>NC_140776.1:39349732-49349732 GCF_044657685.1 Stegodyphus dumicola
TTTAACTATTTAAATTGTTTTGTGTTTTCCACCCTCAGTTTATGATGCACATTACTCACTTCAGAAATATGAAGATTAAATTAATATAAAGCGAAAACAACTCATAATTTTAAAGTGTTGTAGTCTTTAGTTTGACAATCGGTTTGACAAAACTGAGTTAAAAAGCGAATTGCCATTTAGATACTATTACATAGCTGACTAATTCTGGTAACCCCCAACCCAGTAATCTTGATACAGAGATCAGAGTAGAATGTGTGTCGTCTTTTATTTAATAGGTGGCGTCCTTTCTCCGTTGCAACAAATATAATGTATTTTTAAATAAACAAACGTTCAGCGACTAGATTTTATTTCTATTTTCGTTTTTGGAAAGAAATATAAACGGCTGTTTCTAAAACATACACAAATGTTGTTCTCTGAATTTTTTTCAGTAGGACCCTGTTCTGTTTTTCTACGGCATTCTGGGAATAAAATTCTTTTCCTGTACAATAAAATACATCACATATTTAGGAGTGGAAGAGTAGTTAAGCAAAAAAGAGTATACCTGCCTCCCTTCCGGAAAATACCTGCCTCCCTTCTGGGGAAAAAAAAAAAAACCCTCTTGCAACAGCATATTTTTTAAAAAAATTTTTGCGTTCTACGGGTTCTTGGATTAGGAGTTATTAATGACAACACTTGATGAAGAATCAAAACACAATTTATTCGTCAGTATTACACAAAACATTTATTCCAAAGACACGTTACAGTCGTCAAAAAACCGTTACAGTCGTCAAAAAAAATAATCAGCAACATAGCCTTCAGGCTATAACGTTGAAGACAGCTTCACGGCAAAACACTAAAGTACAGCTCCCGACTCGGTCGATCGCTGTCGAGCAAATTTCTAAATTCAAAACACTACTACTGAACTCAACATTCTCTAGATACTCCGCGTCAAGCCAGGTATATATAGCTTTTGACCTGCCTTCTAAAACATTCTCGGGAAACCGGTAAGAATTCTTTCTAGAATGTTCTCGCTCCGTCCATGGCATATCGCCAATTTTGTCGCCAAATGAGCGATTTCGCTCCCAACCTGGCAACTCTGCCTTTCCTTGCCACTTTCTGGCAACCCTAATTTTGCTTTTCAGGGAAGCTATCTTACCGCAGCTAGGTATGTTAGAACAATACACGTAACTATCCATCTCCCTCTTTAAATTATTGAAGTAATCAGATAGCGAGCGCAAGCGTATTTTATTACAGTAAAGGCTCGCTTATCCGACATAAACGAGCAGGCAAAACGTCGGATAAACAAAAATGTCAGATAACTGTGAGATGTTAAGCACAAGCCTGTTAAACATCAAACTATGTTATAATTTCACGCATTACGAGCCTAATAATCATAATTTTACACATTACGAGCCTAAATAATCCTAATTTTGCATAGTATGAGCCTAATAATCCTGTTTACAGCAAAACAGAAAACATTACCTGAAAAAATGAACGTACAGTTACAGGATCGTTTGAAGTTAAATATAGTACGTAAATCACTTCTAAAGTTAAGTCCGACAACAAAATTTTGTCCGTATCCTGCTTTCTCGACGAGAGCTGTTTCTTCGCTTCCAAGTCTTGTTCTATTTGTAACACCCTTATGTCGATTCTTATAGATTCTTCTAGTTGGTCAATGTATTTAACTGCAGTTTTAAGGGCCTTAATTTCGTTGTTAAGCGAAATTCTGCGACGCTAAAGAATTTGGTGCTTGATCTTGATCTTCAATTTAATTTTCATCGCGATTGACAACAGCGACAAATTCTTCGGTCGGGGAGAAAAGGTAAGGTCGGGGGTATCTTGCCTGCGATAAGGTCGGAGGGAAGGAAAAAAGACTACATTTCCAGCTTGCAGTTTTGTAGCGGGCTGATGCCTCTTTTTTACGATGGTATGTCGGATAAGCGAAGGCGTTCTGAAAATATGAGCTTACAGCATAACACCTAATAAAAACACCTGAAACCATTAAAACTTTTCACAAATTTAAGAATGGAAAATGGAAAATAATACAATTATTCCCGTTTTTTTTTTTTTTTTTTTTTTTTTTTTTTTTTTTTTTTTTCTTAAATGAAACAAACATCTGTTGTTACCACTTTATAAAACTACATCTTTAATGGTGTATAAAATTGTAACTTAAAAATAATTAAAAGCTCTAATATATGCTTTAGCATATCGTTTTTAACATAAAATATTGTAAAATAGATATTCAGAGAGTAAGCGTATTACGGTTACAGTGAACTGAAAAGAAAAGGAAATAATATAGAAACTTGTAGTCTATTAATTGCAATTTAAATTCCTATAAAAATTATTTTTCCTATAAGAAGAAATAGAAATTTTCCATCAGAGACAATTTTAGAGGGATTACTACGATGAGTTTCTATTTTTAAATAGTTTGGATTTATCGTTATAGCTTTCATTAATTTCAGCAACATAAATAAGTTCACTGTGTTTCTGTAGCATACCTGAATTATCGTATTTGCCGGCGTATAAGACGCACCCTCCTTTTTATACACATCTTTGAGAGATAAAACTTTATTACTGATCATTATAATGAATTTGTAGTATTTTAAATATAAAATAATACAAACACAAGGTAATACTTTCTGCAAATACCCAATCTCTGACTTGATTTTTTAAATCCTCTTTCTGATTCCACTAAGTTCTTAAATCATCTTCCCGGTTGAGGGTGGCCTGAAATGTCCCTTTGCAGCCCTGTTTCCATGTTCTTTAGCATGCGCAATCACACGTAGCTTGTATGCTATGTTATAGCAATGCCGACATTGTATTTGAACCATAACTCGCCAATAAATTTAAGAAAACTGAATAGTAGAAATTTCGCACACTTAAAAGTCTTTCGCAAAAATTGGAAAGTTTAAACGAATTTAGCTATAATAGACGATGATAGCGCATGCGCATTCACTGAACTCTACGTAAATGTAATATTCCCACACTCCGCAAGGAAACAAGAAAAACATCGCATAACTTCGAATACAGAAAATTTACAGAAATAAATGTAATCAAAAATTGAGTATCGACGCATAAGACGCACCCCGTTTTTCATACCTATTTTCAAAGAAAAAAAGTGCTTCTTGTATGCCGGTAAATACGGTAATCGTTTCGATTTCATTCTTAATTGCAGCTCAAAAAAATATTAAGTAGTTTTACTTTTAATTACAGAAATTTTTCTCTTTTTCGATATAAATATAATAGCTGTGTTTAATTCATTTGCAGATTATTTCTAAATACTTAGCTGAAAATTACCATACTAATAGTATTAGATACCGAGCCACATTGAATAAATACTTTTAAACACAACATTTATTCATCTAAAAATGGCAACAGCAAAAGTAATTATGTTTTCTTTTATTCGAAAGGTATTTAAATATAAGTTATAAACAATATATAAACATGTACAGAGAAAACAGAGGACATGTTGTCCTCTGTTTTCTCTGTACATGTTTATGACCTAAAAATAAAAACTTATTGTAAAAATATTTCCCTATTCCATGATTATTTCGATGCCATTTTACTGAATTATTTAACTGAGCATTAAAGTGTTTTTTCAAATCGAATTCAGACAAGAGATTGTTCAGAAAAGATCTAGCTGCGAAACGTGAAGTGTAAAAAGAAATACAAGTCGTTTTTTAACATAAATGGAAAAATATGTTATGTAACACTATCATATAATACGAATAAATTTTATGAAAAAAAAGTGTAGAGGAAAATTTGATCATAAATTCTTTTCATAAGATCTACGAGGCAATTTTCCCTACAGAATAAAACATTCAAACAAAGAGTGACATTAATATCGAATCTTACCTGAAACATACCTAATCCGATAATCGGCATGCGGTAACCGCTGGAAAGTAACACAAAGCGATCCGGATCCATAACGGCTCAAACGTTTGTAAATGAGTAACAGAAACCGTCTGCCGCATTTTCTTTCCTTGACAAAGCCCGTAAGTTGCCATAGCACGAACTTTGTACACAAACGAGTTTCTTTTCAGTTTTTCTTTTTTTTTCTCCCATTCATTGCACAGTCTGGACCTTGAAAACGTTAGCGGGAGCGTTTCCTAATTTATTCACTTGTTGCATATCTCAATTCCTTTTCACTTTACGGCATTTCTTCTTTCATAGATAAAATCGGTTTTATCCTATTTTCGGATTATCTCATGAAACGCACATTTTCTATTTAATCATGAATGCAGTGTCCTAAAGTTTCATTACTGTTTGTTGTATGAACGTTTCGAATGTATTTAGAGGAATCTTTCAAAAAAAAAAAAAAATCGATACGTTACGTTATGCGAGTTTTCCATTCACATGAGCCAGCAAGTGATTGCACAAGGTACCATACCTCTACTTTATCTTTATGAAGCCTATTAACATTCGACGTGGTATAGGATGCTTAATTTATCTTTTAATTTACAACTGCCTAAAAAGTGAATATTTAAAATTATTAAAAGCATTTCTTTTATCGAAAAAATAATTTTAAAATTAAAGAAAAAAGAAAATCTGAAAGGTTTCAGATTTTAAATTACGCCCAAAGGGGCGTTTTTTTAACTTTTTGTGTGTTACCGGTATTTATTAAATACCATGTTCTTCGCCTTTAAACCATAAAATTCACTTCAACAGCAATATTGCAAAATAATTTTAAATTGAGCATATCTTTAGAATTTGCGATAGATAGTCTCACGCGCTGGAGATAAGAGTTTTTTTTCCGTACAACGTTGCTGTTGCTCGCTTTGAAATCCTTGAGTTTGTTAATAAAAAATTCGTTAAAGTTTTACAAAATATGAAACCGATAATAAAACAAATTCCAGATTTCAAATTTGGGCTTCCATATGCCCATATTCGCAGTAGGATTACGTCATTCAAAACTGGATGGCTCTAGGTACCGCTGTTTTATTGCAATGCAAGAAACATGCATACATTTATGCAGATTCTTCATTATTTAATTTTTTCAAATCTAATACAGAACGATAATACTTGGTGGCAACAGTTTGAAAAGTGAAATGGACATTCAGAGTGATTCGACGCAAAATCGCAAAACGAAAACAATAGTCCCTCAGGAACAAAGCCCCTTTGGACTAAAAAATAAAAAATCAGCAGCAGATGGAGGGAGTCTGTTAAATTCTTGGCATATCTGGGGGTAGGGTCTATTCAAAACGTTCAGAAACTGGTTTACTTCCGAGAAGTTTAGTGTCGAGAGCAATTTTTTTTTTTGTTTTGTTTTTATTATTCGTTTCAACTAATTTGGCAATGAGTGCACTGCATTTTTATACACCCTCGGCGTCAATATTATTCTGTTATTTTTTCAGTTCAGCTTTTTATCATACGATATTGTTCATTTCTTGCCTAAATATATTTTACTGTATTCAAAACTAGAGATTAGGTCCGCGATTTCCACGGGCAACTCAAATGTAGCAAAATTTGCTCATCCCGCGATTTCCGCGGGCATATGTTTTTCTTCTCTTTTTGAGGAGCGAATCCCGTTTTTTCCACGTTTAACCATTGAAATAAATTATATACAGTATTAGGTGTTTAGTTTGCGTTTTGGCCAATATATATCGTTAGTTGTCCACTAAATTGCGGCATTTGAAGGCACGTGGTGTTAACGCTCAATTTTCACTTTTTGCTTACAGAAATGGCTGCTAGAAAACGTTCAGCGACTATCTTAATTATTTAATTAAGTTATTGAATTATTGATTAGATTAATAATTGGATTGATTATTAATTAGATTTATTGAATCTGGTTGAAAGACTGTGAAGTTTGAACTCTATCATACTAAACTGCATTTTTAAGGTATTTTTCCCTCAGCGCTTAATATTTTCTTAAATTTTACTTTTTTATATTATGCAATAAATATAAATTAACTGTAATTCGACTGAAATTTATTTATAAAAAGATTTTTCTTGTGATAACATCTAAAATTGTTTTTCTAGCAACTTAGTTTCTCATGATAAAAATCTATATAAAAAATATTTTCTAGAAAGAAAAAGTGCATTTTTCAATTCTCCTATATATATATAGAAAAAAAAAAAAAAAAAAAAAGCGCAATTTTGGAAGCGATTTCGGTCCACAAATTGAGCAGTCAGAGGGTTAAAGCTCTTTCTCTTAGAGTTTACAAAGAAATTTTTTCTGATATCAAGTGTTGTGGCTGATGTTGTCCAGTTTTTCTTTTAAATGTTTAGTTACTTTAATTGATCCGTTATGGTTCCAGTAAAAACCAAGTTACCTAGTCGCTGCAAGTCATACAACTTCATTTCATGCCAAGTCAACAAAAACACATTCTACCGTCATATTATATTATTAGTATCACATTCTTCTCTTCGTTTCTTTCTTCGTCAGCACTGAAAACTTTTAATTTTTCTCTCACTGTCAAAGATGATATGAGTGATGTCGGTGTGATATCTGTCTTTCTATTTGCAAATAAGTACCTGATTTTTTTTTTTTTTTTTTCATAATGTAAAAAATTTTCTTCTTGAAGAGTGCCGATGATAGACTTTAGATCTAACTACAGCTTGAAGAATGAAGTACGTTCTTCTAATTGTCAACACATGCAAATGGGATGTGTCCTGGGACGTCCTCAAGATTGACTTCCCGCAATAAAATGCTGATTTTCTAAACTTATTTCCCACAAAATTATTGCTAATGATTTTACAAGTATTCTCTCAAATTAAGGAGAAATTCATCTACCAAATTTTTCATTCAATTTTTGAGAAATCTATGGGACTTTTTTCTTTTACTTATTACGTGCACCACCCTTAGGTACTACACGAAAAGGAAGGGATGACCCGTGGAGGTTTTTTTAAGAGAAACTGGCTCGTATCCATGTAACAGATGGGGATGGGGAAATCTACGAAAAGGCCCATTCACCGGGACTTGAACCCTGGACTGAACTACCAGTTTCAAAAACACTTTCAAAGAATGAAATTTTACTTCTGCAAAGAAGATTTGGTGTAAAATCGTTTTTTATTTAGAAATTTTAAACTGCTTTTTTAACACTGAAAACATCGTTCAGATGGTACAGTGGTTAGAGGAACTTACTCCGATACCGAAGGGCCTGGTTTAGAATTCCTTTTGTAAATGTATTGTGCCGGTGCGGCGTGCTAAATATGCGGCGGGTCGAAAGTCCTCTCGTGTAGATTGGTGGAAGGGGAGAGGGGTGAGAGAACCCCGGATCTTCCCCCGGTGTGCTCTCCCTGAAAATTGAGGGTAAAAATTAGAAGTCCAACCTCTCTTCGGAGTAGGCTCTGGCAAACATTATTGCATGTGATGTGGACAAGACAATAGCAGCAACACTGGAAACAGTACGACCATTATTCCATGTTATATGGACAAGACAACAACAACAACACTGAAAGCAATACAACCATTATTCCATGTAATATGGACAAGACAACAACAACAACATTGAAAGCAGTACAACCATTATGCCATGTAATATGGACAAGACAATAACAACAACACTGAAAACATTGCAAGCATTATTCCACGTAATGTGGACAAGACAACAGCAACAACACTAAAAGCAGTACAACCATTATTCCATGTAATATGGACAAGACAACAACACTGAAAGCAGTACAACCATTATTCCATGTAACAATGTACAAGACAACAACAACACTGAAAACAGTACAACCATTATTCCATGTAATATGAACAAAACAACAACAACCACCACCCTGAAAACAGTCAATGTTGCAAACTGATTTTTTTTTAATAATTTTTCTAAGAAATTTAATATTTTTTCAAAAAGATATTTTAACATCATTTGACATTCCTTATTATTACCATTCCATGATTTTATCTAGCAAACTAAATCAGAGCATATTTCGAGAAAAATATCCAATCAAAAAATTAAATAATATTTAATTTTTGCTGACTTCTTAATAATGATGGGTTTTCTAAACGAGAAACCATTTTACATCGAACCTTTTATGCAGGAAAAAAAAAAAACCCAGCAAAGAGGTTTTTGAATAAATTAAAATTTTTCTAGAAAATAAAGGCGCCCAAAAACTTTTTCGTACTTTTCTTTCTTGCATAGCTAAACAATTTTTTAACTTGTTGAGAGATTATTGTGACAAACGTTATTTATTGATTTGTAGAGAATAAATATATTGTTTAAACATATAGTTAAAATATTCTAAATTAATCCTATTACATACTAATTTTACTACAAACTGCCAAGTATCCAAACACATTTGCGAGCTTGTGTATATTTCTTGTTTTCTTCAAAATCGTTTGAACGTTTTAAGAGTAATATTTATAATGTGTCTTATAATTTCGAATAAAGTAGAAATTCTAAACATGTCGTAGTTTTTATAAACATAATCTTCAACTTACAGTAATTTAATTTAAACTAAGAAATCTAATTTCTACCCTGTTTTGAATATATCTGAATGTGTTTGTCTTTATTCGTAAGTTTCTCTAAAAGGATATACAAAGATTTAAATAATTCTACGTTTACTATGTAGCGGTTCCTTAGTTATTTTTAAGTTTCTAACAGTTATTTTAATTTTTAAACACGTTTTACTGTCTATTCTCGTTTCCCACCTACTATTCCCAACCAGAATAAGTTTTTAGTATCGCGTTGCATGTAAATTAGGTAGAAAAAGTATTTAAAGGAAGGTTTCGGTTACTTCAGGAGAAGAGCTTAGGAGTCCTTTATTTGACGTCAGGCTACTTCGTTGTTTAAATCTAACTATGCTAACCTGCCTGCTGATATTTGCCGGTTAATTTAATTAAGAGCCAACTACGTTAGATAATTTTGTACAGCTTTGGCTAAATTCAGTTTAGTTTAGCCTTAGATTAGTTTCTTATTTTCTAGCCCAAGTAGAGGCTTTTCTGTAAGCCCGAGAAAGGGGTCATCTATCTTAGTTTGAAATAATAAAGGGTGAGTTTAGCCCTTCTCTGGACTTTTCATATACACACTTGGACCCACCGATAAGTCGTTACATAGTTCAACAAGGATTCTACTAAGTTAAGCGTAGAGAAAGTAGTTAGAAACATTACAACTATTCGCACTTCTGAATTCTATAATTACAGTTTTCACCGCTTAGATTCATTAAAGTGAACAGGAAGCTTGAAATATGATCTATGCTTTCGCCAGGAATCGAACTCCATACTTTAGATTGCTAACGAAATATGCTAACAATTACACCATAAGGATACTTAGAAGGAATGCTTATGTTTTTCTCACAAAATAAACTTTAATAACCGTGCAAAATTTAAACCTTATTCGAATATTCCAATTGGCGAATTTTGAATAACTGGTCATAGATTTTTCAATCACATCCGTCAGTATGTCAAAGTCTTGACGTAATAATTCAGTGACAGGTTTGAAAAACAGCTGAAATTTGCTCACACCACTACTGCTGCAATGTTAGATGTCCCTTAACTTTCAAATGTAATCGGTTACAGAGAAGAAAACGTGTAAGACTCTTCATTTAAATGTTATCAAATATGTCCTTTCTGAAATTATAATACTTAACTTGCTTTCGGAATTCCGGGTCTAGACTTCTGTTACATAACTGAAGATATGCAATAAAAGTTGGATAAGGTGCCGATAATCAGTTAAAGGATACAGTGTAAAGAGAGATGCTCCTAGAGATTCTACTTTTAATTCTTGAAACAGACACCAGCTTCTCCGAGTGTCTGATTACAGGCAAGAGCCCTGTGGCCATTGACCGGCAGCCCTAGATTTTATAGGACATCCAAATCATTCTTTTTATTTAACTTATTTAATTATACGTGTTTAAGTCTATTTTACCCTTATAAAAGCAAGAAAAGAGAGTGATAAGGGCCTCTAAAGAGCGCACTCCGTAAGGCCTCAGATTGAATGCTACCAGTACCCTGCATCAATAAGGCCACATGCTGTCATCAAACAGCGAAGACAAAGCATTTATTGAATTTACTCATAAAAACTCTTTGAAGAGTATATTATAAATGTTCATCTACGCGCTGGTTATGTTCTTCACGTTTGTTGAAAGTCTTATAACATAGCAGTATTGAACAGTAGCAAGATATAATTTAATGTATAAAAAATTGTCATAAAAATGTAGCGTTTCCTTAAGTTTACATAGCAAATTATTTTAAGTTTGATACCTTTCCTGAGCCCCTCATTTTCCCCTCGCATTTCCTCGTCAGGAGACAAATTTAAAGTCAAGAGAAGAGAGTATAAATACAGACGAATTTAGAAGTTTATTCAGAGTGTGATTTCGCTAGCCAGCGCACTTTACTATTTTGTCCTTGCTGTTACGCTCAGTTGTTGATACGCCTTTTTGGCCATTTAATAAGTGTTATATAGCTGGATAGGTTGTTGAGTCAGTCTAGTTAGCCTTAAAGTTAACTTGTTAGTCCAGCTCTATTGTTTATCTTTGAAGTTATAGTTAAATTATTTTAAGTCCCACCGCAAGTCGTCGATGTTATAGTAAGCACGAAGTATGTGCGTTTATGTTAAGAGTTTGACGAATAATAAGATTTTTTTTTTTATTTGTGCTTGTATTACTCACGCAAGAAGTCGCTATGTTTCTTAGTAAGATCAAGTTACTTTATGATATCGAAGAAAGTCAGATCTTACAACAGTTGTCATTTGATGTAAGATGGTAGCGAGCGTACAGATGGAATGTCAGCAAAGCCTAAGTAGCAGAAATTAGAAATGCTCTTCTAACTTTTAGTGCTAACGAAAATGACACTGAGTCTTCTTATTGTATCACTTAGCATACCTATTTAGAGATATTTTACCATCTAAATAGTTTATCTTACACCTGCAGGTTCCTTTAAAAACCTTTCAGTGTTTAGATCTTGAGACCTGAGACCAAAACGACGCTAGGCTTTCTTAGTTTTGTTAAAATGTTCGACCATTCAAGGTTAAATTTTTTTAAATTCGTTTGTTTTATGTGTCTCCTCCATGATCTTCTGCTTAATGCGTCATATTCAAATTTAAAGTTTACAGAAATGTTTGCTCATAAGTTCGAAAGTCCGTTCTGAAAGAATGCAAATAAAAAAGATATATTCTGTTATAATAACGCTTGTATATGTGCGTTATTATAACAGAATTTCTGTAATTTGCAGAATTTAATGGTGTTAAGCAGAATTAATTAAATGATTTATT
Source organism: Stegodyphus dumicola (assembly GCF_044657685.1). Classification (NCBI taxonomy): domain Eukaryota; kingdom Metazoa; phylum Arthropoda; class Arachnida; order Araneae; family Eresidae; genus Stegodyphus; species Stegodyphus dumicola. The sequence continues at coordinate 39,360,868 of NC_140776.1, forward strand.
TAGGAAAACAAGCTCTCATATTACAGTCTTAAAGTCTATAAAAAGTATTTAAGAGCTAGCCAGACACGCATTAACTGTATCTCGCATTGTCAATGGTAAAGGGCCTCGTGTTCCAAGGGGACCATAAATCTTTAATTAATTTTCAAAAAATAATAAATATCATTTATGTCTTAAGATGAGGCACTTCGAAAAGTTAATGTAAGATTAGTCTCAGAACCGCTCTAAGCATAAGTGTCACAGGATGCCAATTATGTTGTTTCACAAGGGATAATTAAGCAAATTTCATTTTGAATTTTTAACATACACGAGGTGCTAATTATACTGATCGTCTAAAGCACTGTAATTGCTGGAGTCAGTTTTGGTGAGCCTTCCGTTTCATAAATTCGCCGCTGCAGTTGATAATAACAGAAAGTCATCTACAGTCAAGAGACAAGAGAAAATCACGAGTTGAAAGTTAATTATTCTGTATAAAAAATACAAAGTTTCTTGCATGTTGGAGAATTTCGCTTCGCTTAACCAAAAATGAGGATTTTCCTTCTGTTGCGTGCGTACGGGCTCCTAACAGATTGAATGCGCACAGAATTGTTGATAGCTTGATAAAATTTATTTTACCGAAAGAAACACTTGGCAGTTTTTGAACTTTCCACAAAAATATTCGTACAACTCTTCATAGTATTCACACAGTAGTCAGTAACTACACTTCAAACTACTAAGAACGTTAAACACAATGCATTGCAAAGCGCATCTAAAAAGCGAAGCTCTCACGGACATCTTAATACTCTGAATTCAGCTCTGAACTAACAGCAGCTATTCAGAAACTGATGTTCTCCTCCATCTTATCGAATTTTCTCCCGGCCGTCGAGAGATTTTTTAGTACCTTCCACTTCTCGAAGTTACTGGAAGTCATTTGAAGGCCAGATACGCTTACAGCTACATATAACATCGATTGCAGTTATTCAGTTACAATACCTCTTAAAGTTATATAGGACCCAAATGTTCCCAAATGGTCGCCAAGTTTGGCTATGAGCCATTTACTCAATGTTAAATAGACTTGCACCTGTATTTTTCGGCAAAGCTTCGCTTCTTTAGATCTTCATAAAAATAATACTACAATTTCACATAAAATTTCGCTGAAATTATTTACTTATGGGCAAAATTCCTAACAGTTCTTGTCTTTTCATATATTAGGAAAGCCATCAAATGTTTTTAATGAAAGTTTATTAATTATCATTGTCTCACAAGTAAACCTTCTCTTCTTTGATACCAGTTTGCCGGAAACCCATATACTTTCTGAAAGCTGATGTCACAAATAAAAAAAAACTGTGAAATCGTACGACCAGTGGGAAGATCGTTTAGAACTATACGACCCACAAAGTATCAGTAAAGCGTTGGAAACATGACACCCGAAGTCGCTAAAATGCTCGTTTCATGTATTTATATGAACTAATAATATGGTAAGAAGGTGGAGATCTCTATATAAAGGACGAAGCAACACGTTAAAAAGAAACAATATACGTTGGGATGTTGAAAACGTGACTTGTTATTGACTTCAAAAAAATTTATTACAAGAGACAATCAATGTGAAGTTCATAAAAAAAAAAACTGTGAGACGGGCAGAAAGACAGTTCACAGGGGGCACATTTTACAAAAGCGATAGCCTCGCACTTTGCACACTTTTCATTTGTCAATGAATCGAAGCAGTAATCCATTGGCGCAATCCACATTCCAGGTTCGTCCTTCAAGTATCCACCCTTATAAAAAGCATACTGAAACGACGAGCACTGAACTGATATTGTGAAAAGGACTGCAGAGCCAGAAAACTATCGCCATGCCAAATGTGCTCCTGTGTCTCGATAATAATTGCGTTCGTTACGTAACGAACAAAAGATTTGTAGTGTCTGAAGAAATGAATATCCAGAGGCTGGATCTTTCCCGTATATCCTTCAAGTACCAGTTTTTTTTTGTAGGACTTTACCATCAGGTACTTCGGAAGTAGATAATGTATGAACATACAAGAAATAGAGACGCCATTACGGGAATAGGTCCATCTATACATACTTTAATGATACTTTGTGGACCCTATAGCTCCTAAATGCTTGTTCCTCTGCCCCTAAAAGACTTCGCAGTTTTTCTACTTGTGACATAAGCTTTCAGAAAATATATGGGTTTCCGGCAAACCGGTATGAAAGGAGAGAAGGTTTTACTTGTCAGGGTTTCCAATATATGGTACGCGTCTTTTTATTGATAGAAAATTTATCCTAATCCATAGTAATGAATTAGTATAAAGTAAGTAGATATATGAAATAATCTGCAAACATCAGTTTTATTATGTAGTTACAATTGAGTTTCAGCCGACTGGAACTTAGAAAATTTTTTAAAAAAATTACATGTAGTTAGTTAATTTCAGTCCTTCATTTATTTCATAATTTTGCCAAAATAGCTATAAATTGCAATATTTCACGTAATTAATCAAAAATATATTTGAAAGAAACTCATCATTCTTCAAACAATAAACTTTAAACAAGAAGCATAGTGCTAAAAGCAGCATGGGTGTGAAAATGACCCACTTTCACCTGATGGACATAGGAAGTGTAAAGGAATCGATGCTTGTTTCCTGTTTGATCGGAAACCAGGAGCTTCGCCAAGGTCAAAAAGAACACAGAAAAATAAAAAATAAGAATAAAATACCTTTTCCCTGATTTGTTTGAGCTTAAAATCACCCGTCCTCATTACAGCCATTGAGAGTGGTTGCCATTAAAATTGCTGGGGAGGAGAGGGAATTTTCTTTTAATTCTTTTTATTTTGACATTTCTGGTTCTTTTTTAGTGGTACAGCAAGAACCATTATTTTTTAAGTGGTGGAATGTGAATGGATGTGCAGCATGTTTGATGTCAGGTGAGGGATTAGGCTTAGTAGTAATAACGATTTTTCACACTTTTAGCTTCAACGCGAGTGTTATTCCAAAGCGACACGCCCTTATTCGTTACCATGACAACAACCACTGTATTTTTCTTCAAGAAGCCAAAATGTCAAACTTCTCGTCAGCGGGAAGTGACAAAGTGCTTTGATATGTTCATGAATAGCTTCTTTTTCTTTGTTCCTTTAACGATGAACTTCGGATAGATAAATAGATTATAGTACCACGGCTCAAAGGGCACTGATAAAAACATAAGACGAGGAAAATTATTTTTAACGTCCTGAGGCTCTCTAATGATTAATTACACTTTTCATCAAAGTTTTATGGAAGTTACCAGAACCACTGATGCATATTGCTACTCGCAATATTTTCATTGCATTTCTAACTTTCTCAAAACTACGATTTATAAAAAGATACGAAATATATTATAAAGTAAAAACTGTCTCTTCAACTTTGTGTAATACAGGAAAAATGAAATAAAGAAAATATCTCAGTCCATCAGTGATACAGAGGCCAGCTCAATGATTGAAAATACTATTTCAAACTAATTATAACAAGATGAAAACAAATTTTATATTCCTATCGGAAATATTTAAATTTAATTTATTAATGTGTTGGATTTTGTTGATGAAGCCTGTATTACCGCAATTATGTGCTTCGTTTGAGTTTCAAAAGCTGTTGGCAGATATGTCAAGCGTTTATGAAGTATCGTCTGCGAACAGACTCAAGAATTACTCTTTGTGTTCTTTTTCTATCACGCAGCGCGTGAACTAGAGCATTTAAACTTTTGCTTTGTTCTTAATAGTTTCAATTCTGTAACCCAGAAGTGTAAATAGGCTAGTGGTTTATGTCCCAAAAGCCAGATATTTGTAAATCTATACTATACTATATAAAGAAGAAAGTCTGTGTGTTTGCCCTCTAATAACTCAGTCACTACCGTAGCTGTTGTCGCCAAACTTTCTACGATTCTTTTCTGGGTCCTGGGAAAGATCGATGTCCACTTTTTTTTCTAAAAAAAATTAGCTAAAATCAGAGATATTAATTAAAAACTCGTAAAAAACGATAATTCTCGCCCTCATTTTTCCAAGTGGAAACAGTTTCGCAAGCTGGTGATGAAAATCTGCTTTATTTTGAAAGTTGTTGCCACTGCTCGCTTTCAAATCCTAGAGTTTGTTAATAAAAAAATTCGAAGTTTTACGATGAAATAAGAAGCCAAACATTAAATACATTATTTCCGATTCCAAAAATTCGTGGGAAACTGAAAGCGCTAATTTCCGCACTCATTTTTCGGAGTGGCAACAGCCACGCGCGTTGGAGATAAAAATGCTTTAATTCGAAAAGTGTTATTATTGCTCGCTTTCAAACCGTAGAGTTTGTTAATCAAAAATTTGTAAGTTTAACGAAAGCTATACATATAAAGAAAAATGTCTGTTTGTGTGTTTGTTCGCGTTATTGATTGCTGATCAATTATGATCAATTTTTTGCCACATTTAATCGACTAAAATTGAATATAGGTGAAATATTGATGAAACTTAAGCTTTTACGAACATTTGATTAGAAAGACGAAAATCATTAAAAACTGCGTGCTATTGTTGCTGATATAATTAGAGAAAGAATTAACTTATTTTTCTCTATCGATATTTTTATGTGGGTTCCATATCGCATCAGAATGAAAAATGTATGATTATGAATCGTAGTTTTTGCATCTTTATTAGAGAAGGATTACAGCGGTGTCGTTCTGTCTTTTGTTAAATGCATTACTCTTAATCTAATTTAACTTAATTTATTTACTAGCGGGATCATCGGGTACTCCCGCTAGTAAATAAATAAATGACATCTGTTTAGTCATTTAAATAGCTAAAAGAAAGAGCATTCAGATACTGAATATATTTTCAGCGTATTACACGACATTCTTTAACAGGTTGGATCTAATAAATACATGAAATTATTTTTTAAAATTTTGTTACATGAATTTTTAGTTTAGCAAGTTTTTAGGTTATTATTTAGTTTAACCAGTTATTTCTAATTTCTACTTTTACTTTATCTTCTCTTTTCCGTTTCCTCACGGGAAATGTCATTGAGTTAGACAGTGTATATAAGCTGAGGTTTTTGGATTATAAGACAAAAGGCCACGTTGGATTATAAGACAAAAGGCCTCTCAAGGCCACGTTGCATAGTTTTTTCAGCTCTGATTAGATTAAAATTACCGTGGTTTTTTGTTATAGATACAGTCATTTAAATTGTTACGCTGTTGAGAAGTTCTGAGCCAACTTAGATTTAGATTAATTTGCGTAATATTTGACTACTTGGTTAAGTTTCAAATTTGAATTTGACTCCATCTTAATAACAGACCTATATACACATCTTGTATTCTATGGACTTATTCCAATGTTACTGTATTGTCTTATAACGAATTGTAAATGGTATTTACTCAAACCAATCAAATCTTATGTTCATAACGATATTGCATGCTACTACGAACAATTTGTATTTATTAAACCTTTAATGTGCGTTTTGTTTTATCGGCGCATTCCCATGATTTTGCAGACGTATTATATAAGAACTTTCTTGTACACTAAGCTCAGTGTTTATAACTAACCTAATGAGGTCTTTTATATCAATTGTTTAATGCATATATATTGGTTGGCATGATATGTCTTTAATTATGCTAATCTTAGTTAATGCTATATGATCTTAGTAAGGTAGTTATATGTGTTATTAGTCCTATATATAGTGTGTCTGTTATATATAATATTGTATACTGTTATATGTCTACTTTTAATATTAATAATTTTAAGTGTTCACTTTGTCTTTTTATATTTATATTGTCAAGTACTCGTACCATTTATGTTATGTATCAAATTAACACTATGTAGTAACTTCACTATATGTACTTTACGCCCTTGTACGGCCATGTATTTGTTGTTTTTTATCTAAATAAATACTGGGCTTGGGCGGTTGGAGAGTTTAACTCGCTGGAGCCTTTTGGTCAGTGGGACTGCCTCCGGGTTGGATTAGGCGTTGGGCTTCTCCGTCGGGTTCGAGACGTCTGTGTGGCCTTATTGGCTCTAGATAAAGTTGGACGTGCTGCATATACCAATTAACCATTATGGTAAAGGGATGGTGCACACGTCCCCCGTCAACTGTCAACCGTTACTGTTGAGTGCGTTTATGCTCAAGTTTCTTTGCAGTTAATTTCAGATAAGGTACAATTCTCTGTACGTCTGATAAGAGCTTAGATCTAGTTTGTACTCTCAAACAAAGTCTAACTTAATGAGCTTATCAACCAGATAAAGATTAACCTTTGAATTTTTAATATATATAGGTCTAATTCATAAATTCTATTGCCGGATGTGAAATGAATGTAGATCTATTACGAAACAATATTAATTTAGAAGAAAAGCAATTACTGAATCGCTGAAACCCTAGTATATGTGATTACTGATACTCTCTGAAAACACGCCTCTTCGGAGATCATTCAGACTCACTGGTAGTGTAAAAGTGCTAAGAAACGGCATTACCAATACGTTCATAAGAAAAATATATATATTATTTTTGATACAAAACACTATCCTACTATTAATACACGTTTGAATCTTTTTCAGAGAGTCCTCAGTCATGATGGGTGCCCCATTTAGAATTCATCAATGGCTTATTTTCTATCATTTTATGGATAAGACGCCATGTGATAAACATAATCGTAGCTAACTTCTTAAACAAAAATGTACTGTCATTTTATATATTTCTTTTACGTATTTTTTATGTATTTTTATGCATTTCTGAGTATCGTCTCTTTGGTAGCATAAATTTGATCGAGAACTCTAAAGACTAAGCCGACTTATCTCTAAGTCTTGTAAATTACAACAGATAGTGAGAAGAATGAGAAAGAGTGTAAAAGACCCTTTTATTTAACTCAAATAAAAGTCTCACAGAAGGCACTGGTCATGCGTACAGAATAGCCAGCATTTACTGCTTAAATGAAAAGTAAAGAATTTAACTAAGTAAAATGTGAGTTATCCCAACCGCTACACGGACAACGAAACGCCCAAGTTGGCTCAGACGGCGTGGCAAGCATAATAGCTAGATTAAAGCAACGTCACAGATATAGCACTTTCAAGAAAATCAGATAGAAAACGTGGCTTCTAGCAGGCGGAACACGCTCTGATTCTACTCTTTTAAACTTTCCTTTAAATATTATCTCTTTTACTACATCATTTAAATATAAGCTAACTAGAAATTTGCATTCTGGCAGGAAAACGGAAAGCTAGAAATACAGCAAAGGTAATTAACATAAAATAACTGGCTAGTAAAACTAAACAAATTCATACAAGTTTTTTGCTTATTAAAATCTTGATGAGTTAAATTGCTTAGAAGTTTACTGACTTCTGAATCCCTCCATATAAACTCTTGTTTTTATTTTCAATTAGTCTCTCTCTGAGAGTTGTTAAATATAAATATAGAACTCATGAATTCTATATTTGTATTTAACAACAAATATAGAATTCACAAGTGATTTATTGCAATTTGTTTCGTATCCTGTTGTGCCCTGTATGAACTGGAACGTGTTCCTTATGTTATCCACTTAGGAACTATGCTTTATATTTCTGAAGTACTGACTGCACTTCTTGTCAAGTTTGTTCGTATTGCTTCTTGAGCATGGAATTTTTCCTTCATTGCAATCTTTCCGTGTCCCTAGACACACATATGTTACTGAGATCTCGAACGTGAGTGGAGCAAAATGGTAGTTCCGGTCACGCTTTTTCTACAGGAACCAACGCCGATTTCTTTCTTCGTGGTTTAGGACACGCAAGGAAACAGACATTTTCCTGAATTTGTAAGAACTTCCATTTCTCTGTCGCAGCTTGAATAGTCGTAAGAGTCACACAAAATATTTCAAAAGTAGCTGGAATCCTTACAATATATATTGTGAAGGATTATTAAAGATACAGATGGTAGGCAAATCTTACTTGCAAATGCTGTTGCACATTTAAAATCAGACGTGAGCTTAATGACAATGACTAACTTTCTGATTTCTCTTTTTAGTAGTTTAACTAATCTGGATAAAACGCGGTGTGTTTCACATATATCTGTTTTATTATGATAATTTTATTCCATTAAAAAATGAAATATTTTTTAAACATATCTTTAACTGCACGTGCTTATAGCAATTCACATAACGGTTAAAAGTTTTGATTCGCCTTCAATCTATTCTTGAAACATTAATTTTTCAAACCGAATTTTTGTATTTTAAGATGTTTGTTTTTTGCACAGTACTTTTAATTTTTTTTAAAAGAGCTAATTTCAGGAGAGTTTATATCGCGATAATACGTATAATACGAATTGTGTTTTATTCCGAAATTTCTGTTTCATTTTTACTTCCTTGTACGAAGTAAAAGAAGTATTGTAATCACGAAAAATTCTGGTTATCATATTTCAACCAAAATATCCATTTTGACGGCTATTAAATGCACTTTAACAATGTTTTTGCGTAACATCTGTAAATAAGACAGAATAAAGGCATCTTTTTCCCCAAACGAATTATAAAACTGATTTAAAATAGATTCAGAAGAGATTTTTTTCGTGGAGTCTGTACGTATGAATTTATGCATCTCGCATAAGTCAAAAACGAGTAGCCTCACAACGTTGAAATTTTGTATATAGGACTGCTATAACATGCAGATGTGCACCTTTCTTTTTGGTATATAAATATATAAATATATTTAAATACCAAAAAGTATATAAGTATACCACCAAAAGTATATAAATTTATCCACTCTGGTACTCGGCTCAGTGAGCTCAGTTTCTTTCTTATATGTTTGTAAATTGTGCATTTTTTGCTTTAAAAATGATTGAATTATGTTGTTCTTATCTTCCAGTTAAGGTCTTTATGCCTTTAGTTAACCTGCATGTTATAGTTGTAGAATTATCAACAATTTAAAAGTTTTTAAGTGCAGCTAAGCCTAATTATTTTACCATAGCAGCAATATCTGTTTACATTGGAAACTTAGTAGAATAGTGGATTTGTTGCCAATCTAGAGAAAATAAGCTTCGCAACAACAAAGTAACGTCTTTTATTATTTCGAATTAAATTATGCTTAATCTATTCTGGAGTTATCATTTAAGTCATTAAATTATCTCATATATTGACTCAGGATAGCGTCCACAACAAATTAAATCAGTTTCTTCGCTTTCAGTGTCTTTTTGCGAGGGAGACCACAAGTAAACTTTCAGTTCTGTGCAGCGAAAAATCTGTATTCTTGCTCGCTGGCCGAATTGCTTGTTTTTGAGTAGAAACTGTAAATTTAATTGTAAAAAAATTTTTTTATAATTTTTTAACTGTATTTTTGTTTTATGTTTTTTATGTGTTTAAATTTTTAATGAAGATATTTTGTGTTGCCTTGCAGCAAAGTGAAAACTGAATTAATTGAATGAGAAATAATCTCTGATGAAATTCGAGGAAATAAGTGTTTCATATTAGTATAAAATACTGTCGCAATCTGTTTCGGAAAGAGGAGAATATTTACGAGTAGCGCATGAGCATTAGATAAACAGCGCTGAATCGTATGCGAAAAAAACTGTTTATTTTTTATTTGTTTAATTTCTTTTCTACATCGTTTTAGATTTATTAGTGTTTGAATAGAACAAGTGGCAAAGATTGGATAATTTTTTAGATGGTATAATTTTTTTGCCTTCTGAGTTGTAAAATGAATGAGATGTAACGTTGTTAAGTGAACCTAGCGCCAGATTATGGCTATGATAAATAAATATAATGAATTTTAAAAAGCGCATTTATTCTGTTGTTTGTGCGCTATCGAGGAAGTAGATTAAATTCAATTCAATAAGGTTAAATGAAATGCTGGAAAAAGTGCGTATAATTTAATATTCCGTACATGTGGTGTATACATCAGATTTTTCTTAAATAGTAACAGTATTTAAATACTTATGGAATAATACAAAAGTGAAATTTATCATATTTTCGATGTGAAGTTACTTGTAATTCGACTTTTCAAAGATTTGGAACAACCAATATTCAAACTTTTTAACTATCGATGGTCAAAAGTTATTAAGGTCAATAACAATATTCTCTAAATGTTTGCATCAGTTTCATAAAGGACATGCTCTTACATCACATTTATAAGTAAGCAATATTATATTGAAATTTATTATTTTATCTATTTTGATTATCATTTCAACATCTGAATTGAGCTGTTCGAAATTTAAAGGATTCTGTTATTTACAAAGGCTCACGAAACAAGTGATCAACATTTTTCTAACGTCTTCAAACATTTATTCAAACGCTTCAAATGCTTTTGGATTATCGCTCTCAGGAGCGTGCTGTTCACTTTATGCACCCCTTGGAAACAATATATCTAGAAGATTAAAAAAAAAAAAACACTCTTTATCGGGTACTCTGTTAAAAATACTCACCTCTGCGAGATACGCAGACGGCAAAGTAATTGAGGAACGTTGTATTTTAAAGAGATGTTTTCGTGAAGTTGATTTTATGTCCCGTTGAAAAGGTTTCTGCCTTGTTAGACAAGCTCAAGTTAGACTAAAATAGAAAAAAAAAAGTTCACTAAATTCATTTAAGAATTATTTAGGTTTTCTCTAAATATTTTATACATCGGAAAGAGATTAACAATTAACCTTGCAAAGACTATTAGGTTTTCTGGAGCAGGAAATCTAACGTAAATTTAACGTGCAAAATCAAATATACCCTTGCCGGGAATTGAACCGTCTTTCATTTGCTAGCTGGACGTGCCACCACCACGAAAGCCCAAACGGGGAACCTGATAATTCTTTAGACTTCGTTCTGATGAGTGTTTTGTGGTCATAAAGCTTTGTAGTTTAAGGCATAAAAGTCATTAAATCCATTTAAGCCTGTTTAGCAGAGTTTAAGCCATAACCAGTCAGGGAAGGAATAACTGCGCATGCGTAAATGTATAGCTAACTCATCGAAACTATGCATCTCTGTGATTGGTGGTTCTTATACCAACTTGGCATAAAGTTAGAACTTTAAAGCATTACCAGTTTAAACCAGTTTTTATTACGGAGTACGGTCTCGTTGCTTAGTAATGAAGCTCGGCTTAACCTGTTAACTGTGGCTTAAAAACCGTGTGAACGAAAATTTACATGCTTCCTCACTTGAAAAGGGCAACTGAAAAGAGCTACGAAATCCAACTGACCGAATACGGTTGGTGACGATTTACTGTTTAAACTTATTAGTTGGAGGGCTATTTTAGTGATATTAGGTTTTATGAGCGGAGAAACATAAACAAAGAATGGCGTGAAAGATCCTTATTACGAAGCCGTCGCCGGGTTTCGAACCACGGATCTTCGAATGCTGGCTAGACCTGTTACCACTTACATTATGTAAGCACATACGGCAAAATGTGTTAATTCTTTATAACTTAAATCCAAAAGAGACAAAACGTAAATAAGATGTATGGAAATAAGTTAAATAACACTATACTTAATAGAGTAGCCCCATTTCGTGCATGATAAAATAGATTTATTACTCTTTTTTTTATCATAAAATCTAAATAAAATTGTTTTACAATTGTTTGGAAGACATAGTATATAAAGAATTCCACATGATCGTTCCCCCCCAAACACATAGTATTTATGTATAAGTAAGTATTTACTCATCACTTATAAAATTCTTATTACGGTATATTTCATTATGGCAAAGCATTCGAGGTATATCTGGAAGGAATGCCTTCGTGGACGACTTTTTAAGGGACACTGGCTCGTATACACGTTACACATGGGAAAAACCACGAAAACGCCCATGCAGCCAGTCCGATCGCCGCAATGCAAACCCCGGACTGAACTACCAGTGTTCAGTGACTCGGCCGCTAGTCAGCGCTTAAGATTCCTGTTATATCATTGCAAATACATTGAGATAACGTATTAAAAATTAACTGCATGAGAAAGGAATGAATAATACTATAAAGAGATATACAAAACAAATAATCATAAGTTATAGAGCGTTTTAGAAAGACCAAAAGTCTTGTAATGGTCTATAAAAATAAAAGAAAGACAAATGCATGCTCATTTTCTTATAACTGATTTACGATTCGATTTTTAAAAGTACGTACATAAGATATCTTAATGATCTGAATCATCTTATCTAGATGAGTTCTAAGTGTAATCGTCCGTAATAGCTATAATCCATCATCCTTGAAATCCCTTCTCCGAGAACTCACTTTCTTGGTCAAACTATTCATCATGTTCTTTGCCTAAATCGCCCGATTTTGATCTGAAGAAGATTTAAAGCTAGTGACTGGTTTTCGTTGTAATATTCAGCAACAAATATATCTGATTCAATGAAACGAAAACAAAACTATCATAAAGATGATTTATAGCAACAGGGCAGGAATGTGCATACAATATCAATTTAATGACTACTATGAGAGAAAGTAAGTTATAACGAGCATATAATTTTGAGTTTCGTAAGAAAACCAATGCTGTAGGACATTTAAGGACTGATATCGTATGAAATAAATTGCCAAAATAAACCACAAAAAACCACCAATTTTTTAAGAGAGTTTCTTATTTTAAAGTTCAGTAATAATTTTGCATTTAAACAAATTGTATTCCTCCTGTTTCTCTAGCGCACAAATTTCATATATTTTCCAATTCCAAAAATGTGATAAAAATATTTGGAATAAAAACGGTTAAATGTTCTATATAGCCTTAAACAAAGGCTTTCCGCTATTTTTTAGTGTTTTACTTTTCAGTGTTTTACTGTTTACAATGAGCACGAGAACTTTACTCATAAGTAAAAATGTTAAAGTATAAATTAAATATTCAAAAACAAAATAGCGGTAGTTTTTTAAATGATATTGTGTAGTGATTTTTATGAAACAATCATTACTTTCATTATTGATGTTTTATGAAAAATATATAGTACCTAGTCGCTCAAGCGAGATGGTGGTTAGGGACTCTGACCATCCTACCAAAAGGCCGGATTCGAATCCCAGAGAAGGCATGGGTATTCGTAAATGTATAGTGTCTGTGCGACATGGCGGCATTCAAAATATGAGGCCAGCATAAAGTCCTCTCGAGAGGCTGATGGTAGGGTAAGCGAGATGGGAGACCCTCCAATCCATCCTCCACCTTCAAAACAGGAGGGTGGAAATGAGAAAGGTCATACTGTCACCTGTATGGTACCCAACAAACGGCGCAATCTCTACTTTTTTTCCACGATGAATTTCTTGGGTTTGTTCTGATTTCAGACAAGAGAGATTAATCACAATAGTATACAGACTCAAACTTCATTTTTCGATAATTGACTTACATTAATTTAAGTGTATTGTTTTTTATATACACTGTTGGCCACCGTAAATGCAACAACACCCTGAAGGAAGCATGCAAATAACATGAAAATTACAACATGCATTAACGGATGTTAGATATGCAAATCATTAGAATTTCAGCGCAGACGCACATCACATCCTCCTGTGGTGCCACTTCAAAGCGCTATATAAGGCTTGGAGTTTTTGACGATTTCAAGTTCGGCAATTGTGTTTTTCTTGTGGTTTCCCAAAAAAAATCAATTAATGCCTCTTAGTAAACAGCGATCATCGGTTGATCAAGTATCCGAGTTCGACAAAGGAAGGATAGTGGCCTACCGAGAGTGTGGATTATCTTTCATGGACATCGGTAGTCGTGTTGAACGAAACCAAACAACTGTAATGCGAATATCCACCTCAGTGCACCACTTCACGTGATGACAGGAACATTGTGCGCATGGCGGTGACGGATCGCTCAGTCAGATCACGAACCATAGCACAGCACATTCATCCAGTGTCGCATCATCCAGTAACGTATCATCCAGTGTCGGCGCGCACCATTCGATGCCGTTTACAGCAGAGTGGTCCATCCGCAACACGTTCATTGCTTTGTCTACCCTTGACGAAGAGCCACAGACGTCTCCGCCGCCAGTGGTGCGATGAAAGAAGGATGTGGACGGCAGAATGGAATGAAATTGTCTTTACTTACGAGTCACGCTTCTGTCTAAAACACCACGATGGTCGGATCTGAGTCTGGAGACACCGTGGAGAGAAGATGCTGAACAGCTGGGTTATGCACCGTCACACTGGCCCTGCACCGGGTATTATGGAAAGGGGCGGTATTGGATATCACTTTCGCACTCCTCTAATACGCATTGCCGGTACTTTAAACAACCAACTCTACATCTCCAAGGTGTTGGAGCCAGTTGTCCTTTCTTACCTTCAGGGCTTGCCCACAGCCATATTTCAACAGGATAATGCGCGACCACACGTGGCACGCATTGTCCAAGGTTTCTTCGTCAATCGAAACAATTGAATTGCTTCCCTGGCCGGCTCGCTCTCCGGATCTTTCGCCGATAGAAAACATGTGGTTCAGGGTTGCTGAACGATTGACCCAGATTACATCCCAAGTTGCCACACCAGATCAACTTTGGCAACGTGTGGAAGCTGCTTGGTCTGCTGTCCCCAAGAACACATCCAAAGTCTCTTTGAATCAATGCCGAGGCGTGTGGCACCGGTGATCTCCAACAATGGGCGGCTACTCTGGCTACTGACTCTGGAAGGAACCACACTTCACAGAAGTCTATAAATTTAATCATTTGATACTTGGTCAGCATGTTATCAATTAAATAAATTTTGTTGTGATATCTCTTGTCTTTCTTGGTGTTGCAATTTGGGTGGCCAGCAGTGTATAACAGCGATTCTGATGTTAGTTCAAGTCTTACTAGTTTTGTCCCTATTCCGTCTATTTTAATAAAGGGTTGAATAACATGGCACACAATAAATTTTCGGTTATAATCGTATACATTATTTATGCTGTAATAAAAGGTGCTGCATGATGATATTACAGTTTTCAATATTGTTGCTTGCGTGCGTGCTCGTAATGAATTGAATGCACGCAGAACCGATGACAGCTTGATAAAATATATTTTACCGCAAGAAACACTTCACAGATCTGGAACTTTTCGCAAAAATACTCGTCCAGCTCTTTTCAGTATCACAGAGCGCAATCAGGTGGTACACTTCACACTACTACGAACGTTAAACACAACGCAGTGCAAAGCATATCTAAAGAGCGAAGCTCGCACGGAAATATCTCAGTACTCCGAAATCAACTCTCAACTGAAAAACTGAGAGCTGATACTCTCTACAGTCTTATATCTCGGCCGCCGAGAAATCTCTAGTACCTTCCATTTCTAAAAATTACTGGAAGACATATACAGTTAAAGTTACATATGACGACCAGGACGGTTACAGTTACACATAAGGATCAATAACAGTTATTCAGTTATAGTACCAATTATAGTTATACAGGAGTGGGACGCGAATAGCTCGAAATGATCCCCAAATCAGGTGACCTTTGGCCACTTCTCGTCAAATTTGGCAACAAAAATGAGTCGCCAAAACTATCTCCAGCTTGGTGATATCTTGCCAATTCATCGAGATAGCCATTTACTCAGTGTTAAATTGATTTGCCACTGTAATCTTATTCTTCCGTTAGAGTTTCAACTCTTTCAAGAATTTTCTGTTACATTAGCCAAAACATGTTACATTATACAAAAATACTACAATTTTACATATAATTTCACTAATTATTATTATTCCCATATATACGAAATTCGTAACAATATCGCACTTAATGTGTCCAGTAAACTGTCAAATCTCTTCTAGGTATTTATACTCAGAATTATTTAAATTCGAATTCATTTGGAGTATCAAAAAATCACGTGAACAATTTGCCATTAATATTTTGTACTTTTACAATTCTTATTCATCATTACTAAAAAAATGATCTGTGACAGCTTAATATATAAGACTACCAGACGGATTACACATGTACAATGAAGAAATTTAGTACCATACATTTGCACATTTTTATAATATTTATGAACCTTTGTGAGTTATTTGTAACATTTATGAATCATTATGAATAAAACACAGAAGTAAAAGTATCATAAAAAAGCAGACCAATACACATCTCTTAATATTTTAAACTACGATTTTAGTAAAGTAAAATTAGTAACTTTCGTAAACTTAAACTGTAATATTTTAGTGAACTTTAGAAATCCTCGTTCAGAGTTTTGCTACCTTCTAGTACTTTTCTTCAATTCAGATCCATACAGAAACGGACATAACCAAATCCTGCTAAAGGACAGGAAAATCCACAGAAAGGATTACCTCTCAGTAATCCTACACGTAAATTCCGCATCATTTGATCTGGCCTGTAAATCCTATAGTTAAATTTCACTCCAATGAGTAATTTTCCTTAAACATTTTGAATATCCAAAAGAAGAAATTTTCTGAATATACAATTTCAATACTTGTATATACTGAAATAAATGCGTGCCATTAGAACAAGTGAACATGTTCGAGCTACACCAACTCAGTTTCGAAGAACTACTGCGAATAAAAATAGTCAATAACTGAAAATGTAAGATGAGTAGCAAGAAAACAAGATAGTGCAGGTTCTTAATAACGGATCTCTTTCATTAAGAAAATAATTATCAGAACCACGTGTAAAAGAAGAAATCAAAATCGACTGAAGGGAGGGAGGAAAATGCAAAAACTTCTCAGAAACGCCTTTTTCAGAGGGGGGGGGGGATTTACCTCAATTATTACTATGCAATAACTAAGCTTGAATACTATGATGTTAATTTACCATAATATCACACAGAGATACCTCTTTGGCGACAAATTTGGTATCACTGATTGAAAGTATGTGAAGATGCTGCGTAATTTACAAGAAGCAACGTCATAGCCAAACAGATCAGATCAGCTGCGTAACTAGATCATAAAAGAGAGAAAATTAGCATATAGTTTCCAAATTGGCCTCTCAACGATTTATCTGCAACACATTCTGAGCCTGAATTTGCTTATTTAGTGCATTAAGTAGGCAATCGAGAAAGCTGGGATCATGCCTCTACTTAAAATTTAGAAGTATAAAAAATGACAAGATAATGAGGGGTTTAGTTTAATATCCTTCATTATTTGTTTTATAAGGTACTCTGAAAGTTATCGATTTAAATAAAGCTAAGTTTTTAATATTGATCTTCTATTTTTGTGCTCAGGATGCGCAAATTATATTGGTTCCTTTAATTTATATGTTTTGCTTTAGTATGCACATGATTTACTAATAGTAGCTTAAATTTATCTTGTTCAGAACATTTTAATGTAACGTTCGTTCCCTATCAGAGCGTAAATGCACTAGTGCTAAAAAAATAAGCAACAAAAGTTAAATCAAAACATACAGCTTATATGCGAGGTAGAGGTTGCATCACTGAATAAAAGTAGGCAACCAAAACATTAACATAAAGGGCAATCCCACAGTCACACCACAACGCCTTAAAAAGGGGCATGCCGGACCGTTGTGCGTCAGTTCTCAAGCAGCAATAGTTCTGTATAAGCCGGGATAGACAAAACAGAAAGCTTGAGCCGAAGACATCATTTGCATGATGAAATGCATTGTAGGGCTGTCGGAATTTTGCAAGATGGTGCAAGGCAATTCGCGACTGCGAGAGATTTTAGTGTGCATCGTAGGGCTCTAAACAAACTGTGGAATCGTTACCAATGGGATCAAAACCCTTGCAAAAGACGTGATCTGGACGTCGGCGAATCACCACAACGGCATACGATCGCCTCTTGTTGCTATGTGCAAGACGCCGTAAATAACTAACACCACAACAGCTGGCGTCGCATCTCTCTCCTGCTGCAGAACGGCCCATATCCCGCCAAACTGTGTCAGGTCGACAGTACACCATGGAGCAGGCTTCCGTCCTAGAAATCTATGCGCAATGATGCCTGTTCGGTGGAAGAATCTCAGGGTAGAACCGACAGAAGTAAATTTATTCGTTGTCACTGAAGAGTTTCGTGGACAGGCTATGTTATTGTTGCTTGCATAGGAATGCTACGCATAGGAATGCTACGATATTCGTGGGGGGGTTACTTTAGACAATAATATGCTTTCGTGTTTGAATCACTAAATGAGTCTATAGTCATAGCAAAAGTAGCTGCATGAAGGTGAACTGTACGCCCGACGGCCTGTGGTTTGCGTTCCTTTGTCTCCATCGCATATCAGAAGGCGATTGAATTGTGATGTCGCATCTGGACATCAGGGCAGTGTGATTACTTACTCTTTAGTGATGAGTCTCGATCTAACATCTAGAACGATTCTTGAAGGGCAATGATTTGGCGAGAGCCAGGGACACGCTATCAGGAGCAAAACATCGTCGAGAGCGACCTTTACAGAAGAGGAGCAGCCCTGGAGGAGGAGGCTTACCTGTATGGGCTGAGATAGCAACGAAGAACCCTCGACTGCATAGAAGACTAGTGGTCAGTTATCTGTTGTCTAAAAGCCATTCCACATCTGCCATGGCTTGCTAGATCACCGTACACGAATCCCATACAGCATATAAATAGCTTCGCCAATTGCCTCCAGGTTTAATTTATTTAGTTTATGTGGTCTAGTAATACCACACCAACTTCTTGCATTAATTTCACATATATCCATTAAATAGTTTTTGTCTTATTCCGTGTTTTGCCTTTGTAGCTTATTTTTTTAGCAGGAGTGTAGATAGAGCAACATTCATATTAGTCAATGGTATACTAATGAGGTAAATAAGAGCTGCTTAAAAGCTCAAACCTTGCATTATATTTTAAATTAAAAACGGTAAGAATCAGAAATGATTAGCTAGAAGGATTTTAAAATAATTTATCCTACAAGTACACCTTTCTTGTTTAACAATATCTTTTCCTGTACGTAAGTTTGCCAGTTAACTAAGAAACGCAGTTCCTTGTGTTTTTCATCCCTCAGCCAATAATTTAATAGTAAGAGAACTAAAATAAAATCTTCTACATTGAGATTAAACTCCAAAATATTCCAAGCAAGTTTTCTGTATTTAAACAGGCTGCACTTAAATAGCATGATTAAACTTTCCAGAATTCAAGAAGGAAAATATCGATTGTTTTCTTGGCGACAAGAACTATTCAAGTGGATAATAGGCAAACAACTTTGAAAGTACCAATTTGCTCTGCGCTTCCTAGGGGATAGTTCTTTGTTTACAAAATTATTTACAAACTTCCTCCTCAAAAGAAAAAAAAAAAAGAATAAAGGTAATTTTCCATATACTTTTATTTTTGTTCTTTCCGTTCTTCTTTCTTTAGGGGATTCTTTTCCTAACTTGCACTTAGTAAAATTGTCTTGGACTAAATTTCACCAAACTTCTTTACGTTATTCTCTCATTAGTTCGTTGGAAGTAATTCCTTCATTTTATTTTTTCCCCTTTTTAAATATTTTTACAAACTTTGAAAAGAACGGAAGCGGTCGGGATACGAAAGAAATAATGAAATGCCCGGAAGACATTTCCTGTAATAAGCTGTTTCAATTACTGCCATCTGGTGGTAAAATGTGATAGCTGTACTACGGAATCGACGCTTTGGGAATATGTAATCAATAAAACACTATTTACGCGTAATGAAATGCCATTATCTGAGTTAGCACGCAGACACCGCTTGCTTTCTCGAATTGTTATATTATTCCCTGTTTTATTTATAAGAAACTAAGTCATACTGAAACAAAGGAGGATTCTGTTAAACGAAAAGTTATATATTAGAATTTTTAATAAAAGCAAAATAAGTTCATTTACATACCTTTTGAATTGATTTCAATAACTTTTTTTACATTGTTTACATACAAGTTTTTGAATCTCTAAAGAAAACTTAATTGAAAGACAAGTAAAGAAAGCAAAATAATAATTTTATTTGCATGGTTTTTTAGATTAATTTCAGTTAATAAATGTCACTATGAAATTTTTGAGATACACGCAGACGAGAAGTAGCAGAAATAAATTAATGATTATATTTGAAAATATGAACTATTTTAGCCTGAAATACGATTTTTTATTGGCCAATTGCAAGTAGTTTAGCGTAGAATAAATTTTAGGCAGAAGGAAAAATGGAGGTGATGAGAGAAAATTATATCGCGTAATTATTTTATGACTTAAAAAATGTTTTGAAAAAATCTGAAAGGTTTCAGATTTTAAATTACGTCCAAAGGGGCATTTTTAATGTTTTGTGTGTTACCTTTATTTATTAAATATCATGCTGTACGTACTCAAACCATAAAATTAAGTTCAACAGCAATATAGCAAAATAATTTTAAAATGAGCATATCTTTAGAATTTCCGATACAGAGTCTCACGCGTTGGAGATAATTTTTTTTTTTTTTTTTTTTTCCATACAGAGTAGCCATTGTTTAGATTTTTAATCAAAAATTTCTTGAAGTGTTACAAAATATGAAATCAATAATAAATCAAATTTCAAATTTAAATTAGGGCTTCCACATGCTCATACTCTGTAGAAGATTACGTTATTCAAATTTTGATAGCTCTAAGTACAGTTGTTTTATCACAGTGCCAGAAACACACCGAGTGAGGGAAACACTCCGAGTCAAATATTGGTGAATTAACCCACTAACTTCACAGGCCATGGCCATTCTGAATCTCATCTACATCGCTTCCACCTAAGTGAAACAGATACTTGTGGCTGTGGAGAAGTGGGTGATCCAGATTACTATCTCTTTTCTTGCACCGACACTGCTCATTTTCATCAAAAGAAACCAAGCCAGCAATCGAAAAATTTGATTAAGAATAACATAGTCAGAGTAAAGCTGAGAAAACTTATGATATACTGTGCAACAAAGAACTCAGCTGTAAGTGGACACAACAGGGCAACCTAGCACTTGGCATCTTGCTCGATCAGAAATTAACCAATAACTATGCACACCTTTTTCTCAGAACATCACGTCTCTATAATTTGTAATACTAATAATGACACTCTGCAAAGCAGAAGCACAACAGTAGGCCTCATTACACAAAGTTTCATTAGTAATATAAACATTCAAACGTTTCATTGTAATCTCCTTCAATAGTACATGCATACATGCTGTTTTTTGTGTGTGTTCAATTGTAACTGCATTTATATACCCACTGCATCTATGTATAATCCTTGTTTCGTTTTGCTGCTTATTGTAACAACAGAATTCAATCTTTGCTTCAATTGTATTATGATTATTACCTTGTTCCATACTAATATCATAATTGCTTCATTGAACAGAGCAAGTAATTTTAATAGCACCTTCAATGCATTGTTCAGTAGTGCTCTGTGAAGTTAGCCTGAAAGGGGTATAATATATGATACGTATTCTAAATGTTAAGTCATATATCTGTAATGCAGCCTCGTGTATCTTAGACTGTAATATTGTAACTGTGCTTGTTAAGTCTTAAATTTAATCTCTATCTGAACACGGGACCATCAGTCATCTCACTTAGTCGGTGATTAGGACAAGACTGTGTAGCCTTCGAGGACTTATGCATTGCTGTAAATAGCCTTGTGAACTTCTTATTCTTGATATGTTTGTAGCACTCTGTTCTGCCAGCTTTCCTGCGGAGGGGGCGCGGCAGCATAAGATCGCTTCTGAAAAAGAGGACAATAATGCTATGAGGCAAATGTTTTAGCTGTAGGGTAAGCACTCCTCTTCTACAGCGTAAAAGCAACAGTAAAAAAGTGCCAGAAACGTACATACATTCATGCATATTCTTCATTATTTATTTTCTTTAAATATAATACAGGGCGATAGTATTTGATGTCAACAATTTGAAAAGTGAAACAACGTTTATCGTGAATGTACGCAAAATTCCAAAACGAAATTAATAGTCCTTCTGGGCAAATTGCCCGTTAGGAATTTTAAATTATTGATAATTCTACAACTATTGCATTTAGATTAACTAAAAGCATACGAACCTTAATCGGAACATAAGAACATCATAATGCAATCACTTTTAAAGCAAAGAAATGCGCAATTTACTAATACATAAGAATAAAAAAAAACTGAGCTGAACGAGGCGGTAACAGAGTGTACATACCTATATTTATATATAGGTGGTCAACTAACATGTTATAGAAGTCTCATATACAAAATTTCAACGTTCTGAGACTACTCATTATGCGAGATACATATGTATGTACTACGTACGTACGCACGTACATACAAACCTCACAAAAAAATCCCTGCTGTTCTATTTTAAATCCATTTTGGGAAAACGAGTGCTTTATTATGTCCGTACGTTTAGATGTTACTCAAAGACATCGCTCAAATGGATTCAAGCGCGGTCAAAATAGATATTTGTCGTCGAAATGTGATAACCGAAATTTTTCGAGATTACAATACTTCTTTTAAACTTCGTAATTAAAAATAAATATTACTTCGTAAAGTAAAAATTCGTACGATTTTATTTAGATTAGTTTTTAGCCCAAAAGACTATTGCCCTCAAACGAGATTTTGCGTCGAATCACTATAAATACGATATTTCACTTTTCCTTCAAGTCTGTTGCTATTCTGCAAAATGTAAGATATTTATCTTTTAGATTGAATATGTCTGTTATGGATTAACAAGCTAAGCTATTTGGAAGCCATAGATGCACCTCTTATTCGTTTCTTACTTTTGAATTGGATTCATGTAAACAATATGTAAGGCTCTTTTATTTTTAATTAGCCAGATATTTTATGTTTTTCATCTATACTGTCACTTCTTCCTTCGTTTTCCCTCCAAAATGAAAATTCAGATCGCGTGTATTTAAAGTAAGGATTTTAGATTGAAACACAAAGCATTATCTGCCTCTCGAAGCTGCGTTACTAGGTTCCTGAATAATGTAAGATTTCCAGTCTTCGGCATTGTAATAACCGATGATTAATATACACGCCGGTTACATTTTGAGCACACTTCGCTTTAAATTGATTTATGTAGCCTTGGCTGCTAGTGTAGTAGAATTTAAATTTTGCATTTGACTTACTGGGTTAACGTTACCTTTTCACAAGTGTTAGGCTGAGTTGTAAGCACAGAATGTGCCGTCTGTTCTTAAATTTCATTTGTTAATTTAGGCTTAGCGATAACTCGCTTAATGTCTACCAAGGTTTGGAAACTTTGGATGACTGCAAAGCACACTAAACTCTACAAAAGAATGCACTTAATTAATTGTCTATCTAATTAAACTATTCAATATTTTCATAGAATGATGTTATACATTTTTTATTATTTAAGTGTTTGTTTTATTGGTAAAAATGAAAATTAATGAATTATTTGATTGAGAAACTCAGCGATTTGAAAGCCAGCAGTGGCAACACTGTATGGAATAAAACATTTTTGTCTCTAGCGCACAAGACTATCTATCGGAAATTTTAAAGGTAGGCTGCTTTTAAATATTTTATGCTTTTGCCATTGAATTGAATCTTATGTGGCGTAAATGCGAAGAACGTGATATTTAATAAATAAATTTCACACACAAAATTCAAAATTTGGGCTTCCAGGTGCACATTTTTCCTTTTGGAGGACTACCTTATTCAAAATTTCATCGCTCTATAGGTACACTTTTCATAGTGCGAGAAACACACATGTATTCCTATTACTCCTACAGATTCTTCATTATTTAATATTTTTAAATAATACGGGGCAATGGTATTTGGTGGCAACAATTTCAAAAGTGATGCAGCCTTCTATAGTGATTCAACATAAATCCTATTTTCAGACTCGCGAGCTCAGCGAAGAAAACTGTAACAGACCCTTTTGGGTGATCATTTTAAGAAACTTTTCAGTCTCCTTTCCCTCCCCCCCCTTAAAACCTTGTCCACCATTAAAACCTTTTTTTTTTTTGAGCTCCCTTTTTCCTCTACGATTCTCTTCAAATTTTCTTCATTTTAAATTAACCTTGAAGGAAATATTAGAAAAAAATATTGCATTACTATAACAATACAATTATTAGAAGTTTTCCAAAGTTTTGGTATGTGAATTCTGGTAAACTTTATTATTTAAGTATTATTCACGTTCTTGTCACGTAACTCCAGCTCCCGTGCTAAACTCGACTTATTATATTCACTCCGAATCATGTAAATTCGCTTTAAAAGTTAATGCAGATAGCTATGCGGACATGTATTCATAAAGCAGTTAAGATTAGAAAATGTTGCATGAGGAAATACGAAGGATATAATCACCTAAATATATCGGTTGCATAACTGAATGTTACTGTAGAAGGAATTAATTACATTCAGTTACTGATGGTTGCAGTTAAACTCATATTGCAATAGTGCATTTCCCTGATAATGCGGATAGAGTTTAGTAGTATATTAGATCGTTAATGTATTCATCTGCTGTTAAGTGGATCTCGGAGCTCAATAAAGGAGGCAGCTGGAGCATTTAAGTTATTTCTAATATCTCTCTGTTTGCTTGAAAGGAACATAGAAAACACTTTCGATGCGTATGTCCCCGGAATGCAACATTCAGCTTGATACTTTATGAGGTAGTTTACCACAAAAAATTTCTATGTTACCCATTAAGTTTATTGTACGGATGGTTCTGACTATCGTTTATATTAACTGTATAGAAAATTATTTCCTTTTGTTTATGGAGTTGCATGATATTTACAGTACTGGAATTATTCTTAAAATCATATTACTTCGTTTTCACTTTTAAAAGTGCTTTGATAACTCACAAAATATATTTAAGACAGTAATATAGTCGACCAGATGGTATAGTGTTTAAGGGAGACTACTTGGGTACCGAAGGGCCCGGGTTCGAATCCCGAAGAAGGCATGGATGTTTGCAAATGTCTGCAGCATGGGGGCACTCTAAGTAAATGGTGAGCCGAAAGTCCTCTCATGTGGTTTGGTGGTAGGGAAGAGGGGTGAAGGACTCCAAATTGGAGTGAAAGAAGAAGTCCAACCTCCTTGAGGCTCTGGCAACTATTCTTCCATGAAATACATGGACAAGACAACAGTACAAAAACAACAAGACGGTAATATAATCAGAAAGGAAATAAAATGTTTTAGGATTTTCCAGTTTCAGAACATTTGTAAATTACTAAGTAAATTACTAAGCTAAGCTTTTATGCAAGATTAGTCTTGGATAATTCTTAAATTCCTTAAATTCTAAGAAACTCCTTAAATTCTAAGAAACGAATGTGAATATTCTTTAATGGAGAACAAAATATTTAAATTTAAAATCATGATTTCCATTGCTGCAAAATCCACTGCGTCGCAGAAATAATGCCAATGTGTAATCATTCTAAATTTCAAATCTCGAAATTCGTCCTATTAAAATTCATTCAGCATTTTGTCACTTTTTCCATATTTTTTTTTTTTTTTTTTTTTCATTTGAATGTTTCATTCAGAATGTCTTTGTATGCGACTTGAATCTAAATGTTATTAGCAATACAGAAGAAAAAGGCAGGAAAAAATACCAAAACTTGAATAGAAACTCACGGTCACCAGAATAATGTTTCTAAATATATATAAAGCAGGAAGACAACATGAATTAGAGAGACCTATATATATATATATGAAGTTATTAATATTTTCATAATAGTGAGGAATAATTAAGGGTTATTGCTAGTTTAAATTATAATTTTGAGACTCACATATTTTTTTTATCTTTCGTATATATATATATATCTTACGTATATTATATATTAGGCAATTTTATGCCTAATATATATTATATATTAGGTATATTATATATTAGGCAGAAAATTGCTTAATATATAATATGTGATATGTCACATATATAAAAAAAATATGAATCTCAAAATTATAATTTAAACTAGCAATAACCCTTAATTATCCCTCACTATTATAAAAATATTAATAATTTTTCTGGGCTGCGTTATTTCTATATCATTCTATGTGACATGGCTTGCATGGTGCTGATGACATAGCTGATTCGGAAGTTGAACTCAAAATTTCGAGAGCTAAAACTTTCTCTTAACGAAAACTTAAACCGAAACCTTCTGTTGGTGGACTTCCATGTTGAATTATATATATCAAGTCTATGAAGTACAGATAGACAGGCTCAACAGGTGTCCTGCTCTGGGCAGGACTATCCCGGTTTGATGGTGTTGTCCCTGCGTCCTGACCAGTTTATCATTTGTCTCGGTTATCAGATAAGTTTTTTAAAGTACCGAATATGTAAGAAGTAAAAATAGGGCAAAAATAGGTGAAACTGCGATTTTTCAAGAAAAATGTTTCATCTGTTACATTTCTGTTGCCAATCTAAATACATTGTATCTAAATCTAAGTACTTTTAATGCTGTCCGGGTGTATGCGGTCTAATGAATTTAAATGTTTCATTCTTTCATGCAACTGTTTTTCCTGGAATTTATAATACCATGCAGTTTATGAGATACAGATATTTTTATTTCATTTTTTACATAGTTTCTTTTAATTATTGTTGACAACAGTGGAATTTCTCCTGGCCACATCATCGTTACGGCATGCTAAGTTCAAATTTCGAGTCGTCATTTGCGATTATTTTGTACTGTATATTAAATTAATTTAATTTCTGAAATTCCAGGAAGAAACTGTATGTTCACTGATCGTACAGACAAAGTGAAATAATAACTGAGTTTGTATCAACTTTTTAAGAAAGTTCACACTAGTGATTAATACTAATAACTTCTTAATAATAAGACGTTCAAAATTTCTTTTAACTCTTTGTTATTTTTGTGAACAAATTCTTTATTTACATTTTTCAATCGGAGGTACTTATCTTAGTAAGTTTTATTCTCGGTTATATTTTCTCAACATTGTTCGTATTTCAGCAAAAAATATTATAGCGAGCTTTTATATATATATTAGAGATTAGTCCGGCTCTATAAATTGAGTTTACCGATCTGGACTACCGTATAACGAAACGAATCTAGTAACCCAAAATGTAAAGATGAGATATCCCCTACGTATATTTCCTGTGTTCTATTTTTCAACTGGAATAGCAGCTAGTAACTCTAACACTTATTATAATTGCAGTAAAATCTCAAATATGAATAGCCTCTTTGATTTATTATCATTTCTATCATATAAACGAGGGAAAAAAACCAAAAAGTCATATTAAACTAAATTTTATATTTTTCCTATAAGAAACAATTGCTTTCTTAAAATCAAAAAGGGAAAGCAATTTTCTGCCTAATCTCTTTTGCTGTTTGCTTTTCTGAAGTTGCCAATTTGAGAAAGCAAATTTTCAAATAAGCTTCAAGTTTGTTCAGCAGGCAGGGAAATTCAATTTGTTTCTTTTAAAAGTTTTCCCGTGTGTTGGACTTCATCCAAGAATAATATTTCTTTATTTTCAGAGCTGCGATTACCGCTGTGGAGCAGAAAATGCGACGAAGAACAGGTAAGAAACTTTGATTTTTAATAGTATCAAAATTCGAATTCGAATGCTAAAACGATTACGTAGGCAATGGTAACTATAAAATTCCAGACCAAAGATTCTAACTTTCCATATTTACTTTGCATTTATTTCTATATTTATTTTTTGAACATAGAACTAGAAAAAATGTGAAAACATTAAAACTTCATCGTACCCATTAGTTCTCATTTTTAATGCAAACGCTAAGATGCAGGGAAATAAAAGAAAACTTTGCAGTCGGTTTGTTTCGCAATAAAAGAGGCAGTTCAGAGCCTATTTTAGTTCCTCCACTCTTGCGTATAATGTAAATAGCTATTACTAAAAGTGAAGGAGGTCCAGGTAAAATGATAGTTTAAATGATTAACATAATGTATTTAACTATTCATTTTTATAATTCCTTAAATTACTGAAATATTTTTATTCATTATCGATTGGCAACAGCCCTTATTTAAAACGAACAGGGAATTGGAAACTATGACACCTATTCGAGGTGTGTTACATATTTTGTACTTTTTCTATGTGTTAAAAAGACCACCGTTTCATATTTCAAAGCTGTAAAGTCATTAGGTTTAATTAAAAGTCAAACAACAAAAATCAGCCTTATATCTGCAAATTTTCACAGGATTAGTTTCGATGGTTTAAACGAACCATCAACCTCAGCTGCCAAAGCGCAAATGAGGGAGATAAGATATAGTGATTAGACAAGATAAGAATGGCTAGACAGGAGCTAAGCTACTTGCGCCATCTATTGATGAAACGAGAACTAAGACATATTTTCCTTAAAAGTTGAAGGCAAAGATGGATTGGAAATAAGATCGTTAACTAGAACAGAAAGTTTTTTTTTAATGTGAAATGCCTCTAGAAAATCTAATTCAACAATGGAAGATGTTTTTTGAATAATTTTGGCTGCAGAAAAATTAAAAGTGTGGTTTTCAGACCAACAATACTGGGAAACAGAGGACTTTTGTGTTTCCTCTTTTCTTTTTGTGTTTCCTTTTTTTTCTTTTTTGTTGCTTGACTTCTAAATAGATACTTGGTCTGCGTGTTATTTTATCTGCATTAGGTTTTTTTGAAGCAGAAGAAATGGGAAAAGGGCGACTGAAGATAAGCGGATTCAGTCGCAAAATCCAGGCGGTGACGAATTGTTATTCACCGCCTTTTAGTTCGGCCGGCACTGCATATAGTCATTAGGGTTTTTTTTTTTTTATTTTTATTTTTCATTTTTTTTAACAGGAGACGTGACAAACGTGCAGTGCTCTCGCCGGGACTCGAACCTGGACCTCTCGAATACGCGCCGAGTATACTACCATTACACCACGATGGCATGCAGGAAGGAGAGATAAAATACCTTATAAAGTAATATAATTTTTTTTTTGCTTTTTTCAGCTGTAACGAAGGGATTAAAATCATTCTGTTCTGCATTAATCATCATCAAGTGCATTCTTACAATTTGGATTGCCCTTTTATTCTGACGAAAAGGAAACATTTGTAATTTAACAGTTAAATAACAATTAGCTTTTTATTATAATCCTTCCTATATGCCTCGTCCCGTTAAATTGTTCTCTCAAAGCATATATTAATCAAAATTTTACGACAAGCGGCATGATCTAAAGATAGGATATAATTTTAACCGGCGAAGCAGTGGAATTCGCTGCAGAGTGCTACCATCTTGTTGACCAAAGCTGCTTGAAGAGTACAAATGTAAGAATTACTGAAAGATATTGTTGAAAATATGATTAGATTACATCGTTGTAATCATGTTGTAACTTTAACTCACTAGCAAGCTGCTGCTGTTGACAGTCAATGAGAAATCACGTAATTTAAAGTGTACTTCTATTATCGCAACTAATAACGTTCTAATTTGTTTTGAAGCAGGAAGAGAGCATAAACACTAGGCATAATATCTTGAGATCGACCATTAGGTTTGAAAAAAACAACGCACAGTTAGTTAATTTAACATCCTTGAAGTTATTAAACTTACATATGCGATTCATCGTTTTGTTTACTCTCTTGAAATTGGATTATTCCACATCTGCAACCTGCTTAATATAAATATTTTTAACTATCTGAGACCGACGAATTTCAGTTTTCAATCTTATGAGTCACAATTTCGCTCATCTACAAAATTTTTAAAGAGCATGACAGTTATCATCTTATCACTTTGTTCTTGTTTATTGTCTTGTTCTTTACTCAAAACATACACAAACACTGATTTAGAAACACTATTTTAACCCACTAATGGGCTGTACTTTGACCCAGGATACTGTAGTTCGACTCAGAATCAAATCCTGCCATACGAACTGGCTGCGTAGGTGTTTTCATGGTTTACTTCATAAGTAAAGTAAATATAAGACAGCTTCCATTTGGAAGTACTTGCAAGAAGGCTTCCCTCGCATTATGCAACAGCTATCGTGTCTTTTGCTGTATTCAATGAAACCAACACTAATAAAAGTCTAATTATATCCAAATCCACTAACTATAGTCATTTGTTCAAACTGCTGCGCTTATATCACGTGATTTAAATGTATTAGACATTATCCCAATTCACTTGTCAGAATACATTAAACCTCCAAATGGCCTAAGTAACTTGGATCGCAGCCCATTTGGTTATATGATAATTGTGTATAGATGCATTTCTTCTCCACACCCCTCTTATCTTATACTTTATACCAAACGAGTATTGAAATACAATTGAGGAGATTTTTATTTTCATTCATCATATTTCATTTTTTAAAAATTAGAGAGTGAAGAAATTACACTTCTCTTCAAAAAATAAGCAACAAAGGCAAAACACGGAATAAAACAAAGACTATTCAATGGATATGCGTGAAACTGATCCAAGAGGTTGTTGTGGCATTACTAGACCTCACAGCAAAGAATAAAGCAAGGACATACCAGAACACATGTGTTGCGATCATAACATCACGAAAGACCAAATGAATCGGGAAAATGTGCAATGGAAATATCACGCTAATAACTGGTATGATACCTTCTAGCTGAACTTCATGCTTGACAACGGCGAGGCAAGCTGGCAATGGTACGAATGAGAGAAATACAACCCGATCTACCTGGTCTAAAAATAGACCTATGATCTTGTTTGCGTCGCCTCTAGGTTCACCACAAAACAAAACTCAAGCACAATCACAACATTAAAATACAAACTATAAAAACACAGTTAACACATATCAAGTGAAAAGAAACAAGAACATATAGAATAAGACATCATAAGGCATAAAATCATTAGTATCGCAGAAAGTCAAAATGAATAAAATTACAACGCCAGATCAATTCTATAAAATTCCAAGATCACTAAAATACAAATAAAAATACAATAAAAGAGAATTTTTAATTAATACAGTTATAATTCTAATTATATAAAAACATCGCATGCACTCCTTTTACCGTTAAGCTGGCAATGGTGTCGGTGATCGCCTGTTGTGGCAGGAGTGCCCGTTCCTGCAGTAATTCAAGTCGGAGGTCGGGGAGGGTGCCTGGCGGCACAATGCTACCTGCTATTCGTCGCCCGAAGATGTTCCACACATAGGGTGTATGCGATTCAGTTGCTGTGATCTAGCAGGCTACGTGGATGTGGAATGATTTTACGTTCCTGATAACTCCGCACCACTCAACCTCTATGCGGGCGGGCGTAATCGTTCATAAATATCATATCGGTACGCAATGCAGCGATAAAATAAGCCACAAAAGGGTGTCGAATTTCATCGCTATATCGCACGGCTATGATGGAGCCACCAGGAATCACTTAGAGGTCGATGCGGCCATTCGTTGCTATCCCAGCCCATACAAGTAAGCCTCCTCCTCTGCAATGGACTCTTTCGACGATGTCTGGTACCCGATAGCATGTCCCTGGCTGCTGCCATATCATTGCCTTTCGGAAATCGTTCTAGATCTTAAATCGAAACTCGGCCACTGTTCTTAAATCGAAACTCAGCCCCACTGTTCTGATGTCTAGCTGAGATATTCAGGTGCCCAGTTGAATCGCGCTCTGAACATGTGCTGAGTACAACGGAACACAAAAAGAGGTCATCGGGAGTACGGTCCACTTTCATCTAGTCAACGCGACACAGTTTGGTGGATTATGGACCGTCCCACAGCAGCAGAGAGATGTGACGCCAACTGTGGTGCTGTTAATGATTTACAGTGTGTTGCACATAGCAACACAAAGCGATCGTCTGCCGTTATGGTAATCCTCCGGCGTCCAGGCTAAGGGTTTTTGATCCCTTTGGTAACGATTCCACAGCCTATTGATGACACTACAATTCACATTCAGATCTCTGGCACCAGCTTGCAACATCCAACAGTTCTCCAACGCATTTGGTGTCTTCGGCTCATACTTTCCGCTTTGGTTCTCTCGGATTACATGGAACTATCCCTGCTTGCGGACTGACGCATGGGACCGACATGGTCCTTTTTAATGCTTTGTTGTATGACTGTGGATTGCGTTTTATGATAATTTTGGTTGCCTATTTGTATTTGGTGATGAAACCTGTACCTCATAATAGTTAGGTAATATATGAACTATGTTGAGAGCAGCTCTTCTGATGCGATAGTGTGCGGTTTTTTTGTATTCCGTCACTCTGTGAGCTACCTGAAATATGCTAGCTGTGCGTTACTTAGAACTTACACTTGTTTAGTGAATACACTGCTTTGCTTTCGTAAATCTTGCAACTTTCTACAAACAAAAGAAATTTGAAAGATTTCAGATTTTAAATTACGTCCAAAAGGGCGTTTTTTAAACATTGTGTGTGATACCTTTATTTATTAAATATCATGTTCTTCGCACTTAAACCATAAAATTGAGTTCAACAACAATATTGCAAAATAATTTTAAACTGAGCATATCTTTAGAATTTCCAATACAGAATCTCACGCGATGGAGATCAAAATGTTTTTCCTGCACAACCTTACCATCGCTCGCTTTGAAATTTTTGAGTTTGTTAAACAAAAATTTGTTAAAGTTTTACAAAATATGAATTCGATAGTAAAACAAATTACAAATTACAAATTTGAACTTCCAGATGCCCATATTCGGAGTAGGATTACGTCATTCAAAATTGGATGGCTCTAGGTACCGTTATTTTACCACAATGCGTGAAACATACATACACTTATGCAGATTCCTTATTATTTAATTTCTTCAAATATAATACAGGGCGATATTATTTTTTGACAACGATTTGAAAAGTGATACAGCCTTTTAAAGGTTTCAACGCAAAATGCCAAAACAAAATGAATAGTGCTTCAGGGCAAATTGCCCCTTTGAACTAAAACAAAATCACATTTGCCAGCCAAGTTAGGGGTGCATGGTCTCAAGATATAGCTTTAGCTTACTTGGGAGTGCAAAGAATTTTTAAAGCAACAACACATCTGACGCACGTCGTTGTTTACTTCTATTGAAGTTAAAGCAAAATCAAAGTAACTTACCTTGTAGTTAGAACATTTTTTCCTCTTTTATTCTGCGCCAGTTGTCGAAGCCTTGTCACTCAAATTTGAACTATCGTTACTATCTGTTCATTTGTTTAAAAAAGTCTTTTTTGTTTATTAATTATCAGCATGGATTCGTTGATATTTTTACAATATTTCCCGTTCAATATATACACACGTACAAGATTGTACGACCTTCTCCAAACGTTCCTGAGTTTGATCACAAGCAGAAAAAAGAAATGCCAGTAGATGCCACTGCTGAGATAGAAATCATGTCACAGGAAGTAATAGATGCAAAAAATATATGAGAATAATCGACTACATTCTAACGCAATACCATAGAATTATTTCAGACTGAAAGAACTGAGTGACTGAATAAAATAGAGCCTTATGAAGCGAAATTGAGAGCAAGAATTACTTTAGATTAAAAGGAGTGTTACGAAGCGAATAACGGTATCTAATGCGTAGTTCGAAAGGCTAGTAATAACTTGACGATTCTTGTTCGAACGCTAATTTTGTTTAAACGAGTTTGCATCAGTGGTAAATTTGATCTTGATTTGGATACAAAAAATTCATGACCATATCTTTCATTTATATTTAATGAAAGCACCAAAATATATCACAGCAATACACATACATCGCAATGGCGAACCACAGTTACATAATGTAAAAAAGACAGAATTCTTTTGGCGCAACAGCGCCCTCTATACTATGAAAAGTTCCAACAAGGAGAAATACAAATGATAAAAATATAATTTGAATCGAATTAGATTATAAGGTATTTCTCCCGCCTTCATGGCATGCCTTCGTGGTGCGGTAGTTTGCACGCTGGGCGCGTATTCCAGAGGTCCGCCGTTCGATTCCCGGCGAATGCATTGCTAATTTTTCATTTCCTCTGCTTCCCCCCCAAAAATCCTAATGTCTCTACAGTGGTGCCCGTGATGATTCTCCACACCGCGGATTTGGAGACTGCGTATCCCAAATGCCCTTTAAAAAGGGGAAGTATATAAGGTATTTCTCCAGCCTTCTTGGCATGCCTTCGTGGTGTGGTGGTTTGCACGCTCGGCGCGTATTCCTGACGTCCGTAGTTCGATTCCCGGTGAAGGTGTTGCTCATTTTTCCTCTCTCCTGCTTCCGAAATAACCTAATGTATATTAGTATTTAAATATAAATACTGAGAAACTTTTAAGGAAGAATTATTTTAAGAAATAGGAAAAAATTATTAAAACTATAATTAATG
Organism: Stegodyphus dumicola; assembly: GCF_044657685.1. Classification (NCBI taxonomy): domain Eukaryota; kingdom Metazoa; phylum Arthropoda; class Arachnida; order Araneae; family Eresidae; genus Stegodyphus; species Stegodyphus dumicola. The sequence goes on from NC_140776.1 coordinate 39,394,711, forward strand.
AAAAATATGGCCGAGCTTTCAACACAAGTCTTGTTTCTACGGTTAAGCAGTGGAGGAGCGCTTCATCACTGCGCCGCAGGGCGCTGCGGCCCACACTATTATAAATGAAAACAAACACGTAGTTTCTATAAATAATATATTGCGATATATTGAAAATATTACATCGAACGGAGCTGCAGCAGTTGGTAAAACTAGGAGTTTGCCAGATTACGTTAATTAGCAAGATAATGCTGATTAATTTAATCTGACAAACTATAATATGAGGTGCAAAATGGGAAGACTAGGTGACAGCTTTTCCTAACTTTGAAATGGCAAACTTAGAAATATTGCAATAAAATAACAAGAAGGTCTTTAATTAGAATTTTTTCTGAAAAATTAAATTATTCAAATATTTAAATGGCCGTTCTAACAGTTCTTTAGACCGAGTCTCATTCATATTTTCTTAGGTAGATTCGAATTAATTTTTGCTTATTCTAATGCGGAATAAATGCGTGTTCCGTTTTGTCAAAAAAATATGCAACTAAAAGAGCCAAATCTTAGGTTTTACTAATTTCTTTGAATAGCAGCAATGATAAACAACGACAAAAATAAGTATTTTTTAAATCAAGCAGAAATAAAGAAAACTACTCTGTAAATCCTCCATTCAGTAAAATGATGCAACACACAAAAAAATTTTGAATCATAGAACAGAAAACTGAAGCTACTAGCATTAATTTAAAAAAAAATACTGTCTACTCTTAAATAAAATTACTGAGAACTTTTCGATGTTAAGTATTTAGCTTTTTTTTTTTTTTTTTTTTTTTCATCATTAAGGTTAATGCAATGATTTTTATTTATATCGTGTTGCACTTTTTCCATAAAAATGATTAATTTCCCCCCATTTATATAAAAACATTCTACGCTTAAGAAATAAGAATATTTACAAAATATTTTTACAAAGACGGCTACATTCATCGTATGTGAGAATTAAAAAAAATAATGACGCTTTTAATGACTCCAAAATAAACATTTCAAGATACGAAAAGAATAGGTAATTATTATCCATTGGAGCAAGGCAACACGAAAACTAAATTTTTGTTTTTGTGGTCTTGCTTTAACCATTAAATGGAAGCTTTTTATACCATTTTAAAATAATTTTTCACATTTTATAATGTTGATTAGTATGAATTTCAGTGGGCTTCTAATTTCTAAGGAAGTGGAACATAAATTTGTAAAACAATGTAAAAAATTCAATAAATTTCAACTGAAAACTTGTTCAAAATCGTAAAAAACAACCTTATATTTAGCGTAGGTATAATGAAACACTCAATCGATTTCGAGGGCAGCTAAAGGTCCCTCCTCATCAGGAGAAAGAAATACATAGAAAGAAGAAAATAGGAATCACAGAAACACGTGGTGCTTATCAGCACTGCACGTGGTTATAACTAGATTTTTAATCAGAGTTGCACTGGCCGCCTACTATTACTGAGCCAGGCTGTCTGATCAAGCATAAAGAAATATTAGCGAAGTTAAAATAGGGAGCGAGGGCAAATGCACATTACGCTCAAAATCTGAACTTCAAATAATGGAAAGCAACCACTGAACGGATTTTTATACCCTCTGGTAGTACCAAGTGCGAGGAGGTAACGCCATCTATCGACAAAAATAATTGAATTAAGACAGTAGAATTTTAAAGGCATTAGAAAGGACTGGATTGGACTTCAAATCATTAACTAAACTTTTTAAATCTTTGTGAATAGGAAAAGCCTCAAGAAAATCCAATTCGCCTATGGAAGAAGCCTTTTGGATGATTTTTGCAGACCCAAAATCAAAATTATGGTTAAAAGTCCAGCTATGATACGCTATTGAAGACTTCTTAATTTCCCCTTTTTTGACATAAGATTCATGTTCCTTGATACGAAACTTCAACGCTCTTTTTGTTTGGCCAATATATCTTAAACCACACTGACATGATATACTATAAATTCCCCAAGAATTCAAGACAGAAACGCAATCTTTTAGAATCGAAGGGTGAATTTTATTAATAGGGAAGAAACCGACTTGAAAATTGAATTTCTGGAGAATCCGTGCAATTTTATAGCTAACAGAAGGATAAAATGGAAGCACGACAAGGTCATTGATATTATTTCTAACAGTGGAATGTCTTCTTTGATGGGAATCTGAAAATTTTTTGACGGCTTTATCAATAATCACGGGAGAAAATCCACGGTCAACCGCAACTGCTCTCAAATAATTAAGTTCATTGGTAAGCAAAGATTCAGAGGAACAAACTTTTAGCGCGCGGAAAACATAATAGTAAAAAGAAGCCATTTTTTGCTTAACAGGGTGGCATGACTTGGCATGGGGTGGTAAACAAACTGCAAAGGGTTTACGGTACACAGTGGTGCTAAAATCAGTTTCATTGCGGATTATAAGAATATCGAGGAAGGGGAGGGAATTGTTGGATTCAATTTCAAGAGTGAATTGGATGGCTGGATCAATTAAATTCATAATAGATAGAATCTCGGATAAATCCTCTTTATAACCGTCAAACAGTGCGAAAGTGTCGTCAACATACCGAATCCAAAGACGAAAAGATAATTTATCAAATAATTTCATCTCAAAATAGTGCATATAAATGTCAGCAAGTACCGGACTGAGAAGATTACCCATAGCCAATCCTTCAACTTGACGAAAATATGCATTTTGGAAAACAAAGTGGGTTTGACTTAGAGAAACTTTAGTAAGCGAAACCAACTCATTAATTTCAGTATGTGTGAATTGAAATTCCCGAAGCCTAGTTTCAAGACAATTTAGTGCTCCTTCGACCGGAACATTAGTAAACAATGATTTGACATCAAATGAAACCATAATGGAACGAAGTGGGGAAATATTTTTAAGTTTATCAATGACTTCAACAGAATTTTTTACAGTGTGAATATTGTTATCAAGTAGAGGAGAAAATCTGGAAACTAAATATTTGGCCAAAGGATATGAAGCAGTGCCTATGTTGGAAACAATTGGTCGAAAAGGAATACCGGTTTTGTGGACTTTTAGAAGAGCATAAAGTCTAGCGCAATTAGTAATAGGCGGAATAAGTGATTTCTTCAACTGAGTTGGCAGAATGTGGGAAGATTTAATAGCACTTTTTACTTTCATGAGGTCCGAAGTTGAAGGATCTTTAGGGATCGAGCAGTATGGGCCTTCATTTATCAATTTAGAGACTCCAGTAATATATGTGTGTTTGTCCATAACAACGATCTGTCCGCCCTTATCAGCTTTAGAGATAATGATATTAGTATCAGAATGAATTTCACGTAAGATCTCATTTTCCTTTTTGATAAGATTAGAACCCAAAGATTTATTATTAAAATTAACGTTATGAGTAATTAGGTGGCGGATTGTATCCTTCTGCGTTTCGGAAATTTTGGAGAATTTAAAGGCTTTCTCTATAGGGGCGATGATTTGAGGAATTGAAGGTTTAGATGTCTTTGAAAAGTTGAAATTATATTTTAATACTTTTAACTGATCCTCCGAAAGATTCCTATTGGAGATATTAACGATGGAGTTAACGTTTACAGTGGGAAGTTTTTGGTGTGTGAGTTTTTGGAATTTAGAAATGAGCACATTTTTATGCCGTTGACAAACGGTTTCGGTTTCGATTTCGGTATCAAGGAAAAACTTGTTATTATGGTATGGCGTTTAAATTTACCTTAATGTTATAATTAACGTGTAAATTTACCTTAATTTTTTTTTTATTTATTTACCATAATTTTTAATGAAAAAATTTACTACAATTTTTTAATTTTACCATATTTGTTTTAAATAAAACATTTTTAAGTGTAAAAATAATGTATATATTTTGCTTCTTTTATTGATTAAATATAATATCTGCTGTTAACAGTGAATAAAAAATTGAACCTTTATTACTGAGAAACATTAATTCAGTTTAAAAAGAATTACAATATTAAAAGCTTCGACCATTTGTTTCAACATTTGCTTTTTTGATTTTTAATACGGTTTATTTTGATTAAGGCTAAGTAGGAATCTGCCTAGGGGAAGGGATGCCTTTTCTTGGGGTGTTTATCAAGGAAAGCTGGCTCCTATCCACGTTACATATGGGGAGAAACCTCCATTTATTCTTTGAATGTAAAAGGATATTACAAAAAAGCATTCAAAAATTACATTACCATTTAAACACAAGTGTATTACATGAATAAAAATTCTTAAACCATCTTCATTAAAAATTGTAAAATACAGAAAAAATTAGCAGGACACCAAATACAGTTAAAACAGTTAAAAAGGCAATTTTTATATTTAAAATTAGAGTTTTTACGCAAAAACAAAGAATTCGGCCAGCGGGGAAGAAGACAGATTTTTCGGTGCGCAAAACTAAAGTTTACTTTTGGTCCCACTCAGCAAATGTAGGTGCAGAAACTGACTTAAATCACTATTCTGAGTTTCAGATGTAAAGAAATAAATCTCGCCAATAAACTTTTAAACTTTGATAATTCTACAGCTGCTGCATTCAGATTAACTAAAGGCATAGAAACATTAACCGAAAATTAAGATCCACATAATTCAATCACTTTTAAATCAAAAATGCACAATTTCCAAACATATATGTATAAAAAAACTTAAGTCACGGACCCAGGTAACAGAGTGGGAATATATATGCATTTATATATGATTGGTGCAGGCGATTGCAGCGAAAAAGGGAGGTGAACGTCGAAGTTTTGTATATGGGACTACTATGTTATAGTAGTCAGTCCCATATACAAAACTTCGACGTTCTACGGCTACTCATTCTTGAGTTATGCGAGATACAACTTACAGATGTCAAGCAAAAATCTCTTCTGAATCCATTTTAAATCTATTTTACAATCCTTTTTTGGCAAAAACAGTTCTTTAGTCTGTCTGTATGTACAAATTTCACGCAAAAACATAGTTCAAATGTTTTAGAGAGCGGTTGAAATGGATGATTTCGTTAAAATATGATACCCGAAATTTTTCGCTATTGCAATACTTCCTTGCAAGGAAGTAAAAACGAACAATGCTGCTCTTGCATAGATAAAGGTTTAACTTCGCTTATGTAAGCTAAAAGAAAGTATTTATTAATGTAGGATCGGTACTTACTGTCTAGGGGCTTGAAGTAACTAATCCGACTTATGAAACTCGATTGTTTAATGGAAACATGAAAAGCTGCTACAAACTACAAAGTGATTACATGTATAGAAGGAAATAGATTATTTACAGATGAAGAGAAGTAACCGTCTTTTACATACAAATTTGAATTCTTCATCGGAAAGAGAAAGATTTAATCATCCGATTATTGTAGACAATGCCATGCTAAATTAATGTGACCTTTTTTCACCTAGAACTACTCCAATAATTGTAAATATGCATGAACACAAAAATTAAAATACTAATAATGTAAAAAATTAAAACACATAAAATAAAAAAATATACAAATTACAAAATAAAAGAGGAATTTTACAGTGAAACTTGTAAACGTACAATCTTAATTCGACAGAGGAAAACACCTAAGGAATGAATATTGTATTCTTAATGCCAGATTAAGAATGATGAAGTTACTATTTTTTCCCTCGGAGAGAAATGGTACCTAATTATCAGTGATTTTGTTTAATGGTTTTCCTTTGAATACTGTTAGTAATCCCGAGAGAGGAGAAAACTTAAAGTTTAAGGAGTTAAACCGATAAATTAGTTCTTTCCTTCCTTCCGTAAGCATTGGACAGTAGAACAACAAATGAGGAATAAAAGGAAAAAATTATTTAGTCAGAAAAGCAGAAGAAAATTTTTCTGTTTATGCAGAAACCTTTTCCATTGCCTCTCTTGAGAATCCTTCCACTTGAGAACTGTTTCATTCCAACTTTATTTCTTGAAGAATGACTTAGGCAGTGTCACTAGGGCTGTTAACTTGAAGGCTTGTAGCTCATTTTGCTCACCAATCATCTCTTTTATTTCCTAGATTGCCATTCTGGCCACATGAGAGCAGATGACATCAACACCTTTATTATTAAGATGTTTAAGAACGGCATGAAAAGTGACAATTAATTTATTACAGTAGAAGATATTCATAAGAAAATATAAGGATGAAGAAGTTTCCACCTAATGAACAATGATTAGGTATCCACTTAATTGATTCACTAATACACAATAATTCGGTATCCACTTAATTGATTCACTAATACACAATAATTCGGTTTTTCGAAAATACTGCATTCATTGGGAATTCTAAGCAGTTTATGTTCCAGATTAGAACCATGATGAAAATCGATATCAGCTAGTCCAACTCGATTATTAATTTTGTTGCCATCTGTATTACACACAATTGGGAAATTATCTTCAACGGAATTGTCGCAAATTATAGTTTGAAATATCATTAAGAAATTCAGATAAAATGACTTTTAATAAGTAAAGTAATTTAAATCTATATTCATAGATGAGTAATTTAATTTAGGAGTAACTTTACTCTATATTCATAGAATGCCAGAAATAATTGGAATACCTTTTTTCTTATCAATTGTCAACAACGCCTATTACTCTTGGATATGCCGCCCAACTGGTATAGTGTTTAGCGTCGCTGGCTGCCGTGCCGAAGGGCCTGGGCTCAAATCCCGGAGAAAGCATATATGTTTGTAAATGTCGGTGGCATCGCAGCATTCTAAATATGCGGCCAACCGAAAGTCTTCTCGTGTGGCTTGGTGGAAGGGGAGTGGGGTGGCAGACCCTCGGACCCGTCCCCCGAGAGTGCTCTCCATCAAAATTGGGGGCGGAACTGAATTAAATGACGCTTTCACTTGAAAGGTGCTCAAAGCTGTTGCCAATGGCAGGCGTAATCTAGCGCTCCTTGCCACGAGGAATTTCGTGGTCTTGGGCTACATCAGACAAGTGAACATAAACAACAACTCTCAGATATGATCTTGTTGAATGTGAAAATAATATAGCTGTCTGAGACAAACAGAAAACCGCAGCTGCATCAAGTTATGCAATAAATAAATTCAGCAATCACAGAACTTATGAAAACCGATTTCAGTCACAGTTAATCTACGTACACAATTTTGTAATAAAAAAAGTTTATTTTTATTCCAAAAAATGTAATTATAACTGTTTTTTTTTTTTTTTTTTTTTTTTTTTTTTTATTGGCATTCCTTGTCATCAAAGAAAACTTGTTCTACTAATAAAAGAGAATAAGTGAACTTTTAGGATGATGTACGTAGGCATAAGAATATTTTGCTTTTAACTTCATAACTCTGGAAATCTATCCCGTTTGCCTTTACAATTTCTTACTGTCTTAAACTATGTGAATGTGGCTGATATGCAAGTTTAAGCAAAATTGATTGTGATGCTGTTATCGATAATAGTAACCAATAAAATGTTCCATAGGCAAAGCCTTGTTGATCAACTAGCGTTTCTTAGACAGATTTCGCTTCTCTAAGTGGAACATAAAATTCTCGTAAAGGAAATATATGCAGTTTTCCAAACAAGAAGAAAAAGGATAAACTCCCAATATATTCCTTTCCAAGATGCTTAAGTCCAGAATTCTTGGTCATAAAAATACCTGAATTCTTAGGAACGATAAAATTCCTGGAGTTATGCATTAAAACGTGATTAATACAATATCGCATGAATGAATAAATTAAAATGAATGTATCTCCATGATCTTAATTCTTTTGTAATAAAAAAAATCCCAACAAAAGTCCTTTTAGGTTCACTTAAATGTGTTGTATGATGTCAAATACAATGCGTGTCTCTGTAGGATGTAGAGGAACGATTAAGACCTTGTTTAACATTCTTTGCTGAACTAAATTTTGTATCTAAAATTCGTATGCTTTTTACAGTCAATTCATCGGGACTTTTATTAATGCATTCTCCAGTTACTTATTTTTTATGACAGTCTGAGATCGTTTTCTTGTTAGAAATTAATTTAGCTACAATTAGCAAGAGTGAGTGAAAGTCTAAATAAAAGCAATTTAATGTTAAATATTTTATGAATATCGGTAATGTTTCTTTCAGACTAAAGTGATCACATTTGGGATTTTCAGATCTTTTCTGAAGCCAGTGTGGTATAAGATAATTTCAGGAATTTTAAAAAGCGGGGGAAGGGCAACGGCTTTGTTTGAAACATAATTTTATAATTTTATGTAGTAAAATACATGTAGTTTTCATTCCTTTCTTCTTTTTCTTTCTTTTTAGGGCCAAAGGGCTATTAGACTCAAAATTATATTAGTTTCAAAACGCCATTTTGCGAAGTTTTATTTTCTGCGTTGGTTCACTTTTCAAACTTTTGCCACCAAATATTATATTATATTTAAAGAAAATAAATAGTGAAGAAACTACATGATTGCATGAATGTCTCGCATTGTGAAAAAACAACGGTACCTAGAGCCATCAAATTTTGAATTGCGTAGTCCTCCAACCGAACAGGGGCACCTAGAAGCCCGAATTTTGAATTTTAGTATTTATTTCAAATTTTGTAAAACTTTAACAAACTTTTGATTAACAAAACGATTTCAAAGCGAGCAATGGCAACATTGTACGAAAAAAAAAAAGTTATCTCCAGCGCGCGATATTGTAAATTGGAAATTCTAAAGATATGCTGCTTAGCTATTTTTTAATACTTTATGATATTGTTGTCGAAAAAATTTTATCTGGTTGCCATCAAATATCGCCCTGTATTATATTTAAAGAATTTAATAATGAAAGAATCTACATAAATATATGTATGTTTCTCGCGTTGTGAAAATTTTGAATAACGTATTCTTCCACCTGAACACGTGCACCTAGAAGCCCAAATTTTAAATTTCCAATTTGTTTTATTATTTTTAACTTTAATGAATTTTTGATTAGAAAACTCCACAATTTGAAAACCAGCAGTGGCTAACTGTTTGAAATGAAACATTTTTATCCCAAGCGCTCGAAGTTGCCATTCGGAAAAATATAAGATATAAATCTTTCAGTTTTAATTAACAAACTCGGCTTTATGAAACCAAGATGTTGCGGCGGACAGGAATAAAATACTTTTATCTTCCACTCTCCAGCGTGTTGCCATTCAGTAAGGCGTAAGCTACTTTGAAATTTAAATGGAAGGTTATTAAGTAATAAACTAAGCTATTTAAAAACAATAAACACAGTTTTTAATGTGATTGATTTGAATAAACATGTATTAAAATAAGATGTCTAATTAGAAATATTCGGTATTTCGTGAAATTACACAAGCTGGACTCACTAAAATCATTATATACTTTTCCTTTTATATGATAACTATTTTAGGCATCTGGCCGGGCGAGCGGCTAGTTTTTAAAGAAATAATATAGCGAATATGAAAATATGTATGGCAACTAACACCCTGTCGAGAATTCTAAAGATATGCCGATTTTAACTATTTTATGATTTTGCTGTTGAATACAATTTTAAATGGCGTAAGTACGAAGACCGAGATATCTCTGCATATAATAAAAGAAAGAGTCTGTCTGTGTGTGTTTTGTGTGTCTTTCGTTTATGCTGCGCATAAGCTAATAGACCCAGGACTGCGAAATTTGTTACACAAATGCATCTAGACAAGAGCCAGTGCACTTCGAAGCGACGTTTTTCAAAATTTGAATCAGATTTTTTATTTTATCTTTTTTGATGAAATTGCATCATTTTGAATAGTTTCATTTTTTTAGAAATGTGTGGCTTTGGTAACAGTTTTTCATTTTTGTATACTGGACTGCTGACCGTTGAAAATATGAGATGAAATGCTGCTTATTATCTTTTGATTTTTGGACACAACACGCCCATCGTAATTTTCTTATTCTGACGGGCATGTGTCTCGCGAGGTACAGCAGAAAGAATTTCCTTTTTTTCTCTCTCTTTATTAGCTAATGGCGAAGAGGTTTGTATATTGTGAATTATGTCATCCACAAACCACAATTTTGATTGGTTATTGCTTTCTGATGATAGTTTCATTCTCTTAGAAATGTGGTTTTGGCAACAGTTTTTCATTCGTTGCTTTGGATACTGGATTGATGACTGTTTTTTTTTTCTTGAAATTATGAGATTTATTGCTTATTTCATTGTAATTTTTTATATTATGTTTTAATTATATATAGTTTAAATTATATAAAATGTTTTCTATGATTTTTTTTAGGAAACAAAGTTTTTAACTTCCTTTATACCATTTGAATTCTTAACATTTTGCAACGGGAAGTTGGTTAATTTATTTATTAGGACAATTAATATTTGTATTTTGGGATATTGCTTATTTCATTGTAATTGTTTCAATGTGTTATACATTTTTTTTTTTTTTTTTTTTGATAAAGTTGTTGTGCAGAATAAAATTCTGTGCAGGTTTTAAATTTAATGTTTGGTGTTCGCTTTAGGCATTTTTACGGTAAATTTGAAAGCCAGATGAAGGATGGCCGCGTAGCGGATAGTTTAAAAATAAAGCAGAACGTAAAAATTAATAATATAAAAACAAAAAAAATTGTTGACTATCATACCAAGTAAACTGAATATTGATATGATAAACTTGTGCGATCTGACTTTCTTCGCTATCATGAAGTTAACTAATCTTACTAGGAGACCTGGCGATTTCTCGCAGGTGATATAATACCAGGGGAAAAGAGTAAAACGAATCCTTTATTATTCGTCAAAGTCGTAACACAAATGAACGTAATTCGTGCTTACAGTAACACCGACATCTTGCGGTGGAACGTAAGAATAGTTTAACAATAAATTCAAAGGCAAATAATAGAGCTGGTCTAACAATTTAGTTTAAGGCTAAGGAGGCTGACTCAAGAACCTAACCGGCGATACAGTTATTAAATGTCCGAAAAAGCGTATCAACAAGGACAAACTAGTAACCTTGCGAAATCACACTTTGAAGAAACTACTCGTTTCATTTGATTTTATACTCTCTTCACTTGACTTTAAATTTGCATCCTGGAGATGAAATGCGAGGGGAAAACACGAGGTTCAGGAAAGGTACCAAACTTAAAATAATTTGCTATGCAAATTAAGGGAAACCCTACAAACTGAAAAGACTGAGAATATAAAAATATACGCCAACATTGCGCCGGGAATTCTAAACATGCGCTGCTATGCAACTTTTAAACATTTCGGCTTTTGTTTTTGGATTACATGTGATGTAAGTGCGGAAAAATGATGCTTAATAATAAAGCTAAAACGAGAAAATTAAAAAAAAAAAAAGTTTTTAAATAAAAAAAATCTGAAAATTTAGATTACGCCTGAAGGGGCGTTTTTTTAATGCTTTGTGTGTTACTTTTATTTATGAAATATCGTATTCTTTGCATTTAAACCATAAAATTCAATTCAACAGCATTATCGCAAAATAATATTTCAAACAAGTATATCTTGGTAGAGACATTAGGTACTTGGCAAGCAGGAAAGACGAAAAATTAATAACCGCCTTCTCCGGGAATCGAACCGCAGACCTCGAGGAATACCGGCCCAGTGTGCAAAACCACTACACCACGAAAGCACGCTAGGAAAGTGTGCGGAATACCTTATATTTTTAGAGTTTTCGATACACAGTCTCGCGAGCTAGAGATTAAAATTTTTCTTTTTCCGTGCACTATTGCCATTTCTCGCTTTGAAATCGTTGAATTTGTTAATCAAAATTCTTTAATGTCTGACAAAATATAAAATCAATGATAAAACAAATTCCAAATTCCAAATTAGAGCTTCCAGATGCACATATTCGGTGAAGGATTACGCTATTCAAAATTTGATAGCTTTAGGTACCGTTGTTTTATCACATTGCGAGAAAAACACATACATTTATGTAGATTCTTCATTATTTGATTTCTTTAAATATAATACAGGGCTGGAATATTTGGGCGCAATAGTCTGAAAAGTGAATCAACGCAGAAAGGGAATCACCGCAAATTGCCAACTAAAAGTTGGGCTAGCAGGAGTGAGTGCAAGAGCAGACTACGGGCTTAGCGAGAGCGTAAAAAACCTTAACAAGCCTTTTTGGGTGACCATTAAAATCTCTAATCTCTCAGATTTTATTTCTTTTTTTCCTTTCTTTTCTTTTAAATATTTCGCATATTAGTGATATCCTTTGCTTCTAAATGATTTTCGATTATCTGTGAAGGTGGTTGTCTTCGAGGATATGACAGTCAGTGATATATGTGTGTTCTGACTTATCTCACTGCAAAGAGTGCAAGATTGCGCCTGTCGTTGGCAAGAACCTTGAGCACTATAAAGGTGACAATACGTTTTTACTCAGTTCCGCTCCCAGTTTTGACGGAGAGCACCCCAAGGGTCTTCCCCTACCATCAAGCTCTCGAGAGAACTTCCGTCTCGCCGCATATTTAGAGTGCCCCCCATGCCGCACAGACACTATACATTTACAAACATCCATGTTTTTTCCGGGATTCGAGCCCTTGCTCTTCGTATCGCAGTCAGCGTTACTAACCACTAGCTCGGTTGGGCACTGGTAACCACTATCAGTGATATTCAGTATACAGGCGAAAATGTCGCCGAAAAAACTATTCAAGGTGAAAACGGCGTACAAACATTTTAAGCTTATATAGTTAATTATTAAAGATTATTATTTAATTAATCACTTTTATGAAGTTGCACTGGTAGTTTTTCATAAAAAGTATAGTCTTAAAAGATAAGATTGACATTGGTTTTCTTCGCGACGTTTTCGTTCGCGATTTTTTGGGGCGGGCACTATTCATTACACCAGTGTTGATTTATATTTCAGTTTAAGAGATAAACCAATTTAGATAGCCTCAAGTTTTAGAAAGAGTTTTAGTGCAAAATAATTTTGTTTAAAGGAACTGAATATAGGAATCTTGATGGAAACAAAACATACCATTAAATCGAAATAGGCATTTATGGTAGAAAAATTACTCTAACTGCATTTTATCCCCAATGCTTAAAAAACAGGCAAAGCATGACATTTTGCTTGAACAACCGGGTTCTGTTAATAAAAACTTGATAACTGTCATCTTCTCCTATAAATTCATTCATCAACTATCATAGCTATACGTTTATTATCTAAAAAATAAAATCCTCTCCTCGTAATATAAAAAGTATTAATTTATTACAATTTTAAATTATTTAATAATTAAAAATATTGATTTAATACAATCTCAAATTATTTAATAATTAAAAATATTTATTTAATACAATCTTAAATTATTTAATAATTAAAATTATTCACTTAATACAATCTTGTTATTAAATTAATGCAATCGGCATTTTCCTATTTAGATTTAATATTGGAATTAATTTTAGATATAAGAATAAAGTTCGGAGTTCAAAGTTTCTATCATCACATCAAGTCCTAAAAAATAACACTTTTCTAGAAATATTAGTTTCTATCTTTGCGAGATCTTTCCTTTCGAGAAATATTTACTTTTCCATGATAGGGATGAAGCCTTTTTGAGTCGACAAACACTTAAATTTTTCATTTCGGAACCTCACTAAAGCACTTCAGAAACACTTCTGGGTACCATTTTTCATTTGAAGTGTGTGATATACTTACAATATTTTATTTAATTTCTTGGCAAACGCAAAAGTTTTCTGGAATGTTAAAGTATAACTTTCCTATGAGGTTATTAAAAATTAAAAGAAGCGAAAACGTAGTTTTTAGGAACTAGTTTATAAGTTTCTTACTTCAAATCCATAGGTCATCAAATGTTTATGCACGGCGTATCATTGGACATTAAGCACATTTTTATTAATTATTGAGAAGTAATACGCAGTATTTCTGAAAAGTTTATTCGGAATTCGAAATCTAATCTGAAAAATTTCGGAATTAAAGGAAATAAATTACAGTGCTTTGCAATTTATTGGTACCTCTTTCCCCTTCATTTTTCGCATCTCTTCAAAAAATCTCTGGAAGTTACTCAAATATTTGCTCAAAGATGAGTTTCACTTTCCTGCTGTGAAATGTTTTTTTCCCCCCTCCCAGTAGCGGGCACTTGCCTATGACGGCATTGGCCACTAGTAAGGTGGTGGCCATTTTATTGCGGAAGCACCTAATAGGCGATCACCATTACCTTCTCTGAAGGGACAGACAATTTTACATCCCTGCCTTTTCCGGCTGTGAGTGATGATTATCAACTACCAGTGCCTTCAAACTGCCAAAGCGTAATACCAGTACTCTACACTCTGAAGCTCAGATATATGAACTACGAACTTTGAACTTTACATTATTATCTGATGCTCATAACGCAAAGTGCTCTCCATACTGCTGCGCACAATTCTCTGCACATTGAACTCTATGCACAATGAACTCTGTGAAATCTGTGCACAATCACACAACGATACCACCAACACAAAAATAATATAGCATTATAACTCACATCGCACCCATCTTCCCAGATGCTAATGTATTCCTCCATGCACACCGACAAATGTCAAACTGCAACGCCTAATTAATTGTAACATGTTATCTGCATCTTGATTCCTGTATACCAATATATCTGTACCTCGATTACCTGTACCCCCAATTTATCTGTATGTTTGTTCTTCTTATCTAAATAACTTGTTACTTTAATGTAATTTATTATGTCAACAGTGTAATGTAATGACCTGATATGTAATCTTTTGTCTTTATACTCAATAAGTGCCAGAAAAGGTTAGTGCAGTGGGGCAATACCATTTTTATCTATGACGATGTTGTGGTGCCCCCTACCCTTTTTCCTGTCCTGTCCTGCCTTCTCCGGGATTCAAACTCGTGTCCTTTGGTATCGCAGTCAGGCTGCTCTAACCAATATAGCGACTGGGCGGCGAACTGTTTCTAAATAAGCATATTCTTAGTTTGCATAAGAGAAAAGTGGAGCACTCAGGGAGCTGTAGATTAAACACTAGTGATCGATTTGTCGAATATATACTGTACAGCTGAGCGTGTAGGAACTTTTGAAGAGGTATGTCGCATAGAAACAAATCGCAAGGCTGTAGCATGCAGGGGCAAAATTTGAATCTTCATTGCAGACAGATGACGTTGTTCGACCGCGAAACTGCTTATGTGTTCTTTCAAGTCACCATCATTTGTAAACAGCTCTACTGGAAGATCCTCAGATTTACCATTCTTTGATAATAGTCTGTTACTTTAGAATAGTCACTTAAAAGCAATCCCAGCGCCTTTAAACCGTGGTAACGACTGCTGCAGAAGATAGGTCAAACCCTCTAATTTGCTAAAATCCCCTAACATCGTGCCCTAACATCCTTTGCTAATCGTGTAATGACGACGAGCACATTACGGTCATAAATAAGGATGGAGAGTTAAAGCTTTTAAATGCCCATTTTAAAGTAACATACTACATTGAACTCCCCCCCCCCCAACACTCCTCTTTGAAAGTGATGAGGACCTCATAGCACGCATTCCCGTAGCTGCTTCGAAAATCCAAAACACGCCCGGAATTTCGCAGAATATACGTGTTGTCTTCGCATATGATGTAAAACACATATTATAGTTTGCATGATCGCAAATTTGAGTACCTTCTGTGACCTCAATAGGTTTCGCAAATATCTTAAAGAGACGAAGAATTTGACTGAATGTTTGGATTTCTTTAGAAAATACTCTAGGAATGTGTTCACCAATTAGTGAGATAACACTCATGTACTGCAGAATGTATTCCAGCTCTGAACTCCAGCGAGCTGGATGTGTTAACCACTTGCACTACAAAAGCACGTAAGGGGGATGAGATAATTTCGTACATATTTACTTCTTCGGTTTGTTTTATGTGATTATGGCAAAGCCTCAATGGCTATCTGCCTAAGGGAAAGGATGCCTTCTTGGAAGACTTTCTAAGCGAAATTGGCTCGTATACACATTACACATGGGGAAACCCACGAAAACGCCCATGCAGCCAACCCGTTTGCGGAATTCGAACCTCGGACAGAACTACCAGTGTTCAGCGATTTTACCGCCCGGCCGCTGGTGTACCCATATTTACTTCCTAGCAGTAGCATTATACAAACTTTAAATGTTAGATGAAATGAAATCTTTTTGAATAATGAAACAAGTTTATGTATATTATGAAGTTTTAAAATTTAGTAAGAATCGTCAGGGGATAAGAGTTTAAAACATTAAACAAGAACAATTAAGGAGTTCTGAACACACGTTCTTCTTTCTTGACTATTTGAGTAACAAAAACTAAAAGCAGTTAAAATAAATATATACACAAAATTTTTTACAAAATGTATTACTCCTCATTTTCAAAGAAGCAAGATATTCTTGAATTAATAGTTTATACCCTTTTCAGAACTGTACAACTTTTTACAGTAAAAAAACTTATTGTGTAAAACTATTGTATGTACAGTCTACACAAGGAAAGGGGAGAGGGGACAATTCTGTATCTCCCGTTCTATTAGGCCGATTGGCGAAATTTAAATTGCATTTTTCATGTCTTGAAAGCATGACTTGAGATATATATTAGCATTGCTCTAACATAGGTATTTTGAGGTAAATTCTGGCCTTTTTCTGAAATGACATACCGATTTTTTTCCGTATTTCGATTCTACGACTCAAATTATGCCAAAGTGCCAAGTTTCGTAAAAATCACATGAGCAGGTTTTAAAAAATAAGCTCCAAAAATTTTAGCTCTTTAATGTTAACTGAAATTGTTATATATTTATTAATATCCCTTTTTTAATTAAACTTGATATCACTATTCGAAATTTATGCTCAATCTAAATAAAATCAGTATTCATAAAAATTTTAAGTTTTATAATTTTTAAAAAAAGTTTTTGACTATGAACTGTAAAATATTTACCATCTTCTTAAAGTAGATGTATTTTTAAGCATATTTGCAAAAAATTAGAGCTTTTTGTTCAAACTTTCATTCAAACGTTTTATTCAAACATTTAAGATATACGTGAATTTACGTGTGGTCGCGTTTTGAAATTGGCATCTTTGTTTTAAGCAAAAATAGCTCCAAACGTGGTTTACGGATCTAAAAATAATAATTAAGGTTAAAAAATGTAATATGAAGAAAATTAATTGAAAGAATGAATAATTCACCTTTTTTCCCCGCTCGTGCACAATAAAAGGGAAAGTCGATTACCATAAATTAAGAATTTCGCCAAGCGAATTATTCACGCAAACGGAAAAAAGTTGACCAAGCTAAATTTTTGAATTTCTCGTGAAGTGTCTCACCAAATTTGACAAAATTTAATATTTAGGCATATTCTGAATCTTAGAATCGCAAGATGAAGTCAAAAAGGTGCACCAATTCATAAAAAATTCTTTGTGTTAAAATACCTACGTTAAAACAATGAATACACTACATTAGAATATAAATCGAATATATGTACTAATTCGAGCTTTCGAGACATGAAAAACGCAAGTTAAATTTTGTCAGTCAGCCCAGTAGAACCAGAGATATAGAACTGTCCTATTCTTTTTCGCGCAGAATGTACTATAGTGTACGTACTACATACATACTATCGTGTTTACTAGATCATGAATTAGCTCTAAATCAGTTAAAGATCTTTTTATAACTATGAAGGCAGTTCCAAAAAAATCCTGTATATTTTTCATTGTTAGCAAAAGATAAATGTGAAATGTTTAACATAAAACTGCTTTCCAAAAATGGAAATATAAGATGTATGCCATATGTCCATCTATATATTTAATCTTCTGAACACACATTGAAGAACAACGATTTAACTCTGCTGGAAAAGTCCACTGAAGGAGCGTTTCTGAATGTTGCCTACTGATAACATTAACAATAGACTACTAGTAATACACTGAGGTATTAAGAATCGATTTAGTGGCGCTGGATTGACGTCGATGCCAGAAACAAGAATACAGCTCTTGCCGTCGATGCTGTTTATAACAACAGTGTTATCGTAAAGAACGCTATAATGTTCGATTTATTTTGGGAAAGGCCTCCATAATGGACGTATTATGTATTATCCTATGTGTTATAAAAATAGAAGCGTTTTTCTCATCCTTTATGGAAAAGTAGAAATTCAATCAAATATTTCGTTTTATTGCTTTAAGTATTATTTATCTTGAGAGCTATTCCAAAACAATAACTTTTAGCTTTTGCCCATTTGTTCTACAAATTTATTTCAAAATAGCCTTTGAATGATCACAAATCAGAAATAATGATTTCGATAACATTTTAAAGGCTAATAAAACATTTCTTGCTTTCTATATACACTTAAAGCAATAACATAATTTTATGTCATTTACATGCGTTTCTTGAATGTAAACGGATGAGTTTCTGCGAAATATTCGTAATTCTATTTCGTGTTTTAATGAATATTAAAATGATTTTGATCTTAAAAGAAAATCATAAAGTTATTTATGAAAATAATTTTAAAAGTTTTGGCAACAATGAATATTCTGAGTTCAAGTTAATACCAAGGAGATTAGAATAGATGGAGTAAGCCTGACGTCACAAAAGTGAAGCTAAGGAAATGCCAACAAATTGACGTCCAGACTTATGATGGCTGTCATACAGTGTACGGATAAACTGCGAAACATACTGTTAAATAAAATTACACCGAATTTGAAAGCAAATTAGAGCGAGAGGCTTATAAACGTTCAGTAAAGAATAGCTAGCATGTAGGCAACGCCGATTAGATTGTGAAAAAAATCAACCAGAAGTCCGCCTGACAGCGGCCATTATAAGTCGTGATGTTTCATTGCACGGAACAGGCTTACTCCATTTATTCTAATCTCTTTGATTAAGATTATACGTCGAATGTCTTTGCTATACACTCTTAGACAAAAAAAAAATGGACTGGCTTGTATTGTGCTGCCATCTAGAATAATATTATACATACAATATACATACAAGAATACCATAAATAAAAAAATGTTCAAAGTAAACTATACTAACCTATAAATCCCATTTTATACAATTTTTCTGTGTGTACAGAGAGAATTTTTAGGTATGCCCAGACTGGGTACACCGTGCCGCAATTCGTGCTTAAATAAACCTAGTTATGAGGATTGCAAATGTGTGAGTTCATTGCTTCGAAATACATATTTTGCTGAATAACCAGTTTTACAAGTAAGGAATATATTTCAGAAAAGGTATCTTTACATAGCATAATTGCGAATTATGAGTAAAATTATTAAAAAGTAAAGTCTATTTTTTATTGTTAGTCTGTTTTTTGTTTGATTTTGATAGGTATGTTCATTTCATTCTACAAGCTAGTGTAATATTAGAATAATATTCTAGCAAAATGCAGACATGATTGATTTTATATTCTCTAAGACTGCCGAGGTTTTAGTTTATTTATGTATAATGCGCAGTTCATAAAGATTTTATGACACAGAATCTTAATTTTTCATAATCTACAGCGCTCCTATGAGGTGCCCACTCTTGAAGGGGTATGCGATTGAAACCTGCAGGCATCACCCCATGGAACCATTTGGTAGACCCCACCCGATGACTGCAAGGGAATGGGAATCCTTTCGAGAAGCTGCCTGTTTCTGGAAAGAGAAATATGACAGGTAAGGCTCAGTTTATTAACTTCCAGTTAAAATAAAGCTTAAATACCCCTCTCTTCCCCCAGAAAAATTACCAATCTGTAAAAAATATTCTTATTTCTTGGAAATAAAAATTATAACATGCATTTATCAAAAGAAGACTACCGCGGATAGGATATCCAGTAGTACGTCTCTATATTTATTAGTGACTTCAGTTTTTCACATTCAGAAAAGATTATTTTCCATTAAAATTTAACTGCTACTTTAAAGTTTAAAAAATCTTAGTTAAAACAGCAAAAGAAAATTTGAAAGTTTTCAGATTTTTAAATTACGTCCAAAGAAGCGTTTTTCTAACATTTTGTGTGCTACTTTTATTTATTAAATATCATGTTCTTTGCCTTAAACCATAAAATTCAGTTCAAGAGCAATATCGCAAAATAATTTTAAATTAAGCATATCTGTAGAATTTCCGATACGCAGTCTCCGGCGCTGGAGACAAAAATAATAATATTTCTGTACAACGTTGCCATTGCTCGCTTTGAAAACCTTGAGTTTGTTAATTAAAAATTCGTTAAAGTTTTACAAAATATGAAATCGATAATAAAACAAATTCTAAATTTTGAATTTGGGCTTCCAGATCACCATATTCGCAACAGGATTACGTCATTCAAAATTGGATGACTCTAGGTACCGTTGTTTCATCACAGTGCGAGAAACATACATACATTTATGGGGATTCTTCATTATTTAATTTCTTTCAGTATAATACAGGGCAATAATATTTGGTGGCAACAGTTTGAAAAATGAAACGGACAATCAGATTGATTCGACTCAAAATCGCAAAACGAAAACTATAGTCCCTCACGAACAAAACCCCTTTGGACTAATTATAAAAATTAATTTGAATCAGAACTTAAGAACGCTAAATCTTGCCTTACATGGTACAAGGGATGAGTTCTAGACTCTGGATTTAATAATTTAGTATAGTGGAAAGAAAGTGAAAACTTCCTATAACAAAAGAAAGCTTTTCATAAGTTGGCACGAAACTACTTCTGTTATCGAAAAGACGTTTGTATGTTAAATTAAACAACGACGCCACTAAAACAGATCTTCGATAATGGCGTCATTTCAATGAAACCGTGATCTTCTACTTCAAATCTGACTTTTCCCGAGAAAAAGTAAAAAATATAAAAATGCATTTTACAGTAAAAAATACCTCATACTCTCTTTCGATTTAGAACGCAATTACGTAGAAAATTCTAAATACGAGTCAATTTCCATGAAAGTTTTCCATGAAAGCATCCTTTCACTTTAACAAATAACCCTTGTTTCCTTTTCCCATATTGTAAACAAGCCAGCAGATAAGGTATGAAGGAAGTCGTTGCTGAAATATTTTTTCCGTATTCCTAAACTATATGTCAGCATGTGAACTCATCTCTTTTAAAAAATGGGTAGACATTTCTATTATGTTTGCAGTGTAAGACTTTCCATAATATACAAATTTAGATATCAGGCCTTTTTTATTGTCATCCATTCCTAAATCATCAAACTTAGAAACGGGAAACTTTTATTTCGTGCATTTTAAGGTATAAAAACGATATTATCGCTGTATCCTAAAGGATGGGAGTAACAGTGTCATTAGACTAACCAAAAGCTAGCTTTGTTTAGCTAGCTTTTGGCAAAAGCTAGCTATTTCTTATTTTTCTGATCACTTTATGTTTGCTTCTCTAAATCTGCTCTTGATTAAAAACTAAACTACTTAATATTCACCAGGCGGTTAAAAAATTTTCATCTCAAAACATAAAAAAGCGCTACCTCGTTTTAGGAAGTTATAAGAATTTTGGTATCATTCCTTTCTTGCCATCCATTAGCTATAACATTTCCAGAAATTCAACTTTTGGGTCGTTTTCTCTTCTGTCAATAAAACATTCACAGTTCTATACTTAAAGACCCCATTCTGGATATGAACTTTAGGAGTATGTACAGTATTCTTTTCCAGTGGGGGTCAATTTACATTTTTCAAACCAGGAGAGACTTAAAATCTCGTGCAAAAGAACATGAGGCATATTTTAGAAAAAAAGGAAACACATAAATCCACTATTGCTCAACACACTCAATCACATTTTTCATTTTTCTGCAGCCAAAAATCTTCCGTTGGTGAATTAGATTTTCTAGAGGTATTTAGCAAACATAAAAATCTTTGAATTCTAGTTAACGATATCAATTCCAATCAGTCTTTACCGTCAGCTTATAAGGAAATTATTTCATAGTTTTTCATTTTTCATCATAAGATGACCGCAGTAGCTTCACTTTCTTCCTCTTAGTATACGCGGAGCGCAAGCTTCTCTTTCGTCTTTTGCATTTCTTCAGCTGACGAAGAAGGTTCTGTATTTAAACCTTCGAAACTTATCCTGCAAATTCATGAACATTGCGCTAACTTGTCACCTGAATGTCTCTAATAAGACTGCCGTCTGTAAGAGATTTCGAAACAGAAAGTACAAAAATCAGCAAAGATTTCACCAGGATTCAAACTCTGGATCTTCCAGTGCTGGATCGACATACTACCACTTACAACACGAAAGAAAAAGAAAACATCCTTATAAAGCTGTTCTTATTTTTAAGATTATAGATTAGAATGATTGAAATAAATGCTCCTCAAGGCGACCACCACCAGTACTTTTGTACTAGATCTACATCTTATATACGTTTTTAGTAGCCTAGAATGTTGGCCATCGGATCTAATACTTTTTCGTCCACATAATAAGAATAAATCATGCAAGTTAAATATACGAATTTATACCTCATCTCAAGTATAGAGGAAGATCTCATCTCAAAAGCAGAATAAGCTAAGTCTGTTTAAAGTGCACCACAATATTTCTTATATATATAATTAAAGCTTAGCATTCTATCTTTACCAGCAATAGTTAATATAAATTTAGATAACAAAGGTAAGGAATATTACCTTCACTTTTTAACTTCATCAATAAAGGTAAGGTTTGATTTCATTTTATTTAATTATGGCAAAATACACGAGGATTACCTAAGGGAAAGGATGCTTTCGTGGAGGATTTCTAAGGAAAACTGGCTCATATACAAATTACACATGCGGAAAACCACGGAAATGCCCATGTATCCAGCCCGTTTGGAATCGAACCCATGCTGAAATTACGAGTGTTCACGACTCAGCTGTTGGGCTGCCGGTAGACAACCAGTAAAGGATAAAATGAAAAGAAAAAAAAAAAAAAAAAAAAAAAGACTAATAAATTTTATGAAATCTAAATATGTTAAAAATATGCCAGTTGGAAAGATACCTCCAGTCGATGATGGCCAGGTTTTAGATTATTATCGGTTGGACCTGCCTCTAGAAAACATATGGCCTCTAGAAAACATATGCCTCTAGAAAACATATGCCTCTAGAAACATAGAAAATGGGAGCTCTGCTAAACTGAATTTACATAAGAGAAGTTTCAGAAAGGAAAACATTTTAAGATATGTTTGCTCCTGTTTTAGGTTATTTGACCAGTTTTCTAAAGGAATAAATTTTAAAGATCGGATATTAAGAGTTTAGTAGTTGGTTGATTTTAATTAAAATCTGATAAGAGCTCTTTGACGAATCTTGAATGATTGTAAGGAAAACAGGCTGGTATAAACAATATACAAGGAGAAAGCCCCTTCAGATTGATAATGCCAGATATTATTCCTATTGGTTATAACAATATTCAGGTGTACCACTTGATCGCTGATGAGTTCAAAAAGTTATCGATGATGAATATTTAAATATACAAATCAGATCTGAAGCGAAGTTACTTGCTTTAAATTTTCCGAATGTTACTTTAAAAAAAGAGTTATGGAGAGCTTGATAGAGAATATAATTATTGAGCACTCATAGAATTGAAATAAAGTCTGGTATTTTGGCACCAGATTTTTTTCACGGTATTTTGGCAACAATATCGTTTTTCAATGAAAACAAGTTCAATGGTACAAGTCCTAGAAAACAAATGTTTCCTTAACTAGAAACATTAGTTAAAATTGTATTTTATCGCCCTTACTGATCAGCCGTAGTTAAAAGGTAGTATTTGCGATAAACGTTAGTAATAGTTTAGCTTTCCTTTGTTTCTTTTAGTAGTTTAGTTTTAGTTTTACAAATTTAGAAGCATTTGCAATAAATAAGGACAAAGACTGAAATTTTTATATATATATAAGCGGCTAAAGTGTGTGTCGCCGATAGTTTATTGTTGCTACTCGGAAAAATGAGCGCGGAAATTAACTTTTCCGCAGTTTTTAATTAATATCTCAGCCGATTAAAGTCATACGAAGATGAGAACGGTATCGATGGATTCGGAGAATTTTTTGGAATCCGAGGATACGCGTCTCGAATTTCAATTCGGCGCCGTTCCGTAGATATTCGAGAAAAAAGAATTTGGCACGTAGCCAAATCCCTCTAATAATGAAAACACAAGAAAGAAAGTGGAAAATATAGGGAAAACGTAGGGAAAAATTAGTTTTTAATTAATATCTCGGCTAATTAAAGTCCCAAGAAGACGCGAATGGTCAAAATGGCGTGCCACGGACCTGCGGAATCCAACGGTGTGCTTCGCTAAGCCTGGGAGCCAGCCGTTTCTGAGGAGATGATGTAACGTCACCCCATATGTATATGTGGCTTAAGTGTCTCTTTGTCGCCGATAGTTTATTGGTTGCTTGCGTAACTGTACTAGCCAATGGGGTGAAGTTGCCACGGCACGGAGTAGCCGTTTCAATTGAGACATAGACAAATTCCTGTAAAACTTGCCTTTGCTATGACCATCCATAAGTCTCAGGGCCAAACGTTTAAGCGTGTTGGCATTTTTTTACTTGAACTTGAACACGGTCAACTTTATGTTGCCTCTTCAAGAGTTCGTGAAAGAACGGACGTAAAATTAAAAATAATGGATGGTCCTCTGTAAGGCGAGCTTAAGAATGATGAAAAGATATACTCAAGAAATGTTGTGTACAAAGAGATCTTTGAGATGTGAATTAAAATTTCATTATTTAAATCACCTTTATTGATTGAGCTAGCGGTGGCTCTTAAGAAATGTACCGCCAGTGGTTTCTCATTGCACTCTACTTTAAGCAATTAAGCAAGTTGAAGGGGAAACCCCGTGGGGTAGTAAGCAAAGGTTGTCCTCGCCGCCTGTCCTGGGTAATTCAGTTTAAATTAGCAGACACCTTTGCACAAATCATTTTAATTACAATTTATAATATCTAAAACAACGGTCATTTCGTATGACCGCCGGGCGCTCTAGTCAAATATAAACACCTTTACCATATTAACTTCGTTTAGAAACAGAAAAATGTTAATAATTTTTCAGCTGCAGATTTTACCATTTCAGAAGTATTAGTGAATTAGCAAAATCTATAAAAAACGCAATCATTAAATACTCCCGTATTTTTTTATGTAAAAATTAGCTGTTACCCGACATGCTTTGTAATGCTACTTGAAAGTAAAGTGTTCTTATTTAATTCTGTTATGGAGTTTTTCCTTCAAGTTTATTTTGCTTGCATGTTTTAATTGGCTTGTGTCACCTGATACGGAGGTTGATAATGGTTCGGGTGGTGAACTTAAGTCTGGTAATTTCCTTTTTCCATCAGGGCTGCACAGCTTCGTTCTTAAATTTAAGGGCTTTGCAATACATTCATAATTTATCCACCTTTCTAACGATCACACTTGAATGGAGATTAATCATAATTACCATCGTAATGGAATGAACCAATCAATGTATCAAGCAATGCGTACTCGAACGTTTTCCCGTCTCGCTTCCCGTTGCTCGTCTGTTTCAGACGAATGGGCTTGAGCAGTGCGTACTCGAAACGTTTCCCAGTCTTGCTTTCCCATTGCTCGTTTGTTTCTGAAGCTCATGATGCCTTTACTTTTATGCTTGAGGTGTAGATCGAGCCACCGATTTTCATTTTGTTGACAATTGATTTCACTGCGAAAACAATGCTTTATGATGACTATTACAAATTCACTTCAAAAAGCATGTAATAACACGCATATTAATGCATGCGTGATAATGCGCGGAAAATTAAATATTTTATGCTTTGCTGAACGATAACACACTTTAAATTTAATATAGGCAGTAGCAACTAATTTCTCTTAAATAGCCGAGTTTGTTTATTGAATTCGAGACAAATTAATATAACTGCGTTTTTCTCGAGTGGCAACACAATTTTTTTTATCGCCGAGTTTTCTGATTAAATTTGAAACATCCATGTATCTTACGCTTTGCAGAAAGGAACGTAAAGCTTTTAAATCGCTGAGTTTTTAATGAAACGTTCGTTAAATTAGGGTAAAATACTATATGTATATTAAGAGTGCGCACCCCGTGGGCTGGTTTTTGAGAAATCTTATGTAGAGAGTGAGCTTCCTCTTGTTTTTAAGGTCGAGTGTCGCAAGAAAGATCGGATTTAGCTGCAGATTTGTATAAAAGACAAAGAAACATTCATTTGCATACATAGATATACAGTTAGTCAATAAAGTCTGCGTACATCAAGAAAAGTAATATCAAATCCAAATTTTAAGGTGCGAAAAGGGTAGTTTCTTAAAGTTTTATTTTTTAAATATTTAGTTTCAATAAGGGACTTTGAAATTATTTAACTGTAATATTTCCATATCTAATAATTTATGCACACTAAATTTTTAAAAGATAAGTGGCCAGAAATCAAAGCCAGTAAAGTTTGCGTACAACGCGAAGGAGGCGGGGGATTTCTTATCTAACTTTCAAACTTCAAACTTGAGAATGCAAAGATGGTTACACTTTCAAGGTCATTGACTTCCGAAGCAAATTTCACGTTGATTGGAAGTTGTTATTTTTACTTTCTTTGACGAAAATGACAACCAATAAAGAAATTCCTTTAGTTACGAGACAACTAATTATCAAATTGAGAGATGAAGGTAAAACTCTTTGTTATATTGGTAAAACCATTGGAAAACCATTTTCTAGTGTGCAAAGAGTTATTCAAAACTATCTTGATACTGGTAGTCTTGCTGTAAAACCAAGATGTGGGAGACCGAAGAAGCTAACGCAGAGAGAAGAAAGAAAATTCTTTTACGAATTAAACAAAATCCTAAACTTTCTGCTGAAAGCATTGCAAAAGACATTTTTTTAACTAGCAACAAGGAAATTTTTCCTGAAACTGTACGAAAAGTGCTGCGAAAGGCCGATTATCATGGACGCAAACCTAGGTCTAAGCCATACATTTCCGAGACAAATAGAAAGAAAAGAATTGCTTTTGCCAAAACATATTTAAACTCTTCGCAGGACTTCTGGAACAATGTAATTTGGTCAGATGAAAGTAAATTTACAATATTTAGAGTTAATGACCACCCTATTGTATGGAGAAAACCAGGAATAGAACTGAGTCTGAGAAATTTAAATCCAACTGTCAAACATGGAGTTGGCGGCGTGATGGTATGGGGGTGTATGTCGTCGAAAGGAGATGGAAATTTTCACATTATTGAAGTCATGGATAAGTATGTTTATCTGGATATTCTGAAGAAACATCTACGAGACAGTGCCTGAAATTTAAACCTTTCTAATACCTTTATTTTCCAGCAAGACAACGACCCGAAACATACAGCTAAAATTGTGAAGAAATATCTCCTCTGTCACACTCCAAGACAGTTGCGTACTCCTCCACAGTCACCAGACCTCAATCCAATCGAACATTTGTGGGCAAAATTGGAGAAACGAATTCGAAAACACAATATTACGTCGCGAAATGAGCTAATTAGTAAATTGCAGAAAGAATGGGTGAAATTTACGTCGGATGACACTGAAAAACTAGTTCAATCAATACCCAGACGTCTGCAAGCTGTTTTGACGAATAAAGGATATCCTACAAAGTATTGAAGTAATGTAAAAAACTTTTTTTTAAAGTGTACGCAAACTTATTGGAGAGAATTTCTGAGTTTTTTTGACAAAATATATTTTTGAAAAATGTAAAAAGTATAACACTGATATTATTTACTTTTTATTTAAGCTTACAATTTTAGCTAATAAAAAAAAATTACAATGATTAAAATACATTTTCTATGCTTTAAGTGTTTTTTTTTTTAATTTAAAATTTAGTCTGTACGCAGACTTTTGTGGCTAACAGCATATTAAATAATAGTATATATAAACAGCATATTAAATAACAAAAACTATAAATCACATGTGCTCAAACACTGTATTATCTGCTAAACTATATAACGAATTAATACTATATGATAAATTAAAGCATTTGTTCAAGGCTAGTTACAGTTGAGACTTCTGTTGTGATAAATGATACTGCAAATGTTCGATTCATAGATGAATACAGTGAAATAAGTTTTGACATTTCTTTAAATGTTTGCCTAACATATTAATTTATCAGTTATATATTGAGCTAGTTACGGTTATAAGACAGCATTGCTGCAAATTCTTCTAGTTAGAATAAACAGAAATTCAGTAACGAACTATTTTCAATGGAATGTATCCTGCTTCGACGAAAATAAATTCACAATATTAATTGAAATTTTAATACTTATTTACTTTTAATTATTTGTTCATTATATTCATGCCTTTTTAAAAAAAATTCTATAGCTTAATAATCGTAAGGACTTTGATTGGTCATCGATAAAATGAACGAAAATGATTTTTATGTAAAAGTTCCTATATAGCATACAAATATATTATTTTTTTTTTCTTATTTAACACTTGAAGGATTTTTCTTTTTTCATATTTAGGTTGTATGAGAATCAGAGACGATTACAAAAAATTAATGAAAGTTTGGAGGAAAAACTTCTACATGCTGTGAGTAATGAAACTGCCTTAATTATTATTTTAAACGTAGCACGTTTATTTTTATGAAATGTGAGATTACATGAAATTTCTTTTCTTGACTAATTTTTACCAACTCAAATGTATTCTTAATTTCTAAGATAGCCTGGTTTTGCTATACAAATTAGTCTTTGATTTTTTTGGTAAAGTGTTTTTATTATTTGTTTATTGCTGATACCATAATAATGAAATAAAATACAACATAGCTAACAGTACGTTTTAATTGCATATTTTATTTCTGGAATAAAACTCAGTTAATTTTCTTTATTTTTGAACTGTGTTATTTATTATCTGGTTCTAGAGAAAGTTTTCCGCCAAAACAAGTTCTTAATAAAGTGAGGGAAAAAACATGAAAGCAATACCTTTAGTGCAAGTAGTAACCACCACCCAAAAATCTATGATTTTCTGGCAACATTTTGGTAGTTTTTCAAAGCCTTTGGTCCAGAAACTTGGTGGCCGCGAGTCCAAAAACAGATCAACCTCGTTTCGGAAGTCCTGTGCAGAATGGAAGATAGCATCCGCAAGATATAGCTGCAGTTGTGAAAAAAGGTATACGTCCAAAGGCGCTACGTCGGGTCTATATGGTGTGTGTGGCAAAAGATCCCATTCGAGACCCTACAGAGCTATACAGAGTCCAGCCGCTCAATGCAGACACATGTGGTCCTGCATTATCTTGATGGAACCTTACCTTTTTGGGTCGGAAATCAGTTCGACGCTTTTCCTTGATAGGAGAGTAAACACGGTCTAGCATCTCGTTGTACACCTTACTACCGAGGGTTTTACCTTTTCCCCAGATAATCTTTATGGATAATAACCACGGCAACCCCACCAGATATAAGGAATGATCTTTTTGTTAGTCAGTGTTTAGTTAGTGTTTAGTTTGTCAATGTTTACTTTTGTTAGTCGGGCCCAATGTGTGCAGATTAGCCTCATTTTCGGCCTGTGTTGTTGAAGTAAATCCACGTTTCATTACAAGTGACGATCCATTCTAGAATGTTGTCCTTGCGTTGATGTTCGAGTGGAATAGTGCAGGCACGAACACGTCTGTCATCATCTGCTTGAGTCAGCTCATGCGGCATCTAGCAATTGCACTTGTACCTCAAGTTTATGCGATGCATAACGCAACTAATGGACATGGCACTAACGTCTAACTCCTTAGCAAGTTGTCGAGTGGTTGCATACTGATGTTCTTCCGCAAGTCTCGCAGACGATCCTCATCAACATCAGTAGGTCGACCAAAGCGCTGTGCTTTCTAATGCTGTAGTCCATATTTTTGAGATTTCTTTACCAAACCTTCACACTATTAAAAATAACTATTAAAAACTATTAAAAATTAGAACTATTAAAAATTTTACAAATTTTAACGATGAAGAAACCATGCAATTTTTTATGTGGTATGGATTCGAATAGCAAATCAGCGATTTGGCATAGTCCTATTACTGATGCTAGAGGAACGAAACTTAGTGATTTTATTAGTGCGAATCATTTGTTTCTACTTAATGAAAATCGCGGGCCTACTTTCTGTTCCACGCAAGGCTCGAGTT
This sequence comes from Stegodyphus dumicola, assembly GCF_044657685.1. Taxonomy (NCBI): domain Eukaryota; kingdom Metazoa; phylum Arthropoda; class Arachnida; order Araneae; family Eresidae; genus Stegodyphus; species Stegodyphus dumicola. Next base: position 39,424,515 of record NC_140776.1, read on the forward strand.
ATATTGACCTTACCCTTTGTAGCTTAGGACTGCTGCCATACGTTCAAGGTTGGGATATCTCTGAGGAAGATTCTCTTTCTGACCATAAAATGATAATCTTTGAACTTGTTTTATGCCATCCGATTATATCTTCTAATTTGTGTACTTTTAATTTAAAAAGAGCGAACTGGTTTTTATTTACTGAACTTTGTAAGAGAGAATTGTGTGACTTGAATATCCTTCTTGACAGTTGTTCTGATTGTATGATTGAAAATGTTGTAAACAGACTTTCTACCGTTGTTTTTTAATTGTGCTTTACTTTCAATTCCGATGAAGAAAAGTAAGAAGAATGGGGTCCCTTGGTAGTCTAAGGAAATTGATTGTTATAGAAAGCATGTAAATGCTGCTAGGCGTAGATTCCAGAGAGAAAGAAACTGTCTTCTTAAAAATATTTATAAAATTAAATATTTCGAATTGCGGCATAAGTACAAGGCTAAATTAGCTAATGCTAAGCTTGAGTCGTGGAGAAATTTTTTCTCAACTATTACTGTTCACAATGTCTGGAAATCTATGTATAAATATGGGATTAAGACCAATTTTGCGAAAAGGATTGAGATTTCGGGAATTAAACTCCCGGATGGCAGTGTTACTTCGAGTTTGAGTGATACAATTGTTGCTATAATGACAAAGAATTTCCCAAGAGATAATATGCGTGATGATAGAAATTCTCATAGAACTATGCGCACTGAGTCTGATAGACCTTATATTTCTTTTATGGACTGTCCGTTCTCTACTTCAGAAGTTAACAGTGTTATTAAAAATCTCAAGAAGAACAAATCATCTGGGCTTGACTCTCTTTCTAATGAAATAGTACAGCACTTTCATGCGGTGGATAGCACATTTCTACACAGACTTTTCAACCTTTGTTTACAATTAGCAGTTTTTCCAGCACTATGGAAGAGAGCTCGGGCTGTTTTGATTCCTAAAACGTTAGATACAAGAACCCCTTATCTTGATAATATTAGATGCATTAGTCTTTTGCCTACTTTGTGAAAATGTCTTGAAACTCTCTTCATTAACAGAATAAATTGGTATTTGAGACAAAAATGCTTTTATAATGATTCTCAGTTCGGATTTACTCCTCGGAAGTCCGCTGAAGACGCCATTATTCGCCTTTGTAATATCTTGCAGTGTGCAAAGAAAATGAAGTATACTACACTTCTTATTTTCCTGAATTTCAAAGGAGCTTTTGATAATGCTTGGTGGCCATCTATCTTAAAAATTTTAAAAGATGCTGGTATACCACATAATATCTATAACCTTCTTAAAAGCTTCTTGAACGAGAGGACTGCTGAGCTTCAGCTTGGGAACGAAGCTAAGGTTTATTCTCTAGAAAAAGGCTGTCCTCAAGGCTCTGTATCCGGACCTACTCTTTGGAACATAATCATAAATGATCTTTTAAGTCATCTCGACGGTTGTTTAAAAATTGCGTTTGCAGACGACTTACTATTAATTTTCCAAGGAAGGATTTTGAATAACATTCTTTTAAGAGCACAAGAAGTTCTAGATTTTGTCTCCAGTTGGGCGATTTGTCATAAACTCACTTTCAATCCTTCAAAAAGTAAAGCTATGCTTGTTCCCAGTACGTTTGATGAACAAAATATTGCTTCTTTGATGCTCGATAATTCTCCGTTGGAATTTGTAGAAAATGTTAAATATCTTGGTGTCATTCTTGACCAAAAATTAACATGGAAAAAGCACATTGAATTCCTTTCTGCTAAATGTGAAAAAATTATTAATGGCTTTCACCGAATTGCCAAAAATACTTTTGGAGTAAGCTACGATGTTAAGAAACTCATGTAGAAGCAGTGTATTGTACCTTTCATTTCATACGGCTGTCGTACTTGGGGACATGTTCTTGCCAAGAAGGTTAACAAAAGAAATTTAACAAAGATTCAACGGAGAATTCTTCTTCGTATTATTAGTGGTTATAGAACCTTAAGCTATGAGGCTACTTTTGTTCTTGCAGGAGTTCCGCCTATTGATTTTGAAATTGCATATAAGAATAATATTTTTGAGTCATTGGCAACTCATGCTTCGAAAGACTGTATTAATGGAATGGTCCCCTTCACTGATCTTCCTCAGCCCGCTTCTTTAGAACCCATAAATTTCTCCGATTATAAAGAGACTGCTGAAATAAGTTTTCATGTGGTTTTCTTTACAGATGGCAGCAAGATGAGCAACAAGGTTGGCCTTGCATTTGTTCTTTTTGAAGGCCATTCCGAGATTTGTTTTCTTAGACACCGTATACGGAATGAATGTACAGTTTTTCAAGCAGAATTTCTGTGCATTTATCTTGCCGTCAAATGGATTCAGAATCATGGGACAACATCCTCAAAGTACCTTATTTGTTCTGATTCTCTTTCTTCTCTTCAACTTTTGAACAGTATTACCAGCTGCGATAAATTAGTTATCGAAACCCTAGTAACTGTTAGTTCACTTAGAATTAGAGGTATTGATATCTGCTTTGCTTATGTGCGTGCTCATCATGGTTTCTACGGAAATGAAAGAGCTGATTTCTTAGCTAAAGATGCCTTAAATTTACCCTTTGATATCAACATTAGCATTCCAAAGAGTTATTGGAAGTCCTTTCATTATAAAAAACTTTTAGCTATGTGGAATGAGGAATACATTTCATCTTGTAATGCTGAAGTCACCAAAAAGTTCCTTCCTTCTATTTACCATAGACTGAATTCCGAGCCTTTCCTCTCGTTAAATTTTAAAGTATCTCAGTTTGTATCTGGTCACGGTAAATTTGCAAGTTATCTGTTTCGTTTTAATCTACGATCAAACAATTTATGTGAATGTTCAAAAAGAGTTCCTCAGGATGTGGAACATTTGATTTTCTCGTGCCCTACATTTGATGGCCCTAGATTATGCTTACAGAACGATTTGAAAATGTTCGGAGTGACTTGGCCAGTGAACTTATCTGTTTTCGTGAAGTCCAGACTGCTGTTCTCTGCTTTTGTTCGCTTTATTTATGCATGTAATTTTTAATGTTTATTTATACATGTAACCTTTAATGTTCTAGTTAACTTACTTCTGTAAGCCCCGTGTTGTACATATGTGGTGCACGGGGAGTCTGTATGTTCTCAAAGGAAAAAAAAACCTTCACACTGTCATATGACACAACATTACTACCTAAAGCTGTACACGTGATTTGGTGACATTCTATAGCTGATTTTTTTGCAAGAGAACTGGTAAATGATGGTTCTAACCTGATAGCAATATAGCTCTATTACACATTTCACAAGGCAGCGTTTTAAAGCAAATCTCTTTCTTTCAAATGTCAAGAAATCGTTTGACAAAATATGATTAAACACGCCAACGCGAACTGTTTGCGCAGACGATATTTGCGGTGGCGGGAAACTTTCGTTAAAACTCGATACAAAGTAGCTAAAAGTACGTTTCAATTGCATAATTTCTGGAGTAAAACCAGTTAATTTTCTTTATTTTTGAACTACGATATTAATCCTTTATCCTTTAAATTTAGCAAATTTTTGTTTCGATTTAAATATAATTATTTGTAAACAATACATACTTCTAATAAGTTTTTATATTACATTTTAGTTATTTTGCATGTATTTCAATAGCTACATAATATGCTCTAATATAATAAAATTTCTTAAATAAGTATTTATCTACCAATATAATTCCATTCCTATTAAAACATGTTTTGACAAATGCATGCAGGCAGAAAAATTTGAAAACGAAAAGTCGGATTTGACGAGAGATGTATCAGATTTAACTTCTCGTCTCGTGGAAGCCAGACTGACGATTGCAGAACTTGAAGAAGAAAACGTAAGAATTTTTCTCTATCGGTTCCATTCTTTGCTCTAAATAACAGATACCATTAATTGTATGTTAAATAATATTAAAATTAAATTTACAAGATTTCATCATTTAACTTACAAATTTCATCTATCCATTGAATATATTTTGAAAATTTTTATAATCTGAGAGAATATTATTTCAGACATTTAAATCTTGCCGGAAATTTACGGTTGTTTACTAATTATTTGTTTTAGATGGAATTTCCTAAATCAATTATATGCGTATCGTATCGTAGTCTTCTTAAATCAGTTTTATGCTTATCGTATCGTAGATCGTATTGGAGACAAAAAACAAAGGATTAGAAACGCAAATTTAATTATTAACTTTATCGGAGGAAAGAGTGAAATGTACTAAGTTCGTGTACGAGGTATATTAAAAATACAATTGTAATTTGGCGTTGGAGAACATCTCATAATATCACTCTTGCTAGTTATATATACATGCACGTTAGAGTTTTGTGACAGCATCAGAATATGAACAGCTTAGTACACTGAAGTCATAATTTTGACCCTGCAAGAATTTTAATTCCTGGGTAATAAAGAATTTGTCAGTGAGATTAATTAAACAGTATTTAATTGATCCATTAGTGAACAATTAAAACCTAGGGTTTTTATAATTGGGTATACTTAAAATTAGCTGAAATTTTAGAAATTGCATTAATTTAAAATTCAACCAAATTAATGATATTTTAAAGCTAAGCCAAAGTTTGACTTAAAAAATTCAAAGTTAATGAATAAAGGGTTGAGATGTTGCACTAAAATATATTGTTTAAACAAACATTAGACAATTCTTTAAATAACAGCAAGCATTTATCATAAACTTAACTGAACACGCAAAAGATAATATGCGTAGTTCATAATATTTTAATTTAAAAGAAAAAAGTTCTGCGTGAAAATATCTCGAGGAGAAGTTTAATATCATTGAAATTCCAAACAAGCATCATGTTTATAGAAGGTTCCTGCAAATGACAAGTTTAACTAAAACTACTTTTTATGAAAGCTCCATTAATTTCGTTTGTTCTAGAAAAGAATAATTATGTGGTAATGTCTGGTGAAGCCTCACAGAACAGCGAATTTATTCCTGAAATAAAAAGGGAAATGAAAATTTAAATTATCTTGTCTCATTTACTTTCAATTTTAACTCAGCTAAACATATATCGATGAAATAGTATTATTGTAAATATTAGCTATAGAAATTGATATCGTAACCGTTATTATAACAGAGTAAAGGATAATATCCTCAAGCTTCTCATTGAATCAAGAAAATGGTATATGTAAAATGTTATTTTGAGTAATAAGACATGCAATATAACATTATAATACTTGTAATGAAAGAAATGTTGTTTACAGGAACAATATCGAAATGACTGTAACATAGCTGTTCGTCTGCTACAGTGCAAACCATCCAGCTTCGTTGCTCACAAATTTAATTCGGTAAGTCTTTATTTAAAGCATCTGATACAGAGTTCTATCTGAGGGGTATTCCCCCTGTTAAGTATTTTATTTTATGAATATTAAAAATCTGATGTGGATACCACATGACGTCCTTGTACAAAATACTAAATTATGCGCATTTTTTGCTGCCTTTAATTTAAGCTTATTTCCTCGAATTTCATTAGATATATTTCTCATTCAATTAATTCAGTTTTCACTTCGCGGCAAGGCAAAAAAAATATTAAATCTCAAAATATCTTTATTAAAAATTGAAAAATATAGAAAAATATAAAACACCAAATACAGTTAAAACAATTATAAAAGATTTTACAATTAAAATTAGAGTTTCTAAGCAAAAATAAAGTAATCGGCCAGCGGGAAGAAGGCAGAGTTTTCGGTGCACAAAACTGAAAGTTTACTTTTGGTCCCAATCAGCAAAAGGACACTGAAGGTGCAGAAACTTAATCATTATTCTGCTAAGTTTCAAATGTAAACGAATATGCCTGCTGTGGTAAAAAAAATAGGCTCAATCGCACTTAAACAGCTTTTAAATTGTTAATAATTCTACAACTATTGCATGCAGACTAACTAAAGGAATAAAAACCTTACCGGATGGATAAGAACAGCATGATTCAATATAAAAATGCACAATTTACCAACATATAACAATAAAAAAAATCTGAACTCATGTGCCGAGTAACAGAGTGGGTTATATACTTTTGGTGCGGCTGACTGCAACCAAAAAAGGAGGTGCACAACTACATGTTATAGCAGTCCTGTATACAAAATTTAAACGTTCTGAGGCTACTCGTTTTTGATTTATGCGAGATACATACAAACGTACGTACGTACAGATGCCACGAAAAAATATATTCAGAATCCATTTTAAATCATTTTTATCATTTTTTTGCGGGAAAAAGTCCTTTATTCTGGCCTTACGTACAGATGTCACGCAAAAACATCGTTAAATTGCATTCGATAGCGGTCAAAAGGAATATTTTCATTGAAATATATAAATATATTTATATACGTATGGTGCGGCCGATTGCAACCAAAAAGGGAGATGCACGACTACATGTTATAGCAGTCCTGTATACAAAATTTCAGTGTTTTGAGGCTTCTCAGTTTTGATTTATGCAAGGTACATACATACGTACGTAGAGACGCCACGAAAAAAATCTCTTTTGAATCCATTTTAAATCATTTTATGTTTATGAATATGTTAAAATGTTAAAGAAAATGTTTAAAATAAAGGTGTTTATTAACATATCAGCGGTTACACAAACTGTAACTAAAAAGAAATTTTATAACCGCTATTTGCAGAGAAAGTAGAACAAATATCCCGTCAAACCAAAGCATTAAATCTTGTGACAAAGGCCTAAATATGTTATACTCCAAACATTCACAAAGCAAATACAGTCAGCTAAGTCAATAAATCAGTTCAGTATATTAGGAAGCTGTAACAGTGTAATTGGTCAACGATAGCTGCTAAAGGCTTTCTTTCTGAAACTTAAGAACTTTGCGATTCTGTACTCTAATCAATTTGCATCCTAGTGGGAGTTGAGGAAAGAAAAGCGATGGTAAGGCAAAGTACTAAAATAACTGCGTTAATTAATTAAAACAAACCTTAGACTTTGGCATGTAGATTTTAGTTTAAGATCTCAAACAATTATAAAATAAGTAATTACACTATGCCTCTAAATTTAAGAATTAATTGTCCAAAAATTGGACATAAAATTTTGCATTTAAAACTAGTTGTTAAAAATGAATGATTTTACGAAAAAAAATGAAACTAAACTAATGAATGAAACTAAATGGTTTTACCCCCCAAAAAAAAAAAATAAAATAATTGTTGTAATATTATTCCATCGTAAATTAACGCCACGTGACTTGGCCACTTATTTAATAATCAAAAGAACTGGCCACTCGAGATATAATGGCACATTTATTTCACTTATCGCTCAGGCATGAGACTTGCAACACATATTTCAATAAAGTAACAATATGATAGAATGTCCTCAAAAACTTTTTTAAGCCTTTTTGAATATCAGTAACAGAAAAAAACTATTAAAGATGACCCTATTAGACATCTAGCATTTCAAGCTACAATGACTATGTTATACATGTGTTATGAGAGCATGTAAACATTTTGCCGTATTTAATTTCTGATAACCCGCGAAGAGACAGGCGCCAGTGTACACTAAAAAGTAGAGGTAATCTCTTTCAAGCAAAGAATTTTTTTTTTCCCCAATGGCAGATTGTGAACAATTACAAATGTAACCCAGTTCATTAATCTATTACAAGGCCGGATGTGGTGGTCTCTTTGTTATGGAGGCACCTAATAAGTAGGCCACCATCGCCTTTCCTATGAAGGAATGGACAGTTACAACAATGCCTTCTCCGGGATTCGAACCCAGGCCCTTCAGCATGGCAGTCAGCTTCCCTGACCACTATACCGACTGGGCGGCTCAAGTAAAGAAACTGAATAAAGTATTGTCGGAAGTTAAGAATGCGTGCGAGACGCAAGGACGACAGAAGATTGAATATGACTCTCAGTCACAATCATGTGTGAAAATCTGCGAAATTATTTGACAAGCTGAGGGGAAAGGAACTGACGAAATGATGAGTGTAATATGAGAAAGAATTGATTCCGCAACAAACAAATTAAAATCACAGTGTCACACAGTGTCACCACAGTCTACATGACATAAAGCCACTGAAAACACGTGCACGTCCCTTCCTATATCGAACATACTTCTGCTACTTAAGTGAAGCGATGCCTTCATGAAGGACTTTCGGAGGGAAACTGGCTGATATTCAAGTTACACATGGAGAAAACCACGAAAACCAATCATCCAGCCAAGATCATTCACCTGTGACTGACACCGAGTCGAACTTCCAGTATTAAGTGGTCTTAGCCACTCGTCTATCGGTGAGGCTTTACAGCGATATATGTGGCTAACAATGGCAGTCATTTTGAACATATGCATTTTAAAAGGTGTGACACGAACAAAGTTAATATTTTTGTTGTTAGTATTTCTGCTATTCAGGGCTTAATTTCTAAAAGTTCAAGTGCCGGAGCCCTGTGGAAGACCGTCAAGAAAAAGCAACAAGTTTAAATAAATAAATAAAATGACTATTAAAATCATTAATAATTTAAAAATTGAATTGTGAATGAGTATCAAATTAAATAATAATTATTTAATTGATATTAATAATTAATATACATTAATTAGTATTTAGCTTATATTTATTATTTAACTATCATAATTAATTCATTATTATTTATTAAAATAATTAAAGCTTAAAGTCATTAAATCATTAAAATTAAATAAAATGTAAAGAGGTAAATTAAAATTTAATAAGCGATTTTTTATATAATTTTATTGCTAAAGATGAAATGTTCTAGATCTACTGAAATAATTATTCAGTTACATAAGAAAAGTGCCGGAGCCTTCTTATCTAGGCCTCCGGTGCACTCCGACTAGAATTAGAATATGTCACAAAAACTAAGAAGTACCGGACGCGGGCTGCGGCGTAATTTAAAGTCTGCTGCTGTTAGGAGAGAAGAATGTAAAAGATTATTTTGAGACAATCTGCATCTATTTCTCCAGGAAACCAAATGCGCGAACAGCTCGAAAAGGTTGCTTAAAATCATTTTATTCCTTGGAAATAAGTTTTGGCATTAATGTGAAAAAATTTGTATGATGCGTTTCTTTCTTTAATTTGTTTAAACTTTATCAAATGGTAAATTATTTAGGATAAATTACAGCAAATAAGGAGCTTTTATATCAAGAAATTTTGCTAAGGGCATATGGTTGCCTTGCTTTACTGTACACAACAAAAATCCCATGCAACTGATTCATTTCGATTAGATAAAATTGATCTCATTCATGTGATCGATTATGTATGGGTATTTATGTTCTGTTGGTAAACCTAGCTCCGCTAATATCTGTTTTAATTTTTCAGTTACCTGCGGATTTTCAGGCGAAAGTCAAACGTCATCTCACCCGTCCTCAGAGGGACATCCGTGCCTCTTCCTCTTCACTTCTCGATCAGTGTCCACCAGATGTGAGGACTATCAAGGTATCAGTACCCACTCTGCCTCCTGCTGCCATGGTCTACTCGGTCAACAAATCGACCTCTTCCTCAACGAATAACACTCAGCAATCCAGCACAGTTCCGAGTGTAGAGGAAACAACGCCAGATCATGTGTCTGCTGCGATTATAGCAAAGGTAGTTTTCGCAATAGCATCGATCATCTCTTTTTCCAAAAAATTCCTCTGTGAATCCTTAAAATTAAATTAAATCCTTTTCATTAATGAAGATCTTACTGTATTTCCTTAAAAATTGTAGCTCAACGTTTGCTTAGCTCTAAGGATATGAATTTGCCTATTATACATTGGTGAAATAAATTAAGAGAATTTTCATATTTGATCTACGATCTCCAGAACTACTGGACAGATTTTAATAAAATTTGGTAGGAACATAGGTTGATATATTACAAACAAAATAAACATTCAACAGTTATAATCGACACACATGTTCGTGTGTAACACTCATGGGAGTCTGAAACAGAGGTTGCAGAAGACACAAAAGAAATGGGTTAATAGGGGGTATGGTCCCCTCTTACAGCTATACAGGCCTCGCAGCGTGATGTCATACTAGAAATAAAACAGTTTATCAAGGCCTGTGGCAATTGGTCCCAATCATTCAGCAACGCTGTTTTCAGTTCCTGGATGGTTCTTAGAGGGGGTTTGCGAGTTGCAATTGTCCTATCCAGAGCGTCCCAACCATGCTGTATAGTGTTGAGGTCTAGCGACCTGGCTGGCCAATCCATCCAGAGAATATCCTCACTCTCGAGAAATTCGTCGACCAGAAGAGCTCTATGGGGCCTCACGTTTTCGTCCTGTAAGATGAACTCGGGGCCCACTACATCCAGGAAAAGGCGAACATAGGGCTCCACGACCTCATCCCTATACCTCATACCAGTCACAGAGCCTCTGTCAGAGACGTGGAGAGGTGTGCGGCCATCCAACATGATGCCTGCCCAGACCATTACACCGCCACCGCTATAATTGTTCATTTCGCGGACATTGGAGAGTAGGTAGCGGGTCCCTGGCTCTCTCCATATGAAAGTACGGCGAGAATCGGCGTTTAGGATAAAACGGGTCTCGTCGGTGAACAGAACGGTCGCCTATTGGTATGTACTCCAATCACTATGTTGCCTGCACCATGCTAATCGGACTCTCCTGTCCTAAGACGTGAGCGCTACGCAAACAGCCAGTCTTCTGGCAAACAATCCTCTCTCATTCAGTCTTTTGTAAACACGCACCCTTGTTACACGGGTTCCCGTGGCTGCATACAGGTCCCGAGAGAGCTGAGAAGCTGTAGCCCTTCTGTTACGCCTCGCTAAAATGAACGAATAGCGATCTTCTCTGGCCGTCGTGGCTCTTAGACGACCTTGTCCAGGCTTTCTCTCGATGGATCCAGTATCCTGGAACTATTTCTATAGGTTAGACACGACGCTGGGCTTTAAATTAAACTATCTGCTTATCTGGACTTGCAATCGGCCTGCGTCTAGCCTCCCCACAATTTGCCACTTCATTCCATCATCTAAACGTTGGTGGTTACTCACTTTTACTGTTCCGATGTCAATTTAACCAGATTGCTGCAAGATAACGCTAAGAAATTCGCCAAGGTGTGGAACGAACGCAATTCCTCTTGCCCTTCACGAGCTTATAAAGCCAGTTTTTCTGCTGGCTCCGTCTACACATACGTGTACGCTTACGTATTTGCTGTACAAAATTTGTATTTTTATCTAGAAGCAGTGGTTTTTCATTCAGTTCAGTTCTTTTCATGCAATTCGATAAAATATGCAAATTCTTTTAATTTATTTCACCAGTGTATATTGTTGAGCTACTAATCTCTGTTTAACTGCAAAGCTATATATGCGTGTTACGGAGGAGGTCGTGAATTTCGCTTGAGCAGTGGAGTTTTAGTAATAATCAGGAAGTTTGAAAAATGAAATGTAGGTAGTTATTAAACAGTTTAATCACAAAGTAAAAAAGCATAAGAAATAACTGCTGCTGCTGACGTAAGTAGAAATTCGAATAAAACAAGACAACAAAACTCTCAAATTACTAACAGAACGCATAGCATGGATTCAGACGCACGGCATGAATATATGCGCATCAAATAGTTGAACTCAGAATACGATATCGCATCAAAAGGTTGAAAGATCTTTAATTCTATTTGCATCGCAATACGAAATGTTCTTGCCCTGGTTGATATCAGTGCATGCATTTCTTCTACAGAAAGTATGCTAGCGTCTCCTTATAGTTAATTGAAATAACAATAGTTTTTTGCACTTTTTGACTTTCTCGTTAACTTTTTGAATAGAAAAGAAATGTCAGATTAATGTTCTGTCTGCTTCTACGTGGAGAAACGAATCGCAAAAGACCTTCATTCAAATACATAAAGTGTCTGACCAATTGGATAAAAATTAAACTGATCATTATACTTGTTCTAACCCTTAGTAATATAATTAGTAATTAAGATTGTACAATCAGGAATTAAAAATGAATTTTTAGTCACCATTGAAAGGCGTTTTCTAGCTTGCAGAATGCTTTCAGAAATTATAGTTGAGTAGAATGAATGCTTTTTAAAAATGACATTGGGTAGTCACTTTTTTAAAGTGATATCCCGATTATCTAGCATAGCTGGGAAAGCTAAATTCATACTGGAAATTATTATTATCACTGCTGTACTACAAAGCTGTATTCAAGATCTTCTATAACATCCATTAGAATGCATTTCTTCTCTATTGTGCAGTTTTTAGTACTGTGCAATGTGAATCCTAATAGATCTATCTTTATAATTTTACCAATGTAAACATAAAAAGGTAAAATTACGTACTTATTGCAGTGTACTACATAATTATGCTTTTTTTATTATGCCAAAATAGGGATAAAATGTTTTCTTTTGTTCTATTGGTATAGTTTAATAAACGATCTTTGATAGTTTTGGAGTTTCCACTATTCTTATAATCACACCACCACTCAGTCACGTTTATATCTGGAATTCATTTGATTACTTTCACTTTTATAATTAGCTTCACTAATTAATTGAGAGCTCTGTATACAATTTTGTCTGGCAGTGTGCATAGTTTGATAGTAGCACGGCACTCGAACATTTTACTACCTGACTAGAATACGTAGGACGATTTAAGAGCCTCACTGCTTAGGACCATAACGACTGAGTCTAGGGCACCAAGTTTTAAAAGGTCCTTTTACTCCTTCTGTAACCTCTCACGACTTTGTTACGTCCAAAGAAGCGTTTTTTTTTTTTTTTTTTTTTTTTTTTTTTTTTTTTTTTTTAACATTTTTTGTGTTACCTTTATTTATTAAATATCATGTTCTTTGCCTTTAAACCATAAAATTCAGTTCAAGAGCAATATCGCGAAATAATTTTAAATTGAGCATATCTTTAGAACTTCTGATACACAATCTCGCTCGCTGGAGATTTTTTTTTTTTTTTTTTTTGGGGGGGGGGTATAACGTTGCCATTGCTTGCTTTGAAATCCTTGAGTCTGTTAATTAAAAATTCGTTAACGTTTTACAAAATATAAAGTTGATAATAAAACAAATTCCAAATTTTAAATTTGGGCTTCCAGATGCCCATATTCGTAGTAGTATTACGTCATATAAAATTGGATGGCTCTAGATGCTGTTGTTTTATCACAATGCGAGAAAAATACATACATTTATGCAGATTCTTCATTATTTAATTTCTTTAAATATAATAGAGGGCGATAACATTTGGTGGCAACAATTTGAGACAATAACGAAAACAAGAGTCTCTCAGGGATAAAGCCCCTTTGGACTAAAAATACTTAATCATATATGCAGTGTAAATAAACTCTTTATCACATAAGAGATATAAAGATATTAAACTCTTTATCACATATATATTTATCATCATATGTTTATAAAACTCCTAGAGATATAAAACTCTTTATGACATAAGCAGCAAGAACAACGTTGCGTTTCTTAGCTGATGTTTTTCGAATTAGCGTGGGATGATTCTACGCATTGCCGCGAATTTGAAACCTCATTATTATACTTCAAAGTTCTTTGAGTTGGTGTTAAAGAATAAGTGCCAAGTAGTAACATTTTGTTTTAAATTTAATCTTAAATTTTGGCAGATTTAAATTAAATAAAACAGTTTCGTTTAAATTTGATGGATCGAGTGAAGTTTTTAGATATTAGTAAATTGGATTAAGAAGAGTAATGATGCATTCTAAAACTACCCTATTTCTGAGTAAATTCAATAATTCTATGGGGGTAAAGTCGGGTAAAGAGAGCTATTTCAAACGTCGATGAATATTGTTGCGTGCGTACGGGTTCGTTATGAAATGAATGCACAAGTCCGATGAAAAAATGAACAAAAATTTATTATTATCACAACAAAAATGCTTAAATTTTCTCAAATTATCATGCAGTATTACAATATCTCACAGTAGTTATCTTTTAACTACTCAAATGTCCAATAGAACGTCATTCAAAACAGCTAAAGAACGCTAATCCGCGAATTCGCTACAATCAACAAGAGCAGTTTTCTAAACAACAACAAACTAAGCAATTACTACAAACTGAGATGTTTTCCTCCTTTTATAAGATTTTAAAATCACGGGCTAGAATTTTCCAGCACTTTCTCGAAATCAAAAAGAGATATTTATTTATTTAACGCACGCGCTCTTGTATTTTTAATTTTTCCGGCTTAGCTTTCTTTTAATATTCGTCACGCGCTGCACTGCGCGAGAAATAAAACCATTTAATTTATAATTGAACTAACATTAGCTTTTTAAATACCAAATTCGTAACACTGCCCCCTTCCCAAGGACTGCACGTCCCGGGCAGTACAATCCCTGGACAGGAAGCTAAACTTACAACTGTGGCATAAATGCATTAATAAGCATTACATTACAATAATAAACAACATGAACAATAAATGCAATACATAAAACAAATCAAATGCTATCAAATACAAATCAAATACACATTTAAAAACAAAATGGACCATGGTCTTATACTCTTTACAATTATTTACATTATGTACTATGGCCATAGTAATAAGCTAACCTGTCGTAAGAGTTCGAAGACTCACGGATCCGAACCACGACGTCATTCGTGTTCAGCACTGTGTATGGACCATCCGAAGACGACTGTAATTTAGGACTCAGTCCTTTTCGTTGAATTGGGTTCCACAACCACACCTTGTCTCCTTTGTTGGATCTCTGTCTAGTAGCTCTTGTGTCGCATCTGGTCTTCATTTTCTCCGTCGCCAAGTTGACTCGCTTTCGTGCAGAACGGTGCATCCCCTCAAAGCGGGCCTGGGCATCTTGAATGTGTTCCTCCGGCGATGAAGGCGCATCCGTAGGGCGACTAAACAGGCGGTCACAAGGCAGACGAAGGTCTCGACCGAAGAGCTTCTGGGATGGGGAATAGCTGGTAGTCTTGAGTTTCTTTTCGACCCTGGTATGATTTCGGCAGCTTCCCGAGCTCGATCTTTCGGACAAGGCGTCGACATTTCCAGGCGAGGATCCCTTTTGAAGATGGATAGTCATGCCATCAGATGCTGAAAGCAGCTTATTGTTTTTTAAATCTAAGGAAAAATTCTATTTCCTTAAAAAGTCCAATCCGAGTATGCATGGATCTGTAATATCCGCCACATATGCCGTGTGATGGTAGGCGGCACTTCCAAACGTGATGTTTACGTTTAACTTCCCAGTTATGTCGATCTTGTCACCAGACGCAGTCTGAAGGGTAACACAGGATGGCGTCCAAATAAGTTTATCTTTAAACTGTTCAGCTAAATCTTTCCTAATGATGGTAACATTAGCTCCTGTGTCAATGATCATATTGCAAGGAACTCCATCGATATTCCCATTGATGGACAATCCGTTATTGTTGCCACTCACTATAGAGATCTTAAGCGCGTTAAAACAGGGTTTTTCATTATCTGGCAACCTCCGTTCCTTGATATGGTCATTAGTTTGTTTCCTGCGTCGTTGCTCAGAAATTGTCTCAATTTTCGTACCCTGGGGTGTTCTGCAATTCTTTCGTACGTGGCCTTCAGCTCCACAGTTCCAGCACTTTGGTTTCTTGTCAGTCCTTTTCCTTCCCGTGGCATTTAATTGTCTGTTTAAATCGTATGCCTTATTTTCCGTGCTCTGGGGAGTTCTGCAGTTTCTTCGTAGGTGGCCTTCAACACCACAATTCCAGCACTTTAGGGTCGGTTTTGTTTCACCACTATTCCGTGTTAAAGCATTCACTGGTCTTGTCAACTCATCCGTTTCATTATCCGTGCCCTGGGGTGTTCTGCAATGCCGTCGTAGGTGACCTTCAGAACCACATCTCCAACATCTTACAGCCACTTTGTTTTCCCTGCTACTCCGTATCAAAGCATCGACTTGTCTGGATAAATCATCTAAACGAGCCATCAATTGGTCCCCTGGGTCGTGGAGTCGCACAGCTCTGACTGGGTAGCGATCCCTAAGAGTTGCTTGCTGGGCTGCCTCCAATTTCACGGCGTACAACAGAGCGCTTTTTACATCCTTTACATCTGCCATTCGCAGTGCTTTCTGTATTTCAGGGTCCCGGATGCCATCGATGAAATATTGCAGCGACAGAATTTCCCTCGTTTCTCTCGGGCACTCCGTAAATGCGAGGTGGGACAGCCTTTCAACATCCGTGGCGAGTTCCTGAAGTGTTTCGGTGAGCTTCTGTTGACGGGATTTTAATTGGAGCCTGCTGTAGTCTTTTAAACATTTCTCCCCGAAGCGCAGCTCCAAGGCGCCGGACAGAGCTTCGAAATCTAACCTTTTGTTTTCGGGAAGAGTCTGAAGGATATCCGCTGCGTCGGCTCTTAAAGAAGCGGCGAGATGACAGGCCTTAGCTTGGGAATCCCATCCATTCGCATCCGCCACGATAGAAAATTGTGTCTTATACACCTGCCAGGAGGTCTTCCCATCATATGTCGATAGCTTCAGAGAGGGACGAGCAGGCATGGGTAGAAATTTTAAACCATCCGAAGTGCTCCCTGCCGTCTCTACGAATTTCTTTAAAGTGTCAACTTCTTTGGCGACGACAGCAGAAATTCTGTCTTCGATTTGTTGTTCAATATGTCCTTGGACGGCAGAAACTCTTTCTTCAATTTGTTGTTGGAAGGCCGAAACTCTTCCTTCGACTTGTCGCTCCACAGCCGACACTCTATCTTCTATTTCATCGATGACAGAAGAAACCTTTTCTTCAATTTGCCCAACTTTATTTTCAACCACATCTATTCTACCTTCCATAGCATCGAATTTGGTTTCTATTATGCAGGCAATTTCTCTTTTCATTTCGTATTGACTTTCTTCAATCTTTACTTGTACGGCTTTTATTTCGTCTTTAAAAGTTAATTGACCAGCTTGAATGGCCTTCATCTCTTCCTTAACGGATTCTTGGCCCAATTTCATCTCGCCTTTAATTTCTTCTTTAACGGAGTTGACGGCTCCTTCCATCTTTTCTTGGAAAGCAGCAAATGCAGTCATCATTTGCCTGAATTATTCTTCCATCGCTCTTGTTCTTGGCATTCAAACTCCACTTCTGACACCAAAAATTGTTGCGTGCGTACGGGTTCGTTATGAAATGAATGCACAAGTCCGATGAAAAAATGAACAAAAATTTATTATTATCACAACAAAAATGCTTAAATTTTCTCAAATTATCATGCAGTATTACAATATCTCACAGTAGTTATCTTTTAACTACTCAAATGTCCAATAGAACGTCATTCAAAACAGCTAAAGAACGCTAATCCGCGAATTCGCTACAATCAACAAGAGCAGTTTTCTAAACAACAACAAACTAAGCAACTACTACAAACTGAGATGTTTTCCTCCTTTTATAAGATTTTAAAATCATGCGCTAGAATTTTCCAGCACTTTCTCGAAATCAAAAAGAGATATTTATTTATTTAACGCACGCGCTCTTGTACTTTTAATTTTTCCGGCTTAGCTTTCTTTTAATATTCGTCACGCGCTGCACTGCGCGAGAAATAAAACCATTTAATTTATAATTGAACTAACATCAGCTTTTTAAATACCAAATTCGTAACAATATTTATATAACTGAAAAAAAGCAACATTCAAGTTGCATCAGCGATGTTTCTATAGATGAAAAGAGAATATTTAAAGATTAAGAAATCGGTAAATGGCAACAGCAAGAATTAGAGAGCGTTCTAAAACAATTTATATTTCTTTGCAATTATTAGAATTAATGGTTCATTTAAATATTGCAGATTTCAGCCTGCTTTAGGAAATTACGGTTATAAATATTATTAACTCAAAGAAGCCTTAGCCCAGAAGGGCTATTAGTCTCAAAAAGGGATTTTGCGTTGAATCACTACAAAAGTCTGAATCGTTTTTCAAATTGTTGCCACCAAATAGTATCACTCTGTATTATATTTAAGGAAATTAAACAGTAAAGAATGTGCATGAATGTATGCATTGTGAAAAAACAACGGTACCTAGAGCCATCAAATTTTGAATAAGTTAATCCACCACCCGAATATGGACATCTACTTTTTTCCAAATTTTGAGTTTCGAATTTATTGTATTTGTATTTCATATTTTGTAAAATTTCAATGAATTTCTGATTAGCAAACTCAATGATTTGGAAGCCAGCAATGGCTAACTGTTTGAAATAAAACATTTTTATCTCAAGCGCTCGAGGTTGCCATTCGGAAAAATATAAGATATTAATCTTCCAGTTTTAATTAACAAACTCGGCTGTATGAAAGCAAGCTTTTCCTTTTTATCTTCAGCGCGCGAAACTGCCTATCGGAATTTCTAAAAATAAGCTGTTTTTAAATATTGTTAGACCAAAGGAAGATTAGCCCAAACGTTCTCGAAACGTGTATATGTATGTAAATGAAGAAAATGCCATTTCAGGCGTAATACAAAGTGTGAAAGTTTTCAGATTTTTATCTAATTATACAAGTATTTTTTATGGCTATCGAAAACTTATGGTCATCTTACCCTGTGGCTGCCACTTTGCCTTCCCTACATCTACGTAGGCGGATCAGTTAAAACGGCTGGCAATTAATAAATCCGAAGAACTCTTACTCTCAAAAGAGCCTTTCTTTTCCCTTGAGAAAAAGAGGAGGTTGTTCTAGCATCAACAGCAGCAAATAATGCCTTAATAGTAGATTAATGGTAAATGCAGGTATTTACGAATTAACGGAACGTGTCAGGAAAAGGGGATTTATTGCCTTCCCCGTTCTTTTCTCTCCCCCTCTCACTTTTATTCTAAAAGTAAAGCAAATGAAAAAGATTCTTTGGCCATATCCATGGAAATTTTTTATTATTCGTTCTAAATAAATAATCCACTATTTTTCAAAGCTTTGTGGGTTTTTTTTTTTTTTTTTTTTTTTTTTTTTTTTTTTTTTTCTAAGCAGGATGGCTGGCTTTTGTGTAACTTTCTTGATCTTGTTTCATACGTATTTAAATTTTCCTTGATTGTTTTGAAAAAAAGTTGAAGGGTAAGAAACGTTAAATGTAATTATTACTTTTAGAATATGATAAAATTTATGTGTTTATTTCATTACCAAAATCGCTTTTCCTTTTGTTCTGTCGTTACTGATAATCTGTTTAAAAAATTTTACTTAATTGTTATGAGAGCAGATGACGTGATAATGATGAAGGAAAACTGAAAATGTTTAAAAAACAAATTTATAAAATATAGCACACCATCGCTAGCCGGCGCGCAAATTATCATTCTCTAGCCGAGTATATTGTTGCGAAATGCAGAGCTGTGGTAAGATAACTTCCCTGCAAATCGTGGTTGGGGTTGCCAGGAAGTGGCAGGGAAAGTTAGGTTTGCCAGGTTTGGCACGGAATCACCCATTTGGTGACAAAATCGGCGATATGCCTTAGACGAAGCGAGAAAGATTTCTTAGCGGTTTTCCTCGGGAATGTTCTCGAAGGTAGGTTAGAGCTATATATATTTGCCTGTACGCAGAGTAAAGTATCTACAGCAGCGATTCTCAACCGGTGGTACGCAAGAGAAAAATAGATTATGCGCAAAGAAACAAAGTATTTTTAATTATTAAATTCAAAAATCTCGTGAAGGAAAAGAACACTTGATAGAAATTTTCTGTAATCGAACTTCAACTGAAAATTTAAAAAACAACATACTTGTTAATTTTTGGCTGAAAATAAAACTATTAAATTTTTATTGCCTTCTTGGCACAACCTATTTGTGTGAACAAGGATTTTCCTCCGTGTCATATTTGAAAAATAAATACAGAACAAAATTAAAAGTGTATCTTAATTTACGGTTAAAATTAAGTGAAATAAGACCGCGTGTAAACGCATTGATCTCTCTTAAACAGGTCCAAATTTTGCACTAAACTTTAGAATTAAAGTATTAAAACTTAAATTTTGATAATAAAAATGATAACCAATTTTTAATCTGATACATTTTTATGTGTGCATATTTAATACAAATAGGCAATAGATTGTGCAAATGGCAATATATGTATTTTTTTAATATTTCTAATGAGGAATTATAAAATAATCCTTGTAATAAATGTAGTGGTGGTACTAAAGTTTTTCAGTTTCTGTTTAGATGGTACGCGTTAGTCAAAAGGTTAAGAACCGCTGATCTAGAGTATTTTGAGTTCAGTAGTAGAGTTTTGAGTTCAGAGATTAGCTTGAGAGCGACCAAACCAAGTCGGGAGCTGTATTTTAGTGCTTTGCCGTGAAACTGTCTTGTCGTTGTAGCCTGAAGGCTGTGTCGCTGATTGTTTCAGCGTGTTTATCGTGCATTCTCGACGACTGTAAACGTGTCTTTGGAGCTGTTCTGTGTAATACTGGCAAATAAATTATGTTTTGATTCTTCATTAAGTGTTATCCGTCAGTTACTCCAAATCCACGAACCCGTAGAATGCAACAATATGATGTATGGCGAAAAACCGTTAGAGAAGAAATGTCTTTGATTGATAACACTAACGATATAGAGATATGTATAAAAACTAGCAGTCAGATTTATAATAAATTGTATTACCTAAATATATGATTAAAAACTCAACAAATATAAATATTGATTAGAAATACGTATATTCTTTTTAGATCTCTCAGTTTTGTAGATTGAAAACAAAATGAAACTTAGAAACATAATTAAATTATAGATCAAAATATACACCCACATAAATGAGATCACATAAAGATAAAGATGACATAAATTAAAGATCTTCATCGGCATGAATGGCAACAGCTTTCAGAATAGCAGTTTGCCAGTTCGCATGATTAAAGACCTTTTCTCGTATAATTCGCAAAATTTCTTATAACTGGCAACTGCAAAAAATCTGCGACATTGACTAATACTGTGGTGCATTAGCATGCTACGAATAAAAGAAACTGTATATATTTCTACCGTTAAAAGGGTTTTTTTTATGACGGGCACAAGCCATTTTTAGGCTTTCGCCTCTATTAAGGCTAGAAGTGGTGGGCATTTTATTATGAAGGTACCTAACAGGTGGCTACCGTTACTTCCTATGAAGATTTACATCCATGTCTTCTTCGGGATTTGAATTTAGGCCCTTCCGTATCGAAGTCGGCTCTTCAAACCACTACACCGTCTGGGTGGCTTAAAAGAAACAGTATTATAGAAAAGATATAATTGTTTAGGATTCTACACCATATATCTAAAATGAGAATGGTTTTGTAGTAAAACATAAAAAAAAAAGCATCAGTCGCACAAATATAATTTTGATAGAAAATGAATGCGACTTTTTTAACACTTTTAATTAATTCAGTTACCATAGCAAAAATTTACAAGCAAAAAATAATTTTAAAATATTAAATAGAACTTGTTTATTAAAATTTTTGAAGGCGTTTTATCCGTTTTCGAGATTACACATTTACCTATACTGAAGTTGTGAGTTACTTATTTCTTTTTGTAGAATTTTCAAACAAGTTTATGTTTTAAATCTAATTAGCTGACTAATAATAACTACTGAAAAGAGCCTTATATTATTATGTTTCATGTAAGTTGTGAAAACTGAATATTCTCAGCAAGAAAAATTGTCATTAGGTACTTTAAATATAACCATCGAGAATGGTAACTGAAAAAGTAACTTCTCTTCGATATTATTTCCTTACATGACTTGATAAATATTTGAGCCTTTGAGACTTTTGCTACTTTATTTGCATAAGATGTTTCACTTATTTTTCCAACAGCGTTAATCCCCTTTAGTTATTTCCAATCAACGAAACAAGGTTTGTGTAGCGAAATATAAGAAAAATGTGTTCTTTCTAACAATATAGTATTGCTTTTTTAAACGCCAATTTTCTTCTTATTTAAGTCTTTGATGCTTAGATAGGACCACCAATGGCGGAGTAGTTAAGACCAGAGAATACTGGTAGTTCGAACTGGCTTGAGTTTGACCATTATCTTGATGGAACATTACCTTTTTGCGTTCCTTCATTTCGAAGTTTTTTCTTGATAGAAGCGTCAACACAGACTGGCATCGCACTGTACACCTTACTGTCCGAGGGTTTTAACTTTTTACATATACTCTGTATGCATATACTTTAAATTTACGCGGCAATTCCACCAGATACAAAGCATTGCGACGCTGTCGACGGGTTTACGGACGCAGACTAATACCTTTTAGGCCTGTGTTGTTGAAGTAGTAAATCCACTTCCTTCCACAGTGTCACATGACACAACATTAGTACATAAAGCTGTAACATGATTCGGTGACATTCTGTAGCTGACTTTTTGGAACAGAACCGGAATAAATGATGGTTCTAAACTGTTAGTGTGATAGTTCCATTTCAGACACCTTAATAATAACGATATGATTTTACAAATTTCACAACACAGTGTTCTAAAGCAAGGCTCTTTTTTTTTTTTTTTTTTTTCAAATGCCAAAAATCGTTTCACAAAATATGGTTAAACACGCCAACGAGAACTGTTTGCGCAGACGATATTGGCGGTGGTAGGAAACTTTCGTTGAAACCAGATATTTTGTTTACTCACTTTTAAATAATTTACAACTCTTCCCCAGACTAAAATGTGTTATGCCACTGTGTTATTAAACTTAAACATAGACCTGAGACTTTTAAGTATAGGTTTGTGACTTATTTTTATAATATAAAGTAGGCATTTTATTTTGATTCCATCCAAGAAAACTGAACTTCAAATGCATCCTATAGAGAATATGGATGTTCTGATTTAAAGTACTCTCGATGTAGGTATTCAGGATTTCTTGCACTGCTTTCACGAAATCACCGTCCAAATGCACATTTTAATGTATGAGAAATCTTTATATCAATTTATTTAATAGATTTTTAGCCTACAGTTACTACAAACTTAAAGCCTTATCTACATTATGAAGCCCGATACACATATCTGTAACTGTTGCAATCGTAATACAGACTGAAAAATGGACAAATCAATTTTGTCGCATATTTTTTTTAGTCATGTGACAATGCCATCATTCTAAGCGAATTCTTAACAAAATAAGAACGCATTTTACAGATATCAATAGGAGCATATTTCTTGTTAAATATAGCAGGCGTTTACCAAAGACACCTTTGACTGCTCTTTGTATTCGACTGATAACAGTAATTTACATTTGTAAATTAATTTAAGCAATAATTCTAATGTTTATGTAAGACATGAAGAGTAACGTAGCATATCTGAAACTCCAAATGCTAATATTTAAATCTTTTCTAGGTACTAGAAGAAAGAAGCTTAGAAAGAAAAACTATCAGCTCTTTGAAAAAGCAAAGAACGACAGAAGAACCTGACTTGAGGAATGTGGCCATTCAAACTGATTATCAGAAGCCTCCTACTTGTCGTTGCCAGCATTCTTCAAAACAACGGTCAATAACAGCAGAATGTGACAATCTCAGATCTCCTAAAGACATGTGCATGCTGAACAGTACAGAAACTGCTATTTAGCACAAAAGGACAACATTAAGATTTATCAGAACTGTCAATAAGGCAGTCAGTGCTCTTAAGTTTTTAATCCTCCTAATCTAATAAATGGGTTGAATTTTTTTTTTTTTTTTTTTTTTTTTTTTTTTTTAAATTTATTATAAAATTATTCTAAAAATCAATGGATTAGAACTAAATTTGGAATGGAATTTTGGGACCAATATTTAAGTAGATTAAAACTAACTTCTTAAGAAAATTCCGAATTCATGTAATTAATTAGTTGGGAAAATGATGGTGTAATTTATGTTTCCTTCAAAAACAAAAGTAATAAAATAGTAATAAAAATGTGACCAGGTGAAAAGAGAAAAGAAAACAGACGCGAGTCTGATTGCAACAGAAACCTTTCACGGTGATAAAAATAACAAGCGATTGTTTATTACATTGTCAGTAATACTTATACAGCACGTAACCAAGATTAAATTCCTGTAATGAAAACTGCTAATTAACACCAAAATTCCCTAACAGAATTTAAATTGATTTCAGTTCTTCTTAAATTCAGTTTTGAAAGTTTTTACTACCTTCTCTAAAAAAAACTTCTGAAAAAAAAATTTTATGCATTACTTCCAATACACTTATTCCTTTAGTTATTAATAAGCATACTGGATTATTAATAAGCATAAAGGATAAAACATGAAGAACTTTCATTTTTTTCATATCTAAACAAAATATATACTCCTTTTTCTCTCTCACATTATTAATTTATAAATGTTTCACAAAGTTTGCAAATTTATTTGTTAAATAATTTCAATTACTTAGATGTTGAAAATATTTGAATTTAAGATTTATCAAAAATAATCTCCAAGGAGTTTTCTTTCTCCTTTGCAAAACAGACTTAATGCAAGAAATGTTTATATGCTAACATTTCTTGTTCAAATATTTCAAATGAGGATCATGTTAAAAGACAATAATACTTCTTATAACAGATTAAATGGAAAAAGTTTAAACACAAAATCTCTTCAATTAAATTTCGGAAATATATATATATATATTTTCCTTCACTGCAACTTACGTATGTCATATTATATTTGCAAAATTAAGCAATAATATGTGTCAGTTTCCAACCAAATGGTCACATGAAAGGCTATGTGTCCTGTACTGCTATGTGTACATAAAAGTCTGTGTGTGGGGGGTTAGTGGTGAAATTCCACTCATGCAGGTACATCTTGCAAAGAAAAAAGGGGGGACCGTTCTTGTCTCCCGTTCTACTGGACAGATTGATGATATTTATTTTTTTTTTCAGCTCTCAAAAGCACGAATTAAGATGTATATTAGATATATATATACCATTGTTATAAGATAGGTATTCTATTCTGACACAAAATCAGACTTTTTCTGAAATGCCATAACACGTTTTTTTTTTTTTTTTTTTTTTCCCCATATTTCGATTCTACGACTCAAATTATACCTAGATATTAAATTTTGTAAAATCTGATGAGAAACCTGCCAAGATATTTAAAAATTTCCCTTGGCGCGCATTTTTCAGTTTGCGCCAAGAATTATTCACTTCGCGAAATTTTGAATTTATGGTAACCAATTTTCCTTTCCCTTTCACTGTGCATGAGTGCAATAAAAGGTGCATTGTTCATTCTTTCAAAAAACATTTAGGTTAGGTTAGGTTATTTAATTACAGCAAAGCCTCGAGAGCTATCTGCCCTAAAAGGAGGGATGCCTTCGTGGAGGACTTTTTAAGGGAAACTGGCTCGTATACACGTTACACATGGGGAAAACCACGAAAACACCCATGCAGCCAGCCTGTTCGCGGGATTTGAACCTCGGACCGAACTACCAGTGTTCAACGACTTTACCGCTCGGCCGCTCAAAAAAGTTTTAAGCAGCATATTCACATTTGTCGTTATTATCGCTTATAACAAATATGCTAAATTTCAAAACGCGCCAATATATAAATTCACGTATATCTTCGGAAATACTGAATAAAAAATTCTAATTTTTTGCAAGTATGCCTAGAAGTACATCTACTTTAAGATGATGGGGAAAATGTTAAAGGTTATATAATTCAAATTTTTTTTCGGGAAATTTATAAAAATAACTAAAAAACACAAATTTTAAAAATAAATCAGAAAATTGCTGCGAATTTTATTTGGGCCGAATCTAAATTACAAATTGTGAAAGAAGAAATCCATTAAGTTTAATAAAGAAATATTAATAAATATATACCACAGTCAATTAACACAAAGGAGCTAAAATTTCGAAAGCTAATTTTTAAAAAAACTATTCGTGCGATTTTTACAAAGCTTGGCATTTGGCATAATCTGAGTCGTAGAAACAGAAAAAATAGTTATTTCATTTCAGAAAAAGTCCGATTTTGTGTCAAAAAAACTATGTTAGAAAAATGTTATATGTAAATGTAATATATATCTCAAGTCGCTGAGCATCTTAATAAAACGTGTCATATCCTTTTTTTCCCATTTCTTCTTCTTTTAGTTTCCCAGTGCACATAAAAGTTAAGTTCATACTCATACTGTACGCACTGCAAAACAGCGTACACTTTTTGCTTTCATATCATGCATAGGATTGGAGGAGTAGCGTTTTTAAATTCGTTTGAAAGCGTATGCGTAGTATACTGGTTGGCCCTATTAACGTAGATTTTGGATTTTCTCGGCACCGGTCATACTTTTCAATCGAAAATTAATCATATAATACATCTCATTTTGTTTTTGATTTAAAATAATAGACATCAGATTCTTCTTTTCATTTGAGACAGTTGAGTGATTATTGATAGTCCTCTTAATGTACAGGACAAAACAGGAAGAACTAGAAGTGTAACCATAATTTCATGTTACATGCATATATAGTAGTCTCACACGATTAACTGTATGTGTGTAGCTGTGAAATTCCACTCATGCAGGTACACCTTGCACAGAAAAACGGGGGGGGGGGTAGTCACACCATTAACTGTATACTTCGCTCCAAATTTGATGGACTGAGCACAGGGAACAGATCCGAATGTCTTCGTCTACCACCAGTCACACGAGAGGGCTTTCGGCTGGCCAGAATTTCAAGTGCCCCATACCGCATAGACGATATACATATACAACTATCTATGCCTTTACAGGAATATTTTCCGTCGCAGGGATCGAACTTGGGCCAAAAGATGTGGCAATCTGTATCGCTAGCCATTATACCCAATAAAGGTGGCTAATTTCAGTATGCGGTATCCGAACTACCTCGGACGGAGGAAATTAGGATATTCCTTTATCAGGTTTGTTTCGATTTAAGAAAGGGAACTTATTTTTTACACATGAATTTCGGCGGTACTGTTACATTCTAATATATGTATGATAAAATCAATTTTAAAATTTCCATTATTTCTTTTACTTTAGATAATGCAAAGGAAATAAATAGCATGCATTGGTAATAACTGAATCATGTTAAATGTTAATGTCAAGGATCGGATCAGCTTAATGGTAAATGTTTTTCGGTGATCTCAGATGAGAGGGGGGAGGGAAGAATCATTCAGCATACAATAAAGAGACAAAAATTTCTCTTATGGTGCTCTGCAAAAATTTTCCAGAATTTACCAAAAGCATTGATGTGGGGGGAAAAAAAAAAAAATTTAAGTAATTCGTTTGGCGATTTCCAAAGCGGTCTTGATGTACTTGAGTTTTTGGGCTAAGTGACATTGTGTTATATGGCTTTTGTTGCAATATTAGTGACTACTTCTTAAATATGAAACTTAACAGTGTATTTAAATTGACAGAAATACTCTAATACATTTTGTGTTGCAATTTTACCATAGCAGAAAAATAAATATTGGTAGTTCGAATTCTTAAATAATAAATGCAGTGTTACTCTTAGTTCTCAGAGTTCATAATACGATTATTATTCAGCTTAATAGCTGTATAATAATAATATCAATGAAAATGATGAAAATATTATGAAAATTACAGCGATAGGCAAAGAACAAAATGCCAACAAAATTGTATTGATTAATTACTCAACATTAATTACTATTAATTTTGGATGCGTCAGTCTACTAAATGCATTAAAGCGATGGATTTCTATATAATTAAAAGATATTTAACATAAAAAAGTACGAGAAGCGATTTTCTGGTCAAATGCACACTCTGCACCAAAACAAAGGGGGGTAATAGTTCTATGGCTTCTGTTCTGCTGGGCAGATTCAGGAAATAACTTGCGTTTTTCATGTTTTGAAAGCGCGACTTAGAATATATATTAGATTTATATACAGCTCTGTTCTAACATAGGTATTTTGACAGAAAATAGGTTTTTTTTCTGAAACGGTATACCGATTTATTTTTCCTATTTCGATTTTACGACTCAAACTATGCCTAAATATTAAATTTTGGTGTAAAACTTACTGAGAAATTTAAAATTGTATATTGCCGCACTTTTTTCAGTTAGCGCAAATAATAATTCACTTGGCGAAATTCTTAATTTATGGTAACGACGTTTATTCCTTTAAATAATTTTTAGAAAGCGCGTAAACCATATTTGCAGTTATTATCGTTTATGAAAAATATGCCAAACTTCAAAACGAGCCAATGCATAAATCCATGTACATCTTGGGGAATTTTGAATAAAAAAACTCCTGTTTTTTTGAAGTGTTTATAGGAATACATCTACTTTAAAGCGATGGTAAAAATTTTATTGCTTATAATTCAAATTTGTTTTCCAAAAATTTATAAAAATTATAAAAAAATACGAATTTTGAAAATAAATCAAAAATATCCGCAAATTTTATTTGTACTGAACTTAAATTTTGAACTCTGAAAGAAGAAATGAAGTAAGTTTAATAAAAAAAGAGAGATAGTAATAAATATATACCAAAAATCTGGTAACTTTAAGGAGCTATTAACATTTTAATTAACATTTTTGAGAGCTCATTTTTTAAAAAACTACTCGTACGTTTTTTTATAAAACTTGCCACTTTGGCATACTTTGAGTCGTAGAATCGAAATACGAAAAAAATCGGTACTTCATTTCAGAAAATGTCCGATTTTGTGTCAAAATACAATACTATATTATAAATCTAATATATGTTCTATGTCGCGCTTTCGAGTCATGTAAAACGCTAAATAAATTTCGAACGGGGAATATAAAACTGTACAATACTTTATTTTAAAAAGTTCAGTGTACCTTTTGCCACCGTGTCTGAAACATATATTTTCTGTTCATATTTAGATAAAACATAAGTATGATTTTAACGACATTAAATATTTATATTTGAACTGTAGTAAATCTAATGGAAAGATGTATCATTAAACAGAACCGTATATATATATATATATATAGACAGAGTTTACAGAACAATGATGGGCAGTTTACGAATCAGAGGATTGAATTAAATGCCTTAATTATTGTTGGTGAAACACCAAACTAATTGTGCTTGGGTGCACAATTCATACAGATTTTGATATTTTGGAAAAAATACAACGAATATTGACGATCGTATATTAAACTGTATCATGCACATAAATTAACATATATTATAAATTCTACTATTTTAGAAATTGCACTCACATCAGTTTTGGACTTCAGAATCTTAGTGACACAAAACATATTTAATACTTATGCGTATGCGTATAATTAGTTCAAACGAGTATTGATTAAAATTTTATTCGATAATGCATTGGAAGAAAACAAAGTTATTAATTTTTTCTAAGATTTAGGAAATTTATTATGAAGAAAAATTATATAATACCTGCTACATATAGCCAAGAAAGAAGCTTGAAAATTTAATAGTTCTGGAAAGAAAGGATTATTGAATATATGTTGCAAAAATTTTAATGCATTTGGCTATGGTTACTTCTGCAGTACATATTTTTTTTTTTTTTTGGTGTGTGTGTGTGTGTGTGTGTGTACAAAAGCACCATCTTTATTTCAATTATTTAATATTTTCTTTTCGAATATGTCTCATATCTCACTTTCTCAGAATCATAACTACATCATATTAAAAAGTATTTCAAAATCCCGTTTCATATAGTGCTAAATACTTAACAATATTGCCATAGTATTTCCTTGCTAAAATTTCATTGTCCATTTTCTGTGGAATAGAACTTAAGCATGACCAGCACGTTACTTCCTTTGCTTAATATTATTTATTACCTTTAGGTTTTAATTTCTAAAATAAAATGCGCACAATTATTGCAAAGGATAAAGTAAGGAAGTAATGGAAGTTTTTTTAGGAAATAAAAAAAGCCTACATGAAAAGAAATAAGATTACTTAAAAGATGAAATTAAAAACGGGAGAGATAAAGAATCACAGACTTTTTTTCAATATTACATTACTTTTTTTTACATTAAAGTGCTTTTCACTAATTTTTTACATTTTTTAAACTTTACAAAAGATAAATTTAGCACAAATTTTGTATAAAACGTGTCCTAAGGTTAAAAGAAAAAAAAAAAAAAAAAAAAACCACCTTATTTTTAACCTCTACTGGATTGCTAGTTACCTTTCATTATCTTTAACACGATAGTTGAAAACTTTATTTTCTATATCTGAATTCTCTTTAATATTTTACTGACTTCCTCCTCATTATTTTTAGTTTGGAAGTGAATACTGTCAACACATTTATTATACCTTTTATTTTTAATTTGAATGCAAATATTGGCTCTATCCTTTGATCTCTACCTTTCAGTATCAGTGAAGTATCACTATATCACTGAAGAAATATTGGAAGATTCGAGTTTTCCCAGTAATATTTTAATTTTTTTTTAATTTTAATTAGAAAGCGAATGTTGTCTGCCCCCATTGATATTTTTCCCCAATATCCATAATGGGATATTGGTAGACACAGTTTTTCTATACTTGAACATTTTAGTAATATTTATTGATTCTTTTTTTCTTATTATTACCATTTTTAATTTGGAGGTGAATATCGTCAAATCGGCAGACGTTGCCAGCACACTTTAATATAGTAAAAATATTGCGGACTTTGCCGAACTACTACAACATTATATTCATCTTACAGTTAACTTACATCTCAGCACTTGCTTTACAAACCGATACATATCGAGAATGAGGAGGGAAATATGTGAAAACAGAATTTTTTTTTAATAAAAGAATCATTTTTTACATATGTAGGATGATTTTTGTATACTCGATTCCTTCTTAGTACCTACAGCTTGAGGGGGAAAATAAATCGGTTACCTGGATTCACATAATTTAATATTTTTTTTTTATACGCAAGCTTCAAATAATTTTTATGTTTCTAATTGTCCATACCACGAAATTCTTTTGAATATTATAACTAAATTTTAAATTCTTGTAATATAACAGTAAATTAGCAAAAAAAAATAACATAATTGTTTTATCCTTACCTTTTCTTCTGTGATAGGAGCTGCTCTGTACGACTTAGTTTCAGGAAAACTTATTTGATTTATTCTTATATTTTTGAAGGGAAAAGACGGCTTCATACAATAAAACTAGATGTAATGATGGAGATAAATGTGTTCCAGGCATGAATTCTGGCTATATGCTTGGTACATATTACATTTATAATTCCATGATAAAATAACATTTGTATTGCTATGAAATTTTAATTTAGAAATTAATAAACTAACATAGTAAAGGGCACGATTTAAAACAGAAATTAATTTTTAATTGTTTCCTCTTAAGATATTTGAATAAAACCTTAAAAGGATGAACGGATAATTGGCAATTCAAAAAATATATTACGATATTGTTATACATTAATTTAATGAAATTACAAAACCTTTTCCAAACTTTACATGAAATATTCAAATATCTTATGATCCAAGTAAGTTATGAAAGCTTTGTAAATTTTGCAGGTTTATAATGTATACCACATACTCTTGAAGCTGTCATTTTACTATATTTTATCAGAGATCTCAGTGTACTTCTTCTTTTCACGAAAAAGTAGTATTTCACATAGTAAGCATTGTAAATATATTCATAAATATAGTATATACACATATATGTAGATATATAAAGTGATATTTGAGAATGCCTTATGTTGAAGCCCATAATAACAATAATCTTAGGCTTGATATATCAGAAATTAAATATTTTATTTTATGTTTTAATTTACGACTACTTTTGAGAAATGTACATAATGTGGTGTTCTGTTTTCGTTTGTTAACTATTATCTAATGCAATGTGAAAAATATCAGTAAATCACGTATAGTTGTGTGTGAAAAAATTATATAGTAAAACTGAAATCAAAACATTTTGTTTCTTGTGATGTTATATTGAGCATTATTAAAAAATTTTTAATTAATAAAAATTGACTAGCTATTTTTCTTCCTACTTTACTACTTACTACTAAACTTCTACCGAAATTTAAAAATAAATAGGTGGAATATTAATTTCGTAATTTCTTAAAGAAATTATATATTGATGATATAGATTTTAGACTGATTAGATAATAAATGTTTTCACGGCATTCATTGCAAGGTTTCCGTAAGTGGAAAGGATGAAAAAAAAAATACACACACATGGTTTGTATTAAAGCTGAACCATGTGATTTATATACAGCGAATTCAGAAAGTAAGAGTATACATTCAAAATAATCATGTGTAAAAAATGCAAATTATTAATTTATTACATGACCACTACCAAATTATAAACACTTTTTGAAATTTTAATGTTTAGAAGCTTTACATGTTTACGAAAAATATATTTTACTAAGTGCAAATGTTTATGCATCAACTAGTAACGATGCACACGGCGGGGGGGGGGGGACTATATCTCCCGTTTTACTGGGCCGATTAACGAAATTCAAATTGCGTTTTCCATATCTCGAAAGCGTGAGTTAGGATGTATATTAGATTTATAGATAGATTTGTTCTAATATAGGTATTTTGACATAAAATCGGACATTTTCTGAAATAACATGCCTTTTTTTTTTTTTTTTTTTTCTATATTTCGATTCTACGACTCAATTTCTGCCTAAACATTAAATTTTGAAACATTTGGTGCGAAATTTACGGAGAAATTCGAAAATTTATCTTCGCGTATTTTTTTCAGTTTTCGCCAAAAAACTCACTTGGCAAACTTCTTAATTTATGGCAACCTATTTTCCTTTCCCTTTTTACATTGTGCATAAGAGGAAAAAAGTTACATCGTTCCTACTTTCAAATAACTTTTAACAAAGTCCGTAAACCACATTAGATGTTATTATCGCTTTCAACAAATATACCAAATTTCAAAACGAGCCAATATATAAATTTACGTATATTTCAGAAAATTTTACAAAATTCCTATTATCAGATATTACATTTTATACGAAGCATGTAATTTAATTAATAAAAATGTATCCATCTTTCTATTTCGAATAATAATTTCAAGAGTAAATAATATTTTGAATTTAAAGTCACAGCAATCAAAAATTATTGAAAATGTTAAATTTAGTTTCATTTACTTAGGTTTTAATAAGGTTTTAATAATTCTGTGATGAACTGAATCGATAGTCAAACAGAGACAATTAGGAAATTGCAGGCAACTTCTGTGTTTCATTTTAAGGTTAATTCTAAGCACTAACACTACGTTCTAATCATGAATTCTGATGAAATTTCCAAAATATTTTTTCCTTCTGTTTGTGCTTGCATTACGTTAAACCTAATATTGTGAAAAACGTTTTTTTTTTTTTTTTTTTTTTTCCAACTTTGTTGTTACAAAAAAAAAAAAAAAAAAGCCTGAAAGATTTTAGACTTTAAATTAGCTCTAAAGGGGCGTTTTTTAAACATTTTGTGTGTTACCTTTACTTATTAAATGCCATCTTCTTTCCGCACTTAACCATGAAATTCAGTTCAACAGCAATATCGCAAAACAATTTTTTTTTTTTTAAGTTTCCGATACAGAGTCTCGCACCCTAGCTATATATATGTTCTATGATCTTAAATTCATTTAGTGCGAAAACAAGTTACTACTACTTGCGCAATTGCTGCAAAGTAAGTTAATAATAATTTATTTACTAAATAATATTGATTAATTGATTATATTATCTTCTAAGTTTAATTAAAGTAGAATTATCTTAAAAGAGTGAATCCATACTCGTAAGTTATATTTTGAAAGATGTTTTGAAGTAACCTTGAAAGTAAAATGTCAATAATGTTTTAACGGAGACTGGAATTAAATCATTATGAAGAACAAAATTTCAATTGTAAAAGGAATAAATTAAAGGCAAGAATTAAATTAAATGCATGTAATCATTGTCATTGATCGGAATTTAGTTGACTTTTCAAGGTCAACAAACCAACTCCCGTTCAATGAACAATAATTAATAAATAAATACAAAGGTGTTTCGTCTTTACTCGAGCAATAAGGCTAAGCCAAAACGGCAATTCAAGTCAGGCTAAATATTTCCGTGAATAGAAGGGATTGTGAACCAATGCAATCATAAGACATTGAGAAACTTAAGCCTAGTTTCTTTTGTTACAATTGAGTTTTTGAAGACTACTAAAACTTTAGTTGCGGTTTCTCGTCAACTTAACTCATTAATTGAGAAGATTAAAATTAGCAAATCAGAGATAGTAGATTTTTTGCAGGTTGCAGAAAATTTCTCTGTTGCGTTTCAAGCACAATAAAGATTAATAAAAAAATTTTTTTACAAAAAAAAATGTGATTAAAAAAAGGTCAAAGACAAGTTTACTTTTTATTTTTATTTGAATTACTAATGGCGTTAAAAAGCACTTCCATGGCTTTGTCCAGTAATAACAGTTGAATGGTTTCTTTGTTGAAAAGACTACCTCGCCATATTTAACAACATCACAAACTCTACTATAGGACGTTTCATAAACCTTAATCTATTTTATTGGAAACATTGGCGAATTTGCTTTATTTTCATGTGACAAACCATGCTGAAAATTTTAAGAAAAAATTAATTTTGTTATCCAAGCTTGATGGGGAATGTAATGCAAGACTGCATTCTGTACTTAAGTACAGATGATGTACTTAAAATGTACAGAACGATTTCAAAACTTTAGGTCTTAGGTCTTAGGTCCTCGCTTATTCAATAGGTATACGACTCTGAAGTCTTTACCTATCTATAACTGTCTTTAATAGGAATCCTAAAAGTGAAAAAAAAAAAAAAAAGTTCTAGTAGAAGTTACAAATAAATTATATTTAATTAAGGAATGCCCATCTAAGTTTAGAAACAGCGTACCGTAACAGCAATTCAATTATTGGCGCCGTATCTTTCACGTTTCCCGATTGGCAAGCTACATGATTTTTAATGAGTATTCGGGTTTTGCTAGTAACTTCACTAGGAAATCGCGCTTAAACTAGGTTATTTGGTTATTTGAACATAGAGAGAACATGGGA
Source organism: Stegodyphus dumicola (assembly GCF_044657685.1). NCBI lineage: Eukaryota > Metazoa > Arthropoda > Arachnida > Araneae > Eresidae > Stegodyphus > Stegodyphus dumicola. The sequence goes on from NC_140776.1 coordinate 39,459,143, forward strand.
GCTATTTGATTAAGATGCTTTCATAGAGAACCTTTGTAAAGAGAACCTAAAAAACTACGAAAACCAACCATGCAAAGCCTGGGTTAGACTTCGCAACAAACAATTAGTATTTAACAATCTTTAAATGCTAGGCAACTGGTGAGGCTCCAATTTTATATTTTATTTGTAAATATTTAAAATATTGTTGTATTCTTAGACACAAAAAGCAGAATTTAAGTTTTGTCAACTCGTTAGTAAACTACCAAGCCGTAGTGTAAATGAATATTCAATTTCTTTTGCAATAATTGTACACACTTAATATTCTTGGAATAAGAGCTAAAGAAGGAAAGTTCTTGGAAGATTAAAGAAGTGTTTAAATCCAGTGATATTAGGTTTGTCTTACAAGCTCAAGATCAAAACGATTCTGCAATTGCCCGAGTAGTTGACTTGTAAATGGCTGTGAATTAAGCAGATGACTTTTAATGTTACGTTTTCAATCAGAAAACGTATTCCAAATGTTTTGTATTGCATGACAATGCATCTTTTCATTATTCAATAACCAGTCGGAGAACCGCTTGTGTTCCGAAAATAAGTATGTGTACTCAATCGTCCTGCATGTTCTTCAAATTTGTCTTCTTGTGATATTTTTTCTTTCCCAAAAACTAAAGTTGCCTCTGAAAGGAAAGGTTTTTTGACCTTGAAGAGACAAAAGGGGTATGACATCTACATTTAGAGGCATGTCAAAAACAGATCTCTACAAGCCTTCTCATCCATTACATGTTGTGCATTCAGACAAAAAGTTGGATCAGCATAAATTCTATAGTCTATTTTTATTACACTCTGATTACTTTATTAACATACAGTGAATATTTACTAAATCTTTTACTTCAGCTTAAGTAATACGGAATTTTTGACGGAATTGTTGTCGGAACTAGGACTTAGAAGATAAGTCAAATTAAATATTTCGATAACCCAATAAATTCAAGGTCGAAGTTTCAATATTTTATTTTCGGAGAGAGGGGAATTTTTTTCAGTTTTGGTCCATTAACCTAAGTATATTTGCTTCGATTGTTTATTTTTCCATAAAACCGAAAATTTTACGCATGGTATACATATAACGCAAAGCTTCAAATTAAAATTTAATAATATAATATACAGAGTGGTTATAATTAAAGTTCCACATTGAAACGGTCATCAAAGGAAAACTACTGGATCAAATGTTATCAAACTTGGTAATCGTGTAAAGGAGGTCATGGGAATTTATTTTCCGCGATAAAAAGAAGTTCGAAACCTCACCACAAGGGGGGAAATGGCGCTGTATGCAATATTGTTAAACGAAATATGGGTCGGAATCTAACTTAACCTTTTGTTACACGGGTTTAATATGTTGTATACCCATCAGAAACCTTGAAGTAAGCAAATTACCATTTAAAGGCGTTAAATTTGATAAAAGTCGAGTGTGCCATCCGTGTAAGTGAGAAATGCGTCCGTGAAAACCACTAATTAGCGATTAGAAAATGTGAGGTCGCAAATCACTCGCACGAGTGCGTACAATCTGGAAATCGTTTTCTTACAGATCGCTAATTTGTAATTTTTGAAGCCTGAATTCGGCCCTAAAACATGAAAATACTGATTCAGAACGCTTTTAATCGATTTGGGCCAAAGAAATCCCTCATGTTATCTATCTAGTTCGATTGCATTCTCCTACTGCAGTCGATTGCACAGCAGTCATTCCACACTGTTTGGTGTTGAATGACAGCTAGTTTTATAACTGAACCATTTTTCTCTGAAGAGCAGTCGACAGCTGGACCACTGTGATTGCAGCTCACTTAGAGTCAATGTTAAAATGTTTCGTGATACATAAACTGCAGTAACTTGGCATTTTAGATACTACGATTTTTATGCAGGGCTGCGCCCCTCACGTGTGTCGCACAGTTACTTAGGCAATATTTCACAAATGAACGTCTTATACGCTGACACTTCCCCTCTTCCCACCAGACCTCAACCTCTGTGACTTTTGGCTATGGGGTTATCTCAAAAGCTATGTTTATTGTGATAATCTAAACAATTTGGCAGAAAATGAAAAATGTGATACACTGACATGTCCGTAACATTCCTCCTGATATGCTAGACCTGCTGTTGAGAATGCAGTAACAGGATTTAAGTTGCTTTCCGAAAATGCTGGACGCTACATTGAATATGCTTTGTAACACGTTTCAGAAACTATTAAACGCATTTTAAACAGATGTTTTCATGTCTTATTTCATTTAACAATATTGCATACTGCGCCATTTTTCTCCTGGCGGTGAGTTTTTGAACTTTTTTTTTTTTTTTTTCCCCGCGGAAAATAAATTCCCATAACCTCCTTTACACGATTCCCAAGTTTGATAACATTTGGTCCGGTAGTTTTTCTTTTATGCCCATTTCAAAGTGGAACTTTAATTATAACCACCATGTAAATTAAACTTTAAAAAAGTTTGGTTCAAGTTCTAGCTTTGAAAATATATACATAATCTTTTATATTAATCCTCTTAGAAAGAATGTTTTAAGAAGCTAATTTTTCTCTCGCGTTATAGATTGTATAAAAAAACATGATCTTTAATATGATTTAGATTGTTTCAGCCGATCTAAGAATCGGGTTACTCGGTGGTACAGAATAAACCCTGCTGGACTGTTTCATTTCTTTGTCATTTAGTAAAAATCTTTTAATTAAAATATTTATCCTTTGGACTTCGCTTTAAACTTTCTTTATAGTTAAAATGACTAGAAAATGAAAAGCTGTCTTCAGCTGAAACGCAATTCATGTAATTGATATTTTAAAAATTTGACAACAATGCAAAATTTATGGAAGTCTAGCAATCGAAAAATCTTAATTTTCTTGTGTGGAGCACTGAAAATAACTGTAGAAGGAAAGAAGAAAATTAGGGAGAAAAGTAAGCAAAAATTTGCAGGGAAATTTGGCTGTCACACATACCAAGATGCTTCAAAACGTTGGACGCATTTGAATATACTTTCAGGATACTTCAAAGAATTTAGGTGTTCAAAGAGAAAACACTTGGACGCGTACACCTGCAAATGCCATCAATTGAGCTTGTGTTAGCAGAAAAGACAAAAACGATATCATTGCAGATTAAAGTGAAGAGTGACTGGTTTTAGACTATATTGTTGTATAAATTTAAATTACGTTATAGAACATCATATCGTATCTTAAATGGAGAATCCCATGATTTTCTCAGTCGAATTATTTGAAGATTCAGGAGTTTGTCCAGTGATGTATGTGGATGTCACCTAAAGATTTTTCCCCCCCTCCTGATGAAACAGCGGCCGAGCGGTAAAGTCGCTGAACACTGGTAGTTCGGTCCGAGGTTCGAATCCCGCGAACGGGCTGGCTGCATGGGCGTTTTCCTGGTTTTCCCCATGTGTAACGTGTATGTGAGCCAGTTTTCCTTAGAAAGTCCTCCACGAAGGCATCCCTCCCCTTAGGCAGATAGCCCTAGTGTGATAGCCTAGTATAATTAAATAAAACAAAACCTCTTGATGAAACCACTCTTTCCTTTCATCTCATACCTTCAAAATGTTTAGCCTCTAAAGACTGATAAAGGCTCTGACCAAATATTTCGTGTAGAACTTTCTAAGGGAAACCAGCTGGCATACACGGTACACAAGAGAAAATCCACGAAAACGCCCATGCAACCAGCTCGTTTACTGGGATTCGAACCTCGGAGTGAACTACCAGTGTTCAGCGACTTTACCGCTCGGCCGTTCGTGGGCCTTTACGAAATGGAAGGCGATAACTTTATTTAAAATTATTGTCAGAAATACCAAGATATTTCGAAAAGTTGGATACTTTTTAATATACTTGCAGAATGCCTAAAGAAAAATAGCAAAAATAAAGTAGATTGCCAGAAGAAAAAATAAATTTTTGCGTAAAATTTAGTGTTTGTATTTTTTTTTTTTTTAATTTAAAACCTTTTAATCTTATTTGATTCTTAGGATTTCAAAAATAAAATATTTGACTAAAATATGAATAACATTTTAAGAAACCAATGTAGGATAAAATTGTGTAAAGCAATGGGCACAATGATAAAACTGTTTAAAGCAGTGTATGCAAGTCATCCTAACTTAAAATGTCGGTTATACATCTCTCTTATTTATATATATCTTTTCTGAACGGAACATTGAAAGGCTTGTTAACCCCTAACTTCCCAATTTTTTAAATTTCTATGAAAAAATTATATCAGCTACTTCTTAAGTAATAATAAAAGGGGAAAATATTTTTAAAAAAAAATTAAGCAGTTTTAAATTGAATTTCAGTCATTTTTTTGTTTGTTGCAGAAGTGCAACATTGCGCAGTAGTGCTGTAAAATTACAAAACTTTTTTTATATGAAGATTTTATTATTCATGGTTATAAATTGCTTTAGCCTTACACACAATGAAAATTTTTAAAGCAGTTATTGACTTTGTTGTAAAAAGTCCCCTACTTTACACTATTCGCACTCAGTTTGAGTGTAGCTCTTGCAGTTTGAAAACTTGCACCGTATTCTTTTCTGACCATATTGGCCAATGATTTATACCAATTCTACGAATGTCCTATGGAACGGATTGGGCAGTCCCTTTGCATCTTTTAGTCTGAGACATTTGTTCTATTGAAGTATTACTAGGTCTTCCTCTTTTAGCATTTCGATCGTACCCCATTTTGCATAAGCATGATGCAACTTCAGATTTGAATTTTTGTAAATTCATTAGATTTTTTTTTAATTTTCAGATTTCATATCAGTTTCCACATTCTTTTATAGTAACCATGCATTTACGATAACTAGATCTAACAAATGAAAGAAAAATTCTCATATACCATTTCTTGCTTCTCATTAATATTTTGTGTCGAGCTATTATGCTATCGTGTAAGTCAACACTTCCCATATGTTTGTTATATTCTTCAATAGCATGAGGCCTAATAATTTCTACACGATCTTTAGTTTTCTTGTCATGTCTCGATACTTTTCCAAGTGGTTTTTCACCAGCAAATGTTGAGGCCATTATTACAGTTTTATTGTCTTTCCATGTAGTCACAGAGATTTCTACATCATTATAATTCTCAACAAATTCCATTGAATGTCCTCATTCCATTTTATTGAAAACGTTTTCAGTGGGAATTTTGGAATTAGGAATTCGGTTCCTATTTATGGTTCCTAAAGAATATATCTCTTCTTTAGATAAATATGCTAAAAGTGGAATAGAAGTATAATAATTATCAAAGTAGAGTGTATAATTTTTATTACGACGTATAATTCTTGCTAATCGTATTACGACATTTGCACTAGAACCTAAATCTGGTTCACCCTTCAGCCTACACTTTTCATTATTTTCTTGGCCTGAATGTAACTCTAATTTATAGGCAAAACCTGATATCCTACAAAGTACAAAAAATTTAAATCCCCATTTATGTGGCTTCAATCGTAAGTATCGTTTCACATAATGTCTTACTTTAGTTGATCATATTTGCTCATCGATAGATCGATGCCTTTCTAAAGGAACTTTAGCAAAATTTTTATTTAGCTCATCCTCAAGGAGTCTAATTTTATATAGCCTATCATGGTTAAGATGATGTCTTGGTAGTTGTTCGTCATTATCATTAAAATGGAGATACTGTCTAATAGTTTCAAATTTTTTAAAAGGCATTGTTTCTTTAATTCGATCAAATCCAAGCTCTTCTGATTACTTCTTCAATCAATGAAATGTTTTGGTTTTTCCATAAAATATTGTTTGACAATGTTTTATTATTCTTAACAGTTAAATTAAAAAAAAAAAAAAAGGTTCTCTGACTGAAATATATCAGCGGCCGAACGGTAAAGTCGCTGAACACTGGTCGTTCGGTCCGAGGTTCGAATCCCGCGAACGGGGCTGGCTGCATGATCGTTTTCGTGGTTTTTCCCATGTGTAACTTGTATACAAGCCAGTTTCCCTTAGAAAATCCTCCACGAAGGCATCCCTTCCCGTAGGCAGATAGCTCTCGACGCTTTACCATAATCACATACACACACTGACTGAAATATTTCTATCAAATTTATTATCATCATCATCGGATTTTTTTTTTTTATATTCTGAATTGTATTTTGTGAAACAACACTATTTTCACAGTCGCTATCCGAATCATCATTAGATGACACAATCAGATAAAAAATGAACATCATCAGCAGAATGTTAAAGACCATCCTCACTTAACTCACTTAATTTGTCCAAATTATTTATATATCTAGCAATTTCATCTTGGGTTAGTATACGCTTTTTGGCCATGTCAAAATAGTAACCAAAGACCAATGTTGCAGATCTGCAACATATAATTAAAATCAAATTTCTTTCAAACATTTTCCCTTAGAAAATCAAAATTACTTTTAAATGAACATAAAATGTTTAAATTTCTTACCTGGTAATTTTTTTCGTCAATAAACAAGAGGAAGCATAAAATATAATGGGTTCTTTTTATAGCAAAAACACAGTTCTTGAGGCATCAGAGATTTTTATAATTGTTGTGATTTCTGGAAAAAATGTGCTGCTATCTAGTGACAAAATTAGCATGTATTTCGTTGCAGTAATCTTTTTTTCTTAGATAAGTGATTTGTTGCTAATTAAAAAAAAAATATTGAGTCTGTTAAATTAAAATAAATCATACGTTGCAGAAATGCAATAGTGGGAAGTTAAGGGTTAACTGTGCTTTACTGTATTTTCTCTTTTAATATATGCAGTTTTCAAACGCATCGTAGTCTGGGTTGCAAAGTATTCTTCCGAAAGAAAGGCAATTCAAATAAATAAAATCAAATTCTGGAAAATTTATATTAATAAATATATTTAAAATGCTCAATTCGAAGGAATAAATAGAAAAATTTTAAACAATTATCTGAAGAGACAATGCAACACAAACGATTAAAATAAAAGTATAAAAATTTAAAAATTACCTAAAATAATAACTATGACAAAAAAATATATATAAAGAAAACTATTTGAAAAAAAAAATAATAATAATAAACTTTATTTACACAGTTCGAATAGGTAAATAGAAATTTTTAAAACAGTTATTCGAAAAAAACCATGCAACTTAAACAATTAAAATGAAAAAATTAGTTAAAATAATAACAGTTATAATTAAAAATATAATATAAAGAATATTATTTGGAAAAAAGGAACGATGGTGACTTTTTCCCCTCTCATGGGAAAGGAAACTAGGTTGCCATATATTAAGAAATTCGCCAAGTGAACTATTCTTGGCGCAAACTGAAAAAAAAAAAGTGGTGAATTTCTCCGTAAACTTGGCTCCAAAATTACAAAATTTCATATTTAGGCGTAATTTGAGTTGTAGAATCGAAATATGTAAAACAATTGGTATGTTATTTCAGAAATAGTTCGATTTTGTGTCAAAATACCTATATTAGAATAGTGCTATATATAAATCTAATATATATCTTAAGTCGCCCTTTCGAAACATGAAAAACGCAGTTTGAATTTTGTCAATCGGCCCAGTAGAACGGGAGATATAGCACTGTCCTTTTTTTTTTTTTTTTTTTTTTTTTTTTTTTTTTAACAGTGTACTTAAATGGATAACAAATATTTTTAATGTATATATGTTACGGTGAAACACCGAAATCTGGAGAATGTGGACTTTCACCGGTGAATGTCAACATTCACATAGTCGCTTGGTGTATGTCCGAAATATTTTCCAAATACTCTTATTTCTGACTTACACCGGTGAATGTCGACATTCACCATGTACTATTGGTGAATGTTGAACATATAAGAATATTATATTTCCTTCTCCGTAATTCATTCGCGAAAAAACGCACTTGAGACTCAGAATAAGAACTTAAGAACATAAGAACTTAAAACACACAGTACATGCAAAATGAGAAAGGAAAATAATAGAAGTTATAAACTTACCAAATTATTTGATTCAAATCTTATTTATTGCAATAACTTAAACTATTATGACACTTTGAATTGCACAAGAGGCCCTTGCTTTTACAACTGCATTTATTTGTGGAACACTTCCTTTTGGAATGGCAGTGTGTACATATACTCCTCTCTTTTCGACCTACACCAGAGCATATCTGTGATTGTCGACATACACCGGTGAGGGTCCGAATGTACAAGAATGTAAAGAAATATTCGATCTTTCACCGATGTATTTGGTGAATGTTGACATTCTCCAGTGAAAGTCGACATTCTCCAATTTCGGTCTTTCACGGTAACATATATACAGCTTGGCCTTTTTCAAAGTTAAAAAATTCTCAACAAAAGCATTCCTACCTTTTGGCATATAGTCTTCATGTGCTTTATCATAATTTTAGAACACCATATGCATGTTTCAGCTGGATTGTTCCCACATATAAAATCAGAGTAAAAAATATAAGCATATTACACTACTTTTTCATGTTCTCCAGTATGCAGACCCCCACCAGTGGCCTAGTGATTAAGACTTCTCAATACTGATAGTTCAGTCTAGGTTCAAATCCAGGAGAACGAGCTCCCTGCATAAGTTTTCCTCATGTGTAACATGAACAGCTCTTAGAACCACACTACACAAAGGCAACCCTTTCCTTAGGCAAATAGCTCTCGTGTGTTTTCGAATTTTCAATTAATTTAGCCTAATCTTCATTATACATATTTATATATATATATATATATTTATACAAGTTTGTTTGTTTCAGAGTAGGAAAGTTTCAATCGCACCGAATTAATGACTAGTTAGAGTAACTATTATATCAAGACTATTATCTACAAACATAAGAGAAAAAATCAACTTTTTTGAGGAATAAGCTGCAGAATGCCCTCGAATTTTACAAAAAATAGTTTAATTAATTCTAAGTCATTCCCTAAATTACGTTTTTTAATGTGCAAGGTTGTTGTTGAATCAACAGTGCAATATTTTTCTGTCTTTAGATTCCGAATCAGATATTCTCTATATAAGCTGCATCAGTTACACAAGAAATTTCACACTCATTCTTTTCTTCAACATAGCAGTCATTTCATGTTTAGTATTTTTCCTTAAATACAAGAAATTGCTCTTAAAAGGAATGCACACCTTTACTTATAACTCTCGTAAATTGATACAATTCATTGTAAAATTCTAATGCAATTTAAGCAAAGGAAAATAAGCTGACGGGCATCGCCTTAGAGGAGGCTAATAAATTTAAAACTCAGAAAATTTCATTATTGTTTAACTGTATCATATAACAACATTCTTATCAAGTGCTTTTAATTTGTAGCTATGTACTTAGCAATTGATTTTAAAGTCAATACACTTTAAAATCAATTGTTCAAAACGAAATGCGTCACACTGGCATTTCCAACTCGTCTTTCATAGTTAATAGCATTCAGTGTGCTGAACAGCATCAGCTTTCAGTTTTAGGTTCATTTTATTATACTAAAGCTCATGAGGGCTATCTCTGAAAGAGGAAGGATGCCTTCTTGGAGAACTTTCTAAGAGAAATGGCTTGTATTCACATTACACATGGGAAAAGTACAAAGGCGACCATGCAGTCAGCCTATTCTCTGGTATTGGAATCCGGATCAAATTACCAGTTTCAGCAACTTTAACACTCAGCTGTTGGTAGGCCCTCCACAGTGACACAGAAGAGAGTGATTGTTATTTCATTCATTCCTAAGTGTAATTACATTTAAGCTAAGGTGGTCCTCTTTTTTTTTTTTTTTTTTTTTTTTTTGTGTGTGTGTGTGTGTGTGTGTGTGTGTGTGTGTGTGCTTAAAACTTCACAGTGTAATGAATATTCAGTTTAAATTTGATTAATTTTTAATTTCCAGAATTTTTTTTTTTTTTTTTTTTTTATTTTCAAAAAACAGTGTTTTAAAGATGTAATAGTTAGCATTTTAGAAGGTGCTTTAAAGTTGTGAGAAAGTGTTTTAAGGTTGTAGCATTTTAGAATGTGTTTTAAACTAGTAATAGTTGGCATTATAATGGATCTCTTAAATTATTGCCATATCTATAAAGCTTTATTATGACACAGTAATAAAAAACCCATGGGTATTTTAAAATGATTAATAGATTGTGTAAGCCTCTTGGGAAAACAAAAGCTGCTATTTAGAGGCCATGAATGATGAACCTATAGATTCAATAAAGAGGGGAAACACTGGATAATTGCTAAATTTTCTCAGCTTGTATAAAACTATGCTTCATAATCAATAGAAAGAAAGCAAAATTTTCTGTGGGGCATTCCCTTCTATTCAGAATGACCTTATAAATTGCATTTCAAAAATTTTTATGAGTACTATAAAAAAAAAGATATAGCAAATTCTCAGTTTGCTTCAGTCATTATAGATAAAACAATACTCAGTCAATAAGTAACAATTATATACATGCCTCAGATATGTAAATGGTAAAGGAAAGCCCTAAGAAATATTTATAGATTTCTCTGACTTACACGCTCATTCTGCTAATGCACTATATGAGCCTGTTTACAAAATTGCAACAGAATTTGATTTTCAATAAAAATGTATCGAACAGATCTATGATGAAGCAGCACTCATGGCAAGGCAAATAACTGCACTACAAAAATGAGTACAAGAAAATCACTAGAAAGAAAATATCCAACAGTCACTTTTACATATGTTGCATTTTAAAATTGATTTTACAACAATCTGCATGTGCTATTAGAGAGTTGCCTGTTTTTTAAAACATTGTGTGGTATGTCTACATTTTTTTAAATGCCTATGAAAAGAATTCATGCTCTTAAACAGTTCACAGAGGAAAAGATACCTAAAATTTCACCTACAATATAGAACTTTTGATCCAGAAAAATTGGAATGAAAAAGAATTAGTACGTTTTTTAAAAATATTACAAAGAATTGTGATCATTGGAATCCATTATGTGTCACTAGTGCACGGATTCATTAAATTTTTGGCTGGATGTAAGAAACAATTTCAAGAGAGGTGTTTTCAATATTTTGCCACTCAGATATACTTTTTGAGATTTTAAAAAAGAAAACCTTTGATATTACTGTTAAAAGAAAAATGCAAAATTTCAATGTGTGCTCAGGTTACAAAGAAAGGAGTTCAAAGCAGTAAGGGAAAATGCATACTGCAGTCACAAGAGACAAATGAATTCTGAGTTAAAAGAATGTGTATTGACAGATATGAAATCAGGCAACTTTACATTAATAGTTTATATAACATAAAATCGAACAGCCACAATATTTGACTCCCTTACTAAACTTGAGTTTATGGCCCTTCTTAATGAACAGAACTTAGTTTCTTACAACTTTAATTTTCTTGAAATATTGTTAAATAAATATAGTTCATATTCCGAACTGTTTCATTCTGTAAAACTCGAGTAGATTGGTTTACATTCTTCTATGAAGTTTGAAAATAGACCTGCACATACTATATGAATATCAACATTATCCATAGCATTATGAGTGAAGTTACAAATTAGCTTGACTCATTCTATTAACACCAGCTTTACCTGCATCAGCAAGAATGACCATTTTCATCATTATATTAGATAATGAAGTCACAGGACAGATTAAGTGCATTTAGCATAACATCGATTGAGAAACAACTTTCGAGAGTTAAAGCATTGCCCTCACTTTATGAAGGTGCTATAAGGAATTTACTATTAAAAGTAGAAGGGACGAGTTCACATTCAAATAATTTTAATTCTATTGAGGGTAATCTAAGTGTTATTTCTAAAATTGAATTATATCTTAAGCCTCAGGTATATGCTGTTATTTACTTAAACTAGATAATATATGTATCATAAATACACATTTTTGACAAATATTAATAGATTTTATAATTCTCAGAAAAACCTAAACACATGAGTTTCAGGTGTTTATTATTTATACTTTATAATTTTATTTATTTATTAATATATAAATATAATGCTTTATTTTAATTAAATTAATTTGTTAATAAATAAATGCATTAATAAGAACAGAGAGTTTTAGATACAGACAATAATTTTCATGAAATTTCATCTCTGAGAATTTCAAAATCATCAGTACTTCTTAAATTATTTTCAGAAATTACATTAACTCAATAACCTGCATCTGTAATAGCAAGAAAATTATTATTTCTTATCTTAACAGTTAAACTATCATCATTTGTTAGGTGAAGTTTGATTTTGATAAGCTGAAGGGGGGGTGAACATTTCTTCAAACCGAATTTCAAGACAAATGGTCTTGCAGTATTATATCTTGATAATTAAAATATGGTTGAGGATTCTGCCTTAGAACAGTAAATCTGAATATATTAAGAATACTTTCCTGTTGTTGGGATGAACTTGAAGTTGCAAAAAACTTTTGCACAATGGAAATTCAGTTTTTAAGCAAGCAAGCATTTTGTACAGATAATAAAAAGCTCAATTATCTGGAAAGCATGGAAAATGCTGAATTCTAGATATATGAAAATTTTGGATAACTCGGCATATAAAAATTGTAATTTGCATTATAAAGGCCAAATGAATGGGAAATTATCAACTTGAATATTAAATGCCTACATTTAAATTACATGATATTTTGAAAGAAAAAAGGGCATTTTAGACATACACGCCAAAGAAAGATATCATATTTCATTATGAAATTCTGTTGACCATGAAAATTATTAAAGATCTCCCAAAACTTGAGCCAGTTGTTATGACAGAAGTTTGAAGGAATAGATCATTCTTTACTTGGTTAGATAACACATGCAAGTTATGGACATAGCATACAGAAAAATTTAAATCATTTACCATATTTTTTATGCTACATTGTCAGTGTTAATCCATTTTCACATAAGACACACTTTTCTTGATGCCAGAATTCCAAATTTTAAAAAATATTCAACTGCATTCCCGCTCCCTAGAAGACAAGTTCCAAATTTTAATCTTTTTTTTTTTTTTTTTTTTTGATAAAAGTATATTTTAGGCTACCCCTCGGAGAAACTTGGGGATTTTTGGAGGTACATGGATACCAAGTTTGTGCAATTCTTTGACTTGTTATTCTGGCTTGCGTAGCGCCGATTTTTGAGCCAAAAATGGCAACACAAAGCCAAAATAAAAAGACAAAGAATTGCACTAACTCGGTATGCATGTACATCGACCTACTTTCACTTAAAACAAAATCACAGAATTGCACAAAAATGGCATTATGCACTCCCTTGACTTTAATGTACATATCAACTATTTTCACTTAAAAAAACATCAGAGAATTGCACAAACTAGGCCAATTTGCAAAGACAAAGACAAAATAACAAGACAAAGAATTGCTCAAACTCTGTATGCATGTACACTTCAACCTATTTTCACTTAAAAAAAATCCCAGAATTGCACAAACTATGCCTTATGCACTCCTTCGAGTTTGTCCCTGTACACATCGATATTATTACGTTTTTTTATTCTTCTGACACCAGTTGTTGCGTTATTTTCTTCCTTCGCATTCTTACGGGGTCCGTAGATTGAGTGAATAATGACGACCCTTGATGAAGTATTGAAACACACTTTATTTAGCCAATATTAATCAGGACAGCTCCAATAACACTTTTTACAGTTGTCGAAGATCTACTCTAAACACGCTGGAACAATCAGTGACACAGCCTTCACACTTTCAGGTAATAACAGTGGAGACAGCTCCACTGCAAAGCTCCTGATTCTGCTCGGTCTTTCTCGAAACGTACTCTCGAGACTCTCCACGCTACAACTCGCGATGCACTCGACAACACACAAGCACAGCTCCCGACTCTTCGGTTCAGTCGTTACCAGAGCTGAACACGCTCTCTCGACGATGCACTAACCATGATATACTATGAGACTTACGGTGCACTCGATGACCCAGTCGGCAATTGCTGCCCAGCTGTCAACTCGATCCACTCCGCAAGGACCGACTCGCTAGACGAGACACACACACTAACTGACGGTGATTAGCACGGTTTATATAGCTTTCGGCTTGTGTTCGAGAACATTTTGGGCTAAGTCGGTAAGAATTCGTTCCAGAAGGTTCTCCATCCATCCATGGTATATCGCCAATTTTCCCTTGCCATTTTATGGCAACTCTAAAACTGCTTTGCGGGGAAGCTATCTCACTGCACCTGTACATTTCGTAACAATATATTTTAACTTAAAAAGTCAAAGGAGCAACCAGTTTCACAGTAGAGGTAAACAAAAAATACATAATCTCAATAAACTACATTTTAAACCAAAATGACACACAAAATTCTTTAACAGCATCCAAAACCTTCCTAAAATTATCTGAACTAGAATCTGTATATCGGCATCGCCACATAAATTCACAAAAGTAAGAGGCAAAAATATACTATGTAGTTCCGGACTGTCCAGAAAATGGCTACTAAGTGAACCTTCATTACACACCAGTCAATTAATGCACTTTTCCCCTTTCATTTCAAATCATACAGAAACTTCAAATTAATCTTACTACATTCAGCCATTGTAGCGTCTAAACAATGAAATAAGCAATGTATTTCCTAAGCAACACACACTACAAAAGCCCTTGCAAAACATCCCATGATTCAAAATTTTCCGGAATAATGCATAGGATTACGCCATAATAGAGTTTCCATAACATTCAACTACTCAGGTTACCATAAATGATACAACAACTTAACGATAAACGAAACAACTTGGCGATAAATGAAACAACAACATCGCAATAATACAAAGGGCTTGTGCCCTAAAGTCAACTCTAGCCATTTTTTTTTTTAAAGGTGCTTAAAAAACAAATAAATAGCAGTTAACTTATATCTTTTTTTTTTTTTTCCTTTTACAAAAATTAAACTAACTTATTGATAATAAATTGAGGTTTATATAAATACAAAACATTAATTCATGCTTATCCATTATTTACATTAAATCACACTTTTCAACAATAGTTCTTGTTTGATTTGAATCATAATCTTTCTTAATTATATGTTAAAAAAGTTTCAAAAATATTTCAAATACTTGAGCTTTCGAGTTAAGCTGAATGCTGGATAATCAGGCTTTTACTATAATAACATACCATATTGCTCTGACAATCTTTGTATTGAAGACATCAATTATAATTTTATTATTTAAATGTAATGAAGAACCTAATTTTAATTTTTGATAGAAATGCTTATTGATATCTTTAAAGTTGTTCTGAGTAACCAAAACAACATTTTCTTAACTAAAAAAGTACATTAAAAATTTTCTTTTAACAAATTCCTTTCTTTAATTTCAATACAATTGCAGATATAAAATAATAAGACTTCACCTTTTAAAAAAATCTGGGAAGATATTTATCTTTTACAGAAATATTTTTTTGCAATGCACCATTTTTCAAAAAACATGAACCATTTATATCTTTAGTAAGATCAGATATAGGACATTAAAATTTTCCTATCCAAAGAAACAATATCAGAATTATAGTAAGCATTATTTATAATAATGAACTAATAAATTTCTTACTTTATAACAACAACAAAAATAATTTAAACATATATCACTAACAAGATAACAACTCCAAACCAGAAATGAAAAGTAGATAAATGAATAGTGTAAGAAATTAACACATATTTCTGCTGATCATGGAGATGCACATAAATAAGTCACTAGGCATAACTTTACCATAAACACAATGCTGAAATATTTTTATTTTACTTGCAGCTCAAGTTCTCACTTGTTTTGAAGCACTGCATAATTGTTGTTAAGACTTAGTAAGTAACTTAATTAAACAATTTTTTCCTTTCTTTCACTTCTTGACATTTCTCTTATATAAGCAATAATTTAAATAGATACATTATGCCCTGCACTGAAAATTTGATTGTCTTTGAAAATTTGGTCACAAACAACACTTCTTTTTAATTTCGTAGATGAACTTCTTGATGCACATTAAAGATTAACTCATTCTGCCAATTCTTTATAAATGCAATAATTTAGGATGCAAGAGAAGACATGTACTTTTAATCATGGCCAATAGTTAGAAATGGCACTAGCATGTAGAATCTGTATTTGCAATCAGATGTAACCTTTGTGACTATTCAATACATTTTATTTCTGGACAAACCAATTCTTTAGAAGCATATTCTGATTCACACATCATTATGGATGCAATTAGCATCCATTCTTCCCATTTTTGCACCTTTTCAACATCTTAAGACAAACACAATGGATAAAATAGAGAGGAAAGCAAGGACACATTAGCTCAAAGTAAGTAAAGCAGGAGTGTGTCACATTCAAAAGAAAGGTTGGGAAAGAGTCAAAAGGTTATAGTTCTCAAAGAAGCTTGATTTCAGTTGAAATCTGATATGCTTAAATGTACCTGTATTAGCAGCATTATGTAAGATTATATGATATGGATTAATTTGAAATGGCACAGTAGTATATATTATTATTTTTAGGACAGAAAGGAAAAATACCCAAATTAAAATGAAAATTATATGGGGCTATTGCCAATTAAAATTAAAAGTTTGCTTAACATATTTCTATTTTTATTTATTTATTTATTTTATTTTATGTATATATAATAAAAAGGTTTAGTTTGGAAGATTATATACTCTACTAAACATTAAATACTGGACAAAATTTGAAAATTTAATTCATTTCTTGGAATATATACAACACAAAATGGGCACAGTTTTTTTAGCATACCTACTTCACAATCATGTTAAAGCAGGGAACAAAGAGGAAAAGGCATTATGAATTTCAGAAACCATATCACTTGTCAGAGTGCTTCTTTGGAACTTCTGAAATGCTAATTTGTTACATCTTCTTGTTAACATGCATGCTCCCAGTGCTGCTATAATGGTTGCATTGCAGGACAAATTACCAGGTTTTGACTGTCGCTTACTATAATTCTGAGCCCAAAAGTTAAATACGCCTAAGGATCCTGACAATAAGTCACCCTGTCCACCACAACGTCGTGGACTACCTTCTTCAGCACAAACTATTGTATCAATACCATCTGATATTACATCCACAAGACCTTTTTTAACTATAGTGACATTACCGAGAAGTTTTGCTACTTGTGCAACATGTTTATCAGTAAAATCATGTTCTATTTGCTCATTTGATACTGCACTATACAGCCGACCAAATTCGACTTTGTTAGGTGTGAGAATAGCATTTTTATAACCCGCAATACAATCTGGTGTATTTTTCAAAAGAAATAATGCGTCAGCATCAAATACTATCGGCAATTTGCTTTCCTTTGCTAATTTTATCAACTCCCGCGTAGATTCAAAAATAGATTCTTCACGACCTAATCCAGGACCAATTACGAGGGAGTGCAAATAAGGTAGATGCCCTGAAATTTCTTCAATGAAATTAGGGCTGTCTAGAATAGGGTGTACGATAAGTTCTGGACTATAAGATTTTATAACCGGAGAAGCATCTTTCGTACAAAATACATGGGCGAGATCACAACCAGTTTTCAAGGCAGATATAGCCGCAAAGTATGGTGCACCAGTGTAGTTTTTGCTTCCGCCTATTACACCTATTCTGCCATCAAGGCCTTTATGTGATTTGTTTGACAGAATTGGAATAATTAATTCAACTTCAGCTTTCAAGTCGGGATTCATCCTCTACCACATTCACCGTTTCGAATCAGTCCAAAACAAAAATAAAGTTGAAGTGCTTAGCTAGCAGTTTCATTAAAATACATAAAATTTATAAATAGATTTTTTTTCATTCTTATTAT
This sequence comes from Stegodyphus dumicola, assembly GCF_044657685.1. Classification (NCBI taxonomy): domain Eukaryota; kingdom Metazoa; phylum Arthropoda; class Arachnida; order Araneae; family Eresidae; genus Stegodyphus; species Stegodyphus dumicola. Next base: position 39,476,775 of record NC_140776.1, read on the forward strand.
GAAAATCTGCACTAAAAAGGACAAGGAACGTGTCTAATCTCAATTAAAACATTTTTTATCTTTATCTATAACTTTCATATTTCGTATTGTAGAAAATCCATCTCCATGTATTAGAAATTAAAGTCTTATAATAATAATTTTTTCTTGCATTAATAATATTCAAATATAATCTTTTATTTCTATTATTTTAATTTTAATGCATCAAAATTAAAATAATTGTGTCGACAAACTTCAAAGAAAACTGTAACTATAGCTACAAATATGAACGATGATTTGTAAACGTCATTTCAGTGGAAAACGAAATATATTTGTTAATGTTATGTGCTTAATTAGTTAATTATGGAATCTCCTGACTCTCTTGCATATCAGAAAAGCGATGATACCAGTCTGGAAGGAGATATTTCTGGCAGTCCAACAGGTCAAGACAATGCGGAATATCACACCTTAGATGAACCTGTTAAAGAGACAATACTGCGAGATCTAAAAGCTGTGGGCACGAAATTCTATCATGTTTTATATCCTAAGCAGAAGAAAGCTCTGCTGAAAGATTGGGATTTATGGGGACCTCTTATTCTCTGCGTATTTCTCGCTGCTGCGTTACAAGATGAAAGTAAGAACAACGAAAATGACAGTGGATTGCAGTTCGCCGAGATATTTTTTATTGTATGGGTCGGCGCAATTGTTGTTACTATAAACTCCAAACTTTTAGGTGGAAATATATCTTTCTTCCAAAGTGTGTGTGTCTTGGGTTACTGCTTGCTTGCACCTTGTATGGCTTTATTATTTTGTTTATTCCTCGATGTTCTCTTCAGTCAGACCCTAGCACTTTTCATATTTAAATTTATTATAGCTGCTGCAGGATTTGTGTGGGCTCTTATCGGAGCTACTGTGTTTTTGGGTGACAGTCAACCACCAAGAAGGAAAGCTCTTGCTGTATATCCAATATTTCTGTTTTATTTTGTTGTCAGCTGGATGATTATATCTCGCTCGTAAATGTTTTATTGTGTATTGAAGATATATTATTCTTATTAATATGCTATAGAAATTACTAATAAAACTTCAATTTTTAAGTTTTGTCACTTTTGTATACGAGAATGTCAGCACTGCATTTTAAAATTAACACTAAATTGAAATTGTCACCCTAATTTAAATTGAATTTTTAAATTCATGTATTTCATGCCTTAATAGCTTTTTACTTTTAATACAATATAAACTTATAACTCGCATATGAAATTTTCTGATTATTGATATGTTATATCTTTTTCGAAGGTGTTTAATTGTAAAAGCTACAGTTAAAAACTTAAAAATATGGACATATATTTAAAAGTTATTTTGTGGAATAAAATCACTACCTTTATTAAAAATTTTTTAAAACAATATATATATGAAGGGAATTTTACTGATCTCCAGATAACAAAAAAAAAAAAAAAAAGATTAAAATAAAAATTGTAATTTAAAATATAAGACGAATTCGATAATGCCTTATACTAGTTTTGTTATGAAATCTCTCTAAGTGTTGCTTTTTAGTGTCACTACAATAATAAATTAATGAACTTCTAATGAATGATGAATATATATTAATTTTTATTCAAGTAACTTTTGTTAATATTTATTTGTAAATTAATTTTATTTTCTCTAATAACTAACATCTGTATTAATGTAATAGTTTTAATTTTCTGTGTATATGGTATAAGTAAGACAGATATGAGTTGATAATTATCCTTATTTTAGAAAAGTAGATGTAATACTATAATGTGTACTACTATTACTTTGAATTTAATATAAGCATTTCTAATGAAATATATTAATATAAAACTAGCATTTAATGCAATTTAAATTCTTTGCAAAGTTACTGTATGAATTTGTAAAAAGTTTTAATCTCTCATTTGTTTATCAGTTATATTTGAGTAAAATTCCAAAATTTCCATTTTACCCAAATACAAATAATATACAAACTTATACAAATACAAGTAATATTTTATAACTTATATCCAAAAGGGAATATTTATGATTGTAATAAAAATACAATTATTAACAAAGAATCCCCCTTTATTTGAATTATGAAAATAAATTTTTATATTAATTTGTCAATTTAGAACTGTATAGAAACTTTTATATTAATTTCTTAAAATTAGGTGTACAGTATGGAATTTTTGTATGCCTAAAGATTTTCAAATAATAAGCTTAATTAATATTTATTTATTGCAAATATCAAGGTTGACTGGCTTCTTATTTTTATCTATATATTAATTTAGAAAATCAGTTTGATCTGTAGATCAACATTCTATATGATATGTTACAATGCTATGTAAATTATTTTTTATTGGCAAATAGACTACGAGTAACTACGTTGATTTCATGATTGTTTCCCTGTGTAACTTGAAATGTCGTCTGTAATGTTTTTTTCTTCTGAGGCAAATAGTCCTAGTGTGCTTTGCCCAGAAAACAAAAAATAAGAAAAGGAGAGAGATTATGAAAATTAATGCTAAAATGAAATATTGTAATAAACTGGTCAATAAATTACATCTATTATGAGCAATTTTGGGGGACATTACTATATAGCTTAATTGGAGTGATTTAGGGATAGGGAAATATATTTTATGATCATTACCATTCATTCATATTCTGTCAAATGATGTGCCATGATGCTTTCAATTATGATTAGAAATTCTATAATTATTACTTTTTTTCATTTGAGTATTTGAGTATGAACTCCTTATTCAAACTCATCCTCAGATCTTTTTTCATTAAAATATATAAAAGTGTCTTTTTTTTTTCTTTTTTTTACATGGACAAGAAATTTTTGCAATAGATAGAGCGTTATGGATCCAGATTTCCTGTCTCTGGATACTTTTGCAAATTTACATATCTGTGTTATTTTATGTTATATTTTTGGACCAGTGAATCTCTGCAGAGAAGTGAAATTCATTTAGGCACTTATATATTTTTTATTAAACCATTTTTGACAAACAGAAACTATCGCAAACAGCACAGTTAGTATTGGTAATCGATAAGAATACATTTTTGGTTTTATGTAACAGTGATCTTCAGTAAGCTAGGTTTATTTTTTGTAAAGAAGGCAATAAGTTAAATGCAGTTTCTGTGCTTTTCTTTTGCATTTTCAAAAAATTATTAAAATTTTGAATTTGCCTTCTTCAGAATAAATAATGGAATATTTTCAAATTTACTGTGTCGTCATAATAGTATACAAAATACTTAAAAATTCTGGCAAAATGGTGCAGTAAAAACTCTACAAAGTCATATGAAACCATTTAATTCCTAATTAAGGGAATGCATGTTATGTCTAGATCTAGTTCACAAAGAAGACTACAGTCAAAAAAAAGTCTGTAATCCGGACTCTTCGGGACTTCGGCGATTCCGGATCATCAGTTTAAGTCTGGTGAGATGGCATGCAGAAATTTATAAAATTAAAAATATGAAACCGTAATTTATAAAATAATGAGCAATTATGATCTAAAGGGTATCAAAATTTAGGTACAACTCTAATATACGCCCTAATTTCAAGAAATGTGGCGATATGTGTTCTGCGCTGGTTTTTGGTGCGATTGTGTGTTCTATGGCAACCGTGTTGACGTTGAAAAATCTTTCGCTGGAGCTCGTTGATTCGCCTCTGTGTCTGAGAAGATGGGAGGGAAAGATAAAATGGTAGTTGTTGAATTGAAGTTCGGCAAAAAGAAATATCATTGTGGCTATCCTGTTGAGGGGTAGTGGGTATTTGGAAGTGTGGAAAGAGGGTCTGGGAGATTACTTTTAATGGCAGTGCATGATAGAAGTAGGGATTTGTGATTTTATTTATTTGTGAACCATAGTATAAATTTTCTGGATAGTGTGTCTGGCTGTCATGTAAATACAATAGTGATTACGTGGCGGCATGTTAAAGGCGGTATGAAATTTATATTTCTGCTATTCGAAAACGCATTAATTCATGGTAAGTGCATTTTATTTTATCCTTGTTCTTATTTTGTAGAATGTTATGTTCTTTAGTATGAATTTCTGTTGTTATTGTTGTTTTTTTAAATTGTTTGAAATTTATTTTAGTTTATTTTGTTGCTTAGTGTCTAGACTGTGCAATTCGTAGATGTTTTTTAAAGTTGAAACAGAACGCTGTGTACATGGTATTATTTGAAATTTATTGTTGTTACGTTATTTTATTAAAGCGAGGAGTGCGTAGATCGTAGATTCCTTCCTTGCCTAAATTGTGCAATTTGTAGAATTTTTTTTAAGTTTAAACAGGATGCTGTGTACATGGTATTCTTTGAAATTTATTGTTGTTATGTTAATTTTTAAAGCGAGGTGTACGTAGTTTGTAGATTCATTCGTTGCCTACATTGTGCCATTCGTAGATGTTTTTTTAAAGTTAAAACATGTTGCTGTGTACATGGATTCTTGTCAAATATTTTTGGTTAGAAACTTTACGTTTTTGCTATCTAAATTTTTTGTTTTTGTTTCGGATTTTTAGCTAAATTGTGTGTTCAAAACATAGTTTTTGCATGTGCGAAAACCGCGTTTTTGAAGACATTTTAGGCTAAAAGTTCGAAATGTAGACAAAAAATTTAGATAGTAATATGGCAGCGTAAAGTTTCTCGCCAAAAATATTTGGCAAGAAATTTGGCGACTTGAGGGCGCATATCAGAGTAGTTCCAAAATTTACAAAAAAAAAAGCTTAATATTTATTTGATTACTTTATCAAACATTTCTTTCAACACGCGCATGTATAAAGCATACATTATGCATAGCCGAAAGTAGAAAATTGCAACCAGAAAACTATTTGATTTGTATTCGTGATATTTATAATGACGAGGAATTTGATTTAAATCATATCAAAGACGGAGTACATCGAGATGAAATACTACATTTAGTAAGGAATTATAAGCCGAATAAAATAAAAACATCTGCCCTGAAGATAACGATAGTGCTGACAGATCAACTTCTAGTTCATTGCACGCCGCGACGTCCCCCCCCCCTTCCGCGCAGAGCAGCGTGAAATTGATAAACAGATTTCGGAACGGTTAGATAAACAAAGGATACGCCTTTATCCATTTTTTGGAGCAATTCCACTTTTTCTTTGATGGACATCGAAACATACTTCGTTTTAGATCCTTTGGGAGCTCCAGCATCGGAAATTCTTGTTGACATAATCGAAAGTTCAAGCTTACCTTTATAAAATTGCTCTAACAGTCTGCAAAAAATAATAAGCCGGATCCAATTCGAAGATTAAGGAACAACACAATCATCAACATTAATTGAAATAGATAATTAGATAATTTTAGCTTATACCGTCCGTTATACATTAAACGCGCACGCGAAAACGTATTCTGCGCTTGCTCACACGCATATGTGCAGTTTAAAGGTCTTACGTGCACGCATAAACGCCTATGTGCATGCGTCAACGCGGCGCATTCGCAGAAAGTTTTTAGCTTTGAGGTCTGGATTATGGGTGTCCGAATTAACGACTTTTGACTGTATTTTGTAGTTATATAACAAAGTCTGAGATCCGCACTGGTCGGGACTTCGGCGATACCGGATTTGGGATTTTTTCGGATATTAGATCATCAGTTTAAACCTACTAAGATGGCATGTAGAAATTATAAAATTAAAAAATGAAATTGTGATTTGTGACCTGAGGGCTATCAAAATTTATGAAAAAAGCTTAATATTTATTTGTTTACTTTATTAAACATGTCTTTCAATGTAAGTTTGTTCAAGTTACTTCGTTTTCTGTGCTAACACTTTCTCTTTAATTCTATAGATAGATCTAATTTCTTGTTCAGTTACAAAGTTCCATTGTTCAAGTCCCATAATTGTTGCTTCGAGAATTCCAACTAACTCATCAATCGAAATTTTTTCCTTTTCAGTAACCTCTCTGTCACTTTCTTCACTATCGGTTGCGGTATTTTCTGGATCTGGAACCATACTACAGATTTCCCCATTTATTAATTGATTGATGGTTGGGGCATTGTCATCACACTGAAAAACTTCTGTTGTATCATCTACATTTCTTTACGAAATGCATTAATTGGAAAATTTCACCTTTGGTTTGCAATATCTGAAATCTTTCAAATCCGTGGCTATCATCTTCATCAGGCTTACAATGAAATATGGTAGCTGGCCATAAATTATACCAAGCATTTTTTAAAGTATCTGGAGGCACAGCCTCCCACAACTCCCACTCCTGCACTTTTTTTATAGCTGAATGATGGACATATAGTTTGGAGGAAAGAATAATGTGGATACATTATCTTTCCACTAAAGCTTCAAGTGAAGTATGAGCCGAACAGTTTTCTATAATCATGATAATTTTTGCATTCATTAGGTAAACAAAACAATTCAAATGTTGCCGAGCCTCAGGTATAAAATGATTTAAAAACCAGTCATTCATTAACATTTGTGTTATCCATGCTCTTTCATTTGCATGGTATATAACGGGAAATCTTTACACCTTTAAATGCTCAATGTTGTGTATTTTTACTGATTACTAAAAGTTTACACTTATGCATTTGCGCATGCTAAAATCGTTAGTCTCGCTTTGGAATCTTTGACACAAACTTGAGCCTTTTCTGCAGAGTATGCCAAGGTATTTTGTAGTACATATTTTCAGAAAAACCCAGTTTCATCAGCATTGTGAATTTGTTGAGATAACTTTTCACTATTAGCAAATTCAATAAATTCATCTGCAAATAGCATCTGCAGCTCCAGTAATCGAAAATGTAAATGTTAGCTATCACAAGATTGGCGACGAAAGACAAGTTGTTTTGCTAAATTTTGTCTTGCTTCTATCGTGTACTAAGACAAGTAAGCCTGAATTGTATTATTTTAGTTATTTATTGTATGTGCATCTATTTCTCGCACATGCATAAAACTTAAGAGTCGTGAATAAATAAATTTCCACATACACTTAAGGGTTATCGACGGCCAGTGTTAGATAGCTTACCACCTGATGCAGTCTCTTCTAAATTCTGCTAACAAGCACCTCCCTAAGGTCTAAATTTTGGGTCCTAGTGCTTTCCTTAAATTCTTAAAATTTTGTTGCTCGGCCCTTATGTAAATTTTTTAAAAAATCCGGTGCGGCCATGCCAGTTCTGAGTTTATGTGAATTTTTAAAATTTTGTTGCTTGGTGCTTCTCTAAATTCCAAAAATTTTGTCTTCCCTAAATTCTGTCGCCTGGTGCGGCCATACGAGCTCTGGCGCCAGTTCTTGGTTTATGTGAATAACAAATCAGTTATTTGTAATTTAAATAGCACTAAATGTAATCTTTTAGCCTATGAATATCATTAACAAAATCTATTTTTAGCATATGAAAAGAAATTTTTTTTAAATTTTCCTCATCAACATTTCTTAGTGCATTTAACTTAAATCTGTAATCATTGCCAAGCGTATTGTCAAAAGAAAAGTTTACAGTATTCTTTGTTCTTCAATATAAAATATATATAAAAAATTGTTATAAATATAAAAAAATATAATATAAAAAAATTGCACGAGTCATTACGTAAGTTGTCTTGCCGATAAACATGCGGTGATGAAAGCCAATTTTAATAAATCATGATTTGCCAGGTTGGCATCCAGGATATAAAATATTAGTTTGAGTAAAATTAATGATGTTTCTATGTAGAATATTTCGGTTTGAGATGTATGCCAAGCAGATATTATGGAGTCAAATTATTGATCGTACAAATTTATGCTAAAATGATTGTTTCTTCAATAACGAGGTGTTTTATTTAGTGCCAAAGTGAAGGTAAGAATCAGGACTCTCCACATGTTTTATTTTGGGAGGAAATCAAATGCACATGCGAAAAGCATACCAAAAAAAAAAAGTTAATGCCTTTGAGGTCCGGATTTTAGATCATTCCAGAACTCGGACTTTGTACTGTATTTTAAATGTCATTAAAGAATTTGGGCAGTCAATATGAATGGCATAAGTTTAAAGGAATTTATTTGTCAGATAATTTCAAAGCTTGAGCTTTTGTTTATTTTAGTTTTTTGTGTTCTATATCAGTAACTTGTTGATTGTCTAATTTAATGCAGATGCAATCTGTGATTATCAAATTAAAGCAAGCTGTTCCTTCAGTCTTCTGCCTGAATGATTGATTAAAATTTTGAGGATATCTTTCATTTCCCATAGTTGAATGTGAAAATATGTAAATACCTTCATTTAATTCACTTTATTGGTGGAGTTTTGACTTTCACAAAGAAACTTTTTTGAAGGAAAAAAAATGGGTTTCTTTTCATCTCTATGACAGTGAAATATACTTTATTACAGATAAATAACTTCCTGTACTTTTAAGGTGATATATTTTAGAGATTAACAATTAGTAATGATACATTTTACAGGTTTATACTGTAGAAGAATAAAAACTGGTAGAATTTATCACTGGGCTCTCAGATAAAAATAAGGATTTTATCTACGATATTGCTTAAAATTTAGAATCCAGTAAAACAAAGAAAATTCTGAAATAATTTACTCCATGCAATCTCCTTTTTATTCAAACTGAGTATTTGGCCATGATTCTTGTAAAAACCAATAACAGAATGGAATTTGATATGGAGTCAAAAATGAGGATATCTGTAACTCATTTTTTTACAAGATTTGGGAAATTTATGTAACAGGCATGACAAAAATGCAGCTCTTTGACCCTTAATTATAACTTGTGAACCGAACACAACCCTTGACCCCTTAAATGCAATTTGCTTGTAAGAGACAGTAATTGCATTTTGAAACAGAACTTCTTTCAGGAGAAGAAAAAATTGTTCACACAGAGCTCTTTCAGTTTTAACTATATTTGATGGCTAGTTGATTCATATGTAGATTATTTGGTGGTTAATTAAAACTTCCCACTAATGATTTTTCAGCAGCGTTCCCATGTACAGTGTGTTAAAAAAAAATTGGGACATCCTTAAAATCCCCCCTCCCCTGTACTCAGTTGATTGATGAAATTCAACTTGCATTTTTCATGTTTCAAAAGCACATCTTAAGATATATACTAAATTAATATGTAGCAGTTTTCTAACTTGCAGACTTTGACACAGACTTTATCTGAAATGACATGATTTTTTATCCATATTTTGATTTTATGACTCAAATTATGCGTAAATATCGAATCTTTTTAAATTTGTCCAGAGTAATTTCAGAATTTAGCTTCGCACACTTTTTTCAATTTGCATCAAGATTAATTCATGTGGTGAACTCAGTTTAAAGTATCATATTTCATTTTTTCTTTGATTCTGCATAAACAGAAAACAAAAAGTTGCTTTGGCTATCTTGTAACTATATTTACTTTATATCATATTTTTGAATCACAGTTGTTAATGTTAGATAACTTTTTTATTTTATTTAATTTGAACTGTTTGAGTTGCATGATTAAATTATAGTTCTTAAAATAATTATTTTTAAAATTTACATTTATTATTAAATAATAATATTTTCATATATTTATTTTATTAAAATTTATATTTAATATTTATTTTATAATTTATATTTATATATCAACATTATTTATTATGATAATTTATCATATAATATTTATTATTATTATTTTATATTTTTAAAATTTATATTTATATTATTTATTCATTCAAACCTTAGTATATTTGTTAATGTAAATGTTTTTAGAGTATGATATTCATCTGAGTTGCATTTCATTTGAAAGAATACTTTGTGACTCAGTATAGGTCACGATGTATTTGGAAACTGTATATATTAAAAGAGAAAATAAGATAAAGCACAGTTAATACATCTTTCAGTGAGCCATTCAGAAAGAGCTCAAAATGAGAAAGATGTATAATCGATATTTTAATTTAGAAGGAGATGCATATATTGCTTTACATGGTTTTATTATCCTACTTTTAATTCGTTCAAATATGGTCCATATTCTAGAAAAGATTAAATATTTCATTTTTAAATTTGCAAGAATCAAACAGTACCGCGATTTTCTTGAGACATTCTACAAATACTGTCATCCACATGTTTTTATTTGCTATGAACTATAAACACTTTTGAAATATTTTGGTTTTGCGACATTCTTCTGTATTGCTTTCCATTTCATACAGTATTTGCTCAGCATAAAATTGTGAAGCGATTTAAACTATGATTCAGAAGGTAGGGATTTTGAAAACTGTACATGAAAGAAAAAGACTGATTTCATCAACAATGAAACATTTTTTTTTTTTTTTTTAGCTGTTATCCATATGCTTTTGATAAATTCTTGAATTTACAACAAATTTGGCTGAGGCATCTTTGATTCTTAGTTTATGATATTGTTGCGTTTTTGTTTTCTGACACCAATTTTTACGTTATTTTCTTCTTTCACTTCAAGTTCATATGGGATTCCTGCAGATTTGGAGTGAATAATGACAATACTTCTTGATGAAGTATCAAAACACACTTTATTTACTAATATTAATTAGATAGCTCCAAAATCACGTTGCAGTCGTCGAACTGTTATAAACACGCTGACACGTTCAGCGACACAGTCTTCACACTGTCAGGCAATAACGATGGAGACAGCTTCACTGCAAAGCACCAGAGTACAGCACCCGACTTTGTTCGGTCGTTCTCAGAACTCCACGTACTCTCGAAACTCTCCACGCTACAACTCGCGATGCACTCGACAACAGACAGAGCACAGCTCCCGACTCTTCGGTTCAGTCTTTCCCGGAGCTGAACACGCTCTCTCGACGATGCACTAACCACGATACACTAACAGACTATCAGTTCTTACTGACAATGACTGACTATCAGTTCGCTAGACGAGGCACACACTCAAAACTAACTGACTCTCCACGTACCAGCAGGGTTTGACTGGTGTTCGAGAACATTCTGGACTAAACCGTTAAGAATTCGTTCCAGAAGGTTCTCCATCCGTCCATGTCATATCGCCAAATGCGGCAACCCGGCCTTCCCTTGTCATTATGGCTTTGCGGGGAAAGCCATCCTACTGCACCTGTACATTTTGTAACAATATGAGATTCTGTTATGTAATTTAAATTTATGCAGCCTTTCAGTGAAAAAACATTGCCCTTTGTATTCACCTGCTATATTATTTTTTGTTTCTTTTCTGTTAGCATAGAGGCAAAATATGGTTTGAATCTTCCGACGGCAAAATATAGTTTCATCTTAAACATGCAGCTTCTTTGAAGCAGATTTTCCACAAACTATTGTATTTTTTCCAAATTGATTTTTGAACGTACGATTCATATTCCTAGATGAAAAATATCAATGTTTCTCCTGTAGCCGATATATGTGAAAGCACATGGACACGATTTACTAAATTTCCGAAAAACTAAAATTAGGGATGGGATTTTTTAAAAATCGAATAACGAATTTTACTGATAGGTAAGATAATGCCTTGAAATTCGAGCTTATTGAGAATTTGAGTAATTTTGTAATTGATAGAAATATCAAATATCTGGACAAACTTTGCTATAACATCGTCGCATGTTTTTGTCTAAATTGTCAGCTAAACAGGCTGTCAGTTAAATCTACTATCGGGCTAAATGTGATGTCTTTAACCTTTAAAAATTTTTCAAAAACTCAATTTTTCAGTTTTGTAATAATTTAATAGCTCAGTCATTTCTGAGTAATTTAGTGCCATCGTTTTACCATACGTTCATTAGTTTGCGAGATAGTGAAAATAATGTTAAACATCAAAGTAGCTGTTTTTCTTGCACCCATAATGATGGTGACAGCTACTGCAGTATTTGTTTATAATTTAAAGTTCCTGAGTTTGGATTTCGTGCCCTGAAATCCAGCCATTACTATTGTTAAATAAAAATATGCCAGCGGAAGAACACGAGATAAAAAGTGACTAATTTTGTTTTGATATTTCGTTATCGCTAGTTATGTTGCTGTAGAAAGTGCAAAAGCTAAGACAAAAACTGGGATTTCGTTTGATGTTTATTGCTTTGATTCATAGTATTTGAGCTTGGTTTTTTTTTTTTTTTTTTTTTTTTTCTAAGCGTATTCCCAGTGAATTTTTTAATTTCCTTGTGTGGAACCCCCTGTGTCCAAAAACTAGTGGGTCGAGTAAACTTTTACTGCTCAAATTCCTGCATATGAAGCCATTATATTATTCAGTGATGTGAGAATAGGTTGACTAGAGTAGCGCTCGCCGACCGGTGGTCCGCGAAAACTTTTGATGGTCCGCTGAAAAATTGGAACATTTTTTATATTTTTATTAAGATTCAGTTTAAAAAATGATGAGTAACAAAACCTATTATGGAATAGGGATTATACTTTTTTTTTAAATTTTAGCGAAATTCATTCTGAATTTAGCGATGTTTCAGCTACTTTTGCAAGTGTATCTAGTGACATTTGAATGTGAAAGTTGGCATCCATGGATATGCTGCTATTATCAAAAATAGTGCGAACTGGAATTCTCTTTCCTTTTGAATTACAAACATATGCCATTTTGTGGTCGCTAATAATGGGTTCGTGACACTCAGCCGACGGGACACTTAGCCGACAGGTCATTTAGCCGATACGGACAGTTAGCCAAGACTTTAGCCGGCAGGACATTTAGCTGGCATGGACAGTTAGCTGACAGGACACTTAGCCAACAGAAAGAGTTATCCGTCAGGACATTTAGCTACGGGACACTTAACTGTCAAGGAATTTAGTCAACAGGACACTAAGCCGATAGTGACGTTTAGCTGACACATACCCAATAAATATTTAAACTTACTATCAATTAACAAAATTTTTCGACTTCTCAATAAGTTCAATATTCAAGTTATTTTTTTTCACCTATCAGTAAAATTCATTTTTCGGTTCTTAAAGATCTCATATATGCTTAAATTTTTGTGTAATTTAGTATTGTTTGATATGTATTGTGCTGTTTGGTGTATATTGGCCAAATTGAAAAAGCGTTGAAATTTCTAAGGCAAGCAAAATTTTAAATGATTTGGACCTCTATAATAGGCAGTTAATGCCACCATTCTTGAAATAAAAATTCTGTAACATTATATTGACCACGCCTCTCGCTTAATATACTTACTTCGGTTAATGTTTATAGCTCTAAAGTTATGTATAATGTTTAATTTAGAAGTAAAATATTCTTTAAAGTTTTGTTTTATTCAGAAAATATATTTCCGCAAAAACTACCGTAATTTCCGAAAGAAACGCCGCGGCGTTTACGTGTTTAAAACTTAAATTTTCAGCGGGTGCGGCGTTTAGGTGCACTAAAAATAAAATATTTCCTATGATGGTCATTGTACATAGTTTGGATGGCCTTGTCATTGTGCATAGACTGGTGCTGTTTCCACACAAAAGACCACTCAGTTGCTTTTTGCGAACGTTATTTTCTTTACATTCTTTCCCTTGAACGGACCTACATGCCTTATTCACCCTAAACGAGATCTCAGAACAATAACATTCTTCCCCCTTTCAAATCAACATTCTCATCAGTTTGAATAGTCTCTCTCCTCTGCCATTCGATGAATCTTCCAGGACCCATCCTCTCCCCACCCCTGCCTTTTCTGCAATTTTTTTCAAAGGCGGACACGACTCCACCTGCCTCGCAATAATGAACTCTGACGTATTTCCCTTTCAGCATGAATGGATTTTTCTTGGCATTCTGCCAGATACAGATCCCATCAGTTTGGGTACAAGTACTTGTTGGATAGTTTTTAAGTAAGAAGGGAGTGGAAAATTTTTGAAAATGGCACTTAAACGGCAGAGAAGCTATACTGCTGGTTTTAAGCTTAATGTAATTTCACGTGCTGAACAAATTGGAGATCGAGCAGCAGCTCGAGAGTTTGAAGTGGGCGAGAGATGTATTCGACGTTGGAGAACTGAAAAAGAACTTAAAAATATGCCACAACAGAAACGAGCCAAAAGAAGTGGTACTGTAAGGTGGCCGAATCTAAAGGACAACCTTGAAAACTGGATAAAGGAGCAACGAGGAAAGAGAATGGCAATTTCGACTGTAAAAATTCGCTTACAAGCAAAATTTATAGCAAAACGAATGAACATAAATGATTTCAAAGGAGGTGTAGCAGATTTATGAAAAAAAAAAATATTTCTGTGCGTACTAGAACAACAGTCGGGCAACAATTACCAATGGACTGGCAGGATAAAAAGGCATCTTTTCTAAAGTATGTGACAGATATTATTGACCCCCCCCCCAAAAAAAAAAAAAAAAAAACTTCTTCGGTCACAGATAATAAATATGGATGAAACGCCGTTAGCTTTCGACTCTCCTGCAAACAGAACTGTTGATGAAACTGGTGCAAAAACTGTATCTGTGCTTGGCATGAAAAAATCTGATTTACATGTATGTTAGCTTGTGCCGCAAACGGTAACAAGCTAATGCAATTGAAAATTTTTAAATGAAAGACTATTCCGAAGGGAGATTTTCCTAATGACGTAATTATTTGTGCAAACGAGAACGGCTGAATGTGCGAAACAATCATGCATGTGTGGCTACAAAAAGTTTGGCAGTGTCGTATAGGATCTTTTTTCCAACCAAAAGGGTTATTGATAATGGATTCCATGCATGCTCATTTGCTTGAGTCAGTGAAAACCAGATGTCAAAAATTGTCTACGACCGAAGCAATAATTCCTCGTGGTTTGACAAAAATCTTACAACCGTTAGATTTGTCAGGTAATAAATCCTTCAAAGCTGAAATCCGAAAGCGGTGGGAGTGTTGGATGAGTGAAGGATTGCATACGTATACCAAAAGCGGTAAAATGCGTGGAAATCGGTAAAAAAAAACATCGTCAATAATAGCAGGGTTCAAAGAAGCTGAAATTATATCCTTAGATAAAGAGACTGTAAACCAAGAGGATGAATGATCTGGAAGACTTGAACTTAGATCAGGATATACTAAATCTTTTTAATTCAGATAGTGAAGAATCAGGTTTTGATGGCTTTATATGATGTCTAGTTTGCTGTAATTCCTTTTGTAAAGGAAAAGTAAAGTAAAATTAAAAATCTTAAGTAAAATTTAAAATTTCCTTTTGTCATCCAAATTTAATATTTCGTTGTTGCAGCATTTTTTATAATATAGTCTGAGTATTACAAATATGGACTTCTTTAGTGGGTAATTATAAGTATATACGTGAAGGTAAATATATTTTCCACATTTCTTACCTTTAATTTATTTTTGAGTTATGGTTTCATTTCATGCATTTTTCTTAACTGTTATGTCATATATCAGGACTTAGGTTGAGATTTTGCATCTATGCGGCCCACGACGATGTCACGTGCAATTTAATCTATTGCGGCCTTTCTGTGTAACTTTAATTCATTCCAACTTTTTTTTTTCCCGCCATTTTTCTCGAGTGCGGCGTTTACGCTGATGCGGCCTTTCTTCCGGAAATTACGGTACGTTTTTCACTCTTCATATATCGAAAACGTTGCTGATATGCTACTCCACTCTTATTTTCTAACCACGCCTACTTTGGATTTCTACTTTTTTAACACGTCACGATTTGGATGGTGTTGGCATTGCGCGGATTCATTTTGAGTATTATTTACCGAAATTGGATGGATTGTGCGTATACATAGAATACACTCTAAAATTATACATAGAATTTCTCATTTCCTAATTATTTGTGTAAAAATTATGTACTCTGTTTTGAAATTCGCGATGTATAATTTTCAATATAAAATTTATTTCCCAAACAGTATTGATCAATTGACCATATTATCTCCCAAGTTTAATTAAAGTAGAACCACTTTAAAAGTGTGAATCCACACTGGCAAGTCACATTTTGAAAGATGTTTTGAAGCAATTTGAAAGCAAAATGTCAACAATGTCCCAACGGGGACTGGAGCCAAATCACCATGAAGAACAAAATTTCAATTGCAAAAGGAAAAATTAAAACAAGTAATCATTGTCATTGATCGGAAATTAGTTGACTTTTCAAGGGGAACAAACCAACTCCCGTTCAATGAACAATAATTGATAAAAATACGTAAATACGAAAGTGTTTCGTCTTTACTCGAGTTATAAGTTAAAGCCAAACCGGCAATTCCAGTCAGGCCAAATATTTCCGCGAATAGAAGGAATTGTGAACCAACGCTGACACTCAAAGAACCCACTCCTATGAAGCATTCCAGTCAATTCAATCTGGAGCAAAAATCAATCACTGTAGAGAAATCCTATTTAACTCGAGTAACCGTCCCCGACACCTTCATGTTTATGCATTTGAGTACCATATTATCTGTAGAAATCAAACACCGGAAATTGTCACCATGAAACCGAATTCAAAGCAAAGTTCAAACAAATATAGAAGACCACAAAATAAGACAAAGAATGCAAACCCTGTAAAAACAAACCAAAGACAATATAAAAATAACGTAGAAAATAATATATACGATGCCCAGATTGATAAATATATGATGCCTAACGTGAGTATAGCATTCTGAGGGTGTAAACAAAGAATTTAAGAAAAAAAAAAGTAGTTCCAGTGTGGAACTGACAGGGAAAGGAAGTTTCATTAGTGGGAGGAGCGAAACTACTTTGAGGAAAGTAGAAATGAAATGCAGAAGTATTGAATCTGAAAGCATTAGGAAGAGCGAGACTTATTGTAGGTTTAATGTCCTGTCGGCAAAATATTCTGTCGGCTAAGTGTCCTTGTCGGCTAACTGTCCGTACTGGCTAAATGTTCTGTCGGCTAAATGTCCTGACGGTTAAGTGTATTGTCGGCTAAGTGTCCGCGACCGGTTAATAACACAGTTTTCTCGTATCAATGGGCAACTTGATGGATTTTTATGAGAACCATCTACATTCTTGTTTATTAATTGCATCACTGGAAGTTTCCGTTTTTGTTTTGTCTAACTGTTCATCGATGGGGCAATTGCTGAGTAAACGATGATTATTATGTTTAGAATGATTAAAAATTGGCGGCATAATACTTTCAGTTTATTGATATTGCTTTGCGTTTGCCGGTTTGTTCTAGCTTTTTTTAAAGTTCCTTTTCAGTGGTATGGAAATGTGAAGCATTCTGAACAAGATGGTAAGATTTTTGTGCTTTTCATATAATTTTTCAATGTGAACGAAATATGTGTATCAGTGAGATGTTAATAGTGTTTTAATTGTTACTCATAATCAGGGGCGTAGCCTGAATTTTCATAAAGGCATGCTGTTGAACACCAAATTTTTCGAAAATTATATTAACAAATGAAAATTAGAATTACATGTATTGGAAAGTTAAATAATGTGTTTGCGTATATTGTTTTTAAGGTCTGATTTAATGTTTTTTTTTTTTTTTTTTAATTCATAGTAGTGGTCCGCCAAATATAAAATTATATATGTAGTGGTCCGTGAAGTTCTAAGGGTTGACGACTGCTGGACTAGAGTGTATGAAGAGAATGAACTTTAGCGTAGGACAAGGAGCAATTGAATTAGGAAAAGGAAGCTGATAAAAGTGGAATCTGCGATGCCCGAAATCAGTACTTCAGCAATGAGTTTAGAATCTCGTAGACCCATGGCAGATGCTATAAAATTTGAAGCACAGAAGGAAATACAGGGAAATTTAAAATTTTAAAGTTTTTTATTTTTTCCTAATAAATTTAAATATTCCATAACAACTAGATTATATATATATCTGTTATCTAACCTGAGGTATGTCTGTAATTATATCTTAGATTTTTTTTCTTTTATTTAAGTCGATTTGAAAATTTTGTATTTTTTTAGAGAATTTAGTTTTTTTTCGAAGATATTTGTGACACGCAAGTGTACATAATAAGTCATTTTTTTTAGTTCTTTAATGTTTCAATACAAAATCCGTTAATATATTGGTGAATAGTTATATGGATAAAATGTATTTTTTCAGGAAAGTTTAAATTAGAGTACTTTGCTTATAAATTTATTCTTTACTTGCATTTAATCTCAAATTGCTATTTTTTCCAACTTGCGCGTGGGATATTTCCATAACTATTTAAGTAAATTTGTACACACTTAACAACAATTATGACTGCTCTTGTGTTCTACAGAGATTGATATAAAATGTAAATTAAAAATTTTATTGCCTTTTTAAAAGCAAAAGTTATGTAAAATTAATTTATATTTGTATATTAAAATATTTAGAAATAAAAATTTTAAAATAAATAATATACAATAGTACAAAATTAGAAACTAAATCTTTACTTAAATTGAGCATTAAATTTATTAACATATAGATATAGTCAATATAAAATAAAATACCTTGCTCTCAGTAAAAAGTTGAACTTTCGAACTTTCAAAAAATTAAAATATCCTTTCCTTTTATTTCAGATCATTTAGGTACATCTTTTCATTTTATTTTTAATATATTATCAATAATAAATGTACATAATCAGAAAATTTTATGCATATAACTGAAAAAATATGTTTTTCAAAAAATTAGGAACAGTGGTCAAATTTAGAATATTTTAGGCTTGTTAAAGGTATACTATCCCCTCGTTTGAATGTCCTATGTTGATACCAGACAAACCAGGAATAGTGCACAGCTTTACTTCGAAGCATCAGGTGATTTTGAAAAT
The DNA here is from genome assembly GCF_044657685.1 of Stegodyphus dumicola. Lineage (NCBI taxonomy): Eukaryota > Metazoa > Arthropoda > Arachnida > Araneae > Eresidae > Stegodyphus > Stegodyphus dumicola. The sequence goes on from NC_140776.1 coordinate 39,495,261, forward strand.
TATGGAAATAGCTCTGCAATTAGCCTCCAGGTAAATGAAAGCGGGATAAAAATTCAATCCTAATTACTCGACCACAGAATGAACATTTGTATTTTCAAGAAATCAATAAATAAAATGTACCCTAAAATTATAAAATGTACTCAAAATATGAAAAAAACCGTCTGTTAAATTTTAATACTCAATAAAATTTACCTTTTAGTTGACTAAATATTATGCAGGCTTTCACTTTGACTCAGGATTAATATGCAGGTTTTCACTTTCGAACGAAACGTCGAGCCAAAATCTGCAGTTCATAGCAAAAGATAGCCACTTGTATTAGCGTACTCTTTTGCGAATTTTGATATTACACATTAATAAATTTATTCCTCATAAAAGATAATATCAAAATATAAATTTTACTGTAAAGATTTTATCTTTTTTCTTCTAATTTTTCAGTTATTAAGATTCGATAAAAGTAATCTGTATAAGAATCGGGGAACATTTTATTAGATCTGCATTAATTTCAAACTACAAAAAATATCTTCCTTTCCACGTTTTCGGCTTGATCATTATTTCTGTTCAGCAGCATTCCTGGAAAGAAAGTTACAAAGAGAATTTTAAACATTAAATATTTTTCTTAACATACTACTATAAAGAACGCTGGGCTAATATAAATAACACTGGGGAACAGCAATTTCATTATATTGTCATTCATTGCATTCATTGTACTGCCATTTATTTTTGACTAACTTTTGGCATCTGAACTAAAATATAGCCTCAGATTTTTCTATCACGTCAACTTTTTAAGCTATAGGATACCCTCCATTTGTCTCAAAAGTCGTATGAAATATGCATTTAAAGGGAAAACTTAAAAATATACTGTTCACAAATAGTTTTGTTCATACAAAAGGCAATATGTAGTTACAAGTTAAATTTTGCTAATGCAAATAATATTTTTACCAATTGGTAAACATGCATATTAAGCTAAAAATTTTAGCTTATAGCTTTCTTCTGGAGTGTTTGATCTGTGGACATTCTCGTTGATCGTTTGATGCTCCAACAACAGTCAGCCATTATATGTATACTTTGCACACACACACACACACACACAAAAAAAATCTCCCGTTCTACAGCGCCGACTGACAAAATTAAACTCGCGTTTTTTATGCCTCGAAAGCGCGACTTAGGATACGTATCAGATTTTTATATAATATTATTCGAACATATTTATTCTGATTAAAATCAGACATCCGATTTATCTTGGAACCATGCCCTTATGACCTTCAAATTTTCGTGGAATCACTCACCCCGTTTGTCACTGCCTGCACCAAGATTTTTCAGGAAGTTATCAAAATGGCTATGTAAAAAATGCAATTTGATGTTCATATTGCAACGAAGCTCTCCAAACGTTGCTAGACAATTTCGCTGTAATTCTGTGCTCATACATTTCCAAGAAAGTCTTTGACAATACTTCAGAATGCCAACCAAACGTTCTTTTGAAGTTCTCCCATTGTTTCGATGAAATGTTCATTTTTAAGAAGCTGCTGAATCTGTTGACCATCAAACACACTGGCCTTTATCTTTTTAAATGACAGGCTAGAAAATATCAAAATGAGAGACTTGAAACAATCTCCTTTAATTGGCAAATGTTTAATAAATTGCTTCATGAGACCAGTTTACGCAGAAATGGAAATATTATTTCTTTCTGTCGACAAGTGGCTGATGTAGAATGTTTGGATTACCAGGTTCAGGTTTGATCTTGGCGGCCAATTCGACTGCACCCATTGCTTCTCGTAAGCTGTGCTGTCCCACATACACAAAAAACAGGCATACTTGATATATCCGCGTTGCTGGCAGAGAAGGAAAAAGAGCATTAAACAGAATAGCCTATTGGGACTGCACCAAATAAATTTACATTGTGAAGGAGGTTACACTTCGAGCTCCGCCTTGAGCTACCGACGAACAATCGGCCATTGATTTGCGTTATAAGTTGAAATTCCAGACTCTTTCATAAAACCATGTGCGTTATGGCAATACACAAATTCATCGTCCCTTTGAAAGTGTTTCAGAAACGCACTTTCTCTTGATCGAAAACAGTATAATTTAGCTCCTTTTTGAAACACGTTTTTCTTGTGCAGATGTTAACAGCTCTGAAGCATTTTTTGGATAGTCCCAAATCTTGTGCCAAATCGTTCAATTCATGCTGGTCAAACCCCTTACGATCGAAATCATCTTAATTTTTTAATCTTCGTTGTTGGGGTCAATTTGATATTCACCAGAATCGTATTCCTGTATTTCCAAAGAGGGTCATTCTTTAAAAACTGGCTCTGCGAGTTCAGCTGAGTGAGGCATTTCGCGCGTAGCCTGTTGGTAAACTAGGATACTCTATTTTACATTTATTTTTCTTGTTATATCCTGATATTTTAACTTACAAAAGTAACAATCGCTTGAGTAATCTTTGGTCTCTTGCCGACTCATAGATATAACAAATCGAAGTTTATAATGTGTTCTCTTCATCCACATCCGTAAACTCTCGACACACTGCTTGTTTTGTGAGGAGCCCATGATTTATTTTGGTCACCAATTTTCACTCTAAAATAGGCAAAATAAGCTTGCCTGACAAATATACTGATGTTTTCCTTTGACTAGGAACGAACATAACAAATCGGAGCTGTATAAGAGCTTAAGATGTGAACTAGCAGAAGCAAAGTTAAGGAAATCTTTCAGTTCACGTATAAATAAAAAGAAAACACTGATAACTTTGCATACAAACAAGAACTCGGACTTCACATAGAAATGCGCACAGCGTCAATAGGAAGATTTATGCCAGCCAATAGGAGAGGAGTAGTAATTTCTGTGATTCATGCTGAAAACTTTGGAGAGTGGTCACATTCATATAAGGTGACGAGTAAAAGCTTGACGAGGTGGAGGAAACTAAATACAATTTTGAAATCAGCATGCTTATTCTAAAACAGCTGAAAAACCGAACTCGTCAGAAATTGTGTTACAAATTTATTCCCCAGTGTAATTCATCTCATTTGAAAACACTGTATTTTTTAAAGTATTGCTAGTAACTGCTGCACGAAAAAGGAAACCGAAAAATGCCAGTTTTTCCTCATGTGCTACAAATATTTTATTATTGGTCACACAGCATACATCCAAGCATTAGATGAAATTAATCCATACATATTGTAGTATAGCATACAGGTCTTCTGCTCTAACACACGGTAACTTCTTCCTCTAGAAATACGTTAAGAATTGCATTTTCGTACACAATCGCACTGCCATTGAGATTACGGATGGCATCAGTGCGAACGTGATGAACGTTGACAGAAATAAACTACAAAAGGCATAGATCAAACTCGTCTTTCGTATGGAAGTGTATCTTGTAATACACTGGGGCGGATGGAGCTGGTCTGACCGATGTAGCCAATGCGAATAAAGGTACCGCCGCCTCCTAAGAGTTGACCGTTGCTTGTAAATACACAAGGGTACCGGTATCCTTGCCAAGTTCAAATTATACTACGCAGAGTCTTTGGGTTAATTGACAAATTATGTACCACGATGCCCTGTAAACGGTGAGGTGAAGTTGGCGGCGGAGCGATTGATTTATGCCCGTTCAGAACATAAGCTGGTTTTACACGATCATTGGATACAGGTGAGTACAGTTTTGCCATTTATGTCTAGATAAAAGACCTTCTATGTTCTACGAACAACTAAAAACGGTCCATCATAAGAAGGTTGAAGTGGGCGTCTCACCATATCATGATGACGAAAAACATGGGTAGCAGTTGCTAAATCACGGTGTATAAAGGTTTTGATATCACCATGTCTCTTGGGTGGTATAGGGCGATGTGTTTGCATATGTTCACGTAAGTGGCTGACAAAATCTGTGGGGTCAGCCGGTTGTTGAGCAGGAACCAGGAACTCACCAGGCAGACGAATGGCGGTGCTAAAAACCAAATCTGCTGGTGTGCAACCCAAATCTTCTTTCATAGCAGCAAGAAAACCAAGAAGGATCACAGAAAGGAGTTCAGTCCACCGCTCAGTGGCATGGCACGTGATAGCAGTCTTAAGAGGTCGATGCAGTTCCTCTATTAACCCATTCGACTGGGGGTAGTAACTAGTCGTCCTCGATCTCTGAATGCCCAAGTGATGAGTGAGAGAGCGAAAACGTGAAGCTTCAAATTGGCGTCCTTGGTCAGTTGTCAGAGTAGAGGGCACTTCCTACATAGAGACTCAGGATGGGAAAAATGCTTCTGCAACAGTTTCAGCAGAGATATCCTTGAGTGGTTGAGCTTCTGGTCATCGAGAGAAACGGTTAAAGTCAAGCAGTAAAAATAACCATTTGAGGGACGGAGAGGGCCTATAAGATCCAAATGAACGTGGTCAAATCTTTGCGAAGGCTCCTTAAAACTTGTCAGAGGTGCTTTTGCATGCCGATGAATTTTAGCCTTTTGACACGCGATGCAACATTTGGTCCGTTCAGTTATATCCGATAACATTCTCGGCCAAACAAATCGTGACATCACAATGTGGTGTGTTCTGCGTACACCAGGATGAGCCATGTTGTGCAATGAGGCAAAAACATCCTGGCGAAACTGAGTTGGACATAGGGACGAACTCTGCCAGTCGAATACATCACAGAATAGATCACAGATGTTTGATTCCGGGAGAGTAATGTTTTTAACTGCAGGGATGTGTCTGATGACAGTAAGGACTTCAACTCATCATCCAACGTTTTTGCTGTAGTTATTTTAGAATAATCAGTTGATGCAGGAAGAGTTAAGGCGGGACATGACATCTGCAGGAATATTCTCAGGTCCTGGAATGTATTGTATGTTAGTTGTGAATTGCGAGATGAAATCTAAATGCGTGAAGAGCACTTGTCATTCTTTTGATGGAAAGTATATGTGAGAGGCTTATGATCAGTAAAGGGGACAAACTCTGTCTGAAATGGGGAATGGATGCATAAGCAGGAAGGAGCTCCTGGTCATAAGCACTGTACTGAGTTTCTGCTCTACTGAGCTTCCTCAAGAAGAAACCTAAGGACTGCAATTTGGAATCCACAACCTGATACAAAGCACCACCAATTTCATGATTAGATGCATCTACATGCAAAGCAAGTGGGGCAATGGGAGAAGGATGAGCAAGTAACGGGGCATTAGCTAGTGCTTGTTTGAATTTGTTAAAAGCCTCATTTGCAAACGGAGTCCAAATAATTTTTCCTTCCAGAAGATCCCTTTAAAACGTTGCTTAATAAGGCCTGGTTGTATGCATGAGGCAAAAACTTACGATAGAAATTAATTAGGCCTAGGAACTTATGCAAATTACCAATATTTTTCAGGCAACTTAAAATCTAGGACTGCTTGGACTTTATTTTGCAAGGGTTTACCCCTTTCAGGCTTATAAGGTGACCAAGAAACTCTAGATCAGTGACACCAAACACACATTTTGAAACATTTAACTTGAGACCATAAGTACTCAGTCGTTGAAAGATAGCATATATGTGCTCCACTGAATCATTTGAAAAACATAGTATATCATCATTGTAAATATAACAGAATGGGAAACGCCTTCGAACCTCGTGCATAAAGCTCATGAAGGTTTAGAGTGCATTCACTAAGGCAAAACACAGATGAGTATACTCGTAGAGACCCCATGGAGTTATGACTGCTGTTTTAGGAATGTCAGCTTCTGCAATAGGAATTTGGTGAAATGCTTTAAAAATGTCTACATTTGAGAAAATAGATTTACCGTAGAGTGAATGAGCAAAGTCTTGAAGGTACGGATTTGGATAACTATCAAATTCAGTGAGAGAATTCAGCTTGCTGTAATCTCCAACCGGACGAACTGTGGAATCCTGCTTAAGAACGACATGCAATGGTGAACTCCATGGACTCTTGAAAGGACGGATTATCCCTTGATCCAGAAGGAATTCGAACTCAGATTTCACTGCTTCGTGTAGCTTGGGGTGCAATCGTCTTGGTTTTGAGGTCACAGGTGGCCCACGAGTCAAGATATGATGCACTGTGTTATGAGGAACAGTCTGCTTAATTAGAGTAGGATTTGTTATATCTAGAAACTCAGTAGGAAAGGAGTCATAATCTGAATTTACAGAAATAGTGACAATTGAAGGTTGACTTTTGTGAGCAACATTGCCATAAGTAAACAATGAAGATTCAGGATTGATAAGACACTGTCGTTTCAAATCAACAAGAAGATTACAATGTTTCAAAACGTCAGCACCGACGATAGGAGAACTTACATCAGCAATCACAAATGCCCATCAGAAATGTTTCTGGAGACCCAAGTCCATCTGTCTGTGTACAAATCCATCTGCAGGAATTTTAGAGTTGTTGGCAGCAAAAAGCGCAAATGTTTCACTACAGTTTCTTTTATCTTTAGGGGAAAGAGGTAACACTGAGATCTCATTACCAGAATCAATCAAAAATTTTTGGCCAGTCTTCCTGTCGTGAAAAAATAACCGACTGGGCTTTTTGGATACTTCCGTCATCCCAGCTATGACTTGAGTTAGAGGTGTTTTTGCTGTTGATAAGCGCAAGTCTTAGCACATTTACGTGCCTTATCACCAAAAAAGTTATGATAGAGACACACATTACTGGAAGCATTATCTCTCCTGGAACGAGAGGTTGAGCGACTCCATAACCTAGTTGTCGTACGTGCACGACAAAGTTCAGAAACTTGGCGTGTAAGTTCTTCGATTTGCCTGGTTAGGGTTTAACTGGTTAGGGTTTCAGTTGTGATGCCACTGGTATCAAAGAATGTTTCAGCTCCAGAAGTAGCACAGATGGCGCTAGGTTGGACAACCTCAGCAACTTTATCAGCTATAATTGCTAGCTGATAAAGTGTTTCAGAAGAAGCAAACAAAACTGTTTGGATATGGGCTGGCATCCGTTGCATCCATAAATTTTGCAAAAAGTCATCATTTAGATGTCTCCCAGATAGCTCTTTCATTTTCCGTAGGAGATGACTAGGCCGTTCATCCCCCAGCTGAAGTTCAGTGAGGAGTTTTTTAATTTTCTGGTGTTCAGAATCTTCAAATTCACTGATGAGCCTCTCAGACTGTTTTTTATAGTTGTCAGAGTTCGGAGGGTTTAGCACGATATCTGAGACGTGTGACAGAGTTTCCGCATCCATATTCGCTATAAGAGCAGAAAATTTCGTTTCATCACTTGTAATTCCGCTGTAAATGAAGGTATTGTCACACCGTGCGATCCATAACCGCACGTTAGCCTTCCAGAAAGGTGGAATGCGAAGTGCAACTTTCACGACTTGACTCTGCTGATCGGGAGGAGGCATCGCAAGTATGTTGAAACAGTTCCGGAGAGCAGAAGGAAAATAATCGTAATTATTCAGAAAGCGAAGTCGCCATAGTGGGATGGGCTTAACACAGCAGGCTTAGCAAAGCACGTGACCAATTAACTTAATTTATTTTTCGTCCGTAGGTCACCAATTACGGCAGGTTGGTTCTGCATATTCATAAATAAGCTAAGCTCACTCAATTAATCACATTTATTTACAATTACATAGCGAAAGAAAAGAGCATGCTACCAAAATATATCACACCGCGTTTCTGCACGCTAGCGATAACAGCACAGGCACGAGGAAGACTAACACACAAGAATCAGTTCACGTCACTTGAGAAGAAAAGTCCAGAGTTTAGTTGCAGCACTGCTATACATGGAAAAGATAAATAGTTAACATTAAATTAGCATTTAATTTAAAAGTTCGTTGCACGGTTGCTGCACACCCAACAGTTTTAAATTTGGGATGAGCTAATGAAGAGAGAAGGTTAAGATTATAGATGTAGTACCTTTTACCATTAGTTTAGCTTTAGTTTATTTTTAAGCCTGAAACGCCCATGATTCTGAAAAATCCAATTTTGCATTTGTTTTAAATTTTATAATCTTTTGTTTTAATTTATCTTTCACAATTTAGCTTTATCAGTTCTGATTTCCATACTATACACTACACCTTCAGTTTAAAGAACTTTAGATCTTTCCTTTCATTAGGAAGCATAATAAATATTGCTGGAGTGGCATTTGTTACAGAAATTATTGTGTTGAAGTTTACATGAATTGTATACAACTGCACAAATTAATTTAGGAGAGTTTTTTAAAATCCCAATAGAAAAAATATTGCACTATTCATCAAAATAGTCGCTCACTTTCTTGGATAGCAAATACCAATTCTTTTTCCTTCGTAGTTTAAAAATGCTAAGAGAATAAACTTTGACCATTCGGGAGAAATCATATTTTCATTAAACGGAACAGCTATACATACTACTTTGAATAATCAGCTTGCTAAAAATAATATTCTGGCAATTAGTTTTCATAATTTCTCTGTACTTATTTTTCTTGGTCTTTAAAAAATTAACTAGAATATGCTTTCTGCATGTCCTGAATGTCAAACAATATTCGCATTAACTTATGAGTATAAATTCTTCAGATTCATGGAAATGTCGATTACTAAGCAGGGAATGAATGCGAGCTGACGAAAGCAAATAAATTTAAATGACAATAGGAATAACTACTAGTTGCCTTTAGTCGATATATTTCTCTAATGGTCCAAAATGGATGATCTCCTTGCACATTTATCCTAATGAATAGGAGAAGAGATATAAACTTTGATTTCTTCTCGGATCTACCACGCTCGCAGGAAGCGTTGCGCAGAACTTTTACGTGGGTATTTACCACCTGAAGCTTCATGCTCCTAACATGAGTAAAACAAGGAAAATGAAAGGTCATACATTTCACGCTTTAGATAGAGAACGGCAGTTAATCTATTTATAGCTTTGATAAAGCAAATTTTTCGTTGCATATCGAGTTGGGAGTTTACGTAAGCCTAACATTCTAAGGTTTACTTTATAACCTATGTCTTAATATAGTTCTAGATTTTATCATTATTAGCTTACTTGAAGCATTGTCCGTGCTGTTGTACCATCTATCTTTGCCATATTCAGGATGCATTTCGAAATCACCCAGCCTTTACTTGTAACAGCCTGAGGAACGTAAAAAATTAATTTTATTCTAACTAAAAGTATATTTTATTAAAATTCAAAGAAACTCTTTTTAGCAATAATTCCTGTAGTTATTTAGTCTTTCTGAAACAACTCTGTTTAAATTTAAGATATTTTACTTCGTGAAATTATATACGTTTTGTTAGGACCACTCTTTCAGTACAAACACACGCCTGATACAAAAGTACATATACACTTCTTTCAAAAGTTAAGGACGCGAGGCTAATTTTAAGGCTCAAAACGGGCATTTCAACTTCATTCAGTGAAACCCTTTGTGGTTGTAAAAATACTGATGTAACGAATGTCTCGACAAATATGCAAATTAAACATCGATTGAGGGCAATACTTTTCTGAAGTAAATAAGTTTATACAGAAAGGGAATTTTGGTTACTTTTTGATTAGATAAGATCTTGCAACTGAAAGACGATGATTAGACGACTTTCAAGACTGGCACTCGTGCTGTCAACCGGCTTCAAGCATAGCAGTTTATTAAAAGATGTCGCTATTTTCTTTGGTCCTGACCGCATTGGAATTTCTCACGTTTGAAAACAATTTCATATGAGTGGGTCAGTTGTCTGAAGACACGTTACCGATCCCCCCAGGATTACCGCATCCTCTGATCATAAGTGTATGGCTTTTTAAACAACTATGTACTCCATAAGAGCGAGCTTGTAAGAAAAGTGGTTATTACAATAATTAGAAGATTAATATCTGCTGCTACAGTGCGACAAAAATAAATGAAAGAGTTGCATGTCTGGAGTATCGCGCTGTTTAAAGCTAAGGGAGCACAGCTGAATAAGAGTTGTTATCATGCGAATTAGAAAGCAGGTGAATGATCTAATGTACCACTCACGGATGAGTCCATATTTGTACTGGAGTCTGATAATAAACGCGTGAAGATCTGGAAAGAATCAGAAACAAGTAAAGAGCCCATTTATGCCATTGAACGCACTCATTCGGGGCTGACAATATAATGGTGTGGGTTGGATCTCCTTTAAGTTACCAGACTGATTTGCAGACCTTTACAGGAAGTTCTGCAGCAGTTTAGAGGGATCGGAATGAAGTCCATGATCCCATTTTGAAATTGTATACAGAACAAACCTACTGGATGAAAACCTCGAGAATGAAGGCATTGCTCGCATGGAGTGGCCAGCCTATTCACTCCACCTTAACATACTTGTAGATTTTATAAGATGCCAGTGGTCGTTCTGTTTTTCCTTGAGAATTCTCTCTGCTTACTCCCAAAAAGCTAAAAGCTGCTCTATTAGAAAAATGGCAATTATCTGTTACTCTTTGGGTGCGCATAAACACTTCATTGAAGCATGGAGAATTTTTTCAGAGTTTGTATGTAGGTCAGAGATGATTGCATCACTTCACTTATTACGATGTATTTTGTTTGTTTCCATAGCTTACAATTGTTTTTACTAACGTGCAAAGTATGGTATACATATACAAAGGATTACAAATGTACTTAAATGTATTTTATTTATTATTTACCCTGCCCTCCAAAAGTTAAGAAAGAGCATGTTTTTGAAACCTCACCATTACAAAAATGTCAGTAGCATTTAAATTCACAATTTATATGCATGACAGTAATGAAGTTTAAGAAAATATAAGAAAAAAATAGCTACCACTTTTACTTTATAGAAAGGCATACTCATGTAGGAGTTGGAGAGAAAAAGGCAAAAATTGTAAATTTTGTCCACGAGTTTTGATCTTCAATTGTTATTAGCAATTTCGTTGACAATATCCATAAGAGTCTTTTCGGCATTTCCTTACCTGCAGCGCTCCTAGAAGTACCAAAGTTCGATAGCCGGAACACAACCTGCAATTTCGCAGGTTAATCGCGGCAAACAAAGCAAGTTGGAGTTGGAGAATGAGAGTCTATCAATGTCCAGGAAAAGTCATTTGCCCGATTCGCTGAGGTGACGGGCGATCGGATGGATGGAAATGGGGATGTCACAAGCTGATGCTGCTAACGTCTCAATATCTCTCGTAATGTACACTACGGAATCAGTTTAAATTCGAGGATTCTGTGTCTAAAAGACAACTTCCAGGCAGATCTAGAGTTACAACATCTGCAGGAAACCGTTATTTAGTTCTCTTGGCCTGAAGGAGGAGTAACATTGTATTTAGTATACTGTGTCTCAGCTCATGGCAGATTATTTAATGGCAACAGGAACAAGAATTTAAACTACTAGAGTGCACAGACGCCTGCACTATACAGATCAGTATGCAAGATGACCAGCTGTTTGTGTCTCTTTGACCTGAGGACACAGAGGTGACCGTTTATCTTGGGCAAGAGAACACGTCTCCTGGACCAGTCAACAATGGGTGTCTGTTCCTTTCACAGACGAGTCCAGGTTCACACTAAAGAGTGATTCAAGTTGTCAGCTGATCTGGAGGAACAACGCACCAGATGCAACCAATCCCACATTGTGGAAAGACACAATTACAGAGGTGGTGGAATAATGGCTATGATCTCTCTCGGTGGTCACACTGATCTGCATGTGTTCCATGCAGGAACTTTGACCGGTGTGAGATGTTGAAATGAGATCCTTAATCAATATATCTTCTCACATGCCGCTGTTATTAGTCCTGGATTTCTTCTGGTGAATGAAAATGCGCGACCACACCGAGCTCGGCTTGCTGAAGATCTTAAGGGTCACGGTATGGAGCGGACGTAATGGCCAGCTCAGTCCGCAGACCTGAATGCGATAAAGCATCTTTGTTATTACTCTGGGAGACAGGTTTCTGCTTTAAGTCTTCCTTCAAGGTCGTTAGATAGGCTTGAACAAGGATTACTCCGTGTCTGGTTGTTGCTTCCCATTTCACTGACCGGCAATTTAATTTACAGCATGGAACGTCGCTGCCGCCAATGTATTGCAGCTACAGGTGGACCCATATTTTAGTAGTACCTATTTTTGTAATGCTACCACCCCATTTTTCCTCAAAACACTGTTATATACTGTTTCTCCAAGACTGGATTTCTATGCCAAGAGTGCAATTTTTTTTTTTTTTTTTCTGTAACTCATGTTTGTGTTGAACTTTAGAAATGTTCCTATGTCGCATTCATTAAAGAACTGTTTAGTGAACATATCCTCTAAATTTCTGGTTTCTATGTTACTTCATTCTCAAATTAGACAGAAAAAAACGTACTGTTCCTAAAATTTTGAAGGGCATTATATTATAATTTCTCGATCAAGAATATATAACCGAACTGAATACCTTAGTGAGAAATTTTTGGATCAAACGTAACTTTTCCATAACTGTCGAATTTCGTGTTGCGTACTTAACGTTTGGAGACACGTGTATGTCATCGTAGTTTATTACAAATTAGCATCTGAAACGAAATATCCAGAAGACGAAGGATTCTGTTTCTCTATAGAAAATGGAGGTATTTTCATTATTCTTTCGATATTATTCTTACAAAATTTGACTGCATATGGATCGCAAATTTTGGAAATTTTATGCGTTAGCACAAGACAGAAATAAATTAATTTATAAAAACTGGAGTAACATTTTGGTAGTATAAATTTTTACTTTATAGAAGAGGGGTTAATTATCCCCTTCCATTTCTGTTGTTAGCTCTTGCATTTAAGCACATAAGCCCATACGAAAGCCTCATCAACAGTTTAAGTGTTAAAAATAAAACAGGCAAATCAACAACCTTGTATTTGGCATATATTTTGCTCGTAAAATCCCAATCGATTTCGAGGGCAAAACGGGTTCCCCTTCATCAGGAGCAAAAAATTCTGCAATAACAAGAAGGCGAATGTCGATCATATTTATACCCTACAGGCAGGGACAGGGACAGGGAAAAGTGAACGGAGCACCAGAACTTCGTCAGTGACTTTTACAGGTGTTGCCCCGCCGCACTACTGTACCCCGCTGGGCTTTTAGTTGGCCCGCATCGGATGCTAGCCTACCAAGACATTTACATAGACATTTACCCTACAGGCAACCAGTGCCCTCGAAATCGATGGGATTTTACAAAATCTACGCCGAATACAAGCTTGTCGATTTGCCTGTTTTATTTTCCACGTTGACGTGTTTCTATTGCGTCTTGAGTTTGAATGTTGTTTGGGGGCATATTTGTCGTTGACTAATGGCGAAGGTCAAAATTGGTGATAAAATGATTTTATCTGTAATTCAATCTCAATTTTGGCGGAAACTACTCTTGCAGTTAAAAGTTCTCAAGACAGTTTTTCTCTTACTAGTAAACTATCAAAAGAACTTTCGAATCGACAGATACAAAGTTCCCCCATTCCAAAAGATATCAACCAGTCATAATCTTCCATTGCATAAGATTTGAGTCTAGGCTCTCAGAAGTTGCTAACCAAATCTCACTAATCACTATACCAGCCGAAGAAGCACTTTTCTTGCAATATCCATCTTTGTCAAACTATCGCTCTATATGAAGAAAAATAAAACAATCTTATTTATTCATTTTGGAAAAAAAAATCATCCTGCTTCATGCTTCAGATATGACGAGCGATATATCTATAAAATTATCTGTTTAAGTGACTAATATTGCAAACTTGTAATACTGTCAATATTACAAATACTTATTCGTATTATAAATCGGAAATCTTCTAGAATTCCTAAAGAAATATTAGAAGAGAAATTAATTAAAACACGAGGGGAAAAAAATAATGTAGTGCCGGAAAAAGGAAGTTAAAGAAAAGAAGAAAACAGTTTTTATCCTACCTGAATGCTTGGAGCCATGTATATGTCTGGCCGAATGTAAGTGTATCCGCATATCTTCTCTGTATTTAGATCTGATGCTGGTTCCCATGGGTTATAATCTTGAATGTTCACACCCTGTCGCATCGTCTGGCCAAAATTCGTTTTGTAGGCAAAATAACCGCAGTATTGCACACTTCGAGCAAGCTAAATTTGAAACACAGAAGATTTCATTCAACAAGAATCTTTTTAGTCCAAAGGGGCAATTTGCCCTGAAGGACTATTAATTTCATTTTGGCTTTCAATTTTTCATTCATTTTATGAATATACAGGATTTTGATATTTTAACTTAATCCTCGTACACTGCTGTGCAAAATTTAAGCAACAGCAGGGTTTCTTGCCATAACTCCAGGAGAAATCAACTGAGAGACATGAAATGCAGAAATGAAGGAGACTATTATGTACGTAAAGGATGACGAAAGCATCGGAGCTGAAAAAGGAATACAATGCATACGGTATCGAATCAAACAAAAACAAGCTTTATTGAACGCATAGTATCGTGACTCATGATTGTCTATCCAAGAGGAAGAACAACAAGCAGATGTTCCTTAATATGGGATATGCCCTCCCCTCACTGCAATGGTTGCTTCGCACCGTCTCCGCATACTCAGAACCAGCTGGTGCAACATTTCTTGCGGTAGGAGTGCCCATTCCTCAATCAGCATCTGTTTGAGTTGTTGAGTGTTCTCCGGAGGATGTAAGCGTGCTGCAATGCGTCTTCCTAAAGCATCCCACACATGTTCGATGGGATTTAAATCTGTGGAGTACGCTGGCCAATCCTTTCGAGGGATACCTCCACTTCCCAGTAGCTCCTCAGCAGCAAGAGTCCGATATGGCCGTGCATTGTCATCCACAAAAGTTAATTCTGGGCCACTGGCACCTCGGAACAGATGCAATGGGGAAAGAGTACCTCCTCACAATAGCCATCCCCGGTTACAGACCCTCTGTCGAAAATGTGGAGCTCAGTTCGCCCGTTCAGCATAATGCCTCTCCAGACAAGAACTCCAGGACCACTGTTACGGTGTCTTTCCTTTATGTTACTGAGGTAAAACTGAGTCCCGACCTCTCTCCAAATCAAAACGCGTTGAGAATCGCTTCTAGTACTTAACCGACTCTCATCCATAAAGAGAACACGACTCCATTGATCAGTTGTTTAGTTTTTGTGCTCTCTGCACCACTGTAAACGGTGGCGTCGGCGGCCAACATTCAACGTGAGGCAGCGTTCAGGATGGAGGCCCCCTTTGTGAAGGCGTCTGGCCACAGTAAACCGCGACACTTGTCGCCCTTTTGCTGTACAAGAGTTGCTGAGCAATGGCGCTTGCTAATTGCTGTCGGCCTCTTTTCGCCTGCAGGACGATATATCGGTCATCCTCTGCAGTTGTCGTCCTCGGGCGGCCACCACCAACCTTTCTAACAGCTGTACCTGTGATTTGGAACGCTTTCCAAGCGCGCGAAACGACAGTTTTTTGATTCTGAACTCTGCAGCTACACTGGTGACAGTACGCCCCTCCTCCAGCTTTCCGATCATTCTTTCACTTGTGAAGTCGTCCAGGTGATTTCTTCTAGCCATGTTTCACGAACTGACTCATTGGCACTTGCAGCGAATATGTTGAATTGCGTCTCCGTCCTTCCTTTTATTCTACTGTTGAGCTGCTCGCGCCGACATCACGCCTTTTGTGTACGCTCACGTCGCCTCTGACGTTTCGTTCCTGATATTTGTATACTCATGACGTTTCTACTGACTTACGTGTTCATTGTACTGATCTCCAGACCTCCTTTTCTGCAATTTCATGGCTATCTGCTAAATTTTTACATTGTTGCTTAAGTTTTGCACACCAGTTTATATGGCAAAGCAAACGAAAATCACTATATACTTGTAACAGTATACAGTCAAACCCAGCTATAACAAATTCCCAAAGGCCAGAATTGTGGCTCGCTATATCCAGTGGTTCGCTATTTTCGATCCGATAAAAAAAATATATTACCTCATAAAAAAGTTTAAAAAATGAATGATGAATAAAAATAAAGAAAATGATTGATAAACATTTTTACATCTACCAAAAGAAGTAAATAATAAATATAACTTAAAAATTCTGATATGGATATCACATGACTTCCTTGTACGACCTATTAAATTATATACACTTTTTCTGAACCTCATTTAAACTTATTTATTCAAATTAATTTAATTAATTAATCGATCCCTCGAGGCAAGTTGAAAATGAAATCAAAAATTGCAAATTTTAAAATTAAACATCTCAGTCAATTTTTATCTTATTGTGAGTTAAACTCTTCATAATTTATTTTTTCGTAATGAGTATAAAATTTTTCCAAGTATAAGTATACGAAATCAGAGACTACACCAAAAACTACATTTCATTATTTCTCCAATTTTTTTTTTTTTTTTTTTTTTTTTTTTTTTTTTTTAAATTTGACATTGCCTAAAGATGAATATTTTCGTCATTTATAACTCTTCTGTAATTGGAAGGATATGACTCACGATTGCGAAAATTAAGGCCGGCATTGACTTATGAACCGTATAAAAGTGTGTATATCTAATTCAAAAAATTATTTTTTACAAGATTATCCTAGCTGAGGAAAAATGTAGGGCCAATAAATGGTTCGTAAACTAGACGTGAAAAAAATTTTTAAGCCTAAGATGTAAACTAAACTTTTGTTATAAAAGTGGAAAAAAAATGTAAGAAGTGATGTAAACAATTAAATTATTATATAAAATAAAAATAATACATATAAACTATTAATTACATTTTTTAATGTTTCAAAGAGAACCTTATAAGGGGTTAGAGTTTAAAATATTAAAACAGTACGATTAATGAGTGCTAAAGAATATGTTTCGTTCTTCTCGACATTATATGTCTTAAACCGTTGTAAATTAATTTTCTTGCTTTAAAATTATTTTTCTGATAGTCTTACAATGTCAAAGAACTACCCTTACATGTCCTCCATCTATCAATTAAAAATACAGAATATAATATACAAACAGCTTTAATCAAATTGTAAAAATACCAAACTACAAAAACAAAGTATACTGAAAGAAAAATTAGAAAAACTGTACACATATACTTTCTAAAGTTATCCATTTAAATTAAGAAAACTTCCGAGCAGTCAAACTTAGAGTGCACACACACAAGTACTCACACACACACACATATATATGTATAATATATTGATATATATATATATATATATATATATATATATATATAATATATAAAGATGGATCTTTTCATCAATCAGCTATAAAATTGCACGTCTTTTACAGAAATTTAACTTTCGGGTCGTTTATTCTGCTATCAATAAAATTCTGAGTTCCAAACTCAAGGACCCCATTCCAGATATGAATTCCTGGGGTATTTACAGGATTCCTTGCCAGTGTGCTTTAATTTACATTGTTCAAAGTATGAGAGCCTTGAAATTTCTCGTTAAGAAATATGAGGCATATTAGAAAAGAGGAAACACAGAAGTCTTCTGTTGCCCAGCATTGTTGGTCCGAAAATCACACTTTCAATTTTTCTGCAGCCAAAATTATTCAAAAAACATCTTCCATTGGTGAATTAGATTTTCTAGACGCGTTTCACATTAAAAAAAAAAAAAAGCTTTCTATTCTAATTAACGAACCTAATTCCAATCCATCTTCGCCTTCAGCCTTTAAGGAAATTATGTTTTAGTTTTCGTTTCATCAATAGATGGTGGCAGTAGCTTAACTCCTGTCCAGCAATTCTTATCCTATCTTATCTAATCACTATATATTATCTCGTTCTTTTGCTCTTTGGCAGCTGAGGATGATGGTTCGGTAAAACCATCACTTTAATCACTTTTAACTTCAAAACTTTACGAGTTATTTTACTTGGTGTTAGAAGATATGCCCAGTTCCGATGCAATGCATCTTTGAATCGGTGGATCTTCTTTCAGGATGAGAGACTTCACACTTTCTTGACACTTACCTGCGTTCGAACAGTCTAAGGATGCTGTTCTGCAGCATTTTTTTTTTAATTTTATTTTTAGCTAGATTTTTTTAGTCCTTTGAAATTTAATATATTAGACATAACTTTCTTAGAAATGCATTAACCTTGATTTTTTGCATTTTACATTCATTACTTGATGCATTTACCTAACCTTCGAGCTATCTATTTTTAGGAGCTATTTCTAATAAAATACATGTCTTATTCGGCTTCTTGATCAAAACAAAAGACTAGCAAGCTATTATATTGAAAATTCCAAATCTTTATCTCAAAACAGTAGCGAGAAAATTTAAACAGAAAATAATTTCTATAAAGTGAGAACAACTTTTTATACGTGCAGTTATTAAATTTGTTTCTCTATTTTTATACGTGCAGTTATTAAATTTTTTCCAGTCTCTCCAATGCGTCTGGAAAATTCATTGGCCTTTGCCTGAAGCAGTTCTCCAAGTACTGGTAGATTATAGCTTCAAAATCGTAAAAAACAACCTTATATTTAGCGTAGGTATAATGAAACACTCAATCGATTTCGAGGGCAGCTAAAGTTCCCTCCTCATCAGGAGAAAGAAATACATAGAAAGAAGAAAATAGGAGAAGGAGTCACAGAAACACGTAGTGCTTATCAGCACTGCACGTGGTTATAACTAGATTTTTAATCAGAGTTGCACTGGCCGCCTACTTTTACTGAGCCAGGCTGTCTGATCAAGCATAAAGAAATATTAGCGAAGTTAAAATAGGGAGCGAGGGGCAAATGCACATTACGCCCCAAAATCTGAACTTCAAATAATGATTCACATTAGCGTGTTTCTCTATAATCTAGTCTAGATTATAGCTTCTTTGAATGGCGAATTATTTCAGCAATGCTTCTTCATCAACCTTTCTCCACTCTTCCTCGTAACCAAATTTTTTCCATGAACAATAATATCTAAGAAAACGTTGACATTATATATAACATTATATTGCCATGTAAAACATCGTGGGAGAAAACAAAGCAAGGACAAAACACTACAGTTCTAAAACGTCGTGGTATAAAACATCGTCAATGAAAATAAAGTGTTTCAAAAACATCGTCGTCGAAAACATCGTGGTAAAATATCAAGCACCTACAGTTCATCGCATGACGATAATATCACAAACATGACTCTAGGCTTTAAAAGTTGTAAATGCATATTCGCATAATGACTTATGAGCTCAAGAAGGAATGGGGAATATTTTTACTTTTATATTTCCTGTTTTTTTCATTAACTAATAAATTTTTGTATGCTGAAAAAATAAAAAACAAGTTCAAAAACTAAGAAATGAGTAGAAAAATAATGCTAAGTTATATCAGTTAATAGAATCTTAAATTTGTATAGTTAATAAAGATTATTAAGAAATTAATGTAGTCTAAAAACGATTAGAAAAAGGAAGATGAGTAACTGCATGTTGTTACCTCTATAAAAATTGCTTAATTAACTTTCATTCTTAATAAAATTCATTCAATTCATTAATTCAAAAACATAAAAAATACATTCCTTATTCCTTCTTGCGCTCACAAATAATTATGCAAATATGCATTGACAACTTTTAAAGCTTGGAAAACGCATGTGTGCGATGTTATCGTCATGCGATGATTTGTAGGTGGTTTAATTTTTTACGGATATTTTTCCGATTATTTTCGACAACGGCGTCTTTAAACTGCGAAGTTTTTGAATAGCAATATTTTGAATCGCTTTAAACTGCGACGAATCTGAATAGCTGTATCTGGAATAGCTGTAACGACGTTTTGCACTATGTTTTAGAACTGCCATATGTTCTCCCACGAGGGCATTTTCGCCTTGTGCTGTTTTCTCTGCGACGTTTTCGTTCGTTATGTTTTTGCCTCAATGTTTATGCCTGTAACCATAGGGATGAAGAAAGTTAACAACATTAAATAATTAAAACAGTAAGTAATAAAATTAAATAAAACGTAAGGAATTAAATAAAAAATTATAATGTATTAATTTAATTGCAGATAGTTAAATAACAAATTAAACGCTGGAACTACTCTTATTTACGATCTTGCTCGAAGACCCAGAAATAAAAGTCGACCTTCAGCTTAATTTAAAATATGGTTAATAGCCATAGTCAATCAAGATCTTCAGTTTGGCTTGCTTTGCTAAGAATAATTAATTCTTATGTTCTCTCTCAACGTAAAATTAAAAGTTTGAACATTTAGACAAAACTCTTATATGCCGCTGAAATGAAAAAGTCTGTATATGAATTCAACAGAATAAGCTCTTTTTTTTTTTCTTTTTTTTTCTTTTCTTTTCTTTTCTTTTTTTTTTTTTTTTTTTTTTTTTTTATTTTTGACTAACGTGCAAGCGCGCCAGAGGAGCGGCTTTTCAAACAAACAAGCAATTCGTAAATAAATATTTTGTTACCAAATTAGCATTTTTAGAGTTTTTAATCAATATCTCAAAACAACCCGTGACAATCAAAAATTAATATCTTGCTTATCCCGCAACAACCAATTCATAAGTAAGTTTTTTGTTGCCAAATTAACGTTTTCAGAGTTTTTAATATCTCGCAACAACCCGCAGCAATCAGTAATTAATATCTCGCGCAACCTGCAACAGCCAATTCGTAAATAATTTTTTTATTGCCAAACTAGCGCTTTCGGAGTTTTTAACTAATATCTCGGCAGACTAAAAGTATACGAAGATGAAAATGATCGAAATGGCTTCTCACGAAGTTTTGGAATCCATGGGGAAGGGGGAGAGGTACCTCCCTTGAAACTTTATTTCCTGCTGTTCCGGAGAAGATGATGTTATAAAAAAGCTAACTAACAAACAGCCAGATGCACATAGATTTTAAAAGTATAGATAATACTTTTCATAGAACTTTCATACTAACCGTAAATGCATTATCAGGAGAAACAAAACGTTCCATGCAGTTTATTTTATATAATCTGTAATCCACAGGAACACCTGCAAGACATAAAATTAAATTACTACTTTTAAACTGATTTCTTTTTTAACTAAACTTATGTCCACTTATGATCACCCAACGACAGAGTGGATGATATCACTGAACCTTATTAATTCGTCTCATTAATTAGAACTATATGAAACATCTGAGTTTACGTTGACTATAGAAATCGATAGCATATGGATTTCAAGTTAATTAAAATTACGTACTGTAACAGAATGAAAAAGCTGGTTTAATTTAATCATAACGTTTATTGCTTCAAAATCGCCACTGGAAGCCATTTTGCATAACATTTTATTGGAATAATCTTGCTAGGCAAACACTTCTGTTTCATTTAACTGATCTAGAGTACATATTATTTTATGATATCATTCCTGGTATTATGGTTCGGAAAATAATTAGTAGCAGGTAATAATTTTCATCTAATTCTGTTCAAGAAAGATTTTCTGATGTTTTATTAATTTCCTTGAAATAGGACAGAACATTTTTATTCGAACGTTCATAACACCTGGGTGGTTAACGACCCATCCTTTTTTAAATCCCAAAATGATTATACTGATTTCACCAGGACACAATCTCCCAACGAAACGTGCCAATCTCTCAGTGTCTCTGAATACTCTTATGTGAGATCTTATTCAATTATTTCAAATGGCCGAATGTTTTTCTAAATAATCTACTTATCTAAAGTAACTGGAATCAGATGAAAGTGAACAGAGTAAAAGTGATAATAAATCGGCGGAAATCGCTCAATGTGAAACCAGAGTTCCATTTTAGGGTGCACACTGGAATGAAAAATTAAAGAGAAATTGATAAAAAATGGGCACAACTGCTTCTCTCTTCCAGAATGAAATACAAAAGTAGATGGTATGAGACTTTGAAATTAATTTTTGATATACAAGAAAAAGTAACAACAAAACAAAAAGCAATATTTAAATCTTACAGATGCAAAAAAAATACCAACTGGAAAGAATTCAAGAAGACGTGTAAATTTCACTGACAAAAGCATAAAACTGGCTAATACGCTGTTTATGAAAATGAATAAAATGAGTTTAAAAGATTTTGAAGAAGCAAGTTTCTCTGTTTCTTAACTCTTTAAGGCTCCTAATAAAGACAATGATTATAATTATATAAAGAAAGTAAGACGCTGAAAATAAGAACAGACTGAAAATTTGCGACGTTCAAGCATCCTTAACATGTTTAGCTGTGTATAAGTTTGGGGAAATGCGCATAGTGATCCATTTTTATTTTATTCATTTCACTTGCCAAACACCCAGAGACTAGTACATTCGATAAGGTCGTTTATTATTATTCATTGTTAAAGGGTTGTCTAAAAATTGTCACTGTTTGAGCCTAGATTTCATGTTTTTGTTTCTGAGCATTCAAGGAACCATCTTTGAATACGGTACAAAGTCTCTATTCCGGACGTCCATTATCCAGAATGATCTATAATCCGGACCTCAAAGCCACGAACTTACGCATGCGCGTTTGTTGCGCGCGTCCATTACGCATGTTCGTAAAGCCAGCAAAGCGTTTACCCATGCGCGCTTCCGGATAGTGAAGAAAGTAACAGAGAACGTTTTTGAAAACGAAAAAATTTCGATTAACAAGTTAGTCGGTATTCTCAACACAGCAATTACAGGACTTGAACAGTGGAACTTTGTAACTGAACAAGAAATTATATTTGTTTATAGAATTAAAGAGAAAGTATTAACACAAAAAAACGAAGCAACTTAAACAACTTACATTGATAGAAATGTTTACTAAAGTAAAATATATATTAAGCTTTTTTTTTGGTAAATTTTGATACATTTTAGATCATAATTGCTCTTTATTTCATAAATTACGGTTTCATATTTTTAATTGTATAATTTCTGCATGCCATCTTATCAGATTTAAATTGATGATCTATAATCCGGAAAAACCCCTAATCCGGAATCGTCGAAGTCCCGACGAGTCCGGATTACGGACTTTGTACTGTATATAGTACTGTTCTGTTATCGGGACTGGATTCAGATATCGCCAAAAGCTGACGATCTGGTGGCGAAAAGTTCGAAGCATAAAAATAATCGCCAAAATTTAAGATACGGTTAATTTGAAAAAAAATCCAAGGGAAAAATACATAAGAGATATTCGTAAAATTAGAAAAGTTTAATGTAAATTTAACAGTTTGCAAAAATAAATAAATAAATAAATAAATAAATAAATAAAAATAGGGGGAAAAATTGGTTAGCGAATTAAGATTAACACGGAGGCATGAAACTGCAGATATCATTAAAATGTCTGAAAACATTCGCGTTTTAGGAGGCTGCTACCGCGACATAAACTCAATTAAATAAGAACCTAATTCGTTACGATCAGTTTGCCGTGTTGACTTCGTTACTTTGCTCGGTCCTATGACTTTTCAATAGTTGGAGTATGACAAACAGTATCGGGATCGATAAAATTTTGTTTATGGTAAATGCAGAAATGTTCAAATTCGACCTCTCTTTATTCTTCAGTGTTATATCCTTTCCAACAGTCTGAGTATATATAGTGCCATCAATAATATTTTCTTGTAACTTTAGCAAAGTCCTGACAGAGTGGTTAGGCATAGCAACTAAACACATTCTTTTATTTTTCTCGGAAAATCTCGCCGCATACCCAGTGGAGCGGATGAATACGACCAACGTTTCTTTTTTCGACGTGGAAACAGACTTTCGTCAGCTTCAATGATATTACGAGTGTAGCTTATTTTAATTGACGGCCTAGACATTAACGCACAGCCACAGATTTCCCTTATATAACTGTTCCAATCAAAAATAGTGCTTTGAAAGTGAATAAATCCTCGTTCCTGAAGAAATTGTATGGAAGATGTTTCATCATTAGGTAAGTTCCAAATTATCATATCCATGGTAAATACAGTAAATTTATGGCGAAACATAAGTGACCGTCACATCTTAAGAAATAATATTCTCGTTGCCAATTCTGAAAACATATTCTTTTACGTTTTTCAAAAAAAAAAGTAAATATTGTAACCATTTTAAAGGTAAACATTGGCCACTTCATATGAACCAATATCTTGGCCAGTTTAGCAAAACATTTTGGCGAGGAGTCCAATCCCGATAATAGAAAAGTACCAAATATATAGTGATCTACAGAGGCTGTTCGCACATTTTTAGGCGATTTTCATTGTATTTACAGAATTTGGCGGGTGGCGTTTGTACCCCGAGGACAAATGTCCAGAACCGCCCCCTTGAGGGAGGAGACCTGGCATTTGATCTTAGAAGCGGAGGCCGGCACCTGACCTGGAAGTTGAATGTCCGAACCTACTGGAACTGACCGTGCGCGGAAGGAAAGGCAGGAGACCTGGTGTTCGACCAAAGGGCAGGGGTTGAGGGAATAGAGACGGGAAAACCTGCTCTCGTCTCCCTCAGTTCAGTATCAGCCTCCTCGTGGCGCCCGCTTGTAACTATGTCGGCTGAGGTTTCGGCCTTGGCTGGCATAGGCTAATGATGCTGGACAACCCATCCTTTGAGATCGACTGGTAGGGATTTCCGGAACCAATCATTTTTGAGAGGGGACCCGGGGTTCTTCCAGACCACTGGCTGGACTTGTGCCCTGACAGCTTCGGTTTCTTGGGTAGATAATCAGTCTTCACAGTGACATGAACCATCGATTATACGGTGGTAGGTGCAGGCTTTGCAGGTACCGTACTGGTACTGTCGTGTCTGTGACCTTGGATGTGGGGACGCTCTCATGTACATATTAATTGCTGTACGGGGGCTGGTTACCCGCTCAGTCCTCGGCGATGGATGGTGGCTATGAACATGAGAAGTCCCCGTGGGCTGATCGGTGGGTGTGGCGCCCCTCCGTACAGTCTCTGGGCGTGGAGAGCTATTAACATGTAAGGCAGCTCAAAGAAAGTAGCCAGGGAATGGATACTCCACTCTTGGTGTCAACGTCAATGTATTTACAGAAATATTTTACCTCAAATTTTTCAGTTTTAAATGTTCCAGTTCATAACTATCATTCTATACCGTAATTTCCAAGAGAATAAAGCTTTTTTTAGTAGCGCAAAAGCTATTTTATCCCACTCCTCTTGAACAGTTTTCCGATAATTAAGACACAATAACACGCCGAATAAATACTAATTCAGAAGTCAAACAACAAAAATCAGCGTTATAACTACAAAATTTTCACAGGACTAGTTTCGATGGTTTTACCGAACCATCATCTTCAGCTGCAAACCGCATTTTGCGGTTTTCCGATGTCCAAGGAGGGTAGTAGGTCGACATTTGGACAATCCACTTTTCCTCTTTTTAAAAGTCCAAAGCGCAAAAATCCGTCGATGATACATCAGATCTAGCAGGGATATGAATGTATGAGCAGTTGAGAGAGCAGGGATATGTGATACCTTGATACCCGTTTCTTTGGTCAACTTTTTCAAGGAAATTAACAACAGATTTTGACGTGTGGCTGTTTGCTTTGTCTTGATGCAGTTCTACTGATTGGTGGCTCCGTGGGTACAGAGAAAGTGTTTCATATTTGAAATTTGGGCATAAAATATGTTTCTGATAACATGTGAAGTTGACCTGAAGAGTTTTCTGTACTCTCTTTAATTTTTATTTGTAGTTATATCAAAAACCAGCAACTATCATAAATCCCTTTGGAAAACTTTCTTTAGATACTTTGAACCATGTTTTAAGATTTCTTTCTCCTCTTTGATGTTACCAAATGGGTCTACTTTTTTTATTGCGGTCATTTAAATATACCCAGGATTCCTCAATTGTGACAATACTTTCTCATTTTTATCCTAGTAATTGTTTCTCATAAAGAACTCTGCAGCGCGTTCTGCTGTCGAAAAGCCGATTCACATTGTGTTTATTAGCCTTTTTAGGATTCATTTCAGCATTAATCACTTACTGAGCATTTTAATGATTATGCAACTGTCATTTTACTTCGAAGATTTTCTTACCTTTACAACATTCGAAGCATTCCCTTTCTTCCTTGGATATGTATGTTGAACGATTTTTCTCCTTGAAGTCAAACTTTGATGTACTTTAAGTTTCTTTTTGACAATATTATCTGTCATTGCTTTACCTACCGAAAAATCATGGCTTTTACAGCATTTTTTAATAACTAAATACGAATATTTTTTTTCGGAAAGAACACAAACATGGCCTTCCGTCTATTGCTTCTTTAAAAGACCCCATTTTGTATGAAAATAAAATCATCAAAGAGCAGACGGTAATTTACACTTATATTAAAAAATATATATTTTTTATAAGCAGGCAACTTTTTATAGCAAAGTAAAGCTTCTAAAAAGTGTGCGAACAGCCTCTATAAGAGATCATTTAGCATCATTCTACCACAAATAATGATTCCCCCCCCTTCTAAATCTATGTCTTTCCAGTTGCTGGAACTGTGGCTTCTCTTAAATTCTCTCTGGATAAATATATATCTGAAATCGCTATTCAAGCACAATTTAGACTCATTTGTGGGAAAAAAGCAGTCAGCCATATCCGCAAATAAATCCATTTACGATGCTGCCTTATTTTAAACGCTGAAGTAAGAGGAATACAAACAATGAATATTATCGAGTAGAAGGTGTTTTCGTGCAATAAATCTTGTCGTATGCTTCTCTGTAAATGAAGAAAGCTCAAGAACTTCAAATTATATTTGCATCCAACATCAGTATTCTTTCCGTTGTTAAAGTCATTGAAGGGTCCTCGATGTTGTTAAGGTCTTTAATTCTATAGAAGAAATGTTCTGTAGAAGGCAGGTTGAAAATTTTTAGTCACTTTTTAAAAATGGGTGGGATACAGTAATAACTAATTTGGTTTAATTCCAGAATATGGTATACACGGGATTTGGCGATGTTATGATGACCAGTAAACGCGTCATTTTGGTGCTGGCGATAATTTTCAAAACTTGCAAAGGCCGTACCGTATACTAGGATTTTACTTCTAATTTATATCCTTATTCATAAAAATAAAACGTAACTTATTCAGAATCAACCTGGGCTGTCACATCAAATGAAAGCGCAGCTATTATGAGTGTGTTGCTGAATCACGCTTATCCATAACTGGCGCTAAATCGTGCCGCTTGGAGCCCGTTTCACAATCGACAGGATAATACTTAAGGACCTTATAATGCAGAATCTCGATTATCGGAAGCGATGTTTTTCTTTGGAATGCACTGATGTATGAGTACTTATAGAGAATGGTGTACTTTGAAGGTAAATATTTGACAGCTTTTTTCTGAAACTTGATGATTGTGGTTTCTCGACAGACAGATTTTTCTTTAACTTTCAGGCTTGTTTAATCGGTATTTCTTGAAATTTTACACTTGCTCAATAGCTAACAAAATCATTTGGAGAAGAAATGAGTAAACAGAAATATAATGAAAATTGTTAGGACTTACTACAGAGGCAGTGCATAAATTTCACTTCACTCGAAAACCGACTATGAGTCGCAGTTATTCTTTTAGAAAAAGTTGATATAAAAAAGAATATAAAAAACTTCGTTAGATGATGCATTTCCTGTAGGAAAAAAGATACATATTTAAAAATTCCCGAGGAGTAAATAAATTTTGCATTAATAAACGTTTAAAATAAAGAAACTAAAACAAAGTTATTAATTGCAAAACTATCTTAAAATGATGTGCATGATAATAAGAACTCGAGAACGAAATATGAGCCCCTAAAAACCTTTCATTAATATATTTATATATATATTAAAAAAGATAATTACCTTTTCCAGAGTGAAATTAAATTGATTATTTTATATTTTGTTTTATGAGTCATATATAAACAAATGTAAATAAAAAATCGTTTTTAAATAAGTGGAATGATTACAGTTAATTCATAGTCATGGCTCGTGAAAAAATACTTTTAAGTTCATATTTTTGAGAACCAATAAGGCTATAAAGAAAATTTTTGTTTGATAATATTGAATAAGATTAGCATCTGGATTTATTTTTATTATATTACTATCAAAGCAGAGGAAAATAAACTGAATATTACTTAAGACAATTATTAAAAATTAAAAACAACTTCATGCCATTTTGCATTCAAATTGTAATGAAAGAATTGGCGTTAACGTATAAATTGATACTTGTGGCGGAACATCTGTTTGATTAATTTTCCACTATATTAAGTTTTATTTAAACAGACCACAAAGAAGAATGCTTTGCATAGTTCTATAATAAGCCTTCAGCCGCTCGAAAATGTTACGGAAGAGGAAGTTTACTTAACGTAAAAGTCCATACGCAGCCTGACCTTTGGTCATAGACATATGTAAATTCCAGTTAAAAAAAAGGTCTTTTTCAGTTCCCTGCTATACACCAGAATAAGCAACGAAAGCATCAAAACATCAAAAGTATTTTTCCGGGTACTTAGGCAACCACTTTAGTAGAAATCGCCGAATTTTCTGAATGTAACAAACTCTGGCAACCACGCGCATAACCACTCTTTAGGGAATCACTCTTATAACACTCTTAAGCGAACGGATCATTTTCGTATGCGTTCTTTTTTTTTTTTTTTTTTTTTTTTTTTTTTGCTTGTATTCCAAGTTCCAAAGGTTTTTGTAAACAAACCGTGCTTTTTTGCCTTAATTTTAAAATATGCACTTGTGGAATTTGCCTGCAATGGAAGAAACTTGGGTATAATTGCTGCAGGAATGCAGAATTTTACCGCAAAATCTCTACGGGAACAACGAAGAGATGCGTTTGGTCGATAGCCAGTTTTGTCGAGGTTTGCGCAAAGACTCACTGCAATTCTCTGATTTATTTAAGCGAAAAAAGATCGCTGTGTACTTGGGGAAAGACTATTTCAGCTGGTGTTCTACGGGGATTCTTACTGGGCCCCACTCTGTTCATCATTTATATGAATGACGTTCCTCGCATACCCAACACTACATTTCTAATGTACACTGACGATACAGCGATCTTTGCTCAGAATGCATTTCTTAGTCCAGTCATAAAATATTTCAAAAATCCCATCTATGCATTAGAGGCTTGGCCACGTAAATGAGAAGTTATGGTAAATGTTGAAAAAACTCTTGCAATATTAATTTACCAAGAAGAAGCTCATTAAACAGCATCTGCAGTTCTATGTAGAAACTCTTTCCTGGGCTGAGCAAGTCCCTTATATTAGGGTGATCTTCACAAATTCTCTCACATGGAACCCATACATACATTCTATTATCCAGAAGTTTCGGGTGCATAAAGCTTGACTCTACCCCTAATTGCCCGAAATAGCATTTCTATCTTTTGATAACAAACTACTCATAAGTCCATCCTGCGGCCCATGCTGTGTTATGCTTGTCCGGTCTGGGCATATTCATGTAAATCTTACAGGAAAAAGTTGCAAACTGTCTAGAACAGTGTTTTGAGGTAGATTACGGAACGTACCACGTAACATTCGTAGTAATAGTATCATGAGGAGCTTGGGATTACCAAGCTCAGAGCCTTTTACTACCACCTTGCTAAAAGTTTTGTTGTCGTATGAGTATTGTCGTATTGTCGTATGATTCATTGTCGTATGAGAAATAGTAACAACACTGAACTGCGAATTTACAGTTACGATTATAATTATGTGCAAACATAAGACGGCTATGACTATTCTAAATCCTAGAATTAATTATAGAAGATTAATGTATCATTACTTTGCTTTCTTTTCCTACTTGTATGTTTGTGTATTTTTATAAGTAACTTTTATTCGACCTTTCTACTGTTGGTATGACTTTTTGCACTTGCTCACCTTTCCGTATTGTACCAAGCTCGACGGCGTTCTGATGCTTTTCCCCATTTACCCATTTTCTGGCACAAATATTAATACTTTTTGTAATTTTTAAAAGGAAACAAAAAGAAATATTAGTATAAATCGATACATATAATTTTATTATAATCAACCTAAAGTTAGTTCAGATACTATTTCGAAACTTTGCATTATTCGACTCGGGGTAGCATTCGCCCAGGTATCCGGGTGTCTTAAACACCGTTCCATAAGAAGAAGAAGAAGAATATAAATAAATAAATAAATAAAAGAAAAGAAAGAAAGAAGAAGAAGCCGAATGTAAATGCTTTATTTTTTAATGTATCATGAAATCACGAAATCTTTATTTTTTGTATTTAAAATTGCTATTGCGCCAAGGTGGCTAAGTTAATGGGTAAGTGCCCTTTTCCGTTATATACCTGAAATGCACTTTGGTGGGTTTTTTAATTGTAAATAATTTCTAATTGTAAGAGTAATTTATAGATAACATATACAAACGGTACTTTTCCATTGAACACACTTGCCAAAATGCGTGGTAGGTGCGTAATGGAAATATACCAAAAACTGCTTTTTCGAAATCTCCGGTAAACAGTGATTTTCTCTTACTGTAGTTCGAGATGAATTGCACGAAATTTTACCAAGCTCGAATATAACTATAGAACAGTGGAGAACTAACGCTGTGCTATGAAACCGTTTTCGTAAGAAATGGTTGATGTTAGATCTTTTTTCGGAAAATCGCCATCCACTTTGGCTGATTTCTTCATCATTTTCGAAATTATCGCTAAAAATCCATAGAGCGTGCAAACAAATTCTGCTTTAAAGGTTCTGCACTAGTGGTGCTGAACCTAAATTAAAGCGAAACAGTTTAGAATTTAAAAAATTTTGGCGAGCATCAACTATATGTTTGACTTTTAGTATTTCATATTATTCGGGGTGATTCTAAATTGTTTTTACAAATTAAGAGAAGTGATAGTACCCACCCAGACGAGCAATAATTACCATAGAACATAGGGTCGAATAAAGCGAATGAACGAGACCAAAAGTTGCGCAATCAGATTTATTTTTTTAGTGAAAAACTTGCAGAAAGTGCTCAAAATGCCTACAACTCGCTCTTCCATTTCTGGCGTTCGTGCATTTCGCGAACGTCCTGCATTGCTTTTTGAGATGGTAAAACAACGGCACCCAGAGACATTAACTTTTGAATAACGTAGACCTCCACTCGAATATGGGCATCTGGAAGCCTAAATTTGGAATTTGTTTTATTATCGATTTTATATTTTGCAAAACTTTTACGAATTTTTGATTAACAAACTTAATTAAATTAAATTTCAAAGTAAATTAAATTTCAAGTACATCAGCACTGTACGGGAGGGAAAAAAAAAAAAAAAATTCCAGGGCGCGAGACTGTATATCGGAAATTCTAAAGATCTGCTCTTTTTAAATTATTTTGCGATATTACTTCTGTTGAGTTGAATTTTACTGTTTAAGTACGAAGAACATGAAAATATTTAATAAATAAAAATAACACACGAAAACGTTAAAAAAAACGCCACTTTGGGCGTACTATAAAATCTGAAAGCTTTCAGTGTTTATATATATATATAATGTAACATGAAAATCTAGAGGAGCGAAGCTTACCGGAAAAGTAAGAGTGCATGGCAAATCTACTTAACATTGTCTTAGTATTGTGTAAATGGCTATCTCGTTAAATTAGCGAGATATCGCCAAGTGGCAGCGATTTTGGTGGTTCATTTTCGTAGCCAAATTTGGCGAGAAATATCCAAGAGTCGCCAGACTTAGCGACCATTTGGCGATATTTTCTTCGGTTCCTGTATCACCATAATAGATATTGCAATTGAATAACTTTAATTTATTTCATGTGTAACTGTAACTGTATTCGACCCTCATATGCCTTCCAGTAATTTCAAGGAGCAGAAATTACTAGAAATATATCAGATTTCCGTGTACCTCCTTTGGGTAGTCGCTCACTTCAATTGCAGCTCCGTAGATAAAATGTATATCAGCAACCTCCGCTTTCATGCAAGGATGCATACCATTAGAAAACTTCACGGAGAGTAAAAATTTACGCAATCACTGCTTTTACCTATCTCTGATCAACGCTTTGTACCACCTCAACGCGCCACTTAGGCACACATATTCCATTAAAAAATCTACATATTTCAGTTCCATGTACTGTTTTTACGTTTTTGTCAGATATTATTTAATCACCTTGCATATACTACATGCATAGTATAAAATTTCGTGAACAATCAACTTCAATCATTATTTGATAGCAATGTGTTCTTTTCACATTCTCGTTATTTTTTGTGGCAATTAAAGCCCATAAAACTCTTTAATCTGATATTTAATCAGTGCTATTGTTTCAGCAGGCGATTTCTATTCTGTGTCTAAATTTTTCTTTGGTGGAAACTTCGAAAGAAAGTTTTTCAAGCGTATCTGCATAACACATCCATCTCGGTTCTTGGTGATAATAAATGTTGATAATAACAATTGTTAAAAAATGTTATACAACTGTTGTAATAAAAAATGTTATACAACTATTGTAATACACCAAAGAAAGGAGGAGAAAAAAGGGGGTTTAACTTGTTACGTTTAGTTTGATTTCTTCCGTACTGTTAACTTCAAAAAGCGAATGAGCATGGGTGATCCTGTAAACGCCTTTTCGCTCCATTATTTCCCCCTATATACGAGGGCAAGTTAAAAATTATCTACACTTTTAATCATAACTTTTCTTACATCGCGCACTTTGTCTTCTGTCCTCGCATATTTTATTGTTGTACTGTTGTGATAATGCTGTGAAAGTTTGATCTTAATTCCTCCATTTTTCTTCCTTCTGTTGCAGATATATCATGGCTACTCCATTAGCAGTTTGTACTAAAGAGGAACAACGAGCATTGATCGATTCCTCTGGTCGGAGGGTATCAAAGGGTCAGACATTCATCGCAGACTATCATCGCAATATGGGAGGAGTACAATTGTGTTTTGACAAAGCGTTGACAGACCCTAACACGAGTGAGCTTGTTCTGCAGTAAGCTTTCTTGGTATCCATCGTACACAGACTTTATGAAAACCGAGCTCGTCGTGGAGGATTTGATGCGCAGAGCCATGACTGATGTTCAGAGCAGATGCTACTCATCGATAGTGATTCGCCTATTCATGTCTAACCCTTTGACACCCTCCGACCAGAGCAGAGGTGGGCAAAAGCCGGCCCTTTTTGCTTACTTCATCCGGTCCGTTTAAAAATCCTGCATGCAATTTTTTTAATCTCTTATATGCCGCAACATCCTCTTAAAATATATCTTATTAAATCTCTTATATATATGTCTTATTTCTTAATAATATATATATATATATATATATTATTTTATTGTAATAATTAAATTATTTATTTGTAGGCCTTTGTAAAATGAGTCAATCTAAAAAAGAAAAGTTGATTTGGAGTGCAGAAATTTCAATGAAGCATGGACGGTAAAATACCTTTTTACAAACATTGATAAGAAAGCAATTTGTTTAGTTTGCCAGGAAACAATTGCTGTTTTCAAGGAATACAATTTAAACAGGCATTTTAAATCAAAACATCCAAAATATGCATCACTTTCTTTAAAAGAACTTCAAAGTGCAGCAGAAAACATGACAAAAAACTTGAATGAGCAACAAAATATTTGTACCAAACAAAGTAATATCGAGAAATCTACCACAAAAGCAAGTTATGTTGTTGCACACAAAATTGCTAAGTTCTGTAAACCTTTTACTGAAGCAGAATTTGTTAAACAATGCATGATACAAGTGTCAGAGATATGTTGTCCTGAAAAGAAACATATTTTTGAAAATGTAAGCCTTTCGAGAAGAGCAATAGTACGACGGATCGAAAATATTGCAGAAAATTTACTTGACCAGCTAAGAACAAAAATTGCTGATTTTACATATTGTTCTCTGGCTTTAGATGAGTCCTACGATATTACTGACACAAGTCAATTATTAATATTTATCTGAGTTATTAACAAGAAATGTGAAATTAGCGAGGAACTTCTTAATGTGCTTCCAATGAAAGATACAACTACCGGTGAAGACTTCTTTATCGCTGTTGAAGAGTGTTTAGTTAAAGTAAATTTAACTTGGAACAAAATAAGCATCAGTACGCATAGCTGTCTTAGTTTAACAGAGACAAATTTGGGTTTACGAAAACGAATCAGCTACAAAGTAAAAGAGTTGCAGCCAGAACAGGATATATTATTTTTGCACTGCATTATTCATCAGGAAATGTTATGTAGAAAAGTCTTGAAATTGAATCACGTCGTTACTGTTGTGACAAAAATTGTGAATTTTATCCGGAAACGTGCCTTAAATCATCGACAGTTTGTTGATTTTTGAAAGAAATTGAAAGTTTCTTTTACGAAATTCCTTATTACACTGAAGTGCGATGGCTTAGCATAGGTAAAGTTTTGGACAGGTTTCAATATTTACTTGATGAAATAGTACCCTTCTTGTCGATTTAAAAAAAAAAAAAAAAAAAAAAAAAAAAAAAAAAAAAACTACATGATTTTCCTGAATAGCAAAATGAGGCATGGCTATACGATTTCTCGTTTGCAGTAGATATTGTAAAACATTTGAACGAACTAAATATAAATCTACAAGAGAAAAACCAATTCGCTTTCAATATGCACTCAAACGTCAAAGCATTTATAATAAAACTCAATTTATTTGCTAAAAACTTTAATAAGAAATTACTAAATCATTTCCCTTCATTACAATCACGACGAGAATCATTGAAAAATACCGATTTTCTTAAATATAGTGGAATAACACAAGACCTGCATTCTGAATTCTAAAGAAGATTTCAAAGCTATTGAAAAACCTTTATCATTAATTAGTCAACCTTTCAATTTTGACGTGCAAGAAGCTCCTGTTAAAATTCAAATAGAACTAATTGACTTACAGTCAAATAATTTACTAAAAGAAAATTTTCACTCAAACGAGTTGAGTGTTTTCTACGGTGCTTTGAATACGGAACATTTCAAACATTTTTTGAACTATGTTCAAAAACTCCTAGTTTTATTTGGTTCAACATATATTTGTGAAAGAACTTTTTCGTTAATGGTTTACACGAAAAATAAATATCGATCAGAAATTACTGACGAAAATCTATACTCGGTATTAAGGATTGCTACAAGTGATTTGGATCCAAATTTTGAAAAAAATAATATCAAATGAACATTTCAGATTTCACGTTTCGCGTTAACTAAAACTATTCTATTTTAACGTTTGATGTTTGTCTTTTCTTTTTATAATTCTATTTACTATTATACTTACAAAATGTAATATAAATATAAAAATATAATAACTATGATCAAAATAAAATAATTTGTATCGTTAAGATATAAATAAATAAATATCAAAATAAAATCTTTCATTAACTGATTTATTTTATGATCATTAATTTAATATAATGGATCATATTTCTTTAAAAATTACGTGACATATTTTACTGGGCACAAATTGTTCGCATATACACCTAAGTAAGACAATTTATTATTACTATTATCTTTTTATTAACTGTCAAATTTCTCTGTCCAAATGCTTTAAATTCTAAAGTTTAAAATTATACTTATAATGTTTTTTTTTTTTTTTTTTTTTTTTTTTTTTTTTTTGTCAAAAAAATTTCTTGGGCTGGGAAAAAAAATCCTCCCAAAACATTCGCGTGTGCACAACCAACACCTTCTTAAACAGAAGTAGCCCACTAGCGGCCGAGCGGTAAAGTCGCTGAACACTGGTAGTTCGGTCCGAGGTTCGAATCCCGCGAACGGGCTGGCTGCATGGGCATTTTCGTGGTTTTCCCCATGTGTAACGTGTATACGAGCCAGTTTCCCTTAGAAAGTCCTTCACGAAGGCATCCCTCCCCTTAAGCAGATAGCCCAAGTGTGCTTTGCCGTAATCTCAATAAATCAAACCAAACCAAAACCAAACCTTAAACAGAAGCCCAACTACGAGATCGTGACGTCACAAACTGGTGGCTGACAATCGCCGTTGGTCACCTACTATCTGCCTTTAAAGTATATATGTTTTTAAAGCTTTACTAACAAGAGGGTATTTTCTAATGATGCAGATACATATTATTTTTCGTTTTTTTACTTTATATTGAAAATATATATTTTCAATTCATTCGCGAATATAATATTGGAAACATTTTCCTTTGCACAAAATATATTATGTATTATTAATTTTTCTATGATCTTATATTGTATGTTTACAGTTAAAATAATGCTTTAAAGTAGTGGTTGACTTAACATAAGTAACAGTAAGGTATAATAAGACAGTAAGGTAATGTTAGAATCTCCCTACATACTAATAATATTGTTACGAATTTGGTATTTAAAAAGCTAATGTTAGTTCAATTATAAATTAAATGGTTTTATTTCTCGCGCAGTGCAGCGCGTGACGAATATTAAAAGAAAGCTAAGCCGGAAAATTGAAAATACAAGAGCGCGTGCATTAAATAAATAAATATCTCTTTTTGATTTCGAGAAAGTACTTGAAAATTCTAGCGCGTGATTTTAAAATCTTATAAAAGGAGGAAAACACTCAGTTTGTAGTAGTTGCTTAGTTTGTTGTTGTTTAAAAAACTGCTCTTGTTGATTGTAGCGAATTCGCGGATTAGCGTTCTTTAGCTGTTTTGAATTACGTTCTATTGGATATTTGAGTAGTTAAAAGATAACTACTGTGAGATATTGTAATACTGCATGATAATTTGAGAAAATTTAAGCATTTTTTTGTTGTGATAATAATAAATTTTTGTTCATTTTTCATTGGACTTGTGCATTCATTTCATAACGAACCCGTACGCACGCAACAATTTTTGGTGTCAGGAGTGGGATTTGAATGCCAATAACAAGAGCGATGGAAGAACAATTGAGACAGCTCATTAGTGCTTTTGCTGCATTCCAAGAAAAGATGGAAGCTGGCCAAGCATCATTTAAAGAAGAGATGAAAGACTCTGTTAAAGCAGAGATTAGATCCGTTAAAGCAGAAATGAAATTGGGCCAGGAATCCGTTAAGGACGAAATGAAAGCCGTTCAAGCTGGTCAAGAAGAAATGAAAAGAGAAATTACTTGCATAATAGAAAATAAATTTGAAGCTATGGAAGGTAGAATTGACGCAGTTGAAAATAAAGTTGGACATATTGAAGAAAGAGTTTCTTCGGTGAAAGAAGAAATAGAAGAAAGAGTTTCTTCTGTAAAAGAACATATAGAAGGGAGAGTTTCTGCTGTGGAGGAACGAATTGAAGGAAGAGTTTGTGCCGTCCAACACCAAATCGAACAACAAATTGATGAGAGAGTTTCTGCAGTTGCCAAAGAAATGGATACTTTAAAGAAATTCGTAGCGTCGGCAGGGAGCAGGAGTGATGATTTTAAATTCTTACCAATGCCTGCTCGTCCACCTCTGAAGCTATCCACATATGATGGGAAGACCTCCTGGCAGGTGTATAAGACACAATTTTCTATGCGAATGGATTCTATGCGGATGCGAATGGATGGGATTCCCAAGCTAAGGCCTGTCATCTCGCCGCTTCTCTAAGAGCCGACGCAGCGGATATCCTTCAGACTCTTCCCGAAAACAAAAGGTTAGATTTCGAAGCTCTGTCCGGCGCCTTGGAGTTGCGCTTTGGGGAGAAGTGTCTAAAAGACTACAGCAGGCTCCAATTAAAATCTCGTCAACAGAAGCCTACCGAAACACTTCAGGAGCTCGCCGCGGATGTTGAAAGGCTGTCCCATCTCGCCTTTTCGGAATGCCCGACAGAAACAAGGGAAATCCTGTCCTTGCAATACTTTATCGACGGCATCCGAGATACTGAAATACAGAAAGCTCTACGAATGGCGGATGTAAAAGATTTAAAAAGTGCTCTAGTGTACGCCATGAAATTTGAGGCAGCCCAGCAAGC
The DNA here is from genome assembly GCF_044657685.1 of Stegodyphus dumicola. NCBI lineage: Eukaryota > Metazoa > Arthropoda > Arachnida > Araneae > Eresidae > Stegodyphus > Stegodyphus dumicola. The sequence continues at coordinate 39,532,670 of NC_140776.1, forward strand.
CACTCGTCGAGACCGCCACCCAGTCAGAGCTGCTCAAGTCCAGGAGCCAGGGGATCAAGTCACCGCTCGACTTGACGATTTAACTAGACAACTGAACGCCTTGAGACGGAATATTGGTGAGAAGAAACCGACCGTTAAGTGCTGGAACTGCGGTGCTGAAGGACACATACTACGGAACTGCAAAACACCCCAGGGTACTGATGTTAAGACCGCTTCTAACAAGCAGCAGGGAAACTAATTAGTGGCCATCTCGCGGGGCGGAGGTTGCCAGATAATGAAAAGCCCCCGTTTAAAGCGCTTCAGATTTCTGCAGTGAGAGGCGGCAGTAATGGACTTTTCATAATAGGACATATTAATGGAGTTCCGTGCAATATGACTATAGATACAGGAGCCAACGTCACCATCATCCGAAAAGATTTGGCTCAACAACTAGGAAACAAACTTATCTGGACGCCGCCCTGCGTTACCCTCCAGACTATGTCTGGTGACAAGATCGACATAACTGGGAAGTTAAACGTAAACATCACGTTTGGAAGTGCCGCCTACCATCACACGGCATATGTGGCGGATATTACAGATCCATGCATACTCGGATTGGACTTTTTAAGGAAATACAATTTTTCCTTAGATTTCAAAAACAATAAGCTGCTTTCAGCATCTGATGGCATGATTATCCATCCTCAAAAGGGATCCTCGCCTGGAAATGTCGACGCCTTGTCCGAAAGATCGAGCTCGGGAAGCTGCCGAAATCATACCAGGGTCGAAAGGAAACTCAAGACTACCAGCTATTCTCCATCCCAGAAGCTCTTCGGTCGAGACCTTCGTCTGCCTTGTGACCGCCTGTTTAGTCGCCCTACGGATGCGCCTTCATCGCCTGAGGAACACATCCAAGATGCCCAGGCCCGGTTTGAGGGGATGCACCGTTCTGCACGAAAGCGAGTCAACTTGGCGACGGAGAAAATGAAGACCAGATGCGACACAAGAGCTACTAGACAGAGATCCAACAAAGGAGACAAGGTGTGGTTGTGGAACCCAATTCAACGAAAAGGACCGAGTCCTAAATTACAGTCGTCTTCGGATGGTCCATACTCAGTGCTGAACACGAATGACGTCGTGGTTCGGATCCGTGAGTCTTCGAACTCTTACGACAGGTTAGCTTATTACTATGGCCATAGTACATAATGTAAATAATTGTAAAGAGTATAAGACCATGGTCCATTTTGTTTTTAAATGTGTATTTGATTTGTATTTGATAGCATTTGATTTGTTTTATGTATTGCATTTATTGTTCATGTTGTTTATTATTGTAATGTAATGCTTATTAATGCATTTATGCCACAGTTGTAAGTTTAGCTTCCTGTCCAGGGATTGTACTGCCCGGGACGTGCAGTCCTTGGGAAGGGGGCAGTGTTACGAATTTGGTATTTAAAAAGCTAATGTTAGTTCAATTATAAATTAAATGGTTTTATTTCTCGCGCAGTGCAGCGCGTGACGAATATTAAAAGAAAGCTAAGCCGGAAAATTGAAAATACAAGAGCGCGTGCATTAAATAAATAAATATCTCTTTTTGATTTCGAGAAAGTACTTGAAAATTCTAGCGCGTGATTTTAAAATCTTATAAAAGGAGGAAAACATCTCAGTTTGTAGTAGTTGCTTAGTTTGTTGTTGTTTAGAAAACTACTGTTGTTGATTATAGCGAATTCGCCTATTAGCGTTCTTTAGCTGTTTTGAATTACGTTCTATTGGATATTTGAGTAGTTAAAAGATAACTACTGTGAGATATTGTAATACTGCATGATAATTTGAGAAAATTTAAGCATTTTTGTGTTGATAATAATAAATTTTTGTTCATTTTTCATTGGACTTGTGCATTCATTTCTTAACGAACTCGTACGCACGCAACAATATTCAAGTCACTGAACTGCATAAAAATATGTAAGAAGGATGTGTGGAAATATTTTTAAGGATATTAGAAGTTTTTAAATTTTAGCAGGGTAGATTTATAAGCACACATATTACACGAAAAACCTAATTTTTTTAAACCTTTTAATATTTTCACAATATATCCATGCAAAAATTGCGCTGATAATGATTTTACTGGGACAATACTTATAACATCCTTATATGAAGATTTAATACTCTGCAGCATAAAAACACAAGCAGAATTAGCAGCGTTTTCACAATTATATTTTGCTACATTCCTATTATATTTTTACCTTTGAAATCTAAGAATGGCTTAATGTGAATTTTGTCAACCATTTAAGTGACATATTATCGTTTTCGTCTAAAAAGCGGATTTTTTCCTTAGCATAATTTAGAAAATTTTCAGGAGTTTGCTCCAATTTAGAATCAACATTATATTCAGAATACAATCTTTTCAATGTAGAAGGATGTGGCAAAAAAACATATGCACTATTTCTTAAAAATTTATAGCAATGTGGAGAAATTGAAAACATCAAACTTGATAATATTAACAGATCAGAACTAAACCTATTATTATTTTTATGCAAAACGAGTAATGTCAGCTGCTCAAATATAAACTGAACTACTTTCTTTTTATGTTCAGGGGCATTTTTTTCTAATTCCCGAAGGCCTAGAGTTACGAATAATAAATTTTTAAAGCTGTTTTCATTATGATCACCTTTAATTTTTGCAAATTCTTTAAGCAATGAACAGACATTATGCACATCATTAATTTTTAAAGGGAATTCATGGTTACTAATTTTTGTTAATGGAATATCTCTAAAATATGCTTCCACTTGCAGATCATCATGGATAACGACTGATGCATATATGAAAGGAGCAAATTCTATGCTTATCTGGAGAAAAAATATACTATTTTCTTTAATCACAACTGTTAAATCATCAGGTATCTTAACATTTCTTAGACATGATAACAAAACAGGTAATAGCAAGCATACACTGGTGTGCAAACATTAAGGACGAAGTCGAAAAATTAGCATATCAGCTGAACGAAGAGGCAAAGCGGACAGAAAAACCAATCAGGAGATTAAGTAAGGTGATGTACGGTAGCAGATATGCAGGTACACGTAATGGGGGAGTGTCTGAGTAGTATGAAGCATGTTGTCGGTGTAAGATCAGTATTTCTGGCAAAGAGATTGCACGCCGTATAGCAGTTAAAATCACACCGAGTTGCTGCCTCAGCGAGAAATGGCGAATAATCAATATGTTAGACGACATCTGGTTGCTTTTACCAGAGGTCGAATCATTGAGAAGTTGGAGGAAGGCCGCAGTGTGACAAGTGCGGCTGCAGAGTTCGGAATTGCTCACAGCATCGTTTCACGACTTTGGAGACAATTTCAAACTACAGGAACAGCTATCCGGGGGTTTAGTAGTGGTCGTCCACGAGGAACCACACCCGCAGATGACCGGTATATTGCCTTACAGGCCAGAAGAAACAGGCGGCAGACAGCGGGAGAAATCGCTAGACACATGACACAGGAGACTGGACGACCGATATCGCCTTTTACCGTGGCCAGAAGACTGCACGGTGATGGTCTGTTTGCACGACGCCCTGTACGGTGTGTACCTCTAACGCCTGCCAATCGGAGAAGGCGTTCTGTGGTGCCGGGAACACCGGCCGCAATCATCCCTCAAACATTATTGAAAGGGACAGGTATGGAGGTGGCGGTGTTCTCGTTTGGGGAGGCATCATGCTTGGTAGTCATACAGACCTTCACATCTTCGACGCAGGTTCAGTCAACGGGACCCTCTATTGTAACGAGATTCTTCTTCCATATGTGCGTCTTTTTAGAGGCGCTATGGGTCCGCAGTTCCTTTTCATGGACGACAATGCACCATGTCATCGCACAGTAGCTACCGAACAGCTCTTAGAGAGTGAGGATATTGAACGTATGGATTGGCCGGCACGATCTCCGGATCTCAATCCCATCGAGCATGTATGGGATTTTCTTAGGCAGACGCTTGGCAGCTCGTGCCTTACCACCAGTAACGATCCCGGAGCTTCGATTGGCGCTGCAAGACGAATGGGCAGCAATGCCTCAACAACTCATTGACACCCTCATTCTGAGCATGGGCATACGCTGTGAAACCTGCCTAGCAGTCAGGGGAGATCATATCCCCTATTAAAGACCGGATGTTTCTTGCTGGACACCCATCACAGGGATGTTTCGGCCTTCAGTCGCATAGCGCTCCATGCTACTTTTTCAATAAAGCTTCTTTTTATCCCTCTGATTTCTCTTTTAGTAAGTGTTGCTTACATTACTCATGTCCTTACGTATTGGGAATTATTAAATGTGTTGATTTGGAAAGCTTTTGTACAAAGTTATATTGAAAAAACCGTCTCGTTCTTAATTTTTACACACCAGTGTATGTGTGTTTGTCTCCCACTCGGGAAGGGGGGGAGAAAAGGATTCTTAGTGACATAAGTTTTAATAATATTTGAATTTTCATGCATTAGGAATTTAAATTATTTCTTGTTTTACGCAAAACTGTGCACGTTATATTACAATTTAAAAAACCACAAGGATATTTATTGCCTTCACAGTTTTTTTAGAAAAACTTTTAAAACCAAAATATATTAAATATTAAGCTAAATAATTTCATTTGCTGCCACATACGTATGAAGTTAAAAGTTCCAAGTTATAAAATTAATCAAAAAGTAAAAAATTGGACATTTTAAAAAGTAAGTGAATATTTAGCATGCAATTTGATACATAATTATTAACCATACAATTCGATACATAATTATACTAATCGATACGTAATTACACAATATTATACACAATGTATTCTATAAAAATTAAATTCCTTAATATTAACGTATCCATTCTTTTAAATGTAGAAGCAAATACCTCAATAAATTTAAATTTCAAGTTAGGCTTAACTTACCCGAGAATACTTCGAAATGGTAAAACTTTCTCGCGGTATCGATTTTAACCATCTATGTAATACATCTTGTTGCTTAGGAAATCTATATACTGATACTTTAGACCCGTCACAATAATTTTCTCGGCATAACGGCACATAACACTTTAAAGGCATGATTGAAATCGGGAAAAAAATATATCAGTATCAAATTAAGGCGACATGGTTCATGCGACTTCTCACGCCATCTAGATGGCCTTGGTTTAGGGGCGATTTTTCGCACCCCATCGAGAAGGCCAACAGTTTGTGACGTCACTAAACTACGAGCCTTCAGTAGGGAGGCTTGTGTTTAAGAAGGTGTTGGCACAGCGTACGCGGTATAGTCCTCCGGGCCGGGAGACATTTTGAAAATTTGATTTTAACCCGCGCTTAAAAGTATTTACCCACCCCTGGACCAGAGGAATCGGATCACTGCTCGTTCTTCCTCTTTGGTGCAAACTTCTAATGAAGCAGCCATGATATATCTGCAACAGAAGGAAGAAAAATGGAGAAATTACGATCAAACTTTCATAGCATTACCACAACAGTATAACAATAAAATATGTGAGAACAGATAACAAAGTGCGCAACGTAAGGGAAGTTATGACAAAAGTGCAGATAATTTTTGACTTGCCTACGTATATATATTTAGCCTTATTATAATGGTTTCGACCCTTTAAGTCATTTAAATTTATTCCAAAATTACCAAATTCTGCTGCTATTTTCTGATCTGAAATTTTAATTAATAATTACAGGGAGTATGTATGTATTTTTAGATTGTTTAATAAAAAATCGAACAATAAGGCCTAATTACTGCCTAGGCCACAAGGTCCAAAAGCAGTTCATGTTTTAGAGGGTTCCAAATTCCTCATCACTCTGCTTTTCTGTAGCACAGAAAGAAAATGAAAGAATGAAAGGAGGATGGAAATGAATAGAGGCAAAATGAAGGATGGGAAAAAACACAAATGGAAATGTAAAACACAAGAAGAAAAAGGAAACCAAAAAAGAAAATGAAGAGTGGTAATGAATCGAGGCACCCTGAATGCACGTCGTACTTAGTATTTGTGATAATCGGGCTCCGTGAACGATAATTGACATTTATTACGACATGCTGGGACAAAGCCCAAGTTGTCATTTGCATGACACTTGGTATAATTACAGATAGTATAACCTGCAAGCGTCTCGCCTTTTGATTTAAAAAAAAAAAATGTGCAGGTAAAAAAGAATAATAAGATAAAAAATTTACCTCCATAAAAATATTTCTTAATTATTATTCAGCGCTAAGAACAAGTAATTACGCTAAACTGTTTCGAGTCACTTTACAAAGCTTTTTTAAACTGACTGACTAAAGAGTGAAAAACGAAAACAAATAGCACTGAATTTTGTATATAATTTCATAGTGCGAAAGCAGACGGAATATAAGAAAAGAAAATATGCTGGGAATAAATACAAAAGTGGAGAGCTGTAATTCGTGGTCAGATATTTTAAATTCTGTGTTGGAACCTGAAATGAAAATAAGTTAATCAGATGGATTATATTTCTCCCCTGCTAGCCAGTTAATTTAGGTTTTGGATCTGATTTCAAGGTTAATTTATTTAAATTACGTTGGTTAGAAATGTGCTGATAATTCAGGTTTTGATAAGTAACCGCATTAAAATTTAAAGATTTCAAGAGTGCTATTCTCAATAGCAAAGACAGCGACGAAAAAGTTTCCAAAAACGATTAAACACAGTAATAAATATATGAAAATAAGCAAACGCAATCGAACAGCAGAGAAGAAAAGATAAAATGCACTTTTTCTAAAATTGAAAATTTTAGACCTGAAGCCATTAAATTTTTAAGAAAAAATTGAAGGATTTGGGTTGGAAATACTAGAAGTCAGAGAGTAGCTATAGAATGTCACAAAATCATGTAAGAATTGGAGGCTCCCTTCAGTCCACCTGGACACGAGTGTCCCCATAGCTCAACAGAAGGGGCCCCGTATCTCCACAAACGAGAGCAGTCAGTTACCCAGCCACCCCCAAACAACAAACAAAAATACTAAATTAAAAATAAGTAAGCACTTCCAACACAAAATTACAAACCAACACACACACACACACACAAATAAATAAATAAATAAACAAAAAATAAACAAAATTACAAACCAACACACACACACACACACACACACACACACACACACACAAAAAAAAAAAAAAAAAAAAACATAAACACAAATTCAAAACATGGAAACACCACAGATATCTAAAACCCATATAAATACAGAATTCAATTTTAACAGAAGATTTCTACAAGCGCCCTATTTTCATTGATAAACTTCATTAGAGCAATAGTATATGATTTAAAAACTTTAAAATTAATGGCACCAAATCATGTATACAGCTTCACAGTGTCTTGTATCACAAGACACTGTGAAGAAGGTTTGGTACCGAAAGTTCAAAAAACAAGGACTATGACATTCACTAAGCAGAGCGCTCTGGCTCTCTATTGATGTCGATAAGGCCCGCCTGTAAGAACTTGCGGAAGAAGATCAGTATGCAACCACACGAGAGCTTGCTAAGCAATTAGACGTTAGTGCCCTGTCCATAAATCGCACTACGCATCGCATAAACTTGACGCAAAAGTTCAATCGCTGGGTGCCGCATGAGCTGACTCAAGCTGATAAGAACAGACGTGTTCGGACTTGCACTAATCTGCCCGAATATCAACACAAGGATAAAATTCTGAACCGGATTGTCACTTGTGATGAAATGTGGATTTACTTCAATAACACAGACCAAAAAGGGCGTTGGTCTGAGCCCGTCATCAGCGTCGCAATACGTAATTTGACTAACTGAAAAATCATGCTTTGTATCTGGTGGAACTCTCGTGGTATTATCTACAAAGAGTATCTGAAAAAATGTAAAACGCTTGACAGTAAGGTTTACAGCGGGATGATAGTCTATGTTGACGCTGCTGTCAAGGAAAAACGTCGAACTGAGTTCCGGAGAAAAAAAGTAATGTTCCATTGAGATAATGCAAGACCACATGTGTCTGTATTTACCGGCTGGACTTGTGTACGGACTGGAATGGGATCTTTTGCCTCATCCACCATATAGACCCGACTTCGTTCCTTCGGACTTTTCGTTCCTTCGGACTTTTCGTTCCTTCGGACAGAGCGCTCTGCTTTTTTCACACCTATCTTATTGGTGCTATCTTCTATTTTGTACAGGACGTCCGAAATGTGGTCGACCTGTTTTTGCATTCGCGGCCAGTTTCTAGGCCGAAGGCTTTGAAAAACTACCAAAACATTGGCAGAAAAATCATAAATTTGGATGGACTACGCGCACTTAAAGTATTGCTTTCATGTCTTTTTTCTAACTTTATTAAGAATGGATTTTGTCCGAAAACTTTCGTTACAACCAGTTAGTAGTTTGGTATAGTGTCTATTAGATGTATTTTTACCGAAGCACCAACACCGATAGTCCGGTTTTATAAACATATGAACTAAATATTATTTTTATGATAGAACTGCACTTTGATCTTAGTCAAAAAGCTCAAAAGTGTTTTAAAAAATTAATGGAAAATTTCGAGGCCATCAACAATTTGGGGAGGGGGAACACTGGTTTAATACAATATGACATACTCAGTATATCACGAAAATCTAATATGTAATACGCTCTTTAGTAAAAAAATTCGAAGCACCATGAAGGAAGTGGTTGGTTTTGATATCAAAAACTTTTCTTATATGTGTATAACTCATACACAGATAATAAAATAATTAAAAAATCACGGTCATAGTACCTGTTCACGGCTCACAATCACCCATTCAGTGTTCAAATTAGTAGCTGGTCGAACCGCCCCTGGTGGCAATGCATGCTTGAATTAGTCGAGCCAGGCATTCATCAGTTCTCGCTCCAGATCTGCGATATTTTGTGGTTCCCGAATCTGACGGCCTACCATGTCCCAAACATGCTCGATTGGTGAAAGATCTGGTGACCTTGCTGGAAAAGGAAGTAACAGAGTTACCTGCTTGAAAGCAGGTAAGTGTTGTCTTATAACTTTCTTAAATATATATATGACAAAGGTGGGATGTCAGATACTCAGATCAGATCTGAGCACGGAGACAGTCCAGAGATATGCGAGCGATATGTGGCCTGGCATTATCTTGTTGAAAAATGGCCCCAGGATGACGTGCCATGAAGGGTAACGCAGGATAGTATCAGCATATCGTTAAGTTGCTGTTAAAGATGTACGGAGGATGACCTGCTGTCAGAAAAAATAGCGCCCCACACCATCACACCAGGGGTTATGGCCCAATCAGCCTGCTGGCTCCGTCCTCTCCAGACACAATAACGGTGGTCATCTGCTTCAAGAGTTAAGCGGAATTCATCGCTGAACACTCTACTATGCCAATCTGATGGCAGCCATTATGATCGACTCCGCCGATGTTGTGGGGTCAAAGGCAAATGCTTTAAAGGCCTCTGTGAACATAACCCCGCCTCAGGCAAGCGCCGTGAGATGGTGGACGGTACCACGGGAGCTCTTGTGAACTTAACGAGAACTGCATATCCCTTTTCCTGCTCAACATCAGCAGGCTTTTAGTAAGTTTTTAATCAAACAACGACATCTTGTTCGGAAACTGACTGCCATCATGTCAAAACTTATGCATCTTGGTACCGACTTATGTCAACCTGTCTAATTACTTGCTGTTCCTACACCTTCTATATTATATGTCAAATTGTTTCATTTACTGCATTTATCAATTAATTTAGCTGTATTGTTACCATATCCTTTGCATTTTGAATTAGTATGTTGTCATTTATTGTCTAGTGTTGTTTCAATACTGTTAGTAATACGAATTATGCTGCACTATGTAACACAATTTATCTGTGATTTCTATTACTTGCACATATTATTTACTGCATACTGAATTTGCAGTTTCTTCTGTATTGCATTTGTACTCATATTTATATCATTTGTATTACTTAAGTACTGGTTCATCATAAATGCATCTGTTCTGTATTGAATTTGTGTTGCATTCATATTTAACAGCATATTATAATCTTTGTGCGCGCATTCATATTTGTGTTGCATTTATCTTCAATAATTTGTATTGCATTTATCTTCAATAATTAGTGTTGCATTTATATTTAATAGCATATTATAATAGCATATCCAATAGCATATAGAATTATATTGCACTCATATTCAAATATTGCATTTGTACTCATATTTATATCATCTGTATTAGTTAAGAAATGATTCATAATATATGCATCTGTTCTGTACTGAATTTGTGCTGCATTCATATTTAATAGTATTTGTATTTCTTATGTGCTGATTTATATAAATTGCATTGTTACATACTGAATTAGTAATGCATTTGTCGTGTCCTGCCCTTATCCTCATATTATATTCTTCATTTTTATAATGTGCTGATTCATCCTGTTTGCATATATTATTGTTACGAATTTGGTATTTAAAAAGCTAATATTAGTTCAATTATAAATTAATTGGTTTTATTTCTCGCGCAGTGCAGCGCGTGACGAATATTAAAAGAAAGCTAAGCCGGAAAAATTAAAAATACAAGAGCGCGTGCGTTAAATAAATAAATATCTCTTTTTGATTTCGAGAAAGTACTGGAAAATTCTAGCGCGTGATTTTAAAATCTTATAAAAGGAGGAAAACATCTCAGTTTGTAGTAGTTGCTTAGTTTGTTGTTGTTTAGAAAACTGCCGTTGTTGATTATAGCGAATTCGCGGATTAGCGTTCTTTAGCTGTTTTGAATTACGTTCTATTGTACATTTAAGTAGTTAAAAGATAACTACTGTGAGATATTGTGATACTGCATGATAATTTGAGAAAATTTAAGCATTTCTGTTGTGATAATAATAAATTTTTGTTCATTTTTCATCGGACTTGTGCATTCATTTCATAACGAACCCGTACGCAGACAACAATTTTTGGTGGCAGCGGTGGGATTTGAATGCCAATAACAAGAGCGATGGAAGAGCAACTAAGGCATTTAATATCAGCCTTTGCCTCATTTAAAGAAGAAATGAAATTGGGCCAGGAATCCCTCAAGGAAGAAATGAAAGCGGCACAGGAACAAATGAAGTTGGGCCAGGAATCCGTTAAAGGAGAAATGAAATTGGGCCAGGAATCCGTTAAGGAAGAGATGAAATCTCTTAAAAATGAGATGAAAGCAGGTCAGGACGAAATGAAAAGAGAAATTACCTGCGTAATAGAAAATAAATTTGAGGCTATAGAAGGCAGAATAGACGCGGTTGAAACTAAAGTTGGACAAATAGAAGAAAGAGTTTCTTCTGTAAAAGAACATATAGAAGAGAGAGTTTCTGCCGTCGAACAACAAATTGATGATAGGGTTTCTGCTGCCGTCGCCAAAGAAGTTGACAGCCTAAAGAAGTGCATAGCGACGGTAGGAAACAATTCTGAAGGTTTCAAATTTTTATCGATGCCTGCTCGTTCCGTTCTGAAACTATCCACATATGATGGGAAGACATCCTGGCAAGTGTACAAGACCCAGTTTTCTATCGTTGCGGATGCGAATGGATGGGATTCCCAAGCTAAGGCCTGTCATCTCGCCGCTTCTTTAAGAGCCGACGCAGCGGATATCCTTCAGACTCTTCCCGAAAACAAAAGGTTAGATTTCGAAGCTCTGTCCAGCGCTTTGGAGCTGCGCTTTGGCGAGAAATGTTTAAAAGACTACAGCAGGCTTCAATTAAAATCCCGTCAACAGAAGCCCACTGAATCACTTCAGGAGCTCGCCACGGATGTTGAAAGGCTGTCTCACCTTGCCTTTACGGAGTGCCCGAGAGAAACGAGGGAAATCCTGTCGCTGCAATATTTCATCGATGGCATTCGGGACCCTGAAATACAGAAAGCACTGCGAATGGCAGATGTAAAGGATGTAAAAAGCGCTCTGTTGTACGCCGTGAAATTGGAGGCAGCCCAGCAAGCAACTCTTAGGGATCGCTACCCAGTCAGAGCTGTGCGAGTCCACGACCCAGGGGACCAATTGATGGCTCGTTTAGATGATTTATCCAGACAAGTCCATGCTTTGATACGGAGTAGCAGTGAGAACAAAATGGCTCTAAGATGTTGGAGATGTGGTTCTGAAGGTTACTTACGACGGCATTGCAGAACACCCCAGGGAACGGATAATGAAACGGATGAGTTAACAAGACCAGTGAATGCTTTAAAACGGAATAGTGGTGAAACAAAACCGACCCTAAAGTGCTGGAATTGCGGTGTTGAAGGCCACCTACGAAGGAACTGCAGAACTCCCCAGAGCACGGAAAATAAGGCATACGATTTAAACAGACAATTAAATGCCACGGGAAGGAAAAGGACGGACAAGAAACCAAAGTGCTGGAACTGTGGAGCTGAAGGCCACGTACGAAAGAATTGCAGAACACCCCAGGGTACGAAAATTGAGACAATTTCTGAGCAACGACGCAGGAAACAAACTAATGACCATGTCAAGGAACGGAGGTTGCCAGATAATGAAAAACCCTGTTTTAAAGCGCTTAAGATCTCTATAGTGAGTGGCAACAATAACGGACTGTCCATCAATGGGTAAGGCTCCTCTAAACCAGGCTGAATCACCAACGTTTCTCTCTTGGCGAGGGAGTGAACGCGCTGCCAATTTTGGCGCGTTTATCGCCCACGCTGGCTGAATGTCTGCTGTTTTTTTAAAGATTTATTTTATAGACGCGCGGTATTCAGCGCATATAAACTTTTCGGATAATTTATTAATTCTCGAATAGTATATAGACGTTTTCACTTAAATAAAAATTTCGCGTATATTTTGTAAACATATTCAAAATAACTTATTCTTTAGATGTTTCAGTTTCGTTAGCAGACTATAATAAATAAGATATGAATAAAAACTTTCAATAGTGTCAAATGGGGAAATAGTTAAAGCGTAGAGTGTGCAAATAAATTTATCTTAATGACATTTTAACAAAAATTTCCATAAAAACACTGTAAATTCATACTAAAAAAATAACTTAAGAATATGTTGTCATTTAAGTCTGAGGTACATGGAAATAATTGTGCAAGATTCTGAAGAAACACTTTCTTTTAAATGTGTGAAATATTTCATAACATAATATGGAAGAAGAAAGTACAGCATTCTGTGTTTTGGATGCTTTTCATCAAATGTAATATAAATACGAACTAGAAACCGTAATAAAAAGTCCTTCCTCTTCAATCAGATCACCTTTGTGTTGCATTGTATTTGTAATACTTCTAAAAATCCAGTTTTTACCTAAATTAAAAAAACAGTTATTCCATAAAAGATAATAACTTTGAACGTATATAGAATGAATTTTGTAATTTGAGTTATGTTACAAAATAATTCATAGTTTATATATTTTATAATAATAATTTAGATAAAACCTGTCCAATTTAAGAATGTGTGTTAACCACATTCTTAAATTGTAAAAGGACGACTTAACCACATGTAATTCATTTCAAAGGATAAAAGAAAGCTTATTTTTTATTTTACACAGCAACAGCATTTTCATGCAGTCAAGTTTTTTTAACTGCTAGTTATTATACATAATACTTAATTTTAAACCCATTCTTATTAGAAAGCATAACTAAGAAACTTCTTTTTAAAGCACCACAGTGATTGCAAAGAATGTCGTTAAATTTACAAAAGTATTGAAGATATATTGAACAGCATTATAACAAGAAAGTACTGTACAAAATATGTAAATTTAGCATAACTTCTTTTTTAATATTTGCATAGTTTCCTCCAAATGAACCTTAATGGGAAGTTATCTTGCGAAAATTTAAAAGTATTAAAATGGCCTCTATTTAAGATGTAACTGCATTTATAATTATTTTGTAATTGCGAATAGATTATATTATTGCAATTAGATTATGCACTTACAACATAATTGCATAAAGTAATGAAATTAAGAGTTCACAGATACAATGTAATATAATTACAATGCAATTACCTAAATTGTAATTATAATCACTTATTTCATACCACAATATTATTACAATCACAATGTAATTTAAATTGGGTACTATACTTGCATACCCTCCACTCAAAAGGAGGTACTGATAAGCCTGGAAGTTATTATCAACAAAAAGCCTGTTCAGGACAGTTTGATGACAATTTCCACCGGGCGAAAAGTACATTCTTAAGCCCAGGCAAATCATGACAATAAAAATCATTTAGTCTTATGATTGACTATATTTTAAACCCTAAATTTGAATTCTGCACCAAATTATTTACCTATATTTTAACATACTTTATGAATTATTAGAAGCGATATGGCAAATATCTTCTAAAAATAACTGTAAAATATTTGTATCCATTAATTGATTCAGATACACACTTTTATTATTTAAGTATATCAAAATAACAGTTTCATGTTCCTGAAATACAAAAATTATGGAAAAAGTTAAAGTAATATTCTTAGAAGCATATGATATTAGTCACCAGATGCAAAATTATAGTTAATTTTTTGCCCTAAATACAATTTTATTACACAGTAGTCAAATGTGTAACTTAATAACATGTTATATAAAAAATTAATGATAATAAGTTTATCAGAAATGAATTAATTCTGCAAATAAACTTTCTGCACTTGAAAATTTTCTACACCTGAGGGAAGGGAGAGATCTAGTAAAATTAGATTTATTATAACTTCAGTTGGACCAAACACCTTCTCTCTATATATATGCATCACTAAAGAAATAAATAAAATTATCATGCTTAAAAAACAGATATACCATACCAGTTTTTTTTCCCCTTGTTACACTTTACATTGAGAAATAACAAACCGTACAACACTGAAAAATACTATCCTTGAAATTTTGTTTAAATGAAGAAACACACACCATCTTTTTATTTAAGCATTACACTTCAAAAACAGATACACATACCAATTTATTTTCACTAGCCTTTATACTGATAACATGCCATATAAAAATGAAAAGAATTATCCTTGAAATTTAGATAAAATGAAGTAACACAATGGGAAAATTTATGCACACGGACATCTTTTTTCTATTGCATGTTGTCTGACATGATCCACAAGTGCCTAAAATTGTACCCAAAGAAACGCATTTCAATATTAACAAAAAATTGTTTACAGATTAAAATTCATTCATTTCATACCAGTATTATAAAGATCATGCATGAAACAAATCTGCTTTCCCATACTTTTAAGTAAAACTTTTATACTGGAAAATAGACTATATTTCTATATATTAGAAACAAGAAAATACTAATTTGAATGTTCTGCATTCATTTCTAAATCTTTACTCCATTGCCAAATTGTATAATACTGTGATTATAAATAAACTTGCACAATCCTTGCAATTATTGAAGTCAGATTATATATATTTTGTCTCACACTATTCAATTTATTCTATTGACTTCAGATGTCAATGTCAAAATTCTGGAAGTTATTTTAACCAAGAAACAATAGTGGGCACCGTGCATAAACAACTCATCTAACTTTTTAACAATAGTGATTATAAAATAAAGAAAAAATTATATATCATTCCAACGATGTTGCAAGTATAGTATAATGAATGTTACATATATCTTTAGCAAACATTCAGATTTTATCTTGACTTTCCAAATTATTATTTATTTTTTAATAAATTTCAATATGCTAATGATTTTCATGTTACATTAGTATAAATTCCACAATTAGCACAGGAAAACAAAATCCGCGCTTTATATTAGAAGAGAAATTTCTTTTCCATATTCAAAACATCTACATTGGCGATGTTTGGCGACGGGTACATTAACCCTAGACTAATTTAATTATAGCTATTATTACAGAAATTAGCAGATACTCAGGTTATTGTAAACAAGAATTTCACTTTACTTGCACATTATAAACATCAGAGAAGATATAAACTCTAAATGAAGGCGTAATTAACATTATACTTACTAAGCAAAGTTCAGCGCCTGGACCAGGTTTCCAATTGTCTCTTCGGCAATTATTTACCCATATTTTTCTTCTTTCTTCATTTTTAGGAAATTTTACCAATGTATGACCTTTCCGTGAATGATTTGAACAATTAATAGCTGTACATCCGCCCATTTTACACAAAAAAAAACACAAAAAATTGTTGCACCTTAACCACTCAGCCGCCATTAAATCTCCCACTTGGGAGCGCGAATGCCTGATGATTCAGCCTGGTATATAGGAGCCTTATCAATGGGAATATCGATGGAGTTCCTTGCAATATAATCATTGACACAGGAGCTAATGTTACCATCATTAGGAAAGATTTAGCTGAACAGTTTAAAGATAAACTTATTTGGACGCCATCCTGTGTTACCCTTCAGACTGCGTCTGGTGACAAGATCAACATAACTGGGAAGTTAAACGTAAACATCACGTTTGGAAGTGCCGCCTACCATCACACGGCATATGTGGCGGATATTACAGATCCATGCATACTCGGATTGGACTTTTTAAGGAAATACAATTTTTCCTTAGATTTCAAAAACAATAAGCTGCTTTCAGCATCTGATGGTATGATTATCCATCCTCAAAAGGGATCCTCGCCTGGAAATGTCGACGCCTTGTCCGAAAGATCGAGCTCGGGAAGCTGCCGAAATCATACCAGGGTCGAAAGGAAACTCAAGACTACCAGCTATTCTCCATCCCAGAAGCTCTTCGGTCGAGACCTTCGTCTGCCTTGTGACCGCCTGTTTAGTCGCCCTACGGATGCGCCTTCATCGCCTGAGGAACACATCCAAGATGCCCAGGCCCGGTTTGAGGGGATGCACCGTTCTGCACGAAAGCGAGTCAACTTGGCGACGGAGAAAATGAAGACCAGATGCGACACAAGAGCTACTAGACAGAGATCCAACAAAGGAGACAAGGTGTGGTTGTGGAACCCAATTCAACGAAAAGGACTGAGTCCTAAATTACAGTCACCTTCGGATGGTCCATATACAGTGCTGAACACGAATGACGTCGTGGTTCGGATCCGTGAGTCTTCGAATTCTTACGACAGGTTAGCTTATTACTATGGCCATAGTACATAATGTAAATAATTGTAAATAGTATAAGACCATGGTCCATTTTGTTTTTAAATGTGTCTTTGATTTGATTTGTATTTAGTATTTGATTTGCATTTAGTATTTGATTAGAATTTGATAGCATTTGATTTGTTTTATGTATTGCATTTATTGTTCATGTTGTTTATTATTGTAATGTAGTGCTTATTAATGCATTTATGCCACAGTTGTAAATTTAGCTTCCTGTCCAGGGATTGTACTGCCCGGGACGTGCAGTCCTTGGGAAGGGGGCAGTGTTACGAATTTGGTATTTAAAAAGCTAATATTAGTTCAATTATAAATTAATTGGTTTTATTTCTCGCGCAGTGCAGCGCGTGACGAATATTAAAAGAAAGCTAAGCCGGAAAAATTAAAAATACAAGAGCGCGTGCGTTAAATAAATAAATATCTCTTTTTGATTTCGAGAAAGTACTGGAAAATTCTAGCGCGTGATTTTAAAATCTTATAAAAGGAGGAAAACATCTCAGTTTGTAGTAGTTGCTTAGTTTGTTGTTGTTTAGAAAACTGCCGTTGTTGATTATAGCGAATTCGCGGATTAGCGTTCTTTAGCTGTTTTGAATTACGTTCTATTGTACATTTAAGTAGTTAAAAGATAACTACTGTGAGATATTGTGATATTGCATGATAATTTGAGAAAATTTAAGCATTTCTGTTGTGATAATAATAAATTTTTGTTCATTTTTCATCGGACTTGTGCATTCATTTCATAACGAACCCGTACGCAGACAACATTATGCACTGACTTTGTATTGCTATTATATACTGAATCTGTATATATTTCTATTCACAGTATTTGTTATGTGCTGAATTCTATTGATCACATTGTTATATACTGTATTTGTACTGCATTTGTAGTGTACTACCCTTATCTTTCTATTTATATTATTCATACTAGATATGTGCTGATTCATCTTGGTTGCATTTATTACATACTGAATTGTATTACCTCTCATATACTAAATTTGTATCGCATCTGCGCTGAATTTACATTACCTGTTATATTTTGCATTTATATGAGTTCATCTTGATTAGATTAATTATGCACTGAATTTGTATCACTTAATATATTTGTATTACTTGTTCTATACTGAATTTATAATGCATTTGTATTTATTTTATTCGTATTTGTTCTGTGCTGTTTTATCTTGATTGCATTTCTACAGCATTGAATTTGATTTACCTGTTATCTATTGCATATTGTCATTTGTAGTGTACTATTTATATTTATATTATTCGTATTGGTTAAGTGCTGATCCATTCTGATTCTATTTATTACGCATTGACTTTGCATTACCTAATTTATACTGACTTTTTATATTATTATTTATTTATTTATTGTATTGTATCGGTTATGTGCTGATTAATATTAACTGCATTCTCATATACTGAATTGGTAACGCACTGTACTGCCCATGTGCATGTGTACTGCCCTTATACTTACTCATATTTCTATTACTCACATGCACTCATATCTTTGATTTGTATTTGTTATGTACCCATGCCATTACTTTATCCTCCCCAATGCACTCTGGCCTATTTAATATGTTTAATTTTGATTCAGATTTAGTATTATTGTGATGTCATTAACCAGTAATAGGCCTATTCTGTCTTATCGTGATGCCCTTAACTTATAACACGCCTTCTGTGTTCTGTACTCATTTTCCTGTAACTTGCTTTATCTTGTAATCTTTACCTCTTATTGTTAAATTTGTACAATCCTTGATATATTATTAATGTACTTAATTGTATCTCTCTATGCCCTTGTTTGGCCATGTAAATATTTCTTTTATAAATCTGACGCCTGGGCGACGGGGTGTGGGTTCCCTATGGGCCTTTGGTTCGTTGAACTGCCCTGGGTGGATCCGGCATTGGGCTTGGTCTCTCTGTGCGCGGCTCTCGTGTGGCCTCTTTGGCTGCTCTAGATCGTGGGGGGCGCGGTGCTGAACTGATTCACCCTATGGTAAAGGTACAGTGCTCGCGTCTTCCGTCAATGGAATGGAATGGTACCACGGGAGCTATATAGACGTGGCTGTAGTGCGTTGAATAGTCGACAGTGATAGTGGTGTGGCGGTTCAGGCCTGGCGAACAATCATCCTATCTTGCCTCGCATTTGAGCTCCTTGGCCTTCCAGATCCTTCATTTCGCCAGCAGTTTCCTTGTAGCAACCATTGCTGCCAACATCTTTGCACAGCAGTGTCTGTACGCTGCAAACGGCGACCTATTGCCACCCAGCTTCACGAAACCCAACAATGAGACCACGATCGAAGTCATTTAGTTGTCTATAGATATCATGGTAATGGCATCTTTATGGAATTACAACGGAAGCAACAAAAAGAGATAAGTTTTCCGCCTCTGTTACTGGTTTTATACTTTGCGAATGGCGCACTAGAAATGCGCGCTATGATTACATTCCTGTTCATTTGCCTTGAAACTTTGATCATTTGCACGTTCGATCAAGATGTTTTTGCATACCAAATTTCGCCACGATCGCAAAAGTCCTTCTTTGTGCTTCGATTTTTTTTTTTTTTTTTTTTTTTTTTTTTTGCAAAAGAGTGTACATAAATATGATATTCAGCACATTTACCAGACATCCAATCTGTCAATTTGCTAAAGCTTACTTACTTTATTGTAGTTAAGGTTATACCTATTCTTGCTACGCTACATCCATCGACATCCTTCTTATTTCACTGCGCGCATTTCATTTGCAAAATTATCTAATTTCATTGCAAAGTTAATTAAATAACAGATTTTGCCTGATTTTATCAAAAGATTCGAAGGACTTGAGGTCAAAATCTTGTAGTTTAACTTTTCTTCTATAAACTAAGTAATTATATTGTCATTAAACTTTTTTTGCAGTTTTAACCATTCAAATTAAAATTTTTCTTTCCTCTAGCAATACTTGTTTTACTATTATTTTAAATTTTGGTTTTTACAGCAATTTTCTCTTTTATATCATCCAATAAAGCATTCTAAAAATAAATAAGTGAAAGTTTTCTTCGGAATTTTCTCTTCCCCCCCCCCAATCCATGGCCACTGAAAACAATATTAAAACTAGATTTATCATCAGTCCATCAAAATTGATCGATCTTCTCAACTTATTAAAGAAGACAACACTTACCTGCTTTCTCATAACTTTCTTATATTTTACATATATTTGACAAAGGTGGGATGTTAGATACTCAGATTAGATCTGAGCATTGATAACTCCCCTCTGTTTCTCAAGCAGAGTTTAATCATTTTCATATTCAGTCCATTCTATATTTTCAACATCATATTCATAATTCTGAAGCTTCTTCAAATTATACTTTCATAAGTTAAGTGAAATTCTTTTCCAAAAGCATTACTAAAAAGAAAATTATATTGTTTTAACACTTTCAATAATCTTACTTTTTGTTGTTCTTGAAGTTTTTGTATTCCATTACCTTCCTTTACACATACAGCTTTTCAGAGGACTTGAAATGAAGTGTTTATTAGGGATTGCAGCATTCAGACCTTTCACGTAATTACAAATATTACTACTATGCCTTACTTAATACAATAAAATTTTTCCTAAAAAGAAAAAAGCCCTATAGATATTTTTAAGAGGAATGGACCCGTAAGAAATTTTATGCTTCTTTATTGCATGCCTTTGTGGTGTAATAGGAAGAATGTCTGGCAAGCAACTGGAGGTCCAGAGTTTGAATCTTCACAAAGCCATAGCTGACTTTCTTAAGTTTCCTGCTCTAAAAAGTTCTAATCATTTTACAGTTGTACCCAAACTAAACTGTGGAAGATGATAATTAATCACCACCTGAATTTGGAGATCTGGGCCTCTCCTTTTTCAGTCACTCTTTAGGTGGAGGAGAATAAAAGAAATTTTCAGTTTGATGCTTTCTTATGACATGCCTTTGTATTGTAATTGGAAGCCCATTGGGCTAGCATCAAAATATCACTGAGTTCAAATCCCAGTGATAGCATCATTAATTTCATGCTCCAATTAGTACTTAAGGACTAAAAGAAATTTGGAACTTTATAGAATTATTTTGCCTAATTCTAGAAAAAAAAAAAAAAAAAAAGAGGGGGGAGAAAGAAAAAAAAAAAAGCTGAAAAGTGTTTCTCTGCATGTTAAACTGAGAAAATTTAAGTAAAAAATTTTTTCATTTGATGTGTTAATATCAACAACTAATTTTTTCAGATCTGGCTCAGATTTTATATGTAATTTTTTATAGCTTTCTGAAACTGTGCATAACTACGTGCAACTAATTGACTCTACATTTCAATGTATAAATTATTTCCTTTAAAAAAACTAGCTGGTAATAATACTGACGTATTCACTTTTGAATTGCATTATTTTTGAATAAAGTAACAGCATTTATACATAAACATAAATCAACTACCAAAAAATATTTTGATAATATCATTGAGATTTTTTTTTTTTTTTTTTTTTTTTTGTAAACAGGCTCATTTCTAAACTTTGAAATTCAAAAATGACAGGGAGAAAATATTAATCCTTTATTTAGTCTCAAACAAGAATCACAAACTTTACAATGCTTAGCATCACTAGCAATAAATTTCAAAAATAATTATACATATATACAAAAATCTTCTGCACAGATATTCCATACAAAAATAAAAGCATAACAACAATAAGTAAACTTTTAAAATGCAACACATAATGTACATATTGATAGCACCAGGATGAAAACACAACTGCATTACGATATTCCTTGCCACATTTATACAAGCATATACTTTTGTAATGGGCTGAAGACAAAATTATAGTCAAGAGTTTTAAAATATGACAAAGGTAACACTTATATTTTTGAGTGGAAAGACTGTTGCAATTAATTTGTTTCAATTTTTAATTTTTTTTCTATAACTCTATCATTAAGATTTAATTTTTCAACTTCATTTTGATATATTCTTCTTATTTAGACATTAAATCAACGTTTAAAAGTGATTTTAGCAGTTTTATGCAAATAACCTTGCATACTTATAGTTCTCTTTTAATTAAATATTATTTGTTTACCTCTTTTATATATGTGATTATACATTATTTTATTCTTAGACATCCACTTTATGAATAAAATTTTTGAAATAATTCAAATTCTATGCATTTTGTGCTATAAAGATATGTATCTTCTACAAAAATTTATCTGCATTTACTTAATGCATATCTTTTCTGTAGCAAAAATTTGCAAAACAGTTCTTCTTATACAATATTTTTATAATAAAATTTATATATTTTACACCGATTCAAGTGACTGAATCATTTTTATCAGCTAATCTGTAACAGTATGATGATGAAGAATCTATTTGCAAGTTCCTCGTCTTGTGAAAAAATGGTCACTAATTTTTGAATTCACAGTCTTCCACTCAAATGTTTGTATGTTAAAGCCAGAATTTTGAATTTCAAATTTGGTTTAAAAAAATGGGAAATGTTAATCTTTCATTTTGAATGTACTTTTGTATACTATACTCCCCATATTGCAAAAAAAAAAAACAGTGACAAATAGAGCTACCAAATTTTGAACATACGTCATCCTTTACCCAAACATGTGCACCACAAAGACAAAATTTTAAAATTTATTTCATATGAATTTAATGAATCTTTTACTAATAAACTCAGCGAATTGAAAGCAAGCATTGGCAACACTGTTCAAAATTAAACAATTTTATTCAATCACACAAGACTGTTACCATTTGTCAAAATGTAGGATGTCTTTCAAATCAATGTTGGCAAGCTATCTTTCAATTTTTATTGACACACTCTGCTATGCAATGTGTTGCCACTACCTTGCTGTAGTGTAATATAAACTAAAAAAATTTAAAGCAATAAATGTGGTTCTTAAGAATATATTTCTGCTTTTTAATATGCTTGATTTACACAAAAATGCATTTAAATCATGAGACGTCTAATTAGAAATATTAAATACTTTTATGAAATTAGCTAGAAATCACTAGCTGGACTCATTAAAATTATATATTTTTTCTTTTTTATGATAATTATTTTAAGCTGCTGGCAATGAAAGCTGCTAGTTTAACAGAAACTCTTAAGTATTCATATCATAGTTTTATGAATATAAGGGATACATCACTCTCACATAATGGAGAATTATATTATCAGTCATATTTACATCTGCATTAAAATGCAATGTTTGAAAAATCTAGAGTACATAGTCACAAATGCAATATTTGAAAAACTAGAGTATATAAATAACCAGATAAAAGCCTAAGGGTAATAAGATCAAATTAAAAAGGCTTCATGCAGCTAAAACATTTCAAATTATGCAGTTTTTACAAAAAATGGTATTACATACAGCTAATTTTAGCAAGTAAAATTTTTAAAAGGTCAGTTTGAGGAACATGATTAAATGCATATTTTTGCATACAATGATTGCAAAACATGATTTTGAATTACTTAGTATATACAACATGCTGCTTCAAGCAAAGTTCATTGAACAAAAACTACTTCTTGGTGACTTTTTCATTAAATGAAGTGAAACAAAAGCAAAATTTTACAGGTCATGTAACTGGTGTATTTAATTATCATACATTCAAACTAGACCAGGGAAATATCAATCAGTTTCAGATAAGAAACTTACAAATTCACAACAGATTGTAAAACTACATGAAGCTGACATTGATTTTAACCTCAAACTTCTACATATATTTCAATAACAATGATTTTAAAAAATATTCCTCTCTTTCTTAAAGATCTAGTAATCAATTTTATAGCAAAGGCTTAATTTTTCTTGGATATTCTCAAAATACAATTATAACAGAATATTTTTAAATATTTAAATTTATGTTATAATACTTCAATTAAATATGTCAAAATAGAATTAGAATAAAAATTAGCTACATTAGCAGTTAGTCACATTGTCCAACTGCAGAACAATATCTGAACAAACTTGACTTTGCAGAATGAATGCAAAAAGTGACTGACTATCATAAAAGGGGGGAAAAAACATGGTATTTTTTGAAAAATAAGTTTTTTCCTTCCACATATATTCACATCCCCCCTCTTTTTTTAAAGTTTACTGTATTGGTCTGGATATAAAATGACTTTTAACCACTTGCACTAAGACGTGCCACACACGGTGAGATACTTTTGTCTCAAACCGCGAGTGACGTGAACACCATGTCAATAGGCATTTATCGCAAAAACAAAAATAATATGGTGCACACGTCGCCTAACAACGAGAATGTTTATTTCTCGAGTTACAGCTCTGGATTGCACTCACAGACGCAGAGCGGCATAAATGAGACACTTTACCGCTTGTTATATTGTAGCGCACGGCACCGCAACCATGAAGTTCCGTTGTAGCGCAAGTGGTTACTGTCATTTTGCATTTTTTTCCTTGCTTTTTATTTTTCAAACCATTAAGCTTTTTCTTATATCAATTGGACACTTGTAAAACAAAAAATGCAAGGTTTTATAAATGAAGTCATCTTATTTTTAGATCAAAACAACATTTCATGCATAAATTGTTCAAAACATTTTCCTAGCTAAATGCACCATGTAATTTTTTTATTAAAATGTAATAAAACAATGACAGTACACTTACTGCAGTTATTAACAAAAGCAAATGAATAAAATTATTAGATGATGTATTTACAAGACAAAATTTGAATCCCTGAATCACTATTTTTATTAAAAGTTTGAGAAGTATAATTTATTTTAAAATATCTATTATTTATTTCAATATAATTTTAGAAAAGGATGCTTGATATTTTTTAAATTTATTTTTATTAATCACATTAGATCTCCAAATGACTTCATGATTATATGAAAATTACATATAAATATTTACTAATATTTTATATACAAAGAATTGATTTTTGAAAGGTACCATTAGATACTCATAAAATGCTCTGCAATATTCATAATAATATGAAAGGCATCCTAAAAAATGATCTTGTTTAAAAATCCTATTTTAAAAATGCTTTTTGAAAAGAAATACAATATAATAAATTTTATTTATTTATGTAATTTAATAACGAAATCTCAGATCTAGCAACAGTATTTTCACCTTAATATAATAAGTTATATATGTAAGGCATCACATCACATCACATAACATTTATCACCAGGTTAAAAAATTGAATAAAAATGCTTGTTCAAATGCACTGGAGGAAAAATAAATTAAGTACAATTGCTGTTTGTCAAGCATCAGGCCATCTTCATACATCATTAAAACCGAGCTTTCTATAGGATATATGCAAATCAACCCTTCTCTGAACTATTTCCTGAAAGAGAACATCAAAATGCATAATTAATATGAAAAATTCTGCTTATTATCTTTATTTTATTTATTATTAACACTGAAGCACTGGTCGCAAACAATACATTTAAATTTCTTTTGATTTTGATTTTTCTTGTGGTTTGTCTTAATTTTATCGTATCACTTTCTTTTCCATTTTTAAACTGCATGTTAAAAAAATATCAGCTAGATAAAAAAATACAGCAAGTTTTTACTCACAAAAAATCATCAATAAGTGCTTGCTATGATTTGCTGGTCTTCCAAAGATTGTAGAAGATATAATATGAGGCTAAATTTATAGCACATAAATTAATTCTACAGTGCAATAGATCAAAATATATATATATATAATTTATTTCCTAAACAGTATTGGTTAATTGATTATATTATCTCCTAAGTTTAATTAAAGTAGAATTATTTTAAAAGTGTGCATCCATATTGGTAAGTTATATTTTGAAAGATGTTTTGAAGATGTTTTTCAAAATATAACTTACCAGTATGGATGCACACTTTTAAAATAATTCTACTTTAATTAAACTTAGGAGATAATATAATCAATTAATCAATACTGTTTAGGAAATAAATTATTATTAACTAACTTTGCAGCAATTGCGCAAGTAATAATAACTTGTATTCGCACTAAATGGATTTAAGTTCATACAACATTATATATATATATATATATATATAAAGAAGAAGTAGAATACTTAAGTACATTTTTATCTATAATTTATACCAACAAAAATATTTTAAAATATAAAATAATTAATACAAATAATTTAACTTCTCGTTACTTCTAATCGTCGAGATCACATCCGGCCAGATGCCGACAGACACACATTTATTGTTTCAAGCGTTGCAGGTTACACACTGTTAAATTACATAAAATATTACATGGTGCACAAGTCCATGCTTTGTTAGACTACAGTCAAAAGTTGTTAATTCAGACACCCATAATACGGAATGACCTATAATCCGGACCTCAAAGCTAAAATCTTTCTGCGCATGCGCCGCGTTGACGCATGCTCATAGGCGTTTTACGCGTGCGCGTTTAATGTACAACGGACGGTATAAGCTAAAATTATCTATTTCAGTTAATGTTGATGATTGTGTTTTCCCTTAATCTTCGAATTGGATCCGGCTTATTATTTTTTGCCAACTGTAAGAGCAATTTTATGAAAGCAAGCTTGAACTTTCAATTATGTCAAATAAAATTTCCGATGCTGGAGCTCCCAAAGGATCTAGAAAACGAAAGTATGTTTTGATGTCCACCAAACAAAAAACGAATTGCTACAAAAATGGATAAAGGTATATCCTTTGTTTATTTAACCGTTCCGAAATATGTTTATCAATTTCACGCTGCTCTGCGCGGGGGGGGGGGGGTGTCGCGGCACGCAATTAACTGGAAGTTGATCTGTCAGCACTATCGTTATCTTCAGGGCAGATGTTTTTATTTTATTCGGCTTATAATTCCTTACTAAATGTGGTATTTAATCTCGATGTACTCCGTCTTTGATATGATTTAAATCAAATTCCTCGTAATTATACATATCACGAATACAAATCAAATAGTTTTCTGGTTGCAATTTTCTAATTCCGGCTATGCGTAAGGTATGCTTTACGCATGCGCGCGTTGAAAGAAATGTTTAATAAAGTAAACAAATAAACATTAAGCTTCTTTTTTTGTAAATTTTGATACCCTTTAGATCATATTTGCTCATTATTTTATAAATTACAGTTTCATATTTTTAATTTTATAATTTCTGCATGCCATCTTACCAGATTTAAACTGAAGATCTATAATCCGGAAAAAATCGATAATCCGGAATCGCCGAAGTCCCGACGAGTCCGGATTAAAGACTTTTGACTGTATAACATTCATTATTCGCAGATTACATATAATTATGTTATATTCAACATTACATGCTGTACAAATTCATGCATCTTTACCCTTTTACATTATTCACAATGATATTTTATTCTACACTGTGGGTTTAGCATATTACAACATTTAATGCTTGAAGGGAGTATATACTATATATACAGTCAAAAGTCATTAATCCGGACTCGTCGGGACTTCGGCAATTCCGAATTATCGATTTTTCCGGATTATAGATCATCAGTTTAAATCTGGTAAGATGGCATGCAGAAATTATAAAATTAAAAATATGAAACCGTAATTTATGAAATAAAGAACAATTATGATCTAAAGGGTATAAAAAATTTACAAAAAAAAAAAAAAAAAAAAAAGCTTCATATTTATTTGTTTACTTTATTAAACATTTCTTTCAATGTAAGTTGTTTAAGTTGCTTCGTTTTTTATGTGATAATACATTCTCTTAAATTCTATAAACAGACATAATTTCTTGTTCAGTTGCAAAGTTCCGCTGTTCAAGTCCTATAATTGCTGTGTCGAGAATACCGACTAATTTGCCAATCGAAATTTTTTCGTTTTCAATAACCTCTGTCACTTTCTTCGCTATTGGAAGCGAATTATAATGACGAGGAATTTGATTTAAATCATATCAAAGACGGAGTACATCGAGATGAAATACTACATTTAGTAAGGAATTATAAGCCAAATAAAATAAAAACATCTGCCCTGAAGATAAGGATAGTGCTGACAGATCAACTTCCAATTTATTGCACGGCGGTGTTAAAGATAAACAACGTTTAGATAAACAAACGTTAAAGTTTAGATAAACAAAGGATATGCCTTTATCCATTTTTTGCAGCAATTCCACTTTTTGTTTAATGGACTTCGAAACATACTTTCGCTTTGTAGATCCTTTACATATTAGTAAATATATATCAGAAATTCTATTTGACATAATTGAAAGTTCAAGCTTACTTTTATAAAATTGCTCTAACAGTCTGCAAAAAATAATAAGCCGAATCCAATTCAAAGATTAAGGAACAACGCAATCTGCAACATTAAGTGAATTAGATAATTTTAGCTTAGCTTATACCATTCGTTATACATTATACGCGCATTCGTAAACGTATTTTGCGCACGCGTACACGCATATTCGCAGCCGTAAGCATGCGTCAACGCGCAGAAAGTTTGTAGCTTTGAGGTCCGGATTATGGGTGTCTGAATTAACGACTTTTGACTGTATATATATATATATATTAAAAAAGGGGGAGAAGAAGAAGAACAAAGTATAGAAGAGAAAGGGCTTGATTAAAAAATATATTAAATGTAAATGCCAAGTCACATATCTACGATTGTTACATAAATGAAGTTTATCACAGTTATTGTATAATTTACAGATTCTAGTATTTATTTGTTCATTATGTGTTACATTTCTATCTGTAACTAGCAACTAATAAACATTATGCTGTTGTGACACTGCATGGTAACGCTCACGGCAGTGCAAGAGGGTCTTTGCCAACTTTGCTAGTATATTTCTGTTTTTTAGAGAGGCACTGAGCAAAGCTAACCAATTTGCATTAGCTGGCTTATTGAGGTGGAATTCTTTAGTTTTCGGGCATTCAAAGGTATAACGTTCTGGATCTCCCAACTTGTCACAGTCACATAGATCTGTTTCACTAATCTGAAAATAATGAAGATAGGTTAGAAAAGGATCATGTCCAGTGAGGTACCACATGATCCAACTGATTTTGCCCAGCAAATTTGTCGATACTTCTGAAACCATTCTGAAGGTTCTTCCAGTTAAAGCTGTTTCCCATCTCACTTGCCATTGCTGTGTCAAAGATTGCCATGCAGAGACTTTGTGGTGTGAAATCAATAGCGGGTTTTTGTCTCTTGTACATATGTGGACATAGCTGTTTCTTTCACCAAATGGTCTGTCTCTTGTGCACATGTGGACATAGCTGCTTCTTTCACCAAATGGCCAGCTATTTCATTTCCCTAAATTCCCATGTGTTGCGGGAACACAGAAAAGTTGAGGACGATGTGAGGAATGAAAATTTAACAACTGTAGCTGTATTTCATGAACCAAACTGTTTCTGGTCTTGAAGTTGCAGAGTGCTGTTAAATCAGAGGCAGAATCTGAAAAGATTGGGATTGAATGTTTATTGGCACATAAGGTTGTGGCTAGTCTTGTTGCTTTCCCCAGTGCAACTAATTCAGCTTGATAAACTGAATTACCTGCTCCTAAACATCTTCGCCATGAGTATATCAGGTGAGTATAATATGGGTATATCATGAGTGCAATGACCAATAATAACAAGTAATTTATAAATAATTTGACTAAAAATACTTTAACTGTATTCAATACAGTTATTACGTATTTATTGTCTGTGTTTTAAAAACATTTTTAACATCAGCATTTGAATCATTTTGAGCAATTTTATACATTATGCACAGTTAAATCACATATTATAACCAACTGACACACATATGCATAGCAATCAGGTCTTCACAAGCAACTCAGGAGATGCTGGGTG
The DNA here is from genome assembly GCF_044657685.1 of Stegodyphus dumicola. Taxonomy (NCBI): domain Eukaryota; kingdom Metazoa; phylum Arthropoda; class Arachnida; order Araneae; family Eresidae; genus Stegodyphus; species Stegodyphus dumicola. The sequence continues at coordinate 39,562,295 of NC_140776.1, forward strand.
GTTCTGAAGATATCCGGAGCCAAGAGGCTGCAGTGCATCTGAAATTACTGATGGATATATAGTCTAAGATCCCTTCATTAAAACTGGTTGAGGTGCTCCCAACTTTCTTAAAGCCTTGTGAATTTAGAGACCAGGGAAAAAGCTGAAGGTTTTGTCCATAGTCTGAGAACAACCACAGCTATCCTACTAAAAGATACTATCAGCTATAAGGAAGACCATGAGTTTGCACAAGTGTACTTAATCAACAAGGATGTAGATATACACCTGTTACTTGATGGTAGGCTTGCTCAGGAATCAAGAGACCTAATTTATACCAAGAAAACATTCCTCAGACAATAATAATGCCCCACAAGCTTCTACAATCATACAGTGATTTTTTAGGAGTCTGCTTTCAGCAATTTCAGGCTTGATTTGGCTTGACTTTCAGGCTTTCATCCATTCATTTGAATTTAAAATGTGACGCAAATTCTCCAGATTAAGACTCTCAGAATTCTCATAGAAGCTCCCGATTCCTCAAGAATTCCACAATTCACAAGGATTTAAAATTCAATTTTGTAATTAATGATATTTTAAACTCAGCTTCAAGATTATGTGAGAATTATTATTCTATTTCATTAATACCATCATCAGAAGATAAACACAGGATTTAAATACATATAAGTGACTAAGGAGCATTTTTCATTTTAAAAAATGGCCATCATTGCAAGCAAACCTTTGCAATTAGTGCAAATTCAGTATTAGAACTCCTGTGTAAATTGCACTCTTTTGGGTAATGAATTTTGTAAACATGAGTACAATCATGAAGCATGTGCTCCAGAACTAATAAGAAATAAGGCTCACTGAAGAGCTATTTTGAATATATATAGAAGCGAGATTAAAAAATGTTAAGAGCCATTTTGCTTCATTAATAGTGATAAAATCAGCTGTTAATACTGTTAAATAAACAATACTATTGGGTTGGCAACTAATTAATTGCGGATTTTTTTTTAGAAAATCAAAGACAATTTTTTCATGGAACTAAATAACTTTATTCTGTAATGTATTGCCCATTTTGATCAATGACCTTTTGCCATCTTTCAGGCAGCATCATAATCCCACGTTCATAAAACTTTTGGTTTTTATTAGCAAAAAAACTGAATCAGGTACGATTTGACATCATCATCATTATTGAAATTTTTACCATTCAAGGAGTTTTGTAAAGATCGAAACAAAAAGTAATCAGATGGTGCAAGGTCAGGACTATATGTTGGATGTGGTAAAACATCCCAACCAAGCTCCAATAATTTTTGCCGAGTGACCAAAGATGTGTGTGGCCTTGCATTGTCATGATAGAATACAACACCTTTTTGATTTGTCAATTCGGGCCGCTTTTCTTCAACTGCATTGTTTAATTTCATTAGTTATTCAATGTAGACATCAGAATTGATCGTTCGGTTGGGTGGTAAGAGTGCAAAGTAGACAATTACTTTGTAATCCCACCAAACTGGTAACAAAACCTTCTTTTGATGAATATCAGCTTTTGATGTTGTTTGAGTTGGTTCATCTGGCCTGCTCCACGATCTTTTCCGCTTGATATTGTTGTAAACAACCCATTTTTCAACGCCAGTTAACAGTCATTTAAAAAATGGATCATTTTCATTACGTTTCTTTAGCAAATCGCAGCTGTTAATGCGTTGCGTTAAATACGTTTCTTTCAGTTCGTGAGGAACACATTTATCGAGTTTTTGAACATAGCCAAGTTGTTTTAAGTGATTTTCAATGCATGTATGTGATACATGAAGCTTCTCTGCAATCTCACTTGTTGTACTGTGACAATCTGAATCGATTATTTTGATTAGGTCGCCACCAACTTCAACTGGATGACCAGAGCGTTTTTCATCTTTGAGTGAAAAATCCCCAGAACGAAATTTGGCAAACCAATTTTGACACTGCCGTTCTTTTAAGGCTTCATCACCATAAACAGCACATAACTTTTTATGAGCTTGCGATGCGTATTTTCCCTTTGCGGAAATAAAAAAGCAAAATATGACGAAACTGTTCCTTTTGATTTTCCATTTTTCAACGAACGCCAAATGAAAGCTACGCAACCGATCAAAAAACATTTTTTACTGATTGACAGCTGAATTGCCAACTATCAAATAACAAAATGTGTTTTACATTTGTACTACGTCTGCAACTCTAAAAATTCAACTGAAGCCATCTATGAGTGAAATCCGCAATTACTTAGTTGCCAACCCAATATTGCAATAATAAATTATCTAAATGAAAAATACTTCAGACAACAGTTATACCAAACCAGATGAATTCCACTATTATCTAGAAGCCTCCAGATTTGTTTGACTGCTGAATTGTTCCACAGTCTGTCACCAGCTACACCAACTTAAGCAGTTGATATTCAACTCTTAGATCAATAGCTCAGAATTCTCCTCAGTTCCCATATCAAATTGTTACAAAATGGGAACAAGATTAATCATTATTTTAAAATGCTGTAGCTATTTAATATACTGTTTTAAATCAAGAATGTGCATTTTTCAAAAGCTGAAGCACTTACAATACTTACATATCACAAAATCATCATTTCAGATATGCTCTGGGTCAGCAGTTCTCACCCTTTTGACTAATGCGTACCTTCTAAACAAAAACTGAAAACCTTTAGTACCACCACAACAAGTACTACTATCACCACCCCTCATGAACAAAGCTCTTTTGAGATCGCATAAATTTACGAGTGTTAGAGGAAAAACTCAATCAGGATGTTGAGGTTTTAATTTTTGAATTTAATAGTTAAAAATACTTAGCTTCTTTGTGTACCACCTATTTTTCTCTTGCATACCACCAGTGGTAGGCATACAACCAGTTGAGAACCCCTGCTCTAGGTGGACTTCCCACAGATAATGCAAGTTTCGTTTACAAACCAATCATTTGTTTAAGTTTTAAAAAAATATTCATGTTTATACCTTACTGTAACACGAAGAATCAAACATTCTCTAACTGATAAGCATATTTAATAATAATAAATTTCTGAAAAAATTTTAATCAAATATTATACAGTCAAAAGTCGTTAATTCGGACACCCATAATCCGGAATGATCTATAATCTGGACCTCAAAGCTAAAAACTTTCTGCACATGCGCCGCGTTGGCACATGTGCACAGGCCTTTTACGCGTGCGCATAAGACCTTGACTGCTGCGCATATGCGTGTGCGCAAGTGCAGAATACATTTTCGCCTGTGTGCTTAATGTATAACGGAGGGTGTAAGCTAAAATTATCTAATTATCTATTTCAGTTAATGTTAATGATTGCGTTGTTCCTTAATCTTCGAATTGGATCCCGCTTATTATTTTTTGCAGACTGTAAGAGCAATTTTATAAAAGTAAACTTGAACTTTCGATTATGTCAAATAGAATTTACGATGCTGGAACTTCCAAAGGATCTATAAAACGAAAGTATGTTTCGATGTCCAACAAACAAAAAGTGGAATTGCTGCAAAAAATGGATAAAGACATGAAGAATGTGACAGAGAGGTTAGTGAAAACGAAAACATTTCGATTGACAAGTTAGTCGGTATTCTCGGCACATCAATTAACGGGACTTGAACAGCGGAACTTAGTAACTGAACAAGAAATTATGTCTGTTTATAGAATTAAAGAGAAAGTATTATCACATAAAACGAAGCAACTTAAACAACTTACATTGAAAGAAATGTTTAATAAAGTAAACAAATAAATATTAAGCTTTTTTTTTTTTTTTTTTGTAAATTTTGATACCCTTTAGATCATAATTGTTCTTTATTTCATAAATTACGGTTTCATATTTTTAATTTTAGAATTTCTGCATGCCATCTTACAAGATTTAAACTGATGATCTATAATCCGGAAAAATCGATAATCCGGAATCGCCGAAGTCCCGACCAGTCCGGATTAACGACTTTTGACTGTATTTCTAAATTATTAAAAATTCCTTTTTTGCACTTACCCTTTACCCTAAAACTCTCTGGAACTTCAAATGCATCTTTAGTTTTTAAGGGTATAACTGGTGGTGATTCTGAATACTTTGCGACCTCTTTTTTAGAATTCTAAAAATTTGAAAATGGAATATTATAACTCCATAATACAATGCATAAGAAATTACACAAATAACAGAACTTTCTTTTTCTCTCCCAATATATGTACCCACTTTTCTATCTCTCTACATATGTACACATTATTTTTGCAAACTACAATATAGAAAATTATTAATAATTTAAGAGTTTGTTAAAATGAATGTTATTTGTGTGTCAGTTTCAATCAGTTAGCAACATGAACTTCTGTTACTAAAGTTAAATGCGTATTTATTAAGCATTACAGCAGCAATTATTGAGAAAGTTACAAAACCCTGGATATGATAAGCAACTAGTGTTTACTGGTCTCTTTATTCAGCTACTGTTAAAAGCAAAACATATTAAAGAAACTATTTCATTTTATTTCAAATAAATTGAATGAAATGATTGTTCAGAGTCAATTATTCAGCTACTATTAAAAGCAAAACATATTAAAGAAAATATTTAATTTCAAATAAATTGAATGAAATGATTCTCCAGAGTCAAATATAAGATAAAATACCTGCAAATTTAAAACAATAAAACACCTCCTATATGTCTGATATTAAAATGTTATGGTCTTTTTTTAACACACTTACATCTATTATGGTCTTTCTTAACAGTTACACAGAAATCATTAATGACTCATAACTAAAGAAGGACTGCAATAATTATCAATGTAACTGCTTAAAATAAAATTGTACCAACCTTCAACTGATTATGTTGTTCTGTAGTGGATGAATCACTGGAAGTAGATGAAACTGCATTAAAAAAAATAAATAAATAAATAATTATATTTGCTTCATAAAGAAAAAAAAAAATGATTAGAAAAAGATGATTTTATACACAAAATGAAAGTCTCAAAACATAACTTTAGCTAATATATATAATCAGGAATAATTAATGATTTTATAAATCAAGAGCTATTAAAGAATTCTATGCATACATCATTGCTTACTGCCACCAAAAATATGATGAAAATCTAAAAATGTGATATTTATATTCATACTCTGAATATAATAAAATAATGAAAAGAAACAGAAGAGAAATTCTGTTCGAAAAGAAAACTACTTTACTGAAGTTTCTCATTAATACATCTATGAAATTTTTGAAATTTATATAATGTAATCATATTAGATTTGATCACAAGTATGAACTACAAGACTTTATACCATTAACATAAAAAAATCACACTTATACTAACTTATTTGTTTTAAAACAATGTCAAGCATGAAAACAGCATCAAATGATTTTATACAGTATATTTATTCTTTAAATGTCATATTAGTTTACACAGCAAGTAAACATATTTCATGCAAACAGCTGAAATACTATTATTAACAAAAGTTTCATGGCACTTAAACCAGAGTTCATTCTTTACAATTAGTTCAAATGACAAAAATTCAAGGTTTATTAAAAAGATGAATACTTGAAAAAATAAGGAAGAAAATGATTCATTCAAAATGTTTTCAACCATCTTCAGTTTTATAATTGAAAACAGTAACTGTAAAACGTTAATTGCATTTATTATAGATCACTTGAAAACTTTAAAAACATAGTTTTGCAAATACCTTACATCAAATTTGAATTTCAAAAAGTTGTTTTGGATTCAAAAAACCTTCAGTAGTGTCAAATATTACACCAAAATTTAATTTGTTATGCAATAAAAAATAAGTGCATCTGCTTCATTAAAATATAATTTTCTACCAACAAAAACATAATTTTCTTTCAAAACACCCTTGCCAAGCATTATTAATGCATTACATGCATAACAAAATCACATTCTGCAAAGTTAACTTTCTATGGAAAAACAGATTAGGAATATCTCAGATTTAGAAAGTATGATTTGTACACTGCTCAAAAAAAAAAATGGGACAGTCCTATATCTCCCGATCTACTGGGCCGATTGACAAAATTCAAATTGCGTTCTTCATGTCTCGAAAGCGCGACTTAGGATATATATTAGATTTATATATAGCACTATTCTAACATAGGTATTTTGACACAAAATCGGACTTTTTCTGAAATAACATACCAATTTTTTTACATATTTCGATTCTACGACTCAAATTACGCCTAAATATGAAATTTTGTAAAATTTGGAGCGAAATTTACAGAGAAATTCACAAACTTATGTTGGCACTTTTTTGTCAGTTTGCGCCAAGAATACTTCACTTGGCGCACTTCTTAATACATGGCAACCTAGTTTCCTTTTCCGTGAGAGAGGAAAAAAAGTCACCATCGTTCCTTTTTTCCAAATAATATTCTTTATATTATATTTTTAATTATAACTTATTTTTTAAGTAATTTTTCCTTTTTCGAATTTCATATTAATTGTTTAAGTTGCACTTTTTTTTTTTTTTTTTTTTTTTTCCGAATAACTGTTTTAAAAATTTCTATTTACCTATTCGAACTGCGTAAATAAAGGTGCAGCGTTTATTTTATTTTATTTATTTTTTTTTTTTCAAATAGTTTTCTTTATATATATTTTTCGTCATAGCTATTATTTTAGGTCATTTTTAAATTTTTATACTTTTATTTTAATTGTTTGTGTTGCATTGTCTCTTCAGATAATTGTTTTAAAATTTTCTATTTATTCCTTCGAACTGAGCATTTTAAATATATTTATTAATATCAATTTTCCAGAATTTGATTTTATTTATTTGAACTACGTTTCTTTCGGAACAATACTTTGTAACCCAGACTACGATGCGTTTGAAAACTGCATACTATATTAAAAGAGAAAATACAGTAAAGCACAGTTTTACACGCCTTTCAATGTTCCGTTCAGAAAAAATATATATAAATAAGAGAGATGTATAACCGATATTTTAACTTAGGATGACTTGCATACACTGCTTTAAACAGTTTTATCATTGTGCCCATTGCTTTACACAATTTTATTCTACATTTGGTTTCTTAAAATGTTATTCATATTTTAGTCAAATATTTTATTTTTGAAATCGCAAGAATCAAGAATCATAAGATTGAAAAGTTTTAAATTTAAAAAAATACGAATACTAAATTTTACGAAAATATTTATTTTTCTTTCTGTTTCTTTAAGCATTCTGAAAGTATATTGAAAAGTATCCAACTTTTCGAAACATTTTGGTATTTCTGACAATCATTTTAAATAAAGTTATCGCCTTCCATTTCATAAACGCCCACAAACGGCCGAGCGGTAAAGTTGCTGAACACTGGTAGTTCACTCCGGGGTTCGAACCCCGGTAAACGGGCTGGTTGCATGGGCTTTTTCGTGGATTTTCTCATGTGTAACGCGTATGACAGCTTGTTTCCCTTAGAAAGTTCTTCACGAAGTATTTCGTCAGAGCCTTTATCAGTCTTTAGAGGCTAAACATTTTGAAGCTATGAGATGAAAGAAAAGACTGGTTTCATCAAAAGGTTTTGGTTTATTTTATTATGACAAAGCACACTACGGCTATCTGCCTAAGGGGAGGGATGCTTTCCTGGAGGACTTTCTAAGGGAAACTGGCTCGCATACACGTTACACATGGGGAAAACCACGAAAACGCCCATGCAGCCAGCCCGTTCGCGGGATTCGAACCTCGGACCAAACTACCAGTGTTCGGCGACTTTACCCCTCGGCCGCTGTTTCATCAGGAAGGGAAAAAAAACATCTTTAAGTGACATCCACATACATCACTGGATAAACTCCTGAATCTTCAAATAATTCGACTGAGGAAATCATGGGATTCACCATTTATGATACAATATGATGTTTTATAACGTAATTTACACAACCATATAGTTTAAAACCAGTCGCTCTTCACTTTAATCTGCAATGATATCGTTTTGTCTTTTCTGTTAACACAAGCTCAATTGATGGTATTTGTTGGTGTACTCGTCCAAGTGTTTTCTCTTTGAACACTTAAATTCTTTGAAGTATCCTGAAAGTATATTCGAAAGCGTCCAACTTTTTGAACATCTTGGTACGTCTGACAGCCAAATTTTCCTGCAAATTTTTGCTTACTTTTCTCCCTAATTTTCTTCTTTCCTTCTACAGTTATTTTCAGTGCTCACACAAGAAAATTAAGATTTTTCGACTGCTAGACTTCCATACATTTTGCATTCTTGTCAATTTTTTAAAATATCAATTATATGAATTGCGTTTCAGCTAAAGACAGCTTTTCATTTTCTAGTCATTTTAGCTATAAATAAAGTTTAAAGCGAAGTCCAAAGGATAAATATTTTAATTAAAAATTTTTTGCTAAATGACAAAGAAATAAAACAGTCCAGCAGGGTTTATTCTGTACCACAGAGTGACCTGATTCTTATATCGGGTGAAAAAATCTAAATCATACTAAAGATCATGTTTTTTTATACAATCTATAACGCGAGAGAAAAATTAGCTTCTTAAAACATGCTTTCTAAGAGAATTAATATAAAAATTTATATTTATATATATATATTTTAAAGTTGGGACTTGAACCAAACTGTCAGACTTTTAAAGCTTATTTTACATGGTGGTTATTATTAAAGTTCCACTTTGAAATGGTCATAAAAGGAAAACTACCGGACCAAATGTTATCAAACTTGGGAATCGTGTAAAGGAGGTTATGAGAATTTATTTTCAGCAGAAAAAAAGAGCTCAAAAACTCACCATCAGGGGAAAAATGGCGCTGTATACAATATTGTTAAATGAAATAAGACACGAAAACATTTGTTTAAAATGTGTTTAATATTTTCCGAAACGTGTTACAAAGCATGTTCAGTAGCGTCCATCATTTTCCGAAAGCAAGTTAAATCATGTTACTGCATTCTCAACAGCAGCTCTTAGCATATCAGGTTTGGTTTTGGTTTGGTTTATTAGATTACGGCAAAGCACTCGAGGGCTATCTCCCTCAAGGGAGGGATGCCTTCGTAGAGGACTTTTTAAGGGAAACTGGCTCGTATACACGTTACACATAGCATATCAGGACGAATGTTACAGTGTATCACATTTTTCATTTCTGCCAAATTGTTTAGATTATCACCATAAACAGTGCTTTTGAGACAAAAGACACAGAGGTTGAGGTCTGGTGGGAAGAGGGGAAGTGTTGGCCTATAAGACGTTCATTCGTGAAATGTTGCCTAAGTAACTATGCGACGCTCTTGAGGTGGTGCCCAGCCCTGCATAAAAATCGTAGTTTCTAAAATGCCACGTTACTGCAGTTCATGTATCACGAAACATTTTAATATTGGCTCTAAGTGAGCTGCAATCGCAGTAGTCCAGCTGTCGACTGCTCTTCAGAAAAAATGGTTCAGTTATAAAACTAGCTGTCATTCAACAGTAAACGGTGTGAAATGACTGTTATGCAATTGAATGCAGTAGGAGAATGCAATGGAACTAGATAGATAACATGAGAGATTTTTTTGGCCCAAATCGATTAAAAGCGTTTTGAATCAGTATTTTCATGTTTTAGTACCGAATTCAGGCTTAAAAAATTACAAATTAGCGATCTGTAAGGAAATGATTTTCAGATTGTACGCACTTGTGAGAGTGATTTGCGATCTCACATTTTCTAATCGCTAATTCGTGGTTTTCACGGACGAAATTCTCACTTACAGGGATGGCGCACTCGACATTTATCGAATTTAACATCTTTAAATGGTAATTTGCCTACTTCAAAGTTTCTTAAGGGTATACAACATATTAAACCCGTTTAACAAAAGGTTAAGTTAGATTCCGACCCATATTTCGTTTAACAATATTGCATACAGCGCCATTTCCCCCCTGGTGGTGAGGCTTCGAACTTCTTTTTTTCGCGGAAAATAAATTCCCATGACCTCCTTTACACGATTTCCAAATTTGATAACATTTGATCCAGTAGTTTTCCTTTTATGACCGTTTCAATGTGGAACTTTAATTATAACCACTCTGTATATTATTAAATTTTAATTTGAAGCTATGCGTTATATGTATACCATGCGTAAAATTTTCGCTTTTATGGAAAAATAAAAAATCGAAGCAAATATACTTAGTATAATGGACCAAAACTGAAAGCATTTCCCCTCCCTCCGAAAATAAAATATTGAAATTTCGAACTTGAATTTACTGGGTTATCGAAATATTCAATTTGACTTATCTTCTAAGTCCTAATTCCGACAACAATTCCGAATTACATAAGCTAAAGTAAAAGATTTAGTATATATTCACTGTATGTTAATAAAGTAATCAGAGTGTAATAAAAATAGATTATAGAATTTACGCTGATGTAACTTTTTGTCTGACTGCACAGCATGTAATGGAAGAGAGGGTTTGTAGAAATCTGTTTTTGACATGCCTCTAAAAGTAGATGTCATATTAATTTTGTCTCTTCAATGTCAAAAAACTTTCCTTTGAGAGGCAACTTTAGTTTTTGAGAAAGAAAAAAAAAAAAAAAAAATCACAAGAAGACAAATTTGAAGAACATGCAGGACGATTGAATATACATACTTATTTTCTGAACACAAGCGTTTCTCCGACTGGTTATTGAATAATGAAAAGATGCATTGTCATGCAATACAAAACATTTGGAATACGTTTTCTGGCTGAATATTGTAAGATTAAAAGTCATCTGCTTAATTCACATCCATTTACAAGTCAACTATTCAGGCAATTGCAGAATCGTTTTGATCCTGAGCTTGTAAAACAAACCTAATATCACTGGATTTAAACACTTCTTTAATCTTCCGAGAACGTTCCTTCTTTAGCTCATATTCCAAGAATATTAAGTGAATACAATTATTGCCAAAGAAATTGAATATTCATTTGCACTACGGCTTGGTAGTTTACTAACGAGTTAACAAAACTTAAATTCTGCTTTTTGTGTCAAAGAATACAACAATATTTTAAATATTTACAAATAAAATATTAAATTGGAGATTTAATTGAAGCCTCATCCGTCGCCTAGCATTTGAAAAAGAAAAGATTGTTAAATACTAATTGTTTGCTGCTCAGTCTAACCCATGCTGCATGGTTGGTTTTCGTAGTTTTTTAGGTTCTCTTTACAAAGATTCTCTATGAAAGCATCTTAATCAAATAGCTCTCATGTTCTTTCTATATTCAAATAACCAACTAACCTAGTTTAAGCGCGATTTCCAAGTGAAGTTACTAGTAAAATCCGAATACTCATTAAAAATCATGTAGCTAGCCAATCGGGAGTAACATGAAAGATACGGAACCAATAATTGAAATGTTGTTACGTTACGCTGTTTCTTAACTTAGATGGTCATTCCTTAATTAAATAGCCCACCAACGGCCGAGCGGTAAAGACGCTGAACACTGGTAGTTCAGTTCGAGTTTCGAATCCCGCGAACGGGCTGGCCGCATCGGCGGTTTCGTGGTTTTCCCCATGTGTAACGTGTATACGGGCCAGTTTCCCTTAGAAAGTCCTCCACGAAGGCATCCCTCCCTTTAGGCAGATAGTCCTCGTGTGCTTTGCCATAATTAAATAATCCAATCTAATCCTTAATTAAATATAATTGATTTGTAAATTCTACTAGAACTGACGGTAAGAATTGAAGTGGAAATAAGTAATATGGTGTGCAATCTCGATTAATATAAAATTAAAAATATTTGCATAGAAAAATGTTTGCATTCAGACAGAAAGTTTTTTGAAATATTTGCAATTACTTTATAAGGATTTATTAATAACCGTAATAATTACTTATTATATTACTGATGATTAGGGTTCAGTTCTTGACAATTACATTCTAAATTAGAATTTTAAGGATATAATGAAAATACGCTACGCACAAAAATACATTTTAGGAAAAAAAATGAGTTGCTTTTTTATGTTTTAAAACTTCTTAAATTCATTTAGTAAACATCGTATCCTCGTTGTTTATTGAATCCAGAATGTTGGTGTCGTTTATATAATTATTCTTACTTGTCCACAGAATCTGCTGACTTATCCAGCCATTAAGTAGCTGCAGATCATTTCTACATAACCATTGAACTTCCATTAATTCAGTCTCTAGAGGGTTGTATGTTTATATCATAATTTGACTTTTATAAAAATGATTATTCTAAATATTATGTTTCTATAAAAATATATTGCGCTTTAAAAATATGGATAATAGTATCAGCCGCTCTTTCAGCCACTTCAAAAGCAACAGTTTGTTTAGAAATAAATTATGCAGTTAATGTCATAAAATTCAAATAAATATCAAACGAAAATTCTCAGTTTTAGACAATTCGATTTAAACGAAGTAAAGTAGCAGACGATAAAACGCCGAAGGTAAAAATTTACTCTTTCAAAAACTTACTCTTAAATTTTTTAAAAAAAGAAAAGATACGAGAGAAATTTAAAAAAAAAAAAAAATAGTTAAAAATTTGAATAATATCATCTATAATTTAAAAAAAATAGCCTTTCATATAGTATTAATAAATATTTATTACGCATCATTGAGGGAAAAAATGTCATATAATTAATTCTCCGTAAAATTTTACTTGAAGGTTAAAAATAGCTGTGGCAATTCAGTGTAACAAAAATCCATAGACCACATTTGGCGTTATTATTGCTCAAAAAAAAGGTGCCAAATTTCAAAACGCGAAATTATGTAAATTCATGTATATCTTAGAAAATTTTGAATAAAAAAGTCTAATTTTTTGCAGATATGCTTAAAAATACACCTACTTTAAGATGATGGCAAAAATTTTATAGGTTATAATTCAAAATTTTTTTCGAAAAATCAATAGAAATTATTTAAAAATAGAAATTTAAAAACTAAAACGCAAAAAATGGGTAAATTTTATTTGGAATGAACCAAAATTTCGAAATGTGAGAGAAAAAATCAAAAAGGTTTAATAAAAAAAGAGATATTAATAAATATTTGCCAACTTCAATTAACATTGAGGAGCTAATATTTTAAAAACTATTCGTACGATTTTTACAAAACTTGGTATTCTGGCATAATTTGAGTCGTAGAATCGAAATATGTAAAAAAATTGGTATGTTATTTCAGAAAAAGTCCGATTGTGTCAAAATACCTATGTTAGAATAGTACTATATATAAATCTAATATATATCCTAAGTCGCGCCTTCGAGACATGAAAAACGTAGTTTGAATTTTGTCAATCGGCCCAGTAGAACGGGAGATATAGCATTGTCCCATTTTTTTTTTTTTTTTTTTTTTTTGAGCAGTGTACCTACCTAAATATTATTGTACCTGAATGGAAAAAATTAAACAAATGTTAATTCAAAGGATTTCCATTACTGCTTAATAAGCAGGCCCATGATACAATTATTTTTTTAATAGCTGATGATTTTTGCTTGGGACAATGTCTGATGCAACTCATTAAATATTTTGCGGTAAGGAGAGCAAAGTTTTCTATTACCTTTCATACAATGTACTCTTTTTTTCTTCATTTGGATTATTCTCCACTACAAAATTGGGCAGTTCCTGTGCTTTTTTTAACAATTTGTTTAACTTCTTGTACATTTAAAGCTCTTTATCTTCTTCACTATGGCTGCTTTCATTTCACCAATGGCTGACATTTTAAGATCATTTAATTCTTTATTTGTCATTTCATGATCATCATTCTATATTAATTCAATAACTTTTCCTTCTTCATATCTGAAAATCTTTCACTGCCTATACAATTTCCTTGATTTTATTTTCAATCAATGGAAATCCTTTGAAATTGTTGACAACTTCTGGCCAGTGATGATGCCAGCAAGCATTCATTGTTCATGAATTTACAGTGATTCCACGTGAGTTTAATCCTTTCCAGACAATGACTTATATTTAATTGCTCCCCAATACCATTAGTGGGATGTGCTTTCCTGTACCTAGTACTTTATTTGCAGGGATGTAAACATGTCTGACATAACGTTTTTATGATTCCTTGAACCATTGATTGGATTAAGTAAGTGGTGTTCTCTTGGAAGGAATAAAACCTCTACATTTGAATGCAATGAGGCCTTCAGTACCCTGTGCTGGAACATTGACGAGAATTATGATAACTTTAAAGCTCAGGTTTTGGCTAAGTAATATTTGACTTTTTTACTGAATGAATTTTCAAACTAGTCATTAAAGAGGACTGTCGCAATGCAGCTGATGCAAGTTAGCATACCATGTTTAATTGAAATTTTTGCATTTGATAAATTAAATGGACAAAATTAATATAATGCATACATGCGACACTGAGTTCCACAAGTTCCCGTTCAGTAAGGGTTTACTGAAAAAAATCTTAGACCTACTTCTTTCCATGCATATATATATTATTCAGCAAAACATAATTTATTTATAGGAAAATTTTTATTTTTATTTTATATTTAATACCTGAAATTACAAAAAAAAAAAAAAAAATTCAATGATAAAAAAGGACATTTATGTATGCATATGTATATGTGTGTATGCATGCACATATATGCAGATACAAACAGAGATTTCTGAATCCAGTCCTGATAACAGAAGAGCACCAAAGAAAATTTAAGAAGCGCTACTCTAAAAACATTAATGTTAAATACATATTAAAAAAAATAAAAGTTCACATTAAATTAAAATTGATTTAAATATACCTTCTTTTGCTTTCACCTTAGCATACTGTATTTCCATTGTACTTCTCCTTTTTGATCTCGGTGGAGCAACAGGAATTTCTTTTCTATACTGCTTTATTGAGTTCAGATCCTTTTGTTCAGTAAGATTTATTTTTGGTAAGCGTTGTTCAGTGGATTTAGTCAAAAAGATATGTTCATAACTACCATCACTATCACTGCTACTAACACTTGGAAAATTTCTAGTTTGTTTCACAGTGTTCATAAGCACTGGCTTGATATCAGACACTTTCTGTTTTTGGCGCATAGACTCAGCTTTTTGTTCCTTTAATGCCCGATATACACTAACATCTGATTGTGAATGAGATAAACCACGGCCAGAAAAAGTCTTTTTAAGTATATCATTATTTATAGCCTTCCTATTAGATGGTTCAGGATAGTTCATGACATTAGGTATATTCTCACGAAGAGCTGGCAGTTTATAGGGCTCATCTGAAGGATGAGATTGTAATGAATGAAGATTTGTGTACTGCTGAGAACTAGATATTTTCTTTGGAACTGCAATAGTAGAAGCACTTTTTTGTAGTAAAGGTGGTGGAAGAGGTGCTTTTTCTAGTTTCCTGGAAGGAAGTTTTTTAGATGATGAAGTTATTTTACTTGGCAAATCTTCAAGCTTTAACTTAATATCAGGGGGCAAAGGAGCTCGTTCGCATTTTTTTGAAGGAATATTTTTCCTTTTCATCTCAACTGAATGAATTTTATTATCAAAACAATACTGTTTTAAAGAGGCATTTTCTATATTAACTTTCCCATCTTTAATTTTACATATTTTACCATAAATTCCACTTCTTTCTGAATCACTCTGCTGCACAACAGTACTTTTAACTGCAGGCGGAGGAGGACATTTGAATAATTCATTTTGATCTGACTGTGAATCATCATTATTTTGAATTTGTTTACTATCATATACCTTTAAATCTGAGACTTTAACTAATTCATTAATATTTACATAATTTGGCATTTTATTTGGAAGTTTTTGTTCATACTCTGTCCTAGAAGATTCAATGTTTGGCACTATAGTATTTCCTTTTTTATTGTTTTGTTTACTTTTATCAGCTTTTGAATTTACCTGAAGATGTGATATGGTTTGATATTTATCTAAAAATATATTTTCATAGCCTTTGGTAACTTTTTGTGGAATAGAAAGCATAGTGTAAGAAGCAGATCGTTGTAAAGCACCAACCTGCTTACTTTTTCGTGGGGATGGTTTAGGAAAATTTTGTTCTGATTTACCTTTCAGACTATCTGCATTTCTGGCACTTGAACCATTTGCTGCTGATGCATTATTTATATTAGACTCTGATACAATCAATGAGCCATTCTTGCATATTATATTAAAACTTTCTGATGGCTGATCATTATCTGGAGGAGGAGGTAAAGGTGGGGGTGGAGGAAAATGAAAAATTATCTCTTCTTCCTTCGCACAGCTATCTACAGC
The DNA here is from genome assembly GCF_044657685.1 of Stegodyphus dumicola. Classification (NCBI taxonomy): domain Eukaryota; kingdom Metazoa; phylum Arthropoda; class Arachnida; order Araneae; family Eresidae; genus Stegodyphus; species Stegodyphus dumicola. The sequence continues at coordinate 39,578,356 of NC_140776.1, forward strand.
TGATGATTTAGAGACTAAAGTTACAGAATGGACCATCATACTTTCCTTATTACTTTGCTCTGTAAATGAAATATTATTATTTGTTACCAGTGCTGGTACACCGTGAGAATCATTTTTCACATCAGAAACAAAATTATTATCTTCTGTTAATGTTTTAGATGTTAGTTGATTAAGAAGTGCATTTAATTCTACGGCAGCTTCATCCACAAGTTTCTTAGTGCCAGTTACTGTCTGTTCTGTAGATGCTTCTATTATATCATCTGGTTCATGCCAATTTAAGCTAGAGCAAGATTGAGATTTTGAAAGATGTAATACTGAGTTACAACTGCGTCTTAAAGGTGGACTATAACAAACACCAGTTTTAGCTCTGGTTAGAAGTTCTGCTTCAGCTTTTGGTACATCTGGCATTTTTCTACCTCGAGATAAAACTGCACCACCTGATTTTTGCAGCTGGATTATTTCTGAATACTTTTCTTCTGGCCATATCACTTCATAACCTGGAAATTTAGAATGACTTTTTAAGATGGTTGTCTTCTTCTTTTCAGAAGATTCTGATAATTGCTTAACAGCATTTGCAAGTTCTTCCTCCATGGAATATGATTCTCTGGATGTCAAATCAATAATTGCACCACGAGGAAATTTCTTCAGAGTATTTTCAATCTGTTCAATATTTTTCTTCGCAGTAATATTGACATTAATATAAGCATCACTTTTTTCTGCTGGTGCAGCGTTTGTGTTAACTGTTAAATTGGAAGCGTTTGAAGTAAATCCAGTTTCATTAGACAATAAAGAATTTTGGACTCCAGATAAGTTATCATTATCTTCAATTTTCTTTTCTTTTGGATAGTTCTGAAATTCAAAATTTCGATTTTTTCCAATAAGCATTTTCTTGGGTATAGCAGGAGGTTGATCATGTTCTATTGTAGTCTGCTTTTCAATAACATCAATTTCTAGTTTAGGCATCACTGTTATATCACTGACATTGCTTTCTTTCAAAATTGCAGATTTTTGTGATGACATTTTTAATGAGTCTTTGGATTCAGATTCCAAATTTTTAATGGTAACAGCAGATTGTTCAAGCAGTTGTTTGGAATCTAACTTTTTTTGTTCCACAATCACATCTGTTTCAGTGACTGTCACAGCTACCTCCTTTTCTGTAGTTAAAATATCTTGAAGTTCAGTATGATTTATTAATACTTTCTCCTGTTTAGTGTCAGATTTTCCAGTTGATGTCACAGAACCAGAAGGCCAAAACCCTTTTTCAGTTTTTGGATTAATTGGAATAATTTCTTCTGGAACAGGACACGGCAAGATATTTTTGATATCTTCAATCTCTGCTGCTACTTTGGGAAGTTTCTGGTCATCTTTAACTTCTGTATAAAATTTAGAATTGCATACTTGAAGATTGGAATCTGGTTCCCTAGCATCAAAATTTTTTGGACTTTCTGGACTACTCAATGGGGTTTTGAGACTTTTCTTCCAAGGTGTGATAGACTGTATAAATGGCAACACCTTATGACCAGGCTTTTTAATAGAGCTCTTAGTCTGCAAGGTAGATGATTCAAAATTTGTATAAATTGGTACTGCTTTGTTTTCTGTAAGTTCAGAAGTTGTCACATCATCTGCTTCACTATACCACATTGTAGATACATCCTTGCATTCATTTTTATTTAAATTACTGAAGAAAGGCAAGAGTTTGGGAGGTTTACTGATACAAGTAGAGAGTAGATCATTATGCTTATCCTTTTCTATAGTCTGCTTATTTGCTGTATCTTTAGGGGGAGGGGGAGGAGGAGGAGGAGGAGGAGGGGAAGAGCAATCATCAATTTTTTCAGTTGGTTTGACTATAGCTACAACACGAGGAAAAGATGATTTATCATACCACATGGATTTCCCCATTGGATCAGAATCTGGTGTCTTGGGTTTATAACTGACTAAAGGTGGTGTTTCATTAATGCAAGTAACATGATGTTTTATTGAAGTTGCTGACTTTTCAGCCTTCGATTTTGAAGGTGTATAACTTTGAAAAGTTTTACTTAAATTAAAAGATACAGTCCTTGACAATGTATTTAAACTGTCTTTAAAGTTCTTCATCGTACCAGTACCTGATTTTCTATGCACAGATTTATCATGTGGTTTAGAATTCATTTCCCTTTCTGATCTAACTGAAGAGGAACGGAATTTTCTTGTCACCATCATAAGGATTGATTCTCTTTCATGTGCTGAATTTTTATCCATACAATTAAGTGAAGGAGGGGCAGATCCAGCTCTTGAAACATGTTGAGAGTTATGTCTGAACAAAGAGCGCTTAGAGCCATCAGTAGAATTTCTGTAAATACTTGATCTTTCAAATAGTGCTTTCAATTTAGAAATGCTAGGTCTTCGCACCACAGTAGCTTTACCAACTTTTTTCTGGGTTTCACAGGATTCTGTATTTTCTACAGAAACATCCTCTATTAAATCTGAAAAAGCAGATTCAGTTTTTGATGAATAAGATGGATAACTTCCTCGGTTATTTAAAATGGTTTTGCTAGAATGCCCACTATTCATGTGTAAGATACAATTACTCAGCTCGTGCAATGGTTTATCTTCAGTATCAACACATGTACCTGCTATTTCCTTTCTTTTTAAGAAATTAGAGACTTTTGTTTCATATTTGATATTATTTAATTGAAAAGACGGACAATCAGATTCGTTCCCAGGAAAAAGATTTACATCACCTTCAGGACTACTGTCATCTGTTCCTAATGACACTTTATCAACAAATGGATCAAAAGAATTTATTAACTTGGAAAAACTACCAACACTGGGAATATCTAGATAGGCTCTACCACAATTTGGTCTAACATATATTTCATCTTCATCAATAAATGGGATTGTATCTTCACTCGTATGTTGTGATAAGCATGAGTTACGAGAGAAACTGCATTCACTGCTTTTACTGCTATTAATAATGGAATCAGAGCTAACTTTTGAAAGACTAGCATCAACTGATGATCTGTGATTTAAAACAACACTACTAACAGTTTTACTTTGAGAGCTATCATCATCTGAAGGGGCCTTCTCTTTAGTTTCACTAAGTGGAGAACCTTATAAAAAGAAAACAAATACTCTTATTATATACAAAAATCAAAAATTATAATTTATAATTTAAAAGTACATTTTTAAGACATACAGATACATAAGAAAATACTAAAATAATAATAATAAACTTAAGCATAAAAATATGATTCTCAGTTTGAAAATATTTTTAAAAAATCCTTGATGAACTTAACTTTTCAGTTCAGACAATATTAATGTCTGAGATGAGCAAAAACTGACCAAAACATAATTCAAAGTCCATTAACATTGCCAACATGTAATCTACACTATATTCACAATATTTTAAGTCTGATAATTAGCTAGAGAAAATGAAATTATTAGCTCTCAAGAAGAGATTTTAGCTAAAATGAACTTCTTAAATATATTATTACAATGCAATGAATTAGTTACATGAAGTATCATGCATAAATACATCAAATAACAAAAACTATACATTACAGAATTTTTAGTGTAATAAAAAGTATGTAAATAAATTTAGTTCAGAAAATAAAGATCTTCATTTCCTATGAAAAAGTAAATTTTGTTCAAGGAAAAATGTACAAGGAAAATAAAGCATGATTCTTACGTTTTATTTAAATGAACTGAAACAAGATGAAAAATATTTCTTACATTCTGATCCAGACTGCTGACTTTCTGTTCTGATTCTGTCAATGTTTTCTTCCTGTACAATTTCTTTATTTAAAGAACAACCTTTATTCTAAAATATCAAATAATATAATAATAATTCATATCAATATTCATAATAAATAATAATTAAAATTATTCAAAGTGTAAAACAAAATTTATTCAAGTAAAATGCATAAAATATAACTTTAATGAACATTACGTCTTTCTTTGACAGAATTTAGTACTAAATACAGAAGATTTAAAAGAAAATCAAGAGGAAATTTTTTTAAACCTTCATCAACTCTTTCCACATTAGAGGTTCACCATCTTCATCAATATTTTCATATGTATGATTATCTATAACATTCAGCTGTTGCTCAAACATAGTAGCAACAGCTCTATGAGCAAGCATATATTGTTCCTGTAAAGAAAAATAACAATGAATATAGCTTATCACTTTTTACATTAACTAATTATGCAAATAAACAATTATATTACAGAAATTAATCAGACAGATTAATGGATGTACAGAAATTCAGGAATTCTCCAGAGTTCCCTTTGTGCCTCTGGCCAACCTATGGACAGAGAACATTTAAATGTGTATTCCACACTTAGTGGTTTTATTTCTGTAATCCAAAAGTATTGGGAGCATGATGACTAATAGCTTCAGTGTTAAAATCTATGCATTTGCAAATAAATAAATAATAATAAATAAATAAATAAAATCTGAAAGCTTTCAGATGGTGTAATGTAAATTCTGAATTCAGATTTTACATTTTGCTCAAAGGGACACTTTTTTTAATGTTTTGTGCATTACGTTTATTTATTAAATATCACATTCTTCACATTTAAAAAACAAAATTCAGTTTAACAGCAATATCACAAAATAATTTTAAAATGAGCATATCCTTAAGAATTTCTGATACACAGTCTCGCGTGCTGGAAATAAAAAAAAAATTATTTATTTATTTATTTACTTTTTGTATAGTTTTGCCATTACTCACTTTGAAATCGTTGATTTTGTTAATAAAAGATTCTTTTAAGTTTCACAAAATAAGAAATAGATAATAAACTAAATTCCAGACATCTATATTCAAGTGGAAATGTACATTATTCAAAACTTGATGGCTCTAGGTACCGTTGTTTTATCACAATGCGAGAAACATACATACATTTATGCAGATCCTTCATTATTTAATTTTTTTAATGTAATACAGGGCTCTAATATTTGGTGGCAACAGTTTGAAATGTAAATCAACGTTTATAGTGAATCAATGCAAAATGCCAAAATTAAATTAATAGTCCGTCTGGGCAAATTGCCCCTTATTATATGCATATATCAATAAAAAATAAAATTATAATTACTTTTGTAGATGACAAATGTTCAAATGTTTCTTTTCAAAAAGTAAAAAATCTGATGTATATACCACATGACTTCCTTGTATGGAATATTAAATTATACGCACATTTTGCTGCACTTGATTTAAACTTATTTCCTCGAATTTGATTAGAGTTATATTTTCTTATTCAATTAATTCAGTTCTCACTTAGCGGGAAGGCAAAAATACATAAAATCTCAAAATATGTTTATTAAAAATTGAAAAATATATTGGAAAATATAAAACAATTTTTACAATTTAAATTAGAGTTTCTATGCAAAAAGAAGCAATTCAGCCAGCAGGCAAGAAGGAAAATTTTTTGGTGCACAAAACTGAAAGTTTACTTTTGGTCCCATTCGGCAAAAAGACATATAAAGTGCAGAAACTGACTTCATTCACTATTCTGTTAAGTTTCAAATGTAAACAAATATGGCTACTACGGTTAACCCCTTCGCACCGACTGTCACGTCTACGTGCCAGCAACGAACACACTCACCTACCGGCCGACACGCAGGCGTGCCAGAGCATTTTCCCGTTTACTACCGACTGTCACGTATTTGTGCCAGTACCCTGGAACGTTTTAGAAACTATAATTTCTGCCACAAGATGGCACTGTATATCCATATGGTTTCAGATACATGTACATTAGACCTTCTACTCAAAATGAGAGAAGCATGACTCACATACATGTGTTTTTGATTATATAAACAAACGGGGAACTAAATGTTTCCGAATGGCGTGATTTATGACGTCTCTATAAATCGCACTTTATTCGCACGTGATAGTTGTTTATTGTAAGTAGATGTTTTATATGCGCTAAAGCGTTGAGTATTTCGGTTTACAGTTCAGTTTTTAGAAAATAATTAGATATTGTTAGACGTGAATTCTTTCTGTTTTTACCGTTGCAATGTCCAAGCGTCAAAAATGTTTAACAGAGCATGAAATAGCAGAAATGATGCAAAATATTTCAGATATTGATTCTGAAACATTAACTGAAAGACATTTTCCAAAACTTTGTTCAGAAGAGACTGATAAGAAAATGAGACGACGATTCTTCGTTTGTTCACATTCCCAGAAAAATCCTCCAAAACGGCAAATGAGTTATTACGAGTTCAAGGAATGTAATGTAGGACTGTGTGTAGATCCCTGTTTTCAAATTTTTCATACGAAAAGAGAATTTTAAGTAATATATTTAGTTTTCAGATATATAATGTTAAAAGTCATAAAATGGTGAGTAATTAAAATAAAATGTGTAAAATATGCATTTAAACAAGAAATAAGGTAATTAAAGTATATATATAAAAATATCTATAAAGCATAAGCCGTTTAAATACTCTATAGAGCATTATTAAACAATGCGTTGATACTTCGGAAATTTCATGGATTTAGGCTTAGTAGCAAAAAAGCCCCCGGCCCTGGAGAGACACTCGCGGAAGACACTGCCGGCCTCTGCAATAAGCGCGCGTTTTCACTACCCGGCTCGAAGGGGTTAAAAAAATTAGGCTTAATCACACTAAACTTCCAAATTGTTGATAATTCTACAACTACTGCATGCAGATTAACTAAAGGTATAAAAACCTTAACTGGAAGACAAGAACAACATAATTCAATCATTTTTAAAGCAAAAAATGCACAATTTACCAACTTATAGCAGTCGATTGCAACTAAAAAGGGAGGTGCACAACTTCATGTTATAGAAGTCCCATATACATAATTTTAACTTTCTGAGGCTACTCGTTTTTGAGTTACGCATGATACATACATACGTAAGTATACATAGACATCATGAAAAAAGTCTCTTCTGAATCTATTTTAAATCTGTTTTATAATTCATTTTGGGAAAAAGAGTCCTTTATTATGTCCTTATGTACAGGTGTCATGCAAAAACATCGTTAAAGTGCATTCAATAGCAGTCAGAATGGATATTTTCATTGAAATATGATACCCAAAAATTTTCGTGATTACAATATTTCCTTTACTTCATACAAGAAAGTAAAAAGGACTACAGTAAGAAGTATCATATTTATAATAAAAAAATCAATATAATAAAAATTATTATTAGATATAGATCTCATTGGAAAACAAATCATTTATAAAACACCTTTTTCTTAACCTTTTGCACATAAATTAAAATTACATTGAACTAAAATAACTATGAAAATCTAATTTATCTTACTTATTTTTATGATGCAAATGAAGAAAATATGCACCTAAACAATCCAAAAAATAAGAAGGATCTACATACATGTGATGAAAAAGACATAGCAGAGTTGATGCAATAGAAATTAGAATGTTGAATTTGCAATGAACAGCAAACTTGAACAAAAACAATGAAATAAGCAATATCCCTTAATACAAATATTAATTATCCTAATAAATAAATTAACCAACTTCCCTTTGCCAAATCTTAAGAACTCAAATGGTATAAAGGGAATTAAGAACTTCGTTTCCTAAAAAAATCACTCAAAACTTTTAAATATCTCAAAAACGGTGAAATGAGCAATAAATAACATAAAAGAATACAAAAAAAAAAAAAAAAAAAAAAAAAAATTCTGAAAAGCAAAGTATAATTAATGATATTATATCTTATATTTTCAAGAGAAAAAAATTACAATGAAATAAGCTATATCCCTTAATACAAATATTTATTATCATAATAAAAAAAAATTAACCAACTTTCCATTGAAGAAAAAAAATCAGGAAAACTTTTCAATATCTTACAAATAGTGAAATAAGCAAAAAAAATATCATGGAAGAAACTCAAAACAAAAAATTCCACGCAGAATTTTACTCTGCAGAATAACTTTATCAAAAATAAATAAATAAATAAATAAAAATGTATTATATATATATAAAAAATGACAATAAAATATGCCAATTTCTTAAAAACAGTGACATAAGAAATACGATGAAAAATTGTTGCCAAACCCATATTTCTAGAAGAATGAAACTATTCAAAATAATGCGATTTCATGAAAAATCTATCAACAATAAGAAAGGAAAATTGTTGCTAAAATCATATTTTTAAAGATGTGAGATGTGAGAAGTGTACTCGGAAGCTTCATTTAAAAATTTTTTTTAAAAATACAAAATATTATCATTTTTTCAAAATTCTTTTTGCAAAAGCAGTAGCCAGGATGAAAGTTTAACGTGTCCAAAAATCAAAGAAAAATAAACTGTACATTTTTTAAAATAAACTTTTTTAGAAAAAATCCCGTTGAAAAGATGTTAAGCTCCCTTTGTTAAATAAATTCGTGAATCGATTTATTGAAACACGAAATTTATTTTAAGTTCGTAAACTAGCTAAGTGCCTACGTTTCATGATGATGTGAAAATGGAGTGTGTAGAGTAAAATCTCGCTTTCCTATAGCCCATTATGTCTCAAAATGACGCGATTTTGTCACAAAACATAACATAAAAAAACTAATTCAAATTTCGAAAAAATTGCTTCGAAGTGCACTGGCTTTTGTCTAGATGCACCTATGTACCAAATTTCGTAGCCGTGGGTCTATTAGCTTACGTGCAACGCGAACGAAAGAAACACACATACAGACAGACTCTTTCTTTTATTATATGTAGAGATATTAAGTTAAATTTTCTTTTTTTATTGTAGAATTTTAACAAAATTACATCTTTATCTTAAAATCAGCTACCAACTCAAACATTAAATAATGTTTCATAAATTTTGTCCAAAATTATACTAATCACGATATAAAAAATATAGCTTTAAGAAAGGCTAAAACTCTCTTTTACTAAATATAAAATCCGACATGAACACCACAACTTTCTTGTATAGCCTATTAAATTAAACACATTTTTTGCAGCATTTCATTTATGCTTAGTTCCTCGAACTTCATAAAAGATATATTTTCAATTAATTCAGTTCTCACTTCGTGCCAAGATAAAAAAACATAAAAACTCAAATATCTTCATTAAAAATTGTCAAATACAGAAAAACATAAAACATGAAATACAGTTAAAAACAGTTTTAAAAAAATTTTTTTACAATTAAAAATACAGTTTCTATGCAAAAAAAAAAGCAGTATGGCCAATGGGCAGAAAGACAGACTTTTCCTGTGCTGTAAACAAATGGTGGCTTCGTTAGGCTTAGTAGCACTTAAACAAATTTTAAATTGTTGATAATTCTACAACTATTGCATGCAGATTAAGTATAGGCATAAAAACCTTGACCGAAACATAAGAATAACATAATTCAATCACTTTTAAAGGGAGAAATGCACAATTTACCAACACATAAATTAAAAAAAACTGAGCTCATCGAACCAGGTAACAGATTGTGTGTGTGTGTATATATTACCTAATCTGTTCGTATATATATTGCAACCAAAAAGGGAGTTGCAGAACTATATATTATAGCTGTCATTTATACAAAATTTCAACGTTCTGAGGCTCGTAATTTTTTAGCTACAAAAGATGCATAGATATGTATGTACAGATGTCATGAAAAAAATCACTTCTGAATTAATTTCAAATCCATTTTACAATCCGTTTTGGGAAAAAGAGTCCTTTATTCTGTCTGTACGTAGAGATGCCAAGCAGAAACATCGTTCAAATGAATTCAAGAGTGGTCAAAATAGATATTTCTGTTAAAATATAATATCTGAAATTTTTTGCAATTACAATTCTTTCTTTAGTTCATACAAGAAGTAGAAATGCCTATTATGCCCAGGTATAATATAAATCAATCCAACAAGCTTTTGTTAATATTTACATTATACAGCACAAAGTCTGAGATCCAGAATAATCAGGACTTCAGCAATTCTGGATTTTGAAAACTTCCTAGTTTTAGATGATCGGTTTAAATGCAGTAAAGATGAAGAAGAGGAAATGTTTAGTTCAGACAGAAAATTACCAACCCCCCACAACCATTTAACAGCCGAAAGTGTGAATGTGGACAATAACACGTCAATCAATGCATTGTAATTTGCCACGGTGCAAATCACTAGCCAGCAGGTGTTTGAAAATTACAAGCAGAAATCTCAGCCTGTCTGACAAATCATATTTGTAGCACATCTGCCCCTTTTTGTTGAAATATTCTCCCTTTCTCTTGCTGTTTGTTGTTGTCACACCTCTCACTTGTCTGACAGTAACATCAGAAGTAGCCCACAGAATTCATTGTGGTAAGGAGTGCAAGACTGCACCTGTCATTGGAAAGATTCTTGAGCACCTTACAGGTCACGGTATGACTTCGCTCAGTTCCATCCAATTTTGATGAAGAGCAGCCTGGGTGGAAAGATCCGAGGGTTTCCCATCCGTCTTTCCCTACCACCAGCTCTCGAGAAGACTTTCAGCTCACAGCATATTTACAGTACCCCCATGTTGCATAGACACTATTCATTTATAAGCATCCACGCATTCTCCGAAATTCAAATTTGGGCCTTTCGATTGGGAAATCAGCATCGCTAACCACTATCCCTATTGGGCAGCTCTCCATTTCTAGACTTCATATCGGAAGGGAGGTCAATGCTGGAAGTCCAGATCAGAGATCATTCTGGTTACTGGATGTTCGAATTTTGGACTTGGTACTGTAGTAGTTAAACAGCAAGAAATAATATATTTTAATTAAAGAAATATGATACTTAAACATGTATCTAAGTGCATTTTTTAAAATTCATTTACTAGTTTCAAGTCAGCAATAACTACAAAACAATAAAAATGTACACATATAATAATCACTATTTGTGAATTCTAGTTTTAAATTTCAAATGGACAACATAAAATAAATAAATACAGCTACAATGGCAAACAGAAAATTAACAGCACTCTTCTCCATAGTAATTATAAATCAGTTTAATTTAATTTTATTAGTTTCAGGAAAATAGAAAACATCATTTAAATTATTTGCAAAATATTTAAAATCAATGATGAAGTTTGCGAGAACATATAGAATCAGACATGATCACCCAAATGATTAAGAACATTTAATTTTCATTTCATATTATGCATTAAAAAAAAACCTTCACACATATTACTTTACAAAATTATGGCAATTTTAACAGAACACTTTATTTACCAACATTCCCGATAATTAAATACAGTTTCATAAAAACTTGCTAAACAGATATTACTCCTCCTATCTAAGTATTTTTAATACAGTAACACAAATACAATTTTAAACCTACTATAAAAATAACTTTTAAAATCAGTACCTTTCATGTAGCCTCCAAAAGTAAGCTTTAAGGGAAAAAAGAAAGAAGACTATAAACTCAAGCTACAATAAAGACTAATGAAGATATTCATTAAAAATTATAAGATTCTTTGGGGAGTGAAGAATATTCTCAAATAAATTATTTATGTCTCTCGTATAAGCTACAACAATTACTATATAGCAAGATTAGCAGTATACCACAAGTAAGGAAAAGCTGTAAAAATCTTCTGCACTTAATACAGAAAGCATATTCAGAAAGTGGTATCCATTTGGTAAAAAGGTTGACTGAATGAAAGCTTTTTCTTTTGAAACTGCATGCCTTGGATCAAGTTAGGTTAATTAATTAAGGCAAAGAAAATCAAGGGCTATCTGCCTATGGGAAGGAATGCCTTCATGAAGGACTTTCTAAGGGAACTGGCTTGTATGTTACACATGGAAAAAAACCATGAAAATCCCAATGCCAATAGCCTATTTGATGGAATTTAAACTCAGGCTGAATTACCAATGTTTAGTGACTGAAAATGTCAATACTAACACCCTTTTCGCCAGAATTTGAGCCCAGGCTGAACTATCAATATTTAGCAACCTTACTTTTCCATCACTAGTGAGCCTTAGATTATTACCAAACAGAGGACAAAATGAGACAAGTTTTTATGTCATACATATCTGCCAACAATCTTCTGATGGAAGGTCACTCTGTCTGCAGAAAAATCACCAGGCTATATTCAGTATCACTTTGAATTAGCTAGTTTTCAGGTAAGCTGCAGCTTAGTAGAAGTTATATTTATGGTTGTATAGTTGTAATGGTTGTGTGTCATCCTTATGGCTGTGTGGTTTCTATGAGTAGCCAAAATGAAACAGAAAAATCTAAAATCCACTAAGTGTGAAGTGCCAGCTGTCATTCTGTTTTTTTCACACTAAAAATATTTGGCCAATAAAAACTCACCACAAATTATGGAAATTTATGTGCTAACGTGACAGAAAAATCAAAATAAGATAATAGTGTTGGAAATCTGAGAATAGAAGGGTCAATATCATTTATTACAGTTGAATTTTTGGCATAGTATGGATGAAATCAAGTAACTTGCAAGGATATCACCATTCATGAATTCCATCTAGTTTCCATGGGTGTTGCAATCTATTATGCATACATCATTAAGTACCTAAATTACTATAAATTAAGTGCTGGGCAAGGTGGATGCTATATATGCATATAAAGATAGATAAAAGAGTGAGAAAAGTTGTATTTATATTTCTTACAATAAGTGTAATTGAAGGTGATAACTTTATGCTCTAAAACTTTTTATTGAAGATTCAGGAGCACCTGACTGGCAATCCAAACCTTAATGAAGATACAATTAGTATTATATTGTAAAAGAAGTTGAGTGAAAAAAAATGTTCATATAATTGACGATTAATTCGCTCAAGTTCAAACTGTTTTTTTAAGTGATTAACTATATGAGTATTTTAATAAACAGGGAATGTATTTAAAATAAAACTGATAATGCTTTTAAAAGCTTTGAATTCTATGTTATTGTTGTTGTGAATAAAATCACTTGTCTGACCTCATCATCAGAACCAGCCGACGAAATTTGAATTCTGTACATAACTTGACATAATTCAATCATAATTTAAAAAATAATACTAGAGCTGATTTATTTTATGAAGTTCATGTGGTTTTGAAAAAGGAAATGATTGAATATTTTCTAAATCATCTCTTCCAACATTTTATATTACTTTATCTTTCTAATTTATCATTTGATTTACTAAGCTGATCCAGGAAGTAAGTTCTGTTTGCGCATATCTTCCGCATAACTGATAGCACGAAGGTTGCGTATGCATGTTTATATCATTAAACTCGAGAATGAATTAGCCTAGCATTTTGTTTGTTTACATTAATACCTGAAAATACTGCTTGTTGATAATCACGCATAAAATAATCGATCAACCTGCCAGCTGGGATGTAGCAGCCATTATCAAGTTTTCAAATGTGAGAAATGCTCCACCATATGAAATTTATCATCAGATAAGTAAAACATATGAATGTGGAGAAAATGCAATAAGTGAAGATATGATGTAAAAACGGGTTAGGATGTTTAACGAATGAAATAAAAATGCCTGCGATGAAAAGGTAGCGGTTGATCAATAAAGAATTGGTGTGTTGTATCGACGAAAAAGCTCATTCCAATGGGCGATTCCCAATTTCTGTTTTGTCAATATATTTTTTAAACAGTTCATGATCTTGATTACATGAAACTGTGACTACTTGCACTATAAAAAACTGTGTTTGTGGTGGGTACTGAAAACGCTAACAGAGGTTCAAAAACAGAAAATGATGGAAGCAGACTTGGAGTTTTTGCAGCATTATGTAACAAAAGGAAATATTTTTCATATTTATGTATTAAGTATTATTTCATATTAAGTATTATCACAGGTGATGAAACATTATTTTTTACAAGACACCTGAAATGAAACAAAACTCACTAGAATAAGGGCATACTGGTCAGACCTCACTTTGTAAGAGATGATGAAATTAAGGTAAACGTCAAAAAGTCGTTCAGGTCTCAGGCAGACAAATTTTTTAAAACAGGTATGTTGCAATTAGTGCCAACATACAACATATGCCTTAATTTACATGGTGAATATGCCAAAAAGCAGTGTAAGGGATGTAGACTTTTCTGTAATAATATACAAAAGAAAACAAATTGATAATCTTTTTTAATAACCAAATGCTGCTAACTTTCTAGATGAGCTTTGTATATATATATAATGATATTAATGGACTAATACACACTGCACTTCTACTTTAGTATTTTTCTTTATTATATGTCAGAATCTTAATATAGTAAACCCACTAGATGAATCAATAATTGCCATTAACATTAATTACCTTCTCTGATCACTTTCTTAGAAGTCCAAAATGAATTGGAATCATGGGTTTACCACGGATTCTTGGAAAAGATTCACTATAATGCTGCCATGACATCACATTTGTTAAATATCAGCTTCATGAAATAATAATAATAATAATAAAAGGGTGAATGATTCTGGTTGATTTGCTGAATTTTTTGGACTTACTTATTTAATTCTGAAGGATGAAATCATTATTTACACTACCTATCTTTTCTTTATTTTTCTGTTGAATTCTTTATTTTCTTCATGATGGTTATATAAATAAATCACTATATTCTAATAAATGAATTTAGTTTTTAAAAAGTATGAATACTACTTAAAATATAACGTTACCTTTTGTACCCCTAAAGGAGTTAAAATGAAGCAAAAGATGCAAAATAATCTGCACTCAAGCAAGTAGTTGTGTAAAGAATCTAACTCTAAGAATCCCCCTAAAAAAATCCTACACTACCAACTTATTTAAAGCAGAAATTTAGAGCAAAATTAATGACATTTAATTTCATCATACCATAGAAAAATAATATTAATTATATATTTCCTGATAGACAGAATGCATAATGCATGGTAGGAGATGATTAAAAAATAATTTTAATAATTTATATGAAATCTGCCATATATTTCATATTAATAAACTTGTATAAGTTAAATAAATGATATACCTTGGTTTGTATCATAGCTATTCTTTGGCGACGCAGTTCTAATGCTATATGAAACAATGAGAAATCTTCATCTAATTTCTAGAAAAATAACACAATTGAATGCTTTGGAAATAACAGAATGACAAAAATTCACACTGCAGATCACTCATTATGAAAAACTGTTAAAAAAGCAACTTACCCCTTGCCTCAGACAGGCCCATACATAGTCAACTGCACATATTGTACCAGTTCTACCACATCCAGCACTAGAAAAAGGGAAAAAAAAAAAAAAAATGGCATACATGCTTGCAAATTTTCTATCTTATAACGAAAATAATAATAAAAATTACACATTACATGAAAACATGATAAAAATTATTACACAGTAACATATTCCTCTTAAATAACAAAGTTATTTAACTTGATGTTAACAACATACTCAGTAATTTTTAACTGTTTTCAACATTTTAAAAGTTGGTGGTGTAAACTTACTTTTTTTTTTTCCTTTTAAAGTGCTTTTAATTTCTATTTTATTTTCAGTACTTTAGGTATTGAGATAAGAATACACATATCAAATTAAGGAAAATGGTACAATTACGTTAAGAGCGGCGTTAGTTGAAAATGCACCAACAACTCTTCCAAATATTTTGGCTCAAGAATTCTAGTTTTTGTTTGAAATGTTATCGCTCATTATTTTGAATATTTTTTATTTACAATTAAAATATCGTGTCTCAAGATTTCTAGTTTTCGTTTGAAATATTGCCACTGGTTATTTTTTTGCCCTATTTCGCCATTTTTTTAGTACGATGGATTACACAATTTGGCAGTTACCTAATGACGAACAGGCTGTCATAAGACTCTTTCAGGATAAAGGAATAATTCATACCAATAGACTTGGATGACTCAAACAAAGCACCTATATGGTGTTGTTACATACATTCTTGTTGTGGAAAAAAAAAAAAAGGATTGACAACCAAAACATAGTTTGAAGGCTCACGTCTTACTTTCCTCAATGTCGTTCGTTTCATCTGTCTGTGATGTCAAGAATTGATGTCGACTGAATTTTGTGAACTTCAATTAGAAATGAGCTATAATACGATAGTAGATTGGAATAACTACTTGAGGGGGGTATATACAAATAGTCTGATGTCTCGAAAAAGAATTAAAATCAGTGGAACCAACAAAATCACAAAAATAGATATATCGTAGAATATCTTGATGCTGTCATACTGATCTTAAAACAACAAAACGGACTAGATTACATGAACAAGTCTCTATGAGACATCATTAAGTCTTTTTACAAGAAGGAAAAACAACATTGGACATATTCTTCCAGAACAATAGGTATTCGAGGGTTTTTGTCAGAAAAACAAAGAATGTTTTCTGGTCGTCGTTCCTGATTGTTGTGCTGCGACATTGATGACTGACATTCAAGAAAACATTGCGCATGGCAGCATTATATTGTTAGACTGCTGGAAAGGATATAAGCAAGAAGAACTAAGAAATGCTGGGAATGAACATTTCACTGTGAATCACAGCTATAATTTTGTAGACCCCGAAACTGGATGCCATACCCAAACTGTGGAGCGATTGTGGAACAGTGCTAAATGGAAAAATAAACATGAGCAGAGCACTGCTTGCCACCATTTAGAATCATATTTAACAGAATTCATGTGGCGTCGACTACATTAAAAAACTCAACATTTTTCTGCAATCCTGAATGATATTCATAATTTTGTGCCACCTCTTTACATTGTATTTCATTTTATTTTGGTATTTTTAATTATGTGTTATTCTAAGTTACAAAATTAAAAAGAAAAATTTTCCTTCTTTAAGAATTAACAAAATTTTTTTAAAAATGTATTTTTTCCAGAATTTTTTTAAAAATTCTTTTGAACTCTATTATTATTTTATAATTTACTACTTGGCGATAATTGGCCAGGGGGCGGGAATGGCACACTTTTTAACTGACGCCACTCTAACGGAACAGTATCAAGAAAACATACACAAAATAATTTTTTTTTTTTTTAAATTATAATCACTACTATTTTAATCTTGCAGAAATAAATGTAAGACAAGTTTCGAACTTTCACAAATAAAAGAAATTTATTCATTACAGCATAGTTTATTTTATTATAATTCATTTTATTGAGTGTTTTTTTTTTTTTTTTTTCTAAATAAAATTTGTATTTACATGGAAACAAGTGGCGGCATTTTGCCATCCATTTTTCCGCATTCTGACAATCCTTGCACCATTTCGAACTTTTCCACCATTATTATATTGAATTAAATATATAAATAACTACATAATGGTTATTAAGTAAACACTACATACTATTATTGCATTTAAGTCTATAAATGAGGCAATAACCTCAACTATACTTTTATCTAACAATGAAAAACATTAAAAGAAACTTCATATTACACATGCATCCTCATGTGTTTAAGAAAGAATGCTACTTAAGCATTGCTTTATTTGCCCCATGAAACTGATGCGCTTATGTTGTGTCAACTCACAAAGAGGCAGACTAGCCAGATTTTAACTGTTTCTGCAGCTACCAAAAATATTTTGTTACCTAATGATGATACATACAAAAAATTTTAATAGTCTCCCATTCCTTAGATTTAAGTTAAACTTTTAGGACACACTTTAATTCATGATTATAAAGTATTCTGGTAAATTATCAAAGAGTCTGAAGACAAATATCTTGATGCTGTCATTCTGATCTTAAACAACAAAACGAACTAGATTACATAAACAAGTCTCTATGAGACATCATTATACAGCATCTGCAGGCAAACTGTTTAAGTCAATGCTCTGATGAAATGTATCAAAATGTGAAGAACTTGATCACTTGTCCATCATATCTTTTGGAGCTTTATATATTCAAATGAAACAAGAAATAAACATAAAAATTGATACACCACAGATATTTTTATTTGTGTAAAAAGGAAACATTATACCTGTTATACCAAAGAGGATTATGTCATACAAGCATGCACAGCCAAATTGTGATTCGCAAGCCACATGCAGCTCTTTGATTCCTAAACTATGGCTCGCAAGTGGCATGTGATGTTTTAACCTCTTAAATTCAACTTTCTTGCAATGAACAGTTTTATTTTTTAAATATATTTTGAAACAGAAATTGTACATACATATGCTTTTCATCAATCAATATTTAATTTCTTAAATTACAAAATGTGCATAATAATTTTAACAATTTCAAATTGATTATTGCTAATCAGAAGAATAATAAACAAAATGGTAGAATGGTAATTTCATTTCTGTGAATTATTTCCATGGGTAAACAGTGGCCTTTAGAGCATCTGGTGGCCAAACAGCAGAAAAGAAAAATTTGAATATCATTCAAAAAATAACCCACTCTTTTTTTTTTTTTTTTTTCCCTCAGATTTATTTTACTACAGGCAGTTTTCTATTTAGTTACTCTATGTAGTCCTAGTATATGTAAATGTAATGTCCATTCCTCAGCAAATGGGATCTTTTTTTATATATTTTTCAGCACAGTGTTTACAGTAACACAATGTGGTTAGACTTTTTCCACATATAACACTTTCATGATGATAAGTTAGTAATCTTAAGCAGGGTACTTCAATTATGATTGCCTTCATTAAAATTTTTGGGGAAGAGAGAAGGATGGGTTTCTCCACTACATTGGCAGTGCTTTCATATTTAGTTCAAAGTATTGTAAATACTGATTTTCAAGGTAAACATATTTCATTTCATTAGCAACTCTTTTTTCCCTAATGTTGCATCAAGCTATGAAGGATCCACTGGGTACAAACTTTTCTTTCCTACAAAGCATTTCTCAAAATACAGTATATTGATTCTGGTAAAATTTTATACCTTAGGATATTTCCTCGTATGTTACTCAACGAATTTATAGCTTTCTAGCCAGGCACACATGTCACTTCTTTTTTGTTGTTGTTGACTTTTGCCTGTATGACTTTTGGTCTTCTTGCATGCAAGACAAATGACTTGTATGCCTGACTTTATGAAGATGAATAGCCCAACATATCTGTTTTAGATAAATCATGACAAATTTCAGGCAATGCACTGCACAATTCTTTTGGAATTTTGCCATGTATATTTCCTATTGTAAAGTACCATCTTTAAATTCTTATAGCCACCATACCCCCAGATGCTTGCAGACTACTTCTGAAGTACTCTAAGCACCATACATGAGGGAACTCAAACAGACACTTGCTTTGGACTTAAATTTTCAAGTGCAGGTAATTCAAATATATAGAATCAGCCTAGCCGTTAAGGAAAATAAAGTGTCAATATAAAACATCTTACAGGGAATGTGAAGGATATCTATCAAAACTGATAGAAAAATTTGCAGCTGGCCCAACATCAAACAAGCTTATACTGAAAGGTATGGCATAACTTAATTCTACATAAAAGAAATAAAAATGGAAAAAGTTACATAAATTATGTACAAATGGCAGAATTCTTTCTTTAACTAATACAACACAAAGTCTGAATGGTGACACAATACTGGAATGATCTAAAACAAGGACACCTTTTTTTTTTTTTCTTTTTCTTTTTTGTATGCTTTATGCAATTTGATTTTTTCCCATAACTCCATAGGGAGGTGATTGGAAGCAGAACTTAGGACCTGCAGAGACTGGCATCATGCAACAAAATGTCTGGCATTGGTCCTGAATAAGCCTTAAGTATATGTGGGAATTTATCTATTCAGGTTCAGAAAATATTTTTTTGATGAAAACCACAGCATGCCAATGACTACTATTAAAACACTTCCACTTATTTAAGTCTGACATATAATATTTTAGATCCTGTTAAAATGAGCTTCATGGGACCGAATGTTTAGTTCACTATATCTATTTGATCCTATAAGAAAAATGAAATTTCCCAAATTAAAAACAAATACTGATAAATAACAAAAGAATTGATTAGCATTGTCACATCTATCAAAAGAGATAGATAATAACTATAATTTTAAAAAGAAGCTCACATTAAATGTTTAAATACAATTACTATTTAATGCAGTCATCAAACCCTTTTTCAGTTTCACCTCCTGTTAATGTAATAAATATTACCATATGTTTATACAATAAATTACTTAGAAACAAAGTCATATTTCAGATCTTTCAATTGAAATAAGTATCTCCTTCTACAGTACACATTTAAAATTTCATCATATAGCACGATCTTGTAAGCTCCATATGCTTTGGTTTTCCAAAAACCATGTGTCACATCTATCTTGAATAGCCTTTGTTTAGAATAAAGAAAACAGTGAAGGTGAAGATAACAGTACAGTAAGTAAAAGTGATTTCATTATTCTACTAGGCTAAATGTGACTAATTTTAAGAATGACTTATTTTTCACTTTAAACTTGCAAAAATTCTAAAAACAATTATGAAAAATTTTTTAAAGTTCTAGTTTAAGATATCCACAAAGTTCATTATATCTGATTCTCACAGGTCTAAGGTTCCCTACAGCTGTATAAAATAACAATAGGCATTAGAAATTGGAACTTAAAAAAATTCACTCGCTATATGCAGAATTTTGCTATAAACCAGGCTCACTATAGTGGAGTTCAATTGCATTTTATATAGTTATTCAACTTACACGGCTAAAAAAATTAATAATTATGCCAGTTACAGTTAACTACTGTTTGGCACCAAAGTTATTTTCCAAACAGCAAAACAGATATTCAAATTTATTTCAACACTTTTGTCAAGTTTCATCTTCAGAAGCTATGCTTTCATTTTTCATTAGCTTTTTTAATTTTTAGCAATCTATATTAGTACACCATCAGATGCACTTTACCTGCAATGTATAACAATTGGCACAGTTTCAGATGGTTGGCAATTCCTCATTAATCGCACCAATTCAAGAATAGGATGAACTGAGTCAGGAACACCATGATCAGGCCAAGAAGTATAATGAAACTGATAAACATCTCTCATTTCAGAATCACATTTCACAAGTAATGTCCTCACCATGAAATCTGGACACACTTGAGATGTTTCAATCTAAAATTAGCATCAAAGCATATTTCTAAGGGTTAAAAAACATGTTTATATTTCTAAAACAAGTATTAAGATATATTAACATAAAGTTCAATTTAAAAAGTCAGAATAAATATTGTGAATTAACAAAAAAACTTTATAAAGATGAGTAAAAAAATTCATTCACATTGTTTATTTAAGTTATACTAGCATATGTTATGACAACAGATACTAATATAAAATTAGAAGTAATATCTGGAAGTACTTACTAATTCAATTGATATATTCCCAAAATGCTTAATTTCTCCTTTCACAGGCCAATATGTTTCACATTTAGTCTGCAAAAAAAAAAGCATAAAATAGCAATAATTCAAATTACTTTTAATCAGAAAATAACATCTAATTTTGACCATACTATTATGATTAAAACATATCCCAAATGATATATTTAAAATATACACATGCAAAAAATCCCTTGAAAATCTTTTCCAGAAGTTATGACTTTCAACATCTGGCAACAAACAGTCCATATTTCATCTTTTTTTATTGTTGGCAAATAAATTCACTTTTAATGAATAAAGAATTTTCCTTTAAATGATTTGCCAAAATAAATATAATTGAACACAGAAAATGCATTAAATTTTTCTTTTAGTGTTAAAAATGAACCATGCTCTGTCAAGTCGTTCATTTTACCTAATGAGCAATACACTGTTCAATGGTTAGGGATCATCACTTAACAATTAAAAATATTATTGAAAAATTTTCTATATTGCCTGGATCTTATCAAATCCTGTAAAGCAATTCTAAAAGACCATTTAAGTTTATGGCATATCACTTCTGAAGTTGCTTCAAACACCCTGAACATTTTTTCCCCTTCAAAAAAAAACAATATGTTAAAACAGTCCAGAATATGCTTTCTTGCCCTTAAGTGCTCAAAACACATTACTGTTAATGATGAAACATAGATCTATGCATCTGATGAAGAAACAACTAAACAATCAAATGAATGATGCTCAATTGGTTAAACAAGAGGGAAACAAAAAAAAAAAAAAAAAAAAGAACTGCACAACAACAGTGAAAAATCAAAGTAAATGCTGAAAGCATTCTTTGAATATCATGGTTTTGTGAATGAATTTCTACGAACTGACAAAACTATTAGCACAGAATATTATTTGAGTGTTTTATGTCATTTAAAGTAATTGACAGAAGAAGACCTGACTTACAGAGGAATAACTCACAGATTTTGTACCATGATAATGCACCTAATCACAAGGTATTACTTTTAGTGAATTTTTGATCAAATATTCAACAAAAAATGCTCTATAAATTCCATTATTCGATTAATTTAGCATCATATGACTTCTTATTTTTATAATTAAAACTGCCACTTTGTGGTCACTATTTTGTATTAGTTGATACAATTAAAGAAAATTCACTACTGCTGTTCTACAGGTTTCATGTAAATGACTTTAAGACATAATCTGAGGATTGTAAAAAATATTGGCATTAAGTGCATTTTAGCCACAAGGAACAGCTTTGAAGAAGACGTAATAAATATTGACTAATAAACTAAAATCTTATGTTTCATAAAATCACATTCCCAATATTTTTTATCACATTTCATCCATTGCACTATCCACAAAAATAAAATGTATATACTTGCATGAAAAAAAGTTACCAAATACCTTTCCAGCTTCTTGCACATTACAAGCCATAACCAAAACCTGGACATCACAAATCCATATCATTCTCCAAAAATCAATTGCTGTGTTTGGAAGAGGACCTTGAGCTGCAATGTATGCAAAAGCACCACTAGCTCCCTGCAATAATAATAATGATTATTTTATTTTTCTTACACTGGAAACAATTTTTATTTGAGGCATTTTGTTTTACTTTATAAGAAATTCTTGAAAATAATGTATAACCCAATTATCTGCATAAAAATATATTCAGTTAATAGCATAATTAAAACATAGAACAATATGCAGCATCTATCAAGATAGACAGATTTAGGGTTTTTTTTTTTTTTTTTTTTTATTAAGCATTAAATAGATATTTAAGAATGCTACTTCATCCACAGTTCACATTACTCTAATAGAATTTTAAAATAATAAAAAGCTCCAGAAAATAATGCATTGAATATAATAAACAAGCTGAGAAACAATAATTAATGCATTTATAAGAATCACTCAGGGACAAGATAATCAAAAATAACAAAACTAACGACTGAAGTAACTGTAACAACTAAAAATAAGAAATGGCTAAAAAATGAAAGTAAAAGACATGTTAAATTAAAAAATGTACTGCATATATATGTGTGTGTGTGTGTGTGTGTATATATACACCTTCAGCACACATGCATCGCACACACATATGATTTATCTGTATATAACTTGATGTAAGGAAATAACTTTAAACTGTTGCATGGAATGATGGATTTACAAAACATATGCCCAGTTCAATGCACAATTTATTCCTGCACATTCTTGATACATATCTTCAGTCACATATCAATACTGGTGCGATGAGGACCCCCCACAATTTTACATAACTTATCATATCTTTAAACAATAGATGATACAGCAAAGCAAGAACACACACGCTAACAGAGCATGAGAGAGTAGAAAACGTAAGGGTGTACTCAGCAGTTGAGGCATTTACACATTTAGTCTCTTTGTTTAAATTTTGAATGGTGATTAGATACAAGGCGTCACACTGCAGATGACATACTCCAGATTAATTTTCTTTCATATTTTATATCTCGCATATTCCCCCCTTCAAAGTGAAAAAGGCTTCACAATAGAAAAGCCTTTTTAGAAAAAAGCATTAGAGCTTTCGCAAGTGAATACAAATTTTGCACAATATATACAATACGTATTTTTTCAATAAGAGAGAAACATTTAAGTGTAGTATCATGTGGAGTGCTTCATTTATAAACAATGTACATTTCCGCTATTGCATTTGTATTTTAGTATTAAACAATGTTATAATAATAACAATGGGATTTGATTATAAGAAAAGATTAATTGTTTTCCCTTTATTTATTACTGGAAAAGTTCATTTGGTATACGTCCAGTCTGGATACATCCAACTATCTGGAAAGGTAATATTGATGATGAATACTAAAGACCACTGTATTAGCATAATTTTGAAAAGCATTCCATAATTCTTATAGCAAAATAAAAAAATAATAATAAAGAAAGGTTATTACTTATAGAAAACAATTTAAAAGGTTAATGTTACAATATTTGAAAATGTTTATTTACTTTTTATACTTTTCAAATCAATGCCCTACCCACATAATCCATACTTCAAAAATAGCTTAATTAATAAATATATTGTAATTCTAAAATTTACCTTGATGTAACTGGCATTTATGTAATCTGATCCTGGTACTCCATCAAATTTTGGAAGTACTACTCTGGAAAAATCATCTGAAAATAAAAAAAAGTTATACATAATCAAAATATGATGACCTGGGATAATAGACCATCAGTTTAAATCTGGTAATATGGCATGTAGAAATCATAAAATTAAAAATATGAAACCGTAATTTATGAAATAAAAAGTAATTATGATCTAAAGGGTATCAAAATTTACAAAAATAAAAAGCTTAATATTTATTTGTTTACTTTATTAAACATTTCTTTCAACATGTGCATGCGTAAAGCATACATTACACATAGTAAAAATTAGAAAATTGCAACCTTGATGTGTATTCGTGATATTTATAAAGACGAGGAATTTGATTTAAATCATATCAAAGACGGAGTACATCGAGATGAAATACTACATTTAGTAAGGAATTATATGCTGAATAAAATAAACACATCTGCCCTGAAGATAAGGATAGTGCTGACAGATCAACTTCCAGTTCATTGCGCACCGCGACGTTTCACCTCTCCACAGAGCAGCGTGAAATTTATAAACAGATTTCGGAATGGTTAGAGAAACAAAGGATATGCCTTTATCCATTTTTTGCAGCAATTCCACTTTTTTTTTATGGACATCGAAACATGCTTTCGCTTTGTAGATCTTTTGGCAGCTCCAGAATCGGAAATTCTTTTTGACATAATCGAAAGTACAAGCTTACTTTTATAAAATTGCTCTAACAGTCTGCAAAAAATAATAAGCCGGATCCAATTCGAAGATTAAGGAACAACGCAATCTGCAACATTAACAGAAATAGATAATTAGATAATTTTAGCTTAGCTTATACCGTCCGTTATACATTAAACGCACATCTGTAAACGTGTTATGCACATACACAGAAAGTTTTCACACAGAAAGTACAGAAAGCACAGAAAGATTGAGGTTCGAATTATAGATGATTTCGGATTATGGACGTCCGGATTAAGGCTTTTGACTGTATTAAGATTTCAGAGTATTTCGCCTGACATCTAAACCCAAAGCCATTTCAGTAAAACATTTCTTTCTCCAATTTCTTGAAGCAACCAATTTCATTTCTATTTTGATGTTAACCTATTTTCTTTACTTCTAGTTTGAGATTTTCATTTATGCAGAGAACACAATACCATACTTGTAAGTCTACATTAACATGAGAACCTCTGCCCAAAATTATACTGACTTGCAACAGGATACAGTACAAAAAAGGAGCTCTTCAGGCAAGCCTCCTAATGGCTAACAACAGAAAGGAATGTGAGTGGTAATTGACAGCAGCAACCTGATTTTCTTCAGCCCCGTTGTTACTGAGAGAAGGAATGGGATAAATTGGAATTATGAAAATAATAACAGCTGTCATCAAATTTGTTATACACGTTCCCAGAAATAATGTCACAAAGGAAAATAGACAAACATTACAAATTAGAATATCATTACAAATCTTTCAACAGAACAGAAAAGCACGTGTCCATTCATAAATATATACTATAAATACAATAATATAGTAATTAAAATATACATACATTGTTTGCACTGTGTATACAACATTCAAAATTATCACAGTCTAGCTGTTAACAAACTACTACATTATTTCAAAGATAATATTCTCCTTGATCAGCAGAAATCTTTCACTGATTTAAAAAAAAAAAAAAAAAAAAAGAAAAAGAAGAGAGAGAGGTTATGGAATTATATGGAATGGTGAATAACTGGGAGTCGACTCAGCAGGACTCTAGCATAAAACGTAGGAAAACAAGTATCCATCTAACAGCCTCGATGATACATAAGAAATATTTTTTTAAATGTTCTTTTTTCTAGAAATTTAAAGGGAAAAAAGTGTTCCCAAAAATCCTTATTTTTATAATTATATATTTTATATATGTTGAAGATTAAGATTTTACTAAAATTTTTAATGAAAATAATGGGTAACAGAGATTGATATTTCCATTGCCTACTGCTTGATATAAGCATAATTCTGCATAAAGTCGATATATTTACTATGCCCAAATCAAAACAAAGCAGCTATTGTTAATGCTGCATATAAAACACTTAAAATATTAGACTTATATAGGGTGATTCTAAATTACTTTTTCAAATTAAGAGGAGTTAATACTCATCCAGATGAGCAATAAATTACCATAGAACATAGGGTAGCATTCCACTCTGAGAGGCAGAAAAGAAGAATATTAGAATTCCAAGCTGAACATACAACAGTGTTGGGAGAGCGAATGAATGAGACCAAATGTTGCACAATCAGTTTAGTGACAAACTTACAGAGAGTGCACAAAATGGATAAAACCGAAAACTTGGTGTTTGAGGGTTAATTCGAGCTCAGACTTTGATACCAAACACTCAAATGCACATCTTTGGTTGGCAAGGTCTCAGACTCGCAAATGATTGCAACAAGTTAATTATGTAATCAAGGGATGAATATTATCAGCTAACTCCAACGTCCTCTGTATGCCGAGATTAACATGAAAAGCTCATGCAGCATTCCGACTGTCAGAACTTCATGTCCCATAGAAGGGTGCTTCAAGTAGAATGAGTGCAGCACAGTAAGTCCAGGAAGACAGGATAGAAGATAGTTAAGAGGAAAACAACTGCTACCTTGATACTTGATATCAAAGTAGTTTCCCCCCCCCCCAATAATTTAGATAATTAACTTGATGGAATCATTTACGAGGTTGAGACCTTGCTAACCAAAGATGTGCATTTAAGTGTTAGCTATCAAAGTCTCAGCTGTAATTAACACTTGAACGCCAAGTTTTTGGTTTTATCCGTTTTGTGCACTCTCTGTGAGTTTGTCACTAAGCTGATTGTGCAACATTTGATCTTGTTCATTTGCTCTCCCAACACTATTTTAAGTTCAGATTGGAATTCTAATATTCTTTTTTTCTGCCTCTCAGAGTGGAATGCGACCCTATAGTCTATGGTAATTATTGCTCATCTGGATAAGTACTATCACTCCTCTTAATTTGTAAAAGTAATTTAGAATCACCCTATAGAAATAATTCTAAAAAAGAAAGCAATGTAAACACTGAAATTGTATAGAAAGAATTCTAAAAAATTCACAAATGTATGAAATGTGTAATCAGTTTAGTGACAAAGCTACTGTTCTGAAGTTCCTCTCTTCCAGTACATATGCAGCTCCAATAGCAACCAATATTTTAAATTTTTTTGAATTCAACTGATTCTTTGTCAATTCTAATAATACATTCACTACAGACAACCATAACTGATGAGTATTAAAAAATTGTGGACAATAATTCTTAAATAGGTATAGCGTTCTTTGTCAATAGACTATTTCAGTAGTGAAGTTTGTAATTATACTTTAGTAGCTCTGTATCATTGATGCACACTTGAAAGGAATTAAATGAGTAACCCCAGTTTTGCTAGCACTTCAAGATATATTGTGAAATAATTATGGTTCAAAAATGTTATAGGAATTTATGGATTCATAAAATTAAGGAAATGTTTTAAGTATGAATAATATTGTTTTTGTTTTAGGATTTACATATACTTAATTATATACTATATTTACTATATAATACATTTTGCAATAAGTCAGATATGTGAAAAATGAGGTATAAATGGATTTCGATACTTACAAGGTACAATGTCTTTATATCTGTTTTTTGGGCGATTTATATCCTTCAAACCATAAGAGCAGGAGAAATCACCATTTTCTTTTAATGTATCAGTTAATTTTTTAAGTTGCTGTAAGATAAAATAAATTAAATATTAGGCTTAAAATTTTATAGTAATATCATAAAAAGAAAAATATAATTCAGGTTAATTAACAAACAGTTTAATATCTGTTTGTTTGAAATTAGCAAATCCACTTAAATTTACAATACCAATGATAAAAGAACAGTATGACTTCCAAATGCAATAAAATACAAATCACATATGAGAATAATAATACATTACTAATTACCAAAATTTTTCCCTATACTTTACAGACATATCTTACCAATTAGCATTTCCCATGTATGACCAAAGCCAATATAGTTAATGAATAATCAAATCTTATTTTGCTACATTTTTTACAAGAGAAATATGTTTTTTAACTGCAGTTTTGTACACATAAAGTATGTTGCTTTGACACTACTTGCATTCGTTTATAGAATATAATGGCATGTATACATTTATCTGCCCCTTCTAATAAAAACACAAGTAACCCCCCCCAAAAAAAACGATTTACATTTTAAGAGTTTAAACTGTTTATCATGTTCTAGTCCGTGTCTCTATGACATCAAAGAAAAAAAAAAAAAAAAAAAAAAAGAGGAGAGATGCAAGATAATCAAATAATCTCTTTTTAAATAGAGACATATATTTAAACTGCAACTGTACTTATATTTAAATAAATATTTATATGTATGGGATAGACATAGATATCAGCATATCTTTCATACAATAAAGAAAAACCTTTAGGCATTAGAAACATCTTTTGTTAATTATAATAATGATGCAAAAGCTTATTCAAAGTATTAATTAGACATAATATAAATCACACAAATAACATGTATTACAAATTACATCAATGAGAGATATTGCTAAGAAACAAAATAAAAGATATCATAGTTGCCAACCAAGAATTACAAAAAACTGGCCAGCTCTTGCCATGAAAACCATGAGTTTTTCATACTGCATACTGACACCATTTTAAAAGAATCAAAATGGATTAAAATTAACTTTAAAGTGCAATTCAGGTTATTAAACTATTTATAATATGATTCTAGTGCAAAATATATTACTGTTTAATTACATAGTCTAATTTATGTTCTCTGGCAAATTTCCTTTTGCAATTTTTCTTACACTTTTGAGAATATCCTGAATAGGAAAGGAAAACTTTTGTTTGTCTATGTTGAAAATAAAATTAATAATTAATGCACATGGAAAAATTACTGTGTAGATAAACTAATATACTGTAATATTGATGAAAAACAGAATTAATACAAATATTATTTTATTAAACATAAATTGAATTTTAATAAAGGTCCCACAAATGTCTACAGTAGATTAAGATAATTTAGATCAAATAAAATTTAATGAAAAGAATTATGTTGAAAATTATTAAGGCTATAGGAATGATATTTGGGTACGTACATATCAGAACAACCACCTTGGCACAATTTATCAAATTTTACAGAGAGAAAAATCAATGACTTATTGATTTTAAAAAATTACATATATATATACATATTTTGCTTTTCAACTATGTATTTGTGTCAAAAAATCAATAAACTTTTCATAAATATGCATTTGTTTCTTTGTTCTGGTAGAAATCGTTTTGAGAAGAGATTTGAAGTACTGTTGCTTTAGCAATTTTATGGCAAAATAATGTATCCTGCAAAAATTTTACCCAACTTTCTTCTTTATTTTGGTAACTTGGTATTATTTTGGTATTATGAAACTTTATTTTGGTAAACATATGTTTTGGCAATGTAATTTAAGATAGTGTAATCAGCAAGTGGGACTTAGAAAAGACAACTGGTTTGAAGGAAGCAGAATTCCATTTTGTTCAGCTTTGAGATTCATATACTGCTGGTGCGGGGAGTTGACGTCGATTAAATTTTGTGAAAAGCAACTTGATTTATCGGATAAAACTGTTATAGAATGGAACAATTACATGCGTGAATTATGTGTCTTGAATATGGAGAATAAACCAAACAAGAAGGTAGGTGGACCAGACTGCATTGTGTAAATTGATGAAAGTTTGTTTACTAAGCGTAAAAATAATTGTATTCGAGTATTACACAAACATTGGGTTTTTGGTGATATATGTAGAGAAACAAAAGATTCGTTTGTTGTTACTGTTCCTAATAGAACTGGCTCTATCCTTCTTAATAAAATTACTGAAAACATTGCAGATGGTAGCACAATTTATTCTGACAGTTGGAAAGGTTACCATACAAATAGAATTGAAAAAGAAGGATTCCTAGATTCCTACATGCTAAAGTTAATCATGAATACAATTTTATTGATCCTGATACAGGAGTTCATACACAAACAGTTGACAGAATGTAGAGCAGTGCCTAGAGACTGTTTTGAATCTATGTTAATCTATATATCTCTATATCAGCCCGTTTTCCACCAAAATCCGATTGACTACTTGAGCCCACCAGCGGCCGAGCGGTAAAGTCGCAGAACACTGGTAGTTCGGTCCGAGGTTCGAATCCCGCAAACGGGCTGGCTGCATGGGTGTTTTCGTGGTTTTCCCCAAGTTTAACGTGTATACGAGCCAGTTTCCCTTAGAAAGTCCTCCACGAAGGCATCCCTCCCCTTAGGCAGATAGCCCTCGAGGCTTTGCCGTAATTAAATAACCTAATAACTTAACCGATTGACTACTTTGATTTTAAAAAAAGAGTTTTGATTTTAAATAAAGTGTTTTAATTTATGATTTGGCGCAAAAATTTTATGTGTAGATTGGCGGCACTTAAAAACCGCCATATCTACAGCTGCAGTGGCATTAATACGTAAGTACCGAACAGGGTAAATTTAAAATGACTATTAAATCAATGCTTTAATCATTTAATGGTTAAAATATTTATCAAATACTTTTAGTATTTACTTGATAGCTATTTTTCATTACTTCAAAAGATGGAAAAATTTATTTGCTTGTAAATAAATGGATTATTTATTTGCTTGTAAATAAATAAATAAAGATGGAAAAATTTATTTGCTTGCCAATTCTTGTAAGAAAAAAATATGAAACTCATGCACTGCATTAACCATCTCTAGAAATTCATAAACAGAGTGGATAAAATTAACATTAATAGCAAAGTACTATTTTAAATAGCTTTGACTAAAAATACACATAAGTATCAAATAAACAAATTCAACCTCTTTTCCATATTTTCAATTAAAGAAAATATTCTTGTGGTAAAACTACTTCATCATAATTATGAATTTTGACATCCAATTAAATTATTTTTATCTTTGGTTCCGGAAAAGGGAAAATAAGTATAAATTCCCAATTACACTGGTTTCTAAGTGAAGTATGTTCATTTTCTAAAATAATGATTTGCATAATAAAATCATTCAGATCTGTAGTTAAAATTAACATTGATTAATAATATATACAAAGGCTGTTCACACATTTTTTAAGACGATTTTCATTGTGTTTACAGAAATATTTTACCAAAAATTTTGCGTTTTAAATGTTCCATTTGATAACTCTTAACTTCACTATCTTACACTGTAATTTCCAAGACAATAAAAGCTTTTTAGTATCGAAAGATTCTGGTTTATCCCATTCCTGATGAACAGTCTTAAAGAGTCCAAGGAGGATTGTAGGTCGACGTTTGGACAATTTGCTTTTTAAAAGTCCAAAAACGCAAACATCCGTGGATCATACATCAGATTAGGATTAGGAGATTAAGAGGGATATGATTGAAGGGTATGGCTTTGAAACACATTTCTTGTTCCATTTTTTCCAGGAATTTACGAACAGATTTTGAAGTGTGGCTACTTGTTTTGTCTTGATGCAGTTCTACTGGTTGATGGCACTGTGGGTAAAGAAAAGTATTTCATGTTTTAGAATTAGGTATAAAATATGTTCCTGATAATATGCGGAGTTCACCTTAACAGTTTTCTGAACTGTCTTTAATTTTTATTCGTAGATATATCATGAACCAGCAACAATCATAAATCCCTTTGAAAAACTTTAAAATAATAAATTCTATCCCCCCCCCTCTTCTCTTTGATGATAAGAAACGGATTTCCTTTTATTGCGGTCATTTAAGCAGAGCAAGACTCATCAACATTTTTCCATTTCTGTTCGAATAATTGTTTTTCATAAAGAATTCTGCAGCGCGTTCTGCTTTCGGCGATATGTCGTGGAGAAAGACGATGCACATTCCTTTTTGTTTCATCTTTTTGAGATTCAGATCAGCATTAATCATTTTTTTTTTACAGTTGACTTTATTGATTATGCAACTATACTTCGCGGACTTTCTTTTAACATTGAAAAGTTCTTACCTTTGCAACATTCGAAACATTACGTTTTTTCCATGGATATGTATTTTGAACAATTTTTCTCCTTAAAGGCTAACTTTTTTTTTTCTTATTATTGACAATATCATCTATCGTTGCTTTAGATACCGGAAAATCATGGCTTTCACAGCATTTTTTAATAATAACTAGATACGAATAATTTTCTTCGGAAAGAGCACAAACATAGCCTTCGCACACTGCTTCTTTAAAGCGCCATTTTGCATAAAAATAAAATTGTCAGATGATAATTTATACTTTTTAAAATATAGCTGCAGTTAAAAAAAATTTACAAGCAGGCGATTTTTTTATAACAATGCAAAGTCGCCTAAAAAATGTACGAACTTAGTACTTTGGAATCAGAAGCCTTAGTACTTTGGAATCAGAAGACAGACACAGAAACGAAGTATCTAATCTTTTTCTAATGTTCGGCATTTTTAATTACTTTAGAATTCATGGATATATTAAGATTATTGATTATTTTCTTTTGGAAGGAGAAGATAATACGTAACATTTGGTTAACACAGAATACATTACTCATGTTTTCTAAATCCCAGAAAGAAAAGTGAGAAAAAATAGCAATAGCAACCACACACAATGTTAAAAAAAAAAAAAAAAAATTAAATAAAAACCCCTTTGTTAACATGATGTATTTTAAACTGCAAACAAGATCTCAAATAATTGAAGAGAATTAGCTCATGGGAAAAAAGATTAAAAGATGGCCGGAAGTAAAAGTGACGTCACGAACATCCAGCGGAAACGTGACCCACCTTACATAAAGAGTCAGCATTGTGGAAGAAAACCAGAATGCCATGATTTAGATGTGGATGGCACAGAGTGGGGGTATACGTAAATATTCACCACTTTTTTTTAATGTTTTTTTTTTTTTTTTTATATATATATATATATATCAAAGAAGGCTGCTTATCACAATATAGAGTTTGTTACGTTTAAAAATATCCTAGAAAAACAGCAGCGATAACTTAGCCTTATCTTCGTATGATATAAAAAATTCCGCAGAATAAAAAAATAAATACAGTCAAACCCCGTTTTAACGATCTTTAAAGGAAAGAAAAGTGAGAAAAAATTTAACCCGTTTTAACGATGTATTGAAAATTATTGTTAAATGAAGGAACAGTCGTACTTCAATTTTAAATATGATATGCAACACAAATGCTAAAATGCATGTTTGTTTAACAAGCTTTTCATGTTTTAGCATATACACGGCAAAAGTTTTATATTTAGGAAAAATTTTTACTACAGAATAATTTTCTGCTGGTTTATGCTTTTCGGAACGGACTAATGAAAAGAAGCGTTAAATCGGTGATACCGTTAACCTGGGTGTCGTTATATCAAGACCGGATTCCGCAGAATTCTTAATAAATAATAAAGTTTGCGTACATTTTTTACGCAAACTTTTAGCTGCTTAAATATGCAACATTAACTACAATAAACGGTCTGCTTAAATATTGCAACCGGTTCACTAAACTATAAATATTTGTTACTTATTATATATATTGTACTCCGAATAAAAGAGTACAAGCTGAATCAAATCACTACATATCAAATCACAACAATCAATCAAATCACTACATCTACTAAAAGTAAAAATAGCATTAACTTAACTATCATCCAATCACCATTTCAAACGAAAATCCAAATGACCATTTCAAACGAAATGGAATCATTTCTTTTCATTTAGGAAACGATTAGAGTTTTTAATTTATATAAACAAATGAGTTGTCAACTGTTTTTTTACATAAAAAATTGTAATCAGAATGTACCATAAAAAACTACAATTACATTAATGTAACGCAATTAGCAACACAAGAACATAATCAGTGAAGCTGCTTCATGTATATTTGATTCTCTTTATTTACATAGAATCAAATAATTGAAATTATTTTCACGTATTATCTGTAAAAAAAATACCTTATTCATTGAAATAGTTCAAAGAGACAAAATGATACACATTCCATCTGCTTAGTATTTTGGATTTTTTTAATTATTATTATTTTAAACTTAATTTTTGATTGGAAAAAATATGCTTGATATTATAGCGAACATGTAAATCAGAGCAACTTCTGTTTATATGCTTGTTTCAATATACGGGTTTCGGATATAACATGAAAACTTCTAAAAAGCACGTACAAATAACGGGAATGCACATAGGACCGACACTGCATAAAACTGACAGCCTCTCTGCTGGCATACGATCGACAAGGCAATTGAAAAACCGAATTCTACTATTCCGCTGTTTGATGATCCTACGCAGATAACTTAAAAATAATATAATTTAATCGAATTCTTTGACTTGATTATGATTAGAGTTCAATCACATGCTAGTTTCGACTGGGCCCACTGTCATTTCTACGCAGTGTCTGTACTGTGAACCTAATCCCAAATAATGCAGTCCTGAAACAATGACCCAGCAACAATAGAAAAAGATCGAGTACAAAATAGGCCTTTTTAACTCTGAAAAAGGCGAAGACGGTGGACTGAAATCAAAATATAGAGCTTATTTTAAAGCCATGCAATTATCCGTTTTGCGTTGACCATTTTTTACTTCCTTGTACGAAGTGAAAAGGAAGTATTGTAATCGCGAAAAGTTTCAGGCAGCATATTTCAAAGAAAATATCCATTTTTACCGCTATCGAATGCAATTTAACGATGTTTTTGCGTGATATCTGTACGTAAGGACAGGATAAAATACTCTTTTCCTTCAAAAAAAAAAAAATATATATATATATATATATAAAACTGCTTTAAAATTAATTCTGAAGAGAATTTTTCGTGGCGTCTGTACGAACGTATGAACGTACGTGCGTACTTACGTATCTCGCACAACTCAAAAACGAGTAGCCTCAGAACGTTGAAATTTTGTATATAGGACTGCTATAACATGTGGATGTGCACCTCGTATTTTGGTTGCAATCGGCCGCACCAAACGTATATAAATATATTTATATATATATCCACTCTGTTACCCGGCTCAGTGATCTCAGTTTCTTTACTCTTATATGTTGGTAAATTGTACATTTTTTGCTTTAAAAATGATTTAATTATGTTGTTTTTATCTTCCGGTTAAGGATTTTATGCCTTTAGTAAATCTGTGTGCAATATTTTTAGAATTATCAGCAATTTTAAAGTTGTTTAATTGCCGCTAAGCTTTTTTTAATGGCGGCCATTGATGTTTACATTTGAAACAGGAGACTAGTGGATTTGTTGTCAATCTAGAGAAACTTTGCTTCCCAACAACAAAGATAACGCCTTTATTTATTATTTAAATCATGCTTAATCCTTTCTGGAATTTTTTCGAGGAAATAAGCGTTTAAGATTTACTTCGTAATTTTTAATATAGATATTTTGAGTTTTTATGTATTTTTGCCTTTTCGCGAAGTGAGAACGGAATTAATTAAATGAAAAATACTCAATCGTCTGTGAAAAACTGTTTCGTTTTTGTTTTGTTTCCTTAATTTCTTTTATACATCATTCCAGCTTTATTATAGTATTTGAATAGAACATGTGGCAACGATTAGATAATCCTATTCTTTAAATGATATAAATTTTGTTCATTATGAGTTATAATATGAACGAAATATATAAGTTAACTGTTATATAATTATTGGATTATATAACAGTTAACTTAGTTTCCGTTATAAAATTATTATATAAGTTAACTGTTATATAATTATTAATACTGTTAAGTGAATCTAGCGCCAGAGTGTCGCTATGGTAATCAAATACTAGAGTGAATTTTAAAGAATGCATTTATTCTATTGTGGTTTATGCGCTGTCGGCGAAGTAGATTTAATTCAATCCAAGAAGTTTAAATGGAATGCAAGAAAAAATGCGTATAATTTAATATTCCAATACAAGGAAGTCATGTGGTGTACACATCAGATTTTTTAGTATAGATTGCATTCTGTTTGTCATTTTTATTTATGTTGACTGAAATATATGAAAATGGTTTTCGAAGTCAGCCATTAATATATAATATCTTCGTTATTAAGACACAATAACACGCCGAATAAATACTAATTCAGAAGTCAAACAACTAAAATCAGCGTTATTTCCTATCTTGTTCATTTGCGGTTTTGCAGCTGAGGATGGTGTTTCGGTAAAACCATCGAAACTAGTCCTGTGAAAATTTTGTAAATATAACGCTGATTTTCGTTGTTTGACTTCTGAATTAGTATCTTCGTTATTGTACAAATACTGCCTCCCCCCGCAAAGTAAGGACTTCCACTTTTCATAAATGTGAGTTTCTACCTTCTATTAATATTCTGCCCATCGAACGAGCGGGCCACTATATAGAACATTCCTCTCGTGGAAATGATTTGGAACCTGCAGATTTATTATTAAAAAGACCTTTTTTCCTCGCATATTATAAGTGAAATAAACAAAGACAAATTTATATTTATATAACTCGCTACGCACTTTCAATGTTTTATGTAAACACCTCTATCTCTGTATACAGGATTTGCAACTAGCCATACCTTCTTCTTCAAACAAATATATTTCATTTGGAAATTTTCCTAATAAAGTCTGATTTCTTTCTAGCCAGTATTTTCAGAATAAATCTCTGAGGAGCATCACCATCACTAGTTACTCGTAAGGTGAATTAGGTTGCAAAGCTTCGAAAATGATTGAGTAAACCAACCTTGTTATGAAGAAACCAAAAGCTATGATTTCGTCGTAATTTCACCCATCCCTACCACCATCCTGCAAACCTCAAAGCTTTCTTTCGAAATTAGCATTGGATTTACGGGAACACGCCACTGATATAACATCCTAAGCCACAACTTAAAAGAGTGTTTTTATTTTAGCGATTACTTTTCAGTCTGATTGACTGCATAAGCACAGCGCTTTTTAATACATTCTATAATTAGTATGATGTTCCATAAGAAATTCTGCAGCTGTTGATTTATTCACAAAGGCAAACTACATTAAAATTCATAACTTCGGAAAAAACATTGGAAAATTTAATATTAGATTTGCATTTAGCAAAGGAAAAGAACAAAATGAGCGGCCATAAACACTGCAATTATATAAGATGGTGCAACATAAGCCGAACCGGATATGGCAGAGGATTAACAGAGAACCGTTTAGTATATTTGCAAGACAACGCGTGAGTATACAAAGCACGTGCCTCCTTGGAAAAGCAGTGCACTCAAGGTTTCACGCTCCACAGGGCCCTTTCGAAGGATCTATGACCTCCATGGTCACCTAAACTACCCATTTTTTGTTTTTGTTTGTGAGGTAACCTGAAAGGCAACAAAATATACGGAATACTATCACCAAAATCTATCAGGAGGAATTAAGCCACACTGATCGTGATTTTCATAGGGCCAAACTGCCTGGACCATTACGATCAACATTTTCAGCAGCACTTGTAAAGACGGAGGAA
The DNA here is from genome assembly GCF_044657685.1 of Stegodyphus dumicola. NCBI lineage: Eukaryota > Metazoa > Arthropoda > Arachnida > Araneae > Eresidae > Stegodyphus > Stegodyphus dumicola. The sequence continues at coordinate 39,615,967 of NC_140776.1, forward strand.
CCCCACGTGTGTAGGCTTTAGTCTTTCATCTACTTGCATAATATAGCATTACAGTTCATGTATTCTTCACTCGCTTTGAGTTCGGTTTATCTTGGGCCAACCAGTAGATGCTCCTCAACTTTCGAACCGTCCATAGTTGAGAATAACGTATATGAAAAGTACCTCGAAGACATCCAACTTACTCAGTATCATAGCTTAGACAAACTACTTCAAATGTGCTCAAAAGATTTACATCCACCTACAGCTAAGCCAAATTATTTGAAACAAAGTTTATTTACTATATATTACATCTGAAAGTGAAAATATTATATTCGCTGATTGCTTAAAGCATTAGTACCTACTTTTAACGTAAGCAGTTAAAAGCGTCCTACGATTAAAAAGAATGTTTGTAGCATTGAACTAAAACTAATACTATAAATATAATGCTAGTAAAGACCATTAACTTTATTTTCCTTTTTGTCAGGGGAAGGCATGGATCGGAAAAGCTAACAGAAAGCACAGGAGCATTCACGATTATTGATGATTTAGAAGACATCATATTCTTAGAAAATCATCGAGTATTGATTGCATTATGTATTTTTTTCCTTTCGCTGTGAATTTCTCTTTTCAAAAAACAGAAATCTCGTATTCCTGTAAGTAGCCTTGCTAACACGAGCTACATAAGTCACATCTGCGCATACTGTGAATTCGAAGATGTTCAAAATTCAAAATTCGAAGCGAAGTTTCTATTTAATGCATACTGCATTTTACACAATAACATTTAATTTAAAAACTGAAATTAGCATTCGATTACAGGCATATATATTGTATTTGATCCTAATCATACAAGCTCATTATATTCTTATTCTGTCTTATCAACTTTCAGTTGTTGTTCCCCTCTCTCTTTAGTTTTAAAAACACTTTTCGTGATGGTACTTTTGTATTTATTTGTGTGGTTATGTTATTATTTATTTGTGTGGAATTCTTTAAAATATTCTAAAATGACTATTTTTAATTTCTAATACTAATTTCTTATTTTATAACACATAATGGAGCTCGTGGATTTTTTATTAGTTATTGAATTATCATAATGTCTACTTTATTAAGTTGCTTGCTTACATGATTTCTTTATAAACATAAAGCATAATAATATTATTAAAGATACTGCATGCTGCCACGATAGACAGAAAAACAAAACATAGTAATTAAAGTTAATATCATAATATAGCGTATTAGAGCCAAGAATTTTTAGCGTAACTTTTAAAAATCTCCCCAGAGTAATCATCAATTATTTAAGGAATTTGACTCATTTTAAGTAAGCTACTAATAATAAATAAGAAATTAACATTACGAAATATTAACTTTAAAAATTAAAATATTACGCGATTACTGTATACCATACTACTCGCTTTAAGTAACCGTGACCAGCAAAAGAATAAGATTTGCTTCACCAAGTACATGAGGTATATGTAGTGGCAAGATACGGATGGATAAACTAAAATCCTAAAAAAAGGTCAGAGTTCACAGAATTTAACGGAATTTGTTTTAATTTTAAAGAGGAGGAACTGAACCTTCCCATTTCGAAATTGAAGCGAAATGATTATAAACATATTAGACATTAATTCTTGCACTAAGGAGAGAATTTGCAACAGTTCCATGACTTTCCTGAAATAAGATTGCGAAACCTGCTAACTAGAACAACTTTGTTAATCTATTTTAACATATGGATTAAGGCTTTTCATGCAAATCGAAAGTTATTTGGAGATATAGTAGACTATTCCAAGAAAGGTAGAGCCTTTGAGTGTTTTGCCGTAAATAATCTACGATTGTGAAAGTATCTTTCCAGAGGTTTCAATAAATTTTTCTAATAAAACCTTCGCCATGAGGTCCTCACATTAACTGTCTCTTCCCCTTCAAAAAAAGAGATTTATGAAAATTATAATCGACATATTCTGAGAGGAAAAAATTATAATAGAAAAAAAAAAAATTTCTTAATTGTACAGGCCCATCAACGGCAGCCCACCAGCATTCTGCTTAACACTGATAGGGTTCAAATTTTGGCGAATTTGCTGACTGCATGAGGATTTTCGTGTTCCAATGAGAAAACGAGCTAGTTTTCTTTCAAAATTCCTTCAAGAAAGTATCCTTTCTATTAGGCAGATTATAGATAGCCCTCGAATGCTTTACCATATTCTAAATAAAAAGTAAGTATATTAATTCATAATAAATTACTGGTTTATATCTCTATATATTTTACCTCTCCTTTTCTTATAAATCTATTTTAAAATTTGCAGCTCAACGTGCAGTTTTTGACCAACTAAGTCTCACATTTTTATGATTGACTACTTTCTACTTTTACTTATATATATATGCATATATACTCTATAACTATTAATTTATAGAATTACGTTAGAAGGACGATAGCAGGCACCAGGCCCAGATGAAGACTCGTCGAGAATCACTCTTATGTACTGAATTTCAAATCATTCCTGAAAATGACAATTGCCCTAATCTTATTGAGCACAAGAATGGTGTGCTTAACTTCATGAAAGACAAGTTCACTTCTGCGATCTATTGAAGGGTATAAATATTGCTGTTATTAAAAGTAAATAATGCCCTGCCTGCTAATGGTCTATACTATACAGTATGCTTAGAAATCGTTCAAGACACAGCAGTAAGATTAAAAGAGCTCTGCCTTCATCTCTAACGGGAGCATTTAATGACACTAAGAGATAATCTTCCGCAGGTGTCGTGGCTCTTGAGTGGTCTTGGTCGGGCCTCCTGGTAATGGTACCCATAGTTTGGAATTGCTGCCATAACCTAGATACTACTATTTGACACTCGTAACCATCGAGGAACCTCTGCTTAAAGAGTGGTTAAGCCTTCCGATGGTTCTCCATCTAAATTCATCGTCGAAATCAGAGCTTCCCGTCCTTTTACCTTACATCGACCCCCTTACATTCTTCTCTATAATATACAGCATACAACATACTCGTAATATAAATAATTACACATAAATAACTTAAAGAGAGCAATTAAACTACGAATATGAATAAAAATTTGGTAAAAAAAGATTTTTTAATTTATTATTATTAATAATTGTAAAAACACAAAAAAATCTTCAGAAAAAAAAAAAAAGATTATAATTGAAAAAAATTTATTTTAATTAATAAGAAGGCTTTTTTTTTAATATTTGGCATTAAACACTTTAACTAAATATCTCATTGAAAAATATTCAACCTTTTCTCGTTTTCCGCAATATATTATTGATTTGACTAAATCCTGCTTCTACTAGGTAAGATGAGAAAGTTTATAATGTTGTTCCATAACAACTTTTATTTTCGGGCATTTTTCTCCGATGATTTTTAAAGTCCAAAACTTCCACACATTCTTTAAATAAAACACACAGGTGTTTTAACTCTTTGAGGGGCAGGAAAAGGCAATTAACTTTTTCAGCAAAACTCTTGTTTTATTAACTATATCAGGTGTAACAATGAAATTATTTGCGACAGTTACACATATTTTGTCCAAGACGCGTGAAAAAAAATCACTTCTGGTGGACCACCGCCCACAGAACACATCCCTACAAATCAGTCTCTATAGTACTCATGGAAACAGTTTTTCAAACAGAGTGCAACTTTGCATGTGCTGCATTCCCACATTGTTCTTACATGCCTTTTTCTTGGTGCTGCAGAGTACACATCGTCGTGATGATGTCTTCGATGGCTGACGCTTATTTTCTTGAAGACGAATTGCTGCATCAACTACTGGCTTATGTTTCTTGATTGGATTATGCTTCTTGATTACCATCTAGTGAACTACAAGGGAACTTCAGAAACGTCAGTCTTGAAAACCACTCACACGAGTGAGTAAGACATTCAATAGAAAAAGTGATTACTGTAGGTAACGACCGCCCTTCAAACAGTTAAATAAGGCTTGTGCTTGAACAACCTCCTTCAATGCAACAGACTCTTTTTGAATCATATAATATCAAGAACAGATATTTTATAGTCCAGGGATTCTATGAGCCATGCTAACACTTTCCAACCTTCAATGTTTGGTAAGCGAACATTAAAACCTTTAAAATTTTGCAAGCGGTTTGTATACTAAAATATATCTTCTAAGGATGTTTTACGCTCTTTGTACTTTTTTGGTTGTGTTTTCTTACGTCTCTCCGTTTTACTTTCTTATGCTGCACTTTTTACATGAAAATTTATATATTAAAAAAAAATATTGATTTTTAAAATAAATTATAGTTGTGTATTTCTCCCTTTATATTTACTTTTTATGATTTCTTCCTCAGTACGTGATACAGCTCCATATCAGCAAACAATTAATTATCAATTTTACAATAGAAATATTTTTTTGTAATCAATGGCACCTTCATTATGCCTTAAAATCCAGTTTACTTTCAGCCTCCGATCCCTCTTTAAAACTTCATCGATCCCCAGGAATTTAACAGATTCGGAAATCCAGTCGGTTTCATGTTTTCTTGTATTATTTAAACCTTCTAATGGCCACTAAGTACTTATCCATGGCCACTTACATACGTCACCATGGACACCCCATGAAAATGCATTTCCACTGCTTTTTCCTTTCTTTTCGCGAACATTAAGCAGAGAAGGTAGGCTGAAAAAATAAACTGATTTGCTATAAACATCCCAAAGTTTGGGGGGGGGGAACTGGAACTATAAATTCCCAAAGTAATTTTAAAATGTCAGATCTAATTTACACTTTTTAGAACAGTGGTGGTTCTCAACCTGTTTTGCTCCATGTACCCTTTTCACTGTTGCTAGAAGATCATTCCCTTCCTTCCCTCCTTTCAAAAACTCAAAAAATACATATGTACCCATTTATTTAGACTTAGATGATTTTTAACGTGCTTCATAAATTAAACAATAAAAATTACACAAAATGTTGATAAATACCAAAACCTGAATAGAAGTAACTTTTTATAATGATAAACTAAATACTTAACAACTAAATAAGAGACTGACCCCGTTTCCGTCCCTGAAACTATGAAATTCTCCCTAGTTAAAAATCCCTGTTTTCGGAAAAAATAATAATTTTTTTTTAAACAACTGCAGTAATTCATGAAAACTTAAAAATTGTAGCTAATTTAATGCAAACATTAGCATAAATGGAGCAAATTACGAGTGTACAAGCTAAATGCATATTACATGCACAAAAAATTATCAAAATAAGTCTCAGGATTAATTCAGGCTTAATTCAAGATTAATCTGAGAACGAGTGTTTTCAATTGTACTTGCCAAAAAAGACACAAAGACGTTCCTGGATCAATTTTTCATCATAAACTTGTAAGGATCCTAAGTTTTACTAACGTTTATTTTATTTTAAATCTTTACTATCACTTCTTATTTTCTACTTCCGGCCAGAATTAAAAGCTTTAACTTATTTATGCAAATTTGTCTTGCTAACGCCAAGTACTTAAGTTGTGGCTTTTTGCCAAGCACAGGAGAGGAAGGAGTTATTAGAAGCAGGCCGCTTGCCATAGTAGTTTTACTCGGTTGCTGGTTGCCTTCAAGGCCAGAGGTTTAGTCCTCTTGATAAGTTCAAACGTATCGTAGTTTTAGCAGCTCTCTGTACTACATACGGATTTTGTTAAATAACGGCCAATCTTGAAGTTAGGCACTTGTTTATTAATCCAAAGTTAGTTTTAGTTAGAGTTTTTTAGTTAGTATTTTTATATTCTTACGTTCAGACCACAAGTGGTTGGTCTCTGCATTCCGAAGTTCCAGAGATCGCTGTAAAGATAGAAAAATAAAGGGTTTTGTATACCCTTTCTGTGTGTATTGTCTACTTCACAATTTATTGAACATAGCTTGAGTAAGTTCCCTGTTCCGAGTCAGGACAGTTCATGCAAGTAAAGAGGAATACAAGTCCTGATAGTGGCGCCCGACGAAGAAGAATAACCATGGCCGAGTTTCAAGAAGAACCTGTGGTACCTGCAGAAGGGGATCAGAATCCAGAAATGCCAGCTGCCGCCCTGGAAGGATTTGGTTACATCGTCCAGACCATGCGCGCATCGATGAAACCAGAAGCAACATTCAATGGAAACTCACCGGTAACCAGTTTTTTGGAAAAATTGGATGACCACTTCATGCTGTATCCAGTCCATGAATTCCAGAAAGTCACCTTAGCTACCAGCGCTTTGAGGGGCCAAGCGCTTAATTGGTTCAAATGTATAGGCAGAAGCCTCTTGGGTCAAGCGGGAAGTCCCACCTATACTTACGAAAATTTTAAGACTGCCTTAGTAAAAGCCTTCCCTGCCGTAAGAAATCGTGCAAGATTAGAAACGGAACTCTTCAGCATATACCAGCAACGAATCGAAAATCTTTCCACCTTTATTTTAAGAAAAATTCACGTCTTTAAACTCTTGTATGGAAACCATCCGGATCCTCAGATAATCCCAGTGATTTTGCCGAGGTTACTTCCCCAAGTACAAGACTTTATTGAATTAAGGAATCCGACTACACTGGAAAAGTTATTTGAGCTAGCAATCCAGTTTGAAAGTAGAAGAACGGCGGACATTGAAAAAAGACGCCAGTATGAGCAACGACGCCAATTTGCTGCGCCAAGACCACAGCAAAGGCAAGAACACGGCTACGGAAGCACATCGAATCAGTGGGCAAGGAAACCTGAGTATCCAAAAACAACCGGCGAACGTCGACAGTTCAATAGTAAGCCAGAAAAAAAGTCTGAAGGCCAGCGGAAAAGAAGGAAGGCATGGAAAGGAAAAAAGAAAATTTAAACTAAAACGGATTTCTACTGACGGGAGGGTGCGGAAATCCGAAGGCCAAGAAAACCCCTGTTCCTTCAAGTTAAATACAGTTATTGTGAAAAATTTGACTCTTCCAAAGATTGAAGTTTTGGTGAACAACATTCCAGCCACCGCACTCCTGGATACAGGCACGCAGTGTTCCTGTGTGGCAGAAGATTTTTTTAGGAAGTATTTCCATAGATACCGCATATATAATTCGGATAATACGACAGTGTTAGCTGCGCAGGGAGAAAGATGCAAATGCATAGGTAAAATACCATTATATGTTCGCATCAAGGACGAGCAAGTAAAGATCATGTTTTTTATCGTAAAAAATTTACAAGCACATGTCATTTTAGGGATAGATTTTCTTCAGAGGCAGAAGCAACGCTGGATTTCAACCAAGCGTCCCTTAAGCTGACCATGCAACCAGTTCAGGAAGAAAAAAGAGAACCACCCACATTAAATCTCAATCACCTGCCTAAGGGAGAGCAACAAAAAATTCGACAAGTGGTAAGTGAATTTGCTTTGTTATTTAGTGATATTCCCGGATTTACTCAAGTTACTAACCATAGTATCGACACAGGAGATTTCACTGCCAGTTCGCCACAAACCCTATCGGTATGATAAGAATAAAGAAAAAATTATAGAGTGGCACATTCGAGATATGTTACGTAAAAAGATCATAACGCCCATCTCAAGTAGTTATGCTAGCCCGGTTGTGTTATGTAAGAAAAATAATGACTATCCAGTAACACATCCGAAAAGGTAGCGTTTTGCAATTGACTATCGTAAATTAAACTCCATGACTAAATATCCGGTATATCCGTTACCTATTATTGAAGAAATTTTAAGGAACATAACTTCTACGAAATATATGACTAAGTTAGACTTAACGACTGGTTATTTTCAAATAGGTGTTAAACCAGAAGATGTGCCTAAGACTGCTTTTATAACCAAGTCTGGCATTTATGCATTCTTGCGTATGCCGTTTGGCCTTTCAAGGGCACCGGCAACATTTCAGCGATGTATGGACATTGTGCTAAGGGCTGTTCTAGGAAAGACCACATTTATCTATTTAGACGATATCATTATTACTAGTGATAATCTGGACCAACATGTACAGGATTTAAGACAGGTGTTTTCATTGTTAAATGAGGCCGGTCTAAAAGTTAATGTCGAAAAGTGCAAATTTGCAGCCCCTGAATTAAAATACTTAGGTTACAAAATATCTTAGAAAGGAATCGAGACGGACGAATCAAAAATAATCGCTGTACAAAAGTATCCGCCGCCAAATACGGCGAAGAAGCTCTCTTTTTTCTAGGACTTTGTTCATATTATAGGTCCTTCATAAAAGATTTTGCAGCTATTGCTGAACCATTGTTAAAATTAAAAAGGAAAAAGGCAAGATTCTCGTGGACGGCCGAAGCCAATAGTGCTTTCGAAAAATTAAAGCAAGCATTAATGCAAGCCCCTGTGTTGAAATTTCCTGAAAAGGATGAGAATTTAAAAATTTCAGCGGATGCTTCGGATTATGCGGTAGGAGCGGTACTTTCACAAAATCCGCAGCCCGTGGCATTTTTTAGTAGAACTTTAAATCAAACACAAAGAAATTATTCCGCGACTGAGAGAGAGGCACTTGCAGTTCTGTTAGCAGTGCAAAAGTTCCGAGTCTATTTTGGAAGGGCGCCAATAACAGTGTATTCTGATCATGCGGCGGTAACTAGATTGTACTCAGGGAAAAACTTATCCCCAAGGTTAATAAGATGGGCACTCAAATTACAAGAGTATAAACTGGTAATTAAGCACACCCCCGGAAAGGAAAATATCGTAACAGATGCCCTATCCAGAATAAAAATAGATGAAGAAGGTAATACTGTAAATGTGGCAATGCTCACAGCATGTACGATACATTCCCGAGAAACTGTAATAACCGAACTGGGTAAGGATCCTGAATTTAAAAATATTTATGAGTATTTAAAGGATCCTGAAAATTTTAACCACCAAGATATTGTGGCGATAAGAAATAGGGCGGCCCATTACGAACTAATAGATGGTCTATTATTTTATACAAAAACTACGAATTCCAACAACGAATTTCGACCTGTTATCCCAGCTAGTCTTAGATTAAATATACTGCAGGAGTTACACGACTCCCCTTTAGCTTCTCATGCTGGTATTCGAAAAACCATCTAACGAGTACGCGAAGCAGTTTATTTTCCTGAGCTGCAAAAGTTAACAAGGGCGTATGTCCAGTCCTGCCCAACATGTCAAGCAGTTAATTATATTAATTTCCGCCCGGCCGGGTTTCTAAATAGCATTAAATCCGAATTTCCAAATGAAATAATTGGCATCGATTTATTGGGCCCTTTCCCAAAAAGTCAGTTAAATAAAAGTCGGTATCTCCTTGTTATGGTTGACCATTTTAGTAAGTGGACCGAAATTGTTCCCTTAAAACGAGCCTCCGCGAAATTAGTTACTGATTCTATTTTAAATAAATATATTTTAAAATACGGAGCGCCCCTAAAAGTTATATCGGATAATGGTCCTCAATTTGTAAGTAATATATTTGAAGACGTGCCAAAAACTGGGCATACGTCATTTAAAAATGGTCCCGTATCGGCCGCAATCAAATATAGCGGAACGAGTCAATAAAAATATAGTGAAAATTATCCGTAGTTATGTTAAAAATTTTCATAAAAGCTGGGATAACTATGTCAATGAATTAGCTTTCGCCCTTAGGACCGCAAAACATGATACGACGGGCAAAACTCCTGCTGAGTTATTTTTAGGCAGAAAGATTATAACGCCGTTAGATAAATTATTTTATGTTCAACAAAGAGCCCCAGAATTTAAAATGGGCGACATGGAAAAATTAATTAAAGAAGCAAAAAAGAACACTGAAGTAGCACAAAGAAAACAGAAGCTCTATTATGATATGAAACGACGGGGAGTAACTTATAAAGTAGGAGATGAAGTGTTAAAAATTAAGCATTTACTTTCTTCAGCACTAGAAGAGAAAACTGCCAAATTTTATCCACGATTTGAAGGACCATATGTCATAGAAAAAGTAACTCAGGCTGTAGTGGTGTTAAAAGCCAGGAATGGTGAAACCTGCACCGCAAACGTTGACCAGATAAAACCATTTTATAATCGTAATAAAATGCCAATATTTCAAGATCTTTTGCACGATCCGGCACGGCAGACACAAGCTCCAGAGGTGGAACAACGACAATCACAAGGGCAAGCCATTAGTAGACAGGAGCAATTGAAAAGAAAGTTCCCCCGTTGGAAAACTGAAGGTAACAAGAAAAAGAAGCCGTTCCACCGACCAGAAAAGAGAGGGCACGACCACCCCCAGAATGAAGAAGGGAGAAGTACGACTAATGCAAAGAGAGCCAGGAGAAATGACAGCAACTATAACACGGCTCCAAAACGGAAGATCTACCCATCGAATAGGAGTCTACGCAGCAAATGTCGACGAATTGATGAAGGAAAACCAGCTGCAGATGCAAAGAAGCAAGAAAAATTTGAACAGCCAGCAACGAGATCCAAGCAAGAACGAGAGAGAGATGTCCCGGTTCCGCCAAGATCAGCTGCCATCAAACGGCCGAGATCACAAGCAGATGCTAAAAAGAAGGTCTTCAAGGGTGACCGAACTGGAAGAAAAAGAAAGCTCATGAAGGAAGAAACCGAAGGGCGAACCCGCACAAGAAGGAAGATAAACCAGACGGTAGTCTTCGCTACTTTCCAGGACTACGCAGAAAAAAGGATGTCTGAATATCACAAAGATAAGTAAAACTTTATGTTACTTTGAAACCTTAAGTTAATTTTTCATTCTTACTGCAAGTGGCAGGATTCAAGAAGTTTTACCTCATGTGAGGCCTACCTTTATCGCCAAAAAGGCGAGAAATGAGTTGTTACCTATTTTGGTATTGTTTTTCAATTACTCGCAAGTAAAACTAAAATTAATGTATAATAGGAATGTGTAAATACTTGAATATTGTAAAAGCATTGATAATCTTTGAGAAAGGTACCTTAAGAAAATTGTAAAAATTATTGTATAAAATTTTATTTAAAAGATTCTGGCAAGAAAGATGTTTTAATCTGAAAGACTTTTGAAATGTAGTATTTCAATGTAGAAGAATTGGCACTTGCTTGGAAAAGAATAGAAGTTAACAATGTACTACTAATGTATGTTTTAAAATGCGTAAAATTAACGGCATGTTAATATGTCCTTATATACAATGTGAACTGTTATCTTTAAAGTTAAGAAATACTGTGATATGTTAAAAGTGAAAATATTAAGAGTAATGCCAAAAATTTTAACTTATTGGTGTGATTGTAAAAAGAGCAAATTATTGTGAATATGTGTTAAAGGTTGAATGAATGTAATTAGGCTCTCTGACGCTACACTTCAGAGTTAGCCACTTTTCAGAATAGTACCTCAAGGTTTAGAGATGAATATAAGGTGTGTTCTGAGGTCTTGTTATGTTGAATTTTAACACGTTAGTGTTTTGATTGCAGGCGGTAATGTTGAACACTTGTACATAGACACGCTCGTGTTTGGTGTTTTTCTTTAAAACACATGTCAAAGAGCACGGGGAGATAATTAATTGCCGTCATGAATGAAATAAGAATTTTAAAAGAGAAATATAAATATTCATGTTACTTGCCATTTGATTGTGTAACATTTCATTAAACTAGTTTTCCTTCCAGATCTCTGGAAGGAACCAGATTTCAACTAAGAAGCACCTGTTTATAGATGCAGTACAGATGAAAATTACTTGCCCATGGAGTTGATAATGTAAAAACGACTTTTTAATTTCTAGTTTCTAGAGAGAAATGTTTGTAAAAGATTAGCCTCGCGTTAGATTCTAGAGCTAAAGTTTTCAACAAGGTCGTTTTAGACCTCAGTTTCAAACTAATTAACTCTGGCGGGAAGTATGTAAGGATCCTAAGTTTTACTAACGTATATTTTATTTTAAATCTTTACTATCACTTCTTATTTTCTACTTCCAGCCAGAATTAAAAGCTTTAACTTATTTATGCAAATTTGTCTTGCTAACGCCAAGTACTTAAGTTGTGGCTTTTTGCCAAGCAAGGGAGAGGAAGGAGTTATTAGAAGCAGGCCGCTTGCCATAGTAGTTTTACTCGGTTGCTGGTTGCCTTCAAGGCCAGAGGTTTAATCCTCTTGATAATTTTAAACGTATCGTAGTTTTAGCAGCTCTCTGTACTACATACGGATTTTGTTAAATAACGGCCAATCTTGAAGTTAGGCACTTGTTTATTAATCCAAAGTTAGTTTTAGTTAGAGTTTTTTAGTTAGTATTTTTATATTCTTACGTTCAGACCACAAGTGGTTGGTCTCTGCATTCCGAAGTTCCAGAGATCGCTGTAAAGATAGAAAAATAAAGGGTTTTGTATACCCTTTCTGTGTGTATTGTCTACTTCACAATTTATTGAACATAGCTTGAGTAAGCTCCCTGTTCCGAGTCAGGACAGTTCATGTTTCCAAAGCAAGTAAAGAGGCATACAAGTCCTGATAAACTGACTACGTTTTTGTTATTTTTATCCCTAGGATTTATACAGCAAACTTTGTACTGCAAAAACTTCTTAAAAGAAACAAGGTGTCTTAAGCTGCTCTATTTTCTTGTTTGACAGGGCATGGCGACACTAAAACTAACCAACCATGCTTTTCTCCAAACAGTCGACCACGAGCGCATGTGCATGTAAGCAAACGGCACATAGCGAAATCAACTGCTTGAAATTCATACGTGAGAATCGAAATCTGCATTACTAGTACTTCCGCCTCCAGTTGGTGATAAGACTGAGTTAAAAATTTTCTTAAATTTTGGAATTTATTAGTACTGTTATCGAAAGAATGTTGTGACCAGAATTATTAAAGATATCCATTTTGATTGTCACGGTTCCTCTTGTTATATTCGGTTTGCTAATAAACGATCTCCCGATCGTATGACGAAGTTTAGCTATAACGCCGATGGATTCAGGTTCGAATTCTGAATAAAGATGAATGTTCACGGTGAAATAACCCTGGACGAAGGTATACTCGCCAAATGTTTGGCAATTAAGTTACGTTAAGATTATATAAAGATAGCAAAGTACATGGGGGCTGTTTGCATAAAGGGAAGGATGCATCTGTGGAAAACTTTCTAAGGAAACCTGGTTCATATTCACATTACACACCGGAAAACTGGACAAAAAAAAAAAAAAAAAAAAAAAATTGCAACGCTAATTGGTTTTGAACTCAGACCGAACTACCAGTATTCAACAGTCTTAACCACTAGGGCACTGGTGGGGCTGGCCTGACTATAAGTACTGCTCAGAAATAGTCCTAGAAGTGTTTAATTAAACAAACCGATTAAATTCGAAAATCTGCAGTTTAACATTAAAAAAATTTCAGCTTACAGATTTATTTAAAAATAGTTTAATTTAAAAAATTACCCGAATCAACATTTTTAACGTTGTATTCAAAATGAAGATAATTAAGATTAATTTTATCCAGGTTACTTTATGCGCACTTTCAATTATCCATAACACCGCAAACCCGATGACTAAATTTGATGTTGGAGTAATTTAATCGAGGTGCACATTACGTCACAATGAAAGCTAACCACTGAAATGATATCATTACAGGTCGACGTATCTAAAACAAACATTTGAAACAATAGTGCGTGGCAGCCGCAATATGACATGATGAAGGTTTAAAAACAGGCCATATGCAACAGATATCAGAAACAGAACAGAAACATTGTAAAAAAATTTTTAAAAGCGATTTTTTATCTTTTAACACATTGACGGTGGCGCGGATATTAATTGTTCTTTTCGTGCGGTCCGTTTCGTGGGGCGGCGCCGCGCCAAATTACAAAATTAAAATTTTAAAAATTACAAAATAAAAAATAATATATTTTATAATATAATTGTATTTTTTTATATACAAGCGTGACCCATCGGTGAATCATGCCGGCCCGCGGAACAATCAAGCATGACCCACCAGTGGGTCAGGCCGGCGTCATCGTGTTAAATAGCGGGTTGCGGCCTAAGTAAATTTTATATAAGTTCTGTGTACACTTGAAAAGAAAATGTATAAAAACATTTCAATATGAATGAAATCAGTTCATTCCTTCCAAGCAGTAAATAATTCATACTTTTTTTTTTCTTTCTTTTGTTACCGAACTCGAAAACAAAAACACGGTATACATCAGGTTAATACGTACATGTATGGCGTTATGATTTAAATTTTAAGTAATATAACTTTTTCTCAATATCAATAAAATAATTAACGTGCCAAAAACACACCATATCAATTATCCTAACCTGAAGAAAAAAAGTTGCCAACAGTAGCTATTTATTTAAAATGGTGACATTAACTGTGGTAATACAATTTTTATTAAGGTAGTACAATAATTGAGATAGATCGTTAATAATCATAACAACAGAATAGACTAAAAATTATTTTGTTTTTGGTTGCTATGGGTTACCAGACTGGCAGCGTTGAGTTGTAGGAGGAAAGTCGCCAGTGCCCTCCAGTGCTAACGATACCTTACAAATACTTTGGGTTGATGCGAACTCGACAACCCGAGCGTGTTCTTGTCGTAGCATCTGATAAGTCGGAAGTCGTGGTTCTGTCGAAGGCTTGGAACAGCTTCCACTGAAGTCCGTTGGAGATAGATGTGGAACTTGAGACGGAATTTGCGAAGACGCATTTGCTCCAGTGGCTTCTGGTGTCCAGATAAATGCCGGCTTAAGACGGTCGATACTAACGACGACTTCTTTTTCGTTGACCAAAATTTTAAATGTTTTTTCGTTTCGAGCTAGCAATTGATGGGGCCCTGAAAATTGTGGTGCGAGAGAAAGTTTTAAAGCATCACATCTGAGAAAAACATGAGATGAGTTCCTAAGTTCTTTATGCAAGAACACAGTTTGTTTGCAGTGAGCGCTGGCAGGAACTGGTCGAAATTTTGACATACAGTTTCTAAGTTGATGCACGAATGCAACAGGATCTATGTTGCAAGTAGATGGATTGATTGAATGTACGAAATCCTCAGGCAAACAGAGATTAGTACCATATACCAGTTCGACAGAAGAGGCATTCAGATCCTCTTTAAACGCTGGAACCATTGGAACTTCGATGGTAGGGGCTGGTTCTCACTTTGTAAGTGCTCAAATACACTATGTCCATAAATTAAGGATAATGCAAAATCAGGCAAAGGAAGAATTAGAAGCAAAACAAATTTGACTTATTTGTAAAGCTTATTTATTAAACAAAAGGTAAAGAGCAAAAAAGATGCTATGTGTTTGATATTATTAAAAAATTAGCGATTTTTTCTCTGATCTTGGGGGATATTACACCACTCAAAAAGCAATGCTTTCCGAAGTTTCAGTAGACATGTAAGAGGAGGTTGACGGGCTGCAACTCGTCTGGCAAGCATGTCCCACACGTGCTCTACTGGATTCAAGTCCGGTGAGAATGCTGGCCAGTCCATACGGGGGATATCCTCCGATACACGGCATTCGCTTACGATGTTTGCACGGTGAGGACGGGCGTTGTCATCCATAAACACAAATTGTGCGCCTATGGCGCCCCAAACCAACGTACATGTTGTTCCAGAATGACGTCCCGATAGGTTTGGCTTGTCATGGTTCCAATTTGAAGATGCAAGTCAGTTCTGGAACCCAGAATAATTCCACCCCAAACGAGCACTCCTGCACATCCGTAACGGTGTCGTTAAATGATGTTTTCTTGGCGGTAACGGGTACCTGGAGCTCTCCATATGAAAGTCCGGCAAGAATTAGACTGCAAGCTAAACCTGGACTCGTCGGGAAACATCACACAAGCCCACTGTTGCGGTGTCCACAATGCATATTCTCTACTTCAGGCTAACCGCAGGCGACAGTGAGTTGCAGTAAGTGGAACACATCTGACAGGTCAACGAGCATATAGACTAATCTTCCCTAAGCGTCTGTACACAGTCTGTCTTGAAAATATCGTACCAGTGGCTGAAGAGAGCTGACGAGACAGGTCTGAGGCTGTGCTCCGCCTGTTTCTTTTGGCAGTAACTGCCAAATACCGGTCCTCGTTCGGCGTTGTAACTCTGGGGCGACCTGTGCTGTAACGTCTACTCACATTACCATCATCTTGGAATCGTTGCCAAAGCCTGGAGATGACACTCTGGGCAATTCCAAGTTCGTCTGATACTTCCAGTTGGGTACGCCCACATTCCAGACGGCCGATAATTCTACCACGTAAAAAATCATCCAAATGCGTCCTCTGTGTCATAACTATTCGGTTATTGCACTGAATTCCTTATAAAGCGCCTGCGTACAATTTTACTTCTTTGCCTGTATTCCTTATATATCACTCTCTTACACTCTCGTCATTGTGGCGTACCATCGGTGTCATCTGGTTACTTCCTGAAATTTGCATATGATTCTTGAATATTTGTGTAGTGATTTTACAGGTGATATATTTATTTTAGAGTTCGATTTCCGCGTGACTCTGAATTATCCTTAATTTATGGACATGAGTGTACTTACTTCGTGGCGTGAAGAGTTGGGACTCGAACTGACGCCCCTGGTCAGTAGAAATCTGCTCCGGAACTCCAAATCAAGAAATCCAAACAAGTAAGTGTAGAATGCCTTTGCCACCGTATCAGCTGAAATATCTACGAAAAGAACGGCTTCGGGCCAGCGAGTAAATCGATCAATGCAAGTACGAATATAGGAATATCCATTAGAAGGCGGCAATGGCCCGACCAAGTCAAGGTGCACGTGATTGAAGCGAGATGAAGGAAAATTAAAATTTTTAAGTTGGCTAGTGGTGTGCCTTAGATCTTTGGCACTCCAAGCACGAACGTGTCCAGTTGGCTATGTCCTTTTGCATGCTAGGCCATGCGAAACGTTGCTGTATCAGTTTCCTCGAAGCCTTGATGGCAGGATGTGACAGACGATGGAACTGACTAAAAATGGCATGGCGAAACCCGGATGGAACATGAGGTCGAAATCTTGAACCCTGAACATCACTATAAAGTGATTTTCCAAGTTACACAGAATTCACTTCACAATCTAAAAATTTTCACTATAGTATATGCACGCATTTTACAATGTGTTATAAAGGCTTCGATGGCAAAGCTAAATCAGAAGCTTGGGATTTAAAACACCGTATATGACGTAGTGCTTTTAAGAACATTTTCTTTACATTAAATATAAGCTTGTCATTATTGGGGTAATTTAGATGGATTTTTTCAGCGGGACGATGCAATGCATAAGCAAGACATGCACTAGAGGGGATAAAACACCGTTAATGATATTCCTGCCTTAACCATACATGGTACAGCTGCATCACTTTAAAAGAGCAACATATATGCTGTTTGGCCATAAAATGTTTAGTGATTTTTCAAACAAGTCACAAATTGAAGAATGGTTCACATTCGTCGGCATTGTGCAAAAATACCTTGCCAGCTAAATCTGGATGGTAATGCACACACGACGACCATCAACATCATTCATTTCATCAACTGAAACAAATATTTTTTCCCCTTTTACAGTTTCTCTAACCTATTGCTTTCGAATTTTTCGCAGCGTGGATTCGTCAGGTATCATTTGGCCTGTGTATTTTTCTGAAACCTGGCAAAATCTAGGGTTATTCAGTTTTTCTAGAGGAATGTTTGTAGACAAAAAAGCTTCATATATATTCATAGCTCAGAAACTTGTGTAAATGATAGGATTTAGAAGCATCTTCAAAGGAAAAATCACTTTCGTGTTTAGAGTTCAAATAAAGATTTTTTATTTGCTTCCCAGTCAAACATTCCTGCCCAAGAAGATCTGGCTAAATAAAAACTCGCTCTAAAGCCCTTTACCAAAATCACTTAAATAAATAATAGCTTGAGTAAATAGAAATATGGTGTGTAATGAAGTATAGATTCATCTAACTGACTGTAGTAAAATAATAAAAAGTACTTACATTTTTTTTTCAAATAAGTTTTTATTTAAAATTTATAAGATAATTAATAAACTAAAAGGAGAAAAATAATTTATGTATTTAACGGGAACAATAGATTAAAAAATTCTCTTTACAGAATTCATTTACAATTTCACATCACGAATAGTACAATGGTGGCGCCTAAATAACAAAATTAATTTCCCAGTCGTTCCTGTTTTTATAAATGGAATATATATTTACCCAAATTCGGTTGTGTTGGAACGTTTTTAAAACAACCAAATGCACACAACCTAATATTTTTGATGGATCAATCTTGGTGAAATTACTTTAGAAACGTTTTAAGTACATCAAATAAATTTTTAAATATTATTGAAATAAGTAATTAATTGTGTATTATTATTATTATCAAGGGCGCTCCACCTTTTTATAATTCGTGATATAAAATAGCAATTGTATATTATAAAGAGAATTAATTAATCTATTGTTTCCATTTAACTACATGATACATTATCTTTTGAATTCATGAATTATTTTACCCGTTTTAAATAAAAGCTTATTTTATAAAACCTTTTCTTAATTTTTTTTTAATAATGCTATCAGATTTCATCTACAGATGTTGCACTGCATTATGCTTCGTCCGCTGTAAGATGAAAGATTAATTGGCTACACGTAAGCCAGCACATAAAACTTTGATAAACGGATTAGTCTGACAAATTCTCTTGTTATTTTGCATTTGCATCATTTTTTTATGATGCAAAAAATACAAGAATTACTTTGAGGAGTGAGGAAAAAAAAAGTAATTAGGTCATTATTAAACACGATCAATATTCTGTTAGTAATAATGAAATTACTGAACAACATAGTAAATGTAATGAAGATGATGATTACAGAAAATATTCTACTTAATAAACCTTGTTGCCATACAAATAACTGAAAATGATTGTAAGCAGTATGTAGATAAATTTATAAAGATAATTGCTTATACCTTTGACACTGCTGAACAGATCTCTCAATTAACACCTATGCCTTTATTGTTCCTGATATAAAATTAAATATAAATTCTGTAAAAAGCTACGTAATAAAGCATTTTTCTCCCTTTAGTTCACTAATTACTTTATGAGTTTTAAATAAAAGCTTATTTCTTAAAAATATTTGTTAATACTTTTTATTTTCATTTTTTGTCTCAATGACACTAAATAAAAGCTTATTTCTTAAAAATATTTGTTAATATTTTTTATTTTCATTTTTTGTCTCAATGACACGTTCCAATCAAACTTCTCAATTTCAAAATTGCATTCCAACAATGACTAATCATTCGTTTACTTCCAACAATTCTGCTACATGAAGTGGTTTAAAAAATACAGCAAATTTGGCAAAAAAATATCCAAAATTAAGTTGATTTCCATCTCGCCGTGCTGGAGATAATCCCCCCCCCCCTCCTTGTACAGTGTTGCCACTGCTCTCCTTGAAATCGTTGAATCTGTTAATTAAAAATTCGTTAAAGTTTTATAAAATATGAAATACATAATAAAACAAATTCAAAATTCGGCCTTAAAGGTAGACATGGAGGGCGTGAACGAGGGGAAAAAATTTCCTCGTTCTCGAAATATTTACTACGCGTACGTTCATATAGACTACAAGCTATTTTTTGGGAAAGGGGAGTATATAATTTGATTTAAAAGATAAAAATACGTATTATTGTTATGCATTTTTATAGCATCGTTCCATATATCTCCCCTTACAATAATCATTATGACTCCTAAAAAAAAAAAAAAAAAAAAAAAAAAAAAAAAAAAAAAAAAAAATGTGTAGAAGAACTCTCCATTCCGAAAATAATGGGAAATAATGAAATAAATCAAATCCTATCTTCTTCTTAACCAATTTCGGTGAAATTACACAAAGCAAAATTGAGTTTATCTATCTACTTTCCTCACTTATAAAGAGATACAGTTTTTCTCACGCAAAATTATAGAGAGAATGAGTTCAGTACGCTTTTCTGCACACCTTAATCGAAAGCAACGAAAATATGACCCGAGACATGTGTGCACCTAAAAATAAAAACCTCTACTTCGCAAAATCAGCCTTACAAATACACTCCGAGACCCTTCTATTTAATGGGGTATTCTGAAGGACTCCACTAAATTAGATATTTTACCTTGTGCTCCCTTCATAGAACAAGGATAAGAGCAATTCTTTTGTTTTGCAGCAAAGTCTTATGGAGAAACATTAGTGTTGCAGCTGCCTCAGATACCTTTTGAATACCAGAATAAAATTCAGTAGCTTGGGAGTGCATTTGAGATAGATGTAAAAAGGAGGCAGGTGAGAAATCAAAACAAAACTTTTTTTGAATCACTCATGTAAGACTAATTAATATTGAAAATACGTTCCAATGGAGTAACCAACCGTTTACATACAGATCTTGTATGCGACATAACTCAAATAACATTACTCGTACGCGGCTACTAGCGATAGAAATAAAAGCGAAGACATCATAACAGTTCACGAAAGAAGAAGACACAGCTATAAAGGCTGCACTCACCTGTGTGTTCTATCTATGAAAGGTATGCAAAGAACGTAGATACAGGCTTTATGCTTTTTATTTAAATATGTATCTCAGTTATGTCTCAAAATAAAGTAGAGAATTTATATGAGAACAATCCCAACAAAAGTATTCTATAAAATATATTTTATATGGTTCCCATAAAACAAAAATTCCAAATAGCAAAATGTTCATTATGCCTTTAATTAACTGATTACGCATAATTGCCACCAGGCCAGTTTTCATCCGGACAACCTGGTTTTCAGATTTACATTTTAGAATAAATGTTAAGAAATAAAAATGTAGGTGAATATTTGATGACAGCATGGTTCTGATTAGAATTCATTGTCACAGAAAAAAAATTGGGAGATTTTAATGGCACATTATTACTTATTTGTTTTCAGGAATACCAGCAAAGAAGCGTAGTGGATGCACGCCTAAATTGCTCAACTAGACGTGACTATTATAATTAGCGGTAGTTATGAAGCTTTTATATACGGCAATTACCTGCGTAGTTTATTTAATATTTAAACAGTACAATTATTCTAAACAGAATGATAATTAAACTTCTTGTGCAATTTTATTTATTAACATATTCAGCTATAAGACACTGCCAAATTTCAGGATAAAAATATAGTACAAAACGGGTGGGTCTTATTTTCAAATAAATACGGTACATAGGAATTACTTCTCATTTCAAAATATATAATAAACTTTTAACAGTGGAACTGGTAGTAACAGCAACTGCCATCTACAAGATGACGAGAAGTCATTAGATTAATGCAACAAAACACGACTCTGAAAAAGCAAGGACACAAACAGCGGGTAATAAAATGGGTGATGCCTTTTTAATATTACTGTTTTATTTTGATGAATATATATTATTTTAGAAATTCAAATAAATTCTTTCAAGCCACTCGCCATGGTAAATATACGCACATATGAAGAATAATTTTAAAAATATATTGTTGCGTGCGTGCAGGTTCGTAATAGATTGAATGCATACATGATAGCTTTGTACAGTCATTAGGTTTATTTCGAAAGCAAGAGAGATGAAAAATTAGCAACCGCCTTCGCCGGGAATCGAACCGCGGATCTCTCAATTACGCGCTGAGCGTGCAGACCACTACACCACGAAGGCTCGCCAAGAAGGTGGGAGAAATACCTTATAGATTGAGAAATTTTATTTTACCAAAAGAAACAGTTCACAAATCTGGAACTTCCTACAGAAATACTCATACAGCTCTTAACAGTATCACAGACTAGAGTGAGTAATTACACCTCAAACTTCTAAGAACGTTAAACACAATTAATGCAAAGCGCATCTAAAAGGCGAAGCTTTCACGGATATCTGAAAACTCCGAATTCAGCACTGAATTAACAACAACTATTCAGAAAATGATGCTCTCCCGGGTCTTATGTAGTTTTCTCCCGACTGCCAATAGAATTTGAATATCTTCCATTTTCCGAAATTACTGGAAGGCATATGAGGGCCCGGTACGGTTACAACTAGATACACGTTATAGGTTACGGAGGATGGGGACGCCTAGTGTCTAATATAGGTAAATAGGCGTATGTTCCACGCCCTCCCCTATCTAGCGGCAACTACTCCCTGAAGCCCCAAGAGGCTGCGTCGGGAGTTTATTGAGACATGAAAAAGGTTGTACATGGCCAAACAAGGGCGCT
Organism: Stegodyphus dumicola; assembly: GCF_044657685.1. Lineage (NCBI taxonomy): Eukaryota > Metazoa > Arthropoda > Arachnida > Araneae > Eresidae > Stegodyphus > Stegodyphus dumicola. The sequence goes on from NC_140776.1 coordinate 39,637,915, forward strand.
CGTGTGTTGTTTTATATATTTGGAGAGACTTTGACTAAACAAAAATGGCAATGAAACAAAAATGTTGCAGAATTAAAAAAAAAAAAAAAAAAAAAAAAAAAAAAAGCAAGAATTTAAACATGCAATAAAATATAATTAAGGCATGTGTTGAGCTAAACTGCTAGGATAATGACCTCAACTGGCATGTGGTGCACAATACGTTGAGTTCTGTGCTAGGAGTTCGTAGGGCATGGATTACACAAGCGTTTGCACATAAGGTTGTCCACGGTTGCGTAGTTCACATAGGTAAACAGTTTGCACATGTGTATAGTCGCAAATAATTTGCTGTTTGCGCATGTTGTTCGTAATTTGCACACAGTTTACAGTTGCTTGAGGTCTCTGTTTGCGAACATGCACTTATAAGCTAGCAGTTACAGATCGCTGCGAGAATTTTGACGGAGGAAACAGGAGGGTGCAGTTGGCTGCGGTTGTAGTCATGCAAAAAGCGGAAATTGTAGTACAGGGGGGATGCACATTTACACACTCTGCAGTTTCGCAGTTTGCGCATTTGCACAGTTCGTGGTTTCGGTAAACATACATCGTAGTTTGCACAGTAGCACAGTTCAGATAGTTGTAATTTACATAAATTGTAGTAGTTGTGACAGTGGAGTGCAGGCATTGCATCCTGTGACAACTGCATGGAGTTTCATGGAATTTAAAATGTTTGAAGTCAATGCTCTTTCGTTGCTCTATTTACATGATCTACACGATCGTGTGGTGGACTGTTACTGGGAAGCTGGCGAGGTTTAGTATGGCTGGCACACATCTTGGTCCATGGAGGTTAATGCGTCGATGATTTTGCAGATTTGTGCTATTTTTGGCTTAGTGCTGATAATGTAGCGTTGGAAGGCCTCAGTTATTGTTGTAGGATGCTTAATATGAGTCAAGGTTGTCATTGGGCAGTGGAAGATGTAATAAACGGGTGCTCCTTCTCGGCTGCAGATGCAGGTATCCGTGTTGGAGATATGGTGTCTGAAGTAATATGAAGGGAAGGGGCCCGTGTCCAGTGATATATCTTGTGAGTTGTAGGGTTGCAATGAGAGGGGCCGTGGACACTTTTGGAAGGAAGATATAGGTACGGCGACCTGTTTCACTTGTTCCATTCATGTTACCACTCTGAGGACTGCTTGATGCAATATTGATTTTAAATGAGACGGCGGAGCTGGGATGTTCTCTGGATGGGCATCGGTTACGTTGGCAGCTTCCTTTGCCAGGACGTCTGCAGCCTCGTTGCCCTCTATACCCTCGTGCGCCTTGACCCAGGTTAGTTGAATGCTGTTATATCTGCTGTGGTAAAGTTGACTTTGTATGCCCGTAATTATCGGTGATGTGTGGCGGTGATTCAGAATGGCATGGAGAGGTAATTGGCTGTTGGAGCAGATGTAAATGAGATGCTGTCTGATTCTTGTAGCTTGTTTTAGTGCTTTGTGGATGGCTAGTGCTTTGGCTTGGAAGACACTATTTTGTTGGTGGAGACGGCCTTTCCAGCTGAAAATCTTTTGGTTATGGTGATAGAGTACGTAAGCGCTGCAGACCCCGTTTTCTGTTTTGGATCCATCTGTGTAATATGTATAGGCATTTGCGGAGATCATGAGAGATTGGCTGGTAGACATAGTGATGTGCATGCCGATTCCTTTGCGACCAGGATGTAAGTGAGGAGCTGTGCTGGGGCGTTCATACATCGCTGGGCTGTAGGTGGTACCGTTGAAATTGGCATCCTTGCGGAGTTGTAGAATTCTTGTAAGTGCGCTCTCTCGCTCCGCTCGCAGGTGTAGCTACATACAGTTCGCAGGTACAGCTACATACAGCATCAATTCCATTTATTCAATTACAATACCCATTACAGTTATACAGGGACTGGACCAAAATGTCGCCAAGTTTGGTTAATTCCCGCCAAATCTGGCGACAATAATTAGTCGCCAAAACCAACGCCAGTTTGAGGATATCTCGCCAATTTAGCGAGGCAGCCATTTATCCAATGTTAACCTTTTGACTTCTAACGGGACATATATGCCCCACTAAAAGTTTAAAAATTACTGCTGGTTGAAAAAGTTCTTAGAATCTCCTCAATGTTGGGAATCATCGTCCGACAGTTGTAAAATCAAGATGCCGCTGTGCTCTTTGTACACAAATGAACCTAGAGAAAAGAACAAATATGAGTTGCCCAAAGCGTACGTAATGTTCAATTATGCAAAGAATGCTTTTTGCCTGTCACATACGATGTAAATCTATTTCATATAATAAAGTTTTCCATAATAAAGGGTGTGCTTATAGTAAATTGATCGCTACGTGTGGAACATATGTATCCCACAGTTAAGTATGGCTGGGACATACTTGTCGCAGCCTTTGGCTTGAACACCGTTTGTCAAAAAATTCCCAAATCCTAAATTTCTGATAAATTTTGTTCACTTGGATAGAAAACGGGTAATTATTTTTAATTCGTAGTCAAAGGGTTAAAGAGACTTGTCCCTATATTCTTAGGCCCACCAGCGGCCGAGCAGTAAAGCCGCTGAACAGTGGTAGTTCGGTTCGAGGTTCAAATACTACGAACGGGCTGGCTGTATAGGCGTTTTCTTGTTTTTTCCCATGTGTAGCGTGTATACCAGCCGGGTTCCCTAAGAAAGTTATCCACGAAGGTCCCGATAGCCCTTTGGGCTTTGCAGTAGTCATATACAGTGTCTCACAAAAGTGATGGGACACTTGTGCTTTACAAAAGGAAACTGCAATAAAATAAATTTAAAAAATATGTAAAATTTTTTGTGGGTGTGTTTCATACTTAAATTTACTAACAATTATTACATAACATACATTTTCTCAAAATATTAAAATATTAATTTAATAAAAATACAATTGTTTAGAGCGGAGCAAAAAATGGCTCACATAAGTGATGGGACACTTACTTTTCCATCAAATATTTATCCAAAAATTTTACTTTTTAAAAGGTTTTAATATTTTGTTGGATTTTCTTTTACTTTTAAAACATGATTTAATCTTCTTGGGATGGAATCGACTAATTTTTTTGTGATTTTACCCCATTCATTTTGAAGCACCGATTTTAATTGTTGTTTTGAAGAAATGGTGTGTTTGCGAATTCTTGATTGCAATTCTTGCCAAATATTCTCTATGGGATTTAAAGCTGGAGATTGTGGTGGTGTTTTTATTATTTCAGGACAGTTATACAGCAGCTAGAGTCTAACCTTCAAAGCACTGTGCTTGAGGTCATCGTCCTGGTAAAATTTAAAATCGTTATGAAGGTTCAAATTTCGTGCTGAAGATTTTAAATTTTGATTTAAAATGTCAATATACTTGTACTGATCCATTATACTGTCAATAAAAACAAGATTACCAACTCCAGCGGACGACATACACCCCCATACCATAACTCCTCCTCCAACATGTTTTACTGTTGGCACCAAGTTTTGTTTGCGAAATTCTTCCCTGGGTTTTCTCCACACCAAGATTCTACCGTCAGAACCAAATATATTAAATTTACTCTCATCAGCAAATATAACTTCATTCCAGTAATCAGAATTCTTATTTATGTTGCATTTTGCGAAAGCCAGTCTGAGTTTTCTATTCTTTTAACTTACGAAGAATTTTTTCCTGGTTGCTCTACCGTCATATCCAGTAGATCAAATTACTCTTTTAATAGTCTCAGAATTAACAATTACTCCATATAATGCTTGTAAATCAGCAGCAACTTTAGGAGCACTCATTCTTGGATTTTTTTATTTTTTTTTTTTTTAATATTTCGAACGATAATTCGCTTTATTCCATTGGATAGCTTTGATGGTCGGCCAGGTCTTCTTTTATTCTGAAACATATGATTCTTTTTATATCGTTTAATGATATTGAAAACTGTTGAATGACTGAAGTTAACTGTTTCAGCAGTTTTTCTAATAGATTTTCCACGTTCAATATGCAAATTAATAAATAATTTTCGAATTTCAGGCAAAGTTTCTTTTCGTTTAACATTCACGGCTGCACAGAGCTAAAAAACACAAAAATTCCAAAACAAACTGGAGAGAAATACTGCAGACGATTTTATAAATTATTGCCAATTGCTTTTGAGTAAAAATAAATACCCCAAAAGATATTTTTATTGCTTACTTCAGACGATTTTCGTTGCATAGTACGTAGTGTCCCATCACTTAAGTGAGCCATTTTCTGCTCCGTTCTAAACAATTGTATTTTTATTAAATTAATATTTTAATATTTTGAGAAAATGTATGTTATGTAATAATTGTTACTAAATTTAAGTATGAAACACACCCACAAAAAATGTTACATATTTTTTTAATTTATTTTATTACAGTTTCCTTTTGTAAAGCACAAGTGTCCCATCACTTTTTTGAGACACTGTATAGCAAACCTAACCAAATCCTGTATTCTTTACTTTCAAGGAAAGCTGCACTTCTTTAGATTTTCATGTTACATTATAAACAAACACACACACACACAAAAGCAAGAAAATAATAATAATAAAATAAAAATCTGAAATGTTTCAGATTTTAAATTATGTCCAAAGGGGCGTTTTTTGTAACATTTTGTGTGTTAAATTTATTAAATATCACGTTCTTCGCATTTAAACCATAAAATTCAGTTCTACAGCAGTATTGCAAAATAGTTTTAAAATGAGCATATCTTTAGAATTTCGGAAATAAAAAATTCGTTAAAGTTTTACAAAATAGGAAATCGAAAATAAAACAAACTTCAAATTTGGTCTTCCACATGCCCATATTCGTAGGAGGATTACTTCATTCAAAATTCGATGGCTTTATGTACCGTTGTTTTATCACAATGCGAGAAATATACAGTATCTCAAAAAAGTGATGGGACACTTGCGCTTTGCAAAAGAAAACTGCAATAAAATAAATTTAAAAAACATGTAAAATTTTTTGTGGGTGTGTTTCATACTTAAATTTAGTAACAATTATTACATAACATACATTTTCTCAAAATATTAAAATATTAATTTAATAAAAATACAATTGTTTAGAACGGAGCAGAAAATGGCTCACTTAAGTGATGGGACACTACGTACTATGCAACACAAATCGTCTGAAGTAAGCAATAAAAATATCTTCTGGGGTATTTATTTTTACTCAAAAGCAATTGCCAATAATTTATAAAATCGTCTGCAGTATTTCTCTCCAGTTTCTTTTGGAATTTTTGTGTTTTTTAGCTCTGTGCAGCCATGAATGCTAAACGAAAAGAAACTTTGCTTGAAATTCGAAAATTAGTTATTAATTTGCATTTTGAACGTGGAAAATCTATTAGAGAAACTACTGAAACAGTTAACTTCAGTCATTCAACAGTTTTCAATATCATTAAACGATATAAAAAGAATCATATGATTCAGGATAAAAGAAGACCTGGCCGACCATCAAAGCTATCCAATGGAATAAAGCGAATTATCGTTCGAAATATTTAAAAAAAAATCCAAGAATGAGTGCTCCTAAAGTTGCTGCTGATTTACAAGCATTATATGGAGTAATTGTTAATTCTGAGACTATTAAAAGAGTAATTTGATCTACTGGATATCACGGTAGAGCAACCAGGAAAAAATTCTTCGTAAGTTAAAAGAATAGAAAACTCAGACTGGCTTTCGCAAAATGCAACATAAATAAGAATTCTGATTACTGGAATGAAGTTGTATTTGCTGATGAGAGTAAATTTAATATATTTGGTTCTGACGGTAGAATCTTGGTGTGGAGAAAACCCAGGGAAGAATTTCGCAAACAAAACTTGGTGCCAACAGTAAAACATGTTGGAGGAGGAGTTATGGTATGGGGGTGTATGTCGTCCGCTGGAGTTGGTAATCTTGTTTTTATTGAAAGTATAATGGATCAGTACAAGTATATTGACATTTTAAATCAAAATTTGAAATCTTCAGCACGAAAATTGAACCTTCATAACGATTTTAAATTCTACCAGTACAATGACCCCAAGCACAGTGCTTTGAACGTTAGACTCTGGCTGCTGTATAACTGTCCTGAAATAATAAAAACACCCCCACAATCTCCACAATTAAATCCCATAGAGAATATTTGGCAAGAATTGGAATCAAGAATTCGCAAACACACCATTTCTTCAAAACAACAATTAAAATCGGTGCTTCAAGAAGAATGGGGTAAAATCACTCCGGAAATCACAAAAAAATTAGTCGAATCTATACCAAGAAGATTAAATCATGTTTTAAAAGTAAAAGAAAATCCAACAAAATATTAAAACCTTTTAAAAAGTAAAATTTTTGGATAAATATTTGATGGAAAAGTAAGTGTCCCATCACTTAAGTGAGCCATTTCAATCTAAACAATTGTATTTTTATTAAATTAATATTTTAATATTTTGAGAAAATGTATGTTATGTAATAATTGTTAGTAAATTTAAGTATGAAACACACCCACAAAAAATTTTACATATTTTTTAAATTTATTTTATTGCAGTTTCCTTTTGTAAAGCACAAGTGTCCCATCACTTTTTTGAGACACTGTACATACATTTATGCAGATTTTTCATTTTTTAATTTCTTTAAATATAACACAGGGCGGTAATACTTTATGGCAACAGTTTGAAAAGTGATTCGTCGTTTGTAGTGAATCGACGTAAAATCGCAAAACGCACACAATAATCCTTCACGGACAAAGCCCCTTTGGATTAAAAAAAGCTACAATTTCACTAAAATTATTTATGTATCTACAGAACTCGTAACAATTTATACATAATAATTTGCTTCCAAAGTTTCTTAGATTCTAAATTTGAGACTCCATTTAATCACATGTAAAAAAGACTTTTTTTTTTTAATTCAGATTGAGTTTTGACCATTTTTATACACACTGCGTGGAATTTGTAAGAATATATACGAAACACTTTCTCAACATTTAATACAATGAGTACAGTTCCAGCAAGCTCATTTCTCTAAAATCAAAAAATCTTAGCTATTGAAAAAGAATTACGACATTTTAACACTTCAGACCATTCAGACCAAGGTAATTATTTTTATCAATATTGACTGCCTACTTAGGAGATAACTGCGTATCAAAGGAGGAGATAATTTCACTTCAACAGAAGTCACACTCTGTACGTTCAACCGAAGACTGCAGAAATGCGAAATGGTTAATATGTAATCAAGTTATATTTATTGTACATTAAACCATTTAACAAATGCCTGTTCCTTTCAAAAAGAAAAAGAAAAAACATACCTTTTAAAAAAAACCTGACGTGTACGCCACATGACTTCCTTGTAAACTATACCCATTTTCTCCTGCATTTCATTTAAACTTATTTCCTCGAATTTCATTAGTTTTCAAAATATCTTTATAAAAAATTAAAAAATATCTTTATTGAAAACTGAAAAATATAGAAAAATAGAAAACACCAAATACACTTAAAAGAATTAAAAACGAATTTCTACAAAAAAGACTAGAGTTTCTACCCAAAAACAAGTTATTACGCCAGCGGGCAAGAAGGCAGATTTTTTGGTGCACAAAGCTGAACGTTTATTTTTGGTCCCATTCGGCAAAAAGACGCTCAAGGTGCAGAAACAGACTTAATTCACTATTCTGCTAAGTTTCAAATGTAAACAAATATGGCTGCTACGATAAAAATTTTGGCTTAGCCGTACTTAAACAACTTTTAAACTGATGATAATTCTACAACTATTGCATGCAGATTAACTAAAGCCATATAAACCTAAACCGGAAGATAAGAACAACATAATTCAATCACTTTTAAAGCAAAAAAAATCCACAACTTACCAACATATGAGAATAAAAAAAAACTGACCTCACGGAGCCGAGTAACAGAATGGATGTATATGTATATATATATATGTAAGATAAAAATGTATGAATCAGAATTATAATATAACTATAAACATTAATTCTTCCTCTCTATTCTAAAATCGTAATAACTTATCTGCATTGCGTCATTCAAATTAATCATGCGATCTTACGTAACCGTTAATACCAGATGCCTCTTGACAACCAATCACCGAATTGTAAACCAAAACTTTTCTCTTCGCGTGCTTCCATCCTTCATAACTACGCACTTCAGCTTTTGCTCTCTACTGTCCTAAGAAGTAATTTCGCTGGCTTGCTTTCTATCCCAACAATATCAAAAATGTAAATCTTCTGTGGAAAGGCACGACTAGAGTGCCAAGTGATTGTGGCCACAAATATCAATTGGAAATAAAAATGGAATTAAAACTGCCTCGACTGCTAAGTTCTTTAAATACTACGCAATCAAAATTCTTCTTCAATATGGATCTAATCACGCATCTACAGTGTTCCGTCTTTTTCCTTTGTGCTTTAATATGACATATATATATATATATACACTGACTACCAATAAGTATTTGGACACTTATGATAGAAAAGAAAAACTAACTTTATTCAAAATCAATAGTTGGTACCTTCACGAGAGGTAATTACAACGTGGACCCTCCGGAGCATACTTTCCACAAGTCTTTGTATGACAGCTAGTGGTATTTTCTTCCACTCGTCTTGGAAAAGACATAGAAGTTCCTTCACCGATTTTGCACGGGTAGTGCACCACTGAATTCGGCGATGCAACTCGTCCCAGAGGTTCTCGATAGGGTTCAGGTCTGGACTCTGGGCAGGCCAGTCCATTCGATGAACTCCATTAGCACCATACCAAGCCTTGGTTAACGTCGAAACATGACAACTGGCATTGTCGTCCTGAAAGTAACAGGGGTCCAACCCGTAATACTGCCACAACGTAGGAAGCACATTGTCATCCAAAATAGTGCAGTAGGCATCGGAGTTGAGCTTACCATGAATGGGGACCAAGGGTCCCAGCCTATACCAGGAGAAACACCCTCAGACCATAATTTCACCTCCGCCGAACTTGACTGTTGGCACAATGCATTCTGGCAGGAGACGTTCTCCAGGTAGACGCCAGACCCAGACCCTGCCATCCGAACTGTAAAGGGTGAACTTTGATTCGTCACTCCAAAGAACCCGTTTCCACTGATCGACGGTCCAATTTCGATGTGCTTTGCACCACATTAACCGAGTTGGACTTTGTGATCAAAGGCTTATGGGCAGCAGCACGACCATGAAAACCAAGCAGATGTGCTTCCTTACGGATGGTATTCATTGAAACAATACTCCCGGATGCCTGTTGAAACTTCTTGCGGATGAGGGCCATCGGTTGGGTGCGGTTCTTTCGAATTTCTCTGGACAGCACTCGTCGGTCTCTTATCTCCCAGTTTCGTTGGTCTGCCGACTCGGGGCACATTCCGACAATCACCGCTCACCTTCCACTTCTTAATCACATAGGCCACTGTCGATTTTGGGTACTTCAGATCGCTAGATATGTCCCTTAAGGATCGGCCACATTTGTGATACCCGATAATTATACCTTTCTCGAAATCAGAGAGCTCCGAACTGCGAAGCATTTTGCATACTACTAAAGACAATGCTGTTTCCTACACGATATAGACCGGCAGAATCCGTAACGTACCTTAGGACCGCAGATATCGTCATTTGCATAGGTGTCCAAATACTTATTGGTAGTCAGTGTATTTGGTCCAGCCGATTGCAACCAAAAAGGGAGGTACATAACTACATGTTATAGCAGTCCCATGCAAAAGTTAAAAGTTCTGAGGCTACTTGTTTTTGAGTTATGCGAGATAGATACATAAATACATACGTACAGACGTCACGAAAAAATCTCTTCTGAATCCATTTTAAATCCTTTTTTGCAACACGTTTTGGAAAAAAGGAGTCCTTTATTCCGTCCTTATGTACAGATGTTACGCAAAAACCTCGTTAAATTGCATTAGAGAGCGGTCAAAATGGATATTTTCGGTGAAATGTGATACCCGAGATGCAATACTTTATTGCAACCGCGAAAACTTACACACCGCGAATACTTATAGACCTTTACTTCGTACAAGGATGTAAAAATATTCCATATCATGTCACGTAAACAGCATGGCGTTAAAACATGTTTTATTCATAACAATTACGCTAAAAATATGCATAAAAATTAGCCATCGAATATATTATAATTTAAATAATGCATTTTAACTTGCATAAAAAACATAGCTTATGAAAAATAAAAAATAAGGATTTAAATTATTATTTATATATTTGTTTAGTGCATTTATTGCTCAATTTGTTAAGCAATTATACACTTAAAGCTTGACTTAAGGACATTTAAGCTTAAAGACATAAATACTTAAAAACATAAATTTGAATTATAGATTAAAGATCTTATGCTTGGCAATATAAGAACTAATTGCGCGCATGACCTACGTAAAAGATAAATGAAAAGCGTTATGTTTCGCGCAATAGCAACACGCTCAGTCTTTAATATGTGCAGGTAATAAATTGTATGGTAGTGTTACATATCGTATCGTACTAGCCCAAAATTTTTAGAAAGATTCCTCTAAGGATGTTTCAAAGGGGGCAAGTTGCATGATTTTTGCATTCAAATTTCACTTTAACATAGTAAAGATATTTTATTATTATTATTTATTTAAAAGAAAAGGTGGATTTACGATTTACAAATCAAGGGTTATTATTCAAAAGGCGAGGAATTTCAGAAGAACAAATTAAACACAACATAGCACAGTTCAGAATTTTGAGTAAAAATATTGCCATCCAAGCAGAGAAACAAAAACTTTACGTCACCAAAAGGGATTAAATTTATTAAGAACATTATGCAATGTCCCCCGAAACAGACGATTTTAGAGACGTTCATCTACGAAAACTGATATTCAGTACCGATGTCTGTTTATGTTCTAAGAAATACTGGTCACTTGTAAAAGTGGTCACACAGGAAAGGAAATCGCGACAAGATATTTCAGTGCATATTTTTTTTAATTATTTTGCGAAAAACTTAAGTTTCGTACTTGATAACATCGTATTTTCCCTTGTACAAGAATGCACCCTGATTTTAGCACCCGAAAATTTAAAAAAAAAAATAAAATAATAAATAAATAAATAAATAAAATAAAATAAAGAATTATTTGATTGACGATCTGGTTTTTATTACCTTGTGTTGGATCACAATTTGATAGGGGGAAATATTACACAAAGTTATTGAAATCAACGATTATTATTTATTATGTAACTCGTCATCACTGTCAGAATTTCCATCCATTATCTGGACATCATATGTGGATAGTCGTAGAATATATGTATTTTTGTAATATAAATGAGTAAAATATAGATAGATGGGTGTAAACCAGTGTTGTCAGAAATTTTTGAGTTAAAGTAACTGGAGGAAATCGAAAAATAGCAAAATATAGCACCTGACGTCAGACATCATATGATTTTTGTGACGTCATATGTACGTGAGTCACATGACCTATGACGCCATCACAAATTCAGTCTCCGTGGGTCATAAGACACGGACGATTTGATTTTAGCCGCTGTAAAATGTATAGCAAAAGTTCCCGACAGGTTCGATGAAACACTAAAGGAGGTCTTTGATGATCAAGGGGTCGATAGCCGAATATGCAACCAGCCATTGACCCATAAAATCAAAATGGCTTTTAATATAAAATATATAAATAAAATTGATAATTAATTGTTTATTGATATAAAGCTTTATCATACAAATAAATGACGCTTTATTCGAAACACGTGTACCCTAAGATCTGGTATTTAAAAGTCATGCAAGAAAAATATCCCAAAATTAAAGTTCTTATCGAACCAATATTATTGACGTTTTTTCTCTTCTTTTCCAGTGGAAGCAAGCTTTAGTCAAGTCAATAACTTACAGCAGAAAACAAGTTGAGTATTTCTGAACGAGGTGAAAGCGTTAAGTAATTTTACGCCAAATATGCAAAAAAACTGCGTTAATACATCAAGCGCAGCTATCACATTCATTAAAATCAAACTTTTGGGCAATTTGAATCTGTAATTTTGGTTCTGAAAACTTGTTTATAATTAAGAAATTAAAAATTTTAAAAAACGCACATCTAATAAATAAGTTTGTCAAAACTGTTGTTCATATTCTTAGTCTAATGCTCAATTATTTGTATTACGGTTATGTTGCAGAAAAATGTAAGGGGATCGATGCAACAAGTGGGGAATTCTACATGCACATAGTAATCTTGTCGAACGCGAGGTGTTGTGTGTGGAGGAGGGGGGGTCGACACTTTGTTTTTGCCACTTCGTAAAAAGGATTTCCTTGAATCATTAGTATTTTATTAAAGAGTCTCCGATTTTACCAGAAGCTCTGTTTAGAAACCAAGGAGTACAAACTTCCCGCTGGTAATTGCTCGCATCTATTACTGTTCTCGTCAGCCACATTCAGCTGCCCATATCGTGTCCTAAATGTACTTTTTGTTTTCATTTTAAATTCCGTAACTCTGAACTGCTTTTCTGCAGAAGGCAAGTCCCAAATTGTAATTCTTTCGCCTTTCTTTTTCAAAATGTAGCAATCATAGTTAATTTATATCCTTGTTCATATAAACAAAATGTAGCTTACCAAGAATCAAGAGCAGATGTGATAAGTGTGTTGTGACGTCACGCTTATTCATATTTGATGCTAACACGCTCTGCTTAGCGACAGTTTCACGATCGGCAGGATAGCACATAAGTACAAATTAGCCTTTTTCATTAAAAAATAATTTAAATAGTCTATAAATCTGGTTGTAATGAAAGTTTTCCGCCAAAAAACATTCTTAATAAAATTAGGGGGAAAAAATGAAAGCAGTTGCTTTAGTGTGCGTAGTAATCACCACTCAAATCTATCATTTTCTGTCAACGTTTTTGTAGTTTTCAATACCTTCGGCCTAGAAACTTAGTGGTCGCCAGTCCAAAAACAGATCAACCTTATTTCGGACGTTCTGTGCAGAATGGAAGATAGCACCAGCAAGATGTAGCTGCAGGTGTGAAAATAAGGTAAAAATCTGAAGGAACCATATCGGGCTTGTATGGTGGGTGTGGCAAAAGATCCCATTCGAGTCCGTACAGAGTCCAGCCGGTGAATGGAGACATGGTCTTGCATTATCTTGAAGGAACGTTACCTTTTTGCCCCAGAACTCAGTTCAACGTATTTCCTTAATAGCAGCGTCAACACGGACAAGCATCTCGTTGAACCCTTCACTGTCGAGGATTTTACCTTTTTTCCAGATACTCTTTGTGGATAACACCCCACCAATCCTACCAGATACACAGCGTGATTTTTTTTGTTAGTCAAATTGCGCTTTCCGATGCTGCCGACAGGCTCACCAAGCGCAAACTAAACCCCTTTGCGGCCTGTGTTGTTGAAGTAAATCCACATTTCCTCACAAGTGACGAGATCCGGTTCGGAATTTTATCCTTGCGTTGATATTCCAGCAGCGACTGAACTTCTACGTCAAGTTTATGCAATGCATAGCACAACTAATGGTGATGTCACTAATGTCTAACTCGTTAGCAAGCTCTCGAGTGGTTGCATACTGATCTTCTACGAGTTCTAACAGGCGGCCTCATCAGCAAAATTAGGCCGGCCAGAGCGCTCTGCTTCTTGAATGTCATAATCCTCGTTTTTGAACTTTCGGTCCACTGTGTCATATGATACCAAATTAGTACCTAAAACTGTACACATGATTTGGTGACACTCTGTAGCTGACGTTATGCAATAGAACTGGGAGTAAATGATGGTTCTAATCTGGTAGCGTAAGAGTTCCATTTCAGACACTTTCTTGTACTTAATGCTAATGATATTGTTTTACAAATTTCACAAAACAATATTCTAAAGCAAGTCTCTTTCTTTCAAATAGCAAGAATCGTTTGACAAAATATGATTAAACAAGCCAACGCGAACGGTTTGGGCAGGTAAACAAAATGTTACCGGCAGGAAACTTCGTTAAAACCCGATACTTTTTTCGTGGCAGGAAACTTTCGTTAAAACCCGATACTTTTTTCCTGAGATCCTTACGAATCATTCAGTTTTTTGTAATTGTTGGACAAACTGAAACTACAAAAAGATACTACATAAATATTGCATTAAATGACGAATTCAGCCAAAAATTTACTATTCTAAAATGCTATGAATTAAAATACCAGAACAAGAAAAATTTAAATACGATTATGAACTTGAAGAATCAGAGAGAAACCCTAACACACAATTTTCGAAAATTTCACCGTAAACCGATCACGAATGTATCTGATTAGCAAGACGCCAGTTTCGTCGGCGAATAGGAGGGCAGAGAGAAAGAGAATGTTAAAAAGCTAAAAAAAAATTCAGCTCCGGAGGAGTTTCTAGGGAAAAAATTGACGATAAGTTTACACTCCCACACATTCCAATAGATGAGCAATAAATATCACTGAAAACCAGACCACAAATTCTAGCCGTTTACCTCCAACATTGAATGAGGTCAGTTAGTTGCCGCAAAGGGCTGAAATGATGTCATATTCACGTGAAATTGCTTGTAGAACTTCCAGTAATAAAATAACGGCAAGGGATATTTAAATAAGGATTAAAAAACTGCTACTGTTATAGCAGTTTCCTTGCATCCCAAAAAAAAAAAAAAATGAAAATCAGATAAAGAATTTATTTTAAACGACAGATTATACAATAATATATATATATATATATCATACAGAATAAACGCTACTATTAACTAGGCTTGGTGTAATCAGTATTATACATACTTATCATTAAATAAAACTCATACATACCAGGCCACCGTAAAAGCACATGTATTCTTCAAGGGAATTCTATGTTACCACCCTCTCCCCCCGCAAGAAATTAGAATCAAAACACACATCTTATTTCAACATAACAATGCTACATGCAACAGAACATAAGAAGTACGTACAGTAAAAAAATCGAAACACTGAAAACAATTATAAGTATAGTTTGATTAAGTTAAATTAATTTTAACAAAATGATAAATACTCAGATACGTATTATGTATAAAAAACTCAAATGATTTTATAATATTAATGAAATATATGGCACTTATTCTTTATTACTAAATAATGAAGATTATGTATAGATATATATGCATGCATTCATGTACGCATTGTGGAAAAACGGCAACAGCTACCAAATTTTGAACTCATAATAATCCTCCATCCAAACATGTGAACTTCGAGGGTCCAAATTTTGAAGTTATTTTCGATATTTCAACGAAAATATCCATTTTGACCGCCATAGACTGCAATTTAACGATGTTTTTGCCTGACATCTGTACGTAAGGACTTTGTTTCCCAAAACGAGTTGCAAAAAGGATTTAAAATGGACTCAGATTTTTTCGTGACGTCTGTATGTACGTAAGTATGTATCTCGCATAACTCGAAAACGAGTAGCCTCAGAACGTTGAAATTTTGTGTACAGGGCTGCTATAACATGTAGTTGTGCGCCTCTCATTTTGATTGCGATCGGTTGTATCAAAAGTATATAAGTATATATAACTCTGTTACCCGGCTCTGTGAGTTCAGTTTTTTTTTAAATTATTTTTTTTAATTTAATTTTATTTTTTTTATTCTTATATGTTGCTAAAGTGTGCATTTTTGCTTTAAAAATGATTGAATTGTGCTTTTCTTATATTCCGGTTAAGGTTGTTATGCCTTTAGTTAATCTGCATGCAATAGTTGTAGAATTATCAACAATTTAAAAGTTGTTCAAGTGCAGCTCAGTCTAATTTTTTTACCATAGCAGCCATATTTGTTTACATTTGAAACTTAGCAGAATAGTGAATTAAGTCAGTTTCTGCACCAACTTCAGTGCCTTTTTGTCCAGTGGGACCAAAGGTAAACTTTCAGTTTTGTGCACCGAAAAATATGCTTTCTTTCCCGTTGGCCGAATTGCTTGTTTTTGCGTAGAAACTCTAATTTTAATTGTAATATTTTTTTTAATTGTTTAACTGTATTTGGTGTTTTATATTTTTCTATATGTTTCAATTTTTAATAAAGATATTTTGAGATTTTATGTATTTTTGCCTTGTCGCGAAGTACAACTAAATTAATTGAAAATGTTTATGATTTAATATTTCGTGCAAGGAAGTCATGTGGTGTACACATCATATTTTTTTACTTATGTTTTATGCGAATTTAATGAAGTTTCGATCAAGAAACTTTGCGATTTAAAAGTAACGTCCACTCGACAAAGTGTAAGGCTTCCCCCCCCCTCCAAATCGAATCAACTAATCCAGCTATTTAAAATAAATATATTCCACTGGCCCAAGTAAACTATTTTTTAAATAACTAAAGGGTACAATATTTAATATATATATTTAAAATTTAAACAGTCTGCTATCGATTAACATACTGAGCGATTTAAAAACAGTTCACACAATTCGTCATCTCTGTTGCTATTTATTGATAAATTTACACAAAGTGACCTTTTTTTTTTTTTTTTTCTTTTAAATAATAATAACTATTTAAGGCGACTGGCCGCACAATCGGCTAGTTAATTAAAATAATGCTGCAAATTTTTTAAAAAATTGCCAACTGGGCACATCATAAAAATATATTTAAAATACTATCTATTAGATAAATTATCAATTAAAATACTAATAAATGTGACTGTCGATAATGACGTAAGAGACCAATATACTCCATGATAATGGACAAATACTTCAGTCTTCTAAACGTCAAACAGCAAGTCGAAATGACGTGTCATAACTTTTATGTCAGTATGGCTCGGCCATTTCATCAATTCTTTTATTGGTGTAAAATATAAGCTATTTTAATGTCACAATCAGGCAATTTAAAAAAACTTCTTTTGGTATTCCACGTAACAGATGGTCTACATCTCATCTCTAGTGTCAAGGGATACACAAATGATGATATATAGAAAAGGTGGCGTACTTTTCCGCCATCTTATATTTTATTGAAATTAAAATATTATTAGTTTGCATACTAATATTTAAAATTACACAAAAAATATCGTTTTGCAAATACCTAACGGTTAAAAAAAGTTAATAATGTATAGCTAAAATGCATTCTAAATAAGATTACATTGTCCATTCATTATTTTACTGATGCTTCTTTTCTGAAATACTACATTATCATTATCAGGGTACAACCCCGATTCTCCTAGCCGGCATACGCCGGCCGTATGATCAAAAAATGGGACTGGTCAGATTTTGATTATGTTACATTATTCTGCATGTATCATCCAGCACTTTGCAACTGCCCAAACCACAATTGCACTGCCCCCTATCAGTGACTATTAAGCCACTTGTCACGGGTGACTAACGGCTTTTGATGGTCACATATTCTACAGCTTAATTTTATTTTATTTTAATAACCTATGTAATTTACTTCACTAACCCCCACTATCGATCTGCAGATTGATTGCTGGTGATCATACTCGTAGGGTCAACGGTGACAACGACCTTCAGCGAGAGATGCTAAGACAGAGTTAAAATTTTTAAAACTCGCCGCAGTGGAATCCCATTGCCAGCGATTTATGAAACGAGGAATCCCTTTTGGAGGCTTTTTGAGGATTTCCCAAGTTCCCACGAAGTGGAGGCTTTTTGACGATTTCCCAACTTCCCGCCTAGTACGAAGGAGTACGGTATGTCCGTGCCTGACATCGAGATGGCGGAACATGTAATTTAAATACACTTACACGAGACGCCAACTGAAGGTGCCACAAATGCTGAAACCAGGTCTCCGAAATAGCAATATCTATAATAATTTAGGTTAAAACAGCATTTCGTCTACATAAATTAGAATGAATTATAAATAAATGGAAGAGAATCTCAAACATAGAGCATTTAACACTTTCATGCTGCAGAGCTTCTGGCCGATCAAAAAGGATTACCTTGGAAATTTACTTCGGAAAAGATCATTATTTCATTCAAGGAATTAATAAGGCAACACTCATAAACGCATAATTTCGGTCATGAAAGTCAAAGATGTATAATAAAAAAATGACATGTATAAAAAAATGCTTTTCTTCCTCCCCCATGCTTTAACGTTCTGAATTATTATATGAGTCATGAAGAATGAAAAGGGAAAAAAAAATTTAAGATTTCAAGATTCGACTTGTAATGAATATAAAAGAACCTTGAGTTCAAGCCGAAAGTCAACCATCCACCGCACAAGCCTGGTGATGCCGAACTAAACAACGTATATACTCGTAGATAAAGTTGGATGCGCGCCAGAACACAAACAGGACTAGAAAAAAGCAACAAACACGGAATCACTGTTGCAGCGTGCAGGAATTTCCGCCGCGTATGTTCCGAAACCGTAACAAATTTCAAAATTCGATCCAGAAGAAATTCGATAACGCAAGAAAAGCGATAACTACTTCGTTGCATCTTCGAATTACATCCCCATAACCCTAGCAGTTATAAAAGTGCAATACTATGCCTACGGCAATAAAGTAATCGCAAGCATGTGAAATTTACTGAATAAGTTGATTTGAAAACCAAGGCCCATACATGCTGAAATGGAAATACTAACGCCTGTTAAGACTTGAGGGGGGGGGGGGGGATTGCAATTTGAAAACTTTATGTTACAGTTTAATATTTCGAAGTGTTTGCCATTAAAATTTAAAATATTTAAATAACATAAATAATTAAATATATAAATATAAATTTAAATTTAATAAATACATAAATTCAAATTTAAATAATATTATAATATATATTTCATTTATAATTATATAATAATTATAAATGAAAATTAAATAAATATTTTTAATTTAAATATAATATTTAAAATATTTAAATTAATGAATATATATATATATATATCATGAGCTTACAAAGTAATTGCAATTTCGGCATTAAACACTTGAAATAATTTTACACTAAAAAGCAACAATAGGCTTACTAGTTTAAGAATTAGTTCCTCAGAAATTAAAGTTATAGAACCTAAGATGGTAATGCTGCTCAAAATGGTAAAGATATGGTAAGGGAAAAAAAGTGCTATTTAATTATTTCATCGTAAATTAGCATCAAATGGAGGCTTGTATACTTATTTAAAGAACGAAAATGTTAATTCAAGACACAATTATCCATTTATTTCACTTGTTCGCTTGCGCACAGGGCTTGCAAACTTTATTTTGCTAGGAAAGAGAAACGCACGAACCATAAATAATAATCACCTTTCAGTTAAATAAATAAAATAGGTTAAAAAAAAGCGATACTGCCTTATCAAGTAACTCTAACGATAATTCAGTGCCTTCTGTTTTCAAAAAACGGTCTTTAATGACACTTTTTTTTCTCTGTTTCTTAAATCATGCAGGCACAATTAATAAAGTAAAATTCTCAATAGCTCAATAATCACAACTGTGAACAATTTCCTTATCAGGAAATTATAAATTTATTAAACATTCGAAACGTAAAATCTAAAAATTTATCTTAAACTGCTTTCAAAATTCCTTTGAAGAAATCATCATAACTCACAAGACTTTAGCAGTTTCTTTTGGTGGAACTCGTTGGCATTATATTAATGCTCTTCTAATGGACTGTCATGTTGTTTATCCTGTTATGGCAAAGCGTGCGATAGTTATCAGCTTAAGGAACAGAGATGCTCGGACTTCTGGAGGTTTTCTCAGAAAAATTGGCTTGTGTTCACGCTTTTGGCTAGTATAATGCCTAAGAGGAAAAAAACCTTAAATATTAATAATAGCTCAATTCTTACACCATAATTAAATGCATCTAAAACTACCTTTAGCTTTACATAAATAAGTAAAATTCAACCATAAATTCAGACCGTTTATAGAAAAGCTTTACGTATTTCGAAGTAATCTCGACTTCCAATTCTCGCTACAAAATTCCGTTAACCTGTCATATCAGAAATCAAGAACAACTGATTAAATTACACAAATAATACACGAAAAACAACACAAAATTACTACTGCTACGCAAGTACTAAATACATTAAAACCATTCCTAGCCTCTATTTAAATAACAGTTAATCTGAAATGATGGATTCTTTTGGTAGCTGAAATGAAGAAATCGGAGAAGGCATTGGAATTACTGTTAGCCAAAATGTCGACTATTTCACAATATATAAACAAATATCCCACACGTCAAAAATTAAACTTATTTCTAAAGTCCCTTACTTCTTTATACATTATTTTCATTGCAATTTGAAAGAAAAACTAACACCTAGCATTCACCTTGCTCTTTTAGTGGCTATACTATTTGAAGCATAAATCAATTAAAAAATAACTTTACACCATTTTGTATTGCGTATGTATATAAATATTGCAAATTAATGCATATTACGATCCAATAATATTCAACTTTTAAATTATTTGAAACCTTTAGACAGAATAATAAATAATGTCGTTATTTAATTAATTATGAAAAAGTATGCAGAACTCTGCTTAAGGGAAATGATATTTTCATGCAGAATTTTCTAAACATAACAGGAACATATTCATATTGCACATGAAACCAGGGCGCTCATCGGAATTCGAGCCTAGATCAAAATACCAGCGCTAGCAATCTTCCATGTATAGTGTATTTCAGTGCTAAGTGCTATATTATCACGTACTCAGTGTCTCCAAGTAGCAACAGAGACTACCTGAAAGACAACGCCAGTGAATACAGGCCAATTAAATGCATCATGCCACGTCAAGCTGTACTACCAATTGACGGGGACGTAACTCCCAGCTGCACAGATTTGACAGCGTTACTGACCTCTGACCTTACCTGCGAGAGTAAAGTGAATACAGTTCACGAACATATCAAAAGCGAATTACTTACATATAGGGGTGGTAAGTACTATCTGCTCACCGATCTTAGAGAGGACTTACTACATGCGTTAAAAGCTCTGCGAAAGTTAGCCCTTGACGATCCAACCCCTATAGTCAAGCTACCAACAACCGAAGCAAGTACATTTTGCTTTGATCTGATCACTTAAATTCGCGGCTAAATCAGTAACTCTTTCCGCAACTGTATTTCGAGACAATGAAATTGATTGAAAAGCCTTCACATTTCCAGGACAAACAATTTCTCCAGCTTTCATTTGGCATTCCTTGATGAAATCACCGTCAGTAAAAGGCTTCGAATGTTTAGCTATCAACTCGGACAAGACGTAGCTTGCATGTACGCCGCTTCACTTTCTTGCAATACTTTACTAAGCATGGACTGTTGCTTTTTCACTCCTAACTTGAGCTCTTTCAACTTTTCTTCTCTCATTAATCCTTCGTAATTGTTATATTTCGATTTGTGTTCATAATGACGTTTAATATTATATAACTTTGGTACATTAATAGTATTATTACATATCAAGCAGATTATTTTAACTTTTATTTCACAGCAAAAATATTCTAATTCCCATTTTACTTGGAATATTCTATGTTCGTCAGCGATTTTTCGTTTAATTTTACTACCACTTGGTTTTGATATAGATATACTGAATACAAAGGGCTGGAATAAACACGGTTAACGTTAAAAAGTTAACAAAAATGTATTCTTTCCACAAGAGATAAATCAAAATGCTGAAATATTTCTTCAAAAATATTCTAACAATATCACAAAATGTCAAACGTTTAGCAAAAATCAATTCAAAACAGAGAAACTAATTCTATCTCACAGCGAAATCGCTACAATTCAATCACAGCATTAAGTAAACAAACAGTTCGCTAGAACTACAGCTACTACTCAGATGAGTTGTTTGTTCTCGGCTTTTATAAGCTTTATAATTAATTTCTCGAATATACTGGAAACATCTATAAATATCTGGATTTTTGTGGATGGCAACAGCAATTACGAGATATTTATTTATTGGGTATTAAATGCACGCGCTGTTCTATTTTTAACCTTCCAACGCAGCTGTCTTTTCAAAAATCGTCTGCGTTGCTAAGGCAACATGAAGCAAATCTAATTACAATTCTAAATAAAAAAAAAAAACTAAATAAATAAATAACTATGAAATCCGTAACAATATGAATTAAGTAATAATTAATGTACAAAACTATGATTGGAAAACTGAGACTATGAGTTCGGCCACATTCGGCTATCGGGGGATGCGTACAAGTTCTGAGTGCACGTGTCCCCCAAAAGCCGAAGGTAGCTGAACGCAAGCTAATCACACGCATTTATAATTTAAGTAGTGTGTGTGTCAGCTCGCTGTGAGTAATCTAACAACACTGAATATAACAACACTTATCGTTAATTACTTAGCAGTAAACATTTCATTTTTTTCTTCGTCGATATGTTATTTTATTATTATATATTATTATTTGCCGATATGGCCGGGCCGCAAAAATATTTGTTGTGGGCCGCGAGTTTGACATCCTTGCTCTACAGTGTTTACTGGCGATAAAAAAGTTTTATTCCCTAGTGTTTCCACTGCTCGCTTTAGAATCGTTGAGTCTGTTAATCAAAAATTCGTAAAATTTTACAAAATATGAAACAGATATTAAAACTAATTTTAAATTCAAACTTCGGGCTTCCACCATGTTCGGGTGGAGGATGAAGTTACTCAAAATTTGATGGCTCTAGGTACCGTCGTTTTTTTCATAATGCGAGAAATAAACACACATTCTTCATTATTTTTTTGCTTTTATATTCATCCAGATTCTTCATTATTTAATTTCTTTAAATATAATACAGAGCGATAATATTTGATGACAACAATCTGAAACATTATATGCCGTTTTTAGTGAACCGACGCAAAATCCTATTTTGAGGCACAACTCCTTTTCATCTAAAAAAAAAAAAAAAAGAAAAAAAAAACTGTTTATTAACCTTTAAAAAACATAGTTTTTCTTTCTGTCACATAAATTGTAAAATTATGTTTCAAAGTTGTTCCGCTCTTTAAAATTCTTGCAATTATCTTGTATCGCATTGGTGTGAGAAAAGATCTAAAAATCTGATTAAATTATACGCATTTTTTGCTGAACTTCATTTAAACTTATTTCCTCAAATTTCATTAGAGATATAGTTCTCATTTCGCGGAGGCAAAAATACATAAAAACTCAAAATATTTGCATTAAAAATTGTTAAATACAGAAAAACCTAAAATACCAAATAAAATTTTAAAAGATTTTTTTGCAATTGAAATTAGAGTTTGTATGCAAAAACAAGCAGTTCTGCTAACGGGAAAACATTTTAAGTCAACTTCTGGCCCCACTGGATCAAAAGACCCTGAAGTTCGTGCACCAACTGGCTTAAGTTACTGCACTACTAAGAACTTTGAATGTAAACAAACACCTGCCACATTAGGCCTAGTAAAACTTACACTTTTAAATTGTTTATAATTCTAAAACTATCGCATGCAGATTAACTAAAAGCATAAAAACCTTGACCTGAACACAGAAACAATATAATTCTATCACTTTTAAAACAACCAAGCAAAAAAATTGCATAATTTACCAACATTTACGAATCAAAAACACAGCCGCCACTTTACGCCGAGTAAACCTTACACTTTTAAATTGTTGATAATTCTAAAATCATCGCATGTAGATTACTAAAAGCATTAAAAAAAAACTTAACCAGCACACAGAAACAATACAATTCAAGCACTCTTAAAGCAAAAAATGCATAATTTACCGACATATAAGAATAAAAAAATCTGATGTGTACACCACATGACTTCCTTGTACGGAATATTAAATTATATGCACTTTTTCTTCCATTTCATTTAAGTTAATTGGATTGAATTAAATCTACTTCACCGACAGCGCATAAACCACAATAGAATAAATTCATTCTTTAAACTTTACTCTAGTAAATAAAAAAATTAAAATTCACTTGTTTACCATAGCAACACTCTGGCCCTAGATTCACTTAACAGTATTATATTTCGTTCATATTATAACTCATAACGTACAAAATGTATATCATTTAAAGAATAGAATTATCTAATCGTTGCCACATGTTTTATTCATATACTATAATAAAGCTAGAATGATGTATAAAAGAAATTAAGCAAACAAAACAAAAAAGAAACAGCTTTTCACAGACGATTGAGTATTTCTCATTCAATTAATTCAGTTCTCATTTCGCGAGAAGGCAAAAATACATAAAAACTCAAAATATCTATATTAAAAATTACGAAGTAAATCTTAAACACTTATTTCCTCGAAAAAATTCCAGAAAGGATTAAGCATGATTTAATTGGCAATAA
Source organism: Stegodyphus dumicola (assembly GCF_044657685.1). NCBI lineage: Eukaryota > Metazoa > Arthropoda > Arachnida > Araneae > Eresidae > Stegodyphus > Stegodyphus dumicola. Next base: position 39,661,977 of record NC_140776.1, read on the forward strand.
TAAATAAAGGCGTTATCTTTGTTGTTGCGAAGCTAAGTTTCTCTAGATTGGCAACAAATCCACTAGTCTGCTGTTTCAAATGTAAACATCAATGGCCGCCATTAAAAAAAGGCTTAGCGGCACTTAAACAACTTTAAAATTCCTGATAATTCTAAAAATATTGCATACAGATTTACTAAACGCATAAAAACTTTAACCGGAAGATAAAAACAACATAATTCAATCATTTTTAAAGCAAAAAAGTGTACAATTTACAAACATATACGAGTAAAGAAACTGAGATCACTGAGACGGGTAACAGAGTGGATATATATATAAATATATTTATATACGTTTGGTGCGGCCGGATTGCAACCAAAACACGAGGTGCACATAGCAGTCCTATATACAAAATTTCAACGTTCTTAGGCTACTCGTTTTTGAGTTATGCGAGATACATACGTACATATGTTCGTACAGACGCCACGAAAAATTCTCTTCAGAATTAATTTTAAAGCAGTTTTATAATTTTTTTTTGAGGAAACGAGTCTTTTATTCTGTCCTTACGTACAGATATCACACAAAAACAATCGTTAAATCTCATTCGATAGCGGTCAAAATGGATATTTTCGTTGAAATATGCTGCCTGAAACTTTTCGCGATTACGATACTTCCTTTTTACTTCGTACAAGGAAGCAAAAACAGCCAGCAACATCACTGTTTGTTGCTTTCAGCGCACGGCTGAATCTGGTTTTTAATTTATAAATATTCATATTATAAATAAATTTAATCAGCGTTTTTTAATTTTTATTTTTACTTTTTTTTTTTTTTTTTTTTTAGCAGGACATTAAAGGGCCAACCTGACAGTTCAGGCCCCTACGCAACGGCATTTTTTGCCTATATCTTAAAGTGCTGTCTTCAAACAGCTTTCTGCAGCATTTCAAATGTTTTGGCAGCAGAAATTTCATTGCAACAACAAAATTGTATGCATATTTTCTACTCAGTTACATTCGTCGAATCAAAACATCTTTATTTATTAAAAGCAAATTAATTTGCAAATAAAAGAATATATAATTGTTGCCCGATGTCGATAAAAACTGTAAATTATGAGAAAACTCTAAAAGCAACTTCGTGTACTTTAAATAAATGATACCCGATATTTTTTACCACAGAACACATTTAAAATTATATTGGGCGTATCAATATTAATATCGCATTATAACGATGATAATAATATTTTATCGCCTAAAAATAAATCTTCCATTGGTTTCACGTGGCACATTAAGCAAATATGTGAAATTATTCGCGTCGTTCAAGAATTACTGAAGTTGATGCACTTCAAGAAGAAATACACAATTTCACAAGTTCAAAACCGTCTGGGAATACAATTTTTTAAATATCACGGAATAAAATAAAAAATAAATAAATAAAAGTAAAAACCATGCGAGAATACTGAGAAAACCTCCCCCTCCCCTGTTGAAAAGATTTTACTCAACTTAAATCTTCAGATGATTTCAATCTGAGAAATAGTTTCACTTTTATTCATTAGGCGAAGTACCGTAAAAAGCTCGTAAAGCACCCCTTTAAAAAAAAATGTTAAGGGGAGGGATAAACTGATCTAGCCAGTTTCTGAGTTGTTTTTATTGCGTAACGCGATGAAACCCCCATCCGCTTGACAAGGCCACGAAGGAAGGGGCAGGAAAAGCAGAACTACAGATGAGCATGATACTGAGAATAAAGCAGACGACAAAAAAATATTCATTCGTTATTAGATGACATGAGCTACAAAGAAGTTGTAAGCCATATCCGTTTCTCTTAATTTAAAGGAATGCTATTCCTCGTAGTTTATACTCTCGCAATTTAAACGTAAATTAAATATTACAATATCACACAGCATATACAGCCTTTGTTAAATATATATCGATAGTGTAAAGATCCTAATTACTGTCTATGATCCCTCAAAATCATCCTTTATAAACCCACAATCCTATTTTACGCCCACAAAAACAAGGCACGGAAGCTCATGAAAAAACATTCAACGTCCCAAGTTGCTTGCTGTTTTGAACAGGGCTTAATTTCTAAAAGTGCCGTGGCCCTATGAAAGACCATCACGAATGAGGAACAAGTGTAAATAATAAATAAACAAAATGACTATTAAAATCATTAATAATTTAAAAATTAAATAGTTAATGAGTATCAAATTAATGAGCAATTATTAATAATTAATCTTTATTAATTATTATTTTACTTGTCAATTATTATTCTAATTCACAATTAATTTATTATTATTTATTAAAATAATTAAAGATTAAAGTAATTAAATAATTAAAATTAAATAAAATGTAGCGATCAATAAAAATTTAATAAGCGATTTTTTATATAATTTTATTGCTCAAAATAAAATTTTCTAGATCAGATTTCTACTAAAATAATTGTTCCGTTACATAAAAGTGCCGGAGCCTTCTTATTTAGGGCTCCGGTGCACTCTGACTAGAATTAGAATATGTCCCCAAAACTAAGAAGTACCGGAGCCCGGCAACACCTCCTAACAGAAGGCCTTCTGTTAGGAGGTATTGGCTCCGGTGGGCTCCGGTGCAATTTAAGCTCTGGATTTCAATGGAAATAGAACCATGTCTCTTTAACGAAGAAGAAAGAAAAATAGTAAATTTTGGCTGTAAGCCAGTGTCAATACTGTCAAGTCCTGATGGTAGATTTGAAAATAATAATTAATTAATTTCATCTCTATTCACAGTTAAAACTACCGTTGTGCAGATGATTAAAAAAAAGCAAAACTTTAGATATACAGTACAATGTCTGTAATCAGGACGTCCATGATCCGGAATGATCTATAATCCGGACCTCAAAGCTACAATCTTTATGCGCATGCGTAAAGCATGCGCGTTTAATGTATAACGGACGGTATAAATTAGGCTAAAATTATCTAAGGCATTTCAGTTAATGTTGCAGATTACGCTGTTCCTTAATCTTCTAATTGGATTCGGCTTATTATTTTTTGCAGACTGTTTGAACAATTTTATAAAAATTAAGCTTGAACTTTCGATTATGTCATAAAGAGTTTCCAATTCTGGAGCTGCCAAAGGATCTACAAAGCGAAAGCATGTTTCCATGTCCATTAAACAAAATGTGGAATTGCTGCAAAAAATAGATAAAGGCCTACCCGTCTCAAAAGTATGCGAGAAGTATGGCATTGGAAAGTCCACTATATATGGACACAAGAAAAAGGAACGTTTTGAATTTTTTGTGGAAGCATCTTAAACAACTTACGCTGAAAGAAATGTTTAATAAAGTAAACAAATAAATATTAAGCTTTTTTTGTAAATTTTGATACCCTTTAGATCATAATTGTTCTTTATTTTTATAAATTACGATTTCATATTTTTAATTGTATAATTTCTGCATGCCATCTTAACAGATTTAAATTCATGATCTATAAACCCGGAAAAACTTCTAATCCGGAATCGCCGAAGTCCCGACGAGTCCGGTGTATAACTTTTGAAAGATCATTTATTTCAGTTTTAGAATAGCCGAACTAACTGGAGAGAAATTTCGGTTAACATTTTTTTCCAAACAATATATGGTCAGATCTGTTTTCTTGAAACACAGGTATGGTTTATTTCTACATACTTCATTTTTGGCAATAATGTTACTTTTGAATGAATTCAATTACAGAGATTCTAGCAGAGTATGCGAAACTTCTGTCTGCCTGAGGAGAGAGATGTTTTTCAAAAGGACTTTTTAAGATTTCTGGATTATTCAAAACAAAACAGATGCCAAATTTTATGATTTCCTTTAAAACACAAATAATAATAATAATAAATCTGAAAGCTTTCAAATTACGCCAAAAGGGACTTTTTTTAACGTTTTGTGTGTTACCTTTATTTATTACATATCATGCTTTTTGCACTTAAACCACAAAATTCAATTCAACAGCAATATCACAAAATAATTTTAAAAGAGCATATCTTTAGAATTTCTGAAACACGGTCTCGCGCACTGAAAATAAAATTGTTTTTTTTCACTCTTTTTCCCCGTGTAGTGTTGCCATTGCTTGCTTTGATATCGTTGAGATTGTTGATCAAAAATTCGTAAACGTTTTACAAAATGTGAAATAGATAATAAAACAAATTCCAAATTTGTGCTTCCAGATGCCCATATTTGAGTGGAGAACTACGTTATTCAAAATTTTATTTCTCTGGGTGTCATTTTCTCACAGTGCCAGCAACAGACCTACATTCACGCAGATTCTTTATTATTATATTCTTTAAATATAATGCACGGCTGTAATATTTGGTGGCAACAATTTGAAAAGTGAAACGCCATTTATATTGAACCAATGCAAAATGCCAAAACGAAATTAACAGCCCTTCTGGACAAATTGCTCCTTTGGGGTAAACAGTACGAATTCCGAAATCCGGACGTCCATTATCGGGAATGATCTAAAATCCAGACCTCAAAGCCACAAACTTTTTTTAATAATGCTTTACGCATGCGCATTTGATTTTTCCTTCCATAATAAAACATGCGGAGATATTCACTTAAAAATTCCGATTCTTAATTTCACTTAGGCACTAAATAAAACACCTAGTTACCGAAAAACAATCATGCAAGCATCAATTTGTGAGATTAGTAGTTTGGCTCTGTAGCTGAGTATTTACTTGGCGTACATTTCAAACGAAACATTCACCTATTTTTTCATACCCCTGACGCCGACCTGGCGAGTCATTATTTATTATATTTTGCTTTCATCACCGCATGTTTATCAATACATGACAGCTTCAGTAATAACTCATGCTGTGATGTCTAAACTTTCTTTATATTAGTAATTGAATAACAAGAGTATGGCAACCTTTTATGCTAACATTACGCTTGGCGATGATTATAGATTTTTAAATGCTCTAAGAAAGGTTGACGAGGAAAAATTCAACAAAAATTTCTTTTCAAATGCTAAAAATCGATTTTGTTAATGAAACTCATAGGCCAAAAGATTGCATTTAGTGCTTTTTTTAATTAAGATTTCACCATAAACCCAGAAGCGGCGGCAGAATATGGCCGCACCGGACGACAGGATTTAGGGCAAACGAAATTTTTGGAATTTGGGGAAGCACCGAGCGGCAAAATTAAGGCATGAGAAGTTTTTATGATTTGATATTTAAGGATGATGATTTAAGGAAAGCAGTGGCATCCAAAGTTTAGGCACGGTGAAAATTTAGAACTTCCGCTTTGTAGCAGAATTTTGGACCCGTAGAGACTGCACCAGGCGGTATCAAGCGCCGGCCCTAGGTAAAGCCTTAAGTATATGTGGGAGTTTATTTATTCAGGACTCAGATTAGTTTTAAGCATGCGCAAGAAATAAACGTAGGTATAGTAATACAATTCAGGCTTAATTCAGTACGCAATAGGAGGAAGACAAAATTTAGCGAAACAACTTGGCTTTCGTTGCCAATCTTGTGATACACAGCCAATAATGTATAACGGACGCTATTAAGCTAGGCTAAAATTATCTTTACTATTGATTGTAAGGCATTTCAATTAATGTAGCAGACTGCGCTGCTCCATGTTCTTCTAATTTCATCCAGCTTATTATTTTTTGCAGAGTGTTATTATTACGGTAATTTTATAAAAACTAAGCTTGAACTTTCGATTATGTCGAAAAGGGTTTCCAATTCTGGAGCTGCCAAAGGATCTACAAAGCGAAACCATGTTTCGATGTCCATTAAACAAAAGGTGGAATTGCTACAAAAAATTAATAAAGGCATATCTGTCTCAAAATTATGCGAGGAGTATGGCATTGGAAAGTCCACTGTATATGACACAAGAAAAAGAAAGAGGAACGTTTTGAATTTTTGTGGAAGCATCTTAAACAACTTACGCTGAAAGAAATATTTAATAAAGTAAACAAATAAATATTAAACTTTTTTTGTAAATTTTGATACCCTTTAGATCATAATTGTTCTTTATTTCATAAATTACGATTTCATATTTTTAACTGTATAATTTCTGCATGCCATCTTACCAGATTTAAATTGATGATCCGAAATAGCTGAAGTCCCGACGAGTCCGGATTTCGGACTTTGTACTGTAATATTTTTCTGAAGTGCCTCATAAACAGTTGCCAAATTTTCTCCGCCATCTGGACATTAAAATGACATTTCTCACAGAACTACAAATTCATTTCGGATTCACTACAAGTTTTTTTACACATCAGTTATAAAAAAATTTTACATTTGTCTTTCTGATAAAGTAAGTATTCAGAGGACTTTTTTAGTGCAAGGCAAATTATAATTAACAATATTCATTGAGAATATTAGCTGCTTAAAAATCACATCCATGATACAGAATTCAAAGGCCATTATTTTAATATATAATTCGCTACTACCTCATTACATCATAAAATACCTATTTTCTTTTAAACAATGAGAAAATGACAATAAAAAGTGTTCTTTTGGGGGGAAAAATGGAAATAACTGGTTTTCGGACTTAACGAGTCAGTTGATTTTATCCTTTTGGTTAAGTGGATTTTTACTCTACTTATTAGGAAGAATTACAAGATTCTATATGAATAACTATATTTTGGTTATTAAAAAACAGCAGCTTAATTTCAAAAAGTACAAATAAATTATAATTTAATTACATTTGTCTTGTTTAAAAAAAATTATAACAAGCTTCCAATGTAAAAAATACTACACTCATCAAATTCTTTGTAAATTCGTTAGTGCATGCATTTCATTTTTATTTTTCTTTCATTCACAGTAGTAATAATGTTAAGCATAATTTTCTATCCAATGAATATTGAAAATTATGCTTTTTTCAGACTACTGTTCATTAAAAACCTCATATAATGGTCATTTTTTTCCATAATAGACCTTACTATGCAAGATGTTTTTTCCCACAGTAACCTCAGGTTAGTTTTAATCCATTTCTAAGAGTTTTTCAAATTGCAAAATAACTTTAAAACTTTCATAAATATGGTTGTGAATTTATTTATTGTGAATATCTTATGTTTCACTAATTGTATTTTTAGAGTATTGTGAATTTTTTATTGTCTTTATTTATTTAGTTCATCTTAAGTAATTCTGCTGCATGTTACGTATTTTATCCAAATTTGTGCCACTTACCATGATTATAAGTATTTATTTCATATACAGTAGAAAGTCCGTAATTCGGACTCAACGGGACTTCAGTGATTCTGGATTAGGGTTTTTTCCGGATTATAGATCATCAATTTAAATCTGGTAAGATGGCATGCAGAAATTATACTATTAAAAATATGAAACCGTAATTTATGAAATAAAAAGCAATTATGATCTAAAGGGTATCAAATTTTACAAAAAAAAAAAAAAAAAAAAAAAAAGGATTAATTACTTCATTAAACATTTCTTTCAACACACACATTCATAAAGCATACGTGTGCAATGTATGCGCATGCGTAAAGTTTGTGACTTTGAAGTCTGGATTATAGATCATTCCGGATAATGGACTTTGTACTGTATTACAACGTAGGTCATGCAGTTCTGAATCGACCAACATTTAAATTTTGAATAAAACTAGCTCACTAAAAGTGAAGATGTGAGTGAAAACTCTCCTACCAGATTTGTAACCAAATTTGCGACATTTTGCTATTTTTTGCCAACTTGATGACACTTTTGAAGCCTCAAGAGAAATATTTCTGAGAGTTTTCAGAAGTCTTCGGGCACCCTTATTTACAATCGTGTGCAAAATCACATGAACTTGCAAATTATGTCTACTTTTATGAAAAGTATTAATTCTGCCGCCAAAGAATTACACAAATATTCCGAGTCAGTTACGTAAGCATACACATACGTGTGTGTCAGTGGATTTGTGATTGTGGAGAGGATATAAGCAGACAAGTTTTCAGTGATTTGTGCAATCGTATTCTTTCACAACATTCGCCATCTTTCTCTCAAGAATTGGGTAAATTTTATAAGGTATCAGGTAAATTGTGTAGCCACGAATGTATGGACGATGGAATGAAATCGAAAACTGTCAGCAGATTGGATACAACCGAGGTGACTACAGAGCCCAGTATTGTCTGCAATTTCTGGAGACAACGGACACTGAATCCATATTGAGAGACCTCGACAAGGTCGACCAAGATCCACAACAATGAATGAAGATCGTTATTTGGTGACACAGGACTGATAAGAGCTTCACAACTCTCAACTCAGCTATATGCTGCCACTGGAACCTGAGTTTCATAGTCTAAAGTTGCCTGAAGGCTTCATGAAGTAAGGCTGCATGCCAGAAAACCCGCTGTTTGAACCCACTCATTGCAGCACACAAGACAGCTCGTTTAGCATGGCGCATACAACACACATCTTGGACCAGACTTCAGTGAAGCACCATGCCTTTTACAGATGAGTCGAGATTCAGTCTGCACAATGTCTCTTGGTGTACCTGTATTCAAAATGAGCTTAGAATACAATACCATCTCTCTCTCATCAAGAAAAAGGATCATTAGGGTGGAGGTGTTATGGCTTAGGCAGGCATTACGTTGGACAACCATATACCTCTGCATGCATTTCACAAAAGCTCCCTGACTGCTATACGTACAAAAAGGAGATTTAGAACCCTATATTCGACTTTTCATGGGCGCAGTTTGTTCTGGGTTCCTGTTAATGGACGCCAATGCTTGTCCACATACGGCTGGGCTGGTCAATGATTACCCGGCAAGTGACGATATTTGCAGCATTGATTGGCTAGCCAGATCTCCTGACCTAACTCTGTGCGTCTGGAACACTGCTGGGAGGGAAATTTCATTGCTCCATTTCCCTCCTGGAACTATTCTGGAGTTGAAAACTGCCTTACTGCAGGAATGGGATAGACTGCCGCAAGAACTATTCAACTCTGCCTCTTGTCCTGTATGCCTTCACACTGCACAACTTGTCTGGCTGTGAGATGGGACCATATGCCATATTAGATTCATTTTAAGTTCGATGTTACAATATGGTTTTAAACATCACAACACTATAAGCTTTACTGATAATCATGCATATATAAAATGACTTTTGAATGTAGATCTCTTTCTCTGTTATAAATATATAATCATTAAAAATTTCATTAAAAACCTGTCCATTAATTTTTCAGAAATTCAATATATTGTGCAAATTCTCTTAATTTGCACATGATTATATATATGTGTGTGTGTGTGATGTACCAGCTTTTGTCTGGAATAGATTGGTGAAGAATCATAAATGTAGTCATAGCTTAAATTATCAGACGATAAAGTTTAAAAAACAGGATCCATTTATTATTATACAGGAGAAATAGCAATTACAAAAATCTGATCTCTGGAGTAGATAAAAAGAATTACTAATAACTTTTGTATGAAGTTTACTGCATCGTTACATTAAAGAAAAGACCCCGATATTCCTTTGCGAGTCCTTTTATAGCCTCTGGAAAAGCGGAGCTTCCAAGAAATGACATCAGCCATTCCAGTTTGCTTTAAATATCTCCAGAACATTCTATAACTGTACGTGTAGAAAAGGCGGGAAAAACAACTTGACTACAGGGCTGTGGATTTAATTCCATGTACTTTCAAATAAGAGACCATCGCCATTAAAAAATGAAAAGAACATACAGTTAGAATTTTAAGTGTATTCTTAACTATGGAATTTTATTATTACATGTATATATATATATATATATATATATATCGGTTGCACTGAAGATGAGAATACATTTTGATTTAGTTCAGACTCGCATGACATAACCCTATACATTGTAAATGATTTTGCTTATTTGCAACAGTTTTCGCATTTAAAAAAAAATTTGCTTTATCTTTGTTTTCTTCATGAGCTATTTATAGCTGTTTACCTCATTACAAAACTGTAATTTGTTTCAGTAAAGTGTTAATTACTTCCTATGCCTCGAGTATTATTAAATCTCTAGAAACGGAAACATGCAAACACAATTTGAACTTCGTCAATCGGCCCAGTAGAACGGGAGATACAGAAATGTCCCCCCTCCTCTTTTTTTTTCCATGCAGTGTACATGTGCACACACAGGCACACATATGCACTTATATATATGTGTTTGCGTGTGGATTTATGCATACATACATAAACATACATACAAAAGTATGTGTATATATTTCATCAAGCTCTTGAAGAAGTTTTCGTATTTCAATATTGCTAAGGGGAAAAAATCAAAATAATTCCTAGAAAACTTACGAAAATATGAAATATTCTAAAGCAACGCAAGGCTTTGCTTACAATTTACAAATGCAGTTATTGCGAATTCTGTAACTATGTAGCTACAGAAGAACGAAAAGGGAACAATTCGGAAAACCGAATCTTTAACACAAAGACCTTTGAAAGAGATAAGTGGTTAAAACACCAGGGACGTCAAATTTGACATTTCACCCTACTCTTTCAGCCTGGAAAATGAGGGGAAAATACATAGCCACTAAAGTGAACAACCCCGTCCTTTCAAACAGGAAATTCTATGGCCACTATAATGGCCATCCCATCCTCAAAGGGTTAATAGCCACGATATGGTGTTGTATATCAAAACTGATAAGCAATGGTTGTGCATTATAAAGGGGTGCAATAAACGAGTAGCTATTCGAAAAGATACGTGGTTGGAGGGCTCAAACTCCCATTTCTGACTGCCCTCCAGTTTGTTTACTGCTGGTCACAAGAATTAACATCAATTGAATAGGGAGAAAAACAGCTGGATTTAACAGGAAAGACAATTGTTGACTGGAACAATTATATGAGGGAAGTGTGCAATCATAGCCTTCTACAACATGATACAAAATTCATAGGAGGTCCGAACAAAATTGTAGAGATAGATGACAGCCGTCTTACAAAAAGCAAAAACCAAGTCGGTCACATTTTTCCAGAACAATGGATAGCTGGGGGATTGTGCAGAGAGACTAACGAGTGTTTCATTGCAAAGATTCCCAACCGAAATGCAGTAACTCTAATGGCTGAAATTAGGAACACTGCTAAAAGGCTCTAATGGCTGAAATTAGGAACATTGCAAAAGGACTCTAATGGCTGAAATTAGGAACATTGCAAAAGGAACTACAATTTTCTCCGACTCATGGAAATGTTCAAAACTGATGAATTAAAAGCAGCAGGATACCAACACTTTAAAGTGAATCACCAATATAATTTTGCGGATCCCGAAACTGGTACACATACACAAAATATAGAACGATTGTGCGGTTTCGCAAAATGAAGAAACAAGAAACACCGCAGAATTACCCGACTGTTTGCACTTAAAAGCTATAAAGGAATTTTGGCTGCCGAAATGATTTATAATAATATAGATGGTTAGATTTATGAATAATTCAATATGTAATTACAAAAAAAAAAAAGAGGTCTTTACATTTTTGATTCATTTTATTACATATTATTACTTATATTTTGTGTTACTATTATTTTATTAATATTATTTGATAAATTTAATGTGTTTAGACTGTTTATTTTGGAAAGTGCTTTTTATTGTGATTTGAAGATTTTCACATTTTCGCGAACATTTACAGGTCGACAGGATAATCCCAAAGTACTCGATATTGTATAATATATTCCAAGTTTCAATACTGTATGTTTCTTTATAATGTAAAGTGATATTCCGATGTAATAACTAGAAGAAATGGCTTCTCAAGTTCAATTTATTTCAGCATCATGTTTTAATACCAATCACCTCCAAAATCCATTATAAATTTGTATTAAGAAAATCTAAAAATAGAATTGCTTATATCTGAATTATTAGAGAAAAAATGATTTCTTTTCACTCACAAATATTTTTTTTTTAATTCATTCCATTCTTGTAACAAAAACTATGGATATGATAAATTGCTTACGACAAATTAAAAGTCATCAACTTAATAACATTATTAATATAGGAACAAAACTATTTAAATGAGTTAGATTGGGTAATTCTTTGTTAACAATGTCAATGCATATGCTTTTGGCAGCATCTGAAATTAACACACTGCAGATTGGATGATTAAATTCACCAATTTTGGTGCCGAAGATTGATGGCCACTTTAAACTTTTGAAGCCCGAGCTTTGGTAGCAGTATAAGCCTTGGAAGGATGGAGAATCTTGAACCGAATGCTTTCCCCCTATAAGAAATCACCTCCTATTTGCAACAAAGATTTTTATGTGTAGTTTAATGGATTCTCAGAGGGGTGCATCTATGTCGCAAAAGGAAGGGAAACAAAGGGATTAGTGACCAGACTTCAAGATGCTTTTCGTCACTGAGGAAAAATTTCATATTACAGTTGTTCCGGATAGAGACTACTGGGAAATGTGTAAACATTCGTTGAAGAAAATGCCATTCTTACATTACAGGACGTTACTTTTGCTTTATAAAATTTTGGTTTGAATTTTAAATTACACTGCAAAAATGATTAAAAAATTAAAGTTCAGTGGAACTGTTAAAATTATGCTCTATAGGCGTAATGAAATTTTAATTTTACATAAGTGTTCAAAATCAGCTTGATAACATACTATTTAAGGAGGAAACTTTTAGCAAATTAGAATATAACTGATTTAATTAAAAATAATTTTATTTTATTGTAGACTGTTTGTACTGCAATGTCTAACTACTAATTAAAATTAAATTCTTTTCCAAAATTAATGCATAATAAAACAGATGCTCAAAAACTTTTTTTTTTTTTAGAATACAGTTAAAAGTCGTTAATCCGGACTCGTCGGGACTTCGGCGATTCCGGATTATCGATTTTTCCGGATTATAGATCATCAGTTTAAATCTCGTAAGATGGCATGCAGAAATTCTAAAATTAAAAATATGAAACCGTAATTTATGAAATAAACAACAATTATGATCTAAAGGGTAACAAAATTTACAAAAGAAAAGCTTAATATTTATTTGTTTACTTTATTAAACATTTCTATCAATGTAAGTTGTTTTAAGTTGTTTCATTTTATGTGATAATACTTTCTCTTTAATTCTATAAACAGACATTATTTCTTGTTCAGTTACAAAGTTCCGCTGTTCAAGTCCTATAATTTTGTACGATCCTTTGGGCAGCTCCAGAATCGGAAATTCTATTTGACATAATCAAAAGTTCAAGTTTACTTTTATAAAATTGCTCTTACAGTCTGCAAAAAATAATAAGCCGGAACCAATTCGAAGATTAAGGAACAATGCAATCATCAACTGAAATAGATAATTAGATAATTTTAGCTTATACCGTCCATTATGCATAAAACGTGCACGCGAAAACGTTTTCTGCACCTGCGCAGTCGTAAAAGGTCTTATGCGCACGCATAAACGCGTAACGCATATGTCAACGCGGCGCATGCGCAGAAAGATTTTAGCTTTGAGGTCCGGATTATGGGTGTCCGAATTAATGACTTTTGACTGTACTTCAGTTTTAAAAATTTGAAAAAATAAGATTATTTAATCATGTACTGTTTTATACTGTTTATTGAAAAATAGTAAGTGATATATTTCAAGGATTAATAATAAAATGAACTTAAGTCATTAAAAATGTAAAATTATTTAGTATGTAAACCCATAATTCAAAACGTAAATTCCATTTGTCTAAAACTAAATTCCCAGCCTCACTAAGGGAACGTGTTCACTCGGGTACTAAAATTTAGGTAATTTCTTAGTGCAAAGAGTTTTTCAAATTGAAGATAAAATTGTTTGTTATGCACAGTGTCTGTAAAAACAGTGGGACAAAAGTTACATGATAATTAGTTGTCCTCAGTACTCTATTATGTTATTCTATATTATGCTCCATAATTTAGCACATTAAGAGAAATTTCCAGATAATTTCAGGTGCCCGGTCAGCAAAATTCTCTTCTGTTTGAAATCGTCGTCCCATGTGAATTTTTATATTTCCTCTATTGTTTAAACTAGTTCGTTTCAACTCCAGACTGTCTTTCTAGCAGCTTTGACATCAACCATGGCGGCATATTTTATATGGTGGAATTTAGATTCTATGATATATTAGCGAGTATCTTTACTTGCAGTTACTCAAAAAATCTTCATTGTCAGATCATGCGAAATCTATACTGACACAGTCGAATTAACTGTTTTTCTCTTTTTTACTGAAATGAAGACAAAGGCATTCAATCACTTAAAAAGGTAAAGGTTCAGAAATTCAAATGGGGCACATGTGTTGTCTTAGAACAATGATTTGTATATTATTTGAGAGCTTTTGCATCCTGTTTGTATTCTCTGAGCTCAACGGACAGTGAAATTTCACAAATGCTACTCTAATTCATTCTGAACATCTTACTTCAAAATTATTTGACCGACCATGCAATCAAGATACTGATACGAAGGTAGATTTTAAAATAACAGTACATCTGGAATCTAATGGCTAGAGATGACCTTTCAAACTGATTGACTAGTTTTAGTGTATTTACAATTTCCAGGTTTCAGACTCAAATTGTAAAACTACTGCTGTTTCTTTGACACAAAATTTATATTTATGTTCTTGTGATTTGTCTGAATAACAGTACCATGACAGTAAACTTCCGTGTGTCACTTCAGCATAAACAGATATATATGGAAATAAAGACAGAACTGTTAAGAATGAATTGATAAGAATGTAAGAAAAAATGCTTGTACATGTATACAAGTACATCGGAATTTATATTTGTTTATGGAAATATATACCTACATATCCATGTGGTATGTCTGCACTGATATAATATGGTATAAGTGCAGAAATGCACATAAAGCAGAAAGCATGCGTACCCTTAAATGGGAATATAGACACGTACACACACAGGCACACATATGCATTTATATATATGTGTTTGCATGTGGATTTATGCATACGTGTATAAATATACAGATATATGTATGTGTATATATTTCATCATCAAGCTCTTGAAGAAGTTTTCGTATTTCTTCTTCAGTCAGACCTATTTTCCTTTTCGGCATATTGCAAGAAAAATGTGAAAATAATTCCTAAAAAAACTTACCAAAATATTAAATATTCTAAAGCAACGCAAGCTCTGTTTACAATTTACAAACACACTTATCGCGAATTCGGTAGCTATGTAGCTACAAGAACTAAAAGGGAAAAATTGGGAAAAACCAGATTCTTAACACAGAGACCTTTGAAAGAGATAAGTAATTAACATGTTGAGCAAAGCGCCGAATTTGCTGTCCTTTCCATTCAGCCAGCACCGAGCTAAGCTGTATTTTTGTTTAGAATGTTTCAATACATTTCATTAAAGCTAAATTTGATCACATTTCATTGAGACTATATTTATTTTTAACTTTAATACCGTCAGTCCCGCAAACAGACACCAGCCAAACGAAAATTCCAGTGCCGGTCCCCTGGCACTCCACTCAACATGTTAAAACCAAAGGGACGTCAAATTTGACATTTCACCTCACTCTTTCAGCCTGGAAAATGGGAGAAAAACACATGGCCACTAAAGTGGACAACCCTTTCATTTCAAACAAAGGACTCTATGGCCACTATAATGGCCATCCTGTTTTCAAAAGGTTAACATGTACATAATTATTATAAATTCTGAACAAATACTCCTTAATGTAAAATCTTGGTAAAAGTTTACAATTGGGTGCCCCTTGTTTATTGGCGATTCTTTTTTGACGCCAAGATCGGCGCCAGGAAGTCACAATTTCAAGATGGCCACTACATAAAACCAAAATAAGAAGTCGAAGAATTGCATAAGATCTGTGTCCATGTACACTTCGATCTGTTTTTACTTACAAAAACATCCTAGACTTGCACAAACTAGGCATTGCGCACTGCCTTAAATATGTCCATGTACACATCAATCTATTTTCATTTAAATAAAATTGGGAAGCTAAAACAAAGTTAAAACTATCGTGGTAACCAGAAGTGAGGTTTCATCGGCAAAATTTTTTTAAAAATGTCGCCAATCGAAGGGGCACCCAATTCTACACTAAAGCCAAAACCTTTATTAATTTGTATTATTATCCATAAAAATTTTATACAGTCAAAAGTCGTTAATCCGGACTCGTCGGGACTTCGGCGATTCCGGATTATCGATTTTTCCGGATTATAGATCATCAGTTTAAATCTCGTAAGATGGCATGCAGAAATTCTAAAATTAAAAATATGAAACCGTAATTTATGAAATAAAAAACAATTATGATCTAAAGGGTAACAAAATTTACAAAAGAAAAGCTTAATATTTATTTGTTTACTTTATTAAACATTTCTTTCAATGTAAGTTGTTTAAGTTGCTTCATTTTATGTGATAATACTTTCTCTTTAATTCTATAAACAGACATTATTTCTTGTTCAGTTACAAAGTTCTGCTGTTCAAGTCCTATAATTTTGTACGATCCTTTGGGGAGCTCCAGAATCGGAAATTCTATTTGACATAATCAAAAGTTCAAGTTTACTTTTATAAAATTGCTCTTACAGTCTGCAAAAAATAATAAGCCGGATCCAATTCGAAGATTAAGGAACAATGCAATCATCAACTGAAATAGATAATTAGATAATTTTAGCTTATACCGTCCATTATGCATAAAACGTGCACGCGAAAACGTTTTCTGCACCTGCGCAGTCGTAAAAGGTCTTATGCGCACGCGTAAACGCGTAACGCATATGTCAACGCGGCGCATGCGCAGAAAGATTTTAGCTTTGAGGTCCTGATTATGGGTGTCCGAATTAACGACTTTTGACTGTACTTCAGTTTTAAAAATTTGAAAAAATAAGATTATTTAATCATGTACTGTTTTATACTGTTTATTGAAAAATAGTAAGTGATATATTTCAAGGATTAATAATAAAATGAACTTAAGTCATTAAAAATGTAAAATTATTTAGTATGTAAACCCATAATTCAAAACGTAAATTCCATTTGTCTTTTTTTTCCATTTGTCTAAAACTAAATTCCCAGCCTCACTAAGGGAACGTGTTCACTCGGGTACTAAAATTTAGGTAATTTCTTAGTGCAAAGAGTTTTTCAAATTGAAGATAAAATTGTTTGTTATGCACAGTGTCTGTAAAAACAGTGGGACAAAAGTTACATGATAATTAGTTGTCCTCAGTACTCTATTATGTTATTCTATATTATGCTCCATAATTTAGCACATTAAGAGAAATTTCCAGATAATTTCAGGTGCCCGGTCAGCAAAATTCTCTTCTGTTTGAAATCGTCGTCCCATGTGAATTTTTATATTTCCTCTATTGTTTAAACTAGTTCGTTTCAACTCCAGACTGTCTTTCTAGCAGCTTTGACATCAACCATGGCGGCATATTTTATATGGTGGAATTTAGATTCTATGATATATTAGCGAGTATCTTTACTTGCAGTTACTCAAAAAATCTTCATTGTCAGATCATGCGAAATCTATACTGACACAGTCGAATTAAGTGTTTTTCTCTTTTTTATTGAAATGAAGACAAAGGCATTCAATCACTTAAAAAGGTAAAGGTTCAGAAATTCAAATGGGGCACATGTGTTGTCTTAGAACAATGATTTGTATATTATTTGAGAGCTTTTGCATCCTGTTTGTATTCTCTGAGCTCAACGGACAGTGAAATTTCACAAATGCTACTCTAATTCATTCTGAACATCTTACTTCAAAATTATTTGACCGACCATGCAATCGAGATACTGATACGAAGGTAAATTTTAAAATAACAGTACATCTGGAATCTAATGGCTAGAGATGACCTTTCAAACTGATTGACTAGTTTTAGTGTATTTACAATTTCCAGGTTTCAGACTCAAATTGTAAAACTACTGCTGTTTCTTTGACACAAAATTTATATTTATGTTCTTGTGATTTGTCTGAATAACAGTACCATGACAGTAAACTTCCGTGTGTCACTTCAGCATAAACAGATATATATGGAAATAAAGACAGAACTGTTAAGAATGAATTGATAAGAATGTAAGAAAAAATGCTTGTACATGTATACAAGTACATCGGAATTTATATTTGTTTATGGAAATATATACCTACATATCCATGTGGTATGTCTGCACTGATATAATATGGTATAAGTGCAGAAATGCACATAAAGCAGAAAGCATGCGTACCCTTAAATGGGAATATAGACACGTACACACACAGGCACACATATGCATTTATATATATGTGTTTGCATGTGGATTTATGCATACGTGTATAAATATACAGATATATGTATGTGTATATATTTCATCATCAAGCTCTTGAAGAAGTTTTCGTATTTCTTCTTCAGTCAGACCTATTTTCCTTTTCGGTATATTGCAAGAAAAATGTGAAAATAATTCCTAAAAAAACTTACCAAAATATTAAATATTCTAAAGCAACGCAAGCTCTGTTTACAATTTACAAACACACTTATCGCGAATTCGGTAGCTATGTAGCTACAAGAACTAAAAGGGAAAAATTGGGAAAAACCAGATTCTTAACACAAAGACCTTTGAAAGAGATAAGTAATTAACATGTTGAGCAAAGCGCCGAATTTGCTGTCCTTTCCATTCAGCCAGCACCGAGCTAAGCTGTATTTTTGTTTAGAATGTTTCAATACATTTCATTAAAGCTAAATTTGATCACATTTCATTGAGACTATATTTATTTTTAACTTTAATACCGTCAGTCCCGCAGACCGACACCAGCCAAACGAAAATTCCAGTGCCGGTCCCCTGGCGCCGCACTCAACATGTTAAAACCAAAGGGACGTCAAATTTGACATTTCACCTCACTCTTTCAGCCTGGAAAATATGAGAAAAACACATGGCCACTAAAGTGGACAACCCTTTCATTTCAAACAGAGGACTCTATGGCCACTATAATGGCCATCCAGTTTTCAAAAGGTTAACATGTAAATAATTATTATAAATTCTGAACAAATACTCCTTAATGTAAAATCTTGGTAAAAGTTTACAATTGGGTGCCCCTTGTTTATTGGCGATTCTTTTTTGACGCCAAGATCGGCGCCAGGAAGTCACAATTTCAAGATGGCCACTACATAAAACCAAAATAAGAAGTCGAAGAATTGCATAAGATCTGTGTCCATGTACACTTCGATCTGTTTTTACTTACAAAAACATCCTAGACTTGCACAAACTAGGCATTGCGCACTGCCTTAAATATGTCCATGTACACATCAATCTATTTTCATTTAAATAAAATTGGGAAGCTAAAACAAAGTTAAAACTATCGTGGTAACCAGAAGTGAGGTTTCATCAGCAAAATTTTTTTAAAAATGTCGCCAATCGAAGGGGCACCCAATTCTACACTAAAGCCAAAACCTTTATTAATTTGTATTATTATCCATAAAAACTTGATACAGTCAAAAGTCGTTAATCCGGACTCGTCGGGACTTCGGCGATTCCGGATTATCGATTTTTCCGGATTATAGATCATCAGTTTAAATCCAGTAAAATGACATGCAGAAATTATAAAATTAAAAATATGAAACCGTAATTTACGAAATAAAGAACAATTATGATCTAAAGGCTATCAAAATTTACAAAATAAAGCTTAATATTTATTTGTTTACTTTATTAAACATTTCTTTCAATGTAAGTTGTTTAAGTTGCTTCATTTTATGTGATAATACATTCCCTTTAATTCTATAAACAGACATAATTTCTCGTTCAGTTACAAAGTTCCACTGTTCAAATCCTATAATTGCTGTGTCGAGAATACCGACTAATTTGTCAATCGAAATTTTTTCGTTTTCAATAACCTCTGTCACTTTCTTCGCTATCAGAAGCGAATTATAATGACCAGGCATTTGATTTAAATCATATCAAAGAAGTACATCGAGATGAAATACTACATTGAGTAAGCAATTATAAGCCAAAAAAAAAAAATAAAAACATCTGCCCTTAAGATAAGGATAGTGCTGACAGATCAACTTCCAATTCATTGCACGCCGCCACCGCGTTAAATATAAACAAACGTTAAAGTTTAGATAAACAAAGGATATGCCTTTATCCATTTTGTGCAGCAATTCCACTTTTTGTTTAATGGACTCCGAAAGATACTTTCGCTTTGTATATCCTTTACATATTAGTAAATATATATCGGAAATTCTATTTGACATAATCGAAAGTTCAAGCTTACTTTTATAAAATTGCTCTAACTGTCTGCAAAAAATAATAATCCGTATCCAATTCGAAGATTAAGGAACAATGCAATCTGCAACATTAACTGAAATAGATAATTAGATAATTTTAGCTTAGCTTATCCCGTCCTTTATACATTAAATGCGCATTTGTAAACGTATTTTGCGTACGCACACACACACAAATTCCCATCGGTAAAGGTCTACTACTGCGTCTTCGCGACACATGCGCAGAAATTTTGTAGCTTTGAGTTCCGGATCATAGATCATTCAGGATTATGGGTGTCCGAATTAACGACTTTTGACTGTATTGTCTAAATGAAGGAGCTGTAAACTTTGGCAAAAGTTTACAATTGGGTGCCTCTTGTTTTTTGGCGATTCTTTTTTGACGCCAAGATCGGCGCCAGGAAGGCACAATTCAAGATGGCCGCTACATAAAACCAAAATAAGAAGTCAAAGAATTACACAAACTCTGTGTCCATGTACACATCGATCTGTTTTCACTTAAAAAAACATCCCAGAATTGCACAAACTAGGCATTGTGCACTGGCTTAAATTTGTCCATGTACACATCAATCTATTTTCATTTAAATAAAATCAGGAAGCTAAAACAAAGTTAAAACTATCATGGTAACCAGAAGTGAGGTTTCATCGCCGAAATTTGAAAAAAATTGTCGCTAATCGAAGGGACACCCAATTCTACACTACAGCCTAAACTTTTTATATTAAAATGGAATTCTAAGATTAAATCTTAATCATTGATAAGAAGCATGGTATTTGGTGATTTATCAAATTCTTTATTCTTAAGTATTTATAACTTGACAATGACAAGTAATGAAATTTCAATATACACAATTCTTTGTTATAAGCAAGATGCAACTGGAATAATGTTAGAATATAAGGCACATAACATCCAATTTAGATAAAAGTATGAAAACTCAAATGCAAAACATCTAACTCTGTCTGCTGTGTAGTATTAATACAAGTTGTTCATCTTGGATATCCTTTTAAATTTTAAGGATTGTTTTAATGTTACACTTTCCATTTAAATATAAAATTCAGATGTGACAGAGTGTCATCTCTACTATATTCTTAATACAGAAACGGAAATTTATTCACATTACACATAGCATAATACAAGAAAATGACAAACAGCCAGCCCATCATCATTCAAACCTGGTCTATCTACCACAGTTTAGCTACTTTTCCACTTTTCTAATAATGTTTCATTTTCGATTCAATGCAGAAATGTCATACAAAATTTTAAATAAACATACAATAAGGCAACAAAGCTTAAAGCTCCGTAATTCAGATATAAAAAATACCTTCCTTCAACTTTCAGCTTAAAAGTCAAATTTCTGATTTCTGCAAATACAAGGACCATGGTCTTTTCATAATACTCATTTAATTTTTTACTTGAAATCATGTCCATATTTAAAAACTCATTATCCATGTTACCATCTTAGTCACGATTTTTCCTTCATTATTAACAAGCAGAATTTTACTTCAGTCCCTGTCCAGAATTTAAAGCAGACCCAATACTACTCTTCTGGCATACTTTCTCTTACATACCGCCTTTTATGTTATAAAATCCCCTTCTTCGTTCATATAACATGCATTTAATTGCTGCATTAATTAGTCATAATATATGAATTAAAAATATTAAGAACTAGAATACTTCTGTACGAAAGTTACATTCCGATTAACAATTTCAAAATGAAATAATTCTAAGCATAAATTAAAGTACACACAAAAATGAAAACTTCTCATCATCTTCTCAAATTTTTATCACGATTTTACATCGATCCCAAGAAATATTACACTGAAAACAGTATTTGCATAAAAAGCAATAAACTTACCTGAAATTCGTTCTCATATTGATCATCAGATTCTTTTTTTCGTGATTCTAATTCGTTAACATGATCAAGAAAGTTTTTAAGAACTGTCCTCAGTGGTGCTTTCATGATGAAATAATTCTGCGAATTTAAATAAAAAATTTAGTCATGAGTACCACAGTAAAAAATTACGCGCATGATTGTGAAAATTTTTATAGTGGTGATGAATCATAATCATTAGTAAACATCACATTTAATTCCTAAAATTATATTTCTCCTCAGCCGAAATAACTGAGAATGTCAACAAAATCGACATCCGGTTTTCTTAAGAACTAGCTAGATCTACTACCATCAACTTTTACCTTTCACATCAAAATTTGCAAAACATAATTAGAATTACTATTACTGTTGTTGCCATAAATGTCTCTATTAATTCACAGGAAAATTGTTTAGTGCCATTTTTGTGGCAATAGGTGGAAATCAAAGTAAATCAGTTTAACATCGTTAATCTAATGAAAAAAATAAATGGATCAAATTTATGTGTTAAATTACAAATACCATTTAAGAAAAAAATTTCAAAACTTTTTTTTTTTTTTTTTTTCCAAAAATACTTTTCACAGTCAATTTTATTTCCTCCTCCTCAACTCAACTTTTGTTATGCAAGTAAACAAGCCATTTAACAATTGGTGTTGTGAAAGTGTTTGTTAAGTAGTTGTGTTTTGAGTGTCCTTGGTTTAAAGTCCTTGATAATCGTAAGTTTAAATGCTGCATATTTTAAATAATTGCTTAATAGTCAAAATTATCTTGTAATAATGCAGTTCACATTTGAGACTTTGGCCTACAAATTTTAATAAGATTTAGGGTTTGCTTAATTTGTTTCTGTAATATTATCGTTGAAGTGTGACACAAGGCAATGCATATACCTCAGTTTTCATGTGAATGTTTTTAGTTTTCTGTAATTTCCTTTTTTTTTATTTTTGCCTTTTCCTTCAGTTTAATATGGGAAACAAATCGTCTTTAATGCTGCAGCCTGAAGAAATAGCGGAAATTCATCAAGAGACTGGTTGTAAGTGATATACTGTTTTAATGAAATTTATTTTTGAACTTTTTTCCTGAACGATACAAATAAATGTTTCGTTGTGTGCCATTTATTGAAAAGTTTCAAGATTATGTACTGTAATCTTGAAATGTAGCAAAGAATCTAAGAAATGTAAAATACTATTTGCTTATTTTTAAAAAAAAATTTATTAGAGATTAAATGTATATTTACTTTTGTAAATTACAATAGCATTAATAAAATCCCACTTCCAATTAAAATATCGAATATCCAGATAAATGATTCAATTAGAACGCTATTGATTTATTTGCCTCAAAAGAAGACAGATAAGTAGGTTTAATTTTAAAACTTGTACTTTATTATTTTGTAATCAACATTCAAAGATTTTTTGTAAGCAATATTATGAGTTTATTATATTCCATCATTAGAAATAAAATATTACAATTTTTTTTTACCTATGAGGATTTTTTCCTTTTAGGTGCTTTGTTTTCCTCAAACTTGTGAAAATGCAAATGTATTTCAATTTGTAAATTACAACATATTTTCATATTTAATTTTTGAAATTTATTTTGTGAACCTGTATTTAAATAATCCCCGAACCGCCACTACATATGAGTTAGAGGTTGCATTGACAAATGCAAATAGGCAACCAAAATTAGCATAAAATGCAATCCCGCACTCACACCACAGTGCCTTAAAAAGGGCATGCCAGACCTATCCATCAGTTCGCCAACAGCAACCTTGAAATTTCTCGACATTATGAATTTTGCACCTACATTCAAGCAAGTGCTAATTATTTGGCCTTTACGAGCATATCACTGAAGCTATTATCTGATCGATATTCCTTTAAAACAGTATTCAGGTTGTTCAAACTTTCCCAAGTCCATGAAATAATGAAATTTTATGTGCTAAATATTGGTAACAACAATTTAGTATCTTGTTTCCCAACATTAATAAACATACTATAAGGTATTTCTCCCGGCCTTCTTAGCGAGCCTTCATGTTGTAGTGGTCAGCACACTTAGCACATAATTGAGAGGTCTGCGGTTCGATTCCCGGCAAAGACGTTGCTAATTTTTCATCTTGCCTGCTTCCAAAAATACCTAATGTCTTTACAGTGGCGCTTGAACTAAAAGAATGTTGGATGATTCTCCTCAACCAGGATTTGGTGATTGGGTCCTCTAAAAACCCCAGTCACTCTTTCAAAGGGGGAGTATATAAGTTATTTTTCCTGCCTTCTTTGTGAGCATTCGTGGTGTAGTGATCGGCACACTCGGTGCATAATTGAGAGGTCTGCTGTTCGATTCTCGGCGAAGGCTTTGCTAATTTTTCATCTTGCCTGCTTCCAAAAATACCTAATGTCTCTACAATACGATCTCATAATTTTTAATTTCTTTAAATTAAGAAATAGGCAGATGGTGTGTAGTGCTATCAAAATTATATCCAGACAAAATTTCCTAAAAAACATTGTAAATTTTGCCCAACTGGAAACTTAGTGGGGTTATTGCATCAGTTCTGCCATACCACCTGGTATTTGACAAAGGTTTTAATTTGAAATTTTACTTTCCAAAACAGACTGCTGATTGATTGAGGCAGAAAAAAAAAATTATATGGCTGATGAACAGTGAAGAATAAGTTTCTACTAAATATACTGGGTTCACAGCATCATTCATGATGAGTTTTAAACTGCAATTACAGCAGGGTACAAATATTGCTTGTGAATTAATGGTTTTTTTTTTTTTTTTTTTTTTACACGTTTAGCCTTCATATTCCAACCATTGTCGTATCCTTGTCTGTACTATCAATATATAAACTATAATTTTCTAAAGTTTTAATTAAAAAGTTCTATTAAACTTTCACCTTTTGTATATTTTACGGGATGGAATGTTAAGAAATGTTCTTTAACACTAAGTTCATTATTTTTTTAAAATTAACATATCTTATGCAAAAGGAAATTTGCTGCACATCAGGAGTACGATCAAGTTTATAGCAAAATACTTTGCTTTTTTAACTTCATTTAAAATATTATTTCTTATATTATCACCTATTAATTTAATCATTTAGGTTTGAATTTTCTCTTGAAGATAAAAGTGGCATATTTTTTTTATTATTATTAATGTGTGCAGACATGTTTGGGTCAAATTTTGCTAGCATTTCTATACATATATTTTTAAAAATTTCTGTTGTTTCTTTCAAATAATTTGTTACTGGGACCAGAAAAAACCAAGTTTTGTTCACCCAAAAATTAAATTGTATAAATTATTTTTTCAATGACACTGTGCCAGTATTTAGCTTCACTTTTAAATTTATTTTGCATTTCAAAATCTACAGTTCAGTTAGTTTTTAATCTTTCTAATAAATCAGATCAGACAGTAAATTTTGAAAACGAGATTTACTTTTTTCGCGAATTTGCAAATGTTTCCTTAACTGATACCAATGATGAAACCATCTTGTTACTTATTTTAGTATTTCTGCAGGTAAGTGGATTATTAATGTTAGTGAATATTTTACAATAGAAACAGAAAACTATATTTTCTTCATAGAATATAGTAACCAATCTCACTGAACCTTTTCGTCTTTTGACAAAATTCACAGCAAATTTTAAGACAACTTGCATCCACATTTGTCGTTAGGCAATATAGTCTTATTTTAATAATACCTACGACTTTTTTCGACTAATTCTTGCACCTGGAGATAATAAACTCAGCCAAAGACCTGGATCGTTAGAGAGGAATAAGTATGTGTTATCGAATGATTCATATTGCTAACTCGAATGTGATGGTACCGACTGAACTGTATCAGAAGCTAAATCTCTTGGATCTTTCCTAATTCTAATACCGATTTTGAAAATGATGGAAATGGAAAATGACTGTTTCCGTAAAAGTACTACTGTCTTGAAAATGTGTGAGCTTTAAAAAAAAATCAGAACGTTTCAAATTGCTCTTCTCCAAGTTGTCCTCCCGTTTTTGCATGTTAACCAAACAATTTTTTTTTTTTTTTTTTTTTTTAACTTTTCTGTCCATACAAATAAAAATCACAAAAAATTATTTGTTTTATATAAAACATTTATTTTAAAAAATTCAAAATTTTAAATTTTATAATTACTATTATACCAAATTTCATTAAGTATTTATAGAAATTAGGTAAACTAAATGTATAGTTAAAACTATGTAAGTTTTTTTTAAAGTTGAATAAAGCATTATTATAATTATAGTTTTTATTATGTAATGCTGAATTCACTTACCTTATTTTTTAATTATTTTCCACATTAACTATATTAGTAAATCTGCACAAGCTGCAAAAGCATTTAACTGCTTCCCTTACAAATTTTTTTGAAAAAAATTGCAAAAAATCATCACATTTTTTTATTTTATTTTTAAATACAACAAAACGAAACAAATCAAAATATGTAGGTTTTTAAGTTGAATTTTTAATTTTTTGAAGGTGTAAAAACATTTATTTTTAATATTAGTTTACTATCCCGAGTTATCTTGAGCAAACGAAAATAGTTAAATATTAATCTTTGTATGATTGTTTTTGAAACAAGGGACAACACAGAGTGATACCTGACGTTCTACACTGGTATCTGGTCTCTTTTCTTACTGGCTTACTGCTGGAATCTCTTTCACGGAAGCACAGAGTACACTGTCTCATTGGATTTTTTTTTTTTTTTTTTTAAATTTTTTATTTCTTCCCCACCTCCTCATAATCACTATCTGAAAGATCATCGCTTTCGCTATCTTGCATCATCGACATTATTTTATTTTTTTCCCAACGCATGCATCCTTCTTTATACATTACTAATCCACAAGCTAACGTATACTATACAATAGGGAAACACGCGACCAGTCCCTCCAAAAGAACCGCGCAACCAACAAAATTTGGCAAACTGCCAATGAAAGCTGAATATTTCCTTTCATTTCCTCCAGACCAAGTAAAACCGTGATAAAAGAAATCGTACTAACAAATTCTGCTTCGCCCGAGTTTTCTCGGGATAATAATTAACTGCAATACATACGAACCCGAGATAACTCAGGATAATCAGGCAAGCGGTTAAATAAACCTAAAATTTCTCAATCTTAAACCTGAAAACGTTTGACCGAATGATGAACAATGTGCCAATGTAGAGCCGTTAGAGGAATAGAAATAGTGAAATTTCACCACTGGTTAGTATTGGTAGATAATAAAATTAGCTTAGGTACCTTTGAAACCATGGTGCCGTTTAAGGTCTTGGCTGCTGTAGGTGCCTATAAGACCTTGGCGCTGTTGTACACCGACCACCTTAGCCATATGGATGCCATGTCACTGGTATAGAGAAAGTATTTAAATTATTAATTTACAATTTTGGAAAACATATTTTTTAGAAAGTTCTGATTAATTTAAATTTAAAAAAAAAAAAAAGGTTAGTGTAGTGATTTTTTGTGTTACTAAAAAAAAAAGTTTAAAAGCATAGAAATATTTATTAGAATGTCTCTAATTAGGAATAAAAAAAAGCTCTCTAAATACAATTTTATAACATTCTTGTTATACTATTGTTAGGATGAAATAAAATAATATTGATAGTTGTAATTTCATTATGTTTCATAAGCAATAATGTACTAATTTTGGCTAACTTATTTTTAAAAGGCATTTCTTATATAACTCAGCACCCTTAACAAAATTTTCTCTTTGCAGTTTCACCAAGCCAGATTGAGAGGCTTTACAGCAGATTCACAAGTCTAGATAAAACAGATAATGGAACTTTAAGGTATGTGTTTTTGTGCCTGTTAAAATATCTGTTCAAATTCTGAAGTTTGCCTAAAATGTATAAGAATTTTCCCTCATCTAGAAATGCTCTTTTGAAAGCAATATCTAATATATGCAGTCTAATATTTAAAAAATATATGAAAATTATTTAACCACTGATTTTTAACTCGTTATCAAAAGAAAATTTATTAACTTACTTTCACCTTAAAGTCCATTTAATTACGTTTCTTGTAGAATATCTTGAATATTTTATGTTAAAATAACACGCCAAATAAATATTAATTTAAAAGTCAAACAACAAAGATCAGCATTATATTTGCAAATTTTCACAGGACTAGTTTCAATGAATTTTACCGAGCCATCATCCTCAAGTGCAAATTAATGAGATAAGATATAGTAAAAACATAAGAATAGTTGGACAGGAGTTAAGCTACTGGCACCTTCTATTGATGAAAAAAGAAAACTAAAACATATTTTCCTTAAAGGCTGAAGATTAAGATAAAGTGGAATTAAGGTCATTAACTGAAACAAAGAGATATTCTAGTTAGTCTTTCTTTAATTATTGTAAACCTTCATTTTATAGGCATCTCTGGAACCCATCTTAAAACTGGGTAAACAAATAACCAGTTAATCCAAAGAAGCATGCTAAATGGAATGTATGGGTTATAAATCAGATTAAATAAATATGTATCTATATTGCATATAAGAATGTAGCATGTTTTTTAAGTAAGGACCGTTTTGTTATGTACACTAATAGGTGGCGTGCACACCGCGATGAGTGCCTCCATTGTGTCCCGGCACTCATTAGAAGCACCTATGCTCAGTTGCAGCTGCGTAGGTAACCTGTACAGTCTGTTCTGTGTCTTTAAAATGTTCAAGATTATCAAATCACCCACCTCATGTGAGATAAGGTTAGTGATATGTCTTTTGTTAGCGTGAAACCTGTCTGCTGCAGATTTGTGAAGTTTACAGAGCTACTAGGATGTGTGAAGGCAAAGTGCATCAGTGGGTCAGAGACCAAGACAGCATCTATGATGAGTTCTGCTCTGGTTGTCCATCTGTGATTACAGATGATATGGTGGCTTCAGTTGAAGCAAAAATTCTTGAGAACAGAAGCTTCACCATAAGCACGCTTTCAAATGAATTTCCTGAATTGTCTAGGTAGTGATGTACAAGATTGTTTCTTAAAACTTAAGGTTTAAGAAACTGTGCTCCAGTTGAGTCCCTGGAGGACCACAACAAAAGATATGAGTGTTCGCTGAATTTTTTGGCTTGTTATAATGAAGAAGATGATGCTATGTTTACTCATATTGTAACGGGAGACAAAATGTGCGTTTCACATCTCACCCCGAATGGAAGCAACAGAGCATGGAGTGGAGACACACACAATCTCCTGTAAGGGTGAAAACCAAAAAGACTCTGTCCCAGTGCAAGATCATGAGGTCCATGTTTTGGCATAGGCATCGTGTTTTGTTGGTCGACTTTATGCAATATGAAACCACCATAAATACGGTAAGCCTATGGCGAAAGCTATGGATAGGGATTTAAAACAAAAAAAAATGTGGCATGCTGACAGAGGAAATTTTACAACTCCGTGACAATGAGAGGCCTCATACCGCAGCTTAGGCTCAAGCTTCATTGGACTCTTTTTGTTGGGAAGTTTGGACAACCCCCTTACAGTCCAGACCTTGCGCTGAGTGATTTTCATCTTTTCCTCTATCTCAATCATCTCAGCAGCAACCACTACAACGATAAAGATGTGAAAATAACTGTGACCTCTTGGTTGTCAGAGCAGGTGGCAAATTTCTATGAAGAGTGTATTCAAAATCTAGTTCTAAGCTATGATAATTGTTTAAACAAAACTTGGCAACTATGCTGAAAACGGAGAAATATATGTAGAATCTGAAAATAAGTTTGGTTTGGGGAAATTTTCTTTTGTTTGGTTTTTATTTTCAAATGACTCTTACTTAAAAAACATTCTACATATTTAGTAAACACATGTTTATTTGAGTAAAAAAATCAGTCATTTTTCTTTATAATTATTATTAAAAAAATCATGCTATTTTTCTATATTGAAAATATCACTGACAGATAAATTTTCTTGCTGTTTTATATATCTCACAATGCTTTTAGTTTCTTTCAGTACTTAACTTGTACCATTCCCACTTATTCTAATTCATTTCAAATTATTAACGATTTAAAAATTTATGTACAGTAATAACATGATACCACATGACTTCTTTGTTATAACCTATTAAATTATACACATTTTTGCTGCTCTTCATTTAAACTTATTTCCTTGAATTATTCTAACTTGAATAATCAAATTCTCAAGGTAAGTTGAAAATGACATCAAAAATTGCAAATTTTGAAATTAAATATCCGAGTTAATTTTTATTATTGGGGGGGGGGGGGGGTAAACTTCTTATAATTGTATACGAGTATAAAAATTTCCCAAATATAAGTGTGGGAACTGGGAGACTGCATTAAAAGTTAGTTTTTGTTGATTCTCAATTTCCCCCCTTCCAAATTTGACATCATCCAAATATGAATATTTTCATCATTTAAAACACTTCTTTAATTATAAGTATATGACTACAACCGACGATTGTGAAAATAAAGCCCAAGTAAGGAATTTTTAAGCCAGGTATGGAGGTGTATGCCTTTATATATAATAAAAGTTTAGTTCATTTTAGAGAATTTTGTATTAGATGAGTGCTTGACTAAGGAAGACGTCAATTATTCTACAATCATAAGTGATCATAAAGCATTACATTTTTTTAGCAATGAATATAAGAAGTCAAGCAAGAGATATCCTTTAGCTAGCAAGCATAGACAGTAAAAGAGGAAGCATAATAAATTGCAGTACTTTTATGCTTTGCAGAGATATTTATGAGCTCTTAGCAATTCTTTGTTCTAGTAATATCAGTCAGGCAAAATTTTACTGTAACGTGGATACTGCAGAAAAATTGCAGATGCCTTGAAGGGTTGTATTTTAATTGAAAATTAGTAGTTTAAAAATCTTTTGTCAGTTTGTTAAGTTTTAATTTGGTAATAATTTTTTCTTCATGTTTTAATATCTTACACTGTATATATGTATGCTTGGTTTTGCTGATAGCAATAAAAAAGATGTACAATTAGATGTTATAACAGTACTACATACAAAGTTTCAACATCTATGCGTAATCGTTTTTGAGTTATGCGAGATAAATATCAACACATACATACACACAGATGTCACAAAAAAAAAAAAAAAAAATCTCTTTTGAATCCATTTTATAATCCATTTTGGAAAAGTGTCCTTTATTCTGTGCATACATATGGAAGTCACAGAAAAAAAATTTCCAAATGGATTCGGGAAAGGTTAAAGTGGATATTTCCATTGAAATATGATACCTGAATTTTTTTGAGATTGCAATATTTCCTCATTCAATGAAGAAAATATGTACTAATTTCAGCCAAAAATTATTTCACTGTATATAAAAAGTGAGTATGGTCCAAAATGCACAGATAACTATCATTAAGTTCACTTAAAAACTATGAATAGTAGTGCTTTTAATTTAACTTTACCTTATAGACCCTCAAACTTTTTTTATGTTGCTACTCTTAGATTTTTTGAAAGTCTAATGTATCCCCTAGATAAAATATAAATTTAAAAACATCTTAGTAAATTATCAAATCTAAAATATAAATTTTAAAAACATCTTAGTAAGTTATCAAGTCTGTCTTTCTTTTATGTTGGAAAGCATGTGATAAAAGCATCATATACAGTGTAAAATTGTTGTAGGGGTATTAGTTTTATTGTCTTAGCACTACATCATTTTGAGGATTTCTTTTAGCAATCCAAAAAAATAACTTTATTATTATTATAACTTTATAAATAGCTTTATTATTATTACCAGCTCTAGAAAAAGACATTGTTACTAATTGGAAGAGTAGGTGAATGTTCTAAGAAGTATAAGAAAAAGCTGCAAAAAGTATTTTTTTCAGTGGCGAAATTGGGTTCAGAAAGTAGATTTGTGACACAGTTTTGAAAAAAAAAAAAAAATATATAGTTAAAGTGAGACTAGACAAGGAAAAGTCTGTTGCATAGTGATGTTTGTAGCAATTAATGTAAGGAGAATTGAAATACTAATTTTTGCTCTGCATACCTTTTCCAGCCGAGAAGATTTTCTTCGTATACCAGAACTTGCAATTAACCCTTTAGGTGACAGAATTGTTCATGCATTTTTCAATGAAGCATATGATGATCGAATTAATTTTCGCCAGTTTATGCGAGTCTTATCTCGGTTCCGTCCAGTGAAGAAAAATAAAGAAAATAAGTTAAACAGTAGAGAGGAAAAGCTGCGATGTAAGTATTGATTTATCACTTTTGGATAGTTAATAATATAAATATAACAATGATATAATTAAAATATGCAGTAATATGAAAAATATTTAAAATATCTTTTACTTCTTGAACATAAAAAATTGTGAAAAACTCAACATCTGTTAACTCATCAAGAATTCGAGCTATTGTTCTTTATATGTTTGCATTTTGAAAGTTATATTTGATATTTAAACTAAAAATCTTTTATCTTTCTTGTGTAATCACACCAAGCTGCCCCCTTACAAATGTTTTGAATGTGTATTTTGATATATATTTTTTATTGAAACTTAATATTTCATAGTTGACAAACTTGAAATCTCAAAAACCGGGAGATTTTTGTGAGAAAACTAGGAGGTTTTTCATGCTGAGGTGCGACTTCATTTCAAATTAACTGCAAACTGACTTTAATTCTCTTTATAGTACATGATTTAGACTATTGAACTGTTTGTAATACAATTCTGATGTAACATATACACTCTGTCACAAAAAAACAAAAACAAAAATATATTCACCCAGAAGAAATCTAGCCACAATCATGAAACTCAGCAGGAATGTAATCTGGTAAAAGATATGCAAATGATTTAAATTTTGATGCCAATAAGACAAGGGTAAGTGCTCTATGCACATATGAGATATACAGCTGGGAGAATTTAAAAGCACGATTGCTCATGCCATAGGACTACTCAAACAAATTTGTCAACTTGGATGGATGGTATTGTGACTAGAGATTCCTCTAAGACATAACTGACAGCAGTACAAACAGTTGTTGGACTTTAAGAAGGGTCATATGATAGGTTTCAGAGAAGCAGGTTAATCAAACAGGCGTATCGGCCACCACCTCGGTCGTAGCAATATTGTAGTTGCTCAGTGTTGGCAACAATGGATCATGGAAGGGGTAGTCTACCATCGCAAAGTGACAGGGTTATCCCATGAACACAAATGAGCATGAGGATCACGCAATCATAAGAGCAGCCACTTCCACACCAATAACATCGCTACCATTGATACGATGCCATTTACCACCTTTCCAGTAATAGCAAGGGAAACCATTTTGAGATGGCTGACCGATGCTGGTATATGCTACTGTTGTCCATTAAGATCACTGACTGCTACCGCCTACCATTGACCTACATCATAGGCAGTGTCAATTGAATTTTGGCCAAACTTGGGTAACCGGAGAGCGAGTGACTAGAGGATGTGGTGTTCAGAAATGAATCCCGATTCAGTTTCAATTCTGATGACCAAGGCACACACACGTGGAGACGGCCAGGCCAGCGGTCCGATTTAGTATTTATTGTCGAGGGGCATATGGTGACTATGCAAGCTGGAACCGTGTGGCCAGTGATTTGTTGGGACACACGATCACCTCTAATCGTCCTTCAAGGCACTATGATGGCTCACAGTTACGTGGATGATATTTTAATGCCAGTTGTTCTCTATGCTATCAAGTCACCCAGGTTCCATTTATCAGCAAGACAACACTCATCCGCATACAGCGTGACTCTGCTAACAATGTGTTCAAGGATATGATGTGGCCTGCCAGGTCACCAGGCCTCTTGCCAATAGGGCACGGGACCTGCTTGGAAGGCAACTGCAGATGTCCTGGGATGTTGGTTAATTAACTGCTCAGTTGCAAAGATTATGGCATGATCTTCTACAGGGTGTCATATGTAACCTACTTGATTCAACGCCATGCCATGTTTCATCTTGTATAGGTGCCAGAGATGGCTGTTCTACTTACTGATTTGTAACCTTTCTCATGCCATAACTTCTTAATGAAACAATCTTTTGTTCTGAATTTATAATCATTTGTTTATCTTGCCATACACTACGTACATGTTAAGTTTTGTAATAGTAGTTTGTTTTCATCTGGGTGCATATATTTTGTGAAAGAGTGTATTTGCATTCAATTAGATAATCTAAATTTTATGTCCTTATGCTAATTTCATTTTTTAATTTTCTCACACTTTTATACTAAGAAAATCCCAAATAGTGAAACTTTAAGTACTGAATTATTAATGTGTATAGTATTTGTGTGGATAAACTTAGTAATGGGGCATTTATTGAAGTAAAATAAAATAAAATACAAATATTAATTGATTAAATATTTCTTGAATATTTTTATGAAAATCTACAAATGTCTACAGTCAATTAAGATAACTCGCATTAAATGATATTTTATAAGATCAATAAAATATAATAAAAAAATTAGGTTAAAATCAAATTTAATTAGAAAAGTTATTCTGAAAATCACTAGATGTGAGAGAATGCAGCTTGCTTAATTTAAGATTCTTTAATTTAATAAAATTTTTATCTGGCATTACAACTTATAATTCTTAAATCATGACATAAAGGATTTAAGAAAGCTATAAATGTTAATTTTCTTTTGTAATGCATGTTCTATGTATTCCCTTCATTCAGAAAGTAAGATTTTTGAATAAATTTGGGAGACACCACAAAATGTTAATGTAATATATGTTTGTCTTATTTACTTCCAGTTGCATTTAAAATGTATGACCTTGATGATGATAACAAGATCTCAAGGGATGAACTGCTGGCAGTTTTACATATGATGGTTGGAGCTAACATTTCTGAAGAACAAGTAAGTCTTAGAGAATCAGAAATTCTTTCATCTTTCTGAATTTTTATAGAAGGTACTTTCTGATTGTCTGCATCTCTAGTTAGAACATTTGATAGAGCTGTCATATATTGGGATATTTTTTAATCTCTATACGGAAATGAACAGCCAGTGCATGCATGTACTACACTTGTTTGAATACTTATGGATTTACACACTTTAACAGGGTTCGTACAATCCTTAAGAGTCCTTAGGTTTTTTGGAATCGATTTTTGGTCAAAACCAGCAGAAAATCCTTAATTTTAATTATTTGAAATTTCCGTCTCTTTTTGCAACTGCCATTTTGAGAGTGATTTAGCATTTTGGGAGAATATTTTTGGTGGTTCACTGACAAATATGGTCATCTTTGGAATGGGTTAATTAATTTGTTTCTATTTCT
The DNA here is from genome assembly GCF_044657685.1 of Stegodyphus dumicola. NCBI lineage: Eukaryota > Metazoa > Arthropoda > Arachnida > Araneae > Eresidae > Stegodyphus > Stegodyphus dumicola. The sequence continues at coordinate 39,697,039 of NC_140776.1, forward strand.
TTTATAAACAATGTGATACTCGAGTTTCTGTGCAAGAAGTGAAACCTAAGCATTTCAAAATTACTTCATTTTTTTCTAATGAAGAGCTCTTAGCAACTTTTCACTTTGGGGGATGTGAATTCTTTTATTAAACAGTTCTAAATTTGGTGACTTATCAACATTTTGGCAATTTTAAGATCAATTTCTATAGAACATTTTTAATTTGGAAATTTAGGAATTTTTTGATAATTTTTTTAAAACATTATAACATTCATAAATTTCATTAAAATAATAGTAATATATTGAAATTATACTTAAGAAATAACATTAAAATAAGCTATTTTTCTTTTCTGTGCCATAGTATAAAATGACAGTAATTTCCATTTCAGAGACATAATATACAACATTTTAAAACTGAAAAATGAACAAGGTAATAAATGCTATAAATCACAATTTACAAAACAATTCTTAACAAAAGCAAAATACCTGTGTAATCAATTAAAAATGCTTTTTCTATTTTTTCAGGGTAAGAGTTTTTCCATGTAATTGTCTCAGAATGTGCATCAGTTTTCTGTATAAAATTAATTTTACACTCCACCCCCTTTCTCTGATCTTCTCCCCCCCCCCCGGCTGAAAAGCCAGAAAATATTTCTGGCTTTTTGCTGTAGCAGAATTGATAGGGGTAATTTGTCTTTCGAATTTTAGATGTTGCAACTTAAAAAATTTAGAAGGATTTAAATATTTTTATAGACCCATGATTCTTCTAGAAGATTCCAGAAAAATACACAAAATGAAAAATGTCTTCATGATATTGGCATGTAATAGATCTATTTTACAGAAAATTTGTGATGAATTTCTTACTTTTTGGAGAATTTTTGGAAGAACAATGAAATCATAATATTTGAAATTTTTACTTCTGATACTAGAAGTGTTTTTCTTAACATGTTTATCTTCCCTTTATTTTCTCTTCTTTTCACTAAACAAAGACATAAATATCAGAAATGTTTCTAATCTTATCACATGAACAGGCATCTATAGAAAGGAATTTTTCTATTAATAAAGAAATTAAAAGCTGAAAATTTAAAAGTTTCATGTTATATATGTCTCAATGCATAATACACAGGGCTGGTGCTAGTCATTTTTCCACCACCAATTGCTGTGGATCGTAAATTCTGCTCCCAGTACCTGTCCTAAATTGTAAAAGTTATGCTATTTCTAGCTTTTGTTCTTCGGTGCATCACTAAATTCTAAAAATTCTGCCACACTGGCTCTGTAACTGGCCCTGATCATCTATCATTTCATATTTATTCTTAATGTTCATGTTATTAAAGAAATAAATAATAGAAATCTTTAATAAAATTCAAAAATTCTGAAATAAAGAGGAAACATATTGAAGAAAGAAATTGAATGTATAAAGTGAAAGAAAATTATTCTTGAAAGATATGTACGGTTATTATTATGTAAGTTAACCAGTCTATAATTTCAGCCTTTACTATAATTCCTCCTTTCCGTTTCATAACCAGAGTGCAAATCAGTTAAATAGTATTTAAACTGCAGTTTTTTGGTATTAAGAGAGAGTTTGTTTCTGGCCTCTGCTTGCATACTGCATTAGTTTCTAGAGCTAATATATAATTATTTGTCTTTATCAGCTCTAATAATTTATAATTATTTGTCTTTGCATTATCGCTGCTGACATTTGAATTTGTTACAATGATAGAGTTACTGAATCAGCCTAGATTAAAATTAAATTGTGCAGTCTACTAGTCTACCTTTTTAGTTTGAATTTGACTGTTCCTGTTTAGTTACATCACCATGAGCTGTAGTTGATTTTGTCAGGAATGCGCCTGTATGTTTTAAGTTCTGTTGAAATAAAGAGGTTTATGTAAACCTTTATCTGACTTCATAGTTACTTTCAGACGTAGCAATAATTTGTTTCATGTCTGTCAGGGGTTTGGGACTATTTAACTTTTACCTGATCAAGTAAAACCTCATAGGTACATTGTTGAGAGATTGACAGGTTAGGAGATAAAACTGTTTAATGAGAAGGAAATACATATAAATTAGTCAAAATGTGTGGAAAGGCTTCAAATTAAAAAGAATTAATACATATTTTGTTGTGTGTTGTTGCTATGAAACATGAATGTTTTATAGCTTTTAATGTGTAATTATCCTAATATCGTTTAAAAAATCAAGTGTCATAAATTGCATGTGTTTTAAACTGTGAAAAGTTATTAGATTGTGATTTTAATAGCGCTTTTTTAACAAGTACTTTTTTAAAATAAATAAAATTTAATAGTGGCCAGGTAAATCTGTAATGACTAAGGGTATCTATCTAATTTATTTACTATTTGTAACTAACTGACTGCTCAATTTGTGAACCGAAATCGCTTCCTTTTTTTTTTTTTTTTTTTTTTTTTTATGCATATTTTAAATCTATATATATTGGAGAATTGAAAAATGCACTTTTTCTTTCTAGAAAATATCTTCTGTATAGATTTTTATCATGAGAAACTAAGTTGCCAGAAAAACCAATTTCAGATATTATCACCAAAAAAAAAATCTTTTTTTTTTAATAAATTTCTGTTGAATTACAGTTAATTTCTATTTATTGCATAATATAAAAAAGTAAAATGTATAAAATTTAAGAAAATATAAAGCGCTGAGGGAAAAATACCTTATAAATGCAGTTTAATATGATTGAGTTCAAAACAGGGTTCAGGGCAAAGTCCAGCTTAACAGTTTTTGCACCATATTCAATAAATCTTATTAATAATCAATCTAATTAATAATTCAATAATTTAATTAAATCAATAATATAAACGCTGAGCAATTATTCAATAATTTAATCACTGAATGTTTTCTAGCAGCCATTTCTGTAAGAAAAAAGCGGCAAAAAGTGAAATTTGAGCGCTAATACCACGTGCCTTCAAATGTCGCAATTTAGTGGACAGCTAACGATATCTGTAGGCCAAAACATAATATAAACGCCTAATACTGTATATAATTTATTTCAATGATTAAATGGGGAAAAAACGGATTCCAATAAAGGAAGAAAAACATATGCCCGCGGAAATCGCGAGATAAGCAAGTTTTGCTACATTTGAGTTGCCCGTGGAAATCGCGGGATGATCAGCCAGAAGGTTAAAAGTTATCTAAAAGTAAAAAAGCAAAGTTAAAAGTAAAAAGTGAGTTATTGCCTTTCATTAATCCTTACCATGGTCTCGAGATGCAGCAAAGAAATATAAACATGTAAAACTTATTCCTTGCAGATAATGAGACTTAAAATAATACAAAATAGCGTATCACCTCTGGTGCTTTAGTAGTTTATTGGAATCTTAAAATATATTACCTGGGTTACTACCCCAGGAACTCTACATGAAGCTGTACAACCCCAGGAATTATACATGAAGCTACAGCACTAACTGCATCAGACAGAACATAACTAACTTTCTAAAATGGCCAGCCATGCCTACATTAGGTGTTCAGCTCTGTTCTAATTAACAGGTCTTTCTCTAGACAAGCAGCAGTGGTGGCAATAGCCAATCTTCTGTTAAGGAATTATGCTCATTATGATTTTACTTCTCATTTTAACCTATGCCATTAAAATGCTACTCTTCTTTCATATATGTCCAACTATTATAAGTAAAATATTTAATGTTACTTGATAAATTTTACCAAGTTTATTTTTTCTCAAATTTGTTTTATAATTATATTCATTCAATTATATTTAATAACAATGCATCTAACTTACAGATCCATTTTATTCTTAGGATGGTATTCCAAAATGAAGTTCAGGCATAGATAATATCTTTAATTTATTCAGTTCCCATTTGTTGATAGGACCTTAATTTTTTTTCATTAATGATCCTTAAAAGTACTTAATGTCCATGAGCAGAAATGTGTACGTACGTTTAACCATCATTCCACCGGTTTAAAAGTATAAATAACAGCCATTAAATTCCACTCCCCTCATAAAATTTCTTGTTTCTTTTAAAATGCTTCTTTTTATTATATGAATAGAACAATACCGGTGTGCCATAAAAATACCTTAACAGACATTTTATGACAAATCACAAAGTTGGCAGATGAATTTGCCATGCGGCCTGGATAATTGAGTACTCTACAGCAATAGTCTCAAATTGCATGTGTATCAAATGCACAATCTGAAAGCAGTAGACAAGCCAAAAAATTTTTAACCAAAAAAAGTTAACTAAATTTTACATATTAATATTTATCAAAACATAATAATGAGGCAAAGAAAAAATTCAAATGTATACTGATTTTTTTTGTCTGAAGTCTAAAGGTGGTATTTGAAGCAATTTGTGTTGGTTTTTCTTTATAATTCAAATGTATTGACTGCTAAATATTAAATCTTCAGACTGACATTTATTTCAGATAATTCTGATGTATTGAATTAACCACTAAATGATTTACTTAAACAAATTATAAAAATTTACCAAGTGGCACAAAATTTGAAAATAAATAATGACAACTTACTCTCTTTCACTTTTCAAATTTTTCTTCAATGCAAACAGAAAAATGCATGTATTTTATATAAATAGTTATAAACAAACTTCTTTATTCCACATTAAAGCTTTCAGCTGTAACACCTCATAGCATTTTGATTTTCCTAGAGTTTATAAACTTGGAGAAAAATTAGCAGAAACTGTCATGAATTGTATGCTCATCATCAGTCAGTTGGGCTCTTTTCTTATTTATTTTCAACTGTGGAAAAAACTGTTAACATAAAATGTACTTTCAAACAAATTGATTTTTTTTATTGCAAAAATTCATTGTACTAGTTTTTAAAACTCTTAATTATATAGGTCACAGGACATGACTGGCTAATGTTCTAAAAAAAATCTAATAATAAAATTGTTGTAGATACAGATTTTGATACATAAAAATATTAAAATAAGCATCATTCATATTTCATTGTTCCTCACATTTCATTGTTGTACTGTCTTGATTTGATAGAAGTGCAGAAAATTCTGTCTAATTTCCCATATACATTTTCTACATGTCTAATTTCCCATTACTGTAACACATAAAAATATGTCTTCATGTACATGTGCACTGCTGGAATCATAACTATTTTTGTAACCTTTTTTATTACAGAAGAATACTATATCTTTATTAGCAGTTGGAAACTTATCTAATGCCCTGTGATCCCATTTCATCAAAACAACCTATCATTTGTTGTAGAGCAGATGGAGTAAATGGGCATTGTCAATATTTCTTCAGGAGGTGAAGCAGTAGAGTGCAGAAACAGCAATGCATTTTTTCATGCTGTATTATTATCATTCAGTTTGCATTGAATTAAAAATGACAGGAAAACTCTTAAAGTGACCATCTTTTTAAATACTTTTATACCTAGCAAATTTTTTAGTTAACCATTTTTAAATTTCCTCTCCTGCCAGTACAATATTGTTACTATGTGAGAAACAATATACTTTTTTTTTACAGTTTTGCTGCATATGAGTTACTAAATGAAACTTGTAAGATCTTAAAGAGCAGAACTTATAACTTTTTGACTATTAATGATGTAGTTCATTCAACAGTTTCTTTTTGTCTATTAACAGCACACCATGCAAATTGACATAATTTACCATTTCCTTTAAATTTCAGTCACTTGAAATTCATTCACCCCCCCCCCAAGATTATTTTCAAAGAGTGGTACTAATTTTTTAGGTTAAAATTTAGAGCAGTGAAAAAGAAATTGCTCTTACTAACAATAAAAATTCATTAGGAATGAAGTCTATTTCTTGAATAACAAAATAGAATTTCAAATAAATAATGTAGCTTTAAAATGTATTTTATTACAATTGACATTTTTAATCTGTATCCATCCTTATTATGAAGAAAGAATTTATTACAGCAAAGAAAAAGAAATTTGGTAATGAAAACTGGATTCTTTTTAATGTGCTTGAAGTAACAGCAGACAAAAAAATTATTATATCTTGCAATATGTTGTTAGGGGGGGAACTTGTAATATTAATGCTTTAAGAATTGTTTTGCTTGTGTGAATACTTACTATAAGAAGTTATATGTAGCAGTTTTTTATTTGTTACGAAAAACAAATGAACTAGACATTTTATGCATATTTTTATTTCTACTTACTATAAGAAGTTATATGTAGCAGTTTTTTAATTATAAATTTGTTACAAAAACACAAATGAACTAGACATTTTATGCATATTTTTATTTCTGATTTCTGTATGTGTCTCTATGAAGAGAAAGGCATTACTGAAATAAAAAGACTGTGTAATAAAAAATTAAATTTCTGATTTTTAAAAGTATATAATTGCCCAAATACTTCTTTTTTGTAGATATTCTATTCCCTGTTGCCTAAATATAAAGCACAAGAATCTCTTACTTAGTAATGAGTTATATTAATCTTCTCAAGCTTTAAGAAGGCATGAACTTATTTCAAAAGATTTTGAAATCTTGAAATATATTCCAAAAGTTAAATCAAGGACTAGATGGCAAAAATTTAATAGATACAATTCAGATAGTTTGAAATGTGTGATTTATTTAATTTAATTTTTTGAGGGAAGGGGATGTTCTAAAGTATTGTTTTTTAAGAATTTAAAGTTTAATATATATATATATATTATTTTTTAGTTGGCAAATATTGCAGATAGAACTATTATGGAAGCTGATGGTGATGGAGATCATATGATTTCATTTGAAGAGTTCTGTGCAACACTGGAAAGGACAGATGTGGAAGAGAAAATGAGCATTCGATTTCTCCATTGAAAATGTGATTGTTTAATAACAAAATATTTTTATACATACATACATATATATATATATATACATATATATCTTTAAACTATATATGGCCTGGTGTAAATCAGTATTCTTATCTTACATTCCTATGCATGTGTGATAAGAAAATATAAATTTTATATATGTAGATAAGTGTTCATCTTAGAAAAGCTTGTGTAAAGTAGCTGTAAGAAAAGAAAAGTTAATAATTATATAAATATGTACGAGTATATCTCTTGATACCTCGAATACCAGTTAGAATACTGTGCATATGCCTTGCCTGCAAATAATATATTGATAAAATATTTTTGTCTGCATAGATGCCAGTTTTATAAGCTTTCATTATTATATAATTGTAATTTCAAATTGTATAAAAGTCATATTTTCCATAAATACATATATTTAATGTTAACAAATTGTAGAGAATTTCTGAATAATTTTTAGTTTAATAAAATATTTACTAACTGTTAAGTTTTATAAATTTTGCATTTTGAACTGTATAGTTTCAGTTTATATAATATACTTCATTCAAAATCAAATATGGCATAGTTGAATGTTGTGCTCTACCTAACACATCCATAATTTGTGACGAAAACATAGTCATAATGATAATTTCATAATAAAAGTAATGGAGAAGGAAATCTGTCTCTTAAGTTCCTCCTAATACCATTTGTTATATCAAACTCTATTCCATTCATCAAGAAGAGAGACAAGAAATAAACAAAAGACATGATGTATTCTCATCAAGACGTTCTACTTTTCTTTTTTTCTAAAGTGGTGATTTTATTAAGGAAAGAAAAGTTAACTTTTGCGAAAATGAACCTGAAATGTGCATAAATGCCAAAAATTAATTGATCTAATCAGATGCTCAGAATTTGTAGCATTATTTATAGTAGCCATTTCTTTAAATGAAATGGCAGAATATCTAATTTAAAGTAGTAAGCCTCAATTATTTATAAATTCCAATATAATTTAAAATATTATACGTTTATATGATATAATTTAAAATGTTAGATGCTTTGAGATGATTTAGTTTAAAATATTAATATTTGTAAGATGGTAATTTAAGTTTTTTAAAAAATAATTTAAAATATTTTTAAAAAAGCTTAAATTTTAGGTAAAACGGATATCAAGCATTTGCTTAGTGTTTGTGCACAGGTATGACATTATTGATATTGCCATTCAAATACTTTTTGTTTTCTTTCAGTCTGTCTTCTCAGTGAATGGACTATACACACAACAATAGGTTAAATACAAAGAAATTTATTAAAAGAAAATACCTTCAGAACAGTATCTGTGATCTTATCTGTAAGGCCAATTTTTCTAGTAGAATAACTTAAAAGATGTTATTAACAAAATTAATTATTTAATCAGTTAATAATAAAAAAATTATAAATTCTTTTTTTTAAAACTGCTTAGTTAATTCTGTTCAAATAAAAGAATTTTTAATCTTCAATCAAAAATCTTTAAACTGTATTTTAAAATTTAATCCCATCCCTTCCAGTGAATTTTATCTAAAGCAATCACATATTCCAGATGAATAGGGATTTCTGTGGAGATGTCATTTCAGAGAAGTGATTTTCAGTACTGATGTTTGTTTATGTGACCAAAATGTGGTCACTATCAGAGGTTCACTGTATTTAAATATGTATATGCTGATGGACAAAATTAAAAGATGGAAAACATTTTCCCACATTTCTCTTAAAATACCACACAAAACTTGGTCATTTGGTTGCTATAAATGTCACTGTGGCGCTGGTATTACTAAGATGGGTTTACATATTCCTGTGGGCGTCACTATGCCAGGAGGAATATAAAAGTCCACGTCCAGCTGCTCAATTCATTCCGATCTGCAATACAGAAGTGATTTTTATCGTCTTTCTTGAATAATCTTGTATTTTCTGTTGTTTTCTAAATGAAATGAGTATACATCATTGCTTAGACAAAGGTATGTGATGGAGAATCATAGGTAGGCTAATGCAGAGCAGTCCCAAGTCCAGGTTGCAAGAGAACTGGATGTAACACCAAGTTTCATGTTTAATTGGTGGAATCGAGTGAGACGGTGGCCAGAAAACCAGGACAATTTTGCCTGACAACCACAATGACCAATGATGACCGGTATTTGGTATTTTCACCCAAGCAACCTATGACCTCTACAGCCACACAACTGTCTCGTGACCTTGCTACTGCCACAGGAACATCAGTTTGGAAAAAGACAGTTACCCAAAGGCTCCATGAGACATAACTGTATGCCAGAAAGCTCACTATTTGCATCCCATGCCCTCTCTCCCACAAAAGAGAGCATTTACAACAGTGCATACAACACTGAACACATCTTCAATCCGCTATCTTCACGGATGAGTCCAGATTCGGTCTACAACCCGATTTTCAGCCATTAGTGTTATGGGGGGAACCTAGGACCCATACCGTCCCACCGACATCATGGAAAGGGATCTATATTGTGGTGGAGGAGGGATGATCTGGGTAGGGATCATGCAAGATGCCCGCACACCACTCCATGCGTTTGACATTGGTTCCGTGAATGCCCAGAGGTTCAGACAGAAGATCCTAGAGTCCTATGTGTGATTTTTCACAGCTGCTGTTGGCCCTGAGTTCACTTTTATGGATTACGATACGTGACCACATAGGGCCCACTTGGTTGATGACTATCTGGAAAGCGAGGATATTCACCAAATGAATTGGCAACCAAATCTCCTGACCTTAATCCTACTGAACATGCTTGGGATGCTCTTGCTACTGCAATACCCTAACCTATATCCAGAACTGTGGATATGGGTTAGCATAGTTATTTACTACTACAGGAGTTAAAAACTGCTCTAGGGAGGAGTGGATGCAACTTCCATAGGCATTCCTGAACTCTCTTGTTAACAGCATGACTACTCGTTGTACATGCTGTCTGTCTGTAAGAGGCGACCACACCATACTAGCCACATTTTCACTGCCATCTTTTAACCTCAAGTTTGGATTCTTGGCCATAACTCGTGCTAGTAAATTTCATTTTCATTATTGTTATGCACATTTTATTGTCATACAATATATACTATAACCATACCTAATTTCATTTATTTCTGTCCAGTATTTCTCAAGATATTCCTGCCTTTGGACAATGTTGCCATGACTCCTGAATGGAATACTTTTATATGTTCTCTAAATATCACTAGTTTGGTGAACTTCGTTTTTGGCAGAATAATGGGATGTTTTTCGTCATCTATTAATTCTGCTTGTTCTAAACGACCTCTGACATGCAAAACATCGCTACTGTCCAGATATGGTGCTAAACTGTAAAGCTTCGAATCTAGTGTTATTAGATTATAATAACTTGTTAGTTATTGAATATTAATCTAGTGTTATTAGATTATAATAACTCTAGTTATTGAATATCCGAAAAATAATTCTCTCTCTGGACTTGTTTTATCCAGTACTCCTCAGCTTCTTGGATCTCCAATACAGTAAGAGGACCTTCTTCACAGGTACGTTTTCTTAGCTTGGCGACAAACCGCTTTACCCAAGCTGTAACTCTCAACAATTTTTCCAGACTGCTGAATTTGATAATGTTTAATGCAGTTTCTCCTTCTGGAACCGTCACCTGAACATAAGTGCTTAAATGTTCCAAATTTTGAGTATCAGTTTCTACTTTAAACTTCTGTTCAGGCCATTGATCTTCAGAATCTTTCAACCATGATGGACCATGCAACCAGTTATTATCTTTCACCAATGTATTTGCTGTTTTACCACGTTTATCTGCTGGGTTTTCCGACCCTAGATAATATTTCCACTTATCAGGCGAAGTACAGTCTTGTATTTCTGCAACTCTATTCGACACGAACTGCTTCCACTCACACGCTAACCCCTTTACCTACCACGAGCAAATTTCTGAATCCGTCCACAGAACTAACCTATTTACCAAATCCTGAAACATTTTCAATAAATATTTCCCTAACCTAGCAGCAACTACAGCCCCCATCAATTCCAACCTAGGGAGGGAAAACTTTTTTAACTGAGCTATCCTGATATGCTACCAAGAAACTTGATGTATATAATAACTTACTTAATATTCCTGGTAGCATCAGGCCAGAAGGCGAGTCATTTCATTTATCTGCATGCAATTTATCTTTGAAAATGAGTTTTGAAGAAACTATTGAGAGAAATAGAAAACTTAGAGGTAAAGTTCGTACAAGTGTAACAAAATTAATAAGGAAATTGGATGAGGAACTGCAAAGCGAGAATCCGAACTTAGAAGTGCTGCAGGAATCGCTTTCAGTGTTAATCGAGAGAGAAACTAGCTTGTTAAAATATGATGAAGTTGTTAATGCTCAAAGCACAGTTCAGGAATTAGAGGTAGAACATTGTTTAGAATACAGCGAATCCATCATTAGATGTAAATCGAAAGTCAATAGATATATTCAAAATGTGGGTAAAACCGGAACAACTTCACAAGTTTCGAAAATCAAAACTAATTATAATACTAAATTACCTCGCGCTACTTTAGAAACTTTCAGCGGCGATTTATGTAAATTTACTGAATTTTGGGCTCAGTATAAAGCTGCCATTCACGAAAACAGTATGCTTCAAGATGGTGAGTAAAGATCTTAAATAGTTAAATTTCTCAACACAAGACATTTGGGAAAAGTGTTCCATCCCTTGATTTTGTCCACCAGCATATATAGCAGTATAAAACAAGAAAATATTGCATCTGCAAAAAGAGGTGAAGGATACACATATAGAGCCAAGCCTCACGTGGTAGTTGAACCCGCATGTAGCTAACCAGATAATAGTCTATTCTTTTTTCATGATATTTATAGTATAGTGTCATTAAGTTATATCGATATAATAACGGAAAAGGAGGAAGAAAATTCCTCATAACAGTATGACAAAGGATTATTTTTGAATGTCAAAATTGCAATTTAGCGGCGCTGCATAGGCCTTTGGTGACTGAATCTGAAAATGAAATAAGTTACATGTGACAAATTTGAAGATCGAGTTTGTCAGTTTTGGCAACTAACTGTGGTAACAACTTTAGTAAGGAAGTACATTTTTAAGTTTTCAAACTCTTTACGCACATTTTCAAAAATCTGGACGTACTTTTCGATCCATCATATGAACAAACAAGTCCATGAGAAAGAAAACATTTGTTTCTAAGTAAAAGCAAATATCCCAATCATAGGAAGAAATGGCTGGCTGGGTTTTTGCATTTTGTCAGCAAGCTTTCATTAACTTTGAGCAGATTTGGATTGATACTAATATTTTATAACATTTCTGTAATAATATCGACAGCCTTCTTAGAATTCCAGTTTATTGTGATGCAGTGTGCCATATAAGTTGTTTTTCTCTTTATTGAGACTTTTTCCTGTGTTTAATAAATTGGCGACTTGATTATGTTGCTAATACGATACGCATAATTTATTTGAATGCGGCTAATGAACAAGTGCAGAAAACATCTAGAAATTTCCATTTAGAAATCATCTAAGGGGATCATTTCCATTTAGAAATCATCTAAAGGGACAAATATAGAAAAATATCACATTCCAATGGAAATGATGTTACGAAATGTACAGGTGCGGTAAGATGGCTTCCCCACAAAGCAGTTTGGGGGTTGCCATAAAATGCAAGGGAAGTCACGTTTGCCATATTTGGCGAGAAATCGCACATTTGGCGACAAAATCGGCGATATACCATGGACGGATGGAGAACTTTCTGGAACGAATTCTCACCGGTTTAGCCCAGAATGTTCTCGAACACAAGCCGAAAGCTAAAACCCTGCTAGTCTGCAGTCAGGGAGTGCCTCGCATAGAGTGTGCGCCTCGTCTGGCGAGCTGATAGTCAGTCAGTATCGAGTTGGTGTCTCGTCTAGCGAGTCAATCCCTGCGGAGTCGATCGAGTTAACAGCCGGACAGCGAGTACCGAGTGGGTCGTCGAGTTCACCGAAGGAGTCTCGCAGTGTGTGCATCGTCGGGAGAGCGTGTTGAGCTCCGAGAACGACTTAACCGAAGAGTCGGGAGCCGTGCTCTGTGTGTCGTCGAGTGCATCGCGAGTTGTAGCGTGGAGAGTCTCGAGAGTACGTGGAGTTCCGAGAACGACCGAGCAGAGTCGGAAGCTGTATTCTGGTGCTTTGCAGTGAAGCTGTCTCCACCATGTTAGCTTGATAACCTGAAAGCTGTGTTGCTGATCGTGTCAGCGTGTTTATAACAGTTCGACGACAGTAAACGAGATTTTGGAGCTGTCCTGATTAATACCGGCCAATAAAGTGTGTTTCGATACTTCATCAAGAAAAATTGTCATTATTCACTCCAAATCCACACGAATATACGTAACGTGAAGGAAAAAAATAACGTAACAACTGGTCTCAGAAGTGGGATTTGCGAGTGAATGCCAGTCATCCGCCTGCAGAGGAAAGCTATGGCGGAGGAAACGAAGATTCTGATGGACTTCTTAGCCGAGATCAAAGCTGGACAGCAAGAGATGAAAGCGGAACTGAAAGAGTTAAAAGTCAGAAATGTCGAGATAAAATCTGGATATAAAGAGATGACAGCTGAGATCAATGCCGCACTGAAAGAGATGAAAGCGGGACTGGAAGATAAGAAATCCGGGGGAGAAGAAATGTCGGCCAAGAAAAGGTGCAAGAGCAGCTGAAAGTGGAGCTCGCAGAAAAAAACTGGAGCTATAAAAGAAGATGTGAAATTGACAGTAGTGTCATCTGGAGAATCCAAGGATGAAGAAATGAAAGAAGCAGCTAACGAACTGCCTGAGAAAGATCCAGAAATAATCGATGAAATATCTAACGGAATTAAAGAAAAAGAACGAAAACATGAAGAAATAAAAGACGGGAAGGAAGATTTTGATTCTCACCTGCCTCATGTTCCCACGTGAATAGAGATAGAAGAAGTGAAAATGCGCCTTTCAAGTTCGTAGAACCTGATACTTAAGTTGTGAAAACGGAGTCAGCAATTGTTGAACCATCTGAAAGTGCATGTGATGCAGAGATGGGAGAAGCTGACGTGCAGCTTAAGCAGTGTGCTCCAGTATTGCAAGAAAATTCACCCGCCCTCGCAAATTATGTGTGCGCCTCATAGTGCAGGTTTTACAGACAAGAACTTAATTCTAAACTAGGATACTTCTGTTTGTAAAGAATCAAGTTCCGTTCATGACTCTGATGCAGAATTTGGAACTGGTTCCCAGGAAACGGAGGTGAATGGGCATGTACCAGCGGCTAAAAATATGGAGGTGGACTGTATACATAATGAGAAGGAACTACAGAGTGATGAACAAACTGTTTCAGATCTCCCTGTGGATGAAAAGTCTGAAAGGACTGAATCTTCAGACTGTGATATGCAAAACAGAAATGCATCTGAGAACGGCAGTGGAAAAGCATTTGACTCGGCTATATTTTAATGAAAAGACTGAGACTGAAATTCATTCAGAACTTTGATTTGAATAATTTAAAATTATGATGTGATTAATTTGTGTATGTAACTTCTACATAGTGTAAATATCTGTTTCTTTAGTTATGTTATTTATTTATATCTTAAGTTTATTTCATTACGTTTTGTTTGTATTGAATTAGGCTTCTGACCAAGGATTGTACTGCCCGGGACGTGCAGTCCTTGGGAGGGGGCAGTGTTCCGAAATGTACAGGCGCGGTAAGATGGCTTCCCCGCAAAGCAGTTATAGGGTTGCCATAAAATGGCAAGGGAAGACAAGTTTGCCACATTTGGCGACTAAATCGGCGATATACCATGGACGGATGGAGAACTTTCTGGAACGAATTCTTACCGGTTTAGCCCAGAATGTTCTCTAACACAAGCCGAAAGCTATATAAACCCTGCTGGTCCGCAGTCAGGGAGTGCCTCGCATAGAGTGTGCGCCTCGTCTGGCGAGCTGATAGTCAGTCAGTATCGACTTGGTGTCTCGGCTAGCGAGTCCATTAAGTTGACAGCCGGACAGCGAGTGCCGAGTGGGTAGTCGAGTTCACCGAAGGAGTCTCGCAGTATGTGTATCATCGGGAGAGCGTGTTGAGCTCCGGGAACGACTTAACCCGTGCTCTGTGTGTCATTGAGTGCATCACGAGTCGCGTGGAGAGTCTCGAGAGTACGTGGAGTTCCGAGAACGACCGAGCAGAGTCGGGAGCTGTATTCTGGTGATTTGCACTGAAGCTGTCTCCACCGTGATAACTTGATAACTTGAAAGCTGTATCACTGATCGTGTCAGCGTGTTTATAACAGTTCGACGACTGCGTAGAGTCATTAGGATTTTTTGGAAGCCAGAGAGATGAAAAATTAACAACCGCCTTCCCCGGGAATCGAACCACGGACCTCTGGAATACCGGCCCAGTGTGCAGAACCACTACACCACGAAGGACGCTAGGAAAGTGGGAGAAATACCTTATAACTGTAAACGAGATTTTGGAGCTGTCCTGATTAATACCGGCCAATAAATTGTGTTTCGATAATTCATCAAGAAGTGTTGTCATTATTCACTCCAAATCCGCACGAATATACGTAATGTGAAGAAAGAAAATAACGTAACAATAATAAAGGTAACCGTCATGTGTATTGATATATTTAAAAAACTTTTTTTTTTCTTCAGAATCTAATGAATCCCTTAGCTTCCGATTTTTTTAATAAACTCTTGACTTGAAAAAAAAAAAAAATTCGTTTCTTTTACATCGCAAGAGCATGGCTGGCATATCTCTTTCTATATATCATATCTATCATGATTTTCTGGTCGCCTTCTATTTTTAATGATCCTATGCTGCAGCGATACTACACATTTATAAACATCCAAAATTTCTCCGGAATTCGAGACCGGGTCCAACAATACGACAATTTACAATGCTAACTGCTATACAGATGAGGGCGGCAGAATAATTCTGCATATATGAAATAAGTGTCTGATTTGGAAGAAGCGTAGCATGGAATGAGGTTTCCAGTAACAGCTGTACTTACTTGTACCTCATTAGATATGGATCACCAACGCTTCATCTCATCGATACAGGGATGAAATCCTCAGACATTTTGTGGTCCTCTAACTGAGAATAAATTCATTCTGATAGATCTGGGATGTCCAATCCATGGCTCGCGAGTCACACGTAGCTCGCGCGACCATTTGATGTGGCTTTCATTGCCTGCTTCATTGCCAGGTCTGGTTCCTTTTCAGTTTTATGAAGTCAAGGGTTATGAGGGTAAAGGAAAAGTCGAATTTCATTTATGCTCCACTGTCAAAGGTGCAATCGACACGCTATTTTGCATTAGACGTTGCACAGCGACATTGCGATCAGTATTCCATGCGTCATCATGGACGTGACAGTGTGTTGCTTTATATTGACTTGAATGCTGACTTTTCACTCGATGATCCTTATCGGTAGGTTTGATGGACAACGTTTAGTTACCACCATCAGTGGCTTTGCGTAGCCTGCATAAAGCACACATCAGAGAACAACAACGAATTTTCGAAGTTGTGCGTGAAAGAGTTGAGTTTGGTGGTTGCATACAAGTGCTAAAAATATTCGCTTCTTCTATGTGTGTTAATCATTAATTTTTAAGAGATATTATTGATTTTATAATTTCCCTAATCATGTCATCATATGAGCCGGGAGGAAAGAAGAAAAAAACAGACCTTCAATTATAATTTTAACGGTGAATGGAAAGACAGATATTTTTTCATTAAAGAACAACTATATTTGTTTGATTAAGCATTTAACAGAAAGAAAACAAAAAGAACGACATTTTACAACAGTTCATAAAAAAATTATACTGAATATCCTTCGATCAGCAATCAAAGAAAATGTAAAGTGTTGAAAAGCACATTCATTGCCCAACAATCAATATTTACCAAGTCCGCAAATAAAATTTAGGTTGCTACGGTTGCATATATACTTGCAATTCACAAAAAAGCCCTTTGAGGGTAGCAACATAATTCAAGAATTAAGGATTGCTGCAGAGATATTTCAAGAAGCTAAAATTAAGAATGTAATTATCCAAGATGTCCAATTATCCAGAAATTTCGTCATTCGTAGAATGGAAGCTATGTCTGAAAACGTCAGAAGGCAAATGAAAGAGGATTTTCGAAAATACGTTAAGTTTACACTGTGATCAATCAACAGTTATCTGCAATGTAGTTCAAGTAAAATGTGTTTATAATGATGGCCTTTAATGATTGCTCAAAGAATTCCTCATTGTTTTGCCGTTAAAAGACAAGGCCAACGGATTGAACATTATCATATTCGAATTTTCTTCTGCATAAAACCCTTGTGTTCGTATAGACATGGCACCTACCATGATTTATTCTGCTATTGATTTCACCACAGTAGTATGTAAGAATGATGCTGACTTTCGGAATTTTTTTAATTTGCAACCCATCATACATCAGCAGGCATTATATACAAATATTTTACGTTATGAACACGTGATGAAATGTGTGTGTGTGTGTGTGTGATTATGGCAAAGCTCGAGGGCTATCTGCCTAAGAGGATGGATGCCTTCGTGAAGGACTTTCTAAGGGAAACTGGCTCATATACACGTTACACATGGGGAAAACCACGAAAACGTCCATGCAGCCAGCCCGTTCGCGGGATTCGAACCTCGGACCGAACTACCAGTGTTCAGCGACTTTACCGCTCGGCCGCTGGTGGGCTAAACACGTGATGAAAGTTTTCTAAAACTGTAAATTCTTTTCCTGCCAGACAAAACCGGATTTATATTTGATAAGATCCTACGCTATTTGAGATATGAGTCTCTTATGATAGATGTGAGGCATTTTTTTTTTTTTTTTTTTTTTTTTTTTTTTTTTTTCTTAATACGGGATATAGTACAATTTTTTATGGTGACACCAAGAAGGTGGGAGCCCTAAGCTTTTGTATAAACTTTATACGTATAAGCTTTTGCAGCTTATACGTAAATCTGTCACTGGTGCCAGGTCACTTCAGAATAGATTGTTCAAAATGCTAACTGATGGACTTGATGCTGAGTATGGAACTTTAATGTTACATTCTGAAATTAGGACTTAGTGAGGAAAAAGACCTGCAACGATTTTTAAAGCTTTTCATAGAGATGAAACAGGTTTTAGAATCCAGAAATGAAACTTATGAAAAAGATTTATAGCTGATCATCTGATTTAGCTTTTCTTACAGACCAGAATGAATAAACTAAATCTTGAACTTCAGGGCAAAGAAAAGACTATTATTGAGTTAATAGGAAGTGCAAACGCATTTAAAACAAAATTAAATTTGTGAATGTCCGAAAGAAAGGAAGGTAACATTTTGTAACTTTACAAATTTGGAGAATACAAGAAAATTTAAACAATTAAATAGTCTGAAAATCTCTTAGAGCTTAAAAATAATTTCGAAATTAGATTTTCTGATTTTCGTAAAATTCATCCCAAGGGTAATGCTCGGAGAACAGCTTGTAAAGTACAACATTGGGTGTTAAAGCTGTTTTCTGGACAACATTCCAGCCCATTTCTTCATTCATATCGAATCCATTTCTTTATACTACTAACTCCGAAATATCGCAACAGATTACAGCTATGTTAAATAAAAATTCTGGTGTTCTAGAAATAGAAATAACTAATTTTCAGTCTGATTTACAATTGAAAACAGAGTATCACAAACAGACTTCTGGATATTCGTAGACGAGAAAAAGTAGCCATTCTTAAAACAAACTTTCCAAAGGCAAACTTCTATTTTGGATCAACTTACCTTTGTGAAAGTGGTTTTTCAATAATAAACATGTTAATATTAAAGTCCAGATCCAACATAATAAACAAACGTTTGTAGGACTGCAGAAATTTAAGCACTGCAATGCATGTACCAAAGTACAATAAACTCACAGAAGACATGCAGTGCCAGGTTTCACATTAAAATATGCTTTCCTGTATTTAATTTGCATCTTATTGAATTTTTAATAAGTAGTATTATAAAGAATACATAATTACACTTGCCAAAATTTTTTAGAATCTAAGTTGGCTCCCGTCAAGTTAATTGTTGGCCACTACTGTCATAGATTATGGCACCAGGCCAAATCGTGCTAATTGATGGACGATTTCCTTTTCCACAGAGAATTCAAACATGTTTAGACATTCTAGGGAAAGAATTACTGCTAACTTGTCGCCCCGACAACAGTTCAGCAGCTGGATGCCGCTGTTCTATAGGATTGCGAGATCATAACTCAAATCCTGCCGTAATAATCTTATTAACTCCAATATTGCACCTCAGAGATGTGCAATATTGCTTCCATCAAGGGAAACCACCCAGTTCATTCACACATTTTGTTCATTTTTATGACATAAACGAAATGGGCATTTTCCGATTCACGAACAAGAAACACGTGGAAAATCTATTTATTCCCTGATTTGTGCTTAATTTTCTTTTTCTCGTAGCTCCGAACAATCAGCTGTACATCAAATAACAAAACTTTTCATCATCTTCAGTTTATACCTAAAATTAAAATTCTCCTACCTGTTTTAAGCAGTGCAGTTCAGCTAGTTTGCAGCTTCAGGAAACGGAATAAAAAAATCATAGGATTCGGGAAAATGTATCTTTTTTCAATGCCTAATTGTCTTAAGAAGTCCAGGATCTAGGAACGTGTTCTGGTATTTAATGATGGCAATAATTTTGTACTTAGATTTTAGACTAAAGATTTAGTTAATTAAGGAGAGTCTTATAGATATTTCAGATGAAAACTAGACCGTCTCTTAAGCAAAGAAATAATATGTTGCTTTATCGACTGATTTTTCATCGGCTCCAAAATGCTGCGAAGAAGAAGCATAGTCGCCTAGCTTTGTATACTGTATATCTTCGCAATATGATCATTTCTAACTTTGGCTCACCGCAAGAAATAAGTACGTATGTTGAAAAGGGTTCTTGAAGTTTCTCTTTAATCGCAACTACCTCACATCTATATAAATCTCGCATGCAAATGAAAAAAAAAAAAAAAAAACTATTTGTGAAATTTCAGAGCTCAAAATTAATGTACTGAACAAGTAAAGCAAAATCAAATTCATAAAAAAAGAAAAATGATGCAGACTAGTTTCAGAGGTTCTTTGAGCGGGACGATTAGGTTTTCTGTACCAAGAAACATGAAAAATCAGCTGCGCCCTAACCGAGATTCGAACCGCAGATATTTTACCCCTGTTTGGTCTCTTTATTTGGTTAAAACTGTTATTACAGTTCTGCATTTTTAAATTGGGAAGTAAGTATACGCATTTACAATAATGTTTGAATATTTTTCTCGAATGAGACATTATTTCAGTTTAATTAAAAATTGCCATTGTACTAACAATTTGAAAATTATCCTGTTTTGCAAGAAAATAAACATTTCTCAGTTCTAAAATTTAAATATTATTTCAATTTAGCTTCGAATAATAATACTCGAAATTTCTTTCGTTTTAGGTTATGTTAATATTTTCGTTTTAGACACAGCCCCAATCCATAATAAAAGAATGAAGCTGTTGCCTACTTATGCTGCCTTTCACTTATCTTAAACACCCAAGCAGCCGTATACCCCGCCAAAGTGGCGCATGTAGAAACAATATTTGTTTTTTAATAATATTTTGAAATAAGTTTACTAACGATTATACCATTAACATAGTTTAAAAAATTTATGTTTTAAGAAGGCTATATTATGTACTTTTGCATTAATTTCTATTCCAAATGTACACTATCACTTGCTTCTAAAGTATAATAATGATAAAAACAAAATTCTGTTAGAGTTGCCCGTTGACTATATATCTATTTCCCAACTAAATTTATTTGTGAAGCCTTTACAGTTTGAACAGTACAACGAAACTCATGGAGAGTTTTTAATACGGCATATAGAAAAGTGAATTCATTTTAGGACGAAAGCTTTGGAGCCCTGTGTCAAAATGCATTTAAATTAAAATTGTAGTATTTCCAGAGAAAGTTTAACTAGCATTTTATATTTTTTCACGACACATGTATAAATACAGTTGACCTGTACACGCATCTTTTATCAAAAACTAAATGACGTATGATTACTCTTATTAAATTATAATGATGGTATTAGATCCTATATTACTTGTAGTGTTAAAAAGTACATACACCAAAAAATAATAAATAAATAAATAAAATAAACACTAACATACATTTTAATGAGTTCAGTGTAAGCCTTCTTTCCCTATTTTGTCCCATTTGATAGGACCCTAATGAATTAGTTTTGTAGTTCGTTTCCTAGCACTTTTAGGAAGATATGAGTGCTAATGTATAGATGGAATATGCAAACATATAATGGCTTTCAGGCTTCGTACAATCATTTCTACCGCTTAAACACGAATAAAATCAAAGAAAAAAAATTATTCATATATTTTCAAAAGCAATCGTATGGGTACATTGCTAGGCTTGTAAGATATTTTCTACATTAAAATCCAAATTAATTAGTGGTTTCCAAAACTTGAAATCTGCAATGGTAACTTCATCCAAGGGTAAGATACCCTTGTAAGATATTTTCTACATTAAAATCCAAATTAATTAGTGGTTTCCAAAACTTGAAATCTGCAATGGTAACTTCATCCAATGTCATTTATATGTATTTTGCGTAAAAGATCTTTATATTTGAAAGGAATCAATACTGATTTATTGTATGGAAAGAAGTTTTGATAAGAATTTGATTTAATATAAAATTATATGTCGATTTCGGTTAGCATTTAGATATTAAAAAAAAACTACACTGCTCAAAACAATTAGGGGATATTGTGAGTTCAGTATGAAATAACAACATAATCGACAACTTTTTTACTAAAATTGAAAGGGAAAATTATAACGTTTAAAGTTTGGAATATGCAAATTTTGTCTGTGATCTCGAAAACTAAGCGTTTTACATAGGAAGTGAAAAGCGAGCTGCAGAATTTCTTCTGTAGGAGCAGATTAAAAATCACCGTCATGCATTGAATTGAATGTTTTGTAGCACTGACTACAATGTCTCAGCTCTTCTAATTTCAGCAAGATGACCTAGCTAAAATTAGAAGCGGGTCAAAAGCAATTCGTTGTAGCGGAAGTATTAGGAGTTCCTCAAAATGTCATTTTCAGACTATGGAATCGGTTTGCGGAAACTGGAAATATTCCCCGAAGATCGGAACAATGTCGTACGTACGCCTGCAACAACAAAAATGAGAATCGGTATTTAACACTAAAGCTCCGTTCAGACGGCGGCATCCATTCCGAGCTGAGACGTTGAACGTGTAGCACGTACTTTGGTGACGCTCTGATCTGATTGAATACTAACCCAGTTCTGTAGGCGGTTAGTGATCGTTCGTTCATCCGGAGCTGTGATAGCGAGCGTGAAGGTCGCACTTTGGATAAGCTCTGTTACGCTGTTGTAAATGTGCAATCCTTCAATTATTTTAGAATTTTCTACTTATTTAAATTTTGTAAGTTATACTATCACGTTGTCTTGCCACATAGCCTAATTGCTGGGCATAGCTAACTGTCAGGGGCCTTGAGTGCTATCCACTACACATCCGCCTGTAGAGGCAGGCCGTCGTGCCCAACGAGTCACTCACTTCCGTCACTCGCTATCCACCACCAAGCAGCTTATTAGGCTCGCTGAATACATTGGCAGCTCTCTACATAATCATCAGACTGTCGCCTTACTCATGCTATACGTGGCAAAAGCCTTCGACCGCGTCTGGCATGAGGGGCTTATTTTCAAGCTTATTAACCACGGCTTTTTGCCTGCTCTTATTAGGATTATTCACTCTTTTTGTGAGGGCGCAAATTTCACTTTTCTATAGGAAAGGACTGCTCGGACTTTAAGATAATTAGGGCTGGCGTCCCACAAGGGAGTATTTTAGGTCCTGTCTTGTACTTATTTTATGTCGCAGATCTAACAAGGGCCAACCTGGATTATAATTATTTTCTTGGATGCTACGTTGACGATACTGCACTAGCAGTGAAGTCGGCAAACCCCAACTTTGCGATCCGCAAACTGCAGAGCATTATACCGCAAATTGAGCACTGGTGTCGAAAATGGCGGATATGTATCAATGCGGATATGTCCCAACTACTGATTATAAGGAGGAAGCACTCACGGACTAATATCACTGAAAAACTTATGTTCTTCAACACTGAGGTCCCCCGTGTTAACAAGGCAAAGTATTTAGGTCTTGTACTCAACACCAAATTCAACTGGAAATTATGCACGTTCGGGGGAAAACTATCGGCGTGATTCAAAGTCTCACCCCTCTACTCAGTTACGATTCAAAATTAGACTTACGAAGAAAGAGGCATCTCTACATTTCGGTCATCAGACCCCTTTTCTCTTACGCCTCGCCTGCATGGGCTACCATGAGGACTATGGATTTGGACAAGCTGCTGCGTACTATGACTCATGCACATTACTGCGTCTCAAACAAAACTCTACACACGGATCTTAAAATCGAGCCTGTCCTAAATTTTCTGCACCGGATGAACGATAATTTCTTTAAAAAAGCAATTAATTGCCCACGTCTCAAGAATCTTAAAGTTCTTGATTATATCATCTTAGAAGAGGAGGGTGAACTCAGACCACTGGCCGCCCACCTGTCCCGGGACGCTAGCTTTCCGGCTGCACATATGGTATATAGCACACCCTTTTAATTTAAATTTGTATTGTATCCTTATGTATGTAATGTTAAAAGTAGTACTGTATTTTCTTATTTAATCCCTTCGTACTTAAGTTGTAACTCATTGTATCCATGTTTTGTATCTTAACATATTTTATCTCAGCTGTGCACTTATTAGGAACTGTCAACTTAGGATGCTCTCCCTTGATCTTTTCGCATCAAACGCACTAGGCTCCGCCTCTCAAGTTCTCTGCGCTCTCTCAGGCCGCATATTTAACAAGTGCACATCAGCGTAGGGGTTTCGAAAATGGACCAATGAGTTTCTATTTTTCTTGTGATGCTAAATCTTCAAGCCTGTGAGCGTATGTTGTTTACGTTTTAATTTGTATTTGTTTCGCAGTTATAAATGTATGGCGTAATAGTAGAAAATCTCGTAGTGCTTTCGTTTTATGAGTTTAATTAATCGCTGACATTTCACTTTCGCGATTTTTATCACGCATTAATATTTGGAATGATGTTTACGACATATTATCGCTCAGAAAATGACTCAAGCTACAATCAGCTTCGAATATTGTGCATTTACGCACCTGTGGATTAACAGAATTTAAGTGTACAATTTTTTTTAAATTCTGCTGAGAAGGACTGGAAGTGTTACAACGAATCTGGTGTTTCTTATTTCAGTGCTTGGATTCTTTTGCTTTTTAAAGTGTAAGATTCAGAGTAATATTGCGTATGATCTGATTATATCCATTGTTAACATTAAAAGTTAATACGTGAGTAAATTAAATATATTCGTTGTGAATAAGATAAATTCGTTCAGTTTGATGAGTACTTCTTGAGTAGACAGTACATGCAAGAGCGAGCAGTTATTAAATGTGAAATTTAACACACTAAATATATAAGCATCCAAATTAGCAAAGTTCACTTTGAACAAAATTCTGCATTGGTTATTATAACATATTTTTCATATAAATTTCAATAAAAATTACTGACTTCTATTTACATATATAATTGGTATAACTATTTTTCTCATATGTATAGTTTTATGTAAAGATATCATTTGGGCTCAGATATTATCACATATTTCTTTCTTCATCTTAGTTACCACTTATTAAGTAATATTTCACATGGCTATTTTTGCGGAGTATCCACTTCCAAGTTATCCACATATACTTGCCCCATAACGCAGGCATTAATACTGACACCGTCACTACAGCTACCACTATACAAAAACACTACATTACCTTTCACATCACTACTAAACTAGTGTGGCCCCGCCACCACCGCCTCGCGAAACATGAGGAATGGAACTGTCGTAAAACAAACCCAAATGGAGAACAACTCTTTGAATTTATAAACAACGAACCTGTTTATTTCTTTGCGCCTGAGGAATACACTTATCTTGCACATAACCCGAACAGAGGGGACATTCTTGATCTACTACTTACCTCCGCTTCAATTCCAGTATATCTTGAAGTTGTTAATGATCTAAGCTCGGATCATTTACCTGTAATGGCCACACTTGGAATCCTAAAAGACAAAATGACGCAGGAGAAAAAGATTACAGACTGGAAGCAGTATAATCTGATCTTAAGTAATAGCACCTTCCTGAACACAGCTTTAAGAACCAAGCAGAACATAGACTTAGCTGTGCACCTGTTTACTAACAGTATCATTAATGCAGTCAATACTGCCACCAAGAACATTCCCATTAAACAGACATCTGGAAGACTTCCCCCCACACACATCAAAGATAAAATCAGAGAAAGAAATAGATTAAGGAAAGCCTGGAATCGAACATGGAACCCGAGTACTAAAACGGAAATTAATAGACTGAATCGTGACATCAAGCAATCAATTCTTCAGCTCAGAAATGACCTTTGGGACGAAAAAATCATGAAATTTAATGAACCAGACAATGCGTTCTGGTCATTTGTCAGAAATCTAAAAGGAAAGGTTGTAGCGAACAAACCACTTCACTTCAATAATAGCGTAGCTCTCACTAATAAAGAAAAAGCAAACGCCTTTGCAGAACATTTTGAAAATCAGTTTAAACCGAATGAGAGTCCTTGTGACATAGACTTCGCTTATGATATAAGATACTGCATTAATGACTGGTTTACCTCACCGGAGGACTTAGAAGAATATCTGGAACTCACCTCTCCACATGAAATCCAAGAAATCATAAGGAAACTAAAAAACAGGAAGGCACCGGGCTATGATGCAATAACCAACCTAGCGATCAAGAACTTACCGAAAAATTGTATTTCAAGATATGCCAGTATTTTAAATGCTTGCTTAACTATCAGATACTTTCCGCTTGCCTGGAAAAGAGCCAAAATGATTGTCTTACCTAAAGCCAGCAAGGTTACCATCGCCCAGAATGATTTAGACCTATCAGTTTGCTTCCCGTTTTGGGGAAAATTTTTGAACGCATCATTTATCATAGAATCCATCCATACTTAGAGAAATTATACATAACAGACATCATGTGGCTTTACTCATACTAGACGTGGCCAAAGCTTTTGACCGAGTCTGGCACGAGGGTCTAATTTTCAAGCTCCGTTCCCTTGGCTTCTCCAAAACTTTAACGTGTCTCATCTACTCATTTATGAAAGGCAGAAGTTTTCATGTTTCTATTGGAAATGAGATTTCTGAAGTCAAAAGAATTCACGCCGGCGTCCCGCAAGGGTCAATTTTAGGTCCGATCTTATATATTTTCTTTGTGACTGACTTCCCTAAAACAAGCTTTAACTATAATTACTTCATTGGCTGTTATGCAGATGATACGACGCTTGCTGTAAAATCAATGTGTCCTAATCAAGCTGTCAGGAAACTTCAACAAGTCATGCCGCAAATAGAATTTTGGTGTACCAAATGGCGTATTTCAGTTAACGCAGATAAATCCAAACTGCTCATTATCCGAAAGAAGAACTCTGCCACTAAAATCACGGAAAAGCTTATTCTATTTGAGACAGAAGTTCTTAGAGTACGCAAGGCGAATTACATTGGCGTTATTATTAATAAATTTTCCCTAAAAGACCAACTGACTCATGTCAGGGAAAAAAACACTAGAAGTCTTAACCCACTTATTAACGACCACTCTAAACTGGACTTAAGAAGAAAACGGCACTTATACATCTCTGTTATACGGCCAATCTTCACGTATGCATCCCCTGCGTGGGCATCGTTAGAGACAGGGACATATCTAAATTACAAATTACACAGAACAAGTTGCTGCGCACCTTCACGAATGCGCATTATTTTGTATCTAATAGGACTTTACACAAGAACTTGAAAATTGAAACTGTCATAGAGCATCTTCATCGCTTAAACTCCAGCTTTTCCAGAAAGCAGTTACATGCCCTCACATGACAAAATTACATGTGTTTGACTACATTCCACTACCGGAAGATAAAAAGTTACGACCACTGGCAGCCCACCTAGCCAGAGATCTGAACTTTCCTACATAAAGTAGAATATTCCTGTATATAGTTGTACATATTGTATATAGCTATTATGAATACTTTTCTCATTATTTCATCGAAACTTTTATATGATAGCTGATCTTCCAAACTGCATTTTTGTCACTGTAACTATGTATTTGCAAATGTATGCTTTTGAGAGTTTGTATTCTTACAAACTCGTTCTGTCATGTAGTATACTCTCACAGTATCTTATCATAAAAACTCATGATTGCTTTACCTCGCACTGCTCCGTCTGCGACGCGTCTTCTTGTCTGGCCTAATTCCTAGGCTTGCGGCATCTTGCTCGTCCCCTTCTGCCTCACCTCATTCTCTTAACTCCTTCCACGTCAGACTTCCTACCGTCATGTGCCTACTGGCTCTCCTCATGAGCTGGAAACAGCGCGCTTCACACGCTACTCCAGCCATACTTGTTCCGATCGGATCGGATCGCATTTGTTTGTATTTATTTCAAATTCCTTCAACCAGGCAGTGAAATCTTCACAATTGCTTATATTTGATCCAATTTCACAATGAAAAGTTTCAGAAGAAATGGATGATGCTTTAATTATTTTGTACAGAAAATTGCGTGGTAGAATATTTTCAACCATCTTGCTTAAATCTTAAACCACGCGAAAGATGATGTGACATGACAGAAATATTACTGGATGCCCATTGGTCCATCCAAAAACCACTCCCTCGGTGGCTACGCAAATGTGCACTTGTGAAATATGCTCTCGGGCCATGTGGCTTCTTGGACACACCCTCTACCTTCCCATCTTAGTCCTCCGTAATCCCATGTCCAGACAGTTAACGTCAGGAGCCCACTGAGCATATCTCGCTGAGCCGGTAACATCGCGCTTCGCGCGATAATTCGGCTATAAATGTTCGGTTCGGTTAGGTTCGGTTCAGACGGCGGCATAAAGAACATAGAGGCATAGTCATAAAGGTATAAAATAGGGAGTTCCGTTCACACCTGAGAGACGGAGGTCTAAGCTGAGGCCAATGAGAGAAGCTAAATTTGCGCGTACTTGAATATGTCCATACTTTTCGCGCGCTTTTCAGCTCACCATAAAGTTTTACTGGTTCAACAGAACGCTCTTTTATCTGCCCTTCTTATAAGCCAAGGGGCAACAGAAGAAGGTTAAAAAAAAGAATGGTCTAGAGATATTTTTTTGGAATACTTGGTTGGCATATATTTCTTTGCAAAGCAGTATGGAATATTTCTGCATTGTACTGTAGTACTCTCTATACTATTAACATCCACATGCATATTTATATATATAAAACCTTCTACAATTTTTATATATAATTTCTCTTAGGAGAAATACGATATTCTAAATATGCCTAATTAAAAAAAAATCTTGAGGATAAGTGACAGATAGCCTGTATATAATATTTTTCCATTTCGCAGGTGGGAAAGCAATTAAGCAGAAAACAGTACTTACCATATATAATTTTTTTTAATTTGTTTTCAATCAAAAGGAACATGTTTCTGTGCTTAGCACTCCTTCTTCACTGTCGATCATTACAGTAGTTGGCGGCACTACCAGTATCAATTATCAGTAATACTAGTATCACACAACTAGTCACCATAACCAGCAAACACAACTAGTACAATACTATGAAACGTTCATTCAACAATGTATTTTATGCTCAATCATTAAATACATTTTGCTGTGTTGCCAGCTGCTTGTATACATCTATTTCTAATAATTTGCATGTATAAGCTGCACACCTGAATTTCATATGCTTTTTCTGAAAAAAAAAGGGTGGGTTACACTCGAGAGACTACATAGTAAACACTAACTTTCAGGAATTTTTGTGAATAATTCTGAAACTGGTATGTTTACATCATATGAGTAATTCAAACTAAACTCTGCTCTGCTGTGAGATGTCATAGATGTAAGTTTCTATGACAATTCTTCACTCACTGGCAGACATGCATATTAAAGCACTAAAAAGAGTTTAATTTTAACTCATGCTGTCACTTCTATTTACGACCAATATCTCAAAATTAATTTCACATTGACAAATTTTAGGTACCCAAGTCTTCAAATACAACAAAATTATAAACATTCATACCTTATCCAGGAATTTCTACCAGTGAAATAGCATGAATTTAATGATCAAAATTTCATTCAAATGATAGTAATAAAGAGTGGATAATAATAACAAATACTATTCATTAAATTATAGTCCATGTTATAAATTATTTGTGCTATTCAGTTTCATTAAAAGTAAATTCTTTTCATGGAGAACGTAATTAAAAAACAGAACAGAACATCAACAGGAGACAAAACTGTCTAGACTATTGACTGTTGTTTAAAGGATATTTCACTACATTTTTTCCTTCTTGGAATTCATAAGAGCATTTTCTCAAAAGATTAATTTTTTATTACTTATACAAAGCTTACACCATTAAATTAACTATTGTGACTATTCATAAATAAGTGAAAATAATTTTTTCTTTTTTCTAAAAGTAATATTTTTACTGAAAAATAAAAAGCAGCAGATTCTTGATATTGATTTGATGTTTTAGTAAAATTAATTCATGAAGTTTGTTTGGAAAGAAAATCAGTATTTGAAGAAAATAGCAATACAATATTTCCAGCTTTTTCAATAAATTTATTCTTAAATACAAAAATAATTATTCAGAAAGAAAAGGATAGTAATAATTTACACAAAAATAATAAACAGAAAGAAAGTAATAATAATAATTTACACAGAAAAAATAAAATTTTTGCAAGCATGCATTTTTTTAAAGAATTTTCATAGTAAAATGAAAAATAATGCATGGGATCAATGATCTACAGAATCATACACAGCGTGCATGATCCTGAGCTTAACTTTCACTTTACGAGTTTCATCCATATTTTTCAATTTATTGTGAAAACTCATTAAAAAATGCATGTCATCATTGCAGATGTCTTGTGAGCTCAATTCATTATTTCGTTCGGATACGATTGCAACTCATTCGGATACGATGTGCTCCATATTAAAAAAAAATGTCGCCTTCGATGTAACAGCGAAATGGTCTAAAGAAAGCCGCTTCGTTTTAACTTCGCTCTGATTGGTCGACGCTGATCCCAAACTCGGGTTAAAGTTGAACTCTTTTGCTAAATTTAACATTTAGCACTAAATTTTACCTCTTTTCGGAACCCTTCCTTTGGCGATAAAAATAATTCTTTGATGATGTGGGGATAAAGGCAATAAGCTTAAGTGCCTCGTAATAGAAGCCTTCCTTGGTCATTGGTTGAAAACTTGGAACCTTGTGCCACGAGCCTTAAACCAGATTATGTGGCGTAGCCTTGCCTTGGCAACCTTGGCCTGGTTGCCAAGGCCTGGTTGCCTTGGCAACACAGCTCAGCTTTAACCACTTATGCCCCCGTCTGAACATAGCCTAACACAACAGTCACAAGAAACATAACAGTCAGAAGAAACCTCACTATGAAAGCCATTTTCTTGCAGAGAAAGCTCTGCAAGAAAGCTCCTTCTAGCTCCTTCAGAGGGCTTGGTACCACAGCTTCAATTCAAGCTGTTCGAAATCGACTATATCATGCGGGTTTGTATGCTCGCACACTTATGGTTTGTGTTTTGATGACGCTGGACTACAGTGCTGCCCGCAGAATGTGGGCGCAGGAGCATTTCAGATGGGGAGGAGATGAGTGGAGTAAGTTCTCTTCACGGAGGAGTCCTGGTTCAATATACAGCCTGACAAACAGGCAGATTTTTATTCGGAGAGAACTTGGTATAAGAAAGACTTCTGCCATTTGTGCATGAAATTGTCCGATTTGGTGGGGGTGAAGTGATGTTCTGAGTTAATATTATAATCAATGGCTGCACCGACCTGCACATTATCAGGAATGGAGCACTAACGGCTCAGCAATATAGTGATGAGATCCTAAGATATATTGTGATCCTTTACGCTGCCGCAATATCAGGAATGAATCCATTCTCATAAATGATAAGGCGACACTATATCGTGCTCAGTTAGAGAACAATTTCCTTTTCGACGAAGGAGTCCTTCGAATGTATTGGCCAGCATGTTCCCCAGATATAAACGCAAAAGAACATGTTTGGGACATTCAAGGGCGAAAGGTTGCTAATTGTTTATCACTCTCAGAAACTATTCAACAGTTTGAAAGCTCTCTTCTACAGGAGCGGGAGAAAATACGCAGTCCCTCATTGATTCCATGCCTCATTGGTGTGCGATATTGCTTTAGGTCAGGGTGAACAATACCCCCTTATACAAACACATTTGTATCCGAGTTACCCCATTGTCTGAATGATACGCACAAATTGCGCATTTTTTACTTGGTTACTTTTTAAACTTGGTCAATAAAATTCAATTACTCCTCGTTCATCGTCTTTTCTCATATCTTACAACACCTATATATTATAACATATATCATTCACCAAAATATTTCCTCATCAGGCAGTTTATATCCAATATCATAACATCCTCTAGTATTTGTTTCGAGCAGTGTATTTCATATGCTTGGAATATCTCAATAATTGTGACAATATTTTGAATCTGCATTTAGAAAAAGTGCGATAATACTCCTTAAGAAAATAAAAAAGCTCTACCAAAAATCTCAGCAATTCTTAGATCGATGTCACATCAATACCAATCATTTGAAATTGTGCAAAACGTTTGAGTGTTTCTTTCATATGAAATTTCATTTTGTTGAATTCAAATCGTAAAAAATATTATAATTGTGATTTAAATTAATTTTAATTGATCTCATTGCTGACAGTGCCCGGATGGTCACATGTTCAATTTTGGTTTTGTACCTGTCAGAAAGCGCTTTAACAGATATTGAATATCCCTTACTATTGGGCAGCGACTTTGCCCTAGCTTGAAGACTAGAAGCACTGTCAAGATGTTATACTAGTTTTAGGACCTTTTTTCTTTCAAATTTAATTGCCTCTCGAATTGCCAGGAAGATAGACTTTGATCAGGTTGATTCTGCTTTTCAGATTTTAATTTGTATTTCACTGCAAACAGTGCAAGAGGCGCAACAAGTACCCAACTCTGTTAAGATATGAATGTTTTTAACAAAGGGTAAAAGAAAAATGATAGAAGGACTTTTTTTTTTTTTTTTTAGATATTATACATAATTTTGTGGTGTTGTACGCATTAAAATTGTTTGCAACAAGGAACTATCAATTCCAAAATATTATAACTTCGCCATTATAAAACGAATAATTAAGAAAAAATTGAAACGTTGGGAGGTAAACTAAGGAAAAAAAGCTACATTTTTTAAAATTTGGCTTACAACAACAAAATATTTTTTACGGAAACAAATAAATCTAGTGTAATAACAGTTCATGCGAGTTTTGCTTTCGTGCACTTAATTTTAAAAAGATCAAAATCATTTAGTGACGATGAATCTGCAAACGCTTGTTTGATTAAATCTGCTGAACATCATTGTCCTGACAAACAACTGTTTTTTAAAAATATTAGTATTGTATTTTATTATATATTTATTGCACAAGGCACTATATTTAACTTACATGACACTTTATTTGACCCGACATTTACATGACCCGGCATTAACAGTCTCATTTTTGGTTTACAATCGCTTCCCGCGCTTGGCGCTAAAGATCAGTAAAATATTAATTTATTATTATAAATTAATACTTATTTATTATATATTAATATAGTAAATATTATAATATATAATAATAGTAAATATAATATATAATAGTAAATATAATAAAGGTAATCGTAAATATTAATTTAGAAGTCAAACAACAAAAATCAGCATTTTATTTGCAAATTTTCACAGGACTAGTTTCGTTAGTTTTACCAAACCATATTCCTCAGCTGTCAAAGTTCAAATGAACAAGATAAGATATAGTGATAAGATAAAAATGGCTGGAAGAAGTTAAGCTACTGGTGCCATCTATTGATGAAACAAGAAAACTAAAATATAATTTCCTTAAAGGCTGAAGGCAAAGATGAATTATATGGTTGTTAACTAGAACAGAAAGATTTCTTTGACTGCAAAACGTCTCTAGGAAATCTAATTCACCAATTGATGATGTTTTTGAATAATTTAGACTGCAGAAAAATGGAAAGTGTGATTTTCAGACCTACAATGCTCGGCAGCAGAGGACTTCTGCGCTTCTTTTTTCCTAACCTATGTCTTATGTTCCGAAATTTTAAGGCTCTCTTAGTTTGAGCAATGTAAATTAAACCACACTGGCAAGAAATCCTGTAAATACCCTAAGAATTCATATCCTGAATTGGGTCCTTGAGTATGGAACTCGAAATTTTATTGATAGGAGAATAAACGACCCGAAAATTAAACTTCTGTAAAATACGTGCAATTTTATAGCTAATTGATGGAAAGAAAGGAATGACAACAGAATTCTTATACTCTCCTAAAACAAAAGTGTGCCTTTTCGTGTGTTGAGATGAGAATATTTAACAGCTTGGTTAATAATGATGGGTGAAAAGCCCCTGTCAATAGCTACTGCTTTTAAATAGTTTAGTTCTTGATCAAGAGCCAGTTTGGAGGAGCAAACTTTGAGTCCATAGAAAACAAAGGAATAAAATGAAGAATTTTAGTTAGTCGGATGACATGATTTCAAGTGTGGTGGAAGGCAAACCGATGAAAAATTCAAAAGTGAACTCAACAGCAGGATCAATGGAATTCATTATGAGAACTTTATTTAAATCATCTTTATTACCGTCAAACAGGATAAAAGTATCTTCTACATAGCGGAACCATGCCAGGAAGTTTAAAGTTTCAAATAATTTTGATTCATAATAATGCGTGCAGATATCAGCCAGGATGGGACTAAGATAAGGCTTCCCGGGGCAATTCCCTCAGTTTGTTTGTAATACTTATTTTGGAAAACAAAATGAGTTTGTGTCAGAGTATGATAATTTTTTTAACGGCTTGGTTACTAATGTTGGGAAAAAAGTACCTGTCATTAGCTACTTCTAAATAATTTAGTTCTTCATCAAGAGCCAATTTGGAGAAGTAAACTTGAAGTGCACGGAAAACAAGGAAATAAAATGAAGCTAACTTTTGTTTAGCCGAATGACATGATTTGAAGTGTGGTGGAAGGCAAACCGTAGTACCGACTTACTCTGTTTCAAACTAAGCCATTTTCTTTTCCAAATTAAGTATTACAAACAAACTGAGGGATTAGCCATGGGAAGCCCTCTTAGTCCCATCCTGGCTGGTATCTATTTACATGCATTATTATGAATAAAAATTGTTTGAAACTTTAAACTTCCCGGTATGGCTCCGTTATGAAGACAATACTTTTACCCTGTTTAACGGTAATAAAGATAATATAAATAAAGTTCTTTCCAATAATGAATTCCATTGATCCTGTTATTCAGTTCACTTTTGAACTTGATACATGCAATTCTCTTCCGTTCCTCGACATTTTGGTCACACGTAACACATCCAACTTCAGTACTACTGTTTACCTTAAACCTTCATCAGTTTACTTTCCACCACACTTCAAATCATGTCATCCGACTAAAGCTAAAAGTTAGCTTCATTTTATTCCTATGCTTTCGATGCACTTCAAGTTTGCTCCTGTCTCTTGATGGGAAACTAAATTTTTTGAAGGCAGTGGCTGTTGACAGGGGCTTTTCACCCAACATTTATTAATCAAGCAGTTAAAAATTTCTCATTTCAACACACCAAAAGGCACACTCTTGTTTTAGAAGATTATAAGAATTTTGTTGTCATTCCCTTCTTTGCATCAATTAGCTATAAAACCGCACGTATTTTACAGAAAATTTAACTTTCGGATCGTTTATTCTGCTATCAATAAAATTCGGAGTTCCATACTCAAGGACCCAATTCCGCATATGAACTCCTTGGGGTGTTTACAGGATTCCTTGCCAGTGTGATTTAATTTACTTTGGCCAAACTAAGGAAGCCTTAAAATTTCGCGTTAAGGAAACTTGAGGCATATGTTAGAAAAAAGGAAAACACGGAAGTCTTCTGTTGCCCAGCATTATTGGTCCGAAAATCCAACTTTCGATTATTCTGCAGCCAAAATTGTTCAAAAAGCATCTTCCATTGGTGAATTAGATTTTCAAGAGGCATTTCACATTAAAAAAAATCTTTCTGCTCTAGTTAACGACCCTAATTCCAATCCATCTTTACCTTCCAGAAAATTATGCTTTAGTTTTCTTGTTTCACCAATAGATGGCGCCAGTAGGTTAACTCCTGTCAGAATTTTTATCTTGTTCATTTGCACTTTGGCATCTGAGGCTTATTGCACATTAAAACCATAGAAACTAGTTCTGTGAAAATTCGCAAATATAACGTTGATTTTTGTTGTTTGACTTGTAAATTAACATTTGTTCGACGTGTTATTATTCTACCTTAAATACTTAAAACATTTTAGAAACGTTGCTTGGCGCTGCTTCGCACGTGCCAGTTCTCAGTTCGATTACGATTACGTTCTCGTTACACTACAAGTAGTTTGTGAGGCAACATAGTAGAGAAGCATATTCAAGAAATCGCTCTTAATTTACGATGTCAGGTAAATGAAAAATATTACAAATTGCTCAGCATTCTCAATAACAGTTTCGGAGAGTATTGATATACAAATATAGTGCAGTTTACCCTTTTCATACCAGGTGTTACTGATGAATTTGAAGGGTTTGAGGAATTACTGAAAGGAAGAGCTATTGTACAAAATATTTGTTCTGAAATACAAACTCTAATAGATAAATATAAATTAAATTGAAATAAAATGGTTGGATTTGCAAAAGAAGCTGCTAATGTTCGTAAAAAGGGTCTCAGATTTAAATGGTCGCCCGAAAGGGTTTGCTAAGGATTTTCCACCCTCTCGCAGAGTTCGCAGACTAGCAGTCTGCTATTATTACTCACTCACCCACTTCTTTTTACCTTTATGCTTTACTATTAAGCATCATTCGCACCTGCGCCGTATACAGTACAAAAGCAAAATCGCAAAAATGTTAAAAGCAGCGTGTGTTTAGAGTTTCCGATGAAGTGTTAAATGTTTACATACATTTTCCATTTTTTTCGGTCTTTTCTCAGTTTATCATATCAGTGTAAGTTTCCTTAGTAATATGGCTTGTAAAACATTTTTTGTCTTTTTATTATTAACGTTTTGTGAGTTAAATTTATTAATTAAATATCATTTCTTCGCACTTAGGCCACATAAAATTCAGTTGAATAGCAAAATCACAAAATATTTAAAAACAGCATGTCTTTAGAATTTCCGATATGTAATCTCGCGCGCTGGAAATTGCATGTTTCAATCCGTACATTGTTGCCACTGTTCGTTTTCAAATCGAAGAGTTAGCTCAAAATTAATTTAAGTTCTATAAAATATTAAACACAAAATTCAGGCTTCCATGTTCGAGTGGAGGACTACGTTATTCAAAACTTGATGGTACCGTTGTTTTTTCACAGTGCGAGAAAAATGCATACATTCATGCAGATTCTTCATTATTTAATTTCTGTAAAAGTAATACAGGATCATAATATTTCTTGGCAACAATTTGAAAAGTGGTTGAGACATTTAAAGTGATACACCGCCAAATCTCGTTTCGATAATTATAGATCATTCGGACTAACGCCCTTCTGGGCAAAAAATGGATCAACGGTGAAATTAAGAAAAAGTGGTGAAAGAAGAAAATTTTCTGAGTACGTTTCGCCCCACACATTGCATTATTCCTCAAGAAGAACTCTGTGCCAAAAGTTTACAAATGGATGATATTATGGTAACGGTAATTAAAACAGTAAACTTTATTTGTGGATGAACTATGAATCATCGAGAATTTGCTCTATTGCTTGAAGAAATTTAAACTTAGTACGGAGAAATGATTTATTATTATGAGGCGTGGTGGTTAAGTCCGGGAGATGTGTTAAAACGACTTTTGATTTAATAAATAAAATCAAAATTTTCATGATGCCAAAAAAGATAAAATTATCGATGGGCTACATAATGATGCACGGATAACAGATTTAGCATTTCTTGTTGATTTAACCTGCAATTTAAATATTCTCAATAAAGAGCTGCAAGGAAAGAATAAACTTATCACTGGTATATATGCTTCAATTAGAGCTTTTGAAGTTAGCTCCTAAAAACATAGGCAACACAAACTGAAAGGAAAAACTTTTGCGCAATTTCTGTGTCTTAAATCTAGCTTTAATATTCTAAATAAAAAAATCTCAAGCAAACGGGAGAAAAATAACATTGTTACGACCACAATTTGAAGGCAGATTTAAGGAATTTAATGATTTGAAGTGCGATTTTAAATTATTTTCAGTTAACCATTAAAAGCATACGTGAACAACGTACCACAAAATCTGCAAAATGAACTAATTTACAGTGTTATGTAAATTTCATTCAAAGATAAGAAGAAAAGATCTGATGAAATTTTATTCGTACTTTTCAAAAAATAATCCTCAGATTATCCTAAGATAATTTTTGCAATAAAAATAATCGCTTTGTTTGGGAGTACATTTATAAGTGAATATTTTTTTCGCAATTGAAAATTAACAAGTTTCACAAAAGGACCCGATTGACCAATGAGCATATACTATCCGTGAAGTTTGTTTGAATTGCAATTTTTGACGGAAATCCTTACAAGGTTATCTTTGCCAAACCAATGGCTGAAGCGAAAATTAAGAAGTATGTTTAAAAATTTTATGCGTGCAGTTACACTATAGCTTAGGCTGGATAAAATTGATAATAAAAAGAGACTACAATTCATGGTAAAAGACAACATCTATTAAAAGCTGGATCAATTTATTGTGATGTTGTTTTCCTTTTATTCTAAATCCAATTTGAAACAATTAAAATGTTTTATGCAAAAATATTTAAAACTATGGCATTCCAGAAAAATAAGGCGAATTCTCAGAACTGCATTCCCTACTAAAAATGCCCCATAGAAACCAGTAAAACTTTTTATGGGTACCCATAAGATTTTATGGGTTTTTATTGACTTTTACTGGTTTCTGTTGGTCTCTGTGGGTTTTTTTTACTGGTTTCAAAATGACCCATAGAAACCAGTAAAACTTTCTACTGGTACCTATAGAATTTTTGATGGTCTCTATTGACTTTTACTGGTTTCTGTTGATCTCTGTGGGTTTTTCTTACTGGTATCAATTGACACCCATACAACCAACATTCAATGGCAGAACTTTGTACTGGTTTGTATAGGTTTATATTGACTCTTGCTGGTTTTGTTACTGGTATCAATATAATAATAAATCTCCTGTTGGTTTGTATGGGTTTGTGCTATTTTTTTATCTGACGTTAATATACTTCTTGTAAACAATAAAATTAACAGAATGAAAATATGATCTCTTTAAGACCACCACAGTAACCTGTAAACGCAGGTGGTCGTTTTAGAGAGGGTTTTTACTAAATATGCTATTTTTTTTATTTATTTTTTTTTCGGAAACAATAACAGTAATCATATACACCACACACAACGAGGTCTCTCCAAGGCGATCATCCGCAAATAAAAATTCATCTTTGCAAGTGGTCGCCTTAGAGAGGTGATGCTCAATACCAATAGATACTCACGTTCTCAGAGATACGTTTATCTTTTAGAGGTGGTCGTCTTAGGGAGATTGCATCTACGGAATGAATCTCTCTAAGACGACCAGACACACTTGCAGAATTTTCTTTGTGAATGGTCGCCTTACAGAGGGAATATTCAATACCAAAGTATACTTATGTTTTCAGAAATACTGGTTTCTTTCAGAGGCTGCAGTGGCGTAGCGAGGGGGGTGCAAGGGGGTGCATGATGCCCCGGGCGCAGCTTATAGAGGGGCGCCAAATGGTCTCCAAACAAGATTTTCCGGAAAATTTCAGCTTTTCAGATCGATTTCTGGAAAATATATTTAAAATTAATAACTATTGTAATATAATTAATTATTTATTTTCTTGATTTGTCTGATAAAATGTGTAATAAAATGTTTGCAGTAGATCAACCAAAACGTTCTTTCTGACCACTTTATTTCTAAAAAGTAGAGATATATATTTAAACGAAATGCTTGTATATCTCCCGCTTTTTATTTGAAAACGATAACATGACTTTGTTATCGTTTTAAAATAAAAACACGACTTCCAAAATCCGATTCCATAATCTGGAAATGACATTTTGGGAAATTCGTAATGCTTCCGCTACAATGGATTGCGTTTGACTCTTCTGTAAAAGACTGATGGCCTTCCTGGCTACCGATTCAACTAAGTCATCTTGCTGAGACATCGCATATTCACTGCTACGAAGCACTCAACGTATGTGAATTGTTTTTAATCTTCTATTACAAAAGGAATACTGCAGGTCGCTCCTTACTCCTTATCTAAAACGCATAGTTTTCGACGTCACAGACTAAATTTGCATATTCCCAACTTTGTAAACGTTATAATTTTTCTTTATAATCTCTTCTATTTTCTTTTGTTCAAAAAGGTTATCGATTATATGGTCATTTCATACCGAACCCACAATATCCCCTAATTGTTTTGAGCAGTGAATGTGACTGCATGATGTTACTCCGCAGTAGAAAAGAAACGGAACCTAAAACTCTACTACAGAATATAGAGAAAATGTTTTTCTAAACCTAAGAGTCGCACTTCAAATACTACTTACTATTTCATTATCAAATGCTAGCTATGAACGTTCGTTCAGCAAATTAAAATAAATTTTCACATATTTATAATCAACGATGGAACAAGATCCCCTAAGTCATCTAGCATTTTTAAGTGAGGAAAGAGAAAAATTTGAAAGGATCGACTTTGATGAAGTAAATGATAAATTTGCTTCATCCAAGGTAAGAAAAATGTATAAAAAATAATAAATTTTATTCATGTATTATATTAATGTTAATAAATATAAGAGCCCGATCAACTCGAGGTGCACGTGATTGAAGCGAGATGAGGACAAATTAAAATTTTTAAGTTGGTTGGTGGTGTGTCTGACAATTTTAGATCTTTGGCACTCCAATCACGAACGTGTCCGGTTGGCTATGTCCTTTTGCATGCTAGGCCATACAAAATGTTGAGATATCAGTTTCCTCGAAGCCTTGATGCCAGGATGTGACAGACGATGTAACAGACTAAAAATGGCATGGCGAAACCCGGAGGGAACATAAGGTCGAAATCTTAAATCCTGAACATCACAATAAAGTGATTTTCCAGGTGACAGCTGCATAGGTTGCAAGTTGAGATTGGTGAATGATTTGCTTTTCAAGAGGGTTTGTAGTTCTGAATCCCGGTGTTGTTCATCCGCAAGGGCAGCAAAGTTTATTGGCGAAGGAACGGCTAGTTCTTCAATACGAGACAAGATGTCTGCTACAATATTCCGCGAGCCCGCAATATAACGGATATCTGTTGAAAATTGCCCTATGAAGTCTAGGTGTTTCATTTGACGAGGAGAAGCTTTATCCGAACTCTGTTGAAAAGCATAGGTTAAGGTTCTGTGAACTGTGAAGATCATACTAGCATATGTCCCTCTAGCATATGCCGAAAATATTTGACAGCTTCATAAATTTCTAATAATTCGCGATCGTAAGTGCTATATCTGGTTTGTGCTGGTAAGAATTTTTTAGAAAAATATGAAAGTGGTTTCCATAATTCTTGATCTTTCTGTTTTAAAACTGCTCCTATACCTGCTGTTGATGCATTAACGTGTAGAGATATTAGTTTATGTTTTGGAAGCAGAAGAGATGAAAAATATGCAACGCCTTCGCCGTGGATCGAACCGCGGACCTCTGGAGTACTGGCCCAGCCTGCAGAACCACTACACCACGAAGGCACGCTAGGAAAGCGGGAGAAATACCTTATATACTCCCCTTTTTAAAGGGCGACTGGGGATTTTAGGGGACCCAATCACTAAATTCTGGGTGTGGAGAATCCTCATTCCACACCCCTTTTACTTCGGGCTCCACTGTACAGACATTAGGATATTTGGAAGCAAAAGAGATTGAAAAATTAGCAACCGCCTTCCCCGGGAATCCAACCGCGGACCTCTGGAGTACCGGCCCAGAGTGCAGATCCACTACACCACGAAGGCACGCTAGGAAAGCGGGTGAAATACCTTATAAACGTAGAGTGATAATGGTTTAGATGCGGAAGGATATTGCAAATTTGTTGCCGAAATTAAATCATTTTTGGATTTTTGGAACGTTTCGTGAGATTCTGTGGTCCAGGTTATAACACGTTTATCGTTTTGCTTGATTCCAACGAAAAAAGAATTTAGAGGTGTTTGTATGCTGCCTGAGGTAAGAAACGTCGATAAAAATTGAGCATAGCAAGAAATCTTCTTAAGTCCTTCACTGTAGATGGTTCGGGTATATCGCGGATAGCGGTGACTGTATTTGGAAGGGGTCGAACGCCATCAGAGGAAATTTCATGACCAAGAAAGGATACACTTGGTTGGCCGAAAACGCATTTGGAAGCCTTAAGACTGACACCGTACCTTTGAAAACGTTCAAAAACTGTTCTCAAATGTGATAGGTATTCTTGCTCTGAAGAGGATGTGATTAAGACGTCATCAAAATAAGGTACACAAAAGTCGAGGCCGTTTAACACCTGATTCATGAAGCGTAGGAACGTTTGAGCAGCATTGCATAAGCCGAAAGTCATGACCGGAAACTCAAATAGTCCAAAAGGCGTAATAACCGCAGTTTTTGGAATATCAACTGAGTTAACGGGCACTTCGTGATACGCCCGCTCAAGATCAATGGTTGTAAAAATAGCTTTTCACTCTAAAACTTGCATACAATCTTGAATGTGAGGGACTGGGTAACGATCAGGAATTGTAGCTGCATTTAACCAGCGATAATCGCCACTTACCATTTCGTTTCCGAACTAGATGGAGCGGACTGGTGCATGAACTTTTTGAAGGACGACAAATTCCCTGTTTCATCATGTATTGAAATTCTTCTTTGGCGGCTTTAAGCTTGTCCGGAGGTAAGCGTCTTGAGTTAACGGCAATCGGAGGTTCGGTAGTTTCAATATAATGTAATACTTCGTGCTTGGGTTTGGAAATACCCATAACTGGGCGCGTGTTTGTAGGGAATTCTCTGAGAAGTTGATGCCATGGGGAGTTACCCGAAATCAGTTTAATGCTCAAATCTTGACTATTGCGAATTACTTCCGGATAAGTTAAGTTGGTTG
Source organism: Stegodyphus dumicola (assembly GCF_044657685.1). Classification (NCBI taxonomy): domain Eukaryota; kingdom Metazoa; phylum Arthropoda; class Arachnida; order Araneae; family Eresidae; genus Stegodyphus; species Stegodyphus dumicola. The sequence goes on from NC_140776.1 coordinate 39,738,975, forward strand.
TGGAATCTATCAAACGGCGATTCTTAAGATCGACAAGCAAAGAAAATTTTTGAAAAAAGTCAGCGCCATTAATAGGACTTGAAACAGTAGCAATAATGAATGGCCATTGGAAGTTGCGGTGCAATCCTCAATCAACAGATATCAGGCGTTCACTAAAAGTTTGAATAGGAGTTCCATTTGCTACATAAAGTTGTAACTTGGTAAAGCGCTTTTGTTCGTGAAAATGTGGTGGAACGACAGAGACATCAGCCCCGGTGTCTACAAGAAACTTTAAGCCTGAATTCCTTTCGATGACAAAAAGGCGTGCAAAATTCCGGCCGCTGTCGTTCCCAACTTCGAGCAACAGCCCTTCTCGTTTCCCTGGTTGACACGGTGGGTGGCATTTGTTTGCCTTGTTTCCAAATTTGTGGTGGTAAAAACCGCAGGAGGGCTTTTATAACGTTTCCTCAGTTGGCTACGGCGTGTATTTCGACCACGTGATGTGGAACGGTTGCGCTGAAAAGGTTCAGCTTGGATGACTACTAACTGAGCAACCTGTTTAGACAAATCATTAATATAAGCTTGTAACGTCACAATACCTGGACCAGGAGCCTGCACTGCGTGTATTTGCGCTGGAATGGCCAGCTCGTGAATTTTATCAGCGATTTCGAGAAGATTTTTAAGTGGCTCGCTACTGGCCGCTGAAAAGGTTTGCATGTTAGATGGGAGTCTATTCATCCATAATGTTTTAAGAATGTTATCCGTTAGGTTACCGGTGGCTAAGTCTGACATTTTAGACAGCAAGTGAGAAGGCCTCATATCACCCAACCGTAAATCGTGCAACAGCTGCTCGATTTTAACTGTCTCGGATTCTTCATAAACAGAAATTAATTTTTTTTTTAAGATTTGTATTTGTTCGTCGCCGGTGGATTCAAAATTATTTCACGAGCTGATTGCAGTACCTCTGATTCTAACGCGGTGATCGCTGTATAAAATTGAGTTTCGTCGGCAGTAATGTGACTCAACTGCGCATCCAATTGAATGAACCATAACGATGGGCCTCAGCGAGAATAAAGGCGGTGGCTTAACTGCCACTCGCAGCAATTGCGAAGCAGCATCGTTATCAAATACTTTAGATCAATCAAATATGCACAATAATATGTGTGTGTGTGTAATTATGGCAAAGCGTCTAGGCCTATCTGCCTAAAGAGAGGGATGCCTTTGTGGAGGACTTTCTAAGGGAAACTGGCTCGTATACACGTTACACATGGGAAAACCACGAAAACGACCATGCAGCCAGCCCGTTCGCGAGATTTGAACCTCGGACCGAACTACCAGTGCTCATCGACTTTACCGCTCAGCCGCTGGTGGGCTGCACAATAATAATATGTATAGAATATGCACAATAATAATATGTATAGAATATGCACAATAATAATATGTATAGAAAAATAATCAATATGTATATAGTGACACAGTTTCTTGGTACTTGAAATCGGAGAAATTGGAGGCTCAAATGCACCAGACGCTGAAATATGCTGTACATATATCCGCTGAAATTATGACAGAAATATGTTGATTCATCGGAATGCGGCACAACGATTGAAATGACAGGTGAAATGTCTTACTTGCATCTCATCACACTGGATAACTTACTGCTGCTCAGAATTTAGACATATAAACTCCGTATTCGTGCAACATTGAAGGTTGCTATTCGTAATAAATACGTGTCACCAATTATGGTAGAACAATTTTTTGAGACAGATCGTTAAATAATTATAACAATTGAATGGAATAAATATTATTTTTGTTTTTGGTTGCTATGGGTTACCAGACTGGCAGAGTTGAGTTGTAGTAGGCAAGTTGCCACATATCTATTTATCTATAATGTATATTAAGCTTTTAATTGTTTAAAACTGTACTTTTTAAAACACTTATATGTAAAATAAATAACACCTTTTTAACTAATTCTATATCATCGTATGTCTGATTTTTCCGCCGACACAGATGCATTTCCGAATCCAAGGCTAGTGTAGTGCAGTTAGGTAGCGACTATTCTTAATTTATTTTTGAATATTTTATGGCAGATTCAGCATTTTATTATTATTTGCATTATTTTCTTATTACGAATATATTCTGTACATTATATTACTGAAATGTTTTTGTGGTGGGGGAGCGCCAAAAAGGTATTTTGCCCCGGGCGACAGATATGCTTGCTACGCCACTGAGAGGCGGTCGTCTTAGGGAGGTGGTTTTTGCTACGAGTTGGTTCTCTGAATACACACACATAAGCACTTACATTTCTGATATTAAAAATAAACACCGGTATCAACCAACATCTCTTTCACGCGAACAAGTTCATTCACAATCGCAAAACTTTTCTCCCTGTTAACGCTGACGTGAGAAAAAAATTCCCCCTCCCTCTCCCACTCTCAGAAGTTTCCCAAACAAGCAATATGGCGCCGCTCTAGTTATTGTTGTGTGATGGTGGTGTTATTTTCTTCGTGGTTGTAGTAATGCAATATATTATTTACTAGGATTTACTGTATTACAAATTCTACTATGTTTTACTGTTTAGAAATTAGTAATAAATAATAAAATATCAGCACTGACTATGAATATACCACTAAAGCCATGCACGTGTAATCGTGTCTAATGTTTGAGAGAACGTTGCTGATAACTGACTAGTTGTGAAATGGAGTTTCTGAGCGTGAAATTGATTTTCCATCTTTACTTTTATCCTGAAAAACAATGTGTTTAAAGACTGAAAATTGATAATTTCAGACTTGATAATTTGTTTCAGTGTGCAGATGCAGAAATGTAGTTTTTGCATTCTACTGAAACTGTATTTTGGAAAATTTATTTTTTTGATTACAGTTTAGAAATACTTTTTTAAAGCTTGTTCATGTAGATGCTTTATCATTTGAATATTATGTACTAATAAATTTGAGCATACCTTACTCAAAAGTGATCTTGCATGATTCAATTTTGAATTTTTCGACTAATGTGATGTGGCCGAGCAAAAAGAATGTTTTTTTTATGTTTTAAAAAATGTACTAATTATATTTCGCGAGCAAAAAAGGTAAGTTTTATTAATGAAATAAACATTGAAGTATTTAATGTGTTTATTACTTATTGAATGGGGTAGACAAGACATACAAGCTTAAGGAATCTTTTTTCCACTACTAAAATTATGTGAAAATTTAGATGATCATAGTAGCTTACATTGTTTTTTCTTTTTGGTCTATTTTTCTTTACAAGTATGAGACTAGAACCACATTTTTACATTAAATATTTTGTGCTATTTTGTTAAAACACATATAATCATTTTTATGCATACTTTAATTTTTATTATTATTAGTTTGATGAAGAAAATTTCAAATGTGTTTTTCATAAATTGCTTTTGAAATAGAAATAGATTTGTGAATAATATTTATGTAATATTAAATGTACTAGTCTTGGGAGTATAAAAAGTGAATTATTTATTTGAAAAAAATTACATTTAGTTGAAACCTCATATAGTGGTTATTTTCTTAAATGACCACCTCTGACAATGGCACATTTGTCAGGACAATAATTAAATAACAGGACTTAAAAAACCATTCATAGTTTTGTCAGGCTACAGGAAACTGGTATTATCTCGAATTGTGGAGTTGATTGTTTTAGGAATGTTTTGCTGTATAATCAATTGACTTCGGTGTAGTAATTTTTACGTGGGTATGAATTTTGCAGAAGTAATTGAAAGTTTTTACGAGACATTTAAAACCAAAGCTTTTCGGATCATGAGTCTTATAAGGGCACTGTTATAGCATTGCTTTCAAATATAGTTAGAGTAATATTTAAACATTATTTTCGAAATCACTTCCACAGGGAATCCGGTTGTTCTCTGCGGATGAAAACCCATATAAATAAATCTTCTGTACAGCCTTATACAAATGCAGTTAAAATTACTGTCATTACAATTAAGCGAATATAGCCACATTTGTTTACAAAAAGTTATTGCTAAATACTGCACTATATCAATTTCATTTAGCATTGTAATTTCAGAAAATGCTCAGCATGAGGTATTTTTATATTATATAATCTACTGTCAAAAACAATAGCTACCTTTTCAGTACTTTAAATTTTACTATTGAGAATTTTTATGGTTCAAGATAATATTTCTATACATTATTTCAAGTATTCTTTCCACAATAGAAATCTAAATAACTTGCACCTAAAACACTGACTCAAATTTATTCCAATAATGCATCACTTTAATTAAATTTATGCTCCCTTGAGATGATATATGAAAAACCTTGTGTAATAATAAATTATTAATATATATAGGTAAATAGTATTTTTATATATTTTTTCGGGTAAAGTGCAGAATCGCCCACATATTTATTTGGCACTTTGTACAAAAGTAAAAGGAATTGGATTTTTGTCAATTTTCTTTTGACTTTTAAAGTGAATATAGGTTGATGTGTACATGAATAAAGTCAAAGGAGTGCACAATGGCATTTTTGTGCAATTCTGAGATTTTTTTAAGTGAAAATAGGTCGATGTGTACGTGCAATTCTTAAAAACACGCCAAGCAGTGGCCGATTCTACACTTTCCCCATTTTTCTATAGGAATTTAGTTTCATTAAATTAGTTATTTAGTATAATTATGTGTATATGACTATATTCATACTTATTCACATAGATGGAATTTTTACAGTACGAAAGTTTATCTTTTTTACATCAAGAACTACATATACTATAAATACCCATTATGTTATAGATTTTATTTATATAAAATCTGTGGAAGATTATATAGCGCTAAAAGTGAGATACGGAATAAAACATTATACGCTATGAGATATTTTCTTAATTCCCGAACTGTGCGTTGAGAATTGGTATTTGTTGAAACTTGTAAATTTTTTAAAATTCATTTTGTTACAATATAATTTATTGTATTTTGGGTACTATTAAGTTTATTATATGTTATCTTCATGTTTCATTTATCTTTTGAGAGATACAGGTAGCATTCAAAGTATTGTAATAAGGGGTCGACACAGTGTTTGTATATTATTATTTCTTTACTACATTATATTCTTGGATTCATCCTTTCTTCCACGCAAAACATCTATGTGTATGTGTGTCATAATAAGCTGCAGGGTGTTACTATCATTGGTAAGCGAGCTTTAAGGGGATAGCAAGTATGCTAAATTTGAACTCTATGTTAAGTTTCTAATTTGCAAGTCCCGTATTCTTTTTGCTTGCTTGCTAATAATGTTTCTCTACCTGAAAATTTGGGTTTCTTCTAGTTTTGTTTTTTAATTTGGTTTAGTGCATTGTAGGTAACTTATTTAAGCAGATGCTAGAAAGTACCATCCTTTGGCAATACATTTCTCATTAGGTATCAAATTGTTAAACAAGCTGATGTGATTAAATACAATTGTTTAATTTCCCAATTAAAGAACTGAAATACAAATATATGCAGTGAGGTACAGTACTATATGTATATATTTATAATGAAATCAATAATATATATACAGTCAAAGTAATTATTCGCAACCATCAAATGAAATGATATTATATATATATGTAATAGATTCTGTAGTCGAATACAAGCAGCTGAATCCGTAATGAACAGCAAGAATTTTGATGGCTTAGAGATGTTGAAACTCCAGTCCACAATGAATAAGAAATTTGGCAGTCGAGGTAGATTTAATTAAACTTTTCTTTCAGCAAATATGTTGCAGCCACAAACAAGTTGGCACATTATTTATGCCTATTCCAAAAATTAACATTTTTGATAAATGTGTAGTAAGAAACAAGGAGCAGACAGACTGCAATCCAGCTAATACAAAGCGTAAAAAGCAAATGCGTTAAGTTAAGGGTGAAATCTTAATTCAGACCAAGTTAATTTTGGTTCTCGATGCATTTTTACTCGTCTTTGATAGTTAATACTGTAAAAATACTGTATTGGCTGTTTGAGTTTTAGTTTCTTTTACAACATCAAATTATGTAAGACATGAATGACATGAATTAATCTCCAAATGATGCAGTGCAGAAAGATTACTGTTTTTAGAATAGAGAAGGAAAATTAATTTTACGCTGCTAATTTAATCTTTTGCATATTCCTTATTTTTCTTACATATATATATATATATGTACATATATCATTCGATGGTTGTGAATCATGACTTTGGTTATTATCTGTCTATTCATTTTATTTTCAGAATTATATAAAGGTAGTTTAAAATTTTGTAAAGATGACTTTGGTTATTATCTTTCTATTCATTTTATTTTCAGAATTATATAAAGGTAGTTTAAAATTTTGTAAAGAGAATTTATACAAATATTTTGTAATATGTTTATAGATATTGACGTGCATTAAGAAGGATGGGCTCGTAGGCTTCTAGATATTTTAAAATTTTTATTTATTTGCATTGAGTTTTATTTAAAATTACTTTACATGCTTTCTCCGCAATTTAGTTCTGTACATTTCATCAGTGCTAATTATGTACTTCTGCTGGTTTATGTTTTTATGGAAATTTGATTTACAGTTCTATTTATTGTTTTTTATAGGGATTCTGTATATGGATACCCATTCTATGTACGATTCTATGTATGGATACTCCACTATGGTATAATGCTATTGGTTCTGTTTATGGGTTTTGTGCAGCGATTTTTCCAAGAGGTACCTTTATTGGTCTGTGGATTTTTGTGTAGTGGTTTTTACAGGATTTGGCGTATGGGTGCCTGTATAGGTGTACATGCTTTTGTTTACTGGTTTTTACAAGGCATACCCTACGGAATATCCATTTTTTTAATGGAAATTTGGCCAATGGATATGCATATAAAGTTTTGATTTTTGGCTATGGGTTTTTACTGGGATTTTGTTTATAGTGCCTATAGTTCTACAGAGATTTGGCCTACTCGTAACCATAGTCGTACGGGTTTCCGTTTACAGGTACAAGGGTATTTCGCCTACAGGTACCTATACAGCCGTGCAGGTTTCTTTCTATGGGTTTTTACGGGTATTCGGCCTATGGGTACCCGTAAAAACCCATAGAAATGTACAAGTTTCTTTTTATGGGTTTTTACGGGTATTTGGCCTACGGGTACCCGTACAATCGTACGGGTTTCTTTCTATGGATTTTTACGGGGATTTGGCCTACGGGTACCCGTACAACCTTACGGGTTTCTTTCTATGGGTTTTTACGGGGATTTGGCCTACGGGTACCCACAGAGCTGTACGGGTACCCGTAGGCCAATTCCCCGTAAAAAATTTTATGGGTTTCTACGGGGCATTTTTAGCAGGGTTGCAATTTGCCCAAAGTGGATTCCTCTCGCCTTTCAGATGCTCATGAGTCAGGCAACAGTGACAGATTCTCAAGCAAGTTAACAGTATTACTTCTCTTCTGTTTAGCATACATTCTGTTAGCACTCAATAGTGAGTTTAACACTTCTCCACTTATTGTAACTTGGTCATCTCAATGCATCTGCCATTTATTGAGAATTTTACGTTTGATCAACGTCCTGATATCTGTGAGCGGGATCTAAAGGTTAGACATTGTAGTAGCAGCTTTAATATCTGCTAGTTCCTTCCCATGTACGCCAGCGTGGCCAGGGATCCAGGAGTAGAGAATCTGATATTCCCACCATCTTGATTAAACTTCAGAATTCTGGTAATAATTGAATGCGAACTGTAAGAAAGACCTTTTAATGACGTTACCGTACTCAAGACTCTGTGTAGATAATGAACTCCTTCCTTCGAGAGGTAGGTTAAAACCTGATAGTGAAAACGCAAGAAGTTCAGAAGTGAAAACCGAGCAGGTTGCAACTGGAACCTAACAGTTGTTTTTCCCACTACAAAAGCTGCATCAACGTGCTTTCGAGGTTTTGGTCCATCTGTATAGACAGGGATAAAATTTCTATATTTATGCTTTTGTTCCTCAAAGATCTGCCTGTGAGTAATATCACAAGAGTTAAATTTATCCCAATGTTGGAACTTATCAAGAAGTTCAATTTTCCAGTCCTCACAAAGTGGAGTTTCAAAGAAATTCTCAAGCTGAGTATTGGTGTTCTACATATTATACTACTCTAGCAAGGTACGTACTCTTAGATCAAAAGATGGAATACACGATGGACGTGCCTGAAACAAACAAGAGCATGAACATTGAATAAATGTAAACGGATGGGATTATTGATCTGCGACGTGATTTTAAATAGTGCTTGAGACAAAGACGTTCACATCATAAGTGCAGGGAAGTCTCCTTACATTCCACATACAGCTTGCCCATGTAGAATTTCTAGAAGCGCCGGTGCAGATCCGAAGTGCTTCACGATATATAAGATTGAGTTTGGCCATCACTGAAGGCTTTGCCAACCGCAGTCAAGTTTTGAGCGGATATATAAGAAGCTGCGATCGGCTTCCATATTCGACAAGACTTTCAGAATATTCATTATTTTCTTAGAAAAATGATATGGAGTAGGAAAGTAAGCTTGGGGTCGAACAGCTTCTCTAGTAATTTGATATCCTTTTCTACAGGAAGCAGTACGTCGTACAAATAAAGTTCGGGATCAGCATGAGGAATCTTCTTGCAACAAAAATGCACACAGACTTTTGGGTAGAAAACCTGAAACCATTCTGCATGCATTTAAGTATTCTTTTCAGAGATGTATGTAATTCTCTCTCGATGTATTTCAAGTATGCTCACTGAATTGCAGGTCGTCAACATAAAGTATTCCATGGACTGTAGAAGGGAAGTGTTTTAAAATCATTTTAAGTTAAAAAGAGTGATAACTCGTTACACGCCTTGAGGAACACCTGTTCTTAACAAAACACATCAGAGAGGACACACACAATTTTCACATAAAACCTTCGATCCTGTAAGAAATGTTAGATGAAAAATTGGCAGATTTCCTCGTAAGGTCGCGAAAGATGCCGTACCACCATGTAGTGTCACAGGCTTTTCTCTATCATAAAAATACAGCCAACGAAGTGATTCCTTTTTACGAGCGTTTTAAAGATACTAGTTTCTAAGAACAGAAAATCATCAACAGTTGTCCGCCCTTTTCTAAATCCTACTTTGATAAGGGGAGTTACAATTATTCATCTCTAAATAGTAGATTAGGTTAGTGTTGAGCATCTTTTCGAGTAGTTTGCAAAGTCGTCTGTTTAAATCGATGGGGAAATTCGCAGGTTTGGCAATCGGCCAGCAGCAGGCTATGATCTCTGCGACAAAGCTCTTCGCAACTCCAGCATACATTATTAAAGTTCAGGAGTGGGAAAGCTGAAATCAGTGAGCTGTATTTTAAATAGTAGCTTTGCAGAAAGGAATGCAAGATGATAATTCCTGCTATTTGAGACAGCTGAAATCGCCTCTCCGATGGTATTCGCAAATCCTTCCTTGCTGTTTATTATATCATTATTTAAGATGGAAGTGCGTATAATCTTTGTTGATATCAGATGTTTTCCGAACTCTTTCCCATAACTTCTTACGCGAAATAGAGGAATTTATCGAAGACATATAGGAGATGAACAAATGTTCACAATAAACGAAATTTTAAAAGAATTTGTCTAAAGTAAACCTCTCACATTTTACCTATTTTTTAAATGCGAAAATATCGTGATTAAAATGCGGAATTAATAAGTCGAACTTTAAATATCCAACAGAATCACTGAAGAAATTAAAAACAGCCAGGTTTAATGTACATTAGCAGTTTGTAAAGTTAAATTATCTTTAGAACCAACATTCAAAGGAGCAACTGATGATACAATTTTTAAAAAAACTTAAGCAGAACTTGAGTTGCAGAATTCAAGGACTGAAAAAAAAAATCGAAATGCAATTTTCAAAAATTTTACATCAAAATATGCACACCAAAACGATTTAATATGTATCATAAATTGTAGCATATTTTGTCGATTAGCCAACTAGAATAGAGAACCCCCCCCCCCCCCCGAAAAAAAAAACACGGAAGAACTAAACGTTAAAGGGATACATTTCTGTAGGTTAAACATATCCTTCTGCTTTAGTTGCAGGATTAAAAAAAGTTATTCATGTTATAGAGATTTCTGCTGGTATTAGTTTCTTCAACATTTAAAAACAAGAAGTACAGTACTGCCACTTTTTATAATACATTAATAGAGTTAAAATTGTTAGTAACAAGCACTAGGTAATTTAGTAGTAAACATTTCTATTTTATGCAACGGAAAACTTTAATAGATTCAATGTTCTAATACTATTCTGGCTCAACAGTAAAGTCACTGGTAGTCTGACCTAGTTTCAATTCCAGGAGAACAGTCCATGTGTGTATACAAACAACTTTTGCTTAGATAACCCTTGTGTATGATAATCAAATAAACCAACAAGCCAATTTAATACCTTTCTTTTTAGAAAATTATAATTTTTACAGTCTGTAAAATGAAGTCTATTATTTAAGGCATCCGAACACGTTGAAAAGGCCAATTTTGGCAAAAAATGGCAATTTTCCTTTCCAAAACTGGTATGCTTTTGTTTATACGTTAATTAGAAACCAAGATATTAAGGATTTCATAAAGATGCAAAAACCAGAAATGGGCATTTAAATCACCGAAAGTGCCATTCAAAGGGTTGAAAAGAGCTAGAAATGGACATAAATAATTTGCTGTCTTTGAAATATAATTTAAAGACTTTTAAAGAGAGGGAATTTATAGAATCTTATCTGTAGTCTGTTCAGCAACATGAAATTATTTCCAATAAAATGCAATATTTTTATTAATTACCTGTAGAAAGCGTTATGCCCTCGCTAGCATATGTGTTTGATTTGATTCGACACATTGCATACTGCAATTCTTAGTTTTTGATTATTTAAAAAAATATTCTACTTAAAAGCATAATAAAGGGTCATAAAAAAATCAAAGTCTTGTGTTTGTAAACGAAAATGCGTTTTATGAAACGTGTTGTGAAGGAAATAGAGAATAATATTAATAAAGCAATTTCCATTGAGTAAACTAAAAATAAAATGTTTCTCATCGGCAGGAGACATTTTTGAAAGTGATTTGTGACGTAAATATTTATACTTAAGTAGTGTCATTAAATATGAATGCGTAAGTCATATTCAGAAGCCCCGTTCCAGAGTTAGAAAATTGAAGGGAAAATAAAAATATCTTGATGGAGGGGTCAACAGCGCTCACTAATGATGTCTTTATTGCCAAACTTTAAAATGGAATTAGAATCAGGAACAATGAATGGAAAGTGCTGTAACTGCTATATTTTTTTCACACTTTCTCTCGTGCAAAACTACTTATACATGGTCAGTGCCCAGATGGACCAGACATTTTTTGTAAATATCAGCAAGCTGTATCAGTTAAAAGAGTGTACAAAAACAAATCCAAAGGACTGGGCCAAAGAATGTAATTAATATTCTTCAGAGTGTATATAAAACTATGTGAGCAGAAGCTCTTTTAGAAGTGCTTATAAAAAAAGACATGAAATGCAAACAAAATTTTAATTACATTGTTTGGAAATTTATACCGATGGTTGCCATTGTGGAATTACAAACTCTAAAATAAGGGGCCTACATAGCTGTTATACACTTTAACAGAGCGCTTTTAGGCTTACTAGATATTTTAAATTATATAGGTATGCAACATGGTGAATGTGCAGTTGAGAGATTTAGTAAGCTCGACATAGAGTGATTAAGGAAATCAAAATATCACTCACTACCCAGAGTAAAAATTGGCACAAAAAACAAATAGGCTGAATATAAACAGAAAAAGAGATAAAGTTGAACAAACGGAAGGTATAAGATATAGATATGGGGAGTTTTAGGTATCTGGGTCAAGATTTAATAATAAAAATAAAGCATTTTAAACTTTAAATGCATTTTTCTCAAAATCTATTTTTTCTAAAAACTGGCTCACTTGGTGCACGATAAATCAAATTATTATTACTTAATTTTTATGAAACTTTATATGCTTAATCTATATATAGTTATCTAGGGAATGACATTCCCCAGAATATTTATATATTAAATATTTTTGAAATTGTGGCCTGTTATTTAAATAATGACACCGTGAATTTATTGAAAATCTCATAAAAAATTTTCAAAATTCTGAATTTTTTTTACTATTTGAGATATTTTTTAAATCCTATGTCATTCCCTACATAAAAGCATGCAATTTATTATTATATGACTCTTTTTAATATAACTTTAATATTTTTTCATATAGAATGTTTCAAATTGTTTTAAAATTTGCTTAAAAGTTTATGCAAATTTAATATTTTTTGCAGGATAATAGAATATATTAAATTTTGATATTCCATAATTAATATCTATAGATAATAAATGAGAAAATGTATTTATAGTGTACCTATACTGCTTTTTTGAAAAAAAGTGCTTCGAACGTGGTCGGATACTTTAATACAGATGATGTTTATCTTTAATTATAGCTATTGTGCAATTACTTTTTAAAAACAATACAATATTAATGCATCTTAGAATTTTGCACTTAAGCAATAAACTAAATTATCACCATAGAGATTTATAAACCATAGAAAAAAAAAAAAATTAGGATGAAATAGAGTGGGGTGAAAAAAGAAGACAATATAGCTTGATTTTGCAGAAAAACAAACAGCTGAAGATTCAAACTACTTGTAATAATATATTTTTTAATATAGCTAATTTTGATTTACACATTCATATTTTGTCTACTAGATATTGAATTTTGCTAGTTTTGTTTTATATTGTGCTTTTCAATTACGTACTTTGACAAACACCACCACCACCACCACAAAAAACATGCACTTTAATATTTATACAGTGTTCACATTCTCTCTAAATGCTCAGTTTTTAAATTTCTTTCTCATAGACCTCACCAATCACACATAGTAAAGAATATTTTTTGTTTTGTTCAAAAAAAATCTCCATGCACATATTTCTAATTTGTAACTGTACTTTATACATTTTATATATACATGTACTTTTAATAGTAAGCGCACCAGAAGTGCCAAAAGAATATAGCAAAACTTGAAAGCAATTACATGCAATATACTAAAATATTTTTTATTCCAACTATACTACTAATTTTCATACTGCTGCAGTATTTTTTTTTTTTTCCAGTTATCTAAATGTCAAGATGTCTTTTTAAGAGAAAAACACTACTTTTAACTGGCTTTATTAACATGAACAATTCTGTACATATCAGTAACTATAGCTGTCATTCATAAATAAGGACATCAACAAACACATGTCAGATGACAACATAAATTAAAGATAAGGAAATACACAAATGACTTTGCTCTAGCAAAACATGGTGAATAGTTCACTTTTTCTTTGCTAATTACATATAAAAAAGGGAATGGGGGGAAAAAGGTAACAGCAAAGACAAAAGTAAAACATTTCTTCCAAGGATTGTAGGGCAGTATCTCACCGGTTAGTATCATAAAATTGCATATTGTATCAAAATGGATGGAGGGGGATAGAAAAGATTTAATCAAAATGTTTTTAAGACTTTCCTTTTCAATTTACAGGACAGAATTTCAGTTTAAATAGATCTTGTGATAGAAATGTTAAGCTACGTTTAGCTTGTACATTTTTTTTAGTAACATACAATAAAATACATTTTAAAACTGGAAAGAATAGATAAAAACTACAAAGAACAAAGTATTTATAATAAGTATGAGGTGAGAATTAGAAAGTATATTATAAATCGATATAAATTTTAGATGTCTGGAACATAACAGAGTTACATTGAGAAAAATTATTAAAATAACAAATTCTCTCCACACATATTGACTATATTTATGCACAGATTTACAATTAACCGAGGGAGATTATCTTCTATATATTAATAAACTAATTTAAACACATAAAGGGAAAATCTACTCATCATTTTGTAATAAAAGAAAAACTTATTTAACTAAAAAATTTACACTGCATTCTGACAGAACTGCTACTTCCCAAACACAAATTACTATGTATATTACCATTAAAAATAGCATATTTCTTCATAAATGAAATTATATTTGTGGGTTTGATTTGAAGAGACTTATTATTACAAACAAATCTGAATAAAAAATTCAATACAAATAAATAGAAATTTCTTTCCACTTTTAAATTTATCTAGTTTGACATGTTCGAAATTTGAATATATGTTCTCTGCATTTAAATTCTAATGTCACATCATGGCTTTGGGGAAAAAAAATATATTGAACATTTCAGATTTTAAAAACTAACCTAAAAATTAAACTTGAAAACAAGCTTTTATTTTCAAATGATTTGACAAGAAAAAAATTAACAAATAAGTTAAATTAAATTTAGAATTTTCCCCAGTATTCTCCACTGAAGTTATTCTACATTTGTATCACCAAAGAAAAATCTAAAATTTATAATTTCAGTAATTATGACACACCAAAATAAAGAGTATTTCTTATTACAGAAATTACTAGTTTTGAAAATTTAGCTAAAAAGTTTAAAATCATTTAATTATTTTTAATTTAAGAACCCAGACTTTCTTTAAATATGTAAAAACACAACTGAAGATAACAAATGCTTAGTTAAAAATTTCAAAAGGAGACAAAAAAAAAAAACTAATCCCTCCAGCAGTCTATGTTAATGAAGTTTCTGGTAATTTCTATACAGGATTTATTCATACGAACTTTTTAATTTTTAACTTATTATATACATAAAACTGAAGACATATTAAACCTAAGAATTATAATTTCTTAATTTATCCAAGAAACTATTGTAAGAAAGTTAATTTGATTTCAGTCTAATATATCCTTTTTTAATTATTACCACATGCTGCTAATCTGCAAAAAATACCATGTTCATACTGAAAAGCAATTACTGCTCAAACAGAACTGAATGCCTGTTACTACATTCTAAAAAATGCAATTGCATAGTTGAAGGAAAGTTAATATTTAACTATATATAAATGGTGACTTCAAAAGAAATTATATTAAGGATCAGATACTATGCATGTGTCACATATTACTTTCCCCTCCTACAGAATTAATGGAAGGCTTTTAATTTTTTAAACTTTATTGTATAGTGAAAATTAAGTAGTTTCCATATATTTATTTATCACATTCAAAGTCTAAATCACAATTTCACTAATTTTTTTTTTTTTTAAAAGTGGAAAAGTTTTACAAATTTGATTAAAACACGTACATACAATTTTGAAACATCAATGAGTTTAGTTATCACATGATCATAAAACTCAAGAGTTTCAGATAAATAGTGTTAGACAAAGAAATTATACAAACATTTACATAAATATTTTATACAAATTAAAAATTTTCATTGCTCATGTTATTAAAAAGATTTATAAAATACACAAATTTTCCTTTATATAGTAACTGATAACTTTGTCATCTTAAGAAAAGAGAGGCTGGCAAAGAAATTTCATTTATTGTATTTTAATCAAAATCAATTAACGTATCCAATTTACATAACGAGTTGAAACTTTTGGGCTGTAGTTCATAAAAAAATTTAATTATTCCAGTTGAAGCTATTAAAACATTTAAAAAAATTAATGAAAAAATACAATTATTTATCACTGGAACAAAATTATTATTTAATGAAAACACAAAAAATAATTAGAAGACCAGAAGATTCATGCTTTTACATAACATCTGACTAGATTAGATTAATTATCAAGAAGGAAACAAAAACTTTCACAATATTGAATTCATATCAAGAATAGTCACTGAGGTGAAATATTTCAGGTACTTCATACAGTTCAATTCAATACAACTGATATTTCAAGCATTACACACAAATACAATAAATACAAAATGAGCTAGCTTAAAATAATATCAGCACATCAACATAAAAAATTTTAAATACACATGTGCACAGAGAATGTGGAAGATTCTTATCTTTATATTACAGCTGCATGAAGTTCACTATACTGAAAATTTAATAGCAAAAGCTAAAAATATCAGTTCTATGTTATGCTCTGAGACAATGAATTATCATATTAATTTTATATAATCACTTTCCATCTAATAGGAGGTGTTAAATGCAAATATACTTTACAAATGCTATTATTTACAATGCTAAAAATATTTTTGTTTGGTGTTAAGAATCATAAAATAGCAGTAAATAATTAGGACAGATATAGACAGTCATCTTTGAATTCTCTACACTCCACAAAATTTACAGCAACGCATAAAAGCAAATTTAAATATAAAAGAATAAACTTAAAATTTATAAACACAACTGAAAAATACATTAAAAAAATAAACTTTCTGGTATTACATACTGCTGCTAAACAGTATTTTACGCAATGCTACATTCATGCAACAAAATATTGCATAGCACTGAAATCCAACCTTTACTAGCCTTTCCTTTTTGATAAAATCAGATTTACTTTGTATGGAATGATATCAGTATTTTTGTTTGAAGTGTTTCACTTTACAAATATACATGGTCCTGTTTTGTAAATGAACATTTGTTTTGAACATTTAAAAATTTACATAATTTTATTACAAAGATTAATATACAAATAACACTGCCTTTTATGTTCTTACATCATAAAATTATACCTACCAATTTCATGAGGGTCCAAAATTACAATGTATGTACAACACACTTATTTTAAAAAAATTCACATATCGCTAAATAATGTTAAAAGCTCGTTTTAAAAATGTTTAATTGTCAAATGTAACAAAGTAAAGCAGAGAAATTCAGAACTGAAAAAGAGGAAACGTTATTTGCACAACATAGAATGAATTTATGCTACATGCCTACTATGAATCAACTCCTCTGATTAACAACTTTTCCCCCCTTTTTTTTAATAGGCAGATGAAATACAAGATGCAAGAATGATATTTAAAATATACACGAATATTTTTCCTTTTTGAAAAATGACAAAATTTTTGCCAAAGCATAAAAAATACTGAAAACTAGGCTACCACAACAAAAAATTTGGACATTCCATTAATAATTCATTTACTTATCTCAAAGCAAATATAAACTGACAAAGTCTATCAATAAAAGTAGATACTTAAAAGTCAAACTTTCCATTATTGTTTTGTGCACAATATACTGAAATCATTTTATTAGATATCTTTAATTATAAAACAATGAAACAAAGCCGATTTAAAAGTTACAGATGGCTGCTTTCCTTTCACTAATTTAAATACCTAGATTTCACTGCTCATCAGAAGAAGCCTAAATTAAAGGGTTACAAGTAACTATTGAATCTGTTTAAGAACTCAGAATTTAGTTTTTTCAATTTAGAAAATAAAATGAGAAAGGGGGAAATACTTCTGCTTTGAAAAAAATTTCTTTATCTAAAAACTTGAGTGCTATCCATTTTTAACAGTTAACATGCTTCTTGTACATTTATGAAAATTCATAAACTTATGACATTTTATCTATTTACAAAGATTTTTCAATATATGCATAACTGGAATCATAGACACCATCAAACGAGATATACATGATGAAAACTTTATATTTTAAATATAACAGAATTAGAAGTTTGGACAATTACTTTGGCAGTGATTTTAAAGATTTATGATTAAGAAAAGCTTAACTCTAAAAAAGAGCAAGCTCCAAGTCCAGCTTAACTGAATATTAAATTACTTCCTACAATATTTTATTCACAAAGGTAATAATTTCATTATGGAATATAATAAACATTACAGCTAATAACAACTTTATCAGGGAAAGAATTCAATAAATATAACAATACGTTACTGCATATTTACAATATCTATATTACATTAAATGATGCATAGTGCTAAAAATGTTTCAATAAAAGTGCTTTGCAGAATA
This sequence comes from Stegodyphus dumicola, assembly GCF_044657685.1. Lineage (NCBI taxonomy): Eukaryota > Metazoa > Arthropoda > Arachnida > Araneae > Eresidae > Stegodyphus > Stegodyphus dumicola. Next base: position 39,756,702 of record NC_140776.1, read on the forward strand.
CTTGATTCAAACAAGTTAAGCAGATGTTCTAATACAGAAGAAAATGCCATCTTGATCTTGTCTGATGCATGTTCTAAGCTCACAAACACACTGAATTAAGTTAGGTAATTTCTGTTATTTGCTATAACTTCTGTTACAAAATTATGAATTACAATTAAGAACACTATGATGAAGCACCAGCAGGTGAATAATAAATGTTAATTTCAAGTCCTATTCTAACACCAAAATTGGGTTTACATGAACTTCCTGAACAAAACCGCTCAGGCTAATCCAAGTTCAAAAAATGTAAAATATGACTATCACATAAGATGAGATCCTTAGAAGTACCACATACATAAATTTATGCACAGATGACTTCGACGATCTGCTTTTAAAAACGGACGTCTTCAGGAGATGCATGTACAGAATACTATCCCATTAACAGTACTTTAATTATGCTCGTAAAGGAGGCTCTACACTTGCTTTCAACCTTTTCCTTTGACCACTTTTTGATTCATCAGTGTCTGAACTGTCTTCAGAGTCCGAATCAGCGTCAAATGCTGCCACCATTGAGCTAGCTTTGTTATTTAAATGTGTTGCCTCGAGAACAGCAGCTGCTGCTGCATAATTACCAGTAGATTTTGCTCTTTCCAAGGACTGAACTAGTAATTAAAAAAAATATATTAAGTTTCATATTAAAAATAGTATAATAGAAACATAATCACAATTTTAAAAAAGGCAAAACTCCAATTTGATGTTGATTTTAAACAATGCATTTAAAAAATTATCTAGTAGAGGTTTTTTGGGGGGGATAGATCAGTTCATCTCTTAAAAAATTCAAATTTTTAAAATCAATATAAACTTATAATCAAATTCTACTTTAAAAGTGAATATGCTGTGCTACTCTTAAAATAGGTACAGTCAAATACTGAAAATCCGCCGACCTGAAATGCGTGCTGCCTCTCAGAATATAAACATTCAGTTTATGGGTTCCGGAAACCGCAACATTGAGTACAAAATATCAAAGAAAAAAATACTTACCGAATAATGACATCATAATTACCAAATAATTACGAGTCAAAACGGAAATACCAAATTATTGATATAAAAAAGTTAAAAAATAAGATAAAATAAATAAGTTTTTTCCCCTCTAATCTGCATAGAGGTAAAAAAGCAGATGATTCACTCTTTGTTCAAGTTCACAATTCATGTTGTTGTATTTTTTTAGCTTTGTTATTTCATTTCACGAAATTGTTTAGTGCTGCCTTATTTTTATCTGGATATTTTGCGGATAAAATAAGAATATTTTAAATTTCAACCCTTTTTAATACAATAACAAATAAGAAACGCACTCATGATTTTACTACTTGCAACTTTGAAAAACGTAAACATGTTGCATTGACGGTAACGCAAAAAGTGCAAATTCTGCAAAAGATGGAAGCAGGTGCTACTCCTCGATTTATAGTAGAATGGTATGGAACTGCAAAACGATTGTGTATGATATGTTGAAATTTTACAGCAACAGTGATTCTAACACCGGAAATCTTTGCATGAGGTGAAATCGGCAAACCTCGATGCTGTATATATATAATACAATGAATAATATAATCAATTTCATAATAATAATTTAATGCATATAATAAATTATTGCAATAATGTATATAATAATTTGATTAAATGTATCTAATATGCCTTATTCATTTTGCACTTTTAGTCTTAATATTATGCATTATCTTTTCTGTCCTGAAATCCGCAAAATCCTAAAATCCGCACAACCTCTGGTCCCAAGCTTTGCAGATTTCTGGAATTCTACTGTAATAAAATGAAGTTAACTCCCATTAATACATTTTTTCTTTGCACAAGAAACCGAAATTCGATTATAAATTACTCATTTTCTTTAACCTCACAGTAATATTGGTATAAAAAAATGCTGAGGTTGAACAGCATAAACACTGCTACTCTTTCACATAGGAATACCTTTGTTTCTTGATCAAATCTTTATTTTCTTGATTTACAGAACTTTTCTAATATTCCCAATATAAGTTCAACAAAGTGATTTGTTAACCTTTTAGGTAAGATTTCCAGTTTTGTGAATTAATTCAGAAAAAATACTACTGGAAAGAAATTTCAATGGACCCATCATCCTAACTGAAACAGAAAACTGATACATAAGCTACATCAAGAGGTAAGGACTGAGCTAATTAATTGCTGCATTACCGACTATAACTTCAAATTTTAAAAAATAATTCTACCTTCTTAATGGCCCCCAAAGGGATCCCATACACCAAAACTCATAACACTATGTTTCGTAATTTTTCGTAAACAATATTTTTGTCCCATACACAGAATATACAAATACTCAATTTTTAGTAAAACCATGGCAAAAGCGATACAATTCTAGCTAAACCTTCAATTCTATTAAGCTACACCAAGGAAATCAAGATCAAGAAAAGTCTTGGCTGTGACAGAATAGTAATAGAATGGGCTGAAATATATATATAAGAAACTAGTCAGGTTTAACTTTGCCAGTGTGGGATAAGCAAGATAAAATTTAGCAGAACAGCATGTCATTATTCTCCATTCTCAAGATACATCAGCAACAGTGCATTGTGTATGCTACTTATATAATGATAACTGTGAAATTCGAAGGTTTTTCCTGGAATACTGTAAACAAAAAGCAAAATTTTTCAAATTATGGAATTTGTGAAGAAATATAGAGAAGTAATAAATGAAGATGATATGACAGAAGTTTTTGTTGTGGTGGCAATGGTCAGTTAAATTAAGTGAACTAATGGATGGCAAATCTCCACTATGTTTCTAAGTCCATAAAATATCTAATGACAATGAAAAATACACAGAATGAAAAAATACATATTGACAATTTAGTGAAAATTCTCTATACGGCAATTACTGGACTTATCTATGAAAACGGCTATGCAACCATGCATTTTTCAAATCTGGTCTTTCATCAATAGCAATGGAGTAATACTCCATATTATTCAAAATGCCCTCCAAACAATTTCTGGCATTTGCTGCCAATTTACCTTGTTACTCTGTTCTTGCTAATAAGCTAATCAAAGAAAATAATTTTTTTTTTTTTTTTAATTTTCCCCTACATAAACAACAGGTACTTTTAGCAGTATTTCTTTGAAGATAAAAACTCCATGGTTAAAGGTTTCATTCTCCCTGCCATTAGTTTTGACACCTCATAGCTAGGACGAGTATTTTGGTCTACTCTTGTGAAAGAGAATGACTGAAAAATTATTTCTCAGCTATACAACTTCATTTTCTTGTACTTTACCTCTGAAACTACTGTGACAAGATTTATAGTGCTGTTTGATATTCAGACTTTTTTAAGAGCAATTGTTTTCTGACAAATTAAATAAACAAATTTCTCATTATGCTAAAAAAATAACCACATGTTTAGTCATTGTTAAAAATTCAGCCCTCCAAATCCACTTTCCTCGAGTTTCCATAGGCTTGTTTTTGTTCACACAAAAGAATTCAAGGAAGGAAAGAGGAAAAATTCAATACCTCCCTTTAATTGGGTTATCATATCTAATAACGCATCAGGCTAGAAGAAACTTGTCCGAGAAGCCAAAACTTGTTTCGATGAAATCTACATCCTGCCCAGCTGTGCAAGACTTTTTAAAATTGAATGGAAAATATTTTGTTCCAAGCTTTATTGAAAGAAAATATTTTGTTCCAAGCTTGTATGATTTCTCTGAAGAATTGGTTTCTGCATTGGTCAACCAATCAGGTATCCCAAAAATATAAAAGATCTGGGAAATGTCTCAGGTGACGCATTATTGGGGTAGCTTGTAGATGTGATACAGATTAACGACTTTTATTTATATCCAATTTTGGCCCCATTCTAATAGCAATTAACATAATTTATCAAAAATAACGAAATAAACAACTACTGAATACAGATACCAACTGATTAGTTATTTTTCCCCACCAGAAAAAAGTTAGCAATACCAAGGTGGAAAGGCGTTGAATGAAAAAACTCTCAGGAAAGATGATATGAAGTATTTTTTTATGCTAAAATCCATATTCAATGATAAATAAAATTAAATCAATACCAAATTATCTAGTTGTTAGATCATTATTGTCGAGACATTGACAGGATGGGTAAAAATCCCTCAAGGGCCATATGTGGTCCGAGGGTTGCCAACACCGCTTTATTCCTAGTTAATCGATAGAAACTTCATCGTCCACTTAAATTACACAGTCTACTAGCTGTCAATTTTTTCTGGCATGCCACAAGGGTTGTTTCTCAGCTCAATATCATTTAATACTCATGTCGATGACACTCCTCATATGCGTAACAGTGCTCATAACCTGTATGCTGATGATGATGCAGTCCTCACTCAAAATACATATATTAGCTCAGTAATTTAATAATTAAATTCTCATATACATATGCTATGCTTCATAAGTTCAAGCTAATGGCTTGAAAAATTCAGATTAATATGAAGAAACATAAAAGGAAAAACATACATGGTTGTGTAGTACCTTTAAATCTATTGCTCTACTTTTTAAAAAATGAGAAATGAAAGCAAAATTGAAGCTATACCCCAGTATTTCCCAATTTGGAGCCTAAGTCCCCATGGGGAAAGGGCAATTCAAAAACAGACCAGCCCAGAGTTTCAAGATACAAGGGACATTCAAATTTCCAAATCTTCAAGTCGAAATTTTTCAAAATTTAATTTTTTTATTCCCAAAACTAAAGGATAATGTAAGTGATGTGTGCATAAAAAGGCATTTAATATTTTATATATTATATATGGTGCATTTTAAATATTTTATAAAGAATTTTCACTGCAGACATGGATATTTAAATGCTTAAATATTTCTTATTAAAAACCTATGATTCAAGTTTCTTTTGTAAACATTTCAATTTTTGAATTTAAAAATTGTGTATATGCTATGGAAAAGCATACAAATTTTAGGGAGGATTAGGAAACACAGCTACACTATATAAATGCATCCCACCCAAGTCCTCTAAGTCTTCTATTTATTATGGTGCATTTGGACTTTAAGCTCTTTACAGAGGCTGTCTGCACATTTTTTAGATGATTTTGGTAAGCGGTAATAAAAAATTGTTTGCTGCAAAAGAAGTAATTGCAATTGTACTGTTTTTAATAGTCAAAATTATTGTCTGTGGCTTAAAAGTTTTGTTTTTATTCAAAATGGCGAATTTAACAAAGCAGTAGTTCGAAGGCTACATTTACGCTCTTTCGGAAGAGAAATATGCATACTCTGTTATCCAAAAATGATGTGAGAGTCATGGTTTTGTGATATCTAAAGTGTCAATAGGTAATATCATCAACAAAAAAGGAAAAAAAAAAAAAACGTCAAATTGGAGCCTCCAGTGGGACAAAAATTGCAAACAAGTATCCAAGGAAAAATCGGACATCTTCGACTATTGCAAAGGTACATTGTTTAATGTTAAAAGAAAATCCCTCTAGTCAAAGGACTGTTGCAAAATCATTAAAATGCTCGGAGTCCACTGTAAACAAAATGATAAATGTTGATTTAAATCTTAAGAAAGCGAAAAAACGCAATTTGCATTGTCTTCTTCCAAACCATATATCGATAATGACGGACACGCTGCAAAATTCTATATGAGAAACACTTATCCAAAGAAAAATGGAAAACAATTATCACAATAGATGAAGCATGGATGTATTTAACCGCTTGAGTCCGGCGAGCGCTTCATTTGTCGTATGCCAAAAATACGGCGTTCGTTCGAAAAAATTGTATCCACAGGTAAGAACTCATCAATAATATCGTCATCGGAGATACTTGCAGTTGCTTGATCACCATCACTGCTATCACTAATAACTCGTAATCTCTTAGAACGAATGATGATGTCACTTCCACTATCACTTTCAAGGCCATTACTATACTCTTCATTATCACTTCTCATAACATAGTCACTTTCAAATGAATCAGAACTTGACATGGGTTATTTCGTAATTATCAGTATAACACTTGGTAAAAAAATGAAAACAATTTCCAATTCCTATAAAACAACTGCTACTGATATCACTACAACTGCTCTCAATTATTGCGTAAAGTATACTAACCAACAGCAGCATCTTTGCATTCTCGATACAAAACAAGAGAATCGCTATTGCGCTGTGGCGTATTTTTGGCATACGACAAGTGAAGCTTGATAGTGCTTCGCCGGACTCAAACGGTTAAATGATTGTAACAAAAAAAGAGCTATTTATTATCATAAAAGGGGAGAAAAAAATTTAAGTACATGGTTCAAAGAATCAAAAAAAAGTTTTTCTAAGAGATTCATGATTGTTGCTGGTTTTTCTTATAATGGCAAGTTTAAAATAAAGAGAGTGCAAAAAAATGTCAAGATAAACTCCAAATACTTTCAGGAACATATTTTATCACCAATTTTTCTGAATAAAATACCATCGCTTTACCCACAGTGCCATCAATCTGTGAGACTCCATCAGGACAAAGCTAGCAGTCAAACATCAAAATCTACTGTAAATTTCCTAAAAGAAATGGAACAAAAAACTGGTATCAAGGCCAAACCCTTCACTGCTTTCCCTATTAAATCTCCCGATGTGTCACCTATGGATTTTTGTGCTTTCAGACTTTTAAAAACTGCATTATCCAAACGTTGTCCCAAAACCCTAACAGGACTCTGGAAAGCTGTTCGGGAGGAATGGGATAGAATACCTCTTCTGCCACTTCAAAAGGCATTATTATCCTGGAAATTGCGGTGTCGAAAGATAGTTCAGAATAAGGGATGTCATAGAACATTTAAAACACAAGAATTTTATGTAATTAAGTTTCGTGAATACAATATACATCGTCTAAAAAATGTGTGAACAGCCTCTGTATAAGCGACATACCAAAACACTGGATGGACTGACTATGGAAGAAGGAATGGATAAAATCAACCTTGATGTTTTAAGAAAGGGACTTTTATTTTGGAAATCAAGACATAATATGATAGTTCAACAAAACGGCTATCAGAATAAACATATTAGAAAATAAAATTGTAAGGTTTGTTTACATATAAACCTTTGCAAAATCGTTACAAAAATGTGAACACCCTCTGCATAATATAAACCCTCTAGCAGTGAAGAATATTTCTTAGAAGAAAAACTTCAATATTAAAAATCACTTCTCAAATATGATCCCTCTAGAAAAGGCCACAATTCTTTAAAATACTAGACAGAAATCTTAAAAAGGCTGGAATGCAATTGCTATACATATGTTTTAATGCAGGGCTATTGACAAATAAAACAGAGATGCAAGATAAAAAAAAATTATTACTTTGATCTTCCAATACTTTATTTTGTCGCTTCAAATCATCAATGTCTTGTTGATGGGCTAAGTTCTTTCGACGCATAGATTGTATATAATCTGCTGCCTTCTTTAAAATTTGAGCCCTGGATGCCTATTTAAAAAAAGAAAAGAATTATGTGCAAATAACTAAAAGAAATTATTTACAAGTTAAACAGCTTTAATAAAAATATTACTACCACACACAGGAAAGCATTAACATGAAAAAATGCCTGCTATCAAAATAACAATATCGTAAGGTATAAATTTATATTCTAAAACAATATTCACTGCATACAACTATTAAAAATATGACATTCTTAGGAAGCTCAAAAAGTTTTAACTTTTCACCTCCTAGCTGAAGATTTTGTCTTCCAAGAATTCAGATATTCTGCTACAAAAAAAAATTTAGACAAAGGCTTCTCATAACATGGCTTGCAGTCTCACATTATTTAATTTAGAAATTATCAAATTTTTAGCAAAGCCTTCATTTTTTGACAAGCAATAAAACTAATTCAAGGCCATTTTGGCAACACCCTTCATATAATATACCTGCGAGACTGTGAATATTCAAAGAGCACTTATACCAACTGTAGCTGGTCACCATCAACTAGTATTGCAAAAAAAATTTTTTTTTTTTTTTTTCAGATTATGACAACACAGAAGTGGACTATCTGCTCAAATGGAAGATGCCTCCATGGACTTTCTAAATTTAAATTTCTAATTAATTTCTAAATAAAAGGAAACTGGCTCATATCCACATTACTTAGGGAAAGATCATGAAAACACCCAAGAAGTGTCAGCCTGTTCCCCCACATTTCAAGTGGGGTCAAACTAAGTTATCACCTACAGGGCTTTTACCACTTAGCCATTGGTAGACCATCTTAAAACAGGAATGGCTACAGCTAGCTCCCTACAAGTAAAATATCTGTGTGAACTGCACAAAATGTTTTTATCAATGACAAATGATAGTAGACATACATTAATTTCTCACTAATTTTAATGCATTTCAATAATGCATCCACTGTTTGTCTGTTTAAAAGGAAAAAACAGTTTCACTAAATTACATTTTATGAGCTTAAATTCTTTGGATGAGCAATGAAACAGTACTGCAATCCTAGATTATTTTTAAAAAATCTCATTTCTTTCTTGACAAACAACTAAAAATCCATTGCCCCCCACTTGTTTTATGTACCAGCCTTGACAAGAAAGTGGATTTGGTGCATTTTTGAATTAGTGAGAAACAAATGATTACCAACCCTTACATGTACAAGAAACAAATAGTTAATGATCTAACTCTTTTTTCGTAAATACATCGTATCAATACAAAGGTTTTGTAAAATTCATTGTAAAATACGCATTATACTTATTTTTTGATCTCTCATCAATGGAAAAAGAAGCCAAGAATTTTCCTATATGTTTAACAATGATTAAAAGGTACTTAATTTCCATCAAATAATTGCATGACGATTCCCATTTTCACAAATTTTCTTTTTGTAAAATGCTTTTTTCTTGTAAAAATATTTTCAGTTAATTGTAGCTTGAATATAGTATACTGAAAAACCACCGTAATTTAAAAGTGAAACTTTTGACTAGCCAAAAGAAAAATATGAACTAAGAGCATATATGAAAAACCTTTATATTTTAAAACTGAAGGTTAAAAAAAAAAGCATGTGCACAGAAGAAATAGAAACTACCAGCATGTATAAAAAAAACCTTTATACTTTAAAATCAAAGATGGAAGAAACACATCTGTGCAGATCCGTAAACATTGAAAAACTGGTCTGTTTTAAAAGTGAAAAAATTCACTAGCTGACGAAACATGAATTACGAGCATGCATGAAATATGTTTTATGATGATGCTAGAAAAAACATGCATATGCAGATGGGCAACAATAAATGCTTGTTACTTGTAAATTAAGAAAACTCACCAAGGTTGCTGCATAAAACAAGCACCTAATATTCTTCCTTTGGACAAATAAATTTTCATTGAATTCAATTGTTAATCCTGCACTTTCTACTTTTTAATTGGCTCTTTTTTAGTGTGTTGATACTTATTTCTCTCAGACAATTATTTTTATGTTGGAAGCACATATGGTAATATTCACATTACACTATTTCTCTCAGATAATTATTTTGGGTCTACTTTTATCCTGGAAGCACATATGGTAATATTCACATTACACTATTTCTCTCAGATAATTATTTTGGGTCTACTTTTATCCTGGAAGCACATATGGTAATATTAACATTACATCATCTTCATTTCTCCTTCTTTGTTTGCAACAATGAGTCTTTGTGATAGCTTCTAAATTGTATACTGTGGATCTTATGAAAATGTTTTGGCCTCCTAAACTTTAAACTGTTTTATAATATTACCTACTGAATAATTATAAAAGCATTTCATGCTAACCACTTCCTTTAATTTTCCTTCAAACCAGAATAAATACATTTGTTTATAACCACTATCAGAACTTTTATTATCCTTTTTATTTACATTAAAAAGTGATATGACCACCTTTACCTAGTAGTGAAATATTTTGTCATTTGACATACGTTGCCTTATATTTATTTTTAATGATTTCAATATTACCTTAATGAAACTTTATGAAAACAAAGATTAAAATAACTATAAAAATTTAGCACACAAAACTTCTTAAACAAATCTTTGAAGCAAATCAAAAAAAGAAGCGACACTCGGAAGATTATATTCTTATTCATTTTCCCTACAGAACTTAATATTTGAAATCAGTTAGCTTATAATTCACTATTAAATGTTTTACTATTTTTGTTTACCTATTAATATATTACAATCTTTTTTTTACTAACAACTTGTAACCAAATATTTACAGGTAAGTAAAATCAGAAAACCAAATTTTACTTTTGAATGAAATCAGATTGTCCCAAACTGGGAAGAAGGAATCTGACAAAGTTTTAACATTTCTTGGTTTACAAAGGATAGAAGTATACGAATTTATACAATTTCATAATCTTTCTTTCTGTTCAGTCACGACATTATACAGTACTTTTCAGATCACAATGGTTTTCTTACACAGTAGACAAAAATATTCATGCTAACACAGGTTATGCAAAAAAAATAGTATTTTTTTGTATTAAACTAGCTGAGTGTTGGACAATTTGGTACACTTTATTAACAAATTGCCTGATATACACTTTTTCTGCATTTGGGAATAACACAGCTTTAATCTTTAATAAGAGAAAAACACTAAAAAAATATCTTCAAGCTGGCTTAAAATTTTATAGTGTTTTCTGGGCAAGGAGACAATTCAAAACTATAAAAATTCCATTTTAATTAAAGGATTAGCATAAAAATGGATATTAAAAATAAATGTCTTAATGCTTTAATATTCAGAAAAATCAACATATATAATATCTTTCAGTTACACATGGGGAGAAAAAACTAATCATCTGCTGCATTTTATCATTTTTATGCAGCTTAAAATGTATGCATTCTTGACAACAAATTCCATGAAAATTAAATAAAATGTAGGCTTGACAAAAGTAATTTGTTACTTACAATACTGGAAAAAAAAAAAAAATCTCAATCAAATCCCATTAATAATCATTATAGTAATAAATCTATGTATAACTTTTATAGTAAAAATCTCAATTTACAGAAGGCATCAAATGTTAACAGTCACTATTTGAAAGAATTTTACCCTATTTTTCTTGAAAATAAGACATTTTTTTATATGAAACATATTTTTATAGGTATAATCTTATAAACACCTGCTCTCTGAATCTATTACATTTATGATCTGAATGTCTCAAGGAAATTGGATACCATTTAATAATACTAAAGAACACACTTTATGCAATTCAAATAACAGTCACAAAACCATTTGAAGTAAGGAAAGAGTATTAGATTACTCTCACAGAATAGTAGCTCAAGCATAAATATCTTTAGACTTATTATAAACATTGTTAATAAATTTTATTTTTCCTAAATTCTGAAAATATTCTGTTATTACAAGAAATAACAGAATATAGAGAAGGGAAGAAGAAATATAGAGAAGAGAAGAGAAGAGCGAAAATTATGGAGTGAAAATATCAGAAAATTAAAAAGAATACAAGAAAGAGACAAATTAGTACCCGCACTTTATCACCCTGGAATGCAGGTAACGAGTCTCTTAAGCTTGTAAAGCTGTCTTTTATATGGTCTCTTCTCTTTCTTTCCAATGCATTATGATGTGCTCTTTTGTCGGCCTGCAAAATATAAGATTCAATTATCAATAACATGGCACTTCTAATTACATTCTTACTGAAAAAGAGAGGAACCAACATTTTTTATGATGACACAAAACTCAATATAATATTAATATACTAACACAATACAATAACATACAACCAACACCAACTACTTAAAACTGGTCGATAACATCGGAGAATTTGGTAAACAACCAGAGTCAATGGAATTATTTTAAGTTATTGCGATCTCATAAATGAACTATTAGTTAAAATACTCTAACTGATAACCTTTTTTAAAATTAAAGGAGGTTAACACGTATATTTATGAAAGATCGATATTAATTTAAAAAATATAATGACACAAAAACTAAAAACAAATAAAGATTTATACATACATCACTTTCAATATCATTGTCTCTATCATCATCACTCATTTCTTCAATTTTCTTGCAATTAATATATCCTGTATTATAATCCAATTACTGGAATCGCTGTTATAATTCGAAATACACTTTTTGACAAGGGCATTGAAAGACAGGAAACGATAAATGGCGTCCACCACAACAACAGCCACGCGGTCGTCACGTTCTCCACGTGCGTCAGAGTTGCCACTTCAGTACTCTTCTTCTTCAGGACCCATGAAGGGTAGATGATTCCTCACTAAGAGTGAGGTCTTACCTCCGAGTAAGGACATGACCCTAAAAGTTCCTACGAGTGGTGCAGCACCGATTTAACTGATCGCTAGGACATACCTCTATCGGGAAATTAGATACTTCAGAATATATCACTAATGGATTTATCAGCCATGTGAATTACGCTGCAAATTATAAAAAATAAATATAATATCTGAAGCGTTAAGTATCCTCCCAAAAATAGAGTTGAACGAACATAACCTTCGGAACCTCATAAAGTTCATAGTAAGACTCAATCCCTAACTAGTTTTCTCTGAAAATGGCATTTGTTACCTTTGGCAGTAGTATATGTTGAAACTAAGACAAGAACCCCCTAACAGAAGATTATAAAAATATTCTATGAAGAGGTGCCGCTAAGTCTCCAGCTCTAGTCTTACATCTTGGAAAGATATTTGTTTTGTCTCTTTAGTATTTTAAATGAACTTTCAGGTAAGTTTGTTGTCACTTACCAGAACAAGAAATTTGATGCTTCTTTGAATAGACTGGGGAAATTTATGAAATTTCTGATTATTGGCAACATGGAAAGTGTAGATGAAAAACAATGTGGAAAACAAGTTAATGGGATATTTTTAAAAACAATAACTACTTGATTTCTTTATAACATAGTACTCGGTAGCATTAGTAAATCTATTCCTACGTGTTTTTTAAAGGTTACACTATTTGAAAATAGCAAAGCATGCGAGGACTGCTCGCCTAAGGGGAGGGATACCTCAACGAAAGGACTGGATGCGCGGTTAATTTTCGAGGGAAAAAATCATGTACGCCAGCCCATTCACTCGAGTTCGAATGCAGGCCGAACTACCAGGGTATATAACCGGGGCAGTAGTTTAACACTTTATCTTGTGTTTGGTGATAACTCGATGTTATTTCCTACAGACTAGGATTCCTTATTATGTAAAAACAATTTTATTGTTTTTATATAATAAGATACTAATGGATTGATTCAAGGAATTCAAAATAAAGATATACACACTCCAATAAGAGTTATACACTGATTGAAATGTACACCGATTAAAAAAAAAAAAAAAAAAAAGAAAGAAAGAAAGTTCTATATCTCCCGTATTACTCGGGATATTGAATTTTCAACTTGGGATTTTCATGTCTCGAAAGCGATAGGATATGTATTAGATGTTCCAGCATAAGTATTTTGATACAAAATCGAATTTTTCTGAAATGGCATCCCAATTTTGTTCCATATCTCGATTCTGCAACTCAAACTATGCCTAAAAGTCAAATTTTGTAAAATTTCATGTGAACATACCACGTAATTCCAAAACGTATTTGGAACACTTTAATTTTCCGCCAAGAGTAATTTACCTTGGAGAACTTTTCAATTTATGTTATCTTAACCTCTTTTTACTTTCTTGTACGAAGTAACAAGGAAGTATTGCAATCGCGAAAAATTTCGGGTATCATATTTCAACGAAAACGTCCATTTTGACCTCTATCGAATGTAATTTAACGATGCTTTTGTGTGACATCCGTAAGTAAGGACAGAATAAATAACGCTTTTTCACTAAAAGCATTATAAAACTGATTTAAAATGAATTCTGAAGAGATTATTTCTCAATCACTAGCCAGTTTCCTCTGAAAATTGGCGTCTGTACATACGTACAATTTGTACACACGTACAGACGCCAGAAAACTTTATTTAGTTAATTTCTTTTATACATCGTTTTATATTTATTATAGTATTTGAATAGAATGTGTGGTAATTCTTCAGATGATTAATTTTCGTGCGCTCTGAATTATAAAATGAAAGATATAACGCTGTTAAAAGAACCTAGCTCCAAAGTGTCGTTATGGTAAATAAATATAGTGAACTTTAAAGAGTGCATTTTAGTTGTTTATGAGCGATCGACGAAGCAGATTCAATTCAAATTCGGTAACTGAATTCTATATGTTTAAATGAAATGCAGGAAAACTGTATAATTTAATATTCTGTACAAGGAAGTCATGTTTTTCTTTCTTGGAAATACTTTTATTTTATTTGAATGTTTTTTTAATCATAGTTATTTTTAGATTTTTTTTCCTTCTTAAAAACTTTAATTTTAATTATTTCAGTTTCGTGCTTAAATTCGTTCTTCAAATAGTTATTTTAAAAATTTTTGTTTATTCATTCCTGTTATGTATTTCAAGAGCGTTTATTAATATAATATTTTTCTTTTAAATTTGATTTCATTTGAATAGATTTCTTTCGGAAGAAGTCACGGTGCCTTTGAAAACGGCATCCTGAATTAAACGAGAAGTTGCGGTAACGTACGTCTTTCGATGGGCCCATTCAGAAAAAGATAGCGTTTACTCATTTTTAGAACGATTTCGAGCCGTTTAATTACTTTTAAAATAAAAAGAGTTTTCTTTAATGCTAAGACAGATAGTCTTTTTCTTGGACTATGAGTAGCGAAGAGCTTTAAAAATGCTGTCTTCGAATCTTTGTTATTAATTTACTTTCAACTAAATTTCGCGTTTACATTACAAGGAGTTGAAATAAGAAGCAAATGAAATAGTTGTTATCTTTAGCGGTAAGAACGTTTAATTTATCTCTCTTAAATTTATTTTCTCCTTTTAATATTCTGGTTACAACAAATTGTTTGTAAATGTGTTTGTGGACAACTAAATACAGCAGTACAAAATCGAGTGTATTTTGTCTTACGTCTTAACTGTTTCATTCACTATATGCGAGAAATTCTTGATATAATCTATATCCATAACATTTAGGAGCCCACTTTCAATTATATTGAGTGATTCATTGAAATATTTAAACCAGCTAATCTAATTTTAAAAAATATTTCACCCTTTTATTCGCACACTGAGTTTTCTTATACGCAGCATAAAACACAGCGAAAGAAATAAATATTTTGCAAAACGTAAAAAGTTATTGATGTTAAGTAATAATAAATCTGACCATGCAAATATAAATAAAATGGTGGAATAAAAAATGTGTAAATCAACGATTTTAATGGTGCCACCTATCGATCCGTGACATAACTACATAGTTAAGTAAGGTCAATCGCCTAATCGGAGAATACCAAAAATGTTATGGGCATCTTCTATGCAAACTGTTTTGTATTTTTCATATTTTTCCAGAATTTCTGCAACACTTTAGAAACACTGCTTGAAAAAAAAATCTGCATTAGATACGATGTTTTCTCGAAACGTTACAGCTTTCCTTTGCTTCATTTGGGGAACATTGCATCACATCTTTGTAATAAAGGTTTTCACTATTGGATTAATCCCGATGAAAAATATACCGAGAATGATGAGACTGGATTGGATTTTGTGACAAAACAGTCGAAAGACTACCTGCCTTCATGAAGGCATTTAAATGAAATGTAGTTAAAAGTGTGTGTAATTTAATAGACCATATAAGGAAGTCATCTGATGTTCAGATCAGATATTTTACACTTTATGTACGAAATGATTTACAACAAAACAAAAAGTATTAACAAAATTATAAATTATCCTTATTTACTCTTTTAAAATACACATGAATTCAAAAGCAAAATTTTTTTGTATTAAGTTTCAGAAAATAAAATTTCAACAAACATATCAAACTCTGACAATATTACGGCTGTAATCTGAATTATTTAAATACAGTTTAGTGTGTGTCTCTTAAGCCTTTATTTGCTATAACAACTTTTACTCTCTCGACATTGAACGAACTATTTTTTCGCAAAAATTAAAAGTCATTTTTGACCTCATTAATATGTTTAATACTTTATAGAACACTTAACACATTTAATACTTTTCTAAATAATTTCAACTGGATATACCATGACATTTAAATTTTTCTTGCAGATGTGCCGAGAAAATTTCAATTGCAGTTACGTTTGGAGGTTGAGGGGGCTATCTATAACATGTGGGCTTTCACAGAGCAATTAAAATCTAACACTAGAAGCTTTATGCTTCGGATAGTCGTCTGCATAAAAATGAAAAAGATCGTCTGTACCCAATTTTTAAGCATTCTCTTTTTAATAATTTTTCTAGAATTTGGAAACATTAGAAACAAACCACCAACTTAACAGTAGGTTTTAATTTTTGTTTTCTCAAATTCTTCATTTGGCTTCCTGCAAACATCTCTATCAGAAGAAAAGATATTAAACTTATATTCTCCCTAAATAAAGCTGTCCGCCTTAATAAAGTCCTTGTTTTTCTGAAGTTTTGAAAATTTCAGTCTTTATAAACAAACAGTTGGATGCTGCTTATGAAAGGCTTTCCCTTAGCAACTAGTCTACTGCAAGTATTCTTTTTGAGAATAATTCTTATTAATTCTGCATTAATTCCTTTTCCAAAATGCTTTCCTGCTTCCACAGCAAGTTTGGATTTAATTTTTATTCGACAGTGTTTCTTGTCTTAAATCGCTTGATTACGTCTTTTACTATTGAATGACTTTACTATTTTTGCAATATTCCTTACTAACAATCCATCTTTAAAGGCCTTTATTATAAGCTTACGAATTTCCATAAGCATTTCCCGGGACTGCTTTTCAGTTTTTCATGTTCAAAATGAAAAGTAATAAGTAAAGGATTAATTAAACTAAATACTGACAACAGGAAACTGGAAAAAATTTGATGTTCTTGCATTTTAATAAACATCACAAAATTATAAGTTTTCCAACTTTTAATTTTTAGAGTGATTCGCACTCTATAAGTTAAAAAAAAATTTTTAAATTCCTTTTTTTATGGTAAATCAATACATATTTCAAATGCTTATTTATAAAAGCTAGTTTATGTTTCCTTTCAATTATTATGTTGAAAATTGCTTTATAGAACGTAAAAATTTAACTTTTAACCACTATGTTTAACATGAAAATTCTGCATATTTAGTAAACCCGAAAATTTCGAGGCAACGTTCTGCAAGAGATAACTATATATAAATTTCATGAAAACAAGTACTTTAACATAAATAAAATCGACTACATACATCATCCTCAGAGAATAAGTTGTCATCTTCGTCAGCAGACCCTGTAAACTGATAGAGTTCCTCTTTAATCTGGCGACTTTTACTCTAAAAATAAAGAAAGAATTTAGAATTTTTTAGAAAAAATGTAAAAGCTTATAAAGAATTTTTTTCTTTTAATCTTTAAAAAAAATAGTTATTCATATTTAGTAAACCCGAAAATTTTGAGGCAACGTTCTGCAAGAGATAACTATATATAAATTTCATGAAAATTTTTATATATAAAATTCATGAAATTTCATGAATTTTTTTCTTTTAATCTTTAAAAAAAATAGTTATTCATATTTAGTAAACCCGAAAATTTCGAGGCAACGTTCTGCAAGAGATAACTATATATAAATTTCATGAAAACAAGTACTTTAACATAAATAAAATCGACTCCATACATCATCCTCAGAGAATAAGTTGTCATCTTCGTCAGCAGACCCTGTAAACTGATAGAGTTCCTCTTTAATCTGGCGACTTTTACTCTAAAAATAAAGAAAGAATTTAGAATTTTTTAGAAAAAATGTAAAAGCTTATAAAGAATTTTTTTCTTTTAATCTTTAAAAAAAATAGAGTGCAGTCATTTAAGAAGATAGAACCAACTATCTGTAATTATTATTTTTAGGTATAAATACATTTTCATTAAGAAAAAGCTCGCCCGGACTTTGGTCTAACTCTCTTTACAAGTCGTTAGGTGAAAGACAGAAAACGATAAGGCAATTATTGTTCATCACTTCTTTAATAACCAATTTAATAATGATAAAATGAGAAGACTCTTGAATTAAAAAAATAAAATTTGCAAGTTTTGATTTTAATAACTTAAATTTGGTTATTCATATGATGGTACTGAAGTTTCTATGCGATATGAATGTTCTCAGAATGAACTTCTCAGACGTTTGGCACGTGAGAAGCTGCAAGTATTGGCTTATAAAAATTCCTTCCAAACACACACACACACACACACACACCAAAAAAAAAAAAAAAAAAAAAAAAAAAAAAAAAAAAAACTCGCTGAACAACTAAGTGTAATTTAATAAACCATTTCCAAATTTTTAAGCAATGGAAGAGACTCAAGAAGAAATTAGGTGGTTAGGTTAACCGAATATGGCAAGTCTATGTGTCTAAGGTTTGGTTTTGGTTTGGTTACGCCAAAGCACTCGAGGGCTATCTGCCTAAGGGGAGAGATGTTTTCGTATAAGATTTTCTAAGGAAAACTGGCTTTTATACACCTTTACACATGAGAGAAATTACGAAAATGCCCATGCAACCAGCCCGTTTGCGGGATTTGAACCCGGGACCGAACTACCAGAGTTCAGCGATTTTACCGCTCAGCCGCTGGTGGGAAAAACCTGAGGGAAGAGAGGGCTTTTCGAGAAAAACTGGCTCGTATCCTCCTTACACAATGGAAAATTCACGATTGCTCGTACTTAGTCGTATCGGACGTAAAACTCAGTCTAAACGTAAGTTTAAAAACAAAAGTTTGTATACTGTGAAATTACTCAATGATAATGCTAGGCCGCTAACTGAAAAAGCAGTAAAAAAAGCTTATTTTAGTTGCGGCATTTAGTTATGCCGCAACTAAAATAAGCTTTAATCCCGACATAGGTCTTCTCAGATAATAGTTTTCACGAAACATTCCTTCTAATAATATTCCTTCTATTCTTCTTCTTCAGATAACTCTGGTGTGATTTGCCATAATCAAATAAACCAAAGCAATTCAGACTATCAGTTGTTCCGACCATTGCAAAACGTATTGTTTGTTGCACACGTCTGTACATTTGACAAAATGTAAAAATGAGCTTACGGCCTCATTGAGTTGCACAAAGGAACATGCTTTAATGCAAGAATTTGTCAGCTGCTTGACCAGTGACGGAAGATTTTACAAAATCAGAGCCATGCCAAGATATTTCTTCACCTGAGGCAAAAAGGTTAAATACGCGCCCCTATACTATATATATATATATATATATATATATATATATAATGTTGTATGAACTTAAATCCATTTAGTGCGAATACAAGTTATTATTACTTGCGCAATTGCTGCAAAGTTAGTTAATAATAATTTATTTCCTAAACCGTATTGATTAATTGATTATATTATCTCCTAAGTTTAATTAAAGTAGAATTATTTTAAAAGTGTGCATCCATACTGGTAAGTTATATTTTGAAAGATGTTTTGAAGTAATTTGAAAGCAAAATGTTAATAATGTTTTAACGGGGACTGGAGTTAAATCATCACGAAGAATAATATTACAATTGCAAAAGTAAAAATTAAAACATGTAATTATTGTCATTGATCGGAAATTAGTTGACTTTTCAAGGGGAACAAACCAACTCCCGTTCAATGATCAATAATTGATAAAAATACGTAAATATGAAAGTGTTTCGTCTTTACTCGAGTTATAAATTAAAGCCAAACCGGCAATTCTAGTCAGGCCAAATATTTCCGCGAATAGTTGTTACTCAAAGAACTGATTCTCATGAAGCATTTTAGTCAATTCAATTTGGAGTAAAAATCAATTACTGTAGAGAAATCTTGTAAAACTCGAGTAATCGTCCCCGACACTATCATCTTTATGTATTTGAGTACTATATTATTTGTAGAAATTAAACATTGGAAATTGTCATTATGAAATCGAAATCAAAGTAAAGTTGAAATAAACATAGAAGATTATAAAAAAGATAAATAATGCAAACTTTGCAAAAACAAATCAAAGAGAACATAAAAATAATATAAAAATAAAATAGAAAATAATAAACAAAAGTAATTGTATTAAATCAAAATATCATAATTCTTATAGCATAATTATACCACAATTCTTAAAGTATTTTTTTTAATCCTAGCTTTAATAATCCAGAAAAATAATAGTCAATTATTTATAATTTTCAAATGAAAATGTTAAAAAATTATTTTTTGATAAATAAGAAATAACATCGAAATTCACAGTGCATTAATTTCCAAGTTTTCTGGCAATTCTTTCCATTGTTTTATTAATTTAAGTATGCCAAAGCTTATTATCCCTAATAATAACTAACAAATTTAAAAACACAAAGTAGTTTTCGAATTCGTATAGCCAATTTAGCGCCTCTTCTAGGGATTCACCTGGCTCTGTATAGAATGATGGGATATTTATAAATATTTTCTCCAAAATATATGATATATTGCTTTAAAGGTGTTTTGAAACTTATTTGTGTACTCAATATCACAATATTGAACCGAATATAGGAGGAGTTTTCCGTTCTAAAAAAATGGATGTACCATCTATCGAGCAGTGGAACCGCTGAATTTTGGTAATTCTACGCGCATACAAATCCAAGAGATCAAGCTGGCTGCATGAAAATTTTTGTGACGTCCCATATTAAACGCGAAAACAATCCAGTATCCCTTATGTTTTGTCTTGCAACGTCCGAGCGGTAAATTCTCTAAACACTGATAGTTCACAACTCAGTTTCAAATTTCCGCGAATGGACTAGCTGCAGGAGTTTAAATTTAACACATTTACTAAACACGTAATCTACAATTCAGTTCACTTTAATATTTACCGGTACCGTACTTTCTATTGATCAGCATATAGCGTAAAACTCACGACACATATAGCGTAACTCGCTTTAGGCTAACTTCAAAAGCTCCTTCGTATACCATCGGCCAGGCAGTAGTCGGAAGTCGCTAAACACTGGTAGTCCGACCTGAATTCAAATCCTGGAGAACAGATTGGCAACACGAGTCTTCGTAACTTTCCTCAAGTGTAATGTAAATACAAACTAGAAGTTCTTCATGATGGTATCCCTAGCAATAGGTAGATATCTTTCTTGCGCTTTGCCATAATACAACTAAGCCCAAATCAACTTTTTTGTGTACATATTTTATATAAAAAGAATCCTCTTTTTGTACTTAGTAAAAACTTCGTGCGGTAATACGTATTTTTTTAATTTATCATTTGAAAATACGGAAAAATTTTATTCATTTTTCTTCACGTCGTAATTTTACCTTAGCGTATGTATCTAATAATTAAAAGCCATAATTATAGAAATTAATAAAGTTTGTATGATTGTTACTTTTCGCAATCTATATGAAAGTTCTTCTGAAGATTTTATAAAGATAGCCTCAAAATTTGGATTCATTTCATCTTTTTTGCATAACATGTTAACTCAGGAACGGAAAGGATAGGAAGCTGGAAAGGCAAAAGAAGAGACTTTACTAATTAGCGCTAGTATAAGAAAAGGGAAATGCTTAATTCTCATGATAATAGAAAATTAAACTCATTCTAATGCCGCTGAAATTCAAACATTTTAGGATATGTCTAAACTATTAAATTATCTAAACATTTTAGGACAACAATTAAAATTTCGAAGAATCATAATATCCGAAGACTATCTACCTTAGGGGAGGGACGATTTCGTGGAAGAGTTTCTAAGAATTATTAAATGTGCAGCTTTATGTACACTGCGCCCAAAAAGTGTGTTCTACATCTCCCGTTCTACTGGGTCGATTGACCAAAGAACGTCCATGACCAAAGAACGTGCTCACATGCACGAAGATTTAAACTCCCGTTTAAAAAAGAAAATCTCCCGTTTTTTATGTCTCGAAAGTGCGACTTTGGTTTACATTTGATTTTTATACAGCAAAATTCTAACATAGGTATTTTGACAGAAAACCGGACATTTTCTGAAATAACATACAAAATTTTTTTCCCATATTTCGATTTAACGAAATTATGCCTAAGTATTAGGTTTTAAAAAATTTAGTGAGAAATTTTCCGAGAAATTTAAAAATTTATCTTCGGTCACTTTTTTCAGTTTGCGCTAACTTAATTTATAAGTTCTTTGGGTTCTTTGGAAATTTTGAATAAAAAAACTAATTTTCGGCGGGTATTCATTTAGGACGTCTACTTTTAGGTGATATTAAATATGTTATAGCTCATTACTCAAATCTTTTCGAAAACTTTACAAAAATTGCAAAAAATGCAAATTTTAGAGATAAATCAGAATGCATCCGAATTTTAGTATCGGTAGATGAAAAGTTGATTAGTTGCGATAATCGCAAACTAAAAAACGTTGAATGGATCGCATTAAAAGAAGGAACAGAGTTATCAAACTGAATGTTCATTCTTCCTTGTGTTCTACAGATCGATGTTAAAATAATGATCTATGAACACTTTGAACCGGATAAGACTTAATACAACAACAGCTGTAGCAAGGAAACAAGGATATTAGTACATATCGCCCGTTTGAAAGCAAAAGTTTGCATACTGTGGAAATTACTCGATGATAGTGGTAGGCCGCTTGAACCTAAATTTCGAATTGTAAAAGAATAAGCATAATAAAAAAAAGATTAATAAATATATACCAAATTCAATTAACACAGAGGAGCTAAAATGATAAGAGTTAATTTTTTAAAAACTGCAGGTGCGATTTTTACAAAACATGGCACTTTGGCATAATTTGAGCTGTAGAATCGAAATATGGAAAAAAATCGTTGTTGTTTCAGAAAATGCCTAATTTTGCGTCAGAATACCTATATTAGACAATGCTATATATAAATCTAATATATATTCTAATTCGCGCTTTCGAGACATGAAAAACGCAGGTTAAATTTCTTCAGTTCGTCAATTAGAGCGGCAAATATGGAACTGTTCCTCTCCCCTTTTTTTATGTAAGGTGTACATTAACAGTTTTTGTTTGCTAGGCTTTATTTACTTTGTTTTATGTGGTATTAAATTCCAAGAGTATAACAAAGATTTACCATTTGATGAGTCACTTAAGTATGGTGCATTTATGTACATGTTAGGGTATAATAACTAATTTAAATTTACAAAATTATCTGCTATGGCTTTTTTTGCTTCGCTTTAAATATCAGTTAGTTTTAAATTGGGAATAATTGTTTTGATTTAGCTTGATTGAAGTTTTGATTTAGTTTGACTAAAGCAAAGCGCCGATGATTATCAATCTAAAAAAGGGATGTCGTAGAGGAAATGTTTTTTTTAGTAAAACTAGCTTGTATTCCTATTACACACCAGGAAAAACACGAAAACTTCCATGCAGCTAGGCCATTCGCCGGGATTTGAACTTTAGTTAAATTACCAATGGTAATGAGAAGCAGTCTACTGCTACAATCTGTGAGATAAAGATTTAAACCAGAGTTTCTCAAACTGTGGGTCGCGGGACGTGAAGTAGGAGGTCGCCAAAAATGTTAGCAATTTTGATATTCTTTAACTTATTGTAATAATTTTACTATTGCTAAATATTTTTACATAATGTATCTGAAAATAGATAAAGATAAGACTATACAGACGGAAAAAAAATTATAAATATTATAACCCAGAATGCACAAAATTTATATCATTTAAAGAATTATCTAATCGTTGCCACATGTTCTATTCAAATACTATAATAAAACTAGAACGATGTATAAAAGAAATTAAACAAACAAAACAAAAAAGAACAGTTTTTCACTGACGACTGAGTATTTCTCATTCAATTAATTCAGTTCTCACTTCGCGACAAGGCAAAAATACATAAAAACTCAAAATATCTGTATTAAAAATTACGAAGTAAATCTTAACACTTATTTCCTCGAAAAAATTCCAGAAAGGATTAAGCATGATTTAAATGGCAATAATAAATGAAGGCGTTATCTTTGTTGTTGCGAAGCTAAGTTTCTCTAGATTGGCAACAAATCCACTAGTCTGCTGTTTCAAATGTAAACAATCAATGGCCGCCATAAAAAAAGGCTTAGCGGCACTTAAACAACTTTAAAATTGTTGATAATTCTAAAAATATTGCATACAGATTTACTAAAGGCATAAAAACCTTAACCGGAAGATAAAAACAACATAACTCAATCATTTTTAAAGCAAAAAATGTACAATTTACAAACATATAAGAGTAAAGAAACTGAGATCACTGAGCCGGGTAACAGAGTGGATATATGTATAAATATATTTATATATGTTTGGTGCGGCCGATTGCAACCAAAATACGAGGTGCACATCTACATGTTATAGCAATCCTGTATACAAAATTTCAACGTTCTGAGGCTACTCGTTTTTGAGTTATGCGAGATACGTCATATGTTCGTACAAACGCCACGAAAAATTCTCTTCAGAATTCATTTTAAAGCAGTTTTATAATTTTTTGGAGGAAACGAGTCTTTTATTCTGTCCTTACGTACAGATATCACACAAAAACATCATTAAATTGCATTCGATAGCGGTCAAAATGGATATTTTCGTTGAAATATGCTGCCTGAAACTTTTCGCGATTACAATACTTCCTTTTTACTTCGTACAAGGAAGTAAAAAGGAATCTAATCAATAATAATAACTAACACGTGTAATCAAGGTTACACCAAGCTCAGCGTGTTTGAATAAGACCTTTCCATTTTTGGAAAAAAATCGCATAGTTTGGCGTCTTTTCTTTAATAGGCAAAAATGGCCGACTGGATTTTCCGTAAGTATCCCAATTTACAGTCCCAATGCAGCCAATAAATGCGAAAGCATCATAAACGGATTTCTAAAATTATAATTTGCGCAATTGTATTGCAAATTATTTTCACAATTTACATTTCATCATTGAGCTAATACGAATTTCCTTACTCCTACGACTGTATTATTCTGCAAGCCTCATTTTGGTTTATAACATTACGAATTTTTCAAATTAGAAATAATAATATTAATACATTTCAGCTTATCTACTGCATGTTAACCAACCTATTATAGATCTTTCAAGTTCATAATAACTGAACAGAATAAATGGGGAATGACGAAAATTAAGTCGTAGGGATCTAAAGAGCATATATTTTTACGTAAAAAGAATCTATCATTATAAATACAAACAACCAAAATTAATAAAGATGAAAACTTTGAAATAAATAGTAAAATATATACATAAAATGTTAAAATATTTAAATTAATTCAATGTAAAGAGATCAAAACTTGCGAAAAATATTTACCATGTTTTGCAAGGACTGATGGATGCAAGGATAACTTAAATGAGATTCTGTAGTAAATCCAGACTTTGAACAAGAGTTCACGTTCAGTGGCAAACCTGCGAATACGTTGAAGAGAAGGGGTAAAGAAGTTGAAGACAAAGAATATGTATAGACATACATAGAAAAAATTTTCTTTGTTGAAGACACCTTATAGATTCTTTGGAAGGAGCAACAAAGAGAATTTCTTCTTTATCGCGCATATCTATAGATGCGCAGACAGATAACTTGTTCTCAACATTCATTTTCTTTAGGCTAGAAATTGTTTGTCTCAAAAAGAATTCCTTTCTTAGGCTGCTATCACACGTCGGTTTGTTTCGAAAGAACAACTGTTTGGAACAATTTTTCTGCTTTGTCACAACAGCCAATCACCACAGCTCGCTTTGGGGTTAACACAGGGGAAACTGGTTCTCCATTACGAACAAGCTAACAGCATTCGGCGCTGATTGCTGATTGGTTGAAAACGAACAACTTGCAACTTTTTTCGAAAGGAAGGAAAAAGTCGCACGTCTTTCTTTCAAAAGTAAACCAGGCAGAAAAATTGTCCGAAACAGTTGTTCGTGTGAAACAAACGCCGTGTGATATGGGCCTTAATACAATGGAAAGCCAAACCCCCAAGGAGTTTCTGGAAATTCTTTAACCAGGTTAACAAAGTTCCTGCTTTTGAAGGTCAAGTGATCCTTTTTGAACTTTGTCCTTTAGATATTTCCAAAACACGTGTAAATGTCCGTTTTTTTCCAAATACAATTTTTTTTTTATTAAAATCTGCGAAGAATTTAGACAATAATGAGTTCCGAAATGACTGAAACAAAAATTTTTTCATAAAAAAGAATCATTTCATAAGTTTCTTGTTTCATAAACAAGAATCATTACATAAAAAATATCAAAACGGCTTCGGGAAGAAAATCTGCATTTCGTTCATTTACACATTGTTCCTCTTTATTATCGTTATAGTAAATATCCAAATACAAGTATACTGACTTTTGCAAGCCAAATTTTAAGTCTTGTAATATTTGAACTAAAAATGCAATATTTTAATTTAATCAAATTTTCGACCATGTATAAAATTTTGTTCTACATTAATTCTAGCTTTCTGGACGACCGACCCTGGTTCTGTGTATGAAACATTTTAGTAAGGTAAGTTAAGTAAGGTTATGTTAGGCTAAGTGATTAAGGCAAAGCAATTGGAGAGCTATTTGCTTATGAGGAGGTATGCCTTGGTGAGGTCTTTTTGATGGAAAATTGCATGTGTTACACGTGGAAAAAACCACGAATATTTCCCACCATGCAGCCAATCCGTTCACTAGGTTCTAACCCGAGTCGTACTATCACTATTCAGCGGTCTTTGCCACTCGACCAGTCGTACTGTCACTATTCAGCGGTCGAATTAGTGAGGCCTTTGGCTGCATGAGAGTTTTAATTAGTCCAAAGGACGTTAGCCCAGAAGGGCTATTAATTTCAAAACGGCATTTTGCGTGGATTCACTTTTCGATCCATCAAATATTATCGCCATGTATTATATTTAAAGAAAATAATAATGAAGAATCTGCATGAATATTTCTCTCATTCTGAAGAAACAATGGTACCTAGAGCGGTCAAATTTTGAATAACTGGTCCTCCAACCGAACATGGGCACTTCGAAGCGCGAATTTTGTATTTCAAATTTATTTTATTATCTATTTAAAATTTTGTAAAACCTTTAACGAATTTTTGATTAACATATTGAACGATTTCAAAGCGAGCAATAGCAACAATGTACGGGGAAAAAAAAAAAAAAAAAAAAAAAAATTATCTCCAGCTCGTGAGACTGTGTACCGGAAATTCTAAATTATTCTGCTTTGCTCTTTTTTAATTATTTTATGATGTTTCTTGCTGAAATGAATTTTATGTGTTTTAAGTGCGAAGAACATGATATTTAATTAATAAAGGCAATACTCAAAACATTAAAAAAGCGCCCTTTTGGAAGTAATATAAAATCTGAAAGCTTTCAAAATTTATTTATTTATTTATTTTTCATGTAGCACGAATCGTAGATCGTCGGTCGTTAAAGGCGTCTGCGGATCGGTTGAAATCTTTTACTCCTATAAATCTCATAGTACCTTGGGTAATAAATGGGTCCTGACATCCAGGTACCGAAAAACGTATGCTTGGAAAAGCTATAAGAGAAGGAGTTAGGTACTGCCATCAGGAGGCAAACAGAAAATTAATTAAATATCACACATAAAAATAAGAAAATACTGAATATCTGTACGAGAAGAGACAATCTTGAGATATAAGTACA
This sequence comes from Stegodyphus dumicola, assembly GCF_044657685.1. Lineage (NCBI taxonomy): Eukaryota > Metazoa > Arthropoda > Arachnida > Araneae > Eresidae > Stegodyphus > Stegodyphus dumicola. The sequence goes on from NC_140776.1 coordinate 39,784,120, forward strand.
AAATGCTATCACACGAACACAGTGATAGCACAGTTAAGGAATTAAAATATATATTTACAAGATAAATGCAAGAGAGTAATAAATTAATTATAATGAATAGTGTGAGGCCGTTTTATCGGTTGTTCCACTGTGTAGTCGTAGTCATCAAATTTTAGGATAATATCGTGAGTTTTCGCTTCACACTTTTTATAAAATTTGTGTGGCACGAATATGAGCCAGTTTTCCTTAAAATGTTCTCTACCAAAGTATATCTCCTGACAAGCAAATAGTTCTCCAACTTCATTGTCTTAATCACTTAGCCCAACCTAACCCCAAATAATTTTTACATTTCGCACTGTTCAGGAAACAGAGCCAAAAGCTAAGTTTTATACGTGTCAAAAATCTGATTAAATTAAAATATTATAACTTACCATATAGTGAAATCTCAGTTCATAAATGTAATTCCTTCCCGAAAGCCGGTTTTTATCCGAAATATTCATAACGTGAAACTATTTTTTTCTATAGCAATTAAAATAAATCCGTTCTTGAACCGCAGATGTTTGCTTGGTAAAACTGAACAAAGTACTTTGTGTACAGATTCATAATACAAAACAAATGTGAATCGTTAAATGTATGACCTAACAAGCTCCCTGAATTAGTATATTAATTTAGCATTTTTGAATATTATTTCCATAGAAATATAATCTTTGTAATGCTGAAAAAACATGGATGTACTAAGTTACATTATTTTTGATTCAGTAGAAAGAAGGTGAAAATTAGTTGATCAAAGCAAAGGCTAATCATTTGAGACGCAAGGGTTTTTTTGCATTTAAAAGGATATCTTTAAGGAGCATTTTTTTTTTTTTTTTTTTTTTTTTTCAAAAACCTTCCTTTGCATTCAAATTAAACATAGGGAAACGACGAAATTTGGGTAGCCAACCATTTCGTTTCAAGCCGACTGCAGAATTCAGTACCACTGTTCAGCAGTCGTAATAATTCGACCATTTAAATGGCAACGAGAGTTTAGGTTAGGCTTAAGCTATTTGATTTATGTAAAAGCAGACGAAGCCTATCTGCGTAATGGGGTGAATGTTTTCGAGGAGAACTTTTGAAGGGAAACTGGTTTGTATATACTATATTATACATAGGGGAAAACTGACCCATTCTCTAAAGCATTTGAATCTGAGTCGAATTGCCGGTGTTTAGCGCTCTTTCTCCTCGGCAACTGGTAAGCTGTAATATCAGAAAGAGAAACGGAAGGAAAATTTTCCAAATTTGTAAATTTTTATTATGTTTTAAAAGTTTTTAAACCTCTTATCTTATACCATATGCATGCAAAAGAAAACTAATTTACGTGAGAGCCGTTCACTACACAAATCGATTAACTCCATAAATCAAAAGGTGGAGAAATACAGTGAATTACTGTACAATCCTTATTAAAATTCTCTTTATAATCTAAATTCAAATAAATATTGTAGATTATATAAACACAAATGTAGCTTTTATCTAGCTGCATCTTAAATTAATAATAACGAACATCCAAAAAATAATCGTCAATAATATTACAATTTTTATGTGACTTCGGGAAATTAATCGATTTGGCAAGCGAAAAATGTAATAAAGTTAAATTCTGTTTTCTGATTTTTACTTATTTTATTACAGAAAAAGTTCATTGTTGTATATTCTTATATATAACAATATTTTAGTAAAAATTAATTTTTCATTTTTCGTAAAAATTAATATTATTAGTTCTGTTATACTATATGATTTGTGATTAATTCATCAGCAGTATAAATGATACTTCCTTCATTAGTTGTTTGTGATTCATAGTAATCATGTTTAACAGAAGGAAGGAATTTTAGCAAGTTCATTATGTATCTTTTTTTGCTCCTTGTCACAGGTCTGCCTTTAGGATATAATAAAGACTGCTGTATATTTTTTTTATAGTCACATTTGAATTGTATGTGATGGGGTTTGGATCTTTCTAGCTTTATAGAGCGCAATCCAATTTAGTGAAAACCTTGTAACAGTTGCTTTTCTGTTAATCACTGTATTTTCTAAAAGTTTTGTTGAGAAAAAGGCCTTGGTGAGTCATTTGGATTACATTAAACGGCACTTTCGTTTTACATGTTTTGGTTATATAGTACGAATCATCTGGTGAAAAAATGGCTTGAATTTTTTTCGCATGTTGCTCAATAATGACATAATCTGAATCATTTGGCAAATAGCTATGCCCACTTACCAAAAATTTCATTTCATTCAACTCAACTCTTATATTAATACTTTAAACATGTTTCAACAAGTTCAACAGTTTGGATATTTCTGTTTTGTCCGGTACACGAATCGGAATATGTTATTGTTTTTTTCAAAAACTTTAGCGTAAGCCGTTAGGTACTTTATTAGACATAGAATTTCTTGAAAGCCACGCGATCCTTCTGTTTCTTGGACAAACAAATATGTTGTTGTTGCTGCTGCTAATGCTCACTTGTCTGGCCCATAGTCAGCCCCAGCTCAGGGAATTCCTCGTGGCAAAGAGCGCAAGTTTACGCCTGCCATTGGCAACAGCCTTGAGCTACTTACAGGTAACAGCGCGATTTAACTCAGTTCCTCCTTCCCCCAACTTTGATGAAGAGAGCCTCGGGGTGACAGGTCCAAGAGTCTCCCACCCCTCTTTCCCTACCACCAGTCTCTCGAGAAGACTTTCGGCTTGCTGCATATTTAGAGTGCCCCTATGCCGCACCGACAGTATACATAGTATACATTTACAAACATCCATGTCTTCTCCGGAATTCGAACCCGGGCACTTTCGCACAGCAGCCAGCGACGCTAACCGCTATACCGGTTGGGAGGCTCAAAAAGCATGTGATTTATATTACTCCCAAAAGGAAGTTTTTCTTTTTATTTAAGTACACGTTTTGAAAGCATTTTGGCTAATGTTCCTTTGGGCTATAATTATTTAAAAACAACCTATCTTTAGAATTTCCGAAAGACAGTATCGCGCCCTGCAGACAAAAATGCTTTTCCAGTACAGTGTTGCCATTGCTCGTTTTGAAATTATTGAATTTGTTAATCAAATGATCGTTAAAGTTTTACGAAATATGAAATACGCAATAAAACAAATTCGAAATCAAAATTCGGGTTTCCAGGTGTCCATATTCGTGTGGGCTAATACGTTATTCAAAATTTGATGGCTCTAAGTACCATTGTTTTTCTACAATGCGAAAAAGAGCATACCTTTATACAAATTCTTCATTATTTAATTTCTTTAAACATAATACAGGGCGATAATATTAGGTGGCAACAATTTGAAAAGTGATTCATACCTTTTATAGAAAATCCATTTTGAAACTAATAGGCCTTCTGGGCTAACGCTCCTTTGGGCTAAAAATTCAAATAAGGGATTTATTAACAGCCCTTGGAAAAAGAAATGTCTTTTTCTTAAAAATAGAGAGGACGTAATTTAATGGAATAATTCATTTTTAATATGCAAACAAACATATTTTTATAATTACCAGACGTAATGATAAGAAATTTCGCAACTAAATACTTACTATTTAGTGATACACTAGCAAGAGGCAGTTTTATTGGGTTGCATAAGCTGCAGTTGCAGGGGAGACCCGCATTCACAGAGGCTTTCAAATCATTAATTTTTTTTTAAATAGTAAACATAGGCTGCGTTTTAAGATGAATTATCCGCAATAGTTCGGATGAAGTGAGCTGTTGGCTTCATAAATCTGCAAGTGACGATTATGGGTATCATCATCATAATAATAATTATTATTTAACCATTAAACAGCAGCTAATTAAGCGAAATTAATTTACATAAGCGTAACTACATTTGAAATCATTTAAGTTTTTATTTAATACTAGCGGCAGTACCTGCTGCCAGTTAAGTTAGATTAAGAATAATTTATCTAACAAGACAGAGAAAACGATTACTGCTCTAAATCCTTCTTTAATTATTGATCTTTAATGTAACAAAATCCGGTGAGGGTGTTTTCTTCTGTTAAAAGTTGTTTGCATTAAAATCCTGACATCATTAATATCCGCTAACGTATTTCACCTATATTTAATTTTAGTCGATTAAATGTTGTAAAAAATTTATCATAATTGATCAGAAATCAATAAAACAATTCTAAAAAATAGCCGAAGTTCTGTGGTCACGTTTAATCAAAATTGTTTAAATAGTCGATACAAATTCATCTTTGAATATTTTTGTTTCAAAATAAGTTAGAAATCGATATAAATGTGTGCTTTTAATTTTATTTTCTCCATAACTTCTGACATTAGATTCTTGAGTTGTTTGTTTCAGACTGAGCCCACATTCCTTCAAAATTTTCCTGCCATTATATGTCCTTTCCTTTCTGTATTTGTGCATGTATATATATTAGATTGACAGTGATAGGCAAAAATTTCACAAATCAAACACAAAGAAACAGAAGACTTTTAAATTTCTAAAGTATTAGCAAAAGTCCAATTTGAAGAAGCGTGCATCCACTCAGGCAGAAAAAACACAAATGAAATATAGATAAAATATGTGAACGCTAGTGCATGTGACAGACGGCCTTCGCTACCGAATAATTGAGTATTTTGCAATGCTGAAATCCTATTAACTAGTTCCATAGACTGCCTGTAGCAAGCGAACGATTGAATGTTTTTGGAGGGAGGGGCGGAGTAAATGTCGACCATTCCCAGTACCCAGAAAAGAATTGTAGAAAGTTTGGTGACGATAGCTATAATACTGACTGAATGTATGGCGAACAAACAAACACACAAAAAGACGTTCTTCTTTATATAGAGAGATTTTAAATTATAAGGCATGGATCTTGAATAACTGAAATGTCCTACTTAATAAAGCACGGCTTTCATCCTACTTTCATTTGGTTTATTTTCATATTAATTCTGATTTCGTCTTTAATATAAAAATATGCAAAAATAATAAAGAGGTATCTTGTGTTAGAAATAATTTTAAATTCTACTTTAAATATATATATATACTCCAGAGGAAAAGTTTTGACTGGAAAAGTATCCCGGAAAAAGAGGAAAAAAAGGGAGGAGAGGAAAAAGAAACTTAGGAATGTATGTATTTTAAAAGCAATTTATTTATTTATTTATCACAAATATCTATCAAATATTCCCAAGGAAGTATACAGTGAAATTTTGTAAAACAGACCACTTAACAGAAAGAGTCAATGAGCATGGAAAAGAAAAAGAATGAACTTTACTTTTGTGAATTATAAATTCATCATTTTATCTAATATAGAAATTATAAAGATTACAGTTTGATATAGTAATATTGCCGGTAATTTAGCATACTTTTGACCGCCAACATTTGAGTGGATAAGACCTCTGAACACTAGTAGTTTCACCAGTATTGGCTGTCGGAGCTTTCCATTATTTTCTCATCTGTAAGAGAAATACAAGTCAGGATTGCTCAGAAACACTTTTACAACAGTATCCTTCTCTCTTAGGCAGATAGTCATCACTTACATTGCCGTAATCAATTAAACATTAATTTATAGAATTGAGTATCTCTTGAATAGTTGCTCTGAGTCCTATACTTCCATAGTAAAAAATCTAATGTGGACACCACATGATTTCTTTGTACTGTCTATTAAGTCTTTAAAAATTTTTTGCTGCTCTTCATTTAAACTTATTTCCCCTAATCAGACTAATTTAATTAACTGATCTCTTAAGGCATATTAAAAATGACATAAAAAATTTCAAATTTTTAAATTAAATAACCCGGTCAATTTTTGTCTTCAAACTTCTAATTTTATTTTTTCGTGGACGAGTATAAAACTTTCCCAGATATAAGTATAGGAAACAGTAGACCGCATTAAAAGTTAGATTACGTTAATTGCTGAAAATTAAAATTTTTAAAAATTTACATTTCCAAAACACGGATATTTTCGTCATTTAAAACCCTTCTGCAATTGGAAATATATGACTACGACCAACGATTGCGAAAATAAAGGCCGGCAAGGAGATGGGTACACATCTATATATCTCAAATATTCTCTATACCTATAAAGCAAATATGAAATTAAAATTTAATTAAGAAATTTAAATTGCAAAGCAATAAATATAAAAGTAATTATTATTGTTGCTAACTAATTTACAATATCATTTAAATTCTAAGAGCGTATAGATTTTTGCAATTTTAAATTCTCTACCACTAACAAGTACAGCCCATTGATACTGCAAAGAACTTCAATATAAAGACTACGTAGACGATTTTCATAAACATATCATTACTGGCAATTTAACAATAGTTAAAAACCAGCTTTTAAGAAATTTAATGAAAAAAAATTATCAATGTTTTAGAAGTTTCGAAAAAAGTCTTGACGAGTTCATAGTTAAAACTAGGTACAAATTAAATATTACAAATTCAACCTTTATGGCTTGGAAACACGAAGTGTTAGAAGAAATGAAGCAAAGAATTCAAAGGATTGAATTTTACATCAATTTACCATGGAATTTTCTCAATCCTCTAATACAGGATTTGAAGCAAAAATTCGTAATCACCAAAACTGACAAAGTCAGTAATAATTTCAGCATTATTTGAAAATCTTTTTATGTCTCATTAGTTGATACTGAACTAAATAATGCCATTACTTACAAACTTACCAATACACAAGAAAATGTCATGGCAAAAAAGCTTAAAGCAATTCATAAGAAACTACAAATTACGCAACCATCTAACTGCAATAGATTAGCAAATCTTTATGCTCTTCCAAAATTCCATAAATCACCACTCAAATTTAGATTTATAGCAAATGGTACAAATAATTATAAAAAGAATATAGATTACATGCTTGCAATTAAGCTTAAAAAAATCTGTATATTAATTCATCATCTAGTTAACAAGCAGCACAGCTATTGTTGGATGATTTATAATAATGCTCCAGTTCTCAACAAATTTAAAAGTTTAGAAATCAAGCATATTAACTGCTATGACTTTGGAAACCCTTATACTTCTATACCATTGAACGAAATTTATTCTAGTTTAACGCAACTCCCACAGCTTTTTCCTGACATTCCTAGCATTCTCTGAATTGAAAGATGGAAAACTAAATAGAACTGATACGATATCAAGATAGAACTGATATAGAACTGATACGATATCAAGATATCAAGATAATATTGAATACCCAGACCTGATCATAATTAAACACAACAAAATTAAATTATATGACAAAAGGAGGACATTTCAGTTTGAAACTATTAAACTAATTAATTGAAACTCTAATATCTATAAAAAGTAATAGATAACACTTTTCATAGCCAAATAATTAGAATTAAAAATATATGTACTGAAATAGAAGATTTAAAGAAATAATAAAACTAATTAATGTTCAAGTTAATAACCAAGTCCCAAAACATTTTATTAAATTCTATATTAAAAAGGAAGGCATTAACTTTATGGTATGACAATATTATTTTTAATTTTTTTTACTATGGTATGACAATATTATTTTTAATTTTTTTAACTATGGTATGACAATATTATTTTAAACCTTAACTGGAGTGTAATGGAGGATTTTGAAGAGTTAAGGGATTACTTGTAAACGTAATTTTGTAAAAATGTATATTTTATCAATACCGGATTCTTTCCTTTTACTAATGAAGGGCCGACTCTTTCAAAAGTTTCAATTATAGCCCGAAATGAGTGAAGATTTTTATCTAATTTTTCTAATTTCCTTACCTTTGGCCAAGTTTTGATTGAACTTGCAACTTCAGTTTTAAATAATGCAGTCTAGCACAAAAAACTTCTTACAATAATTCTCTATTTCAATTCATAATTTTCTAATTTAAATTAAATTAATTCAATTAAAACATTCGAATTTTTTTGGTAAAAAAATTTATTTAAAACTTTTTTTTTTTCAAAATAATTTTTACATCTTTAGTAGTTTGCAACATCTATTTTCACAAACAGTAGCAGTTCATATTTTTTACATTTTACACTTTTTAACATGACTCAAAGTTAGCAATATTTTTGCACACAAAACAATTAACATTTTTTAAATTTACAGCATAGGTTTTTATAATAGCTCTCACAGCAGCTTTATGTAGATCTAGTTAAGTTAAATTAAAACTTACTATTTACTAGCCTTTTTATTATTATTTTTATTTTTATATTTTGATAGTTGTATATAGTTTAATTTAGATTTACATGCATAATTCGTGTTGGGGAAGTAGGCAAGAGTTTCTAAATTACTTTGGTTTTCTACTCTTAGTTGACTTTTAATTAATTTTAACTCTAGTCATTTACTTGCTATTTTATCCAAATTCCACTGTTTAAATTTCTTTTTTAGTAATTCACAACATTTGGTTTTGAATTTTACTTTTACTCTTGCCTATATGGATGACGAAAGACGAATTGAGTAATTGAAGAGTTCGGTTTGGGGGCCACTTCCCCTTCTGTCTTCTTCCCAAGTCTGTCTCCTGCCTGCTCAACAATTATTCACTTATGCAAATTATTTTGAATAATAAATTTAATTTTTTTGAAATAATATATTTTTTCATTGTTTTAGATACGTGCAATTAATTTACATATGCTTTTAGAATTTAAATGATATTGTAAATTAGTTCGCAGCAATAATAATTATGTTTATTTTTATTTCTTTGAAATTTAAATAAATTTTAATTTTATATTTGCTTTATACGAATAGAGAATATTTGTTAATTTCATTTCTTGCAGCAATAGCGCAAGAGAATTATTTATATTTTATTTAAATTTAAATTTATATTTAATTTAACTTTAATATTTTCTTGTGAGACAACATATATCTCTCTATATATATGTATATGTTTCAACTGTTGGTTCTACCGATCGCAGTAAAAAAGAGAGGTGCACAACTAGCTGTTACAGCAGTACCATGTAAAAAATTTCAACGTCCTACGGCTAATCCTTCTTGAGTTATGCGACATACATAAATACATACATACACATAAACATACATACGTACAGATGTCACGAAAGAAATTCCTTTTGAATCCATTTTAAATTTGAAAAAAAAAAAAAAAAAAAAAAAAAAAAAAAAAAAAAAAAACCTGTTTTTTACTACAAACATCACGAAAAAAAATCATCCAAATGGATTCGAGAGCAGTCAAAATATATATTTCTTTTGAAATACGATACCGGAATTTTTTCACGATTTCAATAGTTCCTTTACTTTTTACAAGGAAGCAAACAAGAAAAAAAAATTAATGTAATAAGTGGATTTTCGATTACAACAATTTTGGTTATGTACTGCTTTTCAATGAAAGTATATACCACTTAAATTTTACATATGCCTAAAGGTGGTGGGGGGTAGAAAAATAAATCATCCTCATCTAGTTGAAAATATAAATTATTATCAAAAATAGTATTAAATAAAATTTAGGACTATGCGTGATGGTGGTATGTGTGTACTGCTAAAATTAGCTTATATATTCAATTTTTAATGAGAGTTCTAAAATCTACACTTTATATCAGAAAGCCTTTATCGCAAATAAGCATGGATTTCAAATACGTAGTTTCGGATTTCGTAGGAATATAAAAATTGTAAAACTTTGTTATTGTGACTTATCTCACTTGTCTGACAGTACATGAGCACAAGCCCACGAAATTCATGTGCAAGATTGCGTCTGTCCTTGGCAAGAGCCTGGAGGTGAGAATACGGGTCTGAGGGTCTCCCAGCCCTTTCCCCTACCATCAACCCATGGAGGTAGGAAGTAAGATGGAGTAGCCCTAAACAAGTTTCTCCCGTACCCTGCACTGAAGCACCGGCGATCCCAAAACATTGGGTCATTTACCATTGAGTTCAATGGGATTTGACGCGTTCGGATGTAAATATTTTGTAATTACCTCGTAAATATACATATAAATGTATATATTTTCTTTTTCTACAACACTTCAGAGTCCTAAGTATATGAAAACAACATATTTTTAAACAACATTTCATTCTGAACGGAATTAAATGCTATACTTTTCACAGGACAGTTTTCTTAGAATGGTTTAATTTGAATAAAATATTTTCACAAGTTTTCGTTAATTACATTAGAAAAAAAAATTAAGGTAATTCGATTTTATTCGGTTAAGGTACAAAAATTAAGACCAAAGTTTATTGTATTATTAATATTAAAATTATGTTTTATTTCTTTTCTATTTATAGAGCTTCTTTCTAAAATACTTTCTTAAATATGACGTGATTTTTTGGCTTCTGAGGCATCCTTTAAATCGAAAAATATAAGTCAATTTATAATTAATGCTCTATTCGGTTCATTTTAAATTAGAGAATTATTAGGAATTAGCGAAATACTTTAAATAGTACTTGACTTTCTCTGAACATTTCTAAAAGGAAATAAAATAAGTTTTTTTTTTTTTTTTTTTTTTTTTTTTTTTTTTTTAAGTATTATTTAAAACTTGTAACTCAGTTATTATAAAATGTAAGCGGAATAATTCTTTTAATTATACTTATCAGATTTTTTTTTACCCTTCATTTCAAGAATACATATTCCAAAACTCTTTATTACGTTCTTAAGTGCGCATCTCATAGCATTTGCTTTACAATACCTTTTAACAGATTGCTTTCCAATACGAAAAATTCTTGCTTAAATAGTTTTATAACGTATTTGTCAAAGGGACTTCAATTTATGTTTATAATTCAATATTAAGGTTATTATATATTTAGGTAACATTTATAATCATTATAAATTAGATACATTTAATAATTAGATTTCTTCACAGTACTTTTACAGTTGTTTATAAGTGAATAAATTCTTCATTTCAAATACATTTATAAATAATTTAATGACCTGCGTACGTTAAGAAGCCAGCATAAAACTCGAATTTCCGAGGAAAAAAGACTTGCGTGAGAAACATTTAATAATCTGGAATCAATAAGAGTACCATTCATGATCGGACATCCTTTGGCAGCATATACAAATGTTTTTACCTCCGTCGATTACCCTATTTTCAAATTCTTAATAAGCTGTCTTGATGATGTAGCACGTTCGCATGATCACATCATCTTGACCGCACATGGTACTTCCGCCAAATTCGCAAATGTATTCCTCTTCTGTTCCACACATTTGTGTAAAACTGTACATAATTTTACACAAATGCGTGGTTCCAAATCAAGGGAAAGCTAACTTTTTGGCATATCTGTGTGTATATTTATTAATTTTGATGAGGATTGCAGCATTTGATGGTAATTTTATTTTTAATTAACCCAAATAAGTAAAACGTGTAAGCCCAAAGTGATTATTTTTCAGATATATAAAATTAAAAGAATGAGTTTAAAATGGGCAGCAGTAAAGCCTCTCCTCTAAAAAATTTTTAAAAGGTACATGTTAAATAATATATGGATGTGAAAAAAATTTGTTTTATTTAAAGCATTTTGGCGTTTGGAAAATAAAATAAAAGTAGCGAATACTCTATCAAGGGTATCGAAAGACGTATACAATTTTAAATGTACCGTAAGGTATTTTTCATTCTTTAAGCATAACATTTTTCTTAAAATCTATATTTTTGTAGTTCAACAGCTTAGAATTTTATAAAACAAATTCATAATCAAAATCGCTGTTGTTAGTTATCGAAAAATAACCAAGATGTGATTTTTGCGTAAATCTCACTCAACTATACAAATTGCTATTATCCATCATACTATAAATGTTTCTTTCATGCGAAGTGTCCCTTTTTCGATTTGTATGGAACTGACGTGTGTCGAAATACTATCAGAACCCCGTCAATCGTGCTTCTGAATGTAAACAAAGAACACCCATCTGGTGACCCAAGCTTTAAAGCAGTGCTTCACTTCTAGCGCCGATTGGAAACCTCCTTCCTTTCCTACCTCCATGCATCAACCCATCAACCCATGGAGGTAGGAAGTCAGATGGAGTGGCCCTAAACCGGTTTCCTCATACCCTGCTTTGAAGCACTAGCATCCCTTCTTTTGTGACCAAAACATTGGGTAATTTACCATTGAGTTCAATGGGTTTTGACACGATCAGATGTAAATATTTTGTAATTACGTCGTAAATATGCAAATAAATGTATATATTTTCTTTCTACAATACTTCAAAGTCCTAAGTATATGAAAAGAATACATTTTTAAACAACATTTCATTCTGAACGGAATTAAATGCTATACTTTTCACAGAACAGTTTGCTCAGAATTTGAAATATTTTCACAAGTTTTCGTTAATTACATTAGAAAGAAATTTTAAGGTAATTCGATTTTGTTCGGTTAAGGATTACAAAAATTAAGATCAAAATTTATTGTATTATTAATATTAAAATTATGCATTATTTCTTTTCTATTTATAGATCTTCTTCCTAAAATACTTTCTCAAATATGACACGATTTTTTAGCTTCTGAGGCATCCTTTAAATCGAAAAATATAAGTCAATTTATAATTAATGCTCTATTCGGTCCATTTCAAATTACAGCACCTTTTATTTTAATAGCGAAGTACTTTAAATAGTACTTAACTTTATCTGAATATTTCTGAAAGAGAATAAAATAAGGATTTTTTAAAAAAATATTATTTAAAACTTGTAAGTGAGTTATTATAAAATGTAAGGGGGATAATTCTTTTAATTATACTTGGATTTTTTTACCCTCAATTTTAAGAATACATACTCCAAAACTCTTCTTTATTACTTTAAGTACGCATCTCATAGAAATTGTTTTACAATACCGTTTACAGATTGCTTTCCAGTACGAACAATCCTTGCTTAAATAGTTTTATAACGTATTTGTCAATTTATGTTTACAATTCAATGTTAAGGTTATTTAGATAATGTATATAATGATTATAAATTTAGATACATTTAATAATTAGATTTCTTCCCAGTAGCTTTCACAGTTGTTTATGAATGAATAAATCCTTCATTTCAAATACATTTATATATAATTTAATAAATATTACTTTCTCACCTCCATGCATCAACCTCTTGAGAGGTCGAAAATTTTAAGGAAAGGGAATTAAATTTTTGTCCACCTTTGTAATCAAAAGTTCAGGTACTTTATTTTGTTATTGTTTTAAACTCTTTGAACTTTAATATTTGTTTTGAAACTTTAACCTTTAATGTTTGTCCGGGCATGTTTTAAGTTTTTTTCGTCTAGTTTTTATTAAATGAAAGTCCAAGTGTGAGAAATGCGAGCATTTTTCTTCTTTTCTTCCTTCCTTTCTCCTCTCCCCCTTTAAAGAGCTACTCTATATGCATTTTTATAGGGTAAAATTGTTATGGTTTTGTCATGCATCGGTTTTATAAGATAGTTTTAATACAATCAGACCTCGTTTGCAGTTAACCCGGATAGAGGGTCACTTTAGTCATTAAATCAGATTATTTTTGGTCTTCCTATCTATTCTTATTTCATTCCATTGCAATCCATAATAAAAATTAAGTTCACTTTTAATTTGATGATTCTGATTACTTCATTAAACGGAAATTGCCTTATAAATTTAATTATTTGTTTTTCCAAAAGGAAAAAAGGTTGCTTTTCTATCCAAAATTTTCCTCCGGCCTGCAACTGCATTCCTTTCTCAGTTCCTTAAGAGCTCTTAAGTTAGTATCTGCCAATCACAGTTGTTTGGCAAGTAAATAAAGCAACAAAGAAGGCTAGAGAAATACATGCACATGTTTTCAACATTCCTTTCTAACTTCTGTAGTAACTCCGTTGTTCGGGACCCCAGGTAGGAAAGAAACTCATTTTAGAACATTACCACAATTCTCGATTATTTTCTATTAGCTTGGTCACTTGTCAGAACTTGCTTGGTCACTAGTCAGAACACAGTAGAACTACCAAATTTCTTTAAAATACTAAATTTCTTTAAAAATTTGAAAATTAAGAAAAATACTAATCAAAAAGAATGTTTTCAAGAATTTTGTCATCCTTAAAAGGTATACATTGTGTACAGAAGAAACAAAATCACAAATCACGAATGTTTGTACATACTGAATTATCAAGAGTTAACCCAAAAATCAAATATTAGTTTCGAAATACTTTTCTTTTCAATAGCGTAGCATTTAATACCTTATGTAGTACATTATACTTTCATCCTGTAGAATCTTCAAAATACATTTTCAATGCATAAGTATTATTTTTTAATTTAGTTTATTTTATTAGTTAATTATTTGCTCATTTATAGTGAAATAGGTCTACCTATTCCTGCAGTGTAGACCGCAGCTCCAGCCGGTTAATAAGGTCTTATTTTCTAAACTCAAGGGAGACCTCTTAACTCAACAGCACGCGCGTCTTAATAGTAACGAGAGAACGCGCGTTGGGTCGAATAGGCCCGTGCGCACTTTTCTTTAATTTATGCGACTTATTATTGAGCCTGTAATATATTTTTTATACAACGATTCATAAAAATCAAGAGAAGTTATATATTTGAAAACAATTAATCAATATCTAGAAAAATCTCATTAAATCTTTACCATCACATATAACGTTGAATAAGATAACAGAATAAGGTAAGATAATTGAATTGTTGATGAAGGTAACTATATTAAGGATATAATGCATTTAAACTTTTAATACTGAAAAAAATGCTTAGATATAAAGGTACAAACTTGACTCTGGTATATATATATTTATTGGAACATATTACACATTATGGAGCTATGCTCACCGCAAACACTTTTTTCACATTTTGTGTATGATGATTTAGATTTTCTGTTCTTCACAGCGGGATATATATGACAACTTTTCCTTGCAGCAGCTTTTAAATTTTAACATGAAAGGTCCTCAACTTGTTCAGGTTGTGTTCTGTTTAATTCCATTTGCAAGCTCCTGGAAATATTAGGTTGGATTCTTCTGTTTTCATTATGTTCCTTTAGAAGTTTTAACGCAAGATCCTTCAAAAAGTGCCTCCTTTTACGACACTTTTCTTCAGGTTAATCAGTTGACAATAAGAGGATACGAGCGTTGATAGCAGCTGTAGTATTTAACATACTAAAATTACAACCATCGGCCATCTGTTGTTAATCCCAGCCGTAGAATATAAAGCCGACATTTCGTCTACTACATCCACTGCACCTTTCATCAGGTTGTAAAAGGTAATATTTTTTTTTGGTATCAGCAGATAAAGGATATGTAGCCTCATCATTATGCATAGTTGATAATAAAAGCACACATTTATTCCTTTTTGGGGGTATATGACACTAAAGTCATATGTTTCTGAAATCTGAACAGAGCTGAGTGCAATTCTCGTTTTCTGGAGTAGGTGAATTCTTTCAGTATTTCTCCTTTATTTTTTCTTATTTTTCCAACAAGAGTAATTTTTTTACCTTGAAGATCTTTAGCTAGAGCAGCACTCGTATACCAGTTGTCAATAGTTAGGTTTCTTCCTGTGTTGAAATTAAGTCTCATAATAACTTTGCCCGCTCTGTTTTCCAATTTGTATAAACCTTCAAATTGCATCCCTGCATAGATCTCTAAATTCCAAGTATAAAAGGTCTGTGAATCTACTAGCGCAAACATTTTAATGTCTTACTATGCAGGCTTACTGGGAACATATTGCCTGAAATGACATATGCCTCTAAAACGTTCTGATTTTTCATTGATGGTGACGTACTCACCAAACCTGTATAACTTCTTACAGTTATTTACAAATTAAGTCAAACACAGATCTTACAGGAGCAAACTTATCAAGTTCTTTCCATTTCATACCATCTGTAACATTATCGAATATTAGGCAACGTAACAGAAATAAAAATCTCTTATAAGACATAGTTCGGAGTGATAGTTCAAGTTCTGTGCGATCAGTGGTCCAAATATCTTTCACATTAACGTCGGAGGATTTATGTACTTCGCAAAGATAAAGAAGACCAATTAAGGCTTTTATTTCGATTGAATTAGTTTTCTCCCCCCAGTCACGGGATCTTTGAAAATTATCCTCAGTCTTGTTCATATGAATTTTCTTGCAATCAACAAAGCGCTCGGTATTATCGAACGGTAATAAGCAAGAGTCTGTAGGGGACGAAACACTACTGGCATTACCAACATTGCCAGGTAATTTAGTAATAATATTACGCGAATGTTTTCTGATTATGTTCTTGTTAGCTGTAATTCCATCTTTCCCAGTATAAAATTCGCCTAAACTGGGTGCATCTATTTTATCATCTGAATCAAATTCATTTTCCGATGAAAATTCATGAGCATTAAATTGCTTTTCATCGATACTTTCCTCCTCATCATCTCCATTTATTGATTCTTCATCTGTTGATACTTCGGCAAGTAATTTGAAGCTAATTAATATTTCATCTTTATAGCTAAAATAACGATGCATATTTGAAATTCTTACACAAGCGTTATAAAAAAAAAAAAAAAAATTCGAAAACACGCGTTGGGTCTTTCAGGCCCGGAGACTCATTTCCTAGCTAAAAACAGCTTCGAGAAATATGACCTTCTATGCAGTGCAAAGAGGGTGATCTTGGAAGCAGGTACTGGTAGATACAACCATTTTCACGAAAAAAGGAGCCGGTGTGCGGAAAAAATGTCACCCGGAAAAAATGTCACCCGAAAAAAGGGAAACGGAAAGAATGTCCCTGGAAAATAAGGAACGGAAAAAATGTCACTCGGAAAATAAGGAACGGAAAAAAGGAACTCTAAAATCTCGCCAAATAATGTCGCCGATTGGAGATGGGAAACCTGCCAAACGGGCAGGGTTATAGCGGGCTCTCTTGAGGGAGGTTTTAAGGGTAAGACGTTGAGCTGGCTGCAGCTGAGCAAGGTCATTTCGATAGCAGGTTTTTCCAACTTGCCTGCGGGAAAATCGTATGTTCTCCCCCGTGGTTTGCTTCACCCGTTTCCTTAAAGAAACCGACCCACCTCACCCGGAAGGAAAGAATTCACGGGAGCAAATGTTTCTCCTCTGTTAAATAATGATTGCCGGTCTTTAAACTAAATTTCATCCATCCCTAACTGGAAGCTAACAGCTTGTTTACATTAAAGTGTTGATAAATGACGAATTGTCAGTAAAGACGGCACACGAAAGCTGCTAAACAGAACTATTGGCGTAGTATAGTTCGTTATTTTTTATTACGGTTTAACGAATCTAGCAATAATATTATATTATGCATTCCGTTATTATTTAATCTATCCGTAATATGAAATATAATTTTCTAAACACTAACGGTTTATCATCAGTTAATTTATAAAACGACAGATATTTTATAGTGTCATTTCCCCCCCCCCCCCACTTTAACGGTTTATCATTAGGTGTAAGAGACTTTGATCCTGGAGGACCATTCTTTTCGTTTTGCGATTTTGCGTTGAATCACTATAAACGGCGAATCACTTTTCAAACTGTTGCCACCAAATGTTAGAGTCCTGCATTATATTCGAAGAAATTAAATAATGAAAAATGTGCATAAATATATGCATATTTCTCGCATTGTGATAAAACAGCGGTACATAGAGCCATCGAATTTTGAATGACGTAATCCTCCTGCGAATATGGGCATCTGGAAGCCCAAATTTGAAATTTGTTTTATTATCTATTTCATATTTTGTAAAACTTTATCGAATTTTTGATTAACAGACTCAACGATTTAAAAGCGAGGAATGGCAACACTATACGAAAAAAAAATTATCTCCAGCGCGCGGAACTGTGTATCGGAAATTCTTCTAAAGATATGCTTTTTTAAAATTCTTTTGCGACATTGCTATTTAAATGAATTTTATGGTTTAAGTGCAAAGAACATGATATTTAATAAATAAAGGTTATTAACGTTAAATAAAGGTTATTAACACAAAACTTTAAAAAAAAAACGCCTTCTTTGGACGTAGTTTAAAACCTGAAACCTTTGAGATTTTTTTTTTTTTTTTTTGGTTTGTTATTAAGTGGGTTTTTTTTTTTTTTTTTTTTTTTTTTATATATATATGAATGATGGTCCCTCAGCCGACTTCGACTTGACCAGAAGCAGTTGTCACTTTATTATGCAGTCACCTAATAGGTGGGCCACCTTTGCCTCCTATGAAGGGACGGACCATTAGAACTATGCATTCCCCTGGATTCGAACCCAAGCCGTTAGGTATCGAAGTTGGCTCCCCTAACCACTACACCGTCTGAGCGGCATTTATCATTAGTTAGTTTATAGAATATTATATTCTATACTAATTAATATAGTTATTTTAAAATAATTAGCTAAACCGGCTTGGCTAGTTCCCCCCCCCCCGCCAAATACTTACTTATTCGAGGAAATAACTTAATTATACGCTTTAACGGTAACATATATTTTACACTATATTTATTTTATATTAAAATTTTTCCTATATATAAATAGATACGGCCATACACGCAATCGAATCGGCTTAATGTACTTTCATTTATAGAATAATGCACTTCCGAATGTGAATAGTGAACTTTCTTCTGGTGATTATCTTCCTATGATGATCAGTATTTCTGAGAACTTGGACATCGGTGCTGAGAGCTATTTCTCTAATTCGCAAAAGCCCAAAATCTTATGAACCTGTGGTCATCTTAGAAAGGGTTTACTGTACTTTCTGTCTCTAACTGTGGCAATTTATTGGTATGAAAAAATTTCTTATAGTAGAATATAATCCATTCATGCAAGCCCTGTTATAAGAATAATTTAATAAAGAAGCAAAATTATTATTTTATTCAAAATTGCATTTTTCGAGCGAGATAGTAAAGAGTTCTGATTTTCTTATCGGTTAAATGTTGTTATTTCTGACTTTTAACTTGCTAATCTAACATTTATTTATTTATTTATTTATTTTTAAGCCCAAAGGGCTATTAGTCTCAAAACGACATTTTGCGTGGTTTCACTTTCTGCGTCGATTCACTTTTCAAACTGTTGCTACAAAATATTATTGCCATGCATTATATTTAAAGAAACTAAATAATGAAGATTCTGCATGAATGCATGAATGTTTCCGCATTTTCAAAAAACAACAGTACCTAGAGCCATCCAATTTTGAATAACGCAGTACTCCAACCAAACATGAGCACTTGAAATTCCGAATTTGGAATTTGTTTTATTAGCTATTCCCAATTTTGCAACACATTAACGAATTTTTTAATTAACGAACTCATCGATTTAAAAGCGTGCAACAGGAACACTGTACGAAAAAAGAAATGTATCTCCAGCGCCCGAAACTGTGTATTGGAAATTCTTAAATTTTGCGCTTTTTAAATATTTTGTGATATTGCTGTGGAATTGAATTTTATGGTAAAGCGCGAAAAACATTTTATTTAATAAATAAAGGTACCACACAAAACGTTAAAAAAAATCCTTAAGGGCGCAATATGAAATATGAAAGCTTTCAGATTTTCCTTTAAATAATGAAAAATCTGCATAAATGTATGTACGAGGGCCATCCAGGAAGTAGATTACGTTTCCGTCTGTGTCCGCTAGGGGCGGGGCTAGCGTGGCCATCTTGGGGTCAGAGCGTTGCGCAGCTCAGTCTGCATCTAGCCGTGCTAGTGAGAGGTTCGTGCTGTGCTCCGTTCAGATACTGTGACGGTTTGAAATGTCTGCGTTAATTGAAAATCCCGCGAGCTGCGAGGTGCGCTCAGTAATAAAGTTTCTGACTGCAAAAAACTGTAAACCGATAGAAATCTATCGGCAGCTTCGTGAAGTGTATGGGGACAACATTATCACTGAAGGTGGAGTGCGTCAGTGGGTCATAAGATTTCAAAATGGCCGAACCAATGTTCACGACGAAGATCGAAGTGGGAGACCCAGCATAGTGACCGCCGAACTTCTCGAAAAAGTCGATGCTAAAGTCCGTGAAAATCGAAATTTCACAATAACGGAACTTTCTTTGAGTTTTCCACAAATTTCGCGAAGTTTGTTGCACGAAATCATCAGCGAAAAGCTTGGTTACCACAAGTTTTGTGCAAGATGGATTCCAAAAATCTTGACAGAGGACCACAAAAATCAGCGAATGGCTGCAGCGTTGAACTTTTTGGACGCTTACCATAAGGATGGTGACTCTTTACTCGATCGCATCGTTACTGGTGACGAAACATGGGTGAAACATGTGAACTGTGAAACGAAATTGCAATCAATGCAGTGGGGGCACACAAGTTCTCCCCAAAAACCCAAGAAATGCATGCAAACAATGTCGGCAAGGAAGATGATGGCGACTGTTTTTTGGGACAGAAAAGGTGTAATTTTGGTGGACTTCCTGGAAAGAGGCACTACAATAAACTCTCAAAGGTATTGCCAAACTCTCCAAAAACTCAGAAGAGCAATTCAAAACAAGCGCAGAGGAATGTTGAGCTCTAAGATCTTGTTGATTCACGACAACGCCCGGCCCCACACGGCAAATGTCACTCGTAAAGTTCTTGAATCTTTTAAGTGGGAGTTGTTTCCTCATCCGCCGTACAGTCCCGACCTGGCACCGAGCGACTTCCACCTATTTCCAGCAATGAAGAAGTGGCTGGCTATGCAGCGTTTTGATGACGACGCACAGCTGCAAGAAGAGGTAACGAAGTGGTTGAAGGCGCAGGCGGCCGAATTTTTCGACGAAGGAATTTCCAAGCTCGTACATCGCTACGATAAATGCCTTAATTTGTATGGTGACTATGTAGAAAAGTAGTATTTGAGTGTGGCTTTCATCTGTATATAATAAAATTTGTTTCCTATACTTTGTTTATTTTTTTATTCCAAAACGTAATCTACTTTCTGGATAGCCCTCGTATATTTCTCGCATTGTGAGAAAACAACGGTACATAGAGCCATCGAATTTTGAATGACGTAATCCTCCTACGAATATGGGCATGTGGAAGACCAAATTTGGAATTTGATTTATTATCGATTTTATATTTTGCAAAACTTTAACGAATATTTGAGTAACAAACTCAGCGATTTAAAAGGGAGCAATGGCAACACTCTACGGCTGGGAAAAACCTTTTTGTCTCCAGCGCGCGGAAGTGTGTATGGAAAATTCTAAAGATATGCTGCGGCATTGCTATTGAATTGAATTTTATGGTTTAAGTGCAAAGAACATGATATTTAATAAATAAAGGTAATACACAAAATGTTAAAAAAACGCCCTTTGGACGTAATTGAAAATCTGAAAACTCAGATTTTTTTTTTTTTTTTTTTTTTCCCCAGTGGCGTGGTAAAATGAATCATTAAAACCGAAGCTGAGCTTCTTAATTACATTTTGCAGCTTTAGAATGATACCGCTAATTTGATTATCCAGAACTCGAAATACTGAATAAATTAGAGTTAAATAAAATTCAAAATTAATGCGAAAGAATTTGTTTTAGCAAATTTCATGAGATAGAAGATTATGTTCTGCTGTTCTGTAATTTTTAATTAGGACCGTAAAAGAAATGCATCTTGACGAAGAGGTGAAAACTGTTGAAAACAGTCAATTTCCTATTTATGAGAAAACTTTATTATGACTTTGGAGATTAAAAAGTACATATAAATATTATAGTTCTCATTTTTCATGTTTAAATAATTAGTAAGAAATATGGATTCTAATGCAGCAATTGTAGTGTAATTCTAAATGAACTATTTATAACATTGTTATCAATGAAGCAATAATCGTATAATTAAAAAAATTAATGCAAAATTCTATTCTTATTGTTTTGAGCTCAAGTTCTATGTTTCAAGAGCTTTCAAGTCTGAATTAATTACTTTTCAGACTTAAAATTGCAGTATAACTTTTGTATTTAAAATTTTGTTAGCAGTTTGTTAGCAGTTCTAAAACAAATATCATGCAGAATTTTAGCAGTATTAGAAAAGGCCTCAAAAAGAGCTGACAAGGAAACTTCCTATCTTTTGGATTTTTTAATTGTTGAAGTGTATGGAGTCAAAATTAAAGCTACTAACAACCAGTTTTTAAGGTTGTTATTAATTAAAACATCTGTAATTTTTAATAAGCACCATGTTTATGAGGAAATGACAATTCAGATAATAAGTATTATCTGAAATATCGTTTCCTAGTGTCATTCCTAGTATCATCAGGGCCGGTGCCAGAGCATATGCAATCGGTGCGGCCGCACCGGCCGGCAGAATTGAGAGAACGCAAAATTTTTAGAACTTTGGAAAGAGCTGGGCGGCAGAATTTTGAAGTTGTAAAGCAGACACCGTGCGGCAAAACGTCTAGCGCCGGCCTTGAGCATCATTCCAAGTCTTAGTAAATCAGCTTAGAATAATTAGAACTGATTTATAGGAATTTAGCAAAACTGCGCTACAGTAACATATCATTGATAAAAGTATATCCCAGGAGAAAATATTCTTATTATTATACTATAATGTTCCCTTAAAAAGAATGTAATATTTAGCAATCATACTTGGTATTGCCGATTTTTCAAGAAAAACAAAATTCACAAGGTTTTGCAAGCGAGTACACCATTCAATACTTTACAAATGAGTCGCACTTGATCAAACAAACCATAGGTTTATACACAACCGTCCAGGAGTAATTTAGTCAGGTATTTTTAAAATGTTAATATGCAAAATATAGAATTAATACTAAATATGCATAAATTTTAGACTTGAGCCTTCTTGACGTGCTTTCGTGGTGTAGTGGTCTGCACGCTGGGGGCGTATTCCAGAGATCCGCGGTTCGATTCCCGGAGAGGGGGTTGCTCATTTTTCAAGTCTCCTGCTTCCATAAAATATCGAATGTCTCTGCAATCTAAGTGAAGAAATATTCGACATAACAGACATTTAACTTTTTCTTATAATATAAGTTTTGCGTGGGAACAGTTTTACATTGAACTGAAAATAAGTTTATGTATTCCGCAGTAAAAATTTACATTCATTCAATTAATTATTTATATGTACTGAAAATTGTTTTTTCATTTTATGTAAAATTTATCTGGCGAAATTGAATTTAGAAATTTTCTGCATTGGCTATAATTTTCTTCCTTCTGCAAAGAATATATACGTATATATATATATACGTAAACGAGACATATTTTGTCGAATGCCGTAACAGCATTGCCGTATCCTTTTGTGTTAATATATTCAAAAATTTTAAATGCTATTACGTAAACTGCATTATATGTTACATGAAGGGGATTAAATTGAATCCAAATTCAAAATATTTACATGTCTTTTCACTCATATTTCTAACAATTGTATTTTCATAGGGAAAGTTACCAAACACTGATGATATAATAAAATTGACAGTCATTTGTGTTCTATATTCTTAAGCAGAATACATAATGCAGCTCATCAGCGCTCCAGCGGTCGCCAGGGCCGTAGCTAGAAGGGGGCAAAGGGGGCATCTGTCCCCGGGCGCAGAATCCAAGGGGCGCCAAACTGATATTACGACATTGTAGAATTAATCTTCAGTTGTCCCTGGGCGCTGAAAACCCTAGCTACGACTCTGGCGGTCGCTTAACACTGACAATTCGACAGGGGCTCAAATCCCAGCAAACAAGCTGGTTGCAAGATAATTTAGTTATTTCTTCCTGTGTAAGGTAAATACAATCAAGTTTCCCATTCTCATACTTCGTTAAGTCCTCCACGAAGGCATCCCATCTCTTAGACAGACAGTTCCCGTGCTTTGCCATGATTCAAATAACCACCAAAGAAGAAATGAGGAGAAAATGCAGTAGATACTAGCTATTCAAGGGATAGAACAATTATTAATAGATGTAGAAGAGCATTTTTGAAATCATTTCTTGAGTACCAATTCCGGGGAATTCTAAATCACCGAGAGTTCTTAAATGTTAAATAACTTCAGTGCCTTTAATTGAGTCTGAAAACTGGATTGATGGAGTTGAATTTTTTGAATTTTAAAATTTGCAATTTGCTAGAAAAGACGAATTTTCTGCTCAAGTGCATGCAACAATATTGAAAATTCAAAATTTGCGAATCTATGGGCGACGTACGTCATTAATTACATCAAATGCTTCTAATAATTATTCTAATAACTATTTTAGAGTTTAACATAAAACCTCTAAAATTGCAGGGACTGTAAATAATCTAAAGATATTTAGAAATACAACAAGATTTGACAGTTGAGGAAAATTGAAAAATACACTAATTATCATAAAAGATGAACTGAAAATAGTTATAATGTAAGAAAGAAAAATTTTCTCCTTTCTTTTTGTTTATTTTCACAATTTAAAAAAAAAAAAAATGATATAAATCTAAAATTTGGTTACTTAGGGAAATTGCTATAAATTAAGCATAAAACAAATCAGTGCGAGAATGGTTTTGCATACGAACTGCGACTGCAACACATTTCAACCAGTTTTAACCAGCTCCAGATGTTAAAAAGTTCCATAATTAAGATCTTCTCATTGTAAATGCACAATGTTTAAATCTTGGCATAAAATTAAATAACTTGGGCATTTAAAGCCCGAATATTGGAAAATATCATAATTAAGAATTTTTAAATTTTTGCAATAGCATACGTACAAAATAATGATCAACAATTGATTCAAGGCTTTCATACGAATACAATAATCCGAATGGAATGTAAAAGATTATTACTATTCTAATTTATATTGAAAGTTGTTACACGACCTTGAAAAATCAATATTATAGTTTATAAGGCAGACATGTAACTGAAATTATTAAATGCCACAAAAATGCAAATATAATGAGACTTTTCTAATGCGACCACTAACGGCGGCTTCAAGCGATTTTTAGGCCACTTATATAGTAGATGGTTGCATTAGAGAGGCAAATGTATAAAAGCCTGTTTATTTATGTTGTAGGAAACACTTTTAGAGTTCGCCGTCATGAGATTCTCTGTACTTATATGTAAAACAGTTACAAATAATACGTCTTACTAAAACGATCTGACATATTTAGGCTTCTAAAATGATGTGAAAAATTTCAAAAAGGAAATCTAACAGAAAAAAATCCTGATTTGGTTAATTTAAAGCAGTTAACACAGTTTATGATAAATAAAACATTAATTAAAGCATCACAGGATTCAGTATGAGAAAAAATTAGCATAATCATCAATTCAGATTGTTTAGGTTATGGCAAAGTACCATAAGATTATCTGCCGAAAGGAATATGGATGCCTTCATGGAGGACTGTTTATAGCGAGTAGTTGACAAAAATTATTTCATACGTCTGATAGAAACTGCCTCGTATTTATGTTACACATGGAGAAAAACACGAAAATTTCCTGGTAAGCAGCACATCCGCCATGGTTTGAACGCCATGGCGGATGTGCTGCTTACCAGGAAATTATCGTGGCGTGGCAGTCGAACTACCAATATTCAACTATTTTTACCTCTCGGCTGCTAGTGGTCAAAGGTCATTTAAGTTATTCTCTGAATTTCAAAGTTATCTGTCTATGCTTTATTACACATTTATTCATGCACAGATTTTTGGAAACAAGAGATAAATTAAAAACTGGAATTCTAGATAACCAAGTTAAATAATTAAATTTATTTAATTTCCCCATTTTGATACGTTTTACGTTATGAATACGAAAAGCTCCCACGTATGACTTATTTGGATCTCAATTTGGAGAGTAGAATAAATAAGCTTCTTTAATTTGGTTTGGTTTACTTGACTATAACAAAGCGCACGAAAGGTATCTGCCTAAGAAAATGGTTGCCTTCGTGGAGGGCTTCCTAAGGAAAACTAGCTCGTAACCACGTTATATAGGGGAAAAACCACGAAAAGCTGCTTTGCTAGGAATCGTACCCAGATATAACAACCAGGGTATTCAGCAACTTAACCGCTCGGCCGCTTTTAAGTTTCCATAAGCTCTACACGTAATTGTAATTTATATAACTACTATAAGTAAAAATCCTTTCTAAGATATCCATCAGCCATCCATCAGATTTCAGCCTATCAGCGGCCGAGCCGTAAAGACGCTGAGCACTGGTAGTTCGGTCCGAGATTCCAATCCCGCGAACGGGCTGGCTGCATGGGCACTTTCGTGGTTTTCCCCATGTGTAATATGTATACGAGTCAGTTTCCCTTAGAAAGTTCTCCACGAAGGCATCCCTCCCTTTAGGTAAGATAGCCCTCGTGCGCTTTGCCATAATTGAATAATCCTAATCCATCCATGTTTCTAGTTGATTTTTGATATCTGTGAAGATCACCACCCTAGAAAGATGATATTCAGTGCAAGTGTTTGTTTATACCTATAGAAATGCCGGTCACTTTTGGAAGTGATCGTCTTAAGGAGATGGTCGCCAATCGTTTATGGGCTACTAGATGGTCCGGCTCTGAGTAGGTTACGCATTGGTGCATTGTAAAATGCATTAAATCCTCTCTAATACGATCATCTACGTTTCTAATTATTTTGGTCTTTGGTGGAAGTGGTCATCTTAAAGAGATAATGCTCGGTACAAGTGTTAATTTCTACTCTGAGAAATTATTTTGGAAGAGGTCGCTATAAGAGGGTTCATTGCATATTAAATGTTTAAATCCAGATCGCGTGGTTATGGGATCCATTTTAATTAGATTTTAAAATTTTAGTAAAATAAAAAATCTGAAAGGTTTCAGATTTTAAATTACGTCCAAAGGGGCCTTTTTTTTTAACATTTTGTGTGTTACCTTTATTTATTAAATATCATATTCTTCGCACTTAAACCATAAAATTCAGTTCAAGAGCAGTATCGCAAAATAATTTTAAATTGAGCACATTTTTAGAATTTCCGATTCGCAGTCTCACGCGCTGGAGATAAAAATGTTTTTTCTGTACAACATTGCCATGGCTCGCTTTGAAATTCTTGAGTTTGTTAATCAAAAATTCGTTACAAAATATAAAATCGATAATAAAACGAATTCCAAATTTCAAATTTGGGCTTCCAGTTGCCCATATTCGCAGTAGGATTACGTCATTCGAAACTCGATGGCTGTAGGTACGGTTGCTTTATCACAATATTTGGTGGCAACAGTTTGAAAAGTGAAACGGACATTCAGAGTGATTCGACGCAAAATGAAAACATTAGTCCCTCAGAGACTTTGAAATAAACCTCTTAATTTTAATAACTGTGGTATTCTTGTTTTCAAACTTAAGTGCAAATTTAAACAAATGTTTTCTGTGCAGATGCGTTACTTTTAATTAAAATCAAATGAGAAAAAAAAAAAAAAAATTATGCGAAAATTAATTAGGTAAAAAATTTAGTCCTATTCTTATCGCAAACCGTAACTTGAAATTACATCTACAACTGTTTCTTATACCAAAGCTCAGGATGAATTAGTTTTCTGTTGTGCGTCAATAAATGTTTCACTAAACCGCAGCTTAAGGCTATAACTACATGCAGTGCGAGGAAAGTAATTACTAAAGACCTTACAATGACCGACGCTGGACAACCCGCCTTTTCCCCCTGGCGTCCATCGCGAAAGCTTCCTTCTCTAAACAACTCTCTATTTTTAACCTTAGAGAAGAAACTATGGAGGTAGGCTCCATGGAAGAAATAAGCAGCCAACACATCTTCTTGCTTCTACTCGCACATGTTTCCGGTCATCCGAAGTTACGGTTGTTGAGATAAAACTTTTATCACCCAGCTTGGCGATCTTTCTAAACATGCCTTATATTTCCCATTGCAAACGAAGGGGGACATTTTTTCCGTTCCTTATTTTCCGGGGATATTCTTTCCGTTTCCCTTTTTTCCGGGTGACATTTTTTCCTACAACCTTTCGCAACCCATTGAATATTCATCCGGGCCTGTAAGACCCGACGCTCGTTCACGCGGGTTAACGAATTTTGACTTATTTTAAAATTTAACATCTATTTTGGAAATAATCTGATAATCTATCAGAAAATTTGAAAATTTTTATCAGCTTCTGATGGATTGCTCTTCCCGCCTATTGCTTAAGCTTACAGATGTCGTAGTTTTAACATGTTGTCGGATTAAATCACAATCAGAAATATTCATAGCAATATAGATCCCAATTTTCTTAAAATTCTTCTCAATAATTATCAGTGAAATAAATTTGTACTGCTCTATAATTGAATTCATACGTCGTTTTTAGATTCAAGTTTGGACTTTACTTTCGGGCTACAAATTATGGTTACTTCAGTTATTCACTTTGCTGAAACTTTCCCTCTTTTAAATGTTTATTAACACAAATACCAAATGATTGTAAGACTACAGTTAAACCCTCGTGTATTGTAGACATATCCCTTCTGTTTTCTTCAAAAATCAGTATCATACCTCTGCCTTGTATGTATTCTCCCATATAAAATGGCGCATCAGCGGCTGAGCGGTAAAATTGCTCTACATTGGTAGTTCGGTCGCAGGTTTGAATTCAGCGAACGGGCTGACTGCATGGGCTTTTTCGTAATTTTCCACATGTGTAACGTGTATCACGAAATTTATGTGTCATGATATTGTGTTCTCTAAGAGTGTGCTGTAAATATGTGCCTTATTAAATTATGTATTGAAGATACTAACTTATTCTGAAGACTAATTTAAGAAGATGGTCTTTGCAATGCTTCTGTTCAAAAGTTTGAGCACTTCTGAACGTGTAGTCCAGTCCGTATCTTCAAAGGGCAGGATATTTCTTAGTGCGCAACGGATCCGGCTCAGTGAAAGAAATGCCACAAAAGGCCCTTAACGTAAACCAGTCTGAATCGTTCGAGTGAAAGGTCAAAGGTGAAGAATGGGGGCTGACACTGCTTCGCAAGAAACACAAAAGGTAACAACAGAAGAGGAGAGCAATGGAGAGGCATGAACCAGGGAGAATCAAACTAAAAACTACTTGTAAGAGGTGTCAAGAATATTATGAATGATAATGCGAAATAAATTACACAAGACAATAAATAAAATACAAATACATTAATAAAATATGTACAGTGAAATAATACATAAACAAAATACGGGAATACTAATGAAATAGTATCAAAACATACTACAAAATGATGCAATAGTGATGTAAAATTTCAACATATGATATAGACTATGTCAGGAAATATGAGTTACGGACATTGTGAGCTGCGTAGGGTCTAATATCACAAGCTTATTCGAAAATAACATAATCAAAAACGTTGAAGTTCTGTAAGTGCGTGCAACTTTGCGCTTTACCAAAATTTTTTTATTAATTCTGTGAAAAAAAATTTGTCAACATATTAGTTTTTAAGTCCTTGTGCAGTGTTATTAGAAACGTAATAGTGTGCATTTCTAATTGTGCGCAAAAATTTATTTTGCATGACTTGGAGTTTTGGAACATATTGTAATGTATTCTGCAGTAATTTACAAAACAGACAATCTTCTTAGTAGAACATAAATTTTATTTCTAGTTCTCGGTGGTAGACAAATTTTATACAATTCTTAAGTGGTAAAAATTTCAAACTACTCCCAGCTGTAAAATCTTCAGAATACTAATCTTTTTAAAACAATATCTCTCGTTGCTGAGTAACGATTTGATACAAATATGGCGTTGCCACTTCAACGATAATTATACTTATTTATTAAATAACAAGATATTACAACCTCTCCCCCCTCCAGATAAACTTTAATTTATATTTTTATAAATTAAAGTTTACGGTTTTTTTTTTTTTTTTTTTCAAAACATTATCAGCACAATAGCACAATACAGAATTGAAATACAAGATATAACATAATAAGATACACAGAGGAAGAGAGGAAGGAACAAAATATTTTTTTATCTACATAGAGAAACAAATTATTTAATCAGGCCAGGGAGTACGACTTAATGCGTCTACATTTTTATGGTTTTTACCACTTCGATGAACGATCGTGTAATTGTAGGGTTGTAGTACCAGTGCCCATCTCATAAGTCGTGGATTTAGACTCACATTATTTTTGAGCCAAACTAAGGGATTATGATCGGTCATGATGAGAAATTTAGTATGCCTGTCTAAATAACATTGAAGTTTCTTTACAGCAAATATTATGGCGGCGCATTCCTTTTCTGTGGTACAGTACTTTTTTTCAGTTTCTGTAAACTTCTTACTGAGGTATAATACTGGATGTTCATTGTCTCGTTCATCTTTTTGAGCTAAAATGACACCCATACCAGAGTTTGACGCATCAGTTTGCAAAATAAACTCCTTATTGAAATCAGGTGCATGTAGTGTCTGTCTACGGTAAGAACAGACCCGCCACGGTGTCTGGCGAGTGGCGGTCACTATAGCAACAGGGCTAGTATATTTCAAATAGGGACGAACCAAGGGTTGCTTTATTGTTATTTTGTTTTTGGCGACTGTTGGCTTAAGGGAAGTTTATCATTCGTCTTCTCGGCTTCATTCCAGCTGCACGCATCTTTTCTTAAGCCTTATATTATTACTATTAGCTATTTTTATTCTCATTGTTATATCTTTTGTGCTAGCATTTGCTCAAATTCGCTTCTATTTAGCTTGATTTTCGTAGTGCTTTGTTAATCGCCAATTTTTTAAAATGCCCTTCCAGTTTAAGAAAGGTCAACCTTTAAAGTCTCAGTCACGTCAAATCGTGTATAATGTCGCAGAATTTTACGCTTCTGAAGCTTCGGCGAACTCTTTAGTAGTTCCTCTTCCTTAAGTTTTGAAGAGCGAAGTATCAACAATGGGTGAAAATAAACTTCTGAATACACTTGGAAAGAAATGTAAAAGCCCTGCTAATCATAAGTGTGAAATTGACGATTTTGACAAATGCGTTCTACGGCAGACAATACAAGACTTTTACATCAAAGAAAAGAAAGTGCCATCTGTGCGGAAATTACTGCCTGTCTTGAGGCAAAGAATAGACTTCCCGTGGCAAAAAGACTCTTTGTGCAAAGTTTTGTGTTCAATGAATTTTCGTTGGAATGCGTAGGAAAAAAAAAATTCTTATCGAAAGACCTCACATTGTATTTTGGAGGAACAATTATTTACGCGAAATGAGAAAACTCAGAGCAAGTGAACGCCACATCGTTTACATCGATGAAACATGGATTGACAGCAATTTAGCTTTTAAGAAATGTTGGCAACATGATACGGTTTTGGGCGCACAGCCAGTTTCCCTTAGCAAGCCCTCCATGAAGGCATCCCTCCTCTTAGGCATTTAGCCCTGGGGGCTTTCCGTAATCATATAAACCAACCCAAACCACTGGTAATTAAGGAAAAAGCAGTTTTGATTTTAATTCATCTTCGCTTCCTTCCGCCATTAAATTAACCAGCTTTTGGTTTAGTTTAAAGGTATGGGAGAAGAAGAAATGTTCGCAAAAAGTATTTATTGAGAGCATGGGTATGTAAAAAAACGCTTTTACTTTCAAGATGATTCCATATACATTTAATGATGAAATTTATAGTCATTATTAAAGGACAAGCAATAAATTAACAGAAAATTTTGAAATAAAAACATAGCAGAACGTCATTTAAAGACCGAAGAAATTGCTTTGAATGTTCACGGTAGATCAGTTAGAGGGGAGAACTATAAAAATTAAATTTATTTTATATTTATGAAGTGCGTTTATACTATATTACAGAGAATGGTGCAATCAAGTAGATTTCTAAGATGTCATCTATGATTTTGCAAGCAAACAAATAAACAAAAAAGAAGCAAAATAATAGCATGATTTTTTTAAATGTCAAAATTAAAATTTTTCTTCAAAAATAAACACGGATTTTTAAATTTATTTCCCTACA
This sequence comes from Stegodyphus dumicola, assembly GCF_044657685.1. Lineage (NCBI taxonomy): Eukaryota > Metazoa > Arthropoda > Arachnida > Araneae > Eresidae > Stegodyphus > Stegodyphus dumicola. Next base: position 39,815,595 of record NC_140776.1, read on the forward strand.
AGTTTATTTTTACTCATTGTACATCTAGAGGGATTACATATACAAATTCAGCGACTTGTACCTCACACGGCAAAATCAAAGACCGTTTCTTGATTGCAAAAGCTTTATCTACGCCATCGAATTTTCATTTTCGGAAATTGGATGTCGGGGTCGACGCAAAGGGTCAATGATAATTTTACTTGAAACTAAAACAAAATGTGAATATCGCCAAATCATCTTTAAATGCGCCAAGGTGGCAAACTCAGAAGTAAGTCTTCAAGACACCCCTATGAAAAATGGGTTAGGGCTCGTTTCTACGGCAACAGACAGCTGCAGACAAACTGGCGAGAGCTGTTCTTACCATAGACAGACAGTATAGGCATTTGAGACAGTTTCTCTTTTAGCTCTTCAAATGCTTTTGTGCACTCTTCTGTCCAATTTATTTTTCCTTTCTTTAAGTTTCCTTTCAAAGTTTCTGTTAAAGGTGCTGTAATAGATGAGAACATGGGAATGTAATGATTATGATATCCCGCTAATCCTAAAAATGTTCTGACTTGACTTTTTGTGGATGGCACTGGAAAATCAAGAATAGCTTTTACTTTCACTTCACTTGACATTCTTATACCACGACCTACAATATGCCCTAGATATTTTACTCTATCTTGAGCAAATTTACATTTTATTGGTTTAATAGTTAAACCAGCGTCCTTTATTTTGGACAAAACGGCTTTCAGGTGACTTAGATTTTCTTCCCAGGTGTTTGAAAAGATTGCCACGTCATCTAAATATGGAACAGCAAAGTTTTCACAACCGTGAAGGATTTCGGCCATCATTTTACTAAATGAAAATGGTGCATTTTTAAGTCCGAAAGGCATCCGTAGAGGTCTAAATGTGCCAAAATTTGTAACAAAAGTGGCTAATCTTTGAGCATTAGGTGTTAAAGGTATTTGCCAGTATCCCTTTGTTAAATCCAAAAGAGTTACATATTTTGCGCCTGCTACCGTTTCTACTCGTTGTTCGATGTTAGGCAAGGGGAAGAATTGTGTTTTAGTCAATTTATTCAATTTATTCAATTTTCTATAGTCGATACAAGGTCTTGGATCCGTCCCTGCTACTTCTACTAAAATCATAGGAGAAGTGTAATCTGAATCTCTTATTTCAATTATTTTATGCTGAAGCATTTTATCAATTTCTGTTTTTAATATATCCGTTTGTCTAGGAGACATTCTGTATGGTTTACAGTGGATTGGGGTGTTTTCTGTCAATTGAATATCATGCGTTTTTAAATGAGTTTTTCCAGGTTTATTAGAAAAGATTTTTGAAAACTTCAGCAGCATATCATGCAATTCTTGAATCTGTTGTTCATTTAGCTTATCACTTAAGGAGCTGTTTTCTTTGATGTCCTCAAAATCGAACAATGTTGGTTCAGAGTCAATTGTTGGGAAATATTCCTCCATATCATCAATTTCAGATTGATCTTCTGTAATCATAAGGTTAACCGATTCTGCTCGTCTACGATAGGGATTTAGCATGTTAACATGGTAGACTTGGTTAAAGTCATTTTTTCCTTCGAAACTCACAACATAATTAGTTTCGGATAATTTCTTCTCAACCTTGCCAGGACCTTTCCATTCAACTGCTAGTCTGTTTGGTTTATTCGTTGATACAACTAATAATAAATCCCCTTCAGAGAATTCTCTTTTTATAGCTTTACGATCGTACCACACTTTTCTTTTGGTTTGCGTTTCCAGCATTTTATCTGTAGCCAGCTCTTTGCATCTTTTTAACCGATTTATCAATTGAAAAACGTATTCAACAACATTATTTCCTTCGTCTTCAGGATTCATCCATTGTTCATATAATAATGTTACAGGTGTTCTAAGATTTCAACCATATACTAATTCTGCAGGTGTAAATCCCGTACTCTCGTGCGTTATTGTTCTTAAAGCAAATAGAGCTGCGGGAACTTGCTTCTCCTACTCAGGGGCTGCTTCGATACATAAAACTTTTAAAACTCGTTTGATTGTTCGGTAAAATCTTACAACAGGGTTGCTCTGCGGATAATGTACTGAGCTTCTAGTTACTTTTATTCCAAATTCTTCTACAAATTCTATGGCTAGATTGCTTATAAAGGAGGTACCTTGATCAGTTTGTATTTCTTTCGGGAAACCCATTCTACTAAATATTTGTAACATGGCTTCAATTACTGACGTTGTGCCAATATTAGGAAAAGGTACAGCATCCGGATATTTTGAAGCTAAACAAATAGCTGTAATTAAATATCTATTGCCATTCGGTGTTATTGGTAAAAAACCGCATGCGTCAAAGTTAATTTTTGAAAATACTTCTGCAATAATTGGTACTAAAGTCAAAGGTGCTTTGGCTTTATCATTAGATTTTCCCACTCTTTGACATGGATCGCAAGTTTTAACATACTCTTCTATTTCTTTATAGCAATTAGGCCAGTAAAAGTATCTTGTTAATCTATCTTTAGTTTTCACGACGCCTAAATGTCCAGATGTGCTATCATGACATAATGACTTTATTTGATCCCTATATTTTTCAGGAATAACAATTAATTCCCTTTCATTTCCGTTTTTATCTATTTTCCTTTTCACCAACAATCCATTTTCTTTTACTTTGAAATCACTTGTCTTGCTGGAATTTTCATTTTTAGCTTCGTTAAGCAATGACGCTAGATCTCTGCTTTGATGCTGAGATTCAATTAATTCCTTTGAATTAACATTAATCACTTTCTTAATTTCCTTGTCTTCCTCATCAGCTTGCGGTAAAATATCTTCGTCAGTGTCAATAAACGTCAATTCTTCTAGTTTCTCCATTTCAATTTCTCTGCTTCGATCATCTTCAGGAGATCCTTTTACTTGAGATCGTGTCAAAACCGCATTTATTTTTCTAAATTTAAGAATGATTTATTTTTGAACAATTGTGCAGTTTTGTTACCCAATACATATCTTCCGGGATCATTTGTAACAACAGCTGCCTTTGTCTTTATATTACCAAGTTCGCAATTAATTTCAACTTCCGCTAACGGTAGACACATTAAATGGTCATTTAAAACATATTGTACCCAGACATGTTCTCCAGTCATTTTTGCGTTATCTATGTATTTCCGAGAAATAACATCAACAGTGGCTCCTGTGTCTCTAAGAATAGGCATTTCATACCCATTCACTAAACCGTTAATTGTATATGTCTCTAAAAAATCATCATTTGAAGATACGCAATTTACCTTTTCATTTGCTTTTAAGAGAGGACACTGAGGCTTAAAATGTTCATATGATCCACACTCGAAACAACGTGGTCGATATCTTGTCATATAAATTTTCTTGGTTTTTGTTTTGGAACTGATTTCTTTGCTGATGATCTTTCTTGTATTTTGAATCATTCCATCTATCAGAATGCTTAAAATGAGGCGGATGCTCTATTTTTTTCACAAAATTATCATAACGCGGTTTAAATGATCCTTTGTTAAATTTCTCAGTCTGATTGGTAGAAAATTTCGGTTTTATTGTTTTTCTCACATCTTCAAAATCTTCAATTTTCTTAACCATTTCAGTAGGTGAAATGATGGTTGTCCATTGATCCATAAAATGTTCTTTGAAATCAGGAGAAGTACGCTTTTTATTTGATCAACCAGCATGAGATCTTTTAGCTGTTCAAAAGTTTTAATGTTTAATCCGTTAAGCCATCCTTCTAAATAATTTTTTAATTCATAGTAGAAATCATACCAAGTACTTTCAGTAGATTTTTGGTGTTTATTAAATAGTTGTCGAAATTTTTTCGAAGTCAATTTAAATCGTTGTAACAGTAAAGTTTTTACATATTCATACTTTTTCGCTTCCTCTTCTGGTTCTCTAGCAATAAGCTGAACAGTGTCAGGAGGCAGTAATGAAATAAGTTGAGTCACTTGATTTTCAGCAGGTATATTCATTATTTTAGCTTGACGCTCAAATAACACCAGGAATAAACTTATTTCATCTTCTTTAGGGTTGAAACGTGGCATGACATCGTGAATTCTGATTTTTAAAGGCTGCTCAGGTAACTGCGTAGTTTCTGCCGGCTGTGCTGTGGCAGCCATTGCTTCCAGCTGAAGTTTCTGTAGCTCACAGGCTCTAATTCGCTCTACTCTTTCAGGCTCTTCTTTTCTTTCTTCTCTTTCGCGTTACCTTTCTCTTTCTTCTCTTTCGCGTTCCCTTTCTCTTTCTTCTCTTTCGCGTTCTTCTTTTCTTTCTCTTTCTTCCCTTTCGCGTTCTTTTTCTCTTTCTTCCCTTTCGCGTTCCTTTCCTCTTTCTTCTCTTTCGCGTTCTTCTTTTCTTTCTCTTTCTTCTCTTTCGCGTTTCTTTTCTCTTTCTCTTTCTTCTCTTTCGCGTTCCTTTTCTCTTTTTCTTTCTTCTCTTTCGCGTTCTTCTCTTCGTTCCCTTTCTTCTCTAATTGCAGCCAGTAGTTCTCGAGTAAACTCCTCATCATAATCGGGACTTTCAGTAATCAGTTTATGCAACTGAGCAATCTTAAATTCAGGTTTCACGGTTAAACCTAACTCTTCTGCTAGTACTTTTAAATCCTGTTTTTTACTCCTAGCTAAGAATGACATGTGGACACAAGTTACTTTTAATAGGCTTCCTTTTGAAATTCAATCTAAAAGCTCGTACTTGTATTAAAAATATATAATTTCTGGCGAGATTTAATTTCTCGAATACAAAATTCACACTAACCAATTGGAGAGAATTATTTAAACAACTTTGCCAAGTTGGCACAAAATACTATAATACTACGTCGGGTTGACGTTTTAACTCACTATTCACAAGCCTCGTTAGCTATAACTATATAAACACCTTTGCCAATTAGGCAATACAATGGAATTTTACCAACGTCAGTTTGACGATTTTACTATCTATCTCCACGCCTGGTTGGCGATAACAATAACAATTTTTGCCGGTTTGGCAATACAACTTTTAGAATATACAATCTGTAATACGTCGGGATGACGTTACTATCTACCACACGCCTGGATGGCGAGAACTTAGCCAATTCTGCAGTATAATCAATTCACTCTACGTCAGTTTGACGTTATTACTTATTTTAACAAATTCAAAAACTCAGCTAGCAGTTCTTTTTTTATTTTATTTATTTTTTTTTTTATTTTTATAAATGCCGGGATGGCTTATACATATCAATTATCAACATAAAATTTCAATACAAATAAAAGTAAAGCATAAATAATAATTTCAAAATACTTCTTTACCACAAATATCAATTATAAATTTAAGCTGAATATTTTTAGTGTCAATTATTTTAAACAAACTCTTACACGATAAACTATAAATCTGAAATAAAGTATTAAAATTCAATAAAATCTTTAAGAAAACCAAAAGTTAATCTTATCTTCAGAGATCAGCAGTATCCTATTTTTGACAGTTTTTGCTCGGACGCAAATTACAGAAGCACAGAAGATAACCTTAATGATCCACTTCAAATCTGGCTTTAAAACAGCAGACTTCTTACATCCATTTCTCCTTGAAATAAACAAACTCGGCAATTGGTATTAGCAAACTTGTTCTAAAAAATTCAGCAAATTTCTGGGATTAGGAGACCAGCACCATCAAAATTGATAATTGCACTCCTAATTTCCAGTATCTCGGTGGAACCTCCAATTTATTAAGACTGTAATGTATTCTGCAGTAATTTACAAAACAGACAATCTTCTTAGTAGAACATAAATTTTATTTCTAGTTCTCGGTGGTAGACAAATTTTATACAATTCTTAAGTGGTAAAAATTTCAAACTACTCCCAGCTGTAAAATCTTCAGAATACTAATCTTTTTAAAACAATATCTCTCGTTGCTGAGTAACGGTTTGATACAAATATGGCGTTGCCACTTCAACGATAATTATACTTATTTATTAAATAACAAGATATTACAATATCTTCTTAAGTAAGTAGCCCAAGTAGGCGACACATAAGAAAATTAGTCTTTTCTTGAATAGGTAGAGGCTCGTGTAATTTTCTAAAAGAGGAGTGAGACTGTTAATTATACCTATAACTTTTTTCTTTGCACTTATAATATGAACTGTACGTGTTAGTTTACTATTAATTACAATTCTTATGTACTTGGCCTTTTTAACTGCTGGTACTTATACGTTGAATAGGTGCAGTTTCACATTAAGAGGTTTCCTGGAGAACTTTCTACGGATGATTAAAAGCTGTGATTTTTTAGTATTGATGGCTATGCACCATTTAATGCACAAGTTTTCAATTTGTGGCAAAAGATCTTGTAACGTCTGTACCGTGAGATCAGTCCTCATTGATTTAACTGCAAGATCGGTGTCATCCGCGTAGCATCCAAGAATGTAGTTATTATTAATTTGCGATTTTGGGAAATCTACTGCATAATATAGTAATAAAGAGAGGGTAGTGGGCCCAAGATCGAACCCTGGGGTACACCAGCACCTAATCTTTTATATTAAGAATTCTGAATTAAGTATCTTTACCGACTGAGACAAACAGTTTTCTGCCTGTGATAAATGAGTAGACGACATGAATGAGTTCTCTGCTGAAGTTAAAGGAAATTAACTTATAGATAAGCCCCTCATGCCAGACGTGGTCGAAAACTTTCGTCATGAATGAGTAAGGCGACACACAGCTTATTATGTATTGCATCTTCAATAAATTCAGTCAGCCTAAATAGCTGCTTCGTAGTAAATAGGCCTCTTCTAAACCCAAACTGTTCGGGTGAGAGTTTACCAAAATAAAGTTGCATCCTGTTGAGAATTATTCTTTCATAAATTTTGCCTAAGCCCAGAGAAGGCTAATAGGCCTGCAACCTTCTAGTTTTGTCATATATCTTCCTGGTTTTGGCAGTAGAATTGCTTTAGCTTGCTTCTAACACTTAGGAAAATATGAATTTTCTAAACATGCGTTTAAAATTCCAGTGTAACTACTGATATTAATAGGCAAGTTCTAAATAGCAAAGTTTCTAAACTCATCGCACCCTGAGGCATTCCGAATCTTAAGCCACTTTACTATATACTTAATACCTTCGGTGAAGTGAACTCAGTGCAGTTCCGTGCAGTGGGAGCCTTTAACCGGGCTTTAATATGGTATTTGAAATCATAAACAAAGCTGTAGTCGCAGAGTCTTTTCATTCGCATAAACTGTTTTTCTAGGTGTTCCACAACATTGGCTTTGTCTTTATTTGTGAGTGCAATCTTGTGCTCTGCGTAAAGAAGTTTATTAACAATAGTTTAATTACTTCGTAGTTAAGAAGGCGCCACTTGACAAAACGAAACAGAATATTTATTAAAATAACATTTAAGCCATATAATTTAACTTGGATTAGAACATTTCTTCTACAACATTAGAAAAAGCGATCACCTTGCTCCTGCGCGGCCTTCCCGGTAGAACGGTGTTTGAGACACCAGGGTACTTAAGCACAAGGCTCTAGCCCTTGTAGAATAATTTGATGATTGTAAAGGGTAATATAAAATAATCGTAAAGCATACTTCTAATTATTTTTTTAAATATTTAAGTTTTATAAATTAAATGAAAATTAGGAGAAAAGGGTACTTAATAGACTGGCTAAAACTGATCTAAACTATGAGAGCTCAGAAGTCGACGAACTGGTGATTGGTGACACATAATAAGGCAATGCAAATAATGGTAGCTCGAATCCGTTAATAAAATATAGACATGAACACAAATACATAAGAGAGAATACAAAACAGAACACTATCAAAGTATTACGGGTGATAGAACATATAACTTATATTTACATTATCCAGACATTTAATTGGGCCATGGGCCTATCAATATTGCTTAAGTCATTATATTAGGATTCTAGTCATAATCACAAATTTTAATACTGGGCTTGTTAATTTTTTGCTGCCTTTCGTGAAATTTTTTGGCCAATTCATAGTAATGAGTGCGCATTAACTCAACACCTAATTCCTCATGAATCCTCTTGTTACGAATGTACCATTCTGCATTAATTATTTTGACTTAGAACACTATTTTGGCAGACTTGCAACCTTTTTCTATTAGTCTTTTTAGTATATGCCCAAACTGGACTTGCATAACAGAGTAATGGATGTAGAATGGACTTCTAAATGAGTAACCTATTATCTATAGATAATAAATACACCGTTTCCAGCAATTAAGGGGTATAGTTTAGCTTTACGAACTAGAAACTTCTGGATAATAGCTGTAATGCGTGGGGACCATATAAGAATTTTATTGCGGATCACCCCAAGATAAAGGACTTGCTTGGCCCAGGGAATTGAGGCGCCATAGAACATCAGATTCTTTTTGAACTTGATTTTCTTTGTGATCATGACTGCTTTGGTCTTTTCCACATTGACAAGGATCTTCCACTTGGAAAGCCAAGTCTCCATTGTATGTATGTAATTTTGTAGTCGTTGGATTACTGGACCTATGAATGCCCTTTGTGCGAGGATCACTGTGTCATCTGCATACATAGCTAATGCTGTGTCATGTGTGGAAGGAATGTCGTTCACGTAAATGTTAAAAAGTGTAGGTCTAAGTAAGGACCCCTGTGGGACACTAGCCAGGATGGCATGGCTTGTGGAGTTTGTTCCAGACACGTGAATAACAGTCTACTTGTCAGGTAGGAATTAATTATGTTTATGATGTAGCCTGGGAAACCCAGGACGTGTAATTTGTAGGTGAGGACATCCGAGACATACTCGATCAAAAGCTTGGTGATGTCGAGGAATAATCCACGGGTACCTTGCGCGTAGCCATTCTCTCGTAGATGGTTTCCACGACACGGTACAGTTGGTTGGTCGTTGAAAGGTGTCTTCTGAATCCGAATTGATGCGGAATGATGATATTGTTTGTATCTAGAAATTCATTAATTCTCTTTAGGAGCACAGCTTCACAGATTTTGCTTATCCCTTTCCGGCACGCTAACTTTTAAAGTTGGAGTTTTGATTTAAAAAAAAAAAAAAAAAAAAAAAAAAAAAAAAAAAAAAGTAGGCAGTCTAATTAGGCCTAGAGGAGTACACAAGTAAAATTTTGTGAAGATTGTGAGGTACGCGAGAGTAACGCGTGCCTACAAAAGTATAGATAACCTTACCTAGAAAAATAACAATCTTAATTGAGATAGGCATTTAACATTAAGGTGAGATTTAATAAGGAGAAGTAATATACATGCATAATAATGGCTTAAGGAAGCGTACAGTCCCAACACAGATTGAAGTTACATATCACGTGGAAGGCACACAACGAGTTGTTTCACAGACGCACACACAGACTGAAATTGTTACCGAGAACTGCCGGGGAAAATTCTTCTGTTCCCGTCAGTCCGTAGGGTTGTGAAGCAGGTTTACTGTTTCGCCAATTGGCGCTTTTCTCCAGAGTTTTTGAGTCTGTATCGCCTGTTTGGCGCTGCCGCTACAATAGCACTTATCGTTTAATTCTGTGGGTGGGCCCAAAGTGCGGACACTGATTGAATAGAGCTTCGAAAAGAGTGCTGAAATGAGCATTGTTGTCAATGAACTGTCCGATGAGATGCGGTGAAATAAAGAATATAGACTCTCAGTTGGCCTAGATTATCGGTGAGCCTGGTCTGGGCACACATAGGGTTCGCCGTTTGATTTTAGGCAAGATTTCGAGGTAAAAATTTAAAACTAATATAGAATAAGGAGATTAGCATACAGCCAAAAAATAACATAGAAATATCTTTTCATACAATTTCTTTTATACCCTAAAAAAATCTGGAAGATTTCTTTTAAAAATGGTCTTAAAAAACTAAACATGGCTAAAATATATGGGCTGGTTTGTGTTGAGCTGCCATCTACTATAAATAAAGAAGGTTCAGAATAACCTATATTAACCTATAAATCCTTTTTCATTCAATTTTTCTGAGCGTACAGAAGGAAATTTTTAGGCTTGTCCAGGCCGGACACACTGTGCTGCAAGGGGTTATGGATGCAGAAGGCTTGCAGGTCTGTACGACTCCGTTTGCGATGCAGACTTGCCAAGTTTGAGGATGGGGACTATTTTAGCGATTTTCCACAGACTCCTGCGCAGCAAACATTCAACTACTTTAAATATAGCAACATTTTGGGAGAAGCGCACCTTGTGGATCGCCAAACAGCCGCTCGATACTACAGTAGTCTTATGTTTAAGCTTACTTGCGAAAGACTAGAAGAAACTATTCGGTTCGTTGAGACTGAGAGTTTTTTCTTCCCAGCTATCCTTTCTGTACTGAGTGGTGCTATTTTTAATTTCTTTATTGAGCTTATTCAAGTCTTTTAGAATTGTGGATCCAAAGTAAGGTTCCATCTTTTTCTCATTTTATTTCTATCCTTAATTTCATCTTTAATAAAACGAGGAAAACGTCCTGCATATTACTTAGCTGGAACTTCACGAACTCTGTTATAAGCATCAGTAGCATGTTTCGTAAGTTAAGGCCCACCAGCGGCCGAGCGGTAAAGTCGCTGAACACGGGTAGTTCGGTCCGAGGTTCGAATCCCGCGAACGGGCTGGCTGCATGGGCGTTTTCGTGGTTTTCCCCATGTGTAACGTGTATGCGAGCCAGTTTCCCTTAGAAAGTCCTCCACGAAGGCATCCCTCCTCTTAGGCAGATAGCCCTAGTGTGCTTTGCCATAATTAAATACACCAAAAGTTTCGTGAGTTAATAGTAGAATCAATGTCACGAGGCGTTTTGATAGTACAGTTATTCGAAGTACTCTGAGTAAGTAGAAAATTAAAGAAATTCCAATCAGTATTTTTCTTAAATTCTGAATCCGTATTTGTAGCTGTGCCAAGCGTTGCAATTAGTGGTACGTGGTCTGATGCTATTTCTTGTTTCACGTCAAGGCACATGGGAATGGAAGTGGTAGAGATGATAACATCTAAAATACATCCTTTACGAGGATTATTTGGCAAATACGTGTACTCAGTGGGAGCTTAGAAATAAACTGGGTAGTTCATTACGAAGTCAAGTAGTTTCTCTCCGTTCCTATTTGTTCTTCTGCAATTCCATTCACAGTTTTTCGCATTTAAGTCGCCTAATAACGGGCTTGTCGACGGGAAGAATATCGGCTAGAAAAGTGTCGTCCAGTAAGTTTAGCGGAGCATTGTACATGCTGGCACAGTACATTTAATTACATAAAAGGGGAGCAAAACAGAGGCAGTAACTAATCCGTGTCCGTTTCTTCGGTCTTCATTTATTAGATAGGATTGTAATGAGTTTTTGACATGGATTGCAACTCCCCTACCACGGCGACACAATATGTCGCATCTATAACACCTGAAATTAGAAATTTTAATACTTTAACTTGGTGTGGCATGGTTCCCAGTTATTTATACTATGTCTATCTCACTGCTATGTACAGAAAGTTTTGGAGTTCCTGAATTTTATTTTGAGCGCGTTTGCATTCCATATTATTAATTTAATGGGGGCTCTATTTAGATTGTGCTTGCCCATTCTCAACATTGTTTTTTTTAACTTAATATACGTGCTCCGCCATTAGGCACTACACGCAAAGAGAGGGATGCTCCGTGGAGGTCTTTTTAAGGGAAACTGGCTCGTATCCACGTTACACATGGGGAAAACCACAAAAAAGCCTATTGCAGCCAGCCCGTTCGCCAGGAATCGAATCTTGGTCTGAACTACGAGTATTCAGCAGCTTTTACCGCTCGGCCGCCGCCGTGACATTGTTTAAAGTATTATCCTGACTAATATTAAGTTGCTTCGTCTGGTGTGTAAGTTGGAAACCTGCATTTTTAATGACTGAAACATGTTCTGCCTGTCCTCATTCAGAGTAGCTGAATAAAGACCGGAAGAAAGTGCCTGGGCTTAACTTTTATCTTCAATAACTGTGCTGGAGAAGAGCTTAGGCTGTTCTTTTTAGGGAATATCTCACAGCTCTAAAAGTGGGAGTGTGAGATTCGCCGCAATTTGTTCGACAAGGGGGCTTATCTTAATTGCTAGTATCCCGAATATCTCTGTAAAAATGCTCTTAGCAACACTTAACGCATTTTGTGGTGAAATTACATCCAGAATGAATATGGTAAAATCCCTGGCATCTAAAGCATTGCAAGAGCCTTTTCTGACTTTATATTCTTTTACTGTGATTTTCCTGTCGCATAGGGATCTTTCTGAACAGCTCTTTTTTGACGCTTTCGTTTTCGGTAGGGTGACAAGAAACTGAGGTATTTAGTAACCTCGCCGTTGCAGTGCCTAGTCATTTGTTTTATATCCTCTATGATATAATTTAAACTTTCAAGATCCACTCTTATATCATCGATTTCTGTATCGCGTGCTAAGCCTCTGAGAACTACTTTCAAGGTAGTGTCTTGTGGGAGTACATCTAGTGGTGTTCTACATCTAATTCGCTTAGCAGTTTTATGATGCCTCTGTAAACTCCTAAATGTTTGTTAGCTATCAGAAGGGAAAACGAAACTGAAAACCTTTGTTCAGGAATGTGGGGTACAGAGAAACGTTGGTATTTGAGAGCTAGTTATAAGCGCCCGCAAGGTCGAAAATCAAATAAAATGAAATGAGAAAAATAAACACATTCATACACCCACATGCACGCAGACAGAGTGAAGTAATAAACAATCAAGAAAAAAATACCTACAAGTAATATGATAGTATTGCGATTTATGACTTACAATTTAAAATAATATGGTTTTATTTGCCACCAGACTGAATTAAAATAAAATCACAATCTTTGTGTCATCTTTACGAATAGCACTCCAATCGTTAATGTGTTAAAGGTGATTAACTTCATATTTTTCATATTTGGGAAATCTCCAAATCATTAAAAAGTTTAAAACCGAAAGAGTTTCTGAGACTCATTTGTAAGCCAAGAAAATTCAATAAAGAAATCAAGCGAAGGCTTTATATAATTTTAAATAAAAAAAGTTTTTATATGTTAGTTTTCAAAAGGATATTTTTTATAATTCTCTCAGGATTTAATTAAAATAATTCATCTCCAAAATATTGCAATTGCTTGTGTATGAAAGAATAAAAGAGGACAAATTCTTTGAACATGATAAATTCTATTAAAATAGCATTTAAATGACGGTATTTATCCTTTAGTCGCTCGGCATGAATAATTTAAGTACAGCTGTGTAAAGAAAACATAATGATTTATTGAAATTTGAGTGACAGTGCAAAAGCTCCAACATTATGTTCGGTATAGATATGTCACAACAATTGAATGGCGGGCGGTGAATAAATTGTTCTTCTTTCAATTGTGTGTTGTGTTAAATGTCATGTGATGATTCGATTCTGAATCAGCACCTGCTGAGTCGTAATACAACGTGACATACAACTAAATTTTCTTCAAACTGATTTCAGAAAGCAATATTTTAAATACTTTTAGGATTTTATTGCTAACATAGTAAAATGCGCTAAAAACAACTCCCACCTCAATAATTTATGTAAAAAAAAAAAAGGATTTTAGCATTGTCTTGCTGATGGTAGAAGTCTTGTTGCATAAATTCCTTTTTTTTTTTTTCGAAATTTCCAAGTACTGTTACGAAACGTTTGTTTTCAAACTAAGCAAACTAGGCAGTGTCATCGGGTAGGAAATTTTTAGGGTATAATAAAAATACCCTTCTCCCTCAAACAGATAGACAGTTACAATTCAATGTATTCGTCGTTAATGGCTAAGCCCATTGGTCATTAATAGCTCTGGACTCCTCAGTGGCAGAGCGGTTAAAGTCGCTGAACACTGGTAGTTCCGACCTGGGCTCGATTTCAAGAAAACGGATTGGTTGCACGGGCGTTTTTGTGGTTTGCTCCATGTGTAGCGTGCATACGATCCAGTTTCCCTTATAAATTCCTCCCCTTAGGCAGTAACTCTCGCATAGAAGAGACAGCCTTCACGTGTTTTGCCATAATTAAGTAAACAATTTGTCATCGCTGAAAGCGTCTTGTAGAGTGCACCACAAACTGCCACCATTGTTATACTCACGAGATGGTGTGAATACGTACATAATAAATAAATAAATAAATCTGAGAGGTTTCAGATTTTAAATTACGTCCAAAGGGGCCTTTTTTAAAAATATTTTGGTGTTACCTTTATTTATTAAATAACATGTTCTTTGCACTTAAACCATAAAATTCAGTTCAATAGCAATGCCGCAAAATAATTTTAAAATGAGCGTATCTTTAGAATTTCCGATACACAGTTCCGCCCGCTGGACATAAAAAGGTTTTTCTTTTTCCCCGTAGAGTGTTGTCATTGCTCGCTTTGAAATCATTCAGTTTGTTAATTAAAAAATTCGTTGAAGTGTTACAAAACATGAAATCGATAATAAAATAAATTTCAAATTCAAATTAGGGCTTCCGCATGCCCATATTCTAAGGAAGATTACGTTATTCATATTTTGATGGCTCTAGGTGCCGTTGTTTTATCACAGTGTGAGAAACATACATACATTCATACAGATTCTTCATTATTTAATTTCTTTAAATGTTTGGTGGCAACAATTTGAAAAGTGAAACAACGCTTATCGTGAAGCGACGCAAAATAGTCCTTCTGGGCAAATTGTCCCTTTGAACTAATAAATTAAAATAAATTCCATATGTACTATTCGAGCTCACCCCTTGGCGCTCGGACTACCAGTCAGCTACCGCTTATCACTCAACCATCCAATGCGACGGTAGTAGTAATATATTATTAAAAATGATGCTCAAATGAAAGGAAAGGGCCTCTCTGTTCTCTGTTGGCTACCATATCATTGGCCCGGAGAAGGATGGATGTTTTTACTTGAAAGGACATTACGTTTAAAATTGATAAAATGAATTTTTCAACAGAGGTTCACCAGCAGCTGAGTGGTAAGATTTAGTGAAGTAGTTTGTTTGAAGCAGTTCGACCTGAAATCGAATGCCTGCGAATGGCTGGCTGCCTGGGAGTTTTCGTGGTTTACTCCATGTGTAAAAACACGAGACAGTTTCCCTTAAACAGTGCTCAACGAAGACATCTGTCCTAAGCAGGTAGCTATTGCGGGTTTTGCAATGATCCAAATAATGGGAATTCAGAACTTCCAAGAAAACTTCAGCCATTGAAACTAACTGAAAGCACAACTTATTTGAATATTACAGAATTCCTGGCCAAATGCAATCAGACCTTCATAGTGAATCATCCTTGATTATGGATAAAAAATGACTTATTAAGCGCAATGACGTCTCAAGAGGAGTTCCAAGAAATTATATTATATGTTCTTTAAAATTTTTCCATTAAATTCAAACTTTAATAACATTTTACACACAAATTATTTACTCTTTATTTTAAAACAGTTGTCCATTAAAGCTTCGTTTCGCAAATTACTTTTATATGATTTCCAAAAATTGTTACTTTTTTAATGTTTTGTTGCTTTCACCACCCAATGAAAGATGCATACATGTGCTCGAAACTTTAAAAAGATCATAATCAGGCAGAGTTATCGACTTAGAAGGGAGGCGAATCAATTTGTTCTCTGAAATTCTTTAATCTATGACTGCCTGCGAATATTTACCTAAACCTAGATTCTTTGAGTTAATATGAATTAATGCTCAAAGCGTGGCAAAACTAGCGTGAAGTTATGTTGTCGAGCTGGGGACACGGTACTGACAGAAAACAATCAAATTTCTCTAGAATTACATTAGTACATGTAACACAAGACACTGAATCAATGAAGTATATACAAACGACTAAAAAGAATCAGCCCGGCCTCCTAGATATATAAGCAAACACAAAAATATATGGAAACTTTAAAAGTCCTAAAAATAGTCACTTGATTATTGTTGATCTACCTTCACCACTTGGAATCGTCCTTAGTCTTTTAAAATTATTGAATACTTAGAACCATACTTCGTGAGTGCAGAAAAATATGAGGTTGAAAAGAAGTTCTTTCTGGCGATTCGTTAAAATATAACAGCATTTTCCTGCACCCAGAAATCGGATGTCTGGAGCCGTGTTGCTTGTACTAGAGATTTTCAGAATAGAAGTCAGATGTATATCTGTTAATTTGAATCTGTTTAGGGAGTTGTTTCTTTTTACAACTGAGAAAAGTTGCTCGCACTGTTCTGTAATGGAAATCACGTGCTATGTTAATTTGTGGATTTGTGGGAAATTCACAGGGAAGTAACAGCAAAATCGTCGGTAGATTTACTCACATCATCACTTTTTTTTTTTTTTTCCAGTGTTCAGCCGCAATGAAATTGGTTGCAGGAAAAAACATCGTTGACGAAAACGTCACGGAGCATCGCGAGGTAAAAAGGTTATCGCATAAAACATCGTGAGAGAAAAGAAAACAAGGAAAAAAAAAAAAAATCGCAGTTTTAAAACATCATAGTACAAAGCATCGTGGTTGAAAATAAAGCAGTTAAAAAACATTACGGTTTTAAAACATCGCCGTAAAAAATATCGCGGTAAAAAATAAAGCACCTACAAATCATCGCGTGACGATAAAATCGCATGAGTTTTCCAGACTTTAAAAGTTGTAAATGTGTATTAGCATAATAATTTGTGAGCGCAAGAAGGAATTAGAAATATTTTTGCTTTTATATTTTTTAATTAAGTAATAAATTTTTGCTGAAAAATTAAGAAGGAAACTTAAGCACTCAGTAACTGGAAATGGGTAGAAAATTAATGTTACTTGTGTCAGTTTACAGAATTTTCAAATGTGATAATTAATTAAACAATTCTATTGGAGTTACCGATCTTTCTTTTTCTTATCTTTTTAAACTATATTTTTGTGAAAAATTACCAATAAAACGTTATGAAAGAGATTAATTAATGAATGGATTTTATTAATTAAATGCATAAATTTAAAATTCTATTAACTGCCATCGTTTATCTACTCATTTTCAATTTTTTAATGCTTAAAATCCTTTTTATTTTTCATCAAAAATTTCTTAGTTAATTCAAAAGTATGAAATACAAAATTTAAAATATTCCTCATTTCTTCTTGTGCTCACAAATTATTGTGCTCATATGCAAATTTTTAAAGCCTGAAAACGCATGTCTGTGATGTTATCTCATGCGATGATTGGTAGGTGCTTTATTTTTTACCATGATATTTTCGAAGACGATGTTTTAAGATTGTGATGTTTCTGAACTGCTTTATTTTCGATTGCTATGTTTTTTACGATGCTTTATTTTTGATGACACTTTATTTTCGATGATGAGTGCCACAATGTTTTAGAACTGCGATGTTTTCTCCTTGCTTTATTTTCTCCCAATATATTTTGTCCAACAACGTATTCACCTTCTCCGCGACGTTTTCGTCCGCGATACCTTGAATTTCTGTTAATGACATTTGCAACTTGGCTCACACATTCTCAGTATTGATTGAAAATATAGTTGAGTCTCAAGAGTCTTTTTTAGCAACCTGCGGGTTTATATATACGCCTCGATATTGGGCGGAGTTTGAATTTTCATTAATATAACGTAATAGTTATACATTTTTTGTTAAATTTCTTGAAAAGCAAGAAAAAACGTTTCAGGCACACAAGTTTGGTATGTCTCCCTACATCATTCAATATGACTTTCTTTTATAAAATATATGACTTGCTGTTTATGATGTAGAAAAGCGGTATTCAAAGTACTGTAGGGTTCTGTTATGGCTAGAGGCTTGTGTCTCGCAGATCTAATTAGACTGGGAATAGAATTATCGCTTTAGTCTGAAACAAATGATCAAGTCTTAAGATGGTTAAATAAACTTTTTATTTAACTTTATAAGGTATTTTCTCCCTCCTTTCTGCATGCCTTCGTGGTGCAACGGTAGCACACTCAGTGCGTATTTAAGAGGTCCAGGTTTGGGTCTCGGCGGTCACATTTATCACGTCTCCCGCATCAAAAAAGAATCTAATGTCTCTACAGTAGCACCCGAACTAAAAAATGGTGGATGATGATTCTTCACTACCAGGATTTGGCGATGGGGTCTCCTAATCCCCAGTCGCCCTTTAAAAGGGGAAGTATGTAATGTATTTTCGTCCTCCTTTCTGTATGCCTTCGTGGTGTAACGGTAGCACACTCGGCGCGTATTCGAGATGTCCAGGTTCGAGTCCAGGGGAGGGCATTGCAGATTTTTTTCCTTCTCCCCATTGATAAAGAAACCTAATGACAGGGTGCATTATTTGTGCGACAGAACGTATAACGGTGCACATTTTAAAAACTTGACGCTAAAGCCGGAATGAAGTTCAAATCATAATAACTGGTTCATTAACATAAAATCCTGCAGTGCTCAAAACACTTTGCATCAAAGTGCATTGTGGGAAATTCATCATTGATGTGATTCATCATTCATCATTCAGCGATTTGAGTAGCATAAAATTACCGAAATGAATAAAGTACTTCCTAAATATCTTTAAGGTATTCAGCAATGCGTAGAGAACCAAGCAGCCCTTCATTCCTGTCTATTTGTGACAACAGAGTAAGAAATTATCCTCCATAATTGTGACAACACGGATTAATGCAGCAGTCCTTTATTGTAGTAAATATTTTAATAGCAGAAAAGGTTATTCAAATCAGCTTGCCAATTTAGAGTCCAAATCGCAATATGCAAACAAGTATTCTTCTGTCCTCGTCTAAGCGAAGATAGAAGGACGGTTTTTTGAAGGTGTTTCTCATGCATAACGATCCCATGTGCGAATTTAATTATATAGTTATAACTATAATTTAATTATAATTATAGTTATAACTATAGTATAGATATGGAAAATTTTCTCCATCTCCTTCAAACGGACAGTCGCGCATTTTCTCTTAATGAAATCCTAAATATAATTAAGTTCAATTCGTTACATTTTCATAATTAAATGGGAGGGAATGTTAGATTTTATTCCATATCTTTCTAATTTTGTTAAATGAATCGCAAGTTTTCTTAACAAGAATTTGCTGCTTTATGTGCCATATGAGGTTTCCTAGGCACCAAATCCTCAATCAAACTACATTTTATCTCATCAAATAAAGAATTTCTTTGCACTGAAAAATTCGGCCCTAAGTGATAACGTATTACCTTGAATGTCAGATAATTGGAAAAGGCACCTACAAGATATTAGGATGCAAAAAGGAAAAGTTCAAATAAAGAATTTTATATATCTAATAAAAACAAATGTAGAAGTAATGACTAGCAGAAATTTTGATGACATAGAAATGTTGATCCATAATGAATAGGAAATTGAAGGCGAAGACAGATTAAATCTTTATTTTTTATTTCAGCACTATGTTGTGGCGCAAACAAGTTGGCACGTTAATTGTGCCTATTTCCAAAAAGCTTACATTTGAGATAAATTTGCACTAATATAGCAGGAAGCAGACAACAAACAGTGTAGCTAGGCCAAAGCGTAGAAAGCAAGTACGTTATGTTCAGGGTCAAATCTTAATTCAGACTAAGTTAGTTTGGGTTTTCTGTGCATTTTGATTAGATAGTTAATATTACTGTAAAATTACTATTGGATGCTTGAGTTTTATTTCCATTTACATCACCAGAATTATGTATGAATCATATGACATGAATTAATCTAGAAATGACGCAGTGCAGGAAGAGGTTACTATTTTTAGAACTGAGAAGCGAAATTTGCGTTGCTAATTCAATCTTTCGCATGTTCTTTATTTTTCTTATATATTATCTTTATTATTTTCTTATATATTTCTTATATATATTATATTTATTATTTTCTTATACATATTCTTTATTTATTACATATTCTTTCTTATTTCTTATATATTATCTTTGTTATTTTCTTATATATATCTTATATTTTCTTATATATTTTTTATATATATTATTTATTATTTTCTTATATATATTCTTTATTTATTACATATTGCTTCTTATTTCTTATATTATATAGATATAGATATAGATAGATAGATAGATAGATAGATAGATAGATATATAGATAGAAATAGATATATATAGAGAGAAGATTATTATCTTCTCCCGCCCTTCAGCATGCCTTCGTGGTGCAACTGGAAGCACGTTCGAAACGCATTCGAGAGGTTCTAAAAAATTCTAAAAGACTCTACAAGTGGCACCCGAACTAAAAGGTGGTAAAAGATAATTCGTCACCACCACGATTTGATGACGGGGTCTCCTAATCCGCAGTCTCCCTTTAAAAGGGAAAGGTATATAAGGTATTTTCTCCCACCTTTCCGCATATCTTCGGGATGTAAGTGGAAGCACCCTCAACATTTATGCCGGGGGTTCAGAGTACAAATCCCTGAGAGGGCAATGTGTACGTTTTTCACGTTCCAGCATCTGCATAACCTATTTGTTAATACCTCATCGTTTTTGTGTCGATATTAATTCGCTCACAATTCCTATGTCTACATGCTTTAAATATTAAAAGTATGTCATCCGTTCTGTCTGATATGAAAGGCCAAACAGTTTGACAGTAAGCTTCTATATTGATACTTTTTTTTTTTCCCCTCGCGTAAATCTTCAAAAGAATTAAACTATTTTGCATATCTGTTCCGAAATTAATATTCTTTCACCACAATAATAATATTTTTCTGTAATTATTTTCCAATAAATAAACTCTAAAAGATATTTTAGTCTAGCTAGTGAAAGCAAAAGTCTTCTTCAGCTTTCTTTTCAGTTACCAGAAAAGAAATATATATATTTCAAGATATATATGTTGCAAGACTTAAATATATTTAAGTCTTGTCAAAGAATAGGCTTAGACTGAATCTCATAAAGTAAGAGCGGGAAAAAAAAACTAATATTTACATTTTTCTTGCCGCATACGTGTATGAAGAAGGTTTGATAAGAATAAAAATTATCTTAAAGAACAGTGAATAAAATAATAATAATAAAGAGAAAATGAAAAGATTTCTATCACGGAATATGATATAAAGTTTCATACATTCTGTAGTTTGAGCAAAATCTACTCCTAAAAATAAAATTCGCTTCTAAAAATAAAATTTACGATTCTCAGAATTGCAATTGTATAAGAGTATTTTCTAATATAAATTCATTCCAATCATGAATATCTATTATTTACTAGTAAAAATTTATATATACTGCTTTATTCAAAAGTCACATGCTTGTTGCAAGGCTGAAAATGACGTGATTTCCGAGTAACAGCCAATGAGCGAAGACATAAAATCACATGATATTTCAATCGGTCCTCAAATTTGATTTCACTTATTTGCGTCTCTTAATAAAGTGCTCAACAAATACGCATGGGAGAATCTCAAGTGATACCTGCATTTAAATGCCTTATTTCTCTTAGTGTCTCATTTTTTCTTGACCAATACCCCTTGAGAAATGGGCAGATATTTCTCCTAAAATATGGATGAGATAGATGATGGTGAGTTTGCTTCCTATTTCAAATTCTATATGTTAATCCATTTGTCAGAGTGAGGGGAACGAAAATTTTAAAGGCTTTTATCTCTACAAGATTACGTAATTATTAATAGTAATTAATTAATTATTTTACTTGTTTATTAGTATCAATTAATTATTTTACTTGTTTATTAGTATCAATTAATTATTTTACTTGTTTATTAGTATCAATTAATTATTTATACTTGTTACAAATTATGTGCATTTGTGTCATTTCTATATGTTTTAGAACTTCTCTCCTTTTTTTAAAACACTATTACCCGATCGGGAGTAACACCCAGTAAACCCCCGATTCTTTAATAAATCGAAAAATACTTTAAATTAAAATAATCATCCAGCATACCCACGTTTTGCCCAGCGTTCAACTCTTCTTTTCAATCCTCAATGATCTGTCTTGAATATTTTTTTTTTTTTTTTTTTTTTTTCTAATGTGCTAATATTGATGTTAACTTCTTAAGCACACGGAGAGACCTAAACTTTTTGACTGCTTAGTGATCTCTCTCAGATTGTTTTACTTTCTCATTTTACTCTTAGAATACTCTTATAAGACATTTTCTCCCTCCTTCCAGCAGGCTTTTGTGGTGTAACGGTAAAACACTCGGCACGTATTTTTATGTCGTATTCCAATGTTATTGTCGTATTCGAAATTTGAATTTTCGGAGGGTACTATCAACACAGTAATGTCAAAATTACCACTGCGAAACTTTTCTTATTTTTAATTTTGCTATTTAAAAATTGAATTGAATTTGAAAATCATATATATCCAGTTACACCGAGTTACTTAAGTACAATACATAATTTTCATTTAATTGCATATGTAATATTATGTTATTAATGATGAAAGTTTAATAAATTACCAGTTAAAAACACAAAAATAAGTAGACGAAGATCAGTTTCGAGCAAAAAAATGATCTTCAGTTTCTGTACGCTTTATTACACCGCGATATCGTTATAAAGATTTCTGTCTTTTCGAATAGCAGCTATCTTGCATAAAGATGCAGCACCGTTATGCCGGAGTGCCTTTATGAAGGCGTTCCTCAATACTTTAGGTATGGTCATATTTCTAACATTTATCGTTTTACATAAGTCACAGCAAATATGTGGCACTACAAATCTATGAATGCGTAATCGCAAGAGATTTGTCAACTTACGGGTAGCTTTCCCTTCATCTGATGTTTTCATGAACTGAACTGTACAAATACAGAGAGCAGTGTTAGTTTGCTACATTCCTACTTGTATAGTTGCTATTTATTTATTTATTATTAGAAACCCTTTTTACTAAAACCCAGAACTTCCACAGTGATTATTGTATCATTAAATACAGTTGCTGTATCATTAAATAGTTTTTTTAGAGTAATGTTTTAAGAAGTCTTCAGAACGATACGTGCCTCTTTTCAGAATACAGGGAATATTTGCTTCCTCTGACGAAAGCAAATATCACGTGACGAATCTGAAGGGGGTAAATGTCGTGCAGAAAAGGTTTTACAGGCGTATTTTTTCCTATCTTTCACAAATTTTTGCTCACTTGGCTTGTTTATCTTGTTAGGTTTGTAGAGTCATTAGGATTTTTTTAGAGGCAGAAAAGATGAAAAATAGCTAACGCCTTCGCCGGGAATCGAAACACGGACCTCTGGAATACCGGTCCAGCGTGTAGAACCACTACACCACGAAGGACGCTAGGAAAGTGGGAGAAATACCTTAAATACTCCCCTTTTTAAAGGACTACTAGGGTTTAAGGGACCTAGTCGCCCAATCCTGGGTGCGGAGAATCATCATCCACAACCCTTTTAGCTCGGGCGCCACTGTAGAGACATTAGGATTTTTTGGAAGCCAAGAGAGATGAAAAATTAGCAACCGCCTTCGCCGGGAATCGAACCACGCACCTCTGGATACCGGACCAGCGTGCTACCGTTACACCACGAAGGACGCTAGGAAAGCGGGAGAAATACCTTATAGGTTTTTAAAGTTAATTAGTGCTCATTTATCATAAAGAATATAACACTTACTTTTGGATATTACTGATGGTGTCTATAAAAAGACTTTAAGCTGCCTTTATTTTCGCAGTCATTTGTCACAGACATATATTTACAATTACGAAAAGTTACAAAAATGTTTTAAAGGACTCAAATATTCAAGTTTTTGTATTTAGTTTGCTATTTTTAGTAGAATTTATAATTAAATTTGTTTTATATTCCCGTGCACCAGACTTATTTTAAGCGTAAGCTACATCGGAAAAGTCAAAATACAGGAACACGCGCATTTAACATTTAATAAATATATATCTCGTAATTCTACTCTTTTGTTTCCCAGAAATCTCGAAAAAAACGGAAATTACCAGAAGCTTCTCGTGATTTAAAAGCTTTAAAAAGCCTAAGAAAAACATTTCAGCTCAGTTGTTTAGATAACTGTTGTTCTTGGCTGTAGCGACTTCGCGGTGAGATAAGATTAGCTTTTTCGGCGCTTTGAATTGTGTTCTATTTAATGTCTTAATCACATTATGTTTCGGCTACGCGGGACTTGACATCGAAAGGCACAATTCTCAGGACCCGCACAATTCCAGGAAACACACGTACCTAGGTTACCATTCTCACTTTAATACAAAGACTTGAACACCAAACAGTAATCGATTATCGCTCAAATCGGGATCACGTGATCCTTCAGAAGCAGAACTTTTGTCTGATAGGTTGTCTCTACCTGGGACCCGAGACATTTTCGGTGAGGTTTGAAAAAATCCCGCGTAGCCGCAACATTGCTTCCGTAGCTAGGGGGGGCTCTTTTTTCTAGGAATCCTCTCGTTAAAAACCAGTACTGCCAGAATCTCGTTTCTCAGAAAAGACCCGTCCAGCAGGGACTGTAGACGGGACTTTAAAAGAGTTTAAAACGTTAAAAGAGGTGTGATAACCTCTTTTAACATTTCAGTAGTTTAAAATATAACTACTGTATGGTATTGTGCTATTGTACAAATACCCGTGACGAAAAATTTCAGCATTTGGTTTTTATTTCTTTTGATAAGAATAAATTTTATTAACTTTTATCATACTTGTGCGTTCAATTCATTACGAACCTGTACGCATGCAACAATATTAAAAAAAAAAAAAAAAAATCAGTTTTGTAATTACGGTCTTTTCATTCATCTAGTTCTATTTAGTAAAAATTTATACTCGTTATATATATATATATATATATATATATATATATATATATATATATATATATATATAAAAAAAAAAAAAAAAAAAAAAAAAAAGCTCTTGACCTCTCATACGACGAAAATTGACAGAGATAATTATTTTTAAATTTTTGGAATCTTTAAAGATATTTTAGTGTTAGAAACCACTATTAAGCTTATTGCTCTCCTTGGGGATATGATTCAAATTTGATTTCGTTTCTTCATTTAATATCATTCAGCGAAATCCTTAAAATTTACTAATAGGTAGCATTCTTTAATTTATAATTTTGTTCATTTTCATCCCGAAAGCGCTTTCATAAAATAATTTATAATTTTTCAAATGCTAAAAATGCATTAATCATGTTTTATAACTTTCGATTACATGTTTTATAACTTTACGATCTTATATCTAACAGGCATACATACAGAAGTGTTTTTTCATTTTTTATGTATGCAAATAATTTTGTAGGTTGGCTGTGTACCAAGACATAAAGCCGGCCGCTGTTTTCTAAAATATGAACTGTGAACAAAATATCCTTTTTTGAAAAGAAAAAAAAAAAAATTAAGATCAGATTTTACGCAATTTTTCACAATGATCTGCATATCATTTTCTTCACAATGAAATCTGCATATCATTGCTTGTCGCTTAAACCTACGTTTCTCAAACTGTGGTCCCGAAGGCCTGCCCTTGTGTTACTTCTAGATTCGGAAAAATGTCTTGTTTTCGTAAACAAAATTAACGAGGTTTTACATCATTTCTTGCTCATGACACATGACTAAGTGCACTGAGTCTCAAATTCAGATATATTCTCAAAATTAAATGAACTAAACATCTCTCTACACAGAGCAATTTTTTTCTCTGTTCTCGGTACTTTTGAGAAATTGAAGGGGTTTGAGAGGAAACTTGATTTATGGAATATTTGTTTGAAATAGAGAAATCTTTCAGCATTTCCAAACTTATAATCTTTTTATTAGAAATTTGCATCGTTACTGAAAAAGCATTGTACAATGATATATGTTTGTATCTCCAACTCTGAGGTTACAATTTGAAATTTATTTTCCAAGTGGTAAATATAACGAATTTTCATGGGTTCTTGATACTTTCTGTTGCTATTTTGAAAAAAAAAAAAAAAAAAAAAGTTGTTATTGAATGGAGAGCAGTGCCTGTAATAACACTGAATTTAAAATGAAATTCCAAACAGCAGATAGGGTTATTTACTGGACCTCATTAATAGTGAAAACAGTTAGCAGTGAGTGTGTTATTTGTTTAAGATATGCAAAGAGGAATTTAACAGCACCGATTTCTGCATTACCAGAATATCGAGTAAGAGATGTATACACTTTTGAAATTATCCGGTTTAATATGGTTGAATCTGGGTATTTAAAAGGAAAAGCGAAAGCTTGGATTTGCATATATACTTGTGCAGTGTATAGAGTTGCACATTTTGAGCTATTTTCTTACTTTCTATTGAGAGCTTTCTTCAGACTTTACGGCGGTTTATAGCCTTCAGATGCTAACCTTCCGTAGGTTATTGTGAGAACGGAAGTGCTTTTGTGGGCTCATAATATTGTTTAAAACTCGTTCATTGGAATGTCATTGCTAAATACAACTTAATTAGAAAAATTTGATGGTATTCAACCTCTAACTGCTTCTTTGTCGAACAGTTTTTGGGAACGATTAGTTGGCATGATGAAGCAAATTCTTAACCCTTTGAGGGGCGGTATATAAAATAATTTAAACTGTGGTAAAATTTTGCATGAACTATAACTTATGGACCCTAAGGACACAAAATTGAGACTTAAAAAAATTCTAGAGCGAAATCCTGAATTTTGAGAGCCGGTATATATTTTATACCGGCGCCCCTCTAGGACATTTTTTTCCAGGTAGTTGCCAACTGTTAATCTTTGTTTTTTTAAATTAATTTTGGGTACTTTTGATGTGCGTCTGTAGTGATGAGTGCTTGAATATAGTTATGTAAGTCTAAAGACAAAATTTTCTTAAATTTCCGCAGAAGATTAAAATTTTAAAAATAAAATTTATGTTTTTATGCACTTTGATGATGCAACCCAGCTGAACATACATATGGGTAAAAAGCTCTTCAACTTGATTTAAATTCAATATTATTTTATAAAAAAAATTTAGCAAATATAACACTGCATGTGTAAATCGTATCATGCTGTAACTGAACTAGTATAATATTACAAACAGATGTAACTCAGCCGAAAATTAAAAAAAATTGAAAAATGAAGCACTACGACCGACTCAGCTGAGAAAGTATGTTGCATTTTTGAAGTTGTATTTTATGCTTTAGATAATATGTGAAAAAAACCATGCTTCATACTCTGATACGAAGAATTGCCCCCCCCCCTCCACGCACAC
The DNA here is from genome assembly GCF_044657685.1 of Stegodyphus dumicola. Classification (NCBI taxonomy): domain Eukaryota; kingdom Metazoa; phylum Arthropoda; class Arachnida; order Araneae; family Eresidae; genus Stegodyphus; species Stegodyphus dumicola. Next base: position 39,842,457 of record NC_140776.1, read on the forward strand.
ACACTTTAGATCACGGAGGACCGTAAGGGTCCCTTTTTTATTTTTTATAAATATAGGTTGTAATATATCTTTTTGTTCAGGAAGAAACACCGTTAAACAATTTTATTATTTGATACACCTCAAAGCTCTTATTCTGATTTTCAACCCCTTTGGCTTCATAGGGGATCCTTTTCAACTTTTGGATAAATTTTAGTTTGCATCTAAAACGGGGCTTAGAAATATTTTTCCTCCTTTCACCAACTGTGAAAATTTATTTCCGAAACAACCTATTTGTATCAACCAAAGCTCAAATTTCTCTTGTGTTCTCTAGTCTTTCATCTGAAATTAACAAAGAATTAAAAAGAATTTCCCTAAAGAATAAAAGCATGCTTTCAAATCAGCAGTTTTTGTGATTACACTATGAGATGGACCTTAAGTACATTTCTATTTTAAGGGAGCTTTCCCTTTGTGTGATCTTATCACACTTCACAATGGGAAGAAGGACTGGCTCCCGAAAGACAAATTGGTTGTCAATCACCTCTTTTCATTTTCTTACATTCTAGGATTTTGGAAAACAGGAAGCAACAGGTGTCTTTTGGGGGCTAGCATGCCACGTTTAACCCCCACGATTGTGTGAAGTTTTGATCCCAGACGGCAATTTTGAAATCGATGAGTCTTTCTCTTGGAAAAGAGATAAGTGCTGAAATAAAAATTTTAGCTAAACACAGACGAATGAAACTTGAGCTGAGTACACAAAGAGTAAATGAAACTAATATACTTGTATTCAGTCCTAGCGCAGAGTCAGAAAACTCCCCATTCCTCCATGAACATAATATTTAATCCTAAACGACTTATAAGTTAATCATGAAATATTATTACATCATAAACTGTTATAATAATAAATTCTGTCACGTCACAGAGTAGAAAAGGAGAAGACTGGTGCTGCCATCTATTGGCGTGGTACCCTCAGTGTGGGCTATATACCGGTTTTAAAATCGTATAAATAATCTGCTGTTAATTATCACTTCTGACTGAAATGAAGTAAATATATAAGATTCAGCATGTGTACGTCATATATTTGCAGATTTTGAATTTTTTCTTTCCCTCCAATAGAATTTATCAATCTTCCAACATGATACCTTGGAACGACGTATATTAATTTCATAACTGTAAAATATTGAGCATTCATAGGGTGATGTTGCCAATTAGAATCGAAAGAAAATACTAGACACTTACGATTATAGCTTTTGGTGTAGAAAAATTAGCATTTTTTCGGAGGTTAAAAAATTGACAAACAACCGGTATATATTATATACCGGTGCCCTTCAAAGGGTTTTAAGAAGAGTTTTGAGAAATTTTCCACTCTCATTTAAAGAAATGACAGCGGTATTGTGTGATGCAGAATCTGTGATTAATTCTCTACTTGCACATGTTTCAGAATAAGATTCTGAACTTATTCGTTTGTCTAACTCATTTTTACAAGATTTTCGAAAAACTGGCATTCTTGATTTGGATGATGTTGACGAATATTCCTTCCAGACACTGAAATACCATCAACAACTAATCACTCATATATGAAGAAGATTTAAATTTGAATGTAATCTCCCTTATTGTTCCCCTACGGCATGTATCTTTTCCTTTTAATTTTAAAAATCTGCGTTTTTTTTTCAAAAGTTCTACTCTTTAGAATTTTCATTAGGTTAAGTTTTCCCCCAAAACTTATGGTGGTAGAATGTTGTATTTCAGATGTTGTGTACTAAACATTAAGTAAGTAAAATTAAATGCATACTTTCATTTAATTTTACTTACTTAATGATTTTCGGCCACTAATAATTATTGTTTGTCCAAATGGGCTTTGTTCCCTGAAAGACTATTGTTTTTGTTTTGCGCTTTTGCGTTGAATCACTATAAATGTCCGTTTGACTTTTCAAACTGTTACCACTAAATGTTAGAGTCCTGCATTATATTTGAAGAAATTAAATAATGAAAAATCTGCATAAATGTATGTATATTTCTCGCATTGTGATAAAACAACGGTACATAGAACCATCGAATTTTGAATGACGTAATCTCCTAAATATGGGCATGTGGAAGACCAAATTTGAAATTTGGAATTTGTTTTATTATCGATTTCAAATTTTTAAAACTTTAGCGAATTTTTGATTAACAAACACAAGGATTTCAAAGCAAGCAATGGCAACACTCTACGGGAAAACAACAACAACAACAAAACACCTTTTTACCTCCAGCGGGAACTGTGTATCGGAAATTCTAAAGATACGCTCATTTTAAAATTATTTTGCGACATTGCTATTGAACTGAATTTATGGTTTAAGTGCAAAGAACATGATATTCAATAAATAAAGGTAACACACAAAACGTTAAAAAAACGCCCCTTTAGACGTAATTTAAAATCTGAAACCTTTCAGATTTTTTTTTTTTTAGTTTTGTTTCTTCGAAATGGTGACCAAAATAACTTTTAGAATGAGCTAAAATATGTGCGTGTAGTAGCCTTATTAAATAACCTTTCTTATTTAAGTGAGCAATGTTTTATCTACGATCCAAACCCATTTCCAGGCATGGAAGATTCCTTCGAGTGTATTTATTAGTCTTCAGAGCCCGTGATACCTGATAACGTAACAGTTTATTTGACGCTTAAGCGAAGATTTTCCTCAATATCTAACCTAGATTTCTCTTTTGTTACATACTGCAATTAAAACAAAAATTCTCAAGCAGGAGGGAGTTTTATAGTTTCGTGTGAGAGGGAATGTAATCAGCCTGCCTCCTCTTGTCTCCTGTTGTACCACTAAAAATAATCCAAATAAGTGTATGCGTGTTTGTTGAGTTGGGAAAGGCGTGAGAGAGGGAATGAGCTTCTTACAGCAATGAATAGAGGGGAGTAAGGAGTAAAACAAGTTGAGAACTACTGATAAAAGGTTCTACTCAGAAAGGGAAATATTCTTTCAACAGGCATTGTATTTCCTGTATTTCCGGAAAGAATAAACTCTATAATATTGTAAAATAATTCTTGAAAATCACGGGACTTTCGTTCATTCAAAAAAAAAAAAAAAAAAAAGAGCTGGAACCCATCTCTCCGATATGGGAACGTTCTCTTCATTTCAGGGATTTCATCTGCTTTCCAAGTTCCAAGTGTTCTACACGCCGTGATTATTGTGACAACGTGTTCCGGCTGTCATTAGTTTCATGCCTGGACTGGCGCTTCAAGTAGAGGAATGCATGACTGTCGGTCCAAAAGACAGCACTGAAAGTGCAGGGAAATTGTGACCGTTTGTCACGTGAGTAGCAAAGACATCTGATAAGTTAAGGCCTATCCTTAACTTATCAGATGTCTTATCAGAAGCAGAGGATTTAGTGAAGTCCATAAAAGGTGGTCTCATAAATACAATTCGTTGGTCACGTGATGAGCTTCCACAGAATTGAAAGTTTCTCCAATAATGCCTACATTCAGATGCTTCATTTATTATATACAACAACACTGACCTACTGAGCAACTTCCGACTTAAATTAGCCTAAAGGCAACAAACGGAATATGTTACTCACAGGTAAAACCATTTACTATTTGCTGGCCACAACCTTAGGTCAGGGCCAAAACAGATCAGTCGGGCATTGATATTCAGAGTCAAAATTTCAAAGTTTACATTTGTACAAAATACAGAGTTGTTTGTGTATATTGCATACGTTGAAGAAATACATCTGAAGTTATTATATTAAGATTTACCAGAATAGTTAACACAGTAATTGACAGCCACCTATAGTAACAAACATGGTAACCATAAATGCAAAACTTTTAAAGTAGAAAATCATAGTTAAATAAATGTCAGACATATATAATAGAAAAACACAGGTAAATGAACAATAAGGATCAACAACCTGTTCAGAATCTGGCCGCTATAGAAATAAAGGAGTTACACAAGTATATAGCCATGAAAGTACCACAATCATTGTACCTGTACATTGTGTCAATACTCTCTGCAGCTGAAGAATACCTGTGCGGCTAGTCAAAAGTTTTTCTAGCCAAGGCCAGTATTGCTTCCAGCGGTCTGTGTAAAAGAGTTTGCTTGAATACTGGACAATCAGACATAATGTTCAGGATTGTTTAGAACGCAAAGACCACTGCCAGTGCCAAAGGCCATTCGTGAACCACCTGTAAATATAGAAATTTTTGCTTGACTTTGAGGAGTATTTTTAATATGAATTGAATGTCGTAAGTTAAAGTGAAGTTGCAACCCGCTTGCAAGTGAAGTTTGTAACTCGCTATTCAAAATCGTCTGGATAAAATGCAAAACTCCAGAGGTTTTGCTGTGTACGTAGACGTATAATATTGGCTATGAGTGCCTCTCTCTCTACTTGTAGAAAGAGGGAAGGAATCCCTCTCAAAATCCGAAGTGCCGCAGTTGTTGTTGTTCGATAAATCTTGCTTATCAGAACAAGATGTGATCTCTGTAAGGAATCTAACTGCCGCTTGGTTCCTTTATTAAGATTCGTGTCCCATGCTGATGTTGCATACAATATGATGCGTTGCGTAACTACTTGATACCAAAGTTTAAGGAAATGGGGTGGTACTCCCCACGTTGGTCCTGTTACTTTATGCATAGAATTAAGAATGCGCATTATTTTACCCCTTAAATATTTAATGTGGGGTGTCCAGGATAGTCTATTATTAATGATAAAGCCCAGAAAAGGCAGGTTCTCCACGAATGTAACAGAATAACCATTCAATTTTAGACTCGGATTACGGCGAAATCGATGTCGTCTTCCAATTAAAATTGCCTTGGTTTTGGTTGGAGAAATGGTAATCTTGTGTCTTCTCACCCACTCCTGGAAAATATTTAGTCCAATTTCTGCTCTTGTTTCAATATTATGTCTACTGTTAACAATGATTAAGAAGTCATCAGCATAGGCAATAAGCTTTATGTCTGTATGATCCATAAAGTCAGTGAAGAGTGAGTCGGCTACAAGCAACCACAGCAGGGATCCCAAACAGGAGCCCTGCGGGCATCCCTTAGTAACTCTATGGGTTGTAAAACCTGCTGTTTCTGTAATTTGAACTGCCCTGTCAAAGAGATAGTCCCGAAGAAAGTCAATCAAGTAAACTGGACAATTTAAGTTATCCAGTGCCTGAATAACATCAGGCCACCAGTATGTCATCAGTATAACATCAGTATGTCATCAGTATAACATCAGTATGTCAAAGGCAGCCTGTATGTCAAGCGAAATGATTAAACTATGATTATTATTTCGCCTGTTTGTTTGAATTGTTGTTAGAAGATCATGCAAGGCATGTTACGTAAATTCATTCTTGGTAAAGCCATATTTTTTGTTAGATAGTAGGTTATGTTTAGCGAGGAAGTATTGTAGCCGTCTTAAAATTACCTTCTCTAGGACTTTTCCAAGAGCTGGTAACAGACAAATATGTCTATAAGATGTTGGCAATGCAGGATCGTTTTCTTTTTTCAAGAACAGTGTTACTTCAGCTGTCTTAGTCCCTTGAGGAAAATGCTTGAGACACCAACAAGCATGAAAGGAAGCTATTAAGAGAGCTGGAACATTATCGAAGATGATTTTAATGATTTGATTATCCCCACCATCAGGTCCAGGTGCTTTGCGAATGTTCAGATTTTTGACTATGAGACTAACTCCACTTTCTGTTGATAGAGGTGAATCTGTCTGCCTTGATATAAAAATATAATTCTAAAAATTACGTCGGGTGTCTGCTTGCTGTGATGTGTCATCGTCTATAGAATCCTCTTCAAAGATTTTGGCCAAAAGGTATTTTGTAATTTCTTGTTGAGTGGAGGCTGCTGGAAAAACCGAAGCTGGAATTGAGTGAGGATGAAAAACTCTATAGTTCGCAATTTTATAGATTGTGCCAAAACGCACTGATACGTTGAGGCAACTTTTCTTTTAAGAGTTTTGTTTTACCTCCAGTATTTTACGTATAAAGTGAGCTTGTTCTTTTATATATTTAACAAAAAGCTGTTGCCGCAGAGGTGAAGTTATCTTCCCCTGAGCTTGTCGTCTTAGGCGTCTTAAGTTGTTGTAACTCTGGTGTCCACCATGCGACCTGTTGATGTGGTTTGAGGTGTTTGAATTTAAAACTGCTTTTACAAGCAATGATAATATCAGCTATGAGACTATTGTACACTTTATCCAAATCAACTTTAGTGAAAGCTGAATCGAATTGATGGCAAAGAGTTTCAACCAAAGGAGCCAATTGATGTATAAATTTATTAATATTGCCTGAAATTATCTTGAATCTGCATTTTGAAAAGCGAGAGACTTGTTTATTAAACGTAAATGTTATTATTTAATGATCACTAGAGCTTACTAAATCATCTCGAACACACCAATTTTGAAAGTATTGATCCAAAGAGTTGCTGCATAAGGTCAGGTCAATCCAACCCTGCGCTCTTGTAGTACGAAAAGTGAGTGAACTGTCATAATTATTAAGAATATGTAAATGATGGGAATATGAAAATTCGATAACAGCAGTTCCTCTCACATTACCATCGAGCGAACCCCATAAAGTATTACTAGCATTAAAATCTCCTGCAACCACTATATGCTGAAAGGAAGTTGATCGTAAGAAATCAAGTTCAAGTAGATTACTATCCAAGTCTTCAGACTGTGGAAAATAAGTCGAGGAGACGAGTAGTGATTCATTTGCAAAGCAGATAAACGCAGAGACCACATACTGTGAAACCACAAAAGACGTCAATTGAGTTGAACCTGTCGTAACAAGTACTGAAGACCTAGAGTGATAGTAATGAGCTTGAAAGCAAGATGGTAGACCCGGAATTGAATAATGAGCTATATAAAGTTCTTGTAAAAACGCAACGTGTATATTGAGTGCTTTAAGAGTCTGAAAAATTAGGTGTGGTGTATTTAATTATGGCAAAGCACACTAGGGCTATCTGCCTAAGGGGAGGGATGCCTTTCGTGGAGGACTTTCTAAGGGAAACTGGCTCGTATACACGTTACACATGGGGAAAACCACGAAAACGCCCATGCAGCCAGCCCGTTCGTGGGATTCGAACCTCGGACCGAACTACCAATGTTCAGCGTCTTTACCGCTCGGCCGCTGGTGGGCTCTAAAAAATTAGAGATGTTGCAACTCAAGAATGTTGTAAGCAGTGGCGTAGCTAGGGTGGGGCAAGGGGGACATCTGTTCCCGGCGCAGCATCCAAGGGGCGCCAAACTGATGCTACAAAATGTTTTAATGAAATGTTTTCCATTCTTCGCACACAGAAAGGGGCGCAAATTCTTCAGTTGTGCCCGGGCGCTGGAAACTCTAGCTACGCCTCTGGATGTAAGTTACATTGTAGAAAATTAAAAGTATTCTCAGTACACAGAATAGTATTAGAAGCGTCAGTTGAAACAAGCTGTAACATATTGAATTCTTTAAGCTTCTTGTTGAATTTTCTTTTTTAGTGCCTCTCGATATGTGGGACAGGTACTAGAACTTGCAGGATGACCTAAATCAAGAGTGGAGCCGCTATGTTGATTTGAGTGTTTACAATTCACACACTGCTCCCGCTCTTGACAAACCCCATTGGCATGTGCACCAGCACACCGAGCACAAACACGAGCAGCCTGACAATTGCAACTAGAGTGTCCCAGACCTTGGCTATTAAAATACCGCTGAATTCGTACGTGGCTGCAAAAGTAACACCTAACAAGGCCTAAATATAAGAAACCAATACCAAGAATCACCTCAGCATATGTTGAGTCCAATTCTACAAGTCTTGTTTTTACTGTCACGACGCGGTTGCGGGGAAAGGGGATGAATTTTAGTCGAATGAGACTCTTTTAAGTTTTGGAAGGCCTGGGCTATTGTTTCTGCTTGAACCTTCGTGAGAACTCCAAATTAGGTTCCTTTATTTGTAAGGCAGTAATCAGGGAATCCGTTTCTTGAATTGCCTGTTTCAATGTTGTCAGATGTTCCCTCATAGTCCGAAATTAAAACACCAACAACGTTTTTCTCGTAGGCTTTACGTAGGCGCATTTGATTTCCCTCCTCAGGGCATAATAAAATATCTGTAGAGAACCGATTCTTAATTTCACTTTGACACTAAATAAAATGCATTGTTATTGAAGAAACAATCATTTTAGCATAAATTTGTGCGATGAGTAATTTGGCTCTGTTACTGCATATCTGCTTGGCATACATCCCAAACCGAAACATTCCACATAGATACATCGTTGATCTGACGCCAACCTTGCGAATCATTATTTATTATACTTTCCTTTAATCACCGCATGTTTATCAACACATGACAATTTGAGTAATGACTCATGTAGAGATGCCTAAACAATTTTTTTATGTTAGTAATTGAATAGTATTGTAAAGGAGTATGGTAACCTTTTATGTTGACATTACGCTTGGCGATGATTACTGATTTAAGTTAAATGCGCTAAAACATTTTGACAATGAAAAATTAACAAAAATTCTTTCCATATACTCAAAATAGATTTTGTTGATGTTACTCATAGACCCAAAGATTAAATTTAGGGCTATTTGAATTAAGAATAACTGATTTGCTATTCACATACACTCAGAACCAGCGCCAGGGCTCGTATGGCAGCACCGGATCGCAGAATTTAGGACACACAGAGACTGCATCAGGCATTAAGATATCTAGCGCCGGCCCTCAATAAGGCTTAATTTTATGTAGGAATTTATTTATTTAGAACACTGATAAGGCTTAAGCATGTGCAAGAAATAGCCATAAGTTTAATAAATAACTAAACTAATAGAATTCAGGATTAATAGTCTCAGTACGCGATAGAAGCAAGATAAAATTTAACAGAACAACTTGTCGTTAGTTGCCAAAATCATAATGTATAGCCAAATATGCATAGTGAACAATAAAGTTATAATAGTTAAATTTGATGATGATAGTCGCGAATTTTAAAAGTTTTCGGATATCGCAAAACAAATGCGAAATTTTCCAATTAACTGATTTTGTAAAGAAATGTGCATAAGCGGTAATAAATGATAAAAGAAGTGTTTCATTGTGATGACTATGCTTCTCAATCATCAATTCATTAATGAATGGCGAAATCTGTAGTATGTTTCTAGATCCAGAAAATACTACTACTCATAGTGAAGAAAGTGACAGATAAGTTACTGAAAACCCAAAATTTTAGATTGACAAGTTAGCCGGAATTCTCGACACAGCAGTTACAAGACCTCAACAATGTAATTGAACAAGAGATTATGTCTATCTACAGAATTAAAGAGAAAGTATTAGCACAAAAAATGAAGCAACTTAAACAACTTGCATTGAAAGAAATGCTTAATAAGGTGTACAAATAAATATTAAGCCTTTTTTTCATAAATCACGATTTCATAATTTCATATTTTTTATTTTATAATTTCTACATGCCATTTTACCAGATTTAAGCTGATGATCTAATATCCGGAAAAATCCCAAATCCGGAATCGTCGAATGCCGCACGAATCAAGGCCAACTAGATAGTTGGCCTTGCTTTGTACTGTATATATGTATATATATATCTATTTGAGTGATGCATATGTGATTACAGACTATTTATGTTTACTGAAAATCAGAAGAAAAATTTATAACTATTCATTATAAACTGCCATTTTTTTTCGAAACGGTGAGAAAATGTGGCTAAAAAAAAAAATGGTGCTGTCCATGTTTTCCCTACGGTACCTCCTGCTAGTTGGATGAGCCACGATTGTTGCGGCTTGTAATGCTATTTATTTACTTCAAATTGGTGCATTGAGAATGGCAATATGTTGGATTTTCAAGGTACCGTTTGTCAATCGAAATGAAAACAAACCTCTTTCTTTTGATTTATATTGATGGAGATTATCATTTAGTGTAAAAATGATTGCAGGTAAATTTTTGTTTTGTGTTTCTACAATTAAATTAAAAAAATATTTTATTGAAATCCTTTTGATTGTAATGGAATGTTCCTTTAGCTGCGTCGGTAAGCGCACATATGTTTGGTTTGAAAGTTGCGTTTTTACTGTCTTGTAAAAATATCTACAGTTAATTACTGGATTATAAATATTGTAATGAAAAATAAAATTCATTTTAGAATAGTATTTTATTATAATATTAATTTTTCATGTTATACTAACTCATTATTATTTATTTGCTGCATAAATTTATCACAATTTATTAGTGTATTTGAAATGCAATCTGGTCCGATTTGAAAACGAGCTATATCTTTATTACTGTTAAAATTAAAATATATGTTTATTACAATTAAAATTAAAGTGCAGTTTTGTGTAACCGACGAACATTTGAATTGATAAAATTTCTGAAATCTATATTTTTAGTTTTTATGGTAAAGCAAAGATTAATGTATATTTACACATTTTTCCAAGTAAAATGCATACTGACCCGGATGTATAACCTGCGGTAGTAGTTTTTAGACGAACATTTTCGTATTGTATCTTCATTAGCATATTTTCCATCCTTGCTTTTTTATTAGGTGTATCAGAGACAGAGCTGAATTTTGTAGAATTCGTGTAGTAAATTTATAAGAAACTATTTTGATCCCGATCTAACGGGAACGAAATCAAAGTTGGATAAAATTACAAGTAATATAAAAAGGTTTGATCCTCACATGATGCAATAATTGGGTCTTGGCTTGTGTTTGACTTCGTTTTCACAGGAGTCAAAAAAATGTGGCAGGGGCATAATGGAAAAGTTACCTTTTTTTTTTTCTGTAAAAAAGATTAATTAAAGTTAAATTTGTTTTTTTGCAAGGAATTTTACAAAAATGTTAAATCTGTACTTTATAATATTTGATCAGGAAAAAGAAATGAAATGCAGTTTTAGATACTTTTTTGGGTACTTAATCATTGTAACGATCCCCAAAATTTAATCTCTAAATCAACCAGGGTTGTTACATGTAGCAAGGTATAAGAACATGAGGGAAAAATACTTCATTTTTTTTTTTGCGTAGCATATTTTAAAAACAATAATTTTTGGAGCATAAAGGTGAAAATAAATGCAGATTCGGCTGATCTGTGGAATATGGTAACTGCTAGTTTGGCGACATTTTGGAGGCGATAAAGGTTACTACCTAGGACTTTGGTTATAATGTGAGAAGTAATCAGTTTTGATTACGCATTATTTTGTGTGAGGGAAATGAGAGATCATGAGATATGTCATGTGACATTAATGGACGAATTACAGTTCTTTAATCGAAAAAGGGGGGAAATCGGGAAATTTTGTATTTAGCTTTATTCTGTGTTGTGTGAAACAGCGTTGGTTAATTTTTGGATCCCATGGCCCTAACTAAAGTGAATTCGAAATGGGTATTTAGTGGTATTAAAAGGGGTAGTAATAAGTGTTTTTTTAAGGTTGTGCGAGATAGAAGTAAAGATGTTTTATTAAGTTATTTATTTTACCTGGTACCTTGCTGTGAACTATAAGTATGATTTTAAAGATCTTGAAACAGGCGCACATACGCTTACTTTGTATTTAGCAGAGGAAATAAGAAAAGTTCATCGGACAAGTAATCAAGATTCTGAAGAAGATTAGGTAAGTTAGTATTTTTAATTATTTGAGGATATTATTTTTATGCGTTGTTCTAAATGTAAGGAGTAAATAAAATAATATGGTATTATTGGAAAATTGTTATTAGCAATGATTTTTATATTTTAAGTAGTGTTTTTGAATTTAATTATATTTTAATTAAATGATAGTTATTTTGTGAATTATATGTTTGTAGGAATTTGGTATACGTTTCAGTGGAAGTAAACGCGCATGGAAATAATTTAAATATTTGACACTAAGTATCTGTAACCATTTGTAATGTTTGAGGTATGAATTCGTTGGTGACGTTTATAATATAATAGATAATTTAGAGGTAAAAGTTTTGGAATATTTTTTTTTTATTTTATACGTGGAAATGTTCATCCTTGGAAAGGGTATATACTTTTTCGCGATCAGGTAATTTCATATATGTGCTTTTTACTGAGTTTAAAGATTCACAAAATTTTTGTGCATTTTCGTGAAATTTTTCTAATTTATGAGAAAAAAGCAGTGTACATGGATATAGTGAAGAGTGTGCGCAATGCCATTTTTGTGCAATTCTGGGATGTTTTTTTAAGTAAAAATAAGTCGACGTGTACATGGTTTAGTGATATTTTAATTAAATGATAGTTATTTTGTGAATTTTATGTTTGTAGGAATTTGGTATACGTTTCAGTTGAAGTAAACGTGTGTGGAAATAATTTAAATATTTGACACTAAGTATTTGCAACCATTTGTAATGTTTGCGGTATGAATTCGTTGGTGACGTTTATAATATAATAGATAATTTAGAGGTGAAAGTTTTTGGATATTTTTTTTATTTTATACGTGGAAATGTTCATCTTAGGAAAGGGTATATACTTTTTCGCGATCAGGTAATTTCATAGTGTACATGGATATAGTTAAGAGTGTGCGCAATGCCATTTTTGTGCAATTCTGGGATGTTTTTTTAAGTAAAAATAAGTCGACGTATACATGGTTTAGTGATATTTTAATTAAATGATAGTTATTTTGTGAATTTTATGTTTGTAGGAATTTGGTATTCGTTTCAGTCGAAGTAAACGTGCATTTAAATATATGACACTAAGTATTTGTAACCATTTGTAATGTTTGCGGTATGAATTCGTTGGTGACGTTTATAATATAATAGATAATTTAGAGGTAAAAGTTTTGGAATATTTTTTTTTTTTATTTTATACGTGGAAATGTTCATCCTTGGAAAGGGTATATACTTTTTCGCGATCAGGTAATTTCATATATGTGCTTTTTACCGAGTTTAAAGATTCACCGAATTTTTTTGCATTTTCGTGCAAATTTTTGTAATTTATGAGAAAATAGCAGTGTAGATGGATAAAGTTAAGAGTGTGTGCAATGCCATTTTTGTGCAATTCTGGGATGTTTTTTTAAGTAAAAATAAGTCGACGTGTAAATGGTTTATGTGTATGTGCTATTCTGAAAACGCGCAAGGAGTGTGCACTTTTTCCCAATTTTGCAGTTAATACTTGTCATAATTAAGCAGTTTTGTTACATAAAATTTTTAGCATAAGTGTAATTCGGCTAGTAGATTGTTGGAAAAAGTGTTCAGTAAATAAAAAGAAAAGAAACATGTCTTTACTTCGTGAAGACAAAATGGCGGCGAAAAAAAAATAGAGGGTTGCTGTAGCTGAGTTGGTCGCCAAATTTTCACAATAAATTTTCGCCAAAAAATCGCCAAGTTACCATAATCCAAAGATCAACCGCAGATTCTTTTATACCTTCATACTTACATAATTAGAAAGAACTTACATTTATTTTTCAGAATTTTATATTGGAATGTCACAGAGTTAGAATATTCAGTCAGGTCATATTTGGTGTATAGATTTAAGCTGAAAATAAATTCGTTATTGCTTATAGATTTACTGCTATTTTTCATGTAAAATACAGTGATATATTGAAAATTAAAATTCAATTCTTTGAAAGGTCCACGATTTTCAATACAGATTTACTTTACAACTTGAAAAATAGCTTGAATTACTTTATCTGATTTTTAAATATTCGTGGCATTTTTTAATAACAGTTTATTTTTGAGATGATAATAAAAACCATAAGCAAATTATTTGAATACTGAATTTTTTCCTGAAGTATGTTTCTTCATTGAAAAAATACTATCTGAAGTTTATGATGCTTCTAAAAGCTCTGTTTTTCAAGAAGACAGAGAGGCAAATAGTATAATTTTTGTTAGCAGATTGAATATTAAAGCAAAAGTATTTTTTTTTCTGCTTAATGCATAGATAAATCAGCCAGTTTTGCATTTTTTTATCTTTCTAGTTTAAAATATTACCCTGATGCATAGAAGGATAATTCTTTGTAGTATATTAACATTTATATAATCGTAACTAGTAAATATTTGACTAATATAATAGATCTAATTTCTTTGAATAGCTTTAAAATGGAGTTTGGGGAGGGGAATCTTCATCATCTACCACATCTGCAAAAACTGATTTCATCAATTTATAACATAGTGTTATGTCTCTGGAACAATTATGAAACAGTTATGTATACATATTTGTGAAATTTCTGAGAAAGGTTTTTATATTTACAAAGTTATGAATTTTAAATATTTCATTATAGGTGTCTCAGTTGTTTGTTAATAATTTAAATTAGATAATTATTATTTATGCTACTATTTAAATTTAAGGCTAATTTTCCTATTGTTATTCAAGTTTTTTTTTTTTTTTTTTTTTTTTTTTTGTGTGGTATTTTTCTTAGAATTATTATTATTATTATTATTATTATTTTATAGTACCCACTGAGGCATCAGCTTTTTTGGGAGCAGTTGGAGCATTTTTGGTAATATTGGTGATCTTCTACTTGTATTTAAGCAAAAAATTATGTTTCACTTCAATCGGAGGCTTTCCTTGCTGTGATAAGCCATTAGTTGAACATAAGGAGCCAGTAACGAAAGATTTAGGTAAACTTATGTGATAATTTGGAATGTGTTGAAATTATTTTGATATGATTTTATTATTGAAACTGAATATCAGCTAGGTAGTTCCTGATGTTTTTATTTATATTTTACAGTTATATGTTTTGCAAGTTTTACTATTACATTGATAATACTTTTATAATTATTGACTGAAACTGTTGGTGAAAAAGGCTGTAATTTTCTTCACACTTTATAATGTGCAGCACTGTTTCTATGGTGAAATAAAATTTGTATTGCTTCTGTATCCTTTTCTGTTTATCTTTGAAACTAATATTTTTTTAATATTAATTGTAATACAAATGATAATAAACATATATTTTGATGAAATAGATAGTTATAGATAATTATTATGTTACCATATTTATATATTAATTAAAAGTTGCTAGACTTTACTAATAAAAATGTTTACAGTATCAAATTGCTTATAATTTATTATTTTGGGATCATCTTGGGAGTCCAGATGCAGCCTTTTTCATCTACTTTGAAATGTAGATACGACTAATGTTTCTTAACATATTTATAACTTCAAACATTTTGAAAGTAAATTATATTTCTTTATTGGTACATATGTATTAATGCAACCACCTTAGCGCAGTTTGGTGATTTTTTACAGATCATAAGCTAAAAATTACTTTTTGGGTGCAAGTTGGTGATTTTCATAAATTTTTAAAAAAATATTTCTGAACTATGTATATGTAACATAAGTTAGCAAACATCATCAACATATCAAAAGAAAACACATCTTTAAAAATTTAAAATAAAAATTATAATTATTAAATAAGATTATACAATGTGTTAAAAAAATAAAAGCACACATTTTTTTTAGAAACCCCATTTTAATTGTTTCATGCTGCTATTCTCATGTGCACAGTGATCTGTTTTTATTTAAAAAATGAGAGCTTTTTCACCAACTTGGCATTGTGTGCCAACTATCTATCAAAGTTATCTCGTTACTGTTCCCGTTAGCTATTTTGTGGCAAAATACTGTATTTCTGTAGGTATTTTAATATGTTTTCTATAATTTCTGGCAGATTCCCCATGCGTTTTTGTAGAATTGAGGTTGAAGGCAAAAAATATTGCAGTTTGTCTGTAAAAGCATTGGAACTTGAAATCTAGCAAAGGAGTGTATTTGAAACTGGCAACATTGCTTAACTATAGGATTGTTATAAGCATATTTGTCTGAAGGATATTTAGGAGAAACTGTGGCAATTTCTACAAAGGTTGTGATAACATGTAAATAGTTGTTTATTAGTACTTAGAAATTTTTAGCTATATTTTTAGCATAAAATTAAAACTTTTCATTTCTACTAGTTTTCATAGTACCATTCCAGTGTATAGACTGTAAAAACTGCCTAACTGTTGTTGATGCCAGAAATAATTCTGGCTAAATATAACTGAAATTAAATGGGTGGCATAAAAGTTTTTGTCTTCCAACATGGCAGAGAAAGTTTCAGTTTTCTTGGGCAAATGTCTTTGCATAAATCAGGGAAATAAGAAACAAAGTGCTATTGAGAATTGCCCAAATGGCATTTATTGCAACATTTAGCACTGCCCTTAGCCACTCTATTGTTTGTGTATGACACATACTTTCAGGGTCTGCAAAATTATAGTTGAGGTTGACAGTAAAATATTCAAGGGTGGAATCTCGCAATTCATCCATCTTATATGCTTTTCAGCAGTCAGTATAAATAATGCTTCATTGTACAATAGTTTCCTTTATGACATTCAATAAGGTTTTTACCTATCAATTTTAATAAACAACAACTAAAAACATTCATAAAGTTTTCTGCACAATCAGCCGAAAACTCAGTATGGCAGAAAAACATGTCTTAGTGTTATTTTTTGAAGTGAAAAGGCTTTTGTCTGCTTCAGTAATCTTGTCACATCTGCTGATTTTTAACTTAGGCTGAACAATTAAAGCAGTCGCAGGCATCACATACATGTAATTGTTCCACTCTACAGTTGTACTGTGTTCATTATCAGCTTCAATAGATGTCATCTCCGGACACTAAAAATAGATGAACTTCATGGCTGTAAAGAAGAGGCATTTTCCATCCTTCGACCCAGTTTTGAGTTCTTAATCCTTTCTACTCATTACAGGATTCTTTCCTGCAGCACCATTTTACTGTTGAGTTATCGGTAAAACACGGTTTCATTTACTAATTCTTAAAGCATTTTCTGCCATGAATGATGTTTTCATTTTGAAAAAATTCTTTTGCAGTCTCTTTGTACTTGGGCAGTCTTCCCCCCCCCCATTGTAAGATCCATAGCATTATCGAAAAAATAATTAAAAAATTAAACTAATATTTCAATGGTGACTTAAAAATTTAAAACTATCTAAATACACGTGCAGTTAAATGGGCATATTTAACATATGATTAAATGAGTGTGCTTGCTAAGTTTGGCACTTTTGCACTTGCTTTCATTGTGATTTTGTACAGTCCCTGTAGTGGAATAGTACCGCTTTCATTATAAGGCTTAAATAATATAATTAGGGCCTTAGTAGTGATTTATGATTAAATAGCATTATATTTTGCAGTTTTAAATGTTTTTCCTCACCCACATTAGGCAGTCATTTTAGTTTACTTGTGGTTTTATCTAACTTACTGCCTTATCTTATCAGGGTTCGTAGCGGTCCTTACAAGTGCTTATAAGTCCTTATATTTGAAAATAAAATATAAAGGCCCTTATAGGTGCTTACTTTTTCTTTAAAGCCCTTATTTTTTGTTTTTAGTGCTTATTTTTTGCTTTTAGTGTTTTTTTTAATGAACGTGCTATTTTTCCCCGTACCAAAGCCGAAACTAAATAAACAACTTTTCTTCCTAATATGGAATGCCAGATGGTGAGTCATACTCCCGGAAATAGCTTTTCCCCCTTGCTCTGCATTAACATAACCTTTGGTGTGCACGAAGAGTAGACAGGTGCCCATCGTTCTTTTGGTCAAAGAATTGCGAAAGCAGTAGAAAAATGCGCTACATTCGGCATTCTTTTCCTCCCACCCAAATACTACACACGTTTGAATTTCTTTTAAGATCTTAAAAAGATTTGCATTTTCGTTCTGCTTGGTCAGTTCATATTCGTGTTTATTATGATCGTTATGCTTATATTATGAACATATGTTTGAATGTTTATAATAATATAGTTGCAGTAACTGCTGAAGTATAGTAAACTTCCAAAAATGCAACACATTGTGTTTTAACACAGATTAGCTTTCTAAGGAATAATATTCGGAATGGCTTAAATAAAGGGAAAGTAATCAAATAGTCAAAATAGTTTCATTTTTTTGGCCAATACATTATACAGTACGAAGGTTGGGAGGTCTCCCCTTTCTCTGCAAAATCTTGAATATTGAAACTGTTACAGTTCACTGCAAAACAAGCAACGGACCTTTTTTGGGGGGGGGGTCACTTTCCAATCTGGATTGAATAGGACTAGAAGTTCTGCGGTCTACCAACCCAAGCGAAGAATGGTTCTATTCCGGAAATTTAACGCCGTCTGTTGAAAATTAGAATGAAAAACACTCCAGTTATTTAGTTCTTTTTTTCTCCCAATACCAACAGTTGTTGATTCCAATTGCGTAATATCACGTAGGGAAGAATTACGGGGCACGTATTGCGCAATAATGTTTGCGATATTTTGCAGAGATAATTAATTTTGATGTTCAGTCCGAGATTTGTTTATGAGCACTTAAAAGAGTTTTACTGTGCTTGCTAAGCGGAATATTTTTTAGTTCGGTTGGTTTATTTTTATATGATGCACATATTGAAATGTCAAAAGTGTTTATTTAGTGGAAAAATCTAAAAAGCGGCCACAGTCTACCCCCCCCCCCCGCTCCTTCAAGTTACGCTCGACTGTCCGAATATTCGCCAATTTCCAAGTATGCGGGTTAGTTAAGATTTTACTGTTAAAGATGACTGTATGAAGCAAATTTCTGTCTTCTGATTTCAGAAATGTACTTCTTTTTTACTTAAATTACTTTGCTTGTAATATCTGTTAAGAGAAAACTGTTATACAATGAAAATTTAGAAAATGTTCAGAATTTAGATTTAAATTATTTAAATATCAATAGGAGTGAAAAAATAAATTGTATTTATTATAATTAGGTTCCAAGCGAATACAATAAATATGCCTTATTATTATTTATTTTCTCTATTTTGAACTGAAATTTCATCATTAAATCTTGTAATATAGTTTAGTTCTTCATAGTTTTTTTTCTCTCATTGTAAACTAGCTCTGTAAATTGAACTATTATTTAAAATTAAAAACAAAAAAAGTAATTATTTTCCATGGTTGAGGTAATGCTTATTCTCTCTTAATAAGTACTTCATTTCTCATATTTTAAATTAGAAGTCTAATTTTTAAGGTTATGCAGTTGTGTATGATGTAATTAGGCAGGTGCTTATTTTTTTAAACTAAAATGTGGCTATGAACCCTGCTTATGCTTTCTTGGATCTCGCCATAGTGTAGAATGAATCTTGAGTCCAAAGTGGACAGCAGTGTATTCTTATGTATAAGAATAAAAGTGAAAACTGAAATTAATTCAATCTAGAGAATAAAAATATAAAAGATTAAATTAAAAAACATTATGTTTTATACATATCTGTTATCAAGTTTTTTAAATGTAAATTTAACAAACAAAATAATATATCTTATCATATTTATTCAAAAATGATGCCCTTCTTTCATTCATGGACAAATTTTAAGAAATAAAAATATAAGTCAATATTTATTTTGCCTTGTAGCATTTCTGAGAAAAAGAGCTTTTTCCAATCTACCTTCAAATTTTCTTTGGAATAGTGGTTCTGTTAGCTGTGACCCAAGGGCAGTTGTTGATGATCATTTGTTACCTGTTTGTTTTCAAGCATATCAGTGACCAGTATAATAGGTGTAATGTCTAAATTGAAATCACTAATTGTTTAAATTGAAATAGATATGCCTATTATGTTGTGTTTAAAATGGTCGAACACTAGCAATTTAAGCATTAATCAGGATAGACTAGCAGTAGCCATTATTTATTTAGCATTCTCATCATCGAGAATGTCAATGAAGATGTGCCACAAGAGTTTCACTGATTTTATACTTGCAAGAATAGGGAAGCTATATATTGTTTTTTGACACTGCAAATACACTTATTTAAAACTTGTAGAAAAACCTGCATTGCTGGAGAGTTTGCGTACATCCTATGGTGTCCATGTTGAGCATATCGTAAACTATAAAAGATGTTTATGCAGCTTTTAATGGCATGAAAATTTAATAATTTTGTGGATTTGTTAACTAATTTTAGAGTATTAGAAAAATTATAATATTTATAAAAGTTTTCATTTTTATTCTTACATTTGTTATATATAAGTTATAAAGACTTCTGGTAATTAATAAAGAAACAGATGTTTATACAGTCAAAAGTCGTTAATCTGGACTCGTCGGGATTTCGGCGATTCCGGATTATAGATCATCAGTTTAAATTTCGTAAGAGGGCATGCAGAAATTCTAAAATTAAAAATATGAAACCGTAATATATGAAATAAAGAACAATTATGATCTAAAGGGTATCAAAATTTACAAAAAAAAAAAAAAAAAAAAAAAAAAAAAAAATGCTTAATATTTATTCGTTTACTTTATTAAACATTTCTTTCAATGTAAGTCGTTTAAGTTGCTCCGTTTTATGTGATAATACTTTCTCTTTAATTCTATAAACAGACATAATTTCTTGTTCAGTTACAAAGTTCCGCTGTTCAAGTCCCGTAATTGCTGTGCCGAGAATACCGACTAACTTGTCAATCGAAATTTTTTCGTTTTCACTAACCTCTCTGTCACCTTCTTTATGTCTTTATCCATTTTTTTTCAGCAATTCCACTTTTTGTTTGATGGACATCGAAACATACTTTCATTTTGTAGATAATTAGGGAGCTCCAGCATCGGAAATTCTATTTGACATAATCGAAAGTTCAAGTTTACTTTTATAAAATTGCTCTTACAGTCTGCAAAAAATAATAAGCCTGATCCAATTTGAAGATTAAGGAACAACGCAATCATCAACATTAACTAAAAGAGATAATTAGATAATTTTAGCTTATACCGTCCGTTATACATAAAATGCGCACGCGAAAATGTTTTCTGCGCTGTGCACACGCATATGCACAGTCGTAAAGGTGTTACGTGCATGCGTAAACGCCTATGTGCATGTGTCAACGCGGCGCATGCGCAGAAAGTTTTTAGCTTTGAGGTCCGGATTATGGGTGTCCGAATTAACGACTTTTGACTGCAACTGTAAATGTAAACATCTTTTACACAGTGTTTGTATTTATATCAGCTGTATAAAATTCAGTTATTAACTTGTAAGGATTATGTTAATTTTATTAACAGTTAAATTTTGAGTTAAAGTTCCTTTCCTGTCAAATTCTTAACTTACTACTTCTGGTTAGATTTCTTCTGATTTGCGCGTCTGCCTTTTTGGCTATTCTCTCTTAAAGCTATTATTACGCTCGGCTATATTCAGGCCCTTGATAGCTTTGCAGTCATTTAGCTTTAAGGGGCCAACTCGGTTAGAATCTTGATAGCTTCGGCTGTATCTCTTTAGTTAATCTTGGTTTTAGTTTAATTTTTAGTCTCTTAAGTTCAAGCCCAAGTGTCGGCTTTGATTGTACACTCCAAGACGGAGTTCTGTTAAATCTTATTTGAATAATAAATGGTTAGTTACCCTTCCATCTTGTTGTAATTATTCGCTTAGCAGTTCTTAAGTTTCTCCACATTCCACTGCAAATTAGCACTTACAAAGTGAGGAACTCTACAAACTAATTAATTAATTTACATGAAACTAATGTTCATTTTTTTTATATTTTTTATTATTCTTTGCAATTATATTGTGCATGTGATTTGAAAACATATTTTCTTTTGTTGAAGGGTTTAGAAGTTTCAAAATTTAGATTTGATCTAAAATTTCCCGTTTTGAGTTCTCTGACCAGATAGTAAATGTTAAAATTATAATACAGTACAAAGTCTGAGATCCGGACTCATCAAGATTTCGGCAGTTCTGGATTTGGGATTTTTATTAGTTTAATTCTAGTAAGATGGTATGTAGATATTATAAAATTAAAACTGTGAAATCATGATTTATGAAATAATGAAGCTAAAATGTATCAAAATGTACAAAAAAAAGGTGGGTTAATATTTATTGGTTTACTTTATTAAACATTTCTTTGAATGTAAAGATGCTTTGTTTTTTGTGTTAACATTGTATCTTCCAATTCTGTAAACAGACTGAATGTTTTTCTTTAGCTACTAAGTTCCACTGTTCAAGTCCTGTAGTTGCTGTCTCGAGACTTCTGACTAATTTGTCAATCAAAATTTTTTCGTTTTCTATAACCTCTCTGTCACTTTCTTTACTATCACGGTATCTGAAAGCTTCAAATTCGCAACTATCACCTTCATCATCATGACCATGAAATATGGTAGCTGGTCATAAGTTATGCCAAGCATTTTTAAAAATATCTGAAGGCATATCCTCCACCATCTTGCTATGCTCCATACAGCAGATTTTATGCTAAAATATTTCAAAAATTCTTGAATTGGCTTGCCATTGTTCAAGAAATTTAACATGGATTTTAAAAATGCTACTTTATATTTGCATTTCAGCGCATGCACTATTCCGATATCCATAGGCTGAATGATGGACGTACAGTTTGGAGGAAAGAATAACATGGATATATTATCTTTCGTTAAAACTTTAAGTGAAATATGAGCCGAACAGTTATCTACAATTAGGACAATTTTTGCGTCATCAGCTAAACCAACTGAATTCAAATTTTGCCGAGTCTCGGGTATGAAATGGTTTTCAAATGAATCATACATTAATACTTATGTCATCCATGTTTTTTTATTTGCATGATATATGACGAGAAAATCAGTACTCCTTTAAAGGCTCAACGTCGTGTATTTTTTTCTATTATGAAAAGTTTACACTTGCATGTTCTTACAGTATTTGCACAAGCTAAAACTGTTAGTCTAGCTCTGGAATCTTTTGACATCAGTTGGAGCCTTTTTGTAGAAGCTCCAAGGTATTTTTGTATTGCATATTGCCAGAAAAGACCAATTTCATCAGCATTGTAAATTTGTCCTGGAGATGACGTTTCGCTATTAATGGGTTCAATAAATCCATCTGCAAACAGTTCAGCATCTTCAGTATCAGCCGAAGCTTTTTCACCTGAAATTTTTAATTGCATTATACTATTATGGGATTTTAAAATTTGGTTAACGAATATGTCTAATATGTGCAAGCAGTTTTTAAGTTCATTTCTTCATGAAATATTTTCGCTTGAGCCATTAGCATTGGACCTATCAATGGCACGTCATTGCTGCGTCACTGTCTGACCATTCAATCATAATTACCTTCTCATGATCTTTACTTTTTGCATAGCGAATAATTTTTCTGCTATTCATTGCGAGTGGAATGTCGGAATCCACAAAAAATTCATTAATTCATTAATTAAATGTCGGTATTCCTTGCTCCTGTATCCAAGAAGTGAATTGTTTAATCTCTTATGCTCTATTAAGAATTGTAAGAAATGTGAGAATCATTGATTTAGTGACAGGAGAAAAAGTTAAAAAGCCCTCTTTCAAGACTGAGTCAGTATGTAATTTGACTTATTGCTTATGAAAAAGTTTAAATGTGATCGAGCATATCTAAAGTGTAATTGAAGCTTTCATAAAGTCCTGATCTGTAAACTAATAAATTCATAATTAAAATAAAAGTTTAAAAATAACATAAAAGTAAATTAATAAAAGACGGATCTTTTTTTTTTTTTTTTTTTTTTTTTGTAAGATATTATTATTGTTTCTAGCTATATATCCACATATTTGAATACTATTAATTAAGAGGAAAATAAATGTTCCATTTTCAGTTTTAAAAACAAATTAAATACATGGATTCCTCTTATGGTGACTATCTTCCTTAGAAGACCATCTATAAAAGTGATCGGTATTTCTGAGCACTGCAACTATTTACTTAGCAGATCAAAATTGTCTGCAATAAAAGATTGGTGGTTTTAAAAAAAGACTCACAGTATTTAATGATTTCAAATTTCACAAAGATAAAATAGTTGAATAATACAGATAAAATAATTAAATTTTATAATCAAATAATAAATTCCAATAAATCGCTTAAATAAAGATTACTAAGAGAAAAATTGTAAATCCCTCAGGATACTGACTAGAACATAAAAAGCACAAAATCGCATTCTGTAGCTTAGCAGTCGTTATTCTTATCTTGCAGATAGAGCATTGCCTGAAATACATTTTTATTCGAATTCAAATTATTGTTTTAAATTAAAAATATTATTACATACATGGAGATAAAAGTTGTGAAATGAATCTATCATACGATAAGTTTTGAACAGCATGTTCAGTATTCTTCTTATGCTGCTATGAATATATTTGCTCTTCTGTGTAATATTATTAAATGCTAAGTTTAAATACAAGTCTATTTGTAACTTATAGTGTCTTACGTTTTGGTGGCTAATAAATTTGCATTTTTGGTTACATTAAAGCATATGATCAAGCTTCCCCATATGGGTTAGGTTGTCGGAAATAATATTAGACTTTTGCCGTACAAGATGGGCCATGCGGCATAAAGGCATACCATCATTTTTATCAAAGCTTTTTTGATATAATTGAAGCCCTATGGCCCATTGCGTGCTCAACCAAACCAGATGCTTATGTTCATAATCAGCTCCCGGACACACCAGATTTGGCTTTAAAAGTTCCAAATAAAATCTTTTTCCCAAATATTGATGTGATATGCACATAGACTGCCGACATTGCACATAGACACTACACTTTTGATACTAAACCTTTTGCGTCATATATGATTGTTATTGTCTATTTAGAATGACAGTTACAATTAGTTTTTATTAAGTGATTATTAATTGTTTTTATTTCATGAAAATCAAAGATTTATGTTACATCATTAGCTCCAAATGAGGTGATATTTTCAATTGGTAATCGTGTGTTTTTAGTTGTTGATTTTATAACATTAAAAATTTCTTCAAAAGTTTCACTCCGTATTTGGTTGAAATCTATCAAAGCGAGCTCAATAGGTTACTTGCCTTTAATCACATTAAAATAACAAATGATGATTTGAAATAAGTTTTACTACCTTTATTGAAGCATATGTGGCTCCATGAAACATCTAAGGTAATATTCAGATATAACTAATTAAAGAAAGAGCATAGGGAGCTAATATATGTTTTGCACAATAGATTCAATTTTTGTACTTCCAAGTCCCTTGTATTTTTACAAATCATCAAATCACTAAATAAAATACGGATTTGCTAAATTTATTTCTACTTTCTATTGATAAATAACACTATGATAAACTTATATAAATTCTGCTGTTGTTATTTAGTCATCAGATTTTGAACTTTTTGGTTCAAAAAATTTGTTCAGATTAGAGTTATGAGCAAGTGATGATACTCATTGTTTATGATAATTTGATTCCTTGTTTGATTTGGCAGCTTTAACATCATTCCAATTTACACTAAATGTAACATTTCAAACATCTAGTCATATCATACATTCTATAAAAGGTCATAAACATTTTTTAAATTCATTTAATGCCGGCCAACCTTCATGAAATGTATGAGTTTCCTTCTCCTTTTTTGTGTGTTTATTTTCTTGAATTATCATATTTTGCCATATAAAATAGTAAAAAAGTATTGAATTAATTTATTTTAAAAGCTACTGTATTTGCTTTTGAATTAAAAAAAATCAATATTAAAAAACTGTATTAGTTAAACGAATCATATAAACAGCAGCAAGGCAGATATGAATTTTATTTCTATAATTTTTTATTGTATTTAATTTGTACATTTATTGTATATAAAATAATATATATACGTACTCAAAACTTATTTAATTAGCATGGATAAATTATAACCCTTTAAATTGAAACTCACATTCACTTAACAATATTTACAGGTTAGAAATTCAAAATTACGTTTTCTGTCATGCCTGCTCTTGGGATAAGTTTGGGTGGGCGTGAAGTTATAATCATTATCCGTTAAAATAAAATACTCACAAATATTTTTGCAAATTTATTTTTTTTTAGCGTAATTTTACAGTTTCTACAAAAACTGGACAAATTAATACTTAATTTGAACCATGAATCTGAAAATAAACTCGCCTGGGTGAAAACCAGCCTAGTGGTAAAAACAAAATTTAAAATAAAAAAGTTTTTTAGACATCTACTCCATTATGTTTTATTTTATTTGACCAAGTTTTGATATTGTGTTATTTTGATTAGTAAATTAAATTATTAAAAATAGTAAATTAAATTATTCTTTTATATATTTGCTTTGTTGGTTTTTGTTTATTTTGTTAAATTTTATTTGTTACTGCAAAAAATTATTTTATTGTTTTTATTGTTTGCATGAAGTTGTTTTTTATTTTATGAGTTCTTTGTTTTTTAACTTATCATTTGTTTTAATTTTTATGATAACAGTATGTGTTGAATCTGCCAACTTAGTTGCACTTCCCACCAAGGTGAGTTTTTGATGAGAGATTAATTTTTTAAAAAAAATCTTATTTTAAATGTTTTTTTTTTTTTTTTTTTTCCCTCTCCTTTGAATTTGATTTAGTAATTTTATGTTCAAGTAATTTGGGAAATACTTGTTTCTTTAAAATATAGTTAACTTATCGTAGATGAATTTTTTTTAATGTTGTGAATTCAGTTTTAACTGGGCGCAATGAAGTTTAAATAAATTTTGAATCTACAATGTAAACATTAATTCAGTATGCCTCAGAAATTTTCATTATTTGGGTTATATAAAGTTGAATCATTTGTTAACTTTATTTCAAAGGTTTTTAACAAATCAGTCAATCATATTCTTATCTGTATGATGATAAATTGTTATTCACAGAATATAGTCCAGAAACATGTCATGCCTATTATAGATTTGCCGTTATCTACTAAAGTGAACTTTGAAATGAGTTTTGTGAAATTTAGATGAAGCACTGACAATAAATTTTAATTTACATTAGTGATTATAAATTCAGATTATGAAGGAAACTGCAAAATAGTTTGGTTATGGATATATGAATTTCTCTAAGGTTCTTTTTCCTGTTTATTTATTTCTAGGTGATTTTTATGTGACAATTACAGTTGTTAAAGACCTTTGAAAAAATATTTAAATATGTTTATAAATATTATGAGTGAGAATTGTATAGTTTTTCTACTGTGAAGCCAAAATATAATGGATTTATATTATTTGTGTATTTTATAATATAAATATTAAACTTTTTTATGTATTTATGTAAGATTTTTAATCAGCTCTTTTTTTAATAATCTCAATTTTCTTTTGTACAAAATAAGTATTGAGAATGATAATTTATTTACCTTTTATAAATACATAAAAACATTTTTGTAATTATCGGAATGAAGATGAAATGTTATAGAATTTTCATGAAATCTGAGAGGGGGGGAAGCTATCCAGCATGCACTGTGTATGTTATTGATTTTCAAGTTATTTGTTCTTGAAGGTAGCCAGACCTTTTCAGCATGGATCTTTTATTTATAAATATATACATAATGCTTATGAAATAATTTGTAAAATGTTTGTTTATATCATTTTCCTTTTTAATGAATATTTATTAAATTTAGTGATTAAGCATTTGTTTGCATTGGGTTGTTATTTAAGAAATACTTTTTTTAATAAAATAAAGATTTTTAGTTATTTGTCTCTTCTGAGGGGAAAATACAGGTAAGAAAGTCCTAGCAAGAAACAAAAAATAAAAACAGCATCAATTAATTTAATAATTCGTTGTGTTTTATAACTTCATATATTCATCATTAGAAATAGAGTAAAAGACCTACAAAAATTTTTGCTGTTGCCCTCATATTACATACTGTAATACAGTTCATTGTGATCTTCATATTAATTTAGTGTAAGTAATTATCTTAATGTTTATTTGATTTATGTTATTAAGTAATATATAATATGATGGAAAATAATGAAAGAATTGCTCATATTAAAATTAACTTCTTTTTTCTGCCTCCAGAATTTCTTCTATTCATGCTACTATTCATACTACTATTTCTAAGATATATATATTTCTTTCTCTCTTACCTTGTCTCCAGAACATTCTGTCCTATTAACTTTAATAATTATAAGTAGTAGTAAAGTACTTATAATTAGTAGTATTTATAACTAGTAGTAATTCAATAATTATAAGTAATATTTCACTTTGTTCAACTATTTTATTCAAAGAAACATTTTTAAAACACCCATGTATTTCTGTCTTAAAGAAAATTAAAATTTACTTATCTTGTAGTATTATATACAGGGTAGTCCGAAACTCATGGGCAAAACTTTAAGGGGTGATATAAAACATCTAAACAAGCAATTTTGTCCATACAATGCATGGGTGGAGAGCGGTGAACCACTAGGCAGTGTTGTAATGGAATGCATAAAGCATGAATTTTCTTATACATTGTCATTTCTAGTACAGATTTCAGAAGGCAAGTTGATGTACAGTAATCAGGAAAAGGCAGACATGCATTTTATATATGGTCTTGCGAATGAGAATGCTCTGGATGCTGAAAGACTACTGGCAACATTTCCCATGCCAGACCGAAAAATATTCGAGCGGTTGCATTGGTGTCTATGTGAAATGGGTTCCTTTGTCACCAGTATGCATGATACAGGGAGTGGCAGTAGCATTTCGACGCCACAAGTTAGTTGTATAGGACATTCTGCAAAGAGTGGAAGATCATCCGGACATTAGCACGTGAGTGGTTTCCTGTGCTGTAAATATGCCCCACTAGATTGTTTGGTAAGTGCTACAGAACAAAGGGTTGTCCCCTCCATGCACAAAAAGTGCAAGACTTAATAGCTGCAAATTATATGTCACATGTTGAGTTCGCACAGGGGTTTTTGCAACTGTTAGCAGCATAGTCTCATTCAGCATAGTCTCATTTCATGTGGTATTTATGGAGGAATGCACCTTTACTTGTAACAGCATTTCTAATATGCATATTTGGGCATCTAGCAGACTGCATGACATACCTCCTTATGTCTATCAGAAGCATTTCAGCATAAATATTTGGGCTGAAATTGTGAATGACCATTTGATCGGCCCATACCTTCTGCCATTCCAACTGAATGGCTGAAGCGTATGAACACGCTGTATATCATAAAGTATTCTTACTACAATGTACGTCCAGAAAGTAAGTTCCGTTTGGTAATAAAAGTAAATTGTGTACAGCTACAGAAAAGTTATTTATTGCACAAAGTTCAACAACTCTTAAACTACTTTTCCACATAACTGCCGAAATATTGCAGGCATTTGTCATAGCGTGGCACAAGTTTTTGTATACCTTCTTCATAGAAATTTGCCGCCTGTGTCTTCAACCAGTTGGAAACAGTTTCTTTCAGTTCATCGTCATTGTTGAAGTGTTGACCGCCAAGGAAAGACTTAGATGTAAGAACAGATGAAAGTCGCTAGGAGCAAGGTCAGGGCTGTACGGAGGATGGTCAAATACGTCCCAGCCAAATCCTTGTAGGAGGTTTTTCGTCACATTTGCAGTGTGTGGTCGTGCGTTGTTGTGAAGAAAAACAACACCTTTTGACGGCAATCCTCGGCGCTTATTCTGTATTGCGCAGTGCAATTTCCGAAGTGTCTCGCAATAAGCATCTGCTCTGATTGTTTGACCACGTGGTAAGAAATCAATGAGTAAGATGCCTTTCCAGTCCCAGAACACTGTGCAGATCATTTTTCGAGGTGTCAAGATTTGCTTTGGCTTAACCTTTGCTGGGGATGAAGTGTGCCTCCATTCCATTGATTGCCGCTTACTTTCAGGGGTGTCGTAAGAAACCCAAGTTTCATCTCCTGTGACTATCTGTGTCAGAAATTCTTCGCCGCTTTCAGCATAATGGGTCAAAAACTGAAGTGCACTACCCATCCATTTTGTTTTGTGTTGCTCAGTAATAATCTTTGATGCCCAACGTGATCAAAGTTTACGAAATTTCAGTTTTTCGGGAACAATTTCATGCATTAGTGATCGTGAAATTTGGGGAAATTCCATAGCGAGAGCACTAATTGTAAACCTTCGGTTTTCATGGATCTTGTCATCAATCGCGTGAACCAGTTCTTCTGTAACCAAAGATGGACGCCCACTTCGTTCTTCATCGTGCACATCACTACGTCTGTCATTGAACTTTCGGACCCATCTTCTCACCATTGAATCACTCATTGCTTTTGATCCGTAAACATCGCAAATTTGCCGATAAATTTCACTAGGTTTCACTTTCTTCGCATTCAGAAAACGAATCACAGATCTGATTTCACAAGCGGCAGGATTTTCAATCAACACCGACATAGTAAACAAGCACAACAAAGCGTACGTGACTGACAGCGATCTCCAAATGGCGCGCGTTTCTTCTCCTTGATACAGAGCGTCTGCTGTGCATATGCGGAACTGCGATCGCAGAGCTGCAGCGGAGATAAATTGAAACGGAACTTACTTTCTGGACGTGCCTCATATAATCTTTACTAGGAGGAAAATGTACACTGCCGGGGGGGAAAGGGGGGGACAGTTCTCTATCTCTCGTTCTACTGGGCCGATTGACAAAATTCAACTTGTGTTTTTGTCTCGAAAGCATGACTTAGGATATATATTAGATTTATATAAAGCATTGTTGTAATACAGGTATTTGGACACAAAATAGGACTTTTTCTGAAATAACATATCAATTGCTTTCCCTATTTCAATTCTGTGACTCAAATTATGTCAATCTGCCAAGTTTTGTAAAAATCGCATGAGTAATTTGTAAAAAATTAGCTCTCAAAATTTTAGCTCCTCCATCTTAATTGAATCTTGTATATATTTATTAATATCTCTTTTTTATTAAATTTATTTGATTCTACCTTTCACATTTCAAAATATAGGTTCATTTCGAATAAAATTCACCCATTTTTTCCAATTTATTTTTAAAATGTATATTTTTAAGTAATTTTTCTAAATTTTTTGAAAAAAAATTGAATGGTAACCTATGAAATGTTTACCATCATCTTAAAGCAGGTGTATTTCTAAGCATACCTGCAAAAAATTAGAATTTTTTATTCAAAATTTCTTAGGATATATGTGAATTGACGTATTGGCGCATTTTGAAATTTGACATATTTGTTATAAGCGATAATAATGTCAAATGTGGTTTATGCAATTTCTTAAAATTATTTGAAAGTATGAATGATGATTTTTTCCCTCCCGCTCATCTAGAATGAAAAAAAAAAGAAAGGAAAATAGGTTGCTATAAATTAAGAAGTTCGCCAAGTGAATTATTCTTGGTGCAAACTGAAAAAAAATTAGCCAAGATAAAGTTTTAAATTTCTCCATAAATTTTGCACCAAATTCTACAAAATTTACTTAGTCATAATGTAAGTCGTAGAATCGAAATATGGAAAATAATTGGCATGTCATTTCAGAAAAAGTCCGATTTTGTGTCAAAATATTTATGTTAGAACAATGCTATATATAAATCTAATATATATTGTAAGTCGTGCTTTCGAGACATAGAAATTGCCATTTGAATTTTGTCAGTCAGCCCAGTAGAACAGGAGATATAGAACTGTCCCCTTTTCTTTTTTGCAATGTACGTGTCTTGTCCATGAAAGCTCCATCAACTCTGAAGAAGATGTAGTTGCCAGGATCTCTGCTGCGGGTGATGTCCAAGAAATGCCAGGTGTGTTTAAAATAGTGCACTGCTCATTATGTCGCAGGTGTAATACTACGGCAGGCAGGTGTTACACTTGCATCACCCCAAGCAATCGCTCTTTTGAGCAGCTTCTATAATTTTGCCACACATGTTGTTAATAGAAATTATTTTGTACCTTCCCTGTCCATTTGGTGTTTCATTCTTTCATATGACAGTAATCTCTTAGCAGTTCATCGTTTGCTCTCCGCCCATGCATTGTATGGTGAAAATTGCTTATTTAGATGTTTTCTATCACCTCTAAATTTTTGCCCATGAGTTTCAAAACACACTGTGTATCATAAAGTATTCTTATTATAATACTATTCTCCTAGGACCATGATTTCAAACTGGTATTCCGCAACCTGCATTCAGCCTCCCAAAGCAATTTTACATGGCTTGGGAATGCTTTTCAATTATCTGTTTGTTGTAAATATGGTGCTTACACTTTAAGAGATGTAGAAATATGGACAAAGCTTATGGGCACGACTGCCATTGCAGGAAACAAAGAGGTAGATTGAATAGTTGTGGCTTTGTTGGTATCGCTGTGTGCTTGTATGTCAAGCTGCAGTAAGTGTAAGAACTTCCCATGTCAGTACAATCACCAAATTTTAGTTTGCCATCTGATAGTTGGTGGTGCTTTAGTAATCTGATGTTTCTGCTTTTTTTGTATTGAGTTGGTTTAAAGAACCTCTGAAAACAAACGTAGAAGCTTCCCGGTTAGTACTTTGTATATATATATCCTTTTGAGTGATGCTCAGACAGCTGACTCCATCCACATGGCTGATAGATATTCCATATTCCATGTTGTGATATAGATGGAGACAAACTAAATATATTCTTAGCAGACCTGTTATTATTTGTGCTTATATGTTAGATATATATAACATCAATACTTATCATTTAGGATTGTGCTCAACTTTTGAGTGCTGCTTTTTGTACAAAAATATTTTCTTTTTAAATTAAACTTGCAAATAAAATTATAATAGTGATCTTAATTAAGAGGCTTAGCTACAAGTCATGTTTTTAACAAAGGTTAGAAAATTGGATGGAGAAAAATGTGTTTTTCAAAGTAAATGGTAAACTATGTGCTTTTGTGGTTATTGTGTGCAGTAAAATTATTTTATTTGTAATAAAGAAACATCACAGACATTTTACAACTTGCTGTTATCATGAGAGGTATTTCTGATTAATTTGAAATAACTGAGAAATTATTGAAAATAATGACTATGAAAGGAATATCTGGTTTGCAAGGATATTTTTTTTTTTTTCTGAAATAAAAACTGTAGCACATAAATATAAATAAAGTTTCGATAAAATGAATTTGCAAGTAATGGTGCAGCTGCTATGCTTGTAAAAAATTGACTAGTGCTAAACGGGCTATATATTGTCTTATTCATCAATAAGCACTTTGGGGCAAAAGTGTATCAGTGGATAATATGAAAACTTTAAACTTTATGAATATAAGAACTCTGAATCATCAAGAGTTTGTTGCATTACTTGAAGAAATTGAAAGTGACCCAGCAGAATGATTTGTAGTTATGAGGTGAGACAAGTGAATCAAGAAGATGTATTAAAATGGCTTTGATTTAATAAATAAATCTAAATTTTTATGCGCAAAAGAAATAAAGTTATCGACTAGCTACATAATGATACATGGATAAAAAAATCTAGCTTTTCTTTTTAACTAAACTGGCCATGTAAATATTATCAGTAAAGGTCTCTAATGTGCCTAATGTAATTTTTTACATCCTAAAATATATATACAGTTTTCATCATTTCTTTTGACTAAAAAATCAGTCTTTGCTATTTTTTATGGTGTTTAATTAAATGTAAGTGATCTGGCCTGTTATTTTTTGGAAACTGTTTTTTATAGTTAATGTCAAGAGATGTAAACTATAAGTAATTTTAATTAGACTTGTAAAATCTAAAATGTTATGAAATACTTATTTATTCAGAAAATAGCGTAATAAAAATAATCATAATTACTTTTCTGTAAGTGATTTCAAGGTGAAAGTTCTTCATAGCATTACATAGTTTCCCCCTATGTAAATAATGCAATAAATTCTTTTATATGTTGCATAAACATGCCAGACCCAAAGTTTGTGTATGAAATATTATGAATCAAAGTTATCTCTTTCAGGGATATTTTGCTGTATTTAATTTATTTAATTTGAAGGAATAGTGTAGCTTTCTGATAACATCTTATTAAATATTATTAATAAAGAAAACTACTCAGGATTTTCTTGCTATATATATATAAGGAAATTACATAATGAAAATAGTCAAAGAACATAAAATTTAGAATATTTAATGTATTGTATATCAGAATCATTTTGTAAATAATTCAATTGCTGAATCATGCATTGTAAAGTACATTTGAGTCTGTATGGAGTTCTTTTGAAATAGTGCTACTATGCAGCACATAAACCTTTCTGATTTTCATTTTTCAAGACCGGCAGCTATGCTGATCCTTACACTGGTCTCTTTTATTTATTTATTTATTTTTCGTTTGTGTGCATGTATTGTTTGCTGCATTAATGATAATGGATATAACAAATATTTGTGCTTGTACCGAAAAAGATTTGCATTTTTACAGATAAAAAGTGTCTTTAGTATCTGTCTGCAAAGATAGTATATTGTTTCACAATTAATTTTACATCAATATATAATACATTACTATGTTTATCCATACAATAGTGTGTACATTAATTATTAATTTGTAGAGACATTATGATTTTTTGGACGCAAGAAAAGATTGCAAGATGGAAAAATTAGCAACCACCTTCGATGGGAATCGAACCATGGACCTCTGGAATACCGGCCCAGCATGCAGAACCACTGCACCACGAAGGCACTGTAGGAAGGCGGGAGAAATACCTTATATACTCCCCCTTTTAAAGGGCGACTGGAGATTTTAGGGAACCCTATCGCCAAATCCTGGGTGAGGAGAATCATAATCCCACACCCTTTTAGTTCGAATGCCACTGTAGAGACATTAGGATTTTTTGAAAGCAAGAGAGATTGAAAAATTAGCAACCGCGTTCACCGGGAATCAGACCACAGACCTTTGGAATACTGGCCCAGCAGGCAGAACCACTACACCACGAAAGCACGCTAGGAAGGCGAAAGAAATACCTTATGTAAATAATTTAATTGCTGAATCATGCATTGTAAAATGAATTTGATTTGATGTGGAGTTCTTTGGAAATGGTGGTAATATTTATATCAAATCAATACAAAATTTCACAGAAGAAATGCGAAGTTTGAACTTTGTTTTCAAAGAGATATTTTTGCAGGTACAGCTTTCCAGTATGAGGAAGTGGAATCATCCACTGATAGTGAAGATGAAGTGTTGCAGAGATTTCAACAGTCATCAAGTCTGTCAGGTTTGCGAAAAGTTGGTGGGGAAAACAGTGATCAAATCGGTGGGAATGTGACAGAAAATCAGGACAATCATCGCAGTCCATATGCATCTGGTCCCCCAGGCTGCAATGCATCATCTGCGTATTGTAAGTATGACATGATTTCTTTATTAAAATTTTTTTCATTAAGATTTTACTTCTTTACACTTCCTTTATCCTTAACCCTACCCCCCAAAAAATATCCTAAGTGAAAAATGCAATGAAAATTTTGATTCATTTTTTCAGGTAAATGTGATAAGTTTGATGCTATTAATCTCCAGAATATTATAGATGCTGATTTATTTTTACATTTGGGTTAATTAATTAAAAACTTTTTGAAAATAGTAATTTTATTAAAACAAATAGAAGTGGTATTTAATTAATTACACACATAATAAATATATGTTATATCAATATGTAAGGATACATAATTAATTATCTATTGTTTTTAAAATTTTAGATAATTGAGATATTAAAACATTAAAAATATTTAATTATTGAGCAATAATTCAGCGTTACATGAAAAGTCTGAAGATGAAAGAGAGCTTTAGTGTAGTTAAAAAGTGTAATAAAAAACTTTAGAATATGCATGAAATTAAGGATTATTTTAAAAACTGTACTTCTTCAGCTCCTTTCTCATTTTGTAAATGGAATATTTACAAATCTTTCATGCGCATGAATTTGTGTAATATCCATGTTTTCCATTTTTGATGGCCACGTTTTGTGTGATGAATTGTTTTCATCAAAAAGTATTATAATTTTCATTGCTTATAAAAAAGTATTTTTGTATTATTTTTCATTAAGTATTTAAAAGTTATTAAGTATTTCCTCCTATTTAAATGTTTAAAAGTCAATTGAAGAACTGAAAAGAAAAAAAAAAAAAAAAAAAAAAGATTTTTTTTTTTTTTTTTTTCTTATCAGTGAAAGTAGCAGAAAATAATAAGAGAGGAAGTCATGACCCCATTTCTATGCTGGAGAAAGGGCGTGTGAGCCAATTAGGAAGTCCATCTTCCTCAAGTGAAGCAAGTGAAAGTGAAGATATCCAAGATGATGGTCAAGCTGTTATTCAACCACTTCTAGACAGCAGAACCACTCAGCATTATGAAAACAGTGCCTTTCAGACAGCGGATGATTCTCCAGCTGCTTCGAATGACACTTACTCAGCTTGTGGAGATTCAGTGATGGAAGTAAGATTTTATCATACTCCCATATTTTGGCTTCACATTTTCATTTGGTATACATGCATTTTTGTTGTTTAAACATGCTCATAATCAAAACTGTTTTGTCATTGGCATAAATTCTAATATTGAATCTGGCTATAAGTTTTTTCTGAAGATGTATGTTGTACAGAAATATTTATACATAGTCAAGTTATTCCAGTCCTTATTAAGTAATTTAATAAGTTTTATGCATGCATTTCTCATGTAAATATGGGAAAACATAGATTACCACAGAAGAATGCAAGTTTGTTGGTTTTAAGAATTAATA
Organism: Stegodyphus dumicola; assembly: GCF_044657685.1. Taxonomy (NCBI): domain Eukaryota; kingdom Metazoa; phylum Arthropoda; class Arachnida; order Araneae; family Eresidae; genus Stegodyphus; species Stegodyphus dumicola. The sequence goes on from NC_140776.1 coordinate 39,878,578, forward strand.
TGTGCATTTTCCTCTCTTTATTTCTCATTCTTATTTTTTAAGTTTTTTATTTGCTGTTTCTCTTTACATCTACCATTATTATTATATTAATCATTTCTCACATAATGCATCTGCCTTTATATTTAGGTCTGCCTTTTATTACCTGATTTATTAATATAAAAGCTAGTCCTGTGTTCCTTTTAATAACTGAATAGTTAATGAGAAGATAATTTAATATGTGTGGAAACAATGTTGAGCAAGTTGCATAACTGCAAATTTTCTTGATCTGATTGATGAACTCGCTTGTTTTCTGAAGTTTTAGTATTAGATCATTCTTAATGAAACTCAGGAATCTCGTATCTGTAAATTTACTGAAGAAGAATCTATAACAATCTCAAAATTAAATGAAAGATTAATCGTGAGCTGATTTAAAGATCCTAGATAATATTGATTCAGACAAACAGTAAATACTAGAATTAGAAAAATTATGCCAGGTGTGAAGAGCTTTTAAGTTGGAAAAAAGAAGTCTGTATGAGTCAAAATTTCAGTAAGGTATTTCTTCTAACATTCAGAAGTTTTTCTCAAATCATAGCCCACTTTCTGCAACACCTTTCTCCCTTGTTTTTCTAATGTTGTGTGTATGTATGGTATGCATATTATACACACAAACACTGTCAGTATATGGTTACAAAATATTTTGGATAAAGAAATTTTGACTTGACATGTGCAAATATGCAACTTTTTGAATTGGTTTTCTTTCTATGTTATTATTGTTATCTATAGTTTTGCAGCACATTCTGAAAACATGTTTTGAATGATATTGCACATAATGTAAAGTTTTGAAATTGGATTGGATATTTAAAATATTTAAGACTGGACTTTGGTTCTAAACTAATAAGTGGACTGTATAGCAAAAGAACTAACTAATTTATTTACAGTTATTAACTATTCAGATCTAATACATGCTCTGGCATGTTGCTTAGCCGAATCCAGATGGCCAAGTGAGAGTTTCTCTCCCTATCCAATAGGTGGCGCTATATTCTAACTTAACATGCCGCCGCCCGTTGAAATTACAAATTTCAACATGTAAATTACAAACAAACATACATTTTAACCAATCAAGAACAACTAATTCTACAATACAATATGAAAGCTAATAGATAATCTTTCATCATGAATATAATATAAAATAATGTAACAGTTTAAGAACATAAACATTCACTATGCTACAATCGAACTTATTCTTTAAACAATTCCATTTTAATGTAAAGCACAATTTATAAAGACGATAAGTCTTCACAGTACTACCAACTGATTCTTTCCACAAGATCAACTGCAGATTTCGTTGAGATGGTTCAATAAGTATTTGTCTGTGCATCTTCTGAACATCAGCTCCTAATGCATAGTTGTACTTTCGAAATCTAATAATAATAGAAAATAAATCTTCTTGCGGTATTCGCCCTTTCATTAATATTGAGTTCAGTGATTTTCTATTGCTAGTAGCCGCGGATGCATTAAACACAACGCGAAGCTTGGTAGAGGCTTTCTCTGGCCGAAAAACTCCATGATGACTAAGATAATTGCAAGTCGATGTTTCAATTTCTTGAACTTCTTCCATGTGATTTAGATCCTTATATTCTTTAATAAAATTCTTATATAATGTTTTCATATTCGAATCACTTTCTAGTCGATTCCACACTTGATGCAATCTTTTCTCAGCCAGCGTTTTCGATTCTCCTAATTCTATACCTTCCCTTATGGGTAACTGAACTACGTATCTTCCATCATTTTTTCTATAGTGAGTACGCTTGAAATGTTCTTCACAGTATTTTTCTTCTTCACTCAAAGCATCCTCGATATTTTCAATGGATTCAACTTCCCAAAATCTTTGCAAAATTTCTTCAACTCTTTCTTCACTATTTAGAACTAAACCACAATAATTTACTTCTGAGTCACTCTTGCATGCACCAGACGCGATATATCCAAAAACTGTTTCTTGAAATATCAATGGTTGATTTTCTAATTGAAATTTTCCTTGTTTTAAAATCTCAAAGAACAATTCGGCCCCTAGTAACATATCTATTTTGTTAGGTGTTCCAAATTGCGGATCCGCTAATTCAATATCAATGGGAATATTTAATGACTGCACATCTAAACACCTTGATGGAGTTACATTGGTTATTTTAGAAATAACTAAACAATTAACTGATCTTACATATGTTAAATCCTTATTCGAAATCTGTACATCTAGTTGATAATTAATATTTATAACGTTCTCATTAATTCCGGATACAGATGCAAAAATTCTTTCTTTCTTTAAATTTAACAAATTAGCAACTCCTTCACACAGGAAACAACTCATGCTGCCGTTATCAAGTATTGCGAGAACTGGGATTCTTTTTCCTTCGGAATTGCAAATATATATTATTGCAGTCGCCAATAACACGTTTTTTCTGCGTGTCAAAAGACAACTTGATTGATTTTTATTAGAGACATCTGTGTTCTTGTTTATAATTTCGTCACTAGTTGCTTCCGTTTTTGTTTTGTCTAATTTATGTTGAATGGCGCCATTTCTGGGAAGGCGATGTATTAATGAATGGTGTTTTTTATGGCATTCCGAACATCTGAACTTAGAATTGCATTTTGCGATTAAATGCTCGTTACTGAGACAGTTTAGACACAATTTATGGGTTTTAACTATTTCATATCTTTGATTTGGATTTAATTTCAAAAATGAATCACATTTATGCAGTGGATGATTATTATTTTTGCATGTAACACAAATCGAAACACTATCGGTTTTAACCATCAGAGCCTTTGATTTCGAACTTTTTTCTAACGGATATTTCATTTTATTAATACTACGGTTAATGTTATCCAATAACTGACATCTTTTCTCTAAAAACGAAATTAATTCATCAAACGTAGGAACTTCCGTGGCATTAATGCTTAGTTCAAATTGTTTGCGCGTTTCGAAATCTAGTTTCTGAAGTACGATATTTAATAACAGAATATCCGATAAATTATTTTTCTCATATTTTAAAACATTCAAAGCCCTAACGTTTTTAGTAACATTATCTATTACATATCTTATTCCTTTAGACGATTCGAATGTTAAAGTACGTAAATCCATTATTGACTTTATATGCGTCTCAATTAATATTCTTTTATTTTCATACCTATCTTGAAGAGCTTTAAATAGAGAATTAAAAGTATCATCAACAGTTTCAAGATTTTTTGCTTCATCAGTTAATGCAGCCTTTAAATAGTAGAGTTTCTGAACTTCTGTTAATTGCGTGTTATTCGCTATGATGTTTTCGAATTGAAGCTTAAAATTATTCCATTCGGTATATTTACCAGAAAACTTAGGAATTGGTAATTCTGGCAAACGTATTTGTACTTTAGGATCAAATTTACTACAATCATTTTCATTTTCAGAATGTGCTATAGATGATAGAATTTCCATAATTCTTACCTCCAGAACTTCAGTTCTTTCTTCCATTTCGGCGATTTCTTCATCGATGTCTGTGACATCTTTTTCATCAACGCTTTCGAAATATCTAATCCTCAAGTTTCTAATATCCATTTGAATGCTTTGTAGCGATCTATACTTTATTTGAATTTCATTCTTATTTGAACTATCATCATATTCCTTCACTACATTTTCTAACCTAGTTAGTTTCGCTTTTAACGAAGTTTTGTTTCTATCTAATGCCAGCATTTTGTTCACTTCTCCGGCTCTGCTGACCATGTACTATGATTCTAAACTAATAAGTGGACTGTATAGCAAAAGAACTAACTAATTTATTTACAGTTATTAACTATTCAGATCTAATACATGCTCTGGCATGTTGCTTAGCCGAATCCAGATGGCCAAGTGAGAGTTTCTCTCCCTATCCAATAGGTGGCGCTATATTCTAACTTAACAAAGACAGTAAGTAAAACTTTCAAAATACACTGCAGATGAAATTTAATTTAAAGCTGTAAAATATTAGAAAGTATATGATAATTTAAAAAAAAATGTATTCAGGTATGGAACTGAATACTTTCTCTATATATATATATATATATTTTTAAAAAAAGAGTATTTGATTTCCACATGTAGAAAGGAAAATCTGTTATTTATTATAGTTTTTTAGTAGAAAAATTATTTGGAACTGCTTTTGTTTTATGACTTCTGTTCTGTAAAACAAATAAAGGCTTTGTGAAAATATTTTTGACATCTAATAATAATGAAATTACAAGGGTAATTCAGAAAGTAACCTTCATTTGACTGTAACTAAAAAAACAAATTTTTTAATTTCAACTGAAAAGTACAGTTGTACTCTATTTTTCAACACAGTTGGCCATGTAAATTCAAGCACTTGTTTTACTGTTTCTTCAACTTAAAAATCCCTTCTGCATAAAACTTTGCTGATGGGATTTCAAGCAACCTATCACAGCATTTTGAAGAGCCTCATTATCAGTGAAATGTTGGCTTCCTAACCAATTCTTCAAATGAATGAATTGATAAAAATTGGAAGGAGCCAGATCTGGATAGTATGGGAAATGATTAAAAACATCTCATTTAAACTGATGTGAAAATTCTTGTGTTTTCCAAGCAGTGTGAGAGTGAGTGTTGTCATATAAGAACACAACTCAAGATGTCAGCAGTGTTTGTTCTTGATGGCTTTTGTCAATTTTTTCGAAGTGTTACAGTAACTTCAGAAGTGATTTTCATATCAGGTTCCATGAATTCAACAAGCAAGATTCCCTGACATCCCAAAAATATGTGGCCATAATCTTCCTCATTGATAAAGTCTGATGAGCTTTTTAGAGGACTGATGTGACCTCATGCCGTTGACTGCTGTTTTGTCTCAATATTCACTCATGCATGCAAGTTTCATCATCAGTCATTGAGTTAAAAAACTCCTTCCCTTCTGTATTGTACCAGGAGAGAAAAGCAGAGCTCATTTGACTGGTTTTGTGAATGTCCCATGAGAATTTTCAAGACCTTCCGAGCACAGAACTTCTGGTAGCTAATTTTTGAATGACTTTGTCATACAAAATAGTCTGAGGAATGTTTGGAAAATTTTCAGAAAATTTTGATATTCATTCACTACAAAAGGCCTACCATTTCTAGGTTCATCACGAATGCTTTTTCTTCTACTTTGAAAATTTTGATCCACTAATGCACAAGACCTTCACTTGTTAAGGTTTTAGTTGTGTATACAACTCACAGTTCATGATAAATGTCTGCTACTGACAGATTTGTTTTACCCAAAGAAATCTTATAAATCTGCATATCTTGCATTTGCCAAGATTTTTTATGCCAGCACCACTTTTGTGACCTTAAAGCCAGTAAATATATGGCAGTATGGTGCTCAGTACTAAACACTAGTGCAATTCGAAGTCTGCTGAATCATCGAATTCCTGATGTAATAAAGGTGGTGCTTTGACTGATACTATTTTCACACTACAATGATGGTTACTTTCTGAACTATCCCCATATTATTAATACATGACCGACAAAGTTATATCACACTTTCTTTGGAATCTTCATTTCTTTGGATCGTGTAGGAAAAATGACTTTTGTCATCATTGAAATTTCACTTTTGACAGTCTCAGAATTAATGATAAAAGATATTAGAAAATATTTAGAAAACCCATTTTATGTGTATTAAACATGCTTCACGAAGAGCAATATGTGAAAGAGCAATATGTTCACAATATGTGAAAGTTTGAATTAAAGAAACAACTATGCCCAAATTACATAACTAGGATGAAAAAAATAGCCAGATTTTTTCATGTTAAATTTTTAAGTTTTGAAAACATCATTTAAAGAAATTTCCTTTTTCTTAGGAAATTTATCTTTACGTATGAGGATGTTAATTGAAGATTCAAAATTGCATGTGTACCACTTGAAAAACTGTAACACACTGCTGTTTCTGAAAAGACAGGACACCTAGAAAGGAATACACTTACAGCTTTTATTTTTTCAGGATATGTGAACTATATTAAAATGATTATCATTTCAACATGACTGGTTTAAAAATTCAGAGCTATGCAAAACAGAGCAAAAAAATATCATTTGTAAAAAAAAAAGGCCTAGATTCTTTTATGAGCTTGTTATAGGAGGATAGAAATTTTAGTCTTTATCTGGCAGTGAGCGAAGATACCTGTATGTCACAAACTGTATAATCACATTAACAATGTAGGCAGAGAAAGGATTATTGGCATGAAATAACTTACTACTATTTCTGTGAGTAGGTAGCATGGTTCTGTAATTTAAAATGTGTGGAAGAGAAGTTCAAAGAATGGTGTGTGATAAGAAGAGAAGGCTGAAACCCCATTTAATGAAGATTGTCATCTCTTCAAGGTATCTGTCTGACCATTCTGTGTCATGCAACAGTGATGAACAGTGATGAATGCAACAGTGATGAACTTCCATGCAACAGTGATGAACATAGCACATTAACTAATCATTTGTCACAGCATCACTCTTTATTATGCTCAGGATTACCAATGTATCAACCATTTCTCTTATTATCTTTCATACCTCAATGAAATACTCCTAGACTGCTCTGGTGTATTGAACAATAAAAAAATAACTATACCACTATAGTAGACTTATATGCAGTGTATGTGTAGCAGACGGAGCGATATGTTATTGTCTTCTGTAATGAATCGTAGCTTTGTTTCTGTGCACATTAGGGTTGTGTATGTATCTGTCACTGCCAGGGTGAGAAATACCGAGACACTTATAGTTTTATTGATCTTACTGCATTAATTAAGAACCTTCTTATATGGGGTTAAATTAACAGCAACTATAGGATTTAACAGCAGATTACCTGTCATCAGAATTAAAGCCATTATTACAGATGCTTGATACATCAATAACATTTGATATTTGCATTGTCTCCCAAGGGCGAGCAGGACAGTGCCAACTTGAAAAATATATACTTATGCTGTAGCAACAACATGAGCCTTCTTCACAATTAGTGATGTCCCACTTTCTTGTCTACCCAAATTGCCTGATCTGTTTTCTATTAAAAATGTATGAGATATGATGGAATGAAATGTGTTGCAGTATTATGACAGTCCTTCAGCAAATCTTGATGAATTTTTGTGATTAATAGTAACTTAGATAGCTGTTTCACCATACATTATTAAAATTGGTTTAATTCTATGCCAGAGCATGTAATACAAGCAGCACAAGATAAAATTTGACCCAAAGCTTATATTGATATACGTAATGCAACTTGTTTGACGTGTTAATCATTTATATTATATTGCCTCTTTCACATATCCTAAAAAAGTTAAATTTGTAATTATATTTTCTCTTGATGTTCTGATTTTTAAAAACAGCAGTACATACAAGTACAAGTATTGTTTATAACAACATATTTTGATATGCCCATTATTAATGTTTTTGATGCATTAACAGTTCCATTTAACTGCAAATTTAGGATCAGATTTATGATGTAAATGAACTTCACTGCAACGTTGAAGATCATGATACTAGTTCGGCCGTACGTTGTGGTTCATTAGAAGTGGGTTTTGCTTATGATGCTCCTTTGAGGAAAATGACTGTACATGTTCTTCAAGCCCAAGATCTACCTGACAGAGATCGTGGTGGATCTAATCATGTTCAGGTAATATGATGTTTCACTAAAAATATCTTTTATCTATTTAAAAACATCTATTGTTATATTTAATGCATCAGCCAGGATATACAATTTTATCATTACTCTCAATATTGCATTTGGTTTTATAAAATCATGTTTTTTCTTATTCTTAAATTACATAATCTGCTCCTTTATAATTTTCAGCCTTTCACGCATAATTTTTGTTGAAGCCTGTATAACAGTTATGCAAATTGTCTTTCTTTTTCCCTTCACTTTTTAGTTAATAAGTGTTGCATTTATTATGTGAAAATTTGCTTTATATCTAGATTTAAGGTAATTCATAATTTTTTTTTTGTTTTGTTACCCATACAAGATAATAAGTTTTTCATTTTTTATTTGCATTTTGTCATATTTTTATTATATCCTGTAATCAAAAATTATATCCTGTAATTTTTTCATCTTTCCCTAGAGCATATTAAATGTTTGAAAATTAAACTTTTACAGTAGCAAAAATTAAGCTTATGCAAAATCCATTATCATTTTGTTGATTTTCATTAATGTATATTAATATTACAATGCAAATTAATTATATAGTAATAACCATCTGTCAATTAAAATTTTATTGATTGCATTGTAATATTAACCTTGAAGAAAGATGTATATCATTATATGCACTGAAATAATAACTTAATGTGCATAGTTTACATAGATTTAAATTATTAGAAGTATTATATTCGTAGAAATATTATCTATGTAGAAGTATATAAAAGAACAAGTTAATTATTTTGTTTGTTGCAGTAGTATCTTTTCCTAACATGTGAGGTTTTTGTGAATTATTGTTAAATTCAGAGAATCTCATATTGTTGCTGTTAAATAAATTTACCGGTACTTTGAGAGATTTTACATATGTTTGAAATCTTTCCTAGTGGCTTCTAAAAATATTGATTCAGGGAATGTATTATAGGGTTATAAAAATTTCTAATTATTTTTTTTTATTTTTTTAAACAAATAATAAATGTCTCTGTTTTTGGTTTGTTGCCGAATGTAAACATTACAGTTCATTAACATTAAGGTTTCCTTAGACTTTTCTTTAACATTTTAATGCAATACGCATAATTGAAAATCATTATAAAAGCACAAATTTATACAAAATATTAATTACATTTGGGCAATGCAACTGTTGATTCAGTTTAGGTATTGGTGCAAGAATGTTTCTCCAAGTAACATAACAAAATTTATTAATAACAGCTGTAACAATAATTAACTGGGGGCATATTATTAGGTTGTCTTGGCTTTTCCTATCACTGGCACCCTTTATCTGAGTGGTACAAAAGATATATAACGCACCACCTAAACTTATATGAGTTTCACTTACCATTGATTTTTCAACAACGTTTGCATTCAGGAGCCATTTAAATTTATATAAAAATGAAACAGAATATTACATCAAAATTCTAAGCACGAAAATGCTTCACAATCACATGATAAACAAATACAAATTACACTTTTAAATTTCTAAATAAATTCCTCAAATATCAAGCTTTAAAAATGTAAAACTGCAATTAATAGATAATACAGTCAAAAGTCGTTAATCCGGACTCGTCGGGACTTCGGCGATTCCGGGTTATAGATCATCAGTTTAAATCTGGTAGAATGGCATGCAGAAATTATAAAATTAAAAATATGAAACCGTAATTTACGAAATAAAGAACAATTATGATCTAAAGTGTATCAAAATTTACAAAAAAAAAAAAAAAAAAAAAAAAAGCTTAATATTTGTTCACTTTATTAAACATTTCTTTCAATGCAAGTTGTTTAAGTTGCTTCGTTTTTTATGTGATAATACATTCTCTTTAATTCTATAAACAGACATAATTTCTTGTTCAGTTCCGCTGTTCAAGTCCTATAATTGCTGTGTCGAGAATACGGACTAATTTGTCAATCGAAATTTTTTCGTTTTCAATAACCTCTGTTAGTTTCTTCGCTATCGGAAGCGAATTATAATGACGAGGCATTTGATTGAAATCATATCAAAGACGGAGTACATCGAAATGAAATACTACATTTAGTAAACAATTATAAGCCAAATAAAATAAAAACATCTGCCCTGAAGATAAGGATAGTGTTGACAGATCAACTTCCAATTCATTGCGCGCCACAGTCGCGTTAAAGATTAGATAAACAAACGTTTAAGTTTAGATAAACAAAGGATATGCCTTTATACATTTTTTGCAGCAATTCCACTTTTTGTTTAATGGACTCCGAAACATACTTTCTCTTTGTAGATCCGTTACATATTAGTAAATATAAATCGGAAATTCTATTTGACATAATCGAAAGTTCAAGCTTACTTTTATAAAATTGCTCTAACAGTGCAAAAAATAATAAGCCGGATCCAATTCGAAGATTAAGGAACAACGCAATCTGCAACATTAACTGAAATAGATAATTAGATAATTTTAGCTTAGCTTAGCTTATACCGTCCGTTATACATTAAACGCGCATTCGTAAACGTATTTTGCGCACGCGCACACGCAAATTCGCAGCCGTAAATTTCTTACGCGCATGCGTCAACGCGACGCACGCGCAGAAAGTTTGTAGCTTTGAGGTCTGGATTATAGATCATTCCGGATTATGGGCGTCCGAATTAACGACTTTGGACTGTATAATAATAAATAATATAATGAAAAGATAAAAATATTAATAGATAACAAGAAAATTAACGGTTTTACATTTAAAATTAAACCCACATGATTAAGGAATAATTTTAAATTATAAGCAAACTGTATTAAACATTTTTATGTTTCCTTTAGGAGATTTTATAAGAAGAGAACGAATTTTTGTATCTCACCCTAAGTGCAGTTCTAAAATCTTTCTCATCATCCACATATTTCTGGGAGAATGCTCATCATTAATCAAAACAGAATCATTCACTTTAAGTGAAACTATTCTGCTTGGTTATAAAGAAATATAGGCTGATTTCAGATTAAGTAAATACTCCTTTCTCCAACTCTTTCAAAAGTGATTCAAAAGAGTTTGATGATATTTATAGTTTTTCACAAAAGGATTTTTATTTACATTCAAATCTTCAGTTTTATGTTTTGTTACAAGTAGAGACATCGAGCTTTTATCTATGATAAAATGAGATGGGGTGAGTGGAGAGGGTTCGTTTTACAAATACGTGATAGGCCTGGAATTAACCATAACTTAATCTCTAAGAAAACAATTTCCAATTCTTTCAGCGAAAGAGAGAATTGTCCTACAATTTTCTTTAAGCAAGTTTTACTTATTTATATCTGTCTTTCCCAGAAACATTTGTGGACTTTTTCCAACTGTAAAATTCCTAATTATAGCTTTGGAAACAGGCATATTTTTATCTTCAGGCTTATTAATCTGTCTTCACTATTTTTTCAGTTCATAGTTAGCCATTTTCAAAGTTATAGTATTATCAGAATGCAATGCAGAACATAATCCATGATGAGAAATGAATTGTCTGAAACATAACGAAAAAGAATCAATACTCATGTTGAGAACTGAGTGAATTGTTCTCATCACTGTAAAACTGAGATTGAATAAATAACTTTTTGTACTAAAATGACATGCAAAAATATGGTTTGTCAAAATCTACATCACAGATATCAAATAGTAGATGTTCTTCAGTTTTGTCAAGTGGTAATGGAGCAATCACCAGTGTTCCAGGTTTCACTTCAAAGTGCCTATAAACCACAATGTTATTTAGTACTTTTTTAACGATTTGATAACTGTTGACAATCCAGGATTGTTCCTGTAAGTGCATTAAAATTGCTTCAACATCAGAATGACCTATTTTAGTATGAGGATGGATCATGAGTTGAGTAGCTAAAAAAATTTGTCATTAGATGGAAGAAGCCAAACATGCTTCTATCTACTGATTACTTGAAGCAAAGTAAACTGTGTTTACGTTTGAAGGTATGTTGTAAATATCCCTTCAAACAAAGTAAATTATTGTAACCATGTTCAGGATTTAAATTAAGTGCTCATGAACCCTTGTCTCAGTACAACGTCTCTCTGAAGTTAATGTTTGAATTGAGTAGCTTTAATCCAAACAAAGCTTTCTTGAGTTCAAAGTAATTAAACTTCTTTGAGTTCTGAAGCACATATAGGTCCATTTAATTCTGAAGAATCGGGTTTTGAATTGTGTGCAAATCTTTTAAACCATGCTGTAATGAGCAATAGTCTACTTAATACACTGAAGCAATTAATATCCAGTAATGGCAGAAGTAAGTTCCTGCCACCTGAATTAGTTATCGTGGAATAAACTGGCACACACTCTCTCTCCGTCACTAAAGTCTTTGTCACAAATGCCATCAAGAATATGTAGTATTTCCTGCTTAGGCCAAGACAAGCAGGCAAGTCCTGACCAACACAAAGAACTGAAAGTGAAATCAGGAAAAAGTCCTTGTAAATAATTTTGTAACTGTGCAGTGAGGAGTGCTGCATAAAGTGTAATCTTGCAAGAATTAATGGTTTTTAACAGAGCAATATTGCTTTTTGACATGATAAAGTTCACTTTAATTTGGTCATTACAACTTACATACCTTAGGAGCATAGCATTCTTTATATGTCTTTGGATTGGTATCATCAAACATGTGAAGAGAAACTTCATTTATTTTTGCACGTTTAAAAACTTTTCTTTCAATAGATACTGATTCAAGTTCACAAAGTTCAGAACACCAAGTATACCTCTTGTAGGAACTATGATTACAAAGGTACTAAGCATTCCGCATGGATCAAATATCTTTGAAATAACTCTCAATACACGTTCCTTGGTGATTCTAGCATAAATGGGATATGTAACATCTCTAAAATCTAATTTTATTTTATTTTTGATCAGATTCCACTTCAGTTTCAAGAAACATGTCCCTTGCTCGAAACCAGTGTTTTCCTCATATCTGTTTTCACTTCATGCAGTTTTGGACTATAAAGTTCATGCAGTTTTGGACTATTAGTTATTAATTTCCTCAACTGAAATTGTGGTGTTATCTGTATATCTTTTGCAATAAAGGCAAAATGATATGGATTCTGAGTTGTATTGGCTCAGTAACATAGATAATCAACATGGCAAAAAGAATTTAACATTTTAGGTGATACTCTTTAAATTTCTTAACATGAAATTTCAAAATATGAGCTGGAGAAAATGGTAAAGTCATTAAACCAAATGAGAGAGGATTTAAATGAAGAATTTGGATTGAATCACCCATTCCTTCCAGATATAAAAATTTAAGATATTTTCTATTTTCCTCCCCAATTTCTATCAGAATGAAACATTTCTCTAAATCTTGCAACTTGGGTTTTCTGAAATTTAAGAATTATGTCCAATAAATGCACATCAAGATCAACTGATGATTCTAGGGCCTCTTTTAAAGATTTATTATTTTCATTTACCTTGCTGCTACAGTCAAAAACAATTCTAACTCAAGTTGCTTCCTTGTCGTCCCTAATTACCACTCTGCGGGCCATATATATCCCGAACTTTTATCCTCATTAACACATTTCTCTACAAACTGACATTTTAATTGATCTTATATAATTTGTTTATATTGTCATAAATTCTCTGCTTTTTATTTAGTTTGTGGCTTAAAGAATCAAAACAGCTTTTCAAAACCTCATAATTAAACCCACTCTGGGTTCCATGTTTTCTTTCCACATCAGTCAACAAGCATACCCATTGAATTGCAGAGAATTTTCATATTTTTAAATTAGCTGATTTTCCTTTTCAAAAAAAAATTTTTTTAAAATTGAAATTCTTATACCTCTTCAAAAAATTTGCAAATCGTACAAGATAGAAGAAGAAGCCATAATTAAACATACAGTTGCATAATTATCAGCCAATATATTACTTCCTTTCACTACTGACAGAAATCGGCTAAAACAAAAATTAATTGCATATTTGTCATAAAGAATGTCCCAAAACATTGCATCTTTTTAGAATTTTGGTTTGACAATTGCCAAAATATGAGTCAGCCAAATTTAATCCTTTTTCTTTCAATGCACTGTGAACAGACACATCTGGAATTTTCAAAGGCTAATTAGATATATACAATCAAAAGTCGTTAATTCGGACACCCATAATCCGGACCTCAAAGCTACAAACTTTGACGTATGCGCATAGGTGTTTACATATGCGCGTAAGACCTTTACGGCTGCGAATATGCATGTGCGTGTGCGCATAAAACGTTTACGCATGCGCATTTAATGTATAACGGTCGGTATAAGCTAAGCTAAAATTATCTAATTCAGTTAATGTTGCAGATTGCGTTGTTTCTTAATCTTCGAATTGGATCCGGCTTATTATTTTTTGCAGACTGTTAGAGCAATTTTATAAAAGTAAGCTTGAACTTCCGATTATATCAAATAGAATTTCCGATATATATTTGCTAATATGTAAAGGATCTAAAGCGAAAGTATGTTTCGAAATCCAAAATCTGTTTATCAATTTCACGCTGCTCGGCGGGGGAAGGGGAATGCCGCGGCGTGCAATGAATTGGAAGTTGATCTGTCAGCACTATCCTTATCTTCAAGGCAGATGTTTTTATTTTATTTGGCTTATAATTCTTTACTAAATGTAGTATTTCATCTCGATGTACTCCGTCTTTGATATGATTTAAAACAAGTTCCTCATCATTATAATTCACTTCCGATAGTCAAGAAAGTGACAGAGGTTATTGAAAACAAAAAAATTTTGATTGACAAATTAGTCGGTATTCTCGACACAGCAATTATAGGACTTGAACTGCGGAACTTTGTAACTAAACAAGAAATTATGTCTGTTTAATAGAATTAAAGAGAAAGTATTATCACCTGAAACGAAACAACTTACATTAAAAGAAATGTTTAATAAAGTAAACAAATAAATATTAAGCTTTTTCTTTTTGTAAATTTTGATACCCTTTAGATCATAATTGTTCTTTATTTCATAAATTACGGTTTCATATTTTTAATTTTATGATTTCTGCATGCCATCTTATCAGATTTAAAATGATGATCTATAATCCGGAATCGCCGAAGTCCCGACGAGTCCGGATTAACGACTTTTGACTGTATTCCATTATAAGTGCTTCTAATATTTACAGTTGCGAACTTTGATCCTTTTTGCCCCGTGTCAATGAAACAGTTTCATATTCCTTCTCACATGCTGTTTTCTGTCTGGGAGCAAAAATATGAATAGAATGGCTTTAAGTTTAATTCTTTTATCAGTTGAGATGACATGAAGCTTTATCTTAAATCCTTAAAGCTTTATTTTAAATGAGACTAGTTCTAACCAATTTCTTATTTCAATGCACTAAAACTGTACATGTTTGTAAAAAGGCTTTATTTTTGGTACAAATGTTACTATGAGACACAGAAAAATTATCCAATTTTTTAAAATTAGATTTGGAATGTGAAACAGTCTCACTTTTTGACTTTCAAAACTTTTCATTGTTAGATTAACAGGTTTATTTTCTCTACAGACTGGCTGGTGATGAAGCAACTTTGCTTTGAAGTCCCGGAACACAGGATACTTTTATAAAACAACACCAATACCTACAATTAGTAATTTTAAGCTTATTTATTGTTTGTTCTACCTGTGAGTCTGAAATTTATGGAATCATGATCACCATCATAGGATAAATAAGCATTTTTTATTTGTGTGTTTAATGCAGGAGTGGTTGGTATATTTTTGGGCTTTAAATAGTTTTTAATGATAAGTTTAATAATTTTGAGAAAAGATCTTTTCATTTTATAACTTTTTTGGAGATGACTCGCCATAGTTTTGGTAATTTCCTTTGATTCCACTTCATTTCTTAAAAAGTGATAATTTTTCAAACCTCACAGTTCACTTCTCTGTTTCGATTTTTGTTAAAATCTTAAAACTGAATCATGTAGTAACCGCTTCATTAATATTGAATTTGATAAATGCCCAAACGAGCTCTCTGTAACATTTAATGAACATAAATTTCTTCTGTTTAATTGTATAATTTATGTAAACCTTTAACATATAAGAACTTTTCTTGGGCTCTAAGTTAAATAATTTTGTCATCTAGGAATTTGTAATATAATCAGTTCTACCATATCTTTGTTTTAAGATTTCAAGACCTGAATCATAGTTTTTCTCATTTAATTTGAAACCAAGGACAAAATTATGCACAGAGCCAGAAAGAAGGGTTGTAAATATTAGAGTTTTTCAATTTTTAGGAGAGAATTATTGGAACTGATTGCACTATCAAAACAATTTAGGAATTCCATAAAATTGCTAGAAATTGCAAAATTTCTAACTTTGGTAATATTAAAGCTGTAATGGTGTTTTTCAAAATACTAGATGTATTGATAACTGAAGGAGTCCACTGAATATTAATTTTGCTCTTTAGTTTAATGTAGCAGACAGTATTTTGTAATTACATTCTTCAGAACTTTTTAATTCACTTCAAATTTTTCCTGGATCATTTATGAGTATATCTTTCTCAAAATCTGTTCTTTTATATATAAAAGTTCCAGTAACTCTGATAATGAATTAAAGCCTGTGGCAGCTTCATCGAGCTTTTGAGCTCTTGTAACAAGTTTAGTAAAAGTATTATGAACATTAATTATCTTTTCATCGAGCTATTTTTGAAAAATTATCCATACTGAGTATTTGGAAGTTCAGAGAGACCTTGCGTCCGCAGTCTGGAATATAGAAATTTATAAATTACCCAAACTTTATTCTTCTCAGAATTAAGTATCCAATAACAGCCAGTTACTTTCGATATGCCAATTCTTGGTGTGGATATACCCAGTATTGCATCTGATGATTCAGTGTGGCTAATGATGCAAAAATGTTCCATCAAATAACAACAATAAACATTTATTAACATTAACAAATAATTGAAGGCATATTATTAGGCTATCTCAGCCTTCTGTATTATATACTCGTAGCTTCTTGCTTGCCACTGACTACTTGAGCACAGGTAGCACCCTCTAGCCAAATGGTAACTAGTCATCTAGCCAAAATATATAACATAGGGTACATATATTTAATTTTAACTAAATCATACAAAACTTTTACATACATTAAGTTCAAAATATCGCAGAGGACTTGGAATGCATACTTTTTAGTGAATGGATGCATTCATACGTGAAAAATGTAGTAGTAGCAACGCAATGTCTCTGATTTATAATCAATAATTGTAAAAAAATTAAGTTTTCAAATGCAGAGTGGATCTAAAAATTGTGTCATTGAAAGCAAGTATTGTTAAAATTGCAAGACGAATTAAATGAAAGATATATTTGACTATTTATGATAGGCATTGCTAATTTGAATATTCAAGGAAAATTTATTTGCAAAAATTTAAATAGTTTCTTTTATATATCTTAGTACATTTAAATTTTAAAAATATTCTGTTAAAAAAGTTGTTTTAGAATTTTATATTACATTTAGAATTTAATAATTGTAGGTGAGATTACTTCTTCTTCCTCATAAAAGGCAGAAGTTTAAAACAAAAATTAGAACTGGCAGTAAACCACAGTTTAATGAAAGTTTTATTTTCAACCGAATATCACCAGGTATGTTGCATGCTGTTGTGTAATTTTTATAACTGCATTATATGTCTATTATCATCATTTATATAATTATTTCTGTATTTGAAAAATTTAGTATTTGATACATTAATTTCATTGTTTAAAAATACATTTTAAACTTAACTCATAGATACTAGATAATATTATAATTGATTTTTGTGTCTTTATAATGTAGTTTAATATCTGAAATTATATATACGGTTATGTCTTAAGATGTTATTTTGCGAACTCGCAAGATGCTTTTATGTTAGTAATACGGGCACAGTAAACCCTTGCCAAATGCAGGGATTACATCATTTACACATTACACATACTGCAAAAATGCAAAGTAAACTTTCTTTGGAAAAAACAGGTTAGATATATTTCAGATTTAAAAAAAAATATTTGTAATTTATACAAATCTAAGTATTATCATCATTAAATGGGGAAAATGGAACAAATGTTAATTGAAAGGATTTCTATTACTACTGAATTAAGTAGGTACATGATAAAATTATTATTTTAAACAGCTGATCATTTTTGCTTGGGAGGATGTCTGATGAAACTCATTAAATGTTTCATGGTAAGAAATGCAAAGTTTTTCAGTACCTGTCAGAAAGTATCCTCCTCTTCTTCATTTGGGTTAATCTCTCTTACAAAATCAGAGAATTACTGTGCCTCTTTTAACAATTTTATTTAACTTCTTGTATGTTAAAGGCCCTTTACAGTCTGCACTAATGCTGCTTTTATTGTCTGCTGGTGTTATAAGATCATATACTTCATTTGTCATTTCATAGTCATTATTATTGACTAATTCTTTGGTATCTCCATCTTCCATATAAAAAAATCTTTGCTGCCTATTGCTTTTGCAATTTGTATGATTTTCTTGGCTTCATTTTCAGTCAGTGAAAATCCATTAAAATTGTTGATAATTTTGGATCAGAACTGATGCCATCAAGCACTCGTTGATGCATTCACTTGTTCTCAAGTGAGTTGTAATTATTTCTAGCAGTATCTTATGTTGAATTGCTTCCAAAATGCCATTAGTGTGTCATGCTTTCCTTTATTTGCAGAGATGTAAGCTTGCCTGTAAGTAGACTTTGAATGTTTTTGTGATTCCTTGATCCATTAATTAGATGAAGAAAGTGCTGTTCAGTGGCAGGAATAAAACGTCTATATTTGGATGCAATGTTGTGATGGTGAAGCCATGTGCTGGAGCATTATTGAGAATTAAGAGAGTTTTAAAAGCTCAGGTTTTGTTGTTTTAAGCAATGTTTGACTTCTAAAGAAAGAAAAAAGATTTTTAAGATTTAAATCAGAGTTTTTTTTTTTTTTTTTTTTTTTACGTTAGCTTGTTAAATGGGTACCGTGCATTGAAGGTTTCCAAAGTAATAAAATCTTGGCTAATCTTTAGAATATGGTAACAGGTAGTTTGGTGACATTTTGGTAAGGCGATAAAGGTTACTAGCTAGGACTTTAGCAATAACCTGAGAAGTACACAGTTTGAATCACAGATTATTTTGTCTCAGAGAAATGAGAGATTATGAGACATGTAATGTGACATTTTCCGGAAAATTCTGATCATGATTTTAGCTAATAAGCACTTAGAAACAATTTCGCTGCTAAAGCGCAGAATTGCCCACTTATTTGTTTGATGCTTTTTACAAGAGTAAGAAGAATTGGATTTTTGTCAATTTTCTTTGACTTTTTAAGTGAAAATAGGTCGATGTGTACATAGATAAAGTCAAGAGTGGGCACAATGCTATTTTTGTGCAATTCTGGGATGTTTTTTTAAGTGAAAATAGATCGACATGTACATGGATATTGTGTATGTGCAATTCTTAAAAACGCGGCAAGCAGTTTGCGATTTTGCACTTCTCCCAATTTCGCACCTAATCTTCGTCATGATTAAGCATTTTTGTTCCATAAAAGTTCTAGTATAAGCGTAATTCAGCTAGCAGATTGTTGGAAAAAATGTTGAAAAAAAAAAAAAAAAAAAAAAAAAAAGCAGGGTTGCTCGCCAAATTTTTGCCAAAAAACCGCCAAATTACCATAATGTAAAGATTCACTCAAATTTTTAATTAGAGACAATAATAAAAAACAAAATACATAATTTTATATGTAAATTAATATACTAATTAATAATTGGAGATTATTATCTAATATTAAATAATTAATAATTAGAGATAGTTATGATAATTAATAACATAAAAACAATATCTTTTCAGCTTTTTGGCATTTTTAACATAGAAATGAATGAATTTTGAAACCAGTCATTAAAGAAGAATTTTACACTGCAGCATAAATTGAATGATTGAAATTTTCTCACTGGACAAATTAAATGGAGACAGTTAAGATAACGTGCATATGCAAAATCACATTCCACAAGTCCATGTTTGACAAGGGTTGACTGTATTGTGCAATGTATACCACTTGATTACATAATAAGTTGTCACATATTTTATTACATAAAATGTCTGCAGTTTAAAAGTTTATTCTCGGCTTTAAATATCTATAATGACTATAAATTAGCTAAGATTATATAGTTTATTGTGTTATTTCCTCTAGAGCATGAAATCTTTTAAGATACATTGTAGATTGTAGTCTATTATAATAGAGTAAGATTTGTATCAAATGGTAATTTCAGTGATTAATATTTTTAAAAAAAATTTAAAGTTTGAAGATATATGTACTATGTGCTGTACATATATATGCTATGATATATTCTATGTGCTGTTAGAATTTTTAAAATATATTATCATTAATTAAAAATATTACACAAGTTTCAGCTAAAGAAAAGAATTATTTTTTAATCTAAAACAAATAATTTCTATGCAAATCTCTTTGTTTGGAGAATACAGTCGAAAGTCGTTAATTCAGACACCCATAATCCGGACCTCAAACTACAAACTTCCTGCGCATGCGTCTCTTTGAAACTACGTGCTAAGACTTTTACGGCTGCGAATATGCATGTGCGTAATACGTTTACGCTTATGCGTTTAATGTATAACGGATGGTATAAGCTAAGCTAAAATTATCTAATTCAGGTAATGTTGCAGATTGCGTTGTTCCTGAATCTTCGAATTGGATCCGGCTTATTATTTTTTGCAGACTGTTAGAGCAATTTTATAAAAGTAAGCTTGAACTTTCGATTATGTCAAATAGAATTTCGGATATGTATTTACTAATATGTAAAGGATCTACAAAGCGAAAATATGTTTAGAAGTCCATTAAAAAAAGTGGAATTGCTGCAAAAAATGGATAAAGGCATATCCTTCGTTTCTCAAACCATTCCGAAATCTGTTTATCAATTTCACCCTGCTCTGCGGCGCAGGGGGGAAAACGACGAAACGCCGCGGCGCGTAATAAATTGGAAGTTAATCTGTCAGCACTATCCTTATCTTCAGGGCAGATATTTTTATTTTATTTCGCTTATAATTCCTTACTAAATGTAGTATTTCATCTCGATGTACTCCATCCTCGTCATTATAATTCGCTTCCGATAAAGAAGAAAGTGATACAGAGGTTATTGAAAACAAAAAAATTTCGATTGACAAATTAGTCGGTATTCTCGACACAGCAATAATAGGACTTGAACAGCGGAACTTTGTATTTGAACAAAAAATTATGTCTGTTTATAGAATTAAAGAGAAAGTATTATCACATAAAACGAAGCAACTTAAACAACTTACATTGAAAGAAATGTTTAATAAAGTAAACAAATAAATATTAATTTTTTTTTTTTTTTTTTTTTTTTGTAAATTTTGATACCCTTTAGATCATAATTGTTCTTTATTTCATAAATTACAATTTCATATTTTTAATTTTATAATTTCTGCATGCCATCTTACCAGATTTAAACTGATGATCTATAATCCGGAATTGCTGAAGTCCCGATGAGTCCGGATTAACGACTTTTGACTGTATATAATTTGTACCTATTACATACCAGAATTGTGCAAGAGAAATATACATAAATGTGTACTTGTAAAATATGTCACAAATAAATCACCTGCTTATTATTGATTAAATATTCTATCAGTTGTAACCGTGTGAAAATTTAACATTTTGATATTTTTATTTTCTAGTAAATGTGCATTTCCATGTAATTAAAAGTTTTTATATAATTCACAAGTGGTAGAATGTATATAGCAAAATATCAACTATTTTATCAAAATAATGAAAGTCTTCTTTGAAAGAATTAATAAGATAATATTTCATGTTTAGGTCTTAAAATATATTTATGTGTATTATGATTTTTTTAATACAGAGGAATTAAATAGTATGGGTGTAAGATTTCGACTAAATGGTTGTGAGCGCATGAGACGAGAACACCTAATTGGTGAATGCATGGTTCCTTTTTCATCAATTCGTATGGATCAGCAAATAACTTTATGGTTGACACTTGAGCCTCGTGCAAACATAGCAGTAAGACTTCATTTTACGTATTTGAACTATTTGAAATTTGAACTTATATGAGCTTTTACTTCTGTCCTCATTTTTGCCTCTCCATTAAAGCAATACTCAGTATTTTGAATTGCTTAATTTTTAGTGTTATGCATTGCTGTTGTGCAATTATGAGTAATTTTAGGTTTTCTTTTTGTTTGAAATAATAATTATTATTTTTTTTTTTTTTACCATGCATTGAAGGTTTTCAAAGTAATCAAATTTCTAATTAGAGACAATAATAAAAAACAAAATACATATTTTTATATGTAAATTAATATACTAATTAATAATTAGAGATGATTATCTAGCATTAAATGATTTGTAATTAAGTTTAAAAGTATTGTTAGATCCAACTCATCAGCAATAAGATCCGAATTTTGCCAAGTTAATTAAAACATGAACTACATAAAAGTAAAAATCTAAGATACCAAGCCATTGATTTAAACTAAGAAAGAAAACAAGGGATGAAATTGTGCAAAAATTAATATCCGAGATAGTTATATTAATTAATAGCATAAAAACAATATCTTTTTAGCTTTTTGGCATTTTTAACATAGAAAGTCATTTTATTAACTTAATATAAAGTATATCTTATAAAGAAAAATAATTAATTACTGATTATTCAAAGAAACAAGGCTGACATTATGAGGGAGGTATAAACCTTTTTCATTAGACCTTTCAATAATGAGGTAATACAGTCAAAAGTCGTTAATCCGGACTCGTCGGGACTTCGGCGATTCCGGATTATCGATTTTTCTGGATTATAGATCATCAGTTTAAATCTGGTAAAATGGCATGCAAAAATTATAAAATTAAAAATATGAAACCGTAATTTACGAAATAAAGAACAATTATGATCTAAAGGGTATCAAAATTTACAAAGTAAAAGCTTAATATTTATTTGTTTACTTTATTAAACATTTCTTTCAATGTAAGTTGTTTAAGTTGCTTCGTTTTTTATATTATAATACATTCTCTTTAATTCTATAAACAGACATAATTTCTTCTTCAGTTACAAAGTTCCGCTGTTCAAGTCCTATAATTGCTGGGTCGAGAATACCGACTAATTTGTCAATCGAAATTTTTTCATTTTCAATAACCTCTGTTACTTTCTTTGCTATCGGAAGCGAATTATAATGATGAGGCATTTGATTTAAATCATATCAAAGACAAGATGAGATACTACATTGAGTAAGCAATTATAAGCCAAATAAAATAAAAACATCTGCCGTTAAGATAAGGATAGTGCTGACAGATCAACTTCCAATTCAATGCACGCCGCCGCAACGTTAAAGATAAACAAACGTTAAAGTTTAGATAAACAAAGGATATGCCTTTATCCATTTTTTGCAGCAATTCCACTTTTTGTTTAATGGACTCTGAAAGATACTTTCGCTTTGTATATCCTTTACATATTAGTAAATATATACCGGAAATTCTATTTGACATAATCGAAAGTTCAAGCTTACTTTTATAAAATTGCTCTAACAGTCTGCAAAAAAGAATAATCCGGATCCAATTCAAAGATTAAGGAACAACGCAATCTGCAACATTAACTGAAATAGATAATTAGATAATTTTAGCTTAGCTTATCCCGTCCGTTATACATTAAACGCGCGTTCGTAAACGTACTTTGCGCACGCGCACATGCAAATTCGCAGCGTTAAAGGTCTTTTTTACACTTTTTCAACGCGATGCATGCGCAGAAAGTTTGTAGCTTTGAAGTCCGGATTATAGATCATTCCGGATTATGGGTGTCCAAATTAACGACTTTTGACTGTACTGATTTAATGTTTCTACCTTTCTAAATCATTTGAGAGAACATTTAAAAAAATTTATATGTATGAAAATTTTATATATGTATAATTAATTCTCAAATAGCTCAGAAGAGTACTACTACATCAAATCTAGTCTTCCAAATTGAAAAATTGTTAATATTAAGTAATAATTAATAAGAATAAAGTAAATAAAATACTAGCAAGGCCTCAGTGAAATACAAGTGAAAAATCTAGATAAAACACATGTCATTGTTACAATTAAATACAAAATAAACAATAAGTAATATCAAATTTTGCTTACTGTAATACTCTATTTTTCTGAAATATTACTTAAAAATATAAAATAATTCTTAAGGACATTTCTGGCTAAATTTTTTGTAAAAAGTTTTCTCAAATGGTGTAGAAAGACAGAAATGTTAAATCATTATTACCTAATTATTGAAAGGTCTAGTGAAAAAAGGCTGATATCCTCTGAAGATTCTTTCATTGAATCATCAGTAATTAATTGTTACTTTTCCTTTATTCATTTTATTTTATGCTATTTGAACTTAATTATCAGTAATTTTTTTTTTTTTTACTTAGATAAATTTGCAATAGTTTTTTCATACTCATTTAGTTCTATAAATAATCTGGGTTTAATAATCAACAATTTTATGAATTATATATATACATATATATATGTATATGAACCTATTGTAAACTACTCTTCCTTTATATAATTACAAATAAACAGTTGGAGTAAATACACCATAATTGTGCTGATTATTTGCAATCTATGTAATATTTTCAAAATATTTTATCTGGTTAATATATATGCATTCAGCACTTTTTTTTTCTTTATTTCTGTTGTTTTCTCACAGTACAAAAAATAGAAAGCATAATTTTTTTTTTTTCCAGTCAATGTTGATGAAACACTGAACTTAGTTTATTTCATTAACCAAAATGTTTCCAAAACATAAGCTAAACAGTTTTCTTCATAGAAAGCAATGTCAATTGGTTTAATTAGATCTTGGTCCATAGACAGTTGTTTTTTAAGACTTTACAACAGTATTTTATATACATTTTCACAATTTAAAATCAATAAAAATATTTTTAAAAAAACAAGCATAATATTAGAGATTAAATAGGGAAAAAAAAATTACCATACATGTACAAAGGAAATGGATGGTTTGAGTGGAAAATTATTTTAAAAAAAAGTTATTGTTTGGATGCAAAATTCTCTTACATAAAGACAGGTTACTGTCTTAAAAAGACATTTTTGAAAAAAAAAAAAAAAAAAAAAAAAAATCTTTTCTTTATCTCTAAGAACCCTTGACACTGCTTGAGACTCATTGTGCCTTTTTTCTTAAAAATTTGCCCAATGTGGTGTTGTTTCACATGTTTTAAAATGTTTCTGAATTGAAACATAGTATTGTTATTGAAAATTCTTATGCTTGCTATTGCTTTATCAGGATGAAATCTCTATATGAAAACTTTGCATCTGATCCAGTTTTGTACATATCTTGTGGAGACTAGGATTAGGGTCATTTTTAGACATTTTTTCCAAAGTTGCCTTTTGTTGATGAATCTGAAATTTTTTAATTCTATCGTGTTGAGCTCATTTTTATGATACTCTAGTATTATTTTCACATTTTCAATGTTAGCTTCTTATCCCATGGTTTTATCTAGAGACACAATATTAAAGATAACAAGAAAAGTCTAAGAGCCAAAGTGTTCAAAGTCTGTGCTTGCAACCCAATCTAGCTATAATTTCCTTAAGGCAGAATTCATCATGTAATTCACTTGCTTCCAGGCTTTGTTATTGAAAGTTAAACATAGGAAAATATTAAAATAATGTTTTTTTAAGTCCCTGAGCATTAGTTATGTGGCATAGGTCTTAATTATGTGAAGAACTGTAAATAATTCTCAGAATAGTTGTATAATTCTTGTAATGGAACTGGTGTCAGCGAAATATTGATTATAATAATTTAACTGAATCTTAATTATCAGTTTTATATTAGTGTTCTGCATATATATATATATATATATATATATATATATATATATATTTAACTTATATATATATTTCATATGTGAAAGCACATATCATTTAAAACATGTATGAAAACAATAAAGAGGGGAGTAAATCAAAATAAAAAAAAATGCAGTGCAAATTAGAATTTTCAAATTCTAAATTATTAAAGCTTTAGGGTTACTGTTAAAATTCATTATGGGTTTCAAAAACTGCTACAACTTGGAACATCTGCTGGCCATTATATTTTATAAATTGTGTTATTAGCAAAAATTGTGTTATCATTGCAAATACTATGAATATACTTTGAAATTAGAAATACAACTGAAAAATCTCTTAACTTTAAAAAATATTTTTTTTATTTTAATATTGTTTTGCTTTTATAATCTTTTTTGTTTGATTAGTAATTTATATTATGATAATTTTCTTTCCCCCTCAGCATTCTGATTCTAAAGCGGATATAACAAGTCTTGCTAGAAGTGATAGTACTGGTTCAACGCAGTCTATGCAGCATGGTGGCTTACCTGAATTGTTACTTGGTTTAGCATACAATGGTACAACTGGTCGTCTTTCTGTTGAGATCAACAAGGGCAGCCACTTTCGTAATGTTTCCATGAACAGAGCACCAGGTATTAGATTGTCTTTTATATTTGAACAAGCTCTTGTTTTATTGAACATGTAGTTAAATTATATGTTTAAAATCCTAGCATTATATTATTCAGGATGCTCCTATTATATATTTTGTATGCCTTATACTTGGGCTTTTATGCTTAGATACATATGTAAAATTGTCACTGGTGTCTTCTAATGGACAAGAAATTGCTCGAAGTAAAACATCTGTACGTAGAGGTCAACCAAATCCACTTTTCAAGGAAACATTTATATTCCAGGTATGTTTGTCTGACAGTAATTTTTATTATATCACATGTTGTATTGGATAAAATTATAATAATAAACAATTTTTATAATTCATTGACTTAGCTGAAGTAAATTATGTATTAAAGTAGTACTTCAGTAGCAGTCAGAATGAAGAATTAAAAAATGTTTACTAAAACTTTAAACTTTCTGCTATGCTAATAATATTTGCAGAATTATTGAAAAATATTTCATCATATATTTTTATTTTTAAAAGGATTTCTATTTTTGATTTTATGAAACATATTTAGCTAAATTAGTAATAAATTACATGAGTTATTTAATGTAAGGCTACATAAAAATGGTCAGTGTTTTGGATGAATAAAATTTATCAGTAGATATTATGAATAATTTACAGCATTGCAATGTTCAAAAATGGTCTTAGAAGGAAATTTTATAGGAATAACTTCAAAATTTTATGAAAACAGTATATTCTTAACTCTGGATAACAAAAAATATCTTATAGTTTGTTTTTCTATTCATCTTAAAGATGTCATAGTTTGTAAACAAAAACTATATGGGACTGCCAACCCTTTGAAATAATTTTTCTGCTGGTTTTATCATTAAAAGATAGATATGTATCTTTCTCCCCACTCCCATGTGGAGAAAGTTGCACATTACACATTTCTAACAATCAGCTATCAGTATCCAGATTTTTGTCATAATTGTTGTTCACAACCGCAGCTAGAGTTAATTTTCCTGTACACTGTGCAATTCTCCAGAAAAGTTGTAGTCCCTAATTTTCTTAGTGAGTGATACTAGTTTAAAATTCATATAAAGGAAGTAAAGTTCAGTAGTATTTGTTATAACACATGTAATTATTGATTTTTTTATATTTCTGTGGATTTTAAAGTTTTGCTTAGTAAGGATTTATTTCTAAAATTGTCTTTGTTTACTTTGATATTGGAAGGTATGCATACTACTTAGTTAATAAATCCTTATAATTAGCTAAAAGTACTTAGTTATATGATTTGCATTAATAATAAACTTAAAGCATCTAAAGTTAATAGGAAATTGGAATGTTTCTTTTTGTATTTACATTAATAATAATTACTATTTTATATTTTGCCAAATCAGAAGCATAATGTTTCATTCAATACTAAAATAATGATTGTATGTCAAATTTGGAAAATCTAATCAAAAATACCTTTTGAGATACTGTGTATTACAATAATAATGACCAGCATAGTTGATACTCATATAATAAAAAATATTGAGGAAATGTTGTATGATTGTGAAATAATTTACAAAATTTTCAACCAGTAAAGGCAATATGAAATTGCTGGTTAGGTAACTGTTTAGAGTCTATGAACAGGTTGTTTAAGAAAAATCTTCTAGTCACCATTATGTATGTGTGTATGTACACTGCTAAAAAAAAAAAAAAAAAAAAAAAAAATGGGACAGTCCTATATCTCCCGATCTACTGGGCCGATTGACAAAATTCAAATTGCGTTCTTCATGTCTCGAAAGCGCGACTTAGGATATATATTAGATTTATATATAGCACTATTCTAACATAGGTATTTTGACACAAAATCGAACTTTTTCTGAAATAACATACCAATTTTTTTACATATTTCGATTCTACGACTCAAATTATGCCTAAATATGAAATTTTGTAAAATTTGGAGCGAAATTTATGGAGAAATTCACAAATTTATGTTGGCACTTTTTTGTCAGTTTGCGCCAAGAATACTTCACTTGGCGAACTTCTTAATATATGGCAACCTAGTTTCCTTTCCCCGTG
The DNA here is from genome assembly GCF_044657685.1 of Stegodyphus dumicola. Taxonomy (NCBI): domain Eukaryota; kingdom Metazoa; phylum Arthropoda; class Arachnida; order Araneae; family Eresidae; genus Stegodyphus; species Stegodyphus dumicola. The sequence goes on from NC_140776.1 coordinate 39,906,616, forward strand.
AGAGGAAAAAAAGTCACCATCGTTCCTTTTTTCCAAATAATATTCTTTATATTATATTTTTAATTATAACTTATTATTTTAAGTAATTTTTTCTTTTTCAAATTTCATTTTAATTTTTTAAGTTGCAGTTTTTTTTTTCGAATAACTGTTTTAAAAATTTCTATTTACCTATTCGAACTGCGTAAATAAAGGTGCAGCGTTTATTTTTTTTCAAATAGTTTTCTTTATATATATTTTTCGTCATAGTTATTATTTTAGGTAATTTTTAAATTTTTATACTTTTATTTTAATTGTTTGTGTTGCATTGTCTCTTCAGATAATTGTTTTAAAATTTTCTATTTATTCCTTCGAACTGAGCATTTTAAATATATTTATTAATATCAATTTTCCAGAATTTGATTTTTTTATTTGAACTGCGTTTCTTACGGAAGAATACTTTGTAACCCAGACTACGATGAGTTTGAAAACTGCATACTATATTAAAAGAGAAAATACAGTAAAGCACAGTTTTACACGCCTTTCAATATTCCGTTCAGAAAAAATATATATAAATAAGAGAGATGTATAACCGACATTTTAACTTAGGATGACTTGCATACACTGCTTTAAACAGTTTTATCATTGTGCCCATTGCTTTACACAATTTTATCCTACATTTGGTTTCTTAAAATGTTATTCATATTTTAGTCAAATATTTTATTTTTGAAATCGCAAGAATCAAATATCATAACATTGAAAAGTTTTAAATTAAAAAAAATACAAATACTAAATTTTACGAAAAAATTTATTTTTCTTCTCTTTTTCTTTAAGCATTCTGAAAGTATATTAAAAAGTATCCAACTTTTCGAAACATGTTGGTATTTCTGACAATCATTTTAAATAAAGTTATCGCCTTCCATTTCATTAAGGCCCACAAACGGTCGAGCGGTAAAGACGCTGATCACTGGTAGTTCGGTTCGAGGTTCAAATCCCGCGAACGGGCTGGTTGCATGGGTGTTTTCGTGGTTTTCCCGATGTGTAACGTGTATACGAGCCAGTTTCTCTTAGAAAGTTCTCCACGAAGGTATCCCTCTCTTTAGGCAGATAGCCCTCGTGTGCTTTGCCATAATTAAATAATCCAATCCAATCCAATCCTTAATTAAATATAATTGATTTGTAACTTCTACTAGAACTGACGTTAAGAATTGAAGTGCAAATAAATAATATCGTGTGCAATCTTGATTAATATAAAATTAAAAATATTTGCATTCAGACAGAAAGTTTTTTGAAATATTTGCAATTACTTTATAAGAAGGATTTATTAATAACCGTAATAATTACTTATTATATTACTGATGATTAGGAATCAGTTCTTGACAATTACATTCTAAATTAGAATTTTAAGAATTATTAGAATTTTAAATTAGAATAATGAAAATACGCTACACACAAAAATACATTTTAGGTTAAAAAATGAGTTGATTTTTTTATGTTTTAAAACTTCTTGAATTCATTTAATAAACATCGTATCCTCGTTGTTAATTGAATTCAGAATGTTGGGTGTCGAATGTTGGGTGTGGGAATAATTATATAAATATAATTATTCTTACTTGTCCACAGAAATCCAGTGATTAAGTAGCTGCAGATCATTTCTACATAACCATTGAACTTCCATTAATTCAGTCTCTAGAGGGTTGTATATTTATATCATAATTTGATTTTTATTAAAATGATTATTCTAAATCTTTTGTTTCTATAAAAATATACTGTGCTTTAAAAATATGGATGATAGTACCAGCCGCTCTTTCAGCCACTTCAAAAGCATCAGTTTGTTTAAAAATAAATTGTGCAGTTAATGTCATAAAATTCAAATAAACATCAAACGAAAATTCTCAGTTTTAGACAATTTGATTTAAACGAAGTAAAGTAGCAGACGATAAAACGCCGAAGGTAAAAATTTACTCTTACAAAAATTTAAGGGAAAAAATGTCATAAAATTAATTCTTCGTAAAATTTTACTTGAAATTTAAGGTTAAAAATAGCTGTGGCAATACAGCGTAACAAAAATCCATAGGCCACATTTGGCGTTATTATCGCTCAAAAAAAAGATGCCAAATTTCAAAACGCGAAAATATGTAAATTTGTGTATATCTTAGAAAATTTTGAATAAAAAAGTCTAATTTTTTGCAGATATGTTTAAAAATATACCTACTTTAAGATAAAAATTTTATAGGTTATAATTCAAAATTTTTTTCGAAAAATTTATAAAAATTATTTAAAAATAGAAATTTAAAAAATAAGACACAAAAAATGGGTAAATTTTATTTGGAATGAACCTAAATTTCGAAATGTGAGATAAAAAATCAAAAAAGTTTAATAAAAAAAGAGACATAAATAAATATTTGCCAAATTCAATTAACATTGAGGAGCTAAAATTTTGAGAGTTAATATTTCAAAAACTATACTCGTACGATTTTTACAAAACTTGGTATTCTGGCATAATTTGAGTCGTAGAATCGAAATATGTAAAAAAATGGTATGTTATTTCAGAAAAAGTCCGATTTTGTGTCAAAATACCTATGTTAGAATAGTGCTATATATAAATCTAATATATATCCTAAGTCACGCTTTCGAGACATGAAGAACGCAATTTGAATTTCATGAATCGCCCCAGTAGAACGGGAGATATAGCACTGTCCCATTTTTTTTTTTTTTTTTGAGCAGTGTACATATGTACAAAATTACTTCACGTCAGAGCAAAAATTTATTAATAACTCAAAGAAAGAATCATTAAAGAATTAAAATTACATCAGAAATAGGACAGCTTATAAAAGAAGAACGCAAGAGCTGTGTGCCTGCTGGAGTTGCAATAGTTTTACACACTGTTAATTAATAATTAATTTTATATTATTTGAAGATAACATTAAATAATGTTGATAGTGAGTACTGTTAAGTTTTTGGGTGGGAATCAGAGCAAGATTTAAATAAAGCCTGTAAAGCAATTTTGCTGCCATTAAAAGTATCATACTGTTTGTGGTGAACATGGACAATTTGGAACAATAGTTGTTTGCTTCTGATGTACACTGTTGTTGCCCACTAAAGTTTTTAGTTGTAATTTTAAATGTTGTTCTGAACTTCTTGTCCTTAAGTTCAAAATAGGAAAAAATTATTGATAACTAAAACATTGTAACTTTTATGGCTGTCATGTAGCAAAATTCCACATACCTGGGAAACACTGAATAGTCAGAAGGAGTCAGAGTTAAAGAAGAGAGAGGATGAACACCAGCCTCCCAAATAATAAGTTCATAATTTAAAAAAAAAAAATCTTTTTTTTCCTTTCCAATGGCAGCCCCATAACGAACTTCGTCTTGGCTGCTACTAAGGCCAGAAGTGGTGGTCATTTTATTATGGAGGTACCTAATAGGTGGGCCATCTTTGCCTCCTATGAAGGGACAATCAATTAAAGCCATGCCTTCTCCGGGATTCGAACCCCCTAACCATTATACCGTCTCGGCAGCCTAATAAAAAAAAAAAAAAAAAAAAAAAAAAAAAAAGCTTTAAAAAGTAATCAATAAATAAGATTACCCCCTTTAAAAAGAAAGCAAATAAAAAAATGTTTTAGATTAGCCTTAGAAAGCATTTTGTTAACCTATAGCTTAGCTGTACACTCTTCTCTTTAAGAACTGTTTTATCATCCCTCGCTTTGCTCCTCAAAAGTAAATATTGTAGTTTAGATATCATCACACCGTGAGGATGTAAATTTAACCCCTCCCCCCCCAAAAAAGAGGAGGGTTGTATTATTCCTGTTTTGCTCAGTGAATTGATGAGATTCAACTTGCATTTTTCATGTCTTGAGAACATGACGTAGGATATACAGGGTGTTTATGAAATCCCGGACCCATTTTGATGTTTAATAACTCATAAAATAATGAAGATATAAACAAACTTATGGCATTTATTCATGGAATAACTTATATATTTTCCTTTTCAGGTTTGAATATCTTTACTTTTGTAAATATCGTCTGCGCGTGTGGTTAATTTCAGATAATTTCATTTTCCAGTCTAAATATCTGTACTTTTCTAAATATCATCTGCTTATTAATTGCATTTTTCTCTCTTTTGTTTTTGGTAACTATTGCAATGTTATGTGTACTTTTGATGTGTTTGTTCTAGTACTGTTGTATGTGATGTTTTATTCGACCAGATATTAAGGAGAATGCATACACCACAAGAGAAAGCACAGATTTTATGGTGGTTCATAGAAACGAAATCCATAATGCAAACACAGAGAAATTGCAGAATTTACCAAAAAGATCCTCCATACAAAGCAGCATCTTGCGGTGGAAAAAGAATTTTTTAGAAACTGGAAGTATCGCAGATAAGAAATGTTCTGGACGTCCCTGCACAAAGTGATTTTGATGTTGAGCATGTAGAGAGACATTTTTACACAATCCTAGAAGATCTGTGAGATAGCGGCAAGAGAATTCGATGTGCCAATTTCGACGGTGTACAAGGTTATTAAGAGAAAATTAAGACTGTATGCATACAGAGTTCAAATTGTTCAAGTTTTGGAACCGGACGATAGGCCTAGGAGGATGGCCTTTGCAACAGATATGCTAAGGAGGATAGAAGATGATGCTGAATTTCTGAAGTGCATAATGTTCTCCAACGAAGCATCCTTTCATCTTTATGGCATTGTTAATCGCCATAATGTGTGCACATGGGGATCTGAAAACCCCCATGAATACTGTGAGGCACAAAGGGATTCACCAAAAGTTAATGTGTGGTGTGGACTAATGGACAACCGAGTCATTGGGCCTTTCTTTTTTACAGAAAAGCCAGTCTCATCAGTCGTATATTTAGACATGTCGGAAAACTTTGTATTTCCACAACTGGAAGAGCTTCAGCCACATGTCTTTTTGCAACAAGATGGTGCACCACCTCATTGGGGTACCATCGTTCGTAGTTCTTTTAATGACCATTTTACAGGAAGATGGATTGGGCGAGGAGGTCCAATTCCTTGGCCACCCAGATCACCTGATATAACGCCACTGGACTTTTTTCTTTGAGGATTTGTAAAGGACAATGTTTACAGGAGGAGAGTGTTAAACATTGATGACCTAAAAGCCAGAATTACAACCGCAATAGCCTCTGTGAATGCCGACATGCTTGCCGGTACCTGACAGGAAATTGAATATCAACTTGATATTCTTGTGCGACGAAGGGGGCACACGTGGAAGTTCATTGACAAGGGTCATGAAACTTCTTGAGTCTTATCTAACCATTTATGTTATTAATTTTAATCTATCTTTATTATTTTATGAGTTATTAAACATCAAAATGGGTCTGGGACTTTATAAACACCCTGTATATTAGATTTATATGTAGCAGTGTTTTAACATATGTATTTTGCTACAAAATCTGACTTTTTCTGAAATCACTTGCCTTTATATATATATATATATATATATTGATTCTATGACTCAAATTATGCTTAAAATGAAATTTATAAAATTTGATATGAAATTTAATCAGTAATTCAGAATTATACCTTGCTGCACTTTTTTTACTTTGTAAATAAATTCATTTGGCAAATATCTCAGTTTAAGGCTGTAAATACGCATATACATTCTTTGTCGCGTTTACTAAATAATTCTAAAACTCAATATTCAAATCAAATAATAATAAAGAAATTTCGCTTACCTGTCAGACACAGCATTGATTTTATCCAATTTAATCCTTTTGTCAATTTATCCGATTTTTATTGATGACACAAATAACTACATTTACAATTAAGAAACACATATAAACTTATTTTGCAATTCTCAACTTAATGTACGTTAGTTCTACATCTCTCACAGTTAGCAATGTATTGAACTGCTCAAAGGAATTCAGGTGCACCACAGTGCCATCGGGTTCAAATACAGTTTCTACAAAGGCAAGCTATTTCAATTCTCTTTCATTCTGTGCGGTGGTTTTCCCCATGTGTAACGTGTATACGAGCCAGTTTCCCTTAGAAAGTCCTCCACGAAGGCATCCCTCCTCTTAGGCAGATAGCCCTTGAGGCTTTGCCATAATCACACACACACACACTTTCATTCTGCGCAAGAGAAGAAAAAGCATTGTTTTTCTTTTCTTGCGTATGTTTTTTAATCACAGTTGTTATTTTTAGACATCTTGTCCTTTTTAGAATTAAATTTTAATTATTTGAGTCATGTTATTGTTGTGACTTATCTCACTTGTCTGAGAGTAACATCAGAACAAGTTCATGAAATTCATCGTGCCAAGGAGTGTAAGATTGCTCCTGTCATTGGCAAGAGCCTTGAGTACAACTTTGCTTAATTCCGTCCCCAATTTTGAAGGAGAGCGCTCCAGGGGAATGGATTCGAGGGTCTCCTACCCCTCTTTCACTACTACCAAACTCTCGAGAAGACTTTTGGCTCGCTGCATATTTAGAGTGCAGCGATGCTGCACGGACACTATACATTTACAAACACACATACCTGCTCTGGAATTTAAACCTGGTTCCTTCACTATGACAGTCAGCATCACTAACAACTATTCCAGTTGGGCGACAGAAAGGTTATATTATTGAGAAAATTGTTTTATCTGCATTTTAATTTAGAATGATTGTGCATACAAACAATTTTCCATGGTTTTACGACTGTGTCATTGCTTTATACAGTTTTATCATCGTACATTTAATTTGTTAAAATATTATCCATATTTTTGAATAAGTTCAAATTATTCATTTTTTAAACTGCAAAAATCAAATAGACTAGCATAAAAAAGACTAAAAAATACTTTTATAAAAATAATTAAATAAAAATAAATAAATAAATATTTTGCTTTCTTAATGCCGTAATGTTTTTTCTTAACCCCTTAACTGCCGTGGGCGTATATATACGCCTTGCTCAGCCGATGCGTTAACTGCCCCAGATGCGCAGCCGATGCGTTAACTTTGCGAATAATTTTAGGTGTAGCAGCGCAAAGCAAATGATAGCAGTTTGGAAGGACGTATATATACGCCTGGGGCAGTTAACGCATCGGCTGAGCAAGACGTATATATACGCCCGCGGCAGTTAAGGGGTTAATGTCTTACCCCTTAAGAAAACCTTAATACCATAATGACTTTTTTGAGGCATTCTGTAGATATATCTGCAATCGTCCTGCCTTTTTTATTCATTATATACTATATTCACTTTTCAAACAACTGGTTTTCTGTGAGTTTTTAGTTTTGTGTCTATTTAAATTATGGGTTTTGAATTTTTACTTGAGAGAGCTTCTGATAGTTGTGTCTTGCTGTTAGTATTTTTAACCAGCTCTGTTTAAAAATTATATTCGGGATTTAGTATTCTTGCCAGTTGATGCTTTAAAGTTGCACAGGTAAAATACATAAGCCAGCTCATTATACATGTATTTGATGTGTAATGCATCTTTCAATCTCTCTGTTGTTTTTAGCTTAGATTCTAAGAACACCAATATCAAAAGAATTCAGAAAAGGTTTAAATAACCTTTTTATTTTACTCCCAGTTTGATTCGGATGTCCTGTGCAGAATGGAAGATGTGACTGCAGTTACATCTTGCTGGAAGATGTAATTTTCCAGCAAGATGTAACTGCAGGTGTGAAAAAAGTTAGAAGTCCGAAGGAGCAATGTCAGGGCTATATGGTGGGTGTGGCGTTAGTATTTTTAACCAGCTCTGTTTAAAAATTATATTCGGGATTTTGTATTCTTGCCAGTTGATGCTTTAAAGTTGCACATGTAAAATACATAAGCCAGATACATGTATTTGATGTGTAATGCATCTTTTAATCTCTCTCTTGTTTTTAGCTTAGATTCCAAGAACACCAATGTGAATACAATAGCAAATGTAACTGAACGTTCAGTTGCACTAAAATGTTTGTGCCTGAGAACATATAATCTGTAGTCAATGAATGTAGTACATATAATCAATGATATTTGCAAATCAAAATGTGTAGGGTTGCTACTATAACTGGAAGCTAGCATTAAGACCCTACAGGGCAGATAGTAAGTTAAACTGGAAGCTTAAGACCCATGCTGACAGTTAGTGAGTTATTGCTATGTCTTGAACAACTCAAAAAATTCAGAAAAGGTTTAAATAACCTTTTTATTTTACTCCCAGTTTGATTCGGATGTCCTGTGCAGAATGGAAGATAGCACCAGCAAGATGTAACTGCAGGTGTGAAAAAAGTTAGAAGTCCGAAGAAGCGATGTTAGGGGCTATATGGTGGGTGCAGCAAAAGATCCCATTCGAGTCAGTACAGAGTCCAGTCATTGAATGTAGACACATGTGGTCTGGCATTCATTGAACATTACCTTTTTGCACTGGAACTCAGTTCAACATTTTTCCTTGATAGCATCTTACTATGGACCTTCCTATTGAGGGTTTTACCTTTTTCCAGATAATCTTTGCGGATAATACCGTGACAATTCTACCAGATACAAAGCATGATCTTTTTGTTAGTCAATTTGCACTTTGTGATGCTACTGACAGGCTCACCAGATGCAGACCAATCCTCTTTTCAGCCTGTGTTGTCCCACTTTTCATCACAACTGATGATCCGGTACAGAATTTTGTCCTTGCATGATATTCTCAAGTGGCTGCATACTGATCTTCCACAAGTTATCGCAGGCAGGCCTCATCAACATCAATAGGCAGGCCAGAGTGTTCTGCTTCTTGAATGTCATAGTCCTTGTTTTTGAATTTTTGGTACTAAACTTTCACAGTATCATATAATACAGCATTAGTACCTAAAGCTATAGATATGATTTGGTGGCGTTCTGTAGCTGACTTTTTGCAACAGAACTGGAAGTAAATGACAGTCCTAATCTGGTAGCGTGATAGTTCCATTTCAGACACCTTGTACTTAATAATAAAAATATTTTTTTTTACTAATTTCACAATACAGTGTTCTTTTTCTTTCAAATGCCCAAAATTGTTTTACAAAATATGAGTAAACATGACAATGCAAACTATTTGAGCATGCGATTATTTGTGGTGGTGGGAAACTTTTGTTAGAGCCTGATAAATTTCATTGCATATTAGATGAAGTTAAGTAAAATAGCAGATGATAAAATATTCTGGTAAAAATTTGCTCTTTTGAAAGAAAGAAAGAAAAAAAAAAAAAAAAAAAAACTTTAAACTTTTGATTATATTGTATAAACTTCAAAAATAGCTTTTCATGTATTATTAATGAATATTTATTAAATATTATTAGTAAAAATGAAAATAAAGAAATTCTCAATGAATGATCTTCATTGAAGTTCAGAATAATTGTTGCAATACATTGAAGGTTATGCGTAAACTCCATTCGTTGTTATTATCGCTCGTAACAAATATGCCAAATTTCAAAACATGCCAATATATAAATTCATGCATTTTGAATAAAAAATTCTAATGTTTTTCAGGCATGCCTGGAAACATATCCACTTTAAGATGATAGCAAAACTGTTATAGATAATATGCAGAATAATTTTTGAAATATTTATAAAAATTATTTTAAAATAAATCGTAAAAATATTTGAATTTTATTTGGATTGAACTTAAAACTTCAAATTTTGAGAGAAGAAATCAAGTAAGTTTAATAAAATCAGAATCAGATTTAATTAACGTTGGGGAGCAAAATTTTGAGACCTAATTTTTGAAAAACTATATGGCCGATTTCTACCAAACATGGCACTTTGGCATAATTTGAGGCATAGGATTGAAATATGGAAAAACAGTATGTAATTTCAGAAAAAGATCGATTTTGTGCCAAAATTCCTATATTGGAAAATACAAAATATATATCCTAATAAATAGAACCATGTGATATGTGTTGGTGGTTAGCTAGCAGTGTTGTCTGGCAGGCAGTCATTTGTCATTTCATCCATGTCTGGATAATGTTTGTGACTAAAGAAGAGCAGCACAGTGTTATTCATTTTTTAGTGGCGGAAGGTGTTGGAGTTGGTGGTGCATCAGCGAATGAAAACAGTGTACAGAGAACACTCACTGGCACTGATTCATGCACGGGACTGGCACAATCTTTCCCTGAAGGACGGAAATCTTTGAAATATGATCTGTGACCTGGTGACAGTTACCTCATCATCACAGGTGCTTTGGTGAATGACATTGACCAAATCATCTGTGCAAACAGATGGCACACAATAAAGGACACAGTAACTGACTGTAGCCAGTCAGGAGGTGGGTGTGAGTTTCAGTTCTGTTCATGCCATCATTGCAAAGAAACTGCATTACAAGAAACTGAGTGTGCAATACAATCTTGTAGACAACAGTGGGTGCAATATAATCTTATAGACAATCAGAGGTGGATTCACACGAGATTGTCATTGCAGCATCTTCACTGATATTATGTTGAGGGCAATTTCTTGGACAGAATCTGGCACGTGATGTGAACCTTGGTGCCATCTACCAATCAGAAAATAAATGACTAAGCCATCAGTGAAAACATCCCAGCTTCCCACCGCCAGAGAAGTACCAAGATAATGTAGTAAGGGCAAAATCGTGTTGATTTTTTTTTTTTTTTTCCAATATGAAAAACTCACCAAGTTCTTGGCCCTAGGTTAACAGTACTACACCACCTTGGAACATTTGCATGCAGCAATCAAAGCCAAATGGCTAGGTATATTGTTTTCTGGAGTATTTTTGCTGCAGTGCCACATATGGCCATTCGCACATTGAACTTTCAAATTGTGTGGTTTTGGTTGAGTGTGTTGGAACACCCACCATACGGCCCTGACCTTTCACCTGTTTGTTTACTAAAGAAGCCATTGTGGGGTTGACGTTTTCACATGGACAGTGAAGTCATGGACTCAGTTCGAAACTGGTTTCAATCTCGGTTAAAAAATAACATTTGAAACTAAATAATATCTGTTCATTTTGTAGCGATTTTTCCGTTTTCATTTGATTCTCTTTTATACAGTATAACATTATAAAAGTAATTTTAATCCTGAATGATATACTATTATAAATTTCTTTTGCAGAATGAACACTTTTGTAGATTTGATATTTCTTTTAAAAGTTCCAGTCTGTGTTTTGGAGTGATTTAGATGCCTATTATCTAAATATATTCTTTTTATGTATGCTTTGCTGTAGAGAGTACAATATTGGCCTTTTTTTTTTAGAAATTTCATGTTATTTTGTATTAAAATCCTTTAATTGTATACATTTAGTACATAAAATTCTACAGTTGCTAACTGATAATATAATTTGTTAACTGATCCTTCTTGTTTTATCCTTGAAATTAGTCGTAGAAATTAACAAAAAATTAGTGAAATTAAAATTGAATTTCTGTGAGATCTCTGCTGTGAAAGCAATAAACTTGTTAAATATAGCATTTACATATTTGTGCAACCACATTGGTGCCATTTGGTTGCTTTTACAGAAGAAAAGGAATAATTCCTTACAATTGCAAAAAATTATATAAGACATATCTAATTTAGGTTTTAGTTAGACATATTTACTCAAAAATCAAATCAGCAATCTTGATTGCAAGTGGGTTTTATTATGTGTAGCAATAATTGTCTTTAGTACTTTTGCCTCAAAATATTGTATTCCTGCAGAAAATATTCTTCAATTTTAAATAACACAAGTGCATATTTGAAATTAAGATTGAGACCAGGGGGCTGCCATAGACTTCTATTACATCTTGTTAAATTATCTACAGTAAAACTGTATTATTTCTGGAGGGGTGGAGAAAATGGGAGGAATATCTCTTTTAATAGAAACATATGAATATTCAAAACCATGTAGCTTCATTATATAGTTAATCTATAATGAACAGTTTGTTGTATGTTACATTATAATAATCAAATCACTAATACTTATTAACTTAATTGCATTCAGTTAAACTTTAATTAAATGGTCACTTAAATTTGTAAAGAAACTTCTGTATGTTGTATTTATACCTGCTTACATGTATATAAAATGTGAGAACATTGAAGGATATCAGATTTTTAAAGCACAGAAAAATTTGACTTGAAAAGATTTTATTTCAAAACAAAAACAATCTACAGTGAAAATACCCACTAGTATGTGAATGATTTAAAAACAATATTAAATTTTATTTGTTAAAAATTATTGCTATCAACATTATTTCATGACACTTGTATTCAATAGGTGGCCCTATTTCAACTTCCAGATGTGACGCTGATGATATCGGTATACAACAAACGCAGCATGAAACGGAAAGAGATGATTGGTTGGTTCTCTTTGGGTCTTAACAGCAGTGGAGATGAAGAACTTGCTCATTGGAATGACATGCGAGAAAATCGGGGAGAGCAAGTATGCCGTTGGCATGTGCTTCTGGAAACTTAATGCGCAGTGATGCCCATTTTTTCTCAAAATTTTTATTACACCCTGCCAACAGGTTTTTGAGCCTTTGGAGTGCTCTTCCTGTTTATTGTGTCTTGATGTTGAGGGGCACGAAGCTTTCTGCCATGAAGGCATGTCACCCGGCCTACCACCATTTTTAAGCAGAACCTTCCCTTGTGTGCTTTTAAACACTACCATTGGTATCTTCTGCTTTCTCAGCACTAAGTATTTCTAACCTGAGTCGCATAATCCTGACAAATGCGATTTTGCATTAAGACTGGAGAGTTATCTAAGTAACACTTCATCTTTACTTGGCATTAAGTTTCCTTTAATCTGTTTTGCACTTGTTAAAATGCAACTAAAGTACATGCTTTCAGTGCATATGCTATGATTGACATTGAAAATGCTGAAAGTCATCAATAAATATAAAAGAATATATTATTGTTAGGTTCAACTTTAAAATTGATTATCTAAATTTGTAAAAGGTTTTAGTTGGTCACACATTAAAAATCAGTATTTTGTATTCATATATATTGTCTTTGAATGTTTTTCCAGCATTGTACCCAATGCAGTAAATTTGTCGATCAGGTATCATTTAATTTTTCTTGCAGTTATCTTTTCAGTCTTTTGGGATTACAATCTTTTTAACAATTTTTTTTATTTATATTTGTGCATTAAATGTGAATGGTGAATCAAATAACTGTAGTATGTTATATCATTATTGATCATCATTGCAGTGCTATGTATTTTATTTCATTAAATGCATCCACATCATAAGCTTCATTAATTAAAAATTTGTACTATATCTTATGTAGCAGTTCTCTTGGTGACAGCTCATTTTTCATAGGATATATATAGTAAAGTACACTGATAGTATTATAATCTCATATTAAGTTATTGTAAGATAAGAGCTCTAAAACAAACCAATAAAATTTCAGAAAAAAATTTGCAACTTAGCAAGTTAAGGAATGTAAACTTGTCTTCTGTAATAAAGCAGAATGTTTATTCGTATATTGGAAAACATTCATGAATAAATTACTATATTTCTTAGAAAATTTTTCAAATTTTATTTAAATAATGAATTTAAAATTAATGCAATAAATGTAACATTTTCATATTTATCAAAATATTAAATATGTAAGATAAATTAGTCATGAATATGTATATTTTTAGTCAGTTTGGACACTGTAAGACCAGCCCTATCAAAATGCTACTATTTATATTTTTATGTGTATACAGTTTGTAAGGAGTGCTTGCATTTTTTCTCCTGCAATGGCCTTATATATGTGGATTTTCTGGCACAATGCTGTGCAAAAAATATTTGTTTTATTTAATGGGAGAAGAGGATATTCGATTCTAAAAACTGTAATATTGTAAGATTTTTTTATATTAATTTTGTGATTTTATTCTTAATAAACACAAGCTATCTGGTTTTTTTCAATAAATTACAAAAGTACATTATTACTTACTTACACAATTAAAACCTTAAAATTAAGTAACTAGAATTAATTCATATAAAAGTATGCATATATTAAAAATGTGTCCACTTGTAATCTCTCGGTGTACTTAAAAATTTTATTTCAGCTAGTGATGGCTTTAATACTTCTATATTAATCTCTTGTCAAATAATATGTATTTGTGCAGTTGGTTATAAATTTTATAATTGATATTAAGAACACATCATGCTGAATAAAAGCATCCATACCAGTGTAATAGATCAGCACTTTTTCACATGTATTACAAGAAATGCAGTTCTTTAAATCATTTTGATTGAAATTTCTTCCAAGCTGTATCCTTTTGCTGTAGATAATGTTGTGGTAATTATAGTAAGTTCATTAATTGATTGTTAATATTTTTCTGTGGGAAGAGGCTATTTACAATTTTATAAAAGAAAAATATATTAAGCAAAAATTTAATGAATTACTGAAGAGTATTTTTACCTGCAATTACTAGGGATTTTATTTCACTTATAAAAGTATCTTTAACAAATGCTAGTTGAAACTTCTATAGTCAGTGCTTTAATAAACCTTTGCTTTCAGCTAGATAACAGCGAGATTCCAATATGAATTATATCGATATTTAGTTTGAGGTGTATTCGACAATTTATGATACATTCCTTGACAGTGAAAATATATCAGTGGTAAGTTATTTAATATTGATACATCTGTGTAAGACGAAATAGTTTTGACATTTAGATATAGTGTAGTTCTATTAATCTTCTTTTTTACCTGAATAGCAGCCTTTTTAAGTAGCAAATATATGTTACTTCAATTCTTAGTGTATATTTTACAGTAAGTAGAATCTTCTTTTTTACCTGAATAGCAGCCTTTTTAAGTAGCAAATATATGTTACTTCAATTCTTAGTGTATATTTTACAGTAAGTAGAATCTGTAACATTCATCTATCCCTAATTAGTTTATTTGATCATCTGTGAAAGTAGTGGTCATTATTTGTTTTAACACACAATAGTAGTTTTACACTTTCTCAAGAACTGATTTAACATAGATTTTGATTGAATTTAATTACTGTTAATATATTTTAATCGCTTGTATTGTAGATTAGTACAGTATAGAGAATCACCGATTTTTCATAGCAAATGCAGAATATTAAATAATCACAGTAAAGGGAGCCAGATGAACAACAATTGTATAAAAAAAATTAAGTTTTTTAAAGCTCCATATTAAAATATGCAGACCTTTTATATAATAATTTGATAAATGTAATGAAAATTTATTTTGTAATTCACTGTATGATATATATATTATTGCACATAAGCAGAATATTATTTTATGTAAAATGTAAGTTTCTGTAGTTGTATGCTCAGTTTATTAAGATTTCCATAAATGAACTACTTATTTAATCAATAAATAAGATTTTATTTAATTCCAAGAATGTTTCGCAAAACTATAAATAATTGTTAGTACTCTATATTCTAATTAATTTTTCTAAAGCTTTGTTACAAATTCATTAATATTAATTAAATCTACTGAATTTTATCTCTTAGACTTTGATAATTATTCAAAAAAAAAAAAAAAAAAAAAAAAAGAAATCATATATTTTCATGCTAAGGAAAAAGATATGTGTTTTTACTGTTTTGAAAGTATTAAAAATTTTATAAATGTAACTTATTGAACAAATCAAAATTGTGTAAATTTTAAGATCTAAAAATATTGTTCATTTTATTTTCATAACCTTTAAGGAATTCATTCAATGTATTCTGAAGTGGAAAGTTATGAATTAAATAATGTCTTGTGACATATTATTTTTCGAACTGTATAGTTGTTAAAAACCAAAGCAAAAAAGCTCTTTCCAGATTTAGTGGCATTTCTTCTCCCCCTTTAGTTGTTTATGTTTGATATGCTGCCAATAATTAGTGAGTTAGAAAAGTATTTTAACTTAATATTTATTAAATAAATTTGTTTATGTATGATATTTAATATAGAACACTGTTTTTCTATTGATAAACGTAATAAGATGAATTAATATTTTAAAATGACACTTTTATTTTTAATTATGGCATGTTTGTGAATTTTTAATTCAGAATTTAATTTATTCAAATTCTTGTTTGGAAATGATTCTTTAGAATATATTAATTTAAGATGTATATATGTTTTAAATAGAACTGTGTGAATACAAAACTATACATCAAGCAATAAGAATTTGTAAAATTATGTGAGTGACATACATTGTGACTATGCATTAATTATATTTGAATATATTACATGTCTCCATTTTAAAAAGAAGTGTGTTCATGCCTTTTATTGTTCTGAATCAAAGATTTTTAAGAATTAATGTTTTAACAAAATTTTCCAATTCATATGTAAAAATGAAAGGAAAAAATATATGTCTAAGTGATATTATAAAAAATTTTGTATTTAATTTAATTGAATATTTTACATATTACTTACTTTAAGCAATGCTTTACTTGAAAATACTTTATATAATACACTGAAAACCAGTGAAAATCATATAAATGTAATTTCGATTACTACTTTTGAAAAGCTCGTAAAAATATGTTTATGAATAGAATTGTATTTATACTTGTGTTCTCAGATGTTGCTTATTTACAAAATTTTTATATTGTTGTTTGTGGAAAGTACTTATGTGTTTTTCTCCCTAAAATTATTTTTATCAAATAAAAAGTTCTCTAAACACATTTTTAATTTAAGTTCTTTGCTTTATAATAAATGAGGCAAAAATCTCTTTTTAGCTATTATTTAGTCACACAGAGCACTAAAAGCCATGAAAAATTCTGGGTGTGGAATATCGTAAGTTCTTTACCTTTTCCCTTTCTTAGAAATTAAAACTTTTTAATATTGCTGCTTTTTTCTCCTCAAAATAGAAAGTAGATTTTTCATAACTTGCAACTGTGATATTTTCTAAAAGGAGTGAAAGAATTTCATAGAAACATATTTAAAATGCTTCATGAAGGAAATGAATTTTCTCTTCAAAATTAAGTAATAAAAGAAGAGCAGGAATTTTCCCTTTCTTAGAAATTAAAACTTTTTAATATTGCTGCTTTTTTCTCCTCAAAATAGAAAGTAGATTTTTCATAACTTGCAACTGTGATATTTTTTTAAAGGAGTGAAAGAATTTCATAGAAACATATTTAAAATGCTTCATGAAGGAAATGAATTTTCTCTTCAAAATTAAGTAATAAAAGAAGAGCAGGAAGAATAAAATTGCAGCATTTCCTATATATCTGCAAATTGGTTAGTTGAATAATGTCAGAATAGTTGTAAAATACTGCAAATGAACTATGAATATACGTAGTGTGATCAGGAAGTTCTAGGACTGAATTTTTATTTTTATAAAAGTAGATGTATACAATCTTCAAAATACAATCCTATTGTATTGTTGCCATCTTTTATTCAAACTAGTGAAAGCTGCTTGATAAGCATTTTTTGCTATAGCCACTTGTGATTTTTTCTGTTGCTTGAAATCTTTCTTTCAAATTTTTTTTCCTCCAAATTTTGAAAAGTAAAAAGTAGGGTAAATATGGAGTTTGTGAGACAATCTGCCAGCTCAGCATGAGCTAAGATGACATTCAAACAGTATCTTGATACAAAAATTAATATGAATCTCATATGTAGCAAGACAAAGAAAATTGATCAAAATTAACTATAGTTTGCAATGATGAAAGAAAGTAAGTAATTTCACAAAATATTTTTTTACATTTAAAAAATTTTTAATTTGATGATTTTAGAACAAAACTGAAAATAGTTATGGTTTAATCAAAATTATTTAATATAGGAGTCTGTTTTTCAGAATTTAAATGTTCTTATCCAAATGTCAAACAGAAAAATTCAAAAGTATACTATTCCGTAAATTTTTGTAAAAGCATAAAAAACTTTATGAATAATATGCTTTTGCAGGGCTCCTTGAAACTATTTTGGACTGAATTTGTTAATTATGATAAAGTACACAGGAATTTTATGTATCGGGAAGAGGCTTTTTCATAGAGAACTTCTGAAATTAAATGTAGAAAAAATTTTAAAAAAAGGGGGTCTCTTCAGAATGGGAGAGGAGTTACTTGTGTTTTACAATTTTAGCCACTTATCCTCTCTAATTGATTCATTTTGGTTCAACTTACCAAAACTGTACCAGTGAGTGATTTTGTCTCCATTATATGTATGTGTATATACTTCTGAATTTTTTATTCAGCAATATATTTCTGTATTTTGAAATGTTTCAATTGGGTTTGGTTATGGTTCATTTGACTACAGTGTTTTGCCAAAGCGTTCAAGGGCTGTCTACTTGTCTGAATTGAAAATCCACCAGTTAATCAGTGCTTATCTTGCACTAAAATCTAAGAGAAGCAATTAAATATTTACCATTTCCTTAATGTATACTTTTAGAGAAATATAAGTATTCAGTTTTGACTTTAGTTTCAATACAGCGTTTTATTTACATGGAAGAATGATTTTTAAAGCCTTTCCATTTAATTAAAAATCTCGGTAAAAATTTGAAGAATAACGAAAAGCATCTTAATAAAAATACACCCCCCCCCTCCAAACAGAGAAAAGCCTATTTTGGACAGCATTCAGTCAAAGGGTTTACAAGTATACTTTTAATACAGATAATATAAACTAATAAAGTAGCTTTTGTGTTCCCCAAATATTTTAACCCTTTGCATTCATACTTTTTCCCACTTAAAGCTTTGAGCAGCTTGGACTTTTGCTGTATATGACTATGTACTGTGCAATTTATTTAAAGGTAAAATATTTTTAACATTATTTTATTATTATCATAATGCAAACATTTGTAAATGAAAAGTTATAAATTATTTGTAATTTTCAAGTTAATGATACGATTAAAGCAATTAGCAGGATGTTAACCTGGCTGACGATCGCAAGTTTCACAAAAATAAACGATTTGTCTTCTAGCCTTTTAGGTTGAACAGACACAGCAGTCTTCACTAACACTATCTCGGCTGAAGAGATAATATATTTTGACCACCTACTCAATATTGCATCGCGAGACCATAGCCTGAAAAACAGCTGCAATTCGCCTTGGCACGGATGACAAGACTTGAGACATGTTGTACCAAATGTCTAAGCAGTGGTCATGCAAAGCGAGATATTCCAACATAGTGGTGTTTGAGCTCTAAGTTGCCACTCCATGACATCCCAAATGTGCTGTATTGGGTAAGATCTGGCGAGTTAGGTGGCCAAAACATTAATTGGAATTCATCTTTATGTTCCTTGAACTACTTCAATTCGAGCCTTGTGACATGAGGCGTTGTCCTGCTGGAAGATTCCATTTCCAGCTGGGAAAACAGATGCCATGTAAGAATGCAATTGATTCATAATTATGTTCAGATAGTCCGCAGCTTTCATGGTCTGACTACAACTAAGGGTACCAGAAATGTGCCCCAAAGTGTAATACTGCCATCACCAACCTGTGTATGACCTGCTATATGGGAGGAGCAGCTGTTCACCTGGAAGACGGCATACTCTGATATTACCATCGACCTGATGAATGAGAAATCGTGATTCATCTGAGCAGGCAACTAATCATCTTCCTCTTATCCATGGTTCAGTCTCAATGTTTCTGGGCTTACTGTAAGCATAGTTGACAGTAACACTTGATCAACAGAGACACACAAATGGGACATCTGCTGTGCATCCAACAGTGTCCGGTGAACCGTGTGTTCCGAAATAATTTGGATCTGCATTACATTAAGATGTCAGCTGAGCTACTATCTGGTGCTGATTTTCCTGCACCAAGTTGGACAGTCTCTGTCTACTACTGGTTTCACTGTCATTTATTCACTTTGCATAAATACGAACAACAGCAGATTGTGAATAACCTACCAGTCATGCAGTTTTGGAGATACTCGTTCCAAGTCTTCGAACCATTACAATCAGCCCTGTATCATATTCGCTTAGATCAGCAGCCTTTCCCATCACTCGCAAAAGTAAGTGCAAGAATGATTCTTTACCTTCTCCAGTAGCAGTTAAATGCCATTCCCACTCAATGACATCCAAGTTATGCAGATGACTTCATTAAAAAATATGGGGATGGTTACATTGTTTTGGCTCGTCAGTGTATATTTCATCTGCCTATTTTCCCAAACATTATCAAAATTTTCTGACGCGTTTTCATCACTTTCACTAGAATCACTATATTGCAATGCTTTTTTTTTTTTTTTTCCCTTCACTGGTGGAATAATGTCGCTGTCATCGGAATCACTTTTCTATTCATCCACACTGCTATCTTGAAATCGCATTCTTCTTTCATCACATTTTTTGCTATGGTGAATAGTATTTTTTATTTTTACTGGCCAAACAAATGACTAAATGCTGAAATCAATGAAACATTAAATCGCATACAATTAAAATTTAGCTGCAAATTACGATCGTGTGATCTTCATTGCAGTAGATTGTTGGTGTACTTTAAGCACGATGCCAAACTTTGGCAGTGCCTGTGAGGAGTAAGAGTACAAAGGATTAATAAAATGTATTTTCTACTATATAGATTTACCCTCACAGACAAAATATGATTTGAAATAAGAAGAAAGCATGATACATTGTCTACAAGAATTAAAGTGGAGAAGGAATCCAGAAAACTTTCGAGCATATATTAGAAAAATAAGATTTAACCATATAGTACTTAAAACTAAATTAAAGGCAGAAAACAAATTAATTCACTGCAAATTTTCTATTTGGGTCATTAGTTGGATTTCTTTACTGATGATCTGTTCTGAAGAAAGTTACACATAAAACATTTAATGAGAGCAATTTTAAACATATTTTTTCTTAAGTAATTATTAGTCATTACAGCCATTTGCAACACATAATTTTTATAGTTAAAATTTTTAAAATGTACGCAAAGTCCTCTTTACAAGTGATCTGCTAACAACTGAAAAGTTTAACATGTTCTCTTTGCAATGACATCAGAAGGCATATATGGTGATAAGGCCTCTTGAATCTTGACAAACCATGCTTAAAAGAATTATTCTAAGGAATAATAGCTATTTTAACATTTTGCATTTTTAGCTTAAAAGACTTATTTTATAAACATATATATATATATATTTCTCTCAGCATTAATTAACTAAAATAATAGTTTAATAGAAAAAACGAATGTATTACAATGACCTCAAGAACTGCTGTACTTAAAACACCCCTGGGTGTATGGCTTCTTGCTGACATACCTTACAACAGTTTTCCATGTATTGAAGACTTTTTAAAATAATAGCTTTTCTTTATATTGCATGTAATTCTAAATGAACTTTTTCTAATGAAAAATTTTTGGAATGGGAAACAAAAACTATATGATAAATAGAATGCTAGTCCGTCTATATCAAAAAACGTATTCAAATTTATTTCTGCCTATAAATCAAAAAAAATAATGAACATTGTGTGAAGCCTGCTGCATTGCATTTGAACTTTTTCCCAAAGTGTGTACATATTCTGCAAGTTTTGATAACGCTATTTTGATTTTTTCAAATTTTCACTTAGAGATTCTCCTCCTAAAACTTTCTTCCGTTGACGCAGCATATGATTAAATAGGTGAGGAAACACTAAAAAAGAAAAACATTGTATACATAAAAAAAGAAACAAAAATATAACATTAAAATGCACACAAAAGAAACATAATTAAGAATTAAGATACATTTTGGATGAAATAGTCCATTAAATAGTAATAAAAAAACACTGTACAATGTATAAATTAAAATTTGTTTTCATTTCATTAAAAAATTAGATCCTTCATTTAAATCAAACCTCAGTTGCTTTTAGTATCCTTTAGCAATCAGAATCGAGAAATTCATTTAGATTTTTATTAAAACAGCCTAGTATTATTTAGTGTATTGATTCTTTCAAATACAGAGAAGTAAAGTTATGAAAATATGATCATTTCTGGAAAACTCCCACGTAGTTATGTGTTATCCTCCCGAACGGCCAAGTAGCATGATTTTGCACCGATTATGGATGACTGATTCCTTTAAAATTCCACAGTAACAAATGGCAGTTTGTGGTAATTACCAAAATTTCTGCGAATGGTTCAAGGGATAATACAAAAGTACCAAATCCCAACAACAAGAGCTCTGCCCAGACTGCAATGGAATAAGGAGAATATTTTGTCCAAGGTTTGTACAAGACACCAAATTCACTTGATTTTTGAAGAAATTGTTGCCAGCATTAACAAAATTATTTTATGAATGAATGATAAATATGCTCTTCAGGTAGACAAGCTCTTGTCTGAAGAACAGAACAATTTCATATGCTCATTCTTACATCATACACTAACTGGAACCTCATCTAATGACTTTTGTAGCAGAGAGATTTTCCATTTAAGGATACTTAACTTCTGCTTTTGATTATTATGAAGAAAATGCACTGACTCTAGTCCTTCACAAATAATGTTCTAGGATCAAAATCTAAATGACCTAAATCAAGTTTAGCTGCCCCCCCCCCCCAAGTGCACAATAATTTACACCATTCTGTAACGAAAAGCAGGGGGGAAGGGTTGTATCTGCATTCTGGATGCATCTGGTAGCAAATGTATCATCAACATAAGTACCACCAATACCATCAGAGCAGACAATCCAGCTCTAATTTATAACCATATATATGTATGAAAGTCAAAATACAAAATTAAAAAGGCTGCTTTCTAGCCTAATTTAAAATTTTACATTGGCATGTTTCTATTCCAATTTGATTCAAAATTAATTTCTCTATAAAATCACAAGATTATAAATGTTAAAAACCAGAGAAATTCTAAAAAAGAAATTTTTCCAAAATATAATGATAAAAATCCAAATTAAAGTAATGAGTTAAATATAATTTTAGCGCATAAAATGTTTTATCATAAGTGCATAAAATTTTTTCATCTGTATCAAAAATTAAAAAATGTAACATGGTTACTGAAATATAATTAACTTTTCTAAATATTTAATATGAAAGCATTTATTGATAAAAATGTAAAAATAAACAGGCTGTAATTTAGATAAAGAATGCAATTAATGAAATTTATATTTTATCTTCAAATCAAAAGTAATATTTTTATATTCACAGGAATATTAATCCAATTTTATTGGTTTATCTTCTGGAAATTTATAATCCATGTAAACATTTATTAGCCTAACCAATTTTTTCATTCAGAATTTTTTATATAATTTCTTCTTTTTGACTTGATTAAATTAATGTAATTAAACAAATGCCCAATATCAATATTTTAATATGGTAAACACAAAATTTTAAATGCATAATCAAGTAGTTTACTATGGCATTTTGATCACTTGCATTCCAGCGTTTACTTATTTTGCAGCAGAACTTAATGGCATTAATATTATTCTATTTTATAAAATGTGATTCAGTTTTAATTTGCACAGAAACATCCAAATAAAATAGTCTGGCAAGTTGAATGTTTTTCCAAATCAAATGTTCTGGAGGCAAAAATACATTTTCTACATAAATACTTATTAATTCCATCATATTCTGCAAATCAGGCTCTGAATTTTACACTAGACAATCACCATCTTCCAAATTTCTATAACTATGCAAATCAAAAATGAAACAAAATCCAAAGAACAACAGAACATCCAAAGTATATACAGAACAACAGTCTGAAAGTTAGTTTGAGAGTGTGCTATTCAATGACTAAGAAAGTTTAAGCTGCATTACAGCAAGTTTTATGAAAATGCTGCCAATTAAACAAATTTAAAGTTTTTTTTATGCAAGTACAAAATGAAAATAATGTAAGTAAAAAAGTAAATGTATATGCTAATGCTGCCAAAGAAAAGCCTAGAACATTAGTTATTTAAATGATATTAGAACAAACTGTTCTCATACACATGATGATGTCCCACTCAAATATTTTGTTTCACCTATTCTCATAAACTGCAGTGTTTTTTTTTTTTCTTTTTTTTCATGAATGTGCCTTATATAAGTAGTTTCTGGATGTTATGTCATTATGCAACATTGATGGACCATGTTAAAAAAAGGGGGAGGGTTCTGTAGCAATATGGTCACATAGAAGATATAGGTTTAAAAATATCAGAGGGAAAAAAGGTTTCAATATTTGTATTTCACTGCATTCTCTAAAATGTAATGCATAATTCAAATATAGAATTAATAATATAAACACAGAATGTAATGGATTAGCTTGTTGATAAGATTAACTTTCATTAATACCAAGATTAATCCTACTTTCTCCTGGTATAAGTTTCATAGTAATGGAAAATTTTGATGCATTCTTTACAAAAACATACACTTCTATTAGTTACCGCACTCCACAAATTTCTTCTAGAATTTATTTTATGTAAAAGTGTAAGCAATTTTTTAAAAAAAATATTAAGTACAAAAATTATTACAGTGAAATACTGTAAATCTACAGACTTGAAATCCGCGTTGCCTCTCAAAATATAAACATTTAGTTTAAAGCTTCCGGAAACCGCAACATGGAGTATGAAATATCGAAGAAAAAACGTGAAATTATCGGAAAAAAAAATACGTCATTAATTACCAAATAATAATGAGTCATAATGGAAATACCAAATTATTGACATCATGATAAGAGTTTTTTCCCCTCCAATCTGCATCGAGGTAAAAAAGCAGATGATTCACTAAACTCTTCTTTCAAGTTCATGCTTCATGTTGTTGTACTTTCTGAGCTTTGTTATTTCACGAGATTGTTTAGTGATGTTGTTTTTTTTATTCCGGATATTTTGTGGATAAATTAAGTATGGTTTAAATTTCAGCGTTTTTTAATACAGTGACAGATAAGAAACGCACTCGTGATTTTACTGCTTGAAACAGTGAAAAACATAAACACGTTGCATTGACGGTAATGAAAAAAGTGGAAATTCTGCTAAAGAGAGGTGCTTCTGCTCGGTTTATAGCAGAATCATATGGATTTGCAACACGAACTGTGTATGATATACAGAACAATAGAGAAAAGCTGTTGAAATTTTACAGCAACAGTGTTCTAACACCGGAATCCGAAATCGGAAATCTTTACATGAGGCAAAATAGGCAAACCTCGATGCTGTCTTGTACGAGTGGTTCTGGCAGCTGCGGAGTGATGGGGTACCTATTTCAGGACTACTCCTGAGAGAAAAGGGGGAGCAGATTCATGCTGATTTAAAAATAGAAGAACCTAATGTAAAAGAACAATATAATATAATCAGTTTATATATGTAATAATAATTTAATGCATATAATGTATTAATGTATATAACAATTTAATTAAATGTATCTAATACGCCTTATTTTGCACTTTTAGTCTGAATATTATTTTTCTTGTCCTGAAATTCGAAAAATCCTAAAATCCGCACAACCTTTGGTCCCATGCGTTGCGGATTTCTGGACTTCTACTGTACTACCCTCTCGACCTTAAAAATGTTTTTCAAATGGAAATAATACTAATTTATTGATACTCACATGGAATATATGATAGCAAAATTAATATATTTGCATAGTAGAAACTAAATGAAATGTTCATAGGATTTGGAAGGGTTAGGGAAAATAACTGCTTCCTTTTTATTGTATCCAATGCAAGAAAGATATTTGAGACTTCACTCTGTGGGAAAAAAAAAAAAAAAGTTCTCATCTTCAGCCAAAGATATAAATACATAATTTAAATAAAATAATCATGTTTATCAAAGAATGAATAAAAATTTAGAAGAAATACTTACAAAAACTCCTGCAGGGTATAATGCCACGAAAAATGAATATCTAAAAAAGAAGGAAATTCATTATTTTCAGAATAGAGTTGAAAACTAACACACCAAACTATTACATATGCTCTATTTAAAACATGGGTGTCTAAACTATAACTGTTTGAGGACCGCATTGCAAAGGAAAAAAAAAATTGCAGGCCCACACATACAATATTTTTTAACAAATTGAAATAAATATTAGCTCTGTGTTGTTTTCATTAAAATAAATTAACTTTTATTAATTTTTTAAAATTTGAATTAGATATGTATAGGTACGTATTCATTATTAATTTGTAAAAGTTTCATTTCATTTAGTTTGGATTTCATCAAGATGGAAAAAATTCAAATTAATGAGATGGATGAATTTGCTTTTGTTGAACAAGCAAAGGCCCACCAGCGGCCGAGCGGTAAAGTCGCTGAACACTGGTAGTTCGGTCCGAGGTTCGAATCCCGCGAGCGGGCTGGCTGCATGGGCGTTTTCGTGGTTTTCCCCATGTGTAACGTGTATACGAGCCAGTTTCCCTTAAAAAGTCTTCCACGAAAGGCATCCCTCCCCTTAGGCAGATAGCCCTCGTGTGCTTTGCCATAATTAAATACACCAACACCAACGTTGAACAAGCAAATCGATAGCGTGTTCAACAGACGAGGTTGCAATTCTGAATTGCATTTTCAAGATGTTTACCAGTGATCTTTGTCCTATTTTTGTTTTTGTATGCTTCATTCTTGAAAATAACTGTTCACAAATATAGGTACTGCCAAAAGCTGAAGATATTAATAACGCATGATTGTGAAAATTAGGATATTTATCGTGAGGTAGGTAATCTTTATGAAACTCCAGTAAAGAAACATTTTCAAATTTTTCTTTCAGTTGAATGTCACTTTGGAGTTAATACATCATAACATACTAATATGTTTTTATTTAAAAATAAATGCCAACGAACCGATTATATATGAATCAAATTCAAGCATTTATTTTTTTAATAAAAACATGTAAATTTAAATAGTTTTATATAATTTGCGTTTGGACCACATTTTAGACTTTTGGGCCGCACTTTAGACACCCATGATTTAAAACAATACACATGAAGTGAGGCAAGAAATAGCCTTAATTAATTAGATATATCTTGAAATATTGTGGCTTTGTTTCTAGTGTATTGCAATAAAGTTAATATTACAGTAAAACAAGTGAAACGAATATCCCTCCTAGTGCATATAAAAGTTGTATTTACAATAAACAATCTACAACCTATAAAGCAATAAATTCTAGCTATTTTCACTTTTGCATAATCATTAAAAGAGTTATTTTAATATCTTTCAAGAACTTTTTCTTTACATTTTCAACTCAGTTCATGTTTTGGCACAAGAGCCCTAGTTTTTGAAATGCCTTTTCTTCTAAAAATTAATTAGTTCTAAATTTTGATTTAAAATGGGCGATATGCAACTCTTTCTTTCATTTGAACATTCAGAAGTATGTATGCAGTTTTTAAATGCTTTTATTCTAATCCAGGCTTCGTAAAAATATTAATGATACTTGAGAGTTTAAAGTTTATATTTTCATGAAATTAATAGAAATACAATATTCAACAGAAAACGAAGGTGAATTTCATAAGGTGAATATTTTTAATTTACATATTTTATAATGTCTTGAAAATTTACTAAATACAGCTGTACGTCCCATTCTTTAAAAATAGTGGACTGTAAATTGACTTGATATTACTTCAGTATAGAACCCAAGAAACCTCAGAGTCATAACGTTGACCGAAACTTCTTTATTGACTTTCAAACAAGTAAGTTGGTTGAGGAACGGCGAAGAGCACACTGCAAACTCCGACTTCGGTAGCAGCTTACCACACAAACTCAGAAGAACCTCTGCTTAGTTGAAACTCCAGTAATTCACAGCAAGCTCAAAGCTCTAAACGCGAGCTTTAAAAACCTAACAAATTTGTGTCTGCGCCGCTCCTTGGTACAAAGAAAGAAATACAATTTGCATAACATCGAACAACAACATTAATCAATAAACATTAGTTACTATACGAAAACTGGTCTAAATAATGAAAAGCTTGAACTATTGTGTTAATTGGTAGAATGTGACGAAGCAACATGAAGACATATAGATAACAAATTCCAATGCATGATATGAGGGTACCATAAATTTCATTAAAATAAAAATTCCTTCTGAAATGTAATAAAAACAAGCTTTGGTTTTATGTAAAACTGGATTGGAAAACACTGAACATGGGTTAAAATAATTATTTAACACAGGTTATCATTTATATTTGGGTTTAAAAAATAATATAATCAAATTGGTTTTATAATCCTATTCAGAATTTCACAGATAAACAGTTATATATGTATATTACTCTATTTATTGAAATAAATGAGAAAAAAACACCAATTAAAATAAATAAAATTAAATATATCAGTGATTATCTACAGTATTCAGAATGTTCATTTCAATAATTCACAGTTCTTTTAGTTTTTCTAATAATTACAGATAAAAATGTACATTTATTAAAATAAGCAAACAGCTAAATTTTATCCAAATAAACAACACTAATGCAAAATAGAAATATTTCGTTTATAAATCATACATAGGCAATTATGCTATTTAACTTGGAAGAGATTTTCTCTTATTTATTTAACAATAAAAACAAGACCAAATTATGTTGCAAACATATGCACAGACATACAAAACATGCAAAAACATGATAAATAATGGGTGTTAAAGATGAAAAACAAACATATTAGACATTTCATTTTACTTCTGGAAAAGAAATTTTTCATAAAAATACAAGATATACAATGGACATTTAAATTCTTGATTTAATTATAGACAGCTTAATGAGTTTAATTCTGGTCAAGATTCATGAGTTATTACCTTTATTTATTTCACTTTCTCAACTGATCATAAATAATGCACACATATGCTCAAAGAATTGATACACGATAGCTTTTCCTATTGTTTTCTCTTGCCTTGTTTGACCACATACAATATTTTCTTACTTTCGGCGATATAAATAATTGTATACAGATTTACAATTGCATCTTGTTTTGGGTGCCTTTAACCCCATGTAATTAAAAACATAATTCCACATACCTCTGTTCCTAAAAAAGTTCTGCGAACTTTTAGATATCACTTCATATTCAAATTATTAGTCATACAATCTCACAAAATATATATTTCTCAATTTAGAAATATATTTCATTATTAAACACACTGACACTTTAATTAAATAATACCTATTTTTTACCTAATTAATATACATTTAATCAGAAAAGCTGTTAAGAAATAAGAGAATAATAATTATTGAGATTGATAACAAAAACAAAACTGTTTTGCCAATGTGTTTTATAAATCAGACTCATAAAAAAGAAAATTTTACACACCTGCACCATGTAAGTGTTTTTGATGGTAATCCCAAAAGATTACAACAATAAAATGAATACCTAGTAATTTCACTAATTGACCAAGCAATGATTGCAAGTGCAAGAGTTGGAGAATTATGTACCTAGGAGAGAAGATAAATTCTTTAGTAACTACAAAAGGTTATGTGATTTATAAATCTCCATTTATGCAACCACAGATACTATTATAATCACATTTTATAATTTTGCACATCAAAATATAAATATTACAATTATTTTCAATAAATATTTTTTTTTTTTTTTTGGAAGATGTAAAGAGAAGAAAATAAAATACTTCATTATAGTTTTTTAGGTAAGAAATTAAAACGAAAAAATTGGAAAAAGCTACAGAAAAATGCCGCTAAATGCAGCAAAAGTTTAAAAACAAATAATAACTGAATGCAATATCTACATTTAACAAAAAACTACTTTTATAAAAGCCTCACATTAGTACACTTTTCAGTAACTGAAAAGAATGAAAGAAGAAAGGGGGAAAAAAGTGTGATTCAGAAAGATAAAGATGCAAATCAAAAACATTTTTCTTGTTATGTAAAAGGTGTTCAGTTTGAATCCCAGCAATAGCTAAATACCCACCTATTAAAATATGGGGTACTATTCGGTTTCGAGAGCCGTAAAAAATCGCCAAACTATTGTTGATGCCAATGCTGCCAAAAATAATTGCGGCAACCCTAATAATTGCTGCAAGAAAGGAAGTATAATAGTAAATAACTATCTAAGATTGATGTTTTAATTTAGATGAAAGGTTAATTTCATATAACACTTATTTTATTATTATAATTTATTTGAAAAAGGCTAAACATGACTGAATGGAAGCATAAGAGTAAATAACTATTTCAGATCATTCTTATAATTTATATAAAATTTGCTAAACATAACTGAATGGATGCCTGCATCGCTATTTCGCTACCGACTTATCGCTAAAGCATAATTTCTGGTTGTTCAAACGTAATTTTCTATAATGAATGATGCCTTTTCTTTGAAAATATTCTCGGTAAAATGCAGAATTGCTCACTTATTTGTTTGCTGCTTCTTACAAGGGTAAAAACAACTGAATTTTTGTCAATTTTCTTTCACTTTTTAAGTGAAAATAGGTCAATGTGTACATAGATGAAGTCAAGGGTGTGCGCAGTGCCATTTTTGTGCAATTCTAGGAATTTTTTTAAAGTGAAAATAGGTCGATGTGCACACAGATACCGAGTATGTGCAATTCTTAAAACCGCATCAAACAGTGGGCGATTCTGCACTTTACCCAAAATTCTATTGCCAACTTTTCGTTATCGGCAATTCCCAAATTGTTAAATCCATAGGATATCAAAAAAGGATTTAAAATTTAAACTAGTATGTCAATGGCATCTTAAGAAATATAGAACTACATAAACTTACGCAATCTGAAATCAACGCGTACGCTAGATTTGGCGCACTGTTAAATGGGCGCATTTGCTAGATTTGGCGCTTTTGCACATACATTTTCGCTGCAATTTTTTTACGGCCCTCAAAACCGAATAGTACCAAATATGGGAATCATTTCAATAGGGGAAGATTTAAAGGCTTAGGCTTGCATATTTTTCAGGTATGAAATAATTTGTACTACTGTTAAAAAAATCTGATGCATACACCCAGACTTCCTTGCACTGAATATTAAATTATATACATTTTTTTTTCTGCATTTCATTTAAACTTATTTCCTCAAATTTCATTAGACATATTTGTCACTCAATTACTTCAGTTCTCACTTCGAGGCAAGGCAAAAAAATACATAAAACCTCAAAATATATTTATTAAAAATTGAAAACATAGAAAAATATAAAATACCAAATACAGTTAAAACAATTTGAAAATATTTTACAATTAAAATTAGAGTTTCTACGCAAAAACAAGCAATCAGCCAGCGGACAAGAAGGCAAATTTTTTTATACACAAAACTGAAAGTTTCCGTTTGGTCCTGCTCGGCAAAAAGGACACTCAAGGTGCAGAAACTGACTTAATTCACTATTCTGCTGTTTCAAATGTAGACAAATATGGCTGCTACATGCTTTAAAAAAGTTAGGCTTAGCCGCACTTAAACAACTTTTAAATTATTGATAATTTTGTAAATATTGTGTGCAGATTAACTATTAGGATCAAAACCTTAACCAGAAGATAATAGCATACTTCAATCATTTTTTAAGCAAAAAATGCACAATTTACCAACATATAAGAATAATAAAAAAAAAAAAAAAAAAAAAAAACTGAGTTCATGGAGCCAAGTAACAGAGTGGGTAAAAATACATACATATTTATATACTTTAGGTGTGGCTAATGGCAACCAAAAAGGGAGGTGCACAGCTACATGTTATAGCAAGTCCTATATACAAAATTTTAACGTTCTGACGCTATTTGTTTTCAAGTTATGCGAGATATAGATGTCACAAAAAATAAGTTCTCTTCTGAATCCATTTTAAATCTTTTTTTGCAATCCAATTTTTTTGGGAGGGAAGAGTCCTTTATTTTGTCCGTATGTACAGATGTCATGCAAAAACATCATTAAATTGCATTCAATAGAAGTCAAAATGGATATTTTTGTCGAAATATGATACCCGAAAATTT
Source organism: Stegodyphus dumicola (assembly GCF_044657685.1). NCBI lineage: Eukaryota > Metazoa > Arthropoda > Arachnida > Araneae > Eresidae > Stegodyphus > Stegodyphus dumicola. The sequence continues at coordinate 39,938,111 of NC_140776.1, forward strand.
ATGCGATTACAATACTTCTTTTCCTTCATACAAGGAAGTAAAAATATTGAAAAATTAAATTGAGGGGGGGGCAATGCATATTTATGAATATATTAAAAAGTTTTAAATGTATTTCAAATTGCATAATGCTTAATAATAAATAATAAACAGTGACCTTTATAGTTACAATACCTGTGTAGTACATGCAAAAGATCTTTTTCAATCTAAATGTATTCAATGATTAGTGTCAGCATTCAGTAGTTATGACTCAAAGGCATCATTTAAGTGAAGGTCAAAAATAGCAAATAACTGGTAGAACTGAGATCAAACACAAATCGAAGTCGCTTCAAGATTTGAATATACCTCCAGGTGTCATACTAAGAGTTTGGAGCCACTTTTCAAATACCAGATCAGTTGACAGACAGCTTGGTCAAGGGCAAACGAAAGCAACAACTGCATTAGAAGACTGTTTTCTCTCATTGCTGGCTCGAAGAAACTGAGTAGCGAGTACAAGAGAGTTTGTTTAAAACCTTCAAGTTGCCACAGGAACTTGAATTAGCCATTCTAATAACAAGGCTTAACGAGGTTGGACTGTATGCAAAGAAGCCAATGGCTTGTGCCTCACTCACTCCAGCTTCTGAAGGAGCCCATTTACACTTATGTGGTTGTACTGGTCAATGGTGCAAAGATAACTGAGCCCGAGTACTTTTTACTGATGAGTTCATATACAGCCTAAACAGCGATTCTAGATGTGTTTTGATCTAAAGCAGTGCTCCGCAACCGGTGTGCCATGAGTAGGATATAGGTGTGCTGCAATCAAAATCAAAATATATTTCAAATTTTGCAATTTTTTATCATGTATTTAATACACAATGACAATTTTTTTCCTTAATAATGTCTATTTTAAATGTTTTTATATATTTCACTGTTGTGTGTGTGATTGTAAGTGTGTCAGCATTTGAATTTTTTCGGCACTTCCCTGATAACTCGGAACTCTTTGGTGTGCCACGAAATTCCAGAAAGATTTTTTGTGCGTTGCAGGTGAGAAAAGGTTGCGGAGCACTGATCTAAAGAGAGGAAGGAACACATGTATTTATATGGGTTTTGGATATCTGTAGTGTTTTATGTTGTAAATTTGTGTTTATGGTTTTTTTTTTTTTTTTTTTTTTTTTGTGTGTTTGTTTGTTGGTCTGTAATTTTGTGTTAGATGTGCTTACTTATTTTTGATTTAGTATTTTTGTTTGTTGTTTGGGGGTGGCTGGGTTACTGGCTGCTCTTGTTTGTGGAGTAACGGGGCCCCTTCTTTTGAGCTATGGGGACACTCACGTTCAGGTGGGCTGAAGGGAGCCTCCAATTCTTACTACAACTTGCCTTTCCTTGTCCATGAAATATCTCATTTTTGTGACCACAGTTTCATGGTTTGCGGAGGAATCACAATAAATGGTCATACCGAGTTGCATATCTTTCAGAGAGTTTCTATAACCGCTTGGAGATATGTGGGCAAGTTATTGGAACCCCAAGTTAGACTATTTAGGGATGCTGTTGGCCCAGAGTTTTTGCTAATGGATAACAATGCTCGGGCTCATTGAGCATATATGGTGTCAGAATACATGTAAACAGATGATATCACTCAAATGGACTGGCCACCTTACTCACCCGACTTGAACAGGATTGAGCATGTGTGGGATGCCTTATACCCTCTGTGAGCTGAAAAATGCATTTTTAGAACAGGGGTGTGCAATTTCCCAAGACTTGATCAACACTTTGGTAAAGTCTACATTATCAAAATGTGAGGCATGCATATCTGTCCGAGGTGACCATACACCACATTAAAGAAAAATGTTTTCCACAAGAGGTGACTTCATTTTCCCATCATTTCCCAATTTCCATAAATTTGGCTTTAATTTCAATATTTTACAAATAATCAACTGCCAAACATTGTAATTTATTTTAACTAATGCACAAATTTCTATTAATAATTTTTCATTAAGAATAAGTCATGTTTTATTTCTGTCAATATCCTTTAACTTTGATGATCAGTGTAATATGAAGCACTCTTTAAAGGTTTAAAAATTTAACAAAAAAGTGATACTCAAGTCCTCTAATGAAAATTACAAAAAGAAACAGGCTTACATTTTCAATAGGATTCATAATACCCCATGCTTGAATGACACGTGATGCCACCTGAATGGAAGTGACAAGAGCACTAGCTTTCACAAGACCTAAAATGCAATGTACTACCTATAATTAAAAAAAAAAAAAATTACTACAGTTTGATTTAGAATTGGAATTATAAAAATTTTTACCAAAGTATTTTCATATTTCACTATATGAAGGCTAAAGAAGGTTATTTATTACAATGCAGCAATTAAAATTTATCTGTCTTAAGACTGATGCCATTGCAGAAGAATGGTAAAAGATAAGACACTAGCTTTTATTCATATTACCCATGGAGGACACTGGCAAGATTGACACTATTCATATTACCCATGGAAGAACCATGGAAACCCTACACAGTCAAGGCATTTTCATCATGGGAATGAAACACCAGCATTCAAAAATTTTAATCTGCCTGGTCATTGGTAGTGTGCTACTGATAAAAGTTAGCTTCTCAAAACAATCTTTTTAGGTTTAAAAGAACACAGTTTTACCTGGTGATATACCAGGTGATTGATAGACTTTCACCTAATAAAATGTTAACACAGTTGACTGAATTTTTTTTTATTATTATTAAAAGACTCAGAATTATACATTTACTTTAATATTTCAGGAATATATTTCCTAAACACACACACATAAAATACAAATATTAATCAACAATATTTAAAATAAGGCAAAAAGCAACCTCAGTTTGCCACAGACTTTTAAATAAAGCTCTGTTGATTTAAAAATTTATTTATATATAAACCTTCTTCTTCAAGAGGAAATTTTTCCGGCTCCTGAAAAATACCTTTGAAATCAAAAGTTTTATTCAAAACCCATATCAACCTAAGGTGGCTTTTTTATTTAATTTTAAATTTGACACTGGTGTATTTTTCTTGCAATTTTATGAGCTACTATTTAGAAAAATATTATATTTAAGAATCATACATGGTAAGTACAATTCTGGAAAGTAAATAAAAGCTAATACTTTAAAACTTTTTCTTAAAGGCAATCTTTTCAAAAGATCGAATACACAAAAGATTTCTATGTTTGAATATAAAGCTGTTATACTTTTCAACATGGTTTAAAAAGTTCCTCTGTAGATATGTATTATTCCGTTGACTGTGCAATTTCATGGATTCCTGCCAATGTATGTCAATCATTCCTGAGGAAGTCCTCTCTTTTATTTAATAAACAACCTATATTTGACCACTTCATTTTTGCCCTTCTTAAAAAACAGAATTCATTGGTTTCTATTGTTTTGGTAAGCCTTCTGATTTTAACAGAAGCTCTGTTTAGTATGATAAACTCTCCCTCCCTTGCATTAATTGTTCCTGTCTATTAATGTTCAGCTGACATTATCATACCCATTAATACACCTTTTGTGGATGGACGGATTCAAAAAATTTGAATATAATGTACTGCTTTTTGTTCTGTAGAAGGCAGGTCCCAAATTTTAATATTTTTATTTAAAGTAAACCAATAACAGTTACCGTAATTTCCGGAAGAAAGGCCGCATCAGAGTAAACGCCGCACTTGAGAAAAATGGCGGGAAAAAAATTTAAATTACACAGAAACGCCGCAATAGATTAAATTGCGTGTGACATCGTCGTGGGCCGTATAGACGCAAAAACTCAACCTAAGTCCTGATATATGACTTACCAGTTAAGAAAAATGCATGAAATGAAACCATAACTCAAAAATAAATTAAAGGTAAGAAATGTATAGCTTCTGTGCCGTTTAGAGACATTTTCAAAAATTTTCCGCTCCCTAATTAAAAACTATCCAACAAGTACTTGTACCCTAACTGATGGGATCTGTATTTGGCAGAATGCCAAGAAAAATCCATTCATGCTGAAGGAGAAATACGTCAGAGTTCGTTATTACGAGGCAGGTGGAGTCATGTCCGCCTTTGAAAAAAATTGCAGAAAAGGCAGGGGTGGAAAGAGGATGGGTCCTGGAAGATTCATCGAATGGCAGAGGAGAGAGACTATTCAAACTGATGAGAATGTTGATTTGAAAGGGGGAAGAATGTTATTGTTCTGAGATCTCGTTTAGGATGAATAAGGCATGTAGGTCCGTTCAAGGGAAAGAACGTAAACAAAATAACGTTCGCAAAAAGCAACTGAGTGGTCTTTTGTGTGGGAACACCACCAATCTATGCGCAATGACAAGGCCATCCAAACTATGTACAATGACCATCATAGGAAATATTTTATTTTTAGTGCACCTAAACGCCGCACCCGCTGAAAATTTAAGTTTTAAACACGTAAACGTCGCAGCGTTTCTTCCGGAAATTACGGTAACTTTTTATCTTTTTTCATAAAAACAAAAAATGGCTTATCAAGAACCAGTCAATTACACCAAAGCACATATGTCATCAGTGTACTGTCATGTTTATCTGCAATTGGCTCTAAATGGCACTGCTTGGTGACAGTTTCATGATTGACGGGATAACCTGTAAATATCAATTCCTCCTATTTTAAAACAATATTAACACTAAGGTAATACACCTATAACTAAAATAATTCATTGTAACATAAATTTAATTACTGTCGGCTGTACTATTCTAATACACATGAATACTACTGTCAAATAACATACAAATTCTAACAATTTTGCACAATTATAAAACAACTACATTGTTTTCTGATTATACAGAATTCTTTGTAGCTTTGAATCACATTCTCCCTCTTTCTCTGTTTTTCTGGTACTTATGCATTAGTACAAATATCTTATTGAAGATGCCAAATTTTCAGAATGTGCAGAACTCTGGCCATTATGAATATAAAAATTCTTCAGTTTTAACAAGCAGCAATGCAATTTTATACACATTTGTTTTATTGTGTTCCAAGTTTCAACAATTTTCTTGACAAATTATGATACGTTATATATCATGTTTTAATTTCAATTTTAAACTAAACAGGGGGATTTGCCTGCAATGAAAGAAACTGCAGCTAAATTCCTGCAGAAATAGAGTATTCCGACACAAAATCACACAAAAAAAGGGAACAATTGCTTTGAATACATTCTGAAGTGATCCACATGAAATTTCCACAAATGTAAAAGAAACATAACTCTGTTTACACAGATATATTTTAGAGGAAAATACCTAATTAAAATTCAAAATATATACATCCAATAATGATATTTTGCAATTTTAAGTAGTCATTCCTTTTATTTATTTATTTTTTATTTTGCAGAAAATCACCAAATTATGCTAATACATTAAGTACCACCCCCTCACACATTACTTTTAAGTATATTCAATTTATTTCATGTTCTAAGCCAATCTAAAATAAAACATTTAATCTCTGAAACAATTTTAAAATTTACAATATTAGCCCAAAATAAACTACAGTGTAAACTGTATTATTGAACCTGTTTTTGCATTTTCTTTGCAGTCTAATATATGCCATATTTCAAGACCATCTGTTAAATACATGCACTTGAAGGGTATAAACTGATACTCAGTATGAAATTATGGAAGATTATGATACATATTTTCTAGAAATATTTATAAGATTTTTTTATAAAGAAGATATCGTCTTTTTCTGAAAATAAGACATCCTCCGAAAATGAGCCTTATCATGATTTTCGGAACTTTTTGTAAAATAAGAAATCCTCCGAAAATAAGCCCTATCGTGATTTTCGGAACTTTTTGTAAAATAAGAAATCCTCCGAAAATAAGCCCTATCGTGATTTTCAGAACGTTTTGTAAAATAAAACATCCTCAAAAATAATCCCTAATTAAAATAATGTGACAAAAAGAATTAGTTAAAAAATGCTGTTGATTTATTAAGTACAAGTAATAATATGTTTAGCTTTCCTAATACTCGTATTTCAGAGAAATGTTTGAAACAAAATATCCCGATAAATTAATTGTTTACCTCTTCAGTTCATTTCAAATTAATTCTTGGAATTTATCTTAACCAGTTCACCGTTGCCCCAAGAGAGATACGTTCACAGAAAAGGCATCGTCATCCATTAGCATCGGCAGACTCTCGTCGGGGTGAAATTTGGGCTGAACCGTAACCCGAGACACATACGACACAGCGACCTTTTTCCAACCCCCACAGAATGAGTTGAAAATCAAAAGGGGTGATTGATGGGTTACTTATCTTCTCAGCTGTGTCGCATTAGGATCACAGCGGGGCTGTTTCAGGAAAGTAAAGGATGGGGACACTTTCTTCGAGTAGCTACCCCCTCAACATATCTTATGAGATCCACAACAACTTTCTCCCTTTCTATTAATGAACAAAGGGATTTAAATGCTATCTTTTCAATTCTTAACGATTCAATTCTTCTCTTTTGTTACAGGCCATCAAGAAAATAATAAAACAAAATTCAAGGACATTTCAAATACTAGCTAATGCCCTTATTTTTACTTTATATAAAGCTTTTTCTTGACAATTAAAAATTACATTTACATTTTAATAGATTGCAATAGATTTGGGGTTGGGTGCAAAGGGAAAATATCTGCTCTAAGGACTATACCAGTCTTTGTGTTTTATGTTGCCCCTTAGGGGTCGTTATTCACCATCCTTCAGTGTGACAGGTACGCTGTTCAATCTGATTTGAACAGAACTTGCGATTTTCCTAACAGCGAACTGGTTAAAAATACAACATAAGGCAGCAGTCTACATGGAGCGACAGTGCAGGTATACAACGTTAATTCATTTCAGTCTTGTAAGTCTAATTATTTCCTCATACGTAATTTTATTTAAAAATTACGTGAATAATTTTTAACCCCAGTTAAAATGAGTACAAAAGAAAGAGCTATTCCGTCAAGTACAAAAAGGGAATCGTGGAAGACTCCAGGGGTGTAAATCTTGTAGCATTCTGTAAAGAGAAGATGCTGGATCTCCGTATGGTTCGTAAATGGTGTGCAGACTACAATTACCTGTGTCAACTGGTGGACTAAGGAAATGAGAAAAAATGCAGAGTTGGATCAGGTTAGCAGCCGTTTTTTTCTGAGTTGGAAGATTGTATCTGGGAATGGATTGCAGGCAGGAGAGCAATGGCTTTGGTTGTGCGCAGGGCTGATATATGATAAGAAAGAGCTATTCCGTCAAGTACAAAAAGGGAATCGTGGAAGACTCCAGGGGTGTAAATCTTGTAGCATTCTGTAAAGAGAAGATGCTGGATCTCCGTATGGTTCGTAAATGGTGTGCAGACTACAATTACCTGTGTCAACTGGTGGACTAAGGAAATGAGAAAAAATGCAGAGTTGGATCAGGTTAGCAGCCGTTTTTTTCTGAGTTGGAAGATTGTATCTGGGAATGAATTGCAGACAGGAGAGCAATGGCTTTGGTTGTGCACAGGGCTGATATTCAAAAATTTGCCCTTGAAACAGCAATTGAATTTGATATATCCACAGAAGAATTTAAAGCATTGTCACACTGGTTGGACAACTTCCTTAAACAATATGAACTGTCTCTAAGGAGATCAACAACATTGTTTAAGCTGGAAGACAATGAAGTTGTTAAGCGTGCACTTACGTTTAAGCTTTTTGTTGATGGCATCGATTTTTCGAAATACCAACTCTCCAACATGATTGCTATGGATGAGACCACTGTATTCCTAGGCCAAGGAGCTCAAACGACAGTTCACCACAAAGCTTCTTCGTCAATTTATGTTCCTTCTACCGGTTATGATAGTGACCGTGTTACCTGTATTTTGGCGATTCGTCTAGATGGCACGAAAGTATCGCAATTTTTAATCACTAAAGGTAAAAAAGACCAGATTCAACGTGTTTCAGGAATTTATGTCATTCACAGTGAAAAGGCCTGGTGCAACCAAGCAGTTATAAGAATGTGGTTGATTTTATGCTGCCACCACTGTTGAAGGGTCAGAATAGAGGTTTACTAGTTTGGGATTCAGCCAGTACTCACCGCGCTAAAGACATGAAAAACTTTCTTGCTGAGAGGAAGATTGATCAAATGATTCCGGCAGAAATGAATGGTTACCTCCAGACACTTGACATTGCAATAAACAAGCCATTCAAGGATCATTTGCCGATGGAAATCAATGAGTATATTGAAAACAGAATGGTGAGAATTCGAGGTAATTTTGTAAAACCAGGCTTACAAGAAGTTGTGAATTGGGTAAAAAAATTCATGGGACAAAATAACTGATAGGGATGTTTCCAATGCACTACGAACAGGCTACTTAGACAAGAAGTATTCATTTAACGATAGCTATATTGCAAGACATGAGAGATTCAGACCAATGATTTAACAGGAAATGAATATGGAAGAAAATCAGAATATAATTCAGAATTTTATTTATGACGATGTTCCAGATGAAGATGACATGACTGTAACTGAATAAATTTAAATTTCTGTATTCTGTGTAAAATAAATATTAAATAAAAATATATAAATATACTTTTATTTTTGCCCTCCCCTGAAAATAAGCCCTAGCACGTATTTTGGACCAAAAAAAGAAAGTAAGACAGTGACTTATTTTCGGAAAAAGACGGTATTACTGTGAGCATTAAAACGAATAATGAAAATAATGATTCAAAGGTTTATGTCTAACTCTAAGTAAGTTCTGCTCTCCAACTGAAACATATAAATAAATAATACGGAAGCCTTTTTTCAAATTTTACTGATTACAGAATAATTTCTTAAAATACATAAATTTTACTGAAAATGTAGCAGCTATAGTATAATTTCCATGAGATGAAAATGAAAGCTATAAAAGCTACTTTATTTTTACAGGCAAAAGAATGTAATTAAAAGTAAAATTCCTAATATTTAAATATAGAAATTTATTATCAAGCACAAGCTTGATCTAACAAATCATTAAGAACATTTATGTTTCAAGGTTTAGTAAAATGCTTAAAACAGTAAAAACTTTGGTTGATCTTTGGATTATGGTAACTTGGCGATTTTTTGGCAAAAATTTGGCGACCAACTCTGCTACAGCAACCCTCTATTTTTTTTTTCGCCGCCATTTTGTCTTCATGAAGTTGAGACGTTTCTTTTCTTTTTATTTACTGAACACTTTTTCCAACAATCTACTAGCCGAATTACACTTATGCTATAAATTTTATGTAACAAAACTGCTTAATCATGACAAATATTAACTGCAAAATTGGGAAAAAGGGCACAATCTCAAACTCCTTGCGCGTTTTTCAGAATAGTACATACACATAAACCATTTACACGTCGACTTATTTTTACTTAAAAAAAACATCCCAGAATTGCACAAAAATGGCATTGCACACACTCTTAACTTTATCCATCTACACTGCTATTTTCTCATAAATTACAAAAATTTGCACGAAAATGCAAAAAAATTCTGTGAATCTTTAAACTCGGTAAAAAGCACATATATAAAATTACCTAAACGCGAAAAAGTATATACCCTTTCCAAGGATGAACATTTCCACGTATAAAATAAATAAAATATCCAAAAACTTTTACCTCTAAATTATCTATTATATTATAAACGTCACCAACGAATTCATACCACAAACATTACAAATGGTTACAAATACTTAGTGTCAAATATTTAAATTATTTCCATACACGTTTACTTTAACTGAAACGTATACCAAATTCCTACAAACATAAAATTCACAAAATAACTATCATTTAATTAAAATATCACTAAACCATGTACACGTCGACTTATTTTTACTTAAAAAAAACATCCCAGAATTGCACAAAAATGACATATCTCATGATCTCTCATTTCCCTCACACAAAATAATGCATAATCGGAACTGAGTAGTTCTCACATTATTACCAAAGTCCTAGGTAGTAACCTTTATCGCCTCCAAAATGTCACCAAACTACCAGTTACCATATTCCAAAGATCAGCCAAAACTTTTCTGTTTTTAACCCCTTAACTGCCGCGGGCATATATATACGCCTTTGCTCAGCCGATGCGTTAACTGCCCCAGGCGTATATATACGTCCTTCCAAACTGCTATCATTTGCTTTGCGCTGCTACCCGTAAAATTATTCGCAAAGCTTTGGAATGCAACACCACAATGACCTTGACAAAATATACGAAGGAAAATACTATTTCAGGAGAAATTGGAGAGAGGGGTGTGTCTAAAGTGGTGAAAGTAATGACTGCGCGGTATTGGCTAGTGTTGTTTGAGTAAAACTTTTTTTTTTTTTTTTTTTGTCCTGTGTCCTCCATTTTCGTTTACTTTTTGTAGTAGGTTCCAGGAATGAAGAAAGATATAACGGACGTTTCAAACCCATTTATCTTTTTTGAACTGCTCGTGCTTCATGTTGTTACTGAAACTAACCGTTTTGTAGACGAGTATATGAACTAACACCTTGCAAACAAAAAATCAAGAACAAAATCGTGGCATTCAACCAGTTCAGAAGAAATATGTTTTTTTAGGCATACTTGATTTCCCAAGGTATAACACTGAAACCTGATATTAGACTTTACTGGTCTAAAAATGAATTGATCGAAACTCCATTTAGGGACTTTTTTTATTATAAAACCCTCATTTTTATTATACTTACATCTTTTTATTATACTTTTACTCAAATTTTGTGCATTCATTTTTTTCTTTTATTTTTTATTTTGTGAAAGTAAACAGTTTTTAGAAAGTAAAACTTGAACTTATTTTCCCCCTAATACAACGCATAACTACTACGCGCGCCTGTGTGAAAAACCTGTGTGGCACTGGGAAATGAATCTTGTACGTTTTCCGCGGCAGTTAAGGGGTTAAAAGCTGTCATACTTCCTGGCATCAGACGCGGCAAAAATTTTAAAAGTGATTAAAGGAAATAATAATAATAATAAAAACACTTGGTACAAAGCATAACTTTAGAATGACTTATAGCTTCCAGAATAAATTGTATAAAGTGACTTTTGCATCTGCAATATTTTGGAGTTATGAACTGAAAACATAATGTATCTGAATTACAAAGCTCATTTTTGGCAGGTGCCATATATGTCATATGGCAGTTATTACTGCTTGAATGGTATGATTCAGGAGGGCATGTCAGGCTCTTAACTATAAGTATGAAGCATTATTAGCCAAATGGCTTACAATCCTCATGATGTATTACAGATATTGCTAATGAAAATAAAGCAAAGTATCTAATACAGTCAAAAGTCGTTAATTCGGACACCCATAATTCGGAATGATCTATAATCCGGACCTCAAAACTAAAAACTTTCTGCGCATGCGCAGCATTGACACATGCGCATAGGCGTTTACGCGTGCGTGTAAGACCTTTTACGACTGCGCATATGAGTGTGCGCAAGTGCAGAATACGTTTTCGCGTGCGCGTTTTATGTATAGTGGACGTATAAGCTAAAATTATCTAATTATCTATTTCAGTTAATGTTAATGATTGCGATGTTCCTTAATTTTCGAATTGGATCCGGCTTATTATTTTTTGCAGACTGTAAGAGCAATTTTATAAAAGTAAGCTTAAACTTTCGATTATATCAAATAGAATTTCCGATATATTTGTTAATATGTAAAGGATCTAAAGCGAAAGTATGTTTTGAAATCCGAAATCTGTTTATCAATTTCACGCTGCTCAGCGGGGGGAACGCCGCGGCGAGCGCATAATGAATTGGAAGTTGATCTGTCAGCACTATCCTTATCTTCAGCGCAGATGTTTTTATTTTATTTGGCTTATAATTCCTTACCAAATGTAGTATTTCATTTCGATATGCTCTGTCTTTGATATGATTTAAAACAAGTTCCTTGTCATTATAATTCGCTTCCGATAGCGAAGAAAAGCGACAGAGGTTATTGAAAATGAAAAAATTTTGATTGACAAATTAGTCGGTGTTCTTGACACAGCAATTATAGGACTTGAACAGCGGAACTTTGTAACTGAACAAGAAATTATGTCTGTTTAATAGAATTAAAGAGAAAGTATTATCACATGAAACGAAGCAAAACTTAAACAACTTACATTGAAAGAAATGTTTAATAAAGTAAATAAATAAATATTAAGCTTTTTCTTTTTGCAAATTTTGATACCCTTTAGATCATAATTGTTCTTTATTTCATAAATTACGGTTTCATATTTTTAATTTTAGAATTTCTGCATGCCATCTAACGAGATTTAAACTGATGATCTATAATCCGGAATCGCCGAAGTCCCGACAAGTCCGGATTAACGACTTTTGACTGTATATAACAAAATTCCATCACACACTGAAAGTACTTTTTACAGAAGCTGTTTATCCCATCAAAAAAATAAAAATCCTGAGTAGCAACTGCTTGAGCATACCACGTATAGCAACTGCTTGAATATACACTGTGCCGAGTGTGGCAGATTATCAACACTGGACAAACTGTGGCAGACTAACAAGCTCCTGTGGCTGGTGCTATAATGAAACACACAATGGCATAAATTCACCAGCATATGTGCATCAAATTACAGAAGGTACATAAAAAGAGATAAGGAATTTTATTATTTGTACTTGAAGAAGTGGACTAAAGAATAAATGGTACAACTTGATTTTTAGTACAACTAATTTTTAGTACAACTTGATTTTTAGTTTTGATACAACTGAAACAACTTTGCGATAATACAAGGGGTAAGTCAACTCTAACCAACATATCAAAGTTTAATCAGATTTTAAGGTTTTGTGACGACTGTTGCTAGGAGGCCCAATAACTTTCTTTGCGGGCAGCACTGTAAATTATGGAAATAACATTAGTCTAAGCAATTATTTTATAATTAAAATCATGAATTTTACACACATGAAATAATTTCAATCTTTTTCATTTAAAATAACAAAACAATGAAGCACGTATTTTGAATTTTTTCCTTATGAAGAGATTTAAAAATGAACTACAACTATACACACATATATGCAGTAACATAGCTGGAGGGGAAAGGAGAAGCATCTGCCCTCGATGAGGACACCAAATTGATATTCCCCATTATGTTTGGCAAATAGGAAGTGGTACAAAATCTTCAGTTGTCCCAGGGTGCTGAAAACCTTAGCTGTGTCTCTGCATATATAATATTTAACAGAATATCATTTTACACATCTCGATTATCAATAAGTTATTATTCAGGAAAATAACCAAATCAAATTTACAAATAAACATGTCTTTGAGCTTAATAATCAATAAATCTGTAAATGTCTTCTTTTAACAAAATTCCATTTATTTCATATGTAACACAGTCAAAGTAACTACAATTATGCTAATTAATTAGATAACAAGATATAACTCATAAAGCCAAATTAAGGAATTTTATGAATGATAAATTCTTACTTCTAAAACAGCAAGAGTTTGAAATGTTAATAAACTTGAACCAATAACTCCCCATAACCCAGAAATGGATCTGTTCTCTATTAAGAATTTCAAAGTTTGAAAAAGTATATAACTCCATCTAAAACAGAAAAAGATTTAAGATAAGCTTCACATGATAAACAACTAATTACTTTTACACAAGCAAAAATATTTATAGCAAATGTCACTTTGATATGCACAGCATGAAACATAAAAGTAATCAAAAGTCACAAATTTTATTCTATTTTCACTGAAAACTACTAATATGTGACATTATAATCACAAAATTACTGTTTGGATTGGTAAAAGGTAAAACTTCTGAAGAAGAAAAAAGTGTGATTATCTAAAAACATAATATACTGTAGGAATAACAAACTTGAGTGATTTCTTGAAACACTAAGTGATAAATAAATTATAAAATTTTGAAAAAAAAAAAAAAAAAAAAAAATTCCACAAAAGCAAAATGTAAAACTACTAAAAATGGTTTAGGAGTAAAAGCCAAAACATGAAAATGTTAAAACTGCCATATAGAGTAAACTGTAAAAGAAAATATGGTACTGTTCTGTTGTCAGGGGACCAGATCCAGAAATGTATAGATGTATATGTTCATGTATGCATGTAAATATGTAAGCATGAATGTATGTGTGTACATATGCACATATATGGACATACATACACACATGCATACATTCATACTTTTCTGAATCCAATCCTAACAGAACAGTACCGAAAATACTTTTAAGTTATAAGGCAGTAACTAAAAAATTTCTTAAAATAAAAATAAAAAATTACATGTAAAATAAGTAATTTTCAATAAATTCTCCAAAATAAAACTAATCATGAGGATATGTGTGCATGTGAGTACCTTTTCGCATATACTTGCACATACGTATACAGAATTGTAAAAACACAATTCAAATCTTACTTTTGAGAGGCAGAATTATATTTTACATTAATTTATAACTTTCTTTCATAAATTATAACATTAATTTCCAGATATCCTGATATTTTTATGTTCAACTACTAGTTGCAATTATATAAATATTTTTTCCTTGACAGTGTAATAAGTTCATCTTCCAAGACTTATTTTTAAAAAGGTGGAATGACACAACTTTTAAAAATAATGACATATGTAAACACAGTATATCTATAAAATTTGGATTTATGATCAATGAAGTAGTAATTACAGGTTCTTAGGCTAGGACTGAAATTCTTTATACAATATTACTAACATAAAATTAGGCAAAGCAACAACCTTGCGTAGATTTTAGTCAAGATTCAAAGACTTTGACAAGGCATCGAGTCTTATAATCTATGCCAACACATGATTATTGCTTTGCCTATTTTTATGTTTTACTTTGGCATGTTTCTCTTCTATCAATATTAACAGAGTTCCATATGCGTCTACTGAAAGTGATTATCAATTTGCTTCCTTTAAAATGTTGTCACTTTATGGAAAGAAATGTAAATGGCATATTCTGTGTGACTTTGCTCTATGTAGATACTGATACTTACTCATCGTAGTTCTCGCCACACAAATGTAATCATGCAGCAATTTATTACAGAGAAAAACTCAATTTTTTACAGTGATTCATCTTAATAATCCCTCTTACATCTCAGATTTTGCATCTGCAGATTAATTCATCTTGCCTAAAGTAAAATATCGCCTTAAAGGGTACTATTTAATAAACATTTAAGATAATTAAAAAACAGATAAGATACTTAAGATAATTAAACAACATCCATACAGAAGAAAGACTAAGGTTGCATTAATACTCCATATTTTAAAATTAAGCAAATAAGCAACCTTACGTTAGCACATTTCAAATCTGATTTGTTTTCAACGGCAATCGCATATAGCCCTTCTAACTCAGAAGCAAGCAGTAGTATAGTTCATTTCTTCAAGTTTAGATGTCTTTTTTTTTTTTTTTAAGTTCCTTATAAATACAATATGCATACACAATACATGGATATTTATTTATATTGGTTATTAATTTTTCATTTATACTTTAATCTGAAACTAAATTACTAACATAACCTTAGACATGGAAGTTTAAACTATTGGATTAACATTCAAATTAAGCTTTCAAACATTAAACTGATTTGCTAGAAGAAATCTTTATTATAAACTTACAGAAGATAAATATCACAGTTATAAAACTTTTCATCTCCGATGTTATCTAGTTTTACAACTAATTTAACATTTATTTATAAACAGCCATTTAAACCTAGTTACAGAATTTCAGCCAATTAAATTCTAGTTTTGCTTAAAAGATGCATAATATTTTTGCACATTTTGCTATCTATTAACATTCAAATTTAACTTTTTATAATACATATTCAAGCAATGAACTAAGTACTATAATCAATACATATATATCAGCTAACCAAATACTAGAATCAGTATCACAATGAAACAACTCTTAACATTTTACCTAGCTCATAACAACTTAATACATAAAATTAATTAGGATCAGCTTAAAATTTTTATTTTAACCAACATAATGGACACTAATGGCTACAGCTGTAAATAAACCTGATGAAGTTACTTTTTCTTTATGCAGGATCACTACCACATTAAAAATTTCCCAAAGCATTTTAAGAAGGCAGATCTTTTAAAAGGTCTGCCAACCTTTCGAAATCAACCTTTGAAATCTTCCTTCAAAAAACAGGTCATACTCATTTAACAGCAACAAATGCTATAAACAGTAGACAAGAGTATGACATATTTACAAAAGGTTTATTTTTAATTCACTAACACAAAACTTTTAGAGTTGTTTCTTAACAGATAACTATAAATACCTTGATATCTTTCATTCATTAATATAGTTTTAAGGCTATGTTTTTAATAGTGGAAACTTGCAATTACAAAAGAATCTAAGTTCTACAAAATGCCCTTTAACACATAATCCTAAGTAGTATAACCAATGGAAGCACTTCAATTTAAAAATTCTTGTTCTTCAAAGCACAGTAAATATTTTCAGCAACCTTCAAAAAGGCTCGGTGTAAAACAAAATCTGTTAATAATTCACATTCATGTTCTGTTAAGGCAACGGTTTACATAGGACTTCAGGTTTTTCCCAATAGCCTGCAATATTTGCTCTGTACAGAACAAAAATTGTGAATATTTAATCAAGTAATCAAACTTTAAAAGAAACAATTTAAAATATAGCATAATAAATACAATGTACCAAAACTTAAATAAATAATAATAATAATAATAATAAGTATAGCTTTTAATATGCATTCACCGTATTTCAGTGTTTACACTGCAACAATATAAGAAGACAAACTGTTTTCCGAATAAATTTTAATCTTACCCTGCTGTTTGCACGGAGTTATACAGAACAAGATAAGGTTTCGAAAATGCGACCATATCCTTCTTGGACTTTTCGTTTTCTAATTTACTGTCATTCATATTTGAACATGTGTTAAAAAAATAATAATTGCAAAAATTTGAGGAAAAGCTAAGCAATTTTATTATCACGCACACGGTGCGAAACAATCATTGACAAGCGCAAACCAATAACAATAAATAAAACAAAATCATTTCTCTCCAGCATAATCACGAAACTCAATGATACTGCTACGCATGCGCCACGTCGACCACTGGAACTGGTTTTTGGTAGTGGTGTTACATTCAAATGAACTTTAATGTCTGCTAAGTATAGATACGAGTATCGAGTGTGAAGCTCAAGTTTTATTCAAACATTAGACCACAAAGCATAAAACCACAAGCTTTATTCAGACTACATCCATTAGTATCATGTTTTAGTGGGGGGGGGATAGAGTTTAATTTTCTAAAATTAGCAGCATCAGAAGGTCGTCAGGAGCAGTGAACACAAAATAATAAGTAAAATCACAATAAATAAAGTTAAAACTCAAATAAATTGTAAATTCTAAGTAAACAAGTAATTATGAGTAAGCCGAATACTTGCTCTAAAGCTGTCAAGTAATAAATCAATAATTTATTATTAGAAAAGTTTTTTATATATCATCTCCATCAAACATAAATTTAATTAATGCGATGAATTATTGGAATAAATTTGAGTCAACTCTAACCAAATAAGTAATTTTATCCTTACTTGGATAAATGACGAAACACTCTCACTTAATTTGGTTATTGCTGTTTGATAGTGGATTGGTTTGTTCCCCTTGACAAGTCAATTAATCTGTGGTCAATAACAATGGCTGCCTTTTTAGTACTCTACATTTTACTTTAAAAAAATTTTCCAGTTAAAAATAATATTAAAAAATTTTTACTACAATAGAAATTTAAATTACTTATACTTAAAACACTGATTCAAATTTATTCCAATAATTTATCGCATTAATTAAATTAATGTTCCTTGGAGAGGATACATAAAAAATTCTAAAAATAAAATGTAAAGATATAAAAAATATAAATAAATTAAATTAAATTAATAATGAAAGTAAAATAAAAATATTATATTTTATAAATTAATATAAAATATTATATAAATTAATAAAATATGAGAAAATTAAGTAAATTAATAAAACTGAGAAAAATTGAAATAAATAAGAAACGTTATCTAGCTGTCAGATAACGTTTCTTATTTATTTCGGCTTCTAATCCAAGGAGGTTTATTCAAGCTTCCTTCTTACCAAGAATTCTTGACCAGATTAATACTATCCAAATATTCTAGGTCAGCTGAGTGCAGTCCATAAAAATCAGTTTTCTTAAAAGGATTGCATTTCAACTCGGATTTTTTGTTCTCTGAGGACTCGGGTTCCCAAACTTTTTCATGTCCTGAACCCAGCGCCGGATTTAGCATTTTTCCTAGGCGGGGCAAAAACTTAAAACTGCCGCCCTCACCCATCTTCCTAACTTCTTCCCATCTTCCAGTTTCTCTAACAAATTTTATTTTTTAAAATAAACACGGAAATAGGTAGGGTTTGAAATAAAATGTAAAATTCATTTTACAGTAAGAAATTCTTTCTATGCTATTTTTGTTATAAAAGAAATATACATAACAAATGGCTTAGTTTCTTTACTTATGGCAAAACATGAGACCTACCTGCCTAAGAGGAAAGATATCGTCGCTGAGGACTTCCTAAGAGTAATTGGCTCTTACGGAAGTTACGTATGAGCGAAACGACGGAAACACCCATGCAGCCAGCTAATTCACGGCATTCTAACCCCCGTGTTCAGACGTGGCCTTCGAGATTAGATGGCCTGGTCAGCTGCAGAATCACGTGATTTGACGTCACGTAAAGCGTCTGAACTTTCACCCTTCGCACTGCATTGTGTGGACACTGCAAGCGAAGACTTCTTATTACGTCGATTGCGTGCTGTATATTTTTATTATTCGTGTCTTTTTTATTGCTAAATTTAAGTAATGTTGTTAAGGATATTTTCGTTTTTAAATTGAGATTACTAGTTAACTTATTTGTTAACAAGAATAACGATCGACGTCTACGTAGAGCTGTCTTCATCATGCCTGCACGATGTTGCGTTCCAGCATGCAAATCTAATTACGATGGCACTAATGAATATGTATCAGTATTCAAATTTCCAAAAGATACAGTAAAACGGGATTTATGGATCAAAAAAATTCCAAGGAAAAATTTTATTTCAAGTGATCGCAGATGAATTCAATGTGAAAAACATTATTCAATGTGAAAAACATTATTCAATGTGAAAAACATTTCGAAAAGAAGATATTATTAGCTATGATTATTTACCAACAAACGAAGGTACTTTTATTCAGATGTGTAGAGGGCATCCTAAATTAAATAATGATGCTTACTCATGCATTTTTTTCTGGTTGTCCAAAATACTCATCTGAAAGTCCAACCCCTCAGAGGATGAGCAGGGAGGAAAAAAGAGCTAAGATGGAGAAGCATATTTTTAATGAATTTTTGAGAAAGGACAACATAGCATCATTTGAGGATTTTTCTTCTACGTTACCAAATAAATTAAATATTTCAAATACTTCAAATATTATTTTACACAAATCTGTTGCTGGTATTTATATTTTATTGCTCAGTTTTCATCCATATCCTAAAATTAAAAAAGTATCTTTGTATCGCTTCATATAGATGTAGCAGATTATCTAGGAGATAAAGTTGTTCCAGTTGAAAGTAAAGAAGAACCAGTAAAGAAGTTGAACAGCATTCTTTACTGGTCAAACTTACCGAGATATATGTACAAAACATTAACATGTTTGATGTTCATGAAACTTGTTTAATGTGTGGAATTCCCTTTTCTAGCAGATTTAAAAAAATAATGAGCACCGTTTCAAATATTTGTTTAAACAATTATACTAAAGTTCTTCAAAATAATATGCATACAAAAATCGATGAAAGGAAACTTTAAAAAATCAAGAATACGTGATGAAAAGATATGCGTATGTAAATGACATTGTTTTATTTTTTAAAAATAGTGTACTAAATATGATTCAGTTCAAATATATTTTCAATAATGTATCTTTTACATTTAAATTTATTAATCCTTTTGCTGTTTCCTTATTATTTGATAATACTTCATAATTTTTCAAAATAAATTATCAATTGCGATTAATTATTGCTTCAGTATACTAGTACAACTTGCACAGTATTTCCTAATTAGACAGAAATGATGGTCTGTTCTATGTATAGTTGTTTTGAGGTTTTCGTTGGCAAATTTATTGATTTTACGCTTTTGTGAAACATTATATGGATGGCTTTTATTTGTAAATGTATTATTTATTATGCATCTACATATAACTAATAATGTAAATATTATTAAATGATGTAAATATTCTTATAATTATTGCTATAGATAACATATAAATATGTAAAAATTATTCGTTTTCTGTAATGTTGCAGCAAAATTGTAATTTACTTAATTTACGAAGTTTTGAGATTTAAATTTTTTCTGTGGCTTTTCTGTTCATTTTATTAGATAGTAATTTAAATGAATTAAAAATACATTTGCATAATGTTTGGAAGCTCTGAAATATTTATAGTTTTAAGGAAAAATTATTTCTTATGTCTTTTAATTTGCTAAATTATATTTACATTTGTTAGTGAATTATTTATATTTCTAAATCTTTTCATTCCTTTCATTCCTCTCCTTCTCAAACTGTAAAGACATTTTTTATGTTAATAAATAACAGCCTTTTTATTTACTTATTTCAATACTTTCTTTTTTGAGTGTATCCTAACAAATTATTACAATACAGTGTAAAAAAAATGCACAAGATAACCTAAAACATGGCATAGAAAATTTCGTGAATATTTCTTAAAAAATAATATTCATTAAGTTATTAATTTTAACTGCAAATGAATATACGACCTTTTATATACGTTTTCAAGTCTCTGGAAATTTAATTATTATGCATTATTAAAAACAAAACACTCTAAACATCGAACGAAACGCTCGCATTCAAATCTGAAGCAAAGAAAGTCACGGAAGAATCGGACGCCTTTCGTGACGTCACTAGTAGCTAACCAGGCCATGTTATCTCGAAGGCCACGGTTCAGACCGGTGGCTTGGCAAATGCGGTCAAGAGCAGGAGACTGACGTTAATTACGGAAGGGGAAAGTAAACGGCTGTGTCAGGGATCATAAGGGAAGATATATTTTTTTTAAAGTGTTTTTAGGTCTCCTTCAGTATCAGTATATCATTAACGCAATTAATGAAAGTCATTGGAAACCAAAATAGGATTTGCATTAGTAAATTATAGTTAAGAATAATGGCCCCCATTGTTCTGATTATTACTTGCATAATTTAAAGATTAAATCCGATAGTATCTTAAGATGTTTTTGCAGTTGGAAAAACAAGAATATAACTCATTTTGATTCACCTTTCTTTTCTTTATGAATAACGAATATCTGTTTGCCATACACGTGATCAAATAGGGAACAAGTGTTTAATCCGTAAGATTATAAGTATTGATTAACATTTCCTATAACTACTTCTAATTGAGGCTTTCTAAGAGCAACCCCCTTAATTTTGACTCGCAGCTTTTAATTTTAGACTAAAATATGAGCATAAAATCTACCTTTAAACAATGGGATTTTTTTTTAAACACTGTGGCATGAGAGTGCCTAGTAATAATAGTTTTAGCGTCGCTAAGAATCATTTTCTGGATTCTCATATTGATTTTTTTCCAAAAAATATTAAAAGCTGCAATTGACAAGTATGAGCAATACATAATACATACATATATAACGTAAGCATACCATAAAGAAAAATGAACCCCCAACAAAAGCTGATCGGCTGCTATTGAACTCTAAAGAGGGGTTTATCAGAGGGAAAATGGCAATTAAAATCAATTAAAATTCCATTTAATTGATTTTAATTATTTATTTACTGTATCGATTTATTACTTATTGTAATGGATTGGAATATTTGAATATGAATTAGCTGAATATTTAAGAAAAATATTATGACTGCGAGAATAGGAAAAAAAAAAACATTTCTTGAAAGTTTCAAAAAACTTTCTTATAGAATGCAGATGAATTCCTTTTTACTCAACGAAAATCAAAATTTAGTAGCTAATTAATCTGTCTTGTATCGAGCACTTTAGTTCAGTGATCCGTATTAATGTGCACTTTTTTTAAAAAAATTTAAATGCTTCAAGAATAATTAGAAAAGGGCATAATTCTCTTCTTACCCTTAAATTCTTCAATAAAAAAACTGCATTTTCAGCTATAACCAAGTGAAATAATTTTCTAAATATAATTCAAAGCATGAAAAATAAGGTACATAAACAGCTTGGAAATGGAACTAGCACTGAGATTCTCTTTAAGAAATATGTTGAAGCTTACAAAAAGTCTTCGAAGTGAAGTAATTCCGTAGAATATTTTCTAACTCTTTATGATTAAATTGCACTCAATTATACTTTATAAACGACATGTAAATACTATTTAATGTATATGTGTGGATGTGTGTGTGTGTGTGGCTCACTAGCGGCTGAGCTGTAAAATCATTGAACTCTGGCAGGTCGATTCGGGGTTCGAATCCGGATCGACGGGGATGGCTGTATTGGCGTTTTCGAGGTTTTCCCCACGTGTAACGTGCATAAGAGTCAGTTTTGCTTAGAAAGTTCTCCACGAGGCACCCTTACCCTTAGGCAAATAACCCTCGAATGCTTTGCTATAATCAAACAAACAAGACCAAACAATAGATATATAAATAAGTAGCTTAAAAAACTGCTATATTTTATGTATACTTATCAAGTAGTATTTCAATATATATAATGATTAAAAGAAAGGAAAAGTTGGATCCTAACTGATTGTATATAATGTAATCCCTATGAAGGCCCTAACAATTCTTTCTCACTTAAAGTCGTAATCCAAAAAGAGAACAAATTAAACTTCAGATACGTATACAATACTGAATCTAATACAAAAAATACAAAATATAAAAATAAATTATATATGTACGATACCTAACTAACTATTTATATTGATATTACGTAAATATACGTATGGTAATGAACATTGTATAATAAAGATATTTTATACCTTGTTCTATATTTGGTTCCATTTATATACCTATTCATAGATATATATATAATTTTAGGATTCCATTTAGGGATTATAGTAGTAGTTAATACTACTACATATAAAACACAAAAGTGCATCAATAATGTATTTTTCAGTATTATTTAACTTCATTCTTAATTTTCTGCAGTCTAGTTTGCGTTATTTTATTCATAAGTCTCAAATAAAAACAACTATTGTTTAGATGTCATTAGGAAATTAACCAAAAAGCAGCGACCACAATGTAATTGAGAAACAGTCCTTAGCCGTGAAAAGGTTGAAAGCCATTCGGTTATGACTATTATCTCACATACTCAGCTACTTCGCATACATGGAACATAGCATTCGAAATGAAAAACTCAATATTTACTACAAATTCATTCGTGTAACAAATATCTGTCTTTCTACACCTATGGCTTTAAAAAAAGATGTTATTTATCTTACAGTTTATCGTTAAGTAATACATTTTCATTGTACAAAATTGCATTCATTCGAAGAATTCAATTTGTATTTTCCTCTGTATAAAATTGATTGTAGAGAAGTTAGATGTTTAAACGACCCCCACATTTTGTCAAGACCAGGAGCAAGAACATCCCATACTTTTCAGCCCCCCCTGTGAAAAAGGGGTTCTAAATTTACGACCTGACCGCATATGAGGCTATTTCTTCAGACCTACCAGTGTTCAGAATTACCGCTCGGCAACCTGGTGGTTCGACATACATACCAAATGTTACATAATTAAAATCCCATGCGAGCTCTCCTAATGCAATTGCTTCTCCGGTGAACTTGTAAGGATCTTAAGTTTTACTAACGTTTATTTTATTTTAAATCTTTACTATCACTTCTTATTTTCTACTTCCGGCCAGAATTATAAGCGTTAAGGTTTTTATGCAAAGTTTGTCTGGCGAACGCCAAGTATTTAAGTTGTGGCTTTTTGTCAAGCGAGAGAGAGGAAGCAGTGAGTCGAAGCAGGCCGCTTACCTTAGAAGTTTTACGCAGTTGCTGTTTGCCTTCCAGGCCAGAGGTTTTAATCCTCTTGATAAATTTTAAACGTATTGTAGTGTTCACAGTTCTCTGTACTACATACGCTTCCTGTTAATATAAGGCCAATCTTCCACGTCTATTATTTTAAAGTTAAATTACAGTTTAGTTCTATTTTTATATTTTTACGTTAGACCCCGAGTTGCGGGTCTGTGTATTCCGAAGTACGGAAGTTATTGTAAATAGAGAAAATAAAGGGTTTTATATACCCTTCTTGTGTATCCTGTCTACTTCCCACAATTAGTGAACATAGCTTTAGTAAGCTCTCTGTTCCGAGTCAGGTCCTTGCATGTTCCCGAAGAAGGTTAGAAGGAACATTGACCCTGATAGTGGCGCCCAACGAAGAAGAATAACCATGGCCGAGTTTCAAGAAGAACCTGTGCTGCCTGCAGAAACGGCTCAGAATCCAGAAATGCCAGCTACCGCCCTGGAAGGATTTGGTTACATCGTCCAGACCATGCGCGCTTCGATGAAACCAGAAGCAACATTTAATGGAAACTCACCGGTAACCAGTTTTTTGGAAAAATTGGATGACCACTTCATGCTCAACCCCGTGCACGGATTTCAAAAAGTTACCTTAGCTACCAGCGCTTTGAGGGGCCAAGCGCTTAACTGGTTCAAATGTATAGGCAGAGGTCTCTTGGGTCAAGCAGGAAGTCCCACCTATACTTACGAGAATTTCAAGACTGCCCTACTAAAAGCCTTCCCTGTTGTAAGGAATCGTGCGAAATTAGAAACGGAATTTTTCAGTATATATCAACAAAGAATCGAAAACCTCTCAAGCTTTATTTTAAGAAAAATTCACGTCTTCAAGCTCTTGTATGGAAACCGTCCGGATCCTGAAATAATTCAAGTGATTTTGCCGAGGTTACTGCCCCAAGTGCAAGACTTTATTGAATTGAGAAATCCGACTACACTGGAAAAGTTATTTGAGCTAGCAATCCAGTTTGAAAGTAGAAGAACGGCGGACGTCGAAAGAAGACGCCAGTATCAACAGCGAAACCAATTTGGTACGCCAAGACTACAGCAAACTCAAGCACACGGCTACGGAGAAAAAGCGAATCAGTGGGCAAGGAAACCCGAGCATTCAAAAACAGCCGGCGAACGTCGACAGTTCAATAGCAACCCAGGAAAGAAGTCTCAAGGCCAGTGGAAAAAGAAGGAAAGCACGGAAATGAAAAATAATTTAAACTAAAACGGATTTCTGCTGACGGGAGGGTGCGGAAATCCGAAGGCCACGAAAACCCCTCTTCCTTCAAGTTAAATGCAGTAATGGTGAAAAATTTGACTCTTCCGAAGATTGAAGTGTTGGTGAATAATATCCCAGCCACCGCACTCCTGGATAAAGGCGCGCAGTGTTCCTGTGTGGCAGAAGATTTTTTTAGGAAGTATTTTCGGAAATACCGCATATATAATTCGGATAATACGACAGTGTTAGCGGCGCAAGGAGAAAAATGTAAGTGCATAGGTAAAGTACCGTTGTATATCCGTATCAAGGACGAACAAGTAAAGGTGATGTTTTTTATAGTAAAGAATCTGCAAGCACATATAATTTTAGGAATAGATTTTCTTTCAGAAGCACAAGCAACACTGGATTTTAATGAAGCGTCCCTTAAGCTGACAATGAAACCAGTTCATGCAGAAAAGGCTGAACCGCCAAAGTTAAATCTTGACCACCTGCCTAATGACGAGCAAGGAAGAATCCGACAAGTGGTAAGTGAATTTGCTTCGTTATTTATTGATATTCCAGGATTTACTCAGGTTACTAACCATAGTATTGACACCGGAGATGCAATGCCAGTTCGCCAAAAACCATACCGGTATGATAAGAATAGGGAAAAAATTATAGAATGGCATATTACCGATATGCTACGTAAAAAGATCATAACGCCCAACTCAAGTAGTTATGCTAGCCCGGTGGTTTTATGTAAGAAAAATAATGACTATCCTTTGAAGCATCCAAAAAGGTGGAGATTCGCTATTGATTACCGTAAATTAAACTCCATAACTAAATATCCGGTATATCCGTTACCGATCATTGAAGAAATTCTAAGGAACAAAAAATCAACCAAATTTATGACGACTTGAGACTTAACGACTGGTTATTTTCAAATAGGGGTTAGGCCTGAGGACGTGCCTAAGACTGCTTTTATAACCAAGTCTGGCACTTATGCATTTTTGCGTATGCCGTTTGGCCTTTCAGGGGCCCCGGCAACATTTCAGCGATGCATGGACATTGTGTTAAGACCTGTTCTTGGAAAGTCCACATTTATCTATTTAGACGATATCATTATTACTAGTGATAATCTCGACCAACATGTACAGGATTTAAGACAGGTGTTTTCTTTATTAAATGAGGCCGATCTAAAAGTTAATGTCGAAAAGTGCAAATTTGCAGCCCCTGAATTAAAATATTTAGGTTACAAGATATCTTAGAAAGGAATCGAGACAGACGAATCAAAAATAATCGCTGTACAAAAGTATCCGACGACAAAGAAGCTCTCTTCTTTTCTAGGACTTTGTTCATATTATAGGTCCTTTATAAAAGATTTTGTAGCTATCGCTGACCCATTGTTAAAATTAAAAAGGAAAAAGGCAAGATTCTCGTGGACGGCCGAAGCCAATAGTGCTTTCGAAAAATTAAAACAAGCATTAACGCAAGCCCCTGTGTTGAAATTTCCTGAAAAGGATGAGAATTTAGAAATTTCAGCGGATGCTTCGGATTATGCGGTAGGAGCGGTACTTTCGCAAAATCAGCAGCCCGTGGCATTTTTTAGCCGAACTTTAAATCAAACACAAAGAAACTATTCCGTGACCGAGAGAGAGGCACTTGCAGTTCTGTTAGCAGTGCAAAAGTTCCGAGTCTATTTTGGAAAGGCGCCGATAACAGTGTACTCTGATCATGCGGCGGTAACTAGATTGTACTCAGGGAAAAATTTATCCCCAAGGTTAATAAGATGGGCACTCAAGCTGCAAGAATATAATCTGGTAATCAAGCATACCCCCGGAAAGGAAAATAGCGTAGCAGATGCCCTATCAAGAATTAAAATAGATGAACAAGGTAATACCGTAAAGGTGGCAATGCTCACAGCATGTACAATAAATTCCCGAGAAACTGTAATAACCGAACTGGGTAAGGATCCTGAGTTTGGAAGCATTTATGAGTATTTGAAGGATCCTGAAAATTTTAGCCACCAAGATATCGTGGCGATAAGAAATAGGGCGGCCCATTACGAACTAATAGATGGTCTATTATTCTATACAAAAACTACGAATTCCAACAACGAATTTCGACCTGTTATCCCAGCTAGTCTTAGATTAAATATCCTGCAGGAGCTCCATGACAGCCCTTTAGCTTCTCATGCCGGTATTCGAAAAACTATCCAACGCGTACGCGAGGCAGTCTACTTTCCTGAACTGCAAAAGTTAACAAGGGCGTATGTCCAGTCCTGCCCAACATGTCAAGCAGTTAATTATATTAATTTCCGCCCGGCCGGGTTTCTAAATAGTATTAAATCCGAATTTCCAAATGAAATAATTGGCATCGATTTATTGGGCCCTTTCCCAAAAAGTCAGTTAAATAAAAGTCGCTATCTCCTTGTTATGGTTGATCATTTTAGTAAATGGACCGAAATTGTTCCCTTAAAACGAGCCTCCGCGAAATTAGTTACTGATTCTATTTTAAATAAATATATTTTAAAATACGGGGCGCCCCTAAAAGTTATATCGGATAATGGTCCTCAATTTGTAAATAATATATTTGAAGACATGTGCCAAAAACTGGGCATACGTCATTTAAAAATGGTCCCGTATCGGCCGCAATCAAATATAGCGGAACGGGTCAATAGAAATATAGTGAAAATTATCCGTAGTTATGTTAAAAATTTTCATAAAAGCTGGGATAACTATGTCAATGAATTTGCTTTCGTCCTTAGGACCGCAAAACATGATACAACGGGCAAAACTCCTGCTGAGTTATTTTTAGGCAGAAAGATTATAACGCCGTTAGATAAATTATTTTATGTTCAACAAAGAGCCCCAGAATTTAAAATGGGTGATATAGAAAAACTAATAAAAGAAGCAAAAAAGAATACGGAAGTAGCACAAAGAAAACAGAAGCTCTATTATGATTTGAAACGACGGGAAGTAACTTATAAAGTAGGGGATGAAGTTTTAAAAATTAAGTATTCACTTTCTTCAGCACCAGAAGATAAGACTGCCAAATTTTTTCCACGATTTGAAGGACCACATGTTATAGAAAAAATAACTCACGCTGTAGTAGTGTTAAAAGCCAGGAATGGTGAAACCTGCTCCGCAAACATTGATCAAATCAAACCCTACTATGATCGTAATAAAATGCAAATATTTACAGATCTTTTGCAGGATCCGGCACGGCAGACACAAGCTCCAGAGGTGGAACAACGACAAGTACAAGGGCAAGCCATTAAGAGGCAGGAGCAAGTGAAAAGAAAATTTCCCCGCGGAAAAATTAAAGGTAGCAAGAAAAAGAAGCCGTTCCACCGTCCAGAAAAGAGAGTTCACGAACACCCCCAGAATGAAGAAGGGAGAAGGACGACGTATGTGAAGAGAACCAGGAGAAATGACGGCAACTATAACCCGGCTCTAAAACGGAAGATCTACTCATCCGACAGGACTCTTCGCAGCAAATGTCGCCGAACTGCGGAAGGGCCATCAGCGGCGGAGGAAAAGTTACAAGGAAAATTTGAACGGCCAGCAACGAGGTCCAAGCAGGAACACGACAGAAGTTTCCCGGTTCCGCCAAGACCAGCTGCCATCAAACGGCCAAGACCACAAGCAGAGGAGAAGAAGAAGGTATTCAAGGGTGACCGAACTGGTGAAAAAAGGAAGCTTCCAGAGGAAGGCACTGAAGGGCGAGCCCGTACAAGAAGGAGGATAAATCAAACAACTACCTGCTCTACCTTTAAGGACTGGGCCCAGAAAAGGATGTCCGAATATCACAAAGATAAGTAAAATTTTATGTTACTTTGCAAACTTAAGTTAATCTTTCATTCTTACTGCAAGTGGCAGATTTCAAGAAGTTTTACCTCATGCGAGGTCTACCTTTATCGCCAAAAGGGCGAGAAATGAGTTGTTACCGATTTTGGTATTATGTTTTTCAATTACTCGCGCGTAAAACTAAAGTTGATGTATAATAGCGTTGTGTAAAGACTTAAATATTGTAAAAAGTTATTGTATAAATTTTATTTAAAACATTCTAGCAAGAAAGAAGTTTTAGTCTGAGACTTTTTGAAATGTAGTATTTCAATGTAGAAAGAATTGGCACTTGCTTTGAAAAGAATAGAAATTAACAATGTACTACTAATGTATGTTTTTAAATGTGTAAAATTAACGGCATGTTGATATGTTCTTATATACAATGTGAACTGTTATTTTAAATGTTAAGAAATACCGTGATATGGTAAAAGTGAATGTTAAAATTTTTTTTTCTTCGTGTGACTGTAAAAAGACTAGATCATGGTGAATATGTGTTAAAGGTTGAATGATGTAGTTAGGCTCTCTGACGCTACACTTTAGAGTTAGCCACTTTTAGAATAGTACCTCAGGGTTTAGAGTTGGAATTAGGGTGTGTTAAGAGGTCTTGTTATGTTGAATTTTAACACGTTAGTGTTTTGATTGTAGGAGGAAGTGTGGAACACGTAGACAGAAACACATTCGTGTTTGGTGTTCTTTTACAACACATGTCAGAGAGCACGGGGAGAGATAATTAAAATAGTCGTGAATGAAATAAGAATGTTAAGTGAAATATAATTATACATGTTACTTTCCATTTCATTGTGTAACATTTCATTAAACTAGTTTTCCTTCCAGATCTCTGGAAGGAACCAGAATTGAATAAAAGCTCCTGTTTAGATGCAGTACAGATGAAAAAAATTGTGTATCCTGGGAGCTGCTATTGTAAAAACAAATTTCTTTCTTTTAAATTTCTAGTTTCTAGCGAAGTATGTTTGTAAAAGATTGGCCTCGCGTTAGATTCTAGAACTAAAAGTTTTCAACAAGGTCGTTTTAGACCTCAGTTTCAAACTAATTAACTCTGGCGGGAAGTATGTAAGGATCTTAAGTTTTACTAACGTTTATTTTATTTTAAATCTTTACTATCACTTCTTATTTTCTACTTCCGGCCAGAATTATAAGCGTTAAGGTTTTTATGCAAAGTTTGTCTGGCGAACGCCAAGTATTTAAGTTGTGGCTTTTTGCCAAGCGAGAGAGAGGAAGCAGTGAGTCGAAGCAGGCCGCTTACCTTAGAAGTTTTACGCAGTTGCTGTTTGCCTTCCAGGCCAGAGGTTTTAATCCTCTTGATAAATTTTAGACGTATTGTAGTGTTCTCTGTACACAGTTCTCTGTACTACATACGCTTCCTGTTAATATAAGGCCAATCTTCCACGTCTATTATTTTAAAGTTAAATTACAGTTTAGTTCTATTTTTATATTTTTACGTTAGACCCCGAGTAGCGGGTCTGTGTATTCCGAAGTACGGAAGTTATTGTAAATAGAGAAAATAAAGGGTTTTATATATCCTTCTTGTGTATCCTGTCTACTTCCCACAATTAGTGAACATAGCTTTAGTAAGCTCTCTGTTCCGAGTCAGGTCCTTGCATGTTCCCGAAGAAGGTTAGAAGGAACATTGACCCTGATAGTCTGAAATAATCAAATTTACATTTTCCCTGAAATTGGGATTTTTTTTTTTTTTTTTTTTTTTCAATATTTACCATAATGCCCACTCATACTAATAAATGATACTAATAGAAAACGATTCCGTTCTAAATACTAAAATAGTTCAGCACAGTACAAAAATGGGGATCATACATTCTTAAATAAAAAGTACATTCAAACAAATATAAGCAAATTATAAATCACTAATGCAATGAATTGAATAATTTTATACCAGTTCGATACTAACATAGTAACTTTAACCTAGCACGTTAAAAATTCATTTAACAATAACGCCTTTATGTAACCTACTCAAGAACTCTACTATCGTCCCCACACAGCCCGATAACGTAATAAACATATATATATTCACACAAAAGACTACTTTTGCACTGTAATAAACAAATTTATGTTTCCTCTGAAATATGCAGTTCTACAATATTTGCAACGATAATTAGCCATACTAATTCAGTACTAAATACTAAAGCAGTTCAGCACATTACGAAAAATAGAAACGGCATATTACTAATAATAGCTTAAATGTATCTTTGTATCTACATACAAGATACAAATCACTAATGCAATGAATAATTAAATTCATTTTTTTTTCAATAACATACTTAAATAAGGAAGTAAGTGCTAAAGTTCAACCAAATATGCACTCGAAATAAAAATAATCTTTAGTTACGAACAATAGATTACATAAGTTGGAACAATGGATGAGCTGATTAATTACGTAACTAACTATCATTAGTATACAAAACTACAATACAGGGTACTGCTGAAAGAAAAAGGTTAGTATTTGTACTTCTTTTCATAATTCTTATTTCATTAATAATTTTAAGTTTTTACCTAACGTTCTTAAAATATTAAGGGCTCTGCGAGCCTTCTGTTTTCCAAATAAATCTATGGCATCGTCATAATTAACTTCATATACTGTTTGATTTTCGATTGCCAGAATTAAGAGACTTGATAAACGTTCCAGGCTCGTCGATGATCGCAGATAGTTTTTAATAGGTTTTAATTTGCTGCTCACATTTTGCGTATGTAATCGGAAGCGTAGAATAAATCCGCAGGGACTGATTCCTCTGACAGCAGAAAACTGAAATTAATGGTAGATTCCTTCGATTGACAAATACTAATTTAAAGTCAAAACAGAAGGAATATCCTTTTCCACTACTGTCTCAAATTCCAAACATTCCTTTTGATTTTTGCCGCCTGGTAAATTTCACTGAAAAGAGCGGGTGTGGAACGAAGATCTTGAATATTGCATTAGAACGCCTGTCGCCAGTGCCAGAGCCCTATGGAAGACTGTGAAGAAGGAAATAAATAAATAAAATAGCTAAAAATTAAATAATTAAATAATAAATTTAGATTAAGATTAATATGAATTTATTTAATTATTTAATTAATTGAATATTAAATTTAAATTAAGAAAAATGTAAGAAAATTAAGAGAAATCTAATAAATTATTATATTAATTTTAAATAGTTAAACGGGAAAGAAAGTATCGGACCTTGTCTTATTTGGGGCATAGGCTGGAATCACAATTCCACTTAGATGCTAAGAAGCAGCTCAGCCGATATCCGTCTGAACTTAAGCCTTGATTATGCGTATAATGTTTTATTCCAAGGGATGACAGAGACCACTCTTCTTTTAGCAGTACACCAAGCAAAAAGGACAAAAAGATCAAAAGCAAAAATGACTACCTTTAGGAACAATCGTAAATTATGATAGTAAAGGCCTTCGGATCGCAGGCTACAGATTCTGCAATAGATTTAAGATTCAAGCTCCATTAAGGAGAATAGGGAGAATTCTAGAAACAGTATAGAGATACGGAAAGAAATTTAATGGAAGTGTGTAGTTCTGAAAATAAAGAGGGAAGTGTTCAAGCAGTGGCGTAGCTAGGGTGGGGCAAGGGGGGACATCTGTCCCCGGGCGCAGCATCCAAGGGGCTCCAAATGGATGCTACGAAATTTTTTAATGAAATGTTTTCCATTCTTGGCACACAGAAAGGGGCGCAAATTCTTCAGTTGCCCCAGGCGCTGGAAACTCTAGCTACGCCCCTGAGTTCAAGGCTTTCTGATCGCGATGCCCTATTGATATAATTCTAGCCGTCAAGCAGAAATTTTCCCTAAATACATGTCCTGAATACAACGTGAAAATAAACATAAGACTTCTCTGTAGCAGTGACAGCAATGGTCCCCCCGTTTAGTTTCATCATTCAAAACGTCTACAGAAGCTCTGCAGTAGGAAGTCTCGAGCTTGGTACGCGCCCGACCAGGGTATCACTTTTAGTCCTTTGAGGGAATATAAAATTTACCCGCTCTCGTATATTCATCGCATATTACTGGAGAATAAGCCTTTGGCATAATTGGGGGCTTTTCTTTCCTTAAAAGTCTGAACCTCTGTGCAAGCTTCAGTGCGAGGGAAAGACAGACCTGCACCCAGAAGTTAGAACTGAATTTTAAGGCATGTTTACTTTTAAAACAAAATTTATGTGCTAAAGTTGGGGTTCACTTACATAAAATAAGTAGCGGAGCCCTTTTTATCTAGGGCTCCGGTGCACTTCGGCTGAAATTATAATTTATCTGGAAAACTGAGAAGTACCGAAGCCGGCTTCCGCGCAATTTAAGTTTTGAATGTAACTTTAACGAATTTGTAGCTATCTGAGACATTTGGCGGCTTGTAAAACCCTACGATCCAATTTCTTACTCTAATATCTCAATCCCTGTCGGTTAAGCCCATTTCCACAATCTTGCTTCAACACCCGCTCTTTTTCAGTGGACTTTACCAGGCGGCAAACATTAAAATGATCTAGGATGGGATTTGAGACAGTAGTTCGCCTTCCTCCTTGCATATAACTGGTATAATAGCACGGGCGTTCATCACTGGTAATATCTGCGGTTAGAACCAAAGAAGAGACATAGCTGATTTTTCAAGTTTCCTATTCAGAAAGGGGGGGATTAAGGAGGAACTTAATAGCTTAACAAGGAATATCCAGGTAGTCTAGGACTTTTAGCTAATGAAAGGTAACAGTATTAGGATTCGTTTTAATTATTCACGATGTTCAAAGATAAATAGAAAATATAAGTGATAAAAGCACCTAAGTGTGCGCGAAGGAAAACAAACGATGAAGGATTTAGGGCTTTATAAAATTATAATATTTTTGCTGCAATAATTCATGATGGTTTAATTGAAGTTTGCCAATAGAAAAATGAAGATGAAACAGTAAAAGTAGCGTCTTTGAGCACTGTATTTTGAAAAAAGCAGTTGAATTGGGACAATGGATCAACCATTTATACACCCATACCTGTTATAATTCATGTTAACTATTACCCATGCAAAATTAACATGGATAATCTGGAGATCTCTATATATTCATTAGGAAAGAAATTGAAAAATTGTATTTCATCATACCCTGGCTAAAGTTCTGTTTTAAAGAAACGTTTATAAATTGAAAAGCGTTTAAAAATTAACATAAACTAGTGTCCTCACAAATTAATTAAATGTAGAGAATTTTCATCCCAATATAATTGAATTTGAAAGAATAGCTTTTAATAATATCTTAAATATTATTGGTAGCTTTTTATTAATTTGGCAGAACAAATATAGTTCTTCGCCTAAGCACAAGTTTAAACAACATTCACAAATCAGAGGAATAAGATGTGTATCAGGCTGCATTGTTTCTTCTTTTGATAATAATTCCAATATACCCTTAACTCGTAGCTCATGTAACTTCTTGTTTCCTTCATCTATTATTTGTGATTAAACATTGTTGTTAAATAGAGTTATTACATCATCAAAGAAAAATCTCTCTGTATGATGTTAATAAACTCAAATAATCCTTTTGTTTGAAAATGATGGAAGATGTACATCGTCTGCTGGATTCACTTATTTTTTCCCTTTCCTGTTTATATGCCGAAATAGAACAATTAAAATTGTCTCTCATTAATTATTTTCCTTACAGAGATTTTAACTCGCTTTGTAAAATAATTTTTTTGTTATAATAAACAATGGCTTCGATAAGAAACAAGATTGCATCAAATTTCTGTAAGCTTCCTACATCATTTTTACTGACTGTCAGACTGAAGTAGCGTCTTGTAGGAAACCAAATTCTTCATCTGCTGAAACATTTGCTTCTTTAATACCAATTAATGTATATTTTAAAATTTTACTTAAGCATTTTCTGCCATATTCAATAAACTATTCATTTGCAATCTACAAGTGCATCTCTTCTTTGCAATCACGGCTTGCTCTCACCCAGCTTTGAAAAAGTTTACTAACAAGAAGAAATTTTATTAGTACTTCTTACATATTTCTTTTTAAGTTTGTTTTAATGGCGAACGCTTACTTTTTGATTTTCATTAACTTACGACCAGCATTCATTTTCATTAACTTACGACCAGTACGAAATCTAGATTTTTCTGTCTAGTTGAGACTGCTTTTCTGCTGTAGAATATGTTAGATAAGATTACGGCAAAGCGCTTGAGGACGGTAGGCAAATTCTGAAGGCCATGCAAAAATGCATAGCAATAATATCAATTCACTCTCTGTATTCTTTTATTTCCTTATTTAGTTGGCATCATCATCATTATTGCTTAACGATGTACTTCAGGTAAAATATTGCTGATGAATTAAAACCTTATTATTACGACATTAGTCTATAAATGCTGAGATCATTAAATTGCTGTCATAACTTGGCATAATGTGATCACAAAACGCATCGAGACTTAGCAGTCACATAACGGTGGTTCGTTTCTTTCCCTGATTTGCCATAAAATTTCGAAATTACTTGGCACTAAATGTGAGGATGTTACTATGACCTAAAATTAATAAATTCTTAATGATAACATGAGCCTAATTTAGATGGTTAGTAATTTAGTAGTACGAATATTTCAGATGTTAATGTCATATTCTCACAAAACTAATAATTTATGCAGAGGCGAAGCAGAGTGGAAGAACTGCTCTACTTGTTAAAGAGATTTCCTTTTTCATTATTACTACATTCAATAGTTCAAGATACCTCGGAAATGCGAAATATTAAATATTAAACTATAGTCGTGAAAGATCTTACAGTGATTGATAGTTAATCTCATCTTCATATTTTTAATAGGGCAATCATACCCAAATAGAAAAGCCAGAAATTCTTCACAAATTTATAAGAAGTTTTGAATACAGTTGACCGGGATTTCATAAGTACGAATGAAAATGTCACTACCTGAGCAGTTAGAATTTTGTACCAAATACTGCAGTTAACAGGAATTTGAGACATATATTTATGACTTAATAGAGAACTTTATGTTAATGGAGAATTTTAGAGCTATTACAAGATGTAAAATGCAAAATTCAATTGGAAAAAATGGTATGAACTCACTGATTGAAAATTATTTCAAACAAAATTAATTAGCTACGGTAAGTTGTTTTGGATACATTTCTATGAAATAAGCATCACTTTTTGGTCTGGAAAAACTAAGGCAAACGGTCAAAAATTAAATAAAGTATAAGCAAAAATAGTATAAAAGTATAAACAAAAATATTCTGGACTATTTTTATTCTTAACAGTCATGTTAGATTAACCTTCCGTTTGTTAATTGCGTCAGTCGTTTTAGGCAAAGAAATAGTTTCTGCACAAAACGTTCCGAGCGGCAGAATTTAAAAGTAGATCATTCCACTCCACATATAATATACACGTTACAGAAACCTTCCGAAATCAAATCATCTATCCTGGAAGGTACTGCATACGTCAAACAATAAAAATAATATCAGAAAAATAGAAGAAAAATTATGTATGAAAATATATCAATTCATTATATTTTTAATGACTTAACCACTTTTTAGAAGTAAAGGGGACAATCAGTTATTTACCAAACGATGAAGCAGGTATTGGCCCCATATACTATCTATTTAGAAACACCACCACTCCACAAAGGTCCAGACGATCTCTAGAAACTTGAAAATACTATATTTAAATAATAAAATATGGCTTTAAAGAAACCACAATCATTAAAAAATATCTAATGTGGACTCCACATGTCTTCCTTTTACGGCCTATTAAATTATACACATCTTTTGTTGCACTTCATTTAAACTTATGTCCTTGAACTTCATTAGATATATCTTTTATTCAATCAATTCAGTTCTTCCTTCGCGGTAAACCCAAATATACATAAAAACTCAAAAATATCTTCATTAAAAATTGTAAAATACAGAAAAACATAAAACACCAGATGCAGTCAAAAACAGTTAACAAAAGTTTACGATTAAAGTTTCTACGCAAAAACAAGCAATTCGGCCAGCTGGCAGGAAGACAAAATGTTAGCAAAATTTAGCGACAGAATTTTAGTGAAAACATGAATTACAACTTTAGTTGAGACTTTTGATCGGGAAGACAGCATACACACTAAAAGCGATTATCAGGATCATGTGACTGATTATCACTTTTACTCGCATATTTTATTTCCCTTAACATTTTTAGCACAAGAATTTAAAAAAAAAAAAAAAAAAAAAAAAAAAAAAAATCTGCTTTATTGTAGCAATGTACAAGTGCAAATATAAATAACAAAACGCATTGTGCGAGGAAAAAGGAATAGTATTGAAAGTATTAACTATAGTGGCCTTCTTTGAAATACCGATTATCTTAATGTTATCTATATATCTGCATAGGCGTGTGCTTTTTGATTTGATAAGTTCTTTTTTTAAAAACTACCGCATACTTTTCCTTTCTCGATTTTAAAAAATACAGTAAGAAATATGGGGAGATTATGCCTTAATATATGGCATTTCAGTATGGGCCTTAATTCAGTATATGTATATTCAGTATTCAGTATATGCCTTAATATATGGCATTTCAGTATTTCAGTGTCTTTCTTGTTTTAAATGCAGATTCGACAGCAAATGTTCAGTTTTATTTTTGATGAACTAAATTAGCAGCGCAATAGGGAGCATCGACTAGTGATTTTTCAAAGAAATATAAGATCGCTCCTTCATTTTTTGGATAATGGATTAAGAGTAGTAACAGGGCTTCCTCTTGTATTCTATACAACTTTATTTAAGTTAGGTAATCGAACCGGACAAGTCACATACGACTTTCTCTTGACCATCATATTCTTCTAGACGAGTTCATTGTGGAAATTTACCATCTAACACTATCGTTTTTTTTAGTGCAGTTTTCTAAAGATGTGTATTAAGAATTATGTTATTATATGATACACATCTATACATTAAAGCTGCAGTCCGACATAGCATATTTTTAGTTCCGTCTAAATGCAAACCCTAGAAAAAGAATACAATCCTAGAAGCAGAGCGTCTTACATTCTTTCTGAAGGATATTGCTGAAAAGCACGCACATGATTCTGTTCTATTCTCACCCATTTTGTAAGTAATATTCAAACACATCGGGAATAACGCTTTCTTCCATTAATCTTCAATCCAGCTCACATACTTGTATCCTTAATTCATCTATACAGTCCTATGACGCGAAGTGAGGGGTTTAAAATTTCGAGTCAGCTAGTTTCAAGAGTCCTTCCTACTTTATAAAAGGACTTAAAGAAGTCCTTTTATTAGTTTCTGAGAGACTGTATGGAAGTCTAATCAGAGAAAACATAGCTTTTCTTTATGCTTCTTTTCGCAGATATCAGAATTCATTGAATGAATTTAAAAACGTTCTTAAAAATGATTCTATGTTTATAGATCTGAGAATGATTCTCATTTAATATTCGTGCCATGTCTATTACTGAAACCTGCATTTGTAATAGACATAATTCTGTAAATTTTTCAGGCTACATCAAATATTCCTGAAGCGCTCTTTAACGTTGATGATGATGTTCAGAATCTATCTCTGCAAAAAAAGCTATATTTGATTTTTATTTCATGTTCAGAATATGAAACAGAGATCTACAATGAAAAATGTTTGCTTTTATTGCTTTTCGATAATGTAAACTAATGCAGTATGAACTCACTTTTCTTTAATGTTAGAAAGCAATCCAAATGGTTAATAAAAACTCGAACGAGTTACCAAAGAAAATAAGTTTTCATTGTGTTCCTGTAGCCTAGGCGACTTCAATTGACAACTGCACCAGTTAAAGACAACAACAGTTAAAGACAATGAAGAACTTATTAGAACGAACAATGTGCTGATTGTTAAAATTCATAACCATGCAAAGAAAATGTTTTCACTCTCTAATGCGAAGTAAAATTTAATAAAAAAATTGAGAAATGATATTTTTTTCTTTTGTGGAAAGGCAATTAAAAATGCGGAAATAAGTATTTTATCGATACACATCAACTCACTTCCAAGGTCAAGATCAAAGTTTACGACGGAAATAGCGCAGCATTCAAGAATAAGAAGAAACCAGTTTTTTAACCTTGTCAAAAGACATAAAAAAAAGTGAGTAGATCAGATGTCGACGCTATCTGATTTACCCCTACATTATTAAGTCAAATTCATCTTGTTATGTAACAAAATTTAAAAGACATGGACATTGTTCTTTATTCCAGATAATTTTGTCGGCAGTATTATTTAAAGGAATGAAAAATGAAAAGGGGAAAATTATGAGGGAAATACCTAAATGCACAAAAATTCATGCAAATGGAAACATAGTATTTATGTTGCTGACAAAAATATTCCACTTTTGCAAACAGTGTTCAAATTGCTATCGACAGATCATTGCTGATGATTGAGTAGAGATAGTAAGTTAATCATGTCTTCTACCAAACAGTTATCTTCACGTTCATCGTAAAACTTTTCGTCTATGACAACCTGCGTTAAATATTGCATAAATTTCAGATGGTATTTTTTTCGTATAAAAAGGTATCTTTCGTGTCAGAAAATCTGTGTTTATGGGATTTCTGAAAGAACAATATTGAAGTTAGGAGGGATCTGTTTCGTTAATGTTTTTTCAGTTTCCTTTTTTATCAATTTTTCAGTTTCTCTACCATTTATTTTTGCACTTTAAACCCCCGAATGTTGTCACATTTAGATAATCTTGAATACCCGATTTTCTCGATTTTCTTTAAACCTACTGTTGCTACCTTTTTAAAACGGGATTTTGTTTTCGCAACATTTGTTCTCTTTCTAGTCAGGAAATAACAATTCTTTATGGGAATAATTCTATACAGAACCGTTTAAGTATTAATTCCGGTTGCGTAAAGACAATTAGGCTATTTATCGAACGCTTATTTTTCAATGAAGTAACATCAAACACAAATGGTTTAAAATAACCTTTTTCTTATTAGCTCTTCAGCCTAACAATTTACATAGCCTGTGCACTCATAGAAAAAAATCTCCTCTCCTTGCGGGGTTAACAGAAAAAAAGTTCAAAATAAGTTTAAGTTTTTAAAATAGAAGATTTAAAAGACAAAGCGCGCTTGTAAGGATTATGTTAATTTTACTAAAAGTTAAATTTTAAGTTGAAGTTCCTTTCCTGTCAAATTCTGAACTTCAACTTACTACTTCCGACCAGAACGTAGTTTTGGAATCACTCTGAATACTTAATGAGGAGGAGCGGTATTTAAACCGCGAAGTCTAGAAAACTGAGCACTACTGAGACTGATGAACTCTGTGCTAAGCCACGCCCAGTGCTCATAAATTTTGGACTTTGCAGCAATTTCACGAACTGTTAGTGAGAAACTCTTGTGAAATCCATTGACTGGAACTCTTGCCCTTCAGAGAAAAATATGTTTTCATTATTTGAATGACAAATATTTTTAAAAAACAAGTTTTCTCACAAGTTTTCCGCATCAGCCTATGGAGTTAACCCCTAGCCATCACATGACATGGCTCCACTTTTGACTTTCTACGTTAATATTGTATATTTGTAAATACTCATATTTAACCGAGATTCAATTATGGAACTTCATTCTGAATAGCTATATTTTATTTTTGACTTTCATCATTTCAACTTTTTTGCATATTTGTATCTGATTTGTATTTTACACGACCCCACGATGTTACACTCTTTAGTGGCAAAGTGCCACACTTTCCCTTATTTTCACATCTTGTCTCTGCGACACCTTTGTTCTGTTTTTAGTACTTCCAGGAACCCATATTAAACGACAACTGGCAAAAAGCCTGCAATCCACGCAGGCTAAGTCCAGTATAACAGCGGAAAATGGAATGGAAATGCAGAGTGAGAACAGAATCAGAGTTCCTGATTTGCGCGCGTCTGCCTTTTGGCTACTCTCTCTCTCAAAGGTGTTATTACGCTCGGCACTCAGACCCTTGATAAGCTTCGTAGTCAGATAGAGTTATGGGGCCAACTCGATTAGAATCTTGATAGCTTCAGCTATATCTCTTTAGTTAATCTTAGTTTTAGTTTATTTCTTAGTCTCTTAAGTTCAAGCCCAAGTGTCGGCTTTGATTGTACACTCCAAGACGGAGTTTTGTTAGATATTATTGGAATAATAAAGGGTTAGTTACCCTACCATCTTGTTGTTTCTTGTTACACGAACTTAAACGATTATTCGCTAATTAGTTCTTAAGATTCGTCACTTTCTACAGTAACTGAGAAATACACTAGTGAGAATCTTACACGCTTACAAGTTTTGGTTCAAACCTTCAAAGTACGCGAGCATAAAGCTAAAGCCGTATTCAAATAACTTAAGAAATTCGGCAAGAATACTATCTAGATGGTTAACGGTCGTTACCCCAACAGCTCTTTCTTAAATTCAAGAACTTATATAAATATCGTTGCGTTCGTAATGGACAAAATGCACGCAGAATCGATGATAGCTTGATAAAATTTATTTTCACAAAAGGAACATTTTACAGTTCTATAACTTTCCACAAAAATACAGTGGAACCTCGAGATACGAACACCTCTATATACGAGAAATTCGAGATACGAGGAAAGCATGAGCGAAAAATTCATCTCTAAATACGAGCATACGACTCGAGTAACGAGCCAGGCTTTTGGTATGCGTGGCACGTTTCCTGATCCGGCTCGACTCGGGAAATCCCCTCGTCAGATCACTCAGTGATCTTTGATCTACGTGTTTGTAGTCTTGTGAGTTCATTGTTCTTTACTTTTAATGTGAAAATAATTATTTTAAGATTACTCCCAAGAAAATTGTAGCCTGAAATACCGCTGCAAAGAAAAAGAAGGAAGCAGTAGCCATTGAAATTAAGAAAGACATCATAGATAAACATAAACGTGGTGTAAGAGTGACGGAATTAGCAAAGACTTACGACCTTTCGACATCGACAAACTGCACTATTCTGAAGAAGAAGAAAGAAATTAAGAAACTTGATGTGACCAAAGGAGTTACCGTTACATCCAAGCATCATCATGTTGAGAAGCTGTTGTTGGTGTGGATTAACGAGAAGCAGTTAAAAGGAGATTCGGTGTCGGAAGCTATCATTTGCGCTAAGGACCTTCTCCTTCTTATCCTTACTTGGACCTTCTCCGAAAATCACCAGGTACGTGGACTGAAGATGAGATGCTAATGAGATTTTTTGCGGTGCGGAACGGACTAACTGGATTTCCATTATTTTCAATGTGGAAGTTTGTTTCTAGATACGAGAAATTCGCTATACGAGCTAAATACTGGAACAAATTGAACACGTATCTCGAGCTTCTACTGTACTCGTACAGCTCTTCTCAGTAGCACAATTAGTAGTTACCACTTTAAACTACTAAGAACGTTAAACAGAATGCACTGCAAAGCACATGTAAAGAGGAAGATCCCACGGAAATCTAATTGTGAGCTAAAAACTGAGAACTATTGGTATCGGTAACGTTATGCCGCGATAATGCGAATTTCGCAATGTCTCACTTAAAAATATATCAAGTGAGCTTCTCAGAAGAGAAAATTTAATAAATGGGGAAGAGAAGAGAAAATTTTTCCTGCGTTTAAGAGTTAAAACCAGAGTCCTCATGAAGACTGAGAATTACCGTTACCGGTTAGTTGTTGGTAAGACATGCATACAACCGTGATGGTTTTGACCTATAGATGGATGGCTTAAGGCTCTTGGCAGGTGTAAAGAATAACGCATCCGTCATACCGTGGGAGAAATACTGTTCGAGCTGGAAAAGTCTTGGCAGGTAAAACTGAACCTGGATGAAGTGGCACCAAATAACGGCAGTAATCTTTAAGTCTTTAAGAAACACAATAGAAGCGTTGAATAATGCAAAGTATGCATGATATATTCAAGATAAATGTTATAATAGAAACGTAGACACTAGTGACAATAGAACACAGTGACAATTAAAATACACATTGCTATAAATGTATAAAAATGTATGAATTTTAGCTACTAATAAATAGCACTAAGGCGAATCGAGCGAAGACTTTTAAATGTACGTTCGATAGTGGGATTATAGTCCCCTAAGCTGGTTATGTGGGCATAAAAAGAGTTTGGAATTTTCTCAAAGAAATTATGTGAACTCTCAAGGATGTAATCATAGTCGAGAAGAATGTCAAGCTCATGGTGAATAATCTAATTTCGAGCGAAGCACAGTACATTTGGGATCGTTCTAAGTTTATTTTGAAAAACATATCTTTATCTTACGATAAGACTTAGATGCTGTGGGCAGAGCGTATTTAGACTTGATAAGACCCTAAGCTATTTGATATATGGGGCCCTTTATAAGTCTGTTATACTATATTTTAGCACTATATTTATACAATATTTTAACTTTTTTGGAAATCCCCAAGAAAGTGAGGGCCCTAAGCTATAG
Organism: Stegodyphus dumicola; assembly: GCF_044657685.1. Classification (NCBI taxonomy): domain Eukaryota; kingdom Metazoa; phylum Arthropoda; class Arachnida; order Araneae; family Eresidae; genus Stegodyphus; species Stegodyphus dumicola. Next base: position 39,981,389 of record NC_140776.1, read on the forward strand.
CTTGTGTAGCTTATACGTAAATCCTGCGCTGGCTGTGGATCAAACTGTTATAGCATGAAAGAGAATAGGACCAATCATTGAAATGTTGTGATTCCTTTTCATTCTCAGGTTTAGCGTCGATTTCCTTTCCAAGAGGCTACGCAGAGCCGTGAAGGCCACCTTAGGCTTGCTTAAGGCATAATTGTCTTGCTGCCTGAAATTTAACTGGTTATCTAGGATTACACCCAGATATTTTGTAGAATTAATGACAGGAAGAATTTGATTTCCAATTCGCAAATTTAAGTTGATAGGGTGGTTTATCTTGTATCTTCTGAATACTACATTTACTTGAATTAAATTAGAATTTTCATAAATTACACTAGTATGAGATTACATTTCGACATAGTTGTAGATTTTCTGTAGCACGACCATAACAACTGGGTCATCGGCATATTTTACAGTCTTGCTGCTGAGAGGTTCCGGAGTAACATATATATATTAAAAAGTGTTGGCCCTAAAATTGACCCTTATGGAACACCAGTAAGCATAATTAGTTTTTCTGCTACATAATGTGTCACCCACACGAACTTGAAATGCTCGACAGTTTAATTAAGATTTAGGAAATAAGAAATGAAGGGTGGTAACTTGACCATGGCAAGTTTGTACAAGAGTCCTTTATGCCAAATTCGATCAAATTAGATATGTCTAGAAAGCAAGCCACTACATATTATGTTTTTATAAAAGACTCCACGATTATTTTCACAGCATTTTGAATTTTCATCATTGTACAAATAACATATCTGATTCCAAACTGGTTGTTTTTGATACTAATTTTGTTAACAAGAAATTCATTCGATATTTTTAGAAACATCCTTTCAAGAATTCCCACTGCATAGAAGCAGACCTAATGGGAAATAGCTGATGAGAAGCTTTGGATCCTGATTTTCAAAAGGTCACAATCATTGCATGTTTCCATTGTGCTTGGAAGTAGGCCAAGCGCAGACATGTATTAATGATGTGAGTAATGAGTATTGTAACATTTTAGGAGCTTCTTTGATTGCCTTATTGAAAATTTTATCAAAGCCCTTTGATTTTTAAACATTTAAAATTTTAATAGGGCTAGGGATTTCCAGAGGATTTGCATGTGGGATTATTGCAATTAAAATGTATTTGTATAAATTGAAATGAATAATGAATCTCTGTGTAATATGAGATTCGCTCATCATGAATACTATCATCTTCTCGTGGAAAGGTGTTGGCGAGAACTTTGGCAAAAACGTCAGCAACTTTCTGTTTGGATTACGCAGTGATGTTATCATACGTCAGTGGGCCAATTTGATGTCATTTTTCTCAGTTCTTATTGTTCGGGCTATTTTCCAAACTGTTCGATGTGTATGTTATCAAGAGGTGTATTCCATTTTTCATATTTGTATTCAGCAAATTCCAAGGTATTCCAAGATGGAGCTGGACACCTTGAGTGCTATAACTATTTGCTCTTAAAATATTAGGGCTTGAAAATTTTTTGGAGATGATAAGGCTAGATATTCAAAAAGGTTTTTTTTTAGGGTAAATAGACTATGTCAGAAAATTGGCATTAATATAAGATTAAAAAGAGATTAGGCTCTTAGGAGTTCAAAGATGATGTACTTAATCTTGTCCAAGAATTTGAAATTCTTCTTATAAATGCTATGAATATTATCTGAAAATTTAAAAGGTTAATATCAAACAAATTAATTGGTAGAATCTATCTCTTGAGAATTACAGCTTACAGAAAAGTGTCCAAGCTAATGGCTTAAGTATAAAACTTGTAAGAAGGCATAAAAACATGTAAATGACGTAATTATTAAAAGAAGCTGGCTCTCTATAGGAAAAATCTTATTAAGACAATAAAAGAAGATTCACGTAGAATTATTCTTCGGGAGCAGGCCTTATTATGAGGGATTATATAAGATTACTTCCAATAAATTTAAAATATAATTTTGTATTTTGAACCCCAAAATTTTCAGTGAGAAGAATTTGCTGTTGTTCCCAGAGCAATAATTATAGAACCCATGAATCTTACTTCTGAGGATGAAGAGGAAGGAAATTTGGATATCTTCAAAGAAGAAAATTTTAGTGTTTCCGGTAAAAAGGCGACTTCGTGTCTTATGAAATAGAAAATTTTAAACTTAAGTATGCATCAAGATTGGATGACATTAGCCAGCAATCGTAAGATATTTGTTTCCTTTATTTGCTTTGTAGCGATTATTTAAATTTTCTAATAGTCATTTTTAAATTTTGAAACACTTTCCTTTAAAGTCTTGTTTTCCACCTACAACTCCCTGTAAGAATAAAATTTCCGCATCGCGTTTTATGTAAATGAAGTAGAACTAGTATTTAATGGGAAGTTCAATCACTTCAGTAGAAGTACTTAGAAATTCTCAGTAGAGCGTGTTCTGTCTTCGGGCCACGTTTAAGCCTATCTTACTACGTACGGCCGTAGTCTTATGTGCCTTTGACTATTCGCCGTTGATGTTTAATTGCGGAACAACTCGGCTAGTTATCTTTGTACAGCTTTGGCTAAAGTTTAGCTAGTTAGAATTAGGTTAGTTTCTTATTTTCTACCTTAAATTAAATCCCAAGTGGAGGATTTCCTGGAAGCCCGAGAGGGGCCATCTGTTAGTATTTGAGTGAAAAAAAGGGCATTTTAACCCTTCTTTTGACTTATATTTTATAGTTGTAAGACCAGCGAATAGTCGCTATACCCTTCCCTAAAAGTTCTAGTAGACAAGGACATGTAACTTAAATATAACTTTACAGTGGCGCCCGATAAGAAAAATAAAAGCCATGTCTCCGGAATCCGGAAAGTTCACGTTGGCCGCTCCTAGACAGGAAATAATACCGGCACCAGAGAATCCGATGGAAAGGTTCGAATTCATACTCGAGACCATGCGGGTTGCGATGAAACCAGCGGCGTCCTTTGACGTAAAAGGTGTGTATTTGTATGTGTGTGTATTTAATTATGGCAAAGCGCACTAGGGCTATCTGCCTAAGGGAAGGGATGCCTTCGTGGAGGACTTTCTAAGGGAAACTGGCTCGTATGCACGTTACACATGGGGAAAACCACGAAAACACCCATGCAGCCAGCCCGTTCGCGGGATTCGAACCTCGGACCGAACTACCAGTGTTCAGCGACTTTACCGCTCGGCCGCTGGTGGGCTGACGTAAAAGGTTCCGTGATGTCTTTCTTGGAGCAGTTGAAACTGTATTTCACACTATATCCTGTTTCGGAACTACAGAAAGTTAACATCGCCACAGCGAACTTAAAATTACAAGCACTCAGCTGGGACAAAGGGATTAGAAAATTCATGCTGGGTGGTCCAGGTTCCCAAACATATAGCTGGGAGACATTCAAAAACGCTCTGCTAAAAGCGTTCCTAGTTGTGAAAGACAGCGCCAAGATGGAAGCAAAGTTCTTCAGTGTATATCGAAGCAAAGTGGAAGAATTAGCGGATGTCATTCTACGTAAAATACAAATATTCAACTTATTGTACGGAAAGAGGCCAGACGTCTAATTAATCGAAGTTATTCTATCGCGTCTGCTTCCTCCTGCCCAGGACCATATGGAGGTCAGGAATCCAAATCTGTTTGACAACCTATTTCAAAGCGCTGTGAAGTTTGAAAGCCGGTGAGCCTCTGAAGAAAGCGCGTAAGGCACGTTTTGGCCAAAGCCAGCACTCGAGATTATCGCCCCACCCAAAACTGCAGAATAGACGGTATCCGTATAACCAGCCTGTTACGACCACGAAAAGCGGTAGCCAAAATATGGGCAACAACAACAACAACAAAAGGTGCGATCTCCAAAGAGGGCAGCGAGAGAAACAAGGGTCTATGAAGCAAGGTAATTTAAAGTAATTAGGATGTGCGAGAGAAAGGTTCGGTCACCTCCACTGAAGCAAAATTAAAAATGAATACGGTAGTCATGCAAAAGTTAGCTTTCCCTGAAATCCAGATATTACTGAATAATATTCCTGCAACTGCATTATTGGATACTGGGACGCAGTGCCGTTTCTTGTTGCAAGAATTTTTCAGAAAACATTTCAGGAGGCACAAACATTTTAAACTTTCGAAGCGATAAGTAATCGCCGCTCAAGGGGAAGAAATGCGAATGTCCCGGAAAAGTGGGCTTTCACGTTCAAATTAAGAATGAGCCTCAAAAAGTTATTTTTCTTGTCGTAAAAGATTTATTAGCATCAGTAGTTCTGGGGGTCGACTTCCGCACGCGGCAAGCACGCACTTAAATTTTAAGAATTCTAATTAAAAGGGGCAAATGGACGCTGTGCACAAGGAAGTGGGTTTAACACCTAAAATAAATTTGAACCATCTTGCCGGAAGAGGAGAATCAGAAGATCGATGGTTTGGTAAGAAAGTTTTATACGCATTCTACTGATACAGGAAATGCCGCTCCAGTAAAAAATAAGTCCTACGGTTATGACTAAGAGCAGATTATTGAACATAACATTAAAGACATGCTTGACCACAAAACTTATTATCTCAACAAGATGCCCTTATGCTAATCCGGTAGTCATATCCTCTTGACTCCACAGTCTCTCTTGACTTCAATTTTGCGATGCTGGAAATATTCCAGTATACTTTTACTCAATTGCAACTCGATTACCACGTACGGGGATGTTTCAGCTTTTCATTTTTACCAATGGATGGCAACACAGGTGTATACTTTTGAAGAAATCAGAGCTACAAGCGGATTGTTTTGCAAAAATGGCGCCGTCGAAAACGTAAGTAATAATTAATTAATTAATAATTTAATTAATGTTTAAAGTGAATATTTAGAGCTATTTAGGTTAGAGCTTTTGTTTAACGTTGTTGTTTGTTCGTCAAAGTTATTTTTTGTGGCAATGCATTGAAATGTGCACAGGTCCACATACGTGGACGTCAGTCCGTTAGGGAAATTAGGCTCAGTTGGTTACTGTCATACGTTTTTTTAATATTACATAATTTCAGTTACTGTTACTGAAATTTATGTTTCAGAAACAGCTCACTGATGGCACAAGTGATTATATACATCTAGTATGTAATTGTAATCTTAAATTATTTGTATTTTTCAGGTTTTTTTTTTTTTTTCCTTTTTCCTTTTCTCGCTTTATTTTTGAATTAAAATATAATATTCATAATATTGGACTTCTATTCTTCGGTTCCAGGAAAAAAGCCCCCAGGAGAAAAGCCCACAGGAATAATGCTCACGGGTATAAATGCTCACAGGAAAAAAAACCCAAACAGAAATATGCCCACATAGAAAAAAGCTCACATGGAAAAATGCTCACTTAGAAATATACTCACACGGAAAAAAGCTCACACAGAAATATCCTCACATGGAAATGAGCCCACTGATAAATAATTCATATAGAAATATCCTTACATTAAGGAATCAATAATTAATTGATTTGAAAGTGGTACACCTACTTGAGTTTCCTAAAGAAAAATTATTTAAATTACCAAAACATCTATGGTATATATTTCAAAAACTTGATAACTTATGTGTAGATTCAGTTTCTATATAAGATTAACAAATGGGCCATTTTGAATTAAGAAAAGGAGAGGAGAAAGGAAGTAAACATGAAACAGAATTATACAGTAAAAAATTATTATAATTTTAATTGTTAAAAAATAATAAATATAAGTTACACATTTTATAATATAAACATTTAGAAGAATAATGAATGAGAATTTAGTGTGTGTGGGATCATGGCAAAGCCTCTAGGGCTATCTGCCTAAGGGCAGGGATGTCTTCGTGGAGGATTTTCTAAGGGAAACTGGCTCCTATACACGTTACACATGGGGAGAACTACGAAAACTCCCATGCAACCAGCCCGTTCGCGGTATTCGAACCTCGCATCGAACTACTAGTGTTCAGCGACTTTACCGCTCGGCCGCTGGTGAGCCAAATGAGAATTTAGAATGATTATTTTTTTTTTTTTACTTCAGTACATCCTGTATTTACATTAGCTAATAACAAACGTTGAGAGGCTAAATCTTTTTTCAGCTCGTCAAATAAAATCCACATACTGGGATGGCTAATTATTTTATTCTATAGTTATATTAAATAATGAATTTAGTGCGTTATGAGAATTTAGTGCGTCACAACAGTTTGTGATTTTAGGAGATTTCTCGAAGCCTGCTTCATAATGTTCAACTGAGAGGTATCATCAAAGTGCCTAAAAATGTTAATTTTATTTCTAAAATTTTAAATTTCTGCAGAAATTTTACAACTTTTTTGGCTCCAAATTTGAATAACTACATTCAAATATCAATTTCTATCGATACACATCCAAAGTGTGCAAAAATAGAGTGAAGAAACAAAAATTAATTATTGGCAGTTATGGGAAAAAATGTCGTACAGGGGCAGTGGTATAAAATATTACAGTACATGCACAATTTTACTACAGTTTACATGCTTTCATTTACCGCCCTTTCGCCCTTTAAAAGGTTAATGTGAGTGTTTGTCCATGTGAACATATTTCATGTGAGCTTTTTTCCGTGTGAGTATATTTTTAAGTGAGCATTTTTCCATGTGAGCTTTATTCTGTGTGGGCATATTTCCTTGTGAGCTTTTTTACTGTGAGCTTTTATACCTGTGAGCATTATTCTGCGAGCATTTTTCCTGTGAGCATTTTTCCTGTGGGCATTTTTCCGGTCACCCTATTCTTCATATTCTTTGACCTATTAAAATAAAGATAATGCATAGCTATTATTGACTTGATTTTATATTTTTAATATAATTTATTTTTTGTAATTTCTTTGTTATTTCATGTTATTAGTTGTAACTGATAGTAACTCAAATTAACATGTTAAGAATGCTTCAGAGCCTTTTTCACCCTTGGCTTCGTGTTCTGAATACCTGAGCGTGGAATGTTTTGAAGAAGTAGCTGCCCAAACTAATTTGTATTCTGTTCATCAAAAATATAAATCTGTAAACACGAACGCAAATGAAATAATGCAACTTGTTGGTCTCAATACTTGGATGGGCACACAGAAGTTACCTCAAGCAGAATTATATTAGTCAAGAAACCTATCAATAAGATGTTTTCATGAAACGATGGCAAGAGACAGACTATTCACTCTACCCTAAAATTTTCATTTTGCAGCTAATTTAGCATTCCATGAAAATGATGATAAACTTTGGAAAATACAAACCTTTTTAAATCCCATCAAGGAAAAATGCCTTATTTTGCCTTGACCGCAAAACATTTCTTTGGAACAGCAAATGATTCCTTTCACGTACTATCGGTGTACTGAAAGGATCAAACAAAATGGCCAGTTCGAATCTTCTCCAATTTTGTGGATTTGGTGATATCAAAGTGTTGGGCGATGCATATACGCTATTACAAGCGAAACAATCTTACGGGTGCTAAATTCCTCATGGAATATCGCATGCTAGATGTATCAGCATTGCGCAGATATGAAGGAAATTTAATAACTAATAGAGAGAGGCTAAGACTCCCTTCAAGTTCAGGTGAGAAAGAATATCCTAAGAAAGCAGAGGAAAGTAATTTCTCAACCAGTAAAAAACACAAGTCTGGATGGTGTAAATCACTTACCAAGACTCATGGATGCCAAAAATGCATCTAAACGTAGAATGCCAAGGTGCATCAAGAACAAGAATATTCTGTATCAATTGTAAAATGTATTTTTGTGTATTAAAAACAATTGTTTTGATAAGTTTCATACAAAATAATGTGTTGATAAAGATAAAATATTAGTTGAAAAGTTACTTAAAATTAATAAAACAATCATACATTAGGATGTTATTGTGAAATTATATTGTGTTATGTTTTATTTCACATTTTAATCTAATGGCGGCTTTAAATATTAAAATTTATAAGTGTTAAAATATGAGATTATTTACTTATTTGAATCCCAAGGTACCTAAATTTTTTTGGTCCCCAAATATACATGTACCAAAAAAAAATCTCTTTTTTCCCATCTATAGACAGAAAGCAAGCATATAAACTTCACGAATTATTTTTAAATTAAATATTTTAACTTCAGGTGTGAAGAGGTTATGCCGAAGAAAGAATAACTTTCCACCTTCAGATCCAAAATTATGGAGTTTGCCATTGATTACCGAAAATTAAACAGTATCACAAAACATCCAGCGTATCCCCTGCCAATCATACATGAAATTATTCGAAAAATCAAATCTACAAATTACACGACCAATCTTGACCTGACGTCAGGTTATTTCCAGATTACAGTAAAGCCCGAAGACGTAGAAAAAACAGCTTTTATTTCGAAACCAGAGGCCTACCAGCGGCCGAGCGGTAAAGTCCCTGAACCCTGGTAGTTCGGTCCGAATGAAGCTGGCTTCAAAGTAAAATCTGAAAATGCAAATTTGCAGCTAAAGAGCTTAAACGCCTTGGATACAAAATTTCAAAAAAAGACATACAGACAGAAAATTCTAAAATTATAGCAAAAAATTATTCTGCTCCCAACACGCGAAAAAACTGTTATCATTTTTGAACATATGCTTCTATTAACGTCGCTTATAAAAATGAAATTAAGTAATGAAGAATCTTCATGTATGTATGTATGTTCCTCGCATTGCGACGAAGCGACAGTACTTAAAGACGTCCAGTTCTGAATAACGTAGTAACAAACTCAACGATTTGAAAGCGTGCAGTGGCAACACTGTACGGAATAAATCATTTTTATATCCAGCCCGCAAAACTGCATATCGGAACTTCTAAATATATGCTGTTTTTAAATATTTTGTGATTTTACTGTTGAAGTGAATTTTATGTAGCGCGAGTGATATTTAATAAATAAAGTTAACACACAAAACTTTATTAATAAAGAGACAAAAATAAGGTTTGCGAGCCATCTTACTAAGAAAGCTGAATATTGATTTGATGAACTGATAAAAGACTAAAAAAGTATGAAAATGTATGCCAACACTTAACACTACATCGGTAATTCTAAACACATACTGCTATGCTACTGTTAAAATTTTTATAATTTTGTTGTTGATTTGTAAATGGCGTATTACGTCCAAAGAGACTTTTTTTAAACATTTTTTGTTACCTTTATTTATTAAATATCATGTTCTTCGCACTTGAACCATAAAATTCAGTTCAAGAGCAATATCGTAAAACAATTTTAAATTGAGCATATCTTTAGAATTTCCGATACACATTCTCATGCCCTGGAGCTAAAAATGTTTTTCTTGACAACGTTGCCATTGCTCACTTTGAAATTCTGGAGTCTGTTAATCAAAAATTCGTTAACGTTTTACAAAATATGAAATCGATAATAAAACAAATGCCAAATTTTAAATTTGGGCTTCCAGATGCCCATATTCGCAGTAGGATTACGTCATTCAAAATTGGATGGCTCTGGGTACCGTTGTTTTATGACAATGCGAGAAACATACATACATTTATGCAGATTCTTCATTATTTAATTTCTTTAAGTGTAATACAGTGCCATAATATTTGGTGGCAAAAATTTGAAAAGTGATACAGTCTTTTAAAGTTTTCAACGCAAAATGGCAAAACGAAAATAATAGTCCTTCAGGGCAAATTCCGCCTTTGGACTAAAAAGAAATGTTTTAGCAGGATTGAGCGCAAAAGCAGAATGGTAGACTGCGAGTTCAGCGAGAGCGTAAAAAACCTTAGCAAATCCATCTGGGCGATCATTAAAATCTGAACTCTTTCAGATTTTTATTTCTCTGACTGAGTAGATTTAAGACATTAAGATTTAAAAGAAGTTGCTTATCCTTAAACAGATCAGGTCTTTTTTTTTTTTTTTTTTTTTTCATTTTTCTGCAGAAGTTTCTCAACAGTCACATTTTCTCCACTTGAAACATTATCTTTTGCGATGATTCCTCGGATAATATGGAAATTATAAATAACATAATTCCTAAACATAAATCATAATTTATTTCAACTAAAGTTGTCAACATCGAAGATTGGGGTTGAGGGAGGACGTTTTCTGTTTCTGCCCGACTGATAGCAATTTAAACTCTAATTTAACGTCTCTAATCCAAGCTTCATCAATGCGATTCTTCGAGATAGGAGTTGTGCACTTTTCTTATGAAATCTCCCTTTCTATCACACTTCAAGCGGTGAGGGACCGATCAGGTTCAGACTTTGTTTTTCAGCCCAAAGGAGCGTTAACTTAGAAGGGCTGTTAGTCTCGAAACGGCATTTTGCATCGAATCACTATAAACGACTTTTCAAATTGTTGCCACCAAATATTATCGCCCTATTTAATATTCAAAAATCTGCAGGTGTCTCGCATTGTGAAAAAAGAACGATACCTAGAGCCATCAAATTTTGAATAACCTAGTCCTGCGCCCAAATCTGGACACCTGGAAGCCCGCAACTTGAATTTCGACTTTGTTTTATTATCTATTCCATATTTTTTAAACTTTACGAATTTTTAATTAACAAACTCATTGATTTCAAAGCGAGCAGAGGCAACATACTGTACGGAATAAAATATTTCTATTTCCATCACGTGACACTGTTTTTCGGAAATTCTAAAGATATGCTGTTTTTAAATACTTTTAGCTCAAATGTTCTCGAAACATGTATGTATACGTAAATGAAACAAACGCCCATTTGAGCGTTATTTATCAAATCTGAAGGCATTCAAATTTTGTTAATGTTATTATCATTATTTTTTCTATAAAGCTTTTTTGTCAAAGTACGGCAGCTTGGTGCTAATAAAATCTCTGTAGCTTGTAACATTTCCTCACCAGATAGCTCAAATATTTTCATAAGATCTCTGAATACTGATAGTTCGTCCTGGTTTGGATTCGAACCCAGGCGAAGGGGCTGACTAGATGATTAGTTTTTTGTGGTTTTCTCCCATGCGAACAATGAATCTGAGATAGTTTCCTTCACAAACTCCTCCTAAGAGGCAACCCTTCCCATCCTCTCAGGTAGAATCTCTTGTGGTTTTCCCATATCCAAATAACTTATCCCAGCCGAAGAATTTGTTCCTTTCTAGTCCGACAGAAGTGTTATATTTCGTTCGTTTATTGATATTTCAAATATTTCTAAAGATGTCTGGTACACCTGATACGTTTATTAAAAAAATAATAATAAAAATAAATTCTGAAAGCTTTCAGATTTTACATTACGCCCAAAGGGGCCTTTTGTAGCGTTTTGTATGCCACCTTTATTCATTAAATATCATGTTCTTCGCACTTAAACCATAAAATTCAATTCAACAACAATATCGCAAAATAATTTTAAAATGAGCGTATCTTTAGAATTTCCGATACACAGTCTCGAGCGCTGGAGAATTTTTTTTTTCGGAAGAGTATTGCTATAGCTCGCTTTGAAATCGTTGAGTTTGTTGATCAAAAATTCGTTAAAGTTTTACAAAATATGAAATCGGTAATAAAACAAATTTCAAATTCCAAATTCGGACTTCCAGATGCCCATAGTCAGTGGATGATTACGTTATTCAAAACTGGATGGCTGTAGGTATCGTTGTTTTATCACAATGCGAGAAATATACATACATTTATGCAGATTCTTCATTATTTAATTTCTTTAAATATAACACAGGGCTCTAATAAATGGTGGCAACAATTGAAAAGTGAAACGATGTTTTATAGTGAACCAAATCAAAATGCCAAAACGAAAGTATGTGCTAAAAACTTCTTTATGTGCTAAAAACACCAACGCAGGCGCGTAGGCCTGCGTAAAATGTAAAATAGTTTTAAATACTTCTGAATGATAAAAATTATCAAACTATTTTAATTGGATATTGTTTTGAAATTTTGATACTTTGATTACATATTTGATGTAAAATCACTGATTAGCAAAGATTTAACATAAAACGTATCGCCATCTCCTTAGTAATAAAATGCTGAATTCCCGAAATTGGAACTATAAGAAGCAGGAAACTAACAGTTTCTTCACTCCAAAAATTTGACCTCGGTTAAAATGGGTCCTTCATTGATCTTCCGATTCGAGAACGCTACCCACGGTGTACCACAAGAAACGACCGAATCATACCAGCAAGGAATGGGAGAATTTGAGGCAACTTTCAAGGAAAATAACCTTGTAAACCTCGACGGAAGTAGAAATGTCTGCAAAGGCAAGAATAATAAGATAACTGCTTAATAAATATAAAACCTTATTATAGTTGGAAAATAATAAGCTGATAAACTATCAATATGCTAAATTTTCAATTTCTAAACAAATATTTCGATTTTATTAAAACTGTCTTTTAAAGAACAATTTCGACATTAATATTAATATATATTTCAGAAAGCTTTAAATATGTTCTTCTAAATTAATTTTATTGTTCTGTGGAAATTTGTTTAAAAAAAAATTGCTTAAAAATGATCTTATCTGGAAAGGTAACAAATTCTTTTAAATTTTCTTTGTTAGTTTTCTAAAATAAATGAGAATTATTTCATCTTTTCTTATTTAAACCTTTAATCTGCAATCAGCTTCCTTTAAAAATTGTTCTGTTCTGTAAATTCACTTTTCCTCTGCATTCTTCTTTGAAATTAATTGCTCCAAATTTGATTAGGATTTTTGAATTGAACAAAATGCCATTGAAGCAAAAAGTTAGATATCAAGACCTAAAAAACATGGTCTACAAATTCTTATACCTTTCCTTATACCTGTTCAGTTTTCTTCCTCATTTCGTTTCCTTTACTGTTTTAGAACTTTTCAATAAATAATATGGATTTCTTTTTATATTTATGTACATAATTACATAGTTTATGCTTTTTGTGGCTATACGAAAAAATGTATTGATCTAGAAATTTTAAACATTACTCTCTTTAGTACTTAGGATTAGAGGTTTCGCAAAAATCAATTTGAAATATAACTGCTATTTTTTCATCCGAGGAAGATAATAAAAAACTTTAGGCAAAGAGTAAGATCAGAGCTAATATAGCCACGTTGTTTCACCTTTCGCATACATATTGGAAAATGACCCTGGATTAAGAAAGGCAACAGAAACAATGAAAATCCCCAGCACAGTTGAATTAACGTGGGTCCTTTCCATCCGACTAATGGTATGTTTACCAAGAGCTTAATCACGGATACCGACAGAGGGCGCAGTAAAAGCGTTGCCAGTAATTACGGACTAGAGGAAAGAGCTTCAACCTCTAATACTTCGCAGGCAGAGTTTCCCACCGAGTTAAAGCGGCACATTACATTTGCCTAAGCAAACATGGAAGATTAAATGTGGGGAGAAAGGTTTACAAGCGAGAAAATGCGTCAGATCGTAAGCGTTAAGTGCCCCGAGTTCATATTTCGCGTTGCCACCGCTTTTGTCGCAATTCGATTGTCAACAAAAGGAAAGAGCTCCTCTTCGCTCCTTTGTTTATCCAGAAATCGTCTGCAGGAGTTATTTCGGATGGTGATAGCCATCGGTCTTCTGCTTGTTGCTCCATTCGTTCGTTTCGGGAATTAAGTTCTCAAGAGAGAAGGAAGTTTAGTGAATGCATAATTAAATTTGTCTCCTCAAGAATTACATTAACTGGGTAAAGAAGAAAAAAGTATCTGGCAGAGGAATTAAAATGGAATTTGCAAAGCAAAGAGAGTTTTTATTCTAAAATTTTCATTACGTGTAAATATAATAAAACTAAGCTTTTAATTTCTAACCTTTCAGGGTTTTTAGAATTCTTTATATCTCATTTAACCTTCAAGCTTCAAAATTAAATTAAGCTAAGAAAGAATTTATCTTGTAGCTGGCAATGATTACTTAAAGATTACATTATAGGAAGAAAAAAAGCACTTTTTTAGAACACGGTCTCTTAAAGGCTCTGCAATATTTGCATAGCAATGAAAAATATCGAAATGACTGACATTCTTTTCCACGGTGTATTCGAAAATGAAGGAAATTGTGTTCCATGACATTCTAAAAAATAACTATAGCAAAGAGAAACACACCTTGTTGCAAAACCAACTTCTTGTTTCAGTACTTACGACTGTATTCAAATGGAATTTAAAACGATAAGAATTCATTCCAAAATAGGCATATATTAAAGAAACGTAAAATAAAATATCCAAGTCGATATTTTTAATCATTTCACAAAATATTATAAAGCGAAACTTTATTAAGCGGATTGGCAAATACGAGATTAAGCAATAAAAAGAAATAAACTGTTCCCCTGTCAGTCAATATTTTACTTTAAATTAAAAAGCTTTTGAAAATTTCTGAAGGAAGGAAAAAATGTATATCTGGCAATAAAAGTACAGGAGAGAGCAAGATAAGAGCAGTAAAATGCAATTTGGATCCCTTTATGCATTTACTGTTAAAGCAGTTAAAAAGGAACAGTTGAATCTTAGCGGTAGTTTAAAATCATGTATTAACATAAATATTTACACAGGTAAATAATTTTACTTAAAATTAGATTACGGGTGTACTTATTAATATGTTTTATTCGTTTCGTTTTAGAAATTGGAAGCTTTTGTTTTTAAGTATCAGTGCTAAAGATCTCGACTTGGATCTCTTTATACTATTCTTCTGGAATCTTGCTCAATATTTATTGTTTAATGCACCCCATAGAAAACTTCTGTACAGAGAATGTCGCTTGTAGACGTGTATGATCAGAGGATCTTAGCAAGTTATATATGAGTAATAAATTCAGAATTATGACTCTCGAAGTTAAATGTTTTTAGCTTATTATTAAATATGTAACTGTTGTTTACAGTGTTATTCGTAGTTCGAACATTAAAGAAATTCATAACAAATAAACTACGTGATTAATACCAAATTTCATTACATTAGAACAAAGATAAACTAATTTTTCAACAGAGATTCAATGTATCCATCGTTACTGATGTTCATGTGTCATCGGGAGAATTTTTTGGATATACTGGAATGCTGGCTCTTACCACAATTGAATGAAACTAGTGACAATTACCTGTTTCAGCAAGGCAGTTGTAGTGTGGTCATTGTCAAAGACAATGAGTTTCGAGCCATAGAATGCCTTTCAATCACAATTTGCTGCAGAAGTAGATAGGACTCACAGGACGAGAAAATGACTCGTTAATGCGATTGCAACCACAATCTTTGAATTGAATGTCAAGTCACTTTTTCTTGTTGGTGCTTGTCAAAGGTACTTGCCTTTGTGTCTCCGCTCTTGGCTAGCCTCTAGGATCTTCGAAATCAGATCACTGATACCGTGGCTCTGGTTGACTTGAATTGGAGATGAACTGATGGATGAAATGGATTATCGCTCAGATGTCTGCAGCTATCAGATGACAAAAGTAACTGCAGAGAGCCTTCGTGAAAGATATAAAAACAACTTGACAAGTTTTGCACTGCTTGAGTTATAGTAAAATTTGATGGCGTTTGCGTAGTTTATTTGTTATTAATTTTTAAAATGTTTTATAGAATTATGATTAAACACTTCTTTAATGCTTACATTTAAAATTCGGAATAGGGCCTTTGACGATGCGGCATATTGTAATGCTTTGACTTGTAATGCAGCGTTTCTTAAATATCGGGTCATGAATCGTCAATGGGCCAAAGTAAAATGCCGCGTCGCAGATAAACTTAACGAAATTACTAACGTTATATACTACAGTAACATGAAACTACAGTGTACTTTCTCTATAGATGACGACTTTTACTCTTTGCATTACTCGGGCGTATCGCACAACTTCAAATATAGCACTTGATACTCTAGCTGGTACTCTTCCGTTATCAATCAGTGCAGAAATGGAATGCACCTATATGAAAGTTCTTAAACTTAACCAAGCCGCAGAATTCAACAACCAAACCTTTTGGCCATTCAACTATGAAAAGAAAATTAACCCCAATCTTATCCATCCAGCGCTTCGCTTCAGCAAAATAATATTCCCCACGTCTGAAGAAAATTCAAGTTCAACTCCAATTGCTTATACTGATGGATCAAAAATTGAAGGAAAAGTTGGTTCCGCAGTCTTTTTTCAAATTCCCCCTCAAATATCATCAAATGGAAAGGCCATCTCCATAATAATAATAGTGTTTACCAAGAATTGTCAGCTATAAAAGCAGCGATTGAAATAGCCATTCTCAAAAATCTCAACGGATTTAGCATAAAATCTGACTTTAAAGCAGCTATTCTAGCTATTAAAAATCCCTTACCTTCCTCTCCATTGATATCCGACATAAATTCTCTTCTTGGAAAAATCCCAAACTACAAAATTCAAATTTCATGGATCAAAGGACATAGTGGCCATTTTGGTAATGATCAGGCAGATGAACTAGCCAAAGAAGCAGCTATGAATCAAGATGGTACTGAAATCATCATTCCGCGGCCTCGCTCGAATTTCAAGTACCAACTAAAACAACTTGCTTTAAAATCTTGGCAAGATTTGTGGAACAATGCTCCACAGGGAAGACGAACATATAACTTGATGCCCAATGTAAGCTTAGCATCTCTGAACTCGAATCCTTCCCTAAATTACTTTATAACAGGACATGGACCCTTCCCTACATATTTCTACGCAAGAAATTTGGCAAATTCTGACATCTGCATATGTGGGGAACAGGGAACTCCTGATCACTACGTTTTCGCATGCCCCTTAACTGAGGATATTCACATAAAATCCCCAAGAACTGACCTCCTGGCATTCCAAAGATTTTTAATTAAAGATAAACATCAATATCCAAAGTTTCAGAAAATTATGCAACGACTCTCTTCCTACGGCCTAGATCTCTGTCAAGTGTAAGTCCACATACAGTTTAAATTTAGTGAACTTTTACATGCTGTGATTATGGACAAAATGGATCCGCTCGTGAACTTTACAAACTGCAAAACCAATATATCTGAAATAACCCATGGACACCTACCTCTTTAGCATTATTATAACAATTCATTTAACATTGTGTTGCCAGTACTAATTATAATTATCTCATTATGTTTATTTGTTTATTAATTATGTTTAACTCCTATTTTTGTTGCACCAAATCAGATGTTCAATTTATCTTGTGAATCTCAAATTCTATTCCTACTATTTTGTAATCTACTTATGCCCTACACCATTATTTTTAATAAATACTGGATGCGAGGCGTACTGTGGAATTGCACGATGTACCATAATAGGAAAACTTTAGACCTTTTGAAAATCTTCAGTCTATGCAAATTCTTATAAAACTTGCAATTACCTCCCCCCCCCCTTTTTTTTCTCTCAAAGAGTTAGTATGGGAAGGCATTACCAGTTGACCTATGGTACATCGCTGGTGTCCCCCATACTTTTACCTTTACCTTTACCTCTATAGATGACGTCAAGATTAAAAGTAGGTTTAATGTCTTCATGGATGATGCATGATACTGATACTTATCGCTTATTAATTTATTTCTTCGTTCCTATGTTAATGTTATTTGCTTCTGCACTAAAACTCGATTAAGCTTGATCGGAGCATGGCAGTAGACCCTTCTAATGCTTTTGGATGACGAGAGAACATTGCTAGGGTCTACCGCCGGTCAGAGCCGGTCAGAGCGAGAAAACATTGCTAGGGTCTACCGCCGTATTCCATTCAACTTTGGGGGCAACACAGCTTTATTATTTCTTAGTTATTACTTTAGATAATGAATATACTGTTACGTGCATTTTAATTAATTTATTTAATCAACTTATTTATTTAACTAATTAGAATATTATATCACATCTAATTATCAGTGGTTAAAGGGAATCAGATAAAAAAAAAAAAATGTTGGTTACAACCGGCAAAGAATCAAATGATGTTCAGACAGAAGCAATTTTTCTTGATGATATTAACAATAAACAATTAAGTGACGTTCAGCCAAACATGAATTCCGAGGATGGTGCTAACAAACAGCAACATAAGGTATTATCCCTTACATGAACAAAACAGAAGGAAACATCCTGAATTCGATAAGATTCTGATCCTTATATAAATTTGGTTTCAAGGAAGATGCTGATAAAAAATAATTGCCCGCTATTTGTAATACGGCCTTATCGAATGAGTCCGTGAGACCTTGAAAGTTGAAATGGCAATGAGAAATAAAACCTTCCAATTAGAAGCAAATTGATTTCTTTACAAATAAGAAGAAAGAATTAATAGCCAGCAAATAGATTATATCTGTTTGTTGTTTGGCAGTTGGCTTTGTCTAGTTAAAGTTTCTTTTAAAATATCCCAATTATTGCTGAAACTAGATATCCACATATAGTTGCTGAAAAGTTTATATATCTTGCAACGAAATTATTAGCAATTCGTGTACACGATAAAGGCACACAAACCGGATAAATATGTCGTGTCTTTTCAATAATGCACTGAAGCATAGAATCGGGAAAATGGTAGATGATATGGAAAAAACTGTTGTAGTTCGCTTAATTTTTTTTTACTCTTCAGGTTAATGAAAATATAGACATATCGGACAATGCCAGTTTAATGTGTTTTGTAAGGTATAATAACCCACAAAACACGATATGATGTATTTGGGAATGCATCTAATGAGGAACTTCTGTTTTGTAAACAGTGACTACAAGAACAACAATTGAAGCAATTTTTAACTTGATTGACTACATCTGTCCAAATGACATTGATCGAAAAAAGTGCAGATGGGACTTAGCAGCGATGATGCTCTTCCAATGGCAGGCATCCGTGAAGAGCTTTTTTTCCGAAAATAAACACCAGAATGTGTACAGTTGCATTGCAGCATACACAGAGATCTTGTGACGTTTGCCGAACTTTCGTGATTGAAATACCAAGACCACTTGTCTTTTTAAATATTTATTTCGAAACTTAACATAAATTTTCTTTGTTATATAAAAGATAAATATAACAGCTCAGCTACAGAAAGGGAAAGGCAGCAGCTTCCCCGTCAACTGTCGTGGCTTACTTCTTCGGCATTTCTCAGTCAAAAGCCCGTTTTTTGTATTTCCCATTTTAGTCCACGGTTTTAGCAAACGGGGTGTGTGTCTTTAACTAGTTTTTCCTTGATCGCTTTCCGGCCATTTCGTCGAACACTGTGGTTTTTTTCCTAAGAAAAACAGGAAATTCTCTAATATAAACATAGTGTTACAAGCTAGTCAGTATTTTAAGTGCCCTATGCTGCACAGACACCGTCTTCTCCAGCATTTGGCATCGGGAGCAACAATAGGGCATCTAATAATTCAGTATTAGTTCGTAAGTAGACGCACGAATTTAGAATATATATCTTCAGTGAGTATAAATTCTATTTGGAAACCAACAAATGGAGCTCATTGGAAGCTATTTTTCATAAAGGATGTTAGAATTCTTTTCCCGTTTGTTCAAAATCGTAGCAATACATCCTCTGGCAGCACTCCTTCCCCTTATTAGTAACTATTATTGACGAATCTTTACCATTTCATTCTTTTTAAAAAAAATTTTGTCCAAAACAGCGAACTTTCGTTAATAATTTTGTTAAAAAAAAAAAACGATTTTAGACTTTTTTTTTTTCCCACTTAACAAGACTTATTAATGACTTAAAATTTTTGGACTTTTATTTTTTAGACGATTGCATACAGATGTTTTAATTTTAGAACAACAAAAACTGTACAATATTTTTTTATTACATTTATCGGTTTTTCGATTATCGCATTTTAATTATGCGAGGTTTGTGAATATACTATATTATTTTAAAGTAGGTGGTTGAAGATAGTACCGAACTTCCTCTCCCCTCATTTGCGATCAAAACATGTCTCCTCGTCACTGCACAGAGGGGATTAGAGGATTTTAGGAAATTAGAGTACTCGGAGCAGTCGTTGCTATGGTTATATGGTAGTCGTGAAAAAAAATATTGCTCCTGAAGTGTCTAATCTAAAGCAACAAACTACGAAGAGTGTTGCAGAAATATCTAGCCTAGAGTCTTCCAAACTGAACCGTTGAAATGCATCGAGTTTGCCCTGAATTTTTTAACTTATTGATGCCGTTACTTCTAAATGAATTACGTTATTTCCTGGACTATGTTCTTACAATTGAAACATTTCTTACGATAGAAACATTTCGAAAGTAATTATTGACATCGCACAAAAAATTCCACACGACTGATTGATAAAAATACCTATCATTCACGTTCAGGTTTGTTAACCTCTGAATTATTCCAAATGCATCATTTTATTATTTCCATTCTTTGCATTCCTTCAACTAGTACTTAAGTAGAAAGTTTTATTTAAACCACGTTATTTTACCTTCAAGGCACAACAAAAAAGGCAAATATGTATGGAACACAATGTTCAGTTTTCAATTTTAGAATAGCTGAATGTCATAAAAATTCTTTCTAGAGCCATTTAAGAGCGTTTAGCGTCTTCCACAATAAAGAAACAACACTGAATAGAGCCAGATTTGAGATCGATAGCAGTTTGACCAGTGCATGAAAAGATGATCGTGACTTATCGTCGAGATGGCCGCGTGATCGTCTGCAGAGATAACAGCTCATTTGTGCCGTTGTCAAGGCGACGCTGTCGCTCGAGTATATTCACGTTTTCTTCAAAATTTCGCATTCGAAAGTGGCAACGTTAGTTTCGTATAAGTCTTGGATCGTTCGATTTTTCGATTCAGCTGATTATTGAACTAACCCACTTTCTCCTTCTGAAAGGAATTTTGAATGTTATTTTACTATTCTCCAAAGAAAAATAAGCCATTTTTTCAAAACATAACGTTTTCAATAGGTATTTTTTTATAGCTGTGACGTAACAGTATAAAAATGCTGCTTCTTTTATTTATGTTATGGGTCGCTAAATGCACCCAACGGCAGATAATAGAAGACAACCAAACCTAGTTAAATTCATCAAAGCAAAACGAAAATAAATAAATACATTATATCAGTAAATAGAATAAAAAATAAAAGATGAGAAGTGTAGTTAATCACAGGCATACTCATTTTAATTTACACGTATATACAAGGAAATCCTCATTTCTATAAAGAGTGTTCTTTAGAGCTCTTTATTGGTTTTATTAACTGAAAAAGTCATTCAAATGGGATGATATCGAATCGCGTAGTTATTGCATTTAGCGGCAAAGAAATTTAGAACGTGAGAGTACTGCATTTTAGTTTACACGTATATAAGTGGAAATCCTCGATTCTATAAAGAGCTTTACCATTTTTGTTAACTGGAGTCATTCAAATGAAATGGTACCGAATCACATAGTTGTAGCAATTAATAGCGAAAGAATTTAGAACGCGAGGGTATTACATTTGTCAAGCGTAAAGAGTGCTGTTAACAGCTTTGAAAGTGGAGTGGGTAGTGCTACTGTTAAAGATTGTAAAAAGAGAAAAAAGAAAGGCTCTTTTAATATTTGATTTCGAAGAACTGAAGATTGGACAGCGACATTAAAAATTAATGAAGCTATAACATTGAATGAATTAAGAGCCATGATTCTTGCTTTCTGAATGAATAAGCAGTGAGAATCTAAGAGAACCTAATGCATTTACGATTAGCAATTAAACGAAAGATGTATTGAGGAAAAGGATTGTCTTTAACAACTCTCTTAATGAAAATGTCCATCCTTATGCAATTAAACTGCTTGTGAGTTACTGAAGAAATTTTGCTGAGAACCATACGTGATAACAACTCTTCTACAGCTTTGACTGACTGACAATATTGTTCTAGAATAAATGGAAATTTCTTTACGATTTATTGAGGTTGCCCCATAGAATAAACACCTGCCACCTGGGTCAGACTTGATCTCTAAGTCTAGCTAATTCTGTATTTTCAAAAATAAATATTTTCGAAAAAAATTTGACATCAATTAAAATGATCTGCTAAGTACCTTTAGATAACCATAAAAATAATTAAATATGATTGCCAGAGAAAGATCGTCTTCATAAATGTGACACACCCTTACGAAAATAGGCCACTTCCAAAACGTCTTTACAAGGCTATCGCAGCATAAAATAGCGCCCACAAACTGAAGATCAGTTTATAATTTGGAGAAGAAAAACGCTGAATTGTAAAAATCTGTTCACTCCTTGTTGGAAAACGCTGGATTGGCTTAAAGGTGCGGGCGTTTTCATCAATGAAAACACATTTTTAGGTTGTGCCTTGTGCTTCTTGGGAAGCTCTTGGGTATTTCAATAAACTAAACCCTATTTTCATCGAAATGACAAACACATTAGTGGTGAAAAGATGCATATATGTATATTTAAATATGTTTTTAATTTTACATGAATTAAAGCATTAATTGGTTAAATGTCTTGTATTAAATCTTCAATATTCCATCAAATATTCAATTTTTATATCTTCTGTCTCATAATCTAAGTAGCCTACCCGTTTTCCTCTCAGCTATCAATGTATATGCGAATTTCAAATATAAAAAAGCATTGTTACTTTTAGCAGTGGACTGTATCCCCTTTCCTTCATTAAAATTTTCTATTTTCTAGTTTTTGCCAAATTTTTTAGCATGATAACCTACGACTATGATTGCTAAATGGTTTTTCACACTGTAGTTTATCATATCGTGATTTGCCATTTCTATTACAATGAATGTATGATCTTTTTTCGGGCAATTCAGTATTATTTTCCATAATTCCTGTATTGTGGCTATTGACCCTGATTTTGGAGCTAGTGCCATTATTATTAGTAGTGCTTTGAAAACATAAAAATAATTCTGGATACGACCATTAAATTTTGCTCACTCTTTTCAACCAATTTTCTTTCAGGCACAAAGAGAAAATTTTTTCTTGTCTTGGAGATCGCGAGTACTAAAAATATTGAAATTTAAATCATATTTCTCGTACTTAAATTATCATTACCATTATCATTATAAGGGCACAGCCTCATATTTAAGTTATGCTTACCTAATTTACAGAAATTATTAATTAGTTAATCTGTAATTATCACAAAAATCGGATTTGGCCGCGCTTTTATGAAAACACCGGATTAGCACAAGGATACCGACGATCCGTTTCATTTTAGAAACTGATTTTCAGGTTTTGTTCTGTTTGTTACGGCCTGGGCACCCTTGTGAAAGTTTCTGGCTTTTCAACAGCGACAGACTTACATAAGGGTGTTGCAAACGTCACAAGCATCATCGCTGCTAAGTCATCATCGCTGCATCATTATGTTGGACACACTTATGAAGCGATCCTTGATAGATGAGTTGTCGGATAAAATTCAGTGGCATTTTGAAATTTCAGAAATTTGACATACCAGCACTAAATAACCAAATATACTTAGTTATACGTGTTATATGTTTGCAATCCAATTTATATCGAATTTTCAGCTAATTTTTAAATGCTTTTTACTTTTGAAAGAAGAGAATCATTTGCAGTTTCTTGTGCATTAATCCGTTTTATAATATTCGTATGTATTGATAAAATTTATAATATACAATACAGTTAGTTCACTGCTTCAGCAAAAACGTTTTTACTAAATTTGTGATCTGCACTTTATTTCGGAAGTGTTCTAATTTTTACTTAGAGTAGTGACTGATTATTAATTATTTATATATAAAGTAGTGATTGTTTGTTAGTTATTTACCTATGTTTACATAAAAGCAAAATATTATTACAACTGAATTGGGCAAACGACATTTTTTCACAGTTCTCAATCTGGTACTTTTATTCAAATCATTATATGTGACTTTTATAATTTATAAATATGTTTTAATTATTTCTTCCCTATGCTTCTATCCAGCGCTTAACTTTTAAACATAAAAGAGCCAGAACCCTATGAAAGGCAGTTTTTAAAATATATTCTTGTACCTTAAGAGGCAGTCTTGTGAGCCTGAGATGCATATTTTTCCCAGAATAGAGACGTAGTATGATCACATGGTCCATATGTATGTAGCAGATTCCTTGCCAAAATGAACTCAAATTTTTGAACGGCCAGCCGTGGATTATTAACGTTTTTCTTAGTAAAGGTTTAATAGTTTCAAATGGACTGTTTTGCTAAAATATGCTACAGGCTGTCCGTCTTGGCTAAGCAAGGCTCCTATCTCGAAATCATCTGCATCTGCAATGATTTCTGATTTACTTCAAAAAATGAAGGAAATTTTAAGACAAGCTCTCGGATTAATGCTGATTTAAGTTCCTGAAATGCCGTGTTCGCTTCCACCGACCATATGAATATAGCTTTTTCCCTTTTTAAATTTAATAAAGGTTCTGCCATGTCAGCTAATTTTTAATGAATGTTCTATAACAGTATCACAAACCCCCAAATGATGCAAATTTCTTCACGAATTTTTGATTGCTGCAATTTTTGAATTCTCCGATTTTATTCCTTTATCAAGTATCTCATAGCCCAGGTACCGAAATTCTTTGCCCTCGAATTTACATTTTCACTTTTAAACTTGCATACTTTAAAAGGAAAAAACTTCATGCAAATCCTCCATATGCTCATCAGTTATGATGCTTATGACTATTATACCATCTAGGCAATGAATGTTGATTTACAAAGTACGAGCCTTGAACATTATATCTATTGCCTTTTGAAATGTAACAGTACCCACGCATAAGCCAAAAGGAATTCGAAGAAACTCCGAGTTTGGTAATAAATCCAGTTTTTCGCTCGTCCTCCGGTTTCATACATATCTGAAAGTATCTAGGCATGAGATCTAGAGTGGTCATATATTTTTTAGATTTAATTTTCTTTTTATTTCTTCAGTTATTGGTAAGGAGTAAATCAGATATTTTATAACACTATTTAGCTTTCTTTAATCGGTGATGAATCACCAGGCCTTAAATTCCCTGGTGGGAAGAAGATTCTTAAGTATTATAGAGGGTAACGTAGAGATTACTCTTATGGACTATTATATTCTTTTATCTTTATGATCTCTCCATTGACTTTATCGTCGCTGTGCGATTTTGATCATCATGGGGGTTATTTCCCGTTTCCATTGAATGATTCACCGCATGTGTTAAACCTGTAGTGTGTTAAAATAAATTTGAAAATTTCTTGTAAACTGCTCCACTTTTATTTTGTCTTATGGAGGCAATTCATTCAAGTGCAAAGCTGGCAGCTATATATCTTAAGTCACTCTCCCTACGCCTTCACAGTGTCTCCAGGGTTATTATCACCTTGTTCCTGTAACACCAAACAACCTTCATTTTCTATAATTCTTCTTGAAAGATGTTTTTCGCCAAAATACCACTCGGCGCTCCCTGTGTCCAAAAAACACTGTTGATGGGACTCTATTGATGATGATTTGGATATTCGGGACTGATACGTCTTTAATGAGTAGCAAATTTAGTTGAAGGTTTGGGGTATTTTTTGCCTGTGTAACTGACATTTCTCAGCCACAGCATCTGAAAAAAGAATAGTGTTCAGTTTTTATGCGCACGTTCTAAGTCACGCTCCCTACGCATTCGCAGTATTTTCCTTGTACTGTTATGAGCTTAGTTCCTGTAACATCAAATAAGAGATATTTTTAAATATTTTTTGTATAAAAAATTCCGCCAAAAATCTACTCTGTGCCCCTTTGCCCATTAAAGCGTATGACGCGATTCCATTCAAGACGATTTGGATATCTGGAAGTCAGACGTTTTAATTAATATGGCATTTAAATGAATTAGATGATTTTCCTTTATTTTGGGATGACTGACCTCTCTGATCTACAACATCCCTACCTAGCTTAACCATCTTTGTTTATCAACACCTTCTTTCCTTTTACCGAAGCTCTTATTAGATTTATCTTGGGGATCGCCATTAGCGACAAAATATTTTGCCAGACACCAAAATTGTTTTCTCAGGTAAAATTTATCACCTCTTTGGGGTACAGCCCTTTTAATATTTACGCTAAACCTATCACCGAATTCTTGCCTGTCTGCATATTCGCCGACACATGCCGACTTTCAAATTACACAGCTATCTCAAGAAATTGTACCAGAATTTTCAAACTCTACGAAATCTTGGATATGCGACAAAAACCATTATTACCTGAGCATTGCTATTTCAATTACTTTCGAATCGTGTTTTTTTCGCGTATAACAAATTAACCACCTGGAATTTTCTGAAAATGAAATCAGTTGACTCATCTGCACTCATGTGGTACTTACCAAGCAGCTCTGTTTCCAGTTTTGCTCTATATTTAACCACGGGGAACATTAAAAAATTGTAAATTTAAATAAACCAGATTTAAAGCGGGCGCGGGCTTGAATCCTGGAGAAGGCATGTATGTTTGTAAATGTATAGTGTCGCTGCGGCATAGCGGTACCCTAAATAAGCGGTGTGCGGAGAACCGAAAGTCCTTTCGTATGGTTCATGGAGGTAGGAAAGGGAGGAAGGGCCATTTCGCGCTAGAAGTGAAGCACTGCTTTGAAGCTTGGGTCACCAGGCGGGGTGTTCTTTGTTTACATTCAGAAGCTTGCTTGACAAGATTCTGATAGTAGTATTTCGACACACGACAGTTCCATAGAAATCGAAAAAGGGACACTCTCGCATGAAAGAAACATTCATAGTGTGATGGATAATAGCAATTTGTACAGTTTACTGACATTTACGCAAAAATCACATCTTGGTTATTTTTCGATAACTAACAACAGCGATTTTGATTATGAATGTGTTTTATAAAATTCTAAGCTGTTGCACTACAAAAATATAGATTTTAAGAAAATTGCTAAAAGAGATCTGCCAAAATTTATTTTCTAGAAGATTTGAAAAGTTTGAAACTTGATGGCTAAATGTAAATATAAAATTATGTATGTTAAAATATTTGTAATTAGGCACATAGGTCAGATTAAGTTTTTATTAAATAGAGTAACGCATGCAAGGGCTATCTGCCTAAAGAGAGAGATGCCATCGTGGAGGAATTTTGAAGAAAAACTGACCTTTGAGTGGGTATTAAAAATAATACTTATAATTTTCATTCAAATTATATTCATATATATTTTTTATGTAAAACTTTCGGGTGTATGCTAAATTAGTGTAAATTACTTTACACGAAAAATATAGTGAATGCACAGAAATTAAAGATTTGCACATGCCGGAAATGATAAATAGGAAATATGTACGGGTATTTATGCACGTGCTTGCAAAAAGCATGTATCTGCCTTTGACAAAATACTTAAATATTCATTAAATTATTTATAAATGTATTTGAAATGAAGAATTTATTCACTTATAAACAACTGTGAAAGTACTGTGAAGAAATCTAATGATTAAATGTATCTAATTTATAATGATTATAAATGTTATCTAAATATATAATAACCTTAATATTGAATTGTAAACATAAATTGAAATCCTGTTGACAAATACGTTATAAAACTATTTAAGCAAGGATTGTTCGTATTGGAAAGCAATCTGTTAAAAGGTATTGTAAAGCAAATGCTATGAGATGCGCACTTAAGAACGTAATAAAGAGTTTTGGAATATGTATTGTTGAAATGAAGGGTAAAAAAAAAAAAAAAAAAAAAAAAAAAATCTGATAAGTATAATTAAAAGAATTATTCACTTTACATTTTATAATAACTCAGTTACAAGTTTTAAATAATACTTAAAAAAAAAAAAAAAAAAAAAAAAAAAAAAAAAAAAAAAAACTTATTTTATTCCCTTTCAGAAATGTTCAGAGAAAGTCAAATACTATTTAATTCCTAATAATTCTCTAATTTAAAATGAACCGAATAGAGCATTAATTATAAATTGACTTTTATTTTTTTCGACTTTATTTTTCGATTTAAAAGAAGCCAAAAAATCATGTCATATTTAAGAAAGTATTTTAGGAAGAAGCTCTATAAATAGAAAAGAAATAATGCATAATTTTAATATTAATAATACAATAAACTTTGATCTTAATTTTTGTACCTTAACCGAATAAAACCGAATTACCTTAATTTTTTTTTTCTAATGTAATTAACGAAAACTTGTGAAAATATTTCATTCAAATTAAACCATTCTGAGAAAACTGTCCTGTGAAAAGTATAGCATTTAATTCCGTTCAGAATGAAATGTTGTTTAAAAATATGTTGTTTTCACATACTTAGGACTCTTAAGTGTTGTAGAAAAAGAAAATATATACATTTATATGTATATTTGCGACGTAATTACAAAATATTTACACCCGAACGTGTCAAATCCCATAGAACTCAATGGTAAATGACCCAATGTTTTGGTCACCACGTAGGGATCGCCGGTGCTTCAGAGCAGGGTACGGAGAAACTTGTTTAGGGCGACTCCTTACTTCCTACCTCCATGGTATGGTTTGAGGGGAAGGGGAGAGGGGTGAGAGACCCTTGGACCTGTCCCTGGGGGTACTCTCCATCAAAATCGGGGGCGGAACCGAGCTAAATCACTTGCACTGTCACCTGAATGGTGGGCAAAGCTGTTAGCAACGATAGGCGTATTCTAGTTCGTCGCATTTCGAGGAATTTCGAGGGATTGGGCTGACTACATCAGACAAATGAACATAAGCAACAGCAGAAACAACAACATTCGTACTTTCGCATTTGGGAATAATAAAAAATGCGTTTCAAAGCTTTAAATGAAAATCAAACCCGAACTTTTGCCATCAAAACTGCTGATCGCTTCATTGATTGCAAGCATAGGGTCCAAAAAGTACCCGAACTCTTCCATTAATCTTATTGGTGCTGTACCAACTTGGAGTCTTCTGGGACGTTAGGATAAAAGTTGCCCCCTTGCTAGGCATAGGATTTGCGGAAGTTGGGCGCCAAATGTAGTTTTTTTTTTTTTCCTTTACTTTTGTAAAAGCTTAAATCAATATCCTTTAGATCCAATTAGAATAACAAACGAGCTACCGCTCCGGGCTGAGTAAAAATGGCAAAGTGCTGCGTTAAACTAACATAAGTTTAAAATCGGTTTCAAGAAACGTATTCGGATACTCCCCAAAATGGTCTACTTAAACTGGCTGAACTACTATTTTAAACGGCGAATTTTTCAAGCTGAAGTCGGAATAGTCTCCAGCAGAGCTGATGACAGGACGTAAATGCAAGCGAAGCTGCCGAAAGATCTAACACTAAATCATTTAAAACCCTTAATTTAAATAATCTGACAGCTAATTTGCATTTAAAAATTATAATATAGAAATAATTCCATTTAATGCGACTCTTTTCAATTAATCCTCAAAATGAAGTTCTATCGAAATTCAACTGTATATGACCTTTAACTCTTAGAAAACTTAAGATAATCAGAGTTTCAGCATGAAATCTGTTACCAAATTACGTCGAAGCTATGAAACATCAATCCAGGCACATTAAACGCTTTTGAATATTGTTTAATTTATTTCAAAGTGCCATTAAATTTCATCAAAGAAGAAATAAAAAATACTTTTCTTAACTGTTAGATGCTTTTGTTGAAAGACTTCCTGTATGCAATTTAACCACTTTCCGGGATCCGATCCTTTTTCCTGTACAAAATGGGATTATTATAGTAACAAAAATATTGTTAAGGAAGTACACAAACAAATAACGACTTGCAATACTTAGTCGAAATTGTTTTACGCCCAAAACGAAGTTTCGTACTTTCCGTTTTCTTCAAATAGAAATTAAATGACGCATAGTCTTAAATAATTTTTTCTCTACTGTGAATTCTGGCTATCGAAAGATTAGGGGAATTTGACATATCCTTGAAAACTGATTAAAAGCAAAATGCAGTAAATAACGCAGCATTTAATTTCACCAACACATTTTAATTGATGTCGACAATAAATCAATTAACCGATACCTCATTCACTTTCCAACATTAAGGTATTAGCACTTGAGAGGTCTCAAGAGCATTTCACATTTGAGGCATCCTAAATATTTTCACAAACACTATAGTACGCAATCTAAAGGTTTTTACTGTAGCATGCATTGTAGATTATGAAATAAAAATAATCATAATCTCTCTTAATTCTACTATAATTTTGTAAACATCATCAAACATTTTTCATATTTAAATATATCTCGAAAGTGCTTGAATAAAAAATTCTAATTTTTTTGGAAATATGTTTTAAAATAATCTGATCTGGCCAGCACATGACCTCCTGCCAGTTCCACTTAATTAATTGACTGACGGAATAGCAAAGAGATTTAAGCAAACTATCACTTACTGTTGAGAGTTTGTAATTAAAAATCTAATCTGTTTATGAACTTTATGATTCAATATTAATTATAAATATTACTCCTTTTTATGGCCGCACAGACGCTATAGTGGTTAGGGAAGCCTATTGCTGTACTGAAAGGCCCGGGTTTGAATCCCATAGCAAGTATGGATGTTTGTAAATTTATAGTATCAGTGCGACATGGGCGGCGCGCCGAAAGCCCTCTCGAGAGTTGGTGGTAGGGAAAGAGGATTTTGAGACCCTCGGACCCGTTCCCCAGGGGATGCTTTCCATCGAAATTTGGGGCGGAACTGAGCGAAGTTGAACAGGTGCTCTTGCCAATTACAGGCACAATTTTTCACTCTTTGTTATACGTCAGTATTATGACTGATTACGAATTACCTTTCGAAATCATTGATTTACTATACACTATAACATAAAATATTACGTAGGCTAGTTCTGATGTTACTGTCAGACAAGTGAGATAAGTCACAACAATAACATAATAACACTCATTTTTATTATTATGTTCTCCCATACAATAACACATGATAACTGTACAGGCTCATAAACACGCCCGTCCTCTTGCTTTGATATGAAAACATTGTATCGATCGTAGTATGTCCTCCGGCCACATGGTTGCCACATAGTGTATCCTCTGGTCGGATTCACAAATCAATGGCTTAATAATCACGAAATTTTAAAAAACATAATTTTTTGTCAGATTAATAATAAATATTTTCTATTTGTTTCCAACTTAAGTAAACACACTATCCAACATCTACAGTCTATAGGAGGTAAAATGGAACTTAAAAGTACAAGGATTTTAAAGTTCCATTTCTCGTAATAAACTGTAATATTAGTAATCAGAATAAAATTAGCAATAGTTTATGAGTAGTATTACATCGTAAACAATTTCTAAGAACGTGCATAATGAAAAGAAATTTAATGATTTTATAATTATTACTAATGGGAACTGGCTGATCGTTTACCTAATAGTTGATTACATCCGGGGTAGGAATTTAGTACTCGTCCCCGATTCTCGTCTTTTCCAAACACACACTCGATTTAAAAAAATAAGCAACAATCTTTAAAAGAAAAGGTACGAATGTAAAAAGGGAAATTAAAGCAAACATTTTACTTATGAGAAAGAAGAAGCATCGTCGAATAAAAATAGGGGACCACAGTTAACATAAAACGTAAATCCATGGTGCCCCCACAGCACCTTAAAAAGGGGTATGCTGAACCTACGCGTCAGTTAGCAAGTAGCGATATTTCCGTGTAATCGGAAATAGTCAAAGCGGAAAGCATGAACCGAACATCCCATTTGCATGATGAAATGCGTTGGAGGGCTGCCTGGAATTTCCAAAATGGTCTAAGACAATCCACTGTTGCGACAGACTGGGATGTTCATTGTAGTCTGTAGCGTACGTACGTACGTACACTGCGAAAAACAAAAGGGGGAAGTTTTATATCTCCTGTTCGACTGGACCGACTGACGAAATTCAAATTGCGTTTTTCATTTCCCGAAAGCGCGGCTTAGGATATATATTAGATTTAGTATATATAGTTTTATTATAATATAGGTATTTTGACACAAAATGGGACTTTTTCTGAAATAACATGCAAATTTTTTTTCCATATTTCGATTCTATGACTCAAATTAAGCCTAAATATTACATTTTGTAAAATTTGATGCGGAATTAACGAAGAAATTAAAAAATTAACTTGGAGCAATTTTTTCAGTTTGAGCCAAGAATAATTCACTTGGCGAACTTCTTAATATATGGAAACATATTTTCCTTTCCATTCCATTGCGCAGGAGCGGAAAAAAAGTCACATCGTTCCTACTTTCAAATAATTTTAACAAAGTGCGTAAACCACATTTTCGTTATTATCGCTTTCAACAAATATGCCAAATTTCAAAACGCGCCAAAATATAAATTCACGTATATCTTCGGAAATTTTGAATAAAAGGCTCTAATGTTTTGCAGGTATGCTTAGAAATACATCTACTTGATAAAAATTTTATAGTTTCACAAGAAAAGATTAAAGTTAAATTAAATTTAAATCTTGCGCCATTGCCATTAAATTTAAATCACTTGCGCCATTGCCATTAAATTTAAATCGCTTGCGCCATTGCCATTAAATTTAAATCACTTGCGCCATTGCCATTAAATTTAAATCACTTGCGCCATTGCCATTAAATTTAAATCACTTGCGCCATTGCCATTAAATTTAAATCGCTTGCGCCATTGCCATTAAATTTAAATCACTTGCGCCATTGCCATTAAATTTAAATCTCTTGCGCCGTTGCTGCAAGGAATGAAATTTTAATTTAACAAATATTCTCTATTCGTATTAAGCAAATAAAAAATTCCCTATTCGTATAAAGCAAATATAAAATTAAAATTTAAAATTGAATTAAGAAATTTTAATTGCAAAGAAATAACTTCCTTTTTATTATTTTTTTCTAATTTAATTGTTGTATATAGTTTATTTTAGGCTTACATGTATAATTCGAGTAGAAAAGTTCCCTGTAGGCAAGAGTTTCTAAATTACTTTGGTTTTCAAAAAAATTTCGTTTTCTACTCTTAATTGACATTTTATTAATTTAATTAATTTTAACTCTAGTCACTTACATGCTATTTTCTCAAAATTCCACATTTAAAATTTCTCTTTTTTGTAACTCCCAACATTTGATTTTACTTTTGGTTTTAAATTTTATTTTTACCCTTGCCTATGTGGATGACGAAATACGAATTGAGTAATTGAGAAGAGTTAGATATGGGGGCAACTTCCCCTTGATAAGTCTGTCTCCTGCCTGTTCGACAATTATTCACTTACGCAAATTATTTTGAATAATAAATTTAATTTTTTTGAAATAATATATTTGTTCATTGTTTTAGATACGTGCAATTAATTTGCATATGCTCTTAGAATTTAAATGATATTGTAAATTAGTTCGCAGCAATAATAATTATGTTTATTTCTATTTCTTTGCAATTAAAATTAGTTCAATTTAAAATTTAAATTTTATATTTGCTTTATACGAATAGAGAATATTTGTTAAATAAATGTTTTACAGGTCATTATTCAAAATTGTTTTGAAAAATTTATAAAAAATATTTTTAAATAAATCATAAAAAATGAGTGAATTTTATTTGGAATGAACCTAAATTTCGAACTGTGTAGTAAGGAATCAAATACGTTTCATAAAAAAGAGATATGTATTTATTAATACATACCAAATTGAATTAATATTGAGGAGCTAAAATTCTGAGAGCTAATTTTTTTAAAACTACTCGTGCGATTTTTCAAAACTTGGGAGTTTGGCATAATTTGAGTCGTAGAATCGAAATATGAAAAAAAATTAAATATGGAAATATGTATGTAATTTTAGAAAAAGTCCGAATTTGTGTCAAAATACCTATATTTGAACAATGGTATATATAAATCTAATACATATCCTAAGTCGCGCATTCGAGACATAAAAAACGCAATTTAAATTTCGCCAATCGGCCCAGTAGAACGAGAGATATAGAACTGTCCCCCCCTTTTTTACGCAGTGTACATCATAGGTCTAAAATATCATATATACAGGGTGTTTCATAGATCATGGGACAAATTTGGAGGGGTGGTGGAACGTACTAAAACATGCATTTTTTGTATAGGAATGTAGGGTTTAAAGTGACGGGTTAAGGCAGGAACGCAAAAAAAAAAAACGACACGAGAGGAAAATGTGTTTATGTACAAAATCAACGCAAAGTGCTTCTTTGCAGCAATGCAGTATTCACAATAAATGTTCAAAAAAGGGAACACTAACAGTAATAGGGACTACAGCTGTGATTGGCTGGTAATGCAGCGGTAGAGGGCGGTAGTGTGACGGACAAACAGCGTTCCGATGCACATCAGAGGATCATTCGCAACACTGATGTGGAGCGTGATGGGTGAGTTTATGCACAGGGAAAAAGCTGACATTCATCTCATGTATGGTGCTGCTAATGGGAACGGCAGAGCAGCCCTACGGTTGTACCAGGAACCGTTTCCAAACAGGCGTATGCCGAAGCTCACAATGTTCGACAGGTTGCATCGGTCTCTGTGTGGAAACGGGTCATTTGAAACCACCTCTGACATTAGGAGTGGGAGAAGAAGTGCACGACAACCTCGCATTGAAGAATCCACCTTGAACATTGTGCATGAATCACCTCAGACAAGTACAAGAGCTACTGCACGTTGTCTGCAGCTTAGTCATTCCACCGTTTGGAGAGTGTTGCATGAAAATGGTTTGCACCCATACCATTTGCTTCAAAGAGTACCAGCCTTGCAAGAGACAGATTACCCTCTTAGAGTTCATTTCTATCACTGGTTCTTGCAGCAGTGTGCGGCGCAGGCGGATTTCCCATCGGATGTGCTATTCACGGACGAGGCAACTTTCTCATGGGACGGCATCTTCAATAGCCACAACATGCACGTGTGGCCCATACTTCACAGGCCCATACCTCTTACCTGCACGTACAAATTTCTTATATTATCATATTTTTCTGCAAGAGGTGCTACCGGAATTGCTGCAGGGTGTTCCGGCTGTCATTCGCGATCTCATGTGGTTCCAGCATGATGGTGCACTAACCCATAACCACGTGCGGGTCCGCAATTACCTGTATAGGACATTTCCGGGCCGATGGATTGGCCGTGGTGGAACCCGTTCGATGGTCACCCCGTTCGCCAGATTTATCCAGCTTGGATTCTTTTTTTATGGGGCCATCTGAAGAGCATCATTTACGAAACTCCCGTTGACTCACTGGAGGACCTCGCTGCATGACTATCCATTGCGTCTGCAAGCGTGCGCAAAATGCCTGTCGTTTTTCAAAATGTTCGTCAATCCCTTCTGCGACGTGTATTACTGCTGGTGGTCGCAATTTTAAACATTTATTGGGAATACTGTATTGCTACAAAGAAGCACTTTGCGTTGATTTTGTTCATAAACACATTTTCCTCTCGTGTCGGTTTTTTTTTTTTTTTTTTTTTTTTCGTTTCTCACTTAACGCGTCACTTTAGACCCTACATTCCTATAAAAAGTGCATGTTTTAGTACGCTCTACCACTCCTCCAAGTTTGTCTCATGATCTATGAAACAAAATTTAAGGCCCCCATCGTTTTAAGAGTGTCAAGCATGCGCTTCTTGCGCCTGTGAAGAAATCCTCCCCTTCTTTGCGTAAGTAGTAAAATTACAGTTGTTGTAGGAAAATATATCATGTTCAAATAAAGGGTAACCAATTTTAAGTGATTATAAACTCTTTGATATTAATGATATGAATGCACAAATTATTTGATTCAAAGGAACACTCATCGCGGTTTTCGCATGAGTAACGCTTGCAACCGAAATGTCCAAAATGTCTGTACCATTTCTGTAATGCTTGCAACCAAAATAATAGTCCTGATAAACATCTACAGGGGAAAAATAATATGATGATATTTAGATGAATGTTTGCAACCCTGAACTTCGGGTCATGTCTCTATCTTCTACCTTAAACTATATTTCTGCAATAGCATTCTTTGACTACAATAAAATTCAATGCAAACTTAAAAATAGTTATTTTTTAGAAGAATGACATACAGGATTGGGGAAAAAGTTGATATTATCTAAAATTAATTGCAACCTTTTGGGATGCCGTACATACTTTTCCAATAAATACTTGTTTTTGAATACTTACTATCAACTTTAAGTCAGTATTATAGTTGGATTACGAATTATCTTTCTAACCTTTGATTTACTGTACAATATAATATAAAATAAAAAACAGTATTGGAAACTGCATTCCTTAAGCAATATATAACCTGTGAAATATTCTTAACGTTTAATTGCACTAAATACCAAAATTTAGTATTGCTCCATGTTCTTTAATAACCAGTCTCTTTTGAATTTTTGTCATCTTGCTTTAACAGCTGTTACATTTAACTCCTTTTCATGCTTCTTCAACTTAGAAAATCTCTGAAATTAATTGCGAGATATTTGATATATCCAATGGTTAACCATAAAATGTACCTCTAGAGATAAACAAACTTTCAAATGCAATCATTATTTTTTAAGTATTTCTATTTAATCGATTTATAATGGTAATATTTTGTAGCTAAATATTTCATAGCCAGTACTAATATAATTTTTTAAATATGATAGTTCAACGTGTTTGAAATGATAGCTAGAGAGTTAAAATCAGAAAGTGAAACATACAATTTGTAATCATAGACTGCATTTATTTTAACGTATCTCAAAAATATATTATATTCTTATACATGGGCACTACACAGCATTCTGCAATTTCTACATGGAAAAAGACTTTCTTTACATGTCTCTGCTTTGTATCCATAGCATGGCAACTGTTTATGGCATCCTTGTGAAGGAAACCGGACGACTAGAGAAAAGGGGAAAAAGAATCAATGGACAAATCCATTGGCCATCTGGTACTGTTGGGCATCCACTATAACGCTGGTATACTGCGGTTGCACACCATCTGCGGTGGTCGTACAGCCGTATTCATTTGTGCCATTGGCAGAGTTAACACAGTACGTTTTGTCCGCAAAATTGTCACATTTCGTTAATGCATACTTGATGCTAGAATCTAAATGCGATTGTTGTCTAGCGGATTCGAAGTAACACGAATCGTTGTATGGCGAATCGGCTGGAGAGCAACTTGCATAGTTCCGCTGCTGGAACGGTTGCTGTTTCGTTAACCGGGGATTGAGGAAGTCTGTAGTTGCCGCCGCGGCTGCCTGGAGACTGGTGGTGGTGATGACGGACTTATATTGATTGCTGCTGCTACTACGAAGCACAGGTCCTAAGGCACTTGATGGTGGCTTGATATTGCTATGCTGCTGCTGCTGTTGATGATGAAGAGGCGAAGAAGTTGAAGATGCTGAGTGCGGAGATTCAGTCCTTCCGTTTGGGAAGCTTTCTAGATCGGATTCGGAGAGTATGGAATCTGAAGGACTACTAAAGGGTCCTCCACCAGCACCCCCGGGAGCTGGGTACAGTAGATGATGACCTACTGGCAGTTCATGTGCTTGAGGTGGAACTGGTGCAACGTAACCCCCTGCACTTGTGCACATGTCCTGTTGTGGGGGTATGATGCAAGACATCGGTTGCAAAGGATCCGGATCCACATCTGGTGAGGAAGACACGACGGAAGCTTCACACGGTGGAAAAGAAGCATAGTTGTGTACGGCGTACCTGGAAATAATACAGGGATGCATAGGTTATAATTTCTTTGAAACAGGAATGCTAGAAAAGTAAAAAAATATAGAACCGCAGAATTAATGTAAAGCCTAATGTAAAATACATATGAAAATTACATTTAAAGAAGGAAAGCAATTAAACGACACGCACGACACGCAATTTCCTTTAATTAAAAATCACATATCACTTTCAAAAAGCTTTAGAGAATATTTCGATCGGTATTCTACATCGAAATGACTGATTAACCGATTTTAGTTACAGAACAATGTAAATTACATAAATAAATACAACCCCCACAATAAAGTCCTTATGCGATCTTTGTTTCCTCAATTGTTGGCCGTAGACATATATTTCCGGTTACAAAAATGTTTCACATGACGTCATGTTCTAGCATTTTTAATGCCGACATTTTACGATGCCGTGATTCTATAGTATAGTTAGGAAAAATTTATATTCATTATAAAAATTAAATTACAAAACTGATTTTTGTTAAACTTTTCAACCTAAAATGCCAAATCATAAACACTTGAAGGTCATTTAAAATATTTTTATAAATACTAGTATATGTCTATGAACAATGGTTGCGAAAGTAATGACCAAATGTGGGTCTTTGGGTATATTTGTAAGTATTTAATATAAGTTCTGTTATAAGATAGGATATTATTCTGTGTTATGAAATATTTCATGAAACTATAATTTGCAGCAATAAACAAGATCATTATGCTAGGAAAAACATCATCGTCTTGAATTAAATTTTGTAAATTTTTAAACTTTTTTTGAACTAAGTTTTCTGACTTTTCTGTTAGAAACCAGGTTCTAGAAATTCTTAAAAAGTTTTTATTTAAGTTGTCCTTAACTGAACTGCATTATAAAAAAATGGCAGCTGACAGGTGGAGCTGTAATACCATAGGAATACTACTAGGCATGGCAAATATAAAACAGCAGAGAAGTAAAACTATTGCTTTAAAGTTTTCAGTTTTGTAAACAATACTGACACTGAATTTTGAAGTATTTACATTACTATAATCTACAAGCTCATAATCTTACCTACCTGGTAAAATCTACTTCTTTAATAATAATAATTCTTTATATTTTCAGGGTTGAAATGTATTTCATACTTCAGCTTCGCTTCTCATCTAAGATACTGTTTCGTCTTTTCTGCTATGAATTGTTCGGCTTGTGAAATTTAATTCAGCGATTTACTAATTCCACAACATCTGACTTATTTTCAATAATCAATGTGTATCTCTCAGGTTCCTCCACATTTTTCTTTCCTGACTTCCACTGTATTCACAATTTCATTCATTTTGCATATTCTAAGGCACCTACGTTTTTTAACCTGTTTTAATTTTAATTTTATTATACTAAAGGAAAAGTTAGATTTTTGGTGTGAACGCTATGGGTAATTTAAATTTCCTTACCTTCAGGTATATGGGAATGTACTTTGATTTTTTTTAAAATCAGTCCTGATTTCAGTTCTTCTGATTACATTATAGCTAGTGTTCTTAAAAACTAATTTTCTACCTCCATTTTTTTCTTTCTTTTCTTTTAACCTTAAATTTTGCATTTTAAAATGAGTATGCTTAGAGCATACTCGTTCCTTATACTGGATAGTTGCAAAAGTTCACATTTAGATAATAGTTCACGTGACCCACGTATTTTCCTTTATTTTCTCCATTTCACTCCATATGTTGCCTTCGTAAAAAGCACATTTAAAGCAGAACTTTTACTTCCATTGTTGCTCGCATGGTAAACCATTTTAGATAGCTTAAATTGTTAAAGCATTTAGTAAATATTAAAAGCTTTTTGGCATTAATTTCTATAAAAATGAGGAGGAACACATTACGAATATCATCATCAGTACACATTCGTCAAAGCAAGTAAAACGTTTGGAAACTGTACTTCCGAAACAGTATGGAGAAGCCACTTGTGTCTAATACCCTCAT
Source organism: Stegodyphus dumicola (assembly GCF_044657685.1). NCBI lineage: Eukaryota > Metazoa > Arthropoda > Arachnida > Araneae > Eresidae > Stegodyphus > Stegodyphus dumicola. The sequence continues at coordinate 40,020,478 of NC_140776.1, forward strand.
TTGAAGAAAAAACTGTTCATTAAACAAGCTATGCTTGTACGATTGAACAAAGAGGATATAAAGTTATAATATTAGTCATGAAAATTGACATGAAGTAAATTATTTCAAAGAAATCTCACTGACCACTTCGAAAAAGGGTTTTCAGGCTATTTTACTGAATGAAAATACTGAAAATGTTGTGAATAAGCAAACTAATAATCCACACAGAACTACCGCTAGTTTACACAATTTATAATAAGAAAATACGCTGTTGTAACCGACACTTAAGAACTTCACTGAAATTTTCTCGCTATCTAATTTGGATATCAGTACCATAAGAATGTGATTCAGGTATTCCAATCGCTTCGCTTGAACAGAATATATTTTTTTTTCCTGACAGCTGCAGAAAATACCCTTTAATTTGAAAAAAAAATTAAAATAATATAGTTACTTAATTTGAAATATTTCTGCCACATTTACTACTAATTATTTGTTGGCTGCTTCTTCATCTTGTCTTCTGCATTTTGCTGCATTCTGAATCACATTGTAGGGTTTATATTTATTTTAACTAACATTTATTTTAAATTTAAGCTATCTTTCCTGTCAAGCCTTTACATTCCCCTGGAATTGCCAATGCCAGAGTATGTAAATCGTAGTAGAACGCGCAGAGTATTCAAATTTTTAGCAGAAGTAAATTGAGTTTAAATAGAAGGGAAACGAGATTGTAGGTGTGCTTCTGAATCACGAGCGTGAAGGTTGCTTGTTAGAAAGTTTAAGAACCGCGCGTTTCGGCCTGTGTGCCTATTTCGACAGTTCGTTGAATCTTTCAAATTCTTAATCAGAAAGTTTGCTGAATCTCAGCTGTATCTTAGAACGCGGTTAAGATAGTTACATTTATAGAGCCTCGTAGATAGTGACTTCGTTAGTTATGCATCCTGTCATTTATTTTTAGTTGTACTTTTCTATTTTTGTTTAACCGGCGGGTCAGCGTAGTTTGTGAGCGTCAAGTGTACGCAACTGTGATATCTAAAGTGAAATAAAAAGGGAGTTAAACCCTTCTTAAGAGTCTGTGTAATTTCCAGCTCATAGCAGTCACTACTACTGTTGCTGACAAGTTGGGGCCTCCCAACATCACAACTTAATGAAATCAAGTTATCGACTTGCGTGTTTCTGAACGCGTAAGACGTTCTTTTCAAAATCTGCGTCATGTAATCAAAGTCGGTCTTTTGTGGTAATCAAAATCGTTCTCTTTAAAATCTGTGTCATGTAATCTGTGTCAAGTTCATTTGTTCTCTTCAAAATCTGAAAATGTAAACGCTTGTTATTAATTGGCAGAGAGATGCTATTTTTTTCTAGACTCTTTTATGCAATCCCATTCTATGCATGTATCTGAAGGTATTCGTTATTAATCAATCCAAGGACCTATCCGAGGGATATGGATGCATCTCAGGCTACTTATTGACACAGAAGAAATATAGTCAGGGGGGACCATAGACGAATACCAGCTAGTGTGACAAAAACCCAGAAACTTTTAAGACCATTAGAAATAAATTTGTATCATTACTAAATCGATAGTCTGCTTCTTTTCCAGAATTTCAGTTATTTCATGAGGATTAAAGCCAATCTCCTATTCATTTTGAAATTTGACTCCAAAATTGTCCATAATCCTTCTAAACGAAAGAGTGACAATCAACTGTGAAATTAAAGTTTTCATTAAAAAATAATAAAAGTGCTGAAGATTTACCTTTCTTCTCTTTCGTAACTGGACTCGGGATGGGGCAAAGGTGATAACCGCTGATGTGGATAATGTGGCAAAAAACCTCCTCCACCCGGATCCAGGAGACCCATGGCTAAATGAGGTGAGTGAGGATATTGAGGGGCTGAATTGGTAGCTGCCATATCAGTATATGGGGAATGGGTAACTGCTGAGAAGGCTGCGTGGTGAAGAGGAAAGGAATTCATTTCGTAAAGACATGGATCCACAGGCTCACCTGGAAAGAAAAAGCACGCTTTGTATAGAAAAAAAGTCTACAATGAATTTGAACATTATTCAGAAGATATGCCTTAATCGCCGCACTGGTTCGTATAGTTTTTAGCAATGCTGGCAGCAGAAATCGATGGCCCCGGGTGCGAATACAGGAGAAGGCTTGGATATTATAAGTGTATGGTATCTTCGTGGCATGAGGACACTCATATTACATGGCTAACCAAAGGTCCTCTCCAGTGGTTTAATGGTATCCCGATCCCTAGGATCCATTATTAGGATACATTCTTTGGGATGATTGTGTCTCAAAATGCGTACGGAGCTAAACAGAGTTGTACTGTCATCCATAAAGTGTTCAAAGCTCCTGCTGATGCCAGATGAAACCCTGCGTTTCTTGCCACGATAAAATTCGTGGACTTTTTTTTTTGGGGGGGGGGGACATTTTTGACGTTACTGACGTTGTCAAACAAGCGAAACACATACAACTACAACATATCCCTTTATCGGTTATTAACTGTGTCATATTCTTGTATTTATATTTTAAATAAAGTAAAATATTTTATAGCATATTTTGCTTTCTGGTTGGAAGAATGTTGCATTTCTGTAGCAAAATGTTGTTAAATGCGTAGCATCATAATACTAATGGCATAGAGCTTACACTATGTCATGACATAATATCTTTTTATTTAGTCCTTATATTCACTGTTTTAACACATTATTTCACAAAATACCTTTAAAGAGAATTTAGAATTCCATAAAAACGGAATTCCACTTAAAAATAATATAAAATCTTGTTTTAATCAGATTTAATTAATGATTTTGGAAGATAATAATTAAAACCATGGAAAATGTAAAATAAATTAATGTACAAAGTTTAATTTTCCTTCAGCCCACCAGCGGCCGAGCGGTAAAATCGCTGAACACTGGTAGTTCGGTCCGAGATTCGAACCCCGCGAACGGGATGGCTGCATGGGCGTTTTCGTGGTTTTCCCCATGTTTAATGTGTATACGAGCCAGTTTCCCTTAGAAAGTCCTCCACGAAGGCATCCCTCCTCTTAGGCAGATAGCCCTCGAGGCTTTGCCATAATCTCTCTCTCACACACACACACATTTTCCTTCAGTTTTCTTTCGGAGTATCCCTTTCGTTTCTCTAAGCTATTTTCTGAAAGTTTACGTAAAACTAATTTTACAAATTTTCAGTGAAATTATTTATTAAAATGTTTGAATTTTTTCTCATATTTTTATAATAAACTGTGTTAGAATGTTAGAACTAATAAATACTTTAATCTGAAACACATTGTTTTTACTAGATAAAAGAATATAGGAAGAAAATTTAATAGAACTGAAGAGAAGATATATCCGAAAGAGGAAATAAAAAGTTACAAAAACTGGAAAGACTTATGATAAAAAATGTTAAAATTTATGATATGTACAGGAACTTTATTTCGACCTGTAGTGAATCTATTTGATCTGCAGTAGTTTCTTCAAACACGCCTATTATCAATTAACGGAAACCACGATAGTTTTTAACGATAGGCGTTCAATTAATTACACACAGATTAAAAGAATGCTGTCTGAAAGGGTGTTTATGTTTTTAACGAAGTTGCTAATTTTTCTTTCACTATCTATAAGGAAAACAGTGAAAAGTACTCTGCAAACAGGATATTCTGCAGAGAATTCATTAGGCATTTTGTAGAGACATTAGGCATTTTTTGACGATTTTTTTTTGTTTCAGATTAAGATAATTGATCCAGTATATTATTACTACATTAATGTTTTTGTTGATACTGAGAAAAAGTTATTGTATTATATTAAATTTAAATCATCACGTCATACGTACACTTATTAACCTGAAGTCTTTGTTTCCTAGTTCGGCAACCAAAAAAAAAAAAAAAAAAAAAAAAAAAAAAAAGGGGAATTGGTTGTTGCTTGGAAAGAATGAACTGATTTCATTCATACTGAAATGTTTTTTTCAGGTATACTTAGAACTCATAAATTTTGCTTTGGTGGCAGCTATCAACTTTACATACAATACATTAAATTAATAGTTCATTTTATTTTCAGTTTTTCAGTACGTATAACTTATAAATATTACTTTGGCCGTAGCCCGCTCATTTGGCAGGCTTACCCGCTAGTCTGCTATATAAGTGCAAAATTGAAGTCTTTCTTACCTCGAATGCAGCCGATATTAGAATCCTCATAGAGATAGGGCGATTTACGACTTTTCGATCTTTGGTGTCGGCTTCTCGTCGGTGTGATGGTACTTGTACCATTTGTACTGTGGCTCTGTGTTGTAGAAGTGGCTGCTGGATATAGTGGTTCTGGTTTACGGATCTGCTCTATTTCCAGCTGCAAACTCTCTGCTTCTTGTTTACTGAAGAGAAAAAGCATATCAGAAACTATTATTAAGCTGAAAGAGAGTAAAAATACATACGTTCTTGGAATAAATTCTTAAATTTCAACACTCAGTTTCATCTATTTTTTAAATGTGCAGCTTAGTAGTACAGAATCTAACGTATTACTGCAAACATTTTGTAACTTAGTACAATTAGTTCTTTATAACAAATACGCAGCTACAGATAGATGATTAAAGCAGAGTAAGAAATCGAAGAAAATTTCTTTTAGTTTTCTTTCTTTTAATTCTTTTAAATTTAAGCAGAGCTGATGCAATTTTTCTAGTCGTTATTTTCGTGCATTATCCTCTGCTACCGAAAACGAAAAATGCTTTTGAACTACTTGACATTAAATATCAATAAGAATTTTCCTTCGTATTCAGGCTTTAAAAGCAATAGAGAAATGCATTTCAGCTATTAGTACATAGAGAAATTCAAATACCCTCAGAAATTTTCCTTCGTATTCAATCTTTAAGGTAAAAGAAAAATCTGAATAAAAATAAGCTTTGTGTTGTTGTTTCTTCGTCAGACTTTATTGGATGTCCTGAACATTGTAGAAGATTTATGCCATTATAAGATAATGTATATTTTTTAAACACTCAGCAAAATAACTTTTATATAAACTACATGTTGAAATAAAATAACCTTAAGTTACTGATTATTTCAGAAGTCCAACTGAAAGATATTTTTAGACAGAATGTATAGGATGAAAGTAATCGTCCTACCTAAGGACATAGTTGACACTAACTATACAGTGAGGGCGGGACGACCTAGTATTGTGTACAACTGTGGCATAACTTTGCATCCAAATCCATCCTCCATCTTTGGTTAAAAATCTGTAGTACTTGGTAGTTACTTGGCCTTTGTGAAGTACTAAAAGGGGAAAAAATCTTAGAAATGAGTATAATAGACATTTTGTAAAATGAAATATCCAGAAAATTTTTAATAATATCCGAATAATTCAAATAAGCTACTATAATAACTGTACAAAATCTTGAAGAATATCATTCATATTACAATTAGCATGCAATTTAAACGTCTTTATACAAATTCCAAAATAAAAGGCTGAAAGTGTTATTGAGATTTTCAAATGTTTTTTTCATTATTATTTTATGACCACGTAACTTTGATTGACCGGTACAAGAACCTCACATAGCGTAGGAGCCGCAGCACGGAAGCTCAGAACAAGAAATGAAAGCACCACAGAGAATCGTAAGGGAACATGTAGGCACCGAAATATATATTATGAGTTTTGTACATAGATAGATAATTTTAGTGCAATTATATATGAAATTGTTGTACTTCTCTGTGTAATGTAATATGAAAAATCTAGAAAGACAAGCTATACCACCAAAAGTGGGAATACAGGAGCAAGTCTACTTAACAATGAGAAAATGGGTATCTCGTTAATTTGGCAAGATATCGCCAAGCTGCAACGGTTTTGGCGCCTAATTTTATAGCCAAATTTGGCGAGACAAGCTTGGTTACTATTTAGTGACATTCTGGCCCGGTCCCTGTATCACTGTAATAGTTATTGTAATTGAATAAATGTAATTGATCACTATACCCGTAACCGTAATTCGACCCTCATATTTCCTTCTAGTAATTTCGAGAAGGAAGAAGCATTAGTTTAGTTTAGTGACGGAGGACGCGAGCACCATCTCTCTACCATAGCGGTTAATTGGTATAGCACCGCGTCCCCCTTTATTTAAAGTAACCCAAGATGGTATGGGGAAGGGAGGGGCCGCACGAAATCCCCAGAACAGTCGCCGAGACCCAGCATATATTTTGAATGTCATGTAATAGAAATAAATAAATAAGCAGAAGAAGAAGCATTAGAAATATCTCGGCCGTCTAGTGAAAACTATATAAAACCTGGAGCATCTGCTGTCAGTTGTTATTGTCGCGAGTTCTTAGTTCCTCTGGATTCCTTTTTACTTCCTTGTACGAAGTAAAAAGGAAGTATTGTAATCGCGAAAAGTTTCAGGCAGCATATTTCAACGAAAATATCCATTTTGACCGCTATCGAATGCAATTTAACGATGTTTTTGTGTGATATCTGTACGCAAGGACAGAATAAAAAACTCGTTTCCTCCAAAAAATTATAAAACTGCTTTAAAATGAATTCTGAAGAGAATTTTTCGGGGCGTCTGTACGAACGTATGACGTATCTCGCATAACTCAAAAAGGAGTAGCCTCAGAACGTTGAAATTTTGTATATAGGAATGCTATAACATGTAGATGTGCACCTCGTATTTTGGTTGCAATCGGCCGCACCAAACGTATATAAATATATTTATATATATATATATCCACTCTGTTACCCGGCCCAGTGATCTCAGTTTCTTTACTCTTATATGTTTGTAAATTGTACATATTTTGCTTTAAAAATAATTGAATTATGTTGTTCTTATCTTCCGGTTAAGGTTTTTATGCCTTTCGTAATTCTGGAAGCAATATTTGTACAATTATCAACAATTTAAAAGCTGTTTAAGTGCGGTTAAGTTTTAAATAACATGGCGGACATATTTGTTTACCTTTGAAACAGCAGAATTGTAGATTTGTTGCCAATCTAGAGAGACTAAGCTTCTCAACACAAAAATAACGCCTTCATTTATTATTGCGAATTAAATCATGCTTAATCCTTTCTGGAATTTTTTCGAGGAAATAAGTGTTTAAGATTTACTTCGTAATTTTTAATGCGGATATTTTGAGTTTTTATGTATTTTTGCCTTGTCGCGAAAAGAGAAATGAATTAATTGAATGAGAAATACTAAATCGTCTGTGAAAAACTGTTTCTTTTCTGTTTTGTTTGCTTAATTTCTTTCATACATCGCTTTAGATTTATTATAGTATTTGAATAGAACATGTGGCAACGATAATTCTTCAAATGATATAAATTTTGTGCATTCAGAGTGTCGTTATAGTAAACAAATATATATATAATAAATATAGTAAACAAATAAAGTCGTTATAGTAAACAAATAAAGTCGTTATAGTAAACAAATAAAGTGAACTTTAAGGAGTGCATTTATTCTATTGTGGTTTATGCGCTGTCGGCGAAGTAGATTTAATTCAATCTAATCAAGTTAAATGAAATTCAAGAAAAAAATGTGTATAATTAAATAATTAAGCTAATAAGAGGTTCAAACAAATCAGTATGTCATGTGGTGTACACATCAGATTTTTTCTCTTTAGATGTGCTTTGCATTGCGTTGTCTTTAACTTTCTTAGTAGTGTAAACATTGACTGCACAATCTGATAATATGAGAACCTGTACGAGTATCTCTCTGGAAAATTCCGGAACTCTGAAATGTTTCTTTTGATAAAATAAATTTTACCGACCTATCATCAGACCTGTGTGCTTTCAATCTGTTGCGAACCCGTACGCACGCAACACATCGAAGGCGTGAAGAAGCTCTTTATTTATAGACTCTCAACTTAACAGTTAGACATCATGATGTCATTTTTCAGAAAGCAGGAAATTTAACTTTCTCAAGTTATTTAATCCGCACATATATTGCTAGTTAGTTATACTGTTTAGTATTTTCGAATTGTAGAAATGAAGATATATAGAACACACAGCAAAAGCTATTATTAAATAACTGTGTATTTATTTAATAAATTAGTTTCAAACTTCGTTCATTTATACTAATACACGAACCTATAAAGATCTAGATTACTGAAGCTCTTGTGTTAATAAATTAAGCAACAAACTTTTGATTAGTTTTAACTTGAAAATCTTAGCTCGGATTTAAAAATACGATCTTAACGCTAATTAATGCTTTTCACACTATTTTCAAGATAAATATTTTGCTTTTGATGCCAATCAACAACTTCTGTTAATTTTTTTAACTAAAGATTTAAAATTGTTCAATTTTTTTGTTTAACCTTAGATATAACTGTTAACTGGCTGAATGAAAATTTCTCAAGAAGCTATATTTTTTAATAATACTTGTCACTGTCGATAATCTCCTTTCCACTGGAAAAGTAAATCAAAATAATTTTAATCCTTTATCTTGAAATATCGAACTATGAAAGCCGAATTATAAACTGATATATCACAGTTTGTGAGAGCATGGGGTATGAAGAAGAGGTTCAAACAAATCAGTATTACTAAATAATATTAAAACTAAAATTAAAGTGCTACCAAATATCCATGTAAAAATTTTCATGTGCTACTCAAAGTCTAAATTGTATTTTACGTCCTTTCCAGTTTTTTATAATGTATTTACCTTTTAAAAGAAGAGAAAAGTAAAATGAAAAGCAAAATGGAACATTTGTAAAACATGATACTGATAGTTTTTTTTATTAATGTAGCACGCAAAATGGCTAAAAAAAATATATATAAAAATGCTGATGTGGGTCTGGTGATTCTGAAACTTCAAGGAAAAATTCTGAAACAGTAATCAAATATTTCGGAAACAGTCTTCAATATCAGCTGAGAGGGAGAGGCAAAGGTACACTTTATCACTGTAAATCAAGTTCATTTGTGGCGAAAACAAACCTTTATAAGAAATAGTAACTATTTCTTGAAGTATTCTGATAGTTATATTAATTTCAATATCAATGTCACATGATTCGATGTAAAAATGGACTTAAAAAACTAAAAACGAATATCATAACAATAATGAAAAGGTATATATAACTGCTGTACTTACAAGTGTCATGCGAATATCGCATTTGTATGCAGTCTGTTCCGTGAATGTAATGGTACAGAGTCTTTTCTATCAAATCTTGAGGTTGGTATCCTGTTAAGTTTGTCACCCTATAGAACGGAAGAACAAAATTTAAAATTAAATAATTTGCTACAATTCTTATGCAAAATTCTTAAGCTTTGGGTTCAGGTGCAAAAACTGTTTACAAATATATAACACCTTTTAATTCTTAACTTGCAGAACTCCTAAATATTCGTATACACCAGCTTCTAAAAGTGAAGCACGCAAGGAAAACTAGCAGTTTTGAGAAACATATTTGAATTTGAATGGCTGAAAATTGCTGCAGATGCAGATGCACTATGCAAATATGATACGTATGTATCTTATCGTACTGTCCGAGCATATGCTAATTAGGCAGTCGATGGTGATACCAGCATTCTGAAGGCTTTGAGGAAATTCATTTAAAGGTTGATACTAAGTGATTTTTTTCTTTAGCGGTGATCGTTTGGTAACGTCTCGAGAATTTTAAACAAGTCAAATAGCTATTAGGTGAATCTATACCCGGTAGAACAAGGGCTACCACCCTTTCTGAAGTTCGGAATACTGGTACAGGATACAGGCGAGATCGATGAGAGACATCTACAATTGTTATATTCATGGTTGCAGCGGTACTTAATAAGACAATATTTGCTAATATTGTGTGTGCGCCCAAGGCTTCACATTAAAAGATGTACGCTTAAGCACCAAGTATTAAATGTCCAGTCCAGAGGAGCAATATTAAAATACTATTGTCAACATCTGAACTAGACTGTTTTAGATTGGTGCAGTGTCCTGTTTACGGACATGTCCAGATTTGCGCTGGAATTAGTTGATAAGCGCGTGAAGAATGGAGGAACGTTCTCGTGTGGAGAAAACGAGGCACACGGAATCAGCTCTAGTCAACGAAAATTACGCATTCACAGGTGAAAGCATCAGTGTGATTGGATTTTCAGTGATATATCGGACTCAAGTGCGTATTTTTAAAGACGGTTCCGTGATGGCTTTGCGGTATCGGGATGAAGCTCTATTCTCCATTGCGAGAATCTGCTCTGCAGCAGTTAGTCCTGATTTTCTAATGGATGATAACGTTCGTCCACCATCGAGACAACATCGTTAAGGGAGATATATGACGATGTTTCTCGCATGGAGCGTCTACCGTGCTTCACCGATGTTAATCACATTGAAAACCTTTGCGATGTCATCGGATGTGAGCATCTGCGATGTTTGATCATTTTTTTCAAAACATGGGAAATTGCTGTAACGTTTGTGTGAAGCTCAGGATGGTCGCATACCTTATTAATGTAAGTTTTATTTTGTTTGTTTTAAGCTTTAAACATCAATTTGTTAATGACTCAAATGTGAGATCATCATATAAATTGCGAAAATTAAATATAGTTTTTCTCTTTGCACATGCTTGTTTTCATGCATAAAATTCATTTTTTAATTTCATGGGCAACTGGGTGTTAATCAAAGCTTTATTTTTCCATTCTTGTTGATTTTACCGTTGCTTACGGTTTTGGAAGCCATGTAAGGATCTTAAGTTTTACTAACGTTTATTTTATTTTAAATCATTACTATCACTTCTTATTTTCTACTTCCGGTCAGAATTAAAAGCTTTAACTTATTTTATGCAAATTTGTCTTGCGAACGCCAAGTACTTAAGTTGTGGCTTTTTGCCAAGCAAGAGAGAGGAAGGAGTTAGTCGAAGCAGGCCGCTTGCCTTAGCAGTTTTACTCGGTTGCTGGTTGCCTTCAAGGCCAGAGGTTTAATCCTCTTGATAATTTTAAACGTATCGTAGTGTTAACAGTTCTCTGTACTACATACGGCCTTTCTGTTAATATACGGCCAATCTTCAAGTAGCCACTTGTTTATTAATCCAAAGTTAGTTTAGCTAGAATTTAGTTAATATTTTTATATTCTTACGTTCAGACCACAAGTGGTTGGTCTCTGTATTCCGAAGTTCCGGAAATCATTGTAAAGAGAGAAAAATAAAGGGTTTCGTATACCCTTCCTGTGTGTATTGTCTACTTCCCAAATTTATTGAACATAGCTTTAGTAAGCTCCCTGTTCCGAGTCAGGACAGTTAATGTTCCCAAAGCAAGTAAGGAGGAACAAGAAGAACCTGATAGTGGCGCCCAACGAAGAAGAATAACCATGGCCGAGTTTCAAGAAGAACCTGTGCTGCCTGCAGAAGCGGTTCAGAATCCAGAAATGCCAGCAGCCGCCCTGGAAGGATTTGGTTACATCGTCCAGACCATGCGCTTCGATGAAACCAGAAGCAACATTTAATGGAAACTCACCGGTAACCAGTTTTTTGGAAAAATTGGAGGACCACTTCATGATGTATCCCGTGCACGAGTTCCAGAAAATCACCTTAGCTACCAGCGCTTTGAGGGGCCAAGCGCTTAATTGGTTCAAATGTATAGGCAGAAGTCTCTTGGGTCAAGCGGGAAGTCCCACATATACTTACGAAAATTTCAAGACTGCTCTAGTAAAAGCCTTCCCTGTCGTAAGGGATCGTGCAAAATTAGAAACGTAACTTTTCAGCATATATCAGCAACGAATCGAAAATCTTTCCACCTTCATTTTAAGAAAAATTCATATCTTCAAACTCTTGTATGGAAACCGTCCGGATCCTGAGATAATCCAAGTGATTTTGCCGAGGTTACTTCCCCAAGTACAAGAATTATTGAATTAAGGAATCCGACTACACTGGAAAAGTTATTTGAGCTAGCAATCCAGTTTGAAAGTAGAAGAACGGCGGACATTGAAAGAAGACGCCAATATGAGCAACGAAACCAATTTGTTGCGCCAAGACCACAGCAAAGTCAAGCACACGGCTACGGGAGCAAAGCGAATTAGTGAGCAAGGAAACCCGAGCATCCAAAAACAGCCGGCGAACGTCGACAGTTCAATAGCAATCCAGGAAAAAAGTCTGAAGGCCAGTGGAAAAAGAAGAAAAGCATGGAAAGGAAAAAACAAGATTTAAACTAAAACGGATTTCTGCTGACGAGAGGGTGCGGAAATCCGAAGGCCAAGAAAACCCCTCTTCCTTCAAGTTAAATACAGTAATGGTGAAAAATTTGACTCTTCCAAAGATTGAAGTGTTGGTGAATAACATCCCAGCCACCGCACTCCATGGATACAAGCGCGCAGTGTTCCTGTGTGGCAGAAGATTTTTTTAGGAAATATTTTCGGAAATACCGCATATATAATTCGGATAATACGACAGTGTTAGCTGCGCAGTGAGAAAAATGCAAGTGTATAGGTAAATTACTGCTATACGTTCGTATTAAGGACGAACAAGTAAAGATTATGTTTTTTATAGTAAAGAATCTGCAAGCACATATCATCTTAGGAATAGATTTTCTTTCAGAGGCAGAAGCAACACTGGATTTTAACGAAGCGTCCCTTAAGCTGACGATGAAACCAGTTCGAGAAGTAAAAACAGAACCACCAATGTTAAACCTTGACCACCTGCCTAAGGAAGAGCAACAAAAAATCCGACAAGTGGTAAGTGAATTTGCTTCGTTATTTAGTGATATTCCAGGATTTACTCAAGTTGCTAACCATAGTATCGACACCGGAGATTCACTGCCAGTTCGCTACAAACCATACCGGTATGATAAGAATAAAGAGAAAATTATAGAGTGGCACATTAGAGATATGTTACGTAAAAGGATCATAACGCCCATCTCAAGTAGTTATGCTATCCCGGTAGTTTTATGTAAGAAAAACAATGACTATCCATTAACACATCCAAAAAGGTGGCGTTTCGCGATGGACTATCGTAAATTAAACTCCATGACTAAATATCCGGTATATCCGTTACCTATTATTGAAGAAATTCTAAGGAACATAACGTCTACCAAATACATGACGACTTTAGACTTAACGACTGGTTATTTTCAAATAGGGTTTAGACCGGAGGACGTGCCTAAGACTGCTTTTATAACCAAGTCTGGCACTTATGCATTCCTGGGTATGCCGTTTGGCCTTTCAGGGGCACCAGCAACATTTCAGCGATGTATGGACATTCTGCTAAGGCCTGTTCTTGGAAAGTCCACATTTATCTATTTAGACGATATCATTATTACTAGTGATAATCTGGACCAACATTTACAGGATTTAAGACAGGTGTTTTCATTATTAAATGAGGCCGGTCTAAAAGTTAATGACGAAAAGTGCAAATTTGCAGCCCCTGAATTAAAATACTTAAGTTACAAAATATCTCAGAAAGGAATCGAGACAGACGAATCAAAAATAACCGCTGTACAAAAGTATCCGCCGCCAAATACGGCGAAGAAGCTCTCTTCTTTTCTAGGACTTTGTTCATATTATAGGTCCTTTATAAAAGATTTTGCAGCTATTGCTAAACCATTGTTAAAATTAAAAAGGAAAAAGGCAAGATTTTCGTGGACAGCCGAAGCCAATAGTGCTTTCGAAAAATTAAAGCAAGCATTAACGCAAGCCCTGGTTTTGAAATTTCCTGAAAAGGATGAAAATTTAGAAATTTCAGCGGATGCTTCGGATTATGCGGTAGGAGCGGTACTTTCGCAAAATCAGCAGCCCGTGGCATTTTTTAGTCGAACTTTAAATCAAACACAAAGAAATTATTCCGCGACCACCGAGAGAGAGGCACTTGCAGTTCTGTTAGCAGTGCAAAAGTTCCGAGTCTATTTTGGGAAGGCGCCAATAACAGTGTACTCTGATCATGCGGCGGTAACTAGATTGTACTCAGGGAAAAACTTATCCCCAAGGTTAATAAGATGGGCACTCAAGTTACAAGAGTATAATCTGGTAATCAAGCACACCCCCGGAAAGGAAAATATCGTAGCAGATGCCCTATCCAGAATAAAAATAGATGAAGAAGGTAATACTGTAAAGGTGGCAATGCTCACAGCATGTACAATAAATTCCCGAGAAACTGTAATAACCGAACTGGGTAAGGATCCTGAGTTTAGAAACATTTATGAGTATTTAAAGGATCCTGAAAATTTTAGCCACCAAGATATTGTGGCGATAAGAAATAGGGCGGCCCATTACGAACTAATAGATGGTCTATTATTTTATAAAAAAACTACAAATTCCAACAACGAATTTCGACCTGTTATCCCAGCTAGTCTTAGATTAAATATCCTGCAGGAATTACACGACAGCCCATTAGCTTCTCATGCTGGTATTCGAAAAACTATCCAACGCGTACGCGAGGCAGTCTATTTTCCTGAACTGCAAAAGTTAACAAGGGCGTATGTCCAGTCCTGCCCAACATGTCAAGCAGTTAATTATATTAATTTCATCCCGGCCGGGTTTCTAAATAGTATTAAATCCGAATTTTCAAATGAATTAATTGGCATCGATTTATTGGGCCCTTTCCCAAAATGTCAGTTAAATAAAAGTCGGTATCTCCTTGTTATGGTTGATCATTTTAGTAAGTGGCCCGAAATTGTTCCCTTAAAACGAGCCTCCGCGAAATTAGTTACTGATTCTATTTTAAATAAATATATTTTAAAATACGGGGCGCCCCTAAAAGTTATATCGGATAATGGTCCTCAATTTGTAAGTAATATATTTGAAGACATGTGCCAAAAACTGGGCATACGTCATTTAAAAATGGTCCCGTATCGGCCGCAATCAAATATAGCGGAACGGGTCAATAGAAATATAGTGAAAATTATCCGTAGTTATGTTAAAAATTTTCATAAAAGCTGGGATAACTATGTTAATGAATTAGCTTTCGCCCTTAGGACCGCAAAACATGATACAACGGGCAAAACTCCTGCTGAGTTATTTTTAGGAAGAAAGATTATAACGCCGTTAGATAAATTATTTTATGTTCAACAAAGAGCCCCAGAATTTAAAATGGGTGATATAGAAAAATTAATTAAAGAAGCAAAAAAGAACACTGAAGTAGCACAGAGAAAAGAAAAACTTTATCACGATTTGAAACGACGGGAAGTAACTTATAAAGTAGGGGATGAAGTTTTAAAAATTAAGTATTCACTTTCTTCAGCACCAGAAGATAAGCCTGCCAAATTTTTTCCACGATTTGAAGGACCATATGTCATAGAAAAAATAACTCAGGCTGTAGTGGTGTTAAAAGCCAGGAATGGTGAAACATGCTCCGCAAACATTGACCAGATAAAACCATACTATGACCGTAATAAAATGCAAATATTTAAAGATCTTTTGCAGGATCCGGCACGGCAGGCACGGCAGGCACGGCAGGCACGGCAGGCACAAGCTCCAGAGGTGGAACAACGTCAAGCACAAGGGCAAGCCATTAGGAGGCAGGAGCAATTGAAAAAAAAGTTTCCCCGTTGGAAAATTGAAGGTAACAAGAAAAAGAAGCCGTTCCACCGACCAGAAAAGAGAGCGCACGACCACCCCCAGAATGAAGAAGGGAGAAGTACGACGAATGCAAAGAGAGCCAGGAGAAATAACGGCAACTATAACCCGGCTCCCAAACGGAAGATCTACCCATCGGACAGGAGTCTACGCAGCAAATGTCGACGAACTGCGGAAGGAACACCAGCTGCGGAGGCAAAGAAACAAAGAAAATTTGAACGGCCAGCAACGAGATCCAAGCAGGAAAGAGAGAGAAGTGTCCCGGTTCCGCCAAGACCAGCTGCCATCAAACGGCCAAGACCACAGGCAGAGGCTAAAAAGAAGGTCTTCAAGGGTGACCGAACTGGAAGGAAAAGAAAGCTCATAGAGGAAGAAACTGAAGGGTGAACCCGCACAAGAAGGAAGATAAACCAGTTACCAGTTGGAAATAGTCTAGCTAGGTTAAGCCAGGTAACAGGAGTAATTAGTCCAACGTCGCTAAGTTGCTGTTCTGGAAAGATGTCACATAAAAACCCTCTACACTGGAAACTATAAATAATTTAAATTAGAAACTTTAATTAGATATGTACACTCATCTGTATTCAAACTTAATTTACTGAGAAAACTGAATGAAGGGGATACTCAACTAAATGAATAGTAATTGATCCATATATTTAACAGATTCACGAGGCTGATAAAAATATACATGTATGCAAATATTCGACATATTTCTACAAGAGCTAATTTTCACATTCAATCGGCCCTGATTATATATTTACACGGAATTTGTATTCCTGAAGAATATTTCGTGATTTAACATGAATTTCTGCTTTAATCTAATCAGTACCGTACTATAAAAGTGTAATTTGAGATTTTACGTATACATAAAAGATTACTTACCTGGCATCAAGGAAAATGAGCCTCAGATCCATGTTAGCCCTGAACATGAACATGTTAGAGTACATCTTAATTTCGGTAATGGCACTAGGGGGTAAAGAATGACCCACGGCCACCAGTCCCATATTTTGGAAGCAACTGTCGTAAGGGGAGGCCTCGACATTATACCTCTGGACTTTCAGGTAACCGCTACAGTGAATTACCTGAATACGGGAAAATACAAGTTATTTATAACAGAAATAACAGTAGAAAAATCCAGTGTAATACTGATATTAAACGTTTGTCTTCACATGCCTTTAATTTAATGTTTTAGTATATTTCATGTGAAATGGTTTTAATGCTGTAATTGAATTTTATCTTTCAGCTTAATCTCAAAAATTACTTCTTTGTCATTTTATCATGCCAATCGTTTTCCCTGAATGAACGTTTACCTATAATATTGAATAATAGCTATAGAATAATTTTAATGTATAATTAATGCAATTAATTTTATAAATGTGCATATTTACCGAAAACACTATTTAGGTAGGGTTTAATGAAGAACCGACTTTCTTAAAAAACCGGTTTTAACCGGATTTAGAATTTTTGTCAAAAAAAAAAAAAAAAAAAAAAAAAGAATACGGAAAAATATTTTATTTAATTTATATAAAATAACGAAAAACGAAATCAATATCAAAATATAAAAAAACTAAGAATTACATATACATATTACTTACACAAAACAACGATTCAAACAAAAATTTCAAATAGTACTTATATTATTTTCACTAACTTCAATATCTCCTAAGGAAATGGGATTTTAAAAAACATAAAATATCCACTGAACGGTGGCTACGTCTTGTTCTTATTTTGGACATAATATTACCTGAAATTAAAAATACTGGTTCACTAGCTACTGAGTTTGGTTTCATAGTTTTCAGGGCATTAAATAACAAATCTAAGTGTTTTGTTCTTTTATTCGTTGCCTCAAATAATGAAAATTCAGCTTTCAGTGTCGTTGGATTTGTAAGTTTTTCTTTAAGATCTTCAATAAACTTATGAATTGATTTTTCTATGGCTTCTTTTAAAAAGCATTACTCTGATGAATAGTTTCTTTGATTTGCTGTTCATCAGAATCGGTTTCCACCTAAGACTTTGGAAATATTCTAGACAATATCTTTCCAAATAGCTTAATAATTTCGGTTTTTGAAGTTAAAAAGTAATGCTTATCGAAAAAACTCCCACAGGCTAAAAGAACATTGAACTATTATTCGTGATTTCACCAAGGACATTAAACATGAAAAACTTATGAGAATTTTCGACAAGAAGAAACGAGTGCAGACATTTCCGGATGAATGGGGATCCTTTCCAACAACTACTACAGGGCAGGTCGAATTTATGTACTGCAATACTAGTGCGAGACAGGTGTATAGTTACCTTTCGAAGGCAGTGCATAAAACAATGTTTCACAAACTTTTATCTGCAGGCCGCAAGTTGTGCTCAAATCCTGCCTTTGTAGTCCTCCCAGATTTCCCCAAATGACAAAAAAAAATAAAAATCAATTTAGCTGCCCATACCTCATTATAAATGGAAAATCTCAAAATTTGAACATTAAACATGGCAATCGTCTATGGTTTTTCTCATAACACTGACATTTTATAAAATTTATTAATATGTAATATGTATTTAATTTTATAACAGTTATTTTAATTTTGAGACCCTTTCCTTTCAATTCTTGTTTCCCACTTGCAACTCCCTACCAGAATGAGGTTTTAGAATCGCGTTGAATGCAAATGAGTTAGAAGTAGTATTTATTGTAAGCTCAACTAACTCTGAGAGAGTGAGAGTGCTAGAAATCCTCAGTGGCGAGCGTTTGCCTTCTGGCTAATTCATTATTGAAACTGTTACGATCGGCCGTATTATACGTGCCTATTAATATTCGCCAGCTAGTTTAATTTAGGGGCCAACTGCATTAGATAATTGTTCCTAGCTTCAGCTAAGTTTAGTTTTAGTTAATATTAGATTAGTTTCTTATTCTGAGTTAAAGAACGAGTAGAGGCTTTCCTGTAAGCCCGAGAAGGGGCCGACTGTTATTGTTTAGTTCAGTGAATAAAAGTGTAAATTAACCCTTCTCGAGTCTACGTCTCAGTTGTCTGAACTGAGCGAAATTCGCTACGTATTTCACTGAGTTTCTTGACGTTTTATCGTAGACAAATTGCGAGAACATCATTAATGATTACCTAACTTTCGGACTTCCCAATCTATTCTTAGCAACAAAAACACATGACCGGAGCTTCTTCCTAGAGTATACCCAAATATGTAACTGCTTTCATGAATCGGTAGATTTATCTATCTCATTCAAATGAGTACTAATATTTGTTTAATTTTTAATTTATAAGAAAAATATTATCCGTAGTCTAATAACCTTGAATTATTAAAACCTAATATAAATTTTCTTTTATTAACCTAATTACTCAATACAGTATGAAATTTAATGAATTTTAATTTCTTTATTTTAAAAATGTAAATGGTTAACATATACTAACAAAATAGCTTCCAAAGGGAACAAGAGTAAGGCGGTCCTCAGAACATTCTAATTTATAAAAGTGGTTCCCACTTAAAAGGTTTGTGAAGCACTGGTATAAACAATACAACTCACTGTTGTAATTTATATAAGTATTTGTATTTTATTTACTTGTATTTTGCTGTATAATGGTATCTATTGACTTGGTACTGTTCTGTAATTTTTTGATTTATTTATTAGTATTCAATTATTTATTTAGTATGTCATAATTCTGTATCCATATATTGAATATTTTAAGTGATTTTTATTAGATAGTAATTTTAGTATTAAGTGTTCAACTGATGCTTATTACTCTGTATGACTTGAAAACATATGTTAGAACTTCGGAAACAGATCAAGAAGAAGAGGCGACACAGAAGTTTTTAAAGCCAAAACCCTTTATCAGGATATGATAAACACTTTTTGCGAAATTCTTCGGCTGCATTTGATAATCTTTCACCAAATTTTGAAGTTGGTAGGAAACGCATTTTTAAAGCATATTTTTCTAGAATTTTTCTGGTGTCGTAAGCCCGCCTCTTGGCAATGCCATAATTTGCAAATTTTTGATCTAGTTATGCTGCATGTTTAGGACCGAATTGGCGGTATCTCTTCCTCGTTCAGGAGAACTTAACAGCATTATTTCTTGTTTCTCCTTGAGTTATATTTATTTGAAAATCTCCTTTTATAAAAACAGTATGGATAGAAGATTACATATAGATTAGAGATACAATAACGATGCAGGTTTTCCTCTTTATCTGTGCTGTTCATTTCAAAGGTCTACACTAAATGTTACACGTTACAGAATTAAAATTCTTCAAATCATTCATTGTTTCATCCTTGAATTGGAATCCCATTCGGTAAAACCGTACTGGATTGGATTATTTGCTTATGGTAAAACACACTACGGTTTTACATTTAGAGGAAGTGATCCTTCGGGGAGGATTGTCTAAGGAAAGCTGGCTCGTATTCACGTTTCGCATGAGGAAAATCACCCTATTTAGAAGAATAATTATAATGTTATCTTACAGTGAAACGTTAATGAAACGCAAGCTTTCTCCCAAATAAAATTTTTGATAAATGAAATCCAAAGTAGAAGGTAGAATAAAAATAGAATTTTGAGAATATGAAATATGCCATTAATAATACGCAGTGAACGTTTACTAAGACGATTCTAGATAGCCAGATGATTTTAACTTTAACTTTTTTTTTATCTGCAGAGGGAACGATTAAGAGAGATTTAGAGAAACGATGTTCAACATCGATGCTTATTTATTTTCTCAGAAATTCTAGTCACTTTCAGAGACTGCAATTAAAACACATGTTTGTGCATGAAGATATATTGTTAACATTTACTAAAATAATTTCTAAACAAAAGCTTTACATTCCAAATCAAAACGAATAAATACTTACTTTATAGCCACCGGAAGTCAGACCTGCATTTCTCTTGGCAAGAACGCACTTCATTCTAACGAAGAACGACCTCTCTAATTCGAACTCCACTAAAAAAGAGAAGCAAACAAATCTTTGGTCATAGAATAGCAAAGTAATACCATGCAAATTTTAATGAAAATTTTAATTAAAATTTGCATATAAAAATACATTCATTTTTTGTTTGTTTTGTTTTGTTTTCATTCTTTCAAAGGAAGTGCAAAAAATACAGATATAATAACAATAAATTTAAAATTTCCTTCCTTGAAAATAAATTCGTCGAAAGATATATAGAACCAATGCGAAAATTTCTGAATTCATTGAATCAAGAAAAATAATTACTTTAAATTAACAGCGACTTAAAAATGTTGGTGAAAAAAGATATCTAGCGAGAGTACTGAAAGCTGTAAGCGGCCAAACAGATATAGCAATGAAAGTATAAGGCCATTTTTTCTTTGTTTGTGTGTGTGTAAAGAAATATAACTGAACGTCGTTACTCGAGCTAATGTGAGCTAATACTCGAGCTAATGCTAAGCTATCTTTCAAGAAGTCGATTTCAAAGCAAATGAAAACATTTTAAGTACAGACATCCCTCCTGTAACATACAAGATAGGTTCCTGTTGTATGAAACCTTGTTATGCGAGACTAATAACCAATACAAAATAGAGGGATGCATTCCAAAAGCTAAATCTTTTAATGGTTCTTCCCAGTGTTGCCTCATTTTAAATTTACACTTTCCGCAATGTCAGATGGCAGTATATAAATAAATAAGTTGTCATTATGTAGTACATACGATGGCATAGTACAACCGTTTTATCGAAGTATACATATGCATAAAGTGTTACGAGTATAAGAGGGTTTACGCAATTTCATTAATCCGCTAGAATGAAAGCGTATTGTTGTGCTATACGAGGGTTTCTGCAATTTCTTATCATGAAAAAGCGAAATCCTGTTATAAGAGGGATATGTGTACTGGAGTTTGCTTGTAGAAAGTTTATAATCACAGTGCAACGATACTTGTGCACTTCACAGAAACTGTATTTGAAACGGCACGAAACAGTTTAGATTTACTGGCTGTTTATGCTCTGCTAAGAGATCGAGATGCTCACCAATTTCAGAAGAAAAATTGGACGATATTAGGAAGTAGTAAGAGTCCAAAGAACTCGACAAGGTGAGCTGATAGAGAAGTGCCAAAGCTTCACAGTATAGCGTATCCTACGAAATCAAATGTGTTATCTCCATGTACGTTAGGGTTCATACAAGAACTAACACTTGACAACAATTCAAAACGCCGCAACATTTACATGGAAATTCAGAAAGCAAAGGATTTGTTAAAAGGGCAGGGGCTAAGTTACCTTCCACCTCAGTGGAAAGTAAGTTGTCATCACAGGCATATGAGACTCAAAAACACCCAAATGTCTTAGTAAAGCATAAAAGGCATTGTTAAAAGTGAAAATGTTTTCGGTATTGAGCAAACACTCAATGTGTACAATCTCTTCACTATTGCTGGCCATTCCTATCTGAACCTGATAACAAAGTGATTTATGTCTCAGCTGAAAAAAGATCTTCCTAACTTAGCAGTCTTCCAACTGAAGGTAACATGGATTCGGTTTCAGACGAAGGAGCTCGTTGCATATATATTTTCATAGTTTTCTTCTGTGTAATGAGGATTCGAGTCTATTTCCATTAGAAAGTCTTCCAAAGAGGCATCCCTTACTTTAGGCAAATGTCCCTAGCGTGCTTTGCCATAATCAAGCGAAACAAACTATCAACTAGATATTGCCTCCTCCCATTCCCATTTGCACATTCCTTGTGATTTAAATGCCAATCTGCTGGAATGTTGGATCGGGCATGTAGTGAAAACAATTTGCCAATGCTGCTCTGACTTCTAAATTAAATAGATGCAATGCCCTGTGGTTCCTATTTACAGGGTTACATCAGTGAGACAATGCATCTGCCTCTTATGACACAAAACCTTGAAGAACTAAATGTCTGTCTCCGAAGCAGAAGCAATTTCTGGCGATATGCTAGAACACGTTTGGGCATAATTTGAGTAGATATCTGCTGTGTCATAAATAGGTACTCATACCGAACGCTTGGAATGATGCGATATGTTATTTCATACTGAAAAAAATAAGAATTAATTTTCTCCATTACTTCTAAATCCCTTTGAGTACAGTTAATGCATTAAATCTTCATATCGAAAAGTACTTAGCCATTTAGAGTTTTCAATTGCAAAACAAAAAGTTTTTTTCGATATTTGAAGTGTACAAAGACTCTTAAGGTTAACCTTTTGGAACATAACATTTCTATAATTATAAAATTTTAATATTTAAATTGCTCTTTCATTTTCCTTTCTTCATTTTAAGAAGGAATATTTAGATATTTATTTTACCTTTGTCAAGCAAATATTCTAACTTCAATTTATATGGCATTAATATAATTATTGAAGTAATGAATCCAGTTCATATCTAATATTTCGGAAAGCAGGTTTAACAAACTTCAATTCACCAGAATGTACGGGCTTGTTCTCTTATTATTAGTCTCGTTAGAATAGGATTATATTAGATGAGAAGAATCAGTTTTGATGTCTCCCTTTAAATCTTTCAGGTTTAGAGACTGCCGCCTTCGCCCATAAATCTGTCATAGTTTGTAAATCAGTAAATTTGTTTGCAGACTTCGTAAATATAATCTTGTAGATCCCAGCATCAGAGAAAAGCAAAGTTTTCCTTAATGACCTCTAACTAAACTAGAGCTTTGTGAGGAAAAAAACGCTCGAGTTTATTTCTTCATTGCATACTTATTCATACTCAAACAATTTACTCAAGAACTCAAACGGCTTACCATCTAAGGATGCTAAGTTAATTGCTCAATAAAAAACAACGAAATGTCTTAAAATACTATCGAAAAATGTTAAAAAAATTTAGCAATAAAAATGGAAGATTAAGGAGAGTTTATTCCTGTTGTTTCCCTAATATCTAATTTTTATTTTAGAAAAAGTCAAGATGTGCTGAGAAACAGAAAGATAATAAATCATAACTGAAGGAAATTCAGTTTTCTTAAGTAAAGTAAAATTGTAAGCGAATCACTACTATAATATTAAACTCAAGAAACTGACAATTTGAATATATTTGAACTGACTATGTTTTGTATATAATGTAAAGCTGCAAAAAGATTTTTTTTATTCCTTGTACTCGTTTAAAGCTCCAAGCTGCAGTATCATTGGTCCAAGTTGCAGTATCATTGGTCTAAAATGGTGATGGTAAACGCAGATCATGTTAGGGCGTGAGAGAAGATTACTTAATATTCTAATGGACAGAGAGGAGTGAGACGTACTGACCACCCTGTGGCGCTGGAACTTGGTGGTGGAGGGGCGGCGGCTGCAAGGCAAGTACAGCGGCCATTTCGTCGTGGTCTGTAGGGTCGATGTATTCATAAATGCTATTACCAGTCAGCTCGACCTGAAATGAGAAATTTCAAAATCAAGATTTTGCATTAGTGGTGTATTCTGTTTTGAAACTCATATAAAGTGAGTTTTCGTTTTACGTTACACGTTCAAACGAACGCTTTGGGCTTATATTTCCAATTTAACCAACTTGTGATTGCTTAACAAGCTGAGCGATTTAAAAGCAAAAAAACACAGTTCTTAATAATTTAAACATTTATTCCTTATAATATAACAAACTGACACGAATTAAAATACATGAAAAGTCATTAAATAAATTTAAAAAAATGGGCCATCTCAAATGTACCAAGGTGAGAAAATCTTGGTACATCTGAGATACGATTTTTCCTTTTTATATGAATTTTAATGTCTTAACGGAAATTTTTATTGATTCTTTTTTTCGGTTTTTGATCTCAAGTGAACCAGAAGAACGAAACCCGCTTTCGAAACATATTAATCGACTTTTATGAAGCTTTAATAACCTGAAGAATTCTGAATTGGAGTTTCAGTAAAACGAGATTAATTTATATTTTTATATTTTTATTGTCTTGTATAGTTTTTTTCCCGATTTTATTTTCATTTTTATTTTTAAAGTTTATACTACTAGGAATTCTTATTTTAATTTTGATTTGTTTTAGCTATTGTGTAAAACCTCTCATACACGTTTGCAATTATTAATACTATTAATACTGTTGAGGAATTGCCTTGCTGTGACTCCAGTTTACTTTTAACTTTAGACTCTTTAAGTCTCTCTCTATATATATTATTTCAAAAGAATAAAGACAAATTAAATTTAAATAATTTTCTTGCGCCAGTGCTGCAAGGAACGAAATTTGAATTTTACAAACACTCTCTATTCGTAAAAAGCAAATTCAAAGTCAAACAAATTTCAAATGAAATTGAATTACAAATAAATGATTAATTATTGCTTTTACCCTTGCCTACGGGGATGACGAAACACGAATTGAATAATTGAAGAGTTAGGTTTGGAGGCAATTTCCCCTTCATAAGTCTGTCTCCTGCCTGCTCAACAATTACTCACTTATGCATTTTTATAAATTTTTAGGATTAAAAAATTTATTGGAATTCTGTATTCATAGATTTTGATACTTGCACTTGATTTACATATGCTCTCAGAAGTTAAATGATATTGTATATTAGTTCGCAGCAATAATTAATCATTTGTTTGTAATTCAATTTCATTTGAAATTTGATTGACTTAGAATTTGCTTTTTACGAATAGAGAGTGTTTGTTAAACTGAAATACATATATATATATATAGGCTGCTAAGAAGAGGAAAGTTAAGATTAGCTTAAGCTTTAAATTATTTGATACAGCAATTCCAAAGTATACATGTAACACCAAGTTAAAACAATTATAATAAAGTAAAGCAGTTAAAGTGTATGAGAAAAAAATCTACTGGAACTACTACAAAATAAAATAAACTACAAAAACTAAATAGGAAATTAAAATTTAAAAAAAAAATCTAAACAACTACATCATAGGGTGTACGCTTAAAAATTAAATACATTTTAAAGACAAAGATATTACATAAAAAATCCAAACAAAGGTCAATTAGCTCAATTCGAGACTTATCAGACAGACTTATCAAGGGAAAAGTGCTTGAAAACTCCAATTTAGCTAATGAAATAGGCACATTTCGTCGAACTTAACAATTGAGATTGAAAGCGGTAATTCATAATTAAATTATTAAATTAATTTATCTTATTCTAGCTAAGTCTCAATAGCTTCATTCCTTTTCCCGACATGTCTGTAAGTTAAATTCAGATTGAACTAAAGAACAAAATTGAAATTAAAACAAGAAAAAATTTTTACAAAAAAACTGAAATCTTAAAGCAGATGTAAGAAAAACCTATACAATATGGCCTGTGCTGGCAAATGTACAACTAAAAAAAACAGCGTAAAATCTGTAAGTCATAATACTACACACACACACACACACACACATATATATATATATATATATATATATATTATGTGTATAAAATATCGCTTTTGAAGACAGATGTACGTATTTCAAACGAAAAGGTGACAATACTTACTTGTGACAATCCAAGATGGACGGAGGCAGTTTCTGAAATGTACATGATTTTGCCATCAGGCGCCACAACGAACACGAATCCGTCGAGGGTCTGTAATATAAAAAAATAAGATTAAATTAAAACACTTTGATTGAATTATTATAAGAGGTTTATTGGATCAAATTATGAGTTTTAAAATTTAGACAGAGATTTATATCGGTTGTTTGATCAACTATGGCAAGGCAAATAAATCTGCTAAAGAAGTAAATATTTTAGTGGAAGCAAGACTCGTGTTTGCAGATTGACAAATTTGAAAACTAACACAGTTTCATGAATAACTTTTTGCAATTATTTTTTTAAAAAATTTAACATCGAAAGATTCTGTTTAGAAAATATGAATCTCGGCGAGGGGGCAACTGATACTAAGCTTCTCTTTCGGTAGCAAAAACGCAAAAATGAAAACACCTAGTTTTACAAAAACGTAAATGTAATTATTTGTAAAACAGGCTTTTATTAAACTTCGTTAGTTAACTAATTAAGGTAAATAGATGCATTTATTATCTCACAGCAAAGTACAGCCCTTTGGTTAATCAAAATCAATTAGTCAGGGTTGGTAATTTAATTAGAAACTGCTTTTCGTGTGGGCTATTTATCTCCCACATGGAAGCAAGCTTTTTAATACAAACAAATAAATAATACAAAATAACACATATCAGTGTTTTCGTTAAATCCATAGCTCAACAGAAAGGAATATTTCGAAGCTCTTCAATGACTTAACAGACACTAAACTGCTAATTACAAAATCGTAGGTTAGTACAAAGTGTTATAGATTCTGATCTTAGTCAATAAGGTGATTAACTTTAAAAGTTGCCCTGTTATAATATTTTTTGTCATCACCACAAGAAAGATTTAATCACATTCATTTTTGGATAAAATTATTTTTAATTCTTGACTTTAAATCAAACGTTAGATCAATTATTCCAAAGATATAATGCATATATGTATGTTTTTCATCTGTATATTTAAATGGAAACATTCAAGCAAGGAAAAAAAAAGAGATGGGAAAGTATGTAGAACATAAAGACTGATCCAGTTGGCTTGTAATTTTAGAAACAAGCACTACAGTTAGTAATATGCATATATTTTCTATATATTCTGCTCTACTCTGTCTGCCAGTACTACGTGTCTACGCTTGAGTCAAGTGCAAGCCATTAATAGTGGCAATCAGGTAACCTCTATGAGTTTTACCGCCCAGCACTAAAGCAAATGTCGCCGCTTCCTTTCCAACAAATTTTTTGTTAATTGTATAGGCTAGTTTTACCGCTTCCAAAATCTCGAAGCCATGAGTAAATGCACAGTCTTCAAGGCAATAGAAATTAACTGATTTAGTATGCAGGGAACTAGTACATCACGTGTGAACATTTTCAGAAATGAACTTATTTTTATATTTTCAATCACGCATCAATTCATGCTAGTGGTTCCTCCGGACCCCCAGTGGTTCTTATGATAGCTGAAGGCATCTGTGGTAAATGAAAATTAATTTAGGTGTACGTGGGCAATGTAGAGGACCCGTACATGATTTAATATAAAGTAAAATAATTGGGATCCATTTTCATTATATGAAAGTTCAAATAAATAGCAATAAAAATTGGAAGCAATTTTGCGCTCTGAATAAAATAAAACAAACGGTGTCTTTTTTTTTTCTTTCACACACGACAGTATGCGAAGAAGAACAAATGTACACAATATAGAGTTATGCAATATATGGTTAAAATATGGTTTCATTCCGTTCCCATGATATAGTACTTTACCTGTCTGCTTCCTATGCAATAAAATTTTGTCAAACGAATCACTGAAGTTTGAGGAATATTTGACAAAAATCCACAGCAGGAAAACAGATAAAGATTTAACTTTCTTTAAAACAGACAAAGAAGAATATTTGAAAACAGTCAGTGCAACAACATCTGAGCGGGATGGCGATGAACTCAGTGGTTCCTATAACATTTCTTTATTGACTGCAGTGTTGAAAAGCTGCACGCCATTGGTGAAGAACTTATCTATCAGCTGTAAATGAGGCTTAACGCGCCCTGCTGCATAAACCAGCTTTCGATATTGTACGAAGGATTCTACTGAGTAATAATACAGTATAAGGAAAGAATGACTCAGTGCATAGAAAATTCTTTATGTGAGTTCTCAACAACATCTGGATTCTTGAAACAGATTGATGAACTTCGCCAGGAAACAAAGCCAATGACCTTATGTGTGATTTGTAAAAGAAGAAAAACACTTCTCAAGAACCGTTATTTTTTCAAACGTTTGGAAGCTGATACGAAAGGTGAAACAATTCTAAATGAATTAAAAGATTTTTCGATATAAAAGCTATACCCTTGAGTAATATCCTTGCCGTTGCTATCGAAGGTGCTCCAGCAATGGCAGGACGACACCGAAGTTTTCGTGTATACTTGAAATAAGATATATTGAAAGTATATTACGTGTACATTGTGTCATTCATCAGCAACATTTAGTCGCCAAAAATCTTAGTGAACCCTTGGCTCATTATGTCATTAGAGCAGTCAATAAAGTCTAAAGAAATGCCTTAAATGGGAAGTTATTTTTTCAATTTTGTTTAGGAAATACTAAAGATTATAATTCGAAAGTTCGTTGGTTATCCAAAAGTTCATCGATTTTTGGATTTATTTAATGCACTCTTTGATTCAGAGTTGTAATTCCCGGAAGTTAGAAATCTACTGCTCAGTTTAATTAATTAAAAAAATGACATAGCTTATTTGACTATTTAATTTAAAGCTACAAGGTGATCAACAAAATTTAATCAAAACTAAAAGTATAATATATGCGTTTATTACAAATTTTTCTATACAAACAAAACTTGGGGAGAGGAGAATCCTTTCAGTTTACAGATTTTTCAAAATTGCTAAAACTAGATGAAGAATTGCTTGCTTATGGTCAATAATTAACAGCTCTACATTCTGACCTCAGCCAAAGATTTGAAGTCCTACTTTACTTAGTTAATCTCGATTGAGTGATGGATCCGTTTGCAAGTAGACTCATAAACTCAGATGAATCCATATTAACAGAGGGGGAATTTATTATCCACAAATGAGAAACTGAAACCGTTGTTTGAACAAGGATATCACACACATTCTGGTAACAGAAACAGATGGCAGTTTCATATCTTGCATTATAGATCACTATAGCTGCTGAATGCTTTTCCATAACTTTCTAATTAGTATAACTTGTATTTAGCACAGCTGTAATCTTTATTACAGAAAAAAAGAAACCTACTGAAAATTAATGCATATGAGGAGATGAAAGATGCTACGTTCTGGAAATGCAGCAATGAATCTGACAATACCGGAAGCGTTTCTAAACAAGGCTTAGTACATTAAAATATTGTACAGAGTCTGCAAAAGTTTCCGCATCATGTCCAGATTTGTATGGATCAGAATGCTGACATATATTAAAAGTAGACTATTAAAGACAGATTTAAAAAGATCCAGTTTAAAAAAAATATAATAAAACTGTATTTAAAAGCATTTTTAAAAGCTTTAAAAGTTAAACTGCCATTTAAGATTATATACAAAAGTAGTAAGATACAAACGAAATGACTAAATTAGAAACCGCTCTCCTCTTTAAAATACAAAATTAAAAAAAAAATCAAATTAGGTTTCTTAGAATTCATAACGTTGAATTTTAAAATAAGTTTCATGCTCTCGATAATTCTGAGCTAAACGGGGAGCAAGGAACAAAGATGAAGTAAAACGGGGCTTTTGTTTTATATAATATATTCCGCAGAGTTAGAAAACGAGGATAAAGAAAGCCACGGTTTTTGTTTTATATGCAGTTAAACAATTCCAAGCGCGAAAAGTAAAATTTGAAAACAGAACCCTTAGGACTTACATGTAATTTAAGATTTTCTCATACATTAGTATTCGATCGCTTTCCGAAAATATGAATTCACTGTATTGCGAAGTAAATGTGATTTATCTCTATCACTTAGAGACTAGCACTGGCGCCCCATTTCGTCAAAATATAGCGCAAAAAAATTTGAACTATGAATCACAAGCTAAATTCCATCTGTACAAACAATTCGAAAAATTCTAACTCTTTTATTTCCATCCCGGGCTCCTGTAATGGCCTCTTCTCTCGCTGACAAGTGGAAAAGAGAAGAAGAGGAAAGCGAAACGGACTTTCAAATCCGCAGGCCGATCTACAACTCGGCTCTGAAATGGTGTCTTCGAATGCAGGAGCACGATCGTCTGCCGATGACGGATTATCGCTTCCGGTTTTATGGCGGGCCACAGCACTCGACGGCGGGCGTTGGAATTATGTAAATGCTGCTCGTGATGTACGATCGGGCTTGTTGATACAGGCCGACGCGTATAAATCGACTCCTCCTATAGTAATGAATGTCGAGGACGAAATTCTTTATCTCTAGGCGGCATTTGCAAGAGGTTGTACACACAGTTTGTCGTGTGAGCAGAGCAATACGGCCACCGATAGATAGCGCTAATCACTGCTGCCATATAACGATGGAAACTTTGATGCTAAATGGTTCTGTCATTTACAAGCATTATATATCCCGCTTTTCGAACAAGAGAAAAACAATGGCAAAATTAGCGTGTTTTTCAGATAAGATAATAGAAAAAGAAAGTGCAAGTGAAAAAATTAAGCTTTGTTCAGGAAAGCAATTACGTGTCATTAAGAGTGGATCATAAATAATTCAAGCTGAGTTATTAGAAATATTCGAAGCTCAGTCTTTCTTAATGAACTTGACCCAATTCTGCGATGGTAAAATTTGAATAGTATTCTGTTAAAATGCATGATTAGGGAATACTAGTGCGTATTATAATTACAAATAAATTTCTCTATTTATGTTATTTTTGAAATAAAATTTTATGCTGCTATATCATCTATTGCTGAGTAAGAAATATATTTCTGTTCACTCCTCTAAGTAAACACACTTTCAAATAGAGAAAGACTTCAGAGAACAACCCTAATAGAAAACGTTCCCTAATAGAAATCATACAGCGTTTTAAATTAAACATAAAATTAGGTAAAGCAACAACCTTCTGTTTGACTTATATTTTAACGAAGATTTCGAGGGCAGCAGGTGCTAGGTCCCTCATCATCGCAGTAGAAAAGAATTTCTGCAAAGAAGCTAAATTTATACAAAAAACCAAACAGTAAAACGAACAAGAGGTAGAGCCACCTGTCCACAGAAATTTTAGCGAAAATTAAGATAATAGGAGGTAGAACCAAGAGGTAGAGGTCCACAGAAATAGTAACGAAAATTAAGTTAATAGACTTTTAAAGTCATTAATAAAAACTGTAACTGTGTTGGAATTGAAGCTCACTACCTAAGCAAAATAAATCTGTGCGAATGTGAAATGCTTAGAGCTTCAAGGATTCAGTTCACTGACTGAAGAGGCTTTTCGATAATTTTTGCAAACCTAAAGTCAAAACTGTGATTAAATATCCAACAATGATTAACTATCGAATATTTGTTTCTTTCTTCTTTTCAGACATATGATTCGTGTTCCTTGCGAATAGCCCTTGGTCGAGGAGAAACTTTAACGCTCTTTTAGTTAGCCGATATACACTCTTTTGCAAAAAATCGAAGCTCTAAGAAGGACGTTTGCGATCGTAACGAAATTTGGTATGCAAACACATCTTGATCGAACATGCAAATGATCAAAGTTTCAAGGAAAATGAACAGGAATTGTGATCATAGCGCACATTTCTAATGCACAATTCGCAAAGTATAAAACCAGTTACAGAGGCAGATAATTTATCTTTTTTGTTGCTGCCATTGTAATTCCGTAAAGAAGCAAATAAAGATGCCATTACGGCAATATCGAAGACCTTATAGACAACTAAACGACTTCGAACGTAGTCGCATTGTAGGGTTGCGTGAAGCTGGGTGACCATACCGAGCAATAGACCGCCACCTGTAGCATACAGACACTGCTGTGCAAAGACGTTGGCAACAATATTTGCGACAAGGAAACTGCCGACGAAATGAAGGCTCTGGAAGACCAAGTAGCACAAATGCGAGCCAAGATAGGATGATTGTTCGCCAGGCCCGAACCGTCCCAACGGTATCATTGCCGGTTATTTAACGTACTACAGCCACGTCTATACCCCCCGTGGTACCGTCCACCATTTCACGGCGCTTCTCTGAGGCGAGGTTACCCTCACAGGGGCCTTTAAAACGTTTGCCTTTGACCCTACAACATCGGCGGAGTCGTTTGGAGTGATGTCGCAGCCGATCATCATGGCTGCCATCAGACTGGCATCGTATAGTGTTCAGCGATGAATCCCGCTTTACTCTTGAAGTAGATGACCACCGTGTTCGTGTCTGGAGAGGACGGGGCCAGCGGTCCCAATCAGCTTTTGTTTTAGAAAGGCATACAGCTATAACTCTTGGTGTGATGGTGTGGAATGCTATTTCTTATGACAACAGGTCATCTTTGGTCATCCTTCGTACATCTTTAACAGCTCAACGATATGTTGATACCATCCTGAGGCCGATTGCATTACCCTTCAGGGCACGCTATTTTCTTACAAGATAATGTCAGGCCAGATACCGTTCGCATATCTCTGGACTGTTTCTGTGCTGTTGATATTCTTTCTTGGCCAGCAAGGTCACCAGACCTTTCACCAATCGAGCATGTCTGGGGCATGGTAGGCCACCAGATTCGGGCACGACAAAATTTCGCAGATCTGGAGCGATAACTGATGATGCCTGGCAGAATGCGTCGCAGGATGACATTAGGAACCTCTACCACTCCTTGCCTCGACAAATTCAAGCATGCATTGCCGCCAGGGGCGGTTCGACCAACTACTAATTTGAACACTCAATGGGTGATTGTGAGCCGTGAAATGGTACTATGACCTTGATTTTTAATCATGTTATTATCTGTGTATGAGCCACACACATATTCAAATTCATTAAAAACAACCACTACCTTCATGAAATTCGATTTTCTTGCAAAAAATGTATCTTAAAACACATTGACAAGATATGCTCTAAATTCTCCTAATTGTCAAAGTCAGAAATGGAATATTTAAGAATAGAACAATGGATTTTGAGAAAATGACTTGAAAACTGAACTACTGAAGAATCTCTGAAATTTTGTAACTTACAAAAGGATGAAATGTGAGAAAGACAACGCTATGAATGTTATTTCCAATAGCGGAATGTCTTCTTTGATGGCATTTTTTTAAAGGCTTTATCAATGTCCATGAAAGAAATCCTCTGTAAGTATCAAATGATTTCAAATAATCGAGTTCATTAGGAAAAAATGATTCCGAGGAGAATATTTTGAGAGAGCGAAATACATAATAAGAAAAAGGAGCCATTTTTTTGCTTAGCCGGGTGACATGATTTAGCATGTGGAGACAACAAACAAAAAAGGGTATAATGTAAGCATTAGTGCTAAAATCAGATTCATTGCGGATTATAAGAGTATCAAGGAAGGGAAGAGTATTGTTAGATTCATTTGCAGAATGCTGGATCAATCGAATTTATAACAGACAAAATCTGGGATAAATCTTCTTCATGGGAATCGAAAAGCCTGAAAGTGTTGTCTACGTAGCGAATCCAGACACGAAGATAGTTTGTCAAATAATTTGACCTCAAAATAGTGCATTTAAATGTCAGCAACCCCAGGACTGAGGGATTACCTATGCCTAATCCTTCAGTTTGGAGGTAATATTTATTTTGGAAAACAAATTGGGTTTTACTTAAAAAGACTTTAGTAAGAGAAATTAACATTTTAATTTCAGTATGTGTGAAATGGAATTCACAAAGCCTAGTAAAAGAAACTAAATATTTGGCCAAAGGATGTAATATTGTCCAAGTTAGAAACTATAGGTCGTAAAGTTCCATTTTGTGGACTACTGGAAGACTATGAAACCTAATACAGTTAGCAATAGGTGGAACAAGTGATTATTTTAACCTTAGTTGAGATATAACAGCTGTTTTAACTTTCGTTAGGTCAGAAGTTCAGAAATTCTTAGGTATCGATCAGTAAGGGCCTTTATTTATCAGTTTAGTGACTCCATCAGTATATGTGCGCTTTCCATAAAAACGATCTGTCCACCCTTATCAGCTTTGGAAATAATGATGTCAGGATTAGAATGAATTTCAAGCAAGGCCTTTCTTTTGATTATGATTCAAAACAAACGATTTGTTATTAATAGTTAAGTGGCGGATTGTATCATTCTGTAGTTCTGAACTTTTAAAGAATTTAGAAGCTTTTTTAATAGAAGGAATGATTTGAGTTGAGCGAAGGTTTAGTTATGTATGGAAAGTGGAATTTTAATAATTTCATCTGATCCTTCGAAAGATTAACATTAAAGATATTAACAATTAGAATTTACAGGAAGAAGATTAACAGGATGAGTGAGGCTAGACTTCTGGAGCGTGAACTTTTGATATTTAGAAGCAAAGACCTTTTCTATGGCGTTGACAAGCCATCTTTACGTTTTCAATTATTATTATTTATCGGAATAATTTTACTGATAAAGATTTTTGATTTTTAAAAACGCTCTTGTAATTGAAATAACTCTGTATCACGTAACTGAAAGACTATGTGTCTTAAAAATCTATGTGTTAATAAAACGTTCTACTTGAAACTAAAAAATAGTAGAAAAGTACATATTTCTGAGGAAGGGAACATGTAATGAATGTAGAGGATAAAATAAGTACGGTAACTATTCGCAATAATTTGATATTTTTAACACCATATAATCGGGATGATTGGCAACAAAGACTGCTACAATCAAGAGACTAGGTTTCAAAAGACTGGAAAGCAGGGACGAAGACTGGAGTACCTACATAGAGTTGAACATCTATATCTGTGGGTCTCAAACTTAGTAATAAGGTATTTCTCACGCCTTCTTAGCATGCCTTCGTAGTGATACTCTTATACACTACAGGCATACCTGCTGGCACACAAGGTCAGCACGCTCGGGGCGTATTCGAGAGATCCGTGATTCGATTCCCGGCGTGGGCATTGCCCATTTTTCACATCTCCTGCTTCAAAAAAATCCTAATGTCTCTGCAAAGTTTTTCCCCGTAGTCGAGAACCCTCGTCTAATTATTTTGCTGTATCAGTATGAAAGTACCCATTAGAAGTTGATGATAAGGAGAGAAGAGCCTAAAACTCCTTTATTCCATAGTTAGGGATGTTCTAAATTAAAGTAGGGATGAAAATGACGTAATGCCTACTACTCAAAATCTTAAATTAAAAGTAAATAGCGCCATCTATGTTAATGAAAGGAGGTAAAAGCTAGCCTTTGGGGGAAAACCTCTATTTCTTGGTGAGATGGCTCAGCAATTATGTGAAAATTATATTTCAGTTTCTGTAAATAACATGCATATGACATATCTACTAGTGTGTTACTTCAAACAAAATTTTAAATACTACCTCATGGTGTCATCTTTTAAAACAAGAGAACAATAGGCTTCAGACACTACAATGGGCAAAAGTGAAATCAAAATGCCATTACTTGCAACCAAGCTCTGGGGTCAAAGCAAAAAGCTTCCCCCCCCCCTTAAAATGATTCAGAGGTCTATCTCCTCAAGGACTTTATGTAAGCAAGAAACATTATACTTTAGCACAACAAATTTGTCTACAAATGATCTGAGTTTTAGTTTTTTGCATTTTACTAGAATAGTTTGAACTCAGTTTCTATAAATTATTTATATTTTGTCCTCAAATTTTTATTCAATATGAAAAATATATAAATTTTTTACGATATAGATTTATATACTTTATTACTATTAATGATATTAAGCTTCTAAATATATTAATTATAATCTTTACTTTTCAGGCACATTCAGTTTCTATGCATTTTTCAAGATTTTGTCCCCTCTGCTTTAAATAAGTGCACGCGTGTGTCTGTATGTGAGATATA
Source organism: Stegodyphus dumicola (assembly GCF_044657685.1). NCBI lineage: Eukaryota > Metazoa > Arthropoda > Arachnida > Araneae > Eresidae > Stegodyphus > Stegodyphus dumicola. The sequence goes on from NC_140776.1 coordinate 40,056,158, forward strand.
AACGAATTTTAAGTATATAGTCTTATTTAAACAAATAATTCAACAGTATTCAAGCTTAAAAACATAAAAATGAATAAAATTGATTTATTAAGATTTCGCATTTCAAATAAATGAAATAATTTACAACCCAAATTTTGTTAAAAGATTGTTTAATTTAACTAGCACCGAATGATGATATAATACTAAAATCTAAAAACATTTCAGGACAAAAAGTAATATTAAAAAATCTGAAAGGGTTCACATTTTAACGATCGCCCAAATGGAATTTTTTAAGGCTTTCTTATTCTCTCACTGAGTTTGCAGTTTACTGTCTGCTATTGCACTCGCTCTTGCTAATCCTCTTCTTTTTGTCTCTTTAGCGTTATTATTGGGGCATCATCGTACTTACTCCATATGAACTTCAACAGAAAAATTACAAACAATTAAAAGCAGCATAGCAGCAGATGTTTAGAATAGAATATCGGATGCAGTGTTAAGTATTGGCATAATTTTGTTTCAGTTTTTTCTCAGTTCATATCATATCAATGTACAGTTTTTAGTAAGATGGCTTGCAAAACTTTTTTTTTTATCTTTTTATTATTAATGTTTTGTGTGTTTACTTTATTTATTGAATAACCTGCTCTTCGCATTTTTCCCCGTAAAGTCCAATTCAACAGCAAAATCACAAAATAGTTAAAAATAGTATATCTTTAGAATTTCTTATATATAGTCTGGCGCACTGGAGCTAAAAGTGTTTTATTCCTTACAGTGTTGCCACTGCTTGCTTTCAAATCTTTGAGTTTGTTAACAAAAAATTCATTAAAGTTTTTCAGACTATGAAATATAAAATTCGAAACTCAAAATACGGGTTTTCAGGTGTATATGTTCGGGTGGAGGATTATGTTCTTCAAAATTTGATGGATTTAGGTACCACCGTTTTCGCACAATGCGTAGAATAGATACATGCATGCAGATTCTCCATTATTTAATTTCTTTAAAAGTAATACAGGGCGATAACATTTGGAGGAAACACTTTGAAAAGAGATTCGCTGTTTAGAGTGGACGAATCAAAATTCCTTTTCGAGACTAATGTGGCTAAAAAAAGACTAATTCGGGCTAAAAAAAGTTAAAGATGATCTTATGAACTGTATTTAATTAGTAGCTGCAGTTTTAGGATACAACAATAGATGATCACTGTCTACCTAATAATTTAACATGATAATATGCAGAGGAAAAAATTCTTAAATAACGTCAGAAAATGCGTCTGGGCTCACAGCAGACATCAGAGAATCTCAGATCAGAGAAATTCCGAAAATCATCTTTTCAAAAGAAGATGCTTCATACGCCGAGTAAAGGCTTGGTTTGGCTTATTTAATGATGGCAAAACACTGGAGAACTATCTGTCTAAGGGAAGGTATGCCTTCGTGGAGGACTTTCTAAGAGGAGCTGGCTCTTGCATATGTTACACATGGGAAGAGCTACGAAACATCTCATGCAGCCAGCCGTTGCCGGTATTCGTACTTCGGAATGAACTACCAGTATTCAGCGACTTCATCGCTCGGCCGTGGGTGGGCCCGAGTAAAGGACTCGAATAATAATCAGTATGCTGATTACGGATTAAAAGTGTAGGAGTACAGATGGGTTACACTGAAGAAATAATCAAAACAATAATGATATTTTATTAAACTTATATGCGTCAAATTAAGCAAAAGAGAGGACTGAGGATAAAAAGACCTGCCACTTGGCGTACCAAACGCAATCAGCTGCAGCGATGGTTTATTTTTACTCAAACATTTAGAAGAAACTAATAAGCATTTGTAGAGTGATTATGTTTGTTTGAAACAGGAGGCATGAAAAATGTGAAGTGCCCTCGCTGAGACTCGAACCTGGACCTCTCGAATACGCGCCGAATGTGCTACCGTCACACCACGAAAGCATTCTGGAAGGAGGGAGAAAATACCGTATACACTAATAACCTAAGTAAAGCATAAATGATTTCATGGCTTACTTCCAAATATAGATAGCAAATTTTTCGAAACTCGGAAGAGATTTTCGATAAAGCAGGTAAATTATTTGCTTCAATTAAAATATTGTAAACTGGATTAATACGTAAGCAGTAAGTATTCAACTATAAAGAATTCTGCTCGTCTAAAGTATGAAATGTTAAAAAAAATAATTGCAAAACCGGTATAAATTGATAGCTGAGGTTTTTTCTGTAAGATATCGTATTTCAATGAAATAGGAAAAAACACGCAGGGAAAAAAAAAAAAAAAAAAGAGACAAATGATAATTGCATTTCACAGTTATGACGTTAGATTAGATAATCACTGAAATACATCCATTTTCCTGCAAAAACATGCGTATATCCGTCATCAATTCATCCCGAAGTCCATTGTGAGCAGCCGGAAAACACATATGTGATTGTTAATTAATTCCTTTATCATTCGATATTTGGCAAGAGGATTCTTTCTGTAGTTCCAAGTGATAGGTTTGACAGGTTGACCTTTTTACTTCCTTGTACGAAGTAAAAAGGAAGTATTGTAATCGCGAAAAGTTTCAGGCAGCATATTTCAACGAAAATATCCATTTTGACGCTATCAAATGCAATTTAACGATGTTTTTGCGAGATATCTGTACGTAAGGAAAGAATAAAATACTCTTTTCCTTCAAAAAAAAAAAATTATAAAACTGCTTTAAAATTAATTCTGAAGAGAATTTTTCGTGGCGTCTGTACGAACGTATCTCGCATAACTCAAAAACGAGTAGCCTCAGACGTTGAAATTTTGTATATAGGACTGCTATAACATGTAGATGTGCACCTCGTATTTTGGTTGCAATCGGCCGCACCAAACGTGTATAAATATATTTATATATATATATCCACTCTGTTACCCGGCTCAGTGATCTCAGCTTCTTCACTCTTATATGTTTGTAAATTGTACATTTTTTGCTTTAAAAATGATTGTATAATGTTATTTTTATCTTCGGGTTAAGGTTTTTATGCCTTTAGTAAATCTGTATGCAATGTTTTTAGAATTATCAACAATTTTAAAGTTGTCTAAGTGCCGCTAAGCCTTTTTTTCACGGCGGCCATTGATGTTTACATTTGAAACAGCAGACTAGTGGATTTGTTGCCAATCTAGAGAAACTTAGCTTCGCAACAACAAAGATAACGCATTCATTTATTATTGCCAATTAAATCATGCTTAATTCTTTCTGGAATTTTTTCGACGAAATAAGTGTTTTTAAGATTTACTTCGTAATTTTTAAAATAGATATTTTGAATTTTTATGTATTTTTGCCTTCTCGCGAAGTGAGAACTGAATTAATTCAATGAGAAATACTCAATCGTCTGTGAAAAACTGTTTCTTCTTTTGTTTTGTTTGCTTAATTTCTTTTATACATCATTCTAGCTTTATTATAGTATTTGAATAGAACATGTGGCAAGGATTAGATAATTCTATTCTTTAAATGATATAAATTTTGTGCATTATGAGTTATAATATGAACGAAATATACAAGTTAACTGTTATATAATTATTGGATTATATAATAATTAACTTAGTTTGGGTTATAAACAGTTAACTTAGTTTCCGTTATATAATTATTATATAAGTTAACTGTTATATAATTATTAATACTGTTAAGTGAATCTAGCGCCAGAGTGTCGCTATGGTAAACAAATACTAGAGTGAATTTTAAAGAATGCATTTATTCTATTGTGGTTTATGCGCTGTCGGCGAAGTAGATTTAATTCAATCCAATAAGTTTAAATGAAATGCAAGAAAAAATGCGTATAATTTAATATTCCGTACAAGGAAGTCATGTGGTGTACACATCATATTTTTTTAAAAACAGATTCTAGAATTTTCTTTCCTTTCCAGTCGCTAACAATAGATAATTTATGAGGTTTTTCGTGGTCGTTTTTAGTGTACTAAAATTATTTATATAAAAATCCCATGCAATTTTTATAAATACTGTTTAAAAGTTTTTTTTTTTTTTTTTTTTTTTTTTTTTACTCACTTACATTGATAAGTCATTAAGCATTTTGGAGCAAAATATCTCGAAAAATCAAGAAAACTGTCGCCGGTAACTGCATCTATGCTTACAGTTTGCCAGTTAGATATATTGACGACTAACTTAAGTGGGGACTTCTATATATTTCTTAATCATTTGTCATATTTTTTTTTTCTATTCAAAAGCCACGGTAGAGGTTTTACGCCTTTTGGAGAATCAACTGCATTTTTCCCTATATTCCCTTCTGGTTCTTTTAATATGAGATTTGGAAATGTTGACCGGTCTGATGCCGTAGTCTAGTCAAGCCTAACTGAGTGTTGATGGATTCACAGATAACATTAAAATACGAATTAAATTAAGAAACAAATTGATGAGCGATAAGTTTCAGTATCATGAGCTATCTATAAAGCTGTAATCTATAATCTTAGATCTGTTAAATTACTAAAATTCAACGTTTTCTATTGACAAACTATAATATAGTTTCATGTTACTACAATATGTAAGGTTACTAATGTCATTAAGTTTATGTGAGACCCAGCAATTTGCTTTTGTGACCCAATGCCAGGACACGACCTGGCATTTGGGAAACGTTACTGTATGACAGTCTGGATATAATTAGCACTCTTGAAAAATTTTGAGAGGACTTAACACATATTTTTATAAATTAATAAAAGTTTTGTTTCTAACAGCATATTTCACTCACTTAAATGGATATACCAGTAGTTACCTGGATCTGCAGACTTGGAGAGTATGGTAGCAAAAAAACTGTATTTAAATTTAACATTTTTTTTCTTTACTACTCGTGTTTGATTAAATTTGTATCCGAATTGTATTGTAGAGACATTAGATATTTTTGGAAGTAGGAAAGATGAAAAATATGCAACGCCTTCCCCGGGAATAGAACCATGGACCTCTGTAATATGCGTCCAGGGTGCAAATCACTACGGCATGTCAAGAAGGTAGGAGAAATACCTTGTATACTTCTCCTTTTAAAGGGCGTTTGGGGTTTTTAGGGGACCCAATCGCCAAATCCTGGGTGTGGAAAATCATCATCCAACACCTTTTAGTTCGGGCGCCACTGTAGAGACATTTGGTATTTTTTCGGAAGCAGGAAAGTTGAAAAATATGCAACGCCTTCGCCGGGAATCGAAGTAAGGACCTCTGGAATACGCGCCCAGCGAGCAGACCACCACACCACGAAGGCATGCCGAGAAGGTAGAAGAAATACCTTATAGTATCTTGTAGATTCTATTGCGTAGCACGAAATGAGAAAGCATATTTCTAAACTTTCGTTGTTGGAGATTCAGAAAATCTTTTAACTTTAGGACAAGGTAGGATGAATATTTATCCAAATTTTCCAAATTTTTTTAGAGTTTACTTACCGAGAGCTCCTGTTGGAAGAGTACCAGGAAAATTCTATTGATATTTTAGGCCAAAAAGGAATATTTAATTTTGAATAATGTAAGTTTAATTTTTATCATTTCCCTAAATTTTGAGCATTCTTTCATTTCAAAATATTATTGTGAGTTTTATTTATAAAGGAGTATATGTGCAGGGAATCTCAAAACTACAGTTGAAAAAAATGAGTGGAGGGAATTAGCGGTTCGACTGAGTGGATTTTTCTTCTATTCGCTCCGTTCTCATACACCAGTATTCCTTCTCTCCCCGTTCTCGATCTTATTCACCAAGGTTATTGTTAGTGAGAGGTGAGTTCTAAAAACGAATCGATTCAGTTTAGTGAGCTAACGGTTTTGATCTAATCCTATAAAAGAGCAGTTTTGCTCATCTCTAATCCCAAGGCTTTAAAATTAATAAGGACTACGAAGCTTTCCATCGAATATCAGGAAAAGATCAAATCCGTTCATGTCAAGAAATATCATTCTTAGATTGACATTAGTTTTACTGAAAACTGTTGTCGAACTATGTTTCTAGAGAAGCGAAAACTTTGCCACATCACGTAGAGTTTTCGCTGAAATTTTAAAAAGTACCAGTACGCAATTATACAATAATCGCCTTGAAATCATAATCTTAAAATCTCATATGATCACAAATGCTATTCTTCCCTGTTTAATTTATGGAATTTAAAGATTTATTTCGAGGACGGAAGTTTAGTAAAGAGCATTAACAAGTTCGAACAGATTTTTGAGCTTGAAATTCTATTCAAATGTTTTAAAATGAGTAAAACAATGAAAAAGCATTTTTTCCTTCAAAAAGATGGATAATCTCGCAAGCAGTGCAATAGTTGTTTCGTTAAAAGTGTACCGAATCTGCCAAAATTTTCAATTCAAAAGAAATCTTCAATCTTTTGGCATTTATAAAATTTATTACTAAGAACCACAATAAAAATATGAATTATAACTTAAAAATTTCCTCGTACAGCTAGACAAAATATAAAACAAAATTCTAATATCAAAGCAATCGACAGAGTCTTCTCGCTACTGGAGGAATACAAAGATACAAAATAACAAATATAAGATTTTGAATATAATAACCCAATAACTTACCTAGAAACCTTCTTGCTTCTCAATACCTTTCAAGATAACTTTCTGTAATATTTAGAAAGAAAACTGCATGACATTCTATTATTAAGTTTGACCCATGAAGACCTGAACTTTTAATTGTAAAAAATATTGGTAAGCAAAAGGCTAAAAGGCACACATTTTTGCAATCATGCTTTAAAGGGCAATCATTTTTGGGGTTAAAAGCAGAGCAACTGCAACAAGCTTCCCAAAAAGGACCTTGAAGACAAAATCAATCACGAAAAGTTGGTTCTTCCAGAGATTAAAAGATATTCCATTTTTTATATCCTATTGATATTTTACGATTGTCTACCTATGTATAAAAATTTCATTACATTAAATGATATGTTGCTGTTTAATCATTTGTAAAATTTTGATGTCCTTCTTTACTAAAATGACTGTGCATTTGCAAACATATTACAATTTCATGTTCTAACGGAAAGCGATCATTTCCCTTTTTGCTATGTTATGCAGGTATTTGTACTCATAAATCTCGCTGAGGTGAAAATGCTATTTGATATTGTGTACTGAATGACAATTTCAGAGTTAGACACATTGAGTTCTCTCTCATATTTATAATAAAGTTCATCTAAATACTTTTTATCCATAGTTTGCTATATAGAGTATACGGTTAATTATATTTCATCATCAAAAATCGATCTTAAAGTCCTTACCGTAAATAAAAATGAAAGCAATGCAGATCCATTTCTTCGTGTGGCTTTCCGAGAAACGACTAAGTGAACTGCAGCTTCCAACAAGCGATTTTTCCGGCCATGCATTAGATAAGGTTACATCAAATAATCCTTAACTTAGTATATAGGACGATTTACCAAAGAAACTTCTGGAAGGAGTAGGTCGAGGAAAAATAAATCGAAATTTTGGGGTTTTTAGATCATTATTAAACACCATTTTATAAAGAATAAATTCTTTTACTAAATCAAAATATATACAGAGCGTCAAAATGACATTAATATGAGCGATGAACAGTGTACACGAACTTAAAAAAAACAGAAGTGAAGATTTCTTTTTGACAGTCCCGCAGAGTTGAACTTCTTGGCGCGCATGCGCTAGATAGATAGATAGAAAGAGAGAGAACAGGACGTGATGTCATCTTCAAAGTTGAAGAAATATTGGGGGAAGGTAAAATCCCACAGAATCATCTAGCAATACAAGGTTCAGGAACGACATCTTTATCCGTTCTTCATCACTCAGGTATAGAATTTAATCAGATTTTTTTGGTGGTCCATTCATTAGCCTGTGTACTTCTTCTGGGATTACATCAAAGGACTGGTGCATGATATCCCTGTTGAAAGTTATAGTACCTTGAAGCAATCATTTCTGTGAATGCCTCAGAAGTCCGAGACATATTAGGAAATTTCCAAGATTTACGCGAGTCCGTGCGCCGACGATATCCAGAGTGTGGTGCAGTTTTCATGGTTGCACTTTTGTACATCTTTTGCAACGTCAATGCATTTCACAAATGTCTTGCAAGTGATAAAAAGGAATTTTTTCTCTTAAGTGTTACTCTTTCATTTCTCGTCCGTTCTGTACACTAACATATATGAACACTGGCGTAGCTAGAGTGGGGTAGGGAGAAATACCTGTCTCCGGGCGCAGCATCCAGAGGACGCTAAGTTGTTATGAAATTTTAAAATAAAGTGTTTTCCATTCTTGGCAAGCAGAAGAGGGGAGCAAAATTTTCAGTTGTCCCTGGGGGCTAAACTATCATTCTTAGCTACAACTCTTCACAAGAAGACTTTTTTTAATTCTGCATTCCTACATGTCTGAATAGATATATCTACATATTATTCCGATATTTCTTTGTGAGATATATCTGTACCAAAAGTATGTTCTCATTTAGCAGAAAAGCCCTGTGTCTTTGTGAGATATATCTATACCAGAAGTATGTTCGCATTTAGCAGAAAAGCCCTGTGTGTTGCAACCAAAGTCTGCAGACGGTAGTATAACAAAGTTGAATGTAAACCCAAGAAATAGCGGCAGCGAAATGCAGATGTGGCTAAGTATGGATATTCTCTTGCTTTGCTCTTCCATTTCGAAATCAATGTAAAATAACATTGTTTTCACAATAAAATAAATTATAAATGTTACATGGCGGTTATAAATCAATTCCTTTGATTAAATAGGCTGAAAAGAGAAAATTCTTACTTGAAGCAAATGTGATCCTAGTTCTTTTATTGCACTTTCTAAGGGGTTTGGTAGCGGCGGCGCTGCTCCCCAACCATCTCCCAGACCTAGGTTAAAAAAAAGATAAGAATTATTTTAAAACTATTAATTTAAACTCTATTACAAATATAGTAAATAAAAAAAGATCGAATTTCTGTTTTTCCCTTATTATTTCTTATTTTTTATTCTTACAGAATCTTGTGTTCTTGTTATATTTTTAGCGGAAGTAGTTTAAATATTAGTCGATTTCTCAATGAGATTACTTAAAGGCATTACCCTCCTTTTCAACCTTCCCTGGTATTCAGCGGATGATAGTAAACACACAGAGAAGCTTAGGTTTGAATCCCGAAAAAAGCACGATGTTACTGACTATAATGTATTTACAAAATAATGTCACTTTAAATTGACTGATGAGAAATTTCTCTCGGGAGGCTTTGAATGGAGAGATCTTAATTAAATTTGGTATGAATATACATTTATCACAGAGAAACAAATGTACCATTCAAGAGTTATTTTATATCCGTATGATTATCATTAAAGTTCACTGAGCAGGGATATCAAAAATCAACGTCGTGATATCGATCTGAAAGTGAGTCTAATATAGCGTATGGTCCCCTCTCACAGCCAGACAGGTCGCACAGCATGATGATATTTTGGACAGCAGACAGTTGAGAAGTCCCTGTGGCAGTCGATCTCACTTCTGCAGCAAGGCATTTTTCAACTCCGGGGTGGTTCTCGAAAGAGCATGGCGAGATGAAATTGCCGACTCACGAGTATCCCTGACATGCTCTATAGAGTTAAGATCAGGAGATCTGGCTGTCCAGTCTATGCGGAGAATATCTTCATTTCCATGTAATCGTCGACCATCTGATCAATATGTGGACGAGGGTTGTTGTCCATTAACAGGAACCCAGTACTAACTGTGCCTCTGAAAAGTCGAAAATAGGTCTGTAAATTCTCCCCTTTACACCCCAGAGAAGTCAGGGAGCCTTTGCCAAGCACATGCCAGGGATGCGTGGTCGTCCAACATAATGCCTGCCGAAGCCATTACATTTTCACCACCGTAAAGATCCTTTTCCCTGATGAGGGAGGGCTTGATGAGGTGGGCCAGGCTCTCCCCGAGAATCACTGCCCAGACAGAATCTTGACTCATCCGTAAAAGGCACAGCAGTCCACTGAAGTCTGGTCCAAGGCGCACATTGTCTGTACCATGCTAAAGGCGCTGTCTTGTGTGCTGCAGTGAGCGGGACGCAAACAGTTGGTCTTCTGGCACATACCCTATCTAATGAAGCCTACGAAGAACTGTAGATACTTGTTTTCCAGGAGTAGGATACAGGATAACTGTTTCCACTAATTGCAGACGACATTGGGTGTTACATTGAGCTGTATAGCCACCTGTGCTTGGGAGTGGCCTGCTTCCAGTCTACTGAAAACTCTCCATCTCCTTCCATCATCCGTACTACCGTGGCTATTTCTTTGATCTAATACCATATAAAATTTACTCAACTTGAAAGAAATGTGGCTAATATAGGGAAGGACTACGTGTACGCTTACATACTCGACTTTGAATACTTGCATAATTCTTTTGTGGCATAATTAGTGTTTTTTAATAATTTTTGTAAAAATAGACGTAATTTTAAAATTTTCTTAAATTTAAACACGATTGTAGTTGAGCAAGCGACAACCTCTATCTGGTGTAAATATGAAAATAATTGTATTAGGGAGAAAAATACAGTACATGAAGCTGTAATAGAGGAAGGAAAAATTTATTTAACTCAGACTGAATAAACGGTATTTCTTTAAAGAAGGTTTTAAATTTTTGGATAAAATGGCCTATGGATATATAAGTGCATTGTAAGTATGCATATCTAGGTGGTAATCATGAATATCAACGTGCGTTACCAGCACATTCATCTAAATCGCCTTCTTTATTTTGAATTTTTTTTCATTCACAATACGTTGGAAGTTCTCTTGCAGAACAAAATTTCCATACTTTTAAGATATATAAACAAAGCCGAGTTGACAGTTTTTCTCAGATTCTCGCCTTAAATATCTTTTTTCACCTTCGTATGAATATTCAGTGCATTATACTTTAATTTTAAAGTTCCAGATGTCAGATCGGAGTACAGAATAATAATTGGTTTTCAAACAAATCGTGTTAAAATACAAAGTTAAATCTTAATTTGGTTTTTATTCATTTAAATGTAGTTTAAAATATAATATTTATCAATTAAAGAATAACACTTTAAACTAAAAAATACTATTTAAGTATCTGTTTATTGGCTAGATTTGTCACTCAATGATAATTTTGTCTACGTCTTTTATCATATCTCTTGAAATGAAACAGGTTTTGTATAACGATTTCATCGATAAGTACTATTTTGAGAAACTGCATCACAAAGAAAGACATCAGTTAAGAAAAAGATATTTATTGGAAGGAGTACATATGACGTAAGATATGAAAGATTAAACTATTAAAACTGTAAGTCAGAAGGAACGTACTAAATTTAATTCTTAGTTATCCTTTAGTACCGATAATAACTGATCACATATGGCATAGTCATGACTGATATGGATCTGAAATGCATATCTGGTGAAATGTCATTCCAGATTGAAACATGTTTGCAATTCATCAGTTGCATCTGCTCATAATGACATACGGCCAACCATCTAATAATCATATCGCACGTATGTTAAGCGGAGTATAGTCCGGTGAAGATGGAGGAAAGAAATTGGTATTTAATGAAAATTAATGGTTGCATAAAAAAAATTTTCAGCAATATTTGCGAAATGGTCAGTAGCATTATCTTGTTAAGACATGGCTTTGTAATAATGATAAGATATCTAGTTCCAATACCACATGTAATGCTAATTGTTTTCCATGTAACATGTAATGTTAATTGCTTATTTTTGACTGTTTATAGTGCTGCAAGTTGTAAGCGAGACCGCGAATGAGATGTGATAGCACACCACATAATGGCGCTGAAATTAAGGCCACTGTGATGCGCTGTAATACAGCTTCCCAGACGGTGATCCCTATGGTGTCACCGAACAAAATTTCGGCCGAATTGTACTTAGAGTCGTCGAAGATGATTTCTCAGATTCACAGTCATAGCGTTCTTCGTTCTCTACACCATTGCAATTTTCCATGTTAGTGGTAGGAGGCCCACGGAAGCTGCAAACGAGTTCTACACGTCCTTAATGCAGTAAACGTTAACGAACAGTATAACCAGATATCTTCTTCTTATGTATTATTGTTCTGTTCTGTTGTACTAACTTTGTAGAAGTTTAAGACACAATAACACGCCGAATAAATACTAATTCAGAAGTCAAACAACAAAAATCAGCGTTAATTTGCAAAATTTTCACAGGACTAGTTTCGATGGTTTTACCGAACCATCATCTTCATCATCGAACCATCGAAACTAGTCCTGTGAAAATTTTGCAAATTAACGCTGATTTTTGTTGTTTGACTTCTGAATTTGTAGAAGTTGTTGTACGATCCGTTGCCGTTATGCTTATCTGGTGTTTTGTTTTGTTTCCAGATCTTTAGTACCAGTAGGTTTTTCCATTCCCTTAATGTCAATGCTTTAAAATTTCTACCAGCCAGTGTTTGAAGTATGTGGAACAGTACTATTGTATTTTCCATGGCCTACTGTGATTTCACGGGGCCAGAAAGCAAATTTTCCCAACTGTACGATTCTTCCTCTTTCCGTCAGTTATTAATAATGTTGTCTTGCTCTGCTTCGGCCCATGCTTACAAACTGCCAATGCAATAAAAATTGATTTCAGCAATACAATGGATTTACAGTTGTCTATGTCAATCTCCTGAGTAGGTAAAGGATCGCGCGTGTATCCCTTTTGCCTTCTTAATTAAAAATGTTATCATTTGCATCTCTTATGATAGCTAACCCGTGCACCAAATTTCAAGTCTATCCAATACCCTTTTTTGTTGTTGTTGCAAATCTTCCGAACAGCATGCTATATTCTTGTTGACTGATATTTTTATTACATCTTCAAATTCAGTTAAACCCTCTTAATTAGCTAAATTAAATTTTCTGTAAGAATACACCTAAGGTAACAGATTAATACAATTTTCATAAAAATATAAGCAATTTTCATTGATTTTATATAACTGGAAAACTGGTTACATCTAATAATTTCTACCAGCCAGTGTTATATTAGCTGAGTTTTACTTCTTGGATGTGCACTAAATGTTCGATTTCAAAGTTACAACTTCGAAAAACATTGATAGCAAATAGCATATTTAGTATAAATGTAGACACTAAGAAGTTCGTTTTGAAAAGAAATATTTTATCAGTAGTGAAGTTCACTATTCTAGTGAAGGATTTTTAAAAAATAATGTTTGAGTTATGTTATAGCAAAATAAAGTGTGTAAAATGGTAAGTGTATTCCCCTCTTTTAAATGAAATCAGACGGAAAAAACATCAAGTGTTTTTTAATGCAACTGACTTCTAATTTAACTAATCGTATTAAACGATTATTTCGGTTTAACGACTCATTCCAACATTTTCCCCATATAAGATTAAACAAATATTCTCAGTTATTAGGTATTGCCTCAATTCCATAATTTATTCAAAATTTTCAAATTTTTCCATTTTTGGACTTTTTAAGAGAATTTTTTTGAAATTGGCCATACAGGAATTTCTTTTTTCTTTTTTTTTAATTAAACTGTAAATGTAACTACAGATATTGGATATAAGATTAGTTCAGTCATTTTAAATCAAATATCGAGAATTATCATTTAATTTATTAATATATATTGTAAATTTGGAAAGGAAATCCTAGACATTAATGTTTAAAGTTTCTGAAGTGAAATGACATCAGATATTACTCAATTATTGATTTTAAAAGGCTAGAGTGTGACATCAAATACTACCAGTCTTTGAATTTATAAACCTGCATTTTTTATTATATTGTAAAATCGCTAAAAGAATATATCTATCCTCTGCCACACAGAATTGTAATGACGATTTTTTCAAAGAGCGATGTGAAGTTTCATAGACCAATTCAATTTCAGAGACGAAATAGAATAAAAAGTTACATTCTCGGATGCTCTGCAAATAATTTCTGATGAAATACGTAAAGTGAATTTACGAACGTGCTAATACTTGGCAGAAATTGTTTGTTGTTTAGATTATATTTAGTGTTTATTTTCTTTTGTCTATGTGGTATTTTTCCTTGGGCCAGTCCATTTATGGTCATAGAACAGGCTTATCGCCTGTTAAGTGGGCCGGGCTGTGCCCATATTAATTATTATAAAGCAGAAAAGCGCAACAAGAAGGCTGGAAAATAAACAACTGAGCTCATGTCTAGGTTTTCCTCCGAAAACAATCTTGTTGTATATAGCAGAAGCAAGAATGGTATTAAAACACAAGGGCAAATCTGATTTTAATGGAATTCATTGAGTAAGAGATCATGGAACTTAATCACCAGGAAAGATCATGACTGCTATTTTCCCCAATTTCAAAGGAGTTGTTCACACCAAAACAGACGTTTTCGATTCTTAATGTGATACCTTTTTGTGAAGCTACGAAAACAATAAAAGAAGAAATTTCAGCGAAGGCATTATTCTCATTCGCAATGTATTATAGAGTTTTGCTCAATTAAACTTCGTTGCTTTTCAATAATAAAATATTTAACATACTTTTTGAAACCACGCCATAAAAAGTAGAAGGTGAAATATTTAACGCTTTTAAAAAAATGAGAAAGAAACTCAGAGAATGAGATCTCTAAAGTAAGGCAGACTTTCTATTCTAAATAATCTAAATTAAAAAAAAAATAATAAATAAAGCTCTCAGATTTTATATTATGCCCAAACGCGCGTTTTTTTTTTTTTTTTTTTTTTTTTTTATTTACACATACATACAAGTTTCCAGAGCATTTGGGTTAAAGCTCCTTTCGGCTAAAAATATTTAAAAACATCGTATCCTTAGAATTTCCGATAGACAGTCTCGTGCGCTGGCGATAACAATGTTTTATTCCCTACAGTGTTGTCACTGCTTGCTTTGAAATTGTTGAGCTTTTTAATCAAAAATTCGTTAATGTTTTACAAAATATGAAATAGGTAATAAAACAAATTAGAAATTCAAAATTCAGGCTTCCATATCCCCAGATTCGGATGGAGGACTACGTTATTCAAACTTTGATGGTTCTAGATATCGCTATTTTTTCACAATGCGAGAAATATACGTACATTCATGCATATTCTTTCTTATTTAATTTCTTTAAATATAATGCAGGGTGACGATAATATTTCCTGGCAACAATTTGAAAAGGGATGCAGCCGTTCATAGTGATTCGACGCAAAATGACATTTCGATACTAATAGACCTTCTGGGCTAACGCCATTTGGGCTAAAAACTGCATTATGTATATAAGATACCTCTATTTATTTATTTTCTTAATTAACTTAATGCTGTTCTAAATTAATATTTTTATATTTCGTCACGCATTTATTTATACGTATATTTCGAAGTTTCTATGTTCAAAGACTTGATTTATGTTTTTCTTCCTTTGGTTCCGATAAATCTGTATTTGTTGGCATTTCATACTTGAGAATGACTAAAAATAAGGATCAAACACATTCTTCGATATGATTTATTGTGTACTTCGATTTATGGAATTATCCAAGCCAACCCAATCGATATATTTAATTAGCACTTAATTGTTCATAAAATTCATAATAATATGGTAATCTGTGACGTTGTAAGGATCCTAAGTTTTACTAACGTTTATTTTATTTTAAATCTTTACTATCACTTCTTATTTTCTACTTCTGGCTAGAATTAAAAGCTTTAACTTATTTATGCAAATTTGTCTTGCTAACGCCAAGTACTTAAGTTGTGGCTTTTTGCCAAGCAAGAGAGAGGGAGGAGTTATTAGCAGCAGGCCGCTTGCCATAGTAGTTTTACTCGGTTGCTGGTTGCCTTCAAGGCCAGAGGTTTAATCCTCTTGATAATTTTAAACGTATCGTAGTGTTAGCAGTTCTCTGTACTACATACGGCTTTTTGTTAATATACGGCCAATCTTGGAGTTAGGCACTTGTTTATTAATCCAAAGTTAGTTTAGTTAGATTTTTAGTTAATATTTTTTATATTCTTACGTTCAGACCACAAGTGGTTGGTCTCTGTATTCCGAAGTTCCGGAAATCATTGTAAAGAGAGAAAAATAAAGGGTTTCGTATAGCCTTCCTGTGTGTATTGCCTACTTCCCAAATTTATTGAACATAGCTTTAGTAAGCTCCCTGTTCCGAGTCAGGACAGTTAATGTTTCCAAAGCAAGTAAGGAGGAACACAAATCCTGATAACGTGTTTACAATTAATGTTGCTCGGTTGAATTATTATTATTATTATTATGTTTTTGCATTAAATACAGTTCTGACATCAAATTTATGCATCTGACACTTTAGAAGCTCTATAAAATCAGAAACGGCAGAAAAGACTGAACATTTCAGGGAAATCACGCGATATGCTGGAAAAGGAAGTACAGACGAGATAAAGATCTAACGAAATACGTGAAGCATAATAAGACGATCTGTCATATGTGGGAATAGCACTGATATTTGCTCTTGACCTTGAAAAAGGAAAACCGAAGCTTTGACGAAAGAAGTGTTATGGGAATTTTATGCCAACAGTGGCAATTGTGCTGGAAAAATTAAAAGAACAAAGTTAAGTGGAAACCAGTAGATTTGAAGTAAAGAAAAGGATAATAAAAAAAAACCGGGTAATAAGTTCTTGTTTTCTTTTTCAAAATATGTGACCATAATAGTGAGTTTTGTTACCAAATTTAAACATGGAACAGAAATTTGCTCATGATGTACAGATTTTTGTCGTATACAGGTTAAAGTTACATGACTATGGATTGATTATGCGCGCCAGTATTAAGACAATTAACGACATTTGGTCAATTATTATGGAAATTTCACAGAATTATAGATTTTTGTCATTGTTTAAAACTTAATTTTAGTAAATAACCCATAAAATCTGAAACTATGTGCTTAAAATTATACAAAATATTTCAAATCTTGAATTTTTTATGCTCTAGTAACGAGCATACTAAATTTTTGACTCACCCATAGCGGGTTCGCCTGATATGGGCCACTCAAATGTGTAGGACTTGAACAGATAAGAGTTATATTTTGTCAT
Organism: Stegodyphus dumicola; assembly: GCF_044657685.1. Taxonomy (NCBI): domain Eukaryota; kingdom Metazoa; phylum Arthropoda; class Arachnida; order Araneae; family Eresidae; genus Stegodyphus; species Stegodyphus dumicola. Next base: position 40,073,025 of record NC_140776.1, read on the forward strand.
TAAAATAATTACTAAAAGGAATACAACGTATGAAACAAAACTGGCTATACAAAAAATATGTCATGAAATGTACTTGTAGGAGTTGAAGGAAGAATAAAAATCGAAAACAAAACATTCCAAAGTGTTTTATAATTAAAAGAAATGCTTCTTAGTTTTTAAAGCAATATATTCATATTTATATAGCTTTCATACTTATTTGTTACATAATACGTATCTTTAACATAAAAATATAACATAGCTTTTAAGGAAAAATGCTTATGAAAAAATAATCATGGAACACTAAAGGTAACAACTTTTTAACTCATTGTTGCCATACAGCAAATCTTAATAACTATGCAAAAACATTAAATCATGTTGCCACTCAGAGAATCTTAATAATGGTATAAAAATATTAAATTATATTCCCCTTACACATTTAAAAGAGTATGTTAGAACTTTTTTTATTAATAACTTTTTAATTCATTCTTTTATAAACTGTGTACATTAAAAGCCGATCTTTTGCTGGCCACTTAAACAATTATGGAATAATAATAGAAGTTATCATGAAATAAGAACAACTTCCGACGTTTTCCGTGATAAATAAATTCATTACTTTTTGTTGACTTAGAGCATCTTGCACATGAATTTTATTTTCTAAATCACACGTTTTATTTTTGTGTGTCTCTTTTTCTTCTAAAGAGTGACGATATAAATACAAAATACCCCTTCTCTTATTCAAGCAGTTTTCTAGACAGACTGCCCAGTCTCACCAATTGTATCACCTAATGAATCGAATAGTTCTGCTTCTTAGAATGTAAAAGCTTCAAATGAGACATTTGGTTTGGTTGGCTTATTTGATTACAGCATACCACTCGAAAGCTATCTGTCTAGTGAGAGGAATGTCTTTGTGGACATGAAGAAAAACGCTCATGCAGTCAGGCCGTTCACTGGGACTTGAAACTTTCGATTGACAGCAGTGGAAGAGTTGGGAAGGCTCGTTTTCTCCCTGCAACTTTATCTTGAATACATACATTTTTAATAAAAGGGAAGCATTATAACAGAAATCACAATTGTTAAAAGACTCTCTTGATTTATTTTCATCTCTGTCTTGTCATACGACTCGAAAAGAGCTCTCTGGAGATGAGAGAGGATATTTTTGGATGACATAGCAATGATAATATTTATCGACAGCAGATGCATTGCCTTCCCAAGAAACTCAACTGAATTTTCTTGCATTGCTTATTCACCTCAACGGATTCAACCCTTTCTCCATGCTCTTGTCAATAGATCTAGCAATTCTTTTCTGCAGAAACGTAGGATGAATATACAATAAATTATTCAAGTTTACTAAAATGTCTACAGTTTTAAAGCATGGCGGCATCGTAGTGACGAAGGACATCTGATGAGGATGCCCACAGGGTTCGTGCTTAGGTCCGACCATGTGGAATCTAGTTCCTCTTCAACTCTATGACGAATCAGACCATACGAAGGCAATTACCTATACCGATGATTTTGTTTTGATAGTAGCTGGTAGAAGCAATTTGACAGAGCTCAAGAAAACCTGGGCACCATCACAAGCTGGACAGCAGAGTATAAACTGGCAATCTCATCAGATATATCTCAGAACCTGATAATTGGATGCAATGGTGTTTTAAGATATAACTCAGTGTAAACTCCAGAGCAAAATCGTGAAATATGTCACACAACTGAAATATATCGCAATAAGGCTAGAATGGTTTTCTCGGTAGCTTAAGCAAAATAAGTCTGTCGATTCAATGCACAGTACAGCCGCTATGAAATGGGAAAGCGATCCAGATTCCTTAGCTTATGATATTCGAGAGTAAAGCAGCGTATTGTGCTTTACGTAGCTTCAGTGGGGGGTAAAAATATGTTCCACCATATGAGGCAGAATCTCAGTTGATATCTGCTCACCATCTGCAGAGCGTATCACACAGCCTCAACAGCAACACTTCAAGTCTGAAAACGGCAGCGCACAAAAACCTGAAGCAAAATGTGAATATGTACCTTTCGCTGTGGACTGATGTAACAGATGTTATCTAAAAGGACGGATCCAAGACGGAAAATGGCACTGGCAGTGAATTTTGTTATTCGCAGAATAACATCGTTCAGTACAATTAAACACACAGATTCAGATTCAACAACTGCGTATTGAAAGCATAACTAACAACCATGCAGACTGAAATCTGCCCCGCAATAGAATATGCGCCTAATGGCAATAATTTAGAGACTCAGCATCGAACCTTCAGACCATATCAGGTACATGTAGAAGAAATTGATTGTTACATGCCATTCTCCAACTCCTTCTAACTCTCCTATTCTGTGTTGGATTTCATCTCACAAGGGTATGATCGAAAATGAACTAATTGGCGGGCGATCTGGCGAAACAGGCTACAAACATTGTTCAAGATGACGTGATTTCAACTCTCCTCCCGACATCATACCCTAAGCGAGCCGCTCAGCAACACATGCTCAAAAAGTGGTAGAAGAGATGACTCAGAGCCACCACACGGCCTTCTTTTTCTTTCCAAAGGCGACAGCAGATTTATGCAGCAGCTTCTTCTCACTAACGCAGTCCTTCCTTGAACACGGTCCATTCGCAGCATATTTGCAATTTGCACCACTTTCGATGCAGTGACACAGTTCTTTCTGTATACGGTAGGAAACAAATAGCAAACTCAGTTATTTGATTGCCCACAGACATCAGAATACCACTTTAGAAAACCAGCTTCCATAAATTGGTCAAAGTGGCCCGCCAACGCTATTAGTAACAGATCTGCACAAAATAAAATTGGCTCAGTCATTATATACTGTGCCACTGCTTACTCAGTCATGTCAAGCAAGCTTACTAAAGTAGCTAGGACAGCAATGGTATGTGTATCCGAAGTATGGAAAAGTAACTGTTTTTAGTTATCCACGAGCCGACGTGCCGTTCAAGGCTATTAGCACAGTAATGGACAGTGCACACATAATACTGTAGATGTAACGTGACATGTATTGAGCACACATCTGTTAAGCGTCTTACAACTGTGAAGTCTCTAGATGGTTGCAGGGCCAGGGTAACACCCGAGTAGTCATAGAAAGCCGTCCGGGTGCCCTGTCCTGTTGTCACTTGTCACCTGTCACATGCAGACTCCTTCAAACACATTAGCAAGGTACGTTTGCCCCAGCAACAGTAGTTCCCCACAGCGACAAGTTATCCACAGCAAGTTTCCCAGAGCGGCACATTCTCCCTCTATATTCAAAGCGGTTATTCGTATTCAGCTTCGTGCTTAGTTCTGTATGGATACACATACTTTCAATCCGATTATTTGTTTATCAACTGCCCCATATGCTTAGATCATACTATGTCCTCCTATATAAGCGTATGCACTAGCTGCTATTTAACCTTGTTCATACAACGCTGTTGCAGTTTTGTATGGCTATTCTTAGTGCGTACTGTCTGCCTATCAGAGGCGACCACACACCATTCTAGCCATATTTTCACTGCCATCTTTCGACCTCAAGTTTGGATAACATTGGACTCTTGGCCATAACTCATGCTAATGAATGGTATTTTAATTGTTGTTTTGTGCACATTATTGTCATACAATAAACTATATCCGTGCCTAAATTCGCTTATTTCTATCCAGTATTTCTGAGATGTTTCATAAAAAATGTTCCATCTCTTAATTTTGTCCACCAGTGTATCTTTTAGTTTTAAAGGTTCTTATTTTTTCAGATCTGTGAGATAATTATAAAGAGTACTAAATGCGAATTCTTTCTTGAATACATGGCACTAGTGTTTCAACTGGCACATTATTTTTTGAATATCAAATAAAAATAAATAAATAATTCCATAAATACGTTTTGGGTCATTGAGTCATAGTGTTTCTCAGAAAAAATCTCTTTCCTTAAAATATCTGTATGTTGTTTTATGTGAATTTAAAAAACTGCACTATCATGATGCTTTTAAATTTATTCTCAGAAGTTTTATACGGTTTAGTATAATTAAAGAAAGTTTTAACGTTAAGTTCGTGTCATGCATAGCAATAATTTGCTATTTTAGACCTAAGCTTAAATCAAGTTCTTTCTAAACTGGTACTTGCTTGAAGCAAAACAGGTGAAGATCTGAATATAATTTTGTCACGTAATCTCATTTCTGACAACAAAATATAGCATAAATACGAATTGTCTTTAATCAAAGGAGTTTCCTTGAGAACAACCGACATAAAGGCGTCCCTGCTCAACAGATAGATCTCATAAAGAAATTATATATTTGCTTAAACGGAGCAGACTAAAAGCAGCAATTGTAGATGCAACGATATAAGTATTTGTAACATCAATACTACAAGAAAATTTTAGGATATATCCAATCTAAGAACTTATTATGAGTGCCGAATTCAAGGACTTTGAAATTTACTAAATATGTGTACATATATGTAAGTGCTATATCGCTGATTATCAAGTTTAGCAATTAAAAACAGATTTAGGAAAAAGGAAAGACAGTTTTCACTAATGGGCTTTTGATCACTAGAAAATGAAGTTATAATGGATTTCATCTGAATCCTCTGCATTACTATACAATAATGCTTTCGCGGAAAGAGGAAAATTATTCTTGTTATGGTGTAATTTTTTAAGAGATTACTGTTTTGTACATTGCAATGACTTTCCTGAATCTTTACAGAAACAACTCATAAGGTAATGCAATATACACAGATAACTTGTTTGCATTTTATACGCGAAAAATGTAATAAAGATATTTTTGCATTATTAGCCCAGAACGGCTATTAGTCTCAAAACGGCATTTTGCGTTGATTCACTATAAAAGTCTGTATCACTTTTCAAACTGTTACCACCAAATAATATTACTGTGTATTGTATTTAAAGAAATTAAATAATGAAGATTCTGCATGAATGTGTCAATGTTTCTCGCATTCTGAAAAATAAGAGATACCCAGAGATATCAAATTTTGAATAACATAGTCCTCCACCCGAACATGAGCACTTGAAAACCCTTAAATTGAATTTAGAATTTGTTTTCTTAATCTATTTCATATTTTTTAAACTTCAACGAATTTTTATTAAAAAACTCAAAGATTTCAAAGCGAGATATGGCAACACACTGTGAGGAATAAAACAGTTTTATCTTCAGCGAGCGAGACTGTCTATCGAAAATTCTAAGGATATGCTGCTTTTAAATATTCTTAGCCCAAAGGGGCGTTAGCTCAAATGCTCCCCAAACGTCTATGTATATGTAAATAAAAGGAAAAAACGCCCCTTTGTGCGTAATATTAAACTCGAAAGCTTTCAGGATATTTTATACTTAGTATTTTTTATTACAAATGTATTTTTAAATACTTATTAGTAAAATTATACAAAAGTTAAAATGTATCGATGTTTCATCTCTTAGTATTTTAAAAGTAAACCACGAGGCTTACGCAAGTTAGTTATAGCACTAAAAAATAAATGAAAAGTACAATAAAACTACAAATAAAAAATGAATGGGGAAAAATTAAATAATAAGTAATAATAACAATTTTAAAACTGAAAAACATAAATTCAGAATGAAGTTCTGAAAAGAGAAAATAGTCTTTTAGTCCTTCAAAAATCAGAAAAAGTTGGTGGCTAAGCTACAGACATATCCTTTTGAAGCGTCCTAAAGTACCTTCCGCTGCTGACATGTTAACACTGTAGCGACATTAGGAGTTTAGGAAGCAGAGGAAATGAAAAATTAGCAACGCCTTCTCCGGGAATCGAACCACGGACCTCTGATATACCGGCTCAGTGATCTGACCACTACGCCACGAAGGCAGGAGAAATTCTTTATATACTCCCCCTTTTAAAGGGCGACTGGGGTTTTTAGGGGTCCCAGTCGTCAAAGCCTGGGTGTGAAGAGTCATCATTGACAACCCTTTTAGTTCGGGCGCCATTAGGTAATTTTTGGAAGCAGAAGATAGGAAAAATTAGCAACGCCTTCGCCGGGAAACGAACCACGGACCTCTGAAATACCGGGTCAGTGCGCTGACCCCTGCACCATGAAGGCACGCTAGGAAGGCGGAAGAAATACCTTATAACTCGTTCAAGAAAAAAGTCAATAATGTCTTCATTTGCACTACCGCAACTGCGCAAAGCACTTGAAGCAAAGGCATATGACTTAAATATATTATTCAAGCCATATGACTTGAAGCAAAGCCATTACTTTAAATAATTCTTAAAATTGCCGTGTCCTGAATAAATCGAGTTAATTTAAAATCTGTTGAAAACTGATAGACTTTTATCCCATGAAAAACTCTAGGGAATAATTTTTAGCCATTTCGTTTCTGATGGAACAAGCTATTCTCTGTTTCAAATACAGATAGCATTATTTCTATAAAAAAGCTTGTAACACCGAGGTCTAAATCAGTGTGAAGTTTTGGAGCTAGCTTAGCTAGAGAATCAGCCATCTCCTTTTGTAAAATTTCCACATTGTCCATGAAAACAAAGTGAATACAAGTATTAAGATCCTGCATGGTTTTAATAATTGCCTGAATTTCGACAAGTTTCTCCGAGACACTAATTTTTCGTAGTAATTGCAGCGAGGAAAGAGAACCAATTGTTGAAGCTCTGTTTGTATAGAATCTCCTTCATACTTTACTAATATAACAAGAGAGTTAGCACTCTAGTTCGAATTAAGATGACAAAGACTTACGAAGGTCAAATAATTTTTTATTCGCTTTTTAAATTTAATAGAAGTTAAATTTACTTTTTAAATTTAATAGTAGTAGTAGTATTCACAGTCGACATAGTGCCATCTGATTTCTTATAATATATACTTGAGTATACGTATTTTACTTATTTATTTTTAAATTTGTTAATTTGTTAAAGTTTTTAATAATTATCTTATTTATAAATTTAGTAGTAGGGTAAACTGAAATTAATGTTTAAGTAACATAGTCTGAGACAACACGGAAGCCACTCTACGTAAGCTGGCTCAAGTAACTAATGGCGCCCACTAACATTGTAAGGTATTTCTCCCGCCTTCCTAGCGTGCCTTCGTGGTGTAGTGGTCAGCACACTGAGCCGGTATTTCAGAGGTTCGTGGTTCGGTTCCCGGCGAAGGCGTTGCTACTTCTTCATATCTTCTGCTTCCAAAAATTACCTAATGTCTCTACAGTGACGCCCGAAGTAAAAGGGTTGTGCATGATGACTCCCCACACCCAGGATTTGGCGATTGAGTCCCCTAAAAACCCCAGTCGCCCTATAAAAGGGGGGAGTATGTAAGGTATTTCTCCCGCCTTCCTAGCGTGCCTTCGTGGTGTAGTGGTCAGCACACTGAGCCGGTATTTCAGAGGTCCGTTGTTTCTATTCCCGAAGACGTTGTTAATTTTTCATATCTTCTGCTTCCAAAACTTACCTAATGTCTCTACAACATTGGCTAACAAAATAGCTAAAGCCGGAATAAAGCCTGGTAGGGCTGGCGATAAGAAGTGAATTGCGAGCGAAGTTGCCAGAAGCTTTAATATTTAAAAATTCAAACTCGCGGCCTAAGTACTGCACAACTAATTTGCATTCTGGTGAGGACTGTGGAAAGAAGAATTTATAGTAAAGTCCCAAATGGTAATATTTGGTTAATTAACATAAAATCCTACACACAAACATATTAAACTCGCATTGACCTAAAAATACAAGAATTTTGAATCCTCTTTGTAGCGTCTCCAACAGCTGTTGGAGATAATACTAGTATTATTAGAAATTTTATATAATCTGAAAATACTTTTAGCATTTATTTGAAGAGGTAGAAAATATGACTGTCTCGGTAAAATTTGTTATCTTTGTTTACCATGAAAGATAACTTTTACATATTTTATTTGCGTATGAACAATTACTAAGGTATTTTCTCCCTCCTTTCTGAATGCCTCCGTGGTGCAACGGTAGCACTCGGCGCGTATTCGAGAGGTCCAGGTTCGAGTCCCGGCGAGGGCATTGCCATTTTTCGTGTTTTCTACTTCAGAAATCCTAATGACTCTACAGTGAAGCCCGAACTAAAAGGTGGTGGATGATGATTCTTCACCACGAGGATTGACGACTGGGTCCCCTAATCCTCAGTCGCCCTTTAAAATGGGAGTAAGTAAGGTATTTTCTCCCTCCTTTCTGCTTGTCTTCGTCGTGTAACGATAGCATACTCGGCGCGTATTTCAGAGTTCCAGGTCCCGGCGAATGCAATTCTCATTTTTCCTGTTTCCTACTTCAAAAATCCTAATGACTCTACAGAATTAAAAGCAGATTATCCGCAAAAGCAGTTTTAAAATAGTTTTTAAAAACAGGTAATTCACACCAAAGATCATTAATTACAAGATTCCAGAAACTGATCCTTCGGCAGAGCTCTTTTCCAAATTATGTTCTTTCGTAATATTACCTACGGAAAGTTCTGCATTACGAGTATGCAAAAAAATCCTTGATCAAGCAGAAGTTGTTCTTAGGTACATTAGCACTTTGTGGCCAATCAATGATGCCAAACCACCAAAGCATTATCGAAAGCCCTTTGTATACCTAGAAACACCAAAATCGTGACGCAGTTTTTCCGTTTTTATTATATCACGTAAACGAAGAAGTGTATCTTCAGCTAAATGCTAGAGCGTAAAGCCTTACTGATCTTCTTTCAAAATATTTCTGCTTCTTAAGTTTTCTAACTTAAGAAATGAGAAACTAATTCTGCTAACATAGTTCTGTTTCTGCTAATTGTGTTCATACAAAGTTTCTCAAGAAGACATTTACCCAAACATAGAAGAAAGCTGATACATTTTTATATTATTTTTTTTAATACTAGATACTTAAATTCAGTACTTTTACGAATAGCCAGAATATTAGCTTCCTTCTGTGCAACGCTGGAAAATATTTGTGATACGCATTAAATAATTTATATAAGATAAATGGTTAAACATGGTGAAGGTCCAAATGATTTCATTGTGGTTCTGTCTGACCTGGAGGGCTTTAACTAATTTTGAATCTTTCATAATATCATCAGCCTCAACTATGGAAAAGTGTATGTCACTATCTGCATCATAAAAAGAAGCCATTTCAGAGAGAAAAAAAAATTATGAAATTCTTCATCGTTAGGTAAGCTGTCAAAAGGAAATGACAATAGACTCTGCTGTAGCCTCAAGTGATAGAGTAACCTGTCCTGATGACAGTTCGCCTCAATTTTCAAAATTTTTAGATAATTCGTTTTAACACTGAAACTATTAATTTTCTTGCAAACAGTTTACACCCTAATATCACTGAGAAACTTTTTCCAAGAATTAAACTTTCCTCTAACTTAATAAGTATTCTCATTTTCTGTAGTTTTTTTGATAAATATCCAAACTTCTTTTTCATATCCTTGGTGATCTTTTTAAGGCGTTATATACAGTAAACTATTGACATATTTTTTAACAAAGAACTTGAAAGCAAAACTTGGGCACTCGATCTGTATCATGGTTAATAAGCATAGCTTAGCCCTTTCAACTATCAAACTTCAACAACACACTTATAGTTTTAAGCGCAAGCTCACTAGAATATAAAAACTGAATGTTTTCTTATCTTTTTTCACTTGTCGCCAAAACTTTGAAGGGTCAGCAGACTTTGCAAACACTTCCTGTATGCATGCATAGTTCTAAAATGACTTACAATTTGCTAGAATTCGAATCAAACTGATCGATTTTCGAAACTTTACTTGAGATTTGTACCAGATCTATCGGTTATGTATGCGTTACTTAGATTCAGATCCATCAGATATCCGTCATGTTTAATTGTTACCAATTCCAGTTGCCTGACGATGGTCAGCATAAGCCCACGACAGTCATTGTGTCAAGGAGTTAAATGCGCCTCTCGTTGGCATGAGCCTTGAGCACCTTATAGGTGATAGCCCTACTTTAGCTCAGTTCTCCCCCTAGTTTTGAGGGAGGCGGACGGGTGTGAGAGTCTCTCACCACTCTTCCCCTCCCAGCATCCTCTCGAGAGGACTCGCCGCATCTTTAGAATGCTCCCACGCCGCAGAGATACTATGCAGTTCCTACAGGAACATAAAATCTCATAAATTTGGACATGCAAATTAAATTAAAAAATTTATCATTAGTGAGTGTAATCACCCCGAATATCTATACAAGCCTCATGCTCTAAGTCTCATGCTCTTTATGATGTTATGAATGAGCTGCATGGACAACAGTTCTCATTGATCATATAAAGCACTTCTATGCCCATTGAGGAATTGGACGCCAGCAGCATGCACCCCGAGAGTGTGCCACACTTGCTGAATAGGATTAAGGCAGAAAGAGAGTGCTGGAGATTTTACTTGAAGTATACTGTCTTCTTCAAGAAACCGGTGTACTAGGCCAGCAGTTTGAAAATGGGCATTATTTGCTTGCAAAATAAAGGTATCGCAGCGTACGGACGATCAATATGATCCAGTATGCTGTCTGTGTACCTCTAAATATTTTGAGTTCCATGTTGGCCGTAGTTACAGGTCTGCGCGCCTACTTAAGGATGCTCCTTCTCATACAAGAACACTATTTCCTGCATAAGTACCCCTCTCCCGTATATCAGGCGGAAGATGTCGAGCGTTTGCTTATTTCCATATGTAAACACGTCGAGAATCCTTTTGTCGTTGAAACACGTCGAGCAAAGCGGGACTCATTAGTGAACACAACAGACCTCCACTGATTTACACTCCAGGTTAAATTTTCACTCCAGTGCCCAATTCAAACACTTTCCCCGTTGGCAGGAGGTATGCGCGATGCACAATGTCAATCGCCTAGTATACAGGCCAGACCCCTTTCATGCAACCCTTCTGCGTACTGTCGTGGGTGATATTGTCTTTCCTGCAGCAGAGATAAGCGCGGATCTGAGCTGAGTTGGAGCTGAAGTATTCTTGCGACGTGCACTAAATTCCAAACACCGGGCATCCGCAGAAGTGGTAATTCTTCGATAGCTATTTGAGAGGCTGAACCTGTAGTTAGAAATTGATTCCACAATCGGCTTACCATGGAATCGTCGACATTTGGCCATCTTGCAAAGTCAGACTATCTGCTTCTAATCGCCCTGTTGCTCTATAACGTAATTCCGCTGACAAATGTCATCTCGAATTCATTTTTAAATTTCGGCTATCTCGAAATTCTTTTATACACCGTCGTTCATCGAACATGAATTCCCTTTTAAACAGTTTTTTGTGCGGTTTATCTATTTATTTTTAAGTAGTATTTAATTTTAAGTTGCAAGCCTTTACTATCACACTCTGTTCACCCACACTATTCATGCCAGAATGTAAATGAGATAGCGAGCGTTTATTCAGATTGAGGTAGAAAGAAGTACTATTTAAGCAAGAGTTTCGAAAGTTGATGTTAGAGCGTGTCTGCCAATTCGAGTCTACGTTTTGTTGTGATTATTAGCGATTTGATTCTGTGTTGTCGTTGAGTGCTTCTAGCCATTTAGCCGGTTTTTCTACAAACCAGCGCCTTTTCTACGTGTTAAATTATTCTGTGAGCCTTTAGGCTAATCTACCACATTCTGAATTTATTCATCGTTACGTTTTTCTGTTGAGCCAGAAGTGCTTGGCTTGTGTAAACCTAAGTTGGGTAATTGTTAATTTTGTGTTTGAATAAAAGGGCTATTTACACTCGTCTTCCGACTTTGTCTGTCTGCAGTTTAAGACAAGAGGATTATTCCTCTGAAGTCTTTCTAGAGTTAACCATTCTATATTACTAGAGAATTTGCGATTCAACATGGTTTTAAACTATATCATGTTCATGTAAAGCGAAGACAGCGCCACTCATTTGTATAAAGCTACTCAATGCAGCTTGCTTTTATTTGTAACATATCATCCAGATTTCAAGAATTTCGAAACACTTTTAGCTGGTTTATCGCAATTTTTCAATTTGTTTCTTAACATTTGGAAATCGGGGTATATTCTATTCCTATTTCTGAAGCTGAGTAAGTTTTAGTTTCAGATTAATGTTACAAAAGATTTGTAAACGCGTATTTAAATTACAATTTCTAAATGCTGTCATTCATTCCTGAATTTCCGGAGGTTTTTCAAGGTTTTTCGTCACTTTTAGGTAACACAATGCTTATAAATTATATGCTCGATGGACATTTTAATCCTTGCTTTGATATCGCTTCGAAACTCAATTTTATCATCTGTATTATTATCAGACTATTTTAAAGTAATGACTAATATCGTTAATAATATCTTAAATCAGTTCTTAAGACCGACGCTATCTCAGGCATTTTCCCTATTGTATTTTGCTGTTAACGATCTCTGATCTCCAGATTAAAGAGATGAATGCCATGTCAGAAAAATTTAAGATTTAAGATCCTAACGATAAAAGTTTACAAAACATGAAAAATATAATTTACTACTAGAGATAAGGATAATGGTAATTTTGGACACTGTACTTTTGATTGTTTTTCATGAATACCTGAAGATTCAATCTGTCATTTTAAATCTTAAATAAAAATTTGCATTTTTACATTTAAAGGGCACCAATAATTATCTAAATCCATGTTATTTTTACGTTGTCATAGTAAATGAGATCTTTAGCGCCACCCAGAATATTTTCGTAATGCAATTGATTCTATAGCAGACATATAGCATGTAGAAATCAGTTTCTTTAACTTAAGCTGCAAAGGCTGTTCGCACATTTTTAGACGACTTTGCTTTGCTATAATAAAAAATCGCTTACTTGGAAATTTTTTTTTTAACTGCAACTATATTTTTTAAAGCGTAAGTTACCGTCTGCTGCTCGACAGATTTGTTTTCATGCAAAATGACGCTTTTAAAGAACCAATCGAACGGAAGACTATGTTTGTGCTCTTTCCAAGGAAAATTATTCGTACCTAGATATTAAAAAGTTAGAAAGCCTGGCTGTCATACGAAATGACCGCTGTTATAGATATTATAAATTGTAATTAAAATGATTTGTGCAAAGGTGTCTGCTAATTTAAACTGAATTACCCAGGGCAGGATGCGAGGACGCCCCTTTACTTACTGCCCCACGGGGTTTCCCCCTTCTACTTGCTTAATTGCTTAAAGTAGAGTGCAATGAAGGGAACCACTGGCGGTACATTTCTTAAGAGCCACCGCTAGCTCAATAAATAAAGGTGATTTAAATAATGAAACGTTAATTCACATGTCAAAGATCTCTTTATATACAACATTTCTTGTGTAGATGTTTCCATAATTTTTAAGCTCGCCTTGCAGAGGACCATCCATTATTTTTAATTTTACGTCCGTTCTTTCACGAACTCTTGAACGGGCAACATGAAGTTGACCGTGTCCAAATGCAGGCTCAGGTAAAAAAATGCCAACACGCTTAAGTGTTTGGTCCTGAGACTTATTGTTGGTCATAGCAAAGGCAAGTTTTACAGGAAATTGTCTACGTCTCAATTGAAACGGCAACCCTGTGCCGTGGCAACTCAATCCCTTGGCTAGTACATTTACGCAAGCAACCAATAAACTATCGGCGACAAACAGACACTTAAGCCGCATATTTTTATAGCGTGAAGTAACATCATCTTCTCCGAAACGGCTAGCTCCCGGGCCTAGCGAAGCACACCGTTGGATTGCGCAGGTCCGTGGCACGCCATTTTGACCATTCGCGTCTTGTTGGGACTTTAATTAGCCGAGATATTAATTAAAAACTAATTTTCCCCTACGTTTTCCCTACATTTTCCAAGTTTTTTCTTGGGTTTTTCCCTATCAGAGGGATTTGGCTACGTGCAAAATTCTTTTTTCTCGAATATCTACGAAACGGCGCCGAGTTGAAATTCGAGACGCGTACCCTCGGATTCTAAAGAAATTCTCCGAATCCATCGGTATCGTTCTCACTTTCGTACGACTTTAATCGGCCGAGATATTAATTAAAAACTGCGGAAATGTTAATTTCCGCGCTCATTTTTCCGAGTGGCAACAATAAACTATCGGCGACACACACTTTAGCCGCTTATATATATAAAGAAGATGCTGTAAGTGCCATGATGTTTCGATATGTAAAGCAACCATACATAATATTGCCAAAAAGAAAGGGGAAAAAAGTCAAAGTTTGGCTTCAAGGAGAAAACAAAATGATTAGAATGTTGCAAGGGAAAGAACTTTAATGTTAAAAGAAAATCCGCGAAGTCAAAGGACAGTTGCGTAATCATTAGAATGCTCAGTGTCAACTATGGGAAAACGCAATGTGCATTATCGGGGATATGTTTAAATAACTGCAATAAAAAGAAATCAATTTATTATCATCAAGAGAAAAAAAAAGAAGTCTTACAACATGGTTTAAAGATTCTAAAGAAAGTTTTTTATAGGGATTTATGATTGTTGCTGGTTTTTGATATAACGGGAAACAAAAATTAAAGCAAGTGCATAAAACTATTAATATCAGCTCCATATATTGTCAGGAACATATTTTATATCGAAATGTCAAATATGAAATACCTTTATTTACCCACATTGCCATTAATATGTAGAACTGCATCAAGACATAGCAAGCAGCCAGCCATGTGTCAAAATCCACTGTTAAAATTTGGTTAAAAAATGGAACAATAAATGGACATCGAAAGGATATACTTCACCCTTATCCCTACTAAATATCCTGATGATTCACGGATTTTTTGCGCTTTTAAAATTTTAAAAAGCGAATTTTCCAAATGTCGACATACAACTCTTCTTGGACTTTGGAAAGCTGTTCGAGAGGAATAGGATATAATACCTCTTTCGATATGAAAAGGATATAATATCTTTATCTTTCGATAGGATATCTTTATTGTCTTGGAAATTATGGTTTAGAAAGATAGTGAAGATTAAGGGTTATCAAACGGTGAATTTAAAACAAAAACAAAACAAAAACAAAAAAAAAAAAAAAAGTGTAAAATCGTCTAAAAAATATACTAACAACTTCTCTGATGTAAAATTATCTTATTCTCTAGTCTTTATTACAAAACTAATATCTCCCGATGTTGTTTGTAAATTATTTGATCACCATAAAGCATGTGAAGTTTGGCTTCCTAAGTCAAAGATGCTTTCTTGGCTTAGACAGTACATTCCAAAGGCACCTCTAATGAATGTTTTAGGGGGGAGGGAAGACTGTCCTTCTGCTTTATTTAAGATTTTATGATGTACGAAAGTATAATTTTGAGCAACGTGAAAATAGAAAAGAATGGGGATTAAACTAAAGGCTAATGCCTAATGCTTTGTGAATTTAAAACAAGCATAAAGATAATTTATATCATATAAATTGAATATTTATGTACGTGAATGAAAAACAATTAAAAAAAATAAAGTCCGCTTTTTGTGTATCAGTAGGAACCTGCTTCATAATGCTTTCAATAATCTAATGTCTATGAATGCATGAAATGCATGAGTAATCACGAAATGAAGATTTGTGATTAAGATATTTATTTTTTCCTTAATCATATAGAATTTCTTAAATGTTGTTTTGTTCAGAATTTAATAAATTTTCTGAAAATTACAGTTCATAAGAAAATTGCTTTTCATTTTATCTTTTTTTATTATTTTATCTTTATTAATTTTTTATATTTATTGTTCTGAAAACTGCTTTTCATTTTATTACACAGTGTGTTTTACACTGAATGGGACAAAAATAAATCGCACGCATGAACGTTGTAATTACTTTATTTTGATAAATCAAATCAGTAAAACTATAATTACCTAAGTTCTATAGATGTTCGATGTGTGCCCCACTGCTAACACACCAAATATCTATCCAATATTCCAATTCCTGCCACATTCGTGGTAGAATATCCTTTGTTAATGATTCGAGCACTTCAGTTATCTGCTGCTTCAGTTGCTGTAAGTCCTGGGGCAATACTTTATCTTTGACAAACCCCATAGGAAAAATCCCAAGGGGT
The DNA here is from genome assembly GCF_044657685.1 of Stegodyphus dumicola. NCBI lineage: Eukaryota > Metazoa > Arthropoda > Arachnida > Araneae > Eresidae > Stegodyphus > Stegodyphus dumicola. The sequence goes on from NC_140776.1 coordinate 40,088,877, forward strand.
TAGATCTGGGGACCTTGGTGGCCAACAAAGAAATGGCATATCGTTCGACTCAGCACTGCCAGTCCTCTACCCCATGATGGGGTAGAGTATTAGACTAGAAGAGAAACACGTTAATGTGACAATCAAAATCGTAAAAATAACCTTGTATTTAGCGTAAGTATAATGAAACACTCAATCGATTTCGAGGGCAGCTAAAGGTCCCTCCTCATCAGGAGAAAGAAATTTCTAGAAAGAAGGAAATAAAAGAGAAGGAGTCTCAGGAACACGTGGTCCTTATCAGCACTGCACGTGGTTGAGACTCCTTGTCCTTTATTTCCTTCTTTCTAGGTATTTCTTTCTCCTGATGAGGAGGGATTTTTAGCTGCCCTCAAAATCGATTGAGTGTTTCATTATACTTACGCTAAATACAAGGTTGTTTTTACGATTTTGGGGTAGAGTATTGTTAGGTACTGGCATACGTTTTTGTGCCAATGGGATGGAGTACCGTTTTATTGCAGAACGAAGCCGGAAACCGCCTCCTCCAACTGAGGGAACAACCACTGTGATAGTGTATCTTAGTAAATACAGCCGCAAATCAATTTTTCCACGAAGAAAAAGGAACCAAAAACACAGCTATTGCAAACTGCACAGAAAGAAATAAACTTTGAAGAATCAGGCTCATGTTACATTACACCATGAGTAATTTCCGATTCTCAAAATAGTAAATTATGGCGATTAACGTGGAATAACATCCGTAAACAGAAGTCCTCTCTTGAACCACCTACCTCCAGTTTATCTTGCAGTTTCTCAGATTTATCTTGCAGATTATCAGAGAAAGCTTTACGCAACGGTTTGTCGGACGGTGTTAACGACTGCACCATCTGTATGACTAGAATTGTAGATGTTTCCGTAACACACGCCACACAGTTACGTAGGGTACATGGAGTTCAGAACTCGTATAACGAGTTGATTTTGTGGGACGTTGTAAAAAAGTTTCATGGATTTTTTCTGTCACTTCGGTATGGGTTGCTGTTCATTCTGAGCTGGTTTTCTTACACAAGCAGCACGTGTCCTGAGCCTACTTCAGCCAGCGTTAGATGTTGTGACGATGCGGCGTTTTTTGAACCAAATTTCGTCCGAAAATGTTTCTGAATAACGATAAACGATGATGTTTTGCCGTCTACCTGGCAAAACTGCGAAAATCTAAAAGCAATTAATTTTTTTAAATAATAAAAAAAGCTCTCAGCTCAGATCTAGCGGCTGAGTGGTGGTATAATGAACTTGATATTTTCTAGTCCCATCTTTAAGTGTTCTGTGTTCTTCAGTAACTGGTACAAAATGCCAAGCAGATATAAAAATCAATTAAAGAATATTCTTTTTCGTTCTTTTCAATATGAAACACCCCGTATGCATAAAATATGAAATGAAGTACATAAAAAATGCTTTGTCTAAGTATCAATCTCAAAATTCAGATTTACATTAATTTCATTGCAGCCCAGACGGTACAATGATTAGGGACGCTTATTGAAGTACCGAAGGGCCCCGGGAGAGGGTATGGATATTTGTAAACGTATAGTATTTTATGGCATGTGGGCACTCATGGCAAGCCGAAAGTCCTCTAGTATGGTTTGGTGGCAGAGGAGAGAGGTGGAAAACCCTCGGACCACCGCCTGGGGTGCTCTCCTTTAAAGCTGGGGTGGAAGAAGAAGAAGTCGAACTCCTTGGAGGCTCTGGCAACCATCCTTCCATGAAATAATGGACAAGACAACAACATTAATTTCATTATCAATGAAAATCTTTTCGCAAACCTGAGTTCCCCCCCCCTCCTGAGAACAACGTTGATATTTTCTGGTGGATGTACAAAACATAAAATAATAGTATGGTCGATGGAGAGACTCAAAAACAATGTATGACCTATCGGTAGATCCCGATCGGCTTGTTGGCCAGTTCCTGATATTTAATGACAGTAAACTACCTTGACTAAGTACCTCCAGAAACAATTGATAATGCTCATCAGACTGATAATCAAGAAAATTATTACTATAAATTTAGTTTTGTATATATTTCTCATTTCATTATAATTTGGGAAACAAAACTGGCGAACAAAAATTGAAGAATGACTTGTAAACCTACTTTTAGAACTTTAACAGAATGCATTCATGTACGAAAATGAAAAATTTTCCTAGCTCTTCATTTGAGAGATTTTAATCAAATGTGTTTCGCTTATAAAGAAACAATTCTTCCTCCCAAAATTATCTCAAGCCATTATCTTTAACTGAGAATCAGAATAAGGAAGACGGAATTCAGAAAATTCATAAAATAATATTTCAGTAAATGAAATAATTATCTTTTCCCTCTTAATGATTAATACTATCCATATATTCAGGTAGCCAAAATGCAAAATTTAAACTGAAATTCAAAAAATTGCATTTATTTGCTTGAAATCATAAAAATATCTGACAGAATAAGTATTATTTTCAAATGGAGAACATTATACCTTGAATTCCATTTCAGCAAGTCTATTTAATTATTTCATTTTAGTAAATAAACATTTTAATAATGATAATAAAGATTATCCCGTTGTAACATCAGGGCATAACTATAATATCAAACTGTAAGATTATTGTCAATGTTATGTTGTAATTATCATTAGACAAGGTATTTTAAATGTGCTTTTGTTTTTAGATGTGAATCATTATTTTTTTCATTATTAGAGATTTAAAATTAGAGAACGTATGGTTAACTTGGCAAAAGTTTTCTCCTGAGAACAAAATCTTTTCATATCCCAAAGGTACTTTTGGTATTCATGTACTCATGTAAATACACTCATGTCCATAAATTAAGGATAATGCAAAATCAGGCAAAGGAAGAGTTAGAAGCAAAACAAATTTGACTTATTTGTAAAGTTTATTTATTAAACAAAAGGTAAAGAGCAAAAAAAGATACTATATGTTTGATATTATTAAAAAATTAGCGATTTTTTCTCCGTGGAGCAAATTACAAAAAGAACCTATTTACAAAAAACCAATATTACATGGTTGGTATGATTGTTAATACATTGTATGTCTCCCAGTCGATACAATATAGTCCGTACAACGCCTAGGCATGCTGAGTATCAAATTATCGATCCAATCTTGGGGGATATTACACCACTCAAAAAGCAATACTCTCCGAAGTTCCGGTAGACATGTAGGAGGAGGATGACGGGCTGCAACTCGTCGACCAAGAATGTCCCACACGTGCTCTACTGGATTCAAGTCCGGTGAGAATGCTGGCCAGTCCATACGGGTGATATCCTCCGAATCAAGGCATTCGCTTACGATATTTGCACGGTGAGGACGGGCGTTGTCATCCATAAACACAAATTGTGCGTCCATGGCGCCCCGAAACAAACGTACATGTATTTCCAGAATGACGTCCCAATAGATTTGGCTTGTCATGGTTCCAATTTGAACATGCAGGTCAGTTCTGGAACCCAGAATAATTCCACCCCAAACGAGCACTCCTGCACCACCGTAACGGTGTCGTTCAATGATGTCTTCTTGGTGGTAAAGGGTACCTGGAGCTCTCCATATGAAAGTCCGACGAGAATCAGACTGAAAGCTAAACCTGGACTCGTCGGAAAACATCACAGCCCGCTGTTGCGGTGTCCACAATGCATGCTCTCTACTCCAGGCTAACCGCAGGCGACAGTGAGTTGCAGTAAGTGGAACGCATCTGACAGGTCTACGAGCATATAGACCAATCTGCCCTAAGCGTCTGTACACGGTCTGCCTTGAAATTGTCATACCAGTGGCTGAAGAAAGCTGACGAGACAGGTCTGAGGCTGTGCTCCGCCTGTTTCTTTTGGCGGTAACTGCCAAATACCGGTCCTCATTCGGCGTTGTAACTCTGGGGCGACCTGTGCTGTAACGTCTACTCACATTACCATCATCTTGGAATCGTTGCCAAAGCCTGGAGATGACACTCTGGGCAATTCCAGGTTCGTTTGATACTTCCAGTTGGGTACGCCCACATTCCAGACGGCCGATAATTCTACCTCGTAAAAAATCATCCAAATGCGTCCTTTGTGTCATAACTATTCGGTTATTGCACTGAAATGCTTATAAAGCGCCTGCGAACAATTTTACTTCTTTGCCTGTATTCCTTATATATCACTCTCTTACACTCTCGTCATTGTGACGTACCATCGGTGTCATCTGGTTACTTCCTGAAATTTGCATATGATTCTTGAAGATGTGTGTAGTGATTTTACAGGTGATATATTTATTTTAGAGTTCGATTTCCGCGTGACTCCGAATTATCCTTAATTTATGGACATGAGTGTATGTTCGAGTAAAATTACGAAAAACGTAATACTTTGGAGAATAAGCACTTATGTAACGATTTTTATAACAACGAAAAATATCAGTACAGGTAGTACACTACAGTTCATTAAACTTTGATCCCACATTTAGTTATAAAATTTTTAAAAATAAGATCAGATATGCATTATAAAAGAGTAATTCCTGCTTTTATAATGTAGTGTTGTGTTGTGTCTTATCTCACTGTCTTATCTATCTGTCTTATCTTGTTCTGATGACAGTAACATCAGAAAAAGCTCACGAAATTCATTGTGGCAAGTAGAGCAAGTCTTGGCAAAAGCCTTGAGCACCATACAGGTGACAGCGGGACTTAACTCAGTCCCGCCCCCAATTTTGAAGGCGAGCACCCCGGGGGACGGTTCCGAGGGTCTCCCATCCATCTTCTTCTAAAACCAATCCCTCTCGAGAGGCATTGGCTCGCCGTATATTTAGAGTGCCCCATGTGCACAGACACTTTATATTTCCAAACATCCATGCCTTCCCCGGAATTCGAACCCCGACTCTTCGGTATCGTAGTAGGCTTCCCTAACCGTTACACCGTCTGGGCGACATAATGTAGTACAAAAGTGTAGAAGAACTACGTAAAAACAAAATGTCTATTTCTTATACTGTCTCAAGAGAATAAAATTTGTAACTAGTATATAAAACGTACTTTATGCTTTAAAAATCAAAAATAAAGTACTTCACTTCATTAATAGTAAAACCTCTTAGACCGTTTATTAACACGTTGAATGTCACGCGAATTTATGAGCAAATTACAGTCAGGCCACTCGCTGCTTAGAAATGTGCTAGTATTGTGTAGCAATGCCAAGCGCATTTCCAAGATTGTTACTTAAGATTATAAATTTTTTACGATTATATGCATTTACTTCTCTGTGGTTCTTGGTCCAATGCAGAATGTGAAAATGGCAATTGAATCAGTTCATTGCAACTACTATTAAAAAACCATGATACAGACAATTTTAAAAAAAAATGGTAAAGTCTCTACAATGCGAAGATGTCGTAAATTATACTATGAAGAAAATGCGGCTCAATTTGGCAGAAAAATGGGTAGAAAATTGATTAAAAATATTGCCACATTTTGTGATACCTGCGAAGAACAACCGTCTTTATTTTATCTTGTTTCAATTAAATCCTTTAAAACAATATAATTTTTTAAAAAAAGTTTTATATTGTATTTATCACTATTAATCACCGGCGAATGACCCGGCCTGAACGGAAAGTTTAGTGTCTGTCACCGGTGACTGACGCTGCGTGAACGGAAAGATTAGTGTCACCGGGGATCACCGGTCACTGACATGGTACCCAACTTGTTAACAATTGCATTCGTTAACAATTGCTTTCAAAAGAGTATGTACAATTTTAATGATGAATGCTTTTTTATCCAAAGCTGAATTACTGATGACCAAAGTTAATCTTTGCAGGTATTGCCAAATTATTTTCGAAGTCTTGAATTACTTCAATTACACTATGAAATTTTTTTTTTAACTCAATTCTTTCTCAAATATCTTTGAGAATTTTGCACGTAATACTGCGAAATTTTTGTTTCCCTTTCACTGACATGCAATGACCTTTTAGTTACTGGAACCTTTCGTCTGGGGAAAATGGAAATTAAATTTTAATTTTGAAAAATCCTCTCAGCTGCATTAGAAAAGTTCTTACGAAAATTTCTCAAAAACGAGAAATCTTGTAATCTGAAGTTTGAGAACAAGTCTGAGATCAGTAATTAAATGAATGACACCCGTAGCCCTCTTCAGTTAACTTTTACGATCATACTTTAAAATATTTATGCAGTTTAATTATTACTTAAGTAAAATGTAATTTATATAATTCTAAGCTTCGATGTCTTGTTCATAAAAATAGGAAAGTTTGCAAGATCTAGAAATTTAAAACTTTGCAAGTGATAGCAGATGATCCCCATAGACAGAGCCTTGACAAGGTGAGGCAAGTGTAGCGCTTCCCTCAGAAGAACGGCTACAAGAGGCGACAAATTAGCTGCGAAATTTTAAAAATACATTTAAAAAACTAAAAAAAAAAAAAAAAAAAAAGAGAAAGAAAAAAAGAAAAGAAAAAATCTGAAAAGTTTCGGATTTTAAATTACGTCCAAAGGAGCGTTTTTCTAACATTTTGTGTGCTACCTTTATTTATTAAATATCATGTTCTTCGCACTGAAACCATAAAATTCAATTCAACAGCAATATCACAAAATATTTAAAAATAGAATATCTTTAGAATTTCCGGTACACAGTTTCACTCGCTGGAGATAATTTTTTTTTCCTGTACAACAATGCCATTACTCGCTTTGAAATCCTTCACTTTGTTAATCAAAAATTTATTAAAGTTTTACAAAATAGGAAATCGATAATAAAACAAATTCCATATTTCAAATTTGGGCTTCCAGATGCCCATATTCGCAGGAGATTACGCCATTCAAAATTTGATGGCTCTAAGTACTGTTGTTTCATCACAATGCGAGAAACATATATATATATATATATATGCAGATTCTTCAATATTTAATTTCTTCAAATATAATACAGGGCGATAATATTTGGTGCCAACAGTTTGAAGATTCAAAAGGGATATTCAAAGTGTTTCGACGCAAAATCGCAAAACGAAAACAATAGTCCCTTAGGGACAAAGCCACTTTGGACTAGTAACCTCTTTTTTTACTTCCTTGTGCGAAGTAAAGGAAGTATTGTAATCGCGAAAAATTTCAGGTTTCGTGTTTCAACGGAAAACATTCATTTTGACCGGTCTTGATTCCATTTGAACGATATTTTGGGGTTACATCTGTACGTACGGGCAGAATAAATGACTCTTTTTTCCAAAACGAATAGTGAAATTTATTTAAAACGATCAGAAGAGATTTTTTTCTTCATGTCTGTCGTGATGTTTCTTTCATGAGGATTCTTTTCGTGATGTTTCTTCGTGATGTTTTCGTGATTTCTGTCGTGATGTTTCTTTTCGCGATTTTTTTCGTGAAGAAAGATAATATATCTCGCATAACTGTAAAACGAGTAGCCTCGGAACGTTGAAATTTTGTATATGGGACTACTATAGCATGTCAAGATGATTACTGGTTTATCGCGCGAAGCGCGACGTTACCAGTTCCGACTGCTATAACATGTAGATGTGCATCTCCCTTTTTAGTTGCAATCAACCGCAATAAAAGTACATAAATATGCATATAATAGGGGGACCGGAAAGTAATGTCGCTTTCTTAGATTAAATTCAAACGAATACATTTAAAACAAGTTTTTATTTTTAATCAATAATATAATTACCCTCATTATCAACAACCTTTTGCCATCTAATGCGCAGATTTTCAATCCCGGATCGATAAAAATCAATTGGTTTTTGAGTAAAATATCTCGAGAGGACATTTTGGACATCATCCAAATTTTCAAATTTTTTGCCGCTAAGAAAATGTTGTAGGAATCCGAATAAATGAAAATCCAGTGCTGCGATATCGGCCGAGTATGGCAGTACCCCCCACACCAATTCATTAATTTCTTCCAGTGTTCGTATTGCACAGTGCGGTCTTGCATTGTCGTGTTGCAGAATGACACCTTTTCTGTTGACAATTGATATTTTTCGATTAAAGATTTGTTCATTATATCCAATTGTTCACAATAAAGGTCTGCATTTACAGTTTGTCCAGGTTTCAGCAATTCAAAATAAACAATTTCGCGAATACTCCATCAACACCCAGAAGCGCCTTTTCGGGATGTAAACCCTTTGTAACCCCTATTAAAACTGTCTTTTCAGTTTCGGATTACCATATAGGACTTATTTTTTTTGTCTCCACTAATCAAACGATCAAAAAACGGTTCTGTATGGTGTCGTTGAAGCAATACGTTGCATGTGATGGATAGGTTGGCTTTGTTCTTTTTGGACAGATTATGGGGTTCTCGAACACCTGCTTTGCTTACTTTTCCATTCTACTTTAAATGTTCTTGGATGGTCGACCAAGGTTGGTTAAGAGTGTTTGACATGTATTTGCTTCCACTTCTGCCCTTAGCATGTTGTTGTTGACATGTGCTGAAACGACATTACTTTCCGGTCCCCCTATTATAAACCCACTCTGTTACTCGGCTCGCCGAGCTAACTTTTTTTATTCTTATATGTTGGTAAATTGTGCATTTTTTGCTTTAAAAGTGACTGAATTATTTTGTTCCTATGCTCCGTTTAAGATTTTAATGGCTTTTTAATCTGCATGCAATATTTTTAGAATTATCAACAATTTAAAAGTTTTTTACGTTCCATTAAACTTAACGACGCTTGCATTTTGCTTACATTTGAAATAACATTTGCTTACATTTGAAATTTAGTAGCATGGTGAATTAAATCAGTTTCTGCACCAAATTCAGGGTCTTTTTGCTGAGTGGGTTCAAAAGTTTAGTGGACCAAAAAATATGCCTCTCTGCCTAATATTGATTAATTTAAACTCTTTTTTTATTTGTAAAAAATGTGCTTTAACGATCTCTAACTCTGTTCGGTGTTTTATGTTTTGAGTTTTAGCTATTTTTTCTTTGCCGCGAAGTGAAATACTGAATTGATTGAATGAGAAATATATCTCAAATGAAATTCGGAGAAATAAATTAAAAGAAATGCAGCAAAAAATATACATAATCTAATAGTTCGCACAAGGAAGTCATGTGGTGTCCACATCAGATTATTTTTTTTTTTTTTTTTTTTTTTATGTAAAATGAGAAAATATATTTTTGAGAAAGGAGAAAATTTACTTTTAATGCTGAATATATAAACTGGAGAACAGAAATTAAACAAATCGGATGTGGACATGCACGACCTATTAAATTATACACACTTTTTGCTGAATTCCATTTAAAACTTAACATTTAACTTAACATTTAAAACTTATTTCCTCAGAGACATATTCCTCATTCAATCAATTCAGTTCTCTCTTCAATTATCATAAGTAGTTTCAGTTATAAGTAGTCATTCAGTTATCATAAGTAAGAGTAGAAAACAACAGTTTGCATTTCGGTAACTAGCAAAACTTAGCCGTTATTTGGGATCAATACTATAATTTCATGATATCTGAACAAAGATTGAATTTTGCTAGTTATTAACATTCGAATTGGCAAATAACCTTTATTTCTGTTAGCTGACTTCAGTATTTTAAAAAGCACATAAATTACACAAGTAATAAATATTTTTGTAACGCGTTTTATTTTAAGAAAATAGAACGAAAATAACAGTAATTTTATTTGAAACTCGTAAATCTGAACAGGAAAATAAACATTTTCAGTACTGGATTTCCTTATAGTGTCTTTGTTGTTGCGTGTTATAAAAGCGGTGATTACCATCGTTTTATAATAACAAAGGAACGGTAATTATGGAGCATATCTTGGAAAGGTTAAGAGCTGAATAAAGACACTAATTTAGATGGGGCAAACATCTTTCTTTAAATTAGAGGACGCATGGTATCACGTCCGCAATAGCTATTTGAAATTTGTTTGTTTAGTTATATTTCCTCTCGAAGTACTGTAATAGCTCAAATTTATTATTTATTTTTGCCTACTTAAGATGACATTTATGTGGGATTATCACTCTACCACGAAGGAGTTTTAAGGGTATAATTATAAAACAATATGTACAGTTCAATGAAGTTATTTTAGAAGAAGTCATCTATATAATTTTTGAGTATTAAATTAAACTTCTTTAAACTGAATATAATCTTATACAATAGTCTGATTAACACCAAGTTTAAAATAAGAATATTCTCTGTCACTTTACATTTCAGATAATTTTTCACTGAATATAGATATGCCACTGAAGCGAGAAAACGAAAAATTAGGCTTTCGTTATAGAATGATTTATTATATATAGAAAGTAAAACAAAATGCAATAAATAAATGAAATATTAAAAATCTGAACGTATTTTGACCCATGTGTAACATGTATACGAGCCGCCAGTTAGAAAGTCCTTCACGAAGGCATCCCTCCCCTTACACAGATAGCCCTAGTGTGCTTTCCATAATCTCAATAAATCAAACCTAGAAACCTGAAATTTCTCGCACGAGGTACAGTAAAGGGCAAATCTCCGCCATCAGACACAAGGCCTATCTCTGTTAACACCACGATTTCAGGCCTTGTATGTAAGATTATAATACACTTGTGAAAAATCAGCACATAAGACGGAATTCTGATGAGTTTTTCAGATGTTTTTCAGATTCATTTTACAGTCTAACTATAAGATTATATTAAATGGGAAATTATTATTATTATTATTATTATTATTATTATTATTATTATTATTATTATTATTATTATTATTACTAATGACTTTAATGTGATTTTCGACTCTAATTCTAGAAAGTTAATGAAAGGCAAAATGTTACTTAGACACAAATCCGTACCTTGGATGTTTTTTTACCCGAGGCGAAGAGGAGGAAACGCGTATTTATATGCAATTAAATTAATTGTACGTTTACACTTTTATATTCAGCACTGTTAACTATACTAAATCATGCTAAAATTCATATAATTTTTGTAATCATAACTTTATGTATTTAGAAAAAATTAGGTGTAAAACTTTTCAACTTTTGATGAAAAAATTAAAAATTGCCTTTTTGACAAATAACAACTATAATAGAAAATAAGACTAAAATAATATAAAAAGCTTTGTATGTTTTTGTTAAAATTTGCTTCAAAGTTTGCTTTATATAATGACGTAAAACAGTGATATTTGAATGATTTTTTGGAGCAAAAGAAAATTTTGCATATATTTTCGTAAGTTTCCTTCACCCTAACAATAGTATTTGGCGACGTTAAAAATATTCTGAATTTCCGAATTCAGATTTATGATTCAACTGAACTGTATTCCTGAATTACTTTTAGAAAATCTAATTTTGGTTTAGCGACTAGAATTATTGAAATAGCATAGCTTCTAAACGCAGATGTTTCTGGTAAAGTATCAGGAGTATTTGTATGATCTCTATATTTAAATACTAATTTAGAAGCTGTTCTTTTTTAAAATAACGTTAAGTATCCTGTTACGCATATAGTCCTTGTGTGCTTCACCAGCCTCTAGTTAACATAACCTATCTTTTCTTTTATTAATTGATTTTTGGCAGTATATTTTATTAATACTTGCTTTTAACTTCTGTTCCTATTCTGTTAAATATATTCATCATTAAAGCTAAATTTTCACATTTCTCAAGAATAATTCCTCTCATTTTAGCAAAAAAAAAAAAAAAGAGATAATCCTTCTAATATGTTTGTTTAATCCAGTACTGTAAACGTACGAGGGCTATTCGGCTAAAGAAAGGGATGCCTTCGTAGAGAACTTTCTTAGGATATTTACGTTTCATGGGGAAAACAATGAACCTATGCAGTCAACCTAATGGCCAACATTCGATATTGGATGAATTCTTCCATTAAGCGTAGAGTTTTTTTCACTTCTTTGTGCGAAGTAAAGGAAGTAAAAGAAGTGTTGTGATAGTGAAAATTTTCTACGAAAATACTGATTTAGACCGCTCTCGAATCCATTTGAACGATTGTTTTGAGTGACATCTGTACGTACGGACAGAATAAAGGATTCTCTTTTCCAAAACGGATTTTCAAAGAGATTCAGAAGAGACTTTTTCGTGACATCTGTACGTACATACATAACTATATGTCACATAAATAAAAAAAAGAAGTAGCCGTAGAACGCTGAAATTTTGTAAATGGGATTGCTATAACATGTAGTTGTCCACCTCCCATTTGGTTGAAATCCGCCTTATTAAACGTATATATATATTCCCACTCTATTACCAGGCTGTTCTGTAAGCGTAAGCTCAGTTTATTCATTCTTATATGTTGATAAATTGTGCATTTTTTTATTTAAAAGGGATTGAATTATGTTATTCTCATGTTTCGGTTAAGGTTTTTATGTCTTTAGTTAATCTGCATGCTACAGTTGTAGAATTACCAAGAATTTAAAAGTTTAAGTGGCGTTCCTAAGCCTAACTCGGCCGCCATTTGTTCACATTTGAAGTGGCCCAAAGTTAACTTTCAATTTAGCGCACCGACAGATTTTTCTTCCTTCTAATACCTGCCTAATAATAACCTACCCGCTGGTCGAATTGCTTGTTTTTGTACAGTCTAATTTTAATTGTAAATATTGTTTTTTTAACAGTTTTTAATTGCATTTGGCGTTTTAAGTTTTCCTGCATTTTACAATTTTTAAATGAAGATTGAGTTTTTATGTATTTTTGCCTTGTTGCGAAATGAGAACTGAATTGATTGGATTAGAAATATATCTCTAGTGAAATTCGAGGAAATAAGTTTAAATGTAATGCAGCAAAAAAATGTGTATAATTTAATAAGTCATACGGTGTCTACATCAGATATTTATAAATACATGTAAAATTTCTGATTTTAAGGTTTTATTTACTTCTTCTTTTCCCTTGCAGTATTAAATTCCACAAAAACATACAAAAAAATTTAATTGATGTCCTTAAAAACCTCTAATAAGAATCTATCATTCGATGGCTTGTACAAACTTTCTAACTTTGTAGAAATATAAAGTAATAATAATGAACTGAAAATTATACAAAATATATAATAATGACTTTTTGTCCCATTTTAAATATTAAATCGTTAATAATTAATTTAGTTTATGATTAAATTTCGTTAATTGATTAAAAAAAGCAGGCGAGTTGTGCAAGTATGTATTTGTTATTTTAAAAAGGGGTTTCTTGATGTGTTTCAAAATTTAAACTTAACTGTTTAATATTTTCCTTTTAAATGTATTTCTAAAATATCGCAGCTAACTTGGCGCCGCTCCTAGCGGCTCTGCTTAGGCACATTAAGTACGTACGGCAATTTTTTGAGAAAGCTATGCTCGAAGACACGTAACCTTCCACAGCAAATATAGTAAAATGTTCAAAATTTACACAGAAAAACTTATTTATTACCTTAAGGAGCAATTTTCAATATCGAGAATAAAATTCTTCAATTAAAATTAATGATAAAATTTATTAGTAAATTAATGGTTGCTTTAACATACTTTAAGATAAATTAGGTAAAGAATAAATATTTTTAAAGGTGCCTATTTTGGAGTCAATTAAACATTATTTTTAATAATGAAATGAATAAAAGTTTATTAAACTTGCCCCAAAATAAACCTATCGTTCGACTCGATTAATTATAGAAGAAGATTCATAGGAAGCATGTAAATCTCAAAGGGCTTTGCCTTTCAAAGGTCCTTTAAATTATTAGGGAATATTAAGAAATTCGTAAACATCTCCCTGCATCTTATGAAAGGAAGGGCCCCAAAACACAGGTGATGTGTCCCCTTCATAAATCCGTCACTAAATTTGACATTATATATGTATATATATACTTATTAAAATAAAAAAATAAAATCAAGCCTGATTTTATTTAATAAAAATAAACGCATATCTCGGATTGTGTAACGATTGTTTTATTACAATTTTTACGATTAATTACATTTTCAATAAAATTTTGTTAAAATATTTGTATGAATCATGTGAAAAAGGCGTACATTTTGCTTCTCGTGATGATATTCAGCCTAGGGTCACCAAAAGAGAATAAGTATGAGCATGTGATTGGTTAAAATTAAACGTTTTATAATATTTAATTTATTTGTGTTAACTGCGTGAAAGTGTCCAGCTGATGGATGTCATCTTCAGAAGTTGTAAGACTTTGAGCGCCATCTATTATCGACTTCGCGAACCTTTCAAGCTGGCTTCCTTATTCTAGTTAACGACATTAATGTTCTATTAAGAACAATACTTATGTAATTTAATACCCATATTCGGATCTTAATACATATAATGAAGAAGGAAAAGAGCTGGAACTATTAATAGCATGAAAGGCCGAAACGTTACACAGTTCAGATTTTAAAAATTGTCAAAATTAATGGGTTTGAATTTTGCAAAAATAGCACCTTAGAGGGACAGGGGGGGACTTCTGTTTTTAAATTAAGGTTGCAGTTATTCAAAATTATGAAGTTCATACACTTGATATAGTAATAATAATTTTAAAAAATTACTAATTTATCAGTAAAAGGGAGCATAATGTTATATTTACAAGAAACTGCAAGCAAATATATGACACATATTTTGCAAATTATTAATTTAAGAAACCCCCTCTATATTTTTTTCAAAAAAGGTCGAGCGTTTGTTCCTATTTTCATTTTAAATGTTCAAAGATGTAAATAGAAAGGTATCGGAATATTATTAAAAACCCATTGTTTGGGAACAAGTCATTATTCTTTACTAGGGTACATAATATATGGCGTTCGAATTTGCTTTATTAATTACATTAATAATTAAAATGTTTATAAAAATAAGCAGTTAGATAGATATAAATCATGTAAATTATATGCATTATAAATTATATCAATAAAACGTGTTATTAAAATTAAAACAAACCTATTCATTATTCAGAAATACATATAACGCTTTACTTCATTCTGTTAATTAAGCAATACACCGCTCCAGTTTAAAAGATAAATAAAGATCTTATGCCTCGTCGAATGGTAATACACTGAGAAGTCTAATTTACCAAACCGCATACGAGATAAATGGCTGAGTATCATAAAGTAACGGCAAAGGTAATAATAATAAATCCAAAGATTAAATCATAGAATTTTTCATGTCAAAAAATTTGAATAAGAAGGAAAAAAAATCATGAAAGCATATCTTCAATCTAGAAACTGTATTTCCTGTTCTTTAGATTTAAAGAATATTTTGCTGTAGAAAAATTATTCCTGAAGGCAGAAGCGAATAAATATTTAATGTAAAAAGATTTCATAATCAGATGAAAAATTATATTATATTTCAGAAATATTAGATTCACGATTTTAGCAAATTACATTAGAACATCTTCGGAAAAGGATAAATGATCTAAACCTTGTTTTACATACACACTTTCTAAAACAGAGAATTTAATTACATCTGATCATAATTTAGGTTTATTGAACTATGACCAATTAACTATTCTGTGCCATTTTTTTTCCGAATTTTTGTTAAAATCATTTTAGAAACCAGTATTAGAAAACACAGCTTCGACATTTGAAGGAATATCAACAGAAATCAAGAATCCATATGAGAAAACCCAATTTTTTTTATCTTTTGTGAAAGGTCCGAATGCGATGTACGTCAAAATTCGCAGATTATTATAAATTTCTACCGATTTCGAAGGCAGCGATCAGACGCAAGTCCCTCTTGTTCGGGAGCAAAACAAACTCTGGCAATTTTCAGAAATGGCAAATTTTTGCTTCTTCTTTTCTTTACTTTTATTCATTTTTTGAAATACTAAAGAGCTATGCCACCTCTTTCTTTCTCATGGGTATTTTGATTTTATTTATTATGTATGTTCTTCATATGTGAAAGCAAAATTGGCTAGATTAAGCAATGTTTTGGCATTCCCTTGAATGACAGAGGGAGAATTCTTTTCAAACGTCAGCATTTCATTGAAATTGAACCGAATACCTATATTCCAAGCTGATAAAATAGCATTGCAACAAATAAAGAAAGTAGCCTTAATTGCTCTTAAGATAGAGATACTCCACGAATGCTTCGTTATTTTTATCGTTCAGGAGGGGGAGGAAAGGAGAGAACGAAGACGAAGGGCAGGATTTCTTCCGCATAGCCTGGGTGAAAA
Organism: Stegodyphus dumicola; assembly: GCF_044657685.1. Lineage (NCBI taxonomy): Eukaryota > Metazoa > Arthropoda > Arachnida > Araneae > Eresidae > Stegodyphus > Stegodyphus dumicola. Next base: position 40,104,866 of record NC_140776.1, read on the forward strand.
ACTACTTCTGCAAATAAACCACAAAACAGTGTCTCCCGCATTCTAACACAGGCACCAGATCTCTATGACGGACAGGATCAGGAGCTTCCCCTTCTGTTGACTCTGGCCACCGTTTTGTTTGAAGGGGAAGTGCTGTTCCAAAGCCATACGTCAGGCTGAATGTCGTTCGGGAAATCGCGGACAAACAGGACTCATAACACAGGACCCGCATTTAGTCCCAAGTAAGGGGAGGGTGGACGCTTTTTTTCGATACTCTTTCATTGTGACGTTATGAATGGATTTCAGATCTATGAATGGGGCCATCTCCAAATCTTGATTGTTGATTTCAATGACGACAGTTTTGTGTTTCTGAGGCTATGTATAAAATTAAGAAAATTCTCAAATTCTCTAACTTATTATAGACATTCATTATAAAGCTCTAAAAAGTTCTTTTAAGAACCCTTTATGTGGTATTTTATTTCTAATTTAGTTTCGACTTTATAAAAGAGATTATTTTGCCAGTTAAGGGAAACAATACAAGATCAAACTAAGATTCAGTACTGAACTTTCTTATATTGAAATGATGAAACGTTATAGAATTTCTCCATTAAAACTGAATATAAAAATATCTGACTTTAATTGATGGTAAAATAATAACGATAATAATCGGTAAGAAATTCCTTTTACAACCTATAAAGGAATCTGCGCGTTCCACCATGCATTCTCTTCATATTATAAATATTAACAAGCCCAGTTAAGTAGAAGATCCCTGGTTCAAATGCCAGGGTCACATCGACTTTTTACGTTCCTAATAGTCTCCACACTAGTGCTCGAACTCACGATAACTCACTCGTTACCATCTTCTTCTTTTAAAAGGAAGGAATGAAAGAAAATATCTATTTTCCGCGTTCATGTTCCATGTCTCACGTGTAAGTGGTTAAAATGTCCAGCTAACAAGTAGAATTTCTGTGATTTGAATTTCGGTAAAATCCCAGTTGATATTTATAGATTTTCCGCTTCGGAAATTTAATTATCTGTTCAGATCTCTGTGTAATTCCTTCTTTCATTATAAAGAAATAATAAGCTCTGTTATACAGTAATTTTTGTTTTACTCTTCAATGAGGATGCATAACAATTTATTTATTTCTCTCAAACTGAGAATTTAATCAAAATTTCATATCCGCTGAAATTTAGTGTATAGTTTTATTTTTTGATGCGCAGAAATTAATGGTTTAATATCATTTCCAATAGCCACATAGAATTATAATAAGCACAGTGCAAAATTTCAAAATTTTCAAGTATAATTGCATTTATATAAAGGTAGGATGTTTGTAAAAAAAAGCACTATCCTTTCTCCTCGAAGAAAGTATATGAATTAAATTTAAGCATAAAATATATGGCTACAAATATGATGGAAACGAAGATATGTCTGAAAGATATACTTTTACAAATATGGAATAAAAATTGAGAGCGCTTCAAGCGTTGCGAGTTTGGTCCTGAAAACCTAAAGTTTCCATAAGTACACTAAATAAGTGTTACTTTTTTAATTATAATTCCAGAACAGCCTTATCATTTTTACCTTGATTCATTTCTTTCCAATACGCACCCAACCCGAAATAGGAATCATCAGGAGTTGGCAAAAATTTTCATGTGTAACAAATTGTAAAGCCATCCTTCTATGCTACATTTTGCGTCCATAATCCTTGAAGGGTTAACTATCGTAAAGTTAGCATTTTAAGTAATATTAGAGTTTCATAAAGAGTGAAAACACAATTCCGTCCACTGATGGACTATCCACGAGCGGTAAAGTCGCTAAACTCTAACAGTTTGACCTGGGTTTTGAGTCCCAGAAAACGGGCTGGACGCATGGGCGTTTTCGAGTTTTTTTTTTTTTTTTTTTTTGGGTGTAACTTAGATACGAGCAAGTTTACATTAAAAAGTCCTCCACGAAGACATCCTTTTCCTTTGGCAGGTACCCTCACGTGCTTTACCATTATCAAGTAAACCATGCAGTTCCAAAGCATCCTATTATGAAAAAGTAACCTGACAGAAACAGGTTAAGAATTTATCCATAAGGAAAAAAAAAAAAAAAAAAAAAGAATTTGGAGGGAATTTGGTACAGAGACATAATTTGCATTTGATCAATTCAAAATAAAATAAAACTATTAATTTTAACTAGACATCATGTTCATGAAAACATGGCAATCCAAAAGAGAGCCAAGAAGTAGAGCAATTTCAAAAGAAATAGTAGAAAGTATATTCATTCCCAATTACTGTTCAGGATTCAAAGCAAGCTTTTATACTCTTTACAAAGGTAGTATCGAGATATAGATTTAATAACTTCTGTTCTTACAACAATGTTACGCTTCTTAATCCCTGAAAGATTCTAGGAGGGGAACGACGTTTTGTTGTGGTTTTTCCACAGTATTCCAGTCAGGTTTTTGCCAGAACATTTCAATTATGCTTAAAATCTTGAGATTTGACAGTCTGCACCATCTTCTGAATAACTTTCTTTTCAAGATAATTATTGATCAAAGCAGTCCTCAGTAAATAAACTGAATATTCATAAAAATGTATTAGAGTCAAATGTTCTTCTGAAAGGCTTTATGTAGAGCTCAAAATATCACGCCTGTACTTTTTAAGTGGCAAGAACTGGAAAATTTAGAAGCCGCATCCTTTCCTCATAATGACGCCACTTACGTATGCTATGATTCCGGTACTAATATAAGACCAGTTTTATTGATTTTAAAAGGAAGATTTCCCCTTTGGATCACTTCTGGAGAGATTCTTAGTGCAGACTTGAACCTATTGAGAATCAATTTGGGAATCTTTACATGAGAATGAATAATAAACAAATCCGTGATCTTGAGACAAACTTAATGTCGCGAGCAACAAATCAGATGAGTAGTGCTGGATAGAAGTCAATCAGATTTAGACGTACTTAGCCATATGTTAACAGTTCTGCTTGTGTAAATAACTCTCTGAATGAGTTTATTAACTGGTATCCAAGTTCAAAACGCAAAGACTTTCAAGAAGAGTAGCTTATTGCCTGTTTAATAAAACGGAAAGAAATTTACAACTAAGTTTTCTAGTTATTGTTTCAGTTACCTGACAACGGAGACTAATTACTAAGGAGCATTCAATTGTGAGGTTATTTTATTAGGCATTTTCTCTCTCCTTTCCATATGCCTTCGTGGTGCAATTGGAAGCATACTCAACGCATCTTCGAGAGGTACAGGGTTCGAGTCCCGGCGAGAGCACTGCACATTCTTCACATCTGCGCCTTCAAAAAGTCCTAAATGTCTCGACAAATGGCGCCCGAACTAAAAGGTGGTGGACGACAATTCTTCACCACCAGGATTTCACAACTAGGTCCCCTCATTCCCACTCGCCCTTTAAAAAGGGGAGTATGTAAGGTATTTTCTCTCTCCTTTTCGCATGCCTTTCGTGGTATAATTGGAAGCATATGCGACGCGCATTCAAGAGGTCCAGGATTCGAGCGTCGAAGAGCTCAAAAGAGGGCACTGCAGATTTTTCACGTCTCCTGCTTGAATGAAACCTAATGACTCTGCAACATCAAGATCAAAACTGCTCTATCTTTAGTCTTTTAAATAATCTTTTGAATGAGACTAAGAAATCAGTATTATCCAGTTATCGAATTTAAATCTCAATTTTCTTAAGAGTAACTTTTTAATTAACTTATCTTCAATGACGTTCAAAATTAATACTCCCGTTACTGCTAGAGCAATTTTTATCAATGCTTAAACTGAGAATTAGGCCTAGTGGCGCAGTGGTAGCGCATTGCGCAGCAGCACCGCAGATCAGAGGCTCGATCCCCGGGCTGGGCAAGGTTGACTCAGCCTTTCATCCTATGTCTGGATCGATAAAATGAGTACCAAGTTCGTTGGGAAAATAAACACCGGGACCTGCAAGTGTCCTTATACCGGAAAGATTCTCATGCACCTCAGGGCCGTTCTGCTCTTATCCCGGATAGATGCTCATGCACCTCAGGGCCTACTGTTTAGAAAGCAGATATAATGGCACTGCAGGCCATGGTTCATTAAGAGTTGTTGTGCAATTGAGTTTTTTAAAGTTTGAACTGAGAATTATATATTCCATTTTCTTTTCTTCCAAAATATTTAGATTCCGCATTACATCGTTCGAGAAAACTTTTTTAAAAATTTTAATTCACTTTTTACTATTATTTATTATATTTTAAGTTTAATAGTTGGCACCAGTGTAACATATGAATTTGAACATATAACTAAAAAAATCATTTTAAAGATTTATTTTCAAATACTATTTAATTATACACTCTTCGCATTAATCTCCTAAGGTAGTCTAAAGTTTTGCTCACTCGGTTATTTCATTTGAAACTCTGTAAATTTAAATCTTAGTAAAATATTTTAGAAGTCTCAAAAATACTTAAAAGAATTTTGTTTAAAGTTTAACAAATTATTCTTTAAAATTTTGCTGGCTTTTCAGTTTTGTTCAAAAGAAAATTACATTATATAAACTTATTGTAGCATATGACTTAAGCCTTAAGTTAGTTGTTGAATGAATATCTTTAAAAACAGGGGAAATGCAATGACTATTCCAAATGGCAACATTACACTGATTCTGTGGAAGAGGTTTTGTGATTCTCGTTCATGAAGATAGCCTAAATCTTGCTTTATTAATATTAGTAAGGGAAAGACACAATTGCAGTAAGTTTGCTTGTTACTTAAGTCAAATTGCAGTATATTGTACAATTGCTAATGAGAACAAAAATCTTCTTCAAGATAATCTTAGATTGTATGCGGCAAGACAGGCTATGAAAGGCTTGCCAAACATTAGCGGGTAATCTCTAGACCATCCTTCTGTACAGTCCAGATCTCGCAAATGCTTTGAGAATGGATGTATACCATGGACAAGGAAGTAAACGCTGCCGCATCTACTAATTTATATCTACTCCCAGAAAAGATTTTCTAGTTTATTTTTGAAAACACAGTGCATCTATTTAAACGGAACATATTAATATTTCGAAACCGACACCCATACCTAATTTTCTAACAATTCGGACTCCCAATAGTGATTTCTTTTGCCAAACTTTCGACCTTCGTATCGTAACAGGAAATATCTTTCAAAAAACCAAATTAATCGAAGATGCAAATTAAGAAATTTGCTTTCCAATAAACCTTGCAGCATCCAAAAGTATTATAATTAGGTTTTAAATACACATTTGAGGCAGTCGCTATAACGCTCATTTGTTACAGCAACTGTTCCATTGCAATGACCAGCAATCTCTTTTGGTTGCCAGAACCTACTCCGAAAGACAGGTTGGACTTTTTCACTTCTAGTTTTGAGGAAGAGCACCCTGGGGGATCCGGGGGTTTCCCATCCCTCTCCACTCTCGCCAATCCACACGAGAGGACTTTCGACTCACCGCATATTTAGAGTACCGCCATTCCGCACCGACACTATACATTTACAAACATCCATGTCTTCTCTGGGATTTGAACTCGGGCCCTTTGATACTGTAGTAGGCTCCCCTAACCACTATACCGTCTGCGCGACTTTCAAATTGTTTCCACCAGATATTAGAACCATACATTATATTTAAATAAATTAAATAATGAAGAATCTGCATGAATGTATGTATGTTTCTCGCACTGTGAAATAACAACGGTACCTAGAGGCATAAAATTTTGAATAACGTTGTCCTCCACTCGAATATGGGCATCTGGAAGCCCAGATTTGGAATTTGCTTTATTATCATTTTCATATTTTGTAAACATTTAACGAATTTTTTATTAACAAACTCAACGATTTCAAAGCGTTCCATTAAAATCACGTGCATCTTCAAGCACTGATATTTTATGCTCCAGGTTTCTTTTTTTGTGATATTTCTGCTGAACTCAATTTTATGCTTTAAGTACTAGGAATATTATATTTAATAAATAAAGGTAACATACAAAACGTTAAAAAAACGCCCCTTTGAGCGCAATATAAAATCTGAAAGATTTCAGACTGTTTTTAATTTTATTTTTATTTTTATTTTATTTTATTTATTTATTTTTCTGCTTAAAATTTACAATTTCATTTAAAGAAGAGGAAGTAAATTTTAGATTCGTTACTGACGATAATTAAAATAATTATGCATGCAACTTTTCTCTTCTCCACGAAATAGCTTTCTATTTTAGGCTATTATTTATAAGATGAACAGTTATCCCATCCAAATAAATGCAACAGGTCCTTTCAAATATCATTATAGTAATAATAGGAAAATTCCGATTTTTTACGAGCAGTTATGAAAATTAATATAAATTATCAATGAATAACTATAAATTAGCAATTAAAATCATTTAAGTTTTCTAAGTTAATAGAGGAATTCTTAAATAAAAAATTTCTTAGCAGTTGATGGAATCTTCAATTCGAAATTTATTCTTTTATTGGTTTACAAGGCTTCTGTAGGATTCAGAAGATTCTATAGGATTCATTTCTATTCAGAAATTTACGAATGTTCTCAGTTACTTCAACTAAATCAAGAGTATTTGTGCTTTTTAATAAGTTAATAACTTAGGTTTCTAGTCTCTTTTGCACATTAGTTGCTTTATAACTGCATGTACTAGTTTAATTATTAAAAAAAATTTAATAGTTTCCGTATATGAGTATTTCATATGAAAAAAGGAGAAACGCTTTCTCGACTTCTATTCAGAACATAGACTCCAAATCTCAGAATTCTTAACAGGCATGTCTGTTTACATAAATTTAATGAGATATTTCTACTTTTTATTCAATTCAAGTAATTCCGAATACATCTAGTTAAAAAAATCAATCTCTGATTATGCTTTGGAATGTCTAATCATTACCTATCTATCGACCTTCTTTTGCTTGTGTGCCTAGTTCTACACCTTCTCCAACCGCTATAATTATTAGTTATCTACAACAATGCATTATTCTTCTTGCCTCGCTTAGACTTTACTTCTTTATTCAATGCTTGAACTGATTATTATATGGCTCTCTTTAATTTTATACTGAATACCACTTTACAGCAAGAAAATGCTGTCATAGCTATTTCACCTCATAACAAAAGAACTTTGTAATTCCGATTTTGAAAATATTTTCATTAATTTTATATGCAGGTATGCTGCATTACCGTACTACGCTTTTTCAGGTTTTGCAACCTATTCTTTAAAATTTAAGAATAATCATTTATAAATTTTAATATACATTAATAATAATTAATAATTTATATATTTTCATTCATTAAATTAATTTATTTGAAATTATAAGTAAACATTTGACTAATAATTATTTCATTAGGTTGAAGTTTATTTATATTCTTTTAATGCAAAATTTAATTTAATTGTTTTTTAAATGTGCTCGGAATATGATAAATGATTGACTCATTTTGCCTCTAGAAATATATTGTGCATTTCAGTATATGTTAAGATAACAGTTTAAAATAATAAAAAAAATTGACAAACCACAACTTTTATTTTAAAGGTAATATGGCTTTTCTAACATTTCGATTTATATCCTTTCACATTCAAAAAATAAACTCATAAAAAATGGAGAATTTTTAAAATTGAAGTAATTTTTAAGTTTATGTAATTTTTTTCACAGCTTTATGTGTTAATAGCAATAGCTATTTTTATTTAACACACACACACACAAAAAAAAAAAAAAAAAAAAAAAAAAAACAGCAAATATTGCATAGTTAGTCCAAAGGGGCTTTGTCCCTGAGGGACTTTGTTTTCGTTTTGAGATTTTGCGTCGAATCACTCTGAATGTCCGTTTCACTTTTCAAACTGTTGCCACCAAATATTATCGCCCTGTATTATATTTGAAGAAATTATATAATGAAGAATCTGCATAAATGTATGTATATTTCTCGCATTGTGGTAAAACAACGCTACCTAGAACCATCCAATTTTGAATGACGTAATCCTACTACGAATAAGGGCATCTGGAAGCCCAAATTTGACATTTGGAATTTTTTTTATTATCGATTTCATATTTTATAAAACTTTAACGAATTTTAGATTAGTAAATTCAAGGATTTCAAAGCGAGATGGTAAGCTGTACAGAAATTTTTATCTCCGGCGGGTGAGACTGCGTATCGGAAATTCTAAAGATATGCTCAGTTTAAAATTATTTTACGATATTGCTCTTGAACTGAATTTTATGGTTTAAGTGCGAAGAACATGATATTTCATAAATAAAGGTAACACACAAAATGTTAAAAAAAACGCCCCTTTGGACTAATTTAAAATCTGAAACCTTTCAGATTTTTTTTTAACCGAACTCTTCTTTGAAATGTTAGATTGTAATCTGAAGTTTTGAGATTGCAAGTATTTCCCCCTGCCTTTATAGTAATTTTCATTTAGTTTTCAAAAAATGCAGCTGCATTTTCTAAAATAATTATTTTCTCCAATATCAAACTTTGCTGGAATTCGACACGATATATACTTTATAAACACAGAAATGAGGCAAAACGTTAGCAGAACAGCAAATTTTTGCTTCGAGTTTTTTAGGATAAGAATGAGTGTTTAAATTCTTCTTTATTCGGGCCTCTATTCAATTTGTGCCCCATTCGTTGAGATGACACTGCAAAGTCTTCTCAATGACTCGTCTTGGGCAATCATCGGGAAGCCTTTAAAAATAATATGCTTAGAAGGTAGGGAGAGGGAAACGAATCCGAAATTGGTGAAGAGTTCTCCCCTTTTTCCAAAAGAGTGTTCTACCCCCCTGCCTTTCCATTCTCGCTTTCGGTTCTATTGAAGCAATGGTTACTGCGAATCTTTTATTACAGAGAGAGGGAGATCATAAAAAGAGGTCTTCTGTGTGCCCTCTTTATCCTCTAAATAGGGGGGAAGATATTTAATAGGGATGCTGTGGTATTATTGCCTCACCTGCAATGTTTCTCACAGATTTTCGATCTCGAGCCTTCTAATGATTTGAAATAATGCTGGAACTGTAAAAATGCTTATCAAAATAAAAAAATAAGAGAGAAAAAAACTGGAATGTTGTCCCCCATATTCCCGTCTAATCTTAAAAATAGTCAGAAAATAATTTTTGCACTCTGAACCCTGTAAGCTCATGAAAAATTAATCGGTCCAGATTATTTTTATAACGAAACATTTTAATCCGTACGGTATGCATAAAAGATTTCGAATTCTACAAAATTAGACTGATGCAAGATCGAACCAGCTTAAAATCACACAAAATTAACCGCAGATTTCAAATTGTACTACGAAGATCAAGCTTTAATGCTTGACACTATTTACATTATCTTCGTTTATCCCTAAAAGCACTTCACAAGAGGTAGAGGTTTAAAGCGCGAAGCAGTCGCATTTGAAAGAAGTGATTAAAGGCTGTCTTCGGATAAGTAATTGAAGAAATCTAATATTCGCAGTACCAGCGTATTTTCAGGTGTTCCAGTAGTCGAGTGCTAAGTCCGCTGAACACTGATAGTTTGGCCCTGATACAAATTCCGTTAATGGGCTGGCTTTATGGATGTTTTCTTCGGTGATCCCCCAAAAGCCATTTTCTCTTAGAAAATCCTCCTAAGTATCCCTCTCCCTCTCAGGTCAACAGCCCTCCCTGCTTTGCCTTAATCATTTAACCTAACATAACCCAGAATATTTTATCATAACTTCATTAAATTAGTATTCATAAAACTATTTGCACAACAGTATCGAAATCATATGTTTTCTTTGCTCCTTGCATGTTCTGATGTAAGTAATACCGCTGCCATTCGCCAACACGGCTTCGACCCCACCAGTGGCCGTGCAGTTAAGACTGCTGAATAATGGGAGTTCGATCCAGGTTTGATTCCTAAGGAATGGGCTGGCTGCATGGTTGCTTTTTTTTTTTTTGTGGTTTTCGCCATGTATAACATAAATATGAATAATTTTTCGTAGAAAATCCTCCACCAAGGCAACCCGTCCCTTAGGCAGATAGCCTATGTGTACTTTGCCCTATTCCATTGGCCTAACCTAGCTTAAACTTCAAGGTGGCTTAATTTTTCGATATAGAGACTTATTTTTCCCTAGTTCCTCTTCGTATATGAAATGGAATAGTGATAACGACGAAATAGTGATAAGCAACGAAACTAATAATAGCCTCGGTTAATTTTTTTTTTGAATGAGGTAAAGAAAAAGTATAGTTTATAGTGATAAAAACTCTGGTCAGTAACATTCTCTACTGAAGAAATATCATAACAATCCTGAGAGAATTTAGGAAATACACACTCATTAGTGTTAATAAATATCAGAATAATAATGTTCAGAAGTCAAGCAGATAGCAGAAAAGCCACATTCAATATGATAATACATATGATAATGATATTAGTTAAAACCATTGACGCTATAAACAAATAAGTATAAAATTCCACAATCATACGCAGAGACAATTAGGCAACATAAATGGGGTTCATACACTGTGAACTTTGTACAGGAAATAGAGGAAACACAAAAAATCGGAGTGTAGTGAATATCTGAGTGTAGAGAATTTATCTGTCGACTGATACATACATAAACATTTACCAGTTAAGACCCAAAATTGTCCTTTAGACACCATTTGCATAATTATAACAAATATTTACTTTTTCTAAAATTGCTATTTTCTAAAATTGCTAATTTTTAAATTAATATTTTGTCTCATTTAATTTAATGTGACCAGTTACAAATAATACTATTACATTATTACATCATTTATTTCACATACTGTGCTATCATATAACAATATTTTGCTTAGTTAATTAAATTAGGAGACAAACAGATATCTTTTGCTGTCATACCATGCAGATTATACTCATAACAGACTTTTATCCTGGAACTTGAATACAGCGAAAATATCCAATTTATAAAGTTCTACTTCTTTATATTACTACTAAAGTTAGTAGATTACGTTGCAGTACACTTTAAAAGGAAGACCCTCCGGTGACATTTTATTTAACTCTCTTGATTGAATAATATTGAATAGCCCTCTTTGAATTGAATTAACTGTCTCTGACGTTTTGCAAATAATGAATAAGAAGCCATATTAATGATGGCTACACCGTAAATTTTTCCAGTCGCTGGAAAGCAGAAACCCTTTTGTGGAGCTGTGAAAATCAGATTGGGTCAACAGAATTAACCTCCCGTGTTAGATATGTATACATTAAAATGTGAGGTCAAAATGCATGTCGGCAGGCTCAGTTAAATCATACATAAACTTGGGAAAAACATCAAAGTTGATTCGGAGTTAAATGAGGATCTGTTCGCAATGTATTTTCGATAATGACTGGAGCAAAATGTAAACTTTAAAAACTAAAATTACTTTAATGATTAATTTATGCAAAACATACATTTTAAATGTTTTTCGAGGAAATACTAATATTTCGTCAAAAATAATTTAGGACTGATATTTATATAGTTTAGGAAAAGGAGCCATTAATTACTTATCATTTGTTATAGCTACAAGGAGCCATTAATTACTCGTCATCTGTTATAGCCATCAAGGACCCATTAATGACTATAACCAGCATTATGTTTCATTCAAATGATTTTACGCCTTACCTCAAAATTTCTGGTTTATTTCACATTAAAACCTCTCTAATTATCAGTGCGCAATATCAAAATCTGATCAGTTTGATAACAGATAAATTGTATGAGAAAATTCAGCACCTACCTTTAAATGAATTTTAAAATAACTTAAATAAAGAACGAATACATGTATAGTTGTGCAAACTCGTTTCGAGCTTTATTGAACTTTGATACCGTATATTTATGTAAAAACGCTTTATATATCTATAGGTTGATGGCGCCGTAAATGCATATAGAAGAAAAGACTTGCAGAAGTCTGCGAATTCTGTTATTTCCTTTTTATTCATGGCTGGCACACAATTTTGCTTAATCCAATATACACTAAATGGGCCTTATAGAACCTTGTTCTTAAAGAATATTTTATGTTGGTACGGACAGTCTCGTAAAATATATTTTTGAAGGTAGCGGCAAGTTGCAAAAGCAAAACGAGGAACGAAGAGTCACGCATTCAGAAGAAAGCGGGGAAGAGAGAAGAGTAAAAATGTTTAGGTTCTTAACTGAAATCTTATTCAGTGATCGTATAAAAGGTATTTACATTGAAGTGTTACCTAATGACGTGTTGTAATGCCGATTAATTTTGAAATGACGCAGTTTAGATTGATATATAACAACTAGTTACTATTTTTAGATCAGAAAGGAAAAGTACCCAAATTAAAACGAAGAATAAGAGGGACGATTGTCAATTAAAATTAGAAGTTTGTTTGCTTTACGTATTTTTATCTTACATTTATATTTATACATATATTATAGACATATATATATAACTAATGAAGGAATTCATAAGTCACTATCCAATTACGCGCTGTAAGCTGCAACAACTTGTAGCAATATATCGAAAATTAGAAATGTTTAAATCCAATGCTAATTCACCCTGGAGTAAGGAGCTGACAAATATAAAAAATAAAAAATAATAAATAAAATCTGAAGGCTTTCAGATTTTACATTACGCCCAAAGAGGCGTTTTTTTAACGTTTTGCTTACTATCTTTATTTATTAACTATCATGTTCTTCGCACTTAAACCATAAAATTCAATTCAACAGCAATATCGCATGAACATGGCTTTAGAATTTCCGATTACACAGTCTCGCGCGCTAGAGATAAAGTTTTTTTTTTCCAGTATTGCTATTGCTTGCTTTGAAATCATTCAGTTTGTTAATAAAAATTTCGTTCAAGTGTTGCAAAATATGAAATCGAAAATAAAATAAATTTCAAATTCCAAAATCGTACTTCCAGATGCCCATATTCGGTGAGGACTACGTTATTCAAAATTTGGTGTCTCTAGGTGCCGTTGTTTTTCACAATGCGTGATACCTACATACATTCATGCAGATTCTTCATTGGTTAATTCTTTAAATATAACATAGAGCTCAAATATTCGGTGGCAAAAATTTGAAAAGGGAACCAACATTTATAGTGAACCAACGCAAAATGCCAAAACGAAATTAAGAGCCCTTCTGAGCTAACTCTCTTTGGACTAAAAATTGTTTGAAAATGCAATAAACCAATGTGAATAAATCTTGTCCAGCATTGAGATCAAGGGCGCAAACGCATAAGTGAAAACAAAGTTAAAAAAAGTGGTGCAGAATTATCAAATAGAATCAAAAATGTAAATAATTCAGAAATTGCATCTCTCTGCACGCTCTCGTCAGACGGATGAGGTATTGAGGAAATCAAATGGATCAGCCTGCTTCTGAACTGCACAAATTTACTAAATTAAAACTTCACCTACAAACCAATTTGTGTCTTCATAAATCAACCCCTACGGGCTCGGGCTGGAACAAAAAGAACATTTTACCAAATTTCCTGTGAATCCAAAATTCGTCTTAACAGTAAAAAAGTACAATAATCGTAGTAGCACTTGCAGTTTGTAACAAGGTTTTTGTCTAAAAATGAAAAAAGTAATTGTTTAGTTAAAAAACAATTTAGAAAGCTCTGCTAATACCATGAGTGCTGATAGCACTGGGTTGGGCTAACCCGTTAGGGTTACCTCAACATGTGCAAAATAATTTCAAGTGGAACGGTAACATTAAAGCTAAAATAATATTTTTAAGCAAATAAATCCGTAATGCTTGTGTATTTTAAAAATTAAATGCAATACGAAATTAAAAATTTTTGATGTTTAGGGTGCGCCATATACTCTATCATGCATCGCTTCAACAGAATCAAGTGATTCAACAGGAAAGTAAAGCTGAAGTAGCAAAAGTTTTGAACGTAAGAAGTGGGAGCATTTAGCCTTCAAGAATAATTTTTCTTAAGCAAAAAAAAAAAAAAAAAAAAAAAAAAAAACTAAAAGAAACTTTAAATGTGATATATAGCATATAAATTAAATGCTTTAAGTAAAAAGTGAGTTAATCTTACATATGTAGCAGAATAGAAGATAGTACAGGAGTCGCGCCTAAAGATGCAAGTATTTCGTGAAGTTGTAATTAATCTTAAAGAATAAATGAAAATAAATGAAAATAAACTTAAAGAAAATGAAATAAGCTGTAATTTACTACAGATTTCAGAATTTTACTCAAGAGGGCTGCCTTGAGACTGAGAAACTGAAGTAGACCCTTTTCGTTAACAAAAGAATTATTAAATAGCCCAATCAAAATTATTGTATTTAAGACTTTTGATAAGAATGTCTAATACAACGGCGTTAATATATTTATTCTTTACCATCGTAAAGGTTTAGATGTAGTCTATCATTATAAACAGCAAGTATGAGGTTAAAAAAATTTTTTTAGATTGACAGCTGTAATTTAATAAACTTTATTTTGATAAATTTATGTGGAAGTTTGTTATTTTTCAATATTTTAATAAATAATCTAAGTTCTTTTTCAAAATCTTGACTGTCTCTACATATATTTTTAATTCTTTTGGTCTGATTAATAATTGTGTTTTCTACATTTTTCCTGAACATATTAAATTGATAATTAATTATCGTAACGGTATTCAAATTGAAGAATCTCCTTTTCCCAAATAATTTTATTTTGTCTTATTTTAGATTTTCAGGTCTGAATAATTTAATTTTGCTAAGTTTTAGGAATTTTAGGTAGATGTTTTGTTTTTCTCTTTCATTGTTATTGGCAATAATGTAGTTAATGTATCTGAAGGTTAATTTGAAAAGTTTTGGTGTATGAAAGCTGTTGGTAAAATTAAATTCTTTGAAGAGGAGGAAAAGGTTACAAATTGTAGTAGAATAGTTAATATCCACAGGAATATCATTATTTTGTAGGTTATTATTTATTTTATTATAACACTCAATTTTTGATAAACTAAATATTTTACATTGTAGGGTTTATATTTATTTTAACTAACATTTATTTTAAGTTTAAACTATCTTTCCTGTCAAGCCTTACTTTCCCCTGGAACTGCCAATGCCAGAATATGTAAATTTGAGTAGAACGCGCAAGCATTCAAATTATCAGCGGAAGTATTCTGATTTAAATAGAAGGAAACGAGTTCGGTGTGTGATATTCTTACTGCACGAGCGCGGAGGTAGCGAGAATTGAAGAACTCCGCGTTGCGGCCTATGTGCTTGGCGGGAAGTAGTGGTAATCGTTCCAGTGAGCTTCAAGTCTGCTGAATTAGCAGCGGTATTGTAAAACGCGGTGAGTTAGTTATTTTAGAGAGCCTCGTAGTTAGAATCTTGTCTTTACTTTCTTTTCAGGTTATTATTTTTATTTGACTGCCGAGTTGGCACCGTCTGTAAGCGTCAAGAGGACGCCATTGTAATTTATTACGTTGAATAAAAAGGGACTTAAACCCTTTACAAGACTCTGTGTTTTATACAGCTTTCACAGTCACCTCTTGGTTGCGTGCAAGTTGGAGGCGCGCAACGTTATATTGGCGCCCGAACAATTATCGAACTGAAATGGCCGAAAACTGGATGGAAGCCGCTGGACAACACCAAGAAATGACAAGTCAGTTAGAAGGATTTGGATACCCGGTCCAGACTTTGAGAGCATCAATCAAGCCAAACGTCTATTTCGACGGAAAAAATTCGGTGTCGGTATTTCTAGAAGGTCTAGAAAACCACTTTCAGCTCTACCCTGTGCCTGAAAGACAAAAAGTTGCCATCGCCACATCAGCACTAAGAGGACAGGCCGCGCTATGGTGGAAAAACATAGGCAAATTTTTATTAGGGGAATTTGGAAGCCCGACATATATATTTGAAAAATTCAAAAAATCGTTAGTAAAGGCCTTCCCCATAGTGAAAGATCGCGCACGGCTGGAAGCCGAACTATATAGTTTCTATCAACGGGATACAGCACAATTGACGGACTTTATTTTACGAAAAATCAAGCTAACGGATATGCTGTATGGAAAGAAACCCGATGCGGAGATAATTGAAATAATATTACCAAGATTGTTACCCGCTGTCCAAGACTACTTTGAAATTAGAAACCCAAGCACATTGCAGGAACTTTTCGAATTGGCGGTGAAGTTTCAAAATCGCAGAATAGCGGAAAAAGCGAGAGGGGAAACATATTCTCAAAGTACCCGAAGGAAGGAGGAAACCAGAAATGGAAATCGCTCTTATGGGGGAAAGAACTATCAAGCTAACGCATCGAAACTCGAAGGTCAAGGCCCAAAAAGAAAATTTGAAAATAAACATCCGCGTACCCAGAAGACACAGATTGAAAAGAAAGCTTTAAACGAGTAGAGGGGCCTGTGAAAGGGAGGGTCCAGACCCCGGAAGTTTTAAAAAAACCCTCAAATAGACATTTAAACACGGTCATCGTAAAAAACTCACAGCTACCAATTATACAAGTCCTGGTTGGCGATGTACCAGTAGAAGCCCTCATCGATACAGGAGCAGAAGGAAATTATATGAGTGAAAATTTCTTCAAAAAGAATTTTTATAGGATACGATTATTTAAAACCAGAAATACGGAAATTATAGCGGCGCAAGGAAAAACATGTCACTGCATCGGGAAATTATCATTAAACTTACAGGTAAAAGAGGAAAATCTCAAAGTATTAATTTTTGTGGTGAAAGACCTGCAACACTCTCTTATTTTAGGTATGGAGTTTTTAAGGGCCGCGAGGGCCAAATTAAATTTTCAAGATAGTTCCGTGGTGTTGGAGATGGACCAGAGGGTGGTGGAACCTGTGGAGACACCTGAAGTGGACCTCAGCCATCTGAATGACCATGAAAGTAAAGCAATACAGCAAGTGGTGAGTAATTTTTCTCATTTGTTTTCAGAAAAACCAGGAAACTGCCAAATCGTGACGCACAAGATTCAATTAAATGCCGAAAAACCTTGTAGGACTAAGCCATACCGTTATGACAAACAAAAAGACTTAATCATCGAAGAACATATTCAGGAGATGTTAAAGAATAAAATAATAACGCCCATAAATAGTGAGTACGCGAGTCCAGTCGTACTATGTAGGAAAAAGAACGAGTTTCCTCCTTCGGATAAAAGGGCTTGGAGGTTTACTATTGATTACAGAAAACTAAATAGTATTACCAAATTTCCAGTTTACCCTTTGCCGGTTATAGACGAGATCATTAGACAGATCAAATCCACAAGATATATGTCTACTTTGGACTTAACGTCTGGCTACTATCAAATAGCTATGAGACCCGAAGATATACATAAAACCGCGTTTATAACAAAATCGGGCACTTATGCATTTTTACGCATGCCCTTTGGGTTGTGTGGGGCCCCATCAACATTCCAGAGAGCTATGGACATTGTTCTAAAGCCTGTCCTAGGAAAGTCAACTTTAATTTATCTAGATGATATAATTATAACGAGTAGTACGTTGGAACAACATATGAATGATCTAGAACAAGTTCTTAAATTATTAAAAGAGGCCAGTCTTACAATTAACGCCTCAAAATGCAAGTTCGCAACTAAAGAACTTAAATATCTCGGTTATAAAATTTCGCAAAAGGGTATAGAAACGCAAGATTCAAAAATAAAAGCTATTAAGAATTTCCCACCGCCCAACACCGCCAAGAAACTTTCTTCTTTCCTTGGATTATGTTCTTACTATCGATCTTTCATAAAAGATTTCGCTAATATTGTTGAACCACTCATAGTAATCAAAAGAAAAAGGGCTAAATTTACGTGGACAGCGGAAGCTAACACAGCTTTTGAAAGATTAAAAGAAGCGCTTATTAATGCCCCTGTTTTAAAATTCCCTGAGGGGGACGAAAACCTGGAAATTGCAGCAGATGCGTCAGACTATGCGGTGGGTGCGGTTCTTATGCAAAATAACCATCCGCTGGCATTTTTTAGTAAAACATTGAATCAGACACAAAGGAATTATACAGCTACAGAAAGAGAAACATTAGCCGTATTAATGGCTGTACACAAATTTCGAGTTTATTTCGGCAAATCGCCAGTAACAGTCTTTTCGGATCATGCGGTTGTCGGTAGACTTTACTCGGGAAAAAACCTAACGCCCAGGTTAATAAGATGGGCTTTAAAACTCCAAGAATATAATATCACAATAAAATATAAACCGGGTAAGGAAAACAATGTAGCTGACGCACTTTCTCGTATAAAACTGGACGATGAAGGAAATGAACTTAAATGCGCTGTGTTGACTTCAAAAATTTTAGATTCTAGAGATACGGTTATTACTGAACTGAAAGCTGATCCTGAATTTGGAAATATCTATGCTTATTTGAAAGACCCCGAAAGCTTTGAGCACACAGATATCGATGCGATAAGAAATAGAGCAAAAAACTATGAAATAATAGATAATTTATTATTTTATACGAGAACAACAAGCGAAAATCTTGAGTATAAGCCAGTCATCCCAGCCTCGCTTCGATTAAGCATTTTGAAGGAGTTGCACGAAGAAAAAACAGCGGGCCACCTCGGGGTCAGAAAGACTTTAAAAAGGGTACGCGAGGCGGTATATTTTCCGCAATTATACAAAATAGTAACGGCGTATGTCAGGTCCTGCAATCAATGTCAGTTAATAAATGATATTAATTACAGCCCGGCCGGGTACGTAAATAGCATTCGCGCTACATTTCCGAATGAAATTTTAGGCATAGATCTCCTTGGTCCCTTCCCCCAGAGCGAGTTAAATAAAAATCGTTTTCTTTTAGTAATAGTAGATCATTTTTCAAAATGGATAGAAATTGTTCCACTTAAATGCGCGTCAGCCAAAACAGTCGCAGATGCATTCTTACACAGATACATTTTAAAATACGGTGCACCGATAAAAGTCATTAGCGATAACGGAAAACAATTCATTAGTCAAATATTTGAAAACATATGCAATGGACTTGGCATACGCCATATCAAAATGGTTCCGTATAGACCACAGGCTAACATAGCAGAAAGAGTTAATAAAAACATAGTAAAAATAATTCGCAGTTACGTGAGCACACATCACAAGCGCTGGGATGGCTACATAAATGAATTAGCTTATGCTTTAAGAACGGCACATCATGATACTACGGGAAAAACTCCAGCAGAATTATTCTTAGGCCGAAAATTAATTACGCCTTTAGATAAATTATTCTTTGTGCAACAAAGAGAGCAGGAGTTTAAACAAAAAGATGTGCAAAAGTTGATTGATCAGGCGCTTAAAACCTCGGATACGGCAAGAAATAGGCAGAAACTATATTACGATAGAAAACGCCGTGAAGCAGATTTTAAAACTGGGGATAAAGTATTGAAGCGGAAATTTTCTTTATCAAGTGCCCCAGACAATTTTATGGCAAAGCTAGCTCCAAAGTTTGAAGGCCCCTATGTAATTCAGGAAATCAAAGGAGTAGTCTTATATCTTAAGAACGAGAGAGGGGAAATCTGTAAAGCAAGTCCCGACCAGGTGAAAAAATACTATAATCCAAATGATTTTGAAATCCTTAAAAGTTTCTTGCAGGACTCAAGTCTAAACGAAATAGAAGGGCCAGAGACAACAACTATTCCAACACCCAAGAAACAGAGAACTGAAGAGAGACCTAGCACTTCTACAACCCGGACGTCGGTATCAAAAAGAAAAAATAATTTTCAAACTCCAGCGTTTAAGAAAAACAAAAATACAGATGAACCGGGTAAAGAAACCGTGGTAAAGAGAAAAACACCACCTACAAAGGATGGCAGGAGAAATTACACATCAAGGAGAACGCGCACACGGCCACAGAGTCAGGTGCCAGCAAGGCCGCCGTTCCGGAAACTAAAACGCCAACAAGAGGCACAAAAATACGAGGAACAGAAGAAATTCAAGAAGGACTCCAGACCGGAGGACGTCAAGACCAGCCGTCCCAGGGAGAAACGGAAAGGCCAACAACCAGACGATTACTTCGTCAAGAGGCCAGCATGTAGAGGACGCAAAAGAAAAAGTCAGGTGGACGACACTCGGAGGGCAGTAAGGAGAAGATTAACATCCATGAAACCTCTAACTTGGGACCAATTCTGCCAAAAACGAATGACGGAGTTTCAAGCATCGAAAACTCAAAGATAAGTTAAAACCTTCTATAATTTTTTTTTTCTCTTTTGTTCCGAAATGTTATGCATAAGTACGAAGTTCTATGTTTTGACGAAAGTCAATATGTCTCGGTTGAGACTTAGTTTTGTTTTACTTTATTTAGCTAAGGCAAAAGTATTATTTTCTTTAAGTGTAAAAGCTAAAAACAAGCATTTTCTGTTGGTCGAAAGACTAATTCTGTTATGTTAAAGCCAAAATTTGGCCGAAGATAAAAATAACTTCGTATTCTTGTATTAATAAGAATTTTACTTTCAGTGCCGCCAGCTTGGCGAAGAATGAGTAAAGTAAAAATTTATTTTCTCTTATTCATTTTATGGTAAATTGTAAAAAGCATATGTATTAAACTTTTGTAAATGTATGTAAATGTTTGAATGTTATGTAAAAGTAGAATTTAGTCTAGAAGCATAAAATTGTAGATGCTAAAAGTGAATGCTTAAAAGCAATGAAGTCAAAATTTAAGTATTAAACTGTAAAGTCATGCTTTAGAGCGAAAGCCTGCATGTTTAAAGATGAATGAGGGGGAAGTTAGAATGAATGTGTTTTGTAGGATTCTCCACCTACATTTGCATTTTTAAGACTATTAAAGTAGCTCATTGAGTTGTAGAATGTCGAGTAAGGTGTGTCTATTTGGTCGTTGAATTCTAACAAATCATGGTGGTTAGGGGAAGTGTTGTAAGACTAAAACACGAATATTCCCGTTTGACACCACACACGGTGGAGAGCCAGGGTAAAGTTAATGCTTGAAAAATTGAATGAATGTGAAGTAAGCAATAACTAAGAAAAACGAATCGTTTAAAAACAAAAATTTATTGTGTCAAGAAAGTGTAAATTATAATGTATGTAGAAATATACTGATACTTATTCCTTCCAGATGCTGGAAGGAAAGACCAAGATTGATTGATGAAATCCAGGAAAAGTTGCTGTAAGAAGAGAGCTTTGTAACGATCAACAGAATTTTAGTATACAAATGGTTATATAAGATATTTTTTTTGTGTAAACGAGGTTCTCGCCAATTAGTTCAGAATTAGATAAACTTACAACAGGTCGTTTGTAGGACCTGCTTCCAAGTTTTCCAAATTATGGCAGCGGCAAATGTAGGGTTTATATTTATTTTAACTAACATTTATTTTAAGTTTAAACTATCTTTCTTGTCAAGCCTTACTTTCCCCTGGAACTGCCAATGCCAGAATATGTAAATTTGAGTAGAACGCGCAAGCATTCAAATTATCAGCGGAAGTATTCTGATTTAAATAGAAGGAAACGAGTTCGGTGTGTGATATTCTTACTGCACGAGCGCGGAGGTAGTTAGCGAGAATTGAAGAACCCCGCGTTGCGGCCTATGTGCTTGGCGGGAAGTAGTGGTAATCGTTCCAGTGAGCTTCAAGTCTGCTGAATTAGCAGCGGTATTGTAAAACGCGGTGAGTTAGTTATTTTAGAGAGCCTCGTAGTTAGAATCTTGTCTTTACTTTCTTTTCAGGTTATTATTTTTATTTGACTGCCGAGTTGGCACCGTCTGTAAGCGTCAAGAGGACGCCATTGTAATTTATTACGTTGAATAAAAAGGGACTTAAACCCTTTACAAGACTCTGTGTTTTATACAGCTTTCACAGTCACCTCTTGGTTGCGTGCAAGTTGGAGGCGCGAAACGTTATAACATAAATGTCCCATTTTTCGAATTCACTTTAACCTCTCCGCGTATCATGTATGTTATGCTTCAGTTTCTCTCCGTGGGTCCATCGTATCAAAATATGATACGATGTCACTGGCGGCCCATTATATCATATCTGATACGTTGAAATGAAACATTTTATTTTACATTTTAAAAGCGCTTAAATAATATCAGAATCCCGTGGAACTTAAGAGAATGGAATGCCTTGAGTGTTGATCTGACTGTTATTACTATCGTTTACTATTTTATCCATGAATATAAAACTCAAGATGCTTACAATACGAGCTCAGAGTTTAGAAATATTTCACACAGCTGAAACGGCTTAGATTCGTGTTTATCAGTATCACAATAGGATATCATAGTCACGAATATTTAAATTCTTAAGTATTTACTTCATTATTGTATAGAAAGAAATTAAATATGGGAATATAATGTTTGTAGCCTTCCATCCGGGACTCTGACTGCCGAACCAAAGGGCCTGGGTTCGAATTCCAGATAGGGCATCGATACATGCAAATGTATAGTGTCTGTGCGGCATGGGAGTACTCTAAATATGCGACGAGCCGAAAGTCCTCTCGAGAGGGGAAGAGAGGGTAGGAGACCCTCGAACCGGTTCCCCTGAGTTCTCCCCATCAAAATTGGGGGCGAAACTAAGCAATATACAATAAAATATATCCCGCACCATACAGGAGAGTATGAAACTCTCGCACCATACTCACCTGTATGGTGCGGGAGCAGTTTTGCAATCCTTGCCACCTTGCAGTCTTGCATTCCTTGCAGATGAATTTCTTGGGCTTGTTCTGAAGTCGTACAAGAGGGATTTAGTTACAACAACAACACATATAATCTTTATTACTGTTGTTAGCCAACAAAGAAAGCATTGATAGTGAAGAAGCAAATAAAGCATCTTTAGCTTACAAGAAGTTAAATGAATTGCTATAAATGATCCAAGAACTGTTTGATTGTGATATCGAGATTAACTCAAATGAAAAAAGAAGAGACCCGTTTATGAGAGCATTTGAAGCTTTTTACCAAGGAACTAAAGAAATGCATGTCATTGTTCTAAGCAAAATTCACCAGCATTAATTTGTAGGGTCTACTTGTCTAACTTCTAAGTGAGAACTGTAAGAGTAGGAACTGCTCAGGAGAAGTGTTAAAAGTACCCTTTATTAACTCCTTAAAATTTACAATGCGTCAACTCTACGCTAATACACTACGTCTCTCTTGGACGGTAACTGAAATCACAGAACTAAATTAAAAAATCGAAAATATGCACAAGTAATAGAACTAAGCTACAGGGCTCATATAATTCCTGTTTCTTAAACCCGAGTCGAAACTAGTGGCACGTAAATACTGTTATGCCGCGTAAATGCAGTTATGCCATGTAAACCAGCAATAACTCCGGGAGCAGAAGCTTACGCAACGGAGGTGAAGGCAATCACCTAACTTTCTTTAACTTTCCTACTGAACCTCGGTTTTTAAACTCTTTCTTCGAAAGGTAGAATTTACATTCCTTCATGCGCGCTACCAAATTTAAATATTCTAGCATTGAAAATTAGGGGAATAAAGGCTTATAGGAAAGTTTAAAATTAAATTTTAACTTGTTAGTTAAAATAAATACAAATCCCTGCAAATTGTATCACTTTGATTGTTTAATTATATTGAAAACTGGATTACAATAAACCCTGTTGAAACAGGGTTTACTGTAATCCAGTTTTATGTAAAGTAATATAAAGATGATCCTGCACTTTTGCGTAAACTTTTCAAAATATTTTAATAACATTTTTATCAATTCATCTTCTGTAATTATTCATCTTGTTAGCTGTAACTTTCAGTTTGATTGAATTTTTTGTGAAATTTTGGTTGTGGATGCAAACTGGAGAATTTATTGTATTGCAACTTATTGATAATTTTTGTCATATGCTTTAAATTTAGTATATATATTGTATGCTTTAAATTTAGTGCTGTTTGTTGATTATTGAAGATTTTCCAAGCAATTTGATTATTAGGTTCATTATTTATTGTTTCTTGATTATATTTTTTCAGATAATACTGAAATATTGATAGCTTGTATGTAAGGATGAAGCTGAAAGGATTTTTAAGCTCTTTAGACCTTTTTATTAAGATCATATTAATTAAAACTAATAATGCAGTACATTTAGAAATTCATAAAATGACTTTTTGGTTGCAGTTCTGCAATTAAAAATAATAAACTGCTTTCTTCTCTTTCAGAAATGAGTTTATTTTGTATATTGTAATTTATGTATAAAATATTTCAGTATTTATGTAATAAAGTTATACTAATTTAGAATATTTATAAGTGATTTTTTTTTTTTTTTTTTTTTTTTTTCTTTTCTTTCCTTTTTTTTCTTTAGGTTTTATAATTTTGCTGTTCAATTTAACTTTCACTTTCAGAAACACTAATATAGTAATCCTAAGACATTAAGAAGTTTTCAATAAATAAAGAAAAATATTAACCCTTTGATGCATACAAATAATCTAGAGAAGTTAAACGAAAATGTTTGTATTTTTTTCTACTTAAAATAACCTTAGTAATGATTAAAAAATTAATTTTATTCAAATTTCGTTTTAAATAATTGCTACAGTTTGTTCACTGCAGTGGACAGCATGCATATACGTACATGCATACAGATCTCTTCCCAACGATTTACAGTCATTGCATTTGAAATCATTTCCTGCCTTGTTTGCAGTGATCATTACCATCTTCTAAATGGTAAATCTACAACTGACATGTACATACAGATCCCCCAAAATACCTTCATTTCGTCGATTGTGATTGATTTCATTTTGCTATGATTTTGTAACCTGTACCTATTGGATTCAAATGTCAAATGTTCTAGAAATTCCTTGCGGAACATAAACATTTCCAGTGGTGTTTTGGCTTGATAAGCAGTACATTTGGGTTTCAATTCTCTCTTTTTGGTAGATCTTTATCTACCCACTATACAATTTTCTCAAACTGACATTTAAAATAAAATGTCTAAAATTACTATGTATTTGACGGCATATAAGACGCACTTTTTTTCCTAAATTTGTTCATCTATATTGCGTCTTATACGTGAAGGACACAGATTAACTTTCAATACTGAATTCTATTTTTAGCCCGGATAAAGGTCTAGATACACATAACTTTTTCTACATTTACATGTGTGTGGTCTTCTAAATATGGGTGCGTCTTATATGCCAGTGCGTCTTATATGCCGTCAAATACGGTAATTATGAATAAAAAATGGCAGTATAAGAAAATTTAAGCAATATTATATAATGTTTACACAATAAGCAATATTATATAATGTTTATATAAGTAGCAGCCATTTTCCATGGCTGCTACTTCTGTTCTAAAAAGCACAGGAATGGAATCTGTTAAGGCATTTACGGAAGAATAAAAATAAACAAATTTAAACTTTTGTCTACTAGAGTGGACATGATGCAACAAAGGGTTAATAATGAAAGACACACTAAAAATGTTCTGTGACATGAACTTTTATAAACTAAAGGCAGCAGTGAAGATCTAATTAGAGGCAGCAGCTGAAAGAAACTAGGCATAAACACCTAAGTCTGTATTAGTAAGTTTGTAGGGATTTATATTTATTTTGAATAACCAGTTAAGCTTAAGTTTATGCTTCCTTTCCTGTGAGCCTTCATTCCCCTAATTGTCAGTGTCAGAATATTTAAATTTTGTAGCTCACGTGAAGGAATGCAAATTCTACCATTAGGAGAAAAGGTTTAAATACTGAGTTCTCGAAGGGAAAGTTAAAAAGAGTGGGTAAGTGCTGCACCTTTGTAGCGTGAGCTTCTGATTCTGCATTTATTGATGTTTAAAGTGGCGCAACAGCTATTACTTTGCTGCCACGAGACTTCCGCGCGGTTTTAAGAATATGATTATCCGAGCCCTGTAAATATACGCAAATTCTACTGCTTTGTTAATATCTTTGAATATTAAGTTTAGTTCTTATTAGTTGAGTTATAGCCCTAGCGAGGCTTAGTTTATGAGCGTCAAGTCGACGCATTGCGAATTTTAAAGAGTTTAATAAAGGGTTCTTCTAACCCTTCTCCTGTCTGCTTCCTGCTCTTACTTCAGCTGTCACACTGAAAGCTTAACAAGTTGATATTACAAGGCGACAAAAGATGTAAGTCATCTGGCACAGCATACATATCTCGATGTTTAAAATTGATCTGAGTTCAAGGTTCAGTTAAAAAGCAGATTGTTTAGAGGACTCGGATTAAAGCTTCATTTTTAGCTCTTCTTCTGCATACTCACCTAAAAAAATTTCGAAAAACAAAAATGCTAATGCTGTTCCTTTGAATTATTTTAAAATTATCTTATGCTAATTTTCTAAAAACACGTTATGTTAACACTACATTTTAAGTATTTTAACCTGACTTAATCTGAAAGATCAGATAGTAAAAATATAATGCAAAATTTGCTATATTAATAGAATAGATAATATTAACATATCAAAGAATTTTTAGCTAAATAAAATACTTTGAAAAATGCTAAAAGGTGGAATTTGGTTTAATATGTCAGACAGAAATTATTAAAGGAACTCCAAAAGCTAAATTGTAAGTGGGTGTGACCGAATATAAGTATAATAAATTATTAATTTTTAAATGTAGTTATTAATGAAATATTACTTAACTTAGTAGGCAGTTAAAAATGGAATAAATGAAATGTTTTTCAGTATGCAAATTCTTCAACATATAGTTTCAAATATAAATTTAATCCTGAGACAAAAATGTGTGATAGGTTTCATATTCAAGGCAAATTTAACATTTTGTCGCAAATATATCTACAGGATCTTTAGAAAACATCTAGAACTCAAAATCAAAAAATATCTCAGAAGAAAGAAAATAAATAACTGGTACCAGTTGGCTACTAAAATTCGAAGTTGCGTTTACAGCGCTCGCTGTACAGTTCAATGTCATTTGAGAGCTTATTTTGTAAAGATCTTTTTCATTCTATGAGAACTCCATATACGTTAGGGAGCTCTCGAAGGAATAAGGAAAGCTTAGGATGGCTGAGAATGTTATTTAAAGTGACTTCGAGAGAGATGAGTGGGTTTCCCGAGTTCTTCCTTTCAGTATTAAAAAAGTAAGGAAAGAAATGCGCTCGAACGAAGCCTCGCTTTGGTTATTCTGCGGGAGAAGGAGACCTACACTTCAACTTAGCCGAGTGGAAAGCAGCAACAAAAATGGCGAACGTTACAGAATTTATACGAATCAATAGTTCGCTTGAGAAAATGTATCTTTACTTACTCTTCAGGAAGACTTTTTTTTTTTTTTAAAAAAGTAAATACACTGACAATCTATCGAGATAAAAACAAGATGGGAATACGAAATAAAATTTGCGAAAGGTAGCAGAAGCAACTGCTTCTTTTTTTAAATCGATTAAAATCTCAACAGTTTTTCTCTATACTTTTATCGATGTTATAAACATTTCCAATATTTCCTTTCTCATAAATGCTAAATGACACTCGCATGTTAAGTGATCCATTGTTGGATGATTTGATGACACCGCAAAGTGCTTCGGAAATACTTTTTAGATAGGTACCAGAACAGCTTTCTCGAGTAAAAGAAATATATGTTGCATTTACAAATGTATCACCGTACTTGATCAATAGATCATTTCGCCCTTTAACAAGAAAGTTACTAATTCCTTCTCATTTCATATTTACACTGAATTCTCGATTATTTGTAAGTGAGGAAAATTCCGAGCATAGCGGAAAGAAAAGGTTACAAATAAAATACCAAAGTATAGTAAGAAATAAACATATTTTCTCCCTTTTAACAGCTATTAACTTGTATAAAAGTAGTAGGTATAGATTACTATCTTTTGAAAATTATTTTTTGGAACTGAAACTGCTCTAATCTCTAAGTTGAGTACTTAAATTCTGCAGTCATATTACTAATACTGTACATAATTTCATCGAGAAGTTATACTAGAACTCCTCCTTAATTATTGTTAAGAAATATAGTTCTGACTTATGAAGAGGAAACAGCATCGGGGCTTGTTAAAATCGTTAGTGGTGTTCAAGGGCTTTAAATTTTCAAGCGAAACAACATAGAAAAGAAGATATAGAATTATCCATAAAAACTATATCATCTTATCAGAACAAAATAATCAGGATAAAGTGACAAAATGAATCAGTGATAATTAATAATGATATATAGAACCCTTTTTGGATAATACACATATTTTGTTCTCCATGCATAATCTTGCATTATTTACATGAACGTTCAATTCTGTGATGGCTCATCAGTAACCCAAAAGTACCGATACCAATAAAATGCTTTTAATTTCTCAAATGTTATTATGCACTAACTTTTAATACGATTTATGCACTAAATAGTATTGAACCGGGGTTCTGTTGATAAAAAGATTGTCAGAAGGCGATTTAAATCGCATGTGTACATGGGTTTTCTTATACATAAGAGCAAAGATTTAATTTAGTTAAATGATTTATAGTCAATTGCTATAACAGTTAAATTAAACTATTATTGCTTCCATGAAAGAAGCTTGAATCTAATGAAAGTGAAAATGAAGAATTATCAGTTTGCGAATAAGATGAAAATCTTAATAACTGTGTAAGGATTATGTTAATTTTATTAACAGTTAAATTTTGAGTTAAACTTTCTTTCCTATCGATTCTTAATTTCAACTTACCACTTCCGGCCAGAACATAGTTTTAGAATCATGTCTGAATACTAATGAGGAAGAGCGATATTTAACCGCAAAGTTCTTCTGTCTTAGTGAGAGAGATACCTGATATTATAACTACACGCGTCCGCCTTTTTAGGCTACTAAGCTATTATTACGCTCGGCCGTACTTTAGGCCTTCGCAGTCAATTAACGTTAAGGGGCCAACTCTGTTAGAATTTTGATAGCTTCGGCTATATCTCTTTAGTTAAGATAAGTTTAGTTTAATTCTAATAAACTAAACTAATCTTAAAATAGTCTCTTATGTTCAATCCCAAGTATCGGCTTTATTGTACAACTCCAAGACGGAGTTTTGCTAAACTTTAGTTGGAATAATAAAGAGTGATTTTCACCCTTCTTGTTGCTTCCCGTACACAAACTCAAGCAATTATTCGCTTACTAGTTCTTAAGATTCTTCATTGTCAACTGTAACTTAGAATTACACAGTGGAGAATCCTACAACTGAATCAAAAAAGAAGTTTTCTAACTATTCTGTAGATTCATTATGTTTTTTTTCCCCCCTCAATGCCCTCACCAGGACTCGAACCCCGGACAATCCCGAAAATGCGTATCGAGTATGCTTCCATTTATACCGCGAAGGCAAAAGACGTTAAAAATGTGCAATGCCCTCATCAGGATTCGAATGTGCGTCGAGTATGATTCCAATTACACCAGGGAGGCAAGCGGAAAAGAAAGATAAAATGCTTTATAATTCTATTCCTCTACTTTTGAGTTAAAATTTATGTAGTAGCTGGCCTGTATAAGGATATTTTTCTGAGTTTAAGCTTCTGAACTATAATTAAGAGTAGTATTGTTAATCTGTTACGCATACACTGATCATCATAAAACATTTAAAAATAGTTTAAAGAGAAGTTAAAAATAATTTTTTACATTCAGGTTTTTGAAAACTGTAATACCAGGAAGAAAGCGTGAAATTACAATCAGCATTTATATCACATATTAGTTAAGGAATAAAATAAACTATTTAAGTTTTAGACTAATATCAGGGAATCAATGGCACAAAATCAGTATTTTGTGAAGCCGCTATCAACAAAAATAAGGCTTCTGTATTTCGTAGTTCGAGTCTGCATTTTAATGAGACTAACTGCTGAAGAGAGTGGTATGTTATTTGCTATGTGATTACATTCCATACGGGCTGTCTTAGTGGCATGGCTGGAGAATGGGTAAACTAGGGAAGAAGAGGTATCCGCTTACTGCAAAAAAGAAATGCACACTTTTTGCAACATGTGATTGAGCCGTCTTCTTAGAATACAGCGCCAACAATGTGTATTTGACCTCAGCCTCTGGATTTTCCCCGATACAGCAGTTACTACTGAGAATATTTATTATAACTCAGCTGGGAATGTATATTATAGTTAATGACGCCACACACTTAATAGTGACTTGGTTCAATGTGACTAAAACTCATGCTAGAAAATGACGCGCATTTCATAATTGTCTAATGCGTATGGGACCATAAATACAATCTAGGTAAATGGATACTCGATAGATCTTATAAACTTTTGCAAATCTGCACTTCATTTCCTATTTTCATGCGCCCGTTGTAGCCTTAGACATGCACCATCAATAGGATTCTTCTCAAAGAAAAGCCTTATAAGCACTAGATGGTATTGAACCGTGGTAACAGTTAATATTATAATATTGGTAGCTTTACTCTAATGCTATGCTAACACTCAAGATGAAGCTGCATCATCACTGCCATGGGGATGAGTTTTGCCCACCAGAATAGTTAAGGATGGTTAATGGTAACCACCGAGTGGTTAAGACCTCTGAATACTGACAGATCAACCTGCTTTAGGTTCGAACTCAGGCGAACAAGCTGGCTGTATAATTGTCATAGATTATCCCATGTGTAACGTGAATATGGGCTATTTCCGTTAGAAAATCTTCCATGACGGCATCCCTCCTCTTCGGCAGATAGTCCTCATGGCTTTGCCATATTCAAATGACCTAAGTTAACCTAACCTAGTCATACAAACTAGGTGCCTACGATCTCATAACATTTGCTTATAGTATGCGCTTTGATGTGAACAAGGTTTAGTTACTTCAACAGAACAATTTCCATGATTGATGATGATGGTATAGTAATTGTCTGGCTACTCAACAGCTTTCTATTTATATCATGCCTCACAGATCGTTTAGGGAACGTTGCGGAGCCCTCCACGTGGGCATTTATTCTGTGTTTATAATCATATGCATGCCAACCCCTACATAATATTTTCGGCAAATTTCAATTTATTCTGTTGATGCCGCAATTTTCATAAACGCGAATTTACATAAAATACTCTGGCAGGAAAAATCATTCTTATCCGCTCATTCAGCAACCGTGATTAATTACGGAAAACTAAAAATGTAAACAGAGTATCAGTCTCAAATCTAATGGCAGGTGAGAATATTGCAACGAAATGCAGAGCCTAAGCTCGCCCTATATTGTCTTACCATTGATGTCCTAATGATGAGCTAACAAACGTGATCACAATTAAGTTTGGTACTTCAGTGTTGAAGTTGTCCTTTGGTGGAGCCATAAGGGTTTTATTAATCTGCCATTCATTGAAACTGAGCACGATAATTCAGATTAAAAGAAAAAAAATAGAATATAAATACAGAAAATCGTGTTATTATTTCATGTAAAACTTATAATGATTTAATACTCTTAAACCACCTAAACTTTCGTATACTTAAAACATTCACATGAATATCGCATTCCGCGTACGTTCGTTATAATTCGCAGCTTCTAGAATTTGCGTCAAATCTTAAAATGTAGAGTTGCGGATGTGAGGATCACGAATTGTAACAATAACTTTACACGAACATACTGCCTATCACAAACCTTCTGTTGCTTATATATAGCCGTCAAGAGCGAATACATATTTTTAAGATCTGCCTTGTTCTCCGCCAGTGAACTATTAAAGACTTAAGCGCCATAATAGTCCATAAGTTTAGCGAATAACCTGATTTCTTCATTTTTAGCATTGTGCTTAATTGGTTCTATTTCTGCTTCTATTAGTTTTCTGTTATGTTTCACTTCAATAGACGGGTAATTACCATGTGGTCAAGATAGTTCTTTGTCCATTTTTGCATCATCAAATGAACCGATTTCATTACCCTATTCTTTGTCTTTAGTAGTTTAAAATACACCCATCTAAAAATGGTGTTAAAAGCAATTAAAAAATCCTGTGTTTAGACTGAAGTACCGTATATGAGTGAAGTAAAACGAATCGTGGAAATGCCTAAGCGCACTAAATCTCTTTGGAGAAAGTAACTTTAATTCCGTGCTCTCTAAACGCGCATGAATTAAAATTGTAGACTTTCTACTGATTGCAATCCAGATGAAATGTTAGTTTCTCTGGAGTGTACCTTTAATTATATTTTGTAATCAGATCTTATTTTTTCCCTCTGATTTCAGCTGAGATATATTTTCGCAAGATATTCCTACTTGTTTCTAGTTTTCGCAAGGTATTTCTACTTGCTTATAGTTGTCTATTTGAATTCCTTCTAAGCTGCTCTCTTTTTCTTACGTAAGGTTCTCCCTTGTCTTTATGTCTCATAGACGGTAAACGAAAACTTGGAGCTATGAAAGCTCGATATGTAACTCGTATGCAACGATTCTAACTAATAAGTAAATTTATCAACATGTCAAGTTCTTAGCGTCTGAGTGTTTTAAATCTCCCAGCAGGCAAAGAAAAGTATACACTGTTATAATAATACCAAGGAAACAATAGAGATTAGGATTAGTTCCTGTATGAAGCAATCCCATCAGACTTTCATGATTTGAGAAGAATTTCCCCTTATCCCATTTTTTTTTTTTTTTTTTTTTTTTTTTTTTTTTATGTTTTAATGTTTTGTTTTATGTTTTTTTATGTTTTTATGCATTCAAAGATTTTGAAAAACAACACATATTACGGAAATTACAGCTCTGCAAACGACTCATTATTTAAAAGAGCTTAACGGAAGAATGAAATATATTCTATGATGACGTATTAACGGAAATCTAACAGGCAAAAACCAGGAAGTTGGAATTTTGCATTTTACCCATTAAAATAAGCGTTGATGTGTTGTGCTGTCCCAAAGACTTTACATATCGACAAACATGTAATCAGGTTTATTGTTGAAGTGACATATATTTTGTTTGTATGAATTAATTATTTAATATATTGGTGTGAACTGATGTAAATTAAAACGCATACACAGTAAAAAAAAAATGCTTTAAAATCTAAATGATCATTAAGTTTTAGTTTATGAACGTTTATTTAATTTTATTCCTGTCACTCGTCTTGATAAATATTTTCTCAAATAAAAGCATTTAATTCTTTTTTCGATGTCTTCATATTGAAATGAATACGTCTGACAAATTCTTATGTGAGAAAAAGCACTGTTTAATTTTTCAAAGATCTCAAATAAGTCAAACGACATTCAAGGCATGCTAAAATGCAATCGATGACAGGAGGAATGAACTGCCAGCAAAAGTATTTTCGCAGTTCTTTTGGGTAACGCAGTTTACAATTTACTTAAAAATTATTCCCAAGGTAGATTTCAATCGACTATTTTATCATTAATATACAAACTTGCATAATATAGAACTCTGTTATATAGACTAACTATAGAATATTCAGAGGTGTATCTCATATTTAGATTACATCATATTAATCTAATGGCTTCATATTTAGATAATATCATATTAAGGAGGATATTCTTTGATACCTTTATTACTTTATTTCGCTAAATGTTAGCTTGAGAAAGATAGCCAATGCATAAAAATAATTGTTTTACAACGGAGTCACAAATTAGAATCAAAGAAGAAAACGTCTGTAAAAGAGTAAGCTTGAAAATGGTAAAAGTATCTGGGTATCTGGGTTGGAAGTGCATTTAGATTTAGAAAGCTGATTCAGATTAATACTAAAAAATCTAAGAAGCTTTGAAAATGATAAAAATGGAATTCCTAAGTTCAAAAATAAATATTTATGTAATATTCCATTAATCATTTAAATTTACGTTGAAGAAACATTTCAAATTCAACTTTGTAAATCAGTGCTACATGAAATTCCGGATCTAAAAGTCCAAAGGTTTCAAAATTATCCTGTCTATAGACTTTTGACAACATTTAGGCCAAAGAACCTTTAAAATCTCAAACATTAAATGCTTTGCATACTGTAATTACTTCTGGGCATGAGATTAATTCACAAATGCTTGCTAGAAAACTGGACTAACAGAATAAATTTAAAGTTATAATATAGCAATTATTGATGATGGAATGAAATTTAGAGACGAGTTTTTCAAATTTATGTTCCCTTTCCAATCAATACATAGCAAGTGATAAATATTTGTTGTTTGTATTACGAGAAAGATATGCGATAATTGGCAAATGGACGCAAATAAGACTTGACTTTTTTTTAATCATCTAGAAATTATTCAAATCTCCCAAGTAAATGAATAAATCACGTAAATTTAATGCTCTTTTATATTTTAATACGATACGGATAAGTGAAAATTTATTGCAAGTGTAGACAATGAGGTTGTCTGATAGGGACATACCGGTTGTAAGACGGGTTAAAAGCACGCCTTTTTTCTTAATATTTATACTAGTGCTTACGGTAATTTCCGCGGAACATTTTGTAATGTCTTGAATCACTTTTAGGAATCTCCTATATTACAGAATTGAATTTCTGTTACAGAATCGAAATGGCAGATTTTTAATCCATGAAGCAAAACCTAAGATTACGTTTGTTATTATTCTTTGGTCACTTTCATATTATTATTTATCGAATTTTAACTTTGTTTCTCATTTCATTTTTATTTGAAAGGCAAGTGCCTAACTCACTCTTGTCACGAAAAAGCTCTGTTTGTACATTTGTACCTTTGTACATTTAGCAGTTTCGGTTATTGTACGTGTGTTACTCAGCTCGTAATTTTTTCCTTCTCTGTTAAGAGTTGACTTTTCTCATCAAGGAACACTTCGTTTTAGAATAAGATTTATGTCTTAAAGCGAATTTTATTCTAAAGCCAGCTTCGTGTTACAACGAGGAAAAATTCACTTTACGATAATAAATTTTTACTTAAAACTCGGCTTATATTTCTTTTCATACCGCATCAAAAGTAAATAAATATTCCCTGGTTTCCGGATCACATAGAAGCGCAATTCTAAATGCAGAATTCCTTCCCCGTTCCTCAGTATCTCAAGAATTTTGCGGGGTAGACATTTAAAAAAAGTTTCTAGTTCGAAGACAGCAATTGCAGAGGGATTCACGGGGAGGAGGGGCAGAGATTGGGTTTTATGGAGTGTTGACAGCAGTAAATCAGCCTTGTCATGTCAAGAGCCAAAATAGCAGGGCTTGATGGATTTATGGCCATAACAGCTGTCCCGGGAAAAAATTTGTTCGTATATCGGACTTCGCAATAGCTCCTTTATATTTGTTTGACATTACAAAAATGGGATACTTTCATCAATCAAGATGAGCGAAGGAGAGTTAGAACAAGCTTGCCAAATTAAAATTTCTATAATAAAAATTAAAATAAAGTCCAAACAAATTTGAGTACATGTCCAGAATAATGATATGGGACAGCAATATATGGTAGGCTAACCTCTCTAGTTTTTCATCCTGGTACACTGACTGCTGAGCGTTATGTTGATTACATCATGAAGGCAGTGAAATAAAACGGCCATTCTTACAAGGTGTCCTAGAAACACTTAAAGTGACAACGCAACGCTGAATTGTGCTCCTTCTGTTGCAAACAACCTGTATGGAGTTGATGTGCTACCATGATCTGCCACATCTGCAGGCTTGTCTCCCTTCGAGCACATCTGGGACTTCATTGGTTGCTTACGGATAAAGAATAGTCAGATGTTACTCTTATTACGTTATGCGTCTAAATGTTCTCAGAGTAGCGAAACTTTCCTCAGGTG
This sequence comes from Stegodyphus dumicola, assembly GCF_044657685.1. Classification (NCBI taxonomy): domain Eukaryota; kingdom Metazoa; phylum Arthropoda; class Arachnida; order Araneae; family Eresidae; genus Stegodyphus; species Stegodyphus dumicola. The sequence goes on from NC_140776.1 coordinate 40,140,179, forward strand.
ATGGGTAATGACTTGACTGATAGTGTAGGTATATTTTCACACATGGTAGTCATATTCCATACTGAATAAACCGAGATGGCCGCCCAGACGGTATAGTAGTTAGAGGAGCCCACTGCGATACCGAAGAGCCTGGTTTGAATCCCGGAGAAGACATGAATGTTTGTAAATGAATAGTGTCTGTGTGGCATGGAGGCACTCCGAAAGATACATGGTGATCCGAAAGTCCTCTCGAGAGGTTGGCGGTAGGGGAAGAGGGATGGGAGACTCTCGGACCCGTCCTATCGGGATGCTCTCCATCAAAACTGGGATGACACTCATCAAAGTCATACTGTCACCTGTATAGTGCTCAAGGCTCTAGCCAACGACAGGTCCAGGCTTGCTCTCCTTGCCAAGATGAATTTCGTGACCTTGTTCTGTTTTTATTGTAAGACATGTGTGATAAGTCAGAACACAACACATAAACTGAGATGATATGAATATTTTATTTTCGAATTTTGATCATTTGTATACGATTAACATGTTTATTGATCCTCTGAATTTCAAATTTTCACAGTCTTTTTTTTTTCAATGCTGCAGTTGCAGTTTCAATGTTGAGTAGATTAAACACACCTATATCAGAAATCATTCTTAAAAAGTATATAATTTCTAATAACAGATTATTATACGGATCTATTATTTCTTTATGTTTGATGTACTCTTCTAGGTTTTTTTTTTTTTTTTTTTAGAACTGAATTGATAGCTCAGGTAACTTGACGTCTTAGACACGCAGATTCATTTCTGGCAAAAATATGAAACTACGGTAAAGTTTGTAGGGTTTTACTTTATTTTCCTAATAGTTATTTTTATTTCGGAACAAGCCTTTGCTATACATTCTCATTTCCCAATTACATTTCCCTGCCAGAATGAGTTTTCAGGATTCCGATTTATGCAAATGAGGTCGAAATGAGTATTTAAGCTGAAGTCTGTGTTACTTCAGTAGTACTTCTGTGTACTGTGCTCAATAATGGATGCTATCGTGTTCATAAATGGATGCCAGCTTCTGATACCTCTCTCAGGTCCACGTTCCCAGGATTCAATCCTCACTCCGATTTGCCAGTCAACTTTGTTTCTCATTTCATTTTTATTTGAAAGGCAAGTGCCTAACTCACTCTTGTCACGAAAAAGCTCTGTTTGTACATTTGTACCGAAAACTTTTCTGCCTGCTTCTTAGATCAATAGATGACGACACATTTGCACCTAGCTCACTGTTTTTATCAGCTCTCTCAAAGCAAAGGGCTTCAATTTTTTGAACTTCCTGATATCTCGTTTGGAGAACTACATCATATAACTTCTCATTACCACGTCCATAGCGAATTTCATTCATGTGAGCAGCTAAGTACTGCTATTGCAGTAGATAGCCTGCATAACCACACAAGTGTCAAGGTATTTCAGCAGGAGAACTTGTTCTGCTTTTCGACCACGTTGTTGCTATTAGTCTAAGCTTGCTATTCTGCGGCCGTACCTAATACATGCCTGCTAAATATATGCTGGTGATCTTTGAATAATGGTCAACTCCGCTAGTTGGCTTTTTGCAGCTTGAGCTGATTAATTTGATTTAATATTAGATTAGTTTATATTTTCTATTTTGAGTTAAAACCCGAGTGGAGGCTTTTTGTCCGCTCGAGAGGGGCCGTCTGTTAATTCCTTTTGAATAGGAATAAAAGGTAATTTAACCCTTTTCCAGAGTTGTTACTTACATTAAAGAACTCAACGAATAGTCGCTACACAGTCCTTCAGTATTCTGTCTTCCAAGAAACTCTAGTTTGGCTAGGATATTACACTGGCGCACGAATAACAGTCTAACCCTGTCTCTGGAATCAGAAAAATTCTGTTTAACCGCTCCTAGATTACAAGTTCCACCGACATCTGTCAACCTAATGGAAGGTTTGGATTCATAATAGAGACCATGCTGCTACCTTCGATGGAAAAGGTTCCGTGGTGTCCTTCCTGGAGCAGATAGAATTAATATAACATTCTACGGTGCATCAGAACTACAGAAAGTAACGACGACTGCCACTGCAAATTTAAAGGGCCAAGAACTAAGCTGGTTCAATTTGATTGGCAAGTTTCTGCTAGGGGAGCCAGGAACTAAAGCATACAACTGAGAAGCACTTAAAACGCTCTGTTGAACGCGTTCTCAAAGAGCAAAAGGTTTCACAAAGCTGAAAGCGAAGCTTTTCAGCTAATACCACACCGAAGTGGAATAATTGATGGACTTCGTTTTGCGAAAAATTCGAATATTTAACTTATTCTGCGGAAAGAGGCTGAAATGATAGAAGTAATTTTACCCCGTCATCTGTTAATTCATTTTGAGTTGGAATAAAGGGTAATTTAACCCTTCTCCCGAATTGTTACTTACACTACAAGAACTCAGCGAATAGTAGCTACATATTTATTCAGTATTCTAGCTTCCAAGGAACTCTGGTTTAGCTATGATATTACAAGTTTCATTCAGTACTACATGACAATGAGAAAACGTATGTAACAGTAAATGAGGCGATATGGTCAAGAACTGCACCTTTCGAGCGTTTCGAAGGTTTTAAATGTCTAATGTTCACAGATTGTTCCAGAAAAAATTAATTAAAAATCAACATTATTTGAGTCCTGTTTGTTACAATTAAGTGAAAAAAATTTACTATCTTTTATTAAATAAATAATTAAATTTTTCCTATTATTTTGCTTTTACTCATAACATATAGTATATAGTATGCATCTGCATTATCGTTGCTTATGTAACATTTTTCTTAAACTGCTGTTTTAAATAGTTTAGAGTATATGATTAATAAATATTTCAATCTGTAGCATACCAAAAATAGAAGATATTTATTTTTATAATCTTGATAAAATTACTAAGATCATTTCACCATATGTGCTTTTTCCATGGCAGGTTTCCAAATAGATTTTTTCCATAATTACTGAAGTGAAATTTTAATAATCTTCCTTGGGAATTATTTTTGATAATAGAGATTTTTGCGGGCCTAGTACATTGTTATTGGTGATAAGTAAATTTTGGTACAAAAAGCAATGTTTGTTGTACATTATTAGAAAGATAAAAAGGAATACATATTATTAGGCCGGGCTTCCAGGTCAATCCAAAGTCAGGCTTCCAGGTAGCCCGACTTTGGATTTTTTTTAAGTGCAAGAAACATACATACATTCATGCAGATTCTTAATTATTTAGATTGTTCAAATAATTTATTATATTTCAAACAATACGATTATATTTGATGGCAATAATTCGGAAAGTGATACATCAAATTTAAGTGACTCAACCCAAAATGTCATTTTGAGACTAATAGCCTTTCTGGGCTAATTACCCTTTGGGTAATAAAAAAAGCCTTTATGCAAGCCTTATTACCAAGAAAACTGAATACTGATATGAAGAACTGAGAAAAAAGCTGAAAAAAAATAGAAAAATGCATGCCAATACTTAACGCTGCAGCGAAAATTCTGAACATATGCTGCTATGCTGCTTTTAAAGTATTTCTAATTTTTTTGTTGAATTATATGTGGCGTAAGTGCGAAAAACGCGAGGCTTAATAATAAAGCTAAAAAGAAAGAAAGGAATGGGTTAACAGGAGGGAGTTTATCAGACGACTGGTAGACTACTACGAGCTTAACATGAGCGTAAAAACCTTAACAAATAGTTCTGGCCGATGTTTAAAAATCTAAATCGTTAAAATATTTTGTAGCGGTTTTTTTTTTTTTTTTTTTTTTTTTTTTTTATGTTCTTAAAAACAATGGTCACTTTCAGACATTACCATTAATATTTTAACATAAAGTACAATTTAAAAGCATTAAATTCATATATCAAAGTTATAAATCTTTATTTTTTGCACTATACCTAATTATCATAATTTAAAATATTTACTTTATAACCTATCCAAATAAAACTTTTAAAACAGATTTATTACAATTCATAAAAGACTTTTCTGACACCATATGTTACATAACACTGTCCAAAATCTTTTGTTTTTAAAATTCATTGCTTTTGCTAAATTTCAAATTGAATTTCTTCATTTATCTATTTTTAAATTGTGTAAGTTACTTTATCAACTAATTTCTTTTAATCTTATGATCTGTAGAGCAATGGTTTAATTCTTTAGAAATTTATGTATAAATGTCTATGATTCCCACTATGGAAATGTACCATTATTAAGGTACTTTTATTGGTTACTGATGAATACTAATTATACTAAATATAAGCATCTTATTTCTTAATAATTAAAGACTAAAATTAAAATGCTATTGCCGTAACTTGTAGTAATGTAGAAATGTAGTGGTTCACATTTGTTTTCGGACACTTGTGTTTTTCAGCTTTATTAGAAATATTCAGTTACTAAATATTACCGAAATAACCTTATTTTTTTCCCACGTATACTATTGATCATCTATTTTAAATCTTGCTTGCTTTCAAAAAGTTATTCGAAATGTTTTTGGTTAAAAATATACAAGTAGTTTATTAAAAATATTCTGCAGCTAAACTCGCATAAGTATTCGGACACTTTGAACAAGCAGTTTATATTTAATAAAAACTTGAAAATAACGGGACATTCAGTACTAATCTTAGATAAGCTGTAGCTAAAATTATCCTTTTCAAGCGCTTTGGAGTAGATTTAACTAATTTTTTTAATAAGAATGTTCCATTTCTTTCTGTTCCTCCGTAAGAGTTGCTTTTAACAGAGCTTTCGAAGAAATGTCATGTTCATTTATTCTTTCCTCTAACGATCTCTATATATATATTTCATTGGATTTAAATCTGGAGTTTTGATAACTTCAGAATAGTTGCATAGCAACCGCAAGAGAACATTTAGGTCTATATATTTAGGATCGTTATCCTGATAGGACTTGAATGTATTTTGCAATACAAGTTTTCCTTCAGATGCTTTCAAGTTTTCGTTTAGAATGTTTATATATTTATACCGATCCATTTATTTTCTATAAAAAGTAAATTTTCCATCTCAGAGACAACGAAAATACCCAAATCATTATGCTTCCATCTTTAGACTTAACGGTCGGCAAAAGGTTTATCGGATTCAGTTCTTCATTTGATTTACTTCTTTCAGCAATTCGTCTTTTCTTTCTTCAAATATATTAAATTTTGACTTTCCTGCAAGTATAATATCATTTCAATATGATAAAGGTTTGCTCACGATGCATTTTTCGCATACCAATCGTATTTTCGTTCTCTTCTTTTACACGAAGAAACTTCTTTAATATTGTCCATTGTGCCCATGTGCCCTAATGATTCTTCTAACAGTTTCAGGGGTGACTTTGATTATAGTCTCCTTTTTTAAATCCGCAGCAAATTTTACGGCCTAATTTTTAGGTTTTGTATGATTTTTCATAGACTAAATTTCTGATTTCTTCGTATTAATTTGGAATATGTCCAGACTTCAGTACATTTTGAACAGTTCCACGTAATTTCCTACATCAAAGATTGCTGTATGCTTTGCATTTATGACTTTTTTTAATATTTTTTTAATGTTTTTATTTTTTTAAAATCGTAAATAATTAAATTTCAAACATAACTTATCCTTAATTTGCAGCTTCTTGTCATGTTTACTTCAGATATGAAATTATTAATATATTAACTAAACAAGTAATCATTTCCAAATGCGGGCTTTAATTCTTCTGATGTATTTTTGTTTAACATAAAAAAATGAAAAGCAACATCATCTTCTGGAACATCTGGACAAAACTTTCGAGAGTCAGAATTATTATGTGAAATACGGCCTGACACTTTCGGAATAAATTATTTTATTACAAAGAATATTACGATGGTATTTATTATGTAACAAAAAAGGCTTAACACTGAGAAAAAATAATGCATTTGGAAACATTTGGCGTCTATGTTTCAATATTTATCAAAAGATCTGTGCAAATAAATTTCAAAAATATATGTGAGCTACTGTAGATTAATTTATTTTCTTCTAATATTGAAATTTTTTGAATTATTGAAATAATTTGAAGGAAAAACGATGACACGAGGATTGTTTGGTGTACATTTATGCTAAAATGTTGGTTTTTATGTAATAAATTATTACAGAAGCTATTAATAATTTTGCTTATGCCAAAGAAACTTACAATACAGCGTTGTTTTTACTTAGTGGAACTTGAATTCTTCTCTACTCTGCTTTCTGTTTCATGTGTATTTAGGTATTAACGTTGTCTTCAACGAGAAGACAGACTGAAAGTCAAATAATAATAATAATAATAATAATAATAATAATAATAATAATAATAATAATAATAATAAAGTATAAAATAAAACAAAACAGTCTGAAAGCTTTTTGACTTTATTCTACGTCAAAAGACTTTATTCTACGCTTTTCTAACGTTTTCTGAGTTACCTTTATTTATTAAATATCATGTTCTTCGTACTTAAACCACATAAAATTCAATTCAATAGCAATACCACAAAATATTAAAACAGCATATCTTTAGAATTTCCGATAAACAGTCTTGAGCGCTTGAAAAAAAAATTTTTTTTTTTTTTCGTACAGTGTTGCCTTTGCACATTTGAAGTAGTTGAGTTTATTAATTAAAATTCGTTAAAGTTTTACAAAATATGAAATAGATAATAAAACAAATTCGAAATTCAAAATTCATGCTTCCAGGTGCCCATGTTCGGGTGAAGGTTTTGTAAGGATTTTAAGTTTTACAAACGTTCATTTTATTTTAAAACTTTGCTATCCTCTCTTATTTTCCATTTCCGGCCAGAATAAACTCGAACAGATTTGGTTATGCAAGCTGAAATTGCAAACTGTTAAGTATTAATGTTTAATGTTTGCAAACTGTTAAGTATGGCTTTTAACCAAAAGGGAGAGTTAGAGAGAGACTTCTCGCTGCCTTACCAAGCGCGCGCTTTTCAGTCAGTTCTTGTCTGCCTTTAAGGCCAGAACTTAGTTCTCTTTTGAATACGTACTGTAGTTTCCCGCATTTTGCTCACTACATAAGTAGAGTTTAAAAGGCCAATCTTCGCGTTATTAGTCTTTGTAAAATATCTGAGTTTAATTCATATTTAATTTAGTTTCTTCTTATTTTTTAAGTTTCAGACCATAAGTGCTGCTCTTTGTATCCCGAAGTGCGGGATCGGCTGTACGCTGTACGAAAAATAAAGGGTAATTTAACCCTTCCCATACTTGTCGTATCTTCTACCACTCACACGAACATAGTTTTAAGTAAACTCCCTGTTCCTAGTCAGGACTGCAGTGGATGTTCTCAAAGAATATTAGAAAAAACCGAAGTCCTGACAGTTTACGTTATTCAAAATTTCACAATGTGAGAAACATCATGCATGCACTCAAGTAGATTCTTCATTATTTAATTTCTTTAAATATAATACAAGGTGATAATATTTGTTAGTAACAATTTAAAAAGCGATCCGCCGTTTATAGCGAAACGTCACAAAATGCCGTTTTCAGACTGCCATTTCGCGGTAGTTCTTCTGGACTACCGCCCCTTTAGGCTAAAAAGTAACTATAAAATTTAAATAAGTGGCATTTTTTCAGCTATTTTAAAATCATTTAAAAAAGAATACCGCCAAAGTAAACGGAAATTAGTATTTTTTGTAATGGCATCAAATTAAGTTTCGAGAAGAAACGAGACATTAACATATTTATTCATTTTTTTTAAAATAATGGATATATTTGTTTAAATCATATGTACATATTACGAACTAATCGTTTCTTGCTTCAACTAGTTTCATACCACTTTTAAAAAGACAAAGATCCAGATTACCGTCTGGTTTTTCAGGAAATCCACAAGAGCTCTAATGTATTAACGATTTTCGTATGAAGTATGAATTTTCATATGAAGTATACATTCGTATGAGGTACACATTTTTTTTTAAATCAACGAACCAATACCAAATACGTTAAAATGCATCTAAATTCTAAATACGACTCTTAGATGAACAGAGTAGACATTCAGAAAAACTGAATTGTAAAATAAACTATTTGCAATTTAATATTTTTGCAAACGATAATTATTAAGGAAAGGGACAGTAAGGAAACAAGGACAGCATCTCGTGCAAAATACCAATTTATCATTTACCATCGAAGAAACTCCAATGTTCTTATTATAAATTATAATGCTTGCAACCCTACTTTTGGAAATGTTTAAAATAAACTATGCTCTAAATGTTATAGTTTTTATTGGTTTTTAAACTACAGATTTGACATGTGTATCTTGGATTCATTTTCATTTTTAGAAGCAACTGTAGACAAAATTAGAACAATAATTGGTACATTTTGTTAAAGCGGCCACCTCGTACATTTCGCGATATCTGAAATTTGCGCATTACAGAACAGCGCATTAAATTTGCCAATTCCCTGACTAAGCATAGTAAATTGCTTTAATAAAGAAGTACCCAATACATTTTTACAAAATTATCAGTTTAAGAAAAAAAAATGGTTACATTTGGAAGTTCTTGGAGAAAATACATGAAATCTTTTGTTTACTTTTAAATTCTTTAGTCGAGGAACGAATTACTAGTCCAAAGGGGCAATTTGCAAAGAAGGACTATTAATTTCCTTTTGGCATTTTGCGTCGATTCGCTATAAACTTTGATTCACTTTTCAGATTTTTACCATCAAATATTATCGCCCTGTGATATATTTAAAGAAATTAAATAATACAGAATCTGCATAAATGTCTGTATGTTTCTCGCATTGTGATAAAACAACGGTATCTAGAGTCATCCAATTTTGAATAACTTAATCTTCCACCGAATATGGGCATCTGAAAGCCCTAATTTGGAATTTGAAATTCGCTTTATTCTCGATTTAATATTTGTAATATTTTGACGAATTTTCGATTAACAAATTCAACGATTTCAAAGTGATCAATGACAATACTGTACGAAAAAAAAATATCTTTAGCTCCAGTGTGCGAGACTGTGTATCGGAAATTCTAAAGATATGCTCATTTTTAAATTATTTTACAATATTGCTGTTGAATTGAATTTTATGATTTAAATGCAAAGAACATATATTTGATTAATAAAGACAATACACAAAACGTTAAAAAAACGCCTCTTTGGGCGTAATGTAAAATCTGAAAGCTTTCAGAATTTTTTTTAATATTAATTTGTTTTTCATTACATTCTCAATTTTCACTATATATATCATTATATTATTTTCACTATATATATTTCATTAGTAAACTTTACTTGGTACTTCCTTGTTAAAGCAGCCGCCGCAAGCACTTTGGCGAAATTGTAAACTAATTTGGTCAATTAAATTTTAAATTTAAACTACAAAAACACTAAGGCAATTTTTCAAAAAATGAGACATAGGAATTCACGATGGAAAACAACATTTATTTTCCTTTTTGGAAAACATAATTTGGTAACCACTGCTATTATGGAATCAAATATTAACAATTTCTGGTTTTCGCCCATATTTTACTATCTCTTGTACAATGTGATAAAAGTTGGTGCTTCAGCCAAAAAGAATAAGAAGTGCAAAGCAATGAAAAATGGAATATTGGTACATGTAAAAAATTATCGGCACGATGATCCCATTTCCCTCCCATAGTTTCTCACACTAACCTTCCAACAAATTGAGTTATTTTTACATTTTTACATTTTTACATTTTACATAACTGGCGCCCGGGGCAAAATACCTTTTTGGCGCCCCCCCCAAACATCATCATATTATTGTAAGTATTTGCAGTAATATGACGTATAGAATATATTAGTAATAAGAAAATAATGCAAATAATAATAAAATGCTGAATCTGCCAATAAAATACTCTAAAATATATTAAGAATACTAACTACACTAGCATTTAATTCGGAAATGTATCTGTATCAGAGATTCAGTTTCTTTTCTACTATGGAGAATCTTGCAGTCACATTCACTGCTTAAAACAATTAGGGGATATTGCGAGTTCGGTATGAAATAGTCATATAATCGACAACCTCTTTAACTAAAGGGAATAGAAGAGATTATAAAAGAAAAATATAACGTTTACAAAGTTGGAAATATGCAAATTTAATCTGTAACGTCGAAAACCCTGCGTTTTAGATGAGGAATAAGGAGTAACCGGCAGCATTCCTTTTTTGTAGCTTAGGAAATTAAAAACAATTGACCCGTGTTTACTGCTTTGTAGCAGTGAATATACGATGTCTCAGCAAAATGACTTAGTTGAATCGATAGCCAGGAAGTCCATCAGTCGTTTGCAGGAGAGTCAAACGCAATCCATTGTAGCGGAAGCGTTAGGAGTTTCCCAAAATGTCATTTCCAGACTATGGAATCGGTTTGGGAAAAATGGATATGTTTGAGAAATTCGGGACAAAGTCGTGTTATCCTTTTAAAATAAAAAGCGGGAGCTATACCTGCATTTCGTTAAAAAAAAATAAAAATAAATTTCTCTATTTTAGAGATATAAAGTGGTCAGAAAAAACATTTTGTATGAGAAGATATTTGGTTGAGGTACTGCAAACATTTTATTATACATTTTATCAGACAAATCAAGAACATAATTATATTACAATAATTATTAATTTGAAGTATATTTTCTAGAAATAGATCAAAATAGAAACTGAAATTTTCCAAAAAATCTTGTTTGGAGACCATTTGGCGCCCATTTGCGAGCGGCGCCCGGGGCATCATAAACCCCCTTGCCCCTCCCCGTTGCTGCACCACTGGTTAAAATCTTAAAAGGAAAAGAATAATGAAGAATACGAAATAATGAACGGAAACTACTCTTTATTTTTCAATTAATGGAAAGCTGAAAATGGTCAGCAGTTAAGACAGAAAAAACTAACATAAGAACTGTATCACACGGTTAAAATTGAACGTGAAATTCAAACATGTTGCATGTTATAAATGTCACAAAAATTTACTGTTTCTTTTCCAACTTATGAATTAAAAGTAGTGAACATTTTAAAGAGAAAAAGTATTGAACTGATGGTATTACGTGAAGAAGCCACCCAGACAGTATAGTGGTTAGGGAAACCTGACTGCGATACCGAAAGGCCTGGGTTCGAATCCCGAGAAGGAATGATTATAACTGTCCGTCCCTTCATAGGAGGCGATGGTGGCCCACCTATTAGGTGCCTTCGTAATAAAGAGACCACCACATCTGGCCTTGTATAGATTAATGGACTGTCTTACATTGTACATAATCTGCCATTGGAAAAATAAATATGTGAAGAATTTCGTAATTAAAACAACAGGAAAATTGTTGCTGCGCATTAAAAATACACCAACTAAGTTTGCTACTTTTGACAACTTATCGCCTGGCATGGGTGACTAACCAAGGAGGCCGCTTTAACAGGAGAATATTATTTTAGTTTTATTAACAGGAGAATATTATTTTAGTTTAGTGATATCCTTCGAAGGGTATTTTAGAAAGGTTTACTTGTACTTGTTGTTTTTAATTATAATACATAAAACATCTTAATCTTTATTTATTTTAGTAACTTAATACTGAAAATTAAATATAGTTTGAAGGAAACAACAAACATTCACAGCTGGGGCCAAAGCATGAGGTGTTGTACCCATGTAAACTTTAGCAAGTGATTTGGCTCAGGAGATGCAAAATGAACAAAAGTGTGTGAAAAGATGTGTTTCTAAAAATTGTGTTCTTCGATAACTTTGAAATGTTTGGAATGATTATCGAGGTACTTCCTTCTTAATGTAGCCATCGAGAATAATCGCCAAAACTGGCAACTCCCACTTTTTACAGCAGTTTTCAAATGTCGCCAAAGGATTATGCGATGGCCACTTTAATTAGAGAATTCCGTTTACGAAGATTATAGGAGCCATGTTATTTTATGAGTAGCGTAGCATTTGACTTCTGATTTACAGAGTTTTAAAACTTACTTGCCGATGTAACGAATGGGATAAAACGAGGTCACAAACAGGAAGAGATAAAAAATAAAACATATGCTGGCTCACCATTTGCTAATAGAAGTGAGAAAGAAAAATTGGAATTACCTAAATTTAGCTTCTTCTATACTTTAATAATATTAATGCTCATTTGAGTATTCGTAAGATCATAAAGTTGGTTTAGACTATTTGATAGAGAGCTTGGAGATAACTGATTTAGAGATAAGTATTTGAGGGATTTTTTTAATGCTCTTATGCTTGTAACTAACTATATTATAGTTGTTAAAGGATGTAGTGATTTCTTAAAATCCCGCATACTTCAGCTCATCTCGTATCATAAAGCAGCATTTAACAAGATTTTATAATGCATTTTCAAATATTCACATGAGCACTGCTCTTGTTCAACAATTGTGATGTATTTTCAAAGATTCACTTGTCATATTCTCGACTGACTACAAGTTCGAAATAAACATTGATATTTTCGTTTACGGAACCAAAACAGTGCTGTTATACCACGGATAAGCAGGTTCAGTGGCTGCAAACCAATGGTTACACAGATATACCTCATAATACCACTGTCACCCGGATAACTGGAACATGCTGCCCGCTTTCCGACAATAACGTAACGAGCTTCTCGGAGGGCGCAAACTGCAGGAACCATCGATGGGGGGAAGAAGCTGACTACGAGGGCGGGGGAACAGTATCCCTGGCACATATGCAGCAAGCGGCATCGATCTCCGCGCCCCCTGCACCGCCCCTCGAAGTACTACACCACCGTTAGGAAAAGGGGCCACTTACCGTCCGTTTCTGTCGCGAATAAATGCTTGTTAAACACGTTCCAAAATTTCTCCCCGCTACCTTCCAGCTTATCTTCGAGCACAGCAGCTCGCGCGGGGGTAGGGAGCCGGAGAGGAGGGACGGGAGCGCGCACCCCGAGAAAACCACTCCAGAGCCGCGCTTCTCTCCCCCATCCCATCACCCTTATACGCTAGCACAACCTTAGGTTCTCCTCGTGCACTCGAAATTCCATCCCCCTTTTCCAATTGCGTTACTGTGATTTTCTAGAATTCTTCAATTTCTCCCAACCCCACCACCTCTACTCTCTTTCTGCCTCCCACTCACCCTTCCAACAGTTCATATTTAAAAGGCACAACATACGATTCTCGCTTTCTTGCTATTATTAAAGCTTTTTTAAACCCACCCTCTTTCTTTGCATTTATCCTTTTTTATATTCTCCGTAATCCCTGTGTTTAGGGGGTTATTATTTTCAGAGCATACAATTGATAGAGAGAAATGGAAGAATTTTTTAATTTGTTTTTTATCCTTTTTTGCTGGTGAGTTCATTTCTGGAAATTCCTCCAAGAATCTTTAAATCCCCAATGCTAAATTTATAATGCAATTGTACTTTAGTCGAAAGAAACATATACTTTATTTCTTTTGTTGCCATCAAATGCAATATGATAATCTAATATTCTCAAGAACGTTTAGCTCTTTATGTCGGAGATTATAAAGTCGTTAAACGTGCAACAATGAGTCGGTTAATAAAGAGAAGCAAAAATAGATTAAGTCGTTCGGCAGAGAGTCACTTTCACATTCTATTCATCCAGAAAATTTAGTGATTAATTTTCAAAAGTTAATTTAATAAAAGAAAGTTAATTTTTTTCTGTTTATTTAGTCTATTTATATTGACGGGAAAGTATATGAAATTTCTCTATTTTAAAGGAAATGAAGTGAGAGGAGGATTTCATTGGAATGTTACGCACATTATTGTACTACATTAAATACACATAAATAATGTATTAAATATATATAAAATTGAGTACAGATTAAATATCTTTGTAAGCATTTAGAAGACTACGTTGCTCCTTAACACGCGTTGATTGTTATGATGCAAACACTGAAACAGTGAGATAAAATGTTTATCACATTTATATTGTTTATTTTTATTGAAAAAAGGAAGTAACAAACACAAGAGGTTATCATGAATTTCCTGTCTTGGAAAATGTGATCCTTTATTTTCTAAACGATTTTATCCCATTTCATATTCTCCATAATATTTATCCAATTGTTAATATTTGGAATACTACCCGCTTGTACGGTCAACTGCCTAAAATAGTCATCATAAAAAAGAAAATTAAATAAATATTTTAACGGATCCAGTTAATATAAATTAATAAAATATTTAACACATCTAATTAAACATCTTATGATATAAATTATTTTTATTGAAATCAATCAGATTAAAAAGTAAAAAATGTTCTTAAGAAATATGTGTATTACTTTTAAATCGCTTTGCTTTGTTACTAAATAACAGAAATATTAAATTTGAAAGTTAAATGTTTTACGCTTTACTGAATGGCAATATGCTGGCCCGTGTAACATAAAAGTATTGTATTTCGGGCAGTGGTAATATATTGCTTTTAAACTATCGACTTTGTTGATTAAATATATGAAAGTTGAATATCTTACATTTTGCTGTGAATCACAACACTCTGGCGCTTTACAGATAAAGAAGTTTTATTTTGAACCGTGTTGCCACTGCTCACTTTCAAATTGCTGAATATTTTAACCAAAAATTCATTAAATTCGTACAAATTATGACGTAAATAAAAAAATTCTAAATTCAAATTCGAGCTCTAAGTTGCACATGCTCGGGTGAAGGACTGTGTGTGTTTAAAATCTGGTGGGTTTAGGTGCCGTCGTTTTTCCAGAATGCATATAACCTATCATACATGCAGATTCTTCATTACTTAACGATAAAGTCACCCTCAACGCAATCATTCCATTATTTTTCTCTTTACCAGTTTCCTGTTGGCTTTACCAAATATATTCTTTTGGCAACTATTTCGTTATGCTTTCACATCATGTGACCATCCCACTTTATTACGTATATTGTCTGATAATGCCCAATTCTTTCTATAGGTGATATGACATTAAATATTCCCCTTAAAACATTTTTTAAATACTCTTCGTATATTAAGTCTCAAAATCATTATCCAGGTCTTCATTCTGGTTTTCAATTAAAATTAGATGAATTTCAATTCTAATTAATCACATTTATTCGTTGTGTATTCAAAAAGGGATATTTTTATTTTGTGTTTACATATAAACTGAATGAGAAAAACTTGAAGAGGTAAAACGCATCTACTTCCATATAATTTCAAACCTCACAAAAATACATTATTAAACTGTTTCCGTTTTTTTCGATGTGTAGTAGCTAAATGGATGCCAGTGTGTAATCGAAATATGAAGAAATGAATGAAGTGAAAAAATTCATTTATTTTAAAACTATTCTCGCCAGATAGCATGCCCAATGATTCAGCCGGTTAAGGAAAGTTTTAGTTGATCAAAAGGTATACTTTTAGCTGGTCAAAGACCGAAAAGAAGAAAGCTCCACAATAGCAGCTTATGATTTACAGATGAAACATTGTCGTCTCATTGATAAAGGAAATCATTTATGAAAGAAAATAATGATTTTTTAAAACATTAATAATGGTCATACAGATTTAGGCAATAAAAACATAGTGTAGAGTATCTCAAAAATTAATGATTATTTGAAGATTTCTAAATTGTATAACAAACAGAATCATGAGTATGTTAACTGATGTATAAAATTAGGAAACTAATACTATATTTCCATTGTACTGTAAAATAAAAATTTCACACCTTCAATAAACTATATGAAAGTGAAATTTATAATTTCCAAAAGTGATTGCCAAATTTGAATTAACAACATTCAATACCAATTGCTTGAAAGCTGCTAATTTGTTTCTATACAATTTTCGACAAGCGTGTAAGTTTTATATTCCCAAACTAACACTGATCCTACATGAGTAGTAATAGAATTTCTAATGTTCAATGCCATCGGAAAAAAATGCCCGGGTTATAAAAAAAGTACTCTTTCAAAGTTGTTAAATCATCGAAATGAATCAAATGTTGGAATGTAGTAAAGCAATGTAAATTTTGGGGAATGTAGTATAATGATGTAAATAAATTTTACCAGTGTCTGGATCCAAAGGAATCCCCAAACCAGTATTGTTTTATTGGAAAGCTTCAGTCTTACCTATATGCACAAACCAATTTGACAAGGTGATGACTTCTCATGTATTAGTATCTTTTCAAACTTAGGTGGAATTCTCGAACAATCAGCATCTTTTTCAAAGGCAGAAAAAGCAATAAATCAACTATGCTCTCACCAAGAATCGAACCACGGATCTTCCGCTTGCTGACTTAAGTGCTACCGTTGTCACAATGAAAGAACGCGTGTGAAAAAGCGGTAATTACTTATACAGTAATATGTGTTTTCATTTAAAAGACAAATCGGGACGGAGGAATGAGACCTTATTCGTTTCGTGTCTTTGTCATTCGAGACCGGCCAAATCCAGGTGCTGACGCATTACTGCACACATCTTTCTTAAGAGCCATGAGCTATTAGGTTATGTGGAATAGGGAACATGAAAAATTAGCTATAGCCTTAGCAATATTCGAACCACAGATTTTCTTATTTCCAGAAACGTCATGCATAGAAGAAAGCGGAAATTCCATGTAAACTTACTGGGCATAAATAAAGAAGACCACCACGTATGATAAAAAGATTCATGAACTTCATGATATAGTTTCATAACAAATATTACAGTATAAAATTAGGAAAAGCAGCAACAACATTTTATATAGCGTAGATTTTAGTCAAAACTCGAATCTTGATTAAAATCAATGTCAAATACAAGGTTGTTGTTTTGCCTAATTTTAGGTTTTACTTTGACCTGTTCCTCTTCTCTCTTGAAACATTGCTAGAGTTAACTCCATAATTCAGCGCATTTCGAGCACGTTTTAAATGACTTAAAACTTAGTTAAATTGGATTAAATTTCAAAACTTGCTAATATAAAACGAAAGTTTCTAACAATTTATAAAATTTCAATATTTTAATTATTTCAAAACGTTTAATAGTTTTTCGGTAATACATTTCTATATTCAGTATATTCAGTATATTCCTTTTGGATGACATGTTGGAGCATTTTGGTTGAATTTCACTTTATGGCATTTTATTTGAACTTTTAATTTTAATTTGCATCTATTCTATTGATTTCGCAACGAGGCTGGCTCATTCTAGAATTTATGCAGATTTGAGTGGCAAGCAGTTTCATATAAAGTGAGAGGAATGGCTAGTAACCGTATGTGAGAGTTTGTATTAACGCCAGCTGCCTTTTTTTCAGTTTGGTACTTTGCGATTAACCGCTGCCTCACGTAAAGGTAAAATCTCAAGGCAGACTTAATTGGTAAGTTCAGATTCTGTGTAGCTATTATTATTCGTCAGGAAACTTGTAACCTCTATTAGAAGTAATTAGACTTTGTATTTGCAAGAAATTTAAGACAGAATGTGGTAGTTATAGCCAGATCTAGGTAACTTTGTGCTGTAATATTTTTAGTTTAACCCTCACAAGTGGTGAAGGAGAATAAATTTTAAAAAATTAAATTCAAGAATTATGTATGTCTGTTTGGTATTTAGAGCATAATTAGGTTTGGGGAGAAAACTCATCCGAGAACGCTATGTAACACCTTGGAAATAATACTTGAGCTTGTTAGGATTAAATTAAGTCCCAGATGAGTGTTACAGTGTATTTTTATATGGTCACACAGATGCTGTTCTCATATATTTTAGACGATTTTCATAGCATTTACAGAAACATTTTATCTGAAATTTTTATGCTTTAAATGTTCTGTTTGATACTTCTTATTTTTTACTATCTTTCTACACTGCAATTTCCAAGACAATAGAGACTTCTGTAGCATCGGAAGAAGTATTTTATCCCATTCCTTTTGAACAGCTTTCTCAAGTCCAAGGAGGGTTGTATGTTGTTTGGACAATCCGCTTTTTAAAAGTCCAAAAGCGCACAAATCTTTAGGTGATGCATGAGAAGATTTAGTAGGGATATGAGTAAAGGAAAAGGTATAAAAAGTTATTTTATGTGTTTAAATAGAAATTTTCAGGTACGTAAATTTTATCTGAATTCCAGGATATCTTATCAGTAATTATGTTTCGGGTTTTTCTTGAATAGTTAGAGAAATACACTTAAATATACGTGAAAAAAAGGCATCTATCATTATCTTTTATTGCTACATTCTAGATAACTGGTTATTAACTACAGTTACACATCTTAAATTAATCTGCGTATAAAGACCAATTCCAGTTGGGAAATCTTGACTCCTGAATCAGCTTAAAATAGTGTCAAAGCCATAACCATGATAGATTATTGTATTTGATCATAAATGATCTATCTGTCCATCTTAAACTTTCTGATAGGTAATGATATCAACTTTCTGCTAGATAATGAAATCGAACATACATACAATGTTATCAAGGCTTCATGATGACTCATGTGCGCAAAATGACGGTTCTTACGTCTTTCGAGCCTAAAGATAACTCGTCTGATATGTTTTCCATCCCTTGTGTCTTGGTTAGAAAATGTATGGCACAATGTTTATTTATCACTGTTTTCTTGAACATACAGTATGTCCCAGAATGAAGTCACCAAACTCCAAAAATGCATTCTAGGGTTTGTAAAACGATAAGCTAAAAGTAACCTGTGAATATATAACGTGAAATGCATAGTTTACATATTTCGGTACAATCAAGGACAATAACAAAAGATGACGAACTGTAGCATTTTTAAATGCCCAGAATTTTTTTTTTTTACAGATTCCTGAAGAATACTGAAAATGTTGTCTAATGGATTCGTAACATCCGGCACTAAGCGAGAAACTGGCTTTCTTATTAACTTGCCAATGACGTTCAATTTCTCTATATCTCTTACACTATGCTTTAGTGTGGTATTTAAGAAACAATATTGATTACATAAAAGAAAGAAAACCTATCTTTTTACCTATCCTTTAAGAACTGAAAATGAAATAGAATTCCTACATGCAACCTTGACATCTGTAGCGTTTTTCTGGGTTGTTGTTTCAAGGCATAAATTAAATAAAACTGGATACGTGTAATGTTAACCCATTAAATGGATCTACAGTACTTCAACGTACAATTTAACAAATTATCTGTTATTATTTTTAAAAGTAACATGACACATTTAAACAGTTTTATTAAGGACAAGGTCATGTTGCCCAGAAAAAAAAAGAGTTCAAACATCCCGAATAAAATCATTATACAAAATAATGCATGGATATTCTTAATAGAAACGGCGCGTCTATACAGAGAAAATCAGTGAAATAAAAAATATGGAATAGACAATAAAAAAAATTCAAAATTCGGATATCTAGGTGCCCATGTTCGGCTGGAGAACTACGTTGTTCAAAATTTGGGGACTCTAGGTACCTCTGTTTTTTCCAGATGCCAGAAACATGCATACATTCATGCAGACTCTTCATTATTTAGTTTCTTTTAATATAATATAAGGAGATAAAATTTGTGGCAACAATTTGAAAAATTATTCGACGCAAAATTTCTTTTCAAGACTAATAGCTCTTAATAGTGTCAAAGACATAAAAGGGCTAAAGCCCATATGGACTAAAAAAAAACTCGTTACTTTCTACCAAAGAGCAGGAGTTATTCATAAAAAAATTGTTTTTAAAAATGCTTTCCTTAGTTTTATTTTGCTCATTATTATTTTAATTTAATGAAATATGCATATTAAAAATACATCATTTGAAACCAAAATATTAAAAAACTGCTGTTTATTTCATTTCCTAAGTAATGAATGTTTTTTAATTATCAAATAATTTATTGTGAAAAGGTTTTAGCCAAACATGCATTTATACAACGTCCATTCTGATGATGCCTTAGTTTTAATCAGCATCCCTTCAGCTGCTTATCATCCAGCATTTTTATTCCAATCGAATCGTGCGAAACAGTTTTCAGAGGAATGCTTGAGCAAATGTGAATAACATTTGATAAATTGCATAAACTGAAATTTAAACCAGTTTATTTCATTATTTATTTTGTAACATGAATAATGTTTTCAAACTGCCATACTGGGCAGTATATTTTATTCCTTCTTTTAATAATGATACGAGTATATTAAGAAATTTATTCATTGTATTACACAGCATAATGAAACCACGTGTATTTTAAGAGGCAAAAATGCCTAACTCGTTTTTCAATCCTATTTAAAACTGTACATTTTTTAATACATGCATCCCTTAGACTATTTTTGCGTTTTATCTTCTGCATTCTATTTTATCTCGTTAAAGGAGTTTTTAGTAAAGTAAAAAAAGGCCTAAGTGATCGAAGAAATAAAGTATAAAATGAAAGAAAAAGCATTAAAAAAGTGAAGAGATAGAGTACAATACGAATAAACGGTACACTGAAAATGTATCAAGGAAGGGAAAAAAATGAATCTCAGTGCTTGTAAAAATGCTTTCTCTCTCTCCTTAAATTCTATTTTTAACAATTTCCATTTTAAATTTTTTTCCTTTAGTGGGTAGCCGTTTTAGTGCTATTTTTATGGTTTTTCATCAAGGAGGGACTCATTTTATGATTTCAGTTCCACGTTTCGTAATTTTAATGCTCCTGTAGAGCTAAAATGAAAGTTTGGAGATAAAAGTTCCGAGTTAAGATGGGTGATCTTAATTTGTTAAGTTATAGAATTTAAATTTCGACTTTTGCTAAATAAAGGCCATCCATTTTAATGGTAAAAAATTCACAATTTATTTTTCGTTTTGATAACTATTTTATCAATTGACAGTGAGAGAAAAAAGTTTGGAGAAAAATGTAAACTTCTGATAACAAACTTTGCTAAAATTTATAAGGTATTTCTCTCGCCTTCCTAGCATGCCTTCGTAGTGTAGTGGTCTGCATGCTGGGCGCGTATTCCGGAGGTCCGTGATTCGGCTAGCGGCGAAAGCATTGCTCCTTTTTCATCTTGCTTGCTTCCAAAAATATTTAATGTCTCTACAGTGGTGCCGGAACTAACGTTTCATCGTTACAAGTAATGGCAATTTTGTCAAGCACGAGTCGTGCGTTTATGTTAAAGTTATGTTTTAGAAAAAAAGTTTTTTTAAACCTTTTTAAATCTCTATAGTTACTTCAGACACGCCGATAATTTGCTGTACATCTGTTAAGAGTTTGGATCTAGTTTATGCTAAGAAAACAAGTCAAACTCTAGACATCTGATAATAATTTTATAATACTGCTAAATATCTTAAAGAAACCAGTTTTTAGAATGAACTAGAAATTTCAGAATAACAGCCATAAGAGTGGTCGTGCCAAGGGAAATTCCACAGCATAATCTTAGTGAGCTGAGCCTTTATGTTAGACGTTTATATCTCGCTAGACAAATCTAATGGAAAGGTAGTCTGAAATTCGTCAGAGAATAATACTATTTCAAGAATAAATAATGTCTTGCTCACAGATTAAGTTTTATATTTAAGTTTTATACTCAAATTGATTCATGTCATTATTTTATCTTGGGGAAAAATAAAATTGTAATAAATCTTCATAAACGTCTTTTTGAAATGACGACGACAGATTTAGAATGGTTGTCTGTTAACACCGAACACTATTTTAGATGCTCGAAAAGAAATTCTGCGCTTTGTGATATACATGTACGAGCTCTTACAGCTTTATTTAAGGTTACTTGGAGAGGTCATTGGCCTTTATTTTCTTTTTAATGGAGGAAAATACCTGATTAATCAGAACGGGTCTAAATTTTCACAAAATAAAGGTACTCTGTGGATTAACTGAATAAACTACTATAAACACGAACTCCGCTCAGCATGTTAATATTCTCCAAGAAGATGGTATAGATTCACGAAGCCTCCCAGCATTCAACATTACGCTTATTATAGAAAAAGTCTTGTAATGATGATTGTTATGATTACAAAGAGCTTATTACATTGCACATAAGAAGTATTTTTACTGTAAATATGAAATCTCCAGTTTGGATGATTTGAAGATGTTCTTCTATAATGATATGTTTATTATATTTACAATTATGTATCTTAAATCTAAAGACTTTATACATTTTGATACTTTATATATTTCTCACCGAAGAGAAAAGAGTAAAAAAAGTTTTATTTGTCGACGGTTAATGCTCTACAGTACTGTGCTTACTGAATTTTGGTAGCGTGTAGCATCTCAAGCACAGAAATAAATTCTTTATAAAATGTATTGAAATAAAAGAAATTTTAAAATTAATTTAATTTATAATTTCATGTGATTTGAATTAAATGTCTTAATTAAATCGTTTTCAAAGAAGTAGTGTAAGAATTTGTTTGTACACCAAGTCTGTAAATCAGGTTTGCCTGCGAACTCATCGTCCGAACAGGGAAACTAATTTATTCAGCTGTTGACGGTTGAAGCAAGTTGTTATCTTCCGTCACATGCTAGGTTTTTATTTTTCATGTGCATAAGTATGAATAAAAGGGGGGATGCGATTGAATTAAATTCTATGTTACCTTGAATCAAATTTAACTTGCAACTTGGTGTTAGTTAACTTAACTCGCAACAAAGTGCAAGTTAAATATGTTGCAACTTGCAGCTAATTTAACTTTCAATTAATAATTTAATTGCTCCGAGTGTCAGCACTCTTTAGCTTTCTAATTTGCAAACCTAACTAGTTGTTTAGAAGAGTTAAGATTTTCTATCTGTGCTGCTACATCTATTTCTAGTGTTGTGTTAATTTTAAATATTGTTGTATAAAGCTCTAAGCAATACCTCAAAAGTTTGCTAAGTACACACGTTATTTAAGGATGGCATCATGTAAAGTTATACAGAATCTGATGAACCAAGGTTTTACGATTTGCGTAGTTAAAACTTATTCAGCAGAACGTTCGTAAATTTGCAAAATTCTTGTTCTGTTTAGGGGCTATATATTTACTCGAAAGTATTGGAAAAGGAGACGATCATTATTGATGAACTACGTTTGTCAGACAAACATTAAATTTTCAAAGGGTCTTAAAAACATCGTCTTGACGATTTTGCAAGTGAAAAAATTATAAAAAAAAATAGACGAAGGCTGCGCCGTCACCGAAGTTGTAACAGGTATTGGAATCGAGGTGAAATGTTGTCAAAAATATACAAATTTTGGTCAGCATTCAAAACGACTGGAATTTATTCCAGAAGCACTGAAGGAGATAATCTTTTCTCGATAATTTTATAAAATGATCGGTAACACTTAAACGCAGCCGACGTTATACGGCCAGCAGATCTGCAAATCACGTAGTTAAAGAAAAAGAAATAATAAAGAAAGAAAAAAATGCCTCAGATTTCGTTTCTGTATTTGAATTTCTTGGGGTTAAATGCTCGAAGATCGAAAGTTTGCGTGATGATCCAGAGAGCTCTATAGCAAGCGCTGGCAGCAGTGTCAGACCCACTGAATTTGGACTATGAAGCAATGGGCTGATTTCTTGCTGTCCGATGAGACTTTTCAACCTGCAATCTAGTTCAAAATTTACAAATTTTGACATGATGAGAGTAAGGTTACCAATAGAAAAATAAACAAGAATAGTATCATTTTGGCGATGTTGCGGTAATGGTGTAGGGCATAGCATAATGGCATCATGATCATTGTGACATGCTGGATTATAGCACCATGACGCTGTTGCAGACAGAATACATACAGAAACAGAATGTATTTTGCTTGTTCTATGGTGTCACTGGCGCAGTTTTTCCTTTATGGATGATAATGCTGATGGGGAGGGTGAATGCTGTTACAAACCGAATATTTTGCTTGTTCTGTGGTTTCACAGGCAAAGTTTTTCTTTTATGGATGATAATACTGGTAGGTGGGTGAATGCTGTTGCAAACAGAATATTATGCTTGTTCTGTGTTATCATTGGTGAGGTTTTTCTTTTATTGATGAGAATGGTGCGTTCATGACACTGGAATGAAAGAGATGTATTAAAAATGTCCTAGATATTTGTGTGCATAATATCTAGACCTGAATCCCATTGAACATGCAAGAACATTATGGGAATTCGCAGTTCTAATTTTTTGATGGTAAACAAGCAAGTTCTAACCTTTGTCAAACTTTTATGTATTATTTTCTACTTCTAATTTCTTTTTAATTACCTATAATAAAAGGTTTTACTATCGTAGCATTAATGTGTAATTTCTAATAAGTTGTTTACTATTGTTTTGAATTAACTTCTGGAAATTGATTATTATTTATCTCCGTTCATTTACAAGTTTCCCTATACAGCCCAAATATATCTAGTATTTAGGTTTTGGACACATGTATGGCTACCAATACTTCAGAATAATTTGAACCAAATAAACATCTGTACCTATCTTATTAACAAAATTACCAGTAAACATTTATAGCATTATCAACAAAGTGTACTGTAGTATCAGTTGTGCTTTAAAAGAAGTGAAGGAAAGAAATTAAATGTCATTTATTGAATAGTTTCATTAAAAAAAGTTTTTTCTCAATTTTAATAATAGAATATGCTTTACACTAGTGGTCTCAAAATATGAATCTGAATACAGGTTTTGTATAAAGTACTCATAAAGTACTCTTTTTTTCACTGAGCAATGATATGTCTACCTGGAATTAGGCATAATTATTTATCAATGAATTTTTATTAATAGTGATATATAGATGTCATTAGTGTTTAACATTACTTCGTTACAAAACAATTTTCCTCTAAATATCTCCTTCTTTCCGCAGTTTTATTTTATCTATCTGTTTTAGAAACAAGAGGCAAGATAAATCGCAAATTATTGACACGAGCAGGCAGGTAGTGATGTTAAAATGCTTAGGAAACACTGTTTTATACTATCATGAAGTATTCCAAAACCTTATTTCAAAGCAATCTATAATGATCCGATATGATAATTTAACAGCTTAAATTTAGCAAATGAATGACTAAAGCTTTAAAAATGCTTGTAATTTGTGGTGACTTTGATTTTCGGCAGCTGAAAGGGTTGGCTGTAGGATGGTTTTATCTTCTGTAATGTTAATACAAAACAATATTTTTTAGGAAATGCTAGACAAAAATCCTAGAAAAGTTTGTTTTTTCTTTGCTTACTTTTTGGTAATTTTTGTTTGTTATAAATATTGCTGAATTTCCATGGCTCATCAGAACTTTAAAAATATGATTGCTTGAACAATAAATACGAGTATTATTCAAATCTTTAATAAAGAGTATTTTCGGATTTATATTTATTTAATGAGTAACTTTATTATTCAGAATTATAGGATATAGTTCGCTTAGCTATCATAAAATACGTATATCTACTTAATTGTGATCCTTGAGTCTTCTCGCATAGGATTGAGAATGAACACAACCAGGGAAGGGTGTAAAATACCCTTTTATTTAATACAAAATATTTAACTGAAGGCATAGACCAGATCACTGACCACTTGCTGTGAGAAAGTAAAAGATAATATAACACTAATTTAAAGGTAAGGAATAGTGCAAGACCACACAATTCGATTTAAACTAACAGGTTAACTCACAAACCATTTAGGACACAGGTCGATGGCAAGAACACGTGGCCGTTAAGATTAACAGCTGGTAGAAATTAACAAACGTGCTCTCACAATAGCGAAATCACGCTCTGTCTAACCTTTTCACTCTAACAGTTTAAATACTCTTTTTTACCCTACTTCATTTACATCGCGAGGAAACGCGAGGGCAAATAAGAGAACACAAAATAAAATAACTATTAGTAAAAATAAAGAGAACCCCACAGCATGTTCGCTAAAATCGCCTTTGTCCTATGTACTTTTAAGTTAGCTTGTTATCGAAGTAAAACACCCGCACTATGCAGATTAGTTTTAAATTAAAATGTTGATCGATTTCGATAAATTTCGTTTGCTTAACTGAAAAGAAATTATTATTGGTTTCTGAATTTATGAATAATAACTGACCAAAATATATTGATTCAATGACATTGAAAAAATAAGAATAGAATGTTATTCATGTCAGTAGTATAAAAATACGGGTTCTGCTGCACGGGGTGTGGGGTGTGGGCGTGGTCAATGACGTCACACAGAGGGCGGGGCCAAAGGCAACGTCATCACACTAGTAGGCGGGGTGACGAGTGGAGTTGAGGTGTTGGTAGATTGCTGATTGAGTTGTAGACCTCCTGCTTTTCATTTAAAGTTAGTTTTTTTAATTTGGCAACGGGAAATATTTTCTGCATCTTAATTTTGATGATATAGCGATGCTGCCCTCTCTTGACGAAAAAGTGAATTATATGTTTTAGAAATATATTTTTTAAGGCTGGTGTTAAAATTATTCAATGCGCGACTCTGAAAACAATGTAAAAGAAACAAATATAAAAAAGACTTTCCTTTAATGATAGTTCATCATGTCATGAAAATGAAATTACAAGATAATTTGTTTTTATTACTCAATTTTATTCTGATACTTTTATCCTTTCTAGTTTTAAATGAAACTTTAACTTATTTTTTAGGTTTTCTGTTCATAATAACATATTCATTTACTGTCATATTTTTTTAATACTTAACACGTTTCTAATTTGTAATATTTATTTAATTTCCACATACTATTTTTTTTTCATACCTTTCATAAATTTCAGCATACCCTGATTTTTAACTTATATGTTACATTTCACAAACGTTCCCCCACATGCTGTTTATTTGTTACATTACTTAATTTTAGATGCAATTTCACACTTTTTTTAACGTTATAATGTTCAATATATTCTGAATTTTAACTTCATTTACTTTTTTTAAACCACTCTAGTATTCTATACACACTTTAACTTAGTGGTATGAAATTGTATTTAAAAAGAAACGTTTATTTTTCGTGATCTTAGTTCTTTTACTAAATTTTCTACAGAATTTCTAATTTCTTTCACGTGTTTAACAATATCTTCCTTACATTACAGAATATTTTTTAAAAAAACTTAAGTCTATAACTGTTAATTGCTTTTCTTACGTTCATGATTTCCCTTCTGTGTTTATATTTCTTAATTCTAGCTTAACTTATTTATTATAATGTTTTTATTTCTGTCTCATCACTCGTAATTCCAACATTTTATCCCTTTTTATTCATTTTAACGATATGGATTGTTTTCATTTACTCCATATTCAAATATTTCCTTACAATTTTTATAATACTTGTTTTATTCCTCGATCATAATAGATCATCTACAGGTTTTACTCAGAAATTTCCATTCACAACTTCAGTCACAAACAACAGTTTAATACCATTTATATCTAAATGTATTTCATTCTCTTATAGTTTTATGGTCTTCAAAGTTTCTAACATCATATTTAGTTTTAAATCCCGATTACCTTTAAGTGTGTTGATAATTTTCATTTCTAATTTTACAACCACGTTCAGTGTTTCATCCACACATACCAAAATATTTCTTACATTTTTTGATATTTAGTCTATGTCATATTTCAGTACTTCAAATGAATTTACACTGCTCACACTATTATTTTTTCATGTTTTAGAGACACTAACTATACTAATTTTACTATTTTTCCTGCACTAATTGCATCTATGTCAGCACTCATGCTAAACTAGCAATTGTTTTGCATCACATGCATAAAGAAATTCTTAAAACCAACTTTTTCAATATCGTACTCAAATTACTGTTTTCCAGATGGGAATTACCAGTATTCTTTGGTTTTACTCTGTTACATCTTTTTAAATTTTAACATCTTACTTTTAATTCTAACATACATCTTTTAAACAGATTTTTCTTTTAATGATAGCCTTACCTTATTTGTTCAAATTAATTCTTTCATTCACCTTCTTTACTACCTTTCAGTACGTTCATAATTCACTATGCAAACGCAATGACTTTCACTGACATTCTGTTTAATAATACCACAAGTTTCCTTAATTGACAAAAAGCGAATTATTTCTCATTTCAAAATAGAACTACTATATTTTTGCACAAACATTACCTTTATCCATTCAAGCCACCCCTTAACCTGTAACTGACGTAGCGATAGGAAAGGAGATTCTTATCATATGCTCTTTCGACATTTGAGGTTTCTAGAACTTCTTTGACAAGTATATCAATACCATCAGAAAATATACTTAACACTTTTACCCAGTTTAAAGGCAACATACTGTTATAAGAATGGTTTTAGTTAAATTTATAACACAAATAAACGCATTTTGTGCTAAATAGGCATAAACATTTAGATTCAGAATATTTCTTTTTAATCCGATGTAAGACTTGAATTTCATTCATGATACGGATTGTCTGTTGATTTTCTTTTTGTTTACCTTACACTAATAGAAAATGTTTATTTTACAAGTTCAGCTTTTAATGAAATAGAAATAAAAACTACGATACACCTGCTGTTTTTAAGAAAAGGAACTTTGATATATTTCTGGAAATGTAAATGCTTTTAGAGTTTTCTTTCAATAACGTTGATTTTCATTACTTTACTAACTTCAATAATTCTCTTATTAGCTAATATGAATGAAAGAAGATTGTCAAAAATGTGACACAGTATAATTCTTACGAACATATGTACCTTTACCAGCATACAGATATTACCGATTGAAATGAAGAAAGATACAGATATTTTACTCCAATCTACATTAAATTAAAAAAAATATTTAAACTTTCATACATTCCAAAGAATAAACGAAAACTCAATAGATATTGTCATGTTTGCATATATGAGATAAAAGTTTTATGAATGGTATCTAAAGTAATGCTTAGAACTTCATAAAAGCGAACATTCACTATGTTAATACACATATCATCAGTTATTTACATTAATCAATGTAATATTAATCATTACATGTACTATATGCATATATATTTAAAGTTTAATTGTCTTACAATTGAATAATTAACTATTGAGAGAAAGAGGTTCATATCTTACACTATTTAATTCACATGGAACAAATTTTTCTATCAACCACATTGAACCACGTTTATTAAATTCGCCAAAGCTCTTTTATTTCTGCATTTTCACACTCACGACACATTTTAAATGTAACTATTGATTACCATTTCAAACACCGATATCATAACTCAGTGTAAAACTACATCATAACTCATTTTTTCCCTACTAACTACAATTTTATATATTCAAGAAGTACATCTAAGACATGATCATTTTCTATGTTCTAGCAAATCGATTCAATTGCGAACATACTATTAAGACTTGCGATTTTAGAAGACTTGCATGTATTAACGATGTCAACGTTTCTTTGTTTTTGTAAGATTCGTATCAAACCATGTCGCATTCGAATGTGGTGTAAGAGATCACTTTTTCTTTTAAACACTTGTAAACAATGGATGCAATTTATAAGAAGAGAAGTATCATGCTGTTTCAAAACATCATCATCAGCATATTTCTGTTTCTTTTGACACCAGCAAAATTTAAAAAAAAAAAAAAAAAAAAAAAAGGTTCGTGAGATTTTCTTCAAATTCTGTTTTACTTGAAAAAAATGTTCGAACATTCAATACGATGTAGAGATTCATATTGTTTTAAATTCTTATGCTCACTAAATATTTTTTATCACGATTTACTCTTAAAAGTAACTTTATAAGTTTTCATATCCTTTTTACATGAAAAGAACTTGTGATTATTGACTACAAAATTCTAAGACGAGAAGCTTCGCGACTTTTCAAACTACAAACTTAAATTTCTTAGGACATACACTACATCTGATGTTTCTTTCATGAGATTTCAAATATCTCTTCAGATTACTCGTATTCAAGAAACCTTACAAATATATCACATAAGTTCAGCGAATAATCGCTTCATAAACTCTTAAATTTTTAACACAAGTGAATCACTTGAAGCATATACTGCACTGTAAACATACAATACTTAAAAAAATTGGTATAAAAAATAAAAATACATTCATTTCACCAAGAAGCTTTTCTATTTAAATACATTTATTTATTTCCAAAGAACAAGTTTCTGTATTATACATAAAATATACTTAGAATTTTCTTTCATTAGTTAATATCAAATTAACAACAATAGCCATTTACTGATATTTGATATACATGTTTGCTTTAAAATTAAAACTAAAATTTCAATATATTTCTATTAAAAAAACATAATGAAAAAAAAAATACTCATAACATCAACCAAACACAGAAATTTAAATAGAATAGCTGTACTTATATTAGTGAATTTTTATAATCTTCATAACATTTCGATTCAAAAAACCTATTACAAAATAAATGAAACATTTTTTTCTACCTTAAAGAATCTCTTATATTTTTAAAATTAATACATATGTTGCTATTCCAAATTTGACAGTACATATAGAAGTGAAGGAAGATCCTTGATAAGCGCTGTAGACTTCACGTTATCATGATAACGTGCAGCACTCATCAAGGGTCTTCCTTCACTTCTGTATGTACTGTCAAATTTGGAATAGCAACAACAACCTTAAGATAATACATTCTTTCGCGTATGATTATCAGAGTTTTAGAAATTTTCCATTACTCTATCATGATAAGTGGATGATGCTTTTAAGATTCTCCTTATGCATATATGTAATATCGAGGTTCAGAATAACAACATTAGGACACTATAACTCTTTCCCACTATCCTATCATGATTATTTTTACACATATGACGCCGGAAAGACTGGCTTCACAAACAAGACATGACAAGAATGTATTACGATAAGTGTTGATGAAATCATTTCGTTAATGTATGTTTTAGATAATTTTTGCTATTTAAGAATGCTACGTATTTCTATATCATTCAGAATTGTCGTTAGATTCAAAAGCGAATATGAGGAATATATGTGATACAGAGTTAAATGTGGAATTATACGAAGAATTTTATTCACGAAATGAAGCTGATATTTTGCTAGATGAACTATCAAATTATGATTTTAAAAATATTAGTTTTGAAATTAATGAGACTCAGTATGTTCCACGAAGAAAAGTACTCGGTTTTGGCGATGAAGGACTTAGTTACAAATTCTCTGGAACGAGCATTTGTGCAGAACCATGGACTCAAACTCTTCTAAATGTAAAAGATTATGTTGAAACGATAACTGGCAAAAAATATAATTTTGCTTTATTGAACTATTATCCTGACGGAGTGGCGAAACTTTCAACGCATAAAGACAATGAAACTTGTCTCGAACCTGAAAGTGATATACGTATCATCAGTTTAGGTGCAAAACGTCAAATGGTATTTACCAGGCGAAATTTCACATCTCGAAGCGTGGACTTAACTCATGGAACTCTCCTTGTAATGAAACCCCCAACGAACCAATTTTGGATGCATGGAATACCCTCTCAACCTGACGTTAAAGATCCTAGAATTAGTATCACATTCCGAAACATAAAAATTTCGAAAGTCAAAAAACGACGCTTGGAAGATAATGAGGATGAACTTCCAGAGGATGACTGGTTTGCCCACTATATGAAATCTGTTCCTGAAAATATCTTCATGCCGAATAATCGAGAACAGAAAAAAGAAAGTTCGAAGTTGATTGCACAGTGGACTCTTGGTTGGGGATATTTTGTGTCCATAAATCAGTTTGAAAACAGAATGAACATTCATCTACGTGAATGTGTGGAACAAAATAAAATATTATACCCTACTACACGCGGTGTTGTTATAACTCTTGCAACACGGCAAGAATTTTCCTCAAAAATATATGAATTTAACCTGGTCCATACGAGTGCCAGCATCATTTGCAATAATGAGTTGGTAGTTTTCAACAAAGAAGGTGAGTGTATTTTTCAACAAGTTTTTAAACAAGATGAAAATTCTTTTAAACTAAAACTTACATATCTAAAATTAAACTGTGATATTTTAAAAAAATTGAAAGAAATTATTCCTGATGTATCTAATACTTTATATAAAAGTATTTTTGAAATTATTTTACCGTTGCAAATCAAATGTAAAAAGAATTGTTCGGATATGGTAAGTGATGATGATGAACTTTTTAAAGAACTCATAAACTCTATGAAAACTGAATTAAATTCAGTGATAAAAAAGCTATATAAATGCGAAGGTTGCATTGTAAATCATCCTTCACAAACAAGACATGATTGCATTATAATAAGTGTTGAGGACAGAATTAAATATATTGGTGAAGATATATTTTTATGTATTAATTTTAAAAATATAAGAGATTCTTTAAGGTAGAAAAAAATGTTTCATTTATTTTGTAATAGGTTTTTTGAATCGAAATGTTATGAAGATTATAAAAATGCACTAATATAAGTACAGCTATTCTATTTAAATTTCTGTGTTTGGTTGATGTTATGAGTATTTTTTTTTTCATTATGTTTTTTTAATAGAAATATATTGAAATTTTAGTTTTAATTTTAAAGCAAACATGTATATCAAATATCAGTAAATGGCTATTGTTGTTAATTTGATATTAACTAATGAAAGAAAATTCTAAGTATATTTTATGTATAATACAGAAACTTGTTCTTTGGAAATAAATAAATGTATTTAAATAGAAAAGCTTCTTGGTGAAATGAATGTATTTTTATTTTTTATACCAATTTTTTTAAGTATTGTATGTTTACAGTGCAGTATATGCTTCAAGTGATTCACTTGTGTTAAAAATTTAAGAGTTTATGAAGCGATTATTCGCTGAACTTATGTGATATATTTGTAAGGTTTCTTGAATACGAGTAATCTGAAGAGATATTTGAAATCTCATGAAAGAAACATCAGATGTAGTGTATGTCCTAAGAAATTTAAGTTTGTAGTTTGAAAAGTCGCGAAGCTTCTCGTCTTAGAATTTTGTAGTCAATAATCACAAGTTCTTTTCATGTAAAAAGGATATGAAAACTTATAAAGTTACTTTTAAGAGTAAATCGTGATAAAAAATATTTAGTGAGCATAAGAATTTAAAACAATATGAATCTCTACATCGTATTGAATGTTCGAACATTTTTTTCAAGTAAAACAGAATTTGAAGAAAATCTCACGAACCTTTTTTTTTTTTTTTTTTTTTTTTAAATTTTGCTGGTGTCAAAAGAAACAGAAATATGCTGATGATGATGTTTTGAAACAGCATGATACTTCTCTTCTTATAAATTGCATCCATTGTTTACAAGTGTTTAAAAGAAAAAGTGATCTCTTACACCACATTCGAATGCGACATGGTTTGATACGAATCTTACAAAAACAAAGAAACGTTGACATCGTTAATACATGCAAGTCTTCTAAAATCGCAAGTCTTAATAGTATGTTCGCAATTGAATCGATTTGCTAGAACATAGAAAATGATCATGTCTTAGATGTACTTCTTGAATATATAAAATTGTAGTTAGTAGGGAAAAAATGAGTTATGATGTAGTTTTACACTGAGTTATGATATCGGTGTTTGAAATGGTAATCAATAGTTACATTTAAAATGTGTCGTGAGTGTGAAAATGCAGAAATAAAAGAGCTTTGGCGAATTTAATAAACGTGGTTCAATGTGGTTGATAGAAAAATTTGTTCCATGTGAATTAAATAGTGTAAGATATGAACCTCTTTCTCTCAATAGTTAATTATTCAATTGTAAGACAATTAAACTTTAAATATATATGCATATAGTACATGTAATGATTAATATTACATTGATTAATGTAAATAACTGATGATATGTGTATTAACATAGTGAATGTTCGCTTTTATGAAGTTCTAAGCATTACTTTAGATACCATTCATAAAACTTTTATCTCATATATGCAAACATGACAATATCTATTGAGTTTTCGTTTATTCTTTGGAATGTATGAAAGTTTAAATATTTTTTTTAATTTAATGTAGATTGGAGTAAAATATCTGTATCTTTCTTCATTTCAATCGGTAATATCTGTATGCTGGTAAAGGTACATATGTTCGTAAGAATTATACTGTGTCACATTTTTGACAATCTTCTTTCATTCATATTAGCTAATAAGAGAATTATTGAAGTTAGTAAAGTAATGAAAATCAACGTTATTGAAAGAAAACTCTAAAAGCATTTACATTTCCAGAAATATATCAAAGTTCCTTTTCTTAAAAACAGCAGGTGTATCGTAGTTTTTATTTCTATTTCATTAAAAGCTGAACTTGTAAAATAAACATTTTCTATTAGTGTAAGGTAAACAAAAAGAAAATCAACAGACAATCCGTATCATGAATGAAATTCAAGTCTTACATCGGATTAAAAAGAAATATTCTGAATCTAAATGTTTATGCCTATTTAGCACAAAATGCGTTTATTTGTGTTATAAATTTAACTAAAACCATTCTTATAACAGTATGTTGCCTTTAAACTGGGTAAAAGTGTTAAGTATATTTTCTGATGGTATTGATATACTTGTCAAAGAAGTTCTAGAAACCTCAAATGTCGAAAGAGCATATGATAAGAATCTCCTTTCCTATCGCTACGTCAGTTACAGGTTAAGGGGTGGCTTGAATGGATAAAGGTAAT
The DNA here is from genome assembly GCF_044657685.1 of Stegodyphus dumicola. Classification (NCBI taxonomy): domain Eukaryota; kingdom Metazoa; phylum Arthropoda; class Arachnida; order Araneae; family Eresidae; genus Stegodyphus; species Stegodyphus dumicola. The sequence continues at coordinate 40,174,379 of NC_140776.1, forward strand.
GTTTGTGCAAAAATATAGTAGTTCTATTTTGAAATGAGAAATAATTCGCTTTTTGTCAATTAAGGAAACTTGTGGTATTATTAAACAGAATGTCAATGAAAGTCATTGCGTTTGCATAGTGAATTATGAAGGTACTGAAAGGTAGTAAAGAAGGTGAATGAAAGAATTAATTTGAACAAATAAGGTAAGGCTATCATTAAAAGAAAAATCTGTTTAAAAGATGTATGTTAGAATTAAAAGTAAGATGTTAAAATTTAAAAAGATGTAACAGAGTAAAACCAAAGAATACTGGTAATTCCCATCTGGAAAACAGTAATTTGAGTACGATATTGAAAAAGTTGGTTTTAAGAATTTCTTTATGCATGTGATGCAAAACAATTGCTAGTTTAGCATGAGTGCTGACATAGATGCAATTAGTGCAGGAAAAATAGTAAAATTAGTATAGTTAGTGTCTCTAAAACATGAAAAAATAATAGTGTGAGCAGTGTAAATTCATTTGAAGTACTGAAATATGACATAGACTAAATATCAAAAAATGTAAGAAATATTTTGGTATGTGTGGATGAAACACTGAACGTGGTTGTAAAATTAGAAATGAAAATTATCAACACACTTAAAGGTAATCGGGATTTAAAACTAAATATGATGTTAGAAACTTTGAAGACCATAAAACTATAAGAGAATGAAATACATTTAGATATAAATGGTATTAAACTGTTGTTTGTGACTGAAGTTGTGAATGGAAATTTCTGAGTAAAACCTGTAGATGATCTATTATGATCGAGGAATAAAACAAGTATTATAAAAATTGTAAGGAAATATTTGAATATGGAGTAAATGAAAACAATCCATATCGTTAAAATGAATAAAAAGGGATAAAATGTTGGAATTACGAGTGATGAGACAGAAATAAAAACATTATAATAAATAAGTTAAGCTAGAATTAAGAAATATAAACACAGAAGGGAAATCATGAACGTAAGAAAAGCAATTAACAGTTATAGACTTAAGTTTTTTTAAAAAATATTCTGTAATGTAAGGAAGATATTGTTAAACACGTGAAAGAAATTAGAAATTCTGTAGAAAATTTAGTAAAAGAACTAAGATCACGAAAAATAAACGTTTCTTTTTAAATACAATTTCATACCACTAAGTTAAAGTGTGTATAGAATACTAGAGTGGTTTAAAAAAAGTAAATGAAGTTAAAATTCAGAATATATTGAACATTATAACGTTAAAAAAAGTGTGAAATTGCATCTAAAATTAAGTAATGTAACAAATAAACAGCATGTGGGGGAACGTTTGTGAAATGTAACATATAAGTTAAAAATCAGGGTATGCTGAAATTTATGAAAGGTATGAAAAAAAAATAGTATGTGGAAATTAAATAAATATTACAAATTAGAAACGTGTTAAGTATTAAAAAAATATGACAGTAAATGAATATGTTATTATGAACAGAAAACCTAAAAAATAAGTTAAAGTTTCATTTAAAACTAGAAAGGATAAAAGTATCAGAATAAAATTGAGTAATAAAAACAAATTATCTTGTAATTTCATTTTCATGACATGATGAACTATCATTAAAGGAAAGTCTTTTTTATATTTGTTTCTTTTACATTGTTTTCAGAGTCGCGCATTGAATAATTTTAACACCAGCCTTAAAAAATATATTTCTAAAACATATAATTCACTTTTTCGTCAAGAGAGGGCAGCATCGCTATATCATCAAAATTAAGATGCAGAAAATATTTCCCGTTGCCAAATTAAAAAAACTAACTTTAAATGAAAAGCAGGAGGTCTACAACTCAATCAGCAATCTACCAACACCTCAACTCCACTCGTCACCCCGCCTACTAGTGTGATGACGTTGCCTTTGGCCCCGCCCTCTTTGTGACGTCATTGACCACGCCCACACCCCACACCCCGTGCAGCAGAACCCGTATTTTTATACTACTCATGTCGCATAATATTATGAAATGAAATGGTAGTAAAAAACCATTTATACAATTAAGATTAGTAACTGAGGGACTAATTCTGCAGAATGTTTGTAGTTCATCCGAAACGAGCCGGCTGCGTAGAATTTTCATCATATGCATAAGATTAATATAACAGAATAATAGATAATGAAAGAATAATAGCTAATGATGAATATAATATAATAATAGAGTCTCTTCAAACATCCTCAGCGAAGGTATTCCTTTAAAGCGGACAGTCCTCACTTACTTTATATCAATCAACAAAACAACCGTTTAAAATTATAATTATACTAGAAACATTATTATTCTAGTACATGGTTATCTGGAAGAAATATTTGTATGAAAAACTAAAGAAAGTTTTAATAAACTTATTAGCTATAAATTTAGATAGATCATTTTGCGAAGCGTTAGATACTGAACTGCCAGGATAATAGTTAAATAATGACTCTGCATTAAAATATGTATTCATATGAACAAAAAATGTAAATATCAAAAAGGAAGATTAAAATAACTACGTTGCATTACATTATGACGTTGTGTGTATAAAGGACATGAAACTCATGCATAACAAATCAAATAATCTAAATTGAGCATGATAAAAGACGGAATAAGTTATAGTTACATTTCTAGTAATTAAGAAAGAAGCCTAACAAGTTAAATTTTAAACTTATCAAAATTCAACCTTGGATTTCAGAAAATTTTTAAAAAATTGTTGTATTTCTAGAGAGTTTTGCAAGGCTTTCTTGAATATTTATGCTCTTTGAAGACAGATACGTTTTAAATTTTCTCGAAATACGTAGAGTATTTCTCTTAAGGTCGTATCACGCATTCAAAACATTTCGGAGGAACAACTCTTTAGAGCAATTCTTCTGCTTTGTCACACGAAATGAAATAGACAATCACCGCAGATGTTTGGGGTTTACCATGTAAAAGAGAAACAAGTTCTCCAGTACAAATAATGGCTGATGATAAGGGATTCGGTTATAATATCTGAGTGGTTGTTGGAAATGATCAACTTAAATGTTTTGCGAAAGAAAGGAAGAAATCGTACATCTTTCTTTCAGTGGTAAAGCAGGCAGAAAAATTGTTTGAAACAATTGTACGTCTGAATTAAAGGAATGTGTGATACCAGCATTTTTAAGCAAAACCACTCTACGTTGGAACTTTGCCTAGTTTTAAATCTACATACTTTACATACTACTAAAAATTTAAAGGAAAACTCTGCTTAAATACGTAACTACGGATAACTGTTAAAAGCTAAAGACTGAATATTCCATTCATTTAAGATAGCAATATTAAATCAGAGTACATAAAAAAACCAACACCTAAGGTTACTTTTAAAAATTTAATTGTTCTTCCAGCTGTGTGTTTGCTTTTTCAGACGTAGAAACTACGGTTAATGGTAGCGTAGGCATTCCCAGCAGAACTCAGCCAAACTTCGGGGGTGAAATTGGGAGGGGGGCGTCTTACTGCACAAACACTGCTCCTATGTAATGAAAGGAAGGTAGGGCGTGGCCGATAGAGCCCTCTCCATCATCGATTGGTCACGCGACTCCACCTCCCTCACTTCCGCTCGCCACTTCCTGTTTCCAACACCTCCAGGCAAAAGCTGCCGGGAATCGGTTTGCACCTTTCAGATTATTGGGAAGGGGGAAGATGTAGAGCACAACTCGCCCAATCTCCAAGGAAATTCCATCTCTACATTGTTAATTTCACTAGAGCAGAGATTATCTCTTGTTCAAACCCCCACTATTTCCACTATTTCTCGAGGAAGATAGTAGAATGGACTGATATGAATGATGTTACTCTTCTTTTTGTTGATAGCCATTGACCCAGGCCCCTAAATAATCCTAAGCTGTAATTTAACACTTATTTTAACAGAGGAAGTTGTTTATACGGGGTAAGTTGGAGTCTTTTTTTTTTTTTTTTTTTTTTAAAGGCTTTTTTTTAAAGGCTTTCAATATTTATCGGCAAACATTAAAACAACAAAAAATACAATTTGAAATAAAATTTTGAATTGTTAAATAAGAATTATATGATACTTAAACATTACACATACTATATTATATGATACATTAATATACTTTTCCTGGTGTACACAGTGATCTGTTTTCACTTAAAAAAACATGAGAGAACTGGGCAAATTCAGCATTAGGTTACCAGATTAATTCATTATCTAACAACAAAATCGCCAAATCTGGCATCGTGCCCTTTCATTTTAACCACATTTATAAATAATACATTCGAAAACTTATTTTCAGTTGTAGGGTTTATATTTATTTTAACTAACATTTATTTTAAGTTTAAACTATCTTTCCTGTCAAGCCTTACTTTCCCCTGGAATTGCCAATGCCAGAGTATGTAAATTTTAGTAGAACGCGCAAGGATTCAAATTATCAGCGGAAGTATTCTGAGTTAAATAGAAAGGAAACGAGTTCGAAAGGGTGCTTTCTTGCTTCACGAGTGTGGAGGTGGCTAGTTAGAAAGTGAAGAACCGCGCTTTTCGGCCTGTGTGCTTGCCTCGGCAAATTGTTAATCTTTCAACGTAATATTCAGAGTTTGCTGAATTATCAGCGGTATTTTAGAACGCGGTGAGGTTAGTCACGTTTAGAGAGCCTCGTAGTTAGTCACTTGTTATTATCTCTTTTTAGTTTCTTATTTTTATTTTACCGCCGGGTCGGCGTAGTTTGTGAGCGTGAAGTGCACGCATTTGTAACTTCTAAAGTTGAATAAAAAAGGACTTAAACCCTTCTCAAGACTCTGTCTAATTTCCAGTTTTCAGCAGTCACCACTTTGTTGCGTGCAGGTTGGAAGCGCGCAACTTTACACAGTAATAAAAAATTGGCAATAAATAACACTAGTGATATTAGTTTCTGTACTCCCACGCGATTATGGTTGTAAAGCAGAAGCGTTTTTAATATAAATCCATTGAAACGATGAGCAATGAAATTAGATATGATCTCATGAATTATAATCGCTTCGATGGATAATCGCATGCATCATAATAACTCAAAATAGAGAATGGCTGCATGGGCGTTTTCGTGGTTTTCCCATGTGTAACGTGTATACGAGCCAGTTTCCCTTAGAAAGTCCTCCACGAAGGCATCCCTCCCTTTAGGCAGATAGCCCTCGAGGCTTTACCATAATCACACACACACACATTAAATGATATTTTGATGGTTGGGCCAAGAGTTCAGCAAGAGCTGTTTCCAATTCTTCTGCGGTTCAGAACTTATAAAATTGCAGTATGTGCCGATGTAGAGAAGATGTTCAGACAAATTCGTGTCCACCCAGAAGATACAAATTGGCAACAAATGCTTTGGAGGGATAGTTCTAGTAAACCCTTGAGTGCATTCAGATTAGTAACAGTTACATATGGGACTGCCTGTGCACCATATTTGTCTACTAGAGTAATGAAACAACTTGCATTAGATGAACAAGTGAGATTCCCTTTAGCATCAAAAATTGCCCTTCGTGATCTTTATGTTGATGATTTGCTTTCAGGGGCACAAAGTGAAGAGGTGTTAGTTTGGTACATTTATATTTACCATATTGGCAACACCAAGTTCTCTCTCTCTGTGTGCGAGCTATGGATGCCGATGTAATAATGTGCACGTGTTGTTAAGTTTCAATAAAAAATGTGAAAAGATACGTTTCTTATTTTTCGACTTGCTTCTTCATATGACATCGATTTATTTAACATGGTAGCAGTTCTCGTGGTTTGTGAATATGAATGAAGAATTTAGTACTTATAATTTGTTTTAAAAGTTACCGGTACTAGCGTAAAAATGGCATGTACAAGAAGCAGCGATATCGGAATACCGCTATTTGATGGTTCGGACTATTTTAATTGGAAAGTGCGTATGATGAAATTTCTTCAATTTAAAAAGTGTAAAGATGTGGTTCAGCGAAAAGTCAGTGAAAACAATGACGTGGAAAAATGGGAAGAAAAGGATATCCAAGCTACAAATTACATTTACGGCGCCATAACAAACAAACAGTTGGAATATATTCATGAGTGTGAGTCTGCATTTGATATAATTACGAAATTTGATGCAATGTATTTAAAAACTTCAACATCTCTACAAATTGTTTGTCGAAATAACTTAGAATGTGTGAAATTAAAAAATTATCCTGATGTAAATATATTTTTCGATGATTTTGAGAAGTATGTGAACGAACTGAAACATGCCGGCGCCACCGTGACGGAACAAGAAAAATTGAACTATATGCTAAGAGCATTACCTTCAAATTACAGTCACATTGGTGACTTAATAGATGTATTACCAGAGAAGGACAGAACAGTCGATTACCTAAAGAGCAAAATCAAATCAAAATTATTGAAGAGAAAAATGATTATGAAGATTGTGCACCAGCAGAAAAATCAAATGTGTTCAAAATCGAAACAAGCAAATCGGGTCCACAAGGGAATGTCTGTTATAATTGTGGAAAACCTGGTCACATTAAAAAGAATTGTTGGCATGTCCATCAAAGGAACTATCGTTTTAATGGCTCCACTAATTATCGCGGTCGAAGTTCTTCAAACAATCGAGGACGTAGTCGTGCTTTTAGTGGACATCGTGAATGTGGAGAATAAACAGAGAATAAACACTCATCAAGGCAATAGTTTTCACACCACTGTTATTGAAAGTAACATGACAAATTCCAGTGCAAATACTGTGACGAATAAAAATGAAATCGATTGGTTACTGGATAGCGGATGCACAGACCACATTATAAACAGTGATGAATATTTCAAAGAGCAAGTCACTTTGAAGGATCCTATTCAAGTGAAAGTCGGTGACGGAAGGATTTTGAAAGCTACAAAGGTTGGCAATATAATAGTTTCTTTTCCTGTATATAACTCTGAATCTATTGTAACATTGAAGAATGTATTTTATGTAAAAGAAATGAAAGCAAATTTATTAAGTTATTCGAAGATTACTGATAATCATAAAATAGTTTCAAAAGAAAAGTTTTCTAAAATATATGATGTCAATGGTTCATTAGTAGCAGTAGCAAAGAAAGAAGAGAGATTATATAAAGTAAAGAGTTATGTTAAAAATAGTAAAATATTTGCAAATTTGACCAACAATAAGTTAACGTTAAAAGAAAAATTGCACCGTTCATTTGGACATGTAAATTTTAAATATCTGGATATTATGTGCAAAGATCAGCTATTAGAAGGAATCCCTAAAGAAATAGAAACCGAATATATGAAGTGTACCATATGTATTGAAAATAAAATGCACAATTTACCATTCAAGAATAATAGAAGAAAAGCAGAAGATATTCTGGAGATTATACATACAGATGTAAATGGACCTCACAGAACAATTGGATGTAATGGTGAGAAATACTTTGTGAGTTTTATTGATGATTATAGCAAGTTGGCAAAAATTTATTGTATCAAATCTAAATATCAAGTCTCTGATTGCTTAATTGAATATGTAAATGAAATTCAAAATTTAACAGGGAAGACTATCAAAGAACTAAGATGTGATAATGGTAGTGAATATATGAATAGCAAGATATACAAATTTGCAAGAGAAAAAGGTTTCAAGATAAAGTCATGCCCACCATATGTACACGAATTAAATGGTACTGCTGAGCGTTACAACAGAACTATAATGGATATGGTAAGATGTCTTTTAGCCGAAGCAAAAGTTGACAGACGTTACTGGCCTGAAGTAATTAAAGCTGCTGCTTATTTGAAAAACAGGACATTAACAAATACTATTGTAAAGAAGACACCATATGAAATATTTTTCAATAGGAAACCATCTGCTAATGAATTGAAATTATACGGAAGTAGAGTGTATGTAAGAATACCAGAAGAAAAGAGAAAGTCGAAGTGGAATAAAAAGGCTGAATTTGGAATTTTACTTGGGTATACAGAAGTTGGATATAGAGTTTTGATGAATAACAGAATAATAGTTGCCAGACATGTTGATATTATTGAAGAAGACATAATGTGTGTAGGCTGTGATGATGAAGATAAGAATGATGATACAAATAAGAAGAATGAACCTCAAGAAGTGTCGTGTGAATCGAGTAATGATAACTCCAAGGATAGTGTGATAAATGAAGATGAAACAAAAAGTGAAATGAGACCAAGAAGGCAAATCAAACCACCAGTTCGATTTCATGAAGAATTCGGGTACTACTGTGTTAGTGCAAATTTTTGTGATGCTACAGTTCCAGGTAACTTTGAGGAGGCGACAACATGCAGTGAGGCTGGACATTGGAAAGAGGCAATGGACAGTGAAATGAACAGTCTTGTTAAAAATAACACTTGGACACTAGTGACTAAACCAGAGGATAAAGCAATTCTAGATGTGAAGTGGGTATTCAAAAGAAAACCAGGTAATGTTTTTAAAGCTAGATTAGTGGTTCGAGGTTTTCAGCAAAAACTTGAGGACACTTACTCCCCTGTCATCAAGATGCAAACTTTAAAATTGTTACTTTCATATTCCTGTCAGTATAATTTAAATATTCATCAAATGGATGTTGAGACTGCCTTTTTAAATGGTTATGTTGTGCCTGAGGTTTATGTTAAACAGCCACAAGGCTATAATGATAATTCGAATAGAGTGTATAAATTAAAGAAAGCACTATATGGGTTGAAAGAAAGCCCTCGTGCTTGGTATGAGTGCTTTAACGAGTATATTGAGAGTCTAGGATTTCGTAGAAGTAAATATGATTATTGTCTTTATGTAAAATCTGAAAATGATGTATTTGTATATATTCTTTTATTTGTTAATGATTTGTTGATATGTTGCAGAGATACTCGGGTAATTAATGATATGAAGGAACAACTTCATAAAAAATTTAAAATGAAGGATTTAAATAAAGTAAAAAGCTACATTGGAATTGATATTGAATATGATAATGAGAAAAGTAATATCTTAACACTGAGTCAGGAAAATTATATTGAATCTTTAGCTAAACTGTATGGTATTAAAAATTCAAAGCTTTATGATACACCAATGGAGACTAATCTTAAACTAAGCCAATCTAATTTAAATCAAAATGTCAAATATAGAAATCTAATAGGAGCACTCTTGTATATTAGTCATGGTACTAGACCATACATATCTTTCAGCGTAAATTATTTAAGTAGATTTCAAAATTGTTATGATGAGACACATTTCAAATATGCTTTGAGAGTTTTAAAGTATTTGTACTTAACAAAACATCTAAAATTAACCTATAGTAAAAATCTTAAAACTGATATTATGAATTGTTATGTTGATGCTGATTGGGCAGGTGATATTGTTGACAGAAAGTCAACTACTGACTTATTGAATTATTTGGTAATCCAATTTACTGGAAATCCAAAAAGCAAAATTGTGTGACAAAATCTTCCACTTTTGCCGAATATATTGCTCTATCTGAGGCTGTGACAGAAATTAATTTCTTGAAAAATGTTGTGATTGATGTTTTTGCTGATATAACTCACCCCATTAAAATTTATGAACATAATTCAGGAGCTTTGGCCATTGCTAATTATGGGAGCTTAACTAAAAATTCAAAACACATAGAAGTTCAATATCATTATGTTCACGAAAATGTTCAAAATGGAGTAAATGAAATTGTAAAGATTGATTCAGAATCAAATATTGCAGATATCTTTACTAAGTCTTTAGGAAAGATTAAATTTATGAAATTTAGAGAAGGTTTGAAAATGAAATAAACTTTGTATACTGTTTATTTAAGTGATGTTTATTTAAATATATTTGCTTGAAATGAAATAGATTTTGGTAATGTCCTTATGTAAACTAAATTGTGTTTAACTTTGATTTTAACATTTAAGTTAATGAAAGAAACTTTTTTAAAAATAATTTGTGTTAAGTGTTATTGTTTATATCTATGCTTAATTGTAAATGGTAAAGATGAAAAGATTGCTTATATCTGTTTGTTTGTAATTAGTAAATATAAATGTAAAGAGGCGTGTTAGTTTGGTACATTTATATTTACCATATTGGCAACACCAAGTTCTCTCTCTGTGTGTGCGAGCTATGGATGCCGATGTAATGTTGTGCACGTGTTGTTAAGTTTCAATAAAAAATGTGAAAAGATACGTTTCTTATTTTTCGACTTGCTTCTTCATATGACATCGATTTATTTAACAAGAGGAAGCGAATGTTCTAGTTCAGCAGTTAAATGAAATAATGGAAAGGGGTGGATTCCGCTTAAGGAAGTGGATTTCGAATAGTTCAGCTAATTTAGAGAATATTCCCGAGTGCTTACGAGAATCCGGTATTTCTCCAGTGACAAGAAGGTAAAGGTATTAGGAATTAATTAGAACACCTCTAGTGATACATTTAATTTTTCGGAATGCATAAGTGATAAAGAGTTTACCAAGAGGACTACTTTATCAGAGGTAGCCAAAATCTTTGATCCAATGGGATGGTTAGCACCAACAATGATATACGCGAAAATATTATTACAAGAAATGTGGAGTTTACAGATGGGTTGGGATGAAATCGTTGACAAGAGAATAAGTAGAAAATGGAAGCGTTTCTATCTAGAACTGCCCTTACTTTCAAGCTTACAATTTCGAGGTATGTCTTGAGTCCGAAGGCAGTGGTTATAGAAATCCATGCTTTCTGCGACGCTTCAGAAAAGGCTTATTGTGCAGTCATCTATCTCAGAACAACCAACCTTGATTCATTAGTCAAGGTCAGCCTTCTGACATCAAAAACCAGAGTAGCGCTCTTAAAAACCCAGTCTCTCCCGAGACTAGAGTTGTGTGCTGCGTTACTTTTAACTAACCTCTTACATGCAGTATTATCATGCATATACATGCAGTATTAACTGCCTATTAACAATACTAACTCTTACATGCAGTATTAACTGCCTATTAACAATATTTACGCATGGACTGACTCGTGGGTTACATTGGCATGGGTTTCGTCCGAACCTCGCCGTTGGCTACCTTTTGTGGCAAATTCAATTGCAAAGATCCAGGAAGCTGTTCCAGGTATTCAATGGAATTATGTTGCTGGGAAACAAAATCCTGCAGACTGTGGGACCAGAGGTTTTATTCTATCAGAATTCTTACAATGTGAGCTATGGATGAAGGGACCGCAGTGGTTAAACGAATCCCCAATTCATGTACAGCAAGATTCAAGTGTAAAATTAGAAAATGAGGTTATGTTGAAGGAATTGAAAAAAAGAGTTTCAGTTAAAATCTTTCCAAATTTGAAGAGCCTAGTGTACTAGCCTAGTGCGTTTTCAAAGTTTTCATCATGGTTATGTCGAGTGTTAGCATAGTGTTTAAGATTTAGAAATAGATTTAGAAATAAATTTTTAGATTTAGCGTAGTGTTTAAGATTTATATGCATGATAATTGTAGTAAGTTACCTACAGAGCGTATAAAGGGTTATTTATCTACTGAAGAAGTTTGTGAAGTTACTTCTATGATTGTTAGGATTGTACAAAGAGCCGAATTTCCAGAAGAATTATTCTGTTTAGAATCTGGTAAACCCTTGAAGACATCAAGTAAATTACTGTCTTTAAGTCCTTTTCTTGGATTCGGCAGGAATAATGCGTGTAGGCGGAAGGCTCAGAAACTCTACAGTTTCAAATAATCAGAAAAATCTTATGATTTTACCTAAGAATCACAATATTACGCGTTTAATTATTAAGCATTATCACTACACGTATCTTCACGCAGGTACCCAGCTACTCACTTCTGTCATACGACATAGATTTTGGATTGTGAATGCTAGAGATATTACAAGAAAGTGTATAAACCAATGTGTTACCTGCAGTAGATTTAGAGCGCAAACTGCAACTCAGCTAATGGCAGATTTACCCGCTTCAAGAGTTATTCAAAGTAGAGCTTTTTCTCGTGTAGGGATTGATTTAGCAGGACCATTTAACCTAAATATCGTCCTGGTAGAGGAGTTAAAATCTTCAAGTGTTACGTATGTCTATTTATCTGTTTTGCTACAAGAGCAATACATTTAGAATTAGTTGCAGATCTTTCAACAAAATCATTCCTTGTGACACTTAAGCGGTTTATAGCTCGTAGAGGCAAACCGTGTGAAATTCACAGTGATTGTGCAACGAACTTTATAGGAGCTAATAAAGAATTAAAGAAAGCATTTTCTACTGTTCAGCGTGATGAACAGCTACAGGGTTATATTTCTTCAGAAAATATTAAATGGTTATTTAATCCTCCCTCTGCCCCTCATTTTGGAGGGCTTTGGGAAGCGGGTATCAAGTCCATGAAACATCACTTAAAAAGATGTTTAGGAACACTTATTTTAACATGCGAGGAAGTTTTGACATTAATGACCCAAATTGAATCCTGTCTTAATTCTAGGCCTTTGGTACCAGCTTCAAGTGATTGTAGCGACTTCGAGGCGATAGCACCAGGACACTTTTTAACCGGAGCGGCTTTAAGCGCTTTTCCAGAATCTAACCAAATTCGAAAAACCATAAGCTGCAGTGATCGTTGAAGGAACGTGCAAAGGTTATTCCAACATTTCTGGAAGAGATGGAGCAGTGAATATTTATCTAGGTTACAGCAGAGACCCAAGTGGTGCAAGTTGCAACAAGATCTGAAGGTTGCTTATATGGTTCTTATTAAGAACGAAAATCTACCTCCGTTACGTTGGAAATTAGGTAGAATTATTAAAGTGCATCCTGGTCTTGATCAGAAAGTTCGAGTGGTGAGTTTACGCACTTCCAATGGTGAAATAAAACGACCTATAGCAAAGCTATGTGCTTTGCCATTTAATTCCTGATTTAGAAACTTTAATTCTTATTTTTCAGGTTTATTCAGTTCAAGTTAAATTTATTGTTTGAACCCCCTTGGGACTTCAAGGCTGGGGGTATGTTCGATGTTATGCAAATTGTATTTCTTTCTTTGTACCGAGGAGCGGCGCAGACGCAAATTTGTTAGGTTTTTAAAGCTCGCGTTTAGAGTTTTGAGGTTGCTGTGAATTACTGGAGTTTCAACTAAGCAGAGGTTCTTCTGACTTTGCTTGGTGAGCCGCTACTGAAGTCTGAGGTTTGAATGTCGTCTTCGCCGTTCCTAACCAACTTAATGTTTGAAAACCAATAAAGAAGCTTCGGTCAACTTTATGACTCTGAGGTTTCTTGGGTTCTTCACTGAGGTAATATCAAGTCAATTTACAGTCCACTATTTTTAAACGGCGGAACGTACAGAAATCACATGATATTTTTGTCTTTCCAAAGCATATAAAATTCATGTTCATATTTGAGCATAAATTATTCTATAAATAAATAAGAAATAAGATTCTCTCTTTCTTGCCATTCGTGTGCTAATTGGAATCAACTTTTGATTCCCTCTATAAATTTTTCGCATATATTCAAAAGAGATACAGAATTGGTGCAAGAGCCTATTTTCAGCCCATCTCAACATTCAACATGTTCTTACTTTATAAGAAGTGACATTTTTAATTTGTGACTTTATGTGATAGTCTTGCGATTTTTTTCCTCAAGAAAATTTAGAATCAATTTTAAGATTATTACTAGTCTGTCAGCATAGTATGATTTTTTGGGGAAAGATATTTGAATTATTTTAAGAATTAAGAGCCAATGTATTAAGAAAATGAAGGTATGAAAAAATAACGTAATATTCTTAAAAATGAGAAATTACAAAATTTCAGTTCTAATAAAAAACAAAATCGAATAGCGGTTTACTGTCACGTGTTTGTGATAAGACTTGTAAGATTCCTTTTAACTTCCTGACTCGTTATTTTAAGTTAAATTACTTTTCTATCAAACCTGCCAGAATGTAAATTTCCAGCACGTGCATTATTCAAATTAGGTAGAATGAAGGAAGTACTTAAAGGAAAGCTTTGGAAGGTGAAATCAGAGCATGCTCTGCCTGCTTGAAGACCACGTTGCTGACTTTGATCCTCTAGCGATCAGAGTTCTGCGGCATTGATTATTCTCGCTATTAGGCTTGTTTACGCAGACTTCGGTCAGCGTCAGCTTAAATTGTGAAGCTACCAGTCTATAGTTAACTTCATTAGTTTTAAGTTTATTCATATCTTAGATTTAACCTAAAAGTGTTGGCTTCTGTAAGCTTAAGTTGGTGCCGTCTGTTAAACTTTGTTTGGAAAGGGTTCTTTATGCCCTTTCCGTGTGTCTGTGGTATTTATAAGTCACAAGCTGTCTTTTAGAGGTCTGGTAAGTGCTTAAATTCCGCTGGAGCCCGGCTCCGGTACTTCTCAATTTTTAAGACAAAATACAATTCTAGCCGGAGCGCACCTGAGCCCTAAATAAGATGAGCTCCGGTACTTCTTTTTATAAAACTGAACCACAATTTCAAGGGAAAAAAATTTAGAATTCCTAACATTTTAGTTTAACAATAAGCAGATCTTGCAATACTCTATTTTCCTAGAAATACGAACTCATGAGAACATAAGACGTTCAAGTAAAGTCCCCTCACTCACGTGCGGAAACCTTTCCTTTTAAGAAGGGCAATAAATCTGGGAAAGTTTGTTTAGGAATACGTAAATTTCTCGCCATGCCATCGTATCTAGTGTATTGTTATAGATGGTTATAGTTAGTTACCCTCCCACGAAGGAAAATTTGTGTTCTTAAATGTGCGTTAAGTGACAGCGAGTACAATAAGAGTGAAATACTGAGATAAACTGCTCAAGCACGTCCTATACGTCGTCTTTCCCACAGTATGCACTAATGTAATCAAATACTGAGGGCGAAGAGCGTCACCAGCAACTTTACATTCATCCTTAGGAATCAGATTCAGGACTCATTTTACCCCCGATACACATCCGCTTGATGGCTATAACTAGTTATATCAGCAGAGAGCCACGGTCAAAGAAAATGTTCTCTCTCACCAAGATTCCCCTCATTTTTTTGTTTCCACCCACTTATACCCTCATTCTGTCCTTCTGTTCCACCCTATTTTTGTCATTATCTGAATTTTCCTCAGTTATACATTAAGTATATTTAATGTTTGTGATGATAAAAGAACTTTTTTCCCCATACGATCAGAGCTTAAATTGGGACGGAGCCCACCGGATGTCGGGTCCGGTGTTTCTTAGTTTTTGTAATAAATCATAATTCTAGCCGGAGCGCACCGGAACCCTGAATAAGAAGGCTGCGGCACTTCTTTTATGTAACTGAATAACAATTTCAGTAGGAATTTTATCTCGAAAATTTTATTTTAACAATAAAATTATATTAAAAATCCCTTATTAAATTTTTATCTCTTTACATCTTATTTAATTTTAATTATTTAATTATTTCAATAAATAATAATTAAGTATCTAGTAATTATCAATTAAATTATAATTAATTAATTTCATAATTATTACTGATTAAATAAACATTAATTAAATAGCTATTAATTAATTTGATAATAATCAATTGCTTAATTGTAAAGTTATTAATGAGTTTAATAGTCATTTTATTTATTTGCTGACGGTCTTCCATAGGGCTCCGGCACTTCTAATTTTAGAAATTATGCCCTGGGTCTGATCTAATCGTACGCTCCCGAAGAACACGAGACCCTACAGACTAAATATCGCAATATCATTCTCTTTTAGTTACCGATTACTTAGGAAGCATCATATGATTATTAATTTGCGTAATTTGAATGTAGTAGTAAGGAAAAAGTTTAATATCAACAGAAACTGCCAGAATAGATCACAAATGTGTTTACAAAATTACAGTTGTGTTTACAAAGAATGTCCGTACGAAATGTAATTAAACTAACAGTCAAAAAACGCATTTTTAATCATTTTAATACGACAAACATTCATTCTGTGCCTTTGGTTTATCAAATATGAATGCAACATCGAGAAGGAAAAACTATTAACTAATAAAAGTTTGAAGACTTTCTTATAAAATCCTTTGGGGCATATTGCGACGTTCTAAGATATCAAAGAAGAATGCATAAAAAACAACAATAACGGCAAAAGCTTCGCCTAATCTTTTGCGTTCAAATCATCTTTTAAATCCGCAATTCCTGACTCAATCATTTTATTTGAGAAATCCAGTCCTTAATTCCAACTTCGATCTCAAGGCGCCCTCTTTCATCTGCGCCCCGAAACACCTCAAGACGGCCCTTGAGCCCCTGGGCTCATTTCTCACTTGCCTTCAAAAGAATTCCGCCGTTTGCAATCCAGTTGCAAAGCATAAACGCTAACTTCAGCGATTCTGAAGAAGGGGATTTTATTCTGCTCCAGAGAGCTCCAGGAGTGGCTGTTTCACAAGTTTGGGTCGCCAATCGAGATGAGAGATAGAATTTAAAAAAAAGGAAATCAGAAATCCCAAAGAATAGAAAAGTGTACGTTTAACCCTTTCTTTTCATTACAAAATGCCGCCGGCTGGAAGTGAAATCTTGCGGAAATATTATTTCTTTATCTAATATCTTATTTTCTTAGAGCAACAGGTTGAAAACATGGGTAGTTTGAAACACGCGGTATTTTCACAAATTTGCCTAACATAAACTGTATTGGAGTGACACATATGACAACATGAGCACAAGATGGTGCTAAAATCACAAACGTTAAAAATTATTTTACTTCAGTGGATTTATGATACGTAGTAAATCAATTATCATCTCAACATCGTTTTTCATAGAAATGAGTAAAGTCGTCAGATTTTTTTTAAGCAGCTGCTGAATATTTGGTACTGTTTTCAAACTGTGATTGGAGGCCCACCAGCGGCCGAGCGGTAAAGTCGCTGAACACTGGTAGTTCGGTCCGAGGTTCGAATCCCGCGAACGGGCTGGCTGCACGAGTGTTTTCGTGGTTTTCCTCATGTGTAACGTGTATACGAGCCAGTTTCCCTTAGAAAGTCCTCCACGAAGGCATCCCTTCTCTTAGGCAGATAGCCCTCGAGGCTTTGCCGTAATTAAATAACCTAACCTAACCAAACTGCGATTGTCACAAGTTCAATTTTGTTTTGACTTAAAAAGATACAACTTTATTCTTTACTTGAAAGAAAGGAAGAAATGCAAGCACTTGATTTTGTCAAATTCAAACAAGATGAAGCCGAAGAAGCACCACATATTGCTTTTTCAATAAAACAACTTTGCTGAAGCTGTAACCTTTTACACAAGTAACTAGATTTTGGATAACCAGATTTCGAGAACAAATAATCGCCTTTTACACAAATAATCGCCAGAACTGAAACCTTAGGATTTTTAGTTATGGAGCGATTTGATGTATCCGATAAATCGATATCATCCAATCACTGGAAGTGTTAAAAAAGTTAACTGCTTTGCATTTTCAGTAACATGCTAAGTCGTCTTTAAGTAATGCTTGATAGTGATGATCTACATGGTCATCATTTCTTATGAGGTGTTTTGTGTTCTATTGTAGATAAAATGTTATCTGTTCGACGCAGTTGCAATTAAAAATTCTATTAATAATAGTAATAATAATAACTTTCGTCTCACGCATTTTTGTGCCAGTGGGTTACTGTGCATTTCAAATTCACTGAAACATTAATTATTTAAATATTAACTTGTGAAAAATTGTTACATTTTCCCTGCGTTTTTTAACAGTGCCAGTAGTTCGAATTTCTAACCAGCAGTCGCTCGATCCATGGTTAGAATCGAGGTAAGCTTACAGTTGATTTTTCGTGTTTCTTCCTTCGGAAAAATAAGTAATCTTTACAGAGGCTCCCAAACTGAAAATGCAGTGAATGATAACTGAATTTAATTGATTGAACGAGAGGGAAGAATTATGACCTTTCCCCGTGCTTGCTATCATAGTGTAAGTGGTTAATATGCCTAATTAGTAAATAGATGATATATGGTTCGAATCCGAAGGCTCATTTATTTCCTCAAATCGTCTTTCTCAGAAAATCCAGTTTGCTCATCAAACTGACTTTTATATTGTTTTTTACTTGGAAATTTGTTAACGTTGTCTCATAGGGGAAAAAAAACTTTATTAAATAAAACTCTGAAATTTTTAAAATTATCTCTGTAATGCTATCAAGGTAGTAGCAGGAAGTCCAAGTTTTTTAAAATTATATCAAAAAATTGCATGCAGTTCTGATAGTCTCAAGAATAGATATAGGCTTAGTTTTAAGAAAATTGTAGGACATTTGTTGATTGTTAACCCTCTATTCAAGGACTTGAATCAACAGATTTCGGATTTAACAGATATAATTTGACTAATATAGCTCGCATAATTGAGAGAAAGGAACTGTTTGAGTAGTTCGAGTTGAAACTTCAACTACCTTTGTGATAATTCGTGCGTACGCGTCAGATCAACTAGTTCAACAAAACGTGACACAAGTGATGTTTGCTTCTAAATATTCGTATGCTAAGACTTTACCATATGGTGATACAGGTATGAGCTAATAAAACATTTTTCATAGATTTGCATTTCCAAAACATTTCTTTTTACAAATTATTGCAGTTTAATGTCTAGCGATAAAAGAAAGCGCCTGAACTTGCAGATAACGCAAAGCTGGAGTTAATTATTAAGTTAGAACGCCATGCGTCTGCTGCTGGTGTTTGCGAGTTTTGTGACTTGAAGAAACAAAACGTATTGGATATTCATCTCAACCAAGAGGAGATAGTAGAAAATGTTATGAAGCATGATAAAAAAGACAACGATGATAACGTGGGAGAAGAATCGTGCCAGGTCCTAAATTATCAGGAAGTTAAGAAGTCATACGGACACATCCCGTAAGTACAGAAATATTGGCTTTGTTGGCTTATTACGAATATCTCAAACAGTTTAAATCTTTGATTATTATAAACAAAAATTTAACAGAAAAGGAATTGAAGGCTTCAGACTTTCTTTTTACCATTCTAACATGTTATTATAAGGACTAATATGGTTATATGCTAGATGTTTTATATTTACAATTATATATTGCAATTTTAGCACAACTGCTTGCAGAAACGGGCAGGTAGAAAAAATTTAAAGTAATATCTGTGCGTTTGCTAGCAGAGATCTAAAGATCTGAGATCTGAAGTGAAACTGCTTAAGGCAACACTTAGGTAAACTAAACTTGAGCTAGTTAAGAGTAAGTAGCTTACGCCCCAGATAGGTGTAACGAATGTTAGACAGGACAAAGACAATAAGAGGGCTATATGCCTAAGAGAAGTGATGCCTTCGCTGGGAACTTGAGAGAAGCTGACTCACATTCATGCTACACTTAGGGAAAACCACGGAAATCAATCAATCTTACATCCAGCTCGTTCGCTTGGAATCGAACCCAAACCAAGACGAACTACCAGTATTCAGAAATTTTAACCTCTCAGCCACTGGTGGGGTGCGAACTGTTCAGGAGAATTACCGTATTTACTTGTAAATAAGATTCCCCTGAATATAAGACCGTCTTATATTTAAGATTAATTGAAAGAAATAAAAATATAGATGAATATTTGATAAAAACAGCAACGATTCTGATTAGAATGAAAAGTAAGCTGCCTAATTAAATAAGATATTTTGTCGTGGTGTTGAAATAAAATTGCGAAACGTAAGCGATATGTTACTATCTGTTTTTTTTATGGCATACTGGAAGCCAGCAATTTAAAACTGAATCTAATCTGGTGCCAAACTGAAATCGCTCAGTCAGACATCGCTGTTAGTATTAGTAGCAATTTTATATGTAAAGTTATTATTTATGTGGTTTAATTAGTGTTTGAACGATGTAATTATGCTAAGTAATATAAAAAATAAAATCCAGTCTCTCATTAGAAATTTTATCTATGAAAATATATCCGTATATAAAACATTACTAAATTTGAAAAAAAAAAACACCGAGTTAAGGAAAAAAAAACCGGAAGATGCTTTATTTAAAGGCGAAGTGGTACGTCATTTTATTTATTTGTAATAAAGCCCTGAGAATTTCTAGCACCATTTACGATAAGCGATACGTATGGATTAATATGTACCATTCAGTGCAACATTTTATATATTTTTAAAATTATTCGCAGTTTGCAAGAGCGAATTTTTTAAACGTCTGTCATATTTTGAAATAAAAGCATATTATATCAATTTTTACAGATAGATCGGCTTAGTCGGTATATGTAAAAAGAACTGTAAACTGTAGCTCCTGAGAATTTCCCAACCCCCCGAAGTGAACCAACAGTTTGGAAAGGAACAGTGGATAAGTTTTCGATCGGAAAGAATGTCCGCTTCGAAGCCGGCATTGCAAAGGCAACCCCTGAATCCCGAATCCACGGAAGAACAAAAATAATTGCCGCAATCCGAACAATGAGGACATGGAGACACCCGTTCGATTCGCGCTTAGAGTTAATTTGAAGTCGGGAACACGGACTATACGCGTGTCGGTCTGTCAGTCCAGCACAGCAGGAGGGACATTCGCGACAACCATCCCGCTGAAAGCCAGACATCGGTTCGGAACGACTCGTTGATTCGGTGTGACCTTTTCTCTCCCACCTTCTTCCTCTGACAAAAGTGGGGGTGAGAAAAGGGGCTCAGCAGCAGCCACCCCTCGTGGGGCGGGAAGAGAATAATAGACGGTCACGTGGGAAGCTCGAAATGCCTGTATATAATTGGATGTTCGGAAGATGAGGGGCAAATTGGCTTCGTTGTCTTTTCCGAAACACCCTTCGTCTCCACTCTTGCGCCAATTCTCCCGACGTAGCCGGGCAGTTTTTAATATTACTTTTATTATTTTCCGCCTTCTCCTTTCGTTCTTTTTTTTCCCAGAGATCTTGGTCCCCTTTTGTAGTTTTCTCTTCTTTATTTATTATATTCTCACACTGACAGCAGGTTTTCATTTTTCTTTAAACCTGCTGCGCACTCTCTCATCTTTTCCACTTTTTCCCTTTTTTATCCATTTTGACTCTTCAGTAGTTGTCAGTTGGTTTATGTAGGTAGAAAGTTCAAGTTCCATTTTTCTCCTTTATCCTACTCCTTTGGCCCCCAACAAAATTTTATACAGTTCGAAGTCTACTAGGTCTCTTAATTCAGACAACATTAAGAGAATTCTGACTTTGCGTTCCACAATCTGCCTAAATATCTATTCACAATCTGCCTAAATATCTATTCACAATCTGCCTAAATATCTATTCACAATCTGCCTGCATATCATAATAGAAAATCTTGTACTTGTTGCAAAATAGGTCTTTTTTGAGGAGACGGAAAACATAAGCAGTGAGATTGAAGCGTTAGATTATAACTTCTTATGGTGTGAAACAACTTAATCTTACAACAGAACAGTTATCCATAGAATGTTATCTAAACGCTTAATGAGTTATCACCCCTGATACTGTTTAACTAGTATGTTGGGGCAAAAGTCATGGCAACTATTATTTTTCTTGAAGATACCAGTTCGGTTGTAAAATGTGACATATACAGACGAAAGGACAAGGTCTTAACTACATGTGTAGACAATGAATAGCATTGAAATACTGTAACACACGAATTTATTACGGTAGTATAAATGGCAATATGGCCTTCACCGTGCAAAAGAATGATAACACAGTATACATAATGTTGACATGACAAACCTGGGCCTAAAGACCCTCAATGTAGTCCCATGCTACTGTCACCACACGCTGCCAACGATGTGGGAGGGCTCTGAATACCACCAGCCTCAGCATTTGCCGCACCATGTGTGAATCGGATCATCTGTTGGCGCGCAGCATTAGCAATGTCCTCTCGTGTTGCAAACCACCTACCACGTATTGGTTCCTTAATCTTGAGAATGAGATCAAAGTCACAGGGCGAAAGGTCATGAGAGTACGGTTGGGCGCACCAATTCTTCCCATCCTCAACGTCGGAGTAGCTGCCGTACACACTCTGCTTTATGTGGTCTTGCATTGCCGTGCAGAATTATTGCACTCCCACAAGATCCGGACGTTTATTCCGAACGCCACGTCGTACCTGTCGCACTAGGAAGTCCCTCTAGTCACTGTTCTGCTATGAGGAATAAAGTGGCAAACAATGACACCCCTGACGTCATGCTCGACGATCATCATCAATTTGACTGGGAAAGGATTCTGACGGACCTTCTGCTGCCTTGGTGATCCAGGATGTCGCCACTCCGCGGACTGACATTTCAGTTCTGGTTTGTATGCCGTGGCCAAAAATTCATCGATGGCGATTATTCGTGAAAAGAATTGATCGCCGTCCTGTTGCCAGCGTGCAAAGTGGACGGTGCATATTGCATAGCAAACCCACTTTTGAACTTCCGTCAGTGCATGCGGTACCCACCGCGAAGCGATTTTGCGTAGGTGTAGCTCATTACGCAATATCCTGCGGACAGTGTTACTTGCCCTCTCTAACTCTAATAACGTCAATCGTCTGTCTTCATCCATGAGGTGCTCGATGACGGCACGTGCCAATTCCGCACACTCACAGGTCATCCCGAGCGTTGCTCATCACTGGTTGCCACACATCCTTGCTGAAACTTTCCTACCCACCGTGCTACTGTACGATATGGTAGGGCATTATTCCCAAGGGCTTCTACTAATTCACTGTGACATTCCATCGCATTTCGCCCTCGGAGAACGGCTACTTTGATGTAAGCGCGCTGCTCAACACGGGTTACTTCCCTCTCGCCCGACACTCACCAACTGACTGATTTCAGAGCCCTCGCTACCACAGAGCCAGCTACCACAAAGCCATCTGTTGTTCTGCATACACACTATGGCTGCAGAACTTCCCCACGACACATATACGTTTTGTGATCCGTTCACATATCTACAAGAAAAAAATAGTTGCCATGACTTTTGCCCCAACCCTCATATTAACACAGCATATAAATACTACTGAAGAATTAAACAGAATTTTATTAGCCATTCTTTGCGAGTGTTCTAAAATTTAAAATATTAATGTAAATTAATATGAGTTTTCTCGTACGTAAATTATGATACAGTTATTTATTATTTACCGCAATAGCCTAAGTATTAAACTAACCTGGCTGTTATACCTGGATCGGATTGGATTTGAAATATACTAAGTACTAACATACTATGTAAGTAGTAACAATATACTTAGTGTTACCAATACCTAACGATTTTTCCTGCAGGAGACTTAAAAAGGCAAGGCGGCAGTAAAGCGATTGCAAACTCTACCAGGCCCACTGTTAAAACTAACATCGTTACTTTTAAACTATACCATTTTTCATTCAGTTTGTACAAATTTCTGGTCTCAAAGAGTACCGTGACTAACCAAGAAGAAATAGGATAGAATTTAACATTAAATTTACTGTTAGTAAATTTAATGTTAAATGTTTAATATTCAGTTTACTGTTAATAAATTTAGTAATAATTGTTACAAGATTAGCGCAAGGCTAGGAGTGATGATCGTCAAGGAATGAAAAAGACAAAATGTAAAACCCAAGTTCTTCATAATTATCCCTGCTGTTTTAAGGCAGGTATAAGTTTACGTTAACTATTTATCCTATGTGTTGAAACAGTATATATAGTTTTGAGAAAGTAACCGCAGATAATATTCATCGCACCTTTTCTATGGATACAGATAACACCTCTTTGTTCTTATACTACACAGAAGCGTTTTTAAAGACTCATTATCTGGAGGTAGATAATGTCTAGTCACGAGAAACACACTTGATTAAGCAATTGTTTCATTGACGAAATACATTCTTTAATAATTATTTTCAATAAAGAAAACAAAAGTTTAATTCAATTATTGTTTCAATTTTTTCGCTTTTGCATAAAAAGAAAATCTGTCATTTGAGAGTCACAGAAACGTATGCGTATTCTTAAAAACGACAGGTGTTTAGTTAGCAATAGGTGAAAAGGAGAATTGGATTATTTAGTATAGGTAAGGTGTATGAGGGTTATAAGTATAAAGTTTTTTCCAGTTTGGATCGAGAGCAACACAAGATCTTCCTTGAATCATCATCCCGAAAGAACTTTTCAGTCTCCAAATTTTTAGATTACCCCAGTTTGCAAAGACATTGCAATCATAAACACACTGCCTGGTCCTAAATTCGAAAGCGAGTCGAAAGGGTACGGAATATACCTCAGCTGTTCAACAGCTTGTTAAGAATTTTGCTATACCTAAAATTTAACTTCTGCGTTGTATTTCATGTTCTTCCATCAAGCTTCTCTTTAGCACATTCTTTTATTTTACTTACTGTCACAATTTTGTTCGTATTTCCATGTAAGTATCTTGTCATCGCAGTTTTTCTTACTCTATATGCATTCGTGACTCTAATTCGATGATTATATGACTTTAGTCTTCAAAAAACATTTCGATTCTAACAAATTTACGAAATTTTTGACAGTTTTAGTAGCCGTAATCTTCATATACTAGAATTCAACTTTTCAGTTATGTGCTTTAATGATTTAGGGACAGTTAAGACTATTCAACAAGAAGTAAAGCACTATGCTAAGGTACCCGGTTGTTCAAACAACGTTAAACACAAACCACGAACGCAGAACAAGCTCCAGAATTTTTTATGAGAAACTTCTATACGTTGTCCCCCTTTGCACCACCCTAGCTACAGCTACGCCACTGATGATTGTTGTTTGTTTTTCGTATAACGGCAAATTAAAAATAAAGAGAGTGGAGAAAAATCTTAAGACCAACTTTACATATTATCATTCACATATTTTAGATCTAAATTTTCAAATATGAAATATCTTCTCTTTACCCGCAGGGCCATCAATCAATAGAACCGTATTAAGACAAAGTGAGCAGCCATACATAAAAATTCACTGATAATTTCCTGAAAAAAAAAAATAGAACAAGAAAATGGTATCAAAGCCATACCTTTCACTCATATCCCTACTAAATATTCTGATGAATCACCATGGAATTGTGCGCTCTTGGACTTTTAAAAAGCGTATTGTCCAAATGTCAACCTACAACCCTCTTTGGACTTTGGAAAACTATTCAAGAGGAATGGAATAAAATACTTTTCCGATACTACAAAAAAGCTTTGTTGTCTTGGAAATTACAGTATAGAAAGATAGTGAAGAATAAGGGTTACCAAACAGAACATTTAAAACACAAAATTTTAGCAAAAATATTTGGGTAAATACAATGAAAATCGTGTAAAAATTGTGTGGGCAGTCTTTGTATAACTACATTCGAAAGAATTATTTCTCTTCTTGTTTATATATAATAAATTCTTAATTTAGATACGTTTTGAAATGCTACAAAATATCAGAAACCATGAATCAGAAGATATTATGACAAAACCCAAGTAAGCACGCTAACAAAAAAGGCACAAAATGTACAAAGCCGAATTCACACTATTTAGTTAAGATCCCAAGTTCGTATTCTCCTACCCAGTTCTGTCCTCTTACTTATTGCTATATCGCGGTGGCTAATACCCTTCGAAAGCTCCCCACTGAGATTCTACATATGCAATTCGGAGGGAGATACTTGAGGGCGGGATCGTGGTTGGTCTAATAGCCTGACCCCGCGGACCCCTTGAATGGAGCCCGCATCCCACTTGGAAGCACGTGATCATGTTCGCAGGGGGTACTAATCGTACTTGTTCTTGCTGAAGGGCTGTCCATTGTGTTCCGAGATGGCTTTAGAATAACAAGGGCACGAGACTCAATTGTCGAATTTTTCTTTGTCTTTCCCCCCAATTTTTTTGCGTCCTTCCTGTGTATGTTTTTTTTTCTTCTGAAGTATATTTTCCAGTTGATAGAAGATAAGTGAATGGGCATAACATGTGGGAAATCTGGTGGAAGGAATAATGAACCAGAGGTTGATTTTGAAATGATGTATTGTTTTTTCAAAAACTTAGAATTTGCTTTTTAAGCAATATCGTTTATAAAGCTCGGCATAAACATGGATGCAGTCAAATATCGCTCTCAAAATTGCATCTTTCTTTTCTTTCTTTCTATCTTTTGGTACATGTTTTTACATAAAAAAGCACACTTTCTGCAGAAAATTAAATTTATATGATTAGCTGAAAAATATATTAGTCAATTTCATAATATTTATACATTTTTCCTCAGAGATGTAGAATATATACAGTTTAATTCTCTAAAACTAAGTTTTAACGGTGAAATGAAAATTCAAGATTATTTCTTTCTTGATCTTGGCTTCCATGTAATAAATATTACTAGACAGCTCACTTATCTCAGAAACTTACCTTAAAGTCCAAAACTGATGCTACATTTTGCTTACAAAATATATTTTACTACAACTGCTTACACATATTTTAAAACTGCAGTAGCTTGTGAAAATGATTTGACTCTGATGTTACATTTTTTTCTGTTTTTCAAAAAGAACGTTCGGAGAAGAATTGAAATCTCAGTCTATCTTATATCAGTAAGAAAGTTTTCATAAATCAAGAGCACTTCGTTAACTGAATGAACTAATCAACTATTGAAAGGGAGAAACACACAATTCTGAGATCAATAAATTTATATAATAAAAACAAAACAAACAAAAAAATTGGTGACTTTCAGATTTTATATTATACCCAAAGGGGCGTTTTTCTCATTTACACGCATATACATGTTTTTATAGCATTACGGCTAATGTTCCTTTGGGCTAAAAATATTTTAAAATTGATAGCTTTAGAATTTTCGATAGGCAGTATCGCTCGCTGGAGATAAAAACGGATTTTTTTTTTTTTTTTTTTTCTGTACAGTGCTGCCATCGCTCGCTTTGAAATCGATGAATTTGTTAACCAAACATTCGTTAAAATTTTGAAAATATGAAATATAAAACAAATAAAAACAAATTTCAGATTCCAAATTTGGGATTCCACGTGCCCATATTCTGGCTCAGGACTAGGTTATTCAAAATTTGATGACTCTAGATACCGTTGTTTCTTCCAGCAACATCAGACGCCAGATATTTTTGAACCACCCTCCGAAAAAAAAATCAGCTTCTTTTGCAAAGAAATCCTTGCATAGTAGTAAGGCAAGTGCCCAAGACCTAGGCTTACCAGCTCATCACTCTTGCAAACTGCTGTGACACGAAACGCACCTTTCAAAGTTATCTGCAACCTTAAACAGCTTTAGCTTTCATATTCAGCGAAATTTAAAATTTAAGTTATACAAAGCTGAAGGTAACACAGGGAAAAAAATAGCTTCATATATTTCTATACTTAAATTTTTCAATAATTCCATATGAATA
Organism: Stegodyphus dumicola; assembly: GCF_044657685.1. Lineage (NCBI taxonomy): Eukaryota > Metazoa > Arthropoda > Arachnida > Araneae > Eresidae > Stegodyphus > Stegodyphus dumicola. Next base: position 40,201,392 of record NC_140776.1, read on the forward strand.
GGATAGAAATAATTTTGGCTTTTTTTATTGTATATTACTAGCACAGTGTTCTGCACTTGTTGATCTTTCAGTGACATCTTGAAGATTTACAATACAAATAAATTTAAGACTTTAAATTTAAATACTTTGTCACAGTGTAAACAGATTTTAAGTGCTTCTAATAATGTTGCCTTGTTCCCACATCCACATGTTAATTCGCAGATTCAACAGGCTGGATAATGCAAATTGCTGAGCCAAAAAACACAACAACAACAAAAAAAAAAAAAAAAAAAAAAAAAAAAAAATCGTATTAAAGAGGTACAAACTTATATTAAAATTTAATAGCAGTTATCGAATGTATAACTCATTCGAATGTAAAATGCACTTAGCTCTCTTGAAGTCGAAGCCAACAAAAATAGTTTTTCATGACCTTTGAGGATTCAAACTGAGATGCATGGATTTGAAGCCCTAGCTCGGCATGCGCGTTTTAAACCGAAGAAAGAGACAACTAACCTTTGGGGAAGACTTCTCTCATCCTCAGGTAGGAAGTAGTGAGGCGAATAATAGAAGCTTTGTCCAGCTGGCTAGTGATGGCGGCCGGTAAGGGAAGTAGTTTGGCCAGCTCCAGAAATTCAGCGTTCTCTTTCTCTCGGCGGGAGCGGGCGGCGTTTTTGGATTTCTCCTTCATTCTGTCGGCGCTGCCTGGAATGTTAAAATGAAAGAATTGTTGATATCAATATATAAATAAAATAAAAAAACTGCTACAGATTAAAATGTTTCAGGTTTTAAGTATATTAATAGAGTTTGCTGTGCAAAATGAGGCTAAGAAATATGCTAAAGTGTAAATTGGCTAACTTGTTAAGATCTCTTAAAATTTTGCTTTTAATCTTTAGTTAAATATGTATACTGATATTTTCTGGTATTTATCCAGACCTTTGAGAGAAAGTGAAGCCTAAAAATAAAAAATATCATAGGAAAAAAGAGAATATTTTTTTTAAAGCATGATGTTTGTAAAGTACAATTCGGTGTTAAACATCCGACAGCAGCTTACAAATTTCACTTGAACAAATAGGATTGATTTCAGAATAATTACTAAATATCAGAAGTTCTTAGGTGATATTTTGAAAGAATATTTTCTAATTTTTACGTTTATTTATTTATTTGGTCACAGATTATTTTTCCTTGGTTATTTTTATGAAACATTTTTCAGATTTATAAAAGGAATAATTAAACATACAGCTTACTGGTAAATGAAATATATGATAACAATGAGAATTTTTTTAATTAAAATATTATGCCGAAAAATCTTTTTAAAATAAAATGCCCACATTTTCATAATATCATGTATGGAAACCTGGGCTATCATGACTGAAAGACGTCTTTTCATTTTAAGCTGTTTTACATCTATTGTTATCAGCATAAATCAGATTGCTATTTACTAAAGGTTAATTTCTAAGTACTTCAGAAAAGGGTTTCGAAAAATTCAAATGATTTCTCACCTTGTATATATATATAGCTGTAGAAACATCTGTTATCACAAAGGGGTTCAAATATAATCGGGGTTGTTGCTGCTGCAAATCACTACACACGCATATCTATATGCCATTACGCTTTGTATCCTTGGGTGATTACAGGTATCCCCACCCCCAATTTTGCAGATTAGACTTTGCTCAGTCGTGCCTGGCATCAGCCAGAATGATGAAGGAATAACAGCTGTCTCAGAGAAACAACGCACTGTGAGCAAATTTCTCGCAGGTACAAAGCATTGTGAGCAAATTTCTCGCTGGAACAACGCATTGTCAGCAACTTATTTCAAGAATGACGCATTGTGAGCAAATTTCTCGTTCGAGGAAACGTTCAGTTGTCTGAAATTCGGCAGAGACTCCAAGCACAGTATGGAGAACAGTGTTTCTCTGGGAACCATGCATTTGAAAGGGGTAAATTTTTTACTGACGGGCAAAAGCGCTTGGAAACGTCCATCGCCCCGACAAACATTGATCGAGTAAATACGGATATACTTGAGAACAGATGCATCACTAACAGAGAGCTTCGATGCTTTAAATATAGAAATCATTGCGAAAAAAGGATTTATCCTATGGCAAGGTGTACGGGGTTCCATGCATGTTGACAGTGGAAAACAAAGTGATGAGCATTCAAGCCACCATTTCTCTCTTACGGTGGTTTGAAGATGAAGGGAATAAAGTTGAATTTTGAGTCTCTTCTTAAATCCCAGTGGGAAGGTATGCAATCTGTGGATAACGACTCCGTCACCGCCAGTGTTCGGGATTGTATTCACAGTGAACTGAAAATTTCCATGGAAAGAGCATAAGAATGCTTTCAGAATGTTGGAAAAGTATATCATCTCTGAAACGGAGTATTTTTAAGGGTAATATGTTCATTCGCAGAAAAGGTTTTGGTTAAAAAACGTAGTCCCGGTTATATTTGAACTATCTTGTATTAACAGTAACGCTGTAAAATTTGTAAGGCTTATCAGTTTGACATATTAGATAAATTAAGCCTATCAGATATCTTATTAAAAATAGGGTATAGACTTGAACTATTGAGTAGTGCATTTATTTAGTAACACGAAATTAGTTTGAAAGATAAATTAAAGATATTATATCCAGGGCACTCTTCGAGCCACATGAGAGACATCTTGTGCTACGGTAACACTTTCTACATCACGCGAATGATAAATAGACGGTAATTTAACGTAACTTAACAATCCGCAGAATTTGTAAGAATGTCTGTAAAGACGATTCTAATATCAAATCATTGCTGTGGGATTAATGCATTTGTTTTTAATCACAGACCTGTAGGCACACATGATGGCAATATCTTTTTGCTTAAAACACCGCCAGAATTATGACTGAGCACCTTATGGAATGGCATCAGAAAATCTTCCGCTTTCCTTCTTCTGCTGCCTACAAGAGAAAGGAATTTTCATATATTTTTTAACTTTGCTCCGCGCATACACGATGATCAAAGAATCCAAACCTTGTCCGAGATTCAATCTCAGATTCAATGTGATTTTATTCTTATTGATGAAACTTCACTTTTTATGCTAGTTTCACTGAACTTACGTAGTAGGAAAAAATATCTTGCAAATTGATTAAGTACAGCATACTACCTAAATGTGTTAATGTACTTCCGTGTTGAGATGTAATTGAAATAAATCGCGTCTTAGACTTAAAAGCTGCAATCGTTTAATCAATATACTATTGCAAGTTTTGCATCAAATATTACAAAATAATTTACTCCTAAGAATTATTAATTGTATGAGAAGACATCAGTAAGATTCTTCTATCTTCAATAAATTAAAATAAAATGTAATTATCTTGAATAACAGCTTAAAGTTTAACAGATATTTTTAATCAGCAATAATAACATAAATACTTGTTTTCTTACTAATTTTCTGCTTCAAATATCGATAATTTTTATTAGCTTTCTTTTCACATTTTTAATACAGCAGTTAAGTTTTCATTCAGACACATATTCTTACTATAATTCATCTGTTTATATTTTCTTATCTGCTTTTAGAAGACATATGCAGTTTTTATAACATATCATATTTTAAATCTTATGACAGATTATGTTTTTGTATCCGACGTAACAAGTATACGATTTAAATATTACTTTTGCAAACTATATCCGCATCTTTACATTTTCTTTTGATTTTTGTGTTACATCCCTTTTATGTCTTATTAAATTTTTTTCCTAATAAAAGAAAAAAAAAACATTTATTCAGACACATTATTTTATAAAAGCAGAACAATAAAGTGCGTTTAATTGCTCCTTCCCAACTTATCATTGTCTGTAACGAATAGCCTTTAATGGCTGCTTTTCAACATGCTAGATAATCATTCGGAGAAACCTACTTACAACTAATATTAAAATATTTACAACTAATATTAAAATATTTCGCCGAGGTATCATACGACAACAGGCACCTTAATGAAACTACACTGGTTATCATTAATTAAGGAAAAGTCATGAAAATGACGATTACTCAAAAAGTTACATGTAGAATTTAATGAAACTGACCCACAGTATACAAAACATAATAAGGTATAGAATAACATGAAAAGAAATTACTGTACAATTATGATGTTATAGAAATTAGCTCATGTATAAAACGAACAAATAGGATGGGCCAGTTTGGTATAGGAAAATTACCTTCAATATGGAGTAGGACCTCCTCTAGAAGCAATACAACACAAACAGCAATGTGCGATGCTGTCAGTTATGCAGTCTATCAGTTCCACAGGAAATGAGAGCCATTACTCTTGCAAAGTTGCAAGCGTGGTAAGGGTCTGAAGAGGAGGATTGAGAGCGACTATACATCTTCGTAAAGCATCCCAAACATGCTCGACGGGATTCAGGTCCGGTGATTGAACTGATCACTCCATGCGCCGAATTGTTTGTTGCTGAAAATAATCATCCACGATGCAAATCATGTGTGGTCTAGCGCTGCCGTCCTGTAGCAGAAAATTCTCACCTATTGCCCCGGCATAAACGCACACATAACTCTATAGGCCTGAGCATTCATGGTTTCACATGGGAAGACATGAAGGTCTGTGCGTCCACCTAATGACATATCACCCCAAACTCAGACTCTGCCTCCTCCGTATGCATCTCTTTCATGGGTGTTTGATGGATGGCAATGGGTTGGAGTTTCTTTCTAAGTAAATCCTGCTGTCACTTTAAAAACTAAACCTGTATTCACCCGTAAATAGAATAGCTCTCCATTTATCAGCTATCCAGTGGACATGTTGATGTGCACACCTCAAACTTTCTCTTCTATAACATGACATGAGCGGCACGCAAATGGTTGGTCGCCTGGCGTACAGACCGCTTTTGTGAAGCCTTCCACGCACGGCTGACGTTGACACCAACCTTTCTGTGGCTGCAAAAAGAGAGGATCTGAGTTGCATCGGAGTTGAGGTTGTATTTCTTGTTGCAACAAATATCGGTCGTCAACGTTCGTCATAGCGGTTGGCCGTCCTTGACTGAACCTCCTAGATGCCGAATCTGTCGTTAGAAATTGTTACCTAAGTCTAACCACAGAAGAACTCACATTGAGCCAACTGGCAACTTTATCTGACTTTGTCCTGTCTCTAGTCTCCCAGTAGCTCTCCATCGCAGTTCTTCATGCAAATGATGTCTGGAGGTCATTGCTACAAACTGGCTATTTCAACATCACAGAAAAATTCGCAGGCTTGCTCGAAAAGACGCAATTTTATGCTCCTCGCAAATGACGTATTTTGACTGAAGCGCCACTAATTTGCATAATGCAGTTTTATGAAGCAATTCTTATTTGACAACATTATAAGGAATTTCTCCCGCTTTCCTAGCGTGCCTTCGTGGTGTGGTGGTCTGCACGCTGGGCCGGTATTCCAGAGGTCCGTGTTTCGATTCCCAGCTAAGGCGGTTGCTAATTTTTTATCTCTCCGCCTTTCCCAATTAACCTAATGGCTCTACAGTGGCGCCCGAAACTAAAAGGGTGTTGGATGAGGATTCTCAACACCCAGGATTTGGCAATTGTGTTGCCTACAAATCCCAGCCGCCCTTTAAAAAGGAGACTATATAAGGAATTTCTCCCGCTTTCCCAGCGTGCCTTCGTCGTGTGGTGGTCTTCACGCTGGGCCGATATTCGAGTGGTCCGTGGTTTGATTCCCGGAGAAGGCGGTTGCTAATTTTTTTATCTTTCCGGCTTTTCCAATTAACCTAACGTCTCTACAAAATATTCAAATTTTATACGGATTGGCTTATTTTTGAACGAATTATCGCTGTTTTGGAGATTTTTCCTTAATTTTGGGAAACCAGTGTAGTTCGATTTTATTACAGCAGTTCTTTAGCCGTATCCCAGTACAACTCTTTACGAAAGTATAAAAAATGGAAATACCCAGAATTGACGAATCTATGCCCGCAGTTCTTTGTCAAAATCTACATTTAAAATCTGACATTAAAATTCTCTGCGAAAAAAAGTCAGCAATGATAGCCATAAATAATAACTCATAAGGATAGCTTAATTTTTATATAAGTGATGGTAAAAGACTAGTTTTTAAATAAAAAAATTCAATCACATTTAAATTTTTATATTAAATGTGCAATTAAAATTAAATGGTGAGTGATCTCGAGAAATAAGAAGTTACTTAATTGCTATAAATATTTGAAACTAACAAATGACACTTAACTTCATCTGTTGATGGGAAAATATCTTAAAATATGTGAGTCATTGCCAGGATTGCAAAATTGTAGACGTGAGACAATGCAGACAGACTACTTAGAGTCACATAGCAGTATGGTGTCAGAAACATATGTGTATGCAGAAAGACCCAACAATGAAAGGATATCATTTAGATGAATATTTTAATAATAAATAAATATTCGCAAAAGTAACAGACATTAAAGGAAGTGGTTGTAAGTATCCTCTACGCTATAATGAAGTCCTGACTTCATCAGCTTTTGTGAAGCGTATGACCAGTTTCATTATATCACTAACGAATGTTGCGCACATTAGTGTTTCTGTATGGCCCCAAAAGAAGTAATCAAGACATGATACGTCCGGCGATCTAGCAGGCCATTGCACCACGCCAACATACTCGAACCACTATTGATCAAATATGACTTTAAGTGGCCCCGTTTACTAGATGTATATCGGCTAACTCCACGTAGGGTATCAAGGAAAGGGGCATCACGAAGAGATCGTTAGAACTCAAGGTAATCATGATTCCACAAATAATTTCCACCACGGAATAGTGCAGCTAAACGAAGATAGGGAGATAAAAAAATGAGGGAGAATACATGCATAAATGTACATGGTGAAACCAAAATCTTTTAAATGCTTAGCGCTTCTGTATGATTATGTATGTTCTGTATGTCACCCTGAGTGACCTTATTAAGTATATAACCTTCACAAGATTGTAATCCAAGTTCTCAGACACTCTATTTACTAGCTACTATTCCTGTCTAGATTTCCCAATCTGGTTTAAAATTTCAGAAACGTTTTACTGGCTATTATGTATAAATCGAGGTTTGCACTCTGTAAAACGCTTCTAAGCTTCCAGTCCAACAAGATAGTTTGTTTGTGAAATAGAAAAGCATTCTACAGCTAATCATATTGACCCCCCGTGATTAGTTTACTGTAACAGTGTACAGCAGATTGCTATGAAGACAACTGTCCACCATATTAACGTACATTCATAGCAAAGTGCTACCCAGATAATGCACTGGTTAGTGACGCCGCCTGTTGCACCGATGGGCCCAAGTTCGAATCCCGGAGGAAGTACGGATATTTATAAGTGTGTAGTGTTTGTGCAACAAATGGGAACTCAAAATACACTGCCAGCCGGAAGTCCTTTCGTATGGTTGGTGGCAAGAAAAGAGGGATGGAAAAGCTTCAAATAGCCCATCTGGGTTTTATCCCTCAAAATTGGGTCAAAGCTGCCCAGTGCGTCTAGTAGGTCTGGTACTTTTCCGTTTTGCCGGCGCAGGTGACAAAGTCGCCAATAGTGGTACAACTGATGCCAAAAGGAATATCCTCTCTGATAAACTTTTACGCCTCATTTTGAAAACAAATCGCAGCCACTTCTTATCAGATTGATTGTTTCTTTCAATACTGGCATAAAATTACAGATATTTTACCAGATAGCTCAATTTTACGCCCTAAGGACATTCGCGCCGGCAAAACAGAAAAGTACCGTTTTTAGCTAAGGAGCATACATAATAACATAAAACAAATATCTTAAATGCGTCATTTTTAGATTTTATGTGATAATAAATGAGTTTCTTGATAAGGTCATCCATAAAAGTATAAATTATGTGCACACTGAAATGATCATTCTGATATCTGAAGCAAATTAAGGATTTCTTAAATTTGGCAAAATTTGTATAAGAAAAATGAAAATAGAATAATAGATACTTTTCTAATAGGTTCTATGTACATAAAATTACATAAAATTACTATGTACATAAAATTTTACTAGATAGCTCAATTTTATGCTCCAAGGCCATTCGCGGTAATTAAGTCAATTAGGACGCAATCACACCGCTCACCCGAAGGCGAAAATATAGAAAAGGCAAAGTCAGGGGTTAAACTCACCAATTTTAATGAGAATGCACTAGCGAAGTAAAGCACTGCGGTTTTACATAATTTCTGAGTAAGCTATTCGTACGAATTGACATAATTCTTGCATTTTAACCTTGTATTCCAAATAAAGATTAACTTGAAATTAATGTAGGTAATTACTATGGTAATTAGATTTTTGTAGCGTAGTTTACATGAGATAAGATCACTTGGGCTCCCTTGATATGAAGCGGTGAATCAGGATGTTGAACCATGAAAGCATAGTAAATTCTTAAATAAATGTCTTTTTACAAAATTTTAAACGATTTTAAAATGCTCATGCCTTCAAAATAAAAAAATCTTAAAACTAACATTTGTTAACTTTTTTTTTTTTGTGTGTGTGTGTGTGTATACTGTATCGTGTCGCCAATAAAGTCTGCTTGGCGAAATTTGCGCCGGCGAAACGGAAAAGTACCGTAGTTCTATATTTATAGGCGGCCGAGCGATAAAGTCGCTGAACACTGGTAATTCGGTCCGAGGTTCGAATCCCGCAAACGGGCTGGCTGTATGGGCGTTTTCGTGGTTTTCCCCATGTGTAACGTGTATATGAGTAAGTTCCCTTAGAAAGTCCTCCACGAAGGCATCCCTCTCCTTAGGCACATAACCCTAGTGTTCTTCGCCATAATTAAATAAACCAAACCAAACCTGTTCCAAGTATTTATCGCACTTTTATCAAAAAAAGCTCCTCTGAAGCGAATTTAAACTGCTAATTTCTAAGCGCGGAGTTAAAACTGACATTCCAATCTACAGCTAACTACAGAGTTATCTAACTGGTTGGCGAGTTATCGTCCTTTACAGTTGTTTAATTTATAATATAAATATAAATATAACTACTATTTATTAGGTCTGTTTTAGCGATTTTACAAATTAAAAATGATAACACAAATTAAAATGACTCTTATTATAAAAAGTTACAATCTGGTGCGACTTACCGTGGTTCATATGTTTCAAATGAATTAGTCAACAATATCCTATTTTCAAAGTTATATCACATGAGTGGATATGCTACATCTAATATCCTAAAACAACTTTCCAAGGCACAGCAGTTCTAAAAAGGAAATTCAGCAGCGGTGTGCCTGGAGATGAATTAGTAAGTATTAGTAGATATAAACTTTCGTTTAAGCATTAAAAGTCTTTAACATAACTAAGCGTAAAATTAGTAAAGGTACAACCTTCAGTTTGGCGTAGATTTGACCAAATCTAACTGTGTTGTTTATTTTGTTATTGTTGTGTTACTACTTTTATATTTCACTTGGCGTATTTCTCTTGTTTTCATTACTAACCATGTTCCATAACAAAAGACTGCTCACCAGCCGCCAAGCGGTAAAGTCGCTGAACATTAGTAGTTCGGTCCGAGTTCGAATCCCGTGAAGCGTTTTCGTGGTTTCCCCATGTGTAAGGTGTATACGCGTCAGTTCCCTTAGAAAGTCTTCCACGAAGGCATCCCTTAGGCAGATATCCCTCGAGTCTGCCGTAATTACATAAAAAACCATAACGAAAGAAAACGTTATAGCTAAAGTCACACAAATTAGTTAAATACGCTAGTATTTTCTACATCTGGGAATTTCATAATATTCGATCACATCTTGCTGAACATCGTGCATTAAATTACGTTGTACTTTATGGAAATATTTCAATAAAAGAATAAACTTTAAACGCATTATGCATAAAAATTAAATTTGACTTCAGCAGGTTTCTGCAGTATACTGCTGATTCTTTAGCCACTAGCAACAGTAACTGCTGACTTTTTTAACACTGTTTTAATCTTCGAATACGATTGAATTAAACTATATTCATAAATTATTTTTAAAAGATCTAAGCTTATAGTTGCCCTACTCTCTAAAATAATTAAAATAACTAGATTAAGGTTATTGAAATAGCTAGATTTTTATAGCTAGATATTTCTGACTGAGTTTCTGCAGCATTTATATCATTGTAATATTTAAGTGCAAAGCTGTTGCCATTATGTTAACTAAATCCGATACATTAATTTTTCATCAGTTAGAAATTGAAAATCAGAAGAAAATTCATTTGGTTTTTCATATCTTTATTTCAGTTCTTAGAATTAAACATTTAACATTTCATTAATTTTTACAATGAACAAATATTGTTCCAAAAATTCAGTTTCTTTATCAAGTGACTCTTCATAGAATGATATATTAACCTTTCTCATTTCTGTTCAAATTCAGTTCATATGTTTATCTGTAAAGCTAAACATATTTACATGTCTTAAGAATACTTTCAGGAAAATTTTAAAGAACGACATAATCCCTTTAAAATGCGAGAGCCTTTATAGATAATTATCGTTTTTAATTGCAAAACTTTATTTATTTTTTCTGTTTCTTGTAATATTAAGTTACATGAAGATAGCAAAAAAATTCCAAATTGCTTTATTTCAAAACTCTATTATTTTCATCCTTTATCATTTAATGCCTACCTTTCAATAACCGATGTACTTATCTTATTTGTAGCTGAAGTTCTTTAACTAGAGTTTGTTTGTCTATTACGCATGTTACAAACAGGAATACTGAGATGAGAGATAAGAATAATCAATTTAACAGTGACTGACAGGCAACGCTGGTATATAGCTCTTTTTGCACAAAGTTGTTTGCCACATACTGCCCTGTATCAACAAATATCTCATACTTTAATGGGAGCTATGTTTTTTTTTTATGAAAAATTTGAAATAACTTGCAGCCACAGTTTTTAAAAACCTATAGCAATTCTTAATTTACGTTTATAATCCTAGGTATATAGTAACGCTGGCGTGGCCATGATGAACACTGACTTGAACGTAATTTTTATGTTAAAAATTTTCGATCTTTCTAAACTTATTCTAATGTATTTCCATCGTTGGTTTGAATTCCGTTATGTGCAATGAATTTGCAATGAACATTTCTTTATTTTTCTTTTCTTCACCTTTAGAATGCATCAACCAACCGTCTTTTTTCAATATGTTGAGCAAAACTTCACTCGTTGGTTTTTAAAACACATTCTTGTTAATGAAAATTCTTCTTAGCGACTATTAAATGGTAAGTTCTAATAAAATGGTAAGTTTAAATGGTGGGTTTCTGTTAATGTTCGTAACTACAAGTGTCTGCATGGCTAAAATTGACAACTTATCCTGGTATTCATGGAGAACAGGTTGGCTGCTTACGGCCAGTGAGTTGGTTTCATGTGTAATTTGAATAGGAGACAGTTCCGTTAGTATATCAGAGAATCCCCTTTCTAAAGCAGAGTAGGTTAGTAAACGAATTAGACTTTAATATTCGCCCATGTTTTGTCAGTCAAATAATTTTCTATTGAAAACGGCTTATTTGAGCTTGAGTATAGAACTTTACATACAGTTAACTCTAATGTACGTGGCTTACAGACTGACTATCTGATAATATTTGTATAGGTTATCGTATTCTTCAATACCTTTATAACATGAGCACAATTTTAAAATTACTAAGATTTAATTATGCTTTATTTTATTTATTTATTATTTGCTTTCATTACGCCTCATGAGCTAGCTTATTCTCAAGATGTTTGTGACTATGCCATCCCTGGTCTGATTTTGATATTTTAATTTTAGTTTTTTAAATCTTTAAATCAATAGTTTTATTGCTTTTATTTGTTTCTTTTCTTTATGTTTCTATCTTTCCGAAACTATTCTTAAAATTTCTTTGGCAGGAAACGTGACTTGAAAATATATTTTTATATTAGTTGCCTTAGCATCAAAGGAACGGATTTACTTAAAACATTTTCTTTTATATCATATTTAATTATATTTTAACTGGGAGAATGGTTTGTCATAAATATTCCAATAAAATGGTTTGTTTTCAATATTCTAAGAAATATTCTTAACTTTAAATCTTTACTTTTTCTTTTAATTTCTATGGTGCTAAACAATTTATTATTTTTTCATTATAAAAAAAAGAAAAAAACGAAAAACAAAAAAGAAATCATATCTTACCTTGCATGTTTACATTCTAATCTTGACAAAGAAGGAGACAGATTAATGCGGCGGTTCATTTAATCTGTCCAGCAGTATGTGTAACTGTTCCAGATATAGTTATAAAATATAATTCAGACGCAAATTAAGTAAAGGTACAAAACAAAATCTCCAACAAATGAATATCATTCAATACCAAATTCTACACAAAACGTAAAGCAAAATGCTGATAATAGGATGAATTTCATTTTCAAATATCCTTAGTCTCCCTATGCTTTTGTAATAGGGTTTAATGAGTTATGTCTATTATAACGAACTGTAGATAATTGCGCTACCTTCCATACTTGGTTAGTGGACTTTGGAAAGCTTGTTACGGCGAAGTAAGAGCAATAATGTCTCTAAAAACTAAAAGGAGGTAATAGAGAATTACTAATATCGGCAGAAAAGCTTTTTAGAAAAGTTTAGAACATGCAGTTTGTTACACTAAGCGTATTTTAACTTAATATCTGTTAGTTCCAGCAACAAATTTTAATGTTGGAAACCAGTATAGTATTGTGAAATCTGAATCCTTTTGAAAATGAAATAGTGTTATTAATTCATAATTTAATTCAGCTAGATTGTTAAAAGTAACGGAATCCATGCGATAAATCATGTGTCAAAATAACCTGATTACGCTAAGGCGATGATGTGAATGAAGTAATTTATATTTAAATAAATTTTTGTTTATTGTATTCATACTACATTGCGTTAACATAAACTGAGAGGAGCTATCCAACCCCAGAAAACAGATACGAAAGAAGATTAAAGGAAATAAAATAGTCGGGCATAGCATAGAGAATAAAAACAATCATTTATGTAATACTTAAAATTATTATAAATAATCTTAGTAAAATTTTGTTCGTTTTAAATATGATATTTTAATACCTCTTGATATTTTAAGAGAATTAACTATTGGGGCATATCACAGAGAGAATAAAATCAATCAGAAACGTAATGCTATAGTTATGATAAAATGTTGTTGTTTTAAATATGATACTTTAATACATCTTGATAAGTTTCAAACTGTATGTTAGCAGTCATAATTTCTAGTTTAAAAGATATTTCTAAATTTTCATAGCTAATTAGCTTTTATACTCATCTCTAATTATTCATCTGAGGCAAATGACTCATTTGTTTTACTCTGTCACGACTTTGCTAGTCACTCACAGCAAACTTAGTGTACTACAAGGTTTGCTCTTCCCGACCAGAAATCTTTGAGAGTATGACATCACTGACTCAGAAGTCTGTTCAAAAGCAACTATTTTCTATTCCGTGTGTATCTGTTTTCTCCCTTTTCGATAAGTGACGTTATTAAACTCAATCGTTGTTCCAACGATTTGTTTGTTTGTCGGCTGACCTTAACTCACTATATATTAGGAAGATTTATGCAATCTGAGTCACTTCAGCAGGAGAGTGTGTTCTGCCTTTTGGACACATTATTGATGCTAGCCTAAGCATACTGTTTTCTTGCCATACTGTTACGTGCCAACTAGTATACACAGGTGATTTTAAATGACCGCCAACTCTTTCAGTTGATTCTGTGCAGCTTCGGCTGATTAATGTTTTTTAGTATTAGATTAGTTTATATTTTCCATCTTGAGTTAAAGCCCAAATGGAAGCTTATTCTAAGCCCGAGGAGGGGCTACTTATTTATCCATTTTGAGTTAGAATATAAGGTAATTTAATCCTTCTTTGGACTTATTACTTACAAGAATACAGCGAATAATCCGTACACAGTTCTTCAATATTCTAGCTTTCAAAGAAAAACTAATTAAGCTAGAATATTACAAATGAATTGGTAAATGTATGCTAAAACTTCTGTTTAAGCATCAAGAATTTTCAGAATTATAAGCCACGTTTCATCGAGAGAAAACATTAGAACTAAAAATAAAAAATTGAGTAAGCACATTAGAAAATTCTATATGAGAATTTCATAGATATTCAACCTCATCATGTCATTAAAATGTATTTTATGTGGAAAATATTTCAATAAAATAAGTAAACTTTAAAGGTATTACAGAGTAACTATAAGATTTAAATTTGGCTTTATTAAATTACATTTCTGCATTCTACTGACCGTTATTTTTGAAGTAAATAATTTATTGTCATTTGTGTTACTTCGCAACGAAAGCGAAAACTTTTGATCATAAACAAAGCTATGAATAAGAAATAAGGAGTTCTTAAAACACATTTGAAAACTGTGTGTAAGAACCTGCACAAGTCTGAAAAACGTCCGAAAATCAAACTCAGAATTTGAAGGAATTTTTAAATGGTATGTAGATTTAAAACTAACTATCTAAAATAAATAATTAAATACGAATTTTTATTGTTAGCCAAATTCATTCAAAGATGATTCCTTTTATGATTAAAATTATAATTTCTTCATTCTTATCATAAACTTCGAACGTAATTGATACTTCTTTAATGCCATCTTAATATATGCTTTTCTGAAGAAGTAGTTTTTTCCCATCTCGTATGATGACAAATTAGATAGCAAACTATAGAAATATATAATGCATCCATTTTTTGAATTCCTTTTTAACCTATATTCCGGGGGTAGGAGAAGAATTCTAAAGAACAATTGAAAAAAAAATGCACTTACAAGGAAAGAGGATTTCTCCTCGCTAGCCCGGATGTTCTTTTTGACGAGACTTCGACATTCTGTATTTTTCGTGTCTCTGACCTGAAAATTTAAAAATAACAAATTTTATTAAATGTGTTCATGCATCTTAATATCCTAGAAATTATCATCATAAAACTAATCACAGGTCGGAAATGATCAAAGCCAATTTAATACATAATATAAATGTAATAATATTCTTAACGCGTCACTCATTATTCTTTTTTACAGAGCCAAAATTCATCTCAGCCAATTTAATATATAATATAAATGTGATAATATTCCTACCATGGAATACGCGTCACTCATTAAGCCGATGTATCAAGAATAGGTTATTTTATTAGCATTCGAGCTCATTACTTTAGTTAATTGTTTTAATGGTTTTAGAAATAATAACAAATATATTTGAGTTAAACTCTATCATGGTTCATGTCCCAATGTTCTCTCAGGCAAGAACATTATGCAAAATTATGCAGTTGTATTTCATATCTATAGGTGATAATCTCAAGCCACATTTATGCATTCAGCATACCTCAATTTCATCCTGCTTCCGTTAAGGACTTCCGTTAAGGACTTCCGTTAAGGCTAATAGTTGTGCCAGTAGTAAGAATTTTGTGAATTTAGAAATAGTGTAACCGACCATATACTTAGCTTAGAGCTTTGTTTGTTATAAATTAAAATCGAAGCTCTTCTGTCTAAAATATGCTAATGCCCTCTAATAGCCTAATTTAGTCACTGAAAGTTTCACGCAAGTAATAGGATGTTTCCATGAATTTTTTTAATATTTGCATTTCACATCTATAAGTGATTGATTTAGGGCCATATTTAAATTCATTTATGAATTCAGAACACGGCTAACTTTTTTTAGCATTTTTTGTATTTTTTCCTAAACAATTCATTTGAGAATTCTGAAAATTGTTGTAAATTTTTAAACCTTTTTAAACAGTGAATGAAGGAAGTGAACTAGCATTCAAAAAACTAACTTTATTTGTAAGAAGTTCTTAGTTATAAAAATGCAAAATATAGTAATAGTAAACAATGTAAAAATTTAGAGACATTTCATATTTACAAAAAAAAAATTTTTAAAGGACGATTTTGGGTAGAATCCGGATTTGTCCGCCGATCTGTATTTGTGAGTATTGCTTTTCGCTTCCTTCGTGATCAGTTTCAAGAGTTTCTGAAAATCGATTTAGAGAAGGAGATGCAGCTCCCTATGAAACTGCATATTTCAAATATGTATTGTGGCATTTACTTATAAATATATGTGTTTAGAATATCCATGATAAAAGGCAACCAAAAATTCGATTAATCAGGAACTTCATAAAATCATTACTTTACTTGTATTTCGAAAAAAGGAAAGAAATCTCTTTCACATATACTGGATTCGTTTTCGTTAACAATATCATTCTCACATGAGAAAATAGATGGTTAAAGGAGAGAAGCGTAATTACGAATGCGAGTAATGAAAGCAAAACGCACGTCTACGCATTCGTGACAATTGTCTGCAGTAGTTTAACATACAATTCAAAAATCATTTTTTAACTGCATGTATGTATGTGGCAAACATACAGGTTTGAATTTATCATCAAGAAAGCCACCCGGATGTTTGATAATGGAAAAGGATTGAACTGGTTTATAGAGAAATTCAGTGCTTGTGACTAAGTGACATGAATGCTTGTGATCAAGAATGTCTCGTCGATCAGTGTTTTCATCACATGATTTCCCACTTCATTTTCTCCTTCTGCACTCTCGGTGAGTTTGTTTGATAGCAATGCTGTTAACAGCTGAAAATTTAATACATGTGCAGGTAGTGAGCTTTCTCTCTTGTTCTAACAACTATGATTAAGCATTTTATTTTAATTTCTGATTAACCTACTTTTCGATCAGACTTAACTCCAATTTAGCTTTCAATCAATGGAATTCCCGATTTAAGAAATCCTAAGAATAAATAAATAAATAAATAAAAATTAAATTAAAAGAAAAACTATATTAATGATTACTAAATATCGGTCTGTAGAATGACCAGGTAGACGAACTTTAAAGTAGTTTAAACACGGTTCTTTGAAGTTTCAGTTTAACGATAGGAACTGGTCTTATTTTAGCTACAGTGGAAATAAAAACATACAGAAACATATTTTAATTTAATTAAAATATTTTAATTTCTTTATTCAATATTTCTTTTGTTAGCATTATTTCTGAGGTTAATGATTTCCATATAGAAAAATAAAATAAAATAAAATAACAATTTGAAAGGTGTGGTGTATTTAATTATGGCAAAGCACACTAGGGCTATCTGCCTAAGGGGAGGGATGCCTTTCGTGGAGGACTTTCTAAGGGACACTGGCTCGTATACACGTTACACATGGGGAAAACCACGAAAACGCCCATGCAGCCAGCCCGTTCGCGGGATTCGAACCTCGGACCGAACTACCAGGGTTCAGCGACTTTACCGCTCGGCCGCTGGTGGGCAACAATCTGAAAGCCTACCGATTTTACATTACACCCGAATGGGTGTTTTTTTTTCATTTACACATACACACGTATAGACAGCATTTGCGATAACGCTCCTTTGAGCTAAACGCATTCAAAGACAGCATATCTTTAGAATTTCCGATAGACAGTCTCCCGTGCTTCTCCCAAAGGATAAAAATATTTTATTCCGTACAGTGTGTGGCCACTGCTCTCTTTGAAATAGTTGAGTTTCTTAATCAAAAATTCGTTAAATTAAATAAATAGGAAATAAATAATAAAACAAATTTGAAATTCAAGATTCGGGTTTTCAGGTGCCCATATTCGTGTGGAGAAGTACGTTATTCAAAATTTGATGGTATCATAGTGTTTTCACAATGCCAGAAACATATATATATTCATTCAGACTCTTCACTATTTAATTTCTTTAAGTATAATAAACAATAACATCTAGCGGCAACAATTTGAAAAGTGATACAGTCGCTTATAGTGATTCGACGCAAAATGTCATTTCGAGATTAATAGCCCTTCTGGACTAACGCCCCTTTAGACTTAAAAAAAAAAAAAAAAAAAAAAAAAAAACTGAAAGGTTTTAAATTTTAAATTGCGTCCAAAGGGGCGTTTTTTTAAAGGTCCGAAGGGGCGTCTTGTGTGTTACCTTTATTTATTAAATATCATGTTCTTTGAATTTAAACGATAAAATTCATTTCAACAAAATGTCGCAAAATAATTTTAAAATGAGCATATCTTTAGATGTCCTAACCATAGAACACCAGAATAATACGCGTGCTATTATTTCTTAAACTATCACATTGAATATGCAATAAATTACACTTTTTTATACTATATAAGGCGTATGAAGATAATAAAGAATCAAGGAGATTTCAGATTTTTAGTATTCGATAAGATAATTTCAAATTAGTATTTAATGAATCCATAGGTCTCTGAAATTTTTTTCTCCTTTAAAAGTGGCTTATTTAGTTAGACAATGAATGCCAAAATATTTTTGTTTGTTTCTCAGTTTTAATTAAAATAAATTAGCTTTATCTAACGAGAAGACTTGAAATTATATGTTCTTTTAAAAAATATTGAAAAAATACCCCGGAAATTGGCAAACTTCTTTATGGAAAGGGCCAAATCATAAAGCTTTTAGGCTTAGCGGGCCAAGTCGCAAATTCGAAGATATTTAAATATATAATTCAAATAAGAGAGAGAGCGGGGAAAGGTGGTTCAAAATATTTTATTAGTAATATGGTATCTTTTACATAATATTTATACGCATTTTGCTGACTCTTGTAAGAAAAACGAATAAAATATTTCCGTTTACAAATAAGCGTGTTATAGATGAAGTTAATTGTTTAGTAATGCAATGAATGTAATTGTTTTCTTCTAATAGTTCAAGACACCGAATTTCGAAGTTAGTACTTTTTATCATTAATGTTGTGTGCAAATTATCATCTTTTAAATAATGATTTGCATTGTGATTTTACGTATTAAATTGCTGTAGCTATACTCTCATATTGATAAGTACCCCAAACATAGATATAAGCCCTCGTGCATGCGATTTTTACTGATCGTATTTATTTTCTGAAAACTACAAAAAGATTTAGGCTAGATCCATTTTTTAATATCATTTTTAGCATATCCACTTGCAATATCATCTTCAACTGCATCTTCCAGCTGAAGGTATGACAGTTGCACCGTCAAATAGATTTTTAAATATTGAAATGTCTTTTGTACTTGCATCGAGATTCGTGGGACGCTGTTGTAATAACGAGTATAGTTCAGAAAATATACCCGCTGTGAGTATTTTGGGAATGGAGATTTCACTAATATTTAAAATTTTCTACAACATAAGGAATGGTTAAACTTGTTTAGTGTGAATTTTGTTTTAAACACTGCAAATTTTCAACGATATTAATTTTACAATAGAATATATTTCACACATGAGTATAGATTTTCCCTGGAATTTTATCATATTCAATTTAAGATATCTCACGATGCCTGAAACAAATGCTAATTTCACTGTTCGATTTCATTTTGCACTGTTCAATAATTGTGTTTGTGTGCTACTTTTCTTATTTAAAAATATTTCTATCATTTCTCTGAGTTTAAAAAAATCTCGCTGAGCTATGGAACTGCTGAGCTATGGAATTGCTGGTAGGGGAGTCGGGATATTCGATTTCGATCTCTAAGTAAAGCACGATTTATAGAATTAGCTTATATTCATTTTTTAAATACTTGCATATCATCTTCAGGTGCATCTTCCAACTGCAGGTTTGATAGAAGCTCCTCAATTGCATTGTCAAATGGATTTTTAAATATGTAACTGTCTTACCTCAAGATCTGAAACAACTCAAGAGCCAACGAAAATTACTTAAAATTTTATTGTCTTTTAACTGATTCTTGACCTAGCTCCCGATGTACTTAACTCTTCTGAGAGTTTCTGTATCTGAAGAACTGAGAAATCCATCTTCTTTAGGAACTTCTCTTCGATTGATACAAGAAAGCCTAATTTAATTAACTCAGTATCAATAAATGGCTTCCTTTCGGAGCTAATAAAAGAGCTATTCGTAATTTTGCTGTGTTGTTTCACTGCCATGTTTTTATTTTTAGGAATAAATTGACTTTGTGACATTCTGTTTAAAATTTCTAGTTAGGGTACATTTTCTATGAGTTTTGAATAAGGTGTTGCGTGCTTAGTTCGTTAATGATAACATATATCTATTTTTGCACAGCTACTAATGTCATAACATAATAAACGTAACCCTTTGTCTTAATTCTGTATGACAAAATAATTTACTCTCATTTCTGCTTTAAAGTCACGACCACTTTCTCTTCTTCTCTGGTTTTGAGAGTGACGATAAGTATTAAATATAAAAAAATGAAAAGAACAAAATACCGCACAGAGATGTGACAGATGATAAGTACTACCACGCATGCCGCTTAAGCGAAACTAAGAGAAATAGCAAAGCACTTCATCTACGGCAGGCGCCTCCAAACTTTTCAAGCCGAGGGCCCCATTGGCTCTTTCACGAAGCTTCGAGGGCCAAAATCCAGTTAATTCATCATACTATGGCGATGCAATATGATGAACAGTATACACGTTTTTAAACGAGGCAGATAGAATTTTGTGATTGGATCTATACGCTTTGACCTTACGGACTGAATTATATTGTTCTTATATTCCGGTTAAGATTTTTATGACTTTAGTGAATCTGCATGCAATAGTTGTAGCCTAATAAAACTGCCATTTGTTTACATTTTAAACTCTTGTTTTGTTTGAAGATGTTTTGATTTTTTATGTATTTCGAATTGAGAACTGAATTGATTGAATGAGAAATCTATCTCTAATAAAATTCGAGGAAATAAGTTTAAATGAAGCGCGGCCAACAATTGTGTGCGATTTAATAGGGCGTATGAGGCAGTGAAGTGTATCCACATGAGACTTTTTATATAGAGTGTTAGTGTATTTCACTCATTGTAAATTTAGAAACGGCTGTGTAATGTTTATAATATGTTTTATATAGGACGTGCATGATAGGCAATGTATTTCTAGGTTGGCTGTTATATAAAATAGTTAATGTGTATGCTATTTGTTACTTTAAATTTTATAAAATTGTTTTAAAGAACTCATGGCTGGCCATATTCGGCTCTCGGGGCGTAGTTTGGGGATCCCTGATCTACGGCAAGGACAGAAAACGGAATACGAATATGTGCGACGCCACTACCTCCTTGCAGTCATTATTCAGCACTACTCAATTCGACTATCGGCTGTTGCATTACAGCACGTAATTTGATTTATTTTTGAAAAAACAGCACTAACCCACGGGCCGAATTCAAAACAGGAGGCGGGCCATATTTCGCAGACCCCTGCTTAAGACTGTTAATAAAAGGATAATCATAAATACCATAATAAAAAGGCAACCATAATAAATAAGTATTATGGGCTGCAGTGGAAAGAATTATTCACGCAAAAGAGGCAGTTCCATTTGACTTTCATTGACTCACTCCGCATGTCATGTTTACGGGACTAATCCTGTTTATTTGAGGATTCATTGCACGGCCATTACACGGCACGCGAAGTTTGGTGGGCGAAGGGGGAGGTCTACCCAACATCAATTCCACCCAGCACAGCTGGGTTGTAGGAGGGAATATTATTTACGACGGGGTATCTCTTTTCCGCGGAATTCTTAGCCTTTGTTTTTTACGAAGTGGTAATGGCTGGCTGTAGGCCTGTCCCGTCTTCAGATTTATGTTAACAACCAAGAATGGAGTTCCTTCTGATTCCTTTTGCGTTAATTGTAATGGACGAGCCATCGCAAAGGTTAAATGCGTTGCAGCTTTCTAATATTCGCAAGCTTAATATCGATAATATTAAAATGATAAAATAATTATGCAACAAGCCTATTATACACTTCTCTGTGTTTAAATGCACGTTCTATTGCTCCCTTACTTTTAATCTGTCGTATTTTAAATTAATCTCAAAAAGGACAGAAAGGGGGAAAATAATAATAACATGAGAATTTAAGTAGAAATTCTACTTTCACAATAGCTTAAAAGCAAAACACATTTGTATTAGTGATGAAATTCGTATTAATGAAGAAGAAATAAGTTTTTTTTCAATAGAAATAGAGGTTTTAATAGTGTAATTTGTTATAAAGACACAACTACCTTTTGAAAATCAGATAATTTAATTCGATTATCATACTATGTAGCAATTTTATACGTAGCAGTTTTATATAGATTTAAAAATCTGAGCTTTCTTGATGGGAAGTTCCAGTTCGTTTCTGTGAGTGCTGTATCGATTAACTTACCAAATTCATCACCATTTACTCACCATCATCTGTTCTTATCTGTTCCAATTCTGGCTTATTATTCTTCCTAGAATTTTTCAAGAAATTGTATTTTTATCTTGAATCGTGGGAAAAGCATGTAGGGATTTATTTAATACACTTAACAGTTATTTTACGTTTAAGCAGTTTTCCTATCGCTCTTGCTTTCAACTCACGCTTTTATGACAGAATGCAAACTGACTAGCGAGCGTGTATTCATATGAGGCAGAAAGATGTTAGTATTTAAGGTTTTGGAAGGTGAAATTAGAGCATGTTCTGCCTGCCTGGACACCACGTTGCTAACTTCTTATTCTCTAGCGATTAGAATTTTGTGGCTTTAAAGCTGTACGTGCCATTAGGCTTGTTTACGCCGAGTTTCGAGTCAGAGTCAGCTTGCGTGATAGTTAGCCTGTGAGCAGTTAGACTAAAGTTAATTTTTAAATTATTCATTACTTTTGAATTAAGCCAAAAGTTCTGCTTTTGTAAGCACGAGTTGATGCCGTCTGTTAAACCAGATTTGAGTTACTAAAGTGTCCTTTACATCTTTCTCCTGACTTTGCAGTACTTTGTGATATTTTGTGATAATTCACCAAACAGCTTTGAACCTCAAATACATTTTACGATAGCCAAGCACGCAAGACGTTATAAGGTTTTAGGTTCAGAAAAATAAAAAATTTCTTTATTTATAATTGTAGAGTTAAATACTGGAAATTAGATTTCTAATTAAAAAAAGAACAAAAGCCGGATTATTTAAAATTTTAAATGTTTCTTAAAAAGTTATATTTCCACACAAATTTCCATTTCCTTAGAATATTCTCTGGGAATTCCATGGGAATATTTCAAGCAATAAGTGCGTAGGGCGAATTCATTTGGAACGAATGAATTGAAATGAACTCAAACAGATTAATTAATTAAATAAAGAATCAAAATGCATTTGGCTAATTGTGCAATAGTATGTCTATGAAGTATGGATTTATATAAAGAAAAGAATGCAAAAAATTCTAAGAAAGATGAATAAGAGCTAAGCATAAATTTATTAACAATTTTGTATTGAACCTATGTAGCGATTTCGAGCCAATAGTTAATAACTAAAACAATTTGCAAAGAATTTGCAAGATACTGAACGTAACTCTTTGAAAATTTTGTATTTAAGTGAGTTTCTGTTTGCGTAAATGAAAAAATTAAAAGCAGTTCTGTATGCACTAAGCGAAAAACTGCAAGAAAGTTATTGATCTAACACTTAAAACTAGTGGCTTTTATTAGATTTCAAAGATACAGGTCTAACTTTAGAAAATTACAAATTAATCACAATCTGACGTACATTTAGCGTAATGGTTTAAGTGAGTATTATACGTTTTAAAGCATGAATGATGCTTGTTTATTGATTTGTATTAAATTATAAGCTTCATCTTCACAAATATTTAAATCATACTATTCACATCTGTTGATAACATTGTAATACACTTAAGTGAAAATTAAGCAAAATAATGGGATTTTTTTGTGTTTTAAGAATATTTTCATTGAAAGTTTCTCTATTATTTAATGAAGTGAATAACTATGATAACATTCTTATAATAATAATAATAATAATAATCAATTTTCGAAATTTCGAATAAATACATTCAGTAAATTTCATATTATTATCATTATACAATTAGACAATAAGACAGAATTTTAATTTTTATTTACATTTAAACAGCCGCTAAATTGAGAACATGCACATTTCGAAATACTGTATATTATTTTATTTCCCACTAAAAACACTTCAGAGTTTTATATTATTATTGCTTCGGATCATTTAATATCCTATACGCCAAAAGATGATTACTGAAATGCTTTAAATTTTTTTTGTTTGTTTTAATAATATGCACTTAAAGCGTCATTTTGAGTTTGTTCATGATATTATTTAAGAATGTTTAACTATTAAAAAAAAACCATGAAATAACACAAAACGCATGAAAATTGAGTTAGAAACAAAACAAGATGAAATTATTCTGATCTGAATTTATGCAAAAGATAACCAGTAATGTCAGTTTAAAAGCTTATCAAGTTTTCTTTCGACTTTTTTAAATCTAGATATAAAACAAAAACAAAAACAAAAAAAAACAAAAAAAAAAAAAAACAAAAAAACAAAAAAAAAAAAAAACTAGAAAATTCTAAAATTGTTCTTTTCAACATGATTTCTTACATCTTTAAGTTACATGAAAATCTGCAATTTAAATAAATAATTAAAACTCAGTGATCTGCTCTTTTAAATCTTAACTGTGTACTTAATAATACTAAACGCAAAACTGAAATTCTTACAAAAGATCGTCTTAATCACCTCACATTGAGAGTAGCATATTATCCGTAGTTTTGCTTTGTGTGAATTTTGCATGCAGCCAAAAGGGCAAAACATTTCAGAAAGTTCAAAGGGGACTCTAAGGGAAGAGGAGAGCAGCTCACCCTTCTCACTCAAAACGTTTTCTTGGGTGACAAATGGGCAAGACAGATTTACCGCAAGCACCCACTGGTGTCAAACTCAATTGCTCGTGAAGTCAGAGGCGGCACTTCATTACAAGCCGCCATCTGTGCGGAAGCAGCATCTGCCGCTCAACTCGATTCTCGAAATGCGACTGTGTTTGTGCTTTGTTTTTAAGCCGAAAACTGGAACTGTTTTTAAGCTGTTGATTTACAATTTAAAGAAGTGTTTTTTGTAGTTTCTTGTTAGAACAGCTTTTATGGTTTAAAGTTTATGAAGCGCAGAGAATTGCACGCGTTTCAGTTTCTTTCTTTCTTTCTTCTTTTTTTTTTTTTTTTTTTTTTTTTTTTTTTTTGTCTTGTTCTTTGCCCAAAGGGGCAATTTTCCCAGAAGAGCTATTAAATTCGCTTTGGCATTTTGCGTTGGTTCACTATAAACTCCGTTTCACTTTTCAAATTGTTCCCAACCAACCAAATATTGGAGCCCTGAATTATATTTAAAGAAATTCAGTAATAAAGAATCTCCATGAATGTATGTATGTTTCTCGTACTGAGAAGAAACTACAGTACCTAAAGACATCAAATTTTGAACAACGTAAGTAGTCCTCCACTCGAATATGGGCATCTTGAATGTGTTTTATTACCTATTTCATATTTTGCAAAACTGTAAGGAATTTTGATAAGCAAACTCAACGATTTCAAAGCAAGAAATAGCAACACTGTACGGGGAAAAACAAATTATCTCCAGCGCGTGAGATTTTGTATCGGAAATTCTAAAGATATGCTCTTTTTTAATTATTTTGTGATATTGCTGTTGAATTGAATTTTATGGTTAAAGTGCGAAGAACATGTTATTTAAAAAATAAAGGTAACAACAAAACATTTTTTAAAAAATGCCTATTTAGACGTAATATAAAATCTGGAAAAAAAAAAAAAAAAAAAAAAGCTAGAGGCCTTTTTTAGCCCCCCCCTTTTTTTTTTTTTTTTTAAATGTTACTTGTTTTTTGAGGAATTATGAAAGACGTCCTTAAAAAAAAAAGAAAAAAAAGGCTAGAGGCCTTTTTTTAGCCCTTTTTTTTTTTTTTTTTTTTTTTTAATGTTACTTGTTTTTTGAGGAATTATGAAAGACGCCCTTAGTAAATTACAAGTGATTTAAATACAGCAGATTATAATTACAAACTGAACTAAAGAATATGTGTGAAACTGTGCAACAAAGTTAAAAAAAATAGTTTTAGGCTGGGAATGGCATATATTTTATAGTCAATAATATTTTCTGCCTCATATAAACTATCATTATAAAAGCCTAATAAATTATTAAATCCTAGCATTTACCTCAGTAAGTTGCTGAAAACCGTGAAGTGCTTGTAAATGCTACTACTTCGTGCTTCTTTTAAATAATCAATGAATGCCAGCAGTTATTAGCAACAACCCCCCCCCACTAAAAAAATAAATAAATAATTTTTTAAATGTTCATTTTTCTTGATAGTGTTTAAAATGAGTTCGCGTATTTTAAATTTAAGTTTTTATTTGAATATATAAGCTGTAAGTATCATTAATTTTACATAATTTTACAAAATTCATTTCACGTCTTTTGTTACTAGTCCATCTTTATACTTAGCAATGTTTGTTTAGAAACTATGTAAATGGGAAAGTTAAAACATCATTCTATCACGAAATAAAATTCGATGCTATATTTCAGCTTTTTGCCAGTATTTATTATTTGCCATATTATTTGCCATATACCATTTTTGGTGCTATATGGCCTCCCTGAAATGGTTTAGTAAAAGAGAGGAAATTGAGAGTTAATCAGTGTTTGTTACCTTAGCAATACAATTCAAGCTACTAAAAGTTAGTTTATGATATTAAAAATACTAAAATTTCGATCTTTATATTACTAAACTTATTTATAATTTTTTGTCCGTTTCAGACATTTTGGTTACAGACTCGTTACGCTAAATACTAAAGTTTCCGATTAAACTTAAGATTTGCCAATTTGTATCCTTTTATAGTAGCATGACAATTTAGATCAACCTATAGAAAAGTACTTTAAATATTAAATGACGCATTCTGTTCTTCAGTACGTTTAAAAGGTTCTTCAATTTTAATCTTAAATAGTTATTTCTTTGTCTTAAAGTTGACTCAATTTGTTTTAGTAAGTAGTTTTAGAGGAAAATTTGTAGAATTCGAAGTTAAAACAAGAAGAACAAAAGTATTTCTTTACAGAAGCTGCTCGAAATGACTACCCTTTTCTCCCATACACAAATCCATACAATAATATATATTTTTTGCCCTTTTGTTCCAGGTGCTAACTAGGATATCACTTATTACTGATTATGATGTTCTTCTGCAGATCTTTCAGCTTCCTACACTCTTCTATTGCAGCTAACATCTTTTCATGTATAAGGCTTGCTACTGCACTGACTGTCACTCGCCCATTATGTTTAGCATTCTTCTCTATAATACGCACCCGCTTCAGAGACTGTGAAATGCTAAACCTAATAACGTAAGTCACAAATACTTTTCATTGATAGACAATGATAGTTGCAGTCAGTTTTTAGAATGTCATTGCATTATACATCTCTAAACTAACTACATTTTAAATAATGAGTTTAACATCTCTAAAGGAGATCAATCAGCTATACCTCTAATTGCCGTAGAGTATTGAATTATAATACAATAAAATATATTTTAAAGTATGTAAAAACTAAAACTATCTATATACTTAATAAGATTTTTATTTAATTTCTTCGAAGCACTGTTTCCTGCTATTTGAACAAACATAATATCAATAATGTAAGAGTTAAATTGTTTTAATAATTTTTAATTAAATTTTAATGATATATTTTTAAATTCTTAACTGAGCCACTTTATTGACATAATGATAAGGGAGCTGGTTGTCATAACCTTGGATTTGGATTCGAATACCAGAAAAAGGCATAAATGTTTTTAAGTGTGTACTGTTTTTGCGACAAAGTCTTCTCGAAAAGTTTGCTACTAAAGAAAAAGGGGCGGGAGACTTTCAGATCTAATCCTCCGGATATTCTCCATCAAAATGAGGACGAAATGTTTACTTTCTAGAAGGTACTGCTCCTTGTGGTGCAAACTCTGGCCAGCGTTTTCAGTGACGACGCAGCTAACTGAACGAACAGTTACAGCCAAACCGCAAGTGTCTGGCTGTTTAAAAAAATATATATTTATTAATAATATAGTTATATGAAATTATCAAAAATCTTTTTAATAATGTTTCAGGATAAAAATATGCTGCTGACAATCGTATATTACCGGTTAATTTGATGCAAGGAGCGTCAGGTCTTTCTTTTTTCTTCTTTTTTTACTTCCTTGTACGAAGTAAAAAGGAAGTATTGTAATCGCGAAAAGTTTCAGGCAGCATATTTCAACGAAAATATCCATTTTGACCGCTTTCGAATGCAATTTAACGATGTTTTTTTGGTGATATCTGTACATAAGGACAGAATAAAAGACTCTTTTCCTCCAAAAAAATTATAAAACTGCTTTAAAATGAATTCTGAAGACAATTTTTCGTGGCGTCTGTACGAACGTATGTAGGTACGTACCTACGTATCTCGCATAACTCAAAAACGAGTAGCCTCAGAACGTTGAAATTTTGTATATAGGACTACTATAACATGTAGATGTGCACCTCGTATTGTGGTTGCAATCGGCCGCGCCAAACGTATATAAATATATTTATATATATATCCACTCTGTTACCCAACTCAGTGATCTCAGTTTCTTTAGTCTTATATGTTTGTAAATTGTATATCTTTTGCTTTAAAAAATGATTGAATTATGTTGTTCTTATCTTCCGGTTAAGGTTTTTATGCTTTTAGTAAATCTGTATGCAATATTTTTAGAATTATCAATAATTTTAAAATTGTTTAGGTGTCGCTAAGCCTAATAATTTTTTTGATGCCGGCCATTGCTTGTTTACATTTGAAACAGCAGAGTAGTGGATTTGTTGCCAATCGAGATAACGCCTTCATTTATTATTGCGAATTAAATTATGCTTAATCCTTTCTAGAATTTTTTCGACGAAATAAGTGTTTAAGATTTACTTCGTAATTTTTAATACAGATATTTTCAGTTTTTATGTATTTTTACCTTGTCGCGAAGTGAGAACTGAATTAATTGAATGTGAAATACTCAATCGTCTGTGAAAAACTGTTTCTGTTTTGTTTTGTTTGCTTAATTTCTTTTACACATCGTTCTAGCTTTATTATAGTATTTGAATAGAACATGTGGCAACGATTAGATAATTCCTTAAATGATATAAATTTTGTGCATTCTGAGTTATAATATGAACGAAATATATTGTTAAGTGAACCTAGCGCCAGAGTGTCGCTATGGTAAACAAATAGAGTGAGTTTTAAAGAATGCATTTATTCTATTGTGGTTTATGCGCTGTCGGCGAAGTAGATTTAATTCAATCCAATAAGTTTAAACGAAATGCAAGAAAAAATTCGTGTAATTTAATACTCCGTACAAGGAAGTCATGTGGTGTACACATCATATTTTTTTTTAACTTATTCAGAACATCCGTAATCTCATCTTGAAAAGAGTTGTATTTTTTCCCTCCCTAAATTTGCTTTCCTTACCAATCACTTAAATTTCCTCTGTCCTCACGTTCTGCTCTTTCTTCTTCACATATACAAAAACGAAGGGTGGAGAGAGAAGAAAGAAAATTGCTGTTTGACGACTTCAGATTGACTTCTAATGCATCGACAAAAAGATTCACCCTTAAAAATTTTGAAGTATTTTTACTAATGCTAAAAAATCTTAAATTCATTTTTTAAATAAATGTATTTCTTTAACGTGATTTAAGGGATAAAAAACATCTTTCGTTAATTTTAACTAAGCTGAAAACTCGCTTAAAAACTATCAGTTAGCTATACTAGAAATAAATGTATTTTAATTTATATCAATTATGCATATCAAAAAGCCTTGCTAAAAATAAAATAAAGATTTTTAACTTATTAAGTATTTTTATTTGCTTACTTGGAAATATATAATAGATTGAATAACTCTAAAAGATAAATTAAGGCTTGTATGCTTTGTTGCTATTTTAAGAACTGTATACGGAAGATAATTAAAGGATTATTTCGCAAAATGGTAATAATACCCTAAGGCTATTTCTGGATTATTTTCGTTCATCTTCTTGTGAGGGCTTGGTCATATCCCTGGATTTATTTTTTTCAGATGAGATTTTATATGCTAGATTATACTAATAAATTTTCTTTAAGGTATATTTAAAACAACTGAAAATCATCAGTAAATTTTTGCTACTAACTTAACACATTTTACTGATTTTAAATTTAAATGACCTGAGTATGAATGAATCACAGATAAGTTTATTTTATTTGTTTTTATGATTATTATTCAAATTTGAAACGGTTTTGTTTTTTGAATCTTTTCTGCTTGACTTCAAGTCACTTTCTTATTAGTATGAATTTTTAATTAGAATAAGTAAGCTACATTTTTTTGCAGAAATGGCTCTCTCTCTAAGACTCCTAAGACAATAATCACATTCCTAGGACACACTCTCTAAGACACTAATTTCTGTCCAGAATAGAAAAAAAAAAAAAAAAAAAAAGAGTCAATTTTCTTTTCGTTTTTGATTTATGCTCCAGTATAACGACTTATTTATAAACTCAGAACTGACAACATTTAGGATTAACATATTAAAAAGGCAGAGCTTTCAAATACACTAAATTTTTAAAATACACTAAATCTCAAAGCTAAAGTTCTTCTCTCTCCAAAGGGAGTAAATACTCTTTGAACTAGGATAAATGACTTATTTTAGACTCTACATTCTGTGACACTTACGGAGAAGACTTTAAAGGGTCGTCATCGCACATGGCTTCATTTGATGAAGAATGTTCTCAATACCAAATAAAGGTTTAGTTGTCTGATTCTTAGAAAACGTTAACCTTACAAAATCAAATTATTCTAGCTTAATTAACCAATCCCTCAAGGCAAATGGAAATTGGCATAAAAAATTTCGAATTTTGAAATTAAATATCAGGATGAGTTTTTGTCATACGGGAGTCAAACTTCGATATTTAAGTCTAATTTTATTTTTTCCATAACGAGTTCCTATAATTTCCCAAGTATAATTATAGGAACCGGGAGATCTCATTAAAAGTTGGATTTCGTTGTATGTCGAAATTTGTTTCTTAATTTGGCACTGCTATAATATGAATATTTTCGTCATTTTAAACACTTCTATAATTGGAGGTATATGACTGTGACCAACGATTACGAAAATTAAGGTCGGGTAAGGAGTCGGTCGAACCCGACTGCAATAAAACAAGAAAGTACACAACTAAGTGTTATAGCAGTCTCATATACAAATATTCAATGTTCTACCGCTACTGGATTTTGATTTAAGCGAGATATGTGTACATACATAGGTATGCACAGACGTCACGAAAGGTCACGAAAAAGTACTTTTTGAATCAACATTAACTCCATTTTAAAATCCATTTTGGAAAAAAGTTCTTTATTCTGCCCGCACGTGCAGATGTCACGCAAAAAAATCATCCAACTGGATTCTGGAACTTTCAAAATGTATATTTTTGTTGAAATACGGTAACCGAAATTTTTCGCGATTACAGTATTTTGTACAAGGAAATAAAAATGCTGGTTTTCTTAAGATATAGCTGAAAATGATATATTCTAAACTTCAAACACAAACAGTAAATAATAGTAATAAAAGCGGATCTTAATGGGCGTTTATCTTTTGAAAAAAGGATTACAGCTAAGATATTCTCAAATAAAGACCTACATATGAAAGAAACCATTTAGTATGCTATAAAGCATCATAAAGCAATATTTTGGTTGATAAATAATGTAACTCTTTGACATAAAATATATGGATTAAAAAATAATTATCTGGTTTGGAATTGAATACTGTTTTACGCATTTGCATTATGCCAATGAGTTTTCTATACATGATAGTGTTTTTGTGACTCATGGCAAGCACAGTAATGTGCATAATGATGATAAAAATTGGTTCACCCTGAATAATTTGTAAGTAGTAGCATCTAAAAGTGAATCAGGACGAAATTAAAAATATTGCACAGCAAAAATTGTATACATTATATCATTTTCGAAACGCATATGTTCGTAAATCCTAGAATATTTCGCACTTTAATATTCAAAATAGCTTCAGATAATGATAAGAAATCATTTTAGTAATTAAATATAAAGCAACTGGATAGATAAAAACATGAGGAAGACAAAAAGAAATACAAGAAAGAATTAGCAAGAACTATGAAACTATTTCTCAAATCTAATAAATATTAATTCAACATTCGCATTGATGATTAATTTATTTTGTTACGCTCCGATAACTTTAATATAAAATGGCGAAACTCCTTATCCTCAATACAGAAGTTTGATACATAAAATTCTTCTAAGTAAATACTAATTAACTGATAAATAACTGCTGAAATGATTTGATTCGTCTGAAATTTATTCTAATTAATAATTGCTTTTGATCATTATTTCGGACTAGAGGAGAGCAGTGAAAGAGCTTCGGAACTGCCGTCGCAGTGACCGACATTTAAATTATGAAGTGTTATGAAGTTTCATCATATCTCAAAAGCCCTCTGAAATATTAGTACGGATTTCATGTATGCACGCTTCAAATGCTTTATGAGAATAATCTAATGCTATATAAAAGGAATATAATTTACATGAGTAAAGGACAAATACTCTTTGTCTGCGATTTACTTCTGCTATGGTGAAATCAGAATTAAGCATGAAACGCAAATTGAAAATAACGAAGCAGGAATCATCCAAGCAAAGGAAATTTCAAATGCAAGAAACTGATGACTGTCTTCCCCTTTCCTTGACGGAGACTGTCTAGTCCCTTTCTGGACGACATCAGCTTGAGCAAACACGATGTCAAGACAGCCCACAATTTACCCTCAGCGGACACAAAATCTACCTGCGGACTTTTCCACCTGGAATGGGGCAACTGAAAGAGGGAAAAGAGACTCAAAATATTCTTTATTTTATATAAACAGCTGCGCAAAGAGGGGAGTTTACCCAAAAAATTTGCTCTTGGTCACCACAGAATGCGTTATTTTCTGCTTTGACGGGATTTGATTTACGATTTTGGGATATCGGCAATCGACGAGGAATGTTTTCGATCTGAATTTTTGGGAGAGGATCAGTGTCAGATGATCCACTGACGAATGGGAGCGTTTTCTACGACGTG
This sequence comes from Stegodyphus dumicola, assembly GCF_044657685.1. NCBI lineage: Eukaryota > Metazoa > Arthropoda > Arachnida > Araneae > Eresidae > Stegodyphus > Stegodyphus dumicola. The sequence goes on from NC_140776.1 coordinate 40,234,104, forward strand.
CGTCAATATTAGAGGTCAGCCCCGGACAGCATAGGCTGAAGTTCGCGACCACCCCTGAAGTTCTGAATTCAGAAACGATATGAATGCTTCCTCATACTAAATTCTGAATTGATTTTTAGAAAATCTAATTTGCCAGAAATGATATTTTATGTTTTTTAACTGAGTGTGAAAACATTTACTTCAGTGGACTTAAACTTAAATTACTTGTGGGCCAAATGCACGATCTGAAATACATATCTGCATAAATTCACTCCATTTTTTTTATTCAAAAAAATTCGGCTCCTCAGATGCTCCCAGGTCCAATTAAGCAATAATAATAATTGAATCAATAATTAAATCAAGAAATGGGTTGTTAACAGACTAACAGAAAATGCACACATCGAAATTGAAAAAAAAGTCAATTAAAAGAACAATAAAATTAACATAAAAATAATTAATATAAAATATGTTAAAAATTCTTTGGTCTTTCTCAAGCAGCTGGAGAATTTTTCGGCTGGATGATTGTGAATTCTTGTAAAAAATTTCAAAACATATAATTAAAAGAAAGTGTAAAATAAAACGTGTAAATCTATGATAAAAATGACATAAATAAAAAAATTCTCCCAAATATAATTCAGAAACGTGGCTTTGTTGAAAATTTTCCAGCTGCTCCTTGAAAAAGACTCACGAATTTTTACTTCCTTGTACGAAGTGAAAAGAAAGTATTGTAATCGCGAAAAGTTTCAGGCAGCATATTTCAACGAAAATATCCATTTTGACTGCTACCGAATGCAATTTAACGATAATTTTGCATGACATCTGTACGTAAAGACGGAATAAAACACTATTTTTCTCCAAAAAAATTTTAAAACTGCTTTAAAATGAATTCTGAAGAGAATTTTTCGTGGCATCTGTACGAACGTATGTACGTACGTACGTATCTCGCATAACTCAAAAACGAGTAGCCTCAGAACGTTGAAATTTTGTATATAGGACTGCTACAACATGTAGATGTTCACCTCGTATTTTGGTTGCAATCGGTCGCACCAAACGTATATAAATATATTTATATATATATCCACTCTGTTTCTGTTACCTGGCTCAGTGATCTCAGTTTCTTTACTTTTATATGTTTGTAAATTGTGTATTTTTTGCTTTAAAAATGATTGAATTATGTACTCTTATCTTCCGGTTAAGGTTTTTATGCCTTTAGTAAATCTGCAAGAAATATTTGTACAATTATCAACAATTTAAAAGCTGTTTAAGTGCGATTAAGCCTTAAGTTTTAAATAACATGGCGGACATATGTATTTGTTTACATTTGAAACAGCAGAATAGTAGATTTGTTGCTAATCTCGAGAGACTAAGCTTGCAACAACAAAGATAACGCCTTCATTTATTATTGCTAATTAAATCATGCTTAATCCTTTCTGGAATAAGTGTTTAAGTGTTTAAGACTTAAGAAATAAGTGTTTAAGATTTACTTCGTAATTTTTAATACAGATATTTTGAGTTTTTATGTATTTTTGCCTTGTCGCGAAGTGAGAATTAAATTAATTGAATGAGAAATACTGAATCTTCTGTGAAAAACTGTTTCTTTTTTGTTTTGTTTGCTTAATTTCTTTTATACATTGTTTCAGATATATTAGAGTATTTGAATAGAACATGTGGCAACGATTAGATAATTCTTCAAATGATATAAATTTTGTGCATTCTGAGTTATAATATGAACGAAATGTAACGCTGTTAAGTTAACCTAGCACCAGAGTGTCGCTATGGTAAACAAATATAGTGAATTTTAAACAGTGCATTTATTCTATTGTGGTTTATTACTACACCGCATTTATGCGCTATTTATATGAAGTAGATTTAATTCAATCCAATAAGTTTAAATGAAATGCAAAAACAAATGTGTATAATTTAATATTCCGTACAAGGAAGTCATGTGGTGTACACATCAGATTTTTTATATTAATTTTATTATATTGTTACGAATTTGGTATTTAAAAAGCTAATATTAGTTCAATTATAAATTAATTGGTTTTATTTCTCGCGCAGTGCAGCGCGTGACGAATATTAAAAGAAAGCTAAGCCGGAAAATTGAAAATACAAGAGCGCGTGCATTAAATAAATAAATATCTCTTTTTGATTTCGAGAAAGTACTGGAAAATTCTAGCGCGTGATTTTAAAATCTTATAAAAGGAGGAAAACATCTCAGTTTGTAGTAGTTGCTTAGTTTGTTGTTGTTTAGAAAACTGCTCTTGTTGATTGTAGCGAATTCGCGGATTAGCGTTCTTTAGCTGTTTTGAATTACGTTCTATTGGACATTTGAGTAGTTAAAAGATAACTACTGTGAGATATTGTAATACTGCATGATAATTTGAGAAAATTTAAGCATTTTTGTTGTGATAATAATAAATTTTTGTTCATTTTTCATCGGACTTGTGCATTCATTTCATAACGAACCCGTACGCACGCAACAATTTTTGGTGTCAGGAGTGGGGTTTGAATGCCAATAACAAGAGCGATGGAAGAGCAATTAAGGCAGTTAATATCAGCCTTTGCCTCATTTAAAGAAGAAATGAAATTGGGCCAGGAATCCGTTAAGGACGAAATGAAAGCCGTTCAAGCTGGTCAAGAAAAGATTGAAGCATGTCAAGAAGAAATGAAAAGAGAAATTACCTGCATAATAGAAAATAAATTTGAAGCTATGGAAGGCAGAATTGACACAGTTGAAAATAAAGTTGGACAAATTGAAGAAAAAGTTTCTTTCGTAAAAGATCAAATTGAAGAAAGAGTTTCTTCGGTGAAAGAAGAAATAGAAAAAAAAGTTTCTTCTGTAAAAGAACATATAGAAGGGAGAGTTTCGGCTGTGGAGGAACGAATTGAAGGAAGAGTTTGTGCAGTCCAACACCAAGTCGAACAACAAATTGATAAGAGAGTTTCTGCAGTTGCCAAAGAAATGGAAATGTTAAAGAAATTCGTAGCGACGGCAGGGAGCAAGAATGATGATTTTAAATTCTTACCGATGCCTGCTCGTCCATTTCTGAAGCTATCCACATATGATGGGAAGACATCCTGGCAAGTGTACAAGACCCAGTTTTCTATCGTTGCGGATGCGAATGGATGGGATTCCCAAGCTAAGGCCTGTCATCTCGCCGCTTCTTTAAGAGCCGACGCAGCGGATATCCTTCAGACTCTTCCCGAAAACAAAAGGTTAGATTTCGAAGCTCTGTCCGGCGCTTTGGAGCTGCGCTTTGGCGAGAAATGTTTAAAAGATTACAGCAGGCTTCAATTAAAATCCCGTCAACAGAAGCCCACTGAATCACTTCAGGAGCTCGCCACGGATGTTGAAAGGCTGTCACATCACGCCTTTTCGGAGTGCCCGACAGAAACAAGGGAAATCCCGTCCCTGCAATATTTCATCGATGGCATCCGGGATACTGAAACACAAAAAGCTCTACGAATGGCGGATGTAAAAGATTTAAAAAGCGCTCTAGTGTACGCCATGAAATTCGAGGCAGCCCAGCAAGCCACTCGTCGAGACCGCCACCCAGTCAGAGCTGCTCAAGTCCAGGAGCCAGGGGATCAAGTCACCGCTCGTCTAGACGATTTAACTAGACAACTGAACGCCTTGAGACGGAATATTGGTGAGAAGAAACCGACCGTTAAGTGCTGGAACTGCGGTGCTAAAGGACACATTCGACGAAACTGCAGAATACCCCAGGGTACGGATGTTAAGACCGCTTCTAACAAGCAGCAGGGAAACTAATTAGTGGCCATCTCGCGGGGCGGAGGTTGCCAGATAATGAAAAGCCCCAGTTTAAAGCGCTTCAGATTTCTGCAGTGAGAGGCGGCAGTAATGGACTTTTCATAATAGGACATATTAACGGAGTCCCCTGCAATATGACGATAGACACAGGAGCCAACGTTACCATCATCCGAAAAGATTTGGCTCAACAACTGGAAAGTAAACTTATCTGGACGCCGCCCTGCGTTACCCTACAGACTGTGTCCGGTGAGAAGATCGACATCAATGGGAAAGTAAATGTTAACATCACGTTTGGAAGTGCCGCTTACCATCACACGGCATATGTAGCAGAGATCACTGATTCTTGCATACTCGGATTGGACTTTCTAAGGAAATACAATTTTTCCTTGGACTTTAAAAATAACGAATTGCATTCTGCGTCTGAGGACATAACGTTATTTGGAATTAATAATGAAGAAGTTAAATCTGTCCACAGAATCATAGCACAAGACAATATCACAATACCGGCAAGAACAGAAATTTTACTCCCTGGATCTATAGCCGAAAACAGAGATTTCCGCTACGGCATCATAGAATATCCCAATAACTGTAATAGCCCGAAAGGAGTACTAGTAGCCTCAACACTCGTCGACCTATCGAGAATGGTTATCCCGGTGAGAGTTGCCAATGTAACTGAGAAGGCGAGAGTTATTAAGAAAGGCGACGTGGTTGCAGCATGTACTCCAGTAACCAGCGTTGAAAGAAAGAGCAATATCCAAGAATCCGTGTCCTCATCAGACAGCATTACATCGGAGTTGTTGCAGAATGCGCAATTGAACGATGAAGAGAAGAATGCTGCCGATCGCGTCATCGAAGATCTTCAAGTTGTTTTCTCCCGCTCGTCTTCTGACGTGGGTCGAACTAGTTCGACACAACATTGAATAGATACCGGCGATCATTCCCCGATCAAGCAACATCCAAGACGTCTACCGTTTGCTAAACAGGAAGAGGTGCGAACACTGTTAAAAGATATGGAAGAAGGCGATGTCATCGAGCCTTCAGCGAGTCCATCGGCATCTCCCATCGTTCTCGTCAGAAAGAAAGACGGCTCAACAAGATTTTGCGTTGACTATCGCCGGTTGAATGAGGTTACGAAAAAAGACAGTTACCCTCTTCCTAGAATTGACGACATTCTAGACACTCTTTCTGGAAGCAAGTGGTTCTCAACACTTGATTTAAAGAGTGGGTATTGGCAGGTAGAAATACAGCCTGAAGACCGAGAAAAGACGGCATTTACTACGGGACAAGGGCTTTGGCAATTCAAGGTGATGCCGTTTGGACTGTGTAATGCGCCGGCAACATTCGAACGTCTTATGGAGACTGTTTTGAAAGACCTTTCCTACGAAGCCTGCTTGATATACCTGGACGACATCATCATCGCCGGAAAGAGTTTTGAAGAACATTTAGAAAATCTTAGGAAGGTGCTTCAGAAACTAAAAGAAGCCGATCTGAAGCTGAAACCCGCTAAATGCAAATTGTTCCGAAAGGAAGTGACTTACCTGGGACATGTCATCTCTGCAGAAGGTGTGCGCACGGATCCTGAAAAGGTATCAGCGGTTAAATCCTGGAAACGTCCTGAAAATGTCCATCAGCTGAGAAGCTTCCTAGGGCTTTGCACCTACTATAAGAGATTCGTGAAGGACTTTTCTTCCATCGCAAGACCCCTTCACAAGCTGACAGAGAGCAAGCAAAGATTCTTGTGGACAAAAGAATGCGAGGATGCATTTAACAACTTAAAGGAGGCTTTAACATCTGCTCCAATCCTGACGTATCCTCAGCTCGACCGACCATTTATTCTTGACACCGACGCGAGCAATGAAAGTGTCGGTGCTGTTTTGTCCCAAGAAATAGACGGCCAAGAACGTGTAGTGGCGTACTGGAGCAAGTGCCTGTCTAAACCGGAGAGGAATTATTGTGTCATCAGGAAAGAGTTGCTCGCCATAGTCAAAGCCGTAGAACAGTTCCATCACTATCTATATGGCAGAAAATTCCTGCTCCGCACCGATCATGCATCATTGACCTGGCTTTTAAATTTCAAGAATCCTGAGGGTCAAATAGCCAGGTGGATACAGAGACTCCAAGAATATGACATCACTATCCGTCATCGTAAGGGATCATCACACGGGAACGCCGACGCCCTGTCTAGAAGACCTTGCCAAGAAAGCTGCCGATATTGTTCCAGGGTGGAAGCGAAATACGAGCTGCTGACTCCGGTCGCAAGACAAATTACAACATCAACATCGGCAGATCGAGAACCGTGGAGTGATGATGAAGTCAGGAAAGACCAGCTGGAAGACCGCGACATTAAACCGATAATTGATTTAATGGAGTCATCAACCAGAAAACCTACCTGGGAGGACATTTCTATCTGTAGTCCTACAACCAAACAGTATTGGGCACTCTGGGATTCACTTCACATTCGAAACGGCGTCTTATACCGGAAATTTGAATCGGATGATGGGAAGACGTTCCTATGGCAGCTGATACTTCCAAGATCCCGCATTCCTGATGTCCTTAAAGAACTACATAACAGCCCTACGGGAGGTCACTTTGGAATAATGAAGACCTTACAGAGAGTTCGTGAGCGCTTTTACTGGAATAATGCAAAGGATGACGTGCAAAAGTGGTGCCGATCCTGCGATGCCTGTGCAGGTCGGAAAGGACCGAAGAGACGCAGCCGAGGCAAGCTGCAACGTTACAACGTAGGGGCGCCTTTTGAACGTATCGCCTTTGACATCTTAGGACCTCTGCCACGAACTGCTGATGGCAACAAATACATACTCGTTGTCATTGATTACTTCACCAAGTGGCCTGAAGCGTACCCTGTTCCTGATCAAGAGGCTGTCACAGTAGCTGAGGTAATGATACAGCACTGGATTTCCAGGTTCGGAGTGCCTCTTCAGTTACATTCCGATCAGGGAAGGAATTTTGCCTCGGCAGTAATCAAAGAACTATGCAAACTACTCGGCATTGACAAAACTCAAACGACGCCATTGCATCCCCAGTCGGACGGCATGGTAGAGAGGTTCAATCGAACCATCCTTAATAACCTCTCATTAGTGGTTTCCAGAAACCAACAGGACTGGGACAAGAAATTACCACTCTTTTTACTGGCTTACCGCAGTGCTGTCCACGAGACTACCGGCTATTCTCCATCACAAATGCTCTTCGGTCGTGATCTTCGTCTGCCTTGTGATCTATTGTTTGGCCGCCCTCCGGATGCTCCTTCATCGTCTGAGGAATATATTCAAGATCTCCAGGCCCGGTTTGAAGTGATGCACAACTTTGCACGAGAGCGAGTCAACTTGGTGACGGAGAAGATGAAGACCCGATACGACACAAGAGCTACTGAACATCAATTCCACGAAGGAGACAAGGTGTGGTTGTGGAATCCGACTCGACGGAAAGGACTTTGTCCGAAATTACAGTCACCTTGGGATGGCCCGTACACAGTCCTAAACAGGCTGAATGACGTTTTGGTTCGGATTCGTAAGTCTTCGAACTCACCTAAAGTCGTTCATTACGACAGGTTAGCACATTACTATGGCCATAGTACATAATGTAAATAATTGTAAATAGTATAAGACCATGGTCCATTTTGTTTTTAAATGTGTCTTTGATTTGATTTGTATTTAGTATTTGATTTGCATTTAGTATTTGATTTGAATTTGATAGCATTTGATTTGTTTTATATATTGCATTTATTGTTCATGTTGTTTATTATTGTAATGTAATGCTTATTAATGCATTTATGCCACAGTTGTAAATTTAGCTTCCTGTCCAGGGATTGTACTGCCCGGGACGTGCAGTCCTTGGGAAGGGGGCAGTGTTACGAATTTGGTATTTAAAAAGCTAATATTAGTTCAATTATAAATTAATTGGTTTTATTTCTCGCGCAGTGCAGCGCGTGACGAATATTAAAAGAAAGCTAAGCCGGAAAATTGAAAATACAAGAGCGCGTGCATTAAATAAATAAATATCTCTTTTTGATTTCGAGAAAGTACTGGAAAATTCTAGCGCGTGATTTTAAAATCTTATAAAAGGAGGAAAACATCTCAGTTTGTAGTAGTTGCTTAGTTTGTTGTTGTTTAGAAAACTGCTCTTGTTGATTGTAGCGAATTCGCGGATTAGCGTTCTTTAGCTGTTTTGAATTACGTTCTATTGGACATTTGAGTAGTTAAAAGATAACTACTGTGAGATATTGTAATACTGCATGATAATTTGAGAAAATTTAAGCATTTTTGTTGTGATAATAATAAATTTTTGTTCATTTTTCATCGGACTTGTGCATTCATTTCATAACGAACCCGTACGCACGCAACAATATTATTTTATTGAATTGTTTTTGTTTCAATTTTGATGTGTGTACTTCCGTGTTAAAACATGAACCCCTTTTAAGTACACTTTACTATTTAAATTTCCTTTCAGATTTCCTAGGAGCTGATTTTCTTTTATATATTATTTCTTTCTATACATATGTGTGTGTGTAATGATTTATTTCGTTACAGGTGACTTAATATTCGAATAGCTTGATTAAGGACTTTTTAATCATGGCAGAGAAAGCTGCTGCATAGATTACTGGAAATTGCGGTGTATTAATTAACCGGATGGAATTTTGAGAGAAGCATAACTAATTTTGTAGTTAATTATCATATATTTTTGGACGACCAATTTCTTAACACATATCTTCTTAATTGGGAGAACGCAAGGAGTGATAAATGCGCCCCGCAATTTTAGATACGCAATTACATCTTACATAAGGGAAAATAGCTAGCGGAAGCTAAGCGATACATTTCCAGGAGGAGGGAGAAGTGGCGAAAGAGGATGCGCAGTTAGTTGCAGTATAATTTAGAAGGTCGGAACGCTTTGTTTTAATCCTGAACAGGGATCACATTAACATTTATTTTCTATTGGAAGTTTAAATTTTGGTACTTGCAAGAAATTTCTCTTGATTATACTTTGCAGTTCAAACCTCCCTCCTCCCCCCGATGGCGGGCGCAAGTCATCACTATAGACGTTGGCCACTACTAAGGCCAGAAGCGGTGGTCACTTTATTGTGCGGGCAACTAATAGGTGGACCGCAATTGCCTCCTATGAAGGGACGGACAGTTACAACAGTGCCTTCTACGGGATTCAAGCCCGGGCCCTTTAGTATCGCAGTCGATTTCCCTAACCATTATGCGACTGGGAGGCACAGGTCAAACGTATTGACAACTGAATGTAAAATTTTCAAACTGACATTTATTTCAAATAATTCCAGGTTTGAAATAATTAATTACTAAATGACTTATTAAAAATAAACAAATTTTACGAAAACTTTCCAAAAAAACTCTCGAAAGGGGGACAAAAAGTGAAAATAAATAATGTCGACTTCTTTCTTTTATTTATTAAAATTTTCTTCGACACGCGCAGAAAACAGCACATAAATGTGTATGTAAAGCATTATAAACTTCTTTATTTTACACTAAATTTGACACTCAATGACATTTCGATTCTGATAAAGTTTCTAGCCTGGACAAAAATTAGTAGAAACTATCTCCATCACGGATTGTAGACTCTTTCATCGGTCAATCGGATCCTTTTCTCTGACTTGTTAATTTTAAACTGTGAAAAACATTGTTTGCATATAAATGTATTCCCAAACATAGCCATTATTCTTATTTAAAAAAATTGGAATTGAAGAAAATTCAATTGAAAAAATTCATCTGTAAACGAGCATGAATAAAATTTAATCAGGTATGTATCTTCAAATCCTTGAAAAAGATTTGTATTACACTGGTAACTTAATTCACTCCATTTGTAGATTTTCAGATGCGTTATTCTGGTCAATTTTAATGGTAATGAAAATAATGCAAATTTTTCTGCAGATCATTAAAATCACATCACATCTTTCTTCAAATTCTTGTCATAATAACCCAATTTTCTTTCCATATTTTGGAGACTTTTCATTTGAAATAATAGCTCAGAATCGAAGATGCAAGAAATGTACGAAATATTTTACTTACGTTGTTCTCCTGTGATTGCAATTTAACTTTAAAAGATTTAATACAAGTTTATATATCAATCATAAGTTTATTCTTTCTTTGCAACTGTTTACTAAGCATATTTAATGCCCGTTAAGTCGACAAGAAATGCTAAATCTGTTATCCATGTATAACTCACCAATGGTTTTATTTATTTATTTATGCGTCATGAAAATTTTTATTTTATTTATTAAATAAAAGAACTGTTTTAATACAGCTCTTCGATATAACTGCCTCACTTAGTTATACCAAATACATTCTCTGTACTCACTTTCTGATTTCTACAATCAATGCAACGAACGCGATGATCCAGAGCTCGTCCACGGATAAAGTTTATTGCTTTAATTATTATTTCAATACCCTTATTAATTTGTAAATACTTTGCTCTGCATTAACAACAGATACATTATGGAGATTTATTTATTTTGACTAATAGTTAATTTTTGGTTAAAGTAACTTTCCTTCCAGTCTCGTTTTCATCCAGAATGCTAATCAGATAGGGGGCGTGTATTCAAATTCAATTAGAAAGAAGTGTTAACAAGCTAGAAGTGTTATTTAAGCAAAATTTTTAAGGAGATTTTAGAACGGGTTACGCCTGCTTGTAGGCCGCATTGTTACTTTGAATTACTGGCGATTTGATTCTTTGGCGTTGAGTGCTTCTAGCTATTAGGCATGTTTCCGCCGGCTTCTACGAGTCAGAGCCTTCCTGCACGTTAAATTAATTACCTGTTTGAGTTAATCCAGAAGTATTGGCTTTATGTAAGCCCAAATGGGTCCTTCCTTTCAAACATACGTGATTGAATAAATGGTTATTTACATCCTTCTTCTGACTTTCCTATTGTTGTTAAGACCTGAAGATAATTCCTCATACAGTCTTTTGAGAGCTCGTTAGTTTAGGTTACCTAAAAATGCGAGACCCTATAACATAACTAAAATATATTTGCAGGTCGCATAAGATCGCTCTGCGGGCCGCCAGTTTGGTCATCATTACAGTCATATCGGATTATCTTATGTTTCTCATTTAATTCATTTTTAAACCATTTAGGTCACCATAACAGTCAAATCAAATGAATTGTATGATACGCGCTTTATATATTTCTAGTTCTGTTTCAAAGGAAAAATATATAAATAAATATGTAAAAAAGTTAGTGTTTTCAAATTGTTAATATTTTGTATGTACTAAACTTTTCTAAACCTTTTTTTTTTTTTTTTTTTTTAAATTTAAGTCAGGATGAGTATCAAGCAATTCACTGAAACATATTTATGAAAACTAACAGATATAAACATACCATTATTATCATTCAATTTTGTGATTTTTTTTTTTTTTTTTTTTTTTTTTTTTTTTTTTTTTTGTTAAATTAGTTTGTAAGCATACGATTCACTAGATCTTCAAGTATGGGCACATATTTAGAAATCACAATTCACTTCTGGACGTTCTTTCTGAAACTGCACTGGTTTTGATAGCAGTTTTAAATTAAACCTTTCGTCACATAAATGTGATGTCACAAAAAGTATGAAAAATTTCAAAACCCAGTTATATCGGGTGCCCAAGATGAGCCAAACTCGAAGCAAATGACTTCTACTATGTCCGGCTTGGTTTATTTTGAAACAGTTCATGCGTTCCTCGCTTGCTTTGGGTTCGGTTTATCTTGGACTACCCTGTATAAATCAATATGCCCCTACTGTAAAATGTTGACCTTAGTTTGCAGACACACATTCAATTCAAAGAATTTTTTAACTATACCACGTAAATAGGCAAACTCCAAAATAAATGCAGTATCTTTGTTTGGCTACACTATCTCAGACGAAAAACTGAAACTGTCGGTAAGTCCTTCCTGTCGGAAAACAATTTGGAAATCACCGCCTGAAATAAGTGCATTGCCTCATTGCTAGAAATTGAGTCCGGGATAAAAAAGAGTACTCAAATTGATCACATATCTGAATATTTAAATCGTAAAATTCTGAGCACATATTTAGAAAAATCTTATTTTTACATTAGTTTCTTTCATGACTGTACTAATTAGTAAGATTTTGTTCATCTCATCCTTGGTATGGAATTCTTAAAATTCTAAAGTGGAATATAGTTTATAGAAACAAAAGGAAGAAAATATTTTATTTCTCTTGGCTTTTTATAAGCAATGGAAAGAGCTTAGAATAATTAATTAATATTCAAGTATGGGAATTTGAATTCAGCAAGTGAATTTTTGCGTTTCATATTATATGAAAAAAGTATATTATTTCGAAGTGATTTCAAACATTTCACTAACAGGGCTGAAAGGATGAAAAACATCTTACGCAACGAAGCTAAAAATTAGGATGGAGATGATATTTTTAAGTCATCAGAACTACTGATGATGGCAATGAGTTTTCTATAAACTCTCATTTTTTTCTTTCAAAAGGACATATTTGTAAAAATATAAGCAAAATCGACAAAATAAAAACAAGCAGTTAATATACTTTTCAAAGTATCTTGAAGGTTTAATGAACATTTGAAAGAAAGAAATGTTTTTACTCTGAGACTGAAAGGTTCTATAAAAGCTAAAATTATTTTGTGCTAGAAATCATTATTTAAAAAATAGTAATGCCAGAAATAGTTATTGTTATTAAAATATTCTTTTATGTAACTGCATTCAAACGACTTAATAGCAAAACATTTATTTATAGTTTACATCCTTTCTTTATTTTCTCATCAAGAACAAAAAAAAGTATTTCGAAACAAAATACTTCTTCAAAGGATAAATTTATCGTTTAAAATTATTTCTCATGTAGAAAGAAAAATATTGTTCCGTTTATGTTTCCTGTTTCTTCATGGTGGACTGAAGTATATGAGAGTCTCGATCATTGTCATAAAGATATCTTGGATAAATGTAAGTTCTAAGAAATTAAAATTACGCAAGGACAGATAAAGCGCTACGCTTATACGCTTATCGATGGGCAGCAATACTTACCGAGTTTTAATAACAAACAATAAAGATAGGAAAGGTGCAAAAAATTAGGCGAAATTGAAACTGAGATTGGTATTTTAAGTTTGCTATAAAAGTTCTGTGGGTTTCAAGAGAATCTGACAAAATCTTTCTTCTTCTTCTAGGATCTGAAATTTTTGAGATACACATAGATTTTTGAGGTTATACTTACGAAATTTTAGGAGTGTTCAAAGTAGTCTCTTCTAGCATAAATGCACTTCTGTAGGCGAATTTTCTGGATGGAAAAAATGCATTTAGTCTTATCTTTGGAATGAAAATGACATCCACGTAAATTCCTTTTTAGATTTAAAAATGGCCAAAAGTCACATACAGCTAGATCGCATGAAGAGTGTGGATATTCTATCACTTTCATGTGTTTTTGTTCCAGAAACTCAACTGCCAATCTTGCTGAATGAGAATATGCATTATTATCATGGAGCATGAGTTCTATAACATTCACTTCTTGAAGAAATTCTGGAAGACAGTGATGTACCAGTTAATTTTGACTGGTTTCTCGCCTTTCAGCTTGATGGCTTTGACCATTCCTGTACTTCTGAAGAAAACGGCATACATTACTTTTTTCACTGCACATTGCCTTTTCACCATTGCGGGAGTGAAATTGCCTTCAAAGACCCATACTTTACTTTCTTGACGTGCCGAAACATCAAAAAATGGCTGCTGTACATTTCATTACCAGTTGCTATTTTAGAAATAATGCGGTGGCCATCATCGTTAAATAATTTAAGGGTCTTTTTATTGATTCTGACACGCTCGTCTTTTTTATGCTCAGTTAAATTATGGAGAAGAAAACGCCAAACTACCTTTTCATATGCAGTTCTTCATGAATAATTTTATGTATGACTGTGGATCTAATGTTAAGTTCCTTCTGTATCATTTGTTAGGTGTAGTGATTATCATCGAAGAACATTTTTCGTATGGCAGACATATTTTCCGAGATTACTGCTTTTCTGCGTGTTCTTTATCCTGAAGAGAGTTGTGACAGTTATGCAATTCTATAAACCATGTGAATACAGTGGCCCGAGATGGACTTTCATTTTCGAATGCTAATTTTAGACTTCTAAGGCATTCTTTCTGATTTAATCCGACTTTAAAACCACAGTCATTCATAGTGTGATAATGTTCTCGTGTCAGCTCCGTTTTTCTTTCTGCCTAAAATTTATTCTACGCTAAACTACTCGCAAATGGTCAATAAAAAATTCGTCTGCTAAGCTAGAATAGCTTTTATTTTCAAGCCTAACCGTTATTTTTTTTCTGCCACTTATCGTCTGTGCGTACCTCAAAAATTTCCTTATTTTATGGCAAAAGACTAATCTCAGACTCACGCCTCGAAATTATGGTTTTACTCTCAACATATTGTATTGAAAATTTGTCATTTCTAAAAAAAGCCAGAAATAAAATAATATACAACAAAGTAAGTTACCAACTAAATACATATGTGAACTATTTAAGATGGTTTGGGTGAGGAGTTTAGAGTAACACATAAAGCTAGCTTTACCTCAACATCATTGAACTCATTACTGATTGGAGTAAGCATTATCACTACTATATGCTATTAAATGAATAATTATGATGAATTTATTAATACATCTCTGGTTTGCAAAGCTTGTAACTCAGAAGTTCTACACACAACTTTCTTCATTTAAAAGAAAGCAGGAAGCTTGTTTCTTAGAAATGTTTTTCCTTTAGATCGAGCAATATATTTTTTTATCAGATGATAATGTATATGTAGAGTTATTGTTTGAAACTAACCAGTTATTGTGATTTAGATCTTTACTATAACTTTTCCTTTCCATTTCGTCAACAGAATATGAATTGAGTTAGAAAAAATTTAAATTGAGGTTTCCAGATTGCAAGAAAGAGCGTGCTTCTGCCTCTCGTGGACACGTTACTTTAGTTCTGCGATCTTTAATACTTTATTAATTATTCTACTTTGCGTTATGTACTTCCGGCATTTCAATTGTTATGCCGGTTAGAGTTCTGAGCCAACTTCGATTTAGATTTGATTGTGTAGTCTTCGACTACTAGCCTACGTTTTAAATTTTGAATTTCACTGTTATGTCAATTAGTATTATCAGTACTTATTAGCACTGTTATTTTAGTTAGTATTATTAGTTATTTTAGTTAATATTATTAATTATTTTAGTTAACATTCAGTTTAGTGTTATTAGTACAATTCATTATGACATTATGTTCCCAGTACTTATTATATTTATCTCATTCATCGGTTACTTATTATGATTATCTATTATTTATGTTACATCAAAACAGATATTCTCAATTTAATTCGTAAATTCCCAAATTACCGTAATTTCCGGAAGAAACGCCGCGGCGTTTACGTGTTTAAAACTTAAATTTTCAGCGGGTGCGGCGTTTCTACCCATGCGGCGTTTAGGTGCACTAAAAATAAAATATTTCCTATGATGGTCATTGTACATAGTTTGGATGGCCTTGTCATTGTGCATAGATTGGTGCTGTTCCCACACAAAAGACCACTCAGTTGCTTTTTGCGAACGTTATTTTGTTTACGTTCTTTCCCTTGAACGGACCTACATGCCTTATTCACCCTAAACGAGATCTCAGAACAATAACATTCTTCCCCCTTTCAAATCAACATTCTCATCAGTTTGAATAGTCTCTCTCCTCTGCCATTCGATGAATCTTCCAGGACCCATCCTCTTTCCACCCCTGCCTTTTCTGCAATTTTTTTCAAAGGCGGACACGACTCCACCTGCCTCGCAATAACGAACTCTGACGTATTTCTCCTTCAGCATAAATGGATTTTTCTTGGCATTCTGCCAAATACAGATCCCATCAGTTAGGGTACAAGTACTTGTTGGATAATTTTTTATTAGGGAGCGGAAAATTTTTGAAAATGTCTCTAAACGGCACAGAAGCTATACATTTCTTACCTTTAATTTATTTTTGAGTTATGGTTTCATTTCATGCCTTTTTCTTAACTGGTATGTCATATATCAGGACTTAGGTTGAGTTTTTGCATCTATACGGCCCACGACGGTGTCACGCGCAATTTAATCTATTGCGGCGTTTACGCTGATGCGGCGTTTCTGTGTAATTTTAATTTTTTTCCCGCCATTTTTCTCGAGTGCGGCGTTTACGCTGATGCGGCCTTTCTTCCTGAAATTACGGTATATTGAAACTATATTGCATCTCTTTATATCCTGAATCGTTATTTTTAATTAATACTGGATGCGTAGTGCACGATGGGATTGCTCGATGTAACCATAACAAGTAAACACTAAATCCTTTGGAAAGCCTTTCAAACTTTCTTTGTAAACTCTTATAAAGCTTGCAAATTTTTTAGGGGGGATTAGTTAGTATGGGAAGGTTGACCAGTTGACCCATGATACATCGCTGGTGTTCTCTATACTTTTATCTGTACCTGTTATTTTAATTACATTACAAAAACAGTGGTAGTGGATTTTGCTAAGCTCAAGTTGCATTTATGTTAAGTCCTGTTAAATGTGTGCTAAAACCCTTTCAAGTCTCTGTTATTATTTTCAGACACAACGGTAATTCTCTCCACTTCTGTTAAGAGTATGGGTCTAGTTTGAGAGACAGCGGGCGTATGTTATCCCTTCCTGTACCCTCCCTAAAGAGAGAACGCAAGGAATAATACACATAGTGTAAAACCTCATGTCAAAAAAAAAGGATAAAATCATTCGTCTTTGAATGAAAATCTGGTATTAGATCCAGATTTTTCCTCTCCTCATCTTCTGGGCTATGAGGGTCGTAGACAATAAATTTTGAACGGAAAAACTCTGGGAAGAAGGAAAGGCAGGATAGGAAAGGAGCCAGATTGGGAAAGATCAAGATCAGGAAATATTAATTGTCATAATTGGATTTTAAAGTCTTGATAAGGTTTTAAAATGTCATAATAGGGAAAACAAAAATTGCTTTTTAAATCCCTATAAGACTTTTTGATTGATTTCTCTCTAGATACTAAAGAGATGAAATGAATACAACTTCATGCAATACAAATAAATATATGAATAGAATAAAGCAAGGTAAAAGCAATAAAATAACATTGCTCTTCTTATTTACATAATTGCGTTCTTCTTTTATTACCTCAAATAGGCGTTAGCCCAGAAGGGCTATTAATCTCGAAACGGCATTTTGCGTCGATTCACTATAAACGGCTATATCCTTTTTCAGATCGTTGCAACCAAATCTTATCGCTCTGTATTATGTTTAAAGAAACTAAATAAAAAAGAATTTACATGAATTCGTGTGAGTTTCTAGTTTCAAATTTGAATAACATAATCCTTCACTCGAACATGGGCACCTGGAATCCAGAATTAGGAATTTGTTTTATTAAAGCTATTTCGTATTTTGTAAAACTCTAATGAATTTTTGATTAAAAAACTCAACAATTTCAAAGTGAGCAGTGGCAATACTGTAAGGAATAAAACATTTTTATCTCCAGCGCGCAAGACTGCCTATCAGAAATTTTAAAGATATACTGTTTTAAATATTTTTAGCCCAATGATGAGTATGTGTATGTGTCTGTAAATGAAAACGCCTGTTTGGGCATAATACAAAATCTGAAAGTTTTCAGATTTTTCTTTAATTTTTGTAATTTTTTTTAAATTGTATGTTTATCAGATTAGAAAGAAATTATTCCTTTGAGTGAAACCGTAAAAGAAATACAGGAAAACTAGATAAAAAAAACTAAGCATGCAAAATCTAGCAATTCTTTTCTCCTTCTATTTTCAAATATTTTACATTACTCTTGCTCAATAATTCGTAAATCATATAAATAAATAAAATATCATATTTCAAGTTTAAAAAATAAAATAAACCACAAATTTAAAATTTAGTAGCATAACTTCCTCGTTCCGCTCTCGATGATTTATTGCCCTATCTGCAGTAAAATTTTGAATAAAATTTGAACATATCCCATACCCTTACAGCAAATATATTTCTCGAAATCACTGAGAAAATTTTATCCTTTTCACCGTAACAGTTATTACGTAAAAGTGTCTGGTTACTTAACCTGAGTGTGGTGACTCAGACAGATGAGTCGACTGCCATAATAAACAAGACAATAAAGAAAAAAAGACAGAGGTCAGTCAATACCCCAGCAGCAAAGAAAGAACACATACGAGACCACAGTTTGACTGGAAACAACATTTACCAGACCACTGCGGCAAAAATAAACCAAACATAGCAGCTGTCGAAGTCTTTAGAAATCTAATTCCTGCTGTTTATATGGAGGATATATTATTTAATGACGCATTTCTAATACCTCTCTTGAATTTACTGCACAATGAGATTTAGGAAAAGTTTGTATATCGAAACTTAATAATAATAAAAACCTAATATTTTAGTAACAGGCAACATTTTCAACATTAATAAGAAGTGATATTTTAGCCCAGTTTTTGAAAAATAAAATATTTACTAAGCCTTTCACATAATTTTTTTTTATCTAAAATAAATGCAAAAGCATTATATGCATTTTTCTATAAAAGAAACATTTGGGAAAAATAATCCCATAACAATCTTTTACATATATACACATACATATGTATGCAGACATACAAATATTTTTTTTCATGAATGCTAAAATGTGTACACTCTAAGTGGCATCAAATTTTTCCATTCTAACTGTATCTCTGAGATTGTTTTAATAGATACACTCACTTTCACAATGCTTTGCCCCACCGGAAAGCACGCTGTAATAACATGCAGTGTTTCGATGGACGAAGTGAAATACCCCCATATGCGGTCAGGTCGTAAATTTACAATCCCTTTTTTCAGTGGGAGAGCTGACAAGGAGGGGACAATCTTGCTCCAGATCTTTTGAAAATGTGGGGGTTGTTTAAACATCTAACTTCTCTACATTCAGTTTTATACAGAGGAAAATACAAATTGAATTCTTCGAATGAATGCAATTTTGTACAATGAAAATGTATTACTTAACGATAAACTGTAAGATAAATAACATCTTTTTTTAAAGCCATAGGTGTAGAAAGACAGATATTTGTTACACGAATGAATTTGTAGTAAATATTGAGTTTTTCATTTCGAATGCTATGTTCCATGTATGCGAAGTAGCTGAGTATGTGAGATAATAGTCATAACCGAATGGCTTTCAACCTTTTCACGGCTAAGGACTGTTTCTCAATTACATTGTGGTCGCTGCTTTTTGGTTAATTTCCTAATGACATCTAAACAATAGTTGTTTTTATTTGAGACTTATGAATAAAATAACGCAAACTAGACTGCAGAAAATTCTTAAGAATGAAGTTAAATAATACTGAAAAATACATTATTGATGCACTTTTGTGTTTTATATGTAGTAGTATTAACTACTACTATAATCCCTAAATGGAATCCTTAAATTATATATATATCTATGTATAGGTATATATAAATGGAACCAAATATAGAACAAGGTATAAAATATCTTTATTATACAATGTTCATTACCATACGTATATTTACGTAATATCAATATAAATAGTTAGTTATGTATCGTACATATATAATTTATTTTTATATTTTGTATTTTTTGTATTAGATTCAGTATTGTATACGTATCTAAAGTTTAATTTGTTCTCTTTTTGGATTACGACTTTAAGTGAGAAAGAATTGTTAGGGCCGTTATAGGGATTACATTATATACAATCAGTTAGGATCCGACTTTTCCTTTCTTTTAATTATTATATATATTTAAGTACTACTTGATAAGTATACATAAAATATAGCAGTTTTTTAAGCTACTTATTTATATATCTATTGTTTGGTCTTGTTTGTTTGATTATAGCAAAGCATTCGACAGTTATTTGCCTAAGGGTAAGGGTGCCTCGTGGAGAACTTTCGAAGCAAAACTGACTCTTATGCACGTTACACGTGGGGAAAACCTCGAAAACGCCAATACAGCCATCCCCGTCGATCCGGATTCGAACCCCGGATCGACCTGCCAGAGTTCAACGACTTTACAGCTCAGCCGCTAGTGAGCCACACACACACACACATCCACACATATACATTAAATAGTATTTACATGTCGTTTATAAAGTATAATTGAGTGCAATTTAATCATAAAGAGTTAGAAAATATTCTACGGAATTACTTCACTTCGAAGACTTTTTGTAAGCTTCAACATATTTCTTAAAGAGAATCTCAGTGCTAGTTCCATTTCCAAGCTGTTTATGTACCTTATTTTTCATGCTTTGAATTATATTTAGAAAATTATTTCACTTGGTTATAGCTGAAAATGTAGTTTTTTTACTGAAGAATTTAAAGGTAAGAAGAGTGTTATGCCTTTTCCTAATTATTCTTGAAGCATTTAAATTTTTTTAAAAAAAGCGCACATTAATACGGATCACTGAACTAAAGTGCTCGATACAGGACAGATTAATTAGCTACTAAATTTTGATTTTCATTGAGTAAAAATGAATTCATCTGCATTCTATAAGAAAGTAAATATTCAAAAAATGTTTTTTTTTCCTATTCTCGCAGTCATAATATTTTTCTTAAATATTCAGCTAATTCATATTCAAATATTCCAATCCATCACAATTAGTAATAAATCGATACAGTAAATAAATAACTAAAATCAATTAAATGGAATTTTAATTGATTTTAATTGCCATTTTTCCTCTGATAAACCCCTCTTTAGAGTTTAATAGCAGTCGATCAGCTTTTGTTGGGGTTCATTTTTCTTTATGGTATGCTTACGTTATATGTGTATGTATTATGCATTGCTCATACTCGTCAATTGCAGCTTTTCATATCTTTTGGAAAAAAATCAATATGAGAATCCAGAAAATGATTCTTAGTGACGCTAAAACTATTATTACTAGGCACTGTCATGCCACAGTGTTTAAAAAAAATCCCATTGTTTAAAGGTAGATTCTATGCTCATATCCTAGTCTAAAATTAAAAGCTGCGAGTCAAAATTAAGGGGGTTGCTCTTAGAAAGCCTCAACTAGAAGTAGTTATATGAAATGTTAATCAATACTTATAATCTTACGGATTGAACACTTATTCCCTATTTGATCACGTGTATGGCAAACAGATATTCGTCATTCATAAAGAAAAGAAAGGTGAATCAAAATGAGTTTTCAAGCCCTATTGCATACATTAGCAATACTTATTCTCGTAATAACAGATACGTATGTGTTATTCTCTTCGTAATTTTCAGTACATATATTGATATTTATAATTAAGAAATGAAAGCAGCGTCAAACAGCTGTGAAAATTATATTTTAAAATTATTATTTAGAAATGCGCTTATAATGGTTTTTATATTTACGAAAGATACTTCCCGTTTACTCAGGCTCACTGTATTCAAGTCGATAGGACCAATTGAATGGAAAGATCGATTTGTTAATTCATTTTCAAGTTTCAAATCGGATGAATGGACTCGCGAATAAAATGGCACATTAAAATACGGTCACTGAACTACAGTGAGCTATGAAAATTTTAACAAAGGTTTCGTACTTTATCTTATGAAAACAAAATATCAGAATCTAATTAAATGTTTCACTTATTAGAAAAATAGAAAATATAAATATTTGTGAATAAAAAGAAATTATCTTTAAAAAAATAAAATTTAAATGAAAAAAATAAAAGAATTACAAAATATTGCAGAAATTACATAAAATAGCGAATAAACTTATTCGGCACAAGCTCGCTAAATGTAAAACAGATTGTGCAGTCAGAAAGCTCGCCTTGTCACACTAATGTACTTTTCATCGGGTTTAAAGGTTATTCAGACTAATGTGCGAAGTTCAGTGAGTAACTTGCATTTTCCTTTGAATGTATAAACTAGTCAAAAAACACTTTTTAAAAAAAATATATATATCTCCCCTTATGATCCCTGACACAGCCGTTTACTTTCCCCTTCCGTAATTAACGTCAGCCTCCTGCTCTTGACCGCATTTGCCAAGCCACCGGACAAAGTATCGTCCATATGATTTACATTAATGGTCAAATGGCTAGGTTAGTTTCTCACAGGTTCTATTCGTAGGATGACCACCAGCGACCGAGCAGCAACATCACTGGACTAAACTGGGCGACTAGTTCGACCTAGATTGGAATCCAAACCATTTTCCCTCTGTGTAACGTGGATACGAAGCAATTTCTCTTAGAATGTTCTCCGTGCAGGCATCTGTAAAACCTACTTCTGGGTGAGATGGCCGAAGATACCCTTCCGCGATAAAATTAATAGTCCGAAAGTTTTCCTTCAAGGAATAGCTTATATGGGAGGCAGCTTTACTTAATCAGTTTGAAGGGTTTTTTTAAATTTTCTAATAGTCATTTTTATTTTGGAACAAACCTTTCCTTTACTTTCTCATTTTCACCTTTCATACATCTCCCTGTCAGAATGAGTTCTCTCTCTCTCTCTCTCTCTTTTTTTTTTTTTTTTTTTTTTTTAAATTACGTTTCATATAAATAAGGTAAAAACAAGAATTTAAGTCTCGGTCTCTTCACTAAAAGAGCCTAGTAGAGCGTTAGAAGAGCATTTTCTGTCTTCCGGCCACGTTGTTGCTAAGCGTCTTATTTTAATACAATTCGGCCTTATTGTTTCGTGCCTGCTAGTATTCCCCGGTAATCTTCAGTAAAGGCCAATTCTGTTAGTTAATTCTCTGCAGCTTCGGCTGGCTTTAGTTTAGTTAGCATTAGATTAGTTTCTTATTTTCTGCCTTGAGCTTGAGCCCAAATGGAGGCTTGCTTTAAGCCCGAGAATGGGCTATCTGTCAATTATTTTGAATTCGAATAAAGAGTAAAATTAACCCTTTTTTATTGTTTTCTGTGGAATATAGAGCTCTGTAAATGTTGAATATAACTCTGCGATAAGTCGCTACATAGGTCTTAAGTATTCTAGCTTTTAAGGATTACTAATTAAGCTAGTATGTTACAAATCAGCAACTATTATTTGAATTTGACTCCAGATACAGTATGTAGGGTAATATATTTAAGCTGTTGAATTAAATAATTCACACGGAAATTCTTCGGTCTCCTTATGTATACTATCGAATAGCTCCATTTTTAGTCATACAGAATGAAAATTTTCAGTGTTATGTACATTTAAGATTATTTTGTATTTCGTACGTTTTATTTATCGTCTTCAGGATAAAAAGTTACGCCTGCAAAGTAAAGCGTATCTAAAATTAACTTTGAATCGTGGAAGTTCAGTATTTACAACTGATGGATTTCTAATTGCATCTATTTTTTAGCGGACTTGCTGGAAGTAGCAAATTACGCAAGTTAAAAAATTTAGATTGAGTAACTACAAATTTTTAACTATGTGGTTGATCTTCAAACTTTCAGATGTGATCTAAGATGCAATAATAAATACATTATTTAATTGTAAGTATGCTTTTTATTATTGTACTGAGAAATGCAGCTGGATCTTAACCAGTAGCAGATTGACTTAACACCATGCGCTGTTAGAAGGCAATAGTAAAAGTAAAAAGATGTAATGAAATATTTTTCCTATAATTTCCTTTCTACTTAACATAAGTTAAAATTTGCAATTTCTAAATAATATAAATATAGTTAAACCATTCTTCTGAAGAAATAATTTCGAAAGAAGTCAGTAGCTGAGTATGACCATTGTTTTATAACATATTTTAATACTAATAAAAATCGATATTAAATTCCACCTACCTAAGATGGTTATCTCCAATGAAGGCAAAAATCATATGTAATCGTGGATGATCTCTTTAGTGATGATGCCTTTCTGCCGATGAAAGAAATATGACAGTTTACTGGATTTCTCTACATAAAGCACCAAAAGTTGTTATGCATTACTGAAAATTCTTTTGTAAACCAGATGACAATTTAAAGTATAATAACAAAACGTAACTGAGATAATTTTTAATGTCACCACTCGAATTGCGCGTCTGAAAGTAGCAATAGTTTGAAAGCTCTTTCTTAGTTGGTGTGAAGACGATTATTATATAGAAAATGCAGTTAGAATTATTTTTATTAATTATAATAATGATGTAAATAAGAGCAATGATCAATTATAATATTATAAATTATATTAATTAGGTGTGTTATTAGTTATATCACTTAGAGATCTTAATGTTAGAAATATATTTATAATAAAGGTCCAAATGTAAATTATGATCAATTAGATACTTTATAACTCACATGAAATAAATGTACTTTGAAGGATAAAAGCTATGATAAGAAGCATATAAGTGCTTTTAAGTCGCCCAATCTGAATTTATGTAATTTTAATTCGACAAATGTTCTTACACAACGTTAAACGGCTACATCGTTAAAAACTTGTAGGCCGCTGTGATCGCTGTTTCCTAATTATCCTTATCTTTAATTTTCAAACTTTAATTTTTAAATATTAATTAATAATGAAATGTTTTGGCAAAAATAAATTAATTTTCAGCAGTAACTAATAAAAATAGCTTTCTAATGGTACCACTTTCATCAAGTTTTGTTGCGCAGCTAATGAGGAAGAATGTGTTTTATTACAGAAAAATATAATCGAATATTAATGATAATAATAAATTCTAATCGATTGCAAATTTGTAAGTTTAAACTCTACATGGCATTCTCTGAACACTTTTCTATATACTTCTAGACACTCAAACGAATTTTCGTCCTGACTTTAACCTTTGCATTACCCTATATTAAATAAGTACAACAATGTGAAACAGCTAAACAAGTTATTTGAATTTTCGCACAAAATTGCCGAGCCAAACCAATTTGCAAATTCCACTTTCTTATCTTGGGATGAATAATAGCCTCTTATCTGGGATGAATAATTTTTTTTTTCAATGGCAGATTGGGAACAATTACAAATGTAACCCAGTCCATTAATCTATACAAGGCCGGATTTGGTGGTCTCTTTATTATGGAGGCACCTAATAGGTGGATCACCATCGCCTTTCCTATGAAGGGACGGACAGTTACAACCATGCCTTCTCCGAGATTCGAACCCAGGCCCTTCGGCATGGCAGTCAGCTTCCCTGACCACTATACCGACTGGGCGGCACAGCCTAACAACTTTGTTTAACTATTTTAGTAGTATTAACTTAACCATCAATCAAACAAAACCTCACCATCCGGAAGCAACAGCACTCATTATGCGGACAATACCAGAGGAATTTCATTATGGCAGTTGGATGTTACCAAACCAGTCTCCTTAACTTAGACTCTCATTCCTTATTTAAAAGTTATTTCATTTACATATTCTGACGGAGCAAGTGAAATATTATTTACTTTACAAATACCAAACATGCCTAAACCGTTAATTCATAGGCTTTCCAGTACTTTTGATCAATCTCCTCATACCAAGAATATGCAATGCAATTATTTAAATGTTCAAAAACCATAGAATGATTGGAGTCACACAAAACAATGTTTAGGGAATTCACCTCTCCACTTTAGTTTAAGGTAGTTTAGCAGTAAGTCACGTCCAGTGCAGTCGTCTAAATACAGCCATCGCTGTCTTTTTTGGAAAACGGAGAATAGTTCTTTCTTCCCTCAAGAATTCTCCATATCTTATCCATAGCACGTTGAATCATATCCTGTGTAAGAATTTTCTTATGATCCACATTAACAAACAATTTAGTCGTACGAAAAAGAAAGTGATCAATTAATTGCGTTGCTTTATCAAAGTTCCTTTCTTAGCCAACGTATCAGCTTTTTCGTTGACCATAATTCCACAGTGGGCTGGAATCCATTGGAAAGAAATTCTGTGTGCCAGTGCCCATTGGTAAGTAGAAACTAAAAAGCTCGCTTTGGATAACTGCTCCAGCACCGCGCGCTCTCTCTCTCTGGCATACAGCCGTCAGTGTAAATATTCATTCTGAGGATAGCTAACCCTAATAGTCTCCATTGCAATAGATCTTAATTGTAAATCACTCATTTCGTTTTTAACAATTGTGTGTATAAAATCAAAATTTATATTCAAATTTGAAAAGTCTAAGGCCAAGGGGAAGAGGTAAAATTAGATAGTCTTAGCTCAATTCCAAAGCATCAGATTTTCTCTGAGCAGCCTAGATAGAGCCAATTTGAGTTTTAAGATATCTAGAAATTTTATTATTATAATTCTTCCAATAAGCGTTATAGAGCAAACGCACAAGCTTCTGGTATAATAGGATCGCTTTTCTTGTAAAAAAATCATGAAAATGTTCCCAACCGGTTAAAAGCTGCATTGCAAGAATACGAGTAGATTTCACTGCCCCAGAAATTATGCATAACGCTTGGATCTGTAATTATGCGTAACGCTTTCTTCATGGACTTGGGCCACGTTCACCGGAGAGGTGATGAGAATCTCGTTAGAATAACCAACAATTGGTTGAAAATATAATTTGTAAGTCGTCAGCGTCTGTCTGTCATAGCCCCTCCTTGAGCCAGCCAGACATTTTAAGACAGAACCTTCTCATGGCTTAATTTTTCAAATGCTCCGCATGGTTCCTCGAATTTAAGCGTGGATTGAGAATGCAACCCATTTATTTAGTAGAATCATTCCGTTGAACATCTACACCTTTATACGTCAAATTCGGGTAGCAGACCAAATATTAGAACTATAAGAAAGCTTTTCGTATAAGAAATATAGTAGTTAATAAATTAAATAAAAAGCAGGCGTTTACTAAGAATAAATCTAAAACTGTAATTTAGGTACTCTATATAGGTAGATATTAGCTGTCCTAAAATAAAACCGATTCATCTTCACGATAACATATCTCAAAAGAATTCTATAATCCCCCCTCCCCCCTCAAAAAAAAGAATGCCATGCTACTTTCGAAAGTGATTTTTATCCAGATCTATGGATTTTTTAAAACAATTTCCGTCGATGAATCTTAAACTGTTCAAATGCCTTAACCCTTTGACTACTAACAAGACATATTTGTTCCACTAAGAGTTTAAAAATTACTGCTTGATTAAAGAGTACTTTCCTGAATGTTGGCGATCATCTTCCAATAGTTGGAAAATCAAGACGTCGCTATGCTCGTTGTACACAAATGAATATAGAGAAAAGCACAAATATGAGTTGTGCAATGTGCAATGTCGTGTTATGCAAAGAATGCTGTACCCTGTACCGTATAATGTAAAATACGTTTCATATAATAAGGTTTTCCAGAATAATAGGTGTGCTTATTATAAGTCGATAGCTAGCTGTGGGACATATGTATCCCACCATTAACTACGACTGGGACATATGTGTCCCAGCCTTTGGCTTGAAAAGGTTTGTTAAAAAAAAGTTCCAAATCTTAAATTTACCTTATTTATGGCCCACCAGCGGCCTAGCGTTAAAGTCGCTGAACACTGGTAGTTCGGGCCAAGGTTCGAATCCCACAAACGAGCTGACTGCATGGGTATTTTCGTGGTTTTTCCCATGTGTAACGTGTATACGAGGCAGTTTCCCTTAGAAAGTTCTCCACGAAGGCAGATAGCTTTCGAGGCTTTGGCGTAATTAAATAACCTAAATTAACCTTATTTATGACATATTTTGTTCACTTGGATAGAAAACGGGGTAATTTTTTTGATTCGTTGTCAAAGAGTTAAATAATACTCTTCGCTTTTTTATTGCTTTTCGTACTTTCGTATAAATTACCCTTCTCTGTGTTCTTGTGTGTTAATAAGTAACTTACATAAAAGGTGGTGATATTACTTTTGGTTTTTGGATAATCCCTATCAATTAAAATGCATAAACCTACAGAAGTTAAAAATGAACAAATAAAGGGATGAACAAGCATAACAGATGCATAACAGTGATGATCAGATAACCAAACTAATGTGCATTTTAAAGTTCAAAGACTTCTTTTGGAGTAGAAAAGAAGACAGTCGAAATCAAAAACTGGAAGTCGTGCAACATCACTGCTAATGAAACTTGAGAAAAAGTTGGCTGATCGTATTTACTTTTTGCATCTGTAACTGAGCGCTATTCGCAACAAAAAGATTAATATATAAAAACTGAGTTACTCAGTAGAGCTCTGAGTTACTCAGTACTACAAATTTCAGTCCTTTGAAAATGTGTGTCCTTTTCTTTTTTCTTCTTCTAAAAGTTTAAGTGTGCTTTTGAAACTCATTGCATGCAGTTAATTTAGAAAGCCAAATGGGAAACTAAAGAGGACAGACATATCGATAAAAATACAATTCCTCTAATTTCCTAAAATTAAAGAAAGATTATGCTAAAGTGTTTCAAATAAATTTGTAATACTTGTTGTGTCAAAAGCTTTAATGTTTCTTTTATTCTATTTCTTGAGTAGAAAATCCATATTATTATAATAACCTAACGTAAAATCACTGCATCATAACGTGTACAAATAAGAAAAAAAGAACAGATTCAAAATTTGATGAACACTTTATTAGTTTCAAAGTGCGCCCTTTGTCAATTTTCCTCAAGATCCTCAGCCTCCATTATTTCAGCCAGTGCATTTTAAATTTCTCTTACAAATGAGATATATTCATTTCAAAACTTCACAAGCAGCCTGGGGAGAGTTACGTAACACTTTCTTAGCTCTCTAACCTTGGCCGTGAACTGAGAGTAAGTATTACGCGCAAAGACGTGATAAAGGGTTCGTTTCGGGGAAAGGAAGCAGCGGGGATGACGTTGAGCACGTTTCGGAAGCCATTGGATACGCTCCTGGTCAGATCGGCACGTTCGGCACGCAGCGGCGGTCACGTGGTATTACTCCACAGCAGGTAATACTCTAGAAATGGTATTTATTGCCCCACTGATGGCGATGCACTCACTACAATTTAAGTTATTTCAGAATCATAGAAAGGAAATATGTCCTTATCTTCAAGCTTGGCGTGTATTTATAAAAACATTTAATTAAATGGCTCTTGGAATTCCACATTTTAGTTGGAAACATATCACGAACAACAATAGCATGACGGCTAAAACTGGACCTAAATTTCGCATTAAGCAATTTCATTTCTTACGTAAACAGGGAATTATTATTATTATTATTATTATTATTATTAAAGAAAAGAACTTGCGAATTTATTAGTTACTACATGTTTGCTGCCACCTGTTGATTAAAATTGCCTGGTTGCTAATCGCGATTCTTAACGTTTGGGTATAGTTTTAGATAAAAATATGGAAGTAAATTAAAACAAACTGCATGTTTAAATTGATTTAAATAACTTAAAATATGTTTATCCTTATTTTGATAGACATCATTTTAGAGGTAAAAAAATGTTAAAGTAAAATATTCTAGTCCATGTTTATAACCTCTAAAAATCTATACTATTTAAATCTGGAAGCGTTTGTCTGTTTGTTTATTTGTTTGTGACATTGTGTCCTTCGAAACTGCGGGAGTTGTGTTTTAAGAAACGTATCCCCCCGATTCCTTCGACCATTCCCATCTTCGTTTAATCAGTCGAGATGTTAAAACTCTGAAAATGCTAATTTTCGCACTCATCTTTCCCAGTGGCAACAATCTCGTGCGCTGGAGATAAAAATCTGATTTATTTCGAAAAGTGTTGCCACTGCTCGTGAGGCATAATTTTTTAAGAATATTTTTCTCAAGACACAAGATTAATATATCAAGTTTCGTCACGCGTTTTTATTGCATGTGACATACTTTAAAAACGAATGATTCTGTTTTAAATTAGTGAAGTGGTTATCCAGTAAAATTTAAATAATAATTTTCTAGCATTTTTGCCTGGAATTGAATTTGTATTTTAAATTTGAAGAAAAGCCATTTTAAATATTGTATGAAAGAAAGGGCATGGGATATCTTTTTTTTTTTTTTTTTTTGAAATAATAATAATAAAAAAAATCCGAAAGCTTTCAGATTTTATATTATGCCAAAAGGGGCATTTTTTTATTTGCATTCAAATACACGTATCAAAAGCATTTGGGTTAATGTTCCTTTGGGCTAAAAATATATAAAAATAACCTATCTTTAGAATTTCCGATAAATAGTCTCTACCTCTGGAGATAAAAATGTTTTCTTTTCTTTTTTTTTTTTTTTTTTTTTTTTTTTTTTTTTCGTACAGTGCTGCTACTGCTCATTTTGAAATCATAGAGTTTGTTAATGAAAAATTCGTTAAAGTTTTACAAAATTTAAAATATATAATAAAATATTAAATAATGATCATTAATATTTTGAAAACACATTGGTAAGAGATTTGCAAAATAAAACATTCAATTTCACTTGAGGTTATTTTTCGCTTTTTAAATATAAAGCATATCATCGCCTTCCATTTCCATATTTTTTATTATCAACATTTAAGAAAACATTTTATGAAAAAAATTGCATTTCAATATAAAAATTCTTATAGCTAAAGCATTACTTCTAAAAAATATCTAGATAAAATAACTTTCTTCATTTGATTTGCAAATAATATAATTGATAATTTTAGCTTGTACTTTATTTCAAATTCTAGCACAACATATATTCCTGATATTCTCAGTTTCACTGCCCAAAAATGTTACTTCAAGACTATAATTCTTATCGATAGCTATTATTAAGATCATACATGATGTGTTTAAAAATGAACAGCATTTCTGTAATAAAAAGTAAACTATCTACATATATCAAGAGTTAAGCATTTTTATTTAAAATATGCTCGTTTTGCTCAAGACAATGATATACATGCCTAATCAATGTACGAAACTGAAATTTGTGTTTCTTCAGTATCATTTTACATAAAATCTTACATTGCTTTCATTCTTTCATGTTGAGAAACAGAAAACTGTCTTGTGGGAGAATAGATAAAGAGTAAATATATCTTTTATTGAATTTTTTATCAAACTTGACTTGAACGGAAACCTTAATATGTCTAATTCATGTTAAAATTTACTCAAAAATATACGATAAATATTTTCTGAAAATGTATCATTTTTTATATCAACATTTAATTTGCAAGTACCATCATAAACCTTTCTTATCGAAATCAGAAGTTTTATAAAATTTTTCAATTAATTCATAAGTGGTCACAATCTTTGAACCACTTCCCATTGAATGTTCATTAATGTCTGCTTTCCTATTTTCAAAATGTCTGTACCATATAAAATCTTTCGGATACAAGGGACAATCAGTGTCATAAACCGGGTGCATTAATGGGAGGTGTTTCCAAAGCTTTATCAGGCTTAAAACGAAGGTTAAATGTTGATGCATTGTTTCATTTTGTTCTCGCGACTGTTATTCATCAGTGTATCCTGAATTAACATTAGTGTATCCTGAATCCTTACATATTAATTTGTATTTCATTTTTCAAAAAATAATTATTACAAACTTTTGATTAAATTTTAACATGAAGAACCATAATACTTGATTTAATGTCACATTAGAGATATTGATAGATTTTTCTATTTCCAGACGCCAAAAAATAAACTCGATTTCTTTTCCAATATACCATATTTATACCAAATATATAGTGCATAAGCATTGAAATATGTCGCTTTACTTTATAGTCTGTTTTGTGGAAATATATCAGAATGGCACTAATTAGAGAAATTTAATCATATTTCAACTCTTAAATTACATACCTAACAGATGTAAGTCTATGAGGCAACAACAAACATAGAAATATTTTATCTCTTTTTAGAGTGCATTTATAAATATAAACGAAGTTATGTATACATTCATTTATACATTTTTATTACAGCGTTTAATATGCTCAAAATATGAAAAAAGAGACATCGAATAAAATGTCGGCAATATAAAAAATATCCCTCCAGAATAATTAATCAAATTATCATAAATGTCGTATTAACATCAAACATTAAACTGAAAAATAATGATTGAAATTCAGAGGATATAAGCAGAAAACTCAATATAATCTTTTCGAAATCTTTTTTTAACAAATGATTAGTATTCGAAATGAAAGTTTCTTAAGGTTTCGAACAAGCTAAGCCATACGTGAAAGAGAAAAACTATGAAAACAAAGTTTAAAATGCGTATTTAGTAAGCATCTTCGTGGACCAATAAGGAGCCATAAAATTATGTCAGAGGTCACCAGTTTGAAATTTAATGAAACTTTTAAACATTTGGAATTTGTTTACCTACTTTAAATGTTCTGGAAATGACTATGTATATCAGTTAAGACGCAAAGCACGCTTTATAACAATAAATCAAACAAAAAATACTCTTAGAATACACGAAATATTATAATCTGAATTATTATCATGTATACTTATCGAAAAAATATAGAACGTTCAACAGGTTTTGTATGATTAAAGCTTTCAGATTAACATATACTTGGCCCAGTTTCTAGCCTAGAAGAACATTCAGTTTACGGAAGTGTTTCAGACAAATATCTCCTACATATTAATGTCTTTGTTTTTTAAAAAGTATTCTTACAAAAAGCTTCTCTTTACAGAGAAATGCATAACAGTTTAAGTCATATCTTCAAATTATAGAGCTATTCAATGATATATTCTCAAAAATTCAGTAGTTTTCGACTTTAAACATTTCAAATTCTGCATTTTCCTGTCTTTGCTTTTACTTATCTTTACTACAGAAAGAAGAAATATAAGAAATGTATATATATCTAATAACGAAATCTTAATAAAAAGTAATCAGCCATATTATTTTTTTAATGATATTTGCAACTTAGTCAGTATCTTCAGATGATTCGCTTGCAGCCAAGAATATCTTCATCTGTATCAGGCTTCTGTAATTCCTAGCTTTTACAGAAAACTTTTTATGCCACTTGCTTTGTATAAGCGAAGAAAGAACGATTTGTAATAAACTGTGTTTGGAATGGTGACATCATTGAAAATTACACTGAAATTCCAGCAATCTCACAAAGTAATTCTGTGTGAACAGCAAAACATCTGCAGCATTACTATTTTATCAGAGTATTTTAGAAAACGGTTTCAATATTTCAATTAATTATCAACTGCATTTGAACATGTATGCGATTCTCTTTTAAAGGAACAATGAGTCTACTTGCGGAGTTTATAATAAAAGGTATGGAATTACAATCATGACGTAAAGAAAACTTATTTAGGTACCTTTGTATAAATTTCAGCTATTAAAATAAATAAAAAAAAAAAAACTTGTAGTGATTACTAATTCATGATAGCTCTTATTGGAAGCATGTATTTCTACAAGCAAATTTTATTTTATTCAAAGTACACAAACATTAAAATAACAATACTAATTTCAGACGTCAATCTTAAATCTGTATCACGTTTAACTAATTAGGTATGCAATAAAAGCTTTCTAAGAAGACCATCCATACTTTCAGGAGTTTTGATATGTGGGTATCATTGATAGTCACCGACAGTCATGATCATGCAGGCAGTTTTTCGTCTTGATAGTTAATATGACTATAATGATGCTCAAAACATTATTTAATTATTTCTCAGTAATCTTTTGGCACTTTTAGAGGTAGTTAGTTATCTTAGGGACTTAGTTATCGACAATTTTACTGCAGATGCACCGATAAACAAAATACATTTTATTTTTAATATTCATATTAAAACTTTTATGTTTACATTTTTTCCCTATTATATATCCTTTGGTTTAAATAATAACCATTTTAGATACCACAGTGAGAAAAAATTAATTTGCTTAAAAAATTATTGAGGAGTTAGTTGGAAAGAAAAATATAAATTCATTAGCTATCATAATCAATGTAAAAAGAAAATCCTTATTTGAAAAGAAACTGTCATTAATTCTTTAGTGCTTCTTACAAAGCCAAATTTAGTAAACGTTTTATAAAGTTAAATACACAACCATAGAAAATTGTTAAAATCGATTCAGTAAATTTTTGTTATATCCGATGCCTGCAAAAATTACTTGAATGGATTTAGATATGCACGTATTTTCATCTAAAGTTCAAATGTGAAGCAGTGCAAGAATATTACTGTATTTACTCGCGTATACTCTATTCACATTTGTCCTTCTAATTTTGCGACTTAAAAATAGTTAGGGGGGAATGCTCTTTCTGAAAAGACGGCTTAAACGATAAGCATAAAACAATTTAAAGCACACCTAAAGAGACACACTAATATTATTACATCATCTTTTAAAAAGCTTATCAATTTCAATATTCTTTTTACTTTTTACACAAAATACTTCTCTTTTTGTATATACATTTTAGATTATTACCTAAATCCTACTCTAAAAAAGTAGGAAAGGAAATATGCGAAGGAAAGAAATGTGCCAGCAATTACGTTACTTATATTTTCTATGTTTTGTATAGAAAAAAAAAATAAATAAATAAAATATTATCTTCCATTCAATAAAACTTGCGACAGACGTCTTATGAATCTTTGTATTGCATAGCAGGTGGTTAGACATTTATCCGAAACCACTTAGAGATTTTTTTCCTTCCCCTTACAAAGCCGGATCCCAGGGGAGTCAAGAGGATCAGCTCTTGCCGAATAACTTCGGATTCTATCCGCGAAATCATGGCGGTGGTCAATCGCCGTTGCCACCCGCAGGCTTCATCGGCCCGGCTAGCATCTCCGTAAAGAGACGGATTTGACGACGGTGCGGCGATGCTGTATTGGGAATCAATGAAATGTTTTAAACAGAGAGATTCATTTTATAATAATTTCAAATACTCATCGAAAAAAACAACTTTGAGGAAAAGCGATGGCAAATGAAAACCAACAGAACATTTTTATGCTAAAAATGGGCGGTTTTATTTTAAAACGTAGATAGAGTACCGAGGAGGAGAGAAAGAGAGTGCAAAAAGCTGAATGCATTTTAACTGCAAGAAATTAATTTTAGATATAAAAACCTTGTAAAAAAGATGCATTATTACTCATTAAATCATATCAAAAACTTTAATTAATCTTTTATTTTCAATAATAGCTTAATTAATTAGTTACTTATTAAACTTTACATTACATTAAAACAAATAAACAATTTTACCCTTTCTCAGAATTGAAATTGAGAATTTAGACGAGTGTTAGATCAAATGATTGAACAGTCTTAAATTCTAGACACTGTCCCAGAAAATGAAGGGCAAATGAAAAAAAAAAAAAAAAAAAAATATGAAAGCTTTCAGATTTCGTATTACTCTCAAAGGGGCGTTTCTTCTAATACATAAACATACACACATTTCAAGAGCATTTGGCTAATGTCCCTTTAGGCTAAAAATTTTAAAAACAGCATATCGTTAGAATTTCTGATAGACAGTCTCCCACGCTGGAGATAAAAATGTCCCCTCCCCCACATAATTTTGCCATTGCTCGCTTTGAAATCGTTGAGTTTGTTAATCAGAAATTCGTCAAGTTTTACAAAATATGAAATAGACAATAAAACAAATTCTAAATTCCAAATTAGGGTTTCCAGGTGATCATATTCTGGTGGAGAACTACGTTATTCAAAATTGGATGGCTCTATGTACCGTTGTTTTTTCACAATGAGAGAAACATACATACATTCATGCAGATTCTTCAATATTTCAGAATTCAATATTTCAGATTCTTCAGAATTTTCTTAATATAGGGCGATAATATTTGGTGGCAACAATTTGAAAAGCGCTAGAGCTCTTTTGGTGATTGGACGCAAAATGCTGTTTGGAGACTAATAACCCTGCTGGGTCAACACCCTTTTCGGTTAATGATTACAGAAATATTATTAGCTGCTTTTATAAATTATGTTACCTAATTAATCTGCATTTGTGGTAGCATTCTGAATGTTTCTTCCTCAAGCAATATTTCTTTACCTATTTAAAGTACTTTCTTAAAGCAGTATATATTTTCAACTACAATTAAGTATTTCGAAAAGCAGTTCCCAAGAAATTTAATATTTTAATAAAAAAAAGGAAGCCAAATAGTTTGTAAACTTACAGGAAAAATATTTTTCTTCTTACACATTATTTTTTTTTTTTTTATTCTGTCATTTGCTTGTTGTTTGAAATTTCAAAAATTAATCAGCTAATATTCACTAGTTAAGTTACAAATATCTCTCCTTCGAAGAGTAATGTAAAATATTTCTTAATCCTCGAACATGTACGCCAAAGTACGGCTTTTGGCACAGTTTTCTTTAATACACTGTGCATTTGTGAATGTCTTTCAGCTTCTTAATGTGCATTGCTTTCGAATATATATATATATATATATATATATATATATATATATATATATATATATAAAAAAAACTTGATCAAATAGAAGAGAACCATGTCAGCATGAAATTTAAATTTACGCAAAAAAGCAGTCTCAGTTTGACATGGATTTTGAACAAAACTCTATCGATTTCGAGGACGATCCCATACACTCCCTTTTTCTTAGATGGCCGAAGGCCATAAGGCGCGAGTAACTAGGGTGGAACCCTATCCTAGTTAGTTAGTTCTGAGCACTGGCCCCCAGCCCACCGAGCTGGCGAAACATGCCATATGGCTATGAGGAGACAGGCCAAGCCACAAAGGCATAACAAACAAAAATAAATAAATAAATAAATAAATAAAATAAAGTAGATACATAGAGTGTTTGGAATGTATACATTCCAAACACTCTCGGTGAAATAGTATATAAATGTATCGTTCCCATTTCTGTGTTTTTTCCTAAGTTAAAAAACTTTATAAGTTTTACTTTCAATTAGTTATTATTATTCAAATCTTCTTTATATTATCAAAATTCGTCTTAAATTTATAAGTTACCTCAATTATTTCTGTTTTCAGTATGATTTTATTTCTGTTTTCAGTATGATTTTCAGGCAACTGTGGTTATTTCTAACAGCGAAATGTCTTCTTTGATAACAAAACAAAAAAAAAGAACACATTGGCTTTATCAAATAACTGTGGGAAAAAAAATCCTCTGCCAATGACAACTGATTTCAAACAACTGAGTTCACGAGGAAACAAATATACTGGAGCACAGACTTTGAAAACACAATATACATACCATTGCAATAATAAAATAATAATAATATAATCCATTTTTTGTTGAAGGATAACATGACTTCGCATGGAGAAGGAAACAAACCAAAAAATGGTTTACGACGAACAATAGTACTGAAATCAAATTCATTTCAAATAATTAGAATATTAGGAAAGGGATTATCATATTTAATTTCAAAAGTAAACTAGATGGTTGTCTCGATCGAATTCATAATAAAAAAAAATCTCGGGTAAATCTTCTTTATCATGTTCGAAAAGTGTGAATGTGTCATCAACGTATTAAATCCTAAGCCAAAAAATAGACTTTTAAGTAATTTGGCCTCAAAATAAATCAGGAAATGTCAGCAGTTGCTGGAGTGATGGGAATTGCCCACCGCAAAACCTTCAGTTTAATGATAGTAATTTTTTTCGAAAACGAAGTACATCTGATTCAAAGAAATTTTAGTGAAAGAAATCAACTCCAGGACATCAGTATAAGTGAAATGGTAATTTAGAAGATAAAATTGAGTTCAACAGCAATATCGCGAAATATTTTTAGAATTTCCGCTGCAAAGACTCCCTCGCTGGAAATAAAAATGTTTTTTTCTGTACAGCGTTGTTATTGCTCGCTTTGAAATCCTTGAGTTTGTTAATCAAAAACTCGTTAAAGTTTTACAAAATAGGAAATCGATAATAAAACAAATTCCAAATTCAAATTTGGTCTTCCACATGCCCATATTCATAGGAGGATTACGTCATTCAAAATTCGATGGCTCTATGTACCGTTGTTTTATCACAATGCGAGAAACATACATACATTTATGCAGATTTTTCATTATTTAATTTCTTTAACACAAGATAATAATACTTTGTATCAACAGTTGAAAAGCGATTCGCTGTTTGTAGTGAAAATCGCAAAACGAAAACAATCTGACAAGATTATCAGAGAGTTATTTTCTATTCGAACAGTGGCCTCCATTTCGTGTTCCTTTGTTATTCGCAAATAGAAACCAATATTTTGTGAAATTGGATTGTTTTATTTATATTCATACTATATACAGAATAATCCATAATGCATTTTTAATGCTTTATATTAAGTAATTTGTTTACAAACTCTTCTACATGTGAAACACATTACCGTTATAAAATTACATAAACAATGCGATTAAGTATATTTTAACATATAACTTTTAAACTGCAAATAACGTGATATTTAAATGATGAACTTTAAAAAATGAATAAAAAATACAAATTAATTTGTTTATTATTTCCTTCATTCTATCTTTCTGATCCATACTCTCAAAAACAGAACCCTATATACTATTTAACGAAAATGAGTCAGAATATTAATTTTGGTTGCTTATATCTAGTAAGTTAATATACTATGAGTAAGGTAATTGAGTCTCTGTTTAAAAAAATAATTAGAATAGAGCTATTTTGTATAATTCATACTTAAAATTTTCCTTACTTTCTCATAAATAATTGGAAATTGTTCATTTTTATAGAGATTATTTTATACAACAATGTTACTTTCGAATACATGTTATATGAAATAATTTTGAAAGTTTTCCATTTTAAACCTTTTATTTTCAGTGCAGTCAAACAAATAAAATACGATTCTTTTTCAATTAAAAAATTTTTAATTTTAATTTTAACGATAACTGTTATTTTTCCAATTCTCTTAAACTATAAAGTAACTAAAAACTAAAAATTACATGATGAAAATTTAAAGTCACGAATTAAAAGCCATAAAAATTTAAAACCACGAAAATTTACCGAAAAATAATTATATTAAATTTTCAGAAATTAAAAAAAAAGTGCAATTAAAAATTCTTAATATATTTGTCATAAATAAAATCCATGACCATAAAAATCATAATGCGCTTTGAGTTCCCGTACGTTCAGTATAAATTCTCTTTTAAAATACTATCAGCATGAATAACATATATCCTCATTCAATAGTAATTAAAGTTAAATGTGCAGCACTTTTTTTTTTAATTTTGATGTTTTATTTTTATATTTCGTTTACTTCTGAATAAATATTTTAATTAAAGTAGTATTCTTAACGTAACTTACTAATAAATCCAGATACTTAGAATTCTTTCCTTAGAACAGAGATTTCACAGTTCACCATTTTGACATGACCGAGATTAGCTTTTTGCATTAAATTATCTATCTGCATCTAAATAATGAGGTAGTGAAAAGCTTGATTTGGAAAAAAAAAAAAAAAAAAAAAAAAAAAAAAAAAAACCTGAACATGACCGGTTTTTGGCGAAGCATAGTTCAGTTAATCAAGATTTTATTGTACTCATTTTAACATTGTTATGAAAACATCGAGTTTTAGCGAAAGTTCCCCGCCACCTCAAATATCGTCTGCGCAAATAGTTCGCGTTGGCGTGTTTAATCATATTTTTCCAAATGACTTGTGGCGTTTGAAAGAAAGAGACTTGCTTTAGAATACTGTGTGCGTTTGAGTCATTTAAATGGGTTCAGAAATTATTAAGGGGACGGTGGACTTTAAAATAGCTAAAAATCAACTAAAATATTGAAATTGATTTTTTACTCTCGTAATATTCCATATACGTAACTAAATCGTATGCAAAAAACCGAATTCAAACATTCTAATTTTTAAAGAAGTTACAATCATTTAAAATGTATAAACAATGTAAACTTTGCCTTATAAATTTTGGAGAAAATGTAAAGAAAAAAGTTTAAAAAATGTATTTCAACAGTTATAATTTATATATTCGCCCAAACGAAGTGTTTATTTTTAAAACAAAGGCTAGAAATGTCAGGATTGACAACTATTAATGAATTTAACGTTTGTTATGTAAATTCTATATGCGTAGAGCATGGGAAACTCGTTTTCCCTATTCGTTGCAAAAAAGCCGGATCAACATCGCTTGAACCAAAGCAAAAAAAGAAGTTTACCTGCTTGGAAAAAAACAAAGTGTAAAAAATATTGTAAAGCATTAAAAGATAATGTAAATGTGACAAATGAAGGTAAAGCATAGGGGTGCAGGTGAATTTTAAAAGTTTCTTTGGATATAATGCATAAATTGTTTCTCCCTATAACTTTGATTCACGTATCAATTTGGTGATATGTTTATATTTGTTATATTTAATATTATGAGATTAAAAATAGTTAAACGGTACAAAAATGTTATCTAGTGTTTGCAAATTCATATCTAAAGTTAATTTGCTGTTTCTCATGACCATGTATTAAAGGTAAGTTTGAAGAAAATCTTTAAATTCGGTTTTCACAAAACAAATGTTTTCGCAGTTCCTAATGTCTTGAAAATGCTCCATGCGACTCATTTTTAGTTCAAAATGAATGATATTTGGAAGAAACTAACTTGTTATATGTTACAGTAGAAATTTGTATGCATTTTTTGGATATGAGGTTATTAAGAAGTTTAAACTTGTGATAACATTTAACAAAAGGTGATATTTTCCCGAAAACTGCGTTTAAGTTCACAAAAGTCCTTTTTAAAAATTTTTGATTTATCATATTCAAGAACGGATACACAAAATCTTTTGTTAAGTCTTTATAACTAACTAAAAGGAAAAATTAAGAAAAAATCTTGGAAAATTAGAGCGCAAGGAGTATTTTTAATCTTTAATTAAAATAATGAATTATTTGTTTTAAATTTTTTTAATTTAAAATAAATTGAAGTTTTGAACTATTTTAGAAACTGGTGTATATGTGTAACTGGTGAAACTGGTGTATAATATGTATATGTGTAAAATTTCTTGTTGAAAACACAAAAACTTAAAAAACTAATTTTTAAAGTCCACCGTCTCCTTAAAAAGTATTGTACAGTTTTTAATTCAGAGTTTGTTTTATTTATATCTAAATCAAACTGAATAAAAAAATTATGCACTATCCAAAGGAATCACACTTTAAACAAAAATAAGATATTTAAAATAAATAACATCAACTGTACAAATTAGTTTTAGAATAAAAATTAAAAAGCAATTTTCCATATTTTCAACACCAGAAATAGGGAAAAAAAAGTGCTGAGCCTGAAAATTTTCCTTTTCTTTCTACCTTCTGAGCGTATTTCAGAGTTACCCTCGGTCTTACTATGAAATGATTATTTAATCTCTCAAACTAGTTTGATTTTTTTCGGAAGTACTAATATTAAAGTAACAATTACACTAATTCTTGTTTCAACGCTGAACATTCTTTATTTTAAATATTTTATTTTCGTACTTTGAGCAATGGATACGATTTCGGAACCATATACATGACTGACAGTTCTTAGAAATTCAAGTCTATGTAACAGACGATTCTTAAACCCAAATTTTATCTAGTAAATACCTTGTGTTTCCCCTAGTTTTTTTTGTGTGCCGGGTATAGAAATATAATAGAAATTTGGAACATCCCTTAAACTCTAGTTCAAATTAGAAAACATTTTCTTGAACTTAAAAATGCCCGATTATTTATCCCTCTCTCCAGTAAGAAATGAGATATATATTTAACTTCGTATTTTCTTATAAGATACGGATTTAAGAATAATTTCAGTTACTGTAACTGTAAGCATCCATTTGGATTTTGTACATTGAAGGTCATATAATCAGTCTACTGTATATGCATGAGAACTACGACAACTTCATAAAAATAATCTTTGCCACGACCGCGCCTTTGCACAGCTTGGGAAAACTTTCTTAAAAGCATGTAATTTAAGGAACTTAAATGACAAAAGCATAAAATTCTTTGACCAATCATGGACATATGTATTCGATTATTCTTCTAGCAAAAATCTAAATAAGAAAGAAGAAACTCCCGCAAAATTTTTATACAAAAGCTTCAATTAAGTTGAAGAATTTTTCAGCCAGAGCTAGTTAGTTTGATGAGGTCAAAGTTCAGATCTACTTTAAGAATCAAATATTAAACAAAATTTGGTGTAAACGCTTGTTAAAATGGACATATCATCAGCTATTATATAATTAGCTTATCATGAGATTTTTTACTTGAAAGCAAAGAATTGTAATATAAGAATTTATTTCTATTAGGAAACAATTAACAAAAAAAAAAAAAAAAAAAAAGAGAGAGAGAAAAGAAGAAATTTAAGAATGTTCAGACACTTACGCGTAAGTGAAATAAACTTATGTATTATAATGCGTAATTTTTCATATTTCCTTTTGAGATTAGTACTGTACTCAAAATTTATTTTAATAGCATTTAAATTGCTCAAATAAATTCAATTACATCACGGTTGAGTTTTATATCAATGAAAGGATCAGTTGCTTTCATAGCAACACTTCCTTAAGGCAAATAGTGCAGAATTGCTTGAGATAATAAACTGCACAGAGACTTTTGATTTATTCTTGACCTCTTAGAGTTCATTAGTTTCTTGAACTTTTCTCCGAAAGATATAAAACTGTCCTCCCCCGAAATTTTTTATTGGATCATTGAGCAGGGTTTGATAGAATTGCATCTGTCTTTATTAAAACAGAAAGGAAAAAAAAAAAAAAAAAAAGAAAAAAAGAACAAGCAACGAAAGAACGAACAATTTTAACAATGATCAACGCTTTTAAAACCAGATAATATTCCATTTCTGATGATCAGATTTCAAACGAAATTAGGTCGTACTTCTGTCTTGTAAACTAGAAAAACTTATATCAGTTTTCATATAACTCTAGATTAACTAAACTCAAAGCCTTAACTGCCTTAATTCTCATTTGAGTAATTTTTTTTTTAAGTTTTACTATCTGTGAGTTAGCATTAATAAATAGGTTTGGAAATTGCTCTCAAGGCGACATTCAAGCTTTTATACATCTAGTCATCTAGAGTTTATTCTTTCGTTGAATTCAGGAGTGTAGTGTCTGTCAGATGAAACTACCAGAGTGGAGAGGATTTTATTGACTCGTCCATTGATAAACTTTATTAATTTAAAACTGAAAATTAAGATTCTTTAAAAACTAGAAATCATACGATTAACATTAAGCCAGGACATAAAATGGTTCTTTATTCTGTTTTTCATTTAAATAAACTTTCTAGACGGTTTTAAACGTTTTGCATCATCCCAGAAAAAAATGCATACATATATGAGATTCATATAAAAGAATATTCATGTTATTGTTCATGCTCTTTAAATCGAATCTTGGTATGTATTGTGATCGCAGGCTTCAAGGATAGTTACGAAGAGAGATTTTATACCGTCATTGTTCATTACCGCTTATCGCTAAGCACTAAAAACGCATTGTCACGGCATTAATGCACTGCTGGTAACAGTACGATTTCCTCTCCTCCAGTTCTATCCGAATTTTTAACGAGACTACGTCAAGTGAAGTACTCTTCCCTATCAACTTCTCGAGAATTTTGTTGCAGACGGATTTTAAATATCGAAATAGCGCAGACAAGCAGCAGTCATGGTGTCTTTTTTAAATTCCTACTATTAACTCACACTCTCCCTATATCTTGTTCAAATTTTCAGTCGTTAAAAAAATACTTTTTATTCATCCACTCAAGTTCAAATACATTTTTTAAACTTGTAGTGGATAACACTTGATGTTAATACAGTTTCTTCACGTATTAAATTTTTTAATTATTAATTTAATTTTTTATGTATTTACATTTTTTATATTATTAAAAATTTTCTTTTTTGACCAAAGTAGGAATTGACTTTGAATTTTTTTTTTTGTTTAATTAATTAATTTTCAACCGTTAATAAAATACTTTTTGTTCACCCACTCAAATTCAAATACAAGTTTTTAAACCTGTAGTGGATGACAATTGATGATAATACAGTTTTTTCACATGTTAAAAAATTTTAAAATCCTTAATTAAAATTTTTTTTTCAAATTTTTCTTTGTTGGCCTAAGTACGAACTGACTTTTATTTTATATATATATATTACTTGTTTATGGGATGATTGCACTGCTATTTTCAGAGGGAAAACAGTCTGAAATCACCGTGCTCCTAAAGTAGTAAGAGTTATTAATTTAATTATCATAAACTGATTCATCTAAAACTTTTAAAAGCGTTCGCCTTGAAGCAACGATTTTGCAAATTCGGAGCTTTGGAGCGATGCCGGCATGTGATTTCTATTGCCTTCAAAACTATCGCCGAACAGTCGGAAAACTGTTTTATCTGCTAAATTAGTTGTTCGCAGTTTACTTGTTCTAAAACTGGTAAAACATATTTGATTTTGGAAGTAAATTCTCCTGGTCTGAAGATTTACTCATTTGAAATTTAATCCATCTACACTTCCACGTGATTATGAACATTACTAGTAATTCCAGAGCAGTTCTCTTTATATAATATTATTAGGTTCATTTAATTTAATAAGCTTAAGGTGAAAATGACAAATATATTTAATGTAATTATTTATTTATTTCTTCCATAAGCAAAACTGCTCTAATGTAGGTTAATAACAATAATATATTCGAGACTTACATTTTCCTGCAAATCACATCTTTCAAAATTCAGTTTTCATCCATGCTTTGTTCATTAGCTCCTTTTG
Organism: Stegodyphus dumicola; assembly: GCF_044657685.1. Taxonomy (NCBI): domain Eukaryota; kingdom Metazoa; phylum Arthropoda; class Arachnida; order Araneae; family Eresidae; genus Stegodyphus; species Stegodyphus dumicola. Next base: position 40,278,121 of record NC_140776.1, read on the forward strand.
ACACGGCGTAGCTAGAATTTTTAGAAAATTCTCAGAAATTTATTTTTATCTGTTGTGAGGAAAATAATACGGATGCTTATGTCAAATGTCTGTAAATATACGGCTATAAAACTTTCTTTAAAATTATTAAATGAAACTTATCTCAGAAAAAGGATTTTTTCATCTAAAGTATGGATGCATCTCTTGGAAAGTAAAGCGTCAGAATCTGTCAAACATGAAGTCTTAAAGCACTGGTAAGTAAAACAGTGGCAAACTACGAGACCTGTAATTGGTGAAACGAAATGAAAAGACTGGGAAAACCTTTCTTCTGGAGACAGTTATTATTTATTACACGGGAATTAAGTGTGGGAAACGGCGTCACACTAGCGTCGTCTATTTGATTCCTGCCAGTTTCCGGTCTCCTAGCTGAAGAGGTATTTGATTTCGAAAATGGTGACTGGTGACGTTGACGGATGGTGAAAAATAGCACTCCGTCATGCAACGACCGGTTCCGAAGGTGGGATTTCGCCCCCCCCCCACACACACACACCATGGAGGTAGGAAGTAAGCCTTTCCTACCTCCATGACACACACACCCATCTTTCCCTGACTCTATTTGGAATAATCGCTTACCAACGGCAGGCGGAAATGTTTACAATCTTTAAATGCGGTTTCTTATTCACTTAATTTACCTGATAATTGTGAAGAATGTGAACGCTGTTAAATTAAAGTCACTTCAAATTTCAGAATCAAACTGTTCATTTAGTTTTCTGAATTCATGGCGTATTGTAGTAGTTACGGATGATTCGTTATTATTATTATTATTATTATTTCATACGTATTAACAATTTCAAGATATATTTTTGCCGCCCAACCGGTATAGTGATTAGCGTCTTTCACGGTCGTGCTGAAGGGCCTGGGTTCGAATCCCGGAGAAGGCATGAATGTTTGTAAATGTATAGTGTCGGTGCAGCATGGCCGCACTCTAAATATACGGCGAGCCGAAAGTCCTCTTGTGTGGTTTAATGGAAGGGAAGAGGGGTGAGGGGACCCTTAGACTCTTGAACCCGTCCCCACCTCTGGGGTGGGGTGCTTTCCTTCAAAATCGGGGACAGAACTGAGCTAAATCGCACTGTCACCTGTATGATTCTCAAGGCTGTTGCCAACGTCAGACGTAAACTTGCGCTCCTTGCCACGAGGAATTTCGTGGGCTTCGGCTGATGTTACTGTCAGACAAATGAGCATAAGTAACAACAACATATATTTTCTCCAGATTTTCTTCTTATTCTAAGGTATCTTCTTATTCTTCACTTTGAAGGAAGATGGGAAATTGGGTGATTAAGGCTCGCTGAATTTCAAAAAATCTCGTTCCAAACATCCTAAATACTTCTACACTACACAAGATCTCGAACTGAAAGTGGAAGATGGTAATTCGTCAGCAGTTTGGATTCGTCTGCCCCCAGTCACCTAGGTGGTTAGGGAGGGATGTGAGAGTTTAACCCTCTGAGCGTTATGACCGGCTTTATCCGGTCATCAGAAGTTTTGCTACTTGGCATATATTAGCTTATAATTTAAGATGTTTTGCTTTCTTACTTCCTTTAATAATGTAATCTTAATGAATGTAAGTTTATGAAAATACAGACTAAAATAAATAATTATACAAACTCAATTGATAAATGCTGTTTAAATACCGCTATTCATGACGGATCTAAAATCTTGTGTCGCCCAGAGGTTTAAAAACACCAGAAGTAACCGGAAGGAGGGAGGGAAGTGAGGAAATTCTTTTAGCTTCTCAAGAAGAGGGATCTATGTCAATCCTCTTCGAAGCCAATTTTGTTTTGTATGAAATTCGCATCAGTCTGAGACTCTCCACCCATATCTCGCATTTAAGGTCAACGTTTGTGTGTTTCGTGCACAGAACGGAGTTATTTGTTATCATCTAGCTACTGCAACTACTTTGGTGGAATAGAAATATCAAGTCATGAAGAATTAAAAAATTAGAAGTATTTCTAATGATAAAACTCAAACGTCAGATTATCTCTTGAAATGTAAATTTTAGTGTTAAATTATATTCATATTTTAAATCAAATCTAGGCTTTAATTCTTTCTGCTTTTAAGGAACAAGATGACTTATACCTTAGAGTATGACAGTCATAAACCTTGGCCTTTTCAATGAAGTCTCTGTATCGCATATACCTTTACAAAAGACATTTATCTGATCAATGATTAATTAATAAAAACTTTAATGCTCGTTATATTGCAAGCAGTGTAAATGAAAACTGTAATGTTCGTATATCGATTCATATATAGCTCATTACTCCCCGAATTACTCCCGAGAAACACTAATAGTTTGTACTAAATTCTTTTTGTGGTAGTTAAATGGGTTGGTTGCATGAATTTTCGCGGGTTATTCCTATTTGAGATTCATACGCATTTGAATCTTAAATATTGGACGTTTCCTTTTAAAAACATCCTCCATAAAAGAGGCCTTTGCGAGATAGCCAAAGGAAGCTTTGCTCTAATTAAATAATTCAACGCAATCCAACAAAAATTAAATAAGTAAACAAAAATGCTATAAAATTATAATAAAAAAATCTGATGTGTACACCACATGACTTCCTTGTACGGAATATTAAACTATACGCATTTTTTCTTGCATTTCATTTAAATTTATTGGATTGAATTAAATCTACTTTGCCGACAGCGCATAAACCACAATACAATAAATGCATTCTTTAAAATTCACTCTAGTATTTGTTTACCATAGCGACACTCTGGCGCTAGATTCACTTAACAGTATTATATTTCGTTCATATTATAACTCATAATGCACAAAATTTATATCATTTAAAGAATAGAATTATCTAATCGTTGCCACATGTTCTATTCAAATACTATAATAAAGTTAGAATGATGTAAAAAAGAAATTAAGCAAATAAAACAAAAAAGAAACAGTTTTTCATAGACGATTGAGTATTTCTCATTCAATTAATTCAGTTCTCACTTCGCGAGAAGGCAAAAATACATAAAAACTCAAAATATCTATATTAAAAATTACGAAGTACATCTTAAACACTTATTTCCTCGAAAAAATTCCAGAAAGGATTAAGCATGATTTAATTGGCAATAATAATGAAGGTGTTATCTTTGTTTTTTCGAAGCTAAGTTTCTCTAGATTGGCAACAAATCCACTAATCTGCTGTTTCAAATGTAAGCAATCAATGGCCGCCATAAAAAAAGGCTTAGCGGCAATTAAACAACTTTAAAATTGTTGATAATTCTAAAATTATTGCATACACATTTACTAAAGGCATAAAAACCTTAACCGGAAGATAAAAACAGTACAATTCAATCATTTTTAAAGCAAAAAATGTACAATTTACAAACATATAAGAGTAAAGAAACTGAGATCACTGAGCCGGGTAACAGAGCGGCCGATTGCAACCAAAATACGAGGTGCACATCTACATGTTATAGCAGTCCTATATACAAAATTTCAACGTTCTGAGGCTACTCGTTTTTGAGTTATGCGAGATACGTACATACGTTCGTACAGACGCCACGAAAAATTCTCTTCAGAATTAATTTTAAAGCAGTTTTATAATTTTTTTTTTTTTTTTTTTTTTTGGAGGAAACGAGTCTTTTATTCTGTCTTTACGTACAGATGTCACGCAAAAACATCGTTAAATTGCATTCAATAGCGGTCAAAATGGATATTTTCGTTGAAATATGCTGCCTGAAACTTTTGGCGATTACAATACTTCCTTTTTTCTTCGTACAAGGAAGTAAAAAGGGCGGAAATCTAAATTTTTATAAAAAGAGTTTCGAAACCTCAAAAAATGTTACGAGGAATCCTGTGAATTCGCAGAAAAGTTTTAAGTATCATCTTCCCATAGGATAATTTAAGTTATAACTTAATTTTTCAAATGATCTCTCCAATTATAATAGATTTTAAATTTTTAAATGTGTACCAAAAGATAGTTCTTTTTGACTTAAATTAAAATATTTTATTAAAATTAATTTTGTTAGGAGAAGTGTATAGAATTACATGGCGTTTATCTAAAAGACAAATTGATTTGCTGGATTTATGTATTAATAATATTACTATTTTCATTTTTTCAATTTTAATTTACAGTTTGAAACAACTTTCATGAGCAGAATTACAAATCATTAAAATTAAAGAATAAGTACTTTTTTTAATTATCTAATCGTTGCCACATGTTCTATTCAAATACTATAATAAAGTTAGAATGATGTAAAAAAGAAATTAAGCAAATAAAACAAAAAAGAAACAGTTTTTCATAGACGATTGAGTATTTCTCATTCAATTAATTCAGTTCTCACTTCGCGAGAAGGCAAAAATACATAAAAACCACTAGGTTGAAAACCACTAGTATAGTATAATACATATATGTGTGTGTGTATTAAAAAAACATTTTTTCTGGATGTAAAAATTAAAAAAATAGAATTAGTAAATTGTCATCATTGAATGTACAAAGAAAAATTATCAATTTAATACAGCTTCATGGTTAATTTTCATGAATTCTGGTTTGTTGTTTGTTTGTGAATTTTCACATGGATTTCTTAGAAAAGGAGCGAATTAATTTTTTTTTTTTTTTTTTTTTTTTTTTTTTTTCCCCGCTCGTCTTCTTTTTTCTCTTTCCCCACTCATTGTCATCGATTTCGCATCAAGATCAAAATCTTCTAAATTTCCTGGAATTGATTTTTATTTTGATTTATATGTTATCAGTTTTCATGTCTAAGGAAAATTGTAGAATTTGAAAATGAAGTTCTGCTGATGCATTCCCGATTGTCTCAGGATGAGAATCACTGTGCCTTATTTCGGTCAGTTATTTATTACAAAAAATTTTTTTCATTCCTTTCGAAATCAATTCGAATTTTTCTCTGGTTTAATTGAATGCATATAATTGTATATGTATATTATGCATATATCATCGGCGTAATGCCCAAACCACGAATCTGAAAAATTTCTGTGTCTGGAGCAAGGTGTTTAAAAACTTGACTGCCACATTTTAGGAGAAAAAAGTGTAAAATCGTTTAATTCATTATTTTCCGAAGTTTCAACTTGGCTAAACGTAGTCTTAAAAGGTACCATACTTAAGAATATTGAAGAAAAATAACTTATTAAGCAAAAATTACGAGCCTGATTATATACCGAAAGACTACACCTTGTTTAACTGATATAGTGGAAGCGAACGTTACTAATATATGATAGCATAAACGCCCATTATTAAATATGCCAATGATATGGACGCTAATAAAACTTGTTGGAAAATATTACCAAGAAGTGAATAAGGTTTTTAAAGGGTTCATTTTGTTTTACACAGAAAAGTATACTATAGGGCTTGTCAACTGGGGAGGGGATTTCATACTTTCAGCGAGTAATGCTGTCAACCTTTTACTTAATTGTTAAGTATTCAGTTTTAGTTAACTGATATAAACACTACTTTTATTCAAGTTTTGGTACTTATCAACATTTTAGATACTTTTGTTTTGCTAAAAATATTGTTAATATGTTACAAAGATAATCTAAATCAAAATTATATATGTATTTTTCGAATTCTGGAAAGGGAGGTGAGAGGGGGGGAATGATCTACGAATTGTGAAAGGGGTGCATTCAGCAAAAGAGGTTGAAAACCACTAGTATAGTATAATACATATATTTTTTTTTCATTATTCATAAACGTATGATAAAAACTTTCTGATTATTTTGTTTACGTGTTATTCAATCTTAGAAAACATCGAAAAATTCAGGTCAGACCTTACAATCTACGGAAATGAATTAAACTTCAAAAACAAAAGAGTAAGCTAAAATTCTAGAGCTTGCTCTAAAATTGAAGTTCATTTCTGAGGTGAGTTTTAATGTTATCTGAGAGTAGAGGTTTTGTTTTAACAGATGGCAAAATTTATATCAAAAATTTGATTTTCTTTTTTGATGGTTCCTCTTCCCTTGCGATTGGCTGAAGAAGAATACAAAAAAGGAAGACACTTAATTTTATGAGTTAAAAATTTTGAAAAGTTTGCTTTTTCGTTTTTTAAGTATAAAAACTTTATCAGAAAAAGCCCACTAGTATTTATACTAAAACAATTAATCGCTCATTTTTCTGCCGGACTCTAAACTACACAAAATATAAAATCGCCTTCCCCTCCACTTCTGGAATACATATTCCTAAACAGGAAAAATAATTGTTTCTTAAGTCGAATATCTTTGCAAGATAGGTCCTACATTACAGCAAGGAAAACTGTTATAGTGCTCTTAAAAATCTTAAATTGAGAAATGTCTGGCAGAACAATTATCTGCTTAGCTAGGAAATACAGCTTTTCAGTTGCTAAGAAAAAAAAATTAATTTCAGTGACTGCTTTTCTTTATGTTTCTAGTAATACTCATTTATTTCAAATCATTCAAATTAATTCAGTGTAAGTAAATATTCAAATTTCTACTTTAATTTTGCAAAGATCGCGTTCGGGCAGATTTCACAAACTCTGCTAATGTATTAGATACTTACTTTTTTTAAATGCTTATTTTGGGAACCAAACTGTATTTACAAATTAAATTTTTAACATTTTAAAAGTATACATTATACTTTACCTTGATTATGAAAGTAAAAAGTGGAAACTTCTGTGGAAAAGTGGAATTTAATCAACAAATTTCACTTTTTAAGTATATTTCTGGACGTATTAAATAATAATACAACAAATAATTTACGTCTGTAAATAAAATTAAAATTCATGTTTAATATTTGTATAAATTAAAAAAAAACTAGTTAAATTATTAATGATAGAAGTAAGATATATTAATAATTAACAAAAAATTTAGAGCGAAATAAAGAAAGCTTTTGTAACAACTATCTCATACAGATGACCGCCCACCAGCGGCCGAGAGGTAAAGTCGCTGAACACTGGTAGTTCGGTCCGAGGTTCGAATCCCCCGAACGGGCGCTGGCTGAATGGGCGTTTTCGTGGTTTTCCCCATGTAACGTGTATACGAGCCAGTTTCCTTTAGAAAGTCCTCTACGAAGGCATCCTTCCCTTTAGGCAGATAGCCCTCGTGTGCTTTGCATAATTAAATAATCCAATCCAATCCTACAGATGACCACCTTTAAAAGTTTCCAATATTTCTTAATCCATAAATAAACGAATGTATTGAACATTACTCCTTTAAGACGAGTACAAGAAGCAGAAATCCAAAATGATCAGAAGCCATAGGCGGTCGTTTAAGGGAGACTTCGAAGTATCTATTTCTTTGCTCAATTTATATAAAAAAAGAGAGGTTTATAGACTATCATAAGCAGTGAATGGAAGATGTGTATTGAACGATTTTAACCAAACCGTAAAATTGTACTTCCTTTGTGAAAGTTTACTTCCCACAAGGTAAAGGTTAGAGCTTATTTCATCTAAAATAATACGAAAAGTAAATTATTTCATAGTATCAATTAAATATAAACGTACGATAAAAACTTTCAGATAATTTTAAGTTTAATTATTATTCAATCTTAGAAAAAATCGAAAAATTCAGATCAGCCCTTAAAAATCTACAAAATTAAATTAAACTAAATTTCTCAATTAGTCTTAAGTTTTTATTTATTACGTAGACAATAATTTACAAGAGTCTAAATTCAATTTTTTTTTTACAAAATGAGATCTGAAAATCAACTAAACAAAAATCACAGCATTATATATACAAATACCAAGTATTTATATTGAGATTGAAAAATACCAAGCACTTTTATAGGGATTATGATCTAAATCATTAACTTGTTATTTAATCTGTTATCACGTAGTTAGTCAATATAAAACAATGTGAAACAATTAATAAAACTAAAGTATATTTTTTTAATATAAAGAAATTGTAATAGGACATTGGTCTCTAAAATGAATTTTATAGTAATTTTTTATTATTCAGCAAACTTAATGCTGAGTAATGGAAGTCGCAGTCTTTCTAAGAAGTCTTTCTGCAAGCACAAAATTTGCCTTTCTTTAGTCATTTCTGCACCAAACTGTCTCAAAACCGTAAAATAGCCAAAACTATTATCATTAAGTTGTGGCTTAAAACTAGCACAACTGTCTTTCTGTTTTTAGTAGTTCTAAAGAATACTAAATTTTGTAGAAGCATAGAGAATTTTGTCATGAGATCCCAGATTATGAAATGATTTATTCAAATACTATCAGAAAGTTGAAAACGGTCTACAGACATAACCTTCTATGATATATTTTTATGGGAATTTATCTAGTTCAACACTTCTCTTATTGAAGAAAGAAAAACTCAAATCATATGTACTACAGACTTAGTCAAGATTACTATACAAAGGAAATTTATGAAGTTGGTATTGAAATTCCGGAAAACATCATTGGAATCATGGTAGAGAAAATCAGTAGTACACTTGCATCACAGCAGGAAATTTCTTATTGCTTATACATTGTAAACTTCTGATGAATGTGAAATGAAATTTGATGAGTTTATCTTTTAACTAAAGCAAAATGCGTGTTCATATCATCGACATCAAATGTTGCATTATCATGTAAAACTAATACTATCTTTTAGAATATCCAGTGTATGTTACATTGGTAGGACTTAGCGAATGTTCTTCAGACTGTGATTTTTAGCTGAGAACTTAATACATTTACTAGATCTTATAACATAATTTTTTTCGATTTTTCGGAACATGAAAATCAGTTCTCGAAGTTAATGCAAAGGACTAAATTAAAAAGTTTTTAAAAAAATAAGAAGTCTTTATATATATATATATATATATATATATATATATATATATATATATATTTATTACTGTATTTGAACACATTTAAAAACATTACTGACATTTGAAAAAAAAAAAAAAAAAGAAAAGAAAAGAAAAAGAAAAAAAATATTTTTGTGATAATGCTCTGCTGTTAACTTTAAAACACTCTTTTACTTACAAGATAATCTTAAAACTCCTAAGTCTCTCTTCTAAAATATCTTAATAACATTTGAATGTCTTTTAGTGGCAGCAAATTATTTATAAAGTAACTGAGCTTTAACAAGAACTTTTGTTTCATTCTAATTTCCAAATAGAATGTCAACTTTTCCTCAGATGTATTATTTTATAGCTACAAGTAAAATAAAAAAGATGCAGAATAAAGAATTCCACTCAAAAAATTAATGGACGGACACTTTCCAAATTACATGAATACCACTTTAAGGTCACATAATAAACATCTTTTCATTTTCTTCCTTTTTTAGAAAAGACAGCTTTCTTTATAGAAGTGACCTCTCTTTAATGTCACATATTAAGCATCTTTCATTTTTTTCCTTTTTTAGAAAAGATAGGTTTCTTTATCAAAGTAACCTCTCCTCCCCCTCCCCCCCAAAAAAATTTTCCTAAAATATACAATAAACGATAAAGACAGAGATTAGACTCGGGAAAAAGAAAACATTTTAACTATTCACTTTCATTACCTCAAAATAGTTCATTAATATTTAGGTTCATCTTTTAGGTGAAAGGTGGACAAAAGAAGGAGACTTCGAACAACGTCAAAAATTTGAATACTTTAGCGGTGATTTTAGGTCCAGTTTTTCTCTACATAAGCTACATTAGACTCCCCGCCACACACACATTTAAACAACTTTTTGAGGTGTTTATTATTTTCTATAAGCGAGTTTCATATCCGGACAAAATAAAATATATTACCACTGAGCAAGTGAGGCAATGAAACAGATACACAGCTAGTTATTGAAAAATTTGATTTGCTCTTTATTAAATAAATAGACTTGTGTATTTCAGAAGTCTTCATGTCTAATTTCCAATAAAATAAAAAATTAGCTTAGCAATTTTTTTTTTTTCAACTGAGTGGCATTGCCATTTTGAACAGCTCATTTTAACAATAAGAATGTTCTACAACTTAGATTTCGACAGATTTATTCTTAAACTAATGTTAAATTGAAATCTGTGTTTTAAGATCAGATTGTAATTTCTTTTTATCTTACAATTTTTATATTTTTAAAATATATATTAACTTTTTGAAATTTTAATTAGTTAAAAACTCTTCCTCCGGGTATTAGACTCCGAGTATTAATCTCAAGATTTTAGACAATAACTCTCCCTCCCACTTCAATAAAGCTGTTTTTAACCCCTGCAGTCTTTCAACCCCCTTTAATCTTTCATTGAAATTATAAGAGAACATTGCTTAGACATGAAAAAGATAAGCCATTTAAGAATCAGGTATTTCTCAATATTTTGAAACTTTTAGATGGCAAAAGGCTTGTTATTAATACCATACTCGCTGTTCAATCAAGACTCAATGCAGTATATCTCTTAAGCATTTATGTCATTAGTAAGATTAATGAAAGGTGTTACATCATATTTATGTACCTCAGCCGCAGAACTACTCTTTATCTTTTCTTCCTATGTAAAGTGTGATACTTTCTCTGAAATTTCCATTAGTAGAGTTAACTTCTTCCCTTCTCTAACACCTCAATTTAATTTCGTACGAGATTCCTTTTATCATAACGATTTAAATGAAACTTAATTGCTAAACATAGAATGTATAAGACAGTAAGAAATTACATCTGTTCATTTTAGTCGGTGTAAACTTGTATTGTTTTAAAATTTGGATTTGTTTTATTATCTCTTTCATAATTTGTAAAACTTTAACGACTTTTTGATTAACAAGCTTAACAATTTCAAAGCGAGCAATGGGAACACTGGAAGGAAAACAAAAACATTTTTATCTCCAGCGCGTGAGACTGTGTACCGGAAATTCTAAAGATATGCTCTTTTTAAATATATTGTGATATTGCTTTTGAATTGAATTTTATGGTTTAAGTGAGAAGAATATGATATTTAATAAATAAAGTTAACACAAAACTTTAAAAAAACACCCCTTTGGAGGAAATATAAAATCTGAAAGCTTTCAGAGTTTTTATTTATTTTCTGCGTAATAATTTTTTAGAACAAATGAATTCTAACTGAAATGAGAACTTGGAAAAACGTTTCAAGAAAGATAAGAAAGACAATGTGAAATGGGTTAAAAGAATTCTTTTTCACCTGCTTAATATTAAAAAGAACTATTTAAAAAAAGTCTAAAAATTTACGAATATCTTAATTTAGAACACTTATTAAGTTTAAAAAAAAAAAAACTAAGTGCCAAAGAAAAATTTTTAATTTCTTTTTCAATTATTTATTTAAGATCGAAAATATTATAATCCATTTGCTAGGAAGCGATTCCTCGTCAAAAATATTACCAGGTTTTAAGGGAAATTATTCTTGTTAAAATTATTCACTTTGGCAAAATAATCACTTTTTTTTTATTTAAAGCAATTAATCAGTTTATAGAATAACTTTAGTTTTATTGACAATAAAGCTTTTTGTCACAGCAGAAGAACCTATAAAATTATGCAAGTTTCACGTTGTTTTAATAACGCTACATCAAATAATAAGTCAAACTGCGGAAGATAGACATTTGTCATAGATGCTAAACATGAAAACGTACTTAAAGAGTAAATAAGTTCTGCAATAAATTTAGTAACCAATTGTTTTCCAACTATCATTTGGTATTCCCTAATAATTCTAAAGTTTTAAAAATATGATATATATTCCACTTTTAATATATTTGATAAAATAGTGTTTTCCTTGTGGTAAACCATGCATACTGTGATAATTCAGAACTGGTTTTAATCTGTTTACTTAAAGAAAAATAGGAAGACAAAATATATTACTCACTTGTGGAAGTTCAATCTGTGCAATTTCAGCTATTACAGGTCAAATTTGTGGTTGATCTTCCTAAACTAGATTTTGCACGAGCCACAAATGCTTAGAATTTAATCATCCCATCACTGATTGGTCATTTAACGCTGCATCAACAAATGCCGAAGGATTTCAAATCACGTGACTTCAATTTCAATTAAAGGTGTTCAAGTAGGTAAAACTCTTCGCTACCCGTTATCCCATTATTTTCGTTGCTATTTCCACACTAACTCCTTCAGCAACAACTGTGTTGATGTGATAATTTTACAAGTGTTCACTTCTTTAGCAAATGTAGCTTGAGGGTAAAGATTCCTGGCTGTGGTCGCGAATAACCAAAACTGCCGCAGGACTTAGCAGTCACCTGAGTGTTCGACAAAAGATTTTGTCAATCATAAAGAAAGGGTAACGCCTACTTAGTGTATCATTGGAGAGATCATACTTTAAAGGCGGGGTTTCAAGAATAGAACCGTAACCACTAAGAGTGGAGCATAAAGTAGAAGGCACGGTTAAAGGTGGAGTTCGAAGCGAATGACAGCTCAGATTGCGGTCTACAGCTGAGAGCTTAACACATATATGAGGCTTTCCCAACGCTATTTAAAATGACAGGAAGTTCCAAATAGTAAAAAGATTCTCAATTTCACGGTTAAGCTAGTCTCCACAACAAAAGATCATCTTTCAAAAGGGGTTTTGCGCAGATTGTGTCAATATTTAATCCAAGGGGAATGAATATAAAAAGGCAGAAAACTGTTAACTAACGGCATTGAACATTGCCGTTACAATGAGATGAAATATGAACAACAAAGAAGTCCGACGAATTTTTTGTCACCAGAAAGAATGACCTACAGAGCATAGACATAGCGAAAACGAATGAATGAGTGGGGTGGCGAGACTTTGCTTACATTACTGTACTTAGGAAAACACAATTCATAAAATATTTCGTTATTAATTCCCTTTTTAAGTCGACGCTTTTTCTAACCTAGCAAAGTTTTTTCACTGATCTTCTTTATTTGAGAAAACTAATATCGCAACAATAAATGTTTTGTTTTGTTTTGTTTTGTTTTGTTTTGGCCCAAAGGGGAATTGCCTAGAAGGGATATTAATTTCGTTTTGGCATTTTGCTTTCGTTTTGGCATACACTTCACTTTACAAATTGTTGGCGCCAAATATTACAGCCTTGCATTATATTTAAAGAAATTAATAATGAAGAATCCGCATGAATGTATGGATGTTTCTCGCACTGTGAAAAAAACAACGTTACCTAGAGAAATCAAATTTTGAATAACATAATTCTCCACTCGAATCTGGAATCTCCACTCGAGCATCTGGTAGCCCAAATTTGGAATTCGTTTTATTATCTATTTTATATTTTGTAAAACTTTAAGGAATTTTTGATTAGAAAACTCAACGATTTGAAAGCGAGCAATGGCAACATTGTATGGGGGGGTGGAATTTTTATCTCCATCGCGCTAGAGTGTATATCGGAAGCAGGGCTGTGGAGTCGGAATCGGAGTCGGGCAGATTTTTGGTAAAAGGAGTCGTACCTGGAGTCGCTAAAAACACGTCGACTCCGACTCAAGTTTTTGTTGAATAGTTTGAAATTGAAGTAAATTTAAAAAAAATAAATAAATAAATAAATGACTGAGTTATTATTTTTATTTATGAACTATATACATTAATAAATACTTATTTCCTATTTTATTCACATATTAATAAATACATATAAGGGAGGAGGATGGATGTGATATTTGCCATTATTGATTAAACTGATTCATTTAGTTACAAATCTCATTGGTAAATTTTGGTACGCAGCAATAGCAAGGATTTCCAAAATTGATTCCATTCTTAGGAAGCGAGCAGAAAAGGAGCAACTATTGATCAAACAACGCGATTGGGTAGTACATAATTGATGATATATAGAGGTTGTTTGAATTAAGGTCGTTTTTAAAAGATGTAGATAACCCAATGTTTCACCAACAGAAAGATTGTAGAATGATCTTGCCAGAATTGGAAACTCTTCTTTCTACGCCATACATAGCCACAAAAAAGCTACAATCCGAAGAATTAACAAGAGGCGATAATGGAAGAATGTGATGCTTGTTGATGCCTCCTGAAATGGAGGGTTTATTGCAGAAGGAATTATTTCTTCAATGAATTAAAGAGAAACTAGTTTGCTAGACAATGAGATCTTGCTGGGTTCAATATATGTAAATCCAAAACACCGAATTTTGTTGGATGACGAACAAATTTAAGAGGCAAAGAAAGCCATATATGAACTTTCATTAAGAATGAAATTATTCTCAGAACAATTGGAGTATTCAAATCAGGACAGTCAAACTGCAGACATCGGAACTGAGTCTCTAGCATCCTCTTCCAGTGATGAATTAGATTTTGAGAAATATTTGGATAATGTTTGAAAAGGCTAAGGCAAAGCGAATGAAAATAAAGAATCAAGAGCCTTTAGATATAAAAATGATAAAATACAAGAAAAGATTTCTACACGGCCCTTGAAGAATTAAAGAAATGTGATTGCTCTTGCAAGACACCACTTTTAGAATATATAAAAATCTATCCTCAAAAGTTGAAAGAAGTCCTAAAAGTAACAGCTCTTTTCCTCCTACTTAAGTCAGTGTGGAAAGACTTCTCAGCTCTGAAGTTTATCAAATGGTCCTCTAACAAAGAAAATCTTGCCGAAGCTATACTGTTTCTTAGAAATTACTAATGCTAGTTTTTTCATTTCATAATAAATGCTAATTAATCTAAATAATTTGCTATGCCATCATTTTTTTTGTAGCATCTATTACTTCTTTTATATTTAAAAAAAAAAAAAAAAAAAAAAAAAAAAGCTATAACCCATGTGTATATGTTTACATATATATGAGGGAATTGGAATCGAAGTCGCAGTCAGAGTCTTTAAAATTCCAGGAGTCGGAGTCAGCGTTGGAGTCGGTCATTTTCCCTACCGACTCCACAGCCCTGATCAGAAGTTCTAAAGATATGCTCTTTTTAAATTATTTTATGATACTACTGTTGAATTGAATTTTATGGCTTAGTTGCGAAGAACATGATATTTAAATAAAGGTAATAACCAAAATGTTAAAAAAAAAAAAAAAAAAAAAAAAAAAAAAAAAAAAAAAAACGCCCTTTTGTGAGTAATATAAAATCTGAAAGCTTTCAGATTTTTTATTTATTTTTTTTTTTTAACTCAGATTAATTTAATTCTTTTAACCCTTTCTACAGTCATTTTTTCCTTTTGCTTTTATTCAAAGCTGACCCATGCTTAGATTTATAAAGAAAATAGAACAGTTTTTAAAGACATTGTTGGTTAGGAATATTTTCAAAGTATCGTTTTAATTTAGAATAAAATTCTCAATGAGAATATTTTAAACTCATGATATTTTCTTTAATTGCGAAGCAAAAAATAAATAACATCAAATATTGTTTTGTTACAAAAGTATAAAAGCTCTGTTAAATGTTAAGGATTCCTCTTGCGCATGGAAACACAATAAATATTAAAGCATTAAGATTGAAATTCAACAGAATTATTCCAACAGTCTTCTGTAAATCTAATGAACAGTAGTTTTATTTTTAATGAATATTCTGTTAATAAAAAACTCTTAATGAATATTCAATAAACTTTAAGAAAAAAAAAAAAATTCCTTGTACTCTGTTGTTTACGTTCTGTTTTCTCCACATTAGATTGTATTGACTCTACGTCAAGCATTACGGAAAGTATTACGTTTCATATTCAACTCTCCTGTAACTTCTACAAACGCTACTTCCCGATTTTCTGATTATTACTGCAAGTTAAAGATTCGCAAAGAAAATGTATTCTTAAACTGGTATTTTATATTTATTTTGAATAATTTTTTTTTAAATGCCAAGCATTTTGAAATGTCTCTCTTTAGAGACCATTGTGACTAGATATCCACCTATTCAACGGCTGCACATTTTTACTGATGGTTCTCAGTATGACTGTCATTTAAGACTGAGGCTGGTGTGTATTGCAATCTTTTTTTCTTTCTACGCCCCTGCAGGATACACTGGTACCTCCTTTGATAGTGAAGTAGTAGCCATCTGTATAGCCCTACAGCAATTATTAGCTATTCATTACAAGTTTGCAAGGCAGTCATTTTTCTTGATTCTCCCACAGCCATTCAATCAATTAGCTCTGTTGAACACCCATTAACACTTGAAATTTTGCAATGTCAAGAATTCCTGAGAACCCTCACTTTAAAGGCCTGGCCATTGTGGCCTTTGGGGCAATGAACAAGCGGACTTACCTGCAAAAAGATGTGCCAGCTAACTATAACGTCCTAATGCAACCATTTCCTATTGGAGGATTAAACTGTTTTTAAAAGTTTATTTACATCTAATGCCTTACGAGATTTTCGGGCTCGTACAGTGTTAAAAAGTTAGAGAATGATAAGTCCTCTTAGTCCTGATAGTGCAAGACGCAATACGGTTGTGGCTTTCCGTCTGTCTACAAGACATGATTGCCTTGCCGCCCACCTGCACCGAGTAGGCATTTCAAGCGATCCTATTTCCCCGCTTTCTAATTCTGGAGAAGAAATGGACATGGACCACCTGCTTCGATGTGGGGCTCTTCGTGGTCATACAGAGGAGACGAGATACTGGGGAGCAAGAACGCTCTTTAGACAATGGCTTCAGTCTTTTTGTTCTGTTGTTTGTAAGATTTTAGTTCTTTGTAACTTTTTGCCTATCCACTGAAAATTAAAAAGAAAAACTGAATAAAATGAAAATGGAAGAATTTTTTTCTGAAATTCAAAATAATTATAAGTGGTCTTCCTGATCGGGATGGTGGTAAGTGCTTTGGCTGTTGTATCTTAGTTTCGGGTTCGAATCCTGGAGAAGGCTTTGATGCCTCAGAGGATACACATAGTGTCTATGCTGCATGGAGGCAGAATTCTAGCGAGCCGAAAGTATTCTTGAGAGGCTTGGGGTAGAAGAAGAGAGGAAGGAGACCCTCGGATTCGAGTCCTGGAGTACTCTTCATTACAACTGGGATGGATTGTGTTCTTTGGATTATGTTCTCGACAGGACAGCTGCTATAGCTAGGGCTAGAGACTTGTCTCGTTGATGTGTGCTGTTATATGTTATTTTTTTCCCTGTTTAATTCCATTAAGTCACACTGTTATAATATCCGAAGCTATTTAACAGCATACAGAGCATAATATGAAACATAAGGTAAAATTGTAAAATACTTACTAGCAGTACTTTATTTTTATATTTGGATTACAAACTAAGATACAACAGCCAAAGCACTTACCACCATCCCGATCAGGAAGACCACTTATAATTATTTTGAATTTCAGAAAAAAATTCTTCCATTTTCATTTTATTCAGTTTTTCTTTTTCATTTTCATTCAGTGTACTTTATTTTTATATTTGGATTACAAAACTCTCAGCTTTTTAACTTTTAAGTAAACAAACCTATTTATTTTATCAAAGTTAATTTTTTGGTCTCGATTATTCTCAATTAGAGCAAAGCTAACTACTAACTAAAGTGGTTAAACTTTCCTAAATTAACTAATTCGCAAAGAGTTTTTTAAATTTTTTTAAGCCCAAAGGGACGTTAGGCCAAAAGGGCTATTATTTTCGAAACGGCATTTTGCGTCAATTCACTATAAATGTCCGTTTCACTTTTCAGATTGTTGCCACTAAATATGATCGCCCTGTATTACATTTAAAGAAATTAAATAATGAAGAATATGCATGAATGTATGTATGTTTCTCGTAGTGTGAAAAAACGACGGTACCTATAGCCATAAAATTCTGAATAACGTAGTCCTCCACTCGAATATGGGCACCTGGAAGCTTGACTTTGGAACTTCGAATTTATTTTACTGTCTACTTCATATTTTGTCAAACTTTAATGAATTTTTATTAACAAACTCAACGGTTTCAAAGCGAGCAATGGCAACACTGTGCGAAATAAAACAGTTTTAAACTCCAGTGCGAGACTGTCTGCCGGAAATTCTAAGAATATGCTGTTTTTAAATATTTCGTGATTTTTCTGTTGTTCAAATTTTATTTGCCGTAATCGCCAAGAACGTGACATTTAATAAATAAAATAAACACACAAACGTTAATAATAAAAAGATAAATTTTTACAAACCCATCTTAGTAAGAAAACTTAACATCGATATGATGAACTAAGAACAACTGAAAAAATTTTAAAATGTATGCCATACTTAATACTTCATCGGGAATTCTAAACGTATACTGCTATGCTTTTAAACATTTTGTAATTTTGCCTATGAATTGTATATGACTTAAGTGCAAAGAAAATGATGCTTAATAAAGCTAAAAAGACAAAACAAATAGGTTAGGAGTGAGTGTAACAGCAGACTGGTAAACTGCGATCTCAGCGTAAGAAACCGTGACAAACCCCTCTGGGCGACCATTAAAATCTAAAACCTTTCAGGTCTTCTTTTTTTTAAATTTATTTATTTATTTAATTTCAGTTTTGAAAATGATCGTTCAGCTACAGTCATAGGAACTGGTGGTTCCCCCCCCCTAAAAATAAACGACGCCTTAACTGTTCTGTAACTGTAACTGGATCTGTTTTATCACTTCTCCTTTTCATTAATTCTCAACGAGATGTACTAAATTAGTTAAGGGTATTTAAGGCAGAGGGGGTTTTGAATGTTTTAGGTATGTATAGCTTTAGCACGCACATCTCTGTTACGTTAGTCTCCGGCATTAGCCAATTTGCTAGCCGAAGTAAATAGCTCACTTAGAATTCAAGTCAAAGCTCGCTTGCAACGCTTCCTTCGTCTTTTGCAACAATCTATTTAAATTTTAATTCCAACTTTGTGCTGGTTAATATCTTACAAACAGCGAAGAGTTAAACAGTAAGCACGAATGATGCATTTTGTTCCATTTAAAACTCTTAACAAAAAGATTGTTTGAATATTCTTACGGCTGTTGTAATCTCACAGAAGGTGTGATAATTCGTTTGTCAGTTTTAGCAGGGTGAAGAACGTTTAGGAACTTACAGAGAGTAACCCTACAAATGTTTTTCACTTTCCTAACTCAACTACTGCACAGAGGTTAACTTGTGTCGGAGCCCAAACGAGATAGGCTACGGTACTTCTAAATTTTTAAGATAAATCGTAATTTTAGCTGGAGCGTACCGGAGCTCTAAATAAGAGATCTTTAGCACTTCTTTTGATGTAACTGATTTAAAACTTCAGCGGACAATTAAGTCAAGTGTAACTCGATTTTTAACTAAGTCAAGTTTTTAGGCTCCTTTTCCTTTCTTTGGTATGCTCTTCTTTAATTAAATTTCCCAGACAGTTTGGTAGTTATGGCTTAAAGTATACTTTAGTGGCATTATTCATTTTTCAAAATCAGTTTTCTAGTTCTTAAAATAATTGACACCTTCCGTATAGTGGCTATTAACTAAGTCTGCCTAAAACAAAATATCTTCCTTTTGATTAAGACCTTTCATCTTGAATTGAAGAATCGGAAAGGAATCGAAGACTTTTAATGCATTGATTTAAATGAACGGAACCATTTACATTTCCCTGAAAAGAGATTTATTTAGAAACATTGCCTTCTTCGTTTATGACCATATAACGTTTCTTCCGAAATGCACAAAGATTTTTTTTCTTCCAAAATATATCAATTCAATTTTGTGAATACAAGTGCCAGTCTCATTTGCAATAACGAGTTGACAGTCTTCAACAAAGGAGGTGAGTGCATTTTACAACAAGTTTTTAAACAAGATGAACGTTCCTTTAAACTAAAACCTACTTATTTACAATTAGACTAGTTATTACTTATTTACAATTAGATATTTTAAAAAGATTAAAAGAAATTATTCCTGCTGTGTCAAATACTTTATATAAATGTATTTTTGAAGTTATTTTACCCTTGCAAATCAGATGTAAAAACAATTGTTCGGATGAAACAAATGATGATGATAAACTTTTCAAAGAACTCATAAATTCAGTGATTAAAAATCTATTTAAATGCGAGGGATGTATTATAGACCATCCTTCACAAATAAGACATGAATGCATTACAATAAGTGTTGATGTGGGAATTAAATATATTGGTGAAGATGTATTTTTATGTGTGAATTTTAAAAATGGAATAAATTCTTTAAGACAGAAAAATATTATTCGCTTAATTTCATGACATGTTTTTTGAATCTAAATGTTATGAAGATTATAAAAATGCCTTGATATATGTATGTACAGCTATTTTATATAAATTTCTATGTTTGACTGCTGTTATGTCTATTTTGGTTTTCTAGTATTTTTTATAGAAATTTTTATTTTAATTTTAAAACAGACAAGTATATCAAAAGTAAGTAAATGAATATTGCTCTTAACTTGAATGAATGAAAATTTTAAGTACATTTTATGTATAATACAGAAACTTGTTCTTTGGAAATAAATAAAGGTATTTAAATGGAAAAGCTTCTTGGTAAAATAAATGTATTGTTATTTTTTATAACAATTTTTTTAAGCATTATATGTTTCCAATGCAGTATGCTTCAAGCGATTCACTCATGGTGAAAATTTAAGAGTTCACGAAGCGATTCATTGCTGAAATTTTACTTGTGTGATATATTTGCAAGGTTTCTTGAAAACGAGTAATCAGAAGAAACATTTGAAATCTCATGAAAGAATCTGCAGATGTAGTGTATGTCCTAAGAAATTTAATGTAGTTGATAGTTTGGAAAGCCTCGAACCTCTTCGTCTTAGAATTTGTAGTGAATAATCCCAAGTTCTTTCATGTAAAAAAGGATATGAAAACTTATAAAGTTACTTATAAAATGTAAATCATGGTAAAAAAAAAAATATTTAGTGAGCATGACAAATTTAAAACAACATGAAATTTTACATGTTATACACTGTATTGAATGTTCAGATATTTTTTCAAGTAAAACAGAATTTGAAGAGAATCTCATGAAACTTTTTCTTAAATATAGCGCCTGTCAAAAAAAAATATTGATGATGATGTTTTGAAACAGCATGATTCATCTCTTCTTAGAAATTGCATTCATTGTTTACAAGTGTTGAAAAAAAGTGATCTGTTACACCACATTCGAATGCGACATGATTTGATGCGAATCTTACAAAAACGGAGAAACGTTGACCTCGTTATACATGTAAGTCTACTAAAATTACAAGTCTTAATGGTATGTTCTCAATTGAATCTATTTTCTAGAACATAGAAAATTGTTTAAGTCTTAGACGTACTTCTTGAATATATAAAATTGTAACTAGTAGAAAAATTGAGTTATGGTGTAGTGTTACATTGAGTTATGATATCGGTGTCTAAAATGATAATCAGTTGTTACTTTTAAAATGTGTCGTGAGTGTGAAAATGCAGAAATAAAAGAGCTTTGACGAATTTAATAAACGTGGTTCAATGTGGGTTTTGAGAAAATTTATTCAGTGTGAATTAAATAATGTAAGATATGGACCTCTTTTCCTCAATAATTAATTATTCAGCCGTAAGACAATTAAACTTTAAATATATGTGCATATAGTACATGTAATGAATAATGATATTATATTAATTAATGTAAATAACTGATGATATGTGTATTAACATAGCGAACGCTCACTTTTATGAAATTCTAAGAATTACTTCAAATATAATTCATAAAATTTTTATCTAATATATAAAAACATAAAAATATCTATTGAGTTTTCATTCGTATGCTGGAATGTATGAATGTTTACGTATTTTTGAAATTTAATGTAGATTGGGGTAAAATATCTGTGTCTTTCTTCGTTTCAATCAGTAATGTGTGTATGCTGGTAAAGATATGTATATTCGTAAGAGTTATACTGTGTCACAATTTTGACAATGTTTTGTTCATAAGAAAATATATTAGCTAATAAGAGAATTTTTGAAATTAATAAACTAATGCAGACCAATGTTACGGAAAAGAAAACTCTAAAAGCATTTAATACATTTCCAGAAGTATATCAATGTTCCTTTTCTTAAAAACAGCATATGTATCTTGGTTTTTATTTCTATTTCGTTAAAATTTGAACTTGTAAAGTAAAAATTTTCTATTAGTATATAATCAAATAAATCAATAAAAAATCCATATCATGAATGAAATTCATGTCTTACATCGGATTAAAAAAAATATTCTTAATCTAAGTGTTTATGCCTATTTAGCACAAAACATGTTTATTTGCCTTATAAATTTAACTAAAACCTTTCTTATGACAAAATTTCGCCTTTAAATTGAGTAAAAATGTCAAGTGTATTTTCTGGTGGTATTGATATACTTGCAAAAGAAATTCTAAAAACCTTAAATGTCGAACGATGATTACAATTGAGCAGCTTATGATAAGAGTCTCTTTTGGTATCTCTAAATCAATTATAGGTTACGGGGTGTTTTGAATAGAAGAAGATAATGTTTGCCAAAAATATACTAGTTCTATTTTGAAAGGAGAAATAATTCGCTTTTTGTCAATTAAGGAAAGTTGTAGTATTTTCAAATAGAATGTCAGTGAAAGACGTTGGGGTTGCATAATGAATTAAAGAAGGTACTGTAGGGAACTTGAACAAACAAGGTAAGGTTATACGCTAGTATTTTAAAGAAAAGCTGTTCAAAAGACGTATGTTAGAATTAAAAGTAAGATGTTAAAATTTAAAAAGCTGCAACAAAGTAAAACCAAAGAACACTGGTAATTGGTTTTAAGAATTGCTTTATGCATGTGATGAAAAAAAAAAATTGCTAGTTTTTCATGAGTGTAGACATAGATGCAATTATTGTAGGAAAAAGGTAAAATTAGTATAGTCTCTAAAACATGAAAAAATAATGGTATGAGCTGTGTAAATTCATTTGAAGTACTGAAATATGACGTAGACTAAATATCAGAAGATGTAAGAAATATTTTGGCATGTGTGGATGAAACACTGAATGTGTAATATAAAATTAGAAACGAAAATCATGAATACACTTAAAGGTAATCGGAATTTAAAACTAAACATGATGTTAGAAACTTTTGAAGACCTTAAAATTATGTGAGAAAGAAATACATTTAGATATAAATGGTATTAAACTGTAAAGTTGTGAATGGAAATTTCTGAGTAAAACTTGCAGATGATCAATTATGATTGGAGAATGTAACAAATATTTTAAAAATTATAATAAATTGTCTCAATATGCAGTAAATGAAAACAATCCATATTGTTAAAAAGTGTGTTAATGTCTAAAATGGGATAAAATGTTGGAATTACGAAGGATGAGACAAAAATAAAAATAGTATAATAAATAAGTTAAACTAGAATTATGAAATATAAACTAAGAAGGAAAATTATTAACGTAAGAAAAGCAATTAACAGTTATAGACTTAAATTTTAAAAAATATTGGGCAGTGTAAGGAAGATATCGTTAAACATGTGAAAGAAATTAAAAATTCTGTAAAAATTAAGTAAAAGAAGTAAGATCATGAAAAATAAACGTTTCTTTTTAAACAGAATTTAAAACAAGTGAGTTAAAATGAAAGTGGGTATGGAAAACTAGAAAGTTTAAAAAAATAGACAAAACAAAACAAAAAAAAAAAAAAAAATGTTAAAAATTTATGTTTTAAAATTAAATGCTACAATAAACAGTAATTATGTAAATGAAGTTAAAATTCAGAATATATTGAACACTATAACGTTAAATGCGAATATATTGGAATATATTGAACACTATAACGTTAATAAATTCAGAATATATTGAACACTATAACGTTAAAATGCGAAATTGCATCTAAAACTAAGTAATGTAACAAATAAACAGCATGTACGGGAACAATTACGTTTGTGAAATCTAATATATAAGTTAAAATTCAGCGTATGTTAAAAATTATAAAAGATATGAAAAAAATAATATGTGGAAATTAAATAAAATATTACAAATTAGAGTATTAAAAATATGACAGTAAACAAATATGTTATTATGAATAGAAAAACCTAAGAAATAAGTTAAGGGTAGTTGGAACCCCAAAATCTTCAAAAAATTGTGATTTCGGATTTTTACATTTTCAAATTCTCTACACTTTTATCTTTCTGAAAATACCATTCTTTAATCTCTATGAAAATTAGAACTGTAAAAAAATCTAGTTTTAATTTGTCATCTACTGCTTTGATCAATGAGGATTTTTACATAAAAACGCGTTTTTCTCGAAACGTGATTTTTTTATGCTCGATGTACCTTTTCTCAGGAACTACTGCTCACAGGTATCTAAACTTTTAATTGGCTTATTTTTTAGGTTCCCTAATATTTACTGAAATGAGCTTTTTGTAATAAACTTTAAAAAAAATTTTTTTTAATTTTGATGTGTGAGAAAAGTGCTAAATTTTACTATGCCTAACAAAATATCCTATAATTTACTCTAAAATTCAAAATGTTTCAAAAGCTCATTTCAGTATAATCAGATAGGTATACTTTAATTACAGAAAAAATTTCAAGTTTGTATTTACAGCAGATTTTGAGAAAAGGTACATCGAAAATGACCAATTTAACATTGTCGGTATAGGGATTTCTGATACCCCTTAAATGTTCATGGAAAACTAGAAAGAATAAAAGTATCAGAATAAAATTCAATAATAAAAAAAAAATTATCTTGTAGTTTCATTTTCATGACGTAATGAATTATCATTAAAGGGAAGTCTTTTTTTAATATTTTTCCCTCTTATTATATTGTCTTAAGTGTCGCACGTTAAATAATTTTAACACCAGACTTAAAAATATATTTCTAAAACATATAATTCACTTTTTCATCAACAGAGAGCAGCATCGCCACACCCTTTGGTGTGATGTCATCGATGACGTTGCCCTTGGCTTCATTGGCCTGCTCTGTGTGACGTCATTGGCCGCTGATGCAGAACTCTCATTTTTGTGCTACTGCTATTTTAAGAAGGAGATACATGTTATTGCAGATCTTCTGAAAATTCTATCGGCTGATTTAAAAGAAAGATTTTCTGATTTGAAACAAACTGATTTCCCAACTTGGATGATGCAGCCTTTATTAGTGGATTTGACTGATATTTCAAATATGCAGTATTAAGGACTCGCAGAAATGCAAAATGATGAGTCAATTAAAACTTTGTTTAATACTAGCCGCTACGCGGCCAGCCTTCTTCTGGCTTTTAAATGTACCGAAAAAATGCCTAAAAATTAAATTTAAAAACTGCACAGAATTTTACTCTGCAGAACAGCTTTATAAAAAAATCGATAAAAATGTATTACATATAAAAAAATTACAATGAAATAAGCATTATCCCTTAATGCATGTATTAATTATCCTAATAAATAAATTAATCAACTTCCCGTTGCAAAATCTTGAGAATTCATATGGTATAAAGTTCCTAACTTTCTTCCCTAAAAAAAACTTGCAAAAATTTTTGTACAATTAAAATTATATATAATTAAAACATAATATAAAAAGGTACAATGAAATAAGAAATGAATGAAAAACTGTTGCCATTGAAGGAAAACCTGTTGCCAAAATATCATTTCTAAAAGAATGAAACTACAAAATGATGAGATTTCATCAAAAAAGATAAAATTAAAAAAATATATATATTATTTGAATTTTGAAAAAATCGTTTCGAGGTGCACTGGCTCTTGTCTAGATGCGCCGAAAGTAACTCAATCAATTATACACTGCTATAAATAAATTGGCACTTACACCCCTTTGTTATACAGTCATGAACAGGTGCATTTAATATTTTTACAGAAGTACATACCATACTGCATAGGTATATATAATAATACAGTGCCTAGGTTAATACCAGTATAAACAGAACTACAATTAAAGTGATTTCTTAATACATATCAATATAATATTGAGTATAATGTCAATCTGACAGAAGAAAACAAGAGAGCACATTAAACAATACCCTAGTGATACTATTACTGAATACAGTACCATAAAAATTAAAATCCTAGGAAAAAAAAAAAACCTAATTGCTGTTGCAGGTGTTCCTTTGCTTTATTTTTTAAGTCATTTTCGCAATCTCGCAATGCGAGCTACAAGAGTGCCATTACTATGTCTTATTATACATGACTAACTTATTACATGACTAACTTATTGCAGCTGTTCTGAAGCTCATAGACGGTTAATTAACCATAAGCTGCACAAGGCCAGCTATACTGCTAATTGCATTTTGTTTGTTAACAAAGTGAAAATTACTAAAACCTAGAACATGCAATTGCATAGTACTGTGAGGAATTAAAACTGTAAAGCATTATGCCATTACTAGTAGGGCTGTACACAGATACCCTGTCCATTTAATTAAACTCTTAGTTATTGATTCCTGCTGGATGTTTGTAATCTTGCACTTCCGTTACTGACAGCGGAGTTCACAACTGCACAATATTTAACTAATCCCTGAGCTTTGCTTTGGCTATTATATCTTTCAATATATTGTCTGCCCACTGTGACCAATACTGTGAGCTTGGCTGCCTATGATGTAGAGAACTTGTATTAGTGCAGTTGAAAACATAATGGTCAGGATTCCCCATCTCTCCACATCTACAGTTATCTATTCCGCTTAGACCAAATTTATGTAGGTATGTCATGAACGGGCCATGTCCTGTGAAGAAGTGGGTGAGCTCTCCATTTGTTGCTAACAGGCTTTCCCCAACTTTCGGAAAGGAAAGGAATGTCGTTCTGCCGGTTGGACCCGGCCCCTATCTACTTTGCCATTGTTCCAGCAGGTGAATACGTGTCACTTTTTTGATAATTGAGACTAGGAGTTTGAGTGGATGTTCTATTAGAGTCACGTCGTTTGCCGCAGATTTTGCCAGTCTGTCCGCTTCTTCATTACCTTGAATCCCGACATGGGCTGGGACCCAGTGAAGAGTGGGACGAGCGGACTGCGGTAGTTGCAGCAGGAGTCGTCTAATATCATTCACATATGGGCTTCTACTCTTAAGACCCCTTATTGCTTCCAGGCTGGAGGCAGAATCATTATAAATTGCTATTTTTTCCCCACTCATCTGATGCACTGCATACCTTATTGCTGCTTTTTACGCTGCACAACTCAGCCTGGAAGAATGAATTGTTCTCATTGAGTCTTCTTTTCCAGTCGTGCTTAATAAAACCCTCCTTAAGGGCACAGAAGGCACTACCCGTACCTGTTTTGGTCTTGAAACCATCTGTAAACAAGCTTATCTTCTCATGATTTGGGGACGTATACGATGGACGACGGTGCCCATTAAGTCAATCTCTGCAGGATGATCCAAATGCATTGGGCTATGCTTTTCATAGTCTCAGAAGTAGCAAGGTTTCTGCCAGAGAGTACCAACTTCTCCAAGGCGTATCACTCTTGCTACAAATGATTCCCTTTCTGCCTGAAGGTTTAGTGGCGGGATGCCTGCCAGAACCTGTAAAGCGGTGGTCGGTGTGGTCCTGTAAGCTTTATATATTATTAGCAGTTGCTGCTTCTGCATTGCTAATTGCCTCTGCATTTAGAATGTAACAATTCAATAGTAAATTAAGATAATCTAATGACCGGCTCCTTAGCTTAACTAACACTAAATCGACTGAGCAAAGCCGAGCCGAGAAATATTAGTATAAACTGAAAGGTGTTGAACATCGAACTAGAGAGCTAATTTTAAACTCGCAGCATAAACATCGGAACAAAGTCCGCTACTACTCTACTGAACTTTTGAAACGCAGCTTAAATACTGCGAAAGTCAAACTAAAAATAACACTTTATAATAAAGTAAAACCTCACTGTAGCACGCAGTCTACTGCTTTTAGTTATCTGTTTTTTAGATGGTGCTGCTAAAACTGGTCGTTATATTAATTATTTCTTTTTTTCCTCCATTTTGTCACACGTTTGAATTTAAAAACAATGTTTTAATGGCACCATCTAAGAAATGACTCCAATACCGTCTAATTAACTAAAAGCGGTATATCTAGTACATCACAACTCATTCTCAATCTAAACATAATCTCAGGTAGTGAAGTACTACATCATTATTACATGTTATACTACCAAAGATCTAAATCATGCTGTTAATGTTTCATGCTATCAATGTAACCATGCTATTAATAATAATCAATCAAGATGGAATTCCGCTTGAGGGAGAATGTGATCAAGCTTTTGTTTAACTGCTAAAGTATTTATTTTATGAGTATAAAACGCCTCTTTTATTCAAGTTTTGATATTTATGAATATTTTCTGTACTTTTTCTTCCTTAATTTTTAAACCATGTTAAAATATAATCTAAATTTAAATAAATGTATATTTTGAGTTTTAGAAAGAGGGAGATGATCATCTAGTGTCACTGAAAAGGCATGGGGCAGAAATGTTGAGAACCACTGACTTAAACGCATGTAAAATTATCTGCTTTTTAATATTTTATTTTAATTTCTATTATTCAGATAAATATATATTTTCCCAATTTCTGTGTCTCAAACGTTGTGTAGGACTAATTAGCAACTTCTGTCCCTACTTTTCAGAAAATTTCGAAAATGAAATTTAAGAGATCCATTTTCTATTTAGAATATCGTGTTAATGTTTCAGTTCAAAAAAGAGATCGGCTTTTAGAATTTCAAGTGACAAAAAAAGATAACTTATGCAATTTTTGCTTCAAAAGAAGAGACGAACATATCTCCGAGAAAGCTGAAAAATTTTTAATATCTTTTAACACAGCATATCTTTGCAAAACTGCAGTAGCCGTACCATTAGTAATAAATATAGGACATGCTTCGAATTTGAGCTTGACTTAAGCTCGAAACGAATTCAGATAAAACCCGACCTATCGCAATTGGTTGCAATGAAACAGGCTCGTCCGTCGCATTTATTTCTCACTTCTATACCGTATATTTATGATTTATTATAAAGTAAAATTTTTATTTGCAAATATAATCAAGTAATATAAACATAAAATGATTTAATTTGATTTTAAGCACTGTGTTTAGGATGCTTTGATGATGATGCTTTGATATTTTTTATTCTTACTTAGTGGAATAAATTTTAAAAACGTTTTGAGAACCCCTGCTCTAAAATAAAGCGTCTGTTCTTTTGTGATATTCTGCAGTATATATATATTTTTTAATTCTTCGTCAAAACGTTGCAATACACTACTGTGAAAACTAAAGCAGATTTTCTTATTTTAGCAATCCTTCCGCACAAAATTACCTGGAAGACATGAAGTTCATACCACAGAGGCATAATATATTACTTAAAGGATTAGGAAAGTAAATTAGCCAAAGAAATTGAATAGGACGCATACAGTATGGAATGAATATAAAAAATATATATTAACAAAATTGCGTTGGTGTAAAAAATTATCTTGGCGGGAGGGAGAACAGCGAATCAAAGAGGGATATGAACTCCCCTACCTGCAGAGGTTGAGTTACCATCTGTCCATATTCAACGCCAGATTATCTAACAGTTCTTCACGTAAGAGTTTTCATTCTTCAAGCTGCATCTGTTTTAGTTGTGCGCTGCTCTCCGAAGGGTAAGATCGTGCCACTAAGCGTCTCCCTAAAGTATCTCTCACATGTTTAATGGGATCTAAGTTAGGGAAGCACGCTGGCCAAACCACTCTGTGGATATCTTCACTTTCCAGGAGCTCCTCAATAACATGAGTCTTGTGTGATGTGATCGTGCATTGTCATCCATAAAGTCGGGATCAGTATAACTCCGGAAAAGACGCATGTAAAGAAGGATAACTTCAGTACAGTAACTATTTCCGGTAAGTGAGCCGCTGTTGAAAATATGGAGCTCCGTCCGTCCGTTCATCAAAATACCTCCCAAAACAAGCATGGCAGGACCACCCCAAAGAACTTTTTCTGTAATGTTAGTGGGATGAAACCATGTCTACTTTTCTCAATATCAACTGGCGCCGAGAACCGTTTGTTAGACTGAAACGACTTTCACACCAAGCTTTATTAAAGTTACGTCTGTTGTTTAGAAGGCTTTCCAAGTTTGTGAATCAATATTTTTATCAGTTCCAAACTATTGGGCAACGGACGTCAAGCTAAGCCCGTCCTGAATCGTGCCAGTTATTCTACCACGTATAAAGGGATCCTGATGTTTTCTTGTAGTTGTGCATCCTGACGTTTTCTTGACTGCATGTACAATCTAATTTTCACCAGCAGAAGAACGCCTGAAAATGTGGCTTGCTTTTCTTTGTTTTTCAGTTGCCTTCCACGGCGCGTTCTAATTCCTCGTGTTTTGCATGCCCTGTTGTTACGGTACTGATATTTGCACACACATCACCCTTCTACAGATTTGGCTTTTTGCTGTATTGTTCGCCAAAAATTTTGAACGCTTGTGTATATTCAAATATTATGACTTCAAATCTGAATATGATTAGTTATTTCGTGATCGCCTGAGAATCTAGCAAAGCTGGATACTTTACAGCCAGTATCTTGCACACGATGAACGCAGATTTTGTAAAGATAAATATTTCCTCGGCACTTGCAGCTGGGTATAACTCTCAGTTCTGAAATATAAACTTTTTAATGCCACAGAGTCAAACGTTCCAGAAAAATGCAAGTTTATAGGATTAATTTCAAGAAATACAAGTTGAGTGCCACTTAACCAGACTCAACTATTTCAACGTACTTCATCTACAACACTCCAAAACTATATTAAATGATTTTTGCATTCTATTCTCATTTTGAAAGTAGAACGAGATTTTTTACTCAGAAAAGGAAACCTTCTTTGTGTGAATATTCAAAAATGAAGCTTTCTCAACCTAATTCAATGGGAAAAAACCTATTATATTTCTTTATATTCTATTCCCATATTCTTCTTTGGCCTTCATATTTTTCAACTTCCAAATTCATATGTAAATCTTAAGATTTTAATGTAATATATTACAGCTTACACTTAAAACTACATTTCAGTGTTTTGTTAAGTGCTTAAGCTATATATCTGTATATATATATATATACATATATACATATATGTATATATATATATATATGTGTGTGTGTGTGTAAGAAAAAAGAATATGTAAAAGATTAAATTAACAGCCTAAATTAATTTCCCTTCTTTATTCTAAAAATGGTAACCCCTCTCTGCACTGCGTCATTTCGAGAAAAATCTATGTCATATGACTCTTAAGTAATTATGATGGTGTAAGCGGAACTAAAACTCTTAACAGCCAATAATAATTTTACAGCAATATTAACTGTCCAATCAGAATGCTTTGAGAACCAAAACTAACTCAGTTTGACTTCAGATTTCATCCTTAACATTACGCACTTGCTTTCCACGCTTTGGCCTGGCTACACTGCTGTCTGTCTGCTGTGCTTTCTTGCTACAAAATTAAGCCTTTTGAAACAGGCACATTTAATGTGCCGACTTGTGTGTAA
This sequence comes from Stegodyphus dumicola, assembly GCF_044657685.1. Taxonomy (NCBI): domain Eukaryota; kingdom Metazoa; phylum Arthropoda; class Arachnida; order Araneae; family Eresidae; genus Stegodyphus; species Stegodyphus dumicola. Next base: position 40,309,184 of record NC_140776.1, read on the forward strand.
CCGCAACATGTTGCTAAAAATAAAACTGAAGTTTTAATCTGCATTCGCCATCCAAATTCCTGCTACTGAATACATTTATTACAACTGAGTCAACATGACACATGTGCTGTATGTTGGAATTCTAGTGGAAATGTCATCGGAGTGTCTGCAATAACCAACCATCTCTTCAAACTTCCATATGTAACGGAAATTCATCATGTACATCGAGTATCTGCAAGTCCAAAAGTGCTAACGTCAGTGAAAACGAAGTGTACAGCCATCTCTTAAATGTTTAGAAGGAAAAAAAAGTGTTTTAAATCATCAAAGTGTGCCTGTTCTTCACAAAAGTGTTATCATTCAAATTGTGGCTATGATTGTGAAAGAGATTTAGTTAATTAATGTCTTCATGTTCTAATCTTCAAGATATCTACTGCTCTGTCAATCTATGTGCGCAACCTGGCATCTGCAAGTCAACTACACCGAATCGTTCCAAAACAAGTGTATTTTAAATCAAAATCCGAAATTTAATCTAGCGTATACGGTGATTTAATAAGTGCAGCGTCGTAATTCAATAGCGATATGAAAATGTGAAAAAAAAATTCTAATCATAGAACTGTTGCGAGTGCTTAAAAATGAAATCTAGTCCCAGCCTTTCAAAATTAATCCAGGGTTTGTTTATTGTAGAATGACGAATGTTTTGCAAATGACAACGTAATGAACGTAATTGTAAATGAACTCAAGAACATGTGGCTGAATTGCCTGAATTGAAACTAGTTCATGGAAAACCGAGGTATAGCCAAAGCCAAATTTCAATAGAACGTGCCAACCAAGATGTTCAGAATATGATGATGACATGAAAGCAGACAAATAAATCTATGCATTGGGCCGAGAGTCTCAGATTCATTCAATTCATGAAAAACCGTTCTTTTCATCAGGGAATTCAGCTGTCACCTTATGAGGCTATGTTTGGCTGCAAAGCAAAAGTGGGACTGAGCACCTCAAATCTGCCCATAGAGGTTATCGATAACTTAGTTACAGACAAAGATCTCGAGAACGTCGAACAAGAAATGGATGAGCTGTAAATACAGCAACTTTCTCCGCAAAACCAGCTGCAGTGGCGACGGAGACATCGGAAAATCCAGATCAGTTGTCTGACAATAAAAATGCGAACAAATTCTGTGTAGTATGTCAACAAGAGTGTAGTTCAGCCCATTCTTGTGGATCCTGAGGAAAGGTTGTGCACACAAATTTTTGAATAAGTAATGAAGCAGACGAAGGAGGAAAAATTATTTGTAGACTGTGTCATAATAAACAAGAAATCACGAATAGGAGGTCAGCTGCCCATGCTAGCTTACAAACTCAAGGTGTCAAGATGCTTAAAATTTTATTCCGTTGCCTCTTCACAATCGCTTGACCGGCGGCCAAGGCTACACTCGATGCAGTTGCACTACCAAGTGCTCAATAAATCGCTGCAGATGTAAAAATAACAAACTGCTATGCAATTCGAAATGTCATAAAAGTTTATCTTGTTGTAACAAGTAATGGTACTGATAATTTTCTGTAATAAACTAATTCAGTAGATAATGTGATTATCTTTTTGTTTGTTTGTTTGTTTTCTCCAAGGGAGAAGAAATTTTCATAAGAGACCAGGAGGTTTCTGGTACTGTGAGATCCTTACTCACTAAAATTTCTCCCTTCAGACTACAGCCCACCTAGGGCCACCGTACCTCCTTGGCCTTTGTTCCGAAGAACGATCTTAGGTGCCTAAGAGGGGCGGATTCGTCGAAGAAATCCTCTGTGGTAGCTATAATGGGATTATCATTAGCATTACGATATACAAACACCCAAAATTTGCTCATGGCCTTTTTCTTCTGACTTTGGCCGATCGCCCCATGCCATTTCGCGAACTAGCTGCCAAACCCCGAAATCATGAAAAGATCCGACATTGGCCGGTCATTGTGAGACGATATTGGCTGTTTCGCGATTTGGCCGGCTGACTTCGGGCTTTGGCCGTAACATATATAAGCGAAATACCACTGGCTCATCACGAGATCTCTGAAACTATGCATCCGATTGATTTGAAATTTTGCATAGTTACTCATTCCACAATGTAGACGCGCACTAAGAACGGATTTTAAGTAAATCCTGTCAAAAATGGATTTTTTTTATACAATAGAAGTTTCTCATACATTTTGTTTTCAAATCCAAATTCAGAATTTTCTTTTATTGTTGCCAAAACTTGATAGAAAATACAATGTTGCCAATGAATGCATTTTCCTTTAAAATTATTAAATTCATAAATAACTTGCATCTATCTAATGAATAAAAACAGCATTTAAATGAAAAGATTAATAATAACATTTATATTTAGCTGTTATCATAAGTTCCATGAAAATATATGTTATTATTAAGAGAAATAAATTATTTTGATGAAAAATAAAAATGTTGTTGTCATTTATAAAAATTGCCATACATGAAAAATCAAGGACAAATAATTATAATTGATTTAAAAATTTGATAGCAAAGATATTTATTTTCATGAAACTTATGATAACAGTTAAATATATATAAGCCTTAGTTTTATGTTGGCAATTTGTCGTGGTGTAGGCCTACTGGGGATCCCACCACGTTAAATAATGGGGACGCATCCCAATACACAGTACCTCATGGGTGATATGGAAATCTGTGTATGACATATTCACTGACTGGTACTATATTTCCTGACTTTAAATTAAAAAATGTACATTAATTATCAATTCGAAATTAGACATTTCGTCTATATAAGAAGCCTAGGTTCACATTGAAATAAATAGTGTGTTTAAGCAAAGCAGACGGGTATCAGGTAGTATGTAATATTTTTGAAGCATAGAAGAAGAATCAGCTTGCAGTCATCGTGGCTTATGGTGAAGGCTTACATATGAAGATAACAAAACATGAACTTGAAGAATTTCCAGTCTTTATTTCCACGCATATAAAATCATCTCCGTAGATATTTATTCAATCATACTGAAATCTGATACATTTCTATGATTCAATCATAGTGAAATATGGTAAACTGTTATGTAGTACATTGGTTTCTTAAAATTATTACGCAGGTATTTTAGAGAAGCTAAGCAATGTAGATATTAGCAATGTAGAGCTAGGCAGAAGAATGACGTAATTAGCTCCTCGGAGGTATTTATACCAGAGTAGGTGCGATTCTAGAGACAAGCTATGATTGGTTAATATCAGTTTTAGATGCTCTTTTCCAGTAGCATTAGATAACATAGAAAATTTCGTATTTGGGAGAACAGATGAATTTAGGAGGAGAGCACCAAATCTAGAATGTTAATTTTGAGGTCGTCAGTTATTTTTTTAAAGCACCTATCGTAGTCTGTTACATCTTACATGGTTCTAGGGAAAAACCCCACAGGAATAATGCTCACAGGAAAGAAGCCTACACAGAAATATGTCCCCATAGAAAAATTCTCACATGGAAAAATGCTCACTTAGAAATATACTCACACGGAAGAAAGCTCGCATAGATAATATTTTATACTACTGCCCCTGTGCGACATTTTTTTTCCCTGTAACTGCCAATTATTTTTTTTATTTACTTTATTTTTGCATACTTTTGATATGTATCTATAGAAATTGATGTTTGAATGCAGTTATTTAAGTTTGGAGCCAAAAACGTTTTAGAAGGCCACAGTTTCCAATCGAAGTGTGGAATCATTATGAAGCAGTAAACGAGTCATTTTGGGATTGGCGACAGTTTTCAAAATTGCTGCAAGGCCGTACCGTATGCTAGTACTTTCTTATTTTTTTTAAATTTTATTTTAACTGTTAGAATGTTTTTTAATATTATAAGAAACAATATTTAAATAACGTATGAAGGAATCCAAATCTTTCTATAAAAAGCAGATTGCATAGAAAAATTACTGCGTGTTAGGTTTAGCCGCATAATGCTCACAAACACACAATGACCTTCGGCGCTCCAAGATCAAGACCGTATGCAGGAACTTAATTTTCTCAAAATCCGGAGCAAAAATCCTGAGCAACGTCCGGTTAATAGTAAAAGATAACATAAACACCTCACTTTCTTACTACATTCTTCGACGACTGAAATCTCTGGCCCAGTAATGATAAAGGAAAATATAGATAGATTATCGCTAGATTCTTTCCTCTAGCTGGGACAATCTAAATAAGGAATAACTAGTGATCTTTCTCAGCACTGGTTCGTTGTTGATGTTAAAATATTTAGAACAGTGTTTTGTAGACTTAGTCATAGATATTTTCACTTACGCTGTAGAGACATTAGGTATTTTTGGAATCAGGTAAGAGATTGAAAAATTAGCAACGCCTTTGCCGGAAATCGAACCGCGGACCTATCAATGACGCGTTGAGCGTGCAGACCACTACACCACGAAGACTAGTTAAGAAGGCTGTAGTAATACCTTATATACTCCTCCGTTTTAAAGGGCGACTGGGGTTTTTAGGGGACCCAATCGCCAAATCCTGGGTGTGGAGAATCATCATCCCCCACCCTTTTATTTCGGGCGCCACTGTAGAGGCATTAGGTATTTTGGAAGCAGGAGGTTAGAAAAATGAGCAAAGTCTTTGCCGGAAATCGAACCACTGACCTCTGGAATACGCACCCAGCGTGCAGATCATCACACCACGAAGGCATGCTAAGAAGGCGGGAGAAATACCTTATACGTTTATGTGAAATAAGGTATAAATAGGAAACAAGGTATGTGAAACAAAGTATTTTACGTAATTTAAATAAAATAATTATCTCTATTTGCTTATTCTCCTAAATGTTTATATTATAAAATGTGTAACTTTATTTTATTATTAATTTTATTTTTTTATTTACTTACTATTATTTTATTTTTTAACAACTAAAATTGTAACAATTTTTCGCTGTATATTCTGTTTCATTTTTCTTCCTTTTTCCTCTCATTTTCCTAATTCAAAACGGCCCATCCGTTGCATAACAAAGGCGTGCAGAAAGGAAAGGGAAAATACCTTATAACATGATATTCAATTTATCATGACCATCATACGCAGTACTTAAGACAGATCCTTTTTACGATCTTTTTTTTAATCGCCTTCCATCTACCCTATTTCGTGTTTCTTATAAAGGAATTAAGAAGACACAGAACATAAATACTTGTGCCCATTGCATTGAGATAAATGGATATGTCTCAATTTTCATATCGATCAGAATATTCGTATATATAATGTAACGTATGTATATAATGTGCATAAAGCTTTAAAAGTAGCCTCAAAATTTTAGATACAGTTATTCAAACAAGAATACTACTCGAGCGAGAAAAGAGAGAAACACGATGAATTTAAAAAAAATAATAATAAATAAAAAATAAAAAATAAAATATTATTTTAATTGACTTCAAAACGTGCAGTGATTATTTACTTAAGAATAATCTTCGAGGAGAACTTTCTGAGAGGAACTGAACCTGGGAGCGTTACAGTTGAAGAACGCCTGATGCAACTAATCAGTTTGCTAGCACCAAACCTGTGGCTGAATCAAAAGTTACAAAAGTTAAGTAGAATTGTTGAGCAAAGATCAAGTGCTCACTTAAAGTTTTAGGAGATTGCTGGCATGTTTTCTTCGCTGGAACCACTTTATGGAAATCTTCCATATGGTGTCCGCCGAAAACATCGAGGCAAAAACTAAAACGTCGCGGAGAACGTAACAAACAACGTAAGGCGAAAACGTTGTAGTACAAAACATCGTGGAAGAAAATAAATCAAAGAGAAAACGTCGCAGTTCTAAAACATCGTCGTCGAAAATAAAGCGGTTCAAAAGCTTTGCACTTTAAAAACATCGTAGACGAAAATATTGTGGTAAAAAATAAAGTACCTACAAATCATCGCATGACAATAACATCGCAGACATGCGTTTTTCAGGCTTTAATAACTGTAAAATTTAATAATTGTTTAATAATTGCAAAAAACTCGCATAATGGTTTGTGAGCGCAAGATGTAAAGAACGAAAATTTTTAATTTCATATTTTTAATATTAACTAATTTCATATTAACTAATAAATATTTGATGAAAATGTAAAATGGAAGCTTAAGTATAGAAAATTACTACAATTTATAGCGCTTAATAGAATTTCAAACTGACATAGTTAACTAACAAAGGTCATTAATAAAATATTTTTTATAAGTTTTACTGGTAATTTTTCATGAAAAGTATTATCTAAAAAAAATAGAAAAAGAACGATAAGTAAAAAATTGCTAAGTTAATTATGAGATAATTTTCTTAACTTTTGTTAATCTGATACTCTTATAATGAAAGTTATTTCTTGTTTTATTTAAATTTCTTGTTTTGCTTTTTTTAAAATGTATTAATAAAAAATATGAATGGGAAAATTATCCTTCTTTCCATCTTGCGCAGACAAATCATTATGCGAATTAAACTAGAAGAGAAACACGCTAATGTGACAATCAAAATCGTAAAAACAACCTTGTATTTAGCGTAAGTATAATGAAACACTCAATCGATTTCGAGGGCAGCTAAAGGTCCCTCCTCATCAGGAGAAAGAAATACCTAGAAAGAAGAAAATAAAGGAGAAGGAGTCTCAGAAACACGTGGTCCTTATCAGCACGGCACGTGGTTATAACTGGATATTTAATCAGAGTTGCACTGACCGCCTACTTTTACTGAGCCAGGCTATCTGATCAAGCATAAAGGACAAGGAAAATTAGCGAAGTTAAAATAGGGAGCGAGGGGCAAATGCACCTTCACGCTGAAAATCTGAACTTCACATCTGTTATAACCATGTGCTGTGCTGATAAGGACCACGTGTTTCTGAGACTCCTTCTCCTTTATTTTCTTCTTTCTAGGTATTTCTTTCTCCTGATGAGGAGGGACCTTTAGCTACCCTCGAAATCGATCGAGTGTTTCATTATACTTACGCTAAATACAAGGTTGTTTTTACGATTTTGATCATTATGCGAATATCAATTTGCAATTATTAAAGCCTTAAAAATCATGTCTGCGATGTTATCGTCATACGATAATTTGTAGGTACTTTATTTTTTACCACGGTATTTTTGACGACTATGTTTTTAAACTGCAAAGTTTTCGAACCGCTTTATTTTCGACGACGATATTTTGTACCACGATGTTTTAGAACTGCGATGTTTTCTCTTTGCTTTATTTTCTCCCACGATGTTTTGTATCACGACGTTTTCGCTTTGCGTTGTTTCCTCCGCGACGTTTGCGTCCACGATGTTTTCGGCTGTAACCCTTCCATATAACTACGAGGGTAAGTTGAAAAATAAGTTTCCCCTGTCGACTGTGGTCAGAGTTGTGTATGAAAGTCAAAAAATAGAATGAGACATTAAAGATATGACATAACTTTATTTTATTATTCTCGTACGAGTACGTTGAGACATTTGTCATATCGCTTGATAAGCTTTAAAAAGTCCTCCAAGAAAAATTCACGCTTTGCATATGGAAGAAGCGTTGAACGACTAAGGGCGAAAGGCGACACAGCAGGAAAACGCGCAAGTCACCGATACACCATTGGGTAAAGGTCGCTGCAAATCAAGCAGATGGCGCTGTTGCAGTGCCTGCGCAAAGCATAGACCAGCCTCTCATTTGAGCCCCGGTAGGTATGGATAGAAGGTGCGTTTTGAATTCGTGGTCAAAGGAGGAAGTGAGAGCGGTTATTCGCTATGAATGGGCACGTAGAGTATCAGGAACAGAAATTCATAACCGCCTCGTGGAAGTCTATGGGCCAGGTGTGATGTCGAAGCAACTGGTGCAGAGATGGTGTCGCACATTCAATGATGGACGTCAGCAAGTGGAGGACATACCGAGAGCTGGAAGGACGCGCACGGCCACTACAGATGCAAATGTCAGGAAGGTGGATGACATGATTAGAGCGAACCGGCGTATCACCATCGATGAAGTAGCGGAAGAACTTGAAATCTCACATGAGCGAGCTTAAAACATCATCCACGACATTCTTCGATACAGAAAAGTGTCAGCACGATGGGTGCCCCGACAATTGACCTCGACACACAAGGAACAACGCATGGGGGTCAGCCTGGAACATCTCGTGCGTTACCATGAAGATGGCATGACTTTCTGTTTCGGATTGTGACGGGGGATGAAACGTGGGTCCACCATTTCACGCCAGAATCGAAGACCGCATCTATGGAGTGGAAACATCCGTCATCACCTGTCCGAAAGAAGTTCAAGACCTCTGCAGGTAAAGTGCTCCTCACAGTTTTCTGGGACGCCCAAGGAGTTTTGTTGCTGGACTTTTTGGAGGTTGGAACCATCAATGCTACGCGCTACTGACACCCTGTCGAAATTGAAAGAGGCGATTCGGAAAAAGCGGCCTGGCCTTCTCACATCTGGCGTTCTGCTGTTGGATGACAATGCCAGACCACATTCGGCGACGGCAACGCAAAACCATATTGCAACTCTTGGTTGGGAGCGCCTACACCATTCGCCATACAGTCCTGATCTCGCACCAAGCGACTTCCATCTGTTTCCGGTTTTGAAGAAAAATCTCGGGGGAAGGCGCTTTGGAAGCAATACTGAAGTGAAACAAGCCGTTCAACGCTTCTTCCATATGCAAAGCCCTGATTTTTTCCTGGAGGGCTTTTTGAAGCTTATCAAGCGATATGACAAATGTCTCAATGTACTTGGTACCTATGTGGAAAAATAAAGGTATGTCATATCTTTAATGTCTCATTCTATTTTTTGACTTTCATACACAACTCTGACCACAGTCGACAGGGGAAACTTATTTTTCAACTTACCCTCGTAGTTTTGTGTAACCGTCCAGAATTTGCAGAGTACTTGATCTTCATTATATCTCTTTTTATTAAATTTAAATTTTATATGCTATGTTATTCCAAAAATAAGCTTCGAATAGGAAGAATATTTGCACATCGTACTAAATTTCCTAGATCTGAATTTTTTTTTTTTTTTTTTTACTTCCATACTTTTACCTTATGTCTTATGACAAATGGGGAAAATGCAGGTTATGCATTTTTCCCATTTGTCTTCTTATTATTGATAGGAATTTCCTCGAGAGATTTAGAATACTGAAGTTCATATGAATGTTGAATAGTGAGAAAAAATCCGTCATTCTGTCCTAATTGACTAATACTCTGAATAATAAAATTTTAAGAAAACATCAGTTTCATTCACGTGAATTAAACAAATACATTTTCCAAAAACATCCAAGAAATCTATCACAAGTGTCAACATAAAAGATCTACAAATATATTTTTAAGTTTTTAAATAACTCATAAGCTGAAGATAAACCATGGGAAAAGTATCGAGAATTCACTGGCATATACCAACAGCAAAGATAAAATAGTTCCCAATAGCAAAGAGAAAACAGTTTCGAAGTGTTTAAAAGAGTACCGAGAGCACATTCTCTCAAAACGTTTGTGAAAAGGCAACATCACAAATATATAGATTTTATGGAACATGACATTATTTAAAAATTTTCGTTCTGATATAGGAAAAAATACTCATTAAATTATTAAATGTGGGTATTCGTGTGCATGTTTTTAAAGAAATAAATATATACATTTTTAGGGATACATATATACATTTTTAATGCGTTTTATTATGCATAAATTCCGTGTTTTAAATATTATTTATGGCTTCTAAATATTAAAAATCAATTTAATTTTGCATTTTTATTTGAAATAAAAACTTTGTTGTTTAGAATATTTATATAATTTTATGTTGTGGATGATGTAATCAATGACGTCACCTTACTTAAAAAGTAATTGGTTTTATTAATATCTATAAATTTAATCTAATGTTTTAAACATTATTTATGGCTCTTAAATATTAAAATACAATTTAATTGTCTAAAATTCCATAAGTGGAGTAAGTTGGCGCCAAACTATTTTGGCCTTCAAAATTTGGCGAATTTTTTAGGCGCACTAAATGAAAGCACTGAAATGTGATTTTTAAACGTAAACAGAATAGTAACTTTTAAGTTTTGCAGTAGTGAAACGCCGTTAGGTGCTACTTTGGTAGACGGTTGCACGGATTTTTGGCGATTTACATTGGCGCAATTGTTGGCGCGGTTTTTACAGTCGTCAACCATCTCGAAAAATGCTGTTTTTACGTATTTTACGCATATAGTAAAGTATTCGAAACTTTAAAAAAATAAATGTCGTTAAAAATAATGGATTAATTTTTGGTTGAAAACATTGTTTTTTAAGATGGCTGGCAAATGTAAATAAATACATTTACTAAGACTATAAAATGCTAAAGTAAGGTTAAATTATTACTTTCATGTAATAAAATAAAAACACTGCTATAAAAACATTGCGCAACATTTAATTGGATTAAAATATTACTTAAATTGAATATCGAATTAAAAAATCACACCAACGTTTAAAAGAATTAAAATATTACTTAAATACTTTAAAATAAGTTTTATAGGATTTAATTATTTAACATTCAATCATATGCGGCAATAAATATCTCAGGAATTTTTTAAAACATTGTATTAATTTTTTAATAAAAATTGAAGCATACAATTATGAAGTAAAAGAAAATTATGTACTTACATTTTTTAACCTGTCTTATATTGATAAGTACCAAAAAAAAAAAAAAAAAAAACCGGTCCTCTAACGCTCTTCATCTGTATGATCCACATCTCTCACACTTCATTGAAGAAGCAATTAGCCATGTTTTCTCCAAAAATTTAAAATAAATTTCCTCTGACGCTATTAACAATTTATAAATAAATCTTTGATTAGGAAAGCCAGGTTGGCCAAAATAAGGCCTCAAACGGCAATTTTTTTATTCCGATACCAATAATTCTTGGTAATTACCAATAACAACATTTATATTCGAAACGGACACATCCATTCGCTTTGAAATCTGAGGAATTCGAAGAGATGAATAATAAAATTTTAAAATGGCGCGGTAATGCACAAATATTCAGTAACCAATCAGGGAGCTTATTACATCACGCATAGAATTAAAATTATTTAAATAATCATGCATAATAAAATCATATTTTTAAAAAAAGTAGCACCTAATTTTTTTCTCTTGAAAATATAAGATAAAATATCATTAATTATACTTTGCATTTCAGAATTTTTTGTTTTTTGTATTCTTTTATGTTATTTATTGCTCATTTCACTGTTTTTAAGATATTGAAAAGTTTTGAGTTATTTTTTTAGGAAACAAAGTTCTTAACCTCCTTTATACCATCTGAGTTCCTAAGATTTTGCAAAGGGAAGTTGGTTAATTTATTTAATAGGATAATTAATATTTGTATTAAAGGATATTGCTTATCTTATTGTAATTTTGTTATACGTAATAACTTTTTTTTATGAAGTTGTTCTGCACAGTAAAATTCTATGCAGTTTTTAAATTTAACGTTTGGTGTTCCCTTCAGCCATTTTTCCGGTACATTTAAAAGCCAGACGAAGGCTGGCAGCGAAGCAGCTAGTAAATCATATTTCTAGCTGGAGCGCACCGTATCCCTAAATAAGAAGGCTTCGGCACTTCATTTATGTAATTGAATAACAATTTCAGTAAAAATTTTATCTCAAAAATTTTATTTTTAGCAATAAAATTATATTAAAAAATCGCTTATTAAATTTTAATTTATCTCTTTAATGTAATTTTAATTATTTAATTACTTTAATCTTTAATTATTTAATTATTTCACTAAATAATAACTAATTAATTATCAATTCAATTATAATTAATTAATTGTATAATAATTACTGATTAAATAACAATGTATAATCATTAATTAAATAGATATTAATTAAATAGATAGTCATTTTATTTATTTATTTACTCTTGTTCTTCTTTGCTGACGGTCTTCAATAGAGCTCCGGCACTTCTAATTTTAGAAATTAAGCTCAGTAGCCACTAGATGGAGTATCAGAGTGCTGGAATCGCGGATAATTCTAATCGTCACGAAGAAATTTTCCCTGAATACGATTCAGTAACAACGTGAGAATAAACGTAAGATCTTCTCTGTACAAATGACAGCAGTGGTGAATGATGTCCCCAGTTTGGTTACATCATTCAGAAAGTCTACAGGAGTTCTGCTATACAGTCAAAAGTTTTTAATCCGGACGTCCATAATCGGGACCTCAAAACTACGAACCTTCTGCGCGTGCTTATATGCGTATACGCATGCGCATAATACCTTTACACATGCGCATTTAATGTATAACGGACGGTATAAGCTAAGCTAAAATTATCTAAATATTTGTTTCAGTTAATGTTGCAGATTGCGTTCTTTCTTAATCTTCGAATTGGATCCGGTTGATTATTTTTTGCAGACTGTTAGAGCAATTTTATAAAAGTAAACTTGAGCATTCGATTATGTCAAAAAGAATTTCCGATTCTGGAGCTGGCAAAGGATCTACAAAGCGAAAGCATGTGTCGATGTCCATCAAACAAAAAGTGGAATTATTGCAAAAAATTGATAAAGGCATATCCTTTGTTTCTCTAACCATTCCGAAATCTGTTTATCAATTTCACGCTGCTCTGCGCGGGATGGGGGGGGGGAACGTCGCGGAGCGCAATGAACTGGAAGTTGGTCTGTCAACACTATCCTTATCTTCAGGGCAGATGTTTTAATTTTATTCGGCTAATAATTCCTTACTAAATGTAGTATTTCATCTCGATGTACTCTGTCTTTGATATGATTTAAATCAAATTCCTCGTCATTCTAAATATCACGAATACACATCAAATAGTTTTCTAGTTGCAATTTTCTAATTTCGACTATGCGTAATATATGCTTTACGCATGCGCGACTTGAAAGTGTTGCAAATAACTTTTATTTGTGATTATATTTCCCATTTGTATTTTACAACATGTGTGGCAACACGCTTTTTATATTTTTCTCTTGGCAACTTTTTTTTTTAGTTGTTGTCACTGTTTTACTTTACCATGTAGAATTTACTGTACTTCCGCCATTTTGTGTTTCAATATATGTTAATTTAGATGAATCTCTGCTTATTTATTTGTCTCCATTCCTAACGTTAGACTTCATCATGTTATGGGTACCAGCATGATATAACTGTGCGGGGAAATTTATGAGCGAAGTGGAGATAAACATTACCGGCAGTTCGTAAGCCTAACACGGCAGTTCTTGCCTTACGTGAGTTCAGCCTTACGTGAGTCGGAAAATTAGTTCGCAAAAATGGAAGCTGCAAAGATATTGGTTCAGCCGTTATGCGGAAAAAGTGATTGGCCTATTTGGAAATATAGAATAAAGTTCGTATTAAATTATCACGAAAACGCTTTAGAAGTCGTGGAAGGAAAACTGAAGAAGCCAGAGGAGCCTGATCATGCGGCCGCCGAAGAGATTCGAAAGAGTTTTAGAGATGATATGAAGGTTTTTAATAAAGCAAGTAATTGCGCTATGATGGTTTTTACGAACTCCATGACTGAAGACACTTTACAAAAGGTAATGAGATTTGACAGCGCAAGAGACATTTGGCTGAAACTTCACAAAGTATTCAAAGATTCGTCCGATAACCAACTTTATAACATATGTTTACAGTTCTTCAAATTCAGTTGGTCAAATGATGAGATGGCAGCTCATTTGTCAAAATTGAAAAATCTATGGAATGAACTGAACAGTGGGCTTGAAAATAAGGAAGAAAACAGACTGCCAGAAATGCTGTTGATTTGTAAAATATTGGATACTCTTTCTCCCAGTTATCGTACTTTCAAATCGAGTTGGTTACTTCTTAGTGATGAAAAGAGAACTTTAGATGAATTAACCACACAATTGTGCACCCATGAAAGAGAATTAAGGAAAGATCCAAATTTTTTAGAAACTTTAGATCAGGAAGCATTGATAGCAAATCCGGAATTTAAGCGGAAATCATCTATTAACAAGAAAAACAATGGCAAGTGTAATTATTGCCACCAGAGAGGACATTGGGTCAGAACATGCAAGAAATGGATAGCTGATGGAAAACCGCCGAAACCCAGTCCACATATAGGACCAAACAAGAGAAGTAAAAACAGTGTTGCTGCAAATATGACACTTCTAGCTGTAGATGACACAATATTTTCTGCAGAAACGAATTCTGATGATTGGTTTATTGATAATGGGGCCTCGAAGCATGTCGTAAATAACAGGCACTACTTTATAGACTTCAAAAGATTTAAGCTTCCTCATAGCATCACTGTGGCAAATGGAAAGTCATTACCAGCAATTGGAAAAGGCACCATCAAGATAATGACCATTGTAAATGGGATGAATCAAATCAAAAATCTTGAAGATGTCTGGTATGTTCCAGAAATAAGTAAAAATCTATTTTCTGTGTTAGCATCTCAAGATAGAAATCAAAACAGTGTGTTTGAATCAACATTTAAGGACTGCTATTTAAAAATAGATGGTGAAATAGTTCTGCATGGAACAAGAAATGCTGGTGGGGGTCTCTTCAAAGCCGTGATGAAGACCTTAGTTCCTGAAACTCCCATTGACATCAACATGACTGAGAATAATGAATCAACTCTCCAACTTTATCATGAACGATGGGGTCACCAAGATAAAAAGCATGTAAAGGCCATTGTAGAGAAAGAGTTGAATATTAAGATTAAGTCTGATATGAAATTATGTGAACCCTGTGTATACAGAAAATCCCACCGTTTAAAGTTTGGAACCAGGAAAGCGGTTACAAAAGCTGGAGAATTGTTCTCGACAGATATTTGTGGGCCATTTGATCAGTCATTTAGGAAATACCGTTACTTTGCAATTTTCAAAGATGCCTACACCAAATTTCGATACTGTTTTTTTCTTAAAGCACAAATCAGAAGTAAAAGATGTGCTTGAAAGTTTCATAGCTCACGCTAAGAACTTAGGGCATACGGTTAAAGAAATGCTCAGTGACAATGGTGGAGAATTTGACAACCAAGCTGTTCGCAAGATCTTGAACAAGCATGGAATCTCCCAGAGGCTCACAGCTCCATATACACCAGAACAAAATGGCAGTGCTGAACGAGAGAACAGAACAGTCCTAGAAATGGCCAGAACTCTCAAATACTCGAATGAGGAAGTGGACTTTCCAGCTTTCCTATGGGCAGAGTTCGTCAGTACTTCAATTTATATATTGAATAGGACAGGCAAGTCTTCAGTTCTTAATTCAAGCCCTTATGAATTATGGATGGGAAAGAAACCCAGAATAAAACACATGCGCATCATTGGATCGACTTGCTATACTCATATCCCAGTTCAGAAGAGGAGAAAGATGGACAAAAGGGCAACTAAAGGCTATCTCCTTGGGTATTATGGAGATGAAAGGTACCGCATTTACATCAAAGAAACCAGTACAGTAATCTGTTCCCGAGATGTCATATTTGAAGAGAAACCTTCCATGACTGGAAACATTATAACATTGCACCCACAACAAGTTTCTGGAAGAAATTCATCTCAAGATGATGAAGTTGAAAATAAAGTAATAGACGAAGTCCCTCAACAGGAAAAGAAGGAGGTGGAGGATATACCAGAAAAGGAGACTCGACCCAGAAGACAAATTTCAGGGCCTAAGTGGACAAAGGATTATATCATGAAAAATTCAGAGATTTATGAAGAAAATCCTCCAGAAATAAAGGGAATTACAAGTGGAATGCAGTGCAGCTGATAATCCGAGAAACAGAAATATGAAGGCTCAACACCCAAGAAAGCTTTCCAGAATGATCCTGAAACTTTAGAAGAGGCATTAACTAGTCCTGATGCAGAAAAATGGAAGTTAGCCATGGAAGAAGAGTTGGAAAATTTAAAACGAAATGAAACTTGGGACATAGTGCCTAGGCCAGAGGGAAGGAAAGTTGTGAAATGTAAGTGGGTCTTCAAGAGAAAACTTAACAAAGATGGACAAGTGGAAAGATATAAAACTCGTTTAGTTGCTCGTGGCTACACCCAAGTCGAAGGAATTGACTACAAAGAGACGTTTTCTCCTGTAATAAAAAGAAAATCAATTAGAACTTTATTAGCATCCTCAGTTGAGCAAGACTGGCAGGTTCATCAACTTGATATTACTGCAGCCTATTTAAATGGAAGACTGAGTGAGACAATTTTCGTGGAACAGCCACCCGTGAGTCTGCATGAGAAAACACACAGAGAAGTTTGCTTGCTAAAGAGAAGCCTTCATGGACTTCATCAATCTGGGAGAGAATGGAATATGTGCCTCGATAAATTTCTGAAATCAACGAGCCTAACAAGATCCAGAGCAGATCCTTGTGTTTACTTCAATAAAGAAAAGGAGTTAATTGTAGGTGTGTATGTGGATGATCTTCTTGTAATGTCCAACAAAGAATTCATCATTCAGGAATTTAAGGATAATATTGCAGCTACATTTAAAATCAAGGACTTGGGAGAAATACATCACCTTCTTTCAATTAGGATAAGCAGAAGGGAAGATAGCTGTGTGACTCTTGACCAAAGTGTCTATGCTAGTGAACTCTTGGAAACAACCAATATGCAAGATGCTAAAGGAGCATCAACACCATTAGATCCAGGTATGAAATATACAACAGCCACTAAGGATAACATGTTGAATGCTGAAGGAACATTAAAATATAGGCAGGCTGTTGGAGGGTTCTTGTACCTAGCAGGAAGAACAAGGCCAGATTTAGCTTTTGCTACTACTTACATGAGCCAATTCAATAATTGCCCAAGCAAGGAAGATTGGGCTGGTGTACAACATATCCTTCGTTACCTAAAACAGACCAAGGAATTAAAGCTGACTTTCCAAAAGACAGGAAAGAATTTGGAAGTGTTTTGTGATTCTGATTGGGCTGGTGATAAGATTGGCAGACGATCATTTAGTGGCTATGTGGTGCTACTAGCAGGTGGAGCTGTCTCATGGAGCAGTAAGAAACAACAGACGACCGCATTGTCAACAGTTGAAGCCGAGTACCTCTCAATGTGCCACGCAGCCAAGGAAGTACTGTGGTTCCAGTTTTTTAAAGAAATTGTGGGAGAACATTTTTTAAACTTTCCACAAAACATATTTGTTGATAATCAGGGTGCCATTTCATTAGCCAAAAACCATGTCACTTCAGAGAGTAACAAACATATTGAACTCAGGCATTTTTTCTTGAGAGAAAAGGTTGAAGAGAAGTTGTTAAACTTTACGTATGTGCCTTCCAGTTCAAATGCAGCAGACATGTTCACAAAGAGTGTGCAAAAGAAAGCATTGTTCAATCAAAGGTTCTGTGTAGGACTGAGGGAAATTTAATCAAGGGGGAGTGTTGCAAATAACTTTTATTTGTGATTATATTTCCCATTTGTATTTTACAACATGTGTGGCAACACGCTTTTTATATTTTTCTCTTGGCAACTTTTTTTTTAGTTGTTGTCACTGTTTTACTTTACCATGTAGAATTTACTGTACTTGCGGCATTTTGTGTTTCAATATATGTTAATTTAGATGAATCTCTGCTTATTTATTTGTCTCCATTCCTAACTTTAGACTTCATCAGAAAGAAATGTTTAATAGAGTAAAATAAATATTAAGCTCTTTTTGTAAATTTTGATACCCTTTAGATCATAATTGCTCTTTATTTCATAAATTACGGTTTCATATTTTTAATTTTATAATTTCTGCATGCCATCTTACCAGATTTAAACTGATCATCTATAATCCGGAAAAACCGATAATCCGGAACCGCCGAAGTCCCGACGAGTCCGGATTAAAGACTTTTGACTGTACTATAAAGTCACTACCGTGGAACGTGCACAACCAGGGTATCAATTTTAATACTTTGAGAGACACAAAATTTGCCCGCTCTCATGAATTCATTGCATATCCTGTAGAATATGCTTTTGACATATGATTGGAGGCTTTTCTTTCCTTAAAAGTCTCAATCTCTGAGCAAGGCTTGAGTGCAAGGGAAAGACAGGCCTGCACTCAGAAGTTAGAATTGATTTTTCAGGCATATTTATTATTAAAACAAAATTTATTTTCTAAAATTGGGGTTCTACTTACTTAAAAGAAGTGCCGGAGCTTTTTCACTCAGGGCTCCGGTGCTCTCTGACTGAAATTATAATTTATCTCGAGAACTGAGAACTACCGGAGCCGGACTCCGAAGCAAATTTAAGCTTGGGCCTGAAGAATGCATATTAGCAGATGTGGAAGTTAACAGATGAGGAATTGCTATTAGTAAGAGAATGGTTCACTGAATATGAAGAATGTTGGCAAGCTGTCCAGCTATTCAATAAATTATCCCTAGAATTTTTGTCAACTTTAAGAAGGATTTCCTATTTCAAAAATTCCACATGCATTTTTGTTTAATGAGAATAAATAATATTTCTGTCTTCACAGCATCTAGGCTGCTAAAGCCCTGTGCTCTACGTTCTAGCAAAATATTACCCATGAATTTTAATATGCTAATTAACAGTGGGTTTAATAAGGAAAGAAGCAAGCAAAGATAGCGTGCTATTATTACTCATAATGACGGAAATACCTCATGGACTGGAGGAAACGGCGTTCGCCAAAGTCTTCATCTCCTTTCTTCTTGCTTAAAAGCAAGATTGCTACCAAAGAATGCTATTACTCGTAATGACACTTCAACTACTACAGCATGGTGGTTGCTAAGACAACGCGCCATAGTTTGTTATGATATATTCCTCGTATCACGTCCATTAACATGCAAACTCTAAATCCATCCTCATTCGAAGATGATGATTTATATTCTGGTTACAATGAATTTCATCCATCTCTGGATATTGCAGTTAGTATAACTGTTGTAAATTTAGATAATTGTTGATTTCATAAGTAAGAAAGTATTTGTAATTGGGTTTTTATCAAAAGATAACTTTTTCAATTCATCTTAAAACTGAGCATGATTTAAAACAATATAAGTAATGTTTCTAGTAACTTTTAGTCAAAAGATTCCATGTTTTTCTTGATATTATTTTATTAAAATGTTTAGGAATGATTCTATTTCTGATTATCTTTGTGAACTGTTAAGATACAGACTTCTATGAAGTGGTAACAGTGTGATGCCAGATTTGTTGACGTGATGTCATTTTATTTAGTGGCATTTAATTTCCTAATATTATTTTATTTATTTTGTTATTTATTTATTTATTTATTTTGCTTTTTTACAGAAGAAATTAAATATTCCCCTTTAATTAGTGCCACATAAAAAGCTAGTCTGTGCTACCCAGTACACTAGGCTTTATGTGGTGCTAAATATATCAAAATGTTTATTGCCTTATATTCTGGTGCACTATTAACACCAAAAATATGATCGAAATTTACAAGTGCGTATTATATGCAGGATATAAAATTGATAGATTAAAAATATGGAAAAAATCAGTATACAAAAGTTACATTTTTATGCATACTTAGGCTATTTATTTAAAAGTAATGACATACCTTTCGAACTTAAAAAATTTTCATTATCAGATAACATGAAAAGTTTGTCATGTTCGTCTTCCATTATATCTTCAGGCACATCGTCGATTTCTGTTTCATCTTCACCATCACTGTTACTCTGATCCATAAATAAATAATCATCATCTGTTCCATCTTTCACCACAAACATCCTTCCTGCAGAACAATTTCCATTTTCTTTCACAAACTGAATGACTTTCCATTTGAAACCAGCACTGCATTGTTTTGTTTGACAGTAACCCTATTTATTACTAAAAGGAACACTAGACCAACTGTATTTCAACTAAAACCTTTGATGTTCACTTCAAAATCATGGCTTCAAATGTCTACAGAAAGAAAACATCTGAATCCTAATCCGTCGAATTCTTTCCAGTTGGAAGTGCATTCTTACTCCAAATTATTCCCTTTTCTCAAAACCCTACAATAGTATTCTTCTGGACACTTGCACTGAATACAGTCCATCCTCTTTGCACGAATATTTACTCAAGCATTTAACCCACACACATATTATTCCTCTTTTCACCTGTCAATTTGGTATATAATTGTTCGAAAGGCTAGGACAAATCTTCGAATAAGTGACCTCAAAAAATAAGAGCATTGCACATGTATCCTTTAAGTTTCTTCATGAAGAATTGGGTGCATGTTATATGGCATTTAAACCTAAAAGTTTAAAAGGTAAAAGTATATTTATGGTTACCCCTTAGCGAACATTGGCGGTACATGGATATCGAGTGTGTGCAATTCTTTGAGTTCTTATTTTGGCTTGTGTAATGGCGATTTTTGAGTCAAAAATCGCTGCTACACAAAGCCAAAATAACAAGGCAAATAATTGCACAAACTCGGTATCCATATACACATCGACCTATTTTCACTTTAAAAAAATTGCAGAATTGCACAAACTTGGCATTGAGCACTCCCTTGACTTTATCCATGTACACATCAACCTATTTTCACTTAAAAAAAAACATCAGAGAATTGCACAAACTAGGCATTGCACACTCCCTTGACTTTGTCCATGTACACATCGAACTGTATTCACTTAAAAATTCAAAGGAGCAGCCAACAAAAAAATATATAATCTCAATAAACTACATTTTAAATCAAACAATGAAATAACATAAAAAAGGAAATTCATCTTTGCACTACACAAAGGAAATATCCACTTACCTTATTTACGATTTAACAAGTCTTCAGTCAAACAAAATTCCTTAACAGCATCCAAAAACTTCCTAAAATTATCTGAACTAGAATCTGTATACTGGTGTCGGCACATAAATTCACAGAATAAGAGTCAAAAATATCCTCTACAACGCCGTATCATCCAACCATATCCATTTCCTTCCTACAAACAGGACACTTGATAATGGCTACTGTGTAAACCTTAATTTACACACCAGTCAAGTAATGCTCTTTTCTCCTTTCTTTCCATATCACACAGAAACTTCAAATTAATCTTATCACATTCAGCCATTTTACCATCTAAACCAGAAAACAAGCAATGTACTTCCTAAACAACTCACATGACAAGCCCTTACAAATTCACAGCAATCATGCAACCGATTACGTCATAATAGGGTTTCCATAACATTCAACTACTCAGGCTACCATAAATAAACCACCACTTGGTGATAAATGAAGTAACAACTTCGCGATAATACAAGGGGTGCTCTTCTATCTACTCTAATTGTTAAAAAATATAGCTTGAAATTATAGATCAATATAAATATGCCAGAAAATATGGTATTTACATAGTTAGTTAGAATTAAACATACATAACTTACATAGTTGTTAGAATTAAACTGTGTGCCCAAGAAACATTCCAACCCAAAGTGAAAAAATATGTGTGCCTGCCACTGTCTCTAAATTCATTTCAAAGCATATAAACTCATAAAATCAGTCAGTCTATTTTGAAAGGAAACTGAAAGCCTTTATCATTTTATACAGAAACATTCTACTTAACAGGAATTTAATATGAGCAATAACCAGTTAACACAATTGCATGAAATGATACTATTTCCCACTTTTCATATGATGTGAAAAAGAAAGAAAGAAACGAAAGGAAGAAAAAAAATCTTTAAAATGATTTTTAACATCACACAAATTTTTTGTTACTAATCTGCTGCAAAGTTGTTTTTTTTAAATCCCCAATATGGTTAAAACATGTAAATAAGATAAATACAACATTGACGAAACTCTGTGGAAGCATTGACATTATAAGGATCTATTTTTCAGTACTTTCTGATTATTTATACCCCCACTGAAAAGTGATAAACCTTGTTAGCAACTCTGTAGAACATTTGTGAACTCATTGGCAACTTTGGAGAGAAGCAAAAGAACATTTGTTTATGTAGCATTTTTATGTCTTATTTCAATGATGCATCTCGTGCTGTCTGTTTTTTTTTTTTTTTTTAAACCCATTTATTAAAAATGAAACACTGAGCTTTTTCTTTTCGAAGAAATTGTGTTTTATTATTATTATTATTATTTTGTGCTCTTCTGCTGCTTATGTACAAAGTAACCTGTGTTTGCAAATAATAATAATAATAATGTCAAAGGATTGCACAAACTTATTTTTGCATATCAGCTATGATAACGGTATCTGAAGAATAGTTTAAACTTCAGCGCGTACTACAACATAATGAAAATAAAGAAGGCAAACTTCTCAGTTCATTATTATTTGTTAAAACGATAACAAATGTGCTCAATGCAGTAAGAAATACTAGCATTAAAAACGACCATTGAATAGTGCAAATCTGTGTGTACTCAAAGACACATTTGTTACACACATACCTGGATTGTAATATAAATACTTTTTATTGATATCATATGTAGCTATATGGATATTTTTGGCAACATGGTGTGTTGCCTCGTTAACCCTTTCCTGATAGGAGCTTAAGTCATCCAGTTGCTAACAGCACACTAACAGGATGCACTGTGTTGTTGGGACAAGCAATTTACAAGCATCTGCGCAAGTGCAGAATACGTTTTCGCGTGAGCGTTTAATGTATGACGGACGGTATAAGCTAAAATTATCTAATTATCTATTTCAGTTAATGTGGATAATTGCGTTGTATTAACTTATCTTCAAATTGGATCCGGCTTATTATTTTTTGCAGACTGTAAGAGCAATTTTCTAAAAGTAAGCTTGAACTTTCGATTATGTCAAATAGAATTTCCGATGCTGGAGCTCCCAAAGGATCTAGAAAATGAAAGTATGTTTCGATGTCCATCAAACAAAAAACGAATTGCTACAAAAAATGAATAAAAGCATATCCTTTGTTTATCTAACCGTTCCGAAATCTGTTTATCAATTTCACGCTGCTCCGCGGCGGGGGGGGGGGGGGCACGTCGCGGCGCGCAATGAACTGGAAGTTGATCTGTCAACACTATCGTTATCTTCAGGGCAGATGTTTTTATTTTAGTCGGCTTATAATTCCTTACTAAATGTAGTATTTAATTTCGATGTACTCCGTCTTTGATATGATTTAAATCAAATTCCTCGTCATTATAAATATCACGAATACAAATCACATAGTTTTCTGGTTGCAATTTTCTAATTTCGGCTATGAGTAAGGTATGCTTTACGCATCCACGCGTTAAAAGAAATGTTTAATAAAGTAAACAAATAAATATTAGGCTTCTTTTTTGGTAAATTTGGATACCCTTTAGATCATAATTGCTCATTATTTTATAAATTACGGTTTCATATTTTTAGTTTTATAATTTCTGCATGCCATCTTACCAGATTTAAACTGATGATCTATAATCCGGAAAAATCGATAATCCGGAATCGCCGAAGTCCCGACGAGTCCGGATTAAAGACTTTGACTGTACTCATATAGTTATCAGAATTAATTTGAAAACTTTATCATCATATTTCCCTTGCCATCTGAAGTATAAAAAATGTTCATTAAACAATATGCAAAATGTTCATCTCATGCTATCCAAACCCTAAGAAGTATTAATAAAACCTCCAAAACACTAGGATGTAGATCCCTATATTAAAAAAAAAGTAACAAAAAGAATTCAGAAAAAATGGAATGATCCCCTTGTGTTTATATCAGCTGACACAATTAATAGCCAGCTCTATTTATTTTCATTAATGAACCCATGATTTCTGTTTTGGTTCCAAAATAAAAAATACTGCAACAGAATGAAGGTCAATATTCTCCAATCATGATAAATTCCACTATAGTAAACATAGGGCTACATCTAGTGGCCAAAAAATAAACTATTTAAATGTTCTATCTAAAAATTCATATGTGGTGTGCGCATCCTAACAGACAGTTTAAGTGGCAAATCCATATATGACACACCTGGCTGTAAGATACAATTGGTGGCCATTGCATGTGTAACACACCCTTTTTGTGGCTTTTTCTGTTGAGGGCAAGAGAGAATAAGAAGAAAATAACACTTTTTCTGATGCAATTTTAAAATGCTTATTTTGAATTTGTATTTACAATCAAAAGTCGTTAATCCGGACTCGTCGGGACTTCGGCGATTCCGGATTATAGATCATCAGTTTAAATCTGGTAAGATGGCATGCAGAAATTACAAAATTAAAAATATGAAACCGTAATTTATGAAATAATGAACAATTATGATCTAAAGGGTATCAAAATTTACAAAAAGAAAAAGCTTAATATTTGTTTGTTTATTAAACATTTCTTTCAATGTAAGTTATTTAAGTTGCTTCATTTCATGTGACAATACTTTCTCTTTAATTCTATTAAACAGACATAATTTCTTGTTTAGTTACAAAGTTCCGCTGTTCAAGTCCTATAATTGCTGTGCCGAGAATACTGACTAATTTGTCAATCAAAATGTTTTCATTTTCAATAACCTCTGTGTCACTTTCTTCACTATCGGAAGCGAATTATAATGACAACGAACTTGATTTAAATCATATCAAATACGGAGTATATCGAGATGAATTACTACATTTAGTAAGGAATTATAAGCCAAATAAAATAAAAAAATCTGCTCTGAAGATAAGGATAGTGCTGACAGATCAACTTCCAATTCATTGCGCGCCACCGCGTTGCTCCCCCCCTCCTGCTGCAGAGCAGCGTGAAATTGATAAACAGATTTCGGATTTCAAAACATACTTTCACTTTGTAAATCCTTTTCATATTAGTAAATATATATTGGAGATTCTATTTGACATAATCGAAAGTTCAAGCTTACTTTTATAAAATTGCTCTAACAGTCTGCAAAAAATAATAAGCCGGATCCAATTTGAAGATTAAGGAACAACGCAATCTGCAACATTAACTGAATTAGATAATTTTATCTTAGCTTATACCATCCGTTATACATTAAACGTGCATGCGTAAACGTATTATGCGCTTGCGCACACGCAAATTCGCAGCCGTAAAGGTCTTCCGCGCACACATAAACGCCTATGCGTTCATCTCGACGCATGCGCAGAAAGTTTGTAGCTTTGAGGTCCGGATTATGGGTGTTCGAATTAACGACTTTTGACTGTACTGTATATTTCTGAACATAAGCCAAAAGATAAGATTTTACTGCAGATATTCAATCAAAACTGAAGAAACTGAACTAAAATATCTTATAAGGCAAATTTAAATTTGGCCAATAAATTCAGCTATGCATTGCAAGAAATTTGAATAATTAGTTGTCTGATTTAGTTAGATTCATCACATGAGCTGAATATGAGTTTTATGTCTTTATTTGTTTGAAAAATATGTCAGACACGACCATTCCATTATTAAAAAAAATTTTTGCATCTTCAGTGCTGCGAAAATGATACTATCTGTGAAGCAGATGATGACAGTGTTAATGCTGAAATAAAGGCTGATGTCATTCTTTCAGTTTTAACTGTAACAGATAAAGAATAATTTCAAGAATTGCTTGAAAATTTGGAGTTATATTCTAATATTAAGAAATTTGATTAATATAAGAATTAAATAAAATAAAAAATAACATTTTAACATTAATTTCAATTATTTATTTTTGTGATCAAATTTTTATAAATCATTTTAAATTCATGTTTAAGATGACCAAACAACAGTAGTAAAAAATTACTAAAAATGATCATCTTTCTTATCTCATCCTTTTTCATTCTCATCAGAGAAAGATATAAATCATTTTGAATTTGTAAATAAACTGAGTTTTAAACTTCAAGAGCAAAACAAATGCTAAAAAATACTGAGTTTGCTTAGGGAAATTTTAAGGATTAAATATATTTTCAATAAGATTTGTTAAATATCTTAGATTTTAGTGAATTGTAAAGATTTCATTAGATATTTAATAAAAACTTAAAGCAAAGCATTGAGGAATATGGGGCCTATTTTGTTTTTATAAGAAAAAATTAATCTTATTAAGATGCTGTTATTTAGTACTGAAACAAGAGCTACAGAAGAGAGTAATTGTAAAAGAATTTGAAATAGATTTCTATTGTATTGAGCACATGAGTAAAATTTTGTTTCATGTTTATTCTGACATCTTTCAAAGTTCACTGAATTCATAATAAAATGTGCATTTAATATAAAAAATTGCATGATAATATATAAACGGTGAACTTATTTCAAATACTTATATTTAATTTTAAGAAACAAAATAACTTGATCAAATATTTAGATTTTAAACAAAACTTTATGTAACTGATATCTGTTAACTGTAATGAGGAATTTAATTCATAATAGTATATGTCCCCTCAGTTTACATTAATTGATGAATGAATTATACTTATTCATACTACTTTGCTTACTTAATGTGATTTTATCTGGCACATATTATTTGGTAAATTTATTAACTGTATAAGGTGAAATTTCCCTGTATTTCAAATTCTGTACCATTAAAATGTCTTCAAAAGCTGTAGGAATACTTATTTCTGAAGAGACGATTGTATAAACCTTTAGTGACGTTTGAGATTTGCAATTACAAATTATATAATTATGTTTGTCAGTTTTGGAAAATGAGAACAGAATTATTTTAAGAGGGAAATAAGCTGTATGATTCATATGAATCATGTTCTGTATATATATATATAGGACACTGAATGCATAACTTGCTATTCTACCTGTGTTTGTTTACAATAAAGATATTTTTCAATACTTTTTGATTTTTACCGGCAACCTGCAATCAGTCATCAAAATAATATAACAAACTCAAAACCAAATAATAAGAACTGCATTTTGTTTAATTCAAAATTATGACATTTTTTAATTTACCATCAAGTGAAAATTAAGCTATAAAGTTATCATAATCTTCCAAGAAAGGACTATTTTAGCCTCACTAAAATTTGCAAAAAAGGTATATGAAATGAAGTTACGTATCACTTGGAAGCACTATGAAGATTGAATGGTAAAGTAGGGTTTGCATTTTTTTAAATTAAAGTAAATTATAAGTTTTTTTAACATTTTTATTAATTTTTTAGTGGTTGCAAGGTTAAGCCATTCTTTCTTCCCAAATATGCATGACATCTATCTGCTGTACATTTTTAATACAAGCTGTGTTCATTTCCCCCAACTGCACTCTGTAACTGGAATGGGAGCTGAGCTCATTAATCACTATCAAAAGGTTAAAACTCCATTGTTTACAAGCGCCTCTTTTTTGGAAAGGAGGGCACCTAAACTGGTGACATTTTTTTCCTTGCAACTTCTTCCAGTGTCACCAGTTTAACCAGCAAATACCTGTTTTTCAATAAATTCCTGAGATATAAGTGTGTAATTCTTGTTGCATGTGTATCTGTGATTATGTATAAAACAATATATGCTCTTCAAACCATATCAAATTTTATTTAAAAAATTATTTTTAAAAATCATATCTTGAATAATTTTGAACTAAATTTGATAATGTCATCATGAAATTTGTTTTCTATGAATATGTACCAATATAATTATAGTAGGCTTCTATTTTAAAGCAGTGATGTTAACAAACCAGTTCACATGCAATACAGAAGTTTCACATGCTATTAAGTTCCAGAGCAACTTTATCTAAGCAAACTGATTCTTAAAACTGTACTGGAGTATTTATTCAAGCAATTTATTATTGATATGTTACTGGCAAAGTTTGAAATCCAGCATTCTATAGAATACCTAGGCATTGTATATAATGCCTAAAACTAGCTGCAAATGTATGAAATGATTCATATTTCACACATTTCCAAGGCATTCTGTAGAATGACAAATGGCAAACCAGCAAAGTATGAAATGCATTTCTGATTTGTTTCAAAGGACTGAACTACTTTTCTGAAGTTAGTGAATAATGTAAAAAAGCCAAAATGACTACTAAGAAGGAACCACGTGACTACTGGCCACTGAATTGCTAGGATGAGATGTTTGTAGAAAACAAAGTGCATTCCTTTACCCTGTTAAAGCATTATTACTATACAGCATTACATCACGGATGCTGAGTAATTTTCCATATTTCATGAAAACTCATTTGAGTACTGCACAGGAACGATGTGACAGAATGTCGAAAGAACTTTCAACCAATTACAAAAATGTTACATGTAATTCTATTGAACTGTAACGACCACCTTTGTGAGCCCTGCCAGAAAAAACAAAAAGGTATTAAAAAGGGCACTGATGTGAAACTTACGATTGTTTCTGAATTTAACTTCCATTGTAAGGTAGATCTTACCGATTCCCCCTCTTTTTTTTTTTTTTTTTTTTTTAAAACATATTTCGAGGAATAGTTTTTTTTAATGGCACTCTTTCGTTAATTTTTCAAAATAACATTTGAATTTTAGAGGAATGAACGTCTTTTAAATAATAACCTTATCATAACCCTTTTTTTCATACTTTGCCTAAAGAGCATCTGTCATTCTATAGAATGCCTAGGTAAAGTATGTAATATAATTCTCATATTTCATACTATGCCCGTAACAAATATAACTAACTGTTACTTCTTTAGACAATGAACTTGTTACATTATTCTAATTTCACTATTGTTATTAAAGTAGTCAGATACTTCTATTTAATTTATCTTATTTTTCAATTAATACATTAAAGTGACTGCACTTATGTCTTTTAGGGCATTTCTGCTGCATAATCACCACTTCTAAAATTACTGAAAAGTTATCACCTTGATGTCATGCTGTAAAACTGCACAGTATTTTTTACAACACCAGTTTTAATTAGTCTGATATCTGACACTGATGATTAGCCAAATATGTATTAATATTGGAAATATGTTGCATATATGAATCAATTAATCAATGTAGTATGAGTATTCTCTAAAGAGTGTATGCATAATCATATATAAGTATTGAAAAATTACTCATTAATACAATCAATATAGGTGGAGAGTGTTTCTAATACACTCTCCATCTGTATTGATTTTATAATAAAGGTCTGAAAATCTGTACTAAGTATGATTGTGTTTTCTGAACCTATAAATAAAGTTACTCTTTTTATAAGTATTTTTCAAATATTCTCTCAGTATATTCATCACGCTGGTAATAAGAAGAATGCTGAGACACACATGATATTTTTCCCTAAAAGGGAAAAGAATCATTAAATAAAGTAGTTAGATTCCTGCGATAAATGATATTTGTTGAAAATTAGAATATAATAAACAATTTAATTGTCAGCAACTATTACAGGACCAACTGTAAAGCATGCGTGGCACATGTGCATTTGCTCAAGGTGACAAAATCTGAGGAGCAGGAAAACTGGCCTAAATTAAATTTAGGCAAGAGAGTGGCAAAATATACTGTGGTTTAGGGTTACAATTTCTTTTTTTAATTATTATTCTTAAATACATTTAATTAAATTATAATTTTTTTCTTTATTAATTAGTATGCATTTAAAATTCCAGGCTATTCAAGAAGATGAAGCTTTTCAACAAGCTGTACGTACTAGTTATGGAAAGAGACCCATTGTAAGTTTGCTCTTTTTTACCTGTTTTTATATTAGAATATTAAATTCAAATTAATATATATATATCAACTTGAAATTATATGTTTAAATTAACTTGCTATACTTTAAATGTTTAAACATATAAAAGGAAAAGAAAATTTTAAAATGTAATTTTTTATATTGCATCACAGCCATAATAGTGATGAAGATCTGCTTTCTTTTAACATGGTATTTTCAAATTTAAAAAAAAATGCATTTAAAATTCATTTACAATTCTAGAATTTATATTGTTTAACAAAATTTATTTACGATTCTAGAATTTATATCGTTTAACAAAATTTACAGAATTTTCTGCACTGATTATCCCAATACATTAAGAGACAATTTCCAGTGGTATAATTGTTTGAAATTTTTCTTTTGTTACATAGTTATATGTAATTTGGTTTATACATAGGTTTATAATTATTAATTTATAATTTTATTCATTGTTAGTTATTTTATACATTTATTTATCATTTCTTCTTTTGCTGGATTCCCCCCTAAAGAAATCATATATGTAAAACAAATTGTTTCTACATTCATAAGTGATTGGTGCTAAAAGTTTCAGAATCATTGTTTCACACTATTCATATTATGCAGAATTTTGTGAAATAACAAGGTGAAAGCAATAAATGTATCCATGAAATTTCTTAACAGTTATTCATATGACATGAATTATTCAGAATAAAACAACTCGGAAATTTCGGTGGGAGAGGGGAGAGGTTACACAGCTGTTTGCAAGGTATGTGGCTTCATCTGAAAGAAGATTTTTTTTTAAGTTCTAATTCATTGTCAAATCTTTGTACCATGCTGACAGCACTGATAATCCTATGTAGGTTTATCCAAAAAAAAGTTTACAAGGAGAAGCATTTGAAACATAATAATTGTGGAGAGAATATTTCCACCCAGGGTAATTGACAGATGGCGCTAGTTGTCCTACAGCGGTTCTACGAGTAAGTAGCATCAGTACACAGACACTTAAGAGCGACAGTAATGGCACGACGTCTAAAAAAGTGGTCTTGCATAGAGGTGCAAGCCATAATTCGATTCTTATGGGCCAAGAATGTGGCCACATCCGGAATTCACAGACAAAACGTTGAGGTATACGGAGACAAAGCAATGAGTAGACAACATGTAGCAAAATGGTGTCGTTCTTATCAAGTGGGCATGTGGAAAACCGCAATAGAGAAGCGAGCGGCCGTCCAAGTTCTTCATGGATGGATATCAACACAACATGTGTTGAAGAAATCATCCAAAGGGATCAAAGAGTAACTGTGCGTGAGATTGCCTCAGAGTTGGACCTGAGTTATGGTAATGTTCAGCGTATCGTAACCGATGAGTTGCGATATTCCAAAGTTTGTGCCCGCTGGGTTCCACGTGCGTTGTCTGCGGACCATAAGGCCACTCGAATGATGTGCAGCCTCACATTTCTTCAGCGATACCATTCAGACGGCCAACACTTCATTGATCGCATCATTACCGGTGATGAAACATGGCTTCATCACTTCACCCCCACATCCAAAAGAGCCACGATGGAGTGGAAACACGCTGGATCACCGATGAGGAAGAAGTTTAAGGTCACACCCTCTGCTGGTAAAGTGATGGCAACCGTTTTCTGGGATTCGACTGGTGTTATCCTAATCAAGTATTTGGAGCGTGGCCATACCATTAAGGCCGATCATTATTGTTCCACCTTAATGAAATTGCATAAAGCCATCCAACGCAAACAGCCTGGATTACTGAGCAAAGGCGTCATTCTTCTACATGACAATGCCAAGCCCCATACAACTCGCCAGACTCAGAAATTGCTGCAAAGGTTCAAGTGGGATGTCTGGAATCACCCCCCATACAGCCCTGATTTGGCTCCAAGTGACTATTTCATTTTTACGGCGTTGAAGCAATATTTATTCGGAACACGGTTCACCTCAGACGATGCGGTGAATACAGCTGCCGAGAAATGGCTCAATGAGCAGGGCCCTGATTACTACCAAGACGGGATAAACAAGTTGGTTGAACGTTCTGACAAATGCCTAAACAGGTTTGGTGACTATGTGGAAAAGTGAAAGCCAGATGTGTCTCTTGATTCCCATTTATATCTTGTTTCTATCGTTAATAAATACTTTTTCATTTGCCTTGTAAACTTTTTTTTTTTTGGATCATCCCTCGTATATTCCTTCCACAGTGATTCATTTGAATTTAATTCCTGAATTTTATAGGGATGTAATCTCAGTTTATTATCCTTGATGTCACATGCATACGCATAACCTTCTAGAATGACTAAATTAAATTAAAGTACTTTCAACACATACTTCACAGTGACCTAATATCACCATCATTTTTTGAGAATCCTGGACAGTAATCATAGGACCATGTCTATAGTACCTTATGTACATTTTATGAGAGTAATTTTCTTTTCAAGTGGCCATTTTAATATGTGAAATTTGCCTGGTGGCATAAATTTAAAATAGCATTAATGAAAGCTTGATTTTAATGTATGGAAAAGGAATTTTAATGTGAATAAAAGTTTAAAGTAGAAATGATAAAAATGTGGGTACTTTTCTGTTATTGGGACCAGATTCAAAAATGTATGTAATTATGTATATGCATACACATACACACACAAATACATACTTACATGTACACATGCATACATACATTTCTGAATCTGGTCCTGATAACAGAAAAGTGCTAAAATGTGTACAGTCTTATAGTTTTGCATTATATTCTGAATTACCATTAATGCTGATCTTGTGCATAACAATATATTTGTAATTATTAATGACAGCACAAGTGTAGTTACAATTGTCCAGATAGCAGTCAACAGCATCAATTATGTGTCTATATGTCATTGACTTTTCCAACAAAATTGCATTATAACTGTGTATTTTCTTGGTGGATTGAGAAGGTTTATAAAAATGAAAAACATAGATTTAAAAATGGTTCTTTTTTTTATTCTAAAACTGATTTAAATTTTAAACTTAGAAATTTATTATCTGGCAATTTTAATATATTTTACTGCAAACTATGTATATTTTATTAACAACTAAGTTTCTTTTATTATTTATGTGAATTAGAAACTTGTTTCTTAAGTTTATTGTTACAGAGAAAATACACTTGCTTAGTTCATATTCTCTAAATGTGATTAAGAATAAATATTTTTTAATGATGCATGAGGCTGTTTGTTTAGAATTAGAACTTCTGCAATCATCCTAATTCTTAACAAATAGCCACATTCATTATTAAAAAAAAAAGTTTATTTCTACAAGTAATAAACTGTAATTGTAAGAGAGAGAAAGACAGCAGAGCTGATCATAATTCAAAGTAAATTTCCAGTTTAAATAGTCTTACTGGCAGCTTGCAAAGTTTAAAAAATTAATTTTTAATATTTTAAATGTAATGCATAAATATTTAGCTATATTAATGAACCTGCAGAAGGCAACAATATTTCTGTGTTCAGCTTTGAAAGTATCATTCCAAGGAGGAGTAATAATAATGATACTAATAGAAAAATATAATAATTATTATAAACATAGTTGAAAATGCTTTAAACAATTTTGAATATCTAGTTTGAACGAAGTATTTTTTAATTTTAGGATACGAGAGAGAATGTCTTCTGACATTATATTTAAGAATATAAATTTTAATCATAATCTAGATAAATTTAAATCATGGTTTCATTTATATATTCTTTTTCTTTTCAAAACATTTCAGCCAACAGCTAAAGTTCCTGGAACATCTCGTCTAACTGCATCACGAGGAGGTACTGGGGTAAGTATACTTAATAAAATAAATAAAGAAAGAAAATAATAACTACGTAAAATTTTTTATTTCCAAAATGCTTTCATGAGTGTAATATTGAAGAGTATATTTTTTATGTATAATAAAAAATTAACATGAATGAATCTTACAGCAAAGAATATTTTTTCATAAACCTTCACATTTCTTTCTGTAAGAATTCTAAATACCATATTGTAAGGATACTCAAAAATTTTATTCTTGATATAAAGTGGCATCCAGCAATTTGAATCATTAGAAATGCTTGTTTCTCATTTACTATATACATAGTTGAGTATAAGTAATTTTCTAGGATTAATAATTTTGTATTCAGAAATAATAATTAGTTTTTTACTTTAATGAAATCAAAGTATGTTAGGTTAGGTCATTTAATTACAGCAAAGCCTCGAGGGCTATTTGCCTAAGGGGAGGGATGCCTTCGTGGAGGACTTTCTAAGGGAAACTGGCTCGTATACACGTTACGAGTTATGTACATATATTGAAAGGCTTCAGTTATATATCCTTTACATATACTCTGCACTAATTTTGTTGGTGTGCGTTAAATAAGTAAATGATTTCATTTATTAATAAATATACTAATTCAGGAAATACTTTCATACTAAACCTTTCTTGTTAAGCCATAAATTGTACACAAGTAATTTGAAACAGTAAAAAGTTTCCCTTAGTAAATCATCTAAAAAATGAAATTTAAAAAAAAGTGTAAAATTTCAATAATATTAATTTATAATCAACAATTTTTAAAATTTAGTCAAAATTTTATTTGTTTGATTTTGTAATCAAAAAATTGTATTCTTATCAGTTTTACATATACTATATGTATAATGTACTTTAAATAATTGTCTTGTCAGTGTTAGTGGTAACATAATAAAAGTATTTTACAGTTCCAATAGCATTTGTATTATTCTTGTCTGTATGTGCATTTGTTATGAATTGCTTTGATTCATAGTATATTGTTCGTTGAATTTAGTGTATCCTGCTTTTAGTTTAAATTCTAATACTAAGGATAGCATTGGTCGAATTATTTCTAATAAATACCAAATTCAAGCATTCTTTCCATCTGCATATGATATTCTGATTTACTTATTTTCATAATTTTTTATCATTAATAGTGGGGTCGTTCTATGGTACCTTCCTCTTCCGGGTTGTCCTCTGTCAGTTCCCAAGAAGCTCTTACCCGTCCAATGACCGCTGTCCGTGGTGCTGGCTTTACATCTTCTGGGCGAGGTAATTAATTTTCAGTGTAAGATATACATGTTTCTGTATTTTTGTTGATTTTAATATGCATTTAATACATACTTATTTATATACATATCTGTAAAGAAACCAATTTTTAGTATTGTATGTTATGTATAAAAATATGTAAATGAAAATTCTAACTTGAATTTGCAATAGCCCCTTAAGTTTTCATTTTAATTTGAATATTTCCTTTCTCTATTCTAAAAATAGCAATTGCTTATAATAGCATTCTCTGGACTAAGTCATTTCTAAATTAATCCATATCATGTGACTTCTACTTAATGCTGGTGACATAAATGGTTTTGTAAAGTAAATCCATAACAGCCAATAATAATTTTAGAGCTTCATTAATTATCCAATCAAAACATAGTGAAACTGAAACTAATCCTCTCTGAATTAATATTTCGTCCTGCACACTTTGCTTCTACTCGGCCTAGCACTGCTCTCTTACTGCTGTGATATCAAAAATTTAGATATTCTAATAGGAATGATGATGAATGTGCAAAGTTATTTGTTGCCACAAATGCCAATGAAAATAAAAATGAAATTTTAAATTTCCCACTAATGCTTCTCATCAAATATTTTGCTTCTGCAACAACTATTTGGTGCTTTAATAAACCTCATGTTTGCAACATTCACAAATCATCACATGTGTGTATGTATATGTGTGTATTTAAAAGTAAATAAATAAAATATTATTCCTTCTTTTGCTTCAATGAGCATCATTTTTTATATGCATATATATATATATATATATATATATACTACTGTTCTTAAAAAACAGAACATGTAGAGGGGATGTAGCTAAAATGTGCATTTTTGTGGGATACGTAAAGTAAGCAATGTAGAGCAAATGTTTAGCAAATTGAATACTAGATCCCAGCTGTGATGTTCTCTGCACTGACTGAAGCAAATGCCTTTTTTGTATGATATCATTCATAAACAATGCGTTGGCTATTGATATAAAAGTCTTTCTCAATAAGCTTTCTGTACATCATTTGCCATATTAAAAATGTTTCAGCATGGCTGAGCTTGAAACTGTTAACTTAGAAATTTTTCTTGCACTAAGCAGTTACAAGAAAAAAACTGATTCTGTGATACAGTTGTTTTCCCTTTTCAGCTCTACATTGGTTTCCTATCAATAGTTTTAATCTTTAAATTATTTTCAGAGGTTAGAATTCATCAGTTTTGAAGCATTCAACCATCTTAGAATTTTCATAATTTTCTACCCTATTTCTAACTAGCCAATAGCTATTTAGATTAAAAGATTCTTATAAATTACATTTTGGCACTATAAAAATTTAATAAATATTAAAATCAAATCTTGAATTGCAAAAGTTTGTGAAGAAACATATTTTGTGCTAAGTGCATGCTATATATTTTGATTATCTCAAGCCATTATTTGCATTTTGGAAATTATGAAATTGATCATATAGTGATTGCATATTTCATGAAAAAGTAAGCTAGAGTGATTGATTACTTCATGAAACATCATTATTTTTATAAACATAAAGATAATTTTGGACACCAGTGTATGTAATATCTTAGGAAATGTAATATACAGTACAAATTCTAAAATCCAGAATCCGCTATCTGGAATGTTCTAATATCCGAACCTCTGGATCACCAGCAAATACTTTTTTCCTACAAAGTTTAGGAATGAAGAATATAATACTTAAAAGGAAATGAAAATAAAAGCAGATGCAGCATAGTAGTGATTTTTCTCCTGACTAATTGAGATTCCTGCATGTCGCTTTCAAAGACCCATTGGCTAGGAAGTCACCATCTTGACCAATGACAGTGCATTGGTTGACATTAGCTACAACCATGCTTTTGATCTTAGTAGTTGTGGAGGCAGTTAACATTTTCCATCTGACCTAAACAATAAGTGAACCTCAAGACTTGTTTGTTTCGAGTGTGTTGTTCATACTGGTTTTCTTTTGTAAGGATAGCAGTGGGAAAGAGAGAAATAATTAGATTCCGAAGAACTGAAGTTCTGTTAGCATAGTAATCCGCACTTTTCTTTGACTTTCTAATTTGGTTCAACCCATTGTTTTTAAGGCTATTATTATTACAGCTGCATTACCAAAATTAAAGTTTGATACCATTACTGTGACAAAATGGTTTTTGAAAAAGAAAAGATTTCAATGGACAGTTTAGTAGAAATTCTCAATCCAGCAATTACAAGACTTGAACAATGGAACTCTGAACAAGAAATAATATCTATTTATAAAATTAAAGATGGATTAGCACAAACGATGAGATAACTTAAACAACTTACATTGAAAGAAATGTTTAGTAAAACAAATAAATAAATATTGAGTTTTTCCTGTGAACTTTGATTCCCTTAAGATCATAAATGCTTCATAATTTCCTATTTTTAATTTTGTAATTTCCACATATTATCTTACTAGAATTATGCTGACAATTTAATGTTCAGAAATTTCCAAATCAGGAATCTCCAAAATCCTAAGAGTTTTGGATCTCTAACTTCATATTGTAGTGTAACTATTATTAATATTTTTTCCATTATATACTCACAAAATATTGTTGCATTTTATGGATTTGGGGATTTGTAGTGACTAATGACAACACTTGAAGAATCAAAACACAAATTGTTCACCAGTACTATACAGGACAGTGCCAGAGATATGTTTACAGCCATCTAAAAAACTGCGATAAATATGCTGGAACAATCAGCGACAGAGCTTTCAAGCTAATATATAGGTGAAGAAAGCTTCAGCTCCCGACTTTGGTCGCTCCCAGAACTCAAGACACTCAACATACTCTCAATACTCTTTCATGAGCTGCCTTTGAGAACATTCTTGAGAAAAC
Organism: Stegodyphus dumicola; assembly: GCF_044657685.1. Taxonomy (NCBI): domain Eukaryota; kingdom Metazoa; phylum Arthropoda; class Arachnida; order Araneae; family Eresidae; genus Stegodyphus; species Stegodyphus dumicola. Next base: position 40,346,302 of record NC_140776.1, read on the forward strand.
CAACAAGAATTCGTTCTAGAATGTTCTCACTCCATTTATGGCATATTGACCCTTCCATCACCAACAGAGCGATATTGGTCAAATCTGGCAATCCTGTCTTTCCTTGCCATTTTCTGGTAACCCTAAACTTGTTTTACAGGAAAGCTATTTTACCGCAGCTGGGCATTTCACAGCAATATGTTTGCCTCTTTAAAATAATGAATAAAATTATACATGATCATCCATAAGGCTGATTTTTAAGCAATCTGATTGAATTCCGACTAATGTCCTTTTGATTAAGCTACAATAACACACCGAACAAATATTAATTTAGAAGTCAAACAGCAAAAATCAACGTTATATTTTCAAATTTTCACAGGACTAGTTTCGATGGTTTTACCAAACCATCATACTCAGCTGCAAAAGTGCAAATAATTTGCACTTTGGTATTGCACACATTAAAACATTATATGTTAAATATATATGTGTATAAAATAGGTACTCTTTTCATAAACATTAGATTTCAAATCAGTATTTATGTTTGGTGCTAAGTGCTATTAACAGAAAAGTAGCAATATTTTTAGAGTCATTTATAACCAGATATCATTCCTTTTAACTTCTTAACATGCTAAAAAATTTCAATTTTTTTCTTCAGTGCCCACAACTCCCCCTTCCCTTATTGTTTAAATTTTTTTTTGAAACTTTTGTATCAAATTTTATTTATTTTATTCAGATTTTCTGTAGTTACTTGGAAATAATATATGGAACATAATATGCCAAGCATACCATTCAGTTTTTTATGTAATAACAGTATATATAACATTTAATAATGCAACTCATATGTACAAATTACATAACTAGGTGACTATAAAAATTGTAATGCTTTTGCTGCAGTTTGCAACAAAAATTCATGAAGGGAGTAAATATAAACCATGCTTCATGACCAAAATATATTATTTGCATTTTCCTGAAAACATTTTCTTTATGTTATATCTTTTATTTTATTTCAGCACCATCAGGTATATTTGACCCTCTCAATCAAGCAAAATCTACTATATCTCCTTTGCAAATGAAAGATGAAAACAGGTAATTGATTTGTATTTTGTTTTAATAAAAAATGTAAGTTTTAGAAATTTTCTTAAAAAAAGTGTAATTTTTTTTAAATTTAACATTTAGACATAAAATCTATATAAAATGCTATTTTTTGGCCTTATAGCAAATGTAGCTACTTTTCTTCTGTAGCTTTGTAGTGTTTAAACTTTACAAATAATATAATTTTAAAAATTAAATTTATTGCATTAATATAATTTTCTAATGCCCTATTAAGGCTTTTTTCAGTCATGAAACTCTGACAGAGTTATGTTACTTCAATTGAAAAATATGTGTATGTAGACGGAAACTTACCTTCTTCCTTTCTTAAATCTTAAGAATTTATTAGCCAACATTTTAAAGTCAATAAAAATGAAAAAAAAAAGTAGTTTTTACATATCAAACTGGGAGAGAGAATTTTTTTTTTACTTAGAAGAAGTATAATTATGATGATTCATCTGTATTATTAAATAATGAATAATCTGTATGTATTTTCTTGCATTATGGAAAAATGGTAAACCACCAAATTTTGACCACATGTAGTCCTCCACTTGAACATATGTGCCACAAAGCCAGAATTTTGAATTTGTTTTTTGATTTGCCTCATATTTTGTATGAATTTAATAAATTCTTGTTTAACATTTAACTGCTGTAAGCAGTCTGTCAGACCCCGCCACATTTTCCATTAAATGCTTCCACCCCTTAGAATAATTAATGGGTATTGCCATTCTTAGTACCTTCCTAAACCAGTTGTCCAAGGTCACATACCAAGTTGCATTTGGCTAGCTCTATTTCTTCTTTTATTTTTTAAAATTTTCCCCCCTCAGCGGTCTGTGGGACCGATCACAGCAGATACGAATTCAAATTTCAGACGATAAAGTTCACTTTTCGTTGTTGTTACATATTTCGCTTTTTTATAAACATTCTTGAAATGGCTTCAAATGCGCACAGGAAACGTTCTATATATCTTACCCAAGACCAAATTAAATAAATAGTTCAAAAGTGCTCTAATTTACAGTTCTCTGAATGAAAGTTCCCATGATGAAATTATTGAGAGCGACCACGACACAAATTCAGAAATATCTACGGAGGAAAATGAAAATCCATGTTCTCCTTCTACAAGAGATTTTTTATTGGAAAAAATGAATTCAAATGGCCTATACAAGAGCCCAACAAGGGTGTTCGAACTCGTAGTCACAATATTATTCTTCGTTCAATCTATTCAACTGCTCGTTGAACCCGACATTGGCCTGTGTCAATATTCTTCAGAAACTTGGATATCTGGGCAATAAATGCATTTGTATTAATTCAATCTTATCCCATTGGCACCGAAAATGAAATGAAAAGATTTCATTAGCAATTCAGTTGGTGCAGTCTCATGTAAAATGGAGGATAACTTCATCATTTTTACCTAAAAAACTCAAACTTACAATAAGAAGAGTTTTCGAAATAAATGATGATAAACAAAACATTGCGATCGAAGACAATAAATTAGATAAAAAAAGAATGTGCTATATTTGTCCACCAAGCAAAAAAAGGAAAACAGCTTACAAATGTATAGCATGCAAAGAACCAGTGTGTCTACAATGCAGTAGAAAAGAATGTATAAAATGCAGTTCGAATTATAATTTTTAAAACAAAAATTAATTTCCCATGTTCTTATTAAAGCATTCTTATTGCAAATTTTAATGTAAAATAAAAAAGTTTAATTTTAAAATTTACTTTCTATCTAGATTTGCTATCTAAATTTACCATCTAGATACGTAAGCGAAGGAATTATTATCATAGTATATATTTTATTTTAATGAAATGATTTAAGTATAAAAATTACTTTATATCTTCATGAAAAAGTTAAATATATGAAATTAAATAACATTTATTCAAATAAGAAAAATAAAACAATATCTTGTTTTGTTTTTAGCAGAAGCGGTCTGAGAGACCGCTCACAGTAGTTATGCGACAATTTAAGTTACAGTAGTTAAAGGTTAATTAACTCAGCATTAAAAAAGCAGTGTGGGTCAACTCTGCAGAATGTAAAATATTTATGTTTCAAATCTAAGGAGAAAACTCAGCAATTTAAAAGAAATATGATGCCCAATTTAAAATATTTGTATCTTCCACCCACCAGTTTGTTGCTATTTGGTAAAGCTAATTTTTTTTTTTTTCATATTTCATCTGTATTTTATTGATTAACAAAATAAGTTATTTAAAAATAATAAGCACAGTTCTTTATTTCTGTTGTTATTAATTACTATCCAGACCTGTGAACTCTAGCTGGACTTCTTAAAAGCTTTACATATTTTTTGTTCTTTTTTATTGTAACTATTTTAGGTGGTAGGACAATGGCTAATGTGTTTTAAATAATTAATAATGCTTCAAAGTGGAACAGTCTAACCTTGAGTGTGTTAAACATGACCCACGTTTCAGTAAAACAAATTCATATATATATTCAGTAAAACAAACTGAATTATTCATTAGAAAAATGCTTGAGAAACATAAAATTGTAATGATTATCATCATACACACACATACCAATAAAAAAGGAAGTTGAAGGGGAGACATAGACCCATATATATACCCAAATCCAGAGTTGGGAAATATGTAATTGCAGTTACAATTACAATTGTGTTGTAATTGTAGTTCTAGCATGTAACTGCAATTAATACATTGTAATTGTAATTAGATTATGCAGTTACATTGTAATTACTGTTGCAGTGTAATTGCTCTTTCAATTGCAATTACATTGTAATTGCAATTAAATTGTAATTATGGTTAAATTGATATTGGAAATCTGATAGCAATTACATTCTAATATAATCACAAGGTAACTGCATAATCTAATTACATTGTCGTAGTGAAGTTTAATTATAATTACACAGCAATTGCATTTGTTGCTGGTTTGTTGTGGTGTCCATTATTACATGGAACAATGGTTGCCAGAGCCTGCTCCCAAGAGAGGTTGGACTTCTATTTTCCATCCCCAATTTTGAGGAAGACCATCCTGGGGTCTCCTACCCCTCTTCTCTCCCACCAATCCACACGAGAGGACTTTTGGCTTGCGGCATATTTAGAGTGCCGCCATGCCGCACCTACATCATACATTTACTAACATCCAAGTCTTCTGCAGAATTCGAACCGAGCTCTTCAGTACCGTAGTAGGCTTCGCTAACCACTACACCAGCTGGGCAACAGCAATTGCATTTACACTATAATTGTATAATCTAATTGCACTTACAATGTAATTGCAATTATACAAACTAATTGCACTTACAGTGTAATTATAATAGTGACTGGAGTACATAATTATAATTATTTTATTAGGAAAGTAATTGCCTCTGATAATTTCAGCTACATAGCCTATGGAAATCATGATCATAATTGAAGATATATTTGAAATGGTTCACCATTTTCGATAACAAGTTGTTAAGTAATAAAAAGGGATAATCATCTATAAGAAAATAGTAACAACATAAATTATTAATTAATCCTCTGGAAAATACTACATATATTTTCAGTAAATGTTTAAAAGAAGTATAGTTAAAGTGGAATATATTTACAAGAACTAATTTTAGTTGTTTCATATAGAACTAAATATGCATGGCTTTGTTAAGCAAATATGTGTGTTTATGGTGTTCTTTGACAAATGTGTGGATTTGAATTATTTGATTAAAGGAAAGAAATTAAAGACTATGCCTATGGAATGGGATGCCATTGTGGAGGATTTATGCAGGGAACCTTTTTAAATTTAATTTAATTTAATTTTAATTTTTTATTACACAAGAAACACATCACAATTTTTAACAGACCTAAACTAATTTTCATAATCTTATCCAATTGAATCCCTGTTCGCCTGTTGAAAAATGACTTTGATCCATAATCATTCAGCATAATTGCTATGGATATTAAAATTTTCAGAAGCAGTATTGATTGTGAACTAGTTTATTATTAAATACAACATAAATTTTTAATAAATCATAAAAAAAGTTATTTACTTACTACTGTAAAGTCAATACACCTGTGTAATCTATCTTCATAGCTTCAGATAAAAATGAACAAGCATAATTTTATCAAGTGCCTGTAGGTGATTGTTCAGGCAGAAGGTTAGAATTTATGAGTTATGGCAAGTTCCTTCCAAGTTTCAGTGCATATAGGGGTGCGAATTTACCTCTTTGCCTCGGATGAAAAAATATGTAAGCACAGCTGCAATTATGAAATTGGCTTTTTTTAAATATAACCTACATTTTTAAAAAATGATTAAAACACATAATTTTTTATGAGGAAAAGCATCTGTCTGAGCTTTTGAGGTAAAAGAAAAAATAAGTGTAATGTTATTAAGAAGTGTCTGAAGATAACAGTTGCTGGCAGAAATATTACATTATTTTCTACCTAAGAACATCCTATTCAGTTAATATCTGAACTGAATCTTGTAGTAATGATATTAACTATGAATTAGGCCTTTATTAAAAAATCATATTTGAAATAAATTGTTAAAGTAAGTTTTACTGCAAGCAAATTGCTTAAGCAGGAGATATTTCAGATAAAAATAAATATATTTACATTTGTATATGAATCGATTGTTTGTTTAACTGAATGCAGCAAAGCACCTAAGGGTAAGGATGTCTTCATGGAGGATTTTTAAGGGAAATTTAAGGAAAAACTGTTTTGTATTTATGAAAGGAAAAGCATGAAGATAGTCAAACATAGAGATTATCCTCTGGAATTTGAACCCAAACTGATCTACATCTATAAAAAAAGTTGTAACTACTCAATTAGTGCTGCGCCAAAAATTTAATTGCTTTTGCAATCATATTGTAATTCCAAATGCCATTACATTATAATTTCAGTTATGGCTGCACTATTTATAATTTTAATTATTTTTACTTTAAAGTAATTACAATGAATTACAACTTTTTCGTTCAATAAAAGATAGTATTTTGTTTCCCAAGGACAGTATTCTATATCATAAGTAAAAATAATACCCCTTTCTCAAGGTGTTATAAACCGCTAGTGCTAATAAATTGAAATGTAATTACCTTGTAATTCTAGTTAATATACATACAGTATAACTGCAGCTATAATTTTATTATTATTATATTTGTAATTGTATTTTAATTTTAATTATAAATAATGCAATTACAATTACATTGTAATTGAATTAAATGCTATTATAATTATATTGTAACTGTAACTATACAATTTATAATACAATTGCATTGTAATTGTAGCTGCAATTATATTTTAATTACAAGTATAAGTGATTGCCATCACTATTTAATTAATTACATTGTAACTGAATTGCTTATATTTGCAATTATATTATAATTGAATTATGACCAACTCTGTGCAGATCTTTTATATCTTTTGTGTATTTATACACTGTAACTCGGAATTTTGTTTTGAAAGCTAAAAAAATAAAGCAAAACTGAATTTCAAGTCATTCAAAAATATAAAGGGACAATTAAAAATTTTCCAAATTAAAAAGAATGACCTCAAATTTTTCCTTCAGAACAGAAAAACTGAATAAGCAGAGAAGTGATAGGATATTGAAATACACATTTAAATCATGTTTAAAATTTTGGTGTGTCTGATATCTTGGATATTTATAATGTTTTCATAAGAGATTGAAATAAGCATATTTTGCAGAAAATTAATTTTAAATATAATACATATATATATAGTTAGAATTAAAACTAAACAGACAAGAGAGAAACAAGCAAGAGAATAATATAACCTAAATTGAGTAAATTAATGGTATTGTAAATTTAAAAAATAAAAAATTGTTTTTAATTAATACTAAAAATAAAGTCAAAATAATATTTGCTATGTCAAATTAATTAAATATAGTGGTAAAAATGACAAAAAAAAAAAAAAATGGAATCTTCAGACCCTTATGTTGTCAAGAAGAGGTAAAGCCTTCTTATGACAATGCATTTCTTATGGGCAGATTTATTCTGTTTCTGCAAGCCTAAAATTATCTGAGGATATAATAATTGTCTGAGGACTTAATAATACAAATACTTTCAGTATCCCTGAAAATTAAAAACTTCTCCCCTACAGAACAAATCTAACCCACACAAATAAAAAACGAATTCTATAGTATCAGTCCTATAAATGAGAATAGAAGTGAAACCTTTTCAAATAAAGATTAAATAATATAAAAGAATAAAATTCCTAAGATTTGTTTATTCTATTATACTTTGATAATAACTTTTTAAAAAATTATAGCATAATTATATACAACAAAAGAAATAATTACAAGAGTGAATACAGAGCCAAAATATAATAACTTGCTTTTCGTTGAACTTTTGGTTAAACAACTGTCCATTAGAATCTGGAATTTTTGAGAGAAAGCTCTAAGGAATATGCAGTAGGGATGTTTTTGGTGAATTTGTATTCTCGCCAATTTATATATATATGTGTGTGTGTGTATATTTCATCTCTTATAATGGTTAAAAGTCATCACCATATGTCATTTAATTATTTCGTATTTACAGTAAAAAGTGTGTGCATAATATTCGAAATGACTTTTAGAAAAGTAATTTTAAATGTTATTACATGAGTGTACAATTATACTGTACAATTTTTTATTATTTTTAATTATTGTAAAGCACACTAAAATCATTTAAAATTTTTTCTGTTTTTATGGAGCTTATTAAAATATCATGTCCTACTTTTAGCCACAATTTAAGATAAATATAATTGATTAGTGAAATATCTCTGTTAATACAAGTTAATACATATGTTTGAATTGTAGTGGAAGTGTTACAACTGCAAAGAAGGAAGTTTATTTAGATGACACAATTTTAAGAAAATTTCATGTTATCTTAAGGAAATAAAGCTCTTTCCTCCCCATTAAAAACCAATAAAACAGACTGTGATTAATTATCCTACCACCAATAAATTTTCATTCTTAAGCAAATAGAAATATAATACTTCATTTAATTTTTGTCTAATTTAGAATTCTCTTAATGTCAATAGTATTTAATTTTTGCTGTCATTCATTTTTAATCTTTATGCTTAACAATTACATTTTCATTTTTGTGTTTAAGTGAATAATATCTTGGTATCTGGAATATTTTTTTATACTTTCCTGAAATTAATTTCTTAATTTCTTTCTTATGTAAATTGTAATATTTATATGTTTTAGTCCTGAAGAGAGATTGAAGCAACTGGAAAAAAAAGTTTTGGAATTGTTAGAAGAAAGTTGCATTGCTGCAGGTTCAGGAGAGTTAAAACTAGTTAGTATTTATTTTATACATGCCATAAATATGCAACTTTAATTTTAGAGTAATGCAGTTTTAGTTGTGTTTGTATTATAGGCATTAGAAAAAGGCAAAGAAGCTGCAAGTAAAGAAAGAGCTCTCACTAGGCAAAGAGATCAACTTGCTTTAGAAATAACACCAAACATGGATTTAACATTTTCTGTATGTGTAGTTGTATTTTCTTAAAATTTTTGTAGTTATATTAGTGCCAAACTCAGCATCAAAATAAATTATTATAATTTTTTCCAATATGCAGGTATTGCTTAATCTAGCCACTCAATATGGAAACAATGAAATGTATGGAGAAGCACTGAATACATATCAGATAATAATCAAAAACAGATCTTTTAGCAATGCAGGTAATTGATATGGCTTGTGTTTGAACTATATCTAATATTATTATTTACTATATCATATTAATATTAACTTTGTGTAATGCCATAAACTTTTATTCTTTCTTTAGGTCGTCTCAAAACAAATATGGGAAATTTATGTTTCAATCAGGGAAATTATCCTAAAGCAATCAAATTTTATAGAATGGCTTTAGATCAAGTTCCTAATACTCATAGGGATATGAGGTAATGGTTTTGAAAAAAGAAATTAAGTTTGTATATTTTTGTTTTTCTAAATATAAGTTTCACACAATTTTTTAATTGCAATATTAATTATCATTTGGTCAATAAAAAAAAGTATAGTGATCTGCTCATAATACTCACAAATGATAAGAGTTGAATAATTTGATGATAATGAATTTTTACATTCAGGAAATGGTCATTTCTTGAGCACAGTATTTCTGAAAACTGTATTTATTACATTTTCTTTGAAAATAGATTATAAATTAAATTTTAAATCTAGGGAAAATATTTTAGAAGGGATCAACTTTTCATTGTCTTAGCAAGAATTGCTTACATTTATCTTATATTTGAAGCAAACTCCAAAATTTATAGTATAAGCTTTATTTAATGAAAAACTGAATCACTTTTATTATGTTCTGTATTTTATTTACAATGCTAAAGATAAAATTAATGTAAATAAATAACAAATTAATTAATATTAATAAAATATTTTATTATAAATTAGGAGAAAAATTTTGGGAAATAAAACTTGCAAGAGAAAGAAAAAAATTTCATTATCTTTTTAATGAGGGTCAAATAAATCTTCAGCTTTCTGTTATATATAAGTTATCAAATCAAATCAAAGTATAAAAAATACAAATAAAAATATAATTTAAGAGCAAATTAAGAATTAGTCTTTGGGTTGGAAAAGTATAATTAAGTAAATACTATTAAAAAGGCAAAAAAAAAAAAAAAAAAAAAAAAAAAAGTCAAAGACTTATTTTTAACTTACCTAGTATTTTTATAGTTTAATTAAGTTTCAAGGTTTAAATTCATTTTTTACTTGTTTAGTTGTAATTTAGTATGATTAATTAATTATTTGAAGTCAATCTTAGCAGAAGTTGTGTAGGATAATTATTCTGAAAGTTCTATTTACTATTATTTTTTTCAATTTTAATAGTTTTATATATATATATTTATTATTATTATTATTTTAAACAAATGTCTGAAAATGGTAATTCTTGATGTTAAAAGTGTAGCAAAAGAGACAGAAGTGTATTTTATTTACCAGAATTGTATTAATTTTGCTGAGTAACATATTATTAACCTCTTGAAAAAAATCCTAAAGAAGGTTACATTTTGTTCTGAAAGGAAAGAAGGAACAAAAAGCCACATTTCCCCACCCAATCCATTTAACATTTATTAGAATGGAAATATTGTAATCATTTAAAAATTGTTTGTTTTTGTCTCTTATTAACAAAGTTTTAATTTAAATCATTATTTAGTTATTATGTTATTTACATGATAAAGTAAAAAGTTAATTTTATCCCTGTTATCATAAATTATTCAGAAACTATGATTATAGCCACAGAACAATAAATTTAACTTATGGGTTTGTTAGGTTTTAAAAAAGAGCAACTGCTATAAAGATATGTATTAGTATTTACTAATAACTGAATTTCTTCAATTTCAATTATTTTTAAAACTTTTTTTATTCTACACTGGACCTTACTTTTCAGCAATTAGTTTCTGTCAAGTCTCAAAACGAGCAAAAAATTAACTATAAAATTATCATTTGCACTGTCATCAAGATCATAGCAACTGTAGAAGCTTGTTGCCAGTTGTATGCCAGCCATCCCACATAACAAGCATATTTGTGGATTATCCAAGCAATACAATAGAGATGTTTTGTAGATAGTTATGACCAGATATGAAACAAAAATTTGTCACACCCATAGCTCTAGGCAGACTATGGATATCCGGAGTCTTCAATAAAGAAAACCAGGACTTCTCCCCAGCTAATTCTTAGAGTTTGGCTGATGTACACTGATGCTGGACTTAATTTTTAAAGTGAAGTATTTAAATAATGCTTTGTGCAAATTAGTGTTAAAATTTTCTTTATAAATTACTTACCACCATTTCATTATTAAATTAGGTTCAAGGAGCAGTGTGTTCTGTATTTTTGTGAAATGTATGCACTTTCATATAATCTGACAGATATTTGCTTATTTTATGTATGTTTTCTTATTTTATGTATATGAAACGGTGTAACATTTTTATTCATGTTAGAATATTTTTGCTGTATTAATCATCTTTGTATAGTTAATTTTGAAAGCCCCATGGCAGTTTTTGTTGTTGATATTTTGAATTAAGTTCAAAAATTGATTCAAATTTCAGTTCATGAAAATGTATGGCTTTTTTCTTTATATCATTTTCTCTTTATCTTAGCTATTATAATGTCAATATTTATAGTAAAAATTAATGATTACATTTTCAGTTTTTAAATTGCAGGATTAAAATTATGAAAAACATTGGACTCGCTTTTGTTAAGCTTGGCCAATACACTGATGCTATAACATCATATGAATATATAATGGCAGAGAAAGCAGATTTTAGGACTGCATTGCATCTTCTTTTATGTCACCATGCTCTTGGGGACAAAGAGAAAATGAAAAAAAGTTTTGTGAAGCTGCTAGATATTGTTTTGGATCACGTTGAAGATGAAGATAAATACTCAGCTACTTCTGTAAGTACTGATCAGGCATGTTAAAGTATAGTATAGAAGATAAAAATTGTGCACAACTTTAGAAACAGGTTTGGGCGAATTTTATAATTTTATATATTTAAGATAATCAGAGAAAAATTATTAGTTTAGGCCTAAAAAGTAGGATAAATAATAAATTAAAGCACATTAAAGATGTTAATTTCATTTTAATGTTTTTATAGCATGAAACAAGAGGTTTGTAAAGTGACATATAAAATTTATTTCCTATATTTGTCAGATGTCTGTTTTACAGTAGGCTGGTTTAAAATCTTAACATATTCCAGCTGAAGTTTTCCCAATTTAAATTGATATATACAATCATTACTACCCTATAAGTTTCACAATTTTGTTATTCTGAATATTTCAAATACTTTTCTCTTAAAGGTAAACATTCATTATCTGGTTCTTTTAATGTTCTGTGTATTATTACCCTGATTAAAATTTTTTTGGTTGAATTTAAAACATTGTCAATCAATATCTGACAGACTATGTATGCTTCAGGTATTGTTGAATATTAAATCAGTAGAATTTTATTTTCCTACTGTGTTACTCTTGAACAGTATCTGTATTTGAAAGTTCATTTTTATGCCTTTTTTTCTTCTTTATCTCTATTTAGGATGACCCTCAAACAAATCTTATTGTTGAAGCCATAAAAAATGATTCACTTCGTAAAATAGAGAGGCAGAGGTGTGTATGCAAGAATTTTCTGTTGATAGATTAAATTACATATTAAGTATGGAGAATAATTTTTTATTAATTATTGCAAACAACATTGTGTATTTTTTATGCTACATAAGAGAAATTCCTTAACAATAATGAATGGTGTATTTGTCCCATACACTGAAGTTATATTTTGCTTTATATAAAATTGTATTTTTTTCTAATAAATAGTTGTCATGAGTATCTGTACAAATCAAAAATTTCTGTTGATGAAAAATCTAAAAATTATTGATTTAAAGTTATGATGATGACAGTAGTAATAGCATTGCACAAGACAATTAAATTTAAATAAAATTAAGTTTTAATAATTTTATTTATAGGAAACAAGAAGCAGAGTGGACAATCCTAACAGCTGCTAAATTGATTGCTCCAGTAATTTTAGACACTTTTGCTGCTGGTTATGAATGGTACTGTCCTTAATATACAGTATCACTTTCTGTAAGAATAATCCATTCGAAGACTAAATGTAACTTTCCAGAATAAATTTCAAGTTAAAATGTTTTTTTCATCCTGTATGCTTAATATGCAGTAAAAATATTCTGTATGCTTAATATGCAGTAAACACAATAAAAAAGTTTTCACCATTTCACTTAAATATAAATTATTTATAAAAATTATACTTCTTGATTTAGGAATCTTTTTTTATTATTATTATTTTGATTGGAATACTGTGTACTTGTTTAAAACTGGTTACTCACATTTTTTCATAGTACTATTATTTCAAAACTATATACAGTTGTTCCCATTGATAAGCTTTAATAATTAAAAAAAATTCTAATTAAATGCTTTACTTTTTATAATATTAAAAGATAAAAATATTTATGCATATGTAATTATGTATCCTCATTTGTAACATGTTGTCACAACTCTTCTGTTTGTCAGTAGCTGAGTTATAAAGTCACTGAACACAGGTCTTTCTAAATATGAGTATACATTTTAAAATTAAAAGGAACTTGAATGTTTTTTTTAATATTTAAATCACAAAATATTGTAGAAATTATGTAAATGAGTTACTTTGATTGTGTGACAAAATTTGTGCAGAAAATGACACGCATTATTTTCTTCTTCATTCAGCTCAGTTGATCTTCTGGGGAGTTTGATCTTTTGGGGAGGATCTTCTGAGGCAAATGATGGTTTCAGAAGTTTTAAAGTTTAGGTTTACATTTTCTTTGAGGTTTCCCATTAAAACGATCAGCATTAAATCTGAAATATGTTATGCAATCAAATAATAGTTTCTTCTTGTAGAAATATTGTCTATTGATCTGAAAGCTTTAGTGTTTTCAGCTTTGTGTTACTAATACCAATGACCATCATAATGACTTAACATTATTAGGAATTTTATGATGCAGTTTTCCTGTTAAAGCCATCAAAATAAATAAAGTCCCCCAAATCATTAATTTTTATTTTATGCTTCAATATAAAATGTAATGTTTTTCCAAGTATGATTATAACATGGAAATATATTTTCCTTGGAAAAGATAAACAGTCATATGAAAAGAACAAGAGGCTTGCAAATTAAAGACAAATTTACAAAGGGTTCAAATAAAATCTCTGGTCGCAAACCATTAAAGCTTACCACTGGTCATACTCTATATTTGATGATTCAATATCTGCGATTTTATTTATCTGTGATTCAGAGTAGCAGAGGGGAAACTATTTAAATACTGTAATGTTCTCTGGGTCACCTCATGTGTATTCTTAAGTTACAAAAAGCCATTTATATTTCAAGTTCCAATTTCAACTTGATGGTCATAAATATGTAAATGGGCAATTTCAACTATTGGTGGTTCAAAGAATATTTGACTTGTCTTCATTATCCATAACCATACTTTTCCTTTTTAAGCTATCTTTCCTTCTTCTCTCTTCACCCTATCCTCATTTGTAACATGCTATCACAGCTCATCTGTTTGTCAGTAGCTGAGTCTTTAAGTCACTGAATACAGGTAATTTAGTCCAGCTTCAAATCCCTGAACAGGCTGGTTGCATCGGTTTGTAAGCTACTTCCTGATAAGCTATCAAGATCAAAGATCAAATTTTGTGCACACATTTTTTTTTCAATGACAGTACAATGTGGTGAAGAGGTGTTTTCCCCCCCCCCCCAAAATCCAATTTAGTTTTCTTTTATTTAATGCTTAAGCTACAGAGCTAAAAAAAAAAAAAAAAAAAAAACTTCAGAATTTTGTTGTTTAGTACTATTCAATACAACAGGAAAAATAAAAATCTTTTCAATGAAATTTATAACTTAATTTAACAAATTTTTGAAAATTGCTGGATTTTTTTAGACTATTTGATGTTTATGATTTTTTAAAATTTTAATTTTAAAATTTTAATGCCTAAAAATGCATCCAGTACAAAGTTTAGAAATTGTCACAGATTATAAAACAAAGTCTCTTTTAATACAAGAATGATGATAAATTATTAATTGAGCAATTTTTTACATTTAAAAAAATGTATTTTAATTTGAAGCAGGCAAAATTAAAAAAGGGTTTTGAGTTTGCCATCTTGACACTCTTAATGATGAATTGGTAATATTTTTTTTTAATTTTAGCTTTAAGTAAAATACTTGTTACAACAATGTTATTACATCCAATTTCCAAAACTGAATATTCAAAGCAATTCCTTTATTCTCTGAATAACATTCAGTTCCTAATTTCCTTATAATTTATTGCTCATGTTTAATAATAACTAAAAATGTCATCTTTGATAACGTATAATTTTGACTTGAAAAAACAGAAAATAAAGTACAATTAAAAAAGGCTTTTATACTATATGTTTTTATTTAAAATGGATATAATAATTAATCCACTAAAAGGAGCAACATAATTTATCATGTAGCTTATGGAAACAGTAGATTAAATAATTATATTTATAGAATTCATCTACAATTTTACATCATGAGTAATGAAAGCATGGGCACCTAAATAACGAAATCTATTAATTTAATTGCATTATCAAATGTCATTGTCTTTCTAAATTTTTATTAGTTTAATTGCATTGTCAAATGTATACACCATTATCTTTTTAAATTTTTTTATGAATTTAATTGCGTTGTCAGATGTTTATCCCATTTTCATTATATATTTATCATGAACACCCCATGCTTTTATTATTCACAATATAAAATGATAGATGAATTCTGTAAATAGAATTATTTAATCTGTTATTCCCATTAAACTATATGATAAATAGTTTTTCTCCTTCTAGTGCATTATCATATCCATTTTAAATAAACGCTTATAATATGAAAACATTTTTTAATTGTATTTTGTTAGAAATAAGTTTTAATTGAAAAAAGGGCATTTTGGAGTAGAAGCAGTATTTAGTTAAAGTTTTTGTCATTGGTAAATTGGAAATCTGTTAGAATAATAAGTTGTACCTACAATGCATAAAATATAATGTCCATATCAAATTCTAAAAAAGGTGTTAGTAACTGTGAGTAAAAATATTATTGTCACAATGACCAAAGATAGTAATTGAATTTAAGCTTTTATATAACAAGAATTAAGTTAATGACAAGCTGAAGCATTACTGAAGATCAGAATCTTTGTGTTAAGTTCTGTTGCCTTCCTAATACTGGTTACAAGTAAATTCTAACAAATTGTGATGTTTTTAATTCAAAATGGAACAACTAGGATGAGAGGCAACCACTGTCTCACTTCAAAAAGTTGCCTTTACATAAAAATACTGTTCCTATTGAGAAAAATATATTACTTGAAGGCTTATTGGATGACAGATAGAGTTATAGAACTGAGATTTATTTAAAACTGGACCGCATTAAAACTATGCACTAGTGTGAAATATATGCAAAATACCTGACAAAAGTACAGAGGAGATTAAGAAATTAGCATATAAAGTATTATAGAACAATGTTGTACTATAATACTTGATATTATTAAAATACAGTATTTTTATTATATTGCAATTATTATGATATATTATTATAATACTTTATATGAATTCTCTTTTTATTTTAAAATTTGGTCACTTTTCAAATTTGTTATAACTCTTGTATTTTATGGAATGTTATAAATTGTTTTTGTATTTGGTGCACCTTACAAACTAGTTTCATAATATCATTAAACTGCACATTATCTAATATAAAAAATTCAGTGATTTATGCTAGGTTACTTTCTGTAGGTGTGTTGATCAAATTAAGGTATCACCATATGCAGATCTGGCTAATGATCTTGAAATAAATAAGGCAGTAACTTATCTCCGCAAACGAGAATTTAACCAGGTAATTGTGATAAAAGTTGTATAAATTCAAAGATATATCGAATCACAAAAGTGATTAAATTATTAAAATATTTCAAAGCATTTTTTAGTATTAAAAAAAGCAAGAGAGAATGATTAACCATATCATAGTTTAGTATTTTGAAGTGGAGAACTGACAGACAGCTTAATGTGTTTTTAAGATAGTAATTAAATATTAACTATGACATGAATACACTTTTGGTTTTAGTTTCTTCTATTATATATATGTATATATATATATAGAAAGAGAGAAACTGTCTATCTATTTCTTATATATATATTGTTATAGGTTTTGTATAAATTATGTTAGTGAAATTATACATAAAATTGAGGTATCTCTCATGTAACGTAATGTAAAATACTTTAAGAAAGCGAAGCTTTGCCGGAAAAATAAGATTACAGGAGCAAGTCTGTTTAACATTGAGGTAAATGGTTATATCGCTAAATTGGCGACATATCCTCAAACTGACAAAGGTTTTGGCGACTAATTTTGTCGCCAAAAGTCGCTAAATTTGGCGACCATTTGACAATATTTTGGTTTGATAACTTGTAATTGATTCCTATGTGTAACTATAACCGTATCCGTGTCTTAATGTAACATTAACTCTATATGCCTAATATCGAAAAATGGAAGGTACTAGAGATTCCTCGAATAACGAAATCTATTAATTTAATTGCATTATCAAATGTCAAATTATCAAATGAGGGAAAATTATATAATATCTCAGATATTATATAAATATATAATAACAGAGAGAGTGTCAGTTCTTAGTTTTTAGTTCAGAGTTAAATCTCTGTGTGAGCTTTGCTCTTTGCATTGCATTCTGTTTAACATTTTTAGTAGTTTAAGGGGGAAACTACTGATTGTGCTATGTCATACTGAGATGAGTTGTATAAGATGGAAAGTTCTAGAATTTTCCACAAAAAAATTTATTTGTGAAAATAAATTTTATCCAGCTGTCATCAGTTCTGTGAGCATTCAGTCCACTACAAACTGTAAGCATGCAACAATATGTATAGATATCAGTATGTTTTTGCTTACTAATTACCTAATGTAGTACACTGACTACCAATAAGTATTTGGACACCTATGCAAATGACGATATCTGCGGTCCTAAGGTACGTCACGGACTCCGCCGGTATATATCGTGTAGGAAACAGCATCGGCTTTAGTCGCATGCAAGATGCCTCGCAGTTCGGAGCTCTCTGATTTCGAGAAAAGTATAATTATCGGGTATCACAAATGTGGCCGATCCTTAAGGGACATATCTAGCGATCTGAAGTACCCAAAATCGACAGTGGCGTATGTGATTAAGAAGTGGAAGGTGAGCGGTGATTGTCGGAATCGGCCCCCAGTCGGCAGACCAACGAAACTGGGAGATAGAGACCGACGAGTGCTGTCCAGAGAAATTTGGAAGAACCGCACCCAACCGACACCCTCATCCGAGAGGAGCTTCAACAGGCATCCGGGAGTATTGTTTCAATGAATACCATCCGTAAGGAAGCACATCTGCTTGGTTTTCATGGTCATGCTGCTGCCCATAAGCCTTTCATCACGTCCAACCGTGCTGTTCGGTTAATGTGGTGCAAAGCACATCGAAATTGGACCGTAGATCAGTGGAAACCGTTCGGATGGCAGGGTCTGGGTCTGGCGTCTACCTGGAGAACGTCTCCTGTCAGAATGCATTGAGCCAACAGTTAAGTTCGGCGGAGGTGGAATTATAATCTGGGGGTGTTTCTCCTGGTATGGGCTGGGACCCTTGGTCCCCATTCATGGTAAGCTCAACTCCGATGCCTACTGTACTATTTTGGATGACAATGTGCTTCCTACGTTGTGGCAGTTTTACGGGTTGGACCCCTGTTACTTTCAGGACGACAATGCCAGTTGTAATGTTTCGACGTTAACCAAGGCTTGGTATGGTGCCAATGGAGTTTATCGAATGGACTGGCCTGCCCAGAGTCCAGACCTGAACCCTATCGAGAACCTCTGGGACGAGTTGCATCCCCGAATTCAGGGGTGCACTACGCGTGCAAAATCGGTAAAGGAACTTCTATGTCTTCTCCAAGCCGAGTGGAAGAAAATACCACTAGCTGTCATACAAAGACTTGTGGAAAGTATGCCCCGGAGGGTCCACGCTGTAATTACCTCTCGTGGAGGCTCTACCAACTATTGATTTTGAATAAAGTTAGTTTTTCTTTTCTATCACAGGTGTCCAAATACTTATTGGTAGTCAGTGTATTAGTAGTCTTGGGCTGTATAGCTTCAGCATTTTAAGTTTCATAAGATGATTTTTAAATATCATATTTTTTGCCCTAAATTACTCCATTATGGTTCCTGGGTTTTTAAACAATGGTGTAATGTGACTTTATTATTATTATTATTATTATTTTCCTTCTATAAAATAAAACATATCATGGCTGACTAAATGCTCATTGCTTGGGAACTCATATTTATGTATATACAACCATAATATAAATATCAGGCTTATTGCTTGATAGTTCCATCTGAACTATTTTATTAAACTTATATCCTATCATAAATCCTTGTTTTACTTTCACTCTCTTTTATATTTTTTTTATTGTCATAATATATAACTCAGTTATTATGATAATCTAATCTATTTAGCTTATATTAGAACATTTCATCGAAGATAAAATGCACTACATCTTCTTCATGAAATAATGATGTGGAATTTCATTACTTTATCCATCACTTAAATTGAAATTAAGCTGCTCCAAAGCTCTCCATTTAAATAGTAGCCATATCCACTTATGCTTAAATATAGACGTATATGCATGGCCAAGCTAAACTGGTCAATAATAAAAAATACACAATTTTAATATTTAATGTATAATATCTAGAACCGAAATTGGAAAATTTAACAGATTGTTGATTTATATTTCAAATATATGCCATTAAGCATTCACTTTCTTTCTGCTATTTTAAAGTTTTAAAGCAGTATCTAAAATGATATCCTATTATGAATAAATCAAAAGGATTTATGATTAGTATTATTTGTAATTATTTTGTTTGCTATTAGTTGAATTAAATATATTGAAATATATTTTAATTAAAGAAAGGAGAACAAACTAAAAAGAAATATATTTTAATATGTAGCAAGAAAAACATTAGCATATATGTTTCTGTAATAGAGTTGTTTTTATATTATTAATAGGCTATAGAAACTCTGAAAGCATTCGAAAGAAAAGAAACTAAAGTTGCAAGCACTGCTGCAACTAACTTAGCTTTCTTATATTACTTGGTAAGAACATTTTTAGTAAATTATTTTGCTTGGAGATAATTAGAAGTTAACAATTCTAAAATCTTTAATAGAGAAAGCTAATTCATTTTTTATGTTCTTATTAATAAAATACTAAAAATATCTGATTTAAAATTATCATTAATTTCAGTATACTTATTACATCCAATTCTAGGAATTATTTGATAAATTTTTGAAATTTCATTCCTATGTATATAGCAAGGTGATATTTCTCAAGCAGAAAAATGTGCTGATCAAGCTATTATTGCAGATCGCTATAATGCTGGAGGTAAATATGCATGAATAAATTTTCATTATTATTTCAAGATTGTATTTTAAAATATTACAAAAATTATAGTTTATCTTAAATTATTTACGATAAAATCATATTTCTTGAAATATTAATTTATTTTCCTTGCTTTAAGGTTTTTATTTATTTAATTTTTCATTTTTTCAACTTTTAATATTCTGTGAATGTATTTTCATATATATTTTTCTATACATATATATACATAACATAGATAAATAGGCACACATAATACACACACACATATATATATGCATATACATAAAAGGATTGCATAATTATTAATAGTAATCTCTTTAACTTTGCAATGAACTGCTACTTGTAAGGAAGGATTACAAATACAAAATTAATGAAGGTTATTAATAATTATTTTTAATCCTTAATTTAAGCACAAAAGTTCAGCTTTAAAATATCAAAATCACAAGTCAGAAATAATATGAGAGAGAAAAGTTTTTCAAAAAAACAAAGAATTGGAAAAAGGGCACTAAAAATATTTAAACTCTAGTAATATAATTAAAATGCATATTAAAGATGTACAACCTAAGAAAAAATTCATGATAAATTCAATGTACCTGAAAGCCCATTTTAATATTATGAAAAGCTTATTTCTTAAAGCATCGAAAAGTAAACTGTGTTAACCATATTGCTGCTACATCTTCATGCATCTACATCATGGATACCAAAATGGTATAGAGAGACAATAAAATGAAAAATCAAAATTATAGAACATAACTTAAGGCACATAAAGCTGCAGTAAGATGAAATGATATATGTAGATGAAGTTTCCTCATCCAAAGCCAGTGGATAATTTACAATAATATGTGAAAACGAGAATAAATATAGTGATATATTTGAATATTAGAGTAAAAAAAATTATGAAAAACTGAAATAAAAGGAATTACAGATATATAAAAGATGAAGTTTAAAAAGCATAATATATAACATGCAATTATGAAACAGTAAAATCCACATATTTTTGCTTAATTTAAACTCTATAGGATTAACTTTATAGGATAGAAGAGATGATGGAAAATAACATAAAAAGAAACTAAGCATAAGTAATGGACAATGAAATTTTACTTTTAATTAAATATTTCTGTTTATTCTTTCAAAAACTAAATTTAAATTTCTATACATATATACGTATAGGTACATATATGTGTGTGTGAGTGTAAATGCACATATAACATTTGTCAAACTGCCCCATACTAAACTACTGCATTTAAAAATCCTGTTATGTGGCCTTAAAGAACATGATTGTTGATGATATTTAGTATTCAGTAGTTATTTAAATTTTCTAAATTACTGATCTCTTCCAAAGTTGGTTACCATAAGAAGTTCACTATACTACCGTACAAAGTCTGAAATCCAGATGTTCAGTATTCAGAATGATTTAAAATCTGGACCTCCAGATCACCTGCAACGTCTTCTATATATATATATCTATATATGCTTCACGCTTGTGCATTTGATATTTCTTCAGTATGTGAAGAGTCCTGATTCTTAATTTTCACTTTGATGCTTCATATTGAGAAACAATCATTTATTAACGTAAATCTCTGTGATCAATAATTTGTTTGATGCCTTAGTGCCTTTTTGTTTGGCATACATCTCAAACCAAAACACTGTACATCGAAACATCCTTTATTTTATACCTACTGAATAATTTATATCCACAATGCCAGGCTGGTGAATTATTATTTATTATTATTTGCTTTCATCATTGCATGGCTCTCAACATGCAACAGCCTGAGGAATGACTACTGGGAGTAATGTTTCAACATTTTTTTTTTAATATTAGCAATCAAATAAACCTTTTATGCTGATATTACACTTGGCGATGATTATAGACTTCAGCTAATACCTGTTCAAAGTGTTGGGTGTGTTGACGAGGAGAAATTTACCAGAAATTTCTTTGCATATGAAAAAAAAAAAAAAAAAAAATGCAAATGATATTGTTAGGTCAAAAGATTACATTTAATGCTATTTGAATTCAGAATAACTGATTTGTTATTCAAATAAGCTCAGGACTGGTGCCAGAGTTGAAGCCGCTTCATCGGGTAGCGGAATTAAGGGGAGGCAAAATCTTTAGAATTTAGGGAGGGCACTGGGATGCAAAATTTAAGGGCGGCAAAATTTTTAGAATTTAGGGAGGCGGCTTTGCAGCAGAATTTTGGACCCACAGAGAGATATGGAAAAATTTATTTATTCAAGATTCAGATAAGCTTTAAGCATGTGCGGAAAATAAACTTAAGTATAATAAACTGAGCTAATATAATTCAGGCTTGACTTTGCAGGCGTGTGATAGAAGCAAGACAGAATTTAGCAGAACAACATGTCTTTAGTTGCTAATCTCATGATACAACATGATAGCTGAGGATAGCGGCCATGAGACAATAATGCCCCGGTCATCAGTCAACTAATGGACGGTGAAATTTGTAGTAAGGTTCTAAACCCAGAAAATATCGCTACCGATAGTATTTACAGAGAGGTTGTTGAGAACAAAGAAATTTCAATTTGCAGTTTGGTGGAAATTCAAGTCTTGAATAATGGAACTTTGTAACTGAACAAGAAAATATATCTCCTAATAGAAAGTGTCAACACATAAGACAAATAAATATTGAGCCTTTTTTTTGGGAGGGGGGTAAATTTTGTCATAAATGCTTCATTATTTCATATTTTTAATTTTATACATTCTGCATGTCATCTTACTAGATTTAAAGCAATGATCTATTATCATGGATAATGGAATCATGATCTCAGACTTTGCACTGTATTAAGAGTAATAAAAAATGGAAGTTTTATTGCAATTAGTTGTTTCTGGTGCCTAGAACTGGCTGTAAGCTTGTGTGGCATAGGCAGCTTCCTAGGTGACTAATTTTTGCAAGGCATCAACTAGGTTGTTTCCATAAGCCATAACTAAATAAAATTACATTTCGCTTTTAATTATTTATATGTTTAATTTATGCTGGGTGCCAACTCTGCAGATCTGCATTTTCATTTCCTAAAACATGAGAAATGCTGGACCTTTGCTTGCTCACACTGTAATGCTACTTATTGCATCCTGAACATATGCCAAATATCTTTCATTTTTGGTCATTATTACTTATGCATGACTATTAATGGGTTCTAAACAGAATGAAGATTGTGATAAAAAACACAATACTTACACATTCTTATTGCAAGGTGCTTCTTTATCTATGGCTCATATATTCATAGCAATAATGTGCAATCAGGTGGAAGAAAGCTAAATATAAATAATACAATCTTTTATATTTAAAAATATGGTCTTGTAATCTTTTTCTTGGCAAAATATCATTATTATTTGTTTCATTTGCTTAAAAAAATATATTACAGTAGTATTACAAGAAAAGCAGAAGTCATTGCTATGAAGGAAAAAAAATATAACTACTTTCTTGTCAATATCACGATGTTATATATAATTCATGCAACTAAATATTGTGTTATTTTCTTTATTTAAAGTATTGCTGTCAGTATTGTATATCTGAATATGTTCAAAGTGTGTGTTCTTTCTTAAAGAATGTATTAAGAATTCACTGTTAGTAAAACTTTGTATTTCAATAGGATCAAAAATATTTTTAGTTAGAGCAAGGCATTTGCTTTGTTTCAAATATGAGCATAAAATTAAGGTACTTCTGGATGAAAACTTCTAAGATATATTTTTCTGGCTGAAAGAGAAAAATATTGATTTAAAGCTATAATCCTGCTTATCTTCATGAATTTCTTTCTAAGACTTCTTTATAATGAAAATATGTTGGAAACTCACATGACAACCAACTCCTAGAAGAAGGAATGTTTCCAAAACTAACTTATATTTCTGAGACTGTAAATAACACTGATATTGAACATCTTGTTAGTCATACTTTCCAAGGCAGGGATAAGGAAACATGTTCGGTCGCGGGCCAAAAATCGAGAAAACAAATTAGGCGGGCCATGATAATTTTTCTAAAATTTTAAAAACAATATACAAGTATTGCAATTTAAGTATGTTAATGAAATTTCGATTTCATTTTTAAAAATTCCTTATATTGAGGTTCGAAGTGAGATGTACTGATTCTAAGGAATGAGGCTAAATGCTCATCTGTCAATCTACTTTTGAAATAATTCCTTCTAAGATTCGTAGTTGAAAACACTTGTTTACATGTATAAGGTGAAGCAAACGTACCGCTGATTTTCTGGGCGTGAGATATTAAATTTGGGAAACTTACTTTCGATAATGATATGTAAAACTCTGACTGAGGCATATTTAGAAATAACTGTTGAGATTATTGCTATATTGCAACTCAATTAATCCAAGCTGCAAATCTGACTTCACTGCTTCACAATTGACGTTGAAAGGCATGGTAAAGATCTCCAATTCCGTTTGAATGGCTGTAAAATCTTGAAGTCTGCGTTCGAACTCAAAATGCAGTTTTTTCAAGTCATCTTCATAATTTTCAAGCCATCTTCATAATTCTTAAGCTTCTCTTCATTTACTGAGGGTAAGGAATTTAACTTCGGGAAATAAGACAAGTCGTTCTTAGCTAGCTGCCCAGCAAACAGATTAAGTATTACTTTAGAAGCTTTGAAATGTGCCTAGATATCGTCGATAAATGGATTTTTCCATTGAATCTTGAAATTTAAGTTGCTCATATGACAAAGAAAGTCTGTGAAAAATGAAAATTCCGAAAGCCATTTTGTATCCTCTGACATTTCGCACTCCTCAGAACAGCGTTTCTCATGGAAGAATGACACAATGTCGTCTTTCAGCTGGCAAACTCGTTCGAAAACACATCCTGCACTAAGCCACCTTGCTTTCGTTTAATACAGTACATCAGAGTAATTCAAATTGCACGGAGTGAAGAAAATCTCGAAATTACCTATGAGTAATCCCACGAGATCGAATAATTTTACAAGCTTCACGACTGCATCAAGCACGTGTTTCATATTCAATGCAGATTTACACAGAGCATCATGATGTATAACACAATTTAGATAAAGAGCAGTGTTCCCGGGATAGTTTTAATTAAAGATTCCAAAAAATCCAGATTTTTTTCCTCTCATATTTGGTGCTCCATCGGTCGCAATGTTACATATATTTGTTATAGGCACTTTCAAAGTTAAAAGCCTTTTCTGAAATTCTCGAAAAATATCACATCCCGTTGTAGTTCCCTTTAAAGAACACATGCACGCCAGTTCCTTGGTAATTTCAAAGTTCTCATCAATGTCTCTTATAAATAATACTAATTAAGCAGTATCATTTATATCAATGATGTCATCCCGAGCTATGGAGCAAAATTTAAACTGTCCAACCTTTGATTCTAATTGTGATGTCAAATTTTTATCGATGTTTTCGATTCTGGAAGTCACCGTTTTTCGAGATAAGCTTACAGTTTTTTTTTTTTTTTTTTTTTTTTTTTGTTGTTGTCTGGACATAAAATATCACAAACTTGAAGCATGCATTGTTTAACGAACTCATCAGTGAGAGATTTATTATTTTTAGCAGTATTGTATGCTGCAATATAACTTACATGTGTAGCTGTTTCTTGGATACCGTTTACCTTCTTTTAAAAAATCAGCACAACAATTTTTTACAATGACTTTCTACACTTTGTTTTCTTTCTTATTCGGACATTGCTTCGTAACTGGAATTCTTATGCTTTGATGTAAAATTACGGGAAATGTTATATTCTTTGAAGACTGCTACAGCTTCATTGCAGGTGAGGCACGCTGGTTTATCTTTTACAACCGTAAAAAAATGTTTCCAGATCCATTCATTATTAAAAGCATGGCACTCTGAATCAACTTTACGTTTTTAGTAGCCATTTTGGGGTTGAAATATTTTATGAATAACCCAAACAAGCACTAACTACGCTATACTTTTAATAATTTCACTACTATTTAAATTGATGGTATATGTCCGCAATCTTTCCATACGCAATCAATAATATTAGAACTCGCGCCAAAAGGAAAAGCCGCTGGCTGGAGCTTAAAAATGCGCAGTCTGCCACATGTGAGGTCTAATTCACCTATTGGATTCCATGGACCAAGGAAGGGTTCTATTACGGGGCTCTTAGGCATGTAGCCTTTATCCCCACATCGTCAAAGAATTATCTTTATCGCCAAGAAGAGGGTTCCGCAAAGAGGTAAATTTAGTGCCAAAATGTTAATTTAACAAAAAGAGTAACTGCCTTCCACAGTAAAAAAATGGTAAAAACACTGAAGGACTTAATTTAATAATTTTGGTGTCGAATAAGGGCCAGAATCAATTTGGAGGGGTTACATCATGAATTTTGAAAAGCATCAATGTTTCCTTGATCAATGGTCATGTGGTGTTAACAACACGAGATCGGAAACGCTCGCGAAAAAATTTATGAGAACTCTTAGGCGAGTTTGAATTAAAAAGACACGGCCAACGATACCTCTGAGAAACTTTTATATGTATAATAAGATTGCATTAACTTTAACTGTTATGATAACTAATGAAAAGGCATTAAATTCTCTTTAAGAGATTAAATTTAAATTAAGTAATTCTTGCACTAGAACCCTTTTAAGAAGGGAACAAAGATGTGCTTAGAGCCTGATAACAACCGCTTACGGTTGAAAGAAGTAAGATTGCTCGATTACGGGACAAAGAGAGAATGACCCTGAGGGAAACTGAAAGATCAGCGAATTCACTCCGACGGGGGGGAGGCGAACGAGTGTATTGAAACCTTCGAGGCGCCTCGTCTCCATAGCAACGCCTCTTAGGAAAAGGAAGCGCATTATATGCGTTCTCCAGAATAGCTCTGGGTCTCTTTTTTTGACGATGCAATTCCCGGATGATAAACAGGGAGGCTGTGGCGTACGGGGTTTCCGATCGAAGGAATCTTTTGGAAAAAGTTAGCCGAAAGTCGCTGTATAAAGCGATTTATGGGGAGAATTTTGGCTGCATTATGAATGTCCTCGTTCGTAGCAAACCAAGGGGCTTTATAAATTTGCCGTAGCATAATGTTCTGAAAAATTTGGATATGTTTCCTGCTAGTAATTACTGTTGTGCCCCATACCGGGCTAGCATATGTCAGAATTGGCCTTATCATTTATTTAAAGAGCAAAATCCTGTTTTTCGTGGACAGGTCGCTATTTCTAGCGAAAAAAGGCAGTAATTGGGTTTTGACAACCTTCGCATTGGAAATTATTTTTTAAATGTGAAGTTGCCAAGTTAATTTTGTCAAGTATCACTCCTAGATACTTATAGGTAGGAACCCAGGGAATTGGTTCTCCGAAGAACTGCAAGTTAGGTAAATTTGGGAAAGTACTTCGGATAAATAAAGTGGCAGCACATTTAGCGACATTAATTTTGATCTTTCACAATCCGAGCCAGAGCTCTAGGCTTGAAAGATAATTCTGCAGTGCAGAAATTACGGTAGATGTTGAGCATTTGATGTCCGAGCAAGCTTCTTTGTGGGACCCCAGCACAGATCGGGCGGGGAGTTTAGTATTTATGGCAAACTCGCACCCGAAAGGATCTACCCGTCAGCACGAGTTGATAGTTTTAATGAGTTGTGCCGGAAAACCAAGCCGCATGAACTTGTAAATAAGCCCGTCCTGTCAAAGGCCTTATCAATGTCAAGATAGACAATTCCAGTTTTCTCTCGTTTACGAAAGCCCTCGTGAATGAATTCCACCACACGGAGTAACTGGTGTACCGTGGAGTGTTCAGACCGGAAGCCAAATTGTTCCGGGATTATTAAGTTTCGATCACGGCAGAAGTCATTCAGGCGTTTAAGTAAAACAAATTCATATATTTTTGAGAGAGATGATAAGAGGCTAATAGGCCTGTAGTTGACGGGGAGATTTAAAATTTGACCCGGTTTTGGAATAGGAATGACTGCAGCAATTTTCCAACAGTCAGGGAAGTAACACCTTTTAAGCATAAGGTTAATCAAGACCGTAATCCATACAATATACATAATGGGGAAGTTTTTAATCATGCGATTCAAAATTTGATCTATGCCAGGGGCCTTCTTCAGCTTCA
Source organism: Stegodyphus dumicola (assembly GCF_044657685.1). Classification (NCBI taxonomy): domain Eukaryota; kingdom Metazoa; phylum Arthropoda; class Arachnida; order Araneae; family Eresidae; genus Stegodyphus; species Stegodyphus dumicola. The sequence continues at coordinate 40,374,289 of NC_140776.1, forward strand.
TTTTATCGATAAACTCCAGCACCTAAGTTGGATCAGTCGGCCTGAGATCAGGCGTGATGGGTTGTGTTAAGAAATGTTCAACACGTGAGTATATGCGCCACCGTGTAACTGGACGGTTACAGTAGGCGTCATTATTTGGACTGAATTGTGTAGAAAGGCTGTCAGCAATAACTTCAGCCTTTTCAGTGTCTGTAAAAGCCATCTGGTTAGCATTGGCAATTTCAAGGAGCGGAATGTGTTTATATTGTTTGCGTAGTCGGGCGGCAGTGCGCGAAACCAAAGCCGCCTGTTTGTTATCTTCAGGGGGCTTTGGCCAAACCGACCCGTCATCAGTCGTTAGGCACTCAATGTAGTGTTTCCACTCCGCTTGTTTTTGCAAACGGGTTTCAGACCTAATCTCGTTCTGTAGTCTGCGAAATTGAGCACGGATACTGGGATCACGTGTTCTCTGCCAAAGTTTTCGCAGGTAGTTGCGCCGCTTAATTTTGGATTTAGTATCCGGCGGGTGCCTAGCGCCCGGATGTATGATAGGTTTCGAAGCCGTGGCTCTCGCTTCTTTCAGTAAAGACTCCATGTTTTTGATACACCTGTCAAAGTCCGCATTGCTGGAAATTTTGATAGGATTTGCTGGAAATTTGATTTGAAATTTTGATAGCTGTATGTTCCAAAATAAACCGAAAATCGTCCCAATTTGTTGAGACTTGCTCCTCTAATTTTGAGTATCGATTTTGAATATCTAGGGTAATCAAAACAGGGTAGTGATCAGAATCTAACTATTGAATCATTTTAATTTCATGCCGAAAGTAAACATTATAAAAAGCAGCCAGATCAAGAACTGCTGGGGACCCTATTACAGGGTAGTAAGTCGGGGCAATAGTTGCTATGATCTGTACATGGGAGCTCTGAGCCCATGAATTTATACTAATGCCAAATCTGTTCCTATTAGGGCAGAACCAAGCGGTATGGCGTGAATTTATATCACCAGCAATGATTAGGTGATTTGAGATTGTGAGAAGTTTATCAAAATCACTGACAGGAAAAACATTCCTCCCACGAGCAGCTCCTTGTGGGGGAAGGTATGCCGAAAGAATTGTAAGGGGCTAAGGAGGGGGAGAATTTTGTATAAAAATTTTGATAATAGTCGCTTCCACATGTTCCAAATTTGGGGGGGGGGTTATCATGTGATGTTTAATCGAATGTTTCACATAGATACAGGTGCCACAACTTGCATGTCTGCCATATGACACCCTGTCAGTCGAGTATATGTCATAGTTCCCAATTCTGGGAATTCGCCCTGGGATAAAATGGATCTCTTGGACCAACAGTACATCAAGATCTTGCTCTGCAATGAAATCTCTCACTTCAATGATCTTATTATAAATACCATTTGCATTCCAAGTGCAAATGGTGAGTGAGCTTTTTGTGACAGGTCTTATATCACGTTGGGAGTTGAATTTTAGGCCGTAAATTGTAGGTTCTGCAAATATAACAGGAGACATGGGCCGAAAGTTTAGCCGAATCAGTCTGAAAGTTCAATATAACTTTCATATATATAGAATGCTTTCATTAAGCCTTGGCCTGCCTAAGCCTTGGCATAGCCTTTTTGAAAGCAAGAAGCATAATATGCTTGTCTACCGCTGGGTCGCGGGAGATGTCAATCAAGCATTTTAGAGCGGAGGCGAAAATATCGTCCGAGTCGGTACTCTCTGCTGAAGTGACTGCTGGGGTTACAGCTTTAGTTTTGGCAGTAACCGGCAGTGCTGGATGTCTGGAATCACATCCTGGCTGTTTGGTTACATTCCCTATTGCCGCTGCATAACTCAAACTGGGCCAGTGGAGCGAGCATGTGCGGGACGTCTTGGTGGTTCGGCGTTTGCCGTGGTGATTGTAGTGCTCTGAGATACGTATTGGATTCTCATATGTCTGCTCTCCGAAAAAGAGATAACGCTTGTTGACGCCAATCTACAGCTATAATTAATAAAGAACTTCCGCTTTTAACACTTTACCGATTGAAAGCTGTCTGTGCTTGCTATTTCCATCGATCCACGTTTTGTAGAACAAAAATAGAAAAAGTAAAAAGATAATCTGTCCTTTGAAAAAAAAAAAGGAAGAAAAAAAAATAATGTTTAAATAAAGTAGAAAAGGAGATTGATAAATTAAAATTGGTAAATTAAAAGAAATATAAATATATATTTCTTTTAATTTGCCTCGGACCGGCAAATTAAAATTATATCCGCGGGCCGGATAGAACCTTCCGGTGGGCCGGTGTTTGCCCATCCCTGTTCTAAGGCAATCAGTCACTTTTACATAATACCATATCTTCTGGAACTGTGGCTAGTAATTTTAGAGAGGTTTTACTAACTGTCAAAAAGACTGTTATACATCATAACTGTTCTTTTAAGTGTAACAAGCATATGTTAGTAAGTTTTAAAATATGTAATTTTATGTACTTTATATTTTTATAGCAAGTTATAAATTTATTATAACATTATGTAAACACACTTAGTTTATATATATTTTCTGAAATCAAAAATTGTTTTCAGTTGATTTATTATGCAATTTATGTGCAAATCTTTAAACGATTTAATGTTTTTTCAGTGTAGATTCCAGCCAAAGCTAATTTCAGATTATTTTCAGTATTTAAACCAGTGGTTCTCAACCTTTTTTGATCCATGCATCCCTTTCCCAATTCCTAGAAAATCACTCCCCTCTTTTTCAAAACTCGAAATATACATATACATTTATTTCAACTGAGATTATTTTTAAATGTTTTTATAAATTAAACATAAAATGTTGATAAGTACCAAAACTTGAATAAAAGTAATTTTTTATATTCATAAACTAAATCTAAATAAAATTAGAAAAACAACCTTGTGTTTGGTATATATTTAGTCAAGCTGTTTACTTAACAGCTAGATAAAAGACTAACCACATTCCCTTCCCTGACAGTATGAAATTCAACTTCCAGAAGGAATTTGCTCCTTGTTGAGAATCTCTGAGTTAACTATTAAGTAATGTACTTCATTCTGAAATTTAAATTTATTTTTTTGGCAAAATGATCCTTTCTCCCTCTATTTTTTACCAGCTCTTGTAAACAAAGGAAACTGCTGTTTGTCTAAAGGAGATACTGAGAAAGCTGTTGAATTTTATAAAGAAGCCTTATCAAATGAAGCAAGTTGTGTTGAAGCATTGTACAATCTTGGTAATTCATAATTAAAATTTTACAAGCAGTGTTCTTATACTAAATATTAGTTCAGTATACAAGGCATATTTAGAAAGTACTACTCATTTGATGTTAAAAACAGAAAAAAAGAGATTAATTCAACAAAACCTTTTTATTTTGCAAGTACAGTGCCTATTGTTTATTAAACTCACCATTTAATAAATTCAGCCACTTATTATGTTTGATTTCCATGAACCAAAACAAATGCATACTAATTAACAGATAAACCACTGCTTATTAAACTCATCCCCACCGCTAATAAAACTCAGACTGGCAAAAGACTGAGTTTTCAGTGTCAGAACATCCTATTTAATAGGTTTTTATAATTCATCCATAGTGTCCATTTTCATAGTCCATTCAACTTTAGTATCGCCTCTTGCAAATACAGCTTCTGACATTCAGCCTTTAGAGCAGGACATTATAAAAGCTTTCAAATGTCATTGCAGAAAAGCTGTTTGGAAACTGATGAACAGAATTGAATTTTGCGAAAATATAACCATCTCAAAGGAGGTAAGTAAGTTAAAAACTCTGCTTGAGGCTAAGCATATTATAGTCGTTTCAGGGGATTAATTTGTTAAAATTAGTTTAAAATGTGGCTTTTATGTAGCAGAATTCTCAGAGAAATTACAAACTATAGCTAAGTTTCAGACATTAGCTGAGGGTTATAAAGATTCATTTTTAAAATATATATCAGTTCGCAATACTTAAGACAACAAGTGTAAAAATTAATTATGAAAGTGTTAAAAGAACTGCAGAAATTGGCAGCAAAATACTGAAAAATAAGATGACATGCCAATCAAGAGGCAAACTAGAAAAACACAGAAAATTCTACGAAAAACTCTTGAACTGAAAAGTATTGATCAAAAAAGCTATCAGCAGTTTTACGAAATTGAGAATACAACTGAAAAATCATTGTTGAATAGTATGAAACAAACAAAGGTAGAATAGTTGTTTGTAAGAGATGTAACTGCATCAAAAACCTAATTATAAAATATTTTATAAAAGAAACTTTAAAATGAATTTAAAAACTACATAAGTAGTTTAATTTTAGGATTTGTTTTTATTTATTATTTTAGGATTAATTATTGGATTTGTTGTTAGGTATTATTTTACTTGAAATGTTTAAAACTGATATCATAATTTGCAATATCCAAATCACTATATGTAAAATCAGCTCCTTAGTGAACTCATGTTTGAATGAAAGTGATTTTAATATGCAGTGGGTACTGTATGTAACTCTGCCTACTACACAGCATAGGCTTCCATGATGTTGAAGTACTTATCATAGGCAGCAGACATATTTTAAACACCATCAAGCTCACACTTATAGTGTCCACCACTTCATCATTGGAAGGACACTATGTCCACATAAGTTTAGCAGAGGGCAGCTAAGCTTGCTTAGTGTCAGTTATATGTAAGCTTTTCTTATCAGTTACTTGTGCGTTTTTTATGCTCACTGCATTGTAGCAGCTGTAATTGCAGTTTCTAATTGTAACTGACCTTTCAGTACTTTGAGAAATGTAGGATATGATAGTGGAAGTGTGTGAGGATATACAAAAACTTTTCTTCTAGTATGATAAGCATCTTAGTTCTATGGATACTTGAGCAAAATAATAGCATATGTAGTCTTAAAATAAAAAGGCTGTGCTCAAGTAACAGTCTCTTTTGGGGGGTTATAAATGGGGTATTACTTTCTAAAAATACTATGCATGTAGTTAGAAGATAAGAAGATCTGTTTTATTAGTATTAATGTTATAAATTTGTATCAGTGTTAGCATTAATAACATATACAATATAAATTATTTTAAATGCTAACATAAATAAAAAGAATAACTGTGAATGTATATTAAGAATACACCCACTAATGCTAAATTTGACACTTTATTTGCTAAAGTGATTATAAAAGTATTCTTTAGAATATTTATGTGTGCATTTAACACTTTCCAATCAAGATTCTTATTTATATTTTCATCAGAAAGCAAAATTTGTATGTGTGAATTTCAAAATTTTTTAACATTTATGATAGTTTGAAAGGTGCTTGAATAAAATTGAAGAAGAAACGATAACTCTTCATTTACTTGAACTGATGGTTTTTCTTTATTAGAATGCTAAAGTCTTTTTATAATATCCCTCCCAGATGAATATGAATCTGCATCCAGTTGATCATTGGCTTATAAATCCTTGTATATTAATGCATATAAACTATTAGCATATAACAGTTTCATGTAATAATCTATAATATGCAACAGACATTAATATATAAACAATGATATGCCTTCTGTCTTTCTAAATCTCATGTTCTTTCATTTATATACATTCAGCTTCCTAAAGTAATATTAAATAGCTTAAGACAATAGCATAATTAAAAATAAGCAAATATCTGAATGAAGCAGATACAGATACTTTCTAAAAGTGCCATAATGTCTCACATGGGTCATCCTCACACCTTAGGCGGAGCCATATTTGCCAGTACCTGTCTTATAACTAAACTTATGACTTCATTATAGATAAAATATAAGTGACATATCCCAGAACTGCTAAATTCAATGCTTTGTAATATTTTATACCATTTTAATTTATTCATCAACTATTTATTATTATAAAAAATACTTCTAAAAATTATATTTGCTAAAAACTTTGAATTTTAATGGAGAAAGTTTATTGCTGCAGGCAGTTGGCCTCAACTACAATGCATACTTTTACTTTCTTTTAATTAATCAAATTGAGGATTTATTAATAAAACCACTGCATTGGAATATTCTTGTCTTTAGTATTAATTTCAGGTCTGTAAATTAATCAAGGGATTTGCATTGATTTGTAATGATTCTGAAAATCATGGTAGAATTGATCATAAAAAACTGTATTTGTGCCCATAATTTACATATTTTTATATCATAATTTTGTAATCAAAAGGAAAAGTGCTCTGGCAAAACAGCAAAAAAAGAATTATATTATATTTTCTATTAAAATATGTAAAGAATTGTGCATTTACGAAAGTACAAAGTCTGCTCATATTAACAGAATTTAATATGGCACTAACAGAGTTAAAGTGTCAGTGTAATAATGCTTATTAATATAAGATGATATAATAATATAAGATGGAAGATAATATAATAATATAAGATGGAAACTATGAAAGAATTAATTGGTTTACATACCTACACATGCTCTAGGATTAACAAAATTATTATTTCATAGTTAAAAATTCAGGTGCATGAGCAATGGATGTAAATATAATGCATCTATGTAAGATAATGAATATTAAAATATGAATGATATTTAACATAAATGAAAATAGTCATGTTTTCAACTATAGGAAATTTCTTTGCTTTCTCATCATAGGTCTTGCATATAAAAAGCTTAATAACGCAGAGGATGCATTGGAATCATTTTATAAACTACATGGCATTGTTCGCAATCATCCTTTAGTGATATATCAAATAGCCAGTTTGTATCCTTTGTTTTGAAAATGGTTATTATTAAACAATTTATTTTTGCTAAGTTTTTCAAAGCTTGAAAAGAAAATATTTACGAAATGTTTCAACAGCATTTAAAAAATTATTTAGTGAATATAAATTATCTTATGTTGACTATCTCAGTAATTTTTTTTTCTTTCTTCATTACTCCTTAATACTGTGATACAGATATGAGCTAATAGAAGATATAGATCAAGCACTAGAATGGTAAGTTAATTTGTACTTTAAACATATAGATGTCATTTGTTAAAACAATATACTCAACTTCATTAATTAAGTACTTCATTATACTCAACTTTATTAACCTGATTTTGACTATTTTGGACTTCATATTTCTGGTAAAGTTCATGTTTGATTTAATACACGTATTTATATTGTATAATACAATTATCATTGTATATAATCTGTATGTCGTATATAATCTTAATTGTTTATACTTTTGGTTTTCTAAGGTACTGAATCACTGAGTACTGAGATAAATATGAGGATTACAATTAGGAGGAAAGGAAAAGCATTTAGAACATTTTTTATGCCAATTAAATAAAAAATCTCTTTTTTAAAAGGATTTTTAAACATCTCAAAGGAAAACTCTTAGAGATGTTTATTAATTTCAGTTATTGGATTTAGTATTATGGTAAAAAGGAACATATTACCACTTGAGAGAAATATTTATTGCAAACCTCTTATGCAGCTTATCCAGTGGAATAAATTCACAACTTTAAGTAATTCTTTTCTGTATTAAGTAAGTGCACAGTTCTCCTTGTGGCATTAATTTACAAAGCAATAATATCATAAAAATGTTTCCCACATTGTAAAGCTCATTTTAAATATAAGATTTTGTGTAAGTTTGATTTCTGAGGCATTAGTTCTTACACTAATAGGAGAACTGAAATTACTTGGCTTAAAATAGGTGTTAAACTGAAATCTGCATACCAAGAGTAAATTGCAATTTGTTATTAATTATATGATTTTTATATTTTATCATCTTTAAAATATCTTTTAAACTTTTTGAACCCTTGATAATGAACTATTTGATGTGTTAGTAAACTAAAGTTTTTAGATAGCAATTTTTTATCTATTTTTAGGTATCAACAAGTTATTACTTTAGTAGCAACTGATCCATATCTTCTTGCAAAAATCGGAGACATGTTTGAATCTGAAGGAGACAAGCAGCAAGCATTTCAGTATCATTCAGATGTAAGAGTACATTTTATACATAATTTTTTAAATTATGGGTACTATGCAAAATTGATATGTTTGAAATATTGTTTAAAAAAAGCATTTCAATTTAGAAATTTAAAAAGGTTTGGAAACAACAGGAATTAGAATTTTTATATAAAAAATATTTTAAGTGAATCCCTGTTCTTTTCTTTTCATATATTAGAAAATATGAAAAACAGTCTCAGAAAATGCATTTAAATGAAAAAAGAAAAACATTCTTTCTCTTCCCTTCTAATGTTTTAGCACGTTGCTGAAGAATATGCATATAAGCATGCATATGCATGCACAGTTAAAAAATATCAGAATTGCTCAGTTAAACAATTTCTTTCCAGGTAAACCTTTGTTTTTGTTGTTGTTGATGATGATGATGTTTTACATTTTTTTTAAAATTACAATTTTGGTAATTAATATATTAACCATGTTTCACAAATTTGAAGGATCATTTAATTAGGCTATGCTAATTAAGCAAAATTTTTATGACCTTTTTTAATAAATATAAGCTAACTTTAAGTAGAAATCGGAGGAAATAACCTTCTCCCAAAAAATCCACAATAATTTAGGTATGATCTCATTTTTTCTCCTTCACATATTTAAATGAATTCTTTTAATCACAGAAATCTAGTATATAAAATTTGTAATCAAATGAAATTAATAATTTTCAACCATGAAGGTAATACAATATAAATATATTTAATTATTAAATTTGTTTAAATAATATTTGTATCTATAACTTGATCTTGTGTAGATCAAGTTAATAATTTTACACATCAGTAACTTCTGATTTACCAAATTAACTCTAAAGTATGGTAACATTTTTCTGAAGTTTAGAAGTTATCAGATTCTTTTTATAATTAAAGTATGAATACGTAATAAATTTTTGTAATTTACTTTGTTATTGCAGATCTTCAGATTATTTCATATTTTATTTATAACTATTTAATAATTTACACTTAAGATATTTCTGAAATGTTAATTTATATGAATGATGTTTGTTTATATTATTTGAAATTTAATATAAATATATATGTATATATATGATTAGTCTTAATTAAATGATATATTAGACTTAATTCATATGAAATTTTAAAAAAAATGTTTGTAAATAAGCTGTAATAAAAGAAAAAAAAAGGTTTTATTTACATAAAATGTTTAATTTTTATGTACTAATGGTTTTTTTTCCCTTTGAAAAGAGAAAAATTTATAAAACAACAGATATCTTTCAAGGTATTTTTAACTTTTTAAGTAAAATTTCATGATTTATTTCATTAAACTTTCTGATTATGCAACTATCATTAAAGGAAAAAAATCTTTCAAATGATGAAAATGTTTAAATGTAAGTTTAAAATTCCAATGAATAGTATTAAACATCAAAATCTAAAAAAAAAAAAAAAAAAAAAAAAAAAAAAAAAAAACTTTTCATTTTAAAATATTATGAATATAACTTAATATAAGGCTAATCTATCTTAACCATATTTTGTAGGTTTTTTTTTAATTTTAATACTACATGATACATATGGCTGCACAAATTTAATCATAATATGTTTAAAATTTTTAATAATTATCAATTATTTCTAATTTACTTTTCCTTCTAAAATAATTAATTTAAATAATTTAGTCTTACAGATATTTTCCTTCAAATATGGAAATCATACAAAAATTAGGTTCCTATTTTATTGAATCTCAGATGTTTGAAGAAGCAATAAAGTTTTTTGAGCGTGCAGCTATTATTCAGTAAGTTTTTCTATTTGTATTTATTTAGATTAGAAATTATCTTGTTAAAAAAGGCCTTATCACTATATATTATATTATGCATAAACTAGTATGCAAACTTAAGCAATTTTTGTGTTTTTGACTATAATTCTACAAAAACTCAACCAGAAGACTTGGAAGTCATACTAGACAGTCACAATATAGTACTTAAAATATAAGGAAAGTATAGTAGCAAAAAAATTAATAGGGCACATACAGTACGTAATGAAAAGTAAAAGGCTTTATTGATAGAATGGCATTGGTACAAAAATTCTCTGGCCAAGAGGTAGAACAATAAAGCAGAGGCCCTCAGTAAGAGCTAGGACTTCCTCTAATTGTAATAGCAGTGTTGCACCATCTGCCAATACTCAGCAACAAACTATCTAACAATTCTTGAAATAAGAGTCCTCATTCTTCAAAGAGGGTATGCTTCAGTTGTCTGGTCATCTGGTGTTCTCTGTAGGGTCTGTTTGTACCACCAGGAATCTCTCTAAAGTATCCCACATGTGTTCAATTGTATTTAAATCAAGGGAGCATATTAGCCAATCCATGATGTGGATATCTTTACACTGTAGAAGCTCCGCAACAGCACGAGTCACGTGTGTACGTGCATTGTCATCTATAAAAGAAAGTTGGGACCATCGGCACTCAGAAAGATGCACGCGGGTTATGATAACTTCATCACAGTAACAATCTCTGGTAAGTGAACTACTGTTGAAAATGTGAAGCTCTGTCTGTCTGTTCATCATAGTACCTCCCTATGCAAGCATACCACAGCCACCTCAATGGTCTTTTCCCCCAGCTGTTTCAGAATCACAAAAATTGGTTTATCTGTGATAGAATTTATTTTTATTTCTCAAATGCCAGTTACATTGGACGTTAGGCCATTAAACTCCTTGGTTTCCAATAGCGCTGAAATCTTCAAGAAAAATTTCTCAGTGCTTCACACTCGTCCAAATGTTCCACTGCCATTGGCCATCCACTATTACATAAATGGTGAATCATTTAGTCCAATGCAAAATAAATGATTCTATGGACAGTCATGTCCCGTAAATAGTCTAAAAGATGCAACGGCAACTGTTCGCGGGGGATCAGGAACAAAAGCTGGGTTTCTTGAGACAACACTCCAAGGCTTGCCATCACAATCCCGAGTGGCAAAATCTCTAAAAGTCTTTTGATATGTTAGCGATGTCAGAAACTTTATAGAATGGAGACTTGCACTCATTTTTAACTTTTGGAGAACCATAGCCTCCTTTTTCGCAAGTATATCAGCCATCTCATTCCCATAAATACCACAGTGTGAAGGTACCCATTGAAAAGATATCATGTGGGAAAGTTCTTTTATGACTTCCTGACACTGTTGAATGCTTATGTTCTTACACTCTTGGTAAGAGGAGATGGCCTGTATTGCTGAAGTCGAATCAGACATTACAGCAGCCCTCCTGAATGAGCTCTGTCTCAATGATAATTGTTGGAGAGGCACACGAATGGCTTTCAGTTCTCCATCAAAGTGTGTAGAGTAAGCCTCTACAAGTATGTAGAAACTGAAAAGCTTGCTAAAAACTTCAGCTCCAGCCCCCTGGATCTTATCGGTCAGAGAGCCATCCGTGTATACATACATCCATTCCTTAGCCGGAAAACTTTGCTCAGTTGTTTGCAAAACTATAGCTTTTGCACTGGACTCATTTCCTTCTTATCTACTTTCGTTTCCAGGTAAATCTGCACATCAAGGAAGCTATAATCCAAAGGACTTAGCAAAAATAGCAGTGCCGGTTTCAATGTTCTTATATGATTGTATTGTTCTAGGTGAGAGAATGCAGAAAGCCATTCTGTGTCTTCAGATTTCATTGTTTATTATAATCCTCCAATGAGGGTTACTTAGTGTCAAATACGTCTCTGGAAAAGGATGAAAGCATTTTTCGGAATCAGGTTTGTCATTGTTTGTTTTGCCGATACCAATTGCATAGCCAGAATGAGAGTCGTTTTAACAGCTCCGATTATAATGCGCATTGCCTAATTCCTAATTTGGAATTCCTCCAAACGTTGTATCTCTACGCTAAATCTGCTACAGCTTTGCTGCTTGTTGATGGCTCAGTGATAGAAAGAATAAGCAAAAAAAAAAAAAAGTAATATCGCATATTCTCTGTCAGCAAAAGTGACAAACATAAAGATGATTGCAATAATGAACATCGTTGCACTAGCAGTGGGTGGGGAAAGGGAAGACATCTGTCCCCTTGCGCAGCATCCAGGGGGCGCCAGATTCATGTTACAAAATTTTAAAATGAAATGCTTTCATTCTTGACACACAGAAAGGGGCGCAAAAATCTTCAGTTGTCCCCGGGCGCTGAAAACACTAGCTATGCCTCTGTGCACTAGGTATTTCAATGTATAGAGTTTGTTCACCTTAACGGTCTTCTGAAACAGGGGCTCTCAACAAGGAAATTCCCCCATGGGGGCTGTAGCGAATAGTTTATCCAACAGATGGCAGTATCTGCCAAGCTCCTTTGGTAATTGTTAATGCGCATGCGCAAGTGGAGTGTAAAAAGAAGTATGTTATTAGGAGAATGAGCTTTCGTTAATAATGTTGCTGCGCGTTTTCGCTGTGTAAATAAAAGTATATTTTTATATCATAGATGTTCTTTACTCTCTAATGCGAAGCACTAGGTTAGTGCACGAATCTCTTCTGATTCAGAAACCATTTTCAAACCGTGGATCACCACAATAAAAAGTGGCGTCCGTGACAGGACGCATTAGTTAGGTAAAGGACACTTTTGATGGTTTAACAGCAGAAATGGAAGCTTTGAAAGTAAGAAGAATACCACTGCGTGCAGCCTTCACGAAAGCATATAATAGCCTACATGGACATTTGAATGAGTCAGAATTGAACAGTGATGTTCTATTATCGTCCCTGGAAATTCTGGAAGATAAAGGAATTCAACTACAACAGTTGGATGAAGAAATATTGGATCTCCTATCAAAATCGAAAGAAGTCTCGCAAGAAGAATATACTAAAGAATTTGAGTCATGTGAGACTTACAAGGAGAAATTAATAGCAGCCAGGATGAAAGTGAAGCAAATCACTGTGAAACTAGAGAAAAATTTGCTGACTCATGCATCGGTAAATGAAACCAGAACTGTTGATTCAAGAACAACGGCAACGAATTTGAAGCTTCCGAAAATAAATTTTATTGAATTTACAGGTGATCGACGACAATGGTTGAATTTCTGGAATACCTTTAGTAAGATACACGAAGATCCAGTGCTAGATGATCATTTGAAATTCGTATATCTGATCCAGGCTACTGCTGCCAAATCGAAAGCACGGGAAATAGTGCAGAGTTTCCCGACAACTAAAGAAAATTATCCGAAAGTCATCGAACATTTAAAGAATCGTTTTGGACGTGAAGATATTCTTATACAAGTGTACGTTCGGGATTTATTGAATCTTGTGTTGATAAATAATAATGCAACCAAAAAGGACTTTACGCTATCATCGTTGTACGACAGTTTAGAAACAAAATTGCGTGCTCTGGATTCTCTCGGTGTGACTGAAGATAAATACGCTAGTGTTATTTTTCCGTTAGTTGAATCTTGCCTGCCCCCTGACATCTGACGCGTGTGGGAGAGGGAACGGGAGAGCTCGTCACAACAAGGTAAGAGCGATCTTGAATCTATTCTTCTGTTTTTGAAAAATGAAGTGATATCTGAAGAGAGAATTAAATTAGCGCGTTTTTCTTTTGATAAAAGTAGAAAATCTAAAAGTTACATTAATGATGAGTCTAATATTCCTACTTGTAATGATTTGTATACAGGAGACAAATTTAAAGAAAATGCTCCTATTAAGAAAGTTGAGGAATCGTGTTTATTTTGTGATAAGCCACATTTAACAGAAAAATGTTTTAAAGCTAGTACGCTTACATATCAGGATAAAAAAGATTTAATATTTAAGAAGGGTTTATGTCTATTATGCTTGAAGAAAAAGCATATTTCTCGTAACTGTAAGTCCAAGGTTAAGTGTTTAATTTGCCAGAAAAGGCATTTGGCAGTAATGTGTCAACAAGTTCCTTCTCAATTGAAAGAGACTAAACAAGTAGAGCCTGTGGCGAAAAATGAGGTCAATGTTTTGGCTAGCAGATCCGCGAGCTCCGATGTGTTACTACAAACATTAATCGTAAGGGTAAAAAATGGCAACAGGGAAAGGATAGTTAGAGGGATTATAGATACGGGTTGCGAGAGAAGTTATTTAACGAAAGATATTACAGATTCTTTGAAATGTAACAGTGTTGGTGAAGTGAAATTAGTTCATAAATTATTCGGAGGTGTAGAAACAAAAGAAAAATTGCATTCTAAATATATAGTTAATTTGAGTAGCCTTGATAATAAATATGTATGTAGTGTGCATTGTTTAAGTGAATCTGTTATCTGTTCTGATGTTAAGAAAATACCTAAAGGTCCTTGGTTGAAAGAACTTCGTAAATTAAATATTCAAGTGTCAGATGTAGAGGGTAATGCTCTCGAAAACGCGCAGCAACATTATTAACGAAAGCTCATTCTCCTAATAACATACTTCTTTTTACACTCCACTTGCGCATGCGCATTAACAATTACCAAAGGAGCTTGGCAGATACTGCCATCTGTTGGATAAACTATTCGCTACATATTCCTCCCACCTGAATTTACTGGGAGGTAAATTCACACATCTGTTAAGTATAATATATGCATAATAGTACAGTATACAATATTGAAGTATAAAATTATGCCTACCAAGATGTTCTAATTAAATTGAAATACAAATTTACCTGGAGATGCAGCATTCCATAATTTTCTAGACATATTAACAAAGATTCTAAACCTGACAATTGGTATTACAGGTACTTTTCATCCATAAAGAAAATTGTACGCATGTTAGGTTGGATTCTTAGGTTTTACTTTAAATTACGAAGAATTACAAACGAAACCTCCAAAATTTTGTCAGTTTCGGAAATTGAAAGAGCTGAGATAACTCTTATGTTATTGGTTCAAAGAGAATCATTTAAGAGTGTGAACGATGATAAAATTAAAGACCTCAGACCTATAGTTGATCGTGATGGTTTGATCAGAGCTAAAACCAATATTTCTTATCGCGACGAAACTGATCACTTTAAGTTTCCTGTCATTTTGCCATCTGATCATGCAGTAGTAAACTTACTAATAATGAATGCACATAATGAGCTGCTGCATGCTGGTACTTCTATGGTGATGTCTCATTTACGGGAAAAGTATTGGATCCTCAAAACTCGTAAGACAGTACAAAACTGCATTAGAAAATGTGTTAAATGTCAAAGATTTAAATCCAAAAGTTGTGATGTAACTCCAGGAATTTTGCCGAAAGATAGAGTATGTGATGCAAATGATTTTGAGATAGTGGGTGTCGATCTAGCAGGACCCCTCTACCTTAAAGATGGTCGAAAAGCTTATATTGTTCTTTACACATGTGCGGTCTATAGGGCCATTCATCTGGAGTCAGTAACATCCTTGACAACTGAAGCTTTTTTCCAGTCATTGAGACGTTTCATTTCTCGTCGCGGAAGACCATCTATAATATACTCAGACAATGGCAGTAATTTTAAAGGAGCGGAGAGCCTTCTGCATACAATTGTTTGGGAGAGTCTGCGATCAAAAGCCGCTGAGCAAAGAATTCAGTGGAAATTTATTCCTCCTTCCGCACCTTGGTGGGGCGGTTGGTGGGAACATTTAGTTCAAATGGTGAAACAGATTCTGAGAAAAGTTCTAGGTCGTGCTGCCCTGGATTACGAGGAGTTGCTTACAGTACTATGCGACTGTGAGAGAGTAATCAATACTAGGCCACTTACCTACGTGTCGGAAGACGTTGAAGATTCATCCCCATTAACTCCAGAAATGTTCTTGCGGGAGATTTCCAAATCAGGAGTACCTGATATCGATACAGTGGATAAGGAAAAACTGAGTAAACGAGCTAAGTATCTACAAAAGGTGAGAGAACAACTTAGAGCAAGATTCCGTGTGGAATATCTAGGACAGTTACGTCAGCAGTCCATTAAAAACTATAGCTAAACCTCTCCAGGTGGGTGAAATTGTTCTACTTGAAGATAACAACAAAAAATGTGCTTTTTGGAACCTGGCGCGTGTCATAAAGCTGCTACCTGGTCGTGATGGACAAATAAGACTTGCTGTCATAAAAACAGAGACTTCTGAGTTTCTGAGACCAGTGCAAAGACTGTACAGACTTGAGCTGGATAACCCAGTCCAAAAGGATATGACTGAAAATATTCCTATGACTACCAGCAGTGGTAGAACTGTGAAACCAGTGATACGTCTGTGAAATGTTTTGTACTTGTTTGAATACTTTTTAATAATTTGATTTATTTTTATTTTTCTAGGTTTAGTATTATCTGTTAATATGTCTAGAAAATTATGGAATGCTGCATCTCCAGGTAAATTTGTATTTCAATTTAATTAGAACATCTTGGTAGGCATAATTTTATACTTCAATATTGTATACTGTACTATTATGCATATATTATACTTAACAGATGTGTGAATTTACCTCCCAGTAAATTCAGGTGGGAGGAATATGTAGCGAATAGTTTATCCAACAGATGGCAGTATCTGCCAAGCTCCTTTGGTAATTGTTAATGCGCATGCGCAAGTGGAGTGTAAAAAGAAGTATGTTATTAGGAGAATGAGCTTTCGTTAATAATGTTGCTGCGCGTTTTCGCTCTGTAAATAAAAGTATATTTTTATATCATAGATGTTCTTTACTCTCTAATGCGAAGCACTAGGTTAGTGCACGAATCTCTTCTGATTCAGAAACCATTTTCAAACCGTGGATCACCACAATAGGGGCTTTCATAGTTTTGGGAGGGAATGCAGTCAGCCTGACTACAGCTTTCTGTAGTGCCATTAAAAATAATCTAAATCTGCAGTTCCCAAACTTTGCTCCGTGGAGCCCTATGATCTCCATTTAAATTTTTCCATGGGCTCCACAGTTGCTTCTGGAAAACAAAATAATAAATAAAAATAAAATAATAAAAACTGAATTTAAAAATAAAAAAAACAAAATGTATGGAATAAAAATAAGAATATTAGAAGCTTCACTCTGAATAAAAATTTGCTAATCTAGATTAGTGGCTCCTTTAGCAGCTGACACTTGATCATTCTGCTGGCATTATCTCCAAACTTACTGTAGAAAAGGAGGACAGAAGAAATTGAGTGGAACGTCCACTGATTCGAGAAGATTCGAGAACATCCACTGTGTTCGAGAAGATTCTCTCTCATTCTCAATCCTTCAAAAAATTCCAGAATCTGCTCGAAGGTTTATTAAACTTAGGCTCATTAAACAGAGCTTGTCTAGTTGATATGGAGTTAATTCACAGTGAATTTTCATAGCAATGCTACCGATAATTTTCTGTGCATTTCTTCTCTTTGTGAAGTTTTTTAGTATAGCTAATAGGTGTACATTAATTAGTGTCACATTTTGTACTACTCATCTGCTAAAACATCGAAAAACGGCGATACATTCCTGGTAGAAAAATGTTACATTATTGATTGACTTGAGTGCTTTGCTTAGTTTTCAAGCAGGTAAGTGTTTGTGTTTTTGTTATCAGATTTTTATTATTTTTTTTTAATGCAAGATAAGTTTTACACAAAATAAACAATTTTTGAGTCTTTAGTGCCACTTCAATCATCATTTGCAAAACACAACAGAAGTGGAATAATGGCAGGGGGTATCCTCCAAATAACAAAGGAAGATACTTGAATATACAAGGAAGAGCCAAAACATTATGACCACCTACTCATTAATGCGTTACACTAATTTTGGCCTGCAAAACAGCTGCAACTCACCTTGGCATGGATGTCACAAGTTCTTAGTAGATGACTGGAGACAGATTGTACCAAATGTCTAAGCAGCACTCATGTAGTCAAGATATTCTGACATGGTAGTGTTTGAACTGCTACTGCATGGTGTCCCAAATCCAACAGTGTCTACTGAACTGTATGTTCCAAAACACTTGCACTTGGACCTTCATTGTATTGGGCTGTCAGCTGAGCCACTATCTGGTATCGATTGTGCTGTACCTAGCGGAAGAGTCTCCAACATCCTTTGTCTTTGATGATGCATGGACATCAAACACCTTGGCGTCTACTGCTGGTTTCATCGTCATTTATCCACTTTGCATAAATACTAACAATGGCAGATCGTGAACAACCTACCAGTCATGCAGTTTCAGAAAAGCTCGTTCCGAGTCTTCGGACCATACAATATCAATTCTATCAAATTCACTTAGATCAGCAGCCTTTCTCATTACTTGCAAAATAAGTGCAAGAATGATTCCTTACCTTTTACAAACAGCAGTTAAATACCATTTCACTTAATCATGTGCCCTCCATGTCATCCAGATGAGTTCATTGAAAAATGTGGGTATAATAATAATGTTTTGGCTCATCAGTGTAGCATTCATAACAGCAAATGATGGTTAGCTTTTATGCCTGTATGTGTAATTTGCAGTAATGCGTGGACCAGCAGTGCCATTTTTCTGTCTAAAATGTGATGTAATTTGGGGAAAAACTATCTTGAATTGAAAGAAGATCTGTCTAAAATTATTGAGAGCATGTGCAAAGAAATTTGGGCTGCATAGAAAATCTTAACATCACTTCCCTTTAATGAAAAAGTAAAAAAAAATAACATATAATTCAAGTTACTGAGGCATATGCCATTTCAGCGATTCTAATTAAACCTTGTAGGATCAAAATTGTCAAGTGTTTACTTGATGAAAAATCTCAAAGTTAGCCTTCAACATCCTGTAGTCAAATAACACCTCCTTGGTTGAATCAGAGATATGACTGATAACATGAAAGAGGCATTTATCAGTCATATCCGGTATACTAAATTCAGATTATAAATGGATGAATAGACTGAGATTACTGAGTAGATGGTTTCAATAGTATTTGTTTGTTACACTTACTTACAAAGTTATCAAAAAGGCTTTCTTTCGAGATTACTACCAACCATGCATCATTGAATAAAATACTTAATCTTTTGGATAAATCCTTTTGATCAAACGTAAAACCACCACATCTGGCCTTGTATAGATTAATGGACTGGGTTACATTTGTAATGTTCACAATCTGCCATTGGGGGGGGGAAACATCAGGAATTCATAAAATGTAGACAAATATTCAAACCCACTTTGAAGCTTTGACGCATTCATTCAACTATTAGTTTCTATCAACTCATTTGAAGGTGCCTGATGACATTAAAATGGATATTGAATGAGTTCAGTATGAAAAATATAAATGAATGCAATAAAATAAAAAGCTTGTCTTGAGGAAGCAAAATTAGCGGTGTTTTTTTCTCAATTACATATCCCTGTAAAGCAGTATTTATAAAAATACCAAAATAAAATACAGAAGCTGCAGAAATGCAGAACTAGATATTTGTTTATAATTGATATCATCTGTGCCTAAAATAAGAAAACTGTTATGGAAAAGAGCAGTTCACTGGTAAGTGTTTGAATGCTATTTTTATGTTATATCTTAACTTAGGCCTATTGCTGTACTACAATACGCTCTGGTTGCACTGTTATTGGTAAAAATGAATAATAAAACTTTGAGTAACAAGTAATGAATGTGTATGTACTTGAATTAAATTAACCGAATTGAGTTTATTGTATGGACGTTTTTTACTGTTGCTGTTACCTGCAGTAAAAAACCTGCTGTAATGCAAAAGATTCAATTTATTGAACTATAGAAGAATGTTTATATGTGTCTAAGTTTAACAGCTACATGTATACTTCAGTATAACTGAGAAAAAAATTGTGATATGATTAATTTCAAAGTTTTTAGCTCTATAACTTCAATGCATAACAATTGTGCAATAGTTTAAATCTCTTTGTTGAGCATTTTTATTATATATCTCCTCTTCCCCCCCCCAATATCATTATTCCTAAAACCTTTACATAATAAGATATAGGTTAGGCCAAAGGGATCTACCATAGCAAATGATTGTGAAAGGTGTTCCACAAGTCAAAATATTTGGGAACCGCTGATCTAAATAAATGTGTATTTTAAGTTTTGGAAGGAGGTTTATCTTTTAGCAATGGTAAAAGGCGTACAAAAGAGCAAAACAACTTGAAAACTGCTTTTCTAAAAGAATTAGGTCATAACTAATTGAAATAACATAATCTTCACTATTTGGAAACAGAAATAAAACAAAATTAAAAATTTTAAGTAATTTATTTAAAAATTGAGTTATGTATTTATATAGTGACTTCATTTGTGATTAGGCAGGTTTTATAAAATTGCTTTTATATTAGCTGATCCCTTCTTTTTTTTTTTTTTTTTTTTTTTTTTTTCTTTCCCATTTTCTGCAGAGACATTGCTAGCTGTTAGATATACAAGATTATAAAAATATTATCAAATCAAGATATGCTGAAAACTAAGCACTTATTAATTAATAATTGTCATCTAAACTGTAGTTTCATAGAAAAGTTTGCCAGTGATTGTAAATCCAATAATTATAATTGCATTCATTATAATTGGAATAAATTTGTTACACTTAATACAAAATTATTTCTATAGATCTATATGATGATTAAAATCTGAGTAATGTTCTTGGGAAAATGACATAATAATTTCAAAACTTTTAAAAAAATTAAATACCATCTATATTTCATGAATAGTAATGAGGCTAATGAAGTCAAATATCTATTTATAATAGCCAATTATATGGATAAAAACGACCAAATTTTTAATAAATGTTTTTTTAATTGTGTTGCTTATTAATTTCAGAAATTTAATTAAAAATTATCATGTTATATTTTCCTGTCTCAAGTTAATCTATCATGGAATGTCATTTTTTCCCATTTGGAAACATAATGCAACTGTCGTCATACTAATGAGACAGATATTTACTGCTACTAGGATAAAGTGTTTCATTTTCTGATATATTCATTTCATATAAATTTCAAAGTTAAACATGTTTTAAAATATCCATAAATTTATTACTGCATGTTAACTTGCCTGGGAGTATAGCCAATAAGTAAAAGTCATATAATTGAATAAAACACACATCGTGTAAACTGGAGTTATTTTGAATGAACTGATATTTTATCTTTAAATACTACATTAATATGGCAGAAAGAAAATTTAAAAAATTATGTATTAAGTCACTAAAAAACAATAACTCTTGATGTACTTATAGATCACATTCTCTTAGGCTGCTATCATATGTCAGTTAGTTTCGGAAGAACAACTGTTTGGAAAATTTTTTCTGCTTTGTCACAACAACCAATCACCATAGATCGCTTTGGGTTTAACACAGGGAAAACTGGTTCCCCATTACAAACAAGCTGATAACTGATTGGTTGAAAACGAACAACTTGCATTTTTTGGGGGAAGGAAGGAAGGAAGGAAAAAGTCACACGTCTTTTCTTTCAATAGTAAACCAGGCAGAAAAATTATCTGAAACAGTTGTTTTTTGTGAAACAAACGCTGTGTGATATAGTAACTTACAGCCTTACAATACTTAAAGGTCCACCAGCGGCCGAGTGGTAAAGTCGAGGTTCGAATCTCGCGAACGGGCTGGCTGCATGGGTGTTTTCGGGATTTTCCCAATGTGTAAAGTGTATACGAGCCAGTTTCCCTTAGAAAGTCCTACCTTGTTTAGTGGTAGCTCCTATGATTTACATCAGTAATTTTAAACTCCCTCAATTGAAAATCTGTATTGCAATTTTTAGCTTTCAAATAGCATAGAATTTTAGTAAACTAATTTTATGGTAAAAACTAAATTTGGAGGTTTGATATTTCTTTTAAATTAATTATTTCTCCAATAGACCGAATCAAGTCAAATGGAAGTTAATGGTAGCAGCATGTCAGAGGAGGAGTGGTAACTACCAACAAGCATTTGAAGAGTATAAAGCTATTCATCGCAAATTTCCAGATGATGTGGAATGTAATTATCTTTTCATCTACAGCTTCAACTAAAAAAGTATTTATTAAAGGAAACTAATTTTAATTTTTGCAAAATATGAATTGCTTTTTGCTACAAATAATAAAATGCAAAATGCAAATTTAAAGTGAATATTCAGTAATTAAAAAAATAAGAATTTATATGCTTTCAGTGGAGAATTGTTGATTAAAAAATTATCTTCTTTTTCAATGGCCAGACAGCCCAGGATGGGCCCTTGCCTTCCTCAGAATCGAATTCCAAGCTCTTCTATCCCTTGCCTCCTGGCCATGGACATCCAGTTGGTTATTTTTAAAATTCTTGTTTCCAAACAGTCAAGCCACCTCCCTCTTTTTCAAGTGCCGAATGGTCTGGCCGAGAAGATCTTTTTAGCTACTCGATTTTCATCCATTCTGCACAGGTGTCCTGCCCATTTAATTTTCTGAATCCTTATATATTTTACTATATCTATTTCTTTAAAGGATTTATAGAGTTAGTTCTTCTTCTCCAGATATTGTTACATTTTATGCCACCAAAAATACTCCTCAGAATTTTTCTATCAAAGACAGAAATGATACTTTTAGCTTTTTCTGTCATTGCCCAGGGCTCAGCAGAGTATGTAAGAATGGGTCTGATTAAGCTTTTGTAAATTAAAATCTTCGTTTTTCTGCTAGTGAAGTTAGATTTCAAGTATTTTTTGAGACCGAAAAAACATCGGTTAGCATCTGTGACTCTACTACGGTTATCGGACATTAAACCATTGAGAGTATTAACTTCTAATCCTAAGTATTTAAATTTGCTAACAGTTTCAAACTTGTAATTCCCAATTTCAAAACAGGGACTGCTGTTATTACCACATGGCATGTATTTAGTTTTATTTTGGTTGATTGCTAGATGCATTTTGCTGGCTGCAACGTCTAGAGATGTAAAAGCTTCTCTAAGTGACTTGGGAGTGCGTGCGACTATGTCAATATCTTCAGTAAACGCAAAAATCTGAACAGATTTGTTAAAGATAGTTCCACGAGTATTAATGTTGGAGTCTTTTAAGACTTTTCGGAGGGCAAGGTTAAAAAGCAAGCAGGTCAGTGCATCACCCTGTCTGAGCCCATTTGAAACAACAATAGGCTCAAAAAGATTATTCTGGATTTTAACCCTAAGTTTAAAAAATTACCTTCAGCTGAGTTTTATAATTCAGTGTTTGATTTTATGTATTTAAATGATTCCATATCTATTAACTCTTCTAAATTCTAAGATTACTAAAATAGAATTTTACTATTTTGTTTTATAATTTAGCTACTGGAATAAAAATTATATACTAATACTGATGCAACATGCTAGTAATTCTAAGAGCAGAGTTCATATATATTTTAATATGCTTTTGCTTTAACTTACAAAATTAATGTTTAATGTACAAAATTTGTTCATATTTATGTTTGCATAAGGAAAACGTTAGAGAACATATTTTTGTAAACAAGCTTGATAAACAATAAAATAAATTTATAAGCTTGTAAACAAAAGTATGGTGACCAACAAAACAAATTTATGACTGGTAAAGCAATAATGTATTCATATTGATAAGAACACTTTTATCCACAAGCAGTACACTCTATCCATAACTGAAACTCCTATATACATTTCACAGATAATAATGAGGTAACAGTTTTATCTGATTTTGAAATCCTAACTATACTTTCAAAGATTATTAGAGGAATTAAAGTGACAAAAATCAGTATAATACTTTTATTTCAGCAAAAAAGTAGTAAGAATTGTTATACATTTCCTGTAAATTAATGCTTTATGATTGATGCATATAATAAGTGAAAAATATCTGATTGTAAATACTTAACCATCTCACCTTATAGTTTTCAGAGACTTAAAAAATCTTAAATTTATTGGCTGTCATGAAATGAAATTCTATTAAAGCTTTAACATTTTATGTTAATTAAATAAACTTGTGGTTGGCATTAAAAAAGTAGTAGTGATATTAAGTATATTTTATAGCTAGAAAATTAATGGATATTTTTAATTTTCATACTAATTATAGGTCTTAGGTTTCTTGTACGCTTATGCACAGATTTAGGTTTGAAAGAAGCTTCTGAATATGCTGCAAAACTGAAAAAAGCTGAAAAAGCTAAAGAAGTTAAAATACAGGTATGAATTTTTTTAATGTGCTTACTACAAACATATTAATTAACACTCTTATAATAATTTTCCCCATTTCATAAATTGTTAAAAATAATTAAAATGATTACTTCAATTCATATAGTTACTAAAAATGAATTTTCTTCTCCCTATATAGAGAACAGCCAGTAGTGGAAGTCGTCCAGGAAGTCGAAGAAGTAGTGGCCGAACTTCTAGAGATGGTTCTGCTAGTAGTTTAAGTAGTAAGAAAACTATCCATATAATACTTGTATAATATTGATTCATCTTTCTCTTTTTGAATTATATATAATTAATTTGTTCTATGTATCATATTTAGTTAATTAAATTTGATAAAAGGATTTTTTAGATTTAATACAAATAAAATTACATATTTATTTCTAATTTATTTTTTAAACTTGTGTTTTTTTATTTTTATAAATTTTTTGAAAAAAAACTTATAACCTATAAAAAAATAGCCTGGCTTTAAAACAATGGCAAAATTTTAAAGGTTATAGATTATAACCTTAAGGCGTAAGTGCGAAGAATTTATGCGATACTAATAAACACAGTTAAGACACAAAAATTTAATAGTAAAAAGACAAAAAAAAAAAAAAAAAAAGTTTTGTAAGCCATCTTGCTAAGAAAACTGTATATTGATATGATGAACTATGAAAAGAATGAAAATAAAATAGAAAAATGTATGTCAATACTTAACATTGCTGCAAGAATTCTAAACATATGCTGCTTTTAAAAAATTTATGATTTTGCTGTTGAACTGTATGTCGTACGAAAAAAGCCCACCAATGCTTGAGGGGTAAAAGTTTTCCATGAAAAGGAGGCTTACATAGAAGTAGTTGAATATATCCATTATGTAGGCTAGTTAAAGTATTGCTCCTCTTTTTTTCAAAAGCTTTAACTATCACAATTTTTGTTAACAAGAAGCTGTAATCATGCTTCCAAAACCCTGCTTAGCAAGTGGCTCTTTGAGAGCAGCATACTCCAGTATGATAAAAAGCACAGTATAAAAAGCACCAGTTTCTTCACACAAAGTAGGTAAGATACGATGCTTAAGTGCTTAACCTCTGATATACTTAACTAAATTTATTGCATTAATTAAAAATTATTTTAAATTCTCTTTCGGTGCACTTGCATGACTGTGCAACATGCAATGCACCAGAGCCGTAACTAGGGTTTTCTGTGCTCGGGGACAAGCATTTCTAAGAACACGTGATTCGTTCCATTGATTTTCGTTATTGAAAGAGGCAAAAGCAATGTTTAGCATGCATAATAACTTCACCCTAAAATAGACAGTAAAACTGATTGCATGATTTACTATTTCCATTAATTTCATATAATTTAGGTATGTAGTGGCACATCACATAGCGTTTCAATGTAGTTTCATCTAGAATGACAGCATTAGATGTTTTGCCATTCAGAGTGTTTTTTACTTCAATTGAATTGAGAAAGTCCTTAAATGCAAGAAGTTTAAAAAATATACCAAAATCTGTTAATACTGTAAAAAGAACTGTTATAAATTTTAGTAACAGTGTTTTCAATTCTTTGAAAAATAATTAACTGAATTAAATAGTACAAAATTTATTCTCACATTTGATGAATGGACTAGTGTACAAAATATATGTTATTTAAATATAAATATTCATTCAGAAAAGAAAATTTTGAATATTGGACTGACATACATCTCAGTAAGTATGCCAACTACAAAATGTGTAGAAGTAGTTGACTCCAAATTGGAGGAACAAGGATTATCTCTGAAAGAAGATATTGCCTCCATCACCACTGATGAAACAACGATGATGAAAAAAGTTGAGAAGTTAATTGATGCAAATCAGGAATTATTCCATGCTCATGGAGTTCAGCTTGTGATAACCATTGTTCTACATCATCAAAATCAAGAGGGGGGGAAAGCAAAATACCCTGAATTAGAAACTTCTGATAATGACTTTGAAAAGAGGAACAGTGTAGAAAATGATAATACAACTGTTGAAATAACCTTATTTGGATATGAAGAAGATAACAGTAGCTAGAATGAAATATTAACTTACCAAGGATTGCTTTCTGTGATTAAGAAAATTCAAAAAGTTATTAAGATATTTAAACATTCCCCTACAAAAAATGCCGTTTTGCAAAAATATATACTTACCGATATGAAAAAAAGAACTTATGTTAATATTAGATTCTGAAGCATGCTGTAAGAGTTTGCTCTTAATGATGGAACAATTTTTTAAATTAAAAATTCCAGTTCAGAAAACATTAATTGACTTAAGTTTACAAATTAATTTTTCCGATAGCAAATTTGATTTAATATCTAAAACTGTATCAGCTCTACTTCCAAGAAAGCTTACTATGGAGAATTCCAATTTATTAATAGAGAATGCAACAATAAATGTTATGTTGCAATCACTTAAAGATCGGGACACACCACTATGTGAGGAATTATACAATGCACTGAAAATTCGCGTAAAGAAAAGGCATGTTATAAATTATTATTTTATTGCTTTTATTGATAATATTTGATTATAACATTTTTCCTTTATTTTATCTTTGCACATTATAAATTTGTTTATATTTTTATAGTTTATGAATTTTTTCATTTTTTGTATAAAACTTCAAAAAATAAAAATGGAAAAAAATATTTTTTTTTTTTTTTTTTTTTTTTTTTTTTAAAGTTTTTTTGAAAAATTCCTAATACCAGTATTACAGTACAGCATTAAAAAAAATACCGAATACCGGTATGGTCCAGTATTGCAATCACTTATTGCACCCTGAAGGGTTCACTCGTGGCAACTCTGATTAATGTTTCTTAAATTAAGAAACATTAATCAGAGTTGCCACGCTACCTGGATAACCGGGAGAACCGGAAAAAGTCAGGGAATTCGAAAATTGACCAAAAAATTCAGGGAAAAGTCAGGGAATTTAAGTATTTTTGTCAAAATCTGGAAAAGTCAGGGAAGTTCATACAATGATCCCGCCAAAAAAAGCGATTTTTGCGCCGACGTCGGAAGAGATAACTTTTTTGGCGAATTGTGTATCACGTGAGTGTCATTCGGGCAGCTGGTTAGAATAATCTCCATGTATGGTACAATGGGATTTGGCGATATGATGATGCGCAGTAAACCTGTCATTTTGGTCTTGGCGACAATTCTCAAAATCATGCCGAAGCCTTACCGTATACTAGAATTTTACCGCAAAATCTTTTTAAACTTTTTTTTTTCTTTTTAATAAATACCTTGCCATTTTGCAGTAAAATAAAAAATAGTAATCTGTCATCTAGGCTAGCCATGTAATATAACTATATTCGCTAAAATATCGTTGATTATTCTAATTCAATTTTTAAGTAATTATCTTTATTTTTATGTTATTCGTATAATTTAATGATGCTTCTTCCCTCTAAATTTATTATTAGTAAATAATATTTCCAAATTTCAGGAAATTTTCTCTGGCATAATCTTGAAATTAATTCCAGCAGTATGATGACATACCATCACGAAATTTAATGCACATATTTTTTCCTTATGTATGCTGCGAAATAAATATAAAATACCTCAATTTATTAAAATAGATTTCTTTCTTTCGTTTAGCTGCAGAATGTGTGCAAAAAAAGCCTTATTTTATTCCAGATTGGGAAGATTCTAATCTCAATCTTCAATGGAGAAAACAACAATTATTATAATTATATTTGTGTTTTCAAGTGTTAAGGTGCTTTTTAAGAACATAACCTCACACAAATTAAATTTACCTAAAATCTAACCTAACTATTTAGCATTGCGTTGTGATTTATAAGGACCGGATTAGCCTCGTGTTGAACTGGTGATGATCATGAGTAATAATTAAATAAAACATACATTTGTTATCCAATGTATATATCTTAAATTTTATTAAGTTTCTTAAGTGGAAAAGTAAACAAAATTATCAAACAAAGTATACCAAGAATAATTAAGAATAAATGTCCTCTGGGATTTATTGAATAATTAAGTGAATTTGCTACACAATACAAGTAATACCATAATTAATTTACCTCTTAGCGCAGCCAACGTACATTACGTGGATAGACTGGAATTTTCTTGAAACACACCTGGAAAACCTAGAAAAGTCAGGGAATTTTCATTCTCCTGTTTAAGTGGCAACCCTGATTAATCTAAGTCACTTTCTGCGAATCTTTATCAAATAATTTTTTGCAAGTCTCGTCAAATAAAAGCAGCACAAAATACTTTTCATCTTTATTGAATTACATTACACTTTTTTTTTCTGGCTTTATTTAAAAAAGAACAGAGATTGTTTGGTCATGTTTTTCACTCTCTCCAGATAATCACTCAATATAAGTCACACTCAGGGCTTAATTTCTAAAATTAGAAGTGCCGGAGCCCTGTGGCAGACCGTCAGCAAAGAGGAGCAAGAGTAAACAAATAAATAAGATGACTTTTAAACTCATTAACAATTTTAAAATTAAATAGTTTTATTTATTGAAGTAATTAAATAATTAAAGTAATTAGATAATTAAAATTAAATTGAATGTAAAGAGATAAATTAAAATTTAAAAAGGGATTTTTAATATAATTTTATTGCTAAAAATAAAATTTTTGAGATAAAATTTCTTCTACTGAAATTCTTATTTAATTACATATAAAAGAAGTGCCGCAGCCTTCTTATTTAGGGGTCCGGTGCGTTCTGGCTAGAATTATGATCTATTACAAAAACAGCTCCGGTGGGCTCCAGCCCAATTTAAACTCTGATCGTAGGGGGGAAAAGTTCTTCTGTCATCGCAAAAATTAAATATACTTATAGCTGATGAAAATTCAGATAATGCTAAAAACAGGGCGAAACAGAATGAGGGCGTGATGATATGAGTAGGTGGAAACAAAAAATGAGAGAAATATTGGTGAGAGAGAACATTTTCATTAACCACGGCTCTCTGATAATGTAATTTTAGCCATCATGTCAGGGGTAAAATGAGTCCTGAATCTGACTCCTAAGGATGAATGTAAAGTTGCTGTTTACACTTTTTGCCCCCCCCCCCCCGTATTTGGTTACATTACTGGATACTGTGGGAAGACGATGTATAGGACGTGCTTGTACAGTTTATCTCAGTATTTCACTCTTATTGTACTCGCTGTCACTTAACGCACAGTTAAGAACACAAATTTTCCTTCCTGCAAGGATAACTAACTGTAACCATCGATAACAATATACTAGATACGATGGCATTTTACACGTTCCTAAACAAGCGCACCCAAATTTATTGCCCTTCTTAAAGGTTTCCGTATGTGAGTGAGGGGACTTTAGTTGAACGTCTCATGCTCTCATGAGTTCGGATATCTAGGGAAATAGAGTATTGCAAGGTCTGCTTATTGTTAAACTAAAACGTTAGGAATTCTATTTTTTATTTATTTATTTTGTTGAAATTGTGGCTCAGTTTTATAAAAAGAAGTACCGGAGCTCATTTTATTTATGGCTCCGGTGCGCTCCGGCTAGAATTGTAATTTATCTTAAAAATTGAGAAGTAGCGGAGCAGGGCCATGTATGTAGGAGGTACTGGCCGAGCTCCAGTGGGCTCCGGCGCAATTTAAGCACTGGTCACACTATAAAGCAGTGGGTTCAAATATATTTAAAATGAGTCATGAAAAGTTATCAATATTCATATTGCATAATGCTTTTATTTCATTTATAATTATTCATTAATTCTTAATAGATATACATATGATTATTGGAGGTTTTAAGGCAACAAGAATCAGAGTAATATTCATAAATTTGATTCTTATTGCCTCCAATAATCGTTATTTGGCATGTTATTTTAACTCAAATTTACCTATGTTTATTAGCCCAAAGAGCATTAGCCCAGAAGGGCTATCAATTTCGTTTTGGCATTTTGCGTCGAAAACTTAAAATGTCCGTTTCACTTTTCAAATTGTTGTCACCAAATATTATTTCCCTGTGTTATATTTAAAGAAATTAAATAATGAAGAATCTGCATAAACGCATGTATGTTTCTCGTATGAAGACAAAACAACAGTACCTAGAGCCATCAAATTTTGAATAACATAATCCTCCACCGAATATACGGTTGTACAGGGGGGGGGAACTTTTATCTCCAGCGTGCGAAACTGTGTATTCGAAATTTTAAGGATATGCTTATTTAAAAATTATTTTGCGATTCTGCTGTTGAGTTGAATTTTATGGTTTAAACGTTAAAAAAATGGCCCTTTGGGCGTAATGTAAATAATCTGACAGCTTTCAGATTTATTTTGGTTTTTTAATATTCCTTTATTTTATTATTTTCTTCTATAATTCTTTGTTCTTTCCTGCTTGTTTTTTCCAGAGCAGTAGCATATATATGGCTCATGATAAGAGGCCAGTAGTAGATTTGATACTAAAATATTTATCAAGCTTTGCTGTAGAATATGTCTATAAAAAATAATGATTTCTCGTGTTCTTTCTTGGTACTTCCTCATCTTATGTAGTGCTGGTGTGTTTAAAGAAACAATATACAAATATATCTTGCAAGTGAAACTTTTCTTCGAACAACGAAAACAATTTAGCTTGTTGTGTAGCAACATTTATCTTGTTGTATAACAAAATAATCAGGATCAAAGTCCAGTCATAGTTGTATTGCTCTTTCTTTGATGCAGACAAGCCAAGAAAAAGAAATTTCAGAAAGAAATATAACAATGACCGTTTTGAGACTGAGCTTTTTGAAACTGTGCTTTTTGAAACTGTGGATTCACCAAAAAATTGCTTCCATAACCTGTGGATTTTTATAAAAATAGGCATATTTCCATACGTCCAACTAATTATCACCTTAGAGAATCGAGAAAACAATTTTTTAGATGTTTATTTACAGTATTTCATAGGTAAAATTTAAATATACAATATGGCATTTTAGCAACTGTTACATTTCCTCCAAAAATGAGGGGGTGGGATGCCATAAAAAAAAGGTGGTGGATGATGAATCTCCACTAATTCCCAGTCGCCCTTTAAAAGGGGGAGTATATAAGGTATTTTTCTCGCCTTCTTAGCATGCCTTCGTAATGTAGTGGTCAGCACGCTCGACGTGTATTCGAGAGGTCCGTGGTTCGATTCCCGGCGAGGGCATTGCTCATTTTTCATCTCTCGTGCTTCGAAATAACCTAATGACTCTATAAGTCTAACAAATGATCACTTTAGATTATCATATGACATGTGATGAAACTTACCGACGTCGGCGCAATTACCTTTGAATTTCTTGAGTATATGAGAACATTCAGCTTTACATGATCATTTAAAAATGAATAAGATATGCATGTGTTAGATTCTGACCAATTTAACTTGATCTCAGAATGATGTTCTTGTTAAACAAAGCAAGAAAAATCTCAAAATATTAAAGTCTGATGATTAAAAAAACTACCTCTGACACTGTAATCGGCGAAAAAATATACATTTATTCGTATGAATCTGAAAAGAACTGGGCGTTTCAAAATAAACCAAACTTATAAAAGCTATCTATGCATGAAGAAGTTATTGTTATATTTTTTAGAAAATCTGCCCATGCCTGAATTTTTACTTGGAGGGACATAGAATAGTAAATGCTGATTGTTATATGATAATTTGTGTGCCAGAAATAGTTGCTAAACTAAAAAAGAGGAAAAAAATCACAAAACATGGCCTCATTCTGCATCATGATAATATAAACTCACATTTTCCCATTTCAAACTGTCCGTTCAGTTTCAAACTGAAGCATGGAATCAGCATTCACTGCCTTTTTTCTTGTTTCCAACAATCAAAAATAAACTGCATTGTCTCTAATTCAAGAGCTCTGAAAAAAAGCATCTGATGCCTATAAATTACTTGTTTCTACTATACAAATTTCTGAATGGTATACAGTCAAAAGTCGTTAATCCGGACTCGTCGGGACTTTGGCGATTCCGGATTATCGATTTTTCCGGATTATAGATCATCAGTTTAAATCTGGTAAGATGGCATGCAGAAATTATAAAATTAAAAATATGAAACCATAATTTATGAAATAAAGAACAATTATGATCTAAAGGGTATCAAAATTCACAAAAAGAAAAAGCTTAATATTTATTTGTTTACTTTATTAAACATTTCTTTCAATGTAAGTTGTTTAAGTTGCTTCGTTTTATGTGATAATACTTTCTCTTTAATTCTATTAAACAGACATAATTTCTTGTTTAGTTACAAAGTTTCGCTGTTCAAGTCCTATAATTGCTGTGTCGAGAATACCAACTAATTTGTCAATCGAAATTTTTTCGTTTTCAATAACCTCTGTGTCACTTTCTTCACTATTGGAAGCGAATTATAATGACGAGGAACTTGAGTTAAATCATATCAAAGATGGAGTACATCGAGATGAAATACTACACTTAGTAAGGAATTATAAGCCAAATAAAATAAAAACATCTGCCCTGAAGATAAGGATAGTGCTGACAGATCAACTTCCAATTCATTGCGCACCACGACGTCTCCCCCCCCCCCCGGCCGCAGAGCAGCGTGAAACTGATAAACAGATTTCGGAATGGTTAGAGAAAAAAAGGATATGCCTTTATCCATTTTTTGCAGCAATTCCACTTTTTGTTTAATGGACTTCGAAACATACTTTCGCTTTGTAAATGCTTTACATATTAGTAAATATATATCGGAAATTCTATTTGACATAATCGAAAGTTCAAGCTTACTTTTATAAAGTTGCTCTAACAGTCTGAAAAAAATAATAAGCTGGATCCAATTTGAAGATTAAGGAACAACGCAATCTGCAACATTAACTGAATTAGATCATTTTAGCTTAATTTATACCATCCGTTATACATTAAACGCGCATGCGTAAACGCATGCGCGTTTAATGTATAACGGATGTATAAATTATGCGCATGCGCACACGCATATTCCCAGCCGTAAAGGTCTTACGCGCACGCTTGTTGACGCATGCGCAGAAAGGTTGTAGCTTTGAGGTCCGGATTATAGATCATTCCGGATTATGAGTGTCCGAATTAATGACTTTTGACTGTACCTCTTTTTAAAATTCTTTTATTCAAATGAAAAACTGCTGCGCTGCTGAAGGCAATTATTTTGAAAAGAAAAAAAAAAAATATTTTCATAAAAAATTTATCGCATACTATTTTATTAAAACTTAAGTGGTCTATGTATCTATACCTTATGGGCAATGTAAATTCGACTTAATTTCCCTTAAAAAAAGTTCTGTGAAGACATGAATGTGAGCCAATTTTTTATAAAAGCTGTTCAACAAAGGCTTCCCCAGATACTGCTTGTGTTCTTTACCTTGATGAAATCAACCAACCGACTTTCATCTTTCATGAATACATTTCTCTCCTTATGCTCTGTCAGCCAGTCAAAAAATCAGGACTTAGTACCTGTTAAAGCAAAGAATAAATTTTTACCTACTTCACTACTAAATAAATACAGACAAATAAGAAAAATCCATGATATATTTTTCTTACAATTGTGCAATTTTATTAAATTAGTTAAATTACTTAGAAATCTGATAACATTTATAATGCTTTCAAAGAAGAAAATAACTTGGAACATTGAGATTTTAAGATTTACAATGTCAGTAATCATTTACAGTTTGCTTAAGTTTTAGCACTAACGTAATGCCACATAGTTCTGGTAAAATTTTAACAACATATAATTTATTGACACTTCTACAGTCATATATCCTGAATTACTTCTGAATGCTATAAAAAAAGTGCTGTTAATATATCGATGTCTCTATTTTTGTTTTATTTTCTAAAGAAAAAGTTGTGCTTTTTATTTTAGAATTATGTTCTGTAATTTAAAAGAGAAAAGTATGTTAATTTTATTCAATTTATAGTATTCTTTTATATTTAAATTGATTTTATTTTTATACAATGTACCGTTTATTGTAATTATTCAGATATATGCAAAAAGTAAACAGTATGTTTATTAACACTTAACAGATATGTAAATTAGATAGATATAACATTTGTTTACATATACCTGTATATAAAATTTTCATATTTTAAAACTTTTGTGGATTACCTCCCTACTTGTGATAATTATTTAATTTATTTTTGTGATTTAATTTAGTGGTTAATATTAAATATAGTGGCACATTAAACATACTTGAATCTAAAATTAAATATATTATTAACAAATAAAATAAACTTTTACGGTTGTAACTCATAGTATGCTTTTATCTTTGTATTCTAGATGCAAGTTTACCATTAGGAAGCCCTAGACAAACTCACTCTGGACATTCACTAAGCACCTCGGCTAAAACTTTAAACAGTGCTCAGAAAATATTAGAAACTGATGAATCTAATGCAATTAATGATCACCAAGGTTTGTTAATCATTATTGCAAGAATGGTAATTAACATGCTATATGGGTATCCACAGAATATTATACAAGACAAGAGGTTAAGACTGGAGATACATAATTATATCATAATATAATTTAGGGAGATTCACAAATAGATTATAGAATACACTACTGCATCAATATAAAAACATATATGCTGTCTTTTCCTTTCTCTCTGTATATATATACAGGGTGTTTCAGCAATTCGGTTACAAACTTTCCGGAAAGATAGAGCACACCTAGACAATTGAAAATCACATAGCAATGCATGATCGGAAATGCTTCCTGGCATGGTAGTGATGACATGAAACACAAGAAAGGATAGATACGAACAGGGTGAGAAAAGATGTTTATTAGATATGCGTCTCCACCTGAATGCAACATATCCTTAACATTGGATTAGCAGGAGTGGTCCAGGTGCATTGGCCAGTAAGATCGCTACACCTCACTTGCATTGACTGCTTCCTTTGGGGGGGGGTTACATCAAGACACTGGTGTACGAAATCCGCGTTAAAAGTGCTAAGGAACTTGTTGCACGCATCGTGGCAGCTGCTGGGGAAGTCCGGGACACACCAGGTATTTTTCATGCGCCGGAGATCTGAGGCCTGCATCACGGTCCGGGGTCATAATTTCGATGTCACGAAATTTAATTCTTTCTTTAATGAAAATTGTTGTCGGCTTCTGTTTACATTTCTTGATTTTTGCTGTACTAAGCCTAATAAACATGTTTTCTCACCCTTTTCGTGTCCATACTTTCTTGTATTTTGTGTCATTACTACCGCGCCAGAAAGTGTTTCCGACCATGCACTGCTACGTGTTTTCCCATCTTCTAGGTATACTCTTATCTCTCCTGAAAGTTTGCAACCAAATTGCTGAAATACTCTGTATATGCACAAAAATGCACATTTTACTTACGTTGTGGATGCCCTATATAATAACTTTAAATTTTGAATTAAGATGATGAGTAAACAAAATAATTAATTTGTTTGTAAAACATGGAGATATTTTTACATACATTATACTTTCCTTTTAGACATAATATTTGATGAAAAATTTCCTCTAGGACGCCCCAAAACAGCCAGTGGAAATAGAGATGATTTTGAAGATGAAGATCTTCCACCAGAAATCTTGCCAGATTAAATTATATGGTAAGAGATGCAGTTATTGAACAACATTATGTTGTTACCATGAAAAATGTAACATTTTCTAAAACACTTTGAAAGTTTTAAATGTATATTGTATTTATTTAAAATAGATTTATATTAATTTTAATTAAAATACCATTATTTGATTTGGCTGCCTTCAAGGGAAATGTTTTACTTATCTGTGTTCATTTAATAGATGACTTTTATATTTGATATCTCAGCTTAAGTTTCAAAAATTAAAAAAGATATATTTAGCATGCCAAATTTTGCAGTTTTTTTCATGGAAACAGGTAATTGATCATAAACTCAAAAATTGTTGTACTGAAATTTAATAAACCTCAAAAATAAGGCATAAAAATGTCAGTGAATCAATACTGATCTTGCCAAAAAAAAATCAGATACTTAATAAATAATGTATATGTAAATATAAAAATCCTGTTGCAAACTTACATATTTATGAATTTCTTTAGTTGTCAGAAATACTGGATATTTAAAAATTAATGAAAATAAGGTAATTCTCTTTTATCAGAATAAAATTTCCTAGTATTCTACCAATGATAAATTATTTCCTTCACTTTCTATTATTGTATCACATCTTATTATCATGTAATTTTAGAAAATTTCAAATTGCTCTCTTCCTCTCTCTCACCTTTGTTATACAATGTACAGTCTTGTAATTTTTAATGGTACCATTAGATCAACAGTTCAGAATTATTTTGCTTAGAAATTTTGATTGATATACATTAAAATTAAAATATTTTCTCAGAAAATGTTCTACATTCAAATTTTTGTAATGCAGGAAGCACCCTAAATGTTAAAATGTTTATGGGAGGCTGAATATCATGGAGGAAGTAAGTAAGAGGAGAGGCCCTAACTGGTTTTCCCCATTCACTGCTTTGAAGCAGTGGCAATCCCATCATGGAGACCAAACCATTTAGCGAATTACTATTAAGATCAATAGGTTTTGATATGACCGGATGTAAACATTTTGTAATTACGTCGTAAATATATGTATGAATATATATTTTTCTTTTTCTACAATATTTCAGAGTCCTAAGTACTATGTGAAAAGAATGCATTTTTAAACAAAATTTCGTTCTGAACAGAATTAAATGCTATACTTTTCCCAGAACAGTTTAATTTGAATGAAATATTTTCACAAGTTTCCGTTAATTACATTAAAACGAATTTTAAGGTAGTTCGATTTTATTCAGTTAAGGATTACAAAAATTAAGATCAAAGTTTATTGTATTATTAATATTAAAATTAGGCATTATTTCTTTTCTATTTACTGAGAGCTTCTTCCTAAAATACTTTCTCAAATCTGACATGATTTTTTAGCATCTGAAGCATCTTTTAAATCAAAAATCTGAATCAATTTATAATTAATGCTCTGTTTGGTGAGCATCTTTTATTTTAATAGTGAAATATGTTAAATATTGGTGCTGATTTCCACATACTTAACTTTCTATGAATATTTCTGAAAGGGAATAAAGAAAAAGATTTTTTTTAATACTATTTAAAACTTGTAACTGAGTTATTATAAAATGTAAGGAAATAATTCTTTTAATAATTATCAGATTTTTTTTACCCTTAATTTCAATCATACATATTCTAAAAACTCTTCTCTACTACGCATCTCGGCCAACCAGTGGCCGAGCGGTAAAGTCTCTGAACACTGGTAGTTCGGTCTGAGGTTTGAATCCCGCGAACGGGCTGGCTGCATGGCTGTTTTCGTGGTTTTCCCCATGTGTAACGTGTATATGAGCCAGTTTTCCTTAAAAAGTCCTCCACGAAGGCATCCCTCCCCTTAGGCAGATAGCTCTAGTGTGCTTTGCCATAATTAAATAAACCAACCAATAAACTACTACGCATCTCGTAGAATTTGCTTTCCAGTACGAACAATTCTTGCATAAATAGTTTTATAAACGTACTTATCAAGAGAATTTCAATTTATGTTTATAATTAAATGTTAAGGTTTTTATATATTCAGAAAATATTTATAATTATTATGAATTTAGATATATTTAATAACTATATTTCTTCAGAGTAACTTTCACATGAGTTTATGAATGAATAAATCCTTCATTTCCAAATGCATTTATAAATAACTGAGTAAATATTAACGTATTTTGTTAAAGGCAGATACATGCTTTTTGGAAGTATATACATAAATACCTATGTATATTTAGTATTTTTCACTTTCAGTGTGTGCAAATCCTGTAATTTCGGAGAATTCACTATCTTTTTCAAGTAAAGTAATTTACAATAATTTAGCATACAAGTATTTTTTACATAAAAATTATGTATAAATATAATTTGAATGAAAATTACATGCATTAGTTTTAATACCACATTAATTTAATTTTCCCATTAGTTTTAATACCCCTAATAACTAAGTTTTCCTTTAAAATTCCTCCATGATGGCATCTCTTCCTTAAGACAGACAGCCCTTGCATACTTTACCCTATTTAATAAAAAATTAATCTGACATATGTGCCTAATTACAAATATTTTAACATGCATAATTTTATATTTACATTTAGACATCAAGTTTAAAATTTTTGACTTAAAACAAGTTTTAGGATACATTCATTACCAAATCAAATTTTCT
This sequence comes from Stegodyphus dumicola, assembly GCF_044657685.1. Taxonomy (NCBI): domain Eukaryota; kingdom Metazoa; phylum Arthropoda; class Arachnida; order Araneae; family Eresidae; genus Stegodyphus; species Stegodyphus dumicola. The sequence goes on from NC_140776.1 coordinate 40,412,177, forward strand.
AACAAATATATTTTGGCAGAGCATAGCGATTTTACTCAGTTTAATAGTTGTCTGATAATATAATAACTATCCCATTTCACATTTAAACATTAGCTTCTCTGTCATCAGATTGCAATCTTGGTTGCCTTACTCTGCATAATATTGCTTCATTTTTTAAAACAGTTAAAACAACTAATTTATCTAAATTCACAAATACCTGAAATTTTCATATTGCAAGGTAATCCAGAAGGTAACAATATGCTAAATATATTGATATGCCGATTAATAACTTTGATGATCCTTTTTGCATGTCTTGAAGCTCTTTCAAAAATAGCAGACCACTACTCAAGTATATGTATTGAATAACAAAGATTTTTCATTCATAGTTTTGCATTACATTTAGTAATCAATTAAACATGTTGCTAAATAAAATTTTGAAAAAGAGAGACAGAACTTTAATTTTTTTTTTTTTTTCATTTTTCAGTTATCCAAAGTGATTATCTTTAAGTTATATAAAAATTAAATGATAATATATGGATGACAAATCATGTATTTTATTTAAAACATTTTGGTATTTGAAACATACAATAAAAGTAGCGAATACTCTATCAAGGATATCGAAAGATGTATACAATTTTAAAGGTACTGCAAAATTGCTGTTGCAAGATATCAAAAAATAAACAAGGTGTGATTTTTGCATAAATGTCAAACTATACAAATTTCTATTATCCATCCAACAATGAATGTTTCTTTTATGCGGAAATGCCCCACTTTTTGATTTATATGGAAATGTCATGTGTGGAAATACTATTAAAGCGCTGTCAAGGAAGCTCTGGATGTACACAAAAAACACCCCATCTGGAGACCAAAGCCTGGTAGCATTGCTTCAGTCATAGTGCGGGGTTGGCCCCTCACCTCCATGCTGTGAATACATATTCTAGTAGGCCTGGATTTGAAATTTTAGACTAGGCATAAACATTTATGATGGTAGTCTTTAAAGAGTAAACGTTCTTAAGATGCATCAATCCAAAAATTCTCTTGAGAAAATGGCAATATCAGAAGAAAGGTGCAGGATTTTAGATTCTACCTTTGGTACATTTAACGGGATAGAGATCACATATATAATCCATCACATATATGATTGCATATACAATCTCACATATATGATTGCATATACAATCATATATATAATATTCAACTTAATTAAATAATCCAATTCCAATGTATATAATATGAAATCTAGGATTATCCAATATTTCAGTCTTTGAGCAGAGCAGTACCTCCCAAGTTTTATCAGTGGCTTTGTTAGATATCTATAATCCATTGAATTTCTTGAAAAGAAGATGATATATAATCTGCTTTGATGAATGGAATGTCATGTCTCTGTTCGGATTTTGAAATGATTATTAACAGACAAACTAATTTTAGAGCTCTATGTGTTAACTTTATTAACTGATGATACAATGCAAAAGATAGTCTAGTGCCTTACCATATATATGGAATTCCTTAATTCCTTTCTTCAAAAATATGTAACATTGCAGTATTACTTAGAAAGATGTTAAGTTTATGTAACTTTAAAATATTGTATTTAGTCTTGTATTTGAATGCATAAATCTGTAGACAATACTGTTGAACTTCTTTATCAAGGTATTAAGAACAAAATACACTGCTCGACATTGAAAATGCAACACCAAGGAGTGGTCAGAAAGTGATGAAATTTGGGAAAAAAAAAAAAAAAGACAGAGACAGCAAGCAAGAATAAGTGATCTTTATTTCAAAATGATAGTCAGAATACAGAGTGAGAACGGTGTTGGCTCAGTAGGATAGTTGATAGTTGACGGGGGACGTGTGCACCATCCCTTTACCATAATGGTTAATTGGCATATGCAACACGTTCACTTCTATCTTGAGCCAGATGGGCCCCACAGGCGCCTCGCACCATACACCGAAACCCAGCGACCAGGCCATCCAGGTGGCAGTCCAAAAGACCAAAGAAGCCCCCAGAAGCATGTTCACACGAACCGCCCGGGCCTAGTATTTATTGAGTCAAAGTTCAACAAATATATGGCCAGACAAGGGCTAAAAAAAATAAAATAAATAGATAAATAAAGGGTACATTTGTAGTTTTGACAAAGCATAAGATTACAACGGTGCAAGTGCCAGTTTTGAATAAATACTATAATCACATAGACATAATTAAAACAAAACACGTACAGATAGCGATAACAATAGAAAACCAAAGGAGTAAACACCATTACAAAACTACTACTGCTACATACTACAAAACTACTACTAGAATACTTACAAACAGTACTACAAACTGATACAATGCTAAATATTACAAAACTGCTACTGCTGCTATATACTAGGTTGATAATAATGCTGATAGTATGATATCGGTGATGTAATGATCTTAATACTGATGGTAAGTTCAATACAATAGTTAGTGTACAAAGCAAGGATACAATACATAAATACATTATGCAACTATATAAATACCAATACAAGGTAAAGAGGATACATTATACAACTATATATACATATATATGTAGTATCTGGAAGTGCGACACAACCACCAGAGGGCCTCACCGATGCGCCAGCAGTGAGGTGAAAGAGGAGTATGACAGAGACTCTTCTGCTATCCCACGCGAAGGTGGTGAGATGTCTGTCTGCACGTGAAGGTGTAGAATAAGGAACTGTAGTTTTCCACGCGAAGGTGGTAAATTGACTTTATAACATAAGCAAGTGCGAGTAAGCACTAATCAGTTATGTGATAAGACTGGTAAAACTATACAGAATCCTGTTTGTATCAAACGGCACTTGTATTTAATCTAATTTGTACCTTTTCTGATTATCTTTATTAAATGTTCTGTGGTGTGGAAAACAACGTTGGAATTGTTATTTAACATCTTCAACTCCCCCACTACATATATATATATATATACACACACACATACAGATATATACCAATACAAGGTAAAACGATACTATGATTCTGTACGAGATGCAAGACAAGATAGATAATTCAATATAAGATTAATAAGCCATATTGTTCAATACAATAGTTAATGCAAAGTTAATAAAACACTATTTATATTACTATACCAACTGTATATTTCCTATATTAGTGCAATTTTATACAAGATGACGCATATCTATACGATGCTCACAATTTAATATATATTACACAGTACTGTATTGCAGGGAACTTATAATTCAATTTTATACAAGATGATACATATCTATACTATGCTCACAATTTAATGTATATATTATATAATACAGTATACAGTACAATATGATTTACAACTAATACGTAAGATAATGGATGCTATATCATTCAATTACAAAAGTTAATGCAAAATTAATGATACATTATTTATATTACGATACCAACTACACATTTCCTGTATTGCAGGAGACTTATAGTGCAATTTTATTATGTATACGATGCTCACAACATTGCAATTTCATATAAGATGATATATATCCATATGAAGCTCACAATTTAATATATATATTATACAATACGGTTATACGATATAATATAATGTACTGCAAATATGTAAGATATGTGATACAATAGGTAAATTAACATGCTTACAGGGTTAGTATACAAGACACAACAATAGGTACAATACAATACTAAGAGTAAATAAATAAGAGTATGTGACAGTATATAGACAAATGCAATGTAGAAAAATACATATTGTCAAGTAATTGGTAATAATTCTATGCAATATGCAATACAAGACATATGATACAGTATAAAATCGATAAGCTACGCCTATGATACTATTTATAATTTAATGGAATATTTAAAGCAGAAAGAGACTAAAATACTACTTTAACTTTCATACAGTATTTTAACACAATTGCTAGTTCAGTAAAATAATTAATACAATATTTAATTCAGTACGTATCTCAGAGTATAAAAAGAAGTGCAATATATATATTCTTAATAGTATGATGCCTATAAGGCAATGTTCTTAATAACTAAAGCGAATTAAATGCAATACTTTGTATACAATACACATGAGCAACACTTCAGTACAATACTGAGGATTAAAAGACATATTTTGCAACAGTATAAATATACAAATGCAATGTATAAAAATACCTATGATCAATTCAATATTATTAATTCTATGCAATATGCGATACAATGCAACAATATAGTTATACCAATATAATGTATAAAAAATACTTATGATCAATTCAATATTAATAATTCTGTGCAATATGCAATACACGGCATATAATTCAATATAATCAATAAACTAAATCTAAAATCTAAAATTCTGCATTAATTCAATAAAATAGTTAATGCCAAGTTGAATCAAGACTACTTATAACGTTATGCTAATAATCCAGTTTCTGTATTGCAAAGAATTTAATTTACAGTTCCATGCTAAAGCATACATAGCAATACGATGTTCATAATTTCAATATGTTGCACCACATATTCTTAGGGTAGAGCTTATAACTCAACATAATATTACATAACTACCAACTTAATAAAATAATTGGTAAAAGCGCAGAATAGGCTGCATCAAGTTCAGTATGAGGAGCTGCGTGACGTCATTAATTGGGTGGGACTAAGCTTATGACGTCACAAGGTAGTCTCGCATTTACACTACGTGTACTTTCTATTTTCTCTTAAAAATAACAGTAATAAATTGTTTATTATTGTAAATTAATATCAAATTCTTTACTTTTAATTTACATTTATAACATTTAAGTTTAGGCGTTACTGATAATAAGTATAATAAATCGTTTATAAAATTACCATGATACAGTGAGCGAATTCTACCAATTATTAAAACGATAAACAACGTCGCAGTCTCTAATAGTTGTAGAGCTTCAATATTAAATTATTATTTTTTTTATTAATTTTTTTTATTTATACAAATAAACTATTTTTTTAATTTAAATTCATATTGTGGAACATTTCAATTTTATCATTTTTACAAATTACCTTCTTGCTATGTAACGACATAATTCCTTACATACCAATAATTAGACAATTTTCATTATTTCTAAAAATTTTAAACTTTACGTTAATAAAAAAAGAATATTTTTTATTGCATATGAACATCATTACACAGCTTTCATATCAGTTTCTAAAATTCCTAAATCACGCTATATTCTGTGCAGGCATGCTAGAATTCTACGCATTAATAAATAAAAAAATCTAATTTCTCAGAATGAAAGAAATTAATATAATAAAATAAATACTACAAACTTGGAACACTAAGCAATGCTTCACATACGCACACACACACATATTATTTGCAATTACGATACCAAACACTACGTATTAAAATATGAGGTAAACGTTACTTCAAGCGTTAAAGTTTACAGTTTTGCTACTGTTGAGTCGATCGTCGGACTATCCATATATATCGTAAATCGGAAAGCGTTATAAACATATCAAAAAACAAAAAATTAAAAATACAATTTAAATGAAAAATTATGTCTTAAATATAATTCACAATTAAAACAACAATACAAATTTAAAATACACAAACGATATGTTAAACATTGCACATAAATAAAGTCACATTACTCCTCGACATCACGCACAACCTCGTTTTCCCTTTTACACAACGATCAGTATTCGCTCGAAAAACATTAAAGAATTCCACAAACTCGGTGTCCTTGTGCTCATTTATCTATTTTCACTTAAAGAAAAATCAGACAATTGCTCAAACTCGGCATTGCGCACCACATTGGCTTTGCCCATGTGCACATCGATCTATTTTCACTTAAAAAAACATTCCAGAGTTGCACAAACTCGGCATTGCGCACCACATTGGATTTGCCCATGTGCACATCGACCTATTTTCACTTAAAAAAACATCCCAGAATTGCACAAACTCGGCATCGCGCACCACATTGGCTTTGCCCATGTGCACATCGACCTATTTTCACTTAAAAAAACATCCCAGAATTGCACAAACTCGGCATCGCGCACCACATTGGCTTTACCCATGTGCACATCCATCTATTTTCACTTAAAAAACATCCCAGAATTGCACAAACTCGGCATTGCTCACCACATTGGCTTTTCCCATGTGCACATCGATCTATTTTCACTTAAAAAAACATCCCAGAATTGCACAAACTCGGCATTGCGCACCACATTGGCTTTTCCCATGTGCACATCGATCTATTTTCACTTAAAAAAACATCCCAGAGTTGCACAAACTCGGCATTGCGCACCACATTGCATTTGCCCATGTGCACATCGACCTATTTTCACTTAAAAAACATCCCAGAATTGCACAAACTCGGCATTGCGCACCACATTGGCTTTGCCCATGTGCACATCGATCTATTTTCACTTAAAAAAACATCCCAGAGTTGCACAAACTCTGCATTGCGCACCACATGGCTTTGCCCATGTGCACATCGATCTATTTTCACTTAAAAAAACATCCCAGAATTGCACAAACTCGGCATAGCGCACCACATTGGCTTTGCCCATGTGCACATCAACCTATTTTCACTTAAAAAAACATCCCAGAATTGCACAAACTCGGCATTGCGCACCACATTTCTGGATCTTTAAAACTCAAGCTATGATTGACTTTCAGGTGCGCATACCCTTCGAACTCGAGACAGTCGTACGCTTTCCAACAATCGGATATAATAATCGATCCTGGTAGAACATTCTCTTTAATGATTTCCAGCAATGTTTCGGCACCTCTGTTTTCAACAACTCTAAAGACGCATTTATCTGTTCCTCTCTCAACCAAACCAAAAACCCATTTTCCTTCGACTCTTTTCCCTCTATGATACTTTTGCTTGCCAAACTTGCTTTCGTCGATTTCGACAATGACACCTTCCCCACCCAACTTAACATTCTCCTTCAAACATAACTCCATGCATACTTCTCTACAAAAACTTTTCCAATCTGTCACCGTATTTTTAGCAATACGTAATTCCGTTCGTATAAAATCATTCCCGCACTTACCCAACCACATATAGGTAACTCGCAAAACATCACACATGCTCAATTTACTCTTCGCAAACCAGGAGTTCTTTCGAATTGATCTTGAAATTTGATGCCTACATTCGCCTCCAGTAACTCTGCACACCCACTCAAAACCGTCTATACGGTTTTTTCGCTCTACTAGTTTCATATTTGTTCCACAAATCGGGCACTTATACGATATTGGAATCAAACCTTTCTCCATACACCACTCAATAACACATTTTTTATCTCTTCGCTCCAACTGATAAAAGAAATCCAGATTCAAATACTCATCCATTCTGCAGTAAGCACCGAATTAAACACACTCATGAATAATCAAAACATTCTTTAAGCAAAAGACAGACAGACAGACAAAGTAGACAGATGTCTTTTGTTGCACCCGCTAAGTCTGCACCGATGGGCGAAAAATCAAGCATAGGTGCGAAGGAAAGGTATATAGAAAGGGGGGCAATTTCGTATTTCAGAGGAGAGTAAAAAGGAACTTCGTATATTTTATACGAGTTCGAAAAGCCAGGAAGAAAAGATGGGACAAAATAAAGTAAAAAATAAATGGCCCAAAAGTAATGGAGAGGAAAAAAAAATTATTTATAATTAAAAAAAAAGGGCCTATAGAAAGAAAAGGAAAGGAAGTAAGAGAATTTTGTTTAAAAAAAAAAAAAGATTGTGTTCATGAGTGTAGTCAAAGTTGTTATCATTTACATTAAATACAGTCTTCCAGGTGTGTGTAATGAGTGTGTTTTGTAAAGCTGAATAGAGGTAAAGATGGGGAAAATTAATAATAAAATAATAAATTTTGGGGGTCCAGTCACATAACAGTATAAGTCAAGTTTAGAAGCTAACTTTTGCTATAACAAGGAAACTAAAATTTAAATTTTAAATTTAAACTTTTATTTTTTTACATGGAAACCAATATTAGCCTCTACCTTGAGACACAGTAACAGAAGACACATAAGATCAAGATACATATAATATCATGCAAAGTTATACATTAAACTAAGTAACATCATCTATTGCGGTTTCCAACATATTTATATATTCAGAAAACACCATCAGATAAAATCATAAATCCAAAACAAGGCGAGAACATATCAGCAAAAATAAATAAGTAAATAAATTACGGAGTTTTTTTATTATTATTATTAATTAATTTTTTAAAAAAAATAAGCATTTTATTTATTTATTAAGTTAATGGTCATAATTTATTATATGTGTACTATTTTATCAATTTGAGGCGCACTGTATTAATATATGCTTTTAATTTAAATAGATAGGAAATATAGATTAAAGGAGCAAAAACTACAACTCTGTACATTCATTGAGGCCCGAGATCGTGTTTTTAGCTCTCGAGACATTCCTCAAAGGGGCCAAAATGGGTAGGGCTAACACTACTGATAAGGATAGCGTCCCTACGAGATGGTAACCAAAAAAGAACCACATGATTTAAAGCAATTACTAAGTATTTAATGCCAAAACATAATAAAATGAGCATAATAATAATAATGATCATAATAAATGAATGAATTTAAAGGTACTTTAGTGACAGATATTTGATTTAGCTTAGAGAAAAGAAGTTCTACTTATCTGAACGCTCCGTCTTAGTGCTGCAAAAGATTGCAAGGAAGACAAGACCCCCCAGGTACAGGAGAATTCCCAGCTTTGAGAAAGAGACAATGCAGAGGATATTCGCGAAAATTTTCTGAAATAAATGAAGATTTTCCGGAAAACACCTTTGAAAATTCAGGAGCTCTTCCAAGATCCTACCTCCATCGTACGTGATCACAGCGCCCCTCTTTAAGCAAAAGAATTCTTTTCTGTATTTTCAGAAGTTACGGTTATAATTTTTAATTCATGCATTCAATATTTTCAATCGTTTGCTAATGATCGTTGGTATCTTAATCGTTTGGTATCTTAATAATACATTTGTGAGAGATAATTCGTTGCGCTAAATGCTAACAATACCACACAACACACAAAAGTAGATTTACAATTTAAAAAATCTCGCACAGAACATTATAAACCTACTATTTCAACTCAGTTAAAATATAATATAAGTTTTCTTTAAATACGAAGCTATAGAATACTTATAACTTGTTTTGAAGAAGAGGCGTAACCAATATTACGTCATAAAAAGGCGTGTCCAAGCATAAGAGAAGTAAACACAGCATCGACTGATGCAGCCTATTCTGCGATTTAGCCAAATAATTAATGCAAGAATTAAAATAATAAGTAAATTAAGTTAATAGACTAGTTAGAATATAATGCAGTACTTAGGGTGCAAATATTGTATATTGTAATTATAATGAAATATGATACAATGCTAATAGTTTGATACAATAGTTATTACAATGCTCGCTACAATATTTTTGATATATAACCAGATTAGAATACTTAATATGTAGCTTGTAATTCAGTAAGATAGTAATACCATATCTATAGTTTGAGATTGCGAGTATAATACTTATTGTGCAATATTGTGGTGATGGCGATAAGGAGCGCGCCTTGCGCCCTCCGATAAGTGTGGCAACCCTAGAGGAGAAGTTTCTTAGGAACATCGCGCATACTCGTGGCCTTCGAGATTAGATAGCCTGGTCAGCTGCAGAATCACGTGATTTGACGTCACGTATATATATCCACGTATATATATCACGTATATATAATGCGTCTGAACTTTCACCCTTCGCCCTGCATTGTGTGGACACTGCAAGCGAAGACTTCTTATTACGTTGATCGCGTGCTGTATTGTTTTATTATTCGTGTCTTTTTTATTGCTAAATTTAAGTAATGTTGTTAAAGATATTTTCGTTTTTAAATTGAGATTACTAGTTAACTTATTTGTTAACAAGAATAACGATCGACGTCTATGTAGAGCTGTCTTCATCATGCCTGCACGATGTTGAGTTCCAGTATGCAAATCCAATTACGATGGCACCAACGAATATGTATCAGTATTCAAATTTCCAAAAGATACAGTAAAACGGGATTTATGGATCAAAAGAATTTTAAGGAAAAATTTGATTCCAAGTGATCGCAACGTTGTGTATGAAAAACATTTTCGAAAAGATGATATTATTCGCTATGATTATTTACCAACAAACGAAGGTACTTTTATTCAGATGTGTAGAGTGCATCCTAAATTAAATAACGATGCTTACCCATGCATTTTTTCTGGTTGTCCAAAATACTTATCTGAAATTCCAACCCCTCAGAGGATGAGCAAGAAGGAAAAAAGAGCTAAGATCGAGAAGCATATTTTTAATGAATTTTTGAGAAAGAACAAAATAGCATCATTTGAGAATTTTTCTTCTATGTTACCGAATAAATTAAATATTTCAGATACTTCAAATATTATTTTACACAAATCTGTTGCTGGTATTTATATTTTATTGCTCAGTTTTCACCCACATCCTAAAATTGAGAAAAGTATCTTCGTATCGCTTCATATGGATACAGCAGTTTATCTAGAGATGAAGTTGTTCCAGTTGAAAGTAAAGAAGAACGAGTAAAGAAGTTGAACAGCATTCTTTACTGGTCAAACTTACCGAGATATATGTACAAAACATTAACATGTTTGATGTTCATGAAATTTGTTTAATGTGTGGAATTCCATTTTCTAGCAGATTAAAAAAATAATGAGCACTATTTCAAATATTTGTTTAAACAATTACCGTATATACCCGCGTATGAGTCGATACCGCGTATAAGTCGACCCCCCCCCACTTCGACATAAAAAATTCGTAGAAAATAAGAAACCCGCGTATAAGTCGACCCCCCACATCCGAAATCGATCGAGAAACTTCGAAAAAAATTTTTTAAGTACTACATTTATTCAAAATCATCTGAGATTCAGTCTCGATCTCTGTATTGTTACAATCACTACTAGAGCCTTCGTCGTCATTTTCACTTTCAAAAACAGCATCATCTTCCGTGCCGTCTAGTTCGTTGCTAATACAACATTTTTTAAATGATTTTATAATAATTTCAGAGGGACTCTGTAATTAGTTCGTCACATAATTTAAGTCATGAAATTACTTCAAATAAGTGACTTATTTGATAAGTCGTCCAATTTGAGTGCGGGAAGAAAACAACTGCATTATATAAAGAAATTTTTGAACTTCCGATTCTTTTAATTTTTTATGGCCCCGCGTATAAGTCGACCCCCCCCTTTTGAAGTCTTTTTTTTTTTGTCCAAAATATCTTATATATACGCGGGTATATACGGTATATTAAAGTTCTTCAAAATAATATGCATACAAAAATCGATGAAAGGAAGCGTGATGGAATACGTGATGGAAAAGATATGAGTATGTAAATGACATTGTTTTATTTTTTAAAAATAGTGTACTAAATATAATGCAGTTCAAATATATTTTCAATAATGTACCTTTTACATTTAAATTTATTAATCCTTTTGCTGTTTCCTTATTATTTGATAATACTTCATAATTTTCAAAATAAATTATCAATTGCGATTAATTATTGCTTCAGTATACTAGTACAACTTGCACAGTATTTGCTAATTAGACAGAAATGATGGTTCGTTCTATGTATAGTTGTTTTGAGATTTTCTTTGGTAAATTTATTGATTTTACGCTTTTGTGGAACATTTTATGGATGGCTTTTATTTGTAAATATATTATTTATTATGCATCTACATATAAGTAATAATGTAAATATTATTAAATGACGTAAATATTATTATAATTATTGCTATAGATAACATATAAATATGTGAAAATTATTCGTTTTCTGTAATGTTGCAGGAAAATTGTAATTTATTTAATTTACAAAGTTTCGAGGTTTAAATTTTTTCTGTGGCTTTTGAACTGCTTTTCATTTTATTAGATAGTAATTTAAATGAATTAAAAATGTATTTGCATAATGTTTGGAAGCCCTGAAATATTTATAGTTTCAAGGAAAAATAATTTTTTATGTCTTTTAATTTGCTAAATTTTATTTACTTTTGTTAGTGAATTATTTATATTTCTAAATCTTTTCATTCCTCTCCTTCTCCAACTGTAAAGACATTTTTATGTTAATAAATAACAGCCTTTTTATTTCCTTATTTCAAAACTTTCTTTTTTGAGTGTATCCTAACAAATTATTACAATACAGTGTAAAAAAAATGCACAAGATAACCTAAAACATGGCATAGAAAACTTCGTGAATATTTCTTAAAAAATAATATTTATTAAGTTATTAATTTTAACTGCAAATGAATATACGACCTTTTATATACGTTTTCCCGTCAAGTCTCTGGAAATTTAATCATTATGCATTATTAAAAACAAAACACTCTAAACATCGAACGAAACGCTCGCATTCAAATCTGAAGCAATGAAAGTCACGGAAGGATCGGACGCCTTTCGTGACGTCACTCGCAGCTAACCAGGCCATGTTATCTCGAAGGCCACGGCATACTCCCCGACAGCCTGCCTGTTTCGCTCTGCTCGCTCTACTCGTAAGAAACTTCTCCTCTAGGGTTGCCACACTTATCGGAGGGCGCAAGGCGCGCTCAAATCACGTCCGGGTCACCATTATGGTGATTTCCTGTTATGTTTTACCACCAATCCTCGAGTTCCATATCACAGATTATGTTCCTACTGCATTGATATAAATATTAATAAGACATAGCGCACAATAAAAATTAAGCTTTATTTAGGAACATCGCGCATACTCCCCGACAGCCTGCCTGTTTCGCTCTGCTCGCTACTCGTAAGAAACTTCTCCTCTAGGGTTGCCACACTTATCGGAGGGCGCAAGGCGCGCTCCTTATCGCCATCACAACAATATCTTATAGTGCATTTAAAATACAATACAATTTGTAATAATATTTGTAACAATACTGGGACTATTAAAAAGAAAGAATATAGTTATAATATGTAAATAGACAAGAATGCAACTGGAGTGTACAAAAAAAATACAATTGTATTATGAAAACACTATGTAAACAGACAAGAATGCAACTGGAGTGTACAAGAATACAGTTGTATTATGAAAACAGGACGAAACCATTAACATTAGACAACCTGACATAGATCAGATCCATAACTGTGGAGAATGTCCATAATTTTTGAGAGTTTTCTGATAAGGTACTTCTGCTTAATTAAAAATTTACTAAATGCTAGTTGATTATCCACAGGGAAAGGAATGTGAAATTCCTCCGTTAACGGGCATGTAGTAATATAATGTTCAGGTATGCCTAGAGTTCCGCAGACACAATATTCACTATTTGCAATTCCATGCTTGTAAAAGTAGCTTGGAAATGGACCATGCCCCGAGATATATCTTACTAGTTGATGATTTGTTATCTGACGACATTGATCCACATACGTAATATGATTGTACGTTCGTCGACCGGTTTCATCAGTATCCCATTCTAGTTGCCATTGGGATATAACTTTTAAAAGAAGAGCTCGTTTTAAGTGAGATGTTGGCCACTTAAGAATCACTTCTTCAGCCTTCGCATCGGTATTTTCGGTAGCTGATTTGGCTAACTTATCTGCCAAAGTATTACCGTGATCCCCAGCATGGCCTTTAGTCCAGGCTAGCGTGATGTTATTTCCCACTTGATTACGAAGTTCACATTGGATGTCCGAGATAAGCGAAGAAGAATGTCTGGGGTTTTGAATCGCTTGAAGCGACGAAAGACTATCAGTGATAATTATTGCCTCCATAGCACCACTTGTTTTACAGTGTTGAACTGCTTTGAGGATGGCTAGGGCCTCCGCTTGAAATACACTATTATTTCCATAGAGATGACCCAGCCACTGATAAATTGACTGACCATTATGAAAGGCTACAAGGCACAGCCTGTCTGATGATCTATTTTAGATCCATCAGTGTAATATTGAATGCTTGGGATAGGTGGCAGTGTTACGTCTTTAAGGAAAATCCGAAGTCCTGTTCCTTGAAGGACTGGATGCACATCCAAATGTTGTGACGGTTGTTCATAGTGCAATGGTGTGAAAAGTTCATCAAATAGGATGAAAGGTTTTTTTCAAAACCTTGACGGATTGTATTGCTGCTTCCTGCAGAGTACGTAGATGAAGAGGGATCAGTCCCGCCATGACATTTAATGCACTGGATGAGGTAGTACGAAACGCCCTAGTTATCTGTAAGGAAAATTGACGCTGGAGACTTTGCGACCCTGCATGGGTTCAGTCCATATAGCAGCCGCATAGGTGACCATTCTCTCGATAACGGTGAGATAAAGAACCTTTTGTATATAGGCACTAATTCCCCATCCACGACCCTACATTTGACGCAATTTACATGCATTTATAACAGTTCGTCTCTTTAGTTCCAAAACATGCGGCATCCAGTTCAGTTTCTCGTCAAAGATAACGCCAAGAAATTTGAGCTGCGGTTTGATAGGTATACGTGCACCATGAATGGTGATTCGAGGCCGTCGAACCAAAGATCCTCCTTTTTTAGGGATTAATACAATTTGCGATTTTGGTTCGGAAATTGCTAATTTAATTCTAGAACATAAGTTATAAAAGAGATCACAGATTTCAATAGCATTTCTTTGCAATTCTTCTCGAGTTCGTCCTTGAATGATAAAAACTGTATCATCTGCATACGCATATGCCCGGGTATGTGCTGGCCAGTTTGCGGCAATAACAGAATTAAATGTTATATTCCATAAATCAGGGTCAGCACAAGAACCCTGCGGACAGCCTCTGTTTTGTTGTCTTGTAATAATGCCATGATTAGTGGAGTAGATAATTTTTCTTTCCGACAAGTAACTTTGAAATGCAAGAAATAAATTCTGAGGACAATCAGCTTGTCGAAGTGCCTCCAGTATTGCAGGCCACCACAGTGAGTCAAAAGCATTCTTAAGATCTATACTGATGAAAGCACTGTGGTGACCATTGTTGCGATTACGATGTATATCTTCTGTAATTTTTGATAATACTTGTAGAGTAGACCTACCTGGTCTAAAGCCATATTGGTGATCACTTAAAAAGTGAATTTTGTGAAGATAATGTTTTAAACGGTAGACAATAATTCTTTCATAAACTTTCCCCAGAGCAGATAATAGACATATAGGTCGATGTGGATAATTGCGGATCTTTGCCTTTTTTGAGAAAAAGAACCGCTTTCCAGCTTTGAAGATACGAGGAAATACACCATTAAGAAATAACTTATTAAAATAATCACAGAAGAAGATGTGGGAATTAATGATTAAACGAATTATAGAATAGTCAACCCCGTCGGGGCCTGGGGCCCGTTTTTTTGGAATATTTCGAAGAGTGGTTTTAATTTCTGTAATTGTAATCTGTGGATCATCCTCTGTGTTAGGAATAGAAGTTTGCTGCCTAATTGACAAGTGCTCTGGGGAGTCATCTGTAATATCACCCTGAGGAAGAACTGATGCTAGAATATCATTAATAGTATTTTCTATTAGGCTAGACCCAGCAAGTGATGATTCTGAAAGATACGTTGATGCAGGCTGGAAAAGCTTATCTCGAGCGATCTCATATGGTAAGCCAAATATTTCTCTATTTGATGTGCAGTATTTTCTCCAAGCTTCTATTTTGCTCTGCATAATCATCCGTTTATATAGAGCACGCTGTCTTTGAAAAACTTGAAGAGTACTAGATGTTATTCCATTGCGTCGTTCAGATTTTAATCGTCGCCTAAGCGCACGACACTTCCGCTGCTATATGCGAAGATCAGAGTTCCACCAATGTAAAGTATGGAGCTGCTTGGTAGTTCGCTTTGGAAGTATTTCGTGACAAATATCTTGAAGATTTTGCATTAAGGACTCTGAAAAACGTTCAATATCTTCAGATATGGTTAAAGAGTTGATTTGGTGACGAAGACGATTAAGAGTTCCACGAACTTTTCGACTAAACTGATTAATTTTCCTGCCAGGAAGATTATAACGAGGTAAGATAGGTAAAGAACTATGTTGTGTTACTTCAAAAGTGATATATTTATGGACAGATAATGAAATCTCATCTCTGACCTTCCAATTACTTGTTAAGTGAGAGGTATTGGCGGATGTAAAGGTCAGGTCCGGCCAACCTACAGCATATAGTCTGTCGAAAGTAGGAATTGTATTCGTGGCATTGAGTAATACATAATTTTTAGAAGATAAGAAGTCTTCTAACAGACGGCCTTTGAGGTCTGTTGTTCGATAGCCCCAAGCAACAGAGTGAGCGTTAAAATCGCCGCTGATAATCTGATGTTTATTACCAAGAACTCTTGTATAGTGTTCCAGGAAAGAGATTGTAGTGTTGATATCATCTGAGGGACTGGAGTAGATCGAAAATAATGCTATAGTAAAATTTTCTAATTCTAATAAAAGTGCTACTTGATCTTTAGTAATAGTAATAATTGATGGAGAGAATAGAGGGTTACAATTAATTATTGCTGAGCGTGGAGGATCTTCTGAATTTTCTTGATGATATACAGTCCATAATAAAGGAAAACCAACCAGTTTGCCATGTCTAGTATATGGCTCTTGAACGAGAAGAAAATCAATTTTGTTGCTTAACGCAAACTCTATTGCCTGGGCAGTTGCAACTTGAGCTTTCTGAAGATTAATTTGCAAGAATTTGATGTTAGGAACAGAATTACATGAAACATTATACTGAGCATCTCTACTCATAGGTGGTGATGCTTCGGATTCTGTCAATATTACTTTGGTAGCAGTAACAGGTGTTGGAGTTTGCTGCGTGATCAATCGGGACTTGATATCTGCTGCCGTTGTTATAATCGATGCAATTGATGCATGCTGCTGTATCGACATCGGCCGAACAGTCCTTGGTATCGTGTTGTCCAGCACACAATGCGCAATAGTGGACGCTGGGGCAGTCTTTTTGCAGGTGCCCAAAACGTTGGCACTTGAAACATCTTTTGACATTAACGTGCTCAGTGATAAGGTGGCCTTCCCAGCCGATGTAGATGCGAGGGTTGCACATGAAGGTTTGATATGCCCTTGGGCTGCACTCGGCAAACCACTTGACATTGCGTCGCTGCTTTAGACGAAATATAAGTTTAACTAGTGAGGCCAAAGTCTTCTTGTATGGTAAGCTGTAAATCCTCCTGTGTCAGATCTGGGGATAAATTATGAATTGCAATAAGGGTTTTTTTTGTTGTGGGATTCTTTACGTCAACAAATGTAGCTGCGTGATCAGACGTTAAAGTAGCTGCTAATTTTTTCCGATCTTCTTCCGACTGGCAGACGACCGCCAATCCACCCCGTTGGATAGGTTTGTTCCGTTTAACTTTCCTAGTTTCGGCAAAGGAAATTCCTGGGAAGGTTTATCTCTAAGCTTCCTGCTAGTTGTGTTCTCTTTTGGATACATTAGTAAAGTAGGTGTAAGAGCTGGCGGAAGGGATTGCTGTAATGCAGATGCGTAAGTGTCCAGGAGCTGGAGAAGGCAAAGCAGGGGGATTTGGAACTAAAGGAACTTGCTGCAGAGATGAAATAATAGGTGGGTTATGAATAACTTCACAGCAGACCACTGTTGATGTATTCACCTCAGCCTCAACTGTGGCTGGTTTCGGGATGTAATCCGGGCCCTGAAGAACCAATTGCCATAACGCATCCAATGAATGGAGCAATTTTTCTCATGGTTCGAAAGGAAGTGTATACTTTCCTCCTCGATAGAGTTGCAATGGCACGAATATGATCTTATAACAAATTAACTTTGTCACTATAATTGTTATCAGTTGCAAGCAATGCAGTGGGATCAAAGTTGTCATTCACTGGGTCATCCGTAAACGAAACTGATTGTTGAGGCATAGCGATGCGTGAATATTACATAAGCTCACACTAGGTAATTAATTTCCCATAAGAAACAGACTGGTATAATATAATTACAAATGACGTTAATATGCTTTATATCAGTAAAACATAATGAATGTTCAATATAAACAGAGAAATAATATATTATTATATAAAATAATATATAATCAATCAAAAATATGTATACGATATGTAAAGGCACACAGAAAAGGCTCAAAGATATAACACAGTTAAAATAACAGTAAACAGTCTTAAAAACTATGGAGAATACATTGTAAGGAGTTTGTCGAAATTGCACTCGACGACGTGAAGGAGTTGTGTCGAAATCCACAACGTTTCGACAAAATCAAGTATCATGTTTAAACTAGTATTCCGAGTCCAATGAACAGACCCTTTGCGGTTACTAGCATATTTTATAAAGTTTCAGACAGCAATCAGAAAATTAAGTTTATTTGGGTCCAGATTTTAGCTAGGTTCCAGAAAAGGTTAGTCTTAAAATACTAATATCGAAGATAATGCAGTTATAGCCATATTGAAAATATAATATAATAATATATGAAGAACTTACCAATTTGCCGAAAACCCGGTAATCCTAAGTGCATTAATTACGAAGATATTGATTTTTGAAAAGAAATCACAGATTTCTGGACTTAGAATTTTTTCGACGGACTTCCTAAGCCTAGTACGGCAACCACGTGGTGGCCGGGCGGCACCCTTCCGTTACAAGGACGGCATATGAGGTGAACAAAATTATTGAAAACACTTTTTCACAAATTTTTTGAAAACTACGATGCACACATACTAATGCGATGTATCCTTGGATTCAGCACACATTCACGCACAATTTGATTTATCACACGCACTTCGCACTGTGAAACTTCCACTTGAAAAATCGAAAAATAGCATGAGCGCAACGCAGCGTGGCCTTTACAGGTCGACTGTCCAAACCGGCTCTGGCTCAGTAGGATGTAGGACCACCGCGGACAGCGATGCAAGAAGAAACACGTCTAGGCATAGAGTCAATAAGAGTGTGGATGGTGTCCTGACGAATGGCTCTCCATTTCCTTTCAACCATTTGCCACAGTTTGTCTTCTGAACGAGGCAGGGACAGAGTCTGCAAATGGCATCCATTCACATCCCACACATGTTCGATTGGTGACAGGTCAGCAGAGTACGGTGGCCAGGGAAGCATCTGTATACCTTGCAGAGCATGTTGGCAGATGCGAGCACTGTGTGGTCGGGCGTTATCCTGCTGAAAAATTGCATTAGGCAGCCCCTGAAGGTAGAGGATTGCCACCGGCCGCAGTACATTACCCAAGTATCGTTGGGCCGCCATAGTGCCCTGAATACGAACTAGAGGTGACTTGAAATCGTAGGCAAAATAGCGCCCCAAACCATTATGCCACATTGTCACGCGGTGGGGCATTCCACAGTTACTGCCGGATTAGATATGTCCCCACGTCGACGCCACACACGTATGCGCCGACTGTCACTGGATAAACAGAAGCGTGACTCATCTGAAACTACGGCTTTTCTTCATTCTACCATCCACATCACTCCAGTCCGGCACCATTCTAAATGTTGGCATCTATGCTGTGGGGTCAATGGCAGTCTTCTTAACGGACACCGTGAGTGCAGATAATGCAGTTATAGCCATATTGAAAATAACCAATCAACAAGAAATAGTTCTAGTCGACACGAGAACATCCAGGGTATCTTGCACATGCTGCAGAATCACGGTATAAGTGACTTGCGGGACCGCGAAAGCTTGTCGGCTGATACGTCGATCCACGCGTGCTGACGTCATTCTGACTGCACCCCTCCTTCTTCCCAGATTTTCTTGTTCCAACCATGTTCACCATAGCCGATGCACCGTGCTCGCATCCATGTGGGTATCAGCTGCGATTTGACGTAAGGACCAACCCGCCCTTTTCAGTCTGATAACCATACCCCTCGTAAAATCGTCTATCTGCTGGTAGTGCCTTCGTTGACGGCGGCCTGGCATTCTCTCCTATTACACGTTTCCACCGGGACAAAAACCAACTTTCTTCGATAATTCGTCTGGCAGAACTAATGACACTAATATTGCCCATTCTGCACTTTCCTTCCTTTATATCTTACTTCACGTGCATTGGAGAGCTGCGCATTTCACATCATTCGCATAACTTAGTGATGTGCGTCTACTCTAAAATTTGCATAAATATCTGTCCACTCCTTCTTGGTGTTGCATTTTCAATGTCGAGCGGTGTAAATGTTTGCATCATAATTTGTTATTCTTGATAGAATCATAGGAAGCACCTTACTCAGTGTCTTTAATATCAATTGAACAAATTATCCATACAAATTTTCTAAATTCATTTTAATATATTTTCCTGAGTTTATTTCGGAAATATTAAGTTTACAGATTTCTGAGCATATAATTAAGCAACCCAAATATGAATTTTCCAACCAGTTAGCAACTGTATGTGTAGCATGTCTATACAACAAGCACAGTTTGGAATGAGATATTTACAAAGATTTTTCAGCCTCTGGCAATTGAAAAAATTCCAACAATTAATTATTCCAAACTATATGATATCTGAACATTTGCAGTATGCCTTCTACATGACTAAACTGAAAATAAATTATAAAAATTGAATGAACCCTAACAGAAAAATTGGAAAACATTAATGTTGCAGTTTACTCCTTAGGAATCAAATTACTTAATTAGACAACTGCCTCAGTTATCCAAAGTTTGATTTTTAAATTTAAGTAAACATAAAAAGTGAGTCATACTTTACAATCCAAATTATTTACATACATGTAATGCAAATAAAAGAACAAGGAAACAACATTTTTTTTTTTTTTTTCCTCAAGTACATTTCTTCTTATGTTGAATATATGGGCAATAATATTTGTGAGGAGATGTTTGTTATAAATAACAGGATCCAATCCTGCTGACACAAAATAAAACAAATACTAAATAAATGCTTGACATTTAAACATCTTATGTATCAAATATGCACATAACTATTTTTTCACATTATCTGAAAAAATCTGAGGAATTTGAGTAAAGTGCATGGAGGCTGGAATATGCACCTAATGCAGACAACAGGCTGCCTTTCAGGAAATGTAGCCATAGATGATTAAAGAATTTTGCCACATTTTTCAAAGTCATTTATTCCAGTTCAAAATTTCCAAAATTTAATTTTTACAAAAACAATCTATTATTTTTACACTTTACCTTCAACCAATATCTTCAACTGCAGACTTCATGTTTCGATCATATTTTTCTGCTATTCTCTTTGTAATTTCATTTCAAAAGTCATTTCAATTTACTTTATGCTGTCTAAATTTATTGTCAGTATGTCAAGTTCATATAAAATTGCCTATCATGGCTTCTTGGCATAAAATAATTTTGAAATGTTTGCCTTAAGAAACTCCAAGGATATTCTCCAGCATTAATAAATATGATGGATAGGTTGTTATTATTATTTTAACTCTGTAGTAATTTCATTTACACCTCAATTAAATAAGTCTTAAAAATTTGAGAAGTTATTCAGACAAATCACACTATCTTATACAGAACAGGTTCAATATTTACTCTATTTAGCACCGGAGCACTATTTTGTATTCCATTACTTAAGATCCAAAATATATACTTATTTTACTAGAAATATGCTATTTTATCCAAATATATTACTACAAATATCTATCTCCAATGTGATGATAAAATGAGACCTATTTTGCCATCTACACAAGTTTTTTAAATAATTGCAATCCTTTGTTCTTTTGCACTTAAATGACATACTATTCTAAAAAGATTGTGATCTGTTATAAGAAAAATGATATATCAGTTCATAGTAAGAGATCTTATAACTTGGGCATAACATTACTTATTAAAAGATCTTAACTGAGTGATAAAAACATGCTTTGGCCTGATATGTTTGATAATTCAAAGTCTATTATCAAAGTCTATCTTTTCGTAATTACAATATGTAACAGCATATGTAAAATTAATATACATTAAGAACACTTTTAATGATGTAATTATTTCCTGTAAAGAGTACAATTTTTAAAATTTTCTTTTCTCATCTTTGTCTTAGACAAAGGAATGCTGGAAATGACTTTGTTTTTATTTTAATTATGCAGTTTAAAATTGTATGAAATTTTCTTTAATGAAATCTCAAAAAGTACTTTTTTTTAAAAAAATCTGCATAATCATTTTGTTATTGCTAGTTATCTACTTTTAAATTTTGTAATTGTTCTACTGAAAACACTGAAAATTCTGCTTATTTTGGGTAATTTTTCTAACCTCGAAAGTATCCTTGCTTTTCAAGATCTACAACTATATCACTGATGACCAAATAAAAAAATTGCATATATTTGTTCTTAAGTATTAATGTCTGTAGGCAATAATTAAAGTTATTTTATTCAAATACCATACCTGCCAACCTCTAAAGATAAAAATTCAGAAGATTTCTCCAAAATTCAAAAGAACATGAAGAATTAATATCATGCTTTGATATTAAAAAAATAACAATTTATACAAATAGAAAAAAGAAAATTGTACTTACATTAGTAAATCTCAATTAAGTAGCAACTAAAAAATTTATTAGGAAACATAAAACAAGAACTTAATGTTACACAAAAAAATTATTGCAATGAATTTAGAGTGCATTTTTTGGCTTTAACCAAAAACTTTGGAAAATTTCCTGTCATAACAATTAGTTTCTTCATAACATTTAGCAATTAAAATGTTTTCTAGAGTTTTTGGTGAAATTGAAGAACGAAACATAGTTTTGTTTTTCTTCACAACACTGAAGACTCTCTCGCACTCAGCATTACTGTGTGGAATTACGAAAATAGCACATAAAACTCTTGCTAGTCTATCATATTTTGGTGTTCCATCAGCTCTTTTTATTCTTTTTAAGATACCAACGAGGACATCAAGTCTATCTTCTCCAGAACTGGCAAAGTCTTCAAACTGTGCAGCAGAGAATTGGCTCTGTAGTTCATCTAAAGCATCATTATGGCATTTATTTTCTTTAATTGTTAACAAAAATGGAAATTTATCATTAAAAAAACGAATCTTTTCAAAAGATGAATTTTCAATTTGTTTCAAATTTGCCACTTCAGCATTTAAAAGAACTTCATTTTGAAAAGGAAACTTCCTTACAATGTAATCACAGGCTGAGGAAAAGTACTTTCAAACACATTGAAAAAATTCTTTTTTCTCATGGTCTTTCAAAGAATTTACAAGTTCCCTGGTTTGATTTCCAATTATAAGATCATTGTTATCCTTTTGATTTGCCAAACTATTATAGGCAATACGAATCAACACACTGTTTTTCACAACGGATGGTTTTACAAACTTAGTATACAGTTCTTTCAAAAGATCATTAAGAATTTGGATAAGCAGGGGAGATTTTGGCAAAGCTGATTGTAAAAGGGTATTTACACTTTCAAAAATCTTAATGGTACTTAACACAAAACTACAAAATGCTTTGTTCAAATCCGAAGAAAGAAGATAGAAAATCCATTCCTCCCGGCTAATAAAAGATTGTTTCTTCTTCCCTTCAACTTCTTTAACAAAGTTGACCTTTGAGGAGTCTTCTAAGCATGACTGAGTAATTCCCTTGCTGAAGCGAACGCGAAAAAAATAATCTGGCGCCCACAAAAAAAAGAGTGGGAGAAACAAGTTCAGCGCATTGGATTGGCTGGTTAGGCGGCGCTGGAGAAACGCAGGTTACTGGATTCGAAGTAGTCGGTAGTTGGCGGTAAAACACGATGCAATTGGCAAAAATCGCTGAATTGGCAAAAAATTCTAAAATTTCAACAAAAATCACTAAAAACACTTGAAAAAAAGAAAAAAATCGTAAAAAATGGATTACGATCGTAAAATCGAAAAAACAAACGCATTTTCGTAAAAATTACGAAAAATTCGTAAAAGTTGGCAGGTATTTAATACTATAACCCAGTATAGACTTTTTATATCATGATTGAATAATACATTATATTCACAACATTCTGCATTTTGTACAAGCACGTATAACATATTGCTTGCATTTTACTGGTTCTTATATTTATTTATACGTAAATATTATAACTTAGATCTTATCTGATTCATCAATATAAAATCTAAGATGCTAGATATAAGGGAAAAGTACATTCTAGAAATAAAACATTTCTATTCACATTCAGATGTGCAAGTTCAAGAGAGGTCTATCAATGGCTGAATAGCTAAGAATGATTTTTGTTATGATCATGTGTAATATAAATACAAGCCAGCATCCCTTCCCTTAAGCAGATAGCCCTCCTATGTTTAGCCATTAAAAAATATGAAAAATTAGTCTGTATATTTAGATATATTAATACTAACATTCTAAATGTACAGTCTGATTTCTACTTTGTCCTGAATTTGTGTACTGTCTGTTCATATCATTTCATACATATACCACATTTAGATATATCAACTAACTGTAATTCAGACTTTAAAAGAAGTTTTAACCAGTGGCTCTATAATCAAATTTCAAATATATGCCAAAAATTGTTAATGATAAGAGAGAAAACATTCTGTTGCAGTCCACTGAATAAGAGTCAGATAAATTATACTGTATCTTCAGAATATGCTCAGTAACATTCTTTTTGAAGCTGATCATAATTTTTTGTCGTCAACACATTTTTCCTTGCTATCAATTGTAAAATTGCCCAGGTTCTCCACTAGTTTATTTTCTGTATTCTTAGATACATTGTTAATTGCTTAAAAAATAATTTTTTTTCTTCCCCCCCCCCTCCTCCTCTGCCTTTTAAGGATCTTGCCTTCAAATTTTCATGCTTGGGAAATTTATGAAATTCTTTATCAGTATAATTTGACATACATCAACCAAATTAAGCATTAAAATTTCACATGACAAACCCAAATTTTAAATTGAAACAGTTAAAATTAATAAATCTTCTGGTAGCCAATCATTGGTCCCTTAAAATTCCTTCAAGAAAGTAAAGTTATGTTATCATGAAGCCTTCTACATCTATCAAAATCTGTCAACTTCACTTAATGGCTTTAAATCCAATCCTTTACAAAATTGTTTAAAATATTAATTTTTAAAAATTTTCTTTAAATTACATAAAACTGTTTGCTTGCATTTACTTACAGCTGAAAAAGCAGTTAAATGATTTTAATGTACAAAGAGTTCTCAGTTTAACCGCTTCCCTTATAAATTGTTTTGAAAAAACTTGCAAAAAATCTTCACATTTTTTTATTTTCTTATTAGATACAACAAAATGAAACAAATCAAAATATGTACGTTTTAAGTTGAATTTTTAATTTTTTGAAGGTGTTAAAGCATTTAGTTTTAATATTAGTTTACTATCCCGAGTTATCTTGGGCAAAGGAAAAAAAGTTAAATATTAGTCTTTGTATGATAGTTTTTCAAACAAGGGACAATACAGAGTGATACCTGACATTCTACGCTGGTATCTGGTCTCTTTTCTTACTGGCTTACCGCTGGAATCTCTTTCAGAGGAGCACAGAGTACATTGTCTTGTTGGATTTGATTTTTTTTTTCAATTTTTTTTCCACCTCTTCATAATTACTATCTGAAAAATCATTGCTTCTGCTATCTTGCATCATTGCCAATATTTTTTTTTTTCAATGCATGTTTCCTTCTTTATACATTACTAATCCACAAGCCGACGTATACTATACAATAGGGAAACACATGACCAGTCCCTCCAAAAGAACCGCGCAACCAACAAAATTTGGCAAACTGCCAATCAAAGCTGAATATTTCCTTTCATTTCCTTCAGGCCGAGTAAAACCGTGATAAAACAAATCGTACATACTAACAAATTCTGCTTCGCCCGAGTTTTCACAGAACAATAATTAACTGCAATATATACGAATCCGAGATAATCAGGCAAACGGTTAAGATACCCTTCTTTTGCAAAATCCAATATTATGCAATAAATGCTCTGACTGTATTTTAATAAGTGTCTTGGACTTTTATTCTCATTTTGAATTTCTATACCAGGCCTAGATACAAAGAATGGGCATTAAAATAAGGTGTAATACCAATGAACCTTTATGAAAACCAACATACTCATGTGGACTTAAAATTGAGAAATGAGATGGGTGAATCCAGTAATTGATGTTATAGCCTTCAAACCAGGGTCTGCATTTGCATACCACTGAAGTCTTGCCTTTTTTGTTTAATAATAAGGCTGTATTTTTTTTAATTGCCCATCAAGTCTGTTTGGTAACCCCAAGCAGAACGTGATTTACCATTTGTCTTGGCTCTAAAGGCAGCAGCTCTCTAGCAGATTCCATTGTGTCCAAACTAATTTCAGAATCAGCTTGGTTCCAAACATTCTACCACAGAAATGTGGTTTGTTTCACTTTAAGCCACAATTTTCATTAATCTAAATTGATTTGCATTTTCAAAGATGGTTACATTATGTTCCAGACGTTTTCTTTATCAGCTGTAGAAATACCAGTTAGATACACAATAAACCACATGCACTGTCAAATTGTTCTGCATTCAATTCATGAAAAACCTTGAAATTTTTCTATTTGCTTAATTTTTTTTAAAATTTTATTACTGAGTTACCAAGTTTTGAAGTTAATTATTTTTTATGTATTCTATTACTATCATTATTAAAAAAAATAGATTATTTGGAAAATAAGATTATCATATGGAGAAAATTAAAATATATACATATATGCAGAGAATTGTAATTTATATATTGCTACAAAATTTCATCATTACCATTAGATTTTATTTTTTAAATAAATAATATAAAAGTTTGAAATTTTGCAAATGATATATTACATTACTAAGTTCAAGATCTGAACCTCCAGACCACTAATAAATAAATAAAATAATAAAATATCCCCCCCCCCCGGTCATGAAATCTAGGAATGAAGAATATAATACTCAGTCAAAATAAGCAGGTGTGCCGTGAATGTGATTTTTTCTCCCGACTAACTGAAATTCCTGCATGTCACTTTCACACACCTACAGGCTTGTGATTTCCACCATAATCAATAACAATACATCAATTGGTACTTGCAGGATCTCACTTTTAGCCACTGATTGGTTGGGAAGGATGGTGAGTGCTATGAATCTGCACTGATTGGTTGGGAAGGATGGTGGGTGCTATGAATCTGCTGCTTAGTGCAATCTGTGCAGATCCTAAATTCTAAAACTTTTCGTACGTCTGAATTATGCCACCTTATACCTACCTAATATGAACAGTAAGTGAAGCAGTAATGTTGCCATGTTTACGTGTTATCCTACTAGATTTACACTGATGATCTAAAATCCAAAAATACAGAACTGCTGAAGTTCTGACGATTCCAGATCTCAACCTTTGTACTATATAGTACATTCAAAATATACTTAATTTATTAGACTAATTGCAGAATCAAATTTAATGTAATTTATTAGACATTATTGCCTAAAGTTGCTAAGAAATACACATAAAATTACATTTTAAATGTTTTATTTTTTTAAGCTTATTTTTTTAATCTACTTTTACAGTAGAGATATAAATGAAAAATCTTAGGTTCTGATGAGTGTCAACAACTTTTAGTCTCAATTCATAATAGTTGAAAACTGCTAAATGAAAATCCTATGTCCAAATAAATATGTGTCATAAAATAACAATATAACTATGTACTGTCTTTTTATTAAAACATAATTAAATGTCTCATCATTATAAAGATAAAGATGTCTACATAATTAATGCATGCCATTATTAGATGTCAATTAAATCTACAATGAGAAAATTATATGATATTCAATGAGTATATCATTTTAATATGTCTTTTCATAGTTTCATTTTTTCTCATCTGGGAGACTTGACTGACTAAAACTTTCGTTAGCAAACTTAGATTTATATAATGGCTGTACAACATCTTTAACTCCCAAACTCTCTAACTGTTTTCCTACAACTTTTGATTTTGCATCCCTAGATATATAAAGTTGAAATACATGAAAATTCTTAACAATATTTTCCACATCCGCTTCTTTCATTCTGTATGTTCTGGCTATAGATTGAACTGAATGTACAGTTGAATCAGTTTGATTGTTTGTGATGAACTCCAAAGCTTGTCTAAGTGTGCATCTGCCTTCTGGTATTACTTTTGGTTCTTCAAAGCCAAAAATAGGCACTCCGTGGGCTTCTCTTTTATGGGGCAAAGCACGTGATTCTTTCTTTACCTGGAATTAAAACAGAAACTGCATAAGTTAAACATCTTTTAATTGATGATAAAACCAGCAAATTACTTTTGCTATTTGTCAATAAGTGGAAAATTTACTGTAACTAAACAGCTTCTATTTCTAAAGCTTATTAATTTCATTTTCACTAATAAACTAAATAAAATTTTTGGGCATGTAAATTTAAAAATTGTCTACATGTACCATTTTTATATATTTTATGTTAATTAAAATCATGTCTCAAAGTTTGAAAGATAAAGTAATTTTAACAATTTTGTTTCAAAATACAATTTTAAAAAGTCAATACAAAAAAGACTTATTCAAGATTTATTGTGATTTAATGTTTTACACAAAATGAATTAACAGTCACCTAATAAAGTTAACTAAAATTTAACAGTTGTTGCCCATAAATTTCACCTGATAAACATGCAGTTATTAAGTATGAAATATAAAGTTAAATAGTCTTCAGTATACTTCTAATGCTTCTCTTTCTCACTCATGGAAACAACAATAAGCATACTGAATATGTTTCTAAAATTATATTCACATGGAATAAAATGGCATAAAATATTTCATAACAATCTGTATAACAAGCTGCATGCTCTTAAAATACCCAGATCTTTTCTTTTAAGAAATGTTCAAAATTTCCAGGGCCCTGAAAAATGAAAATTCAGAGTTCAAAAGCCCTGAAAAATGAAAATTTTGCTGCCTTAAGTAGTTTTATCAAACCTTTATTAGTACATCAGACTAAAAATTATCAATCAAAAAAGTGTAATAATGTCCAATAAAGAAATTTTAGTCTTAATGTCACATACACTTCAAAAATAGATTGAGAAGCTAGATATAAAAGTTTTTACCCCCCTCCCCCCAAAAAAACCTGCTTTAATTTTTATGGATTAAAAAATAAATATTTAATTTCCCTTACCACATGCAAAAATAAAGTTAAAATTTCTACTAATCTTAAGAATTTCAACTTGATTTCTGCATGAGGTGATATAAAAAATTTATCAGAAGGCATCTGGCACTAAAATTATTTATTTCTTGTTTTTCCACTATTGCTGTTCATTACGGATGTGATTTTTTAAAATATGATTTCTTAGTGCTACTATCTATATTTTCATACACAAGTTTCCTTATGTGGTTTAATCTATATGTTTCTATACATATATTTTTTAACATTTCAATAAAAAGAACTTAGGTTTGATACCCACACATTAAAGTATAATTAATATGTATTCACTTTATGCAAAGTATCTTCTAATAAAGAAAGAAAATTTCATAAAAGCAATGACGCAAATAAACTAAAATAAAAGAATTGCGCATCTAAATGCAAGTTCAGGAATCAGTTGTGATTGCATCTACTTTTTCATCTACTTGTAATATCTTAAACACCCATTGTGCATAAAATGTAATAAGTACATGCATGTCTGCAAGCTGAGTTTCTTCCTTAAGAATCTGAGAAGACACTTAGAGAAACATTTGAGGGCCCGTGCAGGATTAGGATGGTCGAAGATACGCAGGCACATGAGGAAATTATCAATAGTTTTGTTAAATATTTGCCAAAACATGGAAAGAGGATTTATTTAAAGTGTGTGAGGAAATAGGCCTAATCGTATCTATTAATCCGAGACTAATAGAACTGAGAAATATAATCGAGTTCTGATGTGTTTAAAAAGACTGTAACTTTGTCTTCAACTTAATTAACATAACTGCAGAAGGCAGACTAGAAAATCGAAACAAAGCCACAAAATGACCTTGAAATAGAAATTACGAAAACAAAACACACTAAGTCAACTTTGTCAGAAAATGACCATTTAGGGATTAATTTAGAACAATTAATAAAAAAAAAAAATGTTGAAACATTAACTATATCTGTTCCAGCAAATGTGGAAGTGTTGAATCTGTTCTTTACATCAATTGAGAGGTTATTGTAAAACAAAAAAGTTCCAGACGAATTAAAAGCGGAAGTATTGATAATATATTAGGGAAAAAAGCACAGAATATTTTAATTTTTGTCAGTGAGGAAGACTTAAAGGATGGAATAAAGTTATGGCTTTAATATTAAAAGAATTTTAACCAACTCCCATAGATTGTTTAAGGAGTTTTAAAAATGCTCAGAGAACACAACATGAGACTTTTTCAGAAGTCAAACAACAAAAATCAGCGTTATACCTACAAAATTTTCACAGGACTAGTTTCGATGGTTTTACCGAACCATCATCTTCAGCTGCAAAACCGCAAATGAACAAGATAGGAAATAATGATTAGATATGATAAGAAAGCCTGAACAAGAATAAGCAAGTGGCGTCATCTGTTGGTGAAACCAGAACTAAAACATAATTTCTCTAAAAGCCGAAGGCAAATTTGGATTGGAATTAGGATCGTTAACTAGAACAGAAAGATTTTTATGAATGTGAAATGCCTCTAGAAAATCCAGTTCTCCAATGGAAGATGTTTTTTGAATAATTTTGGCAGCAGAAAAATTGAAAGTGTGATTTTCGAACCAGCAATGTTGAGCAACAGAAGACTTCTGTGTTTCCTTTTTTCTAACACATGCCTCATGTTCTTTGACGCGAAATTTTAAGGCTCTCTTAGTTTGGCCAATGTAAATTAAACCACACTGGCAAGGAATCCTATAAATACCCCAGGAATTCATATCCGGAATGGGATTCTTGAGTATAGAAGTTGGAATTTTATTGATGGGAGAATAAACAACCCGAAAGTTAAATTTCTGCAAAATATGTGCAACTTTACAGCTAATTGATGGAAAGAAGGGAATGACAACAGAATTTTTATAATCTCCTAAAATAAAAATGTGGCTTTTAGTGTGTTCAGATGAGAATTTTTTTAACTGCTTGATTAATAATGTTGGGTGAAAAGCCCCTGTCAATAGCTATTGCTTTTAAATAATTTAGTTCTTCATCAAGGGCTAGTTTGGAGGAGCAAACTTGAAGAGCACGGAAAACATAGGAATAAAATGAAGCTAACTTTTGTTTAGTCGGATGACATGATTTAAAGTGTGGTGGAAGGCAAACCGATGAAGGTTTACGGTAAACTGTAGTACTGAAGTTTGATGTGTTACGTGTGACCAGAATGTCGAGAAACGGAAGAGAAATTTGGCGTCAAAGAACATGAGACATATGTTAGAAAAAAGGAAACACAGAAGTCTTCTGTTGCTCAACGTTGCTGGTCCGAAAATCACACTTTCAATTTTTCTGCTGCCAAAATTATTCAAAAAACATCTTCCATTGGAGAACTGGATTTTCTAGAGGCATTTCACATTCATAAAAATCTTTCTGTTCTAGTTAACGATCCTAATTCCAATCCAAATTTGCCTTCGGCTTTTAGAGAAATTATGTTTTAGTTCTGGTTTCGCCAACAGATGGCGCCACTGGCTTATTCTTGTTCAGGCTTTCTTTTTTTTATCTAATCATTATTTTTTATCTTGTTCATTTGCGGTTTTGCAGCTGAAGATGATGGTTCGGTAAAACCATCAAAACTAGTCCTGTGAAAATTTTGTAGGTATAACGCTGATTTTTGTTGTTTGACTTCTGAATTAGTATTTATTCGGCGTGTTATTGTGTCTTAATTAATGAGACTTTTTGTTTAATTTGCATCATGATTAACTGCAATGTTGGAGAACTACTGTAATCTAAGAAGTATTAAAGATTTCAACATATTAAAAGAGCTAACTGTCTACAGTTCGCAAATCAAAAACTCACAAAACAAAAGGTCTAGCTTTGGTAAATACAGTGTTGAATAAGAGCGAACTAAGTCATTGTATAATTATGTGAAACTCAAATTGACCTCGAAGTGGTGTTATGTTGTGACCTACTTATGAAGGGGATTATCCTGCCACAATGTTTAGACTCATTAAGCAGTAAATCTGTCAATCCCATTATTTAAATTAATATTTTACAGAAATAAATAAGAAATTCGTCTCCTAACAGATTTATGAGGTTCCCCACTCAGAAAACACTTCACATTTCATCTCAGCAGATGTGGAGGAAGGGAAAATAAATTTATTTCACAACACAAATAGAGAACAAAGACAATCTTTAAAACAAAAGAAACAACGAAAATCTTTAAAAGTTACATTTTCTTGTGGATGCTATAGGACTGGATGGATAGATGCTTTACAGAAAGGGTCTGCCGAATTTCTGAATGATTAATAGCAGTAGAAAGTAAACTAGAATGGTCTGTGAGCAGAATAGAAAGTAAACTAGAATGGTCTGTGAGCAGAATAGAAAGCGTATGAAATGCATCAGAAACATTTAATATCACATAGAATTTGATGCAATTAAAAAGTTATTTAGAAGATGATTTAACATCTGAATTAATTAAAAATTTATAGCAATTGGAAGTTTTGGGACTATGTAATAAACTTGATGGCAAGTCACACCTTATTAGAAGATACCTTAAGAAAATTTTGAAAATTTGTAAAAATCTGAGGACAATAGGTATTTACTGTAGAACAGTATGCAGGAGAATTATGAGATAATTTTGAGGTAGAAGAAACTGATACAAGTCACTGTAGCACAGATTTAAGAAGAATCTGAAGTTTCATTCAAGTAGTGATAAGTCAACATTTACAAACGGCACCTCAGAAGAAAGAATTGTAGTATTTAAAAACTCAAAAAGAGCACATCAAGCAGTACTTAGAGAAAACAAAGACACCAAGGAACTTTGCACTGTCTTCAAAGTATGATCACATGCTGAGGGAAAAATGTCACTGAATGGTTGTTTAGAATGAGATATTTCTTCCCATTTGAAACATATTCCACTACTTTTATAATGGTGAAAATATGGACTTGTGGCTTTTGGAAAATTTACTTGTTGTTGTCGAACTTTACTGAATTCCAACATGCAGCTCTAAACGACATGAAGTTTGGTCACCTATGTGCTATGTATAAATTGAAGAGTTAAATGTTTGTATGCGTCCATACCTAAAAATAAAATATCACTTAAATATCTGTAGTATAAAAAATTTTTTATATGAATACCAGATTATGATTCTAAGGAATAAAATGTCATGAAAATATTAAAAACATAGTCTATACTTTAACAATAATTTAATAAAACAAATAATTTGTGTAAAATTCTTTTGGCATACCAAATATAAAAAAAAAAGTATATAAATTGAAGACAGTAGTAATCACAAAAGAATATCATTGAATGGCAGTTAACATGGAGGAAAAAATCAACCTTGAAATATTTTAATCTATTTATTAACCAACCCCTTAACACAAACTGAATATCATCTCAAAAATCACAAATTTTTAAGTTAAGTATCTCAGCCAGTTTTTGTCATGTGCACTTCTGTTTCATATTTCATAATGAGTACAAAATATTCCTGAATTAAATATAGAGATCGAAGGAACATATAAAAAGTTATTAGCAAGTTATGAGTAATTTTTACAAAATTGTTTCCTTTAAAAAATACCAAAATATGAATATTTGCATCATTTAAAACTTCCTTGCAATTTGAAGTGTATGCCTAAAACCAGCGATAGTGAAAATAAAGACAAGAGTTAAGACATCTGCAGAGACAATGTAAATAACTGGCCTTTTTTTTTTTTTATTTTTTATTGTGTGTGTGTACTCATTATAATTCTTTTTCAATCTTTCTGTATAATGAGATAAATATTTCAAGAAGTCTTTGTAAAAAATATACAATGTGAAATAGTTTGAAATGCTTAACTTGGTCATAAAAAAATCATGAATAAAATTTTAAATTTGAGTGTTTGCACCATAAACAGTACAAGATACTTACATAAGAGTACTCACCTTCAGTCAATACTCTAGCAAAAACATATGTGTGTGACACTTAACTGTTTGTGTGATCTAGTGGTAGAAATGATATTTTTTTCACAAGTCTCGCTTATCTGACGTAAACGGATAGGTAGGCAGAATGCTGCAGAAGTGAAAATGTCAGATAATACGAAGGTGTTAAGAAAAAGCCAATTAAACATCAAACTGTCATCATTTTACATATTACCAGCCTAATAATAACTTTTTAACCAAAATAAAAAAAATTAACTGAAATGAATTTAAGTCACAGAATAAAACGTCATGAATACAAGTTATGTCTGAAGTTGAATACAGTACATACAGTAGTCATGTTCAACCATATAAGTTAAAAGTTAAAAGTATAATGACTGAAAGAAATTTCTGATCATAGTCTGCTTTCTTGATGAGTGCCGTTTCTGTACTGCCAAGTCATGCCATCTTTGCAGAATCACTATATCAATTCCTCTACCTTCTTGTTGCTCAATATATTTAATTGCAGTTTCTAGAGCCTTAACTACATTATTATGTGAAATTCTGCGAGACTCAACAGTTGGTGCTTGATCTTGATCTTCAGTTTAATTTTTATCCCGAATGACAAGAGTGACAATTTCTTCATCAGTTATTTCATACTGTTTTAAATACTATAACAGTATTTCTCAAATTAGATACTCGACACACATACGCATGAACAGTATCAGACCATACATCGATCTGCATAAATAAATGATTTTGCAATGATAAACTGCACTGTACTGAATGATTGAGACGCGAGTCATAGTGTAAACAGATATGCCATTCAATAGAGCTGAGAGCAACAAAAAATAGAAGAAAACAATGACTACATACACAGCTTGCAGTTCTGTTGCCAACTGATGCCTTTTTTGTTGTTGTTGTGTGTGTGTGCATGCTATGGTATGTTGGACAATATGGAATATAAGATAAGTGAAACTCTACCGTATAAATCTCAATTTTGATATAGCTCCAAAAGGAAGTAGTAGAGGGAAACAATATCAAAACTTCTTGTGGGCCATGTCATAGGTCTTTGCCAATCTGTGGTCCTGGAAATCACAATTAAATTCATCATACACACAATTTCCAAAATGTAACAGAGCTTCATTTTGTTGAAAGATCTATGTGTTTCATTTCCATTTGCTCAAGTTGAGGAAACAAAAAGATCCACAGCAGATTCAAGCACACATTACAGTTGGCATTATTTAAAAAAAGGGGGCAACTAAAATCCCGTTACTCATTAGATTACACCAGATACTGACCTTAGGAAAAACTCTAAAATATTCATTTGAAACACATGAATCATCACAGCTCTAAATTCAGCAATTGTGACAATATTTGAAACTGTTTGTTTATGATCAAATAACTAATGGCATAGATCTGGGGTACTCAACTCGGTGCCCGCAGGCACTGAAGTGACTTTGCATAGTGCCTGCCAAGGTTTGGTAATTTTTTTTTTTTTTTTTTTTTCTGCAACAGTCTTTCTTTGGATTGCACACAGAGGGGGTTCATCGGGGAAGGGATCAGAAACTTGGATGGTCTTGTCTTGGGTTTCGGAAACATCGAGGGTGATGGCGTGTCTTAACTTGCTCTTTCCTATCGCCCCTGTTCAGTTTAAAATGACAATGCGAACGCGCGCCTCGGGCTTTGGAGGCCTGGCTACCCAATTTCTGAAAAAAGAGGGAGAGATAAATTCCGGAAATGCACGTGAATGACACGGACATTACTTTAAATGCAGCTTCTGAGAAGGGCAAAAAATTTCAATGAAAGAAGTAATTTCTGTGTTATATTTTTGTAGCGACCGGGCGCGTCCTCGCTAATAGGATGATAAAGTTTTATGATTGTGGGTGCGATATTACAAGGCTCACCACACCAAAAAGAACTGGCAAAGAGTGAAAAAGTGGAAGAAACTGCAAGTCAGAGTCAACTCTTGATTTGACTGTATGACACAATTATATTAAGTATTTAACAAGGTGCAAAGGGCAGCATTTCACCAGTGTTCTTCACCAGTCTACTTTGAGCTTCTGGCAGTGACAGTGTTAGTGGTGCATCCAATCTTGTTCGGCATCCTCATTCTGCATCGGGGCTTAGTGATTTGGGTTTTTTTACCGCTGCAGCATAATGAGTGGGCCCAGCAAAAGGCAGAAGATACACAATTACAATTCCAGCTGAGAAGAAACGTATTGCTTTGTTGATGTGAAAGGGAAGTGTGTGTTTGCTGTGTGGTGCTTCTACAGCATGTCGCAGTTAACTATTATGATAAGAATGGTATTTAAAGACTTTTCTGTTAGAGAAGAATTGTTAAAAATTCTGTCTTTGAAGATGAGAACATGAGGAGAGGACATTTACAATATTTTTAAGACGTTTACGGCAGAAATTACCTTGCTGCTTAAAAAGCTATTGGCAAGTATCACAGATGAAGCACTTGCCATGACAGAACCAACGGCTTTGTCACTTTGTGCAAGAGAGATGGGTGTTTTCCAAACTTCATGTCTCATCACTGCATCATTCATCAAGAAGCACTGTGCACAAAGATACTTCCATTTGAACACGTCCTCAATGCTGTTACGTCGATTATTAATTCTATTCGTTTCAGCTCCTTTGCAAAACTGGCTTTTTAAAGCACTGATGGAAGACTCCAAAGATAAAACAGTCTGACCTCATCTTACATGCAGAAGTTAGATGGCTCAGCAGGGGTAAAGTTCTATCGAGGTTTTTATCTCTAATCGAGCAGATAAAAGAGTTCATGCAATCTAACCCTGACAAACTCAGTAAACACATTGAAAAACTAACTGACTCTTTGTGGCTACTTGATCTGGGTTTCCTAGTCGATATCACTGAGAAACTCGACATTTTAAATCTGGATCTTCAGTGTAAAGACAAGGAGCTGGTTCAAATGATGGGATCTGGGAAAGCTTTCAAAGCCAAATTGGCATTATGGATGTCTCAAATGAGATCAAAGTCCCTGGTTCATTTTCCAAACAATAAAAAAAAATGGTGAATGATGACAATTTTGGGTTTTCCGGCCATCTTGATACGCTTCTGGACGACTAATCTGAAAAGTAATTTCAAGATTTCAGTTGCCTGGAGCCAAAAAGCGAGCTTTTTTGTCAACTCATTCACACCATGAAGCAACTGAAACCGGTTACAGCCGAAAACATCGCGGAGAAAACAACGCAAGGCGAAAACCAGTGCCGGCGCAAGGTTATCCGGCGCCTGCCTGCAAAATAGCTGAAGTCGCCCTCCCTTTTTTTTCTAAATTTTTGTATAGGAGAAGAAAATTTTGAAGAAAGCATTTGTTGAAATTGATTTTAACAATTTATTGAGAATAATTTATTTTTCTGCATTTTATATTTACAAATTTTTCTATAATTTCTTTTCCATCTATTTTTTGACAGATTTCATTTTCAATGGCAATCAAAGCTAAATTTATGAGTTTTTCCTGCGATATACTTGAACGTAAATCTGTCTTGATCAATTTTAATTTGGAGAATGATCTTTCGCTACTAGCAACACTAACAGGAATGCTCAGTACGATCTTCAAATTCAGGAAGCACAAATTATTTGACACAATTAAGTTCAAAATATCGAATGGGTCATTCGTACCGGCTGTAAAAATGTCTTTCGAAGCTACTATTTTGTCATAGAGTTCTTCTGCGTTAATATCTTTATTGTCATCACGCTGTAACAATTTTTCTAATTTATCACATTTTATTTTGAAATTTGCGTTATCGATTTCTGATAAATTACCCAGGAAACTAAAATTATCGCAGCGATTTTTCATTGCATCATATCTTTCGTTTAATGATGTCCAAGCAGTATCCAAAATTCTAAAAAAGATTCCTAAAATTCAAAATATTAAGTTGTAAAAATTAATTTCACTTGACTTTTGTGTTTGAAATAAAAAGTGACATGAATATATGTTGATCGCCTTCGCTTGTGGCGTCACAAATCGATGGAGGAGGCCTGTAGATATCTAGTTGTCCTTGGGTGTAGCCCCAGAAGCCAACTTAATATTAAAAATCTAATAAAGATTTTCAACGTTTAATGAAAATAACTGAATATAAAACTTCAGTTCTTTACTTCGGCCATCTCAGCTGACGTGCCTAGGGTACTGCGATATACTGTATTGTACTGGGTTTCTATTGCCGGAGCAATACTTCCCAGTCATGCAAGGAGTTCCATGCGGAGCCTGGTATTAGAAAATATCTGATTGAGTTTCCTCTGAGGGAAGAAAAGGGGGTTACGGTGCAATTTTCGCCTGGGCTCAGGAGCTGACGCGAGCTATTTGCAACACTGGTCCAACCAAGAACAAGTCCAGAGTAATTACTCCAAAGTCCGTAAGATGCTCGTAGCCTGCTGGCACTTCACTGTGATTGGTCGAAATCTAGATTGGAATCCTTGTCAGAAAAGATGATGTGGAAAGATGCACACAGAGCGTCAGCATGGAGTACTGACGAGTAACACTTAATTATTGGCTTGCCTAATTGAGTGTGCAGCATAAGGTCGGATGAGCAAATCGTCCGGGATGATTTCGTAACTCAGAATATACTCAAAGTTAGCTGTACTGTTGGTCTTTGCTTTCCTGAAAAAGTTTCCATTTATCTTGGATATAGTCCTTGATATAATCAATATGAAGGTCGTGATGTAAATCTTCATTTCTAATATAGTATGGGGCGTTAGTGATGGTTCTCAGGATCTTACTTTGCAGAACTTGGAGCCGATGAATTTCACTTGCCTTAGCACTTGCCCAGGCCGAGGAGGCATATATGATAACAGGCCTGACAACTGCAGTGTAAAGCCTTCTTTTGCGTGCAAGGTTTAATCCAGAGTCCTTAGAAAGTAGTGGGTAAAGCTTTTTCACAATGCCGTACGCTTTTCCACACACACTGTTTATCTGTGTATTCCAGGTAAACGATCGATTTAAAATGACTCCTAGGTATTTTGCCTTACTTACAGTAGGGACTGTTTTCCCGAAGAATGTAATATTACAGGTGAGGGGGTCTGTGGTCTTGAATTTTCTGATAACTAAAACTTTTGACTTCTCCGGGTTGATCTGAATTTTCCATCGTTGACACCATGCTTCAATATTAGGAATAATCTGCTGAATCTTTTTCAAGGCGTGGTTTGGTCGTCTGGACTTTGCGATGATGGCGGTGTCATCCGCGTAGCATGCTAACATAATATTAGGGTCTTGACTGAATTTTGGAAAGTCATTTACGTATAAAATATAAAATATTGGTCCAAGGATACTTCCTTGTGGGACACCAGTGTAAATTTGATATGGGTTTGAACTGGAATCTACTTGCCGCACTAAAAAAGTTCCGGAGTTCAAAAATGAGCTGAGGATGAGAATAATTTCCAGTGGAAATTCAAATTGATGAGCTTAAAAGTAAGTCCTCTATGCCAGACGCGGTCAAATGCGCCTAGGGTAAGGTCCTCAAGCGGCTTTTTATATGCCTTTTGTCTTTCTGTACAAAAGCGTGCGCGAACCATGGACCTATAAGAGATAGATTAACCCAGTAGGCGGAGCGCGCGTCACTGACATGTCGGCAAGAAAGAGTAGGGACGATCTGTTTAACTTTAACACTGAAACCTATGCCGTTTGTATCACATAACTCTTTTTAATTATTAAATGGGATATATTGCATAGTGATTAGATTATGAAAGCCACAGTTTTTTCCAAATAGGATTTAATCTATCTCATTAAAGCACTTTTTAACTGCATTTCGCGCATTTTTTTCACGCGTAATTCTTGTACAAACATCTTTACTTTGGTAAAACGGTAAAAATTCTAAGCCCAAAATTTATGAACTTAATTTTGCGTAAAAATAAAGTAAAATTAAATAAGATTGATAGTACGTGATGCTTTGAAATAAATAAGGTAAAATTAAACAAGATCTGATATTTTTATTATTTTTTTTTAAATTTAATGAACATTTTCAGGCAATGAGTTTCCAAACTATAATAACATTACAAAAACATCATATTTATTTGATTATGTGATCATTAAGTTATTAACATTAAAGTGGATTAGTTACTTTAATAATTCATAAAATTCAGAGCATAAAATTTTCTGAGCGTAATGAAGGGAAGAAAAAGATAAAATAAAATCTAGAAGTACTCAGATTTTATATTACGCCCAAAAGGAACCTTTTTTTAAAGTTTAGTGTGTTATCTATGTTTATTGAATATCATGTTCTTCGTAAACCACATACATTTGAATACAGCATATCTTTAGAATTTCCGCACTGGAGATAAAACTGTTATTTTCCGTACAGTGCTCGCTCGCTTTGAACTCGTTGAGTTTCTTAATCAAAAATTCGCTAAAGTTTTACAAAATATGAAATAGATTAAAACAAATTCGAAATTCGGCCGTCCAGATGCCCATGGGGTGGAGGATTACATTATTCAAAATTTGATGGCTCTAGATACTGTCGTTTTTGTCACAGTGCAAGAAACATACATGTATTCATGCAGATTCTTCATTATTTAATTTCCTTACATATAATACAGGGCGATAATATTTGGTAACAACAATTTGCAAGGAGACACGGACACTTATAGTAAAACAGCGCAAAATTCCGTTTCGAAACTAACAGCCTTTCTAGGCTACCACCGCTTTGGGCTAACAAATTAAATTAACAGTAAATAAAAAAAAAATGTTATATAGAACTAAAAATAAACTTTACAAAATAATCGCTATAAAATACAAGCAAAATTAATTAGTACGGTTAAATACAATTTTAATATTAGAATTAAATGTATAAAAAACTTTTAAGGAGTCAAAAGTGTTTATCACTGTGATGTATTATGAAATATAATTGAAATAAAATTCCTTTATAGAAATTATGCTATAATACTCATCTATAATTTAAAAAAAGCAGCACAATTTAGAATTTTAAACAAAACTTTCAAAAATTCGTTTTTAAATATTTTAGTACTTTTTACTTATTTACATCAATAAAAGCATAAAAATTGCAAGAGAAAATTGCTTGTTTGAAATTTTCTATTAGTTCAGATTTAAAATATGTTTTTCTAAAGGAAGTAGTTACAAATTTCCTTACAACATAGGAAATGCTAAAAAAATATCCAGCCCTGAAACCATGCAATAGCTTTATAATTATTTGGAACGTTAATTATGCTTGATAAATATGCTAAATTTTTAAAAATCAATCTCAATTTCAAAAATAAAAGTATGTAGAAATTCTAATTTGTGAAATGAGGCGCTACAACCAGCTTTTTCTTGACAATTATACACGCTGCAATAGGCAACCAATGTTAAATTTCTGCAAGTCGTCCCTACTCCTCCGGATGTGATCAAGGTGACAGCCAGCAGGGCCTCAGACGAGGGAGAAAACCCGTTTGGGTTTGTCTATTTCTTATAAGGTACATGGCGCGAACACACCAAGATGCTTAATTGGGGAGTCTAGTCATTAAATAAATTGTATAAATGTTGAGAATTTGGACTTAGACTATAAACACCGGCAACCTCCCCCCCCCCTCCCCGAAATAGAAAATAAACTCTCTATACAAGTGTCCAGATAGCAAAATATCCAGCTATCTGTCGAAAACCGAAATTACCGGTATTACAAGAGCACCCACATTACAATAACAATAGCTTACTAGTTTATAAAATAATATGATCGGTGATAAAAATATAACAACCTGGCAACTAGGTACCTAATCGCCTTTTATAAATTGCTGTGCCGTACACTTAGTACACCAGCTAGTGTGCTCCTGTCTGCCTCGAGTATTGCTGATTACTTGAACGATGAATATCTATCGTATTGTTTAAGGCGTCTTAGGGTAGGTTTCAGTTTTTATCTTGCTTACATTATTCTGCGTGTTTGGACAACTGAAAACTATACATCAGCGTAAGTTTTTAATAACCATGGAGTTTAATACTGTGCTATAACTACTATTTCTTTAACTATAGGTATATTAAAAATCAATAACCAGGATGAGTAAGAAGGAAACGAAAGGCACATATATTTAAATACGATTGTAGGCAAATGGTAATAATATTATAACTCACTTATGTAGTAATTCTTGAATACTTTGTAAAGTTTTTTTTGGGGTGGAGGGAAAAAACACACTGGTCCGCGAATTTTTTCATAGGTTTTACCAGTGAAAAAAGGTTGAGAAGCACTGCTCTATAGAGTTTTGCATTTTCGTCCATGCAAATCTTGCCCTCCCCTCCAACTCCCGTGAAAAAAATGAAAAGTTGGTGCCTGTGTTCATTCTGACATATGGCAAAATGGCAAATTTTCCCTGATAGAAAGGGCTAATCCGTTCCCCCCTTCCCGTCCTCACAGAAATTTTCAAGAAAAAAAAAACCAGTATTTCACTGTATACATTTTAAATAAAAATATAATATAAACGATAAAATATAGATAAATAGAAATTATATTAAGTAAAATAAAATAAGAACGTACTTCATCAAATGGACTTTTCTTTTCCAATAGTAGTAAGGTTATTGTGCATCGAAAATTTTCTTCGTCAACCACTCAGTGACTCAGTAAATACGAAAATGGAATATCCCTGACGATTGACGGATGGGTGACAAGGCATTGATGGATGAGCTGAAGGGGAAAGGTGGGGAGGGGCAATACCTTCTGTTAGGAGGTGTTGGGAGGGGGCGCAAACTCCCATGGTCCCTGTCCTGTGTAAGCATTCAAGGAACATTCCCCGATAAATGCACATTCTTTTGCATTAAAAAAAAAATGTTCTGTGTCGTTCGCTGGTCGGCGCCCGCCTGCAAAGAAGGCCTTGCGGGCCCGCTTCCGCCGGCCCTGGCGAAAACGTCGTGTTACAAAACATCGTGGAAGAAAACATCGCAGTTCTAAAACATCGTGGTACAAAACATAGTCGTCGAAAATAAATTAACAATAAAAAATTTATAAAAAATGATTTCAAAAACTTCGCAGTTTAAAAACATCGTCTTCGAAAATATCGTGGTAAAAAATAAAGTATCTACAAATCATCGCAGACATGATTTTTTCAGGTTTTAATAATTGTAAATGGATATTCCCATAATGATTTGTGAGTGCAAGATGGAAAGTAGGATAATTTTTACTTTCATATTTTTTATTAACTAATAAATTTTTGCTGAGAAAATAAGCAGGAAACTTAAGCATAGAAAATTAATGCAACTTATACCACTTAATAGAATTTTAAACCGACATAGTTAACTAACAAAGGCCATTAATAAATCATTTTTTATAAATTTTTTATTGTTAATTTTT
This sequence comes from Stegodyphus dumicola, assembly GCF_044657685.1. Lineage (NCBI taxonomy): Eukaryota > Metazoa > Arthropoda > Arachnida > Araneae > Eresidae > Stegodyphus > Stegodyphus dumicola. The sequence goes on from NC_140776.1 coordinate 40,455,164, forward strand.
CATGAAAAGTATAATCTATAAGTTGCATTTAATTTTCTATGTTTAAGTTGCCTTCTTACTTTTTAAGCAAAAAATTTATTAGTTAATAAAAAAATGTGAAAGTAAAAATTATCCTTCTTTACATCTTGTGTTCACAAATTATTATGGGAATAACCATTTACAGTTATTAAGACCTGAAAAAAGCATGTCTGCGATATTATCGTCATGCGATGATTTGTAGATACTTTATTTTTTATCGCGATATTTTCGACGACGATGTTTTGTACCACGATGTTTTAGAACTGCGATATTTTGTCTTTGCAATGTTTTCTCCCACGATGTTTTGTAGCTCGGCGTTTTCGCCTTGCATTGTTTTCTCCGCGACATTTTTGCCGCGATGTTAGCGGCGGACACCCTGAAACCACCACAGCATTTTTAAGAATTATTGCCGCAGAAGTGGAAAACCTCGAGCTGGAAATAGTCAAACTGAAGAATAATATTATCCTGCAAGCACAACGCCACAGACGTAGATTTCTGGAAACTTGTTGAAAAGAACAGGTTTCCATTGTTAAGAAGTGCTGCATATAAAATCAAATCTTGTTTTAGGTCTGCCTACCTCTGCGAATATCTGTTTTCAACCATGAACATTACGATGTTGAAGAACCGGAGCAGGCTCACTGATTTGCATCTTGACAATTGCTTGTGTGCGGGAACCTCTGCGTATTCACCTAACGTACATATGTTGGTGGATGAAACTCAGTGTCATGTTGAATGAAAAACGTACATATGTTGGTGATGAAATTCAGTGTATGTTGGTGGATGAAATTCAGTGTCATGTCAAGTTGCATTAAGTGCAACACCATAAAAAGAAGAGGCACGACTATATTTTAAGTAATGAAAATATTGTGCATGAAATGTATATTTTGTTTCTATCTCGATCCATTTTTTCTATCTTCTTTAGGAGGGCACGCTTTTTTCTTACGGGCTAGCATTAACTAGTAACATAATAATATTGCCAAGGGATAGCCTGACTATCACCCGGGTCAGAAATGTTATGTGGTGCCCACTTTGCTATCTGAAACTACCTTGTGTGCCCTAGCACCAAAAAAGGTTGAATATCACTGCCATAGATCATTTGTAGTTACAGCTGATGATCTTCAGCAGTTTGCAAAAACTACATGGACTGAAACATGCCCTAAACCCAAATCTAATATCCATTCCTCTCTATACCACACTATAGAGCAGTACTTATTGCTGCCCATGGTGACAACACAAAATACTGATTTCTTTGTATTCTGGAATTCAGCTGTAATTGTAATCATTCCATCTATTAAGTTAGAATACAGTGCCACCTATTGGATATGGAGAGAAACTCTCACTTGGCCATTTGGATTCGGCTAAGCAACCTGCCAGAGCATGTATTAGAACTGAATGTAGTTAATTACTGTCAATAAATTAGTTCGTTTGCTATACAGTCCACTCATTAGTTTAGAATCATAGTACATGGTCAGCACAGTTGGAAAAATAAATAAAATGCTGGTATTATATAGAAATAAAACTTTGCTAAAAGCGAAACTAACTAGGTTAGAAAACATAGTGAAGGAATATGATGATAGTTTGAGTAAAAATGAAATTCAAATAAAGTATAGATCCCTTCAAAGCATTCAAATGGATATTAGAAACTTGAGGAATAGATATTTTGAAAGTGTTGATGAAAAAGATGTCACAGCCATCGATGAAGAAATCGCCGAAATGGAAGAAAGAACTGAAGTACTCGAGGTAAGAATTATGGAAATTCTATCACCTATCACTCATTCTGAACATAAAAATGATTGTAATAAACTTGATCCTAAAGTACAAATATGTTTGCCAAAATTACCAATTCCTAATTTTCTGGTAAATATACCAAATGGAATAATTTTAAGCTTCAATTTGAAAACATCATAGCGAATAACACTCAATTGACAGAAGTTCAAAAACTGTACTATTTAACTCCTTCACATCCAATCCGCCTGACACGGTCCTACTTGAAACAGCCAGAACTGCCCGAAAAAGGCTGAGATTGTAATCTTGTTTTCTTCCCTTCCCCTAAAGTATGCAGTAGCAGGTGCAGTTTCCCCAAATGCATTGTATCAGTTTACTGCAGACAGCTTGTCCTAAGAAGTTTCTTATCTTTTGGTTGATCGTGACATCTCGTTGTTGATTCTTTTGTGGTACAGTGTACTTTTAAGCTTTAAACAGCAATAAAAGAGCAGTTTAAAAATTTAAGTATATATTTATTTTTAAACAATTTATTCCTTCCTATAAAAATAACGGAAATAAACAAAGTCTCAGTTGTGATCATAACAAAGCCGGAAAGGCTTGTTGGTCTGACCTTCAGAATAGTTTTATAAAGAATGGGGTCAAAGGCTAATGGAATCTTTGTTAGAAAGTACAAAGGATGTCAATGGAAATCTTCACACCTATTTTCAGTGTTAATGGACGGGGAGGGGAGGAAATTGCTGTGAAACTGGAAAACTGTTTTGGGCAGTCCGGTATTTTGAGGATACAGGTTAGCAAAAGGTCTGGATTTCAAAGAGTTAAAGGCTGCATTAACTGATGAAGCAAAAAATCTTGAAACTGTTAATGATACTTTCAGTTTTCTATTTAAAGCTCTTCAAGATAGATATGAAAATAAAAGAATATTAATTGAGACGCATATAAAGTCAATAATGGATTTATGTACTAACATTAGGGCTTTGAATGTTTTAAAATATGAAAAAAATAATTTATCAGACATTCTATTATTAAATATTGTACTTCAGAAACTAGATTATGAAACATGCAAACAATTTGAATTAAGTATTAATACTACGGAAGTTCCTACGTTTGATGAATTAATTTCGTTTTTAGAGAAAAGATGTCAGCTATTGGATAACATTAACTATAATACTAATAAAGTGAAATATCTGTCAGAAAAAAGTTCGAAATCAAAGGCTCTGATGGTTAAAATCGATAGTGTTTCGACTTCTGTTATATGTAAAAATAATAATCATCCACTACAAAAATGGGATTCATTTTTAAAATTAAATTTAAATCAAAGATATGAAATAGTTACCATACATTGTGTTCAAACTGTCTCAGTAAGGAACATTTAATCACAAAATGTAATTCTAAGTTCAGATGTTCGGAATGCCATTAAAAACATAATTCATTAATCCATCGCCTGCTCAGATATTACGCCATCGATCAACAGTTAGACAAAACTAAAACGGAAGAAAGGAGTGACGAAATTATAAACAAGAATGTGGATGTCTCTAATAAAAATCAATCAAGTTGTCTTCGTGTCTTCAATCATGGAGACAAAACGTGTTATTAGTGATTGCAATAGTATATGTTTGCAATTCAGAAGGAAAAAGAATTCCAGTTCGTGCAATACTTGATAACCGCAGCATAAGTTGTTTCCTGTGTGAATTTATGCATCTGTATCTGAAATAAATGAGAATGTTATAAATATTACTTATCAACTAGATGTACAGATTTCGAATAAGGATTTAACATATGTAAGATCAGTTAATTGTTTGGGTATTTCTAAAGTAAGTGCAACTCCATCAAAGAGTTTAGATGTGCAGTCATTAAATATTCCCATTGATATTGAATTAGCAGATCCGCAATTTGGAATACCTAACAAAATAGATATGTTACTAGGGGCCGAATTGTTCTTCGAGATTTTAAAACAAGCAAAATTTCAATTAGAAAATCAACCATTGATATTCCAATAAACGGTTTTTGGATATATCGCGTCTGGTGCATGCAAGTGTAACTCAGAAGTAAATTATTGTGGTTTAGTTCTAAATAGTAAAGAAAGAGTTGAAGAAATTTTGCAAAGAGTTTGGGAAGTTGAATCCATTGAAAATATCGAGGATGCTTTGAGAGAAGAAGAAAAATGCTGTGAAGAACATTCCAAGCATACTCACTATAGACAAAATGATAGAAGATATGTAGTTCAGTTACGCATTAGGGAGGTTGTAGAAATGGGAAATCGAAATGGCTGAGGAAAGGTTGCATCAAGTGTGGAATCGACTAGAAAGCGATTCGAATATGAAAACATTATATAAGAATTTTATCAAGGGATATAAGAATCTAAATAACACGGAAGAAGTTCAAGAAACTGAAACATCGACTTGCAATTATCTTCATCATCATGGAGTTTATCGGCCAGAAAAAACCTCAGACAAATACTTATTGAACCATCTCAATGAAACCTGCAGTTGATCTAGTGGAAAGAATCAGTTCGTAATCCTGTGCAGACTTATCGCCCAAAGAATGTAACATACGAAACAGCAAGTGCACCATTCCTCGCAAAAAGGGTGCTGAAGCAGTTAGCAATGGATGAAGCGACTGAATTCCCTCATGCCTCAAGAGCCATATGTCTTCTAGAACGTGCTGTAATGCAGTTACACAAATGGTGTTCAAATAATACAGAATTATTAAAGAATAAATAAAGTGCAACTCAGGATTACTCCTTTCAAGTTATGGATAAGCCTCAAATTACAAAGGCCTTAGGAATGTCATGGAATACGTCTACAGACTGTTTTTGTTACAATTTAAAGATACTTGACATTGAAGAAACAGGAACGAAAAAAAAATGTCTTATCAACGATAGGTCACCTCTTAGATCCGTTAGGTTTAATCAGACCTGTTACGATAAAAGCTAAAATATTTTTACAAAACCTTTGGCTTCTAAAAATAAATTGGAATACACCTCTTCCTAAAAATTACTTTGAAGAATGGAAGGCAGTTTACTGAAAAAGTAAAAGTATTGAAGATAGTTTTCAAGAATATTTCATTTTTAAGCTTTTGTAAGGAAATTTGTACACACAAAATATTATTTAGAAATAATCAGCTGGAATAAATTTACCTGTTTTACACTTTCTGATGCAACCTTCACAATTTTTAGTCTATCAAGCAAATCTGTAGGCTTTTCTTCCAAGTCCTCTTGCAGGTCTTTATAACCTAAAAAGTTGAATAATATTAACTATTAATGAATATGAAAATCTTAAACCTTACGATAAAAATACTCTTCCAAATGACCATTTTGCAGACATAATACAAACATCTACTTCATACTGTAAGTAAATTTTGAATAAGCACAATTTTAATGCATCTTAAACTCTCACCATATAGCAAATGATTTTTTGCAATTAGTGTGCAAAATTATATCTGCTTCTTGATGAAACTGTTGTAACTGTAAAAAGTCTTTCTCATTAATCAAAAACTTAATAATATTTTGAAGCATTTTCCTTTGGGCAAGAGCACATTGCAATATTTACACACATACCACATTACACTGCATATTTCTTGGAGAAGCACACACGATATTGTTGGAAAGAATTTTTCTTTTGTTTTATGTTTCCTTATGCCCCTAGAAAGTCTCCCTCGAGAATTATACTTAGTTATTTTCTAATGCTAGATGCTGATGGTATAAAGTGTAACTAATATTAATAGATAACTACAGGAGCCAGGCTTATTGGTAAAAAAAATGAGAATTGACTTCTTGCTGGTACAGATAGTGGATCTCCCAAAAAGCTGAAGCCTGACATCGGGGAAAGGAGGACTGTTATGCCTATAGATCTGTTATGCCTGTCTCATTGTTCAGACAGCACTGTAATGGTGTCATACAATGGTCTGCAATTTTAGACCATTATGAGACACAAAATTATTATAAAATTACTGAAGCAATTTTACTGCTTCATGTTAGCTTTTTCTGTGGTACTTTTAGTGATAAATTTGATATTTTAGTGTAGTGTACATCTGTTACACTAAAATATCATACATTTTAATTAAAATATCAAAAGAATGTTTTTTGTATTTCTTCCTGAGCAGCCAAAATATTCTTCTAAGACTGGTGGATTGTCTATTGATGACCATTCTCCTTCAGAATCATGAAAATCTAGGGTTGACTTAGGACTGTTTGAAATTCTGATTCAAGCCTGGATTTGTATGTTTCTGATACGACATTGTATAATTTTGTCCTCACTAGAATCATCATCGCTAAGCTCATTCTTGCAGGAATAATTTGATGAACTAGCTGCAAATTTCTCATCACATTCTATTCTATCATAGTCCATTTTTAGGAATTTATTGTAAAAAAGTTATTGCAAAAAATCACTTTGCAACCTAAAAAACCCATCAATAACAATAAGCTATTGATAATTCATAGATAACAAGCTTTGTTGTCTTCTCTGCTTTAATAACAATGTGCACAAAACGAGTTTAGTTATTTCCTGTGCTTTTATAACTATATGTGCAAAATAAGTTTTAGTCGTTTCCCAAATAATATGTGTTAAATTCACAATAATACTTAGCTAAAAGTTTTAAACATAAGAACATTATATATATGCAGACCCAGTACTTACATATTTTTCAATAATAATTCTTGATTAAACATTCAAAATCTATAACAACTATATCTTGTCATTAAAAAATAATTATTACAATTAAACAAAACAAAAGTACCACTGAAGCTAGATACAATCTTTAAAAGACTCAAACAATTCAAAACACTTATAATGTTGGCACTGTTTTAAAAAAAACTTTTGAATAATCTCCAAAACAACTGTTCAAAATTCCTATTTCAGACCAGGAATTTATAATCCATTAAAAGTTTTTTCAATACAAGAACAAATCTTTAGAATGGCACTAAGAAAAATCACTTCCCTACTTTGGTATAACATGCATATCAAATAAATCTGTGTTAATGCAGGGAGATGTAGTTTTATAGAATTTCATATCTATGTACTCGGAATTCATATTATACATCTATCTGATTTACATAAACTAACTACAGGTAAACTTCTAAAATTGCTCCACTACTGTAAAACAACTATAAAATAGGGCAAAATATAATATTATATGAAAATATGATATTATGTGAAAATATGACAAATTGTACCAAACATATTTGCTGTTAACAAAACTAACATTTACAATTATAATTGGTAAAGTGCAATAGGCAAAGAACATTTGCCTAATTTTTTTTTTTTTTTTTTTTTTTTTTTTTTTTTTTTTTAAAGGGAAATTTATCTTTCTTGAGAAAAATTAGTAACACGTACAACTTGTCTACTTAGACTGGAACAAACTAACAATGTTTCAGATATTTAGCCACCCACCCTATTTGTAGGCATATATTATTTTTATAAATATACAGAGACAATCGCAAAAAAATTGATTCTTTCACTGATATGAGAAAAATTTTAAATCTTGAGCAAATAAAATATTTTTTAGTTTTAAAGCTAAAAGTTCAAACTAAAAATGCTAAAAGTGGGTAAATTTATCTTATATTTAAAAACACACAGACCAACACAAATACTTTTTATAGAACAAATAACTGAACTAATAAAAATTGTAAATAATGATTAATATATGCACCATTAGTTAAATGTAGGAGACAGTTCACATATTTGAAACAAGCATAAAATATAGAGAAATAATTTTAAAATATATTTAAAATTGATGAATTTCAAATTAGAAAAATTAGTCTTCTTATAAAAATACAGCAGATATTTTATGTTTCATAATAACAATGTAACAAGATGCCAAATTTTTCAAATGCTAAACTAAATCTTTTTTATGAATATTTTTCTCAAGTAAAACTCATACCCTCACTATGGACATAATATAAGAACTGGAGATGCCTGAATTAAACTGAAGATATTTTTTAAAAAAAATCTTTGTTTTTACACAAAATTTGATAATTATGAATTTGTTAGAATGTATATGTATACACATATATAATATATATGTATATGCAAAACACAATGTAAAAATAAGCAATTTAGTTGAATACTGAAAGAAAATGCATGTCTTACTAAAATTTAAAAATATCTTAAATCTAATAATCTCCATGTTTTTAGAACTCTTCAGTTCCTTTTACTTAATTGCCATGGTTAACAAATTAAATACAATTTTGGACTTGCACATGCAAGGAAAGAGACATCTTATAATCTATCTAAAATGGCACATAATATATACAATTAAAATAATATATAAAAATTTTAAAAATGTAATAAAAAGGAGGTAAACATCAGCTCACTCATCCAGATTCTGGTTAAAGCAAATGAATTGTCTAAGGAAGCTCTACTGCAATTTCAAATAGTTTAGCATATGAATCAGGATTAATTTATTATTTTTATTTATAAAGGAAAGAGGCAATGTGAAATCACTTCATCTGCCAAGTGATGAAGCAAACTATCTTTTACACAATCTAGCAATTTCAAAAACTCAGCCTTGATACAACAAGAGAAAATACATCCCAAAATACTGAAAAGTTATCAAAAAGAGAGCTAAAAGAAATTTCTAGGTTTTGTTGAGAAAAACTACCAGAGAGATTCATATCAGCCAAGAAACATTGTTTAATTCTTTTTGAAGGGAACGTGGAAACACTTGGACTTCAACCTTAAAAAATTGGGGAGGGGGGCCCTCAGAAGTTTACTGAAAACAAACATGCAAGATCTCAGTGATACTCAGCACTACTCAAATATACAGGGTGAATATGAACAAGTAGGCAAAACTTCAGGAGCTGATAGAAGGCAGCTATATTATCATTATTCATCGTATAATGTATGGTTGGAACGCAAATGGTGAAAAGTTAGAGTAGTTTTCCACTGTCACATTTAAGGAATTAACACAAGATTGAGAGAAGATATTTCAGAAAGCATTTTATTAACAGGAATGTAACTGATGTACATGCTCAAAATACCTTCCATTAGCTTTAATGCAGGCTTCACACCTTTGGGATAGGGACTGACACACATTTGCAAAGATACCAGGAATTTCCTGAATGACTAATCCATATCGATTATAACGGGGCACTCAAAGATTAGGCTTTTCATATAACTCGACAGGAAAAAGGTCAAACACAAGAGATCTGATGATCTTGGTGACTAAGCTACGAGACCACCTCCACCAATTCATCGCCCTGGAAATTCCGTGGTTCATAGAACCAGCCATCCTCTCGACAATCCATGGTAAAAAATGTCATTAGGTTCCTTTACAAGGACTGACCCTTTTATACCATTTACAATGACACCTAGCGGCTCACTGTTTGCATTCCTACCATAGATTCTATGATTAATATCGCTGGTATAGCTAACTTCTATTACCCCTAAAATTTTACCTAATTGTTTAAATTTACCTTACAAACGATGGTAAAACCATTGAACAAGTTCACAGAAGTAATGACAGAATTTAACCTGCAAATATTTATGGATACTGTCATTATTATAGGTATCTATAATAATTTGAAAAGAATTTGGAATATGTGTTAGCAGAATAATAGCTTTTGTTTCTGTTGATCAAGAGATAAAAATAACCAACATATATATCACAAGCATACTTGGAAAACTATTTTGCTTCTTTGGTCAAAAAAGCATTCTGGAAAACAAGACTTCAGTTGAAAGTGCTCAAGAATGGTGCATGGAACTATTTGCAGACTTTCTATAGCACAATGAATATAGAAAGAATACAGTTTGCTCTCTTGATTTAAACCCTATGAATTACTTGGCATAGTTACGCTCAGTACAAATTTGCACTAAATACCATAAAAGTTTTAATTTTTTTTTTAATGAAAGGAAACTTTTAGCAGATGAATTGAGACTCACTAAAAATTGTATCAAACCTTTATATGCCACATACATATATGTAAGGCAAAGATGGACACTTTTCGAATTTGTACATGCATTCCTTTTATTATTTTACTTTTTGTGGGAGAGAAGGAAGGACAGATATATTTTAATATGCATTAATCCTTTAATGGTCATGAATAAGACTAACTTGCAGTTAATGTAAAAGGACTTAGCTCATTCATATAATTTGTCCTAGCAGAATATAAATAAAATTTGCTTGAAAAGCTTTGTTTTGTCCCAGTATGTACAGTCAAGCTTGTTCTTTGAAATAAGCAAACCCTGAATAACACCTTAGAAGCTAATTGATAAGACTACTATCTACTTCATGTACTGGACAAATAAGATTATCATTGTGCATCTGAATTTTCCAATTCAATATTTTGGCAATCTCATTGCTGAAATGCAGGTCAAAAACATAAAAACTGGTGATTTCCATTAACATTCTTCATTTCATTTGTGCCACTATAGCAACATAATTCCACTGGCAACATGTATAACAGCTTAGTATGGGACACTGCCAGTATCTGGGTTTTATATGGCACTTCAATGATCGTGAATTATTTGTTTTTGTTTCCGCTGTTAAAAAATGGAAAAAGAAAACTTTTCAAGTAGTTAATAAATTTAATGCATTTAAAAATGATTCAGAGAAATTAAGTTGTCTGTTCCAAAAAAACAGCAGAAAAGTGAGAATTGTGAAATGTGTGATAACTATGACTAGTTGTAACATATCCCAAATGCACGCGGAACAAGAATTTTTTTAAATGTAAAATTTAGATTTTATCAATAAAATAAAGATCTATAGTTTTCTTTTCAAAATAAAATTTTTAGTTTAAAAAAATTCTTTACAGATATGTACAAGATTTGGTAGATCATATTCAAAAGTGCTTAGAATGTAAAGGGAAGGAATTAAGATTTGGAAAATAATGAACCTAAACAAACAGTTATGAAAGACTCAAATTTGAACATGATTGAAAAATGTGTCCTCAGCTTCAAAACAGCAAACACGGGAAGATGCTTTCACTAGCAGTTTACAGTGTTATGGAACTATTAACCCTCTGAGTGGTACATCCGACTTTATTTGGACACAGATTTTTTTTTTTTTTTTGTTACTTGGTATATATTAGCTTATAATTTAAGATACTTTCCTTTCTTACTTTCTTTAATAATATAAATGTCATCTTAATGAACTAAGTTTATGAAAATAGAGACTAAAACAACTAATAAAACAAATTTAATTAATAGATGCTGTTTAAATACAGGTCTTCGTGACAAATCCTCAAACCAGCAATACTCAGAATTCAACATCCTCCAACTCTGAGTCAGTTCAATTTTACATGTGAAGGTATGAAAGAACAAGTGTTCTATTAAGAAATGTATATAGTTCCCCTCTCAGAAAGTTAATTTTAAGGAAGTATCTTATTATTTATATAATACAGAAATAATAATCAAGCATTCTTTTGGTGTTTCTGCATTAGCAAACACTACAAAACTATTATTCCACTGTTTAATTTAGATTTAGGTTATATACATAGAATTTTTTTATAGTTTTATTCATCTTTCTAAATTCTGCTTATTATAATGTATTGCGATTTGGAACAATTTAGGCATATATTCAAAGAGAGAGGGTCATAAAAAATCAAAATGGGTTCTAAACTTAAAAATTTTTTTCTTTAATCCCCGAATGGCATAGTCACCTTATTCAAGTCATGAGACATCTTTTTTCGAGGGGGGTAATTTGGTGTGTATTAATTTATTTAAAATACTTTGTTTTCTTTAATGATCTATATATTATCTTAATGAAAGTTCATGAAAACAGACTAAAATAACTAATTATACAAATTTAGTACACAAATGCTGCAAATATATTGTTGCACTTTTCGTGTTTTCAGCACTGTTATGTATTAAAACAAAATCAGAAAATAACTGAAACTTCAAATACTTCACAAAATTGTTTATTCAATGATGTATGCAGATTTCATAAATGAAATGATTCAGTTCTTCTTCCAAATGCCTGCACAGATCAGATTCATATATTTCTTATATATGAAATAAATACTTAAATTTAAAACATTACATTACTAAAAAATATTATAAAGCTGAAAATTTCTTTTAAGCTTACTCTTAAATTTGAAACTTAAAAACAATTATTTTTATATTCAACAATTTAAGCACTAACTAATAAATTTTACTGTATTAATGTAAAATTATGTGTTAATTAAATAACAAGAACATTTTGAAATTATTTTTTTTTATGCATAACTAAGATTATGACAAATGAATATATATGAATATGTCCTAACAAAATTTAGAAGAAAGAAAACTAAATGCAATGTACAAAATGAAAAAGAAAAAAAAGGTGTATATACAATTAGCATTTCTGCAATAAATGTCAATATATCACATTTTAAACTGAAGCATATACTTACAACACTTGCTTTTGAACATAATTATAAATCAGCTGCATATTTACAGTATTTTTACATAAATATTTACATTTTACACAATTTATTATAAATAACAAAGAAAATTCAGCACCACCTGAATATTTAGGAACATTTCATAACAAAATTTGTTTAAACACATAAAATGGGGAAAAAATTTAACATGTGATAGGCACTACACTGAAACACCTGAGATAATTAAATTCTATTATAACTTTACACCTTCTGAATAACTAAAATATATTTCATGCATAAAAATATTACAATTTGCTACTCATCAAATTTATAATCATAGTCAAAATGGAATCACGTATCAATATAAAACTCAGTGAAATATTTTCAAACAAAAAGCTTTTTTTACCTATTATGCAAAATTTTTTCAATTTTACATGACCTTAAAATTCAATTTTTAAAAGGCAGAAAATATTGTGACAACATGAGAAATTAAAAAGTTAAATTAGAAGTGCAACTCATTTTCATTATCGGACTCGGATTCACTTAGTATTAAATCATCACAGATGTTATCACAGGTACTTGGGGGGAAATGCTGCAAAATATTAATATTACTTCCAATGCTCTCTGAATCTTGAATACCATTACATAATAAGCTCTGTGACTCAGAGAAAACTGGAGGACTAGATGAATTACTTCTTTCTTCATGACAATCATATAAAGGAAATTGTTCGTAAGGAGATATTTGAAGTCTACTTTTATCAACAATCTCTACATCAAAATCACTTCTATCTGAGGACATATTTTCTTTCTCATAACTTTTATGAGAACTTCCTACAGATTCTACATCTACACAAGAATCTATATCTGCTGAACCATTAAAGTTATCAGAAGAACATATTTCAATTTGATTTTCAGAAGTTTTATCTTTTTTTGATATCGTAATATTATTCAAACCAGAGTTTTCAGAATTCTTTATTCCTAACTCAAGACTTTGCAACTGTGGTTCATACATTTCTAAAGATACTTTACAAGCATTTACAATATTCTGTGCAATCTTCGTAAATGGACTTTCAGCGCCATTGAATGTCTTGCTATTCATAAAAATGAGTTCTACATCACATAGAAAAGCAGACCTAGTTTTGTACTTGTGAGACTTACAATTTCTTATGATAGAATCTAAATCCATAGGATTTTTGATTATCTCATAATAACCTTTGGCTGAACGTTTATCAACAGGTTTATGGAATGGCCATGACTCAGGTACTGCTTTTAACTGATCAGATACTATCCTTTCTAATATAAATGAGAATGCTACCTGGTCATCATCTAAGAGAGGATTGATAGCTTTCTCTAGTTGCATTAGCTTTTCTTCATTTTCAGTAAAGTTTTTTATGCAATGATTTAACATTGTGTGTGCAGTTATAGTAAGAAAACTGTGATTGCCATTATATGTACTGCTATTTTCTAATATCTGATTAATATCAGCTAAGAAATCTTTACGACATTTATACTGTTGTTTACGAGCCTTCTCTCGCATGGTTTGCAAATCCATTGGCTTTGTAATAATCGAGTGATAATTAGATGCTTGTTTGACACTAACAGGAAACCAGAAAGGCTGTGTATCAGGCAAACTTTTTATCTCATTAATAAGGTTTTCAAATATGACACTTAAAGAAACAACAGGATCTATTCTTTTACGATTTACAAATTTTGGAGCACTCATATAGTCAGATGATGTTACTTCATAATTTCTTTTCTTTTTTGAGGAACTGACAGCTTCCTTGGGAATCTTCAAAACCAAAGCTTTTCGACGAACTTCATCTGCCCGTTTCAGAAGTTGCTTGGATACAATGATTTTAGTTTCATCCAGTTTTATAAGATTTTGATCAACTAATCCAGCTTTCTCCTCGGCTTCTTCTTGTTCTTCAGTCATTGCAACCTGGATAGGTGGCAGTGTGGGTGAAGACTGATATAATGGACAAGCTTTATTTGTTCGCATATGACCAGTTGCTCCACAAGCACCACATTTTACTTTGAACAAAGATGGCGACTCGATTTTCACTTTTTTCTTCTGTGGTTCTTTAGTTTCTCTTTCTTTTAACTCTTTTCTCCTCAACCTTCTTAACTGATCTTGTAGACGCCTTCTTTCTCTTCGACATTCCTCTTTTCGTGCCTCATCAAGAGCAAAATTTTTTATAAATTCCTCATCTTTTGTGTCTCTTATTTTAGTGTACAGTTTAATTACTTCTGACTTTCGGACAGTTTCTACTCGCTCATAGGTATATCCATTTTCTTGATAAGTACGATATATCCTTAAAATTTTACCTTCAAAACCAGAGTTACTTTTTTCAGATTTGCACTTTTGATTTTCTTCAGAAGTCGACTCTGATGTCATTAACTTCTGTAATTCTTTCCTTTCAGCTTCCTCACACTCATGTGATAGTTCTTGAAGAGATTTCTTATTTGAAATGATGCTCTCAAGATGTTTTCCCATTTCTTCCAAATCTGAATCGCCTTCTGAACTTGAATCTTCATCAGTAGATAAAACTTCATTTGATGATAAAACTCTATTTTGTAAATCAAATAAACGTTGACATTCTTCTTTATATTTCCTTAAATGTTCAGCCTGACTAAAAAAATTACCTCTTGCAAACTTTGTTACTCCTTCCTCTCCTAATTTAGCCTGTTCAGTTGAAAGAGTTCTGACAACATCAATGATCTGCCATCGTGTCAGTTTCTTAATTTCATGTTCAGGTACATTAAAAGTTTTCAAAAGTTTTTTGGCACTGCTTAAAGAAAGCCGACGCAAATCAGCATCAGTTCCTTTAACCAACCTCTTGGCAGGATTCAGAATATTGTTTTCCTCTTTAATCCACTGAGGTTTGTTAGGAATTTTCACATAAGAAAATCCTTCCCCACAACCAGTTGGGTCAGCTGCTCCTAAAAGATCCAAAAGACACTTTCCTCTAACAGCAGATATAAAAGCTTGTGTAGTATTCCACGGAGCTGCTTTCACTTCATCATCAATTTTATTTTGTAAATTATCTGTTTCTTCTTCATCCATGAGCAAAAATTTATCACCATATCCTGCATCCTTCAGCCTTTGTTCTGCAGCAAGCATACTGTAATAAGCACAACACTGTTCTGCCGATATAATTTCTCGAATTTCGTCTTCGCCTGGGAGACGAAAACTGCTTTTTAAAACCCAAAATTTGGAATCAAAGCCTGTTCTTTGAAAATCTGCACATAAGTTGAGGCGTTTGCGAATATTAAATTCCCTGTGAGAAGGGAATGCTTTGCGAATGTCTTCCATTTTTATTCTTCGTGGATTATCTTCACTTTTCCAAAACAAACGATAAATAAAAACCATCAAGAAATCTTTGATAAAATTATTAGCTTTCTCAGATTTAGGTGCAGGCACTTCAACAAGAGGAAGCTGTTGTCCCACAGTGAATACAGTTTCTACTTCTCTGATGAAATATCCAGTTCTTGTACGTATAATTAGAAAGTCAGTGTTTTCAGTAGCATGCTCATAAATAGGTGATCGAAACAAATTATTTTCATATGCTTGCAAACTCTGCCCAGGAAGAAGGGAACCAAGAAATGGAGAAGTATGAGCATAAGTAGTTTCCCCATACTTGTACTCTACTAACGCCGAATCTTTCCCAGGTTTCCTCCGATAGTAATTCCGCACCCTTGATGCCATACCAATTTGGTTCATTAACGGTGGATGTTCTTCAGAAAATTCAAAAAGAACTAATTCTGCATCCTTGCCACTCAGATCATATGGTGTTCTCATGAAAAACATTTCACCTCCACCCGATTCCTCGAGTTCACGTTGTCTTTGCTTTTTTTTCTCTTTTATAAAAGAGGTAAGGGAATAAACACCATGGAACTTTATTTGTGATAATGGTCCATGAGAATATTGTCTTAGAGCTGGACGATGAAACCGACGGAGTTTCAATGGTCCCATATAAGTAGGAAAAAATGAAGCATGCAGTTCAAGAGCTGGAATAGAATGTGGTAATAAACTACCAGCATAACCTAATTTTAATGCAGTATCCTCCGTCATCTTTGAATTATAATACTCATCATTAGAAATATTATAAAAATCACTTTTCTTATTTACAGGGTTCAAAAGTTCAGGTTCTTCTTCATTCTGTTTCATAATGGGACGGTATTTTCGATCTTTATGATCTTTTACAGGTTCAAAATTATCCACTTTTGAAGGCAAATCTTCTGGTATTTCTAATATTATATTGCTATCATTTATTTCTAAATTTTTGGGACCAGATATTCTATTCATAGCTTCATAATCCCAAATGACATCATCTTCCCAATGATCATAGAGAAGATGTGGATTTTCTTCTGGAAATATTGAATACATTTCTCTTTTCTCTTCCGTATTAACTTTATTCATTTTATTAAAATTTAAAAATCCAAATTTGAATGCCCTTTCAGGCTGACTAGAGAGAGGTTTAAGATGTTCACGGTATGACGACACTGTTCGATCTGCATTAATTGGAACCCAACCTGCAATTTTGTTTGGGTTATATACATTTTTCATAACTTCTTCTTTTACCTCATCTCCATCCCAGATAACATCATTTTCCCAGTCTTGCTGAGCAACCATCAAAAATGCATCATCATGCAAATCATCATCACAAGGCAGATGCTCATCTGAGGACTGCTTCAATTTAAAACCATAATCATAAGTTTCAGCTGTTTCAGGCACCTCTACCATATCATACCATAATTTTGCAGGACCAAATCTCCAGCTATTGTTTAATGGCACATCACATGAAATGTCAGAAACATATTCTTTCTGTTGCAAAAACAGTTTTTCTTCATCAGATTCTACACTCCAATCAGATTCAGGAGAAATTATTTCTTCTGTAACAGGCTTCTTGTTTTTCTTCTTAAGTTCAGACCTTTTTCTAACACTGCGCCAGATATCAGGATTATTACACTTTTTCCCAAGACCCAACCTTAAAAATCGTAAAGTTGCATTCTCCCGAAATTCAGGATAAAATTCTCTCACATCCACATTTTGATATTTAGCTGGAAGAACATATGCAAGAGGTTTATTTTGAGTAATTCTATCCTCATCCGCAATATCTGGTGACTCAGTCACCATACACTCTTTTGAAAAGCAATTCACAGCAGAGTTCTCAGAGTCAATACTAATCAAATTTTCATGTATAACAGGTTCTGCAGTTTTTTCAGATATTTTATCCATAACACATAAATCCATAACTGTAGAAAATTCAGACTGAAAGCCATTATTATTTACATATCCATCTTCCTCCATGCTTCTCTTTCATAATCCGACTTCTGAAGTTAAGACATCTGGCTGGAAGACAACAGTATGGTAAATTACTGCTCTGCAGAAAAAATAATTCAGTTTATATACATACACAAAGATATATTACATACTGAAACAAAACAATTATAAGAAAATTAACTATAAGTTATGCGACTACGTGAATTTTGATTCATGTTGCTTAAACATATGTTAGAATTCAAATCAGAAATGATGAATTTAAATAATTGCTTAATAACACCAGCTAAATGTCAAATGGTAGGAAAACCCGGTATAGAAAATTTCTACTAAGAATTTTTTCAATAGATTAATAAGCATATAATACATATACAAGAAAGATAATTTATCTGTATAAAAACAATACTCAAATTCAAGTTTACACATGTAAAACATAAAATCTGATACAAAATTATTAAAATTAATTGGAACCAATTGGAAAAAACTTTAAATTCATAAATTTTAATTAAACACATTCTTGCTTCAACAATGTGCTTTGCACTATTTTTTGTCGCTCTGCAGCATGTTACATCCCAATTTCTCTCCACTGTGAAACCTTCAGCCCAAATGCTGCTCAGGATTGACACTAAGACTTGCTAATTAAAATACAACTGCAGTTAGTATGCATTACTTTTTCTCACCTGCTGCTGCTTAAATAAACCCAGTCTCTCACTTTGTCTTCTTTTTCTACTGTTTAAAAAAATAGGAGGGCATATTTAAAAATTTGGGAACCGGACTACTCCCATTATGTTGTGATACTCAATATGATGTTTGAATAGCTCAATCATCAAGTAATAAAGATATAATGCACTTATCGAAGAATCCTGTGGTTCTTAAGAGTTCACAACATCTATTACATCATCTACATTGTGTGGCACATCTGTTACCACTTCGACCATGACTGCAAACCTCTAAACTATAACATGACATACATATAATAACAGAAACATTTGTGTGAAGAAATAATAAAATTAAGGTCCTGCACTTGAATCATCACAGATAAAATATTGAAAAATTAACCTAAACAAAATCTTACATTAAAGAAAGTGTTTAAATATCTAGCATTTAAAAACAGCACTGAAATCACTGCATAAGTATCACAATATTAGCAAAAATATCTGTGCACTATTTCAATTATTAATCTGTGTAATTAAAAATATCTGTGCACTATTTCAATTATTATTAAACAAGTACTATTAGAGAGCTTTTTTTAAAAAAATCTTCTACAAGAAAATTCATATGTATCTGATGCTAATTATCTGTAATAAATCTTTTAATGTTATCCAAGTTCTCCACAACAACACTCTGCATTGGATTTTGCCTTTGAGAGTCCAAGACAGACCAAATTTGGGACTCTTTCCTTTAAGATGTTAATTTAAATGTGAAAAAAATGGTATATTGGTAATTATTATGGCGCACAACCTGTACAGGTTATTAGCGCCAGACACATGACAGTTAAAAACAAGTTACAGTCACATCCACACATAAATTCTACACAATCATAAGTTTAAAACACGAACAGACTTATAAAATAAAAAAGAGGTAATAAAAATGGTGAAAGTTAAGATGAAGTAACTCATGAATTGGGTAATGATATAAAATGTGATGAAGTAATAAAATATGATATACAATAAAATTTATAGCACTAAAATCCAAATACACATCAAAAGAAAATCAAATTAAATAACAAAAAAACCACTCTCCTTGAGGTACTGAACTAAATTAGCATTGGCCACTTTCCCGATTACATGGTCAAGAGGCAGGTCAGAGTTGTTAAAGTACTTCAATCTAAGCGAATTAAAATACGGACATTAAATTAAAATATGACGCACTGATAAAAATATTCTCACAGTGGAAATAAAAAGGTTCACTCTCGGCCTTCAAAAGGTAACTATGTGTTACACGAGAGTGACCAATATGAAGATGGATTAGAATTACATCCTCCCTTTGGTTTCCTTAGAGGTTTCACAATTTTAAGCTTATTGTTAACCAGGGCATCCCATAGCTGCTGCCACTTCTTTAGGACTTTTCCCTTGATAACCTTTTTAATATCCATCAGAGGAACATGCTGGCTGCACAGATCAACAGCAGATTTCGCTGCGATATCTGCAAGCTCATTTCCTTTGATCCCAACATGACCAGGAACCCAGCAGTACAGAACTTGGTATCCATGCAACTGTAAGCTTAGATTTAATTTTAGAATTTCAACTACTACAGGATTGCGATCGTTGGAAAAAATTTCTAAAGCTTTCCTTTCACTGTACAAGTCTGTATAAATTATGAACTTTTTCTGGGATATCTTTGATATGTAAATAAGTGCAGAGTATATGGCAATCAGCTCAGATGTCAAGACTGAGTAAGCGTAGTGCAAGCATCTGCCCCCCATGTGGTCACCCATTACAAATCCTGCTCCAACATGGTAAGCTATTTTTGACCCATCTGTATGTATATACGGCCACATGACAGCTATATTCATATCTGTGTTCAAAGAAGAGTTGTTTATATACAATCTCCCAAGTGCTCTGCTTATCATGACGCTGGAAAATATCAAGAAGCTTGATTCCCGCATCTTCCCAAGGTGGGATTTCAAGACGATGTACTGCTTGGGTGGACATATCAGATATGGAATACTCCTCAATCAATGAGCAAGCTCTTATGGAGGAAGGAACACAAGATGGTCATGCTTCAAACAGAAGGTCACACATGTCATCAAGCAAACATAGCTTACTAGGATGGTCAGGTTGAGATAATATATTAAAATACTGTAGAAGAGACAACTGCTCACATCACAAATGGAGGGCTGGTTCATAACAATTAACATACAGGCTCTGGACTGGAGATGTCCTGAATGCCCCAGAACATATCTGCAGTGCCTGATGATGAACTGGGTCTAGTTTCAAGCAAAACTGATGGCCATGCAGATCCATAAACAACTGAGCCATAATCTAGTATGGAGCGGACAAGTGCACTGTAAACGCGAAGTAAAGAGCAGCACTCTGCGCCCCAGGAGGTTTTTCGCCAAGACTTTTGAGAATATTCAACATTTTGGTACACTTCTTCCATAGATGTAACACATGAGGGAGGAAGGTAAGTTTTCAGTAAAACAGCCCTTCCAAAATCTTTACTTCAGGTTGTACTGGAATCAGTGATCTATGAAGATGTAACTCAGGCTCAGGAAGACCTCGCTTCCTGCAGGAAGTGCAAACAAACAGTCTTTTGCTTCGAAAACAAGAATCCTTGTTTGTCTAACCAGTCCTGAATCCGGTTCAGAGTTATCTACAGTTGTCTTTCTACATGTCTCCCCCATGACAGCTAATCTGCAGATCATCAACATACAACAATCCTGAAACAGTGGGAGGAAGGTGCTTTAAAACAGAGTTGATTTTTAATATGAACAAAGTAACACTGAGCGTACAGCCTTGAGGCACACTCTCTTCTTGTAAAAAGATGTCTGATAAGACAGCACCAATCTTCACTTGAAAAGTCCTTGCCCTTAAAATTTTTTTAATGAAAATAGGCAGGTTGCCATGCAAGCCACAGTCGTAAAGATCACGCAGTATACCATATTTCCATGTTTATCATAAGCATTCTCATTGTCAAAAAAGGGAGACAAGATGGTTTCTTTTTACAAAGGCTTTACAAATGGATGTTTCTGAAAGGAGCATGTTATCCATGGCTGTTTTTCCTTTTCGAAAAATGCTCCGATAAGGCGATATGATATAATTTTTTTCCAAGAAATAGACTAGGCGGCTGTTTACAATTTTTTCAAACACCTTACACATGCAATTCGTAAATGCAATGGGCCAATAGTTGGAGGGATGCTTCGGGTCTTTTCCTGGTTTAGGTATATGCATAACAACAGCTCTCTTCCATGCAGTAGGGAAAATATACTCCTTCCATACTAGAGTTCGCGTCTTTCGTTAGCGCTGTAGGTCAACATTTTGTCGCTCCGTCTTCCAAGTCCTTTTCAGCGGATTACTTCAGTCCACACTGCCAAAAGTAACATCAACGGAAGTGCATTACGTAAGGAACATAACAATACCAAATTTTCGGTGCTGTGATCATTAGTTCCTGTTTAATTAACTTTTTCAAATATTCGTAATATCTACCATTCACCACAGACTTTCATCAGAGCTTAGAAGCCCCTGGAGAAGCCCTTGCTTTCTCGACGTCTGAGTGTCTTACATCAATATACGCACGACATCCTGAGGAATAATTTGGTGCAAGTTTCAAGTGAATCGGTCGATTAGTTAATTAATTACGAGCAAAAGTATGGTTTGCAAACGTTGCAAGCACACTGAAGCACGAGTCATCGCATACCTCAGCGACCATTGACGACGGTTAACAAAAGGAAGCTCCCCTCCATCAGAGCAACAAAGGGAACTGAGAGTTTTTACTTATCTTCATAACCCTGCTAATTACAATCGTATCTTAATAGTACCAGAACGGAAGTTATTTTCATCACCTGAATGACACAAGATTCTAAATTTCAAGTTAATCGGACAATTAGTTGAATTTTTACAACTTTTCGCTTAATTTTCGGACTTAGCGACTGTTAACCAAAGAAAGTTGCCTCCCTCGGCAATACAAGGTACTTGAAGATTTTAATTAATTCAATTACTCAACCAATTAGCATCGTACCTTCACAGAGTAATGTCTAAAGTCGATCTCATCGTTTGCGCAACACAAGTTAAAAAAAAAAAAAAAAATTAAGAAAATCGGTCATTTATATAGTTTTTTTTTTCTGTGTTTCTTCAGCTTACTTGTGTGTTTCTAACTTCTTGTATGTTCCTTACTGTATTACCATTATACTTACAAGCACAATAGAACAGATGAAGTTTTGTGGCCAAGGTATGCGACTATTTACATACATTTAATTACGCTGTCAGCTAGTTTTAATTATCTCAATTTTACCCAGAATCTTGGAATTTCTTCTCAAATTGCCTTAATAGTGATTATGCTTACTTTCATTCAAATTTTAAATCTATGTGTTTATATTACATCTAAGTATTTTTGACAATATAGTTCTTTTGCTGACAACTTTAATTGGTTTATTAGGACACAACTCATCTATCCAGTATTATTAGCTTTATTTCATTACCTTACCATTTATTAAATCATTATAAGAATTTTTTTAATGCAATAATTAGCTTTGTAACTTTTCAGTATAGCAAATTGAATTCCCATAAGCTACTTCTTGCATAGTTGAAATTACGATCTGACTGGTCCTTGTGTAATTAGCGTTAAGTTTTGCAATTTAGTCTTTTGTATAGCCTACCTGTTTCTGCATAAATAGTGTTTATTTTGATCGGATTACCGGTACAAACGCCATTTTCAAGGATTATGCATACAAATGTAATGTCTAAACCATTGCATTAATTGGCTAACTAATTATACGAATATGTGTGTCCTCAATATCAAAGGCCAGGATTTACTGAAACCATTAGCAATTATAATAGTAAGCAATACTTTCTAATTGACTGTATTCTGGTTAATCTCACCATATCTGATTCTTATATATGAATTAATCCATTCCTTGTCCTTCATATTTGATTTATACCGTATCCAGATTATTATTGATTGTTCTTATCGTTATATGATTGATTTAATCTGTATAGCTACATTTAATTGATTGCCCGCAATTTATTGTTCTTCCCTGTATTCCTATTTCATACCATTCAAACACCCGCAATCGATGAGCACACAACTTACCACACATTAATCATCTGTAAATCTTTAGTGACTGTCAACTAGTGACTCTGTGACTTAGTGACTTCCAACTATATAACAACTCCTCAGTGTCTGCCATCATCTCTGTGACTTTGTGAATTAGTGACTACCAACTACATAGCACTTCAACTGGGGCTCTTCAGCAAATGCGCGTGCAATAGTGCATGCGCAACTCTAGTGACTCGACCTCTCAAGCAATTTCCTAGTGTGCTTACCACATTTAGTGACTCTAAGCTTGGTCCTTGCAGTGCACAGCGCAACGGTGCTCCTTCACAAAATGCCAAATACAGATACCTCATACTACGTCAGCAAACTCAATTTGGACGCAATCCTAGACTCCACCTCTCTCTCTCACGAAGGCCCACCAGCGGCCGAGCGGTCAAGTTGCTGAACACTGGTAGTTCGGTCCGAGGTTCGAATCCCGCGAACGGGCTGGCTGCATGGGTGTTTTCGTGGTTTTCCCCATGTGTAACGTGTATACGAGTCAGTTTCCCTTAGAAAGTCCTCCACGAAGGCATCCCTCCCCTTAAACAGATAGCCCTAGTGAGCTTTGCCATAATTAAATACACACACACACTCTCACGAAGAGAAAATTTCTGCCCTGCACGAGGAGTGCCTCGAAATCTGTACATCTAAACGAAACGGCCGGCACTTACTGCCAACCAACTTAAGAGAAACTTTAGTGCGGTTCCTGCAAGCGCTCAAGACCTTAGCCTTAAGTGGCCCCAATATAAAGACAGCAAAAGATTGCGTGACCAACACGACCACGTCCCTTCTCCACCAAGGAATACCACGGACTTTGAATTGGCTAGCACCAACCATAACAGCAGGCTCCAACCAACCTGTCACCCAACCTACGCTCAGGCTCTGACCCACGCATTTCAACCCCCGCCTACTCTGCTCATCTACCCACAAGAACAAGCCACGAGCAATACACTACGACATAAACTCGCAGAAGAATTTCCCCTTTCGCAGATTGGCATCAAGGTGCGCAAGATCCGGCATATACAGAACGGAGGTATCGCTGTTGAGTGTGCCACCCAAGCAGACCTCTCCACCACGCTTCAAAGCGACAAAGGCAAACAGCTCGTCTCAACAAAGTTTCCTGTCACAAGATCCCCGCGCATAGCCATACACAATATCCCAACCTCCCTGCAGAAGGAAGAACTCGCGAACATCATAGAATTGGAATTCAGCCTCAACAAAACAGCATTCAAACTATTACACCGGCTTAAAGACAAGAATAATAATGTCAAGTGGATCGCCGAATGCCAACCACCTGCCTTCAGACAAATTATGCAAACTGGCCGCATCTACATTGGATGGCATGCGCACAGGATCACAGAATATTTCAGTACCAAACGCTGTTACAGATGTCAAGAGTTTGGCCACCTACAAGACTGCCACAACAAGGAATACTGCGACTTCTGCTCCGGCGCACATAACGTCAAAGACTGCGCCGCGATCCATCCAACATGCATCAACTGCGCAGATTGCAATCACAAGACAAAAGGCACAATCCCTTGTGGACACCCAGCATACCACCCCACCTGTCCAACCTACAAGAAGTACATCGAGAGGATTCGACGCAGCACCAACTACTAATCCTACCATACCCCAACCAAGTCAGTCTTACCCAAATTCTGCACAAGCTTACAATCTCCCACTTCAGAGCTCCAGATTGTGTCACAATCTGCTGCCAGGTCACTCCCCACCAGTTATATGCAATTTAACAGTCACAACTCTAGACAGCCTCCTCAAGTGCATTCAAATAAATTTGCAACGAGCAAAGGCGGCAATCATACAAGCAACAGCACATGCCATCCAAAACGATACCGACATCCTTCTCATTCAGGAGCCTTATTGCAAGAACGGCCAAGTAGCTTCCTTCCCGCTTTCCTGGAGAACAATCCAAGTGAACGAAAATACCCAAGCCCCACGAGCAGCCATCATAATATGCAACCCGATTTGGACTCCCGTAATAGTAACAACAGAAAGAGACTGTGTCGCTATCCTCTTTGAAACTTCAGACATGAGTTTCATCCTCAGCTCCATCTACTCCTCCCCCGCGGACACCATCACAGAAGCAACTGCCACAATGACAGAATTCGTCTCAAATGCCCTTCCGCTCCCACCATCTTCAGCGGTGACTTTAATGCCCATCACACAATCTGGGGTTATACCGACATCAATAGGAAAGGTCAAGAATTTGAAGACTACATAGCCGCCAACAACCTCCACCTTCACAATTCCATAGATGCCCCCCCCTACGTTTGACAACACCTACAGCAAAGGATGGCCAGACCTGACCCTTACCAACAACAACGCCAGCCACTTATTGCAAAACTGGGAGGTGTCAGATGATTGTAGCCTGTCGGATCACAAATACATCCACTTCAGTATCAGCACAAGCACCACCATCCCAATACTTAAACGCTACAGACTACCGAAAGCAAAAATCAAGACACTGAAAAGGCAACTTCACGACCTACTTAGCAGAGAACTTTCATCACTGCAGAGCTGCCACAACGCCGCAGACCTCGACCAGTACACAAACCATCTAACGCAGCAAAAATGCTGTGACAGTACTCTCCCCATCCGCACAGCCAAGAAAATCCAAGGTCTTTCATGGTGGTCGAAGGACCTTCGCCAGCAACGCCAAAAATGCCGGGCACTAAGACGCCGCCTTACCAAAGCAGACACCCCAGAGGAACGCGCCTTCTTCCTAACACAGTTCAGAAAAGAGAGAGCTACATACAAACGAAGCATACTGACTGCAAAAACTACCACCTGGAAGAAATTTTGCAGCGAGAACTCTGATCCCTTCGGAATTCTCCACAAAATCTCAACAAGCAAAGTTTTTCGACCCCACCAAATCTACTTGCAGCAACAAACTGCCAACTCAAACAAGTGCCTTACCTCAAACACTGCTGCAATTATCTTGAGCACTGTCTTTCCCTCAGATAACCCAGCTGATGATTCACCGGAACAAAAGCTTCTTAGAAACAACCACGCAGCACCGATGACCCAAGACGACATTCCCTTCACCAGGCAAGAAATTACACAAATCTATCGTACCCTGCCCAAGAAGAAAGCACCAGGCCCTGATGGCCTAGACTATAGACGCTGCATAATCCCACAACGTCCGCCACTAACAGAAGTCAACATGAACATCACCCTGTGCTGCTAACATGTCACCGCACTCGACATGCTCTTATACTCAGCAACCTATGCGCTCCACAAACATATATTTGCTGGACCTCTACGTGTTCCCCATATCAATGTCCAGCAATCACATGTTATTCCCATCTTATGGCCCCTCGTCTGTAAACACACCCCCACAATGTACAGTATATGTGATCAATTAGGCCAAATATGTATCTGACATGTGGTATATGTGTATTATTATTTTTTTAAGTGTGTTTTATTTGTCATAAGTCTTCAGTGTTAATCAAGTGTATCGCTCTCCCCCCTTTTTTCCCCTCTGCGTGTGTGTTTTCTGTACATTTTCATGTTTTTGTGTTTTCATACATTTAGTACCTAGCTCTGAGCCCCCTCACCTGTAAATACGTCCCACAAGTCTCATACCTGTAATTATGTAATTAGTCAAGCAATGTTAATAAGTCACCCCTGTTTGGCCATGTAAACTCCTGCACCCTTAATAATCTCCCGGTGTGGACTCTTGAGGCCACAGGGAGTTGTTGCCATTAGTGGAAGGCGAGGGACACATGCCTGTTTATCTCTGGTAGCCACCAGGCGTCCCCGTCTTCCATCACCTACCTACCTACCTACTCCTTCCATACTTGGTAATAAAGAGCGAGAAGGGCAGTCAATGACTTACAAGACAGATGCTTCAGCATTTCATAACTAATACCATCTAGACCCAGACCAGACCTACATGTCTGCAATAAAACTCTTTTCAGCTGGTGCATCATAAAAATGCTATTATAAGGCTCAGAGTTGGAATAGTTAAATGGAATGGAAATTTTCTCCGAGTGCAACTTAACAGAAAGAAATGCTAGTAGATAATTATTGCTGGAAGAAACTGCAGTAAATGTTTCACCAATAGTGTTCGCAATTAATTCTGTGGAGCTTATCACTCGGCCATC
Source organism: Stegodyphus dumicola (assembly GCF_044657685.1). Taxonomy (NCBI): domain Eukaryota; kingdom Metazoa; phylum Arthropoda; class Arachnida; order Araneae; family Eresidae; genus Stegodyphus; species Stegodyphus dumicola. The sequence goes on from NC_140776.1 coordinate 40,482,363, forward strand.
TTTTTCTAGAAATGAGAGTAAGTTCTCATTATATATTATACATGCTTTTCTAACACTTTCCCAGACTTGTTTAGATGGCGCTGATGATGTTATCCCAGACACATAGGATATCCATGAATTTCTCTGGCTCTTACATCTTACTTTCCTTGCTTTTGTTTTGGCTCTTTTGAAGATTATGAAATTTGACCAAGTTGGGTACCTACGGAGAGTTCCCCAAGCTTTTCTTTCCTGTCATAGAGTTTCCTGGCACTCACGGTTCCACCATGGCTTTGGATATTTTCTTACTTTTCCTGAAGTCATAGGTATAGAAACTGCACCTGCCTGCATAATAATATCAGTAGCTGATTTCACAGCTTCATCAACAGGCACATCTGTAACCATTTCTTCTGTGAGCTCTGCAATAAATGAGAAAAGTTCCCAATCTGCCCTGTCATATATATATGAAGCAAGGGGCTCTAAACATGGGATTTACTCCTTCTTGCAAGAGAGTAAACAAAGTTGGGAAGATGATCATTATTATAAGGATCATCTCCTATCGCGAACAAAGTAAAAGGTGAACAGATTGCAAGATCGGTAGCATGAAAGGTTCTAGTAGGTTCGTGGAAAAAGGTATTTTGTCCATAGTTGAGGAGACAGAGGCAGTGATCTTCAGTCATTTGCTCTGTCTACCTTGAGAATTTATATCTTTACTTCCCCAGAGTGGGCTATGGGCATTAAAGTCACATATTATGATGAAGGGTTCAGGCAGCTGTTCTATTAAATAATCTAAATCTCATTGATCACTGTGCTGATTTGGAGGCAGGTAGAGAGAACAGATGAAAACTAAATTTCTAATATTGACTCTCACAGCTACAGCTTGGAGGCTCATATGTAATGAGATTAAGCTGGAGGGGTAGTCAAGTGACACTAGAACTATGCCTCCCCAGAAACGATCGCGATCAGGATTATCTTTTCTGTTTGAACTGTAACTCCATAGCTTAACCTGATGTTCTGATTTCAACAGTTTCCTCGACTGCCAAGCATTCAGGATGATAGACTTCGATCAGATGTTTGATGCGAACGAGGTTTTGGTGGAAACCACGACAGTTCCATATGAGAGTGGCCATTATGAATGGTGTTTAATCTTTCTGTGCTGCATTTTGGTTTTGCGTGGAAGTAGATGTCTGGGAATTTCTAACCCTTGCTCTACCTCCATGTTATCTGAATAAATGGAGTCTGAAATCATTTCATCAAATGAACTATTACTTACACTTCTTTGTTTGTTTGTTGCTTTTTTGGCGAAATTTTTTTATTTGTTTTGGATTACTGGTGGGGGAAAAATGGACTAATATAACAACAATAATGATATAAAAATAAGACAAAAAAATCACATTACTGATTGGTACAATGTGTGGCTGTATCAAAAAGTTCCCACACTAGCTCTAGAGATAAAAAATATATTACTTTAAATTTTAATACATCTTGAGGATAATCATCTTACGGACCAATGCATATATACAATTGTTGCCACTGTGTGTCTTCAAAATCATTTTGCATAAATGAGACCATAACCTTCTGTGATTCACATTAAATCTTAGCAACAAGGCCAAAACAGCAACTTCACTTTCAGGAAAAGGATGAAGTTGGCAGGAGCTAAATCTCATATGGAAAGTAGGTGCAGAAGTAATAACATGCTGCGATTTATGAGGAACTCGCAAACAAGGCACCCTTTATTGTTGTGAAGCATCCAGTGTGCACGCCATTTAGATTTAAGATATTAGAACAGACTCAAATGGTACAACAATGCCTACAATGTCAAGGTTCAGCCTCCAACATCCCATGCAAAAAATTCTCGACTTCATTTCACACTTTTGGAATGATGATTATAAAAGGTGTTCTAGATCACTTTTCTTCAAAGTATGTTCTGCTTTTGAAGCATTTATGCAACTCAAAACATAGTGTAACAATATGGAAGCATGTTAAATGCCTCTGTGGCTGATTTGTACAGTTTCACACATAATTTCCTGTTGGCTTATTGTTCCATCTTTCTTTCCATGATGTAACTGCAGACTATCACATAAGTGATCATAAAAGCACCACTATATAAAGTTCATTCTGAAATTTTTGAGATACACATAGGTTTTAAAGTTATGAAATTTAAAAAATGTTCAAAAGTAGTCTCTTCCAGCATCAGTGCACTTCCATAGATGAATTTTTCAAAGGCTAAATTCCTCAAACCATTAATTTCTTGGAAGTGATGAAGAAATAATGTATTTATAGCCTCATCTATCTCATCTTTGGAATGAAAACTATGTCTGCATAAGTTTGTTTTTAGCCACAAATAGCCCAAAACCACACAAAGCCGGATCTGGCGAAGAGGTGGATGTTTTATCAATTGATGTGTTTTTATTCAAGAAACTCAAATGTCAATCTTGCTGAATGAGAAGATGCACTGTCATGGTGGAGCACAAGTCCTCTAACATACAATTTTTGAAGAATTTTTGGAAACTTAAGTGGTGTACCAGTTTCCAGCTTGATGCCTTCGACCAGTCTAGTAGTTTGGAAGAAAATGGATACATTACTTTTTTCATAGTACGTTGCCTTTTCGCTATTGTAGGAAAGAGATCATCTTCAAAGACCCACACTTTACTTTCTTCACATATTGGAATGTCAAAATATTGTATGTACGTTTCATCACCAATTACGGTTTTAGAAATAATGCAATGGTCACCATCTTTAAATAATTTAAGGATTTCTTTACTGATTCTGACATGCTCCTCTTTTTAATGCTCAGTTTTATATTATGGGGAATCCAACGACAAAATAGTCTTTTCATAAGCAATTTTTAACTAATAATTTTATGTATGGCTGTGGATCCAGTGTTAAGTTCCTTCTGTATCATTTAAAAGGTGCAGCGATTATCATCAATTAACATTTTTCATATGGCTATCCAGAATTACTGCTAACAATGGCCTTTCTGCATGTTCTTCATCCTGAAGAGAGTTGCGACCTCTGTGAAATTCTGTAAACCATCTGAATACAGAAGCATCAGATGGAAGTTTATTTCCAAATGCTAACAGATGTTGAATGCATTCTTCTTAATTTAATCCCACTTTAAAATCATAGCGTGACAATGTTCTTGCATCAGTTCCATTTTTCCTTCTGCCTAAAATTTATTCTCTGTGAAACTACTTGCAACTGGCCAATAAAAAATCATTTGCTACACTAACAAGTTCATATTTTCAAAACTAACAGGTAACTTTTTCTTGCTACTTATCTGTGTATAACTTAAAAATTTTAGAGGGCTAACTCCCAATGTTGATACAGCAATATTTCTTAGCATATTGCCTTAGCAAGATTAAAGGAAACTACAGCAGCTAATGCAGACCTGTGCTGTTACAAAAGTAATCTGGGAACTTTCTGATACAGATATGTATTTATATAAAGAAGGAGCAATATGTAATTTGTGTAATACAAATGGTCACAGAGATGCTATAGTAAAATTGGCAGTTTTATGTTTTGGTATATAAATTGTGCTTCTTTAACAAGCAAACCAAAGCATTGTTTAAGATTCCCCCCCCTTTTTTATAAATTCTGCAAACTTCAAAAGGTGTCATCTCATCAAATGTAAAAAATACAAAAATCTTTATGAAAAATTCAGATAAAATATTTTTGATTCGAGAGTTTATGTTAAATCAGCAGTATTTTTATAAATTTGGATTTGGGGCCAATTCAAATGAGAATAAAATTTATTTATTATCTAGAATGTAGCTTTTATATGTTCTGCCCAACTCTGCTTGCAGACCAAATTAAAAACAAATGATATGAAACACTTAACTGTATGCCCTTATGCATATAATGAAAACCTCTTAAATTAATGTTTGCTTCATATCATTGCATCCTTTATCATATATTTAATCTTGAAGTTCAAATTTACATTTTATTTGAATGTACAACAGTTTAAGTAATAAATTTGAATTGTAAATAGCTTTCATAATTTGAGGCATTTTACTATGTTTGATAAACAAAATCATTTGTTTATAAGAAAGCATAATATAAATTCATTTGTTCAAAAATAACTTACATGCATTATTAGTTGAGCAGTTAAGATCGCAGAATGGAAGTTCAGCCCAGATTTGATCTCTGCGAAACAGGTTTGCTGCATTATTTGTTTTTGTGGTTTTCTCTATGTGTAACACGAGTCCAAGTGAGTTTCCCTTCGGAAGCCCTCCACAAGGCATTCCTCTTCTTAGGCAAATAACTCTCACATCCTTTGCTGTACTTAACCTATAATAAGGGATGCGCCGTCCATACGGGGAAGGTCATGTAGCAACTATCAAGACTTTAAACAGCATCTAGGGTAATTTTATTACCTACTAAGTACTGACAGGTGGTGAAACTGTGCTACTCCTATATCTCTAGGGACTCGATTTGTCAATCAATCAAACATTTTCAGGTTTAAACTTGCAGAATTTTAGGTTTATTTAATTTGCAGTCAAGAGGTTTATTAATTTTTCATTGAAATCATGAGCACATGATCTGTATCAGCGTACAAATATATATATTCGTAAGTCTTAATTTGCTAATATAGTGATTGCAAAAATAATTAAAAAATAAGGTAAGTGATTAAGTGAATTTAGATTTATATAATAATAATTATAACATTTCATTCAGTTTTCAAGAAACTTACATAGTTTTAACTACACTTACTTAATTTTTTCAAAAACCTTAAACAATTTCGGCATTACAATAATTATAAAACTTAAAACTCTGAATTTTCTTTAATATTTTTTTTTAATATAACACAAATAAAACTGTATATTTCCTAACATTTAGTTAATTTACTTAGATGGCCAGAAGAAAAGGGGGAAAAAATTAACAAATGAAAATGAGAGGAACTTTGAGAAGAGCAATTTAAAGTTATGAACTTGTTTGGAAGCTCACACATTTTCAAGACAGTACTTTTACTTATAACAATGGTTTTCCATTTCCATCAACATCAAAGTTACTGTCAGAATTAGGAAAGCAAGCAAATGATTTGAAAGATCCAGGTTCTGATACTTATCAGTTGGTACCAACATGTTCAAATGAGCAAGATGAATTATCAGAAGCCACATATTCAGCTCTAAAGACCTAGGTCCTTTGGTTGAGTATGTTATTTCTAACTCAGACGCAAGACCTAATCAAAAAAAGTTCCTATGTATTATCAAAATAAAACTATGTATCCTAAAGAAAAAAGTGGACATGAGATTTTTATATCTGGTTGTAACGAAGCAGTACCTTTAATGAAAGTAGTAATCACCCAGAGGTGTAGCTAAGGTTTTCAGTGCCCGAGGACACCTTAAGATTTTGCGCCCCTTTCCGCGTTCCAAGAATGGAAAACATTTCATTCTGAAATGTGTATCATCAATTTGGCGCCCCCTGGATGCTGCGCCCGGGTACGGATGTCCCCCTTGCCCCACCCTAGCTACGCCATTGTAACCCCCCCCCACATATATGACTTTCTGCCAATGTTTTGGTAGTTTTTTCAAAGCTTTCTGACCAGAAACTTGGTGGCCATGAGTCCAAAAACAGATCAACCTCATTTAGGATGTCCTAATGTGCAGAATGGAAGATAGCACCAGCAAGATGTAGCTACATGTCAGAGCTATATGGTGGGTGTGGCAAAAGAGCTCATTCGAGTCTGTACAAAATCCAGCCAGTGAATGCAGACACATGTGGTCTTGCATTTCTTTATGGAATATTACTTTTTTGTGCCAAAACTCTCTTCAATAGTTTTCCTCAATAGCAGTGTTAACACCGACTAGCATCTTGCTGCACACCTTACTGTCAAGGACGTTACTTTTTTCCAGATACTCTTTGTCGATAATATCACGTAAATCCCGCCATATACAAAAAATTATCTTTTTTAGTCAAATTGTGCTTTCTGACACTGCCAATGGGCTCACCAGGTGCAGATCAGTCCCCTTTTTGGACTGTCTTGTTGAGGTAAATCCCTTTTTATCACAAGTGATGATCCAGTCTAGAATTTTGTCCTTGCATTAATATTAGAGCAGATTAGTGTAGGTCCGAACATGTCTGACTTTATGTGCTTGAGTTCAGCTCACATGGCACCCAGCGACTGAACTTGTACGATGCATAGCAAGACTAATATGTCTCGTTAGAGATGTTATGTCAGTAATATTACTAATTAGATGTTATGTCACTAACGTCTAACTCCTTAGCAATCTTTTGAGTGGCTGCATACTGATCTTCCTCTACAAGTTCTTGCAGGAAGGCCTCATCAACATCAGTCTGGCAGCCAGTGCACTCTGCTTCTAGAATATCATAGTCCTTATTTTTAAACTTTCAGCACTAAACCTTTACAGTGTCATATGATGCAACATTAGTACCTAAAGTTGTATATATGATTTGGTAACATTCTGCAGCTGATTTTTTGCAACAGAACTGGAAGTAAATGATGGTTCTAATCTAGCAGCATGATAGTTCATTTCTGACCCCTTGTACTATGATATGTTTTTACAAATATGACTTGTACTTAATGATAATGATACGAAATGATAAAGATATGATAGTTCCATATCTGGCAGCATGTTCAGCGAGATTGATTACTATATTAAGAAAAATGCAGTTTTCTGTTACTATCGTAAAATGTTCAACGACATCAATAATCCATTAACCTGTAAAAATACTAAATAAAGTAACTAAGACAGTTTCAATGATTGGCATCACTTAAGCGAACACTTGAAATTCACGAAAGCAGTAAATATTACCCAGCGACTGAACTTGTACGATGCATAGCAAGACTAATATGTCTCGTTAGAGATGTTATGTCAGTAATATTACTAATTAGATGTTATGTCACTAACGTCTAACTCCTTAGCAATCTTTTGAGTGGCTGCATACTGATCTTCCTCTACAAGTTCTTGCAGGAAGGCCTCATCAACATCAGTCTGGCAGCCAGTGCACTCTGCTTCTAGAATATCATAGTCCTTATTTTTAAACTTTCAGCACTAAACCTTTACAGTGTCATATGATGCAACATTAGTACCTAAAGTTGTATATATGATTTGGTAACATTCTGCAGCTGATTTTTTGCAACAGAACTGGAAGTAAATGATGGTTCTAATCTAGCAGCATGATAGTTCATTTCTGACCCCTTGTACTATGATATGTTTTTACAAATATGACTTGTACTTAATGATAATGATACGAAATGATAAAGATATGATAGTTCCATATCTGGCAGCATGTTCAGCGAGATTGATTACTATATTAAGAAAAATGCAGTTTTCTGTTACTATCGTAAAATGTTCAACGACATCAATAATCCATTAACCTGTAAAAATACTAAATAAAGTAACTAAGACAGTTTCAATGATTGGCATCACTTAAGCGAACACTTGAAATTCACGAAAGCAGTAAATATTATTTTCAAAATTTACATTTCTGGTCAGATTTATTAGGAAGATTAAAAATTAATTGAATCACAGATTCCAAAATGCAAAATTTATGAAAACGTGAAACTAAATACTGGTTCAGTATCACTGAAAGAATAATTTATACATTTCAATTTGTGGCTGAACAAAACTTGGCTTTTCATGGGTTCAGTAACAAATTATTTAAAAGAAATAATGAACGGTTTTTAAATTTATAGAAATGATGGCAAAATTTGATTCAGTCATGTCTCTACACATTAACTGATCTTTTTTTTTAAAAAAAAAAAAAAAAAAAAAAAAAAAACTTTATCTTGAAGATAAAATTTAAAAATAACAATTACATTAATAGGTGGTAATATAAGAAATAATATTTTAAATAAGAGCCACCAGAAGCAATTTTTTTTTTTTTACATAAGATACATTAATTTGAAAAACAAAGTGTCTAAGAGCGTTTTTCACCATTCCATTTTGTAAATGATACAACAGGTGAAGATTTAACCAACTTTTTGTTGAAAACTTTAGAAAATTATGGTTTAGATATTTATAATACATGCAAATAAGGATACGACAATAGTTCAAATATGAAAGATAAACATAGAGGTATACAAAAAGAATTTTAGATATTTAATTCACAAACAATATTTGTATTGTTCTCTAATCACAGTTGGAATTTTGTCATGAATGACGCTGTGAAATCCAATATGTTTAGTACAAGTTTTTCCTCAAATGTTCGAGAGCTATATAATTTTTTATCTTCCTCAATCAATGAGTGGTCTGTTTTAAAAAATAAAGTTTTAAATTTAACGGTATAACCTTTGTCAAGTAACAGATGATCTAGCAGAATTGATGCAATAACCCCTCTAAGATTCTAATTGTGCAAAATTTACGATGCTTTTCAGGCATTTTGTCTGGAAATAATTTTGATAACACTGCAAAATATTTGAGACACTTCTCGAGTCAAAGAAATTAAAAATTATGAGTTTGCATTAGTATTGCGGTACAAAAATTCATTATTTCAGACTTGGGAAAGTTTGAACAACCTGAATACCTTTTTAAAAGAATATCGATCAAATAAAGTCTGCAGTGACATGCTCAAAATTGCCAAAGAATTAGCATCTTGCTTCGAAGTAGATGCAAAATTCAAATGTCATGAAAAATATAAAAGCAATTTTTTATGAAAGTAAAGACCAGGCAATTGAAAACCAAGGATTAAAATTCAAAGTCAGTTGCTTTTTTAGAATACTAGGCATTACTCTTTCATTTGCAAATGAAAGATTTGAGCCACTATTCTTTTATTCTGATGTTTTCAAATTTTTGTGTAAAACTGAGGATTTTGGCAAGTATTATGACCAAAATCAATTTAAACTTTTTGTAAAAAAGTTGAAGAAGCTTGAAACTTGAAGATTTAAACTTTTATAAAAAAACTGACAAAAATGAATAAAAAAGGTGTAGATGGAACAGAACTTTTGTATGAATTATAATTTCTGAAAAATTACTATAAAATGTGACATCTGTAATAGAAACAATTACATTACAATAAATAACTTAAACCATTCATTCGTAAAATAATGGTGTATTATGTATATTACAGTCCAGTTAAAAAAATAAGCAACAAAGGCAAAATACTGAATAAAACAAAAATTATTTAATGGATAGATGTGAAACTGATTCAAGAGGTTGGTGTGGTATTATTAAATTACCACAGCAAGCAATTAAGCAGAGAAATACAAAAACAAATGTATTACAACCATCACATCACGAATGACCATATAGGTCAGAAGAATCTGCAATGTAAACAAACATCCTGCTAATAACAGGTATGATAGACTCTAGCTGAAGTGCACGCTTGACAACAGCGAAGCAAGCTGGCAATGGTGTCTGTCACTGATCGCTTGTTGCAGCACATTCCTGTAGTAAGGCAGTCGGAGCCTGCGGACGGTGCCTCGCGGCACATTGCAACGTGCTCTCCGTTGTCCCAACATATACTCTTTGGCAGCATTTTTCAACCTGCGGTACAAGTACAACAGGGCTACGTGAAATGGTTTCAGGTGTTACGTGGGGGGAAAAAAGACATAATGGTGGACATTGCTGGATTGATTGAACATAAGAGAAAAGATAAAAAGCTCTTTGGAGTACCTGATCTAGTTGGAGTACCTGATCTAGATAAAAACTCCAGTTCTCAATATATGGTTGTACAGACTACGATTGAGAGAAGAGTTACTGTGAAGATTTCGTAGTAAATACTGAGGTCAGCTAAAAGATGGAGACCAATGAAAGATTGTCGTTTTGCCTGGTTCTAATTTGAATTCTTTGAATGTTAGAATGGCTACTTGCGAAAGTCACAGCTTATCTCAAGTCACAAGGATAAAATTAAAATTGTACTGGTCAAGACAACATCTGGTATATTATATTGTTACAACCAATTCAAAGAATCTAATCATTGAAAAATAGTTGGGCATCAAGATGCTGCTGAAGCAACAGAAGACTTAGCTCATATTAAAAGCAATAAGAGCCAGAAGACAACAGAAAAGGTGAAAGAAATGAAACTCTACCAAAACAATCTACATGAGGTCATGAGACTAAAACTGCTATGAGACTGAACTTATAAAATTATTATTTGTAATGAACTGTAGTAATATAATTTTAGTAATTTGTAGAATTAATATGTTAAGTACTTTTTTTTTTAAAAAAAAGGGGGAAATAAAGGTTTTAATATTAAAAATTAACTTCCTAAGTCTTGACTGGCTAGCAGGTGGTGGATAGCTGGATGTCCTGTATTATCTGACAGAATAGCTTCCAATACTAAACAAGAAGCCATGAACCTCCTCTCATAACCCTGGTGTAATGAAACCTGTGCCTAGGGTGAATGACACTGCGGTTATAGTGTCTTAACAGAACTTCTAGATTGCCTGGCAACTTCTAGAGTATTTTGCCTTACCCAGCAACAGGCAATACTGGGTCGACATTTTTAATCATGTACTTTCTTTACTAGTTTATATATGGCTGAAAATGGCAATATAACTAAAAATTCTGTTTCTGCAGGAAAAAGCTCTAATCAGACCTTTGTTCTCAAAACAAGGAAACCCAGAGGAAATCAATCAAAGGAGCAGAAGTAAATCCTTCATCGAGTGAGGTAGAAATGACCTCAAGTTAATCAACATTTGAAGAAGGACAGAAAGATATTAAAAGCATGACTGCCTCTCTAGATAAAATCAAAATCAAAAAGAAAATGTCTGGAGGGGGAAAAACATGCTTGAGAACTGAAAATTGCCATAGGTACTTGGGCTGAAAAAAACCAAGGGGACAGATGAAAAAAGGCAATCGCAAAGGATGTAGCAAAATACAGCCCCAAAGACTGCCAACAGACCTGAAGGTTATATCTTCAAGGAGGGTCTTGCGCTGGTCAAGATGTCTGTGAGTATAGTTAACGATAAACGTTTTTTGGATAACACGTTTATCGGAGGAACAGGTTTGCTCTGAAAAATTATTCACATGAATGTCCATGTGGTCTGAAATTTGAGATTTCAAGAAACTAGAGGACTTACTATTTACAAATCAAATAAATCAGCAAGTTGGAAGCAAGATTCAGAAACATCTGGTGGTCAAATGGGTTAAAGTTACCTTGGTGGCCAAGTTGATAGATATGCTTGATGATTATGAAGATATCAGAGGAATTTGAAAGAAATCGATCAATCTGGGTATCAAGATTGAAAAAGGAATTTAAAAAACGACACCTAAGTTCTCCTGCTAAAGAGAGAAAAAGAAATTGAGAGAACAACAAAAAGAAAAAAATCCAGTTTGAGCAGAATAATGTGAAACAGCCATAATAAGGCGCTTGAGAAACAAAAAGCTTCTAAATGTTACAAAGGTCACTCAGAGAAGCACCTTAGGCTATAGAAAATGAAATTTCAGTTGTCAGTCAACAGCTGTGATAAAAAAGGCATATCAATATGAAACAGCAGATGAATTACTGACTTCATTTATCTGAGATGCAAGCATAAACAGCATCTTATGACATTGCTACAGGATATAGAAAAAGTATCAACTTGGTAAGCCATAACCAGGGCCGCACAGTATTATGTTACAGAGATAGTTCCATCACGCAACACTATAATCGAACATAAGCGAAATCGAAACATTTGAAAGACTTATATCATACCAAGATAATCCACTGCATGGCCCTGGTCATACTGATAATGGTTAAAAAATGTTGAAAGGTGAAACTATATGTGTAAAGAGCCATTTGAAAGCAAAATGCCTTTCATTAAAATAGGTAGAACATAAAGTTATTAGCATCAAACCAACTCAAGTTGCAATAATTAGAGAGGAGGATGCATATCCTCAGAAATCAAATTGCAGATATACATTTGATAAAACAGGGTTACAGTTGATAAGAACTGTAACTAGCATAAAAGCTCAGATAACACCTAGACAAGAAACTGAATGCCGGTTACTAAGGGTTCATATTAAATTTCCAGGGAAGGCAATCCTCGAAAAAATGTAGATGAACCCCTCCTTTCATTCTTAATTTTGTGCTTGAAAGTGAAACAGGAAAAGAAAATTACCATTCACAAAAAATAAATAAAAAGGAAAAAGATTTTTAACGGAGAAGGAAGATTAAATACTAAAGAAATTCCAATGTCGCAACTTGTAGCAAATTTCAAGACGCTTATAGATTTGCTGACTAAGGACAAAAATATTAACATTATAGTATAGAGAACAAACTTCTTTAAATTAATGAGAGAACAGGCGTAAAACAAATGATAACAAGTTTCGTCTAATCTTTAGAATATGGTAACAGGTAGTTTGGCGACATTTTGGTAAGGCGATAAAGGTTACTAGGTAGGACTTTAGCAATAATCTGAGAACTACACAGTTCAAATCACAGATAATTTTGTCTCAGAGAAATGAGAGATCATGAGACATGTCATGTGACATTTTCCGGAAAATTCCGATCGTGATTTTAGCTAATAAGCACTTAGAAACAATTTCGCTGCTAACGTGCAGAATCGCCCACTTATTTGTTTGGCGCTTTTTACAACAGTAAGAAGAATTGGATTTTTGTCAATTTTCTTTGACTTTTTAAGTGACAACAGGTCGATGTGTACATAGATAAAGTGTGCGCAATGCCATTTTTGTGCAATTCTGGGATTTTTTTTTTAAGTGATAATAGGTCGATGTGTACATGGATACCGTGTATGTGCGATTCTTAAAAACGCGGGAAGCGGTTTGCGATTCTGCACTTTCTCCCAATTTCGCACCTAATCTTCGTCATGATTAAGCATTTATGTTCCATAAAAGTTCTAGTATAAACGTAATTTGACTAGCAGATAGCTGGAAAAAATGTTGAGTTGAAAAAAAAAAAAAAAAAAAAATGCCTTTACTTCGTGAAAACAAAATGGCATCCAAAACAAAACTAGCAGGTTGCTGTAGCAGGGTTGGTCGCTAAAGTTTCGCCAAAAAATCGCCAAGTTACCATAATGTAAAGATTCACCCAAGTTTCCTTCTTAAAAACAAATTCTAATGTTTATTTTTATTCTGAACTGATTTGGTGTTGATACTGGAGCAAAACAAAAATCAAAACACAACGAGTTTTATAAACAGAATTTAAGTATTGCAAACAATGTCTACAAAATACCTATAACCATGAAAATGTAAATTACACACAGGTCTTTCCCTCAAGTCAAATAAAATTAATTTTAACTAATGTTGTTAACATGGAATTATACCTGAAAGGGAGTCAAAATCTGAAATATTTCTTGAAATTCAAAAAGAGTTATATACAGTACAAGTCAGAGATCTGGACTCTCATCGAAACTTCAGCATTTCTGAATTTGGGATTTTTCCAGATACAGTCAAAAGTCTTTAATCTGGACTCGTCGGGACTTCGGCGATTCCGGATTATCGATTTCTCCGGACTATAGATCATCAGTTTAAATCTGGTAAGATGGCATGCAGAAATTATAAAATTAAAAATATGAAACCGTAATTTATAAAATAATGAGCAATTATGATCTAAAGGGTATCAAAATTTACCAAAAAAGAAGCCTAATATTTATTTGTTTACTTTATTAAACATTTCTTTCAACGCGCGGATGCGTAAAGCATACCTTACGCATAGCCGAAATTAGAAAATTGCAACCAAAAAACTATTTGATTTGTATTCGTGATATTTATAATGATGAGGAATTTGATTTAAATCATATCGAAGACGGAGTACATCGAAATTAAATACTACATTTAGTAAGGAATTATAAGCCGAATAAAATAAAAACATCTGCCCTAAAGATAACGATAGTGTTGACAAATCAACTTCCAGTTCATTGTGCGCCGCGACGTCCCCCCCCCAGCGCAGAGCAGCGTGAAATTGATAAACAGATTTCGGAACGGTTAGATAAACAAAGAATATGCCTTTATCCATTTTTTGTAGCAATTTGTTTTTTGTTTGATGGACATCGAAACATACTTTCGTTTTGTAGATCCTTTGGAAGTTCCAGCATCGGAAATTCTATTTAACATAATCGAAAGTTCAAGCTTACTTTCAGAAAATTGCTCTTACAGTCTGCAAAAAATAATAAGCCGGATCTAATTCGAAGATTAAGGAACAACGCAATCATCAACATAACTGAAATAGATAATTATAGCTTATACCGTCCGTTATATATTAAACGCGCACGCGAAAACGTATTCTGCACTTGCGCAGACACATATGCGCAGTCGAAAATGTCTTGCGCGCACGAGTAAAACGCCTGTGCGCATGCGTCAATGCGGCGCATGCGCAGAAAGATTTTAGCTTTGAGGTCCGGATTATAGATCATTCCGGATTATGGGTGTCCGAATTAACGACTTTTGACTGTATTAATTAAAATGATACAATATTTTTATAACTGATAACAGTTTTATTGACTCCTTAAAGCTGCAAATTGATTTCACTAAATCTTTTATAATGTCTGCCTAACTAAAAGTATCATTCTTTATTGTTTTTAATTTTTTACCAAAATTTGTCTCATTAATAGTCAAAAGTCTTTAATCCGGACTCGTCGGGACATCGGCGATTCCGGATTATCTTTTTTTCCGGATTATAGATCATCAGTTTAAATCTGGTAAGATGGCATGCAGAAATTATAAAATTAAAAATATGAAACCGTAATTTATAAAATAATGAGCAATTATGATCTAAAGGGTATCAAAATTTACCAAAAAAGAAGCCTAATATTTATTTGTTTACTTTATTAAACATTTCTTTCAACGCGCGGATGCGTAAAGCATACCTTACGCATAGCCGAAATTAGAAAATTGCAACCAGAAAACTATTTGATTTGTATTCGTGATATTTATAATGACGAGGAATTTGATTTAAATCATATCGAAGACGGAGTACATCGAAATTAAATACTACATTTAGTAAGGAATTATAAGCCGAATAAAATAAAAACATCTGCCCTGAAGATAACGATAGTGTTGACAAATCAACTTCCAGTTCATTGCGCGCCGCGACGTCCCCCCCCTCGCAGAGCAGCATGAAATTGATAAACAGATTTCGGAACGGTTAGATAAACAAACAATATGCCTTTATCCATTTTTTGTAGCAATTCGTTTTTTGTTTGATGGACATCGAAACATACTTTCATTTTCTAGATCCTTTGGAAGCTCCAGCATCGGAAATTCTATTTGACATAATCGAAAGTTCAAGCTTACTTTTAGAAAATTGCTCTTACAGTCTGCAAAAAATAATAAGCCGGATCCAATTCGAAGATTAAAGAACAACGCAATCATCAACATTAACTGAAATAGATAATTAGATAATTTTAGCTTATACCGTCCGTTATATATTAAACGCGCACGCGAAAACGTATTCTGCACTTGCGCAGACGCATATGCGCAGTCGTAAATGTCTTGCGCGCACGAGTAAAACGCCTATGCGCATGCGTCAATGCGGCGCATGCGCAGAAAGATTTTAGCTTTGAGGTCCGGATTATAGATCATTCCGGATTATGGGTGTCCGAATTAACGACTTTTGACTGTATTAGATTATCAGTTTAAAGCTTATAAGATGGCATATAGAAATTATAAAAATTAAAAGTATGAAATTGTGATTTATGAAATAATGAATCATTTCTGATCTAAAGGGTAACAAAATTTGCAAAAAAAAAAAAAGCTCAACATTTGTTTATTTTATTAAACATTTCTTTCAATGTAAGTTGTTCAAGTTTTTTTTCCCCTAATATATATATAAATATATATCCTTTTTAATTCTGTAGACAGACATAATTTCTTATTCAGTTACTAAGTTTCATTATTCAAGTCTTGTAATTGCAGTGTCGAGAATTTCCACTAACTTGTCAATCGAAAATTTTTTCATTCTCAATAACCTCTCTGGTACTTTCTTCACTATCAGTAGTGGTTTCAGTAGTAGTGGTATTCTGCAGATAGCTCTTTTAAAAGATGTTTAAGATCCTGTTTTTTAAACCTTTCAAGATGACTGCTGATGAAAATTACCTGTGTGTATAATGATATGGTACGTACGATTTCAAAGCCTGAAGCTTCCAGATTTGAGAAAATATAAAATGCAGATTTCTGGGTATATCCAAATTAAAATCACCCCTGGTATTACTCATAAATGCCACCCTAATAATTTTGTTGGAAACATTAGATCCAAGGGCACAGATTTATAAGTCTCCAAGCCATGTTCTCCTAATCTCTCAAGAGAACTTTGAGCTCAACAGTATTTAGAAACCTCCATGCCACAAAGGACAAGCCAGCTCTCCTACCATGTCAACAATGTGGTAAAATTCTTTAAATGGCTCATATAATTTTAAATATTATATAATTTTTATGGATCTTTATCTTTTATTACACTCATAGTCTTTCTTTTCCCCCATCTTAAATTCAACAGTTTTTAAAGTTTCCCTTTTTATGAATGCCCATTTTCAATGAAGAATTAGCAATGTTTAAGAGCATTTTTTTTAAATTTATGAATGGACAATTACATTTATCTTTATATTAAACACTACAAATATCAATTCATCTATAGCAAAAATATTAAATGCAATAAATATGCTATTAAAACATTGCTAAGTTTTTCAGATATTAGTCAGTATATAGTTAAGTGTCGATTTCTAAAGTAGTTAAAAAAATTCTAAATCATCATATTATATAAGTATTCAAAGCAAAATTGTGACTCTAAAACAAAGTTTTGAGTTAAATTTTCTATGTATAAATTTAAATGCAAGCAGTTATTATTTAACTCATTATTTATACTTTAGTAAATATACACTAATATGAAAACACATCTGTATTCAAAAGATTTTTTTTTTCTTTTGCATAGATTATTGCTTCTTTTTTAAAACGTTTTCAAAAAATTAAATTTTTTTTAATTTACTTAATAAGAAAAATATTTTTTCTTTAACACAGATTATTGCTTCTTGAGATTGTTTGTAAAAAATTAAAATTTACTTAACAAGAAAAAGCTCAACACACTTTTCAGAGAATTTAAAAAGAAAAACACATTTTGAAATTAATTACCTTTAATAAGTACTTGAAATTTCGCTTCAGTTCCAGGATGACGCGGAGGTGCATGTTTATTAGATTCCAAAACATTTTCTGCTCTTTCTATTACATTATAATTTCTAAATATTCTCTTCCCGCGACCAACTATGAACTTCCACAACATGCGTATGGCCATGTGGAACGCACGTCTTTACAGTATAAACAAAATCACTTGCTGACGGTTTCGTAGTCGAACACACACTGTGCGCTGCCGCTGAATTGGGACCATTCCATTGGTTTAGAATGAAATAGCGCCCTCTAGTAGCAAAAAGTAATGCATTTAATATTTATTTGCTGCAACTTAAAATTGTATAAAGGATACCATTCGTTTTCCTATTTGCCAACAAAGTTAAAAAGAATAATCTTAACCGATTTTCTTTGCCACATTTAATATAAACTTTACTTACAGGACTAAATTCTAAATAGATGTAAGCAGCTTTGGAACCGCAAAACTCGTGTTTTATTCCGCCATGATTTTTTTTTTTTCAATTATTATCAATATTTACCATAATAAATAGTTAATTATAAAATTTCGAGAAAGTATTAGTAACATAAACTTAAAAAATGTTGATTAACTTCTAGAAATAACATTCTAATTATATTGAAAGCTAAAATAATGAATTTTATTTTGTTTCAGGTTTTTCAAAGGTATATTTAAATGTGCAATCTGAAGGTCATTTAATTTTATATAGTTATTATTAATCGTAAAAGACAATTTTTTTTTAATTTTGAAAGTTATAAATGAGACGAGAAATATCATCAAATCATTCGTTATTCTTGTAAACTGGTTTAACAAATATTTTACTTGTTCGCTCTATTTTTAATTAGTGTACTGTTATGAAAAAAAATGTCAAAATTGAACAAAGCGAAACATTAAAAAACATTATAATGTGTATAAGTGTAATGCAGTTGCATGTTTACATGTTTTAGTAGATTTATTTCGTGTATAATTAACTTTATGTATTCAATGAATGTGTATTATGATATCTTTAAGCATTCTAAATCTAAGAAATCGGACTTCTTCGAACGATTTATAAATAATAATGATAAAATCATACACAGTAATGAAACAGCGAATTATGTCGTGTTTTAAATAAATAGAACTATATTAGATAGTTTTTTAATGTATTTTTAATCGTAGAATAGAATACTAACACAGATTTTCTACTAAAAAATATTAAGAAAGTTTGTTTTTAAAACAAAATATTAAATATATTCATAACATATATGGAAGTTGATATACCTTCAAAAAAGTTGTATAAAATACATTATATGTGGTTTAACATTTTGGTTACTTGGTATTTTGGTTTCACGTGTATCATTGAAATTCTGTAGCTACTGTTGTCTGTCATACAGGTAGCAAATATTTATTGTCAATTTGTATCCATGAAGAGTAATATTTTCAAGTAGATTGCTTAATAAATTGTACTATTTTTCTTGTTCTTCGGCATCATTCCTTATACTCCAATAATTAGCTTCTCTTGCTAAGTTTTTTTTTTTTTTTTTTTTTTTTTTTTTTAAGGAGAATGGAGGTTGGTATTTTTCTGCTAACCAGCAAGCTGTAAAACCACTACTGACTCCCAAAGTTTGGAATTTGCTCCATATTTAATATTGCATGTAGAGGTATAACATTTGTTTAATTTTTTCCCCTGCATATTATTTTTGTGCATAAAGAAGTGTATAACATAATCCTGATTTATAAGGTAATGATTGGTTTTAAAGGATTCGAAAATAATTATGGATTTAATGTATTACAACACTAGATTTAACATATTACAAGACGCTGTTAGTTCAATTAACTACATTAAATGCAACAGCCGTCTCTTTTCAATACTTTGCAATGAGATGGGCTCAACATATGAGAGATTACTGTTACACACCGAAGTCAGATGGCTTTCATGTGGGAAAATACTGACGGATATTTGATTTGAGAAATGAAGTGTACATGTTTTTAATCGAAAAGAAACCTAGATTGGCAAGTTATTATATCAATGAAGTTTGGCTAGGGAAGCTGAGCTATTTAGTTGATATTTTCGAAAAACTTATGACTTAAATTTGAGCTTGCAGGGTGAGAATTCAATTATCATAACTTCAGCCAGTAAAATTGAAGCTTTTAAGAATAAGCTTAGTCTCTGGCAAACTGAACTGAATAAAAATAACACCGACATGTTCCCTTGCTTAAACGATTTTATCAAGGAAAATAATATAGATATATTTACATTTAAAAACATCATTTCCAATCACTTAATATTACTTTCATTTTTAAGTCTGTACTGCACGGCTTTTCTAACGGTTTATACTCATCAATAAGAGTGGATACAGTATTGCGTAATCCTTCATCTTTAATATGCCATAAATCTCTTTCGCTGTCTGCCTCAATGGCTGCAGAAATAAAAGACAAAAAATTCCTTTCCGAAGAGACGGAATCATTTTCATATTGTGTAATCATCACCTGGTCACAACAGATCATTTTTAGACAGGAAGGGGGGAGAGAAATACAGTCTGTTATCAAGTCATAAACCATCGCTGCTTCTATCTCTTTTTGTTTTTTGCTTTTGCATGAAGAAAAAATAAACTTAGCCATTTCCGCTTTAACCACGTAACCAAACGAACTTTTGAGCTCTACACAACCATTTGATAATTTATTCGGAAAAAGATATTTCTTTATAACTATCAATTCACTTCCAGAATCTATTAAACATTTTACTTTCTTACCATCAATCAACAGTTCAATAAATTCTAACTTATTTCTAGCTGCATTATCCGATTCGATCTCTAACCCAGATACCTTTTTTGGAGACAAATTCTCCTCCTTTGCTAACCGCTTGGGACAATTTCTCGCAAAGTGAAATAATTCCCCTTTACTCCCACATACGTAGCAAATACGTTCTGGTTTACTACTATTCTGATTTACAAGCTTCCCTGAATCCTTGAAATTGCTCTGAGCTTTCCTAAGATTGTTTTTGGAAAAATTAAGCTTTTTATTTTCTGGACTTTCGATTCGTGTGTTACTGGTATCAACTGAAGATTTACCCGTGGATGAATAAAATAAATCACATTCTCTTCCCAATTGATTAGGTGGGTACCAACTTTGACCCTCCCGAACACTAATATGTTCCTTTGTTTTAGAATCTAGAGTTTCATACAACTTATACTATAAGATCACACAATTTCTTAAAGTCATCTACCTCTCTTAACTTGCAATAATAATTGAAAGTTGCACTGAGTCGAGATGCGAACTGAACATGTGATTCAGATGAATGTCTCTGCGCATTTTTAAAATTGCTCAAACATTCACGTGGTGTTGGCTGAAATTCTTTCAAGATTAGAGTTTCCTCTATCACTTGGTAATGATTGTGATTTTAAACTTTCTAACTCAATCTGCTTCTCAATTTGAGCTAATTTAAGACGTTCGATCTCTAAAAGATAGTGTTCATTACTTGTTTTAGGCGTCCGATCCTCTGCGATCAATTTGACGACGCCACGAACAAATTCAATATTCGTTTTGAAAATATCAGAATTTTCGATAATTTTTCTAATGTCAGCTTTTTTAGCATTTTCTGGAACAGTCTGTCCAATCTGTTCCACAAGTACTATTAAATCACTTTTCTTTAAATTATTTAAGAAACTCATTTTAAAAACGAAACAAAAGTATCACTATCTTCAAGAAAGAAATAAAGCAAAGTTTTCACAGTACCTTCTCTGATGTATCCAAGTATGAAGTATCCAAATATCGCGGTCAGAGCCCCCAGATTTTCTGTAGTGGGGGAGTTGAAGATGCTAGATAACAATTCCAACATTGTTTTCCACCCCACAGAACATTTAATAAAGATAAACAGAAGAAGGTACAAATTAGATTGAATACAAGTGCCGTTTGATACAAACAGGATTCTGTATAGCTTTTGCCAGTCTTATCGCTTAACCGATTAGTGCCTACTCGCACTTGCTGATGTATTATACAGTTCAATTTACCACCTTCGCATGGGGAACTACAGTTCCTTATTCTACACCTTTACGTGTAGACAAACATCTCACCACCTTCACGTGGGATAGCAGAAGAAAGTCTCTGTCATACTTCCCTTTCACCTCGCTGCTGGCGCATCAGAGAGGTGGTTGTTTCGCACTTACGGATACTACATGTATGCTTTCCCACTCCTTGATAAGAACTTCTGGCAGAGCTGATTTTGCTAAAGGATATAACATTGCTTCATATTTTTCAGACGTTACCTGAAGTTGCATGCGTGTAAGACCATCAATGCTATTACAGTCAAAAGTCGTTAATTCGGACACCCATAATCCGGACCTCAAAGCTAAAAACTTTCTGCGCATGCGCCGCTTTGACGCATGCGCATAGGCATTTAAGCATGCGTGTAAGACCTTTACGACTGGGCATTTGCATGTGCACAAGCGCAGAATACGTTTTCGCTGCACGTTTAATGTATAACGAACGGTATAAGCTAAAATTATCTAATTGTCTATTTCAGTTAATGTTGATGATTGCGTTGTTCCTTAATCTTTGAATTGGATCCGACTTATTATTTTTTGCAGACTGTAAGAGCAATTTTATAAAAGTAAGCTTGAACTTTCGATTATGTCAAATAGAATTTCCGATGCTGGAGCTCCCAAAGGATCTACGAAAACGAAAGAATGTTTCGATGTCCATCAAATAAAAAGTGGAATTGCTCCAAAAAATGGATAAAGGCATATCCTTTGTTTATCTAACCATTCCGAAATCTGTTTATCAATTTCACGCTGCTCTGCCCAGGGGGGGAGGGGGAACGTGGCGGTGCGCAATGAACTGGAAGTTGATCTGTCAACACTATCGTTATCTTCAGGGCAGATGTTTTTATTTTATTTGGCTTATAATTCCTTATTAAATGTAGTATTTCATCTCGATGTACTTCGTCTTTGATATGATTTAAATCAAATTCCTCGTCATTATAAATATCACGAATACAAATCAAATAGTTTTCTGGTTGCAATTTTCTAATTTCGGCTATGCATAATGTATGCTTTACGCATGCGCGCATTGAAAGAAATGTTTAATAAAGTAAACAAATAAATATTAAGCTTTTTTTTTTTGTACTCTTTAGATTTTTTTTTTTTTTTGATACTCTTTAGATCATAATTGCTCATTATTTTATAAATTACGGTTTCATATTTTTAATTTTATAATTTCTGCATGCCATTTTACCAGATTTAAACTGATGATCTATAATCCGGAATCGCCGAAATCCCGACAAGTCCGGATTAAAGACTTTTGACTGTATCATCAAGAATCTTTTTAAGTTGTCTCCAGAATCCTAGCCATTTTTTAATATTACCATCAAAACATTTCAATTCTAACTTAGGAAGACGGAAATTTTGCTTGGTTTCATTTACTACGCAGGAAATATCGCCCTTTGTTTCAGTGGTTGTTCCCTTTGTTTTCGATAGCTTTCCGTTAAATCCATATCATTAGAAAATTCGTCTTCATTAAAATTTTCTATTTCTAGCCATTTTACTTTAACTTTTTCATCTAACTGAAATAATCTGTCATCTTTATCATTAAATATATGAAATACAGATATCAAATTAATCTTACTGCTTCGTCTTTTAGAACAGTGTCCACTTCTTTCAAAGAAGTTATCAAATATCGCCGTAAACATGTTCTTTCCCGTTTTAAATTATCTATAGTCCTGTCCCACGGACGCCAGTATTTTAAAGGATTCGAAAGTAACTATGGATTTAATATGAAAAAACACTTTAATTGCAGATATTTACAAAAATTTAGAAGCAGTTATTCTTACCAAGACAATAGAGCTTATTTTTAAAACATAAAACTTAAAGAGTTGAGTTGTAGCTGGTATTACTCAAAACAATTGGAGCATTCAGATTGATCACAACACTGAAAAGAAGAGGTGAAAGAATGAAACTGAACATTTTAAATCTTCGTACATAAAGAGTCCATCAGAAAAATGTATACATGTTTTAACGGATGGTATCTGCATGCTAGTTTCAAATTTGAATGGAATTATCTTTGACTTATGTACGAGGGGTGATTCAAAGAAAGTTTACAAGGCAAATGAAAAAGTATTTACTAACAATAGAAACAAGATACAAATGGGAATCAATAGACACATCTGGCCTTCACTTTTCCACATAGTTGCCATTGACACCTGTTTAGGCATGTGTCAGAACGTTCGACCAACTTGTTTATCCCATCTTGGTAGTAATCAGGACCCTGCTCATTGAGCCATTTCTCGTAAGCTGTTTTCACTGCATCGTCTGAGGTGAACCATGTTCCAGTAAGTATCGCTTCAACACCAGAAAAATGAAATAGTCACTTGGAGCCAAATCGGGGCTGTATGGGGGGTGATTCCAGACCTCCCACTTGAACCTTTGCAGCAATTCCTTAGTCGGGCGAGCTGTATGGGGCCTGGCATTGTCATGCAGAAGAATGATGCTTTTGCTCAGTAATCCAGGTCGTTTGTGTCGGATGGCTTTACGCAATTTCGTTAAGGTGGCACAATAATGATCGGCCTTAATGGTATGGCCACGCTGCAAATACTCGATTAGGATAACACCAGTCGAATCCCAGAAAGTGGTTGCCATCAATTTACTGGCAGAGGGTGTGACCTTAAACATCTTCCTCATCGGTGATCCAGCGTGTTTCCACACCATCGTGCCTCTTTTGGATGTGGAGGTGAAGTGATGAAGCCATGTTTCATCAGTGGTAACAATGCGATCAATGAAGTGTTGGCCATCTGAATGGTATCGCTGAAGAAATGTGAGGCTGCACATCATTCGAGTGGCCTTATGCTCCGCGGACAACGCACGTGGAACCCAACGGGCACAAACTTTGGAATATCGCAACTCGTCGGTTACGATACGCTGAACGTTACCATAACTCAGGTCCAACTCTGAGGCAATCTCATGCACGGTTACTCGTCGATCCCTTTGGATGATTTCTTCAACACGTGCCGTGTTGATATCTGTCCTTGAAGAACTTGGACGGCCGCTCGCTTCCATATGCTCCCTGCCCACTTGATAAGAACGACACCATTTCGCTACCTTTTATCTACTCATTGCTTTGTCCCCGTATACCTCAACGATTTTTCTGTGAATATCGGATGCGACCACATTCTTGGACCATAAGAATCGAATTACTGCTCGCAACTCTATGCAAGACCACTTTTCTAGACGTCGTGCCATTACTGTCGCTCTGGATCAACCTACGTAGTATGGTGTTTGCTTAACATAGGTCGACACTCTCAGCATAGTAATATGGGATGATGATATATGATAATGAATCACAATAACCTTGAAGTGCAGGAAAATCAGAAATACTAGAGATCCTTCACCAAGAAATTATAGTGTCATTCGCAACAATTGTCATCAATGTTTAATCAACTACTTGTTATTGCATTTTATTTACGGCAGCTAATGGCCACCACTGTGATCCAAGGAGCACTGCAGAGTTAGAGGAAGTAGGAGTAGCTGTAGGTTATAGAAAGATTGTGTTAAACCTAACCTAACCTACAGTAAAGTTTAATACTAACACACAATAAAGAATCTTTCATTAATGTGTGCATACATTTTTCTGATGGATCTTGTATAAATGATGTATTATATAATACGTTACTGTTATTACAATTTTTTTCCCATGAAGCTTTATGCATCATTAAGGCTCCCGTCATTTAATAAGATTTCATGCCAATGTTTATGCTAGAAAAGTAAATCTGTGTATTTCATTTATAAATGTGCAATTTCATACCTTAGCTTATTCAAATGGCAAAATAAAATGTTAATATATTGCTATTGTATATAAATAATTTTGGCTGTTTTTGTCCATGTGGTTATACACAAATCATGCAACCAATTATGTCATAATAATAGGGTTTTCATAGCATTCAACTGCTCAGGTTACCATATATGAAACAGCAACTTGGCACTAATCCAAGGGGCACCCTTAAATCTACTCTAACCTTTTTTATTTGTTTGTTTGCTTGCAAAACCATAGATGACATCTTAGAGGTAGGTCTACTTGATTGCCCCATTTTCTGTGATATAGTATAGACACACTTCAGAAATGTAAAATAAATCTACTGTGAACATTCAAACCAATTTCTTTAGTCTTTGAATTATGTTCTGCTACGTTTTTATTTCATAATTTTCTCTTAATTTAGTGCTTGTGCTTTAATAATGATTAAAAATTTCATCATTAAATGGATAAGGAATAATCTGAAAGTGTTTTTTACATAACATGCTTTCAGTAAGTACTATTTACAAACATTACTTCTTTTCTTGTACCTTCAGACTAAATCAAAAGCTGGTCTATTTAATGGGGAAAGGAAGTGGAGAAGTTAAATTAAAATCAAAACTGATTCACCTTAATTACTAGTTTGGTTTATATGATTACGGAAGACCTCGAGTGTTATATACGTAAGGGGAGGGATGCCTTCTTGAGGACTTTGTAAGGAAAACTGGCTCATATGTACTTTACACATACCACTGCAAGCAATGTGTAATGTCACAAACATGAATCGGATTGGTGGATTTCTAACGTCGCTCACAAGCTTTTTTGGCATTGTTTACTACTACTATAGAATGCCAGTTTAACTCTTTAATTAATTAAAATACACCTTAGTTAATTTAAAATACAATTCATATACAAGACCAAATGTTTAAAAAAAGAAAAGAAATCGTATACTGCTGAACGGTTTTAAATAAAATGTTTTCAGACTGTTAAAATTTCAAACTTTGCTTTTTGAAAAAATAAATAAAACAACAAATTAATATTATTTACATTAATTATAAATATTTTAGAGAATATATTATAATTAATTCATACATTAGAATTGTTTTTAACGTGCTTTCCGAAGATTTTAAATAAAAGCTTGTAATTTATGTTTATATTAACCAATTGAATAGCACTAGTTTTTATTTTACACTCATATCCATAAATTAAGGATAATTCGGAGTCACGCGGAAATTGAACTCTAAAATAAATATATCACCTGTAAAATCACTACACACATCTTCAAGAATCATATGCAAATTTCAGGAAGTAACCAAATGACACCGATGGTACATCACAATGACGAGAGTGTAAGAGAGTGGTATATAAGGAATACAGGCAAAGAAGTAAAATTGTTCGCAGGCGCTTTATAAGCATTTCAGTGCAATAACTGAACAGTTATGACACAAAAGACGCATTTGGATAATTTTTTTTGTGGTAGAATTATCAGCCATCTGGAATGTGGGTGTACCCAACTGGAAGTATCAGACGAACTTGGAATTGCCCAGAGTGTCGTCTCCAGGCTTTGGACCCGATTCCAAGATGATGGGAATGTGAGTAGACGTTACAGCACAGGTCGCCCCAGAGTTACAACGCCGAATGAGGGCCGGTATTTGGCAGTTACTGCCAAAAGAAACAGGCGAAGCACAGCGTCAGACCTCTTCAGCCACTGGTACGACAATTTCAAGGCAGACCATGTACAGACGCTTAGGGCAGATTGGTCTATATGCTCGTAGACCTGTCAGATGCATTCCACTTACTGGAACTCGCTGTCGCCTGCAGTTAGCCTGGAGTACAGAACATGCATTGTGGACAATGCAACAGTGGGCTTGTGTGATGTTTTCCGATGAGTCCAGGTTTAGCTTGCGGTCTGATTCTTGCCGGACTGTCATGTGGAGAGCTCCAGGTACCCGTTACCACCAAGAAAACATCATTGAATGACACCGTTAGGGTGGTGCAGGAGTGCTTGTTTGGGGTGGAATTATTCTGGGTTCCAGAACTGACCTGCATGTTCAAATTGGAACCATGACAAGCCAAATCTATCAGGACATCATTCTGGAACAACATGTACGTTTGTTTCGGGGCGCAATGGGCGCACAAATTGTGTTTATGGATGACAACGCCCGTCCTCACCATACAAACATCGTAAGCGAATGCCTTCAATCTGAGGATATCACCCGTATGGACTGGCCAGCATTCGCACCGAATTTGAATCCAATAGAGCACGTGTGGGACATGCTTGGCCGACGAGTTGCAGCCCGTCAACCTCCTCCTACATGTCTACCGGAACTTTGGAGAGCATTGCTTTTTGAGTGGTGTTATATCCCCCAACATCAGATCGATAATTTGATACTCAGCATGCCTAGGCGTTGTACGAACTGTATTGCATCGTCTGGGAGCCATACAATGTATTAACAATCATACCAACCATGTAATATTGATTTTTCGTAAATAGGTTTTTTTTTATTTTTGTAATTTGCTCCAGGGAGAAAAAATGGCTAATTTTTTTAATAATATCAAACATATAGCATCTTTTCTCTTTACCTTTTGTTTAATAAATAAGCTTTCCAAATAAGTCAAATTTGTTTTGCTTCCAACTCTTCCTTTGCCTGATTTTGCATTATCCTTAATTTATGGACATGAGTGTATATATACAGTCAAAAATCGTTAATCCAGACTCGTCGGGACTTCGGTGATTCCGGATTATCGATTTTTCTGTATTATAGATCATCAGTTTAAATCTGGTAAGATGGCATGCAGAAATCATAAAATTAAAAATATGAAATTGTAATTTATGAAATAAAGAACAATTATGATCTAAAGGGTTTCAAAATTTACAAAAAAAAAAAAGGAAAAAAAAAAAAAAAAAAAAAAGCTTAATATTTATTTGTTTACTTTATTAAACATTTCTTTCAATATAAGTTGTTTAAGTTGCTTCGTTTTATGTGATAATACTTTCTCTTTAATTCTATAAACAGACATAATTTCTTCTTCAGTTGCGAAGTTCCGCTGTTCAAGTCCTATAATTGCTGTGCCGAGAATACTCACTAATTTGTCAATCAAAATGTTTTCGTTTTCAATAACCTCTGTGTCACTTTCTTCACTATCGGAAGCGAATTATAATGACGAGGAATTTGATTTAATCATATCAAAGACGGAGTACATCGAGATGAAATACTACATTTAGTAAGGAGCTATAAGCCAAATAAAATAAAAACATCTGCTCTGAAGATGAGGATAGTGCTGACAGATCAACTTCCAATTCATTGCACGCTGCGGCGTTCCCACGTTGGAGATATATTTCTTTTTCGTACAGTGTTGATATTGCTCGCTATAAAATCAGTAATAAGACAAAATTCAAATTCGAATTAGGACATCCACATGCCCATATTCAATGGAAGATAACATATTCAAATTTTGATAACTGTAGGTATCATTGTTTTATCACATTGCAAGAAACATACATATTAGGTCAGTCCATAAGTTTGTGTGCATTAAGAGTATGCGTGGAATTCACTATGACACATTTATTAAAACAATACAATTTTAAACCTGTTGAAACTTGGTCATCGTTTGACTAACATATTATTCAGGTCATCACCAACTTTCTTAATATCGAACGCATTTTAGTACCCATAGAAGATGAATATATATAATCAGTACAAACGTGCTGTGCTACATTTTTAATTTTTGTGTGGTGAATCTGCCAGGTTTGCAGTAATAAAAATTAATAGTGTGCATGGTGAGCATGCTATTAGTGTAAGGACTGCCCAGAAATGGTTTAAAAAATTTTAAGTTTGAAAAAGCAGCTTTGATGATGAACCCCATTCAGTACGTTTTGAACTGTTAGAATCAAATCAAACGATTAATTCAGAAGTTTATAGTGAACAACTTTGCTGCCTAAACTCAGAATTGATCAAAAAACGCCCACGATTGGTGAGTGTCGAGAAGTGTTGTTTCATCATGATATTGCTAGACTGCATATGGCTCGAACAACGCTGCAGAAAATTTTTGAATTTAATTGGGAGCTTTTGCCACATCCTGCTTACTCCCCAGATATTGCCCCAAGTGATTTTCACTTATTTCGTGCCTTACAAAATTTTTTTCTGAGAAAAAAAAAATTAATTTCTGAACAGGATTTATACAATGAACTTTCAAGGTCTTTTTGCATCAAAACCAGAGTCTTGCTACAGCAATGGCATAGAAAAGCTGCCTGTAAGATTGCGAGACATTGTAGATAATGGAGGAAAATATATAATTGATTAAAATGTTAAATTGTGTTTTTTATATTATTTTAAAATTTACCAAAAAATGCACATAAATTTATGAACTGGCCCAATAATTTCATAAATTTTGTATTCTTGTCAAATTCTCTCTAACATTCAGGATAACCACTGTTTGCTAGACATTTTAGTTGCAAATTAATTTTGAAGTAAAGCTCAAAGGACAAATAGTTGAATTAAAACATTAATCATTTACTAAGTTATAAAGATATCTCCCAAACCCAGGTATGGCAGCATTTCATTCATGCGAGCGAGAGATGAACATTAACCTTTTCGCGATGGCGCACCTTTGTTTAAGACGCTCGTGCGGGGTGGAAGGGAATCGAAGGCAGTCACCGTACAGGACAGAGGTTTTGCATCGCTAAGCCTAATTTTATAAAAAAAAATCAGAAAAAAAAAATTTCGCTTCTAGCATCGTAATTTTTGGTATCATTTTAAGTTATTACTTGAGATCTTATATATGTTAAAATTAGGGCTTAATAGCATTTTTTTTTTCTTTTTTTTTTTTTTTCTTTTTTATTTTACATGAAAATATACTTAAAAAATTGCTTATCTTGTAAAATAATTTTCGGAAGCGCTATTCAAATTATTCCAAAGTTTTAATTGATAAAATCCATCAATAAAGTTTAAAATTAATAAAGCAACACAATAAAGACTATTTACAGTAAGAAGTAAGAAAATTTAAAATGAAGACTGAGTGTGGTAAATCTCAAAGCACAGAGAAGTATCACTTTCTAACCATTTAGAAAATGAATCATCACTCTCATCTGCGTTAGTAAATGGTTCATTGACCATACGAGGGTATTCTTCCTCTGATAAATAGCTCCTTCCTGTTATAATAGACTGGAAGTGAGGCTTTCTGAAATAAAAAGAGAAGAAATGAAAATATATCTGAAGGCAATGCAAAACGTAACAATACTCCACATACTAACCATAAAAGACCGTATATAGTAAAGAGAAAAAATAGAATAAAAAATGGTATTAGATATAAATCAGACACAAGAATGTTTTCATTAGCATGCGGCAAATTTAAAGAGCTCACCTCTGTTTACGTTTTCCCTTCCTCCCCCCACCCTCACAAGAGCTGATGAGTAAAATATCAAAGTCAAGCAGAATATATCAAGCTCAAGGTCAGGAACTTAAAACTGTGTTCATTTCAAAAGTAATGAATATAGGATGCCATCTAGTGGCCTTCAGAAAAACGTTCCAGCTTAAAATGCGTATATGCATCACCTGTCCTCTGAATGCAATCTCTAGTGATGCATGGATGGGACGCCCGTCTTTAAGAGACGTTCTTAGGGAATTCGTATATAGGACGCCCATCCTGAAAGGGTTAACAAGAGGCTTACATGATGTGTATGTTTTTACACCACAAACGTCTGTCTGCTGTCAGCAGTCTCTTCTGGAAAATCCACTGGGGGAGAAAAGCTGCTACAGTGCTCTGGCTCGAATTACGTTCTGTCTGAGGAATGAATTATATTTTTATACGTGCTGCTTCTTTAAAAAACGGGAGAACTCAATAGGGAAAAGAGGCACCCAGACCCAGCTTATTTGCCATACACGGTTATCTTCAGACCTGCAATGAAACCAACTTTTAGGATATGTTTTTTTTTCTGAACTTCCAAAACCCGATTAGCGACAAACGGTTTCCAACATTTAGCACTTCCCTTGACCCAATTTAGAGCTATTCCAAGGTCAATCCAATATACCTGTTAGTGATCAACTCTCCAAAAAGACTGAAAATATACTTTCTAGCTCGAGCACCGATTGAAACTTCCATTAATTCTAAACGAGGCAGTGTAATTTTCTTCAATGGAACAGTTTTATTTTTTGACATAAAAAATGACACCTTTAAATTGCAACAACTATCCTGATAATGAAATAAGCAATGGTTCCATACTCATCACAAAATATATGCAATTCAACTTCGGCCTCCTGACGATTCACATATCCTAACAAACAATGCCTTTGTAACTTTATTTGCTCTAACTCTTTTATTTGGGAACACCACATTAACTATTTTTCTATGAGATCACCTGATAACTTTTCATCCCAACTTATACCTTTCTCCCAAATCTCTTGCAACAAACGTTTTAATCTCACCACAAACAGAGCTGAATTACCAAATGGATCAAAAACCATGGCAGCTACTTGCAGAACACCACATTTATTACACTTCACGAAACTCAAGTTAACTAGCAACGGATTAATGTCAAGGAAAAGGATACCGTCCTCAAGAATCCAATTCACACCTAGCACTTTCAGCTGTTCTTCTACTGTCCTCAACATTAAGAGTATTCAAACCCCATAATCTTTCCAATTAAGGAGAATTGGATCTCAATTTTCACAAGTTAAACCCACCTGTCTTCAAAATTGAAACAGCATCATTTGATAATGTATATGCCTCATTTGCATTTTCTGCAGCAAATTATAAGTCATCCATATATAATAATCTATTTAGCTTGCATACTGAATTAGGATTAATTTTCTTATATTTTCTAATGTGGTTTTAAATAGTATTAGTATAAAAGGTGAAATTTTGCAACCAAATGGCAACCTATTCATATACATAATTTTATATTCAGCATTTTTCTAATCAGGAAGCCAAAAAAATTTCAGAAATTTATGATCCTCTTCAACAATTTTTATCATTAAAAATGCTTTTTCGATATCTCCGTGAAACACAATTTTAAATTTTCTGAAATTCAGTAATATCTCGTACATTAGGATTTAAATTTGGACAAGTTTCTAAACAATCATTCAATCTATAGCTTTCTTAGGTTTCGAACTACAATTCTATACAATGCGAACTTTCATAGTGTTCTTATTTCTGTTTACAACTGCTGGATGTGGCATAAAATATTCATTAAGTCCCTCCCGCATTCTTCAATAATTTCCTTACTCTCTTTGTAGGAAATTATTTGCTTCTACTCATTCGCAATCCATTTTTTTTTTTTTTTTTTTCAAAACACTTTCGCAAATCGTCAACCTTTGGAAAAATTTTTTTCTAATTCTGAAGGCAATGTTTTCCATAACAATTTAGTTTCATATCGACCACCCATAAATCTCAGATCATTTTCGAATTTTTCAATTACAGGGCAAATTGCCCTTTTGAATTTTTTTTTTTTTTTTCCAGTTTAAAATCATCTTGTCTTACAAAACCATTTAATAATATTCAGAAAAAGTAGATGGAAGTTCTTAAATAAAAATTTAAAAAAAAAATCGTTCAAAATATATTGAGTCTTCTTGTCTCGAAGACAATATGCACATCTTTAGTTTTACTTTGAACAGTATTTCTGGAATACCCAGCATCAGATAACATTGTGTGTACTTGTTTACAAATTTCTGTATTTTGTATGGTTCCATCTGACTTTTTTGGACGATATAGGCAGTTAATGCTTGTTCGCCATGTGAATGGGGCACGTTGGAAGAACCGTTTTCCACTACCGGTCGAATGTGCTCTTGTGAACAGAGCTATAATTACCCGTGCTCATTTATGTATTATGCTGATAATTATAGACATTGTAATGGCATTTAACATAATAAAATATTAAAATCAGAACAAAGTCAAGATCTTTTAAATTATTCAGTTCCCTATTTTATATTTAAAATTATACAAAATTTGGATTTTATAACTGCAGTTAGCTTTCTTGCATTAACATAATTTTGTATTAATATTTTCATAATAAAATGAAACTTATTTAGTTTTCATTAAAGATTAAAAATTCATTTTTATGCAAAGTATGCCATAGCTTGTGGGTTCCTAAGAACACAATAATGGGAAATGAAACAACCATAGAATGTTCTTTATTATCCACAAAGAGGGTTTTGCCTATGCCAAAGACTCATTGTTGCCTACTTTTGGTAGTCTTTCATTTATATTGTGTAAAGAAAATACTGAATCTAAAAATATCCTCATAACATGAAAAGGCTATCAGATGAAGAGGAAGGATGCCTTCGTGGAGCATTTTCTGTGAGCACATGGCTCGTATCCACATTGCACATGCAATAAACCACAAAAACTCCCATGCAGCCAGCCCACGTGCCAGAACTGGAGCCAAATTGAACTACCAGCATTCTGCCTTACTTTGTTAATAATCTTATCCACTCTGGCCAAAATAATTGAACATTTAAAGTATTCATAGAGGTGTAACATCTAAAAAGTTATCTGAATTACTGTCACAAGATTCCATTTTTTTTTTTTTTAATCTGAATCGCTGCTGCCAGTTGAATTATTAATTCATCCACTA
Organism: Stegodyphus dumicola; assembly: GCF_044657685.1. NCBI lineage: Eukaryota > Metazoa > Arthropoda > Arachnida > Araneae > Eresidae > Stegodyphus > Stegodyphus dumicola. The sequence continues at coordinate 40,515,643 of NC_140776.1, forward strand.
TATCTTCAAGAAGATTGTCCTTGTCCGAATAAGATTTAAGATTTGTTAGATATATTTCTTTGTATTGTTAAAGGTGTTTTTATTGTTGACCATATTCATGTCAAAATATGGTGACATGAATATGGGCAACAAAACGGATTAGATTTAAGATTTGTTAGATATATTTCTTTGTCTTGTTAAAGGTGTTTTTATTGTTGACCATATTCATGTCAGAATATGGTGACATGAATATGGGCAACAAAACGGATTAGAACAATTACCTGGGGAAGGTTTGTATTTATAGCGTTCTAAATAAAGTTTCTGACAAAATCCGAGGGCCTAACAAAATAGTCAAACCAATGAAAACCTTTTTATGAAGAGCAGAAACAAAGTGAATTGAATACTGATTGTTTATTAGTTAAAGAATCATTAATTCCTTCAGAATTAAGCAGGAGTGATTGGCACAACTTAGTGGGTTCTCTGCCGACTTTTACATTAGATGGGATGATACATAAGTACCGATCTTGCTCACTGCGCTGGTAGTACCACAAAGGAACATCCAAAAAAGTTATGGTAGATTAGGCCAAGATTGTATTATGATTGCATTAAGATTGTAGATAAATTAACTTTACCTTGCTGGCTAGATCTTTACTTTGAAGTTACTTTTACGTATTGAACTGTATCAAAGACAAGATATAAAGAAGTGACTATTCGCTAAGTTCAAACTGTATCAAAGACAAGATATAAGGAGGGTGAAAAGACCCTTTTATTCAATTCAAGAAGGAATTTACAGACAGCACTCCTGGTGCTTAGAAACTTAGCCTATACTTCTGGTTGCAACTCAAAATAGAAATATAAAATTAAGTCCAAGTTCAATATCTGCAAGGAGATAAATTGCGAGTTGATTCTTATCCATACCACTGCTGTTGACAAACTGCAATTAATATGCACGGCCATAAAATAGCAAGCCTGAATCAGTGAACAATGTGGCTGAACAGCAGGACACACTCTGTCTGAAGTAACTCATACAACAGCTTAAATAGTATCTGTATACACTAATTTGCATATCATCCAAAACTGAAATATCTATCATATCCTATTCATCCAAAAATGGAAATGAGGGTAGATAGAAAAGATAAGTAAGTGAACAAAACTGGTTAGTTTCTTTACAGCATCTGAAAGATATCCTGCAATGCTTACTCTGGATTGCCTTTAACCACACTTCTGATAGTTTTCTATATGCTCACATGCATAAATTGGGTGATTGTGGTCTGGATATAGCTAGAATTCCAGATTTTTTACATTCTCAAATTGAGATTTCAAAAATCGCATGTGTGTGTAATTATCATTTTGTATTGTACTTGAAGTCAAATGACAAGTAATCTTCACAGAGAGTAATTTTGAAGATTATTATTCATAATTAATTTTTATTGGTGGAGAGGCTGTAAAAATAATAAGGAATTCTGGAAAGGTTAATCTGTTGAAAAAGGGAGTTTAAATGTATTTTTAAATAAGCATATATAAAATGTTCTAATTATATATGAGAAAAAAAATAAAACTATCCTTAAAGAACTCTGTTTTAACAAATTTAGTGGCATGAATTCTGTTCTGCATTATGAAACAATTATTTTCATAATTTGATGAAATTAGAAAATGATCTGCCAAATGTGATTTCGGTATATAAAAACATTTCTGTTACACCAAGAAGTTCAAAACTATCAAATAGATAGTTACTTGCCTCATACATAAACAAATAAAACAAAAAACACTAATATTGTAAACTTTTTTAAGTTGAAGTATTCAGGCTAAAAGTAAATAGAATAGTATTGACTTTTTAATTAAATTCATTTTAGTCTCCTGTGTTGCACCCCCTATTAAAACTGTATTTAATTGCATGGATGAATAGATTATGGAATATCTTTGGACATTTACAACTTAGATGCTGTGGAAATTGTAGTCTAATTTTTCTCATTAAACAAAAATACATGGGAATTTTTTTCACATTTTTATTTTACCCCTCTAAAAATACTATGTATAAAGATTTCAGGTATAATTACTAAATAACTAAATAGTTTGCCAAAATTCTTATGTGAACCATTCTAGTCGTATTAACAGTTCCCCACATATTAATACAGTCAAAAGTCGTTAATTCGGACACCCATAATCCGGACCTCAAAGCTACAAACTTTCTGCGCATGCGTTGCATTGATGCATGTGCGTAAGACCTTTACGGCTGCGCATGCGGGTTTAATGCATAACGGACGGTATAAGCTAAGCAAAAATTATCTAATTCAGTTAACGTTGCAGATTGTGTTGTTCCTTAATCTTCGAATTGGATCTGGCTTATTATTTTTTGCAGACTGTTAGAGCAATTTTATAAAAGTAAGCTTGAACTTTCGATTATGTCAAATAGAATTTCCGATATACATTTACTAATATGTAAAGTATCTACAAAGCGAAAGTATGTTTCGAAGTCCATTAAACTAAAAGTGGAATTACTGCAAAAAATGGATAAAGGCATATCCTCTGTTTATATAACCATTCCGAAATCTGTTTATCAATTTCACGCTGCTCTGTGGCGAGGAGGGGGGGGGGAAACGCCGCAGTGCACAATGAATTGGAAGTTGATCTGTCAGCACTATCCTTAGCTTCAGGGCAGATGTTTTTATTTTATTTGGCTTATAATTCCTCGCTAAATGTAGTATTTCATCTCGATATACTCTATCTTTGATATGATTTAAATCAAGTTCCTCGTCATTATAATTCGCTTCCAATAGTGAAGAAAGTGACACAGAGGTTATTGGAAACGAAAAAATTTCAATTGACAAATTAGTTGGTATTCTCAACACAGCAATTATAGGACTTAAACAGCGGAAGTTTATTACTGAACAAGAAATTATGTCTGTTTATAGAATTAAAGAGAAAGTATTATCACATAAAACGAAGCAACTTAAACAAGCAACTTACATTGAAAGAAATGTTTAATAAAGTAAAAAAATAAATATTAAGCTTTTTTTTATTTTTTATTTTTTATTTATTTATTTATTTATTTATTTTTTGTAAATTTTGATACCCTTTAGATCATAATTGTTCTTTGTTTCAGAAATTACGGTTTCATATTTTTAATTTTATAATTTCTGCATGCCATCTTACCAGATTTAAACTGATGATCTATAATCGGGAATCACCAAAGTCCCGACAAGTCCGGATTAACGACTTTTGACTGGATGTGTACTTCAAACTCTAATCTTGGTACTTAAAAAGTGAAAAATCATTGCATCAAAATGACTTACTTATCTGAGCTAAGCTTTTAATTGATGGCAGAGAAAAATATTAACGGAGCAATTCCCAGAAATTAAAATTCCCCGTTCTTGAACAAGAAAGCCAAACTTTGCAATTATTAGAATTACAGTGGAACCTCTATATACGAGAAATTTGAGATACAAGGAAAGGATGAGCGAAAAATTTGTCTCTGAATATGAGCATTGACTCGAGTAACAATTAATGATCCAGGCTGTTGATATTCGTGGCGTCATTTCCTGATACGACTCGACTCGGGGAATCCCCTCATCAGATGACTTGGTGTTCTTCGATCTACATGTTTCTGCACTTGTGAGTCAATTGTTCATTACATTTAATGTGAAAATAATTATTTCACCATGCCTCCCAAGAAGATTGTTGGCTTAGATAGTGCTGCAATGAAAAATAAGGAAGCCATGGCCATTGAAAATAAGAAATCGTAGATAAATAAGCATGGTGTAAGAGTGACGGAATTGATAAAGATATACAGCATTTTGACTCTGATGATTTGCCCTATTCTGAAGAAGCAGGAAGAAATTAAGAAACTTGACATAGCCAAAGGAGTTTTCGTTACTTCCAAGCACTGTCCAAAACTCCTAGAAGATGTTGAAAAGCTGTTGTTGGTGTGGATTAATTAGAAGCAATTAAAAGGGTGGTTTCGGAAGCTATCATAAAAGTAAACTACAGTTATATTAATTCAGAAGTCAAACAACAATTCGGCATGTTATTGTGTCTTAATTACGGTTATATTATTTACCACTGTTATTTATTAGAAAAATTGAATTTTATGTTAATATTTTTGCAGAACGAATTAACTGGATTTCCATTATTTTCAATGGGGAAGTTTGTTCCTAGGTACAAGACATTTCCTATACGAGCTCAATGCTGGAACGAATTAAACTCGTCTCTTGAGGTTCCACTGTATTGAGAAACTACAAAAGCTAAGTAACTTTGCAAAAAGACATAATAAAACATAAACTAACATTTAATCAGTTAAGAAATTAGCTTCAGTAATAAAATAGTTATCAGGTTGGATTTTAATTCCAATGTATTTTTGGGATTTTTTGAAATGGGATCACAATCACCTGTGATATGCAGACAAGTCTGAAATAATCATATCATAATTTAAGATGTCTATAATATAACTGGTGATTAATTCAAGCAGCAACTAACTGCTGCAGAACCAAAAATTAGTTACAAGAGCTGGTCTTGCATAATAATTAAGTGTAATGAACGTAAGCTGACAACTGTGAAAAATAACACATTATTCCATTACTTATTGAACTGACAAATTCTTCATGTAGCAAGTTCTTACACTAGTAATCAGGGCATAAGTTCAATTTCTACAAAGAGCTAAAAAAATTGTATTGATATGTGAGAGTTAGCATTGTAAGTATTTCAAATTTATGTATATTATTAGCTTATTAACTTCATTGAAAATTGGGTACTATTCGGTTTTGAGGGCCGTAAAAAATCGCCAAACTATTGTTGATGCCAATGCTGCCAAAAATAATTGCAGCAACCCTAACGCAAGAAAGGACGTATAATAATAAATAACTATTTAAGATTGATGCTTTAATTTAGATGAGAAGTTAATTTTATACAGTACTTTTTTATTATTATAATTTATATAAAAAAAGGCTAAACATAAATGCCTATTTCAGATTTTTATTTTAATTTAGATGAGACGTTAATTTCATATAATGCAATTTTGTATTACTTTATGAAAAAAGGCTAAATATACTTGAAATTAAACGGGAGGCATAAAATTTTTTATGTCTTCCAACATAGCAGAAATAAATTTCAGTTTTTTTTTTGTGCAAACGTCTGTACATAAACTTGGACAAGTAAGAATCAAAATGCTATCGAGCAGTGCCCCGATGGCGTTTGTTACGCCATTTAGCACTGCCCCACAGCCGCTCTACTGTTTGTGTATGACACCTACTTTCCATGTCCACAAAATTGTAGTTGTGGTTCAAACAATAAAGTGTTCAAAACCGGCATCTTGCAGTTCATCTGACTTGTATGATTTCCAGCAGTCAGTATAAATAATGCTTCCTTCTGCGATATTATCCTTTATGATGTTCAATAAGGTTTTCATTGATCGATCTGGAACAGCGACTAAGAAACATTCATTTGATTATCTACATAATCCGCCGAAAACCCATTGTGGCAGAAGAACACGTCCAACATTGATCTTTCTTTTACTGAAAAGGCTTTTGTCTACTTCAATAATTTTGTCACATCCACAAATTTTAGACTTGGGCCGAGCAATTAAAGCTGCGACACACACCTCACGCGTGTAACTGTTCCAGTCTACAACTGTAAAGTGGTTCATCTTGAGCTGGAGTTCACAAAATTGAACAGATATCATTTCCTGACACCAAAAATAGATGAACCTAACGGCTGTAAGGAAGGGGATTTTCGATCCTTCAAACCAATTTTGACTTCTTAATCCTTTCTTCTCATTACAGGTTTCTTTCCTGCACCGCCATTTTGCTACCAAGTTATCGCTAAAGCATAATTTCATCTCATGATTGTTCAAACATAATTTTCTATCATGAATGATCCCTTTTTTTTTTTTTTTTTTTTTTTTTGAAAAAATTCTATTGCAGACTTTTCTTTACTCGGCAATTCCCAAATTGTAAAATCCAATATCTTTATCAAAAAGAGAATTAAAAAATTAAACTAGTATTTCAATGGCGACTTACAAATATAGAATTATCTAAAACTTACGCAATTTGAAATCAGTGCGTTTGCGAGATTTGGCGTACTGTTTAATGGGCGAGTTTGCTAGATTTGGCGCTTTTGCGCATGCATTTTTGCTGCAATTTTTTACGGTCCCCAAAACTGTATTGTACCGAAAATAATGTAGCATATAAAATAATGACTGGCACATGATAAAAGGGTGAATCTTTGGATTGTGGTAACTTGGCGATTTTTTAGCGAAAATTTGGTGGCCAACCTGCTAGGTTTTTTTTTTTTTCTTGACGTCATTTTGTTTTCATGAAGTGAAGATTTTTTTTTTAACTCAACAATCTACTAGCCGAATTAAGCTTATGCTAGAACTTTTATGGAACAAAAGTGCTTAATCATGATGAAGATTAGGTGCGAAATTGTTTCTAAGTGCTTATTAGCTAAAATCATGGGGGCAAAGTGCAGAATCGCCCACTGCTTGGTGCGTTTTTAAGAATTGCACATACTTGGTATCCGTGTGCGCGTCGACCTATTTTCACTTTAAAAAAATCACAGAATTGCACAAAAATGGCATTGCGCACACTTTTGACCTTATTCATGTACACATCGACCTATTGTCATTTAAAAAGTCAAAGAAAATTTACAAAAATCCAATTCTTCTTACTCTTGTAAAAAGTGCCAAACAAATAAGTGGGCGATTCTGCACCTTAGCCAAAACATGATCGAAATTTTCTGGAAAGTAGTGAAACAAAATGTGCACAGAAATTTGTTTTTACAGGACAAATTTGAAACTCTGTATTTCTCAGATTATTGCTAAAGCCCTAGTTAGTAACCTTTATCGCCTTACCAAAATGTCGCCAAACTACCAGTTACCATTCCAAAGATTAGCCGATAAAAGTTAAAAATTTGGGTACTATTCCGTCAGAGCGGCGTCAGTTAAAAATGCGCCACTATTCTTTTGCCTCCATTTGTTGCCAAGTATAAAATTATGAAATAATAATGGAGTTCAAAAGACTAAAAAAAATAGTTCTGTAAAAAGTAATTTTTTAAAATTTCATCATTAAAGGAAGTATATATTTTTTTTAATTTTTTAATCTACAATATTCTATGCATAAATAAAAAATAACAAAACAAAACAATGTTTAATCTAAGCAGGTGGCATAAAGAATATTGTATGAATAAATAAAATAATAATAAAATAAAACAAAATTCAATCTAAACAGGTGGCATAAAATTGCAAATATCATTCATTATTATAGAAAAAAATTTCAATTTCTGAATATAACCAATGCCACATAAATTCTAATTCTCTAAATGGTGACTAGCAGTGCCCTGCTGACTTTTATTACTCCATTTAGCACTGCCCCACAATCGCTCCGCAGTTTGGGTATGGCATTTGGTTTGGGGGGTCTACAAAATTATAATTGTGATTCACAGTGAAATATTTATACCCAGCATTTCTTACATCCTTTCCAGCAGTCTAAAAATATAATGCTGCCATCTGCAATGTTTTCCTGAATGGTAGTCATTAATGTTGTAGCTTAACAACTGGGAATGGCGACCAGAAAACATTCTTTGCTTTCCTGGCATAAACCCCTGAATATCCATTGTTCTGGAAGAACACATCCAACATTGTTTTTCATTTTTTGAAAAGACCGATTTGATTTCTTTTACAAGACATCAAACTTGGCTGATTTCTAACTGAAGTTGGCAAAATTCAATCAGCATCAATTCTTGACACCACAGATAGATAAACGAATGACATTGAGGAAAGAAAAAATTTAATCATTATTGAAGAAAGACATGATCCTTCAAACCATGTTTCTCACTCCTTTTTTTTTTTTCCACAACAAGAACACACGTAACAATGCCATATAGGAGCACCGTTTGAGTCAAAAGTTAATTTCATCAAATGATTTTGAAAACAAAGTCAATTGCTATGAATTATTCCTTTGCCCTGAAGGAAACTTGTACAGCCTCTTCGTCATTAGGTAATTTCCAAATTGTTTAGTCCATCATACTAATCATCATACTAATGAAATGGCAAAATATGGCAATAAAAAAATAGCGTGATCATATTTTGAATGCAAACTAGAAATCTCGAGCCTTGCCATTTTAAACGTTAAATTCTCAAGCCATGGTATTTGGTGGGTTGTTTTCTTTTGATATTTTCGCTCATTTTTTAACTAATGCAGCTTTAACAGAATAGTACCAACATTTGACAGTTTTAAGGATTGAAGTGGCAATCTATAAAAGCATTTGGTACTTAAGTGTTACTGGAACCATCTCAGTAGAAGTCGCCAAATTTTCAGAAATATATTCCAGCAACCATACTTATTACAGTTCATCAGTTAGGCAACGTCTCAATTTTCATGTGCATCCTTTTTGTTATATTCGAAGTTCCAATAGTTTTCATAAACCAGTTGTGATTTTTTTCCCTTGAACATAATTCTAAAATATGCACAAGTAGAATTTGCCAACAATGGTAGAAACTGTGGTAAAATTTTCTCGGGAATACAGAATTTTATTTCAAAATGTGTAAAGGAAAGAACTAGGAGATATGCTTAGTAGATAGTCAGTGTTGCTGGGATTCACATTTGCAGGAAGATTGGGCGACAAATGTAAGCATTTTATTTTTTAACATATCATGTAATCTGTATGTAATAATTAAAATTTGTGTTTTAAATTGCTAAAGTATGTTTCCTTTTCATTTGTTGATAATATTCGTTAACTTACGATAAATATCAATAATTTGGAAATCCTCTTTAAAAAAGTAGCATAAATCACTAATTTCCATTAGATAAGCAACTTTTACTTTTTAATCTGTAAAAAATTATCTGACTGCAACAAGATGGCTGCATGAATGCATAAGTACCAAACATTTTAAATTGCTTATGATTGTCTATCATTTTATGTTGTAATCAGAGTACAGTTTTGCAGGTCACATTATTGTATACATCATGATTATCATGAATTAGCCAACTAAGTACATTACTCACTTTCTGATTTTTCTTCATAATGGAAAAACTATTCAACTGGTACAGTAAAGTTTTCAATGCAGAATGCCGAAACAAAATTAATAGCCCTTCTGGGCTGATGCATTTTGGGCTAACAATTAATTTATGTCCTTGTTCATATAAACAAAATGTAGTTTATCGAGAATCTATTGGGGTTACAAAATGAAAATGAAATCAAATGAAAGTGAAGATATTAAGAGTTTGTCCATAACTGATGCTAGATCATACTACTTGGTAACAGCTTCACAATAAACAGAATGATATGTAAGTACCCATTTTTCAATGTACATTCTATTCTTTTAAAATAAAAGTACTTTTACTAGTGTATACTAACTGACTATGTATTTTGATTGAAACAGAAGTGAGAAAATCTTTCTTTTTGCATCTGTAATAATACTGTCTGCTTGGCCAATTTTAGTAAACTTTCACAACTTTGGATGGCTCCATCATAAGTATCAATTTATTGGTCAGTAATGAATTTATAAGGCATTTCTCCTGCCTTGTTAGCATGGTATAATGGTCTGCATGCTGGGCGCATATTCCAGAGGTTCGATTCCTGGCGATTCCTTCATTTTTCATCTCTTCTGCTTCCAAAAAATAGCTAATGTCTCTACAAGTGGCACCCAAACTAAAAGGTGGTGGATAGTGATTCTCCACACCTAGGATTTGGCGATTGGGTCCCCTAAAACAGCAGTCGCTCTTTAAAAAAGGGAGAGTATATAAGATATCTCTCTCGCTTTCTTTGCGTGCCTTCGTGGTGTAGGGGTCTGCATTCTGGGCATGTATTCCAGAGGTCCATATTTCGATTCCCAGTGAAAGCTTTGCTCATTTTTCATCTCTCCTGCTTGAAAAAAATACCTAATGTCTCTACAAGCATACACATTTCGCTATCATTTCTTATGGTTACATGTTGCAGATCAGGCCAAAAATGTTACATTTCCTGACAATGAATCATTAAAAAAGAATTAATGTAATCCTATTTAGTACTTTAGTATGAGACACTGTTAAGCTCTACCTGTTTGGAGAGAATGTGCACTTGTATTGAGAGAATAGCATTCCACTTTAACTGAAGGTGCATACAGTAGAATCTCGCAAACTGGACTTAATATGGAATGAGGCTGTAGCAAGTTACCGAAGTTTTACAGAATAAGAATTGGGTTATTTACATCTCGTAAAATTTCACTGTATATTGCTGTTATAATTATTCTAGTACAATACAGGACACAGAGAAGTACAACATACCCTAAAATAATTGCAAAAAGTTTGAAAAATGTACATGCACAAAGATGAAGAAAAACTAGGTGTTTCTTTGTAGGAAAAAATATCTAGATGCTTGACTGTGTCTCACACTCACTTCACCTTTGTCAGCCTCAACTCACAGGCAACAGAGAAACAAAATATCTGCAGCAGATAAACCCTGCACCTCTAAGTAGCATAGTATTCCTTCAGCAACATTTAGTCCTTTACTGTGAACCCCATTTTATTTTTTCTGTTTTCCATCGCTTCATCATCACTTTTTCATTCATCTCTTTCACTGATACAACTATTTTATCATCAGAATGGGGTTGTATTATTTCACATTTTATCATTTAAAATAGTTGTATCATTTTACATTTTATCATTTAAAATAGTTGTATCATTTCACTGATACAATTATTCACTGATACAATATCAGCATCAAAATGGGAATCAGACTAACGATTTTCATCCTATCCCATTCATTCTCCAACACCATCATAAATAATTTTTTGCAGCCTGGAAATTTCTTCAATGAGTCTATTTCAGATTTTGTGTTTCTTCTGTGCTTTCTTAATATTTATCCTTCGTTTCAGTATCATAGCCATAAACCCAAGTCTCATCGCTTGTTTGTAGCAAAATTTCACATGCAGATTTGTTCAAGCTCTTTCATTATCACTTTGGCATTAATCCGATGAATGGCTTGTTTATGTGCTCACTTCAGTGGCTGTAGATTGCCAACAAATGATCAGAGTGACATTCAACAAATGGCAGTTTGTGTTTAAACCTGCTGCTATGTGCGTTCAGTAATGACAGCACGTTCCCTCTGCCGATTGAAGCACTATTTCAAAAGTTCAATTTCTTTTTGAACACACCTCATATATTGAATAATCTTCAATAATGACTTAACTTGACACTGTTTTATCATAGATAGGTGTTGGATAATTTTTTCCAGGGGTACTTTCACCTGTAATGAATTTTTTTCAAGTACTTTTCTAGGAATGTTTTCATGGCAGGATGATTTACTTTATAAAGATAGTTCTACTTGTTAAACTGATAAAAAATAAGTTAAGTGCACTTTGAATAGATGCTGATTGATTTGTGCAATCAGAAATAAAATATTTTGTGAGGAATCATAGCAACACAACAGAGTGGATGTAATGGGAGAGGGTGATTAAAAGCTTTTTTGACATTAATAGTATGATTGTCTTGGTTTTAGATTGTTGCCCATGCTTAAGTCACAAAACTCTTGTATAATACTTTTCCAGTAATAGTAATTCCCTTTTTCTAATATCCTTAAAGTTATTTTCAGTTTTGTGAATGATAGCATACATATTAAAAAAGTAAAAATCAAAAACAAAAGTTTGACTAAAAAAAGAAAAATTTTGCCTTATTTTCTACATGTGTGCTAAAATCTATTTACTAAAAGCTATTCCTTCTGTTATCAGCTAACCAAATTAAACAAATTAAAAAAAAAAAAAAAAAAAAAAAAGGCATAAGCAGTTACTGCATCCAGTAACTAAACATGTACTTAAGAATTGGGCTATTCTTTTCTTGCTACTCTAGCACTTATCTTCAAAATATGAACAAAATGACTTAATCAGAGTTTAAGCATTTAAAATTTTAAGTTCTTATGTCATAGTTTTGAAGAAAAATCGGTTAAAAGTTACATATTTCGTGGATCTTTGATGAGTTGGTACACACTGTATTATTTTGCTGAAAATCAGTAGAACTAAATTTAGATATATCAAATCCAGAAACTGTTCTGGTTAAAGTTTTTCATTTAATAACTTATGCCAAGTAAATATAAATTTAGTGAAGCATCAAATAATCCAAGCCTTAATAATCACCTGTATATCACTGAAAACTAATGAAAAGCTGTCATTTGAAATACTTTTGCTGAATAAATAATTATTCGCATCACTGATTTTAATCAAGTGACTAAAACGATATATTCTGCAATATTTTTCAAATTATAGAAAATAAAATCAAAGATTAAGATCATCTGTAATGCATTTAAAGATATTTTATTTAAAAGCATAAGATATTCACTGATATTTGTACCATAACAACATATGTGCTAACAAATAATAATATGTAACAATCAGTATATTGTATGATTAGCCCAATGGCTTCTAATCCGTATGTTATGGTACAAATGTCAGTGACGAGGTGATGCAGAAATATCAAAAGATGGCACTGTCCAAAAATGCATTGCCGGGGCACTTTACATAGGAGTTGTTTGTGCTATTGGAGCAGTAAAAATCCTTAACAGCAACTGCCTCAAAATATGACAGTCCCAAAGTGTGACATATTCAATGTCACACTTTGGGACAATCGAACACAAAGTGTTATGAATGTACAAGACCAAACTAATGCAGGACCATTTCATAAAAGGTCTCAATAAATTTTTGAAAAGTGTCATTTTTTTCCATACAGTTCTTTGCTATTCCTGTACCTAGTGCAAATATAGTAGAAAAACCATTATGTGTTCTACTGTGGTTTAACCCTCTGAGTGACACAGGTTTTTAGATCCTTCGAAGACCTGTATTTAAACAGCCTTTATTAGCTAAATTTGTATATTTACTTTTTTAGTCTCTTATTTTCTTAAACTTACATTTATAAAGATTGCATTAATATTCTTAAAGAAAGTAAAATATCTTAAATTATAACCTTAATATATACCAAGTGCCCCCAAACAAACTCATTAACTGGTATAAAGTCTGTCATGGTTCTCAGAGAATTAAGATGAAAATTGTCTTGCCTGGAATTAATGAAAGTCATTGAAATGGTCAGAGGAAAGATACTTAATTGTGGAGAGTCCGTATGAAGAACCTGTAATATTTCTACTTGTGTTAAGTGTAGTGGCATAGCTAGGGAGAGGCAAGGGGAACTATCTATCTCCAGGTGCAGTATCCAAGGGGCACCAAACTGATGTTACAAAATTTTAAAATGAAGTACTTTTCGTTCTCGGCAAACAGGAGAGGGCACAAAATCTTCAGGTGTCCCCAGGTGCTCCCTACCTATGGCTCTGGTTAAGAAAGATTAGAATGATAACCTTTCCATTCTGATGGAGCTATCTGTAATTGTTTACTTATTTATAATTACTGTTATTGCTCATACATGCATTTAGAACTGTAATAAAGCTTTAAATTTTCTTCTTTATCAAGCCTATATTTGGAAGATCTACATGAAGTGTTAAGTGCAACATTATCTAATGGCATATACCAAAAGATGGCACTGTTCAAATATGCATTGCCTCCATATATCAAACGATATTTGGAGGTTCCATGACTCCTGTCAGTCAAAGTTAACTTCTTTATCTCTAAATATGTTAATTTTTCATGCTCCTATTTGTGTAAAATATGATTAAGTTTTGATAGCACTGAAGCATTCAAGATATATTTCACTTTGGCACAGGTTATGTAGCTATGGTTAGTAAGAAAGACAAAATGCTTAGAGACTATGAAATTTTGATAGAACCTTTATACTATTAAAAGTGGTTTTTAAATAACACTTTGTAACTATTATACTTTTAAGAAGTACAGTATACAATTTTATATTTAAATAACCCATATTAATAAAAGATATGAGTATTTCAATAAAAATGTGTATATTATTTGTGTTAGTATAACCACTTTTGACACTGTAACCTCTAACAATGAGTGAACACAAAAATAATTTCTCACTCCCTGTCCACTTTCCTCCATTCATTAAAAAAATTAGCTCTCAAAATTTTAGCTTCTCAATGTTAATTGAATTTGATATACAGTAAAACCTCCTTGCAACAATATTTTAGGGACCAAATAAATATATTGTTGTAGAGAGGCATATTGTTATATCCAGGGCCCACATATTTTGAGCATTTAATAAGAGGTTTTTTTTTTATTATTATTATTAGTTTAAGGTGCATAACATACTACTTTTAAGTCTATATTTAGAAGAAATTAATTTGTAAAATACTAATAATAGTGGTTTAAATACTAAAAAAATAAATAAATAAGATAAATTCAGAAAATAAGCACAGAAATATTCAAATATCTGAAAACACTTTTTATTGAAAATAATCCAATATTTTTGTTTGTTTATTGATTTTTTTAACTGTTAAGTTCACCAATACTGTATGCATTGAGTCTAGTGCACGAAAATGTTCTTCATTTGTCGATGGAAGGCTTGAAAAAAATGTCCGTAGAGAATTCACAGATTGAAGAGCTTCCTGGGATGACAATAAGGACTGCGATAGACCTGTATTATCATCATCATCTTCATCATTGTTTCCTATCTCATCAGTAATTTCAGAGAGAATATCTTCATCAGTAACCCTCTGCGAAAACCATAAGATCATCATCTGCTGTTAAATAGTCTTCTATACTAATTCCAAACTTTTTACCGCTTGTTTCCTCAAGTTGGGATACGAATTTTTTGATGTGCAAAACACATTCTTGATCATCTGAGAGATCATTGTCTATGGAATTTTCATCATTATCAGATTTCTTATCTTCCATAACACAAAGACCGGCCTTTTTCCAGCAATTCCAAATGGTTTTTTCTGTTACTTCCCACCAACTTCCAGCAATATGGTCACACGCTTCCTTGACATTTACAGCTTTGAAAGGGTCTTTATTTTCAAAGTTTATAAGTATGGAGTCCACCAACCGTTTTCTGTAATATCCTTTGAAGCACTTAATTATGCCCATATCAAGAGGCTGTAAAATTGAAGTGCAGTTGGCAGGGAAAAAAGCGATTTCGATATTTTGTAGCTTTGGAAATGACGTGTGAGCACCGCAGTTATCTATCAACAAAACGATTTTTTTCTTTCTCTTCTTCATTTCATTGTCTAACTTCTGTAACCATTCAGAAAAAAATTTAGACGTCATCCAAGCCTTCTTATTTGCTTTATACTCCACGGGAAGACTTTTCATGTTCTTAAAGCACCTTGGCTTCAATGATTTACCAATGACGAGAGGTTGTATTCTATGCGTGCTATTTGTACACAGAAGAACAGTCAGTCTCTGCTTTGATTTCTTCCCTCCATAACACTTTTCACCCTTGAATGCCAATGTTCGATCGGGTAGGAGTTGGAAAAACAGCCCAGCTTCATCTGCATTATAAATGTCTTCTGGAGCATACTTTTCTAAGATTTCTTTCATCTTGTTTTGCTGCCATTCATTTGCGTCGTTTATCGGGGCTGACTTTTTCTCTCCGTGAACTTCTTGGATCATGATGATCTCGAAAACGCATTAACCAACCATTGCTAGCTTTGAAAGTTTCGTTCCTTAGCATTGCTGCAAATTTCCGTGCTTTTGTACATAATAAAGGTCCATTTATTGGGACATTTGTTGCTCTCATCTCTTGAAACCATTTTAAAACAGCAGCATCAATATTTTCATTTGTCGCAACTTTCAGTCGTTTTCGCTCTGGGTTAATTTCATTTGAAGTTACAGCATCTTCGATTTGCTTTCTCTTCTTTAGGAACGTTGCAACTGTAGATTGCGATAATCCATGTTTCTTAGCCGCATCAATCTGCTTCATTCCCTCATCAATATCATTGATAACGTTCAGTTTATCTCGAAAAGATAGTTGCTTTCGCCCTGCCATCTTAGGGAACAATATCGCGTGAAAGAAAGAAAAGTTTAAACCAAATGTTTCGCGTAGAACTCAAAATCGTTAAAGACTATAAAACAACCTTTGAACTCACTTTTCAGTACGTCACTTAACAACACCCCACCTCCATCTCCCCCTGTTCCTCTAACAAAGGGCACTTGTTCTGTGACAAGGTGACCAGACAGGTCTAGATGTCCTTAAACCTTATCAGAATTCCAAAGCTTACTGGGAAATGAGACTAGGCATACATTTACACTTCACCCCCCTCACCCACTCCAATTCCCAAAAGGGTGGTCTTCATCTGTTTTGGAATCTGAACAATAGCTATTTATTCAGGGATAAGTTGAATATCCACAATGAGTCTTAATAGATGGAAAAAATAACAAAAGAAAACGAAAAAAAAAAAAAAGCATTTGAAAATCAAAATATTATTATAAAGGGAGAAAATAATACTGAAATTTAGATTGAAAAAATCGTTATATATAAATAAATCTGCTATATATAAATCTAATATATATCAAAAGTCATGCTTTCCAGACATTAAAAATGCAATTTGAATTTTGTCAATCGGCCCAGTAGAACGGGAGATATAGAACTACCTCCGCCCGCAGTGTACATATGTATGTACCATTTCTGAATTTGGTCCTGACGACAGAAGAGTACCAATTTATTTTACTTAGCTTTACATTTCATATTATTACACTTGTGAAAATTTTTAAGAAGTTAATACTTCAGCTCAATTTGATATATTAAAACAAGGAATGCTTCAGAATCCTACATCGCATTGCACTTCTGGCAATAATAGCTTGTTTCTTTTTGCCGTGTTCATTTTTCTTAGAACAGCATACTACACACCAACTTGCTGGTTTTCTTTTTTCAGTAGGAGGTGTATGTTCTAAGAAATGGCAATCTGTTAACTACACTGAATTTAGTTCATTACCTAGATGAACCTTTCAGTAAAGGCTTTTGTACTTCAATTAAGTCAATTCTGTTCTAAATTGTAATTTTATGCCTCCTGTTTTTGTGTACATAATATCCAAATTCCACACTATTCAATCAAAGAGATAAAAGTATATATTTTTGTAATTTTAACTGTAAGATAATTAATTAACTGTCAATTATGGAAATTTCCTATTATGTTTTTACCACCAATCCTCGAATTCCATATCACAGATTATGTTCTTACTGCATTAATATGAATATTAACAAGACATAGTGCACAATAAAAATTAAGCTTTATTTAGGAACATCGCGCATACTCCCCGACAGCCTGCCTGTTTCGCTCTGCTCGCTACTCGTAAGAAACTTCTCCTCTAGGGTTGCCACACTTATCGGAGGGCGCAAGGCGCGCTCCTTATCGCCATCACCACAGAGTTTCCCCCCAGTTCCTTTAATGACTATTCAAAGGAACGACATAGGCTATGAAATTATCTTAGAGGATCCGTACTGTCGGGTATTTTTTACATGATTACAAAATTAGAATATAAAATTAGAAAAGATCAAAATGCAATTCAATATATAACAAGGTATTGACACATATAATAAACATGAAATAACAAGAAATATGTTAAGTTATGAATTTTAAAAGAAATGTTTTAAATTGTCACGTAAGAAGCAAGTTTCTTACGGAAGTGAACATGTCTTCCCGATCTGGTGACAGTTTGTGTCTTAGAGAGTTCGTTTGCAGATTTATTCTGCTGAACTGTCTTTAAGTCTTTATTTGTTTTCAGTTCAGGCAAATTAGAGTCCGAAAGCAAATAGGCTGGTTTCACACGGTCTATAGACACAGTAGATTTCAGACCGTTAACATCAATTGTGAAAGTTTTGTCTGTTCTAGAAAGGACTTTATGCGGACCTGTATATGGTTGGCACAGAGGTGGCTTTACTCGATCGACACGTAAGTATACATGCGTACACGACTTTAAGGTAGCACTTACGTAACATTTTTCTTGGCAATGTGCAGATGTTGCTATTGGATTCAACTGTTGCATTCTATGCCGAAGATTCGTGATAAATTGTGTGTCATACGGAGATATCTTAGATGACGTTATCATATCACTAGGCAGCTTGAGAGTTGTGCCGTACACCAGTTCAGCACAAGATGACTGTAGATCCTCCTTTACGGCTGTCCGAATACCAAGCATAACAACTGGTAATGTTTCAGTCCAGTTATTGGTCTCGTGAGCCTTGAGAGAAGATTTTAAATGTCGATGAAATCGTTCAACAATGCCGTTGGACATTGGATGATAGGCTGTTGTTGTGATTCTGTTCGTACCTAAAATGCGCGTAAATTCTGCAAAAAGTGCGGATCTCATTTGAGAACCTTGGTCTGTTGTTATGATCGATGGGCAGCCAAAACGAGATATCCAACAGTTGAAGATGGCTCTGCAAATGGTTTCCGTTTTCATATCCGGGATGGGAATGGCTTCAGGCCATCTGGAGAATCAATCTATCTATTAGAGTCAAAAGGTACACGTTGCCTTCTGATGGAGGTAACGGTCCGACGATATCCATATGGATTTCTGAAAAACGTGCATCAGGAAGAGAGAATGTGCCCAGTGGTGCTTTAGTATGCCTAGTAATTTTCGATTTTTGGCAAGATTCACAGGATTTCACCCAATTTTTGATATGACGTTTCATATCGGGCCATACATAACGAGAACAAATAAGCTTCGTAGTAGCTGCAATTCCTGGATGTGACAGATTATGCAGATGATTAAAGATGAGTCTGCGAAAGGAATTCGGAACAAATGGACGAGGAATGTCTGTTGATATGTCACAAAGAATATTACCATCAGAATATTGGCACGGTTTAAATTCCAGTTTCAAAGATGATGTGTTGTTTTTGAGAAGGTCTTGTACCTCCGGATCATGCCGTTGAGCTTCCGAAAATTTTTTAAAATCCAAAAATGGAGATTTTGTTATGGAATCAATTTCGATTCTTGAAAGAGCGTCAGCAACGACGTTTTTTGAACCTTGCACATGCCTAATATCAGTAGAGTACTGAGAAATAAAATCTAAATGGCGCAATTGTCGAGGTGAACATTTATGAGGGTTCTGTTTAAAAGCGTATATTAACGGTTTTTGATCCGTATAAATTATAAAATTTCTGCTCTCTAACATGTGTCGGAATTTCTTAATTGCAGAATAAATAGAAAATAATTCCCTATCGTACGCGGACCATTTCTGTTGACTTTTACTGAGTTTCATAGAGAAAAATGCTATAGGTTCCCATGTTTGTTGAGACAACTGCATAAGTGTGCCGCCGATTGCGACGTCTGAGGCATCTACCCAGATGCTTAGCTGGGCTCCGGGAATAGGGTGTCTCAAAAGGGTAGCCTGAGCAATGGCATTTTTGGCAGCAATAAAGGCTTGTTCAGCATTCTCGTTCCAATTTATTTGTGGGGATGAATCCTGAACACGAGAACGAGATTTCTTTTTATTAATATAGCCTTCTAACAATTTTATTAAAGGAGAAAGAATATGTGCTGCTTTAGGTATGAAACATCTATAAAAGTTAAACATGCCTAAAAATCGGCGAAGCTGAGTGAGAGTGGTAGGTTGAGGAAAATCTAAAATACATTTGACTTTGTCAGGAAGAGGTTCAATTCCGTTTTCACTAAGGTGAAAACCTAAGAAATCAATAGATGTTTGACCAAAGGTGCATTTTGAAACATTTATGCAAAGTCCATATTCCTGAAGTTTGGAAAATAAAGCTTTCAAATGCCTGCAATGTTCCTCAGAATCTTTAGAGGCTATGAGCAAGTCATCGACAAAAGCGTAAACACCTTCTAAATCCCGCGTGACTTCATCTATAAAACGTTGAAAAGTCGAATTGCATACGGGTACTTTCGAATAAACCGAATGGTGTGCATATGGCGGTTTTGTGGATGTCGGCTGGGTTAATTGGTATTTGATGGTATGCCTTAATCAGGTCGACATGACTAAAAATTTTAGTACCGTGCAATGCAGCAGTAAAATCGGCTAAGCATGGAATAGGATATTTGTCTTTTATTGTTTGAGCGTTCAATGCTCGATAATCTCCAACAGGTCTCCATTCCAGACTGCCCTTTTTTGGAACCATGTGAAGTGGGGATGCGTAATTGCTGCTCGAAGGTCTCAAATGCCCCAATTGCATCATAGTTTGAAATTCTTGTTTTGCTATTTTTAAGCGATCTGGAGCTAACCGACGAGGTTTTGCAACCACAGGTGGACCTTTAGTTATGATATAATGAACGGTGTTGTGTTTAACAGGTTGGTTAGGATCTGGTAATCTAGTAACTGAAGGAAATTCTTTTAAAATTTTGTGATATGGTGTATCACTAAATACAGTTTTTACTGAATAAATGCTTGCATTTTTCACGCAACCGACGGTTTTAAAATGCGTTTTTAAATCTTTGAGACATTTGTTTCTGAGATCAGGCACCAATTCAAAGAAATGGAGAAAATCTGCTCCAAGAATGGGTGTACTAACATTTGCTATAAGAAAAGTCCATGTAAACTGTCGTCTTAATTTGAAATCCAAAGAAAGTGTTTTTTGACCATAAACATGAATAGTAGAAGAATTAGCAGCGAAAAGTGTTTGTTGGGACGAATTCCGTTTTTGAGAATTATTTGCTGGAAGTAAGGACACGTCAGAGCCGGTATCGACCAAGAATGAAAGGTTTGTTCTACGGTCACGAACGAACAGGCGACGTGAAACTTGAGGCAAAGAATAAGTCGCCTCTATTCTTTGCTGGTTTCGTTTCCCTGCCATGAACAAGGTTTTGTACATTTGTCATCTCTACACTTTTTCCCAAAACGTCTATGATACCAGCAAACAGAATAATCTCTCCTTTTGGAATTGCTTCTTTCCTTATTGCGATCTCCGCGATTTGGCGAGCGACCACGAGAAAGAGAAATGCGATCAATACGTTTGTTTAATTTTTCTATTTGTTTAAATAATTTATCCTCAAGAGACTGATCGACTGTGCGAGAAACGGCACAAGTCCCTGGGGTTGGATTTACTTCTAAAATTCTGTCGGCAATTTCTGCAGCTTTATCTACAGTTAAATTGGACACCGCTGCCAAAATAGACCGAACAGTCGAAGGCAAACGTTGAAGGAATAATTCTAACATTAAGTTATCAGGAACATTTAAAGATTCTGCTCGACGTTTCATATTTCTAAGCAAATCGGAAGGTTTTCGAGAACCTAATTCTTCTCCAGATAATAATTGGCGAATTTCTTGCTGAGAAGATTCTCCTGAACGATTTATTAACTCAGTTTTAAGCTTTGCATATGGATCAATAGGGTCTGGTTTCATAAGTAAATCCCGTACTAGTGATGCGATATCTGGAGGAAGATGAGAAACTACATAATTATATTTAGTAATGGATTCTGTGATAGGTTTGGGGGTGGCAAGAGCAAAGGTACTTTCACACATAATAAACCATAAAGATGGGTCTGATCGGTTATAAACCGGAATTTGGACGGCATGAACATCAGACATTGTGCAAGGTTTTTAAGCCAAAATAAAAGCAAAAATTTAACTAAAGAAAATTAAATTAAATGATAAGTAGAAAACGTAATTATAAAATGATCTATAATTACTACTCATCTGTGATCCGGAGGATGAAAACCGATGTAATCCATTACTTCTGGTTTGGAGATCTTGAGTGATGGCTTGTAGTCAAAACCGAAAGTGCTTGAGAACTGTTCATACGATTTAACACAGTCCGGGTTACCATTATGGAAATTTCCGGTTATGTTTTTACCACCAATCCTCGAATTCCATATCACAGATTATGTTCTTACTGCATTAATATGAATATTAACAAGACATAGTGCACAATAAAAATTAAGCTTTATTTAGGAACATCGCGCATACTCCCCGACAGCCTGCCTGTTTCGCTCTGCTCGCTACTCGTAAGAAACTTCTCCTCTAGGGTTGCCACACTTATCGGAGGGCGCAAGGCGCGCTCCTTATCGCCATCACCACACAATCAACTCTGTTTACTCCTCCCATTGTATTCTTTTACTATAGTACAAACTTTGGTTTCTTCTTTGTTTCATTTCCCTTAACATCAACCAATTATTTAATGTGGATAGTTGGAAATAAAGAGACATCTTTTTTATCTCAGACTGTAAAATGATTTTGTGAAGACATGCAAAGATCATTGAACCAACAGTGTACCTTTCCTTGTATAAATAATAAGTGACCATACATAACTGCATTTCAATTTACAGATCATAAAACTTAAGACCTTAAATCTCACTTTTTTCATCTGTTCATATTATTTCTATCCTAATCATTGAGCAAGCTTTTATCTACTAAAAGATGTGTTTTAGGAGTTAAAATAGCATTAAATATTTCATTTAGATTTGTTAAAACAAGTCAAACATAATTTTTCTGAAGAAAGGGGTTGACATTGAATATTTAGATCAATAACTTTCAGTTGATTTTCCTTTCTCTCTCTTATTTTTTTTTCAAACAATATCTTATATTTTGCTGCATAATCAATCCAAAAAATATACAATTTTGTACTTTTCGTCTGAAACAAAGAGGTAAATGTGAGCCTCTATATGCAGTGCAAAGTGTGCAAAAATTTGATAACAATAAATAAATAAGACAGCAATAATAAATAATTAAAATAGAAAAGAAATATACATCTAATCCAGTAGAAGTTAACTATATCTGCACACTTTTATATTCATTAAAGATAACTATTTCAAACCATAATACCATAACTCTCACAATAATATTTAATCATAGCTTTATATATTCAGAAAAATAATACAAAAAATTACAGTACTGGAATAAAAGCATTAAAAAGTTTTTTCCCTTTTATATTAAAAAAATTATAATTCTTCAAGGATTTTTAATAACCTTATTAAATGAAGCAAAAATCATCAATAATATTTTCAAAATCTGCTTGATTAATTTACGTGTTATAAGAAAAATGACCATATTTGAAAATTTTTCTTGACCAAGTGAAGATTTTTATATAATTTTTTCTCATTATTTTAAGTTTAACTGGCAACTTTAAAAATATTCTTAACTGTTCCAAATTTTGATCTGATTCAAACTAAACTATATTTGTGAATTATTTTTAAAAGATCTAAGCTAGTAACTGTTCTAGTGTCTGAATTATTGAAATAGTGTAATTTTTAAACTAGGTGTTTCTGATTGAATCTGCATTATTTATATCGTTTGGATATATAAGTGCTAAGTCAAAGGCTGTTGTTTTTAAATTACTTAAATACATTGATATTAATTTTCACCCATTAGCAAATAGAAAATAGGAACATACTTCACTGAATTTTTATGTCTTCATTTCAGTTGTGAGACTAAAATGTCCAACATTTCTTTAATTTCTACTATGATTTTTTTTTTTTTTAATATCTGTTTTCTTATCCATTGATCCCTTGGCAATCTGATTTATTAACGTTTTTCATTTTGGTATAAATTCTGTTGATATATTTATCTCTAAAGCTAAATTTTTATATTTCTCAAGAATACTTCTGAAAATATTTTCTCCTATTTGCTTTAATGAAAAACAGTCTTTCTAGTGAGAATGTGGATTTGTAAACAGTAACAGTTTTTGATTCTAAGACTTTTTCATGTGGCATTAAATTCTATGCAGATTACATACATAAAATATTTTAATTGATTTGCTTAAAAGCAGTATTATTATCATCCTACTGCAATAAATCATTTGATGCCAAATGTTTTAATAACCGGTCTTCTTTGTTTATTTGTAGATACAATTTTTTAACAGCGTTTATTCGTGATGCTTATCACATATTCATGTTAATTACTTAATAAATAAGAACACTGTTACAAGAGGAATAACACAATTTATCGATGGCAAATAGGCAATAACACTGGTATGTATATCTGTAGAAATTATGCATTATGTGTTTTCCGGTAATATAAAATCCCCCCTTTTTTTTTAATACAAGCTATAGTTTCTGATATAAAAAGTCTCAGTTAATTTCTTAATGCTCAAAATCCGAAACAACTCTTAATTTATACTAATAATCCTATGTACATTGTAATAACACTGTTGTAAACTGAATATGGTTTTCATGTTGAAACTATTTGTCATTTTTTAAATTATCCTGACATATTTTCATCTCTGATTTGAATTCCATTAAGTCCAATGAATTTTATAGCTTCTTCATTTTCTTCTCTTCACCTTTAACACAGATTATCAAACAACTACACTTTTTATTTTAAATGATAATACAGTCAAAAGTCTTTAATCCAAACTCATCTGGACTTAAAGATCATCAGTTTAAATCTGGTAAGATGGCATGCAGAAATTATAAAATTAAAAATATGAAACCGTAATTTATGAAATAAAGAGCAATTATGATCTAAAGGGTATCAAAAAATTTAAAAAAAACTTAATATTTATTTGTTTACTTTCATGCGTAAAGCATACATTACACATAGTTGAAATTAGAAAATTGCAACCAGAAAACTATTTGATGTGTATTTGTGATATTTTTAATGATGAGGAAATTGATTTAAATTATACTGGAGTACATCAAGATGAAACACTACATTTAGTGAGGAATTATAAGCCGAATAAAATAAAAACATCTGCCCTGAAGATGAGGATAGTACTGACAGATCAACTTCCAGTTCATTGCACGCACAACGTACCCCCCCTTCCCCCGCAGAGCAGCGTGAAATTTGATAAACAGATTTCGGAATGGTTAGAGAAACAAAGGATACACTTTTATCCATTTTTTGCAGCAATTCCACTTTTTGATGGACATCGAAACACGCTTTCGCTTTGTAGATCCTTTGGCAGCTCCAGAATCGGAAACTTTTTTTGACATAATCGAAAGTTCAAGCTTTGTAAAATTGCTCTAACAGTTTGCAAAATATAATAAGCTGGATCCAATTGGAAGATTAAGGAACAACGCAATCTGCAACATTAACTGAAATAGATAATTAGATCATTTTAGCTTAGCTTATACCATCCGTTATAACTTAAACGCGCATGCATATACGCATTATGCGTTTATGCATGCGCAGAAAGTTTGTAGCTTTAAGGTCCTGATTGTGGACGTACGGATTAAAGACTTTTAACTGTACAATTTGCAATGTTCAACCTTTAATTTTGGGGTCTTTATTAAAAGCTTTCAAGTGTCATTACAGAAAGATGTTCAGTAAATCTCTAATACCAATTAAACATGTTTTAAAATATGTGGCTTTTATGGAGAAGAAGCTTCAGAGGAATTACAAACTATAGCTAATGTTTCAGGCATCAGCGGAGTTATGAGGATTCATTTTTAGAATACACTGGTGTGCAAAAATTAAGGATGAGACGGTTTTTTTCAATATAACTTTGTACAAAAGCTTTCCAAATCAACACATTTAATACCGTAAGATCCCCAATACGTAAGGACATGAGTAATGTAAGCAACACTTACTAAAAGAGAAATCAGAGGGATAAAAAGAAGCTTTATTGAAAAAGTAGCATGGAGCGCAATGCGACTAAAGGCCGAAACATCCCTGTGATGGGTGTCCAGCAAGAAACATCCGGTCTTTAATAGGGGATATGATCTCCCCTGACTGCTAGGCAGGTTTCACAACGTCTGCCCACGCTGAGAATGAGGGTGTCAATGAGTTGTTGAGGCATTGCTGCCCATTCATCTTGCAGCGCCAATCAAAGCTCTGGAATCGTTACTGGTGGTAAGGTACGAGCTGCCAAGCGTCTGCCTATAAAATCCCATACATGCTCGGAGATCGTGCCGGCCAGTCCATACATTCAATATCCTCACTCTCTAAGAGCTGTTCGGCAGCTACTGTGCGATGACATGGTGCATTGTCGTCCATGAAAAGGAACTGCAGACCCATAGCGCCTCTAAAAAGACGCACATATGGAAGAAGAATCTCGTTACAATAATTGACTGAACCTGCGTCGAAGATGTGAAGGTCTGTACGACTACCAAGTATGATGCCTCCCCAAATGAGAACACCGCCACCTCCATACCTGTCCCTTTCAATGATGTTCGAGGGATGATTGCGGCTTCCCCGTTCTAACCAGATGAGTATGCGATGAGAATCGCTACTCAGACTGAATCTGCTCTCATCTGTAAAGAGTACTCGTCCCCATTCATTGTCTCTCCAATTCCGGTGTTCCCGGCACCACAGAGAACGCCTTCTCCGATGGGCAGGCGTTAGAGGTACACACCGTACAGGGCGTCG
Source organism: Stegodyphus dumicola (assembly GCF_044657685.1). Lineage (NCBI taxonomy): Eukaryota > Metazoa > Arthropoda > Arachnida > Araneae > Eresidae > Stegodyphus > Stegodyphus dumicola. The sequence continues at coordinate 40,541,682 of NC_140776.1, forward strand.
TGCAAACAGACCACCACCGTGCAGTCTTCTGGCCACGTTAAAATGCGATATCGGTCGTCCAGTCGCCTGTGTCGTGTGTCTAGCAATTTCTCCCGCTGTCTGCCGCCTGTTTCTTCTGGCCTGTAAGGCAATATACCGGTCATCTGCGGGTGTGGTTCCTCGTGGACGACCACTACTGAACCCCCGGATGGCTGTTTCTGTAGTTTGAAATTGTCTCCAAAGTCGTGAAACGATGCTGTGAGTAATTGCGAACTCTGCAGCCGCACTTGTCACACTGCGGCCTTCCTCCAACTTCCCAATGATTCGACCTCAGGTAAAAGCATCCAGGTGTCGTCTAACAGATTGATTATTCGCCATTTCTTGCTGAGGCAGCAACTTAATGTGATTTTAACTGCTATACTGCGTGCAATCTCTTTGCCAGAAATACTGATCTTACACCGACAACATGCTTTATACTACTCTGACACTCCCCCATTACGTCTACCTACATAGCTGTGCATGTGCTACCGTACATCACCTTACTTAATCTCCTGATTGGTCTTTCTGTCCGCTCTGCCTCTTCGTTCAGCTGATATGCTAATTTTTTGACTTCGTCCTTAATTTTTGCATGCCAGTGTATGTTGTACGAATTCACAAACATATAAAAACTGACTAAGGAAGTGTAAAAAGAACTGCAGAAACTTACAGTGAAAGTGATATAGAAAAAAAACTGACGACATGCCATAATCATTTAAATTTTGAAAAGCACCGCAAATTCTAAAAAAAATTCTTGAACTAAAAGATGCTGATCACAGTTTTATAAAATAAAGAATATAACTGAAGAGCTGTCTTTGAACAACATGAAATAAAACTGAATAATTGATATGTTGTTTGTGAGAAGGAAAATTTCATCAAGAATATAATTATAAAAAAAATTTTAAATGAATTTTAAAACTGCATATTTTAATTTTAGTATTAATTTTTAATTATTATTTTTGGATTAATTAATGAATTATTTGCGAGTTATTTTACTTAAAGAGTGTAAAACTGATATCACAGTTTGTAATGTACAAGTCTCAGTTTATTAAATTCAGTCGCTTAATAAAGTTAAATACTTTTTGGAACACAAATGATTTTAATAAGCAGCAGGTGCTCTATATATATATTAAGTTTCTTTGCAAATGAAAACTCTTATTTCCAGTTTTAAAAAGTATCTACATAGATTTAATGATGCAATCTGTTTTGAGGTTGCAGTTCTAGACAAAGACAGGGCAACCTCTAAATTTGAAGGCCATATTTCATAAAGCAAGATATTGTTTAGCTGCACATAAAAAATTTATTTAAATAAATAATTATGTTTTGTGAATATGAGAAGAAAAAACATGAAGATTTTGTTATAAAAAGGAAATAGTACTGCATTTGAAAGAAATAAATGGAAGGTTACAACTGGTATCTAAAAAATTTGCAGGCTTTGTAGCTCTGGTCTAAATATTTCTACACAGTTTTCCTATTGCTTCTGACCTTAAACCATGAAGATTATTACAGAACATCTCCTGAACTCTTAAATAACATAAGCTATACCATGATTGGAAAATGATTAATGTGTGCAATCTAATAATATATAATAAATAAGAAAAACATGAAATTAAAATTTAACATAGTGATATAATTAAAAGTGTTATGATTGCATTCACTGACCCTTTATACAAGGAAGAGGACCAAAAAAATTACAAGTCTCAATGACTTTATTAAATATATTATCCTTGTAACATTCTGAAATTCACAGATCTTTCTAAAGATAGTAAAAAAAAAAATGTATAAAATAACTTTACTATAAAATTAATACAGAATACTTTTATTAGAATAATGAAAACTATTTCTTCAATTTAATTGTTTCAAATTAACTCGTCATACAATATCAATATTGATGTACTTTGTAAAATATTGTGTTCATCTTAGATCAAAATTTAGAGACAAATTTGGAAAACAATTTTTAACGATTCATAGAAATCTGAGATTTTACTCAATATACAAATCCTTTAATTAACAATCTATTTTTATTAGCACATATTTTTTTTTAATAATTTTTCAGCAGACTGAAAAGGGGGTAAAATAATGGCAATATAACCTTCACTCCATGGTTTTTTCTTCAGAATATTGGGCTCTCTTATAAGTCTTTCATTTACTTCTATAAGAGTTCCAGAAACACAGCTATAAAGGGTATATTCACAGTTATTACTACATTTTACAGAACATAAAACTGACTTTTCTTTTAGCTTTTGACCACCTTTCTTAAATTTTCCAGAGACTTTATTTGATAAGCGATTAATATTACCCACTGTATCAAAATTTATAGATAATAAATCCAGATTTTCAGTCAGTATTGGATGATTTGGAGACAGAGTAATAATAGAAAGGCGATTGGAATGAACAAGAATGCATTGATTAGTTTCTGGAATAATTTTTGATTTGAAATAGCGTTCTGTTACGCTAGGTCGAGATGGATCAATTCTGCAAGTTTGTAGAAAACCCAGATTTCGCTCCATTAAGCACTTTCAAATTTGCTAAAAAGAGAAAACAATTTGTCAATATTTTCTTTATATTTAACAAAATTAAAAGGCACATTACTACAATTAATATAATTTTTATACTTTATAAAGAAATACTTGAAATGTATGCAAGCTAATAATAATAATAATAATAATGCAAAACTGTATACTCATTTTCTTTATAAAGCAAATCTTTGAAGCATAGTAATGTTATACACTATGTATATATCAGGGGGTTCACAACCAGGGAAGGGGGGATTTCAATGCACTCAGCAAGTGATGAAGCAATATTTTGAATAATATAAAATACAGTATACGCTCATTTTTACATTTTCCATTCTATTAAACAAACAAGAAATATAAAATATTTGTAAAACGTACCTTTATTAAGTCATCGAGCAACAAAATAATCACTTATCTTTGTCTGTTTAAAATAACAGATTGCATAATGCAAGACTCCATTTTCTCTATATTTGTTAGCATTTCACAATTATCACTGGCCTCAAAAAATCGTCTAAGTTCTGACAAGTATTCAGCAGCTTGTTTTAAAGTCGGTCTTGGTGTTACTTCATTTTCTTCTTCTGGATCTGAAAGTCTCTCATTCTCGTTGATTATGCTGCTAATAATATTGTGATCAAATATTTCCTCCGTGCAGATGACATTAGAATCCACATTTAAAAAATCCTCGAATGAAAGTTCTGGCAACTGTGGATTTCTATGGCGAAGTTCATGCATGAGAACCTCATCTTCGTGAGATCTATTGTCATGGATTTCTTCAGTTACATCTGTTTCTTTAATAAAACCTGCATGTCGAAAGGCTTTAGAAATTGTTTCATCTAAAACATCATTCCATGCACTGATTGATAAATGCATTGCACCAAGAATATCAATCTGATAAGGTTGTTCCCTTTCCAAACCAAAGATTACTCTTTGCAAGAGCACTGTCTTATATTTTCGCTTGAAACTATTGATTATCCCCTGATCCATTGGCTTTAAAACTGCAGTTGCATTTGGTGGGAGATATTCCACACGGATTGCCTGAAGCCCAGTGACTTCCATGTGTGCAGTACAATTATCCACGATTAGGAGAACTTTGCGCTTCTCTGCTGAAAAACGGTTATCTAAATCTCTCAACCATTTTTCGTAGATGTTGCCAGTCATCCAGGCCTTATTATTAGCATAATATGCAGCAGGAATCTTCTGAACATTTTTGAAACACCTTGGTTTCAGATATTATCCAATAAAGAGCAGAGGCAATTTTTGTGACCCAGACATGTTGGCTGCAATCAAAACTGTAAGTCTCTCTTTAGCTTTATTACCTCCAACACATTTTTCTCCTTTGTAAGCTAATGTTCTTTCTGGCAAAATCTTAAAAAACAAAGCCATTTCATCCGCATTAAAAACATCATCTGCAGCGTATTCAGAAAGAAGCAATTTCAACTTTTCTTCTTTCCATTCATTTGCTGATGACGTGTCTACTGCTGCACTTTCACCACATACTTTCCGGAAACTCAAACCATTCCGAAATTTAAATTTCTGTAACCAACCATCCGATGCTTTAAAATCTTTGATGTTTAATTTGGAAGCAAAAAAGTGTGCTTGTTCTTTAAGTACATTTCCATCAATAGGAATGTTTAAGCTTCTCATCTTTCGAAACCAAACAAGCAAAGCCCTTTCCAAATTTGGGTGTTTTGATTCTCGAAAATATTTTCGAGAGGAGGGTCCACATTCATCGTTTCCATTTTTAGCTCCAAAGATCTTCTCTCTTGCCTTTAAAATCGTTGATAAACTATTTTTAGGAATTCCATATTTCTGAGCAATTTGTGTCTTGCTTAATATTTTTTCGTCAACTTCTTTTAAAATCTTCTTCTTTATTTCAACCGCTAAACAAATTCGTTTCTTCATTTGCGACATAGCTCTAAGAATCTTACTTAACAAAAACTGGCCCAATCTCCCTCTCGACTAATGAGACTTCACTGATTGAGTTGTCCAGATCAAATGACTATGACAACAACTCTCTTTTAGAAGCAACCCAAACCCCTTTAACACAAATGGTCTCACCCCCACCCAACAACATCAGGCTGATGCTCTTCTGAGAGCCTCCCACAACAAGCAACACCATAAATTTGTCCTAATTCCCCCTCTTCTCCGCCCCCTCCTTCCTTACTGTACTTCTTCGAATGTTTCGCACTTGCTGCCTCAAAATAGTTGGAGATTTTATTTGACCTTTACACTTCGTCCCAATGAAACACGCAGAAGTATGAAAACTGAGTTCGCAAAAAAGAGATTTTCCTGATTTGTAGTTCGTAAATAAGAGTGCAAAATTACATTACATCTATGGGAGTATATTCGGGACCATCCGCTAGTTCGTCAAATCGAGAGTGTTCGTAAAAAAGAGGTTCGTAAAAACGAACGTCTACTGTATATAAATTTGTATTTATCTGTTCAATATTTAGTTTTAGTTTGATTATAAAAAACTACTTTTATTCAAGTTTTGGTACTTATCAACACTTCCTATACTTTTTTCTTTACATTATAAAGCATATTAAAAATAATCTAAATTTAAATAAATGTATATGTACTTTCGAGTTTTGGAAAGGCAGCTGTGCAACGATTGTCTAGCAATGGTAAAAGGGGTGCATGGGACAAACAAGATTGAGAACCACTGGTATACTTGATGGTTGACATACAACATGGTAAGCTAGTGCATAAAGATATACACAGCTAAGCCAGTGCCCATATTTTAAAACAATTATATTTAGACCTTTTTTGCATCTTTACAGTAATATATTTGATACAAGAAGGAATATGTTAGCAATAGAGAGAAGCAAAGAAGAAATGTGCAGATTATAATTTATAGATAAAGTTAAATATAATGCAGTTATACTTTTATTTTATTCCTAGTGGTAAATTAGGATTTTGGTTTGAAAATTTTAATATTAGTATTTACTACTGGTTTTTAATATTACTACTGGCTGAAGCACTATGTAAGTAATAATGACAGGGATTAATTTTGAAATGGCTGAGTTTCAACAGATTTGTTATAAGCATGTTACTCTTTTTATAACAAAAATAGGAAATAACCAAATTAAGTAGGAGACGTAAAGGGCTATTACAAATACAGTACAAAGTCCGTAATCTGGACTCGTCGAGACTTCGGCGATTCCTGATTAGGGGTTTTTCCAGATTATAGATCATCAATTTAAATCTGGTAAGATGGCATGCAGAAATTATGCAATTAAAAATATGAAACTGTAATTTATGAAATAAAGAGCAATTATGATCAAATCATAATTGATCTTTATTTCATAAATTACAGTTATCAAAATTTACCAAAAAAAAAAGCTTAATATTTATTTGTTTACTTTATTAAACATTTCTTTCAATGTAAGTTGTTTAAGTTGCTTCATTTTTTGTGCTAATACTTTCTCTTTAATTTTATAAACAGGCATAATTTTTTGTTCAGTTACAAAGTTCCACTGTTCAAGTCCTGTAATTGCGGTGTCGAGAATACCGACTAACTTGTCAATCGAAATTGTTTCGTTTTCAATAACCTCTCTGTCACTTTCTTCACTATCGAAAGTGTGCATGCATAAGTTTGTGGCTTTGAGGTCCGGATTATAGATCATTCCGGATAATAGATGTCCAGATTACGGACTTTGTACTGTATATGTATTTTGATACTACTCTTATATATACCTTCAGATGTATGGCGTCGCCAAATGTGGCAATATGTGTTCTGTGCTGGTTTTTGGCACAATTGTGCGTTCTGCGATGGTTTTTGGCACTATGTTGTTTGTATGGCAACCCTCTTGACGTTGAAACTTAATTTTGTTGGAGTGGTTTTATTTGCTGGTTGGTTGGTTTGGTGGGCGTTTTGAAATGGCTTATGTTACAATGAAAGACGTGATGGAAAAATTCCAGTCGCGTATTTTGGATTGTGTGCAAAAGATAAAATCGTTTCTTTCAAAATTTTGAATCAGAGAAAGACGTGTGATATATAAAAAATATGGCTCTATTGTTCACAGATGTTGTGTGACTGGGAAAATTTTATTCACGAATGTATGCTGGACTTTGTATGCTCTATGTCTCAGAAGATAGGGGGAAAGGATAAAGTGGTGGAAATTGGTGAATTTTGCTGATGTTTGAAATTGATATTTCTGTTGTTTGAAGAAGCATTCACAATGGAAAGTGCACTTTATTTTATTGTTGTTCTTATTTTGTAGAATGTTATGTTCATTGTTTTTTTGCTATGAATTTCTGTCTTTTTTTTTTTTTTTTTTAATTGTCTGTTACTTATTTTAGTTTATTTTGTTGATTTGTGCGCAATGCCGAAGCTGTGCAATTCACTGACTTTTTTTAAAGTTAAAACAGTGTGTACATGGTATTGTTTGAAATTTATTGTTGTTATGTTAGTTTATTTTAGCGAGGTGTGCATAATTCTTAGATTCCTACGCTGCAGAGATTGTGCAATTCTCTGATGTTTTTTAAGTTAAAACAGATCACTGTGTACATGGATTTTTGTCAAATATTTTTGGTTATTAGCATCTTGAAACTCCGAGGTCACAATCTGAAACTAATTTTCATGAGTTCTTGATAGTTTCAGTTGCAACTTTGAAAGTAACAAATAGGGTTAGCCTATATTTTAAGGGGCCCCTTGGATTATCGCCAAGTTGTTGTTTCTTTATGGTAACCTGAGTAGTTGCATGTTATGGAAACCTTATTATGATGTGATTGGTTGTGGGATTGCTGTGAATGTGACTGATGGGAAAATGTTTGTTGGATGTCAGTTAGAAAATATGTCGCATATTGTGTGTTTTGCATCGTAAAATGGCTGCCGGTGGTAAAGTGGTTGTTTGGTGGTATTGAACGAGAAAGCAGATGTTCTTTTAAGTGGTTGATGACAGAAGAAAAGAAACTTTGTTGGCTATAATTCAACACAATTAAGTGTCTTGTTTGTATGAAGGAAATGAGTATAGTTGAACTTAAAGATCGTTCAGATGGCTTGGTGTGTCGTAAGAAAGATTCAAATGCTCACCATTTCATTAGAAAGGGAACATGATTTGAAGAAAGTTTTTGGATGCTGTTAAGGAATTTTGTGTGCCACAGAGTTTTCATCATTAACTCAAATAAAAACAAAGAACTAAAATTGACTTTATGCATGTACTGATTTCTGACTTAAACATGCCATCCAAACACAGAACACCAATTCATGTATTTATAATCCATGATTTTACATTTAGTCATATAAGACCAAAAATACTGAGACAGGAATTTTTTTAAAAAGGCCTTTTCTTCCTTTCTTTACTTTTTAATTCATTTAACTAAGGTTGTAACTTAAAAACATTTTTTAAAGATACTGATAGAAAATCAAATCCCAAAACCAAGAAGCAGTTGTGCTGGATAAACAGAATTTGATACTTGCATATTTGAAAGATGTGCCTATTTAAATTTTGCACAAGTGTGGCATTAATAGTGCCACTATGAATTCACAAATCGTGTTTGATTTAAGTATGTGATGTTAATTTCATATGCTTTATTTATCTTCTGGAAGGGTGTTATGAATGAGATCTGAGTCAGGAAAGCCTTTAAGGAGATAAAGACGGCAGTATCAACAGTTACTGAGTTCAAACAAGACCTTGTAATTAAGCTACTGTTAATTTGACTAAATGCAACAGTCTATCCCACAAAATGACATACGACACCTGCGCAGCATAATGCATTCATGTTTACATGCTTATATTCAACACTGTGACGTATACAGCAGTTAGTAACATCAACTTACATTTAAAACGGCTCTTCCTTCTCACACATATTTTAACCTCTGACCTTAAAACTTTAATCAACTAAATATATTGCCAATACCCATATTTCATTCCTCTAATTCTATTTCTTCTTGACAATGGGATTTTATTTTCCATCAGTGTATATCAAATATTGCATTTGACACTGGCAGTTAATAATATGAATTTAAAACAATAGAGAAAAGTATTGCCTACGGATATCAGAATTTTTTTTTTTTTTGTAATCTGCACAGAAACAAGGTATACAATATCATATTTCTTTCAAGTTTATTCAGTTTTACAGTGGTGTAGGACTGTGTTCAACTCATTTTTATTTGATTTAGAAATCTGATCTCATCAACACTTGGATATTCTAAAGCCACTAAAACAGGGCTTGTACACACTTCTGAATATAGAAATTAGTTTAGATGCTAACCACTGATTGAAATATCAAAACCACTGACATTTATAACTTCACTGTAGAAAGGCTTGTTAAATTATTGCATGGGCTTTTCGTATCTTTGACGTGCAAAATAAATATGGTCTGGATAGGTAGGTACTCCTAAAACGTATGTCCCTAAATAAAAAAAATTACTCCTTGAAGACCAGTAAAATAAAGTATTTGGATATAATGTAAATTAATACATGTCACGGTTGAAGATTACAATAACTCATAGGTATCGAAAATACTCAAACTTCATAGTTACCATGCCTTCTGCAAACCGCAAAAATTCCTCTTACTTATGCGCAGCACGATGAGCTGTGATGCACCGTATGTTTAAATCTTTTTTCCCAATGATAGAGATTCAGAGTTCGACAGCTCCCATTGTTCTTCAGAATATTTTTTTATATTACCAGAAGTCTGTATATTCTTGCCTTATAGATACAAGTAGTATATTAAAGCCGAATGACTTGAAATAAGTGCCTTCACACTGAGTCAAAAAAAGGCAAAAAACTCAGAAGGTCTTAATTTTGCGCCGAAAAAGGGCCAGATAGGGGCAGCCATAATAATTTAGACTAGAAAAATAAAAGGTTCCTTGAACCTTGATAATCGTGTTATGCATACGTCAGATGCGAAGAATACGCAGGGGAAATTCCAAGGAGGTTAGAATATAAGGATGGAGGGTTCGCAGTTTCCTCCACTATCGGGGAATGAAACTCCACCGAACAAGCGGCGTCCATGTTTGTAACTTCAAAACATTGCATTACGGCAGTGAAACATACGTGTTTTTAAGCTGTTCCGTGCATGTATTTTGCACAAAAATATGTAAAATTTATAATGAAATACTTCGCTATTTTTAGTTTTTTGTTTTAAAGTTATGAAGATGATATCCGTAATTTACTACGTACAGAAAATCATTAAGAAATAGTTCGAAATCTAAATGCATGTGCATAACATTAAAGCCTTTAAGAGTAAGTTTTGAGAATTAGGAATGCTACCTTTTGACAATAGATGGCGCTGACTGTTGCCCTGGATTTCTGACGTCAGAATTATGTGTTGCTATCTTTGGCGAAATTTTCGCTCATGTTAAAATACAAGCTCTTGGCGCCATATTTTTATTCACCAGTTCACGAAGTCCAAATAATGCTTTAGAGAAACTTCAGCTCCAAGTCAACATCATTAACAAATTTTGTCAAGACTGGAAAATCAAACTAAATACTGATAAATGCTGCGTAGTTCTCTTTCGCAGATACAGAAAAAATATCCCAGTGAATATAAATATCCGACTCAATAACCAAGATATTCCTGTTGCCAACTCCTATAAATATTTAGGTGTCTATATTGACAAAACCCTAAATTTCAAAGATCATATTCAATATGTTACAAATAAGGCTAACGCTACTTTCATTGCTCTCTACTCATTAATTGGAAGAAACTCTAAGTTAAGCCTCCGTACCAAGAAAAATATCTACATCTCACTTATTCGACCAATAATCCTCTATGCAGTTCCAGCCTGGGCTACTGCCCGAAAAATAGACAGACAAAAATTAAATGTACTCCAAAACAAAATCTTACGTAGCATAGTGAACGCACCCTGGTTCGTGCGAAATTCTCAAATTCACAAAGACCTGGATATCAATCCAATTCACGACCAAATCCTAATTTCTGCACACAACTTCTTTGAAGATATGAGAAATTCTCCCTATGAAGCTATTAAATCGCTTACAGACTATGATCCTACTATTGAGAACGTAGTGAAAAGACCTCGAACGATCCACCACAATTCTAAGTGGTGGTAGTGTATATAATGTATATTATTTAAAAAAAAAAAAAAAAAATTACTATTCCTTTGCAGTTACTATTCAAGAAAGATGAACTTTGCAAAATTAGGACTTTATTTTTCATCGATGAATTCTTCGTTTTACTACTTATTTAACCAAGATGTTTACTTTTTATTTTTAATATTTCGTATCGTGTGTTTTAAAATCAAAGTTCGTGGTAACACCAAGTGCTTACTCTCACTCATTAGCCCTAGTGAGCTACATGACCTCATTTTCACCTTTTACAGTTTCCTATTCATTTAATGATTATATCGCAAGTTTAGAAGATTTTCAAGTGTTTCAAAAGACATAAGACTCAAATTCACAAATAGATGTTGCTTTTACTATGTTCGAACTTTATTTATTTCCAAAAACTACAAAAACTTCATTTTTCGAACTCTGACTCCTCGACCAATCTAAATGCCGGACGCTGATCACGTGCTCCTGCTCTTCTTGACTCACGCAGAAGCTTAGAATTTCATTTCGCTTCTCGCCACCATTTACGTATATAATCACCCATTCTATGCCATGATATGCAACTTAGCAAAACTTATTTTATGAGTTCTCTCATTTATTGATCTCGCCTTCGGGCGCGGTGTATTTTAAATACACCTCTTAAATTTTTAACTTTATGGCCTATGGTAAAATGATAATATACTGGTAAGAGCTCCTAGTAGCTAAAGCCAGCAGTAAAGATATGATCCAAGATCCAAGATATTTTTATTATGAATTTGTGCAACGTAACAAAATATTTGCAAGTAAAACAAACGTGACAGTATAAGAAAAGCATTCTGGTAAGTAAGGGTTCTTTTTATTCGGGGGTAGTATTTTTATATTGTCCATATTACGTACTTTTCATCAAAATTTTTTAATCATATTAATTGGAATAAATAAAACTTTTATGGTGAGTAAAGATCGTTTGGCCTAGCATGTGTGTTCAATGCAATTAGTAGTTAAAGTGCTCACGCTATACTGATATTTAGACGTGTTATTTAATTTTTGGTTGAAACATTTCAGTTACCGAATATTTTGAAAGGAGACAGGAGGAGACATTAAACAAGATTTGCTTCTTAGCATGCAAGAAGTTAATGCTATCTGTTGAATATTTAAGTTTTATCATTATAGCATTTAAGAATTATCTTGTCTCCAGCAGTTTTCGTAAACTAGCAGTTTGTTTTACAAAAATGCTGTTTAAAAGCGATGTAAATGTAAAAGCTAGTTATTCATAAACTGTTTGTTAACTGGACAATATTTCTTTCTATTTGTTAATTCTTTGTTATGTAGTGATTGCTTGTAATCAGTATTATTTGATAATCAAATTAATTTTTACTTGCTATGTGTAGGCATTAATTTCTGTTCATTTATAGTTAAAAATTAGGTAAACTGATGCGATATTTTTAAAGCACTTAATAACATAGTTTATTTTACCTTTATCAATTAGAGAAATCATGATTTTTTTTATTTGTTCTTTTGTTAACTTTTATTTCTTATAAAATGTGTTTATTCTATGCACACAATATACATTTGTTTTCAGAAATAGCATTTAAAATTAAAATGAAAGCTATCATTAATCAGCACTGTCAGTTTAGTATTTTTTACATAATATGAAAGCATTCTATATGTTATGAATTTGCTTCATATATAGCAGGGGTCTCCAAACTTCTTTAGCCTGTAGGACATATTACCTCTTTTACTATCTTTTGACGGCCAATACGTAGTTAATTCATCACTCCGTGGTGATGTAATGTAATGAATTTGAATCTATATTGCTATGATAATCCGAAGAAATGGGGTTTTTAGACTTTCATGTTGTTTCACCTAACATGAATTTCTTAAAATTGTTTAAACGTTTGCAAAAACAATCTTGTCGCAGCATATCAAAGATTTCTTTGGTTTGCGATGTAATTTTACTTATAAGTGGATTTTCTTGCTTGTTGTAACAATTTAGCATCACATTTTGATCAGATGAAAACTCACTCATAGGCATTTCATATTTGTGGGGGGCTCAAAATGTGATGATAAATTTTAACATATACATTAAAAAAATTTTTGAATATTTAAACAAAATTGTTGCTAAAAAATTTTATGAACAAATCTAGAATACTACTATGAAAGTGGGTATGGAACCTTTTTTCTCATAAAAAAATATGACAAATTTTATAATAGAGTGTTGGCTGTATTTTACTCATTGTAAATTTAGAAACAGTAGTATAATATTTATAATATGCTTTAGAAAGAACATGCATGACTGTAAATATATTTATTGATTATTTGTTATATGAAATAGTTATTGTGTATGGTATCTTGCTTCTTTTAAATTTTATAAAACTATTTACAAATTGGTTGGCTGAATTGATAAGGCTCGTGGGCCAAATTCGGACCATGGGCTGTAGTTTGGAGGCCCCTGATATAGAGGGTAATGTTTTATTTTATTACTGCTGTGTAGGTTTGCAATGTACTAACTCAGTCTGTTGTTCAGCAGTTGTTTTTAATCTAGATTGCAAAAATCTATATTTGATTGAAATTTGATATTGCATAATTAAATTAGGTTAGGTATACTTACATTAGAGTAATGCACACCACATTGTACACCCTCCATCAATATAATATAAGAAATTTTTCTTTCATCATCTGTAAAGCTAAACTATAATTTAAATGATTTTATTATGCTTTTGTTCTAGCATTTATTATTTTAAATTTGCTTCCTGATAGATAATTAATGTTTGATTTAATAATAATAATTTAGGAAATAAATAAAAATGAAAAGACTGAATATTAGCCAGTTTCGACACGTATTTGCAATTTTCTGTCAAATGTAAATAAGTAAATGAATATTTTGAATTCTGCATATTAATTTTTTCTCATTCTGTTATGCTTCTCAGAAATAAAATTGAATGTTTCCTTTTCAAGCAGAGTTATAAACAAGAAATGAATGCTGAAAGTTAAGAAGACAAACATTTTTGTGTGTTTTTTCAGTGTATCTACATTAATTATATATTTTGGAATATATATGACTGGATATACAGACAGCTTGCATATTTTAAGTTAGGTAAATGCTATTTACCGTGTAGTATTTTTTTTCCAATATTGCTATGATTCACTTATTTGTAACATGTTTGATGATCAACTATTTCTCTAAACCACAGTATGACTATTTATGATAAGCAGATCTTTCTGTTGGTAATGACTGTTCTGATAAGATTGAACATTTGATGATAATTTTAAAGCATCTCTTTAAAATGTATTTTACAAGGAATTCACATATAAATTAAATATTAGCAAAAAAAAAAGGAGTTCTGAATTGTATAAAGAAAAGTGCAAAAGTGCAGAGGAAATGTCTGTATTTATTTCTAATGATCTTTCAAGGTTGAATCATTTTCAGAAATTTGCTAAATCAAGTTTAGTTTTGTGTGACCTAGAATGAAAGGCACCAATAATAAACTTGTTTTGGCAATGATGCTTATAAAATACCTCCTCCAAAAAAAGTGTTATACTTGTACTGTACCCTTGGCAATTTTTTAAAAAAACTTGCCAAATCCAAGATTGCATCAAAATGCTGTCTTAACAGATAGAGAGGAATAAATAACCAAAAATATAAATTTTGAATGATAATAAAATAACAATTTTAATTTTTGTAACATAAATTTTCTGGGCCGTTCCTGACGGGCAGCTGGACTCTAAAATTTTATTAAGTATTGAGCACTTTTTTAATTTGAGGGGCGACAATCTTAGGAAAGTGCACAGCCAATGGCCTAGGAACAGCGCTGTAAATTTCGTTTCGATAACTCAAACAACATATTTCCTTTCACATAATTTCATATCATGCTACACATAGGACATTCATATCTCTCAGCAATTAAACCAGCTTTCATGCAAAAATAAAATGTCTGTCATCCATCATCTAACCTATACAAAAATCTCAAATTTACAATTTCATCATACTATAACCCGTCAACATTCATCCTTGTACTTACTTCAGCCATACTTAACATTAGCACACATACTCAAATGATGGTACCCAGAACAAATTAACACAGCATTATCAACATTAGGGCTTCCAAAAACATGTTTGGTACAGCAAAGCTTCCAGATTTGGTAAAAAACCAAACCCTTGGCGATTTTTTAAGAAAAACCAGGGAGTGCCGTACAATAAAGATTAGCCAAAAAAGTTGTCACTGTTATGAAAGAATGAATGAATAAATAATTGTCAGTATTATATAATATTGTAATAACAATTGATGTATTTTATGTATTTTGCTTATATATATTAAATAAGATTCTCATTTTCTTTAATTCCTCAGAGATAATTTTCTTTAATATTATTTTTAATCATTATAAATATGTTATTTAGCTAATTTGCAGCATTAGTGCAAATTATGAATTTTATGTCTGATTTGAACATTTTGAATTACTTATATATATTCTATATACACACACACATACACAGCGGCCATTAAGATTGCTGCACCATGAAGGTTGCATGTACCAATGAGAGATTTGCATGAAAAATACTGTATGCTGGGAGGTGCAAATGATAAGCATTCCAGCGCATGTACATAAAGTAGGTATGAGTAATCTACATTGTGTGTATGAATAGAAAGACTTGTGGGGGAATTATGTATGAATAGAAAGACTGCATGGTGAGTTTCTCATTCAGAAATTTCATTTTAATGTTGGTGGTTTGTGTTAAGGTTATGTTATGCCTCACGTAAAAAGAAGAAACTTCTATCAGCATCTGTTAAATTTCAACTGCCACAGAATTGTGGTTTATTGTTCCATGATAGTACTGGTTGAGATGCTATGATTATTAAGCTAATATGGAATTGATGGGTCCAGGAGGGCTAGACTAAATGTCATGCAGGATTTCAGTGGCTCCAATCCACTAGCACCCATGAGAACAGATATATCATCTTAGCATTTCAGGATTGTACAGCAACATCATGTTTCCTAGGAAAGGAATGTGGTTTCTATGTAGGATGACAAGTGTTCACGCTGAAATCTGAAGCATCAGGGACTGTCAGCACAGCAACCATTGCTGTTGCTTACCTTGATGCTTACAGCAGACACATGTTCATCTGCAATGGTATGATGAATGACAACGCTGGATACAGGAGTTGTACCACATCGTCTTGTCAGATAAATCACAGTTATGCATACAGCATCATGATGGTACATGGAAGCACTGAGGAGAATGAACGTAGATAGCTTGCATTTGTCATATGGGCCCAGCATCTGGTTTGCTAGTATAGAATGCCATTGGATACATATCTCAGTGATGTACTGTTCACATGACCAATAATGTGGATAGCCACCATTACTATTTTTTTGTGTAAGGCGATGTCTAAGCTCTATCTTCAAAGTCATCATCATGGCTTCGAAGATAGAGCTTTGGTGCTTGAATAGGAAACAAGTCAGTAAGTTTACAACTGCTTTTCCCATTTTAATCGATTTCATCAACAAGCTCTTCATCAAATTGTCACTCCTCACAGTCAACTCCTCACAGTTTGGCAGTGAACATGTTAACTTCCTATATTTTAGCTACATCAGTCCCAAAAAATTATGCGGATGTATGGGAAGACAGTAGTGTACATGTCTGAAGTTCTGTACTTCAGCTATGGTATGAATTGTTACTCTGATAACATTTTGAAACTTGTAATTTATGAAACCATTTAGTAATCCCCTCCCCCCCAGTCATACTGAATCTGTGGATATGAAGCTATCACCATGTAAGTAAAATTCATACATAAGATGAATAAATGTAAAATGAAATTTTATTATTATTTGATTAATTTTTCCTCTTAATGAAGATTTTTACAATATTGAATTCTTGCCAAAAAAAAAATTGTGCAATTAGAATTGTGAGAAATTTAATAGTCTCTTTAATGTATAACTTATTTGGAGAAAAGTTACTGTTAAATAAATAAAAGGTAAAATAACTTATGAAATTGAATATAATTTTCCTTTTCTATTATGAAAATTGCATGCTGATTAAGTTTAAAATTTTATTATGCCTATTTTTCACGTAAGCTTATGAAGTTAATGCCCAACATTTAAAAATTCACATTTCCAATGCTTACTGAATATGCTAATGTTTTCACAATATTTCACTATAGGAATTTTAGTATCAGCCTTTGTTAGTGTAGATTAAAAAATGCCTCTATAATTTGAAAACTGCAACTCTGGAAAAAATGACATGTTAAGTAAAAATGGAGCATTAATTTTTTTTTACCTATGTCAAATGGTCTTTTATTTGTATAGTTACATGAACTCCCTGAGGCAAGACCAGGATACTTTCTGTTGCTGAATTCTAGGAAAGAACAATCAAAATAGGACATTTCTTTATTAGAAAGTGGATGTTTATATTTACAATGTTCTCTAAAGTTAGATATCAGAAAAGCTAAAGGATAGCATGATGAAATATTCTCAACACTTCAAAATGTTTCAGTAGAAGACTGAAAGTTGAATGAAATCTTCAGTTTAATTTCAGTAATGAATTTAGATTTTAATAATATGAATTTTTTAATATGAAATTAGATTTTAATTATTTTAATAATGTTGTATGCGATTTATTCCATTATTAAAACAGTATTTATAAGACATGCATTATTCATCTGGCATATATGAAACCCAGTACCCTTAGTAACTACATTAGTTGTAAAATGGGCTGGAACTAGGCATTTTGCTGCCAGTTTTAAATTCTGTTGCCCAATGCAATCCTAAATTCTGCAGCCCATTGTCTCCTCCTGAAAATTTTGCTACTTAGTGCTTCTCAAAATTCTAAAAATATTGCTGCCCAAGGCAGATATTTCTAGAATAGCTGTTATAATATTGAGGTCATAAAGATGAATCACACCTTTTGTATGGTGAATATAAAGTGAACTACATTCACATGATGTTTCGCAATTACTTTGAATAGTAAATTCTGATATTTTCTTAAACTATCAGTTTTATTTATAGTTTTTAAACTCAAGCAATTTGCTACTCTTTCTCAGTACTTATTAGTTTATGGAAAAATTGAAGATAACCATGCATATTAATGAGTAAAAATTACATTTCAGTCACTTATAAACTGATTTCAGATAATTGAAATGATAACAAGAACATTATTCAATACATAATTCAGAAAGACTTATAGTTATTCATATAAAAAAATAGAATATTATCCAAAAATATTCACTCAAAGTCAGATAACTCAGTTAGATGATTAGAGATAGCTTACAAAAATAAAACTTCATTATTTTAAAATTTCTTTGCTGCTTCTATCAAAGATTTAACCACTACTTTTAGAATTTCAATATTACACAATATACTTCCATTTACTATCAAGCAAATGGAAAAAATATATATATAATTTATAATCATTGAAACTACTTTAAACAAATGCTATATAAAAATAAAACAAACTAATGACATAAAAATAACAAAACAAACTTGGGACATAGAGATAGAAACATTAATGTTAACTTTTCACCATGATGCATATATAATTATCTACCATACTTGTGAATTAATAGGATATCACATATTATCACCCATTAAAATAATTGCATACAAAAAGCAAAATCATACAAATGTCAGTAATTATATGTAGAAACTATAAAGACTAGGGTACATTTAAAGTTTAATTTCCAATCTGTAGCCTCCCTTTTAAATTATAAATGATCATTATAAGGATCAGTAATCAAGCAATCACAAGTGGCTGGCTCATGAATTTTTTTTTTTTTTTTCAATTTTATGGTTTCAGAATTAATGGGATTTGAACTTTCATCTTTTTTGTTTGGTTTTGTATCATAAATAAAAAAAAAGCATTTTTGCTTAGTTAAAAGTTTATTTGCAGGTTCTAAATTGTTCTTATTTGAAGTTTAATCCTGTGTATTTGGGAGTTGGCCAATCTGCAATAAATATTCAATAGCATTTAGATTTTCCATCATTTTTTGAGCTGACATACTATTAACATGTGCAGAATTTAATTTTGAATATACTGTTGATTGAATATATATTGAGTTGTACTCATCAATGACTTTATCGAAAGAAACTGAATTATTTTTATTTACTTCTAATGGAATACTTGTTGCAGAAGTATTAAAATGTGTCAGTGTAATTACACTGCTGATTTTCTGAGATGACAGCAGCATGTATGTCTGCACATGGTATTGGAAATTGTGTAATCGAAACAAGTACAATTATATGCAAAGAAACAACATATTCTACATGCAATTATGCATTTCTCATTACAAGAGAGATTTTTTTTTTTTTTAAGTTTATAAATGATTGTGTCATTGCAAGAGTGATTTTTATGGATGTTTAATTCTGATACTATTTCGAATTACACCTTTTTTTTTTATAATACCATATATATGAATAATACGTTTCTGAAGCTGATTTTTATTTTTATTGATTTTTTTTTTTCAAAAATATGGCAAATTATTCTATCGTGGTCCATTGTTTCGCCCGTTTCAGCTGTAAAATGGCCTCGGCTCACGTTTTTCGCGCGCAAAAATGCCGCCGGAAATTCGGTTCGTCCCTGCATGACATCACAAGAGCTTGGGCAAAGAATATCCACGTACACAATACATATTCTTCGGCTGGGGCCAGGTGCTTGGAATTTTTTGCCAAAGAGAGTTGAAGCTAATGACTCGGGTAACCATAGCAACACCGCATAAGATTTAAATAACGCAACGCCTGAAGCAATGAATACTACTTCCCAGGCCTGTCCTCTCATTTACCCATCATTGCCTCTCTCCTTGGAGAACCACTTCCAGAAAACACTGTTAGTCATGCGCCCCAGGGCACTACATCAACTGAGATGGGCCAAAGCATATGTATGGATGTTCTTTGGCTGGACAACGTCGCACAAATAGTGTGATATTCCAGCAAAAATAGCGGAACTTGGACCTACGAATACCGGTCTATAGGCTTTTTTCAAAGTAGAAAGAAAATAATTTCGGGCATAGTCACAGAAAATATTACTACTTGTGTAATGTTAAGCGCTATAATGAATTAATACCTTCTGCTCTTCATTGCCTTCTGTAAATTTAATAACTTTCATTTGCAATACTTCGCTTTTCCATAGGATTAAAAACTCCAGGATAACAATTATTAATTATCAAAGCTTTTTTTTCTTTTTTTTTAGGGGGGGGGGAAGGAGGTCCCTTTAGAAAGCAAATGTGTTGTACTGGTAATATTCTAATATTTGTCTTATTTAGGAATTTTGATTTGTCTATTAAGCATCGAATATTATAAAATTTTACCAAATTAAAAGTAGTAAGAGAGGTAAAATAAAAATGTACCTGAATCGTATTACTCAAACTTTTTGTTACTAAACCTTTTGTTTTTGTTTATTCCTTTAAAAAAACCATTTCTGAAAATGACCAGTCTTTCTAAAAATATACATGAAACATTGGTATTGAATATCATTTCTTTTTAGGCTATCGTCTTCATAGAAAACGAAATTTTGGAATTGTAGAAGATTGTCTTAGAAAATCTATATTCTATTCTGTAAATTTATTCAATTTAAATGAAAAATCAGAGATTGAAGATGATATATATGTCATATCTGAGCAATGACATAACTAGAACATTCATCGCCCGGGGCTGGTTCTGAGTTTGTTTGCCTGGGCAGCCTTTGAACTTCTCACTCCTCTTGGTATAATCAAATGACATTAAAGAATGTAAAAATGACAGAGGAAAATAAATTTAAAAAATCTTCCTTTATTTCTGGAGAAAAATTTTAACTCCATCCTTTTAAAATATCATTATTATTATATTTGATTTCAAAACTACCTATTACAGAACACTATGCTGATAATACAGAACTATTTCTTAAATGCAAAATTAAACATTTGATGAACCCATCAGCGAATGAGCGGTAAAATCGCTGAACATTGGTAGTACAGTCCGATGTTTGAATCTCGCTAACGTGCTAACTGCATGAATGTTTTCGTGGTTTTCCCCAGTGTGTAACGTGTACACGATCCAGTTTCCCTTAAAAAGCCCTCCACGAAAGCATCCCATCCCTTAGGCAGATAGCCCTCAAGGCTTTGCCATAATCACATACACCCATAAACATCTGATGATGTAAAGAATGCAGTGGATGAACTCTCCGACGACTACTTTCATCTTTACGCCTACCCATTTTGGAAGTACAGAAGCAAAGTAATAATAATACAGTAACCAAAATATAAAGGCTAAGAATGAAACAAGAATGCAAAATCTGATCACGAAAATGTGAAGAAATAGGATCACGTATATTCTATGGAGTATTTTCAGTTAATGAAGTAGCTTCTGATTGGAGCATTATAAATTGAAAACAGGAATCGCGCATTTCTCTACAAGTTCTATTTGTTCATAATTGCCCCTTCTCCGCCTCAGGATACCTGCATGGCATTTAGAGATAAGCAAAAAGTCTTTTCGCTTACCGAAAAAGTTGTTTTGTTGCCCTCTGATCCTCTCCCAAAGGAAGTAATATACTTTTTACTGTTATGTATAAAGTATCTAAAAGGTAGAGAGGAAAATATTTTCTTGCATGAACTAAGAACTAACCTACAAAAGGAGCTTGTACAATTCTTTTCATTCTGCGCGCATGCTAGAAGAGAAGGAAACAGTAAAATAACACTTAAATCTATTACATTTTGTACAATTTTTTTTTTGTACTTGGTTTAGCTAATTTGCATTTGCTTTTCAATTCAAGGTTTAAAGTTTATCTCCATCTTATTTTCCGTCTTTCCGCTCTTTTCTGCGTAATGTCGTTGTATGGTTAAATTAACTTTCAATTATTAATTTAAAGTTAAATTTAGAACAAGCGATAAGTATGCAAGTGACAAGTAAAGAAAGACGGGCACACCTGATGACTAAAATATATAAACAGGTATTGGCCCAACGCCATCCACTGCGGAGCCTATGATTTGAAGTCTGAATTTCTCGCACTCTCTTCATTATCGAATCGTTTCTGGTGATAAGCCCTGGGGTGTGTTTTGTGCAACTTACCAAGGTTAGTAGACCTTGGAACTTACAATGTCCCAGATCTGCCGCTTTGGCCCACTTTGAACGTTTGGCCGAATATGATTATCTTAGTACCTTCATTCATTCATTCATTACAATTTATGCCGAAATATTGCATTTGATGCAACGTGTCCGGCTCATGACAAGTATGCCCGAGGGGCACATGACATAAAAGTGTCTGGACCGAGTGATAGGAGGCAATAGGAAATGAGATAAAGAGGGGGTGACCACAGGACGCCACAAGCAGAGAATCGAACTTAAAGCCCAAGACCAGGAGAGGCAGCAAGGTGTGGAGTGTCAGAGTTAAAGTTGTTCATGATAGGTATGCTAAGAAAAAACATGATATATTAGCAAATACAATTTTATTACATAAAATAAATACAATAAATGAGCATATACAATACAAAATACAAAAGAGTTCGAGTTGCAATACGAAAGTTTATGTACAATATATACAGAAAAGATGATGTTGCATGAAAAGACTGATTAAGTAGGAAAATTAGTGTCCCTGGTGAGGAAGGCCGCTAAAGGTCTGATTTTGACATTTTCAGGAAACACGGTATAGTCGAAAACTTTAAAGTATTTCATGTGCGAGCAGTTTCTCGCCTTATCAAAAAATTTCCGATTTGCATTATTGAGGAAATTCTCGATATTCTCTATTTTTAAATCTCTATGAAGAGTTTCATTAGAAACATAAAAATGAGCATTCGTGATTTGTCTTAAAAATTTGTTTTGTGTGATCTGTAATTTCTTGAGGTCATTTTTCGAATAAGTCGCCCAGGCTGGAGACGCGTAAGAAAAGATAGGCCGAATAATGGCAGTATAAATATGCCTCTTTCTTCGTAAGTCGAGTTTTGAATTTTTTCCGATTAATGGAATAAGATCTCTGATAGCCGCAACTGTTTTGCCTCTGACTTTTTGGATATGGTCTTTCCATGTGAATTTATTGTTTAACACAACACCAAGGTAGGTAGCTTTGTTCACAAGCGGAACTTCGACATTAAAGATTTTAAGTTTATTTACAAAAGGACTTCTAGAGTGCCTTTTTCCTATGATTATAAGCTGGGATTTTTGTGCATTGATGGCTATGCGCCATTTCGTGCACCATTGCTCAATTTCTGGAATTTTATCCTGCAATTTAAAAATGGCAAGTTCTTGGTTGTGAGACGTATATGCAAGCGCCGTGTCATCGGCGTAACATCCTAAGTAAAAATTTGGGTCAGTGCATATTTTAGGGAAATCAGCAACATAAAATATAAAAAGAATAGGTCCTAAAATTGATCCTTGTGCTACACCAGCGTTGAGTCTTCTGGGATCAGAGTTGTCGTTACCAATATTGACAAAGAATTTTCTGTTTTTAATAAAAGAATAAATAAGTAAGATCAGGTCTCTGTCAAAATCCAAGGAAATAAGCTTGAGAATAAGCCCCTCATGCCAGACGCGGTCGAAAGCTTTCGCCACGTCTAGCATGAGTAAGGCGACACTCTGATGTTTGAAAAGTGCAGAACCGATGTATTCACACAGTCGGACAAGCTGCTTGGTCGTAGACAAATTCTTGCGGAAGCCAAACTGTTCAGGAGGTATCTTATCCATGTAAGGCTCGATTCTCTTATAGATAACTCGTTCGTAGATTTTGCCCAGACCGGGCAGTAAACTAATTGGTCTGTAACCCTCCGGGGAGGTAGCATTTTTACCAGGCTTGGGTAATAAAATAACTTTAGCATTTTTCCATTTATCGGGGAAATAATTCTCTCAAGACAGGCAATTAAAATGCTGACATATTTCGTGATAACATTAATAGGCATGTTTTTGATAGCGACGTTGGTGATGTTATCAAAACCGGGAGCTTTTCTATTCTTCATTCTTTTGATAATCTCCTTAACTTCATTAGGTGAAGTATAATTAGTCTTGTTTTTGGGTCCCGGGCCGTTAATCCAGTCTTGAATAAAATACCTTGTGTCATAAAATACAGGTCGCTCGGATAAAATAAAGGGTCGCTCGGATCTTGGTTAGGAACAAGTTGCTTTTCTAAATAATCATTACATTGGCTTTGTCCTTATTGGTGACGGCTATAGTATTATCTCCGTAAATTGGTTTATTGTTCGGCTTTTTGCCGCGAAAATTCCTTGCAAAAGACCAGAATGCATTATTCGGCTCATTGAATGTTTCAGTTTTTGCGTTCCACGACTCATCTCTATGTTTATAAATGCTTTTCTTTATTTCTCTGTTGAGTTTACTTTTTTGATTCTAGGATCCCAGGCAATATGCCATCTTTTGCGTAGTTTGTTTCTTTGTGATATCAGGTTTCTAATGTTATTAGGCAATCTAGCACTGTACTTATCAGCGGGAATTTTCTTAGTAGCCCTGTTATATGCACTAAGTATGCTATTATTGAGAACATCAATTGCGTAATCAATATCAAATTTTGTTTTAAGGTGCTTAATAGCCGGAGGGTTTTCAATGAGGTAATTATAATATTTATTCCAGTCTGTAGAGATTTTAAACCTTTCATCAGTGTTTTTATTCGTAACTAGCGTAGCTAAAACAGGCACGTGATCCGAAGTTAATTCAACTTTCACATCGAGATAAATCGGGATAGAAGTGGTGGTAAGAATAACATCCAGGATGTCTCCTTTTCTAGGGTCATCAGGAAGATAGGAATAGTCAGCTGGAGCATAAAAATATATAGGATAATTATTAATGAATTCAAGTAAAAGTTCTCCATTTCTGTTGGTGCGTCTGCATCCCCATTCTACATTCTTCGCGTTGAGATCGCCAGCTAAGATGATATGTTCCGAATTGGGCAGTAACTGTGCGAGTTTATGCTCATCTATAGGAGTGTGTGGAGGGTTATACAATGCAACAAAATAAATTATGCCATAATTTGGTAACAAAACAGAAGCTGTAACAGCTTCGTAGCCGTTTCCTCTATCTTCGCTAATCAAGCATTATTGCAAGGAGTGCTTTACGTAGATAGCGGCCCCCCCCACCACGGTGACTCAGTCTGTCACACCTGTAACAGTTGTAATTTGCGATCTTAATATTCAAACATGGTGTCGCAAACGTTTCGGTGACTAGAGCAACATCAATATCATAGATCAATAAGAAATTATGAAATTCCTGGATTTTATTTAAGATGCTATGAGCATTCCAAATCATGATTTGGATAGGAGCTCTATTAATTCTGTGCGGGCCCATTATCAGTATTGTTGCGTTGATTGCTTTCTTGATGATTTCTGTTCAAGTCCTTAACTTGTGTGAGCTGGAAAAAACCAGCGGATTTTATTGCTGAAACCAGTTCAGCGAGATCAGTGAAGACTTTTTTGGCCTCAGTAATTGTATCTGTGTTGATACCTGTTGAAAGAGCAGCTGTGAAAGATTTACCTTCAACTATTCTGTTAGAAAAAGTTTTAGGCTTTTCTGTTTTATTTTTCGGGAATTTTTCACATCCTTTGAAACTAGATGTGTGGTTGACACCGCAATTTACACAGACTAAGGGAACATCTTTCTTATTTTTGTCCGGACAGTCTTTTACATAATGATTTTTACTACACCTGACACATTTCGGTTCATAATTACAACCCGCCTGAGTGTGGCCAAAACCCTGGCATCGAAAACATTGTAATGGTCCCTGTCGGCCTCTACTACGATTTTGACTCTGAGGTCGCATAAATAGCGTTCATGATATATTTGTTTAGAGTTTTCATTTTTAGGTAGGGTAACCAGGAAAAGTGGAAGTTTCTGAACTTCACCGCCTCTGCGTCGTGACATTTGTTTTATTTCAATTATCTGATAATTTAATTCTGTTAAATTATCCTTAATTTCCTCAATTTCAGTTGTGAGAAGTAGTCCATTAATTACTACCTTGAGATTCTTATCCTCTGGCAAAATGTACGAATGATGCTCCACTTTCATCTCTTTTAAGATCCTAACAATTCTCTTATAACTTTCAGGATCAGTAGTAATAATTTTAACACCATCCTTAATAGTCCTATGAACTTATATTTGTGTTGATGGAATAACCCTGTTAACGCTTTATATTTGAATTTAGTTTCTTTGAGAATTATCGGAGGTAGTTTGTTCTTTTTAGGTGTTTTAACCTGTGCGTTGTTATCATTTGTGATATTTTGCTGATCTTCAGCATTAGTGGTGTCCATTTCATTGTTATCAGAGGTAGTGTGTTGTTCAGGAATGACAGATTCCTGACTAGTACTCTATGAATTTTCCTGCGGTACATTAGTACCATTGTTATCTTTATGAGTTATAACTGGTGAAATGATTTGTGTAAAATTGTCTAATTTGATCTTCTTAATACCCTGTCTGGGATTTCTTGTTCGGACTGTTTTGTCTCCAAAACGTTGTGGATAGTCGTCCTCAGAGCTAGAATCTTTATCAAGTGTTTTTTCATCATCAGTTACAATTGTGCTATCATGTATACTAATTGGGCTACGTGCCCTCTCATTTTCCTCATAATTTTTACTTGTGGTTGGAATTTGAGGTTGTGTTTTATCATGATTTAAAACTCAGTTTTACTTTGAATAAGTAGTGCATTGACAATTTCTAGTGAGCTTAACAAAAAATTTAAGAATTTCGTTTCAATTTCTGTTAGTTCACCTTTATCCAATTTGAGTTGTTCCAACTCAAGTATTTGTAATTTGTAACTTTCTACGAGCCTCTCCATGGTCGCGCTAAGCCAAAGCAAAACGCAGAGAAATCCAGAAATCCAGCACCCATAAGGCAGTAGTCCTACACCCCGGAATGGAGCCCTGGCTCGACAGCCTTCTCCACAGACGGATGTGTAGACGGAGAACACACGAGGCCCCTGACAGTCACCTGAAGTGAAAGCTTGGGGGTAACTACATGCGTTATAAAATCCAAAAAAGTCGTGCAGAACAGAGAAAAATTTATCTGATTATTTTAAATCGCGCAGTAAAGCGTAATATAACGTAAAATGGCAGAAAACAAGTAACCAGCAATTAGGCTATTTGGCGAGACACGCGGTATTAAATTTCATAATAAAACTCAAAAGGCCAAAAAATAATCGAAAATAAAAAATTAGTGAAAGCGTTTCAGCATTTCACAAATCATACAAACCACAAAATAGCATTAAAAAAATGCTGATGCAGTCAGATAAGCAAGGCACGTGTTCGCACAGGCAAACCACGTTGAACGGACGTACTCGCAGAGACAGATCGGAAGCAAGCACAATCTCAGACGGTGAACCTCCACCCACCAAGTCCCCGCTCAGGATGATCTTAGTACCTAATTTGTTAGTTTTAAATTGAATAATTCACCTGAACACGTGATGTATGATTCCGGACAGCATATAAGCCTTTCCGTACCGCGCCACAAGCATGGGAAAAATTCGTACTTATGATTAGGTATATTTTCCAATGACATCATTTTCTCTTGCCGTAATGACATTTAGGTTCTTATGGTTTTGTTTTGTTGAATGAAGCGCATGAGTGACACGGAAGAGTGAAATTTATCCTTTGCGTTCTTTGAATAATAATGCCAGACGAAAACATTTACATGGAGCTTTATGCTGATGGCTTTCCTGTTTCATGAAATAATAAAATTATAAAATCCTCCAAAGACGCTGTTATATCAGAAGCAATTTTAAGTGCTTAGGTTATATAAATAGCTGAATTTATGAATTTAGTACAAAAACCGAAACAAGTTAGATTACAAGACGATCTCGACCCAAATGTAAAGCTCATTATCATTGATATTTTATAGCACATTTTGATTTTTTACACATTGCAGAAAATACTTCCTTTGCAACTTTATACGTTATTTCCATATTAATGTTCCATGTTTAATATTTTGTGTTTGTGTAAGGAAAAAATGCATTCAGTGTTATCGCTGAATTTAATACAAGTGTGTAAGAAATGAAACTTCCTTCTCTGATAAACACTAATTGCATACAAATGTACAAAACATGTTACACGTGAAAAAAAGGGCAATATTCACAAAGTAATATTATTCAATTTAAAGATAACGTATGTCCATTTCTCTCTTCTAAATCTATAGTTATCTAACTTCAAAAGTAAATTTTACTTTTTCAGACTGGTTACAAATATCGAGAATTAACTGTGCATTATGTTACCTCCTAAACGTTTTTGCTATTTGCGAAAGCTGATTTGTCTCACCTTCGAAGTCTGCATCTGCAGAGAAAGGATATGTAATGAACAAGGTGGTGGTGTATGTGATTATGGCAAATCCTCGAGGGATATATGCATAAGGGGAGTGATGCCTTCGTGGAGGACTTTCTAAGGGAAACTGGCTCATATACACGTTACATATAAGGAAAACCTCATGCAGCTATTCCGTTCGCGGAATTCGAACCTCGGACCGAACTACCAGTGTTCAGCGACTTTACCGCTCGGCTGTTGGTAGACCTGTAATGAACATGAAATAATGAATTAATTATTACAACACCTTTAATATGAATGGTTTTAAATAAAGAATACATTTATTAAAAACATTTATACATATTTACGAAGTTAGCGAACTGGAAAAAATAATTCTCTCTCCAGGAAAAAAAATTCACTACATTTTTTTATATAAATTAAATCTTATGGTAACAAAAATACAACGCACATCATTAACTGTAATAATGTTTTCGGTACTCCTATAAAAGTGCAAACGGTAAGGAAGTGTACTCTCGAGCCTAAGCGAAGTCAAGGCGCTCCTAAAAGTGTATAAGGCCCCACCAGCCGCCGAAAGGTAAAGTCGCTGAATACTGGTAGTTCGGTCCGAGGCTCGAATCCCGCGAATGGGCTGGCTACATGGGGCTTTCGTGGTTTTTCCCATGTGTAACGTGTATACGGGCCAATTTCCCTTAGAAAGTCCTCCAGGAAGGCATTCCTCTCCTTAGGCAGATAGCCCTTGAGGCTTTGCCGTAAGCACATACACCAATACCTAAAACTTTATAGGAAATGAATTCAGCTGACAGCCTTTTCCAAGCATTGAGAACAGATTTTTAACTTATGCGCATGGGCACGGTACGGAATGCTTATGCCTCTGAACAAGGCACGACCGCTGCTTGTCTGGACGAGTGTTCTGCAATAAATGATTTTTATTTCACTGTTAAAAAGTATTGGAGAGTTCGTCGCCTAATGACCTGATGGTAAAAGGCCTGGCATTTGTTTAATAATTAAAATAATTCTTGAGACTCATTAGCCGTTAAACGGTAAAATAGCTGAAAATTGCTAAATCGACTAGTGTTCAGATCCTCAGAAAAGTTCTTGCAGGGGAGTTTTCGTGAATTTTCTCAGACGGGAATGTGGATACGAGCCAGTTGCATTTTTAGAAAACCTCCGGAGGAGGAGTACTTTATTCTGTACGTACGGGTGGCAAAAGTCACCCCAAAAAATAGTCAAAATTATTAATTTCTTTTACTTCGTACATAATTTAATAATAGTAAATTTTAATAATAGTAATATTTAATAGTAGTAGTAATTTTTAATAATAGCAGTAATTTTTAATAATAGTAATATTTCTTTTACTTCGTACAAGGAAATAAAAAAGGTAAATGCATATTTAATAACAAAGAACATAATAAATTTATTCATTTAATGTAAAGGCTCTTTTTACTTATTATTGCGCAATATTGACCTATTCAGTATAATTTTTTACAAAAAGCTTATTATCCCTGGTATTATCAAGATTTTTCTAAGAACTTGTACAGAAAAAGTTTGATGTACACAAAATATTTATTAATAAGAACTAATTAGAATAAGTAAGGTTTTGGATCTCGATAGCCAGAAGGCGAAAAAAATTTCTTTGTCCATTTAAAGGTTTAAGGTGAAAATTCTGCAACTGGCAGAAATAGACATCATAATTTATTTTTTAATATTGCTTAAAATTTTATATCTTACTAAAATTATTGATAACATATGAAAATATTATCCACACGTATTTTCATCTATTGCAGCGATGGGCAAACTACGGCTCGAGGGCCAACTCCGGCTCGCCGGAAGGTCCTATCCCGCCGGCAATAGAATTTAAAGGTGGCAAATAAAAAGAAATTCGGTGGCAAATAAAAAGAAATATATATTGAGATATTAAATATCCATCTCCTTTTCAAATTTGTTTAAATATTATTATTTTTTATTAAAGGACTGATGAATACTTTCTCCGTTTTTGTTCTGCAAAACATAAATCAAAAGAATTATGAAGATGGCTTGAAATAACTGCATTTTGAGTTCGAAAGCAGATTTAAAGACTTCAGTATCATTCAAACAGAATTGGATATTTTTACCATGCCTTTGAAGTAAACTGTGAAGCAGTGAGGTCAGATTTTCAGCTGGAATAAATTGAGTTACAGTCTAACAATCATCTCGAGCGGTTGTTTCTAACTGAGCCAAAGTTGCCAAAGTTAGAGTTTTGCATATCGAAAATAAGTTTCCAAAATCTATTATCTCATCCCCAGAAAATCAGTGCTAGGTTTTTCTTCATCTTATACATGTGAACAAGTGTTTTCGACTGTGAAATTAGAAAGAATTATTTCAGAAGCAGACTGACAGACGAGCATTTTAGCCTCGTTCCTTAGAATTAGTACATCTCCTTTCGAACCTCAATATGAGGAACTTTTAAAAATGAAATGGCAATTTCATTCATCTCATGAACATATTTAAGTTGTAGTACTTTGTATATTGTTTTTAAAATTTTAGAAAAATTTATCTTGGCCCTTCAAATTTTTTTTTTTTTCTTTTTCGATCTTTGGCCCACGATCGAAAAAGTTTACCCATCCCTGATCTAATATGTACAGTGAGAAGTTTAAATGGTCATTGAAATTTAGGTACGTATACTTACCTAGATAAAGATCTTTCATCTGCTTTCACATTAATTAATATTCGATGATTCAAAGATCTGGTAAAATTGAAAAAATGCCTCTAAAGTAAAGTTATTACTCATTGTTTGAATTCTTCCACAAGACCTACTTTATTACAGCAGGAATTTCTGCAAAATTTAAGGATTTTTAGTAATTTTACACCATTAAAAAAAAATCACGAATTTTCTGTAGATTTCTATGGAAATTTCGAAAGGCTTTTAATATTTGCTGACATTTTGAACAATCCATTTTCGAATTTAACCACGTTACATAACAGCAAACTAGCTCACCGACGACCGAGCGGTACCAGTGAGGAGCTGCTACCATTGAACACTGGTAGTTCGAAGGGCTCGAATAGCAACGAACGGGCTGATTGAATGGATTATTTCGTGATTCTAGCATGGGTACAAGCCCGTTTCACTTAAAAAGTCCTTAACTAAGGTTTGGTTTGGTTTACGTAATTACGTCAAAGCTTCGAGAGTTATCTGCCTAAGGGAAGCGATGCCTTCGTGGAGGACTTTCAAAGGGAAACTGGCTCGTGTACAAGTTACACTTGGGAAAACCATGAAAACGCTCGTGCAGCCGCTTTGTTCGTGGGATTCGAACCTCGGACCGAGCTACCAGTGTTCAGTGACTTTACCGCTCTGCCGTTCGTAGCGGTTCTCAAGGAAGACATCTTTCCATTTACGCAATAGCTCTTGTGTGCTTTGCTATAATTAAATAAATAAACCAAATCAACCATGATAACAGATATCAAATAAAAAGGTGACGTAACTTATTGATGTGACGTAAACTTATTAAATTGTGCTATCAGCTTAAATCAAGATCTTGATCGCTTATAACGGTTCTGTTAGTACTGACAAAGCTTGGCTGTTTGAAAATAAATTTAACATAATGCGTCATTATCTGACAAGTTCTTTGGAAGTGTAAGTGAAATTCGTCGGCTGCGAAATATTCGCAGAATTTTGCGATTTATTCTTAGAAATTTCCATTAATTTTCTATCCTTTTAAATTTCCATCAAATTATGCCATCCTTTCCGCAATGAGATAACTTGTACTATGTGATGCACGAAATAATACTGAAATATTCAACAAGAAGTGCCATATTATAAGAATTATTGAAGAGGCAAAATTTAACGTATATCACACTATCCCTAATATCTGGAGACTATTTTAAAAGCGTTTCAGTTATGCTTAATTTCAACGTATTCAGTGTGAAGTGCTGACCTAATATATGATGAGATTATTCGGAAAATATACGTATGATTTGAAGGCCTCCAGTTTCTATGATTAAGTTCTATAAATTACCCGAAAATAAATATCAGTTTAGCATTCAAGTTTTTATGTAGAATGATTTCAACTTGGTAACTGAGTTTTAAAGGTAATCTTAACGCTTCATAAAAAAATATCGAATGATTTTTCGACGTTCTCTCATAACCCTGAGATGAATATTTATTTATTAATGGTATTAGTAAAATAATTTATTATTTGAATTATATTTAGCAGACAAACATTGCGCTTGAGAAATTTTTCGTTCAATGAGTGACTCGTTAGCTGAAGGACCTAGGAAGTAAACATTTCCACTGATTCTGCAAATGGCTATTGAAGGCATTCAATGTTTCGTCCTAAATTGCTTGGGGGAGAGGGCAAAAATAGAGGGTACATTAGTGAAACCTGTTCAGCTCTGCAGACGCAAAGCTGGAGACGATCGACAACAAATGGCGTGAAAACGTTCGCCAAGTACGCAATTACGTTTCAGGTTTGCTAAGTTTTAGACAAAATTGATGTACATGCATATTTTTCTGCGCAAGAATGACATTTTAATGAATGAATTGAATGATGGTGAATGTTACTTCGTTCCCTGAAGTAAAAAATTATATTTTAATGCAGAAAAAATCAAATGTTCCCCAAAATAGAAATTGACAATCAGTCCGTATGGAGTAGTGGTATTTGTTTAGGTTTTATTAGCAACCTGTTGGGTGTACTTTCCAGTTTTTCCTTTAAGAAGTGATATTTGTGATTTATTCACAATGTTGTAATTTATTAAAGAATCATTTAAAATATATTTAACCTGAAATTAAAATCAGATAATTATCTAAAAAAATAGCCACAGGTTGCATTTTTTTAATGAAAGTTTGAGACGCTTTTCACAACTAACAACAAGAAAATAAATATTAATAAAATAAAACAGATTTATGTGAATTCAGTGATTTCAGTTTATGCGCGTTTCATATTTATGAATCTCAAAGAAATTGCCTTGAATTAAGCTAAATTAGAGAAATATACCTATATTTTTGGATACATCTTTCTACATGTTCAGTTGTGTAAATATTTTACTTACTTTTATCGCTATACTGCCCACAAATTTGTAAATTTATGCAAAAACATTTTAACAACAGAAAAGTAAGTTTATCTTGATCAAATGCACAAATTATATTCTTAACAGTTCAAAAACTTTAAACTGAATAATAATTAATACATAAAGAAAAGCATTACTTTTTTAACACCTTTAAAATTCATAAAAATAGTAAGAATTGGTGTCTTACTTTTCATGAAAATTATCAAACGAATTACCTAAAATGTTCAAATTATACAGTTTAAATCCTAGCATACATCATTGTATGTTAAGGAACAAAAAGATACCAGCTATAAAAAGAAACATTAAAATGTATTTAACATATTTTGATTATTATTAAGTCCCTTTTTTTACATCTGGAAAGAAAACAACATGACATTGTGATATTTTTTAGCATAGTTATCAAATTACATAAAAAAAAGAAAATCAATACTTACGCGTGAAAAGTAATCCCAGGAATCTTTTTCAAAAATCTGTTTGTGCATCCATATACAACACAAGCTGACATGCTTCAAAAAAAAAAAAAAAAAAAAAAAAAATATTGCAATTAGAGACTTCCTTGCACAAGTCACAGCGATAACAGGAACATGGCCGCTAAGCTTCACCGCTTGAGTTGAACCTTCCCTCCGTCTAAGGCTCCTCTAAACCTAACTTGTCAGTCGAAATTTTTTCTTTTTCACTAACCTCTCTGTCACTTTCTTCATGCCTTTATCCATTTTTTGCAGCAATTCCACTTTTTGTTTGATGGACATCGAAACATGCTTTCGCTTTGTAGATCCCTCCAGAATCGGAAAGTCTTTTTGACATAATCGAAAGTTCAAGCTTACTTTTTATAAAATTGCTCTAACAGCCTGCAAAAAATAATATGCCTGATTCAATTAGAAGATTAAGGAACAATGCAATCTGCAACTTTAACTGAAATAGGTCTGTTATACATTAAACGCACGTATGTGCAGAAAGTTTGTAGCTTTGAGGTCCGGATTATAGATCATTCCAGATTATGGACGTCCGGATTAATGACTTTATACTGTATTTATTTATCCCACACTTTCATTTTGACACATTTTAGTACATGCTTTTCCTCAATATTCAATATTTAATAAGTTGATTTTTTGTTGAACTGAAATATGTAATATGGAAAAATTCTATCAAAAAACATAATTCAACTCAGAATTGAAACAGGAGATAAATAGAGATAATAATGTGGGGTATTTGATCCTCTTCCCCTAATAGTCATTTGAAACATTTTAGCGTGTTTTTCCATTCAGCTGAAACAGTAAAAATATAGAAAAATTCCCACAAAAACATAATTCGGCTGAGAAACAAAACAGGCAAAAAAAAAAAAAAAAAAAAAAAAAAAAAGGGTTCGCGTCAGGAAACTGATTAGTTTAAAACAGGGCTTCTTAAACTTTTTTTCAGTTGTGACCTTTTTTTATCATAGATTTTTTTTAACGACCCCAAAATATTTACGAAAATTTTGTGGGACCCCATAAGCATCGTGAAAATCCGACACGCACGTGAGTAAAACTGTCAATTTTTTCACTTGTACTGTAAGATAATATGGCAGCTTTAGGTCATTATCTTTAATTTCTCATTTTAAGACATAAAACAATGTGAAAATTTTAATTAAGTAACAGATGAAATGACAGCGTCATGTGCAAAGCAAGTAAAATGAAAATTTTTATTATAAAAAGAATGCGTTGAAACATTTTTGTTTTTCTCTTTGTCTGTATTGTCTTATCTTCATCTATTTTCAGATACATTGTGTAAAAATATTCGGTAATTGTAAAATTATTATATTAAGTTTAAGAAATACCAAAACTAATAAAATTTTTTGCGACTTCCTGCTGTAGATGGGGGTTGCGATCTACAGTTTAAGAAAGTTGTCTGAAATAACGTTACAATATTTGATTTTGCTAGAACTTTAACTGAGGCCACAGCCAGTGCGGTTATGGCAGGTGTGCAAAATTTGGAATTTACAGAAATATCAAGTAGCAAAATTTTTGGAATTTAGGAGTGGAAAAGTTTTTAGAATTTAGGACCCACAGAGATAGCATAGCACAACAAAATGTACCTTTTGAAACTAGGACTCCAGTGCATGGTTATATTCTTGTCAGAAATGTATGCCTGACTGCAGAGATGCATTTTGAGTCATCATCGCTAGGTCACCAGCCTACACAGCATTGTGCGATACATCATTCATGTAAATACGGAATAAAATTGATTGCACTAACATAATTCATGTAAATACGGAATACAATTACTGTAATTTTTTAATAAGAATAAAACACTTGCTTTCTGTTCATCTGAAATGGGATAGATTTTCTAGCAGTTATTCCAGCAGAAATTTGAAGAAACGGATCATTCTGTATTCAGTTAGATAAACAAATACACAAGCTATGAACATAAAATATTAAACCGTAATTCACTTTTCACATTGGACAGCCAATGTTTATCAATTTTCACGTGAAAATTGATAAATATTGGCTTTCCCGTAAGTACTTACGGTCGTAGTACGTTTAGTAAGTCGTATTTCCCGTAATTTTGAAAATACTCTATTGCATGGTGTTCAGTTGAAGACAAGCCCGAAATAATTTTTTTTTTTCAAAATGCAATTGATAACTTGTATTGTTTTTTTACAAAATTTAAACCTGGGAGTCATGAACAAATTTGTGGGGGGGTCACCAAATCCAAAGATATTTATTTAACAATAAAAGGTATATGGAATTTGAAGAGAACTTTGGATGTTTTTTAACATTTCCATATTCAAATTTTGATTTTATTGCTTTCCGCTTGATTTGTGTGTTATGCTTGATGATTTCCAAACAGGTTGAATCGAATTTCAATGCAATTGCATACGCGTCGCTAAGATGTAGTTTTTTCGACTATGTTAGTAGTGTCTTGCATGTAATTGTAATATGCATCATTTATAAACTATGTTTCTCAATTCTAATCAAATTTGTTGTCAAGTAAGCACATAACACTTCCTAAGTATTGGAAAATTCAGTAGTGTCTCAAAGGATAATAAAAACAATTTTGTTTTAGCTGCAATTTTGTTCATGATGGTTAAATGGCCCAAAATAGATACCCAATGTTCACAAGAGAAATGGGATGGATGGACCAACATCAAATAAACTTAGAGAAAAACTATTAATGAAAATGCAAACAATAATGAATCCAATGGCTCTCTTTCTACTTCTAAAAAAATTGAGTAAATATCAAGAAGAGTTTATTTTATACTGTTTTACATGTCGCATTATTAATGGAAAATGAATATCCATTGTGTGTTCAATGCAGTGAAAACTTGGCACATGGGAAGTATGAAACCTGCGAAATTAAAAACACATTTAGAAACGGTACTTTTCCGTTTTGCCGGTGCAAACGATAAAGTTGCCAACAATGGTACAACTGATGCCAAACAGAATACCTTCACTGCAACCTTTTACGCCTCATTTTCAAAACAAGTTGCAGCCATTTCTTATCAGATTGACTGCACTGGCATACAATTACATAGAATTTGTACAAGATAGTTAAATTTTATGCTCTAAGACCATTCATGGTAATTAAGTCAATTAGAATGCAATCACACCGCTCATCCGAAGGCAAAAATATAGAAAAGACAACATCACGGGTCAAATTCATCAGTTCTAATGAGAATGGACTAGCGAAGTAAAGCACTGTGGTTTTACGTAATTTCTCAATAAACTATTCGTACGAATTGAAATAATTCTTGCATTTAAATTTGCATTCCAAATAAGGATTTAATTTGTCATTAATGTACAGTCGGTCACAAAAGTATTCGAACACCGGTACCCTATCAGAAAATGACAAGATGGCGTTTTTTTTTTCTCTTTCTCTCTGTGTGTCGTGTTATTCCATCCTAGGTTTTCTTCTCCCCCCCATCTTGGAAAACACTGGAAAAAATTGGTTACGATCTCTTTTTGAATGGGGAGATGCCATTTTGAGAAAAAGCTGACGACCCTATCTTGGAGAATGAACATGACCGCTCTACACACCCTTTCTCTCTCTCTCTCTCTTTGAATTGGGAAGCCATTTTGGGAAAAAGCAGACGACCCTATCTTGGAGAATGGAAATGAACGCCTCTCCCTCTCTCTTTGAAATGGAAAGCCATTTTGGGACCCTCTATTCTTGGGGAGGGAGAAAACTGAAGTCTGCACTTCGCTGTCTCTGAAAAGCGGACCCTCTTCTTCTGATCTTGAAGAACTGGAAATGAAAGCTCTACACGATCTCTCTTTGAATTCAGAAGGTATTTTGGAACCTTCTAATGTTGGAAAACTGAAATGAACGCTCTACGCATTTTCTCTCTCTCTCTCTCTTTGAGATGAGTAGCCATTTTGGAGGATTCTCCACCACCATCCTAACCTTGGAAAACTGAAATGAACGCTCTACGCATTTTCTCTCTCTCTCTCTCTTTCTCTGAAATGGGTAGCCATTTGAAAACTCCCTAACTTTGGAAAAAAACAGAAATGAACGCTCTACACCATCTCTCTTTGAAAATGGGGGTGTCATTTTGAGACCTCCCTCCCCTAAACTTGAAAAAAAAACTGAAATGAACGCTCTACACTTTCTCTCTTTGGACATAGGTAGCCCTTTGGGGACCCTCTCCTCTTGGTAGAAAAAAAAGAACTGAAGTGAAGGCTCTACACAATCTCTCTTGGAATGGGATCCATATTTCGGGAAACGTGGATCACCTCATGCTGGAAAACTGAAGTGAACCACCAAGATTGGACTCTATATAATATTTTTTTTTAATTGACATCATGACCCTCCTCCAATTTGTTATTAAAAAAATTGTTTTTTTTTGTTTTGGTTTTTATCCCATTTCCGAAGTGATTTCAGAAATGCAATTCCATAACAGTTCAATTTCATTCGAGGTTAAATGATCTAAACAGTCTTTGACCCACCCATCCGTATGATTATTTTCTTCTCCTTCCTGTTGCACCAAATTTTGTAAGTCCATATAATCATTCCATACGGGAAGGGCTGGATCCTCACAAGGCTCTCTTGAAACACTTGGAGTCTCTTTGGGATGAGTGGAGGGATCTAGGATGTCTGGACCCGGCTGCGATTCTACCTCCATGATTTCTGGACCCGTTGGAACTTGTTTACCCGGCTGAAATTCTGCCTCTACGATTTCTGGACCCGTTGGAACTTGTGAACCCGGCTGTGATTCTGCCTCCATGATTTCTGGACCTGTTGGAACTTGTGGACCCGGCTGACATTTTACCTCTACGATGTCGGGACTTTTTGAAGCTTGTGGACCCGTCTGACATTCTACCTCTACGATGTCGGGACAGGTTGGAGGAGAAGAAGAAGAAGAAGAGGATACTGGAAGAGGTTCTGTCTGTGAGGAGTCCAAAAGAGGCTGCCTGTTTGAACAAGTCGGGGAAGAAGAAGAAGAAGAAGAAGCTTCTGGATTCTGAAGCGGATCTTGCACGCCAGGTAGGTTCCGGTAAGTCGACCGTTTTTTAAGACGTAATTTTTTTTCTTCCTCCTCATCTTCAATCGTGATGACTTCAATTTCATTCCGTTGCCGGGTCGATTTTGTTTCGGGCCATGACGACGGTTTGGTCCAGCTCCTCTTATCATCTAAGGAAGGGATGGGTAAAGGTTGCGGAGGGTTTTCTTCTTCTTTTTCTTGAAACACCATCGGCGATTGGAAAGAAATCTCCTCTTTCAATTGTTTCCAAAGCGAGTACGAGCACCGATCGACGAGAAAGAGACTCTTCTGGGTTGTGACGATGAGATATTGCGTTTTCGGGGGAACGACATAGTTTTGAAAAGGTCTTAGAATATATTTCTTATATTTCATCCTGTCGCTGACTTTAAAACTTCTT
Organism: Stegodyphus dumicola; assembly: GCF_044657685.1. NCBI lineage: Eukaryota > Metazoa > Arthropoda > Arachnida > Araneae > Eresidae > Stegodyphus > Stegodyphus dumicola. The sequence goes on from NC_140776.1 coordinate 40,580,309, forward strand.
TCCTTCAGATTGGGAGACGATGATTCGTAATAGGCGAGAGGAGCGGCTGTGGTTTGAACAATATGAACTTCGTCCTCAGCCGTCGTTCTCACTCCAAACGTAAAATATCGTTTCGTGAGGAAAATATTCTTCCACCGAAAACTCGTGCGCGGATCCGTATATCGCCGGTCTGTTTGAATGGGCCGTCTTAAAGCTCGATCCATCCGATTCCAAGAGAAGGGAGATTCCTCTTTCGTTTGTTGCGATTCGAATAAACTTCTGTATATATTCTGAACGAGCAGGTTGGAAGATTCGACATCTTGGTTGAAAGAAACGATCGCTTGATGAGGTGGTAAATGCGGAATAAATGTCGCACAATGACACGCCAAAAAGATTTTCAAGTTGGAGATTTGCTTTAGCGTCTTCAAATCCTCCCCGTTCGAAATCCGTTGAGTTGGAAAAACATCTAATAGCGACATGGCTCCCAATGGAAAAGAAATGATCTCGCCCAGTACTCTCGCGTTTTTTATATATAGACACACACAGACACACATAGAGGCTCTATGACGTCCGTTTTATTTGTTTTTTTTTGGTTCTCTCTCTCTCTCTTCTTTCCAAGAAATCTTATCTCCATGACCTCTTTTTCTTTTCTTAAAAGATGAATGTGTGTGGGAATGAGGAAGTGAAAGTAATAATTTAATAAACAAAAAATTATTCTTCAAAGTCACCCTTTCCAATCCAAGCACGTCCAGAGATAGAGGAAGCAGGGAGAGAGGAGGAGGGAAGGGAAGGTCACACTCTCTTTCTCTCTATAAATAAAAGGGGAGAGCCTTAAAGTCCTATTTTTGTCCAAGTGGATCATGAGGAGGCATCCCCAGCTCACTACGTGTATTCCTTTCAAATATAAATATGTTGATCTTTCCTTTTATATCATCCAAGGAGTCGTTTACCTGAAAGCCTCCGATTTTTCAAAATGTGCGGGTTATCATACCGTGGGGAGTTATCAAAAGATGCGGGACGAATTTTTATCCGACGAAAACGTGTTGATGGCTCGTGACATTCCACCTTTGGATGCACAAATTTTGTTAATGAAACGAGCCAAATATTTTTACACGTCCCACTTTCTAACCGTCTCGCAAATGAATAGGATTATGGATCGTCTTGAGAAGACAAAAGGGATTCTCGTTCATTTTAGTGAATGGTTGCACAAATGTTTGCACGAATCTCTCTCGATCGAGAAGACTGGGAAGAATACCTATTATATTCTTCCCGAGGACTCTCCTCCTTCGTCTCATCTTAAGGAGGCCACGACTTTTGAAAAAATCCTCGAGCAAGAAAAAATAGAATGGTGGAACAACTACCCCATCCCTCTCCCCGAGCATCAAGAGGAGCCTGTTCAGAAGAAAAAGAAAAAACCTTTCCAAAAGCCTATCCTCATCCTCCTCGATAATGATGGGGATGAGGAGAAGCCTGTTCAGATTCCTCTCCGTTTGTCAAAACCCGTCGAGGTTGAAAAACCTCTCCCTTCCTCAAGACCCCTTGAGGAAGAGAGACCCCTCGAGAAAGAGAGATCTCTCCCATTGTCAAACCTCCTCGAAGATGAAAAACCTCTCCCTTTCTCAAGACCCCTCGAGAAGGAGGGACCTCTTACTTTATCAAACCCCCTCGAAGATGAAAAACCTCTCCATTTATCAAGACCCCTCGAAAATGAGGGACCTCTCAATTTGTCAAGACCCCTCGAGGATAAGGGAACCAAAACTTCTCTCTCTTTCGAAGAGGAGGGACCTCTCAATTTGTCAAGACCCCTCGAGAATAAGGGAACCGAAAATCCTCTCCCTTTCTCAAGACTTCTCGAGGAGGAGGAGGAGAGACCGCTCCATGTCTCAAGACAGGACCCCCCTCTATCTCTTGAGGATCCGAGGGAAACGATTCCTATTCAAAAACCATCTATCGACGATCCCCAGAAAAGGTCTTCGGAGGAGATTAGACTTCCATGTAGAAAACGAATCTGCCACAATCATCATCATCATCATCATCATAATAATAATAATAATATACCCCCTTCTCAACAACAGAATCCTACAACATTTGCAGATAAATGCATTCAAACCAATCCCTTGATAGTAACCCTTTTGATTGGAGAACCCGTGCATTAGCCTCGAAAAATAAAATGAGATTGTAGACTGTTTCTATGACCAGAATGTTAAGCCAATAGATAGGTCTAGTTCAGAATTTTTCTTTTTAAAAGAAAATAAATAAATAATCCAAAGACTATTCGTAAATATAAATGGTAAAGTCTCGAGTCGACTGGAAAAAAATTTTCAGAGTTGAGAAAAATTCTCCAACTCAAAAAAAAAAAAAAAAAAAAAAAAAAAAAAAAAAAAAAAAAAAAACTTTTTGTTAATTTTTATCATGTCTTAGACATGATAAAAATTAACGACCCTCTTCCCTTTTCGTCTGGGAATGTTGTCTCACTCTTTTGAAAAACAAATCGTGATTCATTCATGGAATGATTGCCATTAGAGAAAGGATGAGTCATGGTCTATTTTTAGAAAGGGTGAGACATCCTTCCCAGACAAAAAGGGAGGGTCATTAATTTTTATCATGTCTAAGACATGATAAAAATTAACCAAAAGTTTTTTTTTTTTTTCATTAGAGAATTTTATCTCAGCTCTGAGAAATTTTTTTTCTCCCAGCCGATTCGAGACTTTACCATTTGTTTTTAAGAATGATTTCTCCCTGATCTATTATTTCAAAATTCCAAGTTTCGCTTCAGAACCATCTCTGCTGTTGAAGAAGTAACATGATATATGTATTTTTTTTAAAGAGTTCTGTCAAGATTGAATTGTGCAGGATCGACCTTGCGAATTTCTTCTCTGTGTCTTTAAATAATAATGATAACGAACCGCTTTTTGTAGAGCGCAATGGAAAAAACCTTTTGTATGGTTAGGACAATTCATGTGTTCGATCCCATTGTATTTGAGAATCTCTTGCGTCGATCCCGAAATGCAATAAATGGATCTTTGCAACCATTTCTCTAAAAACCGCCGTTTCATTTCTCCTCGCACCCAAATCATGGAAAAAGGTTCCGTCAACATCGTTAACACCCATGGAAAATAACTGTACGGAATTTCTCCTTCGTACCACGACAAGCCGTGATAATAATCACTCGCCCACACAGCGGTTCGTTTTTCTTTCTCGGTGAGCATTTGCCATGGAAACGGGGGTTTAAAAACAAATACCCCTCGAGAAGTACCGTCCAATGTGACGTAAGCCAATTCTTTCACAATAAAGGCTCCTTGAGAATCGTAGAAACCTTCAAAGTCGAGCACGAGTTCCATGTTTTTTATTTCTTTTTCTTTCCAAGGTGACCTTTATTATTATTATGATGGATGTGTATTGACATACGCACGATATTATTCAAAAAACAAATATATATACGAATGTGACCTTTCCCAGAATTCATACGACCTGTCACGTGCAACCTTCTCTCTCTCTCTCTCTCTCTATAAAAGAGGAGACGGCGAGAGAACGCTATCCATGTTTTCTTTCAGGACACACAGCGAGAGAGAGAGAGAATTTTGTTTTCTTTTTTTCCTCAATTGAAGAAGATGGACTTTTGAGTGCCAAACCTCTCAAAGATTCCTATATTGTTCTGGACATGGAATACTTTCACTGTTATGATCCAAAGACGGGAGATATATGTTTCATCTTGAAAGAACTGGGCTACATCACTTGCGATTTAACCTTATGCGGCTCCATGATTTTTCTCCCTCCTGTCCATTACGATGACTTATCGTCCCGCAATCAAGCTCTGGTCAACCAGACTACAAATAACCGACACGGCCTGCAATGGACCGAGGGTCGTCTTTCCTACGAGCATCTTCCTACAATCCTGAAAATGCTGACCGAAAATGTGGAGGTGATCTACGTCAATGGATACGATAAAGCCGAATTTTTCAGCAAGCTCTGCCAGCGATCCGTTTACGAGTTTTACATCTCAGGGAAAACAAGAACAAGTCGGAATGCACGCGACACCAATATTTCCAAAAGATGATTCATTGTGCCGAGAACAAGGTGAGAAATTTTCGATACCATTTGATGGAGGGTAGTTACGTTTTCCGGAAATTACATTGTTACCCCTCCGAAAGCAAAGCTGTCGAAGACGAAGAGGAGGCGGAAGAATCTCCCCAGGAGAACTCGTGCGACGATGAGGAGGAGGAGGAGGATGAACTTTCTAATAATAATAATAAATGTCTAAGTTGGGATGCTTTAGAGACCCAAGAATATTGGTCTCAACCCTTATCTCACCTAGACCTGAAAGAGGATCCTCAAGTGTACTCTTTGTGGTCCTCTTCTAAAATTTGGTCTTGGAGAGAACCCTTGAATGTTCATGAATGAAATGGTATGTAAATCCCTAGAGGAAAAAAATAGAAAAAAAAGTTCTTTTTTTTTGTAATATGTTGATTTCTTTCCAATCCCATTTCTTTTCCATAACTCCACCCCAATCGACGAGAAGAAGAAGAATTTTCCAAGTTACACAAGACGAATCTTCCAAGTTACACAAGACGTAGAAAGATTTCATAAGGATTTATAAATTACACGCTCCCACATGATATATGTATAGAGAGAAAAAGACCCTCTGTTCTCTAGCCAATACGTCAAGACTTCCCTAAACTAAGAGAGATCATGAGTACCGAGGAAACCTTAGCAGAGCAAGTGGAAAGACTTTCAAAGAGATTTGAAGAGCTAAGACTGGATAGATTTACAGTTCCGCCGACTAAAGAGGAAATTATCATCGATTTCAACAAACCGCTGTACTTTCATCCCCTACCCCAAAGAATGAGACGAATGGACTCGCCGTTGAACAGTTCCAATGAGAAACAAAATGTCACTTATTTGAATAGTCAATTTCAACACATGAATATTTCATAAGTATTTTTTTGTTTTTTTCCCTAAAGCGTAGGGAGATCGGATCAGTAGTTTTTCCCTTTTCATCGTCGAAAAAGATTGGGAGGAAAAATCTTTCTCAGCTCTCTCAAAAAAATTTTTCAGCCTTAAAAAAAAAAAAAAACTTTTTGTTAATTTTTATCATGTCTTAGACATGATAAAAATTAACTCTACCCCCCCTTTTGTCTGGGAATGTTGTCTCACACTTTCTAAAAATAGACCATCACTCCCCCTTTCCTAAAGAATAGAATTCCAAGAATGGGATCTGGTCTATTTTTAGAAACGGTGAGACCCTATTCCCAGACAAAAGGCGGGTAGAGTTAATTTTTATCATGTCTAAAGTTCAGGGTCCATCCATCTTCTTATGTGAAACGGTGACCCTGACGAGATCGAGATAAACAAGTCCTGTGAGTTGTTTTGTAATCTTGACGCGATCCAAGAAAGACTTTTTATTTTTTTTTGAAATAGGCGGGGGGTGGGGAGAGAAAATATTCTCACGACCCTCAGATATCTTTTCATAAATATATTTTTTATCAAAGTGTTTCTTTCATTCCGATCCTTTTAAGAGGTTGGAATGACCCTGACATTTAGATGGGGTCGCGATCCCGACAGATGTCGCGCGAGTATAAAAATGTGTATCCTCCACGAGATTTCTTCAGAGAACAGAAGAAGACGTGAACTGAGCTGGTAAGTCCCTTTGGTCCTATGAATATGGTTATCTATAAACTCGATTTGATTCTTTGTTTCTTTTTTTAATAATCATAATAATCATAACTTCATTTAAAAAGAACTCTCTTCTTAACCCTTTGAAAAGAAAAATGTCTCTTTCAAGACGACGACTCTAAAACGTTTTATTGTTTTTTCCCCCCTTTCTAGATCTTCCCTGTTATACATATATACCTTTTCGATTCTTTTTTTTGCTCCTGTTTGTGGAAGACATCAACGTATTCATCGCCATGGGGTGTTCAGAAAACTTTATCGTGCTCGATCTAGAGGGTTTCCAGTCCTACAACCACAAGAAGGGTGAATTTACCTACGTTTTAAAAGAATTGGGCTATGCGACAAAAGATTTTTTGACCGTGGGATCGTTGACGTTTGCTCCTCCTCACCCCTTCCACCAACTGAATGAAAAAAACCAAAAGACGAATGCCTGGCTGACGAGAAACCGGCACGGACTTCGTTGGAACGAGGGTCATATTCCCTACAACCATTTAGGACGCATTCTCCAATCGCTCACTCACAGCTTCTCCACGATTTATGTGGTGGGATGTCAGAAAGCTAAATTCTTTGCTAAAGCCTTGGATTATCAAAAACCCGTGACGGAAATTTATGTGCCAGATGGAATCATTTGGAAGTATCGGGAAAAAATGTGCCCGACATCATCAAAGGAGGAAATATTTCCATTGTGCCGAAAACAAAGTGCGCAACTATCGATGGCATATTATGGAAGGAGATTTTCATATCAATCACGTCTATCCAGACGGAACGGAGAAAGAGGAGAGGATTCAGGAGGAAGCAGACAATCCTCTGCAAGCTTTTGATAAGGCCTACGATCAGTTAGAGAAGGATCCGTTCCCAAAAGCGTACGATAACCTCATCCAGAAATGGGATAATCTGTCCTGTTTCCAAGTGATGGAACATCCGGATGAGCATACGCCTTTAAACTTGATGGGCTCTTCTTTGTCGTCAACTTCCTCCAATAACTCGAGGAAGACGACGGAGGGTTGGGGAGACATACCTGAAAATATTCCCCATTACGATCCAGCAGCCTGTTGGGACGAACCTTCCAAAGAATCTCCTGAGACCCCCAAAATATCTTCAGAGGATCCAAAGACAAAATCCACTGAGTGTTGGGACGATGAACGGACGACTCATGCTCTAAAATCCACTAAGACTATGTCCACTGAGTGTTGGGACAATGAACAGACGACTCATGCTCTAAAATCCACTAAGACTATGTCCACTGAGTGTTGGGACAATGAACAGACGACTCATGCTCCAAAATCTACTGAGACTATGTCCACTGAATGTTGGGACAATGAACGGACGACCCATGCTCCAAAATCGACTGAGACTATGTCCACTGAGTGTTGGGACGATGAAACCGAAAAGACGACAGAGAATTGGGATGACCGTTCTCAAAAGTATTTGAATTGATATATACATAAACTCAGGAGGAAAAAAATAAAGAAAAGATTTTTAGAAATAAGTAGGGAAAGGTTCTCCGCTTTCCCTATATTTATGGAAATGGACTAAGAAGAGAGAGAGAGAGAGAGAGACGAATCAGGAGACCAAAAAAAAAAATGGGTCTTGGAAGGAATGAGTGCAAATGCATTCGATTCCTTCCAAGACCCATTTTTTTGGGTCCCTCTCTCATCCAATCTTGGAAAAGAACTTTGTCCTATTTTTCTAGGTCCATTCAAAAAGAAATGAATCTATCCATAAATTTTCTTAAAAGAAAAAAAAACAAAAAGATCCTTTACCTCTTGACGGTCCAAAGTCGAGAATCTTGGAAAAAGTCATCCACTCTCCATCCAGTCAAGCTTCTCTGTAGAAAATCTAGTAGGTGCATCTGCATTCTTGAACAACCGGCAGTTATTATTGGACGCGAAACGTCGAATGCTGAAATAGTTAACAGTGAGCCCATTCTTAAAGAAACGGGGGGGGGATGTTTTATTCATCCAGTCGAGTGAGGAAAAATTTCTGAGAGCCGGAGAAAAATTTCTCTAGCTGAAAAAAAAAAAAAATCTGAAAGGATTCAGATTTTAGATTACGTCCAAAGTGGCATTGTCCCCGAAGGACTTTGATTGTGATTAATGATATGATATTTGTTTTTCAATGCAAATGATTTTTAAAATAGTTTTTTTTACTAAGGTCTATTTCAATGGTTTCTTCTTACTGCGGTTGCTTGACTACCGTTTTATTGAGAATGATTACTATTCTATTGTTTCATACAACGGAAAATGGTAACTATATGGAAATGGAGGACAAGAGTGGAGGATGAGAGAGTGTGGATGAGTAGAGACAGGAGGAGGATTAGAGAGTGGAGGAGGATGGGAAAGCGAGTAGGATGGGAGAGCGAGGAGGATGGGAGAGCGAGGAGGATGAGAGAGCGAGGAGGATAAGAGAGAGGAGGAGGATGGGAGAGCGAGGAGGATGAGAGAGTGGAGGAGGATGGGAGTGCGAGGAGGATAAGAGAGAGGAGGAGGATAAGAGAGAGGAGGAGGAGAGAGTGGATAAGGATAAGAGAGCGAGGAGGAGGTGAGAGTGGATCAGGGTAAGTGCGTTATTTTGAAAAGTGATTCGCCGTCTACAGTTGTCGACGCAAAACGCCCAAACGAAACTAATAGTCCTTCGGGGACAATGCCCCTTTGGACTAAAAAAAAAAAAAACCCCTTTTAGTCTGAAAATTGATGTCTTCAATTTTTCAAAAATTGAAGACATCAATTTTCAAATTTTCAGACTAAAAGGGGGGTATTTTTTTTTTTTTTTTTATATCTAACTTTGAACCACAGAAATTTTTTCCGGCTCTCAGAAACTTTTCCCAGCCGACTCGATGTGAATAAAACTTTACTGTTTGTTAAGAATGTTATTTAATGGATCGATTTCAACCTATCGAGTTTCGCTTGAGTTCCGGCCGTGCTGTGGGCCCACCTGGATACAAGTTTTCCCCTTTTGGAATAGAATAAAACTTTACTGTTTTTTAAGAACGTTATTTAATGGATCGATTTCAACCTATCGAGTTTCGCTTGAGTTCCGGCCGTGCTGTGGGCGCACCTGGATACAAGTTTTCCCCTTTTGGAATAGAATTTCCGTCAAGGTAGGCAGGCTACTTTTCCTCTTTTTGAATTTTTCATGTCATTTCATTTGTATTACAATATACTGAAAACGGGCGTTCGAACTGATTTCTAGGCTATTTCTATACAAATGGAGCTCATTCCAACAAAGAAATGATGTCTTTTTTTTATTTTGTGGACTGCCAATTTGTATTGGAATATACTGAAAACGGGTGTTTGAGTCGGTTTTCAGTATATTTCAATACAAATAGAGCTCGATCCAAGAAAGAAATGATGTCTTTTTTTTTATTTTGTGGACTGCCAATTTGTATTGGAATATACTGAAAACGGGTGTTTGAGTCGGTTTTCAGTATATTCCAATACAAATAGAGCTCGATCCAAGAAAGAAATGATGTCTTTTTTTTATTTTGTGGATTGCCAATTTGTATTGGAATATACTGAAAACGGGCGTTCACGTCGGTTTTCAGTATATTTCAATACAAATGGAGCTCGATCCAAGAAAAAAATGATGTCATTTTTTTATTTTGTGGATTGCCAATTTTGTATTGGAATATACTGAAAACGGGCGTTCACGTTGGTTTTCAGTATATTTCAATACAAGTGGAGCTCCATCCAAGAAAAAAATGATGTCTTTTTTTATTTTGTGGACAGCCAATTTTGTATTGGAATATACTGAAAACGGGCGTTCACGTTGGTTTTCAGTATATTTCAATACAAGTGGAGCTCCATCCAAGAAAAAAATGATGTCTTATTTTTATGTTGTGGACAGCCAATTTTGTATTGGGGTATACTGAAAACGGGGGTTCGTTGGAATATACTGAAAACGGGCGTTCACGTCGGTTTTCAGTATATTTCAATACAAATGGAGGTCGATCCAAGAAAGAAATGATGTCTTTTTTTTATTTTGTGGACTGCCCTCTTTGTATTGGAATATACTGAAAACGGGTGTTCACGTCGGTTTTCAGTATATTCCAATACAAGTGGAGCTCGATCCAAGAAAAAAATGATGTCTTTTTTTTATTTTGTGGACTGCCAATTTTGTATTGGAATATACTGAAAACGGGCGTTCACGTCGGTTTTCAGTATATTCCAATACAAGTGGAGCTCGATCCAAGAAAAAAATGATGTCTTTTTTTTATTTTGTGGACTGCCAATTTTGTATTGGAATATACTGAAAACGGGCGTTCACATCGGTTTTCAGTATATTCCAATACAAATGGAGCTCGATCCAAGAAAAAATGATGTCTTTTTTTTATTTTGTGGACTGCCAATTTGTATTGGAATATACTGAAAACGGGTGTTTGAGTCGGTTTTCAGTATATTTCAATACAAATAGAGCTCGATCCAAGAAAGAAATGATGTCTTTTTTTTATTTTGTGGACTGCCAATTTTGTATTAGAATATACTGAAAACGGGCGTTCACGTCGGTTTTCAGTATATTCCAATACAAGTGGAGCTCGATCCAGAAAAAAATGATGTCTTTTTTTATGTTGTGGACTGCCCTATTTTGTATTGGAATATACTGAAAACGGGCGTTCGAGTCGGTTTTCAGTATATTCCAATACAAATGGAGCTCTATCCAAGAAAAAAATGATGTCTTCTTTTATGTTGTGGACAATCAATTTTGTATTGGAATATACTGAAAACGGGCGTTCGAGTCCTTTTTCCGACTATTTCTACACACATTCCACTATATTAAAATGACGTTATGGTTGAGTCCAAACAGAGTCGTCCCCGGACAGAGTCGTCTCCGGACAAAGTCGTCCCCTCCTTTCTTTGAATTCTATTCTTTAAAAGGATGAGTCATGGTCTATTTTTAGAAAGTGGGAGACAACATTCCCAGACAAAAGGGGGGGGTGAGTTAATTTTTATCATGTCTAGAAGACATGATAAAAATTAACAAAAAGTGTTTTTTTTTTTTTTTTTTTTTTTTTTTTACATCTCAGAATTTTTTTCTGAGCTCTGAGAAATTTTTCCTAGTCGATCCGATTTCGTTTTTCGACTATCACTTTCAACTCTTCACTTTTCCTATCCACTGTTGTTGGAATTGTGTTCACTGGAGCCTATTTCTTTTTTTGCAATCTCGCTTTTAGTTTTCTCTGAGATTCCTTAGAAATGGCTATATAAATTGCACCATCTATATAGAGATGATGTCCAAACAAAGTCGTCCCCGGACCATCTTGATGACCGAATATGTATAGAAATAGTCTGAAAATGGGCTTGAGGGCCGGTTTCTGGACGATTCCTGTACAAATTCGGCCGCATCCAGAAAAACAAAAATACATAGTTTCATTTTGGGTGGACAGGAGATGATAAATTTCTTTTCTCTCTCTCTCTCCCAATATTGGAGGAGAGAGTGGCCCAAAAAATGGGTCTCGGAAGGAATCGAATGCATTTTGAAATGCACTCATTCCTTCCAAGACCCATTTTTTGGTCTCCTGATTCAACTCTCCAGTCTATGGTATAGGGAAAGCGGAGAACGTTTCCCCTTCCTTAAGCAACTGGAGACCATATCGCATCATCATCATCATCGTCATCATCACCATCATCCTCTTTCTGATACTTTTCAACGAAGGCTTGATGTCTCTGGATGATTTTGGGGAGATGATGGATCCCGAATTGAGTGATGAAAAAGAGAGGACTCTTTTTCCTTTCTTGTTCGTCTTGCACAGTCTCTCGGAAGGTGATATACGTTTCCCCGTCCTCCTCAATTTTCGTCAGAGGTCTCATGAATATTTTACACATCCAAGGGAAGAGCGACTTGTTATGCAGGGATTTCGAAGCGACGAAGGCCGCTTCATTCGAAGTGAGGACAATCTGGTTCGGTTGACCCCATTCTTTGGAGTAGTTGTCCAAATCGCCTAGTCGAAGAAAATGGTGTCGATTAGGAAAAAAGACTTGGAGAACACTCGTCGTATACGAGACGTTCGTAGGCAAGAGAGTCAAGATATCTTTGGCATTCCAGTACAGGAATCCTAGATCCACATACGCGTGCACGTAATAGTCATCGTTATATTCCAGTTTGAGCAGCATGGCTTTTGTATTTTTTTTTCCGTTCTCAAGGCGAAACACTCGTCTGATATGAACAAGAGCTCGCTGGCGATCCGTTTATATAGACTCCTCAGAGAGAGAGAGAGAGGGAGAGGGGAGGAGGAACAAGGTTGATGAATTCTAAAATAAAAAAAATAATAAAACATGAGATCGGCTGGCAAAATATTTTCAGAGCTCAGAAAAAAATTCTGAGATGTAAAAAAAAAAACTTTTTGTTAATTTTTATCATGTCTTCTAGACGTGATAAAAATTAACTCATCCCCCTTTTGTTTGGGTATGTTGTCTCACCGTTTCTAAAAATAGACCAGAACCCAGTCTTTTCTTGGAATTCTATTCTTTAAAAGGATGAGTCATGGTCTATTTTTAGAAAGTGGGAGACAACATTCCCAGACAAAAAGGGGGGTGAGTTAATTTTTTTCATGTCTAGAAGACATGATAAAAATTAACAAAAAGGTTTTTTTTTTTTAGTCCAAAGGGGCATTGTCCCCGAAGGACTATTAGTTTCGTTTGGGCGTTTTGCGTTGACAACTGTAGACGGCGAATCACTTTTCAAAATAACGCACTTACCCTGATCCACTCTCTTATCCTTATCCACTCTCTCCTCCTCCTCTCTCTCTTATCATCCTCCTCTCTCTTATCCTCCTCGCTCTCCCATCCTCCTCCACTCTCTCATCCTCCTCGCTCTCCCATCCTCCTCCACTCTCTCATCCTCCTCGCTCTCCCATCCTCCTCCTCTCTCTTATCCTCCTCGCTCTCCCATCCTACTCGCTTTCCCATCCTCCTCCACTCTCTAATCCTCCTCCTCTCTCTACTCATCCACACTCTCATCCTCCACTCTTGTCCTCCATTTCCATATAGTTACCATTTCCCGTTGTATGAAACAATAGAATAGTATTCATTCTCAATAAAACGGTAGTCAAGCAACCGCAGTAAGAAGAAACCATTGAAATAGACCTTAGTAAAAAAACTATTGTAAAAATCATTTGCATTGAAAAACAAATATCATATCATTAATCACAATCAAAGTCCTTCGGGGACAATGCCCCTTTGGACGTAATCTAAAATCTGAATCCTTTCAGATTTTTTTTTTTTTTTACATCTCAGAATTTTTTTCTGAGCTCTGAAAATATTTTGACAGCCGATCTCATTTCGTTTTTCGACTTTCACTTTCAACTCTTCACTTTTTTATAAAAGCATTCCACGTTTCTGTTCAGAACAGTGTCTCTCTCTACCCAAATCTGAAACCCTAGTCACGAGAAATAATGAGACTAGAAAAATAGTTTAGCTTATTGATCTAAAAAATGTCCCATGCTAGAACTCAGAATTATAATCAGAGCGGGGCTTTCCAGTATCCACTTCCAAGATTTTAGATTTGCCATGGGTGACATGTTCCCAAATTCATAAATTCTTCAATTATAGTCCCCTTCTTTGACAAATGGCTAAGAAATTCTTAAAGAATATCATGATAAAGATTTAGCTATCTATACATAACATTATGTTTTCTTTTCAAAAAACAAAATCCAGTCTTGATCGAAATGGACTTTACGCACAATTTATTGTATCCCCCCCTTTCCAAGATTGGTTTGAAGAAGTGATCAAAAAAAATGGGTCTGGAAGGAAACAGGTGCATTTCGAGAAAAGAAAAGAGGACCCTCTTTTTCTCGCAATGCACCCGTTTCCTTCCAGACCCATTTCTTTTGCCTCCTCAGAACTCTCTTTCTTTTCTCCTCCCTCTCTCTCTTAAGAGGGATTGAAAGAAAGAGGCTAGATGGAAAAGTTTCTTTTTTTTTTCTTTCGAGAAGATAAAAAAAAATTTGGAGGAGGAGCAAATTTTTTTTTGGGTGGTGGTGGTTGTTTTTTTTAGAAGGTGATGACTTTAGTGACATTTAAAGAGACCACCAGAGGATCCGTTTGAGTCTCGACGACCTTTTCTTGACGGGGGTCTGTCTGGCAATAAGCGCTGGCATATTGTTTAGGGTAAGTAGAAGAGTCCGTCATGCCTGGATGAGGCGGTATGTAGCGCACTCCCAGATTAAAGAGGGTGATGAAGGGAAATTTCTCCCCCGGATAGAGCAGTCGGTAAACGGGTTGATTGGGTACAACTCGAACCAGCGGCTGAGTTAAAATGCTATACACCCAGGCCAGAAGCTGATTATTTTTCGGATTATTTTCGGCCAGATGTAACATTTCTTCGCTGGAGAGGACATATCCCTCTTGAGAACTGCCGAGACTCTCAAGATCTTTTATTTTCCTGAAGACGTGGTGTTCGTCGAAAAACACGGAGAGAATGTCCCAGGTTCTTTTACTGGAAGTATGAATCAGAGGCAAAATGTCCGTAGCGTTCCAAAACAATCTTCCGTCATCCACATAACAGCGAATGCTCACAAACTCATTATATAAGACGCGGATCATCATCTTGAGTAGAAATATGGATACCCACAGCAGTCTCTCTCTCTGGGAAATAGAGTCTGTCTTCCACTCGCCTCTCTATATATACGAGAAGACCACGTGATGGGCGACGTGACGGTTGACTTCTAGAAAAAAAATCAACTTTGTCTACCTCTCTCTCTATGACCTTCTATTTTTTTCCTAAAGGACACCCCGTCACCTTTTCAAAGGTCATGGGATTGAGAGGAACGAAAGAAAAAAAAAACAACCATCCTTTCTATACTACCTATGACCTTCTCCTAGAGACCCCTGTCATTTTCTTCTCGAGAGCTACTTGATGAAAGCTTTTTTTTTATTCTAAAGTTTATCAACTTTGTAGACACATGACCCCGTCACCTTCTCAAAGGCCATGTCGTATGGAATGGGACCCTTTTGGTTTTTTCTTTTGAGAAAATAAAAAATAAAACAACTTTATAATCATCTCTCTATGACCTTCACAAACACTCATGTTTTATCATTTTTTTATTTTAGAATTCATCAACCTTGTTCCTCCTCCCCTCTCCCTCTCTCTCTCTCTCTGAGGAGTCTATATAAACGGATCGCCAGCGAGCTCTTGTTCATATCAGACGAGTGTTTCGCCTTGAGAACGGAAAAAAAATACAAAAGCCATGCTGCTCAAACTGGAATATAACGATGACTATTACGTGCACGCGTATGTGGATCTAGAATTCCTGTACTGGAATGCCAAAGATATCTTGACTCTCTTGCCTACGAACGTCTCGCATACGACGAGTGTTCTCCAAGTCTTTTTTCCTAATCGACACCATTTTCTTCGACTAGGCGATTTGGACAACTACTCCAAAGAATGGGGTCAACCGAACCAGATTGTCCTCACTTCGAATGAAGCGGCCTTCGTCGCTTCGAAATCCCTGCATAACAAGTCGCTCTTCCCTTGGATGTGTAAAATATTCATGAGACCTCTGACGAAAATTGAGGAGGACGGGGAAACGTATATCACCCTCCGAGAGACTGTGCAAGACGAACAAGAAAGGAAAAAGAGTCCTCTCTTTTTCATCACTCAATTCGGGATCCATCATCTCCCCAAAATCATCCAGAGACATCAAGCCTTCGTTGAAAAGTATCAGAAAGAGGATGATGGTGATGATGATGATGATGATGATGATGCGATATGGTCTCCAGTTGCTTAAGGAAGGGGAAACGTTCTCCGCTTTCCCTATACCATAGACTGGAGAGTTGAATCAGGAGACCAAAAAAATGGGTATTGGAAGGAATGAGTGCATTTCAAAATGCATTCGATTCCTTCCGAGACCCATTTTTTTGGGCCACTCTCTCCTCCAATATTGGGAGAGAGAGAGAGAAAAGAAATTTATCATCTCCTGTCCACCCAAAATGAAACTATGTATTTTTGTTTTTCTGGATGCGGCCGAATTTGTAGAGGAATCGTCCAGAAACCGGCCCTCAAGCCCATTTTCAGACTATTTCTATACATATTCGGTCATCAAGATGGTCCGGGGACGACTTTGTTTGGACATCATCTCTATATAGATGGTGAAATTTATATAGCCATTTCTAAAGAATCTCAGAGAAAACTAAAAGCGAGATTGCAAAAAAAGAAATAGCCTCCAGTGAACACAATTCCAACGACAGTGGATAAGAAAAGTGAAGAGTTGAAAGTGAAAGTCGAAAAACGAAATGGGATCGACTAGGAAAAATTTCTCAGAGCTCAGAAAAAAACTCTGAGATGTAAAAAAAAAAAAAAAAAAAAACACTTTTTGTTAATTTTTATCATGTCTTCTAGACATGATAAAAATTAACTCAACCCCCTTTTGTCTAGGAATGTTGTCTCCCACTTTCTAAAAATAGACCATGACTCATCCTTTTAAAGAATAGAATTCAAAGAAAAGAGGGGACGACTTTGTCCGGAGACGACTCTGTCCGGGGACGACTCTGTTTGGACTCAACCATAACGTCATTTTAATATAGTGGAATGTGTGTAGAAATAGTCGGAAAAAGGACTCGAACGCCCGTTTTCAGTATATTCCAGTACAAAATTGATTGTCCACAACATAAAAAAAGACATCTTTTTTTCTTGGATAGAGCTCCATTTGTATTGGAATATACTGAAAACCGACTCGAACGCCCGTTTTCAGTATATTCCAATACAAAATAGGGCAGTCCACAACATAAAAAAAAGACATCATTTTTTTCTTGGATGGAGCTCCATTTGTATTAGAATATACTGAAAACCGACTCGAACGCCCGTTTTCAGTATACTCCAATACAAAATTGGCTGTCCACAACATAAAAAAAAGACATCATTTTTTTTTGGATGGAGCTCCATTTGTATTGAAATATACTGAAAACCAACGTTAACGCCCGTTTTCAGTATACTCCAATACAAAATTGGCTGTCCACAACATAAAAAAAGACATTTTTTTCTTGGATCGAGCTCTATTTGTATTGGAATATACGGAAAACCGACTCAAACACCCGTTTTCAGTATATTCCAATACAAATTGGCAGTCCACAAAATAAAAAAAAAGACATCATTTTTTTTCTTGGATGGAGCTCCACTTGTATTGAAATATACTGAAAACCAACGTGAACGCCCGTTTTCAGTATATTCCAATACAAAATTGGCAGTCCACAAAATAAAAAAAAGACATCATTTTTTTCTTGGATCGAGCTCCACTTGTATTGGAATATACTGAAAACCGACGTGAACGCCCGTTTTCAGTATATTCCAATACAAAATTGGTAGTCCACAAAATAAAAAATAGACATCATTTTTTTCTTAAATCGAGCTCCACTTGTATTGGAATATACTGAAAACCGACGTGAACACCCGTTTTCAGTATATTCCAATACAAATAGGACAGTCCACAAAATAAAAAAAAAGACATCATTTCTTTCTTGGATCGAGCTCCATTTGTATTGAAATATACTGAAAACCGACGTGAACGCCCGTTTTCAGTATATTCCAATGAACGCCCGTTTTCAGTATACTCCAATACAAAATTGGCTGTCCACAACATAAAAAAAAGACATCATTTTTTTCTTGGATGGAGCTCCACTTGTATTGAAATATACTGAAAACCAACGTGAACGCCCGTTTTCAGTATATTCCAATACAAAATTGGCAGTCCACAAAATAAAAAAAAAGACATCATTTTTTTTCTTGGATGGAGCTCCACTTGTATTGAAATATACTGAAAACCAACGTGAACGCCCGTTTTCAGTATATTCCAATACAAAATTGGCAATCCACAAAATAAAAAAAAGACATCATTTCTTTCTTGGATCGAGCTCTATTTGTATTGGAATATACTGAAAACCGACTCAAACACCCGTTTTCAGTATATTCCAATACAAATTGGCAGTCCACAAAATAAAAAAAAAGACATCATTTCTTCGTTGGATCGAGTTCTATTTGTATTGAAATATACTGAAAACCGACTCAAACACCCGTTTTCAGTATACTCGAATACAAAATTGGCAGTCCACAACATAAAAAAAAATACATCATTTTTTTCTTGGATGGAGCTCCATTTGTATTGAAATATACTGAAAACCAACGTGAACGCCCGTTTTCAGTATACTCCAATACAAAATTGGCTGTCCACAACATAAAAAAAGACATCATTTTTTTCTTGGATCGAGCTCCATCTGTATTGGAATATACTGAAAACCGATGTGAACGCCCGTTTTCAGTATATTCCAATACAAAATTGGCAGTCCACAAAATAAAAAAAAGACATCATTTTTTTCTTGGATCGAGCTCCACTTGTATTGGAATATACTGAAAACCGACGTGAACGCCCGTTTTCAGTATATTCAATTACAAAATTGGCAGTCCACAAAATAAAAAAAAAGACATCATTTTTTTCTTGGATCGAGCTCCACTTGTATTGGAATATACTGAAAACCGACGTGAACACCCGTTTTCAGTATATTCCAATACAAAATTGGCAGTCCACAAAATAAAAAAAACACATCATTTTTTTCTTGGATCGAGCTCCACTTGTATTGGAATATACTGAAAACCGACGTGAACACCCGTTTTCAGTATATTCCAATACAAAAAGGACAGTCCACAAAATAAAAAAAACACATCATTTTTTTCTTGGATCGAGCTCCACTTGTATTGGAATATACTGAAAACCGACGTGAACACCCGTTTTCAGTATATTCCAATACAAATATGACAGTCCACAAAATAAAAAAAAAGACATCATTTCTTTCTTGGATCGAGCTCCATTTGTATTGAAATATACTGAAAACCGACGTGAACGCCCGTTTTCAGTATATTCCAATGAGCGCCCGTTTTCAGTATACTCCAATACAAAATTGGCTGTCCACAACATAAAAAAAAGACATCATTTCTTTCTTGGATCGAGCTCTATTTGTATTGGAATATACTGAAAACCGACTCAAACACCCGTTTTCAGTATATTCCAATACAAATTGGCAGTCCACAAAATAAAAAAAAAGACATCATTTCTTCGTTGGATCGAGTTCTATTTGTATTGAAATATACTGAAAACCGACTCAAACACCCGTTTTCAGTATACTCGAATACAAAATTGGCAGTCCACAACATAAAAAAAAATACATCATTTTTTTCTTGGATGGAGCTCCATTTGTATTGAAATATACTGAAAACCAACGTGAACGCCCGTTTTCAGTATACTCCAATACAAAATTGGCTGTCCACAACATAAAAAAAGACATCATTTTTTTCTTGGATCGAGCTCCATCTGTATTGGAATATACTGAAAACCGATGTGAACGCCCGTTTTCAGTATATTCCAATACAAAATTGGCAGTCCACAAAATAAAAAAAAGACATCATTTTTTTCTTGGATCGAGCTCCACTTGTATTGGAATATACTGAAAACCGACGTGAACGCCCGTTTTCAGTATATTCAATTACAAAATTGGCAGTCCACAAAATAAAAAAAAAGACATCATTTTTTTCTTGGATCGAGCTCCACTTGTATTGGAATATACTGAAAACCGACGTGAACACCCGTTTTCAGTATATTCCAATACAAAATTGGCAGTCCACAAAATAAAAAAAACACATCATTTTTTTCTTGGATCGAGCTCCACTTGTATTGGAATATACTGAAAACCGACGTGAACACCCGTTTTCAGTATATTCCAATACAAAAAGGACAGTCCACAAAATAAAAAAAACACATCATTTTTTTCTTGGATCGAGCTCCACTTGTATTGGAATATACTGAAAACCGACGTGAACACCCGTTTTCAGTATATTCCAATACAAATATGACAGTCCACAAAATAAAAAAAAAGACATCATTTCTTTCTTGGATCGAGCTCCATTTGTATTGAAATATACTGAAAACCGACGTGAACGCCCGTTTTCAGTATATTCCAATGAGCGCCCGTTTTCAGTATACTCCAATACAAAATTGGCTGTCCACAACATAAAAAAAAGACATCATTTTTTTCTTGGATGGAGCTCCACTTGTATTGAAATATACTGAAAACCAACATGAACGCCCGTTTTCAGTATATTCCAATACAAAATTGGCAGTCCACAAAATAAAAAAAAAGACATCATTTTTTTTCTTGGATGGAGCTCCACTTGTATTGAAATATACTGAAAACCAACGTGAACGCCCGTTTTCAGTATATTCCAATACAAAATTGGCAATCCACAAAATAAAAAAAAGACATCATTTTTTTTTTGGATCGAGCTCCACTTGTATTGCAATATACTGAAAACCGACGTGAACGCCCGTTTTCAGTATATTCCAATACAAAATAGGGCAGTCCACAAAATAAAAAAAAGACATCATTTCTTTCTTGGATCGAGCTCTATTTGTATTGGAATATACTGAAAACCGACTCAAACACCCGTTTTCAGTATATTCCAATACAAATTGGCAGTCCACAAAATAAAAAAAAAGACATCATTTCTTTCTTGGATCGAGCCCTATTTGTATTGAAATGTACTGAAAACCGACTCAAACACCCGTTTTTATTATACTCGAAAACAAAATTGGCATCCACAACATAAAAAAAAAGACATCATTTTTTTCATGGATGGAGCTCCATTTGTATTGAAATATACTGAAAACCAACGTGAACGCCCGTTTTCAGTATACTCCAATACAAAATTGGCTGTCCACAACATAAAAAAAGACATCATTTTTTTCTTGGATCGAGCTCCATTTGTATTGGTATATACTGAAAACCGATGTGAACGCCCGTTTTCAGTATATTCCAATACAAAATTGGCAGTCCACAAAATAAAAAAAGACATCATTTTTTTCTTGGATCGAGCTCCACTTGTATTGGAATATACTGAAAACCGACGTGAACGCCCGTTTTCAGTATATTCCAATACAAAATTGGCAGTCCACAAAATAAAAAAAAGACATCATTTTTTTCTTGGATCGAGCTCCACTTGTATTGGAATATACTGAAAACCGACGTGAACACCCGTTTTCAGTATATTCCAATACAAAGTTGGCAGTCCACAAAATAAAAAAAAGACATCATTTTTTTCTTGGATCGAGCTCCATTTGTATTGAAATATACTGAAAACCGACGTGAACGCCCGTTTTCAGTATATTCCAACGAACGCCCGTTTTCAGTATACTCCAATACAAAATTGGCTGTCCACAACATAAAAAAAAGACATCATTTTTTTCTTGGATGGAGCTCCACTTGTATTGAAATATACTTAAAACCAACGTGAACGCCCGTTTTCAGTATATTCCAATACAAAATAGGCAGTCCACAAAATAAAAAAAAGACATCATTTCTTTCTTGGATCGAGCTCTATTTGTATTGGAATATACTGAAAACCGACTCAAACACCCGTTTTCAGTATATTCCAATACAAATTGGCAGTCCACAAAATAAAAAAAAAGACATCATTTCTTTCTTGGATCGAGCTCTATTTGTATTGAAATGTACTGAAAACCGACTCAAACACCCGTTTTTAGTATACTCGAATACAAAATTGGCATCCACAACATAAAAAAAAAGACATCATTTTTTTCTTGGATGGAGCTCCATTTGTATTGAAATATACTGAAAACCAACGTGAACGCCCGTTTTCAGTATACTCCAATACAAAATTGGCTGTCCACAACATAAAAAAAGACATCATTTTTTTTTGGATCGAGCTCCACTTGTATTGCAATATACTGAAAACCGACGTGAACGCCCGTTTTCAGTATATTCCAATACAAAATAGGGCAGTCCACAAAATAAAAAAAAGACATCATTTCTTTCTTGGATCGAGCTCTATTTGTATTGGAATATACTGAAAACCGACTCAAACACCCGTTTTCAGTATATTCCAAAACAAATTGGTAGTCCACAAAATAAAAAAAAAGACATCATTTCTTTCTTGGATCGAGCTCTATTTGTATTGAAATGTACTGAAAACCGACTCAAACACCCGTTTTTAGTATACTCGAATACAAAATTGGCATCCACAACATAAAAAAAAAGACATCATTTTTTTCATGGATGGAGCTCCATTTGTATTGAAATATACTGAAAACCAACGTGAACGCCCGTTTTCAGTATACTCCAATACAAAATTGGCTGTCCACAACATAAAAAAAGACATCATTTTTTTCTTGGATCGAGCTCCATTTGTATTGGAATATACTGAAAACCGATGTGAACGCCCGTTTTCAGTATATTCCAATACAAAATTGGCAGTCCACAAAATAAAAAAAGACATCATTTTTTTCTTGGATCGAGCTCCACTTGTATTGGAATATACTGAAAACCGACGTGAACGCCCGTTTTCAGTATATTCCAATACAAAATTGGCAGTCCACAAAATAAAAAAAAGACATCATTTTTTTCTTGGATCGAGCTCCACTTGTATTGGAATATACTGAAAACCGACGTGAACACCCGTTTTCAGTATATTCCAATACAAAATTGGCAGTCCACAAAATAAAAAAAACACATCATTTTTTTCTTGGATCGAGCTCCATTTGTATTGAAATATACTGAAAACCGACGTGAACGCCCGTTTTCAGTATATTCCAACGAACGCCCGTTTTCAGTATATTCCAATACAAAATTGGCTGTCCACAAAATAAAAAAAAAGACATCATTTTTTTCTTGGATTGAGCTTTTTGTTTTTCTGGATGCGGCCGAATTTGTAGAGGAATCGTCCAGAAACCGGCCCTCAAGCCCATTTTCAGACTATTTCTATACATATTCGGTCATCAAGATGGTCCGGGGACGACTTTGTTTGGACATCATCTCTATATAGATGGTGAAATTTATATAGCCATTTCTAAAGAATCTCAGAGAAAACTAAAAGCGAGATTGCAAAAAAAGAAATAGCCTCCAGTGAACACAATTCCAACGACAGTGGATAGGAAAAGTGAAGAGTTGAAAGTGAAAGTCGAAAAACGAAATGGGATCGACTAGGAAAAATTTCTCAGAGCTCAGAAAAAAACTCTGAGATGTAAAAAAAAAAAAAAAAAAAAAAAAAAAAAAAAAAAAAAAAAAAACCCACTTTTTGTTAATTTTTATCATGTCTTCTAGACATGATAAAAATTAACTCACCCCCGCTTTTGTCTGGGAATGTTGTCTCCCACTTTCTAAAAATAGACCATGACTCATCCTTTTAAAGAATAGAATTCAAAGAAAAGAGGGGACGACTTTGTCCGGAGACGACTTTGTCCGGGGACGACTCTGTTTGGACTCAACCATAACATCATTTTAATATAGTGGAATGTGTGTAGAAATAGTCGGAAAAAGGACTCGAACGCCCGTTTTCAGTATATTCCAATACAAAATTGATTGTCCACAACATAAAAAAAGACATCATTTTTTCTTGGATAGAGCTCCATTTGTATTGGAATATACTGAAAACCGACTCGAACGCCCGTTTTCAGTATATTCCAATACAAAATAGGGCAGTCCACAACATAAAAAAAAGACATCATTCTTTTCTTGGATGGAGCTCCATTTGTATTAGAATATACTGAAAACCGACTCGAACGCCCGTTTTCAGTATACTCCAATACAAAATTGGCTGTCCACAACATAAAAAAAAGACATCTTTTTTTTCTTGGATGGAGCTCCATTTGTATTGAAATATACTGAAAACCAACGTTAACGCCCGTTTTCAGTATACTCCAATACAAAATTGGCTGTCCACAACATAAAAAAAGACATCATTTTTTTCTTGGATCGAGCTCTATTTGTATTGGAATATACGGAAAACCGACTCAAACACCCGTTTTCAGTATATTCCAATACAAATTGGCAGTCCACAAAATAAAAAAAAAGACATTTTTTTTCTTGGATGGAGCTCCACTTGTATTGAAATATACAGAAAACCAACGTGAACGCCCGTTTTCAGTATATTCCAATACAAAATTGGCAGTCCACAAAATAAGAAAAAGACATTATTTTTTTCTTGGATCGAGCTCCACTTGTATTGGAATATACTGAAAACCGACGTGAACGCCCGTTTTCATTATATTCCAATACAAAATTGGTAGTCCACAAAATAAAAAATAGACATCATTTTTTTCTTGGATCGAGCTCCACTTGTATTGGAATATACTGAAAACCGACGTGAACACCCGTTTTCAGTATATTCCAATACAAATAGGACAGTCCACAAAATAAAAAAAAAGACATCATTTCTTTCTTGGATCGAGCTCCATTTGTATTGAAATATACTGAAAACCGACGTGAACGCCCGTTTTCAGTATATTCCAATGAACGCCCGTTTTCAGTATACTCCAATACAAAATTGGCTGTCCACAACATAAAAAAAAGACATCATTTTTTTCTTGGATGGAGCTCCACTTGTATTGAAATATACTGAAAACCAACGTGAACGCCCGTTTTCAGTATATTCCAATACAAAATTGGCAGTCCACAAAATAAAAAAAAAGACATCATTTTTTTTCTTGGATGGAGCTCCACTTGTATTGAAATATACTGAAAACCAACGTGAACGCCCGTTTTCAGTATATTCCAATACAAAATTGGCAATCCACAAAATAAAAAAAAGACATCATTTTTTTTGGATCGAGCTCCACTTGTATTGCAATATACTGAAAACCGACGTGAACGCCCGTTTTCAGTATATACCAATACAAATTGGCAATCCACAAAATAAAAAAAAGACATCATTTCTTTCTTGGATCGAGCTCTATTTGTATTGGAATATACTGAAAACCGACTCAAACACCCGTTTTCAGTATATTCCAATACAAATTGGCAGTCCACAAAATAAAAAAAAGACATCATTTCCTTCTTGGATCGAGCTCTATTTGTATTGAAATATACTGAAAACCGACTCAAACACCCGTTTTCAGTATACTCGAATACAAAATTGGCAGTCCACAACATAAAAAAAAAGACATCATTTTTTTCTTGGATGGAGCTCCACTTGTATTGAAATATACTGAAAACCAACGTGAACGCCCGTTTTCAGTATATTCCAATACAAAATTGGCATTCCACAAAATAAAAAAAAAGACATCATTTCTTTTCTTGGATGGAGCTCCACTTGTATTGAAATATACTGAAAACCAACGTGAACGCCCGTTTTCAGTATATTCCAATACAAAATTGGCAATCCACAAAATAAAAAAAAGACATCATTTTTTTCTTGGATGGAGCTCCACTTGTATTGAAATATACTGAAAACCAACGTGAACGCCCGTTTTCAGCATATTCCAATACAAAATTGGCAGTGCACAAAATAAAAAAAAAGACATCATTTTTTTTCTTGGATGGAGCTCCACTTGTATTGAAATATACTGAAAACCAACGTGAACGCCCGTTTTCAGTATATTCCAATACAAAATTGGCAATCCACAAAATAAAAAAAAGACATCATTTTTTTTCTTGGATCGAGCTCCACTTGTATTGCAATATACTGAAAACCGACGTGAACGCCCGTTTTCAGTATATACCAATACAAATTGGCAATCCACAAAATAAAAAAAAGACATCATTTCTTTCTTGGATCGAGCTCTATTTGTATTGGAATATACTGAAAACCGACTCAAACACCCGTTTTCAGTATATTCCAATACAAATTGGCAGTCCACAAAATAAAAAAAAAGACATCATTTTTTTTCTTGGATGGAGCTCCACTTGTATTGAAATATACTGAAAACCAACGTGAACGCCCGTTTTCAGTATATTCCAATACAAAATTGGCAGTCCACAAAATAAAAAAAAGACATCATTTTTTTTCTTGGATCGAGCTCCACTTGTATTGGAATATACTGAAAACCGACGTGAACGCCCGTTTTAAGTATATTCCAATACAAATTGGCAGTCCACAAAATAAAAAAAAGACATCATTTTTTTCTTGGATCGAGCTCCACTTGTATTGGAATATACTGAAAACCGACGTGAACACCCGTTTTCAGTATATTCCAATACAAATAGGACAGTCCACAAAATAAAAAAAAGACATCATTTCTTTCTTGGATCGAGCTCCATTTGTA
The DNA here is from genome assembly GCF_044657685.1 of Stegodyphus dumicola. NCBI lineage: Eukaryota > Metazoa > Arthropoda > Arachnida > Araneae > Eresidae > Stegodyphus > Stegodyphus dumicola. The sequence goes on from NC_140776.1 coordinate 40,605,993, forward strand.
TTGAAATATACTGAAACCCGACGTGAACGCCCGTTTTCAGTATATTCCAATGAACGCCCGTTTTCAGTATACTCCAATACAAAATTGGCTGTCCACAACATAAAAAAAAGACATCATTTTTTTCTTGGATGGAGCTCCACTTGTATTGAAATATACTGAAAACCAACGTGAACGCCCGTTTTCAGTATATTCCAATACAAAATTGGCAGTCCACAACATAAAAAAAAGACATCATTTTTTTCTTGGATGGAGCTCCATTTGTATTGAAATATACTGAAAACCAACGTGAACGCCCGTTTTCAGTATACTCCAATACAAAATTGGCTGTCCACAACATAAAAAAAGACATCATTTTTTTCTTGGATCGAGCTCCATTTGTATTGGAATATACTGAAAACCAACGTGAACGCCCGTTTTCAGTATATTCCAATACAAAATTGGCAGTCCACAAAATAAAAAAAAGACATCATTTTTTTCTTGGATCGAGCTCCACTTGTATTGGAATATACTGAAAACCGACGTGAACACCCGTTTTCAGTATATTCCAATACAAAGTTGGCAGTCCACAAAATAAAAAAAAGACATCATTTTTTTCTTGGATCGAGCTCCATTTGTATTGAAATATACTGAAAACCGACGTGAACGCCCGTTTTCAGTATATTCCAACGAACGCCCGTTTTCAGTATACTCCAATACAAAATTGGCTGTCCACAACATAAAAAAAAGACATCATTTTTTTCTTGGATGGAGCTCCACTTGTATTGAAATATACTTAAAACCAACGTGAACGCCCGTTTTCAGTATATTCCAATACAAAATAGGGCAGTCCACAAAATAAAAAAAAGACATCATTTCTTTCTTGGATCGAGCTCTATTTGTATTGGAATATACTGAAAACCGACTCAAACACCCGTTTTCAGTATATTCCAATACAAATTGGCAGTCCACAAAATAAAAAAAAAGACATCATTTCTTTCTTGGATCGAGCTCTATTTGTATTGAAATGTACTGAAAACCGACTCAAACACCCGTTTTTAGTATACTCGAATACAAAATTGGCATCCACAACATAAAAAAAAAGACATCATTTTTTTCTTGGATGGAGCTCCATTTGTATTGAAATATACTGAAAACCAACGTGAACGCCCGTTTTCAGTATACTCCAATACAAAATTGGCTGTCCACAACATAAAAAAAGACATCATTTTTTTTTGGATCGAGCTCCACTTGTATTGCAATATACTGAAAACCGACGTGAACGCCCGTTTTCAGTATATTCCAATACAAAATAGGGCAGTCCACAAAATAAAAAAAAGACATCATTTCTTTCTTGGATCGAGCTCTATTTGTATTGGAATATACTGAAAACCGACTCAAACACCCGTTTTCAGTATATTCCAAAACAAATTGGTAGTCCACAAAATAAAAAAAAAGACATCATTTCTTTCTTGGATCGAGCTCTATTTGTATTGAAATGTACTGAAAACCGACTCAAACACCCGTTTTTAGTATACTCGAATACAAAATTGGCATCCACAACATAAAAAAAAAGACATCATTTTTTTCATGGATGGAGCTCCATTTGTATTGAAATATACTGAAAACCAACGTGAACGCCCGTTTTCAGTATACTCCAATACAAAATTGGCTGTCCACAACATAAAAAAAGACATCATTTTTTTCTTGGATCGAGCTCCATTTGTATTGGAATATACTGAAAACCGATGTGAACGCCCGTTTTCAGTATATTCCAATACAAAATTGGCAGTCCACAAAATAAAAAAAGACATCATTTTTTTCTTGGATCGAGCTCCACTTGTATTGGAATATACTGAAAACCGACGTGAACGCCCGTTTTCAGTATATTCCAATACAAAATTGGCAGTCCACAAAATAAAAAAAAGACATCATTTTTTTCTTGGATCGAGCTCCACTTGTATTGGAATATACTGAAAACCGACGTGAACACCCGTTTTCAGTATATTCCAATACAAAATTGGCAGTCCACAAAATAAAAAAAACACATCATTTTTTTCTTGGATCGAGCTCCATTTGTATTGAAATATACTGAAAACCGACGTGAACGCCCGTTTTCAGTATATTCCAACGAACGCCCGTTTTCAGTATATTCCAATACAAAATTGGCTGTCCACAAAATAAAAAAAAAAGACATCATTTTTTTCTTGGATTGAGCTTTTTGTTTTTCTGGATGCGGCCGAATTTGTAGAGGAATCGTCCAGAAACCGGCCCTCAAGCCCATTTTCAGACTATTTCTATACATATTCGGTCATCAAGATGGTCCGGGGACGACTTTGTTTGGACATCATCTCTATATAGATGGTGAAATTTATATAGCCATTTCTAAAGAATCTCAGAGAAAACTAAAAGCGAGATTGCAAAAAAAGAAATAGCCTCCAGTGAACACAATTCCAACGACAGTGGATAGGAAAAGTGAAGAGTTGAAAGTGAAAGTCGAAAAACGAAATGGGATCGACTAGGAAAAATTTCTCAGAGCTCAGAAAAAAAACTCTGAGATGTAAAAAAAAAAAAAAAAAGAAAAAAAAAAAAAAAAAAAAACAACACTTTTTGTTAATTTTTATCATGTCTTCTAGACATGATAAAAATTAACTCACCCCCGCTTTTGTCTGGGAATGTTGTCTCCCACTTTCTAAAAATAGACCATGACTCATCCTTTTAAAGAATAGAATTCAAAGAAAAGAGGGGACGACTTTGTCCGGAGACGACTCTGTCCGGGGACGACTCTGTTTGGACTCAACCATAACGTCATTTTAATATAGTGGAATGTGTGTAGAAATAGTCGGAAAAAGGACTCGAACGCCCGTTTTCAGTATATTCCAATACAAAATTGATTGTCCACAACATAAAAAAAGACATCATTTTTTCTTGGATAGAGCTCCATTTGTATTGGAATATACTGAAAACCGACTCGAACGCCCGTTTTCAGTATATTCCAATACAAAATAGGGCAGTCCACAACATAAAAAAAAGACATCATTCTTTTCTTGGATGGAGCTCCATTTGTATTAGAATATACTGAAAACCGACTCGAACGCCCGTTTTCAGTATACTCCAATACAAAATTGGCTGTCCACAACATAAAAAAAAGACATCTTTTTTTTCTTGGATGGAGCTCCATTTGTATTGAAATATACTGAAAACCAACGTTAACGCCCGTTTTCAGTATACTCCAATACAAAATTGGCTGTCCACAACATAAAAAAAGACATCATTTTTTTCTTGGATCGAGCTCTATTTGTATTGGAATATACGGAAAACCGACTCAAACACCCGTTTTCAGTATATTCCAATACAAATTGGCAGTCCACAAAATAAAAAAAAAGACATTTTTTTTCTTGGATGGAGCTCCACTTGTATTGAAATATACAGAAAACCAACGTGAACGCCCGTTTTCAGTATATTCCAATACAAAATTGGCAGTCCACAAAATAAGAAAAAGACATTATTTTTTTCTTGGATCGAGCTCCACTTGTATTGGAATATACTGAAAACCGACGTGAACGCCCGTTTTCATTATATTCCAATACAAAATTGGTAGTCCACAAAATAAAAAATAGACATCATTTTTTTCTTGGATCGAGCTCCACTTGTATTGGAATATACTGAAAACCGACGTGAACACCCGTTTTCAGTATATTCCAATAAAAATAGGACAGTCCACAAAATAAAAAAAAAGACATCATTTCTTTCTTGGATCGAGCTCCATTTGTATTGAAATATACTGAAAACCGACGTGAACGCCCGTTTTCAGTATATTCCAATGAACGCCCGTTTTCAGTATACTCCAATACAAAATTGGCTGTCCACAACATAAAAAAAAGACATCATTTTTTTCTTGGATGGAGCTCCACTTGTATTGAAATATACTGAAAACCAACGTGAACGCCCGTTTTCAGTATATTCCAATACAAAATTGGCAGTCCACAAAATAAAAAAAAAGACATCATTTTTTTTCTTGGATGGAGCTCCACTTGTATTGAAATATACTGAAAACCAACGTGAACGCCCGTTTTCAGTATATTCCAATACAAAATTGGCAATCCACAAAATAAAAAAAAGACATCATTTTTTTTGGATCGAGCTCCACTTGTATTGCAATATACTGAAAACCGACGTGAACGCCCGTTTTCAGTATATACCAATACAAATTGGCAATCCACAAAATAAAAAAAAGACATCATTTCTTTCTTGGATCGAGCTCTATTTGTATTGGAATATACTGAAAACCGACTCAAACACCCGTTTTCAGTATATTCCAATACAAATTGGCAGTCCACAAAATAAAAAAAAGACATCATTTCCTTCTTGGATCGAGCTCTATTTGTATTGAAATATACTGAAAACCGACTCAAACACCCGTTTTCAGTATACTCGAATACAAAATTGGCAGTCCACAACATAAAAAAAAAGACATCATTTTTTTCTTGGATGGAGCTCCACTTGTATTGAAATATACTGAAAACCAACGTGAACGCCCGTTTTCAGTATATTCCAATACAAAATTGGCATTCCACAAAATAAAAAAAAAGACATCATTTCTTTTCTTGGATGGAGCTCCACTTGTATTGAAATATACTGAAAACCAACGTGAACGCCCGTTTTCAGTATATTCCAATACAAAATTGGCAATCCACAAAATAAAAAAAAGACATCATTTTTTTCTTGGATGGAGCTCCACTTGTATTGAAATATACTGAAAACCAACGTGAACGCCCGTTTTCAGCATATTCCAATACAAAATTGGCAGTGCACAAAATAAAAAAAAAGACATCATTTTTTTTCTTGGATGGAGCTCCACTTGTATTGAAATATACTGAAAACCAACGTGAACGCCCGTTTTCAGTATATTCCAATACAAAATTGGCAATCCACAAAATAAAAAAAAGACATCATTTTTTTTCTTGGATCGAGCTCCACTTGTATTGCAATATACTGAAAACCGACGTGAACGCCCGTTTTCAGTATATACCAATACAAATTGGCAATCCACAAAATAAAAAAAAGACATCATTTCTTTCTTGGATCGAGCTCTATTTGTATTGGAATATACTGAAAACCGACTCAAACACCCGTTTTCAGTATATTCCAATACAAATTGGCAGTCCACAAAATAAAAAAAAAGACATCATTTTTTTTCTTGGATGGAGCTCCACTTGTATTGAAATATACTGAAAACCAACGTGAACGCCCGTTTTCAGTATATTCCAATACAAAATTGGCAGTCCACAAAATAAAAAAAAGACATCATTTTTTTTCTTGGATCGAGCTCCACTTGTATTGGAATATACTGAAAACCGACGTGAACGCCCGTTTTAAGTATATTCCAATACAAATTGGCAGTCCACAAAATAAAAAAAGACATCATTTTTTTCTTGGATCGAGCTCCACTTGTATTGGAATATACTGAAAACCGACGTGAACACCCGTTTTCAGTATATTCCAATACAAATAGGACAGTCCACAAAATAAAAAAAAGACATCATTTCTTTCTTGGATCGAGCTCCATTTGTATTGAAATATACTGAAACCCGACGTGAACGCCCGTTTTCAGTATATTCCAATGAACGCCCGTTTTCAGTATACTCCAATACAAAATTGGCTGTCCACAACATAAAAAAAAGACATCATTTTTTTCTTGGATGGAGCTCCACTTGTATTGAAATATACTGAAAACCAACGTGAACGCCCGTTTTCAGTATATTCCAATACAAAATTGGCAGTCCACAACATAAAAAAAAGACATCATTTTTTTCTTGGATGGAGCTCCATTTGTATTGAAATATACTGAAAACCAACGTGAACGCCCGTTTTCAGTATACTCCAATACAAAATTGGCTGTCCACAACATAAAAAAAGACATCATTTTTTTCTTGGATCGAGCTCCATTTGTATTGGAATATACTGAAAACCAACGTGAACGCCCGTTTTCAGTATATTCCAATACAAAATTGGCAATCCACAAAATAAAAAAAAGACATCATTTTTTTTGGATCGAGCTCCACTTGTATTGCAATATACTGAAAACCGACGTGAACGCCCGTTTTCAGTATATACCAATACAAATTGGCAATCCACAAAATAAAAAAAAGACATCATTTCTTTCTTGGATCGAGCTCTATTTGTATTGGAATATACTGAAAACCGACTCAAACACCCGTTTTCAGTATATTCCAATACAAATTGGCAGTCCACAAAATAAAAAAAAGACATCATTTCCTTCTTGGATCGAGCTCTATTTGTATTGAAATATACTGAAAACCGACTCAAACACCCGTTTTCAGTATACTCGAATACAAAATTGGCAGTCCACAACATAAAAAAAAAGACATCATTTTTTTCTTGGATGGAGCTCCACTTGTATTGAAATATACTGAAAACCAACGTGAACGCCCGTTTTCAGTATATTCCAATACAAAATTGGCATTCCACAAAATAAAAAAAAAGACATCATTTCTTTTCTTGGATGGAGCTCCACTTGTATTGAAATATACTGAAAACCAACGTGAACGCCCGTTTTCAGTATATTCCAATACAAAATTGGCAATCCACAAAATAAAAAAAAGACATCATTTTTTTCTTGGATGGAGCTCCACTTGTATTGAAATATACTGAAAACCAACGTGAACGCCCGTTTTCAGCATATTCCAATACAAAATTGGCAGTGCACAAAATAAAAAAAAAGACATCATTTTTTTTCTTGGATGGAGCTCCACTTGTATTGAAATATACTGAAAACCAACGTGAACGCCCGTTTTCAGTATATTCCAATACAAAATTGGCAATCCACAAAATAAAAAAAAGACATCATTTTTTTTCTTGGATCGAGCTCCACTTGTATTGCAATATACTGAAAACCGACGTGAACGCCCGTTTTCAGTATATACCAATACAAATTGGCAATCCACAAAATAAAAAAAAGACATCATTTCTTTCTTGGATCGAGCTCTATTTGTATTGGAATATACTGAAAACCGACTCAAACACCCGTTTTCAGTATATTCCAATACAAATTGGCAGTCCACAAAATAAAAAAAAAGACATCATTTTTTTTCTTGGATGGAGCTCCACTTGTATTGAAATATACTGAAAACCAACGTGAACGCCCGTTTTCAGTATATTCCAATACAAAATTGGCAGTCCACAAAATAAAAAAAAGACATCATTTTTTTTCTTGGATCGAGCTCCACTTGTATTGGAATATACTGAAAACCGACGTGAACGCCCGTTTTAAGTATATTCCAATACAAATTGGCAGTCCACAAAATAAAAAAAAGACATCATTTTTTTCTTGGATCGAGCTCCACTTGTATTGGAATATACTGAAAACCGACGTGAACACCCGTTTTCAGTATATTCCAATACAAATAGGACAGTCCACAAAATAAAAAAAAGACATCATTTCTTTCTTGGATCGAGCTCCATTTGTATTGAAATATACTGAAACCCGACGTGAACGCCCGTTTTCAGTATATTCCAATGAACGCCCGTTTTCAGTATACTCCAATACAAAATTGGCTGTCCACAACATAAAAAAAAGACATCATTTTTTTCTTGGATGGAGCTCCACTTGTATTGAAATATACTGAAAACCAACGTGAACGCCCGTTTTCAGTATATTCCAATACAAAATTGGCAGTCCACAACATAAAAAAAAGACATCATTTTTTTCTTGGATGGAGCTCCATTTGTATTGAAATATACTGAAAACCAACGTGAACGCCCGTTTTCAGTATACTCCAATACAAAATTGGCTGTCCACAACATAAAAAAAGACATCATTTTTTTCTTGGATCGAGCTCCATTTGTATTGGAATATACTGAAAACCGATGTGAACGCCCGTTTTCAGTATATTCCAATACAAAATTGGCAGTCCACAAAATAAAAAAAGACATCATTTTTTTCTTGGATCGAGCTCCACTTGTATTGGAATATACTGAAAACCGACGTGAACGCCCGTTTTCAGTATATTCCATTACAAAATTGGCAGTCCACAAAATAAAAAAAAGACATCATTTTTTTCTTGGATCGAGCTCCACTTGTATTGGAATATACTGAAAACCGACGTGAACACCCGTTTTCAGTATATTCCAATACAAATAGGACAGTCCACAAAATAAAAAAAAGACATCATTTCTTTCTTGGATCGAGCTCCATTTGTATTGAAATATACTGAAAACCGACGTGAACGCCCGTTTTCAGTATATTCCAACGAACGCCCGTTTTCAGTATACTCCAATACAAAATTGGCTGTCCACAACATAAAAAAAAGACATCATTTTTTTCTTGGATGGAGCTCCACTTGTATTGAAATATACTGAAAACCAACGTGAACGCCCGTTTTCAGTATATTCCAATACAAAATTGGCTGTCCACAAAATAAAAAAAAAGACATCATTTTTTTCTTGGATCGAGCTCCACTTGTATTGGAATATACTGAAAACCGACTCGAACGCCCGTTTTCAGTATACTCCAATACAAAATTGGCTGTCCACAACATAAAAAAAAGACATCATTCTTTTCTTGGATGGAGCTCCATTTGTATTGAAATATACTGAAAACCAACGTTAACGCCCGTTTTCAGTATACTCCAATACAAAATTGGCTGTCCACAACAAAAAAAAAGACATCATTTTTTTCTTGGATCGAGCTCCATTTGTATTGGAATATACTGAAACCGATGTGAACGCCCGTTTTCAGTATATTCCAATACAAAATCGGCAGTCCACAAAATAAAAAAAAAGACATCATTTCTTTCTTGGATCGAGTTCTATTTGTATTGAAATATACTGAAAACTGACTCAAACACCCGTTTTCAGTATACTCGAATACAAAATTGGCAGTCCACAACATAAAAAAAAAGACATCATTTTTTTCTTGGATGGAGCTCCACTTGTATTGAAATATACTGAAAACCAACGTGAACGCCCGTTTTCAGTAGATTCCAATACAAAATTGGCAGTCCACAAAATAAAAAAAAAGACATCATTTTTTTTCTTGGGTGGAGCTCCACTTGTATTGAAATATACTGAAAACCAACGTGAACGCCCGTTTTCAGTATATTCCAATACAAAATTGGCAATCCACAAAATAAAAAAAAGACATCATTTTTTTTCTTGGATCGAGCTCCACTTGTATTGCAATATACTGAAAACCGACGTGAACGCCCGTTTTCAGTATATACCAATACAAATTGGCAATCCACAAAATAAAAAAAAGACATCATTTCTTTCTTGGATCGAGCTCTATTTGTATTGGAATATACTGAAAACCGACTCAAACACCCGTTTTCAGTATATTCCAATACAAATTGGCAGTCCACAAAATAAAAAAAAAGACATCATTTTTTTTCTTGGATGGAGCTCCACTTGTATTGAAATATACTGAAAACCAACGTGAACGCCCGTTTTCAGTATATTCCAATACAAAATTGGCAGTCCACAAAATAAAAAAAAGACATCATTTTTTTCTTGGATCGAGCTCCACTTGTATCGGAATATACTGAAAACCGACGTGAACGCCCGTTTTCAGTATATTCCAATACAAAATTGGTAGTCCACAAAATAAAAAATAGACATAATTTTTTTCTTAAATCGAGCTCCACTTGTATTGGAATATACTGAAAACCGACGTGAACACCCGTTTTCAGTATATTCCAATACAAATAGGACAGTCCACCAAATAAAAAAAAAGACATCATTTCTTTCTTGGATCGAGCTCCATTTGTATTGAAATATACTGAAAACCGACGTGAACGCCCGTTTTCAGTATATTCCAATGAACGCCCGTTTTCAGTATACTCCAATACAAAATTGGCTGTCCACAACAAAAAAAAAGACATCATTTTTTTCTTGGATCGAGCTCCATTTGTATTGGAATATACTGAAAACCGATGTGAACGCCCGTTTTCAGTATATTCCAATACAAAATCGGCAGTCCACAAAATAAAAAAAAGACATCATTTCTTTCTTGGATCGAGTTCTATTTGTATTGAAATATACTGAAAACCGACTCAAACACCCGTTTTCAGTATACTCGAATACAAAATTGGCAGTCCACAACATAAAAAAAAAGACATCATTTTTTTCTTGGATGGAGCTCCACTTGTATTGAAATATACTGAAAACCAACGTGAACGCCCGTTTTCAGTATATTCCAATACAAAATTGGCAGTCCACAAAATAAAAAAAAAGACATCATTTTTTTTCTTGGGTGGAGCTCCACTTGTATTGAAATATACTGAAAACCAACGTGAACGCCCGTTTTCAGTATATTCCAATACAAAATTGGCAATCCACAAAATAAAAAAAAGACATCATTTTTTTTCTTGGATCGAGCTCCACTTGTATTGCAATATACTGAAAACCGACGTGAACGCCCGTTTTCAGTATATACCAATACAAATTGGCAATCCACAAAATAAAAAAAAGACATCATTTCTTTCTTGGATCAAACTCTATTTGTATTGGAATATACTGAAAACCGACTCAAACACCCGTTTTCAGTATATTCCAATACAAATTGGCAGTCCACAAAATAAAAAAAAAGACATCATTTTTTTTCTTGGATGGAGCTCCACTTGTATTGAAATATACTGAAAACCAACGTGAACGCCCGTTTTCAGTATATTCCAATACAAAATTGGCAGTCCACAAAATAAAAAAAAGACATCATTTTTTTCTTGGATCGAGCTCCACTTGTATCGGAATATACTGAAAACCGACGTGAACGCCCGTTTTCAGTATATTCCAATACAAAATTGGTAGTCCACAAAATAAAAAATAGACATCATTTTTTTCTTAAATCGAGCTCCACTTGTATTGGAATATACTGAAAACCGACGTGAACACCCGTTTTCAGTATATTCCAATACAAATAGGACAGTCCACCAAATAAAAAAAAAGACATCATTTCTTTCTTGGATCGAGCTCCATTTGTATTGAAATATACTGAAAACCGACGTGAACGCCCGTTTTCAGTATATTCCAATGAACGCCCGTTTTCAGTATACTCCAATACAAAATTGCCTGTCCATAACATAAAAAAAAGACATCATTTTTTTCTTGGATGGAGCTCCACTTGTATTGAAATATACTGAAAACCAACGTGAACGCCCGTTTTCAGTATATTCCAATACAAAATTGGCAATCCACAAAATAAAAAAAGACATCATTTTTTTTTGGATCGAGCTCCACTTGTATTGCAATATACTGAAAACCGACGTGAACGCCCGTTTTCAGTATATACCAATACAAATTGGCAATCCACAAAATAAAAAAAAGACATCATTTCTTTCTTGGATCGAGCTCTATTTGTATTGGAATATACTGAAAACCGACTCAAACACCCGTTTTCAGTATATTCCAATACAAATTGGCAGTCCACAAAATAAAAAAAAAGACATCATTTTTTTTCTTGGATGGAGCTCCACTTGTATTGAAATATACTGAAAACCAACGTGAACGCCCGTTTTCAGTATATTCCAATACAAAATTGGCAGTCCACAAAATAAAAAAAAGACATCATTTTTTTTCTTGGATCGAGCTCCACTTGTATTGGAATATACTGAAAACCGACGTGAACGCCCGTTTTAAGTATATTCCAATACAAATTGGCAGTCCACAAAATAAAAAAAGACATCATTTTTTTCTTGGATCGAGCTCCACTTGTATTGGAATATACTGAAAACCGACGTGAACACCCGTTTTCAGTATATTCCAATACAAATAGGACAGTCCACAAAATAAAAAAAAGACATCATTTCTTTCTTGGATCGAGCTCCATTTGTATTGAAATATACTGAAACCCGACGTGAACGCCCGTTTTCAGTATATTCCAATGAACGCCCGTTTTCAGTATACTCCAATACAAAATTGGCTGTCCACAACATAAAAAAAAGACATCATTTTTTTCTTGGATGGAGCTCCACTTGTATTGAAATATACTGAAAACCAACGTGAACGCCCGTTTTCAGTATATTCCAATACAAAATTGGCAGTCCACAACATAAAAAAAAGACATCATTTTTTTCTTGGATGGAGCTCCATTTGTATTGAAATATACTGAAAACCAACGTGAACGCCCGTTTTCAGTATACTCCAATACAAAATTGGCTGTCCACAACATAAAAAAAGACATCATTTTTTTCTTGGATCGAGCTCCATTTGTATTGGAATATACTGAAAACCAACGTGAACGCCCGTTTTCAGTATATTCCAATACAAAATTGGCAATCCACAAAATAAAAAAAAGACATCATTTTTTTTGGATCGAGCTCCACTTGTATTGCAATATACTGAAAACCGACGTGAACGCCCGTTTTCAGTATATACCAATACAAATTGGCAATCCACAAAATAAAAAAAAGACATCATTTCTTTCTTGGATCGAGCTCTATTTGTATTGGAATATACTGAAAACCGACTCAAACACCCGTTTTCAGTATATTCCAATACAAATTGGCAGTCCACAAAATAAAAAAAAGACATCATTTCCTTCTTGGATCGAGCTCTATTTGTATTGAAATATACTGAAAACCGACTCAAACACCCGTTTTCAGTATACTCGAATACAAAATTGGCAGTCCACAACATAAAAAAAAAGACATCATTTTTTTCTTGGATGGAGCTCCACTTGTATTGAAATATACTGAAAACCAACGTGAACGCCCGTTTTCAGTATATTCCAATACAAAATTGGCATTCCACAAAATAAAAAAAAAGACATCATTTCTTTTCTTGGATGGAGCTCCACTTGTATTGAAATATACTGAAAACCAACGTGAACGCCCGTTTTCAGTATATTCCAATACAAAATTGGCAATCCACAAAATAAAAAAAAGACATCATTTTTTTCTTGGATGGAGCTCCACTTGTATTGAAATATACTGAAAACCAACGTGAACGCCCGTTTTCAGCATATTCCAATACAAAATTGGCAGTGCACAAAATAAAAAAAAAGACATCATTTTTTTTCTTGGATGGAGCTCCACTTGTATTGAAATATACTGAAAACCAACGTGAACGCCCGTTTTCAGTATATTCCAATACAAAATTGGCAATCCACAAAATAAAAAAAAGACATCATTTTTTTTCTTGGATCGAGCTCCACTTGTATTGCAATATACTGAAAACCGACGTGAACGCCCGTTTTCAGTATATACCAATACAAATTGGCAATCCACAAAATAAAAAAAAGACATCATTTCTTTCTTGGATCGAGCTCTATTTGTATTGGAATATACTGAAAACCGACTCAAACACCCGTTTTCAGTATATTCCAATACAAATTGGCAGTCCACAAAATAAAAAAAAAGACATCATTTTTTTTCTTGGATGGAGCTCCACTTGTATTGAAATATACTGAAAACCAACGTGAACGCCCGTTTTCAGTATATTCCAATACAAAATTGGCAGTCCACAAAATAAAAAAAAGACATCATTTTTTTTCTTGGATCGAGCTCCACTTGTATTGGAATATACTGAAAACCGACGTGAACGCCCGTTTTAAGTATATTCCAATACAAATTGGCAGTCCACAAAATAAAAAAAAGACATCATTTTTTTCTTGGATCGAGCTCCACTTGTATTGGAATATACTGAAAACCGACGTGAACACCCGTTTTCAGTATATTCCAATACAAATAGGACAGTCCACAAAATAAAAAAAAGACATCATTTCTTTCTTGGATCGAGCTCCATTTGTATTGAAATATACTGAAACCCGACGTGAACGCCCGTTTTCAGTATATTCCAATGAACGCCCGTTTTCAGTATACTCCAATACAAAATTGGCTGTCCACAACATAAAAAAAAGACATCATTTTTTTCTTGGATGGAGCTCCACTTGTATTGAAATATACTGAAAACCAACGTGAACGCCCGTTTTCAGTATATTCCAATACAAAATTGGCAGTCCACAACATAAAAAAAAGACATCATTTTTTTCTTGGATGGAGCTCCATTTGTATTGAAATATACTGAAAACCAACGTGAACGCCCGTTTTCAGTATACTCCAATACAAAATTGGCTGTCCACAACATAAAAAAAGACATCATTTTTTTCTTGGATCGAGCTCCATTTGTATTGGAATATACTGAAAACCGATGTGAACGCCCGTTTTCAGTATATTCCAATACAAAATTGGCAGTCCACAAAATAAAAAAAGACATCATTTTTTTCTTGGATCGAGCTCCACTTGTATTGGAATATACTGAAAACCGACGTGAACGCCCGTTTTCAGTATATTCCATTACAAAATTGGCAGTCCACAAAATAAAAAAAAGACATAATTTTTTTCTTGGATCGAGCTCCACTTGTATTGGAATATACTGAAAACCGACGTGAACACCCGTTTTCAGTATATTCCAATACAAATAGGACAGTCCACAAAATAAAAAAAAGACATCATTTCTTTCTTGGATCGAGCTCCATTTGTATTGAAATATACTGAAAACCGACGTGAACGCCCGTTTTCAGTATATTCCAACGAACGCCCGTTTTCAGTATACTCCAATACAAAATTGGCTGTCCACAACATAAAAAAAAGACATCATTTTTTTCTTGGATGGAGCTCCACTTGTATTGAAATATACTGAAAACCAACGTGAACGCCCGTTTTCAGTATATTCCAATACAAAATTGGCTGTCCACAAAATAAAAAAAAAGACATCATTTTTTTCTTGGATCGAGCTCCACTTGTATTGGAATATACTGAAAACCGACTCGAACGCCCGTTTTCAGTATACTCCAATACAAAATTGGCTGTCCACAACATAAAAAAAGACATCATTCTTTTCTTGGATGGAGCTCCATTTGTATTGAAATATACTGAAAACCAACGTTAACGCCCGTTTTCAGTATACTCCAATACAAAATTGGCTGTCCACAACAAAAAAAAAGACATCATTTTTTTCTTGGATCGAGCTCCATTTGTATTGGAATATACTGAAACCGATGTGAACGCCCGTTTTCAGTATATTCCAATACAAAATCGGCAGTCCACAAAATAAAAAAAAAGACATCATTTCTTTCTTGGATCGAGTTCTATTTGTATTGAAATATACTGAAAACTGACTCAAACACCCGTTTTCAGTATACTCGAATACAAAATTGGCAGTCCACAACATAAAAAAAAAGACATCATTTTTTTCTTGGATGGAGCTCCACTTGTATTGAAATATACTGAAAACCAACGTGAACGCCCGTTTTCAGTAGATTCCAATACAAAATTGGCAGTCCACAAAATAAAAAAAAAGACATCATTTTTTTTCTTGGGTGGAGCTCCACTTGTATTGAAATATACTGAAAACCAACGTGAACGCCCGTTTTCAGTATATTCCAATACAAAATTGGCAATCCACAAAATAAAAAAAAGACATCATTTATTTCTTGGATCGAGCTCCACTTGTATTGCAATATACTGAAAACCGACGTGAACGCCCGTTTTCAGTATATACCAATACAAATTGGCAATCCACAAAATAAAAAAAAGACATCATTTCTTTCTTGGATCGAGCTCTATTTGTATTGGAATATACTGAAAACCGACTCAAACACCCGTTTTCAGTATATTCCAATACAAATTGGCAGTCCACAAAATAAAAAAAAAGACATCATTTTTTTTCTTGGATGGAGCTCCACTTGTATTGAAATATACTGAAAACCAACGTGAACGCCCGTTTTCAGTATATTCCAATACAAAATTGGCAGTCCACAAAATAAAAAAAAGACATCATTTTTTTCTTGGATCGAGCTCCACTTGTATCGGAATATACTGAAAACCGACGTGAACGCCCGTTTTCAGTATATTCCAATACAAAATTGGTAGTCCACAAAATAAAAAATAGACATAATTTTTTTCTTAAATCGAGCTCCACTTGTATTGGAATATACTGAAAACCGACGTGAACACCCGTTTTCAGTATATTCCAATACAAATAGGACAGTCCACCAAATAAAAAAAAAGACATCATTTCTTTCTTGGATCGAGCTCCATTTGTATTGAAATATACTGAAAACCGACGTGAACGCCCGTTTTCAGTATATTCCAATGAACGCCCGTTTTCAGTATACTCCAATACAAAATTGGCTGTCCACAACAAAAAAAAAGACATCATTTTTTTCTTGGATCGAGCTCCATTTGTATTGGAATATACTGAAAACCGATGTGAACGCCCGTTTTCAGTATATTCCAATACAAAATCGGCAGTCCACAAAATAAAAAAAAGACATCATTTCTTTCTTGGATCGAGTTCTATTTGTATTGAAATATACTGAAAATCGACTCAAACACCCGTTTTCAGTATACTCGAATACAAAATTGGCAGTCCACAACATAAAAAAAAAGACATCATTTTTTTCTTGGATGGAGCTCCACTTGTATTGAAATATACTGAAAACCAACGTGAACGCCCGTTTTCAGTATATTCCAATACAAAATTGGCAGTCCACAAAATAAAAAAAAAGACATCATTTTTTTTCTTGGGTGGAGCTCCACTTGTATTGAAATATACTGAAAACCAACGTGAACGCCCGTTTTCAGTATATTCCAATACAAAATTGGCAATCCACAAAATAAAAAAAAGACATCATTTTTTTTCTTGGATCGAGCTCCACTTGTATTGCAATATACTGAAAACCGACGTGAACGCCCGTTTTCAGTATATACCAATACAAATTGGCAATCCACAAAATAAAAAAAAGACATCATTTCTTTCTTGGATCAAACTCTATTTGTATTGGAATATACTGAAAACCGACTCAAACACCCGTTTTCAGTATATTCCAATACAAATTGGCAGTCCACAAAATAAAAAAAAAGACATCATTTTTTTTCTTGGATGGAGCTCCACTTGTATTGAAATATACTGAAAACCAACGTGAACGCCCGTTTTCAGTATATTCCAATACAAAATTGGCAGTCCACAAAATAAAAAAAAGACATCATTTTTTTCTTGGATCGAGCTCCACTTGTATCGGAATATACTGAAAACCGACGTGAACGCCCGTTTTCAGTATATTCCAATACAAAATTGGTAGTCCACAAAATAAAAAATAGACATCATTTTTTTCTTAAATCGAGCTCCACTTGTATTGGAATATACTGAAAACCGACGTGAACACCCGTTTTCAGTATATTCCAATACAAATAGGACAGTCCACCAAATAAAAAAAAAGACATCATTTCTTTCTTGGATCGAGCTCCATTTGTATTGAAATATACTGAAAACCGACGTGAACGCCCGTTTTCAGTATATTCCAATGAACGCCCGTTTTCAGTATACTCCAATACAAAATTGGCTGTCCATAACATAAAAAAAAGACATCATTTTTTTCTTGGATGGAGCTCCACTTGTATTGAAATATACTGAAAACCAACGTGAACGCCCGTTTTCAGTATATTCCAATACAAAATTGGCAATCCACAAAATAAAAAAAGACATCATTTTTTTTTGGATCGAGCTCCACTTGTATTGCAATATACTGAAAACCGACGTGAACGCCCGTTTTCAGTATATACCAATACAAATTGGCAATCCACAAAATAAAAAAAAGACATCATTTCTTTCTTGGATCGAGCTCTATTTGTATTGGAATATACTGAAAACCGACTCAAACACCCGTTTTCAGTATATTCCAATACAAATTGGCAGTCCACAAAATAAAAAAAACACATCATTTCCTTCTTGGATCGAGCTCTATTTGTATTGAAATATACTGAAAACCGACTCAAACACCCGTTTTCAGTATACTCGAATACAAAATTGGCAGTCCACAACATAAAAAAAAAGACATCATTTTTTTCTTGGATGGAGCTCCACTTGTATTGAAATATACTGAAAACCAACGTGAACGCCCGTTTTCAGTATATTCCAATACAAAATTGGCAGTCCACAAAATAAAAAAAAAGATCATTTTTTTTCTTGGATGGAGCTCCACTTGTATTGAAATATACTGAAAACCAACGTGAACGCCCGTTTTCAGTATATTCCAATACAAAATTGGCAATCCACAAAATAAAAAAAAGACATCATTTTTTTCTTGGATGGAGCTCCACTTGTATTGAAATATACTGAAAACCAACGTGAACGCCCGTTTTCAGCATATTCCAATACAAAATTGGCAGTCCACAAAATAAAAAAAAAAGACATCATTTTTTTTCTTGGATGGAGCTCCACTTGTATTGAAATATACTGAAAACCAACGTGAACGCCCGTTTTCAGTATATTCCAATACAAAATTGGCAATCCACAAAATAAAAAAAAGACATCATTTTTTTTCTTGGATCGAGCTCCACTTGTATTGCAATATACTGAAAACCGACGTGAACGCCCGTTTTCAGTATATACCAATACAAATTGGCAATCCACAAAATAAAAAAAAGACATCATTTCTTTCTTGGATCGAGCTCTATTTGTATTGGAATATACTGAAAACCGACTCAAACACCCGTTTTCAGTATATTCCAATACAAATTGGCAGTCCACAAAATAAAAAAAAAGACATCATTTTTTTTCTTGGATGGAGCTCCACTTGTATTGGAATATACTGAAAACCGATGTGAACGCCCGTTTTCAGTATATTCCAATACAAAATTGGCAGTCCACAAAATAAAAAAAGACATCATTTTTTTCTTGGATCGAGCTCCACTTGTATTGGAATATACTGAAAACCGACGTGAACGCCCGTTTTCAGTATATTCCATTACAAAATTGGCAGTCCACAAAATAAAAAAAAAGACATCATTTCTTTCTTGGATGGAGCTCCATTTGTATTGAAATATACTGAAAACCAACGTGAACGCGCGTTTTTAGTATACTCCAATACAAAATTGGCTGTCCACAACATAAAAAAAGACATCATTTTTTTCTTGGATCGAGCTCCATTTGTATTGGAATATACTGAAAACCGATGTGAACGCCCGTTTTCAGTATATTCCAATACAAAATTGGCAGTCCACAAAATAAAAAAAGACATCATTTTTTTCTTGGATCGAGCTCCACTTGTATTGGAATATACTGAAAACCGACGTGAACGCCCGTTTTCAGTATATTCCATTACAAAATTGGCAGTCCACAAAATAAAAAAAAGACATCATTTTTTTCTTGGATCGAGCTCCACTTGTATTGGAATATACTGAAAACCGACGTGAACACCCGTTTTCAGTATATTCCAATACAAATAGGACAGTCCACAAAATAAAAGAAAGACATCATTTCTTTCTTGGATCGAGCTCCATTTGTATTGAAATATACTGAAAACCGACGTGAACGTCCGTTTTCAGTATATTCCAACGAACGCCCGTTTTCAGTATACTCCAATACAAAATTGGCTGTCCACAACATAAAAAAAAGACATCATTTTTTTCTTGGATGGAGCTCCACTTGTATTGAAATATACTGAAAACCAACGTGAACGCCCGTTTTCAGTATATTCCAATACAAAATTGGCTGTCCACAAAATAAAAAAAAAGACATCATTTTTTTCTTGGATCGAGCTCCACTTGTATTGGAATATACTGAAAACCGACTCGTACGCCCGTTTTCAGTATACTCCAATACAAAATTGGCTGTCCACAACATAAAAAAAAGACATCATTCTTTTCTTGGATGGAGCTCCATTTGTATTGAAATATACTGAAAACCAACGTTAACGCCCGTTTTCAGTATACTCCAATACAAAATTGGCTGTCCACAACATAAAAAAAAGACATCATTTTTTTCTTGGATCGAGCTCCATTTGTATTGGAATATACTGAAAACCGATGTGAACGCCCGTTTTCAGTATATTCCAATACAAAATCGGCAGTCCACAAAATAAAAAAAAAGACATCATTTCTTTCTTGGATCGAGTTCTATTTGTATTGAAATATACTGAAAACCGACTCAAACACCCGTTTTCAGTATACTCGAATACAAAATTGGCAGTCCACAACATAAAAAAAAAGACACATTTTTTTCTTGGATGGAGCTCCACTTGTATTGAAATATACTGAAAACCAACGTGAACGCCCGTTTTCAGTATATTCCAATACAAAATTGGCAGTCCACAAAATAAAAAAAAAGACATCATTTTTTTTCTTGGATCGAGCTCCACTTGTATTGAAATATACTGAAAACCAACGTGAACGCCCGTTTTCAGTATATTCCAATACAAAATTGGCAATCCACAAAATAAAAAAAAGACATCATTTTTTTTCTTGGATCGAGCTCCACTTGTATTGCAATATACTGAAAACCGACGTGAACGCCCGTTTTCAGTATATACCAATACAAATTGGCAATCCACAAAATAAAAAAAGACATCATTTCTTTCTTGGATCGAGCTCTATTTGTATTGGAATATACTGAAAACCGACTCAAACACCCGTTTTCAGTATATTCCAATACAAATTGGCAGTCCACAAAATAAAAAAAAAGACATCATTTTTTTTCTTGGATGGAGCTCCACTTGTATTGAAATATACTGAAAACCAACGTGAACGCCCGTTTTCAGTATATTCCAATACAAAATTGGCAGTCCACAAAATAAAAAAAAGACATCATTTTTTTCTTGGATCGAGCTCCACTTGTATTGGAATATACTGAAAACCGACGTGAACGCCCGTTTTCAGTATATTCCAATACAAAATTGGTAGTCCACAAAATAAAAAATAGACATCATTTTTTTCTTAAATCGAGCTCCACTTGTATTGGAATATACTGAAAACCGACGTGAACACCCGTTTTCAGTATATTCCAATACAAATAGGACAGTCCACAAAATAAAAAAAAAGACATCATTTCTTTCTTGGATCGAGCTCCATTTGTATTGAAATATACTGAAAACCGACGTGAACGCCCGTTTTCAGTATATTCCAATGAACGCCCGTTTTCAGTATACTCCAATACAAAATTGGCTGTCCACAACATAAAAAAAAGACATCATTTTTTTCTTGGATGGAGCTCCACTTGTATTGAAATATACTGAAAACCAACGTGAACGCCCGTTTTCAGTATATTCCAATACAAAATTGGCAGTCCACAAAATAAAAAAAAAGACATCATTTTTTTTCTTGGATGGAGCTCCACTTGTATTGAAATATACTGAAAACCAACGTGAACGCCCGTTTTCAGTATATTCCAATACAAAATTGGCAATCCACAAAATAAAAAAAAGACATCATTTGTTTTCTTGGATCGAGCTCCACTTGTATTGCAATATACGGAAAACCGACGTGAACGCCCGTTTTCAGTATATACCAATACAAATTGGCAATCCACAAAATAAAAAAAAGACATCATTTCTTTCTTGGATCGAGCTCTATTTGTATTGGAATATACTGAAAACCGACTCAAACACCCGTTTTCAGTATATTCCAATACAAATTGGCAGTCCACAAAATAAAAAAAAAGACATCATTTCTTTCTTGGATCGAGTTCTATTTGTATTGAAATATACTGAAAACCGACTCAAACACCCGTTTTCAGTATACTCGAATACAAAATTGGCAGTCCACAACATAAAAAAAAAGACATCATTTTTTTCTTGGATGGAGCTCCATTTGTATTGAAATATACTGAAAACCAACGTGAACGCCCGTTTTCAGTATACTCCAATACAAAATTGGCTGTCCACAACATAAAAAAAGACATCATTTTTTTCTTGGATCGAGCTCCATTTGTATTGGAATATACTGAAAACCGATGTGAACGCCCGTTTTCAGTATATTCCAATACAAAATTGGTAGTCCACAAAGTAAAAAAAGACATCATTTTTTTCTTGGATCGAGCTCCACTTGTATTGGAATATACTGAAAACCGACGTGAACGCCCGTTTTCAGTATATTCCAATACAAAATTGGCAGTCCACAAAATAAAAAAAAGACATCATTTTTTTCTTGGATCGAGCTCCACTTGTATTGGAATATACTGAAAACCGACGTGAACACCCGTTTTCAGTATATTCCAATACAAAATTGGCAGTCCACAAAATAAAAAAAACACATCATTTTTTTCTTGGATCGAGCTCCACTTGTATTGGAATATACTGAAAACCGACGTGAACACCCGTTTTCAGTATATTCCAATACAAATAGGACAGTCCACAAAATAAAAAAAAGACATCATTTCTTTCTTGGATCGAGCTCCATTTGTATTGAAATATACTGAAAACCGACGTGAACGCCCGTTTTCAGTATATTCCAATGAACGCCCGTTTTCAGTATACTCCAATACAAAATTGGCTGTCCACAACATAAAAAAAAGACATCATTTTTTTCTTGGATGGAGCTCCACTTGTATTGAAATATACTGAAAACCAACGTGAACGCCCGTTTTCAGTATATTCCAATACAAAATTGGCAGTCCACAAAATAAAAAAAAAGACATCATTTTTTTTCTTGGATGGAGCTCCACTTGTATTGAAATATACTGAAAACCAACGTGAACACCCGTTTTCAGTATATTCCAATACAAAATTGGCAATATTCAAAATAAAAAAAAGACATCATTTTTTTTTTCGATCGAGCTCCACTTGTATTGCAATATACTGAAAACCGACGTGAACGCCCGTTTTCAGTATATTCCAATACAAAATAGGGCAGTCCACAAAATAAAAAAAAAGACATCATTTTTTTTCTTGGATGGAGCTCCACTTGTATTGAAATATACTGAAAACCAACGTGAACGCCCGTTTTCAGTATATTCCAATACAAAATTGGCAATCCACAAAATAAAAAAAAGAGATCATTTTTTTTCTTGGATCGAGCTCCACTTGTATTGCAATATACTGAAAACCGACGTGAACGCCCGTTTTCAGTATATACCAATACAAATTGGCAATCCACAAAATAAAAAAAAGACATCATTTCTTTCTTGGATCGAGCTCTATTTGTATTGGAATATACTGAAAACCGACTCAAACACCCGTTTTCAGTATATTCCAATACAAATTGGCAGTCCACAAAATAAAAAAAAAGACATCATTTTTTTTCTTGGATGGAGCTCCACTTGTATTGAAATATACTGAAAACCAACGTGAACGCCCGTTTTCAGTATATTCCAATACAAAATTGGCAGTCCACAAAATAAAAAAAAAGACATCATTTTTTTTCTTGGATGGAGCTCCACTTGTATTGAAATATACTGAAAACCAACGTGAACGCCCGTTTTCAGTATACTCCAATACAAAATTGGCTGTCCACAACATAAAAAAAAGACATCATTTTTTTCTTGGATGGAGCTCCACTTGTATTGAAATATACTGAAAACCAACGTGAACGCCCGTTTTCAGTATATTCCAATACAAAATTGGCAGTCCACAAAATAAAAAAAAAAGACATCATTTTTTTTCTTGGATGGAGCTCCACTTGTATTGAAATATACTGAAAACCAACGTGAACGCCCGTTTTCAGTATATTCCAATACAAAATTGGCAATCCACAAAATAAAAAAAAGACATCATTTTTTTTCTTGGATCGAGCTCCACTTGTATTGCAATATACTGAAAACCGACGTGAACGCCCGTTTTCAGTATATACCAATACAAATTGGCAATCCACAAAATAAAAAAAAAGACATCATTTCTTTCTTGGATCGAGCTCTATTTGTATTGGAATATACTGAAAACCGACTCAAACACCCGTTTTCAGTATATTCCAATACAAATTGGCAGTCCACAAAATAAAAAAAAAGACATCATTTCTTTCTTGGATCGAGTTCTATTTGTATTGAAATATACTGAAAACCGACTCAAACACCCGTTTTCAGTATACTCGAATACAAAATTGGCAGTCCACAACATAAAAAAAAAGACATCATTTTTTTCTTGGATGGAGCTCCATTTGTATTGAAATATACTGAAAACCAACGTGAACGCCCGTTTTCAGTATACTCCAATACAAAATTGGCTGTCCACAACATAAAAAAAGACATCATTTTTTTCTTGGATCGAGCTCCATTTGTATTGGAATATACTGAAAACCGATGTGAACGCCCGTTTTCAGTATATTCCAATACAAAATTGGCAGTCCACAAAGTAAAAAAAAGACATCATTTTTTTCTTGGATCGAGCTCCACTTGTATTGGAATATACTGAAAACCGACGTGAACGCCCGTTTTCAGTATATTCCAATACAAAATTGGCAGTCCACAAAATAAAAAAAAGACATCATTTTTTTCTTGGATCGAGCTCCACTTGTATTGGAATATACTGA
Source organism: Stegodyphus dumicola (assembly GCF_044657685.1). Lineage (NCBI taxonomy): Eukaryota > Metazoa > Arthropoda > Arachnida > Araneae > Eresidae > Stegodyphus > Stegodyphus dumicola. The sequence goes on from NC_140776.1 coordinate 40,630,226, forward strand.
AAACCGACGTGAACACCCGTTTTCAGTATATTCCAATACAAAATTGGCAGTCCACAAAATAAAAAAACACATCATTTTTTTCTTGGATCGAGCTCCACTTGTATTGGAATATACTGAAAACCGACGTGAACACCCGTTTTCAGTATATTCCAATACAAATAGGACAGTCCACAAAATAAAAAAAAGACATCATTTCTTTCTTGGATCGAGCTCCATTTGTATTGAAATATACTGAAAACCGACGTGAACGCCCGTTTTCAGTATATTCCAATGAACGCCCGTTTTCAGTATACTCCAATACAAAATTGGCTGTCCACAACATAAAAAAAAGACATCATTTTTTTCTTGGATGGAGCTCCACTTGTATTGAAATATACTGAAAACCAACGTGAACGCCCGTTTTCAGTATATTCCAATACAAAATTGGCAGTCCACAAAATAAAAAAAAGACATCATTTTTTTCTTGGATCGAGCTCCACTTGTATTGGAATATACTGAAAACCGACGTGAACACCCGTTTTCAGTATATTCCAATACAAAATTGGCAGTCCACAAAATAAAAAAAACACATCATTTTTTTCTTGGATCGAGCTCCACTTGTATTGGAATATACTGAAAACCGACGTGAACACCCGTTTTCAGTATATTCCAATACAAATAGGACAGTCCACAAAATAAAAAAAAGACATCATTTCTTTCTTGGATCGAGCTCCATTTGTATTGAAATATACTGAAAACCGACGTGAACGCCCGTTTTCAGTATATTCCAATGAACGCCCGTTTTCAGTATACTCCAATACAAAATTGGCTGTCCACAACATAAAAAAAAGACATCATTTTTTTCTTGGATGGAGCTCCACTTGTATTGAAATATACTGAAAACCAACGTGAACGCCCGTTTTCAGTATATTCCAATACAAAATTGGCAGTCCACAAAATAAAAAAAAAGACATCATTTTTTTTCTTGGATGGAGCTCCACTTGTATTGAAATATACTGAAAACCAACGTGAACACCCGTTTTCAGTATATTCCAATACAAAATTGGCAATATTCAAAATAAAAAAAAGACATCATTTTTTTTTTCGATCGAGCTCCACTTGTATTGCAATATACTGAAAACCGACGTGAACGCCCGTTTTCAGTATATTCCAATACAAAATAGGGCAGTCCACAAAATAAAAAAAAAGACATCATTTTTTTTCTTGGATGGAGCTCCACTTGTATTGAAATATACTGAAAACCAACGTGAACGCCCGTTTTCAGTATATTCCAATACAAAATTGGCAATCCACAAAATAAAAAAAAGAGATCATTTTTTTTCTTGGATCGAGCTCCACTTGTATTGCAATATACTGAAAACCGACGTGAACGCCCGTTTTCAGTATATACCAATACAAATTGGCAATCCACAAAATAAAAAAAAGACATCATTTCTTTCTTGGATCGAGCTCTATTTGTATTGGAATATACTGAAAACCGACTCAAACACCCGTTTTCAGTATATTCCAATACAAATTGGCAGTCCACAAAATAAAAAAAAAGACATCATTTTTTTTCTTGGATGGAGCTCCACTTGTATTGAAATATACTGAAAACCAACGTGAACGCCCGTTTTCAGTATATTCCAATACAAAATTGGCAGTCCACAAAATAAAAAAAAAGACATCATTTTTTTTCTTGGATGGAGCTCCACTTGTATTGAAATATACTGAAAACCAACGTGAACGCCCGTTTTCAGTATACTCCAATACAAAATTGGCTGTCCACAACATAAAAAAAAGACATCATTTTTTTCTTGGATGGAGCTCCACTTGTATTGAAATATACTGAAAACCAACGTGAACGCCCGTTTTCAGTATATTCCAATACAAAATTGGCAGTCCACAAAATAAAAAAAAAAGACATCATTTTTTTTCTTGGATGGAGCTCCACTTGTATTGAAATATACTGAAAACCAACGTGAACGCCCGTTTTCAGTATATTCCAATACAAAATTGGCAATCCACAAAATAAAAAAAAGACATCATTTTTTTTCTTGGATCGAGCTCCACTTGTATTGCAATATACTGAAAACCGACGTGAACGCCCGTTTTCAGTATATACCAATACAAATTGGCAATCCACAAAATAAAAAAAAAGACATCATTTCTTTCTTGGATCGAGCTCTATTTGTATTGGAATATACTGAAAACCGACTCAAACACCCGTTTTCAGTATATTCCAATACAAATTGGCAGTCCACAAAATAAAAAAAAAGACATCATTTCTTTCTTGGATCGAGTTCTATTTGTATTGAAATATACTGAAAACCGACTCAAACACCCGTTTTCAGTATACTCGAATACAAAATTGGCAGTCCACAACATAAAAAAAAAGACATCATTTTTTTCTTGGATGGAGCTCCATTTGTATTGAAATATACTGAAAACCAACGTGAACGCCCGTTTTCAGTATACTCCAATACAAAATTGGCTGTCCACAACATAAAAAAAGACATCATTTTTTTCTTGGATCGAGCTCCATTTGTATTGGAATATACTGAAAACCGATGTGAACGCCCGTTTTCAGTATATTCCAATACAAAATTGGCAGTCCACAAAGTAAAAAAAGACATCATTTTTTTCTTGGATCGAGCTCCACTTGTATTGGAATATACTGAAAACCGACGTGAACGCCCGTTTTCAGTATATTCCAATACAAAATTGGCAGTCCACAAAATAAAAAAAAGACATCATTTTTTTCTTGGATCGAGCTCCACTTGTATTGGAATATACTGAAAACCGACGTGAACACCCGTTTTCAGTATATTCCAATACAAAATTGGCAGTCCACAAAATAAAAAAACACATCATTTTTTTCTTGGATCGAGCTCCACTTGTATTGGAATATACTGAAAACCGACGTGAACACCCGTTTTCAGTATATTCCAATACAAATAGGACAGTCCACAAAATAAAAAAAAGACATCATTTCTTTCTTGGATCGAGCTCCATTTGTATTGAAATATACTGAAAACCGACGTGAACGCCCGTTTTCAGTATATTCCAATGAACGCCCGTTTTCAGTATACTCCAATACAAAATTGGCTGTCCACAACATAAAAAAAAGACATCATTTTTTTCTTGGATGGAGCTCCACTTGTATTGAAATATACTGAAAACCAACGTGAACGCCCGTTTTCAGTATATTCCAATACAAAATTGGCAGTCCACAAAATAAAAAAAAGACATCATTTTTTTCTTGGATCGAGCTCCACTTGTATTGGAATATACTGAAAACCGACGTGAACGCCCGTTTTCAGTATATTCCAATACAAAATTGGTAGTCCACAAAATAAAAAATAGACATCATTTTTTTCTTAAATCGAGCTCCACTTGTATTGGAATATACTGAAAACCGACGTGAACACCCGTTTTCAGTATATTCCAATACAAATAGGACAGTCCACAAAATAAAAAAAAAGACATCATTTCTTTCTTGGATCGAGCTCCATTTGTATTGAAATATACTGAAAACCGACGTGAACGCCCGTTTTCAGTATATTCCAAGGAACGCCCGTTTTCAGTATACTCCAATACAAAATTGGCTGTCCACAACATAAAAAAAAGACATCATTTTTTTCTTGGATGGAGCTCCACTTGTATTGAAATATACTGAAAACCAACGTGAACGCCCGTTTTCAGTATATTCCAATACAAAATTGGCAGTCCACAAAATAAAAAAAAAGACATCATTTTTTTTCTTGGATGGAGCTCCACTTGTATTGAAATATACTGAAAACCAACGTGAACGCCCGTTTTCAGTATATTCCAATACAAAATTGGCAATCCACAAAATAAAAAAAAGACATCATTTGTTTTCTTGGATCGAGCTCCACTTGTATTGCAATATACGGAAAACCGACGTGAACGCCCGTTTTCAGTATATACCAATACAAATTGGCAATCCACAAAATAAAAAAAAGACATCATTTCTTTCTTGGATCGAGCTCTATTTGTATTGGAATATACTGAAAACCGACTCAAACACCCGTTTTCAGTATATTCCAATACAAATTGGCAGTCCACAAAATAAAAAAAAAGACATCATTTCTTTCTTGGATCGAGTTCTATTTGTATTGAAATATACTGAAAACCGACTCAAACACCCGTTTTCAGTATACTCGAATACAAAATTGGCAGTCCACAACATAAAAAAAAAGACATCATTTTTTTCTTGGATGGAGCTCCATTTGTATTGAAATATACTGAAAACCAACGTGAACGCCCGTTTTCAGTATACTCCAATACAAAATTGGCTGTCCACAACATAAAAAAAGACATCATTTTTTTCTTGGATCGAGCTCCATTTGTATTGGAATATACTGAAAACCGATGTGAACGCCCGTTTTCAGTATATTCCAATACAAAATTGGTAGTCCACAAAGTAAAAAAAGACATCATTTTTTTCTTGGATCGAGCTCCACTTGTATTGGAATATACTGAAAACCGACGTGAACGCCCGTTTTCAGTATATTCCAATACAAAATTGGCAGTCCACAAAATAAAAAAAAGACATCATTTTTTTCTTGGATCGAGCTCCACTTGTATTGGAATATACTGAAAACCGACGTGAACACCCGTTTTCAGTATATTCCAATACAAAATTGGCAGTCCACAAAATAAAAAAAACACATCATTTTTTTCTTGGATCGAGCTCCACTTGTATTGGAATATACTGAAAACCGACGTGAACACCCGTTTTCAGTATATTCCAATACAAATAGGACAGTCCACAAAATAAAAAAAAGACATCATTTCTTTCTTGGATCGAGCTCCATTTGTATTGAAATATACTGAAAACCGACGTGAACGCCCGTTTTCAGTATATTCCAATGAACGCCCGTTTTCAGTATACTCCAATACAAAATTGGCTGTCCACAACATAAAAAAAAGACATCATTTTTTTCTTGGATGGAGCTCCACTTGTATTGAAATATACTGAAAACCAACGTGAACGCCCGTTTTCAGTATATTCCAATACAAAATTGGCAGTCCACAAAATAAAAAAAAAGACATCATTTTTTTTCTTGGATGGAGCTCCACTTGTATTGAAATATACTGAAAACCAACGTGAACACCCGTTTTCAGTATATTCCAATACAAAATTGGCAATATTCAAAATAAAAAAAAGACATCATTTTTTTTTTCGATCGAGCTCCACTTGTATTGCAATATACTGAAAACCGACGTGAACGCCCGTTTTCAGTATATTCCAATACAAAATAGGGCAGTCCACAAAATAAAAAAAAAGACATCATTTTTTTTCTTGGATGGAGCTCCACTTGTATTGAAATATACTGAAAACCAACGTGAACGCCCGTTTTCAGTATATTCCAATACAAAATTGGCAATCCACAAAATAAAAAAAAGAGATCATTTTTTTTCTTGGATCGAGCTCCACTTGTATTGCAATATACTGAAAACCGACGTGAACGCCCGTTTTCAGTATATACCAATACAAATTGGCAATCCACAAAATAAAAAAAAGACATCATTTCTTTCTTGGATCGAGCTCTATTTGTATTGGAATATACTGAAAACCGACTCAAACACCCGTTTTCAGTATATTCCAATACAAATTGGCAGTCCACAAAATAAAAAAAAAGACATCATTTTTTTTCTTGGATGGAGCTCCACTTGTATTGAAATATACTGAAAACCAACGTGAACGCCCGTTTTCAGTATATTCCAATACAAAATTGGCAGTCCACAAAATAAAAAAAAAGACATCATTTTTTTTCTTGGATGGAGCTCCACTTGTATTGAAATATACTGAAAACCAACGTGAACGCCCGTTTTCAGTATACTCCAATACAAAATTGGCTGTCCACAACATAAAAAAAAGACATCATTTTTTTCTTGGATGGAGCTCCACTTGTATTGAAATATACTGAAAACCAACGTGAACGCCCGTTTTCAGTATATTCCAATACAAAATTGGCAGTCCACAAAATAAAAAAAAAAGACATCATTTTTTTTCTTGGATGGAGCTCCACTTGTATTGAAATATACTGAAAACCAACGTGAACGCCCGTTTTCAGTATATTCCAATACAAAATTGGCAATCCACAAAATAAAAAAAAGACATCATTTTTTTTCTTGGATCGAGCTCCACTTGTATTGCAATATACTGAAAACCGACGTGAACGCCCGTTTTCAGTATATACCAATACAAATTGGCAATCCACAAAATAAAAAAAAAGACATCATTTCTTTCTTGGATCGAGCTCTATTTGTATTGGAATATACTGAAAACCGACTCAAACACCCGTTTTCAGTATATTCCAATACAAATTGGCAGTCCACAAAATAAAAAAAAAGACATCATTTCTTTCTTGGATCGAGTTCTATTTGTATTGAAATATACTGAAAACCGACTCAAACACCCGTTTTCAGTATACTCGAATACAAAATTGGCAGTCCACAACATAAAAAAAAAGACATCATTTTTTTCTTGGATGGAGCTCCATTTGTATTGAAATATACTGAAAACCAACGTGAACGCCCGTTTTCAGTATTCTCCAATACAAAATTGGCTGTCCACAACATAAAAAAAGACATCATTTTTTTCTTGGATCGAGCTCCATTTGTATTGGAATATACTGAAAACCGATGTGAACGCCCGTTTTCAGTATATTCCAATACAAAATTGGCAGTCCACAAAGTAAAAAAAGACATCATTTTTTTCTTGGATCGAGCTCCACTTGTATTGGAATATACTGAAAACCGACGTGAACGCCCGTTTTCAGTATATTCCAATACAAAATTGGCAGTCCACAAAATAAAAAAAAGACATCATTTTTTTCTTGGATCGAGCTCCACTTGTATTGGAATATACTGAAAACCGACGTGAACACCCGTTTTCAGTATATTCCAATACAAAATTGGCAGTCCACAAAATAAAAAAACACATCATTTTTTTCTTGGATCGAGCTCCACTTGTATTGGAATATACTGAAAACCGACGTGAACACCCGTTTTCAGTATATTCCAATACAAATAGGACAGTCCACAAAATAAAAAAAAGACATCATTTCTTTCTTGGATCGAGCTCCATTTGTATTGAAATATACTGAAAACCGACGTGAACGCCCGTTTTCAGTATATTCCAATGAACGCCCGTTTTCAGTATACTCCAATACAAAATTGGCTGTCCACAACATAAAAAAAAGACATCATTTTTTTCTTGGATGGAGCTCCACTTGTATTGAAATATACTGAAAACCAACGTGAACGCCCGTTTTCAGTATATTCCAATACAAAATTGGCAGTCCACAAAATAAAAAAAAAGACATCATTTTTTTTCTTGGATGGAGCTCCACTTGTATTGAAATATACTGAAAACCAACGTGAACGCCCGTTTTCAGTATATTCCAATACAAAATTGGCAATCCACAAAATAAAAAAAAGACATCATTTTTTTTTTGGATCGAGCTCCACTTGTATTGCAATATACTGAAAACCGACGTGAACGCCCGTTTTCAGTATATTCCAATACAAAATAGGGCAGTCCACAAAATAAAAAAAAAGACATCATTTTTTTTCTTGGATGGAGCTCCACTTGTATTGAAATATACTGAAAACCAACGTGAACGCCCGTTTTCAGTATATTCCAATACAAAATTGGCAATCCACAAAATAAAAAAAAGACATCATTTTTTTTCTTGGATCGAGCTCCACTTGTATTGCAATATACTGAAAACCGACGTGAACGCCCGTTTTCAGTATATACCAATACGAATTGGCAATCCACAAAATAAAAAAAAGACATCATTTCTTTCTTGGATCGAGCTCTATTTGTATTGGAATATACTGAAAACCGATTCAAACACCCGTTTTCAGTATATTCCAATACAAATTGGCAGTCCACAAAATAAAAAAAAAGACATCATTTTTTTTCTTGGATGGAGCTCCACTTGTATTGAAATATACTGAAAACCAACGTGAACTCCCGTTTTCAGTATATTCCAATACAAAATTGGCAGTCCACAAAATAAAAAAAAGACATCATTTTTTTCTTGGATCGAGCTCCACTTGTATTGGAATATACTGAAAACCGACGTGAACGCCCGTTTTCAGTATATTCCAATACAAAATTGGTAGTCCACAAAATAAAAAATAGACATCATTTTTTTCTTAAATCGAGCTCCACTTGTATTGGAATATACTGAAAACCGACGTGAACACCCGTTTTCAGTATATTCCAATACAAATAGGACAGTCCACCAAATAAAAAAAAAGACATCATTTCTTTCTTGGATCGAGCTCCATTTGTATTGAAATATACTGAAAACTGACGTGAACGCCCGTTTTCAGTATATTCCAATGAACGCCCGTTTTCAGTATACTCCAATACAAAATTGGCTGTCCATAACATAAAAAAAAGACATCATTTTTTTCTTGGATGGAGCTCCACTTGTATTGAAATATACTGAAAACCAACGTGAACGCCCGTTTTCAGTATATTCCAATACAAATTGGCAGTCCACAAAATAAAAAAAAGACATCATTTCCTTCTTGGATCGAGCTCTATTTGTATTGAAATATACTGAAAACCGACTCAAACACCCGTTTTCAGTATACTCGAATACAAAATTGGCAGTCCACAACATAAAAAAAAAGACATCATTTTTTTCTTGGATGGAGCTCCACTTGTATTGAAATATACTGAAAACCAACGTGAACGCCCGTTTTCAGTATATTCCAATACAAAATTGGCAGTCCACAAAATAAAAAAAAAGATCATTTTTTTTCTTGGATGGAGCTCCACTTGTATTGAAATATACTGAAAACCAACGTGAACGCCCGTTTTCAGTATATTCCAATACAAAATTGGCAATCCACAAAATAAAAAAAAGACATCATTTTTTTCTTGGATGGAGCTCCACTTGTATTGAAATATACTGAAAACCAACGTGAACGCCCGTTTTCAGCATATTCCAATACAAAATTGGCAGTCCACAAAATAAAAAAAAAGACATCATTTTTTTTCTTGGATGGAGCTCCACTTGTATTGAAATATACTGAAAACCAACGTGAACGCCCGTTTTCAGTATATTCCAATACAAAATTGGCAATCCACAAAATAAAAAAAAGACATCATTTTTTTTCTTGGATCGAGCTCCACTTGTATTGCAATATACTGAAAACCGACGTGAACGCCCGTTTTCAGTATATACCAATACAAATTGGCAATCCACAAAATAAAAAAAAGACATCATTTCTTTCTTGGATCGAGCTCTATTTGTATTGGAATATACTGAAAACCGACTCAAACACCCGTTTTCAGTATATTCCAATACAAATTGGCAGTCCACAAAATAAAAAAAAAGACATCATTTTTTTTCTTGGATGGAGCTCCACTTGTATTGAAATATACTGAAAACCAACGTGAACGCCCGTTTTCAGTATATTCCAATACAAAATTGGCAGTCCACAAAATAAAAAAAAGACATCATTTTTTTTCTTGGATCGAGCTCCACTTGTATTGGAATATACTGAAAACCGACGTGAACGCCCGTTTTAAGTATATTCCAATACAAATTGGCAGTCCACAAAATAAAAAAAAGACATCATTTTTTTCTTGGATCGAGCTCCACTTGTATTGGAATATACTGAAAACCGACGTGAACACCCGTTTTCAGTATATTCCAATACAAATAGGACAGTCCACAAAATAAAACAAAGACATCATTTCTTTCTTGGATCGAGCTCCATTTGTATTGAAATATACTGAAACCCGACGTGAACGCCCGTTTTCAGTATATTCCAATGAACGCCCGTTTTCAGTATACTCCAATACAAAATTGGCTGTCCACAACATAAAAAAAAGACATCATTTTTTTCTTGGATGGAGCTCCACTTGTATTGAAATATACTGAAAACCAACGTGAACGCCCGTTTTCAGTATATTCCAATACAAAATTGGCAGTCCACAACATAAATAAAAGACATCATTTTTTTCTTGGATGGAGCTCCATTTGTATTGAAATATACTGAAAACCAACGTGAACGCCCGTTTTTAGTATACTCCAATACAAAATTGGCTGTCCACAACATAAAAAAAGACATCATTTCTTTCTTGGATCGAGCTCCATTTGTATTGAAATATACTGAAAACCGACGTGAACGCCCGTTTTCAGTATATTCCAACGAACGCCCGTTTTCAGTATACTCCAATACAAAATTGGCTGTCCACAACATAAAAAAAAGACATTATTTTTTTCTTGGATGGAGCTCCACTTGTATTGAAATATACTGAAAACCAACGTGAACGCCCGTTTTCAGTATATTCCAATACAAAATTGGCTGTCCACAAAATAAAAAAAAAGACATCATTTTTTTCTTGGATCGAGCTCTACTTGTATTGGAATATACTGAAAACCGACTCGAACGCCCGTTTTCAGTATACTCCAATACAAAATTGGCTGTCCACAACATAAAAAAAAGACATCATTCTTTTCTTGGATGGAGCTCCATTTGTATTGAAATATACTGAAAACCAACGTTAACGCCCGTTTTCAGTATACTCCAATACAAAATTGGCTGTCCACAACATAAAAAAAAGACATCATTTTTTTCTTGGATCGAGCTCCATTTGTATTGGAATATACTGAAAACCGATGTGAACGCCCGTTTTCAGTATATTCCAATACAAAATCGGCAGTCCACAAAATAAAAAAAAGACATCATTTCTTTCTTGGATCGAGTTCTATTTGTATTGAAATATACTGAAAACCGACTCAAACACCCGTTTTCAGTATACTCGAATACAAAATTGGCAGTCCACAACATAAAAAAAAAGACATCATTTTTTTCTTGGATGGAGCTCCACTTGTATTGAAATATACTGAAAACCAACGTGAACGCCCGTTTTCAGTATATTCCAATACAAAATTGGCAGTCCACAAAATAAAAAAAAAGACATCATTTTTTTTCTTGGATGGAGCTCCACTTGTATTGAAATATACTGAAAACCAACGTGAACGCCCGTTTTCAGTATATTCCAATACAAAATTGGCAATCCACAAAATAAAAAAAAGACATCATTTTTTTTCTTGGATCGAGCTCCACTTGTATTGCAATATACTGAAAACCGACGTGAACGCCCGTTTTCAGTATATACCAGTACAAATTGGCAATCCACAAAATAAAAAAAAGACATTATTTCTTTCTTGGATCGAGCTCTATTTGTATTGGAATATACTGAAAACCGACTCAAACACCCGTTTTCAGTATATTCCAATACAAATTGGCAGTCCACAAAATAAAAAAAAAGACATCATTTTTTTTCTTGGATGGAGCTCCACTTGTATTGAAATATACTGAAAACCAACGTGAACGCCCGTTTTCAGTATATTCCAATACAAAATTGGCAGTCCACAAAATAAAAAAAAGACATCATTTTTTTCTTGGATCGAGCTCCACTTGTATTGTAATATACTGAAAACCGACGTGAACGCCCGTTTCCAGTATATTCCAATACAAAATTGGTAGTCCACAAAATAAAAAATAGACATCATTTTTTTCTTAAATCGAGCTCCACTTGTATTGGAATATACTGAAAACCGACGTGAACGCCCGTTTTCAGTATATTCCAATACAAAATTGGCAGTCCACAAAATAAAAAAAAGACATCATTTTTTTCTTGGATCGAGCTCCACTTGTATTGGAATATACTGAAAACCGACGTGAACACCCGTTTTCAGTATATTCCAATACAAAATTGGCAGTCCACAAAATAAAAAAAACACATCTTTTTTTTCTTGGATCGAGCTCCATTTGTATTGAAATATACTGAAAACCGACGTGAACGCCCGTTTTCAGTATATTCCAACGAACGCCCGTTTTCAGTATATTCCAATACAAAATTGGCTGTCCACAAAATAAAAAAAAAAGACATCATTTTTTTCTTGGATTGAGCTTTTTGTTTTTCTGGATGCGGCCGAATTTGTAGAGGAATCGTCCAGAAACCGGCCCTCAAGCCCATTTTCAGACTATTTCTATACATATTCGGTCATCAAGATGGTCCGGGGACGACTTTGTTTGGACATCATCTCTATATAGATGGTGAAATTTATATAGCCATTTCTAAAGTATCTCAGAGAAAACTAAAAGCGAGATTGCAAAAAAAGAAATAGCCTCCAGTGAACACAATTCCAACGACAGTGGATAGGAAAAGTGAAGAGTTGAAAGTGAAAGTCGAAAAACGAAATGGGATCGACTAGGAAAAATTTCTCAGAGCTCAGAAAAAAACTCTGAGATGTAAAAAAAAAAAAAAAAAAAAAAAAAAAAACACTTTTTGTTAATTTTTATCATGTCTTCTAGACATGATAAAAATTAACTCACCCCCGCTTTTGTCTGGGAATGTTGTCTCCCACTTTCTAAAAATAGACCATGACTCATCCTTTTAAAGAATAGAATTCAAAGAAAAGAGGGGACGACTTTGTCCGGAGACGACTCTGTCCGGGGACGACTCTGTTTGGACTCAACCATAACGTCATTTTAATATAGTGGAATGTGTGTAGAAATAGTCGGAAAAAGGACTCGAACGCCCGTTTTCAGTATATTCCAATACAAAATTGATTGTCCACAACATAAAAAAAGACATCATTTTTTCTTGGATAGAGCTCCATTTGTATTGGAATATACTGAAAACCGACTCGAACGCCCGTTTTCAGTATATTCCAATACAAAATAGGGCAGTCCACAACATAAAAAAAAGACATCATTCTTTTCTTGGATGGAGCTCCATTTGTATTAGAATATACTGAAAACCGACTCGAACGCCCGTTTTCAGTATACTCCAATACAAAATTGGCTGTCCACAACATAAAAAAAAGACATCTTTTTTTCTTGGATGGAGCTCCATTTGTATTGAAATATACTGAAAACCAACGTTAACGCCCGTTTTCAGTATACTCCAATACAAAATTGGCTGTCCACAACATAAAAAAAGACATCATTTTTTTCTTGGATCGAGCTCTATTTGTATTGGAATATACGGAAAACCGACTCAAACACCCGTTTTCAGTATATTCCAATACAAATTGGCAGTCCACAAAATAAAAAAAAGACATTTTTTTTCTTGGATGGAGCTCCACTTGTATTGAAATATACAGAAAACCAACGTGAACGCCCGTTTTCAGTATATTCCAATACAAAATTGGCAGTCCACAAAATAAGAAAAAGACATCATTTTTTTCTTGGATCGAGCTCCACTTGTATTGGAATATACTGAAAACCGACGTGAACGCCCGTTTTCATTATATTCCAATACAAAATTGGTAGTCCACAAAATAAAAAATAGACATCATTTTTTTCTTGGATCGAGCTCCACTTGTATTGGAATATACTGAAAACCGACGTGAACACCCGTTTTCAGTATATTCCAATACAAATAGGACAGTCCACAAAATAAAAAAAAAGACATCATTTCTTTCTTGGATCGAGCTCCATTTGTATTGAAATATACTGAAAACCGACGTGAACGCCCGTTTTCAGTATATTCCAATGAACGCCCGTTTTCAGTATACTCCAATACAAAATTGGCTGTCCACAACATAAAAAAAAGACATCATTTTTTTCTTGGATGGAGCTCCACTTGTATTGAAATATACTGAAAACCAACGTGAACGCCCGTTTTCAGTATATTCCAATACAAAATTGGCAGTCCACAAAATAAAAAAAAAGACATCATTTTTTTTCTTGGATGGAGCTCCACTTGTATTGAAATATACTGAAAACCAACGTGAACGCCCGTTTTCAGTATATTCCAATACAAAATTGGCAATCCACAAAATAAAAAAAGACATCATTTTTTTTGGATCGAGCTCCACTTGTATTGCAATATACTGAAAACCGACGTGAACGCCCGTTTTCAGTATATACCAATACAAATTGGCAATCCACAAAATAAAAAAAAGACATCATTTCTTTCTTGGATCGAGCTCTATTTGTATTGGAATATACTGAAAACCGACTCAAACACCCGTTTTCAGTATATTCCAATACAAATTGGCATTCCACAAAATAAAAAAAAGACATCATTTCCTTCTTGGATCGAGCTCTATTTGTATTGAAATATACTGAAAACCGACTCAAACACCCGTTTTCAGTATACTCGAATACAAAATTGGCAGTCCACAACATAAAAAAAAAGACATCATTTTTTTCTTGGATGGAGCTCCACTTGTATTGAAATATACTGAAAACCAACGTGAACGCCCGTTTTCAGTATATTCCAATACAAAATTGGCAGTCCACAAAATAAAAAAAAAGACATCATTTTTTTTCTTGGATGGAGCTCCACTTGTATTGAAATATACTGAAAACCAACGTGAACGCCCGTTTTCAGTATATTCCAATACAAAATTGGCAATCCACAAAATAAAAAAAAGACATCATTTTTTTCTTGGATGGAGCTCCACTTGTATTGAAATATACTGAAAACCAACGTGAACGCCCGTTTTCAGCATATTCCAATACAAAATTGGCAGTCCACAAAATAAAAAAAAAGACATCATTTTTTTTCTTGGATGGAGCTCCACTTGTATTGAAATATACTGAAAACCAACGTGAACGCCCGTTTTCAGTATATTCCAATACAAAATTGGCAATCCACAAAATAAAAAAAAGACATCATTTTTTTTTCTTGGATCGAGCTCCACTTGTATTGCAATATACTGAAAACCGACGTGAACGCCCGTTTTCAGTATATACCAATACAAATTGGCAATCCACAAAATAAAAAAAAGACATCATTTCTTTCTTGGATCGAGCTCTATTTGTATTGGAATATACTGAAAACCGACTCAAACACCCGTTTTCAGTATATTCCAATACAAATTGGCAGTCCACAAAATAAAAAAAAAGACATCATTTTTTTTCTTGGATGGAGCTCCACTTGTATTGAAATATACTGAAAACCAACGTGAACGCCCGTTTTCAGTATATTCCAATACAAAATTGGTAGTCCACAAAATAAAAAAAAGACATCATTTTTTTTCTTGGATCGAGCTCCACTTGTATTGGAATATACTGAAAACCGACGTGAACGCCCGTTTTAAGTATATTCCAATACAAATTGGCAGTCCACAAAATAAAAAAAAGACATCATTTTTTTCTTGGATCGAGCTCCACTTGTATTGGAATATACTGAAAACCGACGTGAACACCCGTTTTCAGTATATTCCAATACAAATAGGACAGTCCACAAAATAAAAAAAAGACATCATTTCTTTCTTGGATCGAGCTCCATTTGTATTGAAATATACTGAAACCCGACGTGAACGCCCGTTTTCAGTATATTCCAATGAACGCCCGTTTTCAGTATACTCCAATACAAAATTGGCTGTCCACAACATAAAAAAAAGACATCATTTTTTTCACGCCCGTTTTCAGTATATTCCAATACAAAATTGGCAGTCCACAACATAAAAAAAAGACATCATTTTTTTCTTGGATGGAGCTCCATTTGTATTGAAATGTACTGAAAACCAACGTGAACGCCCGTTTTCAGTATACTCCAATACAAAACTGGCTGTCCACAACATAAAAAAAGACATCATTTTTTTCTTGGATCCAGCTCCATTTGTATTGGAATATACTGAAAACCGATGTGAACGCCCGTTTTCAGTATATTCCAATACAAAATTGGCAGTCCACAAAATAAAAAAAGACATCATTTTTTTCTTGGATCGAGCTCCACTTGTATTGGAATATACTGAAAACCGACGTGAACGCCCGTTTTCAGTATATTCCATTACAAAATTGGCAGTCCACAAAATAAAAAAAAGACATCATTTTTTTCATGGATCGAGCTCCACTTGTATTGGAATATACTGAAAACCGACGTGAACACCCGTTTTCAGTATATTCCAATACAAATAGGACAGTCCACAAAATAAAAAAAAGACATCATTTCTTTCTTGGATCGAGCTCCATTTGTATTGAAATATACTGAAAACCGACGTGAACGCCCGTTTTCAGTATATTCCAACGAACGCCCGTTTTCAGTATACTCCAATACAAAATTGGCTGTCCACAACATAAAAAAAAGACATCATTTTTTTCTTGGATGGAGCTCCACTTGTATTGAAATATACTGAAAACCAACGTGAACGCCCGTTTTCAGTATATTCCAATAGAAAATTGGCTGTCCACAAAATAAAAAAAAAGACATCATTTTTTTCTTGGATCGAGCTCCACTTGTATTGGAATATACTGAAAACCGACTCGAACGCCCGTTTTCAGTATACTCCAATACAAAATTGGCTGTCCACAACATAAAAAAAAGACATCATTCTTTTCTTGGATGGAGCTCCATTTGTATTGAAATATACTGAAAACCAACGTTAACGCCCGTTTTCAGTATACTCCAATACAAAATTGGCTGTCCACAACAAAAAAAAAGACATCATTTTTTTCTTGGATCGAGCTCCATTTGTATTGGAATATACTGAAAACCGATGTGAACGCCCGTTTTCAGTATATTCCAATACAAAATCGGCAGTCCACAAAATAAAAAAAAAGACATCATTTCTTTCTTGGATCGAGTTCTATTTGTATTGAAATATACTGAAAACCAACGTGAACGCCCGTTTTCAGTATATTCCAATACAAAATTGGCAATCCACAAAATAAAAAGAAGACATCATTTTTTTTCTTGGATCGAGCTCCACTTGTATTGCAATATACTGAAAACCGACGTGAACGCCCGTTTTCAGTATATACCAGTACAAATTGGCAATCCACAAAATAAAAAAAAGACATCATTTCTTTCTTGGATCGAGCTCTATTTGTATTGGAATATACTGAAAACCGACTCAAACACCCGTTTTCAGTATATTCCAATACAAATTGGCAGTCCACAAAATAAAAAAAAAGACATCATTTTTTTTCTTGGATGGAGCTCCACTTGTATTGAAATATACTGAAAACCAACGTGAACGCCCGTTTTCAGTATATTCCAATACAAAATTGGCAGTCCACAAAATAAAAAAAAGACATCATTTTTTTCTTGGATCGAGCTCCACTTGTATTGGAATATACTGAAAACCGACGTGAACGCCCGTTTTCAGTATATTCCAATACAAAATTGGTAGTCCACAAAATAAAAAATAGACATCATTTTTTTCTTAAATCGAGCTCCACTTGTATTGGAATATACTGAAAACCGACGTGAACGCCCGTTTTCAGTATATTCCAATACAAAATTGGCAGTCCACAAAATAAAAAAAAGACATCATTTTTTTCTTGGATCGAGCTCCACTTGTATTGGAATATACTGAAAACCGACGTGAACACCCGTTTTCAGTATATTCCAATACAAAATTGGCAGTCCACAAAATAAAAAAAACACATCATTTTTTTCTTCGATCGAGCTCCATTTGTATTGAAATATACTGAAAACCGACGTGAACGCCCGTTTTCAGTATATTCCAACGAACGCCCGTTTTCAGTATATTCCAATACAAAATTGGCTGTCCACAAAATAAAAAAAAAAAGACATCATTTTTTTCTTGGATTGAGCTTTTTGTTTTTCTGGATGCGGCCGAATTTGTAGAGGAATCGTCCAGAAACCGGCCCTCAAGCCCATTTTCAGACTATTTCTATACATATTCGGTCATCAAGATGGTCCGGGGACGACTTTGTTTGGACATCATCTCTATATAGATGGTGAAATTTATATAGCCATTTCTAAAGAATCTCAGAGAAAACTAAAAGCGAGATTGCAAAAAAAGAAATAGCCTCCAGTGAACACAATTCCAACGACAGTGGATAGGAAAAGTGAAGAGTTGAAAGTGAAAGTCGAAAAACGAAATGGGATCGACTAGGAAAAATTTCTCAGAGCTCAGAAAAAAACTCTGAGATGTAAAAAAAAAAAAAAAAAAAAAAAAAAAAAACACTTTTTGTTAATTTTTATCATGTCTTCTAGACATGATAAAAATTAACTCACCCCCGCTTTTGTCTGGGAATGTTGTCTCCCACTTTCTAAAAATAGACCATGACTCATCCTTTTAAAGAATAGAATTCAAAGAAAAGAGGGGACGACTTTGTCCGGAGACGACTCTGTCCGGGGACGTTTCTGTTTGGACTTAACCATAACGTCATTTTAATATAGTGGAATGTGTGTAGAAATAGTCGGAAAAAGGACTCGAACGCCCGTTTTCAGTATATTCCAATACAAAATTGATTGTCCACAACATAAAAAAAGACATCATTTTTTCTTGGATAGAGCTCCATTTGTATTGGAATATACTGAAAACCGACTCGAACGCCCGTTTTCAGTATATTCCAATACAAAATAGGGCAGTCCACAACATAAAAAAAAGACATCATTCTTTTCTTGGATGGAGCTCCATTTGTATTAGAATATACTGAAAACCGACTCGAACGCCCGTTTTCAGTATACTCCAATACAAAATTGGCTGTCCACAACATAAAAAAAAGACATCTTTTTTTTCTTGGATGGAGCTCCATTTGTATTGAAATATACTGAAAACCAACGTTAACGCCCGTTTTCAGTATACTCCAATACAAAATTGGCTGTCCACAACATAAAAAAAGACATCATTTTTTTCTTGGATCGAGCTCTATTTGTATTGGAATATACGGAAAACCGACTCAAACACCCGTTTTCAGTATATTCCAATACAAATTGGCAGTCCACAAAATAAAAAAAAAGACATTTTTTTTCTTGGATGGAGCTCCACTTGTATTGAAATATACAGAAAACCAACGTGAACGCCCGTTTTCAGTATATTCCAATACAAAATTGGCAGTCCACAAAATAAGAAAAAGACATCATTTTTTTCTTGGATCGAGCTCCACTTGTATTGGAATATACTGAAAACCGACGTGAACGCCCGTTTTCATTATATTCCAATACAAAATTGGTAGTCCACAAAATAAAAAATAGACATCATTTTTTTCTTGGATCGAGCTCCACTTGTATTGGAATATACTGAAAACCGACGTGAACACCCGTTTTCAGTATATTCCAATACAAATAGGACAGTCCACAAAATAAAAAAAAAGACATCATTTCTTTCTTGGATCGAGCTCCATTTGTATTGAAATATACTGAAAACCGACGTGAACGCCCGTTTTCAGTATATTCCAATGAACGCCCGTTTTCAGTATACTCCAATACAAAATTGGCTGTCCACAACATAAAAAAAAGACATCATTTTTTTCTTGGATGGAGCTCCACTTGTATTGAAATATACTGAAAACCAACGTGAACGCCCGTTTTCAGTATATTCCAATACAAAATTGGCAGTCCACAAAATAAAAAAAAAGACATCATTTTTTTTCTTGGATGGAGCTCCACTTGTATTGAAATATACTGAAAACCAACGTGAACGCCCGTTTTCAGTATATTCCAATACAAAATTGGCAATCCACAAAATAAAAAAAGACATCATTTTTTTTGGATCGAGCTCCACTTGTATTGCAATATACTGAAAACCGACGTGAACGCCCGTTTTCAGTATATACCAATACAAATTGGCAATCCACAAAATAAAAAAAAGACATCATTTCTTTCTTGGATCGAGCTCTATTTGTATTGGAATATACTGAAAACCGACTCAAACACCCGTTTTCAGTATATTCCAATGCAAATTGGCAGTCCACAAAATAAAAAAAAGACATCATTTCCTTCTTGGATCGAGCTCTATTTGTATTGAAATATACTGAAAACCGACTCAAACACCCGTTTTCAGTATACTCGAATACAAAATTGGCAGTCCACAACATAAAAAAAAGACATCATTTTTTTCTTGGATGGAGCTCCACTTGTATTGAAATATACTGAAAACCAACGTGAACGCCCGTTTTCAGTATATTCCAATACAAAATTGGCAGTCCACAAAATAAAAAAAAAGACATCATTTTTTTTCTTGGATGGAGCTCCACTTGTATTGAAATATACTGAAAACCAACGTGAACGCCCGTTTTCAGTATATTCCAATACAAAATTGGCAATCCACAAAATAAAAAAAAGACATCATTTTTTTCTTGGATGGAGCTCCACTTGTATTGAAATATACTGAAAACCAACGTGAACGCCCGTTTTCAGCATATTCCAATACAAAATTGGCAGTCCACAAAATAAAAAAAAAGACATCATTTTTTTTCTTGGATGGAGCTCCACTTGTATTGAAATATACTGAAAACCAACGTGAACGCCCGTTTTCAGTATATTCCAATACAAAATTGGCAATCCACAAAATAAAAAAAAGACATCATTTTTTTTTCTTGGATCGAGCTCCACTTGTATTGCAATATACTGAAAACCGACGTGAACGCCCGTTTTCAGTATATACCAATACAAATTGGCAATCCACAAAATAAAAAAAAGACATCATTTCTTTCTTGGATCGAGCTCTATTTGTATTGGAATATACTGAAAACCGACTCAAACACCCGTTTTCAGTATATTCCAATACAAATTGGCAGTCCACAAAATAAAAAAAAAGACATCATTTTTTTTCTTGGATGGAGCTCCACTTGTATTGAAATATACTGAAAACCAACGTGAACGCCCGTTTTCAGTATATTCCAATACAAAATTGGCAGTCCACAAAATAAAAAAAAGACATCATTTTTTTTCTTGGATCGAGCTCCACTTGTATTGGAATATACTGAAAACCGACGTGAACGCCCGTTTTAAGTATATTCCAATACAAATTGGCAGTCCACAAAATAAAAAAAAGACATCATTTTTTTCTTGGATCGAGCTCCACTTGTATTGGAATATACTGAAAACCGACGTGAACACCCGTTTTCAGTATATTCCAATACAAATAGGACAGTCCACAAAATAAAAAAAAGACATCATTTCTTTCTTGGATCGAGCTCCATTTGTATTGAAATATACTGAAACCCGACGTGAACGCCCGTTTTCAGTATATTCCAATGAACGCCCGTTTTCAGTATACTCCAATACAAAATTGGCTGTCCACAACATAAAAAAAAGACATCATTTTTTTCTTGGATGGAGCTCCACTTGTATTGAAATATACTGAAAACCAACGTGAACGCCCGTTTTCAGTATATTCCAATACAAAATTGGCAGTCCATAACATAAAAAAAAGACATCATTTTTTTCTTGGATGGAGCTCCATTTGTATTGAAATGTACTGAAAACCAACGTGAACGCCCGTTTTCAGTATACTCCAATACAAAACTGGCTGTCCACAACATAAAAAAAGACATCATTTTTTTCTTGGATCCAGCTCCATTTGTATTGGAATATACTGAAAACCGATGTGAACGCCCGTTTTCAGTATATTCCAATACAAAATTGGCAGTCCACAAAATAAAAAAAGACATCATTTTTTTCTTGGATCGAGCTCCACTTGTATTGGAATATACTGAAAACCGACGTGAACGCCCGTTTTCAGTATATTCCATTACAAAATTGGCAGTCCACAAAATAAAAAAAAGACATCATTTTTTTCTTGGATCGAGCTCCACTTGTATTGGAATATACTGAAAACCGACGTGAACACCCGTTTTCAGTATATTCCAATACAAATAGGACAGTCCACAAAATAAAAAAAAGACATCATTTCTTTCTTGGATCGAGCTCCATTTGTATTGAAATATACTGAAAACCGACGTGAACGCCCGTTTTCAGTATATTCCAACGAACGCCCGTTTTCAGTATACTCCAATACAAAATTGGCTGTCCACAACATAAAAAAAAGACATCATTTTTTTCTTGGATGGAGCTCCACTTGTATTGAAATATACTGAAAACCAACGTGAACGCCCGTTTTCAGTATATTCCAATACAAAATTGGCTGTCCACAAAATAAAAAAAAAGACATCATTTTTTTCTTGGATCGAGCTCCACTTGTATTGGAATATACTGAAAACCGACTCGAACGCCCGTTTTCAGTATACTCCAATACAAAATTGGCTGTCCACAACATAAAAAAAGACATCATTCTTTTCTTGGATGGAGCTCCATTTGTATTGAAATATACTGAAAACCAACGTTAACGCCCGTTTTCAGTATACTCCAATACAAAATTGGCTGTCCACAACAAAAAAAAAGACATCATTTTTTTCTTGGATCGAGCTCCATTTGTATTGGAATATACTGAAAACCGATGTGAACGCCCGTTTTCAGTATATTCCAATACAAAATCGGCAGTCCACAAAATAAAAAAAAAGACATCATTTCTTTCTTGGATCGAGTTCTATTTGTATTGAAATATACTGAAAACCGACTCAAACACCCGTTTTCAGTATACTCGAATACAAAATTGGCAGTCCACAACATAAAAAAAAAGACATCATTTTTTTCTTGGATGGAGCTCCACTTGTATTGAAATATACTGAAAACCAACGTGAACGCCCGTTTTCAGTATATTCCAATACAAAATTGGCAGTCCACAAAATAAAAAAAAAGACATCATTTTTTTTCTTGGGTGGAGCTCCACTTGTATTGAAATATACTGAAAACCAACGTGAACGCCCGTTTTCAGTATATTCCAATACAAAATTGGCAATCCACAAAATAAAAAAAAGACATCATTTTTTTTCTTGGATCGAGCTCCACTTGTATTGCAATATACTGAAAACCGACGTGAACGCCCGTTTTCAGTATATACCAGTACAAATTGGCAATCCACAAAATAAAAAAAAGACATCATTTCTTTCTTGGATCGAGCTCTATTTGTATTGGAATATACTGAAAACCGACTCAAACACCCGTTTTCAGTATATTCCAACACAAATTGGCAGTCCACAAAATAAAAAAAAAGACATCATTTTTTTTCTTGGATGGAGCTCCACTTGTATTGAAATATACTGAAAACCAACGTGAACGCCCGTTTTCAGTATATTCCAATACAAAATTGGCAGTCCACAAAATAAAAAAAAGACATCATTTTTTTCTTGGATCGAGCTCCACTTGTATTGGAATATACTGAAAACCGACGTGAACGCCCGTTTTCAGTATATTCCAATACAAAATTGGTAGTCCACAAAATAAAAAATAGACATCATTTTTTTCTTAAATCGAGCTCCACTTGTATTGGAATATACTGAAAACCGACGTGAACACCCGTTTTCAGTATATTCCAATACAAATAGGACAGTCCACCAAATAAAAAAAAAGACATCATTTCTTTCTTGGATCGAGCTCCATTTGTATTGAAATATACTGAAAACCGACGTGAACGCCCGTTTTCAGTATATTCCAATGAACGCCCGTTTTCAGTATACTCCAATACAAAATTGGCTGTCCATAACATAAAAAAAAGACATCATTTTTTTCTTGGATGGAGCTCCACTTGTATTGAAATATACTGAAAACCAACGTGAACGCCCGTTTTCAGTATATTCCAATACAAAATTGGCAATCCACAAAATAAAAAAAAGACATCATTTTTTTTTGGATCGAGCTCCACTTGTATTGCAATATACTGAAAACCGACGTGAACGCCCGTTTTCAGTATATACCAATACAAATTGGCAATCCACAAAATAAAAAAAAGACATCATTTCTTTCTTGGATCGAGCTCTATTTGTATTGGAATATACTGAAAACCGACTCAAACACCCGTTTTCAGTATATTCCAATACAAATTGGCAGTCCACAAAATAAAAAAAAGACATCATTTCCTTCTTGGATCGAGCTCTATTTGTATTGAAATATACTGAAAACCGACTCAAACACCCGTTTTCAGTATACTCGAATACAAAATTGGCAGTCCACAACATAAAAAAAAAGACATCATTTTTTTCTTGGATGGAGCTCCACTTGTATTGAAATATACTGAAAACCAACGTGAACGCCCGTTTTCAGTATATTCCAATACAAAATTGGCAGTCCACAAAATAAAAAAAAGATCATTTTTTTTCTTGGATGGAGCTCCACTTGTATTGAAATATACTGAAAACCAACGTGAACGCCCGTTTTCAGTATATTCCAATACAAAATTGGCAATCCACAAAATAAAAAAAAGACATCATTTTTTTCTTGGATGGAGCTCCACTTGTATTGAAATATACTGAAAACCAACGTGAACGCCCGTTTTCAGCATATTCCAAGACAAAATTGGCAGTCCACAAAATAAAAAAAAAGACATCATTTTTTTTCTTGGATGGAGCTCCACTTGTATTGAAATATACTGAAAACCAACGTGAACGCCCGTTTTCAGTATATTCCAATACAAAATTGGCAATCCACAAAATAAAAAAAAGACATCATTTTTTTTCTTGGATCGAGCTCCACTTGTATTGCAATATACTGAAAACCGACGTGAACGCCCGTTTTCAATATATACCAATACAAATTGGCAATCCACAAAATAAAAAAAAGACATCATTTCTTTCTTGGATCGAGCTCTATTTGTATGGGAATATACTGAAAACCGACTCAAACACCCGTTTTCAGTATATTCCAATACAAATTGGCAGTCCACAAAATAAAAAAAAAGACATCATTTTTTTTCTTGGATGGAGCTCCACTTGTATTGAAATATACTGAAAACCAACGTGAACGCCCGTTTTCAGTATATTCCAATACAAAATTCGCAGTCCACAAAATAAAAAAAAGACATCATTTTTTTTCTTGGATCGAGCTCCACTTGTATTGGAATATACTGAAAACCGACGTGAACGCCCGTTTTAAGTATATTCCAATACAAATTGGCAGTCCACAAAATAAAAAAAAGACATAATTTTTTTCTTGGATCGAGCTCCACTTGTATTGGAATATACTGAAATCCGACGTGAACACCCGTTTTCAGTATATTCCAATACAAATAGGACAGTCCACAAAATAAAAAAAGACATCATTTCTTTCTTGGATCGAGCTCCATTTGTATTGAAATATACCGAAACCCGACGTGAACGCCCGTTTTCAGTATATTCCAATGAACGCCCGTTTTCAGTATACTCCAATACAAAATTGGCTGTCCACAACATAAAAAAAAGACATCATTTTTTTCTTGGATGGAGCTCCACTTGTATTGAAATATACTGAAAACCAACGTGAACGCCCGTTTTCAGTATATTCCAATACAAATTGGCAGTCCACAAAATAAAAAAAAGACATCATTTCCTTCTTGGATCGAGCTCTATTTGTATTGAAATATACTGAAAACCGACTCAAACACCCGTTTTCAGTATACTCGAATACAAAATTGGCAGTCCACAACATAAAAATAAGACATCATTTTTTTCTTGGATGGAGCTCCACTTGTATTGAAATATACTGAAAACCAACGTGAACGCCCGTTTTCAGTATATTCGAATACAAAATTGGCAGTCCACAAAATAAAAAAAAAGATCATTTTTTTTCTTGGATGGAGCTCCACTTGTATTGAAATATACTGAAAACCAACGTGAACGCCCGTTTTCAGTATATTCCAATACAAAATTGGCAATCCACAAAATAAAAAAAAGACATCATTTTTTTCTTGGATGGAGCTCCACTTGTATTGAAATATACTGAAAACCAACGTGAACGCCCGTTTTCAGCATATTCCAATACAAAATTGGCAGTCCACAAAATAAAAAAAAAGACATCATTTTTTTTCTTGGATGGAGCTCCACTTGTATTGAAATATACTGAAAACCAACGTGAACGCCCGTTTTCAGTATATTCCAATACAAAATTGGCAATCCACAAAATAAAAAAAAGACATCATTTTTTTTCTTGGATCGAGCTCCACTTGTATTGCAATATACTGAAAACCGACGTGAACGCCCGTTTTCAATATATACCAATACAAATTGGCAATCCACAAAATAAAAAAAGACATCATTTCTTTCTTGGATCGAGCTCTATTTGTATTGGAATATACTGAAAACCGACTCAAACACCCGTTTTCAGTATATTCCAATACAAATTGGCAGTCCACAAAATAAAAAAAAAGACATCATTTTTTTTCTTGGATGGAGCTCCACTTGTATTGAAATATACTGAAAACCGACGTGAACGCCCGTTTTAAGTATATTCCAATACAAATTGGCAGTCCACAAAATAAAAAAAAGACATCATTTTTTTCTTGGATCGAGCTCCACTTGTATTGGAATATACTGAAAACCGACGTGAACACCCGTTTTCAGTATATTCCAATACAAATAAGACAGTCCACAAAATAAAAAAAAGACATCATTTCTTTCTTGGATCGAGCTCCATTTGTATTGAAATATACTGAAACCCGACGTGAACGCCCGTTTTCAGTATATTCCAATGAACGCCCGTTTTCAGTATACTCCAATACAAAATTGGCTGTCCACAACATAAAAAAAAGACATCATTTTTTTCTTGGATGGAGCTCCACTTGTATTGAAATATACTGAAAACCAACGTGAACGCACGTTTTCAGTATATTCCAATACAAAATTGGCAGTCCACAACATAAAAAAAGACATAATTTTTTTCTTGGATGGAGCTCCATTTGTATTGAAATATACTGAAAACCAACGTGAACGCCCGTTTTTAGTATACTCCAATACAAAATTGGCTGTCCACAACATAAAAAAAGACATCATTTTTTTCTTGGATCGAGCTCCATTTGTATTGGAATATACTGAAAACCGATGTGAACGCCCGTTTTCAGTATATTCCAATACAAAATTGGCAGTCCACAAAATAAAAAAAGACATCATTTTTTTCTTGGATCGAGCTCCACTTGTATTGGAATATACTGAAAACCGACGTGAACGCCCGTTTTCAGTATATTCCATTACAAAATTGGCAGTCCACAAAATAAAAAAAAGACATCATTTTTTTCTTGGATCGAGCTCCACTTGTATTGGAATATACTGAAAACCGACGTGAACACCCGTTTTCAGTATATTCCAATACAAATAGGACAGTCCACAAAATAAAAAAAAGACATCATTTCTTTCTTGGATCGAGCTCCATTTGTATTGAAATATACTGAAAACCGACGTGAACGCCCGTTTTCAGTATATTCCAACGAACGCCCGTTTTCAGTATACTCCAATACAAAATTGGCTGTCCACAACATAAAAAAAAGACATCATTTTTTTCTTGGATGGAGCTCCACTTGTATTGAAATATACTGAAAACCAACGTGAACGCCCGTTTTCAGTATATTCCAATACAAAATTGGCTGTCCACAAAATAAAAAAAAGACATCATTTTTTTCTTGGATCGAGCTCCACTTGTATTGGAATATACTGAAAACCGACTCGAACGCCCGTTTTCAGTATACTCCAATACAAAATTGGCTGTCCACAACATAAAAAAAAGACATCATTCTTTTCTTGGATGGAGCTCCATTTGTATTGAAATATACTGAAAACCAACGTTAACGCCCGTTTTCAGTATACTCCAATACAAAATTGGCTGTCCACAACATAAAAAAAAGACATCATTTTTTTCTTGGATCGAGCTCCATTTGTATTGGAATATACTGAAATCCGATGTGAACGCCCGTTTTCAGTATATTCCAATACAAAATCGGCAGTCCACAAAATAAAAAAAAAGACATCATTTCTTTCTTGGATCGAGTTCTATTTGTATTGAAATATACTGAAAACCGACTCAAACACCCGTTTTCAGTATACTCGAATACAAAATTGGCAGTCCACAACATAAAAAAAAAGACATCATTTTTTTCTTGGATGGAGCTCCACTTGTATTGAAATATACTGAAAACCAACGTGAACGCCCGTTTTCAGTATATTCCAATACAAAATTGGCAATCCACAAAATAAAAAAAAGACATCATTTTTTTTCTTGGATCGAGCTCCACTTGTATTGCAATATACTGAAAACCGACGTGAACGCCCGTTTTCAGTATATACCAATACAAATTGGCAATCCACAAAATAAAAAAAGACATCATTTCTTTCTTGGATCGAGCTCTATTTGTATTGGAATATACTGAAAACCGACTGAAACACCCGTTTTCAGTATATTCCAATACAAATTGGCAGTCCACAAAATAAAAAAAAGACATCATTTTTTTTCTTGGATGGAGCTCCACTTGTATTGAAATATACTGAAAACCAACGTGAACGCCCGTTTTCAGTATATTCCAATACAAAATTGGCAGTCCACAAAATAAAAAAAAGACATCATTTTTTTCTTGGATCGAGCTCCACTTGTATTGGAATATACTGAAAACCGACGTGAACGCCCGTTTTCAGTATATTCCAATACAAAATTGGTAGTCCACAAAATAAAAAATAGACATCATTTTTTTCTTAAATCGAGCTCCACTTGTATTGGAATATACTGAAAACCGACGTGAACACCCGTTTTCAGTATATTCCAATACAAATAGGACAGTCCACAAAATAAAAAAAAGACATCATTTCTTTCTTGGATCGAGCTCCATTTGTATTGAAATATACTGAAAACCAACGTGAACGCCCGTTTTCAGTATATTCCAATACAAAATTCGCAGTCCACAAAATAAAAAAAAGACATCATTTTTTTTCTTGGATCGAGCTCCACTTGTATTGGAATATACTGAAAACCGACGTGAACGCCCGTTTTAAGTATATTCCAATACAAATTGGCAGTCCACAAAATAAAAAAAAGACATAATTTTTTTCTTGGATCGAGCTCCACTTGTATTGGAATATACTGAAATCCGACGTGAACACCCGTTTTCAGTATATTCCAATACAAATAGGACAGTCCACAAAATAAAAAAAGACATCATTTCTTTCTTGGATCGAGCTCCATTTGTATTGAAATATACCGAAACCCGACGTGAACGCCCGTTTTCAGTATATTCCAATGAACGCCCGTTTTCAGTATACTCCAATACAAAATTGGCTGTCCACAACATAAAAAAAAGACATCATTTTTTTCTTGGATGGAGCTCCACTTGTATTGAAATATACTGAAAACCAACGTGAACGCCCGTTTTCAGTATATTCCAATACAAATTGGCAGTCCACAAAATAAAAAAAAGACATCATTTCCTTCTTGGATCGAGCTCTATTTGTATTGAAATATACTGAAAACCGACTCAAACACCCGTTTTCAGTATACTCGAATACAAAATTGGCAGTCCACAACATAAAAATAAGACATCATTTTTTTCTTGGATGGAGCTCCACTTGTATTGAAATATACTGAAAACCAACGTGAACGCCCGTTTTCAGTATATTCGAATACAAAATTGGCAGTCCACAAAATAAAAAAAAAGATCATTTTTTTTCTTGGATGGAGCTCCACTTGTATTGAAATATACTGAAAACCAACGTGAACGCCCGTTTTCAGTATATTCCAATACAAAATTGGCAATCCACAAAATAAAAAAAAGACATCATTTTTTTCTTGGATGGAGCTCCACTTGTATTGAAATATACTGAAAACCAACGTGAACGCCCGTTTTCAGCATATTCCAATACAAAATTGGCAGTCCACAAAATAAAAAAAAAGACATCATTTTTTTTCTTGGATGGAGCTCCACTTGTATTGAAATATACTGAAAACCAACGTGAACGCCCGTTTTCAGTATATTCCAATACAAAATTGGCAATCCACAAAATAAAAAAAAGACATCATTTTTTTTCTTGGATCGAGCTCCACTTGTATTGCAATATACTGAAAACCGACGTGAACGCCCGTTTTCAATATATACCAATACAAATTGGCAATCCACAAAATAAAAAAAGACATCATTTCTTTCTTGGATCGAGCTCTATTTGTATTGGAATATACTGAAAACCGACTCAAACACCCGTTTTCAGTATATTCCAATACAAATTGGCAGTCCACAAAATAAAAAAAAAGACATCATTTTTTTTCTTGGATGGAGCTCCACTTGTATTGAAATATACTGAAAACCGACGTGAACGCCCGTTTTAAGTATATTCCAATACAAATTGGCAGTCCACAAAATAAAAAAAAGACATCATTTTTTTCTTGGATCGAGCTCCACTTGTATTGGAATATACTGAAAACCGACGTGAACACCCGTTTTCAGTATATTCCAATACAAATAAGACAGTCCACAAAATAAAAAAAAGACATCATTTCTTTCTTGGATCGAGCTCCATTTGTATTGAAATATACTGAAACCCGACGTGAACGCCCGTTTTCAGTATATTCCAATGAACGCCCGTTTTCAGTATACTCCAATACAAAATTGGCTGTCCACAACATAAAAAAAAGACATCATTTTTTTCTTGGATGGAGCTCCACTTGTATTGAAATATACTGAAAACCAACGTGAACGCACGTTTTCAGTATATTCCAATACAAAATTGGCAGTCCACAACATAAAAAAAGACATAATTTTTTTCTTGGATGGAGCTCCATTTGTATTGAAATATACTGAAAACCAACGTGAACGCCCGTTTTTAGTATACTCCAATACAAAATTGGCTGTCCACAACATAAAAAAAGACATCATTTTTTTCTTGGATCGAGCTCCATTTGTATTGGAATATACTGAAAACCGATGTGAACGCCCGTTTTCAGTATATTCCAATACAAAATTGGCAGTCCACAAAATAAAAAAAGACATCATTTTTTTCTTGGATCGAGCTCCACTTGTATTGGAATATACTGAAAACCGACGTGAACGCCCGTTTTCAGTATATTCCATTACAAAATTGGCAGTCCACAAAATAAAAAAAAGACATCATTTTTTTCTTGGATCGAGCTCCACTTGTATTGGAATATACTGAAAACCGACGTGAACACCCGTTTTCAGTATATTCCAATACAAATAGGACAGTCCACAAAATAAAAAAAAGACATCATTTCTTTCTTGGATCGAGCTCCATTTGTATTGAAATATACTGAAAACCGACGTGAACGCCCGTTTTCAGTATATTCCAACGAACGCCCGTTTTCAGTATACTCCAATACAAAATTGGCTGTCCACAACATAAAAAAAAGACATCATTTTTTTCTTGGATGGAGCTCCACTTGTATTGAAATATACTGAAAACCAACGTGAACGCCCGTTTTCAGTATATTCCAATACAAAATTGGCTGTCCACAAAATAAAAAAAAGACATCATTTTTTTCTTGGATCGAGCTCCACTTGTATTGGAATATACTGAAAACCGACTCGAACGCCCGTTTTCAGTATACTCCAATACAAAATTGGCTGTCCACAACATAAAAAAAAGACATCATTCTTTTCTTGGATGGAGCTCCATTTGTATTGAAATATACTGAAAACCAACGTTAACGCCCGTTTTCAGTATACTCCAATACAAAATTGGCTGTCCACAACATAAAAAAAAGACATCATTTTTTTCTTGGATCGAGCTCCATTTGTATTGGAATATACTGAAATCCGATGTGAACGCCCGTTTTCAGTATATTCCAATACAAAATCGGCAGTCCACAAAATAAAAAAAAAGACATCATTTCTTTCTTGGATCGAGTTCTATTTGTATTGAAATATACTGAAAACCGACTCAAACACCCGTTTTCAGTATACTCGAATACAAAATTGGCAGTCCACAACATAAAAAAAAAGACATCATTTTTTTCTTGGATGGAGCTCCACTTGTATTGAAATATACTGAAAACCAACGTGAACGCCCGTTTTCAGTATATTCCAATACAAAATTGGCAATCCACAAAATAAAAAAAAGACATCATTTTTTTTCTTGGATCGAGCTCCACTTGTATTGCAATATACTGAAAACCGACGTGAACGCCCGTTTTCAGTATATACCAATACAAATTGGCAATCCACAAAATAAAAAAAGACATCATTTCTTTCTTGGATCGAGCTCTATTTGTATTGGAATATACTGAAAACCGACTGAAACACCCGTTTTCAGTATATTCCAATACAAATTGGCAGTCCACAAAATAAAAAAAAGACATCATTTTTTTTCTTGGATGGAGCTCCACTTGTATTGAAATATACTGAAAACCAACGTGAACGCCCGTTTTCAGTATATTCCAATACAAAATTGGCAGTCCACAAAATAAAAAAAAGACATCATTTTTTTCTTGGATCGAGCTCCACTTGTATTGGAATATACTGAAAACCGACGTGAACGCCCGTTTTCAGTATATTCCAATACAAAATTGGTAGTCCACAAAATAAAAAATAGACATCATTTTTTTCTTAAATCGAGCTCCACTTGTATTGGAATATACTGAAAACCGACGTGAACACCCGTTTTCAGTATATTCCAATACAAATAGGACAGTCCACAAAATAAAAAAAAGACATCATTTCTTTCTTGGATCGAGCTCCATTTGTATTGAAATATACTGAAAACCGACGTGAACGCCCGTTTTCAGTATATTCCAATGAACGCCCGTTTTCAGTATACTCCAATACAAAATTGGCTGTCCACAACATAAAAAAAAGACATCATTTTTTTCTTGGATGGAGCTCCACTTGTATTGAAATATACTGAAAACCAACGTGAACGCCCGTTTTCAGTATATTCCAATACAAAATTGGCAGTCCACAAAATAAAAAAAAAGACATCATTTTTTTTCTTGGATGGAGCTCCACTTGTATTGAAATATACTGAAAACCAACGTGAACGCCCGTTTTCAGTATATTCCAATACAAAATTGGCAATCCACAAAATAAAAAAAAGACATCATTTTTTTTCTTGGATCGAGCTCCACTTGTATTGCAATATACTGAAAACCGACGTGAACGCCCGTTTTCAGTATATACCAATACAAATTGGCAATCCACAAAATAAAAAAAAGACATCATTTCTTTCTTGGATCGAGCTCTATTTGTATTGGAATATACTGAAAACCGACTCAAACACCCGTTTTCAGTATATTCCAATACAAATTGGCAGTCCACAAAATAAAAAAAAAGACATCATTTCTTTCTTGGATCGAGTTCTATTTGTATTGAAATATACTGAAAACCGACTCAAACACCCGTTTTCAGTATACTCGAATACAAAATTGGCAGTCCACAACATAAAAAAAAAGACATCATTTTTTTCTTGGATGGAGCTCCATTTGTATTGAAATATACTGAAAACCAACGTGAAGGCCCGTTTTCAGTATACTCCAATACAAAATTGGCTGTCCACAACATAAAAAAAGACATCATTTTTTTCTTGGATCGAGCTCCATTTGTATTGGAATATACTGAAAACCGATGTGAACGCCCGTTTTCAGTATATTCCAATACAAAATTGGCAGTCCACAAAGTAAAAAAAGACATCATTTTTTTCTTGGATCGAGCTCCACTTGTATTGGAATATACTGAAAACCGACGTGAACGCCCGTTTTCAGTATATTCCAATACAAAATTGGCAGTCCACAAAATAAAAAAAAGACATCATTTTTTTCTTGGATCGAGCTCCACTTGTATTGGAATATACTGAAAACCGACGTGAACACCCGTTTTCAGTATATTCCAATACAAAATTGGCAGTCCACAAAATAAAAAAAGACATCATTTTTTTCTTGGATCGAGCTCCACTTGTATTGGAATATACTGAAACCCGACGTGAACACCCGTTTTCAGTATATTCCAATACAAATAGGACAGTCCACAAAATAAAAAAAAGACATCATTTCTTTCTTGGATCGAGCTCCATTTGTATTGAAATATACTGAAAACCGACGTGAACGCCCGTTTTCAGTATATTCCAATGAACGCCCGTTTTCAGTATACTCCAATACAAAATTGGCTGTCCACAACATAAAAAAAAGACATCATTTTTTTCTTGGATGGAGCTCCACTTGTATTGAAATATACTGAAAACCAACGTGAACGCCCGTTTTCAGTATATTCCAATACAAAATTGGCAGTCCACAAAATAAAAAAAAAGACATCATTTTTTTTCTTGGATGGAGCTCCACTTGTATTGAAATATACTGAAAACCAACGTGAACGCCCGTTTTCAGTATATTCCAATACAAAATTGGCAATCCACAAAATAAAAAAAAGACATCATTTTTTTTTTGGATCGAGCTCCACTTGTATTGCAATATACTGAAAACCGACGTGAACGCCCGTTTTCAGTATATTCCAATACAAAATAGGGCAGTCCACAAAATAAAAAAAAAGACATCATTTTTTTTCTTGGATGGAGCTCCACTTGTATTGAAATATACTGAAAACCAACGTGAACGCCCGTTTTCAGTATATTCCAATACAAAATTGGCAATCCACAAAATAAAAAAAAGACATCATTTTTTTTCTTGGATCGAGCTCCACTTGTATTGCAATATACTGAAAACCGACGTGAACGCCCGTTTTCAGTATATTCCAATACAAAATTGGTAGTCCACAAAATAAAAAATAGACATCATTTTTTTCTTGGATCGAGCTCCATTTGTATTGAAATATACTGAAAACCGACGTGAACGCCCGTTTTCAGTATATTCCAATGAACGCCCGTTTTCAGTATACTCCAATACAAAATTGGCTGTCCATAACATAAAAAAAAGACATCATTTTTTTCTTGGATGGAGCTCCATTTGTATTGAAATATACTGAAAACCAACGTGAACGCCCGTTTTCAGCATATTCCAATACAAAATTGGCAGTCCACAAAATAAAAAAAAAGACATCATTTTTTTTCTTGGATGGAGCTCCACTTGTATTGAAATATACTGAAAACCAACGTGAACGCCCGTTTTCAGTATATTCCAATACAAAATTGGCAATCCACAAAATAAAAAAAAGACATCATTTTTTTTCTTGGATCGAGCTCCACTTGTATTGCAATATACTGAAAACCGACGTGAACGCCCGTTTTCAATATATACCAATACAAATTGGCAATCCACAAAATAAAAAAAAGACATCATTTCTTTCTTGGATCGAGCTCTATTTGTATTGGAATATACTGAAAACCGACTCAAACACCCGTTTTCAGTATATTCCAATACAAATTGGCAGTCCACAAAATAAAAAAAAAGACATCATTTTTTTTCTTGGATGGAGCTCCACTTGTATTGAAATATACTGAAAACCGACGTGAACGCCCGTTTTAAGTATATTCCAATACAAATTGGCAGTCCACAAAATAAAAAAAAGACATCATTTTTTTCTTGGATCGAGCTCCACTTGTATTGGAATATACTGAAAACCGACGTGAACACCCGTTTTCAGTATATTCCAATACAAATAAGACAGTCCACAAAATAAAAAAAAGACATCATTTCTTTCTTGGATCGAGCTCCATTTGTATTGAAATATACTGAAACCCGACGTGAACGCCCGTTTTCAGTATATTCCAATGAACGCCCGTTTTCAGTATACTCCAATACAAAATTGGCTGTCCACAACATAAAAAAAAGACATCATTTTTTTCTTGGATGGAGCTCCACTTGTATTGAAATATACTGAAAACCAACGTGAACGCACGTTTTCAGTATATTCCAATACAAAATTGGCAGTCCACAACATAAAAAAAGACATAATTTTTTTCTTGGATGGAGCTCCATTTGTATTGAAATATACTGAAAACCAACGTGAACGCCCGTTTTTAGTATACTCCAATACAAAATTGGCTGTCCACAACATAAAAAAAGACATCATTTTTTTCTTGGATCGAGCTCCATTTGTATTGGAATATACTGAAAACCGATGTGAACGCCCGTTTTCAGTATATTCCAATACAAAATTGGCAGTCCACAAAATAAAAAAAGACATCATTTTTTTCTTGGATCGAGCTCCACTTGTATTGGAATATACTGAAAACCGACGTGAACGCCCGTTTTCAGTATATTCCATTACAAAATTGGCAGTCCACAAAATAAAAAAAAGACATCATTTTTTTCTTGGATCGAGCTCCACTTGTATTGGAATATACTGAAAACCGACGTGAACACCCGTTTTCAGTATATTCCAATACAAATAGGACAGTCCACAAAATAAAAAAAAGACATCATTTCTTTCTTGGATCGAGCTCCATTTGTATTGAAATATACTGAAAACCGACGTGAACGCCCGTTTTCAGTATATTCCAACGAACGCCCGTTTTCAGTATACTCCAATACAAAATTGGCTGTCCACAACATAAAAAAAAGACATCATTTTTTTTTTGGATGGAGCTCCACTTGTATTGAAATATACTGAAAACCAACGTGAACGCCCGTTTTCAGTATATTCCAATACAAAATTGGCTGTCCACAAAATAAAAAAAAAGACATCATTTTTTTCTTGGATCGAGCTCCACTTGTATTGGAATATACTGAAAACCGACTCGAACGCCCGTTTTCAGTATACTCCAATACAAAATTGGCTGTCCACAACATAAAAAAAAGACATCATTCTTTTCTTGGATGGAGCTCCATTTGTATTGAAATATACTGAAAACCAACGTTAACGCCCGTTTTCAGTATACTCCAATACAAAATTGGCTGTCCACAACATAAAAAAAAGACATCATTTTTTTCTTGGATCGAGCTCCATTTGTATTGGAATATACTGAAAACCGATGTGAACGCCCGTTTTCAGTATATTCCAATACAAAATCGGCAGTCCACAAAATAAAAAAAAAGACATCATTTCTTTCTTGGATCGAGTTCTATTTGTATTGAAATATACTGAAAACCGACTCAAACACCCGTTTTCAGTATACTCGAATACAAAATTGGCAGTCCACAACATAAAAAAAAAGACATCATTTTTTTCTTGGATGGAGCTCCACTTGTATTGAAATATACTGAAAACCAACGTGAACGCCCGTTTTCAGTATATTCCAATACAAAATTGGCAATCCACAAAATAAAAAAAAGACATCATTTTTTTTCTTGGATCGAGCTCCACTTGTATTGCAATATACTGAAAACCGACGTGAACGCCCGTTTTCAGTATATACCAATACAAATTGGCAATCCACAAAATAAAAAAAGACATCATTTCTTTCTTGGATCGAGCTCTATTTGTATTGGAATATACTGAAAACCGACTGAAACACCCGTTTTCAGTATATTCCAATACAAATTGGCAGTCCACAAAATAAAAAAAAGACATCATTTTTTTTCTTGGATGGAGCTCCACTTGTATTGAAATATACTGAAAACCAACGTGAACGCCCGTTTTCAGTATATTCCAATACAAAATTGGCAGTCCACAAAATAAAAAAAAGACATCATTTTTTTCTTGGATCGAGCTCCACTTGTATTGGAATATACTGAAAACTGACGTGAACGCCCGTTTTCAGTATATTCCAATACAAAATTGGTAGTCCACAAAATAAAAAATAGACATCATTTTTTTCTTAAATCGAGCTCCACTTGTATTGGAATATACTGAAAACCGACGTGAACACCCGTTTTCAGTATATTCCAATACAAATAGGACAGTCCACAAAATAAAAAAAAGACATCATTTCTTTCTTGGATCGAGCTCCATTTGTATTGAAATATACTGAAAACCGACGTGAACGCCCGTTTTCAGTATATTCCAATGAACGCCCGTTTTCAGTATACTCCAATACAAAATTGGCTGTCCACAACATAAAAAAAAGACATCATTTTTTTCTTGGATGGAGCTCCACTTGTATTGAAATATACTGAAAACCAACGTGAACGCCCGTTTTCAGTATATTCCAATACAAAATTGGCAGTCCACAAAATAAAAAAAAAGACATCATTTTTTTTCTTGGATGGAGCTCCACTTGTATTGAAATATACTGAAAACCAACGTGAACGCCCGTTTTCAGTATATTCCAATACAAAATTGGCAATCCACAAAATAAAAAAAAGACATCATTTTTTTTCTTGGATCGAGCTCCACTTGTATTGCAATATACTGAAAACCGACGTGAACGCCCGTTTTCAGTATATACCAATACAAATTGGCAATCCACAAAATAAAAAAAAGACATCATTTCTTTCTTGGATCGAGCTCTATTTGTATTGGAATATACTGAAAACCGACTCAAACACCCGTTTTCAGTATATTCCAATACAAATTGGCAGTCCACAAAATAAAAAAAAAGACATCATTTCTTTCTTGGATCGAGTTCTATTTGTATTGAAATATACTGAAAACCGACTCAAACACCCGTTTTCAGTATACTCGAATACAAAATTGGCAGTCCACAACATAAAAAAAAAGACATCATTTTTTTCTTGGATGGAGCTCCATTTGTATTGAAATATACTGAAAACCAACGTGAAGGCCCGTTTTCAGTATACTCCAATACAAAATTGGCTGTCCACAACATAAAAAAAGACATCATTTTTTTCTTGGATCGAGCTCCATTTGTATTGGAATATACTGAAAACCGATGTGAACGCCCGTTTTCAGTATATTCCAATACAAAATTGGCAGTCCACAAAGTAAAAAAAGACATCATTTTTTTCTTGGATCGAGCTCCACTTGTATTGGAATATACTGAAAACCGACGTGAACGCCCGTTTTCAGTATATTCCAATACAAAATTGGCAGTCCACAAAATAAAAAAAAGACATCATTTTTTTCTTGGATCGAGCTCCACTTGTATTGGAATATACTGAAAACCGACGTGAACACCCGTTTTCAGTATATTCCAATACAAAATTGGCAGTCCACAAAATAAAAAAAGACATCATTTTTTTCTTGGATCGAGCTCCACTTGTATTGGAATATACTGAAACCCGACGTGAACACCCGTTTTCAGTATATTCCAATACAAATAGGACAGTCCACAAAATAAAAAAAAGACATCATTTCTTTCTTGGATCGAGCTCCATTTGTATTGAAATATACTGAAAACCGACGTGAACGCCCGTTTTCAGTATATTCCAATGAACGCCCGTTTTCAGTATACTCCAATACAAAATTGGCTGTCCACAACATAAAAAAAAGACATCATTTTTTTCTTGGATGGAGCTCCACTTGTATTGAAATATACTGAAAACCAACGTGAACGCCCGTTTTCAGTATATTCCAATACAAAATTGGCAGTCCACAAAATAAAAAAAAAGACATCATTTTTTTTCTTGGATGGAGCTCCACTTGTATTGAAATATACTGAAAACCAACGTGAACGCCCGTTTTCAGTATATTCCAATACAAAATTGGCAATCCACAAAATAAAAAAAAGACATCATTTTTTTTTTGGATCGAGCTCCACTTGTATTGCAATATACTGAAAACCGACGTGAACGCCCGTTTTCAGTATATTCCAATACAAAATAGGGCAGTCCACAAAATAAAAAAAAAGACATCATTTTTTTTCTTGGATGGAGCTCCACTTGTATTGAAATATACTGAAAACCAACGTGAACGCCCGTTTTCAGTATATTCCAATACAAAATTGGCAATCCACAAAATAAAAAAAAGACATCATTTTTTTTCTTGGATCGAGCTCCACTTGTATTGCAATATACTGAAAACCGACGTGAACGCCCGTTTTCAGTATATTCCAATACAAAATTGGTAGTCCACAAAATAAAAAATAGACATCATTTTTTTCTTGGATCGAGCTCCATTTGTATTGAAATATACTGAAAACCGACGTGAACGCCCGTTTTCAGTATATTCCAATGAACGCCCGTTTTCAGTATACTCCAATACAAAATTGGCTGTCCATAACATAAAAAAAAGACATCATTTTTTTCTTGGATGGAGCTCCATTTGTATTGAAATATACTGAAAACCAACGTGAAGGCCCGTTTTCAGTATACTCCAATACAAAATTGGCTGTCCACAACATAAAAAAAGACATCATTTTTTTCTTGGATCGAGCTCCATTTGTATTGGAATATACTGAAAACCGATGTGAACGCCCGTTTTCAGTATATTCCAATACAAAATTGGCAGTCCACAAAGTAAAAAAAGACATCATTTTTTTCTTGGATCGAGCTCCACTTGTATTGGAATATACTGAAAACCGACGTGAACGCCCGTTTTCAGTATATTCCAATACAAAATTGGCAGTCCACAAAATAAAAAAAAGACATCATTTTTTTCTTGGATCGAGCTCCACTTGTATTGGAATATACTGAAAACCGACGTGAACACCCGTTTTCAGTATATTCCAATACAAATAGGACAGTCCACAAAATAAAAAAAAGACATCATTTCTTTCTTGGATCGAGCTCCATTTGTATTGAAATATACTGAAAACCGACGTGAACGCCCGTTTTCAGTATATTCCAATGAACGCCCGTTTTCAGTATACTCCAATACAAAATTGGCTGTCCACAACATAAAAAAAAGACATCATTTTTTTCTTGGATGGAGCTCCACTTGTATTGAAATATACTGAAAACCAACGTGAACGCCCGTTTTCAGTATATTCCAATACAAAATTGGCAGTCCACAAAATAAAAAAAAAGACATCATTTTTTTTCTTGGATGGAGCTCCACTTGTATTGAAATATACTGAAAACCAACGTGAACGCCCGTTTTCAGTATATTCCAATACAAAATTGGCAATCCACAAAATAAAAAAAAGACATCATTTTTTTTTTGGATCGAGCTCCACTTGTATTGCAATATACTGAAAACCGACGTGAACGCCCGTTTTCAGTATATTCCAATACAAAATAGGGCAGTCCACAAAATAAAAAAAAAGACATCATTTTTTTTCTTGGATGGAGCTCCACTTGTATTGAAATATACTGAAAACCAACGTGAACGCCCGTTTTAAGTATATTCCAATACAAAATTGGCAATCCACAAAATAAAAAAAAGACATCATTTTTTTTCTTGGATCGAGCTCCACTTGTATTGCAATATACTGAAAACCGACGTGAAAGCCCGTTTTCAGTATATTCCAATACAAAATTGGTAGTCCACAAAATAAAAAATAGACATCATTTTTTTCTTAAATCGAGCTCCACTTGTATTGGAATATACTGAAAACCGACGTGAACACCCGTTTTCAGTATATTCCAATACAAATAGGACAGTCCACCAAATAAAAAAAAAGACATCATTTCTTTCTTGGATCGAGCTCCATTTGTATTGAAATATACTGAAAACCGACGTGAACGCCCGTTTTCAGTATATTCCAATGAACGCCCGTTTTCAGTATACTCCAATACAAAATTGGCTGTCCATAACATAAAAAAAAGACATCATTTTTTTCTTCGATGGAGCTCCACTTGTATTGAAATATACTGAAAACCAACGTGAACGCCCGTTTTCAGTATATTCCAATACAAAATTGGCAATCCACAAAATAAAAAAAAGACATCATTTTTTTTTGGATCGAGCTCCACTTGTATTGCAATATACTGAAAACCGACGTGAACGCCCGTTTTCAGTATATACCAATACAAATTGGCAATCCACAAAATAAAAAAAAGACATCATTTCTTTCTTGGATCGAGCTCTATTTGTATTGGAATATACTGAAAACCGACTCAAACACCCGTTTTCAGTATATTCCAATACAAATTGGCAGTCCACAAAATAAAAAAAAGACATCATTTCCTTCTTGGATCGAGCTCTATTTGTATTGAAATATACTGAAAACCAACGTGAACGCCCGTTTTCAGTATATTCCAATACAAAATTGGCAATCCACAAAATAAAAAAAAGACATCATTTTTTTTTGGATCGAGCTCCACTTGTATTGCAATATACTGAAAACCGACGTGAACGCCCGTTTTCAGTATATACCAATACAAATTGGCAATCCACAAAATAAAAAAAAGACATCATTTCTTTCTTGGATCGAGCTCTATTTGTATTGGAATATACTGAAAACCGACTCAAACACCCGTTTTCAGTATACTCGAATACAAAATTGGCAGTCCACAACATAAAAAAAAAGACATCATTTTTTTCTTGGATGGAGCTCCACTTGTATTGAAATATACTGAAAACCAACGTGAACGCCCGTTTTCAGTATATTCCAATACAAAATTGGCAGTCCACAAAATAAAAAAAAAAGATCATTTTTTTTCTTGGATGGAGCTCCTTTTGTATTGAAATATACTGAAAACCAACGTGAACGCCCGTTTTCAGTATATTCCAATACAAAATTGGCAATCCACAAAATAAAAAAAAGACATCATTTTTTTCTTGGATGGAGCTCCACTTGTATTGAAATATCTTGAAAACCAACGTGAACGCCCGTTTTCAGCATATTCCAATACAAAATTGGCAGTCCACAAAATAAAAAAAAAGACATCATTTTTTTTCTTGGATGGAGCTCCACTTGTATTGAAATATACTGAAAACCAACGTGAACGCCCGTTTTCAGTATATTCCAATACAAAATTGGCAATCCACAAAATAAAAAAAAGACATCATTTTTTTTCTTGGATCGAGCTCCACTTGTATTGCAATATACTGAAAACCGACGTGAACGCCCGTTTTCAGTATATACCAATACAAATTGGCAATCCACAAAATAAAAAAAAGACATCATTTCTTTCTTGGATCGAGCTCTATTTGTATTGGAATATACTGAAAACCGACTCAAACACCCGTTTTCAGTATATTCCAATACAAATTGGCAGTCCACAAAATAAAAAAAAGACATCATTTTTTTTCTTGGATGGAGCTCCACTTGTATTGAAATATACTGAAAACCAACGTGAACGCCCGTTTTCAGTATATTCCAATACAAAATTGGCAGTCCACAAAATAAAAAAAAGACATCATTTTTTTTCTTGGATCGAGCTCCACTTGTATTGGAATATACTGAAAACCGACGTGAACGCCCGTTTTATGTATATTCCAATACAAATTGGCAGTCCACAAAATAAAAAAAAGACATCATTTTTTTCTTGGATCGAGCTCCACCTTTATTGGAATATACTGAAAACCGACGTGAACACCCGTTTTCAGTATATTCCAATACAAATAGGACAGTCCACAAAATAAAAAAAAGACATCATTTCTTTCTTGGATCGAGCTCCATTTGTAATGAAATATACTGAAACCCGACGTGAACGCCCGTTTTCAGTATATTCCAATGAACGCCCGTTTTCAGTATACTCCAATACAAAATTGGCTGTCCACAACATAAAAAAAAGACATCATTTTTTTCTTGGATGGAGCTCCACTTGTATTGAAATATACTGAAAACCAACGTGAACGCCCGTTTTCAGTATATTCCAATACAAAATTGGCAGTCCACAACATAAAAAAAAGACATCATTTTTTTCTTGGATGGAGCTCCATTTGTATTGAAATATACTGAAAACCAACGTGAACGCCCGTTTTTAGTATACTCCAATACAAAATTGGCTGTCCACAACTTAAAAAAAAGACATCATTTTTTTCTTGGATGGAGCTCCACTTGTATTGAAATATACTGAAAACCAACGTGAACGCCCGTTTTCAGTATATTCCAATACAAAATTGGCTGTCCACAAAATAAAAAAAAGACATAATTTTTTTCTTAGATGGAGCTCCACTTGTATTGAAATATACTGAAAACCAACGTGAACGCCCGATTTCAGTATATTCCAATACAAAATTGGCAGTCCACAAAATAAAAAAAAAGACATCATTTTTTTCTTGGATCGAGCTCCACTTGTATTGGAATATACTGAAAACCGACGTGAACACCCGTTTTCAGTATATTCCAATACAAATAGGACAGTCCACAAAATAAAAAAAAGACATCATTTCTTTCTTGGATCGAGCTCCATTTGTATTGAAATATACTGAAAACCGACGTGAACGCCCGTTTTCAGTATATTCCAACGAACGCCCGTTTTCAGTATACTCCAATACAAAATTGGCTGTCCACAACATAAAAAAAAGACATCATTTTTTTCTTGGATGGAGCTCCACTTGTATTGAAATATACTGAAAACCAACGTGAACGCCCGTTTTCAGTATATTCCAATACAAAATTGGCTGTCCACAAAATAAAAAAAAAGACATCATTTTTTTCTTGGATCGAGCTCCACTTGTATTGGAATATACTGAAAACCGACTCGAACGCCCGTTTTCAGTATACTCCAATACAAAATTGGCTGTCCACAACATAAAAAAAAGACATCATTCTTTTTTTGGATGGAGCTCCATTTGTATTGAAATATACTGAAAACCAACGTTAACGCCCGTTTTCA
Source organism: Stegodyphus dumicola (assembly GCF_044657685.1). NCBI lineage: Eukaryota > Metazoa > Arthropoda > Arachnida > Araneae > Eresidae > Stegodyphus > Stegodyphus dumicola. The sequence continues at coordinate 40,674,186 of NC_140776.1, forward strand.
GTATACTCCAATACAAAATTGGCTGTCCACAACATAAAAAAAAGACATCATTTTTTTCTTGGATGGAGCTCCACTTGTATTGAAATATACTGAAAACCAACGTGAACGCCCGTTTTCAGTATATTCCAATACAAAATTGGCAGTCCACAAAATAAAAAAAAGACATCATTTTTTTTCTTGGATGGAGCTCCACTTGTATTGAAATATACTGAAAACCAACGTGAACGCCCGTTTTCAGTATATTCCAATACAAAATTGGCAATCCACAAAATAAAAAAAAGACATCATTTTTTTTCTTGGATCGAGCTCCACTTGTATTACAATATACTGAAAACCGACTTGAACGCCCGTTTTCAGTATATACCAATACAAATTGGCAATCCACAAAATAAAAAAAAGACATCATTTCTTTCTTGGATCGAGCTCTATTTGTATTGGAATATACTGAAAACCGACTCAAACACCCGTTTTCAGTATATTCCAATACAAATTGGCAGTCCACAAAATAAAAAAAAAGACATCATTTCTTTCTTGGATCGAGTTCTATTTGTATTGAAATATACTGAAAACCGACTCAAACACCCGTTTTCAGTATACTCGAATACAAAATTGGCAGTCCACAACATAAAAAAAAAGACATCATTTTTTTCTTGGATGGAGCTCCATTTGTATTGAAATATACTGAAAACCAACGTGAACGCCCGTTTTCAGTATACTCCAATACAAAATTGGCTGTCCGCAACATAAAAAAAGACATCATTTTTTTCTTGGATCGAGCTCCATTTGTATTGGAATATACTGAAAACCGATGTGAACGCCCGTTTTCAGTATATTCCAATACAAAATTGGCAGTCCACAAAGTAAAAAAAGACATCATTTTTTTCTTGGATCGAGCTCCACTTGTATTGGAATATACTGAAAACCGACGTGAACGCCCGTTTTCAGTATATTCCAATACAAAATTGGCAGTCCACAAAATAAAAAAAAGACATCATTTTTTTCTTGGATCGAGCTCCACTTGTATTGGAATATACTGAAAACCGACGTGAACACCCGTTCTCAGTATATTCCAATACAAAATTGGCAGTCCACAAAATAAAAAAAACACATCATTTTTTTCTTGGATCGAGCTCCACTTGTATTGGAATATACTGAAAACCGACGTGAACACCCGTTTTCAGTATATTCCAATACAAATAGGACAGTCCACAAAATAAAAAAAAGACATCATTTCTTTCTTGGATCGAGCTCCATTTGTATGAAATATACTGAAAACCGACGTGAACGCCCGTTTTCAGTATATTCCAATGAACGCCCGTTTTCAGTATACTCCAATACAAAATTGGCTGTCCACAACATAAAAAAAGACATCATTTTTTTCTTGGATGGAGCTCCACTTGTATTGAAATATACTGAAAACCAACGTGAACGCCCGTTTTCAGTATATTCCAATACAAAATTGGCAGTCCACAAAATAAAAAAAAGACATCATTTTTTTTCTTGGATGGAGCTCCACTTGTATTGAAATATACTGAAAACCAACGTGAACGCCCGTTTTCAGTATATTCCAATACAAAATTGGCAATCCACAAAATAAAAAAAAGACATCATTTTTTTTTGGATCGAGCTCCACTTGTATTGCAATATACTGAAAACCGACGTGAACGCCCGTTTTCAGTATATTCCAATACAAAATAGGGCAGTCCACAAAATAAAAAAAAAGACATCATTTTTTTCTTGGATCGAGCTCCACTTGTATTGGAATATACTGAAAACCGACGTGAACACCCGTTTTCAGTATATTCCAATACAAATAGGACAGTCCACAAAATAAAAAAAAGACATCATTTCTTTCTTGGATCGAGCTCCATTTGTAATGAAATATACTGAAACCCGACGTGAACGCCCGTTTTCAGTATATTCCAATGAACGCCCGTTTTCAGTATACTCCAATACAAAATTGGCTGTCCACAACATAAAAAAAAGACATCATTTTTTTCTTGGATGGAGCTCCACTTGTATTGAAATATACTGAAAACCAACGTGAACGCCCGTTTTCAGTATATTCCAATACAAAATTGGCAGTCCACAACATAAAAAAAAGACATCATTTTTTTCTTGGATGGAGCTCCATTTGTATTGAAATATACTGAAAACCAACGTGAACGCCCGTTTTTAGTATACTCCAATACAAAATTGGCTGTCCACAACATAAAAAAAGACATCATTTTTTTCTTGGATCGAGCTCCATTTGTATTGGAATATACTGAAAACCGATGTGAACGCCCGTTTTCAGTATATTCCAATACAAAATTGGCAGTCCACAAAATAAAAAAAGACATCATTTTTTCTTGGATGGAGCTCCACTTGTATTGGAATATACTGAAAACCGACGTGAACGCCCGTTTTCAGTATATTCCATTACAAAATTGGCAGTCCACAATATAAAAAAAAGACATCATTTTTTTCTTGGATCGAGCTCCACTTGTATTGGAATATACTGAAAACCGACGTGAACACCCGTTTTCAGTATATTCCAATACAAATAGGACAGTCCACAAAATAAAAAAAAGACATCATTTCTTTCTTGGATCGAGCTCCATTTGTATTGAAATATACTGAAAACCGACGTGAACGCCCGTTTTCAGTATATTCCAACGAACGCCCGTTTTCAGTATACTCCAATACAAAATTGGCTGTCCACAACATAAAAAAAAGACATCATTTTTTTCTTGGATGGAGCTCCACTTGTATTGAAATATACTGAAAACCAACGTGAACGCCCGTTTTCAGTATATTCCAATACAAAATTGGCTGTCCACAAAATAAAAAAAAAGACATCATTTTTTTCTTGGATCGAGCTCCACTTGTATTGGAATATACTGAAAACCGACTCGAACGCCCGTTTTCAGTATACTCCAATACAAAATTGGCTGTCCACAACATAAAAAAAAGACATCATTCTTTTTTTGGATGGAGCTCCATTTGTATTGAAATATACTGAAAACCAACGTTAACGCCCGTTTTCAGTATACTCCAATACAAAATTGGCTGTCCACAACATAAAAAAAAGACATCATTTTTTTCTTGGATGGAGCTCCACTTGTATTGAAATATACTGAAAACCAACGTGAACGCCCGTTTTCAGTATATTCCAATACAAAATTGGCAGTCCACAAAATAAAAAAAAGACATCATTTTTTTTCTTGGATGGAGCTCCACTTGTATTGAAATATACTGAAAACCAACGTGAACGCCCGTTTTCAGTATATTCCAATACAAAATTGGCAATCCACAAAATAAAAAAAAGACATCATTTTTTTTCTTGGATCGAGCTCCACTTGTATTACAATATACTGAAAACCGACTTGAACGCCCGTTTTCAGTATATACCAATACAAATTGGCAATCCACAAAATAAAAAAAAGACATCATTTCTTTCTTGGATCGAGCTCTATTTGTATTGGAATATACTGAAAACCGACTCAAACACCCGTTTTCAGTATATTCCAATACAAATTGGCAGTCCACAAAATAAAAAAAAAGACATCATTTCTTTCTTGGATCGAGTTCTATTTGTATTGAAATATACTGAAAACCGACTCAAACACCCGTTTTCAGTATACTCGAATACAAAATTGGCAGTCCACAACATAAAAAAAAAGACATCATTTTTTTCTTGGATGGAGCTCCATTTGTATTGAAATATACTGAAAACCAACGTGAACGCCCGTTTTCAGTATACTCCAATACAAAATTGGCTGTCCGCAACATAAAAAAAGAAATCATTTTTTTCTTGGATCGAGCTCCATTTGTATTGGAATATACTGAAAACCGATGTGAACGCCCGTTTTCAGTATATTCCAATACAAAATTGGCAGTCCACAAAGTAAAAAAAGACATCATTTTTTTCTTGGATCGAGCTCCACTTGTATTGGAATATACTGAAAACCGACGTGAACGCCCGTTTTCAGTATATTCCAATACAAAATTGGCAGTCCACAAAATAAAAAAAAGACATCATTTTTTTCTTGGATCGAGCTCCACTTGTATTGGAATATACTGAAAACCGACGTGAACACCCGTTCTCAGTATATTCCAATACAAAATTGGCAGTCCACAAAATAAAAAAAACACATCATTTTTTTCTTGGATCGAGCTCCACTTGTATTGGAATATACTGAAAACCGACGTGAACACCCGTTTTCAGTATATTCCAATACAAATAGGACAGTCCACAAAATAAAAAAAAGACATCATTTCTTTCTTGGATCGAGCTCCATTTGTATGAAATATACTGAAAACCGACGTGAACGCCCGTTTTCAGTATATTCCAATGAACGCCCGTTTTCAGTATACTCCAATACAAAATTGGCTGTCCACAACATAAAAAAAGACATCATTTTTTTCTTGGATGGAGCTCCACTTGTATTGAAATATACTGAAAACCAACGTGAACGCCCGTTTTCAGTATATTTCAATACAAAATTGGCAGTCCACAAAATAAAAAAAAGACATCATTTTTTTTCTTGGATGGAGCTCCACTTGTATTGAAATATACTGAAAACCAACGTGAACGCCCGTTTTCAGTATATTCCAATACAAAATTGGCAATCCACAAAATAAAAAAAAGACATCATTTTTTTTTGGATCGAGCTCCACTTGTATTGCAATATACTGAAAACCGACGTGAACGCCCGTTTTCAGTATATTCCAATACAAAATAGGGCAGTCCACAAAATAAAAAAAAAGACATCATTTTTTTCTTGGATCGAGCTCCACTTGTATTGGAATATACTGAAAACCGACGTGAACACCCGTTTTCAGTATATTCCAATACAAATAGGACAGTCCACAAAATAAAAAAAAGACATCATTTCTTTCTTGGATCGAGCTCCATTTGTATTGAAATATACTGAAAACCGACGTGAACGCCCGTTTTCAGTATATTCCAATGAACGCCCGTTTTCAGTATACTCCAATACAAAATTGGCTGTCCACAACATAAAAAAAAGACATCATTTTTTTCTTGGATGGAGCTCCACTTGTATTGAAATATACTGAAAACCAACGTGAACGCCCGTTTTCAGTATATTCCAATACAAAATTGGCTGTCCACAAAATAAAAAAAAAAAGACTTCATTTTTTTCTTGGATCGAGCTCCACTTGTATTGGAATATACTGAAAACCGACTCGAACGCCCGTTTTCAGTATGCTCCAATACAAAATTGGCTGTCCACAACATAAAAAAGACATCATTCTTTTCTTGGATGGAGCTCGATTTGTATTGAAATATACTGAAAACCAACGTTAACGCCCGTTTTCAGTATACTCCAATACAAAATTGGCTGTCCACAACATAAAAAAAGACATCATTTTTTTCTTGGATCGAGCTCCATTTGTATTGGAATATACTGAAAACCGATGTGAACGCCCGTTTTCAGTATATTCCAATACAAAATCGGCAGTCCACAAAATAAAAAAAAAGACATCATTTCTTTCTTGGATCGAGTTCTATTTGTATTGAAATATACTGAAAACCGACTCAAACACCCGTTTTCAGTATACTCGAATACAAAATTGGCAGTCCACAACATAAAAAAAAAGACATCATTTTTTTCTTGGATGGAGCTCCACTTGTATTGAAATATACTGAAAACCAACGTGAACGCCCGTTTTCAGTATATTCCAATACAAAATTGGCAATCCACAAAATAAAAAAAAGACATCATTTTTTTTCTTGGATCGAGCTCCACTTGTATTGCAATATACTGAAAACCGACGTGAACGCCCGTTTTCAGTATATACCAATACAAATTGGCAATCCACAAAATAAAAAAAAGACATCATTTCTTTCTTGGATCGAGCTCTATTTGTATTGGAATATACTGAAAACCGACTCAAACACCCGTTTTCAGTATATTCCAATACAAATTGGCAGTCCACAAAATAAAAAAAAGACATCATTTTTTTTCTTGGATGGAGCTCCACTTGTATTGAAATATACTGAAAACCAACGTGAACGCCCGTTTTCAGTATATTCCAATACAAAATTGGCAGTCCACAAAATAAAAAAAAGACATCATTTTTTTTCTTGGATCGAGCTCCACTTGTATTGGAATATACTGAAAACCGACGTGAACGCCCGTTTTATGTATATTCCAATACAAATTGGCAGTCCACAAAATAAAAAAAAGACATCATTTTTTTCTTGGATCGAGCTCCACCTTTATTGGAATATACTGAAAACCGACGTGAACACCCGTTTTCAGTATATTCCAATACAAATAGGACAGTCCACAAAATAAAAAAAAGACATCATTTCTTTCTTGGATCGAGCTCCATTTGTAATGAAATATACTGAAACCCGACGTGAACGCCCGTTTTCAGTATATTCCAATGAACGCCCGTTTTCAGTATACTCCAATACAAAATTGGCTGTCCACAACATAAAAAAAAGACATCATTTTTTTCTTGGATGGAGCTCCACTTGTATTGAAATATACTGAAAACCAACGTGAACGCCCGTTTTCAGTATATTCCAATACAAAATTGGCAGTCCACAACATAAAAAAAAGACATCATTTTTTTCTTGGATGGAGCTCCATTTGTATTGAAATATACTGAAAACCAACGTGAACGCCCGTTTTTAGTATACTCCAATACAAAATTGGCTGTCCACAACATAAAAAAAGACATCATTTTTTTCTTGGATCGAGCTCCATTTGTATTGGAATATACTGAAAACCGATGTGAACGCCCGTTTTCAGTATATTCCAATACAAAATTGGCAGTCCACAAAATAAAAAAAGACATCATTTTTTCTTGGATGGAGCTCCACTTGTATTGGAATATACTGAAAACCGACGTGAACGCCCGTTTTCAGTATATTCCATTACAAAATTGGCAGTCCACAATATAAAAAAAAGACATCATTTTTTTCTTGGATCGAGCTCCACTTGTATTGGAATATACTGAAAACCGACGTGAACACCCGTTTTCAGTATATTCCAATACAAATAGGACAGTCCACAAAATAAAAAAAAGACATCATTTCTTTCTTGGATCGAGCTCCATTTGTATTGAAATATACTGAAAACCGACGTGAACGCCCGTTTTCAGTATATTCCAACGAACGCCCGTTTTCAGTATACTCCAATACAAAATTGGCTGTCCACAACATAAAAAAAAGACATCATTTTTTTCTTGGATGGAGCTCCACTTGTATTGAAATATACTGAAAACCAACGTGAACGCCCGTTTTCAGTATATTCCAATACAAAATTGGCTGTCCACAAAATAAAAAAAAAGACATCATTTTTTTCTTGGATCGAGCTCCACTTGTATTGGAATATACTGAAAACCGACTCGAACGCCCGTTTTCAGTATACTCCAATACAAAATTGGCTGTCCACAACATAAAAAAAAGACATCATTCTTTTTTTGGATGGAGCTCCATTTGTATTGAAATATACTGAAAACCAACGTTAACGCCCGTTTTCAGTATACTCCAATACAAAATTGGCTGTCCACAACATAAAAAAAAGACATCATTTTTTTCTTGGATGGAGCTCCACTTGTATTGAAATATACTGAAAACCAACGTGAACGCCCGTTTTCAGTATATTCCAATACAAAATTGGCAGTCCACAAAATAAAAAAAAGACATCATTTTTTTTCTTGGATGGAGCTCCACTTGTATTGAAATATACTGAAAACCAACGTGAACGCCCGTTTTCAGTATATTCCAATACAAAATTGGCAATCCACAAAATAAAAAAAAGACATCATTTTTTTTCTTGGATCGAGCTCCACTTGTATTACAATATACTGAAAACCGACTTGAACGCCCGTTTTCAGTATATACCAATACAAATTGGCAATCCACAAAATAAAAAAAAGACATCATTTCTTTCTTGGATCGAGCTCTATTTGTATTGGAATATACTGAAAACCGACTCAAACACCCGTTTTCAGTATATTCCAATACAAATTGGCAGTCCACAAAATAAAAAAAAAGACATCATTTCTTTCTTGGATCGAGTTCTATTTGTATTGAAATATACTGAAAACCGACTCAAACACCCGTTTTCAGTATACTCGAATACAAAATTGGCAGTCCACAACATAAAAAAAAAGACATCATTTTTTTCTTGGATGGAGCTCCATTTGTATTGAAATATACTGAAAACCAACGTGAACGCCCGTTTTCAGTATACTCCAATACAAAATTGGCTGTCCGCAACATAAAAAAAGACATCATTTTTTTCTTGGATCGAGCTCCATTTGTATTGGAATATACTGAAAACCGATGTGAACGCCCGTTTTCAGTATATTCCAATACAAAATTGGCAGTCCACAAAGTAAAAAAAGACATCATTTTTTTCTTGGATCGAGCTCCACTTGTATTGGAATATACTGAAAACCGACGTGAACGCCCGTTTTCAGTATATTCCAATACAAAATTGGCAGTCCACAAAATAAAAAAAAGACATCATTTTTTTCTTGGATCGAGCTCCACTTGTATTGGAATATACTGAAAACCGACGTGAACACCCGTTCTCAGTATATTCCAATACAAAATTGGCAGTCCACAAAATAAAAAAAACACATCATTTTTTTCTTGGATCGAGCTCCACTTGTATTGGAATATACTGAAAACCGACGTGAACACCCGTTTTCAGTATATTCCAATACAAATAGGACAGTCCACAAAATAAAAAAAAGACATCATTTCTTTCTTGGATCGAGCTCCATTTGTATGAAATATACTGAAAACCGACGTGAACGCCCGTTTTCAGTATATTCCAATGAACGCCCGTTTTCAGTATACTCCAATACAAAATTGGCTGTCCACAACATAAAAAAAGACATCATTTTTTTCTTGGATGGAGCTCCACTTGTATTGAAATATACTGAAAACCAACGTGAACGCCCGTTTTCAGTATATTCCAATACAAAATTGGCAGTCCACAAAATAAAAAAAAGACATCATTTTTTTTCTTGGATGGAGCTCCACTTGTATTGAAATATACTGAAAACCAACGTGAACGCCCGTTTTCAGTATATTCCAATACAAAATTGGCAATCCACAAAATAAAAAAAAGACATCATTTTTTTTTGGATCGAGCTCCACTTGTATTGCAATATACTGAAAACCGACGTGAACGCCCGTTTTCAGTATATTCCAATACAAAATAGGGCAGTCCACAAAATAAAAAAAAAGACATCATTTTTTTCTTGGATCGAGCTCCACTTGTATTGGAATATACTGAAAACCGACGTGAACACCCGTTTTCAGTATATTCCAATACAAATAGGACAGTCCACAAAATAAAAAAAAGACATCATTTCTTTCTTGGATCGAGCTCCATTTGTATTGAAATATACTGAAAACCGACGTGAACGCCCGTTTTCAGTATATTCCAATGAACGCCCGTTTTCAGTATACTCCAATACAAAATTGGCTGTCCACAACATAAAAAAAAGACATCATTTTTTTCTTGGATGGAGCTCCACTTGTATTGAAATATACTGAAAACCAACGTGAACGCCCGTTTTCAGTATATTCCAATACAAAATTGGCTGTCCACAAAATAAAAAAAAAAGACTTCATTTTTTTCTTGGATCGAGCTCCACTTGTATTGGAATATACTGAAAACCGACTCGAACGCCCGTTTTCAGTATGCTCCAATACAAAATTGGCTGTCCACAACATAAAAAAGACATCATTCTTTTCTTGGATGGAGCTCGATTTGTATTGAAATATACTGAAAACCAACGTTAACGCCCGTTTTCAGTATACTCCAATACAAAATTGGCTGTCCACAACATAAAAAAAGACATCATTTTTTTCTTGGATCGAGCTCCATTTGTATTGGAATATACTGAAAACCGATGTGAACGCCCGTTTTCAGTATATTCCAATACAAAATCGGCAGTCCACAAAATAAAAAAAAAGACATCATTTCTTTCTTGGATCGAGTTCTATTTGTATTGAAATATACTGAAAACCGACTCAAACACCCGTTTTCAGTATACTCGAATACAAAATTGGCAGTCCACAACATAAAAAAAAAGACATCATTTTTTTCTTGGATGGAGCTCCACTTGTATTGAAATATACTGAAAACCAACGTGAACGCCCGTTTTCAGTATATTCCAATACAAAATTGGCAATCCACAAAATAAAAAAAAGACATCATTTTTTTTCTTGGATCGAGCTCCACTTGTATTGCAATATACTGAAAACCGACGTGAACGCCCGTTTTCAGTATATACCAATACAAATTGGCAATCCACAAAATAAAAAAAAGACATCATTTCTTTCTTGGATCGAGCTCTATTTGTATTGGAATATACTGAAAACCGACTCAAACACCCGTTTTCAGTATATTCCAATACAAATTGGCAGTCCACAAAATAAAAAAAAAGACATCATTTTTTTTCTTGGATGGAGCTCCACTTGTATTGAAATATACTGAAAACCAACGTGAACGCCCGTTTTCAGTATATTCCAATACAAAATTGGCAGTCCACAAAATAAAAAATAGACATCATTTTTTTCTTAAATCGAGCTCCACTTGTATTGGAATATACTGAAAACCGACGTGAACACCCGTTTTCAGTATATTCCAATACAAATAGGACAGTCCACAAAATAAAAAAAAGACATCATTTCTTTCTTGGATCGAGCTCCATTTGTATTGAAATATACTGAAAACCGACGTGAACGCCCGTTTTCAGTATATTCCAATGAACGCCCGTTTTCAGTATACTCCAATACAAAATTGGCTGTCCACAACATAAAAAAAGACATCATTTTTTTCTTGGATGGAGCTCCACTTGTATTGAAATATACTGAAAACCAACGTGAACGCCCGTTTTCAGTATATTCCAATACAAAATTGGCAGTCCACAAAATAAAAAAAAGACATCATTTTTTTTCTTGGATGGAGCTCCACTTGTATTGAAATATACTGAAAACCAACGTGAACGCCCGTTTTCAGTATATTCCAATACAAAATTGGCAATCCACAAAATAAAAAAAAGACATCATTTTTTTTTGGATCGAGCTCCACTTGTATTGCAATATACTGAAAACCGACGTGAACGCCCGTTTTCAGTATATTCCAATACAAAATAGGGCAGTCCACAAAATAAAAAAAAAGACATCATTTTTTTCTTGGATCGAGCTCCACTTGTATTGGAATATACTGAAAACCGACGTGAACACCCGTTTTCAGTATATTCCAATACAAATAGGACAGTCCACAAAATAAAAAAAAGACATCATTTCTTTCTTGGATCGAGCTCCATTTGTATTGAAATATACTGAAAACCGACGTGAACGCCCGTTTTCAGTATATTCCAATGAACGCCCGTTTTCAGTATACTCCAATACAAAATTGGCTGTCCACAACATAAAAAAAAGACATCATTTTTTTCTTGGATGGAGCTCCACTTGTATTGAAATATACTGAAAACCAACGTGAACGCCCGTTTTCAGTATATTCCAATACAAAATTGGCTGTCCACAAAATAAAAAAAAAAGACTTCATTTTTTTCTTGGATCGAGCTCCACTTGTATTGGAATATACTGAAAACCGACTCGAACGCCCGTTTTCAGTATGCTCCAATACAAAATTGGCTGTCCACAACATAAAAAAGACATCATTCTTTTCTTGGATGGAGCTCGATTTGTATTGAAATATACTGAAAACCAACGTTAACGCCCGTTTTCAGTATACTCCAATACAAAATTGGCTGTCCACAACATAAAAAAAGACATCATTTTTTTCTTGGATCGAGCTCCATTTGTATTGGAATATACTGAAAACCGATGTGAACGCCCGTTTTCAGTATATTCCAATACAAAATCGGCAGTCCACAAAATAAAAAAAAAGACATCATTTCTTTCTTGGATCGAGTTCTATTTGTATTGAAATATACTGAAAACCGACTCAAACACCCGTTTTCAGTATACTCGAATACAAAATTGGCAGTCCACAACATAAAAAAAAAGACATCATTTTTTTCTTGGATGGAGCTCCACTTGTATTGAAATATACTGAAAACCAACGTGAACGCCCGTTTTCAGTATATTCCAATACAAAATTGGCAATCCACAAAATAAAAAAAAGACATCATTTTTTTTCTTGGATCGAGCTCCACTTGTATTGCAATATACTGAAAACCGACGTGAACGCCCGTTTTCAGTATATACCAATACAAATTGGCAATCCACAAAATAAAAAAAAGACATCATTTCTTTCTTGGATCGAGCTCTATTTGTATTGGAATATACTGAAAACCGACTCAAACACCCGTTTTCAGTATATTCCAATACAAATTGGCAGTCCACAAAATAAAAAAAAAGACATCATTTTTTTTCTTGGATGGAGCTCCACTTGTATTGAAATATACTGAAAACCAACGTGAACGCCCGTTTTCAGTATATTCCAATACAAAATTGGCAGTCCACAAAATAAAAAATAGACATCATTTTTTTCTTAAATCGAGCTCCACTTGTATTGGAATATACTGAAAACCGACGTGAACACCCGTTTTCAGTATATTCCAATACAAATAGGACAGTCCACAAAATAAAAAAAAAGACATCATTTCTTTCTTGGATCGAGCTCCATTTGTATTGAAATATACTGAAAACCGACGTGAACGTCCGTTTTCAGTATATTCCAATGAACGCCCGTTTTCAGTATACTCCAATACAAAATTGGCTGTCCACAACATAAAAAAAACATCATTTTTTTCTTGGATGGAGCTCCACTTGTATTGAAATATACTGAAAACCAACGTGAACGCCCGTTTTCAGTATATTCCAATACAAAATTGGCAGTCCACAACATAAAAAAAGACATCATTTTTTTCTTGGATCGAGCTCCATTTGTATTGGAATATACTGAAAACCGATGTGAACGCCCGTTTTCAGTATATTCCAATACAAAATTGGCAGTCCACAAAGTAAAAAAAGACATCATTTTTTTCTTGGATCGAGCTCCACTTGTATTGGAATATACTGAAACCCGACGTGAACGCCCGTTTTCAGTATATTCCAATACAAAATTGGCAGTCCACAAAATAAAAAAAAGACATAATTTTTTTCTTGGATCGAGCTCCACTTGTATTGGAATATACTGAAAACCGACGTGAACACCCGTTTTCAGTATATTCCAATACAAAATTGGCTGTCCACAAAATAAAAAAAACACATCAATTTTTTCTTGGATCGAGCTCCACTTGTATTGGAATATACTGAAAACCGACGTGAACACCCGTTTTCAGTATATTCCAATACAAATAGGACAGTCCACAAAATAAAAAAAAAGACATCATTTCTTTCTTGGATCGAGCTCCATTTGTATTGAAATATACTGAAAACCGACGTGAACGCCCGTTTTCAGTATATTCCAATGAACGCCCGTTTTCAGTATACTCCAATACAAAATTGGCTGTCCACAACATAAAAAAAAGACATCATTTTTTTCTTGGATGGAGCTCCACTTGTATTGAAATATACTGAAAACCAACGTGAACGCCCGTTTTCAGTATATTCCAATACAAAATTGGCAATCCACAAAATAAAAAAAAGACATCATTTTTTTTTTGGATCGAGCTCCACTTGTATTGCAATATACTGAAAACCGACGTGAACGCCCGTTTTCAGTATATTCCATTACAAAATTGGCAGTCCACAAAATAAAAAAAAGACATCATTTTTTTCTTGGATCGAGCTCCACTTGTATTGGAATATACTGAAAACCGACGTGAACACCCGTTTTCAGTATATTCCAATACAAATAGGACAGTCCACAAAATAAGAAAAAGACATCATTTCTTTCTTGGATCGAGCTCCATTTGTATTGAAATATACTGAAAACCGACGTGAACGCCCGTTTTCAGTATATTCCAACGAACGCCCGTTTTCAGTATACTCCAATACAAAATTGGCTGTCCACAACATAAAAAAAAGACATCACTTTTTTCTTGGATGGAGCTCCACTTGTATTGAAATATACTGAAAACCAACGTGAACGCCCGTTTTCAGTATATTCCAATACAAAATTGACTGTCCACAAAATAAAAAAAAAAAGACATCATTTTTTTCTTGGATCGAGCTCCACTTGTATTGGAATATACTGAAAACCGACTCGAACGCCCGTTTCAGTATGCTCCAATACAAAATTGGGTGTCCACAACATAAAAAAAGACATCATTCTTTTCTTGGATGGAGCTCCATTTGTATTGAAATATACTGAAAACCAACGTTAACGCCCGTTTTCAGTATACTCCAATACAAAATTGGCTGTCCACAACATAAAAAAAAGACATCATTTTTTTCTTGGATCGAGCTCCATTTGTATTGGAATATACTGAAAACCGATGTGAACGCCCGTTTTCAGTATATTCCAATACAAAATCGGCAGTCCACAAAATAAAAAAAAGACATCATTTCTTTCTTGGATCGAGTTCTATTTGTATTGAAATATACTGAAAACCGACTCAAACACCCGTTTTCAGTATACTCGAATACAAAATTGGCAGTCCACAACATAAAATAAAAGACATCATTTTTTTCTTGGATGGAGCTCCACTTGTATTGAAATATACTGAAAACCGACGTGAACGCCCGTTTTCAGTATATACCAATACAAATTGGCAATCCACAAAATAAAAAAAAGACATCATTTCTTTCTTGGATCGAGCTCTATTTGTATTGGAATATACTGAAAACCGACTCAAACACCCGTTTTCAGTATATTCCAATACAAATTGGCAGTCCACAAAATAAAAAAAAAGACATCATTTTTTTTCTTGGATGGAGCTCCACTTGTATTGAAATATACTGAAAACCAACGTGAACGCCCGTTTTCAGTATATTCCAATACAAAATTGGCAGTCCACAAAATAAAAAAAAGACATCATTTTTTTCTTGGATCGAAGCTCCACTTGTATTGGAATATACTGAAAACCGACGTGAACGCCCGTTTTCAGTATATTCCAATACAAAATTGGTAGTCCACAAAATAAAAAATAGACATCATTTTTTTCTTAAATCGAGCTCCACTTGTATTGGAATATACTGAAAACCGACGTGAACACCCGTTTTCAGTATATTCCAATACAAATAGGACAGTCCACAAAATAAAAAAAAAGACATCATTTCTTTCTTGGATCGAGCTGCATTTGTATTGAAATATACTGAAAACCGACGTGAACGCCCGTTTTCAGTATATTCCAATGAACGCCCGTTTTCAGTATACTCCAATACAAAATTGGCTGTCCACAACATAAAAAAAAGACATCATTTTTTTCTTGGATGGAGCTCCACTTGTATTGAAATATACTGAAAACCAACGTGAACGCCCGTTTTCAGTATATTCCAATACAAAATTGGCAGTCCACAAAATAAAAAAAAGACATCATTTTTTTTCTTGGATGGAGCTCCACTTGTATTGAAATATACTGAAAACCAACGTGAACGCCCGTTTTCAGTATATTCCAATACAAAATTGGCAATCCACAAAATAAAAAAAAGACATCATTTTTTTTCTTGGATCGAGCTCCACTTGTATTGCAATATACTGAAAACCGACGTGAACGCCCGTTTTCAGTATATACCAATACAAATTGGCAATCCACAAAATAAAAAAAAGACATCATTTCTTTCTTGGATCGAGCTCTATTTGTATTGGAATATACTGAAAACCGACTCAAACACCCGTTTTCAGTATATTCCAATACAAATTGGCAGTCCACAAAATAAAAAAAAGACATCATTTCTTTCTTGGATCGAGTTCTATTTGTATTGAAATATACTGAAAACCGACTCAAACACCCGTTTTCAGTATACTCGAATACAAAATTGGCAGTCCACAACATAAAAAAAAAGACATCATTTTTTTCTTGGATGGAGCTCCATTTGTATTGAAATATACTGAAAACCAACGTGAACGCCCGTTTTCAGTATACTCCAATACAAAATTGGCTGTCCACAACATAAAAAAAGACATCATTTTTTTCTTGGATCGAGCTCCATTTGTATTGGAATATACTGAAAACCGATGTGAACGCCCATTTTCAGTATATTCCAATACAAAATTGGCAGTCCACAAAATAAAAAAAGACATCTGTTTTTTCTTGGATGGACCTCCACTTGTATTGAAATATACTGAAAACCAACGTGAACGCCCGTTTTCAGTATATTCCAATACAAAATTGGCAGTCCACAAAATAAAAAAAAAGACATCATTTTTTTTCTTGGATGGAGCTCCACTTGTATTGAAATATACTGAAAACCAACGTGAACGCCCGTTTTCAGTATATTCCAATACAAAATTGGCAATCCACAAAATAAAAAAAAGACATCATTTTTTTCTTGGATCGAGCTCCACTTGTATTGGAATATACTGAAAACCGACGTGAACGCCCGTTTTCAGTATATTCCAATACAAAATTGGTAGTCCACAAAATAAAAAATAGACATCATTTTTTTCTTAAATCGAGCTCCACTTGTATTGGAATATACTGAAAACCGACGTGAACACCCGTTTTCAGTATATTCCAATACAAATAGGACAGTCCACAAAATAAAAAAAAAGACATCATTTCTTTCTTGGATCGAGCTCCATTTGTATTGAAATATACTGAAAACCGACGTGAACGCCCGTTTTCAGTATATTCCAATGAACGCCCGTTTTCAGTATACTCCAATACAAAATTGGCTGTCCACAACATAAAAAAAAGACATCATTTTTTTCTTGGATGGAGCTCCACTTGTATTGAAATATACTGAAAACCAACGTGAACGCCCGTTTTCAGTATATTCCAATACAAAATTGGCAGTCCACAAAATAAAAAAAAGACATCATTTTTTTTCTTGGATGGAGCTCCACTTGTATTGAAATATACTGAAAACCAACGTGAACGCCCGTTTTCAGTATATTCCAATACAAAATTGGCAATCCACAAAATAAAAAAAGACATCATTTTTTTTCTTGGATCGAGCTCCACTTGTATTACAATATACTGAAAACCGACTTGAACGCCCGTTTTCAGTATATACCAATACAAATTGGCAATCCACAAAATAAAAAAAAGACATCATTTCTTTCTTGGATCGAGCTCTATTTGTATTGGAATATATTGAAAACCGACTCAAACACCCGTTTTCAGTATATTCCAATACAAATTGGCAGTCCACAAAATAAAAAAAAGACATCATTTCTTTCTTGGATCGAGTTCTATTTGTATTGAAATATACTGAAAACCGACTCAAACACCCGTTTTCAGTATACTCGAATACAAAATTGGCAGTCCACAACATAAAAAAAAAGACATCATTTTTTTCTTGGATGGAGCTCCATTTGTATTGAAATATACTGAAAACCAACGTGAACGCCCGTTTTCAGTATACTCCAATACAAAATTGGCTGTCCGCAACATAAAAAAAGACATCATTTTTTTCTTGGATCGAGCTCCATTTGTATTGGAATATACTGAAAACCGATGTGAACGCCCGTTTTCAGTATATTCCAATACAAAATTGGCAGTCCACAAAGTAAAAAAAGACATCATTTTTTTCTTGGATCGAGCTCCACTTGTATTGGAATATACTGAAAACCGACGTGAACGCCCGTTTTCAGTATATTCCAATACAAAATTGGCAGTCCACAAAATAAAAAAAAGACATCATTTTTTTCTTGGATCGAGCTCCACTTGTATTGGAATATACTGAAAACCGACGTGAACACCCGTTCTCAGTATATTCCAATACAAAATTGGCAGTCCACAAAATAATAAAAACACATCATTTTTTTCTTGGATCGAGCTCCACTTGTATTGGAATATACTGAAAACCGACGTGAACACCCGTTTTCAGTATATTCCAATACAAATAGGACAGTCCACAAAATAAAAAAAAGACATCATTTCTTTCTTGGATCGAGCTCCATTTGTATTGAAATATACTGAAAACCGACGTGAACGCCCGTTTTCAGTATATTCCAATGAACGCCCGTTTTCAGTATACTCCAATACAAAATTGGCTGTCCACAACACAAAAAAAAGACATCATTTTTTTCTTGGATGGAGCTCCACTTGTATTGAAATATACTGAAAACCAACGTGAACGCCCGTTTTCAGTATATTCCAATACAAAATTGGCAGTCCACAAAATAAAAAAAAAGACATCATTTTTTTTCTTGGATGGAGCTCCACTTGTATTGAAATATACTGAAAACCAACGTGAACGCCCGTTTTCAGTATATTCCAATACAAAATTGGCAATCCACAAAATAAAAAAAAGACATCATTTTTTTTTGGATCGAGCTCCACTTGTATTGCAATATACTGAAAACCGACGTGAACGCCCGTTTTCAGTATATTCCAATACAAAATAGGGCAGTCCACAAAATAAAAAAAAAGACATCATTTTTTTCTTGGATGGAGCTCCACTTGTATTGAAATATACTGAAAACCAACGTGAACGCCCGTTTTCAGTATATTCCAATACAAAATTGGCAATCCACAAATTAAAAAAAGACATCATTTTTTTCTTGGATCGAGCTCCACTTGTATTGGAATATACTGAAAACCGACGTGAACGCCCGTTTTCAGTATATTCCATTACAAAATTGGCAGTCACCAAAATAAAAAAAAGACATCATTTTTTTCTTGGATCGAGCTCCACTTGTATTGGAATATACTGAAAACCGACGTGAACACCCGTTTTCAGTATATTCCAATACAAATAGGACAGTCCACAAAATAAAAAAAAGACATCATTTCTTTCTTGGATCGAGCTCCATTTGTATTGAAATATACTGAAAACCGACGTGAACGCCCGTTTTCAGTATATTCCAACGAACGCCCGTTTTCAGTATACTCCAATACAAAATTGGCTGTCCACAACATAAAAAAAAGACATCATTTTTTTCTTGGATGGAGCTCCACTTGTATTGAAATATACTGAAAACCAACGTGAACGCCTGTTTTCAGTATATTCCAATACAAAATTGGCTGTCCACAAAATAAAAAAAAAAGACTTCATTTTTTTCTTGGATCGAGCTCCACTTGTATTGGAATATACTGAAAACCGACTCGAACGCCCGTTTTCAGTATGCTCCAATACAAAATTGGCTGTCCACAACATAAAAAAGACATCATTCTTTTCTTGGATGGAGCTCGATTTGTATTGAAATATACTGAAAACCAACGTTAACGCCCGTTTTCAGTATACTCCAATACAAAATTGGCTGTCCACAACATAAAAAAAAGACATCATTTTTTTCTTGGATCGAGCTCCATTTGTATTGGAATATACTGAAAACCGATGTGAACGCCCGTTTTCAGTATATTCCAATACAAAATCGGCAGTCCACAAAATAAAAAAAAAGACATCATTTCTTTCTTGGATCGAGTTCTATTTGTATTGAAATATACTGAAAACCGACTCAAACACCCGTTTTCAGTATACTCGAATACAAAATTGGCAGTCCACAACATAAAAAAAAAGACATCATTTTTTTCTTGGATGGAGCTCCACTTGTATTGAAATATACTGAAAACCAACGTGAACGCCCGTTTTCAGTATATTCCAATACAAAATTGGCAATCCACAAAATAAAAAAAAGACATCATTTTTTTTCTTGGATCGAGCTCCACTTGTATTGCAATATACTGAAAACCGACGTGAACGCCCGTTTTCAGTATATACCAATACAAATTGGCAATCCACAAAATAAAAAAAAGACATCATTTCTTTCTTGGATCGAGCTCTATTTGTATTGGAATATACTGAAAACCGACTCAAACACCCGTTTTCAGTATATTCCAATACAAATTGGCAGTCCACAAAATAAAAAAAAAGACATCATTTTTTTTCTTGGATGGAGCTCCACTTGTATTGAAATATACTGAAAACCAACGTGAACGCCCGTTTTCAGTATATTCCAATACAAAATTGGCAGTCCACAAAATAAAAAATAGACATCATTTTTTTCTTAAATCGAGCTCCACTTGTATTGGAATATACTGAAAACCGACGTGAACACCCGTTTTCAGTATATTCCAATACAAATAGGACAGTCCACAAAATAAAAAAAAAGACATCATTTCTTTCTTGGATCGAGCTCCATTTGTATTGAAATATACTGAAAACCGAAGTGAACGCCCGTTTTCAGTATATTCCAATGAACGCCCGTTTTCAGTATACTCCAATACAAAATTGGCTGTCCACAACATAAAAAAAACATCATTTTTTTCTTGGATGGAGCTCCACTTGTATTGAAATATACTGAAAACCAACGTGAACGCCCGTTTTCAGTATATTCCAATACAAAATTGGCAGTCCACAACATAAAAAAAGACATAATTTTTTTCTTGGATCGAGCTCCATTTGTATTGGAATATACTGAAAACCGATGTGAACGCCCGTTTTCAGTATATTCCAATACAAAATTGGCAGTCCACAAAGTAAAAAAAGACATCATTTTTTTCTTGGATCGAGCTCCACTTGTATTGGAATATACTGAAAACCGACGTGAACGCCCGTTTTCAGTATATTCCAATACAAAATTGGCAGTCCACAAAATAAAAAAAAGACATAATTTTTTTCTTGGATCGAGCTCCACTTGTATTGGAATATACTGAGAACCGACGTGAACACCCGTTTTCAGTATATTCCAATACAAAATTGGCAGTCCACAAAATAAAAAAAACACATCAATTTTTTCTTGGATCGAGCTCCACTTGTATTGGAATATACTGAAAACCGACGTGAACACCCGTTTTCAGTATATTCCAATACAAATAGGACAGTCCACAAAATAAAAAAAAAGACATCATTTCTTTCTTGGATCGAGCTCCATTTGTATTGAAATATACTGAAAACCGACGTGAACGCCCGTTTTCAGTATATTCCAATGAACGCCCGTTTTCAGTATACTCCAATACAAAATTGGCTGTCCACAACATAAAAAAAAGACATCATTTTTTTCTTGGATGGAGCTCCACTTGTATTGAAATATACTGAAAACCAACGTGAACGCCCGTTTTCAGTATATTCCAATACAAAATTGGCAATCCACAAAATAAAAAAAAGACATCATTTTTTTTTGGATCGAGCTCCACTTGTATTGCAATATACTGAAAACCGACGTGAACGCCCGTTTTCAGTATATTCCAATACAAAATAGGGCAGTCCACAAAATAAAAAAAAAGACATCATTTTTTTCTTGGATGGAGCTCCACTTGTATTGAAATATACTGAAAACCAACGTGAACGCCCGTTTTCAGTATATTCCAATACAAAATTGGCAATCCACAAATTAAAAAAAGACATCATTTTTTTCTTGGATCGAGCTCCACTTGTATTGGAATATACTGAAAACCGACGTGAACGCCCGTTTTCAGTATATTCCATTACAAAATTGGCAGTCCACAAAATAAAAAAAAGACATCATTTTTTTCTTGGATCGAGCTCCACTTGTATTGGAATATACTGAAAACCGACGTGAACACCCGTTTTCAGTATATTCCAATACAAATAGGACAGTCCACAAAATAAGAAAAAGACATCATTTCTTTCTTGGATCGAGCTCCATTTGTATTGAAATATACTGAAAACCGACGTGAACGCCCGTTTTCAGTATATTCCAACGAACGCCCGTTTTCAGTATACTCCAATACAAAATTGGCTGTCCACAACATAAAAAAAAGACATCACTTTTTTCTTGGATGGAGCTCCACTTGTATTGAAATATACTGAAAACCAACGTGAACGCCCGTTTTCAGTATATTCCAATACAAAATTGGCTGTCCACAAAATAAAAAAAAAAGACATCATTTTTTTCTTGGATCGAGCTCCACTTGTATTGGAATATACTGAAAACCGACTCGAACGCCCGTTTCAGTATGCTCCAATACAAAATTGGCTGTCCACAACATAAAAAAAGACATCATTCTTTTCTTGGATGGAGCTCCATTTGTATTGAAATATACTGAAAACCAACGTTAACGCCCGTTTTCAGTATACTCCAATACAAAATTGGCTGTCCACAACATAAAAAAAAGACATCATTTTTTTCTTGGATCGAGCTCCATTTGTATTGGAATATACTGAAAACCGATGTGAACGCCCGTTTTCAGTATATTCCAATACAAAATCGGCAGTCCACAAAATAAAAAAAAGACATCATTTCTTTCTTGGATCGAGTTCTATTTGTATTGAAATATACTGAAAACCGACTCAAACACCCGTTTTCAGTATACTCGAATACAAAATTGGCAGTCCACAACATAAAATAAAAGACATCATTTTTTTCTTGGATGGAGCTCCACTTGTATTGAAATATACTGAAAACCGACGTGAACGCCCGTTTTCAGTATATACCAATACAAATTGGCAATCCACAAAATAAAAAAAAGACATCATTTCTTTCTTGGATCGAGCTCTATTTGTATTGGAATATACTGAAAACCGACTCAAACACCCGTTTTCAGTATATTCCAATACAAATTGGCAGTCCACAAAATAAAAAAAAAGACATCATTTTTTTTCTTGGATGGAGCTCCACTTGTATTGAAATATACTGAAAACCAACGTGAACGCCCGTTTTCAGTATATTCCAATACAAAATTGGCAGTCTACAAAATAAAAAAAAGACATCATTTTTTTCTTGGATCGAGCTCCACTTGTATTGGAATATACTGAAAACCGACGTGAACGCCCGTTTTCAGTATATTCCAATACAAAATTGGTAGTCCACAAAATAAAAAATAGACATCATTTTTTTCTTAAATCGAGCTCCACTTGTATTGGAATATACTGAAAACCGACGTGAACACCCGTTTTCAGTATATTCCAATACAAATAGGACAGTCCACAAAATAAAAAAAAAGACATCATTTCTTTCTTGGATCGAGCTGCATTTGTATTGAAATATACTGAAAACCGACGTGAACGCCCGTTTTCAGTATATTCCAATGAACGCCCGTTTTCAGTATACTCCAATACAAAATTGGCTGTCCACAACATAAAAAAAAGACATCATTTTTTTCTTGGATGGAGCTCCACTTGTATTGAAATATACTGAAAACCAACGTGAACGCCCGTTTTCAGTATATTCCAATACAAAATTGGCAGTCCACAAAATAAAAAAAAGACATCATTTTTTTTCTTGGATGGAGCTCCACTTGTATTGAAATATACTGAAAACCAACGTGAACGCCCGTTTTCAGTATATTCCAATACAAAATTGGCAATCCACAAAATAAAAAAAAGACATCATTTTTTTTCTTGGATCGAGCTCCACTTGTATTGCAATATACTGAAAACCGACGTGAACGCCCGTTTTCAGTATATACCAATACAAATTGGCAATCCACAAAATAAAAAAAAGACATCATTTCTTTCTTGGATCGAGCTCTATTTGTATTGGAATATACTGAAAACCGACTCAAACACCCGTTTTCAGTATATTCCAATACAAATTGGCAGTCCACAAAATAAAAAAAAGACATAATTTCTTTCTTGGATCGAGTTCTATTTGTATTGAAATATACTGAAAACCGACTCAAACACCCGTTTTCAGTATACTCGAATACAAAATTGGCAGTCCACAACATAAAAAAAAAGACATCATTTTTTTCTTGGATGGAGCTCCATTTGTATTGAAATATACTGAAAACCGATGTGAACGCCCATTTTCAGTATATTCCAATACAAAATTGGCAGTCCACAAAATAAAAAAAGACATCATTTTTTTCTTGGATCGAGCTCCACTTGTATTGGAATATACTGAAAACCGACGTGAACGCCCGTTTTCAGTATATTCCAATACAAAATTGGCAGTCCACAAAATAAAAAAAAGACATCATTTTTTTCTTGGATCGAGCTCCACTTGTATTGGAATATACTGAAAACCGACGTGAACACCCGTTTTCAGTATATTCCAATACAAAATTGGCAGTCCACAAAATAAAAAAAACACATCATTTTTTTCTTGGATCGAGCTCCACTTGTATTGGAATATACTGAAAACCGACGTGAACACCCGTTTTCAGTATATTCCAATACAAATAGGACAGTCCACAAAATAAAAAAAGACATCATTTCTTTCTTGGATCGAGCTCCATTTGTATTGAAATATACTGAAAACCGACGTGAACGCCCGTTTTCAGTATATTCCAATGAACGCCTGTTTTCAGTATACTCCAATACAAAATTGGCTGTCCACAACATAAAAAAAAGACATCATTTTTTTCTTGGATGGAGCTCCACTTGTATTGAAATATACTGAAAACCAACGTGAACGCCCGTTTTCAGTATATTCCAATACAAAATTGGCAATCCACAAAATAAAAAAAAGACATCTGTTTTTTCTTGGATGGACCTCCACTTGTATTGAAATATACTGAAAACCAACGTGAACGCCCGTTTTCAGTATATTCCAATACAAAATTGGCAGTCCACAAAATAAAAAAAAAGACATCATTTTTTTTCTTGGATGGAGCTCCACTTGTATTGAAATATACTGAAAACCAACGTGAACGCCCGTTTTCAGTATATTCCAATACAAAATTGGCAATCCACAAAATAAAAAAAAGACATCTGTTTTTTCTTGGATGGACCTCCACTTGTATTGAAATATACTGAAAACCAACGTGAACGCCCGTTTTCAGTATATTCCAATACAAAATTGGCAGTCCACAAAATAAAAAAAAAGACATCATTTTTTTTCTTGGATGGAGCTCCACTTGTATTGAAATATACTGAAAACCAACATGAACGCCCGTTTTCAGTATATTCCAATACAAAATTGGCAATCCACAAAATAAAAAAAAGACATCATTTTTTTTCTTGGATCGAGCTCCACTTGTATTGCAATATACTGAAAACCGACGTGAACGCCCGTTTTCAGTATATACCAATACAAATTGGCATCCACAACATAAAAAAAAAGACATAATTTCTTTCTTGGATCGAGCTCTATTTGTATTGGAATATACTGAAAACCGACTCAAACACCCGTTTTCAGTATATTCCAATACAAATTGGCAGTCCAAAAAATAAAAAAAAAGACATAATTTCTTTCTTGGATCGAGCTCTATTTGTATTGGAATATACTGAAAACCGACTCAAACACCCGTTTTCAGTATATTCCAATACAAATTGGCAGTCCACAAAATAAAAAAAAAGACATCATTTTTTTTCTTGGATGGAGCTCCACTTGTATTGAAATATACTGAAAACCGACGTGAACGCCCGTTTTCAGTATATTCCAATACAAAATAGGGCAGTCCACAAAATAAAAAAAAGACATCATTTCTTTCTTGGATCGAGCTCTATTTGTATTGGAATATACTGAAAACCGACTCAAACACCCGTTTTCACTATATTCCAATACAAATTGGCAGTCCACAAAATAAAAAAAAAGACATCATTTCTTTCTTGGATCGAGCTCTATTTGTATTGAAATGTACTGAAAACCGACTCAAACACCCGTTTTTAGTATACTCGAATACAAAATTGGCATCCACAACATAAAAAAAAAGACATCATTTTTTTCTTGGATGGAGCTCCATTTGTATTGAAATATACTGAAAACCAACGTGAACGCCCGTTTTCAGTATACTCCAATACAAAATTGGCTGTCCACAACATAAAAAAAGACATCATTTTTTTCTTGGATCGAGCTCCATTTGTATTGGAATATACTGAAAACCGATGTGAACGCCCGTTTTTAGTATATTCCAATACAAAATTGGCAGTCCACAAAATAAAAAAAGACATCATTTTTTCTTGGATCGAGCTCCACTTGTATTGGAATATACTGAAAACCGACGTGAACGCCCGTTTTCAGTATATTCCAATACAAAATTGGCAGTCCACAAAATAAAAAAAAGACATCATTTTTTTCTTGGATCGAGCTCCACTTGCATTGGAATATACTGAAAACCGACTCGAACGCCCGTTTTCAGTATACTCCAATACAAAATTGGCTGTCCACAACATAAAAAAAAGACATCATTCTTTTCTTGGATGGAGCTCCATTTGTATTAAAATATACTGACAACCAACGTTAACGCCCGTTTTCAGTATACTCCAATACAAAATTGGCTGTCCACAACATAAAAAAAGACATAATTTTTTTCTTGGATGGAGCTCCACTTGTATTGAAATATACTGAAAACCAACGTGAACGCCCGTTTTCAGTATATTTCAATACAAAATTGGCAGTCCACAAAATAAAAAAAAAAGACATCATTTTTTTTCTTGGATGGAGCTCCACTTGTATTGAAATATACTGAAAACCAACGTGAACGCCCGTTTTCAGTATATTCCAATACAAAATTGGCAATCCACAAAATAAAAAAAAGACATCATTTTTTTTCTTGGATCGAGCTCCACTTGTATTGCAATATACTGAAAACCGACGTGAACGCCCGTTTTCAGTATATACCAATACAAATTGGCAATCCACAAAATAAAAAAAAGACATCATTTCTTTCTTGGATCGAGCTCTATTTGTATTGGAATATACTGAAAACCGACTCAAACACCCGTTTTCAGTATATTCCAATACAAATTGGCAGTCCACAAAATAAAAAAAAAGACATCATTTCTTTCTTGGATCGAGCTCTATTTGTATTGAAATATACTGAAAACCGACTCAAACACCCGTTTTCAGTATACTCGAATACAAAATTGGCAGTCAACAACATAAAAAAAAAGACATCATTTTTTTCTTGGATGGAGCTCCATTTGTATTGAAATATACTGAAAACCAACGTGAACGCCCGTTTTCAGTATACTCCAATACAAAATTGGCTGTCCACAACATAAAAAAAGACATCATTTTTTTCTTGGATCGAGCTCCATTTGTATTGGAATATACTGAAAACCGATGTGAACGCCCGTTTTCAGTATATTCCAATACAAAATTGGCAGTCCACAAAATAAAAAAAAGACATCATTTTTTTCTTGGATCGAGCTCCACTTGTATTGGAATATACCGAAACCCGACGTGAACGCCCGTTTTCAGTATATTCCAATACAAATTTGGCAGTCCACAAAATAAAAAAAAGACATCATTTTTTTCTTGGATCGTGCTCCACTTGTATTGGAATATACTGAAAACCGACGTGAACACCCGTTTTCACTATATTCCAATACAAATAGGACAGTCCACAAAATAAAAAAAAAGACATCATTTCTTTCTTGGATCGAGCTCCATTTGTATTAAAATATACTGAAAACCGACGTGAACGCCCGTTTTCAGTATATTCCAACGAACGGCCGTTTTCAGTATACTCCAATACAAAATTGGCTGTCCACAACATAAAAAAAAGACATCATTTTTTTTCTTGGATGGAGCTCCACTTGTATTGAAATATACTGAAAACGAACGTGAACGCCCGTTTTCAGTATATTCCAATACAAAATTGGCTGTCCACAAAATAAAAAAAGACATAATTTTTTTCTTGGATGGAGCTCCACTTTTACTGAAATATACTGAAAACCAACGTGAACGCCCGTTTTCAGTATATTCCAATACAAAATTGGCAGTCCACAAAATAAAAAAAAGACATAATTTTTTTTCTTGGATCGAGCTCCACTTGTATTGGAATATACTGAAAACCGACGTGAACGCCCGTTTTCAGTATATTCCAATACAAAATTGGCAGTCCAAAAATAAAAAAAAGACATCATTTTTTTCGTGGATCGAGCTCCACTTGTATTGGAATATACTGAAAACCGACGTGAAGAACCGTTTTCAGTATATTCCAATACAAATAAGACTGTCCACAAAATAAAAAAAAAGACATCATTCCTTTCTTGGATCGAGCTCCATTTGTATTGAAATATACTGAAAACCGACGTGAACGCCCGTTTTCAGTATATTCCAACGAACGCCCGTTTTCAGTATACTCCAATACAAAATTGGCTGTCCACAACATAAAAAAAAGACATAATTTTTTCTTGGATGGAGCTCCACTTGTATTGAAATATACTGAAAACCAACGTGAACGCCCGTTTTCAGTATATTCCAATACAAAATTGGCTGTCCACAAAATAAAAAAAAGACATCATTTTTTTCTTGGATGGAGCTCCACTTGTATTGAAATATACTGAAAACGCACGTGAACGCCCGTTTTCAGTATATTCCAATACAAAATTGGCAGTCCACAAAATAAAAAAAAGACATCATTTTTTTTCTTGGATCGAGCTCCACTTGTATTGGAATATACTGAAAACCGACGTGAACGCCCGTTTTCAGTATATTCCAATACAAATTGGCAATCCACAAAATAAAAAAAAGACATCATTTCTTTCTTGGATCGAGCTCTATTTGTATTGGAATATACTGAAAACCGACTCAACACCCGTTTTCAGTATATTCCAATACAAATTGGCAGTCCACAAAATAAAAAAAAAAGACATCATTTCTTTGTTGGATCGAGCTCTATTTGTATTGAAATATACTGAAAACCGACTCAAACACCCGTTTTCAGTATATTCCAATACAAATTGGCAGTACACAAAATAAAAAAAGACATCATTTTTTCTTGGATCGAGCTCCATTTGTATTGGAATATACTGAAAACCGATGTGAACGCCCGTTTTCAGTATATTCCAATACAAAATTGGCAGTCCACAAAATAAAAAAAAGACATCATTTTTTTCTTGGATCGAGCTCCACTTGTATTGGAATATACTGAAAACCGACGTGAACGCCCGTTTTTAGTATATTCCAATACAAAATTGGCAGTCCACAAAATAAAAAAAAGACATCATTTTTTTCTTGGATCGAGCTCCACTTGTATTGGAATATACTGAAAACCGACGTGAACACCCGTTTTCAGTATATTCCAATACAAATAGGACAGTCCACAAAATAAAAAAAAAGACATCATTTCTTTCTTGGATCGAGCTCCATTTGTATTGAAATATACTGAAAACCGACGTGAACGCCCGTTTTCAGTATATTCCAATACAAAATTGGCTGTCCACAACTTAAAAAAAAGACATCATTTTTTTCTTGGATGGAGCTCCACTTGTATTGAAATATACTGAAAACCAACGTGAACGCCCGTTTTCAGTATATTCCAATACAAAATTGGCTGTCCACAAAATAAAAAAAAGACATAATTTTTTTCTTAGATGGAGCTCCACTTGTATTGAAATATACTGAAAACCAACGTGAACGCCCGATTTCAGTATATTCCAATACAAAATTGGCAGTCCACAAAATAAAAAAAAGACATCATTTTTTTCTTGGATCGAGCTCCACTTGTATTGGAATATACTGAAAACCGACTCGAACGCCCGTTTTCAGTATACTCCAATACAAAAGTGGCTGTCCACAACATAAAAAAAAGACATCATTCTTTTCTTGGATGGAGCTCCATTTGTATTGAAATATACTGAAAACCAACGTTAACGCCCGTTTTCAGTATACTCCAATACAAAATTGGCTGTCCACAACATAAAAGAAAGACATCATTTTTTTCTTGGATCGAGCTCCATTTGTATTGGAATATACTGAAAACCGATGTGAACGCCCGTTTTCGGTATATTCCAATACAAAATTGGCAGTCCACAAAATAAAGAAAAGACATCATTTTTTTCTTGGATCGAGCTCCACTTGTATTGGAATATACTGAAAACCGACGTGAACGCCCGTTTTCAGTATATTCCAATACAAAATTAGGAGTCCACAAAATAAAAAAAAGACATCATTTTTTTCTTGGATCGAGCTCCACTTGTATTGGAATATACTGAAAACCGACGTGAACACCCGTTTTCAGTATATTCCAATACAAATAGGACAGTCCACAAAATAAAAAAAAAGACATCATTTCTTTCTTGGATCGAGCTCCATTTGTATTGAAATATACTGAAAACCGACGTGAACGCCCGTTTTCAGTATATTCCAATGAACGCCCGTTTTCAGTATACTCCAATACAAAATTGGCTGTCCACAACATAAAAAAAGACATCATTTTTTTCTTGGATGGAGCTCCACTTGTATTGAAATATACTGAAAACCAACGTGAACGCCCGTTTTCAGTATATTCCAATACAAAATTGGCAGTCCACAAAATAAAAAAAAGACATCATTTTTTTTCTTGGATCGAGCTCCACTTGTATTGCAATATACTGAAAACCGACGTGAACGCCCGTTTTCAGTATATACCAATACAAATTGGCAATCCACAAAATAAAAAAAGACATCATTTCTTTCTTGGATCGAGCTCCATTTGTATTGGAATATACTGAAAACCGATGTGAACGCCCGTTTTCTGTATATTCCAATACAAAATTGGCAGTCCACAAAATAAAAAAAAGACATCATTTCTTTCTTTGATCGAGCTCTATTTGTATTGAAATATACTGAAAACCGACTCAAACACCCGTTTTCAGTATACTCGAATACAAAATTGGCAGTCCACAACATAAAAAAAAAGACATCATTTTTTTCTTGGATGGAGGTCCATTTGTATTGAAATTTACTGAAAACCAACGTGAACGCCCGTTTTCAGTATACTCCAAAACAAAATTGGCTGTCCACAACATAAAAAATGACATCATTTTTTTCTTGGATCGAGCTCCACTTGTATTGGAATATACTGAAAACCGACGTGAACACCCGTTTTCAGTATATTCCAATACAAATAGGACAGTCCACAAAATAAAAAAAAAAGACATCATTTCTTTCTTGGATCGAGCTCCATTTGTATTGAAATATACTGAAAACCGACGTGAACGCCCGTTTTCAGTATATTCCAACGAACGGCCGTTTTCAGTATACTCCAATACAAAATTGGCTGTCCACAACATAAAAAAAAGACATCATTTTTTTTCTTGGATGGAGCTCCACTTGTATTGAAATACACTGAAAACGAACGTGAACGCCCGTTTTCAGTATATTCCAATACAAAATTGGCTGTCCACAAAATAAAAAAAACACATAATTATTTCTTGGATGGAGCTCCACTTTTATTGAAATATACTGAAAACCAACGTGAACGCCCGTTTTCAGTATATTCCAATACAAAATTGGCAGTCCACAAAATAAAAAAAAGACATAATTTTTTTCTTGGATCGAGCTCCACTTGTATTGGAATATACTGAAAACCGACGTGAACGCCCGTTTTCAGTATATTCCAATACAAAATTGGCAGTCCAAAAATAAAAAAAAGACATCATTTTTTTCGTGGATCGAGCTCCACTTGTATTGGAATATACTGAAAACCGACGTGAAGAACCGTTTTCAGTATATTCCAATACAAATAAGACTGTCCACAAAATAAAAAAAAAGACATCATTCCTTTCTTGGATCGAGCTCCATTTGTATTGAAATATACTGAAAACCGACGTGAACGCCCGTTTTCAGTATATTCCAACGAACGCCCGTTTTCAGTATACTCCAATACAAAATTGGCTGTCCACAACATAAAAAAAAGACATAATTTTTTCTTGGATGGAGCTCCACTTGTTATGAAATATACTGAAAACCAACGTGAACGCCCGTTTTCAGTATATTCCAATACAAAATTGGCTGTCCACAAAATAAAAAAAAGACATCATTTTTTTCTTGGATGGAGCTCCACTTGTATTGAAATATACTGAAAACCGACGTGAACGCCCGTTTTCAGTATATTCCAATACAAATTGGCAATCCACAAAATAAAAAAAAGACATCATTTCTTTCTTGGATCGAACTCTATTTGTATTGGAATATACTGAAAACCGACTCAACACCCGTTTTCAGTATATTCCAATACAAATTGGCTGTCCACAAAATAAAAAAAAAGACATCATTTCTTTCTTGGATCGAGCTCTATTTGTATTGAAATATACTGAAAACCGGCTCAAACACCAGTTTTCAGTATATTCCAATACAAATTGGCAGTCCACAAAATAAAAAAAGACATCATTTTTTCTTGGATCGAGCTCCATTTGTATTGGAATATAGTGAAAACCGATGTGAACGCCCGTTTTCAGTATATTCCAATACAAAATTTGCAGTCCACAAAATAAAAAAAAGACATCATTTTTTTCTTGGATCGAGCTCCACTTGTATTGGAATATACTGAAAACCGACGTGAACGCCCGTTTTTAGTATATTCCAATACAAAATTGGCAGTCCACAAAATAAAAAAAAGACATCATTTTTTTCTTGGATCGAGCTCCACTTGTATTGGAATATACTGAAAACCGACGTGAACACCCGTTTTCAGTATATTCCAATACAAATAGGACAGTCCACAAAATAAAAAAAAGACATCATTTCTTTCTTGGATCGAGCTCCATTTGTATTGAAATATACTGAAAACCGACGTGAACGCCCGTTTTCAGTATATTCCAATACAAAATTGGCTGTCCACAACTTAAAAAAAAGACATCATTTTTTTCTTGGATGGAGCTCCACTTGTATTGAAATATACTGAAAACCAACGTCAACGCCCGTTTTCAGTATATTCCAATACAAAATTGGCTGTCCACAAAATAAAAAAAAGACATAATTTTTTTCTTAGATGGAGCTCCACTTGTATTGAAATATACTGAAAACCAACGTGAACGCCCGATTTCAGTATATTCCAATACAAAATTGGCAGTCCACAAAATAAAAAAAAAAGACATCATTTTTTTCTTAGATCGAGCTCCACTTGTATTGGAATATACTGAAAACCGACTCGAACGCCCGTTTTCAGTATACTCCAATACAAAATTGGCTGTCCACAACATAAAAAAAAGACATCATTCTTTTCTTGGATGGAGCTCCATTTGTATTGAAATATACTGAAAACCAACGTTAACGCCCGTTTTCAGTATACTCCAAAACAAAATTGGCTGTCCACAACATAAAAGAAAGACATCATTTTTTTCTTGGATCGAGCTCCATTTGTATTGGAATATACTGAAAACCGATGTGAACGCCCGTTTACAGTATATTCCAATACAAAATTGGCAGTCCACAAAATAAAGAAAAGACATCATTTTTTTCTTGGATCGAGCTCCACTTGTATTGGAATATACTGAAAACCGACGTGAACGCCCGTTTTCAGTATATTCCAATACAAAATTAGGAGTCCACAAAATAAAAAAAAGACATCATTTTTTTCTTGGATCGAGCTCCACTTGTATTGGAATATACTGAAAACCGACGTGAACACCCGTTTTCAGTATATTCCAATACAAATAGGACAGTCCACAAAATAAAAAAAAAGACATCATTTCTTTCTTGGATCGAACTCCATTTGTATTGAAATATACTGAAAACCGACGTGAACGCCCGTTTTCAGTATATTCCAATGAACGCCCGTTTTCAGTATACTAAAATACAAAATTGGCTGTCCACAACATAAAAAAAGACATAATTTTTTTCTTGGATGGAGCTCCACTTGTATTGAAATATACTGAAAACCAACGTGAACGCCCGTTTTCAGTATATTTCAATACAAAATTGGCAGTCCACAAAATAAAAAAAAAAGACATCATTTTTTTTCTTGGATGGAGCTCCACTTGTATTGAAATATACTGAAAACCAACGTGAACGCCCGTTTTCAGTATATTCCAATACAAAATTGGCAATCCACAAAATAAAAAAAAGACATCATTTTTTTTCTTGGATCGAGCTCCACTTGTATTGCAATATACTGAAAACCGACGTGAACGCCCGTTTTCAGTATATACCAATACAAATTGGCAATCCACAAAATAAAAAAAAGACATCATTTCTTTCTTGGATCGAGCTCTATTTGTATTGGAATATACTGAAAACCGACTCAAACACCCGTTTTCAGTATATTCCAATACAAATTGGCAGTCCACAAAATAAAAAAAAAGACATCATTTCTTTCTTGGATCGAGCTCTATTTGTATTGAAATATACTGAAAACCGACTCAAACACCCGTTTTCAGTATACTCGAATACAAAATTGGCAGTCAACAACATAAAAAAAAAGACATCATTTTTTTCTTGGATGGAGCTCCATTTGTATTGAAATATACTGAAAACCAACGTGAACGCCCGTTTTCAGTATACTCCAATACAAAATTGGCTGTCCACAACATAAAAAAAGACATCATTTTTTTCTTGGATCGAGCTCCATTTGTATTGGAATATACTGAAAACCGATGTGAACGCCCGTTTTCAGTATATTCCAATACAAAATTGGCAGTCCACAAAATAAAAAAAAGACATCATTTTTTTCTTGGATCGAGCTCCACTTGTATTGGAATATACCGAAACCCGACGTGAACGCCCGTTTTCAGTATATTCCAATACAAATTTGGCAGTCCACAAAATAAAAAAAAGACATCATTTTTTTCTTGGATCGTGCTCCACTTGTATTGGAATATACTGAAAACCGACGTGAACACCCGTTTTCACTATATTCCAATACAAATAGGACAGTCCACAAAATAAAAAAAAAGACATCATTTCTTTCTTGGATCGAGCTCCATTTGTATTAAAATATACTGAAAACCGACGTGAACGCCCGTTTTCAGTATATTCCAACGAACGGCCGTTTTCAGTATACTCCAATACAAAATTGGCTGTCCACAACATAAAAAAAAGACATCATTTTTTTTCTTGGATGGAGCTCCACTTGTATTGAAATATACTGAAAACGAACGTGAACGCCCGTTTTCAGTATATTCCAATACAAAATTGGCTGTCCACAAAATAAAAAAAAGACATAATTTTTTTCTTGGATGGAGCTCCACTTTTACTGAAATATACTGAAAACCAACGTGAACGCCCGTTTTCAGTATATTCCAATACAAAATTGGCAGTCCACAAAATAAAAAAAAGACATAATTTTTTTCTTGGATCGAGCTCCACTTGTATTGGAATATACTGAAAACCGACGTGAACGCCCGTTTTCAGTATATTCCAATACAAAATTGGCAGTCCAAAAATAAAAAAAAGACATCATTTTTTTCGTGGATCGAGCTCCACTTGTATTGGAATATACTGAAAACCGACGTGAAGAACCGTTTTCAGTATATTCCAATACAAATAAGACTGTCCACAAAATAAAAAAAAAGACATCATTCCTTTCTTGGATCGAGCTCCATTTGTATTGAAATATACTGAAAACCGACGTGAACGCCCGTTTTCAGTATATTCCAACGAACGCCCGTTTTCAGTATACTCCAATACAAAATTGGCTGTCCACAACATAAAAAAAAGACATAATTTTTTCTTGGATGGAGCTCCACTTGTATTGAAATATACTGAAAACCAACGTGAACGCCCGTTTTCAGTATATTCCAATACAAAATTGGCTGTCCACAAAATAAAAAAAAGACATCATTTTTTTCTTGGATGGAGCTCCACTTGTATTGAAATATACTGAAAACGCACGTGAACGCCCGTTTTCAGTATATTCCAATACAAAATTGGCAGTCCACAAAATAAAAAAAAGACATCATTTTTTTTCTTGGATCGAGCTCCACTTGTATTGGAATATACTGAAAACCGACGTGAACGCCCGTTTTCAGTATATTCCAATACAAATTGGCAATCCACAAAATAAAAAAAAGACATCATTTCTTTCTTGGATCGAGCTCTATTTGTATTGGAATATACTGAAAACCGACTCAACACCCGTTTTCAGTATATTCCAATACAAATTGGCAGTCTACAAAATAAAAAAAAAGACATCATTTCTTTGTTGGATCGAGCTCTATTTGTATTGAAATATACTGAAAACCGACTCAAACACCCGTTTTCAGTATATTCCAATACAAATTGGCAGTCCACAAAATAAAAAAAGACATCATTTTTTCTTGGATCGAGCTCCATTTGTATTGGAATATACTGAAAACCGATGTGAACGCCCGTTTTCAGTATATTCCAATACAAAATTGGCAGTCCACAAAATAAAAAAAAGACATCATTTTTTTCTTGGATCGAGCTCCACTTGTATTGGAATATACTGAAAACCGACGTGAACGCCCGTTTTTAGTATATTCCAATACAAAATTGGCAGTCCACAAAATAAAAAAAAGACATCATTTTTTTCTTGGATCGAGCTCCACTTGTATTGGAATATACTGAAAACCGACGTGAACACCCGTTTTCAGTATATTCCAATACAAATAGGACAGTCCACAAAATAAAAAAAAAGACATCATTTCTTTCTTGGATCGAGCTCCATTTGTATTGAAATATACTGAAAACCGACGTGAACGCCCGTTTTCAGTATATTCCAATACAAAATTGGCTGTCCACAACTTAAAAAAAAGACATCATTTTTTTCTTGGATGGAGCTCCACTTGTATTGAAATATACTGAAAAACAACGTGAACGCCCGTTTTCAGTATATTCCAATACAAAATTGGCTGTCCACAAAATAAAAAAAAGACATAATTTTTTTCTTAGATGGAGCTCCACTTGTATTGAAATATACTGAAAACCAACGTGAACGCCCGATTTCAGTATATTCCAATACAAAATTGGCAGTCCACAAAATAAAAAAAAGACATCATTTTTTTCTTGGATCGAGCTCCACTTGTATTGGAATATACTGAAAACCGACTCGAACGCCCGTTTTCAGTATACTCCAATACAAAAGTGGCTGTCCACAACATAAAAAAAAGACATCATTCTTTTCTTGGATGGAGCTCCATTTGTATTGAAATATACTGAAAACCAACGTTAACGCCCGTTTTCAGTATACTCCAATACAAAATTGGCTGTCCACAACATAAAAGAAAGACATCATTTTTTTCTTGGATCGAGCTCCATTTGTATTGGAATATACTGAAAACCGATGTGAACGCCCGTTTTCGGTATATTCCAATACAAAATTGGCAGTCCACAAAATAAAAAAAAAGACATCATTTCTTTCTTGGATCGAGCTCCATTTGTATTGAAATATACTGAAAACCGACGTGAACGCCCGTTTTCAGTATATTCCAATGAACGCCCGTTTGCAGTATACTCCAATACAAAATTGGCTGTCCACAACATAAAAAAAGACATCATTTTTTTCTTGGATGGAGCTCCACTTGTATTGAAATATACTGAAAACCAACGTGAACGCCCGTTTTCAGTATATTCCAATACAAAATTGGCAGTCCACAAAATAAAAAAAAGACATCATTTTTTTTCTTGGATCGAGCTCCACTTGTATTGCAATATACTGAAAACCGACGTGAACGCCCGTTTTCAGTATATACCAATACAAATTGGCAATCCACAAAATAAAAAAAGACATCATTTCTTTCTTGGATCGAGCTCCATTTGTATTGGAATATACTGAAAACCGATGTGAACGCCCGTTTTCTGTATATTCCAATACAAAATTGGCAGTCCACAAAATAAAAAAAAGACATCATTTCTTTCTTTGATCGAGCTCTATTTGTATTGAAATATACTGAAAACCGACTCAAACACCCGTTTTCAGTATACTCGAATACAAAATTGGCAGTCCACAACATAAAAAAAAAGACATCATTTTTTTCTTGGATGGAGGTCCATTTGTATTGAAATTTACTGAAAACCAACGTGAACGCCCGTTTTCAGTATACTCCAATACAAAATTGGCTGTCCACAACATAAAAAATGACATCATTTTTTTCTTGGATCGAGCTCCACTTGTATTGGAATATACTGAAAACCGACGTGAACACCCGTTTTCAGTATATTCCAATACAAATAGGACAGTCCACAAAATAAAAAAAAAGACATCATTTCTTTCTTGGATCGAGCTCCATTTGTATTGAAATATACTGAAAACCGACGTGAACGCCCGTTTTCAGTATATTCCAACGAACGGCCGTTTTCAGTATACTCCAATACAAAATTGGCTGTCCACAACATAAAAAAAAGACATCATTTTTTTTCATGGATGGAGCTCCACTTGTATTGAAATACACTGAAAACGAACGTGAACGCCCGTTTTCAGTATATTCCAATACAAAATTGGCTGTCCACAAAATAAAAAAAAGACATAATTATTTCTTGGATGGAGCTCCACTTTTATTGAAATATACTGAAAACCAACGTGAACGCCCGTTTTCAGTATATTCCAATACAAAATTGGCAGTCCACAAAATAAAAAAAAGACATAATTTTTTTCTTGGATCGAGCTCCACTTGTATTGGAATATACTGAAAACCGACGTGAACGCCCGTTTTCAGTATATTCCAATACAAATAGGACAGTCCACAAAATAAAAAAAAAGACATCATTTCTTTCTTGGATCGAGCTCCATTTGTATTGAAATATACTGAAAACCGACGTGAACGCCCGTTTTCAGTATATTCCAATGAACGCCCGTTTTCAGTATACTCCAATACAAAATTGGCTGTCCACAACATAAAAAAAGACATCATTTTTTTCTTGGATGGAGCTCCACTTGTATTGAAATATACTGAAAACCAACGTGAACGCCCGTTTTCAGTATATTCCAATACAAAATTGGCAGTCCACAAAATAAAAAAAAGACATCATTTTTTTTCTTGGATCGAGCTCCACTTGTATTGCAATATACTGAAAACCGACGTGAACGCCCGTTTTCAGTATATACCAATACAAATTGGCAATCCACAAAATAAAAAAAGACATCATTTCTTTCTTGGATCGAGCTCCATTTGTATTGGAATATACTGAAAACCGATGTGAACGCCCGTTTTCTGTATATTCCAATACAAAATTGGCAGTCCACAAAATAAAAAAAAGACATCATTTCTTTCTTTGATCGAGCTCTATTTGTATTGAAATATACTGAAAACCGACTCAAACACCCGTTTTCAGTATACTCGAATACAAAATTGGCAGTCCACAAAATAAAAAAAAAGACATCATTTTTTTCTTGGATGGAGGTCCATTTGTATTGAAATTTACTGAAAACCAACGTGAACGCCCGTTTTCAGTATACTCCAATACAAAATTGGCTGTCCACAACATAAAAAATGACATCATTTTTTTCTTGGATCGAGCTCCACTTGTATTGGAATATACTGAAAACCGACGTGAACACCCGTTTTCAGTATATTCCAATACAAATAGGACAGTCCACAAAATAAAAAAAAAAGACATCATTTCTTTCTTGGATCGAGCTCCATTTGTATTGAAATATACTGAAAACCGACGTGAACGCCCGTTTTCAGTATATTCCAACGAACGGCCGTTTTCAGTATACTCCAATACAAAATTGGCTGTCCACAACATAAAAAAAAGACATCATTTTTTTTCTTGGATGGAGCTCCACTTGTATTGAAATACACTGAAAACGAACGTGAACGCCCGTTTTCAGTATATTCCAATACAAAATTGGCTGTCCACAAAATAAAAAAAAGACATAATTATTTCTTGGATGGAGCTCCACTTTTATTGAAATATACTGAAAACCAACGTGAACGCCCGTTTTCAGTATATTCCAATACAAAATTGGCAGTCCACAAAATAAAAAAAAGACATAATTTTTTTCTTGGATCGAGCTCCACTTGTATTGGAATATACTGAAAACCGACGTGAACGCCCGTTTTCAGTATATTCCAATACAAAATTGGCAGTCCAAAAATAAAAAAAAGACATCATTTTTTTCGTGGATCGAGCTCCACTTGTATTGGAATATACTGAAAACCGACGTGAAGAACCGTTTTCAGTATATTCCAATACAAATAAGACTGTCCACAAAATAAAAAAAAAGACATCATTCCTTTCTTGGATCGAGCTCCATTTGTATTGAAATATACTGAAAACCGACGTGAACGCCCGTTTTCAGTTTATTCCAACGAACGCCCGTTTTCAGTATACTCCAATACAAAATTGGCTGTGCACAACATAAAAAAAAGACATAATTTTTTCTTGGATGGAGCTCCACTTGTATTGAAATATACTGAAAACCAACGTGAACGCCCGTTTTCAGTATATTCCAATACAAAATTGGCTGTCCACAAAATAAAAAAAAGACATCATTTTTTTCTTGGATGGAGCTCCACTTGTATTGAAATATACTGAAAACCGACGTGAACGCCCGTTTTCAGTATATTCCAATACAAATTGGCAATCCACAAAATAAAAAAAAGACATCATTTCTTTCTTGGATCGAACTCTATTTGTATTGGAATATACTGAAAACCGACTCAACACCCGTTTTCAGTATATTCCAATACAAATTGGCTGTCCACAAAATAAAAAAAAGACATCATTTCTTTCTTGGATCGAGCTCTATTTGTATTGAAATATACTGAAAACCGGCTCAAACACCCGTTTTCAGTATATTCCAATACAAATTGGCAGTCCACAAAATAAAAAAAGACATCATTTTTTCTTGGATCGAGCTCCATTTGTATTGGAATATAGTGAAAACCGATGTGAACGCCCGTTTTCAGTATATTCCAATACAAAATTGGCAGTCCACAAAATAAAAAAAAGACATCATTTTTTTCTTGGATCGAGCTCCACTTGTATTGGAATATACTGAAAACCGACGTGAACGCCCGTTTTTAGTATATTCCAATACAAAATTGGCAGTCCACAAAATAAAAAAAAGACATCATTTTTTTCTTTGATCGAGCTCCACTTGTATTGGAATATACTGAAAACCGACGTGAACACCCGTTTTCAGTATATTCCAATACAAATAGGACAGTCCACAAAATAAAAAAAAAGACATCATTTCTTTCTTGGATCGAGCTCCATTTGTATTGAAATATACTGAAAACCGACGCGAACGCCCGTTTTCAGTATATTCCAATACAAAATTGGCTGTCCACAACTTAAAAAAAAGACATCATTTTTTTCTTGGATGGAGCTCCACTTGTATTGAAATATACTGAAAACCAACGTCAACGCCCGTTTTCAGTATATTCCAATACAAAATTGGCTGTCCACAAAATAAAAAAAAGACATAATTTTTTTCTTAGATGGAGCTCCACTTGTATTGAAATATACTGAAAACCAACGTGAACGCCCGATTTCAGTATATTCCAATACAAAATTGGCAGTCCACAAAATAAAAAAAAAAGACATCATTTTTTTCTTGGATCGAGCTCCACTTGTATTGGAATATACTGAAAACCGACTCGAACGCCCGTTTTCAGTATACTCCAATACAAAATTGGCTGTCCACAACATAAAAAAAAGACATCATTCTTTTCTTGGATGGAGCTCCTTTTGTATTGAAATATACTGAAAACCAACGTTAACGCCCGTTTTCAGTATACTCCAATACAAAATTGGCTGTCCACAACATAAAAGAAAGACATCATTTTTTTCTTGGATCGAGCTCCATTTGTATTGGAATATACTGAAAACCGATGTGAACGCCCGTTTACAGTATATTCCAATACAAAATTGGCAGTCCACAAAATAAAGAAAAGACATCATTTTTTTCTTGGATCGAGCTCCACTTGTATTGGAATATACTGAAAACCGACGTGAACGCCCGTTTTCAGTATATTCCAATACAAAATTAGGAGTCCACAAAATAAAAAAAGACATCATTTTTTTCTTGGATCGAGCTCCACTTGTATTGGAATATACTGAAAACCGACGTGAACACCCGTTTTCAGTATATTCCAATACAAATAGGACAGTCCACAAAATAAAAAAAAAGACATCATTTCTTTCTTGGATCGAACTCCATTTGTATTGAAATATACTGAAAACCGACGTGAACGCCCGTTTTCAGTATATTCCAATGAACGCCCGTTTTCAGTATACTAAAATACAAAATTGGCTGTCCACAACATAAAAAAAGACATCATTTTTTTCTTGGATGGAGCTCCACTTGTATTGAAATATACTGAAAACCAACGTGAACGCCCGTTTTCAGTATATTCCAATACAAAATTGGCAGTCCACAAAAAAAAAAAGACATCATTTTTTTTCTTGGATCGAGCTCCACTTGTATTGCAATATACTGAAAACCGACGTGAACGCCCGTTTTTAGTATATACCAATACAAATTGGCAATCCACAAAATAAAAAAAGACATCATTTCTTTCTTGGATCGAGCTCCATTTGTATTGGAATATACTGAAAACCGATGTGAACGCCCGTTTTCAGTATATTCCAATACAAAATTGGCAGTCCAAAAATAAAAAAAAGACATCATTTTTTTCGTGGATCGAGCTCCACTTGTATTGGAATATACTGAAAACCGACGTGAAGAACCGTTTTCAGTATATTCCAATACAAATAAGACTGTCCACAAAATAAAAAAAAAGACATCATTCCTTTCTTGGATCGAGCTCCATTTGTATTGAAATATACTGAAAACCGACGTGAACGCCCGTTTTCAGTATATTCCAACGAACGCCCGTTTTCAGTATACTCCAATACAAAATTGGCTGTCCACAACATAAAAAAAAGACATAATTTTTTCTTGGATGGAGCTCCACTTGTATTGAAATATACTGAAAACCAACGTGAACGCCCGTTTTCAGTATATTCCAATACAAAATTGGCTGTCCACAAAATAAAAAAAAGACATCATTTTTTTCTTGTATGGAGCTCCACTTGTATTGAAATATACTGAAAACGCACGTGAACGCCCGTTTTCAGTATATTCCAATACAAAATTG
The DNA here is from genome assembly GCF_044657685.1 of Stegodyphus dumicola. NCBI lineage: Eukaryota > Metazoa > Arthropoda > Arachnida > Araneae > Eresidae > Stegodyphus > Stegodyphus dumicola. Next base: position 40,716,772 of record NC_140776.1, read on the forward strand.
GCAGTCCACAAAATAAAAAAAAGACATCATTTTTTTTCTTGGATCGAGCTCCACTTGTATTGGAATATACTGAAAACCGACGTGAACGCCCGTTTTCAGTATATTCCAATACAAATTGGCAATCCACAAAATAAAAAAAGACATCATTTCTTTCTTGGATCGAGCTCTATTTGTATTGGAATATACTGAAAACCGACTCAACACCCGTTTTCAGTATATTCCAATACAAATTGGCAGTCCACAAAATAAAAAAAAAGACATCATTTCTTTCTTGGATCGAGCTCTATTTGTATTGAAATATACTGAAAACCGACTCAAACACCCGTTTTCAGTATATTCCAATACAAATTGGCAGTCCACAAAATAAAAAAAGACATCATTTTTTCTTGGATCGAGCTCCATTTGTATTGGAATATACTGAAAACCGATGTGAACGCCCGTTTTCAGTATATTCCAATACAAAATTGGCAGTTTACAAAATAAAAAAAAGACATCATTTTTTTCTTGGATCGAGCTCCACTTGTATTGGAATATACTGAAAACCGACGTGAACGCCCGTTTTTAGTATATTCCAATACAAAATTGGCAGTCCACAAAATAAAAAAAAGACATCATTTTTTTCTTGGATCGAGCTCCACTTGTATTGGAATATACTGAAAACCGACGTGAACACCCGTTTTCAGTATATTCCAATACAAATAGGACAGTCCACAAAATAAAAAAAAAGACATCATTTCTTTCTTGGATCGAGCTCCATTTGTATTGAAATATACTGAAAACCGACGTGAACGCCTTTTTTCAGTATATTCCAATACAAAATTGGCTGTCCACAACTTAAAAAAAAGACATCATTTTTTTCTTGGATGGAGCTCCACTTGTATTGAAATATACTGAAAACCAACGTGAACGCCCGTTTTCAGTATATTCCAATACAAAATTGGCTGTCCACAAAATAAAAAAAAGACATAATTTTTTTCTTGGATCGAGCTCCACTTGTATTGGAATATACTGAAAACCGACTCAAACACCCGTTTTCAGTATATTCCAATACAAATTGGCAGTCCACAAAATAAAAAAAGACATCATTTTTTCTTGGATCGAGCTCCATTTGTATTGGAATATACTGAAAACCGATGTGAACGCCCGTTTTCAGTATATTCCAATACAAAATTGGCAGTCCACAAAATAAAAAAAAGACATCATTTTTTTCTTGGATCGAGCTCCACTTGTATTGGAATATACTGAAAACCGACGTGAACGCCCGTTTTTAGTATATTCCAATACAAAATTGGCAGTCCACAAAATAAAAAAAAGACATCATTTTTTTCTTGGATCGAGCTCCACTTGTATTGGAATATACTGAAAACCGACGTGAACACCCGTTTTCAGTATATTCCAATACAAATAGGACAGTCCACAAAATAAAAAAAAAGACATCATTTCTTTCTTGGATCGAGCTCCATTTGTATTGAAATATACTGAAAACCGACGTGAACGCCTTTTTTCAGTATATTCCAATACAAAATTGGCAGTCCACAAAATAAAAAAAAAGACATCATTTTTTTCTTGGATCGAGCTCCACTTGTATTGGAATATACTGAAAACCGACTCGAACGCCCGTTTTCAGTATACTCCAATACAAAATTGGCTGTCCACAACATAAAAAAAAAGACATCATTCTTTTCTTGGATGGAGCTCCATTTGTATTGAAATATACTGAAAACCAACGTGAACGCCCGTTTTCAGTATACTCCAATACAAAATTGGCTGTCCACAACATAAAAAAAGACATCATTTTTTTCTTGGATCGAGCTCCATTTGTATTGGAATATACTGAAAACCGATGTGAACGCCCGTTTTCAGTATATTCCAATACAAAATTGGCAGTCCACAAAATAAAGAAAAGACATCATTTTTTTCTTGGATCGAGCTCCACTTGTATTGGAATATACTGAAAACCGACGTGAACGCCCGTTTTCAGTATATTCCAATACAAAATTAGGAGTCCACAAAATAAAAAAAGACATCATTTTTTTCTTGGATCGAGCTCCACTTGTATTGGAATATACTGAAAACCGACGTGAACACCCGTTTTCAGTATATTCCAATACAAATAGGACAGTCCACAAAATAAAAAAAAAGACATCATTTCTTTCTTGGATCGAGCTCCATTTGTATTGAAATATACTGAAAACCGACGTGAACGCCCGTTTTCAGTATATTCCAATGAACGCCCGTTTTCAGTATACAACAATACAAAATTGGCTGTCCACAACATAAAAAAAAGACATCATTTTTTTCTTGGATGGAGCTCCACTTGTATTGAAATATACTGAAAACCAACGTGAACGCCCGTTTTCAGTATATTCCAATACAAAATTGGCTGTCCACAAAATAAAAAAAAGACATAATTTTTTTCTTGGATCGAGCTCCACTTGTATTGGAATATACTGAAAACCGACTCAAACACCCGTTTTCAGTATATTCCAATACAAATTGGCAGTCCACAAAATAAAAAAAGACATCATTTTTTCTTGGATCGAGCTCCATTTGTATTGGAATATACTGAAAACCGATGTGAACGCCCGTTTTCAGTATATTCCAATACAAAATTGGCAGTCCACAAAATAAAAAAAAGACATCATTTTTTTCTTGGATCGAGCTCCACTTGTATTGGAATATACTGAAAACCGACGTGAACGCCCGTTTTTAGTATATTCCAATACAAAATTGGCAGTCCACAAAATAAAAAAAAGACATCATTTTTTTCTTGGATCGAGCTCCACTTGTATTGGAATATACTGAAAACCGACGTGAACACCCGTTTTCAGTATATTCCAATACAAATAGGACAGTCCACAAAATAAAAAAAAAGACATCATTTCTTTCTTGGATCGAGCTCCATTTGTATTGAAATATACTGAAAACCGACGTGAACGCCTTTTTTCAGTATATTCCAATACAAAATTGGCAGTCCACAAAATAAAAAAAAAGACATCATTTTTTTCTTGGATCGAGCTCCACTTGTATTGGAATATACTGAAAACCGACTCGAACGCCCGTTTTCAGTATACTCCAATACAAAATTGGCTGTCCACAACATAAAAAAAAAGACATCATTCTTTTCTTGGATGGAGCTCCATTTGTATTGAAATATACTGAAAACCAACGTGAACGCCCGTTTTCAGTATACTCCAATACAAAATTGGCTGTCCACAACATAAAAAAAGACATCATTTTTTTCTTGGATCGAGCTCCATTTGTATTGGAATATACTGAAAACCGATGTGAACGCCCGTTTTCAGTATATTCCAATACAAAATTGGCAGTCCACAAAATAAAGAAAAGACATCATTTTTTTCTTGGATCGAGCTCCACTTGTATTGGAATATACTGAAAACCGACGTGAACGCCCGTTTTCAGTATATTCCAATACAAAATTAGGAGTCCACAAAATAAAAAAAGACATCATTTTTTTCTTGGATCGAGCTCCACTTGTATTGGAATATACTGAAAACCGACGTGAACACCCGTTTTCAGTATATTCCAATACAAATAGGACAGTCCACAAAATAAAAAAAAAGACATCATTTCTTTCTTGGATCGAGCTCCATTTGTATTGAAATATACTGAAAACCGACGTGAACGCCCGTTTTCAGTATATTCCAATGAACGCCCGTTTTCAGTATACTCCAATACAAAATTGGCTGTCCACAACATAAAAAAAGACATCATTTTTTTCTTGGATGGAGCTCCACTTGTATTGAAATATACTGAAAACCAACGTGAACGCCCGTTTTCAGTATATTCCAATACAAATTGGCAATCCACAAAATAAAAAAAGACATCATTTCTTTCTTGGATCGAGCTCTATTTGTATTGGAATATACTGAAAACCGACTCAACACCCGTTTTCAGTATATTCCAATACAAATTGGCAGTCCACAAAATAAAAAAAAAGACATCATTTCTTTCTTGGATCGAGCTCTATTTGTATTGAAATATACTGAAAACCGACTCAAACACCCGTTTTCAGTATATTCCAATACAAATTGGCAGTCCACAAAATAAAAAAAGACATCATTTTTTCTTGGATCGAGCTCCATTTGTATTGGAATATACTGAAAACCGATGTGAACGCCCGTTTTCAGTATATTCCAATACAAAATTGGCAGTCCACAAAATAAAAAAAAGACATCATTTTTTTCTTGGATCGAGCTCCACTTGTATTGGAATATACTGAAAACCGACGTGAACGCCCGTTTTTAGTATATTCCAATACAAAATTGGCAGTCCACAAAATAAAAAAAAGACATCATTTTTTTCTTGGATCGAGCTCCACTTGTATTGGAATATACTGAAAACCGACGTGAACACCCGTTTTCAGTATATTCCAATACAAATAGGACAGTCCACAAAATAAAAAAAAAGACATCATTTCTTTCTTGGATCGAGCTCCATTTGTATTGAAATATACTGAAAACCGACGTGAACGCCTTTTTTCAGTATATTCCAATACAAAATTGGCTGTCCACAACTTAAAAAAAAGACATCATTTTTTTCTTGGATGGAGCTCCACTTGTATTGAAATATACTGAAAACCAACGTGAACGCCCGTTTTCAGTATATTCCAATACAAAATTGGCTGTCCACAAAATAAAAAAAAGACATAATTTTTTTCTTGGATCGAGCTCCACTTGTATTGGAATATACTGAAAACCGACTCAAACACCCGTTTTCAGTATATTCCAATACAAATTGGCAGTCCACAAAATAAAAAAAGACATCATTTTTTCTTGGATCGAGCTCCATTTGTATTGGAATATACTGAAAACCGATGTGAACGCCCGTTTTCAGTATATTCCAATACAAAATTGGCAGTCCACAAAATAAAAAAAGACATCATTTTTTTCTTGGATCGAGCTCCACTTGTATTGGAATATACTGAAAACCGACGTGAACGCCCGTTTTTAGTATATTCCAATACAAAATTGGCAGTCCACAAAATAAAAAAAAGACATCATTTTTTTCTTGGATCGAGCTCCACTTGTATTGGAATATACTGAAAACCGACGTGAACACCCGTTTTCAGTATATTCCAATACAAATAGGACAGTCCACAAAATAAAAAAAAAGACATCATTTCTTTCTTGGATCGAGCTCCATTTGTATTGAAATATACTGAAAACCGACGTGAACGCCTTTTTTCAGTATATTCCAATACAAAATTGGCAGTCCACAAAATAAAAAAAAGACATCATTTTTTTCTTGGATCGAGCTCCACTTGTATTGGAATATACTGAAAACCGACTCGAACGCCCGTTTTCAGTATACTCCAATACAAAATTGGCTGTCCACAACATAAAAAAAAGACATCATTCTTTTCTTGGATGGAGCTCCATTTGTATTGAAATATACTGAAAACCAACGTTAACGCCCGTTTTCAGTATACTCCAATACAAAATTGGCTGTCCACAACATAAAAGAAAGACATCATTTTTTTCTTGTATCGAGCTCCATTTGTATTGGAATATACTGAAAACCGATGTGAACGCCCGTTTTCAGTATATTCCAATACAAAATTGGCAGTCCACAAAATAAAGAAAAGACATCATTTTTTTCTTGGATCGAGCTCCACTTGTATTGGAATATACTGAAAACCGACGTGAACGCCCGTTTTCAGTATATTCCAATACAAAATTAGGAGTCCACAAAATAAAAAAAGACATCATTTTTTTCTTGGATCGAGCTCCACTTGTATTAGAATATACTGAAAACCGACGTGAACACCCGTTTTCAGTATATTCCAATACAAATAGGACAGTCCACAAAATAAAAAAAAAGACATCATTTCTTTCTTGGATCGAGCTCCATTTGTATTGAAATATACTGAAAACCGACGTGAACGCCCGTTTTCAGTATATTCCAATGAACGCCCGTTTTCAGTATACTCCAATACAAAATTGGCTGTCCACAACATAAAAAAAGACATCATTTTTTTCTTGGATGGAGCTCCACTTGTATTGAAATATACTGAAAACCAACGTGAACGCCCGTTTTCAGTATATTCCAATACAAAATTGGCAGTCCACAAAATAAAAAAAAGACATCATTTTTTTTCTTGGATCGAGCTCCACTTGTATTGCAATATACTGAAAACCGACGTGAACGCCCGTTTTCAGTATATACCAATACAAATTGGCAATCCACAAAATAAAAAAAGACATCATTTCTTTCTTGGATCGAGCTCCATTTGTATTGGAATATACTGAAAACCGATGTGAACGCCCGTTTTCTGTATATTCCAATACAAAATTGGCAGTCCACAAAATAAAAAAAAGACATCATTTCTTTCTTTGATCGAGCTCTATTTGTATTGAAATATACTGAAAACCGACTCAAACACCCGTTTTCAGTATACTCGAATACAAAATTGGCAGTCCACAACATAAAAAAAAAGACATCATTTTTTTCTTGGATGGAGGTCCATTTGTATTGAAATTTACTGAAAACCAACGTGAACGCCCGTTTTCAGTATACTCCAATACAAAATTGGCTGCCCACAACATAAAAAATGACATCATTTTTTTCTTGGATCGAGCTCCACTTGTATTGGAATATACTGAAAACCGACGTGAACGCCGGTTTTCAGTATATTCCAACGAACGGCCGTTTTCAGTATACTCCAATACAAAATTGGCTGTCCACAACATAAAAAAAAGACATCATTTTTTTTCTTGGATGGAGCTCCACTTGTATTGAAATACACTGAAAACGAACGTGAACGCCCGTTTTCAGTATATTCCAACGAACGGCCGTTTTCAGTATACTCCAATACAAAATTGGCTGTCCACAACATAAAAAAAAGACATCATTTTTTTTCTTGGATGGAGCTCCACTTGTATTGAAATACACTGAAAACGAACGTGAACGCCCGTTTTCAGTATATTCCAATACAAAATTAGCTGTCCACAAAATAAAAAAAAGACATAATTATTTCTTGGATGGAGCTCCACTTTTATTGAAATATACTGAAAACCAACGTGAACGCCCGTTTTCAGTATATTCCAATACAAAATTGGCAGTCCACAAAATAAAAAAAAGACATAATTTTTTTCTTGGATCGAGCTCCACTTGTATTGGAATGTACTGAAAACCGACGTGAACGCCCGTTTTCAGTATATTCCAATACAAAATTGGCAGTCCAAAAATAAAAAAAAGACATCATTTTTTTCGTGGATCGAGCTCCACTTGTATTGGAATATACTGAAAACCGACGTGAAGAACCGTTTTCAGTATATTCCAATACAAATAAGACTGTCCACAAAATAAAAAAAAAGACATCATTCCTTTCTTGGATCGAGCTCCATTTGTATTGAAATATACTGAAAACCGACGTGAACGCCCGTTTTCAGTATATTCCAACGAACGCCCGTTTTCAGTATACTCCAATACAAAATTGGCTGTCCACAACATAAAAAAAAGACATAATTTTTTCTTGGATGGAGCTCCACTTGTATTGAAATATACTGAAAACCAACGTGAACGCCCGTTTTCAGTATATTCCAATACAAAATTGGCTGTCCACAAAATAAAAAAAAGACATCATTTTTTTCTTGGATGGAGCTCCACTTGTATTGAAATATACTGAAAACCGACGTGAACGCCCGTTTTCAGTATATTCCAATACAAATTGGCAATCCACAAAATAAAAAAAAGACATCATTTCTTTCTTGGATCGAGCTCTATTTGTATTGGAATATACTGAAAACCGACTCAACACCCGTTTTCAGTATATTCCAATACAAATTGGCAGTCCACAAAATAAAAAAAAGACATCATTTCTTTCTTGGATCGAGCTCTATTTGTATTGAAATATACTGAAAACCGGCTCAAACACCCGTTTTCAGTATATTCCAATACAAATTGGCAGTCCACAAAATAAAAAAAGACATCATTTTTTCTTGGATCGAGCTCCATTTGTATTGGAATATACTGAAAACCGATGTGAACGCCCGTTTTCAGTATATTCCAATACAAAATTGGCAGTCCACAAAATAAAAAAAAGACATCATTTTTTTCTTGGATCGAGCTCCACTTGTATTGGAATATACTGAAAACCGACGTGAACGCCCGTTTTTAGTATATTCCAATACAAAATTGGCAGTCCACAAAATAAAAAAAAGACATCATTTTTTTCTTGGATCGAGCTCCACTTGTATTGGAATATACTGAAAACCGACGTGAACACCCGTTTTCAGTATATTCCAATACAAATAGGACAGTCCACAAATTAAAAAAAAAGACATCATTTCTTTCTTGGATCGAGCTCCATTTGTATTGAAATATACTGAAAACCGACGTGAACGCCCGTTTTCAGTATATTCCAATACAAAATTGGCTGTCCACAACTTAAAAAAAAGACATCATTTTTTTCTTGGATGGAGCTCCACTTGTATTGAAATATACTGAAAACCAACGTGAACGCCCGTTTTCAGTATATTCCAATACAAAATTGGCTGTCCACAAAATAAAAAAAGACATAATTTTTTTCTTAGATGGAGCTCCACTTGTATTGAAATATACTGAAAACCAACGTGAACGCCCGATTTCAGTATATTCCAATACAAAATTGGCAGTCCACAAAATAAAAAAAAAGACATCATTTTTTTCTTGGATCGAGCTCCACTTGTATTGGAATATACTGAAAACCGACTCGAACGCCCGTTTTCAGTATACTCCAATACAAAATTGGCTGTCCACAACATAAAAAAAAGACATCATTCTTTTCTTGGATGGAGCTCCATTTGTATTGAAATATACTGAAAACCAACGTTAACGCCCGTTTTCAGTATACTCCAATACAAAATTGGCTGTCCACAACATAAAAGAAACACATCATTTTTTTCTTGGATCGAGCTCCATTTGTATTGGAATATACTGAAAACCGATGTGAACGCCCGTTTTCAGTATATTCCAATACAAAATTGGCAGTCCACAAAATAAAGAAAAGACATCATTTTTTTCTTGGATCGAGCTCCACTTGTATTGGAATATACTGAAAACCGACGTGAACGCCCGTTTTCAGTATATTCCAATACAAAATTAGGAGTCCACAAAATAAAAAAAAGACATCATTTTTTTCTTGGATCGAGCTCCACTTGTATTGGAATATACTGAAAACCGACGTGAACACCCGTTTTCAGTATATTCCAATACAAATAGGACAGTCCACAAAATAAAAAAAAAGACATCATTTCTTTCTTGGATCGAACTCCATTTGTATTGAAATATACTGAAAACCGACGTGAACGCCCGTTTTCAGTATATTCCAATGAACGCCCGTTTTCAGTATACTAAAATACAAAATTGGCTGTCCACAACATAAAAAAGACATCATTTTTTTCTTGGATGGAGCTCCACTTGTATTGAAATATACTGAAAACCAACGTGAACGCCCGTTTTCAGTATATTCCAATACAAAATTAGCAGTCCACAAAATAAAAAAAAGACATCTTTTTTTTTCTTGGATCGAGCTCCACTTGTATTGCAATATACTGAAAACCGACGTGAACGCCCGTTTTCAGTATATACCAATACAAATTGGCAATCCACAAAATAAAAAAAGACATGATTTCTTTCTTGGATCGAGCTCCATTTGTATTGGAATATACTGAAAACCGATGTGAACGCCCGTTTTCTGTATATTCCAATACAAAATTGGCAGTCCACAAAATAAAAAATAGACATCATTTCTTTCTTTGATCGAGCTCTATTTGTATTGAAATATACTGAAAACCGACTCAAACACCCGTTTTCAGTATACTCGAATACAAAATTGGCAGTCCACAACATAAAAAAAAAGACATCATTTTTTTCTTGGATGGAGGTCCATTTGTATTGAAATTTACTGAAAACCAACGTGAACGCCCGTTTTCAGTATACTCCAATACAAAATTGGCTGTCCACAACATAAAAAATGACATCATTTTTTTCTTGGATCGAGCTCCACTTGTATTGGAATATACTGAAAACCGACGTGAACACCCGTTTTCAGTATATTCCAATACAAATAGGACAGTCCACAAAATAAAAAAAAAGACATCATTTCTTTCTTGGATCGAGCTCCATTTGTATTGAAATATACTGAAAACCGACGTGAACGCCCGTTTTCAGTATATTCCAATGAACGCCCGTTTTCAGTATACTCCAATACAAAATTGGCTGTCTACAACATAAAAAAAGACATCATTTTTTTCTTGCATGGAGCTCCACTTGTATTGAAATATACTGAAAACCAACGTGAACGCCCGTTTTCAGTATATTCCAATACAAAATTGGCAGTCCACAAAATAAAAAAAAAGACATCATTTTTTTCTTGGATCGAGCTCCACTTGTATTGCAATATACTGAAAACCGACGTGAACGCCCGTTTTCAGTATATACCAATACAAATTGGCAATCCACAAAATAAAAAAAAGACATCATTTCTTTCTTGGATCGAGCTCCATTTGTATTGGAATATACTGAAAACCGACTCAAACACCCGTTTTCAGTATACTCGAATACAAAATTGGCAGTCCACAACATAAAAAAAAAGACATCATTTTTTTCTTGGATGGAGCTCCACTTGTATTGGAATATACTGAAAACCGACGTGAACACCCGTTTTCAGTATATTCCAATACAAATAGGACAGTCCACAAAATAAAAAAAAAGACATCATTTCTTTCTTGGATCGAGCTCCATTTGTATTGAAATATACTGAAAACCGACGTGAACGCCCGTTTTCAGTATATTCCAATGAACGCCCGTTTTCAGTATACTCCAATACAAAATTGGCTGTCCACAACATAAAAAAAGACATCATTTTTTCTTGCATGGAGCTCCACTTGTATTGAAATATACTGAAAACCAACGTGAACGCCCGTTTTCAGTATATTCCAATACAAAATTGGCAGTCCACAAAATAAAAAAAAAGACATCATTTTTTTTCTTGGATCGAGCTCCACTTGTATTGCAATATACTGAAAACCGACGTGAACGCCCGTTTTCAGTATATACCAATACAAATTGGCAATCCACAAAATAAAAAAAAGACATCATTTCTTTCTTGGATCGAGCTCCATTTGTATTGGAATATACTGAAAACCGATGTGAACGCCCGTTTTCAGTATATTCCAATACAAAATTAGGAGTCCACAAAATAAAAAAAAGACATCATTTTTTTCTTGGATCGAGCTCCACTTGTATTGGAATATACTGAAAACCGACGTGAACACCCGTTTTCAGTATATTCCAATACAAATAGGACAGTCCACAAAATAAAAAAAAAGACATCATTTCTTTCTTGGATCGAACTCCATTTGTATTGAAATATACTGAAAACCGACGTGAACGCCCGTTTTCAGTATATTCCAATGAACGCCCGTTTTCAGTATACTAAAATACAAAATTGGCTGTCCACAACATAAAAAAAGACATCATTTTTTTCTTGGATGGAGCTCCACTTGTATTGAAATATACTGAAAACCAACGTGAACGCCCGTTTTCAGTATATTCCAATACAAAATTGGCAGTCCACAAAATAAAAAAAAGACATCTTTTTTTTTCTTGGATCGAGCTCCACTTGTATTGCAATATACTGAAAACCGACGTGAACGCCCGTTTTCAGTATATACCAATACAAATTGGCAATCCACAAAATAAAAAAAGACATCATTTCTTTCTTGGATCGAGCTCCATTTGTATTGGAATATACTGAAAACCGATGTGAACGCCCGTTTTCTATATATTCCAATACAAAATTGGCAGTCCACAAAATAAAAAATAGACATCATTTCTTTCTTTGATCGAGCTCTATTTGTATTGAAATATACTGAAAACCGACTCAAACACCCGTTTTCAGTATACTCGAATACAAAATTGGCAGTCCACAACATAAAAAAAAGACATCATTTTTTTCTTGGATGGAGGTCCATTTGTATTGAAATTTACTGAAAACCAACGTGAACGCCCGTTTTCAGTATATTCCAATACAAATTGGCAATCCACAAAATAAAAAAAGACATCATTTCTTTCTTGGATCGAGCTCTATTTGTATTGGAATATACTGAAAACCGACTCAACACCCGTTTTCAGTATATTCCAAAGAACGCCCGTTTTCAGTATACTCCAATACAAAATTGGCAGTCCACAAAATAAAAAAAAGACATCTTTTTTTTTCTTGGATCGAGCTCCATTTGTATTGAAATATACTGAAAACCGACGTGAACGCCCGTTTTCAGTATATTCCAATGAACGCCCGTTTTCAGTATACTCCAATACAAAATTGGCAGTCCACAAAATAAAAAAAAGACATCTTTTTTTTTCTTGGATCGAGCTCCACTTGTATTGCAATATACTGAAAACCGACGTGAACGCCCGTTTTCAGTATATACCAATACAAATTGGCAATCCACAAAATAAAAAAAGACATCATTTCTTTCTTGGATCGAGCTCCATTTGTATTGGAATATACTGAAAACAGATGTGAACGCCCGTTTTCAGTATATTCCAATACAAAATTGGCAGTCCACAAAATAAAGAAAAGACATCATTTTTTTCTTGGATCGAGCTCCACTTGTATTGGAATATACTGAAAACCGACGTGAACGCCCGTTTTCAGTATATTCCAATACAAAATTAGGAGTCCACAAAATAAAAAAAAGACATCATTTTTTTCTTGGATCGAGCTCCACTTGTATTGGAATATACTGAAAACCGACGTGAACACCCGTTTTCAGTATATTCCAATACAAATAGGACAGTCCACAAAATAAAAAAAAAGACATCATTTCTTTCTTGGATCGAGCTCCATTTGTATTGAAATATACTGAAAACCGACGTGAACGCCCGTTTTCAGTATATTCCAATGAACGCCCGTTTTCAGTATACTCCAATACAAAATTGGCTGTCCACAACATAAAAAAAGACATCATTTTTTTCTTGGATGGAGCTCCACTTGTATTGAAATATACTGAAAACCAACGTGAACGCCCGTTTTCAGTATATTCCAATACAAAATTGGCAGTCCACAAAATAAAAAAAAGACATCATTTTTTTTCTTGGATCGAGCTCCACTTGTATTGCAATATACTGAAAACCGACGTGAACGCCCGTTTTCAGTATATACCAATACAAATTGGCAATCCACAAAATAAAAAAAGACATCATTTCTTTCTTGGATCGAGCTCCATTTGTATTGGAATATACTGAAAACCGATGTGAACGCCCGTTTTCTGTATATTCCAATACAAAATTGGCAGTCCACAAAATAAAAAAAAGACATCATTTCTTTCTTTGATCGAGCTCTATTTGTATTGAAATATACTGAAAACCGACTCAAACACCCGTTTTCAGTATACTCGAATACAAAATTGGCAGTCCACAACATAAAAAAAAGACATCATTTTTTTCTTGGATGGAGGTCCATTTGTATTGAAATTTACTGAAAACCAACGTGAACGCCCGTTTTCAGTATACTCCAATACAAAATTGGCTGTCCACAACATAAAAAATGACATCATTTTTTTCTTGGATCGAGCTCCACTTGTATTGGAATATACTGAAAACCGACGTGAACACCCGTTTTCAGTATATTCCAATACAAATAGGACAGTCCACAAAATAAAAAAAAAGACATCATTTCTTTCTTGGATCGAGCTCCATTTGTATTGAAATATACTGAAAACCGACGTGAACGCCCGTTTTCAGTATATTCCAACGAACGGCCGTTTTCAGTATACTCCAATACAAAATTGGCTGTCCACAACATAAAAAAAAGACATCATTTTTTTTCTTGGATGGAGCTCCACTTGTATTGAAATACACTGAAAACGAACGTGAACGCCCGTTTTCAGTATATTCCAATACAAAATTGGCTGTCCACAAAATAAAAAAAAGACATAATTATTTCTTGGATGGAGCTCCACTTTTATTGAAATATACTGAAAACCAACGTGAACGCCCGTTTTCAGTATATTCCAATACAAAATTGGCAGTCCACAAAATAAAAAAAAGACATAATTTTTTTCTTGGATCGAGCTCCACTTGTATTGGAATGTACTGAAAACCGACGTGAACGCCCGTTTTCAGTATATTCCAATACAAAATTGGCAGTCCAAAAATAAAAAAAAGACATCATTTTTTTCGTGGATCGAGCTCCACTTGTATTGGAATATACTGAAAACCGACGTGAAGAACCGTTTTCAGTATATTCCAATACAAATAAGACTGTCCACAAAATAAAAAAAAAGACATCATTCCTTTCTTGGATCGAGCTCCATTTGTATTGAAATATACTGAAAACCGACGTGAACGCCCGTTTTCAGTATATTCCAACGAACGCCCGTTTTCAGTATACTCCAATACAAAATTGGCTGTCCACAACATAAAAAAAGACATAATTTTTTCTTGGATGGAGCTCCACTTGTATTGAAATATACTGAAAACCAACGTGAACGCCCGTTTTCAGTATATTCCAATACAAAATTGGCTGTCCACAAAATAAAAAAAAGAAATCATTTTTTTCTTGGATGCAGCTCCACTTGTATTGAAATATACTGAAAACCGACGTGAACGCCCGTTTTCAGTATATTCCAATACAAATTGGCAATCCACAAAATAAAAAAAAGACATCATTTCTTTCTTGGATCGAGCTCTATTTGTATTGGAATATACTGAAAACCGACTCAACACCCGTTTTCAGTATATTCCAATACAAATTGGCAGTCCACAAAATAAAAAAAAAGACATCATTTCTTTCTTGGATCGAGCTCTATTTGTATTGAAATATACTGAAAACCGGCTCAAACACCCGTTTTCAGTATATTCCAATACAAATTGGCAGTCCACAAAATAAAAAAAGACATCATTTTTTCTTGGATCGAGCTCCATTTGTATTGGAATATACTGAAAACCGATGTGAACGCCCGTTTTCAGTATATTCCAATACAAAATTGGCAGTCCACAAAATAAAAAAAAGACATAATTTTTTTCTTGGATCGAGCTCCACTTGTATTGGAATATACTGAAAACCGACGTGAACGCCCGTTTTTAGTATATTCCAATACAAAATTGGCAGTCCACAAAATAAAAAAAAGACATCATTTTTTTCTTGGATCGAGCTCCACTTGTATTGGAATATACTGAAAACCGACGTGAACACCCGTTTTCAGTATATTCCAATACAAATAGGACAGTCCACAAAATAAAAAAAAAGACATCATTTCTTTCTTGGATCGAGCTCCATTTGTATTGAAATATACTGAAAACCGACGTGAACGCCCGTTTTCAGTATATTCCAATACAAAATTGGCTGTCCACAACTTAAAAAAAAGACATCATTTTTTTCTTGGATGGAGCTCCACTTGTATTGAAATATACTGAAAACCAACGTGAGCGCCCGTTTTCAGTATATTCCAATACAAAATTGGCTGTCCACAAAATGAAAAAAAGACATAATTTTTTTCTTAGATGGAGCTCCACTTGTATTGAAATATACTGAAAACCAACGTGAACGCCCGATTTCAGTATATTCCAATACAAAATTGGCAGTCCACAAAATAAAAAAAAAGACATCATTTTTTTCTTGGATCGAGCTCCACTTGTATTGGAATATACTGAAAACCGACTCGAACGCCCGTTTTCAGTATACTCCAATACAAAATTGGCTGTCCACAACATAAAAAAAAGACATCATTCTTTTCTTGGACGGAGCTCCATTTGTATTGAAATATACTGAAAACCAACGTTAACGCCCGTTTTCAGTATACTCCAATACAAAATTGGCTGTCCACAACATAAAAGAAAGACATCATTTTTTTCTTGGATCGAGCTCCATTTGTATTGGAATATACTGAAAACCGATGTGAACGCCCGTTTTCAGTATATTCCAATACAAAATTGGCAGTCCACAAAATAAAGAAAAGACATCATTTTTTTCTTGGATCGAGCTCCACTTGTATTGGAATATACTGAAAACCGACGTGAACGCCCGTTTTCAGTATATTCCAATACAAAATTGGCAGTCCACAAAATAAAAAAAAGACATCATTTTTTTCTTGGATCGAGCTCCACTTGTATTGGAATATACTGAAAACCGACGTGAACACCCGTTTTCAGTATATTCCAATACAAATAGGACAGTCCACAAAATAAAAAAAAAGACATCATTTCTTTCTTGGATCGAGCTCCATTTGTATTGAAATATACTGAAAACCGACGTGAACGCCCGTTTTCAGTATATTCCAATACAAAATTGGCTGTCCACAACTTAAAAAAAAGACATCATTTTTTTCTTGGATGGAGCTCCACTTGTATTGAAATATACTGAAAACCAACGTGAACGCCCGTTTTCAGTATATTCCAATACAAAATTGGCTGTCCACAAAATAAAAAAAAGACATAATTTTTTTCTTAGATGGAGCTCCACTTGTATTGAAATATACTGAAAACCAACGTGAACGCCCGATTTCAGTATATTCCAATACAAAATTGGCAGTCCACAAAATAAAAAAAAAGACATCATTTTTTTCTTGGATCGAGCTCCACTTGTATTGGAATATACTGAAAACCGACTCGAACGCCCGTTTTCAGTATACTCCAATACAAAATTGGCTGTCCACAACATAAAAAAAAGACATCATTCTTTTCTTGGATGGAGCTCCATTTGTATTGAAATATACTGAAAACCAACGTTAACGCCCGTTTTCAGTATACTCCAATACAAAATTGGCTGTCCACAACATAAAAGAAAGACATCATTTTTTTCTTGGATCGAGCTCCATTTGTATTGGAATATACTGAAAACCGATGTGAACGCCCGTTTTCAGTATATTCCAATACAAAATTGGCAGTCCACAAAATAAAGAAAAGACATCATTTTTTTCTTGGATCGAGCTCCACTTGTATTGGAATATACTGAAAACCGACGTGAACGCCCGTTTTCAGTATATTCCAATACAAAATTAGGAGTCCACAAAATAAAAAAAAGACATCATTTTTTTCTTGGATCGAGCTTAACTTGTATTGGAATATACTGAAAACCGACGTGAACACCCGTTTTCAGTATATTCCAATACAAATAGGACAGTCCACAAAATAAAAAAAAAGACATCATTTCTTTCTTGGATCGAACTCCATTTGTATTGAAATATACTGAAAACCGACGTGAACGCCCGTTTTCAGTATATTCCAATGAACGCCCGTTTTCAGTATACTAAAATACAAAATTGGCTGTCCACAACATAAAAAAAGACATCATTTTTTTCTTGGATGGAGCTCCACTTGTATTGAAATATACTGAAAACCAACGTGAACGCCCGTTTTCAGTATATTCCAATACAAAATTGGCAGTCCACAAAATAAAAAAAAGACATCTTTTTTTTTCTTGGATCGAGCTCCACTTGTATTGCAATATACTGAAAACCGACGTGAACGCCCGTTTTCAGTATATACCAATACAAATTGGCAATCCACAAAATAAAAAAAAACATCATTTCTTTCTTGGATCGAGCTCCATTTGTATTGGAATATACTGAAAACCGATGTGAACGCCCGTTTTCTGTATATTCCAATACAAAATTGGCAGTCCACAAAATAAAAAATAGACATCATTTCTTTCTTTGATCGAGCTCTATTTGTATTGAAATATACTGAAAACCGACTCAAACACCCGTTTTCAGTATACTCGAATACAAAATTGGCAGTCCACAACATAAACAAAAAGACATCATTTTTTTCTTGGATGGAGGTCCATTTGTATTGAAATTTACTGAAAACCAACGTGAACGCCCGTTTTCAGTATACTCCAATACAAAATTGGCTGTCCACAACATAAAAAATGACATCATTTTTTTCTTGGATCGAGCTCCACTTGTATTGGAATATACTGAAAACCGACGTGAACACCCGTTTTCAGTATATTCCAATACAAATAGGACAGTCCACAAAATAAAAAAAAAGACATCATTTCTTTCTTGGATCGAGCTCCATTTGTATTGAAATATACTGAAAACCGACGTGAACGCCCGTTTTCAGTATATTCCAATGAACGCCCGTTTTCAGTATACTCCAATACAAAATTGGCTGTCCACAACATAAAAAAAGACATCATTTTTTTCTTGCATGGAGCTCCACTTGTATTGAAATATACTGAAAACCAACGTGAACGCCCGTTTTCAGTATATTCCAATACAAAATTGGCAGTCCACAAAATAAAAAAAAAGACATCATTTTTTTTCTTGGATCGAGCTCCACTTGTATTGCAATATACTGAAAACCGACGTGAACGCCCGTTTTCAGTATATACCAATACAAATTGGCAATCCACAAAATAAAAAAAAGACATCATTTCTTTCTTGGATCGAGCTCCATTTGTATTGGAATATACTGAAAACCGATGTGAACGCCCGTTTTCAGTATATTCCAATACAAAATTAGGAGTCCACAAAATAAAAAAAAGACATCATTTTTTTCTTGGATCGAGCTCCACTTGTATTGGAATATACTGAAAACCGACGTGAACACCCGTTTTCAGTATATTCCAATACAAATAGGACAGTCCACAAAATAAAAAAAAAGACATCATTTCTTTCTTGGATCGAACTCCATTTGTATTGAAATATACTGAAAACCGACGTGAACGCCCGTTTTCAGTATATTCCAATGAACGCCCGTTTTCAGTATATTCCAATGAACGCCCGTTTTCAGTATACTAAAATACAAAATTGGCTGTCCACAACATAAAAAAAGACATCATTTTTTTCTTGGATGGAGCTCCACTTGTATTGAAATATACTGAAAACCGACGTGAACGCCCGTTTTCAGTATATACCAATACAAATTGGCAATCCACAAAATAAAAAAAGACATCATTTCTTTCTTGGATCGAGCTCCATTTGTATTGGAATATACTGAAAACCGATGTGAACGCCCGTTTTCTGTATATTCCAATACAAAATTGGCAGTCCACAAAATAAAAAATAGACATCATTTCTTTCTTTGATCGAGCTCTATTTGTATTGAAATATACTGAAAACCGACTCAAACACCCGTTTTCAGTATACTCGAATACAAAATTGGCAGTCCACAACATAAAAAAAAAGACATCATTTTTTTCTTGGATGGAGGTCCATTTGTATTGAAATTTACTGAAAACCAACGTGAACGCCCGTTTTCAGTATACTCCAATACAAAATTGGCTGTCCACAACATAAAAAATGACATCATTTTTTTCTTGGATCGAGCTCCACTTGTATTGGAATATACTGAAAACCGACGTGAACACCCGTTTTCAGTATATTCCAATACAAATAGGACAGTCCACAAAATAAAAAAAAAGACATCATTTCTTTCTTGGATCGAGCTCCATTTGTATTGAAATATACTGAAAACCGACGTGAACGCCCGTTTTCAGTATACTCCAATACAAAATTGGCTGTCCACAACATAAAAAAAGACATCATTTTTTTCTTCCATGGAGCTCCACTTGTATTGAAATATACTGAAAACCAACGTGAACGCCCGTTTTCAGTATATTCAAATACATAATTGGCAGTCCACAAAATAAAAAAAAAGACATCATTTTTTTTCTTGGATCGAGCTCCACTTGTATTGCAATATACTGAAAACCGACGTGAACGCCCGTTTTCAGTATATACCAATACAAATTGGCAATCCACAAAATAAAAAAAAGACATCATTTCTTTCTTGGATCGAGCTCCATTTGTATTGGAATATACTGAAAACCGATGTGAACGCCCGTTTTCAGTATATTCCAATACAAAATTGGCAGTCCACAAAATAAAAAAAAAGACATCATTTCTTTCTTTGATCGAGCTCTATTTGTATTGAAATATACTGAAAACCGACTCAAACACCCGTTTTCAGTATACTCGAATACAAAATTGGCAGTCCACAACATAAAAAAAAAGACATCATTTTTTTCTTGGATGGAGCTCCATTTGTATTGAAATTTACTGAAAACCAACGTGAACGCCCGTTTTCAGTATACTCCAATACAAAATTGGCTGTCCACAACATAAAAAATGACATCATTTTTTTCTTGGATCGAGCTCCACTTGTATTGGAATATACTGAAAACCGACGTGAACACCCGTTTTCAGTATATTCCAATACAAATAGGACAGTCCACAAAAAAAAAAAAAGACATCATTTCTTTCTTGGATCGAGCTCCATTTGTATTGAAATACACTGAAAACCGACGTGAACGCCCGTTTTCAGTATATTCCAATGAACGCCCGTTTTCAGTATACTCCAATACAAAATTGGCTGTCCACAACATAAAAAAAGACATCATTTTTTTCTTGGATGGAGCTCCACTTGTATTGAAATATACTGAAAACCAACGTGAACGCCCGTTTTCAGTATATTCCAATACAAAATTGGCAGTCCACAAAATAAAAAAAAGACATCATTTTTTTTCTTGGATCGAGCTCCACTTGTATTGCAATATACTGAAAACCGACGTGAACGCCCGTTTTCAGTATATTCCAATACAAATAGGACAGTCCACAAAATAAAAAAAAAGACATCATTTCTTTCTTGGATCGAGCTCCATTTGTATTGAAATATACTGAAAAACCGACGTGAACGCCCGTTTTCAGTATATTCCAACGAACGCCCGTTTTCAGTATACTCCAATACAAAATTGGCTGTCCACAACATAAAAAAAAGACATCATTTTTTTTCTTGGATGGAGCTCCACTTGTATTGAAATATACTGAAAACCAACGTGAACGCCCGTTTTCAGTATATTCCAATACAAAATTGGCTGTCCACAAAATAAAAAAAAGACATAATTTTTTTCTTGGATGGAGCTCCACTTTTATTGAAATATACTGAAAACCAACGTGAACGCCCGTTTTCAGTATATTCCAATACAAAATTGGCAGTCCACAAAATAAAAAAAAGACATAATTTTTTTCTTGGATCGAGCTCCACTTGTATTGGAATATACTGAAAACCGACGTGAACGCCCGTTTTCAGTATATTCCAATACAAAATTGGCAGTCCAAAAATAAAAAAAAGACATCATTTTTTTCGTGGATCGAGCTCCACTTGTATTGGAATATACTGAAAACCGACGTGAAGAACCGTTTTCAGTATATTCCAATACAAATAAGACTGTCCACAAAATAAAAAAAAAGACATCATTTCTTTCTTGGATCGAGCTCCATTTGTATTGAAATATACTGAAAACCGACCTGAACGCCCGTTTTCAGTATATTCCAACGAACGCCCGTTTTCAGTATACTCCAATACAAAATTGGCTGTCCACAACATAAAAAAAAGACATAATTTTTTCTTGGATGGAGCTCCACTTGTATTGAAATATACTGAAAACCAACGTGAACGCCCGTTTTCAGTATATTCCAATACAAAATTGGCTGTCGACAAAATAAAAAAAAGACATCATTTTTTTCTTGGATGGAGCTCCAATTGTATTGAAATATACTGAAAACCAACGTGAACGCCCGTTTTCAGTATATTCCAATACAAAATTGGCAGTCCACAAAATAAAAAAAAGACATCATTTTTTTTCTTGGATCGAGCTCCACTTGTATTGGAATATACTGAAAACCGACGTGAACGCCTGTTTTCAGTATATTCCAATACAAATTGGCAATCCACAAAATAAAAAAAAGACATAATTTCTTTCTTGGATCGAGCTCTATTTGTATTGGAATATACTGAAAACCGACTCAACACCCGTTTTCAGTATATTCCAATACAAATTGGCAGTCCACAAAATAAAAAAAAAGACATCATTTCTTTCTTGGATCGAGCTCTATTTGTATTGAAATATACTGAAAACCGACTCAAACACCCGTTTTCAGTATATTCCAATACAAATTGGCAGTCCACAAAATAAAAAAAGACATCATTTTTTCTTGGATCGAGCTCCATTTGTATTGGAATATACTGAAAACCGATGTGAACGCCCGTTTTCAGTATATTCCAATACAAAATTGGCAGTCCACAAAATAAAAAAAAGACATCATTTTTTTCTTGGATCGAGCTCCACTTGTATTGGAATATACTGAAAACCGACGTGAACGCCCGTTTTTAGTATATTCCAATACAAAATTGGCAGTCCACAAAATAAAAAAAAGACATCATTTTTTTCTTGGATCGAGCTCCACTTGTATTGGAATATACTGAAAACCGACGTGAACACCCGTTTTCAGTATATTCCAATACAAATAGGACAGTCCACAAAATAAAAAAAAAGACATCATTTCTTTCTTGGATCGAGCTCCATTTGTATTGAAATATACTGAAAACCGACGTGAACGCCCGTTTTCAGTATATTCCAATACAAAATTGGCTGTCCACAACTTAAAAAAAAGACATCATTTTTTTCTTGGATGGAGCTCCACTTGTATTGAAATATACTGAAAACCAACGTGAACGCCCGTTTTCAGTATATTCCAATACAAAATTGGCTGTCCACAACATAAAAAAAAGACATCATTCTTTTCTTGGATGGAGCTCCATTTGTATTGAAATATACTGAAAACCAACGTTAACGCCCGTTTTCAGTATACTCCAATACAAAATTGGCTGTCCACAACATAAAAGAAAGACATCATTTTTTTCTTGGATCGAGCTCCATTTGTATTGGAATATACTGAAAACCGATGTGAACGCCCGTTTTCAGTATATTCCAATACAAAATTGGCAGTCCACAAAATAAAGAAAAGACATCATTTTTTTCTTGGATCGAGCTCCACTTGTATTGGAATATACTGAAAACCGACGTGAACGCCCGTTTTCAGTATATTCCAATACAAAATTAGGAGTCCACAAAATAAAAAAAACACATCATTTTTTTCTTGGATCGAGCTCCACTTGTATTGGAATATACTGAAAACCGACGTGAACACCCGTTTTCAGTATATTCCAATACAAATAGGACAGTCCACAAAATAAAAAAAAGACATCATTTCTTTCTTGGATCGAGCTCCATTTGTATTGAAATATACTGAAAACCGACGTGAACGCCCGTTTTCAGTATATTCCAATGAACGCCCGTTTTCAGTATACTCCAATACAAAATTGGCTGTCCACAACATAAAAAAAGACATCATTTTTTTCTTGGATGGAGCTCCACTTGTATTGAAATATACTGAAAACCAACGTGAACGCCCGTTTTCAGTATATTCCAATACAAAATTGGCAGTCCACAAAATAAAAAAAAGACATCATTTTTTTTCTTGGATCGAGCTCCACTTGTATTGCAATAT
Organism: Stegodyphus dumicola; assembly: GCF_044657685.1. Classification (NCBI taxonomy): domain Eukaryota; kingdom Metazoa; phylum Arthropoda; class Arachnida; order Araneae; family Eresidae; genus Stegodyphus; species Stegodyphus dumicola. The sequence goes on from NC_140776.1 coordinate 40,740,084, forward strand.
ACTGAAAACCGACGTGAACGCCCGTTTTCAGTATATACCAATACAAATTGGCAATCCACAAAATAAAAAAAAGACATCATTTCTTTCTTGGATCGAGCTCCATTTGTATTGGAATATACTGAAAACCGATGTGAACGCCCGTTTTCAGTATATTCCAATACAAAATTGGCAGTCCACAAAATAAAAAAAAGACATCATTTCTTTCTTTGATCGAGCTCTATTTGTATTGAAATATACTGAAAACCGACTCAAACACCCGTTTTCAGTATACTCGAATACAAAATTGGCAGTCCACAACATAAAAAAAAAGACATCATTTTTTTCTTGGATGGAGCTCCATTTGTATTGAAATTTACTGAAAACCAACGTGAACGCCCGTTTTCAGTATACTCCAATACAAAATTGGCTGTCCACAACATAAAAAATGACATCATTTTTTTCTTGGATCGAGCTCCACTTGTATTGGAATATACTGAAAACCGACGTGAACACCCGTTTTCAGTATATTCCAATACAAATAGGACAGTCCACAAAATAAAAAAAAAGACATCATTTCTTTCTTGGATCGAGCTCCATTTGTATTGAAATATACTGAAAACCGACGTGAACGCCCGTTTTCAGTATATTCCAATGAACGCCCGTTTTCAGTATACTCCAATACAAAATTGGCTGTCCACAACATAAAAAAAGACATCATTTTTTTCTTGGATGGAGCTCCACTTGTATTGAAATATACTGAAAACCAACGTGAACGCCCGTTTTCAGTATATTCCAATACAAAATTGGCAGTCCACAAAATAAAAAAAAGACATCATTTTTTTTCTTGGATCGAGCTCCACTTGTATTGCAATATACTGAAAACCGACGTGAACGCCCGTTTTCAGTATATACCAATACAAATTGGCAATCCACAAAATAAAAAAAAGACATCATTTCTTTCTTGGATCGAGCTCTATATGTATTGGAATATACTGAAAACCGACTCAAACACCCGTTTTCAGTATATTCCAATACAAATTGGCAGTCCACAAAATAAAAAAAAGACATCATTTCTTTCTTTGATCGAGCTCTATTTGTATTGAAATATACTGAAAACCGACTCAAACACCCCTTTTCAGTATACTCGAATACAAAATTGGCAGTCCACAACATAAAAAAAAAGACATCATTTTTTTCTTGGATGGAGCTCCATTTGTATTGAAATTTACTGAAAACCAACGTGAACGCCCGTTTTCAGTATACTCCAATACAAAATTGGCTGTCCACAACATAAAAAATGACATCATTTTTTTCTTGGATCGAGCTCCATTTGTATTGGAATATACTGAAAACCGACGTGAACGCCCGTTTTCAGTATATTCCAATACAAAATTGGCAGTCCACAAAATAAAAAAAAGACATCATTTTTTTCTTGGATCGAGCTCCACTTCTATTGGAATATACTGAAAACCGACGTGAACGCCCGTTTTCAGTATATTCCAATACAAAATTGGCAGTCCACAAAATAAAAAAAAGACATCATTTCTTTCTTGGATCGAGCTCCATTTGTATTGAAATATACTGAAAACCGACGTGAACGCCCGTTTTCAGTATATTCCAACGAACGCCCGTTTTCAGTATACTCCAATACAAAATTGGCTGTCCACAACATAAAAAAAAGACATCATTTTTTTCTTGGATGGAGCTCCACTTGTATTGGAATATACTGAAAACCGACTCGAACGCCCGTTTTCAGTATACTCCAATACAAAATTGGCTGTCCACAACATAAAAAAAAGACATCATTCTTTTCTTGGATGGAGCTCCATTTGTATTGAAATATACTGAAAACCAACGTTAACGCCCGTTTTCAGTATACTCCAATACAAAATTGGCTGTCCACAACATAAAAGAAAGACATCATTTTTTTCTTGGATCGAGCTCCATTTGTATTGGAATATACTGAAAACCGATGTGAACGCCCGTTTTCAGTATATTCCAATACAAAATTGGCAGTCCACAAAATAAAGAAAAGACATCATTTTTTTCTTGGATCGAGCTCCACTTGTATTGGAATATACTGAAAACCGACGTGAACGCCCGTTTTCAGTATATTCCAATACAAAATTAGGAGTCCACAAAATAAAAAAAGACATCATTTTTTTCTTGGATCGAGCTCCACTTGTATTGGAATATACTGAAAACCGACGTGAACACCCGTTTTCAGTATATTCCAATACAAATAGGACAGTCCACAAAATAAAAAAAGACATCATTTCTTTCTTGGATCGAGCTCCATTTGTATTGAAATATACTGAAAACCGACGTGAACGCCCGTTTTCAGTATATTCCAATGAACGCCCGTTTTCAGTATACTCCAATACAAAATTGGCTGTCCACAACATAAAAAAAGACATCATTTTTTTCTTGGATGGAGCTCCACTTGTATTGAAATATACTGAAAACCAACGTGAACGCCCGTTTTCAGTATATTCCAATACAAAATTGGCAGTCCACAAAATAAACAAAGACATCATTTTTTTTCTTGGATCGAGCTCCACTTGTATTGATATATACTGAAAACCGACGTGAACGCCCGTTTTCAGTATATACCAATACAAATTGGCAATCCACAAAATAAAAAAAAGACATCATTTCTTTCTTGGATCGAGCTCTATTTGTATTGGAATATACTGAAAACCGACTCAAACACCCGTTTTCAGTATATTCCAATACAAATTGGCAGTCCACAAAATAAAAAAAAGACATCATTTCTTTCTTTGATCGAGCTCTATTTGTATTGAAATATACTGAAAACCGACTCAAACACCCGTTTTCAGTATACTCGAATACAAAATTGGCAGTCCACAACATAAAAAAAAAGACATCATTTTTTTCTTGGATGGAGCTCCATTTGTATTGAAATTTACTGAAAACCAACGTGAACGCCCGTTTTCAGTATACTCCAATACAAAATTGGCTGTCCACAACATAAAAAATGACATCATTTTTTTCTTGGATCGAGCTCCATTTGTATTGGAATATACTGAAAACCGATGTGAACGCCCGTTTTCAGTATATTCCAATACAAAATTGGCAGTCCACAAAATAAAAAAAAGACATCATTTTTTTCTTGGATCGAGCTCCACTTGTATTGGAATATACTGAAAACCGACGTGAACGGCCGTTTTCAGTATATTCCAATACAAAATTGGCAGTCCACAAAATAAAAAAAAGACATCATTTTTTTCTTGGATCGAGCTCCACTTGTATTGGAATATACTGAAAAACCGACGTGAACACCCGTTTTCAGTATATTCCAATACAAATAGGACAGTCCACAAAATAAAAAAAAAGACATCATTTTTTTCTTGGATCGAGCTCCACTTGTATTGGAATATACTGAAAACCGACGTGAACGCCCGTTTTCAGTATATTCCAATACAAAATTGGCAGTCCACAAAATAAAAAAAAGACATCATTTTTTTCTTGGATCGAGCTCCACTTGTATTGGAATATACTGAAAAACCGACGTGAACACCCGTTTTCAGTATATTCCAATACAAATAGGACAGTCCACAAAATAAAAAAAAAGACATCATTTCTTTCTTGGATGGAGCTCCACTTGTATTGAAATATACTGAAAACCAACGTGAACGCCCGTTTTCAGTATATTCCAATACAAAATTGGCTGTCCACAAAATAAAAAAAAGACATCATTTTTTTCTTGGATGTAGCTCCACTTGTATTGAAATATACTGAAAACCAACGTGAACGCCCGTTTTCAGTATATTCCAATACAAAATTGGCAGTCCACAAAATAAAAAAAAAGACATAATTTTTTTCTTGGATCGAGCTCCACTTGTATTGGAATATACTGAAAACCGACGTGAACGCCCGTTTTCAGTATATTCCAATACAAAATTGGCAGTCCACAAAATAAAAAAAAGACATCATTTTTTTCTTGGATCGAGCTCCACTTGTATTGGAATATACTGAAAACCGACGTGAAGAACCGTTTTCAGTATATTCCAATACAAATAAGACTGTCCACAAAATAAAAAAAAAAGACATCATTTCTTTCTTGGATCGAGCTCCATTTGTATTGAAATATACTGAAAACCGACGTGAACGCCCGTTTTCAGTATATTCCAATGAACGCCCGTTTTCAGTATACTCCAATACAAAATTGGCTGTCCACAACATAAAAAAAGACATCATTTTTTTCTTGGATGGAGCTCCACTTGTATTGAAATATACTGAAAACCAACGTGAACGCCCGTTTTCAGTATATTCCAATACAAAATTGGCAGTCCACAAAATAAAAAAAAGACATCATTTTTTTTCTTGGATCGAGCTCCACTTGTATTGCAATATACTGAAAACCGACGTGAACGCCCGTTTTCAGTATATACCAATACAAATTGGCAATCCACAAAATAAAAAAAAGACATCATTTCTTTCTTGGATCGAGCTCTATTTGTATTGGAATATACTGAAAACCGACTCAAACACCCGTTTTCAGTATATTCCAATACAAATTGGCAGTCCACAAAATAAAAAAAAAGACATCATTTCTTTCTTGGATGGAGCTCCATTTGTATTGAAATTTACTGAAAACCGACGTGAACGCCCGTTTTCAGTATATTCCAATACAAATAGGACAGTCCACAAAATAAAAAAAAGACATCATTTCTTTCTTGGATCGAGCTCCATTTGTATTGAAATATACTGAAAACCGACGTGAACGCCCGTTTTCAGTATATTCCAATGAACGCCCGTTTTCAGTATACTCCAATACAAAATTGGCTGTCCACAACATAAAAAAAGACATCATTTTTTTCTTGGATGGAGCTCCACTTGTATTGAAATATACTGAAAACCAACGTGAACGCCCGTTTTCAGTATATTCCAATACAAAATTGGCAGTCCACAAAATAAACAAAGACATCATTTTTTTTCTTGGATCGAGCTCCACTTGTATTGATGTATACTGAAAACCGACGTGAACGCCCGTTTTCAGTATATACCAATACAAATTGGCAATCCACAAAATAAAAAAAAGACATCATTTCTTTCTTGGATCGAGCTCTATTTGTATTGGAATATACTGAAAACCGACTCAAACACCCGTTTTCAGTATATTCCAATACAAATTGGCAGTCCACAAAATAAAAAAAAAGACATCATTTCTTTCTTTGATCGAGCTCTATTTGTATTGAAATATACTGAAAACCGACTCAAACACCCGTTTTCAGTATACTCGAATACAAAATTGGCAGTCCACAACATAAAAAAAAAGACATCATTTTTTTCTAGGATGGAGCTCCATTTGTATTGAAATTTACTGAAAACTAACGTGAACGCCCGTTTTCAGTATACTCCAATACAAAATTGGCTGTCCACAACATAAAAAATGACATCATTTTTTTCTTGGATCGAGCTCCATTTGTATTGGAATATACTGAAAACCGATGTGAACGCCCGTTTTCAGTATATTCCAATACAAAATTGGCAGTCCACAAAATAAAAAAAAGACATCATTTTTTTCTTGGATCGAGCTCCACTTGTATTGGAATATACTGAAAACCGACGTGAACGGCCGTTTTCAGTATATTCCAATACAAAATTGGCAGTCCACAAAATAAAAAAAAGACATCATTTTTTTCTTGGATCGAGCTCCACTTGTATTGCAATATACTGAAAAACCGACGTGAACACCCGTTTTCAGTATATTCCAATACAAATAGGACAGTCCACAAAATAAAAAAAAAGACATCATTTTTTTCTTGGATCGAGCTCCACTTGTATTGGAATATACTGAAAACCGACGTGAACGCCCGTTTTCAGTATATTCCAATACAAAATTGGCAGTCCACAAAATAAAAAAAAGACATCATTTTTTTCTTGGATCGAGCTCCACTTGTATTGGAATATACTGAAAAACCGACGTGAACACCCGTTTTCAGTATATTCCAATACAAATAGGACAGTCCACAAAATAAAAAAAAAGACATCATTTCTTTCTTGGATGGAGCTCCACTTGTATTGAAATATACTGAAAACCAACGTGAACGCCCGTTTTCAGTATATTCCAATACAAAATTGGCTGTCCACAAAATAAAAAAAAGACATCATTTTTTTCTTGGATGTAGCTCCACTTGTATTGAAATATACTGAAAACCAACGTGAACGCCCGTTTTCAGTATATTCCAATACAAAATTGGCAGTCCACAAAATAAAAAAAAGACATCATTTTTTTCTTGGATCGAGCTCCACTTGTATTGGAATATACTGAAAACCGACGTGAAGAACCGTTTTCAGTATATTCCAATACAAATAAGACTGTCCACAAAATAAAAAAAAAAGACATCATTTCTTTCTTGGATCGAGCTCCATTTGTATTGAAATATACTGAAAACCGACGTGAACGCCCGGTTTCAGTATATTCCAATGAACGCCCGTTTTCAGTATACTCCAATACAAAATTGGCTGTCCACAACATAAAAAAAGACATCATTTTTTTCTTGGATGGAGCTCCACTTGTATTGAAATATACTGAAAACCAACGTGAACGCCCGTTTTCAGTATATTCCAATACAAAATTGGCAGTCCACAAAATAAAAAAAAGACATCATTTTTTTTCTTGGATCGAGCTCCACTTGTATTGCAATATACTGAAAACCGACGTGAACGCCCGTTTTCAGTATATACCAATACAAATTGGCAATCCACAAAATAAAAAAAAGACATCATTTCTTTCTTGGATCGAGCTCTATTTGTATTGGAATATACTGAAAACCGACTCAAACACCCGTTTTCAGTATATTCCAATACAAATTGGCAGTCCACAAAATAAAAAAAAGACATCATTTCTTTCTTGGATGGAGCTCCATTTGTATTGAAATTTACTGAAAACCGACGTGAACGCCCGTTTTCAGTATATTCCAATACAAATAGGACAGTCCACAAAATAAAAAAAAGACATCATTTCTTTCTTGGATCGAGCTCCATTTGTATTGAAATATACTGAAAACCGACGTGAACGCCCGTTTTCAGTATATTCCAATGAACGCCCGTTTTCAGTATACTCCAATACAAAATTGGCTGTCCACAACATAAAAAAAGACATCATTTTTTTCTTGGATGGAGCTCCACTTGTATTGAAATATACTGAAAACCAACGTGAACGCCCGTTTTCAGTATATTCCAATACAAAATTGGCAGTCCACAAAATAAACAAAGACATCATTTTTTTTCTTGGATCGAGCTCCACTTATATTGATATATACTGAAAACCGACGTGAACGCCCGTTTTCAGTATATACCAATACAAATTGGCAATCCACAAAATAAAAAAAAGACATCATTTCTTTCTTGGATCGAGCTCTATTTGTATTGGAATATACTGAAAACCGACTCAAACACCCGTTTTCAGTATATTCCAATACAAATTGGCAGTCCACAAAATAAAAAAAAAAGACATCATTTCTTTCTTTGATCGAGCTCTATTTGTATTGAAATATACTGAAAACCGACTCAAACACCCGTTTTCAGTATACTCGAATACAAAATTGGCAGTCCACAACATAAAAAAAAAGACATCATTTTTTTCTTGGATGGAGCTCCATTTGTATTGAAATTTACTGAAAACCAACGTGAACGCCCGTTTTCAGTATACTCCAATACAAAATTGGCTGTCCACAACATAAAAAATGACATCATTTTTTTCTTGGATCGAGCTCCATTTGTATTGGAATATACTGAAAACCGATGTGAACGCCCGTTTTCAGTATATTCCAATACAAAATTGGCAGTCCACAAAATAAAAAAAAGACATCATTTTTTTCTTGGATCGAGCTCCACTTGTATTGGAATATACTGAAAACCGACGTGAACGGCCGTTTTCAGTATATTCCAATACAAAATTGGCAGTCGACAAAATAAAAAAAAGACATCATTTTTTTCTTGGATCGAGCTCCACTTGTATTGGAATATACTGAAAAACCGACGTGAACACCCGTTTTCAGTATATTCCAATACAAATAGGACAGTCCACAAAATAAAAAAAAAGACATCATTTCTTTCTTGGATGGAGCTCCACTTGTATTGAAATATACTGAAAACCAACGTGAACGCCCGTTTTCAGTATATTCAATACAAAATTGGCTGTCCACAAAATAAAAAAAAGACATCATTTTTTTCTTGGATGTAGCTCCACTTGTATTGAAATATACTGAAAACCAACGTGAACGCCCGTTTTCAGTATATTCCAATACAAAATTGGCAGTCCACAAAAGAAAAAAAAAGACATAATTTTTTTCTTGGATCGAGCTCCACTTGTATTGGAATATACTGAAAACCGACGTGAACGCCCGTTTTCAGTATATTCCAATACAAAATTGGCAGTCCACAAAATAAAAAAAAGACATCATTTTTTTCTTGGATCGAGCTCCACTTGTATTGGAATATACTGAAAACCGACGTGAAGAACCGTTTTCAGTATATTCCAATACAAATAAGACTGTCCACAAAATAAAAAAAAAAGACATCATTTCTTTCTTGGATCGAGCTCCATTTGTATTGAAATATACTGAAAACCGACGTGAACGCCCGTTTTCAGTATATTCCAATGAACGCCCGTTTTCAGTATACTCCAATACAAAATTGGCTGTCCACAACATAAAAAAAGACATCATTTTTTTCTTGGATGGAGCTCCACTTGTATTGAAATATACTGAAAACCAACGTGAACGCCCGTTTTCAGTATATTCCAATACAAAATTGGCAGTCCACAAAAGAAAAAAAAGACATCATTTTTTTTCTTGGATCGAGCTCCACTTGTATTGCAATATACTGAAAACCGACGTGAACGCCCGTTTTCAGTATATACCAATACAAATTGGCAATCCACAAAATAAAAAAAAGACATCATTTCTTTCTTGGATCGAGCTCTATTTGTATTGGAATATACTGAAAACCGACTCAAACACCCGTTTTCAGTATATTCCAATACAAATTGGCAGTCCACAAAATAAAAAAAAAGACATCATTTCTTTCTTGGATGGAGCTCCATTTGTATTGAAATTTACTGAAAACCGACGTGAACGCCCGTTTTCAGTATATTCCAATACAAATAGGACAGTCCACAAAATAAAAAAAAGACATCATTTCTTTCTTGGATCGAGCTCCATTTGTATTGAAATATACTGAAAACCGACGTGAACGCCCGTTTTCAGTATATTCCAATGAACGCCCGTTTTCAGTATACTCCAATACAAAATTGGCTGTCCACAACATAAAAAAAGACATCATTTTTTTCTTGGATGGAGCTCCACTTGTATTGAAATATACTGAAAACCAACGTGAACGCCCGTTTTCAGTATATTCCAATACAAAATTGGCAGTCCACAAAATAAACAAAGACATCATTTTTTTTCTTGGATCGAGCTCCACTTGTATTGATATATACTGAAAACCGACGTGAACGCCCGTTTTCAGTATATACCAATACAAATTGGCAATCCACAAAATAAAAAAAAGACATCATTTCTTTCTTGGATCGAGCTCTATTTGTATTGGAATATACTGAAAACCGACTCAAACACCCGTTTTCAGTATATTCCAATACAAATTGGCAGTCCACAAAATAAAAAAAAAGACATCATTTCTTTCTTTGATCGAGCTCTATTTGTATTGAAATATACTGAAAACCGACTCAAACACCCGTTTTCAGTATACTCGAATACAAAATTGGCAGTCCACAACATAAAAAAAAAGACATCATTTTTTTTAGGATGGAGCTCCATTTGTATTGAAATTTACTGAAAACCAACGTGAACGCCCGTTTTCAGTATACTCCAATACAAAATTGGCTGTCCACAACATAAAAAATGACATCATTTTTTTCTTGGATCGAGCTCCATTTGTATTGGAATATACTGAAAACCGATGTGAACGCCCGTTTTCAGTATATTCCAATACAAAATTGGCAGTCCACAAAATAAAAAAAAGACATCATTTTTTTCTTGGATCGAGCTCCACTTGTATTGGAATATACTGAAAACCGACGTGAACGGCCGTTTTCAGTATATTCCAATACAAAATTGGCAGTCCACAAAATAAAAAAAAGACATCATTTTTTTCTTGGATCGAGCTCCACTTGTATTGGAATATACTGAAAAACCGACGTGAACACCCGTTTTCAGTATATTCCAATATAAATAGGACAGTCCACAAAATAAAAAAAAAGACATCATTTTTTTCTTGGATCGAGCTCCACTTGTATTGGAATATACTGAAAACCGACGTGAACGCCCGTTTTCAGTATATTCCAATACAAAATTGGCAGTCCACAAAATAAAAAAAAGACATCATTTTGTTCTTGGATCGAGCTCCACTTGTATTGGAATATACTGAAAAACCGACGTGAACACCCGTTTTCAGTATATTCCAATACAAATAGGACAGTCCACAAAATAAAAAAAAGACATCATTTCTTTCTTGGATGGAGCTCCACTTGTATTGAAATATACTGAAAACCAACGTGAACGCCCGTTTTCAGTATATTCCAATACAAAATTGGCTGTCCACAAAATAAAAAAAAGACATCATTTTTTTCTTGGATGTAGCTCCACTTGTATTGAAATATACTGAAAACCAACGTGAACGCCCGTTTTCAGTATATTCCAATACAAAATTGGCAGTCCACAAAATAAAAAAAAGACATCATTTTTTTCTTGGATCGAGCTCCACTTGTATTGGAATATACTGAAAACCGACGTGAAGAACCGTTTTCAGTATATTCCAATACAAATAAGACTGTCCACAAAATAAAAAAAAAAAGACATCATTTCTTTCTTGGATCGAGCTCCATTTGTATTGAAATATACTGAAAACCGACGTGAACGCCCGTTTTCAGTATATTCCAATGAACGCCCGTTTTCAGTATACTCCAATACAAAATTGGCTGTCCACAACATAAAAAAAGACATCATTTTTTTCTTGGATGGAGCTCCACTTGTATTGAAATATACTGAAAACCAACGTGAACGCCCGTTTTCAGTATATTCCAATACAAAATTGGCAGTCCACAAAATAAAAAAAAGACATCATTTTTTTTCTTGGATCGAGCTCCACTTGTATTGCAATATACTGAAAACCGACGTGAACGCCCGTTTTCAGTATATACCAATACAAATTGGCAATCCACAAAATAAAAAAAAGACATCATTTCTTTCTTGGATCGAGCTCTATTTGTATTGGAATATACTGAAAACCGACTCAAACACCCGTTTTCAGTATATTCCAATACAAATTGGCAGTCCACAAAATAAAAAAAAAGACATCATTTCTTTCTTGGATGGAGCTCCATTTGTATTGAAATTTACTGAAAACCGACGTGAACGCCCGTTTTCAGTATATTCCAATACAAATAGGACAGTCCACAAAATAAAAAAAAGACATCATTTCTTTCTTGGATCGAGCTCCATTTGTATTGAAATATACTGAAAACCGACGTGAACGCCCGTTTTCAGTATATTCCAATGAACGCCCGTTTTCAGTATACTCCAATACAAAATTGGCTGTCCACAACATAAAAAAAGACATCATTTTTTTCTTGGATGGAGCTCCACTTGTATTGAAATATACTGAAAACCAACGTGAACGCCCGTTTTCAGTATATTCCAATACAAAATTGGCAGTCCACAAAATAAACAAAGACATCATTTTTTTTCTTGGATCGAGCTCCACTTGTATTGATATATACTGAAAACCGACGTGAACGCCCGTTTTCAGTATATACCAATACAAATTGGCAATCCACAAAATAAAAAAAAGACATCATTTCTTTCTTGGATCGAGCTCTATTTGTATTGGAATATACTGAAAACCGACTCAAACACCCGTTTTCAGTATATTCCAATACAAATTGGCAGTCCACAAAATAAAAAAAAAGACATCATTTCTTTCTTTGATCGAGCTCTATTTGTATTGAAATATACTGAAAACCGACTCAAACACCCGTTTTCAGTATACTCGAATACAAAATTGGCAGTCCACAACATAAAAAAAAAGACATCATTTTTTTCTTGGATGGAGCTCCATTTGTATTGAAATTTACTGAAAACCAACGTGAACGCCCGTTTTCAGTATACTCCAATACAAAATTAGCTGTCCACAACATAAAAAATGACATCATTTTTTTCTTGGATCGAGCTCCATTTGTATTGGAATATACTGAAAACCGATGTGAACGCCCGTTTTCAGTATATTCCAATACAAAATTAGCAGTCCACAAAATAAAAAAAAGACATCATTTTTTTCTTGGATCGAGCTCCACTTCTATTGGAATATACTGAAAACCGACGTGAACGGCCGTTTTCAGTATATTCCAATACAAAATTGGCAGTCCACAAAATAATAAAAAGACATCATTTTTTGCTTGGATCGAGCTCCACTTGTATTGGAATATACTGAAAAACCGACGTGAACACCCGTTTTCAGTATATTCCAATACAAATAGGACAGTCCACAAAATAAAAAAAAAGACATCATTTTTTTATTGGATCGAGCTCCACTTGTATTGGAATACACTGAAAACCGACGTGAACGCCCGTTTTCAGTATATTCCAATACAAAATTGGCAGTCCACAAAATAAAAAAAAGACATCATTTTTTTCTTGGATCGAGCTCCACTTGTATTGGAATATACTGAAAAACCGACGTGAACAGCCGTTTTCAGTATATTCCAATACAAATAGGACAGTCCACAAAATAAAAAAAAAGACATCATTTCTTTCTTGGATGGAGCTCCACTTGTATTGAAATATACTGAAAACCAACGTGAACGCCCGTTTTCAGTATATTCCAATACAAAATTGGCTGTCCACAAAATAAAAAAAAGACATCATTTTTTTCTTGGATGTAGCTCCACTTGTACTGAAATATACTGAAAACCAACGTGAACGCCCGTTTTCAGTATATTCCAATACAAAATTGGCAGTCCACAAAATAAAAAAAAAGACATAATTTTTTTCTTGGATCGAGCTCCACTTGTATTGGAATATACTGAAAACCGACGTGAACGCCCGTTTTCAGTATATTCCAATACAAAATTGGCAGTCCACAAAATAAAAAAAAGACATCATTTTTTTCTTGGATCGAGCTCCACTTGTATTGGAATATACTGAAAACCGACGTGAAGAACCGTTTTCAGTATATTCCAATACAAATAAGACTGTCCACAAAATAAAAAAAAGACATCATTTCTTTCTTGGATCGAGCTCCATTTGTATTGAAATATACTGAAAACCGACGTGAACGCCCGTTTTCAGTATATTCCAATGAACGCCCGTTTTCAGTATACTGCAATACAAAATTGGCTGTCCACAACATAAAAAAAGACATCATTTTTTTCTTGGATGGAGCTCCACTTGTATTGAAATATACTGAAAACCAACGTGAACGCCCGTTTTCAGTATATTCCAATACAAAATTGGCAGTCCACAAAATAAAAAAAAGACATCATTTTTTTTCTTGGATCGAGCTCCACTTGTATTGCAATATACTGAAAACCGACGTGAACGCCCGTTTTCAGTATATACCAATACAAATTGGCAATCCACAAAATAAAAAAAAGACATCATTTCTTTCTTGGATCGAGCTCTATTTGTATTGGAATATACTGAAATCCGACTCAAACACCCGTTTTCAGTATATTTCAATACAAATTGGCAGTCCACAAAATAAAAAAAAAGACATCATTTCTTTCTTGGATGGAGCTCCATTTGTATTGAAATTTACTGAAAACCGACGTGAACGCCCGTTTTCAGTATATACCAATACAAATTGGCAATCCACAAAATAAAAAAAAGACATCATTTCTTTCTTGGATCGAGCTCTATTTGTATTGGAATATACTGAAAACCGACTCAAACACCCGTTTTCAGTATATTCCAATACAAAATTGGCTGTCCACAAAATAAAAAAAAGACATCATTTTTTTCTTGGATGTAGCTCCACTTGTATTGAAATATACTGAAAACTAACGTGAACGCCCGTTTTCAGTATATTCCAATACAAAATTGGCAGTCCACAAAATAAAAAAAAAGACATCATTTTTTTCTTGGATCGAGCTCCACTTGTATTGGAATATACTGAAAACCGACGTGAACGCCCGTTTTCAGTATATTCCAATACAAAATTGGCAGTCCACAAAATAAAAAAAAGACATCATTTTTTTCTTGGATCGAGCTCCACTTGTATTGGAATATACTGAAAACCGACGTGAACACCCGTTTTCAGTATATTCCAATACAAATAGGACAGTCCACAAAATAAAAAAAAAGACATCATTTCTTTCTTGGATCGAGCTCCATTTGTATTGAAATATACTGAAAACCGACGTGAACGCCCGTTTTCAGTATATTCCAACGAACGCCCGTTTTCAGTATACTCCAATACAAAATTGGCTGTCCACAAAATAAAAAAAAGACATCATTTCTTTCTTGGATCGAGCTCTATTTGTATTGAATAATACTGAAAACCGACTCAGACACCCGTTTTCAGTATATTCCAATACAAATTGGCAGTCCACAAAATAAAAAAAAGACATCATTTTTTCTTGGATCGAGCTCCATTTGTATTGGAATATACTGAAAACCGATGTGAACGCCCGTTTTCAGTATATTCCAATACAAAATTGGCAGTCCACAAAATAAAAAAAGACATCATTTTTTTCTTGGATCGAGCTCCACTTGTATTGGAATATACTGAAAACCGACGTGAACACCCGTTTTCAGTATATTCCAATACAAATAGGACAGTCCACAAAATAAAAAAAAGACATCATTTCTTTCTTGGATCGAGCTCCATTTGTATTGAAATATACTGAAAACCGACGTGAACGCCCGTTTTCAGTATATTCCAACGAACGCCCGTTTTCAGTATACTCCAATACAAAATTGGCTGTCCACAACATAAAAAAAGACATCATTTTTTTCTTGGATGGAGCTCCACTTGTATTGAAATATACTGAAAACCAACGTGAACGCCCGTTTTCAGTATATTCCAATACAAAATTGGCTGTCCACAAAATAAAAAAAAGACATCATTTTTTTCTTGGATGGAGCTCCACTTGTATTGAAATATACTGAAAACCAAAGTGAACGCCCGTTTTCAGTATATTCCAATACAAAATTGGCAGTCCACAAAATAAAAAAAAGACATCATTTTTTTCTTGGATCGAGCTCCACTTGTATTGGAATATACTGAAAACCGACGTGAACGCCCGTTTTCAGTATATTCCAATACAAAATTGGCAGTCCACAAAATAAAAAAAAGACATCATTTTTTTTCTTGGATCGAGCTCCACTTGTATTGGAATATACTGAAAACCGACGTGAACACCCGTTTTCAGTATATTCCAATACAAATAGGACAGTCCACAAAATAAAAAAAGACATCATTTCTTTCTTGGATCGAGCTCCATTTGTATTGAAATATACTGAAAACCGACGTGAACGCCCGTTTTCAGTATATTCCAACGAACGCCCGTTTTCAATATACTCCAATACAAAATTGGCTGTCCACAACATAAAAAAAAGACATCATTTTTTTCTTGGATGGAGCTCCACTTGTATTGAAATATACTGAAAACCAACGTGAACGCCCGTTTTCAGTATATTCCAATACAAAATTGGCTGTCCACAAAATAAAAAAAGACATCATTTTTTTCTTGGATGGAGCTCCACTTGTATTGAAATATACTGAAAACCAACGTGAACGCCCGTTTTCAGTATATTCCAATACAAAATTGGCTGTCCACAAAATAAAAAAAAGACATCGTTTTTTTCTTGGATGGAGCTCCACTTGTATTGAAATATACTGAAAACCAACGTGAACGCCCGTTTTCAGTATATTCCAATACAAAATTGGCAGTCCACAAAATAAAAAAAAGACATCATTTTTTTTCTTGGATCGAGCTCCACTTGTATTGGAATATACTGAAAACCGACGTGAACGCCCGTTTTCAGTATATTCCAATACAAATTGGCAGTCCACAAAATAAAAAAAAACATCATTTTTTTCTTGGATCGAGCTCCATTTGTATTGAAATATACTGAAAACCGACGTGAACGCCCGTTTTCAGTATATTCCAATACAAATTGGCAATCCACAAAATAAAAAAAAGACATCATTTCTTTCTTGGATCGAGCTCTATTTGTATTGGAATATACTGAAAACCGACTCAACACCCGTTTTCAGTATATTCCAATACAAATTGGCAGTCCACAAAATTAAAAAAAAGACATCATTTCTTTCTTGGATCGAGCTCTATTTGTATTGAAATATACTGAAAACCGACTCAAACACCCGTTTTCAGTATATTCCAATACAAATTGGCAGTCCACAAAATAAAAAATAGACATCATTTTTTCTTGGATCGAGCTCAATTTGTATTGGAATATATTGAAAACCGATGTGAACGCCCGTTTTCAGTATATTCCAATACAAAATTGGCAGTCCACAAAATAAAAAAAAGACATCATTTTTTTCTTGGATCGAGCTCCACTTGTATTGGAATATACTGAAAACCGACGTGAACGCCCGTTTTCAGTATATTACAATACAAATTGGCAGTCCACAAAATAAAAAAAAAACATTATTTTTTTCTTGGATCGAGCTCCATTTGTATTGAAATATATAGAAAACCGACGTCAACGCCCGTTTTCAGTATATTCCAATACAAATTGGCAATCCACAAAATAAAAAAAAGACATCATTTCTTTCTTGGATCGAGCTCTATTTGTATTGGAATATACTGAAAACCGACTCAACACCCGTTTTCAGTATATTCCAATACAAATTGGCAGTCCACAAAATAAAAAAAAAGACATCATTTCTTTCTTGGATCGAGCTCTATGTGTATTGAAATATACTGAAAACCGACTCAGACACCCGTTTTCAGTATATTCCAATACAAATTGGCAGTCCACAAAATAAAAAAAGGCATCATTTTTTCTTGGATCGAGCTCCATTTGTATTGGAATATACTGAAAACCGATGTGAACGCCCGTTTTCAGTATATTCCAATACAAAATTGGCAGTCCACAAAATAAATAAAAGACATCATTTTTTTCTTGGATCGAGCTCCACTTGTATTGAAATATACTGAAAACCAACGTGAACGCCCGTTTTCAGTATATTCCAATACAAAATTGGCTGTCCACAAAATAAAAAAAAGACATCATTTTTTTCTTGGATGGAGCTCCACTTGTATTGAAATATACTGAAAACCAACGTGAACGCCCGTTTTCAGTATATTCCAATACAAAATTGGCAGTCCACAAAATAAAAAAAGACATCATTTTTTTCTTGGATCGAGCTCCACTTGTATTGGAATATACTGAAAACCGACGTGAACGCCCGTTTTCAGTATATTCCAATACAAAATTGGCAGTCCACAAAATAAAAAAAAGACATCATTTTTTTCTTGGATCGAGCTCCACTTGTATTGGAATATACTGAAAACCGACGTGAACACCCGTTTTCAGTATATTCCAATACAAATAGGACAGTCCACAAAATAAAAAAAGACATCATTTCTTTCTTGGATCGAGCTCCATTTGTATTGAAATATACTGAAAACCGACGTGAACGCCCGTTTTCAGTATATTCCAACGAACGCCCGTTTTCAGTATACTCCAATACAAAATTGGCTGTCCACAACATAAAAAAAAGACATCATTTTTTTCTTGGATGGAGCTCCACTTGTATTGAAATATACTGAAAACCAACGTGAACGCCCGTTTTCAGTATATTCCAATACAAAATTGGCTGTCCACAACATAAAAAAAAGACATCATTTTTTTCTTGGATGGAGCTCCACTTGTATTGAAATATACTGAAAACCAACGTGAACGCCCGTTTTCAGTATATTCCAATACAAAATTGGCTGTCCACAAAATAAAAAAAAAGACATCATTTTTTTCTTGGATCGAGCTCCACTTGTATTGGAATATACTGAAAACCGACTCGAACGCCCGTTTTCAGTATACTCCAATACAAAATTGGCTGTCCACAACATAAAAAAAAGACATCATTTTTTTCTTGGATCGAGCTCCACTTGTATTGGAATATACTGAAAACCGACGTGAACGCCCGTTTTCAGTATATTCCAATACAAATTGGCAGTCCACAAAATAAAAAAAAAACATTATTTTTTTCTTGAATCGAGCTCCATTTGTATTGAAATATATAGAAAACCGACGTCAACGCCCGTTTTCAGTATATTCCAATACAAATTGGCAATCCACAAAATAAAAAAAAGACATCATTTCTTTCTTGGATCGAGCTCTATTTGTATTGGAATATACTGAAAACCGACTCAACACCCGTTTTCAGTATATTCCAATACAAATTGGCAGTCCACAAAATAAAAAAAGACATCATTTCTTTCTTGGATCGAGCTCTATTTGTATTGAAATATACTGAAAACAGACTCAGACACCCGTTTTCAGTATATTCCAATACAAATTGGCAGTCCACAAAATAAAAAAAAGACATCATTTTTTCTTGGATCGAGCTCCATTTGTATTGGAATATACTGAAAACCGATGTGAACGCCCGTTTTCAGTATATTCCAATACAAAATTGGCAGTCCACAAAATAAAAAAAAGACATCATTTTTTTCTTGGATCGAGCTCCACTTGTATTGGAATATACTGAAAACCGACGTGAACACCCGTTTTCAGTATATTCCAATACAAATAGGACAGTCCACAAAATAAAAAAAGACATCATTTCTTTCTTGGATCGAGCTCCATTTGTATTGAAATATACTGAAAACCGACGTGAACGCCCGTTTTCAGTATATTCCAACGAACGCCCGTTTTCAGTATACTCCAATACAAAATTGGCTGTCCACAACATAAAAAAAAGACATCATTTTTTTCTTGGATGGAGCTCCACTTGTATTGAAATATACTGAAAACCAACGTGAACGCCCGTTTTCAGTATATTCCAATACAAAATTGGCTGTGCACAAAATAAAAAAAAGACATCATTTTTTTTATTGGATGGAGCTCCACTTGTATTGAAATATACTGAAAACCAACGTGAACGCCCGTTTTCAGTATATTCCAATACAAAATTGGCAGTCCACAAAATAAAAAAAAGACATCATTTTTTTCTTGGATCGAGCTCCACTTGTATTGGAATATACTGAAAACCGACGTGAACGCCCGTTTTCAGTATATTCCAATACAAAATTGGCAGTCCACAAAATAAAAAAAAGACATCATTTTTTTCTTGGATCGAGCTCCACTTGTATTGGAATATACTGAAAACCGACGTGAACACCCGTTTTCAGTATATTCCAATACAAATAGGACAGTCCACAAAATAAAAAAAGACATCATTTCTTTCTTGGATCGAGCTCCATTTGTATTGAAATATACTGAAAACCGACGTGAACGCCCGTTTTCAGTATATTCCAACGAACGCCCGTTTTCAGTATACTCCAATACAAAATTGGCTGTACACAACATAAAAAAAAGACATCATTTTTTTCTTGGATGGAGCTCCACTTGTATTGAAATATACTGAAAACCAACGTGAACGCCCGTTTTCAGTATATTCCAATACAAAATTGGCTGTCCATAAAATAAAAAAAAGACATCATTTTTTTCTTGGATGGAGCTCCACTTGTATTGAAATATACTGAAAACCAACGTGAACGCCCGTTTTCAGTATATTCCAATACAAAATTGGCTGTCCACAAAATAAAAAAAAGACATAATTTTTTTCTTAGATGGAGCTCCACTTGTATTGGAATATACTGAAAACCGACGTGAACGTCCGTTTTCAGTATATTCCAATACAAAATTGGCTGTCCACAAAATAAAAAAAGACATCATTTTTTTATTGGATGGAGCTCCACTTGTATTGAAATATACTGTAAACCAACGTGAACGCCCGTTTTCAGTATATTCCAATACAAAATTGGCAGTCCACAAAATAAAAAAAAGACATCATTTTTTTCTTGGATCGAGCTCCACTTGTATTGGAATATACTGAAAACCGACGTGAACGCCCGTTTTCAGTATATTCCAATACAAAATTGGCAGTCCACAAAATAAAAAAAAGACATCATTTTTTTCTTGGATCGAGCTCCACTTGTATTGGAATATACTGAAAACGGACGTGAACACCCGTTTTCAGTATATTCCAATACAAATAGGACAGTCCACAAAATAAAAAAAGACATCATTTCTTTCTTGGATCGAGCTCCATTTGTATTGAAATATACTGAAAACCGACGTGAACGCCCGTTTTCAGTATATTCCAACGAACGCCCGTTTTCAGTATACTCCAATACAAAATTGGCTGTCCACAACATAAAAAAAAGACATCATTTTTTTCTTGGATGGAGCTCCACTTGTATTGAAATATACTGAAAACCAACGTGAACGCCCGTTTTCAGTATATTCCAATACAAAATTGGCTGTCCACAAAATAAAAAAAAGACATCGTTTTTTTCTTGGATGGAGCTCCACTTGTATTGAAATATACTGAAAACCAACGTGAACGCCCGTTTTCAGTATATTCCAATACAAAATTGGCAGTCCACAAAATAAAAAAAAGACATCATTTTTTTTCTTGGATCGAGCTCCACTTGTATTGGAATATACTGAAAACCGACGTGAACGCCCGTTTTCAGTATATTCCAATACAAAATTGGCAGTCCACAAAATAAAAAAAAGACATCATTTTTTTCTTGGATCGAGCTCCACTTGTATTGGAATATACTGAAAACCGACGTGAACACCCGTTTTCAGTATATTCCAATACAAATAGGACAGTCCACAAAATAAAAAAAGACATCATTTCTTTCTTGGATCGAGCTCCATTTGTATTGAAATATACTGAAAACCGACGTGAACGCCCGTTTTCAGTATATTCCAACGAACGCCCGTTTTCAGTATACTCCAATACAAAATTGGCTGTCCACAACATAAAAAAAAGACATCATTTTTTTCTTGGATGGAGCTCCACTTGTATTGAAATATACTGAAAACCAACGTGAACGCCCGTTTTCAGTATATTCCAATACAAAATTGGCTGTCCACAAAATAAAAAAAAGACATCGTTTTTTTCTTGGATGGAGCTCCACTTGTATTGAAATATACTGAAAACCAACGTGAACGCCCGTTTTCAGTATATTCCAATACAAAATTGGCAGTCCACAAAATAAAAAAAAGACATCATTTTTTTTCTTGGATCGAGCTCCACTTGTATTGGAATATACTGAAAACCGACGTGAACGCCCGTTTTCAGTATATTCCAATACAAATTGGCAGTCCACAACATAAAAAAAAAACATCATTTTTTTCTTGGATCGAGCTCCATTTGTATTGAAATATACTGAAAACCGACCTGAACGCCCGTTTTCAGTATACTCCAATACAAATTGGCAATCCACAAAATAAAAAAAAGACATCATTTCTCTCTTGGATCGAGCTCTATTTGTATTGGAATATACTGAAAACCGACTCAACACCCGTTTTCAGTATATTCCAATACAAATTGGCAGTCCACAAAATTAAAAAAAAGACATAATTTCTTTCTTGGATCGAGCTCTATTTGTATTGAAATATACTGAAAACCGACTCAAACACCCGTTTTCAGTATATTCCAATACAAATTGGCAGTCCACAAAATAAAAAATAGACATCATTTTTTCTTGGATCGAGCTCAATTTGTATTGGAATATATTGAAAACCGATGTGAACGCCCGTTTTCAGTATATTCCAATACAAAATTGGCAGTCCAGAAAATAAAAAAAAAGACATCATTTTTTTCTTGGATCGAGCTAAACTTGTATTGGAATATACTGAAAACCGACGTGAACGCCCGTTTTCAGTATATTCCAATACAAAATTGGCAGTCCACAAAATAAAAAAAAGACATCATTTTTTTCTTGGATCGAGCTCCACTTGTATTGGATATACTGAAAACCGACGTGAACACCCGTTTTCAGTATATTCCAATACAAATAGGACAGTCCACAAAATAAAAAAAAGACATCATTTCTTTCTTGGATCGAGCTCCATTTGTATTGAAATATACTGAAAACCGACGTGAACGCCCGTTTTCAGTATATTCCAACGAACGTCCGTTTTCAGTATACTCCAATACAAAATTGGCTGTCCACAACATAAAAAAAAAACATCATTTTTTTCTTGGATGGAGCTCTACTTGTATTGAAATATACTGAAAACCAACGTGAACGCCCGTTTTCAGTATATTCCAATACAAAATTGGCTGTCCACAAAATAAAAAAAAGACATAATTTTTTTCTTAGATGGAGCTCGACTTGTATTGAAATATATTGAAAACCAACGTGAACGCCCGTTTTCAGTATATTCCAATACAAAATTGGCAGTCCGCAAAATAAAAAAAAAGACATCATTTTTTTCTTGGATCGAGCTCCACTTGTATTGGAATATACTGAAAACCGACTCGAACGCCCGTTTTCAGTATACTCCAATACAAAATTGGCTTTCCACAACATAAAAAAAAGACATCATTCTTTTCTTGGATGGAGCTCCATTTGTATTGAAATATACTGAAAACCAACGTTAACGCCCGTTTTCAGTATACTCCAATACAAAATTGGCTGTCCACAACATAAAAAAAGACATCATTTTTTTCTTGGATCGAGCTCCATTTGTATTGGAATATACTGAAAACCGATGTGAACGCCCGTTTTCAGTATATTCCAATACAAAATTGGCAGTCCACAAAATAAAGAAAAGACATCATTTTTTTCTTGGATCGAGCTCCACTTGTATTGGAATATACTGAAAACCGACGTGAACGCCCGTTTTCAGTATATTCCAATACAAAATTAGGAGTCCACAAAATAAAAAAAAGACATCATTTTTTTCTTGGATCGAGCTCCACTTGTATTGGAATATACTGAAAACCGACGTGAACACCCGTTTTCAGTATATTCCAATACAAATAGGACAGTCCACAAAATAAAAGAAAAGACATCATTTCTTTCTTGGATCGAGCTCCATTTGTATTGAAATATACTGAAAACCGACGTGAACGCCCGTTTTCAGTATATTCCAATGAACGCCCGTTTTCAGTATACTCCAATACAAAATTGGCTGTCCACAACATAAAAAAAGACATCATTTTTTTCTTGGATGGAGCTCCACTTGTATTGAAATATACTGAAAACAAACGTGAACGCCCGTTTTCAGTATATTCCAATACAAAATTGGGAGTCCACAAAATAAAAAAAAAGACATCATTTTTTTTCTTGGATGGAGCTCCACTTGTATTGAAATATACTGAAAACCAACGTGAACGCCCGTTTTCAGTATATTCCAATACAAAATTGGGAATCCACAAAATAAAAAAAAGACATCATTTTTTTCTTGGATGGAGCTCCACTTGTATTGCAATATACTGAAAACCGACGTGAACGCCCGTTTTCAGTATATACCAATACAAATTGGCAATCCACAAAATAAAAAAAGACATCACTCCTTTCTTGGATCGAGCTCTATTTGTATTGGAATATACTGAAAACCGACTCAAACACCCGTTTTCAGTATATTCCAATACAAATTGGCAGTCCACAAAATAAAAAAAAAGACATCATTTCTTTCTTGGATCGAGCTCTATTTGTATTGAAATATACTGAAAACCGACTCAAACACCCGTTTTCAGTATACTCGAAAACAAAATTGGCTGTCCACAACATAAAAAAAGACATCATTTTTTTCTTGGATCGAGCTCCATTTGTATTGGAATATACTGAAAACCGATGAGAACGCCCGTTTTCAGTATATTCCAATACAAAATTGGCAGTCCACAAAATAAAAAAAAGACATCATTTCTTTCTTGGATCGAGCTCCATTTGTATTGAAATATACTGAAAACCGACGTGAACGCCCGTTTTCAGTATATTCCAACGAACGCCCGTTTTCAGTATACTCCAATACAAAATTGGCTGTCCACAACATAAAAAAAGACATCATTTTTTTCTTGGATGGAGCTAAACTTGTATTGAAATATACTGAAAACCAACGTGAACGCCCGTTTTCAGTATATTCCAACGAACGCCCGTTTTCAGTATACTCCAATACAAAATTGGCTGTCCACAACATAAAAAAAAGACATCATTTTTTTCTTGGATGGAGCTCCACTTGTATTGAAATATACTGAAAACCAACGTGAACGCCCGTTTTCAGTATATTCCAATACAAAATTGGCTGTCCACAAAATAAAAAAAAGACATAATTTTTTTCTTGGATGGAGCTCCACTTGTATTGAAATATACTGAAAACCAACGTGAACGCCCGTTTTCAGTATATTCCAATACAAAATTGGCAGTCCACAAAATAAAAAAAAAGACATAATTTTTTTCTTGGATCGAGCTCCACTTGTATTGGAATATACTGAAAACCGACGTGAACGCCCGTTTTCAGTATATTCCAATACAAAATTGGCTGTCCACAAAATAAAAAAAAGACATAATTTTTTTCTTGGATCGAGCTCCACTTGTATTGGAATATACTGAAAACCGACGTGAACGCCCGTTTTCAGTATATTCCAATACAAATTGGCAGTCCACAAAATAAAAAAAAAGACATCATTTCTTTCTTGGATCGAGCTCTATTTGTATTGAAATATACTGAAAACCGACTCAAACACCCGTTTTCAGTATACTCGAAAACAAAATTGGCTGTCCACAACATAAAAAAAGACATCATTTTTTTCTTGGATCGAGCTCCATTTGTATTGGAATATACTGAAAACCGATGAGAACGCCCGTTTTCAGTATATTCCAATACAAAATTGGCAGTCCACAAAATAAAAAAAAGACATCATTTCTTTCTTGGATCGAGCTCCATTTGTATTGAAATATACTGAAAACCGACGTGAACGCCCGTTTTCAGTATATTCCAACGAACGCCCGTTTTCAGTATACTCCAATACAAAATTGGCTGTCCACAACATAAAAAAAGACATCATTTTTTTCTTGGATGGAGCTAAACTTGTATTGAAATATACTGAAAACCAACGTGAACGCCCGTTTTCAGTATATTCCAACGAACGCCCGTTTTCAGTATACTCCAATACAAAATTGGCTGTCCACAACATAAAAAAAAGACATCATTTTTTTCTTGGATGGAGCTCCACTTGTATTGAAATATACTGAAAACCAACGTGAACGCCCGTTTTCAGTATATTCCAATACAAAATTGGCTGTCCACAAAATAAAAAAAAGACATAATTTTTTTGTTGGATGGAGCTCCACTTGTATTGAAATATACTGAAAACCAACGTGAACGCCCGTTTTCAGTATATTCCAATACAAAATTGGCAGTCCACAAAATAAAAAAAAAGACATAATTTTTTTCTTGGATCGAGCTCCACTTGTATTGGAATATACTGAAAACCGACGTGAACGCCCGTTTTCAGTATATTCCAATACAAAATTGGCTGTCCACAAAATAAAAAAAAGACATAATTTTTTTCTTGGATGGAGCTCCACTTGTATTGAAATATACTGAAAACCAACGTGAACGCCCGTTTTCAGTATATTCCAATACAAAATTGGCAGTCCACAAAATAAAAAAAAAGACATCATTTTTTTCTTGGATCGAGCTCCACTTGTATTGGAATATACTGAAAACCGACGTGAACACCCGTTTTCAGTATATTCCAATACAAATAGGACAGTCCACAAAATAAAAAAAAGACATCATTTCTTTCTTGGATCGAGCTCCATTTGTATTGAAATATACTGAAAACCGACGTGAACGCCCGTTTTCAGTATATTCCAACGAACGCCCGTTTTCAGTATACTCCAATACAAAATTGGCTGTCCACAAAATACAAAAAAGACATCATTTTTTTCTTGGATGGAGCTCCACTTGTATTGAAATATACTGAAAACCAACGTGAACGCCCGTTTTCAGTATATTCCAATACAAAATTGGCTGTCCACAAAATAAAAAAAAGACATAATTTTTTTCTTAGATGGAGCTCCACTTGTATTGAAATATACTGAAAACCAACGTGAACGCCCGTTTTCAGTATATTCCAATACAAATTTGGCTGTCCACAAAATAAAAAAAAGACATCGTTTTTTTCTTGGATGGAGCTCCACTTGTATTGAAATATACTGAAAACCAACGTGAACGCCCGTTTTCAGTATATTCCAATACAAAACTGGCAGTCCACAAAATAAAAAAAAGACATCATTTTTTTTCTTGGATCGAGCTCCACTTGTATTGGAATATACTGAAAACCGACGTGAACGCCCGTTTTCAGTATATTCCAATACAAATTGGCAGTCCACAAAATAAAAAAAAGACATAATTTTTTTCTTGGATCGAGCTCCACTTGTATTGGAATATACTGAAAACCGACGTGAACGCCCGTTTTCAGTATATTCCAATACAAAATTGGCAGTCCACAAAATAAAAAAAAGACATCATTTTTTTCTTGGATCGAGCTCCACTTCTATTGGAATATACTGAAAACCGACGTGAAGAACCGTTTTCAGTATATTCCAATACAAATAAGACTGTCCACAAAATAAAAAAAAGACATCATTTTATTCTTGGATCGAGCTCCATTTGTATTGAAATATACTGAAATCCGACGTGAACGCCCGTTTTCAGTATATTCCAACGAACGCCCGTTTTCAGTATACTCCAATACAAAATTGGCTGTCCACAACATAAAAAAAAGACATCATTTTTTTTCTTGGATCGAGCTCCACTTGTATTGGAATATACTGAAAACCGACGTGAACGCCCGTTTTCAGTATATTCCAATACAAATTGGCAGTCCACAAAATAAAAAAAAACATTATTTTTTTCTTGGATCGAGCTCCATTTGTATTGAAATATACTGAAAACCGACGTCAACGCCCGTTTTCAGTATATTCCAATACAAATTGGCAATCCACAAAATAAAAAAAAGACATCATTTCTTTCTTGGATCGAGCTCTATTTGTATTGGAATATACTGAAAACCGACTCAACACCCGTTTTCAGTATATTCCAATACAAATTGGCAGTCCACAAAATAAAAAAAAGGACATCATTTCTTTCTTGGATCGAGCTCTATTTGTATTGAAATATACTGAAAACCGACTCAAACACCCGTTTTCAGTATATTCCAATACAAATTGGCAGTCCACAAAATAAAAAAAAGACATTATTTTTTCTTGGATCGAGCTCCATTTGTATTGGAATATACTGAAAACCGACGTGAACGCCCGTTTTCAGTATATTCCAATACAAAATTGGCAGTCCACAAAATAAAAAAAAGACATCATTTTTTTCTTGGATCGAGCTCCACTTGTATTGGAATATACTGAAAACCGACGTGAACACCCGTTTTCAGTATATTCCAATACAAATAGGACAGTCCACAAAATAAAAAAAAGACATCATTTCTTCCTTGGATCGAGCTCCATTTGTATTGAAATATACTGAAAACCGACGTGAACGCCCGTTTTCAGTATATTCCAACGAACGCCCGTTTCCAGTATACTCCAATACAAAATTGGCTGTCCATAACATAAAAAAAAGACATCATTTTTTTCTTGGATGGAGCTCCACTTGTATTGAAATATACTGAAAACCAACGTGAACGCCCGTTTTCAGTATATTCCAATACAAAATTGGCTGTCCACAAAATAAAAAAAAGACATCATTTTTTTCTTGGATGGAGCTCCACTTGTATTGAAATATACTGAAAACCAACGTGAACGCCCGTTTTCAGTATATTCCAATACAAAATTGGCTGTCCACAAAATAAAAAAAAGACATAATTTTTTTCTTAGATGGAGCTCCACTTGTATTGAAATATACTGAAAACCAACGTGAACGCCCGTTTTCAGTATATTCCAATACAAAATTGGCTGTCCACAAAATAAAAAAAAGACATCGTTTTTTTCTTGGATGGAGCTCCACTTGTATTGAAATATACTGAAAACCAACGTGAACGCCCGTTTTCAGTATATTCCAATACAAAATTGGCAGTCCACAAAATAAAAAAAAGACATCATTTTTTTTCTTGGATCGAGCTCCACTTGTATTGGAATATACTGAAAACCGACGTGAACGCCCGTTTTCAGTATATTCCAATACAAATTGGCAGTCCACAAAATAAAAAAAAACATCATTTTTTTCTTGGATCGAGCTCCATTTGTATTGAAATATACTGAAAACCGACGTGAACGCCCGTTTTCAGTATATTCCAATACAAATTGGCAATCCACAAAATAAAAAAAAGACATCATTTCTTTCTTGGATCGAGCTCTATTTGTATTGGAATATACTGAAAACCGACTCAACACCCGTTTTCAATATATTCCAATACAAATTGGCAGTCCACAAAATTAAAAAAAAGACATAATTTCTTTCTTGGATCGAGCTCTATTTGTATTGAAATATACTGAAAACCGACTCAAACACCCGTTTTCAGTATATTCCAATACAAATTGGCAGTCCACAAAATAAAAAATAGACATCATTTTTTCTTGGATCGAGCTCAATTTGTATTGGAATATATTGAAAACCGATGTGAACGCCCGTTTTCAGTATATTCCAATACAAAATTGGCAGTCCACAAAATAAAAAAAAGACATCATTTTTTTCTTGGATCGAGCTAAACTTGTATTGGAATATACTGAAAACCGACGTGAACGCCCGTTTTCAGTATATTCCAATACAAAATTGGGAGTCCACAAAATAAAAAAAAGACATCATTTTTTTCTTGGATCGAGCTCCACTTGTATTGGAATATACTGAAAACCGACGTGAACACCCGTTTTCAGTATATTCCAATACAAATAGGACAGTCCACAAAATAAAAAAAAGACATCATTTTATTCTTGGATGGAGCTCCATTTGTATTGAAATATACTGAAATCCGACGTGAACGCCCGTTTTCAGTATATTCCAACGAACGCCCGTTTTCAGTATACTCCAATACAAAATTGGCTGTCCACAACATAAAAAAAAGACATCATTTTTTTTCTTGGATCGAGCTCCACTTGTATTGGAATATACTGAAAACCGACGTGAACGCCCGTTTTCAGTATATTCCAATACAAATTGGCAGTCCACAAAATAAAAAAAAACATTATTTTTTTCTTGGATCGAGCTCCATTTGTATTGAAATATACTGAAAACCGACGTCAACGCCCGTTTTCAGTATATTCCAATACAAATTGGCAATCCACAAAATAAAAAAAAGACATCATTTCTTTCTTGGATCGAGCTCTATTTGTATTGGAATATACTGAAAACCGACTCAACACCCGTTTTCAGTATATTCCAATACAAATTGGCAGTCCACAAAATAAAAAAAAGGAATCATTTCTTTCTTGGATCGAGCTCTATTTGTATTGAAATATACTGAAAACCGACTCAAACACCCGTTTTCAGTATATTCCAATACAAATTGGCAGTCCACAAAATAAAAAAAAGACATTATTTTTTCTTGGATCGAGCTCCATTTGTATTGGAATATACTGAAAACCGACGTGAACGCCCGTTTTCAGTATATTCCAATACAAAATTGGCAGTCCACAAAATAAAAAAAAGACATCATTTTTTTCTTGGATCGAGCTCCACTTGTATTGGAATATACTGAAAACCGACGTGAACACCCGTTTTCAGTATATTCCAATACAAATAGGACAGTCCACAAAATAAAAAAAAGACATCATTTCTTCCTTGGATCGAGCTCCATTTGTATTGAAATATACTGAAAACCGACGTGAACGCCCGTTTTCAGTATATTCCAACGAACGCCCGTTTCCAGTATACTCCAATACAAAATTGGCTGTCCATAACATAAAAAAAAGACATCATTTTTTTCTTGGATGGAGCTCCACTTGTATTGAAATATACTGAAAACCAACGTGAACGCCCGTTTTCAGTATATTCCAATACAAAATTGGCTGTCCACAAAATAAAAAAAGACATCATTTTTTTCTTGGATGGAGCTCCACTTGTATTGAAATATACTGAAAACCAACGTGAACGCCCGTTTTCAGTATATTCCAATACAAAATTGGCTGTCCACAAAATAAAAAAAAGACATAATTTTTTTCTTAGATGGAGCTCCACTTGTATTGAAATATACTGAAAACCAACGTGAACGCCCGTTTTCAGTATATTCCAATACAAAATTGGCTGTCCACAAAATAAAAAAAAGACATCGTTTTTTTCTTGGATGGAGCTCCACTTGTATTGAAATATACTGAAAACCAACGTGAACGCCCGTTTTCAGTATATTCCAATACAAAATTGGCAGTCCACAAAATAAAAAAAAGACATCATTTTTTTTCTTGGATCGAGCTCCACTTGTATTGGAATATACTGAAAACCGACGTGAACGCCCGTTTTCAGTATATTCCAATACAAATTGGCAGTCCACAAAATAAAAAAAAACATCATTTTTTTCTTGGATCGAGCTCCATTTGTATTGAAATATACTGAAAACCGACGTGAACGCCCGTTTTCAGTATATTCCAATACAAATTGGCAATCCACAAAATAAAAAAAAAGACATCATTTCTTTCTTGGATCGAGCTCTATTTGTATTGGAATATACTGAAAACCGACTCAACACCCGTTTTCAATATATTCCAATACAAATTGGCAGTCCACAAAATTAAAAAAAAGACATAATTTCTTTCTTGGATCGAGCTCTATTTGTATTGAAATATACTGAAAACCGACTCAAACACCCGTTTTCAGTATATTCCAATACAAATTGGCAGTCCACAAAATAAAAAATAGACATCATTTTTTCTTGGATCGAGCTCAATTTGTATTGGAATATATTGAAAACCGATGTGAACGCCCGTTTTCAGTATATTCCAATACAAAATTGGCAGTCCACAAAATAAAAAAAAGACATCATTTTTTTCTTGGATCGAGCTAAACTTGTATTGGAATATACTGAAAACCGACGTGAACGCCCGTTTTCAGTATATTCCAATACAAAATTGGGAGTCCACAAAATAAAAAAAAGACATCATTTTTTTCTTGGATCGAGCTCCACTTGTATTGGAATATACTGAAAACCGACGTGAACACCCGTTTTCAGTATATTCCAATACAAATAGGACAGTCCACAAAATAAAAAAAAGACATCATTTCTTTCTTGGATCGAGCTCCGTTTGTATTGAAATATACTGAAAACCGACGTGAACGCCCATTTTCAGTATATTCCAACGAACGTCCGTTTTCAGTATACTCCAATACAAAATTGGCTGTCCACAACATAAAAAAAAAACATCATTTTTTTCTTGGATGGAGCTCCACTTGTATTGAAATATACTGAAAACCAACGTGAACGCCCGTTTTCAGCATATTCCAATACAAAATTGGCTGTCCACAAAATAAAAAAAAGACATAATTTTTTTCTTAGATGGAGCTCAACTTGTATTGAAATATATTGAAAACCAACGTGAACGCCCGTTTTCAGTATATTCCAATACAAAATTGGCAGTCCACAAAATAAAAAAAAAGACATCATTTTTTTCTTGGATCGAGCTCCACTTGTATTGGAATATACTGAAAACCGACGTGAACGCCCGTTTTCAGTATACTCCAATACAAAATTGGCTTTCCACAACATAAAAAAAAGACATCATTCTTTTCTTGGATGGAGCTCCATTTGTATTGAAATATACTGAAAACCAACGTTAACGCCCGTTTTCAGTATACTCCAATACAAAATTGGCTGTCCACAACATAAAAAAAGACATTTTTTTCTTGGATCGAGCTCCATTTGTATTGGAATATACTGAAAACCGATGTGAACGCCCGTTTTCAGTATATTCCAATACAAAATTGGCAGTCCACAAAATAAAGAAAAGACATCATTTTTTTCTTGGATCGAGCTCCACTTGTATTGGAATATACTGAAAACCGACGTGAACGCCCGTTTTCAGTATATTCCAATACAAAATTAGGAGTCCACAAAATAAAAAAAAGACATCATTTTTTTCTTGGATCGAGCTCCACTTGTATTGGAATATACTGAAAACCGACGTGAACACCCGTTTTCAGTATATTCCAATACAAATAGGACAGTCCACAAAATAAAAGAAAAGACATCATTTCTTTCTTGGATCGAGCTCCATTTGTATTGAAATATACTGAAAACCGACGTGAACGCCCGTTTTCAGTATATTCCAATGAACGCCCGTTTTCAGTATACTCCAATACAAAATTGGCTGTCCACAACATAAAAAAAGACATCATTTTTTTCTTGGATGGAGCTCCACTTGTATTGAAATATACTGAAAACCAACGTGAACGCCCGTTTTCAGTATATTCCAATACAAAATTGGAAGTCCACAAAATAAAAAAAAAAGACATCATTTTTTTTCTTGGATGGAGCTCCACTTGTATTGAAATATACTGAAAACCAACGTGAACGCCCGTTTTCAGTATATTCCAATACAAAATTGGCAATCCACAAAATAAAAAAAAGACATCATTTTTTTTCT
Organism: Stegodyphus dumicola; assembly: GCF_044657685.1. Lineage (NCBI taxonomy): Eukaryota > Metazoa > Arthropoda > Arachnida > Araneae > Eresidae > Stegodyphus > Stegodyphus dumicola. The sequence goes on from NC_140776.1 coordinate 40,772,644, forward strand.
TGGATCGAGCTGAACTTGTATTGCAATATACTGAAAACCGACGTGAACGCCCGTTTTCAGTATATACCAATACAAATTGGCAATCCACAAAATAAAAAAAAGACATCACTCCTTTCTTGGATCGAGCTCTATTTGTATTGGAATATACTGAAAACCGACTCAAACACCCGTTTTCAGTATATTCCAATACAAATTGGCAGTCCACAAAATAAAAAAAAAGACATCATTTCTTTCTTGGATCGAGCTCTATTTGTATTGAAATATACTGAAAACCGACTCAAACACCCGTTTTCAGTATACTCGAATACAAAATTGGCTGTCCACAACATAAAAAAAGACATCATTTTTTGCTAGGATCGAGCTCCATTTGCATTGGAATATACTGAAAACCGATGAGAACGCCCGTTTTCAGTATATTCCAATACAAAATTGGCAGTCCACAAAATAAAAAAAAGACATCATTTCTTTCTTGGATCGAGCTCCATTTGTATTGAAATATACTGAAAACCGACGTGAACGCCCGTTTTCAGTATATTCCAACGAACGCCCGTTTTCAGTATACTCCAATACAAAATTGGCTGTCCACAACATAAAAAAAAGACATCATTTTTTTCTTGGATGGAGCTCCACTTGTATTGAAATATACTGAAAACCAACGTGAACGCCCGTTTTCAGTATATTCCAATACAAAATTGGCTGTCCACAAAATAAAAAAAACACATAATTTTTTTCTTGGATGGAGCTCCACTTGTATTGAAATATACTGAAAACCAACGTGAACGCCCGTTTTCAGTATATTCCAATACAAAATTGGCAGTCCACAAAATAAAAAAAAAGACATAATTTTTTTCTTGGATCGAGCTCCACTTGTATTGGAATATACTGAAAACCGACGTGAACGCCCGTTTTCAGTATATTCCAATACAAAATTGGCAGTCCACAAAATAAAAAAAAGACATCATTTTTTTCTTGGATCGAGCTCCACTTGTATTGGAATATACTGAAAACCGACGTGAAGAACCGTTTTCAGTATATTCCAATACAAATAAGACTGTCCACAAAATAAAAAAAAGACATCATTTCTTTCTTGGTTCGAGCTCCATTTGTATTGAAATATACTGAAAACCGACGTGAACGCCCGTTTTCAGTATATTCCAACAAACGCCCGTTTTCAGTATACTCCAATACAAAATTGGCTGTCCACAATATAAATAAAAGACATCATTTTTTTCTTGGATGGAGCTCCACTTGTATTGAAATATACTGAAAACCAACGTGAACGCCCGGTTTCAGTATATTCCAATACAAAGAGGGCAGTCCACAAATTAAAAAAAAGACATCATTTTTTTTCTTGGATGGAGCTCCACTTGTATTGAAATATACTGAAAACCAACGTGAACGCCCGTTTTCAGTATATTCCAATACAAAATTGGCAATCCACAAAATAAAAAAAAGACATCATTTTTTTTCTTGGATCGAGCTCCACTTGTATTGGAATATACTGAAAACCGACGTGAACGCCCGTTTTCAGTATATTCCAATACAAATTGGCAGTCCACAAAATAAAAAAAAGACATCATTTTTTTCTTGGATCGAGCTCCATTTGTATTGAAATATACTGATAACCGACGTGAACGCCCGTTTTCAGTATATTCCAATACAAATTGACAATCCACAAAATAAAAAAAAGACATCATTTCTTTCTTGGATCGAGCTCTATTTGTATTGGAATATACTGAAAACCGACTCAACACCCGTTTTCAGTATATTCCAATACAAATTGGCAGTCCACAAAATAAAAAAAGACATCATTTCTTTCTTGGATCGAGCTCTATTTGTATTGAAATATACTGAAAACCGCCCGTTTTCAGTATATTCCAATACAAATTGGCAGTCCACAAAATAAAAAAAAGACATCATTTTTTTCTTGGATCGAGCTCCATTTGTATTGAAATATACTGATAACCGACGTGAACGCCCGTTTTCAGTATATTCCAATACAAATTGACAATCCACAAAATAAAAAAAAGACATCATTTCTTTCTTGGATCGAGCTCTATTTGTATTGGAATATACTGAAAACCGACTCAACACCCGTTTTCAGTATATTCCAATACAAATTGGCAGTCCACAAAATAAAAAAAAGACATCATTTCTTTCTTGGATCGAGCTCTATTTGTATTGAAATATACTGAAAACCGACTCAAACACCCGTTTTCAGTATATTCCAATACAAATTGGCAGTCCACAAAATAAAAAAAAAAGACATCATTTCTTTGTTGGATCGAGCTCTATTTGTATTGAAATATACTGAAAACCGACTCAAACACCCGTTTTCAGTATACTCGAATACAAAATTGGCAGTCCACAACATAAAAGAAAAGACATCATTTTTTTCTTGGATGGAGCTCCATTTGTATTGAAATATACTGAAAACCAACGTGAACGCCCGTTTTCAGTATACTCCAATACAAAATTGGCAGTCCACAAAATAAAAAAAAGACATCACTCCTTTCTTGGATCGAGCTCTATTTGTATTGGAATATACTGAAAACCGACTCAAACACCCGTTTTCAGTATATTCCAATACAAATTGGCAGTCCACAAAATAAAAAAAAGACATCATTTCTTTCTTGGATCGAGCTCTATTTGTATTGAAATATACTGAAAACCGACTCAAACACCCGTTTTCAGTATACTCGAATACAAAATTGGCTGTCCACAACATAAAAAAAGACATCATTTTTTGCTTGGATCGAGCTCCATTTGCATTGGAATATACTGAAAACCGATGAGAACGCCCGTTTTCAGTATAATCCAATACAAAATTGGCAGTCCACAAAATAAAAAAAAGACATCATTTCTTTCTTGGATCGAGCTCCATTTGTATTGAAATATACTGAAAACCGACGTGAACGCCCGTTTTCAGTATATTCCAACGAACGGCTGTTTTCAGTATACTCCAATACAAAATTGGCTGTCCACAACATAAAAAAAAGACATCATTTTTTTCTTGGATGGAGCTCCACTTGTATTGAAATATACTGAAAACCAACGTGAACGCCCGTTTTCAGTATATTCCAATACAAATTGGCAGTCCACAAAATAAAAAAAAAAGACATCATTTCTTTCTTGGATCGAGCTCTATTTGTATTGAAATATACTGAAAACCGACTCAAACACCCGTTTTCAGTATACTCAAATACAAAATTGGCAGTCCACAACATAAAAGAAAAGACATCATTTTTTTCTTGGATGGAGCTCCATTTGTATTGAAATATACTGAAAACCAACGTGAACGCCCGTTTTCAGTATACTCCAATACAAAATTGGCTCTCCACAACATAAAAAAAGACATCATTTTTTTCTTGGATCGAGCTCCATTTGTATTGGAATATACTGAAAACCGATGAGAACGCCCGTTTTCAGTATATTCCAATACAAATTGGCAGTCCACAAAATAAAAAAAAAGACATCATTTCTTTCTTGGATCGAGCTCTATTTGTATTGAAATATACTGAAAACCGACTCAAACACCCGTTTTCAGTATACTCGAATACAAAATTGGCTGTCCACAACATAAAAAAAGACATCATTTTTTGCTTGGATCGAGCTCCATTTGCATTGGAATATACTGAAAACCGATGAGAACGCCCGTTTTCAGTATATTCCAATACAAATTGGCAGTCCACAAAATAAAAAAAAGACATCATTTTTTTCTTGGATCGAGCTCCATTTGTATTGAAATATACTGATAACCGACGTGAACGCCCGTTTTCAGTATATTCCAATACAAATTGACAATCCACAAAATAAAAAAAAGACATCATTTCTTTCTTGGATCGAGCTCTATTTGTATTGGAATATACTGAAAACCGACTCAACACCCGTTTTCAGTATATTCCAATACAAATTGGCAGTCCACAAAATAAAAAAAAAGACATCATTTCTTTCTTGGATCGAGCTCTATTTGTATTGAAATATACTGAAAACCGACTCAAACACCCGTTTTCAGTATATTCCAATACAAATTGGCAGTCCACAAAATAAAAAAAAAAGACATCATTTCTTTCTTGGATCGAGCTCTATTTGTATTGAAATATACTGAAAACCGACTCAAACACCCGTTTTCAGTATACTCGAATACAAAATTGGCAGTCCACAACATAAAAGAAAAGACATCATTTTTTTCTTGGATGGAGCTCCATTTGTATTGAAATATACTGAAAACCAACGTGAACGCCCGTTTTCAGTATACTCCAATACAAAATTGGCAGTCCACAAAATAAAAAAAAGACATCACTCCTTTCTTGGATCGAGCTCTATTTGTATTGGAATATACTGAAAACCGACTCAAACACCCGTTTTCAGTATATTCCAATACAAATTGGCAGTCCACAAAATAAAAAAAAGACATCATTTCTTTCTTGGATCGAGCTCTATTTGTATTGAAATATACTGAAAACCGACTCAAACACCCGTTTTCAGTATACTCGAATACAAAATTGGCTGTCCACAACATAAAAAAAGACATCATTTTTTGCTTGGATCGAGCTCCATTTGCATTGGAATATTCTGAAAACCGATGAGAACGCCCGTTTTCAGTATAATCCAATACAAAATTGGCAGTCCACAAAATAAAAAAAAGACATCATTTCTTTCTTGGATCGAGCTCCATTTGTATTGAAATATACTGAAAACCGACGTGAACGCCCGTTTTCAGTATATTCCAACGAACGGCTGTTTTCAGTATACTCCAATACAAAATTGGCTGTCCACAACATAAAAAAAAGACATCATTTTTTTCTTGGATGGAGCTCCACTTGTATTGAAATATACTGAAAACCAACGTGAACGCCCGTTTTCAGTATATTCCAATACAAAATTGGCAGTCCACAAAATAAAAAAAAGACATAATTTTTTTCTTGGATCGAGCTCCACTTGTATTGGAATATACTGAAAACCGACGTGAACGCCCGTTTTCAGTATATTCCAATACAAAATTGGCAGTCCACAAAATAAAAAAAAGACATCATTTTTTTCTTGGATCGAGCTCCACTTGTATTGGAATATACTGAAAACCGACGTGAAGAACCGTTTTCAGTATATTCCAATACAAATAAGACTGTCCCTAAAATAAAAAAAAAGACATCATTTCTATCTTGGTTCGAGCTCCATTTGTATTGAAATATACTGAAAACCGACGTGAACGCCCGTTTTCAGTATATTCCAACGAACGCCCGTTTTCAGTATACTCCAATACAAAATTGGCTGTCCACAATATAAATAAAAGACATCATTTTTTTCTTGGATGGAGCTCCACTTGTATTGAAATATACTGAAAACCAACGTGAACGCCCGGTTTCAGTATATTCCAATACAAAATTGGCAATCCACAAAATAAAAAAAAGACATCATTTTTTTTCTTGGATCGAGCTCCACTTGTATTGGAATATACTGAAAACCGACGTGAACGCCCGTTTTCAGTATATTCCAATACAAATTGGCAGTCCACAAAATAAAAAAAAGACATCATTTTTTTCTTGGATCGAGCTCCATTTGTATTGAAATATACTGATAACCGACGTGAACGCCCGTTTTCAGTATATTCCAATACAAATTGACAATCCACAAAATAAAAAAAAGACATCATTTCTTTCTTGGATCGAGCTCTATTTGTATTGGAATATACTGAAAACCGACTCAACACCCGTTTTCAGTATATTCCAATACAAATTGGCAGTCCACAAAATAAAAAAAAGACATCATTTCTTTCTTGGATCGAGCTCTATTTGTATTGAAATATACTGAAAACCGACTCAAACACCCGTTTTCAGTATATTCCAATACAAATTGGCAGTCCACAAAATAAAAAAAAAAGACATCATTTCTTTCTTGGATCGAGCTGTATTTGTATTGAAATATACTGAAAACCGACTCAAACACCCGTTTTCAGTATGCTCGAATACAAAATTGGCAGTCCACAACATAAAAGAAAAGACATCATTTTTTTCTTGGATGGAGCTTCATTTGTATTGAAATATACTGAAAACCAACGTGAACGCCCGTTTTCAGTATACTCCAATACAAAATTGGCTGTCCACAACATAAAAAAAGACATCATTTTTTTCTTGGATCGAGCTCCATTTGTATTGGAATATACTGAAAACCGATGAGAACGCCCGTTTTCAGTATATTCCAATACAAAATTGGCAGTCCACAAAATAAAAAAAAGACATCATTTTTTTCTTGGATCGAGCTCCACTTGTATTGGAATATACTGAAAACCGACGTGAACACCCGTTTTCAGTATATTCCAATACAAATAGGACAGTCCACAAAATAAAAAAAAAGACATCATTTCTTTCTTGGATCGAGCTCCATTTGTATTGAAATATACTGAAAACCGACGTGAACGCCCGTTTTCAGTATATTCCAACGAACGCCCGTTTTCAGTATACTCCAATACAAAATTGGCTGTCCACAACATAAAAAAAAGACATTATTTTTTTCTTGGATGGAGCTCCACTTATATTGAAATATACTGAAAACCAACGTGAACGCCCGTTTTCAGTATATTCCAATACAAAATTGGCTGTCCACAAAATAAAAAAAAGACATAATTTTTTTCTTGGATGGAGCTCCACTTGTATTGAAATATACTGAAAACCAACGTGAACGCCCGTTTTCAGTATATTCCAATACAAAATTGGCAGTCCACAAAATAAAAAAAAAGACATAATTTTTTTCTTGGATCGAGCTCCACTTGTATTGGAATATACTGAAAACCGACGTGAACGAGCGTTTTCAGTATATTCCAATACAAAATTGGCAGTCCACAAAATAAAAAAAAGACATCATTTTTTTCTTGGATCGAGCTCCACTTGTATTGGAATATACTGAAAACCGACGTGAAGAACCGGTTTCAGTATATTCGAATACAAATAAGACTGTCCACAAAATAAAAAAAAAGACATCATTTCTTTCTTGGATCGAGCTCCATTTGTATTGAAATATACTGAAAACCGACGTGAACGCCCGTTTTCAGTATATTCCAACGAACGCCCGTTTTCAGTATACTCCAATACAAAATTGGCTGTCCACAATATAAAAAAAGACATCATTTTTTTCTTGGATGGAGCTCCACTTGTATTGAAATATACTGAAAACCAACGTGAACGCCCGTTTTCAGTATATTCCAATACAAAATTGGCTGTCCACAAAATAAAAAAAAGACATCATTTTTTTCTTGGATGGAGCTCCACTTGTATTGAAATATACTGAAAACCAACGTGAACGCCCGGTTTCAGTATATTCCAATACAAAGAGGGCAGTCCACAAAATAAAAAAAAGACATCATTTTTTTTCTTGGATGGAGCTCCACTTGTATTGAAATATACTGAAAACCAACGTGAACGCCCGTTTTCAGTATATTCCAATACAAAATTGGCAATCCACAAAATAAAAAAAAGACATCATTTTTTTCTTGGATCGAGCTCCATTTGTATTGAAATATACTGATAACCGACGTGAACGCCCGTTTTCAGTATATTCCAATACAAATTGACAATCCACAAAATAAAAAAAAGACATCATTTCTTTCTTGGATCGAGCTCTATTTGTATTGGAATATACTGAAAACCGACTCAACACCCGTTTTCAGTATATTCCAATACAAATTGGCAGTCCACAAAATAAAAAAAGACATCATTTCTTTCTTGGATCGAGCTCTATTTGTATTGAAATATACTGAAAACCGACTCAAACACCCGTTTTCAGTATATTCCAATACAAATTGGCAGTCCACAAAATAAAAAAAAAAGACATCATTTCTTTCTTGGTTCGAGCTCCATTTGTATTGAAATATACTGAAAACCGACGTGAACGCCTGTTTTCAGTATATTCCAACAAACGCCCGTTTTCAGTATACTCCAATACAAAATTGGCTGTCCACAATATAAATAAAAGACATCATTTTTTTCTTGGATGGAGCTCCACTTGTATTGAAATATACTGAAAACCAACGTGAACGCCCGGTTTCAGTATATTCCAATACAAAGAGGGCAGTCCACAAATTAAAAAAAAGACATCATTTTTTTTCTTGGATGGAGCTCCACTTGTATTGAAATATACTGAAAACCAACGTGAACGCCCGTTTTCAGTATATTCCAATACAAAATTGGCAATCCACAAAATAAAAAAAAGACATCATTTTTTTTCTTGGATCGAGCTCCACTTGTATTGGAATATACTGAAAACCGACGTGAACGCCCGTTTTCAGTATATTCTAATACAAATTGGCAGTCCACAAAATAAAAAAAAGACATCATTTTTTTCTTGGATCGAGCTCCATTTGTATTGAAATATACTGATAACCGACGTGAACGCCCGTTTTCAGTATATTCCAATACAAATTGACAATCCACAAAATAAAAAAAAGACATCATTTCTTTCTTGGATCGAGCTCTATTTGTATTGGAATATACTGAAAACCGACTCAACACCCGTTTTCAGTATATTCCAATACAAATTGGCAGTCCACAAAATAAAAAAAGACATCATTTCTTTCTTGGATCGAGCTCTATTTGTATTGAAATATACTGAAAACCGACTCAAACACCCGTTTTCAGTATATTCCAATACAAATTGGCAGTCCACAAAATAAAAAAAAAGACATCATTTCTTTCTTGGATCGAGCTCTATTTGTATTGAAATATACTGAAAACCGACTCAAACACCCGTTTTCAGTATACTCGAATACAAAATTGGCAGTCCACAACATAAAAGAAAAGACATCATTTTTTTCTTGGATGGAGCTCCATTTGTATTGAAATATACTGAAAACCAACGTGAACGCCCGTTTTCAGTATACTCCAATACAAAATTGGCTCTCCACAACATAAAAAAAGACATCATTTTTTTCTTGGATCGAGCTCCATTTGTATTGGAATATACTGAAAACCGATGAGAACGCCCGTTTTCAGTATATTCCAATACAAATTGGCAGTCCACAAAATAAAAAAAAAGACATCATTTCTTTCTTGGATCGAGCTCTATTTGTATTGAAATATACTGAAAACCGACTCAAACACCCGTTTTCAGTATACTCGAATACAAAATTGGCTGTCCACAACATAAAAAAAGACATCATTTTTTGCTTGGATCGAGCTCCATTTGCATTGGAATATACTGAAAACCGATGAGAACGCCCGTTTTCAGTATATTCCAATACAAATTGGCAGTCCACAAAATAAAAAAAAGACATCATTTTTTTCTTGGATCGAGCTCCATTTGTATTGAAATATACTGATAACCGACGTGAACGCCCGTTTTCAGTATATTCCAATACAAATTGACAATCCACAAAATAAAAAAAAGACATCATTTCTTTCTTGGATCGAGCTCTATTTGTATTGAAATATACTGAAAACCGACTCAAACACCCGTTTTCAGTATATTCCAATACAAATTGGCAGTCCACAAAATAAAAAAAAAGACATCATTTCTTTCTTGGTTCGAGCTCCATTTGTATTGAAATATACTGAAAACCGACGTGAACGCCCGTTTTCAGTATATTCCAACAAACGCCCGTTTTCAGTATACTCCAATACAAAATTGGCTGTCCACAATATAAATAAAAGACATCATTTTTTTCTTGGATGGAGCTCCACTTGTATTGAAATATACTGAAAACCAACGTGAACGCCCGGTTTCAGTATATTCCAATACAAAGAGGGCAGTCCACAAATTAAAAAAAAGACATCATTTTTTTTCTTGGATGGAGCTCCACTTGTATTGAAATATACTGAAAACCAACGTGAACGCCCGTTTTCAGTATATTCCAATACAAAATTGGCAATCCACAAAATAAAAAAAAGACATCATTTTTTTTCTTGGATCGAGCTCCACTTGTATTGGAATATACTGAAAACCGACGTGAACGCCCGTTTTCAGTATATTCTAATACAAATTGGCAGTCCACAAAATAAAAAAAAGACATCATTTTTTTCTTGGATCGAGCTCCATTTGTATTGAAATATACTGATAACCGACGTGAACGCCCGTTTTCAGTATATTCCAATACAAATAGGACAGTCCACAAAATAAAAAAAAGACATCATTTCTTTCTTGGATCGAGCTCTATTTGTATTGGAATATACTGAAAACCGACTCAAACACCCGTTTTCAGTATATTCCAATACAAATTGGCAGTCCACAAAATAAAAAAAAAAGACATCATTTCTTTCTTGGTTCGAGCTCCATTTGTATTGAAATATACTGAAAACCGACGTGAACGCCTGTTTTCAGTATATTCCAACAAACGCCCGTTTTCAGTATACTCCAATACAAAATTGGCTGTCCACAATATAAATAAAAGACATCATTTTTTTCTTGGATGGAGCTCCACTTGTATTGAAATATACTGAAAACCAACGTGAACGCCCGTTTTCAGTATATTCCAATACAAAATTGGCAATCCACAAAATAAAAAAAAGACATCATTTTTTTCTTGGATCGAGCTCCACTTGTATTGGAATATACTGAAAACCGACGTGAACGCCCGTTTTCAGTATATTCTAATACAAATTGGCAGTCCACAAAATAAAAAAAAGACATCATTTTTTTCTTGGATCGAGCTCCATTTGTATTGAAATATACTGATAACCGACGTGAACGCCCGTTTTCAGTATATTCCAATACAAATTGACAATCCACAAAATAAAAAAAAGACATCATTTCTTTCTTGGATCGAGCTCTATTTGTATTGGAATATACTGAAAACCGACTCAACACCCGTTTTCAGTATATTCCAATACAAATTGGCAGTCCACAAAATAAAAAAAGACATCATTTCTTTCTTGGATCGAGCTCTATTTGTATTGAAATATACTGAAAACCGACTCAAACACCCGTTTTCAGTATATTCCAATACAAATTGGCAGTCCACAAAATAAAAAAAAAAGACATCATTTCTTTCTTGGATCGAGCTCTATTTGTATTGAAATATACTGAAAACCGACTCAAACACCCGTTTTCAGTATACTCGAATACAAAATTGGCAGTCCACAACATAAAAGAAAAGACATCATTTTTTTCTTGGATGGAGCTCCATTTGTATTGAAATATACTGAAAACCAACGTGAACGCCCGTTTTCAGTATACTCCAATACAAAATTGGCTCTCCACAACATAAAAAAAGACATCATTTTTTTCTTGGATCGAGCTCCATTTGTATTGGAATATACTGAAAACCGATGAGAACGCCCGTTTTCAGTATATTCCAATACAAATTGGCAGTCCACAAAATAAAAAAAAAGACATCATTTCTTTCTTGGATCGAGCTCTATTTGTATTGAAATATACTGAAAACCGACTCAAACACCCGTTTTCAGTATACTCGAATACAAAATTGGCTGTCCACAACATAAAAAAAGACATCATTTTTTGCTTGGATCGAGCTCCATTTGCATTGGAATATACTGAAAACCGATGAGAACGCCCGTTTTCAGTATATTCCAATACAAATTGGCAGTCCACAAAATAAAAAAAAGACATCATTTTTTTCTTGGATCGAGCTCCATTTGTATTGAAATATACTGATAACCGACGTGAACGCCCGTTTTCAGTATATTCCAATACAAATTGACAATCCACAAAATAAAAAAAAGACATCATTTCTTTCTTGGATCGAGCTCTATTTGTATTGAAATATACTGAAAACCGACTCAAACACCCGTTTTCAGTATATTCCAATACAAATTGGCAGTCCACAAAATAAAAAAAAAAGACATCATTTCTTTCTTGGTTCGAGCTCCATTTGTATTGAAATATACTGAAAACCGACGTGAACGCCCGTTTTCAGTATATTCCAACAAACGCCCGTTTTCAGTATACTCCAATACAAAATTGGCTGTCCACAATATAAATAAAAGACATCATTTTTTTCTTGGATGGAGCTCCACTTGTATTGAAATATACTGAAAACCAACGTGAACGCCCGGTTTCAGTATATTCCAATACAAAGAGGGCAGTCCACAAATTAAAAAAAAGACATCATTTTTTTTCTTGGATGGAGCTCCACTTGTATTGAAATATACTGAAAACCAACGTGAACGCCCGTTTTCAGTATATTCCAATACAAAATTGGCAATCCACAAAATAAAGAAAAAGACATCATTTTTTTTCTTGGATCGAGCTCCACTTGTATTGGAATATACTGAAAACCGACGTGAACGCCCGTTTTCAGTATATTCTAATACAAATTGGCAGTCCACAAAATAAAAAAAGACATCATTTTTTTCTTGGATCGAGCTCCATTTGTATTGAAATATACTGATAACCGACGTGAACGCCCGTTTTCAGTATATTCCAATACAAATTGACAATCCACAAAATAAAAAAAAGACATCATTTCTTTCTTGGATCGAGCTCTATTTGTATTGGAATATACTGAAAACCGACTCAACACCCGTTTTCAGTATATTCCAATACAAATTGGCAGTCCACAAAATAAAAAAAGACATCATTTCTTTCTTGGATCGAGCTCTATTTGTATTGAAATATACTGAAAACCGACTCAAACACCCGTTTTCAGTATATTCCAATACAAATTGGCAGTCCACAAAATAAAAAAAAAAGACATCATTTCTTTCTTGGATCGAGCTCTATTTGTATTGAAATATACTGAAAACCGACTCAAACACCCGTTTTCAGTATACTCGAATACAAAATTGGCAGTCCACAACATAAAAGAAAAGACATCATTTTTTTCTTGGATGGAGCTCCATTTGTATTGAAATATACTGAAAACCAACGTGAACGCCCGTTTTCAGTATACTCCAATACAAAATTGGCTCTCCACAACATAAAAAAAGACATCATTTTTTTCTTGGATCGAGCTCCATTTGTATTGGAATATACTGAAAACCGATGAGAACGCCCGTTTTCAGTATATTCCAATACAAATTGGCAGTCCACAAAATAAAAAAAAAGACATCATTTCTTTCTTGGATCGAGCTCTATTTGTATTGAAATATACTGAAAACCGACTCAAACACCCGTTTTCAGTATACTCGAATACAAAATTGGCTGTCCACAACATAAAAAAAGACATCATTTTTTGCTTGGATCGAGCTCCATTTGCATTGGAATATACTGAAAACCGATGAGAACGCCCGTTTTCAGTATATTCCAATACAAATTGGCAGTCCACAAAATAAAAAAAAGACATCATTTTTTTCTTGGATCGAGCTCCATTTGTATTGAAATATACTGATAACCGACGTGAACGCCCGTTTTCAGTATATTCCAATACAAATTGACAATCCACAAAATAAAAAAAGACATCATTTCTTTCTTGGATCGAGCTCTATTTGTATTGGAATATACTGAAAACCGACTCAACACCCGTTTTCAGTATATTCCAATACAAATTGGCAGTCCACAAAATAAAAAAAAGACATCATTTCTTTCTTGGATCGAGCTCTATTTGTATTGAAATATACTGAAAACCGACTCAAACACCCGTTTTCAGTATATTCCAATACAAATTGGCAGTCCACAAAATAAAAAAAAAAGACATCATTTCTTTCTTGGATCGAGCTCTATTTGTATTGAAATATACTGAAAACCGACTCAAACACCCGTTTTCAGTATACTCGAATACAAAATTGGCAGTCCACAACATAAAAGAAAAGACATCATTTTTTTCTTGGATGGAGCTCCATTTGTATTGAAATATACTGAAAACCAACGTGAACGCCCGTTTTCAGTATACTCCAATACAAAATTGGCAGTCCACAAAATAAAAAAAAGACATCACTCCTTTCTTGGATCGAGCTCTATTTGTATTGGAATATACTGAAAACCGACTCAAACACCCGTTTTCAGTATATTCCAATACAAATTGGCAGTCCACAAAATAAAAAAAAGACATCATTTCTTTCTTGGATCGAGCTCTATTTGTATTGAAATATACTGAAAACCGACTCAAACACCCGTTTTCAGTATACTCGAATACAAAATTGGCTGTCCACAACATAAAAAAAGACATCATTTTTTGCTTGGATCGAGCTCCATTTGCATTGGAATATACTGAAAACCGATGAGAACGCCCGTTTTCAGTATAATCCAATACAAAATTGGCAGTCCACAAAATAAAAAAAAGACATCATTTCTTTCTTGGATCGAGCTCCATTTGTATTGAAATATACTGAAAACCGACGTGAACGCCCGTTTTCAGTATATTCCAACGAACGGCTGTTTTCAGTATACTCCAATACAAAATTGGCTGTCCACAACATAAAAAAAAGACATCATTTTTTTCTTGGATGGAGCTCCACTTGTATTGAAATATACTGAAAACCAACGTGAACGCCCGTTTTCAGTATATTCCAATACAAAATTGGCAGTCCACAAAATAAAAAAAAAGACATAATTTTTTTCTTGGATCGAGCTCCACTTGTATTGGAATATACTGAAAACCGACCTGAACGCCCGTTTTCAGTATATTCCAATACAAAATTGGCAGTCCACAAAATAAAAAAAAGACATCATTTTTTTCTTGGATCGAGCTCCACTTGTATTGGAATATACTGAAAACCGACGTGAAGAACCGTTTTCAGTATATTCCAATACAAATAAGACTGTCCACAAAATAAAAAAAAAGACATCATTTCTTTCTTGGTTCGAGCTCCATTTGTATTGAAATATACTGAAAACCGACGTGAACGCCCGTTTTCAGTATATTCCAACGAACGCCCGTTTTCAGTATACTCCAATACAAAATTGGCTGTCCACAATATAAATAAAAGACATCATTTTTTTCTTGGATGGAGCTCCACTTGTATTGAAATATACTGAAAACCAACGTGAACGCCCGGTTTCAGTATATTCCAATACAAAGAGGGCAGTCCACAAAATAAAAAAAAGACATCATTTTTTTTCTTGGATGGAGCTCCACTTGTATTGAAATATACTGAAAACCAACGTGAACGCCCGTTTTCAGTATATTCCAATACAAAATTGGCAATCCACAAAATAAAAAAAAGACATCATTTTTTTTCTTGGATCGAGCTCCACTTGTATTGGAATATACTGAAAACCGACGTGAACGCCCGTTTTCAGTATATTCCAATACAAATTGGCAGTCCACAAAATAAAAAAAAGACATCATTTTTTTCTTGGATCGAGCTCCATTTGTATTGAAATATACTGATAACCGACGTGAACGCCCGTTTTCAGTATATTCCAATACAAATTGACAATCCACAAAATAAAAAAAAGACATCATTTCTTTCTTGGATCGAGCTCTATTTGTATTGGAATATACTGAAAACCGACTCAACACCCGTTTTCAGTATATTCCAATACAAATTGGCAGTCCACAAAATAAAAAAAAGACATCATTTCTTTCTTGGATCGAGCTCTATTTGTATTGAAATATACTGAAAACCGACTCAAACACCCGTTTTCAGTATATTCCAATACAAATTGGCAGTCCACAAAATAAAAAAAAAGACATCATTTCTTTCTTGGATCGAGCTGTATTTGTATTGAAATATACTGAAAACCGACTCAAACACCCGTTTTCAGTATACTCGAATACAAAATTGGCAGTCCACAACATAAAAGAAAAGACATCATTTTTTTCTTGGATGGAGCTTCATTTGTATTGAAATATACTGAAAACCAACGTGAACGCCCGTTTTCAGTATACTCCAATACAAAATTGGCTGTCCACAACATAAAAAAAGACATCATTTTTTTCTTGGATCGAGCTCCATTTGTATTGGAATATACTGAAAACCGATGAGAACGCCCGTTTTCAGTATATTCCAATACAAAATTGGCAGTCCACAAAATAAAAAAAAGACATCATTTTTTTCTTGGATCGAGCTCCACTTGTATTGGAATATACTGAAAACCGACGTGAACACCCGTTTTCAGTATATTCCAATACAAATAGGACAGTCCACAAAATAAAAAAAAAGACATCATTTCTTTCTTGGATCGAGCTCCATTTGTATTGAAATATACTGAAAACCGACGTGAACGCCCGTTTTCAGTATATTCCAACGAACGCCCGTTTTCAGTATACTCCAATACAAAATTGGCTGTCCACAACATAAAAAAAAGACATTATTTTTTTCTTGGATGGAGCTCCACTTGTATTGAAATATACTGAAAACCAACGTGAACGCCCGTTTTCAGTATATTCCAATACAAAATTGGCTGTCCACAAAATAAAAAAAAGACATAATTTTTTTCTTGGATGGAGCTCCACTTGTATTGAAATATACTGAAAACCAACGTGAACGCCCGTTTTCAGTATATTCCAATACAAATTGGCAGTCCACAAAATAAAAAAAAAGACATCATTTCTTTCTTGGATCGAGCTCTATTTGTATTGAAATATACTGAAAACCGACTCAAACACCCGTTTTCAGTATACTCGAATACAAAATTGGCTGTCCACAACATAAAAAAAGACATCATTTTTTGCTTGGATCGAGCTCCATTTGCATTGGAATATACTGAAAACCGATGAGAACGCCCGTTTTCAGTATATTCCAATACAAATTGGCAGTCCACAAAATAAAAAAAAGACATCATTTTTTTCTTGGATCGAGCTCCATTTGTATTGAAATATACTGATAACCGACGTGAACGCCCGTTTTCAGTATATTCCAATACAAATTGACAATCCACAAAATAAAAAAAAGACATCATTTCTTTCTTGGATCGAGCTCTATTTGTATTGAAATATACTGAAAACCGACTCAAACACCCGTTTTCAGTATATTCCAATACAAATTGGCAGTCCACAAAATAAAAAAAAAAGACATCATTTCTTTCTTGGTTCGAGCTCCATTTGTATTGAAATATACTGAAAACCGACGTGAACGCCCGTTTTCAGTATATTCCAACAAACGCCCGTTTTCAGTATACTCCAATACAAAATTGGCTGTCCACAATATAAATAAAAGACATCATTTTTTTCTTGGATGGAGCTCCACTTGTATTGAAATATACTGAAAACCAACGTGAACGCCCGGTTTCAGTATATTCCAATACAAAGAGGGCAGTCCACAAATTAAAAAAAAGACATCATTTTTTTTCTTGGATGGAGCTCCACTTGTATTGAAATATACTGAAAACCAACGTGAACGCCCGTTTTCAGTATATTCCAATACAAAATTGGCAATCCACAAAATAAAGAAAAAGACATCATTTTTTTTCTTGGATCGAGCTCCACTTGTATTGGAATATACTGAAAACCGACGTGAACGCCCGTTTTCAGTATATTCTAATACAAATTGGCAGTCCACAAAATAAAAAAAGACATCATTTTTTTCTTGGATCGAGCTCCATTTGTATTGAAATATACTGATAACCGACGTGAACGCCCGTTTTCAGTATATTCCAATACAAATTGACAATCCACAAAATAAAAAAAAGACATCATTTCTTTCTTGGATCGAGCTCTATTTGTATTGGAATATACTGAAAACCGACTCAACACCCGTTTTCAGTATATTCCAATACAAATTGGCAGTCCACAAAATAAAAAAAGACATCATTTCTTTCTTGGATCGAGCTCTATTTGTATTGAAATATACTGAAAACCGACTCAAACACCCGTTTTCAGTATATTCCAATACAAATTGGCAGTCCACAAAATAAAAAAAAAAGACATCATTTCTTTCTTGGATCGAGCTCTATTTGTATTGAAATATACTGAAAACCGACTCAAACACCCGTTTTCAGTATACTCGAATACAAAATTGGCAGTCCACAACATAAAAGAAAAGACATCATTTTTTTCTTGGATGGAGCTCCATTTGTATTGAAATATACTGAAAACCAACGTGAACGCCCGTTTTCAGTATACTCCAATACAAAATTGGCTCTCCACAACATAAAAAAAGACATCATTTTTTTCTTGGATCGAGCTCCATTTGTATTGGAATATACTGAAAACCGATGAGAACGCCCGTTTTCAGTATATTCCAATACAAATTGGCAGTCCACAAAATAAAAAAAAAGACATCATTTCTTTCTTGGATCGAGCTCTATTTGTATTGAAATATACTGAAAACCGACTCAAACACCCGTTTTCAGTATACTCGAATACAAAATTGGCTGTCCACAACATAAAAAAAGACATCATTTTTTGCTTGGATCGAGCTCCATTTGCATTGGAATATACTGAAAACCGATGAGAACGCCCGTTTTCAGTATATTCCAATACAAATTGGCAGTCCACAAAATAAAAAAAAGACATCATTTTTTTCTTGGATCGAGCTCCATTTGTATTGAAATATACTGATAACCGACGTGAACGCCCGTTTTCAGTATATTCCAATACAAATTGACAATCCACAAAATAAAAAAAGACATCATTTCTTTCTTGGATCGAGCTCTATTTGTATTGGAATATACTGAAAACCGACTCAACACCCGTTTTCAGTATATTCCAATACAAATTGGCAGTCCACAAAATAAAAAAAAGACATCATTTCTTTCTTGGATCGAGCTCTATTTGTATTGAAATATACTGAAAACCGACTCAAACACCCGTTTTCAGTATATTCCAATACAAATTGGCAGTCCACAAAATAAAAAAAAAAGACATCATTTCTTTCTTGGATCGAGCTCTATTTGTATTGAAATATACTGAAAACCGACTCAAACACCCGTTTTCAGTATACTCGAATACAAAATTGGCAGTCCACAACATAAAAGAAAAGACATCATTTTTTTCTTGGATGGAGCTCCATTTGTATTGAAATATACTGAAAACCAACGTGAACGCCCGTTTTCAGTATACTCCAATACAAAATTGGCAGTCCACAAAATAAAAAAAAGACATCACTCCTTTCTTGGATCGAGCTCTATTTGTATTGGAATATACTGAAAACCGACTCAAACACCCGTTTTCAGTATATTCCAATACAAATTGGCAGTCCACAAAATAAAAAAAAGACATCATTTCTTTCTTGGATCGAGCTCTATTTGTATTGAAATATACTGAAAACCGACTCAAACACCCGTTTTCAGTATACTCGAATACAAAATTGGCTGTCCACAACATAAAAAAAGACATCATTTTTTGCTTGGATCGAGCTCCATTTGCATTGGAATATACTGAAAACCGATGAGAACGCCCGTTTTCAGTATAATCCAATACAAAATTGGCAGTCCACAAAATAAAAAAAAGACATCATTTCTTTCTTGGATCGAGCTCCATTTGTATTGAAATATACTGAAAACCGACGTGAACGCCCGTTTTCAGTATATTCCAACGAACGGCTGTTTTCAGTATACTCCAATACAAAATTGGCTGTCCACAACATAAAAAAAAGACATCATTTTTTTCTTGGATGGAGCTCCACTTGTATTGAAATATACTGAAAACCAACGTGAACGCCCGTTTTCAGTATATTCCAATACAAAATTGGCAGTCCACAAAATAAAAAAAAAGACATAATTTTTTTCTTGGATCGAGCTCCACTTGTATTGGAATATACTGAAAACCGACCTGAACGCCCGTTTTCAGTATATTCCAATACAAAATTGGCAGTCCACAAAATAAAAAAAAGACATCATTTTTTTCTTGGATCGAGCTCCACTTGTATTGGAATATACTGAAAACCGACGTGAAGAACCGTTTTCAGTATATTCCAATACAAATAAGACTGTCCACAAAATAAAAAAAAAGACATCATTTCTTTCTTGGTTCGAGCTCCATTTGTATTGAAATATACTGAAAACCGACGTGAACGCCCGTTTTCAGTATATTCCAACGAACGCCCGTTTTCAGTATACTCCAATACAAAATTGGCTGTCCACAATATAAATAAAAGACATCATTTTTTTCTTGGATGGAGCTCCACTTGTATTGAAATATACTGAAAACCAACGTGAACGCCCGGTTTCAGTATATTCCAATACAAAGAGGGCAGTCCACAAAATAAAAAAAAGACATCATTTTTTTTCTTGGATGGAGCTCCACTTGTATTGAAATATACTGAAAACCAACGTGAACGCCCGTTTTCAGTATATTCCAATACAAAATTGGCAATCCACAAAATAAAAAAAAGACATCATTTTTTTTCTTGGATCGAGCTCCACTTGTATTGGAATATACTGAAAACCGACGTGAACGCCCGTTTTCAGTATATTCCAATACAAATTGGCAGTCCACAAAATAAAAAAAAGACATCATTTTTTTCTTGGATCGAGCTCCATTTGTATTGAAATATACTGATAACCGACGTGAACGCCCGTTTTCAGTATATTCCAATACAAATTGACAATCCACAAAATAAAAAAAAGACATCATTTCTTTCTTGGATCGAGCTCTATTTGTATTGGAATATACTGAAAACCGACTCAACACCCGTTTTCAGTATATTCCAATACAAATTGGCAGTCCACAAAATAAAAAAAAGACATCATTTCTTTCTTGGATCGAGCTCTATTTGTATTGAAATATACTGAAAACCGACTCAAACACCCGTTTTCAGTATATTCCAATACAAATTGGCAGTCCACAAAATAAAAAAAAAGACATCATTTCTTTCTTGGATCGAGCTGTATTTGTATTGAAATATACTGAAAACCGACTCAAACACCCGTTTTCAGTATACTCGAATACAAAATTGGCAGTCCACAACATAAAAGAAAAGACATCATTTTTTTCTTGGATGGAGCTTCATTTGTATTGAAATATACTGAAAACCAACGTGAACGCCCGTTTTCAGTATACTCCAATACAAAATTGGCTGTCCACAACATAAAAAAAGACATCATTTTTTTCTTGGATCGAGCTCCATTTGTATTGGAATATACTGAAAACCGATGAGAACGCCCGTTTTCAGTATATTCCAATACAAAATTGGCAGTCCACAAAATAAAAAAAAGACATCATTTTTTTCTTGGATCGAGCTCCACTTGTATTGGAATATACTGAAAACCGACGTGAACACCCGTTTTCAGTATATTCCAATACAAATAGGACAGTCCACAAAATAAAAAAAAAGACATCATTTCTTTCTTGGATCGAGCTCCATTTGTATTGAAATATACTGAAAACCGACGTGAACGCCCGTTTTCAGTATATTCCAACGAACGCCCGTTTTCAGTATACTCCAATACAAAATTGGCTGTCCACAACATAAAAAAAAGACATTATTTTTTTCTTGGATGGAGCTCCACTTGTATTGAAATATACTGAAAACCAACGTGAACGCCCGTTTTCAGTATATTCCAATACAAAATTGGCTGTCCACAAAATAAAAAAAAGACATAATTTTTTTCTTGGATGGAGCTCCACTTGTATTGAAATATACTGAAAACCAACGTGAACGCCCGTTTTCAGTATATTCCAATACAAAATTGGCAGTCCACAAAATAAAAAAAAAGACATAATTTTTTTCTTGGATCGAGCTCCACTTGTATTGGAATATACTGAAAACCGACGTGAACGAGCGTTTTCAGTATATTCCAATACAAAATTGGCAGTCCACAAAATAAAAAAAAGACATCATTTTTTTCTTGGATCGAGCTCCACTCTTATTGGAATATACTGAAAACCGACGTGAAGAACCGGTTTCAGTATATTCGAATACAAATAAGACTGTCCACAAAATAAAAAAAAAGACATCATTTCTTTCTTGGATCGAGCTCCATTTGTATTGAAATATACTGAAAACCGACGTGAACGCCCGTTTTCAGTATATTCCAACGAACGCCCGTTTTCAGTATACTCCAATACAAAATTGGCTGTCCACAATATAAAAAAAGACATCATTTTTTTCTTGGATGGAGCTCCACTTGTATTGAAATATACTGAAAACCAACGTGAACGCCCGTTTTCAGTATATTCCAATACAAAATTGGCTGTCCACAAAATAAAAAAAAGACATCATTTTTTTCTTGGATGGAGCTCCACTTGTATTGAAATATACTGAAAACCAACGTGAACGCCCGGTTTCAGTATATTCCAATACAAAGAGGGCAGTCCACAAAATAAAAAAAAGCCATCATTTTTTTTCTTGGATGGAGCTCCACTTGTATTGAAATATACTGAAAACCAACGTGAACGCCCGTTTTCAGTATATTCCAATACAAAATTGGCAATCCACAAAATAAAAAAAAGACATCATTTTTTTTCTTGGATCGAGCTCCACTTGTATTGGAATATACTGAAAACCGACGTGAACGCCCGTTTTCAGTATATTCCAATACAAATTGGCAGTCCACAAAATAAAAAAAAGACATCATTTTTTTCTTGGATCGAGCTCCATTTGTATTGAAATATACTGATAACCGACGTGAACGCCCGTTTTCAGTATATTCCAATACAAATTGGCAATCCACAAAATAAAAAAAAGACATCATTTCTTTCTTGGATCGAGCTCTATTTGTATTGGAATATACTGAAAACCGACTCAACACCCGTTTTCAGTATATTCCAATACAAATTGGCAGTCCACAAAATAAAAAAAAAGACATCATTTCTTTCTTGGATCGAGCTCTATTTGTATTGAAATATACTGAAAACCGACTCAAACACCCGTTTTCAGTATATTCCAATACAAATTGGCAGTCCACAAAATAAAAAAAAGACATCATTTTTTCTTGGATCGAGCTCCATTTGTATTGAAATATACTGAAAACCGACGTGAACGCCCGTTTTCAGTATATTCCAATACAAATTGGCAATCCACAAAATAAAAAAAAGACATCATTTCTTTCTTGGATCGAGCTCTATTTGTATTGGAATATACTGAAAACCGACTCAAACACCCGTTTTCAGTATATTCCAATACAAATTGGCAGTCCACAAAATAAAAAAAAGACATCATTTCTTTCTTGGATCGAGCTCCATTTGTATAGAAATAGCTAGAAATCAGTTCGAACGCCCGTTTTCAGTATATTGTAATACAAGTGAAATGACATGAAAAATGCAAAAAGAGGAAAAGTAGCCTGCCTACCTTGACGGAAATTCTATTCCAAAAGGGGAAAACTTGTATCCAGGTGGGCCCACAGCACGGCCGGAACTCAAGCGAAACTCGATTGGTTGAAATCGATCCATTAAATAACATTCTTAAAAAACAGTAAAGTTTTATTCTATTCCAAAAGGGGAAAACTTGTATCCAGGTGGGCCCACAGCACGGTGTACAGCGTAGGGGATGAAAGTACAGCGGTTTGTTGAAATCGATGATAATTTCCTCTTTAGTCGGCGGAACTGTAAATCTATCCTGTCTTAACTCTTCTAATCTCTTTGAAAGTCTTTCCACTTGCTCTGCTAAGGTTTCCTCGGTACTCATGATCTCTCTTAGTTTAGGGAAGTCTTGACGTATTGGCTAGAGAACAGAGGGTCTTTTTCTCTCTATACATATATCATGTGGGAGCGTGTAATTTATAAATCCTTATGAAATCTTTCTACGTCTTGTGTAACTTGGAAGATTCGTCTTGTGTAACTTGGAAAATTCTTCTTCTTCTCGTCGATTGGGGTGGAGTTATGGAAAAGAAATGGGATTGGAAAGAAATCAACATATTACAAAAAAAAGAACTTTTTTTTTCTATTTTTTTTCCTCTAGGGATTTACATACCATTTCATTCATGAACATTCAAGGGTTCTCTCCAAGACCAAATTTTAGAAGAGGACCACAAAGAGTACACTTGAGGATCCTCTTTCAGGTCTAGGTGAGATAAGGGTTGAGACCAATATTCTTGGGTCTCTAAAGCATCCCAACTTAGACATTTATTATTATTATTAGAAAGTTCATCCTCCTCCTCCTCCTCATCGTCGCACGAGTTCTCCTGGGGAGATTCTTCCGCCTCCTCTTCGTCTTCGACAGCTTTGCTTTCGGAGGGGTGACAATGTAATTTCCGGAAAACGTAACTACCCTCCATCAAATGGTATCGAAAATTTCTCACCTTGTTCTCGGCACAATGAATCATCTTTTGGAAATATTGGTGTCGCGTGCATTTCGACTTGTTCCGCCACTCGGTTTTCCCTGGGATGTAAAACTCGTAAACGGATCGCTGGCAGAGCTTGCTGAAAAATTCGGCTTTATCGTATCCATTGACGTAGATCACCTCCACATTTTCGGTCAGCATTTTCAGGATTGTAGGAAGATGCTCGTAGGAAAGACGACCCTCGGTCCATTGCAGGCCGTGTCGGTTATTTGTAGTCTGGTTGACCAGAGCTTGATTGCGGGACGATAAGTCATCGTAATGGACAGGAGGGAGAAAAATCATGGAGCCGCATAAGGTTAAATCGCAAGTGATGTAGCCCAGTTCTTTCAAGATGAAACATATATCTCCCGTCTTTGGATCATAACAGTGAAAGTATTCCATGTCCAGAACAATATAGGAATCTTTGAGAGGTTTGGCACTCAAAAGTCCATCTTCTTCAATTGAGGAAAAAAAGAAAACAAAATTCTCTCTCTCTCTCGCTGTGTGTCCTGAAAGAAAACATGGATAGCGTTCTCTCGCCGTCTCCTCTTTTATAGAGAGAGAGAGAGAGAGAGAAGGTTGCACGTGACAGGTCGTATGAATTCTGGGAAAGGTCACATTCGTATATATATTTGTTTTTTGAATAATATCGTGCGTATGTCAATACACATCCATCATAATAATAATAAAGGTCACCTTGGAAAGAAAAAGAAATAAAAAACATGGAACTCGTGCTCGACTTTGAAGGTTTCTGCGATTCTCAAGGAGCCTTTATTGTGAAAGAATTGGCTTACGTCACATTGGACGGTACTTCTCGAGGGGTATTTGTTTTTCAACCCCCGTTTCCATGGCAAATGCTCACCGAGAAAGAAAAACGAACCGCTGCGTGGGCGAGTGATTATTATCACGGCTTGTCGTGGTACGAAGGAGAAATTCCGTACAGTTATTTTCCATGGGTGTTAACGATGTTGACGGAACCTTTTCCCATGATTTGGGTGCGAGGAGAAATGAAACGGCGGTTTTTAGAGAAATGGTTGCAAAGATCCATTTATTGCATTTCGGGATCGACGCAAGAGATTCTCAAATACAATGGGATCGAACACATGAATTGTCCTAACCATACAAAAGGTTTTTTCCATTGCGCTCTACAAAAAGCGTTTCGTTATCATTATTATTTAAAGACACAGAGAAGAAATTCGCAAGGTCGATCCTGCACAATTCAATCTTGACAGAACTCATTAAAAAAATACATATATCATGTTACTTCTTCAACAGCACAGATGGTTCTGAAGCGAAACTTGGAATTTTGAAATAATAGATCAGGGAGAAATCATTCTTAAAAACAAATGGTAAAGTCTCGAATCGGCTGGGAGAAAAAAAATTTCTCAGAGCTGAGATAAAATTCTCTAATGAAAAAAAAAAAAACTTTTGGTTAATTTTTATCATGTCTTAGACATGATAAAAATTAATGACCCTCCCTTTTTGTCTGGGAAGGATGTCTCACCCTTTCTAAAAATAGACCATGACTCATCCTTTCTCTAATGGCAATCATTCCATGAATGAATCACGATTTGTTTTTCAAAAGAGTGAGACAACATTCCCAGACGAAAAGGGAAGAGGGTCGTTAATTTTTATCATGTCTAAGACATGATAAAAATTAACAAAAGGTTTTTTTTTTTTTTTTTTTTTTTTTTTTTTTTTTTGAGTTGGAGAATTTTTCTCAGCTCTGAAAATTTTTTTCCAGTCGACTCGAGACTTTACCATTTATATTTACGAATAGTCTTTGGATTATTTATTTATTTTCTTTTAAAAAGAAAAATTCTGAGCTAGACCTATCTATTGGCTTAACATTCTGGTCATAGAAACAGTCTACAATCTCATTTTATTTTTCGAGGCTAATGCACGGGTTCTCCAATCAAAAGGGTTACTATCAAGGGATTGGTTTGAATGCATTTATCTGCAAATGTTGTAGGATTCTGTTGTTGAGAAGGGGGTATATTATTATTATTATTATTATTATGATTGTGGCAGATTCGTTTTCTACATGGAAGTCTAATCTCCTCCGAAGACCTTTTCTGGGGATCGTCGATAGATGGTTTTTCAATAGGAATCGTTTCCCTCGGATCCTCAAGAGATAGACGGGGGTCCTGTCTTGAGACATGGAGCGGTCTCTCCTCCTCCTCCTCTTCCTCGAGAAGTCTTGAGAAAGGGAGAGGATTTTCGGTTCCCTTATTCTCGAGGGGTCTTGACAAATTGAGAGGTCCCTCCTCTTCGAAAGAGAGAGAAGTTTTGGTTCCCTTATCCTCGAGGGGTCTTGACAAATTGAGAGGTCCCTCATTTTCGAGGGGTCTTGATAAATGGAGAGGTTTTTCATCTTCGAGGGGGTTTGACAATGGGAGAGATCTCTCCTTCTCGAGGGGTCTCTCTTCCTCAAGGGGTCTTGAGGAAGGGAGAGGTTTTTCATCCTCGACGGGTTTTGACAAACGGAGAGGAATCTGAACAGGCTTCTCCTCATCCCCATCATTATCGAGGAGGATGAGGATAGGCTTTTGGAAAGGTTTTTTCTTTTTCTTCTGAACAGGCTCCTCTTGATGCTCGGGGAGAGGGATGGGGTAGTTGTTACACCATTCTATTTTTTCTTGCTCGAGGAGTTTTTCAAAAGTCGTGGCCTCCTTAAGATGAGACGAAGGAGGAGAGTTCTCGAGAAGAATATAATAGGTATTCTTCCCAGTCTTCTCGATCGAGAGAGGTTCGTGCAAACATTTGTGCAACCATTCACTAAAATGAACGAGAATCCCTTTTGTCTTCTCAAGACGATCCATAATCCTATTCATTTGCGAGACGGTTAGAATGTGGGACGTGTAAAAATATTTGGCTCGTTTCATTAACAAAATTTGTGCATCCAAAGGTGGAATGTCACGAGCCATCAACACGTTTTCGTCGGATAAAAATTCGTCCCGCATCTTTTGATAACTCCCCACGGTATGATAACCCGCACATTTTGAAAAATCGGAGGCTTTCAGGTAAACGACTCCTTGGATGATATAAAAGGAAAGATCAACATATTTATATTTGAAAGGAATACACGTAGTGAGCTGGGGATGCCTCCTCATGATCCACTTGGACAAAAATAGGACTTTAAGGCTCTCCCCTTTTATTTATAGAGAGAAAGAGAGTGTGACCTTCCCTTCCCACCTCCTCTCTCCCTGCTTCCTCTATCTCTGGACGTGCTTGGATTGGAAAGGGTGACTTTGAAGAATAATTTTTTGTTTATTAAATTATTACTTTCACTTCCTCATTCCCACACACATTCATCTTTTAAGAAAAGAAAAAGAGGTCATGGAGATAAGATTTCTTGGAAAGAAGAGAGAGAGAGAGAAACAAAAAAAAAAAACAAATAAAACGGACGTCATAGAGCCTCTATGTGAGTCTGTGTGTGTCTAAATATAAAAACGCGAGAGTACTGGGCGAGATCATTTCTTTTCCATTGGGAGCCATGTCGCTATTAGATGTTTTTCCAACTCAACTAATTTCGAACGGGGAGGATTTGAAGACGCTAAAGCAAATCTCCAACTTGAAAATCTTTTTGGCGTGTCATTGTGCGACATTTATTCCGCATTTACCACCTCATCAAGCGATCGTTTCTTTCAACCAAGATGTCGAATCCTCCAACCTGCTCGTTCAGAATATATACAGAAATTTATTCGAATCGCAACAAACGAAAGAGGAATCTCCCTTCTCTTGGAATCGGATGGATCGAGCTTTAAGACGGCCCATTCAAACAGACCGGCGATATACGGATCCGCGCACGAGTTTTCGGTGGAAAAATATTTTCCTCACGAAACGATATTTTACGTTTGGAGTGAGAACGACGGCTGAGGACGAAGTTCATATTGTTCAAACCACAGCCGCTCCTCTCGCCTATTACGAATCATCGTCCCCCAATCTGAAGGAAAGAAGTTTTAAAGTCAGCGACAGGATGAAATATAAGAAATATATTCTAAGACCTTTTCAAAACTATGTCGTTCCCCCGAAAACGCAATATCTCATCGTCACAACCCAGAAGAGTCTCTTTCTCGTCGATCGGTGCTCGTACTCGCTTTGGAAACAATTGAAAGAGGAGATTTTTTTCCAATCGCCGATGGTGTTTCAAGAAAAAGAAGAAGAAAACCCTCCGCCACCTTTACCCATCCCTTCCTTAGATGATAAGAGGAGCTGGACCAAACCGTCGTCATGGCCCGAAACAAAATCGACCCGGCAACGGAATGAAATTGAAGTCATCACGATTGAAGATGTGGAGGAAGAAAAAAAATTATCTCTTAAAAAACGGTCGACTTACCGGAACCTACCTGGCGTGCAAGATCCGCTTCAGAATCCAGAAGCTTCTTCTTCTTCTTCTTCTTCCCCGACTTGTTCAAAGCCCTTCCCGTATGGAATGATTATATGGACTTACAAAATTTGGTGCAACAGGAAGGAGAAGAAAATAATCATACGGATGGGTGGGTCAAAGACTGTTTAGATCATTTAACCTCGAATGAAATTGAACTGTTATGGAATTGCATTTCTGAAATCACATCGGAAATGGGATAAAAACTAAAACAAAAAAAAAACAATTTTTTTAATAACAAATTGGAGGAGGGTCATGATGTCAATTAAAAAAAATATTATATAGAGTCCAATCTTGGTGGTTCACTTCAGTTTTCCAGCATGAGGTGATCCACGTTTCCCGAAATATGGATCCCATTCCAAGAGCCTTCACTTCAGTTCTTTTTTTTTCTACCATGAGGAGAGGGTCCCCAAAGGGCTACCCATGTCCAAAGAGAGAAAGTGTAGAGCGTTCATTTCAGTTTTTTTTCAAGTTTAGGGGAGGGAGGTCTCAAAATGACACCCCCATTTTCAAAGAGAGATGGTGTAGAGCGTTCATTTCTGTTTTTTTCCAAAGTTAGGGAGTTTTCAAATGGCTACCCATTTCAGAGAAAGAGAGAGAGAGAGAGAAAATGCGTAGAGCGTTCATTTCAGTTTTCCAACATTAGAAGGTTCCAAAATACCTTCTGAATTCAAAGAGAGATCGTGTAGAGCGTTCATTTGCAGTTCTTCAAGATCAGAAGAAGAGGGTCCGCTTTTCAGAGACAGCGAAGTGCAGACTTCAGTTTTCTCCCTCCCCAAGAATAGAGGGTCCCAAAATGGCCTTCCATTTCAAAGAGAGAGGGAGAGGCGTTCATTTCCATTCTCCAAGATAGGGTCGTCTGCTTTTTCCCAAAATGGCTTCCCAATTCAAAGAGAGAGAGAGAGAAAGGGCGTGTAGAGCGGTCATGTTCATTCTCCAAGATAGGGTCGTCAGCTTTTTCTCAAAATGGCATCTCCCCATTCAAAAAGAGATCGTAACCAATTTTTTCCAGTTTTTTCCAAGATGGGGGGGGGAGAAGAAAACCTAGGATGGAATAACACGACACACAGAGAGAAAGAGAAAAAAAACGCCATCTTGTCATTTTCTGATAGGGTACCGGTGTTCGAATACTTTTGTGACCGACTGTCTGATCATACTGTGAGAACCATGAAATCGGAAAAGCGATGGGTTTCACAGTTAACGAGGCAATCGAAGACAGACTGGGAAAGAGAGATCCTTTTTTTTAGCTGAGAAGCAGATTGCCCTGGAAATCCGTGACTCTGACCATATAATTTCTCCATAGACTCTTTGAACGGTATTCAGGAGACATCCTCCATGAGGGAAAAAAATCTCCCCTTCCCCTTCTAAATCGACTGGAAAGAGAATGAGGTGGAAGAGATCCATCCACGAGAGATCATACTCTTGAACGTCAGACAAATATGAAGTCGAATAGCTTAAACAAAAAATGCTTGAAAAGTCATCGTGTCTCGAAAATCTAGGTCTCTCTCTCTCTGAAGGAAATGAGAAAATGGAAATCTGCGTTTTTCTTCCTAAACGGCTAACATTCATCTGAAGTGACACTCGAAATGTTTAAATAGATAAACGAGAATCCATTCTTAAAAAAATGACGCTGTGTCGTCAATTGGAGAATCGAGTCGGCTGGGAAAATATTTTGAGAGCCAGGAAAAAAAATTTTCTAACTTAAAAAAAAAAAAAATACTTTTTGTTAATTTTTATCATGTCTCCTAGACATGATAAAAATTAACTATTTTTATCATGTCTCCTAGACATGATAAAAATTAACTACCTTCCCCTTTTGTCTGGGAATGTTGTCTCACCGTTTCTAAAAATAGATCATCACTCATCCTTTCTAAAAAGAATAAAATTCCAAGAATGGGTTCTGGTCTATTTTTAGAAACGGAGAGACAACATTCCCAGACAAAAGGAGGGTAGAGTTAATTTTTATCATGTCTAGAAGACATGATAAAAATTAACCAAAAGTTTTTTTTTTTTTTTTTTTTTTTTTTTTTTTGAGTTAGAGAATTTTTTTTTCCAGGCTCTCAAAATTTTTTCCCAGCCGACTCGATTCTCCATTGACAAGACAGCGCCATTTTTTTTAAGAATAAACTCTCGTTTATCTATTTAAGCATTCCCAGTTTGGCTTTAGATGAGTGTCAGCCGTTGAAGAAGAAGCATCCTGTCACTTGGGAGAGACATATTTTGAGGAGTCAACATGTTGTGTGGACCGTTGAGATCGATTTTTCTCTTCCCATTGTGTGGACATTGTTGAGCATTTTGTGAAGCTCTGAAAGAATGGAGGGGATGGAGAATATTTCTTTTTATTGAATTTTTAAAAAAAGATTTAAGATTGACATTTTATAACAGGTTTTTCTTCTAGTTTGACGATTTCTTTTTCTTGGGAGATGTTTCTATTGGAAAGATGGAAGGAAAGACGATTCCCACATAGAAGAAGGTCCATGAGAAACTCGTACGGATCTTGGTTCTCTTTTCGAGCCGATATATCGTACGGAATCCGGGACATGTTTTGCAATCGCTCCAGTTCCTCCTCGTATTTTTGCTTGCTCGCCAATTTCATGCGGGGACGAAACTGGTCCAGAATATACAATCCCTGGGGTTGAGTCACTCGAGAAAAAGGGACATATTGCTGAAATCGATTAAAAGGTCCGTGCATGGAAATTGCGATCGACGGAAAGGTGGCTCCTTGGGCTTTATGAGCCGTAATCGCTTCGGCTAACATCAAAGGAAACTGTTCGCGATAAAATGCGAGTCTTTTCGTCGAACAGGTGTCAATACGAATGGAGACGCGATCGATAGGAGCTAGACTATTCGAAAATTGCAGCCAGACACGCGTCACAACTCCGTCTTCATCCTGGTCTATTTGGTGTAGTGTTCCAATCGCTCCATTCATCCATCCTTTGGATCTGTCGAGCGTTTTAGTCAATTGATATCGCGCTCCTCTTTGTAAATGGAGGACGGATTCGAGATTCGCCATCTGAGATCGATGTAAATGTCGTCTCCGTTTCATCATCCTCTTCCGCAATTTTTCGCTCTCGGAATAAATCACGTCTCGAGCCAGACACGAACAGTACGTCCCTCGGGATTGGAGACGTTTCATATTATATTTCTCGGCATCCTTGCTCGAAGAACAGAGAATAATAGCTTCGCGAGGAATTTCGTCGAAACTGCGAACGCGGGACTGAAAAAATGCCACATCGTCCATTTCTAAAAAGTGATTTCTCGTTAAACGATCGAGTCTCTCCTCGTAATCCAGAGAGAATCGCATACATTCGACTAGTTCATAGTAGAGCGTGGATTGAGGCGTCCACCACCCTTCAGAATAAAAAATGGGCGTGTCGCAAATCGGTTGGAGCTGCTGCAAATCTCCGAATTTAATCATATGCACATTTCCAAACGGCTTATCCGGCACATGACACAATTGTCGAAGTTGCTGGTCGAGGCGCGAAAATAAATTGGATCCGATCGTGGAAACGTCATCCAAAATCACCATCCGTAAAGGAGCATACAGGGGTCTGTAATAGTCTAAAGTCTCTTGGGTCAGAGGTCGAACAAAAGTCCCGTTCATTTGAAGACGCAGGGCATGATGCAAAGTATCTCCCGTAATGTAAACCGCTCCTTGAGCACTGAGTGCGAGTTTGAGAACCGAGCACGCTTCGCTAAAAAGAGGCGTTCGAATCAGAGTTTTGTATAAAGCTTGGATCAGGAAAGATTTACCCGTTCCGGCAGATCCTTGCACAATAATATCCAAAGGAGGGGGACGTTTCGATTCATGTAACGCGTAATAAGTGTACAAACGGACGAGAACGTAGATCAGGAATTTGTATTGCTCTTTATTACATTGTCGAATACATTTTTGATAGGATTCTTCGGACCACATATCCTTATACTGCAAATTCGTATAGCTTTCCCACTGCTTGGGAGGAAGATGTTTCTTTCGCGGTCGGGAGTTCTTTTTAAGAACAGCATAACGTTCCCTTTGAAGTATTCGTTCTCGCTCTCGATTAGCTGAATTGCTTCGCCAGCGTCGTTTCTGTTCACGCATTCTTTCCCTAAGACGTTCTCTACTGGATAGGCTCATCGTGACACCACTCAAAAAGGTGAAGTGTGTGTATGAAAATCACTTCCTTTAATTTTTATATATATATATACTTTTTGAGGAGGAGGGGGGTGTGTGTGAAATGACCTCGTCTCGAAACGAACCAATAGCACTTCAAGAAGACTTGGAACGAGATAGGTTTCTTAGAGAGAGAGAGGGACACAAAAAATATATAAAAAATCAGAATGATTTATCCGTCGACCTCTAGGCTAAAAGTAAACAAACAAAATTTGAAAAGTTCAAGGTGAACTCACTGAATTCATCTTAGAAATCAGATAGGAAAAAAAATGAGGGTACCCATGTTCCATCTTCAACAACATAGACTCATCTAAAACGAAACTCGGAATGCTTACACAAATAAACAAGAATCCATTCTTAAATAAAAATGGGGACGTCTTGTCGATAGAGTAAGCTGAAAAAAAAAAAAAAAAAAAAAAAAAAAAAAACTTTTGGTTAATTTTTATCATGTCTTCTAGACATGATAAAAATTAATGAACCCCCTTTTTGTCTGGGAAGGATGTCTCACCCTTTCTAAAAATAGACCATCACTCACCCTTTCTAATAGCAACAATTCCAAGAATGAGTCATGGTTTGTTTTTTTCGAATGGGTGAGACATCCTTCCCAGACAAAAAGAGGGGACAGTTAATTTTTATCATGTCTATAAGACATGATAAAAATTAACCAAAAGTTTTTTTTTTTTTTTTTTTAACTCAGAAATTTTTTTCAGAGCTCTGAGAATTTTTTTTTTCTAGCCGACTTGGATGGACAAGACATCTCCGGATTCTTTCTGGAATGGACTCTACGATCTATTTAAACATTTCGAGTTCCGAGTTTCGCTTCAGTTGAGTGTGAGCCGTTCAAGAAGAAGAAACCATCCTGTGAGTGGAGAGAGAGAACTATTCCTTTTTCCATTCACCCGTTGTGTTGAACCGTTCAGATATTTGCTTTTATTATTATTTTTTTTCCTAACCCACCCGTCTTTAAACAATGGAATAGTGTGAAAGGGTCAACCCATTTTATAGATATCAACCTCATACCCTCATCTCAACGGGTCTCGAGTGGGAGGAAGGAAGGAGCAGGCGACGAGAACTAAGCATGTCTGTTTATCGAGTAGACGCATCGGGGAAAGAACGATACCCGACCGACCCCCAACATCCTCACTACGAATTATACGTCACGGATCCTGAAGGAAATCCTATCTTGGCTCGAGACGAAAACGGTCATGAGTATTACGCGGTAGATTTAAACGGAAACCAATACATTTTAGCTCCTCGACTGTATGCCCGAACGTCTTTTGGACGAGAATACTACCCGAAATTTCAAAATGGGGACGAGTATTTGCTTTATACGTCTGTTTTATTCCCTTATGCCAAAGACGAATCGGGGCATGAAATGTATCCTAAAAAGGCGGATGGAGTCGAATATTGTTTAACGGCCGGCGATCGAATTCGTTATGCTCGCGATGCTTGGGGAAACGAGTTTTATCCTCGAAGAGCGGATCAGCAAACGGAATACCTCTGTGAAGAAGTGGGGTATGCGAAAAGAGCCGACGGATCCGAAACGTATCCTAAATTTTATATCTACACTTCTGGTTAAGATCTCTCTCTCTCTATCGAAAGAGAAGAAAATAATAAAGAGTGTGTTACTGCAATGGAGCATTCTGACGCGGAACCTGTTTCGTATTCCATTTGGTGTGTGAATTGCCGAACCAAGACCGATACGGTCGACGTCCACTATCGCATGTCGAAAAATCGACGGCCGATGGTCACGGGAAAATGTCAGGCGTGTGGAACCAAGAAACAACAGTTTATTACAAATGCTTCCGTTCCACCTGGAATTCAATTCCTGGATGAGGAGGAAGAAAAAGGAAAATGTTCCGAGTAAGAAGAAACAAGTATATTCAAATCAGAAATTGGAAAAAGATGGATCTTTCTATTATCTGCTCTCCTAAAGCGGTGGTTCTCCTTTACAGTTTGGCATACAGACGGATTCGCATAATCCGGTTCCAAGACTCGTGAATTTTCCTCAACCGGCAACTCCACCCTTAGATACTTCTTCTTTGAATGAGTTTTCTAGCATTCTGAAAGAATATCTAAACGTCGTGAGACAACAGGTTATCAACATCATTTGAAAAAGAGGGTGTAGTTAATTTTTATCATGTCTAAAGACATGATAAAAATTAATCTAAAAAATTTTATCATGTCTAAAGACATGATAAAAATTAACAAAAAGTTTTTTTTTTTTTTTTTTTTTTTTTTTTTTTTTTTTAAGGTTTAAAATTTTTCTGAGAGAAATATTTTTCCCAACGACTTATCTTTTTTACTCCTACCTACTTTCATTCCCCCCTCTCACTCTTTCTCTATATAAACGATTGCAGAAGGAATCGCGGCTCATTTTCTTGAGCAGATAGGTCTAGAACAGATGGCTACGGGAGACTTAATCATGACATGTGAAGACGATAATGAACCCTGTTTGGACTTGCAACCTTCTTCGCCTTTATATGAATGTGTTTCTTTGGAGAATGAGTATATCACGTCGTGGTCTGATATATCGCCACCTCCTTCTCCTCCACCTGTCCGCCGTAGGATCAAAAAGAAGAAACCTAATCCAATTCGTGATACTCCTTCTCTGAATTTCAATCCGCCGTTATCGCCCATTTCGTCTCCTTCTTCTCATTATTCAGAAATAATGGACCAATCCTCTTCACCAAACATGCGTTCTACAATCGAAGAAGATCTTCCGTCCTCATCTCATTCTACTTCTTCTACTAAAAAAAAGAAATATCGAACTGAAATTCATCCGAGTGTCATAGGTGTGCTGGCCATCACGTCTGATGGATACACTCTGACAAACAGTGTCCGGTTTGCCTCTAGAGACATGAAAACGTATCGACCGCATACCAAATGGATTCAGCAATTGAATGAGGATCTGCGAAAACTTCATATTCAAAGACTGTATGTCGCGAATGAACATTGTCGAAAAAAAATTTATCAATTGCTCCGTGTTGAATCTGTATGGAAAGTAAGCTATAAACCTTCTCGTCGTCCACAGCAATGTGGGTATTGTGGAACGAAATATTGTCATCGATTTATGGCTATGATCGCCCTGCAACAAATAGTGAAATATGGTGTCAATAAATATATTCATTGAAGAACCAAATGAAGTGTTTTTTTATAGATGATGATTAGTATTTTGTCCAACCTCCTCTGTGTTCTATGACAGATGCAATTCGTCGAGGCATGGACGCGATTAATGTTTCAAAATAAGTTTCTTCCAAACTATAAAAAGCATCGCGGACCAAGTCCCATAATTCCAATCGGTTTCGAGCTACCCGATTCGCTAATCGACGTTCTAATTCCGCCCAAACATTTTCGACGGGATTCAAATCGGCTCCTTTAGGAGGCCAGTCTTCGACCATAGGAATTTCATGTTCTCGAATCCATTGTGTGACGCGTAAACTCGTATGGATCGGAGAGAGATCGTGCATGAACAAGAGACGGTGTTCGGTGATCAAAGGGTTTAAAGAAACATCGGGAGGTTGACTATGATCGAGAAGCACCGGCTCTAAAATATTAGAGAGGTAATAGTCGGCATTTAAATGCTGGATCCCGATTCGACGGATTTGGTTGGGAAATTTTTCGCTCATGCACATCCAGACACTGAGATTAAAACGACCGGAACGTTGACGGCCTTCTAACGCAGAAGAAAAATAACGTTCGTCTTGATAACGCAGGACCTGTCGAGGCCGCCATACGCGAATAGGACCGTACCCGATCGAACTGAATACTTTCTCATCGGAAAATATAATCCGGGACCAATCATCGACCGTCCATTCCACACGCTGAGAAGCAAAGTCGTAGCGTCGTTGACGATGAATCTCCCGCAAATAATCTTTTCGGACGGGGATGCGCGACACTAATCCTTTTTCTTTTAATCGTCGACGAACCGTTTGAGCGGTGCAAGGCACTTGTAATCGACGACCAATATCCGTCGCGGGTAAAAAGGGATCACCCGTCGACATTTCAAAAATACGTTGATCCATTTCTTGGGTCGTGGCTCGAGGTCGGCCGGATTTGTGTTTGGTTTGATAGTTCTCCTCATTTTCCGAGGAGCGGGAGATCCAATATTGAACTGTGGAAGGAGCGACATTCAAGTGTCGAGCAATTTGACGAACCGTTTGCCCTCGTTCATAATACGAACGACGAATTTCCCGTCTTATTTCAATAGGTGTATACGGCATGATAAGAATAAGAATAATACAAGTAGGATCTTGGTTACCATGTTCCTTGATTTCATTTCAACGTGTCACGGTCCCGATAAAATCGTAGCAAGTGTAAATGGTCAATTGCAGTGCACGGAATGTGATCAAATTCAAGATGCGTATGCTTTTATTTTACGAGCGTCCTTTCCCGATGACAGTGATCCGTTCTTATCGGCTCGTCTAGCTCGAGAATATGCGAATTGGACGGGAGATTTGAACGTACCCTGCACATTTCCTCTCATAGGGATTCCTGGTATTTTACCGATCCGTAATGTTTCCGTCACGTTACGTATTTTATTAAACGGGATTCGATTATTACAATGCGTGAATGCCCCTTTTCGATCCCAGGCCGAACCTTTTGAATCGTATGAATCGCTCGAACGGTTCATGATCGAATACATGGACGAATACGCCCAGCATATTGAAAAAATCGCCAATGAAGAGAATCACTCCCAAGTCGATAAAGCGGCTCTGCACGCTCTTTTCACCAACATGAAATCGCTCGTGGAAAATGTCCATCAAGACGAGGACCAACCTTTCAATTTCTTAAGTTATTATCACAAAGTCCTAGCTCCCTATGTAAAAATATGTGACGGCGACGATGCTTCGTTCCTTCTACCTCCTACTTCCAAGGATGTTGAAAAGGATCCCGCTTATCAATTATGTTTGGAAATGAAAGCCTCGAATCAAATTCGGGGTCGTTATTCTCCTTACACGACCCTATTTGATCTTGTGCACGTCATGATTTATTGCAATTTATGCCGGAACGAACTCAACGTGGTGGCGAATTTCGTGTTTGAGTTTGGAGTTCGCATTTGTCGTCGCCCCTTCTTCTTCAAAGAATCGTTCTTGACCCAGCAATTGCGAAAACTGGTCACTTCTCAAATTACGTACCATCGGAATACAGAATTCTACTACCTCCTTCGAGAGATTCAACAAGGCGGCACGTGCGATGCCTTATCACTAGAATTTATTGAAAAAATGAGTCGAATCGAAACCTTTTTAGCGAAAGTGTTTCTAGGAAAAGCGGATGATCGAATAAAGCAGTTTGCGTTCAAACAAAATTTCCCCTACGTCCTGTTTGTTCCGAAAGAAGACGAAGAGACGACGAAAAAAGCCACCCAAATTGATGAGTACCTCGGATATCTTTTCGGGACCGGGTTTATTATTTCAAAGCTCAAAGGTAAAGGATTAGTGAAAGGTTCGATCGCGACGGGTAAGAAATTTTACCGTCTTGTACAGAAAGTGGCCTTGAAAATACGCGAATTTGAAAAATCCGACGAAGAAATTTTCTGGACGATGGAAATGGTGAAACTGTTCTTATGTTCCGACAGGTATATGGAAAAAGAATTGAGAATGTTACTCAATGTAGCGACGAAGGAATCTCAAGTTCCCTCTCGTCAAGAAATATGTCAAGGAGGAGGAGGAAGAAGAAACGAAGACGGCGAAGAGATGGATATGTCATAATCAAGTAAATCATTGGGGAAAATGGCAGACGCAGAGGAAGAAATCTGTGGAATTTGCCTGAAGGCCTTCAAAGAAACGAAACGCTATAAAGTCTACAATCTCGATTGTGAGCATTCCTTTCATATTAAATGTATAAAGAAATGGATTCGAGAGTATGGTAAAAAGAAATGCCCGACCTGTCGGACTCGTATCAGCCAGGATGATATGCTCTATTTTACCAGCGGAACATTGCAAATGGAACATTTAAGAATAGATTCGGATGAAGAGGAGGAGGAGGAAGAACCAGAGGTGGAAGAACCGCCAAGGCAACGACGAAGACGAAGACCCGAAGAAGAATTAGTCGATCTGGGAGGCCATGGTCTCATTTTTTCAGGGCCTAGTACCAGTCAGACGAGACCCAGAAGGCAGAGAAGAGAAGATTTAGTGGGAGATTATGCTTATATGGATACACCTAGACAAAGTTCACCTACCTCAGATGATGAAGAACGGGAAGTCAATCCTTATTTTGGTCGACCGAATGCATTTTGGAGAGAAATGAGACGACAAAGACGAAGTAGAAGGAATTAGATGATTCTTAAAATAAAAATAAATACAGTACGCAAAAATGGAAAAGTAAGACTCACGACTGGTGTATAATATTTTGTTATCAACAGATCCATCTCCTATACATCGTTATATCAACAGATCTATTTCCAAATGGAAAAGTAAAACCGACCGACTGTTGAAAAATATTTCTCAAAAAAATTTGATAGTAAAAAAAAAAAAAAAAAAAAAAAAAAAAAAAAAACTTTTTGTTAATTTTTATCATGTCTTTTAGACATGATAAAAATTAACTGTACCTTCTTTTTTATTTTGAATGATGTCACCTTTTCTAAAAATAGATTTCTAAGAATGAAT
The DNA here is from genome assembly GCF_044657685.1 of Stegodyphus dumicola. Classification (NCBI taxonomy): domain Eukaryota; kingdom Metazoa; phylum Arthropoda; class Arachnida; order Araneae; family Eresidae; genus Stegodyphus; species Stegodyphus dumicola. The sequence goes on from NC_140776.1 coordinate 40,811,765, forward strand.
CATGCTTTTCTTGGAAATTTATACTTAGAAACATGTCTAGACAACATGTTGACATCATTCCAAAGAAAAAGGAGGGTAGAGTTAATTTTTATCATGTCTAAGACATGATAAAAATTAACAAAAAGTTTTTTTTTTTTTTTACCACATTAGATTTTTTTGAGAAATATTTTCCACCCGTCGGTCGGTTTTACTTTCTTTTTTTGGAGATGTTGATAACGATATATAAGTCGATATATAAGTTTCACTCACTGGGTTCTGATTCATTCGTTTTCGTCTTTGCTTTCACGAGATATCGAGACCGCTTCAGCATTTCGAAGGAAGCCCCTTTGATGTTATACTGTTTCTTCAATCGTCGCTTTAGATTAAATAAATACTGGTAATGATTTTTTCCAAATAGTTTGGATGGAGGAGCATTGAAAAGAAACTGGAATAACTTTATCTGATTTGGATCCTTATAGACTTCTAAAGATTTAGACGCAAACGCTTTTCGTTTCTCTGGATCATCGTTTAGATAGCCCAAGATGTGAATCATCCTCAATTCCGTTTCTAACAGTAATAAGACTATCAGCGACAATTCATCTGTTTCATAATTGGAGAGACAGTGATTACGGATTTGATTCATCTGCTCTGCTGTAAAACGTTGGTGTTTTCGACGACGAGGTTTCTTGACCACCACCTCATCTGCAGAAGGTAAGAACCATTTTCGTCGAATAGCATTTAAAGCGTTTGAAATATATTTCGCGGAACGTTGTTTTTGATCGATAAGATATTGGTGATATTCTTGAAGTGTTTCAGTATGATTTAGATCTTTATGCATTTGTAAACACCAAGTTTCATATTGATTTTCATAAATAGAGTAGACTAATTTACTAGTTTTTGAGGGAGACATGATGCTTCTTTTATTTTTGGTATAATGAAGAACTCTTACTTATTTATAATTTTTTTAATAGGTTTTTGAATCAAAAAAAATATTTATAATAAGAAGAAGAAACAGTAGAAACAAAATGGCCGAATGTTGTCCAATTTGCTTAGACGAACTCATTGCCGAAGATGTAGAAACCATTTCTACTTTAACGTGTCAACATCAGTTCCACACGAAATGTATTGACATTTGGAGAGAAAAAGCATTGACGTGTCCTGTCTGCCGAGAACCGTTTGAAGATGCCCTGCAGAAATTAATTTCTATGTTTCTCCCTTTGCGACGTTCCTTTTTATATGATGTAATTTACGATTATGAAAACCGCATCAGGTTTTCAGACGATGAGGCTGATTTAGATGATTTACTCATGTATGAATTATTGGGACCTTGGGAAACTTCTGAGGAGGAAGAGGAGGAGGAAACAGAATCAATCGAACCTGAGGAAGAAAACCAGAGTGAGGAAACTAATTGAGACTAGAAAAAGGAATCGAGACCATAGATGGGTTTGAGTAAATTAGCCGATGACGGATGTAGGGACTGGACTCGAACCGATGGAATGGATTGGGACTGATATTCATCCCATTTCTTTAATCCCATCCGAAGATTTAAAGCCAATGACTTTTTCATATATTCGGAAAGAAGGAATCGCCAGGTTTTGGGACGATACTTTCCAATAATCTCGAGAGCGTTTAACATGCTGAGATAGCATTCTTGAGCTGTCCGACACAGTTTCAAATGAAAGAGAACATCCATTTCATTCTCGACTTGCTTCCACCATCTCCCAGTTTGATATTTCCTTGGGTACAGCACTTCATTGTGTGGATATATTTCAGCCTCATCTTTGATCCACGGTTTCATGGTACTGGAAGGAAGGTCGTAGGGATCGCTTAAATGATAATTCAGTAACTGACAATTAGATAAATTGAGATGAAGATGGCTCGTGAAAACAATGAGACGATCGGCATAGGCTGGTTTGACCACCGAGTCTCCAAAATTCGGTTCGATCCAGATGAGAAGATCGCAATGCGTGCCGTCGCATTCGTAAGACGGATCTAACCCGCTGACGAACCAATCGTTGGAATCGTCGAGAAGAATATGGACCGTTTTATGATGTCGAACAAAAAGGGTTTCCAAATGATAGGATAAGAGGGAAGGATGCCTTCCTAAATTACCTAATACAACGGTCACGGGTGCATCTTGACATTTCTTGAAAAGGTCTTGAATGGAACCCATGCTGGTTGTTCCGCATACTTGATTCCCGAGACGAGTCAGAAAAGATCCCATGCTTCTTTATTTTTTTAACGCAGCTCGCATATATTCTTGATCTTTCTGGAATTCCGATTCAGGATAAGGTGACTTTTGAAGACTGGCATTCACTTCATTATGAAATTGAAACCAGACGTGGGCAAAGTGTTCGCCTAAAAACCGTTCTTTATACGTTTTGAGTTTGGATAAGTAATGATACACACAAATCCCGCATCGGAGAGTTCGATATAAAGATTCTGTCACAAAGTCTCTCCAAAGAGTTTTCGCGAGACGAATATCCTCGTCCTGCTCGTCCTGAACTGAAAACGCTTCGGCCATCCAATGTAAAAGCCGCCAGTAATAAGGACCAAAGACCAACGTGTTGTGGTAATTGATGTGATGAAAATAATCTTCGGCTGAAAAAGGTTGTGGGGATACGGAAATGCCGATCCGGGTCATCAAGTCTCGAATCGCCTGACTTTTCCCCTGGAATAATTCAATCACTGCTTCGTCTAAAAAGAAAAAGTATTCGCTCTTCCATCGAATACGGTACAGGAGCGTCAAGACGCAGTACGTGGTCAATTTAAAGAGTTGAATCCAACTGTATTCGCCTACCCAAGCTCCAGGTCGTAGAAATGTCCGTCCCCATTTATCTTGGTTCATTAAATTGGCCATGAATAATAAATAGGTGACGACGACTTCATCTAATCGTTGTTGGGGCTCTTCTTCTCGGAAAGCGGTCGTAAAGTGGGTGACGTCAATACCCGGAGGAGGAGGTGGAGAAGAAGGGGTTTTGAAGTGTAAAAGTTCATGAATTTTATGAGCCACGAACGGTGAAACACGAGCCTGGCTTTCTTGGAGTTCGTTCGAAATGATCGGTTCATCTTCTAAATAAGTTCGTTTTAAACGTTTAAAGGTTTGAGCATCCATTCTCTTTACTTAAACCACCATTGACGAAAACGGCAATACCAATCTCCCACGTCTTTGTTTTGCACCAAACTGCCGAGCAATTCGCCGAAAGTTGTAAAAATCGTCAGCTTGCGAATGTATCCAAAAGCCAGAAAGAGAAAAATGAGTCCGTTGATGAGGAGGAAAAGGAGAAAGAACCAGCTTTGTGTTAAAATGAGACAAAACAGGATCACGAAGGACGTATACGCTCCAGCGACTAAAAGCGTTCCTAATGTTAAGGAATCCATTTGTTTTTCTTCTTCTTCTCTATTCTTGACCTAATGTCTCGTAATAAAGGGTCCGATACGTAATATTCTGGTAAGCATTATAAACGGGATGGTGGATAAAGAGAAATAATAAAATCCATAAGAGGATCGATACCATATTTTTGTTTTCTTTGTTCTGAGTCAGAAGAGAAGAGATAATAATAAAGTAACTCATATTAATTAAAAAAAATGGTTCGAAGGGATAAATCCAAATCTGATAAAGCGGAACGAAAATTGCTTCGAATGGAAGCAGCTCCTCCTAATCATGTAGGAGACCCAGTCGTTGACAACCCCCTTAACAATCACCCTCCAAGCAATCCATCTAACCATCCTCCTCCAATCCATGACAATCCTCCTAATAATGATAATGTAGGCAATATTCCCATGGACGTGGATGAGGAAATAATTCGTCGGCATAGGCGAGATCTCCTGAATTACGAAGAATACTACCCCGATCGAATGAAATCAGATAAGCGCTATGCCAAATTGGCTGACGGAAATGAGATTTATGCTAAGAATCGACAAGGAGATGAATTTTATATGCTGGATCCCGATGGAAATATTGTGTTTGCAAAACAAATCTCTCCCATCACCGGTAAAATAACCCCTGTCTATGCCGTCGATCATCTGAACCGTTCTATTTTACCCGTCAACGCCCAAAACCGTCCCGTGTATGGATTTGATAGTGATGGGGAACCCATGTTTCCCATAGAAAACGGAAAAATGGTGTATCTGTTCTACGGAGGAAAAGAATGGTATCCGGAAAATCCTCAGACCAAAGAACAAATCTATGCTTTAGACGAGCACCATCGACCCTATTTTGCCAAAGACGAGCATCAAAAGCCTTACTATGCTCGAAAACTCGATGTCAATCAATTCCCCATCGAATATGCCCCTCTCGATTCCAACGGTCAACGGATCTATATTCCCTTAGAGAACAATAAATTCCAATACCCGTTTAATCTCGTCACAAAACGACCGCTGTTTGAACTCTCTCCGGATCAGGACGAAATGTATTTCCGAAACAATACGCTAGGTGAATATTATCCCGTCAACGAATTCAACGATGAAATTTACGCTCGAGATCGTTTGCACAATGAAATGCCGGCTAGGAACATCGATGGAACCCCTTATTACGCTAAGAGAGCGAGTGGGGACGAATACTATCCCAAGCAACTCAACGGTCTCGAAACGTATATTCGAATTGGAAATAGGGACGAACCGGCCTTAGATGCTTTAGGAGGAGGCATTTATGCGAAAGATGAAAACTTGGACGAATATTATCCGAGAATTTACCACAACGACAATGACGAATAAAGCAAAACGATTACCAAAGGATCTTCGATGGCAAAAGATGAGTATTATGCAGTCGACAATCTTGGAAATCAGCGATATAGAAAGGATCGAAGGGAATTTGAAACATATATTACCACTGACGATCCCAGTCTACTGTATGCCCTAGACAAATATAAAGTTCCCCATTATGCTAAAAAACCCGTATATATCGGTGGAGAAAAAAAATTTGAGGAGTATTATGGAAAAATCAATAACTTGCCCGTCTTTCTAAAATACCAGGGTCGAGAAATTTATGCCAAAGAGCATTCCGGGGCCGAGATGTATCCCAAAGATTTGTTTGGGAACGACATGATTGCTCGAGATGCCGACGGGCGGTATTATTATGCTAAAGATGAGACAGGAAATGAAAAATATCCCCTGTTCGCCGACGATACGGAACACAAGCCCGAATACATGTCTTACGCCCTCGATAAAAACGGTATTCCGTTCTATCCTATCAATTCTCAGGGTAAACCCATCTATCCTAAAAATGCTACAGGCGATGAATTTTATCAAATCCTTCACCCTTTCACTCAGCAAGTCATCTTTGGAAGAGATACCGATCAGAACCAAGTGAATGCGCGGAAAGCGTGTAAGGATCTTAAGTTTTACTAACGTTTATTTTATTTTAAATCTTTACTATCACTTCTTATTTTCTACTTCCGGCCGGAATTATAAGCGTGAAGGAGTTTATGCAAAGTTGTCTGGCGAACGCCAAGTATTTAAGTGTGGCCTTTTTGCCAAGCAGAAGAGAGGAAGCCGTGAGTTCGAAGCAGGCCGCTTACCTTAGAAGTTACGCAGTTGCTACTTTGCCTTCCAGGCCAGAGGTTTTAATCCTCTTGATAAATTAAACGTATTGTAGTGTTCACAGTCTCTGTGCTACATACGCTTCCTGTTATTATAAGGCCAATCTTATTCTAAAGTTAAATTAGAGTTTAGTTTTATTTTGATATCTTTTAAGTTAGACCCCGAGTGGAGGGTCATTGTATTCCGAAGTACGGAAGTCATTGTATATAAAGAAAAAAATAAAGGGTTTTGTATACCCTTCGTCTGTATCCTGTCTACTTACTACAATTAGTGAACATAGCTTTAGTAAGCTCTCTGTTCTAGTCAGGTCATTGTATGTTTCCGAAGAAGGTTAGAAGAAACATTGAACCTGATAGTGGCGCCCGACGAAGAATAACCATGGCCGAGTTTCAAGAAGAACCTGTGCTGCCTGCAGAAACGGCTCAGAATCCAGAAATGCCAGCTGCCGCCCTGGAAGGATTTGGGTATATTGTCCAGACCATGCGCGCTTCGATGAAACCAGAAGCAACGTTTAATGGAAACTCACAGGTAACCAGTTTTTTTGGAAAAATTGGATGACCACTTCATGCTCTACCCCGTGCACGAGTTTCAAAAAGTTACCTTAGCTACCAGCGCTTTGAGGGGCCAAGCGCTTAACTGGTTCAAATGTATCGGCAGAAGTCTCTTGGGTCAAGCAGGAAGTCCCACCTATACCTACGAAAATTTCAAGACTGCCCTACTAAAAGCCTTCCCTGTTGTAAGGGATCGTGCGAAATTAGAAACAGAACTTTTCAGTATATATCAACAAAGAATGGAAAACCTCTCGAGTTTTATTTTAAGAAAAATTCACGTTTTCAAGCTCTTGTATGGAAACCGTCCGGATCCTGAAATAATTCAAGTGATTTTGCCGAGGCTACTACCCCAAGTGCAAGACTTTATTGAATTGAGAAATCCGACTACACTGGAAAAATTATTTGAGCTAGCAATCCAGTTTGAAAGTAGAAGAACGGCGGACGTCGAAAGAAGACGCCAATATCAACAACGAAACCAATTTGGTACGCCAAGACTACAGCAAACTCAAGCACATGGCTACGGAGAAAAAGCGAATCAGTGGGCAAGGAAACCCGAGCATTCAAAAACAGCCGGCGAACGTCGACAGTTCAATAGCAACCCAGGAAAAAAGTCTCAAGGCCAGTGGAGAAAGAAGGAAAGCACCGAAAGAAAAAATAATTTAAACTAAAACGGATTTCTGCTGACGAGAGGGTGCGGAAATCCGAAGGCCACGAAAACCCCTCTTCCTACAAGTTAAATACAGTAATGGTGAAAAATTTAACTCTTCCGAAGATTGAAGTCTTGGTAAATAATATCCCGGCCACCGCACTCCTGGATACCGGCGCGCAGTGTTCCTGTGTGGCAGAAGTCTTTTTTAGAAAGTATTTTCGCAAATACCGCATATATAATGCGGATAATACAACAGTATTAGCGGCGCAAGGAGAACAATGTAAGTGCGTAGGTAAAGTACCTTTGTACATCCGTATCAAGGACGAACAAGTAAAGGTGATGTTTTTTATAGTAAAGAATTTGCAAGCACACTTAATACTAGGAATAGACTTTCTTTCAGACGCACAAGCTACACTGGATTTTAATGAAGCGTCTCTTAAGCTGACGATGAAACCAGTGCGTGTAGAAAAGGTTGAACCGCCGAGGTTAAATCTTGACCACCTGCCTAATGACGAGCAAGATAGAATCCGACAAGTGGTAAGTGAATTTGCTTCCTTATTTAGTGATATTCCAGGATTTACCCAGGTTACTAACCATAGTATTGACACCGGAGATGCATTGCCGGTTCGTCAAAAACCATACCGGTATGATAAGAATAAGGAAAAAATTATAGAATGGCATATTACCGATATGCTACGTAAAAAGATCGTAACGCCTATCTCAAGTAGTTATGCTAGTCCGGTGGTTTTATGTAAGAAAAATAATGATTATCCTTTGGAGCATCCAAAAAGGTGGAGATTCGCTATTGATTACCGTAAATTAAATTCCATAACGAAATATCCGGTATATCCGTTACCGATTATAGAAGAAATTTTAAGGAACATAAAATCAACCAAATTTATGACAACTTTAGACTTAACGAATGGTTATTTTCAAATAGGGATCAGGCCTGAGGACGTGCCTAAGACTGCTTTTATAACCAAGTCTGGCACTTATGCATTTTTGCGAATGCCGTTTGGCCTTTCAGGCGCCCCAGCAACATTTCAGCGATGCATGGACATTGTGTTAAGACCTGTTCTCGGAAAGTCCACATTTATCTATTTAGACGATATCATTATTACTAGTGATAATCTAGACCAACATGTACAGGATTTAAGACAGGTGTTTTCTTTATTAAATGAGGCCGGTCTAAAAGTTAATGTCGAAAAATGCAAATTTGCAGCCCCTGAATTAAAATATTTAGGTTACAAAATATCGCAAAAAGGGATCGAGACAGATGAATCAAAAATAATCGCTGTACAAAAGTATCCGACTCCAAACACGGCAAAGAAGCTCTCTTCTTTTCTAGGACTTTGTTCATATTATAGGTCCTTTATAAAAGATTTTGCGGCTATCGCTGAGCCATTGTTAAAATTAAAAAGGAAAAAAGCAAGATTCTCGTGGACGGCCGAAGCCAATAGTGCTTTCGAAAAATTAAAACAAGCATTAACGCAAGCCCCTGTGTTGAAATTTCCTGAAAAGGATGAAAATTTAGAAATTTCAGCGGATGCTTCGGATTATGCGGTAGGAGCGGTACTTTCGCAAAATCAGCAGCCAGTGGCATTTTTTAGCCGAACTTTAAATCAAACACAAAGAAACTATTCCGCGACCGAGAGAGAGGCACTTGCAGTTCTGTTAGCAGTGCAAAAGTTCCGAGTCTATTTTGGAAAGGCGCCGATAACAGTATATTCTGATCATGCGGCGGTAACTAGATTGTACTCTGGAAAAAATTTATCACCAAGGTTAATAAGATGGGCACTCAAGCTGCAAGAATATAATCTGGTAATCAAGCATACCCCCGGAAAGGAAAATATCGTAGCAGATGCCCTGTCACGAATTAAATTAGACGAACAGGGTAATACCGTAAAAGTTGCAATGCTGACAGCGTGTACAATAAATTCCCGAGAAACTGTAATAACCGAACTGGGTAAGGATCCTGAGTTTGGAAGTATTTATGAGTATTTGAAGGATCCTGAAAATTTTAGCCACCAAGATATTGTGGCGATAAGAAATAGGGCGGCCCATTACGAACTAATAGATGGTCTATTATTTTATACAAAAACTACGAATTCCAACAACGAATTTCGACCTGTTATCCCAGCTAGTCTTAGATTAAATATCCTGCAAGAGCTCCATGACAGCCCTTTAGCTTCTCATGCTGGTATTCGAAAAACTACTCAACGCGTACGCGAGGCAGTCTACTTTCCTGAACTGCAAAAGTTAACAAGGGCGTATGTCCAGTCCTGCCCAACATGTCAAGCCGTTAATTATATTAATTTCCGCCCGGCCGGGTTTCTAAATAGTATTAAATCCGAATTTCCAAATGAAATAATCGGCATCGATTTATTGGGCCCTTTCCCAAAAAGTCAGTTAAACAAAAGTCGCTATCTCCTTGTTATAGTTGATCATTTTAGTAAATGGACCGAAATTGTTCCCTTAAAACGAGCCTCCGCGAAATTAGTTACCGATTCTATTTTAAATAAATATATTTTAAAATACGGGGCGCCCCTAAAAGTTATATCGGATAATGGTCCTCAATTTGTAAGTAATATATTTGAAGACATGTGCCAGAAACTGGGCATACGTCATTTAAAAATGGTCCCGTATCGGCCGCAATCAAATATAGCGGAACGGGTCAACAGAAATATAGTGAAAATTATCCGTAGTTATGTTAAAAATTTTCATAAAAGCTGGGATAACTATGTCAATGAATTTGCTTTCGCCCTTAGGACCGCAAAACATGATACAACGGGCAAAACTCCTGCTGAGTTATTTCTAGGCAGAAAGGTTATAACACCGTTAGATAAACTATTTTATGTGCAACAAAGAGCCCCAGAATTTAAAATGGGTGATATAGAAAAACTAATAAAAGAAGCAAAAAAGAATACGGAAGTAGCACAAAGAAAACAAAAATTGTATTATGACTTGAAACGACGGGGAGTAACTTATAAAGTAGGGGATGAAGTACTAAAAATTAAGCATTCACTTTCTTCAGCACCAGAAGATAAAACTGCCAAATTTTTTCCACGCTTTGAAGGACCATATGTTATAGAAAAAATAACTCACGCTGTTGTAGTGTTAAAGGCAAGAAATGGTGAAACCTGTTCCGCAAATATGGATCAAATCAAGCCCTACTTCGATCGTAATAAAATGCAAATCTTTTCAGATCTTTTGCAGGATCCGGTACGGCAGACACCGCAGGTACAAGTTCCAGAGGTGGGAAAACGACAAGTACAAGGGCAAGCCAATGAGAGACAGAAGCAAGTGAAAAGAAAATTGCCCCGCGGAAAAATTGAAGGTACAAAGAAAAAGAAGCCGTTCCACCGTCCAAAAAACAGAGTTCACGAACACCCCCAGAATGAAGAAGGGAGAAGGACGGCGTATGTGAAAAAGACCGGGAGAAAGGACGGCAACTATAACCCGGCTGTGAAACGGAAGATTGACTCATGCGACAGAAAACTCCGCAGCAAAAGTCGCCGAACTGCGGAAGGGCCATCAGCGGCGGAGGAAAAAGTACAAGAAAAATTTGAACGGCCAACAACGAGGTCCAAGCAGGATCACGACAGAAGTTTCCCGGTTCCACCAAGACCAGCTACCTTCAAACGGCCAAGACCACAAGCAGAGGACAGAAGGAAGATGTTCAAGGGTGGCCGTAGTGGTGAAAAACGGAAGCTTCCAGAGGAAAGCACTGAAGGGCGAGCCCGTACAAGAAGGAGGATCAACCAAGCTACGGTCTGCAGCACCTTTAAAGACTGGGCCCAGAAAAGGATGTCTGAATATTACAAAGATAAGTAAAATTTTATGTTACTTTACAAACTTAAGTTAATCTTTCATTCTTACTGCAAGTGGCAGATTTCAAGAAGTTTTACCTCATGCGAGGTCTACCTTTATCGCCAAAAGGGCGAGAAATGAGTTGTGACCGATTTTCTTATTATGTTTTTCAATTACTCGCGCGTAAAACTAAAGTTGATGTATAATAGCGTTGTATAAAGACTTAAATATTGTAAAAAGTTATTGTATAAATTTTATTTAAAACATTCTAACAAGAAAGAAGTTTTAGTCTGAAAGACTTTTTGAAATGTAGTATTATTTCAATGTAGAAAGAATTGGCACTTGCTTTGAAAAGAATAGAAGTTAACAATGTACTACTAATGTATGTTTTCAAATGTGTAAAATTAACGGCATCTTGATATGTTCTTGTATACATGTGAACTGTTATTTTGAATGTTTAGAAATACCGTGATATGGTAAAAGTGAAAGTAATGTTAAAAAATTTGTTATTCGTGTGACTGTAAAGATTAAATCATGGTGAATATGTGTTAAAGGTTGAATGATGTAGTTAGGCTCTCTGACGCTACACTTTAGAGTTAGCCACTTTCAGAATAGTACCTCAGGGTCTAGAGTTGAAATTAGGGTGTGTTAAGAGGTCTCGTATGTTGAATTTTAACACGTTAGTGTTTTGATTGTAGGAGGAAGTGTTGAACACATAGACAGAAACACATTCGTGTTTGGTGTTTTTACAACACATGTCAGAGAGCACGGGGAGAGATAATTAAAATAGTCATGAATGAAATAAGAATGTTAAGAAAAGTATATTCTATATGTTATTTGCAATGTCATTCTGTAACATTTCATTAAACTAGTTTTCCTTCCAGATCTCTGGAAGGAACCAGAATTGAATAAAGCTCCTGTTTTGATGCAGTACAGATGAAAAAGAAAAAAGATTGTTGTATATTCCGGGAGCTGCTATTGTAACAAATTTCTTTCTTTTAAAATTTTCTAGTTTCTAGCTAAGTTATGATTGTAAAAGGTTGGCCTCGCGTTAGTTTCTAGAGCTAAAAGTTTTCAACAAGGTCGTTTTAGACCTCAGTTTCAAACTAATTAACTCTGGCGGGAAGTATGTAAGGATCTTAAGTTTTACTAACGTTTATTTTATTTTAAATCTTTACTATCACTTCTTATTTTCTACTTCCGGCCAGAATTATAAGCGTGAAGGAGTTTATGCAAAGTTGTCTGGCGAACGCCAAGTATTTAAGTGTGGCCTTTTTGCCAAGCAGAAGAGAGGAAGCCGTGAGTTCGAAGCAGGCCGCTTACCTTAGAAGTTACGCAGTTGCTACTTTGCCTTCCAGGCCAGAGGTTTTAATCCTCTTGATAAATTAAACGTATTGTAGTGTTCACAGTCTCTGTGCTACATACGCTTCCTGTTATTATAAGGCCAATCTTATTCTAAAGTTAAATTAGAGTTTAGTTTTATTTTGATATCTTTTAAGTTAGACCCCGAGTGGAGGGTCATTGTATTCCGAAGTACGGAAGTCATTGTATATAAAGAAAAAAATAAAGGGTTTTGTATACCCTTCGTCTGTATCCTGTCTACTTACTACAATTAGTGAACATAGCTTTAGTAAGCTCTCTGTTCTAGTCAGGTCATTGTATGTTTCCGAAGAAGGTTAGAAGAAACATTGAACCTGATAAGCGGATGGAGGCGAAATTTACCCGGATAGCGGTCAATTCGCCATGACGAGGCTGAAAGAATTCTTTTATGCTCATGATAAGAACGGGGTCATTATTTACCCGGTCGATCAACACGGCAACGAACGATATTTAGTGACGGACAAAGGATCGTACGATCAATTGATGAAAGATCCGGCCGTGAAACGATACGCCAAAGATGCAGAGAATAATGAAATCTATCCGGAAATTATTCATGCCGATAAGCGCATTACCCAAAAACCTTTAGGAAACCGGTACGCTCAAAATAAATTGGGTGAATATTACTACCCGGTCGATCGATACAATAACGAGTACATTGTCCAGTTCAAGAAAGTGAGTGAGGAACAAATGTTTGCGAGTGGATACCCCATCACGTGTGATCAAATCATCATTGTTCCCAATTTAAATGACAAGCCCTGGACACCTGCGTTTATACGAGACCCTAGAATTGAACCCGAAAATTTGATAGGCTACTTGTACCGATCGCATTCGAAACCGATGGATTATTTGACCAATTTGAGATCTAAACACGCTTCTCGACACGGGTTCCAACCCTATAAAGTTATATATAATAACTCGGAGGGTAAAGTGGTCGAGAAAGTGGAAAGCGGTCTTCCAGGACAGGAAGATCCAGTGGAAGAGGAAGAGAAAAAGAAGAAAAGAAAGAAGAAAATAATCATCAATCCACCACCAACTGGACTAAAATCATTCTTTCTATGATAGGTATCTTGGCCATACTTGCGTTCCTAATCTGCATTAATATACTGTTTAAAAACTAAAGTCGTGAGAGAAAGAAAAATATATGAAACAATCCATTCTTAAAAAGATTAGGATGTCTTGTCAATCCAGTCGGTTGGAAAAAATTTTTCAAAGCTAAAAAAAAAAAAAAAAAAAAAAAAAAAAAAAAAAAAAAAAAAACTTTTTGTTAATTTTTATCATGTCTTCTAGACATGATAAAAATTAACTATCTACTCTTTTTGTCTAGGAATGATGTCTCACCCTTTCGAAAATTAGACCATGACTCACCTTTTCTAAAAATAAAATTCCAAGAAATAAATGAGTCATGGTGTATTTTTAGAAACATGGTGAGACATCATTGAAAACAAAAGGGGATAGTTAATTTTTATCATGTCTAGAAGACATGATAAAAATTAACAAAAAGGTTTTTTTTTTTTTTTTTTTTTTTAGCTCTGAGAAATTTTTCCAGCCGACTGGATTCACAAGTCATCACCATTTTTTTTAGGAATGAACTCTTCCTTATCTATTTAAGCATTTCGAGTTTCGCTTCAAATGTGTACGTGCTGTTGAAGAGGGACCCACCTAGATCCTAGTTGACTCATTCATGGGGAAGGAAAAAAAAAGTATTCTATAACGTGTTGGATAATGTTGGAGGTAAGTCTCTTTCTTTTTCATTTTTTTCTAAAGATTTATGAATGACAAACGGAAAGGTTTCTTTCTTGTACTCTTGAAGGCGATGAAAATAAAACAAAGCTTCTTGGAAAGCACAATATTTGGTCCGACCTATATGTTTCGGACAAAACGATGAATATTCATAGTTCATTGGTATGGGCGCGGTATGAAACGCCTCCTTGTTCTTGGAGACGAAATTGAAATAAATAGGACGGGCCAGTATCTGGTACAAAACATTAATTTTCCAATAATGAGGGCAGTAAATGTTTTTATATCCTGCCGTTAGAGCTACGAGAAACGGTTTTAATTGATCGTACGGCAAATGACCCTCATTCCATGAAAAGCCATGCGTTATATCCGCTAACGGTAAATGAACACTCGATACACTTTGTTTGGCGGAATAGGATAATTCAGACCACGGTATGGGTGGTTCCACGTAGATAATGCCTTGGGAACGATCATGCGTGATATAAGCCACTTCTTTAATAATATAGTCGGAAAAGTCATCATTATAAGAAAGATTGAGTTCTTTGGCGAGAGGATCACCATTCAATTCGAAACCTTCGAAATTGAGAACGATATAGGATTCCATGTTTTATTTTTATCGATCATCTTGTTTCAGGAGAACATTGAATCTAAAATCCTCTACGGTTATCACATGAAAATCTCTCAATTTGCCTTTTAGATAGGTGGCTCCAACTAAGTGGATGGATTGAGTTCCATATTTTTTCTTTAATTGTTGGAAACAAATCCGCTCTGATGCTTGTACTGCAATAGGTCCTAGACGTATCTTATCCTTGCGAGTGAACAGAGTTATATATTCTATACCCACTCGATGTTGACGAAACTTTTGTAGAAATTGTATTAAGGACCAAGATTGAAGACCCAAGGTCGATTTTAAATCTCTTTCCAAATTAAACGTGGCAGTATGGGAAATAAGAACAATATATCGAAAGGAGGGACCTATTTGTCGATTGAACCGTTCGGTGATTCGCCATGGAAGAAAGGTTGAATGATTCATTTTTTTTTTTTCAATTTAATTTAATTTTTTTTCTTCTTCTTCGGTTCGAAGGATTAAACAAGCATGGCAGAGTATTACGATATTTCTGTTTTGAAATCTATTCAATTACCGATTGATCGACTCATCCGATTCGTGATTGGGCAAAATCCTCAACTTGAAAACTATCAAGCGACGTACCGGTTTCTGAATTTATTTTTTGAGATTACGCCTCGACTCGTTCGAGATTTTCAATCACAGGCCGTTGCTCATATCCGTCACGTGTTAGATAATATGTCGCAATATGGACACCTATATCTTTTAATCGATCAGCAGCCCCTGTTTAATGCCCTGGAATGGAATGATGAAGAATTTATTTTATCGAATGAAGAAGTCTTAGACCCTATTCGCAAAATGGCCAGTCAGTTTTTTCCTAAAGATTCTGCTCATTACCATATCACTTGCATCTATCTCTTATATTTTTACGCACTACTCGCGAATCCGAAATATACTTGGATCACAATGGATTATTTAATGCACGGCAATAAATATCATCAATATTTATTAGCTAAACATGCTCACGAAGAAAAGTAAAAATAAAATCATTAGACGAGAAATTTATTTTTGAAAAGATAAAGCAATATAATGGAATTTTATCCGAATCGATATGGTAGCGAATATTACAAATATCGAAAAAAAGATCCCGTCTTTGTGAAAAGTGAATATGGTCATGAAAGGTATGCCATTCACTCCCAAAAGGGGGAAATCTATCCCGACAAAGGTGATCCTTTCGCTAAAACCCGAGACGGCCTTCCATATTATGCCAAAGATCGCAAAGGAAGTGAAAAATATCCTCTACAACGTAAAAAATCCCTCGTTATTCAAATTCAAAACGAATTCGTTCTGGCCAAATACGCGGACGGAAAAGAACGATACCCGGTGGATTTCCGAGGGAACGAATATTATTTAGTGAAAAATGAAGAACCTTACGTCCTGAAAGATGCCCAAGGTGAAATCTACTTTGCTAAAACATGTAGTGGAAAAGTCCTCATTCCCTGGAATTATTTTGAACAGTACAAGTATCTTCTCTCAGAACATTATAAACGCACATGCGATGCTGCAGGAAACTGCGTTTATCAATCCACGGTACCCGTTGAAGAAATTCTTAAAAAGTTGTTTCCATGCCTCTGTTTGTGCTTAGCTGAAATACCTACAATGGCTTTTATTCTAGCAGCTACGTTAATGTCAATACCAGGACTGTAAGAACAACGTTCTTATATATAGTCAGTGAGAAGAGAAAGAATGACTCGAAGCTGGCTGAGAAAAAATTCTATTAAAAAAAAAAAAAAAAAAAAAAAATCCCCTTTTTCTTTCGAAATTGATGTCTTCAATTTTCGAAAAATTGAAGACATCAATTTTCAGACTAAAAGGGTTTTTTTTTTTTTTTTTTTTTTTTTTAGAATTTTTTCTCAGCTGTTAGAAATTTTTCCAACCCGACTCGATCGACCGGACATCACCCTTTTTTAAGAATGGACTCTCACTTATATATTTCAGCATTGCGAGTTTCACTTCACATGATTCTGTGCTTTTGAAGAAGAAACATCTTGAAATTTGGCTTTCTTCAGTCAACTTTTGTTTTTTCCAAGTCATTACACAATGAAATGTTGGGAACCTACCTCATGCATATGTAAAAAGGTTAGTAATTCTTGTCTTTTTTCAGATTTTTGATGATAACATTATCGTAATAAATAACTTGTCTTTTATGCTGAGGCAGATCAATGGGTTCATCGTCCACTTTTAAATGTTTCGTGGTTGAGTGTTCTCCCTCTTCGTCGTCATGCTTTCGTTTGAGAGACGAATTCAATTCGGCATTTTCAAACTGAAGGGGTTCTACTATATCCAAAGAAGAGGAAATATTATTTTCGGCTGAAAAGGAACTGAAATCCATTTCGGTCCGTTTCAAATGTCCAAATTCATCATTGAAACGCATAATGAGTTCCGTTTCGTGGATGGAGGTGTCGCGCATCGTTTTCAAAAATTGTCGAATGGCCGATTTCAGTTCGTTAAAGGTCGTAACAGAACCGGGAATGATTTGTACATCGGCATACTGTTTGAATTGTGTAAAAATATCGGTCGAAGATAAAAATTCTTTTTTGAATTCTACTAATATTTCAGGTTCGGAACGGTAACGGATCATGCCGTCCTCCATGTTAATATTGTGGGCCAGATGCAGATAAATCATTAAAAAGAAACCTTTATAGGAATCTTCGACGATAGAATCTTTGGTTTCGAGTAAATATTGATCCTGCATCACTTGTTCTGAGGTGAAGGATGGAGCATTTTTCGTAAACACGGCGTCAAAAGGAATCGCTACCACGCGATCATTAAACGCCTCTGTGGCCGTACACATTGGGAACGTATTGGTAGAAGCCATGAGTTTGGCACTGGGAATCGCTCCTACATTTTGCTCGTACAAATTCCGAAAACTGGTGGTCGAATTACCCGTAATTTCTTTCACGAGGTTTTCGTTTAATTTTCCCGACATTTCTTCAACAGTCACTACCCGACAACAAAATAACGAAGAGGCCAGTTCGGGTTGGGCTGATAGTCCTTGACCATTCGTCGTTTGTAAATTGACGGCTCGAATACCATGACTATAGCCTCCAAAGACCTTCGAGATCATTTGAAAGAATTTACTTTTTCCATTGCGCGTGTTGCCTTTCAAAATAAAAAATTTGCGACCGTAATTGGTCGCAATGAGAAGACTGGCCAGGACATCTAAAAGGTACATGAACAAGTCGTATTCGAAACACGTATATTTACACATGTGCACATAAAAATGAAGCATGCTTTGAATGAGCGGGTTGGTTTCTAGTTTGTCATGAAACTCGCGCACTTTTTCCCGCAGCGTATCCAGTAAATCGTCCGTGAGGTCGAGAAAACAGCTTTTCAGGCATTGTAGAAAAAATTTCCGGTCGGTTAATAAACGATAGATGGCTATCAAATCCGGATCGTGCCGAAATTGCATCAACTCGTGTCGACTAAAATTGATGCCCAGACGTCGATCCGATAGGTAAAATTCCGGAACCGTCCCTCCTACATGACCCGTCAAGAGATTCAGAACCCCATCGTGGGTTCGAATATGCCGTTTATGTCGATCCATTTGAATGATTTTTCGATCAATGTTGGTTCGACTCAGAATGGACGAGACCACATAATTAATGTTGACCTGTTTCATAATGTCTGTGAAAGGACACATGTTTTTAGTTTTATCGGCAAACTGATTCCGAGCATAGGCCTGAATGGAGGACCAGATGGCATTCATCAGGTTTAGAATTTCTATCTGGTGGGGCACTTCTTGCCAGTACTCGTGGATATTATTCCACATATAGCGTTGAGGTTTCTTACAGGAATTGTGCATGGTAATGACGAGAATCGGAAAATATCGCTCTTGAATTCGATGAATTTGTTCCACGAGCTGATCTCCAGAAACCGAATATAAAATAACGCCTTTCATGGTTTTGATAATAGCTTCCAGTTTATCTTTAAATTTGTAAATTTTAGGATTGAGATTCGAACCACAAAAGAGGATCGTGTCGAGAGTAAAATCTTGGGAAATGATATCTATAATTTTACTGTTGATTTTTTCTACAGAATCTATGAGTTCGTGAGATTCTAATATCGTACGCAAATGGGATGCGAGTGTATGGGAGGACATTCGTAAATGTTGACACAAGGCACAAAAGACAGGTAAAAAATAGTAACCTTTATTGTACTGCATAATCGTACGAAGGGGATTGGGATCGGAATGCAAACTAGGATTGCCTAACTTGAGAGCTTGATTCACCGTCTGGAATACATCGTTTTCGATGACGATAGAATTTTGACTTTCCCGGTACCATCGTTTTAGAGCCCGGTTATTCGATTCAAAGTCTGAAATCACAAACCCGTTAAACTTGATAAAGTAAAACGTTTTTAACCAATGATGACCTTCGGTTCCAAAATCCTTCCCTTTGTAAATATACATCGGGGTTTTTAGTTTATACACAAATGTAGCCACTTTTTCATCGTTGGGTCCAGCTTCCTCATCTTTGCTAATAAGCGTGGGATACGATACTCGATACAAAGGATCATACAGTGTCACCACAGACATCATATATTCATAAAGTTGTTTTTGAATATCCATTGGCTGGAGGTGGAGCAGTTTACGAAAAAAGGAATTGGTATTATCCTTGCGACGTTTAAATTTTGATTGAATGCCTAACAATCGCATGCTGAAAGCATTGGGATTGGTCAAATCTAAACGCCAGGTGGTTTGTTCGTCTACATAAATAATCAGCATGGGTTCGTATTTATTCGTATAGGGCTTGGAGGAATTCACAAGCGTCGCATTCGCTAAAACGTCCAACTGGAAAATAAATTCAGATGTTTCGTGATAGAACCGGGGTTGAAGTTGGCTGCAGAATTGAATATAATCATCATGAGCGATCGAGATTTCCGGCAAATGGACATGAATACCACCTCCTGGACGAACAGCCACAATAAAAGTAAAATGCTTAAGGGATAAAAAGTAAAATTTTAAGGTTGAGAGAATAACAGTATCTACATAATCGTAGAGCATAGATGAAGGAAGGGATGCATCGCATTCGGTTTTAATATCAATATCTAGGATAAGGGAATGATGGGTCGTCGAGCAAAGATCCATCGTTAAAAAAAGATTTTCGGCAGACGTTCGAGTATAAAATCGAGAAAATTGTGCGTAGTCTTTTCGGTTACAGTAAAAGATTCCTCCCTACATCTGGTAGAAAATGTAAGCATCGTTGGGCGCATCTCCAACCGAATTAATCCTTGTTAAATAATGGAGGCTCTGCGACATGATTATATATCTTTAACTTGATTAATATTTCTTAAAAAAATACAAGCAATGCTTTGTAAGTAAATATCCTATAAAATCTCCACGTGCTCCTCTAAAGAATAAATAAACTGAGCACTTTTACCTTCATAAAGTCTGTTCCTATATAATGTTGAATTCACGGCACAGAATGATTTAAAGTGAAATTCGTTTCGCACGTCTTAAATAGATAAACCAGAGTTCTTTCTAGCCAGAACTCAGAAAAAATTCCAAAATAGATATTAAAAAAAAAAAAAAAAAAAAAAAAAAAAACTTTTTGTTAATTTTTATCATGTCTTTAGACATGATAAAAATTAACTACCTTCCCCTTTTGTCTGGGAATGTTGTCTCACACTTTCGGAAAATAGAACATGACTCATCCTTTCTAAAAATAGAACTCCAATAAAAGAATGGGTCAAGGTATATTTTTTAGAGAGTGAGACATCCTTCCCTGACAAAAAGAGGGGACAGTTAATTTTTATCATGTCTAAAAGACATGATAAAAATTAACAAAAAGTTTTTTTTTTTTTTTTTTTAATATACATTTCAGATTATCTGAGAAATTTTTCCCAGCCAGCTTTTACTTTTCTAGACATAAACGTCCTTGTTTATGTCCTTGAATGACGTCATCTCTCATGTATATATAAAGCGTGTAAGTTGGCTCTGTAGACTTATTCCTTTCGAGGAAGAAGGCGAGATAAAGTAAGCTCTGTCATGGATAATGAAAAGTATTACAATGTTTCGGATTATGTGGAAGCGTATGGAAATGTTTATAGACAATATTATTTTATAGCTGTTCGTTTCAAACTACCCATCTTCCATGTCGATACTTTGAAACATTTTAGCCCGGGTCTCGTTCGAGCACCTTGCATTCTCGTGGTCAGTGAAAATCGACTCATTTTCCAAGGAGAAAATTTAGACAAAGACTATCCGTTTCCTCGTGGGTCTTTAGTCTTTTGCGTGCATGGAACAAAAGAGGATCCTCGTTGGATTAACGTCTCTAGAGATACGACCGATCAGTTTTTACAAAGTTTATTTCCCTCTCGAGATTTTATCAAGGTCTCCTATGAAAATAATACCTTATTTGTTTGTTCGACCATCAATCCGTTTTCCTTGTTCTGGAAAGTACTTCCTCGCAATATGGCTTTTCGCGCCTTAAGCGATCTGACGATGACCTACATAAAAAGAGAACCTTTCCAGTTAGAGCATTGCATGCGCCTCCGATTTTTCAAACGAAATACGCACGTCTGGGAATCGTGGTCCAACTGGTATCACTATTTACATCCCATGCTCATCCTCCACTTCATACATTTAACGGGACAAGCTGCGAGTGCTCAATTGGCTGCCAAACTTCATAAATTGTGGAAACGCTCCCTTCCACCTTACCTGCATACGGATTCTATTCCATCGGAGTTTTATACTTGTGAAATTACTTTTGATGACACGAAATTAACCGGTGTTTGGTTTGTCGTTTTGAATATGTCTTTAGTGATGTATGTTTCGCCCATGATTGCGTCATTCCATCATGAAACGTTCCTCGACGTGAATCGTGAACAATGTAATTATTGGCTACCGTTTTACCGAAATAATGAATTATGGACCCGAGAAGGATTTAAAATATACGTTTCCCACTTTAGAAAGAATCGTCGCTACTTGAAAGAAGTCATGATTTGGTTATCGTCCCGCTCCGAAGAAAAATATCAATATATGTTGCTCGATTTGAACAAAGTAGCTTACCTTTTAATGATTTAAAAAAAGCAAAAAGAAAAGAATGTTACGAGAACTGGTTCGATGTCTTATTCAATACCAGTCCGACCCCACTTTTATATCTTTAAATGTTGTCGATGGTCTCAAACAAAATCTTCGAGACGACGTGATCGATGCTTTTCTCCTGAGTCGACCTTTACTCCATCTCTATCCTCAACTGTATAAAAAGAGTTCGAGCATCATCGATTTCTTGTTTCGCATTTCGGGCTTGCATTTGGAAGAGATTGTTCCGATGGAATCGCAGGACCTGGAAACCAAAATCGCTTCTTTGGAAACTCAATTGGAGGCAGATCGGAAAGCTTTTGAGAAACAAATCGAGACGCTCCAACAAGAGCACCGGAACGAAATGCGTTATTTTCTAGCAGAAAAAGAACAATATGTGAATACCGCTCGATTCGTAAAAGAGCATTCAGTCGTGGATTTGCAACGACAATTGGAACGCCTTACATGGGAGAAAGAAACCCTGCAGACTGAGTTGGAGCAGCTGAAACGGAATCACGAAACCTTACAAACTCAGTGGGAGCAATTGAAACGAGATCACGAAATCTTACAGACACAAATTCGAACGCACGAGTCTGAAAAAATACAATGACAGAGGCAAATAGTAGAACAACAACAACAACAACAACAACAATTAAATAATAGTAATATCGAGTTTCCAAACCGTTTGATGAACGAATGGCAAATGCTCCACCAACGCTATGAAACAGGACTTGAAGAATGGATGCAACGAACGGAAAGTTTAATCCGCCCTTTGCAAATGGCTTTACAAGAAACGATTGAGCAACTGAAACTTCCTCCTTCTTCTACAACTACGGTGAAACTTTACCGCTCGAATCGCCTCCTTCTCAGCAGCTCATGATCGAGTCGTCGCGATCTAAATTAGAGCAATTACAAGAAACCCTCGACCAGTTTTTAACATCGTATCAATCGGAACAAAAACAGCACGTCCAGCAATTGAACGAGGAACTGAAAGGACAATTGACCCTTTGTCAAAACGAAAAACGGATATTGGAAAAGCAGTTGGAGCAGGGTCAGAAAGAACGAACCGACCTCCTGCAAAAATGGAAAATCGAGTCCGAAACACATTTCCAGGAAGGCATTCAACGCGTTCTTGACACGCTGCAAAAGAAAAATCCTCATATCGAGACGATTCTTCGAGACGAAATGGCTAAACAAATGAAGGAGTTCCACGAAACGCAGTTTATGACGTTTTTACAGACGATCCTTCCCCCCTCATTTTGGAAACCTTTAGGTGCGAACCAAGATTGGAAAACGTTTTTCTTCCAGCAAATTCAAACGTATATCCAGTATTTACAAAATTGGCAAACCCAGCTTTTGAACCAATTAACACTTCTCGGGAATGCTTTAAATCAATCGCTAACGCCCGACAATTTAGCTCATACCGTTCTTCACAGTCTCCCTTCTACCTCTAAAAGCATGATGGAAGACACGACCCTCTTGCAACGATTGCACGATCTTCAACAATCGATTGAGAACCAGAACGAAGCGAAGGAGGTCCTACAACAAATCCAAGCTCAACTCCATTGGGATCGTAGCCAAGAACATAAAAAATTACAGCAGAGTCTAGAACATGAAAAACGGCAACGCGTCGCTTTGGAAAAGAAACTGGAGGTCCTGAAAACGAATTTGGTAACTCTGATACGGACTAAATGGAATGCGTATTTTGGGGCCACGGATTACGATCAGATTCTCTCGGAACTCGAAAAAGTATTCCATTTCAAAGAAAATCTAGAGAGGACCCTCGAAACGCAATTGGCGCAACTGAAAGGTCACTTTCCCGAAATACCGGTTATTCAATTCGATAATTTGGCGTCGAGCATGATCGAATGGGCTCGACAGGTCGAGAATCGCAACGATTGTGAAGTCGAGCTCCGTAAAACCAAAGAACAACTTTTCGAATTGAAACAGAAACTCGATCAAGTCGAAAGTAATTATACGAAATGTAATGAGTACCTTCTCTACGCCAAAACGAAATTGACCACGTTCCTAAAAACGATCCTTCAGAATGACCCTAGTGATCAAAGAGAAGATTGGCCGCAAGCTGTTGTCCATCAACTCCAAAACGTGATTCACGAGCATCGACAATTTCAAGATCTCGTTTATAAACAAATTGTCACGCTTCGAGCCCAGTTTCCGAACATACCGGATCCCATTGAAGAATTGGCGAATTCGGTGATTTTATATTTCGAGCAAGAACGAGACCTGTATCGACGGCATTTGGAGGAACGTCCTCACATTACCGAAGTGAAAGAACCCACTACTGTACCGGCCATTACGTATCCTACGGATCAAGTGGAGGAATTACAACGGGAAGTGAAAGATTTACAAAACCAACTGGAAGTGTCTCGGTCTCGAAACCAAACTTTAGAAAACCAACTGGCTAAAGCTCTCGTAGCTCCGCAGGATGTAGAAATGTCCGATACTTCGAAATATAAACGAAAGCACGTATCGACGGTCGACGAAGACTATGTAAGAGGTCTGTCATTGGATTTACAAGAGGCCAAACACGCTTTAGATCGATGTCTGGACGAAAAAGCCCACTTGCAAAAGGAATTGGAACACATTAAAACCGAACCAACCCCTTCTCCCTCCGTATCGTCCGATTTCAAAATGCTCAGCGACCTGTTTTATCAATTATACGTGTCCTATTTTCGATTACGATTTGATGTCGTGTACGGAAAAACCGTTTTTTCGTCGGAGGAATATATTAGATCCGTGCTGAATAAATTGGATTTCGTGGATCGAAGCATTCTATCCAATATGACTGTGAAAGAATGGACCGATGTTTTATTGCAATACATCAAATGGGACGTACAAACTCTGACAGGAGGGTTAGATTGGCAGGGGTCGCATACAGCCTACATTAAAGATGAATTCTTAACCTATTGCATGAATCAAACGATTGAAATCATTGACCGGTACGCGAAAGAATTGAGGAAACAGACCGAGATGTTTAGAAGTCCATAAAATAATAATAAAGGGGAACTATGGAATATTCAGAGTTAATAGATCGTATTCTTGCGCACCCGATTTTAAAAGCGGGGATTGACGAAATCGTTGAAAATAACCCGAGAACGTTAAACCTCGTGAGCCGGGAATGGAAAAATATATTAGCCAACAATCCTCAGTTTCAAGATTTTCAAGCTAAAGCGATCCCGTTCCAGCATCCCGTAGAAAAAGGTTATATTCAGATTGAAAATATTAAAGATTTCAATCATCATTATAATATTCTCGTAGCGGGGTATTGGGTTCTCTGCGCTACTAATTATAAGAGGAATCTGAATGCCCATTCTTTCATATGTAAACTCTGTCCTCCTCTGGTGGACATTACCAAAGCCGTGGCCGCCGATCATTCCCAAATGCTGATTTCAGAACAATGTCGGTTCTTCATTGAAAAATGTAGACCTTCTCTCTGTAAAGCGTGTCGGCAAATGAGTCAACGAAATGATCTGAATTCTCAGATGTCTCAAAATCAATGGTGTTTACGCAAAACCAAAGTGTTTGATGGAACGACCCTTTTAAACGTGTTTCAAGAAACCCTGGACCAAGAATTTGTGAATAACGATATGTTTATTGGTATTTTAAATATTAAAATTAATTCGCGGTACTTTTACGAAACGGACGCTTTGTATTGTAGAGTAGGAGGCATTTGTAGAGATATGATTCTCTTTCAAGAAGATGCTCTGAATATGATCGAAAAACCCGTGTTTCAGTTAAATATTTTAGAACCTTCTTCGAGAAATATTATTAACGAAACCATTTCCACTACCTTCGATAAAGAGAAAATCAAAACTGAAAAGGTGGATCCAGACCAGGTTCCCATCAAAAGCAAGATCAATCCAGATCTGTGCAAACCATTCAAGAAAGAGAAGCCTAAGAAGGAGGCTGAGGATGTAAAAGGCAATGAGGATCCAGTCTATTTAGGTGAGGTTTCTGCCAGTTCTATGAAGAACATAGTTTAGTAAATTTGCGTATAAACCGTACGCTCTCAGGTCTCGTCGTGATCTGGATGATCTGGATTAGAAGTTAAAAAAAAAAAAAAAAAAAAAAAAAAAAAAAAAAAAAAAAAAAACACCTTTTTGTTAATTTTTATCATGTCTTTAGACATGATAAAAATTAACTACCCTCCCCTTTTTGTCTGGGAATGTTGTCTCACTCTTTCGAAAAACAAACCGTGACTCATTCTTGGAATGATTGCCATTAGAAAGGATGAGTTATGGTCTATTTTTAGAAAGTGTGAGACAACATTCCCAGACAAAAAGGGAAGGAGGTTGTTATCATGTCTAAAAACATGATAAAAATTAACAAAAAGTTTTTTTTTTTTTTTTTTTTTTTTTTTTTGATTTTAAAAATTTTTTACAGCCGCCGACTCGATCAACAAGACCATCATTTTTTTTTCAAGAATATGTTCTCTTCTCACTTATCTATTTAAGCCATTCGAGTTTCATTTCAGATCGTTTGATGCTGTGGCCTGTGTACAAGCTTCTACATGATGAAAACAGATTCTGTGTCAAGGTATATTGCCATTTTGTTTTTTCCCTTTTTACATAATAGAAATTTTTCTGTACTGACTTTTTAACCCCCCCAACCAAATCAATTTTTTTCTCCAAACCTTTTCGCATTTAGCAAGTTAGGAACCGCGTATCAGAAAACTGCATGGCATTTTTCATAATGAGATTATCGGGCAAATCCTTTCTCGTCAATTGTTTATTTAAAGCCGTTTCTTTGGGATACGTGATGCATTTGGATTGATAGAGATACGAAGATCCTGTTTCTTCTCCCATCACAACAATCGGTTCAGGGTGACAAATATCTTCTAACGTATAAAACCCAACCCCTTTCTTGTACGCGACATTCGAAATGACGGTTTCGGGAACGAGGTCTAAATTGGGTAGTTTATGAAAATCGAATAAACAATGCGCCAGCAGGAAATTGTAAAAAGGAGAGAATTCCGTTTTAGGGTCGACAAAGAGACCTCCATTCGCCATGTCGGATACCTTTATCTTGTCGAAGAGCGTCGCTACATTTGAATTATTAATATAGTGGTATAAACCGCAAAGACGTTGCTGAAGCGTGCTCTTGAAATGAACCATCATTTCTTCTTGCATCTTCGTGGTATTGTTCACGCCTAAACCAATTTCGTTCGTGTTGCCAACACTTAAATTCCGTAGCAGTTCGTAATGGAAACGCCGATCAAACACATCCATGGCGTTATTGCGTTTCAAGTCGGTCGGGTCTTGAGAATACAGGTGGTTGATATAGTGCTCGATGCACGGGTTGAGTTTTGATGTGAGATCGTCCAACTGGACGTCGTAAATCGGGTCGGAAATGTTTATCCAGGAACTCGCGCGTCGGTAAAATGACAGTATTTTTCGGAAACGAGAAATTTTCCTTCACAATCAGGAAAGGTCCAACGACCTTGGTATGCGATTCCGATTCCATTCGATGATAATAAATTTGCAATCCATAAGGATTTCGAAGATGGTTCAGGCAGAGAATATTCCGAAACGCCGAAATATTGTCCGACCCACAAGGAATTTTTCGATTACTAAAAATACAATTGGATTCGTTCATTGTCTTGGTTTCTGAAAATCCGGCAAGGGTCAAGAGACATGCGATTTTTTAACAAGTCTGGAGGCAAAGTCGCTAAACAATTTAAACAATTCGACATTCCTGTCAAACGAGCAGGGGAGGTCGCTAAAGTCGTCGCGAAGAATAAACCCCTTCAAAAAGCTTTTGATAAAGTGTTTAGTAAGAAAGCTCTTCTGACCGCAGGAGGGGTGACGGCCGTCGCGCTCGGTTCTCAATATGTCGACCATTCGGGACAATTCGGGCTGTTTTCTCTACAACGGAGGGGACATGGTTTGTAAACTTAAAGAATTGAGTTGTTGTCAACCCGAACCTGTTCACGGGATCGAATCGTGCACGGGATTTCCTATTCAGCAATGGAATGCGTGTGAAGGGTACGACAACGAGAAAGAGGATACGTGTTGTCGATTATGTGATTGTCAATATCACGATTGTACACCGACGCAAGAATTGAAATGCCGTCGACCCACGATCGGAGAAGCTTTAACGCATTTCAGTCAAGACGTGACGGGTTCCATCACGAGTGGTATTTTGGATGTTTTGGGTAATATACCGTACCTAAAACCAATCTTGTTGGGAATCGTTCTTGTCATCATCGGCCTTATTATTTGGAAATTCGTATAAGAAAAGATGGATATCGTTACACTTCAATCCTTAAAGACTCCTATCGACCACCTTCTTCATCATAAATATCGTCCTCGACTGAATACCGTGGTACCTCAATATATCAAATTTCATAAATTTCCGCCCTTCACGAGCCTCGTCACGCTCGAACTGGTGCGCGACCCAGAAGTACGGGAAGCGGTGCGAGACTATATTCAAACGCTGTTTCGAGAAAAAGAGAAATACGGCTATTTGTATTTTTTGAGTGAACAAAACCTCGTACTTCCATTTACAATTCAATGGAATACAGAATTGGTCGTGGATCCACTGAACTTTTTTACTATCATTACGGAAATAGATCAGATAGCCGACCAGTTCGCTCAACGGGGAGATATGACGTACGAAATAACTCGCGTTGAAATACTCTATTTTTTAGTGTTGATTGTGAATATTCAACTCAATTGGATCACGGTCGATTATTTGCTACGATGTAATCAGATGTATGATTACTTGATTGCTGCTCCTAATCGAATCTTGACCAATTCCGAAATGGAAAAGAATACAATATGATCTCCAAGTTACGAAATGCTTCTTCTTCAACCCTCCTGAGCGATCTGAAGTAAAACTTGAAATGTTTAAATAGATAAGCGAGAGCCCATTCTAGAAAGAATTTTGAGATGTCTTGCCAATCGAGTCGGCTAGGAAAAATTTCTGAGAGCCCAGAAAAATTTCTGTAGATGAAAAAAAAAAAAAAAAAAAAAAAAAAAAAAACTTTTTGTTAATTTTTATCATGTCTTAAGACATGATAAAAATTAACTCTCTCTTCTTTTTGTCTGGGAAGGATGTCTCACCGTTTGAAAAAACAAACCATAACTCATCCTTTCTCATGGCAATCATTGCAAGAATGAGTCACGGTTTGTTTTTCGAAACGGTGAGACATCCTTCCCAGCCAAAAAGAAGAGAGAGTTAATTTTTATCATGTCTTAAAGACATGATAAAAATTAATAAAAAGTTTTTTTTTTTTTTTTTTTAAAGCTCTCAGAAATTTTTTCCAGCCGACTCGATTCACAAGACATTTCAAGATGACATCATCGTTTCAAGAATTGTGTATATCAGTGGATAACTTTCGCACTTCTTGTGAGTTGAGTTCCTAGCTGAGCTAAGGGAATCACCATTTCTCAATCTACAGATATTTGTTTCGTTTTTTTTTTCTCTTTACAACAGAACACATGGAGAGGAAACTGGTCGTTCCATAAATTCAATTCTTAACCGGACAATATCGAGAAATTTTCGAGCTTCCCGACTTAGGCGAATGACGATCGGGGACGATGAATTTCTTGGTACAATGATACCTTCTTCTTCTTCGGTTTCGACCGTTTCGGCCGAAAAGCATATTTTATGTCGAGCCAAAGTTAGAGCCAATTGAAAGAGTTTCAGATTGCCGTGCCTGATTTCTGGATCCGTGGAACGATTTTGATGATAAAATTCCAGCCATGATTGAACCAGGTAAGGTAGATGAGCATAGGGTTTAGCAAGTGGAACTGGTTTTTCTTCTTCGATTTTGGTCAGACACCATAAATCATGAGGAATGGAAGCATATCGAACTCGGTGAAGCGCATGCTGACAATCGTATTCGTAACTCTCGAGAAACGTCAATTCGCTCACATCTGTGACGGGATGGAACAGACACGCTGTGTGTCTATTAGCAGGTTGTTTCGGATGAGATTCGAGCATGACATAACTTAAACATAAGAAAGCCTTTTTGTATTCAAACCCGATGATCGTCGAACAAAGTACGACCGGTTGAAGTGGATACGTGGTTTCTGGTTCGTAAAGAATAGGAATCCAGTGCACGGTCGTGGGGATGGCTTGATATTCCATGTACCGCTGATACGGTGATCGAACATATAAAATCGTTTCCGGTTCAGAACCGTTGACGACGAGTCCAATGCATTTCCCGTTAGGATTCGATCGAGTAGCATTTTCGAACCCGATTTGAAACGGGTATTCGATCAAGAGTCCGACCTTCTCAAGCGAATTTCTCTGATCGTACGTATTCAAAATATCTTGGACAATATATTGAGGATGGTGCTGATACGTCCATTGTTTTTGAATGAGCGCCGTACTCTTATTGTACTCAATGGGAAACGGGATGGGTTTCTCAGGATTCACGGACGGTAAAAATTCAATAAAGGAAGACGGAAAAGCCGTTCGCGTTTTCAGAGGATTGTAATAAACGTCCGGTCGATCTTTCCATTCGTTGATGAAATTATGGACGAGGTCATTCTTGTGATGGACCTGGTTGGACAAAAAACAAAGACGATACCTTTTCCCTCCGTCATCTTCTGGTAAATGTAATCTGGGCCCGTTATCATCATCAAAGTAATGTCCTCCTGGATACGGTATATCCCATTCGTCTAAATATAGAATTGTATGATTATTTTGGGAGCGGTACACGTTTTCGAACACGGGATTTTGTAAATACCGTTCGATCGTTTTAGGATCTTTCACAAAAAATGGTGTGGCGAAAAGTTTGAAAAGATTGTGGGAGGATTCCGATGAATTCGGGATCGTGGGGAAAATGACCCGTTCGTTTTCTAAAAGAAGGATCCATGATGCATTGCGTTGAAGAAAAACGGTACACGACAAGTCCGACATTTTACAATAGGCGGCTAGGGCGAGAACGAGTGGTTTCTGACTCGGGACGACTTTATCGAAATGAGCGAGTTTTCGAATCACAGAAGGTTGAAGCCGCATATGGGCTAAGGGAAAAAAAATCGTATCTTGAATCACATTGAATCCTCCTAAATGCAAGCCATGAAATTGGCTGTAAAGTGTAGCGTATTTATGAATATTCATTATCCTTTGTTTTTGAGAGGGTCGGATTAAAAAAAGAAGAAAATAGACATCTGAGAAAGTATCCGCAAGTGGAAAAGCTTACGATGAGCCGATTTTATAGTTGGCGTAGTATCCGAACTGACATTCGCTAAGGGGTCTAATAAAATCTAAAATCCATGGCTAGAGAATAGATGGGGAAAATCTTTTATGCTTCTAATAAAAACCGCTCGTTGTAAATCCAGAATCCATTGGTTAGAACAGATGCGGGAAATGTATTTGGAATTCTAATAAACAGACCAAACTGCCTCGAGTATCTGCAAGTAAAAAAATCTTACGATGAGTCAATTTTATGGTTGAAGTAGAATCTTGGATCCATTAAGGATATTGATAGAACTTGTATGTAAATAGAGAGAAAGGAATGAACAAGATAAAATGAGTTATGAATCATTTCTCCGATCTGTTTTTGGATCTAATTATAAGACATTTATGCCTTTTATTCATACTATTCAGCTTTACTGTTTATTTGTCATTACATTAGTAATTTGTCTGACCATCTACATGATTTATGAAACACAGCAAGATAAATATTAGGAAAACTATGTTCCCCCTTCATGGTATTTGTTTTTCAGACATATATATTATGGATTAAGTTATTTCTTTATCAATAGCGTCAGATCCTGGCACCCATTCAAAAAATCATTGATAATAATTTAATATCATTAATAAAATTTTGAAACCTTATAGTATAAACCTTTTTATCAAATTTTTAGTAAAATAACAAAGATCCTAAAATCCTTACCTTTTAAATCTAGTGTGTCCCATAGGACAAACCGGTTTGTCCTATGGGACACACTACATTTAAAAGGTAAGAATTTTAGGATCTTTGTTATTTTACGGTCAAGGAAAATTTAAAAGTTTTATGGAATCCTTATATTTTTTTTAATCAATTTACTTTTTAGGTACCAAAAAAGGATTAGATTAAAAAATATAAGACGAAGTGAAAAATAATAGATAATAATTAATAATGAAGGGTAGGAATCAAGATGGATACTGAGGAACCTACAACTTTATCTGAAAGGAAAAGAAAAAGAAAAGCATATTTGAAACATTATTGGTCACTGGAACGAGTAAAAGAAGCAAATCGATGGAGAAAACGAGAAAGGCGAAAAGATCCAAACGTTCGATTCAAAGAAAAGAATACCAACGAATGAGACGATGGAAATGTTGGGATAACGCTCTTCCTAAACATAGACAATACAGTATTCAAACAATGTCCGTCGATGGAGGAATGTCAAAATATTATTAAACGTATGAATATTTCGGAAGGAACACGAGCTAAGTATGAATTTTATTTTAATGAATTCTATGATTGGTATCAAAAACATGGTGACGGTATAAAATATCATTATAAAAGAGCACTAGAGATATATGAAAAGTATCTGACTGAGGAAAAGAGGAAATCGTATAATAAAATAAAAAATAAAATCGTGTTTTTATACCGTTTGCTCGGTGAAAAAAAGGAGCGCTCGAAACAAATTCATATTAAAAGATGTCAAGGTCCTCTTCTTACATTAAATGATCTCAAAAAACTTAGAAAAATAGTTATAGATCGCTATGAATATGAATAGATGGCTTTATTTATTCTTGTCATTCTTGAAACTGACTTAAAAGCAAACGAAATTTTAAAACTTCTGAACGAAACAGATCTTCGACGACATTATGCAGAAAAGAAATTGGCATCGTACAATATATGGGATCAACGTAATCGGTTTTTATATGAATTTTTGGCTTGGGTTATTGCCGGCCCACTTTTCCCTCGATCATTAGATGGTTGCTTAAGAAAATTAAAACGATTCTTTCGAAAGTATTTTCCGTATCGACCCTTTAATCCTTCCTATACTATCATTAAACGTTCCATGAAAATTGCAAAATATCGTAAATATATACGAGAAGAAGCTAAAAAAGAGATGAAATCAGTGTAACTAATGGGAATCAAGATGAATATTGAGGCATCTACAATTTTGTCTGAAAGGAAAAGGAAAAAAAAGCGTATATGAAATGGTATTGGTCACAGGAAAAAGTAAAAGAAGCAAATTGATTGAGATTTCAAGAAAGGCGAAAAGATCCAAATGTTCGATTCAAAGAGCGGGAATACCAACGAATGAGACGATGGAAATGTTGGGATAGCGCTCTTCCTAAACAGAGACATAAACCTGATAATACAGTATTCAAACCATGTCCGTCAATGGAGGAATGTCAAAATATTATTAAACGTATGAATATTTCGGAAGGAACACGAATTAACTATGAACTTTATTTTAATGAATTCTATGAGTGGTATCGTAAGCATGGTGACGGTATACCAGATCATTATGCTGACGCCTTAAAAAAATATGAAAAATATCTAACTGAGGAAAAGAAGAAATCGCTTAATCAAGTAAAGAATAGACTTTGGTTTCTATATCGTTTGTTAAGTGTTAAAAAGGAGCGTCCGAAACAAACTAATACTAAAAGGTGTCAAAGTTCTCTTCTTACATTAGATGACCTCAAAAGACATAGAAAAATAGTTATAGATCGCTACGAATATGAAGAAATGGCTTTATTCATTCTGGTCATTCTTGAAACCGAATTAAAAGCAAAAGAAATTTTAAAATATTTGAACGAAACAGATCTTCGTCGACATTATGCAGAAAAGAAACTGGTGTCATACAATGTATTGGACCAACGTAATCGGTTTTTGTATGAATTTCTAGCTTGGGTAATTGCCGGCCCACTTTTCCCTCGAAGATTAGATAGTTGCTCAAGAAAACTAAAACGATTCTTTCAAAAGTATTTTCCGAATCGATCCTTTTGTCCTTCCTTTACCATCATTAAACGTTCTATGAAAATTGCAGGTTATCGTAAATATATACAAGAAGAAGCTAAAAAGGAGATGGAATCAGTAACACAAGAGTCTATTCTTTAAAAAACTTTCAAAAAATATAGGGATCATTACTTTTATGGATTGAAAAAGATAACCAGATTGGATCTTCAAAAGCACTTCGTAATCTGAAGTAGAACTCAAAACACTTAGATAGGTTCAAAAAAAATAGGATAAGCATTTCTTTCTAGTAAAACAAAAAATAATTAAGAAGGAAAAATCTCTTACCTTTATTGAAGCATTTGTCGTAACGTAGGAGCTGCGTTGAAAGATGTTACCTCTTCAGCAGTACAGACTGATCTGTAGGGAATGTCGGATTGTTTAAATAGATAAGTGAGAGTCTGGATAATTAAAAAGCCACAAGGATCAAGTCGATCGAATTGGTAGGAAAAATTTTCTGTAAACTTAAAAAAAATCCCCCTTTTCGTCTGAAATTGATGTCTTCAATTTTTCGAAATTGTGAGACATCATTTTCGGACAAAAAGGGAACTTACTCAATTGATTTGGTCCTTACATTTTTTAATGATCCAGTTCATTACGGATCCCGATAAAACCGAGCTATATTCCTATGCACACACTGAGGTTTTCCTTGAATCATAGCCTTTACTTGTGGAAATTGACACATGCATTCATGCTGATTGAACCCCCTATAGAAAAATGTACCATTTTGACAAACGTCTTTCGCCAATTCTCCACAATCTGGTCCATTGTAAAAAGCTGGATCCGTACAGTAACACGACCACTGATAGAATCCATTTTTTTCGGTAAGAATAATCATACCCCCTTTTTCAGTTTGACACGGGTAAGGATTCAGTTTGGGCATACAGAGTCCTCGAACACATTGCATTTCTTCCCCGTTTGTGCAAAGAAAATCACATGTATCCACACACCAGACTTTTTCTCGTCGACAATCTTTAAGCGGTATAGATTCGTTCATGGGGATGGAATCCGATTCTATGACAGAAGTAGGAAAGAAAAATAGAAAGAGACCAAACATCATCAAGAATATATACATTTCAGCCATCTTTTTTTTTTCTTTGGACAAAAAACAAAGGATAAGGATATGGAAAGACGAGTTGATCAACACGAAGAACGTCGATCTTGTCGTCAAACGGCTCTTCAGTCTAAAATTAATACTTGGCGAGATGCTTGTACGGCATGCTTTAAAATCATGGATGATTGGGCCACGATCGATTTTAAAAAATTCCATTTCATATTTGAACGATGGGTCTCGATTCTCAATCGTATCTTGGAAAATCCAATTCGTCGATTGGACCGTTACGAAATGTCCATGTATTATTGTGAAGAGCCAGGAGGACCCAAAGAGGTTATTCAGTTATATATTAATGAAACCGAAACCGAGGAAGGAAAAATTCCCGTCTACGTTATTTTTAATCTTTTCGAGTTTATTAAAATTCATCGCAATTACTGCTTAAACTATTCCACTTCGAACAAGATGCTAGTAGATCAAAACAGGGGCACGATCAATATGAACACCTATTATGCTAATCAGGTCAATGTAGATCAAACTCGATTTTATCGTAATGAAACGACATGGCAATTATTATTCATTTTTACTTTACATGCCTTGGCTCATTTAGATGTGTTTGATTTATACGATCACGCTTACTATGATACACACCAGCACGTTCGAGATTCAGTTTTCTTCCGATTATATTTCTATGGACAAGTCATTTGGGGAATATAAAGCAAAAAAAAAAAAAAAATGTCTTATCCTTCCAAAGTTCCTATTGAGTATGTTCAAAAAGTGTTAGAAGAGAAATTAAATCGAAACGTGCGTCGTTCTGAATTGACAGGGACATGTTCGTTGGGGCACGTTTTATTCGACTTGTCTCATTTACAAAAATTTTTTCCCCACTATAGTCCAGAAGAGTTTATAAAGTTTCGAGACGATAAATTTATAATCATTCCGGGAAATTACTGGTATGACGCTATGAGTGAAGAACCTCGTGTCCAAGACTATGTAAAACGTTTCTTAAACCGTAATAAAGTAGAAATAAATCCAAATATGCGGCGTCGATCTCAACGTCAACGTTCTAGAAGTCGATCGAGAAGTCGATCTCAAAGTCCAACGAGAGTCCGAACACGATCTCAAAGTCCAACAAGAGTCCGAAGTCGATCTCCAAGTCTAACAAGAGTCCGAAATCGATCCCGAAGTCGCTCTTCGAGTATAGATATACCCATTCGGCATTACTTGGCTCCTCTACCCAAAAAAAGAGGGAGAAAGAGAAAGTCCAAACTCAAAGCTCGTGTTGGCTACGATCAAAAGTTTATAAAAGCCCTCGAGACAATCGAATCGGGTCTGATTCTAAAACCGACTCGAGGAATGGATCGAGATTTAAATTTGCCGGGATCTATTTGTCGGGGTATTCGCCAAGTCTGTCGCTACAAGGATCCTCAAACGAAACGTTACATCAATTTTGTTCGTGACGGGAGTGAAGACGATGAGTACGTGCTGCAACTGGAATATTAACAAATGATGGGATTTTCTAACGGATTAAAAGCCAGCGGGACAAGAGCCTTCCAGTGATCCGAATAATATAAATTATAAGGATCGTAATCATATACATAAGACGGTAAAATGGCTTTATCGGTATGATTCTTCCAAGCATCTCGAAGGGACAATAATACTGATTTAGAAGTGCACGGTGACAATAAACCTTGAATCATGCGTGTTTCCAGTAAGAGATGAACGAGGTCCAAAATATTCGGGATCCATAATTTGATGAGTGATCTTGGCCGTTTTATAGTTATACACCCATAGTCGTATGGACTGGGGTAAATATCAAGTACTTTCGTCGTGAGTTAAGTTCAAAAATTCTCGAATGGCAGGAATGTTACTATTCAGATACATTATGAAATTATAAATTTGTTCTTCGAACATCTTGTATTTAAACATATCAAATTCAGCAAGATGGTGACTGGACAGTTTAACACGAAAACATTTTTCCGGATATTGATTTATATTAAAATCTTTAGGATCGATTTGTCGTCGAATAACCAATTTACTACTCTCGTCCGAAGTGATAAATTCCAGTTTATATGGATTGGGTTCTTCTAAATATCTTTGATTCAACTCGAAACATGGGGAGTCAAATCGTTTTACTTTCCCGTCTGATTTATAAACCTCTTTGTAATAAATATCCATAACTACATAATCCATTAAAATGGGATATTTTTTCTGTTTCAATAAATCGAGGACGAGTTGTTTATAATCCATCTTCTTGTTTATCTCACAGAAAGCCACGTTCGAATGAGTTGACGAATAGGCTCATGGGGCATGAGTTCTTGAAAAGTATCTAAAACCTCGGCCAGACTGCGTTGTCGACTTTTACAAATCAGTTGATGCGTTACATCGTTGAAGACAACTTTCTCGGAGAGAATGCATTGACCACGACATTTCTTAAAATAATCCGGATGCATGAGTTTTACGTACCGAATAATGTCTCGAGTCGTTCGTCGTTTCAAGAACCGATGCCATTTCTTCTCGTTTAAAAATTCTCGATGACTGATGCGTTCTCTCTTTTCCACATTCAGAGCTCCAATATCCACGAGCACGGGATGATGGTCCGTGTACACAAAAGAACATAATTTTAAAACGGGAGCCGTTCCTCCGAGTCGATAACAAATACTACACAAGAAAACAATGAACGTGTAAAACGTTTCTGCTAAATATTCCGGTTGAAGAATGCGAGCACTATAAAGTCCAGGATTCATTTCAAAGAGACCTATTGTATATCCCGAACGTTCTCGGAAATGCGTTGCAAAAGGCAACACATACTCCGAACTCAATTGTCGATGAAGAAGGATCAAATCGAAAAAATGTTCGGGCAAGCCACAAGAGCTGCTGGCACTGTAAGATCTCCACTGCATCGAGTGGGAAGTAAACAGGCAGTGGAATCGTCTTTGATTGAAATTATTTAAAATGAGAAAACAGGCATAAT
This sequence comes from Stegodyphus dumicola, assembly GCF_044657685.1. Lineage (NCBI taxonomy): Eukaryota > Metazoa > Arthropoda > Arachnida > Araneae > Eresidae > Stegodyphus > Stegodyphus dumicola. The sequence continues at coordinate 40,849,018 of NC_140776.1, forward strand.
CAAAATGCCAAGGACATTTGGAAGGAGCATAATAAACAATTTCTTTCACGTGTTCAATAATAGTATGAGTGGTGGATCGACTCATCTTCTTCTTTCTCTAAAAAAGAAAGATGGTGGTGGTCTGTGTCTTAGATATGGATGAGACGCTTGGATACTTTGAAGGAGAAACATTTCAAATTCGACCCAAAACCAATTTCCTGATCCAGTTTTTACGTCTTTGCAATATCGATATCATTTTGTGGAGTAAAGGTTCGGATGATTATGTCGAGCGAGTGATCAACAGTTCATTGCACGATATTGCACGATATGCGTATCGGATATTTGGCCGCACGCAATGTGAAAAGTCGTGCCGAAAGTATAATATTTCAAAATGTTCGGAACATATCAGAGTCTTGTACGATTACGACATTCTTTTAATTGGGGTCGATGATAACGTCAATGAAAATATGGATGAGCGCTATGATTTAAGAATTCACGTGAAGCCGTACAAGCAGATAGATCCCCATGATCAAGAACTGTATAAAGTCGTGGAAAAAATTACCCAATTTTGTATAGATCATCAACGAGAGTTGTAGATGAAGCGAGATAGGGTTTTTGCTATGTCAGCTGGGAACCCCATTCCGTATAGAGAAGTGAGTACGAGAAAGTTATGTGTATATAGTTCTTGAAGCAATGACGTCATTTTTAAACAAACCAATAGTAAGCCAGTTTTAAAAAATGATGATTGGGAAAAGGTCGGTTGAAAATCTGGCTGGAAAAAATATGTCAGGAAAATTTACAACCATTAAAAAAAAAAAAAAAAAAAAAAACTTTTGTTAATTTTTATCATGTCTTCTAGACATGATAAAAATTAATGACCCCCCTTTTTTGTTTTCAATGATGTCTCAGCATCATGTTTCTAAAATACACCATGACTCACCATTTCTAAAAATAAAATTCCAACAAAAGAATGAGTCATAGTTTATTTTTAGAAATGGTAAGACATCATTCAGACATGAATTCTCGCTTATCTATTTAAGTCATCCCATTTTCGCTTCAAATCAGTTTGTGCTGCTAAAGAGGTAACATCTCCTAAGGCCAGTAGTCTAATAACCAAGATACTACATTCTACTTTGTTCGAAAAAAAGAAATCTATTGAGTAAGAATGGATTATTCGTTGATTATCAAGAATATTCTTTCTTCTCCCATCCTTGAGAAAGCTATCGACGAATTAAAAGAACGTCAAGGTGCTCTCAACTTAATATGTCCCGACTGGGAAGATGTTTTAAATCACGATCCGCTGTACGAGACACATTGTCAACAAAAAGTTCAATTTTCCAAAGGAACTCGAAAAGATACTGTTCACATCCGAAACATTATTGGTTTAAAAAATTGCTATAATGTTCTCGTGGCTGGTTATTGGTATTTGAAACCGGGGGAGAACAATAAAACAGGAACTTCGTTCATGACTCGACTGTGTGCTCCTTTAACTAAAATTGGCGAAAGCATGAAAGAGAATCCGCAACACAAATTTGCGGAGAATTGTCGTTTTTTCATGGACCGGTGCGATCCCGCGTTCTGCTCTGCTTGTAAAGGAGCCCAAGATAAATTTCAAATTCATAGAAATATGTGGTGTATACGAAAGAGTCGGATCTTTAATGGAGAGGGTTTAAAAAATACTTTTCAGTGTTCGATTGAAAATATGTTTGGTACTACGACTTCTTTTCTAAGTATTCTAAACCTTCAAATTTCTAACCGGTACACGTTCGGAGAAAATTCGTACAAGATAGGAGGTTTAGTTCGCGAATTTATCTTATTTAAAGAATCTGTCCTGTTCTCGACCGATCTGGATATCGAAACTCCTCTTTCCCTCCCTGTAGTCGAAGAGATGGAAGAAGGGGAAGAGAAGTGTCCCGAAATTATCGGCATTCCCAATTACTTCAAACCCGATACTCATTTTTAAATAAGAAGAAAGCATTTAGAAATGGATTTATGGAAAATCCATCGTCGACATTTATTATCCAAACGACGTTACCGATTTTTTGCCAAGATGGCTCAAAAAGAAATGGATCAACTTCCCTATCTCACCCCTCATAATATGTTTATTCATCGAGGTTTATCGGAATCGCTGTTGAGTAACAGTTTTGTGATTACCGATCATATGCTTTCCAGCATTATACACCGAAAAGATAATATTGATCCTCAGTACAGTCAATATTTGAACAAAATCATTCCTTGCCGCAATTTTAATCAACCTCTCCTCCTTCAGTTAATAGCCACCTCGATGGCGGAAAAGGTGAAAACGGAACAGAAAGAATTACCGATGGACACAAGAGGACTTCCTAAAGACCCAATAGAGGATCCAAACGCTAGGAAAGTAAGTGTTATTAAGGGGGGTCCAGGAACCTCCACGGAGGATGCACTGAATCAAATGTTTGGCGTAAACAAGTAATTTAAAAAATAATGGACGACCCTGTCAAAATGGTGAAGGCTCAACGAAACGATATGGTCTACAGTGTTCGAAAGTATTTATTATCGATCCAGAATCTACAAACCAAATATAAATTTTTGCAATATTTTGAACAAATAGGGGCTCAACGAGATAATGCCGGTCTGGTGCATGAAGATCGAGGCGATAAAATAAAAGTTGTGAACCTCTATTGAAAAAAAGAAGATGACGCTTTGGATATTTCTTCTCGTCTTTTATCTTTACCTGATCATGATCTACCTGTTTCGAAACGAGTCACAAACAACTACAACCCGTCCTTGGCAATCCATTTCCTACCACCCTCCTCAGCGGACGACGCTTTATTCGACTTGTATTCACGCAACCGATTGTGACGACGATGAAATATGTTTTCGGGGTGAATGTCTTCCCAAACTCCTTCCCCATGCTACTTGTTCTTCAGCTACGGGAGAGTGTGTTCTGGTGAATCAAAAAGGATTGAAATTCGCGACCTGTTTTTGTAAATATCCTCATCTCGTCACGCAAAAAGAACGCGGGCGGAATTGTGACGTAGACATTGCTTGCGGACCTCACGGCCGATTAGAAAGTTTAGACAAAGATCCTTTGAAAGAAGGTAAATGTGTTTGCGATTTTGGATAAAAACCGCTTTTGCAAGGTTTCGGGTGTGAAGAAATGACCGCTCACGAACGATTAGCATTTTCGAAGGAAGAAGAAAAAAACAACGTATGGGATCCGACCGTATTTTCCGAAAAGTATCTCGCGTCTTTCCAAAAACCCGGTTACTTCCAGCAGCCCTGTTCCTTTGATGCTTTTACAGGTCAGCCTTTAAAACATACTTTTTATCATGCAGAATTTGGAAGTTGTGTGTGTGATCCGAGGTATGGGAATATCGGGGTGCGACTCGATCATCCCTATTATTTGAAAAATAACGATAAGGGCTATAATGCTTGCGCGAATATTTTTAAAAGCGAACCCGATTCCCCGATCCATCATGTGAAACTGTTTGCCTATTTCTACATGTTTGATTATTCGCCGGTCGCGTTCATCGAATTTGAGAATTTAGACCCGACTCAATTATCCTATCCTTTCAATTATTACGTGGTCCAATCCAAGAAACACCATCTACAAATCGAAGGAACGTGGCCTTTTGACTACATGCAATATGTTTTTAAGTACCTTCCCTTTACGGTGCATACGCGTCACTGCCACGAAGATCCTATTTTTCATGTCAAAACGTGCTACGAAACCATTATTCGACAAAACCAGCTCACGCGGTGCCAGTTGATCGAGCAAGAACTGGATGGAAAATTAAGTCAACACCGAACGCCTACACGCTCCTGTATCGATATCCCGTATGTCTTTTTTCAGAGGAGGATCGACGCGTTCCCGAAAGTTATCAAGGCCATGTCGTTCTCAATCCTTTCCATTTACTGTTGAAAGCCCTCCCAAACCTTCTTCGATCGAACGGTATTCAGATGAAACCGAATGAGGAAGGCATGTGGCACGTCACGTTCGCTCGAGCTCCTTATGTAGAAACATATGCGGCGATGTTAGATCCAGCCGTCTTTCCCGATATTAAAGGAGAACCCACGAAAGCGTTGGAAAAAGGTCATTTCTTTTAAAGAGAAAGAGAGAGAAAATCAAAATAAAAGAAAGGGAGACATATAATCAAAATAAAAATGAAACGCGCTTATGAAGAATCCGAAAAGGAAATGGACCATGAAGAGGGGGAGAAGGAGGAAGAAGAACCTACCCATAAACGTATTAAAGAGTCGGACGTGTCTCTATTATTAGAGCTTCAAAATAAACACACAGATCCCGGTCAGCAAATGAATCGAGAATTGGAAACGGCTCGCGAAAAATATCTCGTTTCTTATCTACGGAAAGTCATTGAAAAACTGCCCATGAGTAAACACGTTCTAGATTCAACGACCGAAATTCCAGAAGGCTACGAAGGATTTTTAAAAATGTACAGTATCGCTAAAACATGCGTCCATTCGGAAATTCAGTTAAAAAAATTGATGGCATTTAATTCCATCTTTGACATGTTGAATGGCGTGATCGGGAAAGTCATTCACGATAAATATATCGCTCCATAATTAACGAAACTCGTCACCGATCAAGATTTGAATCGGGCTTTTGCCGTATTCCAAGAAACTCTGCAAGCAGACGATACGAACGTATCCACAGAACTCCATTGCGTTTCGTTTTTGATTCAAGACGAATTGTCAAAGAAGGAACCTCTCAAAGTCCCCAATCCTTTGTATAATCGTTTCACGCAGCAAATGTATGCCGTCAGTAAAATACGTGACAAGTATATTAATGGCGATCGCAGCGAATCATGCAACTGCATCTACGCCTGACTTTGAAATGATCGGAACACCTAGAAAAAGAGAAAAATAACCAATGAAAAAAAAGCTTAGGAATACGAAAGTCCATTAGTAACAAAACATGACAATGTCAGTTGGAAAAATTTTCTAAGAGTTAAAAAAAAAAAAAAAAAAAAAAAAAAAAAGATCTGAAAGGATTCAGATTTTAGATTACGTCCAAAGGGGCATTGTCCCCGAAGGACTTTGATTGTGATTAATGATATGATATTTGTTTTTCAATGCAAATGATTTTTACAATAGTTTTTTTTACTAAGGTCTATTTCAATGGTTTCTTCTTACTGCGGTTGCTTGACTACCGTTTTATTGAGAATGATTACTATTCTATTGTTTCATACAACGGGAAATGGTAACTATATGGAAATGGAGGACAAGAGTGGAGGATGAGAGAGTGTGGATGAGTAGAGACAGGAGGAGGATTAGAGAGTGGAGGAGGATGGGAAAGCGAATAGGATGGGAGAGCGAGGAGGATGGGAGAGCGAGGAGGATGAGAGAGTGGAGGAGGATGGGAGAGCGAGGAGGATAAGAGAGAGGAGGAGGATAAGAGAGAGGAGGAGGAGAGAGTGGATAAGGATAAGAGAGCGAGGAGGAGGTGAGAGTGGATCAGGGTAAGTGCGTTATTTTGAAAAGTGATTCGCCGTCTACAGTTGTCGACGCAAAACGCCCAAACGAAACTAATAGTCCTTCGGAGACAATGCCCCTTTGGACTAAAAAAAAAAAAAAAAAAAAAAAAAAAAAACTTTTTGTTAATTTTTATCATGTCTTTAGACATGATAAAAATTAACTCTACCCCCCCTTTTTTTTCTTTTTGTTGTGAATGATGTCTCACCCTTTCTAAAACTAGATTTCTAAACAAAAGAATAAGTCATATCGTTCTTGGAAATTTATTTTAGAAACATGTTGACACCTGATTCAAACCAAAATAGGGGTGAGGGGTGGTAAAGTTAATTTTTATTATGTCTAAAGACATGATAAAAATTAACAAAAAAAATTTTTTTTTTTTATGGCCAGTTTGATGTGGACAAGAAGTTACGCTTTTTTAACCAGAATAAACTTTCACTTAACTATTTAAATCGTCAGTCAGTACTGTGGCCTGGATCCAAGCTTATACTCCATCATAGGAAAAACCTTGTTATTTGGGTCCATATTCTTAAAAGAATTTCTTTTTTTGAATGTCTATTCTCCATTCGATAAACCACGCAACCAACACCAGAAACACGATCCATCGAAACTGAAATATATAGAAGAGTTTAGGAAAGAAATGAAATCCATGGAATATAGTTTCGGTTGCTTCATGGTATCGTAAACGCCGATCAAGGTTGACGAGCTGTTTAACCGGTTCAGGAGCGATTAATAATTGTCTGTCTTGATTCACCAGAATCACGGAATGAGCCCAATCCACCTCATTTAAAGAATCCACGTTAAATTTTTCTGCCGAGGGGTAATTGGGATAAACATGTTCCGTTACATATCGTAAATGCGCGTCTAAGAGTTGAGCTGTAAAAATAATATTTTTGGGATACGTCAATAACAATTGACTTCTTAGAAATTCTTCCTGATAAGGAATCCAAGCTGATGAACGATCAAGAATCGTTTCCATCATGATATTATTTCATCTACTCTGTTTTTTTCTTCTTTACCTATTCCAATGTTTCATGTACCGAAATTTACTCGTCTATTATTCGGGACAATCGATCTCTTTACATTTCAATCTTCTTCAATGGTATCGACAAGTCCATCAAGAAATCACATAATAAAGGAATCATTAGTGGATAAAACAATGTTTGGTTTTAATCTTCGTTCGACTCTCGCCATAACCATTTTAATATGTCTGGTGACAACACTGGTCATCATGGCCCTCATCGTATATCGTCTCTCCTACGGCAGTGTGGCTTTCGTTTACGATGCTGCTGATCCGAATAAAGTCACGACCAAAGGAACGACAGCGAGCGATTTCTGGGCCAACAATAAAATGTTGCTCATTGCTCCAACGGTTGTCAATGTGATCAATATACTAATGGTCGGTTTATTACTTTACGTGTAACCGAAAAGAGAATAAAGACTAGATTCAAAAATACATCACGATGGATACAAAGGCTATCATGGTAATTATCTTATTAGGAATTGTATTTGTCTCGTTACTCAATTTCGGCTACCTGGCAACAGCTATTTACAGTGATGCGACACCCAAAACAGGAGCCGAACATTTTAATCAACGCAACTGGATGTTTTACGGAAATATAATGTTACATATTATAGCTCTGATGCTAGGTGGAGGCATTTTTATGAAAAAGTAATGATTCAATTCAAAAAAATATGACAAGACCTACCCAAGATGAATCCAAAATCTTTCAGAGAAATACTTTCATACATAACGATGAGTCCCTCGTATTCATAAACACGTTCAAGGTGATGGACGGGCGTAACTTAAATCCAAGAAGAAATATACCAACAACTGCTTTTATTGACATCTTGCCCACTCAAGAAGGAAGAACAAGAATGATCAGAGTCAGCTAGAAAAATTTCTCAAGAGCTAAAAAAAAAAAAAAAAAAAAAAAAAAAAAACACTTTTTGTTAATTTTTATCATGTCTTCTAGACATGATAAAAATTCACTCTACCCTCCTTTTCGTTTTGAATGATGTCAACATGTTTCTAAAAATAGATCTCTAAGAATGAATCATACTTTTCTTGGAAATCTATTTTTAGACACATGTTGACATCATTCAAAACGAAAAGGAGGGTAGAGTTAATTTTTATCATGTCTAGAAGACATGATAAAAATTAACAAAAAGTTTTTTTTTTTTTTTTTTTTTTTTTTACTACTACTAGAGAATATTTTTCTCAGCTCTCAGAAATTTTCCCAGCCAACTCGATTGACTACACATCACCATTTTCTTACAATAATGAACTTTCACTTATTTATTTAAACCATCCCAGTTTCACTTCAAAAAATCAGTCTGTGCTATGACCTGAATACAAGCTTCTGTTCAGGTATGTTAATAATATATTTTTTGTTTCTTTGGCTTTTCGCGTTTAGTTTATGTGATTCGTCTTTCGCTATAGAGATCCAATATTTTATAATGGCAATTTTGATTTAAGATGGTCACCATTTTCGCCATTTTCCGTAGCGCTTGATCTGCTCGAGTGTCCATGTTGCGTCTATCTTCATAAGACATATCTAAATACAGCTCATTGGTTTTTATCGCTATTCCATACGCAACTGTAAAAACTAAAATTTATAGGATTTTATAGTTGAGACAAGTTATTTTTTAATTAAAAAAAATTTTTTTCGAACTGGTTTTTGTATATGTTCCATACGCAACTGTAAATACTGAATTGAATCTCATTTTATACTTGTTACTATATAAAAAAAGAATCCTTTTATTTTTGTTGTTAAAAAAGCAACAACATCGAACTTTTTTTCGATATATAGGAACAAAGCCCTCCTTCAAGATGAAATGGGATTCGTTTCAAAATAGAAATGAATATACTGTCACTTCTTACGATCTCGATCACGCTATTCGGTATGCTCAAGAAGCGACTCAACTCTATATTTACGAACAAGCTCTTCAAAGTCGGTACGCTTTTATTTTTAAACATACCACCTTCCAAATAAGAAAAGCCGACTCCAAACGGGATTACTACATACCTAAAACCCTCGATCCGGAACAATGTCACGTCGTCGAAAAATTTGTTTTTACGCAAACGGGATGTGACCTGATTGCCTGCTTCCCTTTTCAAGAAAATTTAGAATCGTGTTCCCCGGAAGATGAACCGCGATGGATTCGACTCGGAACGGGTTTCAGTTTAGCTTGCCAACCCGCCTGCGATCGTTTATATTCCAACACGCAGCAGAGTATGGACACGGAATATCGAAATGGAAAATGTGTAGCCGTAAATCTCGCCAAGAAATTATTAGCTCTCTTGCCCGAACAAGTTTTCTTTCAATCGAATCATCCTTCTCTTCCTCGTCATCATGCCGGCCTCAATATCGTCGAGGGTCATTTACGACTCAACCAGCCTTATTGTGAAGCGTACGGTCTTGTTTTCAACGGGTCTGATTGTGTGACGACGACGGGGCAAGATATTGGCGAATTGTTCTTGGGAAGCAGTATCTATCGATCTATTTCCACTCTGCAAAAAAATCATACGTTACCACCATATCCTCCTCATCTTCCCGACTTTGTACAAAACTGGCCCAAGAAACATGTGAAACGGTCCTTGGTTCATGAATTGGCGATTGATGTAGGGATCGATATCGGATTAGAAGCCGCGCAAAAAATCCTTGAAAAACGGATGCCTAAACTCTTAACCAAATTGAGTATGCAGTCTCTTCCCATTCAATCGGCCATCCTTCAAGCTGTCGTTCGGACCCAATTAAGTACGCTCGCAACACTTTCCAGAATCGCCGCGACAGGATTCTCGGTTACTTCCAATGTGCTGACGGGTATAAGTATTCTGTCCGCCGTACTCGATATATTGGATCCGTTTCATTTCAATAAAGTGCTGACCGCTCGAACTCTTTACGATATCGACTGGCGATTAGACGTTCAGTTTTATCAATCGGAAACGGACCATGTTCTAGAAATCACACCCGATCTTCTATGGGACGTGTTAGAAGAAGATGCGAGCGATCGATACCTCTTCTTTGCCGAGAAAGTGCAAGAATATTTAGATGCTATCCTTAAAGTGCCCATGACCGATCGACCCCAAACGCGAATGTCATTTCTCCAAAAATCACGAACAGACGAAAGAGCCCCGAAAAATTGGATTTATTTCACGATAATTGTTTATTTGTTAACAGGATTCACCTTCCTATTTCAACCCTACATGCATTACTTATGGGTGACCATCTTTTTCCTATTTGTGTTTTATTTTTATCGTCATTCTAAATAAAAGCTGAAGATTTTTGGAGGGGAAAAAAACGAATGACTTGGAGGGGGAGTAACTAACCAGTTAATAAACTAAAAATCAGTTAGTACTTACAAATTACAAGAAGATGTTTCTTCTTTCACAGCACAGAGTGATCTGAAGTGAAACTTGGAGTTTAAATAGATAAGCAAGAGTCTCTTCCAGAAACAATTTTGACATGTCTGGTTTTCTGGATCAACTCGGCTGGGAAAAAGCTGTAAGAGCTGAAAAAAAAAAAAAAAAAAAAAAAATTTGGTTTATTTTTATCATGTCTTTAGACATGATAAAAATTAACTACCTCCCCCTTTTGTCTGGGAATGTTGTCTCACACTTTCTAAAAATAGACCATCACTCCTTTCTAAAGAATAGAATTCCAAGAATGAGTCCTGGTTTGTTTTTTCGAATGGGTGAGACATCCTTCCCAGACAAACAGAGGGGACAGTTAATTTTTATCATGTCTAAAGACATGATAAAAATTAACAAAAAGTTTTTTTTTTTTTTTTTTTTTTCAGTTGTGAGAAATTTTTTTCCAGCCGACTCGATGGACAAGATACCATTTTTTAAGAATGGACTCTCGTTTACCTATTTAAGCTTTCCAAGTTTCGTTTCAAATGAGTTCGTGCTGCGGATACTGTTTTCCTGAAGATCTTTCAATAATACCACTTTCTCGGATAAAATTCATCACCATTTGCTTTTTTAGCATAACTTAGATAGATATAGAGAAATTCCTCGTTTTTATGATCTTTCGGGTAATACTCATTTCCATTTTCGTCTCGTGCATATCGGATGTAATTCGTCTCTGGCTTTTCCCGAATTCTATCCTGTATATAATATTCTTTTCCAATGCTGGATTTAGGATAAATCTCTCCTCCCCTCGCATTGACAGCATACGTTTTCACATTTACATCCAATGAATTTAACGGGTATTCTCCTCCATTGTTTAATTTAGGATAAAATTCGTCTCCGGAATTGGATTTGGCGTACCGACGAGGAAGCGCTATATATTCATGACCCCGATATTCCACAGCGTAATATTCATTTCCATGCTCGTCTTTGGCAAAAATAGGTCGATTGTCATTATCGAAATAATACAGCTCCTGTTTAGGTTTTTTAGGATCTTTCGGATATCGTTCTTTTCCAAATTCATCTATGGTGTAAACCGAAACCATGGTTTTTTCCTTTACCGATCTTGATATTTACATGAGTCACCTCCGATTATCCAGTTATCTTTTGATACATCTTTCGAATCCAGTCTTCAATCGATTGGCCCGTCGTTTTGCGATGTTCGGAATTATGAACGGTCAAATAAGCCATGTAAGCAGCTAGACCAAACGTGAGGACTAATAAAAATAAAAAGATGAGCCGGTTCGTTAAGAGGGTGACTGCGACTAGGATGATGCTGATATAAACCGTAGAGTAAAACAATATGCCTTGACCTAAATAACGATCCATTTTTTTATCTACTTTATTCCATTTGAATCAACGAGTCGGCCGAGACCGGATAGTCATCGGTCGTGACGGGCTTTTCGGTCATTTCACCTGTGTACAACAACGTCATGTCAGGATCGGGGAGGGCTTTTAATTTTCGGTCTTCCCAGTAAGCTGAACGAGGATGCGTGACGAGAATTCTAAAAAACAATTTCATGTCGCGCTCGGTCCAAATTTCATAGACTGAGGTAAGGAGGGGGATACCTTCGGGATGCTGCGTCGCATCAAAAACAGCTTCTCGTCCATCTATTTTATATCGCGCTCCATGTTCCGGTACAATACGACTCAGCTCTTGAACTTCAAGTCGAAGGGTTAATCCAGCCGGTAAAATCCCTTCATAGGCTTCTTCTTTGGGTACGCATACGTGATACCCGTACGGAGTGGCTCGAATTCCTTCTGTGGAGGAAGAAGGACAAAAGACAAAAGGTTGACGCCAATTACAAGTGGCGTATAATACGGAATCGGGAATAAATCGTCCCGATCGTATGCGATGGCCTTCACGACACGTTTCGGGAACGCTATAAGTCGAAGCCTGTTTCACGAATCGCTGCGACCAAAATTTTAAACCTTGCCGTCGAACGCGTTTCTTTCGAATTTTTCCCTTTTCGAAAAGACACATGTGAAGAGAAGTGGGTAAATAAATAGCCGTTTTCAATTGTTTGAGGAATGGGTACGGCGTGCAGTCGGGATGAGAACAAATATTATAGCCGGGAATATAAACTTCTTCGTTGGTGTCGTCACAAGAGGTACGAGGTTCATGATCAAGAGTCGTCCAGGGCCGAATCCAATTCGCAACGATCGATAAATGATCGAATTTAAACACATCGAGATGCCGATACTGAAACGCGCCGGGGATGCGCGGTCGACATTCATTTCCGTCAAAAAATGTTTTTGGAGGACACGTTTGAATTTCCCTCCGAGCGCAATCAAAATATTGATCGCTCGTATCGCCTATCGCGAGTTTCGACGATGACGACTTATCCTCACAAGCCCATTCAACCGTATATTGATCCGACACTCGATAGCCTGGTTCTAGAACCGTACGTTTTCGGGTTGGATCACACGTGTAAGCTACAGCTCGATCCAAGGATGTTGAAAATGGATAGGACGGGAGATGTTTCGTATACTCGTGAGCGGGAACGATAGTTTCTTTTGAGCTCGGTTGAACATTTTCACAGAAAAGAGGCGGTTGACATGTTTGGGACGTTTCGTCGTACACCATCGGTAAATGGAATAAGGCATCGCCGGTCCATGTGTACCAGGAAAGAGGACAGGATATAGTGTCGCGAACCATTCCGTTTTCACAAATCGCGTAACCCGGAGAGTACAGAAAAGATCCTTTTTGGACGATGGGGAGAGGTCGTTGCGTATTATCCGGAAATCCGTCGCAGAGATCAGACACGCATCGCCGATAATGTGTCGAATATTTTTCTCCGGGCGAACATCGAATCATTTTCGGTCGATGGCCACGACACTCGATATACGTCACCTCGTCAATCGGAAAATGTTGACCGTCTTCACAGTAAGATACGAAATGTTTTCGCGAAGTGCAAGCGTCGTAGTAGAAAAATGTCTTGGGCGGACAGGCGATTCGAATCGGTTGTTCGTTCTGGCATTCGTAATAAAAACGTCGATTGGTTGGATCAGGTAAAACCGATCCGTCATGCTGATCGATGCAGGGATTGACAGGAATGCAGGTAGAAGGAGAATGTTCTTCTTGACACATGAGCACGTCTAGAACACGACCGTGCCGACATCGATAATAATAATACATCATGGACTTTTCGCGGGGTACAAAACTCTGCGATCGTAATAAAAACAGGTAGAGGTTTTTCCCCGTTGCGGGGAGCTGAGTATCATCGGGCTGTCCAAAACATTCATCTTTTTCCCAAATCCGTCCTTTCGCGAAATAATATTCGGGTGGGAGAGGAAACGTCCATGTTTTTCCCGTGGAGGTGTGAAACGAAACCTCGTTGTCGTTTGAGGTCTCGATCTGATATTGGAAACGCGTCGTTGTCGTCCGAGGAGAAGAAGGATCTTTCGGGGACGGGACCGAAAAATTATAGAAATACAAGTAGCAGTAGTATAAACCCAAAACGAATAAAAGTATGACGAGCATCCAGCCTTTATTCATGAACGAGATGTGCCAATCATGGAAAGAGCAAAAAATTCCGAAAAAGGACGCAGCAGCGTGTTGTTCCAAACCGAATTATCGACATTTTTTAAAACAAGATCGCGCGTTGGATGAAATGCCGGCTCTGTATCGTGAATGTTTATCCTGTCAACAAAAAAGAAAGATCTTGGCGCGATAAAAAAGTAAGTCAGAATGGATTCGTATCGTCTAACCCGACGTTATTTTCGTCAATTGCAACGGCTTCACTTCCTCTCGCAAATGCGGCAACGCGATTGGTATCATCATATCGTCATCCAATACGTGATGGATCCCCAAAAAGGACGCCATTTCACACTTTTTCATCCGGCTATGGATACCCATACAGAAGAGTCGCTGGTTTTCTTTGGAAAACGTCGCTTATTTCTTACGTTTATGTTGAAACGGATCGTTCACCAAGGTTTGAATGCCGAACAACGGTTACAACCGAACGCGTTATTACCTCTCAAATCGCTCGACGATCCCGTCTATGAAACACAACGCAAGACTATTCAAAATATTTGGGAGGTCGATGCTCATTGGTATACTACGGAGAATAAAAACGATATTGCCGTGAAGAATACGGCTCCTTTCATCAAAACCGAACCTCAAGCTCTGTAATTTAAAATATCCATCGGATGGGTGAGATGATTCGGATACGACACGATTTCAATCGTATGAGGCCATTTTAGCATGTATTTATAATGTAAAAGATCGTGCCGCTTCAGCGTATCGAGCCGGATAGCTGAAATATAGGTTTTTTCTTCGTTGGTTTTCTCGTACAAATAACAAATACCTTGATCGACGAACACGTAAACATCTTGAGGAAACAGTTGCAGAAGCGACTTGTCCTTGGAAAAGTGTCGAATCACAGTATAATGAGAACTCGTAGGGATCGGAACCGGTTCTAATTTATAAAGGAGGAAAGAAAGAAAAATGATACACCCGAGCGCGATCATTCTATGCATTGTATTTCTAGTGACTCTCTTGAATCTTTTTTATAAACCCGATCTCCGGATGCCTTCTATTCCTCCCTCATCATCATTAGCCTTACCAGAAATTTCAACCGAGACGTATTGCCCTTTCCAAATCTTTCAGTGTCCCGATAGCCATTGCTATTGTTCTCAGCTATGTGAAACAAATCCCACGTTTTACGAAAAACTCACTCTTTCTGATAAAACATGGAATCATCTCGAACCGGGTACTTATTGTATTCCCCAAGGAATTCGGACCGCTTGTCTTTCTTCCTCGGAAATTCCTATTTTTTCGGCCTCGGGATGGCTCTGTGCTCCTCATTCCTCTTTCACCCATCCCTGTCAACATCCAGAAGCCCGTGATCCTTCTCTCAATGTTTTAATAGATCGTCGATCCCAACAACCCGCTCAAGAAGTAGCCGATTATTACGAAACGTTAGAAGATGGATCGTTCCGATACCAATGTCAATGCCATTCTTTAGATCGACGAGGTAATCGAATGATTCAAACATCTCCGTGGATCTGTTCTGTCGATTACTGCGTTCGAGATTTGTGGAACGTGCCCGGACTAGGATGGGACGCCGAACGACACGTCTGTGAATGTGGACCCTACGTGCATCGAGTTCTGGGCGATCTATCTTGCCCCTGTGTTTTGGAATATACACACATAGACGAAAAGCATAGGTTAACGGGAAAACGAGAATGTATGACCGACCAATCTGTTGAATTCCGACCGATTTATTGTCCAGAGAATCAGTCGGTTTTACGTTTCACAAAACGGGTCTTGCGAGGCAACACAGCGTACGATTATGTCATTGTACATGGAACAAGTGTTCCTAAAATTTCGAGAGGTCAAGAATGACATCTCATTTCAAACGAATCGAGAAAAACTTTCAAACGGACCAAGAATTGAGTCGGTTTGAAAAGGAAGACGAAAGCCCCAAAGAGGAAGGATGGTCGAAGAGACAAACGTTCGCCATTAATTTACTACTGGTAACGGCAGGTCCTACGATTCTTTTTGCTTTACTGGGCAACGTATTGAAGATTCATTATTATGTCGTCTGTTTAATTCTATTATTTTACTTTGGAGCTCTGGCCTACTTGATACGATACCGATTTCAGTGGCTATTGCAAGCTTTTAAAGAAAGTCAGAAATATATTCGTTGAATATGGGACTTGAAGAGTGGATTATATAAAAAAACTTTGAAAAAAAATGAAGAGGGAGAAGAGGAATAAAAAAGGAAGAAGCAATAATTTAACCATGGCGATGGATCCTGTACTTATTCATCTATCTCCCAAAAATTCTGAAGGTAAAGAGTTAGATTTGGAAATATGGATAAACCCCGATGATACGGATGACAAGATTATAGAAATACATCGTCATGATCGCAAAGACAAAACGAAAGAATTTGAACCCTGTTGTCAAAATCCTTTTTTATCTCCCGCTATCCTCCAACGTAGAGAAAATGAAAAGAATAAAACGATAGATAAAACATTAGAATTGACCAAAGAAGCCATCCACATGTTGAAAGAAGTCTTTTCGGGAAATGGAGAATTCAGTACAATGGAATTTGATGCATCGTCCACTGAGGTAAGAGCTGATTTTAGACAGCCGACCAAAAAACCTGAAGTTGAGAAAGCAACAAGTTGTCAAGGTCGTAAACATAAGAAAAGAGTTAATAAAAAGAAATAGTACATTTAAAAAGACCTCCCCATCCTTCTATGAATTTCTTGAACAATGAACTGTTTTCACGAGACTCAATCCACATCTTTGCTGGATCTAAAGAGAATCTTGAGAGAAGACATGGCTTAAACTGTTTCCAGGAGAGTTGAAGTGCAGACTTTTTCAACAGCACAGAGGGATCTGAATCAAAACTTGAAATGCTGAAATATATAGAAGAGAAATTCCATTCTTAAAAAAAACTGGGATGTCTTGTCAATCGAATCAGGTGAAAAAAATTATAATAGCTAAAAAAAAAAAATTTTGTTAATTTTTATCATGTCTTTAGACATGATAAAAATTAACTCTACCCTCCTTTTGGTTTTGAATGATGTCTCACCTTTCCTAAAAATAGATTTCTAAGAATGAATCATACTTTCCTTGAAGTCTATTGTTTACAAACATGTGTAGACAACATATTGACATCATTCAAAACGAAAAGGAGGGTAGAGTTAATTTTTATCATGTCTAAAAAACATGATAAAAATTAACAAAAAGTTTTTTTTTTTTTTTTTTTTTTTTTTTTTTTTTTTTTTTTTAAGGCTAAAGAATTTTTTCTCCCATCTCTCAAAAATATTTACGATGTCTCGATAACTCTACCTACTTTTATTTCCCCCCTCTCCCTCTCTTAGTATATAAATGGTTGAAAAAGAAATCGGAGTCCATTCTGTTTCGTAAAAAGATAGCGAACACATGGCAACGGATAACTTAGTCATTTCATGTGAAGAAGATCCCTTTGAGGATATTCCAGATACGGAACCCACTTTCTATGGACCATTTTCACCCGTTTTTAGAGTACCGAAAAAGTCTTCTCCTTCTCCAACTCATTCTTTGGAAATACTGTCTTCTCCTCCCTCGTCATCCACTTATCAGCGCTCTGGAAAGAAGAAGTCCTCACAGACCAAGCTCCACCAAAAAATTGTTGGTGTGTTGGCTGTCACCTCTGATGGATATACTCTTACGAACTGCGTCCGGTTTATAGCCAGAGACCTGAAAACACATACGAAGGAATTTATTCAGCAATTGAATGCGGATCTGGAACGACTTCATATTGAAAAACTCTACGTGGCGAATGAACCCACTCGAGAAAAAATTCATCAAAAGGTACATCTCAAGGTTTTATGGACTGTTATTTACAAACCTCAACATCGTCAGTCACAGCAATGTCCATCTTGTCGATCGAAATCTTGTCATCGATTTATGGCCATGCTAGCGCTCCAACAATTAGTGAAATTTGCTGTTCATAAATGTATTCATTGAGTGGATAGGTAATCAAGGAATGTTTCTCTCTTTTTCCTTTTTTCAGATGATCCAGAGAAACAAATACTCTACTTCATATGGTTTAGTGGTAAAGACCTCATCAGGACAGGTGGTGATGATTCATCGAAAAATGCCATACTGTTTTCAAAATTATTTAATTCAGCTTTTAAAAAATAAACGTATCGAACCACCCTTCGATTTGGAAAAAATATCGGTGCTTCAAGATGAACTTGAAAACCATATTTATCCGACTCTCCATCCCAATTTACAAGACGATTATGATCGGTACAAGGCTAAATTAGCTTATGAAGATGAATGGGATTTCTCGCATGGACAAATGGATAAAAGACGCTTCAAGAAAGACGACGACCCTCGATTCAAATGGTTGAGAGTCGCGTATCAGGAATTTGAAGAAGAGTCCGGCTACCGATTCGCCTACCAACCCTCGGACGTGGCTCAGTATCCCTTAATCAAACTAGAATTTACGGGATTAGATCAATGCATTTATACACAATATTTTTTTATAGTCGAACATCCTAAACATTTACGCCGTAATACCTACTTTGATAATTATTCTCCTTTCCAATCTCAAGCTGCTTATAGAATGGCTCTCGAACGCAATATCGGGAGTATTGATGATCGGATGGTCTATCGGGGTTACTTAATTAAAATCGAAGAGGCTCTAGAGTATCTAACACGTCAACAGGAAATGAAAAAGGACGGGAAGGATCAAGTGTTGCTATATTTTTAGAAGGAGATAAATGGAATCCACCCGATTCTATTTGTTATTTAGAAAAGTAAAAAAAAATGGAATAAGATCCCTTAGCCACCCCGCATTTCCCATTTGAAGAATCCATCCTATCTATTCTTTTTTTAAATGTCTCGGGATGTCATCCGACGCATTCTCTCCGTCAAAAAAAACGAGTTCCTCCCACCTACCCCAAAAAGAAGAAGAAGAGGAAATTTCCCATGAGTCTTTTCGAGAACACTCCTTCCCCTCTCTCTTCCTATATATAAAAGAAGCTGAGAGAAAAGTTGTCTTTTCTTTTTTTTTCCATCTCATCCTCAGGAGAAAGAGAGAGAAAACCAAATGCCATGGAGTGGTTACGGCGAGAGTCTTTTTCCCTCGCGATTCGTTTCCGTTTTGCCAAGACGATCCCCCTCACGTTTTACTTGGGGTCGGGCACGCTCTATTTTCGAGGATCGGAACTCGTAACTTGCCTTTCCCAGCAAGGGACTTGGATGAGTTCGAAAAGTCAACGGACCCTTCAGCAATGGATCTCTCGAGCCCCTTTTCGCCCTTACCGATCCTTAACGACGGATCTCTGGATCGATACGTCGGACCGCCCCAGCCGGATTCTACGCTATACCCCTTTTATCACCTTCGATTCCCTGGAAAGACTGTTCAACGATTTGGGTCCAGACGCTCTCCTCTTTTCGACCTGGCTTCAGAGTGTGATGAGAGAACCTCTTCAAATCCAAGAAGATTCTCATACCGGGGAAACTTATTTTAGTCCCGTGGAGAACAAGGTGATGGACTTTCAGTTTCAAAATTTATCGGAACTGTTTCAATGTGCTTTATGTTTTTATTCTTCTTAAAGAGTCGGGGGGAAAGATAAAATTTTCAGACTAAAAATTGTAGAATAAACATAAAAAATAATTTTGTTTTTCTTTTAAAAAAAATATTGAGATTGTCCAATCTTGGGGAGGAGGTGGAAAATTCAAAACTATTATCTAAAACAGATGTGGCGGTCAGTCCATTTCGATCCACGGAGGAGGATATGTGTGAGATTCTCTGATCCATAGAGAGTTTCAGAAAAAAAAACTGCGAAAGTTTCCCCCCTATCTCCAAAAAATGGGTATCCAGGTTGAATGCACAGTACAGACTGATGGGAAGCCGAAACTCGACTTTCTTAAATAGAAAAAAATAAGAGCTCCTTCTAGAAACAATTTTGGATGTCTTGTTTGGATGAGTGAGTCGACTGGGAAAAATTTCTCAGCGCTGTGGAAAAAAATTTCGAGTTATAAAAAAAAAAAAAAAAAAAAAAAAAAACCTTTTGGTTAATTTTTATCATGTCTTATAGACATGATAAAAATTAACTCTCTCTTCTTTTTGTCTGGGAATGATGTCTCACCGTTTCGAAAAATAGAACATATCCCATTCTTGAAATTCTATTATTTTAGAAAGGATGATGAGTGATGGTCTATTTTTCGAAACGGTGAGACATCATTCACAGACAAAAAGAAGAGAGAGTTAATTTTTATCATGTCTATAAAACATGATAAAAATTAACAAAAAGTTTTTTTTTTTTCAGGAAATTTTTTTCTGAGCTTTGCCAATTTTTTTCCCAGCCAGCTCCATCCATAAAACAACACCTCTCAAAATCTTTTCTCACTTATCTATTTAAACCACTCGAATTTTTGCTTCCAATGAGTCCACGCATCTTGGCCTTTCTTCCACTCTGCTCTGAGAAAGATAAGGTAGATTGTTTTGGGTGGACCGTCCTGTTGACGCTTCCGATTTATATAGAGAGTTATATATAGATAGGGTCCCTCCTAACTCCCTCTATTATGACTATTAGTCTTTTCTTTTTTTTTTCCAAGAAATATACAAAGAATGATCCACAGTTTTTTTTCCGTTAATGAAAAAAAAATGCTTCTACCTTCCGACTTCTTATTAGTACCTCTTTAGGTGTCTCCTCCTTCTGGATCTTTTCCTTCTCCTCTCTTCCTCGCGAGCAGGGAATTGAAAATGCTGTTCAGGATGCAACGCTCGTAAAGACTCCAATTTCTTCCTGGAGAGGGCGTCTATGGCAAACACCGTCTTGTCATGAAATTGGAGTTGGTAGTAAAGAGGTCCGTGAATAATGTACACGGAGCGAGCTCGCAGTCGATAGGGAATCATACGATACCCGTCGGCTTCTGATTCCATTTCCCATCCATAAAGACGGATAGAAGCTTCTCCGGTTTGAAGGATATGAACCCACTCGGGTGAAACGTAAAACAGTTTTAAAAAAGTTTCAGCATCGACGGCGATCACATTTTCCCATCGCAGATAAGCGTGTAAGCGAAAGGTTCCTGCCTCCATCATCGATTGGAAAGCAAAGTGCTTGAAAACTTCGATGGACGAAAAATAATGCAGGATTTTTCCATCGTAACAGGATAAATAGCACATGGTTTCTTGGACGATTTGTTCCATACGCTCCGGGTCCCGAAACCATTCTTCGAAACGGGAGAGAGGTTCCCATTGATGAGCTACTTCGAGATGACAGACGGGCGTGATTTCCACCAGGGTAGGTAGAACTGCAACAGCATCGTCGACATTTTAGTTTTGCTCGGTTGAGAAGGCAGAAAAACTCGGATCTATATAAATACTAGTGGAAAAAAGGCGGGGGGAAGGGAAGTTCTTCCTTCCTCCCAAAGAATAAGAAAAGTGGGTGGAAAGAAAAAGATCATTTCGCTCTCAGGAAAAAAAAGAATTTTTTTCTTGTCAACATGTTGTCTAGACATGTTTCTAAAAATAGATTTCCAACAAAGGTTCATTCTTTTCTTAGAAATCTATTTTTAGAAAAAAACTAACACATCCTTCACAACTAATTTCTTTTTTTTCCCTCCCTCCAGCCAACTGGATGGGCAAGCGTTTCGGGTCAGATCAGTCCGTGCTGACATTTTTTTAAAATACAATGGAATTAGTATAGGAATGTACTAGAAATTGACCCAAGGTTAAAAAGAAAATATCAAAATCAATACTCACTTCTTGACGATTTCGTTTTCCAAAAACCTGTCGAAGAATTCTTGATGGGTTATCCAATCTCTAGACCTGTCTGAAGGGAATCCAATCTAAGGTGAGCGCGCATTTACCTGACGCGAAACTCGGAATATCTGCATAAATAACAAAACGTCCATTCTTAAAAACTCATCGTCTAGTCCATTGAGTTGGTTGGGGGGGAGAAAAAAATTCTCATAGCTCTGAAAAAAAAAAACTTTTTGTTAATTTTTATCATGTCTTATAGACATGATAAAAATTAACTGTCCCCTCTTTTTGTCAAGGAAGGATGTCTCACCGTTTCGAAAACGAAACCAAAACTCATCCTTCTCATGGCAATTATTCCAAGAATGAGTCACGGTTTGTTTTTCGAAACGGTGAGACATCCTTCCCAGACAAAAAGAAGAGAGAGTAAGACATGATAAAAATTAACCAAAAGTTTTTTTTTTTTCATTGCTCAGAAAGTTTTTCCAAAGCTCTGAGAATTTTTTCCCAGCCGACTCGATGATCCAAACAAGACAGATCCAAATTGTTTCTAGAAGGAACTCTCCCTTCTCTATTTAAACCACTCGTGTTTCCAACTTCAGTTCAGTCTGTGCTGTGAATTCGACCTGGATACACACTTCTCCCTCCTGGAAAGAATTTCTGTGAAGGTATGCGAACATTTTTCTCAACTCTTAGAAAAATTTTACCAGCTGACTTGATCGACGAGAGACATCTCGAACATTCTGTTATCTGCGGAAGTCGTTTCATTTTCGTGCAGTTCATGCTGTGGACTCACCTGAATATCCATTGCTCCCTCCCCTTCTGGAAAGAGTCGTAGCTTTTTTAGATCCTCGTCGCTCTTTTTACGTTTCGTTGGATATCTAGGACGAACTTTTTTACCTTATTCCTTTCAAACTCTAATATTGAGGTTGGAGAGCCGTCATGGAAAATCAGCCATGATCCTAACGAATCTAAACCGACTCCTTGAAAGCAGAGCTATGTCATGTTTTTTTTATGACAGATTTCCAAGCTCCGAGTGATGAGAAATTTAGAAATTTTGCAGTGTTAACGGAAAGGAGGAGACAGAAACCTGGAGAATGGAAATGAAGCTGAGAAAAAATGCTAAGAGCTAAGAAAAAAAAGGCTCTTTCCAGGAGGGAGGAGAAGCGCGTAACTAGGTTGAGTGCACAGCACACACGGATCTGAAGTTGGAAACGCTAGGGGTTTAAATAGAGAAGCGAGAGTTTCTTCTAGAAACAATTTTGGATGTCTTGTTGTTTGGATCATCGAGTCGACTGGGAAAAAAAAATTCTCAGAGCTCTGGAAAAAATTTTCTGAGTGATGAAAAAAAAAAAAAACTTTTGGTTAATTTTTATCATGTCTTCTAGACATGATAAAAATTAACTGTCCCTCCTTTTTGTCTAGGAAGGTTGTCTCACCATTTCTAAAAATAGATCATGACTCATTCTTGGAATAATTGCCTTGAGAAAGGGTGAGGGATGGTCTATTTTTAGAAAGGGTGAGACATCCTTCCCAGACAAAAAGAAGAGAGAGTTAATTTTTATCATGTCTTAAGACATGATAAAAATTAACCAAAAGTTTTTTTTTTTTTTTTCAATCTCATCTAGAGAATTTTTTCTAGCCGAATCGATCGACAAGACATGACATGACCATTGTTTTTTTTTAATAATGGATTTTCACCTATCCCTTTCAACCCTCCGAATTTGGCTTTGGATCCGTGTCCTTGCTTCCACATTCAGAGCTCTTTTCTTCAACATTTCGATGCAGGGGAAGAATCAATTCTCTTGCGACGTTTAGATATTCTTTCAGAATGCTAGAAAACTCATTCAAAGAAGAAGTATCTAAGGGTGTAGTTGCCGGTTGAGGAAAATTCACGAGTCTTGGAACCGGATTATGCGAATCCGTCTGTATGCCAACTGTAAAGGTGAACCACCCGCTTTAGGAGAGCAGATAATAGTAAGATCCATCTTTTTCCAATTTTTGATTTGAATATACTTGCTTCTTCTTACTCGGAACATTTTCCTTTTTCTTCCTCCTCATCCAGGAATTGAATTCCAGGTGGAACGGAAGCATTTGTAATAAACTGTTGTTTCTTGGTTCCACACGCCTGACATTTTCCCGTGACCATCGGCCGTCGATTTTTCGACATGCGATAGTGGACGTCGACCGTATCGGTCTTGGCTCGGCATTTCACACACCAAATGGAATACGAAACAGGTTCCGCGTCAGAATGCTCCATTGCAGTAACACACTCTTTATTATTTTCTTCTCTTTCGATAGAGAGAGAGATCTTAACCAGAAGTGTAGATATAAAATTTAAGATACGTTTCGGATCCGTCCGCTCTTTTCGCATACCCCACTTCTTCACAGAGGTATTCCGTTTGCTGATCCGCTCTTCGAGGATAAAACTCGTTTCCCCAAGCATCGCGAGCATAACGAATTCGATCGCCGGCCGTTAAACAATATTCGACTCCATCCGCCTTTTTAGGATACATTTCATGCCCCGATTCGTCTTTGGCATAAGGGAATAAAACAGACGTATAAAGCAAATACTCGTCCCCATTTTGAAATATCGGGTAGTATTCTCGTCCAAAAGACGTTCGGGCATACAGTCGAGGAGCTAAAATGTATTGGTTTCCGTTTAAATCTACCGCGTAATACTCATGACCGTTTTCGTCTCGAGCCAAGATAGGATTTCCTTCAGGATCTGTGACGTATAATTCGTAGTGAGGATGTTGGGGGTCGGTCGGGTATCGTTCTTTCCCCGATGCGTCTACTCGATAAACAGACATGCTTAGTTCTCATCGCCTGCTCCTTCCTTCCTCCCACTCGAGACCCGTTGAGATGAGGGTATGAGGTTGATATCTATAAAATGGGTTGACCCTTTCACACTATTCCATTGTTTAAAGACGGGTGGGTTAGGAAAAAATATAACAATAAAAGCAAATATCTGAACGGTTCAACACAACGGGTGAATGGAAAAAGGAATAGTTCTCTCTCTCCACTCACAGGATGGTTTCTTCTTCTTGAACGGCTCACACTCAACTGAAGCGAAACTCGGAACTCGAAATGTTTAAATAGATCATAGAGTCCATTCCAGAAAGAATCCGGAGATGTCTTGTCCATCCAAGTCGGCTAGAAAAAAAAATTCTCAGAGCTCTGAAAAAAATTTCTGAGTTAAAAAAAAAAAAAAAAACTTTTGGTTAATTTTTATCATGTCTTATAGACATGATAAAAATTAACTGTCCCCTCTTTTTGTCTGGGAAGGATGTCTCACCCATTCGAAAAAAACAAACCATGACTCATTCTTGGAATTGTTGCTATTAGAAAGGGTGAGTGATGGTCTATTTTTAGAAAGGGTGAGACATCCTTCCCAGACAAAAAGGGGGTTCATTAATTTTTATCATGTCTAGAAGACAGAATAAAAATTAACCAAAAGTTTTTTTTTTCAGCTTACTCTATCGACAAGACGTCCCCATTTTTATTTAAGAATGGATTCTTGTTTATTTGTGTAAGCATTCCGAGTTTCGTTTTAGATGAGTCTATGTTGTTGAAGAGGGAACATGGGTACCCTCATTTTTTTTTCCTATCTGATTTCTAAGATGAATTCAGTGAGTTCACCTTGAACTTTTCAAATTTTGTTTGTTTACTTTTAGCCTAGAGGTCGACGGATAAATCATTCTGATTTTTTATATATTTTTTTGTGTCCCTCTCTCTCTCTAAGAAACCTATCTCGTTCCAAGTCTTCTTGAAGTGCTATTGGTTCGTTTCGAGACGAGGTCATTTCACACACACCCCCTCCTCCTCAAAAAGTATATATATATAAAAATTAAAGGAAGTTATTTTCATACACACACTTCACCTTTTTGAGTGGTGTCACGATGAGCCTATCCAGTAGAGAACGTCTTAGGGAAAGAATGCGTGAACAGAAACGACGCTGGCGAAGCAATTCAGCTAATCGAGAGCGAGAACGAATACTTCAAAGGGAACGTTATGCTGTTCTTAAAAAGAACTCCCGACCGCGAAAGAAACATCTTCCTCCCAAGCAGTGGGAAAGCTATACGAATTTGCAGTATAAGGATATGTGGTCCGAAGAAGCCTATCAAAAATGTATTCGACAATGTAATAAAGAGCAATACAATTTCCTGATCTACGTTCTCGTCCGTTTGTACACTTATTACGCGTTACCTGAATCGAAACGTCCCCCTCCTTTGGATATTATTGTGCAAGGATCTGCCGGAACGGGTAAATATTTCCTGATCCAAGCTTTATACCAAACTCTGATTCGAACGCCTCTTTTTAGCGAAGCGTGCTCGGTTCTCAAACTCGCACTCAGTGCTCAAGGAGCGGTTTACATTACGGGAGATACTTTGCATCATGCCCTGCGTCTTCAAATGAACGGGACTTTTGTTCGACCTCTGACCCAAGAGACTTTAGACTATTACAGACCCCTGTATGCTCCTTTACGGATGGTGATTTTGGATGACGTTTCCACGATCGGATCCAATTTATTTTCGCGCCTCGACCAGCAACTTCGACAATTGTGTCATGTGCCGGATAAGCCGTTTGGGAATGTGCATATGATTAAATTCGGAGATTTGCAGCAGCTCCAACCGATTCGCGACACGCCCATTTTTTATTCTGAAGGGTGGTGGACGCCTCAATCCACGCTCTACTATGAACTAGTCGAATGTATGAGATTCTCTCTGGATTACGAGGAGAGACTCGATCGTTTAACGAGAAATCACTTTTTAGAAACGGACGATGTGGCATTTTTTCAGTCCCGCGTTCGCAGTTTCGACGAAATTCCTCGCGAAGCTATTATTCTCTGTTTTTCGAGCAAGGATGCCGAGAAATATAATATGAAACGTCTCCAATCCCGAGGGACGTACTGTTCGTGTCTGGCTCGAGACGTGATTTATTCCGAGAGCGAAAAATTGCGGAAGAGGATGATGAAACGGAGTCGACATTTACATCGATCTCAGATGGCGAATCTCGAATCCGTCCTCCATTTACAAAGAGGAGCGCGATATCAATTGACTAAAACGCTCGACAGATCCAAAGGATGGATGAATGGAGCGATTGGAACACTACACCAAATAGACCAGGATGAAGACGGAGTTGTGACGCGTGTCTGGCTGCAATTTTCGAATAGTCTAGCTCCTATCGATCGCGTCTCCATTCGTATTGACACCTGTTCGACGAAAAGACTCGCATTTTATCGCGAACAGTTTCCTTTGATGTTAGCCGAAGCGATTACGGCTCATAAAACCCAAGGAGCCACCTTTCCGTCGATCGCAATTTACATGCACGGACCTTTTAATCGATTTCAGCAATATGTCCCTTTTTCTCGAGTGACTCAACCCCAGGGATTGTATATTCTGGACCAGTTTCGTCCCCGCATGAAATTGGCGAGCAAGCAAAAATACGAGGAGGAACTGGAGCGATTGCAAAACATGTCCCGGATTCCGTATGATATATCGGCTCGAAAAGAGAACCAAGATCCGTACGAGTTTCTCATGGACCTTCTTCAATGTGGGAATCGTCTTTCCTTCCATCTTTCCAATAGAAACATCTCCCAAGAAAAAGAAATCGTCAAACTAGAAGAAAAACCTTCTTTCCATGTAAAACCTGTTATAAAATGTCAATCTTAAATCTTTTTTTAAAAATTCAATAAAAAGAAATATTCTCCATCCCCTCCATTCTTTCAAAGCTTCACAAAACGCTCAACAATGTCCACACAATGGGAAGAGAAAAATCGATCTCAACGGTCCACACAACATGTTGACTCCTCAAAATATGTCTCTCCCAAGTGACAGGATGCTTCTTCTTCAACGGCTGACACTCATCTAAAGCCAAACTGGGAATGCTTAAATAGATAAACGAGAGTTTATTCTTAAAAAAAATGGCGCTGTCTTGTCAATGGAGAATCGAGTCGGCTGGGAAAAAATTTTGAGAGCCTGGAAAAAAAAATTCTCTAACTCAAAAAAAAAAAAAAAAAAAAAACTTTTGGTTAATTTTTATCATGTCTTCTAGACATGATAAAAATTAACTCTACCCTCCTTTTGTCTGGGAATGTTGTCTCTCCGTTTCTAAAAATAGACCAGAACCCATTCTTGGAATTTTATTCTTTTTAGAAAGGATGAGTGATGATCTATTTTTAGAAACGGTGAGACAACATTCCCAGACAAAAGGGGAAGGTAGTTAATTTTTATCATGTCTAGGAGACATGATAAAAATTAACAAAAAGTATTTTTTTTTTTTTAAGTTAGAAAATTTTTTTTCCTGGCTCTCAAAATATTTTCCCAGCCGACTCGATTCTCCAATTGACGACACAGCGTCATTTTTTTAAGAATGGATTCTCGTTTATCTATTTAAACATTTCGAGTGTCACTTCAGATGAATGTTAGCCGTTTAGGAAGAAAAACGCAGATTTCCATTTTCTCATTTCCTTCAGAGAGAGAGAGACCTAGATTTTCGAGACTCGATGACTTTTCAAGCATTTTTTGTTTAAGCTATTCGACTTCATATTTGTCTGACGTTCAAGAGTATGATCTCTCGTGGATGGATCTCTTCCACCTCATTCTCTTTCCAGTCGATTTAGAAGGGGAAGGGGAGATTTTTTTTCCCTCATGGAGGATGTCTCCTGAATACCGTTCAAAGAGTCTATGGAGAAATTATATGCTCAGAGTCACGGATTTCCAGGGCAATCTGCTTCTCAGCTAAAAAAAAGGATCTCTCTTTCCCAGTCTGTCTTCGATTGCCTCGTTAACTGTGAAACCCATCGCTTTTCCGATTTTATTATTCAGACAGTCGGTCACAAAAGTATTCGAACACCGGTACCCTATCAGAAAATGACAAGATGGCGTTTTTTTTCTCTTTCTCTCTGTGTGTCGTGTTATTCCATCCTAGGTTTTCTTCTCCCCCCATCTTGGAAAAAACTGGAAAAAATTGGTTACGATCTCTTTTTGAATGGGGAGATGCCATTTTGAGAAAAAGCTGACGACCCTATCTTGGAGAATGAACACGACCGCTCTACACACCCTTTCTCTCTCTCTCTCTCTCTTTGAATTGGGAAGCCATTTTGGGAAAAAGCAGACGACCCTATCTTGGAGAATGGAAATGAACGCCTCTCCCTCTCTCTTTGAAATGGAAAGCCATTTTGGGACCCCCTATTCTTCGGGAGGGAGAAAACTGAAGTCTGCACTTCGCTGTCTCTGAAAAGCGGACCCTCTTCTTCTGATCTTGAAGAACTGGAAATGAACGCTCTACACGATCTCTCTTTGAATTCAGAAGGTATTTTGGAACCTTCTAATGTTGGAAAACTGAAATGAACGCTCTACGCATTTTCTCTCTCTCTCTCTCTCTTTGAGATGAGTAGCCATTTTGGAGGATTCTCCACCACCATCCTAACCTTGGAAAACTGAAATGAACGCTCTACGCATTCTCTCTCTCTCTCTCTTTCTCTGAAATGGGTAGCCATTTGAAAACTCCCTAACTTTGGAAAAAACAGAAATGAACGCTCTACACCACCTCTCTTTGAAAATGGGGGTGTCATTTTGAGACCTCCCTCCCCTAAACTTGAAAAAAAACCTGAAATGAACGCTCTACACTTTCTCTCTTTGGACATGGGTAGCCCTTTGGGGAACCTCTCCTCTTGGTAGAAAAAAAAAGAACTGAAGTGAAGGCTCTACACAATCTCTCTTGGAATGGGATCCATATTTCGGGAAACGTGGATCACCTCATGCTGGAAAACTGAAGTGAACCACCAAGATTGGACTCTATATAATATTTTTTTAATTGACATCATGACCCTCCTCCAATTTGTTATTAAAAAAATTGTTTTTTTTTTTTTTGTTTTGGTTTTTATCCCATTTCCGATGTGATTTCAGAAATGCAATTCCATAACAGTTCAATTTCATTCGAGGTTAAATGATCTAAACAGTCTTTGACCCACCCATCCGTATGATTATTTTCTTCTCCTTCCTGTTGCACCAAATTTTGTAAGTCCATATAATCATTCCATACGGGAAGGGCTGGATCCTCACAAGGCTGTCTTGAAACACTTGGAGTCTCTTTGGGATGAGTGGAGGGATCTAGGATGTCTGGATCCGGCTGCGATTCTACCTCCATGATTTCTGGACCCGTTGGAACTTGTTTACCCGGCTGAAATTCTGCCTCTACGATTTCTGGACCCGTTGGAACTTGTGAACCCTGCTGTGATTCTGCCTCCATGATTTCTGGACCTGTTGGAACTTGTGGACCCGGCTGACATTCTACCTCTACGATGTCAGGACTTTTTGAAGCTTGTGGACCCGTCTAACATTCTACCTCTACGATGTCGGGACAGGTTGGAGGAGAAGAAGAAGAAGAAGAGGATACTGGAAGAGGTTCTGTCTGTGAGGAGTCCAAAAGAGGCTGCCTGTTTGAACAAGTCGGGGAAGAAGAAGAAGAAGAAGAAGCTTCTGGATTCTGAAGCGGATCTTGCACGCCAGGTAGGTTCCGGTAAGTCGACCGTTTTTTAAGAGGTAATTTTTTTTCTTCCTCCTCATCTTCAATCGTGATGACTTCAATTTCATTCCGTTGCCGGGTCGATTTTGTTTCGGGCCATGACGACGGTTTGGTCCAGCTCCTCTTATCATCTAAGGAAGGGATGGGTAAAGGTGGCGGAGGGTTTTCTTCTTCTTTTTCTTGAAACACCATCGGCGATTGGAAAGAAATCTCCTCTTTCAATTGTTTCCAAAGCGAGTACGAGCACCGATCGACGAGAAAGAGACTCTTCTGGGTTGTGACGATGAGATATTGCGTTTTCGGGGGAACGACATAGTTTTGAAAAGGTCTTAGAATATATTTCTTATATTTCATCCTGTCGCTGACTTTAAAACTTCTTTCCTTCAGATTGGGGGACGATGATTCGTAATAGGCGAGAGGAGCGGCTGTGGTTTGAACAATATGAACTTCGTCCTCAGCCGTCGTTCTCACTCCAAACGTAAAATATCGTTTCGTGAGGAAAATATTCTTCCACCGAAAACTCGTGCGCGGATCCGTATATCGCCGGTCTGTTTGAATGGGCCGTCTTAAAGCTCGATCCATCCGATTCCAAGAGAAGGAAGATTCCTCTTTCGTTTGTTGCGATTCGAATAAATTTCTGTATATATTCTGAACGAGCAGGTTGGAGGATTCGACACCTTGGTTGAAAGAAACGATCGCTTGATGAGGTG
Source organism: Stegodyphus dumicola (assembly GCF_044657685.1). Classification (NCBI taxonomy): domain Eukaryota; kingdom Metazoa; phylum Arthropoda; class Arachnida; order Araneae; family Eresidae; genus Stegodyphus; species Stegodyphus dumicola. The sequence continues at coordinate 40,879,347 of NC_140776.1, forward strand.
GTAAATGCGGAATAAATGTCGCACAATGACACGCCAAAAAGATTTTCAAGTTGGAGATTTGCTTTAGCGTCTTCAAATCCTCCCCGTTCGAAATCCGTTGAGTTGGAAAAACATCTAATAGCGACATGGCTCCCAACGGAAAAGAAATGATCTCGCCCAGTACTCTCGCGTTTTTATATATAGACACACACAGACACACATAGAGGCTCTATGACGTCCGTTTTATTTGTTTTTTTTTTGTTTCTCTCTCTCTCTCTTCTTTCCAAGAAATCTTATCTCCATGACCTCTTTTTCTTTTCTTAAAAGATGAATGTGTGTGGGAATGAGGAAGTGAAAGTAATAATTTAATAAACAAAAAATTATCCAACCATGACCTTCTTTTTTTTTTTTTTTTCAAAGTCACCCTTTCCAATCCAAGGACGTCCAGAGATAGAGGAAGCAGGGAGAGAGGAGGAGGGAAGGGAAGGTCACACTCTCTTTCTCTCTATAAATAAAAGGGGAGAGCCCCAAAGTCGTATTTTTGTCCAAGTGGATCATGAGGAGGCATCCCCAGCTCACTACGTGTATTCCTTTCAAATATAAATATGTTGATCTTTCCTTTTATATCATCCAAGGAGTCGTTTACCTGAAAGCCTCCGATTTTTCAAAATGTGCGGGTTATCATACCGTGGGGAGTTATCAAAAGATGCGGGACGAATTTTTATCCGACGAAAACGTGTTGATGGCTCGTGACATTCCACCTTTGGATGCACAAATTTTGTTAATGAAACGAGCCAAATATTTTTACACGTCCCACTTTCTAACCGTCTCGCAAATGAATAGGATTATGGATCGTCTTGAGAAGACAAAAGTGATTCTCGTTCATTTTAGTGAATGGTTGCACAAATGTTTCCACGAACCTCTCTCGATCGAGAAGACTGGGAAGAATACCTATTATATTCTTCTCGAGGACTCTCCTCCTTCGTCTCATCTTAAGGAGACCACGACTTTTGAAAAAATCCTCGAGCAAGAAAAAATAGAATGGTGGAACAACTACCCCATCCCTCTCCCCGAGCATCAAGAGGAGCCTGTTCAGAAGAAAAAGAAAAAACCTTTCCAAAAGCCTATCCTTATCCTCCTCGATAATGATGGGGATGAGGAGAAGCCTGTTCAGATTCCTCTCCGTTTGTCAAAACCCGTCGAGGATGAAAAACCTCTCCCTTCCTCAAGACCCCTTGAGGAAGAGAGACCCCTCGAGAAGGAGAGATCTCTCCCATTGTCAAACCTCCTCGAAGATGAAAAACCTCTCCCTTTCTCAAGACCCCTCGAGAAGGAGGGACCTCTTACTTTATCAAACCCCCTCGAAGATGAAAATCCTCTCCATTTATCAAGACCCCTCGAAAATGAGGGACCTCTCGATTTGTCAAGACCCCTCGAGGATAAGGGAACCAAAACGTCTCTCTCTTTCGAAGAGGAGGGACCTCTCAATTTGTCAAGACCCCCGAGAATAAGGGAACCGAAAATCCTCTCCCTTTCTCAAGACTTCTCGAGGAGGAGGAGGAGAGACCGCTCCATGTCTCAAGACAGGACCCCCCTCTATCTCTTGAGGATCCGAGGGAAACGATTCCTATTCAAAAACCATCTATCGACGATCCAAAGAAAAGGTCTTCGGAGGAGATTAGCTTCCATGTAGAAAACGAATCTGCCACAATCATAATAATAATAATAATAATAATAATAATAATAATAATATACCCACTTCTCAACAACAGAATCCTACAACATTTGCAGATAAATGCATTCAAACCAATCTCTTGATAGTAACCCTTTTGATTGGAGAACCCGTGCATTAGCCTCGAAAAATAAAATGAGATTGTAGACTGTTTCTATGACCAGAATGTTAAGCCAATAGATAGGTCTAGCTCAGAATTTTTCTTTTTAAAAGAAAATAAATAAATAATCCAAAGACTATTCGTAAATATAAATGGTAAAGTCTCGAGTCGACTGGAAAAAAATTTTCAGACTTGAGAAAAATTCTCCAACTCAAAAAAAAAAAAAAAAATTGTTAATTTTTATCATGTCTAAGACATGATAAAAATTAACGACCCTCTTCCCTTTTCGTCTGGGAATGTTGTCTCACTCTTTTGAAAAACAAATCGTGATTCATTCATGGAATGATTGCCATTAGAGAAAGCATGAGTCATGGTCTATTTTTAGAAAGGGTGAGAAATCCTTCCCATACAAAAAGGGAGGGTCATTAATTTTTATCATGTCTAAGACATGATAAAAATTAACCAAAAAGTTTTTTTTTTTTTTTTTTTTTTTTTTTTTTTTTTTTTTGCATTAGAGAATTTTATCTCAGCTCTGAGAAATTTTTTTTCTCCCAGCCGATTCGAGACTTTACCATTTGTTTTTAAGAATGATTTCTCCCTGATTTATTATTTCAAAATTCCAAGTTTCGCTTCAGAACCATCTGTGCTGTTGAAGAAGTAACATGATAGATGTATTTTTTTAATGAGTTCTATCAAGATTGAATTGTGCAGGATCGACCTTGCGAATTTCTTCTCTGTGTCTTTAAATAATAATGATAACGAACCGCTTTTTGTAGAGCGCAATGGAAAAAACCTTTTGTATGGTTAGGACAATTCATGTGTTCGATCCCATTGTATTTGAGAATCTCTTGCGTCGATCCCGAAATCCAATAAATGGATCTTTGCAACCATTTCTCTAAAAACCGCCGTTTCATTTCTCCTCGCACCCAAATCATGGAAAAAGGTTCCGTCAACATCGTTAACACCATGGAAAATAACTGTACGGAATTTCTCCTTCGTACCACGACAAGCCGTGATAATAATCACTCGCCCACACAGCGGTTCGTTTTTCTTTCTCGGTGAGCATTTGCCATGGAAACGGGGGTTTAAAAACAAATACCCCTCGAGAAGTACCGTCCAATGTGACGTAAGCCAATTCTTTCACAATAAAGGCTCCTTGAGAATCGTAGAAACCTTCAAAGTCGAGCACGAGTTCCATGTTTTTTATTTCTTTTTCTTTCCAAGGTGACCTTTATTATTATTGTGATGGATGTGTATTGAGATACGCACGATATTATTCAAAAAACAAATATATATACGAATGTGACCTTTCCCAGAATTCATACGACCTGTCACGTGCAACCTTCTCTCTCTCTCTCTCTCTATAAAAGAGGAGACGGCGAGAGAACGCTATCCATTTTTTCCTTCAGGACACACAGCGAGAGAGAGAGAGAATTTTGTTTTATTTTTTTCCTCAATTGAAGAAGATGGACATTTTGATTGCCAAACCTCTCAAAGATTCCTACATTGTTCTGGACATGGAATACTTTCACTGTTATGATCCAAAGACGGGAGATATATGTTTCATCTTGAAAGAACTGGGCTACATCACTTGCGATTTAACCTTATGCGGATCCATGATTTTTCTCCCTCCTGTCCATTACGATGACTTATCGTTCCGCAATCAAGCTGTGGTCAACCAGACTACAAATAACCGACACGGCCTGCAATGGACAGAGGGTCGTCTTTCCTACGAGCATCTTCCTACAATCCTGAAAATGCTGACCGAAAATGTGGAGGTGATCTACGTCAATGGATACGATAAATCTGAATTTTTCAGCAAGCTCTCCCAGCGATCCGTTTACGAGTTTTACATCCCAGGGAAAACCGAGTGGCGGAACAAGTCGAAATGCACGCGACACCAATATTTCCAAAAGATGATTCATTGTGGCGAGAACAAGGTGAGAAATTTTCGATACCATTTGATGGAGGGTAGTTACGTTTTCCGGAAATTACATTGTTACCCCTCCGAAAGCAAAGCTGTCGAAGACGAAGAGGAGGCGGAAGAATCTCCCCAGGAGAACTCGTGCGACGATGAGGAGGAGGAGGAGGATGAACTTTCTAATAATAATAATAAATGTCTAAGTTGGGATGCTTTAGAGACCCAAGAATATTGGTCTCAACCCTTATCTCACCTAGACCTGAAAGAGGATCCTCAAGTGTACTCTTTGTGGTCCTCTTCTAAAATTTGGTCTTGGAGAGAACCCTTGAATGTTCATGAATGAAATGGTATGTAAATCCCTAGAGGAAAAAAAATAGAAAAAAAAGTTCTTTTTTTTTGTAATATGTTGATTTCTTTCCAATCCCATTTCTTTTCCATAACTCCACCCCAATCGACGAGAAGAAGAAGAATTTTCCAAGTTACACAAGACGAATCTTCCAAGTTACACAAGACGTAGAAAGATTTCATAAGGATTTATAAATTACACGCTCCCACATGATATATGTATAGAGAGAAAAAGACCCTCTGTTCTCTAGCCAATACGTCAAGACTTCCCTAAACTAAGAGAGATCATGAGTACCGAGGAAACCTTAGCAGAGCAAGTGGAAAGACTTTCAAAGAGATTTGAAGAGCTAAGACTGGATAGATTTACAGTTCCGCCGACTAAAGAGGAAATTATCATCGATTTCAACAAACCGCTGTACTTTCATCCCCTACCCCAAAGAATGAGACGAATGGACTCGCCGTTGAACAGTTCCAATGAGAAACAAAATGTCACTTATTTGAATAGTCAATTTCAACACATGAATATTTCATAAGTATTTTTTTGTTTTTTTCCCTAAAGCGTAGGGAGATCGGATCAGTAGTTTTTCCCTTTTCATCGTCGAAAAAGATTGGGAGGAAAAATCTTTCTCAGCTCTCTCAAAAAAATTTTTCAGCCTTAAAAAAAAAAAAAAAACTTTTTGTTAATTTTTATCATGTCTTAGACATGATAAAAATTAACTCTACCCCCCCTTTTTTTCTGGGAATGTTGTCTCACACTTTCTAAAAATAGACCATCACTCCCCCTTTCCTAAAGAATAGAATTCCAAGAATGGGATCTGGTCTATTTTTAGAAACGGTGAGACCCTATTCCCAGACAAAAGGCGGGTAGAGTTAATTTTTATCATGTCTAAAGTTCAGGGTCCATCCATCTTCTTATGTGAAACGGTGACCCTGACGAGATCGAGATAAACAAGTCCTGTGAGTTGTTTTGTAATCTTGACGCGATCCAAGAAAGACTTTTTATTTTTTTTTTGAAATAGGCGGGGGGTGGGGAGAGAAAATATTCTCACGACCCTCAGATATCTTTTCATAAATATATTTTTTATCAAAGTGATTCTTTCATTCCGATCCTTTTAAGAGGTTGGAATGACCCTGACATTTAGATGGGGTCGCGATCCCGACAGATGTCGCGCGAGTATAAAAATGTGTATCCTCCACGAGATTTCTTCAGAGAACAGAAGAAGACGTGAACTGAGCTGGTAAGTCCCTTTGGTCCTATGAATATGGTTATCTATAAACTCGATTTGATTCTTTGTTTCTTTTTTTAATAATCATAATAATCATAACTTCATTTAAAGAGAACTCTCTTCTTAACCCTTTGAAAAGAAAAATGTCTCTTTCAAGACGACGACTCTAAAACGTTTTATTGTTTTTTCCCCCCTTTCTAGATCTTCCCTGTTATACATATATACCTTTTCGATTCTTTTTTTTGCTCCTGTTTGTGGAAGACATCACCGTATTCATCGCCATGGCGTGTTCAGAAAACTTTATCGTGCTCGATCTAGAGGGTTTCCAGTCCTACAACCACAAGTAGGGTGAATTTACCTACGTTTTAAAAGAATTGGGCTATGCGACAAAAGATTTTTTGACCGTGGAATCGTTGACGTTTGCTCCTCCTCACCCCTTCCACCAACTGAATGAAAAAAACCAAAAGACGAATGCCTGGCTGACGAGAAACCGGCACGGACTTCGTTGGAACGAGGGTCATATTCCCTACAACCATTTAGGACGCATTCTCCAATCGCTCACTCACAGCTTCTCCACGATTTATGTGGTGGGATGTCAAAAAGCTAAATTCTTTGCTAAAGCCTTGGATTATCAAAAACCCGTGACGGAAATTTATGTGCCAGATGGAATCATTTGGAAGTATCGCGAAAAATGTGCCCGACATCATCAAAGGAGGAAATATTTCCATTGTGCCGAAAACAAAGTGCGCAACTATCGATGGCATATTATGGAAGGAGATTTTCATATCAATCACGTCTATCCAGACGGAACGGAGAAAGAGGAGAGGATTCAGGAGGAAGCAGACAATCCTCTGCAAGCTTTTGATAAGGCCTACGATCAGTTAGAGAAGGATCCGTCCCCAAAAGCGTACGATAACCTCATCCAGAAATGGGATAATCTGTCCTGTTTCCAAGTGATGGAACATCCGGATGAGCATACGCCTTTAAACTTGATGGGCTCTTCTTTGTCGTCAACTTCCTCCAATAACTCGAGGAAGACGACGGAGGGTTGGGGAGACATACCTGAAAATATTCCCCATTACGATCCAGCAGCCTGTTGGGACGAACCTTCCAAAGAATCTCATGAGACCCCCAAAATATCTTCAGAGGATCCAAAGACAAAATCCACTGAGTGTTGGGACGATGAACGGACGACTCATGCTCTAAAATCCACTAAGACTATGTCCACTGAGTGTTGGGAGAATGAACAGGCGACTCATGCTCTAAAATCCACTAAGACTATGTCCACTGAGTGTTGGGACAATGAACAGACGACTCATGCTCCAAAATCTACTGAGACTATGTCCACTGAATGTTGGGACAATGAACGGACGACCCATGCTCCAAAATCGACTGAGACTATGTCCACTGAGTGTTGGGACGATGAAACCGAAAAGACGACAGAGAATTGGGATGACCGTTCTCAAAAGGATTTGAATTGATATATACATAAACTCAGGAGGAAAAAAATAAAGAAAAGATTTTTAGAAATAAGTAGGGAAAGGTTCTCCGCTTTCCCTATATTTATGGAAATGGACTAAGAAGAGAGAGAGAGACGAATCAGGAGACCAAAAAAAAATGGGTCTTGGAAGGAATGAGTGCAAATGCATTCGATTCCTTCCAAGACCCATTTTTTTTGGGTCCCTCTCTCATCCAATCTTGGAAAAGAACATTGTCCTATTTTTCTAGGTCCATTCAAAAAGAAATGAATCTATCCATAAATTTTCTTAAAAGAAAAAAAAACAAAAAGATCCTTTACCTCTTGACGGTCCAAAGTCGAGAATCTTGGAAAACGTCATCCACTCTCCATCCAGTCAAGCCTTTCTGTAGAAAATCTAGTAGGTGCATCTGCATTCTTGAACACCCGGCAGTTATTATTGGACGCGAAACGTCGAATGCTGAAATAGTTAACAGTGAGCCCATTCTTAAAGAAACGGGGGGGGATGTTTTATTCATCCAGTCGAGTGCGGAAAAATTTCTGAGAGCCGGAGAAAAATTTCTCTAGCTGAAAAAAAAAAAAAAAAAAAAAAAAAAAAAAAACCCTTTTAGTCTGAAAATTGATGTCTTCAATTTTTCTAAAATTGAAGACATCAATTTTCAAATTTTCAGACTAAAAGGGGGGTATTTTTTTTTTTTATATCTAACTTTGAAACACAGAAATTTTTTCCGGCTCTCAGAAACTTTTCCCAGCCGACTCGATGTGAATAAAACTTTACTGTTTGTTAAGAATGTTATTTAATGGATCGATTTCAACCTATCGAGTTTCGCTTGAGTTCCGGCCGTGCTGTGGGCCCACCTGGATACAAGTTTTCCCCTTTTGGAATAGAATAAAACTTTACTGTTTTTTAAGAATGTTATTTAATGGATCGATTTCAACCTATCGAGTTTCGCTTGAGTTCCGGCCGTGCTGTGGGCCCACCTGGATACAAGTTTTCCCCTTTTGGAATAGAATTTCCGTCAAGGTAGGCAGGCTACTTTTCCTCTTTTTGCATTTTTCATGTCATTTCATTTGTATTACAATATACTGAAAACGGGCGTTCACGTCGGTTTTCAGTATATTTCAATACAAATGGAGCTCGATCCAAGAAAAAAATGATGTCTTTTTTTTATTTTGTGGACTGCCAATTTGTATTGGAATATACTGAAAACGGGCGTTCACGTCGGTTTTCAGTATATTCCAATACAAGTGGAGCTCGATCCAAGAAAAAAAATGATGTCTTTTTTTATTTTGTGGATTGCCAATTTTGTATTGGAATATACTGAAAACGGGCGTTCACGTTGGTTTTCAGTATATTTCAATACAAGTGGAGCTCCATCCAAGAAAAAAATGATGTCTTTTTTTTTATTTTGTGGACTGCCAAATTTGTATTGGAATATACTGAAAACGGGCGTTCACGTTGGTTTTCAGTATATTTCAATACAAGTGGAGCTCCATCCAAGAAAAAAATGATGTCTTTTTTTTTATTTTGTGGACAGCCAATTTTGTATTGGAATATACTGAAAACGGGCGTTCACGTTGGTTTTCAGTATATTTCAATACAAGTGGAGCTCCATCCAAGAAAAAAATGATGTCTTTTTTTATGTTGTGGACAGCCAATTTTGTATTGGAGTATACTGAAAACGGGCGTTCGTTGGAATATACTGAAAACGGGCGTTCACGTCCGTTTTCAGTATATTTCAATACAAATGGAGCTCGATCCAAGAAAGAAATGATGTCTTTTTTTTATTTTGTGGACTGCCCTATTTGTATTGGAATATACTGAAAACGGGTGTTCACGTCGGTTTTCAGTATATTCCAATACAAGTGGAGCTCGATCCAAGAAAAAAATGATGTCTTTTTTTATTTTGTGGACTGCCAATTTTGTATTGGAATATACTGAAAACGGGCGTTCACGTCGGTTTTCAGTATATTCCAATACAAGTGGAGCGCGATCCAAGAAAAAAATGATGTCTTTTTTTAATTTGTGGACTGCCAATTTTGCATTGGAATATACTGAAAACGGGCGTTCACATCGGTTTTCAGGTTATATTCCAATACAAATGGAGCTCGATCCAAGAAAAAAATGATGTCTTTTTTTATGTTGTGGACTGCCCTATTTTGTATTGGATTATACTGAAAACGGGCGTTCGACTCGGTTTTCAGTATATTCCAATACAAATGGAGCTCTATCCAAGAAAAAAATGATGTCTTTTTTTATGTTGTGGACAATCAATTTTGTATTGGAATATACTGAAAACGGGCGTTCGAGACCTTTTTCCGACTATTTCTACACACATTCCACTATATTAAAATGACGTTATGGTTGAGTCCAAACAGAGTCGTCTCCGGACAAAGTCGTCCCCTCTTTTCTTTGAATTCTATTCTTTAAAAGGATGAATCATGGTCTATTTTTAGAAAGTGGGAGACAACATTCCCAGACAAAAGGGGGGGGTGAGTTAATTTTTATCATGTCTTCTAGACATGATAAAAATTAACAAAAAGGTTTTTTTTTTTTTTTTTACATCTCAGAATTTTTTTCTGAGCTCTGAAAATATTTTGACAGCCGATCTCATTTCGTTTTTCGACTTTCACTTTCAACTCTTCACTTTTCCTATCCACTGTCGTTGGAATTGTGTTCACTGGAGGCTATTTCTTTTTTTGCAATCTCGCTTTTAGTTTTCTCTGAGATTCTTTAGAAATGGCTATACAAATTTCACCATCTATATAGAGATGATGTCCAAACAAAGTCGTCCCCGGACCATCTTGATGACCGAATATGTATAGAAATAGTCTGAAAATGGGCTTGAGGGCCCGTTTCTGGACGATTCCTCTACAAATTCGGCCGCATCCAGAAAAACAAAAATACATAGTTTCTTTTTGGGTGGACAGGAGATGATAAATTTCTTTTCTCTCTCTCTCTCCCAATATTGGAGGAGAGAGTGGCCCAAAAAAATGGGTCTCGGAAGGAATCGAATGCATTTTGAAATGCACTCATTCCTTCCAAGACCCATTTTTTTGGTCTCCTGATTCAACTCTCCAGTCTATGGTATAGGGAAAGCGGAGAACGTTTCCCCTTCCTTAAGCAACTGGAGACCATATCGCATCATCATCATCATCATCATCATCACCATCATCCTCTTTCTGATACTTTTCAACGAAGGCTTGATGTCTCTGGATGATTTTGGGGAGATGATGGATCCCGAATTGAGTGATGAAAAAGAGAGGACTCTTTTTCCTTTCTTGTTCGTCTTGCACAGTCTCTCGGAGGGTGATATACGTTTCCCCGTCCTCCTCAATTTTCGTCAGAGGTCTCATGAATATTTTACACATCCAAGGGAAGAGCGACTTGTTATGCAGGGATTTTGAAGCGACGAAGGCCGCTTCATTCGAAGTGAGGACAATCTGGTTCGGTTGACCCCATTCTTTGGAGTAGTTGTCCAAATCGCCTAGTCGAAGAAAATGGTGTCGATTAGGAAAAAAGACTTGGAGAACACTCGTCGTATGCGAGACGTTCGAAGGCAAGAGAGTCAAGATATCTTTGGCATTCCAGTACAGGAATCCTAGATCCACATACGCGTGCACGTAATAGTCATCGTTATATTCCAGTTTGAGCAGCATGGCTTTTGTATTTTTTTTCCGTTCTCAAGGCGAAACACTCGTCTGATATGAACAAGAGCTTGCTGGCGATCCGTTTATATAGACTCCTCAGAGAGAGAGAGAGGGAGAGGGGAGGAGGAACAAGGTTGATGAATTCTAAAATAAAAAAATGATAAAACATGAGTGTTTGTGAAGGTCATAGAGAGATGATTTTTAAGTTGTTTTATTTTTTATTTTCTCAAAAGAAAAAACCAAAAGGGTCCCATTCCATACGACATGGCCTTTGAGAAGGTGACGGGGTCATGTGTCTACAAAGTTGATAAACTTTAGAATAAAAAAAAAGCTTTCATCACGTAGCTCTCGAGAAGAAAATGACAGGGGTCTCTAGGAGAAGGTCATAGGTAGTATAAAAAGGATGGTTGTTTTTTTTTCTTTCGTTCCTCTCAATCCCATGACCTTTAAAAAGGTGACGGGGTGTCCTTTAGGAAAAAAATAGAAGGTCATAGAGAGAGAGGTAGACAAAGTTGATTTTTTTTTCTAGAAGTCAACCGTCACGTCGCCCATCACATGGTCTTCTCGTATATATAGAGAGGCGAGTGGAAGACAGACTCTATTTCCCAGAGAGAGAGACTGCTGTGGGTATCCATATTTCTACTCAAGATGATGATCCGCGTCTTATATAATGAGTTTGTGAGCATTCGCTGTTATGTGGATGACGGAAGATTGTTTTGGAACGCTACGGACATTTTGCCTCTGATTCATACTTCCAGTAAAAGAACCTGGGACATTCTCTCCGTGTTTTTCGACGAACACCACGTCTTCAGGAAAATAAAAGATCTTGAGAGTCTCGGCAGTTCTCAAGAGGGATATGTCCTCTCTAGCGAAGAAATGTTACATCTGGCCGAAAATAATCCGAAAAATAATCAGCTTCTGGCCTGGGTGTATAGCATTTTAACTCAGCCGCTGGTTCGAGTTGTACCCAATCAACCCGTTTACCGACTGCTCTATCCGGGGGAGAAATTTCCCTTCATCACCCTCTTTAATCTGGGAGTGCGCTACATACCGCCTCATCCAGGCATGACGGACTCTTCTACTTACCCTAAACAATATGCCAGTGCTTATTGCCAGACAGACTCCCGTCAAGAAAAGGTCGTCGAGACTCAAACGGATCCTCTGGTGGTCTCTTTAAATGTCACTAAAGTCATCACCTTCTAAAAAAAAACAACCACCACCACCCAAAAAAAAATTTGCTGCTCCTCCAAATTTTTTTTTATCTTCTCGAAAGAAAAAAAAAGAAACTTTTCCATCTAGCCTCTTGCTTTCAATCCCTCTTAAGAGAGAGAGGGAGGAGAAAAGAAAGAGAGTTCTGAGGAGGCAAAAGAAATGGGTCTGGAAGGAAACGGGTGCATTGCGAGAAAAAGAGGGTCCGCTTTTCTTTTCTCGAAATGCACCCGTTTTCTTCCAGACCCATTTTTTTTATCACTTCTTCAAACCAATCTTGGAAAGGGGGGGGATACAATAAATTGTGTGTAAAGTCCATTTCGATCAAGACTGGATTTTGTTTTTTGAAAAGAAAACATAATGTTATATATAGATAGCTAAATCTTTATCATGATATTCTTTAAGAATTTCTTAGCCATTTGTGAAAGAAGGGGACTATAATTGAAGAATTTATGAATTTGGGAACATGTCACCCATGGCAAATCTAAAATCTTGGAAGTGGATAAAGGAAAGCCCCGCTCTGATTATAATTCTGAGTTCTAGCATGGGACATTTTTTAGATCAATAAGCTAAACTATTTTTCTAGTCTCATATTTTCTCGTGACTAGGGTTTCAGATTTGGGTAGAGAGAGACACTGTTCTGAACAGAAACGTGGAATGCTTTTATAGAAAAGTGAAGAGTTGAAAGTGAAAGTCGAAAAACGAAATGAGATCGGCTATCAAAATATTTTCAGAGCTCAGAAAAAAATTCTGAGATGTAAAAAAAAAAAAAAACACCTTTTTGTTAATTTTTATCATGTCTTCTAGACATGATAAAAATTAACTCACCCCCCTTTTTGTCTGGGAATGTTGTCTCCCACTTTCTAAAAATAGACCATGACTCATCCTTTTAAAGAATAGAATTCCAAGAAAAGACAGGGTTCTGGTCTAATTTTAGAAACGGTGAGACAACATACCCAAACAAAAGGGGGATGAGTTAATTTTTATCATGTCTAGAAGACATGATAAAAATTAACAAAAAGTTTTTTTTTTTAGTCCAAAGGGGCATTGTCCCCGAAGGACTATTAGTTTCGTTTGGGCGTTTTGCGTTGACAACTGTAGACGGCGAATCACTTTTCAAAATAACGCACTTACCCTGATCCACTCTCACCTCCTCCTCGCTCTCTTATCCTTATCCACTCTCTCCTCCTCCTCTCTCTCTTATCCTCCTCCTCTCTCTTATCCTCCTCGCTCTCCCATCCTCCTCCACTCTCTCATCCTCCTCGCTCTCCCATCCTCCTCCTCTCTCTTATCCTCCTCGCTCTCCCATCCTCCTCCAATCTCTCATCCTCCTCGCTCTCCCATCCTACTCGCTTTCCCATCCTCCTCCACTCTCTAATCCTCCTCCTCTCTCTACTCATCCACACTCTCTCATCCTCCACTCTTTTCCTCCATTTCCATATAGTTACCATTTCCCGTTGTATGAAACAATAGAATAGTAATCATTCTCAATAAAACGGTAGTCAAGCAACCGCAGTAAGAAGAAACCATTGAAATAGACCTTAGTAAAAAAACTATTGTAAAAATCATTTGCATTGAAAAACAAATATCATATCATTAATCACAATCAAAGTCCTTCGGGGACAATGCCCCTTTGGACGTAATCTAAAATCTGAATCCTTTCAGATTTTTTTTTTTTACATCTCAGAATTTTTTTCTGAGCTCTGAAAATATTTTGCCAGCCGATCTCATGTTTTATCATTTTTTTTATTTTAGAATTCATCAACCTTGTTCCTCCTCCCCTCTCCCTCTCTCTCTCTCTCTCTCTCTGAGGAGTCTATATAAACGGATCGCCAGCGAGCTCTTGTTCATATCAGACGATTGTTTCGCCTTGAGAACGAAAAAAAAATACAAAAGCCATGGTGCTCAAACTGGAATATAACGATGACTATTACGTGCACGCGTATGTGGATCTAGAATTCCTGTACTGTAATGCCAAAGATATCTTCACTCTCTTGCCTACGAACGTCTCGCATACGACGAGTGTTCTCCAAGTCTTTTTTCCTAATCGACACCATTTTCTTCGACTAGGTGATTTGGACAACTACTCCAAAGAATGGGGTCAACCGAACCAGATTGTCCTCACTTCGAATGAAGCGGCCTTCGTCGCTTCGAAATCCCTGCATAACAAGTCGCTCTTCCCTTGGATGTGTAAAATATTCATGAGACCTCTGACGAAAATTGAGGAGGACGGGGAAACGTATACCACCCTCCGAGAGACTGTGCAAGACGAACAAGAAAGGAAAAAGAGTCCTCTCTTTTTCATCACTCAATTCGGGATCCATCATCTCCCCAAAATAATCCAGAGACATCAAGCCTTCGTTGAAAAATATCAGAAAGAGGATGATGGTGATGATGATGATGATGATGATGATGCGATATGGTCTCCAGTTGCTTAAGGAAGGGGAAACGTTCTCCGCTTTCCCTATACCATAGACTGGAGAGTTGAATCAGGAGACCAAAAAATGGGTCTTGGAAGGAATGAGTGCATTTCAAAATGCATTCGATTCCTTCCGAGACCCATTTTTTTGGGCCACTCTCTCCTCCAATATTGGGAGAGAGAGAGAGAAAAGAAATTTATCATTTCCTGTCCACCCAAAAAGAAACTATGTATTTTTGTTTTTCTGGATGCGTTTGAATTTGTAGAGGAATCGTCCAGAAACCGGCCCTCAAGCCCATTTTCAGACTATTTCTATACATATTCGGTCATCAAGATGGTCCGGGGACGACTTTGTTACGACATCATCTCTATATAGATGGTGAAATTTGTATAGCCATTTCTAAAGAATCTCAGAGAAAACTAAAAGCGAGATTGCAAAAAAAGAAATAGCCTCCAGTGAACACAATTCCAACGACAGTGGATAGGAAAAGTGAAGAGTTGAAAGTGAAAGTCGAAAAACGAAATGGGATCGGCTAGGAAAAATTTCTCAGAGCTCAGAAAAAATTCTGAGATATAAAAAAAAAAAAAAAATTAAGACATGATAAAAATTAACTCACCCCCCTTTTGTCTGGGAATGTTGTCTCCCACTTTCTAAAAATAGACCATGACTCATCCTTTTAAAGAATAGAATTCAAAGAAAAGAGGGGACGACTTTGTCCGGAGACGACTCTTTTCGCGGACGACTCTGTTTGGACTCAACCATAACGTCATTTTAATATAGTGGAATGTGTGTAGGAATAGTCGGAAAAAGGACTCGAACGCCCGTTTTCAGTATATTCCAATACAAAATTGATTGTCCACAACATAAAAAAAGACATCATTTTTTTCTTGGATAGACCTCCATTTGTATTGGAATATACTGAAAACCGAGTCGAACGCCCGTTTTCAGTATAATCCAATACAAAATAGGGCAGTCCACAACATAAAAAAAGACATCATTTTTTTCTTGGATGGAGCTCCATTTGTATTAGAATATACTGAAAACCGACTCGAACGCCCGTTTTCAGTATACTCCAATACAAAATTGGCTGTCCACAACATAAAAAAAGACATCATTTTTTTCTTGGATGGAGCTCCATTTGTATTGAAATATACTGAAAACCAACGTGAACGCCCGTTTTCAGTATACTCCAATACAAAATTGGCTGTCCACAACATAAAAAAAAGACATCATTTTTTTCTTGGATCGAGCTCCATTTGTATTGGAATATACTGAAAACCGATGTGAACGCCCGTTTTCAGTATATTCCAATACAAAATTGGCAGTCCACAAAATAAAAAAAAGACATCATTTTTTTCTTGGATCGAGCTCCACTTGTATTGGAATATACTGAAAACCGACGTGAACGCCCGTTTTCAGTATATTCCAATACAAAATTGGCAGTCCACAAAATATAAAAGGACATCATTTTTTTCTTGGATCGAGTTCCACTTGTATTGGAATATACTGAAAACCGACGTGAACACCCGTTTTCAGTATATTCCAATACAAATAGGGCAGTCCACAAAATAAAAAAAAAGACATCATTTCTTTCTTGGATCGAGCTCCATTTGTATTGAAATATACTGAAAACCGACGTGAACGCCCGTTTTCAGTATATTCCAACGAACGCCCGTTTTCAGTATACTCCAATACAAAATTGGCTGTCCACAACATAAAAAAAAGACATCATTTTTTTCTTGGATGGAGCTCCACTTGTATTGAAATATACTGAAAACCAACGTGAACGCCCGTTTTCAGTATATTCCAATACAAAATTGGCTGTCCACAAAATAAAAAAAAGACATCATTTTTTTCTTGGATGGAGCTCCACTTGTATTGAAATATACTGAAAACCAACGTGAACGCCCGTTTTCAGTATATTCCGATACAAATTTGGCAGTCCACAAAATAAAAAAAAGACATCATTTTTTTCTTGGATGGAGCTCTACTTGTATTGAAATATACTGAAAACCAACGTGAACGCCCGTTTTCAGTATATTCCAATACAAAATTGGCAATCCACAAAGTAAAAAAAGACATCATTTTTTTTCTTGGATCGAGCTCCACTTGTATTGGAATATACTGAAAACCGACGTGAACGCCCCTTTTCAGTATATTCCAATACAAATTGGCAATCCACAAAATAAAAAAAAGACATCATTTTTTTCATCATTTTTTTATCATGTCTAAGACATGATAAAAATTAACAAAAAGTTTTTTTTTTTAGTCCAAAGTGGCATTGTCCCCGAAGGACTATTAGTTTCGTTTGGGCGTTTTCCGTTGACAACTGTAGACGGCGAATCACTTTTCAAAATAACGCACTTACCATGATCCACTCTCACCTCCTCCTCGCTCTCTTATCCTTATCCACTCTCTCCTCCTCCTCTCTCTCTTATCCTCCTCGCTCTCCAATCCTCCTCCACTCTCTCATCCTCCTCGCTCTCCCATCCTCCTCCTCTCTCTTATCCTCCTCGCTCTCCCATCCTCCTCCAATCTCTCATCCTCCTCGCTCTCCCATCCTACTCGCTTTCCCATCCTCCTCCACTCTCTAATCCTCCTCCTCTCTCTACTCATCCACACTCTCTCATCCTCCACTCTTGTCCTCCATTTCCATATAGTTACCATTTCCCGTTGTATGAAACAATAGAATAGTAATCATTCTCAATAAAACGGTAGTCAAGCAACCGCAGTAAGAAGAAACCATTGAAATAGACCTTAGTAAAAAAACTATTGTAAAAATCATTTGCATTGAAAAACAAATATCATATCATTAATCACAATCAAAGTCCTTCGGGGAAAATGCCCCTTTCGACGTAATCTAAAATCTGAATCCTTTCAGATTTTTTTTTTTTTTTACACCTCAGAATTTTTTTCTGAGCTCTGAAAATATTTTGCCAGCCGATCTCATGTTTTATCATTTTTTTTATTTTAGAATTCATCAACCTTGTTCCTCCTCCCCTCTCCCTCTCTCTCTCTCTCTCTCTCTCTCTCTCTCTGAGGAGTCTATATAAACGGATCGCCAGCGAGCTCTTGTTCATATCAGACGAGTGTTTCGCCTTGAGAACGGAAAAAAAAATACAAAAGCCATGCTGCTCAAACTGGAATATAACGATGACTATTACGTGCACGCGTATGTGGATCTAGGATTCCTGTACTGGAATGCCAAAGATATCCTGACTTTCTTGCCTACGAACGTCTCGCATACGACGAGTGTTCTCCAAGTCTTTATTCCTAATCGACACCATTTTCTTCGACTAGGCGATTTGGACAACTACTCCAAAGAATGGGGTCAACCGAACCAGATTGTCCTCACTTCGAATGAAGCGGCCTTCGTCGCTTCGAAATCCCTGCATAACAAGTCGCTCTTCCCTTGGATGTGTAAAATATTCATGAGACCTCTGACGAAAATTGAGGAGGACGGGGAAACGTATATCACCCTCCGAGAGACTGTGCAAGACGAACAAGAAAGGAAAAAGAGTCGTCTCTTTTTCATCACTCAATTCGGGATCCATCATCTCCCCAAAATCATCCAGAGACATCACGCCTTCGTTGAAAAATATCAGAAAGAGATAGATGGTGGTGATGATGATGATGATGATGATGATGATGATGATGCGACATGGTCTACAGTTGCTTAAGGAAGGGAAAACGTTCTCCGCTTTCCCTATACCATAGACTGGAGAGTTGAATCAGGAGACCAAAAAAATGGGTCTTGGAAGGAATGAGTGCATTTCAAAATGCATTCGATTCCTTCCGAGACCCATTTTTTTTGGGCCACTCTCTCCTCCAATATTGGGAGAGAGAGAGAGAAAAGAAATTTATCATCTCCTGTCCACCCAAAAAGAAACTATGTATTTTTGTTTTTCTGGATGCGGCCGAATTTGTAGAGGAATCGTCCAGAAACCGGCCCTCAAGCCCATTTTCAGACTATTTCTATACATATTCGGTCATCAAGATGGTCCGGGGACGACTTTGTTTGGACATCATCTCTATATAGATGGTGAAATTTGTATAGCCATTTCTAAAGAATCTCAGAGAAAACTAAAAGCGAGATTCCAAAAAAAGAAATAGTCTCCAGTGAACACAATTCCAACGACAGTGGATAGGAAAAGTGAAGAGTTGAAAGTGAAAGTCGAAAAACGAAATGAGATCGGCTGTCAAAATATTTTCAGAGCTCAGAAAAAAATTCTGAGATGTAAAAAAAAAAAAAAAAACCTTTTTGTTAATTTTTATCATGTCTTCTAGACATGATAAAAATTAACTCACCCCCCCTTTTGTCTGGGAATGTTGTCTCCCACTTTCTAAAAATAGACCATGACTCATCCTTTTAAAGAATAGAATTCAAAGAAAAGAGGGGACGACTTTGTCCGGAGACGACTCTGTCCGCGGACGACTCTGTTTGGACTCAACCATAACGTCATTTTAATATAGTGGAATGTGTGTAGAAATAGTCGGAAAAAGGACTCGAACGCCCGTTTTCAGTATATTCCAATACAAAATTGATTGTCCACAACATAAAAAAAGACATCATTTTTTTCTTGGATAGAGTTCCATTTGTATTGGAATATACTGAAAACCGACTCGAACGCCCGTTTTCAGTATAATCCAATACAAAATAGGGCAGTCCACAACATAAAAAAAGACATCATTTTTTTTTTTGGATGGAGCTCCATTTGTATTAGAATATACTGAAAACCGACTCGAACGCCCGTTTTCAGTATACTCCAATACAAAATTGGCAGTCCACAACATAAAAAAAGACATCATTTTTTAATTGGATGGAGCTCCATTTGTATTGAAATATACTGAAAACCAACGTGAACGCCCGTTTTCAGTATACTCCAATACAAAATTGGCTGTCCACAACATAAAAAAAAGACATCATTTTTTTCTTGGATCGAGCTCCATTTGTATTGGAATATACTGAAAACCGATGTGAACGCCCGTTTTCAGTATATTCCGATACAAAATTGGCAGTCCACAAAATAAAAAAAAGACATCATTTTTTTCTTGGATCGAGCTCCACTTGTATTGGAATATACTGAAAACCGACGTGAACGCCCGTTTTCAGTATATTCCAATACAAAATTGGCAGTCCACAAAATAAAAAAAGACATCATTTTTTTCTTGGATCGAGCTCCATTTGTATTGGAATATACTGAAAACCGACGTGATCACCCGTTTTCAGTATATTCCAATACAAATAGGGCAGTCCACAAAATAAAAAAAAAAGACATCATTTCTTTCTTGGATCGAGCTCCACTTGTATTGAAATATACTGAAAACCAACGTGAACGCCCGTTTTCAGTATATTCCAATACAAATTGGCAATCCACAAAATAAAAAAATGACATCATTTCTTTCTTGGATCGAGCTCTATTTGTATTGGAATATACTGAAAACCGAGTCAAACACCCGTTTTCAGTATATTCCAATACAAATTGGCAGTCCACAAAATAAAAAAAAGACATCATTTCTTTCTTGGATCGAGCTCTATTTGTATTGAAATATACTGAAAACCGACTCAAACACCCGTTTTCAGTATATTCCAATACAAATTGGCAGTCCACAAAATAAAAAAAAGACATCATTTCTTTCTTGGATCGAGCACCATTTGTATAGAAATAGCCTAGAAATCAGTTCGAACGCCCGTTTTCAGTATATTGTAATACAAATGAAATGACATGAAAAATGCAAAAATAGGAAAAGTAGCCTGCCTACCTTGACGGAAATTCTATTCCAAAAGGGGAAAACTTGTATCCAGGTGGGCCCACAGCACGGCCGGAACTCAAGCGCAACTCGATAGGTTGAAATCGATCCATTAAATAACATTCTTAACAAACAGTAAAGTTTTATTCACATCGAGTCGGCTGGGAAAAGTTTCTGAGAGCCGGAAAAAATTTCTGTGGTTCAAAGTTAGATATAAAAAAAAAAAAATACCCCCCTTTTAGTCTGAAAATTTGAAAATTGATGTCTTCAATTTTTGAAAAATTGAAGACATCAATTTTCAGACTAAAAGGGTTTTTTTTTTTTTTTTTTTTTTTTTTTTTTCACTTAGAGAAATTTTTTTCCGGCTCTCAGAAATTTTTCCGCACTCGACTGGATGAATAAAACATCCCCGTTTCTTTAAGAATGGGCTCACTGTTAACTATTTCAGCATTCGACGTTTCGCGTCCAATAATAACTGCCGGGTGTTCAAGAATGCAGATGCACCTACTAGATTTTCTACAGAGAAGCTTGATTGGATGGAGAGTGGATGACTTTTTCCAAGATTCTCGACTTTGGACCGTCAAGAGGTAAAGGATCTTTTTGTTTTTTTTTCTTTTAAGAAAATTTATGGATAGATTCATTTCTTTTTGAATGGACCTAGAAAAATAGGACAATGTTCTTTTCCAAGATTGGATGAGAGAGGGACCCAAAAAAAATGGGTCTTGGAAGGAATCGAATGCATTTGCACTCATTCCTTCCAAGACCCATTTTTTTTTTGGTCTCCTGATTCGTCTCTCTCTCTCTCTCTCTTCTTAGTCCATTTCCATAAATATAGGGAAAGCGGAGAACCTTTCCCTACTTATTTCTAAAAATCTTTTCTTTATTTTTTTCCTCCTGAGTTTATGTATATATCAATTCAAATACTTTTGAGAACGGTCATCCCAATTCTCTGTCGTCTTTTCGGTTTCATCGTCCCAACACTCAGTGGACATAGTCTCAGTCGATTTTGGAGCATGGATCGTCCGTTCATTGTCCCAACATTCAGTGGACATAGTCTCAGTAGATTTTGGAGCATGAGCCGTCTGTTCATTGTCCCAACACTCAGTGGACATAGTCTTAGTGGATTTTAGAGCATGAGTCGTCTGTTCATTCTCCCAACACTCAGTGGACATAGTCTTAGTGGATTTTAGAGCATGAGTCGTCCGTTCATCGTCCCAACACTCAGTGGATTTTGTCTTTGGATCCTCTGAAGATATTTTGGGGGTCTCATGAGATTCTTTGGAAGGTTCGTCCCAACAGGCTGCTGGATCGTAATGGGGAATATTTTCAGGTATGTCTCCCCAACCCTCCGTCGTCTTCCTCGAGTTATTGGAGGAAGTTGACGACAAAGAAGAGCCCATCAAGTTTAAAGGCGTATGCTCATCCGGATGTTCCATCACTTGGAAACAGGACAGATTATCCCATTTCTGGATGAGGTTATCGTACGCTTTTGGGGACGGATCCTTCTCTAACTGATCGTAGGCCTTATCAAAAGCTTGCAGAGGATTGTCTGCTTCCTCCTGAATGCTCTCCTCTTTCTCCGTTCCGTCTGGATAGACGTGATTGATATGAAAATCTCCTTCCATAATATGCCATCGATAGTTGCGCACTTTGTTTTCGGCACAATGGAAATATTTCCTCCTTTGATGATGTCGGGCACATTTTTCGCGATACTTCCAAATGATTCCATCTGGCACATAAATTTCCGTCACGGGTTTTTGATAATCCAAGGCTTTAGCTAAGAATTTAGCTTTTTGACATCCCACCACATAAATCGTGGAGAAGCTGTGAGTGAGCGATTGGAGAATGCGTCCTAAATGGTTGTAGGGAATATGACCCTCGTTCCAACGAAGTCCGTGCCGGTTTCTCGTCAGCCAGGCATTCGTCTTTTGGTTTTTTTTCATTCAGTTGGTGGAAGGGGTGAGGAGGAGCAAACGTCAACGATTCCACGGTCAAAAAATCTTTTGTCGCATAGCCCAATTCTTTTAAAACGTAGGTAAA
This sequence comes from Stegodyphus dumicola, assembly GCF_044657685.1. NCBI lineage: Eukaryota > Metazoa > Arthropoda > Arachnida > Araneae > Eresidae > Stegodyphus > Stegodyphus dumicola. Next base: position 40,901,198 of record NC_140776.1, read on the forward strand.
TTCACCCTACTTGTGGTTGTAGGACTGGAAACCCTCTAGATCGAGCACGATAAAGTTTTCTGAACACGCCATGGCGATGAATACGGTGATGTCTTCCACAAACAGGAGCAAAAAAAAGAATCGAAAAGGTATATATGTATAACAGGGAAGATCTAGAAAGGGGGGAAAAAACAATAAAACGTTTTAGAGTCGTCGTCTTGAAAGAGACATTTTTCTTTTCAAAGGGTTAAGAAGAGAGTTCTCTTTAAATGAAGTTATGATTATTATGATTATTAAAAAAAGAAACAAAGAATCAAATCGAGTTTATAGATAACCATATTCATAGGACCAAAGGGACTTACCAGCTCAGTTCACGTCTTCTTCTGTTCTCTGAAGAAATCTCGTGGAGGATACACATTTTTATACTCGCGCGACATCTGTCGGGATCGCGACCCCATCTAAATGTCAGGGTCATTCCAACCTCTTAAAAGGATCGGAATGAAAGAATCACTTTGATAAAAAATATATTTATGAAAAGATATCTGAGGGTCGTGAGAATATTTTCTCTCCCCACCCCCCGCCTATTTCAAAAAAAAATAAAAAGTCTTTCTTGGATCGCGTCAAGATTACAAAACAACTCACAGGACTTGTTTATCTCGATCTCGTCAGGGTCACCGTTTCACATAAGAAGATGGATGGACCCTGAACTTTAGACATGATAAAAATTAACTCTACCCGCCTTTTGTCTGGGAATAGGGTCTCACCGTTTCTAAAAATAGACCAGATCCCATTCTTGGAATTCTATTCTTTAGGAAAGGGGGAGTGATGGTCTATTTTTAGAAAGTGTGAGACAACATTCCCAGACAAAAAGGGGGGGTAGAGTTAATTTTTATCATGTCTAAGACATGATAAAAATTAACAAAAAGTTTTTTTTTTTTTTTTAAGGCTGAAAAATTTTTTTGAGAGAGCTGAGAAAGATTTTTCCTCCCAATCTTTTTCGACGATGAAAAGGGAAAAACTACTGATCCGATCTCCCTACGCTTTAGGGAAAAAAACAAAAAAATACTTATGAAATATTCATGTGTTGAAATTGACTATTCAAATAAGTGACATTTTGTTTCTCATTGGAACTGTTCAACGGCGAGTCCATTCGTCTCATTCTTTGGGGTAGGGGATGAAAGTACAGCGGTTTGTTGAAATCGATGATAATTTCCTCTTTAGTCGGCGGAACTGTAAATCTATCCCGTCTTAACTCTTCTAATCTCTTTGAAAGTCTTTCCACTTGCTCTGCTAAGGTTTCCTCGGTACTCATGATCTCTCTTAGTTTAGGGAAGTCTTGACGTATCGGCTAGAGAACAGAGGGTCTTTTTCTCTCTATACATATATCATGTGGGAGCGTGTAATTTATAAATCCTTATGAAATCTTTCTACGTCTTGTGTAACTTGGAAGATTCGTCTTGTGTAACTTGGAAAATTCTTCTTCTTCTCGTCGATTGGGGTGGAGTTATGGAAAAGAAATGGGATTGGAAAGAAATCAACATATTACAAAAAAAAGAACTTTTTTTCTATTTTTTTTTCCTCTAGGGATTTACATACCATTTCATTCATGAACATTCAAGGGTTCTCTCCAAGACCAAATTTTAGAAGAGGACCACAAAGAGTACACTTGAGGATCCTCTTTCAGGTCTAGGTGAGATAAGGGTTGAGACCAATATTCTTGGGTCTCTAAAGCATCCCAACTTAGACATTTATTATTATTATTAGAAAGTTCATCCTCCTCCTCCTCCTCATCGTCGCACGAGTTCTCCTGGGGAGATTCTTCCGCCTCCTCTTCGTCTTCGACAGCTTTGCTTTCGGAGGGGTAACAATGTAATTTCCGGAAAACGTAACTACCCTCCATCAAATGGTATCGAAAATTTCTCACCTTGTTCTCGCCACAATGAATCATCTTTTGGAAATATTGGTGTCGCGTGCATTTCGACTTGTTCCGCCACTCGGTTTTCCCTGGGATGTAAAACTCGTAAACGGATCGCTGGGAGAGCTTGCTGAAAAATTCGGCTTTATCGTATCCATTGACGTAGATCACCTCCACATTTTTGGTCAGCATTTTCAGGATTGTAGGAAGATGCTCGTAGGAAAGACGACCCTCGGTCCATTGCAGGCCGTGTCGGTTATTTGTAGTCTGGTTGACCACAGCTTGATTGCGGGACGATAAGTCATCGTAATGGACAGGAGGGAGAAAAATCATGGATCCGCATAAATTTAAATCGCAAGTGATGTAGCCCAGTTCTTTCAAGATGAAACATATATCTCCCGTCTTTGGATCATAACAGTGAAAGTATTCCATGTCCAGAACAATGTAGGAATCTTTGAGAGGTTTGGCACTCAAAATGTCCATCTTCTTCAATTGAGGAAAAAAATAAAACAAAATTCTCTCTCTCTCTCGCTGTGTGTCCTGAAGGAAAAAATGGATAGCGTTCTCTCGCCGTCTCCTCTTTTATAGAGAGAGAGAGAGAGAGAAGGTTGCACGTGACAGGTCGTATGAATTCTGGGAAAGGTCACATTCGTATATATATTTGTTTTTTGAATAATATCGTGCGTATCTCAATACACATCCATCATAATAATAATAAAGGTCACCTTGGAAAGAAAAAGAAATAAAAAACATGTAACTCGTGCTCGACTTTGAAGGTTTCTGCGATTCTCAAGGAGCCTTTATTGTGAAAGAATTGGCTTACGTCACATTGGACGGTACTTCTCGAGGGGTATTTGTTTTTAAACCCCCGTTTCCATGGCAAATGCTCACCGAGAAAGAAAAACGAACCGCTGTGTGGGCGAGTGATTATTATCACGGCTTGTCGTGGTACGAAGGAGAAATTCCGTACAGTTATTTTCCATGGTTTCATTTTTCCATGGTTATTTTCCATAACGATGTTGACGGAACCTTTTTCCATGATTTGGGTGCGAGGAGAAATGAAACGGCGGTTTTTAGAGAAATGGTTTCAAAGATCCATTTATTGCATTTCGGGATCGACGCAAGAGATTCTCAAATACAATGGGATCGAACACATGAATTGTCCTAACCATACAAAAGGTTTTTTCCATTGCGCTCTACAAAAAGCGGTTCGTTATCATTATTATTTAAAGACACACAGAAGAAATTCGCATGGTCGATCCTGCAGAATTCAATCTTGACAGAACTCATTAAAAAAAATACATATATCATGTTACTTCTTCAACAGCAGAGATGGTTCTGAAGCGAAACTTGGAATTTTGAAATAATAGATCAGGGAGAAATCATTCTTAAAAACAAATGGTAAAGTCTCGAATCGGCTGGGAGAAAAAAAATTTCTCAGAGCTGAGATAAAATTCTCTAATGAAAAAAAAAAAACCTTTTGGTTAATTTTTATCATGTCTTAGACATGATATTTTTATCATGTCTTAGACATGATAAAATTTAATGACCCTCCCTTTTTGTCTGGGAAGGATGTCTCACCCTTTCTAAAAATAGACCATGACTCATCCTTTCTCTAATGGCAATCTTTCCATGAATGAATCACGATTTGTTTTTCAAAAGAGTGAGACAACATTCCCAGACGAAAAGGGAAGAGGGTCGTTAATATTTATCATGTCTAAGACATGATAAAAATTAACAAAAAGTTTTTTTTTTTTTTTTTTTTTTTTTTTGAGTTGGAGAATTTTTCTCAGCTCTGAAAATTTTTTTCCAGCCGACTCGAGACTTTACCATTTATATTTACGAATAGTCTTTGGATTATTTATTTATTTTCTTTTAAAAAGAAAAATTCTGAGCTAGACCTATCTATTTGCTTAACATTCTGGTCATAGAAACAGTCTACAATCTCATTTTATTTTTCGAGGCTAATGCACGGGTTCTCCAATCAAAAGGGTTACTATCAAGGGATTGGTTTGAATGCATTTATCTGCAAATGTTGTAGGATTCTGTTGTTGAGAAGGGGGTATATTATTATTATTATTATTATTATGATTGTGGCAGATTCGTTTTCTACATGGAAGTCTAATCTCCTCCGAAGACCTTTTCTGGGGATCGTCGATAGATGGTTTTTCAATAGGAATCGTTTCCCTCGGATCCTCAAGAGATAGACGGGGGTCCTGTCTTGAGACATGGAGCGGTCTCTCCTCCTCCTCCTCTTCCTCGAGTCTTGAGAAAGGGAGAGGATTTTCGGTTCCCTTATTCTCGAGGGGTCTTGACAAATTGAGAGGTCCCTCCTCTTCGAAAGAGAGAGAAGTTTTGGTTCCCTTATCCTCGAGGGGTCTTGACAAATCGAGAGGTCCCTCATTTTCGAGGGGTCTTGATAAATGGAGAGGTTTTTCATTTTCGAGGGGGTTTGATAAAGGAAGAGGTCCCTCCTTCTCGAGGGGTCTTGAGAAAGGGAGAGGTTTTTCATCTTCGAGGAGGTTTGACAATGGGAGAGATCTCTCCTTCTCGAGGGGTCTCTCTTCCTCAAGGGGTCTTGAGGAAGGGAGAGGTTTTTCAACCTCGACGGGTTTTGACAAACGGAGAGGAATCTGAACAGGCTTCTCCTCATCCCCATCATTATCGAGGAGGATGAGGATAGGCTTTTGGAAAGGTTTTTTCTTTTTCTTCTGAACAGGCTCCTCTTGATGCTCGGGGAGAGGGATGGGGTAGTTGTTCCACCATTCTATTTTTTCTTGCTCGAGGATTTTTTCAAAAGTCGTGGTCTCCTTAAGATGAGACGAAGGAGGAGAGTCCTCGGGAAGAATATAATAGGTATTCTTCCCAGTCTTCTCGATCGAGAGAGGTTCGTGCAAACATTTGTGCAACCATTCACTAAAATGAACGAGAATCCCTTTTGTCTTCTCAAGACGATCCATAATCCTATTCATTTGCGAGACGGTTAGAATGTGGGACGTGTAAAAATATTTGGCTCGTTTCATTAACAAAATTTGTGCATCCAAAGGTGGAATGTCACGAGCCATCAACACGTTTTCGTCGGATAAAAATTCGTCCCGCATCTTTTGATAACTCCCCACGGTATGATAACCCGCACATTTTGAAAAATCGGAGGCTTTCAGGTAAACGACTCCTTGGATGATATAAAAGGAAAGATCAACATATTTATATTTGAAAGGAATACACGTAGTGAGCTGGGGATGCCTCCTCATGATCCACTTGGACAAAAATACGACTTTGGGGCTCTCCCCTTTTATTTATAGAGAGAAAGAGAGTGCGACCTTCCCTTCCCTCCTCCTCTCTCCCTGCTTCCTCTATCTCTGGACGTCCTTGGATTGGAAAGGGTGACTTTGAAAAAAAAAAAAAAAGAAGAAGAAGGTCATGGTTGGATAATTTTTAGTTTATTAAATTATTACTTTCACTTCCTCATTCCCACACACATTCATCTTTTAAGAAAAGAAAAAGAGATCATGGAGATAAGATTTCTTGGAAAGAAGAGAGAGAGAGAGAAACAAAAAAAAACAAATAAAACGGACGTCATAGAGCCTCTATGTGTGTCTGTGTGTGTCTATATATAAAAAACGCGAGAGTACTGGGCGAGATCATTTCTTTTCCATTGGGAGCCATGTCGCTATTAGATGTTTTTCCAACTCAACGGATTTCGAACGGGGAGGATTTGAAGACGCTAAAGCAAATCTCCAACTTGAAAATCTGTTTGGCGTGTCATTGTGCGACATTTATTCCGCATTTACCACCTCATCAAGCGATCGTTTCTTTCAACCAAGATGTCGAATCCTCCAACCTTCTCGTTCAGAATATATACAGAAATTTATTCGAATCGCAACAAACGAAAGAGGAATCTCCCTTCTCTTGGAATCGGATGGATCGAGCTTTAAGACGGCCCATTCAAACAGACCGGCGATATACAGATCCGCGCACGAGTTTTCGGTGGAAGAATATTTTCCTCACGAAACGATATTTTACGTTTGGAGTGAGAACGACGGCTGAGGACGAAGTTCATATTGTTCAAATCACAGCCGCTCCTCTCGCCTATTACGAATCATCGTCCCCCAATCTGAAGGAAAGAAGTTTTAAAGTCAGCGACAGGATGAAATATAAGAAATATATTCTAAGACCTTTTCAAAACTATGTCGTTCCCCCGAAAACGCAATATCTCATCGTCACAACCCAGAAGAGTCTCTTTCTCGTCGATCGGTGCTCGTACTCGCTTTGGAAACAATTGAAAGAGGAGATTTCTTTCCAATCGCCGATGGTGTTTCAAGAAAAAGAAGAAGAAAACCCTCCGCCACCTTTACCCATCCCTTCCTTAGATGATAAGAGGAGCTGGACCAAACCGTCGTCATGGCCCGAAACAAAATCGACCCGGCAACGGAATGAAATTGAAGTCATCACGATTGAAGATGAGGAGGAAGAAAAAAAATTACCTCTTAAAAAACGGTCGACTTACCGGAACATACCTGGCGTGCAAGATCCGCTTCAGAATCCAGAAGCTTCTTCTTCTTCTTCTTCTTCCCCGACTTGTTCAAACAGGCAGCCTCTTTTGGACTCCTCACAGACAGAACCTCTTCCAGTATCCTCTTCTTCTTCTTCTTCTTCTCCTCCAACCTGTCCCGACATCGTAGAGGTAGAATGTCAGACGGGTCCACAAACTTCAAAAAGTCCCGACATCGTAGAGGTAGAATGTCAGCCGGGTCCACAAGTTCCAACAGGTCCAGAAATCATGGAGGCAGAATCACAGCCGGGTTCACAAGTTCCAACGGGTCCAGAAATCGTAGAGGCAGAATTTCAGCCGGGTAAACAAGTTCCAACGGGTCCAGAAATCATGGAGGTAGAATCGCAGCCGGGTCCAGACATCCCTGATCCCTCCACTCATCCCAAAGAGACTCCAAGTGTTTCAAGACAGCCTTGTGAGGATCCAGCCCTTCCCGTATGGAATGATTATATGGACTTACAAAATTTGGTGCAACAGGAAGGAGAAGAAAATAATCATACGGATGGGTGGGTCAAAGACTGTTTAGATCATTTAACCTCGAATGAAATTGAACTGTTATGGAATTGCATTTCTGAAATCACATCGGAAATGGGATAAAAACCAAAACAAAAAAAAAAAAAAAAACAATTTTTTTAATAACAAATTGGAGGAGGGTCATGATGTCAATTAAAAAAAATATTATATAGAGTCCAATCTTGGTGGTTCACTTCAGTTTTCCAGCATGAGGTGATCCACGTTTCCCGAAATATGGATCCCATTCCAAGAGAGATTGTGTAGAGCCTTCACTTCAGTTCTTTTTTTTTCTATAAAGAGGAGAGGGTCCCCAAAGGGCTACCCATGTCCAAAGAGAGAAAGTGTAGAGCGTTTATTTCAGTTTTTTTTTCAAGTTTAGGGGAGGGAGGTCTCAAAATGACACCCCCATTTTCAAAGAGAGATGGTGTAGAGCGTTCATTTCTGTTTTTTTCCAAAGTTAGGGAGTTTTCAAATGGCTACCCATTTCAGAGAAAGAGAGAGAGAGAGAGAGAGAGAAAATGCGTAGAGCGTTCATTTCAGTTTTCCAAGGTTAGGATGGTGGTGGGGAATCCTCCAAAATGGCTACTCATCTCAAAGAGAGAGAGAGAGAGAGAATGCGTAGAGCGTTCATTTCAGTTTTCCAACATTAGAAGGTTCCAAAATACCTTCTGATTCAAAGAGAGATCGTGTAGAGCGTTCATTTCCAGTTCTTCAAGATCAGAAGAAGAGGGTCCGCTTTTCAGAGACAGCGAAGTGCAGACTTCAGTTTTCTCCCTCCCCAAGAATAGAGGGTCCCAAAATGGCTTTCCATTTCAAAGAGAGAGGGAGAGGCGTTCATTTCCATTCTCCAAGATAGGGTCGTCTGCTTTTTCCCGAAATGGCTTCCCAATTCAAAGAGAGAGAGAGAGAAAGGGTGTGTGGAGCGGTCATGTTCATTCTCCAAGATAGGGTCGTCAGCTTTTTCTCAAAATGGCATCTCCCCATTCAAAAAGAGATCGTAACCAATTTTTTCCAGTTTTTTCCAAGATGGGGGGGAGAAGAAAACCTAGGATGGAATAACACGACACACAGAGAGAAAGAGAAAAGAAAAAACGCCATCTTGTCATTTTCTGATAGGGTACCGGTGTTCGAATACTTTTGTGACCGACTGTAGATAATTACTGAGAGAATTAGATTTTTGTAGCGTAGTTTACGCGAGATGAGATCACGTGATGCGAACTGACAAATCAGGATGTTGAAACATGAAAGCATAGTAAATTCTTAATGTCTTTTAACAAATTTATTGTCTTTATTTATTGGCTTTTTTACAAAATTTTAAAAGGTATTAAAATGTTTATGCCTTCAAAATAAAAAATTCTTAAAACTAACGTTTGTTAAAATTTTTTATGTTTATATTGTATGTTATCGACAACAAAGTCTGCTTGGCGAAATTTGCGCCAGTGAAACGGAAAGTACCTCAGAAACTAAACATAAAGATTAAGTAAATAAATCTGAAGAATTTTTTTAAGGAATGAGCTAAGAGCATGAAAAATTAAAATATATTTTTGAAAAAATATACAACAGTTCCTGAGAAGATTTACAGGCATATTAAAAGTTTCATATTTAATTGCAAAAAATTTAAAACCTCATACAATTGGAGAATCACTCATTCTTCCTTCAGCAATTAAAATAACATCATTTATGCGTGCAGAAAAATAAAGTAATGATTTAAAAAGAATAGCATTAAAAAAAGATACCGTTTCTCACCAAATTTCTGTAATATCAGACATTATAAAATACAAAATCCAGTCTTTACTATAAAACTTGATGAAGCTACCGACATTATAAAAATGTCTCAATTCATCGTTTATCTGAGATACATTTTTGAAGACGACACAGTAGAATATTTTTTATGTTGTAATATTAGGAAAGGAAAAGCAACTGGAGAGAAAATATTTCAAATTATTGACAGACATTTTGAAACAAATAATCTTACCTAGACACTCTGTGTCGCAGTTTGTACCAATGATGCTGCAGCATTAACAGGTAATTATAAAGGACTAAGAGGGTTAATAATGAAAATTGCTCCCCATATAATATTCCATCACTGTATGACACATAGAAAATATCTTGTTGCCTACTGATGAAGAATTGGACATGATATTGCAGGGTTATTACTGCAATTAATTACATTAAAAGGCAAAATCCTAAACAGCTGTCTCTTTTTAATGCAATGTAATTAGATAAGTTCTGTATATGAGACATTATTACCAAAGTCAGTTGGCTTTCACACAGAAAAATAGCAAGACATATTTTCTATTTGAGAAATACAGTTTACATATTTTCGGAAGAAAAGAAACATACATTAGCAAGTTCATTCATTAATAATGATTAATTAGGAAACCTCAGTTACATAGTAGACATTTTCTAAAAACCTAAGCATTTTAATAATGAGCACCAGTATTGAAGCTTTTAAAACTAAGCTAATACTTTGGCAAGGAGAATTGAACTAAAACAACAGAAACAAGTGTTTGAGAATTTACTAAAGAAAATAATACAGATTTCTTGTTTAAAACATGATAAAACTGACAGAAATTTTGTGACCCATTTTGCCTTTGGTATTTTCAATTCGGTACTTACGTATTATCGCAACCAGGTTGACGCGATTTGTAAGTTTGAGTACAAAAGTAAGAATAATAAGAAAATGTACATTTATTAATTACAGATAATTTTTAATACAGTTTTTTATATTATTTTGTATAAAAATATAAAATAGCAATTAAACCCTTCCGGTTTCGAATTTGAATAAGTTGGAGAATTATTTTTTCGGCGGAAATCTTTTGGCTATTGCTTTTAGCATTGATTGAAAACCGTCTTCGCCAACAGCTTGAGCTTGGCGCCATATAAATTCGATAAGGTATGAGTCAAGATGATGACGGGCTGTTCCTCTCGCTTTTTGTTGCGCCATTTGGCTGAGCCCCACATGCGCTCTACATGTTGTGTGTGAACGCCCGTGTTGGGATCCACAAAGTTATATTTGTGATTAACAGTTCCATATAGAAATCCAGCATTTTCGAACTCATTTGTATTGTATCCTTTCCAGCAATCCAAATAAATGATGCTTCCTTCCTTGATATTTTCGCAAATTTACGGAAGGTAACGGCGCTTCTGTTAGGTACAGTAACCGAAAAAGTAATTCTGCAAAAATGTAATTAAAGTATTTCAGAGCATTCAATCTAACCAGTAAGAAAAATAATTTCTTTACGAAAAACTACATATAACACGTAGGGTTGCCGTAAGTACGGTCGCCAAATTTGGCGATTTATGCGAATTTTGGCCTGGTTGCGTTAATACGTAAGTACCTTCAATTCCAATGTATCTCTAAATGAAAAAGAACAATTAATTTATATTTTAAGTGATGGAACTCTGTGTTAAAGTTAAGTCTGTAACTTGTCAAAAATTTCAGTTATCTATTGGAAACAAATATGCCGATTTAAAAGGATCGAAAGTAAATTATTACGTTTCTTACATAAAATTGTATAGCAAACCTTTAGCTTATATTTAAAATTTCTAAAATGCTTATGTTATATTTTTCTGTTATATAAGCATTGGAAGTGGATTTCTCACTGAAATAGAAATAATTTAGCTATTGAATTAACATGGAGAACTTTTTTATTGAAATATTTTTTCTCTGTGACATTAGTTGCATCTACTACAAACTAAAGATTAAAGAACTGTTTTTAAAACATTTCGAATTCGTTGTCATATTGATCTATGAAGCACTAGATTAGTGAGTTTTTATTACATTATTGACAAATATAGTTTTTAAACAATCAAAAAATTTTCAGAGGAGATAATTATTTGTCAAATATGAATGTGTTTTCAATGCGAAAATAAATAAGTGATAAAAAGAAAATTAAGTTAGAACATTCACATTTCTAACAAAGTAATTTAATCTTTATAATACAATACAATGATTACGCAAAATACAATGTGAAAGGTTATGCGAATATTATGATAGTACCAAGAGTATTCAGCATTTCGTATAATCCTATTACCAGATAATAATAACATTAAAATAAATTTTATCTGAATGAAGTTTTCTTATTACAGAAACAGTCAAATTATGCAATTACATAAACGAATGCACTTTCAGATAATATACTTAATACTGTTTACAAGTGCAAGCCAAAGTTCTGTTTATGTTACTTCTCGCCCTTCAGCGCATGCTCAAGAATTACCATCCAGGCGAAAATAGTCGATTTGTCCATGACGTCAAGAATTCGAAAAGTGGGGTAGGGTTTGGAAATACGCGGGCGGGAACACTTCCTCTCATAGTTAAGGCTCCTATATAGGATTATCCTATTAGAGGAGCCTTACTCATAGTGATTGGCTGTGTGAATTCCTGTACTAACGAGAAAATCGTTCCGTGTGGACAGGCGAACTATCTCAGATATTGTCGGCCAGATAAGTCGGCTGACAAAATCGCTACGTGTAGACGGGCCTTAAAAGATTAACTTACTTTTTTTATTGTCAATAATTCAAAATGTGTAGTATAGAGAGAGATGCTGCGAAACACTGTAGTAAACGCAGCGGGAATTCCTCTGCCTTTATTTTATCCAATTTACTCTACTTTTAGCAAATGTGAGTAAGACAAAAATACGCAAATTAAAATTATAACTTTCGATAGTCCCATAATATCCATTTTTAAAATACCTCGCATTCAGGCTGTTGTCAAAGCACAAAAGCGGGTGCTTAGAGTGAGCTTTATAATTCAAGTTTAGAATGATCTTCTCAAGGAATAAGCTTATTCGGCCTTGTCAACTGCTATTAACTCTATGCATCAGCGCATTATCTTCAGGCCATCAAAATCTAAATTATCACTCAGAAAAAAGATTCATTTGATAATTCTTTATTCAATTCATTTCACTACTGTGTTTTATATTTCTTTCTCTTAGAAAAACAACTAAAATTAATTACAGTCAAACATCTATTGAAGTCTCAGAATCCCACGAAAAACTTCCCTAAATTAAGGCTAGCTTAATTACCAGTAAGCATCAAACAGAAATAAAATCTTTTAAAAATACTTTTTTTCCCTGTATATTTTCCACTTGTCCTTACCTGCATTTCCTTACACAATACAGTAATTCGTTGGCGTAATAAAATGTCGCCAACATTTTTAAAAGCGAATGGTCACTACCACGGTGTATAAAGTGGTCTTTGCTTTATACTCCTTAATAATAATAATACTTGTTTATGTGCTCTGTCAATCGACACTACACGGACTGGTCCCAACTGAGAACCTCCCCCCATATTAGGCAACGGGCTGGGTCACCAGTCGAAGTTCCCCCGAGAGGGTTAAATATACGCTAATCATGCTAGCACTCCTGGCTCCCTATCCGAAGTGACAGACTTCAAAAAAGTTTCTCTACGACCACTGTTATCTTCTGGGCTCGCAGGGCCAGCACTCGCGGTTCTCAGGTTTCACCATGGCGAGGAACATGCACGCTTGGAGATCTGACTGGCCATTGGAAGTGCTACCTGCCAGTACTACGAGGAAAGCCCGAAGCCCTTGCACGGGGATTACAACACCTCATCCTGTGGGTCACCCGAATCATCGGCATGCTTTTAAGCGCAAAAACCCCACAGGTCACGGGAAAGCTCAATGATTTTATACCCCGGTGGCCGAGACTGCCTAGGTACACATTCTAGCCAGCAGCCGCACAGAGTTCTCTGCCTCGACCTACGGGAAGTATACGCGAGTAAATGCTTTATACTCCGTAGTCACCAAAATGCTGCTTTCTGAGCCTTACGCTAAAATAGCAGTAAAATGAAATATAAATGCAAACTTGCATAGTTACCTATTCCGTTAAAGTTATCTATGAAAATTACTTAATTCTATTTGAAAAATAATTAGTTACCTTATTTTGTTTTGACTATCAGGAACAACATTTCACGTCATATCTTTGCAGCTGGCACCTGTGTAACACACGAAAAACGTGTTCTGGCTCAATTTCTTCGAATTGAACACCATGTCGTAAACCATCAAAGGTATTTAACATACTTTTTGGTGAACGTTATGTGCATTCATTAACATCAACGTTTAAATTTTTTTCATATCATCAGTAGCCTTCTGGCTGTTATTTTCATACTCTCCAATATGTCCTTTTCACCAAGAAATTCTTGAGTTCTTAACATTGTAATCTGTAAATAGCAATGTTATACTGTAATATGTTATACTGTTATCTGTAATGCTCTTTATCCTCGATTTTTTAACTGTAGCTACATGTTATTTAGTTCCTTATCTTTCCCGTTCTTATTATCGGCACTGTTATTATCAGTACTAGTAGTATAAATCTTGGAGATGAAGCCAACAATTTTGGAGTGATAATTTTTTTTTTTTTTTTTTTTTTTTTTTCTTTTTTTTTCGGTAACAGCATAGTTCCATACTTTTACAAAATTAAAAATGGCAGTCACGAAAACTTATCATGCATATAGGCTGATTAAAGGCAGATTGCTTTTAATTCCCATTAGGGTCTTCTTCAAAATTCTTTTGCATTATGCGCCTTAACACTTTTTATCACCCTTTGATCCATAGGTTGCAGCTGTTTGGAGGAAAGGAAAACATAACATGTTTATACTTGTCTTTGATTTCCTAAGGGTGAAGACTGCAAATGTCTATCGCTAGAGCAATTTTCGTTAGCCATATGTTTGTTTAAATTTTTTATCCACTTTGAAGAATGTCTAAAGTCCTCCGTTGTCTGTTGTTGAAATCATAATCTCCTTCAAGTAATTTAACACCTCTAAAACATCTTGGATGTTTATTCTTTCCCATAAGTAAATTTCTCAATTTTAAAAGTGATTTGACTTTTATAAATCATAGCGTTGATTTTATTAAGCGGTTATATTATAATGATATTGTATTCACTTGAATTCGTTCCTTGGATTTTGATTTTAATTAGCGGTTGGTTTTATAAAGTATGATTTTATTAAGCGGTACTTATTCTATTAAGGAAAACTAAAATACAAAAAAAAAAAAAAAAAAAAAAAAAAAAAAAGCTGCCAAAAGACCAAAAAACATAAATAGAGACCGATTTACTTCCCACGCGAGTCAGGTATTCAAAAACTTTATAGATGTTGATGTGAATAACAAGTGTGATGCATTCAAAAGTATTAACAATGATACTGACTATGTAAATAATATTATGGAGTCAACTAATACTTTTCCAAAAATAGAAACTCGAAAACCCAGGCTGAAGCCAATAATGATAATTCAACCATTAATATTTAATGAATCCGTAAGGATACACAGAAAGGGACGCCTTATTCGAGGCAAGAATATCAAGAGAATTTCTGAAAATATTCCCTGTTGATATTCAACCATCACTGTTTGAAATTAATCAATTTCTTTACTTACGAGTATTTAGCAGAGAAAACCTTTTTAATTAACAATGAACTTATTTATTTAGCATTCTAAACATATCAAAAAGAATAACATTCCATGCGTTATCACGCTCAAAGTAATATATAATAAAACGTCACTGTTGCCACAAAAAATCTACATTATAATGAACATATTAAATTATTGTGTATAACTGAGTTCGTGCACGTTCCTGAACATCCTCCCACCTTGCAATTTTAGGAAATTGCAACATATTCCCTACTCAGTTCATCAGTTTCTAGTTCTGATTCTTCAGAGAGAGGCCATTTATCCGGCTCTTTTTTAAGCCAATCCGGCCACTTCCACCATCTGCTCTGTAGCAACATTTTGGCATCGCACCCTCTAGAGGGTGCGAGAGGGAACATCAGCTGAATTGCTTGAGTTTGGTACATAATGCCAGTCGTCTGGATTTGTGCATCTCCTTATTTCAGCTACATGATTTGTCACCAAAACACTCCAGTGGGAGTCTTTTTTGATCCATGACAGAACTTCAGACGAGTCACTCCAAAGGTACACTTGGCACTTTGTCAATTTAAGAACGTCAGTGACTTGACGATACAGCCGAGTAGCTATAAGTGCTCCAAGCAACTCTATTCTAGGAATAGTTACTTCTTTGGCAGGCGCTACTCTTGATTTACACAATACCAATTGTATCAAAAGGTTTGGAAGAATTTCTATTAAATTCGGCCCCTTTTCGAGGCAAGCATTCAAGGAATTTCCATTTTCATCCTTCAAAGATGCATCCAATACAGGTCGCACTTTCGTAGTCAGACTGGAATCCTTGATTACTGCTTGATGAGATAAATAGTGACCAGTATCACTATTATTCGGAGCTATTTCAATTATACCTTCCTCGTGCCAGCCTTTAATAATACTATCATATTCTTCGAAAAATCCCATCTTCTGAAGTCTTCGTGTATTGGCGAAAAGTCTTTTTTCCGCTTTATCTTTATTATCTTCAAGAATCCGATGACTATCCTTCCAAGGCAAGCAGACTTCATACCTATTGCCCTCGATTACTTTAATGTTCTCTAGGAAAAATTTGATCGTTTCTGTGTCTAAATTCTCCTTAGTTTTCACTTCCGCCGGATCTTTTATGCCAATTGTCTCTAAATTCCATAGTTCTGTCAGATCCAAATAACAAAGTCCGACGGTATCAAGCAAGGTATTATGACTTTGCACTGGGCCTTGTAGGGTGCAATCCAATTTTGTTTCAATGGCAATAAGGTTTTTGTCAATTGGAATGATATTATTCGTCATCAACAGTCCGGAATAGTCGGCTCTTATTAACAATCCGATATCAGGTGTATCTCTACCAGAATCACGGATTTTGATTGTATGTTCTCGAAGTGAGGAACATATATGCTTGAGTTTCACTCTAGGAATGTATCTACAAATTTTGTCTTTATCTAAAACAGATAATTTGTATGTGAATTTATATTCCGTTCCTTGTATTTCGATATCAAAAATACTATGGACCTGAGATTCAGTTTCAACTCCACCAAATAAATTGTGGCTCAAAGTCTCTTGATCTAATGGGACTAAATCTAGTCTCTTTATTATGTCTTTCCGTAAGTAAGATCTTTGTGACCCACAGTCAAAAAGCGTTCTCACAAATTCTTTTTTTCCATTATGGACAATATTAACCATAATAGTTTGGAGAAGTGTCGTTTGCAGTTTTTTGGTTAGAGAATAAAGTCTCATTCGTTTCGTTAGCTACTTTAGGTGCTTCCTTTTTTGAACTTCTAGAACCTTTTAGTTCTCTGCACATCACCGTTACATGACGTTTGTTGCAAAATAGGCATTTGACAGAACTTTTACACTTTTCGGCAGCATGCCCGATTTTTAGGCAGTTAAAACAAGCTTTTATCTTTCTTAGTAAATTTTTCTTATCTTCCAATGAAAGGCTGTGCAGCTTAAAGCACTCATACGAATGATGTGTTTCCTTGTCACACCAAACACAAAAATTAAGCTGTTTTGTTCTTTGAATCTCCTGCATAAATACAAGCTGCTGTGGCTGGAACCGAGTCAAATTTGTCTGGAGCAGAAAAACTTGTACGGGCCAACTGAAGACGCTCTCCACTTTCAACTTCAATTCGGAGAAAATGCAATAAATTTTCCAAATTTTCAGTGTGTGCAAAACTTTCCCTACGCTGGCGAGATCGCTCCCATGCCCTCAGAATTTCTTCAGGTAGTGAAGACTCTACAAGGGGGTACAGTATAGCTGCATAAATCTCACTTTTTAACCCCAACGTCTCCAAAGCTCTGAGTTGCGTCTCTAACTTATCGTACTTATCGTAAGTTGGATAGAGTCATATTTCCTTTTTTGCTAGCTTGAGCAGAAACCAACTTTAATAATTCGCGAACATAGATTTCTACGAGTAATTCGTCGCGTGAAAATCGAGATTTTAGCTGCTTGATAGCTTCTTTATAATTCGCGCCAGAGGGAGGATAACTATCTATAAGCTCTCTCGCTGGAGATCTGTTGCCTGAAATAGGTACTGAAATTTATCATCGTCATCTATATTTACATCTTCATCGATCTTCTTAAACTGTCCCCAAAATCCTAACCAATTTCGGGTCTCCCCATTGAATTTTTGAAGCTCCAACTTTGGTAATTTAAAGTTCCTTTTCGTGGAATTTTCTAAAATTACAGAAGTGGAATTCATTATTTTGTTTTCTACTTTTGTTTTTAAACTGATATATTTATCACGATCTGTTTCATTCGTGTCAAAATCAGCTAAATATTCACTTTCGTTTTCACTTTTCAACAAAAGTTCGGAAATTTGTGATTGAACTTCATCTAATCTGTTGAATTTTCCTTCCAACAGTAAGCTCAATACTTGGAGTTGATTAACTTCCCCGTCAGGCTTTAGAATTTCAGCATCTAACGCACTGGCAGTAATCGTAAACGATTGCCTTAGAGGCTTACGCTTTCGTAATAAAAATTCCATGATTTTAAATTCAATATATCCAATATATTAAAATAATAAAGGATATAATCAAATAAATCATATACTCACTTGATAAATTCCAATACGAAAATCAATGTTTCGTTTTCAAACCGTTGTTTCGTTTTCTTCAAATAGCCATTCCGTCCTGTCACAGGATGCGAGTTGTTTGAAATTAATCAATTTCTTTACTTATTTAATAACTTCGGACGAATGGTAATATATTTAGCAGAAAAAACCTTTTTAATTAACAACGAACTTATTTATTTAGCATTCTAAACATATCAAAAAGAATAACATTCCATGCGTTATCACGCTCAAAGTAATATATAACAAAACAGCACTGTTGCCACAAAAATCTACATTATAATGAACATATTAAATTATTGTAAATTAACTGAGCTCGTGCACGTTCCTGAACAATTACATTATCCATCCTAAAACTGTGAAACTAATCAGTGTGGTAATCAGAGAAATATGTTATGATTGTTTACTAATGAAAGGAATAATTAGCTGATTTCTGAAGGGTACATTAAACTGGTACTAATGGTTTAGTGCAGTGGTAGGCAAACTTACTAGCCAAAAAGCCAAATATGAATATTACAACATTTTTTTAAAAAATTGGGGTGCTAAATCTGCTTGTTTATTAAACTTTTGTAATACACTAAATAAACCTAAATTTAATACTTAATAAATATTTATTAATGCGAACAATTTGCTTGCATCTCCTTGGAAAGTTTGAGTAAGGTTTGTATGTTGTTGTTTTTGATTTTAGGCATGATTCCAAGTTCTCATCAATAAGACGACTTCTCAGTTTATACTTGATAATGTTCAAGCTTGAAAAAGATTGTTCGCATATATATGTAATAAAAAGGGAAAGAACAGCAAACGCGAGCTTTTTCAGCTGATCGTAAGAGTCAGGAATACTATTCCAAGCGTTGAAAATGATCATGTCTTCCTTCTCAGGTCATTCAAAGCAGACCACTTGTTCACACTGCAACTTCTGCTCTGTGATGCCAATTTGTACCTTCACTATTTTATAAAAATCATGCACGCGCATGCCGGTAGCTTGTACATGGTTTATGTTTACATTTTCGAAAAGTAATAAAATTAAACTCGATGTTCGTTGCGTATTTTTACAACAATATGAAGTTTTAATTACCTATCTATCTTTTTACTCAAGTAAAAAATTATACATGTTATCGATTTATAGAATAATTTTAATTTATCAAAATAAGATGTAATTTTTTCCTTACCAAGTTTTTTTTAATGAAAATATTATTGCTCCTTCCGTTAATATTTGTACCAGAGCCGCACTTAAGGAGCCAAAGAGCCACATGCGGCTCTGGAGCCGCACTTTGCCGACCACTGGGTTAGTGTAAAGTAGCTCCGATGATTTCTTATATCGCATTTTATTGACTGCTATCTTGTACTAATTATTCATGCTACCTTTAAATTGCTGTGAGTTGTCATTGTGTTTGATTTCTCTTCACTAGTTCGAAAGCTTTGCTTCTACTATACCGTAATTGTTTTGCTGGCAGAAAATATCGAAAACTTAAAAGAATGGCAAACATTTCTGTTATGTTTATCAGCAGGATGAGAATCGGGAGCGACTAAATTTCAACTCGGCAGGAAAATTTGATTGGTCAACGGTACACGTCACATGTGACGTCAAAAGCGGGGTGTTTTAGATTTACCCCACAGGATTACCTGCCATTTTCGGTTGCTTGTTTTCTGAGCTCTGCAGTGATATTTTTTGGCGAGCTAAAAGAATTTTTTGATAAAATATTTTAATTGGTAATTTAGATATTGTTTGCTTGTAATTAAACACGTGATTACAAATTATTGTAAAGTATTTATTTTTGAGACAAACTTTTTGTAATCTATTTATTTTTCATATATTGCCTTCTAAGAACAGATAAATTTAGCTGAAATTTCCTTTGTTCAACAAAGGAAAATGAAAAATGTTTCAGATAGCAAACCGTGTTAGTTTCAGTCAAACATTAAATATTTTATACCATTTTTTGTGTCAAACATTAAATATTTTAATATCATATGCTACCATTTTTTTGTGTCAAACATTAAATATTTTAATATCATATGCTACCATTTTTTTTTGTGTCAAACATTAAATATTTTAATATATGCTACAGTTTTTATTCATTTTTTTAATATTTCTGATGACAAAATAAGTTTTTTATTTTCTATTGTAGTACATAACTTTTTGTTATAACAATGGAATATGAAAAGATAGCAGTATTTGAATGTATGTACTGCTGCAAAAAGTACAAAAAGAAAAAGGTTTTATATGAACACATTCGGGAAGTACATAAAGTACCTGTTGTGGCTGAAGGAAATTTGAAATGTCCTATTAATGCCTGCAATTTTTCATGTAGAACGTTTGAAGAGTTAAGAAATCACGCAAGAGATCAACATGGATACACTCTTAACTCCGTTGAAATGACATTTAATACATATGAAGGTAAGATATTAGAAATTTGCACTTTCTGCGATAAACGTTTTTAATTTGAATTACCCCAAACTGAGTACAAATTACTATTTTTGCAAATTCATTCATCAAGTTGGGGAATAAAATACATCTATTTTTGTGAGTATAATTGATAACAGAATAATTTCCTTAGCATCTTGCTTTTTTCTGTTAGCCTGATAAACCCCCATTATTCTTCAGTAAAAATATTTCAAATAATAATTATTATTAATAATATTAAGATTAAGTAATATTTCTCTTCCTCAACTATTTGAAATATGAAGTAAACATTTTCTAAATAATAAAAACATATATAGAGATGTACTGCTACATAATTATTTATACATGTAATTCAGTGCTTCATTAAAAAAAAAGACTATCCTGTTATTACACAAACGGATCTCTTAATGCATATGTATGATGAAGATATCAAAAATAATGTGGACCTAATAAAAAAATTGTTAAAATCTTTATTAAAGTGGCAACCTTCAATCGTAAGTTTAGTATCATAATGATAAACACTTATTTTATTATATGTAAATGAGGCTTAAAATTTATTATGTTATTTTAAAACTACTTAAAGAAATTTATTCAATGTCTTAAAATTTTAATAACCTATACACATTGTATCAGTTATCAAGAAACAGGCTACAATGTTTTTTTACTTTAGACATAGGCCAGATGACACTCATGCTATGGAAAATGTCTGATGACAATTTGTCTCTTAAGAATAAATTTCTTGCATTATTATACAACTTTGGGGAATATGTTTTAAGTCTAGTTTAGCTGGAACATGAGTACTAGTAACTGTCAAATAGGAAGAAAAATATGCCAATGTACAACTTAAAATAGAGTCGTAGCTAGGGTTTTCAGCGCCCAGGGACAACTGAAGGTTTCGCACCCTCTACTGCTTGCCATGGATGGAAAACATTTAATTCTAAAATGTCGTAACATCAGTTTGGTGCCCCTTCGAATCTGCGCCCGGGGACAGATGCCCTCCTCTAGCTACGCCCCTGACTTAAAATTAGGCAACTTTATTTCAGTGTAGATTTTAAATAAAACTATCAGTTTTGAGAGCAATTAGACACAGGTCCCTCTTCTTGAAGAGAAAAAAAATTCTGCTAAAGTGACCAGTATCTATTTACAATCAGTGCCAAAATAAGATTTTGGTTAGTTTTAAATTAGTAATTTTGTTTTAAAGATTAACTAATTCACAATTATAATGGGCTTTTATATTGTATGTAGGCTAATGTTTACCCTTCAAATTTAGATTTCTTACAATGGAAAATTGAGGAAGAACGAAGGGAAAAAATTTCTTACTTTTTGAGAAGTACAATAACTCTTAAAGAAGGTGGGAAAAAGAGTTACTTCCTTTGTAATTGATCTGGATTTTATAATTCTAAAAGTAAAGGTGTAAGAGCTATAAAATCACAAGGTACCTGCAAAATAGAGGGGCACTGTCCATCTACTATTGAAGTTACCAGTAATGGCATTATTAAGATTTTATATTTCCAAACACACGTGGGACACACAGTAGATCTAGAACATTTGCCGTTAACAAAAGATTTGCGAGAAGTGATTGCAGGTAAGTTTCTTTATGAACTTGATTGTGAAATTCAATATAAAACAGACATTATTATACAACATTATCATATAAATGCAATATTTTCAGGTAAGTTAAAAGAAGGCATTCCACCACAGAAAATATTAGATTCCACAAGGAATAGTATTAAAGAAGACATTTACAGGGAGCATTTATTGACAAAAAAAGACATACATAACATTTCTAATTCTTACTGTATTGGTAATGATGAACAATATCATCCAACTGATGCTGTCAGTTTAAGGATCTGGATAGAAAAAAATGAAATGTTTAGATGATAATTCAGTTCTTTTTGTAAAATTCCAAGGAGAAGCAGCAGATCAGCACTTGGAAATTAGTGACTTCTGCATCATCATAATGACAAATGTTCAAAAGCATATGCTTTTAAAGTTTGGATCCGATAGCATATGCATCGATAGCACACATGGGACTAATGCTTACGATTTTCAATTATCGACAGTTTTAGTCATAGACGAGTTTAATTCAGGATTTCCTGCTGCTTTTTGCCTAAGCAATAGAGTAAATTTAGGTTATAGTGCAAAAATTTTTTCAGTGTATTAGGGACAAAGTTGGACCGCTGTCTGTAAACTGCTTTATGAGTGATGATGCACCAGTATATTATACTGCATGGACATCAGTAATGTGTGATACCAAATTTAGGATTCTATGCACCTGACACGTTAAAAAGGCATGGCTGCAAGCAGCAAATTCAATTATCCCCTCAAAGCGAAAGGAAGTTTTGAAATTTTTAAATGTAGTATCTGAATGTCATGATATAAAAGAATTTGAAGCACTGATATCTGATTTCCTCAGCAAACTCTTTGCTGATAGAGATACAGACAAGTTTGCTAATTATTTTGCTTCAAATTATGCAAACAGATGCGAGTTGTGGGCTAAATGTTATAGAAAAAGATGTAACATCACAACTAACAATCATCTTGAAGTACTGCATCGAGTTTTAAATTATTCTTATCTTGATGGATTGAAAAACAAGAGGGTTGATAGGTGCATTGCGAAGCTTATTAATATGGTGCAAGATAAACGGTTCCAGAGATTTATCAAAACAACAAAAGGGCCAAACACATCAAAGATCAACCAAACAAATTTACGACACAACAGAGCAATAAATTTTCCAGCTAATAATATCACAGAAATCAATGAGTTTTCTTGGCATGTGATTTCAGAAAGTGACCCTACTCTTGAATATACTGTTACTCAAATACATACACAATGCATTAATTGTAACATTGTTTGTAAATGGTGCAAAATTTGTAACGATGCATTTGTATGCACATGCACAGATGCCACGATTAAAGGAAGTGTCTGTAAACATATACATGCAATAATTTTAAAGACAAGATTACTTAATAGAGAACAGTCAGCTAAAACTAAAGAATCAAATGATGTAAAACTCTTTCTTGATCTATCAGCACAAAAATTAAAAAAATCAGGAACCAAGCACCATATTATAAATCAACTGAGTATCATATCAAAACTTGTAACATCAACAACAGTAAATAATATAACTTTGGGAGATATTGAAAACACACTGAATAAAGTGATTACAAAATTAAAGAACGAAAAGCCGAAATTGAAAATGGTGAACTATGAACCTACAAATAAAAAAGCAGGGAAACAAAAGAATTTCTTTTTTACGAGAAAGAAAAGAAAAAGTCCATGCAGTACTGAAAATATTGCAACAACTTCATACAAGAAAGCTGCTATAGATGCCATTGGAAATAATGAAACTCTTATAATTCATGATTCTTTTGATCATATATATTGATATCTCATCATGTAAATATATTGTATATAAAATAATCTCTAAATAGTTTATAAATTAAAATATGATGAATTAAAAACAGTATATAAATTTAAAATGCTCTTAATCTTGTCACTACTTCATCCTTGCTAGTTACACAAGTAATTTATTAATCAGTTTTTGATCTCATATTCTGTCGCAGTATTTCACTACTAAATTATTAGTGTAAAGTTCTCCAGTTGATGGTACACATACAGTACAGTTAGCAACATCATTTTACAAAACATCGACATATAATGTGTTTATTAGGACGTATCACAACAATATGTGCAAAAGAACTAAAAGTTTCAGCATGAAATATGCAGTTACAGATTCAGTCAAATATAGATAGTAACATCATATACAGATAGAGAACATAATAGGAATAACAATCGCACTTGATTATTACAAAGGAAAATCATAATTCAGTATCTGCTGACAAATCAGAGCATGCTGGTATTTCTTTAAATAAATGATTAAAAATGCCACAAAAATATAATAAGTGCTTTAAAATTCTTAAATTCATATAAGTGTAAATCTTAGTGTTTTTGAAAATGCTACTGTATTTTGTTATCGAGCATTTTTGAATCGCTAGTGATTACAATAACAATTTATGAATAGTGAAAACTTAAATTATTCCAAGAGAATTGATTAATAAATTTCATACAGTAAATAAATCATTGGGCTGCAAAAGTATGCAGATATATGACAACCAATAACAGAAATAAAAATAAAATCTTTAAAAATTTTATAAAGTGGCGAAGCATGCAAGAGCTATTTATTTATCTTGTAAACAATGCATTTTCAGTAGAATCAGTACTTTAAAAAATTGATATACTTTGGAAACATGCTCTGCAATGTAGTTGTTTTGTGATGAAACTGTTGATAGTGATGCTTTGATAATGCTTTTGTTGATTTGCTCCACACAGTAAAACTGTAGAATTTATGTATACATAGCTCTTGCTTTTATGTATGGATGCAAATTATACAGCTTTTAATTTTTCATGAAACTTGCATACATATTAAAG
Source organism: Stegodyphus dumicola (assembly GCF_044657685.1). Classification (NCBI taxonomy): domain Eukaryota; kingdom Metazoa; phylum Arthropoda; class Arachnida; order Araneae; family Eresidae; genus Stegodyphus; species Stegodyphus dumicola. Next base: position 40,925,448 of record NC_140776.1, read on the forward strand.
TCAAGCGACTTTTCAGAATATTACAACATTATAAATCTCACACCTTGAGATTACTAAGGCTTATACACAGATTTCAAAGGAAAGAGTTTGTAAAGTTGTATAAGGGCCTTATTATTATTGATATAGACACAAGTATATAGTTTTCATTAATTAACACATTGTTATTGATGAAGATCTCTTTAATGATTCTTACATAAAGCTATTTGGATTTTTTTCCAGAGGAAAAACAAAGTTTCATTTAACCTGCGAGCACACGCACCGATCCGACGAACACTAGAACACGCGCCGGGTATGTCATACCCGAATAAAACGTTTGTAATTAAAAATTTGCCGAATAAAATTAATCGATTTTTAAAAGAAATTAAAATGTAAAACCAAGTTAATACTTCATTTTAGACAAAATATGAAAGAATAAGGAGAGGTAAAATTATTTACTTACAATATTTTGAACATTGTTTACAAAATGAGGTCATATGTTCCATACATATACTCGTACTTTTGCTACAATTTTCACAAATGTATCTAGTCTTTCTATCTTTTTTCTTGGGGCACTCTGTACACCTCTTGTAATTTTAGGTTTTTTGGGGGGTGGTTCATTGTTAACATGTTCATCGGTGGTCAGTGTTTGTCTAGAATCAGGAACTACAGATGCTCGTCGTCGTTCATTTTGAACATTTTCTATTAACTGCATCCCTAAGGCTTTGAGAAAAGTACGCCTGGTATGGTATTCCGTTGGTAGTTCCTTCTTTGATAGTAGAATTATTCTTGCATTAATGGCAGCCACGTTTAACACTGAAAAGAAAATCACCATAGGCCATCGACGTGCTACTCTTGCTGTAGAATACGCAGCTGCCATCTCATCTACAACATCGACTGCTCCTTTTGTCATGTTATATAATGTAATGATTTCAGGCTTTTTAGATTCCCCAGTAGATTCATCGATTTGATCGCCGGAATGCATTGTGGATAACAGGATCACACTCTTATTTTTTTTCGGCACATAAGATACAAGTGTTGCTTCTTTCTGAAAACCGAAAATTGAAGAATATACTTCTCTTTTCTCTGCCAGAAACTCAGGTGGGATTTCTCTCTCATTTTTACGCATTGTACCTACTATCGTAATTTTCTTCTTTAGGAGATCTTGAGATAATTCAAATCCCATATACCAATTATCAACTGTTAAATTTCGACCAGAGTTGTATAAGGGCCTTATTAAACGTTTGACAACTTCGCTTGCACCAAATTCAACTTGAAATGGCCCATCTGGTTGTTTACCAGCATAAATTTCCATACTCCAGGTATAAAATACCCTTGCGTCTACAAGAGCAAATATTTTTATGCCATACTTTGCTGGCTTGTTGGGCATATTTTGTTTGAAGGAACAACGACCTCTGAATGATTCCAACTTCTCATCAATGATCACATACTCTCCTAAAGTATAAGCCTTTTGGCAATTTGTGACAAAATTTCCAAAAAATTCTCTGATCAAAGCTAATTTATCAACGTCTCTTCTACTGGGACGATCTCTAACGTCATCAAAACGGAGGCATCGTAAAAGAAAGAGGAATCGGTTCATTGACATTTATTCCCGAACTATGTCCATTCCCGTTCTGCCTGTTGCCCACAAATCTCTTACGTTCACATGGGATGATTTATAAACTCCACATAAATACAGCAATCCAATTAAAGCTTTGATTTCCAACTCATTTGTTGCTTTCGCATCCCGTTCATGAGTGAAATTTCCACGTACAATCAATATAAATATTTGTATTGTCGACTACATGTTTTAACATATCTTCATCGATAAGCAGTGACCAGGAATCTAAAGGTGTTGAGACGTCTTTAGAATACTTCGTATTTCTAGGGAGTTTAGTTATAATATTTTTGGCTCCAATTCTAACATTAGTCCGGAATTTATTTTTGTTCCATTTTACTCCATTTTTTCCAACATAAAACTCATTGCTACATTGCAAAATTTCCTTTTCTGTTTCTGTATCTGAATCACTACTCTCTATGGATGAATCATGATGACTATTATATTCTTCGTCATCAACATCTTCATCGTCTTCACTAAATGAATCCTCATCAGAAGAAACTGTTTTAAGAATATTTCTCAATCTTTTCATCTCTTCATCGTAAGGAATATACGGCATCATGCTTACAACTCAAGAAAAACCTATACTTGAAAAAAAAAAGCTTGAAAACGAGAAGTGCGAAGTGACTCGCTGAGAAACATGAGTACACGCGCGGGTATGAGATGCCCAAACAATGCTGTTCCTAAAAAACCGTTGCACCTGTCACCTTAGGAATTTCCCGCATTTAAGTATGTGGCCTTGAACTCAGCTACACCAAGTTTCGTCCTTTTATGAAAGAATAAGTGATAAATATACAAAAAGAAAAATGCCCATGGGTATGACATACCCATTGCGTGTGCTCGCGGGTTAAGAAAATAAACCATAGAATATTCTTAATTTTATTATAAACTTTCATTACATCACATGAATCTGTAAACACTGAACTAATCGTTTTCAATTTAAATCACAAATGTATTCTTCATATTGATTTATTGACAGTATGAATAATGACCAAAACTTAATATTATCTGTATATAATAAGAAATCATTGATACATAGGGTAAAAATAAGCATGAAGTTAGACTATATTAGCATGCTAATGGATCAACTAATGGCAAAAGACTTAAAAAACTTTACCTAATCATTTGTACAAGATTATTTAATGAACACAAAATGTATAGGAGTTACTCCAACCCTTTTTTGACCGCAGACACATTCTAACATATATTTTGAGATCTTGTACCCTTATGACTCAACATTCAAGCAGATTTCAGGCATGATAGACTTTTAAGTGCTTCTTTGTCATGAAATTATCTTATGATCATTTCATTCAACTACTACAAATCAAGGAAAGGAGAATTAATTACCAGTGTTTTATACTTTTAGCCACTTGATAACGTTACATAATATGGATTAACTCAAAGCAAATTCTACTGATTATAATCAGATAATTGCATATCTCTTCTGAGAATTTAGATTCTTCCGCATTCATTTCTTTGCAGATCTTGCTCTAAATGGATTTCAATACATATTTACCACTAATAATCGCAAATGATAATAAATAACAAATTAATTTTTATTCTAAACATGATTTGGGGTAGTTGCATAGGCGTTTTCGTGTTTTTCCTCATGTGTAATGTGTATATGAGCCAGTTTCCCTTAGAAAGTTCTCCAGGAAGCCATCCTTCCTTGTAGGCAGTTAGCTCTCGAGTGTTTTAATCAAATAAAAACATATTTTTAAACTACAATATCAAATTTTGTATTTTGTCCTTATTTATTTCACTAAATAATTAAAGTCCTCTTTAGTACATACACATATCAGGCGCTATTTTATCTTCATTTACAAAATAAAACAGTTGAAGCAGTTTTAGGACTTTTCTCTCATGGGGAAAAAATATCTGCATTTAATCCATTTGCTTTATGAAAACTGAAGTTTTCATACCAAACGAACTTCTTACAATATAACCTTCCTTACGAACTCTCTTATTTACCATATAAACCATTTCGGATCTTTGCTTTGGTAAATGGTCTAAGGCCTTTTACCAGTATATGGCTGTCATAATCCCTAAGGAAGCATATTAGAAAAACAAAACGGTCAGCTATACGCAGGGTTTAATTTCAAAAATTAGAAGTACCAGAGCCGTATAGAAGACCTTCAGGAAAGAGGAACAAGAATAAATAAGAGAATAAGATGACTAATCAAATCATTAACAATTAAAAAATTAAATAATTCATTATTAAAAAAATTAATGGGTAAAGTAATTAAATAATTAAAATTTAATAGTATGCAAAGTGATAAATTAGAATTTAATAAGCAATTTTTAATATAATTTTATTATTAAAAATAAAGTTTCCAAGACCAGATTTCTACTGAAATTATTGTTCAGTTACATAAAAGAAGTGCTAAAGCCTTCTTATTTAGGGCTCCGGCTAAAATTATGAATTTTTCCTAAAACTAAGAAGTATCGGAGCCAGCCTCCGGTGGGCTCCGACGCAATTTAAGCCCTGGCTATACGGATATCTTGGTAAAGCAAGAGAAGAACCCATCTTTGGTCATGACCAAACATGGCGCATGATGTGTTTTGATTGTAAACCACATGAGAGGCGGAGTTTAAATACGTCAAAATGACGTCACCAAAGCCAACCAATCAAAATTTCCTGCCAAGTTGAAATTTAGTCTCACCCATGAGAATCAGTTTACATTAGAAGAGACAACTCAACGCAACTTATATCATTCATTATAGTGATGATGATTAATCGGGGCAGCAATGGTGGATGATGTTGTGCATTTAGTAGAGAAATTATGTTTATGTTGTAATTAATGTTTAATTCTTAGTAAGTTTTCTTTCACGCTTGTAAGTCGGCCTAAGATTAAATACGTCTTTATTTTGTATTAGAATGGCCTAGTTTGTTCTCTTTATGTTATTGCGAAACGGGCCCTTTGAATATAGTGAATACAAATTGTTAATATGTTTATACATATATTTTTGCTTTAATGTTTGGAAGCGGATTTTATTTAAATGCAGATCAGCATGTTTTTGATGTAGCAGAATCCATTTTATGTATCATCAAATTTTGGTGATGTAATTAATTCAAATGTAAGTCATAGAGTAACATTTCCATGACGCGGAAACTTAATGTTATGTCTGAGAGAGGAGTATTGTTGATTGATAGTAATTTACACTCGGAAGTCTTAGTAACGTTTCTGTGCGTATAACTTTAATTTAAAGATATGGATACGTAATCTTATATTTAATTTTTTGTTTATATATATTTATGTATATATTCATTGAACCTGGTGGTTTAAAAATATTGAAATTTGCTAGCGTTAATGCCGGACATGTTCTCAAATGTTTCGTAAGTGTCTGAGCATTACTGGCATGTGCACTTTAAAAAGCAAAACTGCTGGAAAAAGGAATGTTAGACAAATTTTAGCTTTCTATAATCATTTGCTAATTTACTTGTGGTTGTGGGAAATTAATTGTATTGGTAGTTGCTTTTCCGTTAACGATGTGTACTTTTGAATAAAAATAGAAAAATTTGTATTTACGTTGGAATGAAAAATGTAAGATGCTAAAAGGAAATAAATTTTAATGAAAATATGTGAACTGTCATCAATATAAGCAATAATCTGTTAAAATTGTTGAAATTAAAATGAAGCAAATAAGGGAAGCGAACAACGTGGTACTTTCAAAAATATGTGGTGGAACATGTGTATTTCGAAATTGCCTTTAAGGTGATGTAAAAGTCAGGTCAGGTATTGATTGTTTTGATGTCATTTAACCAAACTAAGATCTGTTGATATTTCTTTTAGCTATGATGGTTTTTCCATTCATTCAAAAATAACTCATAAAAGAATAAATTAATACTTGAACATCTTTTTTTTAACAAAACAAGCTTCGATCAAGTAAAATACCCATGTGCAAATAATGATTTGTTTCGTAAACTTGTACACAGTCAATAGGGAATTTGGGCTGTTATTTTAGATTGTTTGTTAATTTCATTTTCTATTATCTGTGTGCACAATCTTTTAATTGCACGCAGTTGAATAGATCTAGGTGTTTTGAATAAATGTTTTTTATGTGATTTATGTAAGCATATTCTGAAATTTTTAAAATTATTTATTAAGGCTGTTTCTGTTTAAGAGAAATTATGATTTAAGTTATGGTGAAAAAAACTAAACAACTTAATTATTAAATTATTTTGTGAATAAATCAGTGTAGTTTTAGTATCTAAATGAATCAATTTGAATCTATATCAGCAAAGTGCTGATGAAGCAAATTACTTGTTATTTATTGTCCAATAGTGTGAGTGTTCTAGAATCTAAAACATTAAAATATATATGTGTGTGTGTGTGTAAGTAAAGGTAATGTGGGTAAAAGTTTACAATTGGTTGCCCCGTGTTTATTGGCGATTCTTTTTTGATGCCAAGATCGGTGCCAGGAAGGCACAATTTCAAGATGGCCGCTACACAAAATCAAAATAAGAAGTCAAGGAATTGCACAAGATCTGTGTCCGTGTACACATCGATCTGTTTTTACTTAAAAAAGAAATCCTAGAATTGCACAACCTAGGCATTGCGCACTGCTTTAAATATGTCCATGTACACATCAATCTATTTTCATTTAAATAAAATCGGGAAGCTAAAACAAAGTTAAAACTATCGTGGGAACCAGAAGTGAGGTTTCATCACCAAAATTTTTTTTAAAATGTCACCAATCGAAGGGGCATCCAATTCTACACTAGAGCATAAATGTGTGCTCATTGTCAGAAAAATCAGTCTAATTAATAACTAAAGGGATGTTGGGAAAACACATTGACTATTGTGTGCAGAGACAAAAGCCTATCTTATATTATAGATCTATTACATCACATTCTTAAACTTTCAAAAATTCTTTTCAATAATAAATTACTCAAGCTATTTTTATAAATGCTCAGTGATAAAATATGTAATTTGGTTAATCAAATATAATTTGCCTTAGTGTTAACTATCTTATACATGTACTGAATAGTATATTTTATCTGTTGCATGAGGTAGTAAACAGAAAGAACACCCATATTAAAAAATTGTAATCTTGAATTTATTAATAGTTAATATGTCAGTACTCCCATACTGATGTTTTGAAATCAACAGTAAAATTATTCCAAATTCTACTGAAACAGTGGCCTTAAGCATAATGCCATGAATGCGCAATTGTGGTTACTGTTTAATTTTACTTCAAAGACAGCCTCTCGATCATGATTTAATTTCTGCTTAATATAGTTAAAAAGGAGTAAAATACAAAATGATAAAAAGAAATATATCATTAAAACAACATGTATTACAACAGTACATGATCATTGTAGGGAAAAAGTATGGCAAAAAATATAGTTAAATCCATACCAAAAAGATGAAATGGGGAAGTGCAGAATTATCCACTGCTTCGCAAGTTTTGCAAAATCACCAACTTGAAAATAACAAGTCAAAGAATTGCACAAGCTCAGTATCTATGTACACATCGACCTATTTTCACTTAAAAAAAACATCAGAGAATTGCACAAACTTGGCATTTCACACTCCCTTGACTTTGTCCATGTACACATCAATATGTGCCATATAAGTGGGCAATTCTGCATCAACTTGAAATAACAAGTCAAAGAATTGCACAAATTCAGTATCCATGCACACATCGACCTAGTTTCCAGAGAATTGCACAGACTTGGCATTGGGCATTCCCTTTGTTCATGTACACATTGATAAGTGGGCAATTCTACACTTTAGCCGATAAAATTATATTTTAAAGATTATAGCCATTTAACAAACTATTATAAAATTTTAAACCTATGTTTGTTTTTATTTATATGATAGAATAAACAAAAATGTACACTACTTTAGCAGCATTATTCTGATCTGTGATGAGTAGTTTGCTAAATAATAATTAGTATAACGATACAGTCTTATTTTTTATCAAATAAAATTAAGTGCCAACAGCAGTCTTTTATACTGTAATCATTTAATTTGGTTACCGTTTTGAAATTCATTAGTGTCTGATCACATTTTTGAGACACATTAGAGATTAGGATGCAGTTTTTAAAAGTTTTTTTATTTTTAATTTTTTGTAAGTTTTATGGTAAGCTCTGTGTAGTTTTAGATGGTAATCTGAAATTTTTCAAATTTATTTATATATTTACTAAGCTGACTTTTATCTGTAAGATAGTTAGTCTTTTCTTCTGCACCCTTGAAAATATTTTTCAGGGAATGGTTTCATGGTACCCTTCTTTATCGGAAACAGATTCAGAAATGTACACAGATTTAGATTATTCAATATTCAGATATGCACACATACATAAATTTCTGATTCTGCTCCTAATAACAGAAGAGTACCATTTTCTTAAATTTATATTCATAGTGTTTTAGCCAAGTAAATTACACATTAAAAAAAAAAAAAAAAAAGGTCAATAATTCTGTTAATTCCTTCTCCATAGGATAAATTTTTGCCACATTTTTTTTTGGGGGGGGGTTCTTTGTGTGTGCAGCAATGCATGCTCTTTTCCTCAAAGTCTGCCCAATTAATATGATGATGCTAGTTGAGGTAGTGACCACATTGATGAAGGTGGGATCGAGTTGAGAGTAAGGCTACTCTGCTGAGTAGGACTACTTAAAATTTGTGAGTTTATAAGCCTTCTCTTGGTTAATAGCAAGAAAAGTATCTAAGCGAATATAGCTGTTTCAGAATTAATTTTTGCACATTTTAAAGCTTTATTTTTTATTTTTTCATATCTGCCAGTTTTGAGAAAATTTTCTGTAATTTTTAGGATTTTTTTGGGGGGTAGAGGTACAAATATTGTGCCAGTTTAGTGGTTTGTCGCCAGGTCTGTATTTTAATTGCATATTTTTGGCAAACATTCAGGTTATTATTTAAATTTATTTACAATAATAGTAATTATTACTTTACAAGTGTTTCCTCTCTTTTTGGAATATGAATTCTTTCATTGTGCTATGCTAAATTTGGTAAATGATAGGCATTTAGTGATTTGAGATTTTTTAACAAATATAGTAAAGATATTAATCAAAATAACAATAACACATCAAAATTATTCAACCAAATACAGTACAAAGTCTGTAATCCGGACGTCCATTATCCGGAATGATCTATAATCTGGACCTCAAAGCCACAAACTTTTTTTTATGCTTTGCACATGCGCATTTAATGTATAACAGATGGCATAAGCTAGGCTAAAATTATCTTTTCTGATTCTAAGACATTTCAGTTAATGCTGCAGATTGCTCTGTTCCTTAATCTTTTAATTGGATCCGGCTTATAAATTTTTTGCAGACTGTTAGAGCAATTTTATAAAAATTAAGCTTGAAATTTTGATTATGTCAAAAAGAGTTTCCAATTCTGGAGCTGCCAAAGGATCTACAAAGCGAAAGCATGTTTCGATGCCCATCAAACAAAAAGTGGAATTGCTGCAAAAAATGGATAATGGCATATCCGTCTCAAAATTATGCGAGGAGTACGGCATTGGAAAGTCAACCGTATATCACATAAGCAAAAAGAAAAAGGAACCTTTTGAATTTTTCTGGATTCTAACACCCCACTCGCAATGAATAACAGAAAAAGTGTTCGTTATGCTAAAAGTGATGATTGAGTGGGTCAGACAGCATCGCAGCGAGGAAGTGCCATTGTTGTGTCCAATGCTAATGGTTCAAGCCAAAATATTTCATGAAGAAATGAACTTAAACACTGAGTGCACATATTCGTCAGGTTGGTTAACCAAATTTAAAAATCGCCATGGTATAAGACAATTAAAAGCTTCAGCTGATACTGAAGCTGCTGAACAATTTGCAGATGAATTCACTGAACTCATTACTAGTGAACAATTATCTCCAGAACAAATTTACAATGCTGATGAAACTGGTCTTTTCTGGCAATATGTACAGCGAAATACCTTGCCAACCTCTACAGAAAAGGCTCCAACTGGTGTCAAAGATTCCAAAGCGAGACTAATAATTTTAGTGTGCACAAATGCTGCAGGAACACACAAGTGCAAACTTCTCATAATTGGAAAACATGCACAACCTGGAGCATCTAAAGGAGTAACAATTTTTCCTCGTTATATATCCCGTAAATAAAAGAGCATGGCTGACACAAGCGTTTATGAATGATTGGTTTGAAAATCATTTTATACCTGAGGCTCAGCGACATTTAAATTTGGTTGGTTTACCTGATGACTCAAAAATAGTCCCGATTGTTGACACCTGTTCGGCACATACTTCACTTAAAGTTTTAGTGAAAGATAATCTATCCGTATTGTTCTTTCCTCCAAATTGTACATCTATCATTCAGCCTATGGATACAGGAATAGTACACGGGGCTGAAATGCAAATATAAAGTAGCATTTTTAAAATGGCAAGACTTTTCGAAATGTTTTAGCATAAAATATGCTGTGTGGAGTATAGCAAGATTGTGGGAGGATGTGTCTCCAGATATGTTAAAAAATGCTTGGTATAATTTATGTCCAGCTACCATATTTCATGGTGAGGACGATGAAGATGATAGCCGTGAATTTGCAAGTTTTCGGACATCGCAAACTTAAAGGTGAAATTTTCCAGTTGTTGGATTTTGTAAAGAAATGTGGAGAAGTAAATCGTGGTAATAATAAATGAAGATAATATATCAGAAGTTTTTCATTGCGATGACAATGCCCCCAATCACCAATCAATTAATGGACGATGAAATCTGTAGTATGGTTCTAGATCCAGAAAATACCGCTTCCGATAGTGAAGAAATTGACAGAGATGTTATTGAAAACGAAAAAATTTCATTTAACAAGTTAGTTGGTACTCTCGACACAGCAATTACAGGACTTGGAACAGTGGAACCTTGTAACTGAACAAGAAATTATGCCTGTTTATAGAATTAAAGAGAAAGTATTAGCACAAAAAACAAAGCAACTTAAACAACTTACATGAAAGAAATGTTTAATAAAGTAAACAGATAAATATTAAGCATTTTTTTTTTTTTTTTTTTTTTTTTTTTTTGTAAATTTTGATACACTTTAGATCATAACTGCTCTTTATTTCATAAATTACGGTTTAATGTTTTTAATTTTATAATTTCTGCATGCCATCTTACCAGATTTAAATTGATGATCTATAATCTGGAAAAACCCCTAATCCGGAATCGAAGTCCTGACGAGTCTGGATTACGGATTTTGTACTGTATATAAAAAATAACATTAAAATAAAAGATTTTCATTTCCCTGTGACTTGTTTAAACATGCCTTAATCTTTTGTTTTGTTTGTTTTTGACTTGATTCTGAAAGTAAAAAAAAAGATGAATGTAACGAAGTGCAGTGTTCAAATTACTTTTAAACAAAAGCAGAAAAGCTGCCGTAATTATGTTAAAGTTAATCTTAATATCAAATTCTCCATTTTTACAGTAATATTTTTTGCCTCATAATTATACTGTGTAATTTCTCTTGTAATTCAGTAATAATCCTGTTTTTTTCATTAAAATTCAGGATACTTATATATTAATGCAACCACTTTGTTTCAGTTTGGAGAGTATTTTGCAGATGAAAGGGTAAAAATTACTTATCTGGTGCAAATTGGTTTCTACACCTTTTTAGAGGAAGATTCTTGAACTATTGTAATTTATTGTAAGTCGCAGACATTATCAACACATTAAAGGGAAACATATTTTAGCAATTTCAAATGCAGATTTTAATTATTAACTATCAGGCAAGCCCGCCACCTCAGGGGATGGATGACTTCGTGGTATTCGAAAGTTGGACCGAACACCAGCGTTCAACGGTTTTCCGATGCCTCCGCCCTTTATTCACATATTCTTCCAGAAGACAATGTCTACATGATACACATGCAGAAAATCACGAAAACACTCATGCAGCCAGCGCGCTTGGCGGAATTCGAATGTTGGACCGAACTACCAGCATTAAACGTTTTTGCGCGAGCTGCGCCCGCTTTATTCACGGATGCATCCAGAAGATACTGCATACACTATACACATGCATAAAATCAAGAAAACACTCATTCAGCCAGGCCGTTAGCCGGGATTTTAATGTTCGACCGAATTACCAGTGTTCAGCGGTTCAACGTGGGCTGCGCCCGCTTTATTCACGTATGCATCCACAATATACTTCATAAACATTACACATGCGCAAAATCACAAAAAAACCCATGGAGCCAGAAGGTACGCATGAATTCGAAATTTGGGCCGAACTACCAACGTTATCCGCCAGCTTTTTTCCCGTATGCATCCACAATATACTTCATAAAAGTTACACATGCGGAAAATCACGAAAAACCCCATCCTGCCAGCTCGCTCGCTCGGATTCGAAAGTTGGACCAAACTCCAGTGTTCAGCGGTTTTGCGCAGTCTGCGCCCGCTTTATTCACGTCTGCATGCAGAAGATACTGCATACGCATTACACATGCAGAAAATAAAGAAAACACCCATGCAGCCAGTCCGTTCGCCAAGATTTGAAAGTTCGACCAAAGTACCAGTGTTATGCGGCTTTGCGCAGGCTGCGCTGGCTTTATTCACACATGCATCCAGAAGATACTCCATACACTATACACATGCGTAAAATCACGAAAACACTCATGGAGCCTGCCTGTTCGCCAGTATTCGAAAGTTGGACTGAACTACCAGTGTTCAGGGGTTTTGTGCGGGCTGCGCCTGCTTTATTCACGTATGCATGCAGAAGATACTAAGGATTACATAATGCATTAAAAATGAAGCATATTTTCAAATTCCATTATTCTTCTCAATTACACAGCAGTCTGTTTTAGTTTGAAAAAAAAATTTTTTTGCTGTATTGCAAAGACTCTGCTGCACTGACTATGTACCGAATGGATCTCCTCATTGTTGCATTAAAAGATTTTGTGCTAAAATTCTGTATTCCTGCTGAAATTTTACCACAGTTTCTTCATTGCTGGTAAATTCAGCAAGCGTGTATTTTAAAATCAAGTTTAAGGCAAAAAATATCATGATTTGTCTCTAAAATCTTTTGGAACTTTGAATACAAGAAGAAGAATGCATGCTAAAATGGCAATGTTACTTGACTGAAGGATTGTTATCAGCATGGTTACCAGAGTTTGGAACATTCTGAAAATTTAGTGACTTCTGTTAATGTGATTGTATTACTATGTAGCTGAAAAATTCAGTTTACATTTTTTTCTTAATTTTTTTAAAATAAAAAATGGGAATACACTGTTGGCAGTTCAAAATGAGGCATCACGAAGAGCAAGGTATATTAAAGTTCTGTTTGCTGCATAAATAATATAAGCTATAATGTTTAATTGATTAAAATTATACCTTTGTTCGACTGAACACAAAGAACATTTAGACTAGAAGAGAAACACGCTAATGTGACAATCAAAATCGTAAAAAACAACCTTATATTTAGCGTAGGTATAATGAAACACTCAATCGATTTCGAGGGCAGCTAAAGGTCCCTCCTCATCAGGAGAAAGAAATACATAGAAAGAAGAAAATAGGAGAAGGAGTCACAGAAACACATGGTGCTTATCAGCACTGCACGTGGTTATAACTAGATTTTCAATCAGAGTTGCACTGGCCGCCTACTTTTACTGAGCCAGGCTGTCTGATCAAGCATAAAGAAATATTAGCGAAGTTAAAATAGGGAGCGAGGGGCAAATGCACCTTACGCTCAAAATCTGAACTTCAAATAATGAATAATAACTTTATGCTTGATCAGACAGCCTGGCTCAGTAAAAGTAGGCGGCCAGTGCAAGGTTGCAAAGGTTCCTCTGCTCTGCAGACAACATCAAATGACATGCGGCTGACATAGGCTGTTGTGCTACACAGCCTGATTCTTGCATTAGGATCTTGATAATGTCATGAGGACAACTTGCCTGTTTTCTTGTTGATTGGTGTGACAAAGATGGTGCAATTATTCCCTTTGGTTGAGACCTCTCTCTGGCATCCACAGATTACATATTCACATAACTATGGAACGGTTTTGTCCAACACAAGTATTAATTTCTGGGATGTATAATATATAATGCACATTCTCTATTAATCATAATTTTTACTTTGTCAGACTCAGAAACTTGAGACACATTAAAGCTAAGTATAGAAAAGAATGTTGAAGAAAACACATAATTCTTGTATTTGAAGCAGCCTTTTACTGTTCTTTTTATAGTGCTTCTAGCTGGTAATACTGGTGCCAATGATTTACATATCTGATGCAATGTTAGTCCATTGCATGTCCTATTACTACTACTATTCATATTACTACTAAGACAAATGGTATTGATTTGCAACTTGTATGAAAATTTTTTTACATCAATACATTAAATTTAAGTGTTTTTATTCAAAGTTTAAAAGTTTTATTAAACATTACATTAAAATATTCTTTGACCTTAAATTATATAATTTTTTTCTTTATTAGGCTTTTGAATACTGTTTTGATTATAGTCCATTTCGTTTATTTAGATAATTCACAAGATGGGAGCATTTTTGGATAAACCTAAGACAGAAAAGCATAGTGAGCATGGCTGTGGTAATGGACTTTCATATGGTCTCAGCAGCATGCAGGGATGGCGTATTGAAATGGAAGATGCCCACTGTGCATTAGTTGGTCTTCCTCAGGGCTTGAAAGACTGGAGTTTCTTTGCAGTATTTGATGGTCATGCGGGAGCTCGGGTCAGTGCACATTGTGCTGAAAATTTACTGGACACTATCATACAATCTGAAGATTTTCGCAACAACACTAATGCCAATTGCAACAGCCAAGTTACAATTGAAGACGTAGAGAGAGTAAAAAGAGGCATCAGGGACGGTTTTCTTCAGCTAGATGAAAGAATGAGGAAAATTCCTGAGATTGCATCTGGTGAAGATAAAAGTGGCTCAACTGCAGTTTGCACACTCATCTCCTCTACACATTTCTATTTTGCCAATTGTGGAGACTCTCGTGCTGTTCTCTCACGTAATAAACGAGCCTTTTTTATTACAGAGGATCATAAGCCAATCAATCCGGCCGAGAAGGAACGTATACAGAAAGCTGGTGGAAGTGTTATGATACAGAGGGTCAATGGCTCTCTTGCAGTATCTAGAGCTTTAGGTGACTATGAGTACAAACAAGTAGAAGGGAAAGGACCATGTGAACAACTGGTGTCACCAGAACCAGAAGTTGATGTTTTAGAGCGGGACAATGAGCTCGATGAATTTCTGGTTTTAGCATGTGATGGTGTGTGGGATGTTATGACTAATGATGAAATTTGTGATCACATTAGGTATATGATGCAAGTTACTGCTGATTTGGAATATATCTGCAACTGTGTCATAGATGCATGTCTTTGTAAGGTAATAGTTTATTTAATATATATAGAAAGTTAAATTCAAAATATTCAAATCTATGCATATATACTTATGTATTTCTTTATTATAGTGGCCTCCCAAATTTAATCGGCAATTAATCGAGATGTAACATGTAGTGAGGTGCAAGAGCACGTGGCGAGATTTCAGTAAGATATCTTGATTGATTAGCGATTCGATCTTGGGGGGCCATTAAAATAAAGATGTACCATTTTTAAAATGTAGGTAAAATATCTTTTATGTATATCTGTATTAAATATACCAGTAGATAGTTCTATTTAAAAGTACGAGGTACAATTTGTTCTGTTTAAGAACTGGATTAAGGAATATATGTATGGATGTATGTGTTCATGTATGCATGTGTATATATATACACACAAATGTACGTGTGTGTATAAATCTACACGTATACACTCATACATACGTACACACGTGCATACATACATAAATAAATTTCTGAATCTGGTCCCGATAACAAAACAGTATCTATAATTAAATCATAAGTTTACTTTATTAAATTTTATATTAAAAGATATTTGCATTTAATAAATCTGTATTCACTATATTTTGCTTAAAAATAGCTTTGAGATTTCTGAATTTTCTATTGGTTTTGCATTTTATAAATTATTTGTGATTACTCTCTGTAATTCCTTTTTATGATTAATCTTTTGAAGCTAATGTGAAATTTTCTTGAATATTGTGAGGCAAAAACTGCTGATAAAGCAAATATGATAATGAAGGTTGATGAATTTTTCCTGTATTTTCGCTAAAAAGATTTAATTTGACAAATACAGGAAATTTTCATTTCTAGATTTTGCTCCTGCATAAAATTAATTTTTTGAGTTTAAAATTTTATTAAATTTCACTGCAGTCTTTAGTTTAAAAGGAGTTGAGGTAATTAAATTTTAGAATTTTTTATTTTATTCCCTTTATGATTAAATGATATTCCATGCAAGATTCATAAGTCTATTTGTAATTAATTTCTCACTTCTCCTGAAGTATCTTTAATGAAAGAAGTATTGAGTTCATGAACAAAATCAAGTTTTTACTAATTCTTTTTTTTTTTTTTTTTTTTTGAATTAATTTAGTAACCTTACTTGTCGTTTAGCGCAGTTTCATGCGTATATTTATTATTCTTAATACTTTTTCCACATTTTTTAAAGTATTTTCTTTTTAAAGTAAAATGATACTATTAAGTTTTTATAAATTTGTAATTTTTTAAATAAATTTTATATTATAAATAATATATATTATTTTTAAATTAATTTAATAACCCCTTTTTAATGACTTCAGTGTATTTAACAGTATTTAAGATTTTAACATTTGATCTTTCAAAATTCAATCCTATATGTTCAAGGATTGTTTGAGCAGTAATTTAAAATTTAGTTTACAAATTTAATGCATGTTTCTCATATTTTTTTAGCAGTTATTGGCAATGTTTAGCCCACTGCTTAGTGCTGAAAATTTTTCTGGTTGATAAGTAAGGCTCAGAATTTAGACCTGCAGTGAGCGTTTAGTTACTGTAATAACTAAAAAATAAGATTCCCCCCCTTTTTTTTGCTATATTTTTGTTTTTGCTAAAATTTTGCAGCTTCTTGGGTATTTTAATTTTATTAGATGAAATTTTAAAATAAGAGGATGGAATTTAATTATCATATATAGAATTATTACATTGTTTAAATATTAAATAAACCACATAGGTAATTACTATATACTGTCTGCCCAAAAGTATCTGGACATTCAGCAGTACAGATTTGAAGAGTCCCGAGGCATATATTAATATTATATTGGTGCCCCTATTGCATCAATGATAAAAAAAAAAGCCTGCATACTTCTGGAGAGACTTTCCACCAGTTTTTGATAGATGGCTGTAAGAACTGACTATCAGGTGTCCATCACAGCTGGAAGTGAGAGCTGACAGTGAGGATGGTCGATTTAGCTGGCAACATAATATGCATTCTAATTCGTCCCAGTGGTGAATTTAGATTGGGGTGCTGAGAAGATCAATCCAGTTTTTTAACACACATTTCGTCAAACCATGGCTGTACAAGTCTCAATGTGGCAATGAAGCAGTTATCCTGCTGGGAGAGAAATGAGCCTGCGCATCAGTGGTTTGAAGATTCAATGGTAATCCGAGTTTCTAATATATGGTGGTTCAGCAAAACATAATATCACATCTCATAACAATAAAATTGACAATCAATAAAATATAAATTGATTTTATTAAATATCTCAGAATCTCACATCATCACTGCATCACACCTTCCATCAAACTGTCTAAACACACTCAAAGTGCTCTCAGCGCCGTCTAGCGTTATGCGGGTCTTACCAGAGCCTTTCCTGAATATTGCCATAGTTGGGAGAGCAGCATTGTCCAGAATGTCCACATACATCTGTCCACATACATCGTGTTTACATGTATATGAACTAAGGCACCCAGGCCAACCACGAAAAACACCCCACACTGCCAGACTTTGCCGTTGGCACATGTTGTCAGTAAGAAGTGTTTGTCAGGTATCTGCCAAATGTAGACGTGACCTTCAGACTGTCAAATTGTAAAGTGAGATTCATCACTCCAAAAAACATTTTTCCACATGTCCACAGTCCAATGACAGCTTTGCACCATTGCAATCGATGCTTTACATTTTGGGGGGGTGATGTTTAGTTTATGAGCGGCTGTATGACCATGAAATCACAGTTTTTTTTTTTTAAATTCGGGACAAAGAGTCCTGCTGCTAACACTAATGCCAGATGAACTTTGGAACTCTTGAGTGATTGTAACCAATGAGGACTTGCGATTTTGTTTCACTACCAATTTTAGAGTTCTACGACTGCATTCACCAATTTTGTTTGGCCTGCCACTTCGTTTTTCTGCAGTTTCACTATCTCAACATTTCCATTTCACAATTACATCACTCACAGTGGATATGGGCTTCTGTAGAATATCCGGAATTTCACAAACTGATTTCCTTCAAAGGTGGCATTCCACTATACTGTCGTGATTGTATGTACTCATCGTGATCAAAGTCGCTAAGCTCCTTTGATGTACTCATCGTCTCACAGATGCATAAATATCACCTGACAAACTACTACTAACACTTTTATTGATTTTGGTTACCTATCAGATTATTTCACCTGCCAGATCCACTTCTTTAGGGGGTTATGTCTGGATACATTTGGCCAGATGTATATATGTATAAACCACATAACTGCCACTAATTGTAATAATTATGTCTATTTGAGAGCTGCCAGTTTTGATTTACATCTACTAGGTCTCAGGGTTATTGGCCTAAAAATAAATGGGTAATTATATATCATTAATTTTTTCTAATTTCCTCTCTATATTATAGTAAAATATTTCATTTAATTACTTTCTTAGTCTTTCTTTCTAATCCAAACCGTGTTGTCATTAAATAATTATTTACATTTTTATTTTGTAAAATTTATTCTAAAATGCAAGTTGTGTCTTATTTTCAAGTAAGTATGGCCATTTTAATTTATCTCACAATTTGAAATAGGTGCCATAAGGCATTGGCATTTATGACTTAAAAGGTAGTATGAGGCAGTTATCACCATAGATAAAATAGAGGCAAATTTTGTAGCTGTTTGAGCCATTTTGAGGTGACAGTAAGTTTGTAACATGACACCTGAAAAGAAGATCTTCAAAAATTCTTGCAAAGTCCAAGCCTTAAAAGTAAAAATATTAGTGACCTCAGTTCTCATCTGGTTACTTATCTAAGTTCGCTGGCTGGCTGGGAGTTTCTGTCACTTATTGTGTTAGTTCAGTACGTTATTTCATTATTCCTGACCACATTGATGGCCTAATTTCATTTATCTTGTTTTGTGGGATCCTAAGAATTCAGAATTTATCATTCATCCTTCTTTTCATTTCAATGCATCACATTAGTTTCTTCTCTATGGGTAGGAATTACAGTACAAAGTCTTTAATTCAGACTCATTGGAACTTCGGCGATTCCAGATTAGGGATTTTTCTGGATTATAGATCATCAATTTAAATCTGGTAAGATGGCATACAGAAATTATAAAATCAAAAATATGAAACCGTAATTTATGAAATAAAGAGCAATTATGATCTAAAGGGTATCAAAATTTACAAAAAAAAAAAAAGCTTAATATTTATTTTACTTTATTAAACATTTCTTTTCAATGCGAGCATGCGTAAAGCATACATTATGCATAATCGAAATTAGAAAATTGCAACCAGAAAACTATTTGATTTGTATTTGTGATATTTATAATGACGAGGAATTTGATTTAAATCATATCGAAGACAGTACATCGAGATGAAATACTACATTATAAGCCGGATAAAATAAAAACATCTGCCCTGAAGATAAGGATAGTGCTGACAGATCAAGTTCCAGTTTATTGTGCGCCGTAACCTCCCCCCTTCCCTCGCAGAGCAGCGTGAAA
Source organism: Stegodyphus dumicola (assembly GCF_044657685.1). NCBI lineage: Eukaryota > Metazoa > Arthropoda > Arachnida > Araneae > Eresidae > Stegodyphus > Stegodyphus dumicola. The sequence goes on from NC_140776.1 coordinate 40,944,805, forward strand.
TTGATAAACAAATTTCGGAATGGTTACAGAAACAAAAGAGCCTTTACTCATTTTTTGCAGCAATTCCACTTTTTGTTTGATGGACATCGAAACATGCTTTCTCTTTGTAGATCCAGCATCGAAAATTCTGTTTGACATAATCGAAAGTTCCAACTTGCTTTTATAAAATTGCTCTTAACAGTCTGTAAAAAATAATAAGCTGGTTCTAATTTAAAGATTAAGGAACAATGCAATCTGCAACATTAACTGAAATAGATAATTAGATAATTTTAGCTTAGCCTATACCGTCCGTTTTACATTAAACGCTCATGCGTAAACGTATTATGTGCATGCACCAACGCAAAGCATGTGCAGAAAGTTTGTAGCTTTAAGGTCCGGATTATGGGTGTCCGAATTAACGACTTTTGACTTTATTGTATGTTTTTTTTTTCAACATTTACCATCTTTCGACTTACTGCAAAATGGATAAATATGTACATTGCAAGATTCAGTTGATGTTCTGGTTAACATTGTGTTTATTAACAGCAAAGTAATATACACTTATTTAATTACATGCTGATTTAAATTTGTGTTAGCTTCAGGTAATACTTCCATATTAGTTGTGTTTATGTGCAGTAGGTGAATTGCAAACATTTTACGTTCACAAAGTGATCAAATTGGATGGAAAAAGGTTTACAGGAGATCAGAAGTATATTAAAAATTGGCATTCTTTCAAATTACATTACAACACATTTTAATCCAGTGATTTTGTTTTTGTCATTTGGCTATTTTCATATACCCTAGAAAGTTCGAAATCTGGACTTGTCAACACTTCGATTCTGGATTTTGGATTTTTCATCTGTCTAAATCAAGTGAGATGACATGTAAATATTATAAACTTAAAATGTGAAATAGTAATTTCTGAAGTAACAAAGCAGATATAATCTTAAAGGAATCAAAAAAAAAATAGTTTGTTTGCTTTATTAAACATGTCTTTCATATAAGTTGTGTAATTTGCTTTTTTTTTGTGTGTGTGTGTGTTAATACTTTCTTTTTAATTCTGCAAGACTCAGTTACAAAGTTACATTCCTCAAGTCCTTACTTGCAGCATTGAGAATTCTCATTAAATTGCCAATCATAATTTTTTTGTTCTTAATAACTTCTCTATCACTTTCTTCAGAATTGGTAGGAATATTTTCTGGGTTTAGAACCTTACTACGGATTTTGCCATCTGTTAGTTGATTAATGATTTGGGTATCGTCATCACAGTGGAAAACTTCTATTATATGATCTTCATTTATTATTCCATTCTCCAATTTCTCTAAAAGTTCCATTAATTGTAAAATTTTGCTCTTTGTTTGCAATATCTGAACACCTTCAAATTTGTGGTTGTCTTCATAAAGCTTTTCTAGCAACCACTATACATTATTGGCAGTGTATCATGAGATTGGCAACTAAAAATGTATTTCGCTAATCTTCCCCTCCCCCAATTTGGTGCAGTCTCCACAGGTTCAAAATTCTGCTGCCACACACCTCTCTGAATTCTAAAAAATTTGTCATTCCTTAATTTAGTTACTTGGTGCTTCACTAAATTCTAAAAATTAGGCCTTCCCTAAATTCTGTCGCCACTGTAGCTTCATCAGCACTGGCACCCATCCTGGGCTTATCTGAGTAACAGATGAGTTATTCTGAATTTAAACAGAACTAAATATAAAATTTCGGCCTATGAATATCATTTACAAATCTATTTTTTGCATATGGAAAGAAATTTCTGTTAAATTTCTCCTGGTCAACACACAGTACTTTGTAGCAGAATTAGAAATGAAATTTGTGATTGTTGTCAAGTATAATGTCAACATGGAAGGTTACCATGTGCTTTGATATTTAATTACTAATACTAAAACAATAATAAAAGTTTATGCAAAGCTGTGTGAATTGTTTCTGAAGTTACAATATGTTTATAGTCATATGATGATGAAAGCAAAATAATAATACAGTCAAAAGTCGTTAATTCAGACACCCATAATTCGGAATGATCTATAATCCGGACCTCAAAGCTACAAACTTTCTGCGTATGCGTCGCATTGACGCATGCGTGTAAGACCTTTACAGCTGCGAATATGCGTGTGCGCAAAATACGTTTACGAATGCACGTTTAATGTATAACGAACCACATAAGCTAAGCTAAAATTATCTAATTTAGTTAATGTTGCAGATTGCGTTGTTCCTTAATCTTCGAATTGGATTCGGCTTATTATTTTTTGCAGACTGTTAGAGCAATTTTATAAAAGTAAGCTTGAACTTTCGATTATGTCAAATAGTATTTCTGATATAGATTTACTAATATGTAAAGGATCTACAAAGCGAAAGTATGTTTAGAAGTCCACAAAAAGTGGAATTGCTGCAAAAAATAGATAAAGGCATATCCTTTGTTTATCTAAACTTTGTTTATCTTTAACGCTGCAGCGCGCAATTAATTGGAAGTTGATCTGTCAGCACTATCCTTATCTTCAGGGCAGATGTTTTTATTTTATTTGGCTTATAATTCCTTACTAAATATAGCATTTCATCTCGATGTCTTTGATATGATTTAAATGAAATTCCTCTTCATTATAATTCGCTTCCGATAGCGAAGAAAGTGACAGAGGTTATTGAAAACGAAAAAGTTTCGATTGACAAATTAGTCGGTATTCTCGACACAGCAATTATAGGACTTGAACAGTGGAACTTTGTAACTGAACAAGAAATTATGTCTGTTTATAGAATTAAAGAGAATGTATTGTCTTATAAAAAACGAAGCAACTTAAACAACTTTCATTGAAAGAAATGTTTAATAAAGTAAACAAATAAATATTAAGCCTTTTTTTTTTTTTTTTTTTTTTTTTTTGTAAATTTTGATACCCTTTAGATCATAATTGTTCTTTATTTCATAAATTATGGTTTCATATTTTTAATTTTATAATTTCTGCATGCCATCTTACCAGATTTAAACTGATGATCTATAATCCGGAATCGCCGAAGTCCCGACGAGTCTGGATTAACGACTTTTGACTGTAATAATAATGATTGACTAGTTTGGCTTCAGTGCTGAATTGAAATTAAGAATCAGGACTCTTCACATTTTATTGTTAAAAAAAAATCAAATTGCAAGCATAAGGCATTTAAAAAAAAAAAAGATGTTGATGTTTTAGAGGTCTGGATATTAGACTGTGCTGTGTTTGTCAGATTTTTTTCCTTTGTGAGCAAAATACTTGTAAGAATTCAGTGAACTTTAGAAATTTTTCTGCCTTCAACATTGCTGATATTTAATAAAAGTGTGAAAATCCACATTGCATGGTAATTGGACAGAGTTTTAGAGATTATTAAACTTAAATTTTTAAAAATTTATTATTGGATTCATATAAAAAAAATTGGTGCTTTTCTTGCACTTTTAGCTTGGAAATAATGCAGTGGGAGTTAAAAATTGTTTTTAAAAGTGTTTTCATTAAAACTTGCATATTATCCCATGAAATTTGACCACCGTCAAACTATGCAAGTTGTTGGAGATTGCACCCTAGTTGCACAAATTATTCTGCATAATTCTGAAGGAAATGAAGCCTTTTGAAGTAGTAAACAACCAGCTTTGTGAAAAGCTTTCTGTCAGTTTTTACTGTTTTGTTAGGCCTTCTGGTTTTGCAAGACACTGTTTAGAATGCTATGAATACAGACTTCCTGTAGATAATTGTTTCAGTTTGTAACTGTTTTATTAGCCATATGCAACTGAGTGTATTGTCTCTGGTAATTGTTTGCAGAGAGGGGGTAGATGGCAAGATCTCCTAACTCTGAAAATAATTCAGTGCTTGTTGTTCTGTAGAAAGAAGATTCCTAATTTTAGTCCCCCCCTTTTTTTTTTTCAAAATGCAAGAAAAATAAACAACAAAAGCAGTTAATTTCTTCACACAAACAAAACATAGCTTATCAAGAATAAATTAAGGTTACATCAAACTAAAGTGTACATGTTGAGTATGTTTTTACATCATCAATTAAAGAGAATGTATTGTCTTATAAAAAACGAAGCAACTTAAACAACTTTCATTGAAAGAAATGTTTAATAAAGTAAACAAATAAATATTAAGCTTTTTTTTTTTTTTTTTTGTAAATTTTGATACCCTTTAGATCATTAGACATAGAGACATCAGGCTTATCTGTAACTGGTGCTAAATTGAACTGCTTGACGATTGTTTCTTTGTTGCTGGAATAGTATGTGAGTAATAAACAAAATCCCCCACCTTTGTTTGGCCATGTTAGGCATTTTTACTAAACTGTCTTTTTTTTAAATCAGACACTTCTTATATCAGCAGATGGTACTACTATGTTGATTTTCTTGCAATTGCATATATAAATATGTAAAAAAAGGGATGATAATATAATACAGCAAGGATGGCAAATTTTTTACATTTACATGCCAATTTTTTGAAAGAAATATTTAATGTGGCCATGGTGTGCCAACATGCTCTGCTCGACATTAAAAATGCAACACTAAGAAGGAGTGGTCAGAAATTTATGCAAACTTTAGAGTAGATGCACGTCACTGAGTTATGCGAATGATGTGTAATGCGCAGCTCTCCGACGAACATGAAGTACGATATAAGGGAAGGAATGTGCAGAATGTATTCGTATCATTATTTCTGCCAGATGAATTATCGAAGAATGTTGGTTTTTGTCCCGGAGAATACGTGTAAAAGGAGTAAATGCCAGGCCGCCATCAACTAAGGCACTTCTAGCAGGTAGACGATTTTACGAGGGGTATGGTTATTGGACTGAAAAGGGCGGGTTGGTCCTTACGTCAAATCGCAGCTGATACCCACATGGATGCAAGCACGGTGCATCGGCTATGGTGAACATGGTTGGAACAAGGAAATGTGGGAAGAAGGAGAGGTGCAGGTGCAGTCAGAGTGATGTCAGCACATGTAGATCGACACATCTGCCGACAAGCTGTGGTGGTTCCGCAAGTCACTTGTACCGTGATTCTGTAGCATGTGCAAGATACCCTGAATGTTCCTGTGTCGACCAGAAATATTTCTCGTCGATTACGGTGTCCGTTAGGAAGACTGCCATTGATCCCACAGCATAAACGCCAACGTTTAGAATGGTGCCGGACTGGAGCGAAGTGGATGACAGAATGGTGAAACGTCGTGTTCTCAGATGAGTCACGCTTCTGTTCATCCAGTGACAGTCGCCGCATACGTTTGTGGCATCGACGTAGAGACATCTAATTCTGCAGTAACTGTGGAACGCCCCACCATGCGACAATGGGGCATAATGGTTCAGGGCACTATTGCCTACGATTCCAAGTACCTTTACTGAAAACTTACACAGGTCGTAGCGGTCCTTACAAGTGCTTATAAGTCCTTATATTTGAAAAAATATAAAGGCCCTTGTAGGTGCTTACTTTTCTTTAAAGCCCTTATTTTTTGTTTTTAGTGCTTATATTTTGCTTTTAGTGCTTTTTTTAATCCTTTTTATAAATGAACGCACATTTTTTCCCCATACCGAAGCCGAAACTAAATAAACAACTTTTCTTCCTTATATGCAATGTCAGATGGTGAATCATACTCCCGGAAAATGCTTTTCCCCTTTCTCTGGATTAACGTAACCTATGGTGCGTGCGAGAGTACAGACAGGTGCACGTCGTTCTATTGGTCAAAGAATTGCGAAAACGGTAGAAAATTCCGATACATTCGGTATTCTTTTCCTCCGAGCGCCGCCTGAGATAACCACTGACCTAACTTTGTTGTAAAAGTCTTACAGTGTTAGTAGTCATCCTGGCAGAAGGGAAAATTTCCTCCGTGTAAGAATATACATATAAATATTACATGGGCATACAAGGCCTGTGAATAAGCATAGATATGTTGATTACAATCATTGTCTTGTACAAGTTACATATGACAGATACATAAAATCATGACAGCTATGTGTACATTTAGACATTATATGAATTCATATTTACAATACTTTTACTGAGATAATCAAAATTAAACTTGTAATTCATTTACACATTGACTGGATTTTCAATATCATTTAAACTGCTTTACAATATTATTTTTATCAAGTACATATAAACTGGATAGTAATATGCTTACATTACAATAGTTTTGCTCTTACAGTCCTGTTATTATTCTACGGGGTGAGCTATTTTCCTAGTGTTGATGTTCAGTTGTTGTAGTATTTTGAATTGCTATTAAAATTATGCTGCGAAGAAACAATTCTCAAGAGAGGGGGAGAATTTCTTAGAATCTTGCTGAGCAAAGCCTGATAACCTCCTCTATTTTAGTTTTCGTCTGCTTGTTGCCGCGGGTATTCTCTGCCCATTGCGGCCAGTATTCACTGCTTGGCATTTTTAAATACAGTTTATTGGTTTGTGGGCAGTTGAAGAGGAAGTGATCTGCATCACCTACCGCACCACATTCACACAAATCTGATGCTCGTATGCCGAATCTCTTAAGGTAATGTGGGAAGGGACCATGGCCAGTGTAGAATTGAGTTTGTGCTCCGCTGTATGTATTAACTGAGCACGTGACTTTTGGAAAGAACTTGTAGGTTCTCCTCCCTGTGCTTTCCCTTTCCCATCTTTTCTGCCATTCTTGAAAAAGGCTATTGAGCGTGGTTTTTTTTAAATAGGACTGCGGAACACTTACTGCGCTTTCCATTCTACTGGAGTCATTGGCAGCCGATTTCGCAAGCAGGTCTGCCGCTTCATTGCCAGTAATACCCACATGAGCTGGAACCCAGATCAGGATAGGTCTGTCATCTGGTGGGATACTTAGAAGAATTTTCTGAATATCTTGCACCAAAGGACTCCTTGTCTTGTGTCCTCGGATGGACTCCAAACTTGAGGCAGAGTCGCTATATATGCTGACCTTTAATCCTAATTGATATTTTGCCAAATTGATGGCTGCTTTTAATGCAAGAAGCTCTGCCTGAAAGACGGTATTTTTGTCTGCCAGTCGTCTTTCCCAAGTTTTAACTATTTCTCCTTCTTGGAGTACACAGTAGGCGCAGCCTGTGCCTTTTTCCGTCTTTGAGCCATCTGTATAAATGGCAAATGCCTTCTCATTTGGCGGCGTGTATTGCATGTATATTGTGTGCGATAAATCAGTATCTGCAGGGTGTCCAAGCATGATCGGCTTGCGCTTCTCATAGTCTGTATGGTAGAATGTCTTTTGCCACAGAGAGACGTTATTTTCTAGGCGCAATGTCCTTACTAATAGTGATTCTCTCTCCACTAGAAGGTCCAGTGGAGGGATACCCGCCAGCACTTGCAGTGCCGCAGTTGGGGATGTTCTATAACCTTTGCATATGATCAAAAGTTGCATTCTTTGTATGGTGAGAAGCTGTCTTCTCATGTGGGCAGTAAGCTTCCTTCCCCATATGGCAGCCCCATATAATATGATCTTTTCTGAGATTGTTCTGTACCAGCTTTTGAGCATAGTGATTGGAGTGCCCCAATGAGGTCCTGATGTTCTAACCATGGAATTACTAATTTGATTTATTTTCTGCTTAAGCTCTTTAATATGCGGTACTCAGGAAAGCCTATTGTTAAACATAATACCTAGATATTTAAGGTCAGTGACCTTTTTTATAGAGACTCCATTTAGCTTAATGTTGGGAATCCTATTTCGCGCTCCATGCTTACATATAAACAGTTGTTTAGTTTTATCTGCTGAGATATTTAATTTGTGCTGATTTGCCCAGCTTGCAAAAGTATTGATTGCGTTTTGTGCCTTTAACCTAATGTCCGTGCTACCAGAAATGACCAATAAAAAGTCGTCTGCGTACGCCTGGATACTCACTCCTTGCTGTTGGTCATAAAGCGCAAAGGCTGTGTTCGCTACAAGATTCCAAAGTGTAGGTCCCAAGCAGGAACCCTGGGGACAGCCTCTTTCCAACTTGACTTTGAGTACATCATTGTCCGTTGTAACCTGTATCCAACGATCCTGCAAGTAGCTGCGTATAAGATTCAGGATTTCCTTTGGGCATTTGATGATGTCTAGGCATTCGACTACATCTGGCCACCACAACGAGTCAAATGCCCCTTTGATGTCCAACGAAATAACCAGTGTGTCCATATTGTTGTCTTTGTTCTGCTCTATGTTGTCTAGCAGTTGTTTTAAGGCATTATCTGTGGACTTTCCTGCGCAGAAGCCATATTGTTTTTCGTTTATAGACTTGTTCCTGCACATGTGGAAATTAAGGCGTTGCAAAATTACTTTTTCTAAAATCTTACTGATTGAAGGCAGTAAGCTTATGGGTTTATAAGATGCCGGGTCTGACGGATCTTTGCCCTGCTTGTGGAAGAGTGCAATTTCGGCTAGTTTCATGCTTCTAGGGAAGTGACCGAGTCGCCAGCAGGCTCTGCATAATTTTGGAAACAAACCTGGGAATTCTTTGTGAATTTCTTTAACAATGATATTATCTATACCATCGGGACCTGGTGCTTTTTTGTCTGTTAAGACTTTGATGATATTATGAACTTCGTGGTCTGTAGGAAGAGTAATATCTCTGTTGCTGCTTTTCCAGCTTTTCCTATTAAACTTCTGCCTTATTTCTCTGTGAGTTACTAAATCAAATTACATCTGGTCTTTAACAAAGATTGTTTCTAGGATAGTGTTTAGAGCTTCTGTTTTGCTTTTTGCATCTTGTTTTACTTTAGCGGTTCTTTTCCTCCCACCCAAATACTACACACGTTTGAATTTCTATCAAGATTTTAATAATTTGCATTCTCGTTCCGCGTGGTCAGTTCATATTCGTGTTTATTATGATCGTTATGCTTATATTATGAGTATATGCATGAATATTTATAATAATATAGTTGCAGTAACTGCTGAAGTATAGATAATCTTCCAAAAATGGGTGTGTTTTTACACAGATTAGCTTTCTGAGGAATAATATTCAGAATGGCTTAAATAAAAGGAAAGTAATCGAATAGTCAAAATAATTTTTTTTTTTCCTTTTTTTCCCAATACATTATACAGTACGGAGGTTGGGAGGTTCTCCCCTTTCGCCGCAAAATCTCTAATATTGAAGCAGCAGACTTTTTTTTGGTCACTGTAAAATCTGGATTGAATAGGACTAAATGTTTTTGCGGTCCCCAACCCAAGCGAAGATTGATTCTATTCCGGAAATTTAATGCAGTCTGTTGAAAATTATAATCAGAAACACCCCACATTATTAAGTCTCTTTTTCTTTATTTAGTTCTTTATTGTCCGAATACCGGGAGCTGTTGATTCCGATTGCGTAATTTCACATGTGGAAGAATTACGCCACACGTATCGCGCAATAACGTTTGTGGTTTTTTGCAGAGATAATTAATTTTGATGTTCAGTCTGAGATTTGTTTATGAACACTTAAAAGAGTTTTACTGTGCTTTCTAAGCAGAATATTTCTGAGTTCTGTTGGTCTGTTTTTATATGATGCACATATTGAAATGTCAAAATCATTTATTTAGCCAAGAAATCTAAAGAACGGCTACAATCTCCCCCACTCCTCTTTTTCCTGTTGCTATCCGGAATATTCGGCAATTTCCGAATATGCAGGTTAGTTAAGCTTTTACTGTTAAAGGATGACTACATGAAGCAATTTCCCATCTTCTGATTTCAGAAATGTGCCTCTTTTTTACTTAAATTACTTTGCTTGGAATATATGTTTAAGGGAAAACTGTTATGCAATGAAAATTTAGAAAATGTCAGAATTTTGATTTAAGTTAAATTATTTAAATATTAATATGAGTGGAAAAATAAATTGTATTTATTATTAGGTGCAATTAATATGGCTTATTATTTTCTATATTTTGAACTGAAATTTCATCATTAAATCTTGTAATATAGTTTAGTTCTGCATAGTTTTTTTTTCTCTCGTTGTAAACTAATTCTGTAAATTGAACTCTCATTTAAAATTAAAAAAAAAAAAAAAAGAGTTAATTGTTTTCCATGGTTGAGGTAATGCTCATTCTCTTAATAAATATTGCATTGCTGATATTTTAAATTACAAGTCTTTTTTTTTTTTTTTTTTTTTGTTATTTGTTTACACTTTATGCCAGTTTTAGGATTCTGTCTTTTACTGTGTTTATAGCTAAAGAAGTACCTTTCATGCACAGAATTATTTTATCTTTATTTTAAAAATAACGAGATGCATGTTAGCTAAACTTTCTTCAAAAATTCTCCCTCGTCAAAAGATTTGCGGTATTCGTATGACAGCACAGCCCTTCCTAATATTTTTTATTTTTATAAATGTAAACCTTTTTTTTCCCTGTCTGTAATCGGATGTGCAATGAATTCATTTTGTTCTGGTGTGCTTTTTTGACAGTGATTTGTGATTTGTTACGTAATGCCATTTTACAGAAAATGTTCTACATGCCTCTGCTCCAGAACATAGAATGCACACCGTTTTATCGCTTTTATTAATCATGCCATATTTCTTAGACCATTAAGTTCGAGATTCTCAATTATATTTACGCTGCTTTTTTTTTAAAATCAAACTAGTCATGTTGAATAATGCTTAAAGCTGTAAATATAACTTGTGCAAACTTAAGCAAGCAGTTGTGTTAAGGAAAGTAGTTTAAACATGATAAAAGTGATGCATAATTACAGCAGATATAAGCACATACCTAACAAAAACAAACAAGTGAATAGCTAGCTTCTCATCCTGCTCGCACGTTCTTATTCTCATTCGGACAAATGGGCAGGGCTAGCTATGATCACTGATTTCAAGGGAAGTAGTTTTGAGGACTGTGCCGATGGTAAGTATTTAAATTCCTCAAATAGTGCAATGTCCAAATGTTTTGTTGGGTGCCACTGATTCGCCATCCCAGCACTACAGTATTTAATGCTGTCATCAACTTGTTGCTCTATTTTAGTATCATGAATTATTGCATATCAGAATTGCCAAAACACTTTTTACATGGGAAGCTTAAGCCAAAATACTTTATTTTGTGGAAAAATTCATTTTGCCATTCTAAAAAGTCTTGATTTTGAAGTGGAGCTGATATTCAAAGATAGCATGATACAACTCCATTTAGGAAACCAGACAGAACCACAGCCAAAATATATGCTCAGATTATTTAAGCACAAATGCCCATGTAATAACAAACTCCATAAATTTAGAACAAAAAATATTTTTCAGTTAACATTTTTAAGTTGCCATTGAAATACTTGTTTAATTTTAATAAAATTCTTAATAACATTGTGGATCTACCACTTTGGGTATTGTCCAAGGATGAAAAATCTGCAATAGAATTTTTAACATTGTGTTGAAAAGTATGCTCAAAGAACCATGAGATGAAATTGTGCTTTATGGATAACTTATCAATGAACTGGCACTGCAGGAAAAAATCACGTTATGAGAAGAAAACATTAAGAATACAAAATTGGTTTGAACAATAAAAAATTCCCTTCCTTACAGCTGTGAGATTTATCTGTTTTGGTGTTGAATTTTGTGAACTCAGCTAAAGATGAAACACAGCACAGTTGTAGACTGTGACATTTACATGTGTGAGATGCGTGCCACAGCTTTGATTACTCAGCCTATGTTGAAAATCAGCAGATATGGTAATTTTATTGAAGTAGACAAAAGCCAAACAATGTGTGCTCTTTTGCTTGGGTGCGTTTTTGATGGATTGTGCAGGGAATTAGTTGTTCTTTTTTAATCACTATTCCAGATCAATTGGCAACATTTTTGCAGAAGAAATAGAGAAAAATATTGCAGAAGGAAATATAATGTTTACTGATTGGTGGAAAACATATAAGTCAGATAAATTGTGAGGTATCAGCTTTGAACATTTTACAGTCAAAGACAAATATAATTTGTGAACTCCAAAAGTAGGTATTTCTCAGGAACAACAGAGCAGCTGTGTGACAATGCTAAATGATATAACAAACACCATTGAGGTGCTGCACGGCAGCACATCAGTTCCTATTTGTCCTAATTTATGTAAAAAAAAAAAAATTCAGTGCGATGCTGAAAGATTAAAAAAATGTTTTCCTCTTATTTAGTTGTAATTATGCAGGGTTCGTACAGTCCTTAAGAGTCCTTAAATGTCCTTAGATTTTTTAAATCAATTAAAAAAAATTATTGGTCATTGGTCCTTAAAAGTCCTTAATTTTGGCCAAAATCAGCAGAAGGTCCTTAATTTTAATCATCTGAAATTTCTGTCTGGTTTTACGACTGCCATTTTGAGTGTGAATTAGCATTTTGGAGGAATATTTTTGGCGATTCACTGACGTATATGGTTATCTTTTGAATGTGTTCATGGGTTATAATTTGTTTCTATTTCTAGTATAAATGATGGGATACTCGAATATCTAAGCAAGAAGTAAAACATAAGCATTTCGAAATTCATTTTATCTAATAAAGAGCTCTTAAACACCTTTTCGCTTTTCGGGATGTGAATTCTTTTATTGAACGGTTCAAAATTTGGCAACTCATCAACAGTTTGGTGATTTTAAGATCAGTTTCTATAGAAAATTTTTAATTCCGAGATCTGAGAATTTTTTGATGATTTTTTTTTTTTTTTTTTTTAAGTTCTGCTTCTAATGCCTGGTCTAAATTCTGCCACATCAGCTCTGTAACCGGCCTTTACCATATATATTTCATATTTCTTCTGAATGTTCATATTACTAAAAAAATAAAATTAGCCATTTTTTCTGTACATTCTAAATGCATTTAATGTTTTTTAGAATAACAGAAATCCTTAATTAAATCCAAAAATTCTGAAATGAAAAGGAAACGTGTTAAAGAAAGAAACTGAATACATAAAGAAAATTATTGTTAAAAGATATGTGCAGTTATTATTATGTAAATTACTCAATTGTTTATGATTACTATAATGTCCCATTTCTCTTTCCTCGTATGATAGAGTTACTGAGCCAGATTAAATTAAAATTAAATTGTATAATCTTTTACCACTAGTCCACATTTTTAGTTTGAATTTGACTGATCTTGTTTAATTATGTCACCGTGAGCTGTAATTGATTTTGTTAGCATCAGAACATGCCTTTATGTTCTAAGTTCTTTTTAAATAAGAAATTTATTTAAACCTTTGTCTGATATTATAGTTTTTTTCAGACATAGTGATAACATGCTTCACGTCTGTCGGAGGTTTTGGACTATTTAACTTTTATCAGGTTAAGTAAGCCCTCATAGATACATTATAAAGAGGTTGACAGGTTAGGAGATAAAGCGCGCAGAAACTAGTGAGAGCTATTGAGACAAATCTCTAATTGTTAGAAAAATGCTTAAAGATAAGGAAATCGATATAAACTAGCCAAAATGTCTGGGAAGGCTTCAAATTAAAATGATTGATAAATATTTTGTTGAGTGTTGTTGTTACAAAACATTTACAAAACATAAATGTTGTGTAGCTTTTAATGTGTAATTATCCTAATATCGTTTAAGAATCAATGCCATAAATCACATGTATTTTAAACTGTGAAATTTCATTAGATTTTGAATTTAATAGGGCTTTTTTAACAAATATTGTTAAAAAAAATAAAATTTAATAGTGGCCATGCAAATCCATAATGACTAAGGTTATCAAACTATTTAATTTAATTATTTATAACTAAACTGCTTACCATTAAAAATTATATCTACATATTAAAGTGAGTGCCTTTCATTAATACTCACTGTGTTTACAAGATAAACTACAAAAATGTAAAAGTTCATGTAAAACTTATTCTTAGCATATACTTAGACTTAAAAGACTTAAAATAATACAAAACAACTTATCACCTCTGGTGCTTTAATGGCTTATTGAAACCTTAAAGTATATTACCTGAGTTAAAACCCCTGGAACTCTTCACGAAGCTATGACACTAACTGCATCAAACAGATCCTGACAAACTTTCAACACTTGCCAACTGTGCCTACATCAGGCATTTCAGGTTTTTCCTAATCAGTAGGTCTCTCTCTAGACAAACAGCAGCGGTGACAACATTTAGTCTTTTGTTATGAATCATGCTGATTATGATCTAACTTCTCATTTTAACCTATCCTGTTTGACATAAAAATCTACCTGTTGTTTACTAAACCTCTAGAGTGTAGACTGACCAAGTATGTGAAAAAATGAGACCCCCCCCCAAAAAAAAAAACCATTAAGCCAACTGTTAGTAAAATGTAAATGTCACTTATCTTCTTTCAAATATGTCCAACTATTATACGTGTAAAATATTTAATGCTACTTGATAAATTGCATGAAGTTAATTTTATTCTCAAACTTATTAATAATTAAGTTAATTCATGTTTAGTAATAATGCATACTACTTAAGGATCTATTTTATTTTTAGGATGGTTTTACAAAAGTGAAATTCAGACATAGATAATATTTTTAATTGATTTTATTCAGTTCCCATTTGCTTATATGTCCTTAATTTTTTTCATTAATGGTCCTTAAGAGTACTTAATTTTCGTGTGCAGAAATGTGTATGAACCCTGTTATGTTTTGCCCTTTTTAATACGTTGTAATAAAAAAAAAACTATATGAAATTAACCCTTTAACTAAAGCAACTTAAAAAAAGCTCTTAAATATTTCAGTGTTATTTTTCTTTTCCTGGCATAATTATTTTTGGCATCCTTAATGTCAAGAATAGCTTGGCAATTTTTGTGGTCCTGATAAAGGAATCATACTGATTGCATTTGTAAGTTCAAATTTTGTTGTCATGCTGGGTGTAATAACATGGATGATATCAGTATGTTAATTATTTCCATTCAATTTTAATGTCTCATATAAAATTTTTAACTAATTCTATTTTAATAGTGCTAAAATGATTGCTGATTTTATTCATTTCAATGATGGTAGGAACTCGTCTCATATAGATATATAATAAACCATTTGTTACAAGATCATTATACTTTTGTAATTGTGAAAAGTTGTAATAGAATTAAATGCAGTTTTAGCTAACCTCCTATATGTCTTGTCTAGGTATGTATATAATAGTTCATTTCATTTTTGAGAGTGTTAATTATGCCATGGGGACAATTCCGTAGCCGCTGAATGTGTGTATATTCTCATCTTCTGGATATTAAAAACAAAGCGGTATACTGCTGTCCTTATAGTTTTGATTCTTTTCAGCAATGTATGTGTGGGCAAGTTTCATTAGGATATATTATTGGACAGTATTATTGTATTGACTTTAGCTCCATACATTTTTAATATTTTATTACCAAATCAATTTTGCTGTTTTAGTTGCACTCTAATTCCAGAATTTGCATACTATAAGCTCGTACATAAATTTTATGATTGCTTTAAATATTCTTATTTCTTCTTTAGATTTATCACCCCCCCCCCCCCCGAAAAAAAAAGAAAAGTCTGGAAAATCCGATCTTTGAAATCTAAAGGTTGTCTAGGTTAAATGCTACGATATAATATTCCTTGTTGTGTTTAATATTTGATGGAATTGTTTAGTGCTGATCTTTCTATTCAAACACTTCTGCCTCTGTATTTTTCAAGCAGCTGTTTCAAAATGCTAGAGACTTCTACATTGGTGATAATCGACTCTAATACATTGCTTAATCTTCATTTTCTTTTTTTAATGTTGTTTATTTTATGCAGAATCATCTATTCCTTGTGTACTGCCTCAGGGAGGTAGTTTTCTCTTATTTTTTATTTCATTAATTTTTATTTTAAGTTTCAAAAAGTAGTTACGTTGATGCACTCTCTTCAGTTTGCTTTAGGATTGCATGATAGTTTCCGATTGAAATCCCATTTCCTTTTGTTATGCATTCAGTTGATTCCAAGGTTGTTACCACAGTTTCTGGCATGTTTTCAAGATTCTATTTTGAAATGATGGCTACTGAATTATGTTCATTATCATCATGTTTGGTCTTTGAATCTCTTAAAACTCTTGAACTTTAAATTGAAGAAGTATATTCTCCTTATAAACCTACCATGTCATTTCTAAGGTGTCATTCTTAAAGATTCATCAAAATGCTGACAAAATTAAATATTGACTCATTTCTGAGATTGCATGTCCCTTCATTTCAATATGTAAATTCAAAGTATATTTTTCTGGCATTTAAATCTCTGTGCATATTATATGATCATATGCTAGATAATTCAATGTTTGTACTAAAGGGAATATAACATTACACATGCAAGAATTCATAGACAGAGTTTCAGTTTCATTTAAATTTAGTCTTATTGAAAATGACGTATCAAAATTATATTGTTTCTAATTTATTCCAGTATGAATTAAATATATTAATACTTTTATTTGCAGCTTTGGCAAGACTCTCTGACATTTATATGCCTGGTGTGATTGAATTAGGCTTGAAAGCTTGTTCTGATTCATGCCACAATTTTTGGGAGGGGGATAATTTGTAGTTTTTAGATCTGTTGCTTATTTAGAGCATTTCATGGATATTTAAGCTATAGTCAAAGCCTTGCCTGTTAATTTTTAGTTAATGTTGTTAATATTTATCAGTGTATTTATTATCAATGAATTCAGTGGGACATTTTACAGATCTTCGATTTCAAGCCAATCATTTAAAATTTTTTATTGAAATCGAAAAATAACTTCATTATTATTGGTATAAACTCAAAATTATCCTAGCATTGTTTTTTAAAATTTTATTCATAAATTTTCGTACAAAGAATTTTAGGAAAAAGTACTTAAAATGTTAAATAAATTATAAATAATATTTTCTAAAGAAAGATAGGGTTCTTATAAGATAAAAAATATTTATTTTTACTGATGTCTTTAAATAATTTTCCCCTGTATTTAAATTATATATTTTTTTGCATTTCAAGTAACTTTGAAATCTGTTTTTAGGGAAGTAAAGATAATATGAGCATTGTACTTGTTGCTCTCCCAGGAGCTCCAAAATTATCTGAAGAGATTATTCAACGAGATAAAGACATTAACAAAATTTTAGAAAAGCGAACGAGAGGTATAAAATGGACTTTGTTTTATTATTGTAGGCTGTTGTGATCAGCCATACTTTTTATTTGAATCACTTTCTGTTGTTTGTTTCTGAATGAAGCCAATAAAGTATAAATTTGTTTTTGTATTACATGTTGAGTAAAATGTTTATATAGATTGACTTAAAATATTATTGATTTATTGTATTTTAAAACAAATTTTACAATTATATTTAATATTTTCTGTAGCTTTCATGACAATAACAGTAATAAATTTACATTTTTATGATATGGCACAAAGGGGGTTATCACATTACCAGTTAACTGAAAATAAACATACAGATAGATAAAAATCAAATTTTTAAAATAATTTCAAACATATTAAGTTTAATGAATGAATTAAGATGAAAAAAATCATAGATTGAAATTGGTAAAATAGTAAAATCTGTGGGATTGGTTGAGTTAAAAATAAGCATTTTTGAAATGAAAATGTTTGTCGAACTTCAAAGATTTTCAGTGATCTTATTCAGTTTATCATCTTTTCGCTGTAGTTTTATTCGCACTTGGTTTTAATTTGTTTCATTTTCCTATGTAAGCAATTTTCTAATTAGTTTTTTTTTCTTGGCTCCTTTTTTGTAGTTCTTTTCAAATATTTCCTGAAAAAAAGTTTTCTGTGCACATGTAAAACCAGCTAGTTTATTTCTTTTTATTCAAGTATTTTTCTCTTTAAAATTTGTTTCTTGTAAACTTTCTTTGTATTAGAATAGAAGAGAAACACGCTAGTGTGACAATCAAAATCGCAATAACAATCTTGTATTTAGCGTACATATATTAAAACAATCAATTTCGAGGACCTTTAGCTGCTCTCGAAATCGATTGTTTTAATATATGTACGCTAAATACAAGGTTTTTGTTGCGATTTTGATTTTCTTTGTATTTCACTTGTGTGCAGTCATGTGCTATTTCAACTTAAAAATTCTGTCTACTGTGTCTTTTGCATCCTGTTTAAATGAACCATAGGTCACAGCTTGTATAATAAAGGCTATTGTAAAGGCCTAATTATTATTTTCATAACAATGTAATAATACAATACCATAACTGTAATACGTATTTGTACTGTGTGAAAGAAGCATTTATCTCAGTTCTAGTATTTGAATATTATGCAGAGAAATTAACTATCATCTGAAAATGAGATCATTATTAAATTGTTGGGAATGATTATGCTTTTGTAGACAGTGAATCAAACGTTTATATGCATTTCAGATCAATGAAAATGAAATAAAAATATTCCAGTTTGATAAAATAAAACTTCTGCTAGACTATGCTTTCTCTGTTTTTTTTCTCGTTTTGTTAATCTGATGAGCATCTAAAAGGACTAGGCTTTAATTTCGTTTGATTTTAGGCGCAAAAAAGATTTTAAAACCTGTATTCTTTCTTGTATATATAGCTCTCCATCTTGTCTTCTCATTAAATAAATTTAATGGTCTTAATAAAAATGTTGATAATTTCATTCACAATAAAGGTCCACAGTATTTTTGAACATCTGGGAACTTTTCTGCAGTGTTTTCAAACAGTCAGACTGAAAGATTAAATGGCATTTTGAGTTTCCCTTCCAACATATTTTTTTTTAACATAAATTGGGTGAGAATAGTTTACCACAGACATCATTTTTTTATTGCCATGATAGGCAAAAGAATAGCATCGTCATGTTTAAAAAATATCGGTCACTTAATTACATATCACTAGTTGATATTTTCACCAATATTCAGACTTGTTAGTAATGCATAATATTGGCCCAAATGTTTTCTTCCATGATATAAGTTGGCTAAATTTGGAAAGATATTTTTTGCAATAGTTTTAAAATATGTATGTTACAATTGTTTAGTTTAAAAAGAAAACTACCAAAAGAACACAGAGAACTGTATTGTATAGAAAACAAAGAACCATAAAATCGTATTCATTTGAGAAATTAATTCTTTCTAAGGCATATAGTTTCTTTTTCACTAGGTTGTTTTCTAAGTGGGTGTAAATCAGAATATAATGACACATTTGACTATGTAAACTTTGTTAACTAAAGCAACTTCATCATTTTTTGTAACTGTAAGATAAATTTTACTCAGATTTTGGTACAGTTAATTAAGGCTCAAAGCTTAATATAAGTTTTTGAAATAAATTTGAAAACTCGATTTTTTTTTTTTTTTTTTTATGTAAAACTTTTCTCTTTCTTTAATATATTTTAGCGCATTATTTAGATTTTATCATTTACTGTTTACCAAATATCACTATTTTTGAATAAATTAAAAAAATTCTCACCTCTTATTTGTGGGGGATATAAGTAACTAATATGCTGTGATTCTGAATTAAGCAAATAATTTTATTAATCTGTTAATTAAAATTACTGTATATTTTAATTATTGTAATTTAAATTTATTAGTTATCACAGAGCTTGTGATATATTTATAATAATTCTTTTTATTCTCTATATTTTTAATATTACGTTGTTACATGTGACTTTATTGGAAAGATCAATCCAAACATAAAACAGCTCAAGTATCACACAAGAACAATGATAAATAATAAAAAAAGGACAAACATTTATAAAGTAAGATTTAGAATAAATGAACATGGGAACAAAAGTAAAAAGTTAAAAATTTAAACAACGAGGAAAAGAACTTAAGAGATGCAATCTTTACAAGGAGTTCATGAAAGCTCTGACATTCCAATATAGTTTACTTATCTCAACACGTTTCTGAGACTTTACCTAGTTCTGGGCATATAAGAAGATGCTCTGCATTCATGATGCCCGAATTGCAAATTTGGCATATACTAGATGGAATGATGCCAATTTTATTAAGATATGCCATGCAATCGGGACCTGTTTATAGGCTGAAGTTTGCCACAGTCTCTTTACAGGATTTTCGACAAAACTTTTTCCATGGGCCTTGAATGTTAGCCCAGGATTTGCCTGTTGATTCTGCTGCCTGGTCAGATTTAAGAATATGCATTAATTTCTCAAAAATATGCTTTTTAAGTGACTGGGGAAGGGGTTTGCTGTCTTGTGGCGCAAGTGTTCCTTACTTGGCTAGTGAGTCTGCTTTTTCATTACCGTTGATACTTACATGTTAAGGGATCCATTGAAAAACAATTGTTTTATTGTGTTCATAAAGAAAGTTCAAGGTGGGTATCTGTGTCATGATTTATGAGTACAGTCTAGATGGCTGCTTTGGAATCGACTAGAATAACTGCTTTAGAGAAACAATCGAGCTTTATCTTGTTTTGCATGGAATATTGAGAGAAACAAGCAAATTTAATGGTCCCCCTCCCCAAGAAAAAGGTATCACTCACCAAAAGATGCCAAACAATATTATTTAATGCATAAAAGCACAAAAACCTTCTACATCTGACTGAGTAAAAATAATACCATTAATGTCATACTTTTTACCATATTTTTTTCTCCCTCTCTCTACTAATTTTACTGATAGAAAATTAGGAAGGGGTAAAGTACGCAATGTATAATATTTCTGGGAGACAGCTTAGATGATGAACATTGCACATTAAAAAGTGCATATATAGACACACTAATTTTATTTATATTATGTGTTTCAAAAGTCTATTTCAATAATATTCTTTTAGTGCTTGCGTAAAATTCTGTCAAGTGATTTTACATGCAAAATTGCAGATGTTTCTGCTCTGCAAAATGTATCATATTCTGACATAAGCCTTTTTGAATAGATTAACAGTTTTACTTTATTTAATTTTGAAAGACCACAGTGACTGTTTTTACTAATCTGGTATGATTATCCAAGGCAGGTTGGTATCATATTGGCTTAAAAGTTATATAATATTGCCCCCCCCCAATAAAAAAGAGAGAGAGAGCTAATGTTCATAAAAAAGTGCATGGATCATTAAAATAAAGTTTGATGTAAAACTCTTTCAAGGCGTTGTATAAGCAACTTTTTAAGTTTTATGCTTATTCTTAAATGAAGTAGATTGTGTGTTAAATCATTACCAAAAGATAATTGTATATTGAGAAGATATGAAATTCAAATTTGTTAATACCTGTAAATCTGTTTCTACATTTAGAATTAGAAGTGTTAATAGTGAAAGAATGTGTTTCTGTCATGTCTGTATGTTATGTCTGTGAAGATTCATTATTGCAAAATTATAATTTTATGTGAAACAATCAACTTTTTAATACTAAATCAAAGAGCAATAATCAATATTAAATTAAGGGTCATTTATGTAGTTTTAAAATGAAAATTATTTTAGCGATCTGTTTGTTATGTGTATGTAATTTAACTTCATATTATTTTTCTTTTCTTCTAGAGATAATCTCTAGTTCTGGAGATGTAGAAATGGGTGAAATAATTCGAATTTTAGCAGATGATGAAAATATCCGTAATACTCTTGCGTTTTTACCTATAGGAGCTCTATTTTTTAAGTAAGATGGTTTAATATTTATAGTGACATTTTTCACATTCTTCTTTATATGTTACGAAAATCTTATGCTAGATTGTTTAATTAATCAGGAATTTTCTTCAAGCAAATTTATTTTACGCATTTACTATACATTATAATTTAGAAGCAGGGTTAAGATTTAAAAACAAGCTTTTTAACAAATTTAAGAACTGTTAAACACACAGGGCCTTTTGTTTAATTTTGCAGACTTTATTTACTTAAACTCGCTGTGTAATACATAATCTGAATTTTTTTTTTTTTTCTTTTTCTTGTATTTAGCAATTCATTTAATTATGCAATTACAGTATCATTTTGCAAATGGAGTTTCAGGAATGCTGCTGTGAGGTAAAATTAAGTATGCGGTTAAAGAAAAGAAAAATACAGTTAAAGGTTACTATTTTAGATATGTATATATTTAGTGCATTGGTCTCAGACTCAAATTGCATGTAGCCCAAATTCATGATCTAAAAGCACTTGATGGGCCTTATTTTTTTAAATAGAATAATTTTTTAAACTAAATTTCAAATTTTACTTGCTAAATATTTATCAAAAATTGCATAATGCGATATTACTAAATAATGCAAAAGAAAAAATACAAATTTATATTTATTTTCTATTTAAAATATAAGGATTTATACCTGAAAGAAATGTTTGTTCAGAAACAGCATTCAAAAGCTATGTGCAAGTCCAAATGTAAGTATTGATATAAGGTAGATCTAATAAAAAGCACAAATAAATAGGCCATGCATTGATTTGGTTTTGTCTATATAGCAACATGACTCCAGAAATTGTATATATAATAATTTATTAATATAAGAAAAGTATACATTAGAAGTAGGAACTCTATTTAAAAAAAGGGGGAATACCAGAATACTGAACCGTTATCAGCTGTTAGCTGGCCATCTAAATTTATTGATTGTGCAAGGAGTTCTTTCACTATACCTGTCACACTGCCTGGTGGCAAAATACAGTGACAGAAATAAAGTCCAAACTTATTCATTTTATTTCTTCCATTCAACAGCAGTCAAATATAAATTATTCAGTGTCCATATCTCAGTACCTCTAACACTATAAGCAACAAATACATGATTGAAAGGGATTCATGAGCCATGTAAAATTGCTTTGGTGGCCAATTGCAGCTCTCAGGCCACCATTTTGAGACCACTTATCTTGTGGACAATATGATATTTACATCAGTTAGCGTATACTGTGCTGTATGTATGTTAAGCTGCCTCTGTAATTGCAATGCCTGTTATATTAACTTTAAACTACTATACTTATCCTCTGTAAATGCACATATCAGTGCATCAAGAGCTGTAATTGATTTGGATTTTACTAGGTAAGGTAAACTTTTGGAATTGGCACCATACTAGCTGCAGTTTTTCTTGAAAAAAAGAGAAGTTGTTTGTAATGCTTTCAACAGGATCAGTTCAAAGAACTATGTACATACAAGTCCGTAATCCGAACGTCCATTATCCAGAATGATCTAAAATCTGGACCTGAAAACCACCAATAAGGTGTTCTCGTAGGCTTTACGCATTTGTTCCCACCCCTCTGCGCATAATAAAACATCTGGAGAGTCCTGACTCTTAATTTCACTTCGACACTAAATAAAATACCTTGTTATTGAAGAAACAATCATTTTAGCATAAATTTGTATGATCTGTAATTTGGCTCTGTTGCTATGTATCTGTTTGGCCCACATCTCAAACAAAAACTTTCCACATAGATACATCATTGATTTGACGCCAGCATGGTGAATTATTATTTATTATACTTTCCTTTCATCGCCGCATGTTTATCAACACATGACAACTTGAGTAATGACTAATGTAGCGATGCCTAAACAATTTTTTTAATGTTAGTAATTTAATAACAAAGGAGTATGGTAACTTTTATGTTGACATTACGCTTGGCGATGATTACAGATTTAAGTTGATGTGCTAAAAAATGTTGACGAGGAACAGTTTAACAAAATTTTCTTTCCATATGCTAAAAATAGATTTTCTTGATGATACTAATAGACCCAGAGATTACATTTAGGGCTATTGGAATTAAGAATAACCGATTTGTTATTCACATAAAACCAGGGCTTGTAAGACTGCAATGCTCGCAGAATTTAGGACCCACAGAGATAAGCGGTAAGATATCTAGCGCCGGCCCTCGATAAGGCTTAAGTATATGTGAGAATTTATCTATTCAGAACTCTGATAAGCCTTAAGCATGTGCAAGAAATAGACATAAGTATAATAAATAACTAAACTAATACAATTCAAGCTTAATTGTCACAGTGTGCAATAGAAGCAAGATAAAATTTAATGGAACAACTTGTCGTTAGTGACCAAGCTCATGATGCATAGCCAAATATGTATAGTGAAGGATAGCTAAATTTGATGATGATAGCCGCTAATTTTAAAGGTTTTCGGATATCGCAAAACAAAGGTGAAATTTTCCAATTAATGGATTTTGTAAAGAAATTAAGATGATATAAAAGAAGTTTTTCATTGTGATGACAATGCTTCTCAATATCAATCAATCAATGAATGGCGAAATCTGTAGTATGGTTCTAGATCCAGAAAATACCGCTATCAATAGTGAAGAAGTGACAGAGAAGTTACTGAAAACGAGAAAACTTCTCTTGACAAATTAGTCAGAATTCTCAACACGGCAGTTACAGGACTTCAACAGAGATTATGTCTGTCTACAGAATTAAAGAGAAAATATTATCATAAAAAACGAAGTAACTTAAACAACTTACATTGAAAGAAATGTTTAATAAGATAAACAAAAAATATTATGCCTCCTCCTTTTTTTTTTTTTTTTTTTTTTTTTTTAATTTTGATACCCTTTAGATCATAAGTACTTCATTATTTCATAAATCACGATTTCATATTTTTAATTTTATAATTTCTACATTCCATTTTATTAGATTTAAACTGTCGGTCTAATATCCGGGAAAATCCCAAATCCGGAGTCGCCAACGTTTTGATGAGTCCGGATTTCGAACTTTGTACCGTGCAGCATATTATTTGATCCAGAATGTTGCTTAGTGCTGTTATTACTGTTAATTTAGTAAGTTTGATTGAATTGTGCTAAATTATTAATTTAGTGCGAGTTTTGATTTATGAGCCAAGTTGCTAATTAATCAACCAGTCAAAAGAATATAGAGTATTCAGATTAAAATAAGGCAACTTGAAGTTAGCTAAAAACATTTCCTAGAAATAGCTTTATGCAGAACCAATTGAAAAGATTGAATCTTATGTGCAACATTTTACTTGCGGAACCAATGTGATGCTTCTAGCAGTATGCTGTACTAATTCAATCTATTAGAAGGTGGAACCCCTCTTAAGCAAGTGGGAGCATTAACAGATTTTTCTTGACATTTTACTTGCTTCATATGAAAGTAGTCAAAACATGTGCACCAGAAAATTTAATTTTCAGCATCTACTTTTTGACCTTGAATCAAGAAAAATATTCTCCCTCCCCCCCAGTTAGTGTTATTATTTGCACTGTAAAGGCAATTAAAAGATTCTGTGACTAAATTTAAGTGGAAAAATTCTGTATTCGAACTGTAGAGTCACAAATTGGGGGAGGGGAAAGTAAGAGTTCTTGTCTTCGAATGCGCCAGGAGTAAGCATTAATGCTGTCATATTAGTATGATTTTAATATGAGGAGAATCAAAGTTTTCTTCTAATCATACTTCTTTTTCTGCAAGGAAAGCTGTTGTGAAAGGCAGCATGAGTAAATGTGCCATCTACTATTGGCTCAGTTTTAAGGTCTATAGCAGGTGATAGAACTTGTAAAAATTTAATTTCAGTTTTACTCTCTTCATGTGCAAAGTATTCAATGCTGTCATCGAATGACATTGTTTCTCTTGAATATTCACCTTTGTTTAGTATAAAAAGTAATCTTTACTGTCCTTAGACTTATTATCTTAAAAAAAAATGTGAAAAAAAATTACATAGTTTAGTAATGGCGATTTTTCATTTGGATCATATGTTCATATTTAGGTAATTTAGTTATGAAAGGGTAAATGCTATAGAACATGGTCAATTGCTAAGTAAGAATTATTTAAAGCTGATGATCTGTTCTGGATATCCTACTTTGTTGCAGGATGTATTGAATTGTGATCGAGCATTTAATTTTATGTGCTTAAGTTTATTTTATTTTATAAATTATTTTTTCATTAAAGGTAAAGCAGGGGTTCTCAATCGATAAGAGGGAATTTCCTTGGTTCTGGGAGGGAATGCAGTAAGCATTTTATTTGCCTGTTAAGTATTTAGTTTATGAACATAAAAAAAAAAAAAAAAAAAAAAAAAAAAAAATCCAATTTTGGTATTTATCAACTTTTTTAATATTTTTTGTTTAATAACCTAAATTTAAATAAATGTATTTTTCATGTTTTGGAATGGAGGGGGAATGATTGTTTAGCAATGATGGAAAGGGTGCATGAAGTTAAAAAAAGAAAAAAAAAAAAAAAAAACTTCTGGATTAGAGCTTGAGTAGCAGCTTTGAGTAATATTATACTCCAAAAATCATAAACATAGATAACTCTACAATAAATAAATGCTTAATCTTTTCTGGCAATTGACAGTGATGAAAAGAAATTAGCTATATCTCTACATATAATGAAACAAAGAGTCAGTGTGTGTGTGTCTTTCGTTCGCGCTGTGTGTGTGTGTCTTTCGTAAACTAATAGACCCATGGCTACGAAATTTGGTACATAGGTGCATCTAGACAAGAGCTAGTGCACCTCGAAGTGATTTTTTTCGAAATTCAAATTAGAATTTTTTTTATTTTATGTTTTGTGACGAAATAGCGTCATTTTGAGACATAATGGGCTATAGGAAAGCGAGATTTTACTCTACACACTACATTTTCACATCATCATGAAATGTAGGCACTTAGCTATTTTACTAACTTAAAATAAATTTCGTGTTTCAATAAATCAATTAAATACGAATTTATTTTACAAAGTGAGCTTAACACGTTTTCAACGGGATTTTTTCTAAAAAGTTTATGTTTAAAAATGTACAGTTTATTTTTCTTTGATTTTTGGACACATTAAACTTTCATCCTTGCAACTGCTTATACAAAAAGAATTTTTGAAAAAGGATAATATTTTGCATTTTTAAAAATTTTTTTAAATGAAGCTTCCGAGTACACTTCTCACATATTTACAAATGTGATTTTGGCAACAATTTTCCTTTCTTATTGTTGTTGATAGATTTTTGATGAAATCGCATCATTTTTAATAGTTTCATTCTTTTAGAAATATGGGTTTGGCATTTCATCGTATTTCTTATGTCACTGTTTTTAAGAAATTGGCATATTTCATTGCCATTTTTTATATATATAATACATTTTTATTGATGTTTTTTATAAAGTTGTTCTGCAGAGTAAAATTCTGCGCAGAATTTTTTTGTTTTTTGAGTTTCTTTCATGTTATTTTTTTGCTTATTTCACTGTTTGTAAGATATTGAAAAGTTTTGCATGATTTTTTTTTCTTCAATGGAAAGATGGTTAATTTTTTTTATTAGGATAATTAATATTTGTATTAAGGGATATAGCTTATTTCATTGTAATTTTTGGTGTTACTTTGGTAGACTGTTGCACGGATTTTGGCAATTTTTTTTTTCTTCGACTAATACGACTTATGGTAAACTCATTGCTGGATAAGTTATTTATGGTAACCGATACTTTGTTGTCATTTTATTTAAGAAATAATGCGTTTTATTATGCATAAATTCCGTGTTTGAAATATTATTTATGGCTTCTAAATATTAAAAATCAATTAAATTTTGCATTTTTATTTGAAATAAAAATTTTGTTGTTTATAATATTTTATGTAATTTTATGTTGTAGATGATGTAATCAATGGCGTCACCTTACTTAAAACATAATTGATTTTATTAATATATATAAATTTAATCTAATGTTTTAAACATTATTTATGGCTGTTAAATATTAAAAATACAATTTAATTTTGCATTTGTTTTAAAAATGATTTTATTATGAATGATTATTTAAATAATTTTAATTCTCTGCGTAATGTAATCAGCTCCTTTATTGGTTACTGAATATTTGTGCATTACCGCATCATTTTAAAATTTTATTATTCATCTCTTCGAATTCCTCAGATTTCAAATAGAATGGATATGTCCGTTTCGAAGATGAATGTTGTTATTGGTAATTACCAAGAATTATTGGTATCAGAATAAAAAAAATTGCCCTTTGAGACCTTATTTTGGCCAACCTGGCTTTCCTAATAAAATATTTATTTAAATTGTTAATAGCGTCAGCGGAAATTTATTTTAAATTTTTCGAGAAAACCTCGCTAATTGCTTCTCCAATGAAGTGCGAGAGATGTGGATCACAAATGAAGATCTTTTTTTTTTTTTTTTTTTTTTTTTCCTTCTGGTATTTATCAATATACGACAGGTAAAATACTTTAAAAAAATGTAAGTACATAATTTTATTTTACTATATAATTGTATACTTCAACTTTTATTAAAAAATTAATATAATGTTTTCAAAAATTCCTGAGATATTTATTGCCACATATGTTTTAATGTTAAATAATTAAATCCTATAAAACTTATTTTAAAGTATTTAAGCAATATTTTAATTCTTTTAAATGTTGGTATGATGTTTTTAATTCGATATTCAATTTAAGCAATATTTTAATCCAATTAAATGTTGGCGCAATGTTTTTATAGCAGTGTTTTTATTCTATTATATGAAAGTAATAATTTAACCTTACTTTAGCATTTTATAATCTTAGTAAATGTATTTATTTACATTTGCCAGCCACCTTAAAAAACAATGTTTTCGACAAAAAATTAATTCATTATTTTTAACGATATTTATTTTTTTAAAGTTTCTAATACTTTACTGTATGTGTAAAATAGGTAAAAACGGCATTTTTCAAGATGGCTGATGACTATAAAAACCGCGCCAAAATTGCGCCAATGTAAATCGCCAAAAATCCGTGCAACCGTTTACCAAAGTAGCACCTAATTTTTTTCTCTTGAAAATATAACATAAAATATCATTAATTATACTTTGCTTTTCGGAATTTTTTTTTAATTATTCTTTTATGTTATTTATTGCTCATTTAACTGTTTTTAAGATAATGAAAAGTTTGGAGTGATTTGTTTTAGGAAACAAAGTTCTTAACCTCCTTTATACCATTTGAGTTCTTAAGATTTTGCAAAGGGAATTTGGTTAATTTATTTATTAGGATAATTAATTTTTGTATTAAGGGATATTGCTTATTTCATTGTAATTTTTTTATACGTAATAACCTTTTTTTACGAAGTTGTTCTGCAGAGTAAAATTTTATGCAGTTTTTAAATTTAACGTTTGCCTTCAGCCATTTTTCCGGTACATTTAAAAGCCAGACGAAGGCTGGCAGCTAAGCTGCTAGTATATAATAATAAAAAAAAAAGTTTGCTGAAGGTATTTCATCAGTTATTTACCTACTCAAAAGAAAATCAACTGTATATTTATTGTGCATTATGCTAGAACTTTCTGTTTAAGTAGTGACTGGAAAAGTAAGGTGTATATGTAAGTAAGTAATTAATATATTTTAGAAATTCAAAAAATATGATGTTGTTAAGTCAAATAGCCTTAAGAGATAAGACTGTTTTGCATATATTTGTTTCAGCTTGCTCTTGTTTTCTATCAGGTACTTTTTACAAGATGTTTTAAAACCAAAGACTCAGGTTTAATTTAATTTGTAAGCAGTATAATTACTTGTTATAAAGCACTAACATTATAAAACACTAATTTATTTATTTTAAATAAGCTCATGAGGATATTTTTCCAGGTAAATAACAAAATTTTTAAGAAATTTCTCCCCCCTTTTAAATTTATTTGTTTTGTAATGAATTCTGCTTTTGTTTTAATTTTTGTATAATTTGCATAATTTTTCTGTAGAAGTTGTTTGTTACGAATATAACAATACATTTTGTGTTAATCAGTTACGTAGTTTTTACATGTTAGATTTTTCATCAGAAATGTGCTTGAAAATTTTATTTTCCATATGGCATACTACTGATAAAACTAATATATTTATGATAACTATTGGTAAAGGGTGTTATATTTGTAATCTTGAAATATTTTTCTTTTAGGCATTCATTTTTGGAAGATGTATGTAATAAAATACGAAGCAATTCATCAGTAAAGGTGAGTGTAGCAATTATAATTTTATATTATGTATTTGTATAGTTTCTTGTGTTTCTTATAGCATTCAATAGGGGGGAACTACGCAGATATTTCATTAGATACCCTATTTTAATAGTAATTAGAAAAAGTTGGTGATCAGATAAATTTTTAGAAATGGTGGAAATGTCTAATATGGGAATTTTTTTGACTTCAAATATTTGCAGGAGATCTATACATTTATGTATCAGTACTTTCTCTTAGATTTACAAATGTATGAATTTGCTGTATATTATGATAAAAGGAGAAGGCTTGAAAGGAAGGAAATATCAGATTCTAATTTTCCCCCATTATATCTATTACAAAATTAATTTAAACCAGCTTAGCTGTTTAATAGTTTATTTATCTATAAAAAGTGTGAGTCTGGTTTGTTGAGCAAATAAAACTGCTAAATGTGTGTGAAATGCATGTTGGGTTCAGTTCCTGTATATAGAAATGGTCACGTTTCAACTAAAAAAATATTCTCTTATTTTAAAAAATAAACTTGGTCCTATTATATTCCCTGTCTAATAATGGTAGAATTGCTCAAAAAATTAAAGAAATGACAGCATTAAAAAGTATTATCTGGGTATTTTACTAATAGTGGGGCAGCCAGCACAGTGTACACAAACACAGCAGCAATAGCAACCTTGTATCAAAACATGTGCCATGCATTATGATTTATCATTTTCCAATCCAGACATGTTCCATGTGTGAGATTTTAACTCATTGCTGATTTTTTAATGAAGAAACCAAGGTAGATGTTACTATTTTTGTAGTTCCCAAATGGAGTCTGCCATTCATGAAAAAAATATTCATAGTAAAAAATATATTTTGTTGAAGATGAAGTTGCACTATCTGCTGCTACCTAGAGATTTATTTGGCAAAATTTGAGTGGCCACATTTACCTCCTTCCCTAAAACAAGTATTTTCTAGTACATTAAGAGATCAGCAGTTTTATGCCTTTTGTTCAAATTTAATTTTTTTCTAATATTTTTCTTAAATGTTCATGTATGGTTATATTTTTGAGCACGTAGAATGTATGATTAAATTTCCCATTATTATTTAAGGCTGTTTGCACCAGCATTTATATCTGGTAACAGCTTGTGCCCTTATTAATGGAAAAGTACTATTAGCTAAGTACTTATTAGTGCTGTTAGCTAAAACACATTATGTTAAGTGTGACTGCTGTGTTTCAAAGTGTTGTTATCCAGATTTTTAAAATATTTATATAATATAAATGGCAAAAGCCTCTTTCTATTTATAAGGAGCAATCTGCTATGAGATTTTGCTCTGTGCAGTTAGTCTCTCATATGACACATCAGTCACAGTAAATGAGAAATAGGTGTAGCATTTTCTCTTAATTAAATTCAAATTTATGTATATTTTCTGTGTGTCTATCAGTTAATCTTCATACCCAATTTTTTTAATTGTATTGGGAACATACCTGAAATTCAGGGTAGACTGTAATGGTCTGTGTTTTAATTCAGCCTATTCTTTATCTGCAGGTAAAATTTTGAGTCAGCCATTTAATTAACTGTTTAGCAAACTTCTGTGTAGCATTTCATTTATATATGTTATAAAGAATAAAAAGAATTTAGCAAGAAATTTAAATTTGTATTCTTAAAATTTACCTTCCAGTAATCTGAGAGGTAATGTTTTCAGTCCAAAAATCAGGGTTGCCACGCTACCTGGAAAACCGGGAAAAGTCAGGGAATTCGAAAATTGACCAAAATATTCAGGGAAAAGTCAGGGAATTTAAGTATTTTTGTCAAAATCTGGAAAAGTCAGGGAAGTTCATACAACGATCCCGCCAAAAAAAGCGATTTTTGCGCCGACGTCGGAAGAGGTAACTTTTTTGGCGAATTATGTATCACGTGAGTGTCATTCGGGTAGCTGGCACAGAGCCAATTTTCGCAGCTCCAATTTGATTGTCTTTTAGAAAGGCAAAGCAACTTTCCCGCAACTTTTGGTTTCCAGTATTCTCGAGAATCGCATGTGCAGTGCATGAACTAAAGAAAGTACCTGTTCTCGTATAAAACAAAATGGGTTTAATCCTAGTATACGGTACCATGGAGGTTAGAATCAAAGAATATGTATTGTAAAGAAGGAAAACCTCTCTGCAACAGACGTGGCTGTGGCTCCGTTCCATCATAGAGGGAAAACAGTTGTGCATGTCTGATATATCTGTCGCCAAAGCTCGAAACCGGTGTCGAAGTTCGAAGGTCACGTTATCAAGAGTTCATAAAATGAATATCGTTTAAAATTTCTTTAACCACTTGCGCTAAAAAGACGTGCCACGCACGTCAAGATGCTTTTGTCTCAAACCGCGAGCGACGTGAACACCACGTCGATAAGCATTTATCGCAAAAATGAAAATAACGTGGTGCACACGTCGCCTAACAACGAGATTGTTTATTTCTCGAGTTACAGCTCTGGATTGCACTCGCAGATGCGGAGCGGCGTAAATGAGACACTTTATCGCTTGTTATATTGTAGCGCACGGCACCGCAAACCGTGAAGTTTAGTCTTAGCGCAAGTGGTTAAACTCTAAAGGGAAAGAAAATATTTTTTGGCGCAAGTAAATTAATTCATGGATTAGTTATTTTCAGGGGAAAAAAAAAAAAAAAATACGAAAATCCGTTTTTAAAATTATTGCGAAAAATCCAAGAAGAAACGTCCTTTGATAAAACGTTTCTTCTTGGATTTTTAGCAATAATTTAAAAACGGATTTTCGTAGTTTTCTTTTTGTCAATATGCGTTTCTTCTTAACACGTGTTTCTCAATTTCCTGTATACATCGCGGAGAGGGAAATTCTGGCCGCCAGGTTCCGTCGCCAAATCCCTTGGCAAATTTTCCCTCCGCATTCTAGCGGCGTAATAGCATTTTACTTGTATGGAACCTTTTCTTCTTTACATAGACGTTGTTTGGTTAGAATAATAATGGGATTTGGCGACATCTTGATGCGCAGTAAACGGGTCATTTTGGTCTTGGCGACAATTTTCAAAATCGTGCCAAAGCCTTACCGTATACTAGAATTTTACCGCAAAATCTTTTTAAACCTTTTTTTTTTTTTTTTTTAATAAATACCTTGCCATTTTGCAGTAAAATAAAAAAATAGTAATCAGTCATCTAGGCTAGCCATGTAATATAACTATATTCGCTAAAATATCGTTGATTATTCTAATTCAATTTTTAAGTAATTATTTTTATGTTATTCATATAATTTAATGTTGCTTCTTCCCTCTAAATTTATTTATTATTAGTAAATAATATTTCCAAATTTCAGGAAATTTTCTCTGGCATAATCCTGAAATTAATTATAGCAGTATGATGACATACATCATGAAATTTAATGCACATATTTTTTCCGTTTGTATGCTGCGAAATAAATATAAAAATACTTCAATTTATTAAAATAGATTTCTTTCTTTCGTTTAGCTGCAGAATGTCTGCGAAAAAAAGCCTTATTTTATTCCAGATTGGAAAGATTCTAATTTCAATCTTCAGTGGAGAAAACAACAACTATTATAATTATATTTGTGTTTTCAAGTGTGCCTTTTAAGAACATACCTCACGCAAATTAAATTTACCTAAAATCTAACCTAACTATTTAGCATTGTATTGTGATTTATAAGGACCGGATTAGCCTCGTGTTGAACTGGTGATGATCATGAGTAATAATTAAATAAAACATACATTTGTTATCCAATATATATATCTTAAATTTTATTAAGTTTCTTAAGTGGAAAACTAAACAAAATTATCAAACAAAGTATACCAAGAATAATTAAGAATAAATGTCCTCTGGGATTTATTAAATAATTAAGTGAATTTGCTACACAATACAAGTAATACCATAATTAATTTACCTCTTAGCACAGCCAACGTACATTACGCGGATAGACTGGAATTTTCTTGAAACACACCTGGAAAACCTGGAAAAGTCAGGAAATTTCATTCTCCTGTTTGAGTGGCAACCCTGAAAAATTCAATATTGAGTTTTTTATGAATAAGCATGAATTAGGGTCCCCATAACTCATTTTTGCTATTTTTATGATGATGTCTGTCAGTATGTTTGTGATGATTTTTTTCATCTACAATAACTCTTATATGAAACTTCTAAAAGTTTCTATTTTCCATTGCATTTATATAGAGAGTTTATCAGATTTTGGATAAAATTGGACATCCAGAAGTGGTAGTTTACTTGAAGTCCATAACAGTTTTTTTTAATTAAAGACTATATTAAAATATAATCCCAAACTTTTCAATTGTAATATTTAAGACTTTTATAAGTAGGAACAACATTTTAGATTTTGGCTAAAGTTGATAGACCACAAGTGATACTTTATCGAGCTCTGAACGAACTTTCATAAAAAAGTATAGTGCGAGAAAATCCAAAACTTCTCAAATTTCGTATTTAAAACAGGTATGTGATTGAGAATGCATATTACATGTATAAGCATCAAATGTATTTTTGGAATTATGTTAGATTCAACGGAAATAAACTTATCATGAAGACGAGCTTTCAAGTTCAGTCATATCAATTTTCAAATAAAAGGAGTTATACCTGAAATGTATTACTTTTAAAGAAATAATATAAATAATATAGCACTTGTTAAAAAACATGGCAATAATTAACTGTCTGTTGAGATTCTAAAGAAAATGCTGATTTTTAAGATTTTGTAGTTGAATTGTATGTGGTGTAAGTGCAAAGAAAGTGATGTTTAATAAATAAAGCTAAAATGACAAGAAAAGGCTCAAAAAGAAATTATGGCAACACTTAACACTCTTTCAGGAATTCTGAAGATATGCTGCTTTTAAAAATTCTGTGATTGTTAAGAATCTGAAAACAGTGTATGACCACTGCATATGCAGTACAAAATATGAGACTGGGACTTCAGCAATTCCAGATTTTGGGAATTTTACTGATTTTAGATGATTAATTTAAATTTAGTAAGATTACATGTAGAAATTGTAAAATTAAAAATCTGAAATAATGAAGCATTTGTGACTGTAAGGGAATTGGAAAAAGGTGAGCGTTTATTTGTTTGCATCATTAAGAGCTTCTTTCACTGTAAGTTGTTTAAGTTGCTTCATTTTTTGTGCTAATACTTTCCCTTTAATGTTACTGGTAGACATAATTTCTTGTTCAGTTACAAAATGTTGTTGTTCAAGTCCTGTAATTACCGTGTTGAGAAAATTCCCACTAAATTGTTAGGTAATTTAAATATAACAAACAAATATAACAGGTATTTTGCAGAATGCTGTTATTTCTTTTAGGAATATTTTACAAAATAGGTTAGAAATATCATCTATGTTCTTTTATATGCAACTGTTTGTAGTTTTTATGGAAATTCCTTAAAAAGTGCAAGCTATGGAAAATTCCAAAAACAGGGAATTTTACTGAAAGCAGAGCAAGGGAAGTTGTTTGCAAAACATAACCAACTTATTCATCTGATGATTGGTGAAATGCTTGTAATGTCATGTCAACATGTTTACTTCATCTTGTTGATTTTGAAGAGTAGTCAGCTGTAGATCATCAGCAAATTCTGACCTATATTTGCAATCAAGCGTCCTGTAGTGAAGGATTTGATTATCCTGCATCCTGTTCGGCTATATTATAGCAAGAAAGTGTAGCACATTATCACTCACTGCTTTTTGTGTTAAAATTTATATTCATTATTATACATGTATAGAGAGGTGGATTTTAGAAAAAACAAGCAAAAAGTGTTTTTGTATAAAATATCACATTGTATAAATGTCATTATAAATCAACTATGATCAGGGAAGATTCCACTTAAATGAGGCAAAATCCTGTTGTTTAGCAAAAGAATACTTCCATTAAAAAATATATTGCCACCAGTTTCAGTGATCTTATTTTTTAAAGTAAACAATGAAATATGCACTGTTTACATAAAATTCATATATTATGGGAGGATTAGGATTTTTGGTTTTGGGGTTTGCAAGTTTTAGTTTCTGTGAATACGTAATAAAGGTGTGATGACAGAATTATCTGATGACATGGGAACTTTTTCCTCTTTTGATAGTAAAATCTATCTTTTCGGCAGAGAGCAAACTCTCAGGTGACTCTCCTCACTCCGCAGCACGTAATTAACACCTCTTTTGGGTGATTCTAAGTGTTTTGGCAGAGTGCCAGCTAAGATTGTGTTGCACGTGTAAACGATAGCAGCAAAGATTTTTCTGTTGTGCATAGTATAAGAGGTAACTCTAATTGTTATGTACTTTCTCAAAGGCATGAAGAAATTAGTGTTATAAAAATGAAAGAAATATCAGATATCTTTATGGTCAATGAAATGGATGTTATAAAGCTAAATGCTGTTTTGTTCCATTATTAATTGAATACAGCCTTCCTGTTTCAGTTTCTGACCATTGAAAACAGCTTTTAAATGCAATCTGCCAAATTTTAACTTTGCAAAAAAAATACCTCATTCAAATGCAACCTGCGAAATAATTTTTTCTCAGACTGCGTTTTAGCAAAATTTGGTGCAAAATTTCTTGAAGGCATTCTCATTGAAAAAGCAAATCTATAGGCATGAAGAACTATGTTATAGAAAAAAATTATCTAAGTGGGAAGTTAGCATTTTTGCTGCCAGCTATGTCAGGTTGTGTTTATGGTTAATCCCCTGATATAGAAGTAGATTGCACCCAAATACCAACTTACATATTATAAGAGGTAATAAATAGCCTGAATTTATAGCCTGAAGGCTGTGTTGCTGATTGTTTCAGCCTGCTTGTCGTAGTCTTTCGACAATGGTAATGTGACTTTGAAGCTATCCTGAGTAATACTGGCTAAATAAATTTGTGTCTCATTCTTCATAAAGGGTTGTTGTTAATCACTCCAAATCCACGTACCCATACAGAAACACAGCAATAGTATGACAAATTACTACTATTATTTCAGAATGTTATTTGTGTATCTTTGCACAATGCTAAATTTTCTTTTAATTTGAAACTAATTTTTAACGTTTACTCTGTGCCAATACCAGCAATCATACTCAAAACGTAATGGCACTTCAACTGGAGAATAAACAATGAGGTGTTGCTTTTCCCGCACCAGCTCGTGGCTTACAATTGAGGCGTTGCTCCGCAACCAGCATGTGATCGACAGCAAATATGTTAAGCTTGAGAAGCATGCTGCTTATAAATCATTACATTTGTAATTTATAAATGAAATTTAAATACTTTCATTGTTAATTGTATGTTTTTTTTTTTTTTTTTTTTTTTTTTAATTTTCGTTTAGATATTAGAATCCAAAAACTCCATAAAGATATTTCTTCTACAGTTATCTGCAACTTAAAATATTTACTTCAGTAATACATTAACAGATTTTCTAATATTGCTACTTGACTAATAAGATGAAAATTAAATATGCATTTAAAGCATACATTCATTACATGCACAGTTTCAAAGTTGTAAAAATGTTTTCATGTTGATTGCTGACACGTTTTGCTGTAGATTGTATTCATAATATACTTTGTAGTAATTTAAGGGCAAATCAAATTTGATGTAGATTTTTCTGCCTGTTATATTGTACATGTTTTTTTATATTTATTTATTATTAATCTATGAATACTATTTTTTTTATATCCGTTTAATGTTTCTTAACTGAAATTTAAATTAAGCTGAAGTTATGATTTAGTATATACTTTTCATTAACTTTTTATTTAATTAATTATAAATTTGAAAAGTGCTGAATAAAAATTGGATTTTTTTTTTTCAAAGGGTGAAACTATTTAAGATTGATGTGCTTTGCATTGCCTGTAAACAGAATTTGTAAGGTATGCAATATATTTTTTTTTTATTTCGCAGAATGTTCTGCATTTGGCTTTTATCCATTTAGTAATTATTTTAACATTGTTGAAGTTTGTAATGTCATTAGTCAGAGTAAATAAAAATGCATATATTTTAGAGATTAATAAATTTTCTTAACACATGTAGATATAACTTTTATTGTCTGAAATGGAACAAATACTTTTTTCATTTAATAAATTCTTCATATGCAGTCAAATACCGAAAATCCGCATTGCCTCTCAAAATATAAACATTCGGTGTATAGGTTCTGGAAACCGCAACATTGAGTACGAAATATTGAAGAAAAAATACTTACCAAATATTTACGGTAACACAAAAAGTGCAAATTCTGCAAAAGATGGCGGCAGGTGCTACTCCTCAATTTGTAGCAGAATGGTATGGAATTGCAACATGATTGTGTATTATATACAGAAAAATAAAGAAAAGCTGTTGAAATTTTACAGCAACAGTGATTCTAACACCAGAATCCGAAACCGGAAATCTTTGCATGAGGCGAAATTGGCAAACCTCGGTACTGTGTACATATAACACAATGAATAATATAATCAATTTATATATATAATAATAATTTAATGCATATAATTATGTAATGAAATGTATCTAATACGCCTTATTTATTTTGCACTTTTAGTCCGAATATTATGCTTTATCTTTTCTGTCCTGAAATCCACACAATCCTAAAATCTGCACAACCTCTGGTCCCTAGTTTTGCAGATTTCTGTACTTTTACTGTACTTGTTTTTTTAAAAAAGAAAGGATATAGTTTGTATGGAAAGTTGCTTTCCTTTGATGATATATACTTAAGAGGATTATTTTTTTAAATGTTAGATATTTTATTCAGGTTCTGTTACAGTATATCTCTTCATTTTCCTTATTATAATCAATTAATAAGCAGAATATGTTCTAGAATTGTATGTAATTTACTAGCTCATGAGTTTGTAGCATCTAATATGTGAAGAATTGTTTTTCAGTTATGCGAAAAAAAGAAAGGACATTTTAGAAAATTGAAATGAAATAGCAAACAACCTAATATTAACGTGTAAAACAAGGGAAAAGAAATATTTTTAAATGTATAATTAATATATATATACATATAGAAAGGCTGTTTTGTTAAATTCAGTATATTGAATGATGCTGCAATACCAGTATTTAACATTTATAGTAATTCACATTCATTATCAGGATTTTTTTTGGGGGGAGACAGCATTTAGTTGGTTGTTGATGATTTAACTACCACTTATTAAAGAAAAATTTTTAATGTTGCCTCTTGATTGCATCTCAAATACTTATTATATAATCAGGTATTATACAAAACTATTATTTTCTACTGAAGTATGTAACATAGGATGTCAGAAATATCTTTTATAATTGTAATAATGTGAAGAGTTGTTTTTCACTTATGCGAAAAAAAAGAAGAGGCATTTTAGAAAACTGAAATGAAATAACAAACAACCTAATATTAATGTGTAAAACAAGGAAAAAGAAATATTTTAAATGTATAATTAATATATATATATACACACAGAAAGGCTGTCTTGTTAAATTCAGTATATTGAATGATGCTGCAATACCAGTATTTAACAGTTATAGTAATTCACATTCATTATCAGGATTTTTTTTGGGGGGGGGGGAGACAGCATTTAGTTGGTTGTTGATGATTTAACTGCCACTTATTAAAGAAAAATTTTTAATGTTGCCTCTTGATTGCATCTCAAACACTTTTAGGTATTATACAAAACTATTATTTTCTACTGAAGTATGTAACATAGGATGTCAGAAATATCTTTTATAATTGTAATAATGGTGCACATGTATATATATATATATATATATATATATATATATATATAATAAAAACAGTTACGGATAAATTATGTATATTATGAATTAAAGGTATCATGAAAAATTCAAAAATTGCTTTCAAACTCTTCGGCATGTTTAAGTGGCAGCATCTGTGAAAACTCGATGGTGGTTTCTATACTGCTTGATGGTTCAGTCATATCTTCATGGATGTTCAGGAATCAGGTCTTTATGGTCTCCTTATTCCTGGATATTCTTGTATTTAATTTTCAAACCTTTATTATTATGCATTGTGATATTTTTGTACGTTAAAGAGGAAAGTTATTTGTAAACAATAAAAATCTCTCTTTGATTATGCTAATTTCATCAGGCTTTATCATAAAAATTAAGGGAAAAGAGGGATTACTACGGAAATAAAATATATATTGATTATTATTATTCACAGGCTAATTTTGTAGAATTACAGAATTTCTTAAACTGTCGATTTAAAATTGGCATTACTTTTTTTAAATGCATATTTTGAGAGACAGTATGGTGTATGGTTTTTAAACTGAATGTAATATTCTTTGTATGCTTTTCATAGCATGCAGTTGCATATGCAGTGTGACCTATAGAAAAAGTTCAGAAAAGGGGAACAAATATATTAGCATGTTAGAAATGAGGTTTTTAAGCCTTCTTCAAAAGTGAGAATTGGAGTTAAAAATTAATGAGTATAATTGATAATTGATTAGTGACTCAGTATCTTAGTGAAAAGAGGAATTTAATTTCCCATCCTTCTTTCTTTAATGCTCTTTACCTTTTTAATATGCCTCGCAGAAAGAAATCAGGGAGTGAAAATCAAAAGACCTTGGTGGTCAAATTCTTTTTTCAAGATGTTATGTTTTATCAGGGAAATTGCTTAAATTTTTTATGGAAAGTCAGGGAAATTAAAAAATTGAATTTACTTGGGAATTGTGTTTTATCCGTAAGCCATGTTTTCTGCAGAATATTAGGATTTCTTGCGATGAAATCTTGAAACTACCTTTTTGTTTCATTACTGAGTTTCAGCCTTAATGAAAGAAGTTTGTCAATATGGTCAGCCTTTTGGCATCTGCTTTTAGATTTTCCCAGTTCATGTGCCAGTTTCTGCCAGAATCTCTTCAGAAGGACCAATAGTCACTTTGTTGCATCTTTACTAGTTCCTGGTTCACCTTCAAATGACCACTGTTGTGCACATTCATCAATGT
Organism: Stegodyphus dumicola; assembly: GCF_044657685.1. Lineage (NCBI taxonomy): Eukaryota > Metazoa > Arthropoda > Arachnida > Araneae > Eresidae > Stegodyphus > Stegodyphus dumicola. Next base: position 40,985,203 of record NC_140776.1, read on the forward strand.
ATAATTGTTTCTATTTGCCTTAGAAGATACTGAATTTAGAACTTTTCTGCCTTTCTGACAGCACCAAGCCAAAAATTGGTTCTGGCATACCTTAATAGACATATGCATTATAGAACATGAAAATACAGCATCCTATTTGTACTGTGTGGCCTAAATTACCTAATGTCAGATTGACCTTGGCCACTTGCTAATCGCCTCATGTCTGCTAGCAGATAGTTAATCTTTTTATTCTGCAAAGGCACTTATGACCGATATGAACAATAATCTTGCTGCTTTTATGGCCTTGTTTCCTCTCTTCCATTCATTTCCAAAGCTGTGTGGAAAGCTTTTAAGTGCCAGTTGTGAGTTAGGTGTACTGTACTTTGCAGTAGTATAGACGATTGTTAATTTCTTGTTCCCATGCAGATGAGTACAGCATTATGAAACCACGATTATCATTAATAATGAAAAGTTATTGCAGAAGTCAGAAATTTGCCTTTCAATTTTTTTTAATGATTTTAAACTGTTGTTTTTAATTTATAACTTTTCTTTCACCAGGAAGAAGATCAAACATCTGTGCGAGGTATAGCAGCTGTATCACAAAATTAGAACTCAATATAACTGCATGGTGTGAAAGGCAATATTTCATTTTGTAGCCCGTGGAATGAACAACTAATTGCTACCTGATGTAATTGCAGTAATAAGTTTTCTAATACCTAATACATTATGCAATTATTTAAATTTTTGATGCAGTCAGTAAAAGTTTTCTCCTTTATTAAATGTGAAGTATATATTTGTTTTTGGAAGTTGCATCTCTTTGTCCATGAAATGGAAAATTGTTCTCATTCTTTTTATTTTTTACAACAATAAATAATTTTGAAAAAAAAATGTGATAGTCAAAATAATGTGAAATGTTTTTATGATAGATATTGCAAATAAAATTTTTAAATTGGTTATTTATACTAAAAATATTGTCTACTTAATTTGTATTAGAATTTTTGTATCAGGTATTAGATGGAAGATTGAGAATTATTAAAGGATTTTTATACTTGTGAATTCAAACAAAGCATTTTTTTGTCAGTGAAATTGACAACATTATTGTACACATAAACAATTCATGTGTGCTGCACTTAAAAAAAAATTCACAAATATCTCTTTTGTGATAATAAATAAAACAAGTCTTTTAATTGCTTTGTATTCATCTTTTTTAAAACATGAAATGATTTTAAGTTATGAGAATTTGAATTTTATTGCAAGGTTTAAAATTTTATTCTTTTATTTAGTGAAATAAATTTTACTGTTTATTACTATTGAGCAGTCTGACATCATGCATTTTTATATAGTTTGCTGTGAAAATAAATGTGTTCATGGAGCATTAGTTATAAAAGAAATCTGTGCCACAAAGCTCCTTATATTTTATGTTTCTGTTGGAACTTTGTTTTCTCTTTTTGCTCTATTTACTGTATTCTGTTTTCTTTTTGTGCACTTTAAAATGTTCAGTGTTTTATTCGAAATTCAAAAGCCGGTTATTCGAAGAAAATATTTACGTTTCTGTGACAAATGATTTTCTTCTATATATTTTGGTTTATTACCCTTTAATCATTCTGCACTCCCCCCCCAAGGCTTTTTATGAGCCTCATAGAAGTCTAGCTGAATAAATGTACTTTAAAAGATTTGATTTGTAATCTCTCTGGATATGTGTGAACTTGTATAGAAATTTACTTATCATATTTTTCTCTGATCGTTGGTTTTGAAATTTTGCATTACAGTCATGTGAATCAAGGCTATAAAATCTGAATGACAATGACGTAGAAGAAAAGTAAATATTTTCGTGTTGTAATATTTTTAGAAAAATGTATATGCTTGATTATGAAGCAAAAAATAAAAACCTTGTGACAATTCTAGTTTTCTTTTTCTGATTAAATCATTTTTTTAATCTTAATAGTTTATTTATTTTTTTAACTTCTGTGATGGTTATAATCTTTTTTTTTTTTTTTTTTTTTTAAATAGAGCAGTAGAGCCTTTTTTCCCTCACCCATTTCGATGAATTTTTTGTTTCTTGTTGTAGCCATATCGATAGATATGTGATGATAATTTGTTTGATTCTAATTAGTTAAAAATATCCATTGTCATTTAAATGAATGTGAAATGTGTGTTTTTGTATTCTCTAAAGAATGATGTTGAAAATTCTTAATTTTAAGAAGAAAAAAACCAAGAATCAAAACAGAAAATAATAAGCTATTTAAAAATTTATTTGAGTATAATTTGTATGATATTTTATGTAAGATTTTGAAGATATATTGATGCTGTTAACTATAAAATATGAAGTATAAAATTTACATTTTCATTCGATATTTGACTAATAATTTGAGCTTGTCATGATATTAACTGTTTTAATTTATTTACTCTGCTAAATTACGTAGCATTTTTTAAAACTTGGTATTTGTCCCTTAGTCGTACCAATATTTTTATTATTTTACTCTTTTAAAAGAGTTCGCTTAGAATTTCAAACAGCCTTTTCAATATTTTCTCTTAGTTGAGACCAGTCTTTACTATTATTTCCTGTATTATATTAGACGGTTCTCAGACAAAAGCCTACTGGACAAAAGCCCACTATGATAATTGCCCATGCGACAAATACCCACAGCGATGAAAGCCCACACTGATAAAAGCCCACGTTAATAAAAGCGCACATAGATATAAGCCCACGCTGATAAAAGCACACATAATCAAAAGGGACTTATGCTTTTTTAATTATTTTTATGTATTTATAATTTTAATTATAATAAATGGAGTATTCAGATCTGAATTTTAATGTCTCAAATATGTCTGTTTGTATATTCTATTACTACTTTATTTGTTTAATTTATTAGGTTGAAAGCAAACTTTCTACTCTCTGATTAAGTGATTAGCTATAATGTTTCGATGATAAATCTGAAATTGCATTTTATTATTTATTTACTTATTTAACTTTGGTATGTGTATGTGAAAATGAAAAATATTTTGGAGTTTCTCACATGCTATGTTTTAAGGTAATATGGCTGAGATTAAATATAATTATGTTTCATTATTAAAACTATTAACTTTTTAATTAAAAACACTTGAATTTTTTTTATTTCTTTTTAGTTTTTCCTTTAGTTCCTTTTTAGTTTAGGAATATTAAAACAGTTAAGCACAATGAAACTTGACTAAGGGATATTTTATTCTTTACTTTAGACTGAGCTTATTATCAAAGTTTAAACATATTTCTCATTGAAAGCTCTTTTGAATGTAACAATTATTCAGTTCACGGTTTTAAAGGATTTTGGTTGTAGATATGGTGGTCTTAGAAATGTGATATTCGCTGTCAATTTTTGTTTATGTTCACAAAAAATGCACGTCTCTTCAAAAGGCAACCTCTTAGAAATGTCGTCAATAGATATAATTCACTAGAATTATTTTCTAATGGATAATGGAATTAATTTAAAATGTAATGTCAATTAGAAAACAGCTTTTTACAATAGGGAGATTTAAAAGCACTGTAATTTTTCTTTCACAATCAGCTGTTATATAAGATTAGCTGCTTTCTGTATAATTTCCATGTTATATAACTGATATCCATGTGTCTTGAACAAATATACAGCAAATGCCAGACAAATTATTAAAAAATTTCAATTTGAAACATTAATACTAATTTTCTATTACTATATATAATGCTATGAATGAATGATGAATTTATATAATATGGATACATAGAATCTAAAAACGATGAACTTTGGATATGATGACTATAAATATAAATTTATGCAGTGACAAAATTTTATTAGATGTTATTATATGCATTGTTCTCTGCCCTCTTCACAATCTCTAATAAAATGCTATGTATTTATTACTATAGTTTGAGGTGATTAAACTTAAATTTGTACCCATGTTGACTTATAAGAGTTGTTCCATCCCCCCAAAAAATAAATAAATAAAATGAAAATTTAAAAAAAAACTATTCCAAATTGCAAAAATTAGTTGAAAGATTAAAAGGTTACATTTGGAATTCATTTTCTGACATGGTGTCCCCTGACAGTTTTAATTTATTCAGAAATCTAAAAGAAAATATCTCTAGAAAATCGCCAAATTATAATTGTTACATTCAAAACAGCTTTCAATGAGAAATATGTTTAAACTTTGTGTGTAAAGTAAAGAATAAAATATCTCTTAGCCAAGTTTTCATTGTGCTTAACTGTTTTAATATTCCTAAACTAAAAAGGAACTAAAGGAAAAAGCTAAAAAGAAATAAAATAAAATTCAAGTGTTTTTAATTAAAAAGTTAATAGTTTTAATAATAAAGCATAATTATATTTAATCTCGGCCATATTACCTTGAAAATAGCATGTGAGAAACTCCACAATGATATTTTTCATTTTCACATACACATACCAAAGTTGAATAAGTAAATAAATAATAAAATGCAATTTCAGATTTATCAGTGAAATGCTATAGCTAATCACTTAATCAGAGAGTAGAAAGTTTGCTTTCAACCTAATAAATTAAACAAAGTAGTGATAAAATATACAAACAGACATATTTGAGACATTAGAATTCAGATCTGAATACACCATTTATTATAATTAAAATTATAAATACAGTCAAAAGTCGTTAATCCGGACTCGTCGGGACTTCGGCGATTCCGGATTATCGATTTTTCCGGATTATAGATCATCAGTTTAAATCGCGTAAGATGGCATGCAGAAATTCTAAAATTAAAAATATGAAACCGTAATTTATGAAATAAAGAACAATTATGATCTAAAGGGTATCAAAATTTACAAAAAAAGCTTAATATTTATTTGTTTACTTTATTAAACATTTCTTTCGATGTAAGTTGTTTAAGTTGCGTTGCTTCGTTTTATGTGATAATACTTTCTCTATAATTCTATAAACAGATATAATTTTTTGTTCACTTACAAAGTTCCGCTGTTCAAGTCCCGTTAATTGCTGTGCCGAGAATACCGACTAACTTGACAATCGAAATTTTTTCGTTTTCACTAACCTCTCTGTCACATTCTTCATGTCTTTATCCATTTTTTGCAGCAATTCCACTTTTTGTTTGATGGACATCGAAACATACTTTCGTTTTGTACGATCCTTTGGGAGCTCCAGAATCAAAAATTCTATTTGACATAATCGAAAGTTCAAGTTTACTTTTATAGTATTGCTCTTACAGTCTGCAAAAAATAATAAGCCGGATCCAATTCGAAAATTAAGGAACAACGCAATCATCAACATTAACTGAAATAGATAATTTTAGCTTACACCGTCCATTATACATAAAACGCGCATGTGAAAACGTATTCTGCACTTGCGCACACGCAAATGCGCAGTTGTAAGAGGTCTTATGCGCACGCGTAAATGCCTGTGCGCATGTGTCAACGCGGCGCATGCGCAGAAAGTTTTTAGCTTTGAGGTCCGGATTATAGATCATTCCGAATTATGGGTGTCCGAATTAACGACTTTTGACTGTATATAAAAATAATTTTAAAAAGCATAAGTCCCTTTTGATTATGTGCGCTTTTATCAGCGTGGGTTTTTATCAATGTGCACTTTCATCGGTGTGGGTATTAGTCGCGTGGACAATTATCCCAGTGGGCTTTTGTCTGGTCACCATATTAGACATATGTAAAAATAGGCTATATATGCTTTTTGTGTATATCATGTCATGCTTGAACTAGTAACAGGCTTGGTGTCATGTTTGAACCGTGACCTTTCTTCCACTTCTTTACAAGGAAAGGAAAATAGGTAAATTTTTGAATTTCTCTGTAAATTTTGCGCCAAATTTTACAAAATTTTATATTTATGCATAATTTGAGTCGTAGAATCGAAATTTAGAAAAAAATTGCATGTCATTTCAGAAAAAGTCCTGTCAAAATACCTATATTAGAACAATTTCTAATGTAAGTATTTTGACACAATCGGACCCAAGTGTTGCTTTCGAGAAACGAAAAACGCAATTTGAATTTCGTCAATCAGCCAAGTAGAACGGGAGATACAGAACTTTCACTTTTTTTTGCACAGTGTACATATTAATTATATATCATCATATTTATAGTTTTCATTTCTTGCCTGAACTAATCATGTTCAGTATACCAAATTCAGTTTCTTGGAAGTTTTTATAATGCTGATTGTTTCAGAAATGTTCCAGCAAATTTTTAGACAGTTTGAATCTCATAAGTCATCATCCTTTTTTTTTAGGCTCTGCAGATTTTATTGATGTCATTAGCAAAGTAGTATTTTTCATAAAATACAAAAACATTTTTATCTTGGTGATTATTAACATCTGTTGGATTGTTTGGATTTTTTTAACCATGAAATGGATTAACTCTTCTGGTTTTACTGGGAGACTGCCAGTCTCCTGCTGCTGCTAGAAAGATGACAAAATTATTAATATATCATTCAATAATTAATATATATATATATATATATATATATATATATATATATACAGAACAATGTCTTTAATCGGGACTTCGGCAATTAGGGGTTTTTCCGAATTATAGATCATCAATTTAAATCTGGTAAGATAGTATGCAGAAATTATAAAATTAAAAATGTGAAACTGTAATTTATGAAATAAAGAGCAATTATTATCTAAAGGGTATCAAAATTTACAAAAAAAAAAAAAAAAAAAAGCTTAATATTTATTTGTTTACTTTATTAAGCATTTCTTTCAAGGTGCGCATGCATAAAGCATACTTTACGCGTAGTTGAAATTAGAAAATTGCAACCAGAAAACTATTTGATGTGTATTCGTGATATTTATAATGACGAGGAATTTGATTAAATCAAATCAAAGACTGAGTACTTCAGTACATCGAGATGAAATACTACGTTAGTAAGCCGAATAAAATAAAAACATCTGCCCTGAAGATGAGGATAGTGCTGACAGATCAACTTCCAGTTCATTGCATGCTGCGACGTCCCTCCCTTCCAGAGCAGTGTGAAATTGATAAACAGATTTCGGAATGGTTAGAGAAATAAAGGATATGCCTTTATCCATTTTTTGCAGCAATTCCACTTTTTGTTTGATGAACATCAAAACATGCTTTTGCTCTGTAGATTGTTTGGCAGCTCCAGAATCGGAAACTTTTTTTTTACATAATCGAAAGTTTAAGCTTACTTTTTATAAAATTGCTCTAACAGTCTGCAAAAAATAATAAGCCGGATCCAAGTAGAAGATTAATTAACAACACAATCTGCAACATTAACTGAAATAGATAATTTTAGCCTAGCTTATACCGTCCGTTAGACATTAAACGTGCATGCGTAAACTCATATGCGCATGCGTAAACGTATTATGCGTATGTGTTTACGTGTTATGCATTATGAGTTTGCGCATGCGCAGAAAATTTTTAACTTTGAGGTCTGGGTTGTGGACGTCCAGATTAAAGACTTTGTACTGTATATATATTATAAAAAAATGAGTTGCATGAAAGAAAAACTAAAATATTTATATATTCTACGAAAAAAATTCCATGAAAAAGTTACTTTATTTCGAACAACCTACTATTATGTAGGTAGAATTTATTAATAATGTTATATATCTTCAGTTCAGTATAAACTGTGAAACTGTAGAAAAGCCATCATTCTCATGAAATGAGTTAACCCTTTCGAGATGGTATGCTTTTGTTTAACCCATTCAGGGCAGCAGCCCGCAGAAGATAGAATTAATTAAGAATCGGGACTCTCCAGCTATTTTATTATGCTTGCCGGGGGCAATCAAATACGCATGCGTAAAGCCTAAGAGAAAAACTTTGTTGGTGGTTTTGAGGTCCAGATTTTACATCGTTCCGGATAATAGATGTCTGGATTTTGAACTTTGTCCTGTAATAGAGATTTTGGAAAAGGGGAGGAACTCCACTGAGGCAACTTTCAGAGATTTCCGTAAACTAAATTTGAACTATAAAGTTTGATACTGTGGTGATTATTAAGGTAAAAAATTTGATGTGGACACCATGTGACTTCATGGTACAGAATATTAAATTATATGCAGTTTTTGCTGCATTTCGTTTAAATTGATTTCCTCTAATTTCATTAGACATTCAATTAATTCAGTTCTCACTTCGAAGCAAGACAAAAATACATAAAACCTTAAAAAAATTAATTAAAATTGAAAAATATAAAACACCAAATACAGTAAAAATATTTTATAAAAACATTTATACAATTAAAATTAGAGTTTCTATGCAAAAACAAGCAATTTGGCCAGCAGGCAATAAGACAGATTTTTCGGTGCACAAAACTGAAAGTTTACATTTGGTCCCACTCAACAAAAAGACACTGAAGGTAAAGGAAGAATTAATTCACTATTTCAAAGAACGTCTATGTACAGAAGGAAAGGTTCCATAGACATAAAATACACTGGAAGGAGGAGGGAAAATTCGCCAAGGAATTTGGCGACGGAACCTAATGGCGAGAATTTTCCACTTACGGATTTTGAGAAACGTGTTAAGAAGAAACGTTCTTTGATTTTTCGTATTAACTTGAACTCGGATTTTCATACTTTTTTTTCCCCTCAAAATAACTAATCCATTAATTAATTTACTTGCGTAAAAAAATATTTTCTTTTCCTTTAAAGTTTAAAGAAATTTAAAACCATATTCGTTTTATGAACTCTTGATAAACGTGAACTTCAAACTTTGACGCTGTCTTTGAGCTTTGACAAAAGATATTTCATGCATGTGCAGCTGTTTACCTGTACATTGGGACGGAGCCACACCTGTTGCAGAGAAGTTCTCCTTCTTAACAATACATATTCTTTGATTAGTCTGCTATGTTTCGAACGTAAACAAATATGGCTGCTATGGTAAAAAAAAAATTAAGCTTAGCTTCACTTTTAAATTGTTGCTAATTCTACAATTATTGCATGCAGATTAACTAAAAGTATAAAAACCTTAACTGGAAGATAACAACATAATTCAATCATTTTTAAAGCAAAAAATGCACAACCAACTGCATTACCAACATCAGAATTAAAAAAAAAAAAAAAAAAGCTCACAAAGCCAAGTAACAGAGAGGATATATGTGCATATATATATTTATTTATATACTTTTGGTGCAGTCGATTGCGATCAAAATGGGAGGTACACAACTACATATTACAGCAGCCTTATATACAAAATTTTTCAACATTCTGAGGCTACTCGTTTTGAGTTATGCGAGATACATTATGTACACATGTCATGAAAAAATCTCTTTTGAATCCATTTTAAATCCTTTCTGAAACCCATTTTGGGAAAAGGAGTCTTTTATTTTGTTCTTACATACAGATATCATGCAAAAACATCCTTAAATTGCATTCAATAGCGATCAAACTGGATATTTTCATTGAAATACAATACACGAAAATTTTTTCGATTACAATACTTCCTTTACTTTGTACAAAAAAGTAAAAACAATGCATTTCATCATCTGTGAAAGTAAAAAACAACCAGAAGTGAACATGTTCTAGTATAGAGTTTTATTATATGAGAAGAAATATTGCAAATTCCTAAGTATTTAGGTTAAGAGGATTTTATCATCATCAATGGTTGGGTTCATAGATTTCAACAGAAGTATATTTTACTGTTAAGAAATGAAGAAGCTGGAAATGCCATATTGCAACACTAAGAAATATCCATTCTGTGAGATGCTCCTAAGCAATTTAAGTGATCCATTATATTCAGGAGGAGTGAATGTGGTCTATTTTACATTGTTCTTTTAGGCAAGGGGCAATTTTTTTCCAGAAACGAGCGATGTGTATGCAGGAAGAGTAAAGAATGGTTAAGAGTTACATCAGTAATGTTTGCAAACAGTTTTCAGAAGATTATTCATTTGTTGACTAGAAAATTCAGGTAGCCATGCTAAAAGTGTCGTGCTGCCTTCCTGTGTGAAACCAACTAAAAGCTTGACAGCAAAAATCCAAGAAAAAAACAACCAAGCATTTTGATAACCATTCCTTCAAATGTTAATGGAAGAGGTGTGTTTATTGCAGATAATTGTCTGGTACACCATGATGTAGCAAATTTAAAACAGTTGTATTTACAACATTACTTCCATGTAATGAGTGTTACGAAATAGATGGGATAAAGACATGATTGAAAATTAAAAAGCCAGGTATTGAAAGTTGTTTCTAGAAGACTTAACTGCAGCATCTAGTAACAAAAAGGAATATCACATTTCTATCTGAATGCAATATTCTACATTTATAAAAGCTGAAATTCAGTATTTATTTCATCCATTTTTAATTTATTGTAGATGTGGTTTGTTAATAAATAATTGACTCTTCAGAAAAGTAGTGATATTTCCATTTCTTAATTATCTTCAAAAAGGAAGCTATGGTGTTCCAGCTGAATTAAAATATTCTGATGCAGATAATACACTGGTGTGCAAAACTTAAGCAATAGCAGGGTTTCTTACCGTAACTCCATGAGAAATCAACTGAGAGACATGAAATGAAGGAGAGTATTATGTACATAAAGGATGACAAAAGCATCGGAGCTGAAAAAGGAATACAATGCATACTGTATGGAATCAAACAAAAACAAGCTTTATTGAACGCATAGTCTCGTGACTCATGATTGTCTATCCAAGAGAAAGAACAACAAGCAGATGTTCCTTACTATGGGAAATGCCCTCCCCTCACTGCAATGGTTGCTTTGCATTGTCTCCGCATACTCAGAACCAGCTGGTGCAACATTTCTCGCGGTAGGAGTGCCTATTCCTCAATCAGCATCTGTTTGAGCTGTTGGGTGTTCCCCGGAGGATGTAAGCGTGCTGCAGTGCGTCTCCCCAAAGCATCCCACACATGTTCGATGGGATATAAATCTGGGAAGTACGCTGGCCAATCCATTTGAGTGATATCTTCACTTTCCAGTAGCTCCTCAACAGCAAGAGTCCGATGTGGCCATGCATTGTCATCCATAAAAATTAAGTCTGGGCCAATAGCACCTTGGAACAGACGCACGTGGGGAAGGAGTACCTCCTCACAATAGCGATCCCCGGTTACAGACCCTTTGTCGAAAACGTGGAGCTTTGTTCGCCCGTTCAGCATAAAGCCTCCCCAGACAAGAACTCCAGGATCACCGTTACGGTGTCTTTCCTCGCTGTTACTGGGATAAAACCGAGTCCCGACATCTCCAAATCAAAACGCGTTGAGAATCACTTCTGGTACTGAACCGACTCTCATCCGTAAAGAGGACACGACTCCATTGATCAGTTGTCCAGTTTTTGTGCTCTGTGCACCAATGGCGGTGGGCAACTTTCAACGGGAGGCATTGTTCAGGACGGCGGGCGAATAGGCTCCCTTTGTGAAGGCGTCTGGCCACAGTAAACCGTGACACTTGTCGCCCCGTTGCTGTACACAGTTGCTTAGCAATGGCGCTTGCTGACTGCTGTCGGCCTCTTTTCACCTGCAAGACGATATATCGGTCATCCCCTGCAATTGTCGTGCTCGGGAGGCCACCACCAACCTTTCTAACAGCTGTACCTGTGGTTTGGAACGCTTTCCAAGCGTGCGAAACGACAGTTTTTTTATTCTGAACTCTGCAGCTACACTGGTGACAGTACGCCCCTCCTCCCGCTTTCCGATCATTCTTTCACTTGTGAAGTCGTCCAGGTGATTTCTTCTAGCCATGTTTCACGAACTGACTCACTGGCACTTGCAGCAAAAATATGTTGAATTGCATCTCCGTCTTTCCTTTTATTCTACTGTTCAGCTGCTCGCGCCGACATCACGCCTTTTGTGTACGCTCATGTCGTCTCTGACGTTTCGTGCTTGATATTTGCATACGCATGACATTTCTACTGACTTACGTGTTCATTGTACTGATCTCCAGACCTCCTTTTCTGCAATTTCATGGCTATCTGCTAAATTTTTACATTGTTGCTTAAGTTTTGCACACCAGTTTATTTTAATGTGCTAATTTTGTTGTTCTTGTTGTATTTCAAAAGTAGTTTCAAGGCAATAAATGTTAATTTTTTTATATTGAGGATAAAGATAATGAAAAAGATACAATAGTTAAAGTTTTATACATATTAGATACTATGAGAAGATTAATAACAACCAGTGATCCAGAAGAAAATTTTTAAAATATTCATAATTTAAAGAAACTTAATACTAAAATAGTTATGCATTTTAACTTCAGTGATCTCAAATATTTTTTACTCATGAAAGATCTCAGTTATATAAATTATATTAATATAAGTATTGAATATTTAAGATATCAATATTTATTTCAAATATATTTTTCTTTTTAATATCATATATATATTCTACTTCTTCCTTATATATAATAGGTCATATCAGGCACCTCTGGTCTAAAAATTTTTTCATGAGCACTGATTGTTATTCCCTGTATATTAGAGCATTACAATGGAATTTCATTGCATTTAAACAAATATAAACCTGCATTTTATAAGGGAACATTTCTTAAAGCATAGCTGGCAGTGTTAAAATATGAAAAACTAGGAGGTTTTCACAATGTGTGATGGCATCATTTTCAGAACTTTATACTTCCTTAAACAGGTTATTAAACTATGTATAATATCGTTCTGATATAAAATATATTAATACTTAATTAGATATTCTAAATGTTATGTTCCTTGACTAATTTCATTTTGTTATTTTCTTATACTTTTATGTTAAGAAAATGTAATTTATCAAAGAACTTTCAAATGTGATGAAATTAAATAATTAAGGTATGTGCAATTATATGAATAAACTTAGTAATGTACCATGTATGGACGCAAAACAGAATTAAGTATAAACATTTACTGATTAAGCATTGGTCAAATGTTCATACAAAATCCTACAAATTTATACAACAAATTAACACCATTCAAATATTTTTAAAAAAGTAATGAGAAAAATTATGTTGAAAATCATTGGGGGGGGCTGAAAAAATTAAATTTGTGCACTTAAAGTTTCATTATTTCTGTAAATTTCTTTTAATATTTTTAAAAAACTAGCAAATTCAGTGATCGATTAAGATGCGTCGAAAAATGCCAGCCATGTAAAAAGTGGTTTGGCCAAATGATCTTTCAGTTCTGAAAAATAACTCTTCATAACAGAACTGAAAGAAATTGCTGACATTGGCTTCTTTTGGATATGGTTTGAATCTTTAAATTAGATGACAGATTTTTTAGAGTGTACTTTTAGCAATTACATGATTTTTCATAATGGCTGTATGTTTTTCATGAAAAAATCATTAATTATATGCTGTGTGCTTCTCATATGAAAATTCGGAGTAAGAATGTTTTCCAAGAAAATATAATAGACAAATAAATCTTAAAGCTAATTTTAGCAAATAAATAAATCTTAAAGCAATGTTAATAATTAAATTATTAACATTGGTTATTTACAAAAAATTTACTTTTTCCTCCAATAAGATTCATGTTCCTTTAATTTGGACAATATACAGTAAATGTTCAGGACTTTAGCCATATCACTGGACTGTGTATTTTGGTGTAAAATGATTTTTGATGCATTATTGAACATAGGATGAAAAAAATTCTATACAACTCTTCAAATATATCTAATGAGAAAAACTTAATAGTAAATAAATTTATTCATAGTTTAATTAAATTTAATCAATTTCTGCTTTGAAGTCATGATTATTGTCAATGTATGAAGTCTCTTCAAATGCCCACATCTTTTATAAATTTCACTTAAAAAATTGCTGTGTAGAATGTAAATCTTCATTATTTCTCCAGTATTAAATCTCACTGTTGGTAGCAAATTTCACAACTGTATTTTAATGCTTCATCAGCCTCACAGAGTGTTCTCGGCTGAATTTTAAATAAAGGAATTGCTATTTTAAATGAAAGAAAACTTTGAAAAAAATCTGATGTGGACACCACACGACTTTCGTGTATGTATGCATTTCTTGCTGCATTTCATTTATACTTATTTCCTCAAATTTTATCAAAGATCTTGTTACATTTTTTTCTGACACCAGTTGTTATGTTATTTTATTCCTTCACGTTCGTGATTTGGAGTGAATAACGACGACACTTGATGAAGTATCAAAACACACGTTATTTACCAATTTTAATCAGGACGGCCCCAAAATCACTTTTACAGTCGTCGAACTGTTATAAACACGTCCAGCGACCCAGCCTTCACACTGTCAGACAGCTTCACTTCACCAGAGTACAGCTCCCGACTCTGCTCGGTCGTTCTCAGATTCGTTCCAGAAGGTTCTCCATCCGTCCATGGTATATCACCAAATGGGCGATTTCTCGCCAAATGTGCGAACCCTGCCTTCCTTTGCCATTTTATGGCAACCCTATAACTGCTTTGCAGGGAAGCCATCTTACTGCACTGTACATTTTGTAACAATATGTTTCTCACTAAATTAATTCAGTTCTCACTTCGCAGCAAGGAAAAAATACATTAAAACTCAGAACATCTTCATTAAAAATTTTAAGATACAGAAAAACATAAAACATCAAATACATGTAAAACTGTTTAAAAGAAAATTTACAATTAAAATTAGAGTTTATGCAAAAACAAGCAATTTGGCAAGAAGGCAGATTTTTTTTTGGTGCCCAAAACTGAAAGTTTACCTTTGGTACCACTCCGCAAAAAGACACTGAAGGTTTAGATACTGACTTAATTCACTATTCTACTAAGCATTTCAAATGTAAACAAATGAGTTTGTTAGGTTTTCAACAACAACAAAAAAAGGGGGGCAGTGTAATCAGTCCTAGAGGAGTATACAAGTATAAAATTTTGTACAAGAGTGTACCGAAGTTGCCCATCACTAGTCATTTCAGATATGTATGTACAGACATCGTGAAAAAGTCTCTTTTAAATAAATTTTTCAATCCGTTTCCTTTATTCTGTTCATAAATACAGATGTAACACAAAAAATTGTTCAAGTGGATTCGGGAGAGGTCAAAATAGATATTTTTGTTGGCAACCACCATTGATTCCCCTAGCGCATGCCCATGATAAGCAAGTTCTCTGCTACGTAATACTTTTCTATGTAGTTAGTCAACGTCAATGGTGAGTATCGTATGTAAGCGAGAAGTGCTAAGCGCTGTGTAATATCATGTTTCTACTCTGTTGTTCATCGTCTTCATAGTTTAAATACCATAATTTCCAGAAGAAAGGCCGCATCAGCGTAAACGACGCACTCGAGAAAAATGGCGGGAAAAAAATTAAAATTACACAGAAACGCCGCAATAGATTAAATTGCGTGTGACATCGTCGTGGGCCATATAGATGCAAAAATTCATCCTAAGTCCTGATATATGACATACCAGTTAAGAAAAATGCATGAAATGAAACCATAACTCAAAAATAAATTAAAAATGTGGAAATTTACCCACTAAAGAAGTCCATATTTGTAATACTCAGACTATATTATAAAAAATGTTGCAACAACGAAATATTAAATTTGGATGAGAAAAGGAAATTTTAAATTTTACTTACGAATTACAGCAAACTATACATCATGTGAAGCCATCAAAATCTGATTCTTCACTATCTGAATTAAAAAGATTTAGTAAATCCTGATCTAAGACTTCCAGATCGTCACATTCATCCTCTTGGTTTACAGTCTCTTTATCTAAGGATATAATTTCAGCTTCTTTGAACCCTGTTATTATTGACTATGTTTCTACCGATTTCCACGCACTTTGCAATTTCTTCATAAGATGCTCTACGCATTCTACCGCTTTTGGTTTACGTATGCAATCCTTCACTCATCCAACACTCCCACCGCTTTCGGACTTCAGCTTTGAAGGATTTATTACCTGACAAATCTAACGGTTGTAAGATTTTTGTCAAACCACCAGAAATTATTGCTTCGGTCGTAGACAATTTTTGACATCTGGTTTTTACTGACTCAAAGAAATGAGCATGCATGGAATTCATTATCAATAACCCCTTTGGTTGGAAAAAAGATCCCATACCACACTGCCAAACTTTTTGTAGCCACTCATGCATGATTGTTTCGCACATCTAGCCGTTCTCGTTTGCACAAATAATTATGTCATTAGGAAAATCTCCCTTCAGAATAGTCTTTCATTTAAAAATGATCATCGGCTTTAGCTTCTCACCGTTTGCGGCACAAGCTAACACACATGTAAATGACGTTCTTTCATGCCCTGTCCTAAACACAGACAGTTTTTGCACCAGTTTCATCAACAGTTCTGTTTGCAGGAGAGTCGAAAGCTAACGGCGTTTCATCCATATTTATTATCTGCGACCGAAAAAGAAGTTTTTTTTTTTTTTTTTTTGTCAATAATAGCTGTCACATATTTTAGAAAAGATGACTTTTTATCCTGCCAGTCCATTGGTAATTGTTGCCCAACTGTTGTTCTAGTACGCACAGAAATATTTTTTCTTTTCATAAATCTGCTACACCTCCTTTGAAATCATTTATGTTCATTCGTTTCGCTACAAATTTTGCTTGTAAGCGAATTTTTACAGTCGAAATTGCCATTTCCTTTCCTCATTGCTACTTTATCCAGTTTGCAAGGTCGTCCTCTAGATTTGGCCACCTTACAGTACCACTTCTTTTGGCTTGTTTCTGTTGTGGCATATTTTTAAGTTCTTCTTTTTCAGTTCTCCAACGTCGAATACATTTGTCGTCCACTTCAAACTCTCGAGCTGCTGCTTTTTATTTTTAGTGCACCTAAACGCCGCATGGGTAGAAACGCCGCACCCGCTGAAAATTTAAGTTTTAAACACGTAAACACCGCGGCGTTTCTTCCGGAAATTACAGTAAATGTTTGTCATGTACAGTCAAAAGTCTTTAATCCAGACTCGTCGGTACTTCGGTGATTACGGATTATAGATCATCAGTTTAAATCTGGTAAGATGGCATGCAGAAATTATAAAATTAAAAGTATGAAATTGTAATTTATGAAATAAAGAGCAATCATGATCAAAATTTACCAAAAAAAAAGCTTAATATTTATTTGTTTACTTTATTAAACATTTCTTTTAACGCGTGCATGCGTAAAGCATACATTATGCATAGTCGAAATTAGAAAATTGCAACCAGAAAACCATTTGATTTCTATTCGTGACATTTATAATGACGAGGAATTTGATTTAAGTCATATCAAAGATGGAGTTCATCGATATGAAATACTACATTTAGAAAGGAATTAATAAATAAGCCGAATAAAATAAAAACATCTGCCTTGAAGATAAGGATAGTGTTGAGAGATCAACTTCCAGTTTATTACGAACCGCGACGCCCCCCCCCCCCCGGCGCAGAGCAGTGTGAAATTGATAAACAGATTTCAAAATGGTTAGAGAAACAAAGGAGCCTTTATCCATTTTTTGAAGGAATTCCACTTTTTGTTTGATGGACTTCAAAACATGCTTTCCCTTTGATGCAGCTCCAGCATCGGAAATTCCATTTGACATAATCGAAAGTTCCATCTTACTTTTATAAAACTGATCTCTGCAAAAAAATAATAAACTAACAGTCTGCAAAAAATAATAAGCTGGATCCAATTAGAAGATTAAGGAACAACGCAATCTGCAACATTAACTGAAATAGATAATTAGATCATTTTAGCTTAGCTTATACCGTCCGTTATACATTAAACGCACATGCGTAAATGTATTATGCACATGCATACATGCATATGCGTAAAGGTATTACGCGCATGCGTCAAAAGTTTGTAGCTTTAAGGTCCAGATTAACGACTTTTGACTGTATATGGAAGATGTCATTATATTCTTCATTGGTTATGGGCCCAGACAGTGCTTAACTGTGCAGCCCAACCACCATTGTTAAATTCTTTTGGCAAGCGAAGCTGTGTCAACTGAAATAAAAATGACGATGACAAATACAGTGTCAATTGAAAAGCTTAACAAGGACAACTTTGACACATGGAGGTTGCAAGTGGAAGCAATACTGATTAAAAATAATCATTGGGACTATGTAACTGGAAAAATTCCGAAACCAGAATCTGGTGATGAAGGATTTACTAAATGGAAAACTACTGACCAAAAAGCACGAGCGGATATAATCCTATCCATCTCACCCAGTGAACTTTCACAAGTAAAGAACTGTGTAACATCTCATGAACTATGGAGTAAATTGCATTCTATTTACGAATCGAAAGGACCAGCTAGAAAGGCCACAATTCTAAAAAAATTGCTTTTTACAAAAATGAGTCATTCTAAACAAATGAATGATTATCTAAATGATTTTTTTCATTCTTGTGGACAAACTGAAAGAAATGGAAATAAACATTGCGGATGATTTGCTTACGATATTGCTTTTATATAGCATACCGAACTCATGAAAGCTTTCAAATAGCCATCGAATCTCGTGATGAACTGCCTCCTTCAGAAATGCTGAAAATTAAACTGTTGGAAGAAGCTAGCGCTCGCAAAAATAAAGATTCATTGTTTTCTGAACCATAACACGCGTTCTATTCAATAGAACGGAAGTATACTTAATGACCGGTTCCTAAACCGAAACCAGATAAGTCCGCAAACCAGTATCCAGTTAACTACAGATGCAACTTCTGCCATATCTATGGGCATAGAGCATCGGAATGCAGGAAGAAAAGTAAAGAAACTAAAAGCAAAATGCCTTAGTAAAACTGAGATGTCTGCAGAAAATCAGAATTCCTTGGAGCAAGAAAAGGCCGTATAATACACAAATAGTCTAAAGACATTTCTTGTCTGAATAGTGGTGCAACATCGCATATGTGTAACAGCAATGAACTGTTCCATGAAATTCATGAGGTAGGTGATACTTATGTTAAATTAGCTGCTGATAAAATAGTTAAAGCTATTGGAAAAGGAACTGTTACATTTAAAGTTCGTATAGGTTCTAAAACTGAAAATATAAAACTTAAAAATGTACTGTGTGTACCCGAGTTGAAAAATAATTTAATCTCAGTGTCTAAAGTAACTCGAAATAATCTTTCAGTAATTTTCAAAGAAAAATGTGCTCAAATAATTAATTCTAATAATGAAACAGTAATTTTAGCTAAACGTGAAAATGATCTTTATTTTATCATGCCAATATTTGAATCTGTATCAATTGCTAAAGAAATAGATCAATGGCACGTAAGATTTGGCCATTTAAATGAAAATGATCTTAAAAAACTTCAATTAAATAACATGGTTAGAAGTCTTTCTTTTTCTCAAAATGACTCTCTTTCTACGTGTAAAATATGCGTTCAGGGTAAACAAACCACAATCCCCCTTCCCAAAGAATCTAAATATAGAAGTACTGAGTTGTTAAATCTAATTCATTCTGATTTGTGTGGTCCCATGAGAACTGAATCAATAGGTGGATCATTTTATTTCGCAATATTTATCAACGATAAATCTCGATATGTTCACGTTTATTTTCCGAAATCTAAGGATGAGGTTAAAGAAGGTTTCAGAAATTTTAAAGCATCCTTTGAAAATAAACTTAAATGTAAAATCAGAATTCTGTGAACCGATAACGGGCTAGAAAATTTAGGGAAAGACTAATAAATTTCTTAACGACGCGGAAATAAAACATGAATTGAGCACTCCTTACACGCCAGCCCAGAATGGCTTTGCCAAAAGATTAAATCGCACTTTAATTTCAATGACGCAGTGTTTGTTATTGCAATCCAATCTGCCTCAGAAATTCTGGGCCGAAGCTGTTAATACGGCTGCTTACATTCGAAATCGCTGTCCAATGCGAGGATTAAAAGGCGAAACAAAAACACCTTACGAAGTGATGTTTGGCAGAGTACCAGCTGTCTCTCACTTCAGAACCTTTGGCCAAAAAGCATTTCCACTAAATAAAAGGCCAAGAAGAGGCAAATTTGATATTTGATCTAAAGAATGTATTTTTATTGGCTATTCTGATAAAGCAAAAGCGTATAGACTTTGGGATCCCGAGGCACCTAAAGTAATAATAAGCACTAAGGTAAAATTTATTAATGAGTTTGAAAACTGCTGTAGTTATGACTCAATAACAAGAAATACATCTGCCTTTCGCTTCGGAGGAAAAAATTATAAATAAAACATGTGATAAATCATCACCTCTGGACGCAGCGAGTCGCCACTTGACTCTGAATCTGAAAAGGAAAGCGTAAGTGATTTAGATAGTGAATCAATGCCCTCTATCCTGATTAAAAGGTGGCCTGGTCGACCCAAGAAAATAAAAACAGGTTTACCAGGAAGGCCTAAAAAGGAATATTACTATACAGTTTTAAATAAAAATGAAAAAAACTCAAAATGCTGTTGAGGAAAGCATTAATCCTATGGTGCAAGAAGCATTAAATGGACTATATGCTGAAAATTGGCATAATGCCATGCTGTTAGAATATAATTCGTTTGTTCAAGAAAAGGCTTGGAAATTAGTAAAAAGACCTGAAAACAATTATACGGTCTTAAACAGACAGGACGTTGGTGTTACAAAAAGTTGGATGAAAAATTAAAATCTATGAAATTTAAATCTCTTAATTCAGATAATTGTGTTTATATTAAAAAGACGTCTAACAGTGAAACTATTATAATTGTTTATATAGGTGATCTTATCATTTTTACCGATTCTAAGCAAACGTATGAAACAATTCGCGATAGCTTAGCTTCTGCTTTCAAAATGAAAGACTTAAGGAAATTACATTTTTTCTTAGGCATAGAATTTTGCCAAAATAAGAATTAAATTAAAATTTCTCAAAAGAAATACGTTGATGATATTTTAAATCGGTATAGTATGCAAAATGTTAAATCTGTATCTTCACCTATAGATAACAGCAAAAAATTATCAAAAGAGACGAGTCCTAAAAGCAAAAACGAAATCACCAACATGAAAAATGTTCCATTTAGAAATCTGATCGGATCAATAATGTACCTTTCAGTAACCAGATATCACATACGCCGTGAATTTCTTAAGTCAATTTAACAACAATCCCAGAAAAGAACATTGGCATGCTGCGAAAAGAATAATTCGATATCTAAAGGGAACCCAAGATCAAGGATTAATTTATACGAAAACAGGAAAACCACTCATCGCTTTTGTGGATGCAGAATGGGCATCAAATGTCGATCGAAAATCCTGAACAGGTTTTGTACATATATTAAGTAGTTCAGCCATAACCTGGGAATCACGAAAACAACGCAGAGCTCTATCTTCAATGGAGGCGGAATATATGGCTCTGCCTGAGGCCGCCAAAGAAACCGTCTCCCTACGTTGTTTCCTGAAAGAGCTGGGTTACAACATAGAAAAGCCAACAACAATATACTATGACAATCAAGTAGCTCAGAAAATTACGAACAACTCGGTGTTTCACTCCCGTACAAAGCACATAGACATTCGCCATCATTTTGTATGTGAAGTAGTATATGAATGTGGTGAATTGGATGTGCAGTACATACTTACCAGTAAAATGGGAGCTGATGTGTTAACCAAACCCCTGACTCCTGTTAAACATCAAAACTGTTGTACATTTATAGGATTGAATATTGTTTAATATGTATTTTGTTTTACTTTTCAGAAATAGGAGAATCAACGTCGAAAGGGGATATGTTGGCAATTGCCGTTGATTCCCCTAGTGCATGCGCATGATAAGCAAGTTCTCTGCTGCGTAATACTTTTCTATGTAGTTAGCCAACGTCAATGGTGAGTCTCGCATGTAAGCAAGAAGTGCTAAGCACTGTGTAATATCATGTTTCTACTCTGTTGTTCAAAGTCTTCATAGCTTAAATAAATGCTTGTCATGTATATGGAAAATGTCATTATATTCTTCAATTTTCATTGAAATATGATATCTGAAATTTTCCGTGATTACAATACTTTACTTCATACGAGGAAGTAAAAATATATAAATGTGAAATTCTAAATGACAAAGTTGTGAAGCAACTGCCGAGTCTTACTGTGAAAGGGATGTTAGAGTATCAGGTGTTCCAAACATTTGGGTGCTGGATTATGAAATTTTTACTGCATTATGTTTCCTAAATTTTTCCAAAATAGAGCAATATCAGTTAATGAATCCAATTAAATTATTCATCAAATTATCTTAAGCTTAAAAATTTTTATTCCTTTGATTTCTCTTCTACGTTGTGGATAGTAATGCATTTCTTGCTTCCTTTCACCTATTTCAATGATGCATTTTTGGCTTGCAGTACAGAATATTTTCGCTCTTTGAAAAAGAAAACTCAATGCCTCTCTCTCAAAATGGTAGAATTTCCCTAAAAACTAACATCAGTCTACAACTTAGTTTCGTTGAAGTTTAAATATCATATTATCATGCTGCTTTTCCACCTGTTCTTTGATTTTATCCTGGGAGGAGGGATATTATATTCTTCAATCAACTTAAAAAAAAAAAAAAAAAAATAGAATTACGGGAGGGGTTACCAATTTACTGTCATTTTTTAAACATCCTGAAAAAATTACAAATGATTTATTCTAATGAGAATTATTTCTGACATATACAAAACAATTCAATCATTTCTGTTCTTTAATAGAAGAAAAATAATGAAATATGTTCAATCATGTTGATAGATTTGATAATGCTGGGTTTGATTCATATTTGAATAATAGGCACTGAGACTCAATAATAGAAAATAATGATATTATATTTATAAATGTAAACAATACTGTATGTGCAATAAACTATGCAATTCACAGGTTATTACTAATTTAAAAATTAATACAATAGAACAAATATTTAAAAAATTAGTAAAATTTCAGTTTTCTGGCAATATGATCCAAATCTAAGATATCAGCACTTGTAGGCAAAGTAGGTGTTGGAGGATCAGGAAGCTGTAATTAAAAGATAACTTCTTAATGTTTATCATTACAAAAACACCTAATATTTAAATTTTGGAGATCATATTTAATATATCATATATGAATTTCATAATTTATAGCTACCAGAGGTGACACTAAAGTACTAGTGACCAACCTGTTAGTTACTGATACTTCAGTTTAATTTTATCTCTAAAATTTATTCAGACTTGCTCTATTACTTCAATATGCCACTGATGACCAACAGCCTTAATGAGCACTGGCATGTTTAAAAATCAATCTAAATTTTGCTGCACTGCTTCATACTGGCAATCCATTGGTTACGGCAGTGCTCCGTAACCTTTTCTTACCTGCGACGCACAAAAAATCTTTCTGGAATTTCGTGGCATACCAAAGAGTTCCGAGTTATCAAGGAAGTGCCGAAAAAATTCAAATGCTGACACACTTACAATCACACACACAACCACACAACAGTGAAATATATAAAAACATTTAAAATAGACATTATTAAGGGAAAAATTGTCGTGTATTAAATACATGATAAAAAATTGCAAAATGTCAAATACATGTATCTGATTGCGGCACACCTATATCCTACTCATGGCACACCAGTGTGCCGCGGCACACCGGTTGCAGAGCACTGGATTATGGGATAATTGTTAACTGATAGGTCATCAGTGATTTCCTGAATTCAATATCTATCTAAATTTACTGCACTTTGCAACAATGACATGATGTAACATTCAACCTGTAAGTCACCAGAGACCAACATTCGTGACATGTACTGATGTAATTTTGATTGAAATATCAATCTAAACTTACTGCATTACCTCAGACACTGGAGCCCTTTGGCTTTCTCGAACAGCCTGACAATTTGTTATCACTGGTGACTGTGATGGACATTAGTGTGTTTTGATTAAATTTGCCTAAATTAGAATTTCTTAAACTTTTTGGTGCGGGGACCCCCTAATATTTACCAAAATTTTGTGGGACCCCATAAACAGACACACAATTTCTTCATTTGTACTGTAATATACTAGTCCAGTTTTAGGTCACTGACTATTAGTAAAATAAACCTTTCTTTTATAAAAAATATATATATATCGAAATCTTTTCATTTTGTCTTTGTCTGTAATATCTTATCGTAGTCTGTTTTCAGACACATTATGTAAAAATATTTGGTAATTATAGGTTAGGTTATTTAATTACAGCAAAGCCTCAAGGGCTATCTGCCTGAGGGAAGGGATGCCTTCGTGGAGGACTTTCTAAGGGAAACTGGCTTGTATGAACATTAGACATGGGAAAAACCACGAAAACACCCATGCAGCCAGCCCGTTCGCGGGATTCGAACCTCGGACCGAACTACCATTTTGTAATTATAAAATTTTTAAAATAAGTTAAAGAAATATCAAAATTGCTAAATTTTTGGCAACCCCCTACTGCAAGTCTCGCAACCCCGATTGGGGTTGCAGCAACCCGCAGTTTAAGAAACTCTGGTCTAAATTGAATGAACTGCCCCACTCTGGTGACATATGAATTGATCCCCCAAATGATCAAATGAACCTAAACCTACATGTGACTGGTAATTCAAAAGGCTGTATATACTCTGATTTAATTAAAAAAAAATATATAAAAAAACATTCCATAGAGGTAAGATATAGGGGAGAGGCCTGATCTCGTGTTTTCCATATGCTTCCTGGAAGCAGTAACACAGTTTTGGTAACCAAAACATTCAGTGACTTACCATTAAGATAAATAGGTTTTGACAAGATTAGAAATGAACATTTCATAATTACATTATAAATCATAAGTATAAATATCTATATATTTTCTTTTTGTACAATATTTCAGAATCATAAGTATCTGAAAGAATACATTTTTAAACAACATTTCATTCTAAATGGAATTAAATGCCATACTTTTTTGAGAAAGTTTTAATTTGAATAAAATGTTTTCAAAAGTTTTTGCTAATTACTTTTAAAAAAATTAAGGTGATTTGATTTTATATGGTTAAAGATTAGAAAAATTAAAGTTTATTGTATTATTAATATTAAAATCACACATTATTTCTATTCCATTTACAGAGCTTCTTTCTAAAATACTTTCTCAAATACGAGATCATTTTCAGCTTCTCAGGAATCTTTTTCAGTCACTCTATAATTAATGCTCTATTTGGTTCATTTAAAATTAGAGTACTTTTGATTTTAATAGAGAAACACATTAAATGGTGCCACTGATTTTCATGTACTTAACTTTCTATGAGTATTTCTGAAAAGATAAAAAGAGAGGGTTTGTTAATATTATTTAATACTTTTAACTGAATTATTTTAATATTTAATCTTTTTTTTTAAGCCTTGATTTCACCAATACACATTCTAAAAAATTTTAACATGCAAAATACCTAATACCTTCTGTGGGTGGAAAGGACCACAATTCATCATATTGATCAGGGTTTCTATACTACACTGACCTTAGTTTCAATCATGAAAGTTTGAAGTTGAGTTGGTAATGGTGAAGTAAAAGACTAAAATTTAAAAATCAGGAGGGTAAAATGTCATTAAAATGTAGTACCCTTTAAATCAGTTGTCCTAAGAAAAATATGAAACAAAATATTTCTCCCTAGGTATCCAAATTTTATAGCATCTTTTACTGGTTATATTTCAGTTTTATAAGACAGTTAATTCGGGCTCCTAAGGAAATTTCCAAGCTTTATATTAGCTTCTGAAAGTTTGTATCTTAACACATTCACTGCCAATCACGTACTGGCACGATGGACATTCTTGCTGAAGAGCCTATCATGCTCTTGTGCGTGGTAATGTCTCAGGTGCTGCTGGCGTGGGGAAAAGCAATGTCTCATTATTTATTTCCCAGATCAATCAGCATTATGTTATGGATATATATGCTGGTATTGGCATGGAGTGAAGGTTAGAAACTAGTTGAAAATGTATGTGGTTTGGAATGGAAACAAAGTTTCATTTTGTGCAAAGATCATACACGGATAACATTCTGAAATACATAGTTTGCAATAATATCATTGTAACTATCTTCTAATAAATTTATTTGTAATATATATATTTGTTTGTGATATAGTTTCATATCAAAATAATGCATATTGTTACTTATTTTGATTCACTTTTGATCAGCTCAAAGCTGATCTGCTGTCATTATTATTAAGAGTGCATCTTTCTCAAATGAATGCAATGTCAGGATCATTCTAATGTACAAGATCTTAAAAAATATCGCAAGATCTCAAAAAGAAAATCTGAAAGGTTTCAGATTTTGAATTACATCCAAAGAAATGCTTTTTTTAACATTTTGTGTGTTATTAACAATCGTGTTCTTTCCACTTAAACCATAAAATTCAGTTCAAGAGCAATATCGCAAAATAATTTTTAATTGAGCACATCTTTAGAATTTCCAATACACATTCTCACAAGCTGGAGGGGGGGGGAAAAATCTGTACAACGTTGCCATTGCTTGCTTTGAAATCCTCGAGTTGTTTGTTAACCAAAAATTCGTTTAAGTTTTACAAAATATGAAATCAATAATAAAGCAAATTCCAAATATGGTCTTCCAAATGCTCATATTTGCAATAGAATTACATCATTCAAAACTTGATAGCTGAAGGAACCGTTGTTTTATCACAATGCGAGAAACATACATACATTTATACAGATTGTTCATTATTTAATTTCTTCAAATATAATACAGGGTGATAATATTTGGTGGCAACAGTTTGAAAAGTGAAACAGACATTCAGACTGATTCGATGCAAAATATCATAATGAAAACAATAGTCCCTCAGGGACAAGGCCCCTTTGGATTAACAGTAGTTCCTAGGTACCGGTGGAAAAATTATAAAAATAGAGCTCATTCTTCGTTATAAACAGATAATAAAATAATTAAGATAAGATGAAAGACTGTAAATGTACAATAAAGAAAATTACTTCTTAGAAATTTGGAAAATTTATACAGTATATATGGCTCATAACTGTTTTTTGCTCATAAGAAATTATAAAAAAAATAAAAATTTTAATAATGGATAATCTATATTTTTAATTTTGTTTGCACATCCATGCAAAATAGATACATGAAATCAACATTTATTTGCATATAAGTATGTAATTATATGCATAATATTTGATTGCATTACAAATCTCTTATTTGTTTCCTAACAGCATCTATCATGTAACTGTTCAATATAAGATTAACACATTCACTGCCGATTATGCACTGGCGCATGATTGGCATTATTGCCGAAGAGCTAATCAAGCTCTGCCGTATAGTGTGGAGTGATGTTTCAGGTGCCAGTCATGCTCTGACATGGGAAAAGCGATGTCTCGTTGTTTCTTTTCAAGTTCAATCAGCATTACGTGTTTGAATATGTATGCTATAGTTTAGAGTATCTCAAATACAACCCTGGCTAGCATTCTGCCAAAATCTGCTGTCGTTATTATTAAAATTTTTGTGACTTGTCCAAAAGGGGCGCTATTACTTGCTATGATATGAAAGTCTTCTCTTCTCCGGAAAGAGATACGCTGAAGGGAAAGAAAGTCCATCCTTCCACCCTATTTTGAGAATAATTCGGTCTGAATAGCGCAAGCGTGTTTGCGCTCATGGTCGCAGATGAGGTGGTCGAAGTATAGTATTGGCATGGAGTAAAGGTTAGAAACTAGTTATAAATGTATGTGGTTTGGAATGAAAAAGTTTCATTTCATGCAAAAATCATACACGAATAGCATTTTGAAATATATATGTGGTTATAATGAAAGTTTTCCACCAAAAAATGTTCTTAATACAGTTAGGGAAAAAAAAAAAGCATTAAAGGGATACCTCTAGTGCAGGTAGAAATCATCACCCAAATCTATGATTTCCTACCAATATTTTGGTGATTTTTCCAAGCCTTCAGCCAAGAAACTTGGTGGCTGCGAGTCCAAAAACAGATCAACCTCATTTCGGGTGTCCTGTGCTGAATGGAACATAGCATCAGCAGGATGCAGCTGCAAGTATGGAAGAAGGTAGATGTCCGAAGGAGCGATGTCGAGTCTATATGGTATGGTGGATGTGGCAAAAGATCTCATTCGAGTCCATACAGAGTACAGCAGGTGAATGCAGACACAGTTGTCTTGCATTATCGAGATGGAACATAACCTTTTTGTGATGGAACTCAGTTTGACGTTTCTCCTCGATAGCAGCATCATCATCTCACTGTACACCTTACTGTCGAGGGTTTTACCCTTTTTCAGATACTCTTATGGATAATACCATGGCAATCCCACCACATACAAAGTATGGTCTTTTTGTTAATTCAATTGCACTTTGCAACGTTGCTGATGGGCTCACCGGATGCAGACCAACCCTTTTTTCAGCCTGTGTTGTTGAAATAAACCCACTTATCCTCACAAGTCATGATCCAGTCCAGAATTTTGGCCTTGCATTGATATTCGAGTAGATTAGTGCAGGTCTGAATGTGTTTTTCCTTATCTGCTTGAATTAGCTCATGCAGCACCCAGTGACTGAACTTGTAAGTCAAATTTATGCGATGCCTAGTGTGACTAATGGATATGGCACTAACATCTAATTCCTTAGCAAAGTTTCAAGGGATTGCATACTGATCTTCTTCCACACGTTCTCGTACACGGGTCTCACAACATCAGTAGGCCGGCCAGAGCACTCTGCTTCTTGAATGTCATAGTCATTGTTTTTGAACTTTCAGTACCAAACCTTTACACTGTCATATGATACAACATTAGTACATAAAGCTATACACAGAACTAGAAGTAAATGGTGGTTCTAATCTGGTACCATGATAGTTTCACTTCAAATACCTTGTACTTAATGATAATGGTATGTTTATACAAATTTCACAACAGTGTTTTAAAACAAGTCTCTTTCTTTCAAATACCAAAAATCATTTGAAAAAATATGATTAAACACGGCAAAGCAAACTGTCTGCACAGATGATATTTGCAGTGGCAGGAAATTTTCGTTAAAACTTGATATTAGTACTTTTCTGTTATCGGGATCAGATTCAGAAATCTATGTATGTATATGCATATATGTGTATATACATATATACATGCATACATGAACACATACATCCATACGTGCATTTCTGAATCTGCTCATGATAACAGAACTGTACCCCAATATTTTGCAATAATATCATTTTAACTATATTATAATAAATTCATTTGTAACATATAGATTTGTTTGTGATATAATTTCATATAAAAATAATGCATATTTTTACTTATTTTGATTCATTTTTAAATACCATGCACCTGCGTGTAATGCGGCATTGTAAAAATAATTTTACCTTTAGTGCCGATCACACACTAGTGTGCAGTCACAAAATTCTATGCGTAAAGGCTTAGTAATTTATGTGGTACACATAATAATCTCTTATCACCTCTTTTAAATCATATTATAATATGCAAGTGAGCATATGGATACAATCTATTTCTATGACACAGTATTAACTATCAACACAACGCCACATGACCAGCAGTGAAAGTGTTAAAAGTAAATCTTTCTTTAACGTAACTCTATTTAATATGCACTTTACTTTGATATTTGGGCAAAGTGGTAAACGATGCTGAATGCCTTATCTTTGGGCCTGGGTTCAAATTTCATAGCAGGTTTGGGTATGTGTAAGTGTATAATGTTTTCGTAGGATGGAAGCACTTAAAATACATGGTGAACCAAATTCCTCTCAAGAGCTTGGCAGAGAAAGAAGGATGGAAGATCTTTGGACCCATCCTTCACCTTCAAAACTGGGATGTAGTTGAGCAATGTCACCCAGAAATTAACCAGGGCCATGCAAATGATAGACGTAAGCTTGCACTCCTCACCATGATAAAGTTTTGATCACCATGATTTGTTTTGAGGTTACTGTCAGAATGCAGTATAATATTAATCATAACATGCTTTCTCAAATTCATAACACATAAATATATGTTAACAGAAATGTTATATTCCTTAAAAGAATTTTCACAGAGAAATGTTCTTGACATTTGCTGTTTCTAAGAAAGAGAATTTTGCTTAAAAGTGACAGTAAATTGTTTGCTTACAACAAAATAAGTATTTTATTTTTGTGATACTAAAATTTCAATTTTTGCATATACTTTTTTATTCTAAATGAATAAATTAGAAATATATTTCTTTTACTGATTAGACTACTGCACAAGTTTATAATAAAAGATAAAAATTAATAAAGATATATAATAATAATTAATAAAAAGATAAATAATACAATTAATAAAAAGATATATGATTTTGCAAATATGTATTTCAAAACAGCAAAAATGTTCTTACGTTGTTTTTGCAATTGTCTCCAAATGCTTTCATATTAGAATCATTTTCTGAAATTAAAATAATATTAAAATTCTAAAAATTAATTTATATAAATAAAAGTAACATACACTGTATTTATGAATGACAATTACCATAACTTTTAATATTTTCTTGATGTGTTTGTATATCTTCAAATATCATTTTAATATTTGCTACAGGAACTGGCATTTCTGGAGAAGAGGACTTTTTAGAACTGGAATTAAAAATAAACTGAAATGAAAAATTTTGAAATCTTTCATCATATTAATCTCATCCTTTTATTGAAAACATTACATAACATTACATACCTTAAACACTTGATAATGGCATAATGATTTACATGCAAATGAGATTTTGCTTTACTACATTAACTTGCTGTATAAATTATTTTACTTTCATTCAGACTGATTTAAAATTTATATTATGATTTGCATCTATGAAAATAATTGATAAAGTGAAATATTATATAGAATAAGATAAATAAGACAAAAAGTAAAATGTTATGTAAATAAGGAATTACCAAAACGTTCTACAAGTATCTTAAAAGATATTGTTACCAAATAAATTAAAAATAAAACAACTTCAAATTCATGTGCTAAAAATAAAACAACTTCAAATTCATGTGCAACACAAGACAGAGAAGTATGTATACTCACTCTAAGCGAGATGATGTGATCACATTCTGCGATTTTGGAGAATGTGTACCGAAGTCTGGAAACATAGGAGTTAATTGAGAGACCTGAATTTTACTACATTTTCTATACAAGAGTTAAAGAATATTATGTGGGATAAACTTTGAAGAATATCATATTACACAGATTAAATGAGATGTACTAGTAATTGAAAAACATAAATTATAAAAAAATAGCACTTTTTATTGGGGGGGGGGAATCAAAATCTTAAAAATATAATTTAGTCAAGAAAATAACCTTTTATAATGCATTAACAGTTTATGCATTTTAAATATAAATATCAACTATGAAAATAATCATTAATGTTACTATAAATAGAATTCTATTAATCTGCAAGCATATAATCTTTGAATATGCCTCATTCAGATTTTTTTTTTTAAACTAAACAAAGAAAATTTCAATTATCAGAAAATCTGGCATGGCAGCAAATTTATAAGCAAGTTCTTTTATATGAACATTATAATGTATTTATAATACATTTTGGTTGAAAAAGTGAATTTATTTCAATCCTGAAGTTATTTAGCATTTTTATGCATGTATGCAAGTGTTCCTTTTATTATAGATACCTCTTTCTTGTGTGTTTGTTCTGCTGTGTTTAAAATTAAATTTTGAATTTATGTGTTTAACATTTATTTATGTATTTATTTTTATTTATGTATAACTTTTGAGATGTACTTTAAAGTTGCTTCATTATTAACTTGTTTGTTTAGATAGCATAAGTTTTTTTTTTTTTTTTTTTTTTTTTTTTTTTTTTTAAATATGGATGGAGAATATAAAGAGATCTTTAAAAAGAGCATTTGTAGAAATTTAATAGATATGAAAAGCAAAAGCAGGAGAAAGAATGAGGAAAGTTCAATTCAAAAATTTTTGTTTTAATTACTAGTAGCACATGCACATAATGTAATAGTAGTAGTAACATAGGAATTAATTTAAAGAAAGATCTTGCTGCTGAAATATTTATAAACACTGCATTTATTTTTGTTCCCATCAAGAGAAAAAAAATTCTCATGAAAGTAATTTTACTGCTTGACATAAATTACATCTTACAAAAATATTTTGATACCTTTTCATAAAGAGTTCTTTCCTTTAAAAAATCTCTCTTAACATTATGCTATTCTCTCCACCACATTTACTCTTGTGCTGACATTATTTTATTTGGGAATGTATATGCCAAGTCTGTGCAACAGCAAATTGAACATACTCATTTAAAAATTTTTAAAAAGGAGAGGCAGAGAGAGGTTATTCTTGTTTATTATTTTATTCATCAGTTTATCAAGGCTTGTTGGCTTATAACCAGACAAAGAGTATACTCACAATTAGATTAAATTAATAAAAGTTTTGTATTTTTCATTTATTCTACACATATATGTGTTTATATATAAACAATGTAAATTTAGTATAGAAAGGGGGGAAAATGTGCAAAGAGAATTCAGAAAACTTGATCTGTAATCCCTACTATCCTTGGTGTCGAGGTGTGCAGATTATCAAAGTCTATTGTACCAAAACATAAGCTTAAGGTGAAAATTCTTGAAACATGACCACAAAGTTAGATAATTAGTTAGAAAGTTAGTTAAATGTCTCAATGAAATTTAACTAGAAATAATATGAATACTTACTTTCACATGGGTTTAATTAAAGATGGTCATTAATAGTAGAGTTACGCCAATAAGTGGAAGTGCTCATGATGTTTTAGGAAATCTGATTGATACTGTATCCCTAATCTTAATACTCAGATAACATCCCTCATCTCATTATTTGTAGATAATTCATGGATTTCATAATCATCTTTTTCAAAAAGTTTTTCATACGATATGCCTGGATTTGTTTCAGAAAGCAACAGGCTTTCTGAATCTTTGGTCATGAATGTTGCTGCAATGGTTTTGTAGTTAAAAAGGCGGCATTTGACAAATTGAAACAGAATATTTATTAAAATAACACTAAAGCATATAATTTAATTTGGAGTAGACTATCACTCCTACAACATACAGTTAGCAAGCACCTTACTCCTCCATGGCAAACATTCAACTCCGTTAAATCTAGCAACCTCTTGGGAGAAGAGGCAGAATGCATCAAGTGTGCCTTGTCGATTGCCAAATAGTCACCGAGTACTACAGTTGCAACTTGCTTTTTTTTCATCACTATCTATCTATGTGTTCAATTTCTCACAACTGATGTTAGTTGAAGATGCTGCTTTTAATTCTGTATTTCATCATTTATTAAAAGGTTAGCATACATAAAACAGTGCTCATTGTCTTTTCCAACATGCAGTTTCATAGGTTCAGCAAATTTAAAGCAACAAATAGATTAGTTTCCATTACTAATTTACTTGCACATTTACCTGTAACATCCATGTCATAAAGGATTCTCAAGATATTCAAAGCAAAAAATTTATTCAGAAGTTTTTTAATTCCTGAAGAAAAAAAACCTGAGTCTTGTTGCCCTTGAAATCTGTAGTTTTAATTCAAAATCTACAGCAAACTAAGATTGCTTCCCCCCCTAATGTAAATAGTTTACCGAAATCAAAACCACATTATTTGGTGATTAACTTCAATTAAAAAAATATTTTGAGCATATTACCCACATTGTTAGTTGCAATAAATTATATATTTTTTCATGTTTTCATATACAGACTGATGGAACTTTAGCAATTCGATAACAGTATGCGAATGAAATCATTTACCATGACCGTATTAAGTGATATCTGCTCTATTACTCTAGTAAATT
Organism: Stegodyphus dumicola; assembly: GCF_044657685.1. Taxonomy (NCBI): domain Eukaryota; kingdom Metazoa; phylum Arthropoda; class Arachnida; order Araneae; family Eresidae; genus Stegodyphus; species Stegodyphus dumicola. Next base: position 41,018,660 of record NC_140776.1, read on the forward strand.
AGCATGGCTTCATAACAAACTATTTTATCCATTTCTGTCTTTCAAGATGTAATTGCACTGTTCATCGAAGTTAAAGGATAAACTGAAAAAATATGCTTACTGATTAAAGTTTTTAAACAATATCAAATGGTAAAATTATATTAATTATCAGCAACTGAATGTGAAATTGGATTTCCACACATAGGTTAGCACATAAAACATGTAGATTTAGATAACTGACAATAAGTTGTGCAATGAGCACAGATTGGACTTTAGGCGTGCTGTTTAAAGTTGATGCAGTTTCTAAGAGGTATCAGTATTTATTAGTTATGACTTAAAGTCATCATTTAAATGAATGGTATAAATGGTAATTAATTGGCAAACTCAAGAAAGAAGAAACATAAATAGACGTCACCCAAAATATAAATATCTTATAAAGTATTATATTAAGAACATGGAACAAAACACAACCAAAGATCTAAATATCCCATAAAATGTCACATTTAAAACATGGAACTACATTTTAAGCAGTGAGACAGTTTGTAGATAGCCTGGTCGAGGGCAATCACGAGCAACAACTGCATCCAAATGCTGTTTTCTGACATTGTTTGGCTCAGAGAAACACTGAAGCAAAAGAGTTTGTTTTTACATCTTCAGGCTTCTAATCGGGTTTGAATCAAACATTTTACTACTGGATGAAGTCTTCATGAGGTTAACAAAATCAATGGTTTATGTCCTATTCATTTCAACTTATAAAGAAAGTTGTTTGAGCTGGTATCATCATCAAACTCTGTGGAACCAAGGGGAATCGGACTGTACTTTTTACTGACAAGTCTAGATATAGCTTTAATTGCAGTTCTAGATTTTTTTTTTTTTTTTTTTTTTTTTTTATCCACAGAAAGGAAGAAACACAGAACTTTCCTTCCTTTGCTCATGAAAGACTGCATCTCCATGGTTTCAGATGAAAGTATCAAAAATGGCCACTATGAGCTATATATTATTTTCAATGGAGGTTCTGTAACCAGCCACAAATGTATGGATAAGATTTTGGAACCCATGTAAAGCTGTTTAGAAGTGTTTTTGGCATATGTTTTCTGTTAATGGATGGCAATGGTTATCTGCATCAAGCATCTCTGGTGTCAAAACTACTTGGAAAGAGCAAATATCACTTGAATGGATTGGTCATCCAACTCACCAGACTTGAATTTGATACAGCATGTGTGGGATACCTTCGGCCATTGCATTGCAGCATGTCAGATGCCTCCTCAGATACTTCAGGATCAGAAATGTACACTTTCAGAAGAATGGCACGCAACTTCATAATATGATCAACAGTAAGTTCTATAAAATTAAAGTGTGAGATTTTCGTTTCTATCAGGGATAACCATGCATCATACTGAGGAAAGATATGTTGCAAACCAGAAGATATTGCTTTTCCATTATTTTTAAATTTATAAAAATTAGACTTTAAAATATTGAGATTAATCTACTGCAAATGTGATAATTTATGATAAATAATGGTTTTGTACAAATTGTTTTCTTCATTTTTAATAAGTGATTTAGGTGATCAGGTCACTTGATGCAGGCACCACAACTTCTGTCTGATCCTGTGTCCTGTACGCAGTAATTAGACAACAAATAGCACTGCTTTATAGTTAACATAAATGGAAAAACAAGATAGGAATAAAAAAAAAAATATTCCAGAAGCTGAAGAACACTTATTAAGTCATTTCAGATCCAAAGCTAGCAGATGACGGTAGAATACAGATAAGAAAATTCAAGATAGAAGTATAAGAAAGTTTGAATTAAGTAATTCCATCTATTGATGAATAAGTTCTTCTTTCTCCGCAAAGCGGAGGAGAATTTTTATTGCCTGCAAACTTGCAATCAACTTTTGAAATGGTGACTTGGCATTTTTAACAGAAATGTTTTCGAGATAAGAAGTATTCCTTGATAATACAGTAGTCTATATTCTTTTTGGTGACAGTTACAATGTAACCTTTTCTGTTATTTCAAAAAACAATTTTTGTTATTTTTGCGAGCTTCTAATCCTTCATTGCATACGGTTATGATGAAATTATGAATCTTAATCCAGGCTATTTTATCTGAAGTAATAATTATTGAGAATTTTTTTCTTGAACTGATTCAATATATTTTACTTCCGGTTCAGCATGGTCTTAATTGTCTTCATCGAGTGGTATTCCATTAGGTAATTTCATGAATCTATTAATTCTGTGGAATGTCTATTGATTCTTCATTACATGAAAACTTAACTGGTTTTTCTGGGATTAATCCACTCATTTTCAGCTGATAATTTCTCCTCTGTTCAGAGTTTCGTATTCAGGTGCTGATGCTGCTGAGGATTTTTCAGGGACTGCATTTCCATTCAATTTAGACACTTCAGTGCAATTTCCATATTTGTTTTCTCGTAATTTCCATATTTGTTTTTCAAATCCATATTTGTCTATTCCCCCCTTTGATTTCGTCAATCTAGGATATCTGTTGCCATTCTGGTTAATCATCTCATTGGTTCCTAATCATTTATCTTTTCATAGTCCTATTTTTGATTCAGCATCCAAGTGATTTTATTCTTTAAATTCTCAGGACAAAAATTAGGCTTGACACACTGAGAGGATAAAGAAATGTGTGTATAAGAGGCATCACTGAAGTCATCATCATTGACTGTCCTGAAAAGGGATATAGTCGATAACTAAAGGCAAAAAGAAATCAGAAAGCAAAGTCACTGCACGGATTAGAGGTTAACAGTAGTACATTTTCATACACAAAGGCAGAAGACAGAATGATGAAACTGAGTACATTTTTTTAATAATAAGTAACAGCTAATTTTATTTCTTTCAATATGCTTTAATTCTGATGAGAGGTGCAGTGGCAGAAAAATCTTTTTTTCACTTACATTTCCCTTTATAATAATGTGAAAAAGCAACATATTTAAGCTTAAAATTAAGATCGTCAGAAATATTGCAAAATTTCTGCAAATGAAATATGATTAAAAATTTAACTTCTTTTCACAGTGTATTTTCACCAAAAAACTTACATGTATGCATCACTTGCTTAAGAGTTCTAGAAACTCTGTTTCTTCAGTAACACCTCATAAAAAATAACACTTGATATGGAGCATAATAAATACATTAAAATAAAGGGTAAACATAGATTTACGGGTGCCCTTGGTGAAAATTGACGATTTTTGGTGGTACATGGACATGGAGTTTGCAATTCTTTGACTTGTTATTTTGGGTTTGTATAGCGGCGATTTTTGGTGCAAAAACCACTGCTACACAAAGCCAAAATAACAAGTCAAAGAATTGCACAAGCTCGGTATCCATGTACACACATACTGGCATCACCACATAAATTCACAAAAATAAGAGTAAAAAATATCCTCTCTAGTGCCGATGTCCTCCAGACGTTCGACCATACGCATTTCCTTTGTACAAACAGGACACTTATAATGGCTACTAAGTAAACATTCATTTACACACCAGTCAATTAATGCTTTTTTCCCTTCAAATCATACAGAAATTCAAATTAATCTTATCCTAATCAGCCATTTTACCATGTAAACCACAAAATAACCAACATAATCCAACACACAAATCTTTTCCCATCATTCAAATTCACCACAATCACACAACCAATTATGTCATAATAGGGTTTCCATAACATTCAACTGCTTAAGTACCATAAATGAAACAACTACTTGGCGATAAATGAAACAACAACTTAACAATAATCCAAGAGGCACCCTTCAATATACTCTAACCAAATAAAGCATGTATCATAATCAAAATTGCTTTTATAACAATAGATGATAAAAGTTTGTTTATATATTCTATGCAATTATATGGGAAAATGTTCAAAATTTGAAAAAATATTTGAAAATAAAAAAATAATTAAAAAAATATACTTTATGATGTAGTTCAGTTATAAAATTACATTCTTACAATAAATAATAATAAGGATACACTTTCGTAACTGGGGTAGTATCATAAATAGGCTGCTCAGGTTCTTTAGATAAAACCACTGTAAAATACCAAAAATAAACAAGACTAGATGAACATAAAAAATTACACTGTAACAATAAAAGCAGAAATGTTATTGCTATTAATAATGCTTATTTAAATGCAGTTTAACAAGCACTGAAAATATCTAATATTCTTCAAAGTGAAAACATATAAAATACAATATTCTTCATTGTGACATTTTCTACCCACTTATGCAACTACAAAAAATTATTATAGATATTTTCACTACATTACTCACCAATGAAGAAAAGAGGTAAAAGATTAGATTTCAGTAAAATTTATAATTTAATACAAGGTGGAGGAGATTTTACAATTCACAGTTGCATAATATATCTGCAAGGTGCTTACATAACATCCATTAAAAAACCATTTATGACAGTATAGTAATACAGTTTATTATGCAGAATATAACACTGCATAACAGTGTCTCGTAAGACTGCTGTTATTATTATGGGATAACTATAAAGATTATGGGACCGCTTAGTATATTTTAAAAAAAATCACCACATTGTTGTATTTAAACGGTTGCAGTTTTGAATTAAAGATGTAAACATATAAAGAAAAATAAGGTTAATCTTTGGATTATGGTAACTTGGTGATTTTTCAGCGACCAAACCTGCTAGTTTTTTTTGGACGCCATTTTGTTTTCACGAAGTAAAGGCATGTTTTTTTTTTTTTTTAACTCAACATTTTTTCCCAACAATCTGCGAGCCGAATTACACTTATGCTAGAACTTTTATGGAACAAAAGTGATTAATCATGATGAAGATTAGGTGCAAAATTGGGAGAAAGCTCAGAATCGCCCACTGCTTACCGCGTTTTTAAGAATTGCCCATACACGGTATCATCCATGTACACATCGACCTATTTTCACTTAAAAAAAATCCCACAATTGCACAAAAATGGCATTGCGCACACTCATGACTTTATCCATGTACACTGCTAAAGTCCTAGCTAGTAACCTTTATCGCCTTACCAAAATGTCACCAAACTACCTGTTACCATATTCCAAAGATTAGCCAAAAATAATAAATATTGAAAAGAAATAAAGGATTTTATTTGGTTGATCTTTACATTATGGTAACTTGGCATTTTTTTGGCGACCAACTTTCCTACAGCAACCCTCTATTTTTTTTTCCCACCGCCATTTTGTCTTTACGAAGTAAAGACATGTTTCTATTCTTTTTATCTACTGAACACTTCTTCTAACAATCTACTAGCCGAATTACACTTATGCTAGAAATTTTATCTAACAAAACTGCTTAATCATGACAAATATTAACTGCAAAATTGGGAAAAAGTGCACAATACCATACTCCTTACACGTTTTTCAAAATAACACATACACACAAACCATGTACACATCGACTTATTTTTACTTAAAAAAACATCCCAGAATTACACAAAAATGGCATTGCGCACACTCTTCACCAAATCCATGTACACTGCTTTTTTCTCATAAATTAGAAAAATTTCACGAAAATACATGACAATTTTCTGAATCTTTAAACCTGGTAAAAAGAACATATATGAAATTACCTGATCGCGAAAAAGTATTTATCCTTTACAAATATGAACATTTCCACATATAAAATAAATAAAATATCCAAAAACTTTTACCTCTAAATCATCTATTACATTATACACGTCACCAACGAATTCATACTGCAAGTATTACAAATACTTAGTATCAAATATTTAAATTATTTCCATGCACGTTTATTTCAACTTAAACGTATACCAAATTCCTACAAACATAAAATTCGCAAAATAACTATCATTTAATTAAAATATAATTAAATTCAAAAACACTTCTTAAAATATAAATGAGCACATACATTAAATTAATACATACATAAATACCCATTTCGAATTCACATCTATTATATTACAAACGTCACTAACTAATTCATACCGCAAACATTACAAATGGTTACAAATACTTAGTATTAAATATTTAAATTATTTCCATGCACGTTTACGCAAATTACTTTACTTCCACCTTACATTTAGAACAATGCATAAAAATAATATCCTCAAATAATTAAAAATACTAACTTACCTATTCTTCTTCAGAATCTTGATTACGTGTCCGATAAACTTTTCTTATTTCTGTTTCAGGATCTTTAAAATCATACTTATAGTTCACAGCAAGGTACCAGGTAAAATAAATAACTTAATAAAACATCTTTACTTCTATCTCGCACAACCTTGAAGAAATACTTATTACTACCCCTTTCGATTGATCTTTACATTATGGTAACTTGGCGATTTTTTGGCGAAAATTTGGCAACCAACTCTCCTACAGCAACCCTCTATTTTTTTTCCCCGCCGCCATTTTGTCTTCACGAAGTAAAGACATGTTTCTTTTCTTCTTATCTACTGAACACTTCTTCCAACAATCTACTAGCCGAATTACACTTATGCTAGAAATTTTATCAAACAAAACTGCTTAATCATGACAAATATTCACTGCAAGATTGGGAAAAAGTGCACAATACCATACTCCTTACACGTTTTTCAAAATAACACATAAACATAAACCATGTACACGCCGACTTATTTTTACTTAAAAAAAGATCCCAGAATAGCACAAAAATGGCATTGCGCGCACTCTTCACTATATCCATGTACACTGCTTTTTTCTCATAAATTAGAAAAATTTCACGAAAATACATGACAATTTTCTCAATCTTTAAACCCGGTAAAAAGAACATATATGAAATTACCTGATCGTGAAAAAGTATTTATCCTTTACAAATATGAACATTTCCACATATAAAATAAATAAAATATCCAAAAACTTTTACCTCTAAATCATCTATTACATTATACACGTCACCAACGAATTCATACCGCAAGCATTACAAATACTTAGTATCAAATATTTAAATTATTTCCATGCACGTTTATTTCATCTTAAACGTATACCAAATTCCTACAAACATAAAATTCACAAAATAACTATCATTTAATTATAATATCACTAAACCATGTACACGCCGACTTATTTTTACTTAAAAAAACATCCCAGAATTGCACAAAAATGGCATTACGCACACTCTTCACTATATCCATGTACACTGCTTTTTTCTCATAAATTAGAAAAATTTCACGAAAATACATGACAATTTTCTCAATCTTTAAACCCGGTAAAAAGAACATATATGAAATTACCTGATCGTGAAAAAGTATTTACCCTTTCCAAATATGAACATTTCCACATATAAAATAAATAAAATATCCAAAAACTTTTACCTCTAAATCATCTATTACATTATACACGTCACCAACGAATTCATACTGCAAGTATTACAAATACTTAGTATCAAATATTTAAATTATTTCCATGCACGTTTATTTCAACTTAAACGTATACCAAATTCCTACAAACATAAAATTCACAAAATAACTATCATTTCATAAAAATATAATTAAATTCAAAAACACTACTTAAAATATAAATGAGCACATACATTAAATTAATAAAAATTACCTTACAATCCTAATTACTTTAAACTAAATCATTGCTAATAACAATTTTCCCAATAATACCGAATTCCTTTCCACCTTACATTTAGAACAATGCAAAAAAATAATATCCTCAAATAATTAAAAATACTAACTTACCTAATCTTCTTCAGAATCTTGATTACGTGGCGGATACACTTTTCTAATTCATTCAATAAAATTATTGAAAGATTTTTTCTGCGAATTTTTCCTCCATACTTCCTCCGCTAAATAAAAAGCAAACTTCTCTTTATCACAATGCCTAAATACCCATTTCGAATTCACTTTAATTAGGGCCATGGGATCCAAAAATTACACAACACTGTTTCACACAACACAGAATAAAGCTAAATACAAAATTTCCACATTTTTTCCCGATTTCCCCCCTTTTCCGATTAAAGAACCGTAATTCGTCCATTAATATCACATGACATATCCCATGATCTCTCATTTCCCTCACGCAAAATAATGCGTAATGGGAACTGAGTACTGCTCACATTATTACCAAAGTCCCAGGTAGTAACCTTTATCGCCTCCAAAATGTCACCAAACTACCAGTTACCATATTGTAAAGATCAACCCCCCTTTCAATCCCACTAAATACCCATTTCGAATTCACTTTAGTTAGGGCCATGGGATCCAAAAATTAACGAACACTGTTTCACACAACACAGAATAAAGGCAGATACAAAATTTCCAGATTTTTTTCCGATTTCCCCCCTTTTCCGATTAAAGAACCGTAATTCGTCCATTAATATCACATGACATATCCCATGACCTCTCATTTCCCTCACACAAAATAATGCATAATCGGAACTGAGTACTGCTCACATTATTACCAAAGTCCCAGGTAGTAACCTTTATCGTCTCCAAAATGTCGCCAAACTACCAGTTACCATATTCTAAAGATCAGTCTTTTATTTTTAAACAAATTAATACATGAATTATGAGATCAACCATATGAATGAGACTCTTTCTTCTTATGTACCTTTCGTTTTTTCCTTTGTACATGTGCAGAGTGCTGTTTACTCTGTTGTCAGTCATATTAAGAACTTGGAAGGTGACCTATCTTACATTTAAAAACAGCAGCAACAAAAAAGAAAATTGTTATATATCTATGACGTTAAGAAACATTACAATTTAAACAGAGCAATGTATAATAGAAAAACAAATATGTTAACTAAAACTAACAAAATAAAGAGAGAAAAAAGAAGATATACATAGGATTTTGAATTTTAATGCATATATACCAATTATACATATAATTTTTTTTTACATACAGATAAACTTAAAAAGCACAAAACGTTTATCTCGATTATTTATGCCTTTATTGTACTTTTAATATTATATATAACTGAGGTGCTTTATAATGCCTATAATTTTTAATATGTGAAACAAATCTTTTTTTGAGCATTTGCAACATTGCAACTAGGAAAATTATTCCCAGAAAAGATTTTTGTGCCTTATATATTTCCTATTTTTTTAGAGAAACATTTAGATCTTTACTTGACATGAACAAAGGATTTGGATCAAAAAGTATTCTTGTACCCTCATGCAACTGTTCACAGCAGTGAAAAACTTTTTTAATTAATTACAGCAAACTGTTATTTATTTTCTAATAATTGTTGTTTTCATATTAAATTAGTAAAACAAGTTTGCAAGATCATACACACTTCTACAAAACATTTTCCAGTTTCGTACATTGTGGTCATTCATATGCAATTCCTCCATGATGAACCTATTCATGCATTTTCGACACCACAAATAAGGATCAGACTTACAAATCAACCTTTTGTTCATACATTATTCTATCACAAACCTTTCATCCTTATCTTGCGATCTAATCAGATATATAAAATCCACACATTCAGCACCAGCCATATTATACTCACAATCATCAATGAGAAATAAGGTAAAATGACGATTTTTAAAAGGCCCAGTTACACAGAGTAAATGCCTTAAATCTTGACGAACACATGGCTGATCTTTAGAACATGGCAACAGGTAATTTGGCAAGTTTCCATAAGTTGGCAACACTGACATATAATCTGCAATCTAGCCTTATTAGTATCGACAATGGAGAGACAGCTTAGTTTAACACATTTTTATTATTAATAGACTACATGACTTTGCTTAAGAATTCTTTGTTTAAACACAGTTTCACAAGTATTCTCATCAAATTTTACATCATACTTGGAAATCAGGATAACAACTAAAAGCATGAAATAAGTAAATGATAATCGGTGCTTAATACCAATACTTTAAGACAGTCAAAGATGGTCAAAAATCAACCAATGATGAATCAAGGTAGATCTCAGCATCAAATGATGATACTCACACAATACAAGCTTTTAAAGTTTTACATTTAAATCGACTCCTAAAAAATTTCTCATGATTGCAACATTCTTATAGCATTGTGCCATCACATTTTGACCCTAAAAATTATAATTGTATGAATCAAATAAGCTGTCTTAGTATTCTATTCATTCATTCTTTTTAGTTTACTATCTAAACTTAATTTCAAACATTTTATATTCTAATTTATCATCATATAACAAAGAAGTTTCAAATTCCACAAATAGATAATAACTTACATGGTTCATAACCATATTCCTTTAAATAATTCTCCTGGTCTGTAACACCATGTTCTGCCTCAAGGATAAGTTCTTCAAAGTCAAGAAAGAATGACTTTGAAACAGAATTCTTTTGCTTAATATCTTTTTTCAGTTTATCTGCTTCTCCCTAGAGTAAATAAAAGATACCCAAAATGTAGATTCATACCAAAAATTAGAAAAATTATTAGTATTTCACATATTGATAATTTTTCTTTAATTACATGAAAATAACAAAACTTTTAATACTAAATGTTTATTTATTTTTAAAAAATCATCAATATTCTCAGCAATGACACCATATATTAAATAATCTGCTAAGTAAATCACTGCTGTCTATCAGTTCGTAATCTTCCGCTCAAGAAAAATGTTAATATTAATATAAAACAAAAAAAATATATTTCTCTTATTAAATTTCTACTACTTTTTCATTTCCTTTAAGTTTAGAACTCCTCATTAACAAATAGTGGTGGCGCATACAGCTCTAAACTTTTAAATATTTCCCAGCTGCAAAAATTGGGAACATTTAAAATTATGAAGTTATTATCATTCTTGAATTTCCAGGTTAAAAATTATGTTTTAAATTAAATACGTTAAGGACTAAGAAACATGATATATGACCTTTAATTGATGTATTTTATCTCTCATGTCAGCAATTTTAGCAGCAGCAACATTCTCATCCGGAACTTCAAGCAAAGTCTTGTTAGCCTCCTCAACACCCTTGTTTATTTCTTTAACACATTCCTTGAGGTTTTTAAAAAAACTTTTAGATTCCTTTAGATCCATTACGTCTGCTGATACAATTCGGCATTTAATCACCCTTTTAAAAAGGGAGCGCTCAAAAGAAAAGTTCTTGCGTTGCCAAATCTGGAAAAAACAAATGTAACCTACAGTTTTGCACCAAAATTAAACATAATTTTCCTTGTCGCAGTGTTTAATCTAGATTTTCCTTTTGGTTACATATTCTTCGTAGCAGAAAAATAGCTTTTAACTGGTTGGATTTCTGCAAAAAAAAAAATTATAATATTGTAACAAAAATTATTTAAAAAAAAACATAGTAACTTTCGCTCATTTCATAGAAAAATCCTGTACCTATCTGACAAAACAAGGCAGTGTAAACAGGCGTCTCTCTATTAAACGGCAAAATTGAGCAAAAATTTCCCAGCGTGGTATATGAACTCAGAATTTGCAAAAATCTGAATGGCTTTATATGCTTCATGGCAAAAAATAAAGTATCAGTGTTATCCTGAACAGAAAATGTTTTTCAAGTTTTTAAATCGAAATTTGGCATCATTTGTTAGCAGTTAAACGCGGAGTGAAACAATTTCTTGTTACGTGATTAATCTTGGGGTAATTTTTTCCTCGTGTTAAATGCTATTAAATTTATTTGGGACCTTTATTCGCTCTTAATATGATTATAATTTGAGGTACAGTATATAATGTAATTTGCATAATTTTGCTTTCTAAACAATAGAAAGTTACTGATATACGATATACTAATTCAACATATTGGGTTACTTTGCCCAGGCCATTTAATTTTCAGTTATGAAGTCATTAAATGGAAGAAAATACTTTAAAGTTTTATACAGTCGAAATATAGATCATTTAATGAGTAGTTAATGTGTAATAAATTGGGATGTTTCCAATCTTTATGTAATTTAAACATTGACGAATTTAGTTAAGACCTGTATTTGTCAAAATATAATTATTATGTATTTTAAGGTACAGTTTGTCGCTCTTAATATAATATAATTTGAGGTACAGTATATAATGTAATTTTGCTTTCTAAAAAATAGAAAGTTACCGATATACTAATTCAAAATATTGGGTTACTTTGCCAAGGCCATTTAATTTTCAGTCATTAAATGAAAGAAAATATTTTAAAGTTTTATACAGTTGAAATATAGATCATTTAATGAGTAGTTAATGTGTAATGAATTGGGATGTTTCCAATCTTTATGTAATTTAAACATTGACGAATTTAGTTAAGACTTGAATTTTGTCAAAATATAATTATTATGTATTTTAAGGTACAGTTTGTAATTTATTATGTTTAATTTAGCTATCTATAAAATAAAAAGTACCTAATATGCCAGTTGAACATATTGGATTTCTTCGTGAAGGCTATTGTAGGCGTGTTTTATTTGATAATAATTTTCATTTATAAAATCATTAAATGAGAGCTTAATTTATTTCTGTTAATCAGAATTTTATTTCATGTCTCATAATTTATGATGCGAAATATTCTTTAAAAATAATATTGAAAACTGAAATTTTTTTCTGTTAAAAAAAAAAGAATGAGTTACAGATTCTAGGAAAACTCTTTTAGTATTGTCCATTGTGTGTTTCAATACAAAATTTAATTTCAGGTGTCTTTTTAATTAATGCTGTTTCAAAGATTACTAAGTTGGACCTATGAAATTCTTTGATTTCATAATTTGAAGTTATATAAAGTAAATGTAACAACATAAATATTCTTCAAAAATCTGGTTAAATTAAAAAGGAATATTCCTTGAGAGTTTGAATATTGTGTGTAATCTGAGAAAACAGTGAGACTTAACAGTATTAGTAGTTTCGGCTAAAGTGCTGAATCACCCACTTGTTTGTTTGGTGCTTTTTACAAGAGTAAGAAGAATTGGATTTTTGTCAATTTTCTTTGACTTTTTAAGTGAAAATAGGTCGATGTGTACATGGATAAAGTCAAGGGAGTGCAGTGCCATTTTTGTGCAATTATGGGATATTTTTTTAAGTGAAGATAGGTCGATGTGTACAAGGATACCTAGTATGTGCAATTCTTAAAGATAGGTCGATGTGTACAAGGATACCTAGTATGTGCAATTCTTAAAAACGCGCCAAGCAGTGGGCACGTAGTTTTACATAAGAAAAGTATTTGTCTGTCTTGCATTATATGTAAAGTGGGGGGAAATACATTTTTTATCTGATGTCCATCAATTTTTTTTAACCTTTTATGTGTGCGAGATAATGTATACAAGGGTTGGGCAAAAATGTTCGAGGATCTGTTGAAGAGACTGCATGAAATAACAAAAATGTTCTATTTAAAATCTAAAATTGAGCTATACTTGTTTGTGTTTGCTGCAAACCATTTGGATATTGCAGTTTCTTTCTAGTTGCAGTTTAAGTGAGTTATATACCAGTTTGCCGAGTTTCAAAGAGGGAAAATTTTTGAACCTATGTAATAGATAATTCTTCCACAGAGTAGTAAATTTATTTGGTACGGTCAAAAGTCGTTAATCTGGACTCGTCAGGATTTCGGTGATTCCAGATTATTGATTTTTCCGGATTATAGATCATCAGTTTAAATCTGGTAAGATGGCGTGCAGAAATTATAAAATTAAAAATATGGAACAGTAATTTATGAAATAAAGAACAATTATGATCGAAAGGGTATCAAAATTTACAAAAAGTAAAAGCTTAATATTTATTTGTTTACTTTATTAAACATTTCTTTCAATGTAAGTTGTTTAAGTTGCTTCGTTTCATGTGATAATACTTTATCTTTAATTCTATTAAACAGACATAATTTCTTGTTTAGTTACAAAGTTCCGCTGTTCAAGTAATATAATTGCTGTGTCGAGAATACCGACTATTTTGTCAATCAAAATTTTTTCGTTTTCAATAATCTTTGTGTCGCTTTCTTCACTATCGGAAGCGAATTATAATGACGAGGAACTTGATTTAAATCATATCAAAGACGGAGTACATCGAGATGAAATACTACATTTAATAAGGAATTATAAGCCAAATAAAATAAAAACATCTGCCCTGAAGATAAGGATAATGCTGACAGATCAACTTCCAATTCATTGCGCGCCGCATCGTCTCCCTCCCCCGCAGAGCAGCGTGAAATTGATAAACATATTTCGGAATGATTAGATAATCAAAGGATATGCTTTTATCCATTTTTTGCAGCAATTCCACTTTCTGTTTAATGGACTTCGAAATATACTTTCGCTTTGTAGATCCTTTACATATTAGTAAATATATATCGGAAATTCTATTTGACATAATCGAAAGTTCAAGCTTACTTTTATAAAATTGCTGTAACAGTCTGCAAAAAATAATAAGCCGGATCCAATTCGAAGATTAAGGAACAACGCAATCTGCAACAGTAGCTGAATTACATAATTTTAGCTTAGCTTATACCGTCCGTTATACATTAAACGCGCATGCGTAAATGTATTATGCACATGCACACACGCATATTCGCAGCCGTAAAGGTCTTACGCGAGGCATGCGCAGAAAGTTTGTAGCTTTGAGGTCCAGATTATTTGTGTCTGAATTAACGACTTTTGACTGTATTAGGTATTCAGCTTAGAGTCATCATCCTGATAAAGCCAGCATTTGTAAAACTATTCATTGTATGTCAGAAAAATTGTTGCGTTGAAGGTTTTGGTCAAAGATAAGAAAAGAATTACAAATGTAACTATTGAGCACATAATGTGCTTTATTCATGTTATTCAGGTGATAACATTGGAGCAGTAATTTTGCATTTTATACAAGTACATAAAGCTTTTTTCTAGTTGCAGTGTAAGTGAATTATGTAACAATATTCAGGGTTTCTGAGAGGAATTAAAAAAGTAGTAAGTTAAGCATTATACTAATGAGTCGTCATCTGGTATTATACATATGCAAAAGCATCATTAAAGAAAAAGATTTGGGCCTTTATTTCATATTTTGACTTTCATACAGCATGCAGTTTCTTTAACCACTCTTAGTGGCACGGGTTTTTTGATCTGTCATGAAGATCTGTATTCAGACACTTTATTAGCTAAATTTGTATACTTAATTACTTTAGCCTCTATTTTCATAAACTTACATTTATTAAGATGATATTTATATTATTAAAGTAAGAAAGCAAAATATTGTAAATTATAAGCTAATATATAACAAATGACAAAAAAACTTATGATCATATAAAGCCGGCCGTAATGCTCAGAGGGTTAAATTCAAATTTTTATTTATTTACTTATTTATTTATTTATTTATTTATTTTTTTTAAGTTTTTCACTTTGAGCATTTGCATTTGGTATTTTGATCCTTGGCAAAAAATTGTTGCTAAGATAACCGATATACACCTTATTTAGACATAACATAAGGAAATAACAATCTGAACTCGGAGCTTATGAATACAGTATATTATAGTATTCATAATCTGGAGAGAGTATTTGAACTAATAAATATGTACTTCGTTTCAGATTCTTTCCTTTGAAATGATTCATACAGGAAATGTTGCATTGGGAAAACATGATTACATTCAAACAACATGATTACATTCAGTGAACAAACATGATTACATTCAGTGAATTCAGTCTGTTTCAGTGAATGACGAATGTAGGAATAAGTAATGTTCTTTTACATAAAACTGTAAGAGCCAAAAATGGCAAACAGTACATGTAGTAAGATGATTGTTGAGGTATTGATAGAGAATTTTCTATTGTATATCATTTACAAATTTGATTTTTTGCATACTTTTAAATCCTGACAGTAAGTAGGCGTCTCCAGGATGTTCAGTTTTTGGAATTCTGAAGTTAGTATTTTTCATCCGTATTGGATGACATTTCATTTACTGTAACTATAAGAATATTATCCTTGGTTCTTTGTTTGGGATAAATACTGAAATGTAATAGTCACAATGTAAAAATAGTAAATAATTAAAATGATTTAGTTGTTCAAAGGTTTCGATTAAAAATTTTGGAATTGTCATCCTTTAAAGAGCAGCAGTTCTCAATTTTTTTGTATTGCACAACTTTTAATAAAGATTTGTCATATAGATGTTATATCTTCCTCTTTCAGAATAATGACTGCCTTCCTGAGTTCCTTGTTACAGTATTCTCCCAATATAACTTATATGTTGTATTGTTTTAATATCATAAAATTAGTAAATTGTAATGAATAAATCGGAAAAATATGAAAGACTGATTATTACATTCTTTCAAATACATTGATAGCACATGTTTTAAACCAAAATATAAAATTATTAATGTACCATATAATTGTTTTGAATGTTGGTTTTTGAAATTGAATAAAAAATGATTGAATTGATTCATTTATTGACTTGATGAGATCTGTAAAGCCCTAAGCATTCTTGAAAAGTGGTTTTGTACCAACCACAGTAAAATGATAAACCTCTAATTATTTTAAACTAGATTAATATGTAACTGTTTGCACTAAAACAAACATTTTAATTCATTTGATTGTGTAAGAAGTATATTATTTGAGAAGTGAATGAATGATAATTAATCAGATATGTTTTTCTCCAAACATACACTCTTAGACAAAAAAAACAAGTACCAAGAGGATATAAAGCAAATTGGACACAAATTGATATGCGTACAAGTTTCGATGGAAAATGCAAAATTTTACATTTTGGCTGCCAATGAATGAACGTTTGTGACTACAGCGCAACTGGCAGATATTTAAGAGGAGAAATTACGATTCCAGGTCATAAATTCTTCACGAATTTCATTCTGTGTACTCTGGTAGACAGTAACTATGCCTTGCATACAGGTGCGCAAACAATGCATCATTATCATCGATTGTACATGCAACTAGTGACCGCAAGGACCATTCATAGACAGCTCGCAGGAAGGGGGCTGAGGTCACAGTGTCCCTTGCGTCGATTACCATTGACCTCTGTACAATGTCAAGCACATTTGCAGTGGTGTTGTGCTCATTCGCACTGGAATGTCACTGACTGCAGTAGAATAGTCTTCAGTGAAGAGTCCTGCTTCGAACTGAGCCTGATGGCAGGCGAAGGCAAGCCTGGAGACGCCCCGGACAGTGGTGTGATACCAACCTGTCTTCCGGCAGACAGGCCGACAACAAGGAGTGGTGGTCTGGGTGTCATTTCATTTCATAGTAGAACCCCTTTGGTTGTCATCTGTCGCACAGCAAGGTCGCCGGATCTCTCTCCTATTGAGCATGTTTGGAGCATTATGGGCAGGGCCCTCCAACCAGCTCGGGATGTTGATGATCTGACGCGCCAGTTGGACAGAATTTGGCACGATATCTCTCAGGAGGACATCTGCAACCTCTATCAATCGATGCCAAGCCGAATAACTGCTTGCATAAGGGCCAGAGATGGACAAACGCGTTGCTGACTTTTTCACTTTGTGAAGCTCTATCACTTCAATAAATCATCCAATTTTTCTTAAACTGTAATCATTTGTTTTTCTGTACATGTACATCACTTCTACCGATTTTGTCCCATTCGGATAACTCCTTCTTGGTGCGTCTTTCCTTCTTTCTTTTTTTTTTTTTTTTTTTTTTTTTTGTTTTTTTTGTTTGTTTGTTTGTTTGTTTGTTTGTTTTTTGTTTTGTTTTTTGTCTAAGAGCATCTTCAGATTTTCAGCAATTGTGTATTTTGACCACTTTTAGTGGTACAATAACTTATTCTATAGGGCACTTCAATTGCATTTTTATCATCTATGTTAGTTAATAATAGATGAGATTTTATATTAGGGCATTTAAACAGCTGATATAAGTTAGGAAATTGTTATCAAGTGATTAATTTGTTCTGTTTTTCAAATTTGTTAATTTGAAAATATTTCTAACATGTACAGAAACAAGTTTCAAATGATAACAGATGAAAGTACACATATAACATATACAGTCAAAAGTCTTTAATCCGAACTCGGCGGGACTTCGGCGATTCCGAATTATCGGTTTTTCCGGATTCTAGATCGAGAATACCGACTAATTTGTCAATCGAAATTTTTCCATTTTCAATAACCTCTCTGTCACTTTCTTCACTATCGAAAGCGGTATATAGAAACATGCTTTCGCTTTGTAGATGCTTTGGCAACTCCAGAATCGGAAACTCTTTTTGACATAATCGAAAGTTCAAGCTTACTTTTTATAAAATTGCTCTAACAGTCTGCAAAAAATAATAAGCTGGATCCAGTTAGAAGATTAATGAACAACTCAATCTGCAACATTAACTAAAATAGATAATTAGATAATTTTAGCCTAGCTTATGCTGTCTGTTATACATTAAAAGCGCATGCGTAAACGTATTATGCGCATGTGTAAATGCATAATACGTTCACACATGTGCAGAAAGTTTGTAGCTTTCATGTCTGGATTATGGACGTCCAGATTAAAGACTTTTGACTGTATCTGTATCAAGTTCCAACTGTTTGATGTTAGATATTTTGATATTGAAAAACTTGTCTTGTGTTCAAAATGTTATCAATACTGTTAAGCATAAAATCTGCAAATTAACACTAACATGTTGATTATTCTCTGGCTTGGTTTATTTGATTATGACTACCTAATGGGAGAAGGGCCTTCATGGTGGGCTTGTGAAATTAGCTTTTATCCACGTTATACATGGGTAAAACCAGTAAAACATCCACTTAGGCAGTCCGTTTGTCTAAATTCAAATTATAAGTGTTCAACGACTTTACCACTTACCTGCTGGTGGGCATCTTGTGGCACTGTAATAACAATTATTATTGAACTTTGGAATGTGTTAGTTACTTCATTTTCAACCTCGATCAGAAACAAACAAAATGGATGGTTGAAGAAATATTTGCAATACTATGATGTCAAAGCAACTAAGTATATACTACTAAGTAGGATATGTACTGGAGAAAATATGCTGTCTGAATATTGAATTTCAGTCTGAAGATTTTGGAATATACTTATTTCAATAAAAATATAAATTCAGTACCATGATGGTGAAAGTAGATTTAAAAATGATCATTTGGTGATGATTTGTAGCCAGTCTCGATGTTCTTGCTGTAACAGTGGTACATGATGATGATAAAATGCCATCGTATTTAATAGTACAGTTCCTTCACCATGATACTGAAGACAAATTAGATCTAGGTGATGAATAGAGATCTTTTAGTTTAAACTAAGATTTAAATCTCTCTTGTAAAATCATCCCTGAGTTTTGGCATCTGTTATGTAATGTAAAAGATGGACTTTAATATTCTAAATATGAGATTGTATTTACAGTTGTTTTTGTTAAAGTATGCATACCTTGATATACATCTCAAGATGATTTTTGCGATCGTATATAGGTGGAAATAACAGTGAATATGCATCATGTGTGTGATGTTATTGTAATATCTAATGCCTCTAAGGTTAAGAGCTGTAGCAGTGTTATGGGATAATGAGGAATACAGTGTTTTACTAAGATTTAAGATGCGTCCACACAACTAACTGCACTAGCAACGCAAATCGTAAAACGAAACTCGAATCTCTGGCGAAAGCTGTCCAAAGGAAGATAAGAGCGAAATCTGCATTTAGCTAAATAGAATTATCAGAGGAAAAAAAAAAATCTTGTTTTGCTCAGAGAAGGCTGCAGTCTGTTGTGAAATTTTGTTCATTAATTAATTGAACAATACGTGATAAAAAATAAACAGTTAATATTTGTACAAATAAGTTTTAATGCAAATTAAGATTTATGAAATTGTTTTGATGTATAGTACATTAAAGAATTAAAGGACTTGAAACTCCAACCACCTTATAATAAAATCAACTTTGTATTTGTAATGGTTCTTTCCCCCCCTCCCTTGGCTTGCTTGATTATATGTGGTGTGGGAGTACATATAAAGGAGTCTGTGTAATAAGTAAAGCATTTTATACTTTAATTATTCTTTATATATTTATTACACATATAAATTTGCTGGAAAAAGTTCATCAAATAAAATTTATTTGCTGCAAATTCAAATTTAACGGATTGTAGGGAAAACTTCATTCATAGCAAAAGATTAAAATGAACTGATTTTTCTATCCCCCTACAAAAAAGTAAATATGCCTTTTTACGTAAAAAATGTTAGTATCAAATTTTGATTTGTAGTGCTTTTAAGTGATTGCTTCTAAGTGTAAACTGAAATTCTATCAGTTTCTGTATTAATTTTTTAATATAATTTCTGAATTTATATGCTTGTAATTAAAGTAAAATGGAACTCCACTAAAATATTTGTCCTGTTGAATATTAGATGTGAATAACAGATCTTTAATTTGCATTCGTTCTGTTAAAAAGCATTCCTAGGAAAGGTGGCCGTAATTCTTTAGATATTTTTCTTTTCATTAAATATACAATATATTGAGGAGATGATTAAAAAATTTAAGTAATATTAAGGTTTTTTTTTTTTTTTTTTTTTTTTTGTAATTCTAATAGTAATATTCTTTATTTTATTCATTCAGTGATTAAATTTAATAATTGCCTTATCAAATTGTGTTTCTTATTGAGACTAAATAGCTTTGCAAGCTCAAAACAGAATATTTATTATGAGTTGAGTTGATGGCTTTGATGCCAAATTAATATGTAAATAATTTTATTATTGGTGTAGATTTTTTGTTTTTGAATTTAGGCTCAAACTTTGAGTGTTTATTTAAAATTATGTTCAGAATAAAATATGCAACGAGGTAAAAATAATTTATACCAGAAGGGAAGATATATCATTATATAGTGGGTTACTGGTTTTTATGTACATCAGGTGTTTATGGCATAATGTTCAACATGTTTCTCTTTAAAAAGAGCACCTAAGGCTTTACGTTCCTCTTCAGTGCATGAGAGTATTTTTAGAAACTCCCCATTTAATTTACTGAGGAATTTGGCTTTTGTGGTTTTGGCTAAGTGACTGAGAGAATCTTCGAGCAATAACTTGCATAGATTGACCATTATTGAGGGAATATCTGGAATTTCCATGGTTGGTTGTTGCTACTGCTCAAATGGTTCTGCTGGGATTACATCAGCATTACTGTTAGCAAAAGCATCCAATTTTTAATTTTTATTATTTATTTTTTTGTATAAGCAGGGATTGCTCAGTTTTTTGGACTAGATGTTTGTCAGTTTTTGTGGGAGTTTAAAACACTCTTCATCATTGGGATTTGAAAACTTCATTCATTGAGTTTAAAATCCTCTTCATCATTATTCTTCACATTCTGAATCCACTTCAGAATATGGCGATGGTTTATCGTCATTAGACTTCATCAGAATCCACAGGAGCAACAGTAACATGGCAAAATTTTTGTTAAATCCAAAGTAATATTGGAAAGGGAAGACTGTGATTCCAATCTGACAAACCATAATGCAAAAAAGTGGTAATTTTACTGAAGCATGATTAACTGCGTAGCTACTATTTAGTTCGAAAATCATTAGTAGACACTTTATTACACAATATGCCTATTAAATTTTAAAAAGGTATATGATTGTAATCGCAAACACAAAATATCAATACTAAAGCATAATATAAAAGACCTATCACGCATGTATTCCTAATTCATTAGGAATACATGCGTTCCTAATTCCTAATTCCATTGCATGTATTCCTAATTCATTAGGAATACATGCAATAAACATAAAATACATGAATATTAACAAAATGTAAAATATTCTCATTGTAAAAATATGCTGTACACATTATCAATAAGGAAAAACAGACTGCAGCATTTTCTTTTTAAAAAAAATACTCTTTAAAGACATTCTAAAATCAAAAACCAATGACATTTGAAAAACACTCCAAAAAACAATCATACGAAAAAATAATTTAATCCTACCTGCATTAACCCTCTGAGCGGCACAGGTTTTAGATCCGTCCTGAAGACTGGTATTTAAATGGCATTTATTAATCGAGTTTGTATAATTACTTATTTTAGTCTGTATTTTCATAAACTTACATTCATTAAGATGATATTTGCATTATTAAACAAAGTAAGAAAGCAAAATATTGTTACGTTATTTTCTTCTTTGACAATTCATACGGGGTTCATGTGGATTTGGAGTGAATAACGATGACACTTGATGAAGTATCGAAACACACTTTATTTACCAATATTAATCAGGACAGCTCTAAAACACAGTCGTCGAAGATCTTCTATAAACACGCTGGAACAATCAACGACACAGCCTTCACACTGTCGGGCAATAACGGTGCAGACAGCTTCACTGCAAAGCAGCAGAGTACAGCTCCTGACTCTGCTCAGTCGTTCTCAGAACTCCGCTTACTCTCAAGTCTCTGCACGCTACGACTTGCAATGCACTCGACAACACACAGAGCACAGCTCCCGACTCTTCGGTTCAGTCGTTCCCGGAGCTCAACACACTCTTGGCGATGCACTAACCGCGATACACTAAAAGACTCCGGTGCACCTGACGACCCACTCGGCACTCGCTGCCAACTCGATCGACTCTGCACGGACTGACTATCTCGCACTGTAGACGAGGCACTCTCACACTGACTGCGGACCAGCAGGGTTTATAGCTTTTGGCTTGTGTTCGAGAACATTCTGGGCTAACCTGGTAAGAATTCGTTCCAGAAGGTTCTCCATCCATCCACGGCATATCACCAATTTTGTCGCCAAATGTAGCAAATCTGCCTTCCATTGCCATTTTATGGCAAACCTGAACTGGCTTTGTGGGGAAGCCGTCTTACCTCGCCTGTACATTTCGTAACAATATCTTAAATTATAGGCTAATATATACCAAGTAGGAAAACTTCTGATGACCGGATTAAGACAGTCATAACGCTCAGAGGATTAAAAAAAAATAAAAAGGTAAACCAGTTTCAACACTGATACAGAAATTGATGAAAGTCTTCAAAATATTCTAAAAAATCATTTGCAGTGATGGAATACCGCAGTGAAATCATAAAAATCCATCGAGGCTGTTTACAAACTTTTTTCAGGAGCTCACAAAACTGTAGCATACTTCATTAAGATAAGTTCTGGACAGCAAGATTTCATAAGAGATGCACCTTTTGCACAATCATGGGTGAAATCACAGCCACTCTTCAAGGCAGGTGTAGTTGCAATGTACGGCACTCTAGTGTTGTTCATACTTCAGGTCACCAAATATGCAATGGTTTATCGCCATTTGACTCCATCAGAAGCTCAGTAGAAAGGCACAAACTTCAGTTAACAGTTAAAAAACTATTGAGTATTTAAAAAAGAGAAAAACACATCTTGCAAGAGTTCTAACATTAACATTCGCAAGCCAATGCCGGACATCAGCAACGAACAGGCAGTGAAAGTGAGAAGTAAGTCTCTGCGAAAAAGCTCAAGTTTTCATACTTGTGCTATGGCTAGGACATATGCATCTTGCGCAGCAATGAGGAACTTCCCATTAATTACAGTGAGGATTTCTGCCATAAGTTTATCCAGGTAGTAATTTTGATCTTCAGTAGTCGAGCTTTTCTCGGCATAAGTGATGGTCCCTGCAGTATCAGGATTTATTTTCATGGTAGAACGTTCGCCTGATGGTGGAAAATCTCCATTTGCAGTGATAACATTGGCTCATGAAAGCAGGGCTGGAATGGAAGTGGCTACACGTATGGATAAGGAATCAAGCAATATAAATAATGTGGGCATGAACTAGTTATAACTGATTACATTGCTTTCATACACATTTTAGTCATTGATGATACTGAAACTCCTTGCAATTACTGTACTTTTATTTAATGACAAGTTTAAGCTTTTTGAACATTTTTTTAAAAATTAGTATTTATTATAAAACTGCTGTTTTCTACAGCTCAGGAGTACCTTCACTGCAAGTTGGGAACTGCTGCCTTAGGGAAACAGTAAGCAGATACATTTGTTCATTTGTTCAACATTCTTTTGTGGTTAAGACACAATAACATGCCAAACAAATACTAATTCAGAAGTCAAACAACAAAAATCAGCATTATATTTTCAAATTTTCACAGGATTAGTTTTGATGGTTTTACGAACCACCATTATCAGCTGCAAAAGTGCAAATGAACGAGATAGGATATAATGATTAGATAAGATAAGAAGGCCTGGACAGAAAATAAGGTAGTGGCGCCATCTGTTGATGAAACCGGAACTAAAACATAATTTCTTTAAAAGCCGAAAGCAAAGATGGATTGGAATTAGGATCATTAACTAGAACAGAAAGATTTTTTGAATGTCAGATGCCTCTAGAAAATCCACTTCTCTAATGGAAGATGTTTTTTGAATGATTTTGGCAGCAGAAAAATTGAAAGTGTGATTTTCGGACCAAGAATGATGGGCAAGAGAAGACTTCTGTGTTTCCTTTTTTCTAAAAGCGTTATCACATTAGCTGTTTGTTGCCGGAATAAAACGTTTGCAGCAACAGTTCTGAGAAATGGCCTTTGGTGAAATAGGGTTACCATCTTCACTTGGCAAACAGGCTGAAAGCCAAACAAGAATCAGTTATCGCTCAGATTGGCGAAAGTGACGTTTCCTTTCAAGTGACATTTGCTTCTTCGTGTTGTTTTGTATCGCTCACACGCTTTTCGTTTTAAACTTCATTGTTAGTAATGGAAGATAATAGAAAGGTGATTGCTATCAAGTTAATCACTTTGATCTCCACTCTGGCACTTCATGTAACAGATAAACACACTTCTGGTTATAGCAATCAATTGCATCAGTAATAGCCGAATTCTGTATACACTAAGAATAGTTTAAAAACATGTACTGGATAAGTCTATTTATCACACATCGCTTATGTGTATTTTCTGTTGTCTGCATTTCAATGAAAATTTGATGGCTCACTGGAAAATTTGTGACCTGGTGAAAGCATTTTCTGACTAACTTTATGGCTCTTAATTACTGTTCTGTCCATTCAAATGACAAAAATCTATATGGCTGATATTTACCTCCTCACAGCCAGCAGATACTATTCAGCAAAATGAAGATCAAATAAAGCATATGAATACATGAGCAATCAAACATGTGCGAGTTGTTTACTGTCCCATAGAACACTCGTAATATACCTAAAACACATTAATTATACCAACTCTAGGAATTAGGTGTTCACATCATGAGTTTGTTTTATGGTTTGGTTTACTGAGATTACAGCAAAGCACACTAGGGCTGTCTGCCTAAGGGAAGGGATGCCTTCGTGGAGGACTTTCTAAGGGAAACTGGCTCGTATACACGTTACACATGGGGAAAACCACGAAAGCGTCCGTGCAGCCAGCCCGTTCACGGGATTCAAACCTCGGACCGAACTACCAGTGTTCAGTGACTTTACCGCTCGGCCACTAACAACATATCGGCCTCTGATAAACTAACATTAAGCCAATAGTTAATATTTCTAATGTTTATCAGAAGACTATAAAAATTCTCTTTTCATTCCCTTCTTTCCATCAGTTAGCTATAAAGTTGCACATATTTTGCAGAAATTTAACTTTCGTGTCGTTTATTCTCCCATCAACAAAATTCCGAGTTCCATAATCAAGGACCCCATTCCGGATATGAATTCCTGAAGTATTTATAGGATTCCTTGCCAGTTTGGTTTAATTTACATTGGCCAAACTAAGAGAGCCTTAAAATTTCGCATCAAGGTACATGAGGCATATGTTAGAAAAAAGGAAACACAGAAGTCTTCTGTTGCCCAACATTGTTGGTCCGAAAATCACACTTTCAATTTTTCTGCTGCCAAAATTATTCAAAAAAAATCTTCCATTCGAGAACTGGATTTTCTAGAGGCATTTCACATTAAAAAAAATCTTTCTGTTCTAGTTAACGATCCTAATTCCAATCCACCTTTGCCTTCGGACTTTAAAGAAATTATGTTTTAGTTCTGGTTTCATCAACAAATGGTGCCACTAGCTTATTTTCTGTCCAGGCTTTCTTATCTTATCTAATCATTGTATCCTATCTCATTCATTTGCACTTTTGCAGCTGAGGATGGTGGTTCGGTAAAAACATCGAACCTAGTCCTGTGAAAATTTGAAAATATAATGCTGATTTTTGTTGTTTGACTTCTGAATTAGTATTCTTTTGTGGTTTAATAAAGATTGGAGTATCATATATTTCTACTCAAGAAAACACAAAGTAATCTCAATATTCCAACATCATCTTATTGTTGCTCTCCCGTCAGTTTATTTCTGTCTACTAGTTATGTGGTAGAATACTATGAGCAGTGTAGGCAGTATGAGCTGTACTTTTCAAAATTTGTAATCATAAGCCTCTATCAGAAATAAGGATTTTCACATTTAAATTACATAATTTAAGAAATTTTGTTTCTATCCTTTATCCAAGGCATGGATAGTAAAGTACAGAATATGGATAAAAATAATTTTAAATGCGAACTTGGATATATACTGATAAATGAAGTCCTATATACAAAAATATATAAATTTTCGGAAAGAGCG
The DNA here is from genome assembly GCF_044657685.1 of Stegodyphus dumicola. Classification (NCBI taxonomy): domain Eukaryota; kingdom Metazoa; phylum Arthropoda; class Arachnida; order Araneae; family Eresidae; genus Stegodyphus; species Stegodyphus dumicola. Next base: position 41,044,925 of record NC_140776.1, read on the forward strand.
TGTTGGAAAGAGTTAGACCTCTCCGCACCATTTATGGAAAATTAATAATAAAAAAATTAACTACGATTAATATTAACAATAAAGAAAAATAATACACAATTATTGAAAATAAACGGGAATGAGACTAAAAAGTGACAGCAAAAAATTCGCGCAGGTCTAAGTAAAGAGTCAAGCTACTAATAAAATTCCCGCCTAAAAAAACTAGTCCCAAAAAATTTCAGATGCCAATATTAGGACTTTCATAACAAAAAACAGACCTCACCCCTCAATACTGCTTTGTTTGAATTCATCCCCCCCCCCAAAAAGCAACGTAAACAACGGATGTTCTTTCCTAAGCACAGATGTTCTGATTCGTAACAGCATGAGATCACTAAGGTGCGGTGTTCCCGCTAATGGAACACCCGGGTTTATTCAATGATTCTGCATATGGTTTTTGTCTAAAAGATTAAAAAAAATATGCAACAGATAATTTGGAGTACAGCCAGCAAAATTATGCCACATTTTTTTTTCCAAATACATTTTTTATCTCATTAAAAAAATTGAGAAAATTACTTGAAAAAAAGTGGATTTTAATAACACATAATAAATGAAAATTCTGTGTCTCTTTGTGATATGCTGCTATCTACTGTTTAAAAAGAAAAGTTCAAAGTATATTATAAAGACATTTTTATCTATTTACGGGTGAATTTAAAGGTTTCAGAAGCGATTCAATTTAGGTGTTCCATGTAGTGGAACACTGAGCTGCAAAGCGTTAAGATATATGGTACTCTTCTGTTAACATTTTGAAGACGGGATGGCCATTATGGTGGCTGTAGAGTCCTCTCTTTGAAAAGACGGGGTTGTCCACTTTAGTGGCCATGTCTTTTCCTCCCATTTTCCAGGCTGAAAAGTGGGGTGAAATGTCAAATTTGACATCCCTAGGGTTTTAACCTCTTATCTCTTTCAAAGGTCTTCCTTTTGCAACATAGATGCCCCACTCTGAGAATCCATTAAACTACACACAAGAATCTTTGTTGCAAATAGGAGGTGATTTCTTAAAGGGGGAAAGGATTCAGTTCAAGATTCCCCGTCCTTTGGTAGCTTTTACTGCTACCAAAGCCCCAGCCTCAAAAGGTTAATGAGGCTGAATTCAGAAATGCATATGTGGATGTATTTATGTAAGTATGTTTGTGTACCCATGCACATATATGCATTTTTTAATCAGGTCCCGATAACACAAGAGTAATAGATGTATTCATTTTTCATATTGTTACAAGTATTATTAGTCTTAAATTTAAAATCATTGCATCCTTTCATAGTTCATTAATTTCATTTTTATCTATAGTTCTAAATTCTGCAGAAAGAATCTGAAGCAGAAAATAAATTATTTATCTTTGTATGCATTTTAAAATTTTGCAGAGGGAATTTACCAGGTCTTTCTGTGTGACTAATTTTTAATTGGAAAACCAAGTTTGTGAACCTCAGCTGAGATTTTATGTAAAGTGACAAGGTCTGTTATGAACTACTTCTCTCTCCCAAGTTGCATTAATTTTACTAATACATGTATAGAAAAATTAAAATCCATTTTCACCTAAGCAAGTTATCAAAAACTTTATTAAATAGTGTGCACGTTTTTTAAATATATGAGGTTGAGCAGATGGTGTTGTTTGCCAAGAAACAAGGGTGCTCTGGCATAAGGCATAAAAGTGTCTGACGCCCTTAAAGAAATTCATTTTATATCATGAAGAATGCAGCTTTCATCAAGTTATCATGGTATCTGTTTGAAGGTTTTTATTGTGGGAAATAGTCGCCAATTTGCGTAAAGGCATGCATTTGTGCAATGGAATAAAGAATTAAATCCAACAATTATGAATTTGCAAAACAAAGAACTGACAAAGAACAAGGTTAAGGTGATAAGTGTACTGCAGTTACCATTAGTATGCCTTTCAATTGCTAAGAGTCGTTAATTTTTTTCTTCCGAGGTTTTTTTTTTTTTTTGTGCGTGTGCGCGTTCTGCATTAATTCTATAGTTATGATTAACATTTAATCTTTTTTAAACCATTGATATCGTGTGATGGGGCTGTGCCTCGGGAAATTTCCGAATTCAAGAAGAAAAAAAAAAAAAAAAAAAAATTTAATTTTAAATTCAGCATCTTTAAAATCAAAAACAAATCTGTTTTAAGAAATCATTGTATATTACTTAGTTCATTGTTATAAATTTTGTTACTTTCAAAGATATCGGACTGGCTGATAGGGATTTTTGTGTTTTTCCTCTAGTGTAACATGAGTGCAAGCTGTTTTTCCAAAATCCTCAATGAAGTCATCCCCCTTTTTTAGGCCAGGAAGCCCTAGTGTACTTCATCATAATTTAACAAAATCTGTGTTGTTAATTCTGAAGGGATTTAAATCAAAAGATTGGAAAGATTATTTAACACAAAAACTCTGCATTCATATTCTAATTAAAGTTATGTATTTAAGTACTAGATTTTGTGAAGCATTTGCATAATAACTTGATAATTTCTGCAAAAGTTAAATAAACTTGTAAATTATTTTCCATGCTCACTGAAAATAACAAAAATAGTAAGAAATGCTTCTAAGTTGAGAAATTCACGTTACTCTTGATGATGATGAGCATGTTGATAGAATATGTTAACATAAAATGGAAAATAGGTCATTTCATTTTGTGTGTGATTCAGTCATTTATTGAAAAATCATTTTTTTACAAAAATTAATGATTCTTTTCCATTATAGGGCAAAATGGTGAAGTTTTTCTAAACGTAAGAAAATGTCTGTCTCTTGAATTAGTTAAGGTGGAGTGAAGTCAGTTCGTGGAGTAAAGGGACACGTGCATATGCTGTTTATTTTGTTATAATCTGACTGAAATTTCTCTAACTAGTATGTAGTAATGTACTAACAAGTTAATATGAGCTATTCACATAGATGTTATGCAAGGATGAAAGTGTTTTCCTCGCTTAAATCAACCAAGCATTTTATAGCAGGTTGTTAATAATTCTGCTCTTGCTCAGTTGTGTACGACATATGGAAGTGACAAATAAACTCAGACAAGTAGTAAAACAAGTTGGAAATAAAGTTACATCTAGGTTCAACAAAGTTTCAAAGTATTTTTAAGTTATACTGTGGCACAAGTTCGGATTAGTTGATATTTTGTATCAACTAATCGAAATGAAAATTTATGCAAGCTTAGGATCGTGGTTAATATTAATCAAATGGTAATAGCTGTACAATGTGTTTGGTACCTACAGTGTTAAGCATTGACGTACCAGACCGAAAATATACAGATTTAAGTTCCAGCTTTACAAAAACCAGTGTGAGCTTATGTGAATAAACAAAGAACTAAAATAGAATGCCACACTTAAAAAAAATCTTATATGTTCACATTGGTAACTATGATAATATTGTTTATTTAAAAGAAACTATATTCCAATGAAAACACATAGTAATATTAATAATATTACAATACGTAGTAAGGTATCTTTATTTCTACTTCATTGTATGAACCTAGGCCATTCTTATTCTTGTTCGCAGCTATTCTCCAGGCCTGAAATCATGCAGTGCTGCTTTAACCCTTGTTTACTACAGCTTCCAAGTCATCGCCACGATCACCATTCAGTTTGTCCTTTCCCTGTGTAATGATTTTCTGAATTATCAAGAGCATTAGTTATCACAATTCTTCATTATAATTGATTCATTAGTCAGAGTCCATGCATCCAAAATCTAAAATGAATTTAATTAGAAATTCACTGCCTAGCGCTAGGGTGAGAATATGCAGGGAAATATGGTATAGTAGATATAAAATAGCTTTTTTAAAATCATTGTAGCAGTTGTACCATCTAAGAATTTTTAATATAAAATTTGCTGTGTTGAGCAAAGTCATGAGAGAATATGTCTGCAGACATTTTTAAAAATGCTTGTCACTTGCCATAATTTATAGTCAGCTATCATGTTTCTTGGCATTGACTGCAGTGAGTCTGCAGTTTTTGAATACTGCAAATAAAAAATGGTATTTTCCATTTAATGGAATATGCAAAGAAATGCTAAATGAAGGCAATATAGCTGTTTTTGTTTGCAGTGGTAATGTCTCAATTGTCAATTAATTTTAAAAATGTCAAAATTTTAATAAGGTTTTCTGCAAAATATTGCCATTTTGGCTTTGTCTTTAATTTTATTAAGTAGTTATTCATACAAATTATTTCAATTCTTCCTTTGTGAAAATATAGGATACCCACTGTTCATTTCCTGGCATAACCCAAATCGTAAAATTTCAATTTAAAAAAAAACTATAATTAGATGTAAAACATAGTTTCTTTTGGGAAAAGGCAAACCAAACTGGTGATGCTGGTAGAGAAATACAGCTTTAAAATAACCATGAAATTTTCAGATTAATAGAATATGTGAAAAAATGGAAATAAGTGCTAAATGAAGGTGATACAACTCTCAAGTCTTCATTGCAGTGGCAATGCCCGAACATTCAATTAACAGGTAGCAAAACCTATAGTATGGTTTTTAATCCATAAGATATGAATAGTATTTGTAATTTTAAAAAGTGACAGTTGCTGAGAAAGAAAAGATTTCACTTTACTATTTAGTAGAAATTCTTGGCATGGCAGTTACAAGATTTGAACCATACTTTGCAACTGCACATTATGCTAGGTTAGCAGGGTTCGCATGGTTCTTAGAAGTAATTAAAATTCTTTAATTTCCGCCCAAATTGGCAAAAGGTCCATAATTTTATTCATCTGACATTTCTGTGTTTTTTCTACAATTGCTATTTTGAGTATAAACATTTTGAAGGAATGTTATTCGATCCGTTGACAAATATGTACTTGATGGATTATTATTTGAATAAGTTACCCCTTCTCTTTTTTGAGAGTATTCATAAAATATTACATCAAAAATATACTTTCCTCTTTTGAGATACTATCATTTCTTGTACTAAATTTGGCAATGTCAAGATCAGTTTGGTTAAAAGATTCTTTATTCAGATATTTTCAGTTTTTTTGACAAACATAATAAAATGGAAAAATATTGTTAAAATAATGATAATATATTTACATTTTAATTAAAAAGTGTTAAAATAAAACATTTTTATTTTCCTATGGCATATTTTAAAATATTATTTTCCATTTTAGCGACTTAGCAATATTTTGATTCTGAAAAATAAATAAGGTAGTAAATGTTATGAAACGTTTTCCAAAGCACTTCTCAACAAAAGCAAAAATGATTTTAAAATTAATTTCCTTATTCTTCTTTTATATTTTTTGATTAGAGTTTTTCCCCATGCAATTCTTTCAGAATATTCAAATATCTAACAGTTTTTTTCTAAAAATTCAGTTAACACTTTTCTTTTCTGAATTTTTTATTCAAAAATCTGCCTTTATGCTCTTTCAGAGTTGGCAGGGATAATTTCTAGACCTAGTGCCTCAGAAGTTTTACAAGTATTTGAAAGGAAGATTTACAGATCTACGATTCCAGATAAATGTGGTCAAATGAAGGATGTTTCCACGGTAGCACGTAATGAATGTGCATTATAGAAAATCCCTGGCAAATTTTTTATTTTATGGAAAATATTTGGAAGAACAGTGAAAACTAAAGTATTTATGTTTTCTGCTTTTGGTTCTAAAAGTTTTCTTAACAAAATTTATCTTCCCTTTATTTTCTCATCTTTTCATTTTACACAAGCTTGGAAAATTGCAGATGTAGTTTTAATCTTGTGACATGGAGAGGCATCCGTAAAAAGGATTTTTTCTTTGAGCAAAGACATGTGTAACGTGTATACTAGCCAGTTTCCCTTAGAAAGTCCTCCACGAAGGCATCCCTCCTCTTAGGCAGATAGCCCTCGAGGCTTTGCCATAATTAAATAGCCTAACCTAAACCTTTGAGCAAAGAAATTGAAAGCTGACAATTTAAAAGATTCATCTTGTATGTCTCACTGCACAGTACACAAGGCATTTTGCCATTCGGTGCAGTCTCTGTGGATCCTAAATTCTGCTGCCCAGTAACTGACCTAAATTCTAAAAATTTGTTGTGTCCATTGCTTTTACTAATAAAAATTTTGCAGTACTGCCTCTGACATCAATCCTGTCCTTGTACCATTTCATATTTATTCTCAATACTCATATTATTAAAGAAATAAATTTAGTATCTTTTATACATTCTAAATACACCCAGTTCTTTAGAATCGCATAAATATTCAACTAAATAAGAAATTCTAAAATGCAGAGGAAACTTGTTGAGAAAGAAACTGATTACATAAAAAGAATGAAAATTATTGTTAAAGCTCTAACAAATTAGGGGATGAAACAGAGACTAGTGGGAACATTGATTTGTTTATTGAAACAAACAAACAAAAAAAAAAACAAAAAAAAGATGTTAAAGAGAAGAAAATTGATGTAAATGAGCTAAAATATGTTGAAAATTTTCAAATTAAAAAGATGCATAAATATTTTATTATATGCTGTTGCTACGAAACATAAATGTTTGTAGCTTTTTTTTTTCATATAATTATCCTAATATTTTAGAACCAATATGATAAATTGCATGCATAATTATTTGTATTTTAAACTGTGAAATATTCTTAGATTATGATTCAAATATTGCTTTTGTAACAGACATTTTCTAGAAATAAAAAAAAAAATGAATGACAGTGATGTAAATCTAAAATGACTGGTTATTAAACTATTTATATAAATATTTGTAATTAATTGCTCACCCTTAGGAGTTGAAAATATAGTTTCAATGTACAGTATGCTTTAAGGTTAGTTATCTTTCCTTAGTCCTTACTTTGAAAGTAAAAATTGACATTATTCTTATGCCACCCAGACTGTATAGTGGTTAGGGAAGCCTGATTGCGATACCGAAGGGCCTGGGTTCGAATCCCGGAGAAGGCATGGTTGTAACTGTCCATCCCTTCATAGGAGGTGATGGTGGCCCACCTATTAGTTGCCTCCATAATAAAGAGACCACCACATGTGGCCTTGTTTAGATTAATGGACTGTTTTACACTGTGACTATTCACAATCTGCCATTGGAGGGGGGGGATTATTCCTTACAGCTATTAATACTAAAAATAATATAAAGCAGCTTACCCCTTCTGGTGTTTCAGTGGCTTATTGGAACTTTGTATTAAATACTGCATATTAACTGGATTATAACTCAAGCAACTGTACACAAAGCTAAGGTACTAACTGGATCAGGCAAAGTGCATTTAACTTTCTTACTAATCTTGCCAATGTCAGGGATTCATGTCTGTTCTGATCTCTCTCTCTCTCTTAGCTAGCAACAACAGTGGCAGTAGCCAACCTTCTGTTACAGATCATGCTGGTTATGATTTTACTTCTGATTTTAATCTATGCTGTTTGACATAAAATTTACTTAAACCTCTGGACTGAGTGAGTATTTGATGAAACAAGGCATTACAAAAAAAATCGATATAAAACTAATTGTTAATAAAACTTAAATGTCACTAATCTTTAAAATATGTTGGACTATTACTAGTGTAAAATAATGTAAGAATACATTTTGTAATTTTATGCCAATTACATGATAAATTTTACAGAGTTGATTTTGTACTCGAATTTGTTTTATAGTTATGATAAGTATTAAATTATGTTTAATAATAATGTATCCAACTTGCAGATTTATTTTAGTCTTTGAATGTACAAAAGTAAAAGAGATAATTGCTTTATTTTATTCAATTATGCTGATAGGCCCTTAATTTTTTTTTCATTAGTGGCCCTTAAAAATACTTAATTTCAGTGTGCAGAAATGTATACAAATCCTGGGTAGAGAAAATGTTAAAGTAAGAAAATTGCTTGACCTTTCTGGATGGCATAACTGCCTTTATCCAGTCAGATTTTTTTATCATTTGATGTGTGTTACCTTAATTACTTTGTTTTTGTCTTTGCTTTAATGAATTAAATATCTTAATAAATGAAAATGTATGAAAGCACAGACTAAAATAATACAGTTAAATCTTCATAAGCAGAATATATAAAGTCTTACATTTACAGAGTTAAATTACTTATGCTAAATGAAATGTTTAATAAAACATTAATAAACACGTTATAATAATGTTTAATAAACATTGAGTGTTTTTTGGGGGATGGATAAATTTTAGTTCCCTTAAGGACCTTTTTATGACATGAGCATGTTCCATTATTTAACAGATAACTATTTCATATTTTTAATTTTATAATTTCTGTGTGTTATTGTACTAGATTTAAATGAATGATCTAAAATCTCTATCTTGTACTTTTTACTGTACAGGCAACATTGTCTCATTTAGATTTGAATGTTTCTAAAGAGCACAAAATTATTTTTTGGGGGGGGGCAGGGAATTCAAAATCATATATTTTCCTAAACATAGAAACTATGGCTCATACTTCTTTATCGTCTTGATTGTTTGTAAAAAATGGTGACTAATGGTAAAAGTAAAGAACTCAAAATCCAGATGTGTTATAAATGTCAAAATTAGTGTACTGTTTCTTTTTTCAAAGAAATTAGTGTACTGCTTCTTTTTTCAAACTTTGTAATGTTGCATTCCATGACATTAACTGTTATGGATGGTTTTATGTTTTGGACTTTACTTTTTCTATCAAGTGAAATAAATACATAAATCATTTTATAATCATTTCTTTCTGTATATTTATTAATATCTTACACTAGCAAACTATATATATTGCCTTTTAGTTTTGTTAAAAACTTAGAGCTTTATGATCAATAGTCTGCATTTTCTTGTGATAAACAAAATTGAGTCATTACTCCAGCATGGTCTACAATTGAATTAAGTTTCTACGAGTGCAGGTTTGCTGGGCCATAGAGTGCTGAAGTGTTAGAAATGTGTCAAATATTGGCTTTCTCTAAACTGGAAGATTTATTTTTGTTCACTGTTAAAGCTTACTAGTTATGTATGGAATCGGGCGAGGGTCATTAGAACAAAAGTATCTTCTGAAATTAAAATATTACCTTCTTTTTAAGCATTTCTGTGTTGTATTCAGTAAGTTTACTAATGTATCAGAAATTTATACAGTGAAGCCCCTTTTATACATCTGTCTAGGAATAATTCACAAATGACGTATATATGTAGGCGTTATATAAACCAAATTTTAATTTATGATGTGAAATGTATATATAAATACAGTCAAAAGTCTTTAATCCGGACTCGTCGGGACTTCGGTGATTCCGGGTTATCGATTTTTCCGGATTATAGATCATCAGTTTAAATCTGGTAAAATGGCATGCAGAAATTATAAAATTAAAAATATGAAACCATAATTTATAAAATAATGAGCAATTATGATCTAAAGGGTATCAAAATTTACAAAAAAAAAAGCTTAATATTTATTTGTTTACTTTATTAAACATTTCTTTTAACGCGCGCATGCGTAAAGCATACATTATGCATAGCTGAAATTAGAAAATTGCAACCAGAAAACTATTTGATTTGTATTCGTGATATTTATAATGACGAGGAATTTGATTTAAATCATATCAAAGATGAAGTACATCGAGATGAAATACTACATTTAATAAGGAATTATGAGCCGAATAAAATAAAAACATCTGCCCCGAAGATAACGATAGTGTTGACAGATCAACTTCCAGTTCATTGCGCACCGCCACGTCTCCCCCCCCCCCCGCGAGCAGAGCAGTGTGAAATTGATAAACAGATTTCGGAACGGTTAGATAAACAAAGGATATGCCTTTATCCATTTTTTGGAGCAATTCCACTTTTTGTTTGATGGACATCGAAACATACTTTCGTTTTTGTAGATCCTTTGGGAGCTCCAGCATCGGAAATTCTATTTGACATAATCGAAAGTTCAAGCTTACTTTTATAAAAATTGCTCTTACAGTCTGCAAAAAATAATAAGCCGGATCATTCGAAGATTAAGGAACAACGCAATCATCAACATTAACTGAAATAGAAACTTAAGATAATTTTAGCTTATACCGTCCGTTATACATTAAACGCGCAGCGAAAACGTATTCTGCGCTTGTGCACACGCAAATGCGCAGGCGTAAAGGTCTTAGGCACATGCTTAAACGCCTATGCGCATGCGACAATGCGGCGCATGCGCAGAAAGTTTTTAGCTTTGAGGTCCGGATTATAGATCATTCCGGATTATGGGTGTCCGAATTAACGACTTTTGACTGTATATGTATTACTGCACTATTTTGATACTACTAGTCTACTAGTGATATTACACAATTTTATTATCATACTTCAGTTTATTTAAAATATGTTCAAATAAATTTAAAATTAATATTTTAAATAAATATTCAATTAATAATCTTATTTTAAGCAATTTTACTTCCTTGTATGAAGTAAAGGAAATATTGCAATAGCGGAAAATTTCGACTATCGTATTTCAATAGAAATATCCATTTAGACCATTCCTGAATCTATGTGGATGATATTTGTGTGTGATGTCTGCATGTGCAGACAAAATAAGAGACCTTTTTTGAAAAGTGGATTTTTTTGTGACATCTGTATATATGTATCTATGTATCTGGCATAACTCAAAAATGATTAACTGTAGAACATTGAAATTTTGTATATAGGACTGTTATAACATCTAATTGCGCACGTCCATTTTTTATTGCAATCAGCACTACAAAAGTATATACAGTACAAAGTCTTTAATCCATTGCAATCAGCATTACAAAAGTATATACAGTACAAAGTCTTTAATCCAGGCTCATCGGGACTTCGCCAATTCTGGATTAGGAGTTTTTCCGGATTATAGATCATCAATTTAAATCTGGTATGATGGCATGCAGAAATTATGAAATTAAAAATATAAAACCGTAATTTATGAAATAAAGAGCAATTATGATCTAAAGGGTATCAAAATTTACACACGCACACACAAAAAAAAAAAAAATTCTTAATATTTATTTGTTCACTTTATTAAACATTTCTTTCAATGTAAGTTGTTTAAGTTGCTTCGTTTTATGTGCTAATACTTTCTTTTTAATTCTATAAACAGAGATAATTTCTTGTTCAGTTACAAAGTTCTGCTGTTCAAATCCTCTAGTTGCTGTGCCGAGAATACCGACTAACATGGCAATCAAAATTTTTCGTTTTCACTAACTTCTCTGTCACTTTCTTCATGCCTTTATGCATTTTTTGAAGCAATTCCACTTTTTGTTTGATGGACATCGAAACATGCTTTCGCTTTGTAGGTCCTTTAGCAGCTCCAGAATCGGAAACTCTTTTTGACATGATCGAAAATTCAATCTTACTTTTTATAAAATTGCTCTAACAGTCTGCAAAAAATAAGCTGGATCCGATTAGAAGATTAAGGAACAACGCATGCAACATTAACTAAAATAGATAATTTTAGCCTAGCTTATACCGTCCGTTATACATTAAACGCACATGCGTAAACGCTACGCATGTGCAGAAAGTTTGTAGCTTTGAGGTCCAGATTATAGATCATTCCAGTTTATGGACGTCTGAATTAGAGACTTAAAGGCTGTACTGTATATAAAATATGTATGTATGTATACCCGACCCCTTGCACAGCTTAAAAGTCTTTTAATATTTATTTTCACAATCATTGGTCATAGTTATATACTTCTAGTTACAGAAGTGTTTTGAGGGTACATGGAACATCTCAACAGGAGAAATGAAGTTCCCCCCCCCCCCGAAGAATTCCACAACACATAATTTATTTTAAAATACAGATATAACAGAATTTTCATTCCACAGTAAATGTATACATTTCAGCTCGTATATAAATAAAAAGAAATTAATTAGTTTGTAGAACTTATTAACTTTTAATATAGCTATATGAAATTTTTTTAGCAATATGTCTGTTCGGTACACGTATCTGAAAAACTTGAGTTTATCACCTTAAAATTTAGTATAGTAGCAGAAAATATACTATTTGAAAATAATAAACAGTTTTCAGTTTCATTTAAAAAAATATATTTTACTAAAAACTTGGAAGTTCCCAAAAATTTTAAGAATATATTTTTTATTATTTTCAAAAATTTTCCCACTCAGATCTGTGATGTTAGGTTTTTTTTAAAAAGAAGAAACAAGTTAGTTGCACAGTTTGGAAAAGTATAAGCACTCTACCTTAAATGGAATTTTAGATGTACTGTTTTAAAAACCTTCCAGCACCATAATAATTTGTTTTGTTATTTTTCATCATATCTTCTAACAACATAATCATTTTGTCATATCAATTTTTCTCCGTTTTATCATTTTACTCTTTGCTCTGGCTGATTTATAGAGTTTTTGGAAACATTAGGGTGCCTTTCGAACTTGAACCTCACAAATTTTTTGCAATGAATGTTTCATATTATGGCTCAGTTCAATGCTTTGGAACTTTTGGGTGGTTGTGAGCCCCAACGTTAAAACTAATTACAGCATCTAAATTTGTACTTTCAAAATAACTATTGAGACAAAAACAGTTTTGGTAAGCGTTCTGTTAAACCATGATTAAAACTAATTCAGAAGTCAAACAACAAAAATCAGCGTTATATTTTCAAATTTTCATAGGACTAGTTTCGATGGTTTTACCGAAAATGTTTTTGCAGCTGAGGATGGTGGTTCAGTAAAACCATCAAAACTAGTCCTCTGAAAATTTGAAAATATAACGCTGATTTTTGCTGTTTGACTTCTTAATTAGTATTTGATCGGTGTGTTATTGTGTCTTAATCACGATTAAAGCTCTCATTTGAATTCTGAGGTCTACCATGTGTTCCACAAAGGTTTTCTATCAGACAGAGAATGGAAAGCATTTTTAACAGCAGAAAGGATAGTTTCTGATAGGGAGTATTTGTGACTGTTTCTGCCTTTCTTTTAATGCTTCTGTATACACTTCATCTTTTTAAATCTTTATTGTAGCCACACCACATTTCCGGATTCATAGAACACATTTAAAAGTTTGTGATAGTACTATATTGCCCATATAGAATTTACCATGTCATCTAGGTTTGTGTTTATATTACGGTGGATTGACAATATAAAGGGAATAAACCATAGGCTAAAAAAAAAAAAAGATTTGTTTTCAGCGAGCAGGAATGCTGAAAAAAGTGAAAAACTTATGTCTCTTACACGATGGTGTGTCGCACTGTTTGTTTACATTCTTAAATGCCAAATTTTAGGTCCATATTTTATATCCCAAACCTATACAAATTATATATTTATGGAACTATCTGTGTCTGGTTTATTTTTTAAGACTGTAATTGAAAATTTGAAAATGTTAACCTTTTTGTGTTCCATGTGCCCTTGAATGATGAAAATATTCATGTTTTGGCAGTGTCAATTTTTTTTTTTTTTTTTTAATTTAACTGTGATCAAATAATTAAATCTAACTTTTATAGCTGTCCTGTAACTTTATAGCTGTACTTATATTTGGAAAAGTTTTATACTGGTTGTGAAAAAATAAAATTATCAAAAATCTGACTCCCAAACAAAAAAATCAATTTTTAATTTTAAAATTTGCAATTTTTGAGATTGGTTAATAAAGTTAAAATAATTCGAGGAAATAAGTTTAAATGAAGTGCAGTAAAAAGTATGCGTGTATGCGTAATAGGCCATACAAAGAAGTCGTGTTTATCGTGAGAATGCAAATTTATGTAAGTAATTACATAAAATAGGGGGAAAAAAAGTTATATCTTTATTTGAATTATCATCTTGAATAATTAATGAAAAAGGATTAAGGGAAAGATTTAATTTAAGATCCGTATTCTAGCAGCAATTTTGAAACTTTCAAGTTTGGGTTAAAAATTTATATACTCTATGTATAAAATTTGAATTTGTTTAGTTGACAGAAACATTTTCATACCTTATTCATTTTGATCGCATTTTAGCTTTTACTCATCAACAACAATAATTTGGCTATAGGCTTTTAACAATTTTTACAGATATTGCATTAATTTCCCATTTTAATTTATCTTTGTTTATTAAAGACTTCCTGAATAATATAAATTTATTTAATATATATATAATTCACATTATGATACTTGTAATAAATACATGTGACATTAAATTTTGCATTGTTTATGCATTTCTAGTTTTGAAGTGACTGATTTTTGAAATTGGTTAAAAGTCTTCATTCATGACATTTAAAATTGTGATTTATATTTGATAAACTTTGGTTGTTTTAGTTTTAGCTATGGCATTTGAGGTTATTGGTCCTAAGATTTTCATTGCATTCTTTGGATATAAATTGATACATCATTTATTTTATTTCAGGTTTTTTAGGCTATACCTGGAAGTCTGCTGATAATCAAGAGGGTTTTGTTAAGCTGTATGTAGGCTGTAATTTTAATTTATTGATAACATTATAAAATCTTATTTATTTTTGCATAATGCTGAGTTTTTCGTTAACATTTTAAAATTTTACTCTTTGTATTAACTAAAAAAAATTTTAATGAATCAGAATAAAACCATGGATGATGAACTGGAGGAAGGTGAAATTGCTGATGAAGTTTACCCAGAAACCAAAGACAAAGTTTTACCTCGCCGATATGTCTTGCATGAAAATAAAAGTGTAACAATTAAACATAAAAAAACATGTAAGCATGTTTCTCATCATCATGAAGAAAAACACAAAAAACTAAAAGGCGTTTCCTTAAAGCAAAGAAATCCGCGTAAAAAACATCATAAAACGTGCCCTAAGCGCTTGGGAAAGTTACGTAAATATCTTCTTAATAAGATTGCATCAAAAAGTAAACTTTTAGTTCCATCAGATGCAGAAACAGAATTAAGAAATGATAATTATGATTTGGCTTCTAGAAAGAAAAGTGCTTTCAAAAATTATACAAGTCCACCACGTAAAATATCAAAACCCCAAACATCAGTAGCAAATAATTATGGCCCCTTAGAAAGTAAATTTCCAAAATTAATATCTGATTACATGAAAGTTCAAGCTGGTTTAAGGACTCTTAATGATAGTCTGAAAAATGTAAGCAATGAAAACCAACTTACTGCTTTTGATTCGGAATTAGAAGGCAGTCTTTACATTCAAAATAAGAGTATATCTGAAAACCTACCAGATTCCACCACAAAGCAATTGAATGAAGAAAGTGAAGATGAAGATGAGCTAAGGAGAATTGCTCTTGCCAGTGTGAGAAGAGCTGCGCTTGATGAATTTGTAGAAAATAGTGTTGATGCATCTCCTTCAGACAGTGTAAAAAATTCTGGTATGTATTCTCATGACCAAGAAACTGATAATTATGAAATAGTTGATATGGATGTTGATGAAAATCAAGATTTAAATGATGATGTAGATGATCAGCTATTTGGTATTGATACAGCTCCTTTGCACACTGAGTTTTTTTATGTAGAAAGTAAAAACCCTGTTGATGATCAATTATTTGTTATTGACACTAAACCTTCTATCCATAATGAATTTTATAATGTAAAAAGTGAAAGCTCTTCTCCTAATATAATACCACATTCATTGGATAAGTCTGGTGTATCACCTAGTCAGTTAGATAATGATTTTGAAGTAGAATTATTAAGAGCTGAGTTAATTGCTAATATGAAATCATGTAATTCAGGTAAAAGAGAGAGGGAAGAAATTCATAATGTACTTTCAGAGAATTCTGAGGCAAAAAGTCCTGTAACTACACCAAATATAAATTTTTCACCCCAAGCTCCAAATTCTTTAGAAACTGTGCCAGAAACTAAAAATTACACAAAACATTTAAAAGCATTTGACTTGCATAAAACAGTATTGTCTAAAGCAAAAGAAAATATTCCTCGGGAAAGACTTATAATTACTTTAAATAATGATTCATCTTCAGAAGAATCTGATCAAGAAGATGAAGATATGAATCAAAAAGGTCCTTTGCAAATGAATTCTGCAGTTGCTAGCCTTGAAGCTTTGATTTCTGATGCAAGACATAATTCAGATGAAAATAAGTGTAACAGTGGAGATAAAATAAATAAAGCAGTTTCTTGTCTGTCGAAAGCCCAACAGGAGGAATATAATGCTCTAATGAAAATTCTTGCGGAAAAAGAAAAAATAGGTGTACCATCAGAACAGATTCCATTCAAGAAAATTAAAGCTCATTCCCCTCTAGATGATTTAAAATTATTGGAAAAAAAACTGAGTATTGCTAAAACTAATCTTGAGAAGGAGCAGCAACAATTAGGTAAAGTTGTAAAAGAAGTCACTACGAAAAAATCTGCTTACATGAAGTCAAAATTAACTGTACAGCACTTAAAGGAGCAATTGCATGCGGCTGAAAAAGTTAGAATATCTAATTTAAAATTATGGTCTAAGTCAATTGATCATTTCAAAACCATAAAAAAGTCTATCTCTAAGCGGCAGACTTTAATAAAACAGTTGCAAATACAATGCTCTAAACTGGGTGTGGGAATACAAGGACAGAATTATGCTTTGCCTGCAGTTTCAAATAGTAATGTTTCTCTAAAAAAAGAGTCATCATCATGACAGATTTTGAAGTATCTAGGTTTATTGTTAAGTAAGCTGTGCACTGCCCCCTTTTTTTTAAAAAAATTCATGTTATTCCATGTTGTAAAATAAGTGTAAATATTGAATTTACTTTTGCGGTAATCTACATATTGAAGGTGCCATGGATGCAGGGTGTCAAATTTTTATTCATGTACAAATGGTATGTTTAACTGTAAATATTGCTTTCCTAAATTGTTGAGCTTCCTACTTTGTGTTCTGCTCAATATTTTCCATAAAGGAACAGCTCTACTCTGTTGATTTATTATTATTATTTTTAGTTGTGATGAATAATGTTGATGATCATATCAAATCATGGTGTATGTAATTTGTTATGTATATGAATGAGCTTTATAATAAATTGTTTTTGTTCGTTACTTGTGGTTTTTAATTATAGATTGTTTACTGTTAAATTGACGAGTTTTAGCATTTTTATTTAAAATATTTGGAAAAGGAAGAAGATTAGGAAAATTTTGGAAAAGGGGAAAGATTTTATTACTTCTTATCTAGTTATGGAATTTGTTGTATTTTAACCACTTACTCTCCCAAGCATAATTGCGTAGATTTTGTATGTCAATTTAGAACTTAGCCGATTTCTCAAAAATGATCAATCTGTCTTCATTATCAATATGTTTTGAAATAAGCAGGGGAATTTTGATTATCTAAAATGCATAAGAAAATTCTCATTTCTTGCATCTGCAAAATGTGACTAGGTAGTTCACCTGTGCAAGGAGGATTTGCAGATTTTGCATTCATCTGGTTTTAGTTACTATACAAAAGATGATTTTTTTTCTCTAGCCAAAATTAATACATAATATTACTACTTCAGCAAATTAAAATAAGTATTTTTTGCTATTATGTTTATTTAGTTATTTCAAGTTACAAAATAACTTGAAATGGAAAGCTGCAATTAATATTGAATTATACTTATTATGGTTTAAAAGATTTATTTATTAAAGGTGACTGCATCAATTTGTTTTAGATCTTGAAGTAATCAAAATATTTCATGTGCTAAAAATAGATGCATTAATAAGTCTATTACAGAAGTTAAAATTTAGTAAAATTAGTACATAAATCAGAGTTAGATTTAACATGACATGTTAAAGTAAAGGATAACTTAGAAGAGAAACATGCCTGTTTAAAAAATAAAATTAAGTAAAAAAAACTCTGGGCTGGTGTAAATTTTGAATAAAAGTGTTGATTTCGAGGTTGATGTGACATAGATCCCTCTTCCTCGGAAGCCATTGCTGAGGAAGAGAGACTTTGTCAGATTATCCTCAAGATTGAGAGTTTTATTCAAATTCAGTACCAGTCTAGTCTTCCCCGGGGGGGGGGGCTGAATTTTTATATTAACTCCTTCATGCAGATTTGAATACCATTCATTGTTAAAACATGTAATGTGTAATGTACACTTTTGGAACTTATGTAAATAAGTTGATAATAAAACCGACCATTGTAAATAAATCATATTTTTATAGAATAGTTTACTTGTTTAAAGGAGAAGATTACATGAATATGCCACAAATATTTTAGTAATTAGCTAGATGTGTAAAATTAGTTCATAGTATCACGCAGAATTTAAAAAAATTTTGTAATATGAATGCAATATGCCCATTCTTATGAAAGATTAACCTGAAGATAAGATTTAAATTCCCATCTTTGACATTAATAAAATTATAAAATTAAATTAAAAACCAAATCACTGCTTCTGTTGTAATGTTTTCCAACTCCATTTTATCAATAATTAATGAGATATGCATTAACATTGTGAAGGATAACACACCAGGTTTCATACTTAAAATCCTAAACACAAATGTATGTTTACTTTCTGAAGATTGTAATGAAATATGCATTAAGTAGAAAATGAGGTTACTAAAAAGGAGTGAATATGAAATATATTCATCTTTTCCCAAATATTATGTAGTATGTAATAATTTAAAAAATCAACTTCTAAAATATATTGTATATAAATTCATAAAATGGAAAAGAATAGAATGAATGAAAATAATTCTTAATGCTAACCAGTTCTTAAAATCTATTAATACAAAGCACTGTTGATAGTGTGTTATAATTGGTAAGTTGGGAACTTCAGTAGTGTAAGAAAGAGTATTGGTCTAAAATTGTATTTTAATTGCAGTTTTTTTTGGGGGGATGTGCTTGTGCTAATGTGTATATAGAGAAGTGGAACAAATTTCACATTATAGTTCAACAAATATATATAATGGGTAAAAATTCTTTTGTAATAAATTTATTCACTGTTTAATTATATTTAACCAATTTCTACTTCAAAATCGCCATCATTGCCAGTGCATAAAAATTTTACAAATATTCATCTGTGTTATAGATGTCACCCCTTCTTTTTTATAAAGATAGTAGTCTGTAGAATAATTCCCAAAGTGGTAAATAAACAACTCTTCACGTAGCTGTGCAATAATTTAAGTGATTGATTGAGCTTTATAATTTGATATGAATGGAACCAGTAAGAGCTTAAAGCTTTTTATATTTCTCAAAAGCAAAATGAGGCATCATTGCCAGTGCATAAAATTTTTACAAATATTCATCTGTGTCATAGATTTCACCCCCTTTTTTTTATAAAGATAATACAAATATTCTCCAATGTAATTCCCAAAGTGGTAAATAAACAACTCTTCAAGTAGCTGTGCAATAACTTAAGTGTTTGATTGAGCTTTATAATTTGATATGAATGAAATAATGCAAATGAATGGAACCAGTAATAGCTTAAAGCTTTCTATATTTCTCAAAAGCAAAATGAGGCATACCAGCGACCTGCTGTAAGAAATACCAGCGACCTGTTGTAAAACACTTGTAGCCTTGCTATTTTACAACAAATTAATAAAATTGGAGAGCAAAATGATTCCTCTTACTTTGTATCCAGCGCAGCATCAGCGAGATCATGGCGAATTAACTTAATCCAAAAAAGGAGAGGTTGTAGACGGAAATTGGAAGATCACAAACATATTTCATTGATACATGAAAGTACATTAAGATTCGTTAGTATTCCAAATACATATTGAAGGAGAGTTATATAATAGAAAGTGTCATGTCACTATCCTTTACTGAAGGAGTGAGAAAAGTAAGTGAAAAAAAAAAACTAGTTACACAATTATGGCCTTTGCAGGGTGTCCAGATTACACTGCTTATCGTGCTATTGGTGACAGTCCATCACTATTTGCATACCAACACACCTACTTGATGGGCAGTATCACCGTTTGCAGCGATTCTCGAATACAGTACAAAGTCCGTATTCCGGACGTCCATTATCCGAAATGATCTATAATCCGGACATCAAAGCCACAAACTTTTTTTTTGTATGCTTTACGCATGCGAGCTTTCGATACGAGTGCGCGTATGCGTCGCTTGCGATAGTGAAGAAAGTGACAGAGAGGTTATTGAAAACGAAGAAATTCGATTGACAAGTTTGTCGGTGTTCTCGACACAGCAGTTACAGGACTTGAACAGTGGAACTTTGTAACTGAACAAGAAACTTTATCTGTTTATAGAATTAAAGAGAAAGTATTAGCACAAAAAACGAAGCAACTTAAACAATTTACATTGAAAGAAATGTTTATTAATAAGTAAGCAAATGTTAAGCTTTTTTTTTTTTTTTTTTTTTTTTTTTTGTAAATTTTGTTACCCTTTAGATCATCATTGCTCTTTATTTCATAAATTAAGGTTTCATATTTTCAATTGTATAATTTCTGCATGCCATCTTACCAAATTTAAATTGATGATCTATAATCTGGAAAAACCCCTAATCCGGAATCGACGAGTCCGGATTACGGACTTTGTACTGTACAGGCTTGCCTAGTGGTTTGGTGAGTAGATCCGAAATCGTGTCAGAACTTCTGCAGTAGTCTAGGCTCAGGATCCCATTTTGTTGAAGTTAACGTATGTAGTGGTATTTGACATTTATATGTTTTGTTCTGGAGCTGTTTTTCCCTGACTGTGAAATGTCTTGTTATCTTCATAGAGAGTAATCGGCAGATTTTGTTTCAGTCCTATATCTTAAAGCAAATTTAACAGCCGTTGTGCTTCTGGTGCTGTATTAGTTGCTACAATATTCTGCTTCAGTTGAAGATGGTGCAATGCAGTTTTGCCTTTTGCTGCTCCATGAAATGCAGTTATCTCCTAGTTTGAATATGTATCCGCTAATTGATTTTCTTTTTCCGTCATTTGCCCAGTCTGCATCTGAATATGCATTAGTATAAGTTCTTGAATTTTGCTAAAGACCAATTTAAAGTTTTTAGTTGTATATAAGTATCGAATGATTGTCTTGATAGCATTCCAATCCATGTTCCGAGGTTTTTCATTTCTTCTACTGAGTAGATTGACGGCGCATGCTATATCTGATTTGCTGATTGTTGCAATATATAGTAATGCTTCTACTGCCCGTCTGTATTCTGTATCATCCTCTAGATCATCTTCAGTTTCCAGTTTGTTTCCATTGGCGTATATGTTTTTTTTTTTTTTTTTTTTTTTTTTTTTTTTTTCCGTTTTGAAGTCCAAATTTTTTAACTATTTCTTCGATTTTATTCTTTTGGTTTATGGCAAAGGTTCCATCTTTAAATATTTCGATGTTTATGCTTATGTGACTTGTGACTGCATGTTTTTTATTTCCAATTTAGCATTTAGTTGTTGGATTGTTTCCAGTACATCTTCTCTTTCACTTTCTATAAGCATATCATCTACATATAATATTATATATGTGAAGTTACCGTTGATGGTTTTGAAAAACAAACATGGGTCTGCTTTACTCTGTTTAAATTATATGTGTAGAAGTATTTTTCCAGTTTTCAGATTCCAAGTTCTAGCGGCCTGTTTTAAACCATATATAGATTTCCTCAGTTTGTAAACTTTATTTTCATTTCCAGCTTCTGAGTATCCTTCCGGCTGAGTCATGTAAATTTCTTCTTCTTCTAGTTCTGCATGAAGGAAAGCTGTTTTGACATAGATATGTCTGACAGGCATGATTTTATACAAAGCTGCACATAGGAAAGCTCGTAGAGTTGTGTATTTTTCTACAGGAGCACAGGTTTCATCATAGTCGGATCCAAACTTCTGGCTAAATCCTTTTGCGACTTATCTGGCTTTGCATCTTTTAATTTTTCCTTCTGTATTGAGCTTGGTTTTGAAAGACCATTTATATCCTATTGGTTTTCATCCTTTGGGTAAATCAGCTAATCCCCAAATATTGTTTTCTTCTAGTGAATTAATTTCTTCTCGAACAGCTGTTATCCATTTTCTTCCAAAGTTTGAATTTCCTTCCAGGTTTTGGGTTCGGGGGAGATTGGATATTTTGCAATGAATCCGTAGCGATCAGGAAGTTTACCTTTTGTGACTCTGTTCGATCTTATGAGTTCCAAAAGTTCTTCTTAGGCTTCTGATATTTCTTCCTGTTTTGAGCTTTCTTCCTTAGGATTTTCTTCATCCTGGTTTAAAGAGACGCTTACAGGTTCGTTAGTTCCAGTGTCTTCAATAAATCGTACAGATCGACTTATTATAATTTTGTCTCCAGGAATTAATATTCTGTAACCTTTACTTCTGCTGTCGTAGCCGACGAGTATTCCTTCTATAGCAGTATCATCCAGTTTAGGCCTTTTAGATTTATGGATGTAAGAAAAAGCCTTGCACCCGAAAGTCCTCAGATGAGAGAGATTGTTTTTCTTGTTATTCCATAATTCGTATGGTTTTTTTTTTGCATTTGCGTTTGTAGGCATACGATTCTGATGTCTACAAAAGCAAATGCAAAAAGTAATTTGTAGTCAGCACTGCTTGTGCCCAGTATCTGTGAGGTTGACCTGAGTCAGCTAAAATATATCTTGTCATCTATCAAAGGCCTGTTTTTGCGTTTTACTGACTCCATTTTCTGCTGGACAATATGGTACAGTAAGCCGGAAGATATTCTTCAAATTCTTTACTTATGTATTCACCACCGTTATCACTTAAGCGTTTTTATTTTTCTCCCGAATTTATTGTTTGTTAGAGCAATAAATTGTTTAGTTTAGAAATTACTTCATTTTTCTTTTTCATCAAGTAAATCATTGTGAATCTGCTGTAATCATCAATAAAAGTAACGAAGTAAAAGTATCCACTGACAGACGGTGTTTGTACTGGCCCTAAAACAACAGCGTGAACGAGTTCGAGCGTTTTAAATGCTCAGAATTTCGATTCTTTGGGATATGGGAAATCAGTTCGTTTACATTTTATGCACTGAATGCGTTTGGTATAACGTTTACAATTATCTAGTTTAATTTCTTCAGCGAGTTCTTTGTTTGCAAGTTGCTTGATCGCGTCATCGTTTCTTTGACCAAGGCGTCTATGCCAAAGTTGAACACGGTTCTCTTTTTTTGCACTGAAATGCTACATGAGCCGATGGTTCATTATTCCTGTCGATTGGTTTAATTTGGTAAAGATTGTTAGTTGAATGACATTCTAGAATAATTTAATATCCTTTTGTGATCATGCATTTATTTTCTTCAAACAGAACCGAAAGTCCCTTTTCCGTTATTTTTTTAATTTAGATTAGATTCGCTTCTAATTCAGGAGCGTATTATTTTTTTGTTTAGCATTTAATGTTTTAAAACGGACTGTTCTTATCGCCGTTGATTTAACACATTGCCCATTCGCAGTTGTAATAGCTGACGGATTTATGACTTCACATTCCGTGAAATATTTTTTATTACACGTGATTACTTGCCCCGCTATCGAAAACGAAACTCTCCGCTGATGTACGATGCTGTTAGCAGACAGCGACGGCACCGCATTTGGATTCGATTTCCGGTGTTTAAAATTTTTGTTTCTTGTTGATTCGTCGCGAGGTTGCACGCATTCATTGCTTGGCGTGTTTTAGTAGAAACCTCGTATGTTTTCTTCCAGTTCTGGCGCGGTTCATTTTTTGTTTCGATTTTAGATAAGTATCTGATCTAAAATGATTATTTTTGTGACAGCATGAGCAAAACTTTTCTCTGTCTTCTTATGAAATGTGGCTTTAGCTTTAAATGCCTTAAAATCTAATGAATTATTTTCAACTCTCTTGTTAAATTCGTCAATTAATTCCCTTTTAAAAATTCTGGATTAAGTTCCGATTCTGCTCTCGCTTCTAGAGCCGTAATGAACGTATCGTAAGAACTAGGCATTGAACAAAGAAAAATTGCTGAAACGTGTTCGTCTTTTATGTTCTCACCTATTGGTTTGAGTTTATATTACTCCAGTAATGTATTTATCTGTGTTTGCATATTTCCGTCTTCCTCAATCTTCAAACTGTAAAGCTTTCTCAAGAGAAATAGTTTACTTGAGAGACTAGACCTTTTATGTACCTATCTGAGTTTTTTCCCAGGTGGCTTTAGCAGTAGTTTCATGTTTAATGTGAATTATTTGGCTGTCTTCGATAAATAAATTTATCATCGCGCTACATTGCCGATCCCGTTTACTCCATTGTTCTGTAATAGGGCTTGGAGGAAGAACTTCTATTACATCGTAAAGATACTCCTTTATTAGTAGCATTTGAATTTCCCTGTCGAGTAATTGCTGGAATTCAGTTTTGCAATTTGCATTTGACTTGAATGCAACATTTTTGTATCGTCGAAAAATTTATTTTCGGTTTTGATATGAAACTACAGTTTAGCTTTTAGTTTTTTTTTTTTTTTTTTTTTTCCTTTATTGTTATTTAATTAAGCTATGATTTTTCCTTCAGTCACATAATCTTTTGTTGTAAAACATTTTTGTAGCCTCGAAATTGCACAACAAAATTAATAAAAGTAGAGAGTAAAATATTTTCTCTTACCTTGTTTCCAGCGCAGCATCAGCGAGATTATAGTCAATTAACTTAATCCAAAAAAGGGAAGATTGTAAACGGAAATTGAAAGCTCACAAGCACATTCTTTTACAGTTAAAGATCTTCCTCAAACAAAATTACTTTCCTCAAACGTTTTACTGATCTGACCATCCTTTTATAAAATTCGCCCCTCAATGCTCATCTTTCATATAAAATTTACTGTCGCTCTTCATAAACAGTGAAGTCTATTCCCGTTATCACAAAAGGGGATTCTTCAATTCTGTCAGCAGGCAGTGGTGCTGAAACTTGCATTAATTGGACTAGCATTATAACGTGTACACGTTATGCATCATTTTAGAACTCGCTTCCATCTTCCATGTACCATCTTTATCTCATAAGCCAAAATCTTTCTTGAGTTTGAACTAGCGTATCAGAAGTTCCTGCATGGTATACCTTATTCTGGGCACCTTCAATTACAAAGTTCAATGAATCTGTGCTTTGCGAGCAGTAATATTGAATGTTATTCATAAAGTTTCATCATTGATTCGTCTAATCTCTTGCCAACTACAATAATTTCTTTTTCATCTAAAGCTGGATTCCAATCTCGAATTTTTGATTCTTTCGGAATACATTTTTCTTCTTTCAGACTCTTTAATACTGGGAAATTTTCCTTCTGTATTTCCTAGATCCAGTAGTTATCTGCGTCAGAAATTTTTTCGCATTTTATTCTGTCTTCCTTGTTTTTGCTTCTCATGTTAAATATGAATCTTTTAATATAGGCTGTTATTCAAATAACAGCTGCATAATAATTTTAATATAGGCTGTTTTCCAATTGAACTATATTTGTTTAAATATAGGAGGTAATTTTCTTTTTCTTATTTTCGTCAAATATAGCATTCACTGATATTTTAAATTTTGATTTTCTTTCCTCCATAGTCAAAAGTTCACTTTCAACCACTGCGAGGCCGGGTTTCTTGAAGTTTTTTAACCAGCTGGACCATCTGAACAATTTTCTATTGTTATTCAAATCTGCTGCTCTACATCCGCTGCATTATCTCGACTGCTGCAATGTTTCCAATTCGATGGATCGAATATTTTTTGAATTTCACTAACTTTATTTGGGACGAAAGGCTACCACTATTTGGCATTTCCGGGGATCCAGCAGAGACTGTGAATCCAGTCCACAAGACGTAATTATCTCTTGTGTGAAAAACGGGTTTTAAGAAGTTGAGTATTCTTACAGCAATCAGTGTTGTCATCAAGTCTAGCCGTGGCAAAGTTAACTTCTTTACTGGAGCTACGCTTGATTTAGATGTTACAAAGCTAACTTCAAAATTTTCATCTGATGTTTTGTAGCGGATATATGCGACGGCTCCGTATGATAATTAAGTAGCGTCAGCAGAAATATCATTGGAATTCGGTGAGATCTGTTTTGAAATGAAATAACATCTAGGTAAAGTTTCCAATTCAGAAATGTCCCTACACCAGTTCTCGTATTTAACTTTCAAAACCTCACTTAGCTCTTCATCCCATCCTACATCTGTCTCCTATAATTCCTGAAATAGAATCTTCACTGTAATTACAAATGGTGTAATTAATCCCATACGGTCATAAATTTTACATACTAATTTCAAAACGCTTCCTTTTGTGTTCTGTCTATCCTCTAATCGACATATAAACATTCATTCAAGATCTTATATGCTTTTTTTATTCGAGTCCTTGCTTCCGCTGTGGAAATATGTAGGAAAGCCTTTTCGATATCAGCCACGAAGGCAATTTTATTTTTTGTGAAATTTAGAAGTAGGGCCAAAATGTTTTCTTTAATAGATTATCATTCAAAGACAAGCTGTTTAGCTCTTTGGACGAAGCATCATAAACTACTCTTAATTTTGTTCTTTCACTGTCTTCCTTAATAAACGGGATGATCGGCATATATAATACGTTTTGTTTTGAAATACTTCTGTTCAGGCTTTATTTCCTTTATAATATCGTTAAAGATGACGTTGATTGACCTGACTTCTGTATTTGAATAGAACAGTATTTAATATAAAAATATTTATATCTCATGCAGAAATGAAATTCTTGCCGGAAACATTGTGTAAGCAGCCTTTCTTGTCCCAGCGCACGTGATGTGCGCCCCTTTCTGATTGACCGATGCGGAGCATTTCACGTTCGCATGGATGAAATGCTACAGAGTATGCCTTCCAAGTGACGAAGTCACGATTACAAATTATAATAAATATTCAAGATATACAGAAAATGAAGTAGAATGTAATGAAGACATAGTCATAGGTGTGGTCATAGGTGAAGACATAGTCATAGGTGTGGGGGAACATATCCGTAATATAATAAATATATATGTTTGTACTAAAGGAATATAGCTTGTGACTAAATGCTTGGGAAATCGGACTATACTCCCACTTCTAGTGTTAGATGTTTGATTTAAGCATCGGGGGAAGAGTGCTGAAACCGGAAGAGGTAAAGAATGGAATGTGAGTAATGTCATCTGGCAAGTGTAAGCAGGTTTTACACGATCAATTGAAAGTGTATTACGTTTCCCGTTTACATTAATAATAAAATTCTCATAAATTCTGTCGACGACCAAATAAAGTCCCGTATAAAATGACGTCAGTGGAGGATTAGCTTTGTCAGATTTTAAAAATGTATGAGAACATGTTTTTAATGAGAGATTGATGAATGTTTTAGGACTATCATGTAGGGCTGTAGAAATAGGATTTAAAGAGCTCATTATTTGAAGTAAACTGTTGACATGTGCGGAATTTAAGGTCTAGTTTATGGTATCACCGGTTACTAGATCGGAAAGGAATGTTGCGCCATAAACAAGTTGAGCAGAAGTTGCTTTGGCATCCTCCTTAATGGCTGAGCGTATGCCTAGGCGAACAAGTGAAAGTTTCAGTCCATTGTACTGTATTTTGTGCGTTAAGAGCTGTTTTAAGATGCCGACGGAAACGTTCTAGAATTCCATTTGACTGGGAGTGATATGCACAGGTTCGAATCCTGTTGCACCCAAGCGTCTGAACAAGTTCTGTGAAAAAATTAGGTTTAGAATTTTTAGCCTGATCAGATGTAAGTGTGACTAAATCTGGATATCCAGGCATGGAGCCACGAGGAGCTGTTTCCGCAATCGTGTTGGTTGTTGGAATAACTTCCAGCCGTCTTGTGAACCGGCCTATGATAATCATGCAGCTCTTTTCCATCAGATAGAGGGAGAAAGCTATAAAAGCTATATGTACTATGTAGGTAAAACGAGCATCAGGTTCAGCAAATGTGCCAGTGGGAGATTTGGTATATTTAGTGATTTTAGTTCGTTGACTCTTATCACAGCTGCTCAGAAGATTTTATTTCTTTTCTCATGCCTGGCCATACAAAATGTTTACCAATTAAATTGTGGGAGGCTGAGATAGCGGGATGAGAGAAAAAATTTAAGGTTTTGAAAACTGCTGATCTCGTGCATTGGTGAACAAAAGGACGGGGATGTTTTGAAACATGCCGAAATACCGATGAATATCCTAGAGAGGGAAATAATGTTTCTGTAATTTTAAAGAGGAGATATTGGATGCTAACAGTTGGAGTTTTTCATTACTTGATTGAGCAGCAGCAAAGTTTTGAAAATCGAGCACTGTAAATGAAATATCATCTACCTCAATTCGGGATAATATATCGGCGACAATTTTATCAGAGCCCTTAAAATATTCAATATGAGTAGTAAATTGGGAGTTAAAATACAAATGCCCTAATTGGCGAGGACTACATTTATCAGGATGTTGCTGGAATGCAAATTTAAGGGGTATTCTGATCAATATAACCATAGACTTAATTATGCACCGAGCATGGGATACCATAACGAGGTTGCTTAAGCGATAGCTACCTTACATACTTTGAAGGAGAGTGTTGCTTCATCGTTCTATTGTAATCGCTCGGTAGACGCTTTAGAAGAAGGATGACTTTTTTTTTAATAGTACGGTCCTCAAGAAATTGGACTAAGGGGGCTAGAATGTGAGCAGCTTTAGGAATGCAGCACCTGTAAAAATTAAATAAACCTAAAAAATCGGCGTAATTGTATGACAGTCTGTGGCAGAGGAAAATCTAGGATGCATTTTCCACGAGCAGAGAGAGGTTCAGTTCCTTCAACCGATAACTTAAATTCTAGGATAGATTGATCTTCTCGGCATTCTTACGCCAATCATATTCGTGAAGTTTAGAAAATAGCAGATTTAAATGCTGTAAGTGTTCTTGTTCATTATTAGAAGCTACAAGTAAATCATCAATAAATGCATAAACAAATGGCCCTCTAGTGACCTCGTCGATAAACCGTTGAAAGTTTAAGGAAGCATTACAAAGACAAAACTGCATTCTCAAACTTTCAAACAGACCAAAGGGCGTGTAGCTACAAATGGACATATAGCTAGTTTATGTACATCATCCGAATGTATGGGACTTTGGTGACACGGTTTTACGAGATCAATGTGAATAAAAATTTGTTTACCATGGAATTCTGAGGTAAAATCAGCTATGCAAAGAATAAGATACTTTCCTTTGACAGTCTGTGCATTAAGAGAGCGATAGTCGCTAATATGTCTCCATTCAACTGACCCTTTCGTGGACACCATGTGCAAAGGCGAAGAATAGGGGCTTTGTGAAGGTCTCATATGACCTAGTTGATGGTGTATGTTGTATTGAGAATACGGCAAAGCACACTAGGGCTATCTGCCTAAGGGAAGGGAGGACTTTCTAAGGAACTGGCTCGTATACACGTTACACATGGGGAAAACCACGAAAACGCCCATGCAGCCAGTCCGTTCGCGGGATTCGGACCTCGGATCGAACTACCAGTGTTCAGCGATTTTACCGCTCGGCCACTGGTGGGCCGATATATGACCGAGTTGAATAATGCGCGGAAACTCAGCTTTAGCAATTTTGAGGAAGTCAGGAACTAACCGTCTAGATTTAGCAGCAACTGGAAGACCTTTAGTATTTATATAGTAATGTCCAGCATTGTGTTTTGCAGGTCGATCGGGATCGGGTACTTTAGTAAAATCAGGATATTGTAACAATAATTTACCAAATGTATTATTGACACAGTATGATTTTACAGAAAAAAATATTACAAGTATTTAATTTGTAATATTAGGTACTTTAAAATTTGTTGTTAAATCAATTAGACCCTTATTATGTAAATCTGGAGATAAACTGAAGAAATATAAAAATTCTGCACCTGTGCTCCAGCATGTAACATTAAAAATATAAAATGAGAAAGTAAAATTACGTCTTAAATCAAAATTAACAGTTATTGTTTACCTACTATAAACATTATTGGATGTTCCAAATGGCAGCATGAAAAGTTTACATAACTGGTGCCTTCAGTTCAGATTTATTGGCAGCAATTAAACTGGCATCACTTCCTGAATCTATTAAAAACATCTACATATACATCGGTCTGTAATGAAAAGAACAAGTGGAAGGGGACGCGAATTGGGAGGGTGGGAAGCGTCGGTCGGTCTGTACTTTCCTTCATCAATCTTCCGTTGTAGGAACACGGCGAAATACATTTGTTTTTGTCATTTATCAGCAGAACTTGTCACGCGACTTGGAACGTTTGCGTCCGGAAAAACGAGCAGAAGATGAACGACGAAGTTCGGAAACTCCTTTCCGAAGAGCTTCGATTTCTTCACGCATTAGAGCCTGAGAAGAAGAGCTGGCATTTTCCGAAGAAGGGTTGTTGTTGAAGACGATGGCGGAAACGTTCGTGTTGTTTTATAGCCAAAATTCGATCAGGTACTCTCGCCGCTTTATCCGAAGTAATAGGCAAGATGGGTGCTAATATAGTTTGGACAGGACTAGGAATCGCTTGATGAAAGAGTTCAAATGAGAGTGAGTCGTCGATATTGTGATTTTCTGTTGGACGCTTCATAATGCGGAGGCAGTGCAGGATTTACGTATATGCTACACAAGCTATAGCTTAGCGCTCCCGCTTTCTTGGGGGCTCCCAGAAAAATCCTTTAGGTATCCGAAAATCATATTTGGCACTGACATATAATATGTGGACTCATAAAGGGCCCCATATCTCAAATAGCTTAGGACCTTATCAAGTCTAAATCCAGGTGTGCGGAGGAGTTTCCTGGGCTTCCAATCACCGAGGCTTTCACCTTCTAGCAACCGAAGAATTTCTTGAGTCGTTGATTCGGAATATATTTCAATAAATTTTGATTTCATATCCTGGTATGGGTCGACTTTATCAGGCTGAGTGATGACATCACGAACAGCAGTGGCGATATTAGGTGGTAAGTGAACCACGGCAAAGTTGAAATTAGTCTTTTGTTCCGATATCGGTTTAGGAGTTGCTAATTCGAACGTCGATTCCAACATATGAAACCAAAGAGATGGATCAACTTGAATAAAAAATGGAATCACCACAGCGGAAATTTCGGAATCAGACATACTTCAGGTAGAATACACGCCAGCGGCAAGAATCAAAACCGAAAGTGTCCTTTACTGCAAAACAGTCACGTATGAAAGCCACCATTCAAAGTGAAGTTGGTTGACCTGACCCCTGTATTTGAATGAAACAGCATGGAACAGCATTTAATATAAAAGTATGATTTATTTCACACACAGAAACGAGATTCATTACGTACTACCCTTTCGCCTTGAAGCGGCACCCGTCAAAAGAGACTCTGCAACGAGAGAGAAGATGTGACGTAAAACATAATACGTGATCTGTGCCTCTTGCTTGACCGATGCGGCACATTTCTGGTTCGCATGGATGAAATCCTACATCTTCAACTAACTGTTCATTTATAATCTTTTTATATTCTTCACAAAGAGGTAAGTTATTCTTAAACCTGACCTTAAACTGAGCAATCTTCGCTTTGCTATATTAAAATTACCATCTAATTTTTGTACCCCATTTTAAATGGTAATCTAACTTTTTATCTTGTATCACTAAATTTTATTTCTGTTTCAAATTGTTTCATAACATCAGAGAAATTCAA
Organism: Stegodyphus dumicola; assembly: GCF_044657685.1. Lineage (NCBI taxonomy): Eukaryota > Metazoa > Arthropoda > Arachnida > Araneae > Eresidae > Stegodyphus > Stegodyphus dumicola. The sequence goes on from NC_140776.1 coordinate 41,076,175, forward strand.
TGAATTATGTTCGAACTGAGATTCAACACCCAAGCTATCAATTTGACAAAGCTTTTCCAATTTTTTATTTATTTGACAGTCCAGTGAACCCATCATTAACACTCTTCCTTCCGAAAGGCGATCACTTGCCTAAACGGCATTGGTCACTACTTAAAGGCAGAATAGGTGGCCATTTTATTCTGGAGGCACCTAATGGGTGGCCACCGTTACCTTCTATCATGAGACAGACAACTTTACATCAGTGCCTTCTCCGGAATTCGAACCCGTGCCCTTCGGTATCGCAGTCAGGCTCCCCTAACCACTATACCGTCTGGTATAGTGACGTAATCATTAATACTGTATTGTTTATTTCCTTAGCCATGCGCGAAAGATGCTGGCGCCATTGCTACACTATTATTACCCAGCATTTTTTCATTATGGCAAACATTAGATGCTTGACCTTTAAAACATATTCCGAACAAAGTCTTTACTGCGGTTAAATTATTGCATATCTTTTCGCATATACCCGAATTTATTTCCCAGAGGTATTCTGCATCTATCAGAACTTCAAGTGGTTTTGTGCTGTCAGCAAAATATAGGTCGGATTCATCGTAACGTCATGTTAACATTTTCAGTACTGATCTATCCGGGGCGCAAACATATGTATTTGTAACTTTCTCTGTTATTAACACTTCAAATTGTATTTTTATTTAAGGTCATTCCGCTTTTGTAATTGGATTCTTGTCACTCCTAACAATTTTTCCTCTGGATGTCCATTTTCAAGTGTATAAACAGTTAAGTTCGCTTTCCATAACTGGAAGTTTTAACTCATCGACTAATGATTTCACGACAAAGGAACGCACTTAAAGCATTACAAAATAATACCCTGATGATTTTTTATTTATAAGGAGTTACAATTCTCACGGGGTATGTTTGTAATATAATTGAATTTGAGTCTTTTACTTGCTTGTAATGTGATACAGACAAAACTATCGTTTGGGATTTACTGTCATTTTGTTTAATATTAACACTTCCTTTGGGTGAATTTTCGGTTTGAAAATTTATTTTCTTAAAGCAAATGATCTTATCATGATTATTAGAATTACATTTTCTACATGGATTTGTTTTGATCTACAATTAATATTCAAATGTGATTTTTTATAGAATGAACTTCGACCTTTAGATTGTTTCGGTTTTCTACCGTGAATGAACTTCGCATAGAAATGAATCGTGTTTCGCATCATCAAATGTACAGAAATTTTACACGGGTTGAAAATACATCTGTCGGTTGACTAATACGCGTAAACTGCATTTTTTATTTAATTCATCCTTAAAATAATTGCCAGAAACCGTCATATTTTTAGATTTCTTCGTATCATGCAATAAACTGGAAGCTTCGCGACATTTTGTGTCCATTTTTAAGAATTCAATTAATTCTACAATATCAGATTCTGTTTTTGGTTTCTTTTTCTTGTTGCATTCTAAAGCGATTTCTTCCGGAAATAAGCTCATTAAAATTGAACCTAATAAATGACCATAACTTTCCGTAACTACACTGCTGGCCACCGTAAATGCAACACCCTGAAGGAAGTATGCAAATCACATGAAATTTACAACATGCATTAGCGTAGGTGAGATATGCAAATGATTAGAATTTCAGCGCAGACGCACATCACGCGCGTCTGTGGCGCCACTTCAAAGCGCTATTTAAGGCTTGGAGTTTTCGACGATTTCAAGTTCGGCAATTGTGTTTTTCTTGTGGTTTTTTTCAACAACAACAACAAAAAAAAAAAAAAAAAATCAATTATGCCTCGTAGTTAACAGCGATCATCTTTTGATCAAGTATCCGAGTTCGACAGAGGAAGGATAGTGGCCTACCAAGAGTGTGGATTATCTTTCAGGGAAATCGGTAGTCGTGTTGGACGAAACCAAACAACTATAATGCGGATATGTGCCCGATGGATGCAGGAGGGTACGACGGACCGACGTGTTCGATCGCATCCACCTCAGTGCAGGATGACAGGAACATTGTGCGCATGGCAGTGACGGATCGCTCAGTCATAGCACAGCACATTCAGTCTGTAACGCATCATCCAGTGTCTGCGCGTACCATTCGACGCCGTTTACAGCAGAGTGGCCTGTCCTCAAGACGTCCATCGCTTCGTCTACCCTTGACGCAGAACCACAGACATCTCCGCCGCCAATGATGCGATGAAAGAAGGATGGGAACGGCAGAATGGAATGAAATTGTCTTTACTGACGAGTCACGCTTCTGTCTGCAACACCACGATGGTCGAATTCGAGTCTGGAGACACCGTGGAGAGAGGATGCTGAACAGCTGCGTTATGAACCGCCAACTGGTCCTGCACCGGGTATTATGGTATGGGGCTGTATTGGATATCACTGTCGCACTCCTCTAAAGGCCCGTCCACACGAGTACGCTCGAAACGTAACTGACGAACGCGCTTTTACGTTACCAGCGTAAAAACGTCCAAACGAGTACGCTTGCGAAGAGTGCGTTTAACCAATAGAATTATTTTGCACAAAAATCACGTGACGCTGTAATATAGCGTCAACAGAGCTGTATCTTATTATTTCGCTGTGCTTTTGTATGTTTTCGGCAAGTTGTCCGAATCAGATGATTTTTTTTATAGCTGAAACTTTACTATTAAGTGCAATTATTAAGCAGAGGCAAAACCGCAAAAAATGGCAAGAATGGGTCCGAAAGATTTATTTAGAGCCGACCTGTTCAAAGAGATTTTTTTTTTAACTGCCTCTTTGCGAAATGAATATCCGGAATAATTAAATTCCTACTATTAGCTCACACTCTCCCTATATCTTGTTCACATTTTCAGTAAATAAAATGCTTTTATGCTTTTTATTCATGCACGCAAGTTCAAATACAATTTTTTAAACTTGTAGTGAATGGCACTTGATGTTAATACAGCTTTTTCACATATTAAAATTTTTTAAATTTTTAATTTAAAAAAATTCTGTTTGTATTTTTATTTATTTATTTTTGTATTTTTTTAATTTTTCTTTATGGATCTATGTAGGAATTGATTCTTTTTTTGTTTTGTTTTGTATATTACTTGTTTTTTAATTACTTCAGGATGAGCATCGACCAGTTTGACAGACTTGCAGATTCTATATTGTATGAAAATTAGAATTTATAAAATTGGTTTGGAATGCAGTATGTAACCATCCACCATATAATAAAACCAACTTCATACTTTTTTAACTCCCCCTCCCTTAGTCTTTTGTTTTTCTTTTTATTTATTTTTGAATTTAGAATGAGGTTCAAACTTTGGACAGTTTATGAGAAATTATGTGCACGATAAAATATGCAATAAAATAAAAATAAAGAGAGAATTTATAGATGATATATGATAAAGAGGTGCAGATATATTATTACATAAGGATTTCTATTTGCAATGCACATTTTTAAACTAAATTAAAAACAATAATAATAATGAATAAAATAAGAAATAAAAACAATAATAATAGGTAAAATAAGAATATAGTGATTCATGATTAAATGTAAGAAACACGTTTCAAAATGAAAAAAAGCTAACTGAATTATATTCTGTCTACGGGTGAGGTTCGAACTCGCCACCTTTCCATTTGTAAGGCAGCGCGCTGACCACTCAGCTATCTGTGATAACAGTGTTCATGAAAAATAATGTAACAAGTAGAAGTCGCTGCAAAGGTAATTTAATTAAACTTCAATAAATGATTGCTGTATGACACAAGTTGTAACTTTCCTCCAAAATTTCGTAATTGTATTTTATTGAATACTCTTTCACAGTCAACTGCTTTATTTTAGAAGTTGTTATATTGCTGAAGTTAGTTTTTGGTATATTTAATATTGGGATATTTATAGAGCTTTTTATTACATATGATGTAGCCAATATTTATAATAATTAAGGAAAATTTTGTAAGGCAGAAACTGTAATTTATTTAGGTTCCTATTACTTACAGTGTTATAAATAGGTAAAGCATATGGATATACTGGTCGGATCATTGCTTTATAAATATACAGTTTCCCCCTTTAATAAGAATTTTTAATTTATAGCAATATGTACGGTTTGAGAAATCGGATGATGGCGTGAACAATGCTGATAATTTTATTGCTGTATATAGTTATGATATTTCTAAGCAAAAACTCATCTCTGTGTGGTTCTGACGCCATATTGAAACGGGTAAGCCAGAAGGTTTTCTGATTATGACACGTGATGAGAACTCGGTCGGCTATTGGCTATACGCGCGCTTTCGCGGGCGAAAAAGCTGAACAGGAGCGTACTCAGTTTTACGTCTTCTGCGTCACGCGAATTTACGCCGGCGTCAAAAAAGTTGCGTCAACTACGTCGCGAGCGTCCTCGTGTGGACGGGCTTTAATACGCATTGCCGGTACTTTAAACAGCCAGCGCTACATCTCCGAGGTGTTAGAGCCAGTTGTCCTTCCTTACCTTCAGGGCTTGCCCACAACCGTATTTCAACAGGATAATGCGCGACTACACATAGCACGCATTGCCCAAGGGTTCTTCGTCAATCGCCAGACTGAATTGCTTCCCTAGCCGGCTCGCTCTCCGGATCTTTCGCCAATAGAAAACATGTTGTCCATGGTTGCTGAACGATTAACCCAGATTACATCTCAAGCTGCCACACCAGATCAACTTTGGCAACGTGTGGAAGCTGCTTGGTCTGCTGTACCCCAAGAACACATCCAAAATCTCGTTGAATCAATGCCGAGGCATGTGGCAGCGGTGATTTCCAACAATGGGCGGCTAATCTGGCTACTGATTCTGGAAGGAACCACACTTTACAGAAATCTATAAATTTAATCATTTGATACTTAGTCAACATGTTATCTACTAAATAAATTTTGTTGTGATATCTATTTCTTGGTGTTGCAATTTGGGTGGCCAGTAGTATACATCTAAAGTTTCCAGGGATCGAATAGTAGTGTCTAGTTCATCGTATAATTTTCAAAGAGCTACGATATCACTTGCGTGCTTCACTATATCTAGGCTTAGTAGTTTCGACATATGGTTGTTAATTACGTCTTTTTTTTTTTTTTTTTTTTTTTTTTCCCGAAATGTTATTTTAGCAAAATGATGCTTTTATTGTAATTTTCGCTCTTTAGAGCAAATACTTTAATTGCATTCAACGCAATTCCCCCTAACAAACTTTCAAGTATGAAAATTTTTCGATGTCAGATAAACTTTCGTTTCCGTGAATAGAACTTTTAAAGTGATTCCAAAAATCAAGCCACATGCTTACATCACCAAAACGTTTGTTTATTATAAGTTCGGTATTTCTTGCAGGGATAGCGACTGATTCACGAACCTCGTTAGGATTCGAATTCACAATAGAATTTGATTTTCCTGAAAGCTCTTTTAATCGTTTAGAAGCCCTGCAATTCCATACTGTTATCTTATCTTGATAATCCTGTGAAGCTTCAGTTTCTAATTCAAGTACTTCTTCACATAAAAAGTAAAAGTTTTTCAATATCACTATCCAACTGACTGAGTAAATCTTGTTTAGCTATTAATTGTTGAAGAAGTTCATCTAACGATTCGGAAACTGATAGAGGATCTTGTATGGCATTTTCGATTTTTTAAAACAGTCTACTGGTTAAAGAGCGTATTGTTGTTCTTTTCTTTTCGAGGGATAATAATTCAAGCTTCATAATAAAAAAATAACTCTCACTTAACCTCAAAGTGAAAGTTTATTGCGTCTTACTTCACGCTTCGCGTTCGTTGCGCCAAAAATGTTAGATTCTTTTCAGTATCCGTGAATAAGTTAGCCATGTATGAAGCTTGATTAACACACACAAAAACAATTTATTTGAGACGAGATCTTCCTATCATTACAGGCCGGCAACTTCTTTTCCACCAGTTAAAATATAAACGAACATTCTCTGCGCATAGCACCATCTGCATAAAAAATTCTCTACACATTACGCGTACTTAACTAGGTAAGTAGACTCACAGCCATTTTTACTTCCTTGTACGAAGTAAAAAGGAAGTATTGTAATTGCGAAAAGTTTCAGGCAGCATATTTTAACGAAAATATCCATTTTGACCGCTATCGAATGCAATTTAACGATGTTTTTGCGTGATATCTGTACGTAAGGACAAAATAAAATACTCTTTTCCTTCAAAATAATTATAAAACTGCTTTAAAATGAATTCTAAAGAGAATTTTTCGTGGCGTCTGTACGAACGTATGTACGTACGTGCGTACGTACGTATCTCGCATAACTCAAAAACGAGTAGCCTCAGAACGTTGAAATTTTGTATACAGGACTGCTATAACATGTAGATGTGCACCTCGTATTTTGGTTGCAATCGGCCGCACCAAACGTATATAAATATATTTATATATATATATCCACTCTGTTACCCGGCTCAGTGATCTCAGTTTCTTTACTCTTATGTGTTGGTAAATTGTACATTTTTTGCTTTAAAAATGATTGAATTATGTTGTTTTTACCTTCCGGTCAAGGATTTTATGCCTTTAGTAAATCTGTGTGCATTATTTTTAGAATTATCAGCAATTTTAAAGTTGTTGCAATTTTAAAGTTTAAAGTTATCAGCAATTTTAAAGTTGCCGCTAAGTCTTTTTTATGGCGGCCATTGATTTTTACATTTGAAACAGGAGACTAGTGGATTTGTTGCCAATCTAGAGAAACTTAGCTGCGACACAACAAAGATAACGCCTTCATTTATTATTTAAATCATGCTTAATCCTTTCTGGAATTTTTTCGAGGAAATAAGCGTTTAAGATTTACTTTGTAATTTTTAATATAGATATTTCGAGTTTTTATGTATTTTTGCCTTCTCGCGAAGTGAGAACTGAATTAATTAAATGAGAAATACTCAATCATCTGTGAAAAACTGTTTCTTTTTTGTTTTGTTTGCTTAATTTCTTTTATACATCATTCTAGCTTTATTATAGTATTTGAATAGAACATGTGGCAACGATTAGATAATTCTATTCTTTAAATGATATAAATTTTGTGCATTTTGAGTTATAAAATGAACGAAATATATAAGTTAACTGTTATATAATTATTGGATTATATAACAGTTAACTTAGTTTCCGTTATAAAATTATTATATAAGTTAATTATATAAGTTAACTGTTATATAATTATTAATACTGTTAAGTGAATCTAGCGCCAGAGTGTGGCTATGGTAAACAAATACTAGAGTGAATTTTAAAGAATGCATTTATTCTATTGTGGTTTATGCGCTGTCGGCAAAGTAGATTTTATTCAATCCAATAAGTTTAAATGAAATTCAAGAAAAATGCGTATAATTTAATATTCCAATACAAGGAAGTCATGTGGTGTACACATCAGATTTTTTTCCTTGGAAAAGAATTGTGAGTTTAAGAGTCGGAGACCTTTGTAAGCCACATGCTTGTATAGCTACCGTGATTTTTTTAATTTTCTTGTGCTTTTGTTTTACGCGTATAGTGGACTGCAGAATGCTATGTATAAAGCATTCATCAGAATCGAAGTAATATATTGCACAACTGTTATATTTCTAATCTAACTGCTAAATTTCTGCATGGCTGTAAGAATATTTGAGGGAGTGCTTACTTTAAAATATGCTTAACAGCTTATAAGCGTTGATATAAATATATTATCATAAATAACTTATATTACTTAATATTTTAAGTAATTTAAATAATCTATTAAGTAATATTTTTAATTAATTAATTTTTGAAAATAGAAACATAAACTATTGATCATCATCTCTCTAAGACAGCCACCTTTATAAAATATCAAAAACATCTGAAATCGAGAGTTTGATTTGGTTTATTTGATAGTGGCAAAGCACTCAAGGGTTATTTGCCTAAGAGGAGAGATGCCTTCGTGGAGGATTTTGTAAGAGGAACTTGCTCATGTACACGTTACACATGGGACACATCACGAAAACGCCCATGAAGCCTGTCTGTTTGCGGGGATTCGAGCCTCGGACCTGTTATGTCGTTTTAGATGTACCTGAAAGGTTTCCTACTAGTTGACCATAACACTTAAAATTTTCTAACAACAGTAATATACTAGTATCAATAAAACCTTTACATTGCGTTGTGTTTTCTGGATTAATCCTGTAATCAATTTGAGAAGTAGGCTGGTGAAAATCATGAGCACACAAAATAAAATAACCATTAACTGATCTAGAAAAGTGAACCTATTTATTAACTTCTTCAGCAATTACTTAATCCATTACTACTTAGTAAGCAAATTATACTCAATCAGAATGGTCACATATTGATGATTACACTAGGCATTAAGAATTTAGTAAACAAATTATATTCAAACAGTACTGTAAAATATTGAGTTTTACAAATCCATACTCTTACCGAGTAATATTACTTTTAACTTTAGTCCTTATAATATTGTTGCGTGCGTACGGGTTCGTTACGAAATGAATGCACAAGTCCGATGAAAAATGAACAAAAATTTATTATTATCACAACAAAAATGCTTAAATCTTCTCAAATTATCATGCAGTATTACAATATCTCACAGTAGTTATCTTTTAACTACTCAAATGTCCAATAGAACGTAGTTCAAAACAGCTAAAGAAAGCTAATTCGCGAATTCGCTACAATCAACAAGAGCAGTTTTCTAAACAACAACAAACTAAGCAGCAACTACAAACTGAGATGTTTTCCTCCTTTTATAAGATTTTAAAATCACGCGCTAGAATTTTCCAGTACTTTCTCGAAATCAAAAAGAGATATTTATTTATTTAATGCACGCGCTCTTGTATTTTCAATTTTCCGGCTTAGCTTTCTTTTAATATTCGTCACGCGAATTGAATTAACATTAGCTTTTTAAATACCAAATTCGTAACACTGCCCACTTCCCAAGGACTGCACGTCCCGGGCAGTAAAATCCCTGGACAGGAAGCTAAACTTACAACTGTGGCATAAATGCAACTGAGGCATAAACATTACATTACAATATCAAACAACATGAACAATAAATGCAATAACTAACTTAAACAAATCAAATGCTATCAAATACTAAATACAAAACAAATACTAAATACAAATCAAATACTAAATGCAAATCAAATACTAAATACAAATCAAATCAAATACACATTTAAAAACATAAAGGACCATGGTCTGATACTATTTACAATTATTTACATTACGTATTATGGCCATAGTAATGAGCTAACCTGTCGTAATGAACGACTTTAGGTTTAGAGCTCGAAGACTTACGAATCCGAACCACGACGTCATTCAGCCTGTTTAGAGTTGTGTACGGGCCATCCCAAGGTGACTGTAATTTTGGACAAAGTCCTTTCCATCGAGTCGGATTCCATAACCACACCTTGTCTCCTTCGTGGAATTGATGTTCAGTAGCTCTTGTGTCGTATCGGGTCTTCATCTTCTCCGTCGCTAAGTTGACTCGCTCTCGTGCAAAGTTGTGCATCACTTCAAACCGGGTCTGGAGATCTTGAATATATTCCTCAGACGAAGAAGGAGCATCCGGAGGGCGGCCAAACAATAGATCACAAGGCAGACGAAGGTCACGACTGAAGAACATCTGTGATGGAGAATAGCCGGTAGTCTCGTGGACAGCACTGCGGTAAGCCAGTAAAAACAGCGATAATTTCTTGTCCCAGTCCTGCTGGTTTCTGGAAACCACTAATGAGAGGTGATTAAGGATGGTTCGATTGAACCTCTCTACCATGCCGTCCGACTCGGGATGTAATGACGTCGTTTGGGTCTTGTCAATGCCGAGTAGTTTGCATAGTTCTTTGATTACTACCGAGGTAAAATTCCTTCCCTGATCGGAATGTAACTGAAGAGGCACTCCGAACCTGGAAATCCAGTGCTGTATCATCACCTCAGCTACTGTAACAGCCTCTTGATCAGGAATAGGATACACTTCAGGCCACTTGGTGAAGTAATCAACGACAACGAGTATGTATTTGTTGCCATCAGCAGTTCGTGCCAGAGGTCCCAAGATATCAAAGGCGATACGTTCAAAAGGCGTGCCTACGTTGTAACGTTGCAGTTTGCCTCGGCTGCGTCTCTTCGGTCCTTTCCGACCTGCACAGGCATCGCAAGATCGGCACCACTTTTGCACGTCATCCTTTGCATTATTCCAGTAAAAGGGCTCACGAACTCTCTGTAAGGTCTTCATTATTCCAAAGTGACCTCCCGTAGGGCTGTTATGTAGTTCTTTAAGGACATCAGGAATGCGGGATCTTGGAAGTATCAGCTGCCATCGGAACGTCTTCCCATCATCCGATTCGAATTTCCGGTATAAGACGCCGTTTCGAATGTGAAGTGAATCCCAGAGTGCCCAATATTGTTTGGTTGTAGGACTACAGATAGAAATGTCCTGCCAGGTAGGTTTTCTGTTTGACGACTCCATTAAATCAATTATGGGTTTAATGTCGCAGTCTTCCAGCTGGTCTTTCTTGACTTCATCATCACTTCACGGTTCTCGATCAGCCGATGTTGATGTTGTAATTTGTCTTGCGACCGGAGTCAGCAGGTCGTATTTCGCTTCCACCCTGGAACAATATCGGCAGTTTTCTTGGCAAGGTCTTCTAGACAGGGCGTCGGCGTTTCCGTGTGATGATCCCTTACGATGACGGATAGTGATGTCATATTCTTGGAGTCTCTGTATCCACCTGGCTATTTGACTCTCAGGATTCTTGAAATTTAAAAGCCAGGTCAATGATGCATGATCGGTGCGGAGCAGGAATTTTCTGCCGTATAGATAGTGATGGAACTGTTCTACAGCTTTAACTATTTCGAGCAACTCTTTCCTGGTGACACAATAATTCCTCTCCCGTTTAGACAGGCACTTGCTCCAGTACGCCACTACACGTTCTTGGCCGTCTATTTCTTGGGACAAAACAGCACCGACACTTTCATTGCTCGCGTCGATGTCGAGAATAAATGGTCGGTCGTGCTGAGGATACATCAGGATTGGAGCATATGTTAAAGCCTTCTTTAAGTTGTTAAATGCATCGTCGCATTCTTTTGTCCACAAGAACTTTTGGTTGCTCTCTGTCAGCTTGTGAAGGGGTCTTGCGATGGAAGTAAAGTCCTTCACGAATCTCCTATAGTAGGTGCAAAGCCCTAGGAAGCTTCTCAGCTGATGGACATTTTCGGGACGTTTCCAGGATTTAACCGCTGATACCTTTTCAGGATCCGTGCGCACACCTTCTGCAGAGATGACATGTCCCAGGTAAATCACTTCCTTTCGGAACAATTTGCATTTAGCAGGATTCAGCTTCAGATTGGCTTCTTTCAGTTTCTGAAGCACCTTCCTAAGATTTTCTAAATGTTCTTCAAAACTCTTTCCGACGATGATGATGTCGTCCAGGTATATCAGGCAGGCTTCGTAGGAAAGGCCTTTTAAAACAGTCTCCATAAGACGTTCGAATGTTGCCGGCGCATTACACAGTCCAAACGGCATTACCTTGAATTGCCACAGCCCTTGTCCCGTAGTAAATGCCGTCTTTTCTCGGTCTTCAAGCTGTATTTCTACCTGCCAATACCCACTCTTTAAATCAAGTGTTGAGAACCACTTGCTTCCAGAAAGAGTGTCTAGAATGCCGTCAATTCTAGGAAGAGGGTAACTGTCTTTCTTCGTAACCTCATTCAACCGGCGATAGTCAACGCAAAATCTTGTTGAGCCGTCTTTCTTTCTGACTAGGACGATGGGAGATGCCCATGGACTGACTGAAGGCTCGATGACATCGCCTTCTTCCATATCTTTTAACAGTGTTCGCACCTCTTCCTGTTTAGCAAACGGTAGACGTCTTGGATGTTGCTTGATCGGGGGATGATCGCCGGTATCGATTTTATGTTGTGTCAAACTGGTTCGACCCACGTCAGAAGACGAGCGGGAGAAAACAACTTATTTAGTTTGTTAGGAGCGGTCTTAACATCCGTACCCTGGAGTATTCTGCAGTTTCGCTGTGCTTTCTGTATTTCAGGGTCCCGGATGCCATCGATGAAATATTGCAGGGACAGGATTTCCCTTGTTTCTGTCGGGTACTCCGAAAAGGCGTGATGTGACAGCCTTTCAACATCCGTGGCGAGCTCCTGAAGTGTTTCGGTGCGCTTCTGTTGACGGGATTTTATTTAATGACGCGATCGGCAGCATTCTTCTCTTCATCGTTTAATTGCGCATTCTGAAGTAACTCTGATGTAATGTTTTCTGAAGACACGGATTCTTGGATGTTACTCTTTCTTTCAACGGTGGTTACTGGAGTACATGCTGCAACCACTTCACCTTTCTTAATAATTCTCACCTTCTCAGTTACATTGGCGACTCTCACCGGGATAACCATTCTGGATAGGTCGACGAGTGTTGAGGCTACTAGTACTCCTTTTGGGCTATTACAGTTATTGGGATATTCTATGACGCCGTAGCGGAAATTTCTGTTTTCGGCTATGGATCCAGGAAGTAAAATTTCTGTTCTTGCCGGTATTGTGATATTGTCTTGTGCTATGATTTTATGGACAGATTTAACTTCTTCATCATTAACTTCAAATAACGCTATGTCCTCAGATCTAGAATGCAATTCGTTATTTTTAAAGTCCAAGGAAAAATTGTATTTCCTTAGAAAGTCCAATCCGAGTATGCAAGAATCAGTGATCTCTGCTACATATGCCGTGTGATAGTAAGCGGCACTTCCAAACGTGATGTTAACATTTACTTTTCCGTCGATGTCGATCTTCTCACCGGACACAGTCTGGAGGGTAACGCAGGGCGGCGTCCAGATAAGTTTGTTTCCCAGTTGTTGAGCCAAATCTTTTCGGATGATGGTAACGTTGGCTCCTGTATCTATCGTCATATTTCAGGGAACTCCATTAATATGTCCTATTATGAAAAGTCAATTACTGCCGCCTCTCACTGCAGAAATCTGAAACGCTTTAAACTGGGGCTTTTCATCATCTGGCAACCTCCGCCCCGCGAGATGGCCACTAATTAGTTACCCTGCTGTTTGTTAGGAGCGGTCTTAACATCCGTACCCTGGAGTATTCTGCAGTTTCGCTGTGCTTTCTGTATTTCAGGGTCCCGGATGCCATCGATGAAATATTGCAGGGACAGGATTTCCCTTGTTTCTGTCGGGCACTCCGAAAAGGCGTGATGTGACAGCCTTTCAACATCCGTGGCGAGCTCCTGAAGTGTTTTGGTGCGCTTCTGTTGACGGGATTTTAATTGGAGCCTGCTGTCGTCTTTTAAACATTTCTCGCCGAAGCGCAGCTCCAAGGCGCCGGACAGAGCTTCGAAATCTAGCCTTTGATTTTCGGGAAGCGTCTGCACGATATCCGCTGCGTCTGCTCTCAGAGAAGCGGCGAGATGACAGGCCTTAGCTTGGGAGTCCCATCCATTCGCATCCGCAACGATAGAAAACTGGGTCTTATACACTTGCCAGGATGTCTTCCCATCATATGTGGATAGCTTCAGAGATGGACGAGCAGGCATCGGTAAGAATTTAAAATCATCACTCTTGCTCCATGCCGTCGCTACGAATTTTTTTAAAGTTTCCATTTCTTTGGCAACAGCAGAAACTCTCTCTTCAATTTGTTGTTGGACGGCCGAAACTCTTCCGTCGACTCGTTGGTCCACAGCCGACACTCTATCTTCTATTTCATCTTTGACAGAAGAAACCTTTTCTTCAATTTGCCCGACTTTATTTTCGACAGCCCCTATTCTGTCTTCCATAGCCTCAAATTTACTTTCTATTACGCAGGTTATTTCTCTTTTCATTTCGTCTTGACCTGCTTCAATCTTTTCTTGTACAGCTTTTATATCTTCCTTAAAAGTTACTTGACCAGCTTCCAACATTTCGTGAACGGCTTCCATTTCCTTTTTAACGGATTCCATTTCCTTTTTAACGGATTCTTCCATCTTTTCCTGACCAGATTTCATATCATCTTTCATTTCTTCTTTAAATGCAGCAAAGGCTGATATTACTGTCTTAACTGCTCTTCCATCGCTCTTGTGATTGTCATTCAAATCCCACTTCTGACACCAAAAATTGTTGCGTGCGTACGGGTTCGTTACGAAATGAATGCACAAGTCCGATGAAAAATGAACAAAAATTTATTATTATCACAACAAAAATGCTTAAATCTTCTCAAATTATCATGTAGTATTACAATATCTCACAGTAGTTATCTTTTAACTACTCAAACGTTCAATAGAACGTAATTCAAAACAGCTAAAGAAAGCTAATCCGCAAATTTGCTACAGTCAACAAGAGCAGTTTTCTAAACAACAACAAACTACGTAACTACCACGAACTGAGAAGTTTTCCTCCTTTTATAAGATTTTAAAATCGCGCGCGAGAATTTTCTAGTACTTTTCCGAAATCAAAAAGAGATATTTATTAAATGTTTAATGCATGCGCTCTTGTATTTTCAATTTTCCGGCTTAGCTTTTTTTTAATATTCGTCACGCGCTGCACTGCGCGGGAAATAAAACCATTTAATTTATAATTGAACTAACATTAGCTTTTTAAATACCAAATTCGTAACAATATCAACTATTCGATTGGCTATTACAATCAGGTAAACATATCAGAATAAAAATTTTGAATAAATTAACAAAACCCTCCACGGGGAGGAAAAAAATTTAACAAGTAACACTTAAAAAAAAAAAAAAAAACCCTTCACACAGAATAATCAATACAAAAATACTGCAGATTATTGCACTTAGTAACATTAATTAAAAATAAAGAAATTCAATTATTGCACATAATAATTTTCTATTTTTAAAGGTATAGTTTAACCGGATAAAATATTAATCGAATTAATGATATTACGTCCTACAAGCAAAGTTAATCCCTGAGAGGAGCAAAGAAGCTCAAATAATGACACTTTTACAAATCAGTCCTCACCATGAAAGAAATCCACAAGTTCAATTAAATAATTTCATGAAGTACTTATTTTTCCTTAACCAATTTAACGAAGTTACAATAATTTAAAATAGGTTATAATTCCTTAGCCAATCTAATAATTTTACTTAATCGACACACAAAAATGATTTCAATAGAGTTAGGTTAAATTTATCAACTACAAAATTTTTATTTCAACAAATTAAATTATTTCAATCATTTTAACTGCAGAATTCTATAACATCAAACTATTAAAGCAAACAAAAAAAATCTTAGCTGTAGAATCCAGACGGGCAGCTGTGGGATGGGAGAGTTGAAAACCATCCTAAGGTGAAGAATTCTGTGAAGATAAATGGACGTCGTGTTATTGAATTAGGCGCATCAACTTTTAATAAGAAGCAGGCTGAAAAGGTCTGGAAAGTGGCATTTACGTTTAGCAAGATGCAAGTCAGAACAGTTCTTGAGGGCGACGGTGACCGCAGGAAGCACAGCCTTTAAGAAGGTAGAAGACACAGCAAGATCAGTTGAGTAGAAGCATGGTTCCATTAAGATGACGCTCCGATGATTACTGAGAAAATTTTAGTTGAATTCGAATCTGAAGTGGGTCTTAACCCACGCTTAAGATGAAAGTTCCTTCCAGAAACAACGTATAAGATGTAAAGTTCTTTGAACTCCGAGGAGCAAGAAATTGATGGCACTATATGAGGATCTTCACTTTTCGCAGGGAACGGTGTATTATTTGTTTTCTTCCAGGAGGAGACCAAGGTTTGTAAGTACTTGATGACATATTGAAAAAATGATTAGTACGATGGAAATTTTAGCTAGTATCGATGTTTAAGATATTGAAAAAAAATCCATTATCTCATCTCGATGCTTCACTTGCGCACTGACGCAGAAAAATTTATCGGGCCGAAGGCCACGAGAATCCGCTAATTTGACAATCATTAGGTAAGTCTCAGGAAGCAAAGGCCTAACAATGGCTCTTCCAAAAGTGGAAGTCTCACGAACATTATTCCGAAAAATCAGCTGCCGGCGAGTACAACATCAAGTGGCAAGTGAAAAAAACCAAAAAGTGCACTCGTCCCTCAAAACAGCCCGTTAAAAGGGAACGCGCTGGAATACCAACTTGGCATTGCTCACTCCCCGCCAAAAATTAAACCAGTTGCAACTTCAGCATTCCTTCATGTTAACAATCTCGCCAAAACCACCACTTTGAAACCCCAACGGAAATTCTACGTCGCCAAGCCGTCGCCAATCAGCCACGCCTCGCGAAGGGGGAGAACTTGGAATTTCAACAATCCTGTACGCAGTCCCAACGAAGGAGCGCTGAAAACTCGAAAAAACGACTATTTTCCCGGAAATAGGGCATTTCTTCCCTCAGAATAGAAATGACAATGACAATGGAAAGAAATTTATTAATTAAAGCTCATAACTAAAATGCAATTAAAGTTAGGAAAACGAAAGTTAGGTCAAATTAAAGAGCTAATTTTTCTGCAACTATTGATATTAAATACTAAGAAATCGACTTGATTTTTATCATGAAAAACTGAGTTTATTACATGAAAATTCACCTATATCCATTGTCTGAGTGTACAAGATTGAAGACGCTGTTCGCGTAAAACTAAATAGCCGAAATAGATTGCACTAGAATTAATAAACCAAATAAATGAATATATCCAAACTTGTTGTGTAGCTAAAATTTTGAATATTTACAAATAAAATATTTTGATTTTTATGATTCACTTAATTATATTAAATTTGCTACACAACAGACCGGACTGCTAATGTTCAACGACTTCACCCCTTCGCCGCTGGTGGGCATCTGAAACCTTGGAAGGTCGTCTTAAAAGCGTTATAGTGTATTCTTAACAACGGCAATTTTTATTAAATTTTACTCCACACTTATAATTTTTTAATTTTAATTTTTTATTATGTTAGTTTACTACATAGTTGTTGAATCTTAGTGTAGAATTAAGAAATAGTATCCTCTCCTGAAAATTCTGTTCAAATCATGAAAACGAAACCATAAAAAAGAAGCAGTAATTAAGTAGATAGATTATTAATTAAAGAAAAGTATACAAGAGTTGTATAGCTTAGAAAAGAACGTATTCGCGTAGGACTTTCTAATAGAAACTCACTTGCATTTGTGTTACATGTGGGGAAATCCGCAACAATCCCACACTGTTAGCCATATGGCTACGATTTGACATCGAGTTGAATTATCAGTGTTCAGCAATCTTATTCATGCAGACTTGCTGACGGACTCGCTAATCAAAACTAAGTGTTTGCTAAGTTTATCAAGAGACTATAAAATACACTTCACTTGGATTCAAATAAACTTCAGTAGTAATCAAAAATAATGATTAAAATTGTGATACCTGAATCATCGAAATTAAGCTAAATGAAATCAAAATATTACTAACTGTCCAAAGTATTCAAAATTAATTAATTAAATGTTGAAATATTGGTTTATAATTAAATTTGGTTGAAACATTGGTTTATAATTAAACGTCATTGAAATATTGGTTTATAATTAAACTGGTAATTAAATTGGTTTATAATCAAGACTCTTTAAGAAATTATTCAGAGAAAATAGTGAAATTAGATTAAGAAGATTCTGCGAACTACTAAGATAAAGAACTAAAAATTTTTAGTTTTTCCAGAAGTAAAACCTTTTTAAAAGAAAATATAATCCTGCCAAAAGATACAGATCCATGCAAGAATATATTAAAACCAAAATGAAAAAAGCGGTGCATACGTTATGATATCAAAAGCATGTTTATTCATTTTCAATAAACTTGTATATTTCCAGACTTTTTTTACATTTTTCATACCTGTTAAAAATAAATCATCGAAAATATTTGAAAAAAAAAATTCCAAAACTCACTTAGACACAACAGTTTTTAAACGCGGCTGGAAATTTCGTGTAATGGAATGAAGTTAAAAGTAGAAGAAAGGAATACTATCTACTTAATGATGATTGAGGCTTATATGAAACAGAAATGACAAATTCCTTTGGTATCAATATTTATAACAATTAAGAGATCATTTATTACACTAATAAAAGAATAATGGAAAGTCCTTAAAATTCTTCCAATTATTTGCTAAATTTGTTACATAAGAAATTACTTTTCAATTTTGATGACGGAAATCTCTTGTAGAAAGAGAATAACAAAGCTGATGCACGCGTTATTTTTCAAGATACCAAAATTAAAAAAAAACTCAAATTTTAAATAATTAAGTAAGATACGTAATTTTGTTGTTCTAAAGATTACGTTTCCGCGTTCTTTAGTTGCGCACTTAATGGGAACAATTCTTTTTTTCCCAACACAGTGATGGCCTCTAATCCATTTACAGGCATTTGCGACTACTAAGACTAAGGCCGAAGCGGCTGTTCTACTATGGAGGCAGGTGGCCATCGCTGCCTCCTATGAAGGGACGGAAAAATAACATACATGACATGGAGGTAAGAAAGAGTAAAAAGGAGACGGCATCTCTGCACTACACTTGACGCAGAGCTGCAGAGCAAATAACCAATTCGTAAGTTAAATATTTTGTTGCTAGTATAGCGTTTCCAGAGTTTTTAATTAATACCTCGGCTGATTAAAATCGTTCAAAGATGAGAATGGTCGAAATGTCTTCACATGAATTTTTGGAATCCGGAGGTACCTCTCTGGAAACAACTCCCCGTCGTTCTGGAAAAGATGATGCTACAAACAGACAGACAGATGCGCACAGATTTTAATAGTATAGATTAGCGGGCATGCCCGCCAGATGAGTGCGCCGCGGCTAAAGCAAAATTTTAAGTTCTAAGTACACCTGAGAAAAAAATGCATAAAAGCATTTTAGTATAAATGAAATCAGTTCATTCTTTCCATGCAACAACCAATTCGTAAATAATATTTTGTTGCCAAACCAGGAAACACAAACTTTTGACATTTCAGTTTAATACGTATACGTATGACGTCATCATTTAAATTTAATGCAATGAAACTTTTTCTCATTATCAATAAAAGAATTAACGTGGCAATAACATACCGTGTTAATTATCCTAACCTAACACAAAATGTTGCCAACAGCAGCTAATTATTTAAAATCCTCACATTAACGAAATGCAATCGCGGGCTTTCTTTAACGTCCAGAATATGATATTATATAATAATAACATGTTTAATGTTTGGCAATGCTATTTTTATTTCATATTTTGTACAAACTTACAAATTCTTTATTAACAAACTACGATTTGAAAGCGAGCATTCGCATATACCTTTTCAAAATAAAGTATTTTATCTCCAGCTACTCCCGAAAATTGTTTGCCACTCGGAAAAATGAGTGCGAAAATTAGTGTTTTCAATTAATATCTCAGCTGATTGAAGTCGTACAAAGATGAGAACATCGAAATGGCTTCCTGCGAATTTTTGGAATCCGGGGGTACCTGTCTCAAAACTTAACTCCTCGCTGTTCCAGAGGAGATAATGCTGTTGTGGCCTTGAACTTATACAGGAATTTTAAATAATGATTAATAACGTTTTATTTGTTTTATGTTGTTTTTGGAATGGCAACGAAAAGATTATTCAATTTTGTTGTTCTAAAGAATTGTTTTATACTTGCTAAGAGCTTTTATGAAGGTTATTTTTGAATTAAAATGTGGATTAAAATTATTTAAAGAAAGGAAGTTCTAATTATAAAGATTAAGGTGCTACTTTTGGTAGACGGTTGCACGGATTTTTGGCGGTTTTTCTGGCGAGCGATACGACTTATGGTAAACCCATTGCTTGAATAGTTATTTATGGTAACCGATACTTTATTGTCATTTTATTGAAAAACATAATGCGTTTTATTATGTATAAATTTCCGTGTTTTAAATATTATTTATTGCTCCTAAATATTAAAAAGCAATTTAATTTTGCATTTTTGTTTGAAATTAAAATTTTATTGCTTATGATATTTAATATAAATTATGTTGTGGATGATGTAATCAATGACGTCACCTTACTTTAAAAGTAATTGATTTTAATATCTATAAATTTAATCTAATTTTTAAACATTATTTTTTGGCTGGTAACTATTAAAATACAATTTAATTTTGCACTTTGTTTTGAAAAGGGATTTTATTATGTATGATTATTTACAATAATTTATAATTACTATGCATGATGTAATGAGCTCCCTGATTGGGTTACAGAATAATTGTACATTTTAATTCGATATTCAATTTAAATAATATTTTAATCCAATTAAACGTTGGCGCAATGTTTTTATAGCGGTGTTTTTATTCTATTTCTTTGCTATATGAAAGTAATAATTTTAACCTTACTTTAGTATTTGTACTCGTAGTAAATGTATTTATTTACATTTGTCTACCATCTTAAAAAAAAACGTTTTCAACAAAAAATTAATCCATTATTTTTAACGATATTTATTTTTTTAAAGTTTCTAATACTTTATACTATATGCGTAAAATACGTAAAAACAGCATTTTTCAAGATGGCTGATAACTATAAAAACCGCGCCAACAATTGCGCCAATGTAAGTCGCCGAAAATCCGTGCAAACAGTCTACCAAAGTAGTAAGTACCAAGATTAATTTGGAGTCAGTAGCCTATAATGCTACAAACAAATAAACAGCAGACGCGCACAGATTTTAATAGTATAGATTTTGGTCATTTACACTTTTAAAACTTTGAAGACTGACTCCCCCAAAAAGAAAAATTGGTAAAAGTTTACAATTGGGTGCCCCTTATTTTTTGGCGATTCTTTTTTGACGCCAAGATCGGGGCCAGGAAGGCACAATTTCAAGATGGCCGCTACACAAAACCAAAATAAAAAGTCAAAGAATTGCACAAACTCTGTGTCCATGTTCACATCGATCTGTTTTCCCTTAAACAAACATCCAAGAATTGCACAAACTAGGCATTGCGCACTGCCTTAAATTTGTCCATGTACAATCAATCTATTTTCACTAAAAAAAAAAAAAAAAAAAAAAAAAAATCAGGAAGCTAAAACAAAGTTAAAACTATCATGGTGACCAGAAATGAGGTTTCATCACAGAATTAAAAAATAAATAAATAAATAAATTATCGCTCATCGTAGGGGCACACCCAGTTCTACACTAGAGCCGAAAAGGTAATCTTTTAATCTCCGCAATATTAGTGATATAAACGGAAAAAATTGCAGCTTACGATCAATAGTTCTTTTTATATAGTATCTAGCGAAATATTCTTCTTTACGTAAATGTTATGAGATTTAAACAAGTACCCTGTTGCAGATAATTTATTTGTCCTGCCAAATACAGGTAACCCTGTTATAGTACAGTAGATAGGTTCCTAGAAAATGTCGCGTTGTATGAAACCCAGAACCAGTATAAAAAGGGGGGGGTTACGTTCCGAAAACTTATTAAAAACCATTTTTTTAATTCTACATAAACAATTTAATTTTTATTAAACATGTATATGTATATACAACACAAGACAAAAAATATTACACATTTTAATATAACACAACTTTAGTTTAATAAATTGCTTCGCTGTCACTGCTCAGTATAATCAACCAAGAACGTTTTTTCGGTGGAATGAGATCGCTTTCACTTACAGAATTTCTTTCTTCATTAAAAGTTCTATCATTTTCTTCCCTCTTTAAAAAAATCTGCAATTTTACTTTGCTTACTAGTTCTCACCCGGGTCAATGTAAATTTCTCCATATAGAGCTAGACAGTTTTTCAGCTCCCTTTTTAATTTTAGGCTCATTTCAACGGAAGGGTCTATAGTCAAGAAAAATGATTCGAGATTTTTAGCTAAGCTTAGGCTTTCATTTTTTTAATATTAACTTATTAACTGCACAATCTTCATCAGTGCTAGTGTCCTCAAAATCGATTTAGTTAACAGCTGCGGATGCCATTTCTATCAAACCCGCTTCGTCAATTTCTTCTTCGGCTAATAAATCTTGAACGTCCTCAATATCCATGTCGACGAAACTTTCGCCTCCGATTGATTTAGCAAATTCTAATAAGCCATCAATTTCATTTTCTGGCGATTCACGCACGTTTTCTATTTCAACTGAAAAGGGCCATATCTTCATCTAACATGCATTTAGCGTTGATGCTTTCAATTCTTTCAGTTCGATACAGTGCTGTCCTGTATGTCTTCCAAGCTTTCATTACATTAATTGATTTTGAATCGGTTACGTCTAAAATTTTCTGTAATGCTCTTCTTATGTAATATGTTTTAAAGGTATAAATACTACCTTGATCCAATGGTTGGAGTAACGAGTAACGAAGTAGTGTTAAGTGGCAGTATTTTGACGTTTTGATGAGTTAAAACTTGTGAGTGACATGGAGCATTATCTCATAGTAATAGCGCCTTGAAGCTCAAATTTTTCTGCCTTAAATAACGTTCAGCATCTGGCACAAAACAAATTTAAAAGCCATTTGACGTTGGGATGGTCTACAAAACTTGTAGGTGATGTAGAGCATTATCTAATAGTAATAGCACCTTGAAGCTCAAATTTTTTCTGCCTTAAATAACGTTCAGCATCTGGCTCAAAACAAATTTAAAAGCCAATCTTTAGCTTCATAATAAAAGTCCTAGCAGCTTCATAATCAGCTGATGCAGATTCTCCTTGATTTTTATACTATGAATTGCAAGACGCTTTTTGAAATTTTCGAATCAATTTTTTTCTTTGCCAGAAATTCCAGGTTGACAGAGGATTCTCCGCGTTCTTTGAGGTGCTTGAAAAATTTGAGTGCTTTTTGTTTAATTACATTAACATCCAACGGAATTCTTTTTTGACAGATATCATCAATCCAAGTGCTGAATGCCTTTTCCATCTTCTTAATTATTGGCGCCCGGGGGCGAACTGCACGTTTTGTGGATGGCGAAGATCCTGCAGCAATTGCGTTTCTTATTTCTTTTTCATTTTTCTTAATAGTCCGAATTATTGCTCATTCAAATTAAAACTTTTTCCACTGAAGATGCCTTTTCAACTTTTAAAAGACGGCCCAACATTTCTATCTTTACTTCTAAAGAAATGAATTTCCGTCTTTAACGTTGTTTTTTTATCTTTATCGGACATGTTTTGGGACTGAAACTTAATGTCTTAAAGATGAAAAAGTTATTTTTTAACACACCGGGGCTAGACACAGACTGCTGACCAGCAGCGTGAGACACTTTTATTTTCAGACCACGGAGAATGAGGATTCGAATTTTGGAAGTGAAGAACAAGCAGCCGAAAAACGTTTGCGTGAAGAAAAAGCTACTGAACTTCAACTGGAGTTGCAAAAAATTTCTCAAAAGGAAGTAATAGATCAGGGAATATATCAACTCAAAATTGATATTACTAGAGTTGTCTCTAAATTTAACCCTAAAGAAGACGAAATTGGATTGTATTTGACAATTTTTGAACATCAGTTGAAAAATTTTAAGTGTTCCAGAATCAAAATGGGTTTTTTATCTGATCAGTTCATTGCAAACAGAAGTGGCACAATATATTGCTAGAGAAGATGAGAAAGTATCTCAAAATTACCCCGAAATTAAGAAAATGCTTCTTAAGCAATACAGGCTAACTGCTGACCGTTTCAGACAGTTTTTTGTGCAACATAATAAAAGCCCAGATACAACTTGGCGAGATTTTTACTTTGAAATAAGATCATACTTTGAAGGATAGATAAAAGAACTTATAATTAAAGATTTTAAACAGCTTAAAAAATCTAATTATTAGCAACCAAATTAAGGAAGAACGCATCCTTCCGATCTGAGAAAACATTTCATGGATAAGTGTAAAAAATGGAACCAACCGTTGGAATTAGCAGAGAAGTTGGATACGTATAAAAATATTCGTCATGGATTAAAGAAAGCTTCAGCGCCATCTAACAAATCAAATTTTAGAAGTGGGTTACCAACATCAGATAGAAAATTGAAGTCTTCTGCGATATCTGAGAAGCTAGCCACGAGAAAACAATTGGAAATATAGTGTCCAAGAACTCGAACTCTTCACTAGAGAAAAGTACCATCCGATGTTAGTTATGGGTGTGGAACTCTTAGATTCATACAATCTAAATGTCCTACCAGCTCAAGATCTAAAGGAGAAGCAAAAGCGTCTTTAAATATAGTCAATTTGTTTACGTTCGAATCACCTACAGCTCCATCCAGTATAATTGTCATTAAAATTTGTGGAGTGAAAGCTGCTGTACGTTCTGATACCGGTGCATTACACTCTATTGCTGGAGAAAAGTTATAACATATGCTGCAAAGTAAAACGTAATGTTTAAACCCAAATACATATCTCTGACGCTAGCTGATGGAACACAGAGCAACGTAGCTGCCTTGACATACGGTTGCGGATCTTAATGTTGAAGGTAAGGTGGTACCTGCAGAACTAATTGTTTTGCCTGAAGCAAAAGGAAACAGAACACTGTTAGGCACAAACTTTCTCCAATCTGCTGGGATTGTCTTAGATGTCCTCAACGGTAATTGGCATTCCTGGGAAAATCCTTCCTCACAACCTGGCTGAAAATTCTACATGCGACATGCGACGGAGGACGTGGGCACCACTCCTCTACCAATACGGTTAATCGGTATAGCGCCACGTCCACCTTTATCTAGATAATCATACGTGTTCATTGTGCTGATATACTAATATATAAACATACATACAAATTTGGTACTTCATACAGTGGCGTTAAAGCTAATTAATGTTAGACACTGGATAATACATTGCCATGTTACAACGTGTATGCAAAAGCATGGATACGATAGCATATATACATAACGTGTGTAACTCATATGTTGAGTACACTATGACCCTTGAAGCATTATCATTAGATTACAGAAGACATGCACATACTGAAATATTAGGTGCGCAATGTTATGCTGGAATAAGTAATTAGTACAGTGAATTAAAAGTTAGACCCTAGATTAGTACTGTGTAGTACAGTGTCTTTGGTGCAATTAATTTTAGAGTGGGGCTCTAGTTAGTTCTTTGCGATACGGTGCCGTGTTACAGGATAAAATGTGCAGATGCATAGTTACATTATCATATATACAGAACATAAATTCATATACATATATACAGACACATTAGGTACATGATTATTCAGTGCGTAATAGATGTATATTAACTATACAGTGCCAAGATATGTGATAACACTAGTAGATACATGGGTACAATTACATATAAACAAGGACATACACAATTACATATAGACAAAAGCGTGTATACGCTTATATTTTGGTACACAATAGTCATTGGTGACATAAACATTTCGTACTTACTTCATATACTGAAACTCTAGATCCATAAAATAATGTTATAACTAGTAATAGTAATAGGTGCTTATTTAATTTCATAATAGGACACTACGTTGATGTTTTGCGTTACTGTGTCACGTTACGTAGAAATGTATGCGGGTTGCATGGGTACAGCTTCCTATATACAATGCTATACTGTTTTCTTATTTACAATGCTATACCTATTTACAATGCTTATATCATTCGATTTCATAATCAATAGGTACATGGCACATTTATATTACATGAGCAGATGGTACATTGTAGAGTGCCGTTGAGGATATTGATGCAATTAATTTTATAGTATTTTTAAAAATAATGCATTTATACGCAATTATAGGTGTGTATAATTGTCATTGGGTACATATACATATTCATATATTAGTTTCTTAATACAATGCTAGGGCAAGTAATTGGTGCTGTTATTTTTACATGTTACATGATGCTGTAGGCAATTGGATGGATAAACTAATATATATACTAATATACATATACACAACTTTTAGGCACATAATAATCACTAGATTCTCAGACATTAAGTACATGGTATACATATACATATATAAACAGATGGTTCATAATACAGTGCTATGGAAAGTAATAAATGCAGTTAATTTTATAGTAAAATTCTAGTTTAACACTATGCGAAACGGCTTCATGTTACACAGTGTTAAATACTGACGCATGAATACAGTAATATTTCTACTTGTTAATACTATATATATATAAAAATATACAAATATTTTTAGGTGCATACTTAACATAGGATACATAATTATTAGATGCACTATGCATATACGTACATAATACATAAGATTAGTACAATGCTGGAACAATTCATTGGTGCTGTTAGTTTTAGTGTAAGATCCTAGTTTAACGCTATGTGGTACAGTGCCATACTACAGGATGATATGCGCGGAGCCATGGATGCAGTTATATACATACTAAAACACGTATACCCAATTATTAGGCACGCAGTAATCATTGGATTTATAAGCATAATATACATGGTACATAAACAGACGATACATAATATATAAACAAATATATATATAATAATAATGCTATAGAAGTTAGTTAATGCAATGGGGTTTTTAGAATTAAGACTTTAGATTAACACTATGCGGTAAAGTGTCATGTTGCGTGATGTTATATTCGGATGCATGGTTACATTATCATATATACGAGGATATATATACATATTATTAGGCACATAGTAATCATTGGGCTCACAATCTTAATGCACATAGTGCCTTAGTCTCGTGGACTTGAAAGTACGTAATAAGGTTCAAATGGTGCTATTAATTTGATGATGCTAAATAATATTAATACAATAATGCAGCAATGATTAATACAGTTAATGATCAATACAGTAACATGTATACTAGAACACATATATACAAGTACAAGGCGCATAATTACATTGAGTATAGAAGCATTGGGTGCATTATACATATACATACATAAAACATAACTACATGGTGATGGTACTTAAGATACATTTATAAACAGGTACAGATGGTCCTTATTTACATATTGCGGTACAGATAATAGACATAATTCGTTTGGTTGGCATAATGCAAATTGATTAAATAGTTTATTCTTGCTATATTACTAGGAGTGTTGGACACTCCTTACGATAATTCACAGTTATTTTGTGGTGTTGGTAGTTGGTGCTAGACACTGAATTACTATTCGTCTACATGGCTAAGTATGGCACAGGTCTGTGTTAAGATCGGCCAGTTTATCCATTAAAAGCCCTATTTTTCTAACCAAGTGCCTCTGTTTTATCAAAAACTTACAGAAAGCTTGTCGATTGGTCGACGGAAGGTTGATGTGTAGCCCTTCTGTAAGGGGACAGGAGGTTAGATAATGCTCCGGAGAGCCAGTCTGTCCACAGGCGCACTGGCTAGTGTTACTTATCCCGCGTTTGTTAAAGTACTCGGGAAATGGTCCGTGACCCGTAATGTATCTTACCAATTGCATGTTTGCAAAATTTTTGGTAGTGTCCACGTAGCTGACATGGTAATAAGTCCGTCGGCCGGTATCGCTGTTGTCCCATGTCTGCTGCCATTTCCCGATTGCCTTTAAGCGCAATGTTCTTTTCAGGTAAGACACTGGCCATGGGAT
Organism: Stegodyphus dumicola; assembly: GCF_044657685.1. Classification (NCBI taxonomy): domain Eukaryota; kingdom Metazoa; phylum Arthropoda; class Arachnida; order Araneae; family Eresidae; genus Stegodyphus; species Stegodyphus dumicola. The sequence goes on from NC_140776.1 coordinate 41,103,475, forward strand.
GTTGATTTGTTGAGATGTTGCTCCTGTGGCAGCTTCTTTGGCTAGATGGTCAGCCAACTCATTGCCGTGGTGGCCGGCATGAGCTTTGATCCATTCAAGTCTTGTATGGAGTTGGGAATTTTTTTCGCAGATCTTCCTGTATTCCCTGAATAATATCGGATGGGTGGTCAGGGTTTCCTATTGCGTATAGCGAAGAAAGACTGTCTGTCTTTATTGTAGCGTTGCGGGAGTGGTGGGATTGCAGGTAGCGGATTGCTTGCGCAATTGCCACTGCTTCTCCCTGAAAAACGCTATTAAATTGCGTTAGTTGACCCTTCCATTGATCAATGACTGGTATCTTGCAGCATGACCACATAGGCACTTCCCACGTTTTCGTCTATCTTCGAACCCGTCAGTGAAGATAGTAATCTGTGCTGGACGGTAGGCCGTAGTTGGATTGGTAATTATGCTTATTCCGGTGCCTTTGGCTGCTGGATGGATTTTCAGGGGGCAGCATTTAGCTTCATAGTCCTCTGGATTAAAATATTCTTCCTCAAAGGTGACAGGTCTTTTAAGCTGCAGGACGATTTGTCTTGCTGCCTCCTCTTCGACACGGATGTGTAGGGGAAGAAGGCCAGCCAGCACGTTGACTCGCGTCTGAAGACGTCGTGCGGTAGGCTCTAGTGATACTCAATTGCAAAAGGTCTTTGAATGGTAGAAAGGTGTTTAATTTTCCCTGCTTTGCATTGGGTGAGCCCATACTGCTGCTGCATAAGTGACTATCTTTTCTACCACTGTGGTGAAGAGGACCTTCTGAATATGAGGATTGAGGCCCCATTTGTGGCCATGAAATAATCGCAATTTGCTTCGCTATTGTCACTGTTCTAATTTTGACTGTCCTGGATATGTGGTATCCAGGTCATCTTGTGGTCGAACGTAAGGCTTTTAGTTGATTGACTATTTGTATCCTCTGATTGTTGATCTTAATGGTTGGTCTTCTTGAAAGAGAACCTCCCTTTTTAGGTATTAATAACACTTTGGATTTGTGCTCTGCAATTTTCAGTTTAAGGTTGTCACATAGGGCATAGAATTGTTGGCACACTTCGTTACAGTGAGTCTCTAATTCTCTTCGGGTTCGACCTTTCACTATTAGCGCCGCATCGTCTGCGTAGGCGTAGATCTTTGTGTGCGCTGGCCATGAAGCTGTTAAAACTTCGTTGAAAGTTAGATTCCACAGGTGTGGACCAGCGCACGACCCTTGTGGACAGCCTCTCGTCTGCTCCTGTTCTATTATGCCTGAGTTGTGAACTGCTAGTAGTCTTCTATCCTGTAGATAGTTGCTTAGCATCTTATACAGGTTGCTCGGACATTTTGCCTTCCGCAGAGCCTGTTTGATAGCCGGCCACCATAATGTATCAAAAGCGTTTTTGAGATCTATGCTTATCATGGCAGTATGGTGGCCGCTATGTCGATTCTCTAAAATTGCTTCTCTAATGTCGAAGAGTAGGTGGACTGTAGAAGTGCCCGTCTTAAACCCGTATTGTCTCGGGCTTAAGAATCCTTGCGTGTGTAAATGGTACCGTAGCCTGTTCATGATAATCCTTTCTAGTACCTTACCCATTGCCGATAAGAGACAGATAGGACGAAAGGATGTGGCCTCGGCTGGGTTCCGGTTCTTTTTCAGAAATAAAATAACTTGCCCTATCTTGTATGGTTTTGGGAATATACCTGCTGCCAGAAGCTTGTTGAAATAGTCAACAAAGAATTTAGGGTGAGTTTTGATCGTTGCTTTGGTGATAGCATAGTCCATCCCATCGGGCCCAGGGGCTTTCTTGCGCGGCAGAGTTGCAAGAACTTTTTGAAGTTCATTAATTGTAATATCCGGGTCTGTTGGGGTGTCCAGTGTGGTTGTTACTGTCCTGAGAAGAGCTTGTTCTGTTGTGTCCTGCTGTGCATCATCTTTGCAGAAAACTGCGTTTAGGAGCGTACGTAGGGTGTCTGCCGTGTACTCCTGACTGTTGGTGATTGAGAGAGGGATCTGTAGCTGCGAAGGTTTAAAAATTTTACCGGTAGCTATTTTGTGGTGAATACCATACGTCTTTTTTGCTTGGGTGCAGAATTCCCTCCAGGAAGTAATCTTAGCCTGAATAATCATCTTTTTGTACCGCGCCCGCTCCCGTTGAAATATGGTGAGGGTGTTGGACTCTATCTCCAACCGTCTTTCGCTTTTGAGTTTTCTTCGCAGTGCTCTGCACTTTCTTTTCTGTATTCTGAGCGCACTCGACCACCAGTGAATGCCTTGGAGTCTCTTAGATTTTCTAAGAGGGAGATTTTCATTACATATGGCTTGCATTGTTTCTTGTAATGTTACGGAGAAGTCTTCTAATTCTGCTGACGTGTTAGCTAGTTGGAGCGAAGGTTCGAGGCGCATTAGCTGCACTTTAATTTTCTTCGTAAATGTTGTTAATTTTCGGCCAGGAAGGTTATAGCGTTTGATCTTGGACACGGAGGTGGTCTGCGATATAGAGAAGGTAATGAACTTGTGATCACTGAGGCTCTCTTCCTCTTCGACTTTCCAGTCCTGCAAAAGAGGTGCTACGTGCAGAGTGGTCAGGGTGAGGTCTGGCCATCCCTGCGCAAAGACCCTGTCGAAGGATGGTGGTGCATCTGCTGTATTCTGGACTATTAGATTACTTGAGGATATGAAGTCCTCTAGTTCTCTCCCTTTCGGGTCTGTAGTTCGATATCCCCAGGCCGTATTATGTGAATTGTAATCGCCTGCGAAGATCATATTTGGGATTTTAAATCGATGTATGACACTTTGGATGAATCTTGTCGTCGGGCCAATATCCGCTGTTGGAGGAGAATAGATCGACGCTAAGATAACAGAGAAGGAATGTACTTCTACGAGCACTGCTACATGATCTTGATCGAGTGAGATAGATGTTGGAGACCAGTCTGGATTACAGCTTATTATTATAGCTCTTGGTGGATGGTCGTGATAGGAACTTTGAAATACAGTCCATTGCAATGGAAAACCTGCTGCCGCGCCATCGCGGGTATATGGCTCTTGACCTATGATAAAGTCTATTTTATTATCAATTGCGAATTGAACTGTCTGAGCGACCGCAGCCCTGGCTCGCTGCATATTGATTTGTAAAAATCTGATGGGTTCTTCGTTTGAGTTAAACACTGTATTTATCTGAACGTTTTGCGCTTGTTGACTTTCGCAATTACGTAGTGTGTTGTTATTAATATTGGGTGATGCTGCGGATGTAGGCAGCTGCTCGCTGGTATTCTGCGCATTCAGTTGCGTAGGCTGGGTGCCTACAGTCGTGCATGGTTCCATGTCTGTCGTTTGCGTCACGGCAGTTAATACATTCTGGTAGTTCTGCTTTGCAGTTTTTGACATTGTGCGGTCCGGCGCAGTAGGCACAGAAGTTCTTCTTGCATGTGCATTTATTCTGGGTATGTCCGAGCTGCTGGCACTTGTAGCAGCGACGGATGCCCAGGTACTCTGTGATTGCGTGTGCGTGCCAGCCTGTGAAAATTCGTCTTGCCCTAAGAACTGCCGGAAGGATGGACGGTTCGCACTCCAAAACCCATTTGACTCGCTTTGGGTTCCGTTCTCGGAGTCTGAAGAGCGCTTTGATGCCTGTGGATGGGATTTCTGCTGTTGCAGCGATTTCCCCGATGAGTTCCTCGGGCATGATGTTGTCCGGGACGCTATGAACTGTGCAGCGTGGCTTTCTTCTTTGCCGTCTTTGCAGATCAATCTCAAGGTTGGCATTTTGTAATTTCTCTTCTAATTGATCTATGTCTTTAGTTGATTTGCAAAAGACCTCTAACTCTCCTTTCGATGTTGAGGAGATATGCTCCACCGCAATTTGTAGGCTGCTAATCGGGGCTTTTTCTTGGAGCTCCTTCCTGAGTTGTGTTTCTATCTTCTTACCAGTAGGCTTTATTATTAAACTAGGCCTCTGTGTTAGTTTCACTACTTCTGCAAAAGAGCGTGGGGGTGGCTCCTGTATAACTGCTGATGTTGCTGCGTAAGAAACTGATGCACTCAGTGCAGGAAGATCGCTCGAGGTTGTAGAAATCTGTGCACGTACTGCTTCGCAACAGACGAAGGTGGATGTGTTGACCCCAATTTCAGTTGTCTCAGGCTTCAGTGTGTATTCCGGGCCTTCTAGAACTAGCCCTTGTAAAACTTCTAACGACTTTTGTATGCGTATCCTTACGTCGTTTGGCAAGAGGTACTTGTTCCTTCTGGATGTCGCCGAGGCCTGTCTGATATCTTCTGCTAATGCTACAATTTTCTCTGCGTGCGTCCGATCTGAAGAAAGTAAGGCAAAAGGGTCTAGTATGCCATTGATAGGGGTATGATCTTCTTCAGTCGGCACAGCAGATTTTCGTTGCATGGCAAGAAGCACTATTCAATATTGCAACACTATTCAAAATTGATGTCACACAACACTGATTCTTAACATTCACGAATATGATAGAGAGGTATGCAGTTGTGTTTGAAAATGCAGTTGATTGCACAGTTCAGTAATACAGGGAATATTATCAAGATAGCAGTACTGAACAAATAATAATAATAATAATAATAATAATAATAATAGTTCAAAGTTCGGTACAGGGTATTACTGCATTAAAGTTTAGTCAGTGTCACAGATAGGACTAACTCAGTTCAGTGAGAAATATGTTACACTGTGGACTATTAAAAGCCTAGTGTAAAAGCTGTCACAGTAAATAAAGAACTTGTTGCTTTGATGCAGGTTCTAATGTATGTGTGGCATACACTATGTTAAAATAACACTATCACTATAGCAGTACAGATAACAGAGACAAAGTGACACTATAATTAGGGTAGGCTGTGAGTAAGTACAATTTAAACAGTAAGCCTAGTAAGAAGTCACACCTGGGGATATCACACCTGGGGATGTCAGTGTATTATACCTTGCACTAACCACAAAATGTTCTGAAGTGTAGTTTGAGATTGTTAATATACGGGCCTACTGCTCCCTGTTTATCTCAGAATGCAAGAAAGATGAGGTAGTTTTACCTCAGTAGATTAACATTACAGTTAGTAATATACAAGGATTATTCATTGACCATCTAGTAAAAGAACCGTGGTTAGAGAAATTCCTCTAAGTCCACTATGTGTCGGGAAAACTAAGAAAGAAGAGGGATGGACACTGAGAACAGATGAAAGAAACAAATTAGAAAGGGGGCAAGAAAGAGGGGGTAGATGAATAGTAGATGAAATTGTTAATAAGGGAGAAGAAGTGAAGTCAAACTGTGGTGGAGTGGAAACTTTGGGTTAAATAGTTACTGAGTAATAAGAGAAATAAAAAAAGGGGGTTAGAATCAAAAGGGGGGAAAGAAGGGTCGTAGAGAAAAGTGAGAGGTAAAATCGGAGAGGTAATAAGGAGGGAAGACAAACGAAGGTGGAATGGAGGCTCTAGGTGGTGTGGCTGCTGAGTTATTAGAGAATTAAAAAGTGGGGGTTGTGAATTAAAAGGGGGAAAGAAGAAGGGTAGGGGCTTATAACTTCTTAACTATAAGTAAGGTGTCTACGAAAAGGGAATTTTGTTTAGAGAGTGCATAAAAAGAAAAGAAGGTGTTAGAATGTTACAGGGAAGAGCTGCAAGAGAAATAAAACGTAATTAAATACAATTAAACGTAATTAAAATAGGAATAGCACTGAAACTAATGGAGTTAGAGAAGAGGGGGAACTGGGGATGTCAATAGGAAGGAAAGGGGAACCTATGTATGTAATTTTGTGGGGCTAGCTTGGGTTTAAAAAAAAAAAAAGAAATTGGGGGGAGGCTTAGCGTATGATTAGTCTAAAAAGTGTTTCTGTGTGTGGGGTACTTATCCCTAAAATTTTCCTTTATAATTCTGGTATGAGACTTAGAAAAATTTCTCCGTTGAACAAAAATGCACTGGTGAACATATCTTGCAGGGTAATAAAACCATTAAAAAAGCACAATAATTGCAAATAAACACATAATATGTTTAATAAATAAATACAGTATGAGAAAAAAAAAATCAAATAGAGCTAAATTATAGTTTTAGATCATAATTTAATATGCCTTTAAAACGTTGTATAACACAATACTACCACAGAATACTAAAAATATGGGCAAAATAGCTAAGTACAAAATATAAACAAACACACGTGGTGAATAAAACTCATATATCCCACTTTGGAAAATTATTTAACAATAATTAGATAGCTATCGGAGACCTAAAATACCATTAGTGCTTTGTACTATAAGTATAAAGTTATGAAAAAATACTATTATTGACACATATGTATTCAGTTTTTAGTAATAGCCCTTTGAAAGTACCTATTTAGCACAAAAGCTATCAGCTCTTGTGAAAACCCGGTTGTGTAAGTCCCGGTTATGCAAATCGGAACCAGAGGCTATTGCAAATTTACAAATTAATTTTTAATAATTTAATTAAAAGTGATATCAAAAATCTGGTTAGATAAGTCTTCCAGATCAGACTTAATGTAACTAAAGTTTCTAGGATAATATTAAAATGTTGACATAATGCATAGAAATAGGCTGTATAAAAAAGCAGTTACATAGAACAGAACCAGCTGCCTCTATACTATTGAATGAACAGAACTTACAGCATTAAATTCACATATAAATGATATTAAAACTGAATACGCTCTTACTACTAACAACAATTGAGCATTATCAAGAATTTGAAGTAGGATTAAATAATAAGATTAAGTTATATTCAGTAATCAAGACCACAGAATCAAATGTTAAAATATAAAGTGCCTGTTACTAGGCTCTACCGAACTGTGCATACGACCTTAGTCAAGGTCGAGTTGTTGTTGACAATAAGGCTGACGCAAAATGAAGCTGGTCAGTTATTCAATGTTACTCGCAGCTCAATAGATAGAATGTAAGAAGCCTACCTTGGCAGTGATAAGACGAACATGGTAATCCAATGTAATCCTGGGTAATGAATTTTTAAACACTTTTATCAATGATTTCTTGGACTAGAATAAATTTCGTAAGGTTAACACTGTTGACACACACAAAAGAGACGCTACGAAGACAAGAACAATGGACGAATAACAAAAACACTAATTTCACAAAAACCACTAGACGCACAAACACATAACTTATATCAAAATGCTCCTTCAACACTCACTCAACTTAAAAACAACTTTTCTATCACTTGTAATTAAAATTTCCGCTAATTACAGGGAATAATTGCGGAGCGCTTACAGACACGTCTTACTCCCTCGGCGGACCCCTGAAAAAAAATTCTACATCCATTTCTGACTCTCAGACAAGAACTGTAGAAATTACCAATTCAGTTAATGTTTTCAAAACATCCTTTTCAAGGCCCACCAGCGGCCGAGCGGTAAAGTCGCTGAACACTGGTAGTTCGGTCCGAGGTTCGAATCCCGTGAATGGGCTGGCTGCATGGACGCTTTCGTGGTTTTCCCCATGTGTAACGTGTATACGAGCCAGTTTCCCTTAGAAAGTCCTCCACGAAGGCATCCCTCCCCTTAGGCAGATAGCCCTCGAGGCTTTGCCATAATCACACACACACACAAAACATCCTTTTCAGTAAATCTTCGAAGCGACGAAGGCAAACATCTCAGTGCAGAACAACGTACTCAGTCTTTTACTGCAAGAATTCAAGAGTTGCTTCGAACCAGGGAAGACCCAATCCCATATAGTGAACATCGTATTAATCCTGGAAATAGTCCACCAGTTTCAGAACCTCCTTACAGAATGAATTCTGAAAAAAGAATTAGATTCTCTCTTGGCTTATGGTATAATCGAAGAACGTGAATCTCCATATGCCAGTTCTGTTGTTTTGGTTCCTAAACCGAAGGATAGCATAAGACTTTGCGTCGACTATCGCAAACTAAATGCCACTACTATAGCAGACACGTACCCTTTACCACGCATGGACGATCTGCTCACAGAAGCAAAGTTAACGGCCTATACATCAACCATCGATCTTAAATCAAGGTGTCATCAGGTCAAAATACATGAAGCTGATCAAGATAAAAACAGCTTTTTTTTTCCCATTTGGGACTTATAAATATTTGCGCATGCCTTTCGGATTACGAAATGTGCTCGCAACTTTTCAACGCCAAATTGTCAAATTTAAAGCACGCTTAAAGATGTGTTTGCTTTATCTTATTTAGATAATGTCATTATTTTATGAAGGAGTTTTGATCAACATGTTAGAGACTTACAAATTTTATTTCTGTATGATTCATTATTATTATCAAATAAGCAATAGACATTATTTTTAAGTGTAATGGAGTAACTGGGCATGATTCTGGTACTTAATATGGAATGATCTGTGCATATAAAAAAGAAATCGTAATATGTTATTTGCAGTTCTCAATTTTCGAAACATATTATTTTCAGCGTTTAATTCTGTTTATATAATTGATCTGTTATTAGCATTTCTATTTAACCAAATTCAAAAATCAGTCCTAATATTAAACTTTAAAAAAAAAATTATCAGTATGAAGATTCTTATAGTTTAATATAATGTGTGTCAAGTAATTGCTCACGTGCAATAATATTATTTGATATCGTGCTTAACATTTTTATTTTAGTTTAATTTTTGAAAACGCTGTTGTTAAAAATGTGATGGGGGAACTCTTCGAAAAACTTCTTTCTTTTTGAGTTCATGGAAGTTTGATGAATCTTTGCTGAGTCTAGAATTCAGGTAATGTCTCTTTGTCCTTATCTGAGTGTAAAAGGAGAAAAAATTCTTTCCGTGTAAATAAATCACCGATTTGTTGAAAAAATTCTTGTTCCTTTCAAGAAGAAGCACTTTCGTTTTTACAGATATTAAGTGAATTATTTTCTTTGCTTTCACTAAGTAAAAAAGATTGATATATTACAGGTCCGTAGCCGGTTAGTCACGGTATCCGACACAATTATGTAAATTTTTCTTTAACGTATTCCAACAATATGTATTGCGTTGGTTCACTATAACCAGGATACCACTTTTCAAATTGTTACTACCAAAAAATATTATCGCCCTGTATTATTTTTAAAGAAATTAAATAATAAAGATCTGGATGTATGAATGTATGTTTCTGGCATTGTGAAAAAAACGACGATACCTAGAGCAATTAAATTTTGAATAATGTAGTCCTCCACGCAAACATATCAACCAGCTAGTTCGAATTATGAATTTCCAATTTAGCCCAAAGGATAATTAGTCTCGAAGCGGCATTTTGAGTCGAATAACTAAAAGCGTTGAATTACTTTTCAAATTGTTGCCACCAAATATCATCGCCTTGTATTAGATTTAAAGGAATTAAATAATGAGGAAATTTGAATGAATGTATGTATATTACTCACACTGTGAAAAAACAGCAGCACTTAGAGCCGTCATATTTTAAATGTAGTCCTCCACCCGAATATAGGCACGTGGAAGCCCAAATTTTGAATTTCGAATTTGTTTTATTAACTGTTTCATATTTTGTAAAACTCTAGCGAATTTTTGATTAAAAAACTCAACGATTTCAAAACGAGCAGTCGCAATACTGTACGGAATGCAACTTTTTTATCTCCAGCGCGCGAGACTGTTTATGCTGTCGGCATATCTATCGGCAATTCTAAAGAGTTTCGAGAGCATTTAGGGTAAATACATTTAGCCTAAATGTTCTCGAAACGTGTATGTGTGTGTGTGTGTAAATAATAAAAAAACGCGTCTTTGGGCATAATACTATAAAATCTGAAAGAGTACAAATATTTTCTTAATTACTTATTTCCCATTTTATAAAACTTTAATGAAATTTTGATTGACTAACTCAGCAGTATGAAACCGAGCAGTGACAATACTGTTCGAAACTAAACTTTTTTATATCTTCATTGCATAAGACTATTGCCAATCGAAAAAAATGTAAGATATCTTTCTTTCAATTTTAATTAACAAACTCGACTTCACTAAAGCAGTGTGTTGTCAGTGTCGGAAAAAAAATTCTCTTATCTTCCACGTGCCAGCATGTGGCTATTCAATAAAGCCTGATATACTTTCAAATTTAATCTGGAATGTTCTTGAATAATAAACTAAGCGATTTAAAAGCCATAGTTTCAGTTCTTAAGAATGCTTTTTTTTCTACTTTTTAATGTGATATAATAATGTTACTAAACACATATTAAAATGATGGGGTGTTTAATTAGAAGTATTCAATATTTTTATGAAAGTACATTAGAAGAACTCATTAAAATCATTATATTCTATTTCTTTCTTGTGATAACTATATTATGCGTCAGGCCTCATGTGCGGCTAGAAATAATCTAGCGAATATAGAAACATGTATCGCAAACTCTAACACTCTATCGAAAATTCTAAAGATATTGTTGCGTTTTTTTACTGACACCAGTTGTTACGTTATTTTCTTCCTTCACGTTCGTACGGGGTTCGTGTGGATTTGAAGTGAATAACGACGACACTTGATGAAGTATCGAAACACACTTTATTTAGCCAGTACTAATCAGGACAGCTCTAAAATCACGTTACAGTCGTCGAAGAACTGCTATAAACATGCTTACACAATCAGTGACACAGCTTTCAGTTTATCAGGCTATAACGGTGAAGACAGCTTCACCGCAAAGCACCCGACTCTGCTCGGTCGTTCTCGTACTCCACGTACTGTCAAGATTATCCACTCTACAACTCGCGATGCACTCGACGACACACAGAGCACTGCTCCCGACTCTTCGGTTCAGTCGTTCCCGGAGCTCAACACGCTTTCTCGACGATGCACTATCCGCGATACACTCTTCGATGCACTCGACGACCCACTCGGCGCTAGACTTCGAGACACTCGCTCAATGACTGACTATCAGCTCTCTGGACGAGGCACACATACTAACTGACTGCGGACGAGCAGGGTTTATATAGCTTTCGACTTGTGTTCGAGAGCATTCTGGGCTAAACCGGTAAGAATTCGTTCCAGAAGGTTCTCCAACGCCAATTTTGTCGCCAAATGTGGCAATCTTGTCATTTTATGGAAACCCTAAAACTGCTTTGCGGGGAAGCCATCTTACCGCGCCTGTACATTTCGTAACAGTATACTGTGCATATTGTGATTTTGCTGTTGAATCGAATTTTATGTGATGTAAGTGAGATAAACATGATATTTCATAAATAATCTTAACACATAAAAAGTTAATAATGAAAAGTTATTTTTTGGGGGGTAGGCATCTTACTAAGAGCATTGGATATTGCTATGATGAACTTGGAAAAGAGTAAAAAAATATAAAAATGTATGCGAACACTGCATTCGGAGTTCTAAATATATACTGCTATTCAGCTGTTACAAATTTTGGGATTTTGTTGTTGAACTGTATGTGGCCTAAGTGCGAATAAAACGTTGCTTAATAATAAAGCTAAAAAGACACACACACACACACACACACACACACCAAAAAAAAAAAAAAAAAAAAAAACTGGTCAGCTGTGCTTAGTGAGAACGTAAAAAAGCTTAACAAACACTTTTGAGTTGCTGCTAAAATCTACAACCTTTTTTTTTTTTCTTTTTTAAGTTGTAAGTTTTTGAGGTTCCTCATGAAAAAGTCTTGCATAGGGGCCCAAGAGTTCTACTTTCCCAACTGGTAATGCCATGTATAATATGTTCATGTAATGCGTGTCAGTAATATATTTTAGAGTGCTCTAAAAACACTCTAAAACATGTTGCTGAGAAGTTTAGTACTGTCAAATAATGCTTTGTAGTATGAAATATTATACTCGAGATGTCTGTAGAAAAATCAATGTTCTAAATTTACAAGAATTCTTATGATATATATTTTAAACAATATTTTATCAATTTGCTGAAATCTGCAGTTTTTTTTTTTTTTTTCTATTATGCTCCTAACGACAACTATTAATAGTACAAAAAACCTCTCAGCTCAGGTCTATCCAATCGGTTTTGCAACGCCATCTATCAGTCATTACAATCGCCAATAGTTTTGTTTAAGAATATAGCTTTTGTTACCAATACCAGGGCCCACCAGCGGCCGAGCGGTAACGTCGCTGAACAGTGGTAGTTCGGTCTGAGGTTCGAATCCCGCGAACGGGCTGGCTGCATGGAAGTTTTCGTGGTTTTCGCCATGTGTAACGTGTATACGAGCCAGTTTCCCTTAAAACGGTCCTCCACGAAGGCATCCCTCCCTTAAGACAGATAGCCCTCGAGTGCTTTGCCGTAATCTAATAAACCAAACCTTGTTACCAATACCAGTATTGAAATTATTGCTAACGGCCAATTTTACCAGCTCTGTTGATTTTGTTAGAAATCAGCCTCAGTCACACCGGATTTGATGTGAAGCGATAAACTGAACTGAAAAGACAATGAGATACATTCAAACATGAAAATAAGAGGAGGAATAATCTTGTTGTTTACATTAGCTACATATAAGTCACGTGATCGCCGATGTCATCGGAATGTATCTCATTTTTGTATTTGCTTTTCGACTGTGTGCACGAGTCTGCGAGCCAGTAATGATGAATACGATCATTTTAAGTGTATAATTCTATTTACTATTTATTTAATCATTTATAATACATATCATATTAATAAATAATATCATATCACAAATCATTAATAATTAACTATAACTTAACTGTTCTTAGAGATTTATTCCAACGACTCGACAGATCTTAAGCATCGGTTAGATGTGCGAGAGCCTCTTTAGAGAATAGTTCAATCCTATATAGAATATATCACAGTGGCACGCAAACTTGACGCTAATAGTTAACAGCCGATTAACCAATATGGATGTTCCGAAATTAATAGTGAAAAGAATGGGATTAAAAACGGATTTTACTTTGTATTCGAATAAGATTAATAATGCACCTTCGAAAGAAATTCCATATGTCGACGAACTTTTCGGTTTTAGAATTGCAGTTCAAGGACAAGTTCAAACGGATGGCAAGTTTCAAAGAAGAATTAGAAGACGCTATTTTGCTATCTGAGGATTATTCTAAATAAAATTAGGAAGAAGGTATATCGAAATCCGAAGAATATATATCACGAACTGACTTCTAAAATAAAAGAATGTGTAATTGCAAGCAAAGTTACGTTGACGGCGAGGGATTCTACCGAAAAAAGGCAGTTTAAACTCCCAAAAATTAAGTTAAGGAGGTTTAGTGGGGAAGCTAAAGAATTTCTCTCATTTTGCGCACAATTCGAAAAAATACACACCGATGTAAGTTTGCCCGCTGAAGACAAGTTCCAGTATTTATTGCAGGCTATAGTGCCAAAATCGAAAGTTGCAAGGGTCGCAGAAAGATTTCCAGATACTGCAGCAAATTACCAAAGGCAGTCGTGCAAATACGGGAACGTATTAGTAGAGAAGATTTACTGCTGCAAGATCTCATGAGTATAATGATGAAGAATATTACGTCGGCACGTTCTTAAACGGATCTTCCGATATTATATGAATGAACTAGAAACGAAAGTCGGAGTATTAGAATCCTTGGGAAAGAGTCAAGAAAATTATGGTGACTTCTTAACAACTCTTGTCGCATCGTGTCTATCTGAAAGATTAGTTATCGCGTGGAAAAGGAGAGAAATAGTGTTGATTCGTCTAAAATGGATTATAGATCTTTGAAGAGTACTACTTTGATAGACGGTCGAAAAAAATTACGTTTGGCGGTAGATGGTAATCGATAAGCCGCAATTAAATACGTATTTAAAAGGTATGCAAAAAAGGTATTAAAAATTTATATTTATTGAAAACATATAAATAAAAGTACAAACTATATATATGTATTGAATTTAAATATTAAAAATTAAACACATTTATTTTACGTCTCTTGATAATTCTTTAAAATTAGGTGAATAATTGGTGACAGCACTTCTCATTCTTTGAGATGATGCTGGGTAGTTAATACTGATCGGTGTTTGGATTCACGAATTTTAAAGTGGAATAAAATGATTCACATAAGTACGTTGTTCCGAATATTGAAATAATTCGACAAGCAGCCTTTTTTAATTCAGGATACTTCGATTCTGGTACAAATTTCCAAAATTCAGTAATCGGTGTCGACTTATATTTCAATTGTAGAGCTTGATCTTTTTGCATCTCTATTAATTCTAATTCTCCAGATGCTTTTTGGGTCACAATTATATTGGAAATGGAAAACTCACCTTTAATTATGTTAATTTCAAATGGAATCAGAAAAAAATCAAGAGACGATTTAAAATATATAAAGTCTTAAAATCTATTTTGGAATTCTATCAATATTCCTTCTAGCTTTTTTATATACTCGTTGAGTTTTTCTTGTTTAATGTTGTAAAACAAATTTTTAATTCGAGGAAAATGACAAAATGTTTTATTTTCAATGTCCTTTTGAAACAGTCGTAATTTAGTTTGAAAACTAAATATACCCTGTGAGGGGTCAGATATTAATTTATCTTCCCCTGTAATTATAAATTCAGTGTTTGCAAATGTTCCATGACATCAGTCAAAAACCATCGTCTAATTCTGAATAGATTATTTCCTTTTGTTTTAGAAATGCAGTTATCGGATCAAACAAATCTACAAATCGATTTAATATGCTGTAGCTAGATAACCATCTAACAATGGAAAAGAAATTAATGTCATTTGGAAGTTCTTCGTCCTTTAATTCTTCAAGGAAATTTTTGAATTGTCGATTATTTTTTGCGTTGTTGCGAATGTAATTTACAATGTGTAACACTGTTTTCATAACATCAGCATATTTTAAATATTTTGTAACGAGTTGTTTTCGGTGAATTATGCAGTGAATCTTTGTGAATTATGGAATTTGAGCTCTTAAAAGCCCAATAAGACCGATTTTTTTTTACCCAGCATTGCCGGAGATCCATTGGTTGCAATGCTTACAAGTTTATTAAGAGGCACATCAAAAGTTTTCATGGAATCTAATGCATTTTTATTATCGACACCGTGGGTTGACTCTTGAAGTGATACAAAATCTAAAAATTTTTCTTTAAAAACGAAGTCAGGTGAAATAAAACGTATGAAAACTTCCATTTGCGGAAGATCTGTTATCAGGGTCAATGTTCCTTCTAACTTTCTTCGGGAACATGCAAGGACCTGACTCAGAACAGAGAGCTTACTAAAGCTATGTTCAAAACTGTGGGAAGTAAACAGGATACACAAGAAGGGTATACAAGACCCTTTATTTTTCTCTATTTACAATGACTTCCGTACTTCGGAATACACCGACCCGCTACTTGGGGTCAAAATGTAAAAGTATAAAAATAAAACTAAACTCTAATTTAACTTTAGAATAATAAACGTGGAAGATTGGCCTTATATTAACAGGAAGCGTATGTAGTACAGAGACTGTGAACACTACAATACGTTTAAAATTTATCAAGAGGATTAAAACCTCTGGCCTGGAAGGCAAACAGCAACTGCGTAACTTCTAAGGTAAGCGGCCTGCTTTGACTCACTGCTTCCTCTCTCTCGCTTGGCAAAAGGCCACAACTTAAATACTTGGCGTTCGCCAGACAAACTTTCATAAAAACCTTAACGCTTATAATTCTGGCCGGAAGTAGAAAATAAGAAGTGATAGTAAAGATTTAAAATAAAAATAAACGTTAGTAAAACTTAAGATCCTTACATACTTCCCGCCAGAGTTAATTAGTTTGAAACTGAGGTCTTAAACGACCTTGTTGAAAACTTTTAGCTCTAGAATCTAACGCGAGGCCAATCTTTTACAAACATACTTCGCTAGAAACTAGAAATTTAAAAGAAAGAAATTTGTTTTTTTTACAATAGCAGCTCCCAGGATATACAACAATTTTTTTTCATCTGTACTGCATCTAAACAGGAGCTTTTATTCAATTCTGGTTCCTTCCAGAGATCTGGAAGGAAAACTAGTTTAATGAAATGTTACACAATGAAATGGCAAGTAACATATACAATTATACTTCTCTTAACATTCTTATTTCATTCATGACTATTTTAATTATCTCTCCCCGTGCTCTCTGACATGTGTTGTAAAAGAACACCAAACACGAATGTGTTTCTGTCTACGTGTTCCACACTTCCTCCTACAATCAAAACACTAACGTGTTAAAATTCAACATAACAAGACCTCTTAACACACCCTAATTTCAACTCTAAACCCTGAGGTACTATTCTGAAAGTGTCTAACTCTAAAGTGTAGCGTCAGAGAGCCTAACTACATCATTCAACCTTTAACACATATTCGCCATGCTTTAGTCTTTTTACAGTCACACGAATAAAAATTTTAACATTCACTTTTACCATATCCCGGTATTTCTTAACATTTAAAATAACAGTTCACATTGTATATAAGAACATATCAACATGCTGTTAATTTTACACATTTGAAAACATACATTAGTAGTACCTTGTTAACTTCTATTCTTTTCAAAGCAAGTGCCAATTCTTTCTACATTGAAATAATGCATTTCAAAAAGTCTTTCAGACTAAAACTTCTTTCTTGCTAGAATGTTTTAAATAAAATTTATACAATAACTTTTTACAATATTTAAGTCTTTACACAACGCTGTTATACATCAACTTTAATTTTACGCGCGAGTAATTGAAAAACATAATACCAAAATCTGTAACAACTCATTTCTCGCCCTTTTGGCGATAAAGGTAGACCTCGCATGAGGTAAAACTTCTTGAAATCTGCCACTTGCAGTAAGAATGAAAGATTAACTTAAGTTTGCAAAGTAACATAAAATTTTACTTATCTTTGTGATATTCAGACATCCTTTTCTGGGCCCAGTCTTTAAAGGTATTGCAGATAGTTGTGTGATTTATCCTCCTTCTTGTACGGGCTCGCCCTTTAGTGCTTTCCTCTGGAAGCTTCCTTTTTACACCAATTCGGCCACCCTTGAATACCTTCTTTTTCTCCTCTGCTTGTGGTCTTGGCCGTTTGATGGCAGCTGGTCTTGGCGGAACCGGGAACCTTCTTTCGTGTTCCTGCTTGGACCTCGTTGCTGGCCGTTCAAATTTTCCTTGTACTTTTTCCTCCGCCGCTGATGGCCCTTCCGCAGTTCAGTGACTTTTGCTGCGGAGAGTCCTGTCGGATGAGTAGATCTTCCGTTTTAGAGCCGGGTTATAGTTGCCGTCATTTCTCCTGGTTCTCTTCACATACGTCGTCCTTCTCCCTTCTTCATTCTGGGGGTGTTCGTGAACTCTCTTTTCTGGACGGTGGAACGGCTTCTTTTTCTTGCTACCTTCAATTTTTCCGCGGGGCAATTTTCTTTTCACTTGCTCCTGCCTCTTATTGGCTTGCCCTTGGACTTGTCGTTTTTTCACCTCTGGAGCTTGTGCCTGCGGTGTCTGCCGTGCCGGATCCTGCAAAAGATCTGAAAATATTTGCATTTTATTACGATCGAAGTAGGGCTTGATTTGATCAATGTTTGCGGAACAGGTTTCACCATTTCTGGCTTTTAACACTACTACAGCGTGAGTTATTTTTTCTATAACATATGGTCCTTCAAATCGTGGAAAAAATTTGGCAGTTTTATCTTCTGGTGCTGAAGAAAGTGAATGCTTAATTTTTAAAACTTCATCCCCTACTTTATAAGTTACTCCCCGTCGCTTCAAATCATAATAGAGCTTCTGTTTTCTTTGTGCTACTTCCGTATTCTTTTTTGCTTCTTTTATTAGTTTTTCTATATCACCCATTTTAAATTCTGGGCCTCTTTGTTGCACATAAAATAATTTATCTAACGGCGTTATAATCTTTCTGCCTAGAAATAACTCAGCAGGAGTTTTGCCCGTAGTATCATGTTTTGCGGTCCTAAGGGCGAAAGCAAATTCATTGACATAGTTATCCCAGCTTTTATGAAAATTTTTAACATAACTACGGATAATTTTCACTATATTTCTATTGACCCGTTCCGCTATATTTGATTGCGGCCGATACGGGACCATTTTTAAATGACGTATGCCCAGTTTTTGGCACATGTCTTCAAATATATTACTTACAAATTGAGGACCATTATCCGATATAACTTTTAGGGGCGCCCCGTATTTTAAAATATATTTATTTAAAATAGAATCAGTAACTACTTTCGCGGAGGCTCGTTTTAGGGGAACAATTTCGGTCCATTTACTAAAATGATCAACCATAACAAGGAGATAGCGACTTTTATTTAACTGACTTTTTGAGAAAGGGCCCAATAAATCGATGCCAATTCTTTCATTTGGAAATTCGGATTTAATACTATTTAGAAACCCGGCCGGGCGGAAATTAATATAATTAACTGCTTGACATGTTGGGCAGGACTGGACATACGCCCTTGTTAACTTTTGCAGTTCAGGAAAGTAGACTGCCTCGCGTACGCGTTGGATAGTTTTTCGAATACCAGCATGAGAAGCTAAAGGGCTGTCATGGAGCTCCTGCAGGATATTTAATCTAAGACTAGCTGGGATAACAGGTCGAAATTCGTTGTTGGAATTCGTAGTTTTTGTATAGAATAATAGACCATCTATTAGTTCGTAATGGGCCGCCCTATTTCTTATCGCCACAATATCTTGGTGGCTAAAATTTTCAGGATCCTTTAAATACTCATAAATACTTCCAAACTCAGGATCCTTACCCAGTTCGGTTATTACAGTTTCTCGGGAATTTATTGTACATGCTGTGAGCATTGCCACCTTTACAGTATTACCTTGTTCGTCTATTTTAATTCTTGATAGGGCATCTGCTACGATATTTTCCTTTCCGGGGGTATGCTTGATTACCAGATTATATTCTTGCAGCTTGAGTGCCCATCTTATTAACCTGGGGGATAAATTTTTCCCTGAGTACAATCTAGTTACCGCCGCATGATCAGAGTACACTGTTATCGGCGCCTTTCCAAAATAGACTCGGAACTTTTGCACTGCTAACAGAACTGCAAGTGCCTCTCTCTCAGTCGCGGAATAGTTTCTTTGTGTTTGATTTAAAGTTCGGCTAAAAAATGCCACTGGCTGCTGATTTTGCGAAAGTACCGCTCCTACCGCATAATCCGAAGCATCCGCTGAAATTTCTAAATTTTCATCCTTTTCAGGAAATTTCAACACAGGGGCTTGCGTTAATGCTTGTTTTAATTTTTCGAAAGCACTATTGGCTTCGGCCGTCCACGAGAATCTTGCCTTTTTCCTTTTTAATTTTAACAATGGCTCAGCGATAGCCGCAAAATCTTTTATAAAGGACCTATAATATGAACAAAGTTCTAGAAAAGAAGAGAGCTTCTTTGCCGTGTTTGGAGTCGGATACTTTTGTACAGCGATTATTTTTGATTCATCTGTCTCGATCCCTTTTTGAGATATTTTGTAACCTAAATATTTTAATTCAGGGGCTACAAATTTGCACTTTTCGACATTAACTTTTAGACCGGCCTCATTTAATAAAGAAAACACCTGTCTTAAATCCTGTACATGTTGGTCGAGATTATCACTAGTAATAATAATATCGTCTAAATAGATAAATGTGGACTTTCCAAGAACAGGTCTTAACACAATGTCCATGCATCGCTGAAATGTTGCCGGGGCCCCTGAAAGGCCAAACGGCATACGCAAAAATGCATAAGTGCCAGACTTGGTTATAAAAGCAGTCTTAGGCACGTCCTCAGGCCTAACCCCTATTTGAAAATAACCAGTCGTTAAGTCTAAAGTCGTCATAAATTTGGTTGATTTTATGTTCCTTAAAATTTCTTCTATGATCGGTAACGGATATACCGGATATTTAGTTATGGAGTTTAATTTACGGTAATCAATAGCGAATCTCCATCTTTTTGGATGCGTCAAAGGATAGTCATTATTTTTCTTACATAAAACCACCGGGCTAGCATAACTACTTGAGATGGGCGTTATGATCTTTTTACGTAGCATATCGGTAATATGCCATTCTATAATTTTTTCCTTATTCTTATCATACCGGTATGGTTTTTGGCGAACTGGCATTGCATCTCCGGTGTCAATACTATGGTTAGTAACCTGAGTAAATCCTGGAATATCACTAAATAACGAAGCAAATTCACTTACCACTTTTCGGATTCTTCCTTGCTCGTCATTAGGCAGGTGGTCAAGATTTACCATCGGCGGTTCAGCCTTTTCAGTACGAACTGGTTTCATTGTCAGCTTAAGGGACGCTTCATTAAAATCCAGTGTTGCTTGTGCGTCTGAAAGAAAATCTATTCCTAAGATTAAATGTGCTTGCAGATTCTTTACTATAAAAAACATCACCTTTACTTGTTCGTCCTTGATACGGATATACAAAGGTACTTTACTTACGCACTTACATTTTTCTCCTTGCGCCGCTAACACTGTCGTATTATCCGAATTATATATGCGGTATTTGCGAAAATACTTCCTAAAAAAATCTTCTGCCACACAGGAACACTGCGCGCCGGTATCCAGGAGTGCGGTGGCTGGGATATTATTCACCAAGACTTCAATCTTCGGAAGAGTCAAATTTTTCACCATTACTGTATTTAACTTGAAGGAAGAGGGGTTTTCTTGGCCTTCGGATTTCCGCACCCTCTCGTCAGCAGAAATCCGTTTTAGTTTAAATTATTTTTCCTTTCCGTGCTTTCCTTCTTTTTCCACTGGCCTTGGGACTTTTTTCCTGGGTTGCTATTGAACTGTCGACGTTCGCCGGCTGTTTTTGAATGCTCGGGTTTCCTTGCCCACTGATTCGCTTTTTCTCCGTAGCCGTGTGCTTGAGTTTGCTGTAGTCTTGGCGTACCAAATTGGTTTCGCTGTTGATATTGGCGTCTTCTTTCGACGTCCGCCGTTCTTCTACTTTCAAACTGGATTGCTAGCTCAAATAACTTTTCCAGTGTAGTCGGATTTCTTAATTCAATAAAGTCTTGCACTTGGGGCAGTAACCTCGGCAAAATCACTTGAATTATTTCAGGATCCGGACGGTTTCCATACAAGAGTTTGAAAACGTGAATTTTTCTTAAAATAAAGCTCGAGAGGTTTTCGATTCTTTGTTGATATATACTGAAAAGTTCCGTTTCTAATTTCGCACGATCCCTTACAACAGGGAAGGCTTTTAGTAGGGCAGTCTTGAAATTTTCGTAAGTATAGGTGGGACTTCCTGCTTGACCCAAGAGACTTCTGCCTATACATTTGAACCAGTTAAGCGCTTGGCCCCTCAAAACGCTGGTAGCTAATGTAACTTTTTGAAACTCGTGCACTGGGTAGAGCATGAAGTGGTCATCCAATTTTTCCAAAAAACTGGTTACCGGTGAGTTTCCATTAAATGTTGCTTCTGGTTTCATCGAAGCGCGCATGGTCTCGACGATGTAACCAAATCCTTCCAGGGCGGCAGCTGGCATTTCTGGATTCTGAGCCGTTTCTGCAGGCAGCACAGGTTCTTCTTGAAACTCGGCCATGGTTATTCTTCTTCGTTGGGCGCCACTATCAGGGTCAATGTTCCTTCTAACCTTCTTCGGGAACATGCAAGGAGCTAACTCAGAACAGAGAGCTTACTAAAGCTATGTTCAAAACTGTGGGAAGTAAACAGGATACACAAGAAGGGTATACAAGACCCTTTATTTTTCTCTATTTACAATGACTTCCGTACTTCGGAATACACCGAACCGCTACTTGGGGTCAAAACGTAAAAGTATAAAAATAAAACTAAACTCTAATTTAACTTTAGAATAATAAACGTGGAAGATTGGCCTTATATTAACAGGAAGCGTATGTAGTACAGAGACTTTGAACACTACAATACGTTTAAAATTTATCAAGAGGATTAAAACCTCTGGCCTGGAAGGCAAACTGTATCTGCGTAACTTCTAAGGTAAGCGGCCTGCTTTGACTCACTGCTTCCTCTCTCTCGCTTGGCAAAAGGCCACAACTTAAATACTTGGCGTTCGCCAGACAAACTTTGCATAAAAACCTTAACGCTTATAATTCTGGCCGGAAGTAGAAAATAAGAAGTGATAGTAAAGATTTAAAATAAAAATAAACGTTAGTAAAACTTAAGATCCTTACACTGTGATATCTGTCGATTCGTCAAGGGCTAAGCTGAATGCTATACAGTTCTTCAAATATTTTTTTAAATTATATTCAAGAGATGTATTAATTGCAGTTATCTGCCGTTCGATTGTGTGTCTCGAGATGGGAATTTGTGAAACAATTTTGTGCAATGCTGCATTATTTGGATCTAAAACTTTAAGTACGTCTTCCAAGGTCTTTTTAATAAACTCTCCCTCTTCATGCGGTCGTTTTGCAGGAGCAATATTCCAGGCAATAACAAAACTGGCTTCAGCCACATTATTAGCTTGATTGCTAAAGGTAATCAAAATTGACTGTTGTGTATTTAAATTTGATTATAAAGAAGCAAGTTTATCTGATCTTAATTTGGAATTTGGTGGATACTAATTAGAAAACTGATAATGATTGGTTTCATAATGTCGACGTAAATTGCTAGCTTTATAATTTTTTACCTTAGAATTATAAATAACACATAATTCTTTTCCGTTATTGTCAATAAAAAAGAAATTCTCCTCCCACTCATTATTAAAACTTCTACTTTCTTGCTCGTATTTTCTTTTTTTTTTTTTTTTTTTAATTTTATTTTCGTTCTGTGTCGTCGTAAAAGAACTGGAAATAAATATAGAAATTTAGAAGATACAAGTGTTACTAAAACAATAACAACACGTGTTATATAGTACGAAACGAATTATAGTTAACACCAAAAATTTCAGATTACAAATTAAATCCGTAGCAGAGTGATACAAATTGTTTCCTCCACAGCACAATGTCAACTGCGTTTCAATAAAAGTTTGCATACTCAAAATCGGTCTGGAGACGGTCGATTTCGTAGGCCGTCATTCGTCGAGAAGCATTCGGGCAGACAAGGCTTTGGGCCTTGATTCCCATATGTTGCTCATAATTCGCGAGGCAGTCGAAGGGGAAGACAATCCGACGAACGGAACTGTTACGCCACTGTTTATGTTCATTCGCGCAGTTTTCGATGAATCATATCATTCTTCTTGGACGGAAATGAAATTTGTACAACGTTGCACTTAGTCTTTCATATTTGTTCTCAGTAATTTAAAAGCCATTTTGAAACACATGTGGAACGATAATAATTTTTTTTTAATATAAAAATGAAAAGGGAAATGAAAAGGGCTCTCGATAAACGTGCCACAAATAATCCTTCAAAGAGTCGCAGGTTGGCCACCCCTCATTTATAGTAAACGCTGAAGCGCTGAAGCATTTGAAGTCATTTAATTTTTTAAACAATGCATTTTAATAAATTCTGCTTTTTAAATATTATTTATGGCTAAAAAATCGATTTAATTTTGTATTTTTATTTGAAATGTTTTGTTACATACATACGATATTTTTAAAAAAATTATGCTGTGGATGATGTAATTAATGACGTCATTTTGTTTTTTAAATAATGCTTTTAATATGTATAAATTTTGCGCTTTAATATGTATAAATCTTGTATTTTAAATATTATTTATGGCTGTTACTTAAATATTAAAATATGATTTAATTTTGCATTTTTATTT
This sequence comes from Stegodyphus dumicola, assembly GCF_044657685.1. Classification (NCBI taxonomy): domain Eukaryota; kingdom Metazoa; phylum Arthropoda; class Arachnida; order Araneae; family Eresidae; genus Stegodyphus; species Stegodyphus dumicola. The sequence continues at coordinate 41,126,984 of NC_140776.1, forward strand.
GAAAAACTGATTTTATTATTTATGATTATTGGCTAGCTTATTGGTTACAGGATATGTGTGCGTTACCGCACTATTTTAGAAATTTTATTCGTTATCCCTCCACACAGTTTTAGAGTTTGTTCTAGTCTGAATTTTACTCTATATTTGTATAGCAATGGCTTCTTCAATTTTACCAATGAATGTCGCTGTTGAAAATTATCATGAATTATTAATATCGGAATCTATATAATTCTCCTTTGAGATCTTTTTTTGGCCAGCCTGGCTTTCCAAATTAAAGGTTCATTTATTACCTTCACCCCGATATTCGGAATCTTAATAACAGTACCTATTATTGGAAATATTTTTTTTATTATTATTCTCAAATTTTTACTTTTTTTTAATCTTCATGACCCATTAATTGGGCTATAAATTGTTTTGGTTATGTATATAATTTTGTTTTTTAATTTTTTTTTATTCCCGTACTTGCATTTTTTTCACTGACATCTAAATTATGATTCTGATTTTTGTAAATATATTTCATTTGTTATAAAAAAATTAATACATTATTTTCAACAATGACTGAGCTATTTTTTATTGCCACACAGATGTTTTACACTTAAATTACTATATTCTATAAAATTACTTTATTTTGAAGTGCTTCAGTTCAAGTAATATTTTAATCTTATTAAACATTGGCGCCATGTTTTACAGCGGTGTTTTTATTCTTTGTTATAAAAGTAATCCTTTAACTTTACTTTAGTATTTTACATTTCTAGTAAATGTATTTATTTACAATCGCATGCCATCTTGAAAAACGACGTTTTCAACTAAAAATTAATACATAATTTTCAACGATTTTGAATTTTTTTAAAATTTAGAATACTTTGCTATGCTTAATGCCGTTTTCCAAGATGGCAGGTGGCGAATTGTTTCATTTCAGGTGGCGAATGTAAAAACCGCGCCAACAATTGGGAAAAAAAGAAAAAAAAATCTCCAAACACCCGTGCACCCGTCTACCAAAGGTAGAAACCATTAAACCTTTGAAGAGTTTAATGAGTTTTCTAAAACAGGAAGTACAAGAAGAAGAGATGGTTTTATTCTCCCGTAGTGTTTTGGAGCTAAATGAAATGCTACGAAAAAGAGCCTTTAACAGAAAAGTATACTGAAATACCGTCTACCATGACGAATCAAGGAATGTGTATGACGGTGAGTATGGCAAATCAAGGAAACTCAGGTAGGCGAAATTTTAATTGTTTATTTTGTGATAAAGGTCATTTAAGTCAGGAATATTTTATGACTAGAAAGTTGAGTCTAGTACATTTTTTTTTTAAACGGAACCTCGTTTTGTTGTTTACGAACAGGTCACATATCTAGAAATTATTAATCTAAAAATAAGTGTATTCAGTGTAATAGAAATCATTAAATTCATATGTGTCCACGACAGAGATTTAAATAGTAAAGAATCAAAACAGAAGTTATTAAGACTTTGTACACTAACTGTAATGTTGAAGATGCTTTACTAACGATTGTAGCTTTGAAAATACGAAATCGAAACTATGAAAGAACGGTTAGGGTTATTATAGATACAGGGTCTCAACGTATCTATTTGAGCAATAGAGTAAGATTAATTTGAAGTCCAAACATAAACAGAAACTCGTTCTTTGTCTTTTTGCAGGGAATGAGTCTAAACCACGTATACACGATGATCATAAAATCAAAATCAGTCATATAGAGAACACTTTTTCGTTTAATATTTCTGTATTATCAGAAGGAAAAATTTGTGAGTAAAATTCTAGTATACGGTACGGCCTTGGCGCGATTTTTAAAATTGTTGCCAACAGCAAAATGAGCCATTTACTATTCATCATAAATACCGGGTGTACCGTATACTAGGATAAGTCAATTTGTGAATTCATTCCAAGAGTTATTGCTACTGCAACAATTTTAGGAGTAAAAGGAAGAAATTTATTAGTAGTACCTGATTCAAGTATTAAAGAGAAGGTATGCTCCTAGGAGCTGATGTTGCATGGTATATATTAACTATTGTATCAATGATACTGAGAACTGAACTGATTCCATTCGAAACTAAATTTGGTTACATTTTAATTTTGGAAAGAAAACCTGCCTGATAAATTCAGAAATTGTGAACAGTGTGTGCTATATGAGAATGAGAATTTTCTTAATATTGGATCTTGTGTTTTATCTTTGCATTCTGCAAATTACAGCATTCGTGAGCTATTGGATCTTGATGTTATTGCTATCAGGGACCCATATGAAAGTTGAAAGTCCTAGTAAGACATTAGACAAGTAAAGTTTTCTGATGCAATATATCAGTTTTAAAATAATTTGACTTCCTGAAGGAAGGTATAAGGTATTGCTACCATTCAAATATGAAACCTTTTTAGTGAGTAACAAAGAACTGACTCTAAGCACGACATAAGAAATCGTGCACGCGCGCAGTGAAGGATATCTAGATCCTCACATATTTATACAGGGTGATTCAGAATTCATCATCAATATTTAGTAGAGAGGTATGAAATAGAAAAAGAACGAGATTTCACGTAGGAATGCATGGGCGCATATGCCATGTAGTAGGGCAAAATAAACCCAGTTTAATAATGGAAAGGGTAGTTCGGTCCGAGGTTCGAATCCCGCGAACGGGCTGGCTGCATGGGCGTTTTCGTGGTTTTACCCATCTGTAACGTGCATACGAGCCAGTTTACCTTAGAAAGTCCTGCACGAAGGCATTCCTCGCCTTAGGCAGATAGCCCTAGAGGCTTTGCCATAATCACACACACATACTCAATGATGAAAAGAACACATAAGAAGGAAGTGGTAAGGAAAAAAAACATTTGTCATCTCACATGTAAACATTTCTTTGCATCGGTTTTACAAGCAACAGGTGCTCGAACTGTCGACCATGTGCTAGAAGGCATGACTCACAACGGCGTTGCATGGACAACCGGACTTTCTGGAATATGCCGGGAATTTCTCGGATGATTGCTGCAGCAACCCGATATGCGTGCTACAAGGTCCATAGCACTATCAACAAGGGTCTCGTACACCATCTTTTTCATATCACCCCATAAAAGAAATCGATTGGACATAAATCCGGTGAAAATGGTGGTCAAGAAACCGGTCCACCCCGACCAATCCATTGACCACCAAACTTTCTGCTTAGGTAAGCACACACAGCATTTGTGAAATGTGCAGGAGCGCCATCGTGTTGGAACCATATTCGCTGGATAATACCATCAGGAACCTTGTTCAGAAGATCTGGTAATACAGTCTGAAGAAATGTCAGGTACGTGGCACCTTCCAAATTGGACGGTAGTAAATACGGGCGCAACAAACAGTCATCGACAAATAGAAATAGATGAAGAAAAGTTTTACTGAGCATTTTTAATTTTTGTGAAGGAAGTATACCATTTCATGCAATGATTTTTCCTAAATATCAATCCATTGGTGGTCTCCTAAGCTGGATGTTATGTTTTGCAGATAATGCGCGCAGCGAGCCTAAAGGTAGAAATCTAGGAGAACTTTCATCAACGGGGTTAGAACATGCAGAAAACGTTCTAATTAAAAGTATCCAATCTAAATATCTCCCTGTATCTAATAGTACCTATCTGCAACATATTTAAAGATGAAGAGAGACTTTTTAGAATCAAAACGAGCTATTGATTCCCCATCCTTTATCTCACCCATATTATTGCTAGGGAAATGCACTCAAATATGTCAATTCAAAGTCTTCCAGTTGACCTGGGCTATATCCTCTGTACGTCTGGAGGAAGTTTGGAGATTGGCTAGTCAGGAAATTCAAAAGATCTTATCCATTGGATCTTGTAGGGCATGTGGCCTGGAACTGTGATTTTTTTCCTCTTTGTAGAAGTTAATGCATTCATTAATTTAAGATACAAAATTTTCAAATACATAAAGACATAGTAAATGAAGAACAGTTATTATTACAATATTTACAGGTGCATGTGCATCACTAGGCAAAGTTCAGTATAACTTTTATTGTCTTTAAAATTCCTTTTTTAAAATACTACGTAATGCCAGTGTAGCGTCATTTGTTGGAAATAATCATAGTTAAAAATAAACATATAAAATATTTCTAGCCCATAATTCCATTCATTTTTTGTGAACTGCATTAAGATAACTTAAAAATTCACTGAAATATTAATTTTTATTTAATTAATTTTGGTACATACTGTATTTTTTAATAAATACCCCTGCTCTCAATCATAATTGCCTAATTTTCTATTTTACAACTTCTTTGTCATTTTATTTTATCTGTTTATTTACATATGTATAAAGAAAAAATATTAAATTTTGAATAAGTTAAATGAAAATTCATTTGCATTTGAAAGAACGTATTTTTCCTATTAAAGTTACATCTATGCGCATACAAAACAATTATTAAATTATGAAAAATTAACGAACACGATAGAAGAAGATGAACAAGGATTATTTTTCCCACATAGGTCAGTAAACGTCTGTAGCATCGGCGCTGGAAAGATTGATCAAGCTCGGCGACCTGACGTCATACGATGCATGTTCTTCAAACCGTGACAGAAACGTGTTTAATGCAACTGGATGACTAATACGGTATTGCAGGTCACCGTCTTGACGCACTGTATACAGTAACGAGTCTGTATATTATTTAATCAGCTGACATTTTTATCAGAATGGAAGAAATAAAAACATCAGCATTTATGAGTACAGAAGAAGAGCCTTTAACATCCCAATATAATTTTGGAAACGAAAAGCCTTTGTTGGATATGGAAGGATTTGAAACCTTAGAATCATCTAAGAATATTAATGAATTAGATACAGATCAGATTAAAAATCCTATCGATGATACGATTGGTAACTTCCAATCTGGATTAGTTTCAACGACACGCCCTCTTGTTACTAGTAATGATGAAGATATAACAGAATCAAGTAAGGGTATTTCCCCAACTCAGACTACCTCTAATTTACCTGATTTTATAAATGTTGATAAGAGCTCATCATTGATAGGTAGTAGTGCCGATACTAAAGTGGAAGATTCGTACCGCGATTCCGTTTCAGAGCTACAACGCAGCAGCGGCGACCGGTTATTGATCGACGTAGACGAACAACACGGTGACGACTCCGAGCTCTTAATAAGTTCTACTAAAGATCGAGAGAATACGCCTGTTTCATTTGATAAAGTGCACGAATCAGAGGTTGTGGAGACATTGCCAAAAATTGAAGATCTTAAAATAGGTACCAAACCCAAAGCAGATACTGATAATTACCAGTCGGGGATTCGTGCGTATGAGCCAGCTGCGCAACCTGCCGTGAAAACTGAGGTCGCCATGGAATCTGAAACTGTAGGGAATGCTAGTAAAACTTCAGAAAGCGAATGCCCATTTTCTCCAGGTATTAAATCATATTTTACTAATAAAATTTAATTGTAATGTATTTAGTTATATAAATATGACATTAGTATTATTTATAAGTTGTTTCTTGATATATATAATAAAAAACGACTTTCACCTTTGTTGGTGCAGTATCTGAATTTGTTAATATATTTTTGTTGACTTCATAGACACGTATTAAAATCCTAAAACATTATCTTTTGTGAAAAGTACTCTTTGCAGTTTATGATTATCGTGGTTTTTCTGCGAAATTCCTTTTTTTAAAGTAAAGAGTGTATATGAATAAAGATTACTGTACTTGCATATAAAATAAAATGAATTTGCTTTGTTTCTTCTTCTTCCCCCATTTTTTCTCTTTTTACGATATGTTAGCAGACTACATATATTTTAAAATGTTGAGGAAATTTTGGAGGTTTCGACAGCTTGTAAAGATTTTTTAAAAAGCTTAAAACTAATTACCTGTTGTTATCAGCGTTTAAAATTATTTAAAAAAAGAATGTATATCCTCATCATCGTGGCTAAAGCCGCAAAGAAAAGCAGTTTCTTAATTTCAGTTCCCAGCGGAGGAAGGGATTAGTAAAGCTGTTACATGTTTATATTTGCGATTCTTCAGTGTGTAACTTATTATCAAATCAGTTTTGTAAAAATTTCCATTGAGGCTTCTTTTCGTATGGAGAGTCTTAAACTCGTAGCCATAACTAATTGTATCAAGTTATATAAAAATTGTATGGTTCTCTTTTATATCTTTTTATATGTGCCATTTCTTGTATCATTGAAAATTTCGAATTTTTTGTATAATTTATTAATATTTCAAGTTAAACCAATTCAATCTCCTAAAACTGTCAATGTTAAGTGGTGGATATTTTTTTGTAGGGGCATGGTTTAATCCAGAAAAATTGCATCCAGTTGGTACGTATGCTTTTTTGTTTTTTTCCTGTCATGAAACTTCATATCTTATTTTAATTAATACAGTGGAGTAGCGAACGTAACTGGCGCCCGGGGCAAAATATCTTTTTGGCGTTCCCCTTCCCTGAAAAAACACAGTGATACGATGAAAATCTTATTTGGTGACCATTTGGCACCCCTCTGCCAGTGGCGCCCGGGGCATCATACACCCCCTTGGCCCCTCCTCGCTATGCCATTAAATTAATAATCCATTTTCTTCTGAAATATGCTTGTAAACTTCTAATTTCATAATCTTTTTCTTTTTTTTTTTTTTATTCTTAGATTTTTAGATTAAGAAATGGTAGGTAAAATTTGCTCAAAAACTTTTTGAGATGACAAATAGCTGTTTAAATTTTTTACGAAGTTTGCATTCTGTTGTTGACACAAATTAAAAAGTGGGTTAGAAGAAATTCCCTGTCAAGTTAATGAATCCTGCTAGAAAGTATATTCTTGTTCACTAAAATGTGGTTAATATTATATATATTTATAACATAATCTGTTATGCTTATATTGTTATATATTTGTAATCATCATCTCTTCTAATTTTGTGATATTTAGCATACAAAGGTGAATAAAAACTGAAAATTTTTAAGTTTTCACAAAGGAAGTCCTTTCCATGTAAGATCATGATGCAGAAATTAATGCAGTACAGTAATGTAATACAGTCAAAAGTCGTTAATTCAGACATCTATAATCCGTACCTCAAAGCTACAAACTTTCTGCGCATGCGTCGCATTGACGTATGCACGTAAGACCTTTATGGCTGTGAATATGCGTTTGCGCATGGGCAAAATACGTTTATGAATGCGCGTTAAATGTATAACAGACGGTATAAGCTAAGCTAAAATTATCTAATTCAGTTAATGTTGCAGATTGCGTTGTTCTTTAATCTTCTAATTGGATCCATCTTATTATTTTTTGCAGACTGTTAGAGCAATTTTATAAAAATAAGCTTGAACTTTCGATTATGTCAAATAGAATTTCCCATATATATTTACTAATATGTAAAGGATCTACAAAGCGAAAATATGTTTCAAAGTCCATTAAACAAAAAGTGGAATTGCTGCAAAAAATGGATAAAGGCATATCCTTTGTTTATCTAAACTTTAACGTTTGTTTATCTAAACTTTGTTTATCTTTAACGCTGGGGCACCCAATGAATTGGAAGTTGATCTGTCAGCACTATCCTTATCTTCAGGGCAGATGTTTTTATTTTATTTGGCTTATAATTCCTTACTAAATGTAGTATTTATTTCATCTCAATGTACTCCGTCTTTGATATGATTTAAATCAATTTCCTCATCATTATAATTCGCTTCCGATAGCGAAGAAAGTGACAGAGGTTATTGAAAACGAAAAAATTTCGATTGACAAATTAGTCGGTATTCTCGACACAGCAATTATAGGACTTCAACAGCGGAACTTTGTAACTGAACAAGAAATTATGTCTGTTTATAGAATTAAAGAGAATGTATTATCACATAAAAAACAAAGCAACTTAAACAACTTACATTGAAAGAAATGTTTAATAAAGTAAACAAATAAATATTAAGCTTTTTTTTTTTGTAAATTTTGATACCCTTTAGATCATAATTGTTCTTTATTTCATAAATTACAGTTTCATATTATTAATTTTATAATTTCTGCATGCCATCTTATCAGATTTAAACTGATGATCTGGAATCGCCGAAGTCCCGACGAGTCCGGATAACGACTTTTGACTGTATGTAATAAAGTATTAAAATTCAGTGAAAAAGAACGCTATCATAGTTGGAAAAACATAACCTGATTACACTGTTAAAGTTGGAATAATTATTTTATATATGTATGAATGTACTTCTTTATGGTGCATATTGTCGGAAAAGCTATTTTGAGCAGTTTGGGGCTGTTTTCTAAATTGAGCATCTGTTATTGTTTTAGTGTATATCTAACTTGCATAGTCTGAATATATTCATGCATATGAATTTTTTTTTCTAAATATTTTTTCCAGATAATTTCATAAAATCAATTATTGGAATGTTGTAATTGGTGCTGTAACTGTATGTATCTGATACCATCTTAGTAGGAATCATGCAAATCTTCAGAACGTGCCACTCTGGCAACCATATATTTAACAGTTATAAATTTAATTGAATGTTGTTTTCATACGAGTTCATTTTGTTATATACTGCTGGCAGTTAAAAATTGCAACATCAGGAGGGAATGATCTGATGAATGTCAAAATCACATGAAAGTAAGAAGTTGCAAATGATTAGTATTTTGGCGCATTTAGACAACACAGGAGATAGAAGCAACATCTGAAGCATCTGTGTAAAAGAAAAATTGTGTAGTGGATTTCTCATTCAGAAAGTGCTATGTAAGGTTTGAGTTTGCTCAGAATGTCGTGTTATGCCTCGAATAAGAAAAGGAAATGCTTACCAGCAAGTTTCGAAATTCAATAGAGGTAGGATCGTTGCCTACCGAAAGTATAAATTATCGTTCAGTGGTATCTGCGGTTGCACTGGTTGACATCCAACCACTATCATGCGAATATAGAATCAATGAATTGCTGAAGCTCATACTGAACGGCTTGCAGAATCTCAATACCCTTGTATGGCTAATGCCAGAGAGGTCAGCCCTGCAAAACCATACGATCACATCACAGACCATTAGTCAGAAAGTGGACATGTTTGCAGCATGCCCAGTATTAGCGCGTAAGGTGCATCAAAGTTTGTAGCAGCATGGACTGTTAGCAGGGTGACCATTACTTTGGCTTCCCTTGACAATGCAGCATAGAGAGACCGTAACTCGGGTGGGCCAAACGACAAAGCTGGATACAGGAGTGGCACAATGTCACCTTTTCAAACGAATCCTGATTCTAAGTGCAGTATTCCGATGTCCATACATATATGTGTCTGTAGTGTCCGAGGAGACAGCACATAACCTGCTTGAATTTGATATTGGCATAGGGGCCGTGTACCTGGTGTGATGGTTTTGGCAGCCACTGGGTACATGACACACACATCTCTAGTTCGGATCAACAGTAATTTGAACGGAGATGGATACATTCCTGACATATCTTGCGTCCAGTGGTTGTGCCCTGTCTTCAAGGCCCCCAAACGCCATGTTCCAACAAGATAGTGCAAGACCACATGTTGCACGTGGTGTTCTGACCTTCCTCGATGCACAGAGTATTCAATTGCTGCCCTGCATGGTCTCCAGATCTGTCACCCAGTAAAAATATCTGGTAATGGGTTGCTGAGAGACTGTTCCGCCACCCCTCTTCAGCTAATACGGTTGATGAAGTGTGGCATAGACTTGAAACAGCGTGGAATGAATTGTCCATTTCTGTCATCCAAGCCCAGTTTGACTCCATACCTAATGGGGTAAGGGCTGTTTCCACTAATTTTGCATTCTCTAAACCTTCAAAATGCTTACAAATTTTAATTATTTTGTCTTCATACCATACTTTTTACATCCAATAAATATCTTTCCTTCATGGTGTTGCAATTTTAATGGCCTGCAGTCGATTTTTCAAGAAAAATAGTGATATGTTTTTCTTAAAATTTCAAAAATTTGCACTTTAGATTTATCTGTCACTGTGAGAGGCTAATCTTTCGAATATGGTAACAGGTAGTTTGGCGACATTTTGGTAAGGCGATAAAGCTTACTAGCTAGAACTTTAGCAGTGTACATGGATAAAGTTAAGAGTGTGCGCAGTACCATTTTTGTGCAATTCTGGGATTTTTTTTAAGTGAAAATAGGTTGACGTGTATATGGATACCGCATACGTGCAATTCTTAAAAACGTGGCAAGCAGTGGGCGATTCTGCACTTTCTCCCAATTTCGCACCTAATCTTCGCCATGATTAAGCACTTTTGTTCCATAAAAGTTCTAGCATAAGCGTACTTCGGCTAGCAGATTTTTGGGGAAAAAAATGCTGAGTAAAAAAAAAAAAAATGCCTTTACTTTGTGAAAACAAAAAGCTGTCAAAAAAAAAAAAAAAAAAAAAAAAAAAAACTAGCAGGTTGCTGTAGCAGGGTTGGTCGGCAAAAAATTGCCAAGTTACCATAATCCAAAGATTAACCCAGAAGAAATTTGGTATGAAATTTTTAGAAAATGCATTTTTTCACAAAATTTGTAAATGGAAAATTTTCTTCAAATATTAATTTAATATTTTTCAAGCTAAAATTTTCTCCATACAAAAGTATCTGCATATGAAATCAGTGATTTATAATTTTCTTAATTTAATAAATAAGAGTACCATAAAGTAGAAATAGCTTATCAGTTGTTAAAATCGGTCAGGATTTAAAAAAAGATAATGTTTTGAATGATGAAATGTAATGAATATTAACATTATTTACAGAAAATTAAATTTTTAGTTTATTATTTGAACATGGTTAGGTAATCACCTTACTCTAACAAATATTAGCTCTCTGACTAGCACATTGCTGATGATGACTTGTATTTAAATAGCATTTTTTAGCTAAATTAGCATAGTTGCTAATTTTAGTCTTTGTTTTTATGAGATTTTCATTCTTTAAAATGATATTTAAATCATTAAAGAACCTAAGAAAGCAAAATGTTTTAAATTTTGCCCCCCCCCCTTAAAAAAAGCTCATGACTCAATAAAGGTGAATAAAGAAATTAAAAGGTGCTAAATTATCATATTCTAAAAATTACAAAATACATTATTGTAACATGAAATATTTTAATGATAAAGACTGCTTATATTAAGATCTAAAGTAATGAAATTAAATTGAGGAAATGTAATTTTTAAGTGGTAAAAATTATTCATTTTATTTTGTTTATTAGCAGATGTGTAAATTATGGCTAGTAAATAATGTTTTTGTTATCAAATAGCTTTCTAAAAAGTGTATTATTTGTTCTCTTGTACGTTTCTGTATGCTTTTAAGTTAGATTTGTCAGGAATTAGGTATATCTTTCAAATTAAACATGCATGATAGCTTTATTGAAGTTCGCTAATGGTAAATAAGATATAAATGTATTTGAATATAATATTTTTCAGTTGCAGAATATATATATTGGAGAGATCCAAAGAAAAGTGGTATAGTTTTTGGTGCAATTGTGGTCTTGCTTCTTTCTCTGAAATATTTTTCATTTATAAGCGTTGCTGCATATCTGACTTTGGCTTTGCTTTTTGTCACCATTTCCTTCCGAATTTATAAAAATATTTTACAAGCTGTCCAAAAGTCCAATGAAGGACATCCTTTCAAGTAAGTTTTCGTTTGATATTTTTTTATTAACTTGGAAATTTTGAAGAAAATTGTGAGATGAATTGTCTGTTAATATGCATGAATGTTATGTTTATATGTCACGATTTCGGTCATGTTAGTATGGGAAACCAGTTCTGCATTGGTGCCAGTGATGGCCGTGTGGTGGTTAGAAGGAGGCCAGGTGAGTGCCTGCAACCAACCTGTCTGCTGCCTTGACACACTGTACCTACAGTACTGGAGTTATGGTCTGAGGAGCAATTTCGTATGAGGCAGCACTCTTCTGATTATTCCTCGCACCCTGACTGAGTTTATATGTTAGCCTGTTGATTCAACCTGTTCTGCTACCATTTATGAATAGCATTCAAGGCAGTGTTTTCCAACAGGATAGCGCTTGCCCTCATACTGCTGACCCAGCATCCTCTACAGAGTGTGGACAAATTGCCTTGGCCTGCTAGATGACCAGATTTTTCTCCATTCGAGCATATATGGGACATTGTTGGATGACAATCCAGCATCATCCACAACTAACATTAACCAGCCCTGTATTGACCGACTGAGGGCAACAGACACGGAACTATGTCTCATAAACTGACATTCATCATCTGTACGACACAATGCATGCATGCTTGCATTCGAAATTTGTTATACTGGTTATTAATGTAACGTTGACTTTTGTGTAGGCAATATTATGAAGATTATTTCTGTAAAAAATATTTGTCTTCAACAATAATTTTGTTTATAATAATTAGTCTCGTACTTGAAGCAAAATTTTCAACCAGGTATTTTTGCCAAGATTACCCCTTACCAGAACATTCCAGCGATCAGCTGTTTGTAATTGTTTATGGACAAAAGAGAAAACAGGGTTTGTGCTGGTATAACATCAGTGGGAAAATGATATTCCTCTTTTTTACTCATGCCTTTAGATGCTGTAGTTGATATTCATTCCATGCTTTAAAAATGCCTAGTATGAGGTACTTTACATTAGAACAAACCCTTCAAAGATTTTTTTTTATGAAGAAACAGGTGATGATAATGACCAGAATGAAACTGATATTCTATTTTGATATTTATTCAGGTAAATCAACACCTCCAAAATTACCAGAATATGAAGAATTTGATCTTGGTGGAAGTATGGTGATAAATTTGCTGAGTGTTGTTGAAATTTCCACAATCATGCTATTTACTTTGATGATTTTTTTACATTATTTCATCTTCTGTGTTATTTAAAAGATAAGGTTTTGTTGCTACAAGAACAATTCAAGAAAACCGCTTACACATGTGCCCATTAGAAACGATAAAATTTGTCCGTAAGAAAGACTGGTTATTAAGATTTTTAGTATAAAGAGAAAAAAAGTAATTTTTGTCTAATCGAACGACAATTCGATTGTAACTGTTGGTTCAACATTTGGAAAAATTCAGCTCACAAAAAGTGTTTCCTGTTATTCAAGAATGCAAAGGGAAAAGGTTTTTGTATTTCAGCCTCATCTTATTGAACAATACAATACCAAAATGGGAAAAGTTGATTTATGCGACAATTTAGTAGCCAGTTACAGACTAAGAGTTTGTGGCAGAAAATGGTGGTGGCCAATATTTACATTGATGTTGATGTATCCTTGACAAATACATGGAAAATATCAACTTACTACTACTGTAGATAAAATGTCTCTTTAGATTTCAGGTGGAGATTACATTATTCCTTTTGCAAACTCGTATTGAGAATGTAAAATTAGCTAGAAATAGATTAGCAACAAGAAGACCTAGTAAATTCAGTGTTCAAAAGCTATTGCATGGAGATGGTAGCTATTTTATCCTAAAGTCTGATGATTACAGAAGACTTCATTGTAAAGAATGCCATAGCCAGACTGTGTATAGATGCAAAGTACTTAATGTAGCTTTGCATTATGACTGTAGTGAAGCTTATAATGCTTGAATCTTTCAATTGAAAATAATCTTTATTTGTAAAAGAAATACAATATAAATTTTAATATTATATTAATTACAAGTAAATTGATTTGTAGATTTATAAAAACGTTATACAGCTAAAAAGTAATCCAATACTGCATTGAAAGAAAATTTCGCACGAGTACAGGCTTACTCAGTAAACTTTTATATTCTTATTCTGCTGACGTGCGAATGCAACACTAGATTTTTTCACAGGTAAGAGCTTTCCCCTTCCTCTTTCTTTAAATGTTCAGTGTAAATTTAAAGTTATAAATACTTAATTTAATACATTTGTATAAGGGGGGGAAAATCATTCCTTGTAGTTTGGGCAGTTAGTGGGTTAATTTTCTCAAAAAATTATAATTTTCCACTTTTTATGCATAAAATTATTTTAAAGAACTTCTTGGAAGTTGAATGGCTTCAAATAATTTCATATCTGTTTCTTTTTTTTTAATTGTTATGCATTTCTGAGAAATGTTTTAAATTAAATAAAAATTTTAATTTTTTGTTATTTAAAATTTTGAGACTAACAGTTTCTACGAAGTTTTATGACTGTTTTCGATTTCTTTTCGAATACTACTATCATAAACCAACCTTCTGTCCTTTTATTATGAGCAGAATTAGTAGATTATGAAATTTCCAGTTTTCTAAAAATCCTTTAGTTAAAATTTACTTAAATTTCAAGAACAAGGCAGAAATTGAAAATGTTTATCAAAAACATTTCTATTAAAAAAAAAAAAAAAAAAGATACGCTTAGTGGGTTTGTTGTTGTAGCCGTGCGTACTATATTGTATAACAAGGATTTATTACATTATACTAGTTTCCTGTAGATTAACATGGGAATACTTGTAATTTATTTCTTAACTTCTCCAGTATTAAAATGTTGTAACATATTTTAACGAGTATTAAAATTTATTATAAATGCTGAAAATGTTAGGAATTTATTAATTATAAAGAAAATAATCCATATAGATATATGTTTTAAAATATAGTATTAACACGTGTCCCATAATGTACTGGACTTGCACAAATTTAGGATCTTTGGCAAATGAATACGTGTAATAAAATTACAGAATTTTTACATCTGTAATGTTAATTTTATTTTTGTTTTCCCACTGAAAATTTATTTTGTGCGATATGTAGCTTGTTTGTTTCTTTTTTAAATCACATTCTTGTCCACCTGTTTTAGAGAGTATTTGGAAGTGGACATTACTTTATCACAGGACAAAGTTAGTGAAACTGTTGAAACGTTAATTCATCATGTGAATTGTGTTACTGGCAAATTACGAAGTTTAGTTCTTGTGGAAGATCTTTTTGACACATTGAAGGTATGGGATACTTTACTTCATTTCCAGTCTACATGGTTAAATTTATCATATACTGATGGCATTTTATTTTTTAAATTTTGAATATAGCTGCTAGTATTGGCTTGGTGCATGACGTATGTTGGAGCATGGTTTAATGGACTGACTCTGATTATCATAGGTAATTTTTATTTCTTACTTTAATATGCAATAATAAGTTGAATAAATATGAAATTAAAAATGACTTGTATGTAATTATTTTTCATTAAAGCGTATATATGCTTCATTTTCCTCTCAATTGCTTATTCAATATTTTAATTAGTCTAACTTAATTTAGCTGCTGGCTTTTTTAATCCTTTGGAATACCTATCAATATTACTATTTTTATTACAACATTTAATGATGCTTACTATGTTATACCATAGCAGTTGTAATGCTTATACTGCTACAAAAGTTGTTCAAAAGCTACTTCAGAAGTTTTACCTTGTTTTGAGAAGCTTTATGATTGAAAATACATGCCTAGGATAATGATATAAAGCCATTATCCATCATTTATGAACACCTAGTGTAACTAAGATAGCTAAACTATCTGATCTGTATTGTAGTAATTACGGTGAGTTTAGGTATGTATTTTCAAGGTCAGGATAATTTTGTATCAATGAGTATAATTTTCTCATCAGTACAAAATTCTTGCATGTGTTTGTATATTATATTAGGTTGGTTGGTTGGTTGGTGTCGCGTCCTTTAAGAAATCAAATGGATCACAGTCTTTTCACTATACAGCTCTCCCTGGACAGGATATTCCCCCAAGCTTTGCTGAGCTGCATCTATATTGTATTTCTCACATTAATAAAAAATTATATTTTATTTATATAGACCAGAGGTTCTCACACAGGGGGGGATTTGATAGCTTCTGGGGGGGTCAGGCTTTTATTCACCTGCCTAGTATTTAGTTCACGTATATAAAAAAATACTGTCAACATTTTCTGTATTTTTTCTTGTTTAAATTATGAAACACATAAAAAAGTAATCTAAATTTAAGTAAATGTATAGTTTTTTAATTTTGGAAAGGAGGGTGAGGATGATTGTGTAGCAATGATGAAAAGGGTATATGGGCTGAAAAAAGGTTGAGAACCACTGATATGGATTTATTTCACAAATGAATAAATTGATATCGAAAGGATCACCGATTGGCTTCATATTTGTTTTTAACTAGAGACTTTTAAATTAGGAATAAAAGTGCATTAAGCATTTAGAAATAAGTTTTGAGTTGCATGATGTTCATGTTTGAGTTTATTTCCTAGTGCAATTTTGTCTTCTGTATACGATTGTTTATGGTCCTTTTTTTTTTTATTTTCAGCTTTTGTATCCGTGTTCACTTTGCCGAAAGTCTATGAAACTAATAAGGTAATTATAATTGAATCTTATTTTAATGCTAAGATTGAAAGGTGCAACACTAATGTTAAGATTATTGCAAATAATTATGCTGGTTATTACATGGATTTGCATTGTTCATATGCATATTTCTTAAATTTTAGTGGAAGCATGGCAGATTATTTATTTTGAAATTTAGAATTTTGTAAAGTTAAACATGCTTTATGTGCTTAATTGCTGAACATGCTATTCAGTTTAAGTGCTTAATTGTTCTAGTGTCTAATGAAGATTATCGATAAATGTTGGATGCTTCTAAATTCTAAGCATGAGATATATTAAAATACTAAACTGTTTATTTACCTGTTTGGCAGCTGTTTTTTTATTTAACATATGTAGAGACATACTTGTAGCATTATGTTAACACGTTGACTGCCATGGCACTTTTCAGATCCTGGTCCGAGAAGACAAATCTATTTAATCATGTTATATTATTAATTTTATAATTATATTTTTTATTCATTTTTTAATAAATTTTCTGTTCATGCAAGCCAGCATTGATTTTTTGTTCTTTTCCCAGAAGCCGTCTATCGATATTAGCACTGATATATTCCGAGTTTAATCATAGCTGCACAAAAATGGCAAGTAAATACAGTACGAGTTATCTCGTAGTTGGCAGTCAATGTGTTAATAGCTTGTCAATATCATTCGTAGATTATTTCAATGTAAACAAATCTTTTGATATTAAAAAGAGGGATCCAGAACATAAACATAGAAAATGAGAATCATGCTAAAAAATTGTGCCTTTTATATACATTAATTTAATTTAAAAGATCTAATGTTGAATTTTTTTAAGATTGTAAGACACACCTTTTTATTAAAGAAAATAAGAATTTGTCTTATAGTCTAAAGGAATATGCAATTTGTTTTTATTATAGTTGTAGGATGTTTCTAAAAATTATTTGATAAATTTGAGGTGCATCTTTTCATCCAAAAATGAAGTAGTGATTATATTATTTGCCACTCTTGTCTCTTGAAAGGTGTATTATGTAAAGCTTAAAAATAACAGATTAGAGAAGAGTCTTATTTATTTAGCACTGTTTGAGAGCTACATATGACTTCATTAGATGAGAATTTGTTTTAAAATGGGAAATTTGACACCAGTTTAATGCATTTCAGACAGGACTAATGAAAGTATGTGTTACATTGAAGATATCATTAAAACCAAGGACGGACTTTGTATAGTAATCCGAATTTTCAAGAATGCTGCTTTAATATATGAATGCTTTAGTATCAAGTTTCAATAATTCATTTTCTTATACTAAATTGTAACAATACTCTTATCAGAGATTTTCAGGAACTGTTGTGATTTGAATTTAATCTTCTTCCAGCATCAGAAATATCAAGATAGGTAGTGTTGTCTGCAATATATACTTTGTGAAATATTCTATAAGAGTTATCTTAATTCAGCTGTGGGAAAAGTGGTGTCTTGAATCCAAAGATTTTGGCTGTAAACCATCTTTTGCTGTAGTTAAAGATGATTGTAATTTTCTCCTTCAGCTAGCGATGGTTATTTGCTTAATCTAAAAAGGGTCATAATCCTTTCAGACCATTATCTATTCTAAATTAATACTGGGATTGCATTCTGTCATTTTAAGCTTGGTAAGATCCTTTGTTTATGTTACATGATATGCTGATCTTTCATGAAGATTGATCTTTAGGTTTCAAATCCTCTGTAGATTTTTTTTTATCATAAGTTATCCTCAGATCTGAATGTTCATCTAACTCTCAGCAGTCTGCTGTAGCTTAATTAAACATTCAAGTTAAATCCTTAAATACATGAACTGAGGGGGAATAATTTTGGTACTCTTCTGTTATTGGAATCAAATTCAAAAATGTATATATGGTATGCATGTGTATATGTATACATGCATACATGTATTTTAATGAATAAATGTAATATGTAAAATTATTATTTGTAAGAATAGTTTTAATAAATATGAATAAATAAATTACAGGCCCAGATTGATGTTTATGCTGAACTTGTTCGCACAAAAGGAAAAGAAATGATTGAAATGTAAGTACTTTTTCAGAGTGTTATTCCTAGCTTTCAGGAAGGTCTAAACTTTGTTGTTTAATGTAACAAGGCAAACCAGAAAATCTCTGAATTGTTAATGAAAATTTCAAGAGCTGTAAATTGGTATAAACATTAGCAAATTTTATTTTTTTTTTTTTTTTTTTTTTTTTTTTTTTTTTTTTTTTTTTTTTTAGCTAATCATTTGCACTTTTGACAGACCTTCATCATTTAAGCATGCTTTTATAAATCAAGTTCACATGTTTAAACATATAGAGTAAATTGGTACCTGTAAGTTAAAATAAAACTAGTAAGCAAAAAATTTTATGCAGATCAGTAATGCATTTGAAGCCATTTTGGGAGTCTTTCAAATATTATTTGATTTTTGTGTTTTCATTTTGGTGCACAGTAGTTTTCAAAGCTTGTAATCCTAAGGCAATGGAATTAACTTAATGTTATCATGTGAGTGCATTCATGGCAAGGTAATAGATTAATCCTTTTGAACGATATGACTACTTTTATCAGAGTTGGCAGTTTTCTGCTAGATTGTTAAAACCTTTAGTTATAACTGGGAACCTGTCTTAGTGTAATTATAACTGTCAGAAAATCATGAAATAACTGAAAACTGAATAAGATGTCTGTTTTAAAGCAAAGCAGACTTAATGACAATGTTTACTGTATTAATTCAGAGGTTTTATATAATAGCAAATCTTCATTTATTTAAGTTGTCTGTCTTTTTTACTAAGCAATGTACAGTAAAAGATAAAATTAGCTATTTAAAAATCTGGGGATTACATGAATGAAAAGCTGGAGAAATCTTTTTAAGTCCTGCGGTTATAGGAAATATCATAATTGTACAAAAAAGAAAAAAAAATTCTTTTCATTAAACTGTGCAAAATTCACTATTTAAAAGTTGAAATATTTTGTAAGATTTCTAAGGATAAATATGTATTATGGCGATCTGCAGAGTCACCCAATACTCGCAAATTCCAAAGAATTGAACTGCTTAATTTGCCACCAAAGAGCTCTTTTTTGACAAGGCCATGTGAGACCTTTTTCATCGCACTTCTTATTTCACCTGTAGGTATTGCCATGAGTAAGCGTCTGCTCAAACATCAATGCTCTGAACAGCTGCTGGCCATAAATCAACAAATGCTTCCGGGCTACCACAGTATAATGAAAAAAGAAGCTGATTTTACTAGAAAAGTCATGTAAAGTATAAAATGTGGGTTCAAATTAGTATATGATATCGAGTTATTGACTGTTGATCTATATTTAACCTGTTTCTTGCAAGTTTTCACAAGGTTGTCATCAGCCATCATTGCCAACCATTTTTCACAAGTATTTACTGAACAATCTTTTAAAATGAGTGTTAAATTTCTTTAACAGTATTTGAGAACCCTGGAGGGGGGACCATTTATATCCATTGATTTTGAGAAAAATGAATTTTTAGTTTGTGTAACTTCATTGATAAAAAAAAATATTGTTTCAAAATCGGGCAAAAAAATTTGTAGTACACTTTCAGCATTTATTTAATGAAATTTGTATTATAAACAGTAAAATAGAGAGATGAATTTTCAAATTTTTTAGATGGCTGAAATGCTTTTTACCCATTTGCCTTGCTGTCATAATTTGCTTTTACTCAAGTTATTTTTGAAGACTTAAATCATTTTTGCTTTTACTTGTTCTTTAACAAGCTTTTTTTTTTTTTTTTTTTTTTTTTTTTCTTGCAAGCATTTCAGTCTCTGCTTTTAGTGTATCACAAAGGCTACAAGTGTTTTTTTGGGAGGGGGGTAACCAAATCCAGTATTGAACTTGGAATAAAAATAGCTCTGAATTTTGTAGAATCACCACTGGAAACGGAAACGAGGTATCTGCCTTCATCCCCTTAACTAAAAAAAATAGATATGAATCTATTGAAACTCTCTTTTACGTAACTTTTTATACTCCCTTGATGGAGAATTGATAGTGCTTGCATCACCTTAAATGTTTTTCCTTTTTTGCAGTTAATAATAAATATGTTTCTACATTGTAATTGTGATTCTTGTATTCGCAGTTTGGATTATTCCTTAACAAGGTAAAAAAAACTTTGATTCTACTTCAGTATTTGCTTACTGCCAATTAACTATGTTTAGATGACAAACAAATTTATCATATGATACTTGGTTTTCTTGGATTGTTCATTTTGTAAGTGTCATGGAATCTTCGGCAGGTATATTTTTGTACTCTTTCTTTTTTTAAAAAAAGAATTATGAGACTTACCCTGAGGGAGTTAATAAACTTAATTTCTTTAGAAATAATTTCACAGGGAATTACATGTTTCCAAATTGCATGTAGTCTAACGGTGCTTTTTCGTTAGTGGCCATTATCATGAATCAAGGAAAACATTGGACAAGTTTACATGATAAAATGCAAAATGCATGTGTGATAAAATGGCATCTAATATTTGAAAATATTAGGTTTATTTAATTAATTTCTTGCAGTAAGGCATTACCATTGCTATATAAAGTATACTGTATAGTACTGGCACTTCTGCAGTGTCTCTAAGCTGAGAAAGTCTTTGTGACCATTATTATTGAGAAGAAAAAAAAGAGCTTTCTGAATTAGAAAATTGCTATAAAGCTACAGTAAGGAGAATACATAGAATGCTAGAAGTGGAATGGAGGGAAATTTAATGTTTTAGAAATAGAGACAAAGCTAATTCAAATATCATGTACAGTTGTTACTCATATAATGTATTTAAGCTTATAAGATGAAATTGGTAACTTGTGAATATGCCTGAAGACTTGTGCAAGATTTCCAATCATTTCTAATTTTGCCAAATGAATTGTATAGTCAAAAGTCGTTAATCCGGACTCGTCGGGACTTCGGCGATTCCGGATTATCGATTTTTCCGGGTTATAGATCATCAGTTTAAATCTGGTAAGATGGCATGCAGAAATTATAAAATTAAAAATATGAAACCGTAATTTACGAAATAAAGAACAATTATGATCTAAAGGGTATCAAAATTTACAAAAAAAAAAAAAAAAAAAAAAAAGCTTAATATTTGTTTGTTTACTTTATTAAACATTTCTTTCAATGTAAGTTGTTTAAGTTGCTTCGTTTTTTATGTGATAATGCATTCTCTTTAATTCTATAAACAGACATAATTTCTTGTTCAGTTACAAAGTTCCGCTGTTCGAGTCCTATAATTGCTGTGTCGAGAATACCGACTAATTTGTCAATCGAAATTTTTCGTTTTCAATAACCTCTGTGTCACTTTCTTTACTATCGGAAGCGAATTATAATGACGAGGAACTTGATTTAAATCATATCAAAGACGGAGTACATCGAGATGAAATAAATACTACATTTAGTAAGGAATTATAAGCCAAATAAAATAAAAATAAAAACATCTGCCCTGAAGATAAGGATAGTGCTGACAGATCAACTTCCAATTCATTGTGCGCCGCGGCGCCCCCCCCCCCCCTTCCCCAGCGTGAAATTGATAAACAGATTTCGGATTTTGAAACATACTTTCGCTTTGTAGATCCTTTAAATAATAATAAGCCGGATCCAATTCGAAGATTAAGAAACAACGCAATCTGCAACATTAAGTGAATTAGATAATTTTAATTTTAGCTTAGCTTTTACTGTCCGTTATACATTAAACGCACATGTGTAAATGTATTATGCGCGTGCGCACACGTATATTCGCAGCTGTAAAGGTCTTACGCGCACACGTAAACTCCTATGCACATGCCTCAACGCGACGCATGCGCAGAAAGTTTGTAGCTTTGAGGTCCGGATTATGGGTGTCCGAATTAACGATTTTTGACTGTACATGCAGATAGGTATTCATGATTGTGATCTGTATGTTAAGCAATACGAGGTGCGCTTGAATCACTGTGTGACATTATATCTGTGTATGGCCTATATCATCTGATAGACAATTGGAAACTTAGACCAATTTTCTGTTTGTTTTTGCAACAGGTCTACTATAAACTAAAGATAATGAATTTGTAGATGTGGTTGTATAGCTATGATATGCATAATTTTTCAAAATCTTATGAGGTTATATTTCATTTATTTATTGAGACAAAATGGATTATATGTAAAAATGTTTTTTTAACAAAAGTATAACATAAATAAATATATATAATTGTTACATACAACATTCTTTGAAACTGAAGTGCATGTTTGCTGTTAATTGGTTTTAAAGTTTTTATTGTATATTATGTTTGTTTGCAGTGAATTGATTTTAAGTCTTTATTGTGTATCAACTTTAATTATATGCATTTTGTTATTTTCTTAACAGGGTTAATGCCAAAATGCCCTTGGGCAAGAAGAAGAAAGAACAGTAAAATTTTACCATTCCTTTTCAACCCTTTTTATAATGGAAGGCAGAAAGTTGCATGTTGTGTACTTATGCGAAAGTCACGCTTGACTAAACAGTGTTGTAACTAGCCACTTTCGTAGATAGATATTGAAAACACCTTTTCTTTTCACTTCCCCTGCACTAAAAAAGATGTTTAATACATGAATTTTTTAAACATTTATATTTGTTTTTCTAAGATGTAAATGCAAAGCTGTTTGTATACTAGTGTAAATGCTGTTTGTGATTCAATTTTTTGAATTTAATGAATTAGTCCTGTTGTCAGCTTTCAAGATTAGTGATTTATCATTGTGATATCATCCAAATGTGATTTGTGTGTATTACATTATATTCTGGTTCTTCACTGTATAATCATGTAAAACTTGTTTCTTATTGCATAATATGTTAAAACTTTTCAGGAATTCTCAGCTTGTTAAATGTTAACTAAATTTTTTTGTCTAAGCATGTTAAAAAACCTATTGTAGACATCCTTAACAATTAAATAAAGTTGGCTTGTTATACACTTCAAAAGAGAAAGATGTCTTTCTGTGTGTGTATGTAAAAAGCTCGTTTTAAAAAACATATCGGTTAATTGAAGCAGAAATGTCTTTTCCAGAACTAATTTCGTACAGATTATCAACTTAAAAAATCAACCTTTTTTGTATGTACTATAATATTGCATATGAATAATTTACTGTTTCATACATTTCTTATAAATTATCATTTTTTTTTGAACTATCATATTACATCTTAATTTCCAAGATAAAGATCCTTTTCTTAAAACATCAAAGTAGATTTTATTTCACTCCTCCCTCACAATCTTCCAGAGTCCATCCAATGTTTTGGGATGTCGCTTATAAAGGATTGTTTAAGTCCAAATGTACAGTAATCCATAGGAGACACACCAGGGGACTTGGGTGGGATACATTTAAAGCAAAAAGTTTCATTTCTCATTTTTTCAAAAAAATAGAGCAGTTGTATGGCTTGCAACCTTGTCCTGATGGAACTTAACACAGTGAAGATTGTTTGGATAAAGAGATGCAATTTCTTCTGTAAAAATATGTGTTAAAACATATTTCTGATGGTAATCTGAATAAATTTTGACATTTTCTTGTACTTATTTTAAGTTTTCTGTTATAAGAGAATCCAGCAATCACAAAACCTTTAGAAAAACTTTTCCTTGTTTTCTCTGAACCAACATATTAAGTCTTTTTCTTCTCTTTTTCTGGTAGTAAATCGATCTTTTTCTATTGCAAACAGAAGTATATTCAAGCCTGATCAATTGTAAAACTATATACAGTACAAAATCCGGACCCCAAAGCCACAAACTTTTTTTTTTTTTTTTTTTTTTTTTGTATGCTTTATGCATGCGTGTTTGATTTTTCCTTCCATAATAAAACATGTGGAGGTTTTCACTTAAAACTTCCGATTCTTAATTTCATTTAGGCACTAAATAAAATACCTCATTATGAAAAAAACAATAATGTAAGTATAAATTTGCGAGATTGGCATACACGAAACATAAACGTATTTTATATTCCTGATGAGCCATTTTTATTATATTTTGCTTTCATCACCCCTTGTTTATCAATGCATGACAGCTTCAGTAATAACTCATGCAATTATGTCTAAACTTTTTTTTATATTGGTAATTGAAAAACAAGAGTATGGCAACTTTTTATGCTAACATTACGTTTGGCGATGATTATAGATTTTTAAAAGCTGATGAGGAAAAATTCAACAAAAATTTCTTTTGATATGCTAAAAATTGATTTTGTTAATGAATTTCATAGGCCAAAAGATTACATTTAGTGCTATTTTAAGTAAGAATAACGGATATGTTATTTCAGCATAAACCCAGAAGCGACGGCAGAATTTAGGAAAAACAAAATTTTTGGAATTTGGAAGCACCAAGCGGCAAAATTAAGAGATGAGAAGTTTTTACAGTGCAAACCTTTCGTAATCAGAAAACATAAACAATCTTGAGCATTTAAAGGAGTAAAGATTTTCCCCGTTATATATCATGCAAATAAAAGAGCATGGATGACACAAACATTTTTGAATTCGGTTGGTTTACCCAATGACTCAAAAATAGTCTTGATTCTAGACAACAGTTCGGCTCATGCTTCACTTAAAGTTTTATTCAAAGATAATTTATCCATATTATTCTTCCCTTCAAATTGTACATCTGTGATTCAGCCTATGGTTATCAGAATAGTGCGCACGCTGAAATGCATAGTAGCATTTTTAAAATCCATGTTAAATTTCTTGAATAATGGCAAGGCTATTCACGAATTTTTGAAATATTTTAGCATAAAATCTGCTGGGTGGAGCATCGCAAGATCATGGGAGGATGTGTCTCCAGATACGTTAGAAAATGCTTGGCATAATTTATGGCTTGCTACCATATTTCACGGTGAGAACGATGAAGATGATAGCCGCGAATTAGAAAGTTTTCGGATATCGCAAACTAAAGGTGAAATTTTCCAGTTATTGGATTTTGTAAAGAAATGTGGAGAAGCGGTAATAAATGAAGATGATATAACAGAAGTTTTTCATTGCAATGACAATGCCCCAATCATCAATCAATTAACAGATGGTGAAATGTGTACTATGGTTCTAGATTCAGAAAATGCTGTTAATCAGAGGGAAGGAAGTGACAAAGAGGTTGTTGAAAACGAAAAATTTTGATTGACAAGTTAGTCAGTATTCTCGACACAGCAATTACAGGACTTGAACAGTGAAACTTTGTAACTGAACAAGAAATTAAGTCTGTTTATAAAATTAAAGAGAAAGTATTAGCACAAAAAATGAAGCAACTAAAAGAACTCACATTGAAAGAAATGTTTAATGAAGTAAACAAACAAATATTGAGCTTTTTTTGTAAATTTTGATACCCTTTAAATCATAATTGCTCTTTATTTCATAAATTACGATTTCATAATTCTAATTGTATAATTTCTGCATGCCATCTTACCAGTCCGGAATTGCTGAAATCCTGACGAGTCCGGATTTCAGACTTTGTACTGTATTTCTATTTTTCACCTACCAAATAATTTTCATACAGTAATCTGTATATAGTCTTTATGCTGAGAAACATGTTTTGGTGTTAGGCGATGAACATTTTTTTTTTTTTTTTTTTTTTTAGCTGTAAATTAGGTTTTAGACTTTTGTTAACAGTTCCTACAGAGATATTTAAAAATTTTTCATTAACTCTGGATTTTCTTTTAAAACATGAAGATGTAACCTTAGATTTAATAAGAGCTGTATGTAGCTTTGTTGGTTATACATTTTTTTGCATTTTCCCAGTCAGATGTAAAGTTTGATGTTTTTTTCATATTAATTATTTCACTCATCTTTCATGTAGAAATAATAAAACCATGTTTTTCATGCCTTCTTTTGATATTTGAATAAGAGTATTTCTCTTCGGACAGTGCAAAAATGTAGCCTTTGATCCACTGTTTATTTTTCAGCGACATTTTAAAGAAAATAATATTTTTAATGCTGCAGATGATAATTAAACCTTATTCCAGTTTGATGATAGTCATGCTTGTGTTTTAAAATTAATATTTAAATTCATGGAGAAAATCAAAATCATTTAAAAAATGTGTAAAAACATCCTTTGTAGTTGATCATTACACTTCGCTGAACAAAATAATTAAACTATATATGCTATTATGAGTGTTTCATTACTGCTTTTCTCCATTATGACAATCTAAAAGTTCACTTGTTATTTTAAATAAAATACAACTTACTTATTTTTAAAAAGTGAAAATATTTTTCCCATTTACCATGGAATAACAATTTATGAAGAGAGACCAATAACATATCTATGGACAGTAGGTATAACAGTGTTTTACTTACATGAAAGGTATTTATAAATTTTTTTATGTAGATCATCTGTTATGTGACATACAATAGTAATTTTTCTTGTCGTGTCTATTGCAGCAAGTTCCTGTTGATGCTTGTCTGAATATGATTTCATAATCCTGGCAGATCTTTAGGTAGGAGTTTCATATATAAATCTGTGTAGAGAGGGGGATGAGAACCACAAATATATATACAGTCAAAAGTCGTTAATTCGGTCACCCATAATCTGGAATGATCTATAATCCGGACCCCAAAGCTACAAACTTTCTGCGCATGCGTCGGGTTGACGCATTCGCGTAAGACCTTTACAGCTGCGAATTTGCGTGTGCGCGTGCGCAAAATACGTTTAGTAATGCGCGTTTAATGTATAACGGACGGGATAAGCTAAGCTAAAATTATCTAATTATCTATTTCAGTGAATGTTGCAGATTGCGTTGTTCCTTAATCTTCGAATTGGATCCGGCTTATTATTTTTTGAAGACTGTTAGAGCAATTTTATAAAAGTAAGCTTGAACTTTCGATTATGTCAAATAGAATTTCCGATATATATTTACTAATATGTAAAGGATATACAAAGCGAAAGTATCTTTCGGAGTCCATTAAACAAAAGTGGAATTGCTGCAAAAAATGGATAAAGGTTAACACCTTTGTTTATCTAAACTTTAACGTTTGTTTATCTATCTAAATTTTGTTTATCTTTAACGCTGTGGCGGCGCAATGAATTGGAAGTTGATCTGTCAGCACTATCCTTATCTTAAGAGCAGATGTTTTTATTTTATTTGGCTTATAATTGCTTACTAAATGTAGTACTCGGTCTTTGATATGATTTAAATCAAATGCCTCGTCATTATAATTTGCTTCGGATAGCGAAGAAAGTGACAGAGGTTATTGAAAACGAAAAAATTTCCATTGACAAATTAGTCGGTATTCTCGACACAGCAATTATAGGACTTGAAGAGCGGAACTTTGTAACTGAACAAGAAATTATGTCTGTTTATAGAATTAAAGAGAATGTATTATCACATAAAAAACGAAACAACTTACATTGAAAGAAATGTTTAATAAAGTAAACAAATAAATATTAAGCTTTTTTTTTTTTTTTTTTTTTTTTTTTTTGTAAATTTTGATACCCTTTAGATCATAATTTTTCTTTATTTCGTAAATTACGGTTTCATATTTTTAATTTTATAATTTCTGCATGCTATTTTACCAGATTTAAACTGATGATCTATAACCCGGAAAAATCGATAATCCGGAATCGCCGAAGTCCTGACGAGTCCGGATTAACGACTTTTAACTGTATATAAAACTAGGTGATCTTCGTTTTGCCTCTTCACGTTTCACAAAAGTCTGAATAACTTTTCAAATTGTTGCTACTAAATATTATCGCCCTGTATTATATTTAAAGAAAATAAATAATGAAGAGTTTGCATGAATGTATGCATGTTTTTCACATTGTGAAAAAACAACAATACTTAGAGCAATCAAATTTTTAGTAACATAGTCCTCCACCCGAGTATGAGCACCGGAAGCCGAAGTTTTGAATTTATTTTCTTGAGTCTTTCATATTTTGTAAAACTTTATATAAAAAAATTTTAATTAACAAAAAAATTATTTCAAAGAAACCAACGGCAGGGAAAAGGCATTTTTATTTCCAGCACGCGAGATTGTCTATCGGAAATTCTAAAGATATGCTGTTTTTAAATATTTTACTGTGTATTTAAAATTTTGTAAAACTTTAACGAATTTTTGATTAACAAACTCAACAATTTCACAATGAGCACTGGCAACACTGCCAGGGGGGGGGACATTTTTATATCCAACATGTGAGATTGTCTATTGGAAATTCTACAGTTTGGCTGGTTTTAAATATTTTTAGTCCAAATGCTCTCGAAACGTGCATGTGTATGTAAATGAAAAAAAAACTCCCATATGGGCATAATATAAAATCTGAAAACTTTCAATTTTTTTTAATTACATTTATTTATTTTTTATTAATCATTAATTTATTAATATGTGCTTGTAGTTATAAAGGAGTTGAATCGCTTGCAGTTTTATGCATTGATTCAATTGATAATACAGTCAAAAGTCGTTAATCGGGACTTCGGCGATTCCGGATTATAGATCATCAGTTTAAGTCTCGTAATATGGCATGCAGAAATTCTAAAATTAAAAATATGAAACCGTAATTTATGAAATAAAGAACAATTATGATCTAAAGGGTATCAAAATTTAGGAAAAAAAAAGCTTAATATTTATTAGTTTAATTTATTAAACATTTCTTTCAATGTGAGTTGTTTAAGTTGCTTCGTTTTATGTGATCATACTTTCTCTTTAATTCTATAACAAGACATAATTTCTTGTTCAGTTACAAAGTTCCGCTGTTCAAGTCCCGTTAATTGCTGTGCCGAGAATACCGGCTAACTTGTCAATCGAAATTTTTTCGTTTTCACTAACCTCTCTGTCGCATTCTTCATGTCTTTATCCATTTTTTGCAGCAATTCCACTTTTTGTTTGATGGACATCGAAACATACTTTCGTTTTGTAGATCCGTTGGAAGTTCCAGCATCGGAAATTCTATTTGACATAATCGAAAGTTCAAGTTTACTTTTATAAAATTGCTCTTACAGTCTGCAAAAAATAATAAGCGGGATCCAATTCGAAGATTAAGGAACAATGCAATCATTAACATTAACTGAAATAGATAATTAGATAATTTTAGCTTACACCGTCCGTTATACATTAAACACGCAGGCGAAAACGTATTCTGCACTTGCGCACACGCATATGCGCAGTAGTCAAGGTCTTGCGCGCACGCGTAAAACGTCTGTGTGCATGTGCCAACGGGGCACATGCGCAGAAAGTTTTTAGCTTGGAGGTTCGGATTATAGATCATTCCGGATTATGGGTGTCTGAATTAACGACTTTTGACTGTAATCAAGTGATGCATATAATTTCATTGTCTTATTGAAACCATTTGCTTAGTTTTTCACCATTTATGTTTTAATTAGGTTAGTAACTGTTTTTATATACATTGACATAAAAACAGTGCTTATTTTTGAAAAAAAAAAAAGTTTTTGTGGAATATTCTCAGTTTGTTTCAGAAAAAATAGAGTCGGTGAACAAAATTTTTTTCTTACTTCTAATAAAGGGTATTCAAATGAAAAGGTATGAAATAACACTGTAGGTATAATTTAAGTCTTTATATACAAATAATTACCAGAGGCCTGAGCACAACTATCTCATGAACTATATCATATCACAATGATCTAACTTTCATGAGCCAAAAGACAGTTCTATGCCTGCGACAGGAACCAGGCCTACACTATGTCTTCCAGTCTGTCAGCAGAGTTAAAGCACTTCCCTTTGAGATGTCTTTTGGGGGATCAAACACATCGAAGTTGCAGGCAACACAAAGTGGGACAAATGGAATGAAATGAGAATTATAATTTAGTTATGAAAGCAGACAAATAATTCAGAAGAATGTATTTTATTATATACATTCATATACTTGTCTATAAATATCCAAAAAAATATATTTATTATTAACTATTGGTAACTATAAAAAGATTTGTAAAAACAATAATTTCTATATTACGGTTTTAATTAATTAAATATTTTATTTAAAAAATTATGATTTTCTTTCATGGACATATTTTTTATCCGAGTGAATACTTAGCTATAGATTCGGATCATTTAATAAAATGTGAAATTTCCACATGAATTGGTCAAATTATATTTTAGGCTTAGTACAGATTTTAAAGTTTTAATGTTCAGCTGCGATTTTTCAATTCTCCATATTTTATTGATACTAGAAGAAACGATCTGTTGCTGCATTTATTCCTGGAAGGGGGAGCGCATGTTCACCAATTTTCAAAATATTTTCATAAGGAATATTATTCTGTTTAAAATAAAGGAATAACTCCGTCTAATTTTTGTCTGCTTCCACATTTGCAGACAACCAACATTTAATTTTTTCATCAGTAATAACATAATCAGTAATTTTTACCAATGGCACCTCATCAAAAATATATTCACAAATATTATTTTTCAGAAAATGGTTACTAATATATTAAAAAGATTTTTCCACATATTCCCATAAAATCTCCTTTTTTAAAGTCACCCAATGAAAGTTTTTAATATCCTCGAATTGAACTGTCTGTTATTCAAGATATTCCAAGCAGTTATTTAAAAAATTTCTGACTTCTTTCAGAAAATCTGGTCGTTTAATGGCACCTTGTTCTTCCAACCTAGTGATGTCCTTTCGAATAACTAAAGGAACGTAATCGTTATAAATTCTTTCTCGCAATTTTGTTTTTAAATTATTGATTTCATTTGACACTTCCTTAACTGAAATTTTGTCCCCTTCAATAATTTTCGCAGCATTGTGAAATAATATAGCTTAGTTGTGGATGAACTGAAGCCAAATTTGTGATGTGTCGTTTTCAAAAAAAGAGCTGCAATATTCTTGGACATTTATCTTGTGATAAAAAGTGATTTTAATGGTTTGTATATTTTGAAAAAATTTTCTACAGCTGGTAAAAGAGCTAACCATCGTGTTTTGCTGTAATCAATAATTCTTTTATATTCGATTTCTGTACTTTCACAAAAATCCTTCAAAGTTTCAACACGCACAGTATATATATATATAAATACGAACAAATCTTTGCAATAATATTTTCAACATCCACTGGAAGTAAGTCAGATGCTATTTGAATAGTATTGTGTAGAACCTACTCGAATAATTTTTTGGTTCAAACGTTCGTTAAGTTTCGTAAAAACATTATTGATGCCTCTTCTAGCTTTTCCAACAAAATTTGTATTAGTGTTATCCTCACAATAGTCAATAATTTTCTTGTTCAAATTATTCTTTTTTTTTAAAATAGTACTTACGGAATCAAAAATTATTTATGAAGTTTTACCCGGCAATGAAACAAAATCTAATATTCTAATTTTAATTCCTGTTTTTGGATCAAAAATCTAACAAATAAATAGGGAAATAATTTTAAATCTTAGTGGTTGGAAGCATCATAATATATGGATATAAATATGTATTTATCTAATTCTTTCTGAAATTGTGAAAAGGAATATGGTGAAAAAACATTATAAATAATTGCTTCGGTTTTTGTCCTTGCACATGCAAATTTTTTGTCGTACAGTGTTTTGATCATTTGCAACATACAATCAATTGATCTGAAACTTTGATTGTGTTTTATGGTGTGGAAAGCAAATAGCCCTTCAGCTAATGCTAGCTGTCCCTCCATTGACAATACATATTCCTTGACGAGATGTAACGACAATGATCGAACACCACCGAGTAAATCTTAACTCATTACATCGCCTAATTTAGTTTACTCTGCATGCATTTTATGTGTTTTTATTTATATTCACTATACTATTTAGTAAATAATAGGTAATATATTTTTACAGTACATTAAAATCAAGACGTGGGGTTATTTTAACTTTGCATGACCTTGGAGAAGTATGGACGCACCTTATCGTGGAGCACAGTCCCTCCTTGAGCAGCCCAGGCAGTTTGCTTTTCATGGACTTGCATACACTACAGAGTATCTCACAGTGCACGTCACTGTTAATAGTTTTTCTTTGCTTGAAGAAGAATTCAATGAGTATCGGACCTCGGAAGTCGAAAAAGATGGTGAGCATCTCCTTGCCTGCTTGAAGGCACAGCTTTGGATTTTTTTAGAGAGAGGTGATGATACATGCTGTCCCGCTTTGTCTCTAGCTCGAAGTTATGGCATCAGCTTCTGTCTCCAGGAAAGCGAGATCTTTATGATACTTAAATAGGTGTTGCAATGCTAGCCTGATATGCAGTTCCTTTTGTGGTTCACTGAGCTTCTTCGGAACACATTGTCAGCACACCTTCTGATAACCCAAACTGTCGCATATAATTTTCTACATTGTTCCAAAGCTGGGTCCCACCATCACTGCCAACATTCTCATTGTGACATGGTAGTCCCTTCTCACCAGGTTATTCACCTTTGTTGCTGAATTCGACCACGATTATGCTGAATTCGATAGTGTATGCTTGGTCTCATCTTGGGTCATCATTCAGACACTGCCAGCCTTGATGAAAACAGGCATTCCAATTTCTCACTTGTCGGACATACAGTCTCCCCCTGTATATGGCCACCTCTGGCAATGAATATTGGCTGGTTTAACCCTTTGCATAATCAGAAATCTGATAACACTTCGCTGCTCCTCATTCGTCGAATTTTGAAATGTGAACGCTGGTATGTCCCCACGCATTGTCGTATCAATTGGAGGAACACACAACTGCCTGCATCATGTGCACAGCCACATCAGACACTACATTTATGTCCCTAGCTGTCTATGTATCCCAAAATGGTATATTTAAATTTCAGCCGGTTTGCTTTTTACATTTCGTGTCTTTTCATTTGAACACTCATCATACGAGGTGTGACACACACACACACAAAAAAAAAAAGATACTAAGTGTGTAGCTTGAAAACAGAGTAGAGTTGGCAACAACTGTTTTGGTGACATCATGCCTCACACCTCCTCTATCCATGCAGCCAGTTTTCAACTTAACCGACCACGCCAGTGGGGAGTACTGCATCATTGAGTGAGCGTGTGCAACTGCATTCTGCCAGAAAAGTGTCTAATGTAAAAACCGAACAATGAATTAACATCAAGCTTCTTGTGAAACTTAAGAAGTCGGCCATGGAGGACACATTTCAAATGTTAACCGAGGCTTATGGAGATAAAACTTTGTCTCATGTACATTTGTTTGAATGGCATAAGCGGTTTTCAGGGGAAAGGGACAGTGTGGGAGATGATGAACGTGCTATGTTGACCATGATTGAATGCATTCCCAGTGGTCAGACTGTTAATCTATACTACTACTTTGAAGTACTAAAAAAGACTTTGTGAAAAAAATTAGAATAAAAAAGGCCACAGTTGTGGTGTGATGGGTGGCTGTTGCACCAGGACAATGCACCCACTCACCTGGCCCTATGCATCAAGCAGTTTCTGACCAGCAAAAACATTACTGTGATGAGGCATCCTCCTTATTCACCTCATTTAGCTCCATGCGACTTTCTTTTATTTCCTAAAAATTAAATCTTGCTTAAAGGGAAGCCATTTTACCTAAGCTAAAGAGGTTCAGCCAAAAACAGAAAATCTGAAGGGCCTTCTAAAAACCGAATGCAGAAGTGTGTGAATGCTGAAGGGAACTGCTTTGAAGGTGATAATGTCACGGAGAACTGATTCTCTAAGTATAATGATTTATTGAACCAGTCTTTTTTTTTTTTTTTTTTTTTTTGTCTGTGTGTGTGTGTGTGTGTGTGTGTGTATTAAACAAATTAGATTAACTTCTAGACTTGAATTAAGTTAATTAACATTTCAATTCTGCTTTTGGTGTCTGTCACCAGATAGCCTTTCAAAAGCTATTAATTTATATATACTGAAAACATAAATGAAGTGAAATGAAAGTTGTCAATTTTGTAAACATTAAGTTGTTACAGTGCTTAAATGCAATAGAACTCTTGAGTCATTGTTAAACGTAGTGTAATTAATACAACGCAAAAGTAAAATTTTAGGACGTTAATGTTAATTTTTTTCATTGCACATTTATTTTGCCTAAACATTTTTGCATTAATATTAGTTGTAGCCACCAAGAGCAGTAGAGTATAATTTTCTTAAAAGAAATCATCATGAAAAACAAGTTTGCTTAAGTACTTCATCAGCAACTTTATGACTTCTATAAATTTTATGAAGGAGTAGATTAGTAGGCTGATTAATGTCTGGAAATGTGGTTCTTAGGTATGCTTACCATAATACTTTTTTGCTTAGTCTGGGAAAATATTCATAACATGAAATAAGATCTACTAGGGATAAGTACCTATGATTGAAAAGGTTAAAAAAGCTGTTAAGAGAAAAACCAAATGAGTTAAATTTTTAATAACTCAATTGAACATACCCAGTAAGGAGTTATTAGTATTTATCACTTTCTTTAAAACTTTTAACATTCTTTAAAAATTCTTTTTTATTTTTAATGACATTGAATTTAGCTCACTGTTAATTTTGCAGTGTAGTAAAGTTCCATGGTGGATTAATTCTACCTCTTTCTTCAGAATATATGATGGTAATGTTTTGATTGATATGCTAGAAATGTATTCTGTTATTTGAATAAGATTGGGCAATGAAATGTTTTTCTTTGTTTGAAATGATTGAAAAGTTTGTCCATTTTTCTTCACAACTTTTATTTTTCCAGATTTTAAAATTAGCATACCTAAAAGCATTTGCAATCACTATTTCATCAAAACAGTAATCCATGTGTGTTGTATTAGTTATGAAAGTTACATTAATTATTTTCACCTAAAGTTTCAATTTCAGACTATGTTAATTCACTGTTGTTTATCCAAATATAAAAGCTTCTTCTCTACAAAAACTGTTTTCCCATAACTCAATGTAAGGAATACATCTGTAATAAAATGTTGTAAACACTTGTAGGATTTTTATTGATGTTAATAATTTCATTACTTTTTAGTATTCTACAACATTTTTCTCCTTCCTTCTTGAGGCATAAATTTATTATCATGTCTTTCCTTGAGGTTTGTTTTAATCTTCCAGTTTCCCTGAAATTATCAGTAGCACTTGTTTTTGTACTCTTCATAATCAAATTGCTTTGTTTAGTAATTTGAGTTGCCTTTGCACAAACCACTAATAGATTTCACCACAGTCGTTATCGAAAAACTGTTTTATCATCACTGGACAGTTCTCTTGTGAAAAAAAAAAAACTAAGATTTTATTCCTTTGTAGTTTTCAGATATTCTGTCAAAAGCTGGAAATAGTGAAAGAAAACAAGTGTTGCCATTTTGAAGAACCTTTTTATATTCTTTATGTACAAATTTGCAGAACTCTTAGTTTAGTGACTTGACTTGTATACATGTGGAAATATTTATAAATTTTGGCCACTAAAGCTTCTGTTTTAGTAGGTGGAACATCAGCTTCAGTTTCAAGGCAGTTGTGTATGATTTGAGCATTGCAACGAATGCCAACCGTATTTTTCTTTAGTTCATTTAAAAATTTATTTTAAATATTGTTTTCTTCTCTGTGTTTAACACCCTC
The DNA here is from genome assembly GCF_044657685.1 of Stegodyphus dumicola. NCBI lineage: Eukaryota > Metazoa > Arthropoda > Arachnida > Araneae > Eresidae > Stegodyphus > Stegodyphus dumicola. The sequence goes on from NC_140776.1 coordinate 41,162,557, forward strand.
TTCCCATATTAGGATTGCAATTATGTTCACAAAAATCATATAATTTTGTTTTCTGTGTTATGAGTCTTTATAATTAACATTAAAAGGTTTTTCAGTATTTATCTTAAAGAACAAAATCAGTTCAAATGAACAATTGGCTGACTTAAAGCTGAGATTGTGAATAGCAGCATGGAAATCAAAAGTTCCTTCTTTAACTGCTGTTAAGAATTCTTTCTCACTAAACACTTTATGCTTCTTTTTCATATAATATACGAGGGTTGTGGCAAAAGTCATGGCAACTATTTTTTTCTTGTAGGATCACAAACGTATATGTGTCGTGTGGAAGTTCTGCTGGCATAGTGTGTATGCAGAACAACAGATGGCTGTGTGGTAGCGAGGGCTTTGAAATCAGTCAGCTGGGGAGTGTCGTGCGAGATGGAAGTAACCCGTGTTGAGCAGCGTGCTTGCATCAAAATAGGCGTTCTCTGAGGGAGAAATGCGATGGAATGTCACAGTGAATTAGTAGAAGCCCTTGGGAATAATGCCCTACCATATCGTACAGTAGCACGGTGGGTAGGAAAGTTTCAGCAAGGACGTGTATCAACCAGTGATGAGCAACGTTCGGGACGATCGGTGAGTGTGCTGACCGACTTGGCACGTGCCGTCATCGAGTACATCATGGATGAAGACAGACGATGGACGTTACTGGAGTTAGAGAGAGCAAGTGGCATCGAGAAACGTACCGTCCACAGGATATTGCGTAATGAGCTACAGCTACGCAAAATCGCTTCGCGGTGGGTACCGCATACACTGACGGAAGTTCAAAGGTGGGTGCGCTATGCAATATACTCCGACCACTTTGCACGCGGGCAACAGGATGGCGATCAATTCTTGTCACGAATAATGACCATCGATGAATTTTGGGCCAGGGCATACGAACCAGAACTGAAACGTCAGTCCGCGGAGTGGCGACATCCTGGATCACCAAGGCAGCAGAAGGTCCGTCAGAATCCTTCGTCAGTCAAATTGATGGCGATCGTCGCGTATGACATCAGGGGTGCCATTGTTTGCCACTTTGTTCTTCATGGCAGAACAGTGACCGCACAGTACTACAGGGACTTCCTGATGCGACAGGTATGACGTGGTGTTGTGAAATGAACTGAAGTAATAACCGGCGCGAGGCGCTGCTGCTTGTGACGTCAGCCTGCGTGCTGAGTGTTTTCGAATGTTTTACGTGTGGACGAACGAAAGCTGAGCTCGGAAGAGTGATACTGTTTTGATGGAAATAAAGAATGATTTATTAAGAATTTTTTTGTCTTTATTCATAATGCACCCAGCCTCGGGTAGAGGCAGGCCCGCAACTGAACGAACTGTTTTAAATATATTTGATTTATATATTTTCTGTGTTCTTTGTAACATAGTGGTACCCTCGGCGGGACCGGGTGCTTTGAATTAGAATTTTCCGATTGAACTTTTGTTATTGAATTTCGATTTTGAATATACTTTGAAGATGGATTTGATCGCTTTAAAGGCTCAAAGAAAAGGACTTAGAATTGCGTTTTCGCAAACCTCAAGGAAAACCGAAAGTGAATTAACTAAAGAAGTAAGAGATTTGAAAATACTTTCGATTTTGAAGTGTCAACTTTGTGATAAATTCCAGAGACTTGACGTATGCCAGAGTGCTATATCGCAGCAAATTCTGCAGACTGAAGATGGAGAAAAATTATTTAGTGATGATTTTCAAGAAGCGGAGAATTATCGAGATAAGTTTCTAGAACAGTGTGCTCAAATAGATGCGGAAATACAAGCCTCTTCTCCTTCAAATAATTCCGAATCTAGGAAATTTAAATTGCCTAAAATTGAGCTTAAAAAATTCAGTGGTGAAGCTAAAGATTACCTGACTTTTTGGAGTCAGTTCCAGAAAATCCACGATGACAAAAGTATCGCCGATGAAGATAAAATGCAGTATTTATTGCAGGCCATGGAACCCAAATCGAAAGCAGAACGCCTAGTCCTTAGCTTCCCGGCAACGGCAGCTAATTATCCTAAAGCCATCGAACAACTAAAAGAGCGCTTTGGACGCGAAGATTTACTTGTGCAAATCTATGTGAGAGACTTGTTAAGCCTAGTGATGAAGAACGCTGTAACCGGAAGAGCAAAAACGGATCTACCCTCCCTGTATGATGAACTAGAAGGAAAATTGCGAGCGTTGGAAAGTTTGGGAAGAACCCAAGAAAAATATGGGGATTTTTTGATCCCCTTAGTGGAAAGTTGCTTACCAGAAGAAGTACTGATGGCATGGGAAAGAAGCAGAAATCACGACTCCATTGAAACTAAAGGGAATCGATCTTTGAAATATTTAATGAATTTCTTAAAACAGGAAGTTAAGGGGGAAGAGATGGTTCTCCTCGCAAGAACTGGTTTCGCTTCCCAACAGAACCATCGAAAGAAAGATTATAACCACGAACAGGTAAAGCAAAATGATCCCGTAACAGCATCAGCTCTAGTAAGTCTTGAGAATTCAGGTAAGAGTGTTCCGAACTGTAATTTTTGTGAAAAGAAACATTTTAGTGAAAAATGTTACTCTGCAAAAAAAATGACTTTAGCTGAAAAACAACAATTGTTGTTGAAAAAAGGTGCTTGTTTTTCTTGTCTGAAAAGAGCGAGTCATATTAGTAAATTTTGTCCTTTCAAAGGTAAGTTAAGTTGTTCTATTTGCAAAAGTTGTAATCATTTTGATGTAATGTGTAATCAAAAGCTAAAAAATAATGATCAGATAAATGTTTCAAAAGAGAGTTCTCTTTCTAACTGTAGCAGAAGCGAAACTGTATTTTTGCAAACGCTTTGCGTTCGAATTCGGTGTCAAGGTCGCGAGAAAATTATTCGCTGCATAATTGATAGTGGAAGCCAAAGTAGCTACGTTAGTGAAAATATGATGAGTCAGCTTAAAGCATCTCCACTTCGGGAGGAGACAGTTATACATGCACTGTTTGGGGGGGACGAAACGAAACCTAAACAACATGAAGTGTTTTCGGTCGAGGTCAGCAATTTAAAAGGAACATTCGCATGTAGTTTTGAGGCATTATCGGAAAAAAAGATTTGCGGTTTTATTCCTAAGGTTAAGGATAAAGAGATTTTGAATGAATTAAAAGAAATCGAATTTTCGGATCCATTGCGAAAGGAAATTGAAATTAACCTTTTAATCGGAGCAGATGTTATAGGAAAGTTATTGACGGGAAATTCTATTGAATTACAGTCCGGGGTAACGGCTGTCGAAACGAAACTTGGATGGACGGTATTTGGCAAACGAAATTCGGGTGAAAAGGATAATATTTTGAAAACATTTTCAATGCATGTCAGGAGAATTCCTCTGAATGAGTTATGGGAACTTGAAAAAATAGGAATATGCGCTCCAAACGAAACTGTTAAAATGAATGAAAGTTTTAATTTATCTGAATTTGAGAACAAAATGAAAATTCTTCCAAATGGAAGATATGAAGTAGAACTTCCGTGGAAATGTGATACGACACATTTAACCGATAATAAAGAATTATCCTGGAAAAGGTATCAAAAGATGATCTATAAACTCAGATGTAGTAAATTTTTCGATGATTATCAAAATGTGTTCAAAGAATGGGAAAGGTTGAATATTATTGAACGCGTACCAGAAAACGAATTGAATAATGAATGTCATTATTTGCCGCATAGGCCTGTAATCAAATTAGGAAGTGAAACCACGAAAATTCGTCCTGTTTTTGACGCTTCTGCATCTGAGAAAGGGAGACTCTCTTTGAACGAATGTTTGTGTAAAGGAATAAATCTTATTGAATTAATACCTGATATTATAGATCGTTTTAGAATGTATCCGATTGGTATTAGTGCCGATATTGAAAAGGCTTTTTTAATGTTATCCGTCGCATCTAAAGATAGAGATTTTCTCAGATTTTTTTTCCCATGCAATGAAGAGAAATTAATTTATAGGCATTGCAGAGTTGTGTTTGGAGTTTCTTCGAGCCCCTACTTGTTGAACGCATCTATAATGTATCTATTAGAAAACTGTCCACGTCAATATAGTGAAGTTGCTCAAAAATTGAAATCGTCATTTTATGTGGATAATTGTTTATCTAGTGTTTTTAGTATTGATGAACAGTTTATGTTTATTGAACATTCCAAATTAATCATGTCAAATGGATGTTTTAACTTGCGCGGTTTTGAAAGCAATGTGGCTGGTACAAATGTTGACAAACATTCAGGGGATACTTCCGTTTTGGGGGTAATTTGGAATTTGGATAATGATACGCTGAGGTGCTGCACAGACACAGATACATTGACCTGTGATACAAAAATCACAAAGCGGACAATTTTGGCAATTGTGCAGACAATTTTTGATCCTATTGGTTTAATAACGCCAACTACATTGCTTCCAAAACTGTTGTTGCAAAAATTGTGGAAAGTGAAAATTGCATGGGATGATGAATTGTCTCCGAATGATGTAAATATATTTTTGAACTGGTTTAAAGAACTTAATGTTTTGAAAGATGTTACTTTGCCTCGATACTTGTTTATCAATGACACGTCTGAACTACATGTATTTGTGGATGCTTGCAAGGGGGCGTATGCAGCGTGCGTCTTTGTTCGATCAATATTTAATTCTGAAGTAAAAATAAATCTCGTACGGGCGAAGTCTAGAGTATCGCCTTTGAAATCTTTAAGCATTCCTCGCTTAGAATTAATGGCCTGTTGTATAGGTTCTAGACTTGCAAATTCTATTATCAAAGCTCTCAGTTTGCCCGATTTAAAAGTTACCTTCTGGTCTGATTCAACCACTGCCCTTTGGTGGATAACAGAGCAAGGAAATTGGTCCGTTTTCGTCGAAAATAGGGTTAAAGAGATTCGAGAGTTGACGCGAGGTCATTCATGGAGACATATCCCAGGGAAACTAAATATTGCCGACTTGTTGTCGCGCGGATGTTTTGCGAAGCAAATGCTTCGGTCTAGATGGTGGGAAGGCCCCTTGTGGTTACGAGAAAGCCCTGAAAACTGGCCCACTGGTGAGATTATTTATTTGCATGAAGAAGTAGAATTGGAGAGGAAAAAGATAAAAAGAGTGAATATTGATCTATCAAAAGACGCACCCCCTTCGCATCGAATCAGTGTATCCAATTATGATAAAATGATTAGAGTATTTGCATGGATATTTAGATTTGTAAATAATTGTAAAGGTGGTTCTGAAAAGAATGGAAAGATTGAACTTTCACAGTATGAAATTGAAAATTCTGAGAAAAATTTAATTCGTTTGGTTCAAAATTATTATCTGACTGATAAGAAATCTTATAATTTTATTGAAACGCTCATTGATGATGATGGTATTCTAAGAGTTAAAACGAGAATACTAAATAGAGATGACTATGAATCTTTTCTGTATCCAATACTGTTACCAGAAAAATGTGATTTTACTAAGTTATTAATCAGAAATGTGCATAATAAGAACTGTCATGCTGGTCTTCAGATGATGCAATGCATATTACGAGAAAGATTTTGGATAGTCAGAGCTAGAAAGGCCATTAAAAATGTCCTCTTTAACTGTATCGTTTGTAAAAGATTTAAACTTAAGACCCGGCATGGAATAGTTATACGACCAATACAACGCATCTTTCCTCTGGAGATACAGTCCAATGATAGAAACATAATTCCTGATAAGAAACTGGGTGCAGAGGAATCTAATTCTAGTGCTGGGTGTACGTTAAAAAAGAGTATTGCACCTGATAAAATGGTGATGCAACAATATTCCTCCTCTGGACGACTTGTAAAAGTTCCAAAAGACTTGATCTTTTAAATAATGTTTGTTATGAGTTTGAGACTCAACCTGAGTCTCAAGGGGGGGGGAGGATGTTGTGAAATGAACTGAAGTAATAACCGGCGCGAGGCGCTGCTGCTTGTGACGTCAGCCTGCGTGCTGAGTGTTTTCGAATGTTTTACGTGTGGACGAACGAAAGCTGAGCTCGGAAGAGTGATACTGTTTTGATGGAAATAAAGAATGATTTATTAAGAATTTTTTTGTCTTTATTCATAATGCACCCAGCCTCGGGTAGAGGCAGGCCCGCAACTGAACGAACTGTTTTAAATATATTTGATTTATATATTTTCTGTGTTCTTCGTAACACGTGGCGTCCGGGATAAACGTCCGGATCTTGTGGACAGTGCAATAATTCTGCACGACAATGCAAGACCACATAAAGCAGAGTGTGTACGGTAGCTACTCCGACGTTGGGGATGGGAAGAATTGGAGCACCCAACCCTACTCTCCTGACCTTTTGCCCTGTGACATTGATCTCATTCCCAACCAATACATAGTAGGCGGTTTGCAACACGAGAGGGCATTGCTAATGCTCTGCGCCAAAAGATGACCCGATTCACACATGGTGCGGCAAATGCTGAGGCTGATGGTATTCAGCGCCTTCCACACCGTTGGTAGCATGTGGTGACAGTAGCAGGGGACTACACTGACGGTCTTTAGGCCCAGGTTTGTCATGTCAACTTTATGCGTATTGTGTTATCATTCTTTTGCACGGTGAATGCCATATTGCCCTGTATACTACCGTAATAAATTCGTGTGTTACGATATTTCAGTGCTATTCATTGTCCACACATGTAGTTAACACACATGTCCTTTCGTCTGTATATCATTTTCCAACCGGATTGGTATCTTCAAGAAAAAAAAAAAAAAAAATAGTTGCCATGACTTTTGCCCCAACCTACGTATTTGAGGAAGTACTTGCAGTTGGTTTGCCTTATCGTTCACACATTTCAAGTGATTTGTAATGTCAGTGCTTATCGTGAGCTACTGAAAAGTCTGAGAAGCACATTTCACTTTGTCAGTATGATCCTAAACCTTTTTTAATTCATCAGTAAACAAACAGTTTCTTTTTTGCATTAATGTACAGTATAAAATAATCACAAATGCCTACTCGCAATTTAAATTCAATTGAGATAGGGCATGCACAACATTGATGTGCCCAGTGTAAGTTCCATTGTTTGCCAACTCTAATTGAAACAAAATATCTAAATAATGAAATATCTGGATCTCATATCCTACAAGCTATGTTAAATTCCATGAAAAAAAAATGAAACATCTAAATTATTAGACCACATGCTATAGTTTTGTGGGAGAGCATCTAGATAGCATTAAAAGTGCTTATATCTAAATATGAAATCTATATAGACTGGTAACAGAAAGGACATTTTAATTGCCAAATCGCCGTTTTACTCGAGGCTGCACTACTTTTGCTTGTAGAGTTGGAACTTTTAAAATTTTACCAAATAAGCAGGACAAAATGATAAACTGGCTGGGATGCAGGAACTACATCATAAAACTGGGAATTTTACCAAAAAATCTGGCTTGGACGTAGGGACTACATCAAACAAGAACATCTGGCAAACTTATTCTTAGATAAATCAGGAATGATATTGACTTGATTATTATAATTATTGAAAGCACTACAATAAGTAGTGCTTTCAATTTATGAGGGGCAATTTTAGTATTTGAATCTGTTGTATCCTTAATGATAGTGCTTTTGATTTCCACTGTAGTATGGTTCATAAAATTAATGCTTAATGCATGCATTAATCCGAGTTTGAAATATGAACCATATTAATTTTATACAGTCTTGCATATAATTCCTGTAACAAAATCATGTTTTTTTTTTTTTTTTTTTTTTTTTTTTTTTTTTTTTTATGCTATTTTCTAAATATATTGGCTGGTACTTCTTTTCATTTTTAAAAGGTTTGGTGCATATGGTTTTTCAAAGATTTAATTTTTCTTTTTTAAATATTGAAAGAGCGCCTGGGAAGCCAAATTTACTCTGTCTGAAAATTTTTTTTATAGAAAAAGTAGATCTGATTTATTGACACCTGTAGCTTTAAATTGATGTTGAAACCCTTTTTCTTGAGAAATATTTATGTCTTGCAATTTAAGATCTACTCCCATAATGAGGTTATAGGCCAAACTTTCATGAGTACGATATTATGCAATTTCACTAATTAAACACTTAAGTACTCTAGTACTTGCTACGAGAGATTAAGAAAATACTCCAATAGCAAAATGATGTCAGACAGCTATCGCTGATGAAAATTATGCATATCAATACTTCCAGCTACATCTGTGACATATGCTCACAGCTAAAGGGTTTTGTATACAAATACCTTTTAGGCAAAATGCACACAAATACACAAAATATAGCAGTAAGCATAAATAATAGTAAACATATTCAACATATATTTATTAATGTTTATTTTTGCTACATGTGCTTTTGATTGTAGAGAAAAAGTATTTTAAATAAATTAATCAGCAGTTAAATAAGCAGATCATATTAGAGCAATATTTTTTTTTTTTTTTTTTTTTTTAACTCTTGCAGATTTAATTCAAGAAATCAGTGGTCAGTAATTTTTAGTTTTTATCTGTTTAAGTAATTTAGTTAATTTTCGTTTTTTTAATATGGCAAAGAACGTGAGGGTTATTTGCCTAGGGTGAAGGATAATCTTGGATAACTTTCTAAAGAAAACTGGTTTATGTTTACTTTACACATGGGGAAAACCAACCATGCAGCCAGCCTGTTCACCTGGAAATGAATTCACAGCACTCAGGAATCTTAACCACTCAACCACTGTTGGGGCTTAAATAATTTAGTAAACTTGTTCATTTGAAAAAAGTAAATTTATTTTGTTAAAAATATTGTTATTGAAATTGTGCATAACTTTCAAGTTATCAGTTGTAAGATATACATTATATCAGCACCATCAATAGAAGCATGAAAAAAAATTATTCCAATAAAGTAAATAAGTGAAATGAATTGTTAAAATAAATTTGTTGTTTTAGAGGATTTACATACAACACATAACATTATTCATCACTTCTTTCTAAAGCAGTAAGAAATGAAAATTATGATTTTTGTGAACTGCTGAACTGCATTTTAATTTACTTCAGATTCGGAATCTGATTCTTCTGAGCTGCCTTAGTGTTGGTAAGGTAAGAGCTGTTAAATGTGTGAAAACAAACCACAGATATTCATGCCCAATTACTGCCCAAAACCTCAGGTTTCAAGAGTCTCCAAAATTTTGTATTTTCCTCACAAAAACAAGGAAAGTGGGAATTAAGTGCATTTGAAGGATTCCTAGGATGCCAAAACTAGATGAACCCATGCAAAATGTAGTGAAATTTGGGGAAAAAAAAATGTAGCAGTTCTAAGACAAATCTCATTTTTAGAAATATATGTGGGAAAAATATACATCTTAGAAATGAAAAACACAGGATTTTATTTTTAACAGTACACATGGTTGTGCAATAAAAAATCAGTTATTTTCTGATGGTAGACATTATAAAGTGATCTTTACTGTTGCATTTCCCCCCCCCCAATGTGTATGAAGAAATGCAATAAAACCATGTACATAAATTTATAATTCTTTTTTCATTTTAAAATTAAAATAAATACTAGAGTAGTGAGCTATGTTAAATTCAAATCATGCCTTTGGTAATATTTTGCAATGGCAAATTTCTAACAAAAGTACCAAAAGTAATTTATGAAAATTCATCAATTATCCGAGAAAATGGTAAAGGGTGATGTCAGAAATAGTGGGGAAGGGAACTGAGGATAGCCTGCTTCTGAATGCATCATAAAGAAGAATCTGCTTCAGAACCACTTTTTCACCCATTAAAGCTGAATACCATATCAATAAATACATCTTGAATGGGATTATTATGTTTATATCTCCGAATCCCATCCAGGAAAAAGGGCATAAAAGTAAATACTGCTGCAGATGATTTGCATTTGGTACACGAATGGCAATTTTGTGCAGTTCTTAGCCAGTTATTTTTTATCCAATTCGGTACATAGCTGTATTAAAATATATTATTGTTTTGATCGATTAAGAAACACAAACTGGGCTTGCAACATACATTTACTTCTGAAAAATTAGTACAGTACAAAGTCCGTAATACGGACATCCATTATTCTGAATGATCTATAATCCGGACCTCAAAAGCCACAAACTTTTTTTTTTTTTTTTTTTTTTTTTTGTATGCTTTACACATGCGCGTTTAATGCTTCGCTTCCGATAGTGAAGAATGTGTCAGAGAACGAAAGGGAAAAACGTTTATTGAAAACGAAAAAATTTCGTTTGATGAGTTAGTCGGTATTCTAGACACAGCAATTACAGGACTTGAACAGTGGAACTTTGTACCTGAACAAGAAATTATGTCTGTTCATAGAATTAAATAGAAAGTATTGGCACAAAAAACAAAGCAATTTAAACAACTCACATTGAAAGAAATGTTTAATATGTGTGTGTGTGTGATTATGGCAAATCCTCGAGGGCTATTTGCCTAAGGGGAGTGATGCCTTCGTGGAGGACTTTCTAAGGGGAACTGGCTCGTATACACGTTACACATGGGGAAAACCACGAAAACGCCCATGCAGCCAGCCCGTTCGCGGGATTCGAACCTCGGACCGAACTACCAGTGTTCAGCGTTTTTACCGCTCGGCCGCTGGTGGGCGAAATGTTTAATAAAATAAACAAATAAATATTAAGCCTTAAAAAAAAATTGGTACCCTTTATATCAAATTGCTCTTTATTTCATAAATTACGGTTTCATATTTTTAATTGTATAGTTTCTGAATGCCAACTTACCAGATTTAAATTGATGATCTATAATCCGCAAAAACCCCTAATCCGGAATCGCCGAAGTCCCGATGAGTCCGGATTACGGACTTTGTACTGTATTTGTTGAGCATTTGGCAGCTAAAAGGCAAAATTGTTAATAAAATTAATACTTTGAAAAAAATGTTACTTATCCAAGCTGATACTGAATTTATAAATTATCTTCATGGTAGAAATCAAAATCCCATAGACATTTTTATTAAATTATTACTTTTCTAATTCTACATCATAAGATTTTCTTTCCTGAATATTAACTTTGTTTTCAATTTTTTAAATCTTAAATGTATCTTTTTGCGACATAATACAAAATTTTCTTTAGAATGTTGTCATGTGAAATTTGAACCAGACTAAGGATAATACTGAATTTACCTTAGTAACAATCTTGTTTTCTGAAGACTTATTATTAACTTATTATTAATTATTATTACTTATAATTAATTAGCATTTCAGTATGCAGCACTGAAGCTAAAATGTTAGTTGCCATGGTTAAAAAATCGCATTGATTTAAATATTTAAACACTTGGAATGAACATATATATTGAGAGATGTAAAAGAAAAATTGCCATTTTAAATCTGATGCTTCTGCACAAAAGTTAAGATAAAGAATTTTTTTATCTTTCAGGGAAAAACTAATAATACAGTGGTCATCAAAATTAAAGGATAATGACAGATATAAAATGTAACTGAAACTTAATGAAAAATTAGTAATAGACATTTGTACAAAAGCATTAGTTAATATAAATTAAACTGTTTGGCAGTTGATTATTCACAAAATAATCATATTAAAACCAAATTTATGCAATTTGGAAAAAGATGGAATTTTTTTCCTTTAATATGGTGTATGGTCACCTCAGACAGATATGCATACCTCACATCTTGATTTCATAGACTTTAATAAGGTGTTGATTAAATCTTGACACTATGCTTCCAAAAATGTATTTTTCAGATCCTGAAGGGTCCAGGGAGGAATTTGGCTCACTGAAATTCGACGCCCTAAGGCATCCCACACTTGTTCAATCAGATTCAAGTTCGGTGAGTAAGGTGGCCAATTCATTCGGAGTGATATCTTCTGTTTGCAAAGTGCAGTACAAAAATCCGAAATCCGGACGTCCGTTATCCGGAATGATCTAAAATCCGAACCTCAAAACCACAAACTTTAATTTTTTTTGTATGCTTTACTCATGAGCATTTGATTTTTCCTTCCATAATAAAACATGTGGAGATTTTCATTAAAAAATTCCGATTCTTAATTTCACTTAGGCACTAAATAAAATACCTCGTTATGAAAAAACAATCATGTAAGCATAAATTTGTGAGATTAATAATTTGGCTCCGTAGCTGAGTATCTGCTTGGCATACAAATCAAACCGAAACATTCACCTATTTTATATTCCTGGTGAGCCAGTTTTATTATATTTTGCTTTCATCACCGCATGTTTATTAATACATGACAGCTTCAGTAATAACTCATGCAGTGATGTTTAAAATGTTTTTAAATTAGTAATTGAATAACAAGAGTATGGCAACCTTTTGTGCTAACATTATGCTTGGCGATTTTTAAATGCTCTAAGAAATGTTGACGATGAAAAATTCAACAAAAATTTCTTTTCATATGCTAAAAATAGATTTCGTTAATGAAACTCATAGGCCAAAAGCTTACATTTAGTGCTATTTTAATTCAGAATAACTGATTTGTTATTCACCATAAACCCAGAAGCGGCGGCAGAATATGGCCGCACCGAACGACAGAATTTAGGGAAAACAAAATTTTTGGAATTTAGGGAAGCACCGAGCGGCAAAATTAAGGGATGAGTTATTTATAATTTAGGGAAAGCACTGAGATCCAAAGTTTAGGCACTTTGTAGCAGAATTTAGGACCCGCAGAAACTGCACCGGGCGCGTAATGGCAAACCGCACATTGAGTTGATCAATGTGAAACGAATTTCGCTTACTGCGCATGCCCAGAATAGAATTTGGCGCAATTTTAAAGGAAGATAAATAGGGTATATAGTTGAGCTGGGCGTAAACAGTTCGGAGTTTTAAAACTTGTCAGATTGTAAGTTGCTTCACTACTTAAAGTGAAAATATTGATTGTAAACAAAGCAAATTTTCCTTTAAGAAGGATTACAAAACAGAAAACATTAAAAGATATATTAGCTGAATGCTTATTGATTATACTTCTGAGGAATACAAGAAATTGAGTATTTACCATACTTTCTATTCGTATATACTTTCGCAAATTAAGGAATAAATCCAGTTTAAATTACTGAATTAAAGTCAAATAACTGATATTAAATGCAATGTTTATGAACAAAATAAACCAAAATTAAATGAAACAAAAGCACATGCAATAAGCACACAACAAATTTCCATAGTATTGGAAATGTAGATAGTAAAACAAACATAACTAACAGGCTTGTGTAAAGTTGCTTATGTTTTAGTCGCCAGTATTTCCTCCCACGCCAACGATACACCATTGAGCATGCGCAGTAAGCGAAATTCGTTTTAACATTGATCAACTCAATGTGCGGTTTGCCATTACGCGCACCGGGCGGTATCTAGCGCCGGCCCTAGATAAAGCCTAAGTATATGTTGGAGTTTGTATATTCAGGACTCACATCAGTTTTAAGCATGTGCAAGAAATAAACGTAGGTATAGTAAATAACTAAATTATTACAATTTAGGCTTAATACAGTACGCAATAGGAACAAGACAAAATTTAGCGGAACAACTTTGGCTTTCGTCTCCAATCTTTTGATACACAGCCAGTAATGTATTACGAATGCTATTAAGCTAGGCTAAAATTATCTTTTCTGATTCTTAAGCACTTCACTCTCACCATGCCCATTGTGGAATTATTTCATTTTTACAGGCAAGTGCTGCAAAATCAGCAGAACCCCTGTACTTGTGTATCAAAGTATAAAGAATTTCAGTTAATGCAGCAGACTGCGCTGCTCCTTAATCTTCTAATTTGATCCAGCTTATTATTTTTTGCAGACTGTTATTATTAGAGCAATTTTATAAAAATTAAGCTTGAACTTTCGATTATGTCGAAAAGAGTTTCCAATTCTGGAGCTGCCAAAGGATCTACAAATCTAAAGCATGTTTCGATGACCATCAAACAAAAATTGGAATTGCTGCAAAAAAATTGATAAAGGCATATCCGTCTCAAATTATGCGATGAGTAGGGCATTGGAAAGTCAACTGTACATGACATAAGAAAAAAAGAGAAATGAACTTTTTGAAATTTTTGTGGATTCCAACACCCCACTTGCAATGAATAACAGAAAAAGTGTTCGTTATGCTAAAAGTGACGATCATGACAAAGTGATGATTGAGTGGGTCAGACAGCATCGCAGCGAGGGCGTGCCATTGACGGGTCCAATGCTAATGGTTCAAGCCAAAATATTTCATGAAGAAATGAACTTCAACACTCAGTGGACATATTCGACAGGTTGGTTAACCAAATTTTAAAATCGCCATGGTATAAGACAATTAAAAATTTCAGGTGAAAAAGCTTCAGCTGATACTGAAGCTGCTGAACAATTTGCAGATGAATTCATTGAACTCATTACTAGTGAACAATTATCTCTAGAGCAAATTTACAACGCGGATGAAACTGGTCTTTTCTGGCAATATGTACAGCGAAATACCTTGGCAACCTCTACAGAAAAGGCTCCAACTGGTGTCAAAGATTCCAAAGCAAGACTAACAATTTTAGCGTGCGCAAATGCTGCAGGAACGCACAAGTGCAAACTTTTCGTAATCGGAAAACATGCACGACCTTGAGCATCTAAAGGAGTAACGATTTTCCCCGTTATATATGGCGCAGATAAAAGAGCATGGATGACACAAGCGTTGATGAATGATTGGTTAGAAAATTATTTTATACCCGAGGCTCGACGACACTTGAATTCGGTTGGTTTACCTGACGACTCAAAAATAGTCCTGATTGTAGACAATTGTTCGGCTCATACTTCATTTAAAGTTTTAGCGAAAGCTAATGTATCCGTGTAATTCTTTCCTCCAAATTGTAGGTATATCATTCAGCCTATGGATATCGGAATAGTGCGCTGAAATGCAAATATAAAGTAGCATTTTTAAAATGTGTGTTAAATTTCTTGAACAATGGCAAGGCTATTCACGAATTTTTGAAATATTTTAGCATAAATCTGCTGGGTGGAACATCGCAAGATCGTGGGAGGATGTGTCTCCAGATACGTTAGAAAATGCTTGGCATAATTTATGGCTTGCTACCATATTTCACGGTGAGAACGATGAAGATGATAGCCGCGAATTAGAAAGTTTTCGGATATCGCAAATTAAAGGCGAAATTTTCCAGTTATTGGATTTTGTAAAGAAATGTGGAGAAGCGGTAATAAATTAAGATGATATACGAGTAACAGAAGTTTTTCATTGCGACAACAATGCCCCAATCATCAATCAATTAACAGACGGCGAAATCTGTAGTATGCTTCTAGATCCAGAAAATACCGCTACCGATAGTGAAGAAAGTTACAGAGATGTTATTAAAAACGAGAAAATTTCGATTGACAAGTTAGTCAGTATTTTCGACACAGCAATTACAGGACTTGAACAGTGGAATTTTGTAACTGAACAAGAAATGTCTGTTTATAGAATTAAAGAGAAAATATTAGCACAAAAATCGAAGCAACATAAAAAACTTACATTGAAAGAAATGTTTAATAAAAGGAAACAAATAAATATTAAGCTTTTTTTTTTTTTTTTTTTTTTGTAAATTTTGATACCCTCTAGATCGTAATTGCTCTTTTGTTCATAAATTATGGTTTTATATTTTTAATTGTATAATTTATGAATGCCATCTTACCAGATTTAAATTGATGATCTATAATCCGAAAAAATCCCAAATCCGGAATCTCGGAAGTCCCGATTTCGGACTTTGTACTGTATTCTGATGCCACATATGGGTCAATGAGGCCGAGCATTGTCCTCCATTAGCAAAAACTCTGGGCTAGCAGCACGCTTAAACAGTCTAATTTGGGATTCTAATACCTCATCCATATATATCTCCAAGCGGTTGCAGAACCTCCTTGAAAGATGTGCAGCTCAGTGCTGCCATTTGTCATGATTCCTCCCCCAAACCAAACCGCGGTCGCGGAAACGGAATATTTCATAGACAAGAGAAGGCAAATGACATGTTCCTTCCTCTCTCCAGATTAAAACACGTCTAGAATCACTGTTCAAACTATATATAAACTGGTCAACTCGTCAGTAAAATATATTTAGGTCCAATTGTCTTGGCTGTATTGAATATGACGATGGCACCAGTTTAAACGGGCCTTCCAAGGTGGAATGTGTGGGACACCAAGCGATTGGTTTTCTCGCATACCAGGGATGGGCAAACTACGACCCGCCAGAAAGTTCTATACGGCCCGCGGATAGAATTTTAATTTGCCAATCCGAGGCAAATTAAAAGAAATATATATTTATATATTATATATCCATCTCCTTTTCTACTTTGTTTAAATATTATATTTTTTCTTCCTTTTTCTCAAAGGACTTATGATTTTTTAATTTATCTGTTTTTGTTCTACAAAACATAAATCGACGGAAATATCAAGCACAAACAGCTTTCAACCGGTAACGTGTTAAAAGCAGAATTTTTTTTTTTTTTTTTTTTTTTTTTTTTTTTGTTAGTTATAGATGTAAATTAGCGTCAACAAGTGTTATCTCTTTCTCGGGGAGCAGACATATGGGAATCCAATACAGGTGAATTAGACGTCACATGTCGCAGACTGCGCATTTTAAGCTCCAACCTGCGGCTTTTTCTATTGGCGCGAGTTCTAATATTATTGATTGCGTACATTCTAAATCTCGCAGAGTGGGATTTGGAGGGTGACAGCAGTTTTCGCTCCATTTCGTGTCAAACAACGCAAATTTACTGTCTTGGTAGCAGAACATGTTTCCCACTTGCAATAATAACCTTGGGAAAGGGAGTAAATTGAAGGAGCAGGACGACCCCCTGTCTTGCCATTGTCCGCCCAGATTGACCAAACAAGTTTGCTAAGCCAAAGAACGTTCTTTGGCTAAGCGTCATTTCAAGCGAGGACAGTCGTAATAATGGATACAGCTCCTTTACCAAAAGTAAGTTCGCTTTTAAAATATATATACAATTATTTCTTAATATAAATATCTTAATTATTATAAATTATAGTTAGATTTATGTGTCAAAATTTAAGTATGTAATAAAAAGTAGTTTTAGTTTGCTCTTTTTTTTTAGGTGTCTGTAAATTTGCTTTAAGAGTGTAATGCTGTAACGTAGTTTTATTTATTATGTATTGCTAACACGATGAAAGCTGTACGTATGGATGGTACTTTTTGTAAATAATTCTTAACATTATTTTTATTTTTGAACAATTTACGCAAAGCTATCGAATTTAATTATTTAAATTTAGTTTTGCATGCATTCCTATTTCAAATAGGAAGAACAGCGGTGGAAAAAAAATGCATACTAAAGTTTTGATTTCTTTTATAACACAAGTGTGTAAATTATTTGGTAGTATTGGAAGAAATAAAAACCGTATACTTTACTGAATTTCCTATTGAAGTCATATCGTTTTCAGCTTCTAGTAGTTTTTAATAGATTTTTAACTTTCATTTTTTTTATAAATTCTGCTTATAGTTTGTGACAATAAAATTCACTTACTGTTACAAAGCTGAATTTTTCCAAAATATAAATACTAGCACTACCTGGGTCATATCAGCATTCTAAAACTTATATTTTTGCAAATATGTTGTTATTCTCGAGAGTGTAGGTGTAGCTAAGGCCTATTGAACATTCAAAAGTCCGGGAGGCCAATAAAGCTGCTAAGACGGCTTTCCGTTTACGATTTAAAAAAAATCTTGCATTCTTTAAAAAAGGCTGAAAGCTTCAGATTTTAAATTACGTCCTAAGGGGCGTTTTTTTAACATTTTGTGTGTTACCTTTATTTATTAAATATCATGTTCTTCGCACTTAAATAAAAACATTAATTAAACCATAAAAACATTCAACAGCAATATCGCAAAATAATTTTAAAATGAACATATCTTTAGAATTCCCAATACAGAGTCTCGCGAGCTGGATATATATATATATATATATATATATATATATATATATATATATATTTTTTTCCTCGTACAGTATTGCCATTGCTCGCTTTGAAATCGTTTACTTTGTTAATCAAAAATTCGTTGACGTATTACAAAATATTAAATAATAAAGCAAATAATAAAACCAATTTCAAATTCAAATTAGGGCTTCCACATGCCCATATTCTATGGAAGATTACCTTATTCAAATTTTGTTGGCTCTAGGTACCGTTGTTTTACTACAATGCGAGAAACATACATACATTCCTGCAGATTCTTCATTATTTAATTTCTTTAAATATAATGTTTGGTGGCAGCAATTTGAAATGAAACATATCGGGAATCGATGCAAAATGCCAAAACGAAATTAACAGTCCTTCTGGGAGAATTGCCCTTTTGGACTAAAAAAAAAACCCAGCTATTTTAAAAAAAATAGTAAGTTTTGATTTTCTGATGACAAACTGAAAACTATTGTATTATTAAATATTCCAGGTCATTCATGCAGATAACTATTTAATGAGAATTCATTTTCAGTCAAAGACCAAGCATAAAATTTTAGTACCTTGTCCATTTACGTAGGTTCCATATTCCTAATACTTGTGCCACAGCAAATTGTCAAACTTATCTGCCTCTTATCTTTTTTTTAAACTGTAGCACAATAAAATATTTTTTTTTTTCAGGAGGGATTACATGATAGTTCAAAATTATCAGATTTTTATAACTGCAAGAAATTTCCGAAGATGCTGTTAATGTCCTAAAAGGTAATTTTATTTTCTACTCTGTTTTAAATTAAAAACTATACCTAGTCCGGATTTTTGAAAATTCCAGATATTCAGTTGACTTATGCTATATACATGTATTTATTTTATGCTAAATATGTATTTACTGACAAATATACGTATATGCCAATATATAATATGTACACCAAATGTTTATTTCTTTTAATGCGAATAAGAAAATTAAAAAAACAGTATTTATTTTTAAAAAATGTAAGGCATGTTTTTTTCAAACTTAATTAAATAGTAAAATTCGTACATGTCTAAACATTTTTATTTCAACTGTAACAAAACGACTTTTTTATATGTAAGCCATAAAACCTAAATGTTTGATGCATTTTTATTTTATAATATGAAAATTAAGCAATATTGCCTTATATTTGTGGCAGCGCCTATCATATTTAAAAAATTAACTTATTTTATTAACAGATAATAAAATGCACAATTAAAAAACAGCTTCTCCTCCCTTCTATTGCGGGAGAAAACCTAATTCCACGGGTTATTTTTATTTATTTATTTCCCCCTAAGAAAACTTGTCAGGCATACTTTCAAAATTGTCGAAATATATACTAATTTAAACATGATAATTCTAAAATGATTCATAGATTAATTCATATACATCAACTCAATAGTTAGAAAGTTAAACTAATGACATTTACTTATTACTTTTCAAGATTATTGCCTTTTCATTTCAATTAGTTATTATATCTTCTCCTAGTGATATTAAAATGAGTGAGAGGATCTGATGAAGTAATGTTCAAAATAATATAATTGTTTACATTAGCAAAAGCTATTGTTGTATCAAACAAGTCTTATAAACCTTTTCTTATGCACAGTCCTTTAAAGTAGGAAAGAAATGTAAGTAATCTGATTTTAATAAACTCATATGAATTCATTTTCTGGTTTAGATAGGATTTAAAGACCCAGGTAACACAGCTTGTTTACATTTTCAATAACTAAGTTATGTGAACACTGTTAGAGGCGTAGCCAGAGTTCTTGCTGCCTCGCTCAGTACACAATAAAAAGTCTATAAAATGTCAAAATGATATATATAAAAACAAAATATCTGGGTTTATTTTTGAAATAAAACATTAATTCTAATATCGTAAAGTACTATTTTGTTTGTTTTCCTTATACACAAAATCATTAATAGTATTCTAAAAGTTTGATTTACTACTCTATCAGCTGATTTGTAGACAGTATGGTACAATTTCTCAGTCTTTAGGTGTTTTTTAATCCATTTGTACTTTGCAAAATTCTTCTCGCAACAGTCATGAAAAAAATTTACAGATGTATATCAGTATTTGGAACTGCATTCTGAACTGCAGAAGTTCAAAGTTACCATCCTTTCACCTGCCTTCGAAAACACTACCGCAAAGAATCCAGTAAATGTAAACGCTGCAAAAGCACAAAGCTGATAGAATTCTCTTGCGGCCTCCTCGCTTTCTTTCGCTGCTGTTCAAAATTTATTTGCATGTGTCATTTTTTTTCAATTTATTATTATTTTGTCTGATTTCCGTGCTATGTTTTCTAAAAGTGATTTTAAAGTGTTTGCAAAGAAAATTTACAAAACTGCATACTCGAGTACTTGTCTCGGCATGAAATTAAGCATAATGGTTGAGATACAGTCAAGGAAATATTAAATTGCGTTTAAAGAATGTTTCCTTCTAAGATAATATGTTGCCGAAAATTTTCTTAACGGAACAGTTTTTGGGACAATTTTGAGAAAATGGGGGAAGGCCAAATTGATTTCAGTAACTAATATTTACTTTATGTAAATTTTACTTACGTATGCTTAATATTATATTTCTTGCTGCTCATTCCGAGTCGTAGCTAGGGTTTTCAGCGCCCAGGGAAAACTGAAGATTTCGCGCCCCCTACTGCTTGCCAAGGATGGAAAACATTTAATTCTAAAATGCCGTAACATCAGTTTCGCGCCCCTTGGATCCTGCGCCCGGGGACAGATGCCCCTTGCCCCCCCCTCTAGCTACGCCCCTGCGCTCATTTTAATTTATATGCCCTAAATACCATGTTTAACAGGCTGTTTACTTACAAATGCTTAATATCATGCTTTTTCTCCGAACATTAATGCACATTCCCTAAATATTACCCACCAGCGGCAAAGTCGCTGAGCACTGGTAGTTCGGTCCAGAGTTTGAATCGCATGAAGGAGCTGGCTGCATAGACTTTTTTGTGGTTTTCTCCATGTGTAACGTGTATACGAACCAGTTTGCCTTACAAAGACCTCTACGGAGGCATCCTTCCCATTAGGCAGATTTTTGATGGCATGTCAGCAACTAAAGGACAAATAAAGGCTTTGAAAAGCTGTCAGAATTTTATCGAACCTGTCGAAATTATGCTTGGCAGTAGATTGGTTCAAGCTCTGAATACAAAAACAGGTCAATTTGAAACCAAAATTGTAAAAGAAACATTTCAGTATGTTTCAGTCATAAAAACAATTGAAATGGTTTTGTCTAATAGCCATGTAAGAAATTATATCGAAAGTGAAACAATTTCTAATGATAGACATTTAAAAAACAGTTTTCATCTTTTTATGTCCCAAGAATTTTGAAATATGTGGAAACAAAACGCCCTGATCTTCTGGTACCAAGTATTGCTGATTTCAGTGGTAAAAATCTTTAAAAATTTAACTAGGAGTATAAATGATAGAATTTAATTAGGATTATAAATGATAGAATACTTTAAAACTTTTCTTTGTTTACTTTTTAATTACCTAGAGTAAAGTAATTTTGCATCTATTACTCCCATTGGTCTTTATTCTTAAATGGCTTATAGTTTTTTTCTTCTGGCTCGTAAAGGTAAGCTGTAAATGCATGTGCCTCTAGTGCCAAAGGCCTTTTTAATGATATTTTTGTAATCATTATGTAATAAACATGTGTATTTATATAGATATACATATATATATATAGATGACCTAAAAGCATTAGTTTTGCTCACAGAACTTTTGCTCAGCTAAAATTATTGGAAAGAAAGAGAGACAAAGGTTTTATTCATTATTAATGAGTAAATATTTGGCATAAGTCTATGCATAAAAAATAATTTCATATGCTTAGCTATAAAATTCTTTTCATAGGATAATATTTTTAGTTTGCAGTGTATGTATATGTAAATAAGCTATTGATACTATATGTAAGTGAGCTGAGCTGCATATCCTTTGAAATTTGCTACATATTCTATCTTGAAAGGTTCGTGTGTGATATTTATATAGTTTCAATTAATTATTACATTTCACATGCAATTTTTATCCAGTATATGTCTTTTATATATACTTTTATTTTTATTTTTGTAGGGTAAAGGCAAAGCAAGTATTTTAGCATCAAGCTGTTATTTGAAAAAAAAAAAAAAAAATCCAAATTCTGCACTTCTAATATTTGCTAAATGTAAGTATTGAGGAATTTTGATATGCTTTGCACTAACTTTCATTTTAAGAGGGCAGATTATATTAAAATGAGCCATTTTACAACAGTGAATGTATTTGGCCTCATGTGGCTAAAATTCATCTTCTCAGGCTGCTTTCGACTATTGTACCCACAGATGATGCATGGTCATTTAGCTAATTTCTGTAGAATTGGAATTGCATTGATTTGAATGTCACCTACATACTAGCAAATATTTCGAGAGAATAAGATGGTTTGTAATATGTGTGATGCCTTTATATGATCTAAATCTAAAGCATGACACTAATCATATATATGCATGTATATACAGTGAACATAGATTTTTTTTTTTTTTTTTTTTTTTTTAAACTTGTAAAGTGATGGAAAAATTGCTTCAAGGTGAAATTCAAAATATACACTTCCAGCCAGACTATAGCGATCATGAAATCAAGAACAAACATCTTTACAATAACAATAGTTTATTATGAACAACAATAGTTTATTATGAAAGGATGATACTTGTTTTCATAAGGAAAAGACAGACTAATTCTCCATATAGTTTGTTCTTTTTACATTTTTATGTACATTATTTATTACATTTTTCATTAAGAAGCAACGCACAAATAGACTATCCTATTCTATATTTGCATCAATATAATATTTACATATTCCTATATGTATTTATACTGCATTTTTACAGAAACTAAAAGCAAAAGACCTCTATGTGAATAAAATTACTAGGAATCACTTATTTTTGAAAGAAGAAAAATTTTCTGGCGATATTTTTTAATTGGAAAGATAAACTTTCTAGTATGGCTCATTGGTATTTGACTTGTCCTAATAGATAGGTAATGGATGTATTCTTAATAAAGAAATTTATTTTCAGGGAATAGAAGACATGGAATCTCTTGGACCAGCTCAGAATAAACAGCTCATTATAGTGTGTATTACAAGTTCATTCTGTATTAAAGCAGTAAATCACTTAATAGCATGCCCAAATCATGCCATGAAGGCATTTGACATTCTATTTAAAACTAATTTTGTATTTAGCGTTCAATATGCACATACATCAACAAATTTTTATAATTTTGTTGCAAGCCTTTTGTATAATGTCAGCACTCCTAGAGCTTGTGTGGACTCTTTAAATACATGTTTAAGTGTGAATTTATTGCATTTTGTACATGCATTACATTTCATGTTTTTAATGTCATTTTATTGTCATATTTTAGTGTCATATTTTCCATTTTTATATATGTACATATATTTCCTAATAAAGAGTTTTTCATGCATTGCTTGTTTTCACTTATATTTAAAATACTTCGTTCATTGAAATTATTATAATTCTGCAGTTATGGTAATGATTCCTATTCGGATTTAATCAATAAATGAAATACATAATTTTCAGCAGAATTATGAAAAATGAATTTTTAGCTTACACATGTGAGCTATAATCCATATTATTTCACTTTAAAATTTACTTTATTTTTCCCAAATGAGACTTGGAATTGGCATATATAAAAATAAATTATAGTCTAAAAGTATATGTAAGCATTTATTCACCTGTAATGATTAATGTATAGGAATTTGTATGCATATAACTTCTCAAAAATAGAAAGCGTAACAAGCTAACTTAAGATTTTAGACTTTATTCATAATTTGGGGTAATAATTAATTTTAAGCTCTTTATAATTATGTAATAAGAAATAGAAACATTTCTTTTGCAATATTTTGTGCAATATATGAAGCTAAAAACAATAGCATGAGAGTATTTTATGGTTACTTATTTTCTGAATCTCATACATTGAAAATAAAGCTGAATAATTTCATGTAAGGGAAATTAAATTCGCATTTGTTTCTTACTTCAATGTATATTAAAATTTATTATTCGATTTTTTATGCATATTATACTCAAGTAGACAAACTACTAGTAACATCAATTCACAAATTGTATTAATATATTCACTTATAAGTAGCATTTTAAGAAGTTAAATCTATCAGATTATGATACAGGTTTACTGACACATATATATATGATCAGCTGTTCTAACACATTCAAATTTTCATTATAAAATTTGTCAAGAACTATTTTTAATAAATTACTTTTCCAACTAGTATGATTATTTAATGGAAAATTTAGCTTATAATTTACATGATTACGTGCCCAAATCTTGTGAATAAGCATAATTTGCTTTTTTAAATTAAAATATGTATACAAAATTTAGAATGTATATCACTATATATATATATATATGATTCATCTAAAATGATTTTTTTAAATTTCTTTTATGAAACTAAGCATTTTTTGATTTCTCAAATTTTGAAAATATCTGAAATATTCAAAGTTTTAAGTACCTGAAAAACCTTATTTTTTATTCAAAAACTAAGTTTTTCATTGCGAATATCTTGCTATTCCAGTTTTTATATATAAGTTGCATTGACGTTCTTATTTTTATTGCTTACTACACATAAAGGTAAAAGCCATGTTTCTGTAAAATAAAATATATTCTGTGAGTTCAAAGTAATTTCACATCAGAAGTACTGTGAGGAAGTGATAGTGTTAAGTATTTCAGAATGTTAACTACACCGAATTTCTAATATTTTAATATGGATGTACGAGTAATTATTTTATATGTATATTTCGTTAGATTTGGAAAGAAAAACTATATGTCTAAACAATGAAGATACAATTGTCTTTAAACTGTGTTTTTTTATTTCAGTGATGGTCTACTTTGATTCATAATCCAGTTTTTATATATAAGTTGCATTGACGTTCTTATTTTTATTGCTTACTACACATAAAGGCAAAAGCCATGTTTCTGTAAAATAAAATATATTCTGTGAGAAAGTGATAGTGTTAAGTATTTCAGAATGTTAACTACACCGAATTTCCAATATTTTAATATGGATGTAATTTTTTTATATTTCGTTAGATCTGGAAAGAAATCTCAACACCAATAAATGTTTAAGTAAGTACATAGGTAGCAAATCTAAAACAGATGTATATATCAGATAATTAAAATCACAATAGCATGTTAAAAAGTAGTGTAAAATATTCTTTTCAAGAGATAATATTAACCAGATATCTAAAACAATACATCAGCTATAAAGTTTACATAGCAAATACCAATTTTCAGTTTGCCTATAAAATAATTATATAAAAATCGCACCATCAAGGAGTGAGCAGACTATTATTATAACTCCTTGTAATGTGTGTGGTTTCACCCGAATATCGGGCGATATCTGACTATCGAAGAAGAGCGAACGAAAAAAGAGTCACTCCTGTTTTTGTGTGAAAAGGGACCGCTTTTTACTAGAGTGAAATATCGCTCCTTCGAGGTTGGTGCCATTTTGGCATTAGAGGGAGGTGGGATATCACTCCTTTAGAGTCAGATAGGACTCTTTCGAATTTAGAGTGTATGGAAAAATTGCGGACATATAGCATCATTGTGAATAGTGGTGAAATTAATTAAACATAGTGCATTAGTGCTTGTTTGGGTTATACGTAAACTATTTCAACCCCAAAATGGCTACTAAAAAACACATGAAGTTGATTGAAAGTGGCGTGCTTTTAATGATAAATGGACCTGGAAATATTTTTTTTTTTTACATTTGTAAATGATAAACCAGTGTGTCTCCTCTGCAATAAAGCTGTAGCAGTCTTCAAAGAATATAACATTTCCCGTCATTTCACATCTAAGCATAAGAATTTCAATTATGAAGCAATGTCCGAATATGAAAGTAAACAAAACGCAGAAAGTCTTTGTAAAAAATTATCAAGCCGACAAAATATTTTCAAGAAGGTAAAGAGTATCCAAGAAGCAACTACACATGCAAGTTACATTATAGCATAAAATACTGCTAAAAATAATAAAGTTCTCAGTGATGGGGAGTTTGTTAAACAATACATGCTCCAAGTTTGTGATGTTTTATGTCCAGACAAGAAAAATAATTTTGAGACTGTAAGGTTATGTCGAAAAATCGCGACTTCTAGAATCAAAGACATCGATAAAATTTAGACACCACAATTAGAGTCAAAGACTGGCCAGTTTAAATTTTGCTACTTAGCTAAGGATGAAAGTACTGATATAAATGCTACTGCTCAATTAGTATTATTTATAAGAGGTGTCGATGAGAACTTTGAAATTACTGACGTACATGCGTTCTTTAAAGGGAAGTACAACGGGATGTGATATTTTTCGTGAATTTCAGGAAGGATTTTTAACTTTGAATGTGCCTGTAACAAATGCATGTAATATTACTACCGATGGAGAGCAAATATGACAGGGAAAAAATCTGGATTTTTTGCACTCTTTAATCAAAACTATCTCGAAAATAATGGTTTTTTTTTTTTTTTTTTTTCTGCATTGTGTTATACATCAAGATGTTTTGTGTAGATCTGCATTGAATATGAAACCCGTGCTTGATGCAGTCGTGAAGCTTGTAAATACTATTCGATCTCGTGGGCTTACTCACAGGCACTTTCGAGATTTTCTTCAGTCCGTGCAATCTGAATGCTCTGATGTACTGAATTACACGAAAGTAAGATGGCTTAGTGCAGAATGATAGTCTAGTTTCGAGCGAATTTTGCAGCTGAAAGACGACATTGTGTCATTCTTCCATGAGAAACAGTGTTCTGCGAAGTGCGAAATGTTAGAAGATAGGTAATGGCTTTCGAACTTTGCATTTTTCCCAGGTCTTCTTTGTCATATGAGCAACTTGAATGTCAAAATGCAAGGAAAAAATCAATTTATCGACGATATCTGGGCCCATCTCAAAGCTTCTAAACTAATGATGCGTTTGAGTCATAACTATTGAATACTGATTATTCTCAGAAACCACATTCACTTTAAACAACACTACGGAATGGAATTTCAAAATGCATCCATTGCCAGTTATGTAATTTGCATATTTCTGTCGCTAACGTATGCACGGAAGTGCAGTTTTATGTTCAGTTGTATTTAATTAACATAAATAACTACAGCATTGGGCATTGGTTGCAGAGTTGATTTTCTAAGAATATTTTTTTTCTCATTATCCTTTAATTCTGATGACCAGTGTAGAAGCTTATATTTAAATATTGTTCATCATCTGAAACAGAGTGACAATCCATGCACTGAAAGACCCCATCTTTGCTAAAGAGCAAAGAAGCTCAAATCAGCAAGTTGGATTTAAAGAGCCCACGTCTGTTTACGCTTTCCCTCCCCCCACCCTTGCAACAGCTGATGAGTAAAATACTTTCAAGTCAGGCAATATATATCAAACTCAAGGTCAGGAACCTAAAACTGTGTTCATTTCAAAAGAAATGGACATAGGATGCCATCTAGTGGCCTTCAGAAAAACATTCCAGCTTAAAAGGCGTATACGCATCACCCGTCCTCTGAATGCAATCTCTAGTGATGCGTGGAAGTGACATCCAGCTGTAAGAGACGTTCTTATGGAATGCGTGTATGAATAGGTTAAAATCTATGTTAAATCTCTTGAGCAATGGCAAGGCTATTCAAGAATTTTTGAAATATTTTAGGATAAAATCTGCTGGGTGGAGCATCGCAAGAACGTGAGAGGATGTGTCTCCAGGTATGTTAAAAAATGCTTGGCATAATTTATGGCCAGCTACCATATTTCATGGTGAGGACGATGAAGATGGTAGCCGCGAAGTTGAAAGTTTCTCGGCATCGCAAACTAAAGGTGAAATTTTCCAGTTATTGGATTTTGTAAGGAAATGTAGAGAAGCGGTAATAAATGAAGATGATATAACAGAAGTTACAGAAGTTTTTCATTGCAATGACAATGCCCCAATCATCAATCAATTAACAGATGGTGAAATGTGTAGTATGGTTCTAGATCCAGAAAATACTGTTAATCAGAGGGAAGGAAGTGACAAAGAGGTTGTTGAAAACGAAAAATTTTGATTGACAAGTTAGTCAGTATTTTCGACACAGCAATTACAGGACTTGAACAGTGGAACTTTGTAACTGAACAAGAAATTATGTCTGTTTATAGAATTAAAGAGAAAGTATTAGCACGAAAAACGAAGCAACATAAAGAACTTACATTGAAAGAAATATTTAATAAAGTAAACAAATAAATATTAAGCTTTTTTTTTGTAAATTTTGATACCCTTTAGATCATAATTGCTCTTTATTTCATAAATTATGGTTTCATATTTTTTATTGTACAATTTCTGCGTGCCATCTTATCAGATTTAAATTGATGATCCGGATAAACCCCTAATCTGGAATCGCAGAAGTCCCGATGAGTCCGGATTACGAGTTTAATGTTATTTTTGTATTGTATTAGTTTAAATAGTGTTTAAAAATAGACTGTATTTTGCATGCAATGCGCCATTGCATTGAATACCTCCCTGTTGAAATTACACACCAAATTTTTGTCTTTTAACACCTTGTCATATTCAATGACACGGTTTTATCTCACAACTAACTTAGCTTTTATGATCTCAACGCTTAATATAGATTTCTTCATTGACAAGACCTGTTCATATTAGAAAATATTCTGTCAGTGGGTGTAGTACAGCATAGATAATAAAGAATCAACTTTTCAGTATTAAACGCATCTTGAAAATCTAGCTGTCTTTTGCTCATTTTAGAAAATAATTGCACTTCTCTATCCAAAATGGAAATGCTTTATGTATTCCATACGGCCATCTTTCTCACAGTTACAAATTTTATGAGGATTCGTTGATCAGACGAATTTCTGAAGTTTCAGGGATGTAATTTAATGAATTTTGAGAAAATCAGTTGACCACATTGTAATGTCATTTATAATGAGTGTGTGTGCAAAATTTGAGCTCAGTAGCATATCAGGAAATAGTTTAAATGTCAATGTTGAGGTTTTGACCATAGTGACAAATACCATGAGAAAATTAAATAAAAGCTTATTATAGCATGGCTGGTTTCAAAGTGAATTCCTGAAAGTAACTTAACTAATTTATTCTTATTATAGTTTGAAAAAAGTCTTAAGACTTTGTTTTATAACCTTTAAGAATTTTAAATCTTTAATATAGATTAACCGTTTTACGGATTTAACGAATACGTTTTTGGATGTTAGAATTTTAAAGTCCGATAACAGACTATAATATTAAGTACCATAATAAAATCGAGAAAATCAATGTTTAAAATGAAGTTTATAAATGTATAAAACATGTATAAAATGAACAAATCGAAGGTGTTTGTTTGCTATAGGAAAAGTACCTTCAATATGGAATATGATCGCCTCTAGAAGCAATACAGCGATGTGTGATGTTTTCAATTATGCGGTCTATCTCAGTTCCATAGGAAGCGAGAGCCATTGCTCTTGCAAAGCAGTTGCAAGCGCGACAAGGGTCTAAGGGGGTGGATTGAGACCAGCTAGACGTCTCCCTAAAGCATCCCAAACGTGCTCGATAGGATTTAAGTCAGGGGATCGAGCTGGCCACTCCATGCGCATAAGTGTTTCCTGTTGAAGATAATCATCTACGATGCGAGCCCTGTGTGGTCTTGCGTTGTCGTCCTGTAACAGGAAAACATCACCTATTGCCCCGGCATATGGGCGCACATAAACATCAAGGATGTCATCTCTATAAATCTGAGCATTCACGGCTTCCCTAGGAAAGACATGGAGCTCTGTGCGTCCACCCAAACGCAGACACTGCCCCTTCCGTATGCATCTCTTTCACGGATGTTTGACGGATGATAATGGGTTCTAGGTTCTCTCCATATCAAATAACGCCTACTGTTGCTTTCTAGACTAAATCTGGACTCATCCGTAAAGAGAACTGCCCTCCATTGATCAGGCGTCCAGTGGACATGTCGTGCCCATTGAAAACGGTCCCTTCTATGGTGTGACGTGAGCGGCACACAAATCGCTGGTCGCCTCGCCTACAGACTACCTTCGTGAAGCCTTCTACGCACAGTTGACGTTGACACGAACCTTCCGGTGGCTGCAGCAAGAGAGGATCTAAGAAGAGTCGGAGTAGCGGTTCTATGACTGCGTGCACTTAATGTCAAATATCGGTCATCGGCGCTCGTCGTAGCAGTTGGCTGTCCTTGGCTGAACTTCCTAGATGCCGAATCTGTGGTTTGAAATTCCCTCCAAAGTCTATGAACCACAGAAGGACTCACATTTAGCCGTCTGGCCACTTCTGTTTGACTTTGTCCTGCCTCTAATCTCCCAATGGCTCTCCATCGCAGTTCTGCAGGCAAATGATGCCTGGAGGTCATTGTTACGAATTGGCTATCTCAGATTTCTGATGTCACTGTCACAGTGAAATATGTAGGCTTGCTCTCAAACATGGACTTTTATGCTCCTCGCAGGTGACGCATTCCGAAAGCAGCGCCACTAATTTGCATATCGCAGTTTTACTCAGCTATTGTTACTTGGCAACATATTCAAATTTTACACGGTTTGGCTTATTTTTGAGGGAGTTATCGCTGTTTTTGTGATTTTTCCTTAATTTATGATAATCAGTGAAGTAATGTATAAACTAAAATGATTATACTTAACAGTACTTTAAATACATTTTAAGCAACTGAGTGAGAGTGCTTTTAAAATAATATCTATCTGCATGCACAATAATTTGTTAAAATCGAATTATTGAGATTTTTATATTTTTCTTTATTCTTGTCAAAAAATAAGAAATAAAGTTTCAAATTAATGTAATGCAGTACAGTAGAAATCCAATTGCTGAACCATTTGGTCTAAAAGTGTCAGTTTGTGCTAAGTACAATTATGTGTGTAAATTTGTTTGGATGTTTTTGTTGATTTAATTATAACAATATAATAAATATAGTATGCATTTCTTTAAAGAAGCTACTGAATTAGATGAATGTATCCATTATGCAAATTGGCTTAAACAGACACTAATGGAAAATCAATTATGTATGAATTGCAACAACTAAATATTGGGAGTGCATATGTCCTAGCCATTACACTTGGTAAAAGGGAATGATACTTCCGGCACAAGTGGAGCCATATTGTATCTCTCTATCTTATTTAGTTGCTTGTTAGTCCTTGCTTGAACTGGATGCTGTTTTGTCAGTGTAATCTCAGATTTTTCATAAAGTTAAAAAAGACATCCGACTGAATGTTTTCAGTTGTTCAAGGAAGTGATCGACAATAATTGCATGTCAGGCACTTGAGATTTTGAATAGTACAAATGATTTTTAGAAAGTCAGGAGGAGGTTGAAGAAGATAAATATTCTGGTCAGTCTGTGACATTAAGAATTAATGAAAACATTAAGAAAATTAATGAAATTATGTAGAAAGACTGATATTTGAGTATTTGGATGAGGGCAGACATGACAAACATTGACACAGAGACAATAAGAAAAAAAAAAAAAAAAAAAAAGCATAAGGATTTGCAAATGACGAAAGTTTGCGTGAAAATGGTACCAAAGAAACCTGCTGTGAGCAAAAGGAAAAACATCTGCTGTGACACTATGGCATGGTCCATAACAGAGCCTAATCATCATGTGACTAAATGTGGATTTTCCAATACGATCCTGAAACAAAGTGTCAATCCATACACTGAAAGCAAGAAGCAAAAAAGCTCGAATGAGCAAATTGGAAATGGAAGTCATACTCATCTTCTCCCCCCATACCTGGGGTATAATTATTATTGAGTGGGTACCTCAGGGCCAAATGCTAAACCACATTTACTATATTGAGGTTCTGACCATATTCCGTGAAAGGGTGAGGCAGAAATGGTCAGATATGTGGGACAAGAAATCATTGATGCTGCACCAAAATAAGTGAAACAAGTTCTTAATGGACAGGAGAGTTACCATGCTCGGACATCTACCACATTTAGCAGACCTCCCTCCATTTTACTTCTTCCTATTCCCAGAAGTGAACATATTTTTCAATCTGTAGAAGAGGTGGAGGCAAAAATGGCAGACTTGCTCAAGAGGCTGATACTTGAAGACCTGCAGCACTGCTTTGAAAAATAGGAAATACAGGAAGAGAAATATGTTAAAGGGATTAACAGCTATTTTTAATAAGTTTTCAATAAGACTTATTTTTCAGACCAGTCTCCTTATTTAAATTGTCACAATGTGTTCTATAATAATCCTATTATCTGTAGGAAATATTGTTTTCGAAAAACAAGGATAGGGTGATCCTTCAAATAGAAGATTTTGTTTTATAAAACTATATTATGCATTTTCTAATGCTCAAAATTTGTTTTGTTATCGAAATTTTAATATGAAAAAAATATTAAAAGCGAGGTAATATGTTTAATTTAAGTGCTTATATAAATTAGACTACATAGTAGTACATCCTGTTTTTATTTTATTGAAACCCCCCCTTTTTTTAACTTCACAATTTTTGCTAAAATAAGATGAATGAAAAAAAAAATCTTATATGCAGTAAATATGCACCTGGCCTGCAGGGGGGAAAAAGTCTTATTACTTTTATGAGCTGTAGTTTCAGTTAGTCTCAATATTGAGTTCTACTACATCTATATATTAAATTTTGCATTAAATGAGTTATACGATTTTTTTAAATATTTACTCATAGAAATGTGATATTATTTGAAATTAAAAACATGAAACTATTATTTAGTTAAAAACACAAACTGAATCATCATAATTTTTTATATGATATTCAACTTATACAGGTTCAGCTTAACCCAGTGTGAAGTAAAGAATTCTAGAAAAAGAACAAATATTTTAAAAAGAATTGGTTAAAATATTAAAAATAAATTTTGTCAAGATAAAGTAATTCTTTTTTAAAATATTATATCTTAAAGTTACAAATTATGTACAGTTAGGTGCAAGTATCAGGGGTTTATATAAAAGTTTTGTTTAAATAATTTTTGAAGCTATCAAATTTATTCATATGTTTTGACAATTGTGTTAAAATCGCGTATCCCAGGAAGGATGTTTACTAATGCCTAATACTATTTAAAATAAAGTTAAGGGTTTTTAGAAGTATATAAATTAAATTAATAAAATTTCTTATGTCTGATCTTCAGTTGGAAAAGAACTAAACAGCAAAAAATGAAATATGAAGTCTAATATAGAAAGCAAATTATAAAATGTGCATAAACAGTGAAATAAATTTAAATAAAACAGCTATAATCATTCATTACTTCTTTAATATGCTAACCAGAAAAACAAAAATGCAATAAAATTTTATAACAAAAATTTTTAATATGAGTTAATCAAATGCAATAAAAATTTTCGATATTCTTCTGTTAAAAACTATAACATTTTCAGCTACCATGCATTTTTAATGCTAAATTTTTGTTGGCAATTCCCCCATCCTCCTGATTTCATCCTTAAAATCTTCAAAAAAAGAGAAACATGAAATAAAAACAAATACTAGAAAAAGGTATTATATTTAATGTTTCTAAAATGACTAAATACAATATACAAAATTAAAATAACAATAATTAACAAACATTCCACTGAAAAATAAAAGAATCATAAACATAAGAATATGCATAAAATTAAAAATGTGAATGTTTATAAAGGTAATTAATGCCAATTACAAAGTCAAACCAAATTAGTAATACAAAGGAGAGGGAATTTATTTCAAAGCTTCTTTTAACAAATCTAAATTAAAATGTAACACTTCGAAATATTACAGACAAAAATACAGATTGAGAAAAATTTTTTATTTTCCTAGTAAATCACATTTCCATTATAGATACAGGAAGATGGATAAATTATCAAAGTAAAATATTATTGCAGTGATAAATTATAATAAAAAATATTTTACTTATTTGATTTTAAATATTAATATATTTTATTTGATTATTGTTATATTTTTTATTTTAATTTGATTTTAAGGTATTTAAATATTAAATTTAAATATAAATATATATTAAAATTCTTTGTAAGAGGAAAATTAGAGCTATGTAATATCATCCGAATGTACCACTTAAAAAATACAATGATGTACCTACAAAAAGTAGGATTCACAAAATTAAAAATTCTTTCAATATACAGGGTACCAAGTAATGTCCCAAATCACCCTAAATTCAACCAACGTAATGGGATTATAGTGTTTCTGTAATAAAAGTGCCCATGAATTACAAGATGACACTGACACCAAAGTTTCTAGAGGCATAATATCGAAATTAGCTTTATTTCAGTTAATGATGTGGGGAAGCTAATCAGAAAATTGAAAACCATTGTTTAATTAATAAAAAACAGCATTCAGTAAAAATCTATGGTGCAAGCAGAAGGTTGTAAAAATTTTTTCAGAATCCCACTCAAACCCAGTTCCAGCATTTTTTACACTTGTATAACTACAACATTTAAATAACTCAAAGCACAATTTACCTGTATTTAACTGCCATTTGTAAAAACAATTTAACTGGCACCTTTTGATCTCTGAAGCTGGCCCTGATCTCACTTTTATATGTAAATATGATAAATGTGACAACTAAGATCCTGAAGTGGCAAATGATAGCTGATTCTTTTAACATATGAATTACTAGTATATATATATATATATATATATATATATATATATATATACAGAGAGAGAGAGAGAAAGAACTACTATGTGAAATTCGAAAAAATGTAAGCAATACTGCATGACAATACACCTTGCAAGTTCCAGAATACGGAATATGCTGTATATTTAACTGAAAGTAATATAAATAGAACTTTTGCAGTAAATAAGGTTTTCAAAAGTTAACATTTTACATTTAGGTACTTTCCTTACCCCCTCTTCTATTTCAAAGCTTTCCAGATAGCAGCTATAACTTACAACTAGCATCCATAATGGCAAAATGCCATTATGGATGCAAGTTCACTTGATAGTGAATGGTCACTTTACTGATATTTCAGTTCTGTAACTTTAGCCATTTATTTCAAAGTTACTACAGTGAATTAAAATTTTATTGAGCACTTGTTATATTTTGAAATCATAAAGTAGCATATTGCATCTCACAATATAAAAAATACAAGATAATTTTTCTATTCCAAATTGAGCTTAACATTCTATCAAAGTGCTTAAAAAGCCAAAATGTACAGATTTTGGAAGTCACATGTTAGCTTAAAAAAGGTGTTTAATGTTATACTGGTATCAAAATATTATTCAATCAGTTTGGCACATTGTTCAAAACAGTATCTGTAAACAAATATATAAGAGAACACTGTTTTGTTACTCAGCAAACTTTATTCATTTAGATTATAATAAATCAAATTTTTCCCAAATTTTGTATCTAGAGAGTGGAAAGCTTTATATTCAATAACTATACACTTCAACTATCTCCCCTTGATTAAAATTGTCAAACTAAAAATCAGTTTCTGTTTCTCTTAGAATAACATATGTCATGCATGGAAAGTTAAAGTGTCTTAATACTTTTATAACTAGGGATTACAATACTTAAAGATCCATTTTTCAGTAAATTAAAAAAAATAAGCTCAAATTTTTGCAGCTTAATTGATATTATTTTACTGGTAATTTTGTAAATAACCAGTGTCAATATGAATATTAAATGTTTTTAAAATTCATCAATTATAATATATATTCAATTAAAAATTTGATCTAATTTTTACAGGCAATGAACTTATACATTTTACTGCTGTAATATTAGTTTTATAACAGATAAAACGTGACAATGAAACCACCTGATTGTGAAAACACATTTTTTAAAATATATTGTTGATGTTACACCTAAATACATGCTCATAAGCTGAAAAATTGGAATGGTGAAGATTAGAACATTTTTAATTACTCCAGTAGCACTTAAATTATAAATAAAATCATGGAATTAACTGAATGCATATATAAGGATAAAAAAAGCTGCTACTAAATTATGAGAAATATTATGCAATAACACCAATTCTGAATATTTTTGAGACCCATTGTATCAACATTTACTGCTACATTACCAATGGAGGAAAAACAAAAACTGTTGTATCCCATGAGGAATTAATTCTCTGATAAGCAAACAGATAAAAAGAAAATCCCATGAGGAATTAATTCTCTGATAAGGAAACAGATAAAAAGAAAGTTTTCGAAAAAGAATTGGTATAGTTTTAGCACGAAAAAATAAGAGGAAAATGTATTAAAACGCCATATGATTTCCTAATGACTACTAGACAAATAAGTAGAGTATCTAAATGAACTTTTTCAGAGACCAGTTTATATTTTACAAAAATTAGATTTTCAGTTAGGAGAGTACAGAATTATGCTTCTTTGTGTTGCCTATTTTTTAGGAAGAGTTCTTTTTAAATAAAAATTATTTGATTACAGTAGTGAGTGATGGTTAAGTATATTCATTAAGTATGTGAGAATGTGTATATGCAAGAGCGCATGTATTATTTGCTCACTCATTAATATCAGTAAAACTTCAAATTCCACCCCCCAAACAATAAATATTTATTTGTAATGTGTCAAGGATTTCTGGACTTATTAAGAAACTAAAAATGTAATATATAAAAAAATATGTAAAAAAATTTGAACTGATATTCAAAACTGATGAAATGGTCTAATTTTGATAGACACTTTCTTGCAGTTACTCAATGTAATAAAAGTCAGTTTAAACTTTAAATAAATATTAAGTTCTCTATTTGCACTGAATAATAATGTATATATTTTACAGAATTATATTTTGATTCAATGCAAATAGCTTTCTCTCCCCCTCCCACCAAGCATGAAAAAATTTTACACAAATGAATTTTGAACTTCAAATACAGCTGATTTTTATTGTTTTGACAATCATGAAAGTAAATATATATTATTTAAAAAATTAAGAAAATTAGATTATTTACTGTCTATTTATACATCAATGTAATTTGGCTTACTCTATTGTAGCCATAAATATACAGGAAATTAATACAAACATTTTTTGACTTTTTATAATGGTTGTTTAAATATCTAATTTCATCAGACATTTGGCATTAAAATATTGTTTTTATGTATTTAGAATGTATAAAGATACATTATATAGTATGTATAAAGATGATTATGACATTAATGAAGAGTAAAATGATCAATCATTGTATTAAAAAGTTACATAATTTTCAAATAATTTTACTAAAAATTCTTATTGCAATATATGTGTTTATTTAAAAAAAGTCTTGGAACTTTAAAAAATTAGGATGGAAAATTTATATGTACAATACATGAAAAAAAAAAATAAATAATGCATAATATATAATGATGTAAAAATATCACAAATATAAAAGATGAAGATTTCAATTCAAATATTCTCAAAACTATGGTATTCATATTCAATCAATAATTGAAGCATATTAAGGAAATATATTGCTAATTCAGCTTGATGGGAATCAATCCTTATTTATATTTTGAAATTACAATCTTATAACAAAGAAAATTAGCACAAATAGTACGTCCTGTTATTTCTTCTATCATTAAAAAAAAATTAAATGTGTAAACCTCTATTGATTTCAATTCCTATTTGCTATTTTTAAGCTAGTGAGAATCAATCATAAGTTATTAGAGAAGTTTGTGAAATGTTCTACGAGGGCCATCCAGGAAGTAGATTACGTTTCCATCTGTGTCCGCTAGGGGCGGGGCTAGCGCGGCCATCTTGGGGTCAGAGCGTTGCGCAGCTCAGTCTGCATCTAGCCGTGCTAGTGAGAGGTTCGTGCTGTGCTCCGTTCAGATACTGTGACGGTTTGAAATGTCTGCGTTAATTGAAAATCCCGCGAGCTGCGCTCAGTAATAAGGTTTCTGACTGCAAAAAACTGTAAACCGATAGAAATCTATCGGCAGCTTCGTGAAGTGTATGGGGACAACATTATCACTGAAGGTGGAGTGCGTCAGTGGGTCATAAGATTTCAAAATGGCCGAGCCAATGTTCACGACGAAGATCGAAGTGGGAGACCCAGCATAGTGACCGCCGAACTTCTCGAAAAAGTCGATGCTAAAGTCCGTGAAAATCGAAATTTCACAATAACGGAACTTTCTTTGAGTTTTCCACAAATTTCGCGAAGTTTGTTGCACGAAATCATCAGCGAAAAGCTTGGTTACCACAAGTTTTGTGCAAGATGGATTCCAAAAATCTTGACAGAGGACCACAAAAATCAGCGAATGGCTGCAGCGTTGAACTTTTTGGACGCTTACCATAAGGATGGTGACTCTTTACTCGATCGCATCGTTACTGGTGACGAAACATGGGTGAAACATGTGAACTGTGAAACGAAATTGCAATCAATGCAGTGGGGGCACACAAGTTCTCCCCAAAAACCCAAGAAATGCATGCAAACAATGTCGGCAAGGAAGATGATGGCGACTGTTTTTTGGGACAGAAAAGGTGTAATTTTGGTGGACTTCCTGGAAAGAGGCACTACAATAAACTCTCAAAGGTATTGCCAAACTCTCCAAAAACTCAGAAGAGCAATTCAAAACAAGCGCAGAGGAATGTTGAGCTCTAAGATCTTGTTGATTCACGACAACGCCCGGCCCCACACGGCAAATGTCACTCGTAAAGTTCTTGAATCTTTTAAGTGGGAGTTGTTTCCTCATCCGCCGTACAGTCCCGACCTGGCACCGAGCGACTTCCACCTACTCCCAGCAATGAAGAAGTGGCTGGCTATGCAGCGTTTTGATGACGACGCACAGCTGCAAGAAGAGGTAACGAAGTGGTTGAAGGCGCAGGCGGCCAAATTTTTCGACGAAGGAATTTCCAAGCTCGTACATCGCTACGATAAATGCCTTAATTTGTATGGTGACTATGTAGAAAAGTAGTATTTGAGTGTGGCTTTCATCTGTATATAATAAAATTTGTTTCCTATACTTTGTTTATTTTTTTATTCCAAAACGTAATCTACTTTCTGGATAGCCCTCGTATTTACAAAAACTATCTTAATAGTTAACACTTAAAAAAAAAAAAAAAAAAAAAGGAAATTCTAATCTGTTGAAATATTAGAAAAAATGTAAACAATAATAAATCCTTTTGTATTTATAAATAACTTATCCTAAAGAAATAGATGACTTTAAATGAAAGAAAAACTGTGACTGGCAATGGAAAATGCATGTATCAATAAGTGCATAAATAGTTTTTGTAGATGGGATGGAATGTCCACAAATGTAGGATGTTCTAAGAATAAATTTCATTCTAAATATCAACAACAAAAACACAGAATTAACTGTAAATAACTTTCTTTCATATGAAAAATATTTACTCTGATAAAACATCACATAGAATGAAATATTTAAATGAACTTTTTTTCAGGCAGGACTTTCATTTTATTAGCACATACTACATTAAAAAATTAGAGCAAACAAACATTAAAATACTCTCCACACTCGCTCTTTCCAAGTAAAATGTTTTTGATATTCTAAGTACATGCATAATTTATTATCATTCCAATATTCACATATAAAAAAGGCACTACAAAAAGTTATTTTGTGTAAGTTATGAATAAAATGGACTCTTACATAAAAGAATAAAATCTGAAACATTACAAAATACAGTCTAGGTTTTACATTTTGATGACAAACATTAGCATTTTTTAAGAGAAATCATCTGTTTTTACCGCTATATTTAACACATACAGAACATTTCTGCACATAAAGAAGTGGCATTACAGTAGTTCAGATGACTATTCAAATTATATATTTAAACATACAGGGAAAAAAGTAATCATAACAATAATTAATAATTATTAAAATAAAAATTTCCAGCATGTTTAATTCAATTATATTTAGTTCTTCATTTGAAATTTTCATATACTAAATAGACAATAATCAATGTACTATAAAAATCAAATTTTATTTTGCTCTCCAATTATCTTCTAAAAATACATTTCAAGTACTTATCTTGTAAATGATTCAACCACCTTAAAAACTAATGAAATGTAAGATATTAAAAATAAAAATTAAATTTTTGAAATAACCTGTTTGCAACCAAAGTACTCCAGGTTGAATTCTTTATAAAATTATTCCAGAAAGCAACAAAACAATGACATATATAGTAACAGCTATTAAACGACATGGAAAACAAAACTAACATTAAAGCATTACAAAAATGGAATACAAACTTTTCAAAACAGAGATATTTTTTTTTTACATGTAACCACTTAAACACATAAAGCAACTTTAGCAATAAGTAACCAGCATTTTAAGTTGAGGTTTAACAATCATGCTGACACTTCCCAGGCCCCCCTCCAAATAAAACATGCTTACACAATTTTTATAATAATAAATTGGATGAAGTTATTCTAGATTATGGTTTCAATTCACCATTATAATATAAAAATATAATTTTATTTAGAGAAAAATGTTTTTAGAAACTTATTTGAAAGTATACATTCACAATTTACACCTTTTGAATAATCAATGAATTGAAAATCCTTCTAGTGCATTTAATTTCAGATGCTCAGAAAATCTTTCCATTATATGTTTTTTACTGAATTTTTAAAATTAAGAGGAGGACAAGGGATACTCTCAGTAGTTGCAATCTGTATATAATAATAATTTTTAATACTCAAATTTTGGATTAAACTGATTTTCACACCAATATGTTTACTCTTATCAACGTATTTATTAAAGTATTATTATTATAATAATTGTATTCTTATCACTGTAATATAAATTTAGCAGTTAGAATAAATACATTTAACCACTTATGGTTCAGCACTATATCTAAATTGAAAGTATGTATTGCTGTCATCAAATTAAGAATCAAGTTTTACTCTGCACCACCTTTATATTGAATAACGAGATTTTATTCCAACTTTTATATCAAATTACAAGATTATTATAATGACAACTATTTATTTGGTACTGAACAACCTATTCATTTTTATGAGTGTTTCTTAGTTTGAGAACCAATTATTACAATACATTATTTATAGCTTAATTCTGAAAGATTTAGATATGCATATATCTAAATTTTATTGCCTCATTTACATGCTACATTATTATTATTACTAATTACTGTTACTGTAAAGTTCTAAGTTAAAGAGTGGGATGAGGATGATATAACTCTAAATACTTTATTACTACTTGTTATTTATTTTGTTTAGAAGAGTTTCTTTAATTTACCACATGAGAGTAAATATTTAATGGAGGGGGAAGAAGTGATATTATTACAAAGCAATCTGCATGAAAAGAAAGTACCAAATATGTGAAATAAAAGAAAGCATGACCTTTAAAAGGATAATACTTATACATCAATATCATACTCTTATACATCAATATCATCATCATAAAAGAAATATCTATTGAATAAACAATAGAGTTATTTCATTTTTACCTTGTATTAGAAATTTGAAGCATGAATCTTTAAAATAGCAGCAAAAAAGTATAAGGCTGACAATAATTAAAAAAATAATAAAACACTTCAAAACTAATTTGGATTATACTACTAAAAAAAATTTATGGTAAAAGTCCAGATTGGAAACATAAGAAAAATATCCTGATAATAAAGGTTTAAACTAGTATATAATAACAACTGATTAGAAAATAAAAGTTAAAATTAAATTTCCTTCAATTTTATTTTACAAACATTTTAATTAAATAATTTTTAAAAAATTGTTTCAGTAAATAAAGCAAAACTGAGAGCAAACTTAATATATATTGAAATAAACACAAATTAATTCCTAGCACATTCTCAGGTCGACTTGAATAAATACATTTTTCTCTATTGCAAAAATGCAATTAGTACATGATTATCACTTGTACACAAAAATAATGCACTTTTCTGATGTCTGTATATGACTAATAAAACAGATCTGTTTTGTTACAGTGTAAAATAACACCAACAAAGACAAACATTCCAAGCTATATGCAAAACGAAAAATTTGTTTTATCCTCAATTTAAAATCTTGTTCATATTTTTAAAGCATTTTAAGTAGATATTTATTAAACGTAATGAAAGTGCTGAGAAAACAAATACAATAAAATAATTAACTAAAATGTATGCTTGATCAAAAGATGAATCAATTATATAATAATCTAAATGCCCTTTTTTAGATACAGTTTACTTCAAATACATATACAGTTTTCTTTGTATTTTAAAACTCTTAGTTTTATAAATGCTTATCTGAGTTTTACATTTTCTTGTACATGCCTATTAATAATACTTATCATGTAAACTGTATTTCCTTTTAATTACTAGATGTATGTGGATTTATTTGATTTATATTACTATAAGCAACAATTCACAATACATAAAGAAAATACAATAAATGAATATGTAACATATAAAATAAATATATATTTGTAAAATGAGTTGTCCATAACTGCTCTTTATTATAAATGCAAATAAGATAAAAGTGTACATATGTCACTCACCAAATTCTTACTCACTAAATTGCTTAAAAAGACATAAAAGTAAAAAGTAACTAATCCTTCCACACACACACACACAAACAAACAAACAAACAAACAAAAAACTATAATAAACCTGGGAAACATTGAAATTTACTTCACAGTTGTTATAAAGAACGATAAGCTATTTGAAGGATTATAGATGATCAGCAAAATTTTGAAGGGGGGGGGAAAGGGAAGAAAATATTGTTCATAT
The DNA here is from genome assembly GCF_044657685.1 of Stegodyphus dumicola. Lineage (NCBI taxonomy): Eukaryota > Metazoa > Arthropoda > Arachnida > Araneae > Eresidae > Stegodyphus > Stegodyphus dumicola. The sequence continues at coordinate 41,204,994 of NC_140776.1, forward strand.
ATTATATAAAACACACACAAAAATTCCTAAAGCTATGAGATGTAGCAAACAGATTCTTAAAGGAAATTCTTATACATCTTAAAGTGGTTTTTCAGCATAGTGAAGAGGTGTTAATGTTTCCATTTTCCATATAAGCTTGTCGATTATAGTTGTCAACTGACTATTTATAACATCCTTCATTTATCTTTGATATTATAAATATGTATTGAACTTAAATGAAACAAGTTAATCAGTTAAAAAATCACTTTATGCAGATTTCTTAATAACATTCTGCAATGGCTGTCATTCTACATCATGAGAGTCACAAATAAAATATTAGGTCCTAAAACCCTGTAAAGATTCATTGCAAAATTTCCAAGTCTACTTTTCGTGTGCCAAAATAAAAATGATTTTAAGGAAATTTTGTAGATTTCAATCCTTTATACTCATCACGTTTTTAAGTTTTGCTGAAATAGTAATATACATGTGATTGTAGATGATGACTTGAGGATTCGAATAGATAAATGGATGAAACTTTGCAGACAAAAATTGCCTTTGAACACATAATTTTATTTCATAAGTAAACAGGTTCACATATCATCGCGGGTGCAATATGCAACTGCACAATTTGAAAACTTACATTCTCCGATAATAGAGACTAAGCAAAGCAATAAGAACACACATATTGCAGGAGCAAGCAAAGCAGGGGGATAAAGGAATGCACAATAGTAGCAGACATGTTTATAATAAAAAATTTCTTCAGCTGATTGGTTGAAAACTTATCAATTTGCAGCATAGTTACATAAACATGAAATGGATTAATTTCCAGATGGCAAAATTTAGATTCTAATATTAGTATTTTTGAGTTTCATATATTTTTAAATTTTACACACACATATATACATATTTAATGTTTTCATATTCTTTTGTGTATAACCTTTAAAACAGAAATGTAAAAGCTTTTAAAATTTAAATTTTTTCTGAAATGGGGTTTAATTTTATTCAGCAGAAAAACCTTACCTTATGATCTGACAATAGTAGATATTGTTTTTGTTTAAGAAACATAATGAAATATTTTTTCTTAGTCCAAAGGGCATTAGCCCAGAAGGGCTATTAATTTGTTTTGGCATTCTGCATTGAAAACTTTAAATGCAGTTCATTTTTCAAATTGTTGCTAGCAAATATTATCGCCCTATGTTATATTCAAAGAAATTAAATAATGAAGAATCTGCATATATATATGTATATTTCTTGCATTGTGATAAAACAATGGTACCTAGAGCCATCAAATTTTGAATAACGTAATTTTCCACCGAATATGGACATCTGGAAGCCAAAATTTGAAATCTGTTTTATTATCGATCTCATATTTTGTAACACTTCAACCAATTTTTGATTAACGAACTCAATGATTTCAAAGCGAGCAACGGCAAAACTGTATGAGAAAAATAAAAATTTGTTATCTCTAGCGCGCGAGACTGTGTATCGGAAATTCTAAAGATATGCTCATTTTAAAATTATTTTGTGATATTTAATTTTATGGTTAAGTGCAAAGAACATGATATTTAATAAATAAAGGTAACACACAAAAGGTTAAAAAAACTTCCCTTTGGACATGATGTAAAATCTGAAAGCTTTTAGATTAAAAAAAAAAATTTTTTGCATTTAATTTTTTATTTAAATTAAATTAATTTTTTAATTTAAATTAATTAATTATTTAGTTAAAAAATTTTAATAGAAAATTCATTTCTTTGACATATTAGAATAAAAACTTCTGGTTTTCTTCTTCATTATTATTATTTCCATCATACAAACCTTTTAAATAATTTATTCGATTCTTGGAAGAAGTTTCCTTTTTTCCTGTGCAAAGAATTTATATATTGCTCATGTTTAATGAAATGAATATATACTAGCACTTTTTTTTTTAATCTTTTACATCTAGCAACTGCTATGAATATTCATTTTGTTGAGAATATTTATTCTGCAATCAATTTTGAAACCAATACATTTTTGCAAAAATTTATTCTTTATTCTATTTGAAAACTGGGATTAATTAATTGTTCAAAACAAAAGCTTTTTGAGATGAAACTTTTACTAGAGCTGATCATATTAAAAGTTTATAGCTATTTATTAATAAATGCTACAAGCTAATAATATATTAATTAATTATACATAATTAATTATTAGCTAATAAAAATATAATGCTATAAAAACTAACAGATGTGCTTTTTTAAGACACTTCATCTCCTAATGTTTACATATGAAATGAACTAATTTCTAATTAAAAATTTTGGCTATTGGATTATGGGCAAAAATTAGAAACTACCAATACTTGTTTCTGTAATAACAGCAAGTGCCGAATAACAGTCTCCAAATAATGTTATTTTTTTTTTCATAAGACACTTCATCTCCTAATGTTTACATATGAAATGAACTAATTTCTTATTAAAAATTTTGGTTATTGAATTATGGGCAAAAATCAGAAACTACCAACACTTGTTTCTGTAATAGCAGCAAGTGCCGAATAACAGTCTCGAAATAATGTTATTTTCTTTCATACATTGTGTTTTTTAATTTTTTAAAGGCTGCAATAGCATTTCTCTAGTTTTCACCAAATTTTTAATTTTAAATGTCACATATTTAACAAAGTGCTTAAAGGGGCTGCTTTAACAATGAAGTACTAATTATTATTATTATTATATAAATTCCTTAAAATAATTAGTAAAAATTCTGGAAAATGTCGAAATATTGAAAAATCACCCTGCTTCCTAAATTTAGTACAGAAGTTAGTGCAAATGAAAATGTATAGTTATTAATATTTAATTAATTTTAAAGTATTACACTAACCTTCCTTCAAATTATTACTTAATTTTTAAAAAAATTATTTTGACAAAGCTACACATAATTAAATCCAGGTTTGTTCTAGAAAATTAATGGGAAAAAAAATTAAGTAAATAGAAAATCACGTTATACACTATATGTTCAATTTGAGGAACAAATGGACATTGTTAATTTTGAGCAGTATGTAATAAAAATGGCTCACAGAGCATTTTTTTTTTTTAAACTGAAGACTTGGCATATTAAAATATTTAAAAGTATTTGTTACACAGAAACAGATTAATTAAAACTGCTGATTTAAAATCAACCAAAATTTCTTACTCAGTAAGCATTAGTTTCCAAGAACTAGTTATTAACATGGCATGCAAAACAGACTATAAATAGAAATACACTCAAAACTACTTCTAACACTAGAAGCTGAAATTTATTATAAAATGATATAAAACTCCCTATATAATACATGAATATTAGAGGCTAACAACATTTATTCATATTTCTATTTAAACAGCATGCATGATCTGCTATCAATTAAAAAAAATGAGCAATATTATTTACACAACAAAATATTCTACAACAATTTACTTAGAACAGTATAAATAGAAAGTTCTAAACATGCAGGGGAAAAAGTCACACTTTTTGTGGCCTAGGGACATTGTGTGGAGCTTCATTAAATTCCTCCAATTCTTCTCCAGGATCAGATTCAGATGCAAGTTGAAAGTATTGCTCACTTCTTGTGGGCCATAGGAGATGAGCCATGATTGCATAAGCCAGAAAATCTGCACTAGAGGTAATACCTGGACATGAAAGTTATTCATAATTTAATATTAAACACAGATAATATTGTAAGCTTTAAAAATTTTATATGATAAATATCAAAGTCTACGTACAAAATTAGATATTTGAAAGCATAGTGAATGAAATTATTTGTGGAATGAAATATGGATAGATATGAGGCTAGAATGGAAAAAATCTTGAACTTCAGTAATGAAAGCAGTAAGGGCAGAAAAGCAGAATGAAATTAGAATATGCAGAAGATAGCAAAGATAGAAAAAACAAAGTGAATTTAAGAGTGAAATAAAGTGAATAAGTGAATTCAAGTGTGACATTAAGTGTAAATAAAGAGAACATAATATTGGAACAGAGGGAATAATGGCATTGAAAGACAAATGGCAACTGAAGCAACAACCAATTTTTTTTCCTTTCTGTGCCCTATATGTATAAGTGAATATATATGTTACCGGCAAAGTTTGAAATCCAGCATTCTGTAGAATGCTTAATGGCAATGTATGAAAAGATTCATATTTCATACATTTCCTAGGCGTTCTATAGAATGTCCAATGATAAACTGGCAAAGTATGAAATACATCTCTGATTCGTATATAAATACAGAGGAACAGCTAGGAAAATTAATCGAAAGCATCCAAACAATGAAAAATGGTGAAACTAATCAGATTATGCAAGAAAAAGAGCCTATTTAAAAAAAAACATGGATGAGATTACAGTCGATAGTGGATTAAACCAACTTGATGAAGGCATGCTTACCGAAGAGATTTCCGTTTCTGATAACTGTTGTGGGTGTTTAAACGAAAGGAGTGATGCACTTGCATACCACAGAAGGTATGTTTTTTTACGACACTTTTCGTAAAAAAACATACCTTCTGTGGCCATGGTATTAAAAATGATGAAATGGATATGCTGTGCACCCTTTGTTTCAAAACTGAAAATGCTACTGAAGGTAAAATAAATTCTAAAATCAATCTGGAAATACAAGCAAAAAAATGAAAATGAATTTGGAAAAAAAAAAATTTCCACAGCTTCTTTGGGAACTACTGTGCGAGTTCCTTTTCCCAATGTCGATAAGGGGCGACTTGGAACTTCTGAAGGATTTTAAAACAAGTATATGCAAGATCACAATTCACCTAGGGACTTACTTAGAATTGAAGATATTCCTGACCATAAAATTCCTTTCTGATCAGTTGCAATTGCTCAATCCAGTGGAGGGGGCCAAGGATTCATCAAATGTATGTGTAAAACAAAGTGTCAAACAAAATATAAAATGTCTTTGTGTGAGAAATGTAATTCAAAATGTCTTTCTACTATGTTACAACTATTAGGTTAATTTTAATTTCTTATTTTTTATATGAAAATTTTATTTCTGTTAATAAGAAAGGCCTAAATTTTGTTTTGTGCAACTTTCATTTTTCTTTACGTATTTTGAATAAACTTTTTAATGACACTCTCATTTATTTTTCCTGAATAACATTATTATTTTTGAGGAATTCACATTATTTATGTAATAGCCTTATCAGAACCTTTTTTCCATACGTTTACATAAATAGCATTTGTCATTCTATAGAATGCCTAGGTATTATATACAATGCCTAAAGAAAATATGTAATAATTCTCATATTTCATACTTTGCCTAAACTGTTCGACACTGTATACAATGCTGCCGTTTCATTGTAACATTGAATTGCCGGTAACATTTATAACATTGAATCCAACATTGATCATTGAATATATATATTGTTCCAGGAAACTAAGAGAAAAAATAGTTTTTTCCCCTCTTTGAATAAAACATGCAAAGGAAAAAAACTCATGAATTTTTTCAGTATTTTCACAATATATTAGCACATGATATTATTTTCATGATATGAAAATTTTGCATTCACTATGATGCAAAAAAATTGCATTTCAGCAAAACAGCAACTTATTGCTATTTAATTTGCATAAGACCTGCACTTTCCGTCATAAGTAAGTGAAGTGGATTTCAGGCTATATTATCATTATATATCATATCATTTTATGCTATACTATTATAACTAAGGGGGGAGATAAGGGTTTCAACCACAGGAATTTTGTACCAACACTTCATGTTGCTATCATTTGTAATATTTTTGTCATTATTTTCTAGCGAATAGTGTTTTTATTTAATAAACGGGCATTTTCTTAAATGCATTGCATAATGTACTGAAATGTGCCTCTGAACTTGTGCCATTGTCCAAAATGTTCAACTTCTACCTCCTGACATAAATTCTATGTGCTAATAATTTAGACACACTAGACTTCTAAGAACACCTTAAATTCAAAACTATTCCTAATGTGCTAGATTTAAAATTTTCATAAAACTTTAGCACCAGCTGAAAAGCCTAACTTTAACTACAATGAAATGAATGAATGATGAAGGAAAGCTTTTGCTTTAACTTATTTTATCCTAATATGGTAGCTTGCACTCAGTTCTCTCAGACATGCATTAATAAGTTTAACTTTTACAAACTCACTGCTTTCCAAAAATTAAAGAAAAATAACAAAAAACAGCAATAACGTTTTCAAAAATAAGCCAATCCATATAAAATTTAAATATGCTTTCAAATAAGAATTGCTGAGCAAAACTGCAGTATGCAAATTAGTGGTACTGTCATTATAAAATTTTAATATGCTTTCAAATAAGAATTGCTGAGCAAAACTGCAGTATGCAAATTAGTGGTACTGTCAATTAATGGTACTGTCTGATATATGTCATTTGCGAGGAGCATAAAATTGCATGTTTCAGAGTAAGCTTGCAAATTTTGCTGTGATAGAGATAAGAAATCTGGGATAAACAGTTTTTAACAATGACCTCCAGGCATCATTTGCCCAAAGAACTGCAATGGGGAGCTACTGAGAGATTAGAGGCAGGATAAAGTCAGAGAGTGGCCAGGTAGCTAAATGTGAGTCCTTCTGTGACAACAATTTTTAACCATTTGGCATACAGGAAGTTCAGACAAGGATGCCAACCGGTACAATGAGCACTGATGACCAATCTTTGTTGTTATGCCCACAAAGGAATAGAACCTCAACTCATAGCCTCCTTTGCTGCAGCCACTGGAAGGTTGGTGTCAACATCAATCATGCATAGAAGGTTTCAAGAAAGAGGTTTGTACACGAGAGGGTAACCACCATTTGTTTGCCGCTCACGTAATGTCATAGAAGAGAAAGTCTGAGGTGGGCATGTCAACATGTCTACTGGACAAATAATCAGTGGAGGGCTGTTCTCTTTACGGATGAGTCCAGGTTTAGCCTCCAAAATGATAGTAGGCATTATTTGATTTGGAGAGCACTTGGAACCTATTATCATCCATGAAAGAGATGCACACGGAGGAGACAGCGTCTGTGTTTTGGGAGGACACACAGACCTCCCTATCTTTCCACATGGAACCCTGAATGCTCAGGCCTATAGAAATAACATCCATGATGCTTATGTGTGCTCTTATGCCAGGGCAATAGGTAATGATTTCCTGCTACAGGATGACAACACTAGACTAGACAGGGTTTGCATCGTGAATGCTTATCCTCAGCAGTATACAATTCAGCACATGGAGCTCGATCACTGGACCTGAATCCTATCAAACATGTTTGGGATGCTCTAGAAAGACATACAGCTGCTCTCAATTCTCCTCTTCACACCCTTGCCATGCTTCGAACTGCTTTGCAACAGCAATGGCTCTCACTTCCAATGGAGATAGGCAGCATAATTAACAGCATCACACATCACTATATTTGTTGCATTAGAAGGAATTCAGCGATTAAGGAAGGTAATTTTCCTACACTAAAATGACACATCCAATTTGTTCATTTCATATATATGCTAATTTCTATACCATAGTTGTCTGGTAATTTCTTTTCACGTTTTTTTATACCTTACTATGACTTGTATACTGTGGGTCAATTTCATTAAATTCTACATGAAACTTTTTGAGTGATCGTTTTGTGATTTCTCCTTAATTAATATTAACAAGTATAAGTTAAGAGAATAATTTTACATTTACAAAACTAATTTAGCAAACATATTTCATAAACATATTTCCTGTGACATTTACAACATTTATATTTAAATGATTACTCAGTTTGCACTTTACATCAGAAGACACAGAAGTCACTTAACTTATAGTGTAACAGTATACCAAACTGTGTTTAAAACAGTCCCTTGAGTTGAGTCAAAATCTCATTTTTGTACTAAACATAAAATCATTTAGATAATATTAACTTCTTCCAAAGCAGTCTCTTGGACTAAAGTAAATAACTCATTTTTATACTGAACTTAAAATCATTTGGATAATGCACAATTAAATTACAAGCTTCTTGCTCTATACAAAACTAAAATGTCCTCACTTGAGGAAAAACTCAAAATAAGCAGCAGCTGTTACACTTAAAGATATAAACCAAAATAATCCAAAAACTGAATACTTGAAGAACATAAATCTATCTTTTTCTCTTGTAATAATCCTTCATTTGCTTGTCCACTAATTCTATGGGAGGTAAGTATTTATATGTTAAAGCCTTACTCTTCAGTGCAACTTTTGCTCTGCTTCTGAATGCAATGGCATTTTCTGCTTCAGGGTTTTTCCCAGATCCTGGTGGACTTCCTTTCTGGCTGGAGAAATTTTGGAGATGCCAGCCACTGCCTTGCTACTGGATTTACAGTTGTCTATCTCCACTAGTTTCCTGTGACTTCATCGGTTATGCTTGCTGTTGCTATTGCAGTCAGAATCCTCATTTAGTTCCTTTGAAACTTTCTCCAATGCGAAAGCTCATCATCTATCAGGCGCTTTCCGCATGAATTCTGCCGTAGGTAACTGTACTTTTCCCTATAGCTGCGAGCATTTCTCGGCCCCTAATTCCTCATGCATTGGCCTTCTACTGATTGATGTTGGTTACTTGGTTGCTCCCTGCATCTGCTGGATCTTCTTAACTTTCCTCTCTTTCTGGAACCTTCTTTTTAGCTATTTGGGCTTCCTCTGTCCATCAGTTGGCTTTCTTTTGAGTGGCTGCATTTTGGTTTTTTCCCCCCCTTCATTCCCAGAGTTGATGGAAACTTCTCCATATTTCCCAATGACCCTTCATTGTTCAGACTACATGATTCCTACACAATATCTATAAGAGGTACATTAGCATGCTCGTAATAGCACTTTATTTGATCCAGGTTTGCCTTTCACATTTCTTTATTTGGGGCTTTTAACAATATTACAGTCTCCTTTATTTGTTCAACCCTAATAAGGCCTCAAAATTTATTCCAAAATTTACCCCACTTTATCTTGACAGTGCATGAAAAAGAATGTTTAATTTTCAAGACTTTATCTCCCATCCTAAAGTTAGATTTCCTTCTTTTCTTGTCAATATATATATATATATATATATATAATTTTTTTTTTTTTTTTTTTTTTTTTTTTTTGCTTTTCCCTAGCCACATCTGAATTTCTGATACCTACATTAACTAGTTTCTGGATTCTACAAACTGAAATTACTCAGACATCTTTTTAACAAAAAATATATATCAAAAGGCATAATTAATTTTCTGGCAAGAAATAATTCAGCTGGCTTCTTCCTGCTAGTATCCTGCTTAGCTGCCATCAGGGCAAATACAAGTTCATTGATGCAGCTAACTCAGTATTTACAATATTTTTTTATATAGCTGCAAATGATTTTAATAATATTTCTTTTCACTCATTCTGCAATATTTGATTGCAGCCAATAAGGAACCAACTCGAAATGTCGTATGTCAAGTCACGAATGTAAATCCTAACAAACTGTTTGCCATTATCTAATATTACCTTCAGTTGGGCCCCATATTTTATATAAAATTATTTAAGAAAGAATTAGCAACAGTTTTAGTGGAAACTCTTTTGAAAGGAACTATTTCTACCCACTTTGACAAATGATCTGTGATGAGCAAATATTCCCTTTTGTTAATCTATTACTTTCACTATGCATGTATCAGCCTAATATGTCAGTTCCCATTAATTCATTAGAGTAAGTAGCTTCTGTGCTATTTAGATACCTGGCTGTTCTATAATTAACATCGGCAACAAATATTATAGGACTTGACATACTGACTAATAAATTCTTGTAGCTGTGGAAAGTAGACAGCTTCTCAAAATTGCACACCACTTTTATTATCCTGAAATAGGCAGATCATGCAATTACTGCAAAATACTTAATCTCAAACTTGCTGGGATAACCAGTCTTAATTCATTATTTTTCTTTGTTGATTTGGAATAAAATAAAAGATATCAATAATTTCATAAATAGCAGCTATTTTTGATGGCTGTTATATCTTAGTATTCAAAATGATCAGGATCTTTCAAGTAAGCATTAACATTTTAAAATTCCGGGTCTGTTTGCAACTCAAATAATTATTTCATGAGAACCTAAAATTTTTAAGTTATCCTCATTGCACACTTGAGTTGATTCTTCTAGTCTTCTAATTTCCTTTTCAACACAGCACCCACTACCACATTTTCTTTTCGGGGAGCGTTAAGTGTTTATATACTAAATTTTATTCTTGAAGTTCAAGGGCCCATCGCATGAGTCTTGGTGACAAATTCTTCCTGGAATAAAAATGAACCATGGCAGCATGATCTGTATAAATTTTTATAGGTTATTTCCCAAAATAAACTTTAAATTTCTGAAGCACAAAAAGAACTTCTAAGATTTCCCTTTCTGCAGCTGTATAATTTCTTTGTGTTGGGCTAAGTGTCTTCCTAAAATATGCAATCAGCTGTCCATCTTACATAAGCATGTTTCCTACCACGAAATTCAATGCACATGCAAATATTTCCAATCTTCTGTTTGCATCAGGGAACTTGGTACTTGGATTTAAGCTTTTTTCAAGTTTTTGAACACTGTGTTTGCTTTGTCCAACCAAGTAAACCTGGTTTTCTTTCTTTTTAACTTTAATAACGATTCTGCTATCTCTGCAAAATCTTGATAAAAGTCCACTTAACCCTTTAAGGACGGGCATCCCATATATGCATTCCCTAAGAACGTCTCTTACAGCCGGGTGTCCCATCCACGCATCAGCAAAGATCGCATTCAGAGGACGGGTGATGCGTATACGCATTTTAAGGTGGAACGTTTTTCTGAAGGCCAGTAGATGGCATCCTGCGTCCATTACTTTTGAAATGAACACAGTTTTAGGTTCCTGACCTTGAGTTTGATATATTCTGCATGACTTTGGTATTTTACTCACCAGCTGTTCGAGGGTGGGGGGGAGGGAACGCGTAAACAGAGGTGGGCTCTTTAAATCGCTGCGTGCTAATAAAAACATTCTCGCATCTGATTTATATCCAATTCCTTTTTTATTCTGTTTTTCTCCTCTACTATGTATGGTCTTTTAGGGTTACTGTGCGGAGTTTTTTTATGTTTTGCATTGCCTTCAGATATATTTCCGTTCCTTCTTTTCTTATTTAGGAAAGCCTCACCTCCAGTCTATTATGGCGGGAAGGCGCTATTTATCAGAGGACGAATACCCTAGTATGGTTAGTGAACCATTTAATTAACGCAAATGAGAGTACTGATTCATTTTCTAAAGAGTTAAAAAGTGATACTTTTTCTAAGAGTTACAAAGTGATACTTCTCTGTGCTTCGAGATTTATCACACTCGTTTTCATTTTAAATTTTGTTACTTCTTACTGTAAATAGTCTTTATTGTGTTCTTTTTATTAATTTTAAACTTTATTGATGGATTTTATCAATTAAAACTTTGGAATAATTTGAATAGCGCTTCCGAAAATTATTTTAGAAGATAAGCAATTAAGTATATTTTCATGTAAAATAAAGAAAAAAATGTTTTAAGGGCTAATTCTAACATATATAAGAGCTCAAGTAATAATCTAAAATGATACCAAAAATTACGATGCTAGAAGCGAAACTTTTGTTTTTCTGATTTTTGTTATAAAATTAGGCTTAGCGGTGCAAAACCTCCATCCTGTATGGTGACTGCCTTCGATTCTCTTCCGCTCCGCACGAGCGTCTTAAACAAAGGTGCGCCGTCGCGAAAAGGTTAATAGGAACACAAGCCCAAAAATTGTAATACAGAGTACTAGCCCCAAACTGATAACAGGAATACAAGCCTAAAAATGAGGCTACTTTCATTGCTGTATTTCATGAGGATAATCTTTACTGCAATTATTTTGGAATCTTTGGTATTGATCCCTTTATGGGATATCTTATAGCCAAGCAATGAAGTTTTTTGGCAGCAAATTTACATTTGGCTGCATTTATTTTAAAACCTGCTTCTTTTAGGAAGCAAAAACACTTCACATACATCTCAAATATTTTCATTTATTGTTTCACTAGTGACAATATTATCACCTAAAATAAAAGTACTTTTACTGAAGCTAGGTCTTAGTATAACATCCATGGCCCTATTGAAATCTGGTGGGTGCTCCACATATGCCAAATGGCCTTCTCAAGAAGGCATAAACCCATGACTTGGTAATAAATGCAATTTTTTGCACATCTTCATCAAACTGATGCCATGCCAGAGATTACCAATGCATCATTGAAACTGGAAATTCCACTTCTGGTCAGTCATTATGTATTTTATGCCACTGGTGCCTTACTCTGTTACAGAAAATTAAATAATTTGTTCTGCAACTGTTTAAATATCTCTGCATACAATTTAGCATATTTCTGATTATTCCTTCATAACACAACACTTTCTCTGTCCTGCTACATATATTCTGAGTAGGTAATGACTGTGGATAACAATTTCTTCCTGTCTACAAATAGTGCCTTTTAAATTTAATGGATTGTGAATGACAAATTTATCTAATAATTAATTGCATTAAATTCTGAAACAAAATGATACCAGTTAAAGCCAACCATAAAACAGAACCAGAAAGAAATTTAACAGTTCATCTTTAAAAATCCATGTGTTCAAAAAGCACAGTTTTTATCATAAGATTTTAAATGTTAAATTATTAGAAATTATTCCAACTTTAAGCTCATGAGAATATTTGAGAGAAGGAAAAATAAATAAATAAATAAATAAATAAAAATAAAAATAAACATACATACAAGAAGAGAAAAAAGTAACTACCAAGATTTTACATTATACATTAGCTTTTATATCATACAATTTTTTTTTATTTTACATATCAGATTGTTAATATTTTAATTAACAGTATTCACTATATAGTTTTAGCATAAGCTTACCTAGAAGAAGTTTTGCCCTCCATAATGCAGAAATCTGTAGTGCGATCAGTGCAACAACAGGAAGGTAGACAAACCAAACTAGAATTCCAGCACCAAAATGAACATAAAAACGTAATTTGGCTCGATCATTCTCATCAAGCATTGTTGATCTCAGTTCATACAAGAACCATATCATTATGGCCAGCCGAAAAATTAGAATAATCCATCCAGGAAACGTTTGATATTCATCAATATCGTCAATGACATCAACTTCAGTCTTTAAAAAAAAAAAAAAAAAATTAAGGGAAAAAACGTTTTACATATTCTGTTCAGTCCCCCCCCTGTAAAAGCCTGTTTTATAATCTCTAAAATTAAGGTACTGCATATTTGGTGACATTAGTGAGCTATTAAGCTTTAAATCTAGCCAGAAAAACATACAAGGCTCAACTATTTAAGTAAATGCTTCAATAACACTCAATTATTTTTTTAGTTCTTCTTTTAAATTCTTTAAATTTTTTAAAAATATTAAATGAAACTACTTACTATGTATGATTAACTACTTATTTACTTATTCACTATGTTCATTTATTGTACAATACTTCAATGCATTTTATGGCATGTTGTACTTTTTATTTTATTTATTCAAAAGCTTCCATCAGTATTACTACTATTGACCAGTTGTACTGCTGATACATGACACAAAAACAGTGTTTGCTGACATTTCTGCACATGGCAATTAAGTATTTTTAAGGTCCATCAGAAAAGAATTAAAGATTTATCAGCAAATGGGAATTGAACTACTCAAAGAAATTACAAATGCTTGAATTTCACTTTTGTAATACCATTCTAAAAATAAAACACAACTGTAAACAGGATGCATTATTATTAAACATAGTCTAATATAATTATAAAACAATTTTTAGAATAAAATCATCTCTGTAAAATTTATCAAGCAACAAGCATTAAATTAAAAATTTCTTAAAACATTTATATTTTACACTCGTTTGTGTTGGAGCTTTGTGTAATACCATATACTGTTTTAAAGAAGATTAGTGACATTTTATTCAAGTTTCACAAACAGCTTTATGTTGGTTCTTTCTTTTATGCCTCTTTTTCTTCTGTACTCATTCTAGATTTTATGTTAAGTGGCATAAGTTAAATGAGAAGTAAATTCATAATCAACACGATTTACAACAGAAGCTTGGCTGTTGTCGATGCTGCTGGTTGAGAAGATCTGCTGATCAGAACAGAAGTAACATACGAAATTGGGAAGTTAGTAAATGCTGAAAGTTATCCTTTATCTTTTTGATTCAATTTGTGTCATAGCTTTGCATAGAGTTGCTGGAGTTGTACCCGAGTTAATATACTATGTAAAGTTCCAACAAGCTGCTGAAGTACCAGAACCAGAGGTAATAAGTTCTTTCGTATTATTTTAAGTTTCTCTAGCTCTAAGGCATAAAGTTTCATTAGTAATCCTCTAAGAAATTCATACCCCCAAAAGAGACATTTTGCTTTGTTTTTATGTCACATTTTATGAAATCTTCATTCATGAAAAAGAAATAATTTTGAAATATCTATGTTTCAACTGAGGTACAGTCTCGAGCCCAGAAATTCAAGTATATTGGTGGACAATTGCTAAGGATGGATGACAGCAGCAGCGATATCAACCACAAAATGGAAAGCAGGAAAATATGCAAATTAACATAAACGTGGGATAGTAAGACATATTGTGTGCACGCAAATTTTGTATTTTTGATGTTGTTCATCACACGATGAGCTGATAAAAGAAATAAAGGATTTGACACATATTGACCTTTGCTGTTCAAAAGCAAAATTTAATGGAAAAGAATTAACTGGCGAATTTGCAATTTTCAGTATGTCTTCCCGACATCACTTATATGATTATACGCATGGCCATATTACTGGCATCATTGAAGAAGGGTGAAAAATAACAGATGTTGCTAGAGAGTTCATCAGACACAGTACTGATCCAAAGCATTGGAAATCATTCGAAACAAATGGAATGTGTAGCAAACATCACAGGAGAAGTCGTGTTTGCAGCATGACACCTGCAGAAGATAAGTACATAGTGCAATAATAAAAAAAAAAAAAAAAAAAAAAAAAAAAAATGCAGCACAGTTTTTGAGGTAGCAAATCAATTACTTGTTGCTACTGCCAAGTGAATCTCCTGAAAAACTGTAGCCACACATTTGCATTAAGGAGGATTAAACGCCCACTATCCTGTTGTGTGCATTCCATTATCCAGACAGCAATGTACTGCCTGTTTGTAATGGTATCACGAACATCATAATCAGAACTGGGTTTGTGTATAGTTTTTAGATAAGAGTATTCTGTCAGTGTCACTTCACTCTGTTACTGGATTATAGGTGCTAACTGATCTGGGGTAAAGTTCTGTTATTGGGACCAGATTTAGAAATGTAGGTATGTATGTACGAACGTGTAATTCTGTGTATGTGTATACACACAATTTTTCTGAATCCGATCAAAATAACAAAAGAGTACCTGATCTGGCATGAAGGGTGGTGCTGCTTTTTGTGCAGAAAATGCACAGAAAAGGACCAGTATCTGCGATGCAGTATCATGCTATGGGCCAGCACTGTGATCAATGGTTACAACTAGGACTATGACTGGCCAACAATTCATTAATGATGTTCTGCTGCCACATGTTCTGTGATGTTATCAGTTATAAATTTGTTTTCATGGACAACAACACACCATGTGATCAAACAGCTGCTGTCCAGGAGTGTTGAGAGTGAGGATATTCAACGTCTTGCATGGCCAGCACGTTCTCTAGATCTCAATCCCATTGAAAATGTTTGGGATACTTTGAGATGGAGTCTTGTTGGTCGACAATGTCTTCCAATAAACAAGGACACATCATTCGGGCACTGACAGAAGATAAATTACTCCAACAGCTGTTGTGCAAAAAATGACACAACATGTGAAATCTTACACTGCCTTCAATGGTGATTACACCCTGAATTGACATCTTATGCCAGAATACCTTCAAAAGGGTAACTGCATTTTTTTCACTTTTACGTGTTCAGCACAATATGACCCTTTTGTCCCTTGAACATTTTTCAAAGCCTTTTACATTTGAGCACAATAAATTACCTTTATTGCTGTATTCTGGCATTATTTTATTTCACTTAGCATCCAAACTTACTTTTAACACACTGTATAGCTGTTTGTGATTCGTCCTTAGCAATTGTCCACCAATGCATTGCACCCTTCATATTAGAAATAGGAATGAACTCGAGTAAAAATCCACCAAATGTATATTTGTGCCAAAAAACTGCCAAAAAATATTCCTCCAAAATGTTAATTCACACTCAAAATTGCAATCTAAAAAACAGACAGAAAAGTTTGATGAGTAAAATTAAGGGTCTTTTGGAAATTTGGCTGAAATTAAAGACTTGTAATGACCAAAAATCATTTCTAAAAAGCCTAAGGACTGTATGAACCCTGTGAAAATTTAATGCTAAAACTTTTCATTTACCGTATGCCAATACACACAGTTTAACATCAACGTTTTGTCACACTGGTTAATCTAGTGCTAACAATCAATCAATTAATGATGAATTAATAATAAAAGCAATTGTAATTCTTTATATGCCACAAAACTAATCATTAAGATATTAAATGCTTGTTTTAAATATACTTGACATGAACACCAGAGTCTACGTTTACATTCTTGCATTACTTTAAATTGAATATGATACAATCTCCAATAATGAAGCTTTTCTCAAGAATAATAATAAAGTAGAATTTAAATAATCCACAAATGCTACAACTTTTTGGATGCAAACAAACCCAAAATTCGATATAGTAGCTAATCAATCAGCAACTTCTGTTATACATAAAAGCAAAAAAATTACATTATATTAATACATTAATAAAATATTTTGGTTGAAAAAGCAAATTAATTTTATTAATGAAGTTATTTAGCTCAAAACCAAACACCATTTTTACTATAAAGAAATGAAAGCATTTATGTTTCCTTTGACTAAGGATCTCCTAATGTGTAGGATACTTAAAAAAAAAATTAAGAAGAATTAATAGTATCTGTATAACAGATATATTTTAATTTACATATGTTGTATACTACAGTATACTCAAAACTATTAAGCATTTAAAAATTACACATTGTTGAAAAACAAATTTAAACAGAAAGCATATACATAGTTGTTAATGATCCTAGAAAACTATTTTTAAAGTATTTACGTAAGAAAACTAATGTTTTGGCAAAGACAGATATCTTTTTTTTTCTAAAGTACAGAATGACATAAGTTTCAGGTTGATTAATTAGTTATTTTACTATTTTGTCTTTCCTATCACTTCTTTTTTCAACAAATTCCACCAGGATGCAAATTAGTCAATATATATAAGCACAGATTTCTCAAGTTGCTTCAGCTATAGCTTTAGGTAACCTTGCTGATCTGTTACATTATTATTGCCCCAGTGTTACTGAACTGATTCACTGGCTTTAACTTCAGTAGTTACAATTGCTTCATGTAAATTTAAGCTTTGAGTCAAAGTTTATTTAAGTGCATGTTACTTTGTGTTTAATATTGTTGTGCAAAAAATGACACAACATGTGGAATCTTACATTGCCTTCAATGGTGATTACACCCTGAATTGACATCTTATGCCAGAATACCTTCAAAAGGGTAACTGCATTTTTTTCACTTTTACGTGTTCAGCACAATATGACCCTGAATGTCTGTCTTATGAGTAGCAGATACTAAGTTTCTTGTATTGCTCTAGTTTGTGTAACTCTCCAGCTGATGTGTAACTACTGTTCAGCTGATGTCTAAACATTTCAAATAAATACATTTATTTTAGATTTTCATTTGAGTCTGTATTTACTGTACTTAAAAGGTAAAGGAGGAGATTAAGTTGTATGTCTGTACAGTTCTAGGGAATGGCATTAAAACACAACAGAATTGTACAGTGAATGATTATATAGCTGGACACATTTTAAATACTCTAAAATTTTGCTATTCAATGCAAAAAGTACTAACCAGATATGACTTGAAATATTCTTGAGATACTTGAAACATTCGTGCTTTGTTAAAAGACTTTTTTTATTTTTAATGGATAAAAAATATTTTTTACTACACATATTTGAAATTTTGGTGTTTGAAAATTTATGTCTCTATTTCATCAAATGCATTTTCTTTTTCATGTGTTTAGCTACATACGCTAATTGCATTCCTATCTGACACAGGGAATGTTTCTTAATTATTCATCAATACATTAATAATTAAATCAGTTTCAATGCTTTTTTATGTCAGTAATTATTCATTCTACAATCCAGTGTTAGTCAGTGATATTGTCATAAATGAATTTTATTCTCATAATTCTATTTAAAAATCAAAAAGAAAAATATTTTATAGATAAATTTTGAAATTTAAAACAAAAATTATCTTCATTTGAAGAAAACGTTAACACTTTAAATGAAGAATAAAATGAAACAAGAAATGGGAAAAAGATATGCCACAAATTTCATAACAAACACAGTTCACATTTCTGCAATGTAGGAAAAATAAAATGACTTTTATTTGATATGCAGTAAAATGATTAAAGATAATACAGTTTATAAAAAAGAACTGAAACATATGCAAATACCCTTTGACTTATATAGCATTAGAAATTATAATTACAATAAGAAGCAAAATAATAAAAAATATGTTTAAAACATTTTATTTTTCATTTTCCTAATAACATCAGGTAACTAAACAGGTTTTTAAATATTGTTTGATTATCCATTTAATTTTGTTAGAGAACAATCCAAACATACTATATGCTTTTGATTTGTACAGTTATTTTCTCAGGAAAAATTATCACAGTGTTCATTAAGATTTTAATACATTCAAAAGCATTCAAGCAATGGAACAGATTATTAAAAAAGACTAAATCAGGTAATATTTCTGAGATATGAACTGATAACAAAAAAGTCAGCTCTGCAAATGACTGAGTGCTTGTATACATTTATTTTGAAGCAACCTTTATAAGAGGGAACTGTAATACCTATTGTAATTTAGAAAATTGGCAAAAAGATTTAAAATTAGTATTGTAACAAATGAATATCGTTGGCAATGCGCTCTACTGACAATATAGAGAAAATACTTAGTTCATGCACACGAACTGCAGAAGTGAGATGTGATTGTTTGAACTCACGCTCTGAACTTTTAAAAACTATTTTAATGTAATTCCATTTTGGAGTTTTATCATTTTCCTGTATGTTGTTGTTAAGTGTTAATAAAACGTCATTTAAAATTAATTCTTAATTAATTAATTTTGATTTTTTAAGCATTAATACTACAAGAAAATTGGCACCCAATGTGAGGCAGTTATATAGAGTTACAGAACGCGTTGAATTTACTTTTGTTTTAAGATATTTCATATAGATGTTGTGATAGACATTTTGTTGTCTTATGCGAAAGAAATGGATCTTCTTACTTCAGAGGTGCATTGCTAACATCTACCCCGATGTGTATAATTAAGATATGGAATCTTGACTTAAAGCTATTGACAATATTTGTATACAACAGTTAGGCAACACTAAGACAACTGCAGTGTTGAATATCTCATCAATGGAATATATGGCACAGGCTTATGGGAATAGTGGAGCAAGTCATTCAATCGCTGGCGAAAAACTGTACCAAATCTTGAAAGAAGATAGATTAAGTTCGAGAAAACCTCTTGCACTGTTTGTCTTGCTGATGGCAGCCAAACAACAAAAGACGTTTACGCAACTTGTGTGAAACTTGGCGTTGAAGGACGAACTTCCCTTTGACACTGATAGCTCTTTCTGATGCTACAGGTAATTGATCACTGCTTGAAGAAAACTTCCTAGAGGAAGCTGGAGTAGTTCTAAATATTTATGAGCAAAAGTTCACTTTTTTTCACTGACCATCCAAATAAATAGTTTCCATTTGCTGAAAGAGTTAAAGTCCAATCCTGTGACATGTTAACAAATCTTTGTCTACTATGCCCAGACGAAGGTTAAAATCTAACTGAAGAGCAGCGAAAACGATTGAATGCCTTATTAGAAAAATACAAAGCTATGTTCTCTCTGGGGGGGGAATCAAGTCCTTACATCGAGCACCGAATTAATACAGGTGACTCACCTTCATGGCTACAACCCCTTACAGACCATCTCCAGCAAGAAAGGAGATTCCGAAGAAAGAAATAGATGCACTTCTTGCATCAGGCATAATCAAACAGTGCGATTCACCATATGTAGCACCCGTTGTTTTAGTTCCCAAGCCGAATGGTGACTTTCGATTATATATTGACTACAGGAAACTGAATTTTGCGACTAAGTCTGATCCATACCGGCTACCTCATATAGATGAACTTCATAATACAAAGCAAACCAGATACATGTCTACCATAGACTTAAAATCAGGGTATCACCAAGTTAAGATGTACCCTCCAGACAAGACAAAGACAAAACTGCCTTTGTATGTCAGTTTGTAACCTATAAATTCGACAAGGATGCCTTTTGGATTGAAGACGGCACCAGCCACTTTCCAAAGATTAATGGATATTTTCCAGAATGGGTTAAAGGTCAACACTCTTACTTATCGCAACGGTATTGTTGTGATGTCTTCACTTTTGCGAAGCATCACGAAGACTTGCGCTTAGTTTTTGATCAACTCTTCAAATTCAAGCTTCATACCAATCGAAACAAATGTCAATTTACTTGTTCTAAAGTGAAATATCTCAGACATTATATTACAAAATCTGCAATTGATTAAGTAATTGACTAAGTACCCTGCCAAAGTAAAAGTTATTCAACAAATTCCTTCACCAAAGAATGTGAAGCAAGTACAGAGTGTCCCTCAGACTTGCAGCTGGTATCAACGCTACATTCCTAATTTTGCAGATTAATTCCTAGTTTCTAAAGGTCATTGAGTAACCTCATGAAGAAGCACTCCACTTGGAAATGGAGATCATAAGAGAACATTTCTAAGAATGCTATGCAAAACAACCAACAAGACAATTCTTCCTCTGGCTACTCACTGAGACGTCTTTGCAGCCAGGGGGGGGGGAGAAGACTGTAACAAATGAATATCGTAGGCAATGCGCTCTACCGATGATATAGAGAAAATACTTAGTTCAATGTACGTGAACTGCAGAAGTGAAATGTGATTGTTTGAACTCATGCTCTGAACTTTTAAAAACTATTTTAATGTAATTGCATTTTGGAGTTTTAGCGTTTTCCTGTATGTTGTTGTTAGGTGTTAATAAAACGTCATTTAAAATTATCTCCTAATTAATTAATTAATTAATTCTTTTAAGTATTAATACAGTATGGCTAAATAGCACTAGACCAAAACATTTTCATGCCCTGGACAGAAATACTCTCTAACACAACAGTATTTCCAAGAAGATAGGTTATTTAAATTAACTTTTTGACACACTTAGAGCCTTGGGTAACCATTTATATAGATAGCCTAGCTTTTAATTTAGCAGTCTGGTCACACAAACAACTAATGATTAGTTCTTTTTTTAGTAGCACATGTATTTAACAGACATTCCACATAATAAGAAAGTAAAATACATGATTTTTTCCCTATGGTAAATTCTTCTACAGTTAATTTTTGGAACACTATTCATAATTTGAATGGTGGTGTTAGTTCTTACACATTCAAGTTAACAAGAGTTCACTGTATTTCTATCAAACCATGCTGCTCTTTAAATAACTCGATTTAAAACCCAGAGCATATATTTTCTAGATTGTCTGATTTCTGGATTTTTCATCTTGTAAAAGTATGTAAACAGCTGTTGGTTGATTACATCTGCTACTGAGTTGTTAACAGTAACTAAATATTTATATCCTGTGGTAAATTAGTGAGGATTTGTAAGCATTTTGGGATTTAAAATTTTTTAGTATTCTTTGTTTAGGTCACATTTTTTGGCAAACTGCATAATTTTATTATGCTTATGCAAAATTAGTTGTATTACTTTTTAAAATAATTGAACTATCAGAAATTTTTTTGATGTTGATCCATATTGTATTATTTTGCTTGAATAAAATCATAACTTTGCTGAAAATTAAATCACCATATAGGACATTTACAAACTGAAAAACAACACTGGGAGGGGAGGATCTCTCAGGAAATTGTTCTCTATCTTAATATAAAATAAATAAATTCCATGTTTACCTTCCAACATTTTACTTAAAATATATATATATATATTTTATTTTATTTTTTTTATTTCAAAGCTATATATAATCAACAGGTCAATTGCAATACGCTTGAATTAATAATTCAGCATAAAATTCATGATGCTATAACTTTATAAGAAAAAATTTGTTATAAAGCAGCATCAGAAGTTTATTCTACATGATGCTAAGAATGCTTTTTAAGATAATATTTTTAAAGATTATATCAGCAGTCAATTTCAAGATATAACATTAAATTAAAAATATAGTTACTTCAAGATCACTGACGAAGAGAAAAAGAACATATCTTTTACTTACCATATTCCAAACATATAATAAAACACCAACACATGTATAAAGAAGCCATACACAAAAAATCACAGGTTTCCATGTTAATTCTGTACGAGTTATTGCCCACCCTTTTGCAAGAAGAAGCAAGAGTAGCATAAAAAGGCTCTAGAAAATGAAAATAAAGAATTTGTGATATTACACTTTATATTTATTATACAGACAATGGAATTTAAAATTAGAGCATTATATATTCTGAAATTCTACAGTGTGAAAACTACTTTTATAGGAAAACTCTAAACATTTTTATCTTTCAGAAGAAAAGAGCATAGGAATAATCATACTCTGCAAACTTCTAGATATTATATAAACAGCTGAAATAGCACATCTGCCTACTTCAAATATCAAAACAATTCCAGATTTTTACACTTAAAAGTGAACAACTGAAAAAGTTGTGGTGAATTTTACACATTTACACAAATGCATATATGTATGTATTATTAACATAAATAAATTAATAAATAATTACCTGATAACAGTATCACTTTAAAACATGCATAAGGTAAACCAAACATGTACGTCCATAAAGAATCAAAAGAATAAAAGTAAAGTTAAATTTAATTTTAAATAATTACCTCTAAATAATTTTAAATAATTATTTTTACCCTTGCCTACATGGATGATGAAACACAAATTGAATGATTGAAGAGTTAGGTGTGAAGGCAACTTCCACTTGATAAGTCTGTCTCCTGCCTGCTCAACAATCATTCACTTATGCATTTTTATAAATAAAATTTTTTAGGATTAAATAATTTTTGGAATTTTAATTTTATATTTATTCATGGATTTTGATACTTGCACTTGATTTACATATGTTCTCAGAATTTAAATGATTCACAACAATAATTAATCATTTATTTGTTTGCATTAAATTTCATTTAAATTTATTAACTTTAAATTTGCTTTCTACAAATAGAGAATGTTTGTTTAAAACATAAAGAATCAATGATGTCATTTATTGTACGTATGTTATTATAACAATTACTTAACCAATTTAACTTTCTTCTTACAATTTTCATTCTTCATCTGCAATACAATAGTTGTTAACATGCTTAAGTGTATTTTAGTCATTGTATTAGCACACTGATGTATACAAATGAACAAATACCCTATTGTACAGAGCTTTGTCACTCATTATTTATCCAGTCAAATCTCTATTTAACTAACACTCTCTTTAGCAAAGTTTTTCATGGGATTTTGTCTGAGGTGCGAGTTTCTCTGTATAAACAACTCCAAATAGTGAAGTATACTATCCATTTAATTAAGTTTTTGAATGAATGATTTTTCAAGACTTTCTTTCTACTTTAAAATTTATTATTTATTCATTTGCTGCAACATATGTGTGCATGTTACTAAAGAAAAGCAAGTTATCTGCTGTCACACTCAATTCTACATGATAGATGAAGTGGGAGGAGAAAGATTCTAAAATGAGAAAGTATTTATCCATCATGTCATTGAAAATTCTCTAACTAATCCTGTTTTACAAACCAGTTTAAGTTAAGCAACAGCAGTTATGCTGTTTTTATTTCTGCTTTTCATGGTTTTATACTGCAAATTCTTTTTAAAGTTAGTTATGTATTTCATAATAAAAATGTCTACCAAAATGTCTACATAAATGTTCATGATAAAAATGTCAAAGAAAAAATGCTGATTCTCAGTGAAGTGGGCAGAGGTGTAAAGAAGAAATTGCCATAAAATTCAATACTTAGCAAAATAATTTATCGACAAGCCTAAAAACCAGGACAAAATTTTGTCAAGCTTTCATTCCACTGATCCAAGTGACAAGTTAAGAAAAAGTTATGAAAATATTAAATCTTCATTGCATAAACATCATTAAAATGGCTGTATATAGTAAGACCAAAAAAAAATTACTGGTATGAGAGGCTATTGATACCGGAAAAAACTATGCACTTTGCCAAAGCTTTAGGACAAAGTGAATTTCATGCGAGCAGTGGGTGTCTGGAGCATTGGATTTGATACTTTATGATGCAGTGTTCAGTTTGAAAAAAGTGTATCAGAAAATATTTTCATAATTTCCCTATTTAATTCCCATATTTAGTTGCAAATTTCCCTATTAGTTTAGAAGTTTTTCACGAAAATTCCACCATCTTCATTAAATAGAGGTTTGACTGAATGATTAAAAAAGTATGTATTTATACAATACTAATATGCATCTTTTACATTCAAGACATACTGACATACATTTAAGATATAGTTTTGAAATCTTTCAATGGAACAAAATTATCATTTATTATAATTTTGAGTAAATAGTGATAACAAGTGTGATAAACAAGTTAATTTTCCTTAACTGTGATTCCTGATAGTAGGATTATATACATGCCAAGTAAGCATGTTAATAAAGCATACAACATAAGATCATAAAACACAATGAATACTAATGCAATGTATAAAGCAATACAATGCTTCAACTTCATTAATCATTTGCAAGTGGATTTACATCATGAGACAACTTCCTTAACTCATAATTTTTGTCAGAAGGGGGAAAAAAGGAAAAATTGTGCTCTCAAATGCATTTATTAATCTGCTCATGATTTTAGTTTTGAAATGAAGTAAAGAAAGTATTTTCCATATAAAAGGCCTAAAAGAAGTACTGGTAATGTGTCCTCTTCTTTCTTCAACTAGTTCAATCTTCATCAAAAAGTCATACAGTTCATGTGCCTTTTTTAACAATTTGTTTAATTTCTTGTATGTTAAAAGGCTCTTTATGTTCTTTGCTATTGCTGCTTTGACTGCCGGCTGGTGTTAATATATAATCCAGTTCTTTATTTGACATTTTATTATCGTTATTCTCGACTCATTCTTTGATTTCTCATTCTTATCTAAAAATTCTTCAATTTGTATTACTTTTTGAAATTTGCACAATTTTCTTTGTTTTACTTACAACTGATGAAAATTCATTAAAACTTCTGGCCAGTACCGACTTTAGCAAGCATTCATTGTAGATAAATTCACTTGTTTCCATGCGAGTTTAATTATTTATATGCAGTTTCTTATGCTGAATTGCTTTCAAAATACCATTAGTATAGTGTGCCTTCCTTTGTCTAGTGCTTTATTTGCACAGATATAAACATGCCTGACAGAAAAAGCTTTGATGCTTTAATGATTCCTTGATCAATTGTTTGATTAAAGAAGTCGTATTTGGTGGAAGGAAAACAAACCTCTACATTTTGATGCAGAGTTGCGTGGGCTCTAGTATCATGCCTTGAAGCATTTTTTCAGAATTAGGAAAACTTTAAAGCTCAGGTTTTACAGTTCTAAGTAATGTTTGACTTTTTTAATCAATGAATTTTCAAACCAGCCGTTAAAGAGGACTGTACAGTGATGCTGGTATTATGTAGCGTATTGTGTATAATTGAAATTCTCATGTTAAAAAACTAAATGTAGACAACTAAGATAAGACATATATTCAAAATCACACTCCACAAGTTTGCATTCAGCAAGGGTTAATTTACATACTTTTAAACAATTCACTCAATCAGCTCTATTCTGACCTAAGACATTGAATCGGCTCTATTTTGACTAATATTTATTTGGTGTTTCGTAGATTAAATGCTGTACATCCTGCTATAGGTATTTATATATGCAAGCAGCTTGCCTGAGGGGAACAGACCAATCATTCTAAATGACATGCCCACAACAATAATCTATTTAAGTACAGTCTCACTGATCTTTACAATTAAAATTATTAAGTAATTTAAACTATCATATTTGTGCCAAAGTTAATAAAAATTTGTTTTTAGTTCATATACTATGTAGAGTTGGTATCTCTGCATATACAGATAATATATTAAATAATAATGTATAAAATACATTTTCATAAAATTCTGGGTTTCCTACTTTGGTGACACAATGGCCCAGTGAATTTTCTTAGGGTTGCGCAGATCATCAGAGAATACCAAAAAGATTTCCATTGCTGGTTTTACCATAGAAAGGTGCAGCTAAACCAAGACCAAGAGAGAAGACATAGGTAGAAAAACAAATATATGGGGACATCATAATCTTTTAAGCACTTAGGGTCTCTAAAAGTGTTACTGTAGTCCTGCACCAGTTGAATCAAGAAGCCATATGATGAGAAATTCTCTATGTTATGGGCTTCAAGATCTCTTAAAAATGCCTATTTGGATAAGTTACGGTGGGTAAAAAAAGTATTGGCAATTGCCTTAATTTATTCATATTGACAAATAAATAAAATGTTATGCAATTTTAGCTGTCGTAATTAAATACAAAACATCTTAGATCTATAAAAATAGTAAAAATTTTATTTTAATTTGCATTTTCTACGATTTTTTCTTTTGAAAACAAAAATTTGCATGTCAAAAAGTATTGGCAAAGTTTTAACTGCTATTCAAATTTTGTTAATTTGAAGTCATGTGTTTTGATTGATAAGAAACTCTACTGGTATAAAGTCTGCAAAACTACTCCAAAAGTGTCTATGCATTATTTTGCAATTACTGCAGTAAAATGACTTCGAAATCGAAGGAGTTGGACGTTAGTGTTATAAAAACGATTATTAGGCTCAGAAATGAAGGTTTAACTTACCGTGCTATAGGAGTGCAGTTGAATATAAGTTTATTTACTGTCAGAAGTGTTGTAAAAAAGTTCAAGGAAACAGGATCAACTGAAAATAAGACTAGAAGTGGATGACCTCGAATATTTTCTACAAGAGAAGAACGTGTCATTATTAACAAGGTTAAGAAAAACCCGGAAAAAGTGCACCCCAGATAGCTAGAGATGTTGCTTTCACTTCGCAAAAGACTTTCAGCGTACAGACTGTACGGAATGTTTTACACAAGAGAAGTTATTATGGAAGGGCAGCTAGAAAGAAACCATTCATCTCGGAAATAAATAGGAGAAAGAGGTTAGATTTCGCAAAATCCCACATTGATTTATCTGAAGAGTTTTGGAACACAGTTATTTTTTTCGACGAATCAAAGTTCAACATTTTCGGCAGCGATGGATGACGATATATGTGGAGAAGGCCAAATACTGAATTGGAAAAGCAACATTTAACTGCTACTGTAAAACATGGTGGAGGCAGCGTCTTAGTTTGGGGCTGTATGGCAGCTAATGGAGTTGGCAACCTGTATTTTATTGATGGTATTACGACAGCATGTACATATATTGACATTTTGTGCCATAACTTAAAAATCAGTGCCCAAAATCTTGGCTTGGGAACATCATTCGTTTTTCAAGAAGACAATGACTCCAAGCATACAGCAAATCTCACCCGTGAATGGCTACTCTACAATGCTACTAGCCAGTTAAAAACCCCACCTCAATCGCCTGCCATCAATCCAATTGAAAATTTATGGCACCTGCTGGATCTAGAAATAAGGAAACATAAAATTTCAAGAAAAGACGACCTGAAACGTTTACTCTTGCAAGAGTGGCACAAAATTTCCAACAGCACAACAAAGACCTTAGTTTTCTCTATGAGACATAGATTACAAGCTGTTATAGATGTAAAAGGTATGCATACAAAGTACTAAACATACACTGATTTTGTTTTTGCTCATAATTTTGTCAATTTCATAATTTTGCCAATACTTTTTTTATCATGTAAATTTTGGATCTTCTCGTAGATTTTGATTAAAAAAATATTTAAATGAAAATTTTGTTATATTTGTTTGTCTTTTCTCCTTCTGTAATCGCTATGTTAAAATAAAATTTGTAAACATACTTTGTTAGCAAATATGATCATTTATAAGCAATTGCCAATACTTTTTTTATCCACTGTATTTATGCATTCAAAATACTTTTGGCAAGGGCTATAAAAGATATAACTTTTGATCTTTAAATAAAAAAGCACCGAGGTCTATCGCATCATTAAAATTCATATTCTGAAAACATACATATCTGCAATTACAGAAATAGGATTTTGGCAATTAATGCTAAACTGCTAAAAAACTATTAATAAATATTTTAAAATAAAATCCATTCTTGTTAAAAAAAAACACATAACAAGTAATATCTCATAATACTGGAAAAATACCTGAGCTAGAAGATGCATCACATCTCCTACAATATCCAAGATTTCAAAACCTTCTCCATCAACTGCAAATTTCACCATATGAACAACACTGCAAAAAACATAAGTTATCTGAAGAGCTAGTGAAGTTGTAAACAACCGAGTTACGTGATGATGCTGATGAATGGCAGCATATAATTGGAGAGGTACCAAAACCAAGTAGAGAGCAAGCAATCCTAAATACATTTCAACTGTTCCCTGAGGGGGAAAAAAATGCAAGTAGTATTTGTCACAAATTTCCAATAACAGATAAAATATAAAAAATATCTCTACTTTACAATGTAATAATGCAGATTATGTACATATTCACTGAAGTGTAATTGATGTATGAAAATAAATGTAAGGGTCATCTAGAAACTAAGTCTATTTAGTTACATAAAAGGAGAAACATACCGTAATTTCCGGAAGAAACGCCGCGGCGTTTACGTGTTTAAAACTTAAATTTTCAGCGGGTGCGGCGTTTCTACCCATGCGGCGTTTAGGTGCACTAAAAATAAAATATTTCTTATGATGGTCATTGTACATAGTTTGAATGGCCTTGTCATTGTGCATAGACTGGTGCTGTTCCCACACAAAAGACCACTCAGTTGCTTTTTGCGAACGTTATTTTGTTTACATTCTTTCCCTTGAACGGACCTACATGCCTTATTCACCCTAAATGAGATCTCAGAACAATAACATTCTTCCCCCTTTCAAATCAACATTCTCATCAGTTTGAATAGTCTCTCTCCTCTGCCATTCGATGAATCTTCCAGGACCCATCCTCTCCCCACCCCTGCCTTTTCTGCAATTTTTTTCAAAAGCGGACACGACTCCACCTGCCTCGCAATAACGAACTCTGACGTATTTTTCCTTCAGCATGAATGTATTTTTCTTGGCATTCTGCCAAATACAGATCCCATCAGTTTGGGTACAAATACTTGTTGGATAGTTTTTAAGTAAGAAGGGAGCAGAAAATTTTTGAAAATGTCTCTAAACGGCACAGAAGCTATACATTTCTTACCTTTAATTTATTTTTGAGTTATGGTTTCATTTCATGCATTTTTCTTAACTGGTATGTCATATATCAGGACTTAGGTTGAGTTTTTGCATCTATACGGCCCACGACGATGTCACGCGCAATTTAATTTATTGCGGCATTTACGCTGATGCGGCGTTTCTGTGTAATTTTAATTTTTTTCCCGCCATTTTTCTCGAGTGCGGCGTTTACGCTGATGCGGCCTTTCTTCCGGAAATTACGGTAATACTTACTGGAAAAAACAATTCTGTTACATGCCTGAAGCTTTCTTTACTTCTAGTCTCTTCCTACATTTAAACATTTGTCATATCTAGTCACGAGCTTCAGAATTCCCATGTTATACTCTTCTGCCACCACTTCATTAAGGTATGTTTTCACTGCATTCTCCAACTCTTCATCAGTTCCAAAACATTTACCACCCAGAAATTCAGCTTAAAAAAAGGTGGAAATCGCTAGAAGCATGATCTGGAATATGGGGTGGATGATTAAAGTAATTCTTGAATTACAGCAGCAGTGTGAGGGTGGGCATTGTCATGGAGAAGCACAACTCCTCCAGAGAGCATTCCTCACCTCCTGTTTTGAATGGCTCAGCATAGGTTCCTTCAAGTCTCACAATAAAAATTTGCATTGATCATAGTCCCTCTTGGCATGAAATCCATCAAAAGAACATTTTTACGATCCCAAATATGGTTGCCCCGACCTTTTGTATTGAAAGAGTCTGTTTGAATGTTCTCTTTTCTTTTTTTGAGATGAGGGATAATGCCACTCAATGAATGGCGCTTGCTCTCTGGGACAATGCGACACACTAAAATCTCATCTCCAATCAAGAAAGACCCCTCCATCTGTGTGATATCCTGTCAAGAATGACAGTGCTGAGCTTTAAGTTCAGTGAACACCTGTCTTAAAGAACTGGCGGCAGAATAGTGTAAAATGGGAATTTTGAAGCTCATGAACAGATATGACAAATGTTTAAATGACAGTAGTGATTATATACAGAAGTGAAGGAAGCTTCATGTACATTACAGATTATTATTATTATTATTATTATTATTATTATTTTTAAGTTCATCAATTTTTTTCAATGAACAAAGTTTTCATTAACTTGAAACTGTTTAAGAAGCATGCAAATTTTTTAAAAAATAAAAAAAGGTCCCTCCCCACCCCCAAAAAAGGGTAAGAAAAGTTTTATTTTTATTTTTAGTTATTTATGGCCAGAATATCCACTATGGTGTCAGTGTTTCCACTCATAAATTTACTGTGAGCAATCAGTATTACCTATGACTGCAATACTGAGATAATATTTATTTCTGGTAAAATAAATCAATAAAATGCATAAAAACAATACCATTATTTTCTTGATATTTAAGGAATTAAAAGATATTTTTTTTTAAATACTCTTCAAATGAGTAGTTAGCATATCTGGCTAGCAACTCATCAAATATAATTGAATACTTTGCATCAACAATTTTTTGAATATTTTAAATACATTTATCATCTTTAAAATTATGAATAGTTAGAACAGAACTTTTCATTGAAATTATTTTATTGCAAAGAATGATTTGCTAATATTTATTTGCCAATATTTATTTTGTAACACACAAGTGTTAAAAACCAAGAAAAATAATATATTAGGAAAAAGATTTGGAGAATATGTTTCAATATTTAGTACACAATGTATGCAAATAAATTTCAAAAGTAAAAGTGTCTGAATACAAATGTGAGCCACTGTATTTCTGAAAAAGTTTATCCTATCCAAAGTTATCAGAATCTGCACCAGTTCGAATACACAAGGAAATATATCGTTGGCATGACAGAAACATACTGCTAGCTGCATGTGTCAGGAGAAGTAATTATGAACACAATGGGAAACAAAGTTTCTAATGATTTAAATGACAACAGCCAATGCAATTAGACATAGAAATCACATACCCAAAGAGCAATAATGGCTTCTAAATTAGTGCTTTTTTGCTAGGTAACATATGCCCTGAATTTTCTTGAGTTTTTGTTATTATTTTAATAAACTTGATTTAGGATGTGTTATTTATTTCAAATCACAGTTTACACTTGATTTCTTTATAAATGTTACTCCCTCTGCCCCATAATAATAGTATCAAGTCACTATTTAAATAGGAATTACTGGTGAATGCAGCTGTAAGTTATACTGTACCACAAAATGGTGAAGCCTTCAATCAAAATCAATGTTTCAAGACATCTGTCATTTGTTTTGACACATTTTTCAATTTTTAGGTTAACCTAATTATAATGAATTATAACTATTTTTCTAATTTTATCTACTGATCAAAACCAGTTGCTTTATTTCAGGTGAATATCAATATACTGTAAAAGTAAGATGGAAGAAAGAGAGTTTTCAAGCAAAGATTGAGTTATGATTGTCAACTTCTTGACAAATCAAAAGAAAAATGAAAAGTTGCAGAAAGGTGTAATTACATTAGCTGTAAAAGAATTTAAATGCAATAGAATGGGAGTTATAGACATAAATGCAGTGATTATGGAGAAAAACTTTAGACATATTCTTCTTAGCAAAAGAGACACCACAGAAACAGTACACATATTATGATAATATTTCCCCTGAAATAGATAATATATTTCTGTCACTTCAGCAAATTATGCTCGAAGCAATGAAGAACTATGGCTCCAATAATTTTAAACTTGTGCATATACGGCAAGCAAAGCTTCGCAGCCAAGGGATCCCACCTACAAGTTTAAAATGCAGTAACGAAAATTACTGAAAAATCCAGAAACTATTTGGACAATATTCTTAATTTAATCTAATTTTTTGATACTAAATGTTGTGTTGCATATTTTCTTTCCCTACTATTATTATGTGACAAATTAAATTCATTAACTGCTACTATTATTATGGAACAGACAGTAATTTTTTTCTGTAATTACTTCATTTGCTATCATTTACTAAATCTTTTAAACTATTTTTTGTGTGTTTAGTGGAATTACTATATTTTAATTTCTGAATTTAATTAAGTCTAAAAAATAAATAAATAAATAATAAAATAAAAAAAAATAATTTAAAAAACAATTAATTCTTTGATGGTATTTCATCATAGTTTTTAATCTCTACATTTAAAAGAACTTTTGACCTTTCATATAGGATTAGCTGGCTCAGGCCCACCATTCAGATACCAAATGTTAAGATTTTGCATGGAGCTACAGGTAGTGAGTTCAAAACCAGCTGAGCTACTTTCTGACTTTTCTGCTGAAAACAAATGTTTTATTGTTTCTGCAATTAACAGAATTCTGCCAATATAAAAGTTATATCATTACATATAATGTATGATAATTAATTTATATTATTTATATACTGTAATTTTGGGTACATAAATCACCCTGGCACATAAGATAATCGACTAAAAAATAAGGAAAGTTCATTGGATAAGTCGTATTGCTGTATACGCTGCAGCAAAGTATTCTGAAATATGGCACTTAATATTGTTGCGTGCGTACGGTTCGTTATGAAATGAATGCACAAGTACGATGAAAAATGAACAAAAATTTATTATTACCACAACAAAAATGCTTAAATTTTCTCAAATTATCATGCAGTATTACAATATCTCCTAGTAGTTATCTTTTAACTACTCAAATGTCCAATAGAATGTAATTCAAAACATCTAAAGAACGCTAATCCGCGAATTTGCTACAATCAACAAGAGCAGTTTTCTAAATAACAACAAACTAAGCAACTACTACAAACTGAGATGTTTTCCTCCTTTAATAAGATTTTAAAATCACGCGCTAGAATTTTCCAGTACTTTCTCGAAATCAAAAAGAGATATTTATTCATTTAATGCACGCGCTCTTGTATTTTCAATTTTCCGGCTTAGCTTTCTTTTAATATTTGTCACGCGCTGCACTGCGCGAGAAATAAAATAATTTAATTTATAATTGGACTAACATTAGCTTTTTAAATACCAAATTCGTAACACTGCCCCCTTCCCAAGGACTGCACATCCCGGGTAGTACAATCCCTGGACAGGAAGCTAAACTTACAACTGTGGCATAAATGCATTAATAAGCATCACATTACAATAATAAACAACATGAACAATAAATACAATAAATAAAACAAATCAAATGCTATCAAATACAAAACAAATACTAAATGCAAATCAAATACTAAATATAAATCAAATCAAATACACATTTAAAAACAAAATGGACCATGGTCTTATACTATTTACAATTATTTACATTATGTACTATGGCCATAGTAATGAGCTAACCTGTCGTAATGAACGACTTTAGGTTTAGAGCTCGAAGACTTACGAATCCGAACCACGACGTCATTCAGCCTGTTTAGAGCTGTGTACGGGCCATCCCAAGGTGACTGTAATTTCGGACAAAGTCCTTTCTGTCGAGTCGGATTCCACAACCACACATTGTCTCCTTTGTGGAATTGATGTTCAGTAGCTCTTGTGTCATATCGGGTCTTCATCTTCTCCGTCGCTAAGTTGACTCGCTCTCGTGCAAAGTTGTACATCACTTCAAACCGGGCCTGGAGATCTTGAATATATTCCTCAGACAAAGAAGGAGCATCCGGAGGGCGGCGAAACAATAGATCACAAGGCAGATGAAGGTCACGACTGAAGAACATCTGTGATGGAGAATAGCCGGTAGTCTCGTGGACAGCACTGCGGTAAGCCAGTAAAAACAGCGATAATTTCTTGTCCCAGTCCTGCTGGTTTCTGGAAACTACTAATGAGAGGTGATTAAGGATGGTTCAATTGAACCTCTCTACCATGCCGTCCGAATGTCGGGGATGTAATGACGTCGTTTGGGTCTTGTCAATGCCGAGTAGTTTGCATAGTTCTTTGATTACTACCGAGGTAAAATTCCTTCCCTGATCGGAATGTAACTGAAGAGGCACTCCGAACCTGGAAATCCAGTGCTGTATCATCACCTCAGCTACTGTAACAGCCTCTTGATCAGGAATAGGATACGCTTCAGGCCACTTGGTGAAGTAATCAACGACGACAACGAGTATGTATTTGTTGCCGTCAGCAGTTCGTGCCAGAGGTCCCAAGATATCAAAGGCGATACGTTCAAAAGGCGCCCCTATGTTGTAACGTTGCAGCTTGCCTCGGCTGCGTCTCTTCGGTCCTTTCCGACCTGCACAGGCATCGCAGGATCGGCACCACTTTTGCACGTCATCCTTTGCATTACTCCAGTAAAAGTGCTCACGAACTCTCTGTAAAGTCTTCATTATTCCAAAGTGACCTCCCGTAGGGCTGTTATGTAGTTCTTTAACTACATCAGGAATACGGGATCTTGGAAGTATCAGCTACCATCAGAATGTCTTCCCATCATCCGATTCGAATTTCCGGTATAAGATGCCGTTTCGAATGTGAAGTGAATCCCAGAGTGCCCAATACTGTTTGGTTGTAGGACTACAGATAAAAATGTCCTGCCAGGTAGGTTTTCTGGTTGATGACTCCATTAAATCAATTATGGGTTTAATGTCACGATCTTCCAGCTGGTCTTTCCTGACTTCATCATCATTCCACGGTTCTCTATCAGCCGATGTTGATGTTGTAATTTGTCTTGCGACCGGAGTCAGCAGCTCGTATTTCGCTTCCAACCTGGAACAATATCGGCAGCTTTCTTGGCAAGTTCTTCTAGACAGGGCGTCGGCATTTCCGTGTGATGATCCCTTACGATGACGGATAATGATGTCATATTCTTGAGTCTCTGTATCCACCTGGCTATAT
The DNA here is from genome assembly GCF_044657685.1 of Stegodyphus dumicola. NCBI lineage: Eukaryota > Metazoa > Arthropoda > Arachnida > Araneae > Eresidae > Stegodyphus > Stegodyphus dumicola. Next base: position 41,240,129 of record NC_140776.1, read on the forward strand.
GACCCTCAGGATTCTTGAAATTTAAAAGCCAGGTCAATGATGCATGATCGGTGCGGAGCAGGAATTTTCTGCCGTATAGACAGTGATGGAACTGTTCTGGAGCTTTAACTATGGCGAGCAACTCTTTCCTGGTGATACAACAATTCCTCTCCGGTTTAGACAGGCACTTGCTCCAGTACGCCACTACAGGTTCTTGGCCGTCTATTTCTTGGGACAAAACAGCACCGACATTTTCATTGCTCGCGTTGGTGTCGAGAATAAATGGTCGGTCGAGCTGAGGATACGTCAGGATTGGAGCAGATGTTAAAGCCTCCTTTAAGTTGTTAAATGCATGCTCGCATTCTTTTGTCCACAAGAACTTTTGTTGCTCTCTGTCAGCTTGTGAAGGGGTCTTGCGATGGAAGAAAAGTCCTTCACGAATCTCCTATAGTAGGTGCAAATCCCTAGGAAGCTTCTCAGCTGATGGACATTTTCGGGACGTTTCCAGGATTTAACCGCTGATACCTTTTCAAGATCTGTGCGCACAACTTCTGCAGAGATGACATGTCCCAGGTAAGTCACTTGCTTTCGGAATAATTTGCATTTAGCGGTACTCAGCTTCAGATTGGCTTCTTTCAGTTTCTGAAGCACCTTCCTAAGATTTTCTAAATGTTCTTCAAAACTCTTTCCGACAATGATGATGTCGTCCAGGTATATCAGGCAGGCTTCATAGGAAAGGCCTTTCAAAACAGTCTCCATAAGACGTTCGAATGTTGCCGGCGCATTACACAGTCCAAACGGCATCACCTTGAATTGCCAAAGCCCTTGTCCCGTAGTAAATGCCGTCTTTTCTCGGTCTTCAGGCTGTATTTCTACCTGCCAATACCCACTCTTTAAATCAAGTGTTGAGAACCACTTGCTTCCAGAAAGAGTGTCTAGAATGTCGTCAATTCTAGGAAGAGGGTAACTGTCTTTCTTCGTAACCTCATTCAACCGGCGATAGTCGACGCAAAATCTTGTTGAGCCATCTTTCTTTCTGACTAGGACGATGGGAGATGCCCATGGACTTACTGAAGGCTCGATGACATGGCCTTCTTCCATATCTTTTAACAGTGTTCGCACCTCTTCCTGTTTAGCAAACGGTAGACGTCTTGGATGTTGCTTGATCGGGGGATGATCGCCGGTATCGATTTTATGTTGTGTCAAACTGGTTCGACCCACGTCAGAAGACGAGCGGGAGAAAACAACTTGAAGATCTTTAATGACGCGATCGGCAGCATTCTTCTCTTCATCGTTTAATTGCGCATTCTGAAGTAACTCTGATGTAATGTTTTCTGAAGACACGGATTCTTGGATGTTACTCTTTCTTTCAACGGTGGTTACTGGAGTACATGCTGCAACCACTTCACCTTTCTTAATAATTCTCACCTTCTCAGTTACATTGGCGACTCTCACCGGGATAACCGTTCTGGATAGGTCGACGAGTGTTGAGGCTACTAGTACTCCTTTTGGGCTATTACAGTTATTGGGATATTCTATGACGCCGTAGCGGAAATTTCTGTTTTCGGCTATGGATCCAGGAAGTAAAATTTCTGTTCTTGCCGGAATTGTGATATTGTCTTGTGCTATGATTTTATGGACAGATTTAACTTCTTCATCATTAACTTCAAATAACGCTATGTCCTCAGATCTAAAATGCAATTCGTTATTTTTAAAGTCCAAGGAAAAATTGTATTTCCTTAGAAAGTCCAATCCGAGTATGCAAAAATCAGTGATCTCTGCTACATATGCCATGCGATAGTAAGGGGCACTTCCAAACGTGATGTTAACATTTACTTTTCCATCGATGTCGATCTTCTCACCAGACACAGTCTGGAGGGTAACGCAGGGCGGCGTCCAGATAAGTTTGTTTCCCAGTTGTTGAGCCAAATCTTTTCGGATGATGGTAACGTTGGCTCCTGTATCTATCGTCATATTTCAGGGAACTCCATTAATATGTCCTATTATGAAAAGTCAATTACTGCCGCCTCTCACTGCAGAAATCTGAAACGCTTTAAACTGGGGCTTTTCATTATCTGGCAACCTCCGCCCCGCGAGGTGGCCACCAATTAGTTACCCTGCTGTTTGTTAGAAGCGGTCTTAACATCCGTACCCTGGAGTATTCTGCAGTTTCGTCGTATGTGTCCTTCGGCACCGCAGTTCCAACATTTTAAGGTCAGTTTTTTTTCACTGATATTTCTTCTTAAGTCATTGAGTTGTCTGGTTATATCGTCTAGACGAACAGTAACTTGATCCCTTAGTTCCTGGACATGAGCAGATCTGATTGGGTGGCGGTCTCTACGTGTGGCTTGCTGGGCTGCCTCAAATTTCATGGCATACACTAAAGCGCTTTTCAGATCTTTAACATCCGCCATTCGCTGTGCTTTCTGTATTTCAGGGTCCCGGATGCCATCGATGAAATATTGCAGGGACAGGATTTCCCTTGTTTCTGTCGGGCACTCCGAAAAGGCGTGATGTGACAGCCTTTCAACATCCATGGCGAGCTCTTGAAGTGTTTCGGTGAGCTTCTGTTGACGGGATTTTAATTGGAGCCTGCTGTAGTCTTTTAAACATTTCTCCCCGAAGCGCAGCTCCAAGGTGCCGGACACAGCTTCGAAATCTAACCTTTTGTTTTCGGGAAGAGTTTGAAGGATATCTGCTGCGTCGGCTCTTAAAGAAGCGGCGAGATGACAGGCCTCAGCTTGGGAATCCCATCCATTCGCATCCGCAACGATAGAAAATTGTGTTTTATACACCTGCCAGGAGGTCTTCCCATCATATGTAGATAACTTCAGAGAGGGACGAGCAGGCATGGGTAGAAATTTAAAGCCATCACTATTGTTCCCTGCCGTTGCTACGAATTTCTTTAAAATATCCACTTCTTTGGCTACTGCAGAAATCCTATCATCAATTTGTTGTTCGATTTGATGTTGGACGGCACAAACTCTTCCTTCAATTCGTTCCTCCACAGCAGAAACTTTCTCTTCTACTTGTTCTTTAACAGAAGAGACTCTTTCTTTAATTTCTCCAACCTTACTTTCGACAGAGCCTATTCTACCTTCTATAGCCTCGAATTTGTTTTCTATTACACAGGTAATTTCTCTTTTCATTTCCTCTTGACCTGCTTTCATCTCGTCTTTAACGAATTCCTGTCCTGCTTTCATTTCTTCCTGTCCCGCTTCAATCTTTTCCTGATTAGATTTCATCTCCTCTTTCATTTCTTCTTGACCTGTTTGCATTTCCTCTTTAAATGCAGCAAAGGCTGATATCAGCTGTATTAACTGCTCTTCCATCGCTCTTGTGATTAGCATTCAAACCCCAATCCTGACACCAAAAATTGTTGCGTGCGTACGGGTTCGTCATGAAATGAATGCACAAGTCCGATGAAAAATGAACAAAAATTTATTATTACCACAACAAAAATGCTTAAATTTTCTCAAATTATCATGCAGTATTACAATATCTCACAGTAGTTATCTTTTAACTACTCAAATGTCCAATAGAACGTAATTCAAAACAGCTAAAGAACGCTAATCTGCGAATTCGCTACAATCAACAAGAGCAGTTTTCTAAATAACAACAAACTAAGCAACTACTACAAACTGAGATGTTTTCCTCCTTTTATAAGATTTTAAAATCACGCGCTAGAATTTTCCAGTACTTTCTCAAAATCAAAAAGAGATATTTATTTATTTAATGCACACGCTGTTGTATTTTCAATTTTCCGGCTTAGCTTTCTTTTAATATTCGTCACGCGCTGCACTGTGCGAGAAATAAAATCATTTAATTTATAATTGAACTAACATTAGCTTTTTAAATACCAAATTCGTAACAATATTTATTTATTCGGTAATTCCATTCCATATTGATGTAATGGTCATTTACGATATTTTCAACAATTACAACATAACTATAAAAAGTAATATATAAATAAATAAAAAATTAGCAAACATCTTGTCAAATATGTTCCAATATGTAATTATTGAACTTGTCAAAAATGTTCCAATATGTAAATTAACTAGTCAAACAGAACTTATAATTTATATAAAACTTCCAAACGACTCAGCAGTGTCAGAATTAAATAAATTTAATAAAAAATTACCATCAAAATCACTTTCATCACTCTGTTCTAAGTCACTTCTTCCAGCATCGCTATCATTATTTTCATTTTCTTTTTCAATGATTTCTGATTTAATGACTCAGACTATTGCCACTCTTTATCAACCCAAAAGACAAGCTCCTCATATGAAGCTTTTCTCATTCGTCTGGAATTTGTGAAGGAATGAAATCCGCTTTGCATCCGTTGCTCCATTTGCTTTCGTCGTTCATGCTTGAAAATTCTATTGATGATGAGATCCAGTGGCTGTAAATTTTTTGTAAGCTCATCTGTTATTACTGAAACAGTCAGTGTAATTTTTTTATGCTTTGGATTTTACAGTACGCATTAAATGGAATCACACTGAATCCAGAATGATGAGTCCCTGAGCTTCGAAAAAAAAAAAAGCACATTTTCTTTTTCAATAAATTTCTTTCAGACAATGTAACATTACTTTTTTGCACATCCATCCTTTTTTGTTGGCAAAAATAATGACATCTTCAGAGAAATTTCCTTTCGGAAAATTCTACTTTTCTATTTTGCTTTACAAAATTATCAAAGGGGTTAATTTTGCTCCACTGGCGACACAACCTAGAACACAAGCAAAAGGGGGGGGGCTTTCCATTCCTAGTTGTTACCACAGAAATAGTTTTTTCAACAGGTGAATGAACAAGTGAACTTGGAGGACAATCAAAAATAATGGGCAGTTAGTTCATCCCTCTTAATTCTTTACTCTCTATCCAAATTTTGTATTTTAATTTTCTTAGATGCGTACTCCAAAAAAGCTACCTTTTTTTCAAGCTAGTCTACGGGAAGCTTCTGTCTGTTATTTTTGGTCCTGACAGATAATTTCTTTCATTTCATAAATCTAAAACACCAATTAGATCCACAGTTTTTAATGCCCATTTGTTGAGGATCTGCTTTTGCTTGAAGACCAATTCTAACTGTTGATATTGATAATTGTTTCTCTCTCTGCTCTGATGTCCATTTCTCTAACTTGTTTTCCAAAACAGGCCAGGCTATTATGCCAGTCTGACAAGATCTTTTATTCTTAAGCACTTTTTGTAATTCTTCTTGTTCAGACTTCCACCGCCAAATACATCTCTTGTCAACTTGAAATTCTCTAGTCACAGTGCGATTTCTAATTTCTATCACTTTCTTCACTGCTGAAAACTTAAAACACAGCTGTATAGCTTATTTCTTTGAGCAGAAGGCACAGTAAAAATAATTTTTAAAATTTAACAAGCATGGAAGGTAAAGTAAACACTGCAACAAGCAAGCAAGCAAGCAATAAGCAAGTCACAAAGCAGTGACACACATGTAAGAACTTGGTGAAGTAAAAGATCCCGTAGCACATTTAAAAAAAAAAAAAAAAAAAAAAAAAAAAAAAAAATCAGAATATCAGAAAATGCAAACAAAACCATGGAGTTCATGTATCATGGTGTCTTTACACCAAGTGCTACCTACCATAGTTAGGCCAGTTTCACGCAAGTTCGAATTTGTTGCACTGCCTTAGAAAAACCTAAGTGCTCATATCAGGCCAGAATATTACAGCAAATTTTACATTAACTCACTTATGCCTAACTTATGATATAAACTAGAAGTTTTAAAGATGGAGGAAAGATAAAATTCCTTCAGATATGCCGCAGATCTAAATTTTGAACTTTTAAACATGTACATGCTGTGGTTTATCTACCCAAAATTATGGTACATTACAATTAAAAATGTTTAAATCTAGATACTCATTTGTGTTCCGAGTGGAATTAAGTTGTAGGGTATCTTATGTTAATTAACCAGTTATAATAATTTCAGTCTTTAATATAATTTTTCCTTTCTGCATTCCTCACCAGAACGCAAATTAGTTGTGAGTATTTAAGCTGAAGTTTTTGGTTTTGAGACAGAGAGTGTTTCTGGCATCGCATGAGCACCAAGTGGTAAGTTCCTGCCAGCTCTAACAGTTGTAATTATTCAGTTTTGCAGTTTCGCACAACCAACACTTTAAATACGATGCACAAGTAGTATTATTCAGCCAACTTCTAGTACAGTATTTAACTGTGTAGTCCTTAACTACTGTTCAAAGTTTAACTTAAATTTGACTGTTCTATTTATTTACAACTTAACTAATTCAAAATTTTCAATTGAAAATATAACATCTGTGTGTCTGTGGGTAACAACAATTTCCTTCAAAGTGAAATCTGGAAGTGTTTTAAGAAATTGGAATTCATTAGTAAATAAGTAACAGTTGTCACTATAATAAAAAAATTGTTTCCTTATTTTTAAACTGCAGGAAACCCTTTATGATCCCAGATTTGTGTAACGTGATTTTTCATGTATGCATTATGTTAACTGTATCTATTTAATTTGTCCAACGCTAGAATTTCATTCATACGCAATGATCACACTCCCATAGCAATGCACTCTATAAAAGACACCATCTGCTTGTGCATCTGGCATTTTGGAACTAATTCAATATAAGGCACTTCAAAGAAATAATTATACGCATCTGCTTGTGCGTCTGGCATTTTGGAACTAATTCAATATAAGGCACTTCAAAGAAATAATTATACGCATGTGGGAACACGTGAATTCATCAAAACTGAATAATTTGGCATCAGCTTGGGTCAGAACATGTCAACAATTTTTAAGGATTTTTTTGGAAAGAAAATATAGCAACAGAAATTGTACAAATTGCAAAAGCAATTGAAGCTGAAGGATTTTCAAATATGGAAGAAGGAGAAGTCAAAGGTATTATCAAGAATGATGACTGAGAAATAAAGAATTAAGAACTGGATGATCTTACTGTACAAATCGACAGTAAAAATGGAGATAGTAAAGAACATAAAATGCCTTTAATGTACAAATTAAATAAACTGTTAAAAAAAGGCACAAGAATTGTCTGATTTTGCTATAGAGACTGACCAAAATGAAGAAGAGAATGCTTTATGAAAGGCATTGAAAAACTTACTGCAAAACTTCTAAAGAGTAGCATCAATCATTGTCCCAAACAAAAATCAACAGCTTTAAAACAACTAATTATATTATGTACCTACTTATTTAAGAAGTAATAAAAATCTTTAAATTAACATTCATTTCATTTCCTTCTTTTAATTATAACAATATTTACTTTTTTTTTTAATTATACAAACATTCTTTGAATTATACCCAACACATTTTTTCTATAAAAAGTTAATACTATTACAGAACACGATTCTGCAATGTGTACATGTATTGATGATATAACCACCACGTTCAGCTAAGATTCAGAGTAATCCCTGATAAACCGTTGAATTTAGATTTTGGTCAAACTGTTTATAGATGATAATGCAGCAATTTTTTTAATCACATTGTTTATAATTGATAATGTAATGATGATGTAAAATGAATTTAAAAATGTTATATGTAAATATATTAAACATGTTGTAGTGAAAGTAGAAATTTTAAATGTCAGTTTTGAAGTACTTTAAAATTAAACTTGTACAAAAGGCAAATTTTGGTCAAAGTGCAAGTAAAAAATGTTGTAAAAATGAATGATTAGAATGAGTGTGTTTAACATTAGGCTCTCCAGCCAACACTTAAAAGTTTAAATCAAGCTCTCGTTTAGCACATTAGGATAGTTTTGTGTTTAGAGTGTTTTCTAAGGTCTAGAAAGTCAAGTTTTAACAAATGATAGATGATGTTTAGTGGTAGCGTGTATTCACGGTAACACAATGACATGCTCAGTTCAGTCAGAACAAATCCCTGGAGAGTGTGGGCGAATGAGGAGTTTGAATATGCATGAATGAAGAGTGTTTAAGAGCCAAAGAAATATCAATAAAGAGTAATTATAAGGAATTGGAAATTTTTGTAAAAGATACGATTTCCTTCCAGACAATTTGGAAGGACTAAGATCTAAAAACCATGATCAAATGCAAGAAGAAGCAGACGGTTTTCGAGTCTGAATTGTAAAAATTTGTAAATTTTTATCTTAGTTTTAGTCTAGCTTTACATCTTTGTGTAAAGTTGGCCGTTAGAGTTTAAAACTGTAAACTCTTAAACAAGGTCGTTTTGAGACCTTATTCTTCAAGTATTTAAATGAGTATTTAAATGTCTGGCAGAGAAAGCTGTAAGGTTTATCCTAAGTTTTTAAGTTATCTTTAGTTAAAGCTACTTTCCTGTCTCTCCTAATTTCAGCTTACAATTTCCTTCAAGAGTGTGTTTTTAGAATCGAGGTTAATGCAAATGAGGAAGAGCAGTACTTAAGTTGAAGTTTCACTAACTTCATTAGAGAGCCAGACATTCTGACTAGCATGTGTTCTCCATTTGGCTACACTCTCTCTAAGTTATAACTACGCTCGGCCGTATTTCAGGCCCTTGATAGCTTCGCCAGTTAGTTAACATTTAGGGGCCAACCCCTCAGAATTTTAAAGCTTCCTTATAAAAAGAAGAAGCTCCTTAGAAATAGCTTCGGCTATATCTTTATAGTTAAGCATTAGTTAAGTTTGATTTCTTAGTACTCTTGAGTTCAAGGCCAAGTGGAGGCTTTTCTGTATGCTCTAAGACAGGAGCCGACTGTAAATTCTTATTTTGAGAAATAAAGGGTAATTAGCCCTTCTTGAGTTTTCATTTCTGTTTCCTGAGCTAAAGCGATTATTTGCTTACCAGTTCTCGAGGTTCCAAACACTTAGCTGTAAGAGAAACGGTTGGAACCCCACACAAAAAAACATTAGAGAATAGCATAAACATGCATTGCACATGCTGTTTTCCTGTCTATATATATATATTCATTTAAAAAGATATCAGAAAATTGAACAAATTGTGCCATCGGTGTACAAAATTCATCATTTATGGAATACAGTTTTATGGAATGAGAATTTTTAAATTCTCTACTTTAGAGCAAAATGCTGTATTTCTAAAGAAATGCGATGCTTTCTTTTTCATCAGCCAACAAATTCCACAGTTCCACCCTGATTTTCCTTCCTTATATACATATATTCAAATACAACAAAAACAAACACTGAATAGAAAAATAACCACCGATTTGGAAGGTAAAAATCTCTCTTGTCTGCTTCACTAGCACATATATGGATTGCCATATAAATACATTTTAGTGATGTTGGGGTTGTGCATTTTTGGGAACACATGGCTATTCTGGCATTGCTTCATGAATACTTTTCAAGGGATACTGATAATCAGAAAAGTACAGGAATTTTTAACCTAATTTCTGTTTTTTTCTGGAATTTATTAAAAAAAAAACTTTTTGGTATCATTTCAGTTTTGTTCTAAATACGTTAAAGCGATCACGAGAGAAATCAGCTACTTGTACCACAAAACAGTTCAAATATCTGAAGCTATAATGTGAATGCACTCTTGTTATAACAGTAAGGTAAGAAACTAGATTAGACTATAAGGTCACTTTCCATCTTCAGGACATAAGAACTCATAATGTTGCAATTTCCTCTAAGCCTAGGTGGCGACATGAGCGAGAATACACCTCAGGATTGCTCCAATGATGACCAAAATATGATAAGAACATGGATCTACTCCCTCCTAAGGGCAAATGATGAACTACTGCCATGTCATCACAACCCAAAGTGCTACAACAGGTGTAATCAGGCAAGTTCACACGCTAGGGTTGCAGCCAAACAAAGCAAAAATTAATCACATAAATGCATGGGGCTTGTAACAACATGGACTCAACCACAATCTCATCGATATTGCTATCTCACCTTATATTGCATTAAAAATGCTTGAGGCAAGAGTGTAGTGATTTACAGAACCATTCATATATGCTCACACCCTAAAACAGTTCAAATACCTGAATCTAATACATGGATACACCTTTACAATAACACTAAGGTATTAAACTGACATGAAGCCAATGCATGAAGGTATTCAAAGGTCGTTTATCATCTCCAAAGACACCGAGACCTCGTGATGCTGCACTTCCTATCTGTGCTAACGGATGGTGATACAAACAAACAACAAACTGAGAAACACACACATGCATACCACCTTGGGATCCCCACAATACTATTAAGAAAAAGGAAAACTATTGGGCATTTTTTGGCAAATTTTTGGGCATTGCTCGGAAATATAATTTTAAAGTCATCATATCATTACATCCAAGTCTCCCTTATTTTTCTTGCTTCCATGTAAATCTCTCTAATTTTTTTTTTTTTTTTTCTAATTACCCTTGCTGGAAGGAGCTACTTCTAAGAAATTATGTTTATTAAGTCTTTTATAAATGCTATTTCGCCCCTTTTTTTACAGATAATTTAAAGGAAAAAAAAACATAAATGATTAATTTTTAAAATCATTTGCAATGGAATCTACTGCATCCTTTTTAATTGTTTCCCATCTCATAATTTCATACAAAATTTTCTCACCACTTCATTTTAAACATTGATTTTCTTGATTTTATTATGGTACTTAATATTACAGTTTGTTATTGGACTTTAAAATTCTATCATCTAAAAACGTATCCGTAAAACGTATCAGTTAATCCATATTAAAGATTTAAAATTTTTAAAGGTTATAAAACAGTCTTCAGACTTTTTTAAAACAATAATAAGAATAAATTAGTGAAGTTACTTTCAGGAATTCACTTTGAAACCAGCCGTGCTATAATAAGCTTTTATTTAATTTTCTCATGGTATTTGTCTCTATGGTCAAAACCTCAACATTGACTTTTAAACTATTTCCTGATATGCTACTGAGCTCAAATTTTGCACACACACTCATTATAAATGACTTTACAATGTGGTCAATTGATTTTCTCAAAATTCATTAAATTACATCCCTGAAACTTCAGAAATTCGTCTGATCAACAAATCCTCATAAAATTTTTAACTGTGAGAAAGATGGCCGTATGGAATAAATAAAGCATTTCCATTTTGGATAGAGAGAAGTGCAATTATTTTCTAAAATGAGCAAAAGACAGCTAGATTTTCAATATGCTTTTAATACTGAAAAGTTGATTCTTTATTATCTGTGCTGTACTACACTTACTAACAGAATATTTTCTAATATGAACAGGTCTTGTCAATGAAGAAATCTACATTAAGTGTTGAGACCACAAAAGCTAAGTTAGTTGTGAGATAAAACTGTGTCCTGGAATATGACAAGTGTTAAAAGACAAAATTTTGGTGTATAATTTCATCAGGAAGGTATTCAATGCAATGGTGCGATGCATGCAAAATATAGTCTATTTTTAAACACTATTTAAACTAATACAGTACAAAAATAACATTAAACTCGTAATGCGGACTCATCAGGACTTCGGCGATTCCAGATTAAGGGTTTTTCCGGATCATCAATTTAAATCTGATAAGATGGCACGCAGAAATTGTACAATAAAAAATATGAAACCATCATTTATGAAATAAAGAGCAATTATGATCTAAAGGGTATCGAAATTTACAAAAAAAAAAAAAAAAAAAAAAAAAGCTTAATATTTATTTGTTCACTTTATTAAACATTTCTTTCAATGTAAGTTGTTTAAGTTGCTTCATTTTTTGTGCTAATACTTTCTCTTTAATTCTATAAGCAGACATAATTTCTTGTTCAGTTACAAAGTTCCACTGTTCAAGTCCTGTAATTGCTGTGTTGAAAATGCCGAATAACTTGTCAATCAAAATTTTTTCGTTTTCAATAACCTGTCACTTTCTTCACTATCGGAAGCAGTATTTTCTGGATCTAGAACCATAGTACAGATTTCCCCATCCGTTAATTCATTGGGGATTGGGGCATTGTCATCGTAATGAAAAACTTCTGTTATATCATCTTCATTTATTACCACATAATTTACTTCTCCACATTTCTTTACAAAATCCAACAACTGGAAAATTTCACCTTTAGTTTGAGATGTCCGAAACCCTTCAAATTCGCGGCTACCATGTTCATCATCCTTACCATGAAATATGGTAGCTGACCATAAATTATGCCAAGCATTTTTTAACGTATCTGGAGACACATCCTCTCACGATCTTGCGATGCTCCACCCAGCAGATTTTATCCTAAAATATTTCAAAAATTCTTGAATAGCCTTGCCATTGCTCAAGAGATTTGACATAGATTTTAACCTATTCAAGACGGGCGTCCTATACACGCATTCCATAAGAACATCTCTTACAGCCGGATGTCACTTCCACGCATCACTAGAGATTGCATTCACAGGACGGGTGATGCGTATACGCATTTTTAAGCTGGAATGTTTTTCTGAAGGCCACTAGATGGCATCCTATGTCCAATACTTTTGAAATGAACACAGTTTTAGGTTCCTGACCTTGAGTTTGATATATATTGCCTGACTTGAAAGTATTTTACTCATCAGCTGTTGCAAGGGTGGGGGGAGGGAAAGCGTCAACAGAGGTGGGCTCTTTAAATCACTGCGTGCTAATGAAAACATTCTTGTGTCTGATTTATATCGAATTCCTTTTTTTATTCTACTTTTTCCCTCTACAATGTATGGTCTTTTAGGGCTACTGTGTGGAGTTCTGTTACGTTTTGCATTGTCTTCAGATATATTACCGTTTCTTCACTTTTTATTAAGGAAAGCCTCACCTTCAGTCTATTATTGCGGGAAGGCACTATTTATCAGAGGAAGAATACCCTTGTATGGTTAGTGAACCATTCACTAATGCAAATGAAAGTGATGATTCTTTTTCTAAAGAGTTAGAAAGTGATACTTTTTCTAAGAGTTAGAAAGTGATACTTCTCCGTGCCTCCAGATTTACCACACTCAGTTCTCATTTTAAATTTTGTTACTTCTTACTGTAAATAGTCTTTATTACATTGTTTTATTAATTTTAAACTTTACTGATGGATTTTATCAATTAAAACTTTGGAATAATTTGAACAGCACTTCCGAAAATTATTTTACAATATAAGGAATTTTTGAAATATATTTTCATGTAAAATAAAAAAAAAAAAGTTATTAAGTACTAATTTTAACATATATAAGAGCTCAAGTAATAATCTAAAATGATACTAAAAATTATGATGCTAGAAGTGAAACTTTTTTTTTTTTTTTTCCTGATTTTTTTTTTATAAAATTACTCTCAGTGATGCAAAACCTCCGTCCTGTACGGTGACTGCCTTCAATTCCCTTCTGTCCTGCACGAGCGTCTTAAACAAAGGGGAGAGAACGTCTTAAACAAAGAGCATCTTAAAATTATCTTTCACTAAAACTTTAAGTGAAGTATGCTCCGAACAGTTGTCAACAAACAGGACTATTCTTTGAGTCATCAGGTAAACCACCTGAAATCAAATGTCACCGAGCCTTGGGTATAAAATGATTTTCGAACCAATCTTTCATCAACGCTTGTGTCATCCATACTCTTTCATCTGCACGATATATAATGGAGAAAATCGTTACTTCTTTAAATGCTCGAGGTCGTGCATGTTTTCTGATTACAAAAAGTTTGCACTTGTGCGTTCCTGCAGCATTTGCACACGCTAAAATTGTTAGTCTCGCTTTGGAATCTTTGACACCAGTTGGAGCCTTTTCTGTAGAGGTTACCAAGGTATTTTGAGGTACATATTGCCAGAAAAATTCATCTGCAAATTTTTCAGCAGCTTCAGTACCAGCTGAAGTTTTTTCTCACCTAAAATTTTTAATTGTCTTATACCATGGTGATTTTTAAGTTTGGTTAACCAACCTGTCGAATATGTGCACTCAGTGTTTAAGTTCATTTCTTCATGAAATATTTTGGCTTGAGCCATTAGCATTGGACCCATCAATGGCACGCCCTCGCTGCGACGCTGTCTGACCCACTCAATCACCACTTTGATTGTCACTTTTAGCAGAACGAACCCTTTTTCTGTTATTTATTGCGAGTGAGGTGTGGGAATCCACAAAAAATTCAAAAAAGTCTTTTTTCTTTTTGCTTATGTCATATACAGTTGACTTTTCAACATTGCATAATTTTGAGACGGATATGACTTTATCCATTTTTTGCAGCAATTTCATTTTTTGTTTGATAGACATTGAAACATGCTTTCGCTTTGTAGATCCTTTGGCAGCTACAGAACTGGAAACTCTTTTTGATGTAATCAAAAGTTCAAGCTTAATTTTTATAAAATTGCTCTAACAGTCTGCAAAAAATAATAAGCCGGATCCAATTAGAGCAATCTGTAACATTAACTGAAATGCCTTAAAATCAGTAAAGATAATTTTAGCCTAGCTTATGCCGTCCGTTATACATTAAATGCGAATGCATAAAGCATTAAAAAAAAAAAAAAAATTCTGGCTTTGAGATCCAGATTATAGATCATTCCGGATTTGACATTCGGATTATGGACTTTGTACTGTATATAACTTAAATTGCAGAGAAATAAACTTAACACATTTTAAATTTTTTTTTTAAAAAAAAGTTCTATCATCTTTCTTTGGTACGATCTTTTACAATCTCAATGTCCCATATTTATGAGAGTTATTTTTTAAATATACTAATTATATTTTTAAAAATAAGAAAAATACTGTAAATAACATTAACTATATTTTTGTTCCAAAATCTAAATACTTTCATCTATTTTTCTATATAATTTCCATTTTTGTTCAAACATCTGTTGTACCGTTCAGCATGTAACATTAAAGAAATCTGAGGCCTGTGAAAAAGCCCAATCCATGACTGCCAGTTTTCACTTCTTCATCGTTGTTGAAAAATTGACCAAGGAACTCCTTTAAAAATTAGAACAAGAGAAAATCACTGGGTGCAAGATCTGGACTGCAAGGTGGATAATCCACTTGTTTCCATCCAAAAGACTGAATTAGACATTTTGTTTGTGTAGAAACATGTGGCTTTGTATTGTCATACAGTAACATTACACTGGAAGACAGTGGGTCATACTGCCTGTTTTTTATGGCATGCTGGAGTTTTCTTACGGTCACACAATATGCATAAGAATTGATTATTGTGCTCTCAGCATAAAATTCAATTACAAAATCCATTTCCTGTCACAAAAGAGAGTTGCTATGACAGGGTTCAAAGCCACATTTTAGTTAAAAAAATAAGCACCTATAAGCACTTTTCAAGCATATTTTAAGAAAAAAAATAACTTAACAGAATATGAATTTTTTCATTCTGCATTGTAGGGAAAAAATGCCATACTTTGGAAGAAATGCAAGGTTTCTTTTTTCATCAGCTGACAACTTCACAGTCCCATCACTATTCCTTACAAGGGGAAAAAAAAATACTCAAATGAAACAAAAACAAATACTAATCAAAAAAATAACCGCCAAATCTGAAGGTGTACATCTGCATGTACTGCAATGCATATCACTATTCCTTAAAAGTCCACATCACTATTGCTTATCAGTCCTATCACCATTCCTTACAATAAATCAAAAAAATATACTCAAATGCAAAAAAATGAATACCAATCAGAAAAATAATTGCCAAATCTGAAGGTGGACATCTGCACGTATTGAAATGCATATCTGCTGTATGTCCGGATACCTTGGTAGCCACATAAATACATTCTGGCAATGTCATGGATTGTCACATAATTATTTTGGTCACATAGTGGGTTGCCTCATGAATACTTTTCAGGAAAGGTGTGCTGGTAAACAAAAAGGAATGATATTTTTTCCATACAGTTATTACACTGCTTGTTACATTAAAAAAAAATTCTGAATGAAAAGCACAAATTAATTAAAGCTATAAACATCATGATAAGAATTATTTAATGAGTTTTCTAAGTATTATATAAACGTGATCACAAGTTTCTCTAATAAGAGGCTGCATTTTTATGACTCTTTATAGAATTGCTATATTTCAGAAATTATTAGCCAAAATGAGAATTGCTTAAAAGTAACTATTAAGCAAATGAAAATGCTTATTGTGAAAGTTTAAAATATCCAACTAATAATTTAATTATTTGCTGCCAAGTGAAGGAAAATAGATATAACTTGCCCTCCTAAATAAGATACCTGTTAGTTATGTTAATGAGAAAAAGTAGATGTACTTTTTGACTATCCACATCCTCACTGAAAAGTTATGAAAAAATATTCATAAAGTGTTACAGTATATTGTAAAAATAGTTATGTGGCAATCCATGATGTTGCCAAAAAGTATTTATGTAACAACCCAGGTATTGGAGTAGCACATGCCTGTTTTGGCCAGTGTGAACAGCCAAGGTCTGTTTAGCGATGCTGTACAGATGTCGAGTTTCTGCACTTCTCTGTTGATTTTTAAGCTGTTTTTACAGATCGCTGTGCACAATGAGAGAACAACAACCCAAAAAATTCCAGAAGAATTTTACAAAATACAGATTTTCTTGCATTTTAAATTTTGTTGACTGATTGGTCTTTTATAGAATTCTTATAAAAGCACAATGTCATTTTCAAAATATGTTTCTTAGTACATCATCATTTTAAATATGGCTTTTTTTTCCCAAAAAAATCAGTCACCAGAAAGATATAATTAAAACTATTTCTACTGCAATTGAATGGTTTTTCCTCTCTGCATGTAAATCTTCCTGTGTTAATTTCATAAATATTGCAAAAAAGAAAAAAAAAAAGTTTCTTATAAGCTTGTATGCTTGTTTTGCTAAGATATATTACAATCAAAGCAAAACAAGCATTAAGTACAAAACAGAAAAATCAATCCATAAAAATTTTATGATTATCTATTAGCATCAATGCTAGTTAATAATAAATCTATTTATTTACGAATATTGACAAATAACTCACTTGTTGATCAAAAGACAACTGAAATTCAAAAGGATTTCTGTGTGGGCCATATGGATTGCCATTAGCTAACCAGATGTCATAGTCAATATTCAAATTTTCAGCAGATGATTCTTTCCAAGTACAGTTATTGTCAGCACCTTCACGATAACAAGCGACAAGACTTATATACCAAAACCTGAAAAAGGATAGATATTTAATTGTTATATCATTAAAAAATTATAAATTAATTATAGTAATGACATCTAAAATGACACTACTCATCAGAAAAAGTTTTACTGTTTTATTAAAAAAAGTTAGATAGCATTAATAATAATTAACTAAACTCAACTAGAAATTAATAAGAATTATTAGGTACTTAATAAGGCTGTAACTAGAAACTTGAGACAACAGGCAACAGATAATAGTGGAGTCTTCACTTTATTGCTTCTCCCAAACTTATCCACTTTTTTTTTCTTGTTATCAATGATCATATTCATAATAATTACAGTTTCATAGCATGTAGCAATTTTTGGCCATGTAAATTTGTTGCCAAAACTATCTCCATCTTGGTGATATCTTACCAATTTAGCAAGAGAGCCATTTACCTCAATGTTATATAGACTTATCTCTGTAATCTTATTTTTCCAGCAGAGCTTCATCTCTTTCAAGCACTTCATGTTACATTACATACAAAAATATTACAATTTCATATATGATTTCACTAAACTAATTTACATGTATATAAAATTTAAAACATTCATTATAGCATTCAAGATTTTCTAAACTTAAGTGCCAGGTTAATGATGCATGTGCAAAGCAAGAATTTTCTGCCGTAGAGTAAATGGTGGAAATGTTTTATGAATTTAACTATGGTAAGCAACTCTTTCCTGGTGATACAGTAATTCTTCTCTGGATTAGAAAGACATTTGCTCCATATGTCATAACATGTTCTTGACCATTTATTTTTTGGGACAAAACTGCACTAAAATTCTCATTGCTCGCATCTGTGTCAGAAATAAACAGTTTGCTGGGCTGAGAATATATCAGAATTGTCACAGATATTAAAGCCTCCTTAGTTTGTTCAATGCGTCTTCATACTGGTCCACAAAAATGTTTGTTTTCTCTCTGTCAGGTTGTGAAGATGTCTTGTGACGGAAGAGAAAACCTACTCAAATCCCATAGTAGGTGCAAAGCCCCTGGAAACCTCTTAGCTAATTTATTTTTACCAAAAGAAACACTTTACAATTCTGGAACGTACCACAAAAATACTCATACGGCTCTTCTCAGTATCACAGTGCAATCAGTAGTTCCACTTCAAATAACTAAAAATGTTAAACACACTGCAATGCAAAGCACATTTAAAAAGGTGAAGCTCCTACAGAGATCTCTCAATACTCAACTTAACTAAACAACTGAGAATGGATGCTCTCTTCAGGCTTCCACAGTTTTCTACTGGCCACCAAGAAATCTCTATTATCTTCCACTTCTTGAAATTACTGGAATGCATTTATGATAAAGTTATATAGAAGGGTTGGATACAGTTACATGCAGGAATCCTTTACAGTTATTTAATTAACATACCAATTACAGTTGTATAGAAATAGGGCCATAATATTGCCAAATGATCACTAAGTCTGGCGACTTATACCAAATTCGGCCACAAAAATTAGTCACCAAAATCATCGCCAACTTGGCGATAGCTCTCCAATTTAGTGAGATAGCCATTTACCTCACTAACTTGCACTTGTAATCTTATTTTCCCGGCAGAGTTTCAACTCGTTCAAGCATTCCATGTTACGTTAAACAAAAAACATCGTTGCATGCATACGGGTTCATAATAGACTGAATGCACACAGTCCTGATGATAGGTTTATAAAATTTACTTTATCAAAAGAAACACTTCAGAGTTGCAAAAATTTCCACAGATATATCATACAGGTGTTCACAGTAACATAGAATATAATCAGTAGTTACACTTCAAATTATTACAAACATGACACAATGGAATGTTAAGTGCATCTAAAAGGTGAAGCTTTCACAGATATCTCAATACTCTGAACTTGTTTTAAACTAACAACTCACAACTGAGAAACTGATGCTCTCTCCAGTCTTATATAAATTTTCACCCAGCTGCCAAGATATTTCTAGTACTTTTTGCATCTCAAAATTACTGGAAGGCATATGAGGGTCAGATACGGTCACAGTTGCATATGAAATCAATTACAATTATTCATTTACAATACCTATTAGGATGATACAGGGACCAGAAAAAAATGTTGCCAGTTTGCCTACTTCTCACCAAATTTAGCGACAAACTTAATCACAAAAACCACTGCCAGCTTGGCGATATCTCACCAATTTAATAAGATAGCCATGTACTCAATGTTAAGTAGACTTGACCCGGCATTCTTATTTTTCTGGCAGAGCATCGTTTCTCTCAGATTTTCACGTTAAATTATAGAAAAAATAAATAATTTCATGTATAACTTAACTAAAATCATCTATCTATGTACAAAATTTGTAACATTACTAGAATTTCATATATAATTTCATTTAAATTATTTACATATATACAAAATTTGCAACAACACGATATCCGAAGTTATTAAACGTTAAACAGAGCATAATACAACACACATACAATATATTTAAAGTAAAATGTTTACTAGCAAATTATTCAGGTTATACTTTATTTTTACACTTGGATTAAAAAAATCTGTGTTTTCTTATTTTTAAGGGATAAAGCAAACTCATTAATTATTTTATCAATTTTGGGAGCTCAATTATTCTCAATTTAGAACAAAGCTAAACTAATGAGCTTTTGTTGTCCCGAGTATTTTACCATTTCCAATTTTGAGAATGATTGTTCAGCTTTAGTTACAGTTACAGAAAGCAATGTGCATGATGAATGCTGTGCATACATTAGCAAAACTCGACGAATGCGAGTTTGTTATAAAAAATTCTACTAATATATTTAAAGCTATTAATTGTTTTTAGATTCACTTTAATGATGCCTTAAATGAAGATAACTGGAAGGAAAATGTTAATGACACATCCCCTGTAAACTTTCACATTAAATATACTACTTTTTCTTGGTTCTCAATTTAATTTGTTTTTACAAGAATTCAGATTAAATTACTTAATTAACCCATTAACCGCTGGTGTTGCGTTGACGCAACAGTCAAAATAAATATGTATATAAATATAACTACCTAAGATATTTTATACTAGCATATGATTTTGTGTAGGGAATATTATGAAGTAAAAAAATATTTGCCTTCAAATCATTTTGTTTATAATAATTAATCTCGGAACTACTCTGATATGCGCCCTCAAGGCGCCAAATTTCTCGCCAAATATTTTTGGCGAGAAACTCCACGCTGCCAAATTGCTATGTAAATTTTTTGTCTACATTTCGAACTTTAAGCCTAAAATGTCTCCAAAAACACGGTTTTCGCGAATGCAAAAACCACGTTTTCAACACACAATTTAAGCTAAAAATCCAAAACAAAAACAAAAAATTTAGATAGCAAAACCGTGAAGTTTCTAACCAAAATTATTTTACAAGAGTCCATGTACACAGCGATATGTTTTAATTTAAAAAAACATCTACGAATGGCACAATCTAGGCAACGAATGAATTTACGAACTAAGCACACCTCGCTTTAATAAATTAACATAACAATAAATTTCAAAGAATACCACGTACACAGCATCCTGTTTCAACTTAAAAAAACATCTACGAATTGCACAATTTAGGCAACAAATGAATTTACGAACTACGCGCACCTCACTTTAATAAATTAACATAACAACAATAAATTTCAAAGAATACCATGTACACAGCGTTCTGTTTCAACTGCAGATATACCAATTTCATACCGCCTTTAACATGCCACCACGTAATCACTAGTATCGTATTTGTATGACAGCCAGACACACTATCCAGAAAATTCATACTATGGTTCACAAATAAATAAAATAACAAATAATCACAAATCCCTACTTCTATCACGCACAACCACTAAAAATAATCTCCTATACCTTCTTTCCACACCTCCAAATACCCATTGCCCCTCAACAGGATGACCACGACGATATTTCCTTATGCCGAACTTCAATTCAACAACTTTCACCATTAAATCTTTTCCCCCTAGCTTCTCAGACACAAAGCATGACGGGAACCAACGAACTCCAGCGAAAGACTTTTCAACGTCATCAGGGTTGCCATACAACACGCAATCGCGCCAAAAACCAGTGCAGAACACATATCGCCCCATTTGGTGAGATTAGGGTGTATATCAGAGTTGTACCTTAATCTCATACTTTAAGCAAAATTTAAGCAAAATTTTCGACTGGGTATTTTTGCTGAAAATATTTAACAAAAGAATCGCCGTCTTTATGAGTGATCTATTTTTAGTCAAGGTCACTGTTTATCAGAACATTACATCAGTCAGATGTTTATATTTGTGTTGGGAAGGGATGGGAAACAGGTGTTGCGTTGACGCAAGGTCAGCAGGAAACAGGAAACGGGTAGTCAATCTCCTTTTTCACTCATTCCTTTCGATGTTCTGGTTCATCTGGTTGTTTAAAAATGCCTAGAACGAGGTATCTTACATTAGAAGAATCCCTTCAAAGATTTTTTGATGAAGAAACAGATGATGATAATGTTAATAATGACCAGAATGAAACTGATATTGTTGTTGTTCCCCCAGAAATTGCAGAGGCTAGTGTCGAAAAAGAAAGGAATGACAATGTTTTAAATAATGATAATGATATTTTACCAAATGATACCATGGGAAGTTGAAATTCACGTAAGAAGTAAGTTTCAGCCTTCTAAAAGCAGTTATAGTCATACTAAAAAGTTCAAAGGGCAGAAGACTGAGATCTTGAAGTGGATAAAAAAGGAACTGTTAGTTATGTCTCAGGAAGAACATGAAGAAAGAGATAGAAGAGAAGTAATAAAAGACAAAACACAAGGTAAAACTAGTGCACAGATTTTCGATTTTCTTTTTGGTTTAGACAAAAAAAAAAAAAAAAAAAAAAAAAACAGAATTTATTGCATCTAAAGCCTATATGAGAAGATTTATTGGGATATTATTGCTTACAGGATATCATTCTTTACCTCAAGAAAAAATGTATTGGTCTTTTGATAAAGACATTTCTGTTCCCATTGTACGAGAATTGATATCACGTTTGCAGTACAGGAATATGAAGCAGAATTTGCATTTGACAATAGTCAAATTGACAATACTGATAAATTATATGAGATGAGACCGTATCTAAACTTACTAAATATCACCACTTTTTACTACTGAAAATATAAAGTCTCTTTTAGATTCCAGACGAGAGAATGCATCATTCCTTTTGCAAACTCTTATTGAGATTGTAGAATTAGCCAGAAATAGATCAGCAACAGGAAGACCTAGTAAACATTCAAAAATCATTGTATGGGGATGGTAAACATTTTATCGTAAAGTCCATTGATAACAAAAGACTTTGTTCTAAAGATACCATAGCCAGACTGTTTATAGATGCAAAGTATGTAATGTAGATTTACATCATGATTGTAATCAAGCTTTTCATGCTTGAATCTTTTAAATGAAATAATCTGTATTTGTAAAAGAAATACAATGTATATTTTAATATTAAATTAATTACAAGTAAAGTGATTTGTAGATTTATAAAATGTTATACAGCTAAAAAGTAATCTGCGCGCTACTCAAAAGAAACATCACACGAGTACAATTCTACTCACTAAACATCCGTAGTCTTATTCCACTGACGTTGCGCAAACGTAACACTCGCTTTTTCCACAGGTAAGAGCATTTTTTTTTTAATTTTCAATGTAAATTTATGTTATAAATGCTTATTTTAATATTTGTTATTATTTTCAGGAGAAAAGAAACATTCCCTGTAGTTTTGGCAGTTAATGGGTTAAGTATTAAGAACATTATGCATGCCTTGAAAACAATGACGAAATGAGAGCATAAAGTATCTATAAATGGGTAAAACCCATTTACTATAAAATAAGATTCTGGATCTTTTAATCACTCATCAGTAAAAATAGATTTACGGGTGATTAAGATTTACCATTCCTTGGCAAAAATTGGCAGTACATGGATACCGAGTTTGTGCAGTTCTTTGACTTGTTATTTTGGCTTTGTGTAGTGCCAATTTCTGTGCAAAAAATTGCCGCTACACAAAGCCAAAATAACAAGTCAAGAACTGCACAAACTCGGTATCCATGTACACATCGACCTATTTTCACTAGAAAAAAAAAATCAGAGAACTGCACAAACTTGGCACTGTGCACTCCCTTGACTTTGTCCATGTACACATTGATCTATTTTGACTTAAAAAGTTAAAGGAATAGCCGATTCCACACTAGAGCCAAACAAAAAATATATAATCTCAATAAACTACATTTTAAATCAAACAATGAAATAACATAAAAAAGGAAATTCATCTTAGCACTACACAAAGGAAATATGCACTTACCTTATTTATAAATTGCCGTATCTTCAGTCAAACAAAATTCCTTAACAGCATCCAAAAACTTCTTAAATTATCTGAACTAGAATCTGTATACTGGCATCGCCACATAAATTCACAAAAATAAGAGTAAAAAATATCCTCAGTACCGGTATACTCCGACGTTCGACCATACGCATTTCTTTCATACAAACAGGACACTTATAATGGCTTCTAAGTAAACTTTCATTTACACAAAAGTCAGTTAATGCTCCCTTTTGTAGAAATTCAAATTAATCTTTCCACATTCAGCCATCTTACCGTGTAAACCACAAAATAACCAACGTACTTCCTAACCAATATCCAACACACAAACACACTTACAAATCTCTTCCCATCATTCAAATTCACCGCAATCATGCAACCAATTACATCATAATAGGGTTTCCATATCATTTAATTACTCAGGTTACCATAAATAAAACAACAACGTAGCAATAATCCAGGAGGCACCTTTAAATATAGTCTAACCCACTCATGTTCATATCATTAATGATAATCATTTTTTCACTTTCTCAACTCTACTTCGGCATAACTGTTTACTTATTCTCTAAAGCTCAAAGATCTTTGAAGCAATTAACACCAGATTTCAAAAATTTCTTTGCATTTTAACAGTTTTAAGCAAGGCATTGTACAGTACATATGTATATATGCTGATAATATAGTTTAGATTTTAAACATTGAAACAATGTTTATAAATCCTAAAACTCTGCATTGTATAACTAGGAGTAGGTCAAATGTCTCTTCCCCCTTTTTTTTAAGCTATATCACTTGTCACCTTTCCTTGCTTTTGGTTTTTTGGCTAGTGAAAACGATACGACTGAAAAATTTTATCGCATCATCAAATCTATGCTTATACTGCATCATATCCACCAGCTCAGCGAGTTGGGTTTAGAAATTTTAGTGTCAGTTTCATGATACATTCAGGTATATTAATTTTTTCAGATCTTCCCAGTGAATAGTGCTATGACCAAAATAGCAATATACATTTTTGGACTGTTTTAAAAAACTGGCAAATTTCTCTTTCCATCAACAGTATCTTTTAAAATTAAATTAAGATTATATTCCACACAATGTACAAAAATCATGTAGGGCTTTTGCTACTACATACTGTTGTACACCATTATATGCAACACTCATTACCGGTGGACATCACATGTTTGCCCACAATATATAGTTAAATGGAAACCTTTCTTGTTTAGCAATTTCATGATTTATTCTTTAGTGTCATTTGATGACTGATCTTTAATTTTTCTAGAAGAGATAAAAAGCTTCACATGTTATAATTCAGCTGATTTTCCTGTTTCATCATTCACTAATTTTACACATTTAAAAATTTCACTCAATTGGTCAACTTTAGAAGCATATTGGGGATGTATACAAAATTATTTAAAAAATTAGGTATGATCCTGATGATGCTATCTTTAACTTGAGATACTAAGAAGTAAATAAGCTTATTTTTAATTTTTGATTTAAGTATTTTACAGTATTATATGCCAGCAGGGTTAGCATAACCACTTAGTCATTAATATACTCGCAGGTATCATTCTTAAATAGAAATAATCTTTTTTTCCTAATTAGATAAATAATTTCTCCCCTTGAAAATAGAAAATACAAATACTGTAAGTGAAGTTTAATTTTTTCATTTCTGAAAACACAATTTTCAGTATAAAAGAATTTATTGAGGGCCCTTTAACTCAGAGCCCCAGAGCAGAGTCCCTTTTGCTTGCAGTTACAGCCTGCTTTCTAGCCATAACAAAAAGGAAAATATAACTCATCTTTTACAAACATATTTCTAAAACTAGGTTATATATCAGCAGTTCCCAAACAACTCAAAACAGAGCCCCAGGAGTTCGAGGAGAATGAAATAAATAAAGATTTATTTCATTTTGTGCTCTGTGGCCATTTGACAAAAATAAGGTAAACAAAAAATGAAGAAATTAAAGAATAAGCACAAAAATTAGAATCAAAATAAACAAAAATCGTTGTCTGTGTAACACGTAGCATTTTATATTTGAGAATCCATTATTCTCTTAATGTATATACTCACAAGTTCTTCCTGCATTGGTCGCTTGCTTAACATGCCTACTAGTAGATATTAAGTTGTCGATGGAGAGAAAATTCATGGATAAATATGAGTAGCCAGTGGAAAGAGCTGCACAAATAGATAGATTTAAATTCCTTACCACTTATATGGTTAAAATTATGAAATAAACTTAATTTAACTTCTCTAGTGATAGTTGCTTTTACATAGTTGGATATTAATTTATGAAAGTGTCTGTCTCCTGATTGGTAATAATCAATTATGTACTTTGTGATATACTTACTTGTGATGTACTTATACTATTTGTGAGCAGGGCCTGCTTGCTGCTTAGACCCAAAGGCCTAGGCGGCCTACAGCTCTGGTGATAGGATGTTACTTATGAAACCTTGCTTTCGTCTAATTAAAAAAAAAAGTCTCCTCCTCCCTTGAAAAAAAAAAGGGGGGGGGATTACTAAGCCCCAAAGCCTTTCTTAATTGGATCTTTTTCATAAGTTCTTTTATTTTAATCACTTAACCTAACATGCCACCCCGTATAAGTGGCCAGCAGAGAAAGCATTCATAACGAGTTATAAGTGATCACTTGAAAGAACTTCTGGTCAAATAGATGTAGATATTGTAGTTGTCTTCTGAAGAAAAATTTGCGAAGTTCAGTTTCAGATCTCCTTTAACAGGGTGCATGATGTAACAGTGTTTTTTTAAACCATTAAACCTTGTGCTGTTATTGAGCTTATAAAATTGAATGTTTTAAATGTTAATATTTTCAGTAAGGTGTAAAATTTTATTTTAAGAACTGAACATTTCTTTTGGTTCTCTGTTGAACTGGTAAAAGGTGAAGCTAGAAACCTCCGGTATCTTATTTTAACTGTGTGTGCGAAATCAATGTTTAATTATGAGCATGTGGATATGTGTTGTTTAATTTATTGTACTTTTGAATGCATATTTTAACATATCTCAAATTTTGATAAAAGTATACGGTATTATCACAAGTGAATGTGTTAGAGTTTACGCAATTGAATTTTAAGTTTGTAAAACCTTAACAGTATTTGTAATCTGAAGCTCTCAAGTAACAAATTATAATGTGCATATTATGGTGTAAATTGTCTTGCATTTGTGTTTAGATGTATAGAATATGTTGTGAGAAAAATTATGGGTTCAATTTTACTCTCTCTTTGTGAAAATTATATTTGTTTAAAGCAATCTTATATATAGGTAGAGTGAGGGAGCTAAAATTGTTAGGTTGTTATCATAATTTTGGCTTATATCATGGCATTCTTAGCAAAAGTTAGGAAAGAGGATCTTAAAACCTTGGTTGAAGAGATAGAGGGAAAAAGTCAGCCCTGAACTTAGGATATTGGATTTAAGATAGCTGATTATAGGGAATGAATCCTATGAGGAGGAACTAATGAAAGGCCTGTTAGAAAATATCACTTCAACGAGGCTTGAGAGAGAAAAAAAAGGAGCAGGAAAGAATTAGGAGGGAAGAAGAAAGGCAGGAAAGAATTAGGAAAGAAGAAGATGAAAGGCAAGAAAGATTTAGGAGAAAAGAAGCAGACAGGCAGGATAGAATTAGGAAGGAAGAAGAAGAGAGGCAGGAAAGAATTAGGAGAGAAGAAACAGAGAGGCAGGATAGAATTAGGAGAGAAGAAATGGAGTTTGAATTATCGAAAGTAAGATTACTAGCCGCTAACGAAAATGACTCTGTAAATGGTGGGAGTGAAGAAAATGGACTTAAAAAGTTACAATCTGAAAAAAATTATTCCAAAATTTTATCCTGAAGAGAACGATATTAGTTTGTATCTAGTTATGTTTCAGCGCCAAGCAAAGCGTGTGAATCTTCACCAATTCAGAATGGGTTTCTGTTTTATTGACAATTCTGCCAACTGACGTAGTTCAGCTGATTATGCGAGAACCAGAGCAGCAGGCTTATGACAATGCTTACATAAAGGGGATACCGCTTAAAAGGTTTAAGCTTAGTCCAGAAAAATTTCGCATCAAATTTACGGAATCTCAGAAAAACACTCAAACCACTTAAAGAGATTTTGCTTTTGAATTAAGGAATTATTTTGAAGAATGGATTGCAGGTTTGCAAGTTACAGATTTTGAATGTTTAAAAGATCTCATGATAACAGACCAAATGAAGCGTCGTATAAATGCCGAAGTGTGGCAGCATTTTATTGACGAATGGTCGAATATAACAACTCCAGATTAAATTAGCAGAAATGCTACAAGAGTATGAAAATGTACGTGAACCCCAGAAGATCTCTCCTGTTCATAGTTCGGAGTCACAAAGGGGCAATAAAAATCATTCGAATTCAAGAGAGTCGCAAAAGTATCACCTATCTGGAGAGGAAGATAGATATGCCTCTGAAAAAAAGGAAAATCTCCGAAATCAGAATGAGCATCAATTTAATATAAGACCACTTAAGTGTTATTCTTGTGGATCAACCGAACACTTAAGGCCTCAATGCTTGGAAATTAAAAAGGATTTCAAATCACCAGTTATTGTAAATATGGAAGATTCAAGAAGATTGTTTACCCCCGTACCTAATGATGGCTAAAGTGAACGGGTTCGATCTCCCAGTTTTGAGAGATACCGTATCATGCATTGATATAATATGCAATAAATACATCCCTCCTTTGATGTTGACAGGCGAAACTATCTGCGCAAAACAACCGTTTGATGCCGCTTCAATTTGCTTACCTTTAGCACACGTCAAAATAGAAGGGGAGTTTGGTCGAATAATAACAAAGGCAGCGGTCATTTATAACGAGTTGGATGAGGGGCGATGTGTCCTAGGAAATCGGACCGCAGCAAAATTAGAAGCAGATCAACTCGATAGACTGTCTTTTCAGGTAAACATGGTGGAACTTGAGCTCCGGAACTCCGTTAATCTAAGAACGAAATCGGGACAAGTTATCAGCAAGGGTCTGAACAAGACCGAGTCAGAACCCTCAGGTGAAAATTCTCCCTGCATTATCAAGAGAAGTGTAGCATTTTGTCTCAAACGAAAGGGATGCGTAAGGCCAATTTTGCTCTGCCAGAAGCAGAGGTGTATGAACTGTCACTTACAATAGACAAGACGCGGTTAGCTGATCTACAGAAGAAAAGTGACGTTGTAAAACCATCTTTTGACCTAGTCGCATTAGAAGACCAAAGTAACTCTCTGGGAAATGTTTACAAATTAGGGATTTCCCTTTCAGTTTGGTACGAACAAAAAATTGTAGATATGCCAAATGATGTTTCGTACCAACCAGACTCGGTAGGTTTGCAAATGCCTAAAGAGAATTGCCCAAGACACCGAGTAGTGTAAATTTACCAGGGAAAGTAGAAGAATCCCCAGTTCAAAATGTATCTATGTTAGGGTCTTGGTGCCTTTATCATTTATCTAATTAGTGTTAATATTAGGGAGTAAATATAGTTACTTCATGAATGATGTAAATCCAACTTGTAATGAAGTAGTTTTTTCTGATGTTGATGCCAAATTAAACAGGCATATTTATTTTGAGGTCAAGTGTCTGGACCAGGTGTGGGGTTACCTTTGAGAAATTATCACAAACTGAAAATTAAATATCTGCAAGGTTTCCCTTTCCAGCCTGGCTAGATATACAATTAATATTAGACTTAGGAATGTATATTGTATACAGTCAAAAGTCTTTAATCCGGACTCGTTGGGACTTCAGAGATTCCGGATTATCGATTTTTCCGGTTATAGATCATCAGTTTAAATCTGGTAAGATGGCATGCAGAAATTAAAAAATTAAAAATATGAAACCGTAATTTATGATACAGTCAAAAGTCGTTAATCCGAACTCGTCGGGACTTCGGCGATTCCGGATTATCGATTTTTAAGGATTATAGATCATCAGTTTAAATCTCGTAAGATGGCATGCAGAAATTCTAAAATTAAAAATATGAAACCGTAATTTATGAAATAAAGTACAATTATGATCTAAAGGGTATCAAAATTTGCAAAAAGAAAAAGCTTAATATTTATTTGTTTACTTTATTAAACATTTCTTTCAATGTAAGTTGTTTAAGTTTTGCTTCGTTTCATGTGATAATACTTTCTCTTTAATTCTATTAAACAGACATAATTTCTTGTTCAGTTACAAAGTTCCGCTGTTCAAGTCCTATAATTGCTGTGTCAAGAACACCGACTAATTTGTCAATCGAAATTTTTTTGTTTTCAATAACCTCTGTCACTTTTCTTCGCTATCGGAAGCGAATTATAATGACGAGGAACTTGTTTTAAATCATATCAAAGACGGAGCATATCGAGATGAAATACTACATTTGGTAAGGAATTATGAGCCAAATAAAATAAAAACATCTGCGCTGAAGATAAGGATAGTGCTGACAAATCAACTTCCAATTCATTACGCGCCCGCCGCCGAGCAGCGTGAAATTGATAAACAGATTTCGGATTTCAAAACATACTTTCGCTTTAGATCCTTTACATATTAACAAATATATATCGGAAATTCTATTTGATATAATCGAAAGTTTAAGCTTACTTTTATAAAATTGCTCTTACAGTCTGCAAAAAATAATAAACCGGATGCAATTCGAAAATTAAGGAACAACGCAATCATCAACATTAACTGAAATAGATAATTAGATAATTTTAGCTTATACCTCCATTATACATAAAATGCGCACGCGAAAACGTATTCTGCACTTGCGCATACTCATATGCGCAGTCGTAAAAGGTCTTACGCGCATGCGTGAACTCCTCTGCGCATGTGTACACGCGGCGCAGGCGCAGAAAGTTTTTAGTTTTGATGTCCGAATTATAGATCATTCCGAATTATGAGTGTCCGAATTAACGACTTTTGACTGTATAAAGAGCAATCATAATCAAAATTTACAAAAAAAAAAAAGCTTAATATTTATTTGTTTACTTTATTAAACATTTCTTTCAACGCGCGTATGCGTAAAGCATACATTACACATAGTCGAAATTAGAAAATTGCAACCAGAAAGCTATTTGATGTGCATTCGTGATATTTATAATGACGAGGAATTTGGGTTGATCTTAACATTATGGTAACTTGGCGATTTTTTGGCGAAAATTTGGCGACCAACTCTCCTACAGCAACCCTCTATTTTTTTTTTCCCGCCGCCATTTTGTCTTCACGAAGTAAAGACATGTTTCTTTTCTTTTTATCTACTGAACACTTCTTCCAACAATCTACTAGCCGAATTACACTTATGCTAGAAATTTTATCTAATGAAATTGCTTAATCATGACAAATATTCACTGCAAAATTGGGTAAAAGTGCACAATACCATACTCCTTACGCGTTTTTCAAAATAACACATACACATAAACCATGTAAACGTCGACTTATTTTTACTTAAAAAAACATCCCAGAATTGCACAAAAATGGCATTGCGCACACTGTTCACTATATCCATGTACACTGCTTTTTTCTCATAAATTAGAAAAATTTCACAAAAATGCATGACAATTTTCTAAATCTTTAAGCCCGGTAAAAAGAACACATATGAAATTACCTGATCGCGAAAAAGTATATACCCTTTCCAAATATGAACATTTCCACGTATAAAATAAATAAAATATCCAAAAACTTTTACCTCTCAATTATCTATTATATTATAAACGTCACCAACGAATTCATACCGCAAAAATTACAAATACTTAGCATACTTGCCAACCTATGACACTCAAAAATCAGGAGATTTTTCACAATGTTAAAAAGACTTTTTAAATGATAAAAATATAGTTTTTAATAATGAATTAACTTTAAATAGTTACTAAGTCTTAGCAAGCAAAACAAAAATACCTTAGACATAAAAAAACATTTTTATTACTTTCATCGTTTAAAAAAAAAAAAAAAAAAAAAAAAAGGCACTTTAATCAGTTTTCATACAAATGTTATGGACAGTGGCAGATTTTGCTCTCGTTAAGAAAGAAACTTCATAATTTTGTTCATAGCAATTGCCACGTAGGCCTGCTTTCGCTAATAAAAGTTTTTCTAATGTGTCATCACTAATATTAGATCTAAATTTAGTCCTCGTTTTCGCAACAACACTGAAAATCCTCTCACACTCTGCATTACTATGGGGAACTGTCAAGATGGCCAACATAATTCTAGAGAGTTCACTATATTTTAAAATTCCATCAGCACCTTTCAATTTTCCAATTAACCTCCACTGGGTGTCAATCCTAGCTGATTTTATAACTTCATCCAAGTTTTCTAATTGTAAACTGCAAAATTGTGACTGCAGTATACCAGTAGCAACATCAATATCATCATCTTTCATGACTAAACGAAGTAACACAGGAAATCTGTTCAAAAAGTACCTTATATAAAAAAAGATGCATTTGCTAGAGCAGAAACATCAGCAACTTTAGCATGCAAAATCACTTCATCGTTGACTGGAAATTTATGTAGTGTGTAATCACATACTTGACAGAAGTAATTTCTAACATGAAGATAAAACTTATTTTTGTCTTAAGTTCTTCCACTACTTTTGTAGTTGCAGCTCCTATTACCAAATCTTCATCTTCCTTCTGATTTTCTGTTTCACCATAAATCACATCATATATAGAATTACAAGACAAAACACAGACTGGTTTTACAAACTTTGAGAAATTTGTCTTTAAACAGATCATAAATCATTGATTGCAAAACATGAATTAATGGAATTCTGCTTTGTAGAATTGTGTTCAGAACATCGAATGATGGCAAAATGAATTGTAAAAAAAAAAGCAAAAAGCTTTGTTAAGGTAAGAAGAAAAAAACATAAATACAGTCAAAAGTCGTTAATCTGGACTCGTCGGGACTTCGGCGATTCCGGATTATCGATTTTTCCGGATTATAGATCATCAGTTTAAATCGCATAAGATGGCATGCAGAAATTCTAAAATTAAAAATATGAAACCGTAATTTATGAAATAAAGAACAATTATGATCTAAAGGGTATCAAAATTTACAAAAAAAAAAAAAAAAAAAAAGCTTAATATTTATTTGCTTACTTTATTAAACATTTCTCTCAATGTAAGTTGTTTAAGTTGCTTCGTTTTATGTGATAATACTTTCTTTTTAATTCTATAAACAGACATAATTTTTTGTTCACTTACAAAGTTCCGCTGTTCAAGTCCCGTTAATTGCTGTGCCGAGAATACCGACTAACTTGTCAATCGAAATTTTTTCGTTTTCACTAACCTCTCTGTCACATTCTTCATGTCTTTATCCATTTTTTGCAGCAATTCAACTTTTTGTTTGATGGACATCGAAACATACTTTCGTTTTGTACGATCCTTTGGGAGCTCCAGAATCAAAAATTCTATTTGACATAATCGAAAGTTCAAGTTTACTTTTATAGTATTCCTCTTACAGTCTGCAAAAAATAATAAGCCGGATCCAATTCGAAAATTAAGGAACAACGCAATCATCAACATTAACTGAGATAGATAATTAGATAATTTTAGCTTACACTGTCAGTTATACATAAAACGCGCACGCGAAAACGTATTCTCCGCTTGCGCACACGCAAATGCGCAGTCGTAAGAGGTCTTACGCGCACGCATAAACGCCTATGCGCATGTGTCAACGCGGCGCATGCGCAGAAAGTTTTTAGCTTTGAGGTCCGGATTATAGATCATTCCGAATTATGGGTGTCCGAATTAACGACTTTTGACTGTATTCGTTCTTCACAAGATAAACTTACAGTAATCGGAAAATGTTTCGTGTGTTGAGCAAATTTTTTTTTTTATTATTTTGAGAGAAATTTGTATCAGCTTTACGCTTATATTTTGCAGTATTATTTTGAGAACTGCCAGTTGAATTGCTGAATGATGCAGAAATTACAAAAAATCAAAATTTTTCTCATTTCAGTATTATGCAGCTGTTGGAACTGTTTCAATTTTTCCTTTCTTTTAGAACTCCTTTCAAGATAATAATAAATATCAACAATGTGTTCATCCACATTTAATGGTAAAGAAGCTGCCCCTTTTTCAGCTGCTAAATTTAAGAGCTGACAGGTGCACCTCATAATCTGCAAATCTGAATTTGCCTTTCTTAAGATGCCTGCAACACCAGTCTTCAAGCCTACCATTACTGGTGCATTATCGGCACCAAGTGCTAAGCAATTATCCAGAGAGCCTGCATTTTCTTTTAAAGTTTTAATAATTAGCTGTGCTATATTAAAGCCTGTCAAATGTCCTTCTAAAGTAGGAACATAAAGTAAACTGCACTCAATTTCTGAAGACTCTGGATCAAAAAAATAACAATTGGATACAGTTTTGAATCGGTATTATTACTTCCATCCGTAGAGAGGCAGAAAGGAGCTGTTTTAATGCTATCAATAACTGAAGATTTATTTTTCAAACCCATTTCTTTAACAATTGATCCTGTTTTGATTCTTGGACCTTGAGTATTTTTTAGCGATTTCACTATCGGGAAACATTTTTCTAAATAAAGCTGCAGCGTGATCCGATGCATTCAGTGGCAGGATGTGCTCCAGTAAAAAGGCATAGAACAGACATTCTGCATTAATAACTTTTTGGTCCTTTGTTTCCGAAGAAAAATTTAATTTTCCGTTTTTTCAAAACAACTCATGTCGTCCTTGTGTTTTTGTGTACGCACATGTTTGAGAACATCTGCCCTTCCACCAAGCGAAATCGAAAAATCGCAACGACAGATGGTACACCTCACAAATTTATTACATTTCCTTGAAGAAATAATGGAAGGAAAGTCAACTGTGTACGATTTTTGAAACGTGCACGAGTATTTCACCTTTCTCGCAGACATATCAAAAGATGATAATTTCTAAAACTATTTCCTAAAGGCACGTGTACTCACACAACTCAGGACAAGATGAACGAAATAGCGAAAGAACATCCAAAGAACGGCCAACGGCCTTGATCTTGCTTTGTACTCATTGGCTAATATATGCCAGATGACACGCAGTGGAGCTCAATGCCCATTGGACAACTGGAGAACGAAGTTTCTGGATACGTATGCTGTCAATCGCAAAGCAGAAATTCTCATCTGATTCGCAAGGTTTCATTTTAGATATAATCTAGAGAAAATTCAGTTGCTTTCAGACGTCCAAAATCACTTTTTTTTTTGTTCATATAACGAAGTATTAAGACAAGTTTCATAAAAATCGTGAGAAATATTAAGAATAAGAAAATGTCGGGAGAAATATATTGTAAATCGGGCAGTCGAAAATCGGGAGTCTCCCGCCTAAATCAGGAGAGTTGGCAACTCTGATTTAAATTATTTCCACGCACGTTTACTTCAACTTAAACGTATACCAAATTCCTACAAACATAAAATTCACAAAAAAACTATCATTTAATTAAAATATCACTAAACCATGTACACGTCGACTTATTTTTACTTAAAAAAACATCCCAGAATTGCACAAAAATAGCACTGCGCACAATCTTCACTATATCCATGTACGCTGCTTTTTTCTCATAAATTAGAAAAATTTCACAAAAATGCATGACAATTTTCTAAATCTTTAAACCCGGTAAAAAGAACACATATGAAATTACCTGATCGCGAAAAAGTATATACCCTTTCTAAATATGAACATTTCCACGTATAAAATAAATAAAATATCCAAAAACTTTTACCTCTCAATTATCTATTATATTATAAACGTCACAAACGAATTCATACCGCAAACATTACAAATACTTAGTGTCAAATATTTAAATTATTTCCATGCACGTTTACTTCAACTTAAACGTATACCAAATTCTTACAAACATAAAATTCACAAAATAATTATCATTTAATTAAAATATCACTAAACCATGTACACGACGACTTATTTTTACTTAAAAAAACATCCCAGAATTGCACAAAAATGGCATTGCGCACACTCTTCACTATATGCATGTACACTGCTTTTTTCTCATAAATTAGAAAAATTTCATGAAAATGCATAACAATTTTCTGAATCTTTAAACCCGGTAAAAAGAACATATATGAAATTACCTGATCGCGAAAAAGTATATACCCTTTCCCAATATTAACATTTTCCCGTATAAAATAAATAAAATATCCAAAAACTTTTACCTCTACATTATCTATTATATTACAAACGTCACTAACTAATTCATACCGCAAACATTACAAATGGTTACAAATACTTAATGTCAAATATTTAAATTATTTCCATGCACGTTTATGCAAATTACATTACTTCCTCAAATAATTAAAAATACTAACTTACCTAATCTTCTTCAGAATCTTGATTACGTGTCCGATAAACTTTTCTTATTTCTGTTTCAGGATCTTTAAAATCATACTTATAGTTCACAGCAAGGTATCAGGTAAAATAAATAACTTAATAAAACATTTTTACTTCTATCTCGCACAACCTTAAAGAAACACTTATTACTACCCCTTTCAATCCCACTAAATACCCATTTCGAATTCACTTTAGTTAGGGCCATGGGATCCAAAAATTAACGAAGACTGTTTCACACAGCCAAATACAAAATTTCCAGATTTTTTCCCGATTTCCCCCCTTTTCCGATTAAAGAACCGTAATTCGTCCATTAATATCACATGACATATCCCATGATCTCTCATTTCCCTCACACAAAATAATGCGTAATTGGAACTGAGTACTGCTCACATTATTACCAAAGTCCCAGGTAGTAACCTTTATCGCCTCCAAAATGTCGACAAACTACCAGTTACCATATTCTAAAGATCAGCCGGAATTTGATTTAAATCATATCAAAGACAGAGTACATCGAGATGAAATACTACATTTAGTAAGGAATTATA
The DNA here is from genome assembly GCF_044657685.1 of Stegodyphus dumicola. Lineage (NCBI taxonomy): Eukaryota > Metazoa > Arthropoda > Arachnida > Araneae > Eresidae > Stegodyphus > Stegodyphus dumicola. The sequence continues at coordinate 41,276,258 of NC_140776.1, forward strand.
AGCCGAATAAAATAAGAACATCTGCCCTGAAGAGAAGGATAGTGCTGACAGATGAACTTCCGGTTCATTGCAGGACGCGACGTCCCCCCCCCGGCAGAGCAGTGTGAAATTGATAAACAGATTTCGGAATGGTTAGAGAAACAAAGGATATCCTTTTATCCATTTTTTGCAGCAATTTTACTTTTTTGTTTGATGGACATCGAAACATGCTTTCGGTTTGTAGATCCTTTGGCAACTCCAGAATCGTAAATTCTTTTTGACATAATCGAAAGTTCAAGCTTACTTTTATTAAATTGCTCTAACAGTCTGCAAAAAATAATAAGCCGGATCCAATTAGAAGATTAAAGAACAAAGCAATCTGCAACATTAACTGAAATAGATAATTAGATAATTTTAGCTTAGCTTATACCATCCGTTATACATTAAACGCGCATGTGCAAACGTATTATGCGCATGCGTCAATGCATATGTGCATGCGTAAACATATTATGCACATGCGTAGCATGCACAGAAAGTTTGTAGCCTTGAGGTCCGGATTATAGATCATTCCGGATTATGGACGTCTGGATTAAAGACTTTTGACTGAATTACATATTTTAGAAAACTGTAAGTTCTATATTGTATGTGTATGGTTAAGATTAGTTCTTAATATTATGTTGTTTTTATGTTTATTTACTGCCCTTAATATAAGTTCTTATTGTGTTATCCTTTGCACTTAACCCAGCACTGTGGAAAAATATATTAGAGTTAATATTTATTAATTAGTGTTTACTCCTTGAGAACTTGCTGTGGTAAAGGGTACGAGGAATTAGAGTTCCCACCCTCAGGGAGGAGAAGGGTTGTGACAATATGCACACATCTGACACACATGAGCTTAATGAACTTCCTGTTTTGTCCAGAGACTAATTGTCAGTTAGAACTTTGAGGAAAGGTGCTGCGGAAATCCCCTGGTGCGGTTTCCGGACACAAGGGACATAAATTACCCCATTTCAAGGTATTTCTGACAAGACGTTAAACAAAATGAAAGAGAGGGCTTTTTGTGAACTTTTTATGCAGTGAAAGACTTGAAAGAAGACGCAACCCACGTCGTCGCCGCATCCAGTGGCCACTGTTTTTGTATTATGGCTGTAATGTCTTGATTATTTTACTTATTAGTATTCAAGAAATTTTAAAATAAATATTTAAAAGCCAACTGCTCTTTTCCTTTCATCCAACACGGGTGTCCAGACATTACAATATAGTTCTTACAAATAAGTATTTTATGGATCTGAAGCGAGTGATTCAGTGTCTTTATAACATTTATTGTGCTTCTTTATTTAGCTTGCAACCTTGACAACAGAAATTGTGAAATAAAGTGGTACAAGGGACTACAGAGCTTCAATAAAGGAATTCTGTGAAACTTTTTTTATGAAAGGAAAAAATAAAGTAGGTAAGGAAATCAAATATCTACATAATGGTGCTTTACAATGGCAGATTGGTTTTTCAGACATAATTTAACTTTTTCAGTGGTTGATGATAACATATGACACTGCACCACTTATATCGTATATATAAAAAGACTATTTCAAAATTTCAAAAATTAATTCTATTGAAAGAATAATAAACAGTGTAACGTCAGTACACCCGTGTCGGGTGAAAGAAAGACAGGTTGTCTTTTAAATTATTTATTTGATAAACTAAAATAGATTTCTTGATTAAAACATAAAAATAAACTGATCATTACAGCTCTAAATCATAAAATATCCGCTAACACAGATTGGATGCAAAAAAGCGTCCTTTTTACTGTAGTTACAGCATAAAAAAAAAAACTATTGTTCTACAGAAACCACTGGCATGGTTTAGAACGTAAAGATGCGTCCTGTCACTTCAAAATCACATGAAGAACTCTTACACAAAGATTTCGCTCGTTTTGTTATCTGCGAAGAGAAACATAATTAGTTCCTTGTGTCCGGAAACTCCCAGGGGGTTTTATCTGCAGTCCTGCTTTTTGCAGGTATCGTCCATTTCGTCCACGAACAAACAGGAAGTTATAATTCAGCACCTGTGCCCGTGGGGGGTGCTAGTAGCTGTATCGTCACAACAGAGATATAAATATCTAAAGCTTACAATTTGTAATATCAGTATTACATGCATGGATACATTTTCTCAAATGCTTGCTGATGCTTAGATAACAATTTTCCAATAAAAAAAGGAACAAGCCCAATAAGATTGATAAAGAGATAGTTGCCCCCTCTCCTCTCCTTTTGTTAGTATAGCAATGAGACAGGACAAAAGATTCTGAAAAACTTTAGTTCAGTTAACAAAGCAAACTGTACTCTTAACCTTTTAATTTGACCTACCTTATTATATTTTCCTCGCTATTATTTTTTTTACACCTATTTTATCAAAATTAAAGTTTAAATTGTTGATTATGTCAAAAACAGTTTCTAATTCTGCAGCTGCAGTACGATTTGCAAAGCAAAAACATGTTTCACTGTCAATCAAACAAAAAGTGGTTAAAGGCACATTTGTCTCAAAATTATGTGAAGAGTATGGTATTGGAAAATCAATAGTATACAACTTAAAAAAAAAAAAAAAAAAAAAAAAAAAAAAAAAAAAAAAAGTTTTAATTTTTTGTGAATTTATGACATTTCACTTACATTATGTAGCATAAAAATCATTCACAACAGGAAGTTATATTTCAGCACCTGTGCCCACGGGGGTGCTAGTAGCTGTATCGTCACAACCCCTTTTCTCCCCGGAGGCGGGGGGTTTTCAGAACTCCACTTCCCGGTAGCTACCACAGCAAGTTTTCAAAGTAAATTAGTAGTTATTAGCATTAATACATTTTACAACAACACTGGGCTAAGTACCAAGGATAATATAACAAGAACTATATTGAGGCCAGTAAAAAAAACAAACATATAATCAACATAATACTGAGAAATAAACTTAATTCTACACATACAAATAAAGAACGTATAATTTTCTGAAAAATGGAACATACATTCCTAAGTTTAATATTAATTATATATCTAGCCAGTCTGAAAAGGGAAACCTTGCAGATTTTTAATTTTCCGTTTGTGATAAACTCTCAATGGTAACCCAACACCTGGATGAGAACTACTACATTTGACGTCAAAATAAGCATGTACATTTAATTTGGCTTTAACATCAGAAAAAACCACTTCATTACAAGTTGGATTTACATCATTCATGAAGTAGCTATATTTAATCCCCTTTGACCGTTCAATAACAGGCACTAGTATAGATAAATGATAAACTGGGGATTCTTCTACTTTCCTTCGTAAATTTACACTACTAGGTGTCTTGGGCAATTCTCCTACGGAATTTCTAGGCATTCGCAAACCTCCCGAGTCTGGTTGGTACGAAACGTCGTTTAGCTTATCTAGTTTCTTGTTTGTGCCGAACCGAAAAGGTAATTCTTAACTTGTACACCTTTCCCAAAGAGTTACTGTGATCGTTTAACGCGACTAAGTCACAAGATGGCTTTACAACGTCACTTTTCTTTTGTAGGTCTGCTATAAAAGAATATTTTATTGTAGGCAGTGATAGTTCCTTCACTTTCATTTCAGGCAGAAAGAAATTGGTTTTCTCCATCCTTTGTGTTTGTAACAAGACTTTATCCCTTTCTATAATGAGGGGAGAAACTTCGCTTGAGGGTTCGAGTTCGCCACGTTCAGACTCCAGTGGACAACCTTTCCCCATTTCATTCTTTGATTGACTCGGAGCTCAAATACCTGTTTTCACCTGAAAGCAAAGTTTATCGTGTTGATCTACGGCTAATTTTTCGGCGGTTCTGTTTCCTAACAGATAATGTTCCAATTCATTTCGAGTGACCGCTGCTTTTGTTGTTACTTGGCCAAAAGTTCCTTCTATTGTAACGTTTGCTAAGGGTACACAAATTGGGGCCTCATCAAACGGGTGTTTGACCCAAACAGTCTCGCCCGTCAGCATCAAAGGAGTGAGATATTTCCTGCAAATTACGTCAATGCATGACCCGGTACCTCTCAAAACTGGAAGATCAAAACCGTTCACTTTAGCCATCGTTAGATATGGGGCTACACAATCTTCTTCAATCTCCTGGACTCTATTTACAATAAACGGAGTTTTGAGATCCTTTTTAATTTCCGGACATTGAAGCCTTAAGTGTCGGGTTGAACCACAAGAATAACACTTAATTGGTCTTCTCATATCAAATTGACGCTCATCCTGATTCTGGAGATGTTTCTTTCTGTCAGAGGCATATCTATCTTCCCCTCCAGACTGGTGATACTTTTTCGGATCCCTCGAATTTGCCCAATAAGATTGATAAAGAGATAGTTGCCCCCTCTCCTCTCCTTTTGTTAGTATAGCAATGAGACAGGACAAAAGATTCTGAAAAACTTTAGTTCAGTTAACAAAGCAAACTGTACTCTTAACCTTTTAATTTGAGTAGTAAGTATTTGTATTTCCCCTTTGTGACTCTGAACTATGAACAGGAGAGATCTTCTTCCGGGGTTCACGCACATTTACATATTCTTCCAGCATTTCCGCTAATTTCTCTGGAGTCGTTATCTTCGACCATTCGTCAATTAAATGTTGCCGCACTTCGGCATTTACATGACACTTCATTTGATCCGTTATCATGAGCTCCTTTAAAAGTTCAAAATCCGTAACTTCCAAACCTGCAATCCATTCTTCAAAGTAATTCCTTAATTCAAAGGCAAAATCTCTCCAAGTGGTTTGGGGGGGGGGGGTTCTGAGATTGCACGAATTTGATGCGAAATTTTTCTGAACTAAGTTTGAACCTTTTAAGCAGTATCCCTTTTATATAAGTGTAATCATAAGCTGCTGTTCTGGTTCTCGCATAATCAGCTGAACTATGTCAGTTGGCAAAATTGTCAATAAAACCGAAACCCATTCTGATTGGTGAAGATTCGGACGCTTTGCTTGGTGCTCAAACATGACTAGATACAAACTGATATCGTTCTCTTCAGGATCAAATTTTGGCATCATTTTTTTTAGATCGTATCGGCTTTTTATTAGTCCATTTTCTTCATTCCCACCATTTCCAGAGTCATTTCCGTTAGCAGCTAGTAAACGTAACTTGGATAATTCAAATTCCATTTCTTCTCTTCTAATTCTATCCTGCCTTTCTTGTTCTTCTCTCCTAATTCTTTCCTGCTCCTTTTTTTCTTCTCTCCTAATTCTTTCTTGCCTTTCTTCTTCTTCTCTCCTAATTCTTTCTTGCCTCTCTTCTTCTTCCTTCCTAATTCTCTCCTGCTCCTTTTTTTCCCTCTCAAGCCTCGTTGAAGTGATATTTTCTAACAGGCCTTTCACTAGTTTCTCCTCATAGGATTCATTTCCCATAATCAGCTGTATTAAATCCAATATCCTAAGTTCAGGGCTAACTTTTTCCCCTAACTCTTCAGCCAAGGATTTAAGATCCTCTTTCCTAACTTTTGCTAAGAATGCCATGATATAACCAAAATTATGATCCTACACAATTATAGCTCCCTCACACTACAGATACATACAACTGATTTAAACAGATATCATTTTCACAAAAGAGAGTAAAAATTAAACTTTTATAATTTTTTTCACAACCTATTTTACAGATGTTAGACAAAAAAAAAAAAAAAAAAAAAAAAAAAAAGTTTACACTATAATATGCACATTGCATTCAAAAATAAAAACAAAAATTGTCTACTTGACGTATGAAACTACAAATAATATTATCCTCTGAAAAGCTTTAAATTCAGTTGCATAAAACACACTTGCTTATGATAATTCAATATACTTTCCTCAAAATTTGGGATATGTTAAAATATGCATTCAGAAATACAATAAATTACACAATACCTATCCATATGCTAGTAATTAACATTAATATGACAACAGGTAAAAGGAAAGATACTGGGGTTTTATCATTCCCCTTTTACCCCTTCAATAGAAAAAAAAAAATTTCTCAGTTCTTACACAAATAATAACTGAAATTCTAATATTTATAACATTCAAAACGTCTTAGAAATGATATGTCAGAATGCCACCTAACATTAAAACCTTCAAGTTGCAGTAATTCTACTCCTTTACACAATCCAATACATAGTTTTAATTTAGGCACAACACATTAACATTTCAGATATTAAAAAAAAAAAATCTATTAACACAGGTTTAAATTCTAAATTTTATACTTTCTTATTGTAACATAAAACCCAAAAAGCACATTTCTTTAAGCTTTACAGGAATAAGTTGACTTAAAACAGTTATGTGAACTTACATACTGATTTACAGAAATAAATTAAATTACTTTACTGCCTCAATATAAAAATCCAAGGTGCTTACCCGTCTGGATGGGAGAGTTGAAATGGTTGTGATGCAACTTCGCTTCTCACAATTTAAGATTTTATGGACACTGATGATCCAGGCACCTATAACGCATACACACAAGATCTGTTGATCTAAATTTTCTCGATCACAAGGGTGATCACCCACATATCACTTTTTCAATACTCTACACATCAAAATGATCTGATGATCTTCAGACAATGATTGTCCCACACACTCACTGCGATAAATTTTCTCGAACACAAAAGATGATCGCACAAGTAAGCACCTTTATCATCGTGCTTAAAGATGAGCTTATTTCAGGAGACTGTCGTTCCTCTTTTTCTGGACTGATGTCCGTAACTTCTTCGTGGATTCTATTCCCCACTTCGAAGAGCTGTAAATCACTTTTCGAACAGATGTTCGTAAATTTGAGCTGCACTTCAGAGCCTGGCGGTCTGTACTATCTGCAAACACTGATGATGTTCGAACAATGGTTGTCCTACAAACTCGAGATGAATTTCAGACTCGGACGGTCTGCAATCTCTGCATGGATTTTCTTATCTCGTCACTTCGGAGAGCTGTATCTGTAATATCTGCAAAACACTGTTGATATCCGGACAATGACTGTCCCAAAATCTTGAGATGGATTTTTAGAGCCTGACGGTCTGTAATTTCTGCATGGATTTTCTGATCTTGTCGCTTCGAAGAGCTGTAATCAGTTTTTCGAACTGATGTTCATAACTTTTCGTGCTGCACTTCAGAACCTGACGGTCTGTAATATCTGCAAAACACTATTGATATCCGGACAATGACTGTCCCACAATCTTGAGATGAAATTTTAGAGCCTGACGGTCTGTAATTTCTGCATGGATTTTCTCATCCCACCGCTGCCACCATTTATTATAGCTGTAACGTCAGTACACCCGTGTTGGGTGAAAAGAAAGACAGGTTGTCTTTTAAATTATTTATTTGATAAACTAAAATAGATTTCTTGATTAAAACATAAAAATAAACTGATCATTACAGCTCTAAATCACACAATATCCACTAACGCAGATTGGACGCAAAAAAGCGTCCTTTTTACTATAGTTAGAGCATAAAAAAAAAAAAAAACTATTGTTCTACAGAAACCACTGGCGTGGTTTAGAACGTAAAGATGCGTCCTGTCACTTCAAAATCACATGAAGAACTCTTACACAAAGATTTCACTCGTTTTGTTATCTGCGAAGAGAAACATAATTAGTTCCTTGTGTCCAGAAACTCCCATGGGGTTTTATCTGCAGTCCTGCTTTTTGCAGGTATCGTCCATTTCGTCCACGAACAAACAGGAAGTTATAATTCAGCACCTGTGCCCGTGGGGGGTGCTAGTAGCTGTATCGTCACAACAGAGATATAAATATCTAAAGCTTACAATTTGAAATATCAGTATTACATGCATGGATACATTTTCTCAAATGCTTGCTGATGCTTAGATAACAATTTTCCAATAAAAAAAAGAACAAGCCCAATAAGATTGATAAGGAGATAGTTGCCCCCTCTCCTCTCCTTTTGTTAGTATAGCAATGAGACAAGACAAAAGATTCTGAAAAACTTTAGTTCAGTTAACAAAGCAAACTGTACTCTTAACCTTTTAATTTGACCTACCTTATTGTATTTTCCTCGCTATTATTTTTTTACACCTATTTTATCAAAATTAAAGTTTAAATTGTTGATTATGTCAAAAACAGCTTCTAATTCTGCAGCTGCAGTACGATTTGCAAAGCAAAAACATGTTTCACTGTCAATCAAACAAAAAGTGGTTAAAGGCACATTTGTCTCAAAATTATGTGAAGAGTATGGTATTGGAAAATCAATAGTATACAACTTTAAAAAAAAAAAGAAAAAAAAAAAAGTTTTAATTTTTTGTGAATTTATGACACTTCACTTACATTATGTAGCATAAAAATCATTCATTATGCAAGAAGTGATGATCATGACAAAGTATGATTGAATGAGTGAGAGAGCATCACAGATAGGGTTTGCGGTAAAAGTATAATTTAGGGTACCCCTTGACGATTTTTGGCAGTACATGGATACAGATTTTGTACAATTCTTTGACTCGTTATTTTGGCTTGTGAAGCGGCGATTTTTGCGCCAAACATTGCCACTACACAAAGCCAAAATAACAAGACAAACAATTGCACAAACTCGGTATCCATGTACATATCAACTTATTTTCACTTAAAAAAAATTCCCCGAACTGCACAAAAATGGCATTGCGCACTCCTTTGACTTTATCTATGTACACGTCGACCTATTTTCACTTAAAAAAATCCCCAAATTGCACAAAAATGGCATTGCGCACTCTTTTAACTTTATCCATGTACACGTAGTGCTACTAACAATTTTGTTAGGTGCAAAAGCTGCAGAAGTGCACAAACATAAACTTTTTATAACTGGAAGAAATAAATAAATTCAATTTAAACTTCAATTCAGAATTTGATAATCCTCATGTGTTAAAAACTATTGTAAGATTGTATGTACAATTGATAATAATTAGTTAACTATTATTCTTGTAAACTTTGCATATGGTACCACTCAATTATTAAAAACTAAATTTAAATAATTGAATGCATTATTAAAATATATGATACTTCCTTGTAAAACAGCAACCACAATTAGTTGTCAAAAATGACAAACTAAAAGCGCAATTTATATACAATTAGTTGTCACGAATGGCAAACTTAAGAGCCCAATTTATATCCAACAAATTTCAAATTCAAGACTTCAGCAGTGATTGCTTGCTTTAACAAGTATCAAATATATTTGTAATAGTTTAACATATTATGGTCCTGCACACATTTAAGAGTTTGCATATTAATTTCATATATAATATGAAGATGTTTATTTCACTAGTAGTTTTGTTACCACTAACAAACTGTTTTGAAATGAATAAAACTGGAAGGAAGGGAGGAATGAGGCTATTATTCTTGTAAACTTTGCATATGGTACCACTCAATTATTAAAAACTAAATTTAAATAATTGAATGCATTATTAAAATATATGATACTTCCTTGTAAAACAGCAACCACAATTAGTTGTCAAAAATGACAAACTAAAAGCGCAATTTATATACAATTAGTTGTCACGAATGGCAAACTTAAGAGCCCAATTTATATCCAACAAATTTCAAATTCAAGACTTCAGCAGTGATTGCTTGCTTTAACAAGTATCAAATATATTTGTAATAGTTTAACATATTATGGTCCTGCACACATTTAAGAGTTTGCATATTAATTTCATATATAATATGAAGATGTTTATTTCACTAGTAGTTTTGTTACCACTAACAAACTGTTTTGAAATGAATAAAACTGGAAGGAAGGGAGGAATGAGGAGAAAAAGAATAATCATCATAATAAAATTTTAGGTGTAACTATTTTTTTTAGTTGCTAAATTTTAAATTAAGAATGAAATGCATTAGACTGTGTGCTTACAGTTGAATGCCCCTTGTTTTTTGGCGATTCTTTTTTGACGCCAAGATCGGCGCCAGGAAGTCACAATTTCAAGATGGCCGCTACACAAAACCAAAATAAGAAGTTAAAGAATTGCACAAACTCTGTGTCCATGATGTACACATCAATCTGTTTTCACTTAAAAAAACATCCTAGAACTTCACAATTTAAGCATAGCGCACTGCCTTAAATTTGTCCATGTACACATCAATCTATTTTCATTTAAATAAGATCAGCAAGCTAAAACACAGTTAAAACATCATCATGGTAACCAGAAGTGAGGTTTCATCACCAAAAATTTTTTAAAAAATTGTCGCCAACTCTCATGTGCACCGTATACTAGGATTAAGCCCCACTTTTTATTAAAATTCTAAAATTTTGGTGAATATTCCTTTTTAAGCATGCTGCTTTTCATAAATTTATATGCTGTTACAATAAATATAATTTCTTTCTTCTACTTTTTCAGTTTCTTAATAACTCATCAAAACTTCATTTTTTCATAGTATAACAATGAATGAAATACCAAACATTTGCATAAATTAATTAAATAACAAAGAAATTCAAAAAAAAAATTACCGGGCTTGATTATTATCTTGCACAGCATACGTAAACTGGTAACCATTCACAACCCGTTCAGGTGAATCTTCATCTTCACACAGTTCATTGATGGGACATGGTACTCTTCTTAAAAAATCTTCAGTTCCATTTTGTTTGCAATTTCGATCATACGAAACAGTATCAATTTTCTCAAACATTGCTTTACAGACTTCATTTCTATTAAAATCGTACTTAACCCTCTGACGATAAAAATTCAAAAAATTTTGTCGATCAACTACAACAAATGTAGCTTTATGTTTAACACTAGCGTCATAACCTTGGGATGTTATGTTTCCATATATAAATCCTAATGTATTTATGTGATCATGATTATCAGTCTTCTGAAATCCAAATTTTGCTAGAAATTTAAAAAACTGGCCGGTATTCCAATTGCCAGAAAGGTGAAGACAATCACAATTACAGAAGAAACTAAGAAAAAGACAACTTAAAAAATATTTCAACATGGTCATCATGTAGAAATCAAATGATACATTTTATTCATGAATGATTCTATTAATTAGCATATTATATTATTTTGAAGTTTAAAAAAGAAAGAAACATATTTCGGTGCTGACAACTTATTTACACCAGAAACTAGAACTAGGAAAAACCTTGAGTTAAGTTACCGACAGACAGACAATGCAGACAGATGTCTTTGCACCCGCAAAGTCTTTCTGCCTACCACTCAAGATTTTATTACGTCAAAATGTACAGTTTGCAGTTAATAACAAATCTAAAAAAAGGTTGACTACTGTTAATTATGAATAGAAATTAACTGAATTATAAGTGAAGTTTAAATTTTATTTCAAATAAGATAAAAAGAATATAATTTTTGATGGGGATATAATAAAATGAAGTAAAATCGTTTATAAATTTTGCTAGAAACTTTTAAATTTGTATCATTTTTTAGTCTTATTTATAAACACATATCATTTGGATAATATATAATATTATTTGATTCATCTGATTGTTGCAAAAGCAAAAGTTTATATAAATTAAATGGATTGAAGTACTATATCGTTTAATAATCGCTAGTCGTCCTTGTTGTACGAAAAGAGAAAGTAAACTAAATGCGAAGTATTGTGTCTTGTACAAGTTTCTGTGCTAATAAAGTTTTAATCGAATATTTAAATGTAATGTCTCTTAGGTGGTGTTTGTTTAATTTTTAATACTTAGCTTTTTAAAATATGGAAGAACATTCGTCTGTGGATATCAGCATAAGGAACGTAGCTGTTAGGCTTAATGATTCAAACGTTGGAGGTTCAGAAATGAATGGTGAATGTGTGAATATTTACATCCCCACATCTGGAGAAAATGAAACTTCTGTTACCCATTTTAATGAAAATTGTGAAGAAAACTGTGCTATTACATCCTCCGATATTTCAGATGAAGTACGTGAAAAACTTCGCGTTTCTCGAGATCGCAGTGGCAGTTGTGGATTACTAAATGGGTGTAGCAAATTATTACATGATGAGATGAAATGTGTTGATTTTTCTGTGAATGGTATGAGGATGTGCAGCAATTTCGAAAGAATAAATGCCCATATAGATCAAATGAATAATAGGACGTGTATAGAAAGCACTACAGATAATAGAACAGACATTCAAAGGACCGAAAGCGAATCAATCCAAGACAATTTAAAGAAATCCGGTGATTCCTCCCAAAATACCTTATCTAGTAACGTGTCATCTACAGAAAAAAAATACTGTAATGATACACTCAATGATAATAGTGAAGTTTTAAGTGATAAAAATGTACAGGAAATATCAAGTGTATCATCAGGATCAGATGTAGAAAATGATGTGAGCATAACATATTTAGGTTATGAATCTGAAAGTCAAATGCCAGATATAATGAGGTTAATACAAAAAGATTTATCTGAACCATATTCAATTTACACATATAGATATTTTATTCACAACTGGCCCAAACTATGTTTCTTGGTAAGTATTTTCCGTAAAATATTTATCATGTGTAGAAATTAAACTATAAAAAAAGAAGTAAGACTATTCCAAGAATTATAAAGGCTGAGGTAAAATAAAGTTTAATATTTTTTGGCGAAATTTATAAAATGACATGAGTATTTCATTTTAATTGCAGTGTTATTTTATAATGCCAAGCAATATATAAATCTGTATTGTATATGAGGGAACACATTTTAATAAATTTTTAATGTTTCGTGTGCTAAATTTGCCAAATTATAAATTATCAATTTGCTTTTGGAATTTTTTTAAATTAGATGTTAGCAAAGTGTAATTAATTCCTCATTGATCATTTCTAGAAGTGTCCTAAAACTACAAGCTATTTATTTTCCCTAAAACTCGTTTGAAAGATATCTCCATGTAATTAAATCTTAGTTATTTTCTGTTATGACAATATGTACCTATCAAAATTAAAATTTGGGGTCTTCATTCAACTTCCTTTGTTGTGTGATATTTACCTGGAAAGCTGAAATTACATTTGATACTTAATTATTATAACCTTTTCAATGTAACACTCACAAATGTTAAAAATGTATGTATGAAAATTTGCTTTATATATATATATATTACCCAATGCACAGAGATAAATGATTTTTTAAAAAATTAAATAAGTCATTGTTTTTGTGAAAGCACTTCAGATTACACTCAAATGCACTTATTGTGCCTATTACACCATTAAAATATTTAGTAATATACCATTCTGTTTTCTAAATTTTATGGTGAAGTAAAAGCCTTTCATTTAGGCTCAACATGGAGAACGTTGTGTTGGTGCCATTGTGTGTAAGCTGGATGTGCATAAGAAGCATAGTCGCCGAGGTTATATAGCAATGCTAGCAGTTGATGAAAATTATAGGAAAAGAAAAATTGGTAAGTTCTTACACACTTTTAATACAGTGAAACTCTGATAATTGAAATAGTTGTAGTAGTGCATAAAAATCATTTTGTGATGTATCCAAAGTAAAATCTTGTCAAAAATTCTTTTAAGACCAACTATTTATATTATTCTAGAAGATAATTTCTGAAAGTTAAAGCTTTTAATTATTAATTGAGTATAAGGAAACATCTTTAATTTCATATTGTTATTAATTGCCTTTTATTTTTCTTAAATATTTTTGTTTTCCAACTTCATTTATCAAACTTTTGTTCAATAGTCGAGTTGATCTTTACATTATGGTAACTTGGCGTTTTTTTGGCGAAAATTTGGCGACCAACTCTCCTACAGCAACCCTCTATTTTTGTCTTCACGAAGTAAAGACATGTTTCTTTTCTTTTTATCTACTGAACACTTCTTCCAACAATCTACTAGCCGAATTACACTTATGCTAGAAATTTTATCTAACAAAACTGCTTAATCATGACAAATATTCACTGCAAAATTGGGAAAAAGTGCACAATACCATACTCCTTACGCGTTTTCCAAAATAACACATACACATAAACCATGTACACGACGACTTATTTTTACTTAAAAAAAACAGCACAGAATTGCACAAAAATGGCATTGCGCATACTCTTCACTATATCCATGTACACTGCTTTTTTCTCATAAATTAGAAAAATTTCACGAAAATACATGACAATTTTCTCAATCTTTAAACCCGGTAAAAAAAACATATATTAAATTAGCTGATCGCAAAAAAGTATTTACCCTTTCCAAATATGAACATTTCCACATATAAAATAAATAAAATATCCAAAAACTTTTACCTCTAAATCATCTATTATATTATAAACGTCACCAACGTGTCAGATATTTAAATTATTTCCATGCACGTTTACTTCAACTAAAACGTATACCAAATTCCTACAAACATAAAATTCCCAAAATAACTATCATTTAATTAAAATATAATTAAATTCAAAAACACTACTTAAAATATAAATGAGCACATACGGTTGATCTTTACAATATGGTAACTGGTAGTTTGGCGACATTTTGGAGGCGATAAAGGTTACTACCTGGGACTTTGGTAATAATGTGAGCAGTACTCAGTTCCGATTACGCATTATTTTGTGTGAGGGAAATGAGAGATCATGGGATATGTCATGTGATATTAATGGACGAATTACGGTTCTTTAATCGGAAAAGGGGGGAAATCAGGTAAAAATCTGGAAATTTTGTATTTGGCTTTATTCTGTGTTGTGTGAAACAGTGTTCGTGAATTTTTGGATCCCATGGCCGTAACTAAAGTGAATTCGAAATGGGTATTTAGTGGTATTGAAAAGGGTAGTAATAAATGTTTCTTTAAGGTTGTGCGAGATAGAAATAAAGATGGGTACTATTCCGTTTTGAGGACCGTAAAAAAATTGCAGCAAAAATGCATGCGCTAAAGTGCCAAATCTAGCAAACGTGCACATTTAACAGCAAGCCAAATCTAGCGTACGCGCTGATTTCAAATTGCGTATGTTTACATAGTTCTATATATCTTAAGACGTCATTGAAATACTAGTTTAATTATTAAATCCTTTTTTTATATATCCTACGGATTTAACAATTTGGCAATTGCCCAAGACGAAAAGTCTGAAATAGAATTTTTTCAAAGAAAAGGCATCATTCATTCTAGAAAATTATGTTTAAAACAACCAACGAGATGAAATTATGCTTTAGCGATAACTCGGTAGCGAAATAGCAATGCAGGAATCCATTCAGTTGTGTTTAGTCTTTTTTTATATAAATTATAATAATCTGAAATAGTTATCTACTCTTATGCTTCCATTCAATTATGTTTAGCCTTTTTTATATAAATTATAATAATAAAAAAATATTATATGAAATTAACCTTTCATCTAAATTAAAACAATAATCTTTGTTATTTACTATTATATTTCCTTTCTTACGTTAGGCTTGCCGCAATTATTTGTGGCAGCACTGGCATCAACAATAATTTGGCGATTTTTTACGGTCCTCAAAACGGAATAGTACCTAAAGATGTTTTATTAAGTTATTTATTTTACCTGGTACCTTGCTGTGAAATATAAGTATGATTTTGAAATATAAGTATGAAATATAAGATCCTGAAACAGAAAGAAGAAAAGTTTATCGGACACGTAATCAAGATTCTGAAGAAGATTAGGTAAGTTAGTATTTTTATGCATTGTTCTAAATGTAAGGTGGAAGTAAAGGAATTTGGTATTATTGGGAAAATTGTTATTAGCAATAATTTAAAGTAATTGTAAGGTAATTTTTATTAATTTAATGTATGTGCGGTTGATCTTTAGATTATGGTAACTTGGCGATTTTTTGGCGAAAATTTGGCAACCAACTCTCCTACAGCAACCCTCTATTTTTTTTTTTCCCCACCGCCATTTTGTCTTCACGAAGTAGAAACATGTTTCTTTTCTTTTTATCTACTGAACACTTCTTCCAACAATCTACTAGCCGAATTACACTTATGCTAGAAATTTTATCTAACAAAACTGCTTAATCATGACAAATATTCACTGCAAAATTGGGAAAAAGTGCACAATACCATACTCCTTACGCATTTTTCAAAATAACACATACACATAAACCATGTACATGTCGACTTATTTTTACTTAAAAAAACATCCCAGAATTACACAAAAATGGCATTGCGCACACTCTTCACTATATCCATGTACACTGGAATCTTTAAACCCAGTAAAAAGAACATATATGAAATTACCTGATCGCGAGAAAGTACATACCCTTTCGAAATGTGAACATTTCCACATATAAAATAAATAAAATATCCAAAAACTTTTACCTCTAAATCATCTATTATATTATAAACGTTACCAACGAATTCATACCGCAAGCATTACAAATACTTAGTGTCAAATATTTAAATTATTTCCATGCACATTTACTTCCACTTTAATGTATACCAAATTCCTACAAACATAAAATTCACAAAATCACTATCATTTAATTAAAATATAATTAAATTCAAAAACACTACTTAAAATATAAATAAGCACATACATTAAATTAATAAAAATTAGCTTACAATCCTAATTACTTTAAACTAAATCATTGCTAATAACAATTTTCCCAATAATACCAAATTACTTTACTTCCACCTTACATTTAGAACAATGCATAAAAATAATATCCTCAAATAATTAAAAATACTAACTTACCTAATCTTCTTCAGAATCTTGCTTACATGGTGGATACACTTTTATTATGGATTCAATAAAATTATTGAACGATTTTTTCTGCGAATTTTTCCTCCACACTTCCTCCGCTAAATAAAAAGCAAAATTCTCTTAAGCACAATGCCTCGGAATGGCGCTTTTTATAGCACTCCACGTGCCCTCTATTGTATTGGTATGTGCACCTGTTTCCGGATCTTTAAAATAATATTTGTGGTTCACAGCAAGATGTTTAAAACCTTCATCTTCCAAACATTCGTATGATTTTTCACTTTAGACAGCACCATACAATCCTAAAATTATTCAACCCTACTTCACACAACACACAATGAAGCTTAATACAAAATAATATACAGACACAGATATTTTTCCAAATTCCCCCCTTTTCCGATTAAAGAACCGTAATTCGTCCATTAATATCACATGACATATCCCATGATCTCTCATTTCCCTCGCACAAAATAATGCGTAATCGGAACTGAGTACTGCTCACATTATTACCAAAGTCCCAGGTAGTAACCTTTATCGCCTCCAAAATGTCGCCAAACTACTAGTTACCATATTTTACAGATCAGCCGTTCTTTACACATAAGACACTTTCGAAAAGGGTTTGTTTTAGTTACCAAGGATTTTGAATTTCTAGAGCGACTTAATTGATTTGATACTTTAGTAGCATAGCTCTGCTTAGGAAAACTAACTTTGTTTATTTCTTCAAGAATGCGAATTCTTTCTTCGAGAAATTCTAAAAATTCATAAAGTTTGGGAATTTCATTTAATTTTACGTTTAGTTCAAATGCTTTTCTAGATTCTCTATCTGATTTATGCAATAAAATATTTAATATCAAAACATCAGCTAAATTATTTCTACCAAATTCTAATACACTTAAAGATCTCAAACATCTTTTAACGTTATCTACTAGTGATCTCAACTGAGAAGGTGAGTCATTTATTTTTTCAAAGTTCAATAAATTATTAATAAAGGCATCAACTACTGCTCTTTTGTTTTCATATCTGCTTTCAAATGCAGAAAGTACCGACTCAAATGTATATTGACGTGATTCTAACATTTTTGCTTCCCCTTTAAGTGATGCTTTCAAATAAAACAGTTTCTCAGTATTATTTAAATTATTATTATTACTAATCATAGACAGAAATTGCACTTTAAAAATTTTAAAATCTTCATATTTACCATAAAATTGAGGAAGAGGTAAATGAGGCAGTTTAAAATTTGATTTAGAAACAGTTTTGGTTTCAAATTTATCTTTATTATTTGTTTCACAATTAGAAAGAAAAATTCTAAATCTTACGTCGAACTCTTCGATGCTTTCTTCCAATTCTTGTGTAATGCTTAGATTATCCTTCAAGTCAATTTCCTCTGGCAAATTGGTGTATTCCAGTATGAGTTGTTTAACCCGAGATTTTAATTCAAACAAAGAATCCAATTTAGTCTTCATAATAACATCATAGTTGAGTTTCTTCTCCTCCATTTTATACTCATCAAGGAATTTTATCAAAGCTCCGAGTTTCGTTTTCACTACGCCGTGTTGGCGATTCAATGAAACAATATTAGTAGCCATTTTCTTCTTCGGCTAACGTGAGATCAAACTGTTCTTGCCGAAGATAGCTCAAACTTATTTAATGTAACTTAACTTCAGTAAGTGGACTGTAATATTAACAATAACAAATTTATTTTAACAAAAACAACATTATTGAATACTAGCACACGCATGTGCTTATAGTTACCTACGTAACTTATCTAAAAGCGAGCAACCATATGCTCTTACATCAAGTCAGAAATTCTACATACTAATAAGGCAAAAACGAAATAACTTTAGGGTTACACTAAAGCCAAACTCTGCTTGGTGTAAAACAATGCTGCCAAGCAATACTCTTTCAGACACCAAACACTTACCTCAGTAAGTTTCAAGTCCTAGACGCACGGTGGTTTCACAGTGCGACCACCACTCACAGAACAATGAGCAAGAGTAGATTTTTTTTAAATTCATATGTTATTTGTCTCTAGGATCATAATATTCAATTTCTAGAGTTTTTAGTTAAAAAAATTATAAAAATAATATCGCATGCGTCAAAGGGTAAAATGCCTTCCTGTGCGTTCTTTATCCTGAAGAGAGTTGTGTGACCTCTCTGAAATTCTGTAAACCATCTGAATGCAGTAGCACGAGATGGACCTTCATTTCCAAATGCTAGTTGTAGACGTTGGAACGCATTCTTTTTGATTTAATCTAACTTTAAAATAATGGAAAATAAAAGCATGATAATATTCTTGCATTAACTCCATTTGTCCTTCTGCCTAAAATTTATTCTATGCTAAACTACTTGCAGTTGGTCAATAAAAAATCGTCTGCTAGGCTAAAATAGTTCGTATTTTCAAGTCTTATCATTAACTTTTTCCTGCCACTTATTGTCTGCACATATCTCACAAATTTCTGAGTTACCTTCGTATGCATGAAGAAAACAACAGCACAAAAGATTTCTTGGAAAAGGTAATTGTTAAATTTTTTAAATTAATATAAAAAGGTAGGGAGCATAGTATGCGTTTTTAAAATAGTATATGTGAAGGTGCCAAAACAAACATTTCTGTCCAAATTAAGCAATCAATTTCTGACTTTTTGGTGGGAATAAGGACAAGCAAATAGTACCACATTAAAAAAAAAAAAAAAAAAAAAAAAAAAACCTCTTCTGCTTTTATTTGTCATATGTATTTTATAATGTAGATACATGAGTGTATTATGATGAGTACTGCCTTTGCTTAATAGCATTTAATTTTAATTACTGAAATTTTTTTGCATGAATTTTCAAAAATGGCTGTACACGAATTAGTTTGGCTAAACAGCACTCTGTTGTTAACTGTTGTTATCCTTTTGAAATCTTTATTCCTTTCTGTTACAGTCAAAAGTCGTTAATCCGGACTCGTCGGGACTTCGGCGATTCCAGATTATAGATCATCAGTTTAAATCTGGTAAGATGGCATGCAGAAATTACAAAATTAAAAATATGAAACCATAATTTATGACATAAAGAACAATTATGATCTAAAGGGTATCAAAAGTTACAAAAAGAAAAAGCTTAATATTTATTTGTTTACTTTATTGACATTTCTTTCAATGTAAGTTGTTTAAGTTGCTTCGTTTCAGGCGATAATACTTTCTCTTTAATTCTATTAAACAGACATAATTTCTTGTTTAGTTACAAAGTTCCGCTCTTCAAGTCCTATAATTGCTGTGTCGAGAATACCGACTAATTTGTCAGAAGTGAATTATAATGACGAGGAACTTGTTTTAAATCATATCAAAGACGGAGTACATCAAGATGAAATACTACATTTAGTAAGGAATTATAAGCCAAATAAAATAAAAACATCTGCCCTGAAGATAAGGATAGTGCTGACAGATCAACTTCCAATTCATTGTGCGCCGCGCCGTTTCTCCCCTACCACCACCTGCCGCACAGGAGCGTGAAATTGATAAACAGATTTCGTATTTCAAAACATACTTTCGCTTTATCCTTTACATATTAGTATAATATATATCGGAAATTCTATTTGATATAATCGAAAGTTCAAGCTTACTTTTATAAATTTACTCTAACAGTCTGCAAAAAATAACAAGCCGGATCCAATTCGAAGATTTAGGAACAACACAATCTGCAACATTAACTCAATTAGATAATTTTAGCTTAGCTTACACCGTCCGTTATACATTAAACGTGCATGTGTAAACGTTTTATAAGCATGCGCACAAGCATATTCGCAGCCGTAAAGGTCTTACGCGCGCACGTTAACGCCTATGCACATGTGTCAACGCGACACATGCGCCGAAAGTTTGTAGCTTTGACGTCTGGATTATGGGTGTCCGAATTAACGACTTTTGACTGTATAATCTGTAGAAGGGTGGAATTAGATATATTGAAAGTTTTTATGGTTTTACAAAGATAAGTAAAATACTTGTATGTCTGTTGTATTTAACTTTGTTCTGTTTAATCTTTCTAGGTTCAAATTTAGTTTTGAAAGCCATACATGCTATGGTGCAAGATAATGCGGATGAGGTTTGTATATTTTTTCATTTGTAATACTTTTTGAAAAGATAATATATTTCCTTCACGCAGTTGTAGGCTATAGGGGGCTCACCAGAGTCATTCTTAGTTAAATCTGTCTCTAATTTTAGAGTCACAATTTAGTTTTCTTATCTTGATATTGACTCCTAGAAAGCACACATATTGTGTGCCAAAATCGTATATTGACAAACATATTTTGGTTTTAATATTAAACTTATATAAGGACCTTTTTGAAAAATCTTTTTTTTTTTTTTTTTTTTTTTTAACTTTCTGAAATTAAGGGGAAAGAAGAATACGCATCATCTACTAGCGTACGTTCTACCACATAATTAAGTTTACTCTTTATTTTATATAGTTTTGTCATTTTTTCTTCTTTAAAGTTTTTGTTATAATTATTTTGAAATGTTTATTAAGTAAAATTATTTCTGTGTTAGGATTTTGGTAAAAAGTAAAGCATTTAATTAAAATTTGTTTAGTGAAATTTTGTTTTAGTCAAAGTTACTTGTAAAGGATGAGGTAGAGATTTTTTCAAAAAGATCGCAAAATTATCGATATTTATTGTAACTTAGTCAAACATTCTCAGAAGAAACCTATTTAAAATGAAAAAAAAATTATATTAAAAATTATAAATAACATAACAGTACGTGATTGTTATATAGTAGTCTGTTTTCATTTGGTTAAAAAAATTTTTAAAAATTTCACTAATTCAGTATTGTGTACATTACACAGTACTTCTTTATTATAATGGTCCCCCAAACATATTTGGGAATTTTAGAGTTGTGCCAAGATTTCAGCTATAATTTTGCCAGGCTGATGAAGCACAAATGTAAAAATAAACAACACAATAACACGCCGAATAAATACTAATTCAGAAGTCAAACAACAAAAATCAGCGTTATATTTCAAAATTTTGACAGGACTAGTTTCCATGGTTTTAACGAACCACCATCCTCAACTGGAAAACCGCAAATGAACAAGATAGGAAATAATGATTAGATAAGTAGGTCTGGACAAGAATAAACAAGTAGTGCCATCTGTTGGTGAAACCAGAACTAAAATATAATTTCTTTTTAAGAGCCGAAGTCAAATTTGGATTGGAATTAGGATCGTTAACTAGAACAGAAAAATTTTTATGAATGTGAAATGCCTCTAGAAAATCCAGTTCTCCAATGGAAGATGTTTTTTGAATAATTTTGGCAGCAGAAAAATTGAAAGTGTGTGTTTCCTTTTTTGTAACATATGCCTCATGTTCCTTGATGCGAAATTTTAAGGCTCTCTTAGTTTGGCCAATGTAAATTAAACCGCACTGGCAAGGAAATAAAGTTAACTATAAAGTTGCACGTATTTTGCAGAAATTTAACTTTCAGGTTGTTTATTCTCCCATCAATAAAATTCCGAGTTCCATACTCAAGGACCCCATTCCGGATATGAATTCCTGGCGTATTTACAGGATTCCTTGCCAGTGTGGTTTAATTTACATTGGCCAAACGAAGAGAGCCTTAAAATTTCACGTCAAGGAACATGAGGCATATGTTAGAAAAAAGGAAGCACAGAAGTCTTCTGTTGCTCAACATTGTTGGTCCGAAAATCACACTTTCAATTTTTCTGCTGCCAGAATTATTCAAAAAACATCTTCCATTGGAGGACTGGATTTTCTAGAGGCATTTCACATTCATAAAAATTTTTCTGTTCTAGTTAACGATCCTAATTCTAATCCAAATTTGCCTTCGGCTCTTAAAGAAATTATGTTTTAGTTCTGGTTTCACCAACAGATGGCGCCACTGCTTATTCTTGTCCAGACTTACTTATCTTATCTAATCATTATTTCCTATCTTGTTCATTTGCGGTTTTGCAGCTGAGGATAGTGGTTCGGTAAAACCATCGAAACTAGTCCTGTCTAAATATAATGCTGATTTTTGTTGTTTGACTTCTGAATTAGTATTACAATATGTAACAATAACAATAATGCTCATATGTCATTTCCTAAGAATATTTTTAAGAATCCTTATCTTCAGTTTTATTATTTTATCACATGTAATTGTTCTGCCCAGCTGCAGCACTTTCATATGTATTAAGTTGTTTATTACACCATTTCATGCATGTCAACTCTTCTGCCCAAGAATACAAAAATGTAATAGCAGTGAAAAACGATAATCTGGAAAAGCTGAACCAGTTTCCAAAATGGAGGCCCTTTTTGTAATTTTTAACATTGGTCTTCCAAATGGTTTTATCGTTAACATAAAGTTTCATGTTGTGGTCATTTTTCTCATACTTGTTTGTCAGGTAAAAGGCCTTTCTTGAAAAAAATTATATGACATTCACCTTGTTACTTGGTAAATAAAAGACTGTTAGCATTATATTCATAAAAAAAGTTAATATATTTTTAATAAACAATGCTAGTTTGAAAACCTCATCAAAAATGAAAAATGTAAGATTACTCAGTGAGAGTAAAAATATGACACAGTGCTATGATTATGTGGCAAAGTATGAGTACATGCAGCCAGATTTTTGCAAGATTTCTAAGTTGATAGGCAATTCAATCTCGGGGGCTGCTATAACAAAGAAGTATTTGGTAAAAATTATATGCATAAAAAAAATAAAGGCCATTTTCAAGAAATTTAGTTATGCGCAAGAAGTTAAAAGCTTCTTCCACCTTTACAACACTCAAATAAAACCATTATTCTCTTCTTTCCACCAAACCATATTATCATTGAGCACATAATATTAAGCCCTCTTCATAATGAAACCCTTTTCCGTGCCACTGAAACACAGGCTTTTCCTTTTCCATTGAAAATCATTGAAAAATGCTAAATTAACGCATTTCAAATTATTTAAAATTAACAAATAGCAATAAAAACAGACAGTGTGTGATCAAGAGAGAAATATCTATCAATATCATAGACTCCAGTTACCCCCACCCCCAAAAAAAAATATTTAAAAAAAATTCTGAAATAATGAAAAAAGTAAGGTTACCATATTAAAATCGTTATCTGACAAGGGAATTGCTTAATTTGGCATGCTGTTTATACTTCAAATTAACCTTTTTTCAATAAGTTGCAAGTTTTGTTAAAATTTTAATTGCTCATCACTGCTTTCATGAGTGTAATATTCATATTTCGGCAGTTTGATACAATATCTATAACATTAAATAATACTGATAGTATTTGCATGTTGTTTTAGCTTGTAATTTTCAAGCTCTTGGTTAACTATACTTAACTACTTTCTTTATTAAGCAGGGCTTATCTTACTGATAGTTATTGCTTGCTATTATTTTATCTTTTTAATGGATTGCATTTGCAAGCTTTAAAATTAGTCGTGCTAGATGTATTCTTTTCTAATCCCCCCTTATCAATTTCTCTTATCATTTTTATAGAATATTACTATTTTTTAAAGTTAATGTATATTTCTTAAATTTCTAGGTTGTTTTAGAAACTGAAATAACCAATAAACCTGCTCTAAGACTTTATGAAAATCTGGGGTTTGTTCGTGACAAGAGACTTTTTAGATATTATCTGAATGGTGTAGATGCCTTGCGATTAAAGCTGTGGCTGAGATGAAAAAGGATGCTCACGTGCTTTATGCGTGCAGTTCATGTTTCTTTAAATTGTCAAATCTTTCTCTATACTGTTTAAAAAGGAATGTTTATATTTTAGAAATCAGTGTTCTGCCAGCTGCAAACACAATTCATTTTCTTATCACTTTGTTTTTCATGGAGAACATCTAATAAGAATGTAAAATAAGATTATTCAAAGTTATATACTGCAAGAAGGTAAGCAAAGCTAAGTGTGTTACATTTAGTTTGAACTATCTGTGGTGACTTTCTTGTACATTATCTTCAAATCAAAAATATTTCCTTGTAGCCTAATGTAAATGTTGATTTCTCTCAAGATACTATATAACATTTGTTTTAAATATAAATTTAATTATTTAAAGGCCAAATTGATATAATCCAGAAAATTTGTTACTTATTTTGCAAGGAATAGTTCTGTGTCACTTTTCCAAAAATTTTAGTCTGAATATAAGAATTGCTAGTCAAGTATCTTAATAAAATTTTACTTATCAGTTTATGACAAAATTGGTAAATTTTTTACACTTCCAGGGTCATATAAATTAAATTTGCTTAACTCTCTTTTACATATAAATGTATTAATTTTTTTTTTTTTTTTTCCAAGAAATCATGGAATATTTGTTGAATTATTGAAATCTTGCATTATCTCTAGTTTTATCAATTTTTTTGTAAATTGCTGGAGTAAATCTTTATGTGAAAAGATTACGTGATATTACGTGTATCCCTATGTATGAAAATTTTAATAGTGTATGACATTGTCTTGTATGAGCGACTGCTTGAATTTTGAGTGAAACCCCATTTCTGAATTGGTATTCATAATACTTATTTTATGACTAGATGAGTTTATGATGTTTAATGTATATGTTTTATAATGTAGAATTTTTTGAATTGAAAATGAGCTGTTAAATAAAAATATCTTATGATTATGGCTATTAATTAGTATATTATTATTTTTACAAGCATCACTTGAAAATCTATAAAACATTTCATACATTGACAAATTCACTCATAAAAAATGTATGAAAAGGATAAAAGAAGTCTTTATTTTATGTTTTATCATCATTTATGTTAAACATAGTTAAATTATCAGGCTGGAAATTATCTGCATATGACAATATTAAACTTTATAGTGTTATTTAGAGTCTTCTAAATTTATGTTGATAATATATCAAAGTTCATGTGGTCTTTTAAAGTACTTAGATTTATTAGAAATGATTTTTGGTTCTTAAACGTTTTGAATTGTGGAGAGTATTTCAAAAGGTCCTGAACTTTGTTCTTCTGACTTATGAAAGTAAGACCAGGCTGCTTTTCACTGAACCATCAGAAATTAGTATTGTGAACAATAAGAAACAGTCAGACATCCCAGAATGAAGTTTCAGACTACCTAATTGGTGATCATCCAGCTTTTAAAACAGGTGTTACAGGTTACATCTGTTTGCACTGAAAAAAAAATGTTTTTAAACTTCGACCTTGACCTTATGGCCACGCTTCTAAGCATGATTTATGATAAAACCTTACCTTGCATATAAAATTAATTTTTATTAATTTAAAACATATGTCAAATTATCAAAAACTCAATTTGCTAATTCATTGCCTTTTAAAGTTACATTATGCTAAAAAAGCACAAACTTCATAAAGATCCTATAGATTGGTTTGTAACAACTCATCATTGGCCATGTGGTTAAGACCACTGAATACTGTGACTTCAGTCCCAGGCAAGCAGGCTGGCTGCAAGGTTTGTTTTCATGATTTTCCCCATATGTAACATGAATATGAGCCAGTTTTGCTTTGGCAAAAAGCCTTCATATGTTTTGCCATATTCCAGCTACCAAACTTCATAAAGATCAGACTTCCACTCACTGTTATCAGTAAATCTGGAAACTTTTCAAGAGTGTGGGCGAAAGATATGGATAAAACATTTACTGTTATTAGAATAATTTACATCTGAGGTAGGCTACATATTTACGTGGAGAGTTTTGACTCTCCCATCTCTAAAGCAACTAGGGATGATTCATATCTACCAACTTTTCTGAAATTTTCGTATTTTTATGAAAACTATCGAGTCTTTAAAATTAATTTTTTGAATTTTAAATTTATGTAAATTTATCAAAAATTGTCAGTTTACTAGTTCATTGCCAAATAAATATGTATTGATTTATGTACTCTTGGGAGATATTTGGGTTGTTTTTTCAATTCGTTCCTTTTATTACATTAAAAACATTTTTACCGTTTATGGAATGTGAATACGTTTGTTATGTGTGGGTGACTTATCAACATTATTATATTAAAATAAAACTTTATTTTCCCTTCTCATATTAAAAAGTGTATTTACTTTTCATATTGGCGAGTTATATTTTGATTCTGAAAAATAAACAAGATAAAGAATGTTAAAAAGCATAGTTGAAGAATGTGTTTTAGCAAAAACTACTATAATTATTTTTAAATTAATTTCATTATTTTGCTACTTTTGCTTTTTGTAAGTATTTTTTTCTCATGCAGTTGTTTTAAAATATTTAGTTTTCTCTGTAAAATTCACTTAATGCTTTATTTCTGATTCCCCCCCCAAAAAAAAACTTTCTGATGTTTTTACTCTTGAAAAGTTGGCAAGTCTGACAACAAGCTGCCTGTTGAGAAAATTTTTCTCTGTAATTTTTCTGATCTTGTACATTGAAAGATTCTAAAAGTGTTTTGAGAGCAAGATTTATAAACCTGTGATTAATGGCTAAAAATTTTGTCAAACAATGAAAAGTGTGTGTCATACAGAATAGACATGTTTTGCAGAAAATTTATGATGATTTTCGCTCTCCCTCAACATATTTAGCTTTCCTTTCTCTTTTTTTATTCTCATGCCTTTCTTAACAGTGAAAAGTTGTAAAAAATGGTTCTAGTCACATGGAAAGGAACTTTTGTATTAATAAAGATAGACAATTTAAAATTTTGTATATCCACCATTTTACTTATGTAATAATTTTGAAGCAGAGTCACGATGGCCGAATGGCACAGCGAGAAGGAGTTGATACCAAACCTAGATTTAGCCAGTTGTCATCTTATTTGCAGATTTCCAGGCACATTGGACTAATTTTTAGTTGGCAATATACTCTTTAATCATAGCAATTATGATAATTTCGTATATACAGTTTATACAGGTTATTAGGGCGACATCAATTTTGCAGAGCATAGAAAAAATGTTAGCAAACACAGAAGCTAGGGAAAGGAATGCAACAGAAGAAAATGGCGTAATTGACTGCCAGTGGGCATTTATATACCGAGTTTGATGTACAAGTATATCTAATGTATAATTGGTTAGTTTAGT
The DNA here is from genome assembly GCF_044657685.1 of Stegodyphus dumicola. NCBI lineage: Eukaryota > Metazoa > Arthropoda > Arachnida > Araneae > Eresidae > Stegodyphus > Stegodyphus dumicola. The sequence continues at coordinate 41,303,718 of NC_140776.1, forward strand.
TTTAGTTGTCCCTTTTCAAGTAGCGTTTGTACTTGTACATCAAACTTGGTATAAGTACCACTGGCAATTAATTATGCCATTATTCTTCTGCTGCATTCCTTTCCATATCTTCTAGGCTGTGCTAAAATGATGTCACCCCATTAACTGTATAAATTGTATATAAGAAATTTCCGTAATTGCTATGATTAAAGAGTGTATAGTCTACAAGAAATTATTCTAGTGTGCCTGGAAATTTGCAAATAAAGATGACAATTGGCTAAATCTGGTTTGGTATCAACTTCTTCCTCTCACTGTGCCATTCAGGAATCGGGACTGTGCTTCAAAATTTTTACATATATATATATACATACCTGAAAAAATTCAAATTAAAAAGATGAATACTTTGTTGTGCAGCCTTTAATGTTCTAATTTCTCTTTAAATCAATAAAATAAATTATATGGGTTATTGTCTGTTATTCTAAACTGTAAAAATTTTCTTAGATTATATATTATACTTTTTGAAAATAATTTTTTTAATAATGATCAATCATGTAAATCTTTAAAATATATGTGACTATTATAAATATAAAATACGAATATTTCAGGCAATTTCATAATTTAATGTTCATTACTCTCTCATTTTTAAGAAGTTGGTTTTGTTCTGAAATTTATTTTACAATTATGTCAAATATTAAATTATGTTTAATAATAATGCATTCTAAATTCACTTCTGTTTTATTCTTAGAATGAAGTCGATTGCAAAATAATTGCTTTAATTTATTTATGCAGTTCTGATTGACTTGTAGAATCTTAAATTTTTCTCATTAGTGATTCTTAGAAGTGGTTAATCATCATTTACAAAGATATGTATGAATCTTGTATAAAAATCATTTATGAAAAAAATGTTTTCAAGTTTGATAAAAAAATCCCAAGTATTGTTTATAAATATGAATCCATAATATATCTAATGAAGAAATATGTACATATTTAATTATTTAATAAATATCACATATACTTCATTGTTTATGCATTATTATTTGCATAGAATTAATGAATGTTATTTGAAGATTGAAATTTTTCTTGGAAATTTAAACAAAAATATTTTAATTTAATGCTTTATAAGATTTATTTTAATTCATGTAAATTTTTTTAAAAATAGCCCATGAGGTTTGAGAAAACTAGGTTGGTATTCAGAGATTTTATATCTCAAATAACTTTTTCCGATATAAAAAGTTTAAATTTTTTTATTTCATTTTCAATGGAATTGTAAAAATCATCTATTTCATCCTTCCATGAAAGGGTTTTGTTTATTATAAGAAAATGCAAATGTAATGTAGATGAATTTAATGGTGAAACTTTGAATTTAATGATAAATTATTCATTAGGAAATTTATTTTGAACTGTAGCATGAAAATTTGAAATGTAGTTAAAAAAGATTTTTATGAGAGGATAGATTATTTCTTATTTTAAACCCCATCTGAGCTGTGTATTTTGTAGAAAAGAGTTAGATTTAACTAAAAATTGAAATTAAATTTTTAATTTGTAATGCACTGTCATTCTGTTGGATTAGAGGTAACAGATTTACCTCCCCCCCCCCAATTTATTTAAATAGTACTTTTATGGGAGGTAACATATCAGTTTATGATAATTAATGGACTCATTTATTATCAATAAAAATTTCCTATGGATTATCTTAGCATTTAAATTAATTTCATGTACAGTAGAAAAATTCATTATAATGTATTTTGGGAGAAATGCAAATAAATTTGCCATTTCTGACTGCTCTTTGTTAATGCCAGTGACACATTAAGACAAAACGCTTTCATAATTGTGTTTTTACTTCATATAGAATTAATTACTCCCATAGTCTGCTATCTCATCTTGGAAACTTACTTTTAATTAATGTGAGAAGGAAAATCAGTTCAGACTGTGTTAAGAATATTGTTATGTTTAGCCTTGAGTGCTTTATATTCAGTAGCTTGGTATTTCATCAAGTATATAATAGGATTTTATCTCTTCTCTGTGCTTGTGTATTTAATGAACTGCATATGTCCTGAAAATGGGTGTTTTTTTTAAACTATTTGAATTATTTTTTATTATCAGAAAAATTACACAGTACATACAAGTTATTTATTGCAGACATCCTCTGGCTTATAAAAGTTTGCTTCTACGAAAGACTTAAATTAATACTTTTTCCGATTGCTGCACACATACAAAAAAAAAAAAAAAAATCCGTAGATTATTTTTACTTTTATAAGGAAAGGTGAAGAGTGAAAGTATTGTCCCCCCCCAAAAAAAATCTGGCTAAATGTGTTAAAGCATACATGTAATAAAGGTGTTGAATATAAAGTTTTTTTTGCCTGATAATAATTGTATGATACAGGGGAAGAAAAGGTATGCTAGTCTTAATATCTAGCCATATTATTCCTACTGTAAGCCTTTCACATCAGCCAAAGTGCAACAAGCTATAGATAGGATGATCTGTTGTATGTAAGTGATGGTAAAATAATAAGTGAGATTTACTTTTTTTTTTTTTCCCCCTTCCTTCCTCTCCTCCTGCGTATTAGTCGATGTAAACATTACAAACAGCTCTAAATCCATTACGGCTTCCAATCTACAGTTTTCAGTTTTGAAAGCTGAAACATCTTTTGTTAATTCATGGAAAAATTACCTTTATATCATTATGTCTTACAACTATTTTTAGGTTTTAAAAGATAATTGGTACAATTTGATTAAACCTGTTTTCATATAAGTTTATGGTAATTGCCTCTTTATTTTATGCTATTTCTGCTTGTGAACAATTTCACAACAAATGTGTGCTGTCTTAAACTATGGTAGCCTGTACATTAATTAAGTTTTGACTTCTTAATTTATTATTTGAGAAAAGTTTGAGTTGAAGATATAAACAAATTTTAATGTATTAAAAATTTCCACTGTAAATAGCTTGTAAGTTAATTCTAAAATTAAAAAAAATTATCCATTATTATGTATTATTATTATTTCTTTTTCAAAAAAAAAATCAAAGAATCCAAATGTAATTCACTTGTATCCTTGTGTGTTAGCAAAATTGATGCTAATTTTAAAACATAGATCATTATTTTATATACAATACTGATTCATTACTTTATAGAATCGATCCTAAATTTCTATTTTCAATAATTCAGTATTAATATTATCTTTTTAAAAATTGTGCTGTTCAGTTATATTATTAATTTTTAAGCATTACTTATATTAAACATTTCTAATATGACTTCTTTGTTTTGTCGTTGATTGGCTAGTTCTTTAACCAATTATGTTAGTGATAGATTTAATTCTGCATCTATTGCATGACCCCACGTTAAAAAAATGACAGACTAAATTTAATATAGTATTGTGACCCCAATTATGGTTTGATTTATTGGCCAAAAAGTAGAATTCACAGAATAGAGTTTCAGGAAACAACATTCAAAGAATTTTCTATTTATGTCTTTAAATGAGAAGTTTAAAATATTTCCTCTGAGGGAATAACTGAAGTTATCTGCTGCTATATTATATTTAGCAAATGTTTTAATGTATTAATAATCAAATTTTAGCAAATGTATTAATAATCAGTTTGTGTGTTTTTATGGTTAGAGCCAGTATGCACATTCATTTAAAGCTCATTTTATATACCTGAAGAACTTAAATATAAAATAGTGTAACTTTTGATAAGTGACTTGCTAGTACTTATGTGCAGTTTTAAATATTGGAGTTAAATAATTCAAAAAGTCTGCTTTATTTCACATGATATTTTTATTACAAATACTTTTATAAAAGTGAACTTTTTTATTATAGCTGTAATTTGGGGGATAAAAATTTATGATGACTTAGTACTGACTCTGATTTAAATATTAATAATAAGTGTTTATCAAGTGAAACTAAGAATTGATGGTTGTATGTTTGAAATACAAACTGATTGATTTTTTGATTGTAAAATTTTGAGACTAACCAATTCAGTCTTCAGCTCCTTACAAGTCTGGGCAAGAATTTGGCGGGGTGAAATTTGGCCTTCTAAGGCATACAACACATGCTCAATCAGGTTTAAGTCGAGAGAGTAAAGGCTGGTTTACACTTCTCTGAGTGACTTTTGGCGAGCGTCTCAAACCGAATGAACGGACCTGTAATCTGATAGATTGTTTACACCAATCAAAGCCAGAAAGAGGAAAAGGTAATCAAAGCATGACTGGGTAGCTCGCCATGATGAATTGGGAGCACTAAATCAAGTTTTAAATGAACTTTGGGACGAGGATATTCAAAGTTACAAAAACTTCATCAGAATGTTTGAAGGATAATTTTGAACTTTATTGGGAATAGTCACTCCACTTATTCAGAGAAAAAAAAATTCTTTTGAGATGATCTGCCATCAAAATTAAAACGCAGATATCGCTTTGGTTCCTGGGAATGGATGACTCCTTTTGAGTGCCAAAATCCAATATCGGCATATTTATTTCAGAAGTGTTTGAGGCCATTTTCTGTGTGTGAGGTTGAGCGAAATTTATTAATCTTTTGCTTGAACTGTCCAATACCCTCAAATTTTAACATGTTAATAACAGCCTCATATGCGTTCTGTCGGCAATTTTTATTTTAACACTTCCGACTGATCCTTTGTAAATAAAATTTAATTTGTTGTTCAAATAAAAAGGAAAGTCTATAGACAAAATTTCAAAATTTTAGATTATATTTTATTATGTGTAACCTGCCATGAGTAAGAACTGGCTTTTCGAAATTTATATCAACAAAATAAAATGTTTGCCCTTTCATTAAATTTTTTAATTTAAAACTGTATTTTACTGGGTAGTTGAATAACATATAATTTAATTGTTTTCTTGATTAAAGAAAATTCATAAATAAATATGTTTAAAATAAATATTTTGAATCCGATACCGTAACTTAATTTTCTTCTATGTTTTTTCTACAATATCCAAAACCTAAATTCATTCTGATCAGTAGTTATATTCACGTTATACTTAGGTTTTAGTAATAAATGATCATAATATTCAGGTAGTGAAATATCCCATAATACTTTACCATATACAAGATGCATTTGCTTTAAAAAATGCCATAGTTAGGTTAATACGCCATCTGAGCATTGGTCAGGAACGTCTCTGCGAAAACTCTTTGGAGTTACTGCCAGGATAGATTTCCAACTAGTTCAAAGTAGAAATAGATTCGTTAACTCATGTTCCCTATGTTTCCATTCGGACGAAGTGAGCGTTTACATTGTCAAAGAACTCGTAGCGAGGAGCTCTCTGCGAGTTGCACGGACAGGTGTAAACTGGCCTTAAGGTGGCCAATTTAATCTATTCTAAGTGTAATTGCTCGATCAATCTTTCTACAATTATATTTTTGAAAGGTAGCAATATAGGGAATGTATATTCCAGCAAATCTGAAGAATCTAAAACTTGAGATTTCATTCTTAAAATTCCATTTTCATCAACGAAAATCTGAAGATTTTTCAGATCAGACTTTTTTCGTTCTTCTTCAAAAGCATCCTTTTGTATAAGAAAAAATAAGGTTTTTTTCGGCTTTCTTGAATTCTTCAGCGGATATATTAGCCAGGCGATTTTTATTTTTCATATAAGCGAATCGGAATCTTAACATCCAAGCGATAGTTCGTACAATCATAGAATATTTTGAAATCTGGAGGCAAGTTTAGCTAGAATAGTTTCAACCATTGAATTCTTCGCTGAAATGACAGTTTGACGTCGTTCTTTAACGATTTCTTTCATATCAGTAAGGATCATTTAAAGCCAAGTTTCTGGAGGTTACTTCAGAAATTCGGGTCCTGTCTACCATTGGGATTTTAGGAGTTGCAATGGATAGCATCCTCTTGATAATAAATCACCAGGTTTTAAGATCCCTGGTATATGCTTCCAACATCCTTCTTTGCTGTAATCTTGAATCTCTTTAACTCGGTTTTCTACAAAAACAGACCAATAATTTTGCTTCTTTAGCCATATTATTATTTATATCCATATTGTTATCATTACTTCTAACTAATTAATAAAGGTAAAACAAAACTGCTTACCTTGTTCCAGTGGGTTCGGTCTGGGCCACTGGATGAATTCTTCTCTGGGAATACCTGCAAAATCTTGAAGGGGATAATCCATAAATGTTAAACTTTCTTAACACAAACATATTTAATGAAGACGCAAACGGTTACAGAATATTTACATAATGAAAGGTTTAAATGTTCACACGACGCAGCGTGCGACTTCTCAGTTCCGAGTTCTCGTGATCTCTAAGCGAGAGTTCAGAGTTCAAGATGACGTCACTCAGCCATTGGATGTCAGCAAGAGTTGAGTTGCAACATCCTCCCGCCCGGAAGGACAATTGCTGTAATTGTCCTTATTACATTCCACCTCCACCGGATATAGTAATTGCACTGGTCTTTAATCGTATGTCCATTGGGCAAGCGGACAGCACAGGCTCTCACCTTGCCATCTCTTCCAGGAAAGATTTCCATTATGATGCCCATCTTCCACATCAGCCTTGGAATTTTATCTTCATGTACTAATACAATAGTTCCTTTCTTCAAACAGGTTCCTGTTTTCACCAGTTTGGAATGATGAGCAGATTTTAAATTCATCAAATAATCCTGCCTCCATTTTCGCCAGATTCTTTCTACCAGTATCTGTTGATGTCTAAATTGGCGTGTAAGACTTTCCTTTGTTGAAGTTAATTTAGAGCTTCCTTGCGGCAATGACAGTAACCGTCTTCCTATTAAGAAGTAACCAGGGGTCAAAGATTCTGGCTCTCCTAGATCCGAGTATGTAAATGTTAAAGGTCTGGAGTTCAATATAGCTTCCACTTCTGTTATGACTGTCTCTAATTCCCTGAAAGTTAAGGATGATTTTCCTAAGATTCTCTTCAGAAGAGCTTTAAGAGACTGAACCATACACTCCCAAAAGCCTCCCCACCATGCCGCCCTCTCAACTATAAATTTCCATTTGATTCCTTGCTTAGAGAACTCGTCTTGAACTTTATTGCTTTTCATCACCTCGTTCAATAGCTGTAATTCGTTTTTCGCTCTTTTAAAGGTTTTGACGTTATCGGTATACACTATTCGGCACAAACCTCTTCTCGCGATGAACCGTCTAAATGTAAGGAAAAATTTTTCTGTGGAAAGGTCAGCCGTAAGTTCTAAATGCACGGCTCTAGTTACAGCACAGGTAAACAGTAAAACGTATGTCTTAGATAATTCTTTTCCACCTTTGGCGTACAGTGGACCCGCGTAATCTATTCCGGAGTTCTCAAATGGAAAGGCTTCTCGGCATCTGTCTGGTGGGAGAGGTGCCATATCTTGCTTGACAGGTTTAGTTCGAAATATCTTACAGACATTGCAATTGTGCAGAACACTTTTAATTTTTCGACGAGCCTTCAGCAACCAAAATTTATCTCTTATCTGATTTAAAGTATCTGCTATTCCTCCGTGCCCTACCACCTGAAAACTGTGAAGAATAATTAGATCAGTCAAATGATCTTTGTCGGGCAACACGATTGGATGTGCTTGTTTGTAATCCAAATTTGAATTTTCTAATCGTCCACCAACACGAATTACACCACTTTCGTCTACAAATGGACTGAGGGATTTCTGTTTTGATTTTGAACCTAATTCTGTTATTCTTGTTCTTCAATGCCCGTATTTCATTTGTGAAATTTCGCTCCTGAACGCGTTTGATCCAATAAGTTTCTGCCATTTCCAATTCGGTAACCTGCAAACATCCTGATAATTTCGAGGTATTTTTAACATTGTTGATGAACCTTAAGCACCACGCAGTAATTCGGTGTAAATTGCTGTAATTTTGTGTTTTAAATAAAGGTTCGGTAACACATGAATTTACGAAAACTTCCTTTGATGTTTTTCTTAGTTCGTTGTTGGAATCTTCAATGTTCTTTGTGGAACATAAATTCGGTTTTGGCCAGTGTTCCATTTCTTCTTTCAACCACGTGGGCCCTTCCCACCATATGCTATTCTGCTTCAGATGTTTGACATTTTCACCTCTAGTTAGCAAATCAGCTGGATTATGTTCACCAGGCGTATATCTGCAGTTCAAGACATATGAATTCTTCTGTATTTCCTTCACTCTGTTCTGAACGAATGGCTTCCACCTTTTCACATCACTTCTAATCCAATGTAAGGTTATACTAGAATCGGTCCACATATATACAATTAAATCAATGTCCCGAAGTTTCTTTTGAATGTAAATTGACAAGCGCGAGCCTATCAAAGCACCCATCAATTCCAATCTGGGAAGCGTTAATTTTTTTCAAAGGTGCTACTCGTGATTTTGATGTAATGAAACTTGTATGAATGACTCCATTTGTCGAATAACGAAAATACGCAACAGCCCCATAGGCCTTCTGACTCGCATCTGTGAAACAGTGTAACTGTAAACCATCCTTTATATCCCTTTTCCCAGCACCTGCAAACTGATGTCTTGGTATTTCCAAACTAGAAATATGAGCTAATTCATCACACCAACTTTGCCAATTCTTTCTGAGATTTTCTGGCATTTCAGTGTCCCATAAATCTTGTAATAAAATCCTAGCTCGAATGGTGTATGGATTTAAAAACCCCAGTGGATCAAAGAAACGTCCTACAAATCTCAAGATTTCTCTTTTAGTTGGTATATTATCTATCCTTTTGGCATCTTTTACCAACTCTTCAATTTCTATCAAAAATGTATCATTTCACCTATTCCATATGTATCCCAATACTTTAGAACAAGTCGAATCGTGTGAAAAATCTTCTTCATTCCATACCCTTTGTAAATTCGTTTCATTCGTTTTCCACTTCCGCATGTTAAGTCCACTTTCTTTCAGTATGCGTTTAATATGTTCCGATTCCTCGAATGCTTCTGATTCTTCATCTGCTCCAGCGATTAAATCGTCAACATACATATTTTCAGTTAGCATGCAAAATACGTTCGGATACTGTAACTTGTATTTGTCAGCATGTACATTAAGAGTTGCTCTGAGAAGAAACGGACTAGATGTTGCTCCAAAAATTACCCTTGTCATACGAAGAGCCTTTATTTTGGTTCCATTTAATTCACCATCGTTCCATAGAAACTTGACTGCGTTTCTGTCTTCATCAGCAAGAGAAATCTGCAAAAATGCTTGTTCGATGTCAGCTGTAAATGCAATTCGATTTTGACGGAACTTAAGGAGCAATTCCAGTATGTCTGGACACATCTTGGGACCTGAATGTAAACAGTCATTTAATGACAAACAATTCTCCGCATGTGACGAAGCGTCAAAAACCACACGGAGTTTTGTAGTTTCCTTGTTTTCTCTTATAACGGCTTGATGCGGCATAAAATACGTTTTTGGTCCAATTTCAATGTTAGTCTCTTCGGCGATTCCTTCTTTTAAGTACCTATCAATTACTTCGAGATATCTGTCATAGAACTGTTGATTATTCTGAAATCTACGACTTAAACTCTTAAATCTAATTTTAGCAATCTCCAGATTATCTCCTAGCTCATTTGAATTATGATTCCAGGGAAGGCGAACAATATAACGATTGTTTCCAAATTTCACAGATCTTTTGAAATTATCGAAAACTAAATTAGCTTCTAATTCGAGTTCCTTATCCGAATCATAATTTATCCCCAGAGAATCGAGCTCCCAGAGATTCTTCAGCAACCTAGACAGTGATTCATTCTGTGTATCTTTATTATTATGAACCACAACCTTCATAGTATTCACATTACTTGGGAAAATTCCGTAAGCCCTTTCTGTTCCACTAATGGTCCAACCCAATTTGTTTCAACCGCTACTAAGGAATTAGACAGTCTGTGAACCTTACCCGTAACTATTTTCCAATAAAAATCCACTCCTATCAACAAAGAAATTTTCGGCGGTTTATTCCCTGGTCCCCATTCATCGGAAAGTTGTATGCCCTGTTTTTAATAACATTGACTACTTCATTTCTAGGGGAATGAATATGTGATCCATTAATGACAGGAATAATTAAAGCTTCTATTTTGATTTCATATCGATTCTTCGAATTACGCAAAATGAGCCTGGTTTTTTTAACATTCTGCGCTTCAGACGTCGTGCAACCGAAAGAGAATATTTTTATGTTTTTCTTCTCCAATAACGGAAAGTTTTAATTTCTTACAGATGTCCTCTCTAATAAATGTTCGCTGCGATCCTAAATCAAACAACAAGCGAAAGCTTTGCTGGCGCCAATTGCCTGTGTTTATAATTTCAGCTCGTGCTGTCAGAAGAAATGAGTTATTTGCTGTTGCGCAATCGGAAACAGAAGTGACTACTGCCCCTTGGCCGGGACTCTTGTCTGACGCATTCATTTCGTCAGAATGTATCAATGTATGATGTCGCCGATCGCAAATACCCCAAGTTAGTTTCGATTTGCACATCCTCGCTAAATGGCGTCTTTTGAGGCACCTGAAACAAAAACCCCTTCGCCTTAACCCATCCTTTTTCTATGGCACAGTTTTTTTGACATGATTCCGACGTATGATTTTCAGAACAGAATAAACAGCTATTAGATAGCAATGTGTTTAACGCTGCCGCTGAAGGAATTCTACCCTTATTATACTCCCGATTTCTTTCGCTGTCTCGAAAACGTTCTCCAAACTGCCGCTTATTTTCAAAATGGGATTTCTTTTCAGTGACTTCAGAATCTGTTGGCTTAATTAAAAATCCTGTACGTTCTCGACTTTCTATTTCTTTTCTTAGAAAATGGAGCAAATTCGTAATTTTTGTCTGATTATCATCTTCATATTTCCTATTAAATTCTAGTGCTAAATCATTCGGAATCACCTTTATTAATATCGGATACAATAAGGTACTGTACGAATCCGGTAAAATATTACACGATTCTAATCCTCTAATTTGTACTTCACAACGATCATATAATTTTCGAAGTGCTGTCACATCGCAAGACCTTTTAACCGGAGTCAGAGTTAATAAATTGTTCATGTGGATATCTATTGTTAGTTCTTTGCGTCCGAAGCGATCTTTTAATATTTTCACAGCCTTTTCGTAATTCTCTGCTGTTAACGTCAACCCTCGTATCGCAGTTTCTGCATCGGAAGTAAGAATTGACTTTAAATAGTTGAATTTATCTACTGCATGCAGACTTTCGTTTTCGTGTACAGCTGTCTCAAATCGTGCCCAAAACCCGGGCCAACTGCACACGTCCTTTTCCGAAAATGTTTCCAGGGCCAATTTCGGGAGTTTAATTTTGTTTTGCGATTCAGTGACATTTCCACATGAAGTAGAATTAGCGCTATGTGGATTAGTATCTAAATATCTTTTCGCGCGTAATTTTCAAATAATAATTTTACTTTTATACTCTTCTCTAGACATTATTTCATCTTCTAAATTTGCTACAACAATTAAAGTTTCAATACCATTATTAAGATTAGTTCTTCTTTACTAATTAACTGAGCAACCGTTTCTTCAATTACATTTTTATCCCCCTCATTAGCAATTTCTGTTTCTATCTTATTTATTAGCCTCGTAACTACTGCTCTTATAGCAGATCGTTTCTTTTTTAATTTTTCTAAATCCATGTTTTTGCTTAAGCAAAATCTATTAATCAATTCAGTTCAAATTCAACCCAATGGCCCCACGTTATGGCGCCACAATATTATTATTTATATCCTTATTGTTATCGTTACTTCTAACTAATTAATCAAGGTAAAACAAAACTGCTTACCTTGTTCCAATGTGTTCGGCCAGGGCCACTGGATGAATTCTTCTCTGGGAATACCTGCAAAATCTTGAAGGGGATAATCCATAAATGATAAACTTTCTTAACACAAACATATTTAATGAAGACGCAAACGATTACAGAATATTTACATAATGAAAGGTTTAAATGTTCGCACGACGCAGCGTGCGACTTCTCAGTTCCGAGTTCTCGTGATCTCTAAGCGAGAGTTCAGAGTTCAAGATGACGTCACTTAGCCATCGGATCTCAGCAAGAGTTGAGTTGCAACAACCCATGCCAAAACCACTAAAGAGTCTGACCAAAAATAAGTCTTTGTGTGTACAGTCAAAAGTCGTTAATCCGGATTCGTCGGGACTTCGGCGATTCCGGATTATCGATTTTTCCGGATTATAGATCATCAGTTTAAATCTCGTAAGATGGCATGCAGAAACTCTAAAATTAAAAATATGAAACCTTAATTTATGAAATAAAGAACAATTATAATCTAAAGGGTATCAAAATTTACGAAAAAAAAAAGCTTAATATTTATTTGTTTACTTTATTAAACATTTCTTTCAATGTAAGTTGTTTTAAGTTGCTTCGTTTTATGTGATAAAACTTTCTCTTTAATTCTATAAACAAACACAATTTCTTGTTCAGTTACAAAGTTCCGCTGTTCAAGTCCCGTTAATTGTTGTGCCGAGAATACCGACTAACTTGTTAATCGAAATTTTTTCGTTTTCACTAACCTCTCTGTCACATTCTTCATGTCTTTATCCATTTTTTGCAGCAATTCCACTTTTTGTTTGATGGACATCGAAACATACTTTCCTTTTGTGCGATCCTTTGGGAGCTCCAGAATCGGAAATTCTATTTGACATAATCGAAAGTTCAAGTTTACTTTCATAAAATTGCTCTTACAGTCTGCAAAAAATAATAAGCTGGATCCAATTCGAAGATTAACAACGCAATCATCAGCATTAACTGAACTAGATAATTAGATAATTTTAGATTATACCGTCCATTATACATAAAACGCGCACGCAAAAACGGATTCTGCGCTTGCGCACACGCATATGCGCAGTGGTAAAAGGTCTTACGCGCACGCGTAAACGCCTATGCGCATGTGCAGAAAGTTTTTAGCTTTGAGGTCCGGATTATAGATCATTCCGGATTATGTGTGCCCGAATTAACGACTTTCGACTGTATACAATTTAAGCTTTTCATAGCCAATTGATGTAATCTTACACCCAAAAGTTCGGCCATTAATTCCAACCGCGGTAAAATTATCTCTTTTAATGATGTAAGTCGGGATTTTGCTAGGACAAGACTCAAGTAAGCTTCTTCATATTCTTCCGTTCTTAAAAATATACAGGCACCATAAGCTAGTTTACTTGCATCGCAGAAGACGTGTAAAGAGTTGACGTGAGATTCGTCCCGTCACCACCGGAGACGTTCGTCCCCCCTCCAGCTCCAGTCGTTGAGCCAAAAAAATCGGTTTTGATGACTACTGTTCTTATTCACATGAAGGATAAACTTGTCAGATGCGTAAAAATAAAATGTATTTCAGATAATTAAAGTAACATCAATTTATTGACGAATGTACGAACATTTTAGGGTTGGAGAAAATAAAGGTTAATGTTCCCGTATTATGTTTAAATAATTATTTAAAGTAGTTCAAAAATTTCCAAAGGAAATGAGAGCTTCAAACAAAATATAAACTTCTATCTTATTCCCAAAATGACAGACTTAACTCCATCGATACCTTTAGATGCCTTAGAAATAAAATTACCACATTATTTTTGGGCTTGCTAACCAACACATTCTCACTCAAGTAAAATTTACTCTATAATATGAGAAGAATTCCTTTTCAAAATCTTGAAACAAAATGTGTTTAAACTGAATAACGAAGTAATGTTGTAATCTTCTGTGTTTGGTTGGGTTTCAACAGGTTGTCTGAAACGCGTTAATTCGTAAAGAAAGGCACATTGTTATCTTATCAAAGACAATGAAAATTTAAAGTAGTTAAACGAAAGGTCTAAAGAGTGGGAGCTCAAAGCAATAGGCATAAAAGTCTAAAGAGTGGGAGTTGGGAGCTCAAAGCAATAGGCATGCAAGATGATATTCCCAGTTTCGACGATGATCAAGCTATGAAAATTTTTAATAAAACAACTGTTCAATAATACAACTTTCGACATTTATGAAGTAGCTCTCACCTGGAAAAGGAATTGGGAGGAATTAAGCAACAATTTTTCTTTAGCTGAACTACGTTTGCATAAGTAAGAGACAAAATTTCAAACAAATCCCGAAATCTATTCGGAGTATAGAGCAATCATTGATGAATATTTAGAAAAAGGAGTTATCCAGAAGGTAGAAGACGTAACATAGCCAGCCGGTAAACCGAAACTTTATTTACCGCATCAAAGCTGTAATCAGGGAAGAAAGCATTGCTATAAAATTGAGGATTTGCTTTGATACTAGCTCGCACGAAGTTGGACTATTGTCTTTAAATGACTGTCTTTGGTTTGGTGTTAATTTTAATCCTAACATTTTTTAATTATTAATACACTTTCGGCTTCATAAATTTGTCTTTCTAGCCGAGATTGAAAAGGTATTTTTATACATCTTACTAGCGAAAAAAGATCGAGATGTAACAAGATTTCTTTTTCCAAACTTAACGCAGATGTTAATGAACATAAGAAGGCTATGCAAGTAATTAAATTCCCTATCATACTGTTCGGTATCAATGAAGTCCGTTTTTACTAGATGCTACGCTCTAAAAGCACACTGAACGAAACAAACATTTTCGCAAGGACTCTTGATAACCACAGAAATACTTGACATATCATACGTCGACGATCTCATAAACGGTCAGGATTTCTCCGAAGAACCCATCGCAGTTTCTCGGGAGGCAATATTAGTTATGGAAAAGGCTAGCCTGAACCTTCGAGACTCAATAAGCAACGATCCATACTTGACGCTTAAGTATCGAAGGAAAAGGTTTAAAGTGCACCCTGCCTATTCAGATGCATGCTTAGTTAAGTTTTAGGACTGTCCTGGAACCCCAAAGAAGATTTTAATCTCGATGTCAACAGTTATTCGAAACGTTATATTTCCCCACGAATACTAAGCGACCCCTTTTGCAAGCTATTGGGAGAACAGTCTTTTACAAGAATTGCGGAAAAGAAAGATTTCCTAGAATGATAAACTGCCATCTGTTACTCAAGCAGAACGGTATCGATGGTGCAAGAAACACCCTGAAATCTGAAATTTAAGTGTTCTACGAATTGTTCTTAATGAAGGAAGAGACTAATGACATAATCGAAATTAACAGTTTCTGTGACGCCAGTAATAAGGCTACTTACATAACACAAGGAAAGTACGACCAGTAAAGCTTAAGGAAAGTACGACTGAATATATAACCTAGTTGCATCCAAAAATCGAATTCCACCTTTGAAGGAAATCATATTGCGAAGATTAGAACTTCACGGTGCCTTGTTGGCAACAGCTTAACCAGTAAGATAAAAAATACCCTAGGTTTAAAGAAACCATCAAGAGGGGTCTACTGTCCAAGATTGTCCTTTACTCGGTTAAAGGTGCTACCAAACGCTGGAAAAAATTTGTAGCGAATCGTGTGATTGAGAAAAACATTTCTAGCGATCAAAATTCTTGACATCACTGTTCCGCTAACGACAATCCATCAGATCTAGTGACTAGAGGAACACACAAGTTCTTATCATTATAAGAGTTACCTGCTGTAAATGACGACACTAATCTTCCCGAAGAAGACTAGTCCTGAGATGAAAAGGAACTTTATAGACTGTAATCTTAATGATGACTGTAACTTAGCTTTAATATTGCAGTTTAAGTCCAATTTCCTAGATTTTTTACTTGACATTAATAATACTAAAATTATACATCTTTCAGCCTATATATTCAGATTCATACGGAATTTGAAGAAAGTGAATAATAGTATCAAGGGGGTCTCTTAAAACTATAAAGGGAAGGCCGCCAAAGAATTTTTCTTTGGCGAAATGAAGAAATGCATTTAACAGAAATTTACTCCAGAAAGGGGCTGTACAATCATTTAGTGCTGAAGGTGTTATCCCCCCCTTTTTAGATAATCAAGTGTTACTAAGAATTGGAGGTAGATTGCGTAACACTGAAATTAAATATGATCAAAAGTACCCCATCGTACTGCCGCTCAAGGTTAAGTTAACTAATTTAATTATGACATATTTTCATAAAAAGTTCAATAATAGTGTTCCTCAAACACTGTTTTATATCATACGGCAGGAATATTGGCCTTAATGGTCAGAATTGCATGTAGGAAAATTTTACATAATTGCGTTCAGTGTTTTAGAGCAAGTCGAAAATTATGCTCACAAAAATGGCAGATTTGCCGAAGGAAAAAAACAAATCCAGGTTTTGTATTTAATGGTACATGAATACACACACACAGATCGTATTTTATTCTCGAGTGTCAAGATGTAGAAACATCCTTTCACTCGACTTCTGATAAGGATCGGGTAGGAGAAGGAGTAGGATGGAAGGAAGTGTGGGAGACGGAAAAAAGAGAATGAGGTCCGCACTAGCGGCGGCGAAAGAAAGGGCGGTTGGTAAGTTCAGTGTCGTTATAAGATGTAGCCGCGGGTGGTAAACCGCAGAGTCAGTTTAGCGTGAATGAGTCAATTAAGGTTGTAATTCTTATGTGGGTAGGATGTCACTTGGGTATCACCGTAGGATGTCACTTGGGTATCACCGGTAGGATGTCACCGATATTATTCTCTGGGATGCGGGGAGTGTATGAGAGTGCTAATAAGGCTATTACTATTCCATGAATTCAGTTTTGCGATCCATTCTTTATGAAGAAAACTACGAATCGGTGGAAAGGACCCACCATGAAATTTTAAGTTGCTCCTTCCGTTTGCCTAGCAACAAAGTACACTCATGTCCGTAAATTAAGGATAATGCAAAATCAGGCAAAGGAAGCGTTAGAAGCAAAACAAATTTGACTTATTTGTAAAGCTTGTTTATTAAACAAAAGGTAAAGAGCAAAAGAAGATGCTTATATGTTTGATATTATTAAAAAAATAGCGATTTTTCTCCCTGGAGGAAATTACAAAAAAAAAAAAAAAAAAAACCTATTTACAAAAAAAAAAAAAAAAAAAAAAAAAAAAAAAAAAAAAAAAAAAAAAAAAAAACAATATTACATGGTTGGTATGATTGTTAATACATTGTATGTCTCCCGGACGATGCAATACAGTCCGTACAACGCCTAGGCATGCTGAGTATCAAATTATCGATCTGATTTTGGGGAACATTACATCACTCAAAAAGCAATGCTCTCCGAAGTTCCGGTAGACATGTAGGAGGAGGTTGACGGGCTGCAACTCGTCGGCCAAGCATATCCCACACGTGCTCTACTGGATTCAAGTCCGGTGAGAATGCTGGCCAGTCCATACGGGTGATATCCTCCGATTGAAGGCATTCGGTTACGAAGTTTGCACGGTGAGGACGGGCGTTGTCATCCATAAACACAAATTGTGCGCCCATGGCGCCCCGAAACAAACGCACATGTTGTTCCAGAATTAGACCCGATAGATTTGGTTCCAATTTGAATATGCAGGTTAGTTCTAGAACCCAGAATGATTCCACCCCAAACGAGCACTCCTACACCACCGTAACGGTGTAGTTCAATGATGTTTTCTTGATGGTAACGGGTACCTGGAGCTCTCCATATGAAAGTCCGGCGAGAATCAGACTGCAAGCTAAACCTGGACTCGTCGGAAAACATCACATAAACCCCCTGTTGCGGTGTCCACAATGCATGCTCTCTCCTCCAGGCTAACCGCAGGCGACAGTGAGTCGCAGTAAGTGGAACGCATCTGACAGGTTTACGAGCATGTAAACCAATCTGCCCTAAGCGTCTGTACACGGTCTGCCTTGAAATTGTCGTACCAATGGCTGAAGAGAGCTGACGAGACAGGTCTGAGGCTGTGCTCCGCCTGTTTCTTTTGGCAGTAACCGCCAAATACCGGTCCTCATTCGGCGTTGTAACTCTGGGGCGGCCTGTGTTGTAACGTCTACTCACATTACCATCATCTTGGAATCGTTGCCAAAGCCTGGAGTTGACACTCTGAGCAATTCCAAGTTTGTCTGATACTTCCAGTTGGGTACGCCCACATTCCAGACGGCCGATAATTCTATCACGTAAAAAATCATCCAAATGCGTCCTTTGTATCATAACTATTCGGTTATTGCACTGAAATGCTTATAAAGCGCCTGCGAACAATTTTACTTCTTTGCCTGTATTCCTTATACATCACTCTCTTACACTCTCTTCATTGTGATCAGTGGCGTAAATAAGGGTACGCAAGGAATGCCGTCGCATAGGGGCCCGAAAGTTTAGGGGGCCCTTAAATGTCCTGCTGAACTACATTTACATGTTTAAACTTAAAAGTATCTTTTTTCCTTTCGCTTTTCATTTTTATTTTTAGAGTTTGTACTACTATGAATTCTTATTTTAATATCATAGAATTCGTCTTTTAAGTTTTTAAGGGCCCTCTTCCTATATGGTGCAGTGACGCAGTTCCGTATAAGACGCAGAAAGGGGCCCTTGGAAGCACATGAAACAGTTAAATTCAGTGTTTGCAAAAGTTAATATTCCATCATTCGACTATCAAATAGTAACTTCGTGACCTACCTCAGTTCAGGCATAGGAGTCAGCAGAAAATAGGAAAAGTTCCTTTATATTTCTTAGTTTCTTACCGGAAAATTTTTAAAGGCGACCCCCTGAAGGAAAGGTTTCTCCCTTTGCAATCCCAATTCAACAGGGGGGGGAGGTAAAATTAATTGTAACTATTTATTATAATGTAATTATTTTGTATATTAATTTATTTCTATATACTTTGTTATTATGATCGAATAATTAATAGACACATTTTCTAAGTATAAATAAAGAAGTAACTAAACAGGATTCTGGTACTTAATATTTCGAATGACCTTTGCAAATTAAGAGGAAACGTGGTATATTATTTGCAGTTCGAAATTTTCATAATATGTCATTCCGAAGCGTTTAATTTTGTTCATATATTGAATCTGTTACTAGCACTTCCATTAAACCCAAGCCCAAAAATCAGGGCTATAATACGAGGGCCATCCAGGAAGTAGATTACGTTTCCGTCTGTGTCCGCTAGGGGCGGGGCTAGCGCGGCCATCTTGGGGTCAGAGCGTTGCGCAGCTCAGTCTGCATCTAGCCGTGCTAGTGAGAGGTTCGTGCTGTGCTCCGTTCAGATACTGTGACGGTTTGAAATGTCTGCGTTAATTGAAAATCCCGCGAGCTGCGAGGTGCGCTCAGTAATAAGGTTTCTGACTGCAAAAAACTGTAAACCGATACAAATCTATCGGCAGCTTCGTGAAGTGTATGGGGACAACATTATCACTGAAGGTGGAGTGCGTCAGTGGGTCATAAGATTTCAAAATGGCCGAACCAATGTTCACGACGAAGATCGAAGTGGGAGACCCAGCATAGTGACCGCCGAACTTCTCGAAAAAGTCGATGCTAAAGTCCGTGAAAATCGAAATTTCACAATAACGGAACTTTCTTTGAGTTTTCCACAAATTTCGCGAAGTTTGTTGCACGAAATCATCAGCGAAAAGCAAGAAGAGGTAACGAAGTGGTTGAAGGCGCAGGCGGCCGAATTTTTCGACGAAGGAATTTCCAAGCTCGTACATCGCTACGATAAATGCCTTAATTTGTATGGTGACTATGTAGAAAAGTAGTATTTGAGTGTGGCTTTCATCTGTATATAATAAAATTTGTTTCCTATACTTTGTTTATTTTTTTATTCCAAAACGTAATCTACTTTCTGGATAGCCCTCGTATTAAGCTTGAAATTGAATTTATTAATGTGAATGATTTTTACAATTTAATATAACATGTATTGCGTTGGTTCACTATAAACGGCGTATCACTTTTCAAATTGTTGACACCAAATAATTTCACCCTGTACTATTTTTTAAAAAATTAAATAAGGAAGAATCTGCATAAATGTATGTATGTTTCTCGCACTATGACGAAACAACGCTACCTAGAATGCTTGAATGTATGGTTCTCACAATGTAAAAAACGACGGTGCAGTCGCACCAGAAAGCAGGGTATAGGGGCGGGAAAATTTTGGTTTTAGATGCATGAAACATTCCAAAATGGCAAAGTTAAAGGCGGATTGATTTTTTTCTCTTTTTTAGACTAATAATCTGGAGGGGGAAATCATTCGTAAGTATCAATTGCTAACTCCAGAATGTATGCTTTCCTTTCTTAAGGACACAAAATCATTGACGCATGAAAGGACTTTGCCCCACCCACATGTCGAAATGGTGTCCTCGTCCAGGAAATGCAAAGAATTTATGACACCACATTTAGAAAAGAGAGATTTCCCGTTTCTTAGGGATCTTTGAATGAATTCAAGGTCAAAGAAAAAAGGGGCATATTTTATGCGACAAAGCTAACTAACTCCCTTTGCAATCCCAATTCAACGGGTTTTGTTGTGTTTCAACAAAGAACACAAAGTTTCATTCTGGTTGCTTAAAAATTAAGCGGCAAATATTCCAGTTAATTTTTTTTTCCTTAAATTTATCGAAATTCATGACTTCTTCTTCACTTATGGGGAGAGGAAATGGAATAGATGAATATTTTTACCTAAAATAATGAGTAATCAATATTTATCGTATTTTTCATATCAAAATTTACAAAATATTCTCACATTGCAGATAAAGTGCAGGTTAAGAATTCTTTAAAATTCCTAAACGAGAATTAAATCTGAAGGCAGAGAATTCGTAAATTGATTTGCTTTAGGAAAGAGAAGAGCTGTGGTGTTTCTTAGTCTGTAAATTACTCATCTACCAAAAATTCACACTAATCTGTAAAAGATAATTCTGAAGATATTAAATTTGTTTTGAAAGAAATATTTTAATTTCCCTTCGTTTGAAAAATATAATAAATTACAATTCATTTTAACAACGTGAAACATTTAAGCTTAGAATTCAGTAATGCGCTATAATTTGTATGTTATGTAAACGGAACTGAATTGAATTATTATACAATAATAAAGCACTCGAGGAATATTTGCCCAAAGGGAAGAACGCCTTCGTGGAGGACTTTCTAAGGTAAACTGGCTCGTATACACATTACACATGGGGAAAACCACGAAAACGGTCAGGCAGCCGGTCCGTTCGCGGGATTCGAACCTCGGACCGAACTACCAGTGCTCAGTGACTTTTCCGCTCGGCCGTTAGTGGGCCGTTATTTGAAATGAAACTTTAAAATTTACACTTTCGCTTTTAATTTAATTTTTATTCTACTTTTACTTTGCACAGAGCATTCAGTACGTGAAATCATCAATAATAATATAATAATGATAATAAAATGACATCATACAACTAAAAGTATATACTACTTGGTAAATTTCGATAAATTAATTACTGAAAATATTAAGCATATCAATGGCAACATTGGACCTAATAGTTTTAAGTTGCATTTCAACATCTGAAAGAACACGAATTGCAATACAATGTTCACTACACAGACGAATGGAAAAGAATTCTCCCACTTTTATTGCAATATTTCAAAAATTTTCGCAATTAAAAAAAAAAAAAAAATTAGTTAAAACGCTTTAGTGGAAAATGATGCGATTTTCACTCATAAAATCCCTTTTCGCATTATTCTCTTTCATTTTGGCACCACTGCGTAGCTTTTCTAAGACATAAATAGGTTCCGTTAATATATGTTTCCCTACATTATATGTATTTTTCATATTTTTGTCATTAATAAATTAATATTTAAGATAAAAATGATACGGCTTAATTTATAAAGAATGTAAAAACTGGAAATCTGACGTAATTAATTTCTGAGCCAGAAATAGTTGTTTTAAGACGTAAATAAAAAATATAACAATAATCAAAAATATTAATGCTCCTAAAATATATCGTGATTTTTGTTTTCCTAACTGATTTTTGCTTTTTGATCCACCTGGGGTAAAAAAAAAAAAAAAAATCTATTTTCATTAAATGATGTTTTTCGCATTTCTCTAAGAAGTGCGCAAAACTTGTTTCATACAACTTTATTTTTAGTAATTATGAAGAAACTTTACACTTGTTTCCTAAACAAGTATTTATTTATGCTAATTTTAGAATCTATGCGACAGAGTACTCATCTTCAAATACGTTAGTACCAATAAGTTTAACTACAAATTATTAAACATTTTTGGAAACTTGAAACTTGGAAGGTTTAATTTTAAAATTTCCATTTCACATATTACACAGTCACCTTCAAAGCTCTTTGGATAAAGGTCAATAAAATTTGTTATTTCATCCTAAACTTGTAGAAGAATTTCCTAAAATTATTCGAATATCCATAATTTTTACTGTTAAATATTTAATAATTATACATTAACTGAAATACATTTATAGTACAGAGGAAATGCTAAAAGATATTGCAGTTCATGTATTATGTGTCATTGGAATATGACAATAATAATAGTAGAATTTGACTGGAAAAAAAAAAAAAAAAAAAAAAAAGATGTTTCAGCTTTTTAGAAAGGAAAGTGGACATCTTTACAGTAAAATCTTAGATGAAAGTTTTACTGTGACTCAACTTGGGAAGACACTGGAAATTTATGGTGGAGGCGAGGTCCCTTTCTCTGCTAAACAGCTGCGTTGGAGTAAGAAATGCTATCTTCAGTATACTTGTAATTGGCTGATGACTCAGAACAGTAAACTGAATTTGCTCGTATTCTAATGACATTTCTCTAGTCTACATCAATACATCGAGAGCATAAAGAAGTTTTTCTTTAAAATTAAATTTGAAAGGGATCTCAAATATAATTCTTCATTATAAAGGTAAGTTATTGATTTGTAATATTACATAAACTAAATTCTTATAATTTCAAACTTACTAAAAACTCAATTTAACTAAACTTTTAATCAATTTACCTAAAAATTCAAGCTTATCACCATTAACAATGCAAATGTCTTCTAATATTAATAACGTATTGTTATATTAACATGAAATATTTTTATGATAAATATGAAATATAAATATGTTTCCATACATTAAGAAACATAATGACAGGTCAAAAATAAAAAACAATTTTTTTTTTTAACTTGCCCTGCGCTTTAGCTGCAGTATTGAAGTAAAATAAACTTAAAGCATCTAAAGTTAAAATTAAATTGGAATCAAAGGAAGGCAATTCCTTGACGCTATAAATAACTGCAACCGTGTATAAGAGGTTTAACACAATATCTAAACAAATTTAAAATAAGAATTCATAGTAGCACAAAACTCGAAAAATAAAAATGCAAAAGGGAAAACATACAAAATTATAAAAATTATTCTCCTTTTACTGAAACTCCAATTCAGAACTCATCAGGAGAAAAATGAATTAAAGCTTCATAAGTCATAGTCGAGTCATAGTTCATACTTCATAGTCGATTAATATGTTATGAAAACATATTTCGTTGTCCTGGTTCATTTGAGACCTAAAACCGTAAAAAGAATCAATTAAATTTTCATTTAAGACATTAAAATTCATATAAAAATCGAATCTGAAATGTACGAGAATTTTCCCTACACGCTTTCGAAACACTTGGAAAAAAGAATAAAACATAACATTGTGCCAAATTGACTACTCAAAAAAATCATAAAACTTTTCATTATGCAAATTGACCTTTCAAAAAAAAATTGGTTTAAAGCCATCATATGCAAATCCGAAATTCAAAAGCAATTACAAATAAAGAGCAAAGCAAATGTACTTTAAACCAAATTGTCATTTAAACAACACTCAAAAATTGGGAGATCCCCGAAATAGTTCACATATTTTGAGCGTTTTGTCTAAGAAGATGATGCAAAAATGATTTTTTTTTTTTTTTTTTTTTTTTTTTTTTTTAAGATTTTTATATGTAATTCTAATATGTAATGTCTTCGAAATGCAAATTCATCGGCAAATCTGAACTCCAATAATTCAAAACATAAACAATTCGTTTAACAAACGAAATAAGTGTCTGAAATTATTGAAAACTTTCTTTTTATTAACGCTTTTCGTGTTTTATTGCATACATTTAAAATATTTTTGAAACATTCTTATTTAAGAATTTAATTATACGGCTTAGAAACAATGAAAACTATACTGGAGCTTAAATTGTAATTGACAGGAAAGTAATGCAATACATTAATATTAAGATTATTATATAAAAGTTTTAATTGTCAATTTTTGTGCTTATGCATGTTTAAATATCTTTAATTCCCTTATCTTCGGTTTTTATAGCTGTAATTCTGCCTAAAATACAAATTTTTCTTATGTCCTTTCATTCTTTTATTGTCCACCAACGGCCGAGCGGTAAAGACGCTGAACACTGGTAATTCGGTCCGAGGTTCGAATCCTCGGACAAACGGGCTGGCTGCATGAGCGTTTTCGTGGTTTTAGCCATGTGTAACGTGTATATGAACCAGTTTCCCTTAAAAAGTTCTCCACAAAGGCATTCCTCCCTTTAGGCAGATAGCCCTCGTGTGCTTTGCCATAATTAAATAATCCAATCCAATCCATTCTTTTATCATTCCGAGATATGTTTTTGCTTGTATATGTGTCTATATTATGTAAATGTGTGTATTTGCATGTATATGTGTGTATTCAATGTCTTCCTTTCTTTTGTCTTTCGTATCCTATCTTACTAATTTTCTTACTTTTCATTTGTTTCAATATTCATATAAATTTTACGATTTGCTTATTATTTCTTTATATACCATTAGTTTTAAAATTAAAACATACCTTTTAACTTTACATTTTATTTGGTTTTAATTATTCCTTGTTTTATTTGTTTAATTTATAATCATTTTTCATTCACTGTTCTTGATGGCTTACAGTAGGACCTTTAGTTCTAAATTAAGCCCAGGTTTAATAAATATCAATGTGCATAACTTTAACCTCTAAAGACTTGTATGCTTTTTCGGATTATCCCGGCAAAGATTAATCACACAGAAACTACATACATTGCAGAAGCTAGTTAATCAGAAACTTATAGTAATGAATTTTTACATTAATCCTTCCAGATTTTAGTTCAGGAAATTAATATAATAAAATAGTTAAAAATTTAATACAGCATTTATTCAGAAAAAAATCTGAAAGGTTTCAGATTTTAAATTATGTTTAAAGGGGCTTTTTTTTTAATGTTTTGTGTGTTACCTTTATTTATTAAATATCATGTTTTTTACACTTAAACCATTAAATTCAGTTTAACAGCAATGTCGCAAAATAATTTTAAAATCAGCATACCTTTAGAATTTCCGATACACAGTTCCGCACGATTTTTTTCCTCGTAGAGTGTTGTCACTGCTCACTTTTAAATCGGTGAGTTTATTAATCAAAAATTCGTTAACTTTTTACACAATATGAAATTGATAATAAAGCAAATTCCAAATTTGGGCTTCCAGATGCCCATATTCGGGTGGAAAAGTACGTTATTCAAAAATGGATGGCTCTAGGTACCGTTGTTTTATCCCAATGCAAGAAATATAGATACGTTTATGCAGATTCTTCCTTATTTAATTTCATTAAATATAACACAGGGCGATAATATTGGGTGGCAACAATTTGAAAAGTGAATCGGATATTTATAGTGAACCAATGCAAAATGCAAAAACGAAAATAATAGTCCGACAGAGCAAATTGCACCTTTTTTGGACTAAAAAATTAATTTATTTTGCTTAATTTTTATTCGTTAAATATTTATACTGGTTGCAATAATCTTTTTCACAAGCGTATTACTCTCTTCTGACAGTATAAACAATAAATTTTAAAAATTTAAATTTGATCAATCTTAGCTACATTTGCGCTAGATTTTCCACACTAAAAGTTCTAAATTTTTAGCCCCAAAAGGCTATTAATTTCGTTTTGGCATTTTGCGTTGGTTCACTATAAATATCGTTTCACTTTTCAAATTGTTGCCACTAAATATTAAAGCCCTGTGTTATATTTAAAGCCCTGTGTTAATATAGATACGTTTATGCAGATTCTTCCTTATTTAATTTCATTAACTATAACACAGGGCGATAATATTGGGTGGCAACAATTTGAATAGTGAATTGGACATTTATAGTGAACCAACGCAAAATGCCAAAACGAAAATAATAGTCCTACAGAGCAAATTGCACCTTTTTTGGACTAAAAAATTAATTTATTTTGCTTAATTTTATTCGTTAAATATTTATACTGGTTGCAATAATCTTTTTCACAAGAATATTACTCTCTTCTGATAGTATAAAGAATAAATTTTAAAAATTTAAATTTGATCAAGCTTAGCTACATTTGCGCTAGATTTTTCACACTAAAAGTTCTAAATTTTTAGCCCCAAAAGGCTATTAATTTCGTTTTGGCATTTTGCGTTGGTTCACTATAAATATCGTTTCACTTTTCAAATTGTTGCCACTAAATATTAAAGCCCTGTGTTATATTTAAAGAAATTAAATAATGAAAAATCTGCATAAACGTATCTATATTTCTCGCATTGGGGTAAAACAACGGTACCTAGAGCCATCCAATTTTGAATCATGTAATCTTGCACCAAATATGGGCATTTGGAAGCCCGAATTTGGAATTTGAAATTTGTTTTATTATCGATTTCATATTTTATAACTCTTTAACGTGTCGATTTCAAAGCGAGCAATGGAAATTTTTTACGGGAAAAAAAAAAAAAAATTATCTTTAGTGCGCGAGACTTTGTATCGGAAATTCTAAAGATATGCTCATGCGATATTGCTGTTGAATTTAATTTAATGGTTTGAGCGGGAAGAACATGATATTTAATAAATAAAAGTAGCACACGAAACTTTAAAAAAATGCCCCTTTGGGCGTAACGTAAAACCTGAAAGCTTTAAGATTTTTTTGTAAATTTCGTATGAACTAATTTTGCCCCTCTAGCCATTTACTTGCAGTAAGTTTCTCACTGGCTTTACCCTTGTCTCGTTTCTAACTTGTTTATTCATTTCCTTTTCATTACATATTTATTTCATGGATAACTTATATGGCGCTCCCT
This sequence comes from Stegodyphus dumicola, assembly GCF_044657685.1. Taxonomy (NCBI): domain Eukaryota; kingdom Metazoa; phylum Arthropoda; class Arachnida; order Araneae; family Eresidae; genus Stegodyphus; species Stegodyphus dumicola. Next base: position 41,330,491 of record NC_140776.1, read on the forward strand.
CTCCCGAATCATAGCACAGAAGCTTTTGTTTACATTTTCATTTTTTTTTTTATTTGTGGAGGAAATTTATTCTGTACTATTATAGCTTGCTAAAAATATTTATTCTAGTTTCTTATGACATTCGGCGTCATCCTTGGCAGACAAAATTTAAAATTTCTCGTCTCAGTTGCTATTTGGCATGATATACTCATTCATGTAAACCACACGAGTAAATTCTGCATAGTATAAAGACGAATCTGCAGTCAGCTGTCGGAGCTCTGCAGAATGAGAAAACATTTTTAGAAAGTTGTAGAAGTGATAATAATAATTTAATAATTTAAATAATAATTTAATGGATTTCATCTCCGAAGAAAAGTAAATGGCAGAAACGTTAGAAATCTACCCTTCCTTTAGCCAGTCCATCATACCCTAAGGCGACGTAGATTGTTTGGGTACGAGGCTTCATATGAAAACATACAAAGTGTTGGAAGAGGAATTTAAAGTAGAATTGCATTTCTACACGTCAGACATTGCTATTCGTTCTGTAGAAGAAAGATTTTAACTTACTCGGGAATACGGAGCATACTACGGTACAGTTTCCTGTACGACGCAGGAACCCTCAAACATCTTTCAGAGAACTTTTGAATAGACGCAAAGACTAGAAATTGAAACTCACAAATAAACATTTGGGTAATCTGAATGCTTCGGAATTTTGTGATGAACTGGAAGATCTGTCAAAATACATCGTTCCTGGAGCGGAGCCCCTTGTCATTTTAGAATATGTATAAAATCTTGAATGTTTTGTAAATATATTGGAGTGGAGCTTCGAATTTTGCTGTCCTTTCCTATAACAGTTGCAAGTGGAGAGAGATATTTTTCAAAATTAAAATACATACAAACTTGTTTAAGATCTTCTATGACGGAGACTAGGCTGACAAATCTTGCTCTAATTTCTATAGAGCAAGATACACCTAAAGAAATTGATCTTTCTGACTATGTTCGAGAGTTTTCGGAAATGAAGGCAAGGAACTTTTATAAAATTATAGCTAATATTATAAAATAAAAGTTGTTACCCTGGTAAAAAAAAAATCATTCAAAAATAAATATTTACACATATTTTGGCGCAATTGAAAAATATGACTATTCTTCAGTCTTGTAGATTTCTTTACTTCTGACGAAGAGGGTCTTAAACCTGCTTGCCGTAGAAATTGTTTGAGATCTTAACGTAAATCTACACCAAACTTAAGGTTATTGTGTTACTAATTTTGTTTCACTCGGCGTGTTTCTCTTCTATTTTCACAGAATATATTGTTTTCAATGTTTTATAATATAACCAGTTATTTAAGTTTGCTAAATAAAGCGAAAAAAACTTAGATTGGTGCAGATTTTATATAAAAATTCAAAACATATTTGTATGTAAAATCTCTTGGATTTTATATAAAAATCTCCGTAAAACTAAGCTTTCTTACTTTTCTTAATGCTATACTTTACGTGACATGTTCCTTTTTTTATATAGACTTATTCATTTATTATCAGTATGTATCTCAGTGAAAGGAAAGAAAAGTCTGTCTCTCGCACGCACACAAAAAGTCTTAAATAACTGATTAAAATCATCTGATATCAAATACATAGACTAAAGCAAATTTCCCAGTTGATTAAGCGAAAATATTTTCCTTTTTTATTCTTTCTTCATGTTACTTACCTTTCAACTGGTTCCCTAAGGATGTGCTTTTATTTTTTAAAAAATAATCCAGATGTAATAAAATTCATCATAAAAACACTGGCTCGTGAAATCCTTGATTTTTTTTTTAACTTTTTAAAAATTTTAATTTTAATTTTTATTTTTAAGCACATTAAATTTATTGAGGGGGGGCCCAGGAAATATTTTTGCATAGGGGTCCAAGAGTTCTAGTTACGCCACTGATTGTGATGTACCATCGGTGTCATCTGGTTACTTCCTGAAATTTGCATATGATTCTTGAAGATATGTGTAGTGATTTTACAGGTGATATATTTATTTTAGAGTTCGATTTCCGCGTGACTCCGAATTATCCTTAATTTATGGACATGAGTGTAAATAACTTTAACATCATCTTTCGTTAGAGCTCAAATGAAAAATACATTGAAAAGGAGAACCTATCCGTAGAACTTCCCTAACACAAATTAGAATTTTGATCAATAATCTGTGTTAAGATTATTGATTTTTGTTAGATTTTTGAAATATGACAAAATGTCGTTTTCCTATTTTTCATAAAATAATCTCTCACTGGCTGTCATTATCGAAGAGAAGCTTTGCTACAGAGAAAGTCTAATTCTCGCCAGACTCATATAGACAGCTCCAGGTACCCTTTACCACCAAGAAAACATCATTGAACGACACCGTTGAATGCTTGTTTGGGGTGGAATTATTCTGGGTTCCGGGAACTGACTTGCATGTTCAAACTGGAACCATGACAAGCCAAATCTATCGGAACGTCATTTTGGAACAACATGTACGTTTGACTAATCAAAAATTTAACAAGTATTAACGTATATCATGATTGAAAAATGTTAATGTAGTGGCAGTATATTTAGTTCATTTTGAATAAATCGCAGCTATAAATTATGCATGTTTTTGTGGCAAAGAAAAAGAGCAAAATTTACAGGAAAAGTAGATGTCTTCTTATAATATAAAAGAACTCATATTTATAATTTGTGCAATGCAAACTATATCTTTTCAGTCTAGATGTAGAAAAATCCAAATTGTGCAATTTTTGCAAAGTACAAAAACTTGAAGTATTGAAGCTGTTTGTTCGATTCTGGTAAAGCAAGCAAGGGATCCTTGCCTCTAAATAAATGTGCGAGGATTTAAGTTTTACTAACGGTTAATTTTTAATTAAAGCAACTTTCCTTTCAGTCTCGTTTTCACTCACACTTAACTCTTAGAATGCTAAGCTAGCGCGCGTGTATTCAAATGAGGTAGAAAGAAGTGCTATTTTAGGAAAGGTTTCGAAGGTGATTTTTAGAGCGTTTTATGTCTGCTTGAAGGCCACGTTGCTATTCTGAATCACTAGCGATTTGATTCTGTGGCGTTGAGTGCTTCTAGCCATTAAGCTTGTTTCCGCTGATTTCTAAGAGTCAAAGCTTTCCTGCGCGTTAAATTATCAAGTGAGCCGTTAAGCTAAATTTAATACATTTTTAATTTAACTTTCTGTTTGAGATAAGCCAGAAGTGCTGGCTTTGTATAAGTAGGGCCATCTGTACAACTGCATTTCATTGAGCAAAGGGCTCTTTACACTCTTCTTCTGACTTTCTGTTATCATTAAAACTTGGGTATAATTTAAAGCTCGTTAATTTATGCTGCCAGAAAGAACGAGACTCTAGAGTATAACTTTACGAGTATGACTTCCTATCAAAATGGCTCATATGTACTGGACTCGTCGTACATATGAGCTCGTCGGAACCATCGGTACATATGACCTCGTCTGTACCTGGACTCGTCGGAAAACATCACACAAGCCCACTGTTGCGGTGTCCACAATGCATGCTCTCTACTCCAGGCTAACCGCAGGCATCAGTGAGTTGCAGTAAGTGGAACGCATCTGACAGGTCTACGAGCATATAGACCAATCTGCCCTAAGCGTCTGTACACGGTCTGCCTTGAAATTGTCGTACCAGTGGCTGAAGAGAGCTGACGAGACAGGTCTGAGGCTGTGCTCCGCCTGTTTCTTTTGGCAGTAACTGCCAAATACCGGTCCTCATTCGGCGTTGTAACTCTGGGGTGACCTGTGCTGTAACGTCTACTCACATTACCATCATCTTGGAATCGTTGACAAAGCCTGGAGATGACACTCTGGGCGATTCCAAGTTCGTCTAATACTTCCAGTTGGGTACGCCCACATTCGAGACGGCCGATAATTCTACCACGTAAAAAAGCATCCAAATGCGTCCTTTGTGTCATAACTATTCGCCTATTGCACTGAAATGCTTATAAAGCGCCTGCGAACAATTTTACTTCTTTGCCTGTATTCCTTATATATCACTCTCTTGCACTCTAGTCATTGTGACGTACAATCGCTGTCATCTTGTTACTTCCTGAAATTTGCATATGATTCTTGAAGATGGGTGTAGTGATTTTACAGGTGATATATTTATTTTAGAGTTCGATTTCCGTGTGACTCCAAATTATCCTTAATTTATGGACATGAGTGTAACTTGCACTTTAAAAGTGTATCCGACTTAACATCATATTCACTTACAGACTATCTACCAATAAGTATTTGGACACCCATGCAAATGTCGATATTTGAGGTCCTTCCGCCATTAAATATCTCCCAGGAAACATTGACGTTTGTCGTATGCAAGATGCCACGACGTGCAGAATTATCTGATTTTGAGAAAGATGTAATCCCGGGTATCATAAAAATAGCCTATCGTTAAGGAGCATAACTGGCTAAAATCCACAGTGGCCTATGTGATTTAGTGGATGGTCAGTGGTCATTGTCGGCAGACCCACGAAACTGGGAGATAGATATCGACGGGTGCTGTCCAGAGAAAAGTTAAGCGCCAAAGAGAGCCAAATTTTGGCGGCTTATGGGAATTCGGGATCAAATCCTTTAAATACTATTTCGACTTCATTATGGATGATTCGAAAATGACATAAAAATCATTCTTGACTATCATGATTCAAATTGAATCTATGTTAAATTCACACCCTCTAATGCCTCTTTCGGCGAATATAGATACTTAAATATTTTGATCCCTGGTCATTCCCTAATTACATGTTCAAATAACTTCTGTTCCATCAGTTATTGCCATTCAAACTAATAAGTTAAATTTGTGTCAACAAACTTCGAAAATAAAGCAAAACTTGGTGATATGGTTGTGATATGTGGGGAAAATTTGCCCCCATCAAAATGGCTTTTGAGCCACATATTAAAAACCTATGTTTGAACAGATCGAATGATTAGGGTAGATGTCAAAACTGAAATAGGCATCTTAAAGAGATATATTTCTAAACTAGGAGTTTTATCTATTGAAATTAAGTCCTAAAGTAATACGGGTATTATGTTCACACATGAAATGTCTCATTCTTATTTGTTACATTTATACCTTATTTAGTTCATTCGTGCTTTGTTGTTAAAATGGTATTTATTATACTTCTATTTCCTGTACTGCTATCAAGATATATTTTTCTTTACATAGTTATACTTTTTGTTTACCTATTGTATACCTCTGCATATCTTAAATTTTAAAAGTAAAAAAGCTCTTGTAATTAAACACGTCTTCTAGAATTATTAAAATATTACCTAAAATTTTGGGGGGGGGTTACAATATTCTCATTACAGAGAATAGCGGTTACTTCCCTGGCGTTTTTACGTGATCAAAATCTGGATGAGGGTATTGACATCGCTGAAAATTTACCTGTAGAATTCCAATTATTTCTCGACTGGTTTGAAGATAATTATGCTGGACGTTTGAACAGGAGAGGCAATGGTTGGCGGCCACCACTTTTCCTTATGAAATCCGGTACCTATATCAGAGGATGCTCTGTCGTTCTACGTTTGCATTATAGCTACTGTCCCTGCTTCCCGGCAAGTATAACTCTTTGGATTTCTTTCTTGCGTGTTCTCTCCAAGCCACGGCGTCGACTGCGGTCAGAGGTCTCGCGAGAAATTCAGTTTCAAGGCTACTGAGAAGTTTCGAGTCTTCTAGTAGAGTAGATTGCAACTTCTTTTACTCTTTTCTTCTTGCGCATGACATCTTGTGCTGATGTCAGGTCGAATTTACAGTTAGACCCAGCGCTTGCGCATACTTCGAACATGGAGGATTCAGCACACTCACATGAAACTTCTGATCATGACTACACAAAATCCTCAGTTTATTCACATCTTCAGTCACAAGATAACTTTATCGAATAATGCTAACTCCACCAGGCAAGTTGTACTCGACATTTAAAATGCCTTAAATCAAACAAATGTTGGATTTTCACCCGAAACAATCAAAGAACTCCATCTGCTACTTGCAAAAGCCATCAACCAATTAAGAGAACAAGAAAATGCTCAAGCTGCTGCAACTATTAACGAACTCAAAAGTTCTAATGAACTTTTACAGAAACAAATAAACGATCTGAAACAATACTGCGAAGCTCATCAAACTGGAGGTGAATTCCGTAAACAACGAAAACGCCAACTAAGAAAGTCCTTCAGATTCTGACAGCGAAAATTACGAACCAAATCTTAAAATTAATAAGAAATTTCAACTTCTCCAAACCGATAATGACTCAATGAACTTAGATGATACTGAAGAAGAACTTAGATGATACTGAACCCACTTCTAGTCAACCATCTATACGTGTCACTATTCCAAAAACTACCAAAAAGAAATTCTCTGAAAATAAAACTCAAAAGAATGGAGTTCCACTCAAAATAGTGGATAATGTAATTAAAGGCCGACGAATTTCTTGTTCTGTTTCTTCCACGAGAAAAATTTTCGCTGGAGTGCCTCAAGGATCTGTACTTTCTCCATATTTATATAACATTTACATTTACGATATTCCTAAGGACCCACAAATTACCATTGCTCTTTTCGCTGATGATACTGCAATTATGACCCAAGCTTCAAACTTCTACTGTTACTGATGTCCAGCTCCTTCTTCAACAATACATCAATCATCTAAAAAATTGACTCACTCTTTGGAGGATTGCAGTTAATACCGAAAAATCAAAAGCAATAATTTTTCGCAAAGGCCAAACAAATTTCACTCCAACTTGACCCCTTCTGTTTGATGAAGAAATAGACTGGGTTGACGCAGTTAAATATCTAGGAGACATTCCTGATAAAAAATTGACTTTTCAGAAACATCTCAGGGAAACTGTGAAAAAAATCAATATCACACTTGCAACTATGCGCCCAATTCTTGGCAGAAGGTCATATGTCCGTTTCTAATAAACTCCTCTTATATACATCTATACTTCGACCAGCATTACTCTATGCTAATCCTGTCTGGTGCCACGCTGCCAAAACTCACTTTCAACACATCCAAGTTCTTCAAAACAAAGCACTCAGAGAGATCAGCAACGCGCCATGGTTCATTCCAAATTCGTATATCCGCCGTGATCTCAAAGTAGACACAATTCAAGATTATATTCAAAAACTTGGCCAGAAATTTCTTCTATTCAGTTCTCACTCATCCTAACAACTGCATCAACTCACTTAGATGTTCTCCATTTCCCGAAGAAAAGTACAAATATCCATCTGACATTCTCAAGCCTTAACATTTTTTACTTATACTAGATTCTTCAGTTCACTGATTTGGACCTTCGACCAGACACTCACCTTTTTCGTCCACTGATGGCGGCCACCTGACTTTTACTTTCGTCTTTTTATTTTATTGATATTCTTCACGTGATACAGAGTATAAGGAGGCGCTGCTTTCTGAAACTCAAGTTCACTATATGTTCTCAGTAGTGGTAGTAGGCTACTCACAGATGATTACAGTTGTAATTAGGACGGTATGGAAATTCATGGCGGGTGTTAAAAGAGTTCAAAGAAGAGATCTGTATTACGAAAACTTATCGCTAGTAATTTTCCGCTCATAAAACGGAAAAAAAGTAGGCTAGCCTACGAAATAATGTTTGAAACAATATATTTCAGAGATTTAGCCCATAATAATGAAATGTGATAATTTTTGTATTGGATGTCGGTATATTTTCTTCATATCCTAGATTTGTAAAAGAATAGTTATATATTATTACTAAAAACAATATTACTAAAACAACCATATTACTAAAAACAACTTTTCTTACGTATTTTATTCTTAGTTGACGGCGAAATGGCCCATGACGAACCAACTGCCGACGGGCTGCATGCCAACAAAATGGCGACGGCTGAACATCCTAAATGCTTACTGAAGACTATAAGAAATGAACTCAGTAACCTGGTACAGCTGGTGGTGTTCCCTCCTAAATCCAAACTGTGTTAGTGTGACGTTGTTTCTGTATGATAACATGCTCAACCACTTAGATAATAAGCTGACTGGTCTGCAAAAAATAGGATCACTAGGGGATTTCTCAAGCTACAGGATTGGCCAGATTACAGCTGTTTTTCAAACACTAGCCCATCTTCAGGATGCAGATAATGATTTTGACCAGTCAAAATATGCAAATACCCATGTTCTGTAATTATTAGAATTCTCGTCAATCCTGTAGCTTTTTGGCTTGATTTAGGTAGATAGCCCTTGAGGCCGTAATTACATAAACCAAAATAAACTCCCCGGAGTAGGTATAAATCTACGATTGATGCTGAGGTATCATCGTAACGAGCTGGGGATTATGGAGTTGCAATTATAAAACCCGCCAAATTGAGAAAACGATTAATTATGTTTCCCAGGTAAGTGTTCTTAGAGCAGTTCCACTTGCGGGGGTGTGCATTGAAATTTCCTCCTATTACGATTAAGCTGAGACAGCAACTGAAAGTCCGTCTTCGATCTTTGGTTGGAAGGAATGTGTCTTGTCCGTCTAATATGGTCAACTCGATAAGCATCATAATTGCAAATGCTGAATTTTACATATGAGCTAAGCTTGTGTTTTTGGCGGAGGAGTATGTTGGGGATATCGATAAACTAATCATAAATTTTAAGGAAACGGCCATTTGTGTTCCATATTACAAAGATTGTAATATGTAATATGAAACTACTAGCACTATTTTTTAATCCGGTTGATTTCTTCACGAAGAGGTAAAATAAATTCGTTTTAACTTCAGTGTCTTCGGCTTTCTGCATGGCTGGAAGCTTTTAAATATTTGCGTGCCTTGGTATAGGCTGGCGCTGAATGCCTCCAGGAATTGCTTCATTATTTTTATTAAAGTCATTCATTCTCAGATCTCACTTGTTTGCACATTATTAACAAAAATACTCTGTTTTCCATTATTCATATTTCTTGCAATATTACGTTTATGGGTTGTTTGCAACAGCAGATTCAAGTGTTACAACTTATTTATTTTTTCATCGCAAGTTTACGCGTCCGAGCGCCTGTGCACAGCTTACTCCAACCAGGTTTGATTGTTTTTTTTATCAGAATTTGCAGATATGGTAAGAAGACGGGTGCCCTACTTCATCATAGTTTAGCAAATTTGGGTTTGTCAAGAAACCCATTTAGTCACAATGTCCATTTCTGTGTGGCTCCGCACTCCTGTCGTAAGTAGGTCCGTATGACAAATTTCCGATAAGTGGTGTCACTTTTGACAATAAAAATAGTGTGGTACCTTGAATTTGTAAACATACTTTTCTACCTTAATCGAGAATCTAAGTAGCTCTAACATTTTGTAGATATACCACTACGGGAAAACTGGGGTTTTTGCTCTGTACTTGTTTAATTGAACTACTTTATGGACATTATAACTATGTTGTTCAAGTGCCTCGCGCATACCATTTTTTCTGATATTTGAGGAGAATGCCCTTAGCAATACTCTGTTTTTCATTTAGGTTTCTAACGGAATGGTCAATTTTGTTGTCTAAATTGAATAGAATTAATAATCGATGTTAAAAACCGATCTTGATAAGATTATGCGAAGTTCCCCGCTTATGCGGCGAAATAATGTAGCATCTGGAAGCCTTCTCAGCAGTTGTCGGTTTCTTGGGTTGCTTCGATAGTCCTGTTGGGAGTTTTCCAACAAGTTGAGTAGCGCTTAATTTTTCGACATAAATGTATTCGTCCACATATTCTGCATGAATCTGAACAGTGGTTACCATCAAAGGTGCTATTGGTTTATCTGACTCTTACATATGAATGAAACAGCATTTGATATAAAAATATATTTTATTAAGCACACAGGAATGAGACTCGTATCGGGAGCATTTCGTAGCGTCTTTTTACTCGACAAGCACTTGCCAAAAGAGGCTGTGAGGCGAGAGAGACGATGTGACGTAAACAGAACAGGTCATGTGCGCCTCTTGCACAGCCAAACTCTATAAGTCGGCTCTTGCTGATGAGGCGCCTCACGCACGCATGATGAAATGAGACAAAGCCTTGAAATCCATATTCATTACTTTCTTTCCATGTTCTCCCAGCTAAGTTTCTGGAGATGATCCAGATTTTTCATCACACGGATTCCTGCTTGTTTTCCTTTTATTGCGTTTTTAACTGCTCTCGGTTCTTCCGAAATTCGTTATTCCTTAAATATATATATATATATATATATATATTTTCTGGCTGGGAGCATACAAATAAATCAGTATCAGTAGCACAGCTAAAGTTGTTTTCTGACTTCCTATGAATGATGTAATCACATTACGTAAGTCGATGAGTTACACAGATCGCAAAGTAGCTAAGAAAATCAGAGCAAAACAGAAGTGCACCTTCATGCACGATGGCTGAAGGCCGAATCTGTGTCAGAAAAGTGAAAAATTAAAAAGAGGGAAATAAAAAAAAATCTTACTGCAGGTATAACGTACTTCTTCACCATATTTGGCAAATAACGTACTGATCTAAATTAGGTATGCAAGTTTGTGTTCATGGTCACGGAAAAATTTGTATTGAAACAATATGACAAGAACAGAAATTGATCTACGTTCAGTATATGAATAAAGAAACATTTCACGATTTAAATATGAATATTTCTTGCTATTTATTTTCTGTTTTTAAAAATACATCTTTTCACTATTAACAGTCTACATATAAAAATATCCATACTAGCATTTCTTAATTATAGAAATATATTTAATAAAAAATAAAACTCTGAATATTGTAAAAAGGTGTCAAACAAGATAACAAACACATGGAATAGTATATAATACTAAAGACAAAATATACAAGTTCTGATTTTTCACAAAATTATGAAATTATAAAAAACAATTATCAAAATATCATTCAAATGATGATAATATTTAGGATAAACATCTAAAACTCATAAAACAAATTATACTGGAAAGTAATTAAATGTTCAATACTCAAAATGCAAAAAATGATATGTAACAAAACGCACTCCAATCCATCTCGTATAGTAGAAAACACCTATTCCCAATATCCTGCCCCCCCCCACAAACATAGAGAGAGAAACAAAGATAATCTAAAAAGGCTATGAAAAATATCACGCAAATCTTTCCCATAATTTATTTATTAACAACAGTATCTAATTTGAAATGCGATACATATCTATTAAAAATTCAGCAACTTATTTTTAAAAGCGCAGAATAATTACTGATACAGTTTCTAAGTTATTTTTTCAAGTATTCACACATTCACAACATTCTAAAACAGATAAAAATTAGAAATTCATATAACTTTTTGGAAACTGTTTTGGATACTAAAAAAATGTACAAGATCTTTGTAATCAACAAAAGAACATAAACTATGTAGAATAGGTCTAACTTCTACAGTAAATGCAGAGATATTTATATGCTAGATTAGAATATTTAATTAGAGAAACTTACAAAGAATGATTACAAAATCTATAAATGAATATAAATAAATAGCATGAATCACAGGCATCAGAAAATGAATAGGCATACAGAAGTAAAATAATCGATACAATTACGTTTTGCAATGGCTGCACAACATTTAACTCCTGTAGTGAAACTAGCATATTTTTAAACAACTTCAAGAAACTTTCAAAATTTAATCAGAAATAAATTAGATTTACAGCATGTTTGTTCTGAAATTATTGTGAACACAAAGTATATCAAAACAATCTAAACATATATAAATACTTAGTACACACACACAAGTTACTCATTACACTCCTTTGTCACTGTTAATGGCAAGTTACATATTTTAAGATAAAAATCCCCCTTCATCTGGGATTATATAAAAATACCTAACTATTTTCCCAGTTCTTAATTTGCATAATCTACAAATTAGCTACACTTAATTATTATTATTACACATTATAACACAGACTATTTTCACTTTTTTATAATAAAAATTTGTAACTTTGAAACCATCTTCAGGATGTGACATTTTGTGACTTGCATTGTTTCTCTCAGAATGCTCTGAATAAAGACTTGATGATTATTACTAAAATACTTTTTCCATTTCATTCTGAAATATTTAACTTCTTAACATAAAAGCAATCATGAACATTATTTGAAAATAATTTAAGTCCTCCCCTTACCAAGAATTTGATTTAAAATTGAATATTTTCCCAATAATATTTCCTCCAAGCTATGCTACGAATCCGAAAGAGAATATATTTCAGTATCTTAACTAGTGAATGTAAAATCAAATGAAAGAATTTGTTTTCTGTAATGATACTGAATATGACAATTCTCCTTTCTGGAGAAATTTTTTTATTTAAAATTTATAGATTCATAGTATATATTTGCTCTTAATATATATACATACACATATTATAATTATACACAGTATTCACAAAACTTTTTATACAGCCTTTACTTTTTGCAAAAAAATTGTCAGGCAGACATATACTTTGAGTTACAAAAATATTTAAGTCACATTTCAGCATTTTGAAATTGGGGGGGGGGGAAGAAATCTTGCTTTTTATACAATTTTTCAGCCCCTACAATTATATTTAAGTCTGCATAAGGACTTCTGTAAACATGGTGTATATTTAAAATTTTTTTTATAAATTATTCCTAACATACAATTATAATTTTAAATTTAGCTTCTCCAGCATTAAAAATATCAAATAAGAATTTTATACAAGGAAAGCTCCATTATTTGCATGGTTGACTTACAAGAAAATTAAGTAGATAATTGATTCAGAAAACTATTAATCTTGACAATATATCATGATACTTGTTTCTAATGCATTTAGTGTCTGGCAGATAACACAGTATTGCACCTTTCATTTAGATGAAAATAATGCAAACATACAGGTATTATTCTCATGTTCAGTTACCGTATTTTATTAAATGCCAGTTCGGAAAACTGTAGGCTTGCAATTTATAAATGATATCAATTTCAAGTATTAACTACTGTTCTATTCTTTTATCTTCATTAAATGTACGATATTTGCAATGGCTGATATTGTGTATGATATTGACATAAATAAACTAGAAACCTAACCCTAAAATAAAAACCATACTTAAACTGTACAGTGGGTAGGATTTCTCTAATTTTTCTAAGAAGTTTAAGATGACTAAATAGCCTGGTGTTGGCAGCATACTGCTTTTCCAGTTTTACATAATCTATAATAAAAATGTTCATCACACATATATTTCTTAGTTGACCTATACAGTGGTACTTCATTATATGCCCACTCTGAAATACATCAAACTTGATATATATTCTGTAGCAAAATTTTTGTGTGTTATACGATATTTATTTGGAATACCACTCAAGCTTGACGAGTCATGACTGGGTTCACTTATCTCTTTCAAGACAATGCTATGACTGCCCATGAGCATCAGTATGCCTGTTGTTACTTTTTTTTTTTTTTTTTTTGCAAATATTTTTTGTAAATACATTAACAGTGAGTTTTAAGAAAATTAATAGTCAAACAACTACGAAAATCCTTAAGATCACAATGGAGGTAAAAAGAAAAGAGATTGTTAAAAAATTTGAAGATAATATGCTTATCTAAGACCACATCATCCGGTACTGCAGACCATATATCAAAAATGACATATGGTATGCAATATGGTACCTGACTGTGAAAAACAAAGATGCTATTAAATCAGCTAATGTTGTGAAGGGAAGAAACTGATTACCAACTGATTAAAAAAACAAAAATTGAAAACCTTAAGAGTATGTTAAGAAATTCCTTTTGTTTGGTTAATAGAGAAGCATACATATGTCTGTATTTTAGTATTAAACATTGTTACAATAATAATAAGATTTTTTTCTTAAGAATAAATTATTTTCCCTTTATTTCTTATTGGAAAAGTTCATTTAGTATATATCCAAGTCCCTAAAATGGATTAATGATATACACCAAGGTACCATTATATTAATTATATCCTACTTTTAATGAAAACTGTAAAAGTATGCTTGTTTAAAGTCAAAATATTATTTATAATAGGACTTAAAATCAGCCACAACTCACTAAAGCTCAGCTCTCTTACTTGTCAGTATCTAAGTAAAACTGGAATTTCAGCCATTAGCCATTCCTGCAGTCTAATTTATTATCTAACTAGAGATTTTTCATTAATATAAAACATTTGAAACAAAAACTGATTAAGAATGAGAAACTTGATCAATTTTTATTTCTAATGTTTCACATTTTAGGTAAATTATTACTCATTATTTCTTTAATTTCATTTATCTTTCCTTACACAGGGGCCTGTGTAATTTCATTTATCTTTCCTTACACAGGGGCTACAGCACTGGCTTATTTTTATTTCCACACTGACTGAATGATAAGTACTGGATAGTTTGACTGAGGTACTTAGGATATTTACCAAATTAGATAAAAACTTGTGTATTCTATCAGTGGACCTTCATAATATTATAATTGTGACACAGTGGAATAAAAAGAAAATTAATGTATAAAAATTGTACAGATTTCAAGAATTCATTTCTTTATTTTTTCAGGAAGTGCTCTACTTGTCGAAAGAGTGATTTCTGTTAAGAAAAAAATATAGTCAAAAAAAAAAAAAAAAAAAAACCTAGGTTCAGTGTTCAGATAAATTTTTGCTAGTTATGAAAGAAAATCATGTTTTGAAATGGGACAAATTTTATGATAAGGTGTTGGAACACTAAAATTTATTGTGTAAGGTGGTTTCATCAAAGAAATACATATGTTGAGATCCTGGCAGAATACTTTTAAAGTATATTTAAAACTTTTGTATTGGTTCTGTTGTTGAAGAATACGAGTAAACTCAACATGTTTATATTTACAATGTATTTTCTATCTTCTTTTAGTCATGATTAATCCTTGTCCAAGTGCCATCTTAAACGTTCAGTTTCTGACTTCCAAAAATTTGGTCAGCCTAATTATAAAGAATCACACATTATCAGTTATTTCATATGATTAAAGTGAATTTTAAATTTCTTTTAGCATTTTAATACATTTATAGCATAGATTTTGTTTTTAATTTTTTGTTTTTAATTGTTTTTTAATTTTCATTTACCAAAATAAAAAAAAATTTAAAAAAATCCTTCAAATGAATATCTTAATTTATTGTTAACATCTAAATTACTATCAACATCTAATAAATAATGCTTAAAATAGCAAGAAATTAAAATTTAGATCTTTTAATTCTTCCAATATCTAACATTATAGGCCATACATTAAAAACAAGTGTATCTTATAATTAATTTTTTAGCTGAAAAACTTAAAGAAAACATTCTAATGTGTATTAGTATTATATTTTTACTTTTTAAATGTATGCTGATAATACTAAGTAACAAAAACGTGAACAATTTCATACATTTAAAAACATTAACTTCTCACTTGTTATGAATAACGGGGAGAAAAACTCTCATTTTTTAAATAATTAATAAAAAAAACTTCTTCAATACAGTTAACCATATAAAAATTGACATTAGTATTTGGATTCCTTCTGATGAGAACATGTTAAAAAAAGCATGCAAACTCTAAATGTAAGAAATAAAACAGTGGTTCCTTCTAATACTGAGGTTGACTTTTGAAGAAGGACATAAGAACTCATAACCTCTTCCATACATTTTCAGATTAAATATTTCGTGTGCAATAATTTCAAGTATTTAAAAAAGATGGTATTTTTAATTAATCAGTTTTATATATATAATTTATCTCCCCCCCAAAAAATCCCTTAAAATAATTATGAAAGCAAATGATACAGAACTTCTGATATTCATCTGATATGATGCATGAACCTAAGTACTGCTGCACAGTATAGCAGTATCACATTTTCTAACATATATATTATTTTTAAAATAATCATTGACGAAATTAAATTTAATGTAAAAAATATACATATTTTGTGACAAGTCACCTTTCCATAAATCTCACAGCACAGTTATATCCATTTAGTAATTTGTTTAACTGATCTTCAGCAGAGTACTTTTTTTTTAAAATATTTTTTTTATTTTATTTATTACGTGCTCCACCCTTAGGCACTACACGGAAAGGGAGGGATGTCCCGTGGAGGTCTTTTTAAGGGAAACTGGCCCGTATCCACGTTACACATGGGGAAAACCACGAAAACGCCCATGCAGCCAGCCCGTTCGCTGGGACTCGAACCCCGGAATGAACTACTAGTGTTCAGCGGCTCTTAATGCTCGGCTGCTGGTGAGCCCAGCAGAGTACTTTTATTTCCTTTTTTTTTTTTTAAATTCTCTTGCCCACTTCTTACTTGAAGCTTAGTTAGCTCTAGAAGCACAATTTTGAAGGCACTATATTTTACAGAATTTTACTTCAAATTAAATTTATTAAAATACTAGTTAATCATTTAATCAGAGCAGTTTTTACCACAACAGAACTCACGTTTAAATTATATTATACTATACATTAAATATAATGCATTGCAGTAATAAAGCTGCTAATAATCATTAAGTAATTTACATTTCAAGTAGAAATAAATGCAATATATTTAAAAATAACAAAATTAACTGTTGCCAGAGTATTCTGAAGCCATTAATATATATATCTGTTATACATATTTTATTGGCTTCAGCTATATATGTGTGTATATTTACATATTTTAAACTCAATTTTAACTAAATTTCCCTAATAACTAATTATAAATTATACTTAATTATCATACACTTATAATTAATTATTCTAAACAGAAATCCTTGCAATGTGTACAAATTGTTCTTTTACCCTCTACAAGATATTCCTTTTTTTTACATACAGAAGCTTAAAAATATAAAATATAAATTCAGAACATGTTTAAAAAAGTAGTTTTTATGCACAGAAATTTAATACTCTTAATAAAAATAAACTGAATCATTTTTACTAATAACACTTAAAATATTACACATAAAGCTAAAAAAGTGCGTATAATTCAGTATATGTGTGCTACTTGCGCTAATTTTATGTTCACATAGTACAGAATCAAATGAAATCAGCCAGAACATTTATCTTCTAATGATGAAGTTCTATACATGATGCTCAAGTATTGGAAATAAAAATTTAAAAAAAAGGGAGGAAAGAAGTTTATAATTTTAACTTAATGCTGTTTAACATTGAAAGTAAAGTTATGACTTTAGGTGTGGTTCTAAACAACAAAGAGAAGTACAGTGAAAGTGAAGCTATGACCTCAGTGGTTCTAACCAACAAATAAAAATTTAAAAAAGGGGGAGGAAAGAAGTTTATAATTCTAACTTAATGCTGTTTAACAGTGAAAGTAAAGTTATGACTTTAGGTGTGGTTCTAAAGAACAAAGAGAAGTACAGTGAAACTGAAGCTATGACCTGAGTGGTTCTAACCAACAAAAAGAAGCAGAAAATTTGAAGCTCACACTGCAACTGTATAGCATCTCACACTGCAACTGTATAGCATAAGAAAGATTTGAAAATATGGTTTTGATAGGTTCAATACTGATTTATTATCTCTGAGATTTATATGCAAATGTATTTAATATCAGACTTATAAAAAGAGGTTAGGGGAAGCCATTTTATAAGACATAGCACAACCTATTTTTTAAAAATTAATAATTTGTGGGTACCTCACAACTGCATCTTGTGCGACTCTTTAAATATGCTTCTTCATGCATTAAGAAAATACTTTTTTTAAAAATTACTTTAGGATGAAATAAATACTCTAATAAGGATACATAACTTATGAGAGGGAATGGTAACATTCTGACTGTCATCTTATGAAATATATTTAAAGAAAGGTAATATGAATATTATTTGAAAGCTTTTTTGATATCTCAAAGTGCTACTTGTGCAGAGTATAGCATTTAAATCACTTTTTTTCAAAAGCAATAATTTTGAATATTATAAATACTGAATATAAATTGATGATTGGTTTATTTTATAAAAAATTAACTCTCCCCTTTGATATTATTTCACACTCAATTATGACGTGCCACAGAGGTATTATATTTGGACTTTGGAATATTTTAGCATTAATCTACAAAATATTTAGTGATAAATAGTCGACTGATCATAAATGAATAATTTACTATGAATTGTCTTTTTACACATCCAAAATTGTGGAAAGACACAAAAGCATATTAAAATTAACTGCTTTATTATATTAAAAAAATATTCTCTGGTGTATTAAGATTTTGATTTAAAAATATTCTGATATATTAAGCATGCTTTTACATTTACAGTAGATCTTGAAAAATTCAAGAGCAAATTACTCAACATTACTTTGTTGACAGATTTTTCAAATATGAAAAAGAATCTACAATTATTTTAATTAGTTCACATTTTCTCTTAAGATGATAATAAAAGGTAGAGAGATTACTCAAAAGTCTACGTGAAAGTTTTGAACAATGTATTTACAATTCCACTTCATTTCATTTGTGCTTATACTTCAAATTCCAATACAGCAAAATTTCAAAAAAGCAAAGTGTATCCAAATATAAAAGAAATTTTTAAAAGTTATAAATTTTAATAGAGGACATCACATGAAATGTAGATATATATAAATATGCATTTAAAAATTAAATTTAATCAACAGTATACTTAGCATAACCTACAAGACAGCTTTTACAAAATCATATATTGTTAACAGACATTTATGCAATAAATATTTATAAAAATACTACTGTAACAATTAAAAATAAAATCACCACGTAGAGTATCAAATCAATTTTATCCTAAACAAATATATAAAACACCACAAAATATGCATCATAATCAGTTTACTTAATCTTACAATCTGACATATTTCACAAGATCCCTAAAAATTATTAAAAAATAAGTTTTTAACAACTGTCAACAGTTGATTGTTATTGTATTTTATCAAATATTTAAAATTTCTATGAAAAACTTGTATAATGAATAAATGGAATGTATATACTCACAAAAAAATTCAAAAACATCATACAGTAACAAAATTTTAAAACTGTGCCCTATACACAAATGAAACTTCTTTGTTAAAGTAGCCACCACATAAGTCTTTGGCAACATCTGAAATTAGCACATTATAGATTGGATGATTAAGTTAGCCAATTTTGGCGACTAAGCATGGTGGCTAATCTAACAAGGAAGTAATGAATCATTTGAAGATACGAATTAATATACATTGCTAGTCTATCCTGTATAAATAAGTTCATTGAGCAACACAAAAGTAAATCTGACCACAGGCCAAAAAAACTCTGTTAAAAAATAATACTAGTAAAACATAAAAGTGTTATCAAACTTTCATAGAGTAATATACAACATTATTTGGATTATCTAGAAGCAAATGCTCATTACAGTCTTCTGAAAGTGATCTTGGAGGGCTAGCACCCTCTGGCACACCCCTTTCATGGATCATTATGGATGGACAAGATGAAATTGAATAATGATCAGAACTTGTGGAATTAAACTGCTCATCACAGTATTCACCGAAAGAGTTATGGGCATACACACCGGGTAAACTCTGACTAACATATATGCATGAAGAGTTATGCCTATTTACTTCAGGATTACTAACTGTTTCATTACAAGGCCAAGACATGTGATTCCTTAGGCCACTTATACTCAAAAAAGGTGCCTGGTTTTGTTTCTGCATTAAATGAAGAATCTCAGCAGTTGAGCCAAAACGAGGCCTGATTCCACGAACAGGAGAATGTCTGCAAAGTCCTAATTTCATCTGAGCTTTTCCACTCAAAAGGTAACGTTTACGAATGCGTTCAACTCTTTCTGTGCTCTCCTGTACAAAATTTTCTAGTTCATCTACTTTTGAAATTGAGGTTATGTGACTTGAGTGCCGATGAGGAGAAAGTGATGGTTGTTTTAGTGAACTATTTGCATTTGACTCAATCTTGGATTGCATAACACTATCTTTTTCTAAAAATGTTACTTCTCGATTCTTATCAAAAGAATTAAGCAATATTTTCCATTCTCGTACATCATTTGGTATTTCAATAGATGCAAGTGATTTATCCCAATAAGTTGAGGTATTAGAGCCAGGTAAAGATTCTTTCTTGAAAAGCACGTCTAAACACTTTATTACATTCTGCTCACTGCCATCAATCCCAGGATTATCAGAGGCATTTTGAAAATGTTTCTGCTGATAAGAAACAGAAACAAACTGAGTGCTATTATTTTTGGTATCTGCATTAGAAACTGTTTCGATACTACCTTCCTCTTTTCTTTTAATGTTGGTTTCAGAATCAGTCACTTTGTTAGTATCCAAATTTATGTTTGCTACATATTGATCCATATCATTATGTGATTCAACTTCATTAATAGCATTTTCTTGCACTTCAAATGAGCATTTATTACCTTTCCCTTCCATTTTATTGTCTGCGATTTCATGTTCAGAATTGATATTTTGCACTGCAACTTCCGTTTTAGGCTTTTCTTTCAAAGACTGATATAAGAGCAAACTTTCCCGAATATGCTGCTCATTTTTCTGGCATTCTTCTGAAGTCATCATAATCATAGTACCCTCAGAAGAAAGATCAGATTCACTGTCAGTTTCTTGTATGGAGTTTAAAGGACTAATATCAAGTTCACACAAGACATTATCTGAATGTGCTTTGACAATTTTTTCAAGACTTAATTCTTGTAATGGTGGAGACAAAATTAACTCTTCTTTAGATTTAGATAAATTAGTGGATGTAGGATTTGATACTTCATTTTTTATCAAATATGAATCTATTTCAGGTATATTCAATACTGATTCATTCTCAATTTGTGGAGGAAAGTTCTTTTGATCAATAAAAGCAATTATTTTGTCATGCTCCAAAATATTTTCAACACTCAATTTAGAGAATTTCTGCATAACACCATAAGTATTTATTTCAGGCAGTTGTACTGTATCATCATCATTATCATTTACAACATGAAAATCTATTTCCTGTTTTATTAAATCATCTTCATGATCAGTAACTTTATGAACTATAAATTCTAGATCATCATCATCATCTTGTACGTCAAAGAGAACTGGCTCTTCTTCAACATCCTCGTTTTGCACATCAGGATCTATGTCATCATCAGGTACACTGTAGCTATCATAAACAACTTTGTGCACTAAAAAATCAGTTACAGTGCAATCATCATTAACAGAGTCCAGTGGGGGTAATAAATGATCATTTGAATTATCAACTATAGTTATTTCAACACATTTCACTTGTAATTCTACATCTGCAGCTTTTAAAATGCTGCTAGGATTGTCAACAAAAACTTTCACAGTATCACAAAAAGTAACTTTTTTATTTTTATTCAGCACCAAACCATCAGATTTCTTAAGCACTGATTTTGTAATTGAATCTGTTTCCATTATGAATAGTCTGTTAATTTTTTATTAATCCCCATTGTTTTTAAATAAATTATTAGTTATTCATGAATAGAAATTTTCTACGCTGTTAAAACACTTGTGAACAGCTGACACTCAGTTTTCTTCAAAGGTCACTGCACAGCAGATATATCAATCCTATAAATAACATAACAAATCAATTTCACATTTAGGAAATTCAAGGATCTTAAAAGCACTTTAAGCAACAATTAAAATTTAATAACTGAACATAAAATGCACACACATTTACAAATGAATAATTTCCAAGAATAGGTCAGCAAATATATTCCTGGTAAAATGAAAATTTTCAAATACATTTTTATCAGATATCTTTAGCGATAAATACAACTACTTTCAAAATATTTTTAGTACTAGCAATTGAAATAAGTAGATAGCAATTAAAAGTAAGAGAAAGGCAAGTGCTATACAGTCAAAAGTCGTTAATCCGGACACCTATAATCCAGAATGATCTATAATTCGGACCTCAAAGCTACAAACTTTCTGCGCATGCGTCAACGCATAATGCATCACGCATGCACGTAATACCTTTACGCGCGAGCATGCGCGTTTAATGTGTAACAGACGGTATAAGCTAAGCTAAAATTATCTAATTATCTATTTCAGTTAATGTTTCAGATTGTGTTTTTCTTTAATCTTCTAATTGGATCCGGCTTATTATTTTTTGCAGACTGTTAGTGCAATTTTATAAAAGTAAGCTTAAACTTTCGATTATGTCAAAAAGAATTTCCGATTCTGGTGCTGCCAAAGAATCTAAAAAGCGAAAGCATGTTTCGATGTCCATCAAACAAAAAAGTGGAATGGCTGCAAAAAATAGATAAAGGCATATCCTTTGTTTCTCTAACCATTCCGAAATCTGTTTATCAATTTCATGCTGCTCTGTCAGATACAAGCCAGTTTTCTTTAAATAGTCTTCCAAGAAGGCATCTCTTCCCATACAGAGAGAGCCCTCCTTTGTTTTAATTAACCATATTCGTAAATAACAAATTGTTTTCCCATCCAAAGTCCTCCATGAAAGTTAAAGTTGTCTATTTTTAAGTGAGCATCTAACTGTGTCATTTCAAATCTTGATACAGTCAAAAGTTGTTAATTCAGACACCCATAATCCGGACCTCAAAGCTAGAAACTTTCTGCGTATGCGTCGCGCATAGGCGTTTACGCGTGGGCGTAAGACCTTTACGGCTGCGAATATGCATGTGCGCAAGCGCATAATACGCTTACGCATGCACGCTTAATGTATAACGGACGATATAAGCTAAGCTAAAATTATCTAATCCAGTTAATGTTGCAGATTGCATTGTTCTTTAATCTTCGAATTGGATCTGGCTTGTTATTTTTTGCAGACTGTTAGAGTAATTTTATAAAAGTAAGCTTGAACATTCGATTATATCAAATAGAATTTCCGATATATATTATACTAATATGTAAAGGATAAAGCGAAAGTATGTTTTGAAATACGAAATCTGTTTATCAATTTCACGCACCTGTGCGGCAGGTGGTGGTGGTGGTGGGGGGAGAAACGGCGCGGCGCACAATGAATTGGAAGTTGATCTGTCAGCACTATCCTTATCTTCAGGGCAGATGTTTTTATTTTATTTGGCTTATAATTCCTTACTAAATGTAGTATTTCATCTCGATGTACTCCGTCTTTGATATGATTTAAATCAAGTTCCTTGTCATTATAATTTGCTTCCGATAGTGAAGAAAGCGACAGAGAGGTTATTGAAAATGAAAACATTTCGATTAACAAATTAGTCGGTATTCTTGACACAGCAATTATAGGACTTGAACAGCAGAACTTCGTAGCTAAACAAGAAATTATGTCTGTTTAATAGAATTAAAGAGAAAGTATTATCACATGAAACGAAGAAACTTAAACAACTTACATTGAAAGAAATATTTAATAAAGTAAACAAATAAATATTAAGCTTTTTCTTTTTGTAAATTTTGATACCCTTTAGATCATAATTGTTCTTTATTTCATAAATTACGGTTTCATATCTTTAATTTTGTAATTTCTGCATGCCATCTTACCAGATTTAAATTGATGATCTATAATCCGGAAAAATCGATAATCCGGAATTGCCAAAGTCCCGATGAGTCCGGATTAATGACTTTTGACAGTATAGACAAAAAATCGGAAATCCTTATTTCCTTTTTTGAAATTTTTTGCATCACCCAGATCACCATCATATTTTTTCCACCTTTGCATAATGCTTGTGACGATTTTATAAAATGTTATTTACATTTTTTCCACTAATAACTATTTTTCATAAATATTTACTCTTATCTGCTGAGAATTTTATGTCCCAACCGTTTCGAAATTTGAAAATAAACACATCTTCATAAGAGTAAAATATTCATAATCTAAAAAGCGAAAGCATGTTTTGATGTCCATCAAACAAAAAGTGGAATGGCTGCAAAAAATGGATAAAGGCATAACCTTTGTTTCTTTAACCATTCCCGAAATCTGTTTATCAATTTCACGCTGCTCTGCGGGAGGGGCGGAAACGTCGTGGCACCCAATGAACTTGAGTTTGATCTGTCAGCACTATCCTTATCTTCAGGGCAGATGTTTTTATTTTATTCGGTTTATAATTCCTTACTAAATGTAGTATTTCATCTCGACATACTCCGTCTTTGGTAGGATTTAAATCAAATTCCTCGTCATTATAAATATCACGAATACACATCAAATAGTTTTCTGGTTGCAATTTTCTAATTTCGATTATGCATAATGTATGCTTTATGCATGCGCGCGTTGAAAGAAATGTTTCATAAAGTAAACAAATAAATATTAAGCTATTTTTTTGTAAATTTTGATACCATTTAGATCATAATTGCTTTTTATTTCATAAATTATGGTTTCATGTTTTTAATTTTATAATTTCTGCATGCCATCTTACCAGATTTAAACTGATGATCTATAATCCGGAGAAACCGATAATCCGGAATCGCCGAAGTCCCGATGAGTCCGGATTGAAGACTTTTGACTGTATTACAAGAGTCCTGGTCATTCATCCTTCACTAATCCAACCTGTTTACCAGGAAAGGGGGGAATGACAATAATAAGAAAAGGAAAGGAAAAAAATAATTAGAAGAGAATCTGAAAGCTTTCACATTTTATATTATGTTCAAAAGGGCATTTTTTTAATGCATTGTGCGTTACCTTTATTTATTAAATATCATGTTCTCTGCACTTAAACCACATAAAATTCAATTCAACAGTAATATCACAAAATATTAAAAAACAGGAAAACAGCATATCTTTAGAATTTCCGATAGACGGTCTTGCACGCTGGAGATAATTTTTTTTTTCCCGTACAGTGTTGCCATTGCTCGCTTTGAAATCATTGAGTTTGTTAATAAAAAATTCATTAAAATGTTACAGAATTTGAAATAGATAGTAAAACAAATTCGAACTTTAAAGTGTCCATGTTTGGTTGGACGACTACGTTATTCAAAATTTGACGGCTCTAGGTACCGTTATTTTTCACAATGCGAGAAACATTCATGTAGATTCTTCATTATTTAGTTTCTTAAATAATGGCAATAATATTTGGTGGCAACAGTTTGAAAAATGAACCAATGCAGAAAGTGAAACGATGCAAAATGCTATTTTGAGACTAATAGCCCTTTGGGCTAAAAGTCTGTAAAAAATCATAAATTTTGAGTCAACATGCTCCATTGTTGATTTAAATTCTATAAGTCACTACACTGCACTCTGCTTCTGCTAAGTTCATTGACCTCAGTTTCCAGTTGTATTTGCCAATGAGTTGATGTTTTGCTTGTTCTCTGTTCCTGTAACAATGTTCAGTTTACAGTACAACATTTTTAACTTGCATTCATGTATACCGTCTTTATGTATCTTGAATTCTATGGTGCATAATAGCTTCAAAGAGGGAAAATTGTCTGTTTCTATGGAAGAAGAACTGAAAGCTTTGAAAAGACTGGAAAAAGGGAAAATGCTATTAAAAGTAGTAACATAGAATTAAGACACAGCAAAAATGACTGTAGGAAACTTAGGCAGGAATCAAAAGGAGATAGAAAAACAATGTTCCAAGCAAGATAACATTTAACACAATGAACAAAAGAAAAAGCAATGAAAAAGTTAGCAAAGCTTCCTTGGTTTACTAATCACAGAGAGAGGTAAAGGTGTTCCAATGTCTACATCAATCTTGCATGAAAACGCCTATTCCAAAAGGGATTTCATGAAGGTGACACAAATTTTACACCTAGTGTTGGATGGCACGATAGGCAGAAGAAAACATGCGGTATACAGCAGCTATTTATATGTGGAACAAACTTTCAGTGACAGCCAGATGAACTGGTGGAGAGCTCCTTCAGAGATAAGTTTCATAAGTTGTGAGACACAAAAAGCTTGACTGGTGATAAAATATTTTACTGTGACGAGAGGAAACTAAATTACTAAATGGTACCTGGTAAAGCACTCGCAGTTAATTCTCAGCCTACACTGGTTACAAGTGCTCAAGTGATCGTTACTTGTGACACCTGCTACAAGTAACAATCCTTGCTACAGAAATGTCATTTCAAATCTTAATATGAAACTTACTATGATAGGAAAATCAAAAAATCCAAGAGCTTTTAAAAATGTGTCCAAAAATGCTTTTTCTGGGAAATATTTTAACCAGAAAAGTGCTTGATGAGCAGATATAAAGATTAGTTTTTCATAACTTTGTACCACAGACTGACAACTTTTTAAAAAAGAATAATTTTCCATGAAAAGCAATCTGCAAAGCTTGGGACCAGAGGTTGAGCGGATTTTAGGACTGAAAAGATAAATCATAATATTCAGACTAAGCATGCAAAATAAATAAGGCATTTAATTAAATCATTATATACATTTAATAGATACATAGAACCATTTGATTAAATCATTATATACATTATTACAATAATTTATTATATGCATTAAATTATTAGGTGCTATTCGTTTTGAGGGCCATAAAAAATCGCCAAACTATTGTTGATGCCAGTGCTGCCAAAAATAATTGTGGCAACCCTAACGCAAGAAAGGAAATATAATAGTAAATAACTATCTAAGATTGGTGTTTTAATTTAGATGAAGGGTTAATTTCACATAATACTTTTTTATTATTATAATTTATATAAAAAAGGTTAAACATGACTGAATGGGAGCATAAGTGTAAATAACTATTTCAGATCATTATTATAATTTATATAAAAATTGAACATAACTGAATGGATGCCAGCATCGCTATTTCGCTACCGAGTTATCGCTAAAGTAAAGTTTCATCTCGTTGGTTGTTCCAACATAATTTTCTATAATGAATGATGCCTTTCCTTTGAAAAAATTCTCGGTAAATTGCAGATTCGGCCACTTATTTGTTTGCCGCTTTTTACAAGGGTAAAAACAATTGGATTTTTGTCAATTTTCTTTTACTTTTTAAGTGAAAATAAGTCGATGTGTACATAGATAAAGTCAAGGGTGTGCGCAGTGCCAATTTTGAGCAATTCTCAGATTCTTTTTAAAGTGAAAATAGGTCAATGTGTACATGAATACTGAGTATGTGCAATTCTTAAAAATGCATCAAGCAGTGGGCAATTCTGCACTTTACCCAAAATTCTATTGCAGACTTTTCATCATGGGCAATTCCCAAATTGTTAAATCCATAGGATATCAAAAAAGGATTTAAAATAAAAAAAGATTTAAAATTTAAACTAGTATTTCAATAGCATTTTAAGAAATATAGAACTATATAAACTTACGCAATTTGAAATCAGCTTGTAAGCTAGATTTGGCGCTTTTGTGCATAAATTTTTGCTGCGATTTTTTTAAGGTCCTCAAAACGGAATATTACCAATTATTATTACATATATAAATTGATTATTCATTTACATTAGGCTCCTCTATTTTTAAATAAGCATGATTCTGCTTCCCCTTTTCTCTCAGGAGCAGTTCTGAAATTGGTACTCCATTACTCCGCCGCTGCCGGAATCACTCGTGCGAGACAGCATCAAGGTTTGCCGATTTCCGGTTTCCGATTCCAGTGTTAGAATCACTGTTACTGTAAAATTTCAACAGCTTTTCTTATTTTTCTGTATATCATACACAGTTCGTGTCGCAATTCTATACGATTCTGCTATAAACCGAAGAGTAGCACCTGCCTCTATCTTTTGCAGAATTTCCACTTTTTGCATTATCGTCAACACAACATGTTTACGTTTTTCAACATTTCAAGTAATAAAACCACGAGTGCGTTTCTTATCTGTCAATATATTAAAAAGCCCTGAAATTAAAAAATTCATAATTTATCCACAAAATATCTGGATAAAAAAAGGCAGCACTAATTATTACTACTATTATATAAATAAATATTTTATTTCTCTTTTTAATTGGAAATTAAATGTACATTTATACTACATTAATTCTATTTTTATTCTATGCACCTCATCAATAAACTACTGAAAATAAAAATAATCATACAACATCAACAAAATGTCAATATCAAGCTGCAGCTTCAAAACCAAAATGATGTCTTCTAGAAAAATGATTTTTTTCAACACGCACTCAAATTACAAATAAAAACAAAGTTCCAACAATTACATGAAATCCAGTAGCTATATAAAATGTTGAGCCATAAACTGAATCTCTAATTCTAAATCCTGCTATATAATATTCAAAAGCTTGTAATGATAAAAAATATAATCCTATTATTCATGTTATTAATAATGATTTTCTTACATTTCCCCATTTATTTCTTAAAATAGATTGATGAGCTCAAGTTACTCTAATTCCAGAAGATAATAATACAATTGTATTTAATAAAGGTACTTGAAAAGGATTAAAAGGAATAATTCCTTGAGGAGGTCAAGAAGCCCCTAACTCCACAGTTGGACTTAATCTTGAATGAAAAAATGCTCAAAAAAATCTTAAAAAAAAAAAAAAATTTCTCTTACAATAAATAATAATATTCCTAATATTAGTCCACTTAGCACCATTCTTGAATGAAATCCTTGATATGTACTTTCACGAACTACATCCCGTCATCACACTCTCGCTAAAATTACTATTATAAATAATCTTAAAAATAATAATTCATGTTCACAAAATATAAATATTTTTACTATACCTATAACTACACATAATCTACCTACCCCAGCCAATAAAGGTCAAGAAGAAATTGTTACTATATGATATATATGATAATACTTTATCAAACGTTAATAATATTCTAAAGCATACAATAATATTAAAATTCTAAACACAAATCCTTGAATTACTGAAACACCAAACTCCAATACCAATAATATAGATTGTAAAAACAACAATGAAGTAAACCCAAAAATTCTCAATTTTCTAATTATTGATAACAAGCCTACAATTAAATGTCCTGCTATTATATTTGCTGCTAAACGAATTGATAAAGTAAATGGACGAATTAAATGTCTAATTCTTTCAATTAAAACTATTAAAGGAGCTAAAAATAATGGTCTTCCTTCAGGAACTAAATGAGCTGCACTAATATTAAATCTTTTTCTTCACCCTATTAGAAAAAAAGTTACTCAAAACACTAATCCTAAACCTATTGTAATTATCGGATGCGCTGTTGAAGTAAAAACAAAAGGAAATAACCCAATTATATTTCTAATAACTAAATACAAAAATGTAACAACACAAATAAACACCATACCCCGATAATTAGGACTTGAAACTTCATTAAAAATTTTATTTAATTCTCCAGAAATCATGGACCAAACTCTATAATATCCTCTTTCAATTATATAATACTTCATTGGATAATATATTATTACTATAAACAAAATAATAAAATTTAAATATATTCCTAAATATGAAGTAGGATCAAATACAGAAAATAATCTTATCATCATCAACTTAATTTCTTTTTTCTAAAACCTTTCATTACATTTAAATGTAATGTTGTATTTGAATATAACATTACTTCAACTTTGAATTATTTATTCAACTTTGAATAAATAATTCAAAGTTATTTTTATTCAACTTTGAATTATTAACTCAACTTTGAATCTTCCATAGTTATATAATTAATCACTTATTAATCTCAACTGATTAAAAGTATGATCTAAAGGAGGTGTTCTATTTATTCATTCTAATGAAGAACTTACATGATAAATTATAAAATCAGATTGCTTTATTACTATTCCTTCCCACACAATTAACATTAAAATTATTAAAACTATTAAAATAGAATAATCTCAACTCAATGGTATTAATTGAGGAATTCCTTTAACTTTAGTTTGACAAACTAATATTATTTTTAACTATTTTATTCATAATTAATTTAAGAGACTAACACCTTTATTCGGTCACTATATTATATTCATCCTATTAAAAATTCTAACTGAGGAATGACAGAAATCATAATAGGTATAAATCTATGATTTGCTCCACAAATTTCTGAACATTGACCTACAAATAGCCCTATACGATTAAATAAAAAAGACAATTGATTTAATCGCCCTGGAATTGCATCTGTTTTCATTCCTAAAGACGGAATTGTTCAAGAATGAATTACATCTATTCTTGATACAACTATACGTACATTAGTATTATAAGGAATAACTAAACAATTATCTACATTTAATAATCGAAATATCGGTTCATCTTCTCTTGAAATTATATATGAATCAAAACTTCTTAAACCTAAATCTCTATATTCATAAGATCAATATCACTGATGACCTACCACCTTTACAGTTAGTTCTGGAGATTCAACTTCCTCTATTAAATATAATAATCGTAATGAAGGGAAAGCAATTATAAGTAAAAAAATGGCCGGGAGAACTGTTCAAATTCTCTCTAACCCTTGTCCTTCAAACATCCCTAAATTATAATTTTTATTTACATATGATCTTAACAAAATATAACCTACTAATACTATAATTATTACTATAATTATTATAGAATGATCATGAAAAAAAATTAATTGTTCCATTACAGGTGAAGAAGCATTTTGAAAATATAAATTTCCTCAAATTGGCAAAAATTAATCTCAACTGATTAAAAGTATGATCTAAAGGAGGTGTTCTATTTATTCATTCTAATGAAGAACTTACATGATAAATTATAAAATCAGATTGCTTTATTACTATTCCTTCCCACACAATTACTACAAAATATATTACAGCAAATACCGATAAAATTGATCCCAAAGAAGAAACTACATTTCAATATAAATAAGCATCTGGATAATCAGAATAACGTCGTGGTATCCCATTTAATCCTAAAAAATGTTGAGGAAAAAAAGTTAAATTAACTCCAATAAATATTAAGTAAAACTGTAAAATTGTTTTCTTTTCTCTTAATTTTACACCAAAAAACAAAGGAAATCAATAGGTAATCCCAGCCAAAATTGCAAACACTGCCCCTATTCTTAATACATAATGAAAATGAGCAACAACATAATATGTATCATGTAAAATAATATCTAAAGAAGAATTAGATAAAACTACCCCCGTAATTCCTCCTAAAGTAAATAAATAAACAAACCCTATACTCCATAATATAGGAGCATCTATTTTATAATCTGATCCACTTAAAGTAGCTATTCATCTAAATACCTTAATTCCAGTAGGAACCGCAATAATTATAGTAGCAGCAGTAAAATAAGCTCGTGTATCAACATCTATCCCTACAGAAAATATATGATGAGCTCACACAACAAACCCCATACCTCCAATTCCTACTATAGCATAAATTATCCCTAATCTTCCAAAAGGCTCCCGCTTCCCTACAGAAGCACTAATTACATGAGAAATAATCCCAAATCCAGGTAAAATTAAAATATACACCTCAGGATGACCAAAAAATCAAAATAAATGTTGAAATAAAATAGGATCCCCTCCTCCAGAAGGATCAAAAAAAGAAGTATTAAAATTTCGATCAGTTAATAACATCGTAATTGCTCCTGCTAGAACAGGTAATGATAATAATAATAATACTGCAGTAATTAATACTGATCATACAAATAAAGGAACTTTTTCCATAGTTATACCATATGAACGCATATTAATAATTGTAGAAATAAAATTAATCGCTCCTATAATAGAAGAAGCACCAGCTAAATGTAAAGAAAAAATAGCAAAATCCACTGATCTACCTGCATGTCCTATTAATGAAGACAAAGGAGGATAAACAGTTCAACCTGTTCCTACTCCCATCTCAGCTATAGATGATATAATTAGTAAAAATAATGAAGGTGGTAATAATCAAAAACTTAAATTATTTATTCAAGGAAAAGCTATATCAGGAGCTCCTAATATTAATGGTACTAATCAATTTCCAAATCCACCAATTATAATAGGTATAACTATAAAAAAAATTATTACAAAAGCATGAGCAGTAACAATTACATTATATAAATGATCATCTCCTAATAATCTTTCAGTTCGTCCTAATTCAGTACGAATAATTATTCTTATTGAAGTTCCTAATATTGCAGACCATACTCCAAAAATTAAATATAATGTCCCAATATCCTTATGATTAGTTGAATAAATTAATCGCAGTAACTTAGTTTAATTTAAAACATTAAATTGCAAATTTAATATTCTAACTTTAGAAATCATATTGATGATGAACTGTAAATTCATATTTGCTTCCACTTCTAACCTTGAAAGCTAACAGAATACTTATCTTACTATTCTATAAAATTCCTAAAATTACTCCACCCATTAGACCCAACAATACTCCTATATTTGATAAAATATCAATTTTATTATTTTTATAAAAAAAAGACTATTCATTTTCTCTCCATCTTAAATCCTATTACCACATCATAAACTATACGAAAATATACATAAAATATTACTACCGATAATATAATTATGTATATCACTATTACTAAATCACACTCAACAAATCTTATTAAAGCTCATCATTTTAAAAAAAAAATCTAATAAAGGAGGTATTCCTCCTAGATTTAATATTCCAAATACAAATAATCATTTATTTTTAATTTTATCTACATCCATTATTCTTACAATTTCTTCCTCTAATAATAAAATAACTACTCTTAATAAAATTATTGAATAAATAATCAAATAATATATTCATAATCTTATTTTCTCAATCTGACATATAATTAATCATCCAATATGATGAATAGATGAATAAGCAAATAGCCGTTTAATTCTTCTTTGAGAAAAAGAACCCACCACCCCAACAATTAATCTGATCACAATTATAACTCATAAAATTCTATTCACTACCAAAACTATAATTAATAAAGGAATAATTTTTTGTAATCTCATTAATATAAAACATACTATTCAATCTACTCCATCACAAACTGAAGGAAATCAAAAAAAAAAGGGACCTCCCCCTAATTTATAAGTTAAAACAACAGAACCTAAAATAATTATAACTTCTCTCCGAAAATAAAATAAAGATATAAAAATTGCAGAACCTAAACTTTGAACAAAAAAATACTTTAAACATGACTCAACTGAAATTATACTATAACGTTTATATATTAAAACAATAAATCTAATTATATTTAATTCTAATCCAAATCAAATTAAAAATCAATCTTGGCATCTTAATACAATTATAAATCTTAACATATACATAATCATAAACAAATATAAAGATGGAATTGTAATAATTTCATTTATGAAGTATGAACCCATTAGCTTTATTAGCTGATATATAACAGTTTAAAAAAAGGTTATTTATAACTATATTATTAATATATTCCTCATGCTCATAAAT
Source organism: Stegodyphus dumicola (assembly GCF_044657685.1). Lineage (NCBI taxonomy): Eukaryota > Metazoa > Arthropoda > Arachnida > Araneae > Eresidae > Stegodyphus > Stegodyphus dumicola. The sequence goes on from NC_140776.1 coordinate 41,363,495, forward strand.
GTAAACATAGAAAAAAAAACATGAGGATAAAAATATGACAAAATACTCTATATATATGATATATGAACATAATTATTAAAAACTTAAGAAATAGAAAGAAAAAGAAAAGGTTAATAAAGAATATAAATTAAAATATATCTGTAAATGACCAAAATACTCCAAAATCGACAGCTCACCATAATTTTAATTTTTAATTTTTCTTTTTGGAGGCCCTTTCAAGAGTTGGCGGATTTTCGGTATTTGATTGTATCACTTTTGGATAATACTTCTTCTCACCCTAATGAAGAATTTCAAAATAAAGAAATAAAGGTCATGCTTTTACCCCCAAATAATGTTGCAGCAGTCTGTCAGCTGCTCATGGATCAAAGTGTTTTGGAGAATCTTTTTCAACTTTGATTTTATTAATTGAGCAGAAGATATGATCGAGAGTTTGCAAAGTTTGAACTTAAAGGATGTTGCCTCTTACTTAGTCGTGGGAAAGCATCAGCTCGATGACAATTGCAAAATCTTGAACAGTTTTGTTATTTGGAGTTGAGGGACAGGAAGAAGAATCTCCAGAAAGAATTGATCCTGAGAAGGCTAATGAAGAGATGTTGTCTATGCTAAAAGTAGTGTATGGATGTGATGAAGGAGTGGAAGATTCATTCACATTGAAGAACTTGAATGGTTTTCTCAAGATGAGGAATATGAAGTGAAAGATGAAGAAATCATTAATATGGTGCGGAACAAAAATGATACAGAAGGTGATGAAGTAGTGATGGTAGAAAATGAGAACAGAATTTCTTACACTGAAGAACACAAACCCATGGAGCAGCTGGAAGAAACTTCATTACTGGATGATTTACTTCTGCACGAACCATGAGATCTAGCTGCGAGACAATATCAAACAGTTAGGGAAAAAAAAAATCCAGTTACCCAATTTATTTATCAGGTTTGATTGTGTTCTTTGCAGTACATACAATATAAACTTGTAGTGTGTTCTAGTATGTAATTTTTGAAATAATAAATGCATTTTGACAGCCTTAAATGTTGTACATGTTACTTTCCGTGCCATCTCACTTTCCCAGTCATCCAAGCAGGCCACAGCGCATTTAGGCCAGATTATCAGCTATCTACTGTATTTCTGTTACTTTCATTTTTAATTATTTTGGGATATGAGAAAAATAAATTGTAACTATTTTTATTTTACCTTAATAATGAAAAATACACTTTTTTTGGCCATTTGTCTCTGTCAGGCAGCCAAATAAAGTCTTGAAACATGAAAATGTTAACATCTTCACAAGAATTAAATTACTGTTTGTAGCATCAATAAGATTTAAGTAGTTGTAGAGGTAATTACTAACCCTGCTAGCCAAGCCACATAACAGGCCCACTGATAAGATACCAAACTTGTACAATGTGGATGTTTTGCAAATAATCATTACCAATTCCGAGACATAATACATACACCTCTAGAAAGTTTGGCTCTAGTGTAGAATTGGGTGCCCCTTCGATTAGCGACAATTTTTTTTCAAATTTCGGCAATAAAACCTCACCTCTAGTTACCATGATAGTTTTAACTTTGTTTTAGCTTCCTGATTTTATTTAAATGAAAATAGATTGATGTGTACATGGACGAATTTAAGCCAGTGCGCAATGCCTAGTTTGTGCAATTCTAGGACTTTTTTTTAAGTGAAAACAGATCGATGTGTACATGGACACAGAGTTTGTGTAATTCTTTGACTTCTTATTTTGATTTTGTATAGCGGCCATCTTGAATTGTGCCTTCCTGGTGCCGATCTTGGCGTCAAAAAAGAATCGCCAAAAAAACAAGGGGCCCCCAATTGTAAACTTTTACCGAAAGTTTATAGGAAAATGGAGTTTTTAAAAGGATCCCAAAGATATGTGCCTCGTCAATTCTTAGAACAGGTTTTCCTGATATAGACTACCGATGATAGCATGAGCAATAACAAAAAAAAAAATTTTAATTAATGTTTTCAGAATTTATCAGTTTAAATAAGGATGTATCACTCTTCTTCTAGCTTCAGCAGAGGTTTTAATTATGAAAAAATAAATTTTGAAAAATATTTTTCTTTTCTGAAGGAAGGTCTCCACTTCCCAAAATACAGTTTTGAGAAAAACGCATTTTAACTTTTGCTACGGCCACCACGCGATGACATTGCGTCCGCTATATGGCATTAAAATTTATTACTTGCATGACATATATATAACCACTAGTAATATTACTAGTGACATTTTACAATAGAAACTCATACAGGGGTGTTTGTAGGACCCCAAAAAATCCCCTGAAACTTTTATGGACTTACTACCGACATTTTGGAGTTTCGAAAAGGGGGGGGGAAGAGAAATGAAAAATTACAATTATGAATGACCTAATTATAAAAGTTCAATGAATTACTTTTTTTGCAAAATTAATAACCATAAATTTTCAAACATATAAACTACTACATTTTATGTAAATATTTTAAATTACCTGAATTAATTCTTTAAAAAAAATAATCTAATTTCTGCTGCTTTTTTTTATTTTCTGATGTTTGTGGGCTTGTCTTTCTTTTGTGGTGAACTTCATAATTGCAGGAAGGTTGACTTTTATTTTCCTCATTTACAGTTGAAGAAATTTCCTCGAGAACTGCACATGCAGAGGTAGAAGCAGTTTGCTTTTCTGCTAATGTAGAAGGTTTTTTCATAGACTTTTATAGGTGACTCATCTGAAATACATGTTTTTAAGTCCTCTTGATATGTTTTCCAACTTCTGTTCATATTTAGTAAGAGATCTTTGTGAATTGGATCAGTCATTGGATTTTTTGAGCCATATTTTTCACATGAGGTTTCTTTAGAAGCCATTAAATCATATTTAATAGTCTGCACTGCATCCAGGGAATCAATCTTAAGAGAGATTCTATAGTCAGTGACAAGTGTATCCATTAAGTTGAATGCACTTTCCACTAATGGGCCATGGAAGCAGCTAAGGCAGGCTTTGACCAATTTAGCCAATGTAGGATACTTATAATCATTTGTGAAATCATCTTTTAAATTAAAAACTTTAGACCAATATTTATCAATTGTACACTTGACTTGATTTCCACTTTCATCAGATGTGTAGAGCATTTCTTTGGTGATATCAACATCACTCTGGTATAACCTTATTTCAGCTTCTACTTTTCATTATCACTAAAAATATAGGTCATAAAAGATGATAATTTTTCAAAAGCTAATATTGTACTGGTTTTACCTCTTAGCTCTGGATCTAATGCTGTAAAACTAATTAGATATGAATTTTTAAGGGGTAATTTCTGTTTCATATCCTGTGCTGAATTAGTATAAGCTTTCATCAGAGAAATTTCTTCAGGAGAGTGGAAGCTTCTGCACCAGTAAATATTACTTTGCTAGATAGATGGAATCCTGGATTTGTGACATCAACCTTTAATAAATCATTATAAGATGTGCACTCTATATTTTCTGGCTTCATAAAAAAAGAGAAAAATTTTGCCATCAATTTATAAATACTGGAATGTATTAAATGAAGCATTGGTTTTTTTGTTTCAAATAATTTAATATAGAACTTTGGTAATACTGCTGAATATAATGTCATATGCAATAAAGTTTTGTTTTGCATAACAAATAACCCATTTAGTATTCTTTTTTTCCGAGCTAAAGCATCCTTTGTGAGTTGTTGGGAATGCAAGCAAGAATACACCCCTTCAACAATTTTTTTCTGAGCTGCAGAAATATTTCTTTTATTGTATACAGTTTCAACATAAGAAAAATAATCCCTTTTATCAGTTTTATCCAAGTAGTGAAAATAAAATGCAATAAGAGCATCCCACAGATCTTTGATTCTTTCTAAAACACATAAAATGTACACCCACCTATGGTCTGGTCTCTTGAAGGGCTTAAGTTTTTTAATGGCAAGGGATTCACAGATTTTGAAAAAATTTTCTCTTTTATTGCAGCTTTTCATATTAAATAGATGTCATCAAACAAATCTTCTAAGTAGTATCTATCAAAAAATGAAACAAATTTTTTTTTGCACAGTTATTAGCTGTGTGACATGTGTCACCATCAATATCTAATAAGTGGGGTGCTTTGTTTGATCGTAGTCTGGTTTCAACACCATTTTTTTTTTCCACACATGGTCTTACATGAGTCCATTAATACACTAATTAAGTTTGCCCATGGAATATTATCTTCAATAGTATTAACAACTGCTTTAAAAACAGCTTCTGAATTGCAAGATTCCATCTTTAGAGATGCAAAATGATGAACTACAACTTCATTTTGCTTGTTGTCATAAAACTGCACCAATATTGCCAGTATACTTTCTTGAGCATTGCTAGTACTTTCAACCAAATTTAGAGAAAATGGAGTCTCCTTTAAAGTTTTAATGATATTTTCCTTAATAGTTTTTGTGAGCCCATATTTTACCTTATAACATACAGTAGTCCTGGACATTTCCAACGAGTTTAGTGCCGTCTGATCGTGGCTCAACTGTTTGCAGAGTTCAATTAAATTGGGAGCTACATTGAAAGAAAGTGAATTCTCGGCGATAAACAAAGTTATTAATACTTCTTGGCGTGCTTTTCTTATCACTATATCCAATGGCCGAGCATCAGTCTCCAGTAAGTCATCAGTATTTTTTGAATTAGCATAATTACTTAAAGTCATTGAATGTCTAATGCACTTTCTGAATATTTTATGTGCGTCACAGTTTTAGAATGACTTGTGAAAGCCTTGAATCCTTCCCCACCATACTTCAGCAGTGAGTTACAAAAAACACAATATGCTTGTCCAGCAACATTTATTTTCTTGCACCATGTGCCGATGGTATCCCCATTACCATATCTCCGTTCAATCCAATTCCACCTAAATGCATTCCGGACACCTTCTTCTAATTGTATAATATCACTATTTATATCGAGAAATTTCATAGTGAAATTCTCTTGCGTACATAAATAAAAAAATATTTCAATAAACGAAACGAAAAATTTACACGTGCATCAATAAATGAAACGAAAATTTTACACAGCGGAGAAAAAAAAGTTGAGAAGCGATCAATGATAAATAGCTAATACGGCGAAAAATCCCCCTTCTCTACTTATTAGCACCACGCCAGGAGAGATAAGACCTTTGAACCCAGAGTCATGTGATCGCACATCTGGTCAAACGAAGTCTCTCCCTTTCTTTTCTGCTGCGCCTACTTGCCGAAAAGAATCCAGAAGAGAATGACTGAGAACCGGGGGAATGAGTCATAACTCGCAATAAGGAAAGAACAAAAAAGAAGTTTTTTCCCCCTTTTCATGCATTATCACTGCCTTTGGAGAAAGAAAGGAAAAGTTTTCACCACACACACTGACCTTGCGTTTTCTGCTTTCAAAGCAAACAAAATTACCCAGATCAAAATAAATACCGTATTTACGCGAATGTAATGCACATCGTTTTTGGCCAAATGTAATATTCAAAATTGGGGTGTGCATTAGATTCGATGGTGCATTAGATTCGAATGCAAAGTTCGCCGATGACGTCAACCAAATTTAAATCATAACAATGGATTACTGTTTTTGTCGACTAGATTTACCATTACATTTATCGTTGACACATTATTGCATAGAGGATACGAACTGCAGAGTACGTAGTCACGAAAGGGAGGGCAAACAGAGGAGAATGTCATATGATGCTACTTTCAAACGTAAAGTAATTCTTTATGCTGAAGAAAATGGCAATAGAAAGGCAGGGGAGAGTTCAACGTAGCTGAGAGCAGTGTTCGCTTGTGGCGGCAACAGAAATTGGCACTGTTTGCAACTAAAGCTAGTAGAAAGAAATTCACTAGCTCTCGCAAAGGAAGACACCCTAAAATTGAAGAAAAAATTTTGGAATTTGTACGTGAAAGGAAGAAAAATGAACAACCTGTGACTAGTGACACCATAAAAAATAAAGCAAAAGAGGAGGCTGAAGTTCTTGGAATACCGAAACAAGAGTTTAAGGCTAGCAGTGGATGGGTGGATCGGTTTATGAAGTGGATGGGCTTATCTCTAAGACGCCGTACAACAATATGCCAAATGCTTCCTGCAGATTTTGAGGGAAAACTACTAACATTTCAGCGGTATTTCATCACACTTCGGAAGGAAAAGAATTTTTCAATGGAGCAAATTGGCAACGCTGACGAGACGCCAATTTGGTTTGATATGCCTCATAACTACACCATTACGGAGAAGGGGACTAAGGAAGTTATCATTAAAACTTGGGGATGTGTAAAACAACGCGTAACAGTGATGCTGGCAATAACAGCAGACGGGTGCAAACTTCTCCCTTTCTTAATCTTCAAACGGAAAACAAGCCTTAAAACCCCTAAGAATGAAAAGCTGTTCCCAGATGATGTCCTGATTCGAAATCAAGAGAAGGGGTGGATGACGAAATCATTAATGCTTGATTGGCTCCGAAATGTATGGGAACGCCGTCCCGGTAGGCTCTTCAATCCACCATCAATGCTTTGTCTGGACGCATTTCGTGGTTATCTCACCGACGCCGTAAAAAAGAACACGCGCAGCCTAGGCAGTGATCTTGTAATCATTCCTGGAGGAATGACGTCTGTGTTACAACCACTGGACGTTAGTATAAATAAACCTTTTAAGAGGTACGTTCAGGCAGAGTACGAAAAATGGTTTTGTGAGCCAAACCATGAATTGACCCCGATAGGAAAGATTAAGCGTACTGCACCGCACATTGTTGCACACTGGGTTTCTGCTGCCTGGAAAAGCATCGAAGATCCAATGATTGCAAAATCTTTCAAGAAATGCTGCATTTCAAATTCATTGAATGGCAGTGAAGATGACGTGCTGTGGAACGCCGAGGATGACGATGAGGAAAGAAGAAATGAATCTGCTTCTGACGAAGAGAGCTGCGAGGATTCCAGTGATGAAAACATTAGTGAATAAAGATGATTACTATTAATCACGGTTTGTAGAAACTGTTAGCTATAGAAATGTTACGATTTATTTCATGTTCATATTTTATGATAGGTACCATATATACGGTAGTGGTAATGAACAATGATTGTTTCACATAACATAAGCCCACTAATAGGTTAATTCTATGTTGTGCTACTTTATGTATAAATCCATTGTTGTATAAAATATGGTATCTAAATTTAAATAAAATTATCATACCATTGATTGATAGTTTATATACAAATCCATATTTGTATAAAATAAGATTCAATAAATTCCTCATATCATTGATGCGCATTACATTCGCCGACAAACATTTTTTTATTATTTAAAGATTTAAAATGGGGATGCACATTAGATTCGATGGCGCATTAGATTTGCATAAATACGGTAATTCATTATTATTCCTACTTCCTTTTGAACGACGATCCCTGGAATTTCCGGGTATCGAAGTTCAAAATCCCCGGAATTCCGGGGTTTCCCCAGAGCACAAACACCCCTGCTTATAGAAAAAAAGATTCAAGGAATATACTGATAAATCCTCTTCTTTCATAGCAAGTCATTCATTATCAAGAAAGGAATTCGGGAGGGGGGGCATAATAACTCAACAAATTTTCAAAATTCATTACATGTTAAAATAATTGGAGTATAATCTTTAAAATCAGCACTCTAATGCATAAATCAACATGTACTGTCACTTTTAACTGTCTAGCATATCAGATAAAAATGGTAAAATAAATAATAATAAACATAAGAAAGTGCCTCCCGTGCTTGTGTGTAATTCACAAATTTATCAGAGTATACGACTCGCAGAAAACAAAATTTAAACATTAATGAAGTTAGTGAAAAGAAATTCTTCAACAAATAGACATCTTGTAAATATGTAATACAGCTAGAGATTTCAAAACAATTATGAATGCATAATTTTACTCAGCCTTTTTCCAGTCAAGAAATTTAAAAACACAGTTACTAAATCAAACACTGAAACAACAACATTTGTTTACTTTAACTGATATTTAATGCACAATTAGTTTTACTGAGTTTATCAATATATATAAGTTCTAAACACTAGCAGACATGACTTTTAAAAGATGATATTAATCACATCACTGATAACACACAGAGAAAATTACCTTAAGTTTAGCAGAAATATATTCAAATTTCTTCTCAAGTTCCGTAAACTCTTGCCAAAAATTTAGATGCAAATGTTTCATAACTACAGAGCTGCAATATTTGAAGCAACTGCACAGGAAGAAATTGCCCTCAAGAGATGGAACAACTCGACACGGATGTTCAGGTATTACTTCATACCTCACTACGACTCAGATATTTTTATGAGTAACAGCTTTAACTACCTGTGCAAATTAGCTGATAAGCAAATGCCACCATTAAAATTCTGCCTTAAAAATATGAAAATAATTACATGATAAAGCATGAAGGATAGCTTAAACTATTTGTATTGTTTTTTAAATGAATAAAAATAACAGGAATACACTCATGAATAGTACATGACTGGAAAATATCATAAAGGATTAATAAAACTTACTTCATAAAGCTTAAGCTTAAACGCCTAAAAAGAAAATAAATCAACGAACTGTAAACATTCTTGACATTTCATTGCAAGTACGAAATGTTGCCAGAAAAAAAAAACATTTAAAGGGAGAAACACATTTTAACACAAATATCTTTCATTTTATTGTTTGTAAATTAGTTTCTTATTTTTATCTACTTTATAAACATATAATCCTTTTGCAATGAAAAATATTCATTATCAAGTCAAATTTCATTACAAAATTAATGAAATTTCTTATAATTCTATTAACAGAACCATAATTCGATAACCAAAGTAAGTACAATTACATTAATAGTACTGTAATAAAAGTAATACAATTTTATTAATAGAACCATAATTCGATAACCAAAGTAAGTACAATTACAGTAATAGTACTGTAATAAAAGTAATACAGTAGAAGTTCGAAGTGCGTTGAAACATAAAAATCTTTGTTTTGAGCATTGTGAGTGAAGTGAATTGAGTGATCAGCATGTTTTTGGAATTGTGAAAAGTTTGTGTTGTCCGAAGAGACTGTATCGTGAAACAGTTTGAGTGTTGCATTTGTTTATTTGCATCCGCATGTCCTGTTTTACATTTATAAAAACGTAATTCTGATTTAGCAGCGTTTGGATTTAATGAATATTTGTAGGTTTTTTTTTTTTTATGTATCGTGAATTTGTTTAAAATTTTTTTAATTAATAAAATGCATTAGCTTTTACTGCCAACTAGACTAAGTTTCCGTTTGTTATTTTACTATCCATAGGTGCTTAACTTAGAAAATATGGATGATGCTGGAAATTCTAATCTTGCCGAGAATTCTACTCCTGTGACAACTGTAATTAATAACATTTCAAATGATAGTCCTAAAACTGAAAATGCTGAGCCATTTGATATTATGGCTGTTGAAGATATCAAAAGCGAGAAGGGTAATGAAGAAGATGAAAAGCAAAGCGATTTGAACAAAAATGCTCTTATTGCTGTTTTGCAGTTTCTAAAGAAACATAATTTACAGGTAATTTTTTGAAATACTACTAGTGTAAAAGATGACATTTTTCTGCCATATAGTGTTGATAACTAAGGATTTTTGTTGTGTCTTATTTAATTCAGAATAAAATATTCAGATTTGTCATTGTTGATATCTGTGATAAAAAGATGGTTAAAAAGCCGGCCCCCAAGATTGAATTGCTAATCAACCGAGATATCTCGCCATGTATTCTTATGCCTCGCTACATATTACATCTTGGTTGATTACCAATTAAATTTTGCGGTTGCTCTAAAAAGAAGGTACCATAAAATGTTATTACTAAAATTAAAAGCCCTTCCATATAAGCATAAACATCTAGACACTGCTGCAAAAAATGGATAAAGGCATAACCTTTGTTTCTCTAACCATTCCCGAAATCTGTTTATCAATTTCACGCTGCTCTGCGGGAGGGGCGGAAACGTCGCGGCGCTCAATGAATTTGAGGTTGATCTGTCAGCACTATCCTTATCTTCAGGACAGATGTTTTTATTTTATTCGGCTTATAATTCCTTACTAAATGTAGTATTTCATCTCGACGTACTCTGTCTTTGATAGGATTTAAATCAAATTCCTCGTAATTATAAATATCACGAATACACATCAAATAGTTTTCTGGTTGTAATTTTCTAATTTTGAGTATGCGTAATGTATGCTTTACGCATGCGCGTGTTGAAAGAAATGTTTAATAAAGTAAACAAATAAATATTAAGCTATTTTTTTATAAATTTTGATACCCTTTAGATCATAATTGCTCTTTATTTCATAAATTACGGTTTCATATTTTTAATTTTATAATTTTGCATGCCATCTTACCAGATTTAAACTGATGATCTATAATCCGGAAAAACTGATAATCCGGAATTGCCGAAGTCCCGACGAGTCCGAATTAAAGACTTTTGACTGTATTTGTCTTTTTTGATTTTTTAGTAATTTTTGTTGTGATAAATTTTGTGAGATTAAAATTTCAGTATGTAGCGATCTCGAGAGCCACTTAGCCCTCTCAAATTTGAAAGCTTCAGAATTTTTGAACGTTTGGCATGAGAACTCTTTTTTGCTAGTTGTAGAGAATTTGACTGGCATGAAACAGACCTGGTATCGAAACCCAAGGTCTCTTCAAGGGCATGTGAAACTCATGCGCTGCTGCACTTCTCATCGATGTTAATAGATAGCGACACGGGCAAACAACTTCATGCGAAGCAGCAACGAATGTACATACCGCCAATTAATCATCACTTTGGTGACCTGGATATGTTCACTTAGCAATTACCATTACTTGGATGACTGTAAACTCTTCCCTCCACTGAGGACAAAATGATGAACTACGTCACAGGTGCCAAGGTGCATCTTCACACTAGTTCTGCCTCAATCTAATGGCAACACAAATACCAGCAGGCCAAGCCCTCTCAATCATGCTTCAACAGATCCAGCTGAGCATGCCTACACACTGGACCTGAAGCCACCACCCATCAACACAACGATAAATCACATCAAGTCACTGGCCTTCTCCTCTTTTATCGTACTAGAAATGCTTGGGAGGCTAGTGTGTAGTTATCTCAAGAGCCACTCGTAAATTTGGAAGAGTTGGAATTCTTGAACCTAGCGCATGGGAGCTCTTTTGCGCTAATTACAGAGAATTCGACTCGAATGAAACAGACCTGGGATCGAAATCCAAAAGGCATGTGACACTCATGTGTTGCTGCACTTTCCATTGATGTTAATAAATGGCGACATGAGCAAGCAGCTACATGCCACCACTTGATCACAAGTTCAAGAGATAAAAATTTTGTAGTGCAGATTTGCACCTTTTCAGGATAAATGGCTATTAATTTTAAATGGAAAAAAAAGGGGGGGGGCAAAGAAAAGAAAACAAAAATTGCTAGCTATGTTGCAAGCTGCAGACTATTTTAAATTTATCTAATTTATATTTAGTTCAAAATGGCAGTTTGCTCAGAAGGATTATTAATTTCATTTTGGCATTTTGTGTTTAAATGTCGGTTCACTTTTCAAATTGTTGCCACCAAATATTATTAGTGCCCTGTATTATATTTAAGGAAATTAAATAATGAAGAATCTGCATAAATGTGTGTATGTTTCTTGCATTGTGATAAAGCAGCGGTACCTAGAGCCATTAAATTTTGAATAACGTATCCCTCCACCGAATATGGGCGCCTGTAGGCCCTAACTTGGAATTTTATTATCTATTTTATATTTTGTCAGATTTTAAGATTAGCAAACTCAATGATTTCAAAGGAAGGAATGGCAGCACTGTTTGAAAAAAAAAAAAAAATTATCTCCAGCATGCGAGTCTGTCTATCGGAAATTCTAAAGATGTGCTCATTTTAAAATTATTTTGCGATATTGATTGCAGTTGAACTGAATTTTATGGTTTAATTGCGAAGAAAATGATAGTGAATAAATAAAAGTAACACAGCGTTAAAAAAAAAAAAAAAAAAAAAAAAAAAACTTTGTGCGTAATGTAAAATCTAAAAGCTTTGAGCCTTTTTTTTAAAAATATATTCATTTATTTTGTAGGAAACCGAGGCTATTTTGCGTAAAGAAACTAAACTTGCAGATGATGGCAAGATACCTGAATCAGCACAGAATGGTTCTGATGTTAGTAGTGTGCTTTCCACATATAAAAGGTCAGGAAATTGATAAACTGTAATATACTTTTTAATTTTTGAAATATTGCATCATTAATTATTTTTAATTGATTTAATATAAACTGTACTTTAAAAAATGATAATAAACTATTATTTAACAGTAGAAATAGTATGTGAAAATTCTTTTATTGCATTATTTTATTATGGGAATTAATGTATGAAAAGTCTCTTACTTATTTATTAAATAATGTTCAGTAGCCTTACATATATGTTCATACATATCAGGCACTTAGAGAGAATTGATGTGTGTGTGTATTTAATTACGGCAAAGCACACTAGGGCTATCTGCCTAAGGGGAGGGATACCTTCGTGGAGGACTTTCTAAGGGAAACTGGCTCGTATACACATTACACATGGGGAAAACCACAAAAACACCCATGCAGCCAGCCCATTCGCGGGATTCGAACCTCGGACTGAACTACCAGTGTTCAGCGACTTTACCGCTCGGCTGCTGTTGGGCTAGAGAGAATTGATACTAATGAGTTATATACAATAGCTTCCAGGCTATGAATAGTTTTGCACCGAGATTTGATACTAATTATTGAAATTTTTATAACCAAATCCAGTTAGAATAGCAAGAAAATCGGTTCTGAATGTCACAATATTTAATGTTTAAATATTGTTACGAAATATACAGGTGCGGTAAGATAGCTTCCTTGCAAAGAACTTTTAGGATTGTCATAAAATGGCAAGGGAAGGCAGGGTTGCTACATTTGGTGACAAAATTAGTGATATGCCATGGGCAGATGGAGAACCTCCTGGAACGAATTCTTACCGGCTTAGCCCAGAATGTTCTCGAACACAAGCCGAAATCTATGTAAACCCTACTGGTCTGCAGTCAGTTAGTGAGTGTGTGCCTCGTCTAGCAAGCTGATAGTCATGAGCGAGTGTCTCAAAGTCTAGCGCCGAGTTGGTCGTCGAGTGCATCGAAGAGTCTCTTAGTGTATCGTGGTTAGTGCATCATCGAAAGAGTGTGTTAAGCTCTGGGAACAACTGAACCGAAGATTTAAGAGCTATGCTCTCTGTGTCGTCGAGTGCATTGTGAGTTGCATGGAGAGTCTCGAGAGTACGTGGAGTACCGAGAACGACTGAGCAGAGTCGGGAGCTGTACTCTGGTGCTTTGCAGTGAAGCTGTCTCTACTGTGTCAAGGCAGTGCCGCTGGTTGTTCCAGCATATTTATAGTAGATCTTCGACGACTGTAAAAGTGTTTTGGAGCTGTCCTGATTAATATTGGTAAATAAAGTGTGTTTTGATACTCCATCAAGTGTTGTCGTTATTCACTCCAAATCTATGAACCCCGTACGAATGTGAAGGAAGAAAATAACGTGACAACTGGTGTCAGAAAAGAAAAATGTAACAATATCATCAAACATGAATCTAAAGCCAAGAGAATGTCATATCTTTCAATTATTTAATGATTGCACTTTATTGTAAAACATTCCACTTTTACTAGCTTCCATGAGCTGAAATCTTATTCCATTTATTCTTTTCTTTCCTTATTTTTAGCTCTTTATTTATCAAAAGGTTTGGGAAAGGTGAGCTATTTGGGGGGGGGATTGATTATCTTTATAATGAATTCCCTTTCTATCTTGTTACTTATATTATTCTTACTTATGTAGTCAGTCATGTTATCTATTTTCCTTGAATTATATGGTTTGTACCCCTTGCATTTGAACTTATTTACAAAATTATGTAATATATTTTCCTCCTTCATTAATCATTTTGATAACTTTAAATATTTTCTTTAATATTATTAATGAGTGGAAAAAAATAAATATTTTTTGAGAATCTAATAAATGTTCTGTCTCAGAAATCTCGGTATAAAAAATAAAGTGAAGAACTTTATGGTAAAGCTGGAGTGTTAAGAAGGGGGGAAGATAAATGAAGGGGAATGTCCTAGGGCAGGGTTTCTTAAACTTTTTAATGTGGGGACTCCATAAGCATTGCGCAAATCCGACGCATGCGTGAGTGAAACTGTCAGTTTCTTCACTTGTACTGTAATATACTATTGCAGTTTTAGGTCATTAATTGTAATTTTTAATGTAAAATGAACATTTCTAGTGTATAAAAAAAGCATTGAAAAGTTTTGATTTTTCTTTGTTTGCATTATCTTATCTCTATCTATTTTCAGATACATTATATAAAAATATTTAATAATTGTAAAATTATTATAAGTTTAAAAAATATCAAAATTGCTAAAATTTTTGGCAACCCCTACTGCAGGTCCCGTGACCCCACAGTTTAAGAAGCTCTGTCCTAGGGAGTTATTTGAAAGACTTTAGCTTCTTTCAGACTAATAATTGTGCATTTTTTGATGAAGGAAGACAATAAAATTTTGTTTGATTGAATATAGCAAAACACATGAGTAATATCTATCTAAGGGAGGTATGTCTTTGTAAGAGAAATTGGATTATGTTTATATTATGGATGAGGGAAAACATAAAAATATCTATGTATTCAGACCATTTGCCAAGATTTGAACCAAATCAAATTGCCAATGTTCATAATCTACTCAGCCATTGGTGTGTCCTGAATAAAGGAATTGAAATAAGAAGTATCTATAATCAGGCTTTAAAAAAATCTGATGTGAACACAAATTATACAGTCAAAAGTCGTTAATTCGGACATCCATAATCCGGACCTCAAAGCTACAAACTTTCTGCGCATGCGTCAGCAGCTGTGAATTAGCGTGTGCGCATGCGCAAAATACGTTTACGAATGTGCGTTTAATGTATAACGGACGGTATAAGCTAAGCTCTAATTATCTATTTCAGTTAATGTTGCAGATTGCGTTGTTCCTTAATCTTCGAATTGGATCCGGCTTATTATTTTTTGCAGACTGTTAGAGCAATTGGCTAATCTTTAGAATATGGTAACAGGTAGTTTGGCGACATTTTGGTAAGGCGATAGAGGTTACTAGCTGGGACTTTAGCAGTAATCTGAGAAGTACACAGTTCGAATCACAGATTATTTTGTCTCAGAGAAATGAGAGATTATGAGACATGTAATGTGACATTTTCCGGAAAATTCTGATTGTGATTTTAGCTAATAAGTACTTAGAAACAATTTCGCTGCTAAAGTGCAGAATCGCCCACTTATTTGTTTGGCGCTTTTTACAAGAGTAAGAAGAATTGAATTTTTGTCAATTTTCTTTGACTTTTTAAGTGAAAATAGGTCGATGTATACACAGATAAAGTCAAGAGTATGCGCAATGCCATTTTTGTGCAATACTGGGATGTTTTTTTAAGTGAAAATAGGTCGACGTGTACATGGATATCGTGTATGTGCAATTCTTAAAAATGCGGCAAGCAGTTTGCGATTCTGCACTTTCTCCCAATTTCGCACCTAATCTTCGTCATGATTAAGCATTTTTGTTCCATAAAAGTTATAGTATAAGCGTAATTCGGCTAGCAGATTATTCGAAAAAATTTTGAGTAAAAAAAAAAAAAAATGCCTTTACTTCTTGAAAACAAAATGCCGTCCAAAACAAAACTAGCAGGTTGCTGTAGCAGGGTTGGTCACCTAATTTTCGCCAAAAAATCGCCAAGTTACCATAATGTAAAGATTCACCGAGGAATTTTATAAAAGTAAGCTTGAACTTTCGATTATGTCAAATAGAATTTCCGGTTTATATTTACTAATATGTAACGGATCTACAAAGCGAAAGAATGTTTCGGAGTCCATTAAACAAAAAGTGGAATTGCTGCAAAAAATGAATAAAGGCATATCCTTTGTTTATCTAAACTTTAACGTTTGTTTATCTAAACTTTGTTTATCTTTAACGCTGCCGCACACACAATTAATTGGAAGTTGATCTGTCAGCACTATCCTTATCTTCAGGGCAGATGTTTTTATTTTGTTTGGCTTATAATTGCTTACTAAATGTAGTATTTCATTTCGATGTACTCCGTCTTTGTTATGATTTAAATCAAATGCCTAGTCATTATAATTCGCGGTTAATCTTTACATTATGGTAACATGGCGATTTTTTGGCGAAAATTTGGCGACCAACTCTCCTACAGCAACCCTCTATTTTTTTTTTCCCGCCGCCATTTTGTCTTCACGAAGTAAAGACATGTTTCTTTTCTTTTTATCTACTGAACACTTCTTCCAACAATCTACTAGCCGAATTACACTTATGCTAGAAATTTTATCTAACAAAACTGCTTAATCATGACAAATATTCACTGCAAAATTGGGAAAAAGTGCACAATAGCAAACTCCTTGCGCGTTTTTCAAAATAACACATACACGTAAACCATGTACACGTCGACTTATTTTTACTTAAAAAAACATCCCAGAATTGCACAAAAATGGCATTGTGCACACTCTTCACTATATCCATGTACACCGCTTTTTTCTCATAAATTAGAAAAATTTCACGAAAATGCATGACAATTTTCTAAATCTTTAAACCCGGTAAAAAGAACATATATGAAATTACCTGATCGCGAAAAAGTATATACCCTTTCCAAATGTGAACATTTCCACATATAAAATATCCAAAAACTTTTACCTCTCAATTATCTATTATATTATAAATGTCACCAACTAATTCATACTGCAAACATTACAAATGGTTACAAATACTTAGTGTCAAATATTTAAATTATTTCCATCCACATTTACTTCCACTTTAATGTATACCAAATTCCTACAAACATATAATTCACAAAATAACTATCATTTAATTAAAATATAATTAAATTCAAAAACACTACTTAAAATATAAAAATCATTGCTAATAACAATTTTCCAATAATACCATATTATTTTATTTACTCCTTACATTTAGAAGAATGCATAAAAATAATATCCTCAAATAATTAAAAATACTAACTTACCTAATCTTCTTCAGAATCTTGATTACGTGTCCGATAAATTTTTCTTATTTCCTCTGCTAAATAAAAAGCAAGCATATGTGCGCCTGTTTCAGGATCTTTAAAATCATACTTATAGTTCACAGCAAGGTACCAGGTAAAATTAATAACTTAATAAAACATCTTTACTTCTATCTCGCACAACCTTAAAGAAACACTTATTACTACCCCTTTCAATCTCACTAAATACCCATTTCGAATTCACTTTAGTTAGGGCCATGAGATCCAAAAATTAACGAACACTGTTTCACACAACGCAGAATAAAGCTAAATACAAAATTTCCAGATTTTTTCCCGATTTCCCCCCTTTTCCGATTAAAGAACTGCAATTCGTCCATTAATATCACATGACATATCCCATGATCTCTCATTTCCCTCACGCAAAATAATGCGTAATCGGAACTGAGTACTGCTCACATTATTTCCAAAGTCCCAGGTAGTAACCTTTATCGCCTCCAAAATGTCGCCAAACTACCATTACCATATTCTAAAGATCAGCCTAATTCGCTTCCGATAGTGAAGAAAGCGACAGAGGTTATTGAAAACGAAAAAATTTCGATTGACAAATTAGTCGGTATTCTCGACACAGCAATTATAGGACTTGAACAGCGGAACTTTGTAGCTAAACAAGAAATTATGTCTGTTTAATAGAATTAAAGAGAAAGTATTATCACATGAAACGAAGCAACTTAAACAACTTACATTGAAAGAAATGTTTAATAAAGTAAACAAATAAATATTAAGCTTTTTTTTTTGTAAATTTTGATACACTTTAGATCATAATTGTTCTTTATTTCGTAAATTACGGTTTCATATTTTTAATTTTATAATTTCTGCATGCCATTTTACCAGATTTAAACTGATGATCTATAATCCAGAAAAATCGATAATCTGGAATCGCCGAAGTCCCGACAAGTACGGATTAACAACTTTTGACTGTACACATTTTTTGCTGCATTTCACTTAAAAATTTTAACTTATTTACTCAAATTATTATAACTTAATTAACCAATTCCTCAAAGCAGATTGGAAATGACATCAAAATTGCAGATTTTGGATTTAAATATCCAGGTCAATTTTTGTCATACAGTAGCCAAACTTTTTGTATTTTTATCTTTTCATAATGAGTATAAAACTTTTCCAAATATAAGTATGGAAACCAGGAGACTGCACTAAAAATTAGATTCCATTATTTATCCTTTTTTAAATTTAAAAAAATTTAAATTAATTTTTTTTTAAATTTAAGATTTTTTAATTTAAATTTAAAATTTTGCAATTTTAAAATTAAAAATTTAAAATTGCAAAAACATGAATATTTGTGTCATTTAACCCTTTTGATCCTAATGGGCATGCACATCCCAGAGATTAGATTTCATTCCGCATTGAGTAAATAAAACCAACTTTTAAATGAGTTTTTACGTTTGCAGCATTTTTAAGGAATTAGGGAACAAATATATGACTAAAGAAACATAGCCTATTTGCCAATTGTGTGAAGTTGCACTTTGTGAAGACTGCTTTATGCCATATCATACTTAACATGTATTGTAAAAATAAAATATTCAGTACATTTCATTTAACTTTATTATTTATTCACATGCATTGTAAGGTTATCACAATATCCTAGACGATTAGGACGAAAAACTCATATTACACTTCTTTTAGTATGTCAACATTAAATTAAAGTACTTTTCATAGTTAAATTTTAGTCATGCAGAAGTCGGGTTGAAGGGGTTAAATCACTTCTGTACTTGGAAATATATGTCTATGACCACTAATTGCAAAAATAAAGGCCAGGTAAGGACTTTTAAGTTGGGTAACGGTTGGATATATATATATATACAGTAAAAAATTTTTAATCTGGACTCGTCGGGACTTCGGTGATTCCGGATTATCGGTTTTCCCGTATTATAGATCATCAATTTAAATCTGGTAAGATGGAATGCAGAAATTATAAAATTAAAAATATGAAACCGTAATTTATGAAAAAAGAGCAATTATTGATCTAAAAAGTATCAAAATTTACAAAAAAAAAAAAAAAAAAAAAACTTAATATTTATTTGTTTACTTTATTAAACATTTCTTTCAACGCGCGCATGCATAAAGCATACATTACGCATAGTCGAAATTAGAAAATTGCAACCAGAAAAGTATTTGTTGTGTATTCGTGATATTTATAATGACGAGGAATTTGATTTAAATCCTATCAAAGACGGAGTACGTCGAGATGAAATACTACATTTAGTAAGGAATTATAAGCCGAATAAAATAAAAAACATCTGCCCTGAAGATAAGGATAGTGCTGACAGATCAACCTCAAGTTCATTTAGCGCCGCGACGTTTCCGCCCATCTCGCAGAGCAGCGTGAAATTGATAAACAGATTTCGGGAATGGTTAAAGAAACAAAGGTTATGCCGTTATCCATTTTTTGTAGCCATTCCACTTTTTGTTTGATAGACATCGAAACATGCTTTCGCTTTTTAGATTCTTTGGCAGCTCCAGAACCGGAAATTCTTTTTGACGTAATCGAAAGTTCAAGCTTACTTTTATAAAATTGCACTAACAGTCTACAAAAAATAATAAGCCGGATCCAATTAGAAGATTAAAAAACAACACAATCCGAAACATTAACTGAAATAGATAATTTTAGCTTAGCTTATACTGTCCGTTATACATTAAACACGCATGCGTAAACACATTATGCATTTACGCATGTGCAGAAAGTTTGTAGCTTTGAGGTCCGGATTACAGATCATTCCGGATTATGGACATCCGGATTAAAAACTTTTGACTGTATATATAATGAGGAATTTGGAAAGCCAAATATTTGGGCTAAAGCTGCCAAGTAATAATTCAATAATTTATTATTAGAAAAGGTTTTCCATCCATTAAGAAATAGAAATTTAATCAAAATAATGAATTATTGGAATGAATTTTAGTCAGTATTTTAAGTAAAAGCATAAATTTAGATTTCTGTTGTAGTAAAAAATTTTAAAAACTGTAAAGAAATAATATTTTGAACTGTAAAATTCTAAAAAGTAAAATTTAAGGTAGTACTAAAAAGGTAGTTATTGTTATTGACCATAGATTAATTGACTTGTCAAGGGGGAACAAACCAATGCACTATCAATTAACAATAACCAAATTAAGTGAGTATTTCATCTTTTTTTTCCAAGTACATATCAAATTAGTAATTTTGCTAGAGTTAAATCATAAGCTAATATATATATATATATATATTGTATATATAATAATTTATTTCCTAAACAGTATTGATTAATTGATTATATTATCTCCTAAGTTTAATTAAAGTAGAATTATTTTAAAAGTGTGCATCCATACTGGTAAGTTATATTTTGAAAGATGTTTTGAAGTAATTTGAAAGTAAAATGTTAATAATGTTTTAACGGGGACTGGAGTTAAATCATCACGAAGAATAATATTACAATTGTAAAAGTAAAAATTAAAACATGTAATTATTGTCATTGATCGGAAATTAGTTGACTTTTCAAGGGGAACAAACCAACTCCCGTTCAATGATCAATAATTGATAAAAATACGTAAATATGAAAGTGTTTCGTCTTTACTCGAGTTATAAGTTAAAGCCAAACCGGCAATTCTAGTCAGGCCAAATATTTCCGCGAATAGTTGTTACTCAAAGAACTGATTCTCATGAAGCATTTTAGTCAATTCAATTTGGAGTAAAAATCAATTACTGTAGAGAAATCTTGTAAAACTCGAGTAATCGTCCCCGACACTATCATCTTTATGTATTTGAGTACTATATTATTTGTAGAAATTAAACATTGGAAATTGTCATTATGAAATCGAAATCAAAGTAAAGTTGAAATAAACATAGAAGATTATAAAAAAGATAAATAATGCAAACTTTGCAAAAACTAATCAAAGAGAACATAAAAATAATATAAAAATAAAATAGAAAATAATATAAGTAAGATCAGTGAATGTACATGAAGATATAAAGGCCAGAAAGGTATTGAGTAACTTACATTCTTTCTAGTGGGGGAGTTGGCAATGTGTTCTCTTCGTGTCTGACTCAGAAGTGTAGGGTGTCCGAAAATTCTTAGCGGCAGTAGGGGCTTTGAATTATATCAGTCGGTAAGACTTGGGTGAAGAAATTTATGGTAGTGGGTGGGACTTGGAATTCTTGAGGGATGTATTTTGTGGAGTTCTTATCTGAGAGAGACCGTCTGTTAAGATTTTTTTAAAAATACTAGTGAATGGAAATTAATTAATTTCTGGCTAATTGTCGTGTCGCAATGATTAAGAATTTAAGAAAGGAAAAAGGTATTTTCGCTATCCAAGAGCTAGTAGACAGTCTAAAGGCAGGAAATAGGCCCATTTTTTTAGTAACAGTATATGTCTGAAGACAATTAGCTTTTTACAATATATGCAATTGAGTAATTACACTATATACAAATCTTTCAACTGACAGTCATCCAACTTATACCGCCTTCTCAGGTTTAGGAATAAATTATCATATCCCTATCAGTTAAATGATTTAGAGTGAGTATTTAACGCCTGCTCTTTTAAGACAATGGTTGATAAATTGAAAGGGAATTAGATTATTTTTGAGAATTTTGATAAGGATCAAAATTTCGCGTTGTAAATCTATTGTATCTGTGCATATAGTTTTAATTCGTTGTATTTGATTAATTATAGTATTGTTAATTACTTTTTTGGAGATGTTGGAGTTCCAATTTATTAATTTGTTAGTATTGAAATTGAAATTTCTTGTTTTGTCAAAAAGTAAAATTTTTTTGTAGTTAATGATTTGAAGATCTAGAAAGTCTATGCTATTTTGTGAATTATTAGTTTTATTAAGTTTAAGACAATTCGGATAAATGTCGGAGTTTTCAATTTTACCAAAATTATTAATTGTAATAAGGTCATCAATAAATCTGTAGGTGTGTTTGTAGTAATTTAACTCTTGTGGTTGTAGATTTTTTTGGAAGTTAAATTCTTTGACAAATAAAAAGATATTACAGATCGAGGTGCTGGAATGTAAGCCCATTGGCAATCCTCTGACTTGTTTAAAAAGTTGATTTTGAAACTTGATGTAGTTATGAAAAAGTGTGCATTTTAGGTAGGTTTTCCATTTGTCAAGAGTCATGATATTGAGTATATTAGGGAAAAGTATTGGTAGATCAAGTAGACTGGTATAGATTTCTTCTAGAGGAAGTGAGGTATATAAGTTTTCAAAATCATAGCAGTTAATGTTTTGGATGTTAATGGTATGAATGGTATTAATGACAGGAGTGTTATTATGAATGATCCAGCAATAGTTATGATTAGTGTTACAATCATTGAAAATAAATTTACAGATTTTATTAAGTTGAATTGAAAAATAATAGTCTATATTTTTCTTGTAATTATTAGTTCCATTAGCTATAAATCTAAATTTTAATGGTGTTTTATGGAATTTGGGAATCGCATAAAGATTAGTAAATCTGTTGTAGTTTGCATTGAAAGTAATATTGAGTTTCTTATGAAAAGTTTTAATCCTGTTTATTATAGATGTTTCTGTAAGGTTGGCTGATTGATAAGTAGTTGCGTTGAGAAGTTCTTTATGAATAATCTCAGTGTAGAATTGTTTTCATATAATGCTAAAGTTATTAGTTGCTTTATCTATTTTTGTAATAGTAAAAAGCTGTTTTAATTTACTAATATCAGATGTAAGTTGTGACCAGTTCAGTGTACTTTTAAATTTGAGGTGACTGATTTCTGTGGATATGCGTTAAAGAATTTTAGCTTTCCATTTTAAGAAGGTATCTATGGGAAAATTCAGTTGATAGCTTGCTTTAACTATAAATTCGTTGATGTTGTTTTCGAAAGTCTTGTAACAGTAATTTGTAGTCATGTTTCTGACTGGTCTAAATTTTGTACCATAACTCATTAGTGTTTTTAGTTGATGATTTTGTATGATATTCAGGTTGCCAGTAATTATGTGCTGGTGATGAGAATCTACGTAATTGCTGTAAATTGGTGTCTTACAATGTCATTCTGCAGTTTCATCTATTTCATGGTGGTTAGTAAGCAAGTTGCTTAAGGTCCTTTGATATTTAAATGCAATCATTGGTATAGTGTCAACTGCGGGGAAGTAATCTTTACAATCTCTGATGATTCTTGAGAAATGAATATTGTCAAACTGCGGATGCAGAAAATTGACTTTAAAATAAATTTTGCGTTGAGTGAGACTATTAGAGAGTTTGAAAAGACTAAAATCAAGAATCATGTCTTTAATGATTTGTATGTCGTCGTAGCTTTCTTGAATGAATTTTTTTAGTTTGATAAGGAATTTATTAGTACAGGAGTGTAACCAGTTGAGAAGTTTCTTGGGAAAACAGTCCGAGTCAAAAAAACATTTCAATTGTTTTTTCAATGCAAGTGTATCCAAAGTGGATAAAAATCTCGCATTATTTTTTATTTTGCTTCCTCTTTTTCCTCTCTGCGTTTTGATGCTGTAGAGTTTAAATTGGCTGAAAATAGACTTCTTAGAAGTATCTCTATGACTATGTATATAAGTGTTAAGTCCATATGGATAAAGTGAACGTTGTTTTAGTATATAGAGAGATTCCTGAAAAATTTGTGTTTTGTGATTGGGTATTATATCTAGTATCTGAAGTTGAATAGAGTTGAAATCATGGTGTTTAAAGTGTTCTAATTCTGCTGTATTAAGTTGTGATGGTGTACTTATTTTAATGTTATTTTTTTGTGCGTTGAATTTTTTGATTTGAGCTCTATGGTTATTGATTCGAAAGTTAAGATTGTTTTTAGTCTGTCCTATGTATTTAATATGTCAAGTACCGCATGTAATCATGTAAATACAGTTAAATGTTTTCCATAGAAATTGTTTTTTGGGTTTACCTGTAGCAGGCATGGCGTTAAATTTTCAAGTTTGTCATCTAGTGGAATGACATTTAGTGATTTCAATATGAGTTAAACTAGCAAGATATAAAAGTAAGGAGGCTGCTAACCTTCAATACAGTAAAGTTTTTGTATAAGAACTTTAAAACTTAAAAAGGTTGGAGATAATATATAAAGTGGGTACATTAGGTAAGAGATAAATAGCGCTAATAGCTGCTATTTAGCATATCAAATGTTGTATGAACTTAAATCCATTTAGTACGAATACAAGTTATTATTACTTGCGCAATTGCTGCAAAGTTAGTTAATAATAATTTATTTCCTAAACAGTATTGATTAATTGATTATATTATCTCCTAAGTTTAATTAAAGTAGAATTATTTTAAAAGTGTGCATCCATACTGGTAAGTTATATTTTGAAAGATGTTTTGAAGTAATTTGAAAGTAAAATGTTAATAATGTTTTAACGGGGACTGGAGTTAAATCATCACGAAGAATAATATTACAATTGTAAAAGTAAAAATTAAAACATGTAATTATTGTCATTGATCGGAAATTAGTTGACTTTTCAAGGGGAACAAACCAACTCCTGTTCAATGATCAATAATTGATAAAAATACGTAAATAAGAAAGTGTTTCGTCTTTACTCGAGTTATAAGTTAAAGCCAAACCGGCAATTCTAGTCAGGCCAAATATTTCCGCGAATAGTTGTTACTCAAAGAACTGATTCTCATGAAGCATTTTAGTCAATTCAATTTGGAGTAAAAATCAATTACTGTAGAGAAATCTTGTAAAACTCGAGTAATCGTCCCCGACACTATCATCTTTATGTATTTGAGTACTATATTATTTGTAGAAATTAAACATTGGAAATTGTCATTATGAAATCGAAATCAAAGTAAAGTTGAAATAAACATAGAAGATTATAAAAAAGATAAATAATGCAAACTTTGCAAAAACTAATCAAAGAGAACATAAAAATAATATAAAAATAAAATAGAAAATAATATAAGTAAGATCAGTGAATGTACATGAAGATATAAAGGCCAGAAAGGTATTAAGTAACTTACATTCTTTCTAGTGGGGGAGTTGGCAATGTGTTCTCTTCGTGTCTGACTCAGAAGTGTAGGGTGTCCGAAAATTCTTAGCGGCAGTAGGGGCTTTGAATTATATCAGTCGGTAAGACTTGGGTGAAGAAATTTATGGTAGTGGGTGGGACTTGGAATTCTTGAGGGATGTATTTTGTGGAGTTCTTATCTGAGAGAGACCGTCTGTTAAGATTTTTTTAAAAATACTAGTGAATGGAAATTAATTAATTTCTGGCTAATTGTCGTGTCGCAATGATTAAGAATTTAAGAAAGGAAAAAGGTATTTTCGCTATCCAAGAGCTAGTAGACAGTCTAAAGGCAGGAAATAGGCCCATTTTTTTAGTAACAGTATATGTCTGAAGACAATTAGCTTTTTACAATATATACAATTGAGTAATTACACTATATACAAATCTTTCAACTGACAGTCATCCAACTTATACCGCCTTCTCAGGTTTAGGAATAAATTATCATATCCCTATCAGTTAAATGATTTAGAGTGAGTATTTAACGCCTGCTCTTTTAAGGCAATGGTTGATAAATTGAAAGGGAATTAGATTATTTTTGAGAATTTTGATAAGGATCAAAATTTCGCGTTGTAAATCTATTGTATCTGTGCATATAGTTTTAATTCGTTGTATTTGATTAATTATAGTATTGAACAAACCAGCTCCCGTTCAATGTACAATAATTAAGAAATAAATACGAAGGTGTTTCGTCTTTTACTCAAGTACTGGCAATTTAAGTTAGGCCAAATATTTCCATGAATTGAAGGGATCAAGAACCAATGCAGAACACCAAAGAACTCATCCTGATTAAGTATTTTCGCTAATTCAATTTTGAGTGAAAAGCAATTTATGCAGTAAAATTGATAAATTACTTGAGTAATTGTCCCCCGACACCCTTGTGTTTATACATTTTAATTCAAAACTATTTGTAAAAAATTAAACATTGGAAATTGGCATTATGAAATAGAACTCAAAGTAATTGAAATAAACATTAGAAAATTACAAAGTATAAGAAATATAAAGCAATCTTTGCAAAAACAAATTGAAATTTAAAATATATATAATAAGAAAAGGGAATGTACATGAAGATATAAAAGGTCAGAAAACGCATTAATTAACTTACGTTCTTTCTAGTGGGAAGTGGGCAAAGTGTCCTCTTCACGTCTTACTCAGAAGGGTTGTGTGTAAATTATATATATATATATATTATATATATATATATATATTTGGTACTGCCAATTGAATAAAAAAGGGATATTCATAACTGAATGTTATAGCAGTCTCATATGCAAAATTTCAACATTGTATGAGTAATCGTTTTCAAGTTATGCAAGATACATATGTACAGATGACATGAAAAAAATCCATTTTAAATCTGTTTTACAATCCATTGTGGAATAAAGTGTCCTTTATTCTGACCTTATATATATAGACCTTATGCAAAAAAAAGTCAAAATGGATTCATGAACAAGTTCGAATAGATATATCCATTGAAATTTGAAACCCAAAATTTTTCTTAATTACAATACTTCCTTTATTTCGCATAAAAAAAGTAAAATAAAAGAAGACTGACATATGAAGAAAGACCTTGCTTTTGTTGTTTTTAGAACATATATCCGGCATTCAGATTGTCATTTCTTTAAATTCTGGTTAACTTTTCTTTTCGTTACTATTTGGCAAATTCTTCATTTCATAGAATATGTGTTTTTCTGAATTTCCAATTTTTGTTGAACGTTGTGAATATTTGCTTCAGAGATACTTGGTATGTGTATCATCTGTTATGTAAATGTGCTTGCAGCCATCAGTTATGATTGTATTTACTTCTTCCATTTACCGAAAATCTCAATACCCATTTTACATAAAATGTAATAAATACCTATTTGTGTGCAGTTTCTTCCTTAAGACTCTGAGAAGACAGTCACATTCATTTCACAAGAAAATTTCTGCTATGTTTTAATTTATCCACTTTTTGATTAGATGTATATTGGAAAAAAAAAAAAAAAGGAATCAAGGTACACTACTCAAAAAAAGGGGGGGGACAGTTCTGTATCATTCATTCTACTGGGCCGATTGACGAAATTACTCCACATTTTAAAAATATTTATTAATATAAATTTTCTAGAATTTGATTTTATTTATTTGAATTGCGTTTCTTTGGAAGAATATTTTGTGACCCAGACTATGATGCGTGTGAAAACTGAATATATTAAAAGAGAAAATACAGTAAAGTGCAGTTAACATGCCTTTCAATGTTCCATTCAGAAAAAATATATAAATGAGAAAGATGTATAACCAACATTTTAACTTAGGATGACTTGCATATATTGCTTTAAACAGTTTTATCATTGTGCCCATTACTTTACATAATTTATCATCCTACATTTAATTTCTTAAATACTATTAATATTATAGTCAACTACAGTACAAAGTCTATTATCCGGAATGATCTATAATCCGGACTTCAAAGCCAACAAACTTACGCATACGCGTAAAGCGTTTACGCACGTGCGTTTGTTGCACACGTCCACTGCGCATGCGCACTTTCGATAGTGGAGAAAGTGACAGAGAGGTTATCGGAAATGAAAAAATTTCTATTGACAAGTTAATCGGTATTCTTGACACAGCAATTACAGGATTTGAAGAGTGGAACTGTGTAACTAAACAAGAAATTATGTCTTTATAGAAGAGAGAATTAAAGAGAAAGTATTAGCACAAAAAATACAGCTGAAACAACTCACATTGAAAGAAATGTTTAATAAAGTAAACAAATAAATATTAAGCTTTTTTTATATAAATTTGGATACCCTTTAGATCATAATTGCTCTTTATTTCATAAATTACGGTTTCACATCTTTAATTTTGTAATTTCTGCATGCCATCTTACCAGATTTAAATTGATGATCTATAATCCGGAATCGCTGAAGTCCCGACGAGTCCGGATTACGGACTTTGTACTGTATTTTGTTTTTGAAATTGCAAGAATCAAATATTATAAAATTAAAAAATTTTTAATTAAAAAAATACTAAATTTTATGCAAAAATTTATTTTTTCTTCTCAACCTTTTCCGGTATGCTACTTTTTAAAGTTGGAATTTTACAAAAAAAAAAAAAAAAAAAAAAAAATGTAGGCAGTTTATTTAGGCCTAAGAGAGTATGCAGGTATAATTTTACAAAGATTGCACAAACCGTTTCCATTTTGTGGGTGTGTCCGAAGCGAACACACTGAGTCGCATGAGCTGCGATAGGTGAGCATTGCTGTGAAGCTCGTATTATAGTAAAATCCTTAGTCTATGATTTAAAAACAGTAGAATCTGATCTCTGTAGCAGATTTAGCATAACCCAGGATGCACCACGGGGAGGCCTGCTACTCTCGGGAAAGAAAAAGGAAAATCTTGATTACAATGGGCCTTTTTTAATATATAAAGATAAAATACGGATAAATATATATATATATACAGTTGGCTACATTTACATTATATACATTCTGTTTTTTTTTTCCCTCGTGGTACTTTTTGAAGCATGTAGTTCCACCTTTCTGGACAAAGTATAACCTCACATTACAAGTTTTGCACATGTACCACGACACGTGGGATTTTTGTCTAGTACTAGAGTAAGCGCATCATCTTCTCTTTCCCTTTACTGGCATGTGTTCCACATTTGAATGCCATTTTTCCTCAGAAACACACACTTTATAATGGGGAGCATCTTGGGGGCTTGAGATCTGTCGCTTCAAAGAGGTTTTGAATTTCCCCATTGCGCAGAGAGAAAAGATCAACTCTAAACGGAATTTTTTTAGCAGTATCTATTTCTCCGTCTGTTATCATTTTGTGCAATATGTAGCTGTTTATCACAACTACATCAAGGAAATGAAAGAAAATGTGGTGCCACCACATTTTACATTTTCTGTCTATTTCGTAGAGTGATGTTAGTTGGTCAAATTTATCTACAAACCCCATATTTTTGTTGTAGCTGGAAATGGCTTTTGGACAATTGATTTTTGTGCCATGCTTTCCTCTCAACTTCAAGAGGATCAACTGCATCTGGATGAGATGTTAGAATGGACACACATCGCTTGTCCTGTAAGATCTATCTCTACTTTTCCATATATACTGACTTAGATCCTACAACGAACCTGGCAAATTCTCGCACAGATGTGAAATAAATATCATCACAGAAGAAGGTTGTAAACTAACCCTTTATTAACTCAAACTAAAGTAACAGACAAAAACACCGTTCACTTGCAGCGATAACTTAAACGTAGATGAGAATACAAAATCAAACCTGAAAAGTAAGTGAGTGCAAGAACGCACTTTAAAATTTACTCCTAAGAGATGGACTCTCAGAAATCTAACTGGCGTGATACTAAACTGATAAGGCCAATGACCACAAAATAACAACGAAACGTGTGCTAG
Organism: Stegodyphus dumicola; assembly: GCF_044657685.1. Classification (NCBI taxonomy): domain Eukaryota; kingdom Metazoa; phylum Arthropoda; class Arachnida; order Araneae; family Eresidae; genus Stegodyphus; species Stegodyphus dumicola. The sequence goes on from NC_140776.1 coordinate 41,392,952, forward strand.
GCTAGCGAAACATGCTCTGAATAAACTGAGATAATCACACGTTTAAATAGCACATCACTTAACTTTAAATTTACATCCTGGAATGACTTACAAATGAACTGGAAGTTGATCTGTCAGCACTATCGTTATCTTCAGGGCAGATGTTTTTATTTTATTCGGCTTATAATTCCTTACTAAATGTAGTATTTAATCTTGATGTACTCCGTCTTTGATATGATTTAAATCAAATTCCTCGTCATTATAAATATCACGAATACACATCAAATAGTTTTTTGGTTGCAATTTTATAATTTCGGCTATGCTTAAGGTACGCATGTGCGCGTTGAAAGAAATGTTTAATAAAGTAAACAAATAAATATTAAGCTTCTTTTTTTTGTCAATTTTGATACTCTTTAGATCATAATTGCTCATTATTTTATAAATTACGGTTTCATATTTTTAATTTCTGCATGCCATCTTACCAGATTTAAATTGATGATCTATAATCCGGAAAAATCGATAATCCGGAATCGCCGAAGTCCCGACGAGTCCGGATTAAAGACTTTTGATTGTACTTCCTTTTAAGTATAAAACTGATCCACAAATACGTTCAATCACGTAGGAACCTTCAAATCTTGTGGAAAATTTTGACGCTTTTTCGAGTGGGGCGCAAGACAATGCATGTTTTCTTTTCAGTACTTTATCCCCAGGTTTAAAATTAAACTCTTTTCTTTTCTTATTATAATACAATGATTGTTTTTCTCTAGATACATCTGAATTTTTGATTGCATCATTAATTAACTTCTAGATATCTTTTTGTTTAAATTTTTCCTCCCTTTTCTGGACAAAAAATAATTTATATAAAGGGATAATTATCTTCCTTCCCAGAAAAAGTTCACAAGCAGCCTTTCCTGTGGTGTCATGCTTGGCCATTCTGAGGGCATACGCCAATTCATCTCTACACAGTCAGCCCAACGTCGGTGATACGTTTTACATAGCTCCGAATGATTTTAACTATGTTTCTCTTTACGCGCTCGGTAATATTTGACTGTGGTCTGCACAGGACCATCTCAAGGTGGCGGATGTCAAACCCTGCACATAGCTGCTCGAAAATTTGACTAGCGAATTGGGGGCCATTATCTGATATTACCCTAAGTGGTGCACCATATTTTAAAATGTATTTATTTAGAAAAGAATCGGCTACAATTTTTGCTGAGGCTCTTTTAAGGGGGACTATTTCTAACCATTTTGAGAAATGGTCTACTATCACTAGTAAATATCTATTTCTATTACTTTCACTTTTCGGAAATGGGGCCAGTAGATCTATTCCAATTAACTCATTAGGAAAAGTAGCTCTTATACTATTTAGATACCCAGCCGGGCTATAATTAACATCGTTAACTAACTGGCATGTATGGCAGGACCTGACATACTCGATTACCACTCTTTGAAGTTGCTAGAAAAAAAAATGCCTCGCGTGCTCTTTGTACAGTTTTACGAATACCTTGGTCTCCAGCTGTAACAGTGTCATGCAATTCCTTTAAAATACTGAGTCACAACCTGGCTGGAATGACTGGCCTTATTTCACTATTCTCATTTGTTGTTTTAGTATAAAATAATAGTTTATCGACTATTTCATAGTTTGCTACTCTATTCCTTATAGCTGCTATATCCGGATGCTCGAAATTATCCGGGTCTTGCAAGTATGCATAAATATACGTATATTCTGGATCCTTTTTTAATTCAGAAATAATTGTTTCTCTGGAATCTAATACTTTTGATGTTATAATGGAGTATTTTATTTGTTTTCCTTCTTCGTCCAATTGTATTCGAGATAATGTGTCTGCCACGATATTTTCCTTTCCCGGTGTGTGTTTAACTGTTAAGTTGAATTCTTGCAACTTCAATGCCCATCTTATAAGTCGTGGACTTAAGTTTTTGCCGGAGTATAGTTGTCCCACGGCAGCGTGATCAGAATACACGACTATTGGTGCCTTACCAAAATAAACTCTGCATTTCTGTACAGCTAAAAGTTCGGCCAAAGTTTCTCTTTCCATTGCAGTATAATTTCTTTGAATTTGAGTCAGTGTTTTTGAAAAATACGCCATGGGCTGTAATCTGTGCCCAAACCGCACCTACAGCGAAATCTGAAGCATAAGCTGAAATTTCGAGATTTTCATCCCTCTCCGGGAATTTTAAGACTGGCGCTTGAATTAGCGCAAATTTTACTCTTTCAAACGCAGTGTTTGCCTCAGCTGACCACGAAAATCTAGCTTTTTTCTTTTCCATTGTAAGAGTGGTTCCGCAATTTGTGCGAAGTCTTTTATAAATGTTCTAGAATAGCTACACATGCCTAAGAAAGAAGAGAGCTTTTTGGCAGTGTTGGGCGGTGGATAATTCTTTATCACAGTTACTTTCGAGTCTTGAGTTTCAATTCCGCGTTTTGAAATCTTGTATCCTAAGTATTTTAGTTCTTCTGCTGCAAACTTGCACTTACTCGCATTTATTTTTAGGCCTGCGTCTCTTAATAATGTAAAAACTTCACTTAAATCTTTAACGTGTTTATCAATATTTTCACTTGAAACAATCATATCATCGAGATAAATAAACGTTGATTTCCCAAGGACAGGTCTTAATATAATGTCCATGGTGTGTTGAAAAGTCGCTGAGGCTCCACATAAGCCAAAAGGTATTCTCAGGAAAGCATAAGCTCCTGATTTCATGATAAAAGCTGTTTTAGGCAAATCCTGTGGTTACATAGCTATTTGAAAATACCCTGAGGTAAGGTCTATGATGGTCATGTATTTGGTAGACCTAATGTTTCTGATCACTTTCTCAATTATAGGTAGAGGATAAATGGGGTATTTGGTTAAGCTATTAAGCTTCCTGTAGTCGATAGCTAGCCTCCAGGCTTTAAAATTTGAATTTGGCAGATATTTTTTTTTTTTTTACACGGCACTACAGGACTCGCATAAGGGCTACTTATAGGTTTAATAATTTTATTTACGAGCATGTGCTGAATATGCTCCTCAATGATTTTTTTTTCCTTCACGTGATCATATCTGTATGGCCTGGCCTTCACGGGCTCCTTACTTTTTAATTTCATGCTGAACTATCTGAGTGAGGCCAGGTGTTTCAGAAAATAAATCAGAAAATCATGTTACCAGATCTTGTAGTTTTCTTCTGTCTTCTGCTTTCACATGTTCCAGGTTGAGTTCCGGAGGCTCCACAGCTTGTACTTCCCTTGGCTCCATGTTAAGTTGCATAGTTTCATTCTGAAAATTAATTTCGGCTCCCACTGTTTTTAAAAAGTCTATGCCCCAAATTACCCAAACTTGTAGATTTCGCACTACAAAAAAAATATAGACTTTTGGAATTCATTTTTTATCTCTACATTAAACATTGATTTACCTATACATGAAAAATGTTTGCTCTGCGCTGCAATGACTTTGGTGTTTTGCATTTTAAATAATCTATAATTCTTAAAATTATTTTGAAAGAATTGTTCTGACAGAAAATTTGCTTCTGCTCCCGTATCCACCAAGGCCTCTGTTGGCACCTTATTTATTCGAATGTGAATTACAGGTAAGGACAAATTTTTTATAATCACTGTATTCAATTGAACTTTTGAGGGATTTTTATTCGAATGGGTTGAATTGGTACTTGCCATACAATTCGGCTTCAAGTCTAGCTCTATCCTTCACCACGGGAAAAGCTTTTACTAGCGCGGTTTTAAAATTGTCGAACGTATAAGTGGGGCTTCCAGTTTCTCCCAATCGAAATTTTCCAATGCCTTTAAACCAACTTAATGCCTGTCCTCGCAAGGCAGTCATGGCTATCGTGATCTTTTGTACACCAGGGAGAGGATAAAGTAAAAAGTGATTATCTAAAATTTCTAGGAAGCTAGTTATCCTTCTGATATCACTAAGGATTTCATGGAGGCCCTCATAGTGTCCACCAGATATCCAAAGCCTTCCATTATATTTCCAGAAGCCAGTGTGGTTTGCAGTGTCGATGGAGCTAACTCGGCTGCACCTTCATTGTTTAGCCATGAGTTCGGAAAAATTCGGCTTGTAAGATCTGTCTCTACTTTTCCACATCCACTCATTTAGATCCTACAATGAACCTGGCGAATTTTTGCACAGGCATGAATTAAATACCAGCGCAGAAGAAAGGTGCAAAATAACCCTTTATTAACTCAAACTAAATTAACAGAAAGCACGGACTTTGTGCGTTACAAAACACCGTTCACTTGCGGTGATAACTAAACGTAGACTAGAATACAAATCAAAATCTGAAAAAGAAACGAGTGCAAGAATGCACTTTAAAATTTACTCCTAAGAGATGGACTCGCAGAAATCTAGCTGGCATGATACTAAACTGATAAGATCGAAAGGCTTACTCGAGTGACTTCAAAATAACAACAAAACGTGTGCTAGGCTGGCGAAACATGCTCTGAATAAACTGAGATAATCACACGTTTAAATAGCACTTACCTTAACTTTAAACGCCTCACTCGGATACGCTGCTGGGACTTTCCGTTCCTGTTGCTCTCCGTTGCCGGTTGTTTTCTTTTGATACCTCTTTCCCCGGCTGCTTTCTTTCGGCTATGTTCTACTTGTGCTTGTGGTGAACACTTTCCGGTTGTGGACGAGGACCCTCCTTGGACTGGCTGTGGAATTTTTCGCTGTATTTTAGATTGTGTGCAAAGTAAGTTTAGTATTAAAAGTTACAATGTTGGAGTTGTTAAAGAGTCTTTTGTTTACGGGTGTATTTATGAGAACGGAGTCCGAATTGTAGAGCTGCTATGAGAACTCGGATGAAGAAGGACATTTTTTATAGTTCTTGTGTGGATTTGCAGTTAAATGGTTGCTGGTAAAGTATGTGGCTGTCAGTGGAGTTTAAGATTTGGATTGTGGTTTTCATGTAGTATGTTAACTTTGAAGGAAGTTTTTATTACTTTCGAAATTTTCAATCTCAGAAAGACATGTGATACAGGAAAATCGTGGCACTTTTGTTCAGAGATGTTGTATGACTGGCGAAATTTTATTTAGGAATGTATTATGGTTAAGTGCATTTTATTTTACTGTTTTTATTTTGTTTACATAGATTCTTGTCAAATAATGTTGGTTAGAAACTTTACGTTTTTGCTATCTAAATTTTTTTTTGTTTCGGATTTTTAGTTTAAATTGTGTCTTCAAAACATGGTTTTTGCATTGCGAAAACCGCGTTTTCGTAGACATTTTAGGCTTAAAATTCAAAATGTAGGCAAAAAATTTAGGTAGTAATGTGGCGGTGTGGAGTTTCTCACCAAAAATGTTTGGTGAGAAATTTGGCGGCCTGAAGGCGCATATGAGAGTAGTTCCATCTTTTATTGTGGAAATTCTTTTATTAGTATGCCTGAAAAAAAAGAAAGGAATTTAACATAATTATGGAGATTTAAGCAGTTCTTACATATGAGATTTATTTTATAAGTTAATACTGTTTTGATAAGAAATAATTCAGCTGTGGTTTTTTTAATTGCTTAGTTGCTTTTATATGATACTTTAATAAAAATTGCTGTATTTTTTATTTTGTTGTAACAGTGAAGGCGATCCAGCAATTTATGAAGATACTTATGTTGGTCTTAAGAAGTTCATTGAAACTGCTTTGGATACATACAGAGTTAGTAAATTAAATTTAAAATATGTTTTTAGTGCTATTTTATATGTTTATGTAAAAACTATAAATGTAAATATTTAAATCAATATTAAAGTATTTATTGATAAATTTACATATTAAGATATGTTTTAACCATCTACTTACATTTCTGTAAGAAATTAATATCAAAATAAAAGGTTACTTCTGACCTAAAAAATGAATATTTTATGCAGAATTTGTCACTAGAAGAAAAAAAAAATTTTTTTTTAAAATAAAATGTGGTACCTTTCAGTTTTAGTGGCAACCAAAACACCAAGAAAAAAAAACAACAATGTCAGAATGTTTTGTCCCATACCTCATCCTCAAGAAATTACTTTCTTAAATAATGGCATTTCGAGGGAAATGTATTAAAAAAAAACTTATATTTTCTGGGTGGCCACACATCAACAATAGCTGCTAATAGAGTATTAAAAATGCAGTGGCTTCATTTTCACTTAGTGGTAGATTGAATCATCATTTTGAATCCCCCTCCTCCCCAAAAAGAAAATAAATAAGTTTAATAAAATTTAAATAAATTAAAAAAATTTTCATTCATTGTTTAGTTCTATTCATTGTTTAGTCTTAAGTTGCAGCATTAGTATTGTATTTATGAATATAGCTAGAAGCATTATTAAAATAATTTCTTATGTAGTTTTGCATTTGTTATATTATTTAGTAACAAATGCCATCAAACATGCCATTTGATATCATAGAATCAATAAGCACCTAAATGTAACACAATGATTTTCAGTAAAACTTTTTTTAATATCTAAAAAGAATTCTATCAAATTAAGTCGATTTATTGTTATTTCTCAAAAAATTATATTTAAATTTCTTTTATCATTTGTGAAGGATTCCATAATCGCATTGATATTTTCATTATGAAATAAAATTCTTGCAAATTATACAGATTAAAAATGTAATATCTGTAGTTCATGAAATATCATGCTTTTTAATTATTTGTTGTTGTTAATTTTTAATTTGTAAATTATTTACTAATAAATCAAAAAAGAGCCATATTTATAACATTGATGTAATATGTATGTAAGGTATTATTTATGTAAGGTAGAAAATAATTTCAGCTGTAGATGTAAAAAGGGTGCATTTAGTTGAAATTCAAAAATTATGATTTTGATATGTCTATCTTGACATTATGATCACATATAATATAAGAATCAGTGTCTTTAAATATCAGTTATTTTCAAAGTATCTTTTTGAAAATTTTAATTGTTTTACTAAACTTTAAAAAAAAAAAAAAAAACCTTTTATGTACATTCAAAAATGCAGTGCATTCATTTTTAAAACAGGTATGAAACAAAATCATACAGAAATACAAGACTTTTGAGTTTTGTATTTCTGTTATTTCATTCATTGTTTAGTTCTGTCCATTGTTGTCCAGTTGTTTAGGGTGACAGTAGAGAATATTTAAAACAACTGTAATAATGAACAGAATTGAACAATAAATTCAAATACTAGGAATACAAGACTCAAATAATGATTTTATTTCATACTTTCTGTTATTTCATTCATTGTTTAGTTCTGTCAATTGTTGTCCAGTTGTTTAGGGTGACAGTAGAGAATATTTAAAACAACTAATAATGAACAGAATTGAACAATAAACTCAAATACTAGGAATACAAGACTCAAATAATGATTTTATTTCATATGTGTTTTAAAAATGAACACTATAGATTATAAATAATAAGTGCATGCATCTGCAGAATAAAATTTAATTGAAATTAAATTTGTTTAAGATAGAGAAGTCAATCTGAGAAATGAGTTATGAGTCTTAAGTTGCAGCATTAGTATTGTATTTATGAATATAGCTAGAAGCATTATTAAAATCATTTCTTTCACATGATTTTGTTGTATTACCATATATCTTCCCTATTGAACAAATTCAATGGAATGAGCATTCGTAAACTAGTTAATCCCATTCTGCCATTTTATTCTTTATTCAGGGATAGAAATGTAAAAAATAAATAAAGAAGTAAATGAAATTAATGTTCTAACTATACAGTATTATGACAGTGTTTTTGTGTTTTTCAGCATGAACTTTCAATGATATTGTATCCTGTATTTGTACACATGTACTTGGAGCTTGTGTACAATCAGCATGAAGCTAAAGGTAAAGTATGCTTTCATATTTGTAAGTGATAGATATATTTATAATTCTTTAAATTCATTTTATTTTTTTATTTTTGTAGCCAAATATTTTATGGATAAGTTTGGACCAGAACAAGAAGAATATTATTTGGATGATGTTAAAAAATTGTCATGTTTGACCAAAAAAGATCACATGAAAGGAAATGAATTTATGGACAATTTTAGGTAATTTTAATATTATTTGATATAGCTTATCTCTTTTTTTCCCCCATTTCTTTGATCCCTCCCTCCCGATATATGCCAAGGAAATTTTCAAATGCTGTTACAGTTCATATAAATGCATTTGAGAAAATATCTGTAATTTATTATCTTTAAAAAGTTGTATAAATTTTATTTTGCAGGTCAGGTCAGTTTACGGTTAGATTGTCAAGAGATACATACAATTTCCTAAAACGACACTTGCAGGACAAGAAAAATAATGTTTTACAAAATATTATTCAAGAGCATCTTTATCTTGATGGTATATTATTTTAATATTTTTTTAATTTATGAAATTGACACAGTTCTTTAAATATAAATTTGTGGTTTTTATATACCATTAATGAAGTAATTTTTATGAATATTATTTTTATGAATATTATTTTTATGAACTATATTTAATCCTTTATATAAATATAGCTTTTCTGTTTCTGTAACAGAAATTTAGGAATACTTAGCTGTAAGTGATGTTCTGTATAATTTTTATTATAAAAAATATGTGTATTTCCGATATGTATATATGTAGTTATCAAATTTATACTATATTTCTTTTGGAAATATATTTTAATTATTTTATTCCTAAGTGTACTAGCAATTTGATTACAATAAATAAGTCTGTTTCATTAACTTCAGGAAAATAGCCTTTTAATTTAATAGTATTAAAAAATGAAGAATTTTTGTGTAATAATTAGCTGTCTCTTTGTAGTTTAATAGTATTGAAAAATGAATTTCTGGGTAATAATTAGCACAAGTAACAATATTCATTGTGCAGTTCACTTTTGCCCCAGCTCTGCCATTTTGGCAAATGAAAATACTCTATTTCCCATAGTTATCCTTCTATCATCATTGACACCATGTATGAGAAGCTTTCCAAGCCTTCATTGCCTTTGACTTAAATTGTAGAGCCAGTAGAATTTTTTAAACAGGAAATTTGAAAAATAAGCAATGCCCTTGCTGGGACTTGAACTCCAATCTCCTGATGCTAGACGGATGTACTTCCAGTTGCATCATGAAAACACATAGTAAGGAAGGAGATAATTCCTTGCATTCTCCCCTCTCCATTTAAATTGAGAGATGAGATTATCCAGTTGCCTAATTTAGGTGGTGACAAATCATCGTCCACCACATTTTAGTTCAGGTACGATTTGTTGTCATGAGAATTTCCAAAGCGAGAAATATGAAAAATGAAAATGCTGTCGTCAAGGGTTCGAACTCTGGACGTCCTGATGTTAGCCAGATACTTCCAGTTACACCACAAAGGCACATAATAAAGAAGGAGAAAATTCCATAGAAAATCTTCACCTTCAGTGCACTTTATTTTTCTATTTTAGTGCCATTTACTCCAAACTCAATCCTTTACTTGCTTAAATGCTTCCATCACTATGGTTTTTCAGTTTCTTTTAAACCTACCAATGAAATCAAATTTGCAGTTGAGGGAGGGGGAAATCAGACATCCAGTTGTAATGCATTCACAAAATTCCTTGTGAATTAAACTTATATTGGACGAACCAACTAAACTCCAGAATTCAGAATAAGGGATATGATATCATAAATAGCTATTAATAAAAGGCTTTGCTAAGTTCCTATTCTTTAAATAAAACCTGTTTATTTCAGTTTTTAGAACCCAAAATTATAACTCATGCTACTTTGCCCCTTAGTTTGGATTTCTTAGAAGCTTTTGCAATTTTCTTTCAGAACAGTTTCATTAAATATGCAACTTTGTTCCTATCAGAGGCATATAGATACATATTTTCTAAAACCCTCCTTTCTTCTTTTAACCAAGCACTTTAACTAACATGTCAAGTACTGCACTTTTACCATCTTCATCATTGTAACAACAGTGGTTTGATAATGTTGAATTAAGGTGTAATGAAATTGGTCTGCGATAAAAATTTTGCTAATTTGTGCTAATCATGAGATGTAACTTCAATTTTTATATTTCATTTGTTTGCTAGATTTTAATAAATGGAAGAGAAGGCTGCTAGTTCTATTGGGTCAGTCCATAAGTTCGTGTGCATTAAGAGTATGTGTGGAATTCACTATCACACATTTACTAAAACAATACAATTTTGAACCTGTTGAAACTTGTCATCGTTTGACTCATATTATTCAGTTCACCAACTTTCGTAAATATCAAATGCATTTTAGTACCCACAGAAGATGAATATAGATAGATAATCAGTACAAACATGCTGTGCTGCATTTTTTTATTTTCGTGTGGTGAATCTGCCAGGTTTCCAGCAATAAAAATTAATGGTGTACATGGTGGACACACTATTAGTGTAAGGACTGCCCAGAAATGGTTTTAAAAATTTAAACTTGAAAAAAGCAGCATTGATGATGAACCTTGTTCAGGACGTTTTGAACTGTTAGAATCAAATCAAACGATTAATTCGGAAGTTTATAGTGAACAACTTTGCCATCTAAACTCTGAATTGATCAAAAAATGCCCACAATTGGTGAATATCAATAAAGTGTTGTTTCATCATGATAATGCTAGACCGCATACGGCTCGAACAACGCTGCAAAAAATTAATGAATTTAATTGGGTGCTTTTGCCACATCCTGCTTACTCCCCAGACAAATTTTAATTATTACAAAATTTTTGCTGGGAAAAAATTAAATTCTAAACAGGATGTACACAATGAACTTTCAAGTTTTTTTGCATCAAAACCAGAGTCTTTCTACTGTAATGGCATAAAAAAGCTGCCTGTAAGATGGTGAGACATTGTAGATAATGGAGGAAAATATATAATTGATTAAAATGTTGTGTTTTTTTATATTATTTAAAAATTTACCAAAAAATTCACACAAATTTATGGATTGACCCAATAGTTTAAAAGTGGGAAAAATTTAGCTCTAAATTCTTCTGATTGTTGTTATTACTATTGTTAAGTTATGCTTTCTGAAAACAATCAAAAGCTGATCTCCATTTCCAAGAAGCAGCATTTTATGGCATTCCAAAATAAAAACTAAACTAAACTCAGTGGCGTAACAGCCCTAGTGGGCCTAGGCCTGCAGTGCCTGAAGCCTGCTTTCTTGACCGTGAGCCACAGGGTGCATGAGCATATGCTCTAAATGATGCTTATAAATCTTTGGGTCAATCAGTTTGCCTAAAGAGTGTCATAAAAACTTATAAGGAATTTTTGAACATCTGAATTGAAAAGTAGCTTTGAAACAATTTTCCCAGCCCATAAAAGTAATGATTTCCTTGTACAGATCATATCTTACTGGATCAAATAAATTTGGCAAGATGAGACTCCATATAACATATTTTGCAAAAGTATTTTGATGTCTGTATTGGGAACTTCAAATAAAACATGCTGTCCTATTTTGAAGCACATGTCCTCCGAAAATCTTCTGTTTATACAAAGTTTCCAGCATTGTTTTTTCTATATCTACAAAGAGACTTGTTGACTTCAATATGGATACTCTAGTTCAGCTTTTGGCTTATTTGACAGATGTTTTGAACAAACCTGTTTCATAAGTTACTGCAATCAGTGCTCGTATTATTATGACTATTTAATTGCTGCTTATATCACTTGTTTGATATCCTTTCTTCTAACTGTCAACAGATGAAATGTAAATGTGATCAAAACAGAATTTTTTATCCTTTTTGTAGAGAATAAAACCAACTCCCCGCCCACCCAGTCTCCATAGAAAATTGAAAATATTAATGTTTGTTGATAAAATAAAAAAAGCTATGAAATACAACTATAATGAAAAATTAAACACAAGAAACTAACACATAAAACACAAAAGGCATACCTGAAGGGAAAAACTAAACGCAATTGCGCAACAGCCCTAGTGGGCCAAGGCCAGCAGTGCCCAAAAATCTGCTTTCTTGACTGTGGGCCCCGGGGTGCCTAAGCATAGTGATCAGCTTGTCGCAGGACCCCCAGTGTTTAGTCCCCAAGCGAACTTGCTACGCATTTTATCGACCTAAGCGATGGAAATCAAGGGATGAAAGGCTGAGTCGACCTTGCTCAGCCTGGGGATTGAACCCTGGACCTGTGGTGCTGCTGCACAATGTGCTAGCCATTCCAAGATATACTATGTTAAATAATTAGGCATGCCACAATCTTTTACACAAAACAACAAAGGGATTAAGAAGATTTAAAACTTTATCAGTTACAACAGAAAAGCAAAGCAAAGGTTTTTAAATGATTGGTGTACTTTGATTTTTTAAAAAAAGATTTACAGGATATTAGGGGATATGCAGTGTGTTAGGGGAGTTCTTTCCTAGGTAAGTAGGATATTTAATTTTCTAAATGTTGAGTAATATAATGTTGTTAGTAGTATCATATTTACTTAACTCTATACTGAAATTTCATTATAGTTTATTTAATTTGGTTTAGTTACTTAGTAGGTTTTTTTTTTTTTTTTTTTTTTTTCCATTTAAGCCATAATGGTAGTATCTCTTATTTTAATTAAACTAGGAATACCTCGAATTTACAAAATTTTGTATGCAAGAAATTGAATAACCCACATTTCCCCCATGAATATTGTATTTATTTAAGGGGTGTTAGCAATGGTGAGTCATAAGGGTTAGTGCTTGTCAAATTTACGTCTAATTTTCAAGATAAAATTACAGAGTGCTCTAAATAAGAGCTAGGAAGTGCGACTGCTAAATGCATACATATCTGTGTAATTAATTGCTTAAATTCATACGAATTTTCTGGAAAACTGGTTCAAAAATCATGGAAGCACATTTTGTTCTGACTGAACAAGTGTTAGGAGGAAAATCTATAGAAATTCCCCAACATTATAATCATCGTCATCATTAATGATTAGCATTAGGATATTCAGTAAGGAGCATGAATAAAATATTTTTTTAATAAATTGCATGCTTTTTGTCACCAGTCAGCCGAAAATCAATTATAACAGTAAATATCTGAATGCAAAAATATTAGAAAGCTGTCCACGTGTTTGAACCACAATAGGCAGCATGAAGATTATAAATGGCTTCTTCAATGTGAAGGATTTATCTAGCTGTATGAAAGCATTTTGTTTCAAATGACAAATATAAGGACAATTTTAAATTATCTCCTAAATTTGGAATTTTAAAATATTCTACTGATAATTAATATCTTATATCAGCAATGCCCAAATTTTAACTTGACACAAGTCAATTTAGAATTTTGGCAAGCCACAATTGTATATTGCCCTTTTCTCACAATTGTATAAACATCTATAATGCATAAATTTATCTGGTAATATGTTAAAAAAAAGGAATTATGTACTTTTTATATTACTGTTTATTAAAAATACAGTAAGATACAAATTAAGTACAGGAAAAGTATATTTTAATGTGAAACCTGATTCTTACATCTTCTGTGAATTTACTGTATTCTGGTATGTACGATGTTATCAATAAATTCATGTAGTCATTTGAATGCTCATTTGTTATTCTGGATATGAACTTGGATTTTAACAAGTTCATTGTTAAAAAAACTATTCCTATGAGAAATTGATCCAAAACAGGAGTATGTTTTCTCCTCCCCAAATCCAAAAGACTGTTTGTGATATTCTTGTTCTTAATTGCAGATCAGTCCCCTGAAGACAGATTTTTCAGGGAACTTTGGTTGGTGTCACCTTTGAATGTGTAGCATAACTGAAACTCAACTTTTCCTTCCGCTTAAGGCTTTGCAATACTGAGAAGGAACCAGATGTGCAATGCAAGGGACGTAAAAAGGTCGCGAGCTAGGGTTGGGCATCCCTGCCCTACAGGCATTATTATATCTGATATTTCATGATTTTATTAATTGAGCATTTTGTATAGGATATACAGTATTTTTGTGAAACATAAAATTCTTTATTAGAATTTGATATTTAATAGGAAAAATTTTGGCTATTTGTTAAATTTTTATAACGTATAGCTGGGTGTAGAGAGATTTTGAGAAATATTTCTAATTCTTGTAGTATAGTGTTAAATTAGCAAACAGGGTGTTGTTCTGTTATCAGGACCAGATTCAGAAATGTATGAATGTGTGCATGTATGTATGTTATATGTGTATATGTATACACAAACATACATTCATGCTTACATGCGTGCATACATACATTTCTGGATCTGGTCCTGGTAACAGAACAGTACTGCAAAGATTAAAAATATAGTTTTTTGTAAAATGTATATTAAGGTAGTTATGCTATATTAGTGTTTATACTTAAGTATTTACTATAATTGATTTCTATGATAAAAATAAATTATATTCTCATAGTATTCTCTTTTTATTTTTTCCTTTTCTCTAATTTTAAATATGTATTTCTAATTTAATATTTGTGAATAAATATCCTGTTTTGAAAAGTTATCAATTATGATACATTATATATAATATTTTTTAGTTGGACTCCTGCCATAGGTAGTGTGTAAATTGTTCCGATTTGTAATATTGAAATAATAGCTGATTTTTATAAATTTCTGAAATTAATTTTTCTTGAGCCATGATGCAATTATTGGTAATAAACTGGAGTGTTATACTAGTGAAGTTTCACAGTATGTTGGGTTATTAATAATTATAATTTGTTTTAATGCTGTGTTATCAAATTTGTATGTTTGCTCTTCTACAGTATATGAGGGCATTTCAAGAACTAAGCAACAAATAGATAGTACTGCTGGTGCATTGGTTGGGGAAGCTGCAAGACAAGGTTAGTCATACTTTTTTTTTTTTTTTTTTTTTGTGTGTGTGTAATATTTATTGATTAATTGTTTAATTTGTGGAATTTTCTAATTGTTTTCCTCTTCATCTACTTTGTATCAATACATTTTTAAATAAACTTTTTAGCAAATAAAGGAAAAGTTTATTATGGGCTACTGAAAGAACCTGAAATACAGATCCCTGTTGATGAAGAAGATGAACCACAAGAAGGAGATGACAAACCTAAAGTAATTTTATTTAACTTATCTATAAACTGTGCCCAAATGAAAATGGATCTGTAATAAATTATATGAGTTTGAATACATGTGTACTTACCAATTGAAAGAATAGTACGTGAGTAATATTATATCATAAATATATTAATCTTGTCAGTTTAATAAATATACAAGAGTGCACAAGATAAATGTACTGGTATGCAAATCAATACCCATTGTTGTGCAACAGTCATCAACTAATAACACATAATCCTATTGTTGATCACCTCATTGTCTGTGAATTAGCATCCCTGTAATGTTTTTTTTAGTGGTAATAAAGGGATAACAGGCCAAGGCTATAGGGGAAAGAGGGAGAACTTCCCATCTGAAGTGCTGCAGATCTTTGTTAACTATTATCACATGAGGATAAACATTTTCATGCAAAAAAATAACTCCTTTTAACATGCCATATCTGTGATTCTTGATAGGTTTTGCGTTCCTTAGGCTATCATATTATCTATATACATTAACTGTACCTTTCATTTCCTACTAGTTTAACAGCAAGGAGCCATTCGTATCAAAGAAGCTTACGTCACTTCTCTTTCCCTCTGTCATGCACAGCCACTGACCATTTTAAATGAGATTTCTCCTGACACATTCAACTATCTATCTTGTAAATCTGAAAGTTCTAAAAACTCCATGGAATGATGCTTCTTGAACCATAGTCACATTTTCATTTGGCCATCCCTTATAGAACTGAAGTATTAAGGGATTTGAATATATGCTTAAGAGATATTGGTATGGTATAACTCAGAAGTTTGGCTTTAAATTCCATTACTACTGCATTATCAACCAAGAAAGAAAAAAAAAAAAAAAATTCTTATGTGCAGACTTTAATATAGCATCAGTGGCGACTTAAATTATACACTAAAAATGCATTCTGAAATAACTGTTAGCTAAAGAGGGGGAAATTTTTTATCTTTTTTTGTTGTAAAGTAGAAAACTGTATCATTAGAATGTATTAAGTGACTTGATTTTTAAAATCATTATTGAAATTCTGCATCTACCGAAGGTGATGTTACAGGAGCAAGTGCTATAACCATAAGCATTAAACCATGTGATCAGTAGAAATTCATGACTTCACCGAAGTGGCATGCCTCTTCTCACCACTTCAATGTTATGGTGCCTACAACATAAACTTTATGGTACTTCAATGTCTCAGTTCCTGAGTTGGATGTGAGTTCCCTGAATTAGCTGACCAGCACTTCTGGATCATCTTAGTATTAAAAACTGTATGGATATTATCCAGGTGTGGGTGTGGTGTCAACATGGTCATCATTGAGGGTTCCTGAGAAAGTTCAAGCTTGAGACTTCAAGAAACATTTCTTCGTATGCTAAGGACTGCTTTATTTTGTTATGGACTGTCTAAAGTTTAAGATAATCACATTTTATTTTTTAATTTATGCTACAGAATGAAACCTGCTGTGCTACAATTTGTAGTTTGAGCAAAATATTTGAACTATGTAAGCATTAACTTATTATTTTGAAATTAATTTTGAATATGCAGCAGTGCTGTATCTGTGAAAAGCAGAATCCCTCATTTTTTTCCTATCCATAATACAGATTTTCTGCTGGATTAAATCTTGTGAAAATCTTGGAAATTCTCTTTTATTTATAGCAGAAAAAGTGAATGTTTTGAGATTAGATGGGGAGAAGTGGAGTTCCTTAATATCTAATTATTGCTTTACTTTAACTGCAGTTATATTTAAATTAGATTAAAAAAAATCTCTGTTATTTCTAAACATAATTTATGCTAGTATGAGAATTTTTTCCCTTTAAAATAGCATTTTGTATGAAATTGTTGAAAGTTTTATATAAATATATAATTTGCATTTTTATCTAGAAAAAGAAACCAAAGAAAGATCCTCTGTTATCAAAAAAATCTCGTAATGATCCTAATGCACCACCAGGGAACAGAGTTCCTCTCCCAGAGTTGTAAGTATTGAGTAAAAAAGTTTTTTTCTTGACTATGATGTAAATGTTTGTTTCTATACTTTTAAGTATGTTTTTCTAGTATTAAAATTCTTTATTTTTTCATGCATTATAATTAAAAAATTTTGTTTTTAATATTTGATTTTTCAGAACTTTATTCTTGTAATCATCTCTCTTTGTATCCGTGGGAGAAAAAATTAGTAAAAAATAAGTAAATGGTTTATGTATATATCAATTGCAGCACATGTTATATATCAGTTTTGGCACTGGTATGTTATATATGTATCTTAAAACCAAATCTATCTATAAGTTGTTTAGATATTCGGTATTTTTGTTTTTTCTTCTGGAAAAGTTTTTATTATTGATTTAGATATTTTATGCATATATGTTTCTTTTTATATAAATTGTGATTTAGCTACGCTTAGAGAAATGTTTTCTCTTTAAGATCTGAAGTGTAGTTGAGCATGAGTAATATTGACATAAAATAAAATAATGTATGGCTCTAGTGTAGAAAAAGATGCTGTTTGATTTGGCACCAAATGCTGATGCTGTTGTTGGTAACCCAGAATCGACTCTGTTTCTCCAATGTTATGGCAGCCATTTTTATGTTATGTGCCAGTGTTTTTCTTAAGTTTACTAAGATTGGAAATTCTTAGTTTAGTGATTGAGGGCTACATGACTTGTAGTACATGTATCATCCATTACAAATCATGCATCTGGTCGTATTTTGAATTATAAGAATTTTAGTTGTCATTTACTGAAATTTTCATTATTTGACTGGTTCTAATTAATCATTTTTCTGTCATTTCAACAAAGAAGTATGTTAAGATAAATACTTGTTTTCTTCAAGATTTAGAGCAAAAAGATAAGAAAGTTAAAACTGCTTGATGTTTGAATGAAGGTTTAATTAGTTCTCCCTATGAATGTCAAGTTTGTATGAAAGATATGCATCTGGTCGAACTTAAGGATCAGTTGGATGGCTATGAGTGGGTTTGTTGTGATAAAGGTGTTCAAAACTGGCCCTCATACAAAGACCATTGAGGGCATGTGGAGCCACATTAAGCATGACTTTTACAAACGATGTTTTCAGCAGTTGTCATTTTATGACATTTTGTATTCATACTTTGCAAAGTTTATATGGCATCGCTAATACCGGGATCAGGACTACATAATTTGCATTATGTGTGTGCAGTAGTCATCCTATGCAGATGATGAGATGTAGCCAAGAACACACGAGATGAGTATTTTTGTAACATACAACTTCGGTGTTATTTTGGGTGACAGCCAGCTTGGAAACATTGCTTTTTGGCACCATTCCTGGCATCATAAAAATTGCCAAAAATATTAAGGGGCGTACCATTATTCAGGGTTCGTACAGTCCTTAAGAGTCCTTAAATTTTTTGGAATCGATTTTTGTTCCATAAAAGTCCTTAATTTTGGCCAAAATTAGCAGAAGGTCCTTAATTTTAATCATATGAAATTTCTGTCTGTTTTTATGACTGCAATTTTGGAGGAATATTTTGGCGATTCTCTGACATATATGGTTATCTTTTGATTGGGTTCATGGGTTATAATTTGTTTCTATTTCTAACATAAATGATGGGATACTCGAGTTTCCAAGCAAGAAGTGAAACATAAGCATTTCAAAATTAATTTTTTCTAATAAAGAGCTCTTAAACAAGTTTTTGCTTTTGGGATGTGAATTCTTTTATTAAACGGTTCTAAATTTGGCATCTTGTCAACATTTTGGCGATTTTAAGATCAGATTCTATGGAACATTTTTAATTCCGAGGTCTGAAAATTTTCCAACGAATTTTTTAAAACATCATAACATTGATAAATTTCATTAAAATAATGGTAACATATTGAAATTAGCTATGTAATTAACCTTTTGATGCCGGGGCTTTGGTAGCAGTAAAAGCTACCAAAAAACGGGGAATCTGGAACCGAATGCTTTCCCTCTTTAAGAAATCACCTCCTATTTGCAACAAAGATTCCTGTGTGTAGTTTAATGGATTCTCAGAGGGGTGCATCTATGTCGCAAAAGGAAGACCTTTGAAAGAGATAAGTGGTTAAAATCCCAGGGACGTCAAATTTGACATTTCACCCCGCTTTTTAGCCTGGAAAATGGGGGAAAAAGACATGGCCACTAAAGTGGACAACCCCGTCTTTTCAAAGAGAGGACTCTATGGCCACTATAATGGTCATCCCGTCTTCAAAAGGTTAAATAAAAATGTCTTCTTTTTAATTTTCTTCATAGTAAGCATTTTTCTCATGTAATTGTCTCAGAATATTCAAAATTCTCAGAAAATGCATCAGTTTTCTCTATAAAATTAATTTTACACTTTTTTCCACCTTTTTTTTTTTTCCAAAATATTTCTGGCTTTTTGCTGTTACAGAATTTGTAGAGATAATTTTTCTTTAGTATTTTAGACATTGCAGATTGGAAAGTTTAGAAGGATTTGAAGGCAAGATTTTATAGACCCACGATTTTAGAAGATTCGAGAAACATGTGACAAAATGAAGAATATCTCCATGGATGTATTTTATAGAAAGTTTGCGATGAATTTCTTACTTTTTGGAGAACGTCTGGAAGAACATTGAAAACATAATATTTGAATGTTTTACTCCTGATACTAGAATCTTTTTCTTAACATGTTTATCTTCCCTTTTTTTTTCTCTACTTATCACTAGACACAAGCGTGGAAAATATCAAAAATGCTTCTAATTTTATCATTTGGGCAGGCATTATAAAAAGGGAATTTTTTATTAATAAAGAAATTGAAAACTTAAATTTAAAAGATTCATCTAATATGTCTTAATACATCATAACACAGAGCAGGCACTAGGCATTTTCCTACCTGATGCAATCTCTGTGAATCCTAAATTCTGCTGCCTAGTGCATTTTTAAATTCTGCTTCCAATGCCTGCTCTAAATTCTAAAAGTTTTGCCATTTCTAGATTTTGTTCTTCTGTGTGTCATTAAATTCTAAAAATTCTGCCACTTCTCTGTAACTGGCCTTTACTATATATATTTCATATTTCTTCTGAATATTCATATTACTAAAGAAATAAAATTAGCCACTTTTTCTATATATTCTAAGTGCATTTAGTGTTTTTTTTTAAATAACAGAAATTCTTAATTAAATTCTAAAATGGAAAGGAAATGTGTTGAAAAAAGAAACTGAATACATAAAGAAAATTATTATTCAAAGATATGTACAGTTATTATTATGTAAATTACCCAATTCTTATTGATTTCAGCCTTTACTATAATTTCCTATTTCTATTTCCTCATATGATAGAGTTACTGAGCCAGATTAAATAAAAATTAAATTGTATAATCTTTGATCACTAGGCCACATTATTAGTTTGAATATGGCTGCTCTTGTTTAATTACATCACCGTGAGCTGTAATTGATTTTGTTAGCATCAGAACATGCCTTTATGTTCTAAGGTTTTTTTTTTTTTTTTAATAAAAGGCTTATTTAAACCTTTTTCTGATGTAGTTACTTTCAGACATAGGAATAATTTGCGTCACATCTGTCTGGGGTTTGGGATTATTTGACTTTTACCAGATCAAGTAAACCCTCATAGGTACATTGTGGAGAGGTTGATAAGTTAGAAGATAAAGCACATAGAAACTAGTGAGAGCACTGGTTTGCATATTGAGACAAATCTCTGATTGTTAGAAAAGATGCCTAAAGAGAATGAAATCGATATAAACTAGCCAAAATGTTTGGGAAGGCTTTTAATTAAAATGATGGATAAATATTTTGTTGAGTGTTATTGTTACAAAACATAAATATTTTTTAACTTTTAATGTGTAATTATCCTAATATCGTTTAAGAATCAATGTCATAAATTACATGTATTTTAAACTGTAAAATTCTATTAGATTGTGTTTTAATAGGGCTTTTTTAACAAATATTGTTAAAAAATAAAATTTAATAGAGGCCATGTAAATCCCTAATGACTAAGTTTATCTAATTACCTAATTTAACAATTTATAATTAACTGCTTACCCTTAAAAAATATCTCTACATATTAAAGAGAGCTATTGCCTTTCATTAATACTCACTGTGGTCACAAGATATAACACAAAAATTTAAAAATTCAAGTAAAATTTATTCTTTGCATCTAGTGAGATTTAAAATAATGCAAAACAACTTATCACCTCTGGCACTTTAATGGTTTGTAAGGATCTTAAACTATATTAACTGGGTTACAACCTTTGGAACTCTACACAAAGCTATGACACTAACTGCATTAAACAGAGCCTGATTAAATTTCAACACTTGCAAACCGTGCCTACATCAGGACTTTCAGATTTGTTCGAATTAGCATGTATCTCTGTGGACAATCGACAGCCGTGACAACATTCAGTCTTTTGTTATGAATCATGCTGATTATGATCTTACTTCTCATTTTAACCTATGCCGCTTGACAATAAATTCTAATACCTGCTATTTACACAAGCATGGAACCTCTAAACCTCTAGACTGACCAAGTATGTTACAAAATGAGACATAAAGAAATCAACATAAAGCTAACTATTAGTAAAACATAAATGTCACTTACCTTCTTACAAATATGTCCAACTATTATAAGTGTAAAATATTTAATGCTACTTGATAAATTGCAGAAAGTTTATTTTATTCTCAAACTTATTAATAATTATGTTAATTAATTCATGTTTAGTAATAATGCATACTACTTAGGGATCTATTTTCTTTTTAGGTTGGCATTACAAATGTGAAATTCAGGCATAGAATAATACTTTTAATTGAATTTATTCAGTTCCCATTTGCTCATAGGTCCTTAATTTTTTTCATCATTGGTCCTTAAAAGTACTTAATTTCCGTGTGCAGAAATGTGTACGAACTCCGTTATTGTAAACTTTTACATAAAATGTTAATAATTATCATTAATGTTAATAATTATTATATTAAGTAATAGTAACAGTTGAGTATTGGTAATAATTAAAATAATATTGGTCATCATAACTACTACAATTGAAAAGTTAGTAATTGAAGAACTCTAGCACTTAACATATATACTAAATTACTATACAATTTTTAGTGTGATTTAACCCCTTCACGCCGACTGTCACGTATACGTGCCAGCAACGAACGCACTTACCTACCGGCCGACACGCAGGCGTGCCAGAGGATTGTTCCATTCTCTACCGACTGTCACGTATTTGTGCCAGTACTTTGGAGCGTTTTTCAAACTATAATTTCTGCCACAAGATGGCACTGTATGTCCATATGGTTTCAGATACATGTGCATTAGACCTTCTACTTGAAATGAGAGAAGCATGACTCACATACACGTGTTTTTGATTATATAAACAAACGGGGAACTAAATGTTTCCGAATGGCGTGATTTATGACGTCTCTTTAAATTGCACTTTATTCGCACGTGGTAGTTGTTTATTGTAAGTAGAAGTTTTATATGCGCTAAAGCGTTGAGTATTTCCGTTTACAGTTCAGTTTTTAGAAAATAATTAGATCTTGTTAGACGTGAATTCTTTCTGTTTTTACCGTTTCAATGTCGAAGCGTCGAAAATGTTTAACAGAGCATGAAATAGCAGAAATGATGCAAAATATTTCAGATATTGATTCTGAAATTCTGATATTCTGATATTGATTCTGAAAGATTAACTGAAAGACATTTTCCAAAACTTTGTTCAGAAGAGACTGATAAGAAAATGAGACGACGATGCTTCGTTTGTTCACATTCCCGGAAAAATCCTCCAAAACGGCAAATGAGTTATTACGAGTTCAAGGAATGTAACGTAGGACTGTGTGTAGATCCCTGTTTTAAAATTTTTAATACAAAAAGAGAATTTTAAGTAATATATTTAGTTTTCAGATTATAATGTTAAAAGTCATAAAATGGTGAGTAATTAAAATAAAATGTATAAAATATGCATTTAAACAAGAAATAAGGTAATTAAAGTATATATATAAAAATATCTATAAAGCATAAGCCGTTTAAATACTCTATAGAGCATTATTAAACAATGCATTGATACTTCAAAAATTTCATGGATTTAGGCTTCATGGATTAGGAAATTTCATGGATTTCATGGATTAGCAAAAAAGTCCCCGGCCCTGGAGAGACGCTCGCGGAAGACACTGCCGGCCTCAGCGATAAGCGCGCGTTTTCGCTACCCGGCTCGAAAGGGTTAAGTGTTTTAAATAAGATAACTTTGCTATTTTGCATATTTAAGCTATTTTTCATTTATAGTTATTTACACACACAATTTATAAAAGCTTTTATTGCTTTTAGTAAATTTTTTCATAAATAATAAAATATGTAGTTGTTAAATGGTTTAGCTTCTCCTTAATTAATAGAGATCTATTCATTGGGGGAGTATATTGTTCACTTTTTATTAAATCTCACACATTGTTACTTGTAGGGATATTCTTTCAATTGATGCTGATGGACAATGGAGGGACAATATAATTTTAAATAAGCTTAGAATTAGAAAACATTTCTTCTTTTTCAATGTTTCTTATTTCATAAGGTGTTCCTAAACATAAGATATTTGTAACTTTATTCCTTTTGCTTCTATAGTTCTCAAAATTTTCCATTCTTTATCAAACTGAACATGGACATTTTGGTCAGTAACTTCTATAAAATTTTACTATTTATACAAGAGAAATGAGTTTACATATGTAACCTACTTGCTTACTTAAGTATGGAGGGCCATCTATGGCCTAAAGCAAGTGACATTCTACCATAAAACTATGTTCATGTAAATTTTATCATAGTTAAACTTTTTAAATATGGGATCTTTTGAATGTGTTTACTTAAAAATTTGTGTTTATTTTGATAGTGTTTTATAGTAGAAAAAATCTGGTGATTTTATTCTGGGTTCTTTTTTTATCATGAGATATTATATTACCATATCTATATATGTTGCAAAGTGCATATATATTTCTTTTGTGTTATTCTTTAATGTAATCCTTGTAAGCTGATCTAAAATACTGGTAATATAGTTTTTAACTCATTTTCTACAATTTTATCAAGTTACATGTATGCAGTATTTGATGCTATTTTGATATATTTTCCAGTCGTTAATTCAGATAAGATTTCCAGGTTAGTGTGTTGAAATTATGCTTAAAAAAATTGCAGAATGAAAGGCGGATATTTTAAAACAAAAAGTGGGAAGATACATGCTTCATTTTCAGATATTATTATTACAGTATTGGAATTTTAATGACATCACAATAGTAGTAATGTATTTGGCACATTTGTGAAAAAATTCACAAATTAGCAACTCAAACAATTCCAAATTAAAGCCATTTTAAAGGGGAATAAAATAATGGTTAACAATCAAAGTGACACACAAATGAAGAAATGCCAAATAAATTCAAAATACCCCCACCCCTGGGGAAAAAAGTAGATTTATCATTTATTTGATCGGACAGTAAAGAATAACGCCAGAGTTGATGATAAGGCTTCAGTTTAATGTGTAATCTGACTGTAAACCCAAAATCTGAGGAAAGAAAGGGAAGGGGAATGCAGGATTTATGCAAAATAATTATAGCCATTTTACGGCTCTTCCAAACAGTTATTTCTACAGAATATCTTAATTCATAAAATACAGTAGCCAATGAGACAAAAGTTACTGAAAGAAGTTGTAGTGTGATATACACTATGGAAAAATGCTTTTTAAGTTGTTGATAATGTATCGCCAAGAAATGTGATGAAATCTTTTTTGTTGTTTCAAATAAATTTGTAAACTGTAGAAGTTTATAATCCTGTATTAAATTAATTTGACACATTACTCTTTGGTTTTATTTCTTTATTTTTATAGGAGAGATGCTGACAAATTAGACAAAGTTAATGCCATGCGAGAAGCCCTTAAAAGAGTTCGCCTTGGACCTAACAGTTTACCATCAATATGCTTTTATACATTTTTAAATTCTCATCAGGGGTAAATATTTGTGCTTTTCTCTTTTATAGAAATTGTTTAAATAATATTTGTTTTTCAGCATTAAATCATAATTTTATTTCATATGCTTTCTTTTTGAAGTGTAACTTGTGCTGAAATTTGTGAGGATTCTAGTCTTCTAAGTGCCGGTGCTTCCGATTCTGTAGTAAGGATCTGGAGCCTAAATACAAATAAACTTAAAGCTATGAAACCAGCTTCAGAGCTTGAACAAGTTGATAAAGAAGCTGGTAAGGCCTTTTTTTTTTTTTTTTTTTTTTGTTTCATTATTTTTAATTATTGCACATTATTTTAATCATTGCATTCAAGAAAGTTTTGAAGATTGATTCTGAAGTTTTCTTTTAATTTAATGTTTATAAAACTAATAGATTATGAAGAATGTATTTAACTGTCTGTCTATATATGTGCATGCCAAATACATCCTTTTCAGAGGCTTACATAAATCTTTTGTTTCTATGATATGCAGAATTCCAAACCTCAGTGTGAATATTTAATCTTAGCTTGAATTGTTTAATTTCTGTAAGTAATGGAAATGAGATTTATAGAATTTGTAAAATGATAATGCTAAAAAAAGGCCTTGATGAATATAACACCTATAGCATTTCAAATGCTGTTCAAAAATTTTAATATTTGTAAATATTGTGTTTTGATATAAATTACGTGCATTGAAATCAATATTTAAAGATTTTTGGAGCTGTAAAAATAGCTGTTCAAATATTGTTTTAGCTTTTTGAATAAATAAGCATGTAAAACAATAAATCGTATTATATTTTTTCCAAAGTGTTATTCTGTTTAATAGTGAATTGTTAAACTGTGATTTATTTGCTGAGTCTAATGTTATCAAATTTATTTATTCTTCAGATATTCTGATGGGCTAAATTTGGCATACATTACTAGTTTGTTATTTAGCCATTAGAATTATGAAAGTAATCATTTTGAAACTAAAAGGATTCTGTTTTAAAATCTATTTCTGGTTTAGTAGTAATGCAAATATTTCAAATTATGTAAAACTTTCTGAGTATATTCAATAATTTCAAATTATAATTATTCAAATATTTCTGAATTTTTATAATATAATTATAGAAAAATTTATGAAATTTCTTTTTATTGTATGATACTGCTTCTTAAATCTGTATGTGTCTCTTTGTTATGTAGATGATGTATTGTATAGGATGATGGATGAAAGGAATGCAATCGATATGAGAACTCTTATAGGACACAGCGGTCCTGTATATTCTACAAGTTTCAGTCCAGACAAAAATTTACTGCTGTCATGTTCGGAAGACTCTACTGGTTATTATCATTTTTTTTTTTTATTTAAGGAGCTTCTTGCAGTTAAGATATTTGCTTATTTCTGTTGCATAAACTGTAGGCTAAAATTCTGTTTTATTCTCTGTATTGAATAAACAAATGCATATTATATATTTATTCAAATATAAAATTTTCCTCACATTATAAGAAAGAAAATATTAGTTTCTTCCTATCCCTTTAGAATTTCATTGAAATAATGAATAACACTGTTAACTGTTGCCCAAGGGCACTGTTAGTGATATTATTTGTTTTCTTCCAAATTAGTTACCAGTGTAGTAGATGCTGGCCTAAACTGCAAAAGAATGCAAAGTTGCTTTAAAGTTTTCACTTTAATTTGTGTTCTTTTTTGCTGACTGTAAGGCAAATAAATGTAACTTCTTTCTTTTTACAGTTAATCCAGTCTAGCGTGTTTCTAAGGTCCAATTTTTTTTTTTTTTTTTTTTTCATTGGGCAGTTTCATTACTGCTTTATGCAAAGCACATTTATTCTTTGGCAAATTAATTATTGTGATTTATTTTTTCTTCCACTCGTGTGGAGCTTCCACCAACACCAAACAGCCTTGCTGCAGCATGATTTCCATTTTCTTTCACAAATTGAATAACTTGGCATTTAAAACCAGCAATCTGTTAGTTTCGTTTGGCAGGAGTCATACTTACTAGCAAAATGAACACTAGATTAACTGTATTGCAACTGAAACTAATGCAATTCTTCGAAACCCTAGAATAACATTATGTGTTAGTTTCGTTTGGCAGGAGTCATACTTACTAGCAAAATGAACACTAGATTAACCATATTGCAACTGAAACTAATGCAATTCTTCGAAACCCTAGAATAACATTCTTGTGCATATTTGCATTGAATACAACCCTCCTTGTTGCCAGAATTATTTACTACCTCAAGTATTTCCTCCACACACATATTATTCCTCTTATCATTTGTCAGTTCAGTATATCATTGGGGGAAATCTTTGAATGGCTGAACAAAAAATAAAAGCATTGCACATGTATCTTTTGGGTTTCTTCATAAAGAAAAGGGTGCACACTATATGCTGAATATATACCTAAAAATTAAAAAATATAGTTTGAAATTATAGGTGTGTATTATATGTCAGAATATACAGTTACTGCAAATGCATCAAAAAATGTAAAAATTTGGTAATAAACAGATACATCCCTTGGACCAGCTTAGCCATATATATCAAGAATTAAAATATGTACCTGTGATATTGTATTGTCATAATCGAACAATCTGCATCATGATTCAGTCTCTTTGAGTATATCTATAACATCATCGACATCTAAATACCATACTCATATCATATATATGTATGTATAGTTTTGTAACTTCCATAGATGTAATACATAGTACTTCTTGTGCATGCGAAAGAATCATGCATTAGTAGGAATATATGCAAAAGCATGTTAATATTTATAATGCGTCTTCATTTATAATCAGTTCAGTCCTAAACCTTTGTAGGTAAAATATATATATATGGAAATTGAATTAGATTGCCTCAAAGATTGTGAGAGCTATCTACATAAAGGGAGGATTGTCTTGGAGGACTATTTAAGGAAAACCCTCACATATTTATGTTACTCATGGGGAAAAAACAGAAAATTTCCATGCAGCCTAGCTATTCATTCAGATTTGAACTGTCAATTGTTCTGTATTCTGTGACTTTTTACTCGGCCATTAGTGCTTTTTATAGCGAACGTTCTGCAACATCTCATAAAAGTATGTATTCTGATCATATCATCTTATTTTCGAAATTTCTATTCCAAATTTAATAAATTGTACATAATTCTAAAGCTAATTTTATGTAGAATTGAAACCTTTTGTCATTTTAAAATAGCTGTATTATTTGAAAAGTTGTGAACAAAATAAGAATTTCTCATAAGAAGTATAATTAGCCATATATATGTGTAAGAAAAATAAAGAATATGTGAAAGATTAAATTAGCAGCGTAAATTAATTTCCCTTCTCTATTCTAAAAATAGCAACATCTATTTGCACTGCGTCATTTCGAGAAAAATCCATGTCCTATGACTCTTATGTAATTCTGGTGATGTAAATTGAACTAAAACTCAAGCAGCCAATAATAATTTTACAGCAATATTAACTATCCAATCAAAAAGCTTTGAGAACCAAAACTAACTCAGTTCGACTTAAGATTTCATCCTGAACATTACGCACTTTCTTTCTACGCTTTGCCTTAGCTGGACTGCAGTCTGTCTGCTGCTTCTTTTTTGCTGCAAATATATAAAAAATGTAAACCTTTTTTAACAAGCACATTTAATGTGCTGACTTGTGTGTAGCCGCAACATGTTACTGAAAATAGAACTGAAGATTTAATCTGCCTTTGCCTCCAATTTCCTAGACATGATGGATCAACACTTCGACGTCATCAAAATTCCTGCTCCTGAATATATTACATATATATAAAAATTTAAAAGCATCTAAATAAAGAATCTGTTAAATGGTATTGTTGAGATATTTGTAATCGCATTCTTATTGGTTAATAGAAGTATAGCTTTCTGTCACGTCAGATACATTCATTAGCTTTCAGCCAGGTCCGAGTTATTCTGAAACTTAATCCCATTTTATTTTATTTTTGATTGGTTATTTATTGTGTCTTGTTTATGATTTGTTAAACCATGATCTGTTTTAAAGTTATATATATGACCTCTGTAACCGCTTATTTCTCTACGAGGAAGAAGTTAAGCAAGAAATAGTTAATATAAAATCCCGGCATAATTCTAACTTCATTAAATTCACTTCTCCAAACAAAGTTCAAAGCATTATTAAAAACTTCAATAAACAGAAGGCAAGAGGGTACGACAACATAAACAATGAGGCTCTGCAAGCACTTCCAAGAAACTGTATTGTGTTGCTTTGTAACATATTTAACACATGCATTCGACTCACACATTTCCCTCAGCAATGGAAGCATTCAATTCTAATTACGATACTAAAACCAGGAAAAAATCCCCATGAAGTCACAAGCTACAGACCTATTAGTTTACTCCCAGCAGTAGGAAAAGTTTTCGAGAGAATTTTAAATGACCGTTTGACTACTCACCTTGAAAGATTGAAAATTATTGACGAAAACCAATTTGAATTTAGGAGAGGCCATTGTAGCACACACCAAATCCTAAACTTAATAGAATATATTGCTCTAAATTTCCAGAAAAAGACCGCAGTCGCTACATGCTACCTCGATTTCGAAAAAGCTTTCGATCGAGTGTGGCATGCAGGACTTGTGTACAAGCTTTCAAACTGCATACTTCCTAATAGCTTTCTAAAACTGATTATTTCATTTCTCAAAAGAAGAACTTTTCAAGTTAGATGCGGTGATTCTCTCTCCAGCAAGAAAGTAATGTACAAAGGCATCCCATAGGGAAGCGTACTTTCGTCAAAATTATTTTGCATTTTTGTCAATGACATGCCTCAGTCTTTCTCTTCAACTGTTTTAAAGTTACTGATGACACCGTGGTTTTAACTAACTCCCTGAACCCTCAAAATGCTGTAGACAAGCTGAAGTACCAAATTAATGAAATAGATGCATGGTGCAAGCTATGGAAGATTAAAGTGAACCCTTCTAAACGTAAAATAGTGATTTACAAACGGTATAAAAAAATTTTCCCGCTTAATATTGAGGTAAAAATTGACAGTATCCCAATTCCTGTTGTAAATTCTTACAAATATCTTGGAGTGCATATTGATCGAACTCTCTCTTTTCATGATCATGTGACTTACGCAACCAATAAAGCTAACGCAGCATTCATGGCCATCTACCCGTTATTAGGACGAAATTCTAAATTGGATTTAAAGATTAAAAGAACACTTTATATCACCTTAATTCGCCCAGTTTTATTGTATGCCGTATTGGCCTGGGCTACAGCAACGAAAACAGACAGACAGAAGATGAATGTGTTACAAAACAAGACACTTCGATCTATTACAAACGCTCCCTGGTTCATAAGAAACTCGCAGCTCTATGAAGAGTTAAAAATTCTACCAATTCAGGAACAGATTCTGACCACAGCACACAATTTTTTCACGAGTATGCAAAATTCTCCATACTCTGCCGTAAGAAATCTTACTACCTACGATCTCACTCAAGAGAGTGTTGTAAAACGCCCACGTTCAATCCACCACAACCCACGGTGGTAGTGATGTACATAATGTAAATATTTTGTATTTTTTTCATATCTTTTTTACTCACTTTTTTGTTTTGTGATTTTTATAAATCATCTTGACAAAGCGAACTGTGCACTGTTTTTGTGTATAGCCAAGTGTGGTGTTATTTTAAAATGTGCTTTTTGTGTTTCTTCAACGGACTTTGATTTTGCAAAGCCATTGAACTGTGTAATTTAAATATTTATGAACATGGAAATTACTTACTCTCTGAAGTTCAGTTAAAATAATCCCAGCTAACTTCTAGCTTCACTATCTATGAAGGAAGAAAGCAGTTTCATGTTTGAACTGCTTTCTGCCTGTGCCACATGTAAGCTTCCAGTTTAGTTCGCAAGGAGAGCAGTACATTATCTTGAAGCTAGCCACTCTTAAATTGCTAGAATTTGGTGCATTCACACAATGTGATATCATTTTTATGATAGCATATAAGACATTTGTAAAGTGTCAAGAAGATCTGGATGACAACATCTGAGAAGTACAGCAGCGAGAGACATTTGTTAAATTTTGTTAATGAGTAGGCATTAAGCATTTCAACTCAGCTGTCTTCGTAGCTTTACAGACTCTTGTAGAACTATTATTATGGAAAGTAGTATATTGGGAACTTGATGATATCGGTTTATGTATCCAGAGATTAGAGTTTATCTTTCTTGTATTTATTCTAAGCTTACAACTCATTTAAAAATTTGCAGACATCATTACTCATAGCATCCTTTAATTTCATGGGGAAAGAGAGAAAGAGTGGTCATTCTTCTCCATGCGAAAACTCTTTTTTGTCTGAAAGATATTTCTGTTAGTCTTCATTTTTAAATTCTCTCAGTGTCATTTTATGCCTTTTTGCATGAATTATGTGCATTTTCATTAAATCAGCTCAGTCATACTTCTCATCATAGTGTATCTGCTTATGCACCCAGTTTGCATTTTTTAAAGCATATTTGTTCACATATGTTTTTTGAACTTTTACTTCTGAATAATTATGGTGTATGGGAGTGATAACATCAATTATAGTTTTCAAAAATTAATTGCAAAGGAACGCTACTAATTCTAGTGATAGAAAAAGTAAGCAAATGCATGCTACTGTGAGTGCTCTTTTGTAAGAAGCATTAGTAGACATTCTTACTTTATTTCAAAAATTATTAATTATATCACAGAGAAATAATTTACTTAATTCATAATCTGAGGCTATATTAAATAATTTTATTTTTCTTAAATTGGAACTTGAGTAAAAATTCTATACGTAATGAAAACTCTCAGTGATAGGCCATTCTTGAAAGAATCCCTATTAAAGTTCAGATATTGTTTCTGCCTCGGGAAAACTCTGACCTATCGCAAGAGTTATAACTGTTGAATCATATTAGAAATCACTTAATTTTAAAAGCTTTCATAGATATCTGTCATTTTATATATGCACAGCAATAATAACTGTTGATGTGCTTGAGAAACATTATTATGTATTTTGCATGAGTTTGTCTTTAGGTACTTTTGTGGTACATTAGTATGTAATATGGGATGTGTAAAATCTAAACTCAGTGCTGCAACAGCCCTAGTTGGCCATGGCCTGCAGTACCCCGAAATCTGCTTTCTTGACCTTGGGCCCCGGAGTGCATCAGCATATGCCATGAGCATGTGATCAGCTTTTTGCAGGACCCCCGGTATTTAGTCCCCAAGCGAACTTGGTACTCAATTTATCGACCCGTTCAAGGGATGAAAGGCTGGGTCAACCTTGCCGAGCCTGAGGATTGAACCTCGGACCTGTGGTGCAGCTGCATCACTGGGCGGTCAATATGGGATGTGTATTTTTAGTAAAATTTCTTTATATTGCTCTTTTATATTAAAATTAATTGTATTTATTAATATGATATATAATTTTAATTCCTGTTTTGTCATTTTATAGTTCGTTTATGGAGTCTGCAGACTTGGACCAATGTTGTTTGTTATAAAGGTCATTGTTTTCCTGTTTGGGATGTCAAATTTAGGTGAATGTTAATTTTCTGTTTAATGCAATTGAAATTTTTTCAATCATTTTCCTGTGTATCTTATTAAATATCTTTGTTTTGTATTTCTTAATAAGTTATTGCTGTGAAAAGAACTGATGTAATAGGCTTCTTGTTTGCATTATAAAATATTAGCATGAAACAAATTGCTGCCTAGTTATGAAGACCATTTATATACAGAAATAACATCATCTCTGTGTATAAATTTCAACATCAGTGATCACACAAACTAAATACAAGAATTCTAGAAACATGACGAATTTTTCATTTTTATTATATTGCTCTTGTATTTGTGCAATGATCATTCTTGAAGATGAAAATATATAACTTTAAAATCTCAGTATATTTTAGCTATTTAGCACAGTGTTTCTCAACATTATAGATTTTATGTAACACTACTGAAAAACAACAACTTGAAAAGTAATGAATAATTTTTTTCAGAAAATGATGTATTTGATAGAAAATTTTTTTTTTTTTTTTTTGTTTGTTTTTTGTATTATTTAAGCTTCTTATTACAGGTGTAAATAATGAATGCTGTTTGTTGTTTGAAGTGATGGGAAAACTTTTTCTTTTGAATCAGTTTTTTTTCCCCTTCTTCATTCAGTACATTCTTCAAAATGATGTTGCAAATATATATGATCTGTAGGGAGAATTTTAGTCTAGTTTTTAATGAAATGCTTCTTTCATGAAAATATTACATTTCATTGATTTTTTTATGCGTATGAGATTTTTAATAGCATTTCATAATTAGCAATTTATAATGTTAATAATAAATATTTCAGTCACACTAACTTGATTATGAAAGTAAAAAATAAAAATACGTAAAATTCATCTCGAGAAAAAAATTGTGAATTAAATTGCCAAAATGTAATGTTTAGTTTTTTTACTTAATGCAAATTATTTTATACTTGATGCAAATTGTTATGTGCAATTTTTATGTCTACAAATTACAGTTTTCAGTAAAAATTTTGTTTTGCAGAAGTCTGATATGTTTATGTGTTTAATGTTTATGTAAAAAAAAATTAAATGAGTATAATTATTAAGAAGTACAGTTTCCATATACATTTAAATGTATTTTGAGCAATATGTTTGTACTGATAAAAATAATTCCTTATATCATTTTTGGATATTTCTTGCTAAACCCAAATGTTACGTTTATTTTTTACTATCATCCATTAATATCAAAGGAACCAAAGAAATAAACCTCATGAAAACAGAATATTACTCTTAAAATACATAACTTTTTTAGCTTGAAAGGCTATTCTTCTCAAAACATGATTTTGCATTGATTTAAAATCTATTGTTTCTCCTTTCATTCGAATTTGTTGCTGTCTGTTCTTGATTAGCTCTTTGACGGGCGGTGGTCGCTCCCTGAAACCATCAATTTTCGAATTTTTTTCTCCTCTTCTTTCCGATATTTTTGAGCGAAAATCAATTGATTACTGATCTTTTACCTCTAAGTAACTCAAAATGACTGCAGAATCATACATGTTTTAAGTCTTAGTACTTCAAATTGGTTCTCTTTTAAAATTTGTTTTCAATGAGATAAAATAACTTCCTTTTGTTAATATAAACAACTTTAAATTTCAGAAGTTATCCATTGCACATCATTCATGGATTTCTATCATGAACAATAACAAATTGCAATAATTCAACTGCATATATTAAAAAAAAAACCTATCTATATATATGGTATTTGCTTTGTGGTTTCAGGGCAGGAACACTGTGCCACTAGAGCATTGTGTCACAATGCTCACAATCCGCTAAAGGCTCAGTAGTCCTTGAAACCACTGCTCTTCACAATGGTGTTTGCTTACTTTTCAAATAGGAATGTTTATTTTTACCTGGATATAGATAAGGGTCTTTGAAACCACAAAATTATTTTATTGCTAAACAATATATACACTTGCCCAGTGAACAGGTCTTTCTTTTTCAGAGACTTTACTCTGACCTCAGCACACTTGCTTCCCATGCTAGTATTGTGATTTTATAAGCTATTTGGTGTGGTTTAAATTTAATGTAAATATGCTTTGCTATAATTAAAAATAGAAATTGCGTAAAAGTTTTATTTAAATTTAAAATATTTTCTAAATATTTTGGGCTGGAATATGGATAAAATAAATATGAATGGGAAACGAATTATCTGTACCAAAATCAAAAAGACCAAGCCCTCGCATTAACATAAAAAACCACAAATTTCATGTGCCAGGTGAAAAGAAACTAAATAATGCTGGACATATACCAGTGAAATTTATAAGATTCAGGCAGTGTACATTTTGTAACACAAGGAAGAAACTTCATAGAACAAGACACATATGCGAAATGTGCAATGTGGGTCTATGCATGTGCCAAAAAGACAAAACATGCTTTGAACAGTGCCCCCCCCCAAAAAAAAACCGAGATTTTTTTAATCCTTACTTTACTGAGTTTTTTTCCATTTATCTGAATGTCCTTATTATGCAGGTACTTGCATTTTCACTGCTATAGAAAAATTACATAAATGTTTATTTTTTAATTTTTTCTGACGATTTACTTTGTAAAATAATGTAAAAAATTTACATATAATGCAATTCTTGCTTACATTTTTTTTTTTTTTTTTAATCGTCATTTATTGGAAAAGCGCACGGGAAAAGGTAATTTTTTTCCCCCTACTACCTCAGTAAGTTTCAAAGCCCTAGATTCGCGCTGGTTTCACAGTTGCAACCACCACCCGCAGAACAATGAGCAAGAGTAGATTTTTTTTTTTAATTTATAGATTACTTGTTTCTAGAATCATAATATTCAATTTCTAGAGATTTTAGTTAAAAAGATTATAAACATAATGTAGCATTCGTCAAAGGGTTAACAAACTAAGCTATTTAAAAGCATTAGATGCTCTTAAGGAAGTATTTTACTTTTTAATCTGATTGCACGATAATGTAATTAAAAATATTAAATACTTTTATAGAATTAGATGCAATTTTTTCACTTTTCAAATATGCGGAAGATATGTGTCCATGTTAGTATTCTTCTAATATCCTATAAAATGTAATCTATTCCATCTGGGCCACCTCTGTTCATAATCTCTACTGATAAACCATATTAAACTTTAAAAGAGCCTTTTTGGATGACCATTAAAATCCTAATCCCTTCAGGTTTTTATTTTTTTTTTTTAAATCAAGTAAAACAATTGCTTTTAAATTTATTTTGGATGAATAGATGTGTGTGTGTGTGTGTGTGATTATGGCAAAGCCTCGAGGGCTATCCGAAAGAATAGATGAGAAATCACCAGTTTTCTTAATTATATGACTGCCTAAGTTGAGTCATTCACAGTTATTGAAACTTTATTTATTTACTTGATAAAGGTACAATATATAATTTTGTGATATAATTATGGTAGGCTTAATGATAAACTTTTGCTTCAGTGACAATACTCTTGCTTCTTAAAAATGCTGTTTACCCTTAAAAAGAAATTAGTTCTCAAAAATTTTTGGTGATGCAACATCTTAAAAGCCATTTAGAGAGTAAATGGATTTTACATTATGTACAATACCATTCAGTTTCATATGGAGGTTTATGCTGCAGAACAGCTGCCAACTCACCTAGTTTTTCATAATATCAGTAGATCACCAAATCTCCCTATTTTTAATTTTTAGCATTTACTTAAAGGAAAAGTTTCTCAGCAATAAATGAAATTTATTGAATTAATAAAACTTTAATTAGAAAAATTAAACTAATTAGAATTTAAAAAACTAATTAGAATTAATGACCAAAATTGTAATTGAATTGGGTAAAATTCATAGCTTTTTTATGTGTTATATTATAATGTTATACATTTATCCTGTTACATTAATGCAATATAAGCATTATCTAAATTAACAGGATATTGTTTATTATTACTTAATTTATGAGAATTAATATTTAAAACAAACATTTCATTTGTTATATACAAGGTGATTCTAAATGATACACAATATTTTTTAAGCACTATATAAACAAATTTTCCATAAGGAATGAGTGGTTTAGGTCTCTTTATTGTTTTCCAAAACAGTACTTTTGAATGTATTTATATTAGCATGCACAGTGTTTTAAAAAATGTATCAATTTTTCTCTTTTTTAGTCCATTTGGGTATTATTTTGCATCTTGTGGACATGATAGAACTGCTCGACTCTGGGCAACAGATTATCATCAGCCTGTTAGAATATTTTCTGGGCATGTATCTGATGTAGATGTAAGTCCTTTCAAGGTTATATATGTATGTATATATATATATATATATATATGGTTTAAAAGAGGTTCAGTGTTATTTTATTATAAAAGAAAGTTTAGAAATCATGCTAAACATTAGTGTAAAATATTCTAAATTTAAGATTTTAAAATAATAAGGAAAATATAGGTAAGGCCAATATGTCATAGTATTGTAGGACATTTTTCATATGGCTTTGGTAGTTTAATTTCTAAAAATACAGTATTTTAAATATCATTGCAGTTAAAGCTAAGCTATTATACTAGTTAGCGATGTTGACTGCCACACTGATGGGCTCAGGTTCAAATCTTTTAGAAGGCATGGATGTTTCGGATGTTTGGCATGTTTGTTCAGAAAGTAACTATACATATGTCATGCAGTAGGAAAAATATTATGTAATTTTCACTTACCTCAAAGTAATTGTTGGAAATGTTCATCACAAGCCTTCAGATGTGTGTGCATAAGTCTGTTCATGTTCTCGAAGACTCTGGCAAGTTGTGTGTGTGGAATGTTCTTGATGGAGTCACAAATAGCAGTTTCCAATTCTTGGAGTGAGTGGGTGGTTCTGTCGATAAATATTAGCTTTTGCATCGCCCAGTAGTAAATATCCAGATGACTTAAGTCTGGAGAATGAGGCAGCCAAACCCTTTGAAATGGTTCGATCTCCGAAAACATCTTTCAGTTAGTAGCTGTGTGCAGTGGTGCCATCTTGTTGAATCCAGGCATTGTTAATTTCGTCCTCTGTTAATTCTCCCATGAACTTGTAAACAACTTCACAATAACGATCAGAATTGATTGTTTCTCTGAAGAATATGGAGCGTACTATTCTTCTCCTGGATATTGCAATCCATACGCCAAGTTTTTTGTCATGTAGCGGAGTTTCATGAAGAGCATGTGAATTTTTACTTTACCATTAACAAGAGTTCTATGCATGAGTGTCCACAATAAATGAAACCAAGCCTTGTCAGTAAAAAAAAACATAGTTCAATATATCGTCAGAATTGTTCACAAGGAAATGATGAAACCGTTCATAAAACTGAACTCGTTTCCCAATGTTACGGAGGACTAATTGTTGAACCACTTTCACTTTATATGGAATGAGACTGAGTTTATTTCAAGTGGCCTTACGTGTTGTCGCAACATCAGTGTTTTCCTCCTGGGCCGATTTTCGTATGGACTTACTGGAGCTACGTTATATTGCATCCGATATGTCCAGCAGATACGCATCATCTGGATGTAGTGTGAAAACATACATTCAACATCTGTTCATTTTTAATGCAGTGGAATTTTTTTTTTAATATAAGAAATATATGCTGTTAAGTTATTATTTCAATAAATAAGGAATGAAATAGAATGACAAACTTTAAAAACTTTTTAATTGATAAATACTTACATGGGGGGGGAACTGTTTTCAGAGATAACAACAGTACATTTAATTCAGTAGTGATACACAGCCATTGTTAGTGTATTTATCTTTCTACAGAAAGTCTTAGTATGTGCAATAAATTAATTAATATTTAATAATTACTGCAATGAGAAAAATAGTAAATGTAGTCTGGAGTGTGTTTTCTGGTGCGGTGCAGTAAATGAATGTGCATTTTTTCAAAGTCAGTATTAAATTTTCATCCAAAATTAGTCTAACATGAATTGAGATTTTTTTTCTATTATTATTCAGGCATCATTATGATTAACAATGTACGTGTAATTACGTTTCTTATCTATACATTTTTTTAAGTCTTTTATAAAAGGTTTGTGAAATGCTTGGTTGGGGATAGGAAATGATGTATAGCTTTCATTTAAAAGGAAAACTAAGCCATAGTGTGGCAAACACATTTTATATTGAATTTAATCTTTTTTTAAATTTTCAGCAGTATAGATTCTAAAAAGGCTTTGAATTTTTTCATCGTGTGACCATCAGATTAACGGAAATATCTCTATAGCTATCTATCTATATAGATAGATAGATGTGTATAATCTGATAATTTCATCTCTTTCTGTTATTTCTGGTAATTTGATTTAGTTTCTAAACGCAGTACTAGTTGAATGCTTTTTAACTGCTTAATATAGCTTGTTATGATGCTTCTCACAAAATTTTGTGCTTTTTCATTTGATAACAGTTTAAAAATAGATCTGAAACAAACATAAAAATTTATAATTATCGAATTCGTAATAAGAATTAAACATTTTCTAAAACCCAATCTAATGAGTAATTTGGTATTGTTTGATATAGCAGATTATCCCAGAACAGTGATTTTCAAGTGTAAATACACATGTCTATTTGTGAGTCTTAGTTCTTTTGAATGTAAGACTCTGATCTGTATTGCCCTAGTGATGACACATTTAACAGTGACAAATTTACTCTGCTTAGAATAAAATTTAAATTACTTTTTGTGAAATGTAGCTTAACAGTAGAAAAAAGTGGATTATACGTTTTTTTCCTCCCATTTTTAGTGCATTCAGTTTCATCCAAATTCAAATTATATTGCTACTGGTTCAAGTGATCGTACAGTTAGGCTTTGGGATGTTGCCAGTGGGAACTGTGTTCGGTTTATGACGGGTCATAAAGTAAGCTTCATTTTAAAATATTTTTATTTCTTAATATGTAAATATAATATGAAATATGTGCTGTTAAAATCAGTTGGTACTCTCCCTCCAAAGGAAAAAGACCAATAGCTGATATAAATAAGCAGTCTTTTTTTTTTAATTTTATTTTTCAAATTAATATTTTTATTGGAATAGAAAATTGCATAAAACAGAATAACTTGATTATTTTTTAATTTCAATTTAAAGTAGTTTTTTATGTTAATTTTTTTTAATAATTCTTAATTGGTCAACGAGTGTTGTAAGAGGATTGCAAGTCATTCATAGTTCCCATTTTGTATGAGTAGTTTTTATGTTATGAACCAGTTCAACAGTTTTAATTTTTTTATTTTGAGATTAATGGTTTAAAAAAACAAATCTTGTTTAAATTTTGTTTAAAAAAAACAAATTTTGTTCTAGATGAAATCTTTATTTTGGGGTATTTACTTTATACTGATGTTTTGTCTTCTGGGAGGATTTTTTTTTAATTCCATATTTTAAATGGACTTATTTTCTCCATTTTGATATGAAGTTTAATGCAAATTATCTTTCGAAAGTAATATGAAAAACATTTATTGTTTAATGATTTTAAAACATTTTGATAGTTTTGTAGACAGTTTACACCATTCAGTTAACTAAAGTGTAGCATTTAAAATTAGTGCATAAGAATTTAATTTTTTTTAAGTGTGTAGCTAACTGAATGAAAAATATTTTTCTGATAAATTTGAAAATGGCAGATTAATAGTATTATCAACTAGAAAACATTTTAAAAAAGGTTATCTTTTGAAATAATTTTTCTTCCATTCAAATTAAAACTACATTTAAACCTATAATTTTAAATATCTAATTTTACTGTGTTAAAAAATATTTTCATACTCTATCACTAGTGTTTTTCAGTTTCTAATTATTCAGGAATTCAAATGTGAAGTAAAATGTTCATATTTTTTTACTATTCTAAAATGGGCACTGTTTCATTATGCACCTGCCACATATTTTGTCTGTACTATTGCAGTAATATGCAAATGCATGTTTAATTATTCTTGCTTACAAACACGCACACACACATGCACACTTAGTCCTCAAATGGTGCTATCACTGGGAAATGTCTTGTGTTTGTCTTATCTTCCTCAGGGGCCAGAAAGTGTGTCAGGTGCATAACAGAAAAGTACCTGATGTAGAAAGAACCTTATTTATCATCAATATATCAGAATCATATTTTTAATTATATATAAGCATTATTAATATTATTTCATCTCAAAATCTAAAGCATGTGAATAGCCAGATGCATGTACTATATGCAGTATGTAGAATGATAAATTTATAATAAAAAGGAGGAAAAACTTATAAAAAATATGTTTTTCTTTTCATCGTTTCTATTTTATTCACTGTGTTTTGCCGAAGCAAGAGTCTGATCTACATAAAATTGTATTTTTAATGATTTATACCATATCTTGAGGGAGTTTCTTTCATTTATCAGTGAGGAACTTTGAATTAGGATGATGTAACAGATAATTCTCCAAATTTCATAAATTTCCTGTGGAGCATAAATTTTTCATTTTATTAAGTCTTATTATTCATGTTAGTTGTTTCATATATTATGTGTGTGTATCTTACATGTGATATATATATAAAACTGAGAGTGAAAATAATATATTTAAATAAATATTAGTATCAAAATTAAAGTTAGATAAAAAACTAAAGTTAAATTGACATTAGTTTTAAATGAAAACCCACTCATTTTTAAGAGAGACAGGCATAGTTTTACGTTCTTTTAAGAAGAACCAGTCTCAAGCTCTGATTAAATTTTGTATAATTTCATCTGAATATAAATTATAAAAATTGAAACAAATTCATGATCAGTGTATGTGAAATTTTTCTCTAATCTTGTGCTGAAGATCTGTTCAAGTCCTGCTGCTATTATCATCATCAACCCTCTGAATGATGAAGAAATGTATTTAAATAGTGTTCATTAACTAAATTTTTTGAATTGATTTTTTTCCTTCCTTTGTTTTCATAAATCTTCATTTATTAAGATAATATAATGATCATTAAAGTAAATTAGGAAACAAATTATTTTAAATAACAACGTAATATGTGACAAGTGAAAAAAGTCCACAACTGGTGAAATACAGGCTTTTGGAAAAAATCTTGAATTTACCAGAGCTATTCTGTAATTCATCATAGTCTAATATTTTCTTGTCCCCCTGAGAAAAGTATTGTAATAGTTTACTCAACAGTGTGCTTTGCCAAATGTATAAAGCATTTATTATTAATTTCAATGCCTTTTATGTATTTTACATTTTACTTTAGGGAACTGTATATAATCTGGCATTTTCAACTTGTGGTCGTTTTCTTGCTTCAGCTGGTAAATATATTTCCAAGTATATCTTTAAAAATAATAATTTCTATACCCTAAGCATATTTTTCATGTATTTACATATGTGTAAAATAATTAGTGAATATTTTATAAAACACTTCTTATGAAACCAAACAGTGAAACAATGTTGTTAACTCAAGTAAGTACAGGTTGATATAATTTAAAATCATAGAAAGTAGTTAAGTTAAACATTGTAATATTCTCCACTGTATACTTCTTATAGATGAATGTGAAGAATTTTAAGAACTAGTAAGCGAATAATCGCTTGAGTTCATGAGGTAGAAAACAACAAGTGAGAAGGGTGAAACAACTCTTTATTATTCCAACTAAAGTTTAATAAAACTCCATCCTGGAGTTGTACAATAAAACCAACACTCGGGCTTCAACACTCAGAAATAAACTAAACTAATCTTAACTAAAAAGATATAGCCGAAGCTATCAAAATTCTAACAGAGTTGGTCCCTTAATGCTAATTGACTGCAAAGCTATCAAGTGCCTAAAGTATGGCTAAGCGTAAAGTATGGCTAAAGTATGGCTAAGCGTAATAATAGCTTAAGAGAAAGTAGCCTAAAAAAGGTGGATGCGTGCTAGCTGTGCAGGCAAGCCTCCACATTTATTCAACATCAAGTCTGTTCACTGCGACCGCTCAATGACAGAGTGAGATTGGCCACTACAACCCGTTTTCTGTCTCTTGTGCTGCTAGACTCCGAAGGTGTAGGGTGTGCTTCTGTCCATCCTCACCGGGGATGATGCGTGTCTGCAATTTGTTCTTTTTCGTGCCTTTCTGATGACCATCTCCATATAGTTTCAAGAGAATGCATTTTGTCAAAAAAATAATGGTAAGTCATATGAAGATTCAACTAAAATTGATCTAGATGCTGACTTCTGTGGTAAATAAATGATGTTTTACGACTTGAAACGTTCTCGAAAGGAATTCCCGTGCACATGTTGCATCTGATGCTAGAATTGGCCTTGTGTTTCCACAAAAATATACTGGAATAATAATTCAAGTTAAAGTCTTTTGCTGTAAAAATTGAATTTTGTTATCATGTAACTTTGTATAACGAAGATGAACTGAGATTTCTTAGATTAGATCTTTATGCATTTTGTGCACGAAAGGTTAGGACTCAAAATGGTAAGACTGATTCTTACTGCTGCAGTAGTTTGCTGTATATTGTCTTCTGTCTGGATATGTTTTCTTAATTTATACTAGTATTAATTTAAATTTTCACAATGTCAGGATATAATAAATTTCTCGTAATTCACATTATTTGAAGTGTCATCCTTTGGGGGTAAGTTACTTTAATTCCATATTCTTTTTAGATCACACATTCATCCTGCACTTTATTATCCTCCATTTATTATTACACTAGCCAGAGTATCTGCTATCTCTCTCACTAAGACAATAGAACTTTGCGGTTATTAAATACCGCTCTTCCTCATTAGCATTCAAACGTGATTCTAAAACTATATTTTGGCCGGAAGTGGTAAGCTGAAATTAAGAAACGATAGGAAAGAAAGTTTAACTCAAAATTTAACTGTTAATAAAATTAACATAATCCTTACAACGTGAAATGATAAATAAATTGCAAATTTTAAAAGCCAGTAATTAAAAGATGAATATAACTATTAAGCTTTTTCTCAAGGGACTAGACTTGTGCAATTAAATCTTAAAGGCTGCTTTTCTGATGTTAGTTGTTTGTTTTGTCTAGATGAATTTAAAATGTAATTTAGTAAATACGTAATGAAATGTTAAAATATAAGCATTTTATAGCTGTTGTTTTAAATATAATATTATTTACTTTTTTGTTGTATTAACAATATTACTTCTTTCTTAATGAGTGTTTGAAAAATATTTACCAGTTATTTTGTTTTACTCTAAAATTTGTTAGCTGTATCTATGAACGATTGAAGATTAGTGTTTTAGAAATTTTACAATTATTTCCTTTATGCTGTATATATAAAAAGAGAGACAGCAAAGAAAATTGAAGAATGTTTAATTAATAAATATAATAATATTATTAAAGTTGCATAAAATGCTGTGAAATTCGTTAAATAAGAAAGAGATAAAATATAGAATTAATAGCAATGAATAGTAATGAACTAGTTTATCGAAAAACAATATTAAAAAATGTTGAAGCAAAAAGTTAAAAATAAAATAATAATAATAATAATAATAAATAATAATTAATGAAAAATAAATAACAGTTGATAATTCCTACATCTTTGTCAAGTGGTAGCCAAGAGAATTGCCAACAGAGCCACATTTGTGAATTGTATCTGGATAAAATGCAGAAGTAATTTAAATTTGTTATAATTAAAATAATTAAAGGAGAATATAGTAATATGGTTGCCTAAGACCAAAGAATTAGCATCTGTTATTTATTTTTATTAATTATTGTTTTAATTTTATATTCATTTACTTTTATTCTAGTCTCATTTTTCAAGATTTGTTTCGATTGTTTTTTATTGTCTTCATGTTTAAGTAGTTTATCACTGTTGGTTGATATTAATTTTATATTTTATCTGTTTCTTATAAATATGCATTTGATAATACAGCATTTGAATGAGATGGAAAAAGTAGATGATGCTGGATGCTTGGTTATCATTTTTCTTCAGATATAATTTCACTGATTAATAAATACAACATAGCAATATAAGCAAGAGAGGCTGATGTATTGGATATTTAGCATTTTCTTATGTAGGTTTCACATATGTAGCACTGCAGTTGAAGAGAATGAGCAACAGCAGTCTACATCATAGCAAGTGTTGAAAGAGTGTAGATTGCAAAAAATGCTATATTAAGAATAGTGAATTTTCACCTTTTTTCTCTTGGTTGATTAATATTTTAATTCATAAAATTTAGCATTGTTATTGACCTAAGACTTCTTGTGTTATGTAAGTGTATGCATCATGGTCACTTTTAAAAATTGTATAACAGGGATTAATTTTGAAATGACACAATTCAGAGAGATTTAAGTATATGGCTCTTTTTCAGATAGAACGGAGAAATAACCAAACCAAAAAATAATTGATGAAGGGACTACTGCAAATTAAATTTAGAGTTTTATCTTATGTATCTTCTTTCCCTATTTAAAAAGAACAAAAGTGCCTTAGAAAAAGAGCATTAAAGCTTAGAAAATGAAAAAAGGTATAATTTAAATTATTCAATTCAAAAAGGGAAAGTTTCATTAAGAACAAAATTCAGATGCTGTTTTGGTAAGCATAAATATAGAGTCCAAACGTATTTACTCTTTTTTTTTTTTTTTTTTAATTTCATTAGTTTTTCTCTTGGATTAATATAAGAGACTGTCCTAATAATTATTTGGAGTCATTCAGCGTTTTTTCTAGGAATAGCAAAAGGTTTTGAAAATACTTGAACATTGTTTATATAATTGTCATGCATCTGCTTCAGAAATGTTTTGTCGGAATAAAGAAAGTGTT
Organism: Stegodyphus dumicola; assembly: GCF_044657685.1. NCBI lineage: Eukaryota > Metazoa > Arthropoda > Arachnida > Araneae > Eresidae > Stegodyphus > Stegodyphus dumicola. Next base: position 41,437,911 of record NC_140776.1, read on the forward strand.
CTGACAGCTATGACTGCAATGGTATCATGTTCAGTGTCAGCCACAGTAACATTTGTATTACATAATATATAACATTCCATGTTCTTACATGTATATTAATTCTGATGTGTAATTGCACTTATATCCCTTCTTCTAGGTTCAGATAAAAAAATTCTAATATGGGATATTGCTTATGGCCATTTATTAGCTGAATTAAACAGTCATACTGATACAATATATTCTCTGTGTTTTAGCAGAGAAGGAACTGTCTTAGCATCTGGTATGTATGCATTTATAATTAATTTTATTTATCATTTAAATAACTTATTTCTTATAAAATGAAATATTAAGATTTTATTATTAACTATTAGCTTTCATATATGTACCCCCCCCCCAAAAAAAAACTTGTGTTTCTTTTCTTCATTTGCTTATTTAATTTTTTTTTTTTTTTTTCTGTTGGCAGAAAAGAAATGATTTACTATATAAAATGTATGCAGCATGTAACCATTTATGTTTAAAATATTTTCCTTATAACCATAAAATACAATTGTATGGCTGAATTATATAAAAATTCTATCACAGAATGGGGGGACTAGGGTGAAATGATGTTATTTCCCACTATGTGTAAGCTATAAATCTTTTTTTTTTTTTTTTTTAATGTAATGCAAAATGTTTTGCTGCCAGCCTGCCATGATAAATTTACTTTTAAATCTGACAATATTTTTAAACAATAGGAAAAAATGTGCTAGTGCACTGTACAAACACAGCTTCAGTGTTGACTTTTGTAACTTCCATATTTTTCTGTAAAATGTTGAACACTGCTCAGTTTGAGTTTCAGATTAATTTTAAGGATTAATATATTTTGTTATTGAAGTCTGTTAAATGGTATACCAAATTTTTAATATGATCTAAAATCCAGTGGCATGTCATGTCCATTATTTACAATTTTAGAAAAAAAATGCTTTTACTATCTCTTTTAGAGGAATAAAAAGATTTAGTATGCATACAAACACCTTAACCCTTTAACTATCAAGTTATTTTGATGATTTGGGTACATAAATTGTCAATTTTTTTACTGCAAAAATCAAATGTTTACCGTTTAATTTAAAAAAAAAAACTGTAGTGCACTTTGAACAGAAACCTCTATCCTTTAAAACCTTCAGTAAAGTGCTGCCATCTGTTGAATTGAAGCCGAAATAAACATATGATATATATTCGGGTATAACAACACAAAGCATTAAAAAAAAAAAAAAAAAAATTACCTCAAGTAATACTTGGGCGTGACATCTTGGAACACCATTGTTGTGCCCGAGATTATTTTTGGCATGACAGTTAAAAGGTTAAGAGATGGTGTAGTTTGCAGAATACATAAATTTTTATATTCTATATATAACCATCTATATAGCCTCATTCTGAGTTATGACGTTTGTTTCAACTTAGGATACTTAACAGTCTTAAAATAAATTGCTTACTTTTACCTTCATTAATTAAAAAATCATTATCTTCACCTAAAAGTATAGCAAACAATGAAATATATGTTTATATGTATGAAGGAAGAAATAATACATGAACACAGCACTTCAAGAACAGAAAGACTTCGTGCTTAAAGAGTTAAAGTGTCAATTACTTTAAAAGATTGTTAGCTGAAATGTATGTATAAATATAGACATAAATCAGGGTTCGTACGATCCTTAAAAGTCCTTAATTTTGCTCATTTGACATTTCATATCATTTCTAATGATTGCCATTCTAAGTGTGAATTACGATTTCTCATGAATATGGAATTAAAATTACATGGCTCTTAACCAATCTGTTGGCGGATTTGCGTTGCAAATGATTAAAAAAAAAAAAAAAAAAAAAAAGCTACCCGAACAAAAGTATCGGTGTCTGATTGGCTATTCACCCAATCTTTCGAAACAGGAGTTATCCATAAATTTAGGCAGATTGTGACGAAAGCGTGAAGCCGGAAGTTCTTTAAGAGGTGAAAGTGATGATGAAGGTGCTTGAGAAAAAAAAGGGGGGGGGATTCTGAAAATATTTGCCAAAATCAGAGCAATTCCAACCTGGAAGGCCACAACCCTTCCGACGCCAATAGGAACGAGATGCTTGGAAAGTGCATTTACAATAAACTGTGGCTTCATCAAGCTGACTACAAAGACTGGATATTGATGGATGGCAATCCTTAAATGTGGTCTTTGTCTGAAACAAATTGAAATTTCTAGAATGGGAGAGTCAGCGCTGAAAATTCACATGAAAATTAAGTTTCGTTTTATCATCTCAATTTGTTTTTACACGGTTTTGCTTAGCTTAATTTCTGTGTTTGTTTCAATTAAGCCATAAATTAAAAAATTAATTTTAGAGGAATAAAAAGATTTAGTATTATTATATATATATATATATATATATATTTATACAGTACAAAGTCCGAGGTCTGGACTAGTCGGGACTTCGGCGATCCCAGATTTGAGATTTTTCCGGATATTAGATCATTTTAAATCTACTAAGATGGCATGTAGAAATTATAAAATTGAAAATATGAAATCGTGATTTATGAAATAATGAAGCATTTATGATTTAAAGGGTATCAAAATTTACAAAAGAAAAGAGCTTAATATTTATATGTTTACTTTATTAAACATTTCTTTCAATGTGAGTTGTTTGATTTGTTTTCTCTGCTAATACTTTAGACTAATACTATAGACATATAATTTCTTGTTCAGTTATTAAGTTCCATTGCTCAAGTCCTGTAATTGCTGTGTCGAGAATTCCGAATAACTTGTCAATCAAAATTTTTTCTCGTTCAGTAACCTCTCTGTTACTTTCTTCACTATCGGTAGCTGTATTTTCTGGATTTAGAACCATACTACAGATTTTGCCCTCCGTTATTTGATTGATGATTGGGCATTGTCATCGCAATGAAAAGCTTCTGTTTAACTTCGCTAAATTCTGCCGCCTGGTGCGGTCATGCGAGATCTGGCGCTGGTTCTGGCTTTATGTGAATAACAATTTAGTTATTCTTAATTCAAATAGCACTAAATATAATCGTTTGTCCTATGAGTATCATTAACAAAATCTATTTTTAGCATAAGGAAAGAAATTTCTGCTAAATCTCACCTTGTCAACATTTTAGTGCATTAAACTTAAATCTGTAATCGGATGATACTCTGTTATTTGGCGTCGCTGCATAATTCATCACTCAAGTTGTCATCCGTTGATAAACATGCGGTGATGAAAGCAAAATACAATAAATAATGATTCGCTATTTCGGCATCAAGGATATAAAATATTAGTTGGTGTAAAATTAACAAATGTTTCGGTTTGAGATTATGCCAAGCAGATACGCAGCTATGGAGTCAAGTTACTAATCACACAAATTTATGCTAAAACAATTATTTCTTCAATAATGAGATATTTTATTTAGTGCAAACTGAGATTAAGAATCGGGATTTCTGGCATGTTTTTTTATGATGAGGAAAAAAATCTAATGCGTGTGCGTAAAGCATACCCCTTCCCTTCAAAAAAGCCGTAAAAATTGGTTGGTGGTGGCTTTGAGGTCCGGATTTTAGATCATTCCAGATATTGAATGTCCGGATCTCGGACTTTGTACTGTATATACATATATATCTTTCAAAATATAACATACCAGTATGGATTCACTCTTTTAAAATAATTCTACTTTAATTAAACTTAGGAGATAATATAACCAATTAATCAATATTGTTTAGGAAATAAATTATATATATATATATATAGTAAAAAATGTATATTTTCACTATTCAAGTATTCACTGTGACAAGTATTCTTATCTTGTCACATGAACAGGCCTCTGTGGAAAGGGGCTTCTCTGTAAATAAAGCAATTGAAATTGAAAATTTAAGTGACTCATCATACATTTTTCAACGCACAGTATTTGATTACATAAAATTTTCTGGAGGTGTTCTTAATATCGAAATTAATAAAGAAATGAGATCAGCAGCAGCTTCTGCAAGAAGTGGAGTTCGTTATTTAGAAGTTCAGTATTTAGAAGAACAAAAATCTTTAACTAAATCTGAAAATTCAAAAAGGAAAAGAAATATTATTGAGGAAGAAATTGATTGTATGAAGCAGAAGAAGTAGATACTTTAGCAGATGAAGCTGAGACCAGCAGGAACATTGATTTGTTTATCAAAGCAAATGAACGTAGAAGAATAGTTAAATAGACATAAATAAATTAGATGTTAAAATAGCTGAAAAGATTTCAGATTTAAAAAAAGCACAAATGTTTTGTATCTTTTATTGTACAGTTTATTATTCTAGTATCTTTCAAAAAACCAAGGAAATAAATTGTATGTTTACAAATCAGTTATTTTAATCTGCAAAATATTCTTACATTGTGATTATAATAGTAGTTGACTGTGTTTAAATAAATATCAAATAAGTTAAATAATAATCATGTAAATCTCTAAAATAGTGACTGTTATTAGTGTAAAATACACTTATACATGTTTTTCAAGAAATTATGTTCCTAATTTAATGTTATCTACTTCATAACTTGTAGAGAGTTAGTTTAATTTTCAAAATTGTTTTATGGTAAGTATTAAATTGAATTTAATAATAGTGCATAATACACACTTCTGTTAGTTTCTTAAAGTGAAATTACAAACATGAAGTCGGTTGTATGGATAATTGCTTTATTCTATTCATTTTTTTGTTTGCTGATAGGTCCTTAATTTTTTCTTTGATGGTCCTTAAAAGTCCTTAATTTTCATGTAAGGAAATGTGTACGAACCCTGTAAATTACTTGAGACGTAAGCGAATTAAGGAATTTTGGTGGAGAGAACTATCTAAATATTCATAGAGGATAATTATTTATATTCTATAGTTATTGATTTATTATTTTCGATGATTATGAGTCTGTTTATATTTCTTTTCATCTTCAGTGTGTAATATTGTATAGAAAAAGCTACTTATGAACAGATTATTAAGTAACCTTTCTGCACTTTAGGAGGGGATTAATATTGTTATTATTTTAAGTTTCTGTGTTAAAAATTTAACATGCTTGATTCCATTTAGGTGGTTTGGATAACTGTATAAAATTGTGGGATGTAACCAAGTTACTAGAGGAAATTGATCTAGAAGACTTAAATATTTCACATGCCCCTAATGTAAAGTAAGTGTGAACTTTTTACTATTTTCTTATACCATATGCACAATTTTGTACATATGTATGCCTAATACGTAACAATAGTTAAATTTAATAATTGACTTTGCTTCATAAAATTCATGTTTCCATACTTTTGATTTAACAAAACTCTTAAAAGCAAGTGCATCAAATTTTTAGATCACAAGACCTATGTGTATATCTTTTTTTTTTTTTTTTTTTTTTTACAGAATTATTAAAAATATTACTGACAAACTTGAAGGCCCTATAGGGAGACGAAAATAGTAAATTTTTGTATTAGGAACTGATGTTCTTCAACGTAATCCTCAAGAAATACAGGTTTTTAAGAAACTGCAGTAAGACAATAATTGCATTGTAAAGGCTGATTGGGTTGATTAAAGCATATGCTGAGGTTTTCATTATTCTTTCATGTATTATTTGTTATTTATGCACATGGAGATGGTTGTCAGATTTCATCATAACCAAATTTTTTCTGCACTCATAATTTGTCACATTCAAAGACTTGTATAGTTTTATATGTAGTTTCAAAAACAGAAGTTTTTATTCGAAGTCTTCAAATGAGGTCCAGAACAGACTTCAGATTTCCCATTAGTATATATATAGAGAGAGAGAGATAGCTGATTTAGTTAAGAGTTTAGCTTTCCAGTTTATATAGTTGTTTCATCTGAATATGTGAAAACCTGCTTATTAGTACTTCAGCACAATTTTTTTCCCTTGCTGCAGTTTTAATTTTTTTAGCCCAGAGGGGTGTGAGACCTAAATGGCTATTAGTTTCAAAATGGCATTTTTTGTCGTTTCACTTTCTAAGTTGGTTCACTTTTCAAACTGTTGCCACCAAATATTATATTTAAAGAAACTAACTGAAGAAAAATCTGCATGAGTGCCATCAAATTTTGAATAATATAGTCATCTAACTGAGCATATAACTAACTATTTTGAATTTCTTTTATTATCTATCTATTTCAAATTTTGTAAAGCTTTAACAAATTTTTGAGTAACAAATTCAAGGATTTCAAAGCAAACAATGGCAATACTACGCGAGGAAAAAAATACATTTTTTATCTCCAGCGTGCGAGATTGTGTATTGGAAATTCTAAAGATATACTGTTTTTAAGTATTTTGTGATGTTGCTGTTTAATTGAATTTTATGTGGTTTAGGTGCCAAGAACATTATATTTAATAAAGGTAACACACAAAAGGTTAAAAAACGGTCTTTTGGTCCGAATATAAAATCTGAAAGCTTTCAGGTGTTCTTTTCGTTTTTTAAAAAGCTTAACACATTGTATCCTGCATTCTTGTCTTTGCCTTATATTAAAATAGAGGTTAATTTCATGTGTGTAATCCCGTGTGTTTTCTATGATAAGCTTACTTTCTGTATAGAGCAGGGACTCTCAACCAGGTGGTCAACCTTTTATTTATTTGTTAAGGACTTAGTTTATAAATATTAAAAACTACTTTTATTCAAATTTTGATATTTATCAATATTTTTATACCTTTTCTTTAATTTATAAAATACATTAAAAATAATCTAAATTTATAGAAATGCGTATGTGTGTTTTGAATTTTAGGAAGGGATAGGGGAATAATAATCTATCAATGGTGAAAGGAGTGCAGGGAACAAAAATGGTTGAGAACCACTGGTGTGCATGACTTGGAGGCCCTGAAATTCTTACGTCTAATTTTACTGTCCTCTTTCAAATAAACTATAAAAATTCTAGATGTTTTGTTATAAGTTGTTAGCTAAAAACATTCATTTTAAAACATTGAAAGCAACTTTCTAATTTAATTATATAAATAATGATGTTACTTAGTTGTAGTTTTAAGTGATTATATCGTTAATTAAAAAAAAATATCTCTTGTTTGTGCAGGGTCAATACAGATGCTTATCTCTTGGGATCCTTCCCTACAAAATCTACGCCAGTGTTATCTCTTCATTTTACACGGAGAAATCTCTTACTAGCTGCTGGAATGTATCATGGATGACCTCAAGCAGCCAAAATGTATATATTGTAAATAAATACGTATTTTTTGAAAGCTTTTTTCTCAAAGATAATTCTTCATCATATTGTCTTTTATGGATGAATGTTATGAAATCAGCTGTGGCTTTCATGCAGTTAATAAGTGCAATATTCATGATGGTGGGAATATTTATGATGAGCATTATGAAATAAGTTATCCAATTTTCCTAGTAACTTGTAATTCATATAACTTTCCTAGTAACTTCCTAGTTATGTAAGTTCATATATTTTAATTATTAAGAATGACTTAATGATAGCATTTGCTCAAATGAAACGTTTTTCATTAATTCAAACTTTTTGTTAGGAAATTGCTAAAATTTCAATTAAAGTACCAAGGTATTTCTCCCGTTTTCATGGTGTAGAGGTCTGCACGCTTGACGCGTGTTCGAGAGGTCCGTGGTTCGAGTTCCAGAGAGGGCATTGCTTGTTTTTCATCTCTCCTGCTTCAAAAAACCTAATGTCTAAATTATTATGTTTGAGGATAAAATCTCCAGTAATGATTTCTCTGACAACAGCTACTGAAGTTACATGCAGAGTTCAACTTCCTACTAGATTTCAAGTGGTGTTGCACTGTTGTTGTTTTCTGAAAATTTCCTTGATTACTTTGTGAGGATCTATTTATAACAACTTACAAAGCATCTTCAGCAAAGGGAATTAATGATTATTTCTTGGGATATGTTCAGAATCATAATTGCTGCTAGAAAATGTTTAATTATTATTGACACTTGCAAACATCCAAATAATTTATATAAATTGCATTGCTATTTATAGTTGCAATAGTTGTATAACCCACCAGTTGTTGGGCAGTAAGATAACTGAACACTGCTAATTTATCCCAGGTTCAAATATCTGGTTTTTCCATATATAATGTGAGTATGAGTCAGTTTTTCTGAATGCCTTGCACAATAGTTTTCCCTTCAGGCAGAGAGTTCCTATGTGCTTCATCAACTGTATTATAAATAATGAAAAATCTGTAAGTATAGATTCTATATGTGTGTTCTTTACATTATGGAAAAATGGCATCACCTACAGCCACCAGATTTTAAACACATGTAATCCTCCTCCCAAACATGTCCACCTCAAAGCCTGAATGTTGAATTTGTTTTTTTATTCATTTCATATTTTATGTTAATTTTGTTAAATTTTGATTAAGAAGCTCAGTTTAAATGCAATATGTTGTTACTACTAGACTGCTAGATGTTGTTACTGCTTGTAATAGAACATTGTTTGGGGTGGGCCAGTTGTTGCCATTCACGTTCACGATATAAGATATTTACTTTTCAAATTTAATCAACAAACTCAGCTGTTTAAAAGCAGTGTGCTGACACAGCCAAAAACAAAATACTTTTATCTTCCACACATCACTGTGTTGTGATTCAGCATAAGATTTTCAAATTTAACGTTACGAGCTAAATAATTTCAAAACAATTATGGCAGTTTTTAACAGTACTTTACTCTGTAACCTGATTAATTTAAATAAAAATGCATTTAATTTACTTGCTCAATTGGAGTTGTGTTAATAATTATACTTCATTATTCAGTACATCCATCTAGTATTAGTTTTATGACCACAGTTAAATTAAAAAAGGATACAATGTTAAATAGGAACTTTTCATTTCATAAGGGATATATGTAACATACTAAAAAAACTGTGAAGACAGCTTCAGGGCAAAGCACTACAGTACAACTCCCGACTCGATTCGGTCATTCTTGGAACCCAATGTACTCGAGACTCTCCACGCGCCAACTTGCAATACACGCGATAGCCTCAACAATGCACACTCTTGATGCACCAGCTTGACACTAGACTGACGATAGCCTGCAAGACAATAGATTTGCAGTCGACTATGAGACATCGTCTACTCCGTGTACCATCAAGGTTTATATTGCTTTTGAGAACATTCTGGGCCAAATCAGTAAGAACTCGTTACTCCATCCCTCTATGGCATATTGCCCATTTTGTTGCTGTATGGGAGATTTCTTGCCAAATGTGGCAACCCTAAACCCACTTTTTGGGAGGAAGCTATCTTACAGCAGCTGGGTATTTTGTAACTGTATAAAGATTACACTGGAATAAATGGGAAATGTAAATAATGCATGGCCCACAATTCCAATGAAATTTACTTCTCTGATCTAAGAGGCATCTAGTTATTTAACGTTATATCACAGTTAATCATATAAAGGATGTGAGCCAAAGTTTAACTCATAACATAAACTAAAGTTATACTCATCAAACATAAATAATAATTTACCCATTTAACCCCTACCTTATTTTTATATGCTTTATGAAAATTTGTTTTTGTCTTCCTTTCAGACCATTTGTATGCTTTCAAACACATAATAAATAAAAATACTGATTTATTTAATTGATACTTAATGAATCAGAAAATTCCGTTTTGAATATCTCAACTTCAGATTACAAGGTAGTATTGAATATTTTAGTGTAGATTTAATTATCTGTAATGAAATATTCAATACTACCATATCTCTGCTAATATCATCAACAAGCATATTGAAGTATATTGAAATTGGAAAAAATTTTAATTACATAATAATTTTTAAAAATAGTGATTTACAATGTATTTTAATGTTTTAAATATTTTTCCCCTTCATTTAAAACATTAATTGTAAATTATACTTAAAATTCTGTCCCATAATTGTTATTAAGGTTTTGAACATGTGAAGTTGCTGGTCACATGTCAACTTCAATGCACCAACCCAATATCTCTAAATTTTTAATAAGCTGTATGTAAGCGAGAGTAAAACTACACACAGAATTTATCAATATCTACAACTTTATTCATTACTGAAAATTTAAACAAATTAAAAATGCAATTTGTGTCTTGGAAATAACATTTTTGATATCGTATATGATTTAACCATTTTATATACTTAAATGTTGCTGATCATTCAAAATAAACTTTGCATTTACAAATTACAAATGTAAATTATACTGATAAAAAATGCATAACTATCAGATGAACAAATTTAATATGACTTCAGTTTGGAGTTAACTAACAAAACATTTTGCATTTTTATGTATGTATGTGTATTTTGAATTAGATATGCATGATTTTTTCTGAATAAATACAGCATTTTCTGCACACTGAGAATATATTTCTCTTTATAACCTCTCAAGAAAAGGGATTATAAAAATTCATCATTCATCCTGTCCATTTGGTAGTTAGCAAACATGGTGTTTCATACTTAAAATACTAAATATTGATAAATAGTGTTTCACTATTTCATAATTTAAAAATTTTAAATACATCTCAGCGAAATGAAAATACTACTATATAAATCTGAATTACTTAATCAGATTCAATAATACAAAATTTTCAAAAAACTAAGTAAGCAAATGCTTCAGAAAAATAGCTGCTCTAATTTCATATTGTTTTCCATAGAAATATTTCAAATACTAAGTCAAAGAAATGGAAGTTTTAACTATATATGTGAAATAGGTATTCTATACTAAATTTTCCATTTTCATGTTTTTGGTATTTACAATTATGTTTTTAAATAACTAAGAGGTTAAATTAGAAAATCAAAGTTGCCATCATATATATAGAGTATTACACAGTGGATTACAAGAAGAAAAAAAGTGTATATAGATATATACAGGGCCTGCTGCAAGCAAATGTTTTAACAAAAATAGTCCATTACTCAAGAATCAAAAAAGCTAATATTTAAAGTTGTAATTAAAGACTGAAATGCTGCTTTCTGCAGTTTTAATATTTAAAGGGGGGGAATTCCAAATTTATTCAGATTAGAAAATTCTTTATAAGCTTCAAAAATTTACAGTTACATTTTTTTATATTTAATATTTATAGTATTAATTTTGGCATAACATAATAATTTTATTGGTTGTACTTGGAATGCTATCACTCTTAACAAATTTAAATAAATATACTTGCATATAATTTAAAGATTATCATACATTTAACTTGGGCTGGCTCTGTATAATACATATTTACATGTATGCACAGCAGTGATAATGCATTATAAGAGTACACACAGTTATTAGTAATTTTCACACAGATTTCATACAGCAAACAATATATTTTTTACTAAGTCCCAAAATAGTATATTTCCCTGAAATATTGAATCAGAGTTATTTAGATACATTCAAGCACAACAAATTTTAAAATTAGAGCAATAATATAAAGAATTATAAAATGAATCATAAGGATATATACACATTCAAATAAAGAAAAGGTGAAAACCAAGAAATACAAAGGCTATAAAAGAAAAATTTATTATTTTAACTCAAAATATGAGTATATTTAATTGAAAATATAGTTTATTAAAAAGACAGTTTGGACAGTTTTTAATCTCATTTTGCATAAAATAATAATTTAGCATACATCTTTATTTAATGAATATCCTGTTATTTTATATTTTTATGATTCATATATGAATTTCCTACTTTTTCGTGATCCATCTGTATGTAAAGGTGTGCTCTCTATGATAATGACTACAAAAATAAATAAACAACTTGTCACAAAACAATGATACCACAATATTACAGATCACAAATAAATTCAAAGCATGTTTTCTATCTCCATGATTTAAGTTTGATAGACTAAAAATTGCATATATATAAGCATCTGCACTCAAAGAAATTTATTTATACACCTTTAGAAAATGGAATTGGATATCTTGCATATTAAACTATCAAAAATATCATGTTTGCAAAAAAATTCTCTTTATTCTGAAGAATCTATTCATATAATCACCCAATGCTGTATTAAAATAGCTGTATGAGACTATTATAAAATGTTATTTTCTGTAGTACAGTTAGAGAATTAAATAGTACATTTTTATTTAAGTATTTTTTCCAAGAAAATCTGATATGATTTACTAATTAATTTCAGAAAATATTTCAAAGTGTAAATTCTAGTGGCATTAAAAAATTATAAAGGAAGAATTTTTAATTACTTGAAATTCACAAAAATTGACTATCATTCCTAAAATATTTTGAATCATAACTGGTATTTCAATTTTAACACACAATATATTTAACTTAATTGCACTGAATATGTTTAATTCTATGTTTTGATAACTTTTATCATGAAGATAGGAAACAGTAAATACTGAATGCCATATATTTCCATGAGACATGGTAACTATATATGGTGTTATATTTTTTCATGAGGAATGACAGGTGATCTGTATCACATTCCTTCAAGACACTTATTTGCTTAGATTCTCAAGTTGTAAATGTCCAGACCATAAAACTGTGCCGAATTTTTTTTTTTTTTTTTTTTTTTTTTTATGGAAAGCTAGAGGTGTTTCTGAATGTAAAGAATAATCACAAATGGAAACATAGACATAAGGCTGGTGGTGGAGGTGGAAGAACTGCTTGTAATAGAATCCGAATGTTTGTCTGTAGGGAAAACAAAAATACATTTTAGTTTCAAGTAAACCACACAGATTTCAGATTAGTTATGAAAATAAAATACCAAGTAGCTTGAAATTCATAATTAAAAACAAAAAGCTACTATTTACTTTATAACTTTATAAATACAATTTAAAATAATTATACTTTTATCTGAAATAAATATTAATCACTGAAATGAATGCCAAGTGTAATAATTCTTTATGTACTTAAAACTCACATTCATATGAAAATACATGCACCATTATCTATTTAGAGAAATCCAAGTCATACCAAGTCTGAAATAATTTTAAATAGTTCACCAATATTTGAGAGATCTTTGATTTATTGAACTTTTTTTAGTGCTAAATTTACTTCACATGTTGTACTTGGATGTATTTAACTATTACTTGAAAATTCAAATGACATTTCCAGCAGAATTTTGCATTCACTGCGAACATCAATTATAATTTCTTTATAATTTTAAATTTATGGTTTTATAATCCTTAGCTCTTTATACATGCAGCAAACAAGCAAATCCAAAAAGGTACAAAAATACACAATTTTATATCATAATTTTCTTTCTTCATTTTCTGACATGCAATTGGTTGCATAATTAAATGAAAAATTAACAACGATAACTTCACTAAATATTCACTTCAAATTTTCACAGCAATAAGAAAATATATATTTTTGAAAGAATAAATTTAAAATAAGAATTAAAATTTATTTTTCCTGAAATTATATTTAATGCATTAAAGGCAGTTTTCTTTAAACAAATCTATTATATATATTTATATAAATATAAATATTTATATTATAATATAAATATATAAATACCTGATTAATCAGAGACAGTTAAATGATGTTATTAAACTACTAAATAAATGTGTTTAAGTAACAATAAAAAAATTAATGTACATCATTAAAAAGGTAGACAAACAAGTATATGCATGCTTTGCTTTAATATAATAGTAAAAAGCCTAAGTAGTACTTCATATTCCAAGCATAAATTGGAAAATAACTTATCACAGTATTAGAATAGCAAGAGTATCTTTTAAAGGGATAAACTAAAGAATATTAGTAGATGGGAAATTAAAAAAAAAAAAAAAAAAAAATCAAGTTATTTCCTGATTTACATGTACTGGTATACTCAGGATATAAGATATGCCATATTAATCTTTTTATTATTATATTTAAGTGAAATGTCCACACTTAGAAATCTTACCCTATATTGGCTTGTGACAAAAATCTATCCATCTACTACTGTATCATTTATTCCAAAATTTAATAGCAGGTTTTAGTGCAACTGGGGCATAATTTATTAATTTTGGTAAAAATGTTTCTTTCGCATAATTTATTAATTTTGGTAAAAATGTTTCTTTCTTATATGTACACTTTCTTATATACAAGGCTGGCCACGCAAATTGGAACACCAAGAAAGAAGAGATATCGCAACAAAATTTACTTAGTAGATAACATGTTGACCAAGTATCAAATGATTAAATTTATAGACTTCTGTGAAGTGTGGTTCCTTCCAGAATCAGTAGCCAGAGTAGCCGCCATTGTTGGAGATCACTGCTGCCACATGCCTCAGCATTGATTCAAAGAGACTTTGGGTGTGTTCTCGGGGTACAGCAGACCAAGTAGCTTTCACACGTTGCCAAAGTTGATCTGGTGTGGCAGCTTGGGAGTAATTTGGGTCAATTATTCAGCAACCATGGACCACATGTTTTCTATCGGCAAAATCCGGAGAGCGAGCGGACCAGGGAAGCAATTCAATCTGGCAATTGACGAAGAACCCTTGGACAATGCATGCCATGTGTGGTCGTGCATTATCCTGTTGAAATATGGCTTTGGGTAAGCCTTGGAGGTAAGGAAGGACTACTGGCTCAGTGGTGCACTGAGGTGGATACGATCAAACACGTCGGTCCATCATACCCTCCTGCATCCAACGGTCACATATCCGCATTACAGTTGTTTGGTTTCGTCCAGCACGACTACCGATTTCATCTGAAAGATAATCCATACTCTCGGTAGGCCACTATCCTTCCTCTGTCGAACTCAGATACTTGATCAAACGATGATCACTGTTTACTACGAGGCATAGTTGATCGCTTTTTGAAAAAAACCACAAGAAAACAGAATTGCCGAACTTGAAATCATCGAAAACTCCAAGCCAAATAGCGCTTTGAAGTTGCGCCACAGGCACGCGTGATGTGCTGAAATGAGCTGAAATTCTAATAATTTACATATCTCACCTCTGCTAATGCATGCTGTAAATTTCATGTAATTTGCAGGCTTCCTTCAGGGTGTTGCATTTACAGTGGTCAGCAGTGTATATATAAATATTATATTATAGAGAATTGTACATCAGTGATAAAAAATTACCGTACAAATTTTCATGTTTAATCATAATTAGGTTTCATAAAATAAATTTGTTGATTTAACCTTCAGATAGTTACTGTTTATTTATATTTTAAACTACACATAGCTTTAAATCAGGCAGCAACATAACACAAAAAAAGCTAATAAAAATTCAAGGTGAAAGATAATACTAATACATTGAACTATACCAATTAAGTGCAAATGTATCCAAAAGATTTATTAGGAAATTAACAAATAATTGCATTTATTTCAAAATAATTGAATATTTAAAAATTTTATATTGCTCATTATGATGTGCCTATGTTTATTCCTGAAGATTATTTTAGATAAGAACCTTTAGTGAATAAGAATCAACAAAATCTGTTAACCCTTTTGGTACAGATGTGTCACATATGCACTGGCCGCCAACAGTACAGAGCCAGGTGTGTCATATAAAAACTGCCGTTTAAATCGACTTAGGATGGGTGTACTACGTTATTTTTTTATTTTTGGTAAAAATATATATTTTGCTTCAAACATGGGTTGAGTAATGTAAATAAATAGAGTTGCTATTAACTGCATCAGCTGATATAAACACATGGGGATGTTCTAGATGCATCTGAATACTTTTGTTTTTAATTTTGGTGATATGAGCATATAGTATCTATCTCCTATTGCTTTATAAGCTTTGTTCACTCTTCTGAAGAGTTTGGCTAGCGTTGATGTGAATATTTTGTGTATCATTTAGTGAACCATATTTTATACTTCATTATTATATATATATCAAATGACAAGGAAAATATAATTATAAAATTTTAAAATAGATTCTCAGCACTACCCGAGTGTTGTTCTCATAATGTGCAAAAATTTGGAACAACAGAGCCAGAAATTTAATTATTTTTTTTTTTTAAGAGCTTGAATTGCCTATCTCAACAAGACAGTACATCCTGTTAGCACACCATCCCAAGAGAGTGATTCGAGTCGCCTGTTGCAAAAGGGTTAGGTTAATTTGTATTTTAGATGAAATCTGTGATTTAAAATCAAAATTTCTTTACAATTACACTTCCTGTAGAAGAAGGCAGAGATTCTTAATTGAAACTGGTTTTACTTTTCAACATTAAAATACAAAAGATATTTGAAAGAAATAATATGTTAATTAGTGAAATTTTGTAACATTTTATTATTTTACTTGTCTAAACTTGTAATCCTGCACAAAATCAATAAGAAAAATGTTAAAATTCTTCTTTTTATCAAGTTGATTTTTCATATGCATTACTGAAAAACAGATAATGCAACAAATTTATTTTTATAAATTTTATTTTCAGTATGTTCAAAAAATAAATTGGAAGAAATAAAAATGAAGTACTTATAGCACTTTCCATGGTAGTAAATTCAAAAGTTACACATCTGTATGTTCTTTCTATCATTTATTTTCTATTAAAAACTTTCAATGATTGTTTTAACCTTGGGATATTAGACTGCTTTAATTATTGCAAGATTACAGTGGCTATCTGCTTAAGAGCAAGAATGGCTTTGAGGAAAATTTTCTTAGGGGAAGAGACTAGCATTTAAGTAACACATGAGGAAAACCGTAAGTACTTTATTAGCATCCTTATCCAACTGCTTTCACTTAAAAACTAACTGTCGAACTTCTTATCCAATGGCTTTTGCTATTCAGCCTTAATCTGACAACTTCAGAAACTAGAAATAATTAATAAAGATCTATCCATCTTTAACAGAAAGTTTACAGCAGGAAATGTATCTTTACTATGAAGAATGTATAACTTTAAATCAAAAGCCATCATGTTTTCCAGTTTAAAAGAGGAAATACAATAAGAAAACACAAAATGAGATTACAACAATGTTGAGTGTTACCTAGTGTTGTGTAATTCATTTAATTAATTAAATTTTATTCCAAATTTCAGTTATACACACCCAATGGTAACTTTGTTTTAATTAAGAGTTGTTTAGTTAGTTTCTGTAAGCCAATTTGCTTACTCAATTATTTATTACAAATTAAAGTTTCAGCTTCTGTTTTGCTCTTTAATGTCAGGAATCACCTTCATTTTAAGAGACACGTGTGCAATGTTAAGCCTTGACCACTAGGTTTTCATTTGAGAGAGGCGTCTAAAGTAATTTTTTAGTGGTATCTGAAATTAAAAATTTATCAATTTGAAATTTATACATAGTGTGGATAAAAATTTGCTCTTCTGGTGAACTTGTAATTTTAATTCAAAGTTAATTAGTTTAGAGTATTATTTGCATATAAATTTACTTTTATTACAAACGGCTAGGATTATTTAACTTAAGTCAACTTTTTGCTGCTTTTTAAGCATTTGAAGCTAAAGACTTGATAGTTGTTTTATCATTTCTCCTGTCCTGCAGTAGGGGACTTTTAGTGGGAAAAAGGGTTACATTACTTTGAGCTACATTTGAGCATTAAAGTTGAAGGGGTTGATATTTAGAGGAGAAGAATTTAAATTTTTTGCATTAGTTTGTTCTTGACATGGATGTTGGACAATCTCATCTTTTGTGATGTCAGTTGGAACACGGTAGCCAACAAATAGCAGCTAAATTAGTCTCGTACATCATTGCTGATGATCCCCCCCTTTTTTTTAAACTTTTCCTGTTAAACAAATTAACGTCATTCTGAAAGCATACTTTTTGCATGCTCCTTCATCAGCAATGATGTACGAGACTAATTTAGCTGCTATTTAGTCAGCTTAACTCTTCTGAATTACTCATATGGCATCATTCACATCATCCTGACTGGTTATGAATAACCAATGAGGCAGCTCCTTGCTCTTGGGTGTTTCTGCTGGTCCAAGCTCTGATGTTCGTCCATAAGCTGTTAGTTGCTGGCTTAATCTGCAAGAATTGCCATTTCATGTGCGTTGCAGAGATACGGGTTTTCCTATACACTCCATCAATGACCAGCCCTTACCAGTAAAAGTGCTTGCTGGGAGAAGAATTAACTCTATCGCCTCATGTATATATATATATTGTAATTCAGATCAATAGACACATACAGATTGATCTCTTAATTATTTCTGCTGAATTCATGTTTTACCTGATTTGAAAATTTTTACAATCTGATCTCATAGGAGTGAAAGTCTCTTAAATTATCAAAGAAGTGTGTTATTTAAACTTAACCTGCATATTTCATTCATGTGTTGATTTATTTTTCAGCCACTAGACACTCTTGCTGTTCAGCATTATTGCCAAATATCACAGCACAATTATTTTGGTTAATTCTGATAGTTAAGTGATCACAATACATTATGGGGGTTTATTTGGATTTAACTAGAACTATATAACACATTACTAATTATAATAATTATAATTCCTAATTATAATACTTTTTACAACAGAACTATACTTATACTTTTACAACTATACTTTTACTTTTTACAACAGAACTATGTCCTAATTTTATGATAATTTTTTTCAACTGCATGGATCATACTGTTTACTCTAATGATAATAGACACATCATGAAAACTTTAACATTTATTTTTTAGTTAATATTTGGCTTATATATGTTAATGTAAAGGTTAAAAGCCTTGTAAAACCTAAAATTTAGTAAATTCTAGCATTTATCAATACTGAGTGGTAAAATTCAGAAATATCTAATAAAACAATTTCGGGGATTTTTATTAATATATAATATAATTTATCAATCTGAATCTACCTCAAAAATAAGAATTTTTAAGTGAGTTCAGTTTATTTTAACAAACACATTTTTCTCAGCACAGATGAGGTATTGACAACAGAAATGATAACCATTCAAAAAAATGTGAAGTTTAATTTTGATTCAAAGCATAGCTTTAAAACGTATCAAATATAAACAAAAATATTACAGGTGTTCAACAATGGATACACAAAAAAAGCAAAATATGTGTTAATAAAATAAAAACTTAGTTTAAAAAAAAAAAATCCCATTTCTTTTGAGTAAACTTTCTAGTAATGAAAGTTTACTCAAAAGAGATGGGATTTTTTTTAAGATGATGGATCAAAAGAGATGGGATACTCTTTTCCTCTTTCAGATTCTGAGTTAAACTAAGTTTCATCAAATCTAATCTATGCTTGACATTTAAAAGGTGTAAATTGCATTAAGCAGGAAAAATTCACATTGTTCATCACAAGGACATTTTTGTTACGATAACAACACTACAGACATGCAAGTTATCCTTCACACATGTCACACCAGACGGAAACTGACCATTTGTGACTGGCATATCATTTTCAGTTACAGCAGGTGGCATTGTCACTTCTTCACTTGTTGCAGTTGAAGACAGCTCTACTGTAGAGAAATAGTTCACGGGTGTGATAAAATGAAAACAAAGCAAAATAAAACTAAAAAATCATTATTTAATGATACGTTGGATTAAAGCTGATGTTTATGATAATGATATTTGTGCAATTAGGAGGAACAACATTATCTTACTTATCCATCAACCATGTTTAACCTGATGATGAATAAAAACACATATACAGTCAAAAGTCTTTAATCCGGACTCGTCGGGACTTCGGCGATTCCGGATTATCGATTTTTCCAGATTATAGATCATCAGTTTAAATCTGGTAAGATGGCATGCAGAAATTATAAAATTAAAAATATGAAACCGTAATTTATAAAATAATGAGCAATTATGATCTAAAGGGTATCCAAATTTACCAAAAAAGAAGCCTAATATTTATTTGTTTACTTTATTAAACATTTCTTTTAACGCGCGGATGCGTAAAGCATACCTTACTCATAGCCGAAATTAGAAAATTGCAACCAGAAAACTATGTGATTTGTATTCGTGATATTTATAATGACGAGGAATTTGATTTAAATCATATCAAAGACGGAGTACATCGAAATTAAATACTACATTTAGTAAGGAATTATAAGCCGACTAAAATAAAAACATCTGCCCTGAAGAAAACGATAGTGTTGACAGATCAACTTCCAGTTCATTGCGCGCCGCGACGTGCCCCCCCCCCCCGAAAACATCGAAACATACTTTCGTTTTCTAGATCCTTTGGGAGCTCCAGCATCGGAAATTCTATTTGACATAATCGAAAGTTCAAGCTTACTTTTAGAAAATTGCTCTTACAGTCTGCAAAAAATAATAAGCGGGATCCAATTTGAAGATTAAGGAACAACGCAATTATCAACATTAACTGAAATAGATAATTAGATAATTTTAGCTTTTACCGTCTGTTATACATTAAACGCGCACGCGAAAACGTATTCTGCACTTGCGCAGATGCATATGCGCAGTCGTAAATGTCTTGCGCGTACGAGTAAAACGCCTATGCGCATGCCTCAATGCGGCGCATGCGCAGAAAGATTTTAGCTTTGAGGTCCGGATTATAGATCATTCCGGATTACGGGTGTCCGAATGAACGACTTTTGACTGTATTATGTCATCAGTTATTGTGGAAGTGACATCTTGGTGTAATTAAGTCAATTTTTTCCATATAATGAAACTTTCTTGTAGTAAAGTGCCTATTTTATTGCAGGCATTTGAAATTGAAAATATAATACAGCTTAAAAAAATTACTTTTGAAAGAAATAATTTTTTGAAAAATTACATAATATATATGTCAGATGTGCAGATAAATAATATAAAATATGAGGTCATTGAAAATGAATGCTGGGATTATACATATCCAGCTGAAAATATATTAGAGACATCAAAATAATTCAATCATTAAACCCTAAGAAATATCTGTTCTTTAATCTGGAATGTAATCCAATATTACAAATGTATTCTGACAGAAAAAAAAAAAAGTCCATTAAAGGCCTATACCGATTTGGTCAACCCTTCTAATCTACAGGGCCATTCCTAGCGGGGTGCACTGTGTAAAAGTATGTGGATGGATGGACTCTCACGATACCACGCCTAAATATTTTAAATTCATTGTAAGTACTTTTTATACAATTTGCCATACGTAAGTACTTAGTGAATATGAAATAAAAATTTTATTAATCATTGAGAATTCTTTTTAATTTAAGTCGCCAATCTTAGTATAGTACGCGGGCAGCCAATGGTCTAGCAATGGCTCTGCCAACCTAGCCATTCCTATAGTCATACCTGGCTTCAGGATCAGTGCTGCAGGCAATCAGTACAGTTGGCACAACCTAATAACAATTCAAAAAAAAAAAAAAAAAAAAAAAAAAAAAAAAAGCATTTATTTAATTATTGCATGTAAGAACAATTTAATTGATGCTCTTCAAAAATTGGTGCCTACGTTGCCTGTGCCTACAGCTGGCCTTGCCTAAAGTAATTCAAGCTATCACTGAGCGTACTTAACATGAGATAGATTATTATTTGGAAGTCTCTTGTGTGATAAATGAAGCACATACTCAGATATCCTTAACCCACATGCAGGATAGCTGCAAGCATTTTTAAAAATCAACAAACTGAAATATTACAGTACAGTTTGTATACAAATATTTTAACAGAGGGTGAGTGGGGTGTTTTTTTTTTTTTTTTTTTTTTTTTTGTGTGTGTGTGATAGAGGAAATTAATTCAGATTTAAGATTGTAGCTTATTTAAACATTTGCATACCTACAAAGCTAATAATAATGTAGCAGTCAATGACAATCACTCAGTTGCACTTCTTGTTTTCTGCATAATTTTTATGATTTTAAATATTTGTGAGGTGCTTGACACACAGTAGTGATGTGAAAAGGAGATTATGTATCTTAAGAAATTATTCATCAAGAAATAGAATTATGTGGTGAATATCCAGCTATCCGTAATTTTCCAAATGCCATCCATCTATTATGCATTCTATTTGTGTGCCAGCAACATCTCAGCCATCATTAAGGAGTAATTCGTATCCACCTGCAGAAACGTCTATTGTAAAGTTCTGTCTGATAATGCTATTTCAAATTTCACGACACATACACATTTCCATTTCAGACATACAGGGCTGTCTATCTGTCTTTCATGTGCATTTATGCACATGTGCTCTTTTAAATAAACTAAAACAAAAGTGTCTACATTTGTACAAATTCCAACAAGGAAGAAACATGTCAGATTATAAAGAAAGTTTTTGTTGGAAATGCAAGTTTCAAGTTGAACATTGAGGATATGGTTTAAAAAGTTATAAATAGGTGAGTTTAACCTTAATATGTTATGCCAAGGTCTAGGCAGCTATTTTTAATCGATGCCGATATGGTCAACAGAAAAATCCTTTTTTGACAACCTCAGAGACCGCAGAAAAGCTTAACGCAGCTCAAAAATCCATTCTGGATTATATTCATAAACTAGGACTGCTTTATAAATATTGCAAATGAGTGCTTTAGGAATTTGCATGATAGAGTGATCATATGCACATCTGTGCTTGTTCAGAACATAAACTAACCTTTGTCAAACTGATCGATAACCGGTGATGAAAATTGGATTGCCTATGAAAATATCATTTGGAAAAGACTTTACTGAAACATCCAAGCATCAATATAATAATAGCTTTTCAAGCCTAACAAAAAGCTCAATTCAGAAAGATACTCTCAGTGGATGATTAAAACAAAGCAGCAGGTCGGCAATGTTCATTAGAAAGTACATCATACTGCATTGTGATAATGCCAGACGACATGCTACTTTGATGACTTCTCAGAATTTATAGACCTAAGCTGAGAAATTCTGCTGCATCCACCTTACTCTTCAGATCTAGACGCACCCTTTGATTATCACTTGTTTCTTTCCTCGCAAAATTTTTTGAAGAGGAAAATGTAAAAACTGAAGCAAGTATCAGCCTAACACCACTTGATTTCTTTGTGTTTAAAGACATTTTTCTAAACTGGTATTTACAAATCACCATCATGCTGGCAAACAGTCATAAGTAATGACAGAAATTATATTGTAGAATAAATATCATTAAAGGTATAAAAATGTATTATTTTCTTTTGTTTCCCAAATGAACAGAATTTTCTGGTAGACCTTATATGTGTGTGTGTAAAATTATAAAATATGTAACTAAAAATTACTAATTTTAATTTTCCTATCTATCCTATCTCTCCTATATTGTTTACAATAATTTTTCTAGACTGCCTCTTTCAAAATTAACGTTTCATATTTTCTTATATAATCATGCTACAGTGATACAGCTCTTGTCTAATCAGATTAAGGGAACTTTTTGTCTATAAATACCACTGCTACTACTGCACAGCCCTTTTCCCCCTGCTTTGCCTCACTTGCTACTGGTAAACACATGTGTTGTCATCACTCTGATTTGTCCATTGGTCTAAAAATGTAATCCATTATGTAAAAGTGTGGAGGGTATGATAAACACCCAAAATGATGTGTGAATATGTTTATGCTTACCCAGAATGTCCATGAAAAAATTAATGTGGTGTTTTCTTCAAATGTATTGTGTTATAAGGTTATTTTCTCCCTCCTTCCAGCATGTTTTCATGGCGTGACATTAGCATACTCAGCGTGTATTTGAGAGATCCAGGTTCAAGTCCTGGCGAGGGCATTGCTCATTTTTCATGTCTCCTGCTTAAAAAAAAAACTAATAAACCTAGTGGTGCCCAAACTAAAAAAAGGCGATGGATGATGATTCTTTACCACCAGGATTTGGCGATTGGGTTTCCTAATCCCCAGTCACCCTTTAAAAAGGGGGAGTATATACGGTTAATTTTTTCATCCTTTCCAGCATGTCTTTGTGGTGTAATGGTAGCACACTTGGCGCGTATTCGAGAGGTCCAGGTTCAAGGTCCGAAAGGGGCATTTTTTAGGTGTTCTGCTTCCAAAAATAATCATGCATAGTGTTAATAGAATAAAAGCATTTGTTCAAAAGTGCTTTGAAGGTAACTAACCTGCATTATTACTTTGCATCCTTTGGCTCTTATGCAAATAAATTAGGTTATTTTTCTTCAGTACAGAATCAGTTTTCCCTTCTGCTTTTCTGTAATTGCATTTACATAAGAAATTGATATTTTTCTTATGAAACTAGATTTTAAAAATGTAGCATAGTCATATTATGAAAAAGTGTAATTTCATGTTATTAGAAATTCGAATTTTAATAATTCGATTTAATCAAAATAAATGAAAAAATTAATGTGTTGTTTTCGTCAAGTCTGTCTTTGTTATGTCATATTGTGAAGCTACAAGCCTTTCCAAGACTTGCAGAAATTACAGATAATATTTCATCATTAGCAACCAACTTTTAATCCTCAAATCATCTACAAAATTATTTCATATATATATATATATATATACATATCTATATAATTTCAATTTGCTTTACTGGTTGGGAATAATGTGTTTACAATCCTGAATTCATTCTCAATGACTCTGTATTGATAATTTACCTTTTATCCAATAAAAAGATATGTGCTTTTTTAGTATGTATATTAAAATTTTTTATTGATTATTAAAAATTTCTCTATGGAGGATATTGATGAAAGGTGATTCTATGCTTTATTACCCTAATTATTAATCTTAACTATTAAGCATGTACTTCCAGTTAACAAAATTTTTCTACATAAGATAGCTGTGTTTTATAGGAAAGTTTCTGCTTTGGGGGTAGAATTGTTTAGAAAATACAAAATTTTTCTTTTTAGATCATCTTCATAGAGAAAAAAAGTCTGAATATTTGACTTTTCTTCATTCATTCAAGAGTATTATATTTTAATATGGTAAATGCAAAGATTTCTACACTTTTTGGTGCAAAATTCAAGAAGATATTAGGAAATAAATGTACTTACTTAGATCATTTTTCAATGCATATTTTTTACCAAACCTATATGCTGCCTTAAAATACTTTTAGTAGCAACTACCAAAGTGGCTTATTTCATAGTTAATGATTCTATACTGAGTATGAGTAAAAAACAACACTAATTATTAACTTGATAGCTGGCACTGAAAAATACCTATTATGAATATAAATTTTTCTAACTGGGCTTTCTGCTTAATGAAAACCATACAGAAGATTAAATTTTGTATTGACAAGTCAGTTTGATTACTAGTGAAAAAGTTCTCATGAAATCCTTTATCTTATTTGAAAAATGGAATTTAAAGTATATGTCTAGGATCAAATAGTTAAGAAAAAAAAGCCTGTAACCACCTTTTATGAACATCTTATGCAGGCATAGGAATAAAAATCAGTAGGGGTAACTGGCTTTGAATATTCATAAGTTCTCTTTTATATTAAAATTTAATATTATATAAAGAAGAAAAAGAAATTTTTGGAAGCTAATGATTTAATACTAAAAAAAAGCATTTTGGGGGGAGGGGGAAGGGGTCAATATTCGTATATCTTTTTTAATGATGTTTATCACTGCCAAAAATTTCAATTTTCTATGGAGATTGGGGGGGGAGTTGGTTTTATTCTCTACAAAAAGGATAAAAAATTCTTTTTTGATCACATTTACATTTTATCTGTTGTCAGTTAGAAGAAAGGATATCAAACAAGTGGTATAAACAGCAATTAAATAGTCATAATAATATGAGCACTGATTGCAGTAACTTTTGAAACAGGTTTGTTCAAAACATCTGTCAAATAGGCCAAAAGCTGAACTAGAGTATCCATATTGAAGTCAACAAGTCTCTTTGTAGATAGAAAAAACAATGCTGGAAGGACTTTGCATAAATAGCAGATTTTCGGAGGACGAGTGCTTCAAAATAGGACAGCATGTTTTATTTGAAGTTCTCAATACAGACATCAAAATACTTTTGCAAAATATGTTATATGGAGTCTCATCTTGCCAAATTTATTTGATCCAGTAAGATATAATCTGTACAAGGAAATCATTACTTTTATGGGCTGAGAAAATTGTTTCAAAGTTACTTTTCAATTCAGATGTTCAAAAATTCTTTATAGGTTTTTATGACACTCTTTACACAAACTGATTCACTCAAAGATTTGCAAACATCATTTTTTTTTTTTTTTAAATCTACATAGAAAAACAGTAATATGTTCAAATTGAAATTGATATTAAGTTAACCATTCCTTTTCTCTCACTTTTTTAAAAATTAGTCATTTATGTGCTAGTTTATCGCTAGTTATGATGTTCATTCTGGGAGGGGGAAAAAGTAGGATTTAAGAAGAGGGTGTTAAAATTAACAATTTGACATTTTTTAAGGGAGTGAATGTAAATATTAAACTGTATAGGTTTTATAGGCAATCATAAATAATACAAGTCAGCCATAATAATATATTAAGATGGCTGGGGAATGTTTAGAGAAGGCCAGAAGATTATCCCACTAAGACCTTGACATTCAAAAACCTGAGGAATCCTGAGCTAAAAAAAAAGACCCCCAATTAGGTGGTTAGATGGCATTAAAAAAGACTTGAAAGGAATTGTTGTGGATCACTGGAAGAAGTGTGTGGTTGAGGTAGCCAAGACCTGTAAGGGACTGTTGTGGTTGTGAAGAAAAAGAATGTGAATATTTTACAGGCTTTTTTTCAACGTAATTCATTTCAGAAAATTTGTATACTATGACAAAAATTCTGAAAAGTTTGGTTTACAGCTTAAAAAATAACACAAAAAAATTACTAAAATTTTAGATTTTTTTCTTATATATTATAAACACGAAACATGAATATGAGCTAGCATCTTTCTAATATAGCATCAAAAAGATTAAAAATGTACGATAGTAAAGTTTTTAAGGCATATAAAGTTTTTTACTGATCTAGTTTTAAATATAACTTTCATAAAGAAAATATTGCAATCATTATGAGAAAAAATTACCATCTTTTCTTGTACTGAAAACAAGAGCTTCACTTTGTTTGCTCCATCCAAATTTATTTCTAGCTGTAACAACAGCTTCATATAAAGTTCCAGGTTTTAAATCTACCAACTGAAACATCTGAGTATGTGTATCATTTTCACTTTCCTCTGTAGCTGGAACGGTTTTTGTTTCCCATTCACCATTACCAGATTTCTGTAAAGTAAAAAAAATACAATTAAGGTGAATAACAATATTCCAGTTTTCATTTACATTTAACAAATGTAAATCATTAATGTATGAATGCTTAAAGATTAATAAAGTTGTTCTTGTTTTCATAAAATAATTACTGTTTAATAAATAAAATTCTTATTTTTGCGAATATTTAAGTATTTGTTATTTTTATTATGTACTCTTGAGGAAAAACTACTAGGCTTCAATGTGCTACCTTGCGAAAAGAATCAAAAATAGTTACAAAATGTCAAGTTTTCTAGTTTGGCTAATATGTATAGCATTTAAAATTGCAATAACAACCTTGTATTTAGCGTACATATATTAAAACAATCAATTCTGAGGGCAGCTAAAGGTCCCTTCTCATCAGGTGAACGAAATTACTAGAAGAGGGAAAAAGAAGAAAAATAAAGCATTGGCAAAGGAATCTCAGAAACACATGGTCGTTATCAGCATACACGTGGTTGTAACTGGATTTTGAATCAGATTTACACTGGCCGCCTACTTATACTGAGCCAGGCTATCTGATCAAACATGTAAAACATAGACTAAAAAGCAAACAAATCAGCGAAGTCAAAAAAATATAGGGAGCGAGGGGCAACTGCACCTTTCACACACCAAGTCTGAACCTCGAATATTCGAGGTTCGGACCATGAGGTGATAACGACCACGTGTTTCTGAGATTCTTTTGCCAATGCTGTATTTTTCTTCTTTTTCCCTTTTCTAGTAATTTCGTTCTCCTGATGAGAAGGGACCTTTAGCTGCCCTCGAAATCGATTGTTTTGATATATGTACACTAAATACAAGGTTGTTATTGCGGTTTTAATTGTCATATTGGCGTGTTTCTCTTCTATTCTATATATAGCATAATTTTTATACAAAGATGTCTTACAGAGTGTACTTTGTGCTATATCAATATGTTCTGAATACCTATTAAAAATGACTGGACAATTTATTTAACATTTAATATTCTTCTATTGAATTCATTAACATTAAATATTAAAGTAGAATACAAATAATAACCAAAAGTTTTAATTAATAAATATGAAATAAATTTTTTAGGATCTGATCAGTAAGTTCTGCTTTAAATTCATGCTGGGATTATCTTATTGATTAAAATATGTAACATTATTCAATTTAGATTAATATATCTGGTAAATTATTAAATTTATTCAATAAAATTTTATTCACCTTCATTGTTTAGATTTGAAATGTAATTTAGGAATATACTGTGCAGAAATATTTAAAAAGTAATTAAAAAGCATGGGCCATCATAAATAAGGACATTTATGTTGAAATATAAGCAAAACATATTAAAAAAACTGATATTTTGGTTTTTAAAACAATTTCACTAAGAAGAGCTTTGAAGGCAATTTTGAATTTTGCAAGCTCTTGATATACAAAATTCAATTTATAAAAACAGAATTATGTAGTATATAGTGTAATACAATATCGGAAGTACACCAACTGCTTCTCTTTTTATGACGTAACTTTTACAGAATACCGAGTTGCACTTTGTGTTATGATCTCATAAATAATAAATTTCTAACCCAGAAGAGAACAAAGACCACTTGGGATAAAAAATAAGGCTCAGCTAAATTTCCTGTCAATTTTTCCATAAATTTTGCTAAGATCTTTTACTTCTTCAGCTATCTCTTTACAAAATATATTGCTTGAAGCAAAGAGGTCTGTGGATTTTCAGTTGTATCTTCCATTTTATCCTAACATATCATGTTATTTTCATTCAAACTTGAATTTATTTTATTATCTCTATAGTTTCTAGTAAACTCTAAATGCATCATGAAATTCAGCATGCATAACAATGATTTTCTTGTATAAAGTTTTCAAAATAAACTGTTTCCAAGGAATTTCTTTAAAACAATCAATTTAAAGAATTTCCAAGTTTCTAGAAGAAATCAGTAGCTTTTTTCCCCCTTCCCATTTAAAACAATTTAATTGAAGACATCTAATATTGTCATTTATAAGTTTCTTGTTTGAAATGAAAATTGCCAGTTTTCTTTTTTTCTCTATCAAGAAACTATGTTGCAATATTTGGTGAACTTCTGATAGAATATTTTACACAACCTAGTTAGTATCTGTTACTACTTTTCTTTTCTCTGTTCAATTTTCTTATGAGTCTGCAATTTTATTTAATTCAGAAATTATACTGAGGAGGAAAAGGACTCAAAATTATTACATGCAGTTCAAATTAAAGAAGTTCTTTTGTTACAAAACAACATAAATATCAATGTATAAATATACTGTCTTAAATGACAACAAATATTCCTTATTTTCTAACACACAGGGAAGCTGTTTAAAAGAAACAAAAAAAGTAATTTTGCTCTCGTATTTTAGCACAATATAGTATATTATAATTTCATATATACATTAATGAAGCTTGGCTACTCAGAACACTCAGGAAATGCCAAATTCCAAATACATAAAACTTCCAGACAGCAGTGTGTATACACGAAATAATTCACACAAAAGCCAAGTGAACAGAAAAAGAAACTTCCATTCTAAAATTACAAAAACAGTAATCTTATTTATTATCAGTTCCAATATCAAAAGTTTACCTTTAAAACTATGTAGGTTTTTAAAAAATGCATTTCGTACATAAAATCCAATATACTTTGTAGGTCTTCAACACATGAAATTAAAACATCTTATCTAATTATAAAATGGCATCAATCATGAAAGTTTGCAAAGATGCCATCAAACTTGCACCAGTAATTCCAGTAAAAACTGGACATATATATAAATAATAATACAATAGATAAAAGAGTACTTTGTTGCCACACTACAGGATCTGTAAAATGTTTAAAAATTATTAATATTAATCTTATGACCAACAGATTGGAATATGTGTTGGTCAAAGAGATAAAAGCAATTTGATTTCAGTCGGAAACTCAAGTCAAGGGCAACCTTTGGAATTCCATCCTATGCAGTGAAATTGGCACTGTCTGCCTACAGCAAGAATACCTCTCGACAGAATGTCTGCAGCTGTCTGTTGTCACAGAAATGAGCCCTAATTCATTTTCCTTGGGGCTGTTCTGAAGAAATGTATTTAAATCGGCCATCTTTATGCACTTAATGATTTGCCACACACACATTTTTATTTTTGGTTCAAGAAAAAAACATGTTATAATTACCGTTTTGCATTTCCCAAGGCTAACAATTGAGAAAAAAAGTAACAATAAAACTTTCACCTGACTCGTCCATTCTTTAAATTTATGAGGCCTGTTACTCTAGTAACTGCCCCTGTTAAACATACTGATGAAAACAGTGATCATTATAAACAAACTAAATGCCTATTATGAACTTTGGGGGGATCTCTGTATTCCTATGCCTTAGTAACTACTTACATTTTTTGTGTATCCTTTTCCAGAACAAACTCTTGAAACAATATGATGGATACAATGGTAGGGGAAAGGTGTATGCAATGCTTTTTGAAAGAGCCCCATTTCATTCCATTCTCATTTTTAAAAATATCAGCATGCTTTCAAGAGTCCTGTATGTGTTTTATGATGGTTTTATAAATTTCTTGTTTGTTTAATTTTTTGGAAAGGATGTTAAAAAAAACTAGAATTCTACATTTTCCAGTTACTTGAGCATTCTGATTATTTGAATGCTGCATAGTCAGGCCTTTACTGTATTTACAAAACCAGGGATTTTTAGAAAACAATTTAAAATGTCATGGATATTACTATTCTTCATGTACAATATAATCATTTATGAAGTTCTAGGTTTTTAATAACATGTAGATTTTGAATAACAGTCTATGTTAGGTCACAAATCTAAAAACTTTCTGTATTAACTTTTAATGTATGGAAAATATAAAGCAAAAGTATCAGTATCAATTAATGTCACATCTTTTCAATTCAGAATATTAACTAATTTAAAATTATATAAGTACAACACTGTGTGATGGGACCGCTTCAGCCACAGCTTTTCCCTTCGAGTTATATAAGTACAGTGCTCAAAAAAAAAAAAGTATGAAAATAAAGTGAGACATACTTTTCGGTACATCACGGAATATTCATCAACTGGGGTGAGAGAATCTACTGTCCAAGAAAGTGTATATTTTGACCCTTGAGAGCCATGAGGTTTACTTGTGAAAATAGGAACTTGAGGTGTGCCTTTAAATATAAAAGAGAACATATTTTATTACAAATAACTTGGAAAAAGACTCATGCATAAAATTGTCATATTTATTAATCAAAAAGGTAATGGAAATAGCAGTATCATAGATTACAATAAATAAAAAAGAGAAGAATGATTTAGAATTAGGTGTCATCATTCCTAAAAAAAGAAGAAAAACTTGTTTTATTCAAAAAGAAAATATATAGTCTGAAATGATAACTTCAAGTAATTACCAATGATGTGCACATTTTCAGATGCACTACTCAAAGAATTGCTAGCTGCACATTCATAACGACCAAAATCTTCTTCTTTCAAATCGCGAATCTGCAGCGTGTGAAGATGACCTAATGTTTTCAAATGATAATGCTCACTGTTATGGATAACTTGACCATCTGCCTTTTTCCACATCATAGAAGGAACTGGCTCTCCTCGTATTATGCAAGAAATATTTACATTGGTCCCTTCTTTGGCATGAACCCAAGAATTGGGTACTTGAATCTCAGGAGCATCTAAAAATTTCGAATACGATTATTTTTGCAGGTTATAACTGATACATCAAGTTAAGCATAAAAATTGCATATGCTAAGGATAGCCAAGGGTTTGATCATTAGAGCTTCCTCGGGACACCCAACTCACAATTTGAATTTTTGTTTAGCAATTAGAAAAATTGTATTTAAGTTGCATAAACAGACATTCAGCAAATCAAGAAATAGATGACATAGAAATTACAGAAAAATGCCAGGATTTCCATATATAACACACAAATTTCAATAATAGATGTTGTATGCCAGTTTATTATTTATAATCTAAAATTTTATTTACTTTGTTAATAGTGAAGAAATCTGGCACTGTGTTATCACACAACTGAAGAATTGCAAGATATTACTGTCAATGTTTTTTGTAGCACAGCACTGTTTCAAGGTACATTAAGGTAATACAGAGGTTTTGAAAACTAGAAGGCAAAATTACTGTAAGGTTTTAGTACTAATGTTCATATTTTTGGAATCTAGGCATGATATAGAGAGGTACTTTGCACAAACAGAAAATTCATGGAGTAATGCAGAAAGCTCAAAATAATTCTTTTATATTTTTCTTTTATTCTTATATTCTTTTTATGTGATTTAATTGCAAGATTATATTTAGGGCATGAAAAGAGCAAGCAAACAAATTAGCCTTCTCTCTCAAGTTCTATATGTAATTTCGAGAAAAACAAATGCTTTATTAATCACATGGCTCTATTAGAACCTTTAATTAGCCTTACCCAAGACACATTATATGTCATACATGCCAAAAGTTATTGGAAATCTTTTTTTCATACCACATAATAAAGAGAAAAAAATCATTCAGATATCCTCCCCCCTCCAAAAAAAAAATTCACATTTCATATTGTAAAGCTAGACTAGTAGTTATTAATCTAACAATAAAAAGATCTTTTACAAAACCATCTAAAACTGAATTAAGCATAGTTTACTTTTTAAAATTTTATATTCTACAGAAATGAATGTTTAATCTAAAGGCAAAGTTCATAATTCTATCTGAACTAGTTGAAACATGAATTTTAGAGCAATCAAAGCATCAAAAAATTGACGTGCCTTCTCTTTTCCTAAAATTGTCTGAAATATTATATTTCCTATTTGGAAATAACTTGCAAAATGTTAAGTAATTTGCTACAACATTTTATACTTTTCTAGCACTTATTATTATTTCTAAAAATATGGGAAATGACATTAATAATATCATAAATAAATCTTTATAAACAAAAGAAAACAAAAAAATAGCTTACAAAAATTATTTTCTGAAAAGAAATCATTTTTCCTGAAAAAATACTAATGTATAGGAATTCACAATTAAAATACAAGTTTTAATAAAAGACTTAGCAGATCAAAGTAAAGTTTTCAGGAAATAAATATATTATTTTTCTTGCTAAAAATTCTTCACATCATCTATATCTATATCAATAAAAACAAATGGTAGCATAAAATGAACATCAGTTGCCCTTAAAAAATTTATTTAAAAAAGCAAATCATAAAATAATGCTCACATAAAACTTGAACTCTGATGATAGCTGAAGTGGAGATTCCAAGGGAGTTGCTGGCTACGCATTCATAGGAACCAGCATGGCTTCTGTTTGCCTCTGATATCACAATCCTGTTCTTTTCTCGAACTTGCTGAAGTTTATCTGAACCCTGAAAAGGAAGTGAGGGGAATGATAAAACGAATTCATTTTATTCTGATGACTACTTGTGTAATGCAAAATTTTTTTGTAGATAATAAAAACTCAGACTACAAATTCACTTATAAAATATACTTACAAATCAAATGTGATGTTACAGAAAATATCATTATGAGAATATTAATATTAAATGAATATTAAATTATGTAAAATTTTATATATTTAGACTTAAAAGGAAAATAATAATTCTTTTCTTTATGAAGTGTTTAAAAATGCATAATTACATAAATTGTTCTTTAATAAATTCTTAATGCAAATACATATAGCAGTGTGAATTTCAAAATTGCATAATATCATTTTCTGCAAGTCCCCTGAAATTTAGTCTTCTTCCCTTTTAACTACTTAAAAGTCATACCTTTAAATACTTAGTATATTTATTTAGTTTTTGCTTAGTATACATAGAGAGAGACAGTCAGACAGAAAGAGAGAGTTGACTGTGCTTATTCTGATTATGGTTAAGGTTGTCATTCACATATTGTTACCGAATTGCCAAACTTCTGCTTGTTTGTATATGAAAACATTGAAAAACATTGTTTATTGTGATCAACAAGTCAGTTAATATGATGAAAGTATTATGGAATGTATATATATATTTTAAATTGAAGTCACCAAAATAAGATAAATTGTATTATAAAAATTGCCAAATGACAGGAAACATCAGCCAACAGCTTGCTTTTAATTTTATTCAACTATTTAAAATTAGGCAAAAAAGCAACCTGCGTCCATTTTGAACAATTCTATCAGAGAACTTAAAGCAACAAGAATCAGCATAATATTCATAAATTTACAGGAACTGTTTCAAAGGTTTAAACATAGAACCAGCTGCAGAAGTGCAAACAACAAAAGAGAAACTAGTCTTGCAAATTTATGAATATTACGTTAATTTTTCATTAACTCCTGTTATAATCATTATTCAGCATAGTATTTTAACTCAAATATAATTAGCTCTAAACAAGCTTATATAGAGAATATATATTTTGCTACTGTCTTCCACATGGTGTGTACATCCTTTTGTGTCAGCATTTACTTCTTGTCCATCCTCTTGTGTTAAAATTTCACCATATGAGCTTCACTTTAATACTTGGCTTATTTGATTTAGTCTGTGCTTGTTCCCAATTTTTTTTATACACTTTAAGTGTCAATTTGCTTTAATGTTTTAGTCTTTACTATTGGTAAGTTACGTAAATTCTGATCATAATTCTTCATTTTTTACCATGCTTTCAAACATCAATTATTTCACAAAACTATGCATGAAACAGCAGAAATTTCTAAATCACTCTAACATTTTATTAAAGTATAAACATAAAAAAATTATCCTCAATTTCATTCTGATTAAACATAATCGCAAACCTTCCAAGTGCATTTCAAAAAGTTCTCCTGAATAGCAAACTAATCTCTCTCTGGTCCTTCATAAGGGACACAAGTTGACAGTTATGCAAAACTGAATTTAAGCTGTATAAACTTCAACTGGAACTTGCTAACTTGTGTCCGAAATTCACTGTCATTGAACAAAAGTCCTAGTCCAAAACCGAGAATAAGATTAAATGTCATAAAAAGATACTTGCATATAAATTCCAAAAACCTCCTTATATAGTTTTCCAATTTTCAATTTCCAATTTCCAATTTAAGTATTTCAAGAAAATCTTTCTATTGTAAACACCTGTAATATTTAATAATTTGTAAATGGCAACATTTAATATTTAGTAACTTGTAATTGGCAATACTTTTGGAGATATAAAAATCGAACTGTGCTGCTATTTCAGTTCTCTGTAACATATAATATTCTATGCCTATAAATAAATAGTTTAAAAGTACACCCTTATTAACAAAAAAGAATTCTTTTGTTAACTTTAACTTCTCACAAATCTCAAAACCTTTGATTCCAAAGATTTTAGTTTTACTAAAAAGCTTTCAAATTCTGTAAAGTTTCAGACACATAGAAAGAATGACTTATCGCTCGTAATTTTAACAGTAAACTTTTGAACTCATATCTAAATGCAAGAGAAAAAGCTACATAGTGTGAAATTCATTTTAACCCCGATGTTATCATTTCAAAGGCTGACAAAGGTAGCCAGGCAGTTGTTATGGACAAAAGCACTTACACCAATAGCATGGCTAAAATCTCAAAATGAAAGCCCATATAACCTGTTCGCTGAAGACTTATGAGGGAATCATTCCCTCTTTCCCCAACAGATGGCAGCACTATCTGGAACTAAATTTTTTCCATGGCAAACTGCATTCTATTATTTAGAGAATGTTCTGTTTTTTGGACAACGCTATAAAACTAGCATGTGATTTAGTTTCTATAATAACAAAAGCAATAATTAATAATTATAATTATTTAGTTGTTAGTGAAATGTGATTCATGGTGTTAGTATCCTTTCTTTTTTACACAAGAACCTCACAGAACCAATCTGATTATAAAAATATGTGGAACTGAAAACAACCGTGGTTTCCACAGCTGGTGACCTTATGAAATTATAATAGCAATGTCCTGCTCAAGACTGTTTACTCGAGGATTATACATCATCATGTTCTCAATGGATATTTTTCTTCACACAGTGAAAGTTTATTAGAAGTATTCTTGTCCAGCACCACATTATTCTTACTTCCGTTTTGTATCTTGGTGCAAGAAACATGAAACATCAACTGAATTAGCTTATTAAGATCCAAATCACATTTTTTTTTCAGTTTGCAGCTTAATGTATTAATCACGTTATAAGAAAATGGGAAAATGATTAATTCTTACAAAATAATATATATATATTTATATATATAATCAAAACAGAAATTGAAAAGCTAACAAGTAATGAGACGTAAGACCTATTGTGTCTCAAAAATGTTTTTGCGCAAAATGCTGCAAAAATATGAAATAATAGGTAGAAATATTGCAGCGAGCTTGCTAAAATGTTACTAGGAGCTGTAGCTCCACAAAATAGTTCAACGCAGTATTACCAAAATATTAACATTGAAGAAATTTTTTTAAAAAAATTATTAACATGGAAAAAAGAAAAAGAAAAAATTGCTTACGCGCGAAATAAACTGTTTAAAATCAATGTTGGAAAACATGTGAATGCACGAAAAAACTAATCTGACCTTTGTTATATGTGAAAAGTTAATACGCATAAAAATAGATCGACGGAACAAGTTAAAACAAAATAAAATTAAAAATAATTAAAACATAAATCGCAAAAATTATAATGAAAACATAAATTGCAAAATTACAAAAATTACAATAATTACAAAGCGGAAAAATGGTAAATTAACCCAATCGGACCTCAACCAGGCTTTTCAAGGGAAAAATGGTTGAATGTCGAATTAGGCCAAATACCATTACGCGTTTCGCCGAAACAGACCATTGAAGCTCTTGTTAGATGAAAAAATTTTTAAATAAATATAAATATATATATATCTTAGCAGAATAGCAAAAATTCACTCAAAATATACTTAATTTTTTAAATAATTTATTTGAATCATTGTTGTTTCTGTTTTTGATAATTTATCCCTCTGAGCATTACGGCCGGAAAATTCCACGTAGAAGGCTGCCTTCTATATTCATTATACATGAAAATTTCTGCTAGTTTTTAATGTATCTGATTTCGGTTTGGATGTATATTGAAAGAAAAGGAATCAAGGTTCAAAATCAGAGAGTCATTTTTTAATTAAAATCAAGAAAATACCACTTATTCATGACATTTTGAGGAACTTTGAAATTTCAGGGCTAAACCCGTAACACTCGGAGGGTTATGCACTTTCTAAGAAATGTTATGTACTGAGCAAATTTTAAATGAAAGAAACTAATAATGAATTTAGGTCTACTTTCACACTCATTTTGCAGTTAACCATTTGATATTTACTATACAGTCAAAAGTCTTTAATCTGGACGTCCATAATCTGGAATGATCTATAAGCCGGACATCAAAGCTACAAACTTTCTGCGCATGCCTAAACGCATAATGCGTTTAAGCATGCGCATATGTATATATGTTTACCCATGCACATTTAATGTATAATGAACGGTATAAGCTAAGCTAAAATTATCTAATTATCTATTTCAGTTAATGTTGCAGATTGCGTTGTTTCTTAATCTTCCAACTGGATCTGGCTTATTATTTTTTGCAGCCTGTTAGAGCAATTTTATAAAAGTAAGCTTGAACTTTCGATTATGTCAAAAAGAATTTCCGATTCTGGAGCTGCCAAAGGATCTACAAAGCGAAAGCATGTTTCGATGTCCATCAAACAAAAAAGTGGAATTGCTGCAAAAAATGGATAAAGGCATATCCTTTGTTTCTCTAACCATTCCGAAATCTGTTTATCAATTTCACACTGCTCTGCTAGGGGGGGGATGTCGCAGCTCGCAATGAACTGGAAGTTGATCTGTCACACTATCCTCATCTTCAGGGCAGATGTTTTTATTTTATTTGGCTTAATAATTCCTTACTAAATGTAGTATTTCATCTCGATGTACTTTGATATGATTTAAATCAAATTCCTCGTCATTATAAATATCACAAATATACATCAAATAGTTTTCTGGTTGCAATTTTCTAATTTCGACTATGCGTAATGTATGCTTTACACATGTGCGCGTTGAAAGAAATGTTTCATAAAATAAACAAATAAATATTAAGCTTTTTTTTTTTTTGTAAATTTTGATACCCTTTAGATCATAATTGCTCTTTATTTCATGAATTATGGTTTCATATTTTTAATTTCTGCATGCCATCTTACCAGATTTAAATTGATGATCTATAATCCGGGAAAACCAATAATCCAGAATCGCCGAAGTTCTGACGAGTCCGAATTAAAGACTTTTGATTGTAGTAGATTTTCCCCATATAAAATGTATGTTTACTTGTAAAGGAAGATATAATGAAAAAGAATTGTTTAATAAACAGAAGAACATGGTTTTGGATTTGTGTAAACACTATTTTTCTCCACTGTGTCAAATGAGTGAATTTCAACGAAGGTTTCATTGTACTTATACAGCAGAAAAAGTTTAATTTCATTACAAAAACATCATTTTTAGTGCATTTAGAGTATGAAAAATAAAACTCCACTGCAAAATAATATTAATCATGTGAATTAAAAGGTATTTCCCCCTCTCTAAAAACATGCCATTACAGATAGTTTAACATTTTAACTTACAGGTTTCTTCCAAG
Source organism: Stegodyphus dumicola (assembly GCF_044657685.1). Classification (NCBI taxonomy): domain Eukaryota; kingdom Metazoa; phylum Arthropoda; class Arachnida; order Araneae; family Eresidae; genus Stegodyphus; species Stegodyphus dumicola. The sequence continues at coordinate 41,476,260 of NC_140776.1, forward strand.
AAATAGTTGGAGTTGGGTCTCCAGATGCTTCACATGAGATTGAAATTTCTTCACCTTCTTTTACAACTATTAGACCACTTTTTGGTTCTGCATACACTTTTGGAGCAGCTAAACAAAAGATTTCCTTCATTAAGCTAATAAATCCATATAATGTGAAATTAATATTCTATATACGATTACTAAAAAAGATTCCATTTCATATTTTTTCAAAATCTGAATTCAACTAAAATATAGAAATCTAGCAGACCTGGAGTATTTCAAAAGTTAAATTATTTTCATAAATGTAAAAGATACAAATTATTTAAACTGAAAAACTTAATACATTTTACATCAATAAATCCCCATGCCAACTTTGCTAAATGATAAAATTTATTTGCATCTAAATACTTAATAAAATATTATTCATACTTACCCACAACTTCTACTATAATTGTTGTTGATGCAGGATCTCCAACCCTGTTATCAGCAATACACTCATATTCTCCAGAATCACTTTTTTGGGCACTACTTATATGGTAACTGTCTCCATCATAGCTATCATAATTGCGGCCCTAAACAAAATTAAATTTTTATCATTTCTATTACTTGTACAATTCCACTCATCATAAATATAACAGAAGCTGTTGCTTTTAGTAATACAATGAAAATTTCACTATCCAACATGCTACTAACTGGATAGCTCAAGTAACTAGAATATTTTAAAATCTGCCCCGTACCCCCAGAGACTTATGAAACCACATATAAAATTTGTTTGAAATTTCTTTACAACTGTGTCCCATTTTTCAATAATAAATAGAATATTATGAAGTAAACAATAAAAAATTAAAGCAAACGATTTTTTAAATGCCACCGCAATGCAAAAATTTAAAAAAGCGGCAAACGGTAATTCTAATTTTGATTTTATCCAAAAATATTTCAGTGTATGAAAACTTTTGTGAGATAAAATGTTCGTCATTTTTTGATTATTAATTTCTTAAAAATAAAGTTTCGCTATATATAAAAAATATTTCATGTAATTTTGTTACAAATAGATTATAGATCTTATTATTAAAATCTAGTTCAGAAAATTTACTTTTAGTTAATGGATAGAGTCCTATTTCAATGAAAATCATAAGTGTACGAACACTTTTGGGAGCCACTGTATGCAACGTTGTACTTTGCGTACACCCATGTTTCAAAGAATATCATACACTGTCTCTTTTTTGAAATATTGCTTCCCTTTCGTTGTTTGCACGTTGAATTTTTATGAAAGACAGTTTTAATATTTTTTTAATTTTAATTATGTGTTGTGTTAAATAAAATCTGCGATTGTGTGGAAATTTTTCCATATATATTTATTTGTGGGATAAGGGGAAAATTATATTATTCTAGACTGAGTATTTTATAAAATTTTTAAGGAAAATATAATAATAAAGCTTTAGAATTAATTCTGACAACTACCTGAATGTTCTTCGTATAATGTACCAAAAATTGGAACAATTGGATAAAAAAATTAATTTATAAAAAATTTTTTCCAAAGTTCCAAAAACAAAGTTAGGCTTTGCAGCGCGAATTGCCTGTCCCCACAAGATGACGCATCCGGTTAACGTATCCCAAGACAGCGCTTCGGTAACAGAGATGCCCATCGTGAACTGGTTAACCCACGGGAAAGCACGTGGGGTGTATCATACCCCACCTCTACAAAAAAGTAGAATATTCCTAACTTGTGAAACTGTAATTCTGTGCTGCATTCAGTAGCTGAGTTTCTAGCAGTGGTTGACTTTCAGAACCGCTTTTGCGTTGCCTGTGTGTTTCAGAAAAAGATTTATCGGTATTTTGTCGCAACTGGGGTATAACACACACCTCGCGCCTGTCCGTGTAAGTGCTTTTGTGGCTGAATATTTATTTCTAGAGTGAAACAGTAAATATTTCCACTCGTAAACGATTTCAAAGTGTTTAAAATTATATATTTAAAGATTTCTGATCTTATTATGGCAAATGGAGATGGAATTGCAGATGGAATTACTGTGAGAATTATTAGAAATAGTTGAAAGTGATGAAGACTGCATTTCGGAAATTGAAAATCAAGATAGGAATATTTTCTACACTGTTTAGGTTTCGAAAAAAACAAACATGAATTTCTCATGTTCCTAAAAAAAGGAAAAACTGTTCTAATGCTTTCACATTACATAACGATGATGCTTTAGATGACACTACTGGAGAAAAGAAAATGCCAGAAATTATATGTTTTTATAATATGACTAAGGTAGCAGTGAACACTGTGGATGAAATAGCAGCAAGTTTTTCAATTGCCAGAATAAAAAGGAGGTGGTCAATGCTAATTTTGTTTTCTGCACTAAAGGTTGCTGCAAATGATTTTCGAATTATAATACTTTTAACTGATACCCCACCAACCAGATACTGAAGCAGATGTCTGTTTTTGAGGGCCATAGCATTACAGTTAATAAAAAAAAGTACTGAACAATGAATCAAAGATTAATACTTTATCGAGAGACTTACGTACTGCATGCAAAAGAGTAGAAGTTTCGATGAATAATTCAAACGAATATATGAAATTCGAAACAACTAAGTATAAAAGATGTGATGAATTTGCTCTCGAGCCAGGGACAGAAGAACGCAAATGCGATGTTTAAAATGAGAACTCTGCCAAGAACACATGAATGTATTTTATTCAAAGTGTAAACAGATAAAATAAGGATTGTGTATTAGAGATGCAATAAGACCAAGGAAATGATTTTTATTTTATTATTATTTTCATTTATCTTAATTTTAACTCCCTATAAGCTTATTTTGGAAATTAATTTCTTGTAACCCAAGTATTATTCATGTGTTATGAAAGAAAATAAAGCCTTACAATGAAATAAAATTACTTTTTACTGTATTTTAAATATTGGGGTATGTGATACCCCACATGCCCACATTAGTAACTTTTCTTGATGTGCCTTCCGCAGGGTTAATGGTACTTTACTACTATATTAAAAAAATTGCAGGTTTCATGAATATTTTTAAAAGCCCTAAATGTGACAAGATGCCATATAATCAAATAGGTGAATCAAAAACTTCACAACATGGCACTAAAAACAGAAATAAAAGAATACATATATTAAAAGTTAATCATTATCTATATACAGTCAAAAGTCGTTAATCCGGACTCGTCAGGACTTCGGCGATTCCGGATTATCGATTTTTCCGGATTATAGATCATCAGTTTAAATCTGGTAAGATGGCATGCAGAAATTATAAAATTAAAAATATGAAGCTGTAATTTATGAAATAAAGAACAACTATTATCTAAAGAGTATCAAAATTAAAAAAAAAAAAAAAAAAAAAAAAAAAGCTTAATATTTATTTGTTTACTTTATTAAACATTTCTTTCAATGTAAGTTGTTTAAGTTGCTTCATTTTATGTGATAATACTTTCTCTTTAATTCTATAAACAGACATAATTTCTTGTTCAATTACAAAGTTCCGCTGCTCAAGTCCTATAATTGCTGTGTCGAGAATACCGACTAATTTGTCAATCGAAATTTTTTCATTTTCAATAACCTCTGTGTCACTTTCTTCACTATCGGAAGCGAATTATAATGACGAGGAATTTGATTTAAATCATATCAAAGACGGAGTACATCGAGATGAAATACTACATTTAGTAAGGAATTATAAGCCAAATAAAATAAAAACATCTGCCCTGATAGGATAGTGCTGACAGATCAACTTCCAATTCATTGCGCACCGCGGCGTCTCCCCCCCCCCCCCGCCGCAGAGCAGTGTGAAATTGATAAACACATTTCGGAATGGTTAGATAAACAAAGGACCATTTTGCCTTTATCCATTTTTTGCAACAATTCCACTTTTTTGTTTAATGGACTTTGAAACATACTTTCCCTTTGTAGATCCTTTACATATTAGTAAAAATATATCGGAAATTCTATTTGACATAATCGAAAGTTCAAGCTTACTTTTATAAAATTGCTCTAACAGTCTGCAAAAAATAATAAGCCGAATCTAATTCGAAGATTAAGGAACAACGCAATCTGCAACATTAACTGAATTAGATAATTTTAGCTTAGGTTATACCGTCCGTTATACATTAAACGAGCATGCGTTAACATATTATGTGCATGCGCACATGCATATTCGCAGCTGTAAAGGTCTTACGCGCATTCGTCAACGCAACGCATGCGCAGAAAGTTTGTAGCTTTGAGGTCCGGATTATAGATCATTCGGGATTATGGGTGTCCGAATTAACAACTTTTGACTGTATATCTACCTGCATATCTCCTAGCTGAAGAGTAATTTCATATCATCCATAATCCACTCAACCCCCTTACCGTGTCACCGTGTTTATTATTTTCTCTATGTTAGCAGGATTTATCTATCTCATGGTTCTTCATAACACCACCTGTATGCATCACGTTTAAGTTTAAACTGTGTTGAATTGTCACTAAATATTTAACCTGATATATTGATTTATAAATTAAGTAACAAAATTGTCTATTATTGTCTGTTTTGGTATACGGTCAGGTCATATTTTTATTTTATTTATATACTTAAAATTTCAGGTATATTTTTTCATACAACAGGTTTAAATACTTTTCCAAAAATAATTTTAAAAAATTTTTTATGCATTTGGAAATTGGTCATAGATATGTGGGAAATAAATCTGTTTATACAGTCAGTTTTTTTTAATCAATTCAACATATTTCAGATACACTCTCTTTTGTTTAGGTTTAAAAATTTGCTTTCCAGGTTTAACAATAATTTGAAATAAAAATTAATTTCTAATAAAAAATTATATTTCTGGTCTTATTATTTTTACTTTTTCTTGTATATTAAAAATAAAGTGGCATTTATTAAACTATGAAAGATCTCTTTAAATTAACGTAGAGGAGCGAAGAAAACAATATTTTTGTGGATTTCAAATGAATTATTTTATTACAGATTTTCAATTTAAATACTGCGTAAACGCACTCTTAATATTTAAATGCACCCTTATTTGCATGCAAACTGTACATCAGATACCTTTATTATTTCAAATATAGCGTAATTAAGAACAGGGGGTTAATCAAAATTTTCTAAAAAAAAAATTTTCTCTTCGTTTTTTATTACAATGTACACTTACTTATTATAAACTAATTATTTCAAGAAATATGTATTTCTCGCTGATTAGTGGTGAATTACTTCTTCATATGCATCCAGTGATAAACTGGGAAGCACTGCGTCATACAGTCAAAAGTCATTAATTCGGACTCGTCGGGACTTCGGCGATTCCGGATTATCGATTTTTCCAGATTATAGATCATCAGTTTAAATCTAGTAAGATAGCATGCAGAAATTATAAAATTAAAAATGCGCATGTGATGCGATGCATGCGCAGAAAGTTTGTAGCTTTGAGGTCCGGATTATGGGTGTCCGAATTAACGACTTTTGACTGTACTAGAATTTTTATTTAATCTTCACTTTTAAATTAATAGAAATTTTTCGCATATACTTACAGAATGTTTCCAAGTTATAACTGGTTGAGGGTTTCCTGTTGCTTCACAGGATAAAGTGACAGTTTCACCTTCTTTCACTGTCACTAATCCATCTCGTGGACGGGGTTTGACAGATGGTGGATCTAGTATGAAAGCAAAACAGAAAATTTCATTAAATGATGATACTAGGAAAATATTTTTTCAGATATAAAATTTATCTTAATTTTTAATTTATTTTCATAGTGTATTAGTAATTGATCTCTAAAAAGGTACAACACTACTGGAATAATTTTATCAGTTACATTTAGAAATGATATGTTTGCAAGCGATACACATATATGCTCAAGTATTTTAAACCATAAAATTTAAATAACCTAGTTGTACATTTATGTCAAAGTGAAATTCCGTTTTAAATTTATAATGTTGATTATAGCTAGAAAATCATTTATTCAATAACCAAGATAATTCTGAATGAAATCTGCTATTAAAATTTTATGCTGTCTCAGAATTATGACGCTTAAAAACTAGATATAAAAGAATCCTGTTTATCAAAACTAATTAGAATGAAACAATTTCAGCTAACATTCTATTTTAGATAACTAATGGCTACATAAAAAATACAGCTTATTTTAATGTACACTATTTTAAACAACAATGTTATTTGAACTTATCAATGTTATATGCACTTAAAAAAAAAAAAAAAAAATTCAAAACTTTCATCTTAAGTTTACTTTTTGTTTAAATAAAAAAAGGATATAATTAAAGGATTACATAACAAGAAGTTAAAATTTTTATTTCATGATTCAAGTAAATAGTATTTTAATGACTTCCTTCCACTATCTTAAAAGGTAAAAAATTCATTTGAATACACTGCAAGACTAAAGAGAAAGCATGCTTTTTGCATCAGTTTAGCTTCTGAATTAACTATAAGAATAGTTAATTCAATATTGTTTTCCTACTGTTTTGGGTAGTTTATTCACTCTCAGAGACATTTTTTTACAACAGTTCAAATTTTAATTGGCATAATCCAATAATGGCCGTTTGCACCAAAGGCAAATATTTTTATACGTATACTATATTACTTATTTAAGTTACAAAAAATGCACTTACCTTTCAATAACAAAAAAAGGGGTAATTGATTAACATATTTTTTAAATGACTACTTTTTGGCTAAGTTTATTTATTATATTTAGTTTAGTATTTCAATAAGCAAGGCTTCTACCTGTTTGAATCATATTATTATAATTACATATATACATTAGGTATGATCACATTATTATGATACTTATATATATTGATTATTATTTTATCAGTTCCTTGATAAAGACCAAAAGGATTATCAACATTCTGTAGTTGTTTTGATCATGTTATAATTTACATTTAATTCCAAAATTAATTGCCAAATTTATGCCTCATGTTTACTTTCTTCATATAATGCCAATAACTAGCTTTGAGTATATTAATACTGAAATTTATTATATATATAAAGAAAGAAAGAGAAAAGAAAAAAAAAATGTAACTCTAACTTAAAATAACCTGTTAGCTTTTCATTTTAATTTGGCTGCTTCCCCTTTCCACTATAAAAGTAGTAACTGCTTATAATAAATCACTCTAAAGTGGTCATTTCAAAATTAATCCTTGTGACAGAACTTTTACATAAGATTAATGACCCAGATACTTACATAATGTTTAAGTCAATAATAATTTCAAATTACAGTACTGAAACTTTTAAAAACCAACGAGGATAAAGCTAAATCAAAACTAAATGATTCTGAACCATGTTTTCTTCTTAGACGCATTGCTTTTCTGAAGCACAAATGTTCTGTCTAATGTTGCTCCTTCTTTCTTCCTATATTCTCAAAGATGTAAAATTCCCCAAAGTGCAAAAGTCCAAGACAATTCAGTCCAAGAATTCAAGAAAAGGCATGCTTTTTGCATCAGTTTAGCTATGTTTCTATCAATATTTTTTTATCAAGAATAAAAAATATTCAAATTACTCAACTGCATCTAGTTCTTCGTGAATCAGCTTAAGTCAATAAAGCCAAACAAATAGCAGTTTAACCATCATACACCAACATCATTATTAAGAATAGTATCATCATTCACAGATATAGTGTGTCAGAATTTATTATTTTTGTTCTAATCATTCCATAATTGTTGTTTTTTTGGTTTTGAATTTTACTTTTACCCTTGCTTATATGGATGACAATACACGAATTGAGTTATTGAAGAGTTAGGTATGGGAGCAACTTCTCCTTGATAAGTCTGTCTCCTGCCTACTCAACAATTTTAGGAATAATAAATTTAATTTTTTAGAATAATACATTTTTTCATGGTTTTAGATAAGTGCAATTAATTTACAAATGCTCTTAGAATTTAAATGAAACTGTAAATTAGTTCACAACAATAATAATTATTTTTAATTTTATTTCTTTGCAATTAAAATTTCTTAATTAAATTTTAATTTTGTTTATGCTTTATACGAATAGAGAATATTTGTTAAATTTATATATATATAATAATTTATTTCCTAAACAGTATTGATTAATTGATTATATTATCTCCTAAGTTTAATTAAAGTAGAATTATTTTAAAAGTGTGCATCCATACTGGTAAGTTATATTTTGAAAGATGTTTTGAAGTAATTTGAAAGCAAAATGTTAATAATGTTTTAACGGGGACTGGAGTTAAATCATCACAAAGAATAATAATATTTCAATTGTAAAAGGAAAAATTAAAACATGTAATCATTGTCATTGATCGGAAATTAGTTGACTTTTCAAGGGGAACAAACCAATTCCCGTTCAACGAACAATAATTGATAAAAATACGTAAATACGAAAGTGTTTCGTCTTTACTCGAGTTATAAGTTAAAGCCAAACCGGCAATTCTAATCAGGCCAAATATTTCCGCGAATAGTTTCTACTCAAAGAAATTATTCTCATGAAGCATTTTAGTCAATTCAATTTGGAGTAAAAATCAATTACTGTAGAGAAATCCTGTAAAACTCGAGTAACCGTCCCCCGACATTTTCATCTTTATGTATTTGAGTACTATATTATTTGTAGAAATTAAACATTGGAAATTGTCATTATGAAATCAAATTCAAAGTAAAGTTGAAATAAACATAGAAGATTATAAAAAAGATAAATAATGCAAACTTTGTAAAAACAAATCAAAGAAAATATAAAAATAATATAAAAATAATATAGAAAATAATATAAGTAAGATCAGTGAATGTACATGAAGATATAAAGGCCAGAAAAGTATTAAGTAACTTACATTCTTTCTAGTGGGGGAGTTGGCAAAGTGTTCTCTTCGTGTCTGACTCAGAAGTGTAGGGTGTCCGAAAATTCTTAGCGGCAGTAGGGGCTTTGAATAATATCAGTCGGTAAGACTTGGGTGAAGTAATTTATGGTAGTGGGTGGGACTTGGAATTCTTGAGGGATGTATTTTGTGGAGTTCTTATCTGAGAGAGACCGTCTGTTAAGATTTTTTTTAAAATACTAGTGAATGGAAATTAATTAATTTCTGGCTAATTGTCGTGTCGCAATGATTAAGAATTTAAGAAAGGAAAAAAGCATTTTCGCTGTCCAAGAGCTAATAGACAGTCTAAAGGCAGGAAATAGGCCCATTTTTTTAGTAGTGTGTGTGTGTGTGTGTGTGTGTGTAATTAGATTTAAATATGATTAAAGAAGACTCAGACAAATCATCAGATGCACCTGCAAAGTATCTGCATGACACAAACTTTTCTTAAATATTTCATTAAAATGAGGAGGGTTAATCAAAATTTTAGAAGCTAAAGTTATTTAATTTTAATAGCTTGTCATTGAATTTCTTAAAATGTACTAAATACCTCTTCATTCAAAAATATTTTTTGAAATATTTCTATACATATCATACCATGACATCTCTCTCCTTCACTATTTATGATAGGAGAAATTTAAACTATAAGAAATTTGTGTGATTTTTATAAGAATAATTTCAGAAAAAAATTTCATTTCTACAAGCTGATTACACTGTGAGCACTGGGTTAAGGGGGAAAATGTTATTCAAATATTTGTTGACAAATGTTCAATTTCTTCACGCCTAATGCTTAGATCTACAATACAATAAGAATAATTTATACCGAAGAGATATTACATTATGTAATGTCTGTAACATCTGTAACAATGGGCTCACCCAGGAACAAAACCACTGCATGTGTGTGGCTGATGTTGGAGTATATAAAGCAGCTATACATTGTCTTTCAAAACTTTCTACCTTGCATCCAATTTCTCCTCCGTCTCCACATCTGGTGCTCATTACGTTATGTGCCTTTGGGCAACACTTCATGAACCAGCAGTGTTGTATCTTGTAATTGCTTGGTGATAATATTAAGTCTTTCCAAACTGTTAATCATGCAGTCAAAAAGCTCCAAGATCACATACCTTTTGTCAAGGATTGGTGTAAAAATTGGAAAGTGCAAATAAATGCCTCAGAATCGCAACTCCTGATCATCAGAATGAAGAAAAAGAATGTTAAACTCAAGAAGTAACTTACGCTTTTCAATGAACATATTCCATCAGCAACTCATGCTAAGTATCTAGGAATTATCCTGAACAGCAAGCTGATATGGACGAATCACATCAATAATGTGAGAAACAAAGCATTATGTGTAATGAAATGCCTCTACCCGATATTAGGATGTTTGTCCAAGCTTGATTTGTTGAAAAAGAGACTGATTTACTTTTCAGTTCTGAGACCAATAATGACATATGCATCCCCAGCCTAGGCCACAAAGACTGACTTAAATAAACTTCAAGTAGTGCAAAGTCGTTTTCTCATGGAATGAATTGCTCCACAAGAACTTGAAAACTGAATCACTCAATATGACATATTCTTCAGGAAAGCTAAAGAATGTGAACATATGAATTTATTCAATCTATTTCGCAATAAAATATTGGAGAAGAACAGACATCTCCATTCTTTTACTGCCTTCATTTTGAATAGCAATCAGAATTTTCTGACCTAACTGCTATTAATTTAATTTATATTGTTTGATGTACAAACTCTAAGTACAAAACGAAGCAGCATCTGCAGAGCTTGCACTTGGAAAGGTGGCCTTCCATGTGACCAGTACATAATGAGTTATTGCTATTTTTCCAGCAAATATTAGCTTTCCTGAAATAATATACATATGTATATATTGCATATTTAACCCAGAAGACTTTCTACGAATTTATTATGTATTATTTTTGTTATTTTCTCCTGTATTTTGTATTTATGCCATATTTTCAGACAAAATGTTTAGCACCAATCAGATGTCATCTTGATGTTCACATGACTTGGTCACAGACCTTCTCCACTACAGCCATCCTACACCGCCCAGCTCAAGCATGTCATCATTTCAAGTGCTCAATATAGCATTTAACTGAAAATGGCCCGAACACAGCATGCAAATACGCATGCTAATAACGCATAAGTGGAACTTCAAACTCTTTCCAAACATAGCATGATTAGCGACATAATGGTAAAAGCAGCTAATTTATCAGACTTTGATAAAAGTCAAATCATTATGGCTCAGTGACTGGGAACATCATTATTAGAAATGGTGTGTTTAGTGGGCCATTAACATACAGCTGCTGTGAGCACATATCAAAAGTGGTGTGCGGATGGTGAAATGACAAGTCACTGGCCAGCAGTGTGTTGTCAACGGCGCATTGATTCCAGAAGAGAGTGGAGATTGCTACACATTGTTTGCAGTGACTGAAGAGCTACAACAGCCGAAATCACCACAAGCTACAACAATGGCAACCTAGACAGTGTTTCTCAACACACTGTGCAACGTACATTGCTGCGTATGGGCCTATGCAACCGGAGGCAAAGCACATCCTTGCACTGACAGCACATCATTGCCAGTTCCATCTGCAGTGAGCTAAGACACATCGGAACTGGACATTAGAGGAAAGGTAAAAAGTTGCACGGTCCAACGAATCACATTTTCTGGACCATCACATCGATGGGCATGTGCCAATACACCAATTTCCAAATGAAACTCTGGCTCCTGGATGCACAGTTGGACGGAGACAAGCCGGTGGCAGGGGTATTATCATGTGGGCAATGTTTTCATGGAGCACATTAAGACACATAATCTCCATAGAACAATCTCTGACATCTTTATGCTATGTGAATATCGTTGCAGACCAATTTCACCCATTCATGAAAACAATATTTCCAGCGGGGGGTACGGTGTTTACCAACAAGATAATGCACCATGTCATAAGGGTTGATTTGTTAGGGAGAAGTTTGAGAAACATTCCTGCAACTTTAAAGTTATGTCTTGGCCTCCAAATTCACCTGACATTAATCCAATAGAGCAGTGGTTCTCAACTTTTTGACTAATGCGTACCATCTACACAAAAAATTGAAGAACTTTAGTACCACCACTACATTTTACAATGATTATTTTTTAATTTCTGAAGAGAAATATATTACATAATACAGTACAAAGTCTGTAATCTGGTCTCGTCGGGACTTCATCGATTCCAGATTAAGGGTTTTTCCGGATATAGATCATCAATTTAAATCTGGTAAGATGGCATCCAGAAATTATACAATTAAAAATATGAAACCATAATTTATGAAATAACGAGCAGTTATGATCTAAAGGGCATCAAAATTTACAAAAATAAAAGCTTAATATTTATTTGTTTACTTTATTAAACATTTCTTTCAACATGTGCATGCGTAAAGCATACATTATGCACATGCGTAAAGTTTGCGGCTTTGAGGTCCGGATTATAGATCATTCCGGATAATGGACGTCCGGATTACGGACATTGAACTGTATATATTTTGCCATTTGCACAACTTAACTTTGCACACAACTTAACTTGTTGGCTGTTTGTATTAAATATGCCCACATAAAAAATGTTAGATTAAAAATTGCTTACCATTTTAATTATCAAACTTTAAGTTACAATACTTAAATTCTAAAATTTAGTGTGAAATTTCGGTCTGTTTAAGAGAGATCAATTTCTCTCTTAAACAATCAATGTCTGGCCTTATTTCACTTAGCTTTAACCCAGGGGCGTAGCTAGAATATCCAGCGCCCGAGGACAAATGAAGAATTTGTGCCCCTTTCTGTGTGCCAAGAATGGAAAACGTTTCATTAAAAAAATTCGTAGGACAAATTTGGTGCCCCTTGGATGCTGCGCCCGTGGACAGATGTCCTCCCTTGCCCCACCCTAGCTACGCCACTGCTTTAACCTTAAATTAGGATCCACTTTTAATTTTGCTCTGTATTTATTTTTCAAATAAAACATGGAAGAAAATCCTTGTCCCACAAATAGATTGCATAAATATTTAATAGCTTTATTTGAGATGCCTTTAAATTCTTTTTTTCAGTTCAGCTTAAAGTTAACAAGTGTTATTTTTGAAATCTTCAGAGTTCGATCACAGGAAATTTTCATCAACTGTTCTTTCTCTTCATGAGATTTTTAAACTTAATAGTTAAAATAATTTTTTTTTCTCTGCATACCACCTATTTTCTCTTGCATACTACCAGTTGTACGTGTACCACTGGTTGAGAATCGCTGCAATAGAGCATTTGTGGTCCCACCAGAAAACTAAATTCGTGCTGCCACGCTACCCTCCTCACAATGCACGGGAATTGCAGGACCAGTTGGTGAGCATTGGGTACCAGATACCTCAGACTACGTATCATCACCTTTGGAGTCAATGCCATGCCAAGTGCAGGCAGTTTTGAGAGCTCAAGGTGGTCCTGCATGTTATTAACAGGGTGGTCATAATGTAACGGCTCTTCGATGTACATATTTACTTACATCCCCTTGATAAATAGGTCTCTCTACCAGTTAGCAATTAGAAAGAAAGCAAGTTTTGTTAAATTTTTTAATAACTAATGGTTAGCTAATATTTTTATATTAAATGGTCACCTAAGGAATAATTTTAAATGCAAAAACTAACCCAAACCATTTCTGCAATTTAAAATTTTTTAAATAATATATGCAGAAATGCAAGTAAAAGTATCATGCAAATTTTACTTCAGATGGAAGTTCCTTAAATATAAGATCTATTGGAAAATTCTGTCCATTTGGGAAGTGAAAGAAAATAATAAATTTGTTATACTTTTAATAATATTTATTGTACAATATAATTTCCATCTTACCAACATGGTGGTTATTCGTAAATATCATTTTTGAAAAATGTCTTATCATACAGGCAAAGAATTCAAGTGCTGACATCTGCTTCAGTTTTGAATTTTTCCCCTTCAGTCCAAATTGCAAGTAGAAAAACAAGTGATAATTGAAGGTTCTTAATCTGGGGAATATGGTAATCAAAGGTTCTTAATCTAGAGAATACAATGAATGGGGCAGAATTTGCCAACCAATTTGCCGATTTTCTGATGAGTTACCTAACCAACTTGTGGTATGACATTATGAAACAGTATGATGCCCTTCCTACTGAATATTGCCAGCCTCTTTTCTTTGACAGCTTTGTTTAAATCATCCATTTGCTGTCAGTATCTCTCTGAATTGATCTTTTCACTAGGTTTCAGAAGCTTCTAATTTATTGGTCCTTGGATATTCGACCATATACACAGCATTCTCTTATTCAAGCTCAACAGTGCTGGTTAGGGTTTTTAGCACCTGGGGACAACTGAAGATTTAGCGCTATGTTTTATACACAGATTTCTCTTATTCAAGCTCAGCAATGCCGTAGTTAGGGTTTTTAGCACCTAGGGACAACTAAAGATTTAGCACTCTGTTTTATGTGCCAAGAATGGAAAATATTTCATTCTAGAATTTCATAGCATCAATTTTGCAGCCCCTGGATGCTGTGTCCTGCTTAGCCCCACCCTAGTTACACTACTGAAGCTCAAGTATGGTTTAGAGGTGGAGGTGGCAGGTTATCCAGCTCACAGTATGCTGTTTTCATGATGATATTTTCATAGGTAAGCCACTTCATCATCCAATAGAAGATAGTTCTGTTTTGTTCCGAGGAAGCAGAGATGTGCATTTGACTACTTGATCATGCAAATTTTTCTCACTTAAACCATGACACATTTGGAATATTTATAAACCAATCCCAATTTATGAATATGGTCCAAGATGGTTTGTTGAGCTGAGTTAAGTTCCCACCAATCGCTGCTATTGTCAATAAAGGATCTTGTTGCAGCCTGGTCTTGAAAATCATCATCCATCAAAGATGGCTGTCCTAAGCATGGCTTATAGAATTTCCTGGTAAACCTTATAATCTCAGGATTAATTTTTAAAAACCTTAATTAAAACATAAGCAAAATGCTTAGTTTTTCTAAAATCAATTTGCAACTGCAATTTAAACTTTTCTAATAAATCTTCTAATGAATTTTAAAAATATGAACTCTTACATACAAAGTTATATTTATCATAAAAAGCTATTATCATCACAGTGCCAAATATTAAAAGTGTAATAATGATACGACTGATAAATCTTATTTACCAAAAGCATTTACCAAGATAAGCAGTTGAAGCACAATAAACAGTAGACTAGAAAGCAATGATTTTAGTAAAATAAAAGTTATAATTTTTAAATTTGTGAATGTTAATCACACAGATATATCAAAAATTTAAAACACAGAATCAATATTTTTTAAGAAAATGAAAGTTATACTTTTAAACAAATTTAAATTTGTAAAATGCTTTTCAATATTAATTTTTTAAAATAGAGCCTTACTTCTAGATATTTTCATTCTTAATATATTTGTACCAAATAAAATCAACAAAGAAACGATAAATTCATTAATTAAATGAATAAATAAGTAATAACACACTGTTGTGATATTTTTATAAAGATTTGTTATTTGTTAAATACACAAATTGAAATTTGTGAAATGATACATCAGAAGCAACTCAAATTTTTAGTTGCTATGAAAACAGAAATGTAATAATAGTTTCCACAGCAATTGATATATTTCATTTTTTTTTTAAACCTAGAAGGATTAACATATAGCAAGAAACATTTTTAATGTGGTACTTACAAAGAACATCCAAATTATGAGCAAGTTCCAATGGTGGACTGGTACTTATTTGACAGGCATATTCTCCACTATCTTTTGGCAGAACAGAAGTTACTACTAACGAAGTCTTATTTAACTTTATTCGGTCATCTCGTACGATTCGCAGTTCTCCAGCAAATAGCAAACTTTTACCCTTTTTCCATAACACTACAAAATCTCCTATGCAAAATTTTAAATATGGAAATAAACAAAATTTCTAAATATGAAACATGTATACACTCAGAGTAAAAGATTTAAAAAAAAACAATAACAATTTTTAAAAAAATGCAATTTATTTCACACAAGCAGGATAGATATATGAAAAAATTAAAAAAATTAAAAAAATAAAAACTTATATCTTCATTTCCACATTTGCTAGTTTTACACAATACTCATTATCAAAACAATCATACAATTCCTCTTTAGAAACTCATATGGTTAAAACTTAGAACATATTCCAAGTATATCTATTGCCATATGTAATTTTGGTTTTTTTCCGTTTCGCCGCTGCAAATCTCGCCAAGCAGACTTTGTTAACATACAGTATACACATAAAACATGTTAACAAATGCTAGTTCTAAGAATTTTTTATTTTGAAGGCATAAACATTCTAATATGGTTTAAAATTTTGTAAAAAACCAATAAATAAAGACAATAAATTTGTAAAAAGATATTAATTTAAGAATTTACTATATCATGGTTCAAAATCCTGATTCGTTAGTCCGTACCACCTGACCCCAAGTGATCTCATCTCACGTAAACTATGCTACAAAAATATAGTTCTCTCAGTAATTATCTACATTAATTTCAAGTTAAATCTTAATTTGGAGTACAAGTTTAGGTAAAATCCTAGTATACGGTGCAGCCTTGGCGCAATTTTGAAAATTATTGCCAACACCAAAAATGATCCAAAGAACGTCTATATACTATACACTATATACTATGTGCGTATATACATAATATATATTATATTTAACTATAACTTTTTTTTAAAACGTGTTGAACTTTTTGGAGCAACAGCTCCTGGTAACTTTTAGGCAAACTTACTACAATTTCTGATTTACTTATTTTGCAGCATATTGCGTAAAATGTTATCTAGACCAAATTGGTCATTCAGTATTGTAATAACTACCTTGCTTGTTATATTATATTTAACTATATATATTCTTTGAATGACCCGTTTACTACTCATCGTATATGTCCCGTTTTTACTGCTCATCATAAAGTCGCCAAAAGTAGCCAAATCCCGTGTGCACCGGATACTAAGATTAAACCCAAGTTTAAATGCAAGAATTATTTCAATTCGTTCGAATAGCTTACTCAGACATTATGTAAAACCGCAGTGCTTTACTTCGCTAGTGCATTCTCATTAGAATTGACGAATTTAACCCTTGATTTTGCCTTTTCTATACTTTCCCCTTCAGGTGAGCAGTGTGATTGCATTCTAATTGACTTAATTACCACGAATGGCCTTAGGGCATAAAATTTAATTGTCTTTGTAAATATTCTATGTAATTGTATGTCAGTACTGAAAGAAACAATCAATCTGGTAAGAAATGGCTGCAACGTGTTTTGAAAATGAGGCGTAAAAGGTTACCAGCGAAGATATTTCTATATTTGAAATCTGTGCAAAAGTTAGCTGACTTAATAATTATATTACTGTTCATATTAAGAAAATATATAAACCTGAAGACACATTAAATGTTCACAAGGAAGAAAATATGTGAACCTGAAGGAACATAGAAGTTTACAGTAGTATATCATGAAATATTCAATATCTGACCCTCTCAATAGCATGGTATGTTGGTCTTCAAATTACTGGATTGGTATACTGATCACTACACTACAACAGTGCACTGAATATTTTTTAATTCCTTATAAACCTAGTAATATAAATGCAGTTTTAAAAGTCTGCTTTACTATTTGATATGAAAGCATACATTTCTTTTATGAAGCATGTAGTGGTTATGCAGTTAATAAAATAATTCTGAAACATAATACAGTCTAATCCACCATGTTTTATGTAAAATAATACACAAGTTAAATTAAGTGTTACCTGCACAATATCGATCAAAATCTGTCAATACAGAGCTACTGAAAAAAATTATTGCAAAATGCAAACAGATTTTTAACACCTGAAGCAAATCTCAAAATTCCAACATCTCATAATTCTTTTTTAATTTTTGCATTAATATTTAATTAACATAGTGTAATTTTAAATCCCCCTTCATTTTTCTTTAAAATCAAGTACTCGCATTACTCTCATACTGCATGGGATTTGTGTGTGTATGTGCATATTGGACAATTAAATGTCTCTTGTAAAGCCATTATTGCAATTTTTGAGTGAATTAAATAAGGCAGAATTTCTGACTATGGCAATTTTGGTCTTCGATGAATCAGAGAATATGAAACCAAACCCCTTTAAAATTTAAAACTAGAGTAAAGACTCTCTGAGATGACTACCAATAATTCCAGAATATTCTCATCCTTTATGAAGAGTATTGATAATACAGTACAAAGTCCGTAATCCAGATGTCCATTATCAGGAATGATCTATAATCCGGACCTCAAAGCCACAAACTTTTTTTTTATGCTTTGTTGCTTTTGTACGCATGCAAGTTAATGCGCGTTGGGAGGATGTGCCTCCAGATACGTTAAAAATGCTTGGCATAATTTATGGCCATCTACCATATTTCATGGTGAAGACGATGAAGATGATAGCCACGAATTTGAAGGTTTTCGGACATCACAAACTAAAAATGAAATTTTCCAGTTACTGGATTTTGTAAAGAAATGTGGAGAAGCAGTGATAAATGAAGATGATATAACATAACTTTTTCATTGTTACGACAATGCCCCAATCATCAATCAATTAACGGACGGTGAAATCTGCAGTATGGTTCTAGATCCAGAAAATACCGCTTTCGATAGTGAAGAAAGTGACACAGAGGTTATTGAAAATGAAAAAATTTCAATTGACAAGTTAGTCGGTATTCTCGACACAGCAATTACAGGACTTGAACAGTGAAACTTTGTAACAGAACAAGAAATTATGTCTGTTTAAAGAATTAAAGAGAAAGCATTAGCACAAAAAAACGAAGCAACTTAAAACAACTTACATTGAAAGAAATGTTTAATAAAGTAAACAAATAAATATTAAGCTTTTATTTTTGAAAATTTTGATGCCCTTTAGATCATAACTGCTCGTTATTTCATAAATTACGGTTTCATATTTTTAATTGTATAATTTCTGCATGCCATCTTACCAGATTTAAATTGATAATTTATAATCCGGAAAAACCCCTAATTCGGAATCGCCGAAGTCCTGACGAGTCCGGATTACGGACTTTGTACTGTAGTATTTATTTTTGTTCTAATGAATATTGGTAACTTTTAAAAGTGGTTATGAAAAGAAGTTTCATTATACTGTAATGAAGTTAGATATCTTCCTTACACGTGTAGAACATTTAAGGAAGTTCAGAGTACTGGGTTGTCAGAAAAGTTGTGACATATATTTCTTGTTTTTCAAAAATCATTTATTTATATAAAGAACAAAGATCAATCAATAATTTATTGCCAATTTTGTTCAGTCACCTTTTGCCATTTTTCAGTGAGCTTTGTATTTCTTTGTTCATGGAGTGCATTTAGCTATACCATACAATCCATGGTAAAATTAGCAATAATATTTTTTTGTGGTGCCTCCTATCCTTGATTTTCTAAGCACATGTTTATTTTGCTTAATGGTTAATCCACCTCTGTATGTATCCCCCAGCTACTTCAAGTGTTCTTGAATAATAGGTTTTGACTACTGATAGCTTCTTTTAATTGACATAAGTATTTATGGATGGAATTTATATACTACATATGAATTCTGGTCTCCTTAATGAATATTTATTACTTAGCTTTTCATCATATTTAGTTATTTCTTTCTAACAATTACAGCTCTTGATAATGTTTCTAAATTCTTTAACATAACTCCAACAGTGCAATGAAAATTTTTGTTAGAGGTGCTTTCAATCAGATGCTGAATGAAGTAATGCAAGATCACTCTTTTAACACGGGTACCAAAGACTTTCTCTTCTTCATAACAATAATACTTGGCATAATTTATGGCCTTCTCATATGGTGATAAATATGGTGTATTTAAAAAATTAAAGGAAGAATTCTTAGATATTTATAAACTAATAACTTGTTCTAAAAGATTATCGAAAACAGCAACATTTTTCATGGTTAACAAGTTTATCATTAGAGAAGTGTTACTCTAGTTTTAAACAGGTGGGACATTGCACACCGTAAAATTATATTAATATAATATGTCAAATTATAGTCCACCCACAATTACAGACCTCTTACTGCAATCATGCTAGGAAAGTTCAATTCCTGTTGCAGAGAAGAAAGAAATATTTCTAAGATTTTCCCTCCCATGTAAAAATGGACATTCTTCCTTTATTACTTATTGGAAACATTCTGACTCCCTTTTGCGTACTTTTTTGTTGCCTGTGTACTTTTTTGTTGCAGTATTTAAAATATGAGAAATGAGATACTGCAGCCAAATTTTACCAAAACATGAACTAAATCTCAGAAAAACAGACAACCTTTTTTTTGCAAGTGAATTGAGTTCATTCATTCATGTACAGAAGCATCACAGATATCTTCTTAAGATGGACACACAGTAGTACACCTTTTCCTACAGAAGCAGTTATGATGAAACTGATTATCATTAGAAAACTTCACTTTCTCCTTAAAAACATTTATATAAAATTGTGAGATAAGATTTTTATAAAAGGAAGAGGTGAATAGGTTTTGAGAGATGCACAACATTTTGCTATGAAAGAAACAGTTAAAACTATTTTAGTCTACAATTAATTGGCTCTTTAATTATATTAATAAAATTGTTAAAGGAAAGGAAAAATTGTATAAAATTTTTTTATCAGAATTAAAAACTTCAAACTGCACAAATAGTTCTACTTTTTTCAGAGACATATGTGCATACATAATAATAAATAAGTAAATTAAGCCTGCAAAATAAATATGTACTCTTATATTTTTACCTAAATCATCAACATCACAAGGGAATGTAACAGATTCTCCAATGGTAGCTTCAATCAAATCAAGTGGTTCAGACAGCAAATGAGGCATATGTGTGGATGGTACTTCTTCAGAATCCTCATTATCTAATTGATCTACATATAAAGAAAAGAAAAATAATGAATGTAAAATAAAATATTACAAATATATATGTAAATGATTCAATGGAAATTTGAGCTTGATTTTTATAGATAAACGTAATATGCATACAGTGTTTAAAATTTATTATTTCTTACTCAATATTTTACTGGTCAAATTTTTAAAATACTATACTCAAGACTATACAGCAAAAAGCTACACTGTTTTTACAGAATTCTCATTAATCATAGCATTCATTTCATATTTACTAAATTCTTAACTTTAGGATAAATATTTTAGAAAACAGGATCTACAGGCACTTTATTCAAACATGTATACATGTGTTTGAAAGGTTCACTATGTTGCATGTGAAACACAATGTATTCATGGAAATAGATTAAAGTAAATTTACTTACTCAAACACTGAAAAGCATGCAAGGGATATTTGCCTAAGGGAAGGGATGGTTTCACAGAGAAATTTTCAGGAAGAAATGACTTGTATTCATCTTATATAAACCACAAAACCATCCCAGCAGCCAGTCTTTTTGTTCACTGGGGTGAGACTAAATATATTCAGCAGCCTTAGCCATTTGGCTATTGGTCAAGTGATAAAATTAAAAATTTAAATGTTTCATGCTAATATAAATAAAAGAACTTCCTACTTTAAAATTAGGCAGACATCAGCTAAAAGTTTAACTGGGCACTGTTTTCGCATAAAAGATACTTAAGTTTTAAGAGGCAAACTCAAGGAAACAATAGTATCTTACATGTGGTCTGTAATTATATCATCTTAAATGCACAAAGAAAGACCAAAACTTATAAGAGAGAAATTCAGTGATAAGTTGGGTTACTACTGAGCCTCAATAAGTGCCTTGACATTTTGTAAGGATTTATGCTGAAAAACTGCAATGGCCAAATCATGGTAACAAAATCTGTGAGATACTCTTGCAATCATTAAATGATAGCCACAGATCTGTCGTAACTTGCACTGTCAAACTAAACCACTCCTTCTCCATTAGGAAAACAGATCGACATGAAGAGGTGTAAGTAGGGTTGCCACCTCTTCCGGAATTCTCCCGGAATTCAGCCCTGAAAATTAAAATCTCCTGGCTTCCGGAAGAAATTTAAAATAAATATTACTCTCCCGGAATATCAAGTTTCCTGAAAATAGCGATACAATGCGCACGGACGAAATGGTTGACAGCATCAAAAATCACACTACCGCACACAACAACAAAAGAATGTCTATATGTATGTTTTTTGCAGCAGCGATCTACGGTGAGCAGTGAATAAGCGCCTTGCTAATGAGTAGTGGAGCCGGCGTGTCGCGTGCATGCCCCCTCCACCCTCTCATTTTCAATCCATTCTTTCATTTAGTCTGCAGTTAGCTAGCTATCTACGAACAAGTTCATATTTTGAAATTATTTAAATGCATAATAATGTCTAGACCAAACGATTCTGATTTCTGATTAAGCAAGTGAACAAGTGCTGCAAAAAAAGACAAAGTATTCAACGCCATTTCAAGACAAGTGGTTAACTCAATGTAATTGGCTTATGAAGAAAGACAAATTTGTAATAATTTGTAATAATTTGTAAAAAAAAAAATGGAGAATGTAAATTATGTCGTGAAACGCTTAATATTAAGTACGAGGGTGTTAGAGCTATAACTGTACATTCCCAAAGCAAGAAACACCAATTGTTAATATCAAATAGGAATTCTTCGCAATCGGTTTCGAACTTTTCCGTTAAGAAATCTTCAAAAGAAGAGGATAATATATCAGCAATTGAAATTACTTCAGTCTATCATGGGATTAAGTACCATCATAGTTTTAATAGCCAGGACTGCACAAACAAATTGTATAGCACTCTATTTCCATATTTTTCTTTGGCCAAAACGATTTCTTGTGGTAGAACAAAATGTACAAGTATTTGCGAGAGTGTGCTTACTCCTGCAGCTCAAGAAATACTTTTAAATGAGATTAACCCTTTGTGGCACACTATACGTTAACGTTGGAATTTAAAAAAAAAAAAAAAAAAAAAAAGTTGTATGCAGTCTATTTAGTCCTAAAGGAGTATACAGGTAAAATTTTGTAAAAATTGCACTTACCATTTTAATTCTGTGGGTGTTCCATGAGGTGGAACACTGCGCCGCCAGAGCTTTTAAAAGTGCGACTAAGCGAGAATTGCAGTGAAGCACAAAAATGAGTAGAAACATTTGTATAAGAATGAAAAAACTCTGCATTATGGCTTTATACATGGTTTCCTGGATATAAGCAATATTCTTGAATATATATGGATAAATGAGATAAATATCTATATACACAAGTCCTATATACAAAAATATTTACAAATTTTCCTATTTCTTAGCTTCATGTAATTGTTCAAAGCAAGTCACACCTTTTTGATGGAAGCACAAACCAACTACGATTAAAACAATTAACTACGATTAATATTAACAATAAAGAAAAATAAACCTATAATATATACATACACAGAAAATATTACACAATTATTGAAAATAAACGGAAATGAGATTAAAAAGCGACAGCAAAAAATTCGCGCAGGTCTAAGTAAAGATGAGTCAAGCTACTAATAAAATTCCCACCTAAAAAACTACTCCCAAAAAATTCGAGATGCAAATATTAGGGCTTTCATAACACAAAACACACCTCACCCCTCAGTACTGCTTGGTTTGAATCCATTCCCTCCCCCAAACAACGGAAACAGAAAACGTAAACAACGGATGTTCTCTAATAAGCACAGATGTTCTGATTCGTAACAGTATGAGATCGCTAAAGGCACAGTGTTCCCACTAATGGAACACCCAGGTTTATTCAATGATTCTGTGTATGGTTTTTGTATGAAAGATTAAAAAAAATATAGAACAAGTAATTTGGAGTACAGCCAGCAAAATCATGCCTAATTTTTTTTCCAAATAAAATTTTTTTTATCATTACAAAAATAGGGAAAATTACTTGAAAAAAGTGGATTTCAATAACACATAATAAATGAAAATTCTATGTCTCCTTGTGATATGCTGCTACCTACTGTTTAAAAAGAAAAGTTCAAAGTATATTATAAAGGCATTTTTATCTATTTACAGTTGAATTTAAAGGTTTCAGAAGCGATTAAATTTGGCTGTTCCATGTAGTGGAACACTGAACCACAAAGGGTTAAAGAAGCAGAGTTTTTTTCAGTCGCAACAGATGCGTCGAATAAAGGCAACGTCAAAATGCTTCTAGTAGTTGTGCAATATTTTCATAAGGAAAGTGGGATAAAACACAGAATGCTTAATTTTTACTGCGATCCCCGAGAAAAAATTGGTGAGATTAAAAACCAGATTTGTCAAGTTCTCATTGAAAATAATTTAGATATAATGAATGTAACTTCGTTTGCTGCTGATAACGCTTCTGTCAGTTATGGCATAAATAATTCTGTGTATCAAAAACTTAAGATTGACAATGAAAACATTTTAAAAGCTAACTGTAAATGCAACATATTACAGAACTGCACACAATTTGCATTAAAAAGCATAAAATTCGACATTGAAGCCTTAGTCTTGAAAGTTTATAGTGAATTTTCAGAATATGCTAAACAAACACAGACTCTGAAAGATTTCCACGCATTTTTAAATATTGAGTATCGCGACATTTTGCACCATGTGCCAACCAGATGGCTAGCTTTATTGCCAGCAATAGAGCGTTTGCTTCATAATTGGCAGCTTTACGGGCGTATTTTATTGAAAAAGGAGAAGAAGAATGTAGTACAATTATTTGGAAAGCATGTAAAGACGAAAACTCACTACCTTTGTGCTACTGTTACTTTTTGCACAATGTTATGCAAATTTTCGATAATGAAATTAA
The DNA here is from genome assembly GCF_044657685.1 of Stegodyphus dumicola. Classification (NCBI taxonomy): domain Eukaryota; kingdom Metazoa; phylum Arthropoda; class Arachnida; order Araneae; family Eresidae; genus Stegodyphus; species Stegodyphus dumicola. The sequence goes on from NC_140776.1 coordinate 41,500,802, forward strand.
AATCATTGAAAGCGATTTTGTTACTTGCACATAATTGCACGATGTTATGCTCAAAATCCGCCGAAAAATAACAAATAGAAAAATTGACAAATGTGTTGGTAGTTCAGTAAGAGATTTTTTAAACAAATTAAATGAAACGGACAAGTCTACGTTTTAAAAACACAGACATTTTCTTTGAGAGATGTTTAGATTACCTGAAAAAATGGTATCATTTTGAAAACTCAGTATAGTAAATTAAGCATACTTTTAATGAAAAAAAAATGATTACGTGGGATGCTTTGAGAGACTTGGCCATTGATTTAAAGATCACTTTTGATAAAATAAACTTTAAGAAGATTTCTGCATTTTGAGGGAGGTTTAAGACAGCATTGTTAAATAAAATGTAAGAGTTGATCAGAGGTGCGCAAAATTTTCTCAACGGTCGAAAATAGAGTTGGAGATATGTTGAAGAAAGTAGTTTCATTCGTTTTGTCTATACCTGTATCAAACGCTGCCTGCGAGGGTGTTTTCAGCATAACATTCGATATATGGACTAAAGAAAGAAACCGTTTAAATGAAGAACATGTCAAAGCAGAAATCATAACATTCTTCAATTTTAAAATGGACTACAAAGAGTTTTTTTCTAATTTGTTAGTTCCAGACCAGATATTTTGAAATCTGTACGATCAAATGCAAAATATAAGGCAAAATAAAATAAAAAGTTATGAAAATTGATTTTTCCCCTCTCCTGGATTTTAACAGCCAAGAGGTGACAACCCTAGGTGTAAGTGATTTCAGGAACATCAGCATATCTCAGACCAGTCAGGGAATAGATGGCAAATAAACTAGAAAGCCTTATTCTGATAACATAAACATGATCAAACTGTCACAGAAGCTTTGTCACAGCCTAAAAAAATCCACAGCTTTATGGGATGCCAGATTTTAATCTGCATGAGTGTAGAATAACTGCAGCCTAGAATCCATCAATAATACCACCCAAGTCACTATTATTTCAACAAACAGCAGGAAGCAAAAAATAGCCCTTTTCCATCTTATAGTGAAGAGCCAGCATTTCATGTGTTGAAGCCATTGATCCATACTAATTGAATCATCTGGTATGAATTCCATTATTTGATGCCACTTTTCTTGGTTTCAATGGAAAGAAATTGACAACTATTTATGTTACAGTCTTGGCAATGTTGAACTTTCAAAACTGAATTCAGCAATGACATATGAAACTGTGTGATCCATCCTTCTAGTGGTAATAATCATACCAGGCTCAAACCAGGCATGTAGTAATCTGAATGATCAATTAGGCAGATAAGAATGCTTGATGATTCAAGTTTATAATTCAAACACTTTTTTTTTAATAATAAGTATGTTGCATTTCTTCCTTTTATATATTCTCATGACACTTGGGCTTTTAGTCTAAATAAACATATAGTGTTCCTTACTGAGCAAACTGATGGAAAAAAGAAATTTTTCTTCTTTTCAACGTAGAGTGTGCTTCATTTAAGAAGGTGTACATGATCATTTACATCTACACTAATTTTAAGTGGATTATACATGCAACACATAAATTTCTTATGAAAATATACCAATGACCAGAGTCGTAACTAGGGTTTTCAGCGCCCAGGGACAACTGAAAATTTCACGCCCCCTACTGCTTGCCAAGGATGGAAAACATTTAATTCTAAAATGTCGTAACATCAGTTTGGCGGCCCTTGGATTCTGCGCCCGGGGACAGATGCCCCCCTCTAGCTACGCCCCTGCCAATGACACATTATTTCAGAAATATACAAAGCCTTTTACTGAAATCAATGCTTTATTAAAGTAGGATTTTGCCTATTTTTACTGCACAAATACATAAAGAATTTTAAAAAAATTTCTTCTCATTTATTTAAACAAATATCATTAACACTTAAAAGAACAGTTTTCCTCCCAGCTATTATTATAAACTTCCAGACATAGTCACACAGAATTTTATATAAACATATTAGCAACTTAGAAATGCATAATTTTTTTTTTATTTATTTTCGCATATTAGAAATTACAGTATGATATCAAACTGAAAATGATACAACTATGGTTTTCAATGAAAAAAATGTTTGATCATAGAAGGCATTTTTAAATTATTTTCTAAATTGAAAATAATAAAACTGTTTCATTGATTTGCAAAATACAAATTTTTCTCTTATTATATATTCAAAGCAAAACTCCTGAAGCTTAACTGTAACTAAAGAAATAACTGCTATAAATTTATCATTTTCAAAATTACTTTGCTGAAAATGTAATAAGATTAATAATGAATTAAATTAAATGCATATTAAAAGTATTTTTCAATTAATTAATTATAATTTTAATGCCTGAAATCACTGTACATACAGCTACGGCTATATGGTGTTTTTTTTCCCTACAGAATTTAAAAGAAATGTTAAGACATAATACATTCTTCAGAAAGTCATTTTTTGCCCTTTCCACAGTCTCACATACAAATTGAAATCCTCCCCCCCCCCAAGGGAAAAAAAACTGCTTGTAAAATATACATTTAATCCATGAAAGTATGCCTGAAAGCAGGCAAAACTACACAGCTTCTTCATTATTCAAGAATCTATTTAATTTGTTGCTACCCAATTAATATGAAGATTAATGGTGGCAGTTCCCAAATCAATATGTCAGGATGTGTTATGGGTGTTTATGTCTACAAATGTCAGATGGAAACACTTTTGTACTTTTAGCTAGCTCTTTTTTAATTTCCCAAGGTTTTATCCCCTAAACTGTGAATTTCCTCTCTTTTTAAATAAAAATTGCAAAATGCCCTTAGCATTTTCCCTTGTAATGTACTGCATTAATAATTTGTGTACTTTTCCAGATGCATTAATATGCACTTCCTCAAGAGTATTAAGAAAAATATCATTATATATATATACATATATATGTGATAAGATGACTTGGTGAAAGACAGTTGCAACCGACTGACGATGGTTCTCTGCATTATATTTTGAAGAGGCTTTACTGCATAGTTAGAAAGATGGCACTCGAAGGCAGATGTGTAATAGAAACAAACTTAGAAGTAATAAACAGCAGGAATTTTGATGGCACAGAAATGTTGATCTATAATAAAGAGGAGACTGGTAGCTCAGGTACAATAAATCTTCATTTTATTTTCAGTAAACATATTGCAACCACATACTACTTGGCACTTTATTAGTGCCTATATCATAAGGTTTCATATACTTTTGATAACTTTGCAGCAAGAAGGAAGCAGCAGACAGCAGTCCAGCTAGGCCAAAAAGTCATGAGCGAGTGTTATGTAACATGCGAAAATCTCGAATATGAAAGAAAAGATGAACTTAGGGGGAGAACATCAAATTTAGAATAGTCAGTTTTGAGGTTGGCAATTATTTCTTGGCATAGCCATTATATTTTATGATATATATATATATACTTGGGTGGTTAAAGTTAATATAAAAGCAGCACTAGAAAAACAACTTATAATTTTTTTTAAGAAAATATACTTAGAAATGAAGGCAACCCATTAGCAATTTAAGGACTTTGTATAAGCCCAATTCTTAATCTGTTGTCGTATTATTATTATGGAGCACATGCAAACTGTTGCTTCTTTCTTTCAAGTTTAGAATTCGGTAGTACAAATGAAATTTTCACATACCACTACTGGGGTATGTCAATTCAAACTAGGGTGGTACTCAGCAGAAGTTATACTGCCACCTTTTAATGCCTGAAACCTTTAATTAACAAAAGAATGCATTCTTTTTTCTACCTATGACTCTTCATGGGTTATTGGAATGTAAACAATACATGATGTATTTACTTGAACATAAAGCCCTCATTATATTCTAGGTTAAACTTTAAGAAATAAAAATATATGTAAAAATATTTTGTCTTGCAGTAATTCTGAGAAAGAAAATCTCTTTTTTCCCCTTCCTTCAGAAATTTCTTGAAATAACACCATTAGCTAAAGTTCAAAGGCCCTGTTAGAGATACATTGTTACTTACTTTTAGGAGTATCAGTGACCAATATAGTGGATATACGAGGGTAAAGTGAAGAGTTCTCGGCCTGACAATGAAAGACAGCAACTTTCAATTAAAAATTTATTTTATTTTTCTACATAATAAATTCTCTTGACTCCAACACACTTGGTCCAGCATTTCTCCAACATCAGCATTCCTTCCCGAAAGTGGGAGTCTGGAAGGTTGTGAAAATATTCAACTACAACCCTCTCAACTTCTTCATTGGATGCAAAGTGCTTCCCAGAAACAAATTTCTTCAAGTTTGGGAACAGATGGAAGTCTGATGGTGCCAAATCAGGAGAATAGGGGGGTGGGGGGATGGCCAAGCAAATCATACCCCAAATCCCGCAGTTTTTCCATCGCCAACACATCCTTATGCACTATACTGGTGAAAGATGATTTTTTCCTTCTTCAAGCAAGGTCTCTTCTTGCGAATTTTGGCATCCAGCTGGTCAAGAAGGTTGAAGTAATATTCACCTGTAATTGTTCTCCCTTTTGCAAGGTAATTAATTAACAGTATCCCTTTCGCATCCCAAAATACACTGGCCATGACCTTTCCAGCAGATGCAATTGACTTCGCTTTCTTGGGCGCTGAACCACCAGCTTCCACCCACTGAGTGGAATGTTGTTTTGTTTCTTGTGTATAGTGATGGACCCATGTCTCATCCATGGTGACAAATTGCTGCACAAAATTGGTAGGATCCCTGTTGAATTGGTCCAAAAATTGTTTGCGCATTTGCTTTTGACTGGCATTCAGCAAATGTGGCACCCATCTTGGACAGAGCTTTTGCATCCCTAATTCTTCATGCAAGATGTTTCACACCCTTTCTTTTGATACGCCCACAGCTTCAGCTATCTCACATACCTTCATCTACTGTGAAAATTTGTGTAAACAAACTACTTGAGGGAACAAGTTGAAAGTTCTCATACAAACTAATGACACCTGCATCCAGGCAAGAAACATAAATTTTTGCTGATTGGAGGGCCATCTCTGGGTCAGGCTGAGAATTTTTCACCTTACCCTCGTAGGTCTAAACTAAAATCACTCATGATATGTATACAAGATAAAAATATGAAATCGAAATTCTACCTTTAATTGGCAACAGACCCTCTTCATTTTAATTTGAGTATTTCCCTTTTCTGTCCTGAAAATAGTAACTATATCTACCAATCAGAAATGCATCATTTCAAAATTAATCCACATCATAGTCTCACATAACGCTGCAATGCACGTATGTTGTAGCCAATCACTTGACTCTGTTTTTCACGGCTTCTTCGGAATGTGTCACTTTTCTAGTGTGTTCAGGAGTTCATTCTGAATATAGTTCTAAAAAATGTTCAGGAAATCATTCTGAGCATTTGAGAGCCACTAAAATGTCATTTTAAAGTGAAGATTTAATTCTAATATAGTGATTTTGAGTCTCAAATGATTCAGAGGAACGAAACATGTCTTTGGAATTCATTAATTAATTTTGTTTAAATGCTTCAAAACACTTTTTCTTTGACAAGTGCTATTTGAAGTGTTAAACAGAGGAGATTAATGCATACGTTTTGCTTATAGATCTATTTTGTATTATTTTCAGTTTGATATATGCATTTGAAGTTTCTTTTAATTTTGCATGTACTCCTTTTGGGTTATGACTTTCATTGAGAAAGAATTGGTTAGGGCCATCATAGGAAAGAAATTGTAATCTAATCATAGAAGTTCCAAATTTTAATTTTATTAATTTTATAATACATATATATATAATTATATATTCATGCATTAATTACCTATATGGGTTTTTAATATTTAACACGTTCATGCTGGCGCTAGCCACCGGTGGCTAGGGTTGACACCTCTCCCGTAAAATTAAAAACTCCCGGCCCCAAGAAGGAATTTAAAATAAATATTACTCTCCCGGAATATCAAGTTTCCTGAAAATAACAATACAATGCGCACGGATGAAATGATTGACAGCATCAAAAATCACACGACCATGCACAACAGCCAAAGAATGTCTATACATATTTTCTCTGCAGCAGCAATCTACAGTGAGCGGTGAGTAAGCGCCTTGCTGATGAGTAGTGGAGCCGGGATGTCGCTTGCACACCCCCTCCACCCTCTCATTTTCAATCCTTTCTTTCATTTAGTCTACGAACAAGTGTGTATTTTACAGTGATTTAAATGCTTTCATAATAATGTCTAGTGACAAAAATGATTCTGATTCAGCAAGTGAACAAGTTCTACAAAAAAAGACAAAATATTCGACGTCGTTTCAAGACAAGTAGTTAACTCAAATTAATTGGCTTATGAAGAAAGACAACTTTAATGGAGAATGTAAATTATGTTGTAAAATGATTAATATTGTGTACGAGGGTCTTAGAGCTATAACTGTACATTCCCAAAGCAAGAAACACCAATTGTTAATATTGAATAGGGATTCTTTGCAATCGGTTTCGAACTTTTTCGTGCAGAAATCTTCAAAAGAAGAGAACAATATATCAGCAATTGAAATTACTTCAGTCTATCATGGGATTAAGCATCATCATAGTTTTAATAGCCAGGATTGCACAAACAAATTGTATAGCACTCTATTTCCAGATTCTTCTTTGGCAAAACCGATTTCTAGCGGCAGAACAAAATGTACAAGTATTTGCGAGAGTGTGCTTGCTCCTGCAGCTCAAGAAATACTTTTAAGTGAGATTAAAGAAGCAGAGTTTTTTTCAGTCGCAACAGATGCGTCGAATAAAGGCAACGTTAAAATGTTTCCAGTAGCCGTGCAATATCTTCATAAGGAAAGGTGGATAAAACACGGGCTGCTTGATTTTTACTGCGATCCCCAAGAAAAAAGTCATGAGATTAAAAACCAGATTTGTTGAGTTCTCATTGAAAATAATTTAGATATAATGAATGTAACTTCGTTTGCTGCTGATAACACTTCTGTCAATTATGGCATAAATAATTCTGTGTACCAAAAACATTTTAAAACAATGAAAATATTTTAAAAGCAAACTGCAAATGCCACATATTATGGAACTGCACAAAATTTGCATTAAAAGGCATAAAATTCGAAGTTAAAGCCTTAGTCTTGATAGTGAATTTTCAGCATATGCTAAACAAACAGAGACTTTGAAAGATTTCCATGCATTTTTAAAATATTGAGTATGGCGACATTTTGCGCCATGTGCTAACCAGGATGGCTATCTTTATTGCCAGCGATAGAGCGTTTGCTTTGTAGTTGGCCAGCTTTACAGGCATATTTTATTGAAGAAGGAGAATGTAGTACAATTATTTGGCAAATATTTAAAGACAAAAACTCATTGCCTTTGTGCTACTGTTATTTTTTGCACAATGTTATGGAAATTTTCGATAATGAAATTAAAATAATTGAAAGTGATTTTGTTACTTGCACAGAATTGCAGAATGTTATGCTTGAAATCCGCCAAAAAATAACAAATAGAAAAAAATGTAAAATGTGTCAATAGTTCAGTACGAGATTTTTTAAACAAATTAAATGAAACAGACAAGGCTACGTTTTATAAAGATGCAAACATTTTTTTTGAGATATGTTTAGATTACCTGAAAAAATGGTATGATTTCGAAAACTCGGAGTATAGTAAATTGAGCATACTTTCAATGAAAAAACCAATTACGTGGGATGCTTTGAGAGACTTGGCCATTGATGTAAAGATCACTTTTGACGAAAATAAAATTTATGCAGATTTCTGCATTTTGAGGGAAGTTCAAGAAAGCATTGCTAAATTAAATGTAAGAGTTGATCTGAGGTGCGCAAAATTTTTCTCAATAGTCGAAAATAGAGTTGGAGATATGTTGAAGAAAGTAGTTTCATTCGTTTTGTCTATACCTGTATCAAACGCTGCCTGCGAGGGTGTTTTCAGCATAACATTCGATATATGGACTAAAGAAAGAAACCGTTTAAATGAAGAACATGTCAAAGCAGAAATCATAACATTCTTCATTTTTAAAATGGACTGCAAAGAGTTTTTTTCATTTGTTAGTTCCAGACCAGATATTTTGAAATCTGTATGATCAAATGCAAAATATAAGTTCAAAATAAAATAAAAAGTTAAGAAAATTGATATATTTTTTTTTCCTTTCCTGGATTTTGACAGCCAAGAGGTCGCAAACCTACCGGTCACCCACACTAGTCTTTCACATTGGGTGGCGCATACCACCAGTGGTCTGCACTACTCTGGCTTATCGGGCGGCGCGTTTCACCCATGGTATGCATTCGATTGTGTTATTAGACGCTGAAAATTAAAATAATGAAAAATTAACATTTATTTATTATAAAAACTTTTTAATAACAATTATAATTAATAACTATTAGCAAATGTACAACTTGTATACAGGTTTGAACAGGTAATAATCGCGCACTGCCAGATGAAACGCACCGAAAATTCGAGTGCTGTCTCACGGCGAGGAACATATTAATTGGCCTCGGCATGAACGTGTTAAACAGGGTAATTATCTATATAATATTATAAATAAACTCTTTAAACTCATTCTGCAACTCCATTCATTAGACATTCCAAAAGAATCACAAGTCTCCTCAATAAGGCAGATTCACTTAGACACTTCTAACAGATTTGAAGAGTAGGCTGCTAGACTCCACATTTGTATATCACTGATATTAAACATCTCGTGATATGTAAACTAAGCATTTTCCATCCCAAATTTACATTTTGTTTACCTTTGGCCACAAATCTGTGTTTAGTGAATTTCTTTTGGGACATTATATATTAAGACTTCGGATTCATTTGTCATTGATGATCAATACCTAATATTTAAACTATGTATCTGCTGTTAAATATTCATAAGATCCTCCTCCCCCCAAGCTTTAGCCACCAAATGATCACTTGGCAACTTTCATTCTCTAACAAACTACATATTTAATAAAAATTAGAGCCTATGAGGTTCAGATGGAATTAAAAGGCAAAAACACTGTTATTATCAGTTTAAATGTCACCATTACTGCATTAAGTCTTGTGTATAAAATCTCTTTTTTAAACTAAGACGCCATTTAATAGAATTTATTTAGTATTTTATGTAAAATGTCATAAAAGAGGTGAATAAAAAAAAAAGCATGTTCAAATATCTTCAAAGCTGCTGTAAAACATATAAACAGCTGCCTTGTTGGCATGATAGAAGCAGCATGGATGCATTTAAAATATTATCAAACTTCTCTTGAGAGGTTGGTGGTAGAGAAAGGAGATGGGAGATCCTGGAATCCCCAAAGCGTGGTGCATGTATCCCCAGGGGTATGGAAAGAGTTTGGTGGGGGTATGCATTGCACCGGAGTTAGGTGGGAATATGCATTGCACCATGCTTAGCTGTGCCTAATTCTATGTTCTCATGACAGTCTTGCGAGGCATAAGATGACCCGGCGTGACGCAGTGGGAATATGACACATCTTCGTCACAGAGACAACTTACTTCATTAATAGTTAGTGTCTTCTCGAGGTACCTGTGTATTTTAAGCTTTTATGTGATTTTTCTTATAGGAAATGTCTCTGTTATGTGCTTTAGTAAGTCCTACTGATTTTGATTATTTTTATGAAATATAATTTTTATCCCTAACATAGATTATGGATTGCTGGTTAAAACTTAGAACTACTACACTGAAAGAAAGTAATGATTACAGTAGCAATCAACTAACAGGAAATAATGAAATTAACAATGAATCAACATCAATTCTGAAAGAACCTGCTAAGAAAAAAGAAAGGAAAACTCGGAAGTACGACAATATTTAGATCTGGATTCTCATGGACTGGAGATGAAAATGAACCTATTTCATTTTGCATCATTTCTTTTGAAAATCTAACAAACGGAAGCATGAAACCATTCAACTTAAAACGCTATTTTGAGATAAACCATAATCACTAAAAAAATAAACCCATTAAAAAAATAAAAATAAATTCAGGATTTAAATCAGTCTCAAAAAGCAATGCAGGACTTAACAGGAGGTGACGAGTCAAAAAATACTAGAAACTTCGTATTGCATGCCGCTATTAATTGTGAAATGTAGTGGCAGCGGAAACCATTGGCGAAATTTTAATCAAGCCTGCAGCAGAGATAATGGCAGAAGTACTAATAGGAGATAGAGCAAAAAACACATTTCTCTCTCAAATAATACAGTTTATCGATGAATTATTGATATGTCTAATAATGTGAAACAGATGTTACTATCTGATATTTCTCAAAGTCATTATTATGCATTGCAAGTTGATGAGTCCACTGATATTGCGAATTTTGCAAATCTTACGGAATTTATTAGATATGAAAAAATCAAGAAATTCATGACGACTTTTCATTTTGCCAGTCTTTATTAGGTCACACAACAAGAGAAGATATCTTTAATGTTTTGAACAAATTTATACAACAGAACAAAACTGACTGGAATAGGTGTGTTGGAATAAGCAGAAATGGAGCAAAAAGTATGGTCTGAAATAAGGACTCGTTACCAAGAATTCAAAATATTGCCCCAAATGTCATATCCACACACTGTTGCATACACAGAGAAGCTTTGGCAACATGTAAGATAAGTTAATAAAGGACTGGTTGCAAGAATTCAAAATGTTGCCCCAAATGTCATATCCACACATTGTTGCATTACACAGAGTGTCTTTGGCAATAAGTAAGACACACGCTGATCTACAGAAAATCCTGGACTACATCAAAAACCATCCTTTGAATGCATGACATTTTTCCCAAGTATGTGAAGAAATGGGAAGTAGTCATACCCATCTTCTTTTTCATACCGAAGTTCGTTGGCTATCTTGAGGAAAAATTCTAAATCAATTGTTTGAACTTAGACATGAACTTCAATGTTTTCTTTATGATAGAACTGTGTTGAGAAACTGTTTACATGACTGGAAATGGCTTTGTAAATTAGCATACATATTATCTGTTTTAAATTGCATCAACTTATCGTTACAAGGCAAAGAAATTTCATTATTTTATGTTCAAGATAAAATTAACGCTGCCATCACAAAATTAAATTTATGGTAAAGGAGAAGTGGACTAGTTTCCTCTCTTCATTCCTCTAACTCACGAAAAGCTAGCTGCTGTTTAATTTTCATTCTGTTATTACTGACTTCTGCAAAATGAGTTTCAATACAATATCTAATATCATTTACATAATGTGGTTTGGCATATTTCAATACTGTCCCGATATTGCTTGCCATTAATTCTCTTCATGCATCACCTGTATTTTTGTTTGTTTTCTGATGTAGTTTTCCCAAAATTCCATTAAGTTCTTGTTCTCCAGTGCTTGATGTCACAGTTCAAGAACAAATGATATGAGCATAAATGAATGGGAAACTCCAGAAAAAAAAAAACTGAAATATGTATTGCATCACATAAAGTGATTTGCCTGAACAGAGGGAAAATACTAATCATTTATATATTAAAAAATTTTAATTCAAATTTCTTAGAAATTATTTTTATTTCAGTCAGTTATAACTTAATTTATTTGAGTTAGTTGAGGTTTTGTTGAGTTTTAATACAAAATACCAGAATATGCAGCATGAAGGCAGTCAAAAACGTTATATTCAGCTTGCTGCCTACCTCAATTTTTTATCATTATTATTTAAATGTACAATAATTACTTCCAAATTCATTCTCCCTTTACTTTTCAGTAATAGAGTCTCAATACAGGAGTTTTCATTAACATGTCTAGGTAGACTATATTTTAGTGTACCCCTTGAAATGTTTTGGATACCCTATTATGACATGATTGGTTGCAATGTGTGACTGTGGTGATTTTGATTGTTGAGAAAATTTTCTCAGCGCTTGTTTCTGCATTGGACGTTGGTTATTTTGTACTTTACACTGTAAAATGGCTGCCGGTGGTAAGATTAACCAAATTTCTGCACTATTTAGAACAAAAACGTTGACTGGTGTCTAAATGAAGATTTAAATGGCTTCGTTCAAATCTCAGTAAATTATACACTGACATTTATGGATTTGGAAACCGGAGCTCATATTAACACTATGGAAGGTATGTGAAGTGTAATAAAATGGAATTTTCGAAAGAAATGCCACAGAATCAGAGGATATTTTTGTTTTTACTTTTAAGAATTTATGTGGCAATAGCAGTATACAGATTCTAGCTCAGATAATTTTAAACAGGTTTTGGATGCTTTTAAAGAATTCTATGTGCTACACATCGAAGACGCAGATATTTCTAAATAAGGCAAGTAGATATTTCCTTTTTGTACTGCGCACATTACATAACATACATTTCCAATTTTATGTTATTTCCTCGTTTTATTTTAATTTAAAATGCAGTTTATTAAGTTCATAAATTTTTTATGTTTAATTCATTATGGTTTGGATGCTATTTTACTTGGGAGGGCATTGCACAAAAACAGGAATGGTGCCACAAAATCACCAATTTTTGCAAAGAGGCACCCTGAAATATATTTTTCTCGCATGTTTAAATAAGGTATGGCTTTTTTAAGCAAAATGATCCACACCCCTAAATTAATATTATTACTACCCTGGTTTAGGAAGATTAATTTGAAATTTCTGTACGATTTAGAACGAAAGGGGAAAAGAGCATTAATTGACGACTGGTGTGTAAATGAAGGTTTATTTAGAAGCCATTTTCCGGACAGTCCGGAACTACAGAAGACATTTTTTACTCTAATTTTTTTTTTTTTTAAATTTATGCACTGATACCGATACATGGATTCAAGTTCAGATAATTTTAGGAAGTTTTTGGATGCTGTTAAGGAATTTTCTGTGCCACAGACTGAAGATGAAGAAATTTCTAAATAAGGGTAAGTGGGCCTTGTGTAGTGCTTAGATGCACAAGAGGTTTTTCCTTTTTTATGTTATTTTGCTGTTTGGTTTAAAATGTAGTTAGTTTATCGAGATTATGTATTTTTTGTTTGCCACTACTGTTGAATTGGGTGCTCCTTTGACTTCTTAAGTGAAAATATATATGTGTACATGGACAAAGTCAAGTGAGTGCGCAATGCCAAGTTTGTGCAATTCTCTGATGTTTTTATAAGTGAAAATAGGTTGATGTGTACATGGATAAAGAAAAAGGCACGCAATGCCTAGTTTGCACAATTCTGCGATTTTTTTTAAAGTGAAAATAGGTCAGTGTGTACATGGACACCAAGTTTGACTTATTATGTGTAGTGGCAATTTTTGGCGCTAAAATCGCCGCTACACAAAGCCAAAATAACAAGTCAAAGAGTTGCACAAACTTGGTATCCATGTGCCACCAAAAATCACCAATTTTCTCCAGGGTACCAGTAAATATACTTTTATCATATATTTTAAGTAGCAATAAGATGGAAGCATATCATAAAATGTAGAAAAACAAGACTAAGCAGTTTGATTTACTTAAATGAAACTGAATTTTGAAAACATACTTGCCAACCTATGACACTCAAAAATCAGGAGATTTTTTTACGAAATCAGGAGATTTTTCACAATGTTAAAAAGACTTTTTAAATGATAAAAATATAGTTTTTAATAATGAATTAACTTTAAATAGTAACTAATTCTTAAATGCAAGCAACAAAAAAATACCTTACACATAAAAAACATTTTTATTACTTGCATCGTTTAAGGAAAAAAAAAAAAAAAAAAAAAAGACACTTTAGTTTTCGTACAAATGTTATAAACAGTGGCAAATTTTGCTTTCTTTAAGAAAGAAACTTCATAATTTTGTTCACAGCAATTGCTACGTAGGCCTGTTTTCGCTAATAAAAGTTTTTCGAATGTGTCATCACTAATATTAGATCTAAATTTAGTCCTCGTTTTCGCAACACTGAGAATCCTCTCACACTCTGCATTACTATAGGGAACTGTCAAGATGGTAACACAATTCTAGACAGTTCACTATATTTTACAGTTCCATCAGCACCTTTCACTTTTCCAATTAAAACTCCACTGGGTGTCAATCCTAGCTGATTTTATAACTTCATCCAAGTTTTCTAATTGTAAACTGCTGTTATGCAGCTGTTACAATTAGGAAACTTGAATGAAGACTTGGATGGATTGTTTCAATTTTTCCTTCCTTTTAGAACTCCTTTCAAGATAATAATAAATATCAACGATGTGTTCATCCACATTTATGGGTAAAGAAGCTGCCCCTTTTTCAGCTGCTAAATTTAAGAGGTGACAGGTGCACCTCATAATCTGAATTTTCCTTTTCTTAAGATGCCTGCAACACCAGTCTTCCAAGCCTACCAATACTGGTGCATTATCGGCACCAAGTGCTAAGCAATTATCCAGAGGGCCTGCATTTTCTTTTAAAGTTTTAATAATTAGCTGTGCTATATTAAAGCCTGTCAAATGTCCTTCTAAAGTAGGAACATAAAGTAAACTGCACTCAATTTCTGAAGACTCTGGATCAAAAAAATAACAATTGGATACAGTTTTGAATCGGTATTATTACTTCCATCCGTAGAGAGGCAGAAAGGAGCTGTTTTAATGCTATCAATAACTGAAGATTTATTTTTCAAACCCATTTCTTTAACAATTGATCCTGTTTTGATTCTTGGACCTTGAGTATTTTTTAGCGATTTCACTATCGGGAAACATTTTTCTAAATAAAGCTGCAGCGTGATCCGATGCATTCAGTGGCAGGATGTGCTCCAGTAAAAAGGCATAGAACAGACATTCTGCATTAATAACTTTTTGGTCCTTTGTTTCCGAAGAAAAATTTAATTTTCCGTTTTTTTAAAAACAACTCATGTTATCCTTGTGTTTTTGCGTACGTACATGTTTGAGAACATCCGCCCTTCCACCATGCGAAATCGAAAAATCGCAACGACGGGTGGTACACATCGCAAATTTATTACATTTCTTTGAGGAAATAATGGAATGAAAGTCAACTGTGTACGATTTTTGAAATGTACACGAGTATTTCACTTTCTCGCAGACGTAGCAAAAGATGATAATTTCTAAAACTATTTCCCTAAGGCACGTGTACTCACACAACTCTGGACAAAATGAAAGAAATAACTAAAGCACGTCCAAATAACAACTTACTTTGTCCTCACTGGCTAATATATGCCAGCTGACACGCAGTGGAGCTCGAAGCCCATTGGAGAACTGGAGAACGACGTTTCTGGATACGTATAATGCTGTCACTCACAAAGCAGAAGCTATCTGATTAGCAAGGTTTTGTTTTAGATATAATGTAGAATAATTCAATTGCTTTCAGACATCCAAAAGCACTTTGTTTTTATTCATATAACAAAGTATTAAGCCAAGTTTCATAAAAGTCGTGAGAAATTTTAAGAATAAGAAAAAGTCGGGAGAAATATATCGTAAATCGGGTTGGCGGGAGAGCGGTCGAAAAGCGGGAGTCTCCCGCTTAAATCGGGAGAGTTGGCAACTCTGTGAAAATAATGAAATATTTTTTATATTTAATACTGTTTTTACAGTACACTGCATAATGCACTGTTGTAAGCAGCAAAATTATCAACTTAAAAACATTTTTCTAATCCATAATGTCCTACAATATAAAAATTAGAAACATTTACACTTCATACTGCAAATGCTAATAACCGTTACAAATCCTGTGGCATGACGTCCACAACTTCAGAACTGCAGTATTTTTGTGCACACATATGAGAACAGGTAAACCATCAACACATATCTAGACTTGTATTGCAATACTCATGGATTTATACACTTTTTATAATCACTATTTCACTGCACAGAAGTCACTGACTGTAAAACTATAAACATGGGCCATATATATTTTTTGATTGTTTCATAAAATGCTTTCCTTTTGTTATGATTATTTATGAACAGAACAGTATGTGCAGTAAAGACATTCAAGCTAGTCTTTTACGACAATTACTAAAACAGCCAGTTGACAATATTTTGTAAGAGCATGGACAACAAGTCCAAATTATTACCTAATGCTACACCTGCTTTTAGTTAAAAACATTCATGTTACACACAGTTAATAAACTAGTAGCTCGGGAACAGATACAACCATTAGTATAAAGAAAATGGTTTATGCATTTTAATACAAATAAAATGAAAAAGATCTGATCCACACAACTCATTTTGCTCAACTTATTATTAACAGAAAAAAAAAAAAATTGGAATTTGAATTCCATTAAATAAATAAAAAACAGCTACATCTGACACCCCCCTAGCCCAAAATCAAAACGTTTTGAGAGATCATTATACATTTTTAAATCATTTTATATTACAAACATCTTGAGATATTAAAGTATAGTACAGGATATTATTTCTAAATAGTTAAATATATTTACAGTATAAATAGCAGTTTAACTCGTAAGAAACATATTCATCTACATTAAAATAACTAATTTTTTTTTTAAGTGTTACTAAAAACTATTTATTATAACTTACAATTTTGCTATTAGAAAAATTACCAATGATAAATATAAAGTTTACTGAGTACAGAATTCAATCAGGTAAAGCTGTGCATTAATAAAAAATTTACACATATTTTCCAACAAAACAATGTAAAAAAAAAAAAGTTAATGCTTACATGTTGGAACAGGAATCTAATCTAAATCTGCTGATACATCACTTCAATCAAATATTATCTTAATCACCTTTTCAGAGTTTAAATAGCTTCAATGAATAATGTTTCTGTCATTCAATAAAGATGCTACTATTAGTTTTCAGAATAATTTAATATGTTTAAGGCATGTATCTAATGAATACACACATGTACACTACAACAATTACTTTATTTTCAAACTACATAAGTGCACATATCAATAAAATACTGACATCCCAAGTACACAAATAATGATACTTTTTAAACAAATGATGTCAAATTCTAGACTAATAAATAAGCATAAAATGATACTCACTTCATTAAATTAAAATACCAATTTGAAAAAAAGGAAAAAAAATGGTTTTATAACGGGATAGTGATTTTACAGACATAACCAATCTTAGGTAAACAATGAAATACAGAAGAGTATTTCATATTTTTAAATAATAGACTTGAAGTACAAATATTGAAAATAATATTCATACATGGAATGAAAATATGTTTTAAATGCTAAGAGCAAAAACACACACTAAAAGATGCCTTCAAAATGTTTACTTGCGAAAACACTAAATGTTGGAAATTCAATTATGCTAGAACAGAAGTATAGTTACTAGGCATTACTACTTCATGCACGAAATACACTATATTAAATGATACAAAGAGGCACCACACAAAATAGATAACAGGAATCATATAAGCAGCAAACATACCAATCAGCATTTTTGGTTTCCCAAAAATCTACAAATATATCAAGCATTTCATTAGCCATTATTCGTACACACAAGAATTCTACATTTAAAACTTTGCAATTATTTTACCAGTGAAATGGAATGCATATGCATCAATATAAATTTCTGAATAGTTACATCAACTAAAATTCAAACTTAATGACTTCCATATCATTTTCATTCATAAAAATGTAAATAGGAATTTTAACACAAAATTTAGTGCAAGAATTCAAAACCTGTAGTACTCATTTAAAATTAATACTAACGAACGGATACATAAATATGTTCTGCAAATAAAATTTTATGAATTTTATTGCTTGATATATGTTCACTTGTAAAAAATACAACATAATAATAACTTTACATAAAGCAGAAATGCCAACTTTGAAGACACTTTAAAACATTCCATCTATAAAGTATGAATACATTTTACAATAATTTTTAGATAGTTCACATAAATAAATGTTGAATGGAGTTTAGATATAAGTTTCACACATGAAGCGTATTAGCTACACATTTTAAACAAATACTTTGCACACTTAAGGTATAAGTTTCACATATTAAGCGTGTTAACTACACATTTTAAATAAGTATTTTCCATACTTAATAGGAAGATTTTCAATAAACAGCTTACTCCAATTTTAAAAACCTGACAATGAACTATCAATCCACTTAAAAAGCATTATTAACATAATATTTAATAACAGTTATATGTTGATCAATGCTTTAATATAGATTTTGTTCTACAAAACTAAGTCAGAATTTTCGATTCAATTATAACTCTTATTAATTTAACATAAATGAAGCAATGTACAATATCTTTTATACACTGCATTAACAAAATCTAATCCTTTGGAAAAATAATTTTAAAGCATTTACTCAAACATGAATAACAAATTTCAGTATGATATTAGGTTAAAGATCTACAACATTCTTACCAACAGACAAAAGAATTCAAACTTGATGTCTTGGAAGTTTAAAAACGCAAATGAACAGTTTCCAAATAAATTTATGTTGCATAACGCTTGGTCCAGAGTCGGGCGATGCGATCATGCTCCTCTCTATGCTGAACATACTGGGTAGCAATACTACCTACCAGAGGATCAGCTGGGTTACTATCGGTAAGCAACGAGCAAATAGATAAGAGTACTTTCGAAATGGTGAGCGCAGGACTCCAATTGTCTTTTAAAATGTCCAAACATATGACGCCTTGGCTATTGATATTGCAATGATAAATTCTGGTGCGAAATGTTACCTTGGGAGGTTTAAACGGATATTCTGGAGAGAAATGGATGTCAAGGAAAAATACACCTCCTTCATAAGCTGAGCCTGGAGGGCCTAGAATAGTAGACACCCACTCATATAAATTATCACCTTTAGGCCCTGCACTACAGTTGGGTGGCGGATCCAAAGTTATTTCCGCTAATTCTTTCTGAATTCGCTTCATACTGGTATTCAGCGCTTTCGACATCTTAGGAGTAGACTTTGTCTCCTTGGTTTCTTTCTCACGCTCCGAGTTCGATGACGATGACCCACTCAGTCGACTTCTCGACGAACTCGCTCCTCCGGAATTGCTAGATGACGCCATCACATAGATTGAACGTCGATACGATATTCGTCCTTTTAAACTGTGTTTATTATGGTAATATTTCGTTTATAGAACTTACTTAGCGTTACACAGCTACAAACTCATTAACCTTAACGCATCTATTGTTCTGGAAGCTGGTAGTTAAAGTAGAAGTGCCAAGTTTTTATCTCATTGGTTACAGTTAAAGCTTTCGACCATTCTCCTTCTCCTGCGCCACCTCACATGAGGCTCGCTCGCTAGCTTCTTCTAAAAGCTGTTTCAGTTAAAATACTCCGCGCCAGTAGATGGCAGTAGCTGTTGGATAGGGAACATCGTTAGAGAGCACGGTTTTCGCGCGCCGCCTTTGAAGGTTTGAAATTTTGATTGCTACGATGAACCTTGACCACACGGCATTTATTATTTCGCATTTGAGAAACGCACAGAATAAAAATACATATCGCATTATTTAAAAAAAAAAAGAGTTCATTCCAAATCAGACGTTATTTATATTTTATATTAAATTTTAAAAATCTGCAGATGAATTTTTTTATATTTGCGCAAAAGAAATATAATTTTTTTTTTTTTTTAAACTTTTTACAAAAAACTTTTACGTAATTTTAGGTAGTGTTTGTTTACATTGACTTGTAAGAATTTCGTTTTGGTTCTGCTTTGCTGTGTCTGAATATAATTTGTTAATGTGCTTATAATTTTTATTTCATTTTAATTTCTTTAATTTAAAAATATTTCATTTGTACAAAAATTACCGTAGATGATTTTTTTAGGTAAATTGCTTTTTTTACATAATTTAATTTAGTTTTCTTAAATTTTCACTTACTAATTACTTTTTTTGCGATAATCGTTTAGCAGTTTTACCATTTCTTAAGATTAACATTTATTACTTAATAATATATTATTAAGTAACAAATGTTAATAAGTAATGAATATTAATTTGCTCATCCGTTTTCTGATTATAATTTGGAATGTTCTAATTTTATGCTGTCTAATTTTTATATAGTATTATTTGTTTGCCGTGACGTCGAAGCAGATTATATATTGATGATCGATTAAAAAATTTTAATCTTAAATTTTTAAATTTTCACTTACTAATTACTTTTGTTTTGCGATAGTCATTTAGCTGTCTTGCCGTTTCTTGGGATTAACATTTATTACTTGAATATTAATTTGCTCGGTTGGTTTTTCTGATTCTAACTTGGAATGTTCTAATTTTATTTTTAATAATTTTTATACAGTATTATTTGTTTGTCAGAGCAGATTATATACTGATGATTGATTAAAAAATTTTTAACTTTATTTTATTACATTCATTATTAATATTATTTTTAAAAAATTCAATGATCTTACATTTTTGTTTTAAATTAACTTTTTTTTTTGTCTAACTTTTGAATTATTTCACAAAATTATATGTTGACTTTGTTGCTATGATGATCCAGAAAAATGTGGCTTTGTCGAAAATTTTTCGGCTGCTTCTTGAAAAAGACCATGAAATTTTCAACTAATTGTTTTATCATATTATTATTATTATTATTATCAGTTAGTCGTTTTTGATCTGATTTTGATTTATATTCTATCTGTTAACTTGTCAGCCACCAACTTTGATTTCATTATGCGTGCATGCGTAATAATTCGGATACATAGATACGTAGTAAAGAAAGATAAATGATGCGTAGTGAGGAAATTTTCAGACATTGACAAATTAATATTTTCTTTTATTTAGGTTGATATACATTTTTAAGCCACCATACGTAACTGAGAACTAAAAGCGCGCCTGTTCCAGAAGTACATGATACCCATTTATAATTTTGAAGAGAGGCAAAACAGCATGCCATTTAGCCGACAAGAAGAAAGCAAGTGCGTAATTCGATATCGGAGTCTTCAAAAGGAGAAAGGTTTAGTTTACAAATTTTGACTTTCACTTAAAAACTAGCAGAGCCATCCAGCATTATGAAAAGGATGGAGAGGGGAAATATCCAAACCAAATTAGAATTTTAAGGGTCCACTTATATATATGTACACACTGTTGCTATCAGGCCGTTTTTCACAAAAATAAGCTGCTTTTTAGATTCATTGTCCGGATTAATTATTAGTTTATCTGGCTTTCGTAGAAATTGCGAAATTATAATGATATAAAAAAAATTCGCAAAAAGATTTTTGAGTATTTATTTTAACGGATAATGAATGTAATTTCACTTCCATTCAAGCTTATCATAAGGCCAGAAGTGAATACTGTAAAACTGGTGTAACAGATTTAGTTTATAAGTTTTTAATTTTTGCTTTACTTATTCATTGTAAGTTAGCAAGTTCTGAATATGTTTGTATATTATTTTATGTAAAATAAATGTATATTATATATAAAATAAACAATTAAAGAGGTAAAATTCATAATTTTTGTTTTAATTCCTAATTTGCTGTTTAAACCTTTTGCTTAACAGAGATAATTAAAGTTTTTTACTAGTGGCTTTTTTTTTTATCAAGCGAAAGTAAGACGAAGTAGTTTTTTAATTTTAAAATTAAACAATTAATTAAGCTATTTTTTATATTTCATGCAGGAAAAAATATGATATAATTTCGGAAATTATTACTGTTATTTTTTTAACTTAAATTTAATTAAAAAAATGTTCTCACTTACAAGACTGCTGCGAAATTCATAAATATGCCCAAAAAATTGACTTTGGTAAAATTAAAAAAGAAACTGATTTTGATAAAATAAAAGATGACTATATTTTTAATGAACTTTGTACAATAAAGGAAATATTAGGGTATTTGAAAGGGAAGTTAAAAGAAGGTAGGAGGAATTCAGAGTTATAGGCAATTATATTAAAAAAAAAGAGGAAATTTTCAAACTCAGATGTTAACTGAATTTATATTTAGGATTCAGACTTCCAATGCATACGCTGAAAGATGTTTGTTTTCGGTGAATAATTATTCAAGTACGATGTGAAGTAGATTAACACTGGAAAAGATTAAAGCTTTAAATACTGGTTTGCAGTAAGATAAAAATTGAATGTAATTTACGACCAAAAATGCGCTTTTAAAGCGGAAATTAAAATAGTAATAATAAATTTTAATATAGTTTCAATTATTTTCCTGTAGTTTTCTAATATATGTATATTACTCCTGTTAGTTTTTTTTTTTTTTTTTTTTTCCAAATTCATATAATTACATTATATATTGTACCTATGGTACTTTACCGTACATTATAAATGTTATTATGCATAACTATTCTTACTTTTAAGTATTATTTGTGCATTTAATATCGATATCCGAGTGTGACTAATTATTTTATTATATGTCACATGTGATTATTTAATGATGTGTCATGTTACATGTTTACCTTCCAAAAGGAAAATATTTATTTTCTTACTATAAATACAACAAAACAATTTTTTTTCCTTCCCTTCCCCCATGACATCCTGATTTTAAAATGTGTGGGTCAAAAATTTTCAAAACGGTGGCAACGCTTATATATATAAATCGGAAGTTCAAATGCTTGGAAAATAGCGCTTGAAGGAAGAGAAATTTAAATTTAATTCAGAAGCTTCTTTAATCAAACATTTAATTATTAACTGTCTGCATTGAATTCAGAAGGTATTAATTCATAATTATTACAACTACAAAAAAAGTACAGTAAAACATTACTAATAAGAATGGACTCACTGGTAAAAAGCTTTAAAGAATTCAGTTCACCAATTAAAGAAGCTATGATTGTTTTAACAGAATCAAAGTCAAAACTGCGATGAAATATTATAAACATTTGTTAAAATATAGGTTTGTGCAGTCCAAATTAATATTCTGAGTGGCTGTTTCAAGTACCGAAAGATGCCGCCCAGACGGAAGAATGGTTAGTGACTGACTGCCGTACCGAAGGACCCGGTTAAGAATCCCGGATAAGGCATAGATGTAAACCAATAGGAGGCAACCGTGGCCGGAATCCATAATAAAGTGACCTCCTGCTTCCGGCCTTAGTAGTGGCCAACACCTATAATGATTGGCACCTGCCACTGTAAGTTACCGTAAGTTTACTGAAAACTGTAAGTTTACTGAAAAATAAACAAGAAGGTGTGGTTTCGTGCAAACTCTCACTAAACTATTCAATTACTCATTGATCAATGAATGTTTCTTGTGCCCAAGTATCCCTGCTTTTTGATTTGTGCGTACGCAAGTACCACTAAACTTGTCTCTGTCCACTTTCTTCTATACCCTCCTCTATCTCCGACATAACCGTACAATTTCAATGCATCATCGTGACTGTAAACCTCCTTTAGGCTCACTGCTGCATTCCCGAACTGAAAAATGAAAACTACACTGCAAACTACTTCTGTTTATACGGACTGGACATTTAATTTTAAAATTTCCGTTTAAGATCTAAAATGTTAGAAAACGTTTTCCTACAAATTAATGGAACTTTTTTAAGCTGGGGCAGAGAGATTTATGCCATTTGGATTCATGGAAATTTTCACAGGAACAATTAACTTCCATAAACAGGCAAAATCTGCATATCTGAAATCGAACTTCTATCCTTACCAAGTAAAGCTCGCATATGAACTCACAAGAATATACGGATTATTCTTTTACTATTATTATTATTTTTATTAGCACCCGAGATAATTTTGTTGCTTTCGTTTTAAGATAAATACCACGTTCAGGTAAACAGTATAACTATATATTTAGCAACATACGTAATATAAAATACTTCATTTATCTTCCAGATTATTGTAGATTACTGTTTAGGAGTATAACAAGTTACTTTAAAAAAAGTGTGTATTTTTTAATAAGATTTGATACTTTCAAATGGCAACAAGATTTTTTATTAACCAAATATTTGCTCTTCATATTTCAAGGCTTCCAAACGGTGATTTCATGGTTAGATAAAAACAGAATATATCCAAAATAATTCAAGAATGCTCCCTTTTTGAGAAGACATTAGTTACTTATTCCAAAGCATGCAAGAGCTGCGTTATTATGCTTACATCCGTAAAAAAAATTTTTAAAGGATTTAGTTCGTTTTATATTATACATAGAGAAATTCCCTGAAGTCTCATTTAACTAGCTCGTTCAATCGCCAAGCACGGAAACGCTGAATACCTATTGATTAATAAATGTAATAAAATGTTAATTTAAACAGTATTTAAATTAACATTTACACCATTAATAGAAGAACCTTTCATATAATACAACAGTTACGCCCTTGAAAATCAGTCGGGAAATCGAGAAATTTTCCGAGGCGCCTACCCGCCTTGTCCCCTGATTCCGTTTCGGTTTATCTGATTACAGCATAGCACACGAGGGCTATCTGACTAAGGTAAGGGATGCCTTCGTGGAGGAATTTATAAGGGTGATTGGCCCGTATAACACTTAACACATGAGGAAAACCACGAAAACTCCCATGTAGCAAGACCGCTCGCATGGAATCGAACAATGATCGAACTACCAGTGATCAGCGACTTTACTGCTCGGTTGCTCCTTGTGCCCTGGTATCGGTGATTCAAAAATGGATGAAACATTATCATGCAGAGTTCACACACAAATATATATATATACACACATATAAAATAAGATCTGAAGGATTTCATATTTTAAATTACGTCGAAAGGGCAGCTTTTTTAACGTTTTGTGTGTTAGCTTTATTTACTAAATATCATGTTCTTTGCACTTTTAAACCATAAAATTCAGTTCAACAGCAATGTTTCAAAATAATTTTAAAATGAGCATATCTTTAGAATTTCCGATACACAGTTCCTCGTGCTGGAGATAAAAAGCCAACCCTACCCCGTAGAGTGTTGCCATTGCTCGCTTTTAAATCGTTGAGTTTGTTAATCAAAAATTCGTTAAAGTTTTACACAATATGAAACCAATTTATAATTTGGGCTTTCAGATGCCCATATTTGCAGTAGGATTACGTCATTCAAAATTGGATAGCTCTAGGTACCGCTGTTTTTCACAGTGCGAGAAACATTCAAATATACATACAAATTCTTAATTGTTTAATTTCTTTAAAAATAATACAGAGCGATAATATTTGGTGGCAACAGTTTGAAAAGTGAAACGGACATCTTTGAAAAGTGAAACGGACATTTGCGTCAGATTCGACGCAAAATCGCAAAACGAAGTCCTTCAAGGACAAAGCCCTTTTGGACTAAAAATATGACATTAAGTACATAAAATGATGTTTAAAACTGTGATTTTTAAAAAAATTTCTATCCTTCTCTCCACTTGCGTTCTAGCAAACAATAGAGGTACCGCAAAAGAACGTCATACAAGCACCACTGTATCTTCCTTTAGATATACATGCAATGATGAGCTAAAAAAAGGCCTTTGGACCATGTTTAAAAGTATTTGCCCACTCCTTATCTAGAATCTTGCCGACGATTTTGCAACTAGAAGAAAAACCAAAATAACTCCTTAGAACACTGGAATTAAATTTTTACTTCTAAAATAAATATAGAGTTTTTATTTTCTCCTTTCGGTGTGTACTGAGAGGGAGGCAAAAGCTTTTTTAAAGTAGATTTTTTACGTCACTGGATGCCATTTGTGTTGTTGTTACGCTGATCGGGCCATACCCTGCATTGTAGGCTGGCGTGCTAATACATATTTAAATACATACGCCTTGTAGGGTCTCATCTTGTAACATAAATATTAATCATGTAGAATCATATATAAATAAAGCTTGGTATTTGCTGAAATAAAATTTCTAAAGCAATCTGATATATGCAATTTACGGACCTATTCGCTGCAAAAGGAGTTTATCAGGAAATATTACAAATGGATACTCTCAAACTTTATTAACGTGATAAAAAAATGTTGTTACTCTTATGAGCAATTACAAAGTAATTACAGTTACAGAGAAGTATTTTTTTAAATGTGTCACAGACATAAATTAATACCTTCACCCAATAATTTTACTCCCCTTTCGCTAACAACCACAGTTCTCCCAAGAGGGATACTTGGAAGAGGTCGGGTATAAATAACAAGTAACGAATAGGCGAACATCAGCTGCCACTCATATGACGAAGCCAACTCACCGGAAATACAGCCCATACCGGAAATAGCCTTTGCGATTCCGATGATATAATGAACGTTCATTAGTTAAACGACTGTTAGAAGACTTCTCTTTTCTGACGGTTAAAAAAATAGACGGAAGAGAAGCACAGCAATGTTTTCATAAAACCAGTATCAATATGAAATATGTTTAATTTTGAATAGGAATAATACATTGAAATATGTTTAATTGGTATGAATTAAAATATGTTTAATTTTGCATAGGAAGTATATTTTTTTCCACTTCAGCTATATGCTGAACAATTGTTGCAGGATGAGCAAATACATTATTATAGGAAGAATATGGTTAGAACTTGCATTTTAAATTTACAGTGAAATCATTTTTCATTACTATAATAAACTATTTTATCGAAAGAATAGATGAATTTCGTTATCCCCCAAACCACCTATGCATTTTACTATCTGTCGTCTAAATCTCGATTTCCATTTTCTTGTTTTTACTTCCTTGTACGAAGCAAAGAAAGTACTGTAATCACGAAAAATTCCGGGTGCCATATTTCAACGAAAATATCCATTTTGACCGTTATCGAATGCAATTTAAAGATGTTTTTGCGTGACATCTGTACGTAAGGGCAGAATAAAGGACTCTTTTTCCCAAACGAATAATAAAACTGATTTAAAATGGATTCAGAAGAGATATGTTTTGTGGCGTCTGTACGAACGTACGTACGTATGCATTTATCTCGCATAACTCAAAAACAACTAGCCTCAGAAGGTTGAAATTTTGTATATAGGACTGCTATAACATGTAACTGTGCACCTCCCTTTTTTGGTTGCAATCGGCCACACCAAAAGTATATAAAATACCCACTTTTTTAGTCTTATATGTTGGTAAATTGTCCATTTTTTGCTTTAAAAATTGAATGAATTATGTTGGTTTTATCTTCCGGTTAAGGTTTTTATGCCTTTAGTTAATCTGCATGTAATAGTTGTAGCATTATCAACAATTTAAAAGTTGTTTAAATTGCGGCTAAGCCTAGTCCCCCCTCCCTCATAGCAGCCATATTTGTTTACATTTGAAACTTAGCAGAATAGTGAATTAAGTCTCTCTGCACGTTCAGTGTCTTTTTGCCGAGTGGACCCAAAAGGAAACTTTTAGTTTTTGTGCACCGAAAAATCTGCACTTCTTGCCTGCTGACCGAATAGCTTGGTTTTGCGTATAAACTGTAATTTTAATTGCAAAAAAAAAAAAAAAAAATTTTTAATTGGTTTAACTGTATTTGGTGTTTTATGTTTTTCTATAACTTTCAATTTTTAATGAAAATATTTTGAGTTTTTATGTATTTTTACCTTTCCGCGAAGTCAGAACTGAATTAATTGAATGAGAAATATAAATGAAATGCAGGAAAAATGCGTATAATTTAATATTCCGTACAAGGAAGTCATGTGGCGTACACATCAGTTCCCCCCTTCTTTTTATGACAGAGCGCTTTTAGAACTTGATACCGATTATCAATATTTATCCTGAAAAATGAAATCCTTACATGGGAAATGCTATTAAACAGCAGATACCTGATTATATTCTTGTTGCCATTCAGAACTATCAAAATATAATGAAAAAAATATCTTCTTTCATTCTACTGTGCTAGTACACAATATATCCTTACAATTCAAAGGGTGTATTAAAGACACTGTAAAGTTAGCAATAATTCTCCGATTCTTGATTTTTGTACTAAAGGATCTATAACTGTGGATCCTCACTTATCCGTTGAATTTTTTTTTGCGGTATACTATTTTTGAAATCACAATTCGATCGTACGTATATTATACAATCTCAGACAAAAAAAAAAAAAAAAAAAAGAGACGCACCACGACGCACCGAGAAGATATAAAGCAAATTGGACACAAATTGATATGCATGCAATTTTCAACGGAAAATGCAAAATTTTACATTTTGGCTGCCAATGAATGAACGGTTTTCGCTACAGCGCATCTGATCTGCGCAACTGGAAGGATATTTAAAAGGAGAAATTACGATAGACCTCTTCACGAATTTCATTTCGTGTGCTCTGGTAGACAGTAGCTATGCCTCGCATATAGGTGCTTGAAAGATATGCGCAAAGAAGCCGGTTGGTCTTATCGGAGAATAGCTCGACATTTCAGCAGGAGCGATGCCACTATTAGACGATGTTGGTAGGAATGGGTGAACCATGGCAAATAGTCAAAAAGGAAGCGGTAGGCCTCGTGAAGACCGAACAATCGTCAGAGCAGCACTCACAGCCCCAGATGCATCATTATCATCGATTGTACGTACAACTAGTGCTTTAGTGACCACAAGGACCATTCATAGACGGCTCACAGAAAGGGGGCTGAGGTCACGGCGCCCCTTGCGCCGCCTACTATTGACCACTGTATAACGTCAAGCCCGTTTGCAGTGGTGTCGGGCTCATTCGCACTGGAATGTCACTGACTGGAGTAGAATAGTCTTCAGTGATGAATCTTTGAACTGAGTCCCGATGATTAGCGAAGGCGAGTCCGGAGACGTCCCGGACAGCGGTGTGATACCAACCTGACTGTCTTCCGGCAGACAGGCCGACAACAAGGAGTGATGGTCTGGGGTGCCATTACATTTCATAGTAGGACCCCTTTGGTTGTCATCCGTCGCAACCTTACAGCACAGCGGTACGTCGACGAAGTTCTAAGGCCCGTTGTGTTGCCCTTCATGTCACGCCACCCTGGGCTTACATTTCAGCAAGATAATGCCCGCCTCCACAATGCATATGTTTCTACTGCTTGCCTTAGTGCTTGCCGAACATTACCTTGGCCAGCAAGGTCTCCGGATCTCTCTCCTATTGAGCACGTTTGGAGCATTACGGGCAGGGCCCTCCAACCAGCTCGGGATGTTGACGATCTAAAGCGCCAGTTGGACAGAATTTGGCACGATATCTCTCAGGAGGACATCCGCAACCTCTATCAATCGATGCCAAGCCGAATAACTGTGTGCATAAGGGCCAGAGGTGGACAAACGCGTTACTGACTTTTTCACTTTGTGAAGCTCTATCACTTCAATAAATCATCCAATTTTTCTCAAACTGTAATCATTTGTTTTTCTGTACATGTACATCACTTCTACCGATTTTCGTCCCATTCGGATAACTCCTTCTTGGTGCGTCGTTTTTTTTTTTTTTTTTTTTTTTGTCTAAGAGTGTATATATAGAAGTTGGCCGCTCTTAATCGATATTGTTGTAAATTTCTCTAAACATTAAAATTTTGTAATTGACGGTTAAAATGCTTCGAACTTATTTTTATGTAACTTATAAAGCTACAATATCTTATATTGTTGAATTTACTTTTCGAACGATAGCATCGCTTATAATGCTTATAACGCATGTACTTATCCTCACTTCTACTTCGAATAACTTTTCAAACACCGCTTAGAATACTTTGCCTAATCCTCAGTTTTGCAAAGTATAACTTATTTTTATAACACTTATAACTTACCTTCATAACGCTCATAACGCATGAACGCTTATAACGCTTATATATAATACATATCTTTCATATATATGTGGGAAATCATACCGTCCAATGCTGAATGAGAATTGCCCGTTATGACGTCATCAGTACAGCATCACCCAGCGCAGTAAGAATCATCCCAGACAGCGCTGAGACCTGGTCGAGAGTGGATGGCAGACGTGAGCAGACGGCTCACACGTCTTCAAGAGTTTATGAACTTTAATTGCGCTTTCGATGTTATGCCTTTACATCATTATGTTAATCCTGCATACCGTTAACTTCATCTTTATATACTTTTCTTTATATACTTTTATTTCTTTCTATTAAATAAACCATTTAAATATTACTTCGTGCTCTCATGCTGTGAATCAAGTCAAATTCTACAAAAAAATATGGCGACCAACCGTGCGGCCTCGAATTCCAAAATGTGCGAGTACTAGAACTGTGCTTTGAACTGTGAACTGAGTGAACTGTTGTCACAAGTTATTCGATTTATTGGATTACTCGTATAAAGTGTGGATTACCCAATTGACGACGATCATCTGTCGGGTGAGTACAAAACTTTCTTTCCAATATGAAGTTAGTAGAAATTCCAGAATTGGAAGCAGCTTTAAAGAACAGTAAAAGTTCTGAAATCAAAAGTTTGCATAAGCTTATTTTTAATACTGATGGAGACCGAAATAACCGGAAACGATTACGTGAATTTTCTGGCTTTATTTTTAAACCAGATTCCGAAGAATTTAATAAGAAAATAGATACAGTGCAGAATAGTTTTACTTTGAATGAGTTAATTAAAATTTGCAATGTACTGTGCATAAATTCAGAAGGTTTAAAGACGGAAGTCGTAACCCGAATTGTCTCTTACCTATGTGATTTATCTGTATTATTTGAAAATATTTTGCATGAAGAAAATAGTGAAGATGAAACTATTAATAAAATTTCTGAAGTAATGCTTGATGATAATCAAAGAGACAATCCTGGTTTTAATGAGTCTCAAGTAAACAACAGTATGCAGCTTCCAATTCAAGATCATTTTAAACCTCATCTTAGTTTTTCTGATATTGAAAGTATTGTTAATCTTTTTTCTGGTAATGCATATGAAAATGTTGATAAATGGATTGATGAATTTGAAGATGTTATAAATTCTTTAAAATTGAGTGATTTGCATAAATTAGTTTTTGCTAAAAGATCATTAAAAGGTAAAGCGAAACTATTTATTCAGAGTGAACCTAAAGTTAATGACTGGTGCAAGTTAAAAAAGCTTTTGAAATCTGAATATGGTAAAGCTTTTAATTCTGCTGAGTTGCATGAAATGTTATGTAAACGTAAATTAATGCCTAATGAATCTTTAGATGAGTATTTTTTGAAAATGAAAGAAATGTGTTCGCGAGGTAACATTGAAGATGCTTCATTAATTAAATATGTTATTGATGGTATTCCCGATTCTGTGGTTAGGAAAACTATACTATATGGTTGCGAAACAATATCTGAATTTAAACAAAGGCTTAAAATTTATGATAAAATGAGATCGGACAATGATAAGTTTAAAAATCCGAAACCGAAAGTAGACACTCAAGTTAAAGATAGAAGTAAGCTTTCGTCATCAAACCGAAATCAATCTAACGTTAATAAGGTCAAATGTTTTAATTGCCAGGAATTAGGGCATTATTCTAAGCATTGTGTAAACAAATCAAAGGGTGTAAAATGTATAAAATGTAAGAAGTTCGGGCATTATTCAACGAACTGTCCAGAGCAGACCCCCGAGACACATCAAGCAGCTTTATTACAACGAATTTGTGACAAGGATAGAATTATGAAGACTGTTGTGAATAATCATTTAGTTGATAGTTTAGTTGACACTGGTTCAGATGTAACGATATACAGCGTAGAGTTATACAAGCAGATTGGTTCTCCTAATTTAAATTGTAGTGATATCACATTAAACGGAATTGAATCAAAACAAACGTACCCTATCGGCTTTTTTATTTCTGATATTTCAATTGATAGTTTTTCACTGCGTACGAAAATTTATGTTGTTAAGTCATTATGCAATCAAATTGTATTAGGTTTGGATGTATTGAGTCAGTTTAACTTCTCTTTTACTGAGAATGGCCTTCAAATAATTTCTCATCGGAATAAAAGTAATGTAAACTTGATAACTGCTGAGTCATCTCGAAATTCTAACGTGCGTTGCGTTATGGGAAATTTGAATATTGCTATCTCATTGAAGAATGCTTATGATCCTTCGCGATCGTCTGGCGTCTCTGTTAATGTAAACAAAAGTCCCGAAAGCGGAAGTAGCTCGACGTTTAATTACCTTTCACATCTGGTGAATGCTATTTCTGTCAACGAGATTGATTTATCGCATATTTCGAATGCAGAACATAAAGAAAGACTGTGTAATTTAATTAATTCGTACCAACCACGGAAAAATAGACAATCTGACTTCAAGATGCAAATAAATTTATGCGATGATATTCCTGTCTGTCAAAATAGAAGATACATGTCTTTCGCGGAACAAAAAATTGTTGACGATCAAATTAAGGAATGGTTGAAAGAGGGCATAATAAAGCCTAGCAATTCTAATTATTCGGCGCCTATTATTTTGTGTAACAAGCGTAATAATTCGAAACGTTTATGTATAGATTATCGGAAATTGAATAAGAAGATTATTAAAGACAAATTTCCACTGCCTTTAATTCCGGAAGTACTTGATCGCTTAGAACAGTCCAAAGTCTTCACGACACTAGATTTGAAAAATGGCTTTTTCCATGTAGACATAGATGAAAATTGCACCAAGTATACCGCATTTGTAACACATAATGGTATCTACGAATTTCTTAAAGCTCCTTTTGGTTTATGTATTAGTCCAAATGTTTTTCAAAGGTATATTTATTCAGTATTTCGTGACTTGCTAAATGAAGGTGTACTAATTATTTATATGGATGATATAGTCATACCGGCTAATGATGAAGTTGAATGTTTAGACAAATTAGAAAGAGTATTCAGAACTGCTTCGGAGTATGGATTACAAATAAATTTCAAAAAGTGCCAATTCTTAAAACGTAAAATTGAATTTTTGGGACATGTAATTGAAAACGGAACTATTCGACCATCACCTTCCAAAACTGTTGCTGTTCGAAACTTTCCACAACCGCGTAACTGTAAACAACTACAAAGCTTTTTAGGACTAACGGGATATTTTCGTAAATTCATTCCTCAGTATGCTAAAATAGCTAAACCTCTTAGTGACTTACTTAGAAAAGGTATTGGTTTTAAGTTCGATTCCGAACAACAGGAAGCTTTTTGCAGATTAAAAGAAATTCTCTCTCAGGCACCTGTTCTACACATATTTAGGCAAGGATATCCATTAGAACTTCATACTGATGCTAGTAGTCAAGGCTTTGGTGCGGTATTACTCCAATTGTCTGATGATGGTAATTATCACCCAATCCAGTATATGAGTAAGAAGACTTCACCGCAGCAAGAGAAACTCTGTAGTTACGAATTAGAAGCCCTTGCAGTAATAGAAGCTCTGAAGAAATTTCGAAACTATTTGTTAGGGACTAAATTCAAAATTGTAACTGATTGTAGTGCTTTTCAGAAAACTTTAGATAAGAAAGATTTAACTCCTAAAATTGCGAGATGGGCAATGTTTATTGAAGAATTCGATTACGAAATTGTACATCGTTCAGGAAGCCAAATGAAACATGCTGATGCTTTAAGTAGAAATGCTTTAATTTTAACATCATACACATCCGATGTAACTGAGAAGATTCGGTTAGTACAACAACAGAATGAAGATGAACATGTGAAATTAATCAAGAATTTAGTTGAGAAGGGAGAAGAAAATGGATTCTTCGTGAGAAATGATATTTTGTACAAATTTGAAAATGGTAAAGATCTTCTAGTAGTGCCAGAATCCTTACAGAACGAAATCATACAGAAGGTACATAAAAAAGGTCACTTTGCTGTAGATAAAACTGTGAATGCTGTAGAGCAAGAATTCTATATTCCCAGACTGAAATGTAAAGTTGAAAAAGTAATTGCTAACTGTATAGAATGTATACTGTACAACAAGAAGCAAGGAAAAGCAGAAAGATTTCTTCATCCTGTACCAAAAGAAAACGTTCCTTTGAGTACGTATCATATCGACTTTATTGGACCTCTTCCATCGACGAACAAGAGATACCAACACATTCTAACTGTTGTCGACGCTTTTACGAAATTTACTTGGTTCTATCCAGTGAAATCACCAACTACACAAGAAGTTATTTCAAAATTGAAGCAACAACAGACTGTATTTGGAAATCCAGTCAGAATCATTTCAGATCGAGGTAGTGCCTTTACATCGAAAGAATTTTCAGCTTATTGTACTGAAGAAGGAATAGAACATGTCAAAATTACTACCGGTATTCCAAGAGGTAACGGACAAATTGAGCGAATTCATAGAATTTTGATTCCTGTTTTGTCAAAATTATCACATGAAGATTCAACGAAATGGTTTAAATATGTTTCAGATGTTCAGAGAATAATCAACAGTACAACTACGAGAAGTACGAAATATTCACCGTTTGAGCTTCTCATAGGCACGAAAATGAAGAATAAAGAAGATTTGAGAATTAGTGAAATATTGAATGAAGAATATTTAAAGCAATTGATGCAAGAACGCGATGAGATGAGAGAAGATGCTAAAAACAACATTTTGAATATACAAGAAGAGAATCGAAAACAATTCAACAAGAAACGTAAGAAACCGAAACTATACAAGATTGGCGACTTGGTAGCCATTCAGAGAACTCAATATGGGACTGGTTTGAAACTACGACCTAAATTTCATGGACCGTATAAAATCATAGCTGTTCGATCAAATGACAGATATGAAGTCGAGAAAGTAGGATGCCATGAAGGACCAAATTTGACATCTACTGCGGCTGACCATATGAAGCCATGGTCAAATTGATTTAATGCTTGTATCAGCTCAAAGCCTAAGGACCTGATACTCTTTTTTTCTTTTTTGTTTTTTTTTATTATTTTTGCAGGTACATGATAGTGATGTCCATTCAACAGACATCGAGGACGATGCCTCTTCAGGCTGGCCGAAGCTGTGGGAAATCATACCGTCCAATGCTGAATGAGAATTGCCCGTTATGACGTCATCAGTACAGCATCACCCAGCGCAGTAAGAATCATCCCAGACAGCGCTGAGACCTGGTCGAGAGTGGATGGCAGACGTGAGCAGACGGCTCACACGTCTTCAAGAGTTTATGAACTTTAATTGCGCTTTCGATGTTATGCCTTTACATCATTATGTTAATCCTGCATACCGTTAACTTCATCTTTATATACTTTTCTTTATATACTTTTATTTCTTTCTATTAAATAAACCATTTAAATATTACTTCGTGCTCTCATGCTGTGAATCAAGTCAAATTCTACATATATATAAAAAATCACATTGCTACAACAGTCGAAAACGTAAAAGCGGCTAATTACGTATTTGGCGTGGCGCGAGCAAGGGAGAGAAGTGATGTGTATTAAGCAGATGGAGTTATATGTAGGCTTGGCTCGTTTATTTTAATCCTGAACAGCGACTGAGAAATTACAGTAATGCGGATTATTGTAGGAAAATTAATAACACAAAATGCTGTAGCATAGATCCTTCGAAATGGGCTGTATCTAAATTAAATTTAGAAATTAAAAGATCTACTCTCAAAACCCCAAAATAACTCATTCTGAATTAAGATTTCATTCTGAATGCAAAACACTTTGCTTCTACCTCTGTTCTCGCTAAGAGGCTAACAAGGAAGTATTTTCCTATGGTAATGAAATCAAAAGTGTAACTGTTCTGGACAGGCATGATTAATGTGCCTAGTGAATTGTGGTAGCAAAATGTTTAACTACAATAAAAGAAATGTGATTTAAACTTGCTATGACTGCGCCTTATTGCATGTACACTGCAGCAGTGGCGTAGCTAGGGTGGGGCAAGGGGGGACATCTGTCCCCGGGCGCAGCATCCAAGGGGCGCCAAATTGATGCTACGAAATTTTTTAATGAAATGTCCATTCTTGGCAAACAGAAAGGGGCTCAAATTCTTAAGTTGTCTCCGGGCGCTGGAAACTCTAGCTACGCCCCTGACACTGCGCAAAAAAAAAAGGGGGGGACAGTTCTATATCTCTCGTTCTAATGGCCGATTGACGAAATTTAAATTGCGTTTTCCATGTCTCGAAAGCGCGACTTAGGACATGTATTAGAGTTATATATAGCGTTGTTCTTATATAGGTATTCTGACACAAAATCGGACTTTTTCTGAAATTTTAGAAACCTTGGTGTTTACCAAGAAACGCAAATACAATTAAATCATTAACAGCGTATAAAAATCAAATTTGTTGCCACAAAGAACCTGTGTCACAAGGGAAAATATTCTTTGATACTTATTTAATTTTAAATTCAGTTTACTTATTTATTTTTGGATTTTTTGAAACTAAATCTTCATCGTTATTTATAAAAACATATATTTTACTTAGCAGTTCTCTTAAAATGAATCATCATCTTTATATACAAAAGCATATATATTCTTCATTTATTTTTAAAATTGCATATTTGGAGTTTTAATTTTTAAAAAAATGTTTTATTCGTTTTGAGTTGGAAAAATTCTAATGCAGGAACTAATATCACAATGCAATTATACCATTGCATTCATGATCGAATGTAATTATACCATTGCAATAAATACAAATTAAGAATTATGCGAAATATACCTAAAACACAGAGAGTCATCATGCAAATGTGCATTCTATGAGAATTTTTTTCAAAAACAAAATTGGGTATTTCTATTATTTTATTTCAAAATAAGGTATTATATGAAATACATAGACAATAGATTTTTTTATTTAATTATCATAATAATTACCAAAAAAATTTTAATCTGAAAATAAGAAAAATCAAGGTACAGCAAAGAAAAATTATCATATTACGATAGTTAATAATCAAGTAAACAGAAAATTTATCACAGAAAAGAAACACTAAAATTTATTGCAGAAATGAGATTACGAATGAGGCAGACATAAAAGTTAATTTTAAAAGTTATTGAAACATAGTATTTGGATTTTGTATTTCAAATTTAATATACGAAAAATGTGCTTTATATGATTATTTCTTTGCTCCGACCTGAAGAAAAATCTATGTTTTAAATGGTTTCTAAAAGCATCAACAGAGGGCGGGACGTCTGCAGGGAAAAAATTCTAACAGTAACCGTCATCCCAAGTTTCTTAAAAAAAAAAAAAAGTCGACGAAGTTCTCCGTCACTGAAATTTAAATACCCTAAAAAAACCTTCTTGTGAAACACTAGTTCTTCATTAAAACAGTGAGAAATATTATTAGATGTTATTAAGGTGAATATCGTAATAACTTCATGTCTTCCATTTTTTCCCATTCTTCTGTACGGTTTTTTGATGACCAAAAAATAAAAATGAAATTTTTTAACTTTTCATCAGATGTTAACAATTTGATTATTTTTTACAGTCAAATCACCAAAGGGAAATAAATAAATAAAAATTTTAATTCTTGTAAGTTTTAATCAGATTGATAAAATGTATATGTAAAAATAGAGAATAAGCGGATTAGGAAACCACTGAGCATTAATTTTTATTTCTAAGTTTTTAAACTGTTTAAAAAAGTTTAAAAGTTTGCTATATTTAAGACCTTTGTTGCATTCAAGAGACTAAAAGCCCTATGAAAAATCTGCAAGCATCTCAATGAAAAATTTAAATAATTTAGAATTTACTTTTCTGTAACAAATGCACAACATGAAAATGGAGTTGTATAAAAATTACATCACGAATAAGTGCGCCAATTATAACAAGTGTTTTTTAAGCATAGTAGTTTTCTGAGCTATGGGGAAAATAATTAAAGCTTAGGTGATATACTGAATCATAATTAATCCCAAATCAAGACATCTTTTGAAGTTAAAAATCATATCCTTTAAAATTTATAAAAAGTACCGTGATTATGAAGAAAGTATAAAAGCCATTTCACATATGAACTTTAATATAAATTAGTTCTACCTGTGTAATTTAATGTCATTTTTTTTTCATCTCTTAATTTATTTTCTGTACCTCAGTTTTAAGATATTTTACAAACTTTGATTACTTTCCTCCTATGCAACGTACATTCAACTATTGTTTCAACGATAATTTCAACTTAGATAAAACGGAAATTCGTTTTCATTTTGAATAAACAATTAAACATACAAAACCATTTCGCTTACTTAATTGTTACAGTACCATTTTTAAGCTTTCCTTTATGAGTAAATTTAATGTTCACAACATGAAGGAAAAATATATGTTAACGTTTATTTGTAACATAAAATTTACTATGTAGCTTTTAAAAGTGCATATGGTTGAAGTTATATCTTAATGTAAAACGTTTCTCTCATAATGAACTTAAAATGATAAAAGGTAACGAAAATTTTCGTAATAGCTTTTTATCGTTTTTAACTTCTTTAAAAATGCTATTTAAAGCTTTGTTTTTGATTAATAGTATTACTTCGCTTCTTTATTGCCAGTGTTCGATGCCCTACTTATCATCAAAATGTCGGCCGGCGTTAGGCAATGGCGTCGTGCAAACCATTAAGCAAAACATTAATGAATTTTTTTAAAAAAAAAGAGAGGGGCAGAAATTTGCCTCCGATTATTTGGAATTTCGATTAATCAAGATTCTTTAAATTAAATGCATAATTACTTTCGGAATATTTAACTTTTTAATTAGAATTACATTAAAATTTCGAATCATTGTTCTTTTAAAAGTGGGCTCTTTATCTACAGGTTCCAACAAAAGATCTAACCCCCCCTCCCCCAATCGAAAAAATATAGCTGTGCGCTCTTATAAACAACTAGAGTTTTTTAGCAAGAGACCTAAGCAAGAACTGTTAACTTCTTCCACAGAAGATTTGACTGGAAAGCATATAAACAATATAAATGCTTCCTGGATGCGGCTTCCGCTTACGTGTGCAACACTAATGGACTTACGCAAAATGCTGACAACGATGACTTGATGTGTGTTTCACCGACATGCTTGTTATGAAATACGTCAGTTAACGACCACACGTATTAGCAACATGTGTTGACCTCTCACTACCCATCCATGCCGAAAATACCCAAACGTCGGGATCGCCCCTCTCCGCATCCTCGAGTTAGAAAGATGACGGATGGCTAAAAGGGGAAGGCGTCTGAGAACACCATGTGTCGCCTGTGAATCATCACGCAAAAGTCGATACGAAAACGACAGCAGATATATAGTCCTTTTCATATGTCTGTCAATGTTCCCAGCACAGCAAAAATAAAGGCTGGACGCTGCTATGCTAATCGACATTAACTAAATAAGAATTGTTAAGGTGTGAAGAGGAATTAAAGAGAAACAAAAAATCATGAAAAGTCTATGATTTTAAATTATTTATCCAGTCTCTTTAGCGAACAAGTTTAAAAGTTGCTACGCCGAATTTTTCCAAGCAGGGAACATGAATAATTATCACCTTTCTATTCAATTTAGGAAGAATATATATCGCTTTATTTTAAATTGGATGAATCTTTGATGCGTCATTCTTGTGTCCCTAGCGTATTAAAGATTCTGGACATAGTACATGAGGAATTTCATAGCAATTTAAAATGAGACACCAGCAGATGGATACCCAAGATTTCCCGATCTCTTTTAAATGAATAACAAACATTTCGAAATCGCAAGAAAATAATAATATTACAACGAATCACACTGTTTGATTACAATCTTACATATTCTAATATTTTCAATAGCTAATTTTTAAACGTACAGAAGAAGAAAATAAAGGATTAACAGGTCCCAGCAAATGTTGTCTTTTTAAACTTGTGAATTTACGAACACAGTGGTACATTTAATACGTAAATGAGGAAACATTGAAAGCTTGCTTGAAAAAAGCCCTAAATAAATTCTTTGTATATACTAAGTAGTAACCTAGTTTAAAATATTTTCCAAGCAATAGAAAATTTTCTATTTGTATTGTGAAATCTTTCATAAGGTTATTTCTCAGAAAGTGAGACCAAACTGTATTCTACATTAGTCTACTACACATATTCCAAACTGTGTTGCATGTTATACACTACATATATTACACACAAAAACAAAACATTGCAACACAAACAATTATTCTGCCTTGCCGATACTCCCCCCCCCCAAAAAAAAGTAGGATACAAATATTTATTTATAATCTCTCCACACAACGCCGTAATTTGAGATATGATCAAGTCATTACATAATTAAAGTCTAAATCTCTGCCGTCCATCAGAATACATAATAGCAGTTAAGTTCCTCTGGAATACAAAATACTACTTCACAGCTAACGAAATCTTAGGCTTTTCAAGGCTGTAGTTTATCTGTATCTGATATTTCTGAATTTGCCCCACTGTTCGCGATTCACTTAGAACTAACCTTCTATTGCGTGTGCTGTATAGATCAGCTATCTTGTATAATGTTTTTGACAGATGCTGATAAGTAAAGATTAATATAAGCATTCTTGGAAATGCATTGGAATGCATGTCGCAAGAAATAAGAACAGCTTTTAAAACTGTGGAACTTATACCTTCGTAATGAAATCAGATTTAAGACATTTTAAAATTACCATATTTATTATCACATGAAAATTGCGAATTTGTTAGAGTGATGGCGCATAACTTCGAATGCCTGCCTGCCTACAAGATTCTGGCCGCTGGCCGTAGTTTTAAAAATTCGCAGTGAAACTATGAAGCTTCATAACACTATCTACTGACCTTAATGAACATTTCTTGGCAAATCTTCTGAAAGTATATAGTCATTCGGAAGCTTTTACCAAGTAAATTTCTTGCTGTACATATCGCTTTCACTTACATCCTCCCTTTCCTTTTCATTACCTTTCTCGCATGACCGATTATTTCGTTGCCATCTTGAGAGATACTGACTGAAACCGATTTGTCTACATCCATCCAACCTGCACCTCCTCTTCATAACACTAACCTTCTTGGAACATGTAATTAAATCCAAGATGACAACAACGAGCATTAAACGTACTTTAAAACTAACGGAAACTTTTTTTAACTCAACTCATCTTCTAAAAACATCATCACAGGGCACAATTTATACCAAAAACGATTTATGTTCATTTTACGCCAACAACCAACAATCACAGTGACTCAAAAAGGTATTGGGGCACAAGAAACTTCCTAACATTTAGTAACAAAAGTTCAGCTATTATTCCAAAACAAAATTTGTTCATAGATTTCTGTGTACTACGCTAAATTTATTAAGGGGAATAATATTATATAGCACTAATGAATAAATGTAAGTCCGGTGGCGCAGTGGCTAGAAGATGGAGTTGCCCTAAACAAGTTTTTCCCGTACCCTGCTTTGAAGCACCGGCGATCCCTGCGTGGTGACCAAAACATTGGGTCATTTACCATTGAGTTCAATGGGATTTGACGCGTTCGGATGTAAATATTTTGTAATTACGTCGTAAATATACATATAAATGTATATATTTTCTTTTTTTACAACACTTCAGAGTCCTAAGTATATGAAAACAACATATTTTTAAACAAAATTTCATTCTGAACGGAATTAAATGCTATACTTTTCACAGGACAGTTTTCTCAGATTGGTTTAATTTGAATGAAATATTTTCACAACTTTTCGTTAATTACATTAGAAAAAAAAATTAAGGTAATTCGATTTTATTCGGTTAAGGTACAAAAATTAAGATCAAAGTTTATTGTATTATTAATATTAAAATTATACATTATTTTTTTTCTATTTATAGAGCTTCTTCCTAAAATACTTTCTTAAATATGACATGATTTTGTGGCTTCTTTTAAATCGAAAAATGTAAGTCAATTTATAATTAATGCTCTATTCGGTTCATTTTAAATTAGAGAATTATTAGGAAAATAGTATTTGACTTTCTCTGAACATTTCAGAAAGGGAATAAAATAAGTTTTTTTTTTTTTTTTAGTATTATTTAAAACTTGTAACTGAGTTATTATAAAATGTAAAGGGAATAATTCTTTTAATTATACTTATCAGATTTTTTTTTTTTTTTACCCTTCATTTCAACAATACATATTCCAAAACTCTTTATTACGTTCTTAAGTGCGCATCTCATAGCATTTGCTTTACAATACCTTTTAACAGATTGCCTTCCAATACGAACAATTCTTGCTTAAATAGTTTTATAACGTATTTGTCAACAGGATTTCAATTTATGTTTACAATTCAATATTAAGATTATTATATATTTAGATAACATTTATAATCATTATAAATTAGATACATTTAATCATTAGATTTCTTCACAGTACTATCACAGTATTCGCTACTTTTATTTTATTTTCCAAACGCCAAAATGTTTTAAATAAAACAATTTTTTTTCACATCCATATATTATTGTTGCATATTATTGCAAAAAGCATGTATCTGCCTTTGACAAAATACATAAATATTCATTAAATTATTTATAAATGTATTTGAAATGGAGAATTTATTTATTCACTTATAAACAACTCTGAAAGTACTGTGAAGAAATCTAATTATTAAATGTATCTAATTTATAATGATTATAAATGTTATCTAAATATATAATAACCTTAATATTGAATTGTAAACATAAATTGAAATCCTGTTGACAAATACGTTATAAAACTATTTAAGCAAGAATTGTTCGTATTGGAAGGCAATCTGTTAATAGGTATTGTAAAGCAAATGCTATGAGATGCGCACTTAAGAACGTAATAAAGAGTTTTGGAATATGTATTGTTGAAATGAAGGGTAAAAAAAAAAACTGATAAGTATAATTAAAAGAATTATTCCCTTTACATTTTATAATAACTCAGTTACAAGTTTTAAATAATACTTAAAAAAAAAAAAAAAAAAAAAAAAAAAAAAAAAAAAAAAAAAACTTATTTTATTCCCTTTCTGAAATGTTCAGAGAAAGTCAAATACTATTTTCCTAATAATTCTCTAATTTAAAATGAACCGAATAGAGCATTAATTATAAATTGACTTACATTTTTCGATTTAAAAGAAGCCACAAAATCATGTCATATTTAAGAAAGTATTTTAGGAAGAAGCTCTATAAGTAGAAAAGAAATAATGCATAATTTTAATATTAATACAATAAACTTTGATCTAAATTTTTGTACCTTAACCGAATAAAATCGAATTACCTTAATTTTTTTTTCTAATGTAATTAACGAAAACTTGTGAAAATATTTCATTGAAATTAAACCATTCTGAGAAAACTGTCCTGTGAAAAGTATAGCATTTAATTCCGTTCAGAATGAAATGTTGTTTAAAAATATGTTGTTTTCACATACTTAGGACTCTGAAGTGTTGTAGAAAAAGAAAATATATACATTTATATGTATATTTGCGACGTAATTACAAAATATTTACACCCGAACGCGTCAAATCCCATAGAACTCAATGTTAAATGACCCAATGTTTTGGTCACCACGTAGGGATCGCCGGTGCTTCAGAGCAGGGTACGGAGAAACTTGTTTAGGGCGACTCCTTCTTACTTCCTACCTCCATGAAAAAAAAGGAAGGAAGAAAAAGGGACTGAATGCTGAAGCTTCAAGGCTCAGATCACGGTAAACGGTCTGGCTGCATGGGCACTTTCAGCGCTTTCCTTATTGTGATGTGAAAACAAAGCAATTTCCCTTAGCATATCCTTCGCGAAGGTTTCCTTCACTTAAGCAGATAACTTCGAGTGTTTTGCCTTAATCAATTAACTTAATCTACAGTTTATCTGCTCAATACAGAAATTTTAAACTGATAATCAGAGATGAAATTTACAGTTCGAATAGATAAATATTTAATAAATAATTAAAACCTACTGTAACGATGCAATTTTAAAGAATGTTTTATTTAAATGTGCTTCAATACAGCGTAATACC
The DNA here is from genome assembly GCF_044657685.1 of Stegodyphus dumicola. NCBI lineage: Eukaryota > Metazoa > Arthropoda > Arachnida > Araneae > Eresidae > Stegodyphus > Stegodyphus dumicola. The sequence goes on from NC_140776.1 coordinate 41,544,116, forward strand.
TTAGTTAAAATTTACCATGCATCAAAAACATATTAAAATCTAGCTGTTTTACAAGTTAAAATTAAAAATTAAAACTAACGAAACAATAAAATAGTTTAATTCATTAATTTTCACAGAAAAATAAAATCCATTTCAGGAAATTCATTAGCTCATTTCAATTTTCCTTAAAAAGTAAATTAATAGAAAATTAAAATATAGCAGTTTTATAAGTTTAAGAAGTCAGCTTGTAGAGCCATTAAGGTTTTTGATGTCAAGAAACTGAAGAAATGAGCAATGTTCGCCGGACTCGAATCTGGACCTCTCGAATACGCACCGAGTGTGTTAACAGTCACACCACGAAGGCATGCAGAACGGAGGGTGGAAATAACGGCGACTGGAAATTAAGGGACCCAATCGCTAAATCCTGGTGGCGAAGAATCATCATCCACCACCTTTTTAGTTCGGGTGCCAGTGTAGAGTCATCACGGTTTTCTTGATGTCAAGAATCTGAAGAAATGAGAAATGCCCTCGCCGAGACTCGAATCTGGATCTTTCGAATACGCGCCAAGTGTTCTAACCGTAACACCACGAAGGCATGCAGAAAGGAGGGAGAAAATACCTTATAAGTTTTCTGTGCATGAGAATTCAAAATAAATAGGTTTCTTCACTCAAAAATCAGCAATAAAAATATAAATAATTATAGCTTTTCAAAAATAGTACACTCATTGTGTAGAGGCAACAATTAGGCCTTTTAAATGGGACATCACATCACTTAGAAACAAATAATTTCTGAATAATGGGCATATTATTCAGAAACTACATATAGTAAAAATTTAAAAACTGCAGCGACACGAAATATATCTTCCGATACTTTAGTATTTGGCAATTGAAACCGAAAGCAGCTCTTGCATTTTCACCTGAACTGTTATGGATTTTATTTCAACTGCAATTGATTTTCCATTCGCGCAATTGCAAATGATTTCCTGAACTATGAAAACAATTTACACATATTACCGATTTTACTGCAGACAAAATAGCTCAATGCCATTATCCATAACAGTTATGCTTAACTGCTAAAAAGCAATAAAACATTAAAAAACTTCACTTTGTTTTATTAAAAAAAAGAGAGAGAGAGACATAAACAGCAGCACAGAATAATACCACAATTCACTGAAATAAAAAGGAATAAATATATGCTTTCCCCCTCCCCCCCAAAAAAACACCCACTTTTAAGAAGCAATACTTCATTACGTTCTTGGTCTTTTTTCTTTCTTCGTCCTCTTTCTAACAAAGCAGTGCAATGCCATAAGCAATAAAGCATTATAAGAACTATAGCTTAACACTTTTTCCCCCACCTTAATGGAATTTTTAGCTTCGAAATCCTGCACTACTTCGCGCAAAAGCTATGGAACAATTGGAAGCATTCTTGCGAAGTTACATAAAATGGTTTGGAAACATTACGTGCAAGAAATTTAGTCTCGGATTTCATTTTGGTAAGGAACAATCGATAAAGCATTTCGTTTGTTTCTTGCTTTTTATATGCGAGAAAATGAGATAATGACGTCATTCTCTTTAAGAAATGGTTTCAGAATATAAGTACTCATTTATGCAACAAATATTTCTGACGTCTGAGTTATGCTAAGTGTTTGATTCCAACTTCCCAATCTACTTTTTAAGAAATTTAGATCATTGACATGTTAAAAGACATTTTCATTCTTTAAAGTAGTCAAAGCAGAACCATTAAACGTAGTAAAATTAAATATTATTAAGAATAAATACAAAATAGAAGGGGAAAGAAGCATTCTTAAGAACATAAATAAATACTTATGTTACACAGATCAGAAAAATAAAAGAATTCCGTACCAGAAATAAAAGAAAGGATCAACGAGAACAAGGAAAACATAGCAACCACAGAAAAGATATAACAACATTACCAAAGCAATATAAATAAATTAAGAAGCTTAAAGTATATAAGCCAAATTTATTTCGGAAAAAGGGGTTAAATAAAAACAATTTTAAAAAAAATGAGGGGTTTATTTAAACCACTTAAAAAACTGATTAAACGAAAACAAATTTTTGAAAAAAAATGAAGGGTTTGTTTAAACCAATTAAAAAATTATCAATGAATGCTGAAACTTAATTTAAAAATACCAAAATTAAAAAGTTAAGGATTTCAATAATAAAGCATTTTAAACATCTGCTCCTAAGGTAAAGAATATTACTGAATGAGAAATCCACACGTAGATTAACACAGAACTGCAAAATATAGACTAAATTAGGATTATTCAATGGATTCTGTATTAATAATAATTAAAAGTCGTAAAGTTAAGTGAAATAGTAAAATAAGTAAAATTAAAAAAGTTATTACGATGGAAATTTGTAATAAAAGAGTTAAATTGTAAGAATATATTTAGAGCATGTAGAAGAATTACAGAAAATAAGTTAAAGCTTAACAGTACGTTGAAATTTACGAACGTTAAAATGTACGACAGAACATAAAAATTACATCTAAAATTAAATAAAAGTCATATACATAGTCAGAAAATATAGGAATTATGTTAAAATTAAGAGTATGTTGGAAATTACGAAGGCTAAAAAGGATGAAAGAAATTACAAATTAAATAAAAGGCATATGTAAATTAAATAAAAGGCGTAGAGATATAATAAATTAGTTAAAAATTATGAAGGTTAAAATGTGCTAAACAAGTTAAAAATTACATCTAAAATTAAGTACAGATTAGGTATATGATTAGAAAATATAATATTAAGTCGAAATTCAAAATATGTTGAATATCCAAAAAACGTTAAAAAGTACGTGAAAAAGTTAAAAATTACATCTAAAATTAAATAATACAAAAAAAAAAAAAAAAAAAAAAAAAAAAAAAAAAAAAAAAAACGCGTACTTGAATAATTCGTAAAATTTAATAAGATAAAATTAGTTGTATATTAGTTAATAGGTATGAAAAAAGCTGTGTGTAAAATGAAGTAAGCAATAAAAATTAGGAATGTAAATAAGATGAAGGAAAATAAATAAGGTTCATGTACATAATGTGAAAATATAAAATAAAAAAATTTAATGTGAAAATATAAAAAATAATGTGAAAATATAAAAATGTGAAATATAAAAAAAATATATATATATATATAAGTTAATAATGTGAAAATATAAAAAAAATATATAAGTTAAAATTAATAGTTTATATTAAGGTATAAAGTTTAAAACACAAGGTAAAAATGAAAAATTGATCTCTAAAATAAAGGCTTTGCAAATCAGTCATTAAATTCGGAAATAAGAGGTACTAAGGGGTACACAGGAATTAAGGATTATATATACAGTAAAATAATCGGAATATAAAGAAAAACACAAAGGCTACAAGTCTTAAAACTAGAGGAAATTATCCGCGGTTCAATGAAAGGGAATCTCTTATCAAATTGGAATGCTTATCTCACTTGCACTGCCCTTATCATTTTTGCTGGCTCATTGGCAATCTACCGATGGGCTTGCATCGCGCACCGCCTCCTGCCCCTGAACCCGCACTTTCACACTACTTCTGTAACTCTAATCCATATTAGGCCGAGTCTGGTTGACTCTACTGCATTTAATACCACCGCTCAGATTGGTATCACACGTAAAATACGATTAATTTTCTATGATGAGCTTCTGCGCACTTCCCGATAGAGCTTGTTGCTAATAAGTTTTAAGAAAATTTTGTTGAACTGAAATTTTGTCAATACCGATCGAATTTCTTGATGTTTTTATATTTTAGAACTGTTCTGATATAAGGTTATGCCCAGATCTAACTTCATTTGACATCATTTGATTGAGATATCTGATTTTTGAGCAATTTGACGGATAGAAATATCCAGTTTTTCAAGCAGCTTCCATTTATGATCTGTTTCCCTTTTTTTTTATAACTCATTTTCCAAAATTTTGATCTATATCAAACTCTTCGTGTTGTTCATTATGTTTTAAGGTTCGATAAAGTATTGATTTTGATATTTGACTATTTTTTTTTATATTTAAAAGCAGCAATTTTGCTTTAAAAAAATGTTGTTAAAAATAATAGCGCAATTTTCCTTCTCAATAGTTTTCATTAAATAAGATGCCATTTTATAAACGGTTCTAACATTTAACTGCTACTGCTTTGAAGAAATCTAACAGCTATTACCGTGACACTATGAAAAAATAGCATATTTATCTTTATTGGCTCATATTTCATCAATGTAGTTGTCTTGTTTTTATCCGGGACGTTCTTTATATTTTCGTTATATTCGTTTCCTTATAACGATTTCGCAACTAAAAGATCCAGAAGTACAACTGTGCAAGTGAGGGGGGAGGAGACCCATCTTCGAGAACGATTTTACATCAACAAAACAAAAAACACTAGATAAAGAAAGTTCTTTTCAATGTAGAAATTTCTGTTTTTGAATATATCTGAACGAGCCTCTACGTAGGAGATCGGAAAAGGAAGACGGATCGATGAATTTGGAACATATAAATTTTTTATCAGAATCCTTTTTATGTGGTTCTTGAAATACCTCTCCTTAAACTGTCTAAACTCTCAAGTATGATATATGAGTCCGAACTAGCTAGACGAATTTTTTTCTCTAACTTCATTCTTCACGATAACTATAAGAGGCGGAATGTGCGTGCAATACCTTGCTCGTGCAGAATTAGGATATTGAGATGGACAGATAGAGAGCAGCGGAGATGAATTGATGCCAATTTTGCTGTCAGTTACGGCAGTGCAAGACTTATGGGTAGGATTATGAGCAGAATTCTTTCACTGTCGAAAGGGACATTTCTTTCTTCATTTCAGATAGTAAGATTTTCTAGCTCGGAGCAAAGATTAATCCATACACTACAGATCCAGACTCCAGACATCCGGAACTGCAGTAACGAAACCTTTTTTTTTTCTCTCAAGGTCAAGTAAAATGAAACTAATAGTTAATTTATTTATGAATTTTTAATAGTTTTGTTAATTTAAATAATGTAAATAACGCTTTTAAAAAAGGGCAGTGAATGAATTTACACATGTAAACTGCTCGTTAGACAAATAGGAAGCTACAAACACAAAAAAAGCGTACACTTTTTATTTTCTACCGAAGAACTATTGTTTTCGTTTTGCGATTTTGCGTCGATTCACTACGAACGGCGAATCACTTTTCAAACTGTTGCTAGAAAGTATTATCGCCCTGTGTTATATTTAAAGAAACTAAATAATGAAAAATCTGCATGAATGTATGTATATTTCTCGCATTGTAATAAAACAACAGTACATAGAAGCATCGAATTTTGAATGACGTAATCCTCCTACGAATATGGGCATGTGGAACACCCAATTTGTAATTTGGAATTTGTTTTATTATCTATTTCCTATTTTGTAAAACTTTAACGAATTTTTAACGAAAGCAAATATTGTCGTCAGTCTGTCTCGGGCAGAGTAGCACGTCTGCATTAGGTAAGCGGAGCTGGATCGTATGTGAAAAACTGATTATTTTTTATTTGTTTTATTTCTTTTATATATCGTTTTAGATTTATTATAGTATTTGAATAGAACATGCTGCAACGATTAGATCTCCAGATGATATATGTTTTATACACCCTAAGTTACATGAATGAGATGCAATGCTGTTAGGTGAACCTAACGCCAGACTGTCGCTATGGTAAATAATTATAGTGAATTTTAAAGAATGCATTTATTCTATTGTGGTTTATGTGCTATCGACGAAATAGACTTAATTAAATTCAATAAGTTTAAATGAACTGCAGGGGAAAATGTGTATAATTTAATATTCCGTACAAGGAAGTTATGCTCTGTAGAAATCAGCTTTTATTACATATGAGATATTTAGCGTGAAGTGAAACATTTGGAGATAAACTTACAGAAAAAATAGAGAAATAAGAGTAGTTTGAGCTGTTGAATAAAATATTTAAAAAACAGTACACTATGAAAACGTGTTGAGCAATGTAAAATACACACATTATCAATTAAAGACATTAAAACATATTAATACGAAACTAAAAATTCTTTAGCAATGTTTTCAATAGCATGATAATCTCTTTCTTTTGGTAAAAGTCGATATTAAGTAACCAATGATAATAATATTTTATTCATGTATTACAAAGACACAAAAATAAAGAGAAATGCTAAAATTTTTAAAAATTCTAATTGATTATTTTTAAACGTATGATTATTTTGTATGTTCAGTTGCAATTCAGTCAATATATTAGCACGGTATTATTTCCGATTTATTTACTTTTTAAAATTTTAGAAATAAAATTAAATTGGCCGCAACCGTCGTGCTGTTTTTTAATTTTAATATTTCCAATCAATTTTTTGTGTTATATATTATTTTAAAATATGTTTAAAAGCATAGATCCCATTTAAGACAGAAATTTCTGCTTCAGTTTCTTGCATTTTAATGTTTTACGCACCTTGATCGAATGCTTTTAATAGCTAGGTTAGTTCACAAGCAATTTTTGTATGCGTACACAGAATGAATGATTTACATTTAAGTGAAAAATAGTGAATTGAATTTGAAGTTTTAAAATTAAGGATCGTTATCTTCAGTATGATTTTATTCATACTGTTATAAATTTAGTAGTCACCATTTTACAGAGCATTACTTGACATAATTTGAGCGACGGGGACAGTTAGTTCAGGAATGCAGCTTTTCAATACTGTTGGCAAACTACTATTCCTCCCAACTTAAGTCCAAAGCATATATATTGTGTTCACACTTCAACACTGAAAGTTACCATTTTCACATAGTGCTGTGTTTTATTATACCATAAAAATATTGATGCGTTTCGTTACACTGTGACAATCATTCCAGATGTTATTTTGTTTCTCACGTCATCGTCTGTTCGCCTCTGAAGCTGTATTGCACTTTTAAACATCCTATGTTAAATAATACTGAATATTATGAAAAGGAGCATTATTTAATTGGCAGTGGTTCTGAAGAATCAGTGTTACTTACAACTTTTAGAATATATGCAGGGTGTTTCATAGATAATGGGACAAACTTGGAGGGGTGGTGGAGCGTACTAAAGCATGCATTTTTTGTATAGGAATGTAGGGTCTAAAGTGATGGGTTAAGGCAGGAATGCAAAAAAATGACACGAGAGGAAAATGTGTTTATGTACAAAATCAACGCAAAGTGCTTTTTTGCAGCAATACAGTATTCACAATAAATGTTCAAAAAAGGGAACACTAACCGTAATAGGAACTACATATGTGATTGGCTGGCAATGCAGCGGTAGAGGGCGGTAGTGAGCCGGACAAAGCACGATTCGATGCATCAGAGGATCATTCGCAACTCTGATGTCGAGCGTGATGGGTGAGTTTACGCATAGGGCATCTCATGTATGGTGCTGCTAATGGGAACGGCAGAGCAGCGCTACGGTTGTACCAGGAACGATTTCCGAACAGGCGTATGCCGAATCACACAATGTTCGAGAGGATGCATCGGTCTGTGTGAAAACGGGTCATGCACCTCTGACACTAGGAGTGGAAGAAGAAGTGCACGACAACCTCGCATTGAAGAATCCATCTTGAACATTGTGCATGAATCACCTCAGACACGTGCAAGAACTATTGCACGTCGTCTGCAGCTGAGTCATTCAACCGTTTGAAGAGTATTGCATGAAAATGGTCTGCACCCATACCATTTGCAGAGAGTCCAAGCCTTGCAAGAGACAGATTGCCCTCTTCGAGTTCATTTTTTGTCATTGGTTCTTGCAGCAGTGTGTGACGCAGGCGGATTTCCCAATTTCCCATCGGATGTGCTATTCCCGGACGAGGCAACCTTCTGACAGGACGGCATCTTCAACAGCTACAACATGCACGTGTGGGCAACTCATAATCCACGCGGCACACGTCCACATGAACTCACTTCTCCGTGAATGTGTGGGCGGGTATTGTTAACGACTATCTCATAGGCCCATACCTCTTACCTGCACGTACAAATGGCTTATGTTATCATATATTTCTGCAAGAGGTGCTACCGCTATTGCTGCAGGATGTTCTGGCTGTCGTTCGTGATCGCATGTGGTTCCAGCATGATGGTGCATCAGCCCATAACCATGTGCGGGTCCGCAATTACTTGGATGAGACATTTCCGGGCCGATGGATTGGCTGTGGTGGAACCGTTTGATGGCCACCCCGTTCGCCAGGTTTATCCAGCTTGGATATTTTTAATGGGGTTATTTGAAGAGTATCATTTACGAGACTCCCGTTGACTCACTGGAGGACCTCGTTGCACGACTATCCACTGCGGCTGCAAGCGTGCGCGAAATGCCTGTCGTTTTTCAAAATGTTCCACAATCCCTTCTGCAACGTTACCAAGCATGTATTAGTGCTGGTGGTCGCAATTTTGAACATTTATTGTGAATACTGCATTGCTACAAAGAAGCACTTTGCGTTGATTTTGTACATAAACACATTTTCCTCTCGTGTCGTTTTTTTGCATTCCTGCCTTAACGCGTCACTTTAGATCCTACATTCCTACAAAAAAATGCATGTTTTAGTACGCTCTACCATTCCTCCAAGTTCGTCCCATGATCTATGAAACTTTCTGTAGATCCGCAGAGAGAGAAGCAGCAGGTAATTCCACAGAAGCAAACCGTCGCTCTCTTTAAAAAAGTTCAATCTATATCATAGCAACGCACAGATACAATGTATGCGGTTTTACGGAACATTTCATTGGGTCACATACCAATTACAATGGACCAAAGATGGGAATAATGAGAGCTTGCCACTTTAGAACATAAAACTCTGTTTCCCATTTTTTACCCAAATCTTGCTACTTAATCCCAAAACGAAGCAAGTCCTTTTCCCCTTTTAAAAGAGTACTTGCTCCTTCTCTCCCTCTGAAAACTGTATAAAACTAGATTCCCACTAGGGGATTACGGTATGCACAGGGAAGGGTGGAGGCCGGCTATCGCTTTTAATATCCCAAGTGGGGATTTATGTATGAAGTGGTGGATTTAGCAAATGCCCTGTCTAATCGGCTGTAAGGGCAGCTGGATTTGCAGGGTAATATATAGATATATGAAGAGAAAAGGGGGCGTGAAAGGTCTGTAGTAACTTTAGAAAAATTCCCTTCCCTGTCTGTTACGGTAACAACAATGGAAACACTTTAGGTACGGATACTGCATTGTGTTATATTACACTGACGAGTTGGGAAGAGGGGTGTTCAACAACGGGTGGGGGAAGGGACATGAGCAAATATTGCTCCAGCTGCAATTGATGATAAAGAAACTTATCGCTCAGTTCTTCAGCACATTTGGTAGGTTAAACAATTAAGAAAACTAACATAATATGACAAATTTTAAAGTTCAATGATTATGATAAGCAACAACTCATGCACATCACCATAAAATAAACTGAAGATTAGCTATATGCGTTTAGGCAAAAATGAATGAAACTTTCCAGAAAGAACCGAATGAAAACTGCGCACAAAAGCATATCACAGTATAAAAAAGTTGCAATCGTTCCATTCTATTTTCATATTTCACGACAAATATGGCATGAGTTCTGGCATCTATCACCAAATTTACAGTGTCTTTTCAGCTTGTTAGACAAGAACAATTTCACATCTGTCTCTAGTAGACGTGATTCATTAAAATGTTTCTGAATTTCTGATTTCAAAAGAAAGTCTGCTTTATAACATAAAGGTTCTAATATCAGTAAAAGAACGTAGTATATTTTGAAAGGTAGCTCATAATTTTAGTTGCTAATGAAATTTTGGATCACATACCCGTTTACCAAGAAAACTCAGAAACCACTTTAATGCACTTCATATTTTAAGAACAGACAATGTCTCACTATTGTCTGTCATGAGGACCTCTGGATCTAATCGATTCACTGAATTATCAAGCGATTCAAGCAGATGAAGTTACTCCCCTGAGAATTTTGATTCTTGATAGCTAAACGGGCTGGCTAGAAAAGAGTTTTATGGGGTTTCCTCCCCCCCCCCAGTATTTGATATAAATGCATGCAGACTACTTTCTGAAAACCTTCCATACATGTACCTCCTTCTAAAACGGATAGCTTTAGAGTAGGACTTTTCAAACGTTTTTCAGTCGCGAGAAAAACTGAGATTTTATCAATGAGATGTTTTTCGCGAACCCAGGACCCCATAATATTTACGAAAATTTTGCGGGACCCCATAACCATCGCACAAATCCGACACACGCGCGAGTGAAACTGTCAATTTTTTCACTTGTACAGTAACATACTATTGCAATTTTAGGTCATTAATTTTAATTTCTAATTTCAAGACATAGAACAATGTGAAAATTTTAAATAAGTAACAGATGAAATGACAGCGTAACGTAAAAAGCAAGTAAAATGAACGTCTATATTATAAAAAAAATAATAAAATAAATAAATAAATAAATAAAATGCGTCGAAACGTTTTTGCTTTGTCTGTATTGTCTTATCTTCATCTATTTTCAGATACATTGTGTAAAAATATTTGGTAATTCTAAAATTATTATAGTATAACAAGTTAAAGAAATATCAAAACTGCTAAAATTTTTGGCGACCCCCTGCTGCAGATCCCGCGACCCCCGTATTGTAAAAAAAAAATGCGTTGAAACGTTTTTGTTTTTGCTTTTTCTGTATTGTCTTATCTTTATCTATTTTCAGATACATTGTGTAAAAATATTTTGTAAGTCCAAAATTAATATAATATAACAAGTTAAAGAAATATCAAAACTACTAAAATTTTTGGCGACCCCCTGCTGCAGATACTATTTTGCGCCCACGACCCCCTTTGGCACGCACATTTAATATTAAGTTTCAGATATAATTATTGCAAATAACATGAGTAACAATTGAAAAAAAGTCTTTTAAATAGAAATTCGGAACAGCTCATGCAGTATCCGTACCTAAAGTGTTTCCATTGTTGTTACCGTAACAGACAGGGAAAGGAATTTTTCTAAAGTTACTACAGACCTTTCACGCCCCCTTTCCTCTTTATATATCTATATATTACCCTGTCACCGTAGAAAATGTTTTGGGAAACGAACAAAGACTGTATATAAATAATCATATCGATAAATTTTTATTTAATTATTTAATTTGGGGATTTCACAAGCAGGTTATAGAATACACTATTTCCTAAATAAGAAAACTCGTATACCTTACAACTAGTAATACAAAAATACATTTTCTACTCCATTCCGGGGAAAGGCAAGTGTCCCATTGGCTCCTATGCAGCCGCCAAATGTGTAAAACTAGTCTGATACTGTGGTGAAGAAGGAAATGAAACCTCGACGACTAACATTTAAAAAGAAACAGTATGTTTTACAACATTAAGCATCAGTGGTGAATATAACCTTTCTAAAACAACTATTTTCAAAGAAAACTGAAACCGTTAACTTTCATCGTAGATGGTGTGATCAACGGATTTGAAAGCAAAGTAGGTACTCTCAGACTGAGCAAATGTTAGTTGTTTCACGCAAAGGTCATACAAATGACATCAATCAAATCGCCTTGGAATTTTTAAAATATTTAATAACAGCACTTATTTTAGTAACATGAAAACTGCTTTATTTGTTATTTAAAAAATACTGATTAAATAATGTTAATTGTAACTATGTTAGACTTTTACAGGGTCTCACTGCGATGAGACAGTAAATATTGTGAAAACTTAGTAACAATTTTGAAACAACGCATTTCGGAATGTACAACAAATTTATGACGTGGCTACCTTTAAAAATCACTGAACTGAAAATAACAGATCTTCGACACACTTAGAAGGAAAACTTTCCCTTTTATGGCTCCTTCAAAAGTGCAAAATTTAGCAGAAGTAAGAGTTTTTATCAAAAATATAAAGATAAGAAAAACTTATCTTGTGTCGTGATATCATAACATTATTTCTCTATGCGTTTGTGAAATTAAATCATGAACATCCCAAGCAAAATTTGTGTTTGGCATATTAACGGCGTTCTTATTTTCCCAATTAAAACAAAGGCCATAACATCCGCTTTTGGACGCCAGTTGATTGACCTTTTTCGTATAAGAAAAGGTCAATCATATACGATTAGGAAAGTGAGTTGTCTTGTCGTTTAAGTTGTCGCTCTGCTTGCAGATACATGTGGTGTTATATCACATACAATAAGAATGGATCTGATTCCCAAGTCTATCATAATATGCAAGTTGTGGAAGTATATAGAGCTCCACTAACACAGTCTCCATCCTGAAGAAGACTGTAGAGATGGTCCAATAATTAAAGTGCAGTGATTACTGGCAAGGGAAGCTAATCAACAAGTATAATGTAACCTATAATATTAACTTAAGAACACGATGTACCACAATAATGAAATTCGAATGTCGAATACACCAAATATATTCACTAAATATGGCTAGCCAACAATTATTTCCAAGTAGGTGGCCAGATTAACGACCGAAAATTAAACCAAAGCAATATCATTCTATTAGCTTCAACACACAACCGATAGGGGCGGAGAAAAATTCGATACAAAAGGGCTGAATAACACTAGCCATTTTATAAGTGGATTATCGATGCTTCAGTAGACCCCAGGACCCATAGGGAAATCGATGGGGACCCACCAGCCTTCATCCTCTCTTTAAAAAGGGGGCTCGCTTTACAAGTCAAGGGTCCATTTTTCACCACAGAAGACCGTCTGGCAATCTCTTTTCCCAGGTGACGTTTTTTTTGGCCCCTCTCTTTTCTTTCAGAAGGAAAAAAATTCAGAACAGAAAATTCGTTCTAAGCATGTAATTGTATTCAGCAAAGATAAATGAGAACAGAAATTATAATGTTACAAAATCTATGCACGTATACACGAAAAGTTATCGAACTTCAGAAAGTTATTCTGTTTAATAACGCTCTATTCAAATACTATAATAAATCTAAAACGATGTATAAAAGAAATTAAGCAAACAAAACAAAAAAGAAACAGTTTTTTACAGATTATTCAGCATTTCTCATTCAATTAATTCAGTTCTCACTTCCCGACAAGCCAAAAATACATAAAAACTCAAAATATCTATATTAAAAATTACGAAGTAAATCTTAAACACTTATTTCCTCGAATAAATTCCAGAATGGATTAAACATGATTTAATTCGCAATAATAAAAGAAGGTATTATCTTTGTTGTTGCGAAGCTTACTTTCTCTAGATTGGCAACAAATCCGCTATTTTGCTAAGTTTAAAATGTAAACAAACATGTCCGCCATCGTAAAATTTATTAGGCTTAGCTGCGCTTAAACAACTTTTAAATTGCTGATAATCACTATAAACATTGCATGCAGATTTACTAAAGGCATAAGAACAACATAATTCAATCATTTTTAAAGCAAAAAATGCACAGCTTACAAACATATACGAGTAAAGAAACCGAGATCACTGAGCCGGGTAACAGAGCGGATATATATGTGCGTCCGATTGCAAGCAGAATACGAGATGCACATCTACATGTTATAGCAGTCTTATATACCAAATTTCAACGCTCTGAGGCTACTCATTTTTGAGTTACGCGAGATACGTACGTACGTACAAACGCCAGGAAAAATACTCTTCAGAAATCGTTTTAAAGCAGTTTTATAATTTTTTTTTTGGGGGGGGAGAGTCTTTTATTCTGTCCTTACGTACAGATGTCACACAAAAATATCGTTAAATTGCATTCGATAGCGGTCAAAATGAATATTTTCATTGAAATATGATGCCTGAAAATTTTCGCGATTACAATACTTCCATTTTACTTCGTACAAGGAAGTAAAAAGGAGTTATTGTACTCGTAATTATACAATAATTCTCACAGTTATTTTTCAAAGCACAGCATTTCTGTCTTCATGCAAACTGCTCGAATTAGACAACTAGGATGCACGCGTGAGCTCATTTAAAAATATTAATTCTAAAATTAAATTATTCCTCACATATGGTTCATATATGATTTATGATACAATTCCTCGCATAATTAGCGGATATTTAACTTTTCCCATATTTTGAATGTCTTCTTTAAAGTAGAGGTATGATGTCAAATGCCAAGAATAATTTTTATAAAAAACTTGTAAGTTTCCTTAATTTTAATTTGACGTTTTGGATCTTTACTGTCATCTCTTTCTTCCATTTTTACGCCAAAATGCAAATTAGTTCGCGAGTATTTTTACGCCAAAATGCAAATTAGTTCGCGTTAATTAATCTGTGTAGCCCTTCGCTACTAGCTTATTTAAATTAAATTTTGCGTTTGACTGATTGTTATTTTAAGTTATCTCGCTACAAGTGGTTGCCTGAGTTGTAAGCACCAAGTGTGCCTTCTGTTTTTATTGAGTTTTAAATAAAAGGTCTTTTACACCATACTTAAGTTTCAGTTGTTATTTTAGACTGATTTTAGAACAGCGAGGAGCGCGGAACTACACTCGTCTAACTGTTCAATATGGTGGCAAAGCACTGATGCCCCCCATCTTCCGTTACCTTTTACCTGTGATTTTAGACTTAGGGTTAATTCGTTGCCAGTCTATCTACACTCGTGCTATGAGTCAGCAGAATATATTTCCAGGTTCGAAATTCTCAAAGTTCTTTAAAAAAAAAGACGGGAAATTTAAACAACTTATCCCACACACACACAAAACAAAACAAAAACAAAACAACGACAACAACAACAACAACAACAACAACAACAAAAAAAAAAAAAAAAAATGAAAAGTTTCAGATTTTAAATTACGTCCAAAGGGGCGTTGTTTTAACGTTTTGTCTGTTACCTTCATTTATTAAATATCATGTTCTACGTACTCAAACTATAAAATTCAGTTCAACAGCAATATCGCAAATTAATTTTAAAATAAGCATATTTTTAAAATTTCCGATACAGTCTCGGGCGTAGGAGATAAAAATGTTCTCCCCCCCCCGTACAGTGTTGCTATAGCTCACTTTGAATTCGTTTAGTTTTTTTAATCAAAAATTCGTTGAAGTGTTACAAAATCTGAAATCGATAATAAAACAAATTTCAAATTTAAATTAGGGCTTTCACATGCCCATACTCTATGGAAGATTACGTTACTCAAATTTTGATGGCTCTAGGTAGCGTTGTTTTATCACAATGCGAGAAACATACATACATTTATACAGATTCTTTATTATTTAATTTCTTTAAATATAAGATAGGACGATAATATATGGTGGCAACGATTTGAAAAGTGATACAGCCTTTTAAAGTTTTCGACGCAAAATGCCAAAATGAAACTAATAGTCCTTTAGGGTAAATTGCCCCTTTGGACACTCGTGCTAAGAATAACTGGGGGGGGGCGGTCTCAAATTACGGCATTTATTCTCAATGTTTTGGCATGATAAGTTTCAATTCTGCTTTATGAAATGTAGGAATATAAAACACATTCAAAAACTCTTTCAAAACGCAAGAATTTTTATTACAAAGTAAAATCGAAAGCAGTTTCATCTGCACTGCATGATACGAATTTTTGAAGATGTTGTTGAAAGGTAAAATGTAATTTCACATCTAGCCATTTTCAAGTTACATATTTAACGATGTGACAGTGTTAAATGATAGATGTGATTCTATAGTTATCGCATTTTCAATGTAGATAGGAGAGTTAAAAATACTTTAGCAGAAATACATTATCTATGGCTATAGAATAAAATGCCCTATTTCGAACAAACATAGATGTTAAATAAAAAACATGAGGAAATTTAGTTTCTATAATTTTTAAATTCGAAAACATGATATGTCTAACAGATAAATCAACAGATGGTTAATATGTAATATTAAAAAGCTGTTTGAATAAAAACTATCATCAATTGTAAAATATTGGTTTTTAAAAGTAATTAAAAGCTTAAATAAAAAATTAATTTAAAATTATACACTATTTTCCGTTTCCGTTTTGAATGATATGTCTGCCTCGTATTTTTACTCAAGCTAAAATAAATATTCTTCAATTAAATGACCTTTTCTTAAGAACTCCCAGTTTTGAAAGATAAATTAAATACTGATTCGAAAATTTCTATACCTTAAGAAAACAAAAAATTCGAGAAAACACAGTTGACTAGTTAGTTTTAATTATTCGAACATTCGTTAATTCACTGCCGCCAAATTTCGTTTCTTCAAAATAACGCGTAGAATAATTCTAAAATGAAGCAAACAAATATCTTTTATTTCTGCGAATCTGCCAAACTAAGCTATGAAAAAATAAAATAACAACAAAATTAGAAATTGCCACATTTCCAATGCAGTTTCGCATTGAAACTCTCTCTTATATAAAAGCGGCTGCTAGGCATATCGCATTACCTGGGGAGAGAATAAAATGAACAGATGGGTAAGAACGAAAAAAATGCTTTTGCGCGCTTAAGAAAGCAGCTTATGTCAACTGAATAAACAAAACAATTGATATTCATAAAAAAAACTTTTTTTTTCACACTCCAGGAATTCATACAAGGAGTAAGAAAGTAAGGTTGAAACACTCTGACTTTCCCAAACATAAAAGCATATTTTAATTTACACATTCGCCAGACAGTTAAATATATCAAAGAACAAACATTTTTCATAATCTAACATAAATAAAAATCGCATAATATATACCAGAATTTTAATTAACCGGAATTCAGCATTGCTTCAGTTGAAATACTATGTGTAATAACGTACTAATTTTCTTACAAACCACACAGAAAATCCATTTCCATTTGCATCGAATAAGATTTCCTGTATAGATATTCTAAACGCCACTTTTTACTAAACAGCATCTATTTATAGTATTTGCATTCCAAAGCGATTGCTGAGCATTGTAGAAAAGTTAAGGCATATAAAGCAAGAATATTTTTCAAAAATTTCAAGACAGATTAACACAAAATACTTGTGTAGTATTTTATATTAATTAATCAGTTTTTATGATATACACCTTTACTACAACTTTTCCTTTCCGTAGTCCTCACCAAGATGTAAATTAGATGGTAAGAGTATTTAATTCGAGGGTTTTGAATGTTTTAGATATAGAGCTTTTGGCAGAGTCGCTTGCAGTTTACATGCTGTCATCCAGCTTTGCGAATATTCCGGCTTTAGCCGTTTTTCTAGCCGACATTAAAATTACGGTATTAAAATATCGAACCCGCTTAAGTAGTCCAACTTTACTTTCCGATTTCTATCTACTTACTTTGCTACTCGAAAATGGCGGAGTTTTATTTGGACGCACAAGCTGTACTTTCTGTTCACTTGAAGATTTAATAAAAAGGTTATTTACAACCTTCTTAAGACTTTGACATAATTTTTCAGACGGAGCAATATCTGGCTTGTCAATCTCTACGGGTCTGAAGGATTTTGATTTAACATTTTACAACTAAGACCCTATAAACTGCATTATAAAATGATCTGCTTTATTAGGTTATGTTACTTTAGTATAAAATAAAATATTCATAACAAGCTTCTGAAAACAATACTTAACTAGTACTAAACAGAACAATCCACATACTTAGTCTTTTAAACTGCAATAAATGACATAACTTTAAAAAAGTGACTGTAACAATCCACATATTTATTCTTTAAACTATAATAAATGATATAGCACAAAAAAATCGCCTGACATTTTATTGTTACGCATCAGTAAAGCCGCTGAGGTATATGAATGAAAGAGAAATAAAAAACGACAATGTACCACATGAATTGGCGAATTTTTTTTTAACAATCATAATTTTCAATCCGAAATGACTATGACTTTCGAATCTATTCCAACAATTTCCCAATCCATCCGAGTGGGTCTTATCGGCTCATAATATATATAGTAAAACAGGAGTTCTACAGCACTTCAGCTTTTTCCTAATTTAAAACGATCTTAATGATAACCAAGGGATATACGAAAAACATTTAAATATTTTACTATAGTTTTAATTGCTACCAGCCACACACATTCGAAAAATCCACAAGTCATTCGAGAAAACTAGAGCTCGTAAAACTGCACGTCTGAGTGGCATTTTCCGGATCTTCATAAATTCTAATGAGGAGTGGGGATCTAGACTATAAAATGTCCCTACCAATAGTGCAATTTCCACTGGCTGCCTAAAATAACGATAAAGATCTTACTGGGTAAAATACCAAATCCCTCCAATAATAGTCGAGTTATTGCACACACAGACACATAATCATATAAATGGTCAAATACAGCATACCCAGGAGGGCATGTAGGGAAGTATATATATATATATATATGTACTTTCCTACATCCGATATATAGATATATATCCCCTTTCCTACATCTCTTTAGAAGTTATTTGTCTGGAAAAAAAATGAATATAAGAATATTCAAAGATATTACACTCCACCCGAAACCATTTCTTTCTATGAAACTCTTCCTAGCAACGGCAAAAATATAGTATGTTCATGCAAATTCTTTCTGTTTAAAATTTTCCGTAAGTAGTTGGAAACTTCAAGCAGAAATATTAAGAAAAAGTTTAACGTTGCAAAAGATTTTGAGCTGTGAATTGCTTTTGGAAAGTTTTTCAAGTTAATATTGCAGTTCAGCATCAAATGTTTCACAGTATAAGCAAAAAGTCAAATGCTGTAGAAAATTTCATAACGTAAATTACGTATAGATGTCTTTCGCAAGACAGCTACCAAAAGGAAGACAGTAAAATATTGAGCAACTGGAAGAAAAACAAAGTCAGAAAGGCATCAAAAGTAAGATCCTCTGATTTTTAAAATTTCTGACTTATAGTAAATTGACATGTCTAAAAAAATGTGTTTAATTATAAATCATTCATAACAAGCTCAGTGCAGATTGAAACACATGGAAGCACTGATATAATTAGCAACATAGTCATTCAAACATCAATTCTAATTGCTTTAACATGCTGGTTGCCATTTTAAAAAAAAATGAAAACGACTGCTGCAGCCGTCATGAAAAAATGATGAGTTGAAAAATTGTTGCAATATTTCTACGAAATAAAAGGAGTCATCAGATTACAGTCTAATATCCAGACGAATTCTACAATTGAAGTTTGAAATAAATAAATGAATAAATAAAATTTTTAAAAAATTGCGGTCTAATCTTCAATGATGAATCTAATTTAATGCCTATAGAAATTTTAACTAAACAATTATGATTAGCTTACTAATTTAAGAATTAATCCGACATACAAATTTATATTTAAAATAAGCTGTTCGAAACAGCAATAAGAAATAGTACAGGAAAAAATTGCTACGATATTAACCTTATCATAAATTATGGCCGCATGGAGATTTATGAGTTTATTTAATAAAGAAAGACTTAAGTCAGTCAAGACATAACTATGCATTTATTTGAAGAAATTGCTAGAGTAATAGACTTCAATTAAAATTTCTCTTGAATGGCAACATTTTTTATTATATCAGGACGCCAAATCCCTTACTGAAAAAAAAAAAAAAAAAAAAAATTCAAAAGAGGTTCCCTTAGAAATTTTTTAGAAAGGCAATAAATTCTTACGCTTCAAAAGATGCTTCTCGTGTTTAGAAAATATTTGCGTACCTTTCAGATTATATATTACGCCCAAAGCGGAGTTTCTTACCGTTTTGTGTGTTACCTTTACATATTAAATATCATGCTCTTCGCTCTTAAACCATAAAATTCAATTCAACGGCAATATCACAAAATATTTAAAAGAGCATATCTTTAGAATTTCCGATACATAGTGTCGCGTACTGGGGATAATTTTTTTTCCCTTCTTTCCATACAGTGTTACCATTGCCCGCTTTGAAATTGTTGAGTTTGTTAATAAAAATTCTTTAATGTCTGACAAAATATGAAACAGTTAATAAAACAAATTCCAAATTTGGGCTTTAAGATACCCATATTCGGGTGGAGACGTAGGTTATTCAAAATTTGATGGCTCTAGGTACCGTTGTTTTATCGCAATGCAAGAAACATACATACACTTATGCAGATTCTTCATTATTTAATTTCTTTAAATGTAATACAGGGCTCTAATACTTAGTGGCAACAATTTAAAAAGTAGTTGGTCGTTTATAGTGAATCAACGGAAAATGCCAAAAAGACATTAATAGTCCTTCTGGGCTTGCTTCTTTGGACTTGAAAAAATACATAAACAAAAAATCTGAAAGGCTTCCGATTTTAAATTACGTCCAAAGGGGCGTTTTTTTAACGTTTTGTGTGTTACCTTTATTTATTAAATATCATGTTCTACGTACTCAAACTATAAAATTCAGTTCAACAGCAATATCGCAAATTAATTTTAAAATGAGCTTATCTTTAGAATTTCCGATACAGAGTCTGGCTTCGTGAATGACGTTCAGTTTTCTTCAGCACCTGAGAAAACTCTATCCCAGTCTAATAAGTAGTCGGTTTCCGAATATTGTCTATCGTGAAGGCAGAGTCTGGCGCGCTGAAGATAAATCAAAAATTTGTTGAAGTGTTACAAAATCTGAAATCGATAATAAAACAAATTTCAAATTCAAATTAGGGCTTCCACATGCCCATATTCTTTGGAAGATTACGTTATTCAAATTTTGATGGCTCCAGGTACCGTTGTTTTATCACAATGCGAGAAACAAAACATACATATTTATGCAGATTCTTCATTATTTATTTTTTTTAAATATAAGACAGGCCGGTAATATATGGTGGCAACGATTTGAAAAGGGATACAACCTTTTAATGTTTTCAACGCAAAATGCCAATACGAAATTAATAGTCCTTCAGGTCAAATTGTCCCTTTCGACTAAAAAGAGAGAGAGAGAGAGAGAGAAAAGTGTACATACTGTTCGCTCACAGAACAACACACTCTTCGTACGTTTCTCCGCTTGGGCGAAAATGGTTAGTTCATTTGCGATGTAGAAACAGAATATCCGACGAGCAGACGCTTTGAATTCTGTTTATACAGGAAAGGGTAAGGTTAAATAGCATGCCTATCAAACACCAATCGAACTTTGCATACTTGCTCCGCAAGTATCCGATTTCAGTTTAGAAACATATTCGCTCCATACGCGATTTCAATTTGAAACATACAGAATAGCGATGCACGGTTTCAGCTTTGCCACTTTCTATAACATAAATCTTTATGAAAGAGGTGTATTTACAGAAATTACTAGTCATCCTGGAAACACATAGTATTCTGGTGACTGGCAAATAAGCATTTACAGAGGATTACCAGTGACTATCATAGAAATCAATGCGTTATTGCTGTCTTCCCTCTTACTCGAAATGATATTAATAATAAGAAATTATCTTGCGTTTCAGAAAAGAAAAATTTAAACTATTCAAGAAACGGAGCATTACAAATTAAATTACCTTATTCAAGTAGCAACAAAACTACATAAAAATTTCAGATGCCATGTTAAATAATCAAATCTCAATCGAAAAATAATTAAAGATGAAATCATCCATATCTAACGATTTTAAAATAGATTAAACTTCGGGTCAAATTCAGAGTCACCCTCTCAAACAAAGGCGTATTAATTGAATTCTATTTTCGCAATTACCTATTACAAAAACAGAGCAAATCCTGAAAAAAATTATTTATTATTTTAACAAATCGGAATTTAATTATTACTTCGGTTATTTAAGTGTTTATATTTTTACATATACGAAGTGTAAGAGGAGGGAAGATAGAGTAGATCATTATTATCTGACAGGAAGTAAAAGATTTTCGTCACCAGTATTATTATAAAATCAATATAATAACAGTATTAAAAAAGCTATGGGAAGGGAGAGGGAATTTAATTCTCAAGACATTTTTTAAATTGATCCAACATACATGTATTTTTTTCGCTTTCCGTTAGAGGTCGCTGGTTCCGTGCCACGCCACGTGCTAATGAAGTGGTGACGGAAGATGCATCTTTCACTGGTGAAAGGAAAATTGCAGGATGTTCTTTTTGCACAGTTTTCCACATTAATGATGCATTTTAACGGCTTTTAAATTTAACGAGGGGCTTTTCTTCGCCCCGTTTTTCGAAATATTATAATTAACGACAGCCTTATTCAATAACACGAATTGCCATGTGGTATGAATCGACTGTAGGGGAACTTTCGAAAGGAAAAGTAATAAAATATCTAATAAGATTGAAAAGAAAAGGTAAAGGAAAACTGGGCGTGACGGCAGGTCTTTAGTTTAAAAAAAAATCTTGATAACGACTCTCCATTTTTGTTCTCGAAGATTGATTTTGAAGGAACGAATGTATTTCATAAAATATTCTAATGAAAGATTACAAAAAAAAAAAAAAAAAAAAAAAAAAAAAGGAAGGGGGTTGAAAGGCCTTTTTTTAACAGTCATTTTTATTCGAGAAGTTTGACTTACAAAGAATGGAAGCATTTTTTAAAAGTTGTTCTTAATAATTTACAAAAAATATTCATAAAATAGCAATAGCCTTCGAAAGTCTTTTTCTTCCTAACATTAATTAAAGAGAAAATATTCCTCTAAAAGTTAATCACCTTTCTTCGTAACTATTTTTACTTAGCCATTACTGTTATGTTCTTATGATTTTTTGTATGCGCTTATTACCATTAAGAATGATTGCTTTTTTAAAATATATTTATCATATTAGTAGAATATTATATGATTTTTTTCGCTTTAAAATGCGGTTTCGAAAACCATATTCATCTAAATTAAGTAATATAAAACTTTATGTAAAATTAATTTATCATTAACTTTTAGTTTTTACATTAACTGAAAGCACATTTATTTAGTTTTATTTCAAAATACGATAATTACCTTTCTCATAGAATTGTAGAGTCAGGAAGAATTCTTTTGAAATCGAGAAACATGACAAATCAGCGATGCATTTGCAAGGATTTGAATCCCGAATCTTCTGAGTTCTTCTAAGCTGTGTGTGCTTACGCTACCCATGCACTTGGAAAGAGAGGAGAAAATTCCTTACATTCTTCTCGATTTTAAAGTCGACTGGGGAGGAGTGGACCAGTCGCCAGATCCAGGTGGTGACGAATTATCCTCACCACATTTCAGCTTGGATGCCACCTGTAGAATCATGAATAATTCGTTTGAAGGAGGAAAACCTTAGAAATCAGAGACGACCTCAGCGGGATTCGAACTCCAAACCTTCTGATTTCTAGCCGGGCACGCACGAAGGCATGCGGCAAGAACGGAGAAAATTCCTTACAGAATTATCATTCAATACATCGAAAATGTCTTATATACAAGCGCTTTTATTACCTTGAAAATCACTTTTAAAAAAACTGAAGTACTAGTTTGGGCTAGTGCGCATAATCACTTGGAGCTGAAAATACTAAAATTATTTTCGACACGCAATCAGTCTTTATTTTTATAAGCAGAGTGGCTGTTCTTTTAAACGATGCAGACATTTAAAACGATACAGACATTATATTAAAGTGCTCTAAAATAAAGAACACTTTAAACTAGATTCAGAAAATTCAGGAACCAAATTTAGCAAGTACCTAATTTTTCAGTATGGTTATTAGGTTTGCCGATTAAGATAAAGGTGAATAAGTTCTTAAGACTATAAAATTCTGCTTGGATGAATAACGTTTTACAGGTCTTCTTTCTGTCTAAAAACGCAGACAACAGATTTTAATATCAAGATCTATTGCTCGGAAAAATGTCTCATGATACTATAGAAAATTAGGAAAAATTTACATAAAATAATAAACTTCGTTTGCAGAGACTTCATAATTCATAATTCATTTAGAAATGTAACAGAGAATGATATGATGATAATATTTATAGGAAAAGAACCTAAGAGTTTTTTAAATTGCACAGTTTATGACACAGCTTATTTCAAACGGCTGTATTTTGCTACAGAATGTTAAAAACTGAATATTAATCATTATTCATAATTCTGTGGAATAATTTTATGTCTCTAGATATAGGCTAAATTGATCTCTTTGATTACTGATAACAGATTTAATCACGCGTATTGGGTATCTACATCTGGGCTGTTGATTAATCATAAGGTAAAACACTGTAAAATGATTTGGACCTAGTTAATCAAGGCGATTCCAGTACTTTTAAGGAATCCATACCGTATTACATATATTTGTATCTCAGCATAGCCAGGATTAAGAATCATTTATCTTTCATACTTTATCTAAAAATTTACGTTATTTGAATATGGGAAAGCAAACGAGGGCTATCTGCTGAACGGAGTGATGTCTTCGCAGACGATTTTCTAAGGGAAACTGTCTCGTATTTATATTATATTATGACGCTCTGGCAACCATTCTTCCATGAATTACATGTGGCAATATTTTTCCATGAATTACATGGACAAGACAACAACAACAACAACAAGAGAGAAGCATCATTACAAAATGCTATAAAATCTAGTACAAGTCCCACATACAAAGAATAAAGTTAATATTTTTCCGCGAATGAGCAGCTAAACTGCTACCTGTATACTACTAAGAAAAATATCTGTTCTATACTACATTCAATATTTAATAATAATTAATTTAATAATTAATACAATTTAATAATCTTGAATCCTTTAATTGCTATGGCGAAGTATCTAATTAATTTGTATGGTCAGGCTAATTGAGCCATAAATAAAATACTTTTTGAAAACTTTTCTCAAATATATAACTATTTACTGACAAAAATAATTACTGACAGTTTCATTTTAATGTAACTACTTTCTAAATTCTATGGAAGGTATTGAGATACATGATATTCTTCATTATACACAAGAATAAAAAGTGAACAACAAAACGGGAAAAAATCACTATAAAAACGTAATGCTCAGATACCACACTAGTTAAAGACTGCATAGTTTGTCTTGAATTACGGCAAATCATTTATTTACCCAAGAATTAACGGCATATGATGGCTACAGGAAAACAAAAGCTTTCACGTTTTTAACAATAAACTTTTATTTATTTTTTTTTTCCCTTCATCAGAATGAATCTAATCTGTTTGAGAATTAAAGCCTTAACGTAGTATTCACCTCAGACTTACTTTTTTAAGAAAATGGAAGGAATTATATAAACGTAATGATGTTGGCTGGCACGAAACATCCAGATAAAAACTATTTTTTATCGTCCATATGAATAATTACTTTCTGCATTTTATCTTTATTATTCTTAATAAGTTTTCAAAGATTGTATGAAATATCTTCACCTTATGAAAGTGAAGCGTTTTAGGGAGATTTGCTTTCGAAATTTAGGTGCAGTACCCAAATTAACAGTTTTTTTTTTTTTTTTTTTTTTTTTTAAAGCAGTGAAATAAGAACTACCTGAAAAGCAGGCAATTCAGTTAGTAAATTTGATCATAACGTTGTTCTTCCATTGTAAGAAATAAACTTCCTAATTTATACATTTCTGTTTATAAGAAGTTTTTTTTTATTTACAGTAAATTTATAGTCTAAATATATATACTATATAAAAAATTTTATAATTTAATCTTTTTTTCTGATTTTTGGGAGTTATATATAGCTGTATGATTGCTATATCCGTTACTATCAGCGACATAAGTACAACTGAAGTGACTGCTTCGCGGTAGCTTAGAAATAAGAACGCATAATCATAATATTTCTAGTGCATAAACTATCGCTATCGTAGTCATAACAGAATACTGAAACTTTATTGCATAAAAAAGAGCCTTTAGGTACCGACTGATATCTTTATTATATGCGGCTTAAGTGTCTGTTTGTCGCCGAGAGTTTATTGGTTGCTGGCGTAACTGTACTAGCCAATGGGGTGCAGTTGCCACGGCATTCAAATAGTCCATATACACTGATACCATACATGCAGTTATCATTGTTTTAATTAAATTATCATGGTATTTAAGAACATTTAAATATTTTTAATTCATACAATTGCTGCTTATTATGCATTTAACTATATTTATATATGAATTACCTAGAAACTTGCAAACGTTGAGAAATTAAAGGAGACGAAACGAACTAACAAGTTGAGCGTAGTACATCTCATCAGGTAGATTTACCCAAACTCCTATGCTAAATATCCTTTCGCGTAAAGAGTTTAAAATTTTGCCCGATTTTATTGTATTTTAAACTGAATTTTCAGTTGAACGCAAATTGAGCGTGTTAGGAAGAACGTGAACATTTGTTTTCGTTAGCAGTCATCTGTTTTTGAAACGGTTTATAACTGAACGCAAATTGAACGTGTCAGGGGGAACGTGAACATTTGTTTGCATTAGCAATCATCTTTTTTTTTTTAAATGGTTTACAACTGAACGCAAATCATTTTAATTGCAATTTATAATATCTAGAACAGCGGTCATTTCGTATGACCGCCGGGCTTTCTAGGATGTAACATATGGTTTCAGACGGGCCTTTTATTTCAGTTACTGTAAATATTCATAAAAATTATCTGCTGGATATATTACGAATTAAACACACTTGTAATTATATAAGTTAGGTACGTTATTAAAAATTAAATTAATGTATTAAGTCAAAGATTTCATATCACTTTTAAATCGCCCACTTTGTCAAGCAATTACAAAAAAGATAAATTATATAGAACTTATGTTTTTCCAAATACTGAAACTTTCCAAATACTATACTTTCCAAATACTATATCCAAATACTATACTTTCCAAATACTATACTTTCCAATACTGAATTATGTTTTCCCCTGACAATATTGCCATTTTAAAATGGCAATATTTTAGATAGAATAAAATAGAAAGGGAAGGCAAAGTTACCACATTTGGCGAGAAATCGCCCATTTGGCGACAAAATTGGCGATATGCCATGGACTGTTGGAGAATCTTCTGGAACGAATTCTTACCGGTTTCGCCCAGAATGTTCTCGAACACAAGCCGAAAACTATATAAACCCTGCTGGCCCACAGGCAGTTAGTGTGTGCCTCGTCTAGCGAGCTGATAGTCAGTCATTGAGCGAGTGTCTCGAAGTCTAGCGTCGAGTGCATCGAAGAGTCTCTGCATCGTCGAGAGAGTGTGTTAAGCTCCGGGAACGACTGAACCGAAGAGTCAGGAGCTGTGCTCTGGTGCTTTGCAGTGAAGCTGTTTCCACCGTTGTAGCCTGATAACCTGGAGGCTGTGTCGCTGATTGTGCCAGCATGTTTATAGTAGATCTTCGACGATTGTAAAACGCGACTTTGGAGCTGCCCTGATTAATAAAGTGTGTTCGATACTACATCAAGTAGTATTGTCATTATTCATTCCAAATCCGCACGAACCCGTACTTACGAACGTAAAGAAACAGAAAAGAAAAACGCAACAATATTAACGGAACAGACAAACAGAAAAATAACATAGAAATCAAATAAACTGATACATTACAAACTTCTTTAAGTCCTTTGCCATAATATATGCTGTTTCCCATAATATTCTAAAACAATAAAAGCAACAATCAGCAGTGACTACGCAGAATTTAATAGACACATAAATGACAATTACATGCTACTTAGAATGAAATGTACAACTTCCGCCATTAAATGGCGAGCATTTAACCAAAAGAAGGAAAAAAATCTTACGACGCTAATCTGACCATGCAGAGAACATTTTGTTTTCAGAATGTCACTTTTACCACGAGATCAAGATCCTGAACAAAGACTTCAATTTCCGGTAACAAGACAAAACAAAAATGCTTTCATTAAAATGAAAAGCAGCCAACTATTCTACAGACAAAGCAAACGAAGAATGATCGCTTCTAAAGAGACCAGCTGCATCATGAGATAGACTAGCACGACATAACACACTAAGAAATTTGTTCTGCCTGGAAGACTAAGCAATAAAATTACACTGAATTTCCATGAGTCAACGGAAGTAAATTATGGCTACCAGCGGCATAATCAGAGAATTCTCGTTTAATACACACCCAAAATGGTACAAAATGTAAAAATGACGTATAGAGAAATAAAAAACAATATAAGTAAAACTATTTCTAGCATTTATTATTCCACAATATTTTCTTGCTTTAATCAAAATAATCGATAACATTACCGAAGTCTCTTTTATTGCTCAGCTGCAGTTTTATATACGGTATAATAAGATGACGCAAACGCAAGGATGCAGATCTTACGTTATTCTTAATTTTTTTTTTTTTTTTTATTTTAATAGAAAAACATTTTTCTCAACTAGTTACATTAACAGCAATTGTGAGTAAAACTCGCATCTATACTCCAATATTTGGAATTTAATTTTAAAGACTGTAATTTGAAAAGAAAACTTTGCAATTTTAGGATAAACTATTAATGTTTTAGAATAAGTTCAAAAGAATTGTCCTTCGGTTTCTGTGATTTGTCTGTTACAACAGCAACAGAAGTAACACTTCAAAGTCTTTTGAGTAAAATTGAGAAATTTTCGCAAATGAACGTTAATTGGATATTTATTCCTAACAAACACATGTAGTAAAAGAAACATAGTGAAAGACAAAACTGCTTCATGATCGAACAGTCCCACCAAAACAGAATTCTGGAGCTTAGAATTTCATATTTGGTTATTGTAGACATCAAATTATAACAAGCGATAAGTATAATGACATTCGGTTGACAAAAAAGAAATAAATTCTTGCAGCTCAATTGATAAGTCCTGATGGCAGTAAATTAAAATAAATTTTCAATAAAGAAAAATATCACGAGATTAATGATGCATTCTTAAGATCGGAGATCAAACAAAAATCCAACCAAATTCTTTATGCGGGATAAACAAAGAAAGGAAAAAGTTACTGCAGAATTAGAATATGTATTATAATAAGCTATTTAAAGTAATAATTTTGAAGGCGAAAAAGAGAAACTGTTTGTATTCTACATCCCTCTCCAATAAATAAATTTAAAAAAATCGTTCTCGCGAAAATATTACTAAAAATTTTTGAAAACTTGTAAGGGATTTTCTCCTTCCTTGCCGCGTACTTTCGCGCTGCAGCTGGAAGCATCGCTACTACCAGTGAGGAAGTCTGGAGTTCTAATCCAGGCGAGGGCACTGTATATTTTTCACGTTTCCTGCATCGAAACAAAGTTGATGTCTCTGTAAGTGATGCTCGGACTAAATATGGCAGATGATAATTCGTTATTACTTGGTATCAATGACTGTGTTTCCTTCCCTTCAGTTTTCGCTTTAGGTGAAGGGGAGTGTAAGGAATTTTCTTCTTCCATGCAAAGTGCTTTTATGGTGTGACTGGAAACACGTCCAGTCGGCAATCGGAAGGCCCAGCATTCAAATCCCAGTTACAGCACAGTTGAATATCTTACGTCTCCTGCCTCCGAAAAATTGTAAAAGGTGAACATTCGCGTGAACTGAAATGTGATGAAAAATAATCTACCCCTCCCCCCCAAATAAACAATGACTCCCAAGTTAAAATGTGGAAGACGATAATTCGTCATCACCTGGATTTGGTAACTGGATCCCTTCTTACCCATTCTCCCTTTAAGTGGAGGAGCATGTAAGAAATTTTCTCTTTCTTGATCGCGCAACTTCGTGGCGCAATTGAACGCAAGTCCGGCTAGCCATCAGGGATTCGGAACGATACTTCCTTATTAAAGCGGCTACCGCGAATAGTCACCAAAATTGGCAAACTAACCACATATTAAAGCTTTTAAATATTGCCAAAGCCTTATATGGTGATCGCTTTAATAAAAGAGAAAATTTTATTTTTAATAATAATAATAATAATAATAAATCTGAAAGGGTTCAGATTTTAATGTTGCACCAGAGCATTTATAAAGGAAATTTATGCTCTGATTATCACAGTTACCAATTTGCTCTTTGGACTCACTCCTGCTAATACATTCTTTTTTTGAGGGGGCAGGTCCTCCTAGTTTTATTTATTAAGTTTTATTATTATTATTATTATTAAATTTTTTTTTACTACTTACAGCACTTAAAATTCAACAGCAAACTCAAATACTTAAACACAGCATACCTTTAAATTTCGCGATAAAATGTTAGGGGTTGCCTTTTTTTTTTTTTTTTTTTTTTTTTTTTTTTCTCCCCTATAGCCCAAAGCGCATTAGCCCAGAACCGTTATTAATTTCGTTTTGGCATTTTGTGTTGGTTCACTATAAGTGTTGGTTCACTTTTCAAATTGTTGCCACCAAATATTAGAGCATTGTATTATATTACGTAAAAATTATTTTACGATATTACTGTTGAATTAAATTTTATGTTTAAACACAAAAATTCAAGAAAACGCCCCTTTGGGCGTAATGTAAAATCTGAAAGCTTTCAGATTTTATTAGTCCAAAGGGACTTTCTCCCTCAAAGACTATTGTTTTCGTTTTGAGATTTTACATCGAATCACTCTGAATGTCCGTTTCACTTTTCAAATCGTTGCCACCAAATATTATCGCCTTATATTATATTTGAAGAAATTAAATAATAAAGAATCTGCATAAATATATGTATATTTCTCTCATTGTGATAAAACAACGGTACCTAGAGTCATCCAATAAAACTTTAACGAATTTTTGATTAACAAACTAAACGATTTAAAAACGAGCAATGGGAAACTCTACGGGGGGGGAAACCTTTTTATCTACAGCGCACGGGGAACTGTGTATCAGAAATTCTAAAGATATGTTCATTTTAAAATTATTTTGCGATGTTGCTGTTGAACTAAATTTTATGCAGTGCAAAGAACATGATATTTAATAAATAAAGGTAACAAACAAGACGTTAAAAAAACGCCCTTTTGGACGTAATTTAAAATTCTACACTTTTCAGACTTTTTAAATTTATTATTTATTTATTTATTTATTTACTTTTAAATACATATTTGTTATAATCTTTATGCGTTCAGCCTCCTAAAAGAGTTATCATAAAAAGAAGAAAAAACATATATAATGATTTCAATGAGAACAGCTAGTGTCATTTCAT
Source organism: Stegodyphus dumicola (assembly GCF_044657685.1). Classification (NCBI taxonomy): domain Eukaryota; kingdom Metazoa; phylum Arthropoda; class Arachnida; order Araneae; family Eresidae; genus Stegodyphus; species Stegodyphus dumicola. The sequence goes on from NC_140776.1 coordinate 41,574,838, forward strand.
GAGAACAGGTATTATTTTTAATAAGACGCTTCATGATTTATATTATTTTTATTTAAACCATTCGGATTGAAAAAGTTTTAAAAACTCCGTTTATTGCCCTTCAGTTACTTGTTTGAAATTCAGAAAGATTAAATTTGAAAGTTAAATATCTTATGCTTTACTGAATGGCAACATACTGGTGCGTGGTGATCTATTTGCAGCCTATTTGATGTAAATCTAGTAATCTATTTGATGCAGTGGCAACACATTGCTTTCAGATAGCCGAATTTATGGATTAAAATTGAAAATGCTCTAAACGCAGTAAGAAATATTTTATTTCCTGCTACAGACTACTTCTTATTACCTGCTATAAAAAGTTTTATTACTTGTTCTAGGCTGTTCGATATTGAATGAGGTTTATGAGCTTAGGTGCCTGAATAATAATAAAACAAAATTAAGTAAAATTTTAAAAAAATTGAAAGATAAATATCTTACATTTTGTTGAATAGCAAAAGTCTGGTGCACTGGAGTTAAAAATGTTTTATGAACAGTGTTGCCACTTCTCGCTTTCAACTCACTGTTTGTTAAAACAAAATAATTTCGTTAAATTTGTACAAAATATGAAATAAATCAAAAATAAATTCGATATTCAAAGTTCGGTGCCCATGTTCGACTGGAGAACTACGTGTATTAAAAATTCGGTGGCTCTAGTTGCCGTCGTTTTTCCGCCAATGCGAGAAATTTAGGTACATATATACAAATTCTTTATTCTATTCGTCAATTTTTTTAAATAATACATCGCAATAGCATTTGGTGGCAACGATTTGAAAAATGATTCAGACACAAAAATGATGCGGACGACCAGAGGCGTAGCTAGGGTTTTAAGCGCCCGGGGACACCTTAAGATTTTGCGCCCCTTTCTGTGTTCCAAGAATGGAAAACATTTCATTCTGAAATGTGTATCATCAATTTGGCGCCCCCTGGATGATGCGCCCGGGGACAGATGTCAGCCCTTGCCCCACCTTAGCTACGCCACTGCGGACGACTGAGGCTAAAATTGAGGGAGTAAGGGTTCACCGTATGTCCCGCGCAATGAAAATGAAGCTATGAAACTTCATGGAATGACGTCCTACTTATCATGGCCGCTATGAGAACTTTGTTTACATTCTAATCAGCGTTGTTTGCACGTTAGCTATCCATCATTAAACGTTTGTAAGTCTCCCGTTCTAATTTTAATTCTTAAAAGATTTCCTATTTAGTACATAGAAAAATCACAAGGACTGCAAATAACTTTTTCAAATTTATTAAAATCTAGGTACAGGAAAATCTGTAAATGTTAATTATAACACAAACGTAAACATGGTTAAAATTTGGAAGGTTTCTGAAAGTTTCAATGGTTATTTTATGCAAATTTGCCTAAGAACACTTTTCTGAGCCTGCGGATGTTGATATTCTGCTTTCAAATTCAGTGTAATTTTATTTAACAATATGTTTCGCTGTCTTACCCGTACGTTGTATGGTGGCCATCCTTGGTGCTAAAAAGTTTAAAAAACACATATATAAAAAATTGTAGGGACGAAATATATTAATACTTCACTTCTCTTTTTAAATAAATATAGTACCTATTGCCGACTAAATAGTACAACTGAACCGAAACTAAATCTTTACAACTGAATAAAATTAAAAGTCAACTCAAAACGCATTTTGATTTCAAATGGTTTGTTTGTTTCTGCAATTTTGGAACATAAAATGATATAAATAGAAAAACATCAATATATATAGGAATAGAAATATAAAGATTTTCAGTCATGAAGGTAAGGTAAGAAGTAATCTTGGAGGTAAGTTTATTTCTTACTTTCATGCGTTCAATCTTATATGCCGCTATAAAGTTTTATCATGTTCAGTAAATTTCATTCTGGATGCAAGTGATACCGAATTCAAGAAGTGTAGTTAGCAATTTTGCAATCCACTAATTACAGGATAATAGAAATGTATTTCAATTACGATATCTATAGTATAAAATAACACTTGCAAAATATTAAGATGTCCAGATAAAATTACTTTTAAAACGATCAATACTGAACTGAACACCGCACTTAATAATACTGATAAAACAAAATATCTTAGGCATCTTTATTTGGCAACAGCATTAATTTATCGCAGACGTGACTGAACAATAAACAATGTTGACAAAGCGTAATGATGACGCTCTTGTCATGAAACTGCTTTATTCATAATTATTCCTCATTTAAAAGAATGAAACTCAATAATGATGCACCGTAACTTGGAAATATTTTAATTTAAAACTGTAAAAAATTTTAATTTAGGCTTTATTTAAAATTTATTACATTACAACATTTATTTAGCTTACACAAAAATAAAATTAGAGATCACGTTTTGAAACGTCTGTTTTTAGGCACTTCCTAAATATTTTCTTGACCTAAATATAGAAAGAATGCGGTAGGGATTGAGAAAATTCACATCTCTAGCTTCCTTCACCTTTTCTTAACTTTACGTCTTACAATTCAAAATTATTCTTTTGCAGTTAGATGATAATATTGAAAAAAAAAAGTGTTTGAAATACATTACGCAAGCCTACAAAAATGTAAAATCTGTTTTGCATCAAATATATAAGACCAATCTGTCTTCTGTTCTGGACACAAAACGGAAATGCTACAGGACAGCTTAGGTCATGGATCACCCTCCATTTTCTCCCATGTAGTACACGAATAACGCAAAAAACACCCGATCACCTATTTTCTTTTAACATAATAATGACGATAATAGTGCCTTTTTCTTTCATTCTCTTCCCCCATGCTGGGAGGACCCCTAAAGTCACGAAGTCCAACCGCGGACAGGGGTGAGGTAGACGTGACGGGCAGATGTTTCCACGTCCCATTTGTGCCGATATGAACCACGTGTGTTCGCCTCCCTCACCTCCTCACCTTACATCGGAAAACGTGACTACTACGTTTAAAGCGTGAAAAATTGTCCAGTCTTAATTTGCTAGAAAACTCAGTATCGGTAGATTGCGATATTCATTTCACAACTGATAACAGTTGACGTTTAAAACATTGTTTCATCATCAGCGAAGAGGGGGATAACATGAAAAATTTCATAATTAATAAAGCTTGTGTAACAGTGACTTGTGCAATAATGTACACAAAATCACTTCATACATTACTGCAAAAACACTTTCAACTAATCAAGCTCCGCATTAGTAAAAAGCCAACATCTGTAAAATTTTGCTTACGATTGGTGAAATGGGATTGTTTAGCAACAGCTTTTGTGATTTTTCCTAATATGCAGTTTATGAACTCTTTGCTCGCAAGTAGTATTAAATCTAATTTTTAATATGTAGTATAACGGCGGAAACAGCTTATACATATGAGCTGTCTACAACCAATGGACAAACGATATGGGGCCAAGTTTAAAAATTAATAAAATAAAATATAAAGTAATACAAAGTAGACGAGACTAAGATTATAAGTTGAAAAGAAATAAACTTTTATTTCCCAAACTGTGGAGAAACGGATAGTTTCAACTATCCGTTTCTCCACAGTTGGAACAGAAACTATCCGTAGTTGGAAACTAAGGGGTCTCGCAAATACATCTAACCTTTAGAAAATTCTTCACAAACACCCATCTCCAAAGGTAAATGACCGCGAAATGTGTTAGCAAATCAGTAATTCAATATTTATCACGCTGACAAAGCGACTCTTATACTGCTCAAGCGATGATATTCCATTAAGTTTCCAGCAAGAATCAAAGCATCTACGTTATTTTTCGCATATAAGAACATATTTCTTCTGAAAATAATTTGATCATATCTGAACAGCGTTCTAGAGAAAATACTAGTCATATTCTGATCTTCTTCTAAATTCATCAAAAAATTTGATCAATTGCGTTTAAATTTTAGTCTATTATGTGTAGCATAATTTGGTAGCTACACCACAAGTTTCAGTATTCCTATGGCTATAGATATCCCCGTCCCAGACAGCATTATACATCATTTAAATGAGCAAGAAGCAAGAAATCTACGACTCTTTCAATTGACGACCATCAATATTTCCACTTCTTCAGTAAGCTGAAAGCTACATAGCTACTGTTGTAAATCACCCGTCTCAGTTACGTCCAATTTAACTTAATTCAAACTCACAACTCGGCACTGGCGTCTGGCATCATAATGTCCCTAACTAATGAGATACGTAGCAATGTCGAATGCAAAACTGTAAGTCCCGTCGGCGTCGGTGGAGAAGGATTAGGAAGCTAGTGAGTCAATCCAGGATTCAGCCAAGCGGAACTAATTGACCTCCACTGAGTAACATCCCCCGTACTTTCTTACTGGAAGCTCTAACAAGCCGTCGCCCAAAAGGAGCGGATGCGAGAAAATGGCTTGCAGATGAACCTTGCCAGTTCGTAAGGAGCCCTAACACGTGATCGTACATTTTAGTTCATTTGAAGATTCCACCGAAACTGAAACCCAAGCATTACTTTTTTTATAAACTTTTCAACTACGCTTTTGACAGGTTTATTTCTGCAATCAGAGAGATTCTAGAGCTGAAAGTGAATTTTTCGTAACTTTTAATAGATTAAAAATATATATCATTCCTGCTAATATATTTTAATGGATAAATATGTAGAAATTATACGACGTTTCACTTCAGAATCTCCACCAACATAGAAGAAATTTCAGTTTTTGTAAGAACCTTCGAAGTCCCATTAACTTTAGATCTCCTTCAACTTATATGTTGAGTAATAGAAAATAATTGTTTTTAGACACTGAAATATATGGCGTTGTAAACAATCCATGTACAATCCATGTACAATCCATGTTTGACCAACTGCACATGAGTATCATGCTACAGCGAGAAAGAAAATAAGGAATTTAGAGAGAGTTTTACAGATGCTCCATTTACTTTGACCTCGTTAAGACTGATTCCCTTCCAGATATTAATCACGGAGATGAACCATGCGTACCAGGAATTTGTTAGAAAATTCCAAAAGATCCCCCACTTCCTTCCAATGAATCGAATACCCTATCGGACTTTGGGACTCGGCACCTGGTTTTCCGGTGCTTTAAGAATATTATAATTTTGATTAATTCAATTAAATAATTTTATGGGGCATGGCCAGGTTGCTGGATGTCCTCGTTTGTTGTTGGATTGATTGTCAAGTTTGGCCATAGGTGAAATTTATTTTGCGAGGAGGGCCGGGCTGCGCCCCTAGTTTACACTATGGGACTTCACAATTTACTATTAAATAAAAACTTCAGAAACGAAATTGCAGAAGTTTTATTGGCATCATTGTACCGACTCTTGGCACCGAAAACTTAATATCTTTCATTCCCGACACGATCAGTTCGCGCACAATCAGCAACCGGAGCATGCAGGGCGTGCAACCAGAGTCTATGCTATCGGAGCGGCCGCAGTGAGCTGCAGAATTTGGCAACACTATTTAAATTTCAGGAAGTGCCAGAAGTACAGAATTAGGAGCCTCAGAGACTGCGCAGGGCAGAGAAACCTAGCACCAGGCCTGTTTGCACATTACATAATAAAAAATATACATTTTCACACTTGTCCCACATTTTCTGCCAAACGATGACCGTTGTCATTTATTACTTTAATACAATCCTATGGATTTTATTTTGCTGAAATTCTATTTCTTTCGATAACACATTTGAAATTAACTGCAAAAAATGGCAAATGTTGAAGAATTATAAAGTATTTTTAGCCTTGCTTTTATACATTGCTTCTTTTATTCAGAAATTTATTTACTATACTGAGTACTTATTGAGAAGTCAAAAGATATTTTCTTTATTTTTCACCCCACCGCAATCTTTAAGATTTATAATCAATCAAAGCATTTCTCTTCGCTCTGAGAAAAGAACAGTAGCGAACTCCGAAGCAAACTATTCCGCTTGATTTAGAACAGAAGTGATCAATTTAATAGCTTGTAAGCCATTGTATTAAAAACTCTATTCGAACTCCTTTCTCTTGCTTCGGTTATCAGACTAATACCAGTCAGCCAATACGTTAATAATGTCAAGCAGAAAGGATGGACTCTCATATATTAACATTAGAAATACGAACTTCTAAAATAACTTACCGCATTTCCGGTTAGTGGCTAATCAACATGATATCGTGTGTATATCATTTTCACCACATTTCTAGCTCAACAAAAGTCATTCTGTAGTAATATATAGTGCATTAAAAATCTAAAAATTCTAAAGTACCCAAAGTGCAGCAGTCTAAAAGGCATAATAAATCCCCCTTCCAACCAAATTTCGATTCACCAAACTACTGCCATTAACATCCTTCACCGTAAAATAGTTAAAATGATTCCATATGATTTATCAAAAAAAAAAAAAAAAAAAAAAAAAAAAAAGTGCTGTAATTTGATCCAAATATGAGCCAGTTTCAAATATGAGCCAGTTGAATATGAGCCAGTTTGCCTTAGAATATCCTCTAAGAAGGCATCCCTCCTAGGCAGATAGCCTTTGCGGGCTTGAATAATTTAACAAAGCGTACTTGAATAATTTAACAAAGCATACTTGAATAATTTAACAAAGATATCTAAGAACAGTTGAAAAGAGCACAAAAGAGGACCATTCCATGTATACTTGGGCTCAGAAAGATATTGAGTTTTGACACTTCAATTGGCATCTCAAACGTTTAGGCATCTCAAACGTTTCTGGCACATTTATAAGTATTTCATGTTTGATCATGTCCCTCCTAAAAGTACCTTGTTTCTTCCGATCAATTTTCATTCTGCATTTCTCTCTCCAGGCAGAGCGCGACTTCGAAAGAAGAAAAGTATCTTCGAAAAGTACCGCATTCTACAAAGATTAATAACTATAATAAGGAAAAGCCGTGTCCTTGGAGGTAAGTCAACTTTGTCAGAGCATGTAGTCTCCTGTTATATTCCCCCAAGTTTGCAGTTTATTATTTAACTTCTTTTAAAAAATACATATATAAATAAAAGATCACAAAAGCTTCAAAAGACATCAAAAGCTAAATCCTCTAGTGCCTTACATCAAACAACCTCACAAAAAAGAAACTTGGATTCACTACCAGACCAGCAACATCGATTTCTCCGAAGACATTGATCTTCCAAAGAAAGGGGGGAATTCGACAGGGGGTAGGGACAGCAATCTTTTGAAATTTGCCCGCACCTTCGAGATGAGGGGAAAGATGCATGTATTCCCCGTTGTTCGTGTTTGGATGTTAGAGGGGACACAACGTGACGAGCAATTTATCTCCCGTTGCCAACAGGGAATTGTTGCGGTCGGCGAACAGATACATTGTTTGTCAGGATTCATCCCCATTTCAAAATAAACTTCACTTTACGCTATATAAAGAAGAGGTGATCTGTACTAAAAATAATTGGAATGTGCGTAGTGGCTTCCGGCTTAAATCGATAAAACATGAAGATTGTTTATACGAGTCTCTTATATGGTATTTAGAATTCCCGTTTATTTTAGACATGGTTCTCATTCATTTCAAGTGGTAAACCGTATACTTAACAAGCCATCTCTCCTTTACGCTTAGGGATTCTCTACGCTGCTATATCCAATTAGAATAAATTAATTTTACTTAAAAGATACATTAAATTAAGAATTATTTCAATCGCTTCGAGACGAAAGATTCATCCATATGTACACTTATTAATATCTTTCTGGAAAAATGAGTTTGCAGTAACAGCCAACATCAACATCGCCAATAGGACTGATTTACTATGGCATTTAAAAATTAGAAGCAGGTCTGGAATATCGCATGAATGGACGAATTTTTTTACTAAGTTTATTTTTAGGCACTACCGGATCTTCTGTCTACTTCTAATGTACATTTATTAAATATGACCTTCAAGTCAAAATAGTATTTGAAGAAGTTTTTCAGGGAAAATTACGATACTGCAAAGGAAATATTATGACCGTCAGGTTTTATGTCGTTCATATCGCAGCTTGCTCCCATCTCCCGCCTTTTTTTGCCTTCTATTAATAAAATGCCGAAACTCTCCAGCCGCATCAGACAGTTAATATCTCCTTTCTCCATAAATTTGCTCCATATATTTATAAGTAGAATTTCTTTTTTCTTTCCGACTCTTGCACTTTTAAAGCATAGACGCATTACATGTGCTTTTCGGCTTGGGATAGAATTACGACCTGATGAACTGGCCGTAAACTGAAGAGAGTGCAAGTAAAAGCCTTGTCTGATAGATTTAACTTGCCACATATTATAGCCTAACCTATTTGCTTAGAATGTTCTAAAGACTTGTATTTACTCCAGTTATCAAAATCATTTGACACAAAACCTATTTTAAAATAAACAGCTGAGTATTTCCTTTAATTCATTCACTATTAAGGTGAAAGTAAAAAATAGACCAGATGTGTAGTTACCCACAGTTAACGTCTATAGGTAACACTAACACTTATATAACTATTAGGTGGTATTGACGCAATAAACTAATTTCATCAGATCTGGCTGTCTTCCAAAGAGATATATAGTGCCCCGCCAGAGGTCGAATAGTTGAGACCGTTTAATACTGGGAGTTCGATCCGGCTTTGATCCCAGGGAAAAAGGCTGGCTGCATAGTCGGCTTTCGTGGTTGTGTAAGTTGAATATGAGCCAGTTTGCCTTAGAATATCCTCTAAGAAGGCATCCCTCCTAGGCAGATAGCTTTTGCGGGCTTTATCATACTTGGATAATTTAACAAAGATATCTAAGAACAGTTGAAAAGAGCACAAGAGAGAACCATTCCATGTATACTTGGGCTCAGAAAGATATTGAGTTTTGACACTTTAATTTGCAAACAAAAGCTTTTGCATTTTATACCTGATAGTATATGTTCATCCTTATTGTATGCGGGACCGGAATACATCCATTTCTATTTCAATACCTATCGCTTTCGCATAATCATAAAATCGCAAGTCAGAGAGCGACTACCTGCTCTTATCTTTAAACAAAAGCATGGTTCTAAACCTTTTTGTCATGCTCACCTTTTACTGTGTGTCAGAATGTCATCAAATCACCTCCCCAAAAAGATGTTTTGATTCTGTAAAATTAAAAACTGGAAATATTTTGTTTTAGTATGCTTTAATGGTACATATAAATAAGGTATATATAAATAAGGTAGGTAAGGTTCAAGGTTCATTATACTTAACAATATACCATTTTTTATGTTTCCACTAATATATAAATTATTGCTATATATTTAATAAATATAAACAATGAAATATCTTGATTAACTGAACTCGCTTACTGACTAGCTTCTGAAGACATTGCATTGTGGAAGGACAGTTGGATCACTTCTGAAATTAATAGAAGAACATATAACTCAATTCCAAAGGTTTCTGATCAATTGCATAGTGGTTCTACCCAAATTACTACTATTTCCTGAAACAAGTTTCACCCTAGTCGAAAAGTGGTTAAGAACACGGAAGTGAAATTTTAAATATAATCCGCAAGGAAATGCCAAAAAGATTTTTTCCAAAGAAGAAACTTAAAAGTTATAAAAACTGGAAAATTGTGCATGCCAAGTAAAGCGATTCTGCATTTAGAAATGTCTGCAAAGATTCAGATGTGAAGCCTTAGTCGTGTTAATGAACGTCCTCCGGAGAAAGAAGACTTCCTAGAGACACTCTGACAAAAAATACATGTGCTCTTGATCTCCAGCCAGACACTTAAATAACACCTGAACCTCACGCTTCAACTCGGTCTAAGAGCAGCCTCGGATATTTTTATCAAAAAATTTCCACATTCTACACTAGAAAAAAAAAAAAAAAAAAAATCGTGAACTTTTCATACTATCTCCCTTTTTCTTTTTTTCTCCCGTCAGATATACAAAAACGAAAGAACATTTCATCATGCTTATCATTTCTTCAACTAGGTTAAACAAAGCTTATGATATTTTCATCGCTGCTTCTGATAGCTGATTCTTGTCAAAAATAGATCTCAGATACGTTGCATTATTTAAAAAAAAACATTTTAAATGCAATGATTTACGTACAGTGAAATTTGAATAACTTTCCTTCTAGGTAGATACATTTCTGAGAATTTTTAGTTTTATCCTATACTAAAATTAAGCTCCAACTAATCTTTAATTCTTGAATATTAAATATTCTTGAAATCATTAAAAAATATGCGTTTCAGAGAAAACTTTCAAAGTATTAATTATTTATTCTGATAATTTGAACGCTAAATTTAAATATTTAGATTACATTTCGTACTCTGTTGAATTTTAAGAAATCTTTGGTCTTTCACGTAAATAATCAAACCGAAGTAACAAAAGTAAATACCCCAATTACACATGATTATGTTATCGTTAAAAATGATGCATGCGTACTTTAAAAATGGGATATCATCAGAATTTAATGAAGTTTGTTAACAAGTAGTCTTCCACGTTCAGTCAGTCTGAGAGCTAAGCATTTAGCACAGTATCAAGGCGTGCAAGAAATTATGCCGACGGTTCATCACTGGCAGTGTATATAGTGAAACAAAATCTAAGCAATGAATACTTTTTGTGGGAAGGGGGGACAACACTTCTGGTAAGCATTAAAGAAGGATAATCTGGTACTCATCATAAAAAAATTATATGATTAAATTTTGATATTTCAGTTGTAAAGTTCTTACGCACAGAGATTTAGCAGGCAAAAGACAGATGATTCAAAATTTATCATCTTTTCTTTCGCTATCAACGACATTATCCTCTAATTTTCTCTGCTCAAAAGAAGCCTTTAAAAATCCCGGCCAAATGTTCTATTCTCCTTGACCATACAAAAGTTAATTTACACATCGTATATAAATAACAAAATATTTAAACATGCCTATAACATAATTTTCTAACATAATGTTTTTTTAATCGTTAGATAAATAGGTAAAGTACACCGGCCTCGCAGACTTCACGACAAAATCGAACAGGTATTACCCTAATATACTAACCAACTAGAGTCCGACACTACCAGAAAGTCGTATAAGGTTCGGTGGTGGTGGATATTATTAATATTAAGGTTGTTGCTTAATCAGATGAGACAGCGGGCTCGTGATGACTTTAGAGGAATACGCAGTAAGATTTTTAATCGAAAGATTTGAATCGACTGCATACTCTTTCTCCTAAGAAATACTTGCAGTTATAAATTGGAGCTGTTACATTTAAACATAAGCAGGTATTTATAAACGTCAGCAAGACAAGTACATATATAAGAAAACGTTTAAAATTCATCTGGATTCAAAAAAGGGATGAAAAGTCAAAATGTACTTTACTTTGCTGCTAAAAGAAAGGAAATCTTTAGGGAAAAAATAAAGAGTAATTTCTCTTTCATAAATAGAAAAAATTAAATGTAAACTATTCCTGCATCTAAACAATGATATATGTTTTACAAAGGTTTTTCTTATTCCTATCTAGTTAATAACGGGGACTAGATCTATAATTTCTGCAGTTATATAACATTAAGTTACTGAATGATAATTTAAAAACTTTTCAAATAGCTGGTATAATAGTCAGTACTATAATCCATTAAGTTTATGGCCATCAAAGCAAACCCGAGAATTAGATATGTTAAAGTACGTTTATAATGATCGTCAAATTGTGGGGCTTAAAATATAAAGGATCAAAGCCTAAAACCAAAAGTTCTTAGATTCTTTGGCACAGATTATAAAAGAGAAAGGTTCATAAATTATAATAAGATTTTGAAATATTTATAAAAATGAAAATGAGAAATAATGCCTGCTTTAACACGCTAAGCCCCATGTCAGTTAATGGTGACTGACTTCATACTTTCCGTTGGAGCCACGTTAATCTTTGGTAACTGCAAGTATATTTCACTCAGGCCGCCTCAAGTCATTGTTGACAAAATTATATTCTTCTATCAAACTCAACAAAGATCTTCGGCCGCCAGCATATTGGTGAAAATGGATATCGCGAAATAAATAAAAAGGAAAACAAAACAGGCTTGGCGCATTAAAATTTTATTTCATGTTTGAGACCATAATTTCCTCCATAAAAATGAAAGAATTTTTGATTGAACGAACTTTGTTCTTTTTTTGCCACGTAAGAAAGCCCTGTGATCCCAAACGACGTGTAATAATTTTTTTTTAAAGAAACAACCGCGTGACACAGCTTATACGTCACGTTCCAAATTTTGTGACACAATATTGAAAACATATCAGAAAGCAAAATACTCGGTCATTACGACACCGCAGGAAATATGGCCTGCACATCCAGGTCGGTAGCTAACTCTCTGCAGAGTTTAATTTCGAAATTAGCTTCGGGTTAGAAATTTTGCCTTTGTTTCGCACGAAGAACGTGTTTCCAATTCAGATGTTGTTTTTTTTTAATATAAGCATAAAACGGAACTATGGGTTACTAAGGGATCAAAATCAATTTCTATGGTATAAATATATATATATATATAAATTTAGCAGAATGTAATGAAAATTGGCAGACGATAACAAGTAAATATCCTTTTATTTAAATTTGATAGAATGCAGTAAAAACTGGTTAAAAATGACAAATAAATTTACTTTCACAAGGCCCATCAAAACGCTTCATGAATATAATATTGAAGATAAAATGAAAGCAAAACCATTATACATATATACATATTGGTAACACGAATATGAAAGAAGGAAGAAAAATAATTCGAAATATAAATTAAAACTGGCAGCATCAAATGCATCAAATTACGGATAGAGAAAAATGATTTTCAGAATTTTTCTCAATTATTTCGATAAAAATATATCACAAGGAATTCAGGAATTCATTTACTATCGTAAAATTTACTCGCTAAGTTTCACAGTTACTTTTAATTCATTTTAATACCACATAGCATGAATACTAATATTTGAGGGGTTAAAAAGCTGGAGTACTTCATTGTTTAATGCGCATTCGACCATCGTCTGCAATATAAAAGAAGTCAAGTATTAGTTCTAAGGATAAATTGCTTGTTATAAGAAGGGGCGGGAGGAAACAGCCACCTTTACACAGCCCTAACCCTGCTCGTAAATATATTCATCACAGCCACAACGAGGACGTTGCCATGGAGCCGCGAAATAATAAACAACTAAAATAACGGCTCTCATCTTTCAGACACAATTAGCGGCGTCCAACCAAGAAATGAGAGATTTAACTATAACCATATGCCAGGCCATAAACCTACAAATTTATAACCGGCTCTCAAAAAGAATTTAACTTTTCAGATCAGAAATAATGCAGCATCTCCAACTATCGCTTCCAAGAAATTAGATCTGGCTGCTGCTCGAAGAAAAGAATCAAGGCACAGATACCACAATTAAATAGACTTGGACCATCTGGTGCTATAGCTCATAGCATCCGTCAGTAATATTTCTTAGAGACGAGGCCCCGGAATGGGATGGTGTTAAGAAATGATGGCTTCGTCTGTCGGCGTCGTGTGCCCAACACGAGTATATAAACCCCCTAAGGAATGATAAAGGTTAGTTTTAGATATCCTTTGATTTTTTTATATATTTCAAGTCCGGACCTACACTGAAGCAATGCAAACAGGGTAGATTTCTCTTTCCATCTGCAATTCAGTACATATTTTTTAATAAAATTCATTGCACCAATTCTTTTTCTCTTAGACAGTTGCAAAGGCAAAACCTTTTCCTGTTGAACTTAGAATACAAAAAAATTTAGTGATTAAAAAAATTGATAAGTCTTCCTATCAAAATATGACTGAAAGTGACGCTCTTTCCACGCCTTTGAAAATAATTAAAATACAGATACACCAAAACAAACGAAGACATTCAAAGATGAAAGAATTATCTAGTAAAAGACAGAAAAAGATAATGCTATTTTTTTAATCAAACGGTTAAACAAATACTAGTCTGAAACTCACTGATACTTACCTTTTATAAAAAAAGTTAGCAATTTACTTATTCAACTTGAAAACACTAAAAGAACAAATTCATTTTTCGCTGAAAATTCTGGAATTTTTTTTCCTGTTTTAGAGCAGCTTTAATTAAAGTTTATCACTCATATTATTATATTAAGACATATCTTTAACAGATATTTAAAAATAAAACTTGTTAGTTTTTTTAACAAATAATAAAAAAATTTGAGTAGTTGCCAGTTATCAAAATAAGTATATGCACTTGATAACTATTTTTAATATATGCTGACTTAGTACTGCCAAGAATGATTACAATATGTTAGAAGACTACTCAAAAGAAAAGCTGCAAAATTAATTTCCTTTTGTATTTGTTAAGTGGTTAATCATATTTTAGATTTTTCTCCACCGTTTCATATTAAATCATAAAATATATTCTATTTCTAAGTAATACATTACTTTTCAGAAGGATATGCTGCAAATTTTCATATTTCAATCATGAAGTTAAACATCAGATTTCTTACCTGTAAAGAAACAAAATGTTTAGAACGATATTTTTTCGTAATATTCTAAATAGAATCAAATGAAGTATAATATAAAGTTAAAATTAGAATAATGCCATATTTTTCTCATTAATATTAAATTATAAATACACTTGCATTTTTATACATACCCTATCATGCATTTTCATACAAATAATCTGTTCAAATCTAATAATTAATGGGTTCATCTGCTTAATATGTAAACAAACCTTATTTAATACATCTTTAAATAATGTTAAATAAAAAAAAATTATAATATAAACGTTCATTTTCCTTACTTTGCGCTTGACGCTGTCATTTGGTCTGTTACTTATTTAAAATTTTCACATTGTTCTATGTCTTAAAATTAAAGTTAATGACCTAAAACTGCAATAGTGTATTACAGTACAAGTGAAAAAATTGACAGTTTTACTCACGCGTATGTCGCATTTGCGCAATACTTATAGGGTCCCACAAAAGTTTTGTAATTATTATGGGGTCCTGGGGTCGCGAAAAAAATCTCAGTGATAAAAAGGGATCGCTACTGAAAAAAGTTTAAGAAACCCTGATTATGACAAACAAAAGCCAAGTCATATCCAAAGCGTTGATATAATCCTACGATTATGAGGAATAATTATAGAAGGATTATGGTGTCCCTTTAAAATTTAGGCGCAGATCGAGCTTTTAGGATAGACGGCGATCAGGACCAGCTTCACAGTGTCATATATGTGTGTTTATTAAATAAAATAATGAGCAAGTAATTTAAGTTCTTTGAACTAGAACAACGGGGGCATAATAAAGAATAATAATTTTACAGCAGTACTAATTATCCAATCAAAATGCACTGAGAACCAAAACTAACTCAGTTTGAATTAAGATTTCACTCTGAACATAACACACTTGCTCGCTACTCTTCGGCGTAGCTCGACTGCTGTCTGCTGCTTCCTTCTTGCTGCAAAGTTATCAAAAATGTAAACCTGTGCCAAGTTGTTTGTGGCCGCAATATGTTTACAGAAAATAAAATGAAGATTTAATGTGCCTGGGCTGCCAGTCTCCTATTTATTGTGGATCAACATTTCTACGCCATCAAAATTCCTGCTATTTATTACTTTTAAGCTTGTTTCTATTACATGTCTGTCTTCGAGTGGAGTGTCATCTTTCTAACTATGCAATAAAGCTTCTTCAAGTTATAATTATATTCTTCAAGAACCATCGCCAATCCGTTGCAATTTTTTCCACCAAGTCATCTTATTACATATATATGTATATATATATATATCAGTTGTCATTTTCACTAAATGATTAACAGTTTTTTTTTTACTTCCGCCTATCGATAATTTCCGCTGACATTTTATTTCACATCCTTCTACTAACAGTAGAAGTTCCGTTGTTCATGTTGTTTACTTTCATCCTAAGATTAAGGTATATTACAGTTGCTTTTCAACTGTCTCTTTAACTGAACTAATATGACTCACACTCTGGCTTAATTTCATGCCTACACTAATGTATATTTAGTTATTTAAATGCTGCCAAAGTAGTAGCTTCGTTAGGGAAAATGAAAATTACTAAGTTTACATGTAATGTTCACGAATAAAATGATTTTAGCAAAAGATTCGGTTGAGCAAAATGAAACGAATAAATTCCTTACAATAAAACGAAAGTTCTCTCTCTGATCTGACGCAGAAGATAAATAGTTTTACCTTCAGTTCTCACGGTCAGAATACAAGTGAAGCCAATAAACTAAAAAGAACTAAAAACAACATGTACACGCTGAAATTAATTTGCTTAGACAAACCATTTATTAAAACTAAGTAGAAGAAATGAAAAACTGATACAAAAAACATTTGTTTACAAGAAGGCTCAGTGTTTCTGAATCAGTTGAAAGGCTGTCTGTATTTCGTGTATGAAAATAATATTTAGACAAATATAAAAAGGCAGACGGAATCTATTTGTACATAAAATATTATGCAAATTTGGATTTCTATACAAAAGGCCAAGGTTTCTTAAACTTTTTTCAGTCGCGACCCCTGGACCCCATAATATTTACGAAAATTTTGTGGGACATTAAATAAACTTGTGGACATTAAATTGTGGGACATTAAATTAACATAATTTGTGGGACATAAACATTGCGCAAATCCGACACACGCGTGAGTGAAACTGTCAATCTTTTCACTTGCACTGTAATATACTATTGCATTTTTAGGTCATCAACTTTAATTTCTAATTATAAGACATAAAACAATGTGAACATTTTAAATAAGTCATAGACGAACTGACAGCGTCACGTGCAAAGCAAGTAAAATGAACGTTTATATTATTAGAAGATTGCGTCGAAACGTTTTTGTTATTTTCTTTGTCTATATCTATTTTTAGATATATTGTTTAAAAATATTTCGTAGTTGTAAAATTATTATAATAAGTTAAAGAAATATTAGAACTGCTAAAATTTTTGGTGACCCCCTGCTGCAGGCCCAGTACCCCCATGGGGGTCGCGACCCACAGTTTCAGGAACTGCAATAGACAAACAGGGAAAAATTCATACAGAAGAAAAGTAATAGAACACAAACGGCATACGGTGATTATTCCAAATACAAAAATTTGTTTTAATTAAATACTAAACGCAAGAGCATTTAGGTAAGTTCTATTTACTTTTATATATAGCTAGTATATCCGTAGAAGAAAGAAGAGGTCAAATTAGACAATAATTTCTGAAGGCCATTTCTGACTACGCTATTTCTGAAGGACAGCATTAGTCATAATTAATGCATTTATACAAGGATATTTCAAAGAACTACTACAATTCCTAGAGCTTATACACAATAACAACTACTCCTGTGATAAATGATTTTTTTTTTTTTTTTCCTTCGGAAAAAATCTAAAAAATAAAGGAAATGGATAATTCTCGCATTTCTGTCATATTTTAATAACCGGCTTTCATGAGCTAGATTAATTACAGACAATTTTCAACACGGAAGACTCGCACTCGAATCCCGGAACTCAAAACCTTCCCCCGCTAAAACCAATAAAATCATTTCCAGAAATGAACTTGAAAGCAAAACATCCGTCGCTTTTCCAATTCGTGTACAAGAAAAAACATCGCCAAGAGATTAGTTCAACAACAGGTCAAAGGCGAGGAATTATTCATTTAAAAACACTGCATGATGATAAAAGAGTCATCGAACATGACGTCACTATTGCTGTTCGGGGTAATCACGTCATGGCAATCTGAAATGACATCATCATCCCACGCTAAAGATTCAGAGGGGAGGGGGGATAAAATAAATAAAAATATCATGTTAAAAGATGCGGAAGAAGATTAGAAGCCATATTTTCAGTATAATTAAAAACCATTTCGTTCTTCAGCGGCTTCTTAAGACGGAAAGAAAGCTAATTCATCACATCTTCTTTTTTCGGAGTTCTGCACTCTTTTTAAAACGTCCTCTTGCAATCACGTCAGGACACGATAAGAGACGCACGCACGTTAAAATATTACTAGAGAACATCCAGATGGAATGTCCCCTCAAACTGATTACATGAGCAATACTATACTTTTGGCACTAACAACCTCTTGGATACAAACCACACGATAAACAGTTGAAGTTCGCTATCTTAATTCCTCTCTGTCTCAGATATCAAATATGAATTAGTTTACGAAGAACTTCGTTGAGCTCTGTATTTATTTTATTTCTTCCGCTATATTCTAATTAAAATGATATTAGAATATGTGACATAATTTAAACCCCAGTAGTTATTTAAATTACTTATTGTAATGAGAAGAAGAAACCTTTTGCCTTTTTACGTCTCCATATTTGCCTTATGTCACGGTGATACGAAGCCATTTCTCGTTATCACAGCAAATCATTTAAAAAGATCCTAAATTTCGTAAACAAAGTGGAAATGAGTTTATATGCTGATAAAAAAATAATTTTGCCGTTTGTGAAACAATAATGTGTGTGCTCTGACGTATCGCACTTTCTGGCTGGAATATCAGATCAAGTCATTGAATTGTACCGTTGTTTTATCCGAATACGAGAAACATGCATACATTTATGCAGATTCTTCATTATTTAATTTCTTTAAATGAAACACAGGGCGATAATATTTGGTGGCAACAATTTGAAAAAAAAAAGAACGGACATTTAAAGTTTTCGACGCAAAATGCCAAAATGAAATTAATAACTCTTCTCGGATAACGCCCTTTGGTCTAAAAAAGATCTTATATGCGAATAAATAAAGTATGTAATAACAGCATTAAAGTAATGCAGAGAACTATTTCATATACGCAATGATTAATAGCTTCGTCGTTTCTATAGCATAAATTATGATAAAATAAAACAATACAAAGTACGTCTCTTTTCATAAACTTACGCCATTCCACCTTCTTCCTGAAATTATTAACTACATGGCTCGATGTTAATATTTGATAACATCATTATTTTTACATCGAATATCCTTTTCGAATAATAATAAAATCCTTTTATAAGTAAAATAATCTAAAATGTTAATATTTAAATTAACCAATTATTTATAATTTCGCCTTTACTTCTGCTTTCGGTTTTCCATATTAGAATGTAAATAAGGTTAGCTAGCATTAAAACTGAGGTTTTAAGACAGAGCGTTTTTCTGACCAGCATGTGCACGATTCGTTTAGTTCTTGTCAGTTCTGATATAAGCTGTTTATTATTTGGCTTTGTGTTTTATCGCTGTCGATATTTGAATTTGATACGCCGGTAGAGTTACTGAGTCAACTTACAGATTTAAATTGTGTAGGCTTTGACTACTACTCCAGGCTCAACTTGAATGTTTCTGTTTAGTTACTTACCACTGTTAGCTGTGGTTGATCTTAATAGCATTCTTATGCGTCGATGTTCTAAACCTTTTCTTGACTTTGTAGTTATTTTCACACATAGCAAAAATTCGCTTCACGTCTCTGACGGGTTTCGGGGATTAATTAATTTTTTACCAGCTCGAGGAAAAACCCACAAATTAAACACTGAAAAAAATTTAGAGTTACTATAATAGCTTCGTACCTATCACAATTTAGACTGGTCTTCCACAACTGGTAGGATTTATAGTTAATATCCATTCCATTATAGAATTCGCCTTTCACTGAACTACACAATCTCACACTGTAGCGCTGAAATATTGCTTAATATTTACTTTAAGCAATATTTCCCAACTCAGCATGCAAGCACAAGATTGCCACTGAATCAAGAACTCACAGGATCCGCTTCGTTGAAAGACCAAAAAGAAAGACTCTTAAGTTGAAAGACCAAAAGATGAAATTTTGACAACTTTTAATTCTTTTACTGTACTTATAATACAAAACGTTAGCTGAAAAGCGCGAACGGGGGGGGGGAGGGACTTTTCAAATAATAATAATAATAAAAAAAAAAAAAAAAAAAGAAATATTCCAGGCTTGCGATTAAAAGTGACGGTCACGGTCGAGACCTTTGCTTCGTTCGCGTGAAGAAGGATGAAGTCCGTGTAAGGAAGGTCATGTGACCTGTGCCATACTGAGTTATGCATTTGTTTTATTATCGAAAACACGTACCTACTTCATTTCTGCTTCGATACGCTAGTTTGTAATTTTTAATTTGGCAGTTGCTATTATGGTATGTAGCACAACTGTATATGCTGAACAGATGTTCCTACCTTCGGCATATTCTATTGTTAACAAACATATAAGGTGTCCCATCAAAAGCGCCGGATTTAATACGTCTAAAAAATATTTTATTTCCAAGAAAATGGAAATTATTTTAACATACCCCTTACTATGTTAAAATACTTGGTAAAAAGTAAATGTTCCAACTTAAGAATGAAAAATAATGTATGGCATTTATTCTTACGACTTGCTCTGCAGCACCTACTCTTTCAATGATATTCGTAATCACTTTTTCGTGTATCTGACTATCGAGGTGGCTAGCGACACATTGAGTTTCCTATTTCAAATTTTGTTTTGTTTTGTTTTTGTCTCTTTTAAAGTTCGGATTTTCTGGAATTTGCAATAACACAGTCACGAAAATAGCGATGTTTTCAACAGACTGGGCTAGATCGAGTGCGTGGTGATTTAATGTTTGCTGTCAAACATGTATTCTCAGATTTTTATATCAGTCTGGTAGCTATTGTTTGAGTATATCCGCGTTCAAAGATTACACGCAGCTTTAAGTCTGCGCATAACATTAGGCATTCCTGCGATGAATTTTCGCAATCAAAATTCGATGTCCCTTTGTGTAGAGGCTCCATGTCGACTAAGTTGCAACGAAGCTATAAAATGAACTGACAATGATAAAATGCCAGTTTCACCAGGTCAAATCAAACACGACGTCCTTAAATCGGAACATTTACCTGTTGTAAAGTATGTAAAAATAATTTCCATTTCCTAAGAATATAGTATTCTTTCGGGCATATTAAATCCGATACTTTGCTTGGACACCTTACACACTTCAGAATGGTAACGGTTGTGGTTCATTTCACAGATCTGACCGTACATGCCACTTAACAACCACCCTTATCACATGCATTTTTCTGTCATCACCTTCGATGACTTTAATCTTCAAGAAACTCTCTAATATTTTGAACCGCATTATTCAAACGCACTATAATAAAAGTGCTAAAATTATCTTTCTTGGACGCTGCTTTAAATGTAAATAGGTTAAATTCATATTCAGAATGTTACGAAACATCATTTTTCATCAATGGCGAAAACAAGCGTAAAATTACATTTCATGCTACTTCTGGAGGAGAGACAGAGAACTTAATATTCATGGAAGGTGTGTTCCTCATTTGCATTTATATAAACACCCAACAAAATGTTATTAATTGTTTTCTAACATTACGTGGTGTTAAATGGAAAATTTAGATAGGTTACCTCATTTTCTTTGGACAAAAGTGTCATGGTTTATGATTAAACGACGTAAATACATCTTAGTATAATAAAGGGTTGATAAATTACTAGTACGTTATCTGATTTTTTAATTTTTGGTGAATAAAGGTACCAAGAAACTACGAACTAGCTACATTTCCACTATTAATTACTGTCCTCAAACAAATATGTGAAAACTTACTTTCCCAAAGCCCGAGACAAAAACAGATACAGCAGTAGCAATAGAACTGCATGTTATAGATTTAAACAAAATAATGACGTAGTACTTAAAGTTTTTCTTCTTTTCCGTTCTTTCACAAAATGGCTCGGAAAGCTAGGTAAATGGAATTGCTAGACTATTAATCAAAGTATTCGAAGTTGCTGCTATAGTTGCGAAATTGTTGTGAGCAGCAGAAATACGCTAGCACCAACAGATCATGTGGACACCACATCACTTCCTTATACCGCTTATTAAATTATGCGTATTTTTTGCTACACTTCATTTAAACTTATTTCCTCAAATTATACTAACTTAATTAAGCGATATGTGTCAAGGCCAGTTGAAAATGACATCAAACTCCAAAATTTGAAATTAGTAAGTGTCCCGGTCTAATTTTGTCGTACGGGAGTCACACTTCTTTTAATTTTATATTTTCATAACGATGATAAAACTTCTACAAATGCATTAAAAGTTAAATTTCGTTATTTTCGAAAATATTTTTTTTTTAATTTGACATTATCAAAACATGAATATCTTCTCAATTGAAAACTCTCGTAACAACAAGTATATAACTGCGCCCAACGATTGCGAAAATAAGGCTGAGCAAGGCCTTTTAAACCGGGTAAGGGGTTGGATATATCGCTTTTCAGTTAACCGATATATACATACATATGCTTAACGTACCGATGGAAGAACGTCACGAAAAAATCCCTTATAAATCCATTTTACAATTTGTTTTGGAAAAGAGAGTTTTTTAATCTGTCCATACGTACAGACGTCAGGCAAAATAATCGTCCAAATGGATTCAGGAACGGTCAAAATGGATTTCCGTTGAAATATGACACCCGAAATTTGTCACGATTACAGTACTTCCTTTACTTCGCACAAGGAAGTGACAACCGAGAAACAAATTCTTGATCAGCTGATGATAAAGATATGGTATTAATCAGAGCGGAAAGATTTTTATGTATGTAAAATGCGTCCAGTAAATCTAGTTTTCTACAGAAAGATACTCGCTTGAATAATCTTGTCTTCACAAAAATGAAATATGCAATTTTTTCATCAGCAATAATGGAAAACTATGATTTTGTGAGTTCTTTCTTCTCAATATAAATCGCATGCTCTTTTGTACAAAAGTGTAACACTCTTCCCGTTTTACCAATCTATAATACGACACGTTGGCGAGTAATACTTTTGATACTTTTAGAACTCATACTTGGATTTAGGTCTTTAAATACGAAATTGCAGATTTCATTAGTAGAAGAAAAATATGCAAAATTTAAATTTATGTGAACTATGTGCTATTCTGTGCTAATCGATAGAAACAAAAGAATAACTTCTGAAGACGTACGATCGGTCGAAAGGAAAGAGTACTTTTTCTCGTGCTGAGATGAAAAGTTTTGACCAGTTGATCAAATATGATATGAGGAACTTTTGTCACTTAAAACCGCTCTTACACAGATTGATCTTTGATCAAAGCGATACTTGGAGGCGAAAAAACTTGAGCATATGACAAACGAAGGAATAAAATGGAGCAGACATTTATTTAGAAGACCAAATATCATTTGAAGGACGGCTAAAAGAAGAGTGATGAAGGAATATAGAACACAATAAAGCTGAAATCAAATCCATTATGTGTGGAACAGAAGGGAATCAGATGTCCCGAAATTATTATTGAACTGAATACCAGGATAAAATGAATTCATGATCGAGAGAACCTTAATTTAAATCTTCTTTATTACCATCAAACATAGCAAATGTATCAACAACACAGCGGAACCAAAAAGAAAACTTAATATTTTAAGAAATGTAGATTCATAATAATACATGCAAATATTAGCAAGAATGAGTGAAAGGTTCCCTTTTGACTAATATTTCTGTTTGTCGTAATAATAACTTCCGTAAATAAAATGTGTTTCAGAGAAGTTAAGTAAAATTAGCTCAAGTAATTCTGATACACAAAAAATTAAAGTTAAGTTTCAGGCAGTTCAGAACACCTTCTATTGAAATATCAGTGAATAATGATTCTTCAGCTAATGAAAATACAATGGAATTTATTGAAATTTATAGCAGAAATATTTAATGTATTAACAACTCTAGAGACATTTCGGGGAGGGGGGGGGAAGTTTGGCTAGTAAAAGAGAAACTCTGGAAACTAAATATTTATTCCCCCCCCCTTTCCGCCTCGACAGATGTTGGCAGGCGAGTATGAATATATATATATTAACATTTTAATTGTTCAACCCGATTAAATTATTTAATTGTTTCTTAATAACATGGTTGTTTCACGATGAAATAGTCACTGTCAAAACTTCACTCATAAACATATGAATGCCGTTATAGTGATGCATTATGATTTTCTATTATTAGGCATAATTATTGAAAATTAATTGAAAGAGTAAAGCAACGAAGAAAATCACTATGTCTAAGGTCACTATGGAGGTGAAAAAATATGAAGATGACAAGCATATCTTGGATTTGGCTATTGTATAAAAAGTACAATGATGTCTACGATTGTGAATAACAAAGGCGGTTTAAAATCGGTTAAAGCTGCGAAAGGGATGAAATCGATTACAAAACAAAGATCAGAGACGTTTAGAGAATGCTGTAAAATTGCTTTTGATACGGATAGCAGAAAAACATTTAGGTACAAGGCTCGTGTGCAGTGTATATTTCACCCATTGCATATGCATTTTAGTATTAAACAGCAATTAAATAGTAATAAATAATAACAGCAGGCCTTCTTTATAAGAACGGATTAATTATTTTTCCTTTATTTCTTATAGAAGAAGATCGTTTGGCATACGTCCAAGGACGTGTAACGAATTAATGACGTAATCGAGGTATCACCTGTAATTAAAAAATAAGACCTGAATCTAGTAAATATTAAAATTTAGAAAACCTGGAAGCGGAAACTGAAATTAAAAAAACATGCGATGCATTCTATGGTGACAAACAGGAAACTTTATTTTAACAATTGTATATAGTACCAACGCTTAGCTAATAATTAATTACATTAACGCGAAGCTTTTTTTTTTTTTTTTTTTTTTTTCCTCCGCGTTTACTTTAGATTGGAAAAATTCGAATTCCACGCGTTCTAGCCATAGAAACTACACAACACAACAATAATCAGTTTTTGTGGTTAATAAACTGTTTTATTTCCTTTGTTTTCAAATGTTTTCTAATTTTATCGATGCGGTATTTAGTCCACCGATTTCACGTTCTACTCCTTATTTGGGTATTTATATATACTTATTATGTCTTACTATGTCACAGACTTCATGCTTCGAATTGGGATTTAACGCGTGTCATTGCTTAGCAACGAAGTACTGTTTACGTCATTAGAACATAGTGTGAATGTAATTCGAATGTCATCCACGCGAAAAACAACTTTTTTGAGCGAACTACATTTAAGATAGCGGTAAACCCATTTTTCAGTGACCTATTATTTATCAAGTGCATGTTTTACAGACAAATAGCAACGAAAATCTTGGAGGTACATTTAAATTAATTTTTTTTTCTAAAGTGTAAATGATCCTTACCTTATTTTTTAGCGTAACTCTTCAGGCTTTTTATCTGATATTCATGTTTTCAAGTGAATTCATGTAAATGTTAAGTACATTGGAATTTTCTAAAATATATTAATACTATTAATAACATAAGGAAATAACACACTCAATCGCATTACTTTTTAGCGCATTATAAGGTATTTTCTCCTTCCTTTCCGCATGCCTTCGTGGTGTAACTGAAAGCACACTCGACGCGGATTCGAGAGGTTCTGAGTTCTTTTTCCGCGAGGGCACGGCGGATTTCTTCAATTTCCTAACTTCAAAAATTCTAAATGAATCTACAAGTGGCGCCCGAACTAAAAGGTGTCGGAAGATAAATCTTCACCACCAGGATTTGGCGACTGGGTCCCCTAACCCCTAGTCGCCCTTTAAAAGGGGGGGCATTTTCTTCCTCCTTTCTGCATGCCGTCTTGGTGTAACTGGAAAGGTTTGAATGTCGAATCCCTGTGGGGGCATTACACATATTTCTTGTTCCAGTATTTATGTAACCTAACGACTTTGCAACATTTTCAGCAAAATATTTTGCTTGCATAGATCACATTCATCTTGCAATTTATTTAAGTATTAGTATTTTATATGTGAGACTTTAGAGTATTTATACTTTTATTATTATAGGAAATCCATAGACACAAATGCCGGTTTATATAAAATTTACAAATCAAAATGTTGGATTTTGTAATAGTATATCATATACTCATTCGCTTTGATATAATTTATAATATTATATCATATAACAGTCGCGCATTTCACAAGGATTTTTACCATTAGTTTGCATCCCAACAGAAAATACGCTTGATAAAATAATATCAGGCACTTGTGAATTTCATAAATTTTAAAAGAGGGTGAACTTTTTTGGAAACATTTTGGCATATTTAAAAAAAAATATTTAAATTTACAAAAATCACAAGAATGTCGTGAATATTTCGAAAAACTTACATAAATCTAATTCTATTAACTTAATAAATTTTGGCTAAGAGAGTTTTTGAAAAATATTACATGAAGTATTGGAGGATGGACACGTATTTTAATTTCCCTGTCCAATAATCAGCGAATGGAATTCCCAGTAAAAATTTAAAAGATGTGAATTTCGCAATGGCAAGCACTGCGCAAGCAAACAGCATAAAATTTCTGCTTCTAGACACTTCTCTTTCTAACGACCACTACTTTGATCTTCTAACTAGAAACTTTATTCGAAATGTAAGCTTACGTTATATTTCAATATACCGGGTGATCAAAAAGTCAGTATAAATTTGAAAACTTAATAAATCACGGAATAATGTAGATAGAGAGGTAAAAATTGACACACATACTTAGAATGACATGGGGTTTTATTAGAACCCCCCAAAAAAAAGTTCAAAAAATTTTACGATTTTTATGCAGGATGGCGCTTTACCCCATATTGCTAGACGCGTGAAAGATCTCTTGCGCGCGTCGTTTGGTGATGATCGTGTGCTCAGCCGCCACCTTCGTCATGCTTGGCCTCCCAGGTCCCCAGGCCTCAGTCCGTGCGATTATTGGCTTTGGGGTTACATGAAGTCGCAAGTGTATCGTGATCGACCGACATCTCTAGGGATGCTGAAAGACAACATCCGACGCCAATGCCTTACCATAACTCCGACCATGCTTTACAGTGCTGTTCACAACATTATTCCTCAACTACAGCAATTGTTGAGGAATGATGGTGAACATATTGAGCATTTCCTGTAAAGAACATCATCTTTGCTTTGTCTTAATTTGTTATGCTAATTATGACTTTTCTGATCAGATTATTGCTTTTCTAATAAAACCCCATGTTATTCTAAGTATGTGTGTCAATTTTTACCTCTCTATCTACATTATTCCGTGATTTATTAAGTTTTCAAATTTATACTGACTTTTTGATCACCCGGTATTTTGTAAATTTAAAAATTAAGCTCTCCTCCCCTTTTTCTTACTTTCGAATATAAAAAGAATATACGACTCGTACTATAAAGTTTTCGTATGCCGCATTTGCTAATCGATTTACAGACATGTCAATAATTCCAGCCGTGGAATATTGCGCGCAAAGGAACAACTCGACACTTAGCAAGGACAAAAAGGTCAACCAAAATGCAATTCTAGGTAAGAAAAGTTATTATGATCATTATTCATTTCGAAAATTTACGGTTTTCGACAATGATTTAGTCTATAGTCTGCCGAGTAAGCCTTTCGATAAGATATATTATAGCAGAAATTTCGACAACTTAGAAAACATTTCAGTTATCCAAATGGTTTTTCCCCCTTATTTTTGAGCTAGAGAACATTTAAAATCATAATTACTAAGAGATAAATTTGTTATTTTTTATTTAATGAGTAAATGCATTAGATGAGTACAATTCTGATAGCACATTCTAGCGTTTTGAAATTCCGTATTAAAACATGCCATGGTATCAGATCTTTGTTTCAAATGTAGTTTAAGAACCATTAACCAGCTCCAACTGAATACGTTAGTTCGTTTTGCTAAGATTCTCTACATCGCAAAAACAATTAGGTCATTGATTATTACTTGGAATAAAGCTTTTAGATGTACAGACTGCTCTTTAAGAAACGAAGGGAGGGTGAAGGAAAAAAACGTGCTACGTACTTGGCTCATTGGGAAATCGACCGAGTGTTGAAAGACAAATTACTTGATCGGAGAAACAAAGAAAAATAGAAAACTTCTTAACGAGATTGCTTTTAAGTTTTCAGCTTTGTTGAAGTATTTCTTTCACATCTGAAGATAGTTATTTTCAGTTCTTGGAAAAATGTCGAAAGCATGAAATTAGTCTCTCTCTCTCTCTGTATCAAATTACACGAGAACTCTCCTCTTCTTCCTCTCACCAATGACTAAATTGGGATTCAGTATTTACTAGATAATACAAGATATATTTGTTGTTACTTACAAACACAATCACCAAATATAGCAACTCTATACATATATAATACTACTTTAATACTAAGATGCGCTATAGCTTTCATACTTGTACAGCATTACATTTATCAAACAATAATTTAACATTTTATTAGTCCAGAGGGGCTTTGTCCCTGAGGAAATATTGTTTCCGTTTTGCGATTTTGCGTCGAATCACTCTGAACGTCCGTTTCACTTTTCAAACTGTTGCCACCAAATATTATCGCCCTGTATTATATTTGAAGAAATTAAATAATGAAGAATCTGCATAAATGTGTGTATTTTTCTCGCATTGTGATAAAACAATGGTACCTACAGCCATCCAATTTTGATTGACGTAATCCCTACTACGAATATGGGCATCTGGAAGCCCAAATTTAAAATTTGGAATTTGTTTTATTACCGATTTCATATTTTGTAAACCTTTAAAGAATTTTTGATTAACAAACTTAAGGATTTCAAAGCGAGCAACGGCAACGTTGTACAGAAAAAACCTTTTTATCTCCAGCGCGTGAGACTGTGTATCAGAAATTCTAAAGACATGCTCAATTTAATATTATTTTGCAATATTGCTCTTGAACGGAATTGTATCGTTTTAGTGCAGAGAACAGGATATTTAATAAATAAAGGTAACACACAAAATAATAATTAAACGTCTTTTTGGACGTAATTTAAAATCTGAAACCTTTCAAATTTTGCTTAGTTATTGTAAGTTAATGTCTTATGAACAAACATATTTTTTTTTAATTCGAAGCTCCATTCCCAGGTATAAATATTGCACATATGAACAATTTTATATTTCCTCTGCGTGGGAGAAAATACTAGCCCCATTTCTCTTTGAAAAGCGTTTATAATGTAATAATTATCAGATCTATACGTGAAACTGTGAGCTTTTCAATTGCACATTATACGCACTGCACAAATTAATAATAGTATTTCATAAAAAATTATTTTCTTACACATTAATTTGCGCGGTGAACAGGCAAAAGCGAAATATTTTCCGAAATTTTTGAATTGAATGCGTTAATCAATATGAAAAGATTCCACACCGAACAGTCACGTTCTCAATAACCGCTAATTCAATATCCATGGTTGACCGCGGCTCAACATATTGTTTTAGAAAATTAAAGAAATATAGTATTCATGAATTACAAAATTCACGCTTTGAGAGAAGAATGCAAAAATGTTAAAATGCGACTTTTGATGATGTAAATAAAATTAAAGTGCGAGCAAGTGAAGGTAATTCCAGGGATGGTTAAAATATAAACCCTCAGACATTACTTTTGCTCCACGGTAATCTCGAGCATGCGCATAGATACATATGCAAAAATCGCACCTACATACATGTTTGATTGCTAATACTCATGCTTTTGAACCGTACTTTGACTGGGAACGGAAATGCTCCTTTTTGCTTCTTGAACGAAGTGGAAGTATTGTAAGTATTGTAATCTCGAAAATTTTCGGGTATCATATTTGAACGAAAATATCCATTTTGACCAATCTCGAATCCATGTAAACGATGTTTTTCAGTTTATCTCTACGTACGGACAGAATAAAGACTCCCCCCCCCTCTACGAAATGAATTGTACAATGGATTTAAAACGGATTCAGAAGAGACTTTTCTTAGTGAGACGTACTCGTGTACTCAAAAACGCATAACTCTAAAACGAGTAGACAACGTACAACGTTGAAATTTTGTATATGATACTGTAATGACATCCTTTTTTCGTTGCAATCACCCGTACCAAACGTTATATTGCCACTCTGTTAGTCGGCTCGGTGAGTTTAGTTTTTAATTCTTATATGTTAGTAAATTGTTCATTTTTTGCTTTAAAAGTGATTGAGTTATGTTGTTCTTATGTTGCGGGTTAAGGTTTAAAGCCTTTAGTTGATCTGCATGCAACAGTTGTAGAATTATCATCAACTTAAAAGTTTAAATGGCGCTAAGCCTAACGAAGGCGCCATTTACTTGCATTTGAAACTCTTAGTAGAATAGGGATTTAAGTTAGTAGGTGAACCAACTTCAGTGTTTTTTGCCTAGTATGACCGAAAGTTAATTTTCAATTCTGTGCTCCGAAAATACCCGCTGGCCGAATTGCTCGGTTTTGCGTAGAAACATTAATTTTAACTGTAAAAATTGCTTTTTCTAACTGTTTTTAATTTTTGGTGTTTCAGGTTTTTCTGTATTTTACAATTTTTAATGAAGATTGAGTTTTTATGTATTTTTGCCTTGCTTTCTACTGCGAAGTGAGAACTGAATTGATTGAATTAGAAATATATCTCTAATGGAATTCGAGGAAATAAGTTTATATGAAGTGTAGCAAAAAATGCGTATAATTTAACAGGAAGTCATGCGGTGTCTACATCAGATGTCTTATTCAATCTTTCCTTGAAGTTCAATCTACAATTCAATCTACTTGAAATTCTGCTGCTAAAATTCGGTTCCACTAATCATTTGCTACTAAAATTGTAATACTGATATTATATACTATAATTTTCTTCCATTGCTTTAATTTATATCTGTCGAGGAATAAAGCTAAAACGTCAAAATCTTTCTTTTCCGTATATACCAGAGAGAGAGAGAGAGAGGAATTGAATATGCTATTTATTTAACACAATACACGGCGCTTATCTACCTTACTCTATCACAGTTTTGAGGCACAGCCCTTCCTCGTGGAACTTAAAGATCTTATACTTTTCTTCCATAGCCACCAATCTCTCGATAGCTTCTAGATTAGTACCTTTTAGAGGGCTAACGTTAAAGTTGATTAGTGTCTTATAATTCCATGCATCGTTCGGAATTCCAACCCGAGCCCATAAATGCGCATACATAATTACAAACCAAATGGGACGACTGAGAGACAGAGAAGAAAAAGGATAAGAAAGTGCCCGTTATTCTCCACTGGCAGGACAGGGCAAGCACATGCCTTGCGAGCGATAAAACGTTATCTTGAAAATAGCAAAAACTATCAAATTACGGCTGAGGACGTTGATAACAGCTCTGATAAGCAGTTAACGAACGATTAAAAACAAGTTAGCAACTTCCCAGGTCATGACACAAAGCGTGACTATGATATCAATGTCACCCGCAATTAGTGTTAACTACTTGCATGGATGTGGCATAAAAACATGATTGGCATACATATAAAATTAATACTCCCGGTGAAACATTTGCTAACAATGCCACAGAAATTAAACACCGGCGATACATGGATGGATATTGACATTGCACTGTAAAATAAAATACATTTGGCAAATGCCTTATTAGTATTTACCTTTATCGCATTTACGCAGGTTATATATACATGTATCAAATTATATGTACCCGTCAGTACTATCCTCAATTTCAAGTAACCATGGAAGCTTCTGGAATCGTTCATATCATTCGCGAATATAGGAGTTGGTGTCATTGTCCATGTATTTCATGAAAGAATAGTTGCCAGAGCCTCAAAGAAGGCGGACTTCTTCTATTCCAATTTTGAGGTTGAGCACCCCCCCGGGGGTCGAAGGGTCTCCCACCCCTATCACAAAACCACACGAGAGGATTTTGGGCTCTCCATATATTTAGAGTGCCCCCATATATTAGCCTACTGCGGCCCTTTTGGTACCACATTTACCACTGCTTCTGGCCCTTTCGGTACCACAGTAGGCTCCCCTAACCATTATACCGTCTGGGGCGGCTGTGAATATAGGAGTACTATTGTAATATAGTATTACCTACTATACTATTGTAGTACAGTAGTTAATGTGATCGCGGTTAATGTTATCGTTCGGATATTGTTATTGATTTGCTGAAGTCCCGTGCGTTTGTATACGAAAACATAGAAAAACATCGCTTCTTGTGATCACGGATTATACAAATAAGACAAAATGGATTGTAATTTCTTTTCCCTCTTGGGGGGTGGGGATTTCCTGAAAATATCTGTGACAAACTACGGTTGCTGTTTTACTTAATTTAAAATTTTACAGTAGCATGTTCTCTTCAAATGAGGGAAACCTTCCTAATATTAAGATTAGGGGTTATTGACGCATTGGTTACATAATTTCCAGATACAGCTCATTCACAAACTTTTGCATCTCCGTAATTAAAATGTTGTGAAAATATATAATTATGTGTTCTTGATATTTTTATATTAAATTAATTAGATTTCACTGCTGTTATAAACAATATTTTTTTTTCCCGTTTCATGTTATCAAAACAGCGATGGACAAACCGTAATCACATTAAGCGACGCCTTACATGTTAATTATCATATTACAGAAAAATCACAAAACTGGTCGAAAACACTTGATGGCAATGAATCCTGTCATAAACGGCAACTTGTCCTAATCCCACCTATATAATATTTTCAAAAGCAACTCATGTAAACAGTCTTACAGCGGCAAGTAACGTGCTAAGTACCTTCCGAAGACACTTTTTTAAAGAATTCTCTTCATTGTTCGTTTCTGGCTGACTAGCTGTGGAATGTCAAAAGGAAAAGAAGGAGCGTCGCGGTTAAGTAATGATCACAATGATGCCTAAAAAAATACTAAAGGCAGCCCAGTTTCTTTTCTTTGATGCATCATTTTTCAACGACCATTGATAAGAGTGCCATTGAAATACTTTTCTTTCAGGGGTAAAGTTAACTGGGACCGTATCGAATCATTGTGCGCTATCGAAGCTTTTCAAGTTACGAGAAGAGTGTTAAATGTTTTAAAGTTAAACACATTAAGTCTATTAAAATAATAACTGAATAGCTAAAAAAAAAACAAATATTAATTATTATTTTACATAAAATTTAGTTATTTTAATGAAACAATAGTTACAAATAAGCATCATAAAATAATAGAAATAAAACTTAAATAGAAAGCATCCGAGCTATATACGCTTAATTTTTTTTTTTTCAAAATCTAATTTAATTTTATTACTAGCTGTAAAAGAATCCAGTTCATTTCTTATATATTCCTACTTAGGTACGATTTTTTTTTAATCTCCATGCTTTTGATTTTTTTTTAAAGAATTAACATTACTCGAAATTAACAGCCATTTCTTTAAAGAAAACTAGAATTTTCAACACAGTGGTTTAAGCGGCATAACATTCTAGAAATTCTGAAGATATGCAAGTGATACCAATGAATATGAACATTAAGTATTTTTCTAAAATCCATAATTAACTTAAAAAAGAATTAATTGGAACTTTTCTAATATTATTTTGCCTCCTAAAACTATTACACGATTTTGCTTTAAAAGTTAAAAGTTAAGTTTGCTTTAAAAGTTAACTTTAAAGCTAGTTTTTATTTATTAATTTTGATTTTTAGCCCAAAGGGGCATTACTCCAGAAGGGCTATTAGTCTCGAAATGGCATTTTGTGTCGCATCACAAAAACGGCTGTATCATTTTTCAAACTGTTGCTCCCAAATATTATCGCCCTGTATTATATTTAAGAAATTAAATGATAAAAAATCTGCATAAATGTATGTATGCTTCTCCCATTGTGAAAAATAACGATACCTAGAGCTATCCAATTTTGAATAACGTAGTCATACACCCGAATATGGGCACAGGGAAGCCCGATTCTTGAATTTCGAATTTGTTTTATAATCTATTTCATATTTTTTAAACTTCAACGAATTTCTGATTAAGAAACTCAAGGATTTCACAGCAAGTAGTGGCAACATACCTTACGGAATAAAATATTTTTTCCTTCAGCGCGCAAGACTGATGTCTACTAGAAATTCTAAAGATATGCTGTTTTTAAATATTTTTTGTTCAGAAGGGGCGTTAGCCCAAATGCTCTCGAAACGCGTATGTGTAAATGAAAAAAACGCCCGTTTGGGCGTAATATAAAATCTGAAAGCTTTCAGATTTTTAAAAAATTATTTTAAAATTTTTATTTGCTATTCTAAAAAGCGCAGTTAAAATTTGCAGCTAATTAAGTTGCAGAGTTCACTAGATTCACTTTTGTGTGAAAACTGGAAGAGAAGTAACTTCACGGAAAAAGGGTTAAAAGTACCCTTTATTAACTCTTTAAAATTTACAATGCATCAACTCGACGCTAACAAACTACGCCTCTTGTTGGGCGGTAACCGAAATCAGATAACGAAACTAAAAATTTGAAGATATGAACAATGATAGAACTAAGCTAAAGGGCTCAGCTAAATTCCGTTTCTTAAACCACCGTCGAAACTAGTGGCTGCAAGTAAATGCAGTTAAGTCACGTGAACCAGCAGTACTCTGGAAGCAAACGCTTAAACAGCAAAGGTGGCGGCTGTAGCCTAACTTCACGTTCCTACTGAAACTCGGTTTTTAAACTATTTTTTCAAAGTAGAATTTGCATTCCTTCACCCACGCTACCAAATTTAAATATTCTGGCGTTGACAATTAGGGGAATGAAGGCTTATAGGAAAGTTTAAAATTAAACTTAACTTGTTAGTTAAAATAAATATAAATCCCTACAAAGTTAGCAGTCACTATATATAGCAGTCTTGTGAAATGGTTACACTGTAAGTGATGATTTTCGTCACTCACAGAAATTCTGTTTAAAATTACCATAACTGGAGTTCATGGTAGTTTGGAATTGTTAGTCAAATTACAGATTTAAGTGTCTAAAAAATAAACATCAAATTTTATTGGAACAAAGACTATTTTTCAGTAGATTCATTTTATTTTGTTCACTTCAGGAGTTTACTTTATTTTAATCTTCTTAATATATTGTCTTAACAGAGGATATTAGGTCTAGTGCCGTTTAGAAGTGTAAATTGAGGAAATTTCAGTTTATTTTCTCTAATTCCCCCTTGACATATTTTTAACTTTATTCAAATGAAAATGTTTTTTCAGGTGTTTCTGCTAAACTCAATGGTAATGTACAAAATGAAAAAGCATTTCCCCCCTTCTCCATTTTAACTGGCTTCTTAGTTTTAGTTAATAGGAGAAAATGCACGTTATTAAACTTCTTTAATCAAACTGTTTGTTTTTCACATATTTTAAATGCTAAAGTATTCTATTAAGGTACTAAAGAAAAGGTAGGAACCTACTTTTTTTTAAAATTTCTTCTCTTATTAAGTTTATAAGGTATTTCTCCCGCCTTCTTGGCATGTCTTCGTGGTGTGGTGGTTTGCACGCTGAGAGCGTATTCCAGAAGTCCGCGGTTTGATTCCCGGCGATGGCGTTGCTAATTTTTCATCTTGCCTGCTTCCAAAAAATCGTAATGTCTCTACAAGTTTAAATGATTTTTTTTTTCTATTTAGTGCAACTGATATTTGCTGTTCTAAAATGAAAAATTAAAAAACGAGAAAATAAAGATTTCGACGAATGATGCAATTATTGTCAAACAAATTATCATAAATTATTATGCTTTTAAATTTTGTTCTTACGATTCGATTTATAACGCATTCAAAGGAGCAATTTATATACTTCCCCCTCCTTTCCTAGAAAATCATAGTGACTAAGTTAAAAATATTCCAACATTGTGACATCTACAGGATTGGCACTAGGTTTATCGCCGCCCTGTTGCTTCCATAAATTCTATTCATTTTGCCACCCCTAAACTATATCGCTAGGGTATCCACAAACTCTTGAAACCCGCCAAGCGATGCCTATCCAGAGGAAAGTATTCTAAAAGTAATAACTTGTTTTCTTCAGATTCCGAAGTGTTCATGAATTCTGACCAAAGACTTTACTAATCCACTAGTTCGAAAAACGTAGTATTACACTGCTAAAATCCAAATAAGATTTTTCAACAGGAGGCTCTTCAGAATGATGCAACCTTTAACAATCGATTGCAAAACTCTGTTGCTTCAAGAATCACCAGATTAAAAAAGTTAATTTGCATTTACTATTCCACATTTAACAGGAAACCTAAAGACTATTCATTTTTCACCAAAATACGACCCCTTTTTCAACCAATAAGGATCCCTCTGATGAGTAGCACATCTCATGTTACACTGTCCTTGCCCTTGTAAAACGAGACATCATGAGATTCAGTGTGGGGGGAGGCTATGGCCCCTCTTCACCTAATGCAGCCCGATAGAGGAACAACTATCCCACACTATTATTATCCCAACGTCCCTGACTCACCCACCAAAGTCAAATATTCTCTACAAAAGGAAACTTTTCCTTTTTTTCCCAACACACACATATGTATGAAAAGATGAACCACCTCCCCTTCTGTCTTCATTTTACAATAGATAGGGTTCTTCTGTGTCACCGAACTTTTAAAAACACCATGGCGGATGTGTGAGCTTTTATGTGACGCCTGTCCTTAATACTGGAGAAATTGGACTGTCGGGCATGGAGAGGCCTTGGCCAAAAGCCTACCGGAAGCCCGACGTAGATTATTTTAGATTCTGAAGCACTACCGAACTGTCATCACTCTCATCAAATACATTTCGCCCTCATGTGAAGCTTTTATTTATATATATATATATTTCAATTTCATGAGAATAAAACTCAGAAGTATAAAAAATAGGAAGGCAGAAGGAAAACACTAACTCATCGACAATTTGCAGAGGCACTGCATCTGAAGTTTAAGACGTATACCTTATATTCGGCAATTCAGATTTGATGCTGATTATGAATTTAACCACAAATTTGTTACAAAGAACTTTTGGTATGGAAAAAAGAAGCTTCTTTTAAAGTTTAAATATTGTGCATATTTATAAACCCCAGATGTATTGTAATTATAAAGCAGTCTGAGTCATAGCGTTTTAGAACTGGGACTCTATCGAACCCTGTGACCTACATTTACTCGAAAACAGTTGAAGTGATGGTTGCCTTTGTCTTTACACTAAAGGAATTGTATGTATGCAATAAAAATCAAAATGCTTGGGTAATTGATTAACGCAAAGCACTTTAAGACTGTCTGCCTAAGAGACGGATGTTTTCGTGAAAGATTTTCTAAAGGAAACAGGCTTGTAATTACGTTTCACATAGGGAAAACTACGAAAATACCAGTAGTGGTTAGACTCTTCGCCGGAATTTGAACGTGGGTTTAAACTACTAATGTTTAGTGGTCTCATTCACTCAGCTATCGACCCCTTTTTTTTGTTTTTG
Organism: Stegodyphus dumicola; assembly: GCF_044657685.1. NCBI lineage: Eukaryota > Metazoa > Arthropoda > Arachnida > Araneae > Eresidae > Stegodyphus > Stegodyphus dumicola. The sequence continues at coordinate 41,611,780 of NC_140776.1, forward strand.
TTTTGTTTTGGGTCCAAGAAATAACATATCAGTTTATCGAGTAGTGGAAGAGTTTAGCAGCTCTTCCACTGGTCAGCAGTTTAGAGATGTTGATTATTACAAAGCTGATATAACAGACCTCGCCACATATTGGCAACAATTAATTACATTGCTGGAGATTACTCTGAGTAAACAAGTATTCATCTTCTTTTTTACACTCTTTCTTTTCAGTCTGTTTTAAAATTGACCGTTTCATTTACAACAACTCAATATTTTCCGCAATCTGGTTAACCGAAAGTTCACTATACCGCTGTATTTTACGAAGCCTTGCCATGAACAGCTTACATGTTACATGAATCTTAAAAGTTAAATTTCCACCTCTTAAACATTTTTATTTTAGAATATTACTCGCATTTCATTTCAAATAATCGACGGTGTTGTATTCAATACTAAATATCTTCCCTTATGACTTCTAGCACACCCGTTTACCTTCCTCTTCGTAATTAACGTCATTCTCCCCTTCTTGACAGCATCTAAGACGACACCAGTGGAGTCAGCTTAAATCTCATCACTAAAACGTCGTTTGAAAAATTATAAAATTAAATGGAAAATATTTGCCTCTTTGTTGAATATTTACATACAGAAGCCCCTTCTCTAACAGCAGTATGTATATGACGCTAGATACACCGAACTACACTGCTCAAGAAGTGAATAGGAATCCAATTCAAATCTTCCCTTCCTGTTCTGATTTTAACTTTTGAAAGATTAAATTTTGGGTTCTAAGTTATTAAACAAGAAACAAATTTAACTAGAATTATTTCAATTCCCACACGCTTACTTAAATGATGCACCAAAATGAAGAGGAGATTTTCACACCGAAATGACTTAATTAAATCTTCAATAACACAAAAAAATTAACAAAATGTAACATTAATAAAAGCAATATTACGTACATGAATAACACAATCATTGATGCATGTATATACGAAATTCTGTAAAAGATGAAAAAAACTTCGAAGTTCAGGCATTGCCTCGTTTACATCCCTAAAGGAATAAATATACGGAATATAATCTCACTAGATCCATTATTCACTGTCCTTATCGGTTTATGATCTGTTATATAAATTACAACAAAAGTGTACAATACTAACAATCCCGCCTCCTTACGCAGAGCTTATATGCGTTGAACATATGTTTTATGCGTTGTGATGAAAAGGGCGAGAGGGAACCCCTAAACCTGTGGCTTACAGACGAGGAGAATGCTGAGGAAAGGCATTTAGAAAAATATCATCTGATCTCGTATTCACGAAAATCCATAGTTATCGGCGACGAAACGCGTGGGATAACCCTCAGGCGCCAAACTCTATGCGAGGGGAATCAAACAGTGTCAAAAGTGGCCCCTTGTCCTGTCAGGGTTGGTGACAAGTCTACAAATGTTGGATAGCAAGGCTGGACCATTCATCTCGCGGATGCATAATAATATTCGCTTCGCAGATTCTCTTACCATCTGCTGTCTCGATAACAACGTTCCATTGTTTAAATGTTTTTTTAAGGTGATTCCATGATCAACGGCGCGAAAGACCGTTGGTCTAGAAGAGAATTTTTTTGTTCCCTTTAAAAGGCGGAAATATCACGAGAAAAGTTTTTCTCATATTCATTCAATTCAGAAAAGTAATTTGCAGTATTGGAAATCTTTAAAATATTTTCTGTGAAGGATTTAAGACTGTTTTAGCACGCAATCAGAAGCTTAACAAAGGAATAGCTTCCCTAAAACATTTGCCAAGAAGATTCTGAAACTGGACTGATTCTGGAAAAGAAAAAAAAAAAAAAAAATCATAAAGAATAATTATTACAATCACGTTACATTCCGTACATCGAACACACCTGTTCTATTAAAATATAATCTAATTATTACGTTTTTTCCCGTAATGTAAATCTCTTCGAAGAACAGCCTTGTGAATAGCGAATATTGTGAAAACAAATAAATATTACTGCAGATTGGGTATAAACAAGCATTTATTTTATTTACCACGCAATATATAAGACTAGTGATATATATGTACACGAAATCGCACTGATTCACGATGACACAAGACACTGTACTTAACATAAATTGGTGAATCGGAATGTTCAGTGAAAATATAAATATGGACGACGAAAAAGGTATTGGAAAATAATTTAAGTTCCCTTGCCTTCTAAAAGAAAAATATCACCCACATATTCTAACATTTTATTTCAAATCTTTGCATTTTATATTAAAATGAAAGCCGTTAATTTTACGATAAATTTAAAAATGGGCAAATAACAATATGAGTCTAATTCTGATTTTCAATTTTGATTATGAAAATTAAATTAGCCTTCCAAATAAGAACACAGTTCAAAATAGAAAAAATAAATGTTTCTTTTTATGTGACTACTATATTTCGATAGGTTTCAATAAGAAACATTATGATTAATGGTTGCGTATTTAATTTATGACTGAGCAAGTTATTTTTAACGGATGATTTAACAATGTCTATACGTTGCAAATAATATACAATTATACCATTATGGATGAAAACAATTCCTAAAATCTCAGACATCATTTGCTCTTATCCCAAGCATTTTCTTCTCCTTTTTGTATTTCTCTTTTGTTCTTTTTGTATGTAAAATTTTTGCTTTGATCTGATAGTTTATTACAGTCACTTTCCCATCGTTATGTTAATAACAAACGATGTTTTCAGGCAAAGTCCGGTTAATTGGCCCCCAGTTAATCGGGAGTTTACTGTAGTTTACTAATGCTGAGAAGGCTAATTAGTTTGATCCATTTAAAATTAGTAAGGAGCATAAAATATAGGGAGAGGAAGGTTATCATGGATATTGCAAATTTGGATTCGAATATTCATTTATGACTACTCTGAAAGCAATGTTTCAGTTTCAAAGAAAATATTTGAATGTAGGTAATTTGACCGAAAGTAGCTATTAGACTGGCCACTAGCCGTACATACATTCTCCAGATTTATTTAAGATTCTGAAATCATTAATCTGCCGTTCGAAACACAGAAAAGTATCATTAAATGATATATCAAATGGCGCACTGTCTTTGTTCTTCAACATCTGACAGCAAAAAGTAAACAAAGGAGACGTCCATTATCAAGAAGCAAGTGGAAAGGTGCGGAATGACTCGGCGCAAATAAAAAAGAAAGTTGGTCCACTCTGTTATTGTTCTTTGGAAAGTGAATGTGGGAACGGTTTCACATAATTGAACGCTTCCTTATTTGGCGATTTATCGCTCCTACGTGGCAACAAAAACACATTTACGCTAAGAAACAAAAAGAATTAAAGGATACCATGAAACACTGCTTTAAAAACATTTCAGTTAAACACTGTTTTAAGATAGCAGTTATTGCTCGGTTATGTTTCATGCGCCATTTATTTTAGAGAATGTTATTTTACATTTATCTAATCCTGCTTAGTTTTACTTTCATTATTTCTCAAAATTTTAACCTTTTATAGGCCTTAAATGAAGAGCATAAATATATTTTTTCCAAATAAAATTAAAAAGTATGTTTAAACTTTACCATGTGGAAGGTTATTACCACTTCCACATGGTAAAGTGGTTGCTCACGCTAATTTTGCTTTGCGTTTTTTTTTTTTTTTTTTTTTTTTTCCTTTGTAAAGTACATTACCTCGCAAAGAAAAAAAAAACTGGAGGAGGGAGCAATTATCTTAAAGAAATGCTCAATTTTTAAGAAAGAATGTCAGAGACAAAACGTGCCCCAAAGAAGTTAGTTTTAACCATTTGATTTTAATTTTAAAGCGATTAATTAATTACCTGTCTTCCAATTACCTCTATGGAACAAATGTAAATAAGGTACCATTTTAAATCAACATTCGTTGACTCTTTGATACTAACTATTTGATATCAGTTAGCTTTGAGATGGTAATTCTGGAGTAGTCATATATAAACTAAGTAATATAAATATAAATTTCAGATTCATTATCAATGCGAGGTCATTATAGAGCATTAATTCGACAACTAAGCATGTTCCTGAGATTGCCGATCCGTAAGAATTTGGGAATAATGCTTACCGATCAGTTACCTAAATACTTCGCAAAAGATACCTGATATGTGTATGTCCATGCAATGGGCTGCAGCGCTTTAGCAGTATAGTGACGTGCCATCATTGATTTGTTATGAATAGCAGAGGTGATCCGCTTTTGAGCTGACGACACCCTAGACCAGGGATAGTCAACCTGGTATCTACCGGCCAACAATGGGCGATTTAAGCTTTACTGATGGGCGCTAAAGGCTTTTGTCCATCCGATATGATAGTCCGTTCTCTCGCGCTCAGCTCTCTACTGTTTTCATATTTTTAGAAGGCTTTGGCTCTTCTATTAGGTGTATTTCTGTGACTATAGCTCGCATAATGGGATTAAAACGTGAGACTAGGAGAAATTTTCGAAGAAACGAACTTCTCCTTCTCTTACCATACCACTGAAGGTTTCCTAGCCGAAACAGTTTCACTGGAACCGATGTCTCGGCTAGCTACACGGAAAATAAATTTTCTGTCTCTTATAAGCAAAGTATAAATAAATAGATAAATTTAACTGCATATGTTTTTACTATACTCAAAAAACTACTTTGCATTTACGCTAGACTAAGTTATTGCGAAACCGGTGGTCGCTAAGGAATTTTTACTATTTACAAAGTGGGCGGTAGATATAAAAAGGTTGATTACTCCTGTCCTAAACTATGAAACCACAATGGCCAGTATTTTTATAATTAATAACGGCAGAAAGATCAGTCTAGGTGTCACGTTGTATCCACATTCTCATTCAATAATAATTGCTGCTAAAACAGAATAAAGGTGAACACTCAGTAACATTCACTCTAACATTCAGTCGCATTCCTCAAACAAGTAGCTCTTGTGATATAATATTGGGACTCTATGAAACTATCTGGGTCGATAAGGGAGCACTGAAATCTCTCCACACAGTTGGTGTAGTGGTAAGTAAAGCTTACTGCCCTACCGATGGGCCCGGGTTCGAATTCCAGAAAATGCATGGATATTTTTATGTGCATAAACGTCTGAGCGATAAGGGGGCATTCAAAATACAGGGCGAACCGAAAGTCCTCTGGATTGGATAGTGGTACGAGAAGAAGGGTGGAAAAGCCTCGGGCTGCCCCCCCGGAGTGTTCTCAAGAACTGGGGCGGAGCTGAACAGTTAGTGCGATGAGCCTGTACAACCTAAGATGAAATTCTGATGTCCCATTCACTTTTACTTGTACCTGTATACAGGTGGTTGATTAAATCTTTAATAAAGATACCGGTTTGACGAAAACATTCTGGAAAATGTCTCAAAAATGTTTTCAATTCTTAATCTTTATCCTAACACAAAATGTAACAGGAAGAGCGGAGATACGTATTTTCGAGAAACTTGCAAAGGTTAATCAGCTAGTTTTCAGAAGTTAAGCTAGTGCCCTTAGATTTCCAGGTTGCTTGATCAGTGCAAACTACAACAATTTGCATTATACTACAACAATCATACATTAATTATACATATTTGCATTATATTACTGGTCTAAAACTTAAAAATTTATACTGTGGCAATATTTTAATGGTGTGACCTTTCTTCGATTTCTTTCTACTTTAATCGTAACAAAGTTTTTACTATTTTACAGGAAACTTATAATAACAGTTACACAGTGTGGCACAAATAAAAGTGCTCCGGAACAGAAAGCAGAAAACTTCTGAAAAACATGTCACATTTGTGAATTAGTTAATAGAAGAAAACTTATTTCCAATAGGATGCAGCAAGTACTCATACTATCAGCAGTTCAATGGATTTCTCAAGGTGCTCGTTTCCTGCAGAGTTGGTAGCAAAGTCTAAATTGAAATTCATTCAAGTTGGCTAGCCAGATAACCGGACCTCTTAGTAAGGTACTCTTACAGGGAACTTTAAAATCCAAAACGTATCACACAGATCTTCACGCCTTTTAGGAACTGCAGCAGAATATTCATTCTGTGATTTAGACTACCCCACCCGACCTTTAATCAACTACCGAGGCACAAAAGTCCTAAGAGGTTAATGGTGAATGAACATGTGCTATAAACCACAGAGTCGTTCTTTCACTTATATTTTGTCTTGAACTATGTGTCCTGTCGTCATAGTACCTGGACTACTCTTATTTGCGCCTCCTTGTACTTATTCCGCCATTTTGATCGATCAAGACCTCTAGTAAACGATTTGAAGTAATTTTCTTTTCAAATATTTTTTAAAAAATATATATGCTTATAGTTTGTATTCATTAATATTTATGTCACCTTTTTTTCTTTACTATTTATTGCAAAAATTTATTACAGAAAAAATTAGTTGACTGTTACTGATATCGAAACCAAAAGTATTAAACAAACTGTCAACAAAATAGCACTGACATGTGTGAAGATAAAATCACTGATCCTTTACGAAGTGCAAAGAGGATTCCAGATTTGTTTTCAATAATCCCTAAAAGTTCGCTGTAAGGTTTTCTTTTTGGAGTATTTGGCATCCATAAAAAACTTATCTGGAAATTCTATAGCATTTCTCATGAGAAAATGTATTTTAAAAATAAGTCCTGCTTGAGAATCATAGCACAAAGTCACAAGCTTATTTAGCAAATATTTTGCTTGATCACAAGACTCGAGAAAAAATAAACTATTAACTTAATTACCTGAATTTTTATCAAGATATGACAAGGAAACGAAAGAAATTTATCAATACAGCAAATATTAACAAGACACAGTCAATAAGCGGCCCGTTCACTTTAACGATCAGAACATAACTTTAGATGTTCAACGGCATTTACTACGTAAACCGGTGTCAGGAAGAAAATATTAAATTTAATGATGTAACATGAGATGTACCTATAATTAATGCGCATTTTCCTCCTATGGGAAAAGACCAATTTCGCAACAAGATTAGTTTTCAATATCTCCCCATGCCGCAAAATTTCTCTGCGGTATGTTTGAATATGCGAAAGCTGCCGCTAGTAATATAAGCTGTGAGGAGACCTTTGATTCTGTCTTCTTTTTCCTTAACAAGATCTCCCTTTTATTATAGTTTAAAAGCATTATTTTTTAATTATTAATTTCAACAGATGTCTTCCTTCGGTAAGTCACTCACTCCTCTTGCATTTTAAAATAAAAGCTGATTACGCCTTTGTTCTGAGACATTTTTATTTGGATTCAGGAAATTTAACATGTTGCCGAATTGAAATAACAAAATACGCCTGCTTTTATTTCCACGTGGCAATTTTTTTAAATAATTTGGAGGTTTAAGGTAGAAAAATACAGATCCCTTTTAATGCAAATTTATTTTGATCTAATGTAGTTAAACAGTGCCCTTTTAAAACTCCTCATCTAAATTAAACACTTAAAAAAATTCCGTTAAAAAAGTTCCAAGAATTTACATTTGTAAAAAAACATGACACTTCCAATACCGTATTTTTCTAAAAGCAGTTTTTAACTTTGAAATATTACGTGGCATCGCTAAATTAATTATGGAGCATAAACACAATGATCAAAATGTTTTAATGAACGGAAATATTACTATTTTGACGCAAATGAATCCGAATGCTATCAGAAAGTTTCAGGAATGAAATCTAGTTAAAAAAGAATGTACGTATGTCTTTTCCCACTCTTCTTCTGTACTCTTGAACTCGTAATATTGTATTATATTTTAAGAAAGTAAAATTTATTTTTTTTCATGCTCATATGATTGATTATCTTTATATAAAAAATGCTCTAAAACGAAAATAAATCATATAAAGAGTGTAAAGGGTGGTAAAATCCTAGTATACGGTACAGCTTTGGCGCGATTTTGAATATTGTCACCAACATCAAAATGATGTGTTAACTGCTCATCATAATGTCGCCAAAACTCGCCGAATCCCGTGTGCGCCGTACACTAGGATTAAACCTAAAGGGTTTTAATTTACGACTACGGTATGTTCCACAATCTTGGTCTCAAGTACAAAACCGTTTTAAGACGCAAAACATATCTTAGTAGAACGCTTATATCTCAATAACCCAAAAGCTATAGTTTTCGTTTGTGGCTTATTTAGTAGTTCAAGGAGACCATTACAGAAAATAAAATGATTTTGAAAATTGTAACTGTGGTTAAGCCGCAATTGACTCTCAAAGTTAAGCAAAAATTCACAATATTTTGCTGACATCAAAAGCGCAGTGCGCATGAGTTGTAACACCGTTCAGATCTGTATTGATGTCAACGATGATCAGTTGTAAAAGCGACGTACAGATTTTATTTGTACAAAAATAAATATATAATGACGAAACATAAAGATGCATTAAGAACATGCAAGAGGTAAGCAGAAAAATTAAGGACAGATTTATTGAAAGATAAGCAAAGACAGATGTTATGAAAATAATACGAAGAAAATAAAATCGAATGAAGTTGATAGTTTTCAAATAAATCAAGGTGCTTCAACTGTTGCCAATAATAAATTGTCAAATTTGGATATACCTTTACCAGATTATAGTGGAGAGATTCTCAACGGTGTCTATCAAATAAAAAGAATGATCAGTTATGTATGTAGTATTTAAAAATATTAGGAACTAATCCTACGCATCTAAACCCAGTGGCCGTTTGGAACAAACGGTAATAGACAGCCTCCCGTGATTTTTTTTTTTTTTTTTTTTTCTTTTCTTTTTTTTTTTCTAATTTTCAGTACTCTTCGATTTTTAAACTCGCTCAACCTCTTTATACGGTCACACAATCCTTCAGAAGCTTACTTGCCACATAAAAACATGGGCTGTACAAAAAAATTGGAAATTTCCAATTTAGAAAAGGTTATATAACTAAAGAACTGATATAAAAAGGGGCATTGGAAACACCAAAGGAAGCATTTGAATAATTAATTGAGCAACTCATATCACCAAAATAACAAAAGATATGTTTTAAACAATCTGTCAATTTAAAATCTAATAGAGTCCAAGCATCTTAAATTCTGCGCAATAACAACCATTTATTTGAAGAGACTACGTATATTTTCAAATAATTTCTATTAAAACACACATTCTCTAAATTTTAATTCAAATATGTATCATTACTTACTACTAGGCAATAGAAATACGTTTAATTTCGTATTTAACAGAGAGTAATAACCTTGAAAAGAATTTCTTTAAACATCTCACAATAAATACATTAAAAAATATCATGAAATCATCATTTATTGAATTGAATGCAGTAAATATATCATAGGTATTTATTTTTTAATTATGAGCAAATTTCACTCTTCACATTTAATACATATTCATCAGATGAGCTAGTAAAACTTAAAATTTGTAGCACATTAAAAATTTTTGATCACATATTAATTCAGTGCTATTATATCACAAGTGCAGAAAAAAAGCAATGCATTTTGTTGCTCTTAATTTTTTGAAGCATCTGCTCAGGTAGAAAAGAAGATGAGATGGTTTTTGATTTATGAACTAAATCTCTTCCTTTCAAATATGATGATTCTGACTCTGCTCTCTTAGCAATATCTAACTAACTTACCATTAAGTTAAACAAGAGATTGAACACGGCAACCCTAGTTATGATTACAGTGCAAGTTGGTGAGATCTGTGACCCTCACTAGGAGTCGAAGGTGGGGTACGTATAATCCGGATTTGGGAGATAAAAGCGCACAGCGTTGATGGGGCAAAGGGCACCTACGATCCTTAGGAAATCATCAAGGGTCACATTTTTGTTCGGGTGGCATGAATTCTCTGTTTGCTTTTGTTGTTGGCTTTACGCGATACCTTACCGGCGGGAGGAATCTGATTGCTTAACTTTCCATCTGCCTTCTCGAATCTGTGCCAGGATACGATTGCCAGCATCTAATCCGTAGTACAATGGCCGTAGAGGGCAGAGTAACAAGCTGGAGTTAGGCAAATTTTTTCAATAGCCAACAACCTGAAAGTCTTATCTCGATGCAAATGCCAGACATAAGAATAAAGTACAGGAGATTTGAAACCATTTACATGCCAACTATAGAATTTACATAGTCATACTCAACCGTAGAATTTTCTCCACTCATTCAATAAATAACTTTGCGCAACTGAACTGAATGAGGATACTTCATTGCACATACAATAAAGATAAGGAATTCAAATAGCATTGAAAAGAAATGAATACATTTTTAGTTTATTTATTTTCGCATTTTATTACAGTATTTGTAAATTTTATCTCGAAAAGGGCAGCAAACTGGCGATACAATACACATCTATTTTTAATTTAATAAAGCATATTTTTTTGTAATTTTCATTTATTGAAAGTTTTTAATTTCATTTGCTTATTTGATTTAATATTTTAAAAATGAGCTCGATAAATAATATAGTAAATGAATTTGAAATTTCTCAAGCACGATTTTATTCACTGTTTTTTCTTAACAATAAAATTAGTTCTCAGTATTGCAAGAGAGGGAGACAAAGAACAGGAAGGAAAAAAAAATTAAATTTGATCTAAAAAATATAAAAAATCTCAAAGCTTTCAGATTTTATATTACGCCCAAAGAGGCTTTTTTAAACGTTTTGTGTGCTACTTATTAAATATCATGTTCTTCGCACTTAAACCATAAAATTCACTGCAACAGCATTATCACAAAATATTTAAAAGAGCATGTCCTTAGAATTTCCGATACACAGTCTCGCGTGCTGGAGATTAAATTTTTTTTTTCCGTGCAGTGTTGCCATTGTTCGCTTTGAAATCGTTGAGTTTGTTAATCAAAAATTCTTTAATGTTTGACAAAATAGGAAATCGAAAATAAAACAAATTCCAAATTCGGGCTTCTAGATGCCCATATTCGGTGGAGGATTACATTATTCAAAATTTGATGGTTCTAGGATACCATTGTTTTATCACAATGCGAGAAATATACATACATTTATGCAGATTCCTCATTATTAAATTTTTTTAACAATAACACAGGGCGATAATATTTGGCGCACAATTTGAAAAGTGAAACGGACATTTAAAGTTTTCGACGCAAAGTGCCAAAACGAAATTAATAACCCTTCTGGGCTAAAGCCCTTTGCGCTAAAAAGAAGAAGAAACTATCATAATAATCCTTAGTCATCAAATTCTCAACGACTTCTAACAGTTTCTATGAACATCGGCTTCCCAAATCGGCGCTACTGAGCTCAGTGTCAAAACGGGAATATCTGGGTAATTTTATTCGCGAAAAGATGACACAAATCTTCAGACGCTGTATTTTATTTTTCAACAATTTCTCCAGAAGCAGAAATACCGCAGAACATTCAATTCGAATAATACAGCTAAAGTGTACAGAATTCGAAATCTAAAACCTTCAGGAAATAATTTTATAAATGATACTATAAATCATACGTTACTGACGAAGAAATATTTTAAGAGATGAAGTAGCAGCAAGAAAAAGAGTTCTAGAACTTCCAAGTCACAAAAAATACTTTACTAACTTTATCCCAAACTAGAACAACTTAAATCTTTTCTAGTAGTTGAAAATGTGAAAACAAAATTTACAGATAATAAAATGTGATGTAAAACAACCATTAGCTAGTTCTTTGATCCAGTATAATTTTAGTTTTCCCCAGATGGCAAGGCATAGCCAACAGCATTACTTTTTACTTTACGGACCAGACAGAGAAATCACCTTTTACTTTTTTTCTCGATTTCCAAATACGTGTAGATAACGTTAAAAGATGAAAGTATCACATTTGTGTCCATATATCGATTTTCATTTTCCTCGTTTCTATGAAATTACTTCACATTAAGTTTCGCAATACAGTGCCGAAGAAAGTCAAAAATTGATTATTTAAAACACAGCACACCCTGATAATTTTTAGATTTTTTTAATAACGAATGTTACATGTTATTATTATTATTATTATTATTATTATTATTATTATTATTATTATTATTATAAGGTCACAGCCCCGATCCTCCTAGTCGGCACAAGCCAGCCATATGATCAAAAAATGGGACTGGCCAGAAAAAAAAAAAAAAAAAAATCTGAAATGTTTCACATTTTAAATTACGTCCAAAGGGGCGTTTTTTAACATTTTGTGTGTTACCTTTCTTTATTAAATATCATGTTCCTCGCACTTAAACCATAAGATCCAGTGCAACAGCAATATCGCAAAATAGTTTTAAAACGAGCATATCTTTAGAATTTCCGATACAGAGACTCACGCGCTGGAGATAAAAATGTTTTTTCTGCACAACGTTGGCATTGCTCGCTTTGAAATCCTTGAGTTTGTTAATCAAAAATTCGTCAAAGTTTTAAAAAATAGGAAATCGATCATAAAACAAATTTCAAATTTCAAATTTGGTCTTCCACATGCTCATATTCGTTGGAGGATTACGTTATTCAAAATTCGATGACTCTATGTACCGTTGTTTTATCACAATACGAGAAATATACATACATTTATGCAGATTTTTCATTATTTAATTTCTTCAAATATAATGCAGGACTCTAACATTTTGTGGCAACAGTTTGAAAAGTGAACCGACATTTATGAATCCGACGCAAAATGCCAAAACGAAACTAATAGTCCTTCGGGATTCAAATCCCTTTGGACTTAAAAAAAAAAAAAAAAAAAAAAAAATATGAGAAAAGTCGAAAATCTGAGTCTCAGTGCCAAATTCCAATTTAAAAAGAATGTTATAGAAACTTATACTTTAGTTTGAAAAATAATTTGTATTATAAATTCCTATGGTAACATTTATTATTAATAGCTAAACGGTAGTTTTAAATAGTTCCTATAAATTAACAAGTGTACACTGCGAAGGAAAAAAAAAGATCTCCTAAGAAAGAATAAAAAAAGAACGGGCCTATATCTCCCGTTCTTCTGGGCCGATTGATGAAATTCAAATTGCTTTTTTCATGTCTCGAAAGTGTGACTTAGTATACCATTGCTCTAACATACGTATTTGGACATAAAATCGAACTTTTTCTGAGATAACATACCAATTTTTTTCCATATTTCGATTCTATGACTCAAATTATGCCTAAATATTAAATTTTGTAAAATATTGAGCAAAATTTACGGAGAAATTCAAAAATGTATCTGAGTCTTTTTTTTCAGTTTGCACTAAGAATAATTTACTTGGCGAACTTCTTTATATAAGGCGACTAAAATGCTTCATAAGAATAAGTTCTTTGAGTATCAGCATTGGTTCATAATTCCTTCTATTCGCGGAAATATTTGGCCTGACTAGAATTGCCGGTTTGGCTTTAACTTATAACTCGAGTAAAGACGAAACACTTTCGTATTTAAGTATTTTTATCAATTATTGTTCATTGAACGGGAGTTGGTTTGTTCCCCTTGAAAAGTCAACTAATTTCCGATCAATGACAATGATTACATGTTTTAATTTTTCCTTTTACAATTGAAATTTTATTCTTCATGATGATTTAACTCCAGTCCCCGTTAAAACATTATTAACATTTTGCTTTCAAATTACTTCAAAACATCTTTCAAAATATAACTTACCAGTATGGATTCACACTTTTAAAATAATTCTACTTTAATTAAACTTAGGAGATAATATAATCAATTAATCAATACTGTTTAGGAAATAAATTATATATATATATATATATAATGGCGAATTTTGTTTGGAATGAACCTAAATTTCGAAATGTGAAAGGAAGAATCAAATAACTTTAATAAAAAAAAAGAGAGAATAATAAATATATACCAAATTCAATTAACATTGAGGAGCTAAAATTTTGAGAGCTAATTTTTTAGAAACTACTGCGATTTTTACAAAATTTGGCAGTTGGCATAATTTGAGTCGTAGAATCGAAATATGGATCCAGCTTTGCGAGGTTTACAGTAGGATGGAAAAGGAGATGCATTGCTTATGCTCCTAAGTACGCTTCGAATAATATTGGACTTAATATATTAAGGTAAACCGTTCAGATATGAGCAATAATAGTGATCTTTTATGGAAAAGATCATCTGGGGACTTTTCGGATTCACATAATCAAATATACGGGGGATGAAAATTATGACTTTACGTTTGTTCTTAGTTTAAGCATTCTGCTTGACAGCCATATTATTATATCGCAGTAAGATCGCGGTCAGAAGAGTATACGACTCCTCTCTCTTTGTTTTCTATACCGCTTTTCTGTTGGAATTTTCCTTCTTGTTCTCATACTTGCTTCTAGCATTTTTCTCTATACGGATTAGTGAAGCCCTAACCATTTTACTTTTTTTTTTCACTGGTGTGCTGGAAAAAATAGGACTTCTGCACTTCTAATTTTAGAAATTAATCCCTGATTTAAATAACTACTGACTACTGCGAAGACACATATAATGAGTTTAGAAACGCAGTTGTGTACCTTGTAGTGCACAGAATATGTAGTAGACATCGAGCACCATATCGTTACCTTCGGATATTACTAAACCTTGGTGCAGTAATCCATATGGACGCCCGTTATATAACTTCATCTCCGAAAGCGCTCGATGGTGATGGCTCGAAAATAGATAATATGGTACAGGGAGTGGTTTCCGCTATATTAACTCTAATAAAATTATCTGGAAGTGTAGATTGGACAGTCGCAATATAGTCTTTTGGTTTTTGAAGCAAGTATTTACAGCGACTCGGCTTCAAGCCTAGAAGCAATTGCAGATACCACGTAGTAGAAGCCCTTTTGAACATAGCGTCAGACAAGCCTTGCTAGCATTACCACAACACAAAAGCGTCCCCGATCAGTATTGGGTTCCCGCCCACACTAGAATACAGGGGAATGAATTTGCTAATGAGCTTGCGAAATAAGCTGCCAGTGATGTAATTATGCCAACACTACTCCCACTGTTTTATCTCGATCATATTGTTACGAAATGTACAGGCGCGGTAAGATGGCTTCCCCGCAAAGCAGTTTTAGGGTTGCTATAAAATGGCAAGGGAAGGTAGGGTTGCCATATTTAGCGAGGAATCGTTTATTAGGCGACCTTTGGCGACAAAATTGGCGATATGTCACGGACGGATGGAGAACCTTCTGGAACGAATTCTTACCGGTTTAGCCCAGAATAATGTTCTCGAACACAAGCCGAAAGCTACATAAACCCTGCTGGTCCGCAGTCAGTTTGTGTGCCTCGTAGAGGGCGAGATAGTTAGTCTCGAGTTAGTCAGTCTGTGCGGAGTCTATCGAATTGACAGCCGGGCAGCGAATGCCAAGTGAGTCGCCGAGTCTCCTAGTGTATCGCGGTTAGTGCATCGTCGAGAGAGTGTGTTAAGCTCCGGGAACGACTGAACCGAAGAGTCGAGAGCTGTGCTGTGTGTGTCGTCGACTGCATCGCGAGTTGTAGTGTGGAGAGTCTCGAGAGTGCGTGGAGTTCCGAGAAGGACCGAGCAGAGTCGGGAGCTATACTCTGGTGCTTTGCAGTGAAGCTGTTTCCACTGTTATTGCCTGACAGTGTGAAGGCTGTGTCGCTGATTGTTCCAGGCTTTTATAGTAGATCTTCGACGATTGTAAAAGTGTTTTGGCGCTGTCCTGATTAATATTGGCTAAATAAAGTGTGTTTCGATACTTCATCAAGTGCTGTCGTCATTCGTCATTATTCACTCCAAATCCACACGAACCTCGTACGAACGTGAAGGAAGAAAATAACGTAACAACTGGTGTCAGAAAAAAACGCAACAATATAATAGATGTGCACCTTATGAATAAATGGCAGCAGCAATGGTCATCTGGAACCACAAACAGACGTGCTTTTCAGATCTATCCAAAAATCAAAATGGAGCTATATAGCAATAGCCCATCGCTGACACAGTTTCTAAGGGTCTTTTTCCCAGTTATCTCGAGCAATTCAGCAAGAAAATCTCAACTCGGTACCACTGTGGAGAGGAGGCCACTACCGATCACTATGTATTTGCTAGCAACAATGCTAGGATTCTAATGCAACAATGCAAGGATTATAATGTAATAGTACAAGATACAGAATGCAAAACATAGTGCTTTGAACTGAGCAGCATGGATGCAAAACACAAAGTACAGTTCTTATATTCTCACAAAACTGTTCCACATTTTAAATTATTCTGTTATGATAAGCGATTCCAGCCTTAGAATGGTAGCTTTACTCTCATCCCAGAAGATAGACTAATGCGTCAAAAATGTACGTAACTATATATCATCCCGTCTCTATTACAGGATGCAGAGCATACTGTTATTCAAAAGTATAAAACGTATTTTTACGTATAAGTCTATATCATAATTAACTATTCATGTTTAAATAATGTAACTTTGTATATACGACTAATATTTATGCATGTGTATTTCTGTGTATCGTCTACCTTTCTAATCTTCATGCTATGTTCTAATGTAATGGCACAAGATACAGAATGCATACGCCAGGTTAGTAACCATCCTCGTACATTCAGTTGCAGGGCAAGGACTTACTCTGGCGGCTTATTAACCTGTTCTGCTCTGTAGTTGAGGTCTTCCACTTTTTCTTGCGAGGGATGCTTTTTGTTATGCTTCAGAACATTTATCTATGCGGCCTGATAAGTGCTGTCGTTGAAAGACATCTTAAATTTCTTAAAAGACACAAAACCAGGCGGCCTAGAAAACTGACATGGCAATTGCTGCTATTCGAATTCGGTGACGAAGAATCGAAGACGGTGCTACTATTCGACATGCCTTAAAAAACTTGAATTTATCTTTTGGAGTTAATCAACCCATTGTTTAATTAAATTAACTACTTAAAAGCAATGCACAGTTTCTCTACCACTACTTCGGAAAACAGCAGCAGAGAACTCGTTATACATTTTCAGTCATTTTATTGTTTTTTTTAAGTTCTTTTAGAATGAAGAAACATAATTTTATTGCTTTTCAAAGCAAAATGTAAAATTACCTTTAACACATTTAAAATTATTCATACTAAAGAAGTTCAGCTGTAAACAATTCAAATATTTTTTAAACATTTCTAAAGCAACAAGAAACTTTACTTCTAATTAATTCGGTAAAAAAAAAAAAAAAAAAAATTGCCTCGCTTCTATTGCAGCGACATAACAATGCCAAGTGTGGTCCCTCCCTCTCCCAAGCCGAGGGCGCGTACACAAACAGCTCTCTTTTACGTAAACATCATCCAATATTAAAAAATAGATTAACAAGACTCTCTAATGAGCGGATGATACGTGACCCAGAAAAAAAACTTTTATACCTCCATAACTGCATTTTCACCCACAATAACATTATCAAGACAGCATCTTATTTATTCCACGCTAACCCGTTATCTATTGTTATTTTTATTTCAGTGGACTGAATCTTAGCTTCGCAGGAAAAACTCTCACCAGTTCAAAAGAACAGCACCCAACCAGAGGCTAATGTGGAAAGAAAGAACGAAAGAACAATAACAGAGCTCCCAGATGGCAAACTCTGATCACTCTGTGCAAGCAGCTGCACCCATAAGCCACCTCGCTATGGAGGTGGGAGGGCAAAGAGGAACATTATCCTACCCATTCTTCCCCTCCCGTAAGCTCGTTCTTTGAGCGAATGAAAACAGCATCAAGAATTTCAGATACCCGGTATCAGTGGAAAGTCGTGACTGTGCGAGCAATAAGGTGCTCACGCGCTGCAACCGCCCTCTCCCTCCTTTGTTTTTCTCGTCACCCCCTTGCGGTCAAAACGTCTTTTCCACCGCGATAGACCTTTATCGTTGCTGAATTTTCTGGGATCTTCATCTTAAGCATCCATCGTTTAAAACAGAGGTCTTCTTTTTAAAGTATCCTACGTGGATGTTCAGACTTGAATCGGTTCTGTTGTTTATGGAGAGTTATCAACTGTTGTCTCTTGGGCGTAGCTAATCTTCCTTTCGAGATAAGAAACTGTCTCTAAGCAAAACTGTTTGCTACTGATTCAAGTTTCCGTAACTTAAGCAGCGAAAACTGAAATTAAAAATTCCATCATTCATGTGCATGCCAGTAACATTTTTATTTAAT
This sequence comes from Stegodyphus dumicola, assembly GCF_044657685.1. Taxonomy (NCBI): domain Eukaryota; kingdom Metazoa; phylum Arthropoda; class Arachnida; order Araneae; family Eresidae; genus Stegodyphus; species Stegodyphus dumicola. The sequence continues at coordinate 41,629,714 of NC_140776.1, forward strand.
TACAATAAAAACCAAATGCAGTACACCCAGTTTGTTAGCTTATAACCAGCAAATGACAGAACAACTACGAACTTCGAAAACAATGTTCATCATTCAGTAAGCTCCCTCCTTTCTGCATGCCTTTGTGGCGTAATGGTTGGCACACTCGCCGTCTATTCGAGAGGTTCAGGTTCGAGTCTCGGCGAGGGCATTGCACATTTTTAACGTCTCCCATATCAAAATAACTTAATGATTCTGCCTGTAGCGCCTGAACTGAAAGGTGGTGGATGATGATTCTTCACCACCAGGATTTGGCGACTGGGTCCCCTAATCCCCCGTCTCTCTTAAAAAGGGGCGTATATAAGGTATTTTCTCTCTCCGTTCTGCATGCCTTCGTGGTGGAACGGTAGCACACTGGGCGCGTATTCGAGAGGTCTAGGTTCGAGTCCCGGAGAGGGCATTGCACGTTTTTCATGCCTCTCGCTTCGAGATAACCTAATGTCTCTATAAGGAGGGAAAAAGAGGTATCTTAAAGATGTAATCTGTGGTGAAGTGGGCATTTCTAGTTATAACATCATCATATTTTCGAGGGGACGAAGTGCAACTGTCAAAGCTACCAAAAACTAACAGACTAATACTATTACTACTGAATGTTTTTATTATTCAAAGACATATAGCGGCCTTCTATTGTAAACGGAAAACATTTATTAATTTAATGCCTCGATGCATTTTCACTTCCATACTTAATTCTACTGGAACACACTATGACGCAATTAAATAATTTAAGTCAAAATTTTATTAAAATGGTTATATCGCTCTAACTTAATGATAATATATTTTTAAAATTTTTAATCCTTATTATTTATAACTCTATATTTTGCTTTCGGCTAAACATCACTAACCAAATCTATGCTTAATCACTATGCTTAATGCTAATGAAAACGTAAATTATATCTTTAAAATGTAGAATTTAAGCAAACATATTAAATCTAAATCAAGTACATATTTTTAGCGCTAGTAACAGTTTGGACCGCTGAGGGCAGAGGCAGACCGAAACCAGCATTTGTTTTCCAAAACCAGGCTGTAACTGTTTTTACTATTTGAGCTGCCTATAATCGTTAATCAGCTTCGGATATTACCACTCACACTTCCCTCTCCTGTTTGTGGAAGGACGTATCCCGGTCATGTACAAAGGCAACAAAAGGTTACCAGTTGAGTTAAATGTGTGTTTACTGTAAAGACATGGGTTTCGGTTTTATTCAAGCCTTAGATCTTTTTTCCGTGACGGATATTTCTGCCACTAAAGCTAACATGAACAGTAATCTAACATGTTAACGAGCAAGGGGTAACTTCTGCTTAACTATGATTCTCATTTAATTTTATCTTGAGTTATTTAATCTTATGACACGTGAGCAGGTATGCCTGCCCCAACGCGCAAACATGTCAGCATCTTCTGCTTCTATTGTCACTTTGTAAGGATTTTAAGTTTTACTAACGTTTAGTTTATTTTAGAACTTTGCTATCCTCTCTTATTTTCCATTTCTGGCCAGAATAGGCACGAGTAGAAATTGTTTATACTAATGAGTTGCAAACCGTAAAGGTATTTAAGAAGTGGCTTTTAGGCAAGAGAGGAGAGAGACTTCTTGCTGCTTTGCCACGCGTGTGCTTTTTCGTCAAATCATGCCTTCCTTTAAGGCCGGAATTTAGTTTCCGCTGATATACTAAGACGTAATGTACTATTTTGCATTTTGCTCACTACATACGTAGTTGATTAAATTACGCCTGAAACGGCAAAAATTCCTGAATCATCTTGACTTTTTACATACGTAGTATCTAAAGGCTTATCTTCGCGTTAATAGTCTCTGTGCATGTGTAGCATTTAAGTTTATTTCTTATGTTCTACGTGTCAGGGCAAAAGTGCTTGTCTCTGTGTTCCGAAGTGCGGGAGCGGTTATACGCTGTGAGAAACAAGGGTAAGTTAACCCTTCTCTTATTTGTGTTGTTTGTCATACACACACACCAGCTTAGTTTGAGTAAGCTCAATGCTCCCATTCAGGATTACTAAATGTTTCCAAAGGAATAGCAGTCCTGACAACTTACCACTAATGTTATAATGTCAGAATTTCGTAAAAAAAAAAAAAAAAAAAAAAAAAAAAAAAGATTAAGGAAGAAGTATAAAAAAAAATTATCTCATTAATTCTGTTAGTCTTGCAATGATCCAGATTCGAGAGCGGGTTTATGAAGTGAGGCCCCAAACACCTGAACCTTTTTAGGCTTTTATCTTAGGATTATAAGGTACGTTTACGATTTAAAAAAAATATGGGGGAAAGTGGACATTACCAGAAAGTGTGACCTCTCGAGTGAGTTTATGCGACCTTATAAATTCACCTCACACCAGTTAATTTTTTTTTCTTTTATTAAGAAATTAATTAAAAAAAGAACTATTATTTCTTGACAAGTATTTTGTATGTCTGTTAAATTCTTCGCTCATGTTGATTTAAATAAACATAGTTCGATTTAAAATAATGCTGTTAGTTTCTTCTGACATCCCTTTTTCCCCCATCACGAAACGTTCTCATTTTTTAACTGAAATCGTTATCTGTCATGACCACCTTCACTAAAACTTCGAAATATGTCTACTATCCCCTAAAACCGTAGACATATTTCGAACTTTCGATGACTTTCCAAGTTCATCCTCAACATGGTACTGAGCTCATATCCACAATATCCGGCGCGATAACTGCGTTGAAGATTTATACCGTCTTTTTAACGTCTTAGCGCACCGTCGGCGAGTTCAAAGAGGCGATTCCGGAATCACGAACTTTACCTGATACATGTCAAGCACAGGAAGGAAAAAGAAACTTTTTTTTTTTTTTTTTTTTTTTTTTTTTAATAAAAGAAAGGGTCAGAAGTCGAAAACAACTCCACTCTTTCACCCGACTTGGGACATCTAAATCACAAGCGTCGGATCCAGTGCGGGAGGGGGAGACTGAATGTTTTACACTATAGTATAGGCGTTATGACAGGCACGTGCTTTGCCACATTTCCCGGTTTTTTGTTCCGGTTACACGCACACGTAACTCTTTCTTTCTGTCTGCAGAAATGGAAAGTATTTATACACTGCGACGCAAAAAAACATACAACAGACGAGCTTACATCGACAAGTTTTGCATCCGACAAGACATACGGGCGCAATATGACTGCTGTGTCAGGAGGATCGTGACTCACGAAACTTTTCAGCCAATTAGGTCACACAGTGCGCAGAGGAGGCGGAGGAAGAGCCGTGGGAATGCTGCCCGCAAACACCTGCCCCACGCTCGGACATGGGAGCATTTAAACGTTGTTGCACTCTCATCAAATTCCTCGTTTCTGGTGATGATCCATCTTCAACTCTGCACGCCATGTCCGGATGAAGGAGGCTAGATCCAGGGAAGTATTTAGCAGGAAGGCAGGAAATGTTTTAGACGGAAGTCGGAGGGAAAGTTCACAGATAAATCGCCCTGGTGAGATGACGCAAGGGGTGCAAAGGACCATGAGAAAATTAGTTTTTTTTTTTTTTTCATATAACTCAAATGTAATGCCTCCATCACTTACATCAACAGAAGCATTATTCACGGGTGCAGTGAGCTCTTTGTAAAATGATACTTATTGTGAACAGAAGTATTTCATAGAATAAATATATTTCTCAATACTACTAAAACTAAAATAATAAATTTTGTAAAAACTAAAATTTGTATGAGTTTTAAAAAATAAGGTGAATAACTGTTATCAAAACTTATAATAATTGGCTTCAAGTTAGATCAGAATTATATAATAATGAACACGTAATATTGTGAAACGAAATAATAAAAATTCCTTATTAATAAAATGCTTCAGAATGATTTCCAACAAAATAAGTTTATATATTGTTGACAATTTAAGGAGCACACTGTGAGAACAGAATATAAAAATTTTCGAATAGGAGCCATTTTTTCTGAAGTAATTCGAAGTCAGAACAAACCTATCATTAATTTCTGCGCTGTAATATAGTACACATAGAACCTAAGCCAGCACCTCTACAGTACCACAGGTAATTGATATATTGCTGAAGCTAGCTAACTCTTAAGTTCTGCCCTAAGTTTGAGGAAAAATATCCTGGGGGACGGTCCGAGGGTCTCCTACTCTTCTTGCCCTACCACCGACCTCTCCAGAGAAATTTCAACTCGCTCTGTATTTTGAGTGCCCCCATGCTGCATGGACACGACACACGTAAAAATATCCATGCCTTCCCCGGGATTCAAACCTAGGCTCAACAGTACAGCAATTAGTGTCACTAACCATTAGGCATAATTCGTATTACACAAAGATGCAGTAGACTGATTACACTCACGCCCGACTTCAGCAATTTCGGCGCCCTAGGCGGTCAGTACAATTAGTGCTCCATATAAGTTTAACACATTAATAGTTTAAAGCAAAATATACTTTCATTTAGTTGTTGCCTGCAAGAACAACTTAGAAGGCCCTTTCTGAAAATTGGCGTTCAAGCTGTTGCCTATGTCGCTTATGCTTGGAACTAACCCTGATCACACTGCAAATTATAGTTCGACCGCCTCATCTGCGACCATGAGCGCAAATACGCATGCGCCATTCGGACTGAATTATTCTCAAAATAGGGTGGAAGGATGGGGATTTTCTTTCCCTCTAAACATATCTCTTTCCGGAGAAGAGAGACGTTCACGTGGCCTTTTACGCCGCAGCAAGTAATAACGCTCCTTTTGGACGAGTCTATGTGTTTTGGCAGAATGCCAACCAGGGTTGCGTTTGAAACGATCGAACTATATCTGTGATATTCAAGTGACTATGACCTCTACGTATATATGTAAAAAGTGCACATAAGATGATATAATGTGTGGGTAACAGAAACTCAGAAACATTCACATTTATAACCAACAAGTGTTCGGGGTTACTTGAATAAAACTGGGATAAAGCTTGGTAGGTAGGCCCTATGCGCTTTCTTGTAGTTGAAAAACCCAATAAATACCACTTCGCACAATACGATAACTGCAGTTCTTTCTCGTCACTTCTTTCGGACGCCAAATTGACATTCTCGTGCTTCAGATAACTCAAGATTATTTCGAAGACTAAAAGTTCCTGCATGGAACCTACTACATTCTAACCCTTCTACAACATATCAGCAGCCTTTAGATTCGCACTGTATAAACAAAGAAGAAAGGACGATTAAAGCTTACTAATAGTTGAACTAAATTAATGAATTAATTCAAAATAAGAAAAATGCAATTTATTATGATAAACTAAAATAATAAATATCAATCGAAGCACTACATTATAATGTTTAAAATACATTGCGCAACATGTATTTTAAAATAATAAAGTAAGCTCTTCAAATATGCACCGTCGTTTGTTAATTTGCAAAGATTTTACGTTGCTGAAATCCAGCTACAAATGTTAAAGTGAACATTATAAAAACACTGGTACGTTATTGTTTTTGAGTGTCTGTATTAAGTAAAAGTATTCACATAATGCATATTTTAACAAAGACCTCATGAAATCTTGTCCTTCATTGTAAGACATCGTGTATATATCAGAACGCCCACTGAATTACGAAATAAAGAGTAATCATCGCTTATTGAGAAATATTTACAATTTTGCTACCATTAAAACTTCAAAAAACAAAAACAAAAAAAATTCTCTACTGCTTTTTACCTATCGCTAATTCGCTAGTTTTTCCTCTCGAAGCAATGCAAATGCCTGAGGGCAAAAGGCGAAACAATACATAAGCTCGAAGGCAATAATTTTGAAGCAATTATCAAAATCGTGCTTACCGTTGCGCACTTTTTACGGAACAGGTGTTGCCGAAAAATGCAGTAACTGCCTCAAATTACTTTTGAATTAAAAGCGGAGCTTTTGACTTTAAAGATTCGATGAACTAGATTTACGATACTGCAGCATAGAACAGGGTGAATGAAAAAATATTTAATGACGTACTAGAAACAATATATCAGAAGCAGGTGCATTTTTCCAAATAATTAAAGCCACTTGCCTATTTTCACAAAAGAAAACAACTTGAATCAAACACCATATTTAAAACCTTCCATAGTATAAAGAGTTACGCTGGAGTAAATTTGGGGAGAAGTTTTCAGCTATATAAAGTACTTGTAATCAGTGAAATAATAATGCTATTTTTAAGCCAGTTTTAAAACCACGAGAAATTCAGTCTCAAACTAGCGAAGACTTAAAATGAAAATGCTTTAATCATTCCTTTTACGCTACAAATGCATTAAGAGGTACGTAATTCTTACGTGAGTTAAAACATTAATCCCAGCCGTTTGTGTAAATTTTAGTGATTATTTCTTTTACTCCAATGACGTAAAATTGAATTTTATGTATTCTTAAAGTAATTACGAGTACGTTCATGTAGATTATTTAGCTAATGTTCTAAACTGATAATTTTATCAAAAATAGTCTATAATAATAATAACAGTAATAATACTGATAATAATTAACAATAACAATAATAGTAATAAAACTAAAAATAATGAACACTAATAAAATAAAATCTGCAAAGGTTTAGATTTTAACGTCGCCCAGAAGGGCTTTTTTCGGAGTTTTATACGATTTTGCTGGCATCATATTAATCAATCTAATCTTGTACTCGATCCTGCTGACTATTATTTCTTTTATTTCTCTAAATAGAAAATAAAGACTAAGAAAAAGTACGAGACAAAATGATCCAAGTCTTATTCGCTCTTATGGTCGCGAAAAACTGAGGTGTAAGTTTCAAATATGCTGCTCAGCTAAATATTTCAGGTAAACTTTAAATCGGAGACAATAAAAATGGCTTAAGAACCCACTGAAGAAACTTTCTGTTGATGAAAACCAGATGCTTAAGTGATTACAGTGGGCGCGTGATCATTTAGGATAGACTGTGGATTAATGACAAAGTTACCTGGAATAATGAAACAACACTTTTTTTTAACACCCACATTTTATACGGCACCGTCATAATGAGCACCTTCAAACACGTTGTATATACGTCGATCAAAATGTAAGACACAATCCACCGTAGCTCGGTAATAGTATCAGAAAAATGAAATTTTGTAGGTAGAAGTATTGGTCCTTTGGAAATGTTTTCTCAGCTACGCTGCAGTTATATTTATTTCCAGGATACTAATGGACGTCCAATGTTCTCACGATCACGAACGAAATGAAATAGCCAGATTTAATCCACATGATAGCTCCATGAAAGTACTTCGGAAAATTCTAAGAGATACTTTGTCGAAGATCATCAAAACGCATCGTCTTCCTTGTCAAAAGCCATGAAAAACAGTCAGCACACAACTTCTTATATCTCAATCGCTACATTAACGTTAACACATATCCTTTTGCCATATCTGTGAATTCCACGGTCTGTCTCGTGAATATGCTTCTGCCATTTTGGACAAGTTTCTCAATAACTGGTGTTTTTTCAACGGTTCTGATGGATGAAAGATTATCTAGCAAGTCTTTGATGTCGTACTGACCACCCCAAAACCTCTGAAGCCATCAACACACATTGCTTCAATTCACAGATTATTTATAGACTGGCAACAGCTTACTGTGAATCGATGTTGCTGATTTATCCTCGGATTTCTAGGGAGATTCGATCATGCACGTTGGAATAGAAGGGTGTCGCTAGTCCATAATGGATAACAAATAAAAATTAGTTTAAATGACAAGTGCTTTTTTCAACCTATAAATTTCCTTTATCTAGTGTTTATCATTACTAAACTACAGTGGATTGTGTGTTCCTTTTGACTGAGTTATATACCATAGTAACAGTACAGAACTCTACTAAAGTTATCATAGAGGGAGTACCTGGAGTGGGCTGACTTCACACGAAAGAAGGAACAAAGAATGCGGCGCATTATACTGATGTGCTTGAAAGAAAATGCTTCCTTAAGCTCTTACCATGTATTAAAATAATATTTACATCTTTCAGGATGATAATGCATCGTGCTATCGAAGACGAACTGTAAACAATCCCTCCCTCCGTTAAATCAAATCAAAAATTGTAATAGCAACCACAAATATCAGATTTCATTCGAATTGAAAATATTTAGATGACACTGAAACAGAAAGCCAGTTTTCAGAAATGAAAGCAATAAGGTTTCCCCTCTCTCATCCCAATGGCGAGCAGAAGTCATTATCATAAACGTTGGTTACTACGAAGGCTAGAAGCGGTGGTCACTTTATTACGAAGGCACCTAACAGGTGAGCCATCTTCGCCTCCTATGAAGGAACGGTTACAACCATGCGATATGCATAATGATATGTCCACGCGATATGCATAATTAGAGACAAAAGTATCTCAAACATGTTTAAAATTCACCGAGTAATGTAAAATATTTGGTATTCTGCAGAGAATCTTATTATTTTCTTTTGAATTTAAAAACATATTTACAGTTTGCAAGAATTATTAAAAAAATTATCTTGGCTTTACAGTTTCTTTCCATTTCTTGCGCATAATATCTTATGTTAGAAAAGGTGAAGAGAGAAACTGTGTGTTGTGAGAACGACGCACTCAGCTGATCAATGTTCAAGTTTAGGGTGTTAAATGTTGTCATTTTTTACATTCTCTATACTATTAATATCTGGGATGTAAAGTGATGAAGATATTCGAATCTGCCCTGGATGTTGTTACTGCCTAACAAATGTTACGGCACGAAGTTGTAAAAGGAGTTTAAAATTGCGAACTGTTTTGATTCTAGTTTTAAGATATTATGAGATGAGTATCAGCTTAAGGCATGAACAGCCTACTTTAGTTATTGTTTATTTCGGTTATTATTTATTGTTATTATTTTAGTTATTGCTTCCAGCGTTGGTAGTGACATCTTGATTAATATGATTCAGAAAGGCGAAGAAAAAAGAAAGCCGAAGGGAAAAAATGCGCGTTACATAAACGCATTCAGCTGATCAATGTTTAGGTTTACAAGTAATGTTTTCGCAAACGAGAGTAATTAAAAATTTAAAAAAAAAACCTGAAAGCTTTCATATTTGATATTACGCCCAAAAGGGAGGTTCCCCCTCATTTACACACACATACACGTTACCACAGCATTCACGTACCTTTGGGATAAGGATATTTAAGAAAAACATATCTTTAGAATTTCCGATAGACAGTCTCGCGCGCTGAAGATATAACCCGCCCCCCATCCCTCCGTGCAATGTTGCTATTGCTCGCTAAAATTAACAATAAAAAAATTGTTAAAGATTTACAAGATATGAAATAGACATTAAAAAATTCCAGATTCCAAATTCGGTGTTCCAGGTGCTCATATTCGGGTGGAGGACTACGTAATTCAAAATTTTAGGGCTAAGTACCGTATTAAGTACCGTTGTTTTTCACAATGAAAGAAACATATATACATTCATGCAGATTCTTCATTATTTAATTTATTTAAATACAACACTGGGCGATAATGTTTGGTGGCAACAATTTAGAAAGTGATACAACAGTTTTAGTGATTCAAAGCAAAATGCCGTTTCGAGATTAATAGACCTTCTGGGCTAAAGTCCCTTTCGGCTAACAACCTGAGAGATATAATTGAGCAGTCAAAAAAAAAATTTTAGTCTCGTTAACTACAAATTTATTACAGAAGTTGCATATTTATTAATTTATTCATCACAAAATCAACAGCTTACTAGTTTACAGTAACTTCTTTGTTTTAAAAAAACCTTAAATATCTTTCGAAGTCTCTATAAAAGTATTTTTAAATTGATATATGATTTATTAATCTTATCATTTGATCATTTTGTGAAATGTAAATAGATGCGCAAAATTTACCTTTTCATGAAGAATTTGCAGAATTTTTGCACCAAGCTATAGAATAAGGGAAAAACTGCTTCAAAATTCTTCGCGATCTATCAAAAATTTTCTCAAAAACATATATTTTGAGAATCACAAAACAAAATTCTTCAAGCAGACTATTTAAATTAAAATACAGAATATTTACATAGAGTAGCACTAATCACTTATTTTAATTACTTATTTAAAGTATAGGAACATGACATTTCACATCAAAGCATGTTCTAAATACTTATTAAAATGTGTGTCCAAAAGCCAAAAAGAGAAACAAGAAGCACTTTGAACCATCTAGGCAGTGGCAATCGCTATATTTATAAATAGCAGAGGTATAGTTAAAAAAAAGTTCAGGATTTATTTCCGTTAAAGTTTTATGCTCCAGATTTCTCACAAGCAGATTTTGTTTTTTTCTACAATAGGTAGCTACCTCAACGGGAGACATGTAATTCTAAATTAAAAATTTGCCCCACACAAGGTATTCTAAAACTGAAGAAAATTACTGCATTCAATTAAGGAAATGAAAAAAAAAAATGTCGAAAAAATGGGCGGGAATACACGTATAAAAAATGAGACACATCTTTCAAGACACAAACGCGTCCTTTCAAGACACTTTTCTTTTTACAAAAAAAGTGTAGCCTTTCATTTCCGGTGTCATAGGACTTGCTTTTTTTGCTCCATCACTCTCCACTTTGCTTAGTGACAGTTGTTAGCAGACGACAGGTGAGGACGTAAGTTTGTGTTCTGAGGCTTTGCATGTAGTGGCTCACGAAATTGTACTAACGTTTATTAGATGTTTCTCATACTATTTACGGTTTTAATGACCGCCATTATTTGCTCAGCTTTTAGTTTTTTATTTGCTTCACTGGTAACGGTTTCGTTAAAATGAATAAACGAAATGTAATAAAAGAATGAGATTTTACGGGAGTATCACTGCTTACATAATACACTTTTAGAATGAATATACACACCATTTAGAATTTAATTTGAAAAACCATTATTTTTACTATATCTACAAAAGAATGAAAGTATTTAACTTTTCTTCAATTCTGTGATATGTTTAACTCAAATGATAGGTTTAATTTAAATACGGTGAGGCTCTCCAAAAAATTTATAACACATGCAGCACAATATTCCATAACAATTCCTTTAACATCACAGAAGATAAGAATTTTAATGAATAATTTCAATCAAAGTGTAGCTAATAGAAATCAGAAATACGTATTAATGGAATTGGCAACACCACGCGAGATGCTCTTTCTTTATTTGCAATAAAGTAACCGGATATCGGACAATGAAAAATCATTTGGAATGTAACATATGGAAAAAAAAAAAAAAAAAAAAAAAAAAAAAGAGTTTCTCAGTACACTTTTAAAAATTGTAAACTTAAAACAAATGTAAAATATAATAAAAAAAATCAAAATTATTCAGCATCATTACGTAATATATGGCATCAGAAATATCTTTTATTACTTAAAAGAAAGCTGAAAATATTCATAAAAATTATTTAAAAAGGAAAATAAATATACGAATTATTAAGAAGCAAATTTACTGATTTTAAATACAGGTTACTAAATGTTTATTAACTTTCAAAGATAAATTAAAAATCGTAAGTCAAATGCTGAGATATAATGCTGAGAATCGATTATAGGCGAGAGCATGCGGAAGATCAGTTAAAGATTTCATGTTTTAAGTAATGGTAACACACATTGCTTTGCCGCTCAGTTTTTAATTAACAACAGACATTAAATTTGAAAGATATATTTAAAATCTCATGTTTCGCCGAATGGCAGTGCTGTCAGAATCCACTAAAGGAACACGTGTGGAAGATAAATTAAAGGCATTATATTTCGCTCAGTGGCAGCAATCTCGAAAAGCTACTTGTAGATGCTTTTCAGTCTAATCGACTGTCAGTTTCCGTGAGGCATGATCGTGTTTATGAACTTTACTTCACCAGAAAAGGAATTTACATATTAAGTGCAAAAAATACACTTCTTCCAGAGTATAAAAAACTTATATTTAATCAAAATCTGTTATTGCGGTTGGAAGGCACAAAAAAATTACAATAGTTTGTAGTCAAAAGCCTTATTTTTCAGAAGTATGTATTTTTCAAACCAATGGTTTTTTTTTTAATATTTATTTAATAAAATTCTTTTTATGGAACATTCAAGTAACATTTCATTTATAGTAACATTTCATTTATATAACACATTTTGAGGTTTCAAATTTTTTTGTTTCCAAATCAAAATATCCTCTGCTGTCGAGTGACGAAGTTAAGTAGGCAGGTAGCAGGACAAGGGAAATATCTTCTTAGTCGAAGCACTAATACTCAAGAAAGAATCCGCAAATTCAACAGTTCTTTTTAAAGGTTTGCCATGACACGTACTCCCACTCAAATACTTGAAGACTTTCCCCAAAGTCAGTTCTGTACGAAAATTAATCTAATCTTGCACTTCCAATACAGTTTTAAACATGAAACCCCATCAAATCATTTTCATTTATTGAATTTGATTTTGATTTACGTTTTTCATTGATTCAGAATTATTCAAAAATAGTTTGAAACTAAATGTATTTTTAATCTAGCTAAATTTTTATACTTTGTTTTCACAGGATGGTTTGTTAAATGAAAAGCAAAATTTCAACATTTTGGAGTATCTTATACATGGGAACAAATATGGAACAATTTTTCCCAGACGCTTTAATTCATAAAAACCATAAGCCCCTCTCTATCCTAAATCCTTTGTTTCACAAAAAAAAGTTTGAAGCCCTCAAGCGTCAGCATGAAGGCTATATGTCAAATTCTGTAACTCTCCCTAAGGGCTCTGAAGAAGCACAAAAAGATAAAATGCAAAGTGTCGCCAACGGGCAGGGAAAAAATGTTCACTATTTCACATTGCGAAACAGTATGTTTCGAGGTCTTTCTAACGGATGTTTCAAGTGTAGAGTTATAATCAAGATAAACAAGTATTTCTTCCTTTATAAATCTCGACACGTTTCTGAACATGCTGCGAGAGGCTTTAAAGATTTCCACATAAGTTGCTCTAAGGTTACGATGAATAATGGAGTATATTCTATTCTATGGGGCATCAATGAAAATATTAAAAATTTTATTGGCACAGCGTGAAAAAAATGTCTTGTAGTACGACGTTATGCTTAGCTGAGTGGTTCCCAAACTTAAAATGCCTGAGGACTCCTTTTTATAACAAAAACCTGACCATGAACCCCCAAGCGAAATAACTTTATACAAGTGCATAATAGAAAAATTACAAATTCAATTTTGATGTCTTTAATGGTAAACGGTGACTTGAAAATAACAGACAAAGAAAGCATTCTGGTATATAAAATAGTATTTACTGAAATTATAACTTGTGTTTTAAAATACAAAAACACATTTTTCCCCCCTAATGAGATGATATCATATGAAATTATTTATGTTCGGCTCTATGTTTGTGTATGTAATATTCTGAAGTCTGTATGAGCATTAACAGTCGGCTTTTGTTTTTCGTAAACCGGTTTATAACTGCACTAGATCCACGTTCTACTAAATAGGAAATTACAGGAAAGAAATCAGCAACTTTTCTACGATGACCCATAATGTTGGATATAAAACTGGTATCTGTTTTCGCACTCAGAATTTGTGAAAAAGCTAAGCGACGCTGACTGCTGTACCGAAGGGCCCCGGTTCGAATCCCCGAGAAGTCATGGGTGTTCGTAAATGTATAGTGTCTGTGCGGCATGGGGGCACTCTAAATACGCTGCCAGCCGAATGTCCTCTCGAGAAGTTGATGTCAGGCGAAAAGGGGTGGAAAACTTCGGATCCGTTTTCTCCCTCGGGATGCTCTCTTTCATAACTGGCGGCGGAACTCAGATAAAGTCGGGCTGTCAGCTATAAGGTGCTCAAAGATTCTGCCAACGACAGGCGATTTAACTCCTTGCCGTGACGAATGTCGTGGACTTAGATGCCGTCCTAATGACGGTATTTTCAAATATTTTCCTTTGGTTATTTTTAAAAAAGTGAAATATTTATCTTTGTGTCGGTGTGGACTTCTGTTAAATGCTCCTTGAGCTTCAAAAAATTAGATCAAAGTAGGCCTTTTATTACATGAATATTTCAAATTCGTACACATTGCTGTTCATACACATCAGTTTTTTTTATTTACTTTAATTTTGCTTTCAAAATTTGCTTAGTCCAGCTTTTTCAACAAAAAGTTTTTTTATTTTTTTAATATTATAAAGGTAATTTCTTGAGGGAAAAAATATTCATGTAAAAGCGATTTAAATAAGGATATATAAGAAGAAAATCTATCCTAAAAATAAATAAATAAAAGCTATAGAATTCTAACACTGAATATGCAATGCTAAGTGACTGACTATGGAACTTCAATTAATTTTCTTTCATTATTGGCGGTAAAATAAAATAAAAAAAAAAAAAAAAAAAAAAAGGCACACTAAAAGAACTATTCCACACACAAACAAAGAAATGCTGGCAGACGATGTTCAGCCTCACCCCTTTGCCTCTGAAGTGAAGGTTAAAAGGTTTTAGGAACATTCCCAGGGCTTCTTATCCCATTTCCTCTGGAGGAAGGTGTACTATCAAATTCCCTGGCAATTCTTCCAGTACAACTTCCGGCGTAAGACAGCTTACGACAGGTGAAACACCCCCACACATAGATACACCCTTCAAGTTCTGGCGCACACCCAAAAAAGAACTGCATCTGTCTATCCAAACCGACGCGCTCAAATGAGTGTTTCAGCAATTGAAGCTAGATTTAAAGAAACAATGGATGCGGAAAAACAGATGATACAAGAAGCCCACTGCGCAATATCAATCCACATTAATTCAGCTATTTTGCGTATTAATTCTGCCAGTTTTCAGCAAATGCACTTCAAGGCAACGGTCAGTAGCTGTGAACTAGACGAAATTGGATAAGAAAAGAACAGCAGCATTCAAAGTTAGAAATAGTATTTCTTCGCTCAAGGAAAACTTAAAGCAGTTAAACATGAATGTACGATCTTATTTCAAGATTTTTTGAGCATAAAATATTACTCCTGACTTTTTTTAATGCATTTGCATCTTGTCAATAGAATGAAACATATTGGATTATTTAATAATATGTTCGTGGAATACTATAATCTTTAAATTTGTGAAAAAATTAGAGTTACGGAACATGTATATGCAGTATGAATAACTTTTCTGAATAAATATTGATATTTACTTTGAATTCCATAAAAAGCCTCCTCCCTCAAAAAAAAAAAAAAAAAAAAGGGGGGGGGCAAGTAATTATTGAATGTACAACATCAAAACTAAATTCAATTATAAAGTATAGCCAATAGGAAGAAATATTTTTATAAATCTTTTCGGAACAAAACACCGAAGATCACTGTGTATGATAAACCATGTGTCACACAAAAATTCCTCATAAAAACAAGTTACTGAAAAACTTTCAAACCAGAATAAACGGTCTGTGTAGCAATCCTGGGACCGCAGTGTTTAAAATTTAAGCAGCTACAACATGGAAATAACATCATTATTCGTAAAGACAATGTTTTCGTTAGAATACGAACTGGATATGACCTCCTTACACGCAGATAAAAAAATACACATTATACATAAAGGTTATAAAAACATATTCCGTGAAACAGGTTAACTAACTCCCGGTGCCTTGCCATTAACTCACAGCAAACCAATGCCTCGTTGTATAAAGCAATTACTTCCACGTTATTATTTCCTTACATAAGAGTTTTCTTAAACTTTTTTTAAGCGAGGACTGCTTTTATAAATTAGAATGTTCTTTGGAGCACCTTACTCTTTTGCCTTTCGAAAAAAAAAAAAAAAAAAAAAAAACAGCATGTGTTACTATCACTATAACTGGCTTCGAATTCCGGACAGGGCATGGATGTTTGTAAGTGTATAGTGTCTGTGTGGCATGGGAGTACTTAAAACACCAGCGAGCCGAAAATCCTCTTCAGCGATTTGACCGTAGTGGAAGAGAAATGGGAGATCCTCGGTTCGTTCCTCGAGACGTTCTCCATCAAAACTGGGAAGCAGCTGCACTGTAAATAATGCTGTGAGAATACACTTGCACAATAAATGGTGAAATTCTGTTGTCCCGCCCACTTCTATTTGTACTGTAGGTATAATTATATTTTTAGAACGCAATTCATTAAAATTAATTTAATTTTCCATTGATATTAAGTAGTAATTAAATTAACGGCAGAAAATTTATATTAGTTTTTAATATTTCGAGACTATTAGAGCCTGGATAATCTTTACCTCATTAAAAATTAAATAAATGTTAGTTCTCAGATTAGTGATAGCCTTTCGATTCTTGCATAGGTGTTCCATGCTTTTAGGTAATGGTGGTAACAAGCTGCTTTAAAACCTCCTTCTTTTGCTAAGACTCAGGAAAACCGTAAATTGGATAAACGGAAATAAATTTCATAAAATACCAGTCTTAAGAGAGGAAGGTGATAGGCAATTGCCATTTGCAATCTCCAACCCTGAAATTTTCAGCTCTAGTATCGGTATAGGCAGTTAACTTGAATTTTACTTTTTGTCTTTTTTGGAAATCTTACAAGGGCAGGCTTTGAGGACCACTCGTACACACACAGAACATCAGAATGGAAAATGTGGTCTTAACCGTTAAGAACTATAATGATTCAGAGTCACTTCCAAATTGGTTACTATTAAAAAAATTGCTGCATTTCGAAGTGTACATATGTTCCTTATGATTATCAATTACCTGATTAACCCTGATCTCGTCCACACGGTATGCACACGATGGTGCATCGTGTAAAGATAGTCGTACAAAAGACTTGCGTTTTATAAAGTCTTTAATTTTACTAGGTAAAGATAGTTTAGTAAAATTAAAGACTTACCACACGTAAGTCTTTTGTTACTAGACTATCAAAGCACTTGAAGAATCCAAACCGCAACAGCATTTAATTCTTATCGAGCGGAACAAATAAGAGTCCTGAAAATCAGAACAGTCATTATACAGTGAATGCAGTGCTCAACAAGGACATTCATGGTTCAATATTCACAGAACAGACTGTTTCATAACACAGCATGTGATACCAGTATGTATTCATAATTCATCTGTAGAATTTGAAATAGTTATATTCATCTTTGGGTTTCGAGATTTTTTTTCAACCTTCATCCCATTCTTCCTAACAGTATGCAACAAAACTTTTCATCATTAATGCATTTCTCCACCTATGCGGAGCACGTACCGTTCATCTGCAAAACTTTAAATTAATCCGGATTGCAGACTTCGAAATTTTGGCAGAACACTTGTAAAGTCATTAGGAATTTTTTTTTGAAGCAGGAGTCATGAAAAATGAGCAATGCCCTCGCCGAGACTCGAACCACGGACTCTTGAATACGCGCGGAGCGTGCTGACCACTACACCAAGAAGGCATGAGAAATACCTTAAACCTTACCCACTAAATGAGAATTACTGCAGTTAAAAAAACGGATGAAATGCAGTTCGTGATATGCTTCTTGAGCCTTCAGATATTCACCGACGTTCCGATAACATCATCCAGCTGGAATGTGAATTCCCCTCTTTAGGAGTTTCGTATCATATTTATATTTCTGAATTACTTCCGAGCTGAGTAAAGTTTTTATATTCTAAGATATTTACAGAAAATTATCTATAACTGCACTTTTATTTATTTTTTTAAATGCATCGAAATTAAACGAATAATTTCTCGGCAAGTAACTTTTGCAAATTAAAGTGACAACATTACAACAATAAACAAAGAAGAATTTTTTGCTCCTGTCATTTTATATCAAATATTCGTAAACCTAAAATATCAGACAACCTAGCACCGGCTGGCACGACACTTAAGTATCATCTTTCCTTTTTGACTCGGTCGATGAAGACCTTCCAGCGATATAATATAATGTTCCATTATCTTACTGTCAAGGTGTTTGATAAGGCAATGGAAGAAAAATCGATTGATTCATCCATCTCAGCCAGCGCCCATTATGGAACTGTAGCCAATTCTGCAGTCGGGAGGTTACCAGCTATTCTGTTGTCCCTTTTCCTAATGTTCGGTTTGAATCTAGGTTAAAATACAGATGTCGATCAGTATGTTTCACCATTGGATAGTTTTAAGACTTCAATGCATAATATTTTGAAAGAATGGTAAATTACACTAAACTCTTTGTACAATAAAACAATGCTCGATTATTAACCAATTTCAAAATGCATAATTAAATGGTTATTTATGCATTTGATGTAACTTTGAATCCCCGATCACTGAAGTGAAACGAAGAATCCATACCCCTTCCCAACGAAAATTAAAGCATTTTTAAATTTATCAGTCAGAATCAGTGGACTAAATTGAACCACACAATCTTTCGTGTCAGAAGTGGAAACACTCCTTTGCGTTTTTATCATACTGACGCTAAACATGTAATTTGAAATCTTCGGAATGAACTGGATGG
This sequence comes from Stegodyphus dumicola, assembly GCF_044657685.1. Lineage (NCBI taxonomy): Eukaryota > Metazoa > Arthropoda > Arachnida > Araneae > Eresidae > Stegodyphus > Stegodyphus dumicola. Next base: position 41,647,986 of record NC_140776.1, read on the forward strand.
TATAAAATTACAATCTTCATCATTATTTTGAAAGTACAGCATAATTTGATACATTTTGCAAGATCAAGTGGCTAAAACGAAGCAGAAAATGATTCAGTTGTATTTGAAAAAAAATTTTGAGCTCTTCAGGTCCGTGAATAACTTATCAAATCCATATTGACCCAGAATTTAAACAGGCAAAACGTGAAAACAGAACGTATCCTTTGCAGTTTCATTTTCCCAAACGCGGAAGCATACTGAAAAGACTTAGAAGCGGTGGAAATGATGACAATAAGTTAAATCAAGTCGTTAGATGTTGGGATGATATGAAACAGCAGATAATGGGGTGAAGGACAAAGAGTGTAATTTATTAACATCTCATCGTCATTAAATCCTCCAGGGTAGATAAGTCATGAACGCTTACAACATTTTAACCTGTTTACCGCCCACGTGACTATTGTGGCTAATTATTACGTCGAGATTAGAATCCATGATAAAGCGCGAATGTTTGTGACTATTATGGCTTTTTGGAATGAGAACATGGAGTTAATATAAACGATATCAAATACATCGATTCGAAAATTCTCTAGGGAAAACTGATAGCAGTGACACCAGGGTACAGATTCTTGAGATTCATCCTCTGTGGATGATATCGATCAAAATCGGATGCAGCTAGGCAGAACCATTGTATGCTTTCATCTTAGTTAAATTACACTGTTCGGCACTTTTTTTTGGAGGGGGGGGGCTGTAACATTTGTAGGTGTTTCGGACACATATCATGCTGCTGAATCCAAAAGTGCCTTTTCCCAACTAACTAATTTTAAAGAGATCACAGAACTGAACTCAATTTTACCAGAAAATTTTCTTAGAATACCCCCTGTTTTAGTCAACAGTTTAAAGAAGCCCAGTTTTAGATGAAACTTATGTAAATTAATCTAATTTTCTATCTAACCTTCCATAACGTAATACAAGGAAGATAACGTCAAGCTAAAGAGATTACAATCGAGCCATTCAAAATTCGAATCGATTCATTCCAGAGATCAAATCGATTTATTCAAGTATAACACTTCTTTCGTGATCGAAATACATTTCTCTACCTAGTCAGAGGGCGTAAATTAAATGGAATTATGATCTCGAAATTATAATAACAAAAAGAAAGCATAATACGTCCATTGTAGCGCATAAAGAACAGCAGTATTAAAATTCCGTAACATCAAGTCATTCAGAAAAACGGATCCATAACCTTCAAAGGCTAGCAAATTTGTTTTTGCGTTCTTGCGCCGCAGACGATTAAAGCACGAAGACACCGGCAACCTTTTGACCTGGGGATCCCAAGGCGCACGGTTACGATTAAAGCCGTGATCTACGCTACACTGCATTACACTACGGCGAAGCCGGTTGGAAACGAATGACCATTGTTTAAAAGCAAGTCTTTTTCCTTGCGTGATGTTCCAATGTCAGGGAAACTTAGGGTTATTATGGTCTCACATAAAAAAGGTTTGCAGAAAGCAGACTTGGCGAACATTGGCAGAGTTCTGTTTAATAGAATACAGAAACTAGTGCCTCAAAAAGTGTTACCAATTTTAAATTATTATAATACTTTTAAATTATATTAATGTATAAATTGTTTAAATTCAAATTTATCAAATTTCCATACGCATTCAACATGGCGAATAATGTCTGAATAGTAATTAATATCTAAATGGGGGGAAATTTAACTGCCCAATAAGGAGAACGAAAAATTCTTTTTAACTAATCAAACAAAAAACTGAATGAATCCCACAGATTTCATCAAACATATTTTTTTTGCTTTAAATTACGGCTAAATGTTCAGAATCGTTCAATATTTCGACTTGGAGTGCATCTTATCTGCGATTACCTTTATGCCGAATTTAAATTCACAATAATTCCTTGTCAAACTCTTCATTCCTGTATATCATCCACAAGCCTAGACTAAACAACATGGAACTAATACTTTATTCAAATAGTTATTTACTTATTTTATTTTGAATATTATTTTTAGCAATTAAAAAAAAGTCTTTATTTCTGGGATGCTGTGCCTCAGAGACTAGACTCAGAGAAAATTCAATAGAAAAGAAATGATAAATATATAAAATAAATCCCAGTAAAGAAATCACTTGAACAAAAAATCAGATTAACAATTAAAAAAGAATAAAATATTAATCCATATGACCTAAGAATGTGTATATAAATTAATGGCGAGGACTAGCCATTTTTAGGCTTTCGCCACTTCTAAAGCCACAAGTAGTGGTCATTTTATTATGGAGGAATTTAATAGGCGGTCACCGTTACCTTCTATGAAGGAACAGACAATTTCACATCCATGCCTTCTCCGGGATTCGAACCCGGTCCCTTTGGTATTGCAGTTGGCTTTCCTAATTGCTATACCTACCGTAAAGGCGACTTAAACGCAGAAATGGCTCCTATTGAAATTAGTTCAGCCAGTGTTTTTCAAAATTTGTTGACTCAAGAAACCGATAAAAGTATTTTGTGGGCTCAAGTAAACTTCAAAGGTATGCGTACCTCTCAGGAACCCCCATTGGAAAAGGCAAGTGCGAAAAAAAATTCTTGAAAATATGTCAATATTGAGTACATTTTACGCAGAAAAATAAAAATAAAAATTATCATTTTATTTGATATAAATACTCTTTTGTTTTAAGCAGCGGTAATATGGAAATAAAAGCGTATTTAATTCATTATTTTAAATTTTTAGTTTATCGATTCACGTGGCATTTAAAAATTCTTTCGAAATTTGATCTGCGGAACCTCAAGAGCAGGTACATGGATTCGCAAAGTTATCTGAACGCAGCTGATTGATTGATTATGGCAATTATTAATGATTATTGGATAAATCACTCTAGGGCTATCTGCGTAAGCGAAAGAGATGCCTTTATGGAGAACTTTCTATGGTAAATTGGCTTACATCCACGTTACACATAAGGAAAATGACGAAAACGCCCATGTAGACAGAATCTTTGCCTGGAATCGAACCCAGGTCGAATTACCAGCGTTCAGCGACTTCATCGCTCGACCGCTGGCGGGTAAACGCGGCTACAAGACTGCTGCTTCAGAACCTATTTATTTATACCTGCCCTTAAAATATTCGCTGCACTTTAGATTATTAATAAATATTTACAAGAATTCCAGGATAATTCTCTGTGTTGATAGCATTCATGTGAACCTTAGCTCAAAGATTCATTTAATTGCTCGATGCTGATAGGACACCAGCCAATCATTCGATTTAGAAATACATTATTGGGATTGAAGTCCGACAACTAAAGAATGTGCTACTCATCCACAAAGCGATGTAATGCCAAAAATAGAAAACCAGTCTCTTGTCCACGCATGTTCTTTTGTCTGGCAGTCAGATATCAAGCTTATAAAATGTCCGAAAAGAGCGTTATTTATCGGCGAAACACGCGAAGACATCAAATTACCGATTTTTCTGAACTCTGGTAAAACAATGGCTACATTTTTCGGAATCGCGCAGTCTTTTACATTTTCGGCACGGAACCAATAGCAATATTTTAAAAAAATGGCTTGTCGTTTCTCCTAAGAACATACTTTTTTTTTTTTTTTTTTTTTTAAGGTGGAAGAACACGAATGAATGGAAAGGAATGAACAAAAGAAAAACTAACAACATTCTAATAACTTTCCGAATTCGGCAAGAAAATTGTGGGAAACGACTGACCATAGTCTGATCGAAGGACGTTGCCACCATCGCTGATTGTTCCTGTGTGTTTACAGAGAAAGAAGAAGAAGTAGAAGGATTGTCAAATGTATCACACATCGATAATGGTTAGCTGAACTGGAGCGCAAATAATTGAACGGGAGAAAAAAGGATAAACGCGAGAAAAAATGCGACGTGTCTTCTCACTACATCAAGGGTACCATTTTATTGTCACGTAGTAGATGTAAGCATACAAATGCATAGCAGAATTTCCACAACATTTAAGTTTTATAAGAAAACCGATTTATATTTTAAACTCCGGAAAAGCTTAAGATTTTGAAAATATGTTTTATTTTAAATGTACCGATTTATTCGATATAATGCAAATATGGAAATTAAGACATTCTGCCTGTCTGTACTGTACGATTTTATTAATTTATAATCAAATACAGGAAAACCGGTTTGAAGCGAATTAGATTTCGGCAGTCGAAAGAAATACTGTTTCCCGCTTTTACGCGATTGACAAATTAGTTAAGCCATGTTTTTTTGAAGAAAATTAAGATTTATATTGCGCACGGAACGAAATATTTCATATATAACCGAACTACTTTGGTCACAAATCATGTATCTGAAATCACAAAAATGAATAAAAAATGTACATATTAACATTATTTTTTTAAAAAAAATCAACATACCAATTAAAAACGAAATAAATAAATAAATAAAAAGGGGTTGGGGGCTAAAAATAAAGAAATTTTAGTATAATTTTAAATTCCTTTACGACTTCCGGTCTAGTTCTTTTAGTTTTTTAGGGAATGAAATGAAAGCATTTAAAAGCTTTTTAAACATTATTTTTACGAATTTTGAAGTATGAAAGGCCTCAAGGGAGTGAAGTTTTGCCGGAAAAATAAGTTACAGGGGCCAGTCCATTTAACGTTAAAGTAAATGGGCATCTAGCCAATACACCAAAAGTTGGCAATGATTTTAGCGAATAAATTTTTGTCGCCAGTTTCACTAAATTTGGTGACATTTTGGTCTGACCCTCTGTCTGATCACTAAACAGGCAGCTATGATATGGTTAAGGCAGGGATGGGCAAACTACGGCCCGCCGGAAGGGTCTATCCCGCCCATGAATAGAATTTTAATTTCCCGGTCCGAGACAAATTAAAAGAAATATACCATCTGCTTTTCTATGTTTAAATATTGTTTTTTTCTTCCATTTTATCAATGGGCTGATGATCTTTTTACTTTCTCTACTTTTGATCTTTTTACTTTCTCTATTTCCAGAGCTATAACTATATAACTGTAACTGTGCATGCCTTCTAGCAATTTCGAGAAACTGAAGGTACTGAAATTTCACAGCTGCCGGGGAAAAACTATATAAGAGCGGAGAGAGCATGACTGTTACAGTAATTGCATGGTATTAAACGGTTCTCAGTTTCCTGCCTCCGATTTCTCCTCTGCGAGATTATCAGGTCCGGAATTCCATAACGTCACGTGTCATAGGGCTTAATTTTCAACGAACCGGCAAAGTCGCTCTTTCGCGCAATAGTTGCAGCTATAAATGTGTAACCAAAGCCACTATCAGTTTTCAGTTTTTAGTTCAGATCTGAGTTCGGAATATTGAAATATCTCCGTGCGAGCTTCGCTCTTTAGATGAGCTTTCACTGTGTTATGTTTAACGTTCTTAGTAGTTTGAAGTGTAGCTACTGATTGCGTTTTGTCATGCTGAGTAGAGCTGCATTTTGTGAAAAGTTCCAGAGCTGTAAAGTGTTTCTTTTAGAAAAATTAATTTCATCGGTTCTGTGTATTCAATCCATCCCGAACCCGTATGCACGTAACATTATTATTACCTAGAACGACAATTAAGAACTTTCTTTTTGTTTTGAAAGAGCCACATTTTAGTTTGCTACGATAGAATTAGAAAGCATGCTAAAAAAAATTTGCATCTGGCTCACATAAATAAAATTACGAATAACCAAGATTACAAAATATTAAAAATCGAACATAACATTAAAATGAATTTCAATTTGAATCCAAATAACTTTGAATTTGTTGTTACACAATGGAAAAATAGGTAGATTTTGCACTTGACAGAGCCAGATCAAACGCCCACTTTGTTTTCATTTTAAAATTCATGTGAACATTAACATAAATAAAATGTTCAAAAATTTTAAAAGAGCTACAAATGTTAATTTCCCATTTTTATAAAATGTTGCAAGTGAGATCTGGATATTCACATATTCAGCTCCGCATGCAACTAAAAAGAATTATTCCACGCCTGAATTGCTCTCCATTTTATAGCTTTCTAATTAATATTCAGGTTAAAGATCTTCAAAGAATACCATATCACATTCAAAATTTACAGTTCCTCGCATAAATCAAACATATGCAAGCTAAAGAAGCTACAGGGAAAATGAATACTTCCAATAAAAATTACAATTCGAAAGACAAAAGAATGCTTGATCCAATCAAACAAATTGCGTGGGCGCTAATGTTAATAAAAAAGAAACATTCTTGTTGAAACAGTTCAATTAAAAAAAAAAGGCATTCGTTTACATAATTACACGTTTCGAAGAGTAATGAAGCACAAACGGGAGAAAGCGAAGTTAGAAGAATGCTCATAAATTCTCGATACGTGAAACCACATTCTTAAACGAAAAAAGTTCCGACCCACAAGGAAACGAGAGAATCCAAATTCTTTTCCGATTAAAGCTCATAAAAGAAAAAACTACGCAATAACTCACCAACGTGGGTACGTTCACCCACACAAACTGCAGTATCTAAATTGTTCATTAGCGAAAAATTTTTCCTTCATCAGGGAGCCGCCATTTTGTTTATATTCTAAGCTATCGTCATATTTATTTCGACAAGAACAGGTTCCTAGGAATGGCATCCTAGTGTCGACAGCAGAATGAGGTTGTTCTCTGCCACTTTCTAAATCATCAAGGACGAATTTACAGGTTTAAAGAGCAGGAAAACACATTCAATATTTGCTTATTTATTTTTCTCATTCTGAATAATTTATTTGAGAACTTTGTCCAAATGTATGGGGTAATGAAGGATAACGAATAATTGCGCCAAAAATTTACCACGCGTTGGCAGTGATATAAATACAAGCAACTGATCAAGAACTGTAACTGTCATCTGATGTCCGGAATGTATTCCATAAGAAGTCGAAATTTTTCCGAAAGAGTAATAAGTGCAAGTTGGAAGAAAAATAATAACTGATATTACCTTAGTATGCTTTCCTTTGTATGTATTTTTTCTTTTAACCCTCGTAACAAAAGCTACTCTTTGCACCCTGTTCATATTTATCCGCGATTTCGCGCAACGGAACCTAAAAAACAATCCAACTAAGCTATAGTAACATAACAACACAGTTTCACAAAATATTTTATCATGTCATACGTATTTACACCTTTCGTTTTATTATGGTATATGGAATAAATCGCATGCTTCCACCCGTTTTTAATTTTTGACTCACTGCAATTTATTTCGATTAATAATTAATAATTCAAATCAAGCAGGAAAATCTCATTTTTTTATTACAGCTGCTTCTCGAAAAGGTAAAAGTAATTCTAATTTTTACGAACGGATTGGTCATTTCTAAAACATACTCATGGACCTCATGTGATTGTTATTCAGCAATAAATTTTCACGAGAACTCGTTTTGCGTGAATGGCAACACCTATGACAGCTGCACGTGGGAAAACAAATAACCTTAATGAGCCAAGGTCGCGTAGATGTATCTCGGTAGTCGCGTGAAATTAAATCGGCGAGAATCGAGCAACAGAAGAAAGAAAAATGGCTTAAAAGCATGTAGCAGAATGACAAATATGTCCAATAATGTCACGCATCGCCTGAGGAACCAACATTCACATGTGATCACCGTACATCTCCATGCATGTGATTACTGTTACAATGACACATTCTGCATTCGAAGCATTTTGATAAAGGAATGGTGTCAGACTATCTTTCCACCGGAGATGATGGTATGAAGTAATCGTTTTCGGAATTAATTTAAGCAGCCTCAGGAATAACGAAGTTGGGTCGTTTTTGGATGCATTTATTCGATTACACGATCCGTTTTCTAATTATGAAAGATACCTTTGGTTCTGCTAGGCAAGCGAATTCCGTTTACGGGTTTATTAACACTTTTATGAAGGTTTGGCGAAACATATTTTCCCCCGCCCTCTTCATACAAAGTACAAGGAACTGATTTCGGGTTCACCAATTCAGTATCTTACTTTCATCACTGAAAAAAAAAAAGTACCGAAAGAGTAACAGTTTTACTCCGGATACTGAGCCAATAGAAAGACAGAATGAAATATCTACAAAAACTGGTGAACTATTACAGATTTGGGTCCCCAAACGAAAATTTGCAGATATTATTTCTAAAGACGCACTGATAGGATCTGTTTTCTATAGAACTGATAGGATTTGGGGACGACTCATCGATGGCATTATTCGGATTATGAAAAATCAGGCAGGGGTGATATGGTTAAGGAGAAGCGATATCTTCGTTGAGGACTTTTTAACGGAAATAACCCGTATTCACGATACGCACGGGGTAAAACATGGAATCTTTCAGGCAACAGCTCATTTGTTGAGACTGGAACTCAGGTAGAACTACACGTGTCCAGCGGTCTTTCCGCTCGGCGACTGATCGATGACCAAGTAGATTAAACCGCTGAACAATGGTAATTCGATCAGAGCTTGAATCCTGGTAAATGTGTGGATACATGAGGGTTCTTGCGGTTTTCTCAAGCATAACATGAGTCAATTTCTTTTAGAAAGTTCTTCTAGAAGTTCTGCAACCGTTTCCCTAGGTACATAACCTCTCCGAACTTTAAAATATTCAGTTCAATAGATAGAAGAAATTCCGTAAGTTAGGATAAAATCTCATTTCTGTCGTTTCGTTTAAATTTTTAAAACAAGAAATAGAAACTTAAAACTTTTAAAAACAGTTGGGTATTGACCGAGAATAGACGCAACAATATTGCTACAAAACCAGTAGTACATTGAGTTTTAAAAAGAAGCAACATATTCTACGGTCTGTAACTAGCGCAATTTTAATTGTTATACCTTTCAAAAGGCAACGACCTATCGCTTGCAAAATCAATGTTAAAAGGAAATGAGGAAAGATTATTGTTCCTGTCTTTAGTTATGCTCGGTACATTTTCTTGAACATAATTTTTCCCTACTAATGAAATGCCTGAAATGTGCAAGGGTAACCATGAGTTGTTCTTTTCACCTTGGCCTCTCAGGTCTCCAAACACATTCCTTGTGATTTATGTCTCTTAAGATTCGTCAAGGTGCCATGTACGAACCGCCCCTTAGCAGATTACAAAGTCTTCCGCAGCTCTGTTGATGCAGTAAATTCCATACCTACTTTTGTTGAGTCAGAATGCGTGAAACAATTCAGGATCATGAGTGTTCGCAGAGCTGAGAAGGGGAACTTAACCCATTGGAATCGAGCAAAATATGTGTTTTCGTAATGATGAATGTAAAGTATATATATCAGGGGTTCTCAACCGGTGGTACGCAAGAGAAAAATAGGTGGTACGCAAAGAAAAAGTATTTTTAACTATTAAATTCAAAAATCTCGTGAAGAAAAAATAAATTGATAGAAATTTCCTGTGATCGAACTGGAACTGGAGATTTAAAAAATAATACACTTTGTCTGACCGAAAAATAACTTTAAAGGCATTTCAAATAAAGCTATTAAATTTTTATTGCCTTTTTGCACAACCTGTTTGTGTGAACAAGGATTTTCTTCCATGTTATATTTAAAAATTAAATACAGAACAAAATTAAAAGTGGATCCTAATTTACCATTAAAACGAAGTGAAATAAGACCAGACACAAAAAAATTTGTCTCACTTAAATAGGCCCAAATTTCGTAATAAATTTTAAAATTAAAGTATTATAACTTAAATTTTGATAATAAAAATGGTAACCCATTTTTAATCTAAAATATTTTTATGTATGCATATTTAATACAAATAGCCAATAGGTTGTGCAAATGGCAAAATATATTTATTTTTAATATTTCTATAGAGAAACCGAAAAATAATCATTGTAAAATGTAGCGGTGGTACTAAAGTTTTTCAGTTTTATTTAAATGGTACGCGTTAGTCGAAAGGTTGAGAACCATTGATATATATCTTTGGATGCATCAATATAAAAACACTTTTTTTGTTTTTTTTTGCTCGATGTGTTTCTATATCAAAATTTTCAATAATCAAAATTTCAAATTTTTTATATCAATTGTATTTAAAGAATCAATAAAAAGGTAATTTTTAATACTTAAAAAGCTTAATACTTGCGCTAAAGCTGCACAGTAAGAAATAAAAAAAATTATTTATAAGAACTATCTTCCATGAGTAAATTATCTTCCATGAGTAGAAAGACAATTCGTTATCTTTAATGTTAGGTAAAAATATTTTAAGTACGTGCTAGAGCATGCAAAAAGGCATCAATAACAGTAAATTAAAGAATAAAAACGTTAAAATTCAAATTAATGTGTAAAAGACGAATAAATGTTTTTAACAATCATGAAATCAATTATTGCCATTAAACGGAAATTAATCGACATATCAAGGAAAACAAACTAATTCCCGTTCAACTAAAACAATAATCAATAGACGCGATTATATTACGTCGCCTTTGTTTGGAAGGACCAATTGTAAAAAATCAAATCTGGAAGAGATTCAGCCAAAAGTAATTCAAAATTAAGGAAAAAAAAACTGTTACGTATATGGGTAATTAGATTCAAAGTACGAGCCAAATATAATGCTAAACAAATTATTAAAGTAAAGATGGAAGTATCTTTGCTAAAGAGGACATTCCCTGATTACATGAAATAATAATTGTAAAAATTACAAAATACGTAAACATAAAGTGTCAAAAACATAGCAAATGCAAAATTAGAAATAACTTTAAAAATAATTCTGTATATTCCTTTTTTTTTTTCAAAATGAATATATAAAGCTGTTACAGAACATATGTTTTTGTATTGATTCGCATTCGCTATCGCATTCGATATTCAACTAGTGACAGCCCCCAAATTAAAAAACTAAATAGAATTCATTGCATTTTTTAAAAAAATTTTATTTCTTGTAACTCTTTGAAAAATAACTGTAAGACAGTTTCATGAACATAATCTTAAATCATGCCTTATTTTGATCACTTTTACAATTTACATTACCAATTAAAAAGTTGAAGTGTGTTTCAATTTTTGGGGGGACACACTGCGAATAACTGAGAATGGAAAATCCTATTGTAAGTAATTGTCACAGTAAAAGTCCGAAATCTGGTGAAAGCTAGGTTTTACCAGTAAAACCTAGGATGTACCAGACTTCGGACTTACAGTAACACGTACATAGGAAAAACACCTTAATTTTCTCTCATCTAATGAAGTTCGTTTAACGCAAAACAAGGTTTCGTTTCCTTTTTTAGTTTGTATTTACATCCAAGTTAAAATATATTTACAGGCACACAGTAATTTTCAACTGTCGCTGCTTTCACCCCTCCTTTTGTTATAAATCATACAATTTCGAATTTTATTATTAAATTTATATAACCTATTTCAGATTTGCTATAAATCATTCGATACGGTTTAAAAAAAATCGAAATATTTTTTGCAGCAATAAAATCATGAAAATAGACATTTTGAACTTCTTATTCTTCAGAAAACTACAAATAAATATAAAAAAGGAAGATAAAAACATACATATATACAGTAAAATTTTATATATTTACATTAACTATGACTACAGCCTACCTAGATTTTCGAAAATTCCGGTTAACCTCTCCCCGGGTTTCTTTTTACAGCAAAGCAAGACAGGAAATTTTATTTTTAATCATATTTTTCCACACAGTTTAAACAGTTAAAAAAAGATAAAACTTTTTCATTCCTTCAAAGTAAATTACGAAACATATCTGCTCGAGAAAATTTAAAAAATGGAATTATGCTTCCTTAAACGTCCAATAAATGTAACGACGTACTGTATATTGTAAGACAAAATTAGGTGAAAAGAAAGGGTTCATCGCGTTTGTTTAATCTGTTTTTAGAAAAGCAGTCCATCTTATGGCTAAAATTGACCTACAAAAGAGCAAAGAGCAGTATGCCTGCATACAATCTGTATTTGCTTTTCTATTAACGTTTATAAGCTACACATTCGACAAATATTACTTGTCGGACGAAGTCACCTAAATTACGTAATTTGACAATTTTCCAAAAAATTATATATATATACATCGTTTGATATAATTTTCTTTTACGAATAACACACAAATGAGTTAACAGCAAGCTTAATTTTAGAAAAAGAAGCGACTCCAGTGATCCGCATTTCTGGAGTTCGAAAACAAGTAAACGTCATATTTCTTCAGAACATCTAACAAACAACAAACTAAGGAACATGTTAAATGCAAGCTCATTTACAGGGTTTCTTGCCAATAGCTGCTGATATATGTCGCTGCGACACGTGGAAACAATCAAGCAGAATATAAAATCAGCAGTTGCCAAATTCAGAATCCCGGTTTCCTTGAAATACAGAGCTCCTCCCCCCTCTACTATCTCTCCCCTCCCCTTCACACTATCGCCAGAATAAATAAATACTAGTAATAAAAATCAATTAAATTAAAAAAAAAAAATAAATAATAGATTTAAATTTTAACGGTCGCCAAAAAGGGCTTTTTAAAGTTTCCCTTCCCGCTTTCGCTAAGCTCGTAATTTACGCCATATACCAGAGGTGGGAAACCTTTTTACCATTAGAGGCCACATTTAAATTAGGCAGCAATAAGAGAGGCCGCATAAGCTGATTGACCTAAGAAAGTGACTTTTGTGAAATTATTATAGTTTTTCTATAGATTTAACAATTTATTGCATTATATAGAAAAAATAAAATATAATACTTCAAAATTTTAAATATAATATACATATAAAATAATATAAAAAATACAATAAAAAATATTTTTTCATTTACTAAGTTAGTGACTTATTTGGCTTTGTTTTTTGTTTGACAGTAATTGTATATTTGGATCAAGCTTCGTAACACACAGCTTTAATTGATCCTCTAAATGTGCATCTGTAATTTGCGTTCTTAAATTTGTTTTTGTTTTTGACATGAGAGAAAATGTTGTCTCGTAACAGTAGGTACTTCCGAAGCAGGAAAGTAAACGGCGAGCATGTTCTCGAAGGCATGGATATTCAACAGCATTTTTCCATATTTCTATGGGATCCTTTTTAGCGTTAAAAAGGGATTTGATGATACTATCTTCCCCTAAATCAATTAACTCCATTTGTAGTTCTGCAGGAGCCTCGGATATATCTATTAAATGTGGTTCAAATGCCAGTTTCATAGCAGGAGTGTGCTCGTCAAAATCAGAAAATCTATTAGTATACTCTTCTATTAAACAATCCAAGACACCTACATATTCATCGAATATTTTATTTTCACAGTTCTGCTCATTTAACATTTTAGCTAGGTCCGGGAAGTGTTGTGCAGATATTTCCGTGCAGTAAGGTGTGATACTCAAATGGGAGATCTGAAACCGAGTTTTGTTTACTTCTTAGACAAGGTAGTTGGCGCTGCTAGCTATGGGCCAGAGCCTCGCTCATGCGTGTTAGAGTCCATTTCAGACTAGTATTCTGACGTCATGTTACAATATGACTGTCTTTGGCGGGATTTTTCGCGCAACTGTCATGGCGTTGATGTACAATAGTTGTTTGAAACGAACTCTACCATTTTGTACTAAGTGGCAAAGGGCCGCACAAGAACCTCGCGGAGGCCGCAGGTTCCCCACCTATGCCATATACAATTCGACAGCAAAATGACATAAATTTCCAAAGCAGCGTAGCAGCATAGTACGTCTATAACTCCCGATGAAATGTTAGCTGTTGGCACACATTTTCTATTTTTTTTCAGTCTTTTCTCAGTTCATCCTCAGTGTCGAGTTTTCTTAGTAAGATGGCCCCGCAAAATGTTTTTTTGGCCTTTTTATTATTAATGTTTTGTGTGTTAAATTTATTAATTAAATACCTCGTTTTTCGCTCTTACGCCACATAAAATTCAATTCAACAACAGAATCATAAAATGTTTAAAAGGAACATATCTTTAAATTTCCGATAGACAGTTTCAGCTGGAGGCAAAAACGTTTTATTCCGTACAGTGTGGCCACTGCTTGCTTTCAAATCGTTGAGTTTGCTAATATAAAATTCATTAAAATTACAAAATATAAAATACAAAATTCGAAATTCGGGGTTTCAGGTGCACATGCTTGGGTGGAGGACTACGATATTCAAAATTTGATAGCCTTAGACGCTATCAAAGACGCTTAGACGCTATAAAGGTTTTCCACAGTTAGAGGAACCTACCTACATGCATGCAGATTCTTAATTATTTAATTTCTTTAAAAATAATACAGAGCAATAATATTTGGTGGCAACAGTTTGAAAAGTGATACAGCCGTATATATATAGTGGAAAACATAAAATCCCGTTTCGAGACTAATAGCCCATTCGGGCTAACGCCCTTCTGGGCTAAAAAGAGAGATATAGAGAGCGAAAAAATATTTCAAAGAGCTCGTCAAAGTAAACCAGTAGCAGCATACAGAAACCTGAAATGACAGTTCTCTCCAAACAATTATGTTATCTAGCCGAAAGCGGGGGGAAGTAATGTGACCTGAAATCACTATGATTTGGAAGATACTTGGGTTAACGATATATAAAATGATAAAAAGAACTCGAAACGGAAAATATGTGTAAGGAGAGAATTCTATTTTTAACCGAAAGTATTCGAATACATTACGTTTCCGAGTAGTAATTTTCTTATGATGATAGAAAATAAATGTATAAATGGAAGAAATATTCTGTCGGCAAGTTAAATGAGTTAAAAAAAAACTGAAAAATATGATTATGGAGCGGTAGACTTATCTTCCTTATAATAAAATCTGTAATACAAGTTTTCCAAAGAAATTCATTAGTTTTAAAGGCGTACAAAAGATTCTGTGCAGTTTTTAGTGGGAGGGGAAGGACATATTTAAATGAAATTTTTAGTAATTATGTAAAAATTGCTAGAAAACATCATTCCATTTATAGTAATTTTTACATAACTAGCAAAAGATCTTTCTTTTGCAAAAATTACTATAAAAAAATCTTCTTTCTTTTGCTAGTAAAGCTTTCACTAGCAAAAGATTTTTTTTTTTCGATAACGAACGTATAATAAATTTTAAGAGAAATAAAATGATAAGCAGAAACTCAATACATATTAATTGTAATAAAATAGCTATAATGTATTTCACCCGCCTTCTTAGCATGCCTTCGTAGTGTAGTGGTCAGCACGCTCGCCGCGTATTCAAGAGGTCCGTGGTTCTAGTCCCGTGCTCAGTTTTCATCTCTCCTGCTTCGAAATAACCTAATGTCTCTACATAGTAAGCTAATTATTTTCTCTAATTTCTTTAATGTGCTTCTCTGTCCACTTGAATAATGTGCTTCTCTGTCCACTTGAATATAATAAAGAGGCCCACCAGCGACCGAGCGATAAAGTCTCTGAACACTGGTAGTTCGATCCGATGTTCGAATCCCGCGAATGGGTTGGCTGCATGAACGGTTTCGTGGTTCTCCCCATGTGTAACATGCATACGAGCCAGTTTTTTTTAGAAAATCCTCCATGAAGCCATCCCTTCCCTTAGGCAGACAGCCTTGGAGTGCTTTGCCATAATCAAATAAACCCAAACTGAATATATGAAGCGTAATTCTGAACTGCCCCTCCCTCCCTAACAAAAAAATTAATATAATTTACAGTATGATGTTTCTCTATATAAAAAGCATGATCATAAATAAATTGAGAGCATACGAATTCAGTCATAAATCATACATTAATGAAATTCACAGAGCATTTACCCTTTTTTATTTATTAGTTTTCCATTGCATATGAATGAACTATTATGTGAGGCTCTTGACATGCTTTGCATTTTTAATTTACTTAGTTATATGTTTATATTTGAATATATTAGTTACTTTATGAACTCCTGTCTAAAAAAAGAGGGAAAAAAGTGGTTTCTCTTCTTTTATGGAATTTATTATATCTCTTTATCAGTCATCCTGTTTATGAAGCCTACATGAAAATCATCTATCGGACCCTTTACCACGATATCAAACTTTTAAAAGTTATAAAATTATTCAGTGTTGAAAAAGGGGAGCACAATGAGTTGTGGAAATATTAAACGTATATAGATGTATTTATTTATTAATAATTTAGTCGCTTGTAGTACATTTAGAGTAAGATGAGGACGGGAATGAAAAATAATTTTACCATATTTGATAGTATGTAACTTAATGCATCCATGTACATTTCACACTCGTAGTTTTCTTCATATAAATATTTCTGATATTAATATACATTAAATACACGTAGCAAATAATCTGATTTGCACTTTCGAATCACAAATAATAATCTACATGTTCCTCCTTTGTAATCGCATCTCCTACAACCCCTGTCTGAAGGAGAACAAAATTAATTGTAGCGATTAAAAGGCTGGTTTCCTATACATTAAGAATTCGGAAATAAATTAATGGATAATTACACAAAAACCGGTGGTTTCCGTATATAAAGCAAAGCATCAGGTTAGGAAATTGAATAAATGACGGATCTTTTCATTAAAAATGTTCAACCATGCTTCGTTCACCTTTCTTATGAATTCAAGGATTGTTGCCAGTGGAATAACAACTTCCTGAAGTCATTCTGTGCATCTCGATTGGCGACAGATCTAATGTGCCAGAGGCCAAGGAAGATTAACTGAAACACTGTAAGAATACCCGGGTTATGCTTAACAATATATTATTCTGCTGGAAAAAAATTGGATTTTGCAACATCTCAAAATAAGACAGTGGCACGTTCAGACAACTAATAATTTTCCATATATCTTAACGCCTTCTAGCATGCCTTCCTAGTGTAATCGTCAGCCCGCTGGGCGCGTATTCCAGAGGTCCGTGGCTCGATTCCCGGCGAGGTGTTTGCTCATTTTTCAAGTCTCCTGCTTCCAAAAAATACCTAATGTCTCTAGAAATTGTCTCGTAATGCGGCAATAAGGATTCATTCTGTATATCGTCCTACAACGCATTACTCTGACTGTCATTTTCCTCCTGATTCAGCTTGGTATATCCTAAGCGTCTAAACATAAAAGAGACCCATGAATGAAGACCATCTAGCGCCAGTTTTCTCTCTTTGAAGTTCGTTCTTGGCACCCAGTGCAGGATTTACGTATAAGCTACACAAGCTACAGATTCTGGACTTATAAAGGACCCCATATCTCAAATAACTTAGGGTCTAATCCCCTAAGCAAGTCTAAATCCGTCTCTTTATGCACCACTGCCAATGGTGCTCAATGGGGCTACGAAGACCAATAAAGAAACGACAAGCATTCAAACCTATTACATGTAGTTTTCGAATAGTGGTGGAAAATATGTATAATAATGGCTTCAGGATATTTCAGACATGTCGGACATACAGATACGTTCTGGACTACTCCAGAACTGTTTCATCTTCAGTTTCTGAAATCTCTCATTTCTATCATTAATTCCAACGAATTCCAACGCCCTCGCTAGTTCATAGATCACATTGACAGAGTTTACCCAAAAGGTAAGACTTTTAAGTATAGTAATCCTATACGCGAATCATTCACGTAGGCAGATGCCTAAAAGTTGTTAGCGCACATTCTCGGCCACGAAATTTTCGAAAAACTATTAATCTTAAATCTCAAGACCATGACACTGGCTTTTTTCTCTTTTTTAATTTCTAATAAATCAGATGACAACTGGCAAGTTTTAATTTTTTAATATGCTCTTCTATCTTTTGTAATTTAATAATTAAAATAATAGACTTTCAGTTTGCTAATTTAAATATTTATTGTACATGTGAACATAAGACAAAATAAAATTTTCTAGTAAAGAATGATTAGTGATATGTTAGCTGAAATAAGAGTTATTTATTGTAGGTGCATACACGCACAGTAAATTATTGAAAATACATAACCATTCACGTTTACGTTATACTTATATTTTACCCATGATTGTTCTTGAAAACCTCGAGGGACTCCTGAAAAACTCGAGACTTCCATGGCATTGTTAAATCTAATTTTTTTCAGCTAATTCCGTTAGCAAACAATTGTTTAAGTTAGCTTTATATGCTCACTTTTTCTTTCGACCAAGCTAATTCACCAAATTATTTATCAGTATTCAGTGTTATTTTTACCTAAAACTGTAGTTCATATTAATTTATATTGATACACCTGGTATTTTCAGGCAGGAAGAAAGCTGAAAGTTTTGCTTATGTAATACAAAAGGCCTTCGCCATATCCTAGCTGATATTTCAATAGATACTTGCATTCATATTGAATTCTTACTGTTCTAGGTTGTATATTACATAAATAACTTAATATAACCAAAATTTATTTTCAAAAAAGAATTTATAGAACTATCGTCGCTACATTTAGAACTAACATATGTATAGTATTTTGGTAACATTGCATAGTATTTTATTTTTGATACTATAACATTGTATAGTATCAGCATTTACCAAATGAACGTCTTAGTCATTGTAAGGTGGTAAATATTTCTATTTAAGAAGATATCGTAGGAAACTTTCATAAAAGGATTCAGAAATGTTAAGGGACGATCTCGAAAAGAAAACTTCTACTTCCTACAAAGTCACATAAATACTTCTTAGGAAAGGTAAGTACGAAACATTTAAAAAAGAAAAAATTATATATATACTACAAACAAAGGGATGAAAAGAATTTCACACCTTCACAAATTCTCTACCTGGAATCAAACGCTTAAACAATATTTATGCCAACTTTCAGCTTACGATGAAATTAAGCTGTCGAAAATGTTAGCAAGGGCATATTATTGTCTAGTAGAAACTGTCGTTGGCAGGTCTTCGTCACGCCGTCTAGAGGTCGAAAATGCCACCAGAAACAAACAAAATGAGAAGGAAGAGGTTTTTCTTTTCATTTTGCACCAATACTGTTACCTAAGTCTTGTTTATTTTTAGCAAAGCTAGCGCCTGAAGTGTGTTCGGGTATACATGAATGGTTTCAGAGGTGAGCCAAAGAGTTTTTTCCGAGCAGCAGAAATTGAAGGTAATGCAGTTTCGCAAAATAAATAAATAAAAATCAGCTAGAAAATAAATTTGTAATTGCGAGTAGATTTTAAATTAGTTAATACAGTAAGCAAATACATTGAATCAAAATTAAACTATTGCAACAAATTTTTATCTTAAAAATAACATCTACACAGGCAAGTATAAATAATCCACTGAATTTCACGAAAACTGTTTTATACATTGTAGAGTCGCCCAGAAGGACTATTATTTTCGTTTTAGCATTTTACGCTGATTCACTATAAATGTCCGATTCGCATTTCAAATTTTTCCCACCGAATATTATCCGCCCTGTATTATATTTAAAGAAATTAAATAATGAAGAATCTGTATACATGTATGTATGTTTCTCGCATTATGATAAAACAACGGTAACTAGAGCCATCCAATTTTGAATAACGCAATCTTCCATACAATACGGGCATCTGGAAATCCAATTTGGAATTTGTTTTATTATCGATGTCATATTTTGTAAACCTTTAACGAATGTTTGATTAACAAAATCCACGATTTAAAAGCGAACAATGGCAGCACTGTACGGGTGGAAAAAAACCATTTTATCTCCGGCGCGTGGAACTGTGTATCGGAAATTCTTAAGATATTCTCATTTAAAAGTTATTTTGCGATATTGCTGTTGAACTGAATTTTATGGTTTAAGTGCAAAGAACATGATATTTAATAAATAAAGGTAACACACAAAACGTTAAAAAAAAACGCCACTTTGGATGTAATTTAAAATCTGAAACCTTTCAGAATTTTTTTTTTTTTTTTGTTTTTTTTTTTTTTGTTATTTATTTATTTTTTTGTTTATTTTTTTAAAGTAGAAGAAGTGAAAATATGCAGTACCCTCGCAGGGACTCGAACACTGGACTTCCCGAATACGCATCGCATATGTTTCCAGTTATACCACGAAAACATGCAGATAGAAGGGAGAGCATAATACTCGCCCTCTTAAAGGGCAAATGGGGATTAATTAGGATACTCCAATCGGCAAATTCTGGCGGTGACAATTATTGTCCGCCAACTTTTAGTTCGAGCGCCACAGTAGAGTCATTAGGCTAATTTGAAGCATGGGATGTGAAAAATGTGCAATGCCATCACAGGGACTTGAACCCTGGACCTCTTGAATACGCATCGAGTGTGCTTCCAGTTTCAGCATAAAGGTATGCGGAAAGGATGAAAAAAAAATACCTTATAACATTAAAATAAACATACTAATTTTTATTTATAAGGTTTAATTAATCACATATATTAGCAAACCCTAGTAACAAAATGCAAGTTAGTTTGAAAGAAAAATGACATTTAGTGTACTATTAAATTTCGTTGTTTTTTTATGATTTTATTTCAGTCAATCGTAATTAAATAACAGGTAATAAAAATTTAGCTATTCTGTTATTAGTAAATCGAAATAGTAAGTACAGACAGTTTAATATATAGTTTTAATATGTATAATCGAATTTCTGTGATTTAAAAGTGATAGTCATAATAAAAACAGACAGTTTTTAACCTGTTCGCAAATTAAAAGAAATTTTATAACTTCTTTTGGTTTTAATTTCTGAAGATTATCACTTTTAAATCACAGAAATTCGATTACGCATATTAAAACTCCTTATTCTGCGATCACAATTTTAGAGGAAAAAACTTTGAGCCTTCAGGAATAACAATTTTCTTGTTGGGCGCCTTGTTTTGGACTGCATTATTTACATGCGTTTCTGACAACATTCGTGTATATTTCTAAACTGTCGTATTGTAACAAGGCAGCACTGTGTATGAATTAAATGAAAAAAAAAGCAAGGCAGTTCGGTAACAGTTATATACATAATTTCAAATTATACGAATTTATTTTCAGTCGTTAATTTTAAATAAAATAATTCGAATATTCCAGATCCAAATTATATTTCCGGATGCCAAGAAAAATTTCCTTTCCAAAAGTTAAAACATTAAATTTTTTCTGAGGTTACCATATGTGTCTTATTCCTTTGAACGCCAGATGAGGAAAGAAAAAAAAAAAGAATATGAGAATTCTAATTCAGGCCACAAGCATGTCAAAGCGATAAAACACATCCTCTTTTTTGAAAGCAATTAACGGAAGGAACACGACGACGATTCCATTCGTGTGCACACCTTTGAACCAAAACCGTAAAACAACAACAACGAATGTCAGTTATTAGGGGCGGTTGCGGTTACAACTCTTCTAAAACAATGAGCGAGCCGCTAATTGGAAAGCTACGACAAAAGAAAACGAGCTCTTGGAAGATTCAATGATCTTCACCGAACAATGACATCGGTAATGTTCAAAAAGGGCGCGACCCTTGGGACCATTCTTTGATTGGATAACTTTTTTTCTTCTCTTTTTTTAACACAGAAGTTAAGCCGGATTATAACGTATTTCCAAGTAATGATGGGCAAGAGGTCTTTGGGCCGGTTTTTTTAATATACTTCTTGTAAAAAACCAAAATAACTTATCTTTTTTTCAAAGGGAAGAAGCAGAGAGATTATTACAGGCAGAGTTATAGTTAAGGCAAAGCTCTTTTTCCAGTTAGTTTATACTGGAGCGTGTGCGTTATGTAAAGTTACATTATTTTCTTAATTTATCCGAAATAACTGGGAAGCAATTGTTTTGGATAAAACCACTGGAGATCCGTTAACATAAAGCGAAACTGAAGTACAATCAACTGCTGATTAACTGAGGGCTGATTAACTGGATCTTATCAAAAGCAAAATTTTTTACGGGAAATACAGAAGGAGAAAAAAACTTGTCGAATAACAGCGGTGACAGCAAATGATGTCACAGTATTTAGGAACGAAATTTAATTCCGTATATAATCTGGAATATATACACATTCGTAAATCATCCGTTAAAAATAAATTGCTAAATCCTAAAAATAAATTAAGGTTACAACAACGTACCTACAGCCATCCAATTTTGAATGACGTAATTCTACTGCTAAAACTGGAATTTGTTTTGTTATCGATTTCATATTTTGTAACGTTTTAACGAATTTTGGATTAACAAACTCAAGGATTTCAAAGCGAGCAATGACAACGTTGTACAGAAAAAACATTTTTATCTCCAGCGCGTGAAGGCTGTGTATTGGAAATTCTAAAGATATGCTCATTTTAAAATTATTTTGCGACATTGCTGCTGAACTGAATGTTATGGTTTAAGTGCAAAGAACATGATATTTAATAAATAAAGGTAACACACAAAACGTTAAGAAAACGCCCCTTTGGACGTAATTTAAAATCTGAAACCTATCAGTTTTTTTTTTAATCTGGATTTAAGTTGCTTAACCAAAAGAATGTTTTGAATGTTGATTTCATTTAATTAATCAAATGAACATATTCTCCAAACTAAACTGCTTAAAAATACAATCAGATTGGTATTAACACTTTTCTGTAAGTTGTAATATGGGTTATTCCCTCCCTTTTTTTTTTCAAAACTGATATTGGAATTAACTGTGATTTTCGACTAACCGTGGACGCTGTCCTCGGTTAATTGATCTCTGTTCGTAATATTTTACGTAATAATGATATTGTGAATAATTTGTGCATAAAGTAAGTTTTAAAAACCTCTTTTGTAAACACTTTTCTTTCATAAAGGACATAAATAATATACAGGAAAAATAATAAATATATAATCATTAAGAATTTAAGTTTTGTTTTTATCTTTTTTTAAGCTATTAAAAGCAAAGCTGCACAGATATTAAGCCTGAAAATTTCGAGATAATGAAAAGTAGCTGTATTGTAGCATAGATGTATGAGTATCCATCCTCTCTTATAATAATCAAACCCTTACCATGAGAAAAAAATTTCATCTACAATTTTAAAGAGCTTCTATTTCCATATTATCAAAATCAGTTGTAATAAATCCCCTGAAAAATCTGTCACAAAAAGGTAAAGAAATCGCTTCTGATAAATTGCAGTTTTTTTAAATTTACTAAAATTTCTAGCACTTCCGTTTCTGTATTTGATTCACTTTTAGGTATAAAATTATATAGGTATGCAGCATAATATATAAATAATAAACAATTTTAAGCTGTATAACATACAAATAGCAAACAAAACTACATCGGCATAATATATAAATAACAAACGATTTTTGCGTATAAAACAGATCTGCTCAACAATAAAACAATTAAATTGTCATAATTTAGGAGTGTAATCAAATATGCGAAAAGCGTTTTATGAACTGAGCAAAATTAAAATAGCATATATAATTATTATGCATTAGAAAAACGGCTTACTAACCAACAGTATGTAATTAATAAAAGAAAACAGAATGAGAAAGTGATGATACAGCTTTTGCGTTTCTGTTTAAATATTAAAAATTATCATTTCCCTAGTTTTCAATTAAGAGCGGGATTACTCCCCAGTTCTCAATTATATACAGACCGTTTTTAACAATTTATCCTTTAAGCTGTGTATAAAAGGTTTTTGCGTCTAAAAAAAAACAATACTGCAGGGGTTGCTTCTGCCTCGTGCCCGCTTTAATATCTTGTGACCAATTACGCAAACACTGCACACTCTGTGCTAGCGGAAAATGCAGAAAACGTTATTCCTCCACGAGGTTTCCGTATAATGCGATTATCTTGCGCTTTCCCTTCTGAGATACTATGATGGATTAGGGAGGCTGGGTAAAAGAAGAGAGGACTATAATGCAATTTGCTAAATGAGCTGGACAAGCTCATTTTTATCATTTTTCCTTAGATGGCGCTAAAAACGCGCCCTGGATGTCATAATAATTGGAAACAACGAGTCTAGCTCTCTTACTACCTCGCAGATGGCGTTCACAGATTACTGAAATTTTATCGATTTTTTTTAATAATTTCAGTAGGTGGAAAGGCTGAAGAAGGTGACTCACAGGGGATTTCCAAGAGGAAAGATTTGATCGGAGAACAAGAAGTTTTTCCCTCCCCCCCCCCTCCTTTTTAGCCTCGTGGCAGTAAGATGTTGAATTGTGTCATCGTGCTTGCTTATCGCAGGCTGAAGATGTTATTTTACAGAATGAAACAATTAACTTGGGCGCGACTGTGAGACAAAACAGATATGTTCTTTCATGGCTTTAAAGTTTAAAACAACAAGTAATAAATCCTCATAACTTTTAAGAAAAATTTGACAAACTAATTTCTAAGCAGTAATTAAATTATTATTCTGTAGTCAGGTGCGTTCTGTGCGGCGTTAGAAATATCTTTTTCTAATTATAATAATAATGAAAGGATTTATAAGAATCATCATCTAGATACATCAATTAGAACAAAATACATTTCATCAATTGCCTGTATAATTAAAATTTTTTAAAAATTCTGTACCAGATACATAATAATAAATATCTTCCTTAATCAAGAATCGTTAAAATCATTAAAAATATCTCTTATTAGCCAAATTAATACTACAAATATTCGTAAAAGTATATCAGTTGAAATTACTGTATTACATTAAATGCATTAAAATGGACCGATTTAGTTAGATTATTAAAAAATAAGGATTCAAATTGTTAAAAAGTAAAAATTCAAGTTATTAAAAAGCACACTTATTGCTTTTAAAGTGTTCTATTTACTAATTACAGACCAATTAAATCTGAAAGGAGTATTAAAGATTTTAGATTTTGCCAGCCGACAGAACTTTGAGAATTGTCCATAATCAAGTACTGTAAGTAAGTATCGTGTACTTCTGTGCATAACGGGTTGTGCCACCTGACAACTTTGTATCGTGCAGTATCAAAGATCTGCCGAGCGGAGTGCATGATATATACTAACAGCATTACTTAGTGGTTCAAATCCTTTTGGAGGCCCACCAGCGGCCGAGCGGTAAAGTCGCTGAACACTGGTAGTTCGGTCCGAGGCTAGAATCCTGCGAACGGGCTGGCTGCATGGGCGTTTTCGTGGTTTTCCACATGTGTAACGTGTATACAAGCCAGTTCCCCTTAGAAAGTCCTCCACGAAGGCATCCCTCCCCTTATGCAGATAGCCCTAGCGTGTTTTGCCGTTATTAAATAAACCAAACCAAATCCTTTTGGACAGACTCCACTGCGGGTATTTCTAATGTCAAAACTATTACGATGTTTGTATATTATTCTTAGATCACTTAGTTCTTAAAGGAATATATTTTCTATTTAGAAAATAAATTAAAGATTTTATGCTATTAGGAATGGCAATACATTTAAGAATAGACAATTTTTTTTTTCGAAACATGGGTCGAAAAGAATATAATAGCAACACAGTCAGACTAAAGGGATGGTTAATAATACCACGATAACCGAACGTAACTGGACGGGGGGGGGGAAAGAAAGAAAGACGCGACTACAGACGTCTCTTAAGTCAAAAAATTTCTATCATTATGTACAGAATAGTTTTACAGAAGAGCTAAAAAATGCGTAAATATTCAAAACGCATGCAAAAACACTCCTCTTTATCTATCTTGCTTACGCATGCTTTACACAATACTTCCATGGGTATTTACGTAACTTTGTCACTCCTGTGTTCAACGGTTGCAGTCACATCTAACTGTAACTAACGTAATACATTTTAGG
This sequence comes from Stegodyphus dumicola, assembly GCF_044657685.1. Lineage (NCBI taxonomy): Eukaryota > Metazoa > Arthropoda > Arachnida > Araneae > Eresidae > Stegodyphus > Stegodyphus dumicola. The sequence continues at coordinate 41,673,358 of NC_140776.1, forward strand.
CACGCCACTTTACATGAATTACAAAAAAATCGATCTGTAAACAGAATCACAAACAATGCATTACAAAAAAGAATATTTTACAGCATATAGCTTCATGATAGCAGAGTAAATGTATAGTCAGGAGAAGCGTCTACTCCTTCGCTTGTTCATCTCATATTCATTGTTAGGAGCATCATAACAAACACTATTTTTTTTTTTGAAAAGATAAACAAATACTCCATCGCTGCATCGGAAGCAGTACGCGTTTTTACAGTAGAGATAAGGGGGGGGGCGAACTTGTTCGTCCTCACGTACAAGCAAACTTCATGAATAATTTAACTCTCCCTCCTCTGAATATTCACCCCTTCCCAACAAACCACCAACCAGAAAATCTGCCTTTTAATCGGGCCGTTATCTCAGGAAAGGGAAACGGAAAAAGGTGGCAAGAGTGCATTTAAATTTAAAGGCGGAGCACGTATCTCTCTGACGCGCGCGCTCTTGGAAATATGCGAGAGTTGCAAAAATAAAATACAATGAGCCTCTCACTAATTTCATTATCGCGAAGGGAGAGAAAAGAGAAATGGGCAAATGGGTCCTGGAATGCTTCCGTTAATGAAAGCCGCTGATTCGTTGAAGTGTGACACGTTGCATCCAGTAAGAATGATTATCTCAATTAGTTTAAGTGGCGATGGCCTTGGAATCAGGATTGAGGCGCGGGGTTGACACTCCAAAAGATCGGACGTCTTTTTTTTCACTAAGACTTGAGATCTTGAAAAAACATTCCGCCAGCGAACTCCATATTTTAGTTGAAGAATGGTCTGTACGTCGAAACATGTACTACAGAACCTACTGATACATATGTCCTCAAAAAATTCTGCTTTTTTTCGTAAGATACCAGTAGAGCAGATTTGATGTAATCTAACGCGAACGGTCTTCATTCATAACAGACTGATATCCTGAAGTCCTGGTTAAATAACATTTCTCTGAGACCTGACGTCCCTACAGGCAAGCGAATAAATTCGTAACAGGATGATGATATTTTTGAAATCACATAATGGAACTTGTTGCAAAAGGTAGTGTCACTGCTAGGCTTTGAGTTGTAACGCCTTTATTGGACTATATATAATTATTAACTAGATTAACTTCTGTTATTTCGGTGTTAACTTAGTGAATTATCATTATTAGCTTAACTTCTTCTAAAAAACAAATAAACACAAGTGTTCAGCTTAATTTAAGTTTATTTTACCTCACTACTTGTAAGAGTTAAAATAAAAATGTTACAGCACAAAGTTACCATTGGTCTGGATCTAGCAGTGAACATAAAGCTTGGCCTTTAATAGATTTCTAGTTACAATATCTGCTTACTTTTTCAGAAAGCCTACAAAGTCATGGATTAACAAATAACAGCTAAAAAACCTTATCTCAACAGGTGTGCCTTGAGATACAAGTCTTTCGCGAACCTGCGACTATTCGCTAGACGAGTGACAAGCTGGACGAGCAAGCAGCCAACTTTAGTTCAAGTTCTCATACGGTTATGAGCTATTGTCATATTTAATATTAAACTGCCTAACATTCAAATCTGCATGATCTATGGAATAAGCGAGTTCGTTTACGAAATCAGGCAATAGGAAAGATATGAATTAAAATAAAATTGGTTAGTGAAACTAAAAAAAATCAGTCATTTATTTCAGATTTGGAATTTCTAATAACTATTTCCACATATACTGCTACGATAAGATAGTTGAGCTTGACTTTAATCTAGTTAAATCCCTTGTCTTTAGAACTTTTTCTAATTCTTCATACCAGCATTTCCATGACTGTGGTAATCCTTATATACTTTTGTTCACAAGCTATACTTTGTAGGAATCTGATATAAGTCCAGGTGGTTGTGCCATGTAAATTGATTTATTCGAGCATCCTTTTAACTATGCAATTTTTACATCAAAAAATCTTATTTTGTAGTTTTTATAAACTGCAATCGATAACAATGTTCTTAAGGTTGCAAGTCTCATTACTGGACTAAATCCATCTTTATAGTCTATTCCTTTCCTTTGATTAAATCCGGTTGCTTCTAGTCTTGCTTTGTAAATTGCTTTTAAATTACCACTCTCATTTTTTTTAAGAATACCCAACAGTTTTTAATAACTTTCTTATCAATGGGTCTTTTAACTAATTCCTAAACTTCATTAGCCTCCATTGAACTCAATTCTTCTACCATTTCATGTTGCCAAAACTGACTTTCAGCAGACTCTACAGGTTAATCATATGTCTTGGGTAATTCTTCATTTGTATTGTATACTTACATAATTTTTTAATTTTTCTGGTGGCTTTGTCGCTCTTGTTGGTCTTTTTTGTACAGAACTTTCAAGACTATCATATCCAAGTTCTTCAATTATTTGTAGCTAAATATAGACATTTCCAATGAATTGTTGTCCGCGTGTTCATCATCTGTGTTTGATGGTAAAATTTTCTCAGATACTTGATCTGTTATATCATCTTTTCTATGGTTTCTGTTGGTTATTTCTGAATTGTTTATAGTGCCATTAGTTTGTTCCTTGTAAAAAATAATAAGTTCTTCTAATATTTAATTTTTATATAATTTTAAATAATTTCTTTTCAGTGAAGGTGGTCCGAATTTCCGCTCATTAAATTTTACATTTCTTACTTCTTGAATTTTATTTACTTGAGGAGTATAAATTTTGTATACTTTTCTCTTCATGCTATAGCTTACCATTAATTTCTTTTTGAGCTTTTACATCCCCTTTTCCACGTTTTTCTCCTCTTATATGAACATATGCTTCACATCCAAATTTTTTAAGATAAGTAATGTTAGGTTTGCATCCTGAATGTTAGGTTTGCATCCTGATTTGAAGTAAACTTTTTGTCATTTTTGTAACTCCTATTATTCACATGTACGGCACTTTAACACTTTCAGACCAAAATTTTATTAGTAATTCTGCATCAATGAACATAGTTCTAGCAGGTTCGATTATAGTACGATTAAAACGTTCAGCTTTTCCATTACTTTCCAGAATGTAAGGGCTTGTAAGTTCATGTTTAATTCCCATTTTTCCAAAAATTCTTTTGTACTTTTAGCTAAGAATAAATTTTCTATTCTATTCACCCACATCAGGTAATTATCATCAGTTAATTTTTCTATGTGAGTCAGCTTTACCATATTATATGTCCTATGTTGTAATTTATATTCACTAATTATAATATAAATCCAATTTATCTCTCAGAAATTAGCTATGTTCTTAAGCCTAAATAACCTCAACATTCCATATGAAAGACAAATGTTGAAAGCAGTCAGATAACTTACATTGTCTAAGAATTATCTACTTCTAAAAATACATTCTAGTAATACATGAATGAAAACTTTATCGCAACACGTCTTACCACATTCTCAAAAACAGTAACAATCTCTGAAGATGCCAGATACATTTTAACTCAGTCTTTTACAATAAAAAGAAATATCAATGTTGCCAAATATTAAAACTTAAAATTAAACTTTTATAAACAAATACTATCACATTGGGAAAAAGTAAACTAATTACTAAATTATGTTGTAAGTACTGACCATCCGGAATCACTTCACTTTAAAACTAAGTGAAAAGAATAAATTATAATCCCTATAGGCTTTGAAAATCTGATATATCCTGGTCTCTCAAAATGTAATGCATTAATAGCATGATAGTAAGTAACCAAAAATTTTCTTGTAAATCAGATCTGAAGAATAAAAAATACCATCTCCAATTAAACCAGAAAATCTTGTGGCACCATCCAGGGATTTGTGAGAGTCTAGTGCGCCGAGATTTCCACGATTGCGAAACACTATCTTAAGTTATTTTTTTCTGATTGAATTTGAAGCCTTAAGGAATATTAGCATAAGTCCTAATGCTATTTTTCCCCTTTCTCCAAAAGGAGCATTTCATTCATTCAAACATTTCACACTTGTAGACATTTCAAAGATGGTAGCAGTTCTTTTGACAGGAAATTAAATAAATTATTTTATTTAAAAACGAATATTTATAAGCATATAAGCACATTAAAGAATCTTTATAGCTATTTTGTACAAAAATGATATAAATATGTTCGTAAAATTTTATTTCCAATATTTTAAAATAAAAATAACAAAAAAATATTTCCTTTCAGATTTATGGCTGATAAATACATGCAGAAGCTGAAATAAGAAAATGCGACTTTCATCAGCATCAGTAATAACTATTTTTACTCGATTATATGCTATTAATGCAGTTTAGTAAAATTAATGTGTAAAGTTATTACACAACACACTAGGTAGGTGTCTCCAAATGACTGGCATTTGCATGCAGAAATAACAGTCACACTCCTTTCAAGTTCTGAAGGTTAAGTTTCCATTTTTGAACTGGCAACAATGCCAAAATAACAGCCACACACAGTTGCGTGAAGTAAAAACGGAATGTAAACATTACTTTAACATGACCTGTAAAGGGGTTTCTCCTTGGCCTCATTACAGCTTAAGTGCAGTTAAACGATCATATAAAACTACGAAAATTCAGATATAAATTTTATATAGTCCCTCCGCAGCTAAAACGGATTTCAGAACTTTGAACCCTGCTCTATTTCTGGAAACATAACTGTGGTCACACGTGCGAGAAAAGAACCCTTCGCCTTTTATCAGAGCATTTTTATGCTTGCAAGGAAAAATGCTTGCTAAAAAATTAATATGAACGCCAAGGCGCAAAAGAAATGTATCTTAGGTCCCATGTGCAAACCGTAAGGGAAAGAAGGGACAAGAGAGGAGGTGTATATTTCTTAGATTTTTCCTCCGTTTAAAGTTTTCGTTTCCTTCGCGACCTTCTCTTGTTTCAACCGACCCCCTTCCATGTGGATGGGTAAGAGAAGATGAAGCCACAAAAAGCACTAAAGAAAATGAAGAGGACCCTTGAAAAATGGTGATTCACCCAATAGAAGTACGCCAGGAACGATGGAATACACTCGGGTTGTATAAGAAAAGAATGAATGCACTCGGGTTGTAGAAGAAAAGAGATTGGGAATATTACCCTGCGGGGGACTGTTTTTCTTTAACTGTGAACTGTTCCAGAAAACATGTGGTCATCTTGAAAATATAAATCCATAAAATAATATTTTAGAATTCCACACAGCACCACTGACATTAAGAAATTTAACAGTAATAAAAATTATGTCAGTAAAATACTGGACGTTAATAATAAAGATAATTATTTCGGAAGACAAATTCGTAACTGGCTATGACGCAGAAAGTTCTATCACAGTAACTGATATGAAAATTGACAAAATACCGTAAAAATCAGAGCTCAACTAAACATCTTTAAAGTTGTCCTTGGAAGGCAATTAAATAGAAGTGGTTGCGATGTTTTTATCTTATATCTTCAGTTGCGGATACAGTTACGTTAATGATCAATGAAGCAATCTCTTAATCACGTATTTTGTGCATCTCATAACATTATGACCATCCCCACTTTTATCGGACCTACAGATGACATATTTAAGTACCTTTATTCTGTCTAGATGCAGCGTACACAAGCAATGACACGTTTTCCTGAAGTTCTAATGCAAGCCCTTTCATGGAAGCAGCTTCCATTGATCACCTTACTTTTCAGGTGCATGATTAATGGTACATTACTGCAATTCCACTGCTTAATGAAAGAACAGTTGTTTTGAAAGATCATTTCCCTCAGAATACATTCTAAGAATCATAATATCGATTTTATTTTTATTAGCTAAAGAATTGAATAATTTTAAGCACGTGAGAATAATTCTAATAGCTAGTGTTATGTTTAAAATACGTAAAATATGTAGACTCCGATATATTCTATTTTATTCGATTTATCATAAAAATATTTAGTTCATATTTCTAGTTTTTTTTATCGCTATAAGAATTGTATTCTAGGTTTCACTTATGGTACATCGTCTGCAATCTTCCAGAGGGAGAGACAATTCTCAGGGCAGCAACTGTGACTGTGACATTCGTTAGTGTTTTTGCAAAGCAACTGAGCTGCAGAATGCACATATTATTACATTTTAATCTCCCTTATAATATTTTTCTACTGTACAGAGGTTATTTATTCATTTCAGAAGACTTCCAGTTAGCGAAATGAAATGAAATGTACAGCGGTTTTATAGTATATAGCGTTGTGTATTGTATTGGACTAACATTACTTTCTAATGAAATAATTTGACTGTTTCAGGTGTAAAAAGATAAAATTACAGTACGATTTCAATGTGTAGTAATTACGTCTGTCTTGCATTACCTTAATGGTGTTTTTCATTCAATGGGTCTATCATAAAAATCTGCCTTTTGCAGCGTTATGGCCACCGTTCAAATCCATTTATGTGGGATAATCTGGACTCTAAAGCATACGTATATCATTTGTATTAAATACCGAGTAATATGTCTTAATTAACGTAATAATTCGGCGTATGACAATGCTATGATGCTATTATTGTCATACGAACGTGTTAAATAATTTTATTTATGATCAGTTTTAAGTGTGTTTTTGGTGGAATGCGAAGTATAAGCAAGGGGAAGCTACATAAATCCCTTGCCGCACCGATAGACCTGGGCCTGAATCCCAGAGAAGTCATGGGTATATGTAAACGTCTAATGTTTGTGTGACAAGAGGCACTCAAAATATAAGGCGAGCCGAAAGCCCCCTCGAGAGGTTCGTGAGAAGGGAAGAAAAGTGAGAGACCCTCGGGATATCCCCGCGGTGCTCTCTTTGTATGTACATCCCCTTTTTGTAATTTCCATACAAGATGTATGTGAACAAACATACAAGAAAAACAATTTTTTTTAAATTCAGAAAAACAATTTTTTAGGAGATTCAATAAATATCGTCTCATCCGTCCTAAAGCAAGGAGTGGGGTATAGTAGAAGGTTGCTTCAGGGATGACAATATGGTTTATTTTAGTAGAGTCAGTAAACACCCCTTGAAGAGTTCCGGGGGTTCCCTCTCAAAATTGGGGTGTAACTGCACACTTAGTTCTGAGGGAATATACCCTCTGCAACCAATGGCAAAATTCTGCTGCCGAACCCACTTCTTTGTACTAAAAGGTATTTTTTCCCTCCTTTTTGTATGCCTTCGTGGTGTAACGGCAGCACACTCGGCGTATTCGAGAGGTCCAGGTTCGAGTCTCGGCATTGCTGATTTTTTCTTCTGTCCTACTTCAAATACCATTTGTTGGATTTAATAATGCAAGAGAAGTGCGTTTTTTGGTAACATGCCTGCATTACATTAATTTTGAAGTTCTACAAATGAAACGCTATTATAAAAATCATTTCCGACTACAGCTTGATGTAAATAAATATCATATCTAGATATAATAACAGAAAGAGCCTTAATATGTGCTACATTTTTTTAGATTACAGTTTTAAATATTTTTCCACGAAAATCTGTTAAGAGTTCCAAGTAAAATAACACTTCCGGTTTATTTTATGCAATCAAAATATAATACGTTGTTCTCAATCATGATTGTAAAAGCGTCATATATGAGTTTTTAAATACCAAAATTGAGAACTTTTGGTTATATTATATTTTTTCACAAAAATCTATTCAGAGCTTCAAGTATCACTTCTGGCTTATCAATTTTAGTCAAAATCTAACATGCTGATTTCTCTAGTATAAAAGTCTTAAATACTAAACTTACAAATCGTTTAGATTATATTTTAACATAGGTTTTCATTAAAAATTGTTATGGGCAGCTTTCAAAAAATAAAATAACCACCTAATATCTGTACAACATCATTGTAAGAATGGTGAAAATGTGATGCGGGGATTCTAATTTGTGCTTCTTCAGTGAAGATTCCCTTCCAAATTTCTAAAAACATACCTTCCTTAGCTATGTATACAAGTTGGAGGGAGGAGGCAAAAACGTTAACAATCTCAGACATTTCGTTCAGTAATACAAACGAAGAAAAGAAGCTGGATTCATGCTGAAAAAGTTACCATTCTAAAACCTTATTTTAGCAACATATCAGACAGAAACTTTCCAGATAATCATCTGCGAACAAGCACAAACTAATTTTCCATTTTTAACGCAATCTGTTCTCAGAAGGAGCTTCTTTAAATTTTGCATTACAGATAATTTATTCATCTGCTTTGCAGATATGTGTCTAACATATCTGAAGAGCTTCAGAGGAAAGCCTCCACGATCCAAGTGGGATTTCATCTACCAGCTTGCCTTCTAAAACTTAACGTGCCAAATGCAAGCACGTGTACTCCATAATTCCTCCACAAGATATTTCGTGCCTGCGCGAAATTCTTCCAAAACTTTTCTTCTTTTCCAGCGCCACCTTGTTATGTAGCAGCAGTTACGGATATTTATCTTTCCAAAAGCTTTATTTCAAACCACAAAGTACTGCCCAGAGCTTGTATTACTTCATGTTGTGCGTGAATTCAGTGCTATAAATTTCGGTAACGTCTTCGGTTTGTTGACTTGTTTGGCATTTTTATTCCTCGCTGATGTACGACGGGGTTATAATCTTTTTCAGTGGATTGGAGTGAAAACTTTTACTTCCTCATCATGAAAAACTCGTCTCTCGTATTTATGGGGAGTGAAGGAAAGTGTAGAGTTGAGATGATGATGGATATTATTCCAACGATCTCGATGCTAACGATAAAATTGTCATTCTCTAGCCACCAGGGCTGATCAAGTTACTCGAGGCCTGCAAAAAGAGGCGTAATGTACAATCACTAACTTTTTTTCTTCAAACAGAATGATTTTTTTTAATTGATTTACAAATTTGGACAACAAATCATGTTATTCAAGATTAAAACATATATAATGGGGAGTGAAAAACTTATATACATCAACAGTCATAAACTCACTTTATGATATATTTAAAGCCGTCTCATTAGTTGTGAAATTTTTCCGCAGTTTTACAGTTAATCCGGTCATACTGAGTATGGAAACTGTGTAACCAGTAATGCAATTTTTATGGTTCATAATGCTACGTTTTGAAAATTTAAATTGTTGGTTAATATGTGACAATTATCCTTTGAGTTTCAATAACAACTATTTTTATTTTTATCTCATATTCCTTGGCAAGTCACGATACTCGCTCAGACTACAGGCTTATGCAGACTGAAACGGAAGAAGACGTAGTTTAGTAGGACGTTCACAGTAAGTCTACTGGAGCTCGTAAGTCGCTTGCAGAGTGTAGAGCTGTAGAAGACTTATCGAGAGGTTTGGCTGACCTCGTGCAAGTGTTTAAGAAAGTTAACATTTTATTCCATCCCCAGGCTAAGATATTACTGCAAATCACGTCGTAACCTTCAGCTTCGTTTGGCCGAAAGCCTTTGGGGTCGTAAGTCTTCGTGGCCATAAGGCTTTGTGGCTTAAGGCGCAAAAGTCTTTAAATCCATTCACATTGCGTTCAGAATTTAAGCCGTAGTCAGTCATGGAAGACAAAGATGTGCATCTGCAAATGTGTAGCTGATTCAACGAAGTGTCAGTTCGTGTTTGCTTTATTGTGATTGGTCGACTGTGATTTGCATAAAGTCAAAAAGTTAGAACATTTAGGCAAAATCCTTACACCAGTTTTTGCGTTAAGTTTTTAAGGTCTGGTTGCCTAGCGACGAAGCTCGCCTTATACCTCTTATGACAGCAAAGTTCTCGTCTGAACAAAGCTTTAGCGTAAAGACAACTCGGCTGTTGCTGCTAAGTTAAATAAGAAGCATTCCATTTTCATTTTTTTATTATTCTAAGTTTGCAGCACCCGTTAATCATGACTAATGAAGTTCATGTTAAGTTTTATGTTTCAGTTATATCTTGTGTTTGGGTGGTTACTCATAATTGGGACACTTAAAATATGTCTGTATTCCATATCCTAAAGTGCTTTTAATCAAAATTTGGATTGAGTTTTAGACGAGTTGATCTCAAGACCAGCAAAAATATCTCAAGTGTTTTACAGACGAAGCTCTGTCATTGTTAACTAAGAGGCATTTTTCTACACTTGCTGCTCCGATTTGCCAACTCTTTACGTCAAATTAAAAATGATACTTCTGTCCTTAATGATAGCTATTGAGTCAAGAACAGTTAAAATGAATTTCTCTCGAACATATTATAAACCATGCATACATTAAAAATTAATTATGCAACCAACCGGAATGGCCCCCATCAGTTTTCTTTCCCACTGCTGAAGTAAATATCCAGAAAATCTGCACAGTTAGCAGTTCGGGTGTTCTAACTTTCATTTAAGATGATGAGTGTGGAAATCAAAAGGAAAGTTCGAGCTAAAACTGGTTAACGTAAAATAAGAAATTATATAACTATAAATCAGCCCCCGAAGTGTTCTTCCTGGAAATTGGGACGAAACTGCACAGTTAGTTTCACAGCATTATACCTGTACGACAACAGATGAATTTTTAGTGTCCCACCTATCTCTACCTGCATCTGCCAAACGAAGCGTTTAAAAACCTTTCACAACCACCACTTCCCTAAAAGTATCTGGAATTACTCAGCATTTCTTGGAAAACGGAAAAATTAAGCACATCAATGGAATCATTTTCTCTAAGGCGATCACCTATATGAGAGCATAAAATTGCTTGGAACTGCAGATGGCCCCTTTGGGGGGACTTTTAAACACAATTTCTAAGAACAGGGGGAAATGTGTTGATAAGGGAAGGTGATCAATTTTAAAATGTCAGCATCTTTTTCAGTTTGTTACTTTTACATAAAATGGATTGATGAGTGTATTACTTTATTAAGCTGATTGTAAGATTTAGCAGTTTTAACTGATTATCTTTCTTTTTTAAGAAAAGCTTATAAGGTATTTCTCCCGCCTTTTTGGCATGCCTCCGTGGTTTGGTGGTCTGCACGCTGGGCGCGTATTCCAGAGGTCCGTGGTTCGATTTCCGGCGAGGGCGTTGCTAATTTTTCATCTCTCCTGCTTCCAAAAAAATACCTAATGTCTCTCCAAGCTTATATTTACGGGGCCCCGGGCGGCTGCCTGCCGCTTAACATGCTTCTGACACTGAAATGTTCTGAACTGAATTTACGAACGTACAGTAAAGAAATTCTTGCTTAATATTTTAAAGGCTGGTTCATTAGATGAGAATTTAATCATGAATCTCTTCAGTACAGAATTCAATAATAAATATTGTAAACAGTTTCCAGTATGCTTTCGTTCAACATCTCAAGTCAGAAATCGCAGTCTTCAAGATCGATGGTCTGAGATCATATACTAATTTAAGTAAGTTGGAGGTTCAGATTACAAATATATTTAAAGCGAGGTACCGAACAACGAACGTTTCAAATAATGAAAACTCAGATCGAAAAAAAAAAAAAAAAAAATACCCCGCATCATGTTATCATCATATTAAATGGAGATACATTCGTTGCAATTTAGCTCTGGCGACTTGTAAATACAAAAAACGTGTCGGCGTATAAACGAAGACAATGAGCAGAGGACCAGGGAAGTAAACTCATTTCTTAACATTATGTTCGTACTACAGAACTCTTAAAAAACATGCCTAGAAAGAAAATTCTTCTAGTACCGAAGAACAGAACGCAGAAGGTCCATGCGTACTGCTATTATTACGAATTTTCTGAGGACTCAAAAAAGATCACAACGAAGACGTGGCATCCCAGTCAAACTGATATGAAGAAACTAGTAGGCCTCTTCAAATATCCCTTGAAATATTTCTGTACCATTCTGAAGAAAAGGAAAAAAAGAAGAAGCTAACAACTTTGAAAATTTGAGAATTTTACTCGGAAAAATTAGAAGAATCTTTGGAATACCCTGCGAAATGTAGACATTAAAAAAAATTCGAAAGCGATTTCGAAGATGGTCAAAAGTAGCTGAGTATTCCTTTTCCAATTCATATGTGAAAGAATCCGACTAAACAGAGCTTAAAAAGCCACGAAGACAATGTATAGTGTCTTCTTGGGAATGTATAGTGTATAGACGTACATAGTGCACAAACAATATAACTAATAAATTAGTTTAACTTTTAATATTTCCAACCCTGTATCGTTTTTAATATTTTGCAAATTTTTTTTTTAAGTTTCGAGATTCTTGACGGAGTTCGGGAACGAATAAAAATTATTCCCAAAGAGACCTACAAGAAACAGAGACCCGCGTAACAAACGCCATCTTGGAGACATTACGATAAGCTTATTTTCTAATTAGTTAGAGTACAATTTAAATTAATTTTGCTAAGGAAAAAACCTGCCATAAGTAATTAAAATAAAATAGTAGCTATACGTCAGACTTTACGTACTGAGATTAATTTATACTAATTTTAAAGTTACCATAGATTTACACGTTTCTACATTAGATATTAAATCATAAGAATAAATTTCCAGGATCTTACCTCTACTATTCTACATACAAGACACAAAAATATAATACAGATGATAATTCTAGTCATATATGGCACATAGGTTTTCTGTTAGTACTGTGGATGATTGGAATTTTATCTGTTGTTGAGGTTAAAGTAACTTAACAGAAATTTGTCCATAATAAAGTGATTTTCGTGGTAGTAAAATGCTTACAACACTGCATAATTCACCAAAGCGTAACTAAGATTTCTAAACTTATAAAAAACCTAAAAAATATGTGCCTTCAAGATTTGTACTAAAAAATTCCGAATTTGGTTGCCCTCAAATAATGTCAAATTGGCTCTACTGCGATTTTTAATATGTATTTTTAATATAACAAAATTATTTAAGTAAATTGTAAATAAGTAGCGAAATTGTAAAAAATGAGAATTTTTGATAGAGAGCTAATTGTAGTACTAAATTTATGGTAGATTTGATTTATGTAAAATGCATACTGACCAATACCCCGAAAAAAATGTTGTTTATAAAATAGTGGCTAATTCGAAAACAGACAATGGAAAAAAATATAAAGATGTAATTCCTCTTCAAAGGCAATTTGAAATATACGAATTTTCAAGCATCTTCTTTTGAACTGCTTTGCATTTCTAATGTGTTTCCAATCTTTATGTCCCCTTGTCGCTGCATACAGTATCATACGATTGTGTAACTATACATTCACCTTTTACTTGTAGCTCGAAACAATAGACCGATCTATTCAGAGATCAAACACTCTATTTCGTTTAATAACAAATTAGAAAATGATTCTAGCTGTCCCTAGTTTGATTGCATCTAGTTTCCCAAGTAATAACTTTCAATCTAATTTCTGAAATGTTTTTTAATACGAATTTTTGTTTTTTATTCAGCACCATTTTCAACATCTTATCAACCACCAGTACCATTATCAACATCCTTCAACAACACTTCAATATTAAGTAATTTTTTTTTTTTAATCTAAGAAAAGAAATACAGTCACACCGAGTAGCTCAAGTACAAATCATTTATGATTGGAAGAATTTCTTATCACAGCATGCATTTCTATCTCAAAAGACCAACATCAAGAAAAGCCTTTCGAAGTTCTTCGAAACAGAAATGTTTTTACACTGTTAAGACTTTTAATACTGTTCGGTAGTAGAATTGAAACTATTCTTACTGTCGAAGAATTTCAGTACATTGACTCAGGTGAAAGACAAGTTATATATTGGTACCTTATTTCTCTCTCCTCAAGACTCACTATGCATTCATACAAGAATCCGCTGCAGATAAGATGAACGGAAAAACTTCTGATTCCATTATAATACGGACAGTAGTCTCTGCCACCAAACAAAATGAAGTTCTTTCAAGGACTCGATGAGTTTGTCATCGGAGGTTCGCTGTTTTCCTTCCTAAATTTATTTCCCCCCACATTACACTAAAATTCTCGTCTATCTATGTTCCATCGCCTAGATTTTGTCTCTTCCCCACAGTGAATGATTTCCCCCCTTTTCCATACAAGGCGGAAACACACTCCCATCGATCACGTGACACCCCGAGTCATTTAAGCGAACGAGGAAGGCAGGGGGCTCGGTGGGAAAATGATTTCCTCCCCCTCACCTCCGGAACTTCTACCGAGATTGATGATGAAGCAAAAGCAGCAGACACAGAAATAAGATTTACGAGGGTCTGGGAAAGCCCTCTCAGAAATCGATACTCCCACCTACTCCCATAGGAATCTCATAAATATTCAAGTTCGTTATAAATTATTAAGTGCATAAATTACGCTTCACGATTTTTGAGTAGTTAGCAAGAAAAAATACCATAATTCTTGAAAAGAAATGCTTGAAAAGAAAACTAACCAGATTGCTATTACACACAAGCGGACATTACACATCTATATAAAATACTTTTAAACGTTGAAATGCGCAAAATATACAAATGCGCAAAGCTAGCAGTCATGGCCGAATTTAATATTCCTTCTCATTCTCTTTCACACAATTTTTTTTTCACGCAGATAAACTGGCGCAATAAGCGCCTGTTCTGTGACATTTCACATTTTTGAAGAAAGCAGCAGCGAGTGACTAGTTAGCAAGAGAAACAGAAAACAAATGTCATATGTCTAAAACGAAGATTTATTTGAGTTACGGGGCCAAACGTTTCCTTTTCGCTGTTATAAGGTTTCGGTAAAAGTTTCGATTTTTAAATCTGAAATCATTCGAAATCATTTTCGTAACAGCCTGAGTTCTTGGCCTTATGTAAGAATAATATGACCTGAATTAATTTGGAAAGGACGCAGTTTAGAAAGATTTATTATAAGCATATACTATTTTTAGGACAGAAAATAGAAGCAGTCAAACTAAAATGGACACTAAAGGAACTACTGCAAAATAAAGTTAGAATTTTGATTTACATATTTTTTAACAATAACTATATATATATATATATATATAACTATATATATAACTATATATATAGAAGCAACTATATATATGCATATACCAGTATAAGTAAAAAATATAACACTGTTGTAAAGCAATAGATCGGACGGTTAACATTTCAGTAGCTTTTTGCTGTTCATAAACGCACTGCTTCATCAAAATTGAATACTTTGATCCAAATAGAAAAAGAAAAGTAAAAAGTAAGAAAGGGCACAGGAAAATTTGCAATAGCGAGTTTAGACCTCCACAAAACGATGCAAAACTATATTGGCTTTTAAACAAAAACTGAGCGTAAAGTTTATTACAGTATGTATTTGGTATCAAATATACCTATAAAACTGTCCTATTTGTTTGATTAATATTAATTTCATTTTCCCTAAAGACAAAATATCTTACGAATACACTGTAATACAGCCAAGATTTAAGTTACAAAATACATCAGTTCAAATAAAACATCTGAAATATTTTCAAAGCCTTGTCCTAATTCTATGAATTCAAAATAAAGTGCACTGAAAGTCAACAGCGGCAAACATCCTAAGCATCGCTAGCATTGCTGTTCTCAAATATACAGGTATACAGAACTCAAATTAGAAGTTCTCACGTGAGACATTTTCCCCTCTCTGAAGACTAAATTCTACAGTTCCGAAATCAAACTAGGAAAAAAAAAAAAAAAAAAAAAAAAAAACTGAAGGGTTTAAATTACGTCCAAAGCGGCGTTTTTTTTTTTTTTTTTTTTTTTTTTTTTTTTTTTTTTCCCTTAACATTTTGTGTGTTACCTTTATTTATTAAATATCATGTTCTTCGCACTTAAACCACAACATTCAGTTCAAGAGCAATATCGCAAAATAATTCTAAACTAAGCCTATCTTTAGAATTTCCGATACACAGTCTCGTGCGCTGGAGATAAAAATGTAATGTTTTTTCTGCACAACATTGCCATCGCTCCTGGAGTTTGTTAATCAAAAATTCGTTAAAGTTTTACAAAATATGAAATTAATAATAAAACAAATTCCAAATTTCCAATTTAGGCTTCCAAATGCCCATATTCGCAGAAGGATTACGTTATTCAAACAAAATTCGATGGTTCTAGGTACCGTTGTTTTATCACAGTACGAGAAACATATGTACATTTATGCGGATTTTTCATTATTTTAATTTCTTTAAATATAATACAGGGCGATAATATTTGGTGGCAACAATTTGAAAAGTGAAGCAACGCTTGTAGTGAATCAACGTAAAATGCCCAAACGAAATTAATAGTCTTTCTGGGCAAACTGCCCTTTTGGATTAAAAAAATAACATATATATATTATACAGAAATTTTTCCTGGATGTGAAATTCCCGCTTGCTACGCTTTTCAGCCTAAGACTTAATTCCACGATATCAAAAGTAAATATTTTTATGAATTTTTTTTTTAAAGTTTTTTTTTTTCGAAGATGGGAATAAACTTTAAAATTTCATTTGAATGATCCATCTTTGGCTATGAGATTATCCAAATCTCGATACATGGTGCGAATCGAACAATCTCTACTCATATTTAAGCTTCGGATGATTTCTCATTACTTTCAATTGATACTATGCAATTATTAGATGTTTTTCGGAATGTAAAATGAAAAAAAAAAAAAAAAAAAAAAAAAAAAAAAAAAAAATCAATTGTACCTTTGGCGGAAATCGAACTAGTTGCTCGTTTGATGAGCTAACTACTACATTATAAGAATACACCGGAGGAATGTCTTCAATTCCTGTTACAAGGACAGACGGAAGAAATGTCTTGCATTTCTTACGCTACAAATGCTAGTTATGTGCTAATTACTCCGTTTGTTAGGCAGATAATATCAATCAATATACAAAGCGTCTCAAACTCTGAAGGAAAGTAAAGAATATCGATATCACCGACATTCGCACGGAAAAGCAGGATCGAAAACAGATAGGAGACGCTGTACGCCTGCGTTCTAGTTTGACTATTCCAGTTCTTTTTTAAAACTTACGACGTCACGGAAAATATCCATTGTATTACGAATGGATAATTTCTGATGTGATACGTATCTTGCGACAAGAATCGCCGCCGCTAATATCCACGAAAACTTCAGGTATCTTTAAAAATGCGTGGCAATCCACGTGACGTCAGTATCAGACATGCATCGCAGCGAACAGTCTTTGAACACCTACTATGAAACCGTATTCTGTGTCGATTAGCAGTTCGGTTTCTTATAATAAAATGTTTTACATTACTTTTTGTATTGCGATCTTCCAGTGTCTTTGTGTTTATTTCCGGCGGATGACATGTCCAATTATACTTTTTTTTGTAAACATGTTTCATATCGATGTTCTCTACTTTCTCCCAAGCGTTCTGCGACATCCTGTTCATCATATAGTACATGAGTATTAATATGCGGAACACTAAATCTTATAGCCTATAAAAATTGCTGAAGTTGCATTAATTTGTGTACACTGTGTTAATAAGACTCCTTTTAACAATGCATTTTACCAAAACCATGTAGCGACACTAGATATTTTTTGGAAGCAGGACAGATCAAAAATGAGCAACGTCCTCGCCGGGAATCGAACCACGGACCTGGATACGCGCCCAGCGTGCAGACCACTACACTACAAAGGCATGCTAAGAAGGCGGGAGAAATACCTTATAACCGAAAGCACAATATTACAAAATTTCACAAAAAAACTTGTAAGTTGTTTCTTTTAATGCTGCTGCTGGATTTTAATCTCTTCACTAACTATTCTACTGCATTTAATAAACTTTTATATCTCTGTGAATTTCTCGTGTTTCCTAACACCACTTGACTCTTGAAAATCTTCTTAACATAGTTTTAACAAAGTTGCGATTTATCCTTGATTTATATATAACTGTTTGGCGGTTGTAAGAAGAGGAAAAGAAGTAAGATACCTAAAAGAAAGTAACGCTATAAAGAAATAAAAATAAACATCCTTAATTATTAACTTTAAAGAAATATTTACATTTCTACTGAGGAAAGAATTAAGAACTTTATGGAACAATTCACGTACAGTTTAATCAATTATTATTTTCAGACAATGTGTTGCCAGAATATTTGGGCAAAAGTAGCAAAAGAATAGAAAAGTCGCAAAAAGGAGCAAGTGACGTCAGAATGACGTGATGTTTACGTGACGTCATATGTACGCTACCTCACATGACCTCTGACCTCATCGCACTGTCAGTTTCCGTGTGCTATTAAGTTACGAACTATAACTTGATTCTTGATTTTCCGTTGTTTAAATCTTCATTTTTTCCTTTAATTAATTCTCGGTTAATTTTAGGTTGTTGTATTTTAATTAATTTGTCAATATCCATTGTTAGATTTCGTTAATTCTTTGGAGTTGGTGGTTTACTTTTTACCTGCCTTGTTCATATTTACATATTTTTAAAGTAGCAGAAAGTAGCACAATTAAATGATGAAGTCGCAAAAATTTCGCAATGAAATAAATTTTAGAAATACAATTTTGTCAAAAGTAGAAAATTTGCGAAAAATTGCAAGATCTGGCAAAACTGTTCAGAAAACTGGCCGAGGTACACTTAATTTCTTACAATTTTAATTACTGGGGATCACTAAACAAAATAAAATATAAAAAATTGATCTATTCCCATGGCGAAAGCATTGTCAGAAACATTAGCTGCATCAGTGAGATACAATAACTTGCTTCGACCCTCTATTTACAATCTGGATTAACAATACAACAGCAGCATTGATCAGAAGGGAAGCCAAAACTCAAATGCCGAGACATGCTCAAACTCTGTGATGTAGGGCTTCTCCAAGCTACACAAGTTGCAGCTATTACAAGTTTCCGTTGAACTAGCAGAACTGCACTGTTCTAAAGCTCTTAAGGAAATAGTGAACTCGCGGGAAAATCATTCATTCCAACTTTCTCTCGCTCACATTGACGACCCCACGAAGTGACATCAGCGGCGTAACACAACGTCCATCGACACCCTGTCGCTCATTTGCGGTGTCTGACGCGTTATGGGAGGTACTTTCGGATGGACAGACTGATAGACGAGACGGAAAAGGAGGCGACAGATTCTCCCCTCTTTACTCTTCCTTGCACAGTTGGGTCTCAGTTACGCGGCTAGAGCAGACAACGATTCACTTCAGGATATCTGTAGGAAGATATTTCATTTACAACAGCAGCACTCATTGTTCCGTCATGGAACGTCATGGTTAGAAGATCAAAAATAAATAATCTTCCGATAGATAGTTTGAGATAGCCATCCATCCTTACACATACAAGAGTTAAATGATGTCTTTTGTAGATAAACAGAACAGTAAATGCCTTCATCGTAGTTCCATGCGATGGAGAGATTTTGATGGAAATACACAAGATTCTGCAATTCCAACACTATAATGGACTAAGTGTTTGTTTACAATAATACTCCGAAACATATAAAGCAAACATTTTTTTAACGTTAATGATATACGGAGGATAAGATTTGATTTGGTAGATTGAGTATGTTCTATAAATTACTTGCTGAAATAGCTATATTCTGTAAAAATACTGTTGAAATTAGAATCAAATTGCCATACTGATTGTAAATTCCAATTTGACATTAACCTAAGGAGCAATAAATTATAGCCTTTGAAATATTGAATTACTTAATGCATAGAGTTATTGGGTTAACTGATACGGAAACGCGAAAAATGGGCAATACCCTCGCCGAGATTCGAACTTCGGCCCTCCCGCATAGGCATCGAGCATGCTTCTAGTTAAACAGCAAGAGAATGCGGAAAGGAGGAAAGAAATGCCTTATATTTTACCCTTTTAAATATTAATGGGGTGGCTGGGGATCAATATACCCAGTCGCCAAATCCTGGTGGTGGCGAATTATCGTGCACTAATTTTTAGCTCGGGCGCCACTCATAGAGTCTTTTAGAATTTTATCGATGTCAGAAAACTAAAGAAATCCGCAGTACCCTTATCGGGATTCGAACACCGGACCTCCCGCGTGCTTCAGTTACATCACGAAGGCATGCGAAAAGAAAGGAGGAAATACCTTATAAACGGTTTAATAAAATAATACACAATATATGGCAAAATAGTGTAAGAGTGGATATCGATCGTCTAATTCACATATGAGAAAAGTTTCTGACTGAGATATCATTTTCAGCAAAGTACTAATCGCATTTAGTTTGAACTTGAAGACACGCTAGTTTGAGGAAAATTGCAAATAAGAAATTAATGGAAAAATATTTTAACAAATAGTTTGGAAACAGGTAATAAATATGTACTAGCGGGCAAGCCCGCCAGCTGAGCGGGCTGAAGCCCGCTTATCATTGTTCGTGTGTATAAGAGTTGCCATCGTAATTTCGCCGGTATGCGAAAGTTGGACCGAACTACAAGTGTACAGTGGTTATACGCGGGCTGCGCCCGCTTTGTTCACATATGCATGGAGAAGATACTGCATAAACGATACACATGCGTTAAAGCAAGAAAACACCCGGGGAGCCAGCTCGTTCGCCGGAACCGAAAGTTGGATCGAACTACCAGCGTTAAGAGGTTTTGAGCAGGCTGCGCCCGCTTTTATCACATATGCATCCAGAAAACACTTTATACACTATACACATGCGGAAAATCACGAAAACACCCATGCAGCCAGCCCGCTCGCAGAGATTCGAATGTTTGACCGAACTACCAGTGTTCAGCGGTTTTACCCGGTATCCGCGCGCTGTATTCACGTATGAGTCCAAATTTTATGTACAGTACCCCGGAATTCGAAAGTTGACCCGAACTACCAGTGTTCAGTAGTTTTGCGCGGGCTGCTCCCGCTTTATTCAAGTATGCATGCAGAAGATACCGCATACACGTTACACATGCGGAAAATCCCGAAAAAACACATTGAGCCAACACGGTCGCCTGGATTCGAAAGTTGGACCGAACTACCAGTAATCAGAGGTTTAGAGCGAATTTCGGCCGCTTTATTCACTTATGCTTCCAGAAGATGCTGCGCACACGAGGCACATGCGTAAAATTACGCAAACACCCATGAACCCAGCCCGTTCGCTGGGATTCGAAATTAGGACCGAACTACCAGAGTTCAGCTTTATTCATTTATGCATCCAGAAGACACTGCATACACGACAGACATGCGTAAAATCACAAAAAACATGAGTGTAGCCTGCCTGCTCACCGGGATTCGATAGTTACCGTATACCATCTCAAAGGAGCAAAGAAAAATCTTTAATCTAAAAAAAAAAAAAAAAAAAAGAGTGAATTTAATTTTTATTGGTGCGAACTTATTTAAAATATCATTTGCATTCAAAGATAATATCTAAATTAAGTGCACGTATCTAATAACATAAAAAATATATTATTCCAAAAAATCAAATTTATTATTAAAAAATAACAACATATTTTAAAAAAATAGCGCTTTCAGATTTTTTAATTAATATCTCAGCTGATTAAAAGTGTACAACTTCAAGAACGTCATCATTTAAATTTAATGTAATATAATTAACTTTTATTCAATATCAATAAAAGAATTAACGTGACAATCATCCTAACCTTAAATAAAAAAAAATTGTAAAAAGCAGCAGTTTATTTAAAATGCCTACATTGAAACAGGTAATAAATATGTATAGCATGATTAGGTATTCAGAAAACTCATAAATTTTCTTAAAGCTGTATGTATATAATTCTAATACAAGAATAATATAATGAGAAATGCTACATTCCTTTTAACGTTTTTGCTACTAAAACAGTGTCTAACAATATAAAACAAATAGTAATGGTTAATGAAATGCAAACTGCAATTTTTAAGCTTATGATATTTCCTGAACAAATACGTTAATATTTTCAAATGTTTGAGGTAAAACTCCTACAAACTTGCAAACATGTGAACAGCTTCATATTTCAATGATGACATTTTGCTGCTTGCTTCATGTCATCAAGCAGATTTTTAATACTTCTAAATAGTTGAGATAATGTAATTTTTTAACAAGTAGACTAACAGTTGTAACTCTAACCGAAACGAAACATGATAACGTACGCTAATTTAAAAACAGACTTATAAATTTGAAAACATCGATATTTGCATGACAGAGTTTATATAGTGTACATTTTAACAAGGCTTCACAAATCAATTTATGCATATATCAAGGAGGGGGGAGATAAATTCACTCGTCATTACCACTAGAACCTTATTAAATTCTCAAAGTACACATCGTAAAAGTTATTTAATTTTTGATATATTCTAATAAGCTTCAAGATTTTCCTCAAAGAGATAAATTATATGACCGCAAGAGTCTATACTGTATGGACGACATCCAATTAAATTCCGAGCAAGGCTCTAATTTTCATGACTTCCCTCCAAATACACGACATACACACTTTGTCACCGTAAATGGTTGAATTCCAGAACATCTTCCCTTGTACTGATGCTGCTGGCCGAGCAAATTGGCATTCCGCGCAGCGAAGGAATTTATTCGGAATGGATGGCGGGGGACCGAAGGAAGAAAAAAGCTTTTTGTTGCCAAACGGTTTCATTTACATATCCATTTTCTCCTAGCGAAGTTTAAGTGCTTTTATTTTAAGTATACCCCCTTAGCGAAAACCCCTCAGGATGCCATTTGGAAGGGGAGGGATGTAGAGCACTCTCCGGAAACTTAAGAGAGAAGAGGGAGACTTTTCTCGCACCAACATATCTCCAAGGATTGCTTCCTCCGAGAGGCTTAAAAATTGTGGAAGAGATTTTTATGCATATGCACACTCTCCGTACCCATCATTGCATCTTTTGTGACCGAACGGTAATTCAAAGAACGCATGAGAAAGCTACATATGTTGTTCATGCAATATAATAGAGAACTTCTTAAAGCCTAACAGTCGTAACTTTTGCAACGCTACTGCCATTCCTCTCTGTTAAATCGTATGTGTTAGGAAATCCGTCAGAGAAAAGAAAACTGAATATGAAATAGAATAAAGCGAAATTATTGAAATAAATTATTCGATTGATGGAATAAGTCGTACGAGGCATTAATCGAAACCATTTAGATTCGTGAACCATGTGCAATGCAAAGATAAAGATGTTTCAGATCATAGAACAGATAATACGGACCTACGCGAAACTACAGAATTAAAGAGCATAGATACCACACCGCCATGATTTTAACATAATAATCATTCGAATAATTTTTGATCCGCTGCGCTGCAAATGCTCACACCTGCTAAACGCCGTTTGAAAATAACTGATTGCGGTCAGAGAAGATAGAACTTAAAAGATAAATTACAACGAAGAACCTTTGAACAGGTGTGCTTCGTTGTGAACAAAAAGGGGTCCTCGAGAAGTGGATATAATAGCGAATAAAGACTTTCATCTGTATCTT
This sequence comes from Stegodyphus dumicola, assembly GCF_044657685.1. Lineage (NCBI taxonomy): Eukaryota > Metazoa > Arthropoda > Arachnida > Araneae > Eresidae > Stegodyphus > Stegodyphus dumicola. Next base: position 41,696,444 of record NC_140776.1, read on the forward strand.
AGTGAAGCACATGTCTTACAATTAAATATCAAAATTAATTAAATCTGTAACCAGATCCTTCTAGCAGTTTCTTCATTAAAATATTTAAAACAAATGAAAATATTTTTTAAATGTCCAAGTTAAAAGCAAATTTCATATTTCTTTATTTAACTTACAAGTAAGTTTTTACACTAAATATTATTGCAATACTTCTTTATTATTACGCACTTTTACATAATAGAGTGTGGCATTCTTTAGTCCCATAAACTGCTATCAAACTCCTAACAGGCTTGGGGCGGATAATCTCTGCTTCTAAAATTAACGACAGAATCTTGGGAAAGTTTTAAGACAAACATTTTTATTAAATCAGAATTGAACGTAAACACACGATTCGTGCTTACGAATCAACCGCCACTTGTGGCCAAGAAAGTTAAAGTAACAGGTACAGATAGAAGCTAGGCCAGCACCTCCGCAATAGTACAGGTAATTGAGGTATTGCTGAACCTAGCTAACTGTTAAACTTTCCACCACAATTTTGAGGGAGAACACCCTTGGGGTGGTCCGAGGTTCTCCCGCCTCTCTTTTTTTACCATCAACCCGTTGAGAGGACTTTCTTACATAACTGACTTCTGGTGTTAATAGTGTACACAAATCATACTGAGAAAAAGACTGTCCTTGAAAAGTTCAACAACTGATGCTTCCAAAAGTCTAAATGTATGAACAAATGTCCTTTCTAAGGCGGAAGGTGTAAGAAGCAACTCTTTTGATCTCCCGTCCATCAGGATTGCGTAGAAAAATGAAATTGTTGAAACATTAAAATAAAAATAATAAATAAATATATTTTAGTAATATATGGAGATGTAAGTCAATTTCAAGATTTGAAACTTAGTAGCGAAAGGATACACAAATGATTTAACGCGAAATTGGCTCAAACTTCTCCCCGGCGTAGCAATTTAAACATCGGCAATGCAGAGCCGAAGAATTATAATCTTATCAGAGCTAGCGAAACCTAGTAACGTGGCTTCGGGAAGCAAAAACACGCTATGTCTTATAATCCGATAATTTCACCTTAAATACTCTCAAACCTGATTTGCATTCTGGTAGGGAAACGAAAAAAAGAAGTAAAAGTAAAGATCTAAATCATAATAACTCATTAGATTCACTTAACTTTACAACACAATATTTAGATGAAAGTAAATTACTTTGCATTAATACAAAAAATATCTTTTAACTGAGTACGCGTGTTTAGTGTTCCTTCATCTAGGTAAGCACAATGAAAAGTAAGTTTACAGATTGTTGTAAGACAAATAAAAAATTATTATTTTTGTTATTTTAATTTCATGCTTCTAATAAATTCTAACTCAACTGAATTTTATTCGTCTGCTATTTATATATAAATCGCAAGTTTTATTCCAGAAGAAAACTGAAAATAAAATTCAATACATTTAATTTTAAGTAAACTATCTATTAATTAACATGTTTAATAATAATATTAAGCAGCTTTTTAAATAAAATTTTACAATTAACATGTTAAAGAGAATTTAATGCAAACCCTAATTTTTTTCTACTATTATTTCGATTGCTAAATGTTAAATCAAAATCTTAACGCTACTGAAACACAATACATAACTTTTCTCTCTTATTTTTGCTAGTAAAATGCTTCGTCGTCCAATCACCGAAATAACCTCATCTGAGATAATTAGTCTTTTATCCGCATGCGTTAACCACCCACACTAACAAAAAGTAAAGAGGGAAATGAAATTTCAGAGTTGGTTCGGTTAATATGTTTACGGCAAAGCTTCGAGGGCTATCCGCCTAAGCAAAAGGGTGCCTTCGTGGAGGACTTTATAAGGGGAACTGGCTCGTATACATGTTAAACATGGGGGAAAACACGAAAACGCCTATGCAGACAGACCGTTCGCTGGATTCAAACCTCGGATCGAACTATCAGTGTTTAGCGGCTTTACCGTTCGGCCGCTGGCGGGGCGCAGTTTTAGAGACTGGAATCTCATTTTAGCTGTAGTCGGTACCATGGTTACGAGAAAAGATAAAGGTTAGTAAATAAAAAGTAATCTTAAGACATCTACTTTAAAGAAACTTAAAACTTCATCCACGGATTCGATTTCTGAGGACAGAACGAGCTGGCTTCATGTAAATTTTCTGAGATACCCACGCAAATGTAATTTAAACACAAACCGTATAAAACCCTCTACAAAGGTTCTTTTCTCAAATAAGATAATCTTTGCAAGGTCTGTCATAACAAACTCCCTATCATCAATAAAGAAACTCAATTTTCTTTAAATTTCTCCACAGGAAGTACATCTTTTCTATTAAAATATTTACAAGATTTGTTTTCACGAAATATGTCGCAAAAAGTTTTTATTTAGAAATAAAATGTCACTAATTTCGTGTTACATGATAAAGGAAAATTATTCAATGTTATCCACCATTCAATATTATTCCTTCGCAATTTGTAGCTTAGTTCGTCACGATTTCGATTTCCAGCGCCTAAAAGTGTTATTGTCTGCATGACGTTACTCTAGTTTCTTTCAAGTGTAAATATAAGGCAATTTCTTTTTGTGGAAAACCTGCAACAAAAATTTTTTGCCCCCTCAAATAAATACAATAGACAGACTACCCACAAAAAATCTCCAACTAACCAATTAATCAACAAATCACCGAATTAGCTGGATACCTAAATTACTGATTGGTTGAATGAATATAATACACCTCTTTCGCTACAGAGTAAACTTGAAAAAGACGTGAAATCCAGCGAATCGATTAAAATTTCAAAACGCTCTGCTGATTTTAAACGTTCAGAAAGATGGAACGCTCCGAAATCCAAATACTTAAGCTCAGTTTTCTACAGTCTTCGAGGCAATCCTTCTCGACAAAAGCGCAGCATCTCTCCCCTCGCCCCTCCGGATATTCTGGTGGGTGAGGGAGAGACTTCTTCCAAATCCTTCAGCCAGAAAGATGGATGATGCGGCGGGGTGGATAGAATTATATAACTTTGCAGCTTCTCCCGCTCCTGGGCATCAACTTCTTACCAACGAAAGAAACAGGTTGAGAAAATGTCCTTCGCATGGCAGAAGTAATAAGCGTGAAAAATTGAAAAGATCTACAAAACTGTTATTGACCGCTCCCCAATTTATGAAACTTTAGAAACGGCATGCGACACCTATACAGAAATTTTGAAAAGCACGAATCCTAAATGGAACTAGCTTTATACAGCTTCCAAATGTTAGCTCTGCCATCGGTGGGCAATAATATAATCACAGCAGAAGCTTTTTCTGGGTCTGCATAAAATAATACATGCTGCTAACGACAAATGTTTAAATTTGGAGAAACAATATTAGCAGAGGAGAAAGATGAAATTACGTTTAAAAAGACGCATTAGATAATTAAAACAGTTCAAGAAAATCAATTTTATATTTTCTCATGCTGTAAGTTAATTAACTTAGTATCTTATTATATTAGCTGTACGATCGTTTCTACTTTCCGTCAGATCTCATCAGGTAAATACGAAGAACAGAATTCTTGAAAATTAGACGGAGAGATTTGGCTGATCGTTGTGCTATTTCTTCGCCCAGCTCTGATATTACTTTAAACCAACGGTAGCCATTTTGCTAGCCAAGTTGCTGGCGCAAGACGAGGCTTCACATGCTTTTACTTGTGAATTTCCAGAGCTAAATTATTTTCAGTTTTTACTTACATTTTATATTAGTTAAATCTCACAAGTTTTAAAACCCTTTTATATTAAAGCTTTGAACCTTTAACTTGTTTCAACCGTATTTGAAAACTCACTTTTAAATAAGAAGGGAATAGATAAGTCGCCTTACAGTCTTCTCAACAGAAACCAACTTAGTTCAATAAGTTATAAGGTATTTCTCCCACTTTCCTAGCATGCCTTCTTGGTGTAGTGGTTCTGCACGCTGGGCCGTTATTCCAGAGTTCCGTGGTTCGATTCCCGGCGAAGGCAGTTGCTCTTTTTTCATCTTGTCTGCTTCCAAAAAATCCTAATGTCTCTACAAAGTTAGTGATACCCTACAAATGTATATATATTTTCCGAATCTTTTACGCGGAGGAACTACTTTTTGGAAGTGAACTTCTAGCGTTTGGTAAACAGTTTCACTGATTAGTGATACCCTATAATGAATTTATATTTTCCGATTCTTTTATGCGGAGGAACTTTCTGGAAGTGAACTTCTAGCGTTTGGTAAACAGTTTCATTGATTAGTTCATAACGATGTCAGTGTCGTTTTGAGCTGCCTCATTTCATAACTACATTTTCGATATGAAAATTAATCCATTGACTAAAGGTTCGTTAAGAGTTGTTTAGGAAACTACACCAAAGTTAGGCACAAAATATTTATATGAAGAAAATAAAAGTGAAATATCATTTAATTTGCTTAATATCAGGAGATATCTTTAAATGACGATTTGAAATCTGCAATTAAGATAATTTCATATGTTTCATTTTCAGCATCAATCAGTTCCATTACGCTGGATTTAATTTATCTCTAATAATGATAAATGTATTAATGGCACTTTTTTCTCAGTACAATTTATTATAAGGTATTTCTCTCGCCTTCTTAGCATGCCTTCGTGGTGTAGTGGTCAGCACGCTCGACGCCTATTCGAGAGGTCCATGATTCGAGTCCTGGCGAGAGCATTGCTCATTTTTCATCTCTCCTGCTTCCAAATAATCTAATGTCTCTACAGTGGCGCCCGAACTAAAAGGTGGTGAATGATGATTCTTCACCGCCAGGATTTGGCGACTGGGTTCCCTAAACCCCAGTCACCATTTAAAAGGCGGAGTATATTCCCGCCTTCTCAGCATGCCCTTCATGGTGTAATGGTCAGCACGCTCAGCGTGAACTAGAGAAGTCCGCTGTTGAGTCGCTAGAAGAAAGAAGAAGAACTAGAGAAGTCCGCTGTTGTTGTCCGCGAGGGCACTGCTCATTTTTCATGTGTCTTGCTTAAAAAAAAAAAAAAAAAAAAAAAAAAAAAAAAAAAAAAACTGATGTCTCTACAATATATATAATAATAACGGCAGTTTCTAAATGATTAATTTTCCTTTAAAATGGAATAATTTTAAAATAGCATTTATCATCCTTAGAAATGCATAAATGGATATTAAGTAATTTTATGCGTTTAAGAAACGAAATTCCATCAAAATTGACCCGTATTTCTTTTTCATCTATTTAAGAACAATTTATTTCTTTCGCAACTAAAACTGACACATAGATTTCTCTGAACTCCCTTTTGATTCATGTATAACTAGTAGATTAAACCATTGTATTTCATTAAAGTAAACAACAAATACCAGAATTAAGATAACTCAAATTTGTTTTTGTCTTGATTAATAGTTTTGTTATTTGGCTAAGGCACTTTTGGATAGTCAATATAGTACTAGCTATGTTGCTGCAACGCAGTCCATTCTCATTGGTAGATTTTATCTCTTTTGCAAAAGAATTATTTAATTCAAATTTATTGTTTGCAAATTTCAGCCAATCTTTACACAATAACGTTCGTTCATTTCCAAGAACAAAAGGAAGTAAAGCACGTGATATATTTTAAACTCAATTTACTTGATAAAGAACTACCAACGGCAAAATTTACCCAATCAGAATGCAAACTGCAAGAAAAATGAATCGCGCAGCTAAGAATGATTTCGAAGTTGGGAGGGGGGAGATTTTTCTTTTTAGCCCAAAACAGCGTTAGCTCAAAAGGGCTATCAATTTCGTTGGCAATGGTTCTACCACCAATGGCATTTTGCGTTGAAATGTTGCTTCACTTTTCAGATTGTTGCCACCAAATATTAGAGCCCTGCATTATATTTAAAGAAATTAAATAATAAAGAATCTGTATAAATTTATGTACGTTCCTCTCACTGTGATAAAATAACGGCACCTAGAGCCATCAAATTTTGAATAACGTACGTTTCCACTCGAATGTGGGCATCTGGAAGCCCAAATTTAGAATTTGGTTTATTATCTATTTCATATTTTGTAAAGCTTTAACGAATTTTTGAGTAACAAGCTCATCGATTTCAAAGCGAGCAATCGCAACACTGTACGACGGGGGGGGAAAGCGGGGTCTGCCGAGACCTGCTCTAAATAATGGAAGAATGAATATAATTAATGAAGAAACGATGTTATATTTGGCATCGAAGAACAGCATTTGCAAGAGAAATGTGTTTTTAACTAGAGATTTTACAACGCTCCTTAATTCGTACAATTAAATAACCCATTATTACGAATGAAGCCAACTCCCAGAAAAACTATGACATTATCTACTTTCGAGTTTTCTTTTCCATTTTACATTTTCCGCAGACATTTTTATTTTACGCTGATGGAAGCAAATTTTCTCAACGATCCTCAATAGCAGGGCCCGATTAATTCGCAAGTCGGTTAATATGCCACTAGTTAATCGGAAACTGATTGAATTTTTTTGAGGTTGTGCACTGAATCTGAATGAAATTTACAGATGCTCAAGCAGACTCATTATTTTTAGTCACCCGACCTTCATTCTATATTATTATTAATTCATATAACAGGTGTTCTTGATTGAAAGAACTGACGGTCAGCGTTTTTTTTGCACACTTCGAGAATGCTCTTTAAAGAATTATTGTTCTTAGTTTCAATAAAATAGCGTCCAATATAAACAGATGAATAAATAATGTTAGTAAGCAACCATGAATAAGAACTTTCATTTTATTTTCGATATTATTAAAGTGTATTACTGAATACAGCGATAAGCTAATCACTTGAAAACTCATTTTCCTGGGACGTTTTAATAACATTTTGCTACGAATGTTTACTTTATACATTTGCGTAATAAATAAAATAATAGGTTTCTGACTCTTTATAATAGATTTAACGCTAAATTTCGAACATTTCATCTTCTGAATACTACAGTCTTATTTTATTTTTTCAAATAGTAACGCATTTTTTAATATTTTCCCTTCCTTTTTTTAATATTTTAACTTCCTATCAAGAAGTAGTGTAATCGCGAAAAATTTCGGATATCATATTTTAACAGAAATATCCATTTTGAAAGTTACCGAACCCATCTGGACGATAATTTTGCATGAAGTGTATACACGCGCACAGAATGAAGGACTCCTTTTCCCAAAACTGATTGTAAAAGCGATTTGAAATGTATTCAGAAGAGATTTTTTTTTTGTGACGTCTGTATGTACGTATTTGGCATACCTTAAAACAAAAAAAAAAAAAAAAAAAAAAAAAAAAAAACCACAAAACGTTGAAATTTTGTATAAGAGATTGCTATACATCTAGATGTGCACCTTCCTTTTTTATTGCAATCGGCCACACCGTAGGTATATATATATGTATCCATCCTCTTACTCGGCTCGGTGAGCTCTGTTTTTTTTTCATTCTTATATGTTTAAAAATTGTGCATTTTTTGCTTTAAAAGTGATTGAATTATGTTGTTCTTATGCCCCAGTTAAGTTCTTTTGCCATTAGTATATCTGCATGTAATAGTTGTAGAACTATCAACTATTGAAAAGCATAGATGGAGCTAAGCCTAATGTGGCGCGAATTTGCTTAATTTGAAACACAACAGTGCAGTGAATTAAGTTAGCTGATGCACCAAGTTTACTGTCTTTTTGCCCAGTGGTGTCAAAAGTTAACTTTAAAATTTTATGCACCGAAAATTTTGTCTTTCCGCCCGCTGGTCGAATTCTTTGATTTGGAGTAAAATTGTAACTCTAATTTGCAAATAATTAATTAAATAAATAAAATTGTAACTGTTTTTAACATTTTTCTGCTGTTTAATGCTATTCAATTAGAGAGAGTTTTATGAGCTACCAATAATAGATGTCATTTATATTTAAATAAAGAAGCCAAATATTTAAATTTTTTATATATGAATTTGAAAAAAAATTACAATAATAAAATCTTTTTTAACGGATTTTGTAATCTGAACATTTCACTTTGCAACTTTTAAGCATATTTCCGACCCATTTCACGGCAGATCAATAAACACTATATTCTCCCAGTAACAATCATAAAATACATATTTTTTTAATCTTCAAAAATTCTAAATACTTCTCATAGCTACGGAAGCTGAACGTATTTCTCTCTCTCTCTCTCTCTTTTTTTTTTTTTTTTTTAAATTTTTCCACTCAACATGTAATGATCAAAATATTTATTTTACTTAACTGAATGTTTAAAAAAGCTCTTCTTATCTAGATATTTAGAAACCTAAAGGACAAATATCTATTTCTAAAAGCTCTTTCTGCCACGAAACCTTGACGTCTATCAGTGAAATCAAAATTGCATCTGCTCCCTGATATAAACAGCCATCCTTAAAAGGCATTCGAAGACCAGTTTTTTATACTCAGAAAGAAATTTACACTTGAAATACGAAAGCATTTTGCCCTCTACGCTCTATCAGACGATGAAGGCGGAATCGCTATAGATGGAAGATTGATTGCTAGTACGATCCAATCAAAAAGGCGAAAAGTACTATGGGCGCTTAGTTGACGCTTTGATACGTTCTACAAGGTTCGTATCACCAGGTCGTTTGCTAAGAGTAATATTTTCTCTCCGCGTTTAATAACTGGAAATAAAAATTCTTTAAGAGATTAATGGCTTTAATGTTTCATGAGTTCATTTCTTTCTCAGAAATATAGTGGAAATTTCGATAGTGTGAAAGATGAACGAAGAGACAATTCCAAAAGTTTTCCACAGAACTGGTTAGTTTAATTTTTACATGCATTTTCAATTTAAATTGAGTCAGTATAAAAATTATTGTTTTCCTTTTTTATTTTTTAATAGCTTAATTTTTAGTCCAAAGGGGCAATTTGCCCTGAAGGATGATTAATTTCGTTTTGGAATTTTGCGATGATTCACTACAGGTGTTGTTTCACTTTTCAGATTGTTGCCACCAAATATTATCGCCCTGTAATATATTTGAAGAAATTAAATACTGAAGAATCTGCATAAATGTGTGTATGTTTCTCGCATTCTGATAAAACAACGGTACCTACAGCTATCCAATTGTGATTGACGTAATCCCTACTGCGAATATGGGCATCCGGAAGCTCAGATTTGAAATTTGGAATTTGTTTTATTATCGATTTTATATCTTGTAAAACTTTAAGGAATTCTTGATTAACAAACTCGAGGATTTCAAAGTGAGCAATGGCAATGTTGTACAGAAAAAAACATTTTTATCTCCAGCACGCGAGACTGTGTATCGGAAATTCTAAAGATATGCTCGTTTTAAAATTATTTTGCGATATTGCTCTTGAACTGAATTTGATGGTTTAAGTGCGAAGAACATGATATTTAATAAATCAGTGTAACACGCAAAATGTTAAAAAAACGCCCCTTTGGGCGTAATGTAAAATCTGAAAGCTTACAGATTTATATATATATATATATATATATTATTAATTTTTTTTATTTGATATTGCCAAAACATGAATATTTTCGTAATTTAAAACACTTCTGTAATTGGAAGTATGTGATAACGGTAAACGATTGCAAAAATAAATACTTTTGTTTCTTTCGATTGCCATAAAAAAGGTTAGTGCACAACTAGATGCTATGACCGTCCCACATACGAAATTCCAACGTTCTATGGTTAATCGTATTTGAGTTATTGCCAGATTCATATATACGAGGTATAAATAGATTGCCTTGCTCCTTTTGGTACTTCTCTTTTTCCCCTTTTTTCGGTTTTTTCCTCTGAGATTTTTTCCACGTCCGAGTTTCTTTATGTTATGTGCCCTCGGGCTTTAATTCTGGAACCGGCAACGTTGCTCTTGGCAATAATTCGGTCAATTATAGAGTCGATGGTCACAAAAAAATCCTTTTTAAATCCATTTTAAATGCAAAGGTTTACATTGTTCGTTTTCGGAAAAAGAATCCTTTATTTTGTGTGTGCATACAGACGTATGTGTCATGTAAAAAATCGTCCAAATGGATTCGGGGACGATCAAAACGGATATTTCTGTTAAAATATGATATCCGAAACTTTTCGCGATTACGATACTTCATTTACTTCGGACAAAGAAGTAAAAACAGAAAATTAAATCATTTTCTGATGTAAAACTAAGATAGTCGTAAGTGTACTTTCAAAATGCATTAATACGAAATATCTTTCGCAATAAAAAGTTATGAAATCATCCAATATAAAAAATAAAATGGCTGAATGTTTTAAGAGAAACACTGTGCTTGCTATATTAGAAAGTACACACATCAGAAATGCAATAGAATGAAATAAGTAAGGGATGAACTCCCGAAATTCAGCCTCTTAGAACTATTCTATGACTGGAAGAAAAACAGAAATCATTCATTCGAACCAAATAAAGGCGCGGAAGACCTTATTTTTTTTTTTCACAGGGCATAAGGAAACTTGATAAATTTTCACCATGCTAATTCACTGTCACTTAGGCAATAATCACTGCCTCCAACATCAAACAAGTTCGTAATAATCTATACGATTAATAAGCCAGGCGTTATCGCTACTATTACAGAATATCAGTATATCTAGAAATATGATGTTGCGAATATAAACCATGTTTAGTACATGTAAGACATGTCAAGCAGAATTAAGTTCTAAATCAATCACGATATAACTACTTGTGATTCGCTGGACCCTTTTCGGAAAGCCTGCAGACGATTGCAGTTGGTCTCTATATATTATTGCTGTGGGCACAGACACTGAAGCAGCGGAGAGTAATACGAAAAGGAGTTATCGATAAGAAGTCCTCTTTAATGAGTTACTGCTCTTTGTTTTGTTAAATATAAATAATAGATCTTGCTGATAAGCAGTGATGACCAAGAGCTTTCTTTTATCTTTGATGGTATAAAAATGCGTATCTGAGTTGTTATAAGTGTAGAGGGCAGTGATATGTTAATCCCTTGAAAACTCACTTTACAAGGACCGGCATATTATCGGTTTCTTAACACTATTTTGTTACAATTGTTATTTTGTACCAAACGTTTCGGAAATAAAACAAGTTTCTAACATCTTGTAGAAAGTCTAATTCCTTGTAAAAGGTCTTTCTAGCTAGCGACGAGTTCTGAAAATTTAATAAATATCTGCATCGTTTTCCCTTCTTCCACCCTACTTGCGAAGGTCACGCCGAACCTTTCCTTTCTAACTCTTGAACTTTATGCCAACCTAATACAAGAACCGACCCATCACATTGAAGCAAACACTCATTGACATACCAATCTACGATTTCGCTGTGTCCGCTGACATTCACCTTCTCTAATTATTTATGGACGTTTTGAGAAGTATCAGAGAAAACAATAAGAACGGGTGAGATTCAAATTAATGAAGACATCTTAGATATTGTAATGTTAATATTATTATTAATTCTTATTGGAATACAGGTTTCTTTTTAAGAAATAATATTGCGATAGTTCCTCCATGAATACTTTAAATTTGTTATGGTTTACTATAGTGTCCTTCAAAAGTTAAATTACTCGCGTAATTTTCACCTATCGGTTTTCGGACGATAAAATTAGTGAAAAAAAAAGGTGGGGATAAGCGAAGAAATGTGGTATTACTATTCTGCTATATGTCATTTCCGTTTAAAAGGAAATCTAATGGTAAAGATGCGAAGTTTTGACCTCAGACAAAGATGAGAAACTTTCGGATTTTTAGATTGGTGCCCGAACTATATCTAATAAGAACTCATAAAAGAGGAAAGAAGAAACGCACCTAGCTTAACTTACCAGAGTCATTAAATGCAAGTTGTAATGTTTAATGTTATGTTGTTAGATATTTTAAAAAAATTACCGTATGCGGGCGCCTGTAGAATGCGAAGTTCCAATGCAACGAGATATAAATCAACACTTGTCTGCAAAATTATTCATACCATTCATGCTCAAATTAGTAATTACATGCTAATTAAATCTTCCTTCTATTTAAAGTTACTATAAGCCGATTTTCAGTTATCTGTTTAGTTATATAAATGTCAGCTTCTAATCGCATACTCTTTCAACAGATAGAATTTTAATATTTTAAAAATACCTTTAAATCTTAGTCCTAATATATAACTTTCAAAATATAAAGTGTGGAAAAGTTTATTTGAAATTTTCTTAAAGTGTATACTGAACTTTAAAAGTAATTCTTATACCTTGATTTTCATCTGCACAACATCTGTCTTTTATGAATGTTATAGAAAATAGAAATATACCTTTCTTTTTGTTTCCTCAAACAGAACAAAATGTACTTTAAATTATTCTAATCCTAAACAAACTGTTAAAAATTTTTTCCGACAACATCTAGAACAATGAAATTTCGAATATTGCTTCTGAAATGGACAGGGAGTGATTTCTAAAATATTTTGTTATAAATACAAAATAAATAAATAATTTAAAAAAATTAAATTAAATCTGAATGCTTTCATATTTTATATTACTTCGAAAGAGCCTTTTTTTCATTTACACGCATATACACGTTTCGAGAGCATTTGGGCTAAAAATATTTAAAAAATCATATTTTTAGAATTTCTGATAGGCAACTCGCGCGCTGGAGATAAAAATGTTTTTTTTTTTTTCCGTACAGTATTGCCACTGCTCGCTTTGAAATCGTCAAGTTTTCTTAATCAAAAATTCGTTTAATCAAAAAAGTTTCACAAAATATGAAATAGATAATAAAACAAATTCAAAATTCGGGCTTCCATGTGCCCATGTGCGGGTGGAGGATTACGTTATTCAAAATTGGATGGCTCTAGGTACCGTTGTTTTTTTCACAATGCGAGAAACATCCATGCATTCACGCAGATTCTTCATTATTTATTTTCCTTAAATATAATACAGGGCGATAACATTTGGTGGCAACAATCTGAAAACTGAAACGGACATTTATACTGAACAGACGGAAAATGTCGTTTCGAGACAAAAAAAATGAATCAAACGTAATTATAATTTTTTTTTGTTTTGTACTGTGTTACTCACACGCTTACTATTTGCTAATTAATTACAAGTATTCATCTAATTTACATAGCAGTTTGGGATTCCTACATACCAGTTCTAAGTGAACAGATTCCTAGTGCGTAATCGATTTGGGTTCGCAGTTCCAAAGATCACGTTAGGGGCCAGAAGGGTCATTCACTTTACTGATATCACATTGTTTAAATAAACAATGATGAGAATTTATCAAAGCACTCCAGGTGCAGTAGTTAGTATTATCGATACTCAGCCGATCACCCACCCATATATACTGGTCAGTGCGGTAAATATGTGTGACTTATCTTCTAAAAGATAAGTAACTTGCTATTTAAGTTGTTATAATGGCTTTCGTAACCATCAACTTATTTCGCCCCATAAATTTACATTGATACTTAAAGCATGGAAACCATTACGTATCATGTAACATAATTCATAATATGTTCACAAACGATAAGATTATGATCAATAATTTATTATTATACAAACAACAGATCAGAGAGTTATAAGATTAAAAAAATATCAGCATCACTCTAAAAGCATTCAATGCTAAACTCACTAGCATGACTGAACACAGCAATACAATTTGTGCTATTCTGTGTCGAACATTCAGGGCTGGCTATAGGTGACACAGGCAGTCACTTAGGGTACCAATTTTTTAAGGTGCTAGCTAAGTTGTTGTTTGAAGACAACTAATTATATGTATATTCCGTTTTTGAGTCATTAATATCGTTAATTTATAGAGATGGCAACTATACTAATGATTTACAGTGTCGAAAGAATGCTAGAGTTGGCCTTGCTAGCATTTTTTTGTGATAATTTTGTGCTAGCATTTTTTTTTTGTGGTGATTTGCTGGTGATAACCTGCACTATATGGGCTTTTTAATTACTGATGAATGTCCACGGTAAAAGCAAACTTAATGTAAAAAAACTGAAAGCTTTCAGATTTTACATTACGCTCAAAAAGCGTTTTTTTAACGTTTTGTGTGTTACCTTTATTTATTAAATATCATGTTCTTCGTTTGATTCGTTACGAAGTATGACTTAAATATTATTGTCTGTTTAATATTTGTTGAATTTGCTCCCATCAGTTAAAAATATTCTTTAGTATATAACTAAGAATGTGCATACAGTACACATAATTAATTCGGAGTGTGCATAACCAGATCTCGAAAACATCATGCCTAGTATCTCCGATCAAAATCAGAATAATAGGTAGAACTTGTATGTCTGATTTGGCATATTTATGTCTCCTTTAGAAGAAAACGTTATTAAAAATTATTGTCCCCCTTCCAAAAAAGAAAGAGAAAAAGGAAATAGTCAAAACTGGGATAGAGAATCGTCTATATCAGTTGCCTCAAATTCAAATTGGCAGTAGGCAGCATGCACGATCTGTAAACAGTTGACGGCCACAATTTTTTAACAAAATTAAAAAAAAAAAAAAAAAAAAAAAAAACATTTAAAATAAATTTTAAATTTCGATGTCTAAGTATTTTTTAAAATACACATAAATAATAATAATATCGCAAAGGGAAAAAATTCAAGCTTTATATTTATTTTCGATCTAAAGATCGGTACCTGCAAGACATTTTTGTTGCTCACACTTTGTAATATTAAAAGTTAAATATTAAATTTTTAAACTGCCGTTTACTTAAAATAGTTTTAACATGCTTAATTAATCATTTAATAACTAACTTACTTTAAGTTAAACTGAAGGGAATTATGAAAACTCTCTCATATTTTTAAAAAAAAGTTTTCCAAGTAGGACAGAACTACAGAATAAAAAACGACAACTTACTCTCGCTTAGTAATTAATTTTTTCTCCGGTGCATAAATAAAAATTTATATGATGATATGTAAATAATTATACAATTTTTTTATTCCTTAAACTTGATGCCGTTTTGATTTTCAATAAGTTTGTAGCCTTAGAGAGAAATTATTGGAATGTATATGTTCTCGATCAATAGTTGTTTTTCTCATTAATCTTCAATTGTGAAAAAAATGCAGTTCACATATAATAAATGTATTCCCAAAGAAAGATATTTTTTGTGCAAAAATTCGTAACTAATTTATTTTCTGGTAAGTAAGAATAAAATTTAATGAAATCGGATGAATAAAATTTAATGAAATTTAATATAATTATACTTTAAATCTTTGAATAAAATTTTTATCTCGCAGTATAACAAGTCACAATTAACTTTATTTTTAGATTTTATAATACATTAATTCTGGTTAGTTTTTAATGGAAATGAAAGTAATGTAAATTCCATCAAATAATTAAAATCCCGTAATTTTTGTAACACTTGCAACAAACTCAAAATTGAAATGTAATAATGTAATCACTGATCTATGCAATAATGTAAAACTTAATAACTAAAACTTATATCCAAAAGTATAAAAAATAAGATCTATATTTACTACACTTCCTGTGAATTATGGCGGACATTATGGAGGAAAAAATTTAATTTACTGAATTGATAGATTGTTCATATACTTCCCTTTACACAGAAATGCGGGAATTTGCATTTAATCTTGAACTAACTGTTTTTAAAAATATTTTTATTTATATATTTCGGAATGACCTTCAGAGTTACGCGAAAAATAATTTTCTAAATATGACCGAGAACTCTTTCTTAAATATGACACTCGGTTTAGTCGATTTTTTTTAACACTTCTTCCCGTCACTCATCGCAACCCCACACCAAGAACTGTCACAAAGGCGTCACGAATATTTCCTTGCACAAGATTGGAAAGTTAACGCGCTTCAACTAAATGTTACGGGAAATATGTCTAATTTTTGCA
This sequence comes from Stegodyphus dumicola, assembly GCF_044657685.1. Lineage (NCBI taxonomy): Eukaryota > Metazoa > Arthropoda > Arachnida > Araneae > Eresidae > Stegodyphus > Stegodyphus dumicola. Next base: position 41,712,169 of record NC_140776.1, read on the forward strand.
ATATGCCACATGGTTGACGGCTTTTTTTCTTTTTTTCTGAAAGTCGCTCTCTCTTAAGTCCTGACTATTAGGGTTTTTTGCTTCGTCTGGAATGATCTGAAAATATTTATTGTTGATAAAATGAAAAGAGTGGAATAAGAGCATTTTCATTCTAGAAGAAGCTTTAATATTTGAAAATTTTAGATTTTCAAAACTCAATAGTTGTATTTTCAGTCTAAACATAAATATTTCATGAAATTTTGTACTTTTCTCAGTAGTTAGTTCACAGCATTATTTTTCAACTGCATATCGGAATTACAGACGACGAAACTACAAAAACTTTTTCTTGTACTATGCTAAAAATAAGCAAACAATTAGTTCAAGATGGGATCTTAGGATGGGATCTTAAAATGGGATCTTAGAATTATTTAAACGAAAAACAGCGCATGCTTACTCACACAGAACAGTAATTAATATTAACTTTATAAGGTATTTCTCCCGCCTTTCTAGCATGCCTTCGTGGTGTGGTGATCTGTACGCTAGGCGTGTATTCCAGAGGTCCGCGGTTCGATTCCCGGCAAATGCAGTTGCTCATTTTCATCTTGCCTGCTTCCGAAAATACTTAATGTCTCTACAGTGGCGCCCGAACTAAAAGGGTGTGGATAATGATTCTCCACACCCAAGATTTGGCGATTGGGTCCCCTAAAGAAAAACCCCAGTCGCCCTTTAAAAGGGGGCGTATATAAGATATTTCTCCCGCCTTCCTAGCATGCCTTCGTGATGTGGTGGTCTGCACGCTGGGCGCGTATTCCAGAGGTCCGTGGTTCGATTTTCGGCGAGGGCGTTGCTCATTTTTTCATCTTTTCTGCTTCCAAAATACCTAATGTCCCTACAACTTTTTCTTTTTTGTTAGGTTTAAAACTGCCCGGATACGAATATGCTACTTTCTCTTCTAAAACCCCCAATAAATGCTATTAACCTTTTTATAGAACGTATATTTACATTGTTTTGAAATTATGACAATAAGTTATTCCATAACTATGACAATAAGTAATAATATAAAACGATGACAATAAGTAAATAAGTTATACCTTTAACACGTTCGCTGCGAGCTACGAGTTATCTCGTAGGTCGAAATTTGTGTTTAGGCGCCAGCTACGAGTTAATTCGTAGGAAGGTTTTGTTTTACTTACGCCACATACGATCAAACTTGTAGTGTTTTCATGTTCTTTGAAAGTATCTGGCTTTGGAGATTAGGAAAAAAAAACACAATAATGTGGGGCAATTCAAAAGATTTATTACAATTAATATAAGTAATTATAAAGTAGATAACATAGGAAATGTAAAAATAATCAAGCAATTTATATTAATAATCTTTAATATAATAACTGTTGTAAAGATAATAAATCTTTGTTATAAGCAACCGCCAACAAAGAATATACTCGTCATAAAATATTTTATCCCAAAACAAAACCGACTACGATATAATTCGTTTTAATTAATAAAGCAATTAAAATTTATCTAAATTCAATATCTTTCCCATAAATACATGTTTTGTATTTTTATTTTACAATTAATTAATTAAAATTTGTTGGTGTGGATCCACTCTGTTACTTGGCTTGGTGAATTTAGTTCTTCTATTCTTATATGTTGGTAAATTGTGTATTTTTTTGCTTTAAAAGTGATTGAATTATGTGGTTTTTATGTCCCGGTTAAGGTTTTTATGCCTTTAGTTAATCTGCATACAATAGTTGTAAAATTATTAACGATTTAAAAGTTTAAGTGGCGAGTTAAACCTAGCGAACCGCCATTTGTTTACATTTGAGACTCAGTAGAATAGTAGATTAAGTCAGTTTCTGCACCTTCAATGTCTTTTTGCCGAGTGGGACCAAAAGTAAACTTTCAGTTTTGTTCACCGAAAAATCTGCCTTCTTGCACGCTAGCCGAATTGCTTGTTTTGAGGTAGAAACTCTAATTTCAATTGTAAAAGTTGTTTCTTAACTGTTTTAACTGCATTTGGTGTTTTAGGTTTTTCTGTATTTTACAATTTTCAATGAAGATGTTTTGAGTTTATAGGTATTTTTGCTTTGCCGCGAATTAAGAACTGGATTTATTGAATGAAAAATTTCTAATGAAAATCGAGGAAATAAGTTTGCATGAAATGCAGCAAAAAATGTGTATAATTTAATAGGCCATACAAGGAAGTCATGATTTACATTATAAATCATTTACATTATAAAAGTTCTTATTTATTACTTGTATATTATTTCATAAATCATGTTCGTAAGCTGAGTAAATCACAGAATACTATACATTAATGTAATAGCTTTTCTGTACGTTTATCAATTATCTTGTCTGCCAGTTTATAATATAACTAATTATTTATAAGTTTGCTAACTTAAGCGAAAAAACTTAGGCGCAGATTTTATATAAAAATTTAAAACATTAGTATGTAAAAACTTCTTGGATTTTATATAAAATTCTCCGCAGATCTAGGCTTTCTTCCTTTTCTTAATGCTATACGTCGGCATGTTCCTTTTTTTATAGACTTATTCATTTATTATCAGAATGCATGTCAGTGAAAGGAGAGAAAAATCTGTCTCTCGCACTTACACAAAAAATCTTAAGTAACTGAATTAAAATCATCTGACGTCAAATACCCAGACTAAGCAAATTTTCATTTCACCAGTTGGTCAAGGGAAATTATTTTCCTTTTTATTCTTTCTTCATGTTACGTACCTTTCAACTGGTTCCCTAAGAACGTCTTTTTATTTTTTAACAATTAATCCAGATGTGATAAACATCAGATTTTTCTTTTACTAAAGCAATTAAAAAAACTCAACAGAAAAGCGAGATTTCTTTCAAATTTTATTATTCGTCAAAATCTGGCGGTTAAGATTGCCAGATTTTAATTTCAGTTTTCATTACCCAGAACTAGATTTTGAATTTTTATTATCCATCAAAAATCTGCCACGTAAGATTATCTGATTTCAATTCCAGTCTTCATAATCCAATAATATTTTTACGTCTCATGTCATAATCGTAAATACCTTCTTTCTTCAATTTTTCTCACACAGAGGACGCTAAATCTTCGCTGGATCACATATTATTATATACGAAATAAAATATTCAACCTAAAAGTATATTATTACTTGCCGTTAGTTTCTGTAAATGTACTAAACGTTAAAAAATACTGAATGCACCCAATTATTGTAAATTTCCTCGTTAATTATGTAATGTGCACCAATACTCTCTCAGTGTTTATTATATAATTAAGCAACGGAGGTTAATATCTATATCTTACTATAATAAAAGAAAGAGTCTGTCTGTGTGTCTTTCGTTTGTGCTGCGCGTAAGCTAATATACCCAGGGCTATGAAATTTAATACCTAGGTGTATCTAGACAAGAGCCAGTGCACCTCGAAGCGATTTTTTCAAAATTCGAAACAGATTTTTTTAATTTTATCTTTTTTGATGAAATCGCATCATTTTGAATAGTTTCATTCTTTCAGAAATGTGGTTTTGGCAACAGTTTTTCACTCAATGCTTTGTATACTAGGCTGCTGACTGTTGAAAAATTATTAATTATATATAATTATTAATTAATTATATATAATTATTATATATATTATTAATTATATAAAATATTATTAATTATATACACGCAACAGCCACATCGCAATCTTCTTATTATGACGCGCATGTGTCTCGCGAGGCACAACAGAAAGAATTTCCCTTTTTCTCTCTCTCTCTTTATTAGCTAAGGGCAAAGAGGTCTGTATATTTTGAATTATGTCATCCACAAAGCACAATTTTGATTGGTTATTACTTTCTAATGATAGTTCCATTCTTTTAGAAATGTGGTTTTGGCAATAGTTTTTCATTCATTGCTTTTGGATACTGGACTGCTGACTGTTTTCTCTTGAAAATATGATATTTATTGCTTATTTCATTGTAATTCTTTTATATTATGTTTTAATTATATATAATTTTAATTATGTAAAAGTTTTGCATGATTTTTTTAGGAAACAAAGTTTTTAACTTCCGTTATGCCATTAGAATTCTTAAGAGTTTGCAACGGCAATTTGGTCAATTTATTTATTATGATAATTAATGAGATATTGCTTATTTCATTGTAATTTTTTTTATATATAATAATTTTTTTTTGAAATTCATGTTTTTTCTTTCTTTTTTTTTTTTTTGTTGTTCTTTTTTATTTTATTTTATTTATTTTATTTATTTATTTTTTTTTTATTATTATTATTATTTTTTTTTTTCTCTAAAGTTTTTCTGCAGAGTAAAATTCTGTGCAGTTTTTAAATTTAATGTTTGGTGTGTTCCCTTTAGGCATTTTTCTGGTACATTTAAGAGACAGACGAAGGCTGGCCGCGTAGTGGCTAGTATATATAAAAACAAACTTCGAAGTCATCCATACTAAAAATCTAATTTGCAAAAGAGTGAAAAATTATTATAGTAAACAAGCATTTCGAATTTTTTTAATATTAAGCAACTGCTTGAATGTTGAAAAAATATTTCAGAGCCTCGTAAAATCTCTTACATTGGCTTCGAGCATTTCATACCATTTTCCTTTTCCTTTATCGATTCAGTAAACTCGAATTTCATAATTATTTGAGTAAACAAACTGGAAACTGCCAGAAAAATATGCTTTCGCTATTAAAAAAAACGAATAAAAATAGTGCAGAGACCGTACCCCTTCACTGACGATCCCTGTCCTACTTTCCTTTGATGCTAAAATTGCTTTATTAACTATAAGGCAATTTTTTATGGCTTATTAGTTGAATTATAACTTCCCACTCGTTTTCCTGGACAGTTGGCAGACAGCAATTATATAAAGAGGTCCATTTTGCAGCGCGTGCATGCCTAAAAAATAAAACTGACCAGGGAAGTTGGGAGGGGATAGCAGGCAGAGAATAATGGACTGCACTTCCATTATCGCCAGCACACATTCACGAACATCGTGCGAAGTCTAATACTTCATGGAATTAGATCACAGTTCTGAATCAAGATCGCAACCCTAATTGCTTTTTAATAGCCATGCATCGTTGAATAATTAAAAGGACACGACTTTTGCGTTCCTTTTACACTTCCTCATAAAGTTTTATAATGTTACTATTTCATGAATGGTACAGTACAGGATTGATGTAAAGAATATCGAAAATTCGATGGACTTAAAAGATAATTTCAGTCGTCTCGTGATTATTCATGAGTAAAGCGTCTGGATAACGGCATAATAAGTTAATTTATATATTATTTAACAGAGAAATCATTTGTCAGTACGTGAAAAATCATCTTTCTTTCTTATCTTCGTAAAAATGCAAGGTCCTACATGACTGAATATATCATTTGAAAAAAAAAAAAAAAAAAAATATTTTAAAAAGAAATATATAAAATATTTAAAAAGAAAATATTTTAAAACTTAAAAAGAAAATATTTTAAAACTAGCGGGCAAGCCCGCCAGCTGAGCGGGCTGAAGCCCGCTTATCATTGTTCGAATTAAAAGAATTCCTATGCTAAATTTGGTCGGTATTGATAAGTTGGTCCGAACTACCAGTTTTCATCGGGATTCCGCGGGCTTCTGCCGCTTTTTATGCGTCCATAAAATCCTGCATACACGTTACACATGCGGAAAATCACGAAAAAACCCATGCAGCCAACCCGTTTGCCGGGATTCGAAAATTGGACCGAACTACCAGTGTTGAGCGATTTTGCGCGGGTTGTCCCCGCTTTATTCACTTATGCATACAGAAGATACTGCGTACACAATACACATGCGGAGAATCACGAAAGCACCCATGCAGCCAGTGCATTCATTCGCCGTCATTCGAAAGTCGGACCGAACTACCAGTGTTCAGCGGTTTTGCGTGGGCTGCAGTCGCTGTATTCACATATGCATAGACGTTACGCATGCAGAAAATCACGAAAACACTCATGCAGCCAGCCCGTTCGCCGGAATTCAAAAGTTTGAGCGAACTACCAGCTTTCAGAGCGGGCAAGCCCGCCCGCTGTTATTGGCCTTAATCGAAAGTTCAACCGAACCACCAGTGAAGCCGGCTTTCGTTCGACGGGATTCGAAATTTGGACCGAACTACCAGTGTTCAGCGATTTTTAATAATACCACGATAATTAATAAACCTATAACAATAAAGAACCTAGTAAAACAATTTCATCCACCTTCAGTTATACTTTTTGCTATGACTTAAAAACTACAATAGGCTACTATAGTTTCGTAATGTGATGTTTCGTAAGTCTATCATAGTGCAAAAGAGGATTTAGATATATTCTTCAACACAAACGTGGAAACACTGTGTCAAATGAACGCTTGTCTCAGTTAAACATGAAACATACCGCTGAAATAAAGTATAACAAATTAAATATTAATGGTACATATTGGTAACCAATATTGGGGGTGGGGAAGAACGCAGTTTCAACTGTTCCTTGATGTTAAAGTCCCCCATTGGCAAGGCTTTCGTTCTAAAGAAGACATAAATAAAGTTCTAAATAGTGTGGTAGAAGTAATCTGTTGTCTTGTCCATATGACATGGAAGAATGGTTGCCAGAGCCTACTCCTAAGAGAGGTTAGACTTCTATTTTCCACCTCAATTTTGAGGGAGAGAACTTCCGGAAGGAGGGTTCAAGGGTCTTCCACCCCTCTCCCCTTCCACCAAACCACATGAGAGGACTTTCTGCTCGCCGCACATTTAGAATACCCCCATGCCGCACGGACACTATACATTTACAAACATCCATGTCTTCTCCGGGATTTGAACCCGGAGCCGGCTCCCCTATCCACTATATTGTCTGGGCGACTGGAAGAAGTAATCTAAGTCATATAACATTAGAAATCCTTCATGAACTTGAAACATTAGAAATCCTTCATAACTTGATTTTAATTGAGTAGTAATGTTACATATCCTTATTAAATAATAAAGACTGCTTAATAGGTTAACAAACATACAAGGACTGTCTGACCACAATATAGATATTTCAGTGAAGGACTATCTGAAAAATTAGGATTAGACAATAAGACTTTCGAATCCTGACATTAGTATTCGCAACCAAGCACAAATAAGGCAAGGTAGGACATACATGAAAACGAATTACCATATTTCAAGATTTTTTACTATGTAGTCTTTAAAAAACTTATGACTTATTTCTCCCGCCTTCTTTGCATGCCTTCGTGGTGTAATGGTCACCACACTCGGCGCGTATTCGAGAGGTCCGTTGCTCATTTTTATGTTCTCTTGCTTCCAAAAAAATCCTAATACATCTATCTACAAACTAAGTTTTTCTACGAATAAGTAGTACATCAAATTATCTTCAGTATAGAATAGTAGCACATCAAATGATCTTCAACTTCGTAAAGAGCGCGATAGTAATATTTACCATTAGACAACAACTAACTTTGTAAATAAGTCTTCCATTAAGTGAATATATCTATCCGGTGGCAAGGTTTTAGTGTTTCACACTTCAAGTCATTTCGACCACCTCATTCATCAGGAATGATGCCATCCAATAATTTTTATCAGGATAGTTAAAGTGCTAAAGGCCATGTTTGTTTACCAACTAAAGCCTCTCTCGTTAGAAAATTTAAAAAGCATCATTAGAAGCAAAGAGGCAACACAGAACCTTAAATATCAGAATCACCAAATATGGCTGGATGTGAAAGACACCGCTAGCTTTCTTCATTAACTGAGTTACATTTATTTATAACAGTAGGATATGTTAACCAAATGTCATGTTTCTACTTAACACATGTTGGAAACCATGTGTCGAAAAATAGCCTCAAGAAACTAAAACAATAGACATTTTTGTTTTTAACATTGGCAACAGTAATGCAGCTTAAAAAAACATTTGACATCGGCTTTAATTTTTTTAGTATCTTCTGTGATTTGGTCTAGATATGCTGTGTTTTTGTAGCTACGTTTGTTTTCGTGTTCATCGTAGTAATTGTGAAAATAAAAGTGTTTTCTACAAAAATTTAGTCTTCAAGTACTGTTTGATGATTTTCTGCCTATTAAGCTCCTCCTGGAATTTCGATCCATTGGAAGGAAAAAAGGTAAATAAAAACTTTTTTTCTAAATTCTGAATTTTGCAATTTTAAACTTTCGAACATTTTTTTTTTTTTTTTTTCAAAAAAAGAAATTTTCGAACTTTTTGAAATGGAAAATTTAGTTATAATTTTTTAACACCATGTCCGATTTTTTGCGAAACTACTTGCATGAAATTTATTCATGCAGCGAAAAGAATTACAAAAAGACGTAAAACACTTTTTACATGGTTTTTCCAACTCCCTGGTGATCATAAATGATACAAATGGCAAATAATTTTAAGATACCGTGAAGATTAACAATGAACTTAGGTTTTGAAGGGAGATATCGTATGTCTTGCATCTGAGATATATTTTAATGCTTTTCACTTAATACAAAACAATATTCGGAATTTTTTATTGTGGAGTTAGATTATTCATCGAATACATATTTAAAATGCTGAACACTCGTCTAGAGTTTATAAATAAATATAAAAGTGATGTAATCAGTTCTATACTTCAAAATTCATCACTTCTGAAAGTTTGAAACTGTTGACTGTTAAGCGAAAAGGTGAATTAATTCATTTCCAAATTTTAAAATGTTAAAAATGTTGGATCTTAAACAAATAATAATTTATTCAAGTTAATAGTTAGTAAAAAGCACTTTCTTTTTCTAAACTTCAAAGATCTCGTTCCTTGCAAACTACAAATATCCATTACCACTTCAAAAAGTCAACTTTTTTACGAAATTCTTTCACTCAGTTACTTACTTAGGATGATATAATAGCATCGAAGTTTATGACAAACAACCTTTTCTTAACAAAGAATAAATAAATAAAAAGTTTTCAGAGACAAAATCTCAATCTTTTCTCAGCAGATTAAGGTACGTTACCTAGCAACGATTTCTATGTACAGGACACAAGAGGCTAGAAGAGGCACGCGAAGAAGACACACAAGATGAGAGAACAACCGAGAGATGAAGCGGTTGCTATAGCGACATGCAATGGTGCCACGCTGTCGCGCGTCGAACACGCTGAAGAGGCGCAAACGACTCTTTTTTTAGTGAAGAGAATATTTTTCCGGCTCAAAAAGGCTTCTCATCTGAAGTGCAGCAGCTATCTAGACAACTGGAACGAAGATATGGTTCCTTTCTCGTTAATGCTTACATTCGAGTGTATGAAGGAGTAGAGCAGGAGTAATTTCTTGGTTGTAAGATTTTATGCGCCAGATGCATTAGGATGCAACAGAAACGTACTGCTCCCAATTTTGAGTGAGCCAAATATTTATTTTACGTTTAAGTCAAAATAACTGCTATTTATAAAACAAAGGCTACGTTTATAAAAGGAAAACAGGTATGTTAATCTGTAAAAATTGCTGAAATACCTTGTCTATAAAGCATAATTATTACTATTATCATTATTATTATTAAATTATTTATGTATTTTATACGTTCTGCAAAATATAAAGCACAAATTACGAATTATTATATTTGCTATCAGAATAAAGAAATACAAAGTTATGCTGACTATGATTAAATTAGAAGAATATTTTAAAAATAAGATGCAGATATATTATATGCTAGTAAACTAACTAACGTAATCATACACAAATTTTCTCAAAAAAATATATATATTGGTGTTCTTTCAATCTTAAAAAAAATACGCTCAGTATCAATACGCAGCTTTACAGATTTCCCTGCTCTTTAAATGTGAAAAGTTATAAGTCCATAAAATACAACATGTCTGAAAGGTATAAGGTACGTTCTCCCTCCTTTATGCATGCCTTCGTGGAGTAACAGTAGCACACCTCGGCGCGTATTCGAGAGGCCCAGGTTCGAGTCCCGGCGAGGACATTGCTTTTTTCATGTCTCCTTTCATGCCATCATTGCCCCCTGCTTCAAAAATAGCCTAATGATTCTACAGCGGCGCCTGATCTAAAAGGTGGTGGATGATGATTCTTAACCACCAGGATTTGGCGACTGAGTCCCCTAATCCGCAGTTGCCCTTTAAAAGGGGGAGTATATAAGGTACTTTCTCTCTCCTTTCTGCATGCCATCGTGGTGTAACGGTAGCACACTCGGCGCGTATTCGAGAGGTCCAGGTTTCAGTCCTGGCGAGGGCACTGCACATTTTTCACATCTCCTGCTTCAAACACCTAGTAGGTGGGCCACCATTGTCTCCTATGAAGGGACAGTCAATTTATATCCATGTTTTCTTCAGGATTCGAACCTGTGCCCTTCGGTAAGGTAGTCAGAGTCACTAACCACTTCCCCATCAGGGCGGCATGATGCACAGCATAAAACGTTTCAATTTTACCGTGTGTACAATTCACGTTATTTTTGCAAAATAAAGCTATTTCAAAACATGCTTAAGCCTGGACTTTCAAATAAAACATACTATAACTAATATTAAGAAATTTAAATAAATAAAGTAGAAGAATTCATATTTGAAAGAGCCAGACATAACCCGAGAAAAAATTTTAAAACATAAAAATTGTTGTAGGCCTTGGCCATGTTTTATGCCTCTTGGTCTAGTTAAAGCAACGAATAATGAAAAGAAGTTAGATAAGGAGATAGCAGAAAGTTGCAGCTTATATACTATGTTCATTCAAAACTCGGGTTAAAAAAGGAACTAATAGATTTAAAAAAAAAAAAAAAGAAGAAGAAGAAGAAAAGAAGAAGGAAATACAGTAGATTGGGTTAATGTGATCACATTTGTTTACGGTTTTGACCGAATGATATCACTAAATCATGAAAAAAAACATCTTTCGAACAGCAATGAAATTTAACTAATAACTTAGATGCGGAAATAAAAAGTTTAATCTTTCAGATAGTGCTTTTAATCTCTGTAAATGTAACAGAAAAATATTATATAGACAAATGATAACTTTAGATATGGGTAGTAATGAAAAGAATTGCATTTTGAGACTTAGTTCTTTTTCGGACGAATACCGGCTTTACAAGTAGTTGTAAAAATTATATTAGTTAGTCTTTAATATATTAAAAAAAGAGATACTTCAAAGCTATATCCTCCAGCTGTCTGTTCAATGACCAGCACAATATCCTAAAGAATTTCTTTTAATTTCCTCCTTCTGTTAATGGTGAAAAGGTGACGACAAGAAATATTTATCACTTTCGTGAACGCTAAATAAAAAATAACTCTTCTATGGAATTCTCCGAAAAGATTAAAGGCCAAAATTACTGTCAGCTTCTAAAAAAGTGGAGTAAGTAAATCAAAAATCAACATTACTTCAAAATACATTTCATTGGTTACGGTACCGCTGAACTTCCCATCAAAACGAGTCGGAAAAAAAGACGAAAAATGTTGCAACTGAATGTCACTAAGCCATTCTGTTATGGAGCAGCGATGTGTGAAAATATAGGAATCATTTTCATGGTGTCACACGGACGTCATTACAAACACATTAGCGGGTGGAAAAAAGGACGATAGGATAATAGGCCTTCATTCGCTGGCCTTTATTTTGGAGAAAACCACGGAAAAACATAAGAAAAAATTGGAGTTTGTTTCGGAAAACGCCCTTTCTTCCATATTTAATTCGCCCGAAAGCAACAAATGGTGTTCTTTGTTTTGCACCGTTAGTAAAGATATCCATAAAATACACACAGAAAAGGTAAAAAAATTGCTTTCATTTTTATCTCAAAATCTACTACTTACTACAAGCAAACTGAGGTGAAAGCATACCATTCTGCGAACTAAATTAACCGTGCATTGGAAGAGATTGATGACCTCGTACATGACGTTTTTATTGCACTTTGTTGCAAATGCATGTTAGTATGGATAAAAAAAGCGCGGATTTAATAAATTCTATATCAGTTACTGCGTATTACTATGTAGGTCTTCTTTAATGATGATGACATAAACAATGTACAGACCATGAATCATGATTTCGTGGCCGAAATTGCTGTATTACAATGTATAATAAGAGTTCTACAAGAATAATCTGAAATATAATGGTTTATAATCCCAAAGAATATTACTGGCATTACAAGACAATTAAATTCAAGGGTCGACAAGCATTAGAGAGTAGAACTAAATATTCTTGTACGACGCTAAATTCCCCACCCCACCCCAATCTAGGGCCTTGAGCCGACTTCAGCTGGCCACTACTAAGGCCAGAGGTGGTGGTCAATTTATTATGCAGACACCTAATAGATGGGCCATCTTTGCCTCCTATGAGGGAATGGAGAGTTACGACCATGCCTTCTCCGGGACTCGAACCCGGGCTCTTTGGTATCGGAGTCGGCGCCCCTAACCACTATACCGTCTGGGCGGTACACAGAAACTACAAACGCTTGAAATTTTACCATGTAACTCGATACTGATTATTAACGTTTTACACAAAATATATGTCTTCGATATAGTACTTGCTTTTAAACGTCAAATGTACTCTAATTACTCTACTAATTACTCTGAACCAATGAAAATCTAACAATTACCTTACAAGGTTATTTTCTCTCTTCTTTCCGCATGCCTTCATGGTGTAAATGGAAGCACGCTCGGCGTGTATTCGAGAGGTGCAGGGTTCGAGTCCCGGCGAGGGCACTGCATATTTTTGACGTCTTCTGATTCAAAATAACCTAATGACTCTACAACCTTTAATATTTTACAGTGAATTTATAAGATGAAAATTAGGTCCAGTTTCATAACCTAATGACTCTACAACCTTTAATATTTTACAGTGAATTTATAAGATGAAAATTAGGTCCATTTCATAGACCAAAAATGCACGAAACAGACACCGAACCAGAGGATGATTTATGAGCTCACACAAGTAGCAATTGTGAGAGGTTCCAACCCTTTAATTAATATTTAAAAATATAATTTAAAAGTTTTTACACAACAAGCTTTTATTTAAAAGGAATATAACAATTAATTAATTCAAAACAAAAATAATAATTTCTCATTCATTTTAATGCAAACAGAAAATTAAATAATGCCACAAAGTTATCTAAATTTTTTAACCACGAGTAATAAAACCGCTAGATGCCCTTGATATAATACACAAATAATTACTTATTATACCTATATTTAACAATTGATCAAGAGATATAATAATGGAATTTCATTGCCAAAGAATGAGGCGTTATCTTTAAAAATGTTGCCCAAACTGATGTATTTTTGAACCATTTGCTAAATATAACCGCAATAAAAATTCACTTATGCATTATTAACAAAGACGACACACGCTTTTATTAATCCTGACATAAAATTGCAGAAGAATTCTGGAAAGGAAATTGTTTAATCTCCTCTTTTTATCAAACTTTACAATAAATTATTTTTTGTTTTGAGTTCATTAATCGTTATAGCAATTTTAAATACAAGCTTACGGAATAAAAACGTTTTTAACAGTATTTTATTTTCTTTTTAGTCCAGTTACACATTAACAGTAAAATTATTGGAAAAAAAACCATTTTTTAACAATGGACAATGACTCTTTTACTTCCAACAAAACAACTTTCTTTTATTTCCAAGGGTACGTTATAAAGTATATGTATATTATCAATGAAAAAAAAAAGTTTCGCATTTGATTACAGACTATCGCGAATGGTGTGCTCGCCTTCTCTCCATTTCCAATACCGCATTATTATTACATGATTTTTTTTTCTAGTCAGTTTTGTGCTATCCAGCTCCTTAATTTTAAGACATTCTTATGATTCTGCTATGCTAACAGCAACACATGCTTGACCTTCTGCATAATCTACAATCCTCTCTTGTATTCTGCGTACAAGAGTACACGGAATAAAAGGGAGGACTGTAGATTATACAGAAGGTAGGAAGCATCCTTCTTATTATTTTAGACAAACACCATGAGTGACACCATAAAGACAAACACCATAAGTGGGCTAAATAAAAGCTTATAAAAATAGTATATGTATGCTATGTCTTAAGATACAGGTCAAATGAAACCCCAAAAGATCAAATGAAGTAAGACACCCTCAACCAACCATATATCTACTAATGACTTAAACACAGGGTTACCGTATTTAGAAAAGTTAATCCAGGACTCTAAATGAAAACATAGTTTCATTGTTAAGAAAGCCTTAAGACTTTAAATCAAAGTGACAACTTAAATCGGTGATTTCCGTGTGTTCCTGCTCGCAATGTTTTTTTTTTTTTTTTTTTTTTTTTTTTTTTTTTGTGAGGTACGACCACAAAGAACAAACAGTGCACATGAACTTGTATTTCAGAGGAAAACTGCAACTGAGGCCGTTGTTATACTTCAATAAATCTTTAAGGTGAAATTTTGAATAAATTATAAGTGGTTTTACAGATTAAAAAAATGGTCAAACGAAGACCTTGGATATCCATCGATAATTTAGAAACCGCGACAGGCTACTAATAAAGATCATCGAAAGGCCATTCACCAAATCTCTGAAAGAACTTCATCCGTTTGACAGTTCTTGAGGAAGAACAACACAGTACTGGCATTTCACTCACGCTATTATCAAATCTTTATCTTGCTCAATGGGACATCTTTCTATTTCCTACAATATGCAAATCTCCCATAAAGCGATGTAGATGAGATATTTAGTATTTGGTACTGAGTGATGTGGAGAGATGCAAGGAAAGTGTATTGCTTGCCAAATTTCAGAAATGTTTTCATATTTCCATGACTGAACAAAACGTTGAGGAGAACGCATCCATTGGTGGGAGAATACTTTGGTGGGGAATTGGTCCAACATTTGTGGGGAATCCTTTGAAGGGAACTAAAATACGTAAGAGTCAAGGACGATTGCCCTAAAATTATTTTTGGTTACCCCTCTGTAATGCATATTGATGTTACTTCAGATAAAAAAAAAGACATTAGCCATTTCATATTAAAAATATGGATACAAATGTATTTCTAAATTTTGCATCAAGTTAAAAACCCGTTTCTAAGAAAATTTAATGTTATATGAAAGTAAAAGAAAATAGCTATTGCGGTACTCGAATTATTGAATAACTAGTATGCACTAGCCCATTTAGTTTTGAGAATCCAATACAGCTTGTAAAGTCATTAGGTTAATTGGAAGCAGAAAAGATGAAAAATATACAACCGCCTTCGCCGGGAATCGAACCACGGACCTCTGAAATACCGGCTTATATACTCCCCATTTTTTAAAGGGCGACTAGGGTTTTAGGGGACCTAGTCGCCAAATCCTGGGTGCGGAGAATCATCATCCACAACCCTTTTAGTTCGGGCGTCACTTGTAAAGTCATTAGGTTAATTGGAAGCAGAAAAGATGAAAAATATGCAACCGCCTTCGCCGTGAATCGAACCACGGACCTCTGAAATACCGGCTTAGTGTGCAAAACCTCTACACCACGAAGGCTCACTAGGAAAGTAGAAGAAATACCTTATAAGCTGTCAGACAAGTGCAAAGCACTTATTGTAAAAAGGTACGTAATGTACGACAACAGTAACATATTTTACTAATTACAATAACGGTTAAATTGTTTTTAAAAGTTATCAAGTATATATTATTGTATATCATATAAAATAAACATATTCTAAATTAACTTAACGTAATTTTATTGAAATAGTTAAATCAAACTTTTATTTTGTACTGTGGTGCTGTAAACATTTTGTATTAATTACAATAATGCTGCAGAAGTTCAATAAAATTATCCAGCGTATATATTATAAATTATATCAGTTAGGTATTATTATTAAAAACAGAGATATTAATTATTAAGAAATACGTTTATTGCTTTTGAATTTTTCAGCAGTTGCAGTTAAATGTGAAGGATCTTATGAAACGCTGAATGACAACACTCCAAGAATAAACTATTTACCAAGTCGCACGGAAAGCGAATTAAGAGCATGGGCCAATACCTGACAAAGATCTCGTAGCCATATAGAGATTTTCCTTTTACAGTTAGTTCTTCACTTTTTTTTTTTTTTTTTTTTTTTTGTCGCATTCAACCCAAAATCCAAATGCTCTCCTTGGTCTTCTTGCTGTTCTATACACTGCCTAATTGGACGCGATTTGTATTTAATAATTTTTTAATCATTGTAAAGCTTTGGACAGAACATAACAATGAGCTTACGGATATGTAATTCGGTCTAGTGCAATGAGCGAGAACCGAATGTATTTGCGAAATAATTACCATGTTTTTTGATGGCGTTTAGATTATCTGCGTGAGAAATTTTCGTAGATTTTTCGGCAATACATTTATACCACTCGTTTTCTTGAGGGTGGGGGAGGGGAGGGAAAAGCAGTACTTGCAATAATGGGGTTGTCTCGGGCTAGAACCTTGCCTGAAATTCATTTCATTCTCAACTCCTTTCTAATGATCCCTGAATGTTGTTTTAATATCGTAAGCCGGCTTAAGACGTTTTCCGATATAAACGGGAAACGTGTTACAAGAAACACCTTTTCCATTATTATTACATATTGTTAGCAAAACTGCCATAAAAACAGAAAAGTCCCACGTTGAATATATGCATTCGCGACCCGACAAATTTTTTGCAATACTTAATGGACTGAAAACTGAAATGCTGCATAGAATTTGCTACATATACTGGAATAATAAACATAATAATGGATTAAATAATACATTATTTATAAACGGATGGTTATCTTTAAAGAAAGATAAACTACACTTTCAAGATGACTTTAGAGCTCATTTAGGTCGATGGCAAGGTTTGGTTTACAGCCAAGAAAAGGGTGTATCTCTGCCAAGGAATGGCAACATGCTTCCTCGATCTCAAAGAAGATTCTGTCCTCACACTAAGCACAAAAGTATTTCCCACTGACATGTAGTAATCAACGAGCATCGACTACCGGCAACAGGTTAACTGAACCACAAAACGTCTGGCCACGTAGCTAAAATAAGATTTCCTGAACTTTGTGGATGCCTACTTGAATGCAATTCTTATTTAAAGATTGAAAAAGTCTAGATAGAACATGTACAGAATTTTCATATTTGGTAAATCATTTAAATACAATGAGCGAAAATGAATACATCTGCGAAACAATTATGATGTTTACGACGTCCGCATTCTTCGATATCGGGTGGCCGAAAAAGGGAAAGAAGATTAGGCAAAAAATTATTAGTGGAAAATTTATGAGCTTTGTTCTACAAAAATAACTTTCCGTTACTTATTAGAAAAGAACCACTACTCATCTATATTCTTAAAACCTGTGTGCGCCTGTTTGTTCGTTTACGAAATGATCTCCGGAACGGCGGGGAACTGAATTTTGAGAGAGGTACCCCCGGATTCCAACAATTCGTGAGAAGCCATTTCGACTATTTTTATTTTCGTACAACTTTAATCATCCGAGAAACTAATTAAAAACTCCGAAAACGCTAATTTTTGCACTCATTTTTCCGAATGGCAACAGTCTCGCGCGTTGTGGATGAATGCTTTAATTCGATAAGTGTTGCCACTACTCGCTTTCAAATAATAGAGTTCGTTAAATAAAATTTGTAAGTTTTACAAAATATGAACTAAACATAGTATTATTAAACATTAAACATATTATTATTATATAAGGTCATATTCTGACTTTGAAGAAAGCACGCGATTGCATGTGACGTCATTCTATGTCGAAAATTTTTCGTTAATGTCAGCCGACATAAATAAATAGCTGCTGATGGCAACTTTTTTGTTTCATATAGGATAACTGACATGATATGTTATTGCCACGTTAATTCTTTAACTGATACATAGAAAAAGTTATTTAGCGTAAATTTTAATCATGACGTCATACTTATTAACCTGATGTGACAAAAGTTTTGTTTCCTGGTTTGGCAACAAAAAAAAATATTTTCGAATTGGTGTCTGTTTGGAATTTCATTCATATTGAAATATTTTTATACACTTTCTTTTCAGGCGTACATGAACTTAAAAAATTTTGCTTTGCCGCAGCCCGCTGGTAATGTCTTAAAAACAAGTGATGGAAATCTGTAACTAAATTTTGCGTACTTTTCCAAATTCCAGACTACCTCTTCAACCTTCTTTCTTTCTCAATCCCTTTATTTTATTTTATTTTAAATCTTGCTACAAGTGCAGTGAAAGAATTTGCCTTGACGACTGTCAATAGTACTGTCAGTATTGTCAGTCCTATGCTACCAGTGGATGCGTACTGGACATTTCACACAACCGCGCTAGAACTCGCCAAGAATACTGATATTTTAAGTTTTATTTAAAATAAAAATTTACTTTACAAGCATTTATTAAGTAAGTTTAGAAAACTGCACCAAATAAATTATACCTGTTACTCGAAAAGGTTTCGCTAAATATTTCCACTAGTGTAGTTGCAAACGATATAATATTAAAAAGAAAAAAAAAAAAAACTTATTTGCAACCATAAAAAATATCTATATAATTAACTTTATATAACTTGTAAGTATGTACATTTTTCTTCATTAAAATACAAGCTATACCAGACGATTATACAAAGCATTAGTGAAATTTTAGAATAGTTTAATGGTTAATAATTAATGAAAATATCATACATGAGTTTAAAAAAACAAATCGATTTATTAAGCACATTTAATTTCCTATAATATTTATAAAATATAATTACGTTTTTTCCTTAGTTCATGCCTTTAATTAAACATATTCTTCGCTTTGATATAATCACGTTTTTCATTAATTCATGTCTTTAATTAAACATATTCTTCGCTTTAATATAACCACGTTTTTCATTAATTCATGTCTTTAATTAAACATATTCTTCGCTTTGATATAACCACGTTTTTCATTAATTCATGTCTTTAATTAAACATATTCTTCGCTTTGATATAATCAACTTTAACTTGGTAAAACTCGAAATGCATGAAAAGTAAAATCACTAAAAGTGTGTACTTTTCTCACTCAGGTTTGAAATCCAATCCGTCTGGCAGAGAACCACTAACGAACGCGGATAAACTTACATGCTATACTTAAAAGCATAACTAATTTCTTTTCTCCCATTCTTCTAACACAACGCAAACAGTCTTTTTATATTTGCAAACACTGGTCTTCTGTCCAAAGTTGCAATTACATCGAAATGCTTGAAATTTTCTGGACTAGAGCCAGTAAGCATGCAGAAAGATCTGTCCAAACATACTCTGTAACTAACTATTAACGTTTGGCAGCTGTCTTTAAAATAACGAAAATTTTCTCCATTGACAGAAAAGTTAGAATGCATTTGAAGAAACAATACTGACAAGTTCCAGAGCGGTGAAAATGAAAATTTTTTTCTAAACGAAATTTTTCAGACTAATGGAAAAAGAAAATTTACGACATATCTATCGCACATATAGTGCTTTTGTGAAATTTATTTCAAAATCTGAAATTTTATTAATTCAGCGTAAGCTTAAAATACCAAAATACGTTTCAAAATCTTATATTACATCTATCTATCTTCCATTTTACTAGTTTCCAATATAAATGATAAACATTGAATTTCAAAATAAAAATACATTTGTGATGTAGCCGTTCCTCAATAAACACTAATGCCGGTTAGCTTTAAAAGGATTTATTAACAGAGCACACAAGAACGGTTACAAACAAAAGAAATATACATAAAAATGAAACTTATACCAAATGGAACATCAAACATTGAGAATAACATAACATAGTAAGCTATTATCATGGCGGCTGGAGGTCGACTGACGTTTTTTCATATCGCCACGAGATGGCGTTTAAATAAAATAGTTCGGTTACAGTTCATGAGTTCATGGCGTGAATAAAATAGTTCAATTACACTTAAATAGGTCTGTTACATCCTCCCCCTCTGACTTCGTAGACGTCTCGGCAAGAAGTCAGGAACTGACATTTGTCTACTTTGTGCAGCGGGCGGAGAATTAGATGGACGGGCTCCAGTTTGACGAGGAGTAGATTTTGCGTCACCAGCACCTTGTGCAACAGGTGCAGATTCGGATGGTATTACACGTTTCGGGCGTCCTCTTTTCTTTAAGGGAACCACTGGAATTACACGAGCTGAGTTTTGCTTATTTCGATCTTGATATGGTTTCAAGGCTGAAACATGATACTTGCCGAGAATTTTGTCTGGTTCATGAGGATCGGCAATATCATAAGTGGTTGGAGATCTTGTAGTCACTATCAAAGGACCATCTCTCTTGGGCATGAATTTAGCAGTTTTCTTCAGTGGACCTTTGCTGATTGGGTGGAGGGTGACCCAAACTTTATCTCCAGGAACAAATTTCGGTGTTTCTCTTCGTTTTCTGTCAGCATAACGTTTCTGTTTATCTTGATGCATTTCGACTCTTTCTCGTACCTGTTGTACATTTCTTGCAAAACGTTTCAAATATGGAGTAATTTCGGGAACAAAATTATCGTTCTCAATTACGGCTTTTATATCATGCTTTACATCATCTAAGGTTCGTAACTCTTGTGCAAATTGAAGAAAAGCAGCAGAATGTCCAGTTGAATCACATTTGACTGTATTCAAAGCAAACCTTATTACTGGCAGTTTATCCTTCCATGACTGATGGTCGTTACCAACAAGTATTGCTAAACGTGGTTTCAGATCTCTATTCTTCCTTTCAACTGGGTTAGATTGTGGGTGATAGACAGGAGTAAGACTTTGATCAATGTTCAAGATATAGCATAGTTGTTGCATAACAGCACTAGTAAACTGGGTACCATTATCACTTATTATTTTCTTGGGTAACCCAAATCGAAGGGCAACTTCCTCCAAAAGAATAGTGGCACATTCTCTGGCCGTGGCTTCCTTTAAAGCAAATAGTTCTGTCCACTTCGTAGCACAGTCCTGCACAATAAAAATCCATTTTTCACCAGACGGTGTTTTAGGAAGGGGACCGAAAAGATCAATTGACAAGGTTTCAAAACGTTGAGCATAGACTGGAATTTGAAGTAAACCAGATGGCTTTTGATTAGTGGCTTCTCCCCCTACTTTGAAGACAGTGTGATATTTGTTAAGCAATGCATCAGTTGCAAGCCGTTGGGCTGTAGTTAATTGCTGTCCTTCATTTTCTCGTAGTCGGCAGTTGTTTACAACAACTGGGGTTTCTTCCAGTACTTGGGATTGATGAGGTTTCACGAAGCTATATTTTCTTCGAGGTTCATCAGAAAAGTTCCACTTATTTTCAGCAAGATTTAAAACAATTTTAGCTTTTTGAAGAAAGTCAGTTCCTAACAGAGTCGAGTTATTTTTGGCATCAGGCAACACAAGGAGCGGAGTTTTGAACTCTCTGCCTTCGAGAAGAATGATTTGTTCGGTGCGAAGTACCTCTTTTTCAGATACCAAACCATCAGCGAAAGACACCTGTAGTGTTGTCTTTTCAAATACTGCATCTTGTTTTTGCAGAATATGATAGAGGGATTCACTTGCAATTGAGTGACTAGCACCAGTGTCGGCAAAAGCTGTACCGGAAACACCACCAATACTAATAGGAAATACAGCAGTCCGAGTGGAAGATAAACAGGATCGGATTTGGATAGTGCCAAAATTTGATGAATTTGAAGTCTTTGGGGGGTTACAATCTGGACATTTAGACTTGATAAAACCAGTTTTTCCGCACCCATAGCATGTTAAAGGAGGTCGCTTTTCCTCTGTTTGTTGCTGAACACGATTTGAAAAGGTTTTATGAGTTCCCTGTATGTCACTTGTTCGATTTTCTACTTTGTGTTTGGATGGATTAGTCGGTTTGTAAGAATAGTTCCGCCTGCCAGGAAGTTGAGTTTTATAGTTCGTATTTTTAACACGTACAGCTTCATAATCATCCAATTTCTGTACTAATTCAGATGAACTCTTTATTTTTCCCCAAGTATCAATAAAATGCTCCTTAACGTCACTACTGACTCTTCTTTTAAGCTGATCTGTCAGGACCAAGTCTTTGAGTGATTCAAAGTCTGTAACATCGAGACTATGGAGCCACTCTTCGAGATAATTGTTTAATTTGTAAGTAAAATCTTTCCATAAAGACCCAGGGTGTTTTTGGTGTGTAGTAAGTTTAATTCGAAATGATTCAGCATTTAATTTGAATCTTTGTAGCAGAATCTTCTTGATGTAAGAATAATCTTCTAATTTGTCTTTTGGTTCTCTTAAAATAATTTGCGAAATGTCTGTAGGCAGAAGAGGTAGGAGATGAGTGATGTAATCTATTTGTTTTATATTAACTTTCTCACATTGTCTTTCAAAAATTTGCAGGTAGGTTGCAATGTCAGACGTTCCTGTAAATTTAGGGATTAGGTGTTGAATATTTGTTCCAATAGCTGCATTTGAAGCAAAGGCGGCATAGCCAGGATTTGAGCTAGCAGCTGCCAGGTTTAATTTTAAACGTTCCAATTCTAATAAAAGTTCTTGTTCTTTTCTTTGACGTTGTCTCCAGATCGTTGCTTTCACGTTGTTTTTGTTGTCTAGTTTCGATTAAAGTTTCCAGAAGATTCCTGGTAAAAGCCTCATCATAAGTGTCAGAATTGACAATAAGATCTTTAAGATCTATTACTCGCATAGTGTCGTTTACAGTGAAACCCAGTTCTGCAGCGAGAGTTTTTAAATCCTCTTTTCGTGCTTTGGCAAGGTAAGCCATAATTATATGAGAGGTCAGGGGGGAGGGAAAAGATGAAGTTGAATTTGTTGTTATTTCGATTTTATTCACAATACAGTATTATAGAATTAATAATTATACCTTTAAGTAAAATGTATATACCCTTATTAAACAGCATGTATGAATGTAAACAATGTTACTCGTACATTTATATACCACTATTAAACAGTATTTATAATTGTAAACAATAATACTCACAAAGTTTATTATTTCGAAGTCGTAAAAATATCATAAAATGCCCTCATAAATTCAACTTGTATCAAGAAAATAACATATAATAAATTGCTCAAAAATTGTTTACTACTTAGCAAAACATACAAAAACATACATAAATGTCTTACCATAAGCTTTTATATTTAAGCTGAATTCTTCGAAATCTTAATCTTAACAAAATATTAAGCTGATTAAGCAACACACACTTAGTAACTCTTTTACTTTATTTAAATAGTCATTCGATTTTATTCATAATTATTTTCTTTCGCTTCAAGAAATATTTTTTAAGACATGCATTCATTAAAGGAAAACAATCGTATTTTCTTAAAGTATTATACTATAATCATCTTCTCAAAATGTTCGTCGAAAGATAAATCAACAAGTACAATATTTTATTTTATGTAGAATAAAACATTTTATAAGGAACAACAGCACTCAAAGGAAATAAAAATAATAAAAGATTTGACGTAAACACATCATAAATCATCGCTAGTCTAAACATTTCCGCGGGGGGAAAACATCTGCTGCTGTATGTCAGAAGCGAAACTAATAAATTCTAATGAACAACGTCCATGAATATATTCAAATTTTAACATCAAAACATGTATTCAGTGAAACAATATTATCTACAAATTAATTTAATATGCGCATTAACATTTTAAAATAACAAATTACAATTCAAGAAATAACGTTTGGTTAACAGAAAGCCGTTTGCTTTCGTTTAATACTCTTATGTAGTATCAATAAATGAGATTTCAGTAAAGAATTTACATTTGCTTTAAGAAGTAGCTTATAATAAATAATCAGTTTAAAAGAACTTTAAACTCAGATTAAACGATAATGTAAACGAAACTTATCTTTTCCGTTGAAATTGCCCAGTTGATGATTCGATGTGCTAGCAGCACGGTATGACAATTTTAATTACAGAATTCGTTTCCACAATATTTGACCAGTAGTCCACACCTGAAAAGAAACTGAGCCGATCTCCAGCAACTAAAAGTTAAATTCGGAAGTAAGAGCTTGTTAACGCCAAACAGAAATTCTAAACATTTTGTTGCGCCATTTTGGATTCAAATTTCGTTGGGCGCCAATGTGATGTAGCCGTTCCTTAATAAACACTAATGCCGGTTAGCTTTAAAAGGATTTATTAACAGAGCACACAAGAACGGTTACAAACAAAAGAAATATACATAAAAATGAAACTTATACCAAATGGAACATCAAACATTGAGAATAACATAACATAGTAAGCTATTATCATGGCGGCTGGAGGTCGACTGACGTTTTTTCATATCGCCACGAGATGGCGTTTAAATAAAATAGTTCGGTTACAGTTCATGAGTTCATGGCGTGAATAAAATAGTTCAATTACACTTAAATAGGTCTGTTACACATTCTAAAGTTATATTAAACTAACGAAGCTACAGACACGCAAGATATAGTGTTTCCAAGATAACTGATAAAAATGTCGCAAGATTGTTGACAAAAATATCATTATATATAACAGAAAAAATAGGGCTTGGAACATGTACCAGACCTTGCTTAACTAAGATCAAGATAGTTAACAGAGCGTAACATGATGGGAAAACGAGAAACAATATGGGGAGCCATTAGGTTTTACTGATGAAGGAGACATGGAAAAAAGTGAAGACACCTTGCTGGGATTCGAACGCCAGACCTCTCGATTAAGCGTCGGACGGGCTGCCGGTTACACC
This sequence comes from Stegodyphus dumicola, assembly GCF_044657685.1. Lineage (NCBI taxonomy): Eukaryota > Metazoa > Arthropoda > Arachnida > Araneae > Eresidae > Stegodyphus > Stegodyphus dumicola. The sequence goes on from NC_140776.1 coordinate 41,736,653, forward strand.
ACGAAGGCAAGCGGAAAGAGGGGGGGGATATCTTATATACTCTCCCTTTTAAAGGGCGAATGGGCATGAAGGGATCCAGTCGCCAAATCCTCGTGGCGATGAATCATCGTCATCACCCTTTAGTTCGGGAGCTAATTACAGATTTATTTTTGGAAGACAGGAAACTGAAGAAATTCGCAACACTCTCGCTGGGATTCGAACTTCGGATTACGTGTGATTACGCTTCGGATGTGCTTCCAATTACATTACGAAGGCACACGGAAAGTCGACAAAAACAGAAATAGATATATCACCCGATTGGACACTTTCCAATATACTCGTATTCACTTCTGATCCTCATTGTTTATCGCTATTTAGTCATTTCTCTCCAGATCATTTGTCTTTCTAGGTATAATGTGGTTAGACAGCATGTCATACGAGTACGTAGTTTTTACACTCCGTTCGAATTCGCGGGGATCATTATTAAAAATGAAACTTCCATTTAAATGTCGCGCAGACGATTATTCAGTGCAAAGGTACGTAATATATGGCGTTAAAAATATATTTTATTAAATATAGTAACTGTGAAGACGCTTATGAAAATTATAATATAGATAACAACAACACAATTCAGATGTTTCATATAGATGTTATTTTAAAAATTGAGATGTATATTATTAGGAAGCACAAAACTATTCTAAAACCAAACAGTTAGCTGTGCAACGCGCGGTTTTATTCAGAAAAGTCAATTAATCTTAAGGAACGGCGAATGGCAACGCCTCTGAAAACTGGAAATTCTCCAGGTCGTGTCGGTGATAAATGGAGGATATCAGGCCCCATGAAATAATAATATTTGTAAAACTACGTGGATGATAAATGCCCTGGTAGTTTAACATAAGAAAGCATAACGGTAACAAAAGAAAGAAAGATACTAGCATTTCTTAGAATTTGTGAAACCCTAATAATCGGCGAGATATAACTATCCGCAAGAAATAATAATAAATTTCGTAAGAAATAGTAATAAATAATCACTTACAAATGTAAATCATGTGTAAACGTATTTCTGAATCATTAACTTAACGTTAGAAATTTACCAAATTTACTAATTATTAAATTTCAATAATTTATCGTAATTTAACTAGCTTATCATATTCCTTTCTAATAAAAAAGTCTCAAAGAGAAATAAATTTGTGCGGAGTGGGCGAACTTAATTGATCAATGTTTACGTTTAAGAATGCTAAGTGTTGCCATACATTTCCTTTATACTCGCTATATTCTTTATATATATAGACTTATATTTTAACCTGCGAAAATTATTACTGCTTGAAGTTTTCAAAAAGATTCCCTTTTTAACATCTTTATTCACAAAGTTTGTCCGCATTGTTAATACACATAAATACTAACTCAGCATGAAAACATTGGAAAATAACAAAATGTTGGATCTTTATTTGAAGCTGAGGGTGGCAACGATCTGTAAAACAATTTAAAATAGAATCCTACGTTGTAAAAGACTTTTAAGTTTTCCTAAGACTTCTAAGACTTTTTAGAAGACTTATATTGTGTAAAACAGCTAAGAGGTTATTTTTATATGTTTAAAATTGCGAATTTTAAGATTCCACTAATGCACGAAAATGTATCATGGATACATACAATACAATCAATAGGATCTTTTATTATGATCTAATTTTATAATTTGCATTCTGCGAACTGTTTTGATATTAAATTTAAAGATATTATAAGATAAATAAGCTTTCAGGCATGAACTGTCTACTTTAGTTATTATTTCCTGCTTTAGCAGTAACACCAATATCTAGGTTAGTATCATTCAGAAAGGTGGACTAAAAAAAAGCGAAGAAAAAAGAAGGGTGAAGAGAAATAAAAAAATTTATGTGGCGTGGACACACTCAACTGATCAATACTATGTTTTCAAAAATGAGAATAATCAAAACACTTTGAGAGAGATTATTGAGCGGTCAAAAAATTTAGTTCTCTCTGTACGCACGCGTTAACATCATTATCAGCATATACAGAAGAAAAAAAAATTAAGCCAGATAGATCAGTGAGGATTGAAAACATAGCTTCAACGTTGGACTGGACACAGGTACTTTGGTAGCCAATTTAATTTAATATTACGGAACATTAAAACAGAAAGAAAGATATTCACAACGATACAAAATAATTTTTATGTAGATTTCCTGAAACAGAAATATAATTTCAAGGTTTCTGCAAGGATTCTTCATTCATTTCATTCTGCAAGGATTTCATTCATTCAAATGTTGTTGAATACGTTTCTAACGCCAGTAAAATTAAACACCTTTTAAGCCTATACATTTTACCTACAAAATGTTCCAGAGTTCGGAATTTAGATTCAAACTGAAAAAATACATAATAAGAAAAGCTTTTGCAGGGTTGCTGTAAAGAATTAGTCGTTAAATGAATCAAATGAAGTAAAATAAGTTTACCAGTGGTGGTATAATGTTACAAAGATTAGAATTTGAAAAGAAGTTTTCGTAGGGTTACTATAAAGAATTAGTCGCCAAATCAAGGCAGATGAAGTAAAATAGTTGATCAGTGTCAAAATAATAAGAATAGCAGCCAATCAAGATACATTACAAAATATAATATATGCGTAAAATATTTTTAACAGATTCTTAAATGATATTTAATGATTGATACTTTTCTGCAAAAATGCATTTGTAAAATATATTTTTTTTTTGCGGAATGTTCCCAGTTGCCAGGTAACTTGATTGCAGGCTACATGGCCTTGATTGTAGGTTATAGAAATTTCCAATCTTAAAATTTATCAAACTTCTTGTCTTTTAAAAAGCAAATTATACTATAATTTTTCCCATACTAAATTCGAAATGCTTTATTACTTTATTAAATGTTTTCATTAAATCCTTAATTATGGTACATACAAATCAACAAAATATTTGCAGCAAAAATATTCTTTGTTTGTTAAGTTGATTGTGGCAAAGCACACGAGGGTTATCTGCCTATCAAACATTTATACGTATAGAAATGAAAATAATATTACTTTCATTAAATAGCAATAAATTCGTGCTCTACCAAAATTGTTTTATAAATTTATAACAGATTTGGCGAATCAATTCATAAAAAACACGTTTAAATACACTTTTAAAATTTCGCTCAAAGTTCAAGAGAGAAAAATATTTATTTCTTTTCCTCTCTCTGTTTTTAATATTCCATAGCAGTGTGTTACAGCATTCGCTTATTACTACGAAAAATTATTGCTAAATTTACAACAAATTTAACGAATCAATTCATAAAATTATATATTGAAACACACCTTATAGAAAGAATTCGAAGTTTTAAAGAATTAAATTCTAATTTATTTTCCTTTCTCTCTCTCTTTTCATATTTATTTTATTCTTTGTACTTATTTTTTTCAATATCCCATAACAACGTAGTTAAAGCATTTTCTTGAGGAAATTAAATTTACACAAAAGGGCAAACGAGGGTAAAAAATTGGATTATGAATTACTAGGTGTCATATTTCGTGTGATATTTCTGTTAGGATTTATTGATTTATTTAAAACTAAAACTATAATCTGTAAGGATCCAATTTTAAATATAACGTCATACAACTTGGGAGAGGAAAAAACTTTGTTTTAAGGAAAGAACGATCACTTTAAAACCAACCTCAACTATTCCAAACGCAGTTAACTTTTTTACTGCATCCCTCCTTTTATCATCCCTTTCCTATTATACTAACTATCATTTAAAAGGAGAGGAACAACCATATCTACTGTTTACATATAGTGTTTCACTAATAAATTTACAACACGTTGAAAAACTCATTTGCAGAACTTCATCATTGTTATTATCGAATATTTCTGCACTAAATTATTTTGTTCCTCTGCATATAGAACCAAAAATATAAAAGAAATCAGAACTGCTCTAAAATGTCTATTTATAAAATATAATAAATAATATTGTTTGGCTGTTTCGGAAAAGAATTATTTAAAGGTCAATTTTAATGCAGGAAGCAATTAAAATATATGAGTTATTATTTAAATGTTTAAGAAAATTAATTTAATTAATGTCTATTCAGAATAAGTAATAATAGATAAATTTATTACTTTTTTGCTGCAACAAACGCTTTTAAAAATATTTTGTAAAAACTTATATTTATATAACTTTTTATAAATATTTATTATTGAAATAAATGAAATCATTACGCAAAGTTTCAAAATTAAATTTTATTAAAATTTTATTTAGTTTGAATGATCAATTTAATCAATTTAATTAATTTCAATTTCAGAAATGCTTTTCGAAGTTGAAAACTCGGCATAAAAATAGTTAATATATAGATGGCAATAGAGATGGGAATAAGAAGTAAAAATAACCTGGCTAAATATCAATTAAAAAATGTTCAGTAAAATTCAAACCTAAATAACTCATCCGCGTAAAGTTACTATAGTAAAATTCCACTAACTTTGAGAACCATATTTTTGGGCAAAAATGGTTGTTATTATTTCTATATCATTAATACAAAAATAAAACTCAATCTAAATAATATTAATATGCATCTTAACTCGTAGGTTTATACTCTTTGAATGTTAAAGTAATGCACAGCTTTATAAAATGTACTTTTATATTACCAAAATTTAAATAATAGGAATTTTGAATGTTCATAGCCATATTATTAACACAGAAATACCTAAATTAAATAAAAAAATAATTACTGGGTAATTTTTTATATCTAATTTCGAATCATAGAATTTTATAATAAAATGCAAATACTAGAAAAAAAAAAAAGAAGGGGGGGGGGAAAAGGAAAACTATTCTCTTCTTAATTTTAATTGGATATGCGACATAGAGGGAAAAAAACGCCAAAGTAGCCGCCCAGTTCAGCCGCCAAAACGCGATAACTGTTCATTTCGCTTCATAGTGGAAAAAATTCAGATATTTTTTTTTTTTTTTTTTTTTTTTTTTTTAAAGCAGCGATTTCTTAAATACTAAGATAAGATATTTTTCTGATAAATGAAGCTTAGTAATAACTGTCACTTGGAATTTAAAAAAAAAAAAAAAAAAAAAAAAAAAAAATTCCTGCTTAGGGAAAAAACTGCAAAACAAGTGCACTCAGCAACGGCGCCAAATTCTATTTTAAAATATCTGGGAATATTCCATGCTATCTTGATTGCAATTTTTTAGGTTTCTGATGAGAAAATTCAGGCTCTTTTTGTTATAATTAATAATGACTAGAAACTATTCAGATTTGCTTATATAAGTATTTATCCAGCATTCCCCTCTTTCCACAATTTAGTGCCTCATACAGTTTGTTCGTACTGATCATGTTTGTTTTAAATAAAAGTAGGCATCTAACAGCATTAAAAGTCCTTACACTAATTATAAAAATGAAAAATATATCAAATTCTGCTATAAAACGACAATTAATACCAGGAGTTAGAAATATTTCTTGTTTAAATTTATATAAAGCAAGCATAAATTAAACCCTTTTCACTAAACATAAAATATATTATGTTTTTACAAACTGCAGGAAAGTGTGGTAAATTTGAACAAGATGATTTGCAATTTGTTTAACAAAACTGCTAATTCTGCTCTTTGCTATCCTTTTTATAATCATACATGAAAATGAAAATTAAATGATAGTTAGTATAATAGGAAAGGGATGATAAAAGGGGGGATGCAGTAAAAAAGTTAACCGCGTTTGGAATAGTTGACGTTGGTTTTAAAGTGATCGTTCTTTCCTTAAAACAAAGTTTTTTCCTCTCCCAAGTTGTATGACGTTATATTTAAAATTGGATCCTTACAGATTATAGTTTTAGTTTTAAATAAATCAATAAATCCTAACAGAAATATCACACGAAATATGACACTTAGTAATTCATAATCCAATATTTTACACTCGTTTGCCATTTTGTGTAAATTTAATTTCCTCAAGAAAATGTTTTAACTACGTTGTTATGCATCATTTTGAAACATAAAATAATTCACGATTAGATAAATCAATTATGATTAATGCAGATATAACTGTCACTATGCAATTTTTTAAGCAGAAATTTATAGTTAAAAATAACAACTTAATCGGTAAAAAAAAACCTAATTGGTAAATAATAATATTAACTCTAAATGCATTGCTATTAAAAATTTCATTTGCATAGTAGTATTTCTTTTCGCATCTTACAATAACTACTTAACCTGAATTTTCAGTTAAATTCTGTAGTTTTTCTTTCCGTAATTTTCTATTTAAATATCAGTTAGTTAACGGAAAATTATTGCCGAAGCAAGTACTTAAACTGATACTAATTATCTAGTAAACAAATTCGATATAGTTTTGTTTTGGCTTATTCCCATCTGGAAGTACTCACATCTGCATTTCACACATATTTTTTCACTACATTAAGGACACAATTTTTAATTACCTAGTTACAAAAAATAACTATTTCTATATTATTTTCCACTAACACAAATTTATTTTAATATCCAGATCTGCTCAATTAGAAGTTGAAAATATGAATTAATACGTAAAATACGAATTAATAAGTAAAATTAAAAAATAAATAATTTAAATCGATTTTTTATAAATGCTTTTGCTCAGAAATTATGAAGCATATAAAAAATTATGATATTTTTAGCAAACTGTAATGAAATAAATTTTTACATCAATTTGCAAATATTTTAAATTGTTGTCAGAACACTGTAATAATAGTAATAATACGGGCGCAGCCTGGCCCATACAATACGTAATAAGCCCGTTATATGACTATAAACGGACTGGTCCAAGGAAAAAACACATAAACAAAAGAAAATAAACAAAAGAAATATTAAATACAAACAACAATCAAACAGTATTCCGAGTGGACCTGTGAATTTAAACTGATGCAGCCACAATTTCAGATGAAATTTTCTATTTTTAAATTCAATAAAATTTTCTTAAAATCAAACATACAACAAGACTATAAAGCATTTCTGACTCCCTGGGTCAAAGAGCAAAACTCAAGGAAGTGGCGTGCATCGCCAAGGATGTTGCAGCAGGTCGGGGTCTTGAAGTCCGAATCTTTTTAGATGGATAACGACTATGGCAGGTCAAAATTTGATTAAAGTCGACATTCTAATACATTTCTTTTCTCAAAGTTACATCTTCCAAATAATCAGTCCTCTTTTTCGATCTGGACCATCCCATTCTTTCCAAAATATTCGGATCCGGCTTTTTCCAATTATTGAAATTCTAGATTTTTAGTTGACTACCTAATGGGAATCCTGTACACAATTATCAACTTAGTGTCAACAAGTATCAACTTGACTTCTACCTGTATAAGATTATCAACTTTTCAGAAACACCATACTTTATTTGAAATAACTTCACAATACCGCATCCCTTAAAATTTTATGGAAGAAAGAAAATTAATTTTCTTGGCGCAGAAATTTTGCAGCAGTGCAGCATTAATTTAAAAAAAAAAACTGAAATATTTTTTATACAAAATACAAAAGAATTTTCATGCTGCTTTCAATTGAAATAAGCAACTTCACTAAACTTTAATGTTATCCTATAATACGTAATTTTCCGAATAAGAAATTACTAATATTTATATTAAAAATAAATGATATATTAATAAGATCACTATTACGCGATTCAGTGAAAATAAAAAGGAATTTAAAGTCTTACCTGATAATGCTCCAACGCACAAGAACACCAAAGTAAGCGCTCGAAACATATTTTTTCCTTCGCAAAATCTAAAAACTTGAAACAAAAAACGGCGTTCAGGAATTGTCAGCAAAAGTTGAAAAAGTTTTCAAAGTTACAAAAATATTTATTTTGCTCAAAAGTGGAAATTAGAAGCAAAAGCCAGCAAGATGGAAGGACAATTTTTCACAGTTTTCTTCTTTTTTTTCCAAACTCTATCATACACTTGAAGAGAGATCCGAAGAGCGGTTCAACTCACAACGGGATGGGATGAAGGAGTCATACGAGACGAGCGAAACTTCAGGGTTGCCGAAAAGAAGACCAGGAAAAGATCGCCAATGAAATGTTCGAAATGTGGGACGAAAAGAGCCAAAACTGTGTTGTTGGCTGCTTTTGAGAGTGTTCGCCGGTATTTTCATGTCACTAGTATTTCATGCCCAGGTAGAAAAAGGATACAGTTAGTCAATAAAGCCTGCGTACATCAAGAAATGTAATATCAAATCCAAATTTTAAGGTGCGAAAAGGGTAGTTTCTTAAAGTTTTATTTTTTAAATATTTAGTTTCAATAAGGGACTTATTATTATATTTAGTTTCAATAAGGGACTAATCATAATATTTGAAATGTAAATAGAAGCCAATAATATATTAAAACTGTTTCTAAACAGGAATATCGATGTTCAAACGGATTAATATTTATTAAACAATACGTACTTAATTGATTACGGCAAAATACCTAAGTTTTCTGTCTTACGGAAGTTTGCATTCGTGGAGGATTTTCTAAGAAAATCTAAAATATATTCACATTTCACATTAACGCGTTAAATTTCAGCTGGTTTGCTCGTCTGGTCAATATGAATTTCTCATTATGCGTTGAAATTATTTAACTGTAATATTTTCATATCTAATAATTTATGCACACTAATTTTTAAAAGATAAGTGGCCAGAAATCAAAGCCTATAAAGTTTGCATACAACGCGAAGGAGGCGGGGGATTTCTTATCTAACTTTTAAACTTCAAACTTGAGAATGCAAAGAAGGTTACACTTTCAAGTTCATTGACTTCCGAAGCATTGACTAATTGGAAGTTCATTGACTAATTAGAACAAAGATATAACTACCGCAGAGATAAAATAAAATTTAATATTTTTTGGGATGTTAACCATTTGGAAACATGCACATCTAATTTTTTTAAATTTAATTTTAAATAATGTTTTGGCTAAAAATTTCGAAATTTTCTCATTCATAAATGGTGGATTCTTATTAGGTAATTGACAAGTAACTATTTGAATTTTTTGATTAAATTATTTTCAGTTTGTCTTAGTTTTGCATTACAGAATATAAAGCAAACTAAGTTCTCTAAAACATCTTTATAATAAGTAATAATTACTGTGTTCTATTTTAGCTGAGGGCCCACCAGCGGCCGAGCGGTAAAGTCGCTGAACACTGGTAGTTCGGTCCGAGGTTCGAATCCCGCGAACGGGCTGGCTGCATGGGCGTTTTCGTGGTTTTCCCCATGTGTAACGTGTATACGAGCCAGTTTTCCTTAGAAAGTCCTCCACGAAGGCATCCCTCCCCTTCGGCAGATAGCCCTCGAGGCTTTGCCATAATCACACACACACACTATTTTAGCTGAAAAAGATTGGTTAGAAGACCTCATAATAATTGAATAGAATGAATTGTATCATAATATTTGAAATGTAAATAGAAGCCAATAATATATTAAAACTGTTTCTAAACAGGAATATCGATGTTCAAACGGATTAATATTTATTAAACAATACGTACTTAATTGATTACGGCAAAATACCTAAGTTTTCTGTCTTACGGAAGTTTGCATTCGTGGAGGATTTTCTAAGAAAATCTAAAATATATTCACATTTCACATTAACGCGTTAAATTTCAGCTGGTTTGCTCGTCTGGTCAATATGAATTTCTCATTATGCGTAGAATATTTTTACGAAATATTAATTACAACAGACAAGTTAATGAATTTATCAACTCTTACCGCGTCATGAACTTAAAAAAAAAAAAAAAAAAAAAAAAAAAAAAAAGGGCCAGGAAAAGTTAGGGTCATGCGACGATTTTGTAAAGTGCGCTACGAAAAAAATTCGAAATACCTAGGTAGGCTACAGGCAAAAAACTATACCAAAAAAGCTGTGACATTCTGGAGATTGTATTGGTGTACCTTTCATTTTCTTGGATTTTCAATACAATACATCGTTAAATTCGCGCATAATATGTAAGCTTACTTGTTACATATATAAATAAAATTACTTTTGGATGTTCTATAATGCATTAATTACTTCACACCATATTATTAAAGATGATGACATTGAAAAATTTAAAAACATTGAAAAGTTACTCGAATTATGTGCTTCTAGTAACCATGGCTTCGCCGGTAACCGGTGACACCCTTAGCTTCGAACAAACTCAGTGCCGGCCACCGGTGACCTCCCCCCCATAGTATTCAACGTGTTAAGAAAACCGCAAAAGTATCATGCTACGAGATTATTCACCGTGAATGAAGCCCAGAATAAGCTACCGTTGTTCAGCACTCTTATCCATTTGGTCATTGGTTAAGAATGAAGGATTGTTTGAGACGAAATTTACTTAGTTGCATATAAATTTTAAATAATTGTTCACCATTTCAATGATACGTTACGTTACAAAATAATATCGCACTTTTTTATATCGGCGAATACTTCTCAGTTATGCTGAAGAGGTAGAGAGATCCATAATTTTGATTGCAGTGCTACACAAATGTAGACACAAGTATAAATTTGGTAAAAAAAGATTAATTTTGCTTTCCTCATGCAATATATTATACATAAATAAACTTATCAGTTGCAATTGCTAATATATCTAAAAATTTAATAATATTTTATAACATCATGCTGGAATTAATTTTCAAAACATAATATTTCCATACTTTTATGCACAGATTGTTTTTTCTTTTTGCGTGGAACAAATAAAGTTTGCAATTATCAGACAGTTTTTTAAGTTTTACATTGTTCTTGCAATTTTAAAATATAATAGCCATAAATTCAAAAGTTGTATTACGAAATTTTTCAGTAATTTAAAAAAATTAACTCGTCTGCTAAAAAGCTGAGTTAGTCAGCTCAACCCTTTTAAAATGTTTATATATCCAGCCTAATATTTCAATACATTAAAACAATTTTTCAGTCATTTCTTATTTTGTATATTTTTTAATAAAAATATTCTTTAGATACGGGATTTAGAGTATTTAGTTACTTTCTTATAGAATACCTTCAGCACAACAAACTGATACACGTGAGACTAGATACATAAGAGTTCTTTCTTGTCTCGTAAAATACTTTTAAAAATGTAGCACCTTCTTTACTTAAACTTAAAACATATTTTGCAAAATAAATGTAAAATCTCAAATTTATTTGCTGACATTGGGTTATAAATAAAAAAAGTTAGATTAAACCCTGCTAACTTATAAACTATTATAAAACAGACAAATTAAGCGGCAGAAAGTTACATTTTGAAGCCCGAATACCTATTTAAAAGCCGTCTCCTAAAAATTTGTTAACTCAAGTAAATCAAGCTTAAACTCTCTTTATCGATACAATAGATTTTATAAATGAATCAACTGCAATACTTAATTCAATATAGAGCTAATCGAAGGTTTAGCATAAAAGCTAACAGATCACTCTGCAACAACACCAGCTCAGCGCAAGTAAAACTTCTCATTTTTAACTCGTTCTTATTTGGATGCTCTTTGCATATCTTTGCCACGAAAAAGTGACTTCGAAGAAAATATTTGGCAGAAAAGACCAAAAGAAGGGTTTGAATTGTTAGAAGAATAATGGAAAACCTTTAAATCAGCGGCTCACAATTTCACAGCTTTGAGGAATTACATTTCTCTCATAAATAAAGGGGAAAAAATCAAGTTTCGAATTCCATATCGTGTTATATAAGATTTCTATGCAGCTTTTTGTATATTTGGAACACTACTTGTAAAAATGCTTCCGGATATGGCAAGGTTTAAATTTTTTTCAATTAAATTTAGAAAATTGAATTTCTGAATTAATTCGTTGAGCCATTTAATATTTTGACTGGCCAATGTTTTTCCGCTATTACAAATATTATTTTGACAGATATTTTATAGATTTAATTTCAAATATTGAAACTCGGACATTTTGAGACTTTTCTCAGTTATTTGGATTATCTTGATTCTATTGCGTTTTCTCTGTATTTCTGACACAATTATTACCTTTATATAATTTTTAGAAGTTATCTGTCTTACGGTCTCTGTAAAATCTGCAACATTTAGTAAGGAAAATGAAATTAAGCTTACTTACAAAATGTCTTTGTTAATTTTTCGCAATTTGGGACAAGTAATTTTCTAAAACTCTTCATTGTATACTTTTAGCGTTACTTTATCGTTAGTTTGTAAAGCTTTCACTATTTTAACCTTTTACACACCACTGCGAAGAACCGTCTTATATTTTAAACCATATTTCAAAGTGCAAAGTATTAGAAAGTAGTTTTCGCTGCAATGCTTGACTTCAAAAAATTATCGTTAGTTAAACTTTATAGTGTTTAGAATAATGGTAAAAATAGTAATAAAAAGAATTTCATTTGGACATAATTATATTCATTGCCGTTCTTTATTCGCTATCAAAAATTTCATTTCAAAATCCGGATTAATATCCTTTTATAGTTAAATTCACTGCAATAAATACACCTCTTCCTCTGCTTCAAGTAATATTTTAACAGAAAAACATACTTCTAGCAATAATTTTTCTTCTCAGCAATGGCAACGAAGGTACTGTTTCAAAATTGCATTTTGAAACGTCCACTTTCTAAAATAAAATCTACGGCATACTTTAAGCCAACGGCATGCACTCTGATGATTTAAAATATTTAATTGAAAATTAGATATGCGAATCTACGGCATATATCATTTGAAATAAAGTTACAGTTAACAGATTACCACTGCACAGAAATAAGTGAGAGAGAGGAAAATCAGGGCAAATACATCTTCCGGAAAAGTAATTCGCTCAAGAGTTTATTCCTAAGATATCGATTTCTTTAATAAAATCAATATCTTACTCATGTGCCTTACTGGTTCTGGTGCTGATATGATTCGTACCTTATCAGAAATACAAGTCAAAATACTCAATAAATAAAATAATCCGCTTCGTTTACATAAATATCTTTGTAACGTAATTAGCTTAGAATCGTCACAAATATTTTTCCATTATAGAAGAGGAAAAAAAAAATTATTCTAGGCAGCTGAATTATTGTATTACCGTGCGGCTGTTTTAAGGTATATCATATGGTAAATGCATCAAATGGTAATATATTGTTTGTCATTATGAAAAAACGAGAAAACTTCTTATTAATAACGTTTTGGTACATCTCAGTGGCAAAAAGATAATGAATAAATATTTGCTATTTACAGCGGCTTTCATTCATTTTCATACTTTTATTTATAAATAAAATTATGGTAGTTATATTCTTGAAATTCTTTTGAATATAAATATAGGGCGAGAATGCTGTCACAATTTGGTTAGCTACAAATGCACTTTAGGCAACTAAGATTTTTTAATGCATATAAATTTAGCTTCCGTATTGAAAATAAATTTATTGTATTTCATTTTACAACTTTGATTATCAATATGTGCTACATTATAGTATTTAAAATGCAAGTCGTACCTTTTACAAGATTTAAAATATCTTCTTATATTTTCCATTACGTCTGCTTTTATTAAAGATTATGCTATCCATTTTATTTTATTTATTACTTCCACTAAATTAAAACAAAACAAAAAAAAAAAAAAAAAAAAAAAAAAACATTTATCATCATAAGTGTTAAAAAAATATTTTTCTTCCAAATTGCGAGTGAAGTGAAGAAATTCCAACGAAACTCACGCAAGAAATTCTTCACCTTAACGTTTGAATTTTATAGCTATTCTCAAAGTCAGAGAGCAACCGAAGTTTGAAAATGTTACATGAGTTTTATACAGTAACGCCAAATTAATCATAAAGTCGCCAAACAGGGTTTCTCTCAAAGTAGAAAGATTTTATCCAATGAGATCTCCGCGCAATGTCAAGGTTCGCGGGAGAATCAAGTGGTACTATTATTGACTAAAATGAGTCACAACAACGTACATTGTAAACATGCAGATTAGGCGACGAAACACTGCGATAAAGAATTCGATTACATGAAACAAAAAGTACGTAAAGGCCATTGGCCAGTGACGGAATGTGCTGTGCGGAGAAAATACGTAATGTCAAAAATTGCGCAGTTACGTTGGTTAAAATGTCGATGATTAATCACGATGTGTGTGGTAAAATAGTGATGATTAATCAACATTCCGGTAACAGTCGATTTCGTGTAGCGACCATCTGTGGGGATTTCTGAAGATCGTGAAGTGAAAATAATTATAATATTAAGATATTTTGCCGTCTAAAATTCATTTTTGTTTGATGTTTCAGTCCTTACTGCACGAAAATTCTGCGGAATTTTAATGTATTTTTGAAGATAATTTAGATTTTTAATTATTTCATTAATTAATCGAAGTGGGAATTGATTTTGAAGTGCAGCTGTTAATATTCATTTCAAAAAGACTAAAATCTCTATTATTTTATTAAGTAATGAAGAACCTGTGTATATATGTATGTTTTTTTCAGTTGGCAAAACGGTGGTACTTACAGACACCAAATGTTGAATACACGTAATCCTGCACCCGAACATCTGCCATTTCGAAGCTCGAATTTTGAGTTTTAATTTTTTTTTTTTTTTTTCTTATTTTTTATTTATATTAGATTTTTTTGTTAAATTAGAGACATTTTTATTATCAAACACGACGATTTAAAATAAAGGCGTTGCCACTCGGGAAACCCTAATTCAAATTTAACAAGAAAATTTAGGAATTTAAAAGAAATATTTTTGGCAACACATTTGTCTTGCGAATCAAATCAACAGATTCAGTTTAAAAGAAATGTGTTGTCACTACCCGAAATAAAATATTTTTATTTTCCACGCGTCAGTGTGTTGTTGCCAGTCGACAAAGCTTATGTTATTCTACTAATTAATTTTGTTTGTTACTGATTGGCAAACTAAGCGATTTAAAAGAATAAATGAAGTTCATTTCTATCATTATTAAATAGTGCAGGTACTGGTAGAAGTGCCCAGAACACCAGAAGTTTACCATTGGTCGTACAGCTAGCTCCGTCGCACTAACTGTGCACTTTCGTTCCAATTTTGAGGAACATCACTCCGAAGGTCTCTCACGCCCCCTTTTTCCTTACCATCACAACCTCTTCCAGAGGACTTTCAGCTCGCCGCGTGTTTTGAGTGTCCTGTTGCCATGCAGAAACAAATAAACAAATATCCATCCTTTTTTATGGGTTCGAACCTGGGCTCATCGGTATAGCAATTAATGTCGCTAACCACTACACTAGCTACACTTGTCAAATCATTATACATATTTTCATTTTTATAATAACTATTATAAGCGGCTAGTATTTCAAATGATTTGCAAAAAATTGATTATCATTTCGGATATCATTTATTTTATCGAATGATGTGGCAACAATGAGATCCTCTTTTTTTGGTGTTAAGTGTGCTTAATTAGGGAATGAAAAAAATTTTTGTTAATTGTGTTTACTTTTATAAGATTTTTCTCAGTTTACTCATGGTATTTACCGTTAGTTAATAGTTCAAATTGTTAACATTACTATTCACTTCTAATCGTTAGACAAAAAATTTGACATTTTTTATTGCTAATACGGCAAATGGGGACTAATTTAAAATAAAATGCTTATTACATATTTTATACTTAGTTATAATTTTTAATCATTTTTTCATAGTGATATGGGTCTCTCAACTGAAATAATTTTACAATAGGTTCATTCAACGAATTTTTTTGTGGATTAATTTCAGAATAATATCACAGTTGTAATTACTGAACATTTGTATTAAGCAAATTTGTTTTCTAATACTTAATGCGATATTAGTTTGTTGTACGGGCGAAGCACTATCTGCCTAAGGAGTGTAATGTCTCCGTGGAGGACTTTCTAAAGGAAACTAGCTCACATACCCGTTACACATGGGAAAAACCACAAAAATGCCTATTCAGCCAAGCCTGCTCCCCGCATTCGAACCTCGGACCATACTACCAGTGTTCCGCAACGTTACCGCTCGATCGCTGGTAGGTCTCTAATGCAATGAAATTTGCAATTTGTGCGCTGTCTTCACGCTCGCAAAATCATTTCATTTGTGTTTCCTATTTGATTTGATTTTGTTGTTATTATTATTATTATTATTTAGCCTATAACACTAACATTATAACACTAACACTGGTCCCTCAAGGGGGGAAAAACTGTTAAATTTTTATCCACATCCAATTTAGTTTGATGACTGAAAATTGTGTATATGAAAATAACGAATTTGTGTATTCTTAATTCTAATCTGGTAAATTTTGCTTAAGTTTGGAAGAGGAAGAAAAGAATAAAAATAGCTCATTCGTATTTTCTTACGTATTCATTCGTATTTCGTTATATAGACGGTGCTAAGAACTTCAATTATAAATTAATTAAAAACTTTGACGAATATTTGATTAACATACTCAACGATTTCAAAGCGAGCAATGGCAGCACTGTACGAAAAAAAAAAAAAATTATCTCCAGTGCGCGAGACTCTGTATCGGAAATTTTAAAGATATGATCATTTTAAAATTATTTTGCGATATTGCCGTTGAATTTTATGGCTTAAAAGTGCGTAGAACATGATATTTAATAAATAAAGGTAACATACAAAACGCTCAAAAAACGCCTCTTTGGGCGTAATGTAAAATCTGAAAACTTTCAGATTTTTTTAAAATTTTTATTTAGCTATTATATTTGATACAATGTTTTTGTCAGTGCAGAATTTGAAAGTGTATTTTTTATTTTTATTTTTTTTCCTATTTAGTTTCTTTCCGAAAATATAAAATTGATTCTTCATCTTCAAATCAAAATTTCATCCTCTCCTGAATGCTCCATCTCGGAAGTAGTCTAACAGAAACCGATGCAAAAGGAAATCTTGCATCCTAATTGACACACCCGAAAAAAAAAGCATCGGGAAAAGAATATGATGAGATACTTGTTCAGAAACGAAAAAAGAAGAAAAAGGTAAAGGAAAGTGAAGGATTAAAAAAAAAAAAACACACACACACACAAAGGAAACGATGAGATAAAAATGGGTGAAGAAGAGGATTTTGAGCTCAGAACCAGATTCTGAAACAGAAAAGCGGTTTTGCGTAACTTGCGAAGAAGCTTACAACAACTTTAATGAAGAAGTATGGGTGCAATAATTAATTTGGAAAATGTGGACGCAAGTTAAATGTGTGAGGAGAAATAATCTATCATTTGTTTGTACTAACTGAAATTCTGACGATAACAATTCTGACGATAAAATTAGTTAACCAGACTTTTGTGTTGTCTGGTTAACTAATTTTATCTTTGTTTTACTGTAAACCACATGAAATCATTCAGTGTCATTATATCAAGTAATATAATCACCAAATGTGCTTTAAATATGGTCGTTTTTATATTATTTATAGTCTTTTTTTTATTGTTACTATTTGTCCCAGATCTGAACAGACGAATAGTTTTGGTAAAATAATTTTTGCGCCAAAACCAACAAAATTATCAAATGTTTGCTTTGAGAATATGATGAAGGAATAGTTATAATGTAAAAAACAGTAATGATCATCAAGGAATCGTTAATATGTTTAAAAATAGAAATATTTTTCCAAAAATTGTTACAAATTGTTACTATCTCCTCTACCTTCACAAATTTCATTCATGAATTTGCGAATTTTTTAAATTAATTTTAACTTCCTAATTATTTTACTGATTGAAACTTTGCAAAAGTAATATAAAAAAGGATTTTCTTTCTTTGCAAAAGCCTTTTTATTCAGACAGTGTACCAAACCATTTTCATAAAACTTTCTGCCTTATTTTTTAAGGAACATATAGATGGAAGTATACTATTTATTCTTTTTATATAAGGAAATAAAAACCCGTATCCTATTTTTTCCTGGATTGGAGTGTTAAGTTACGGTAAATAAACGAAGACTGATTATTTATTTTGACTGACTTTAAAAATTAGAAACCGGGGTCTAGTCTTTTTCACTAACCACCAACCTCTCGCGATTATTTTCAGATTCGTAAATTTTAAGTGCTTCCATTGCGCAAAGCAACGCAATTGTAAACTTTGCTTATTCGAGAATAGCGTCCATCCGTACCCCGAGTGGTTTCGTTGCTGAACACTGATATATCGGTGGAGAGTTTCGAATGGGTTGGCTGCAAGGGTGTTTTCGTGGTCTTCCCCATGTGCAACATGTATGCGAGACAGTTTCCCTTAGAAAGTCCTCCGCGAAGGCATACCTTCCCTTAGGCAGATAACCTCGAGTGCTTTGCCATAATCAAGTAAATCAAACCTAACTGTTTGAGAATAGGCACAATTTACTAACAGTATTTAATTTCCTTGTGTTCTTAAAGATTATGTTTGAAACATTTAAAGACAATTTTAATATTAATAACTAAAGCATCAAACTGCTGCAGTAGTGTTCTTTTTCTGTCATTTAAATGATGATACATAATCGCATCTTCGTCACAACAATCACATCTTCATCACATTCTACTTTGTTCCAAGTAACAAAAACCTTCAGGAATCTACAAAAGAAACTGGAACTGCTTGGAAAAGTGCACCAAAGTTGGAGCTGAATGAAGATGAAGAAATTAATTAATTGATGAGAACACTATTTTTTTATTTTTTAATCATCCAGGGGAGATGTGACTGGGCTCTATTATTTCTTTCAGGCCACTAATTTGTCTGAACCAATAATCTACGTCAAAATAACCTACTCGACCTTTTCTCAGAACAAACTTCTTATGATTTCATTAACCTAAGAATCAATTTGTTTTTGTTCCTCTGTTATATTTAGTTGTTTGTCGAACGTCTAATGATGTAATTGTCTAATTATTTGCCTTCTGAAAGTCTCTTTAAATCCTAAAGACTTGGCTGCTCACGAATAATGTCGCGCAAGCTTAACTTGGTCTTCTGTCTTCTTACATCAGGCATGCCAAACTCTGTATCTTAAGTAGGTCGAATAGTCACCAGTGTACAGTACTGCAGGTCGCAAGAGAAATAGTACCATTTTCATATTTAATGATGAAAAGTGAGTAAATAATACATAAAATCCTACCTAATATTATATTTTTTTAAAAGCAGAAGAGGTTACGGGTACTAGGTGGATACCTATTGTTTCTTTCCCAACAATTGGAATTTTTTCCTGCAGCCAGCTTTCGGATGTCTGGAGATATGCTGCTCGTACTAGAGATTTTCTAAATAGAGATCAAATGAATATCTGTTCATCTGGATCTTACTGGAGACTTATTCCTTTTCATAAGTGAGAGAAGTTGTTCCCACTGACACATGTTATCGAACATGGAAATCACGTACAGTGCAAATTTACGGCTGTACGGGCAAATTTTTGTAAAATTCAGAGACACCTACTTTGCTGAATTTTTGTTTAAGAGCTGAGTCGCACTGAATTTCTGTGAATTCCGTATTTAAATGCGCAGGGAATAAACCAATGAGTTCTATACAACATTGTTTTAGCAGTCGGATGGTACGAGTTACGGCGAGGGCATTGCTGAGTCCACTAATTGCAACGCTATGCTTTTTTAATAGGCCTGATCTCTATTCATTTGTTTATACATTTTATTTCTGTTTATCAAAAAGGAGATGAAGAAGGCATTTAAAACTGCGAGTAATGATAATTGTTATGATAGCATCAAAAAATGAATATATCTCATCTTTTCTTCGAAGCACAAACATTTGCTCCAGCCTTGGCATACCTGGAAACAGAAGGAAATGCCATTTTGATCTCTGCCACAACTGGGCATGTTCTTGAATGGAATAGCTGAATTGAAAACTTTGACCTCACAGAAATCTATTCAGAATATAAGAAAGTGGGATCAGAGAATGGTAAATATAGCAAATAAAGGGTGTTGTGACATGGCTGAGATTTATTTTTAATCGAAGGAAACTAATCTTTTTTTATCAACTTTTTTCCCCCAAAATATATGCCTTAGTGAATGTTCGAAAGATACTTTTTTCCCACTGCAACATAAACAGCGTTGTCCCGTGCGATGTCATTTCATAAATTTCTCTTGTAGAGAGTACGCACTGTAATAACCAAATCCAAGTACTAAAAATTTAACTTTTATGACAAGACTTTTCTTGAACTTTTTGAATAAAGGGAATATTATCATTGCAAATATTTCATATTACAGAATATTAATAAGAGATTTTCTTGAGAGATAATTAAATACATTTTGGAAGAAGTTTTAAATGAATAATTAATAATGTTCCTAATAATCCTTTTGTTTTTCCTCATTTTTAGCCATCCGCCTTTTGCTGTAGTCAATTTACTGTTCTCCGTCGGAATATAAGTCTCCGGGACACATTATAATTTATAACAGTGATACCTTTAGAAACTTGACTTTTTTTATTGGTGTCATTAACTTTATGTAGCTCTCCCCCTCGATGCGGAAAGCAGAACTTTTTTTATTCTTATTGCCATGTACTGAAAGATATATAATTTTTTCCCCTTCTTTGCCATTCTAAATTAAGAACTATAACTGAAAAAAAAAAAAAAAAAAAAAAAAGGTGGAATGTCTTCTTATAACTGCTGAATGTATACATCAGCTTGGTGCAAGGAATACGAGTGTAATCCCTTTGCTGGACTAACAAAAATGAGAGTCTGTACGAAATGAATAACTAGTGCAAAAAGCATAAAGGTTAGGGTTCAGAATTTACGTCATACAGTTACATTCGTTAATTTTTAAAGCCTAATCCTGTATAATTACTAAATTTACGTTTATTAAAAGTATTCATTACACTAATGTGCTATGTATGCAATAACTTCCTGAAATTTTTAACTCCCTCGTAAATATTTTTTTTAGCCCAAAGGGACAATTTGACCAGAAGGGCTATTAATTTTGTTTCGGAATTTTACGTTGGTTCAATATAAAACTGCATTTCGCTTTTCAAATTGTTGCCATCAAATGTTTGAGTCCTGCGATATATTTAAATATATTAAATTATGAAGAATTTGCATGAATGTAGGTATATTTTTCGCACTGTGAAAAAACAACGGTACTTACAGCCATCCAATTTTGAATAATGTAGTTATGGGCATCTGGAAGCCCAAATTTGGAATTTGTTTTATATGTATTTCATATTTTGTAAAATTTTAACTGTTTTATTAACAAACTCAACGATTTCAAAGCCAGCCTTGGCAACATTGCACGGAAAAAAACCATTTTTATCTAGCGCGGAATACTGTGTATCAGAAATTCTAAAGTTATGTTCTTTTTAAATTATTTTGTGACATTGCTTTTGAATTGAACTTATGGTTTAAGTGCAAAGAGCATGCATGATATTTAATAAATAAAGGTAACACACAAAACATTAAAGAAAGCCCCTCTGGGCGTAATATAAAATCTGAAAGCCTTCAGATTTTTTTTATCTGTGGAAAATATCCGGATATTCTAAATTTTTTTCTTGAATTCTCTAGTCTCTAAAAAGTATTTCTTTTCTTTTGTTTTCTTAACACATACTTCTAAAGTTGACTGAACATGGAACTAGACATTCGTGAAATTCTCTTTTGAATTTTTCTGTTCCTTATATGGAGGGATCTGTGTTTAAAAAAAAAATAATTCTAGCTATTCTGGCAAATTACATACCATCCTGGTTTTCAGCGCAAAACTCTGAACTAGAGAGATTTATCCGGGTTATTGACCTCAGAATTAATTTACTCCAGCTTCGCAAGCAATTTCATAAAGTTTGGTTTATCAGCCTCTTTTTCTACGCGTGATTCTTGAATATCTTCGGAATTTGTATCATGAAAACTATCTTTTATTTAATAAAAGAATTATACTAAAATTATCGAAACAAAAATTTCAGGTTACTTCTCATAATAGCTAGTAATAAATTATTTTGTAATCAGTTAATTATGTATAGAAAAGTGTTATTTTATTTGAATATTAAATATTGTTTTGAAATACTCAATAGAGTATTTCAAAACAATTTCAGAATAGATATCTCGTGATAGTTATTCGTAGACATATATTCCAATTTAAGATGGGAATGAAATAACACTGCCTGCGAAACATTTCATCACATGGGGCATTTTAATCATATCATATACCATTTAAATTTTATATGAGCCATCTACAAGCCCATGTAAGTTTACATTAATTAATTTCAATTAACTAATTTATTCTCACTAAAAACGTTTTAGAGAAAAAAATTTTCCTTGCTACCTAAAATTAGCGCAGGGAGGGGAATGAAAATTATATAACCTAAATCATTTTTGTCCAATGAAAAGTGAATTGATTTCAGGGTTCTATAAATTTGAATTTCATTAAATGCAAAATTTTGAATTGTGCATTTCTACGATTGGTAATTTGAAATTTCCAAATTTTTTTCCCGATGCAACAGGCACTTTTTATCTGCGTACTTATGAAAAAGCATTTATGTTTAGTTAGTTTGTTCGTTTATGCAAAACACGAGAGACCTATTCATTAACCTTTAGCAATATTTGTGGACGACCCCAAAAATTTTAATTAAACGATATCTCCGACAAATTTTATTTTATGACAATGACTTTTTTTTTTTTTTTGCTAATTCCTCTATGATTAAAAAAAATTATTGGTAATTTTTTTTTTTTTTTTTTACCTTGCGAGGTCCCTTACGAAAATTAAATTTCATATATTTTCCTAAACGATATTATGTGATAGTCTACAAACCTTAGTTCATCCGCTCCTTAAACTGAAAACTTGAATTTACAATTAAGCATTTAGAAGTATTTAGTTTTACGATAATTTTAAAACTCCTTATATTCATTAAAAAGTATGTATTACTAAGCTTTTTTTTTCCTTGCTATTTATGCAGTTGTATGTCGTTAAATTAAAATTTCAGTATGGCAAGCACATTCTCGAGATCCTATTATAAGGTATTTCTCCCGCCTTCTTAGCACGTCTTCGTAGTGTAGTGGTTAGCACGCTGGGCGCGTATTCCAGACGTCCGTTATTCGATTCTCGGCGAGGGCGTTGCTCATTTTTCATCTCTCCTGCTTCCAATTAACCTAATGTCTCTACACTATTAGAACGAAACCACACTGTAGGAATGCCGAGTTCTATAGGCTTGGAAGTTATATTCCTCTAAATGTGTTGCAGAGAGAAAAACACTTTATAGTAATGATGATTTGGATGACTTTTTCAAAGTACAAAAGCATCCAGTACTTTTTAGTATCATTTACCAACGTTTATTGCTTATGCAAAAATTTCATCTTCAGTATCATACTGCTATTTCCTGCTTGTAATCTCTATTATAAAATAATATAGAATCGGTATGTATGTATTTACATCTTGCACACATAAAAAATGGGACTTTGTATCACCCTGTTCGACTGGGTCGATTGATGAAATTTACTTAGCATTTTTCATGTTTAGAAAGTGCGACTTAAGTTATATATTAGATTTATATACAGGGTGATTCTAAAATTACTTTTGCAAATTAAGAGGGGTGATAGTACTGTGACAATATGCACACCTCTGTCACACATTTGTTTAATGAGAAGAATTTCATGTTTTGTCCAAAGACTAATTGTCAGAACTTTGAGGAAAGGTGTTGCGGAAATTCCTTGGTGCGGTTTCAGACCCAAGGGGCGTCGTAAATTACCCCATTTCAAGGTTTTTCCAACAAGATGTTTAACAAAAGGAAAGAGTGTGTGAGTTTCTTATGCAGGGAAAGACTGGAAAGAAGACGCAACCCGCGTCGTTGCCGCATCCAGCGGCCATTGTTTTGTATTATGGCTATAATGTTTTGATTGTTTTACTCATTCAAGAAATTCTTATTAAGTTTTAAAATAAATATTTAAAAGACAACTGCTCTTTCCTTTCATCCAAGACGGGTCTTCAGACGTTATGGTACTCATCCAGATGAGCAATAATTACCATAGAACATAGGGTCGCATTCCACTCTGAGAGGCGAAAAAGAAGAATATTAGAATTCCAATCTGAACTTACAACAGTGTTGGGAGAGCGAATGAACGAGACTAAATGTGCCGTTCGTGTGTTAATTCGAGCTGAGACGTTGATGGCTAACTCTCAGATGCACATCTTTGGTTGGCAAGGTCTCAACCTCGCAAATGATTGAAAAAACGTCGATACCTAGAGCCATCAAATTATGAATAATGTAATCCTCCACCGAACATGGGCCTCTGGAAGCCCGAATTTTGAATTTCGAATTTGTTTTATTATCTATTTCATACTTTGTAAAACTTATGAATTTATGAAATGAATTTTTGATTAACAAACTCAATGATTTCAAAGCGAGCAATGGCAACACTGTACGGAAAAAAAAAAAATTTATCTTCTGTGTCGGACATTCTAAAGAGATGGTGTTTTTAAATCTTTTGTGATATTGCTGTTGAATTGAATTTTATGTGATTTTTAACTGCAAAGAACGTGATATTTAAATAAAGGCAACACACAAAACGTTAAAAAAAAAGTCTCTTTAGGTGTACTATAATATCTGAAAGATTTCAGATTTTAATTTTTTTAAAATTTTTATTTATTTATTTATTTTGCAGAGTGTTCCCCGCAATGTGAAAAAACAGCGGAGTCTAGAGCCATCAAGTTTTGAACACGTATAGTCTTCCGCCCGAACATGAGCATCTCGAAGCCCGAATTTTGAATTTCGAATTTGCCTTTTATCTATTTTATATTTTGTGCGAATATGAGGACTTTTAATTGCAAACTCAGCCATATAAAATCTTTGTAAAGTGTTTAAGTTTCATATTTAATCAGAAAACTCAGCGGTATATAAGAAGCATATTGCCACTCAGCAAAATGCAATATATTCGTCTTTTCATTTGAATCAATAAACTCGGCAATTTAAAAGAAATGTGTTTCTGTTGCCCGAATTGAAATATTTATGTCTTTCCAGCGCAGTTATTCAGCAGTAAACAACATTATATTTTGCACAACTGTTTGGTTTTTAAAGAAAACAGAAAAACTATCGCACTAACAGCTACTTGACAAATGAGAAAGAAGCTCTTCAGAAAGGAAATAACTGGCCTTATCGAATTTCCTACAAACGGAGCAACGTCTTCAAGCGTTTCCATCAGTAGGAGGATAACCTTCTCCAACACTCCAGCAGAGTCGGCGCAGGCTATTTAGATGAGTGCGAGGCTGTCTTTTCGCGACCTTCATCAATTAGAAAGCCTCTTAAGAGGCCCTGAACAGATGCGAGCTGACCTTCGTCTTCCGAAGCGGAAGCTCGGCGGGGGCGGCCTCACCCCCTGAAGTGGCTTATCGACATCGTTAGATCGAAAATGAACTGCTACCTACCCGGAGACCACTGATCGCGAGCGCTAACTTCTGCGACAGCATGATGCATATTTTATTTTAAAACTATTTTAAATCTTTTATTCTTTTGTTAATAACAAATATCAGCGAGTGGTACTTTGAATTTGCATTTCTTTCACTTCTCTGAACAGTAAATATGCAGTAGGTTTGTCTATAATACTCCCAGTTTTCTTTAAAATTATCAAGCATTATATAACCATTTCAATAGAATTCCAAATATGCTTGCTTAATGGGACTAGATTATTCAGATATTGGTAAAATACGGAGTGGCTTTTCTGATCTATAGGCCAAATGCGTATCTAATGTAAATAAAGAAGGGACTTTTATTTTTCGTGTATCTTACTTCATTTCAGCAAAAACTGAGCATTGATTTTCCGATAGATTCCTTTTCCCCCGTTTCTTTCTCTTCCGGAAAAGTTGCCTTTTGTGACTGAGAGCTCTAAATTTCACCAACTGAAACAGCTTAGACAAGGTTAGTTTACTTTCGCATGGTTTAGCTCCCCATTTCTAATATTTATTAACTATTTTGCTTCAACAAATTATTCTGAGCAAAGTAAAGAATTTGATGCATACACAAAGTAAGTATATCTAAATTTTAATTATTTTTTATATACTATAATACCCATAAAGCGACAGAATTGTTGTTCCAGTACTCAGAAAGAAACAAAAAATATTAAAAAGCATTATAAAGTATTTCTCCCGCCTTCTTAGCATGACTTCGTGGTGTTGTAGTCAGTATACTCGGAGCGTATTCAAGAGGTCCGTGGTTCGAGTCCCGGCGAGGACATTGCTTACTTTTCGCATTTCCTGGTTGGAAATAGCCTAATGTCTCTACAGTGGAGCCCCAACTCAAAAAGGTTGTAGATGATGATTCTCCACCACAGGATTGGCAATTGGGTCCTTTAATCCCCAGTCGCCCTTTAAAAGGGAGAATAAATAAGGTATTTCTCTAGCCTTCTTAGCAAAGTATAAACACGGTTAACTAAAAATAAAAAACCGGACTCACATTTTTAGGTAACATTGTTATGTAAACTATTTAATAATTTCTAAATGTACTAATATAATTTTAAAAACTTGGTATTACTGATTAAAAATTAAAACTTTGCTGGGAGATTTGATATTCATAAGAAATCTGAGTTACGAACTATTGGACATTTATAACGTAATGATTCGTATCAAGTGATTATTTGAATCCGCATCAAGAGATTTTGTGAATGAAATGAGAAAGATTCCATCATTAAAGGTTACTAATGAGGGGAAAGGGGATGGCAGAAGGTGAAACGTTCAAGTTTGACCACAGCCTGAAAGAGAAGAAGACTGAATTGAGAAATTACCATATTGATGGAACAATGAAGTCAAGAAAATGAGGCTAATAATAGCAAAATTATGATTCTACTTTATTTCTGCTGGTTAATTTGTAGAGACATTAGGTTATTTGGAAGCAGGAGAGATGAAAAATGAGCAATGCCTTCGCCGCGACTCGAACCACGGACCTCTCGAATTCATGTCGAGCCTGCTGACCACTACACCACGAAGGCATGCTAAGAAGGCGGGAGAAATACCTTATAAATCAAGATTTTTATTTGTAAAATTAGATATTATTATTGTCTAAAAGGCATTTTGCGTTATATAAGTTTTAGAATCATTAGGATTTCTGAAGTACGAAACACGAAAAATGAGCAATGCCTTCGCTGGGACTCGACCCTCGACCTCTCGAATACGCACCGAGTGTGCTATCATTACACCACGAAGACATGCAGAAAGGAGGGAGAAAACAAATTATGAAGTATCATGAGCGTTTCATATGACAGGTATTGAGTCTGAAATGATGCAATTTAGAGAAATTTATTGTAAGTTTGATAATCTTTTCACGATGGAATGAGAGAAATTTACTAAAATGAAATTTTAGTAATTTTTTCTATTCTATTCGCTATTCTATTTCTAAGGGCTATTTTAAATTACAGCTAGATTTTTTATTTTACCTATATATATTATCTTAGCGAAGTAAATGTGAGCAAACACGCATTTTTATCTCGTATTACAAATCATGCTTGTTGCTGATTATTTCGAATAGTGAGCGCTGAATTAAGACCCATAATGATGTTTGAAAAGTAGGAACCGTTGAAATGGGAACCTAACTTATGTTAGCTTATAAGGTATTTCTCCCGCCTTCTTAGCATGCCTTCGTAGTGTAGTGGTCAGTACGCTGGGCGCGTATTTCAGAGGTCCGTGGTTCGATTTCCGGTGAGGGTGCTGCTAATTTTTCATCACTTCTGCTTTAAAAATAACCTAATGACTCTACAAGCTTACATCTTTTGGTTTAACGAAAAGTAAATATCGAATATCAATTGTTAAAATGCAATGTAGCAAGATGGTCACGGAAGTAATCTTCGAATATAGAACTTGGATTACGAAAAGTTTCAGAAGAATAGATTTTCAAAAAGCATACACGCCTGCAATACAATTATAATAGAATAGTCACCAATTTTGCTTTTAATATACAATTTTTCTGTATCAGTCCGGTCTCTTGAAAATTATGTATCATAAAATGTTATTTGTTGATTTATTTGTAGCAAAACTCATCTTCATTACTTTTTTAAAGTCTTATCTCGTAATTTTTAAGAAGAAGATGAAATCTTTCCTTCACATGTTTCATAGATCATCCACACATTACTTGGCTTTATCAAATTTATTGCTGTACATCTCTAGAGCTTCATTTTGTAAAACAGAAGTAACTGCAATTTGCATTTGCTTAAGTCACATAATTATATTAATATTGTGTCGTAACCAAGAACGAGCAATAATTTAATTCTTCAATTTTCAGAAACTCCATTCTCTTTGTTCGTCATATCCCCTCATAAAAGTCACTCCAATAAATTGGCCCAGTCCCTAAACAACTTCCGCAAAACTCGAAACTTAAGGGGGATAGGATCACAACCCTCTTCCTCCCAACCCCAATAAGCCAGGGCATCTCCGTCATATGCATCGTTAGCGTGACGACTTTTTACGAGGGTCCCGAAACATTGGGGGCCCGCATGTGGCCCCATTGAAGTGTCAGTGTCTGTCATAATGTACGACCTGCTCTTCGCTTAAGTGCTTCCTCCAGTCGTGGACCATTATGCGAGGATGGAGCCCAACAATTGTTTCGGTCGGGGGAGGATGACTTTTATGCGATTCGAGACTAGAGATTCAAATAAATCATCTATCGATATCAATATCGATAAAACTGTCAGACTACCTAATCACTGTAGCTATGTTTCTGCGTGTGTGTTTGTAGACTACGAAAAATAATTAATGTAAAACTTATTTTAATCGGTAGATCAACGGCATGGTTATAAATATATTTAACTCTTCAAAACTTTTAACTTATTCCATTTCAAATCTTATTTTTTTAATGAATATGTTAGAGAACTTTTTCACAACAGTTTGAAAAGCTAAAGATACAACCAGCGTAAACATGAACTTTTTTTTTCAACTTTTTTTAATGCAAAACAAAAACATTTAAAGAAAAGCCAATGCATTAAAATATATCACAAAATTAATATATGCTACCTTTTACTATTTTAATTTCAATTTTAAGAATTTTTCTTTTATACTTTTTATTTTTGAAATGCCCATAAGAAAGTGTTTTTTTTTTTAAAGAAAGAACTTTGAAATGTATTATAAAATGATAATTTGCCACTTTTTAACATTTCTCTTTTAATTTTAACCATGATAATAATCATAATTATAACACTGCTCATTCACATCCGTAATTTCGAATTTGGAAACGCTGCGGTTTTCTGCATAAACAAATAAAATCGTAATAAAATCAAATAAATCATAATAGTCATAAAAACATAATAATAATTTAAAAGTATGGTTGTTTGCTCTTATTCCAATTATTTTGTTTCTATTATTTCAAGTTTTGTAGTGTTTTATTTTCATTTAATTAATCTGAATAAAAAAGTATTAATTATCTCGCCTAAACAGCTTCCAAAAATTCGCTTGCAGATTTTTATAATTTTCAAAATCTTGATATATCAAACATCGAGAAGATAAATAAGGTAAAATTAATATCAATTTGAGGAAAATACTGTATCCTCCAGTATTTTTCTCAAACTGGTAGTAATTAATTTTGGTGATATTTGCATACATATTTATCGCATCCGTATAACAATTAGCTCTCACTACAACATAACAATTAGCTCGTATAATAATTAGCTTTCACGTTATAAATAATTAGCTATCAGTACACATTTGAAAGAAAAAAATATTGAAGGCGAGTTTTAAACCTGATTTCGGACTCTAAGGGAGTTTATTTCTTTTTAATTTATTGTAATCAAAATGTTACCATCCCCCCCCCCGAGTGAAAAAATACTTAAAAATGATGGAAAACTATTAATTGTGTTGTTGCACAAGCTGCCGTACTCTAAAGAATATGAAAAAAAATTTCTAACCAGTTGTCAGTTTGTCGTGTATGTATATATTTGTGCAACAACTTGCTAATTCTCAATTTATGTGGAATACATATCAATAATACATTCTTTATCTGAAAATTCTATTTGAATATTCATTTGAATTTAAAAGTTTTTTTTTTTTTTTTCTTTTACTTGGGAAAAAAAATTCCATTTTTCTTGCTAAGCCTTAACGAATCGACAATCAAGTTTCAGGTCAAAAGGTCATTGCATCTGAGTTTTAAGCTCCGGAATTCATCATAACTGATTGCTACCCATGAAATAAAATTATCGTCATCATCATCCGTCAGGATAAGGATTGCATGTCTATTCTGACTTCAATCGATTCTTTACATGATCTTCTCGCTCTGCAGCGATATAGTTCCATTTTTCTTGTTCCTCTTTTTAAATTGTACACGATTTCTGATACAGAACTGGTATTTGCTTCTTTTTTTATATCATTATTTCTTTTTACGTAAGGTACCATATAATTTCATTTTATGTAAAAAATGTGTATTTGAAAACCGTTTTAATCTGCTATTTTATTCAGCTTTTATTGGCAGAATCTGAAGTTTCAGAAGCTATTTTTAGCACTAAATAAAAATAGAAACTGAAGTTTATTTTAAGACGACACCTTTTGATATCTTTCGTAAAATAATGTTAACAAATCTTTTTAATTCAAAGCTTGTGGAAATTCCGTTATATCATTCCATAGAGATATAGGTATGATATAATCAGTTCAAAAAGACTGTTTGCGTTTCATTTTGTTGAAAAGTAAAGCCTTCAGATTAAAATAGCGCAAATCGGCTTCGTCAATAGCATAGCTATAGAATGATTACAAATCACTGGGAGGTACCGTCAGATCTCTCATATTTTCTTAAGAAATATAACATCTTCAGAAACATAACTCATTGGGAATGAGTTATGCTTCTGAGTGAAGAATTTAACCCACCTATCCAAAGTATTCCATTATCTTGCATATCTTCTGAAAGAGGCTGGAAAACGCCCATGTTCAATCGAAACTACTGTAGATCATTGCCAGACTCATGACATTTTTTATTTGTTTAATAAACGCTTCTACTGATTAACTTTCTCTCATCCACACTCTCCTCTACTTTATTTGGTTTGCTATTCTGTGATAACGGAATGCCATTTAGTTTTATTTGCGAACCGTGTTCATAAACATTAGAAAGATACTTGAATATAATAATTAAAAATAGTAAATTTTGTTTGGAAAACAGTTTTTTCATACAATAATAATACATATAAATTGGCAATAATATATTGATTTAAATTGATTAACAATTATTGTCAATGATGTTAGTGCAAAATGATGTTGTTTGGTTGCAATTTGGAGTATAAAATATCATAAACTAAATAGCAACTTTTCTCGCTTTAGTAAATTTATCAGTTAGAGGTTCATAATATCGTATCCGTACAATATCGTTTTCAATAAAAGTCACTGATAATTGACTTAAACGCTATTGAGGTAAGGTAATTTTTATGTAATTTTTAATTTTCTTGAGAACTTAAAATAATCTTTCACTACTTGAGGGCAAAGTCGAAAATAATTTTATAACTATTTCTATATTCGGAAATGTAGATTGCAAACCTTCAGTTAATAATTTGTACATGCCAATATGACTGATGACATTTTCTTCTTTCATAAACTCATTAAAATGAACAATTCCATCTTTAAAATATTTAATGTTAATATCATTTTGATATTTTGTACACATGCTTTCCACATATTCATTGAAAAGACATCAGGCATTTTAAAAACTGAAAATAATCTGAAATCCTTCAGTGCATCTCTGTATATGGCGTTTCTCCGATATAATTCAGAGATTAGTCTATCACAAATTCATTTAGAATTGTTTCTTTCAAACTGTAATTTTCTTCTCATAGTTTTGGACTTTCAGTAGTTTCGGTTTTCCATTCGTATATTGGCATCGTTCTCATTGCCATCGAAGTTGTTCCTTGCACTCATGATAACACTCGAAAGCGATTTCAGAAAATTTATTCCTAACAATAAAACTGTAGTGAGCATTTTGTAATTATTGTACTGTTTATTCGTTGCAGTAATTTATCCCATAAAACTGTTAATAAGGCTTTTTCATATTCACTGAGTTATTCTGCTAATATTTTAACCTTCGGTTTGGTATTTTTTTTTTTTTTTTCATTATCGTATTATACGTATTAATTTGAATTAGGACTTCTTTAATATTCTGATAATTAGATTTTAAATCTGAAATAG
This sequence comes from Stegodyphus dumicola, assembly GCF_044657685.1. Taxonomy (NCBI): domain Eukaryota; kingdom Metazoa; phylum Arthropoda; class Arachnida; order Araneae; family Eresidae; genus Stegodyphus; species Stegodyphus dumicola. The sequence continues at coordinate 41,768,465 of NC_140776.1, forward strand.
CATCTGCTCTTCAACCCATTTAGTGTGAAAATTTGTTTTAAATAATTTCCTATTATATTTGAGGTATGGCTAGCGCATGGTTCATGAGTTGCTGTATTAATAAGATATCTATTATTGCTTGTAATACGTTGCATTTGCCAGCCATATTTGCTTCATTAAGGTAGGTTTGTTCACTACATTTTTTATATCAGTCGATTTTAAGAGATTATATATTATATAATCTCTTAAAAATTCTAGGCTTTTCCTTCTAGGAAATGAGAATAATGATTTCGATGTTAATGAAATCAAATAATCATTCTTTTATCTTTCCATTTTTCTCAAGAAATCTCAAAGTATAAATTAATGATCTATAAGAAGTGCATCGGGAGTATAATCTACAATAATATGGGAGTAATAAAACTGTTTCTTGAACTTAAAATTACATTTTTTTTAACTTCGCTACCCATTAAGTTTATAAATCCGTCGCACATCTTGTGCGATAAAGCTCACCAGAGGCCGAGCGGTAAAATCGCTGAATAGTGGCAGTTCCGAGCTGAGTTTGACTCCAGGCCAACGGGTTGGCTGCATGGGCGTTTTCCCTGGTATTCCGCATATATGATGTGTATATGAACCAGTATCTCTTTGAAAGTCCTTCGTGAAAGCATTCCTTCCCTTAAGCAGCCTTCCGAGGGTCGACGCAGGAAAACCTGCTATATTCAAGAATTCCGACTCTTTTCAAATTTACGAAGGTTGACGGCGGATGTTGTAAGGTTATATACAGTCTGCTTAAGTTGTAAATACATGGAGAACTTTTTTTAGTATTAATCTGACAAAAAAACTTTACTCTTCATAAAAATTTTTGTATTATACATTCTAGTTACAATCACCTAGTTTCTGTTTTCAGTTTCAAGTAAAATATACAAAACAGTTCTTGAAACTGTTGTTTAGAATTAAAATTTAAGTACAAATACGAAAACATTTAGTAGACAGTCAACTTTTATTTTTAAATTTTTATTTATTTATTTTAATTTTGATATTTTTCACATTTTATAGCAAAAAATACAAGCTAATGTTAATAAACTATTTAGTATGGTAATAATAACATTTTATCATATTTTTCAGATAAAAACTGTCAAAACTGGAAAAGGAAACAATTGAGAATATAACTAATTTTTTAATTTTAGATTTAAATTCTAAACAACTTTTCCAAGTAACATGTTTGTGCATTTTTATAATTAAAGGTACTTTATTTGAAACTGAAATTAGAAATTTGATTACTAGTCTCTTCTTCCTGTATAATATAAAATTTGCCTTTAAGAATATTTAGAAGTTTCAAGATAAGCAAAATTTAAAAAAAAAAAATTTTTAAAGATTTTTTTAAAAATCTTAAACTTCATAAGAATAAAAAAATAATAAAAAGGTTTTTCATACTTTTCTAATTTAAGAAGACACCATATGTAGCAATTCCTATCTATCGGACGAAAAATGGAACTTCAAGTTCCTAGTAAAATAGGACTTGAAATGTTCAATTTTTTTAGCTCTGAATAATCTTAAAAACAAAATATAGTAAACCAACCGTAATAGGAACTCTTTTAAGGCGAATATAAAATTTCAGTCCCGGCAACGATGTATAATGGTTTTAAAGAAAATTTTATCGATTAACGCGAATATCGGTTAGCACTAATTACGAATGGTTTTTTTTTAGTCCTTAACATTATTAGATTTTATCATTTAACGCGAAATTTCAGTTTTTCATATATTTTTCTTGTTGTTTCATTGCTAGGGCTGCGCTCAGAAATATTCCGTTTAATTGGAAACCTCGTAAATTAAACTGTGTTTTTTAAAATATGACCAACACGAGTAGCTACTACATTTTGGTTTTCTTTAAGAAATTTTCGTTATGAAAACGTTTCTTAAATTGTTATGGGAATAAACCTAAATTTCATGCTAAACTAAATACTATCTTTTTATTTGCTCTAGGTTAAAGTTTCTGAAAAAGTATTTCTGCAGAACTAAAGAAATGTGTTAGTTCTCGAATTTTATAGTAGAAGATAACGTAATTTTATCGTAGCAGTACTGGTACAACTTAAAAATCACTAAGGAAAAGATATTTTAGACTTGGTTTTGCAAGAATAAACTTATTATTATTTCTACTGGGCCATAATAAAAGAAGATTTTGTTTTAAAGTTGAAAATTTTGATTCTGCTACTTAGTTCCAGATGTTTTCTCTGTAAAAATTTATTGAAAAATTATTCTTATAGAATGAGCATTCGCTTGTATTTGAAGTTATTGATATATTTACATAATACCTACGCCTATGCTAATGGCCCGGTAACTCAGATCCCGCCAAGAAACTTTCTGGAGCCCAAAATCTGTGCCTGACTGTGCCATTGTGCAAACTTTGATATTGCGAAGAATAAATTTCGACTTCTCGATCATTAAGAAACCGCGTGTTCCTTTTCGAGAACTTTCCGTGGCAGTTTCGCAACAATAAAAGAGATTTATCTCAGAAATATTGATCCACTTATGGAAAAGTCTTTCGCCTAGGCATTTCGGAGGACTTTCTTACCAAGAGAGAACAGATGTTACATCTTAAAATGAGTCACTTGATTATCGTTTCCTCCTTCTCAGAAATTTTAACAAACTGAATGGGGGAACAGCCCATCATGCAAGTTCAAGAGCTTCATTACGCATGGAAATTGAAGTACATGATTCAGTGGGGAAGAAAGAGTTACGATGGTAGCAATAAAGTTTTCTTAGCTTCTAGAGGGAACTTCGATTTTTTCTGGAGCATCTTCATCAAACTGAATCTCCAGTTAATGATATATAAGATAAAAAAAAAATTATTTGAAGTCAGAATATTACTGCGTCTAGTTGACTGCCATAAATTTGTAATCTAGATACCGAATTTTTATTACTACTATTTTGTGCAGATATCAGTCGTGCAGTAAATAACTGCACAAGCTCCCTATCGATAAACAGCGTTTTATTTGAGTTCTAATGACTAATATACGTCACAACAACATAAACGTACAGTGCTTTACAGTATACCACCAACATATCCGTCCTAGGTCGATCCATGCAGAACTAAACGTCATACTAGTAGGAAATTTTATTAAAAAAAATATATAAGATATATAAAGAATAATAATAAAATAGATACATGAACGAGCGTAAATATCAAATGCATAGACTTTATAGATACAGGTAGTAGATAGGTCAGCATCGCGGTAGCACCACAGGTAATTGAGGTATTGCTAAAAGTGTGAACTTTCGCCCTCATTTTAAGAGAGAACTCCCAATAGAGCGGTCCGAGGGTCTCCCAATCTCTTTCCTTACCACTAACCTCTCGAGAGGACTTTCAAATCACCGTGTGTTTTCAGTGCCTTCATGCCGCACGGGCACTATACACGTACAAAAATCTATGAATTGTGTGGGCTTTGAACCCGGGCCCATCGATATTGCAGTTAGTGTCACTAACCACTAGACGGGCTGGGTGGCTTTGACCCTTATAACTAAATAAATTAAACAGAGAAGAGATTGTACTTGAAAACTTGAACAGCTGAGGCATCTAAAAGTCAAAATATTCGTTCAGATACCGTGTTTAAGACGGAAGATGTAAAGTCCTTGAAAGTTCCACCCATCAGCATTGCATTATGGAGTGTATACAGTGTTTCACAGCAACCGAATTACAAACCGAACATAATCATCATTATCAATATCATTAATTTAAGTTGTTAATATGCACAATATCGGTACATATCATTCGCTTATTTCTAAGTAGAGCACTATCATGCTTATATTACCTAGCATCAAGGGTATGTACAAAATCTCTTTAAAAACCAACATAAAAAAGAGCAAAGAGCTTAAGAACAAATTTGAACGTGCAGACGAGTTGTGATACAATGCACATGAAAATAAAGGGGGAAAAATGGTACAAAATACATAATAATGCATAAGAGAACAAAGCTTACAAATTACCTAAAATACGTAAAGGTGTATAAAACAAAATATGTAATAAAAATGATGATACAAAATTACATAAAATTAGATAGCTGATGCATGAAGATAGATACTGTCACGAATTTTGTATTTAGATTTCCTGTGCAGTGCAGAGCGTGACAAATTTTACGAGAAAGCTATGCCGGAAAAATAAAAATACAGGAGCACGTGGATTTAACATTGAATAAATGGATATCTCAGTAATTTGTATTTATATTGAATAAATGTAATTGAATACTATGTTAGCTGTAACCGTAATTCTACTCTTTTTGCTTTTTAGAAATCTCGAGAAGCAGAAAATGCTAGAACTATCGCGCGCAGTCTATAAAAGACCAGAGAGAGAACATCTCAGCTAGGTGAAACTAGGTGTTTAGTTAGTTAGTTAGTTGTTGTTGTTGCGAGTTTGGTTCCGCGTGAAATGAGATATCTGAATTAGCTTTCTTATTGTATTGCGTTTTATTTTAACGTTATTAGTAGTTTGAAGTATAACGACTGATTATATTGCGTGATACTGTGAACATTTGTAGGGATATCTCTGAGGAAAATTCCAGCGTTCTGTTATATTTCTTTTGATAAGAATAAATTTTATTAACCTTTTACTGGACTTCAATTTATTCAATCTATTAAGAAACCGTACGCACGCAATAATACATTTCATAAAGATCGCAGTGCTTTACAAAAGTAAAAAAAGCCCAAAAAAGCATATTATGGTGACACTTATGAGCAGAAAACATCCCTAAATTTCTGTAATTTAAAATATTTACAGCAACGCACTGAATGTAGCATAAAAAAACATTTTGTGTGATATATTTTCGTGTCTGAAAAACAACTCAGATGTCTCGTTAACAAAACTAGCTTAAGGTGTGATTGTTTTATTTTATAATTTTGTCATTAAATTCGGAAGCTGAAAAGGGGAAACTTCCGAATGCTTCAGTATACAATGTTTTCTAGTACAAAATGTATTTAAGATTGATTGGGCAATTTTTCGAAGCATCTTCTCTACCTGAATGAAAATTTTACGTTCAAACTAAAAGTATCCGGAAACTTCAAAATTCGCTATACAAATTAAAAACAAGAATTTAGAGAGACTGTACTGCGAAGCCAAAAAGAAAGTACAAGATAACGATCTTCAATCTGGCTTTTGTAAGACTTCGGATTGAGATCGGTTAACTGGATTCGGTCTTTTAATCTTATAGACTTTAGATGGAACTGTGGTTGAATCACCATAGTAACGAAGCAACATCTTTCTGCTCAACCTTTTCGATAGGTTACTGTTTGTACATTTAAATGCTTTGCTGCCTTTCGTTCTAAAAGGCAAAGGTGCTAATATTTCTATTCTTCTCATCCGAGAAATTTCTTAAAAGTGTCCAACTCCAGGATTGCTTGACTAATCAGAAATTTAACAAAGATTAACGTATATCATGATTGAAAAATGTTAATGTAGTGGCAGTATATTTATTTTATTTTAAATAAATTGCAGCTATAAATTATGCATGTTTTTGTGACAAAGAAAAAGAGCAAAACTTGCAGGAAAAGTAGATGTCTTCTTATAATATAAAAAAACCCATATTTATAATTTGTGCAATGAAAACTATATAATTTCAATCTAGATGTAGAAAAATCCAAATTGTGCAATTTTGCAAAGTACAAAAACTTGAACTATTGAAGCTGTTTGTTCGATTCTGGTAAAGCAAGCCAGGGATACTTGTCTTAAAAGGAATGACTTTTCGGGGATTTATTCAGTTTTACTAACGGTTAATTTTTAATTAAAGCATCTTTCCTTTCAGTCTCGTTTTCACTCACACTTTACTCTTAGAATGCTAAGCTAGCGCGTGTGTATTCAAATGAGGTAGAAAGAAGTGCTATTTTAGGGAAGGTTTGGAAGCTGATTTTTAGAGCATCTTATGCCTGCTTGAAGGCTACGTTGCTATTCTGAATCACCAGCGATTTGATTCTGTGGCGTTGAGTGCTTCTAGCCATTAGGCTTGTTTCCGCCGACTTCTACGAGTCAAAGCTTTCCTGCGCGTTAAATTATCAAGTGAGCCGTTAAGCTAAATTTAATACATTTTTAATTTAACTTCCTGTTTGAGTTAAGCCAGAAGTGCTGGCTTTGTGTAAGCCCAAGTGGGGCCATCTGTGCAACTGTATTTTATTGAGCAAAGGGCTCATTACACTCTTCTTCTGACTTTCTGTTATCATTAAGACCTGAGTATAATTCCTCATACAGGCTTTTAGAGCTCGTTAGTTTATGCTACCAGAAAGAACGAGACTCTATAACTTTCTATCAAAATGGCTCATATGTACTTACATATACTATAATCAGTCCTCTATTTACGCTACTTAAGAATCCGCATTGAGAATCTAAGTTATCCCTCTGTTTAAGAATCTGCATGGAATTTCCTTTGGGGGGGGAGGGCGGAAGATGATAAATATGGAAAAACAATAATGCATCCTTAAAACCAACCCATTTTGCTGAAAAAATAATTACAGTTAGGGTAATAAGCAGAAAAAGGCAAAATTCGGCGGGAGGTTAGTGCATAAATTTTGAAATTTCCCTGCCGAGAAATTATGTTAACATTTATTTGAAAAACTTCTGCTGGACATGGAGCAGTAATACATGAACTAATCTAGTATGTAATTATACGAGTATATTCTTGAAAGAAAAGTTTATATTTATAAATCACTCAACAACTGACAATACTGACAATACAGTCAACTCTAATACATGACATCAAGACGGTGTTCTAAGTGGATTATGTATGATTAAAGCGGTCGGAATTTTGATAATTGAGATGTACGTTCATAGATTATCCTCATTATGATACATGCTTTTAGAAAGAAAATTTTCGAAAAAGCATTTTTCGATAGCAAAGCTTCTCTTCGATAATGACAGCCAATGGAAGATGATTTTATGTAAATTAGGAAAACGACATTTTGTCATATTTCAAAAATCTAACAAGGATCAATGATCTTAACTCAAGATTTAAAATTCTAACTTGGGTTAGGGAAGTTCTATGGATAGGTTCTCCTTTTCAATGTATTTTTCATTTGAGCTCTAACGAAAGATGGTGTTAAAGTTATTTAAATATGAAGAAAATTTCAGAAACTTATAGAGTCTTGTTTTCTTGGGTAGCATAAACAAATTAGGTCTAAAAGACTGCTTGAGGAATTATTCCCAGGTTTTAATGATAACAGAATTCAGAAGAAGGGTGTAATTTAATCAAATATAGTTGCACAGATGGCCCCACTTAGGCTTATATAAAGCCAACATTTCTGGCTTAACTCAAACAGGTAACGTTAAACTTAAAATGAAATGTAATAAATTTAGCTTAACGGCTCACTGGATAATTTAACGCGCAGGAAGGCTCTGACTCGTAGAAGTCGGCGGAAACAAGCCTAATGGCTAGAAGCATCTAAAGCCACAGAATCAAATCGATGGTAATTCAGAATAACAACGTAGCCTTCAAGCAGGCATAACACGATCTAAAATCACCTTGCAAAACCTTCGCTTAAATAGCACTTCTTTTTACCTCAATTTGAATATATGCGCTCTAGCTTATTAGTATTCTGGCAGGAAAGCATGGGTGAAAACGAGATTGAAAGGAAAGCTGCTTTAACTAAAACATAACTGTTAGTGAAACTAAATAAATCCCCATAAGGTCATCCCTTTTAACGCAAATATCCTTGACTTCCTTTGTCAAAATCGAACATATAATAATATTAATAAATAGAAATAAATAAATAATAATAATAAATAGAAATAAATAAATAATAATAATAAATAGAAATAAATAAATAATAATAAATAGAGAACAAGAAAATAGTAGTGTAGTATCTGAAATTCTGAGTGTCATTATTGATTTGGTTACTCTCCTTTCTGCCCTAAAAATAGTAACATGCTTATAATAAATTTCTCTGAAGTGCATTATTTCAAAATTAATTCTTGTTACCCTTGATTCTTACGTAAAGCTCTTGACGCATGTATTTGCATCATAACATAGAAAGATTTTGAGCCAGTAATGAGGTTAAATTTCGAAAACGAAAATCCTAGTCAACCAACGGAAATAAAGGGGAATAATAATATGTTCGCTAACATTCATATTGTAATTTATGCATTACTTCTCAGCTTCTTTGCCCTCCTAGCATCTTATTCTCGGCTCCTTTTTTCATAATTCAAATGTATCACAAAAATAGGAAAAATACTAGTGTTATCGTTGAAATACGAATGCAGATTTTGTACAAAGTGAGTCATGTCTTTTATGTTCAAGAATTTTGTGTAAAAAATTTTAAAAATTTTCATTTGCGGTTATGACACTGCAACCAGATGTTTATGCAGCAGCTATATAGAAGTATTGAACTGTATGACTGGAAAAAGTCATTATACACCAATTAATTACATCATGCATACGTCATCACAATTTAAAATAATATTATCATTACGTATAAAGTAATTTAATTTTATGAAATGAAATATGAATTAAAAACATTGAAATCTTCAAATATACTAGTGTCATATTATTTTCATGCATGATTGCGTAATCGTTAAAAGTTTTACTCTAACGTCTTTTAAGCCCTTTTCTGAATCCGTACACCAATGTCATGGCTATTACAGCAAAGTCTGCAGACAGTTTCTTATGATACTATAGAGACATTATGTATTTTTGGAAGCAGGAGAGATGAAAAATATGCAACGCCTTCGTCGGGAATCGAACCGCGGACCTCTCATTTACGCTGGGCAAAGTCGTACTGTCACCTAAATGGCGCTCAAGGTTGAGAGACATATCTTGCACTCCTTGCCACGATTAATTCATGGGCTTGTTCTGATTTGGCCAGACAAGTGAGGTAAGCCGCAACAGCATGTATACTGGTGTGTGCTGAAAAATCTTTTTACTTAACCAAGATCATAAACTACAGTCTATCTGCTATCTGAAACAGCATCAAGATGGATATGAAGTAATAAATGGTATTGATATAAAATGCAACAGTTTAAAAGTTTAAGTATTTTCAATGAGGAACTAAAGCATTGAAACTTTTTTCTATAACAGAAAATTATTTTTTGGTATTTTGGACCTAACCCCTTCAATAACGCATTTAACTTGAGTGGTAGAGAGTATTTCTTTGGTCATACCATGGCAAGTTTAGGCACAGAGAATTTCTAAGCAAATGCTTTCGCTCAGTAATGGTCTTGGCTTGTTATCTGTCAGAAAGCTTCTTAGATTCATGATCTAATTAAGGAAACGATCGGGTTCCGATCGTAAAGTGAGTACGTAAATTGGCACTAATCAGAGCAAGAGCGGAACTCGGATGCTAAAATTAGTCGCATCCAAAAATTAGATACTCTTTTCATACACAAAATGTTCATGCATCAGATACAGTCTTTTACAATGTTGTTTCGGCGATGCTATTGACGAATAAAGTCAATTTTGAGCTTTTATCTTTTAACGATGATTTTATAACAGCTGTGATGTTTAACATAGTCCAACAAGCTCTGTATTTAAGATTTTGCAAAAAATAATAGCTCAAAACTCTTCAATCTTAAGTATTGCTTAGTTAATTTGCTTTAGTTGGAATTATATAATTATTAATAGATTGTAAATTTTTCATTTTCTAAATTCAGATTAATATCGTATTTACTAGCACATTTCTCCCCGTCCAGTAGTTCCTCCACCAAGTCTTATTATGATTTACAATCTTCTGATTTATAGTAACAATGTGAATGCATGCACAGATAGGAAATATTATTGAACTCGATAAATTCTTTGAAATAGATAATATGATAATGTTAGTGTCTCTTCTATGTGTGCTTTTTAATGTGCTATGTTTATCATTTAAGCCATCTCTTCAGGAATAGTATACACTGCGTATTTTTCCTCTTCCTGTGTTCAAACAATAAAATTAGTAAGAAAAGAAGAGAAATGTGCGAGTAAACACAGTAATTGTTTTGCATAGTAAATAGTAGCCGACATAACTGAACAGAAGTCTTATCTCATAGGTCATTAATTTAATAGCACCAAAGAGATTCAAAAAACCATAATCCAATACTTAAATAATATTGTTACGAAATGTCTAGCCGCGGTAAGATAGCTTCCCCGCAAGGCGGGTTTAAGAGTGCCAGAAAATGACAAGGGCAGGCAGGATTACCATATTTGGCGAGAAATCGCTCACTTGGTGACAAAATTGGCGATATGCCTTAGATAGATGGAGAACATTCTAGAACGAATTCTTACCGGTTTGGACCAGAATGTTCTCGAAGGCAGCGCAAAAGCTATACAAACCCTGCCTGCAAACAGTCAAGAGTGAGTTGATAGTCAGTGCCTCATCTAGTGAGTTGATCCTCAGTCTAGTGTTGAGTTTTTTGTCGAGAGTATCGCGAGTCTAGCGGAGTCGGGAGCTGTACTCTGGTGTTGTGCCGTGAAGCTGTCTTCACCGTTATAGCCTGATAGCCTGAAGGCTGGAGTATCGAGAGTACGTAGAGTTCGGAGAACGAACGAACAGAGTCGGGAGTCGTACTCTGGTGCGTTGCTCTGGAGCTGTCTTCACCGTTATAGCCTGATAGCCTGAAGGCTGTGTTGCTGATTGTTTCAGCGTATTTATAATAGTTTTTCGACCACTGTAAACGTGATTTTGGAGCTGTCCTGAGTAATACTGGCTGAATAAATTGTGTCTGATTCTTCATCAAGTGTTGTCGTCAATCGCTCAATCTGCGAACCCTTACAGAAATGAAACAATATTGAAAAATATGAGTTCTGCGAAGGAATAAAAAAAGATGCATGATCATGACAATCATTGTATGGATTAGAAGAAGATAGATTCTAGTATACTGAAGAAGACTTAGAAGGATTCTAGTATATTGAAGGCTAAGAAGGCTGCCACGTTTGGTCACTGATGCATCGTTAACGAAAAAGCATGAAATCATCTAATTATATAACTGTCCCATTGTTTTAAATGTTAAAAAACACGTTTGATGAGAGGGAGGGGAAAAGAAAAAGAAAATATTTGTGTGGAAATGGATGCGTCTCCAAGCTTAAATTAATGGAGGACTATATGTTGCTTCAATAAAATCAGATTATTTTGGGGATGGCTTTCTAAAATGTTGAGCAATTCTTTGATTTCTTTTGAATGACGTTAGCATCGCGTTAGATTGTACAGGAATTTTATCCATCGGTGCCACGATCAAGAAAGAGAATTTTGAATGCTCAAATACTTTGTACAGAAAATAGATGTTAAGATCTACAGAGATAGTAACTGGCTTCATAAATTAGACTCAAAGCTAATTTAAATTTAAAACTTACTGTCGTTATTTTTAATTAACAGAAGAATTGTCTAAGAGATTAAATTATGAAGTTTAATGTTTTAATTTTACGAGATTTTACATTTTCTTTTGAAAAGATTTCTATTTGGTTACGAAATAGCGTTACGCCTTTCAATTAAAAGATCACTTTTTTTGGGGTATCATATCTCGAGGTGAAATCCAAATCTTTATTATTTACGTGATAGATTTTTTTTTCATTTAGAATAAAATTTAACAGTGGAATGACAATCGGTGCTCATATGGTGTGGAATATTTATACTGGTATGAAATATCTATATTTTTAGGTAAAATTCAATAATATTATTAATTTGAATCACTGAGAAGGCATTGCTAATTTTCCACGTTAGCTGTCACCGAAAAAATATAAAAGTCCTACTATAAAGTAAAAAAATACTATAAAGTGGCTCCCGAACTGAAATTTAGCTAATTCGTCACCACCAGCATTTAGCAATTGGTCCTATCCAGGTGCCCTTTAAGTGGAAAAGAGTGTAAGGTACTTTCTCTTTTTTTTTAAAGTACGTTAGAAAACACATGAGGCTAGCAGTCAAGGTTCAGAGTTCGAATCCCAGCGAAGTTCCAGGGCATTTTTTTCGTGTCCTGCTCTGAAATGAAATGCGTCAATAGTCTCTACGGGCTTTAAATTTGCTCTCAATTTGAAAATTCCAAGAAAGTATATTTAAGATCCCGCTTTATGCTTCCCGATTAACGCTCATTTTATACAACTCGTTTTTGCGAACATTAAAAGGTACTAATGTGTTGTAATGCAACCATATCTAAATTTCAAAAAAGATGCTAAATGTATTGGTGTAAATATCTGCTGAACTGATTAATTACAAACGGCTTAGTCAAAGGACTACAGTTATCGATGAATAGAAAATGCAACCATATCTAAATTTCAAAAAAGATGCTAAATGTATTGGTGTAAATATCTGCTGAACTGATTAATTATAAACGGCTTAGTCAAAGGACTACAGTTATCGATGAATAGAAACTTAAATGTCTTGAACTAATGTCCAAGTAATATATTCCATAAAGTTAACGAAAATCATTTAAACAGCTATTTTAATAGCTGAAAGTAATGGTAAAATTAATCATCAGAATTCAAACTCAGTTTCAGCATTTCTTCACTCAACTCGTATTTTAACGTTAAAAACAATCGACAGCGCACAGAGCCTCTTACTGCTGAATTTGGTATTTATACTTTTAGTACCCGCTGCCATTGTTAATAGTCAGGGGCTTAAATAGTAAGCTTCGGAAATTTTATACATAAACACTTACTTAAAAATATATGTGTTTGGTTACCCAATTGTCAAGATTAATTTGAAAAATAAGTCGAAACTTCAGTAAATATCTGCTTAATCCTTGGTCTCTGTTTGTTATGTGTTAAAAGTGTCCCATATCGAAGGTTATTTCAATTAAAGTGTTCTATTCTAGAAAAGCACCCTAAGCATTGACAGGGTTGTTAGTTCATTTAGTAAAACTCCGAGTAATACAGAAGAATTCAAACAAGATGAAAACGAAGAGAGTTTTAAATGCATTGAATTAACGCTGTTCGGAAAAGATACGAATACCTTTTTAATACCTTTGTTTGTTGGTTTTGAAAACCTCTTCGTGCGTTCTTCTTGGGAATTTGTCATCACTCATGCTTGTCAAAACAAAAACCGGAATGATTTTAGACGCCTGTTTTTATACAACTTCCAATTTCAAAAATGTTTATTGAACTCGAGCAGAGATTAAAGAAAAGAAACAAGCGTGATTTAATTTTAAATGCGGAGTTTGCTGATCAAATAATAATATCACTGTTTTTCTACGATTTGTAGCATATCGTAATGTTTATCTCTCTAGTTTAATTTCTTACCTTCAAAATACCATATATTATATAAGCTGACTTTAATTTGTAATGAGAATTTTTGCAATTTTTGAAAAATCTCCATTTTAGCTAAGATGAATTCGTATATTTATTTAATATATATATTGCTATAAAGTTTTGTGACTATTTGAGTCCGTTTAATTATATTTTTGTGTGTTGTTATAATTTTACGTAGAGTTTTTATTTATTTATTTGTTCTATTTTATGTAATAATTTTAAAGTCCATTTTCGTATACCTGGAAATATATTTATGAGTGCTTGTTTCGTTTATAGAATTAGACTTTTATTGAATCAACTTTTAAATTGCGAAAATAGCTCGTCTATGAGTAGGCAAAAACTCTTTAAGTGGGCTTGGCGACTTTCTGAAAGATTTTTGAAAGCGAATTTTTGAAGTCGTTGGAAGCGATTTTTCTAGAAGCTTCCAGAATATCGTGTAACCCTATATAAATACGGCTCCAATAATCAATCTGTTACGACCTAATTTAATTCCTGAATTCAGAATTGTGTTTTAAGATTTACTGCGTGAATGATATCGATAATTTGTGATATTTCTCGTGCGTTAAGAAGAATTTGCTTTACCATTGCATTATCTTTGAGCTATTTACTGCCGTATATTTTACAGCGTGCTGCTATTTTTGTAATAACTTGTAAATTATTTACTACTTGTATGGTGCAGTTATTCAAGAAATTTTTACAAACCCATAGCTCGCAACAATATTTATATATGAACTGTGTTAGCTGGAATTCTAACTCCTGACGCGGGCATTGTTTTGAAAAAAAAAAAAAAAAAAAAATATGATAATTTAATTAACTTGTAAAGATTATGTTAATTTTATTAACAGTTAAATTTTCAGTTAAACTTTCTTTCCAATCGATTCCTAATTTCAACTTACCACTTCCGGCCAGAACGTAGTTTTAGAATCACGTCTGAATGCTAATGAGAAAGAGCGGTATTTAAACCGCGAAGTTCTACTGTCTTAGAGAGAGATATACCAGATATTCTGGCTGCACGCGTCCGCTTTTTTAGGCTACTCTCTCTTAAGCTATTATTACGCTCGGTCGTACTTTAGGCCCTTGATAGCTTCTCAGTCAATTAACGTTAAGAGGTCATTTAGAATCTTGATAGCTTCGGCTATATCTCCTTTAGTTAAGATTAGTTTAGTTTAATTCTTAGTTTCTTAAGTTCAAGCCCAAGTGTCGGCTTCATTGTACAACTCCAAGACGGAGTTTTGTTAAACGAAGTTTTGTAAGACGGAGTTTAATTCGAATAATAGAGGGTTATTTTACCTTTCTGTTTTGTTGTTTTCTACCTCACGAACTCAAGCGATTATTCGCTTACTAGTTCTTAAGATTCTTCACTTTCAACTGTAAATTAGAATTACACAGTGGGGAATCCTACAAACTTAATATTGTAAATATTTCTTTTTATTTGAAAAATTATTTCTTAAAATTCAAAATGCGAAGAAGGAGAAGAAAATTCTTATTTATTTTTCTTTATGCTGTGCGTTTACCATTTCGCACAGCATTAGCTTCTGTTAAAATTTGGAATGGATTATGGCAATGCACGAGACTAACATTGCAGAGTTATTTGCTAAAGAAGAAAGATGCCGTTGCGGAAGATTTTTAACAGAAATTAACTCGTATTCATACTATACTAGGGAGCTCTTATGCTGCCAGCCCGTTAGCCGAGACTTAAATCGAACTACGCCTGTTTAGCAAGTTTGTCGTCAGCCGCTAATGGAAAGCTTCTGTTATTACACACAGATACTGAGTAAGACAATTACATCGACGTCGCTATTGCGAAAAGCGAAACCAGCTAAATTCGTCACTGAAATTGAACTCAGAAAGAAACTAATTATGGTTCAATGGTTTTAATTCCTTAGCCATTGATGAGCTCTGATGAAGACAGGTACTGAGCATCAACAGTTGTGTAGACCTGAATGCTGTGTATTGGTTCAGCTTAAGGAAGACGTTAGATACATCTTACTCTTAGTGTGGTGATATCAGCTGTTGTTGATAGACAGAACGATTTGTTGTAGAAAGAACGCTTTTGGTGTTGCCATCGTGAAATGGTGCTACGAGTGGGTTGGTATGCATTAATCGTTCTACTATATATGGGGCAGAACATTGGTCTCATTGTTTCATAAGTCGTACCTGCATATAGAATAAAATACTACTTTACCATTAATAGCACTTTAAAGGTGGTGTTACGAATACGTACTTTACCAGTGGTAACACCACCTTAAAAGACTTTGTTGTCAAGATGCAAATCTTAGTCAAATATTGCTGCCATCCAAAAATAGTCACCAGAAGTCATTTCAAAGATTTTCAATGCGATCAGCAATTGCGGGGTTTCGTTTTTTAATCGGTAATTAAACCAGTCATATAAAACTTGCGGCCCAAGTGGGGTATGTTGTCTTTGACTTATTTTTCTATGGCCCGTCGTTCACACCAAGAAAACAGCAAAATATATGTAATTATAATACGTTACCAAAACTTGGAATTAGACAGAATAGTGAGACGAATGTACAACTTAGGGAAATAAAAAAGATTCTTGAAACGCTTTCTTTACAAAAAATGTTTTCTCAATTGACGTCGAGAATGTGGCAGCCCATTTACAGATGAAATTAACAGAAATTCACTCTAATAAAAAATTCAATAAAGTAGGTATTGCCGAATTTAAAGATACTTGTCTGTACGGTTCTCAGAAAGCGTCAAATTTGGCCTCTTACGTGATTTTCATACTCAGGTAGTGCATACCAGAGTGGACAGCTTTTCTTACTTGTGAAAATGAACAAATCCCCAACAAAATCTGCCTGCTTCATTTAACATATGTTCTGAAAACTGCTAGTGAAAGGAGCATATCTTCTAACATTCTAAAATTAGTTGTATGAAAAATATACTAGGCGCCGGGAAAGAAACAATAGGTGTCTATTTATATTACGAATTTCATTATGTTCCTTTTTTTTTTTTTTTTTTTTTTTTTTTTTAGAAGTACAATATTAGGCAATATTTTATACATTCACTCACTTTCACCTACACTCCATCAATAAGTATGAAAATGTCATGTTGTTTCTTGTGGCTCTCACAGTTCATCAGTAGCTAACTCAGTAGATAACTATTTGGCTCCCTTTTGAGATACTTGACATGCCTGTATATATTGTTGCGCTCTTACGGTTTCGTGGATTTGGAGTGATTGAATCCTTGAACTTAATAAAGAATGAAAACACAATTTATTACACAGTATTTTTCAGGACAGCTCCAGAAACACGTTTGCAATCGTCGAAAAACTACGTCAAGCAAGCTGTTTCAATCAGCAATACAGCCGTCAGGCTATCAGGCTGTAACGGTGAAGACAGCTTCACGGCAAAGCACTAAACACAGCTCCAGACTCGGTTCGATCGTTCTCACGTACTCTCGAGACGTTTCACACTACAACTCGCGATGCCTCAACGATAGCCTCAACGACGCACACTCTCGATGCACCAACTCGACAGCAGACTGACGCTAAAACTCGATAGACTACGAGACACTCCGTAGACTTGCGATCGACTAAGAGACTCTGACGAGACACTGACTGACTCACTCGCTAGACTCTCACTGCTACTCCGCGTGCAGGTAGGGTTTATATAGCTTTTTGGGCTGCCTTCGAGAACATTCTGGCCCAAACCGGAAAGAATTCGTTCTAGAAGGTTCTCCATCTGTGTATGGCATATCGCCAATTTTGTCGCCGAATTGGAAATTTCTCGCCAAATCTGGCAACCCTGCCTTCCATTGTCATTTTCTGGCAACCCTAAAACCGTCTTACGGGGAAGCTACCTTACCGCGGCTGCACATTTCGTAACAATATATTAACAATTTTAAATTACGTGTTTCAACAATTGTAGTAAATCATTTTGAACAATAAAATTTTACATATTTTAGACATGAAAAGCATGGAAACTCTTGAACGTAATAGCTGATAATATTGAATTGAATAGCAATACATGCTGATGTATGAAGATTATAAGATTAAAATGAACAGAATACGATGATAAAAATAAATTTTTCTCTTTGTTATTTTTGATTGACCTATGAGGAAGTAGATTTTAATATCCTTTTGGAAGAGATATGCGAGCAATCGTTAGCAGGCAAACCATTTAGCACACTATTTTGGTGCCTTTCGGAAGTGGTACTTTTGGAAGTGCCTTTTGGAAGTAATGAGAAAATACTGACGAAATCCAGCTTCCATCTAAGCTCCAACGAATGTTCGATGTCAAACATAGACAGGGATTTTCATGGTTTCACTGCAAGCTTAAATACTGCATTGTACAAATGCTGCGACGATAGATTCCTTCCTTTTAAATGCATAACAACGCATTCTGAGTTTTAGATCTCGGAAATGTAGTCATTGGGAAATGGATTAATCATTTCGAATAATCCTGTATCTATTTATCGAGAATATACTGTATAAATGACTGGATGGCAGTTGTTTTGGATCCACATCTTCGAAGGATTCTAAGGAATAAGATTCCAATACTCTCTTCTTACTCCCCCATCGTCTTCCCAAGTAATCTAGAGCTAAGCTTGCCGATTTCCTACCTACTTCGGAGGAGAGGGGAGGGAGGTTGAAGCATTTAGATAAATGGAACTTAATCCACCCCAGTCAATCTATCATAATATACGCAGTTTTCAACCCCTGTCCCTGTATGGATTAAGGGATAACGTTTCCGTTCCTTCCTTCCCTTCTGCAGGGTCTAAGTTGGAGTGTTTTCTCTTTGTGATCTCCGATTTCCCTATACTGGGTAAATAGCACTTCACAAGGAGTCTGGAGATATTTAGATGGGGAATTGAATATGGTACAGCCGTTTTGTGAATATATAAGTGATAAGGAAGTAATGCAAAAATCGATGATCATAGTTTTTTTTGCATGAAAAATTAATGGCGTACTGTATGATATCCATTCAAGTTGAATAGTTGTTTAAAGGCATGCAATTTAATTTTCCCTACCCATCCAGTATAGAAGCATATATCATCGATAAATTTAATAGTACACATATTCTTCCATTGTATATTTTTCGTGATGTTTGATAAATTGATATCATTAAGTAATATGATGATGTTTTCTCCTGCAAAGGAGGAGAAATCGTGCACACGTTCTTTATACTTCGAAAACTAATATGGGCGTATAATCTAATATAGGTGTATATAAGTTTTTTTTTGTTTGTTTATTTATGAAGGGAAGGAGGAATGAAAACTCGTAGCCGATGGCGCTTAACTAAGAGCAAAATTGAATAAATATCTGTTTTTTATGTATTTACGTACAAAAAAGATAAAAGCCTATTTAAAAGAGATTGCAATTTAGAAACTTTAGATTACGGTCTATTCTAAGCGTTTACTTGTAAAGTTTAAAACTTTAAAAAACTACTTCAAAAATATTAAAAAATATAAAAATCATAAGATTAAAATTAATTGCAATGCTGAACTTGATATGCAGATTTCAATTTAATAACTGATAACAATTTAATTAATTTTAAGCGAAGCAATTTCGGCAGGCCTGATACCTCAAGAATGAATATCTCAGAAATTAAAGATATAGAACATAAAATTTTTTATTTGAAATGAAACCGCTAAAAATGGCAAAGCCTAATTTGGAGAGAAAATGCTGTGATATTATTTTATCGTAAATTAAGCCCAAGAGGAGACTTATACACTTATTTAACAAAGAAAAACATTTATTAGCAAAGATATACCCTTGCAGTTATTTCACTTGATTCTTAGCCCAAGAAGCTTGCAATATTTAGATATTTCAGTAACAAAAATAAAATTTGGCTTTTGGAAGTACATAGTTTTGGAAGTTTGGAAAGCATAGTAAAATTGAAAATCATTGAACGATAGTTTATTGAATGACGATTTCATAAAATTAATCGTGTACTTTTTCAAAATGAATTTTTATTTACAAACAGTCCGATTGTTTAATGCTCTGAAACAAAACCAAGTTTACTTAATATACACTGCCCTCCAAACGTTAAGGAACACCAAGTTTTTTGCTTCTAATTTGAAAACGAAGCAACAAAGCAACATAGAGACAAGAAATTTACAGACATGTTCACTAAACAGTTCTTTAATGAATGAAGTACAGAATTTTTCTAAAGTTCAACACAAGCATAAATTAAAAAAAAAAAAAAAAAAAAAAAACACTCTTGGCAGAGAAATCCAGTCTTAGAGAAGCAGTACATCACAGTTTTTTGAAGAAAAATGGGGTGGTAACATTACAGAAATGGGTTCTAATAAGGAATGTGTGCACCCCTAGCTGCAATACAGGCGGCAGCGCGACGTTAAATGCTGTCAATTAAGTTGTGTAATCCTCGTTCAAGCTCATCTAACGACCTTGGAGGAGGACTTAAAGTAGCAACCTGTCTCCCAAGGTGGTCCCAAAGATGCTCTATCGGATTCAGGTCTGGAGATGGAGCTGGTCATTCCATCCACTCCATTTCGTGACCCCCAAGATATTCAGCAACCCGAATTCAGTGCGGCCGCGCATTGTCGTCCATCAGAAGAAATCCAGGACCAATAGCAGCGACATATGGGCGGATATAGTGATCAAGTATCTCGTCTTGGTATCTCACACCGGTCAAAGTTCCTCCATGGAACACATGCAGGTTAGTGTGACCACCGAGAGAGATCCCAGCTCAAACCACTATTCCACCACCTAACTGTGTCTTTCCACAACTGGATTGGTTACATCTGGTGCGTTGTTCCCTCCAAATCAGCTGACGACTTGAATGACTCGCTGGACTCGTCTGTGAAGAGAACAGACACCCGTTGTTGACTGGTCCAGGAGACGTGTTCTCTTTCCCAACATAAACGGGCACCTCTGTGTCCTCGGGTCAAGGGGACACAAACAACTGGTCGTCTTGCATATAGACTTGTATTTTGCAGGCGTCTGCACACTGTAGTAGCTGAGATTTTTGTTCCTGTTACCACTAAATGATCTGTCATGTGTTGAGGCACAGTAATGTTACTCCTCCTTCGGACAGAGAGTGCTAAATAGCGGTCTTCCTCAGGTGTTGTAACTCTAGGTCTGCCTGGAACATGTCTTCTAGACACAGAATTTTCGGATTCAAACTGATTCCATGGATCAAACTGATTCGATGGACTACACTATGAGAGATATTGAGAAGTCTAGCAGCTTCAGCTTGTGACATCCCCGTTTCTATCCATCCCACCATCGCCACCTCTACGAATCAGGCACACGACTTCTCCTGGACATTGATCGACTTTCCTGAATATTGTAAACGAAACTGTAATAACAACTGAAGATCAACACTCGTGAACAAAAATTATAATTTTTATAATTTTTCCTCCAAGTATTCATTTCTGTAATATAAAAGTGGTAGCTATTGTTTTTGCATATATTTTCTTAACTTTCGTTACTGTCATGCATATAAACTGTGAATTTAAACGTTACTGTTATTTTTGCAATGGTGAGCTTTGAAAAACATGCTGTTCCTTAACTTTTGGAGGGCAGTGTACTAGCAAATTTATGAATGAATTTTTCTGTCACTCATATGGAGGCACCGATGAATGGTATGTACCATTTATAAATTTTGTTTAGTTAATGATTTATTCCTTAAATAGAGTTATTCCTTAAATAGACTGGAAAAATTTCTAGGATGACAACAGAAGCTGAAGAACAAATAATACATTTAGTAGAATAAAAGTAATCTGGGTAACTATACTGGTGAAATAAATTAAGAGAATTTGCATATTTTATCGAATTGCATGAAAAGAACTGAACTGAAGGAAAACCACTGCTTCTAGATAAAAATGCAAATCTTGTACAGCAAATATGTAAGCGTACACGTGTGTGTAGTCTGAGCTAGCAGAAAAACAGGCTTTATAAGCGCGTGGAGGGTAAGACGAATTGCGTTCGTTAGCACACCTCGGCGAATTTCTTGGTTTTATCTTGCAGCAATCGGTTAAATTCACATCGGAACAGTAAAAATGAGTAACCACCAACGCTTAGATGATGGAATGAGGTGACGAATTGTGGGGAGGCTAGAGGCAGAACAATCGCAAGTACAGATATGCAGAGAGTTTGATTTAACGCCCAGCGTCGTGTGTAACCTATGGAAACAGTTCCAGGACACTGGATCCATCGAGAGAAAGCCTGGGTAAGGTCGTCCAAGAGCCACGACGACCAAAGAAGATCGCTATTTGTCCATTACAGCGAGGTGTAACAGAAGGGCTACAGCTTTTCAGCTCTCTGGGGACCTGTATGCAGCCACAGGAACCCGTGTAACAAGGGTGACTGTTTCGAAAAGACTGAATGAAAAAGGGTTGTTTGCCAGAAGACCGGCTGTTTGCGTCGTGCTGCCGAAAAATGTTTTATACGTTCTTTTCAGCAGAAGTTTTTCTTGCCTTGAAAGAGTGACTTCAAAAGGTGCTCTGAGAACATATGAATTTGTTATGACCATATTTTATACAGTAAAATAATGAAAGCAGCCATTTTTTTTTTCTTCGTTAGATGTCAGTGTGGTATTACTGAATCTTATAAATCAAACACACAGAAGAATCAATGCCTTTGCACATTCTTTCGGAAATAAATCTTAAAAGGTAATATTGACAAACACAAACATACTTATAACATTAAATATCCATTATTTTATTTAAACTATTATTACTTCATTTTAAGTTATAAGGTGCCTTCATAGTGTAACGGTAGCACACTCGGCGCGTATTCAAGAGGTCCAGCTTCGAGTCCCGGCGAAGGCACTGCTCATTTTCCACGTCATCAAAATAACCTAATGACTCTGCAAAGCCATTAGATTAAAACAATCTATGGACAAAAAGGTATATTTGAAGAAATATAAACTATATTAATTAATAGGGATAAATGGA
Organism: Stegodyphus dumicola; assembly: GCF_044657685.1. NCBI lineage: Eukaryota > Metazoa > Arthropoda > Arachnida > Araneae > Eresidae > Stegodyphus > Stegodyphus dumicola. The sequence goes on from NC_140776.1 coordinate 41,790,511, forward strand.
AATATTGTAACTCGGAAAAGCTTTTTATTAATAAATGCATATGTCATTTTTCTTGCGTAATTTATGTGGAAAAAATTTGCTATAATTTTGTAAAATATTAGACTGATCTGTATTTTAATTTTAAAGATCAAGCTTCTGGCAACTCGGTCAATATGTAATAATGGTTCCAATGTATCTTGTTTATCCTTAATAGATTTATAACTTGATGGTGTAAAAGATAAGTGTTTATCGAGTTTAGAGGACTTACTGAGATAAGGTATTACGACAATTAGATTTTGAAATATCAATTCAAGCGTTCACGATGCTTCGTTGAACGCACAGTTTCAGAATTTTCAGTTCACCTTAAGAAATTTACTTTTCCTCCGAATATGTGTTCTCGATTGACGGTGATATTACATCCTAATAAACACCTGCATGAAAAATAGTGTAACTAGAAACTGCACATTCAGTTTATCTAATTTAGTAAATAACATACCCAGTATTAACTAGGGGGTCGAACCTTTATGATTATATGGTCCAGTGGGACTAGGAGGATTGGGTCTTCCCTGTATTATGACCGAGTATTAACTTCTTTGTGTCTACATGTCTTCTTTTTCTTCTTAAAGTATGCACATTTTTTGCTGCGTTGCATTTAACCTTATTTCCTCGAATTATTTTAACATGAATAATAACCGATCACTTCAGCAAGTTGAAAATGGTATCAAAAATTGCAAATTTTGAAATTAAATATCCCGTTAACTTTTTGCCGTACGTGAGTTAAACATCTTATAATTTTATTTTTTCATGACGAGTACAAAATCAGATTTCGTTTTTTTCACAAAATTACTTTTTAGGTTTAACATTGCCAAAACATGAATATTTTCTTCATTTAAAAAACTTCTGTAATTAGAAGTACATGATTACTTCCAACGGTTGTGAAAATAAAGGCCGGATAAAGACTTTTAAACCGGGTGAGGGGGTGGAATGTCTATCTATCTGTCATATGTTTGATATTGCCAATTGCAATAAAAGAGGGAGGTGCGCAACTAGATGTTATAGAAATCCCATATACAAAATTTCAACATTCTTCTGCTTTTTGAAAGTTACGTAGGATACATATGCACGTACGTACAGACGTTACGAATAAATCCCTTATAAATCTATTTTATAACCCGTTTTCGGAAAAGAGTTCTTTTCCTGTGCGTACTTACAGATGCCACGGGAAAAAAAAGTCCAAATGGATTCGCGAACTGTCGGAATAGATATTTCTTGAAATATGATGACCGAAATTTTTCGCAATTACTATTTTTACTCTGCTGTGTACAAGGCAGTAAAAAAGGGAGATAAAGAATAGTCTTAAAAGTAATGTTATATTTGTAGAGTACAGATGGGTGACCTTCTATCTGAAATTGGAGTAGCAGGAATGCGTCAACTCGACGCTAACAAACTTCGCCTCTGCTTGGGCGGTGACTGAAAATCACGTAATTAAACTAAAACTTGAGGTATTAACAAACGATAGACCTAGACTACAAGGCTCAGCGAGGTCCCGTAACTTAAACCCCCTTCGTAGCTAGTGGCAGAAGATAAATGCAATCAAGCCACTTGAATAAGCAAACGTACCTACGGCAGACAGAGCCTAACTCCCTCTTTCTCCTACCGAAATTCGGCTTTTAATTACTTCCTTCAAAGTAGAAAATTTGCATTCGTTCACGCGCGCTACAACATTACCTATTCTGGCACTGACAATTAGGGGAATGAAGGCTTATAGGAAAGTTTAAAATAAAACTTTATTATTAGTTAAAATAAATATAAATCCCTACATATTAAAATGGCATACAATTATTAACAATTAATAAATAATTATAGGTTAGGTTACTTGTGTATGAAAAAGCCCCGAAGGTTGTCTGCCTAAGAGAAGAGAGGCTTTCGGAGGAAAATTGGCTGATATTCATGTTACACATGAGAAAAACCACGAAAATCAGTCATGCAGCCAGCCCGTTTGCCTATGATTGAACCCAAACCAGGTCGAACTACCAGCATTCAGCGATCGTAACCACTCGGCCACTCGCGCGCAAAACTATAACAAATACAAGTAAACAGACATAATATTGGAATAGAAAAGTAAAATTTCAACATCCTCCACAAAACATTATCTTCTGACGCACATCTCTGGAATGATTTGATTATCCTACTTCACTCAGAATACTTAAAATGTTACTTTAGCTTACAGTTCAAAATATCAGTTAATGTAAAATCAATTTAAAGGGCATTAATAGTAACAAATTGGATGTCTAGTTGAATTCAGTGAGAGTGAAAAATGGAATGGCATGTATTTGGGTACCACTGCGCATGCCCTTGAGTACCTACCATAAATTAATAAATTACTGAAGATACACTGTTAATAAATGATGTTTAAAGCACTGAATCAAGGCGGTTGCTTAGGGATAAAGATGCTGCTGTTAAGACATCAGTTTATATTTTTTCTAGTGATGCTGAGGAATATTAAGCAGTAGACAAGGGAATCAACACTATTAAATCTGCTCATTAAAATGCCTAAATTCAGAACTTGGTAATTATAGTTCTACGTTACATTGTCTGCCGAAACAGATTGCCATCTAACGTTATCTGGTTCTATAGCTCTTCTGCGACTATTCAATAAAATAACAAGCATCCAAAATCATACTGAAATTAAGAAAACTGGCGTTTGTAAATAAAAGTAGCGTAAAAATTAGTTTTAATGATATCAGTTTATGAATGAAAAAAAATGTATTACAAATTTCAAACAATCCATAAAGTATACTTTATGGAACGTCCGTTCCAAAAAAGTAATTTATTTCAATACGAAAATACTTTTAGAGAGGATGGGGGGGGGGAACCAAATATTAAAAAAAATATCAAATCATTAGTTATGTTCAGATTTTTTTTATTTATTTATATATTTTTTTTAAACAGACAATTGGCAGACTGAGTAAATGTTCATTAATGAAATTTAAAGATTTTAAACTGAGGTGCAATTTCAGAAATACACGTAAAGACACCTTTCATCTACCAGTTAGTCTATAGGCATTTATTGTTAATTAAATGCCCTTTTTATAATAATTTCGTACATTTGTGCAATCAAAAAGTTGGTCGAATACAATATACTTTCCTTGCATTTTGTTTTCATGAAAGTACAACAATCGAGATTTTACTAACACTAAGAAGATTGAGATAATTCCAGAAAAAATATATGTATATTTCAAATTTTTAAAAATTGCTGCAAAGGAATTAAAATAATAAAGCGAAATCTGTTGTCTAGTAAAATATGAGTGGTAGTAGAAATTTCTTAAATCATTTAATGGAAGCTAAAATTACAATTTCAGAGGCATTACAGTTATTTTGTAATCTTAATTTGTTTACAACATGATCATTGATGCATCTGATTAAGGCTTAAATTCAGCTGGAGCACAGTTTCAGTACTTCTCAGACTTTAAGTAAAATCATTAATTAGAGCCGGAGAACCCACAAGTTGCGCTGCAATATTTTAATTTATAAACTGTTTGTCATTAATTTAATTAATTAATTAATTATTTTCAATTGTATTATTCATTACTTTATTTACCTTGCTTGACGGATTTCTCACTTGCACTTCTAATTTTAGAAATTTTGCCGTGCTGTATTTTACATCTGGGACAGCACTAGTGATGCCCTTCGAAAATATCTGAAATCGTTAGAGATTTAAAATTGACTTACGATTAAATTAATAACATTAATAATTTAATAGCGTATATATATATAAATCATTTTTTAAACACCAAAAAATCGATTAAAAAAAGTATGTTTTATACTGGATACTAAAGAAAGCAATAAAAGGTTAATATCGTCATGTGCTGCCATCTAGTGTGCAAAAATAGAAGTTACAAGTATTTCTCAGAAAATATATCTGAAAATTGCCTATAGTTTAAATTCTCATGGGAAAGTGCCCGAAAGGCATGCACTGTGCTCATCTGAGTAATCTAATTTATTTAAATATATATATATCGCTTCTTACATTTTATTTTGCTTTCGCAACAAAAGTTTGGTGTACATCTTAGGATTAAAAATTTTTAACCATTTATTGAGACTACACATTTTTCCTCAGGTATCAAAACCTTTAAAAGATAATATTTTTTGAACTAAAACTTCTAATATGTATATATATATATATATACAGAGCCAGATTTAGACTTGATAAGCTATTTGAGATATAAGTCTGTTATATTTTAAGTACTGTTTACACTACATTTTAATATTTTTGAGAGCTCTAAGCTATAGCTTGTGTAGCTTATACGTAAATCCGGCCCTTTATGTATATGGGAATAAATTATGACGATGTACCTAAAAATTAGAGTAGTGATTAAAATTTAAACTTTACTATCAGTAAATTTTAAATGTTTATTATGAAATGAAAATTTGTTAAAGTTGTTTTAAAATATTTTTTTTTTAATCATTACCCTTAAATTCAACAAACATATACATATAACCTGCTTTAGGATGAGAAGCCTAAAACTTGAAAAAACCTACAGTTAAATCTTGACCCATCTTCCTTGCAAGATTTTCGAGATTTTACAGAAATTCAAGATACTGCTTTGCTACTGGATATTTGCTAGCTTATTATAAAATCGAACTGCGGTACAGCAATTTCGTTTTCCCTAACGACGAAGGCAACTGAAGAGCTTTATGTAAATAATGAGCTAGGGATCGAATTCCTGCGAAAGGGCGTTTTCTCCATGTGTAAGGTGGATACGAGCCACTTTCCTTTAGGAAGTCGCCGTTTTAGGCAGATAGCTCTCGAGTGCTTTGCCATAATCAAATAAACCAAACCAAACAAAGAGCCCTCTATTTAAACGTTGCTGGGAAATTCGAGATCACATAAGACTTTCTTCTTAGTATTTCAAGCTTTTGTTCTTTGATTATTTAACCCTCTGTGCTTAAATTTTGGTTTTGCTTTTGCATTTTACCTGTGCATCTGTAGGTTTTATTTGTATCTTATTGCCTAAGCACAAATTCTGAAGGCATTTTATGCAAAGAAAGTAAATAAATGAATAAAGAATAAAATATATGATAAATGATATAGGGCTGCAATGCTTTTATTTCAGATAATTGCGAAAAACAATTTTATTATGAAATATTTCTCTTGCGGAGTGAATGCAGGTTTGGCACTTTTCATATGCTGATAGTAAATTGTCAGGTATTTCATTTGAAAGCAAAGACTTTGTATATCTTAGCCCCCACTGCTATTAAATTTATAATCTCGGAAGGGAAGCTATAGAAGCTACCCTTCTTCTGATGCAGTCTCATACATGTTCGATCGAATGAAGATTTGGGGGTGAAGCTGACAAACCCATTAGTTGAATATTTGCTTGTTAAGCTACTTGTCGACTGTACGCATCCTGTAAGGAAGGTAGTTATCTCCCATTAAAACAAAACATAAGTCGCTGATTTCTACAGCAAAAGGCCACATGGTCTTACATAAGCATCAAAAATATCATCATCACACATCTCAGCTGTGACCGTTCCGACAGGAAACACAAGCAGGCCAATGTGACCTACTAAACTGATTTCTGCCCAAACGAGGATACGGCCGCCTAAGTAATGGTCCTGTTGAACAATGCTTGACTGGCTGTTTGTGTTCCTTGCTTTTCCAGATGTGTTGTGAACGCAACGTAGAGCAACGTTTCGCTAATATTTTGCTTCACGATCTACATGCATATATTGCGATTTATTGTGATCCATATAGCTGCGATTCATCCTACCTTGTGATCCACACGCGAGTATGCTCTGGAGAAAAAAGTTTTCTAGATGAAAATTATATTTTTATAGTCGTAAAAAGCGTGCCCATTCTTTGATGAATTTTATATTTTTGAAATAAGCGGGAAACGCGGCGACTGCGAAGTGGTAAGACAGAAAAACAGAGAGCGAATGCCACGTGTCTAAGAGGAAAACCCAGTTCTGAATATATCAGTTTTAGTTCAGCTGCATTCCTACTGAATGCTAAAAGTTTTACTTTCCAGTCCAAAACTTATAATTATAATTGGCTGAAGATTTAAGTTAATAATTGCGTCATTATGTTTAAATAAAGACTATCCAAGAAGAATTAATTTTGAAATGACGCAGTTGAAAATTTATTACTGATTTCAGCAAAGAAAGGAAAATTATTAAATTTAAATGGAGAGCTAAGGGGGGAGCTGTAGCAAATTAAACTTAATATTTTATTTTACCTATTTTACATACATACGTATGGTATCTTCCGCTTATTAAATTCACTTCAGTTCCAAACATATTTGAGTTCATTAAGTGACATAGTTTAATAGACGACGATATATGTACTGGAAATTATGATATCAGTTTCAAACTTATCTAGTAAAATAATTAACAACTAATTCAATAATTAATCCTAAAATAAATATTAAAATTAATGCTAAAATTAAATTATTCACGCGATTTTATAAAATATTTTAATAATTACGATCTTGATGAAATTTTTTCTTTTACAAATATTGTTTCATCAATGTTTGTTTCGTACTGATCATCAACAATTTTCAATGCTATTCTAATAATGTTATAGTTTTTTTATCAGCAATTTTCAGTTCAAAAGTTTTTGTAGAAACTGCAGTGCTGTTCTAGATAAGATTGTTGCTGGCATGTCATCACGTTTCCCTGTATAATTTTTGCTGCTTGTTTCTGCAGTTTGCAAAACACTTTCTATGATACCATATTCTGCATTCGCAAACTTATCTCAGTATCAGTTTACACACTCTCAAAAGACATACATTTTAAAAATTAATCTTCATATTAGCTATAGCTTTCATTTCCGCTGACGCTTCTTCTGTGCATAAAAGCCGCAGTTTTTAGCTGTGTTTTAAGAGATTGAACCCCCTCCCTACGTTAATTATAATGTATTTGGCCTGTAGCAGAGATATTGACTTACTTGAGGTGCTTACATTTTCACAAAATTGAGTTCTGTTTAATATTTTCTAAGAATCTTTTCTATAATGGTATTTGAAAACTTTTAAAGCTGAATATTAGAAGCTGCATATGCAGGAGACGCTAATATTTTTCATAAAAAGAGAAGTGTTAATTTACGTTGTTAATTTAATTAGCTATTTTTTCTTTTTCATTTTTCAATATGCTATACCATTTCAAAAGACAATCAGTTAAAATTCTACTTGTCATCCATTATCTCTAATTGTTCTGCTAAGTTCAGGTAAATTCTTGACGGCTTTCAAACGTTAAGTTTTCTGCTTTTGTCAATAACCAGAGCTGTCTTTTTAATTGTTGGGTACGTATCGCAAGTTAAAAATTTAGTAATTCTTTCTCCCGTTTTCTTAAATCAGTTGCTCTGTCACTTTTAAATACTATTGTGCACCTGGTAATGTCCTGCAACATAGTCTAGTTCCGATTGTATTATTAATTTCACGTGTTTTGCATTCGTTTAGTAGCTTAGTTAAAGCTCACTTTATTCAGTTATCAGCTATGATGACTTACCGCTTCCTTCTCACCATGCAGTTCCCAATGAACAGTGTTCTGTCCTTGCATTTTAGGGGATCTACAGTTTTTAAAATGAAAAGACCTCTAGAAATTAAAAATATTTCTTAGTTTCACAGCTTGAAATCATTCTAGATCGCAGTCTACCAGTCTATTTATTCCTGCTAACCACCCCCCCTTTTTTTGTCTTTTTAGCTTTATCATTAAGCATAGTTTTCTTCGCACTTGCGCCACATACAATTTAACAGCAAAATCACAGTATTTTTAAAAGCTGCGTAACATATTATGTTTAGAATTCCCGATGCAGTGTTGCCATATATTTTTTCATTTTTTTTTTAGGCATTTCTCAGTTTGTCGTATCACTGTTCAGTCTTTTAGCAAAATGAATTATAATTTTTTTTGTTTTTCTACGTAACATTATTTATTAAATATCACGTTCTTCGCACTTCATGTCACATAAAATTCAGTTCAACAAAAAATCACAAAATATTTAAAAAAAGCATATTTTTAGAATTCTCGATAGAGTGTTCGAGGTTGTCACATATTTTCATATTCGTTCTGGTATTTCTCTAAAAACTAACCGCTTTCGGGGGCAGCCGCCTAAATCATTAAAAAGATGGTTTGGTTTATTAGATTACGACAAAGCACTCGAGAGCTATCTACCTTAAGGGAGGGATGCCTTCGTGGAGGACTTTTTAAGGGAAACAAGATCATATACACGTTACACATGGGAAAAGCCACGAAAACACCCATGCAGCCAGCCCGGATTCGAGCCTCGGACCAAACTACCAGCGTTCAGCGACGTTACCGCTCGACCGCTGGTGGGCCCTCATTAAAACGAAAAATGTATGTAATGGTTTCAGTGAGGCCAGTTAGTTGTATTTCATAAAAATATTGAATATTTCTATGTAGACCTCTCATGATTTTAATAATCTTTATTTAAATCAATCACATTAAAAAATAGGAAAAGCAGTCATAAGAACTGTGTTTATTGCTTTTAAACCGCTTAGTTTATTATTCAATAACTTTCCAGATTAAATTTGAAAGTATCTTAGGCTTTATTGGATGGCAACATGCTAGGACATGGAAAATAAAAAAAATTTATTTCCTGCCGAGGCAACACATTGGTTTCATACAGCCGAATTTATTAATTGAAAGCGAAAGGTTACATTTTATCAGAATGGCAAAGTCTCGCACGCTGAAGATAAAAATGTTTTGTTTCGAATAATATTTACCAGTACTCGCTTTAAAATCATAAAGTTTGATAATAAAATATTCATTTACGTTTTACAGAATATGAATAAATAATAAAAAAGAATTCTAAATTCGGGCTTCCAGGTGCACGAGTTCGAATGGGGACTATGTTAGTAAAATTTGATGGTTCTAGGTACTGTTGTTCCTTCCCAGGGTAAGGAACATACATGCATGCATGCAGATTCTTCATTACTTAATTTCTTTTAACATAATACAGGGAGATAATATTTGGTGGCAACAACTTTAAAAGTGATACGCTGCTTAGAGTGAATCAATGAAAAGCCCCATATTCAGACTAATAGCCCATTTTGGGCTGATAAATTTTTCAAAGGGAGAGTGTATTAAATAGTACATCGTTTGCAATATTTACCTTATCAACATTAAATAACTCTCTCAGTGCTACTTTATTTTGAACAAAAATTAGATTTTCGGGTAGGAGACTGTAGTTGGGACAAACTGTGGACTTTATGTGACTACTTTTAAAAAATTGATTATGATTAAAAAATATGTTTAAATGAAGGATTTTGCTCAATGTTTTCATCGTGAAAACCTGCATATATATACATAAATAATTTTTTAACATATGACAAATCACTTTGAATAATTTTTAACACATATTTATGCTATTTTATTTTACGTTTTATGTTCAGAATGCAACTTGTTTCCCTATATGTGTTTGCAGTAAATTCTTTAATAAAGTATTTGTTTTTATGTTATTTACTCTTACATTTTCAATAAAATTTTTGGAAAGGCGAAAATGGTAAATTAAGACGTTTTCACTATTCATTTTATCGAATTACTGGTAATTGAAAATACCCATAAAATTTTAGTGTTTAATTATTTATAATTTCAGTTCTTGTCTATGCAAAAGTATATAGTGCTGCCATCTATCGATTTATTTACGAACTTTGCTGTTTCTGCAACTGTGAATTTATCTTGAGAAAGAGTGCATACAGCAATAAGAAGCGAAATGGGTTCCTAACATGGGGGGGGGGGGGGAGAGGATTATTTCCCATCCAATTAATGAATAAATTTCAAATATTCGGATTAAGAAAGATCACAGCTCATTAAAAAATTTTGGAAACTAGGTTGTTATTTCTGTAGGCTTGAAATGTAAGTGAAAGGATTTATTTCTTTATTAATTTTTCGTGTATCGCAATATATTTCAATAATAATTAAAACCACTTTTATTCCTGTATAACAACATAAAAAATTCTTTTTTTTTAATATCCAGAACATTTTTAGAAAAAAAGTTTTATGCTTAGGCACACAATCAAATTTATTTCCACTAAGATAAAGAAATGAAATTAATTTTCAGTTTGGTAACTGAAAACTTATAACCTTTTTTTAAAATTTTTTGCTGTGATAAAATTAGCAGACGGCAGAATTTAAGGGCGGTAAAATTTTTAGACATCAAAGAAACAGAAGCAGCAAAATTTAGAAATGGTAGAATTTTTAGAATTAAGAAGTCACTGAACTGCAGAGTTTAGGGATGGCAATATTTTTAGAATTTAGTGAGATGCCGAGCAACAGAATTTAAGATCCTCAGAGATTGCACCGGCCGGTAAACTGTCTAGCGCTGGCCCTGTGTGCAACCAAAAAGCATAAATTATTCAACTAAATCATCATTATTTTAAATGACATAAAATAATAAAATGTCCACTTTATTAAATTGTTTATTTATATTTTGTAACACAATTAGGAGTTTAGGTAGAAAAATCAAAAAAGACAAAAAGATCTTGTATTTATTTGTAGAAGGGTATTTTTGGGTAGTAGACTTAAAAATCATTTGTTTTAAAATAATGGAATTGCATTTAATTTTTTCTGGCTTTCCATTTATAATATAGCTAATTTTATGTTTTAAAATCTTCGCTATGCGGAAGATTACTTAAATTGTTTTAATTAATCTAAATTAACACAAAATTTCATTTGGCTTGGTTCAGGAAAAATAATAAGGATCCGAAATTCAAAATTTGGATTCACGTATATGTAAAGCCTAGATAAATGATTTTCTGTATATTAAAAAAGTGTTCTCAAACTGAAACATGTATTCGCAACTCGCTGATCAACTTGGTTTAAGGCTTCAAAACACAAGTTCTGTTTGAAGCGTTAAACAAAGGAGATTTATTGCATATTTTTTGTTTATTGTCCTATTTTGTATCATTTTTAGTTTAGTATACGTATTTGAAGTTTATTTTAATTTTACATGTACTCTTTTTGGGTTACGACTTTCATTGAGAAATAATTGGTTAGGGCCATCATACGGAAGAAATTATAATCTATTATTTAAGTTCCGACTTTTCCTTTTAATTTTATTAATTATACATGCATATATATATACATACATATATATATATATATATTTGTTTCATAAGAACAAATAGTAAAGTTAAATTAAATTTAAATAATTTTCTTGCGCTATTGCTGCAAAGAATAAAATTTTAATTTAAGAATTATTCTCTCATTCGTATAAAGCTAATTTAAATTATGAAAATTTAATTGTAAAAAAATAAAAGATTAATTATTGCTGTGAACTAATTTGCAATATAATTTAAATTTAGAGAGTATATGTAAATTAAGTGCAAGTATCTAAAACCATGAAAAAATATTTAATAATCCAAAAAATTAATCCTAAAAATTTAAAGAATTTTTAAGACTAAATTAATTTGCATAAAGTGAATGATTGTTGAGAATGCAGGAGACAGATCTTTCAAGGGGAAGTTGCCTCCAAACCTAACTCTTCAATTACTCAGTTCGTGTTTCGCCACCCATATAGGCATGGGTAAAGTATTATTCAAAACCAAAAGTAAAAATAAAATGTAGTGAATTCCTTAAATAAGAAATTTAACTATTAAAGAATTTCAAGAAATTTAGTAAGCAAATCGACTAAAAAACAAAATTATTAATTAATAGTACATTGCTAATTTAATTTAATTTAATTAAAAGTTTAAATGATTTTATTAAATATTTTTTCACGGTTTTAGATACTTGCACTTAATTTACATATATTCTCTGAATTTAAATGATACTGCAAATTAGTTTGCAGCAATAATTAATCTTTTATTAGTTTACAATTAAATTTTCATAATTTAAAATTTAAATTTAAATTAGCTTTACATGAATGAGAGAATAATTGTTAAATTAATTATATATATATGTATGTATATATATACTTGCTCTTGAAAGTCATTACCCTGGTTTTATTTTCACAATAATTCGTCGTAGTTATATACTTCCAGTCTCAGAAGTGTTTTAAATGACGAAATAGAATAGAATAGAAGTTCCGGTCGACTCATCTCTAAACCAAACCTTCAATATATCTACGAATTTTACAAATATTTTCCTGAGCTTTGCAGCGTGATTTCCACGTTCGGTAGTACGTATCAGTGTTAACAATTTTTGTCACTTCGAAGAGAAAGAAATACCCATTGAGATTCACGTTAACAGATATTCATCTGAATTCTGTTCTGAAAATCAGTATACTAATCTATGCACTATACTGAGAACAGCATGTCTCCAGACATCCGAAAGCTGATTGGAGTAAAAAATGTTAGGAATCGGGAAAGAAACAGTAGATATCCATCTACTACCCGAATTTCCTTATATTCCTTATATTTTTTAAAAGACTGTAGCATTGAGTTTAAAAGTGAGTAAGAAGTGTGGAAAAAAATTGTCTTGCCGCCTGCACTACTATTGTGCACTCATGATTATTTGGCCCACTTGACATGCTGATATTGACATGCTTGCTCTAGTCTTATATTTTAATCATTCTTGTGGTCCAGCTGGAAATCATGGATAACACATCAAATGAAACCAAAAATACTAGCGTTTAATGTTCAAAATAATACATACAGGACAAGCAGTTTATTTTTTCAAGATAATAGTTCTTTTTTATTGGTTAAACCTGGTGATAGATTGTTTCACATAAAAGCTAATTAGAAGACTTTAAAGAGGCCATCGCACAAGCCATGCATCAGCTTTATTAAATATCTATGGATGATTTAGTGAAACTAATATGTTAGCAAAATACATCACCTAAAGCAGAGTTTCCCGAAGGAGTTGGTATTGACTCCCTGGGGGGTCGGGGAAATTTCAAAGGGTATCAGTGAGGATCAAAGTGTAGATAGTCAATTATTTGTGTATCGGCAACTGATTGTCAGAACCAAGAGCCAATTGCTTACAAAATTATTAATAAAACTGATCAGAAACTGTGATTTTGTTTCTGAAAATTTGTTAATATTTTAAAATTAGTAATAATAATGTAGAATCGGTACTTACTGTCTAGGAATATGATGTTTGTAAACTTACTTCTTAGGTGGCTGTCTAAGGGCTAATAAACTAGTCCGGTTTATGTTAAACTTGAATATTTAATGAAACATGAATAGTTGCTACAAACTACAAAGTAATTACATACGTAGAAGGAAATAGATGAGATTATTTACAGATGAAGAGAAGGAATCGCCTTTACATTCAAACATCTTTTAATCACGTCATCGTCTTAATGGCGGAATCGTCTGCCTTCTATCATCGGAAAAGTAAAAGATTTATTCTCACAGCTTGTTGCGTCATCTGATTATAATGAACGATGCCATCCCACAAATGCTCGTCCATCCTGATGGAATGCGGCCTCGCATTCTCGTAGTACCACCATCTACATCTAGGGATCTGAAAAATAAAACTAAAAAAAAAAAAAAAAAAAAAAAAAAAAAAAGATTTTTAGTTACTATTGAGGGAAAAGTCGTCTTAAATGGTTTATTTCAGCCATCTTCCCTTATCATCTTAACATCTACAGAAATAACGGCTTTATCTCTTCTTCAATGCTCTTTCAGTGTTCGTTCATCTTTAACAGTCTATCTGAATACATACTACATTTCACAAACACGTCTAGATTCGTCTTCGTATTTACGTCTTTTTAAACATCGTCTGAATACGTCTTCTGAATGCGTCTTTTTAGATACCGTCTGGATACGTCTTCTTAGATACCGTCTGGATACTTCTTCTGAATGCGTCTTAGATATCTTCAAGATCCGTCATTCGAATGCGTCTTCTCAAAATCATCTTCTTTAAGCCGTCTTCCTTCATACATTTCATCCTTAGACATCATCTTCAGTCTTCTTAAATTAGTTCACGTCTTTAAAACAATAGTCCATAGTCAAATCGGGAGAAATTTGTCTAGTCGGGAAAAACGTCTAAATCAGGAATCATCAAAATCGGTATTTCATTGTCAAAGCCTTTCGAATTTCTTCCTATATCTTCTGAATCTGCTTTTTCGCTTCTTTTTTCTCACCTTCTTTAGTTTCTTTTGTTCCGTCTTTGCTTTCTGTATCAGCGTTGTTGTCATCAGGTTTTCTGATCGACTTCTCCTTTTCAACCTTCTCCTCTTCGTTGGTTTCTGTAGTTTCTTCGTCTCCAGTGGCTTCTTTTGCTTCTCTATTGCAAGGTATTTTACTGAAATTGTTCTAGTAGAATTCGCATTTGATTCACCATCTTTAGCAAATGACTCTTGTTCGGGAAAATGCTTCTCTTCAGAATCTCCTTCTGCAGTGGCGTTTCTCCTCATTGCCTTCAGAGCTAATTGCATTGTGCTTGAGTTTCCTTTTTGCACTAATTCATCTTTAATAGCATCATTTTCATTTACAGCAGGATCTGGATCACTCTGGACATCATCAGAATTCACAATCAGGGAATCAATGCCACTTGCTTTGATTGTAGATGAAGTGTCCAGTTTGATCCCATTCTGTACTGTAACAGGAACCACACTAACAGGATCAGTTTCTGGTTTTGGAAGCAAAAAACCATAATTAACAACTTTTTCAAATCCTTCTTCAGAACCATTTCCATTGCAATAAGCATTTTTTTTGCTCTTCAGAATCATTCTCAGATTTCTCAGATGAGCCTATCTTTAGAATTTCCGATACAGAGTCTCGCGCGCTGGAGTTCGTACAGTTCTTTTTCGTACAGTGTTGCCATTACTCGCTTTGAAATCGTTGAGGTTTTTAATCAAAAGTTTGTTGAAGTGTTACAAAATCTGAAATCGATAATAAAACAAATTTCAAATTCAATTAGGGATTATTGTATGTAAGATTACTATATTCAAATTTTGAGGGCTCTAGGTACCGTTCTTTTATCACAATGCGAAAAACATACATACGCTCATGCAGATTTTTCATTGTTTAATTTCTTTAAATATCATACAGAGCGATAATATTTGGCGACAGCATCTTGAAAGTAATTCGCCGTTTATAGTTTTTAACGTAAAATGCCAAAACGAAATTAATAGTCCTTCAGGGTTAAATTGCCCCTTTGTACTACTAATAATAAAATAATAAAATCTAAATCTAATAAACCTTTTTCTCAAAATTTTTATTCATATTCTTAGTCAAATTTTTATCTGTAAGTTTTAATTATGTTACTTGTATCATGGTTATGTTGCATGCTATATATTACAAAGAGAGATGTATAAGTATTTCAATGCATGAAAAGGATTGGAAATCCCTGACCTAAAGAAATACAGATTTAGGCTGTAGTTTTTATGAAAGCTGTGTTCTCAGATTGAAAAAACTGCAAATGCTTGCAATTACCATGTCAGAAGAGACGGAATTTGCTTTTAAATAACTGTAACGTATCAGCTGAATGGCGTGCTTTCCATATGTTAGTAAGCGGCTTTATTTATCTGGCCGACTCTTTCTTCCCTACTTAATTTCAGTTATAAAAGAGCGTTGAAATGAATGTAACTTTTACCTAATGAATGTATGGTGTCTTGTTTTCTTATGAATAATTATATAATTAATATCTGTAGCTCTGTTTAAGAGAGGATGGATGGGCAAAAATGATCTTCAATGTTTCTTAAGCAACTAAGTTATAAATTATCTTATTACCTATATAAGATGGTATGATTCTCAGTAGAATATATTAAATAGAAAATGTTATTTTATTTTAGGATTATGCTGTACCTAATTATTAATAATCACATATTAATTATCAAGTTCCCTTTTTTGAAAGATACAGATAAATTATGAAGGGTATTGTTCAAAATTTTCTTTTCAAAGTAAAGTTATATCTCAAGATGTTTTTTCATTCTCCGACTGTTTGGTCAGACATGCTTTATTATTACTTAGCTTATTTTAATAGTTTAACGTGCTCAGAACTGACGTATAAAGTATGTGGTATAACATGTCTACTGTAACAAAACATACTTTTGGATGTGAAATGTTGATGCAGATTAAGACAATTCAGATCAAACGAAAATTAACAAAGCAATGATCGAAAAAGTAAAATAAGAAAAAAGTAAAATTCAGATGAAATAAAATTTAATAAGAAGAAATTTTCGGAAAATTAGAGATGGGAAAATGAAATTTTTCTAATTAAAGTTTTATTTGGGAAAAATTTCCTTAGTAAAGACTAAAAATTAAAAACAGGAAAACGGGAAGATTAAAAACGGGAGATTCGGTGATCTATCGGGAGACCGGGAGATGCGGCAAAACCGGATCGGAAGACCTGGAGAAAAAACCGGGAGTCTTGCGGTAAAACCGGAAGTGTTGATAGCTATGAGATTGTATTCCTTCTGTACGAGTCTTTTTTTTTTTTTTTTGAAACGTCGTCCATGAAAACTTATCAGGTAGCTTTCGCTTACTTTGCTTTGATTAAATCAACTAATACATTCTTTTGTTGTTGATTTGTGTTAGACGAACAAAATGCTAAAGCTGTATTTAGATTTGGTATTTTTGACAGTATTGAAGTCGACAACAGCAACTAACATTTCTTTAATTGAAACAAATATTGTTATTCAGACACCAATCTTTTTACTTAAAAAAATAAACCGTATTTATATGTATGAAGGAATTATGCTTGAAACTACAATTGCAGTTCGTGGCAAAAAATTCGAGAGCTATTTGTCTTGGAAGGAGTCAATAGAGAAAGTTTCCTGTGAGAAACTAGATTTTTATTTGCTTTGAACAACCAAACATGAAAACTATCTTGCATCCATCTCATTCAAATAGAAATCAAATTTTGGATAAATCAAATTTAGAAATCAGATTTAGGATGTTGGTTGCTATCTGTTTAAAGAGAGTTTAAAACACTCGCGAGCTATCTGTTTAAAGAGAAGGATGGAATTTCTGAGGACGTGGAGGTATTTCTGAGGGAAGCTGGATCATATACGCATTACACATAGGGAAAACCACGAAAACGTCCAATGCAGCTAGCCCGTTCCTCGATTCAAATTCCGGTTCGAGCTACCAGCGTACAGCGATTGCTTTTCCGCTGGAGGGCCAAATTTTGAATGAAATTACAATTAAAAATTAAGTGATTTTCTTCTTTCGGTTTTTTGTAAAGCAGAGAAGAAAGAAAATTTGCTAAAAATAAGTTAAATGGTATCCTGAAGACGAAATTCGGAAGAAAACGATAGTAATACATGACAGAATATGAACGCTGAAAAGAATTAGCAATGAAGATCTCCATCCCGTATTGTTTTTCTTAAAGTGAAAAATAACAGGCCGTTAAGCACACATGTCTCCCCCTTTTTATGTAATCATTGACAAATTCGTTTAGATAATGAAGCTAAATACGAGTAGCAAATATTTATTTATTCTCCACTGTCTTTGTAATTTTTTCCTCCTCAAAACGTTTCAGTTTCTTAAAAACGTTTTATATTTTATTGATTTATTATTTACTTAATTTCAGTTTTTGAATGAATTATTTTCATTTTAATTGTATAAAAATTATTTTGATTCTATTCCACATATATAATTTTCTTGAACAGTTTTGATTCTCATCGAAATTTTATTCAGAAACTTGGCTGTGTAGAAAATTCATGTTCCTTGAAAAAGATCAAAGAATTTTCAACTATTATTTATAACCAATAATATACGAATTTTGTTATTTTAATTTTGTTTCAGCTTTGATTTGTAAGATTTTGTTTTTCTCTCCTGTCAGCAATTTTCCGCCATAGAAAGATTTTAATTCTGTTATTTAAATTTGGAAGGTTCTGTTATTTAACCTTTCAAAGATTAAGATATATAAGTTAGATAAGTTAGATATTTAACTTTCCAAAGATTCTGTTATTTAACTTTAATTCTGTTATTTAACTTTGGAAGACTTGTTATTTAACTTTGGAAGACCTTGTTATTTAACTTTGGAATTCTGTTATTTAACTTTTATTCTGTTATTCTTCTAACTTACCAAGTCTCACGGACTGGAGGAAACGGCGTTTGCCAAAGTCCTCATCTCCTTTCTTCTTGTTTAAAAGCAAGACTGTTACCGATTCTGTTATTTACCTTTTAAGATTCTTTAGTAAATATTTAATTAATTTTGCAGCACATAAAAGATTTATAATTATCAATTTTTTCCAATTTCTAAACAATATTAGAATGAATAGTAAAAATATGTAAATTAAAATTCTAACTTTAATACAGTCTACAGTAGTTTTGTAGACATCTTTTTAATTTGGTTATTTCCCCTTCCTAGCTTAAAAATAATGATAGGCTAATCATAAATCTAATGAACTGCATCATTTCTAAATTACTCCTTGTGATTCATGACGCTTTTGCTCACAATACGGGAAAAAAATCTTTCAACGAACAATGTTATTAAAAGGTGCAAACTAAACATGGCTATCCTATGAGATAAAAATAAAACTATAGCTGTTACTATGCTTATAAAAGTATAACTATTATTATTCTTAACATAACCTTCACGTTGTAATCTACACATTTCTTCTCAGATTTGCTGTCTTGCTAGCATGAGGTTGCTTGATATTCTTTCTTACTGCAAATATATTATACAAATGTGAAAACTCCAGATATAATTCCTGAAGATAGGGCACATGCTCCCGTGTATGTTACTTTAAAAGCCTTTTATCAGGAATAAATAAATGTTAAACCAATTGCGATTGCAACTCCATTTTGTTTTGCGTTATCCACATCACAGTTTTCACTACAAATATATATAATGAAATAACACATATACTCAAATATTTAATTTTCGAAATCCATATATGAAAGAGATTCAAAATCAAATAAGAATACTAAGCGGCAAAGTTTTCTTCCTTCCATTCAAAATACTTGTCGAAGGATAGTTTCACTGTACATAACGCTAAATCTTTCAAATATCGCATCATTTTGATGGCAGCACAATAAACGGTCAGAGATAATATATTTGCCCCGGGAATTCCTAAAAACGGATGCAATATATCATCCAAAAACTCTTCGTACGAGATGGAGTGGTCTTTATGAAGAGTTTATAGCGAAAAAATGTTACTGGGGGCTATTACCACGTCCGCGCACACATGCTATGAGGCCGTTATTGTTCAAAGTATTTACTACACTCTGGATAGAGAGTATTTTTCAAAGAAGGCTATTTTGGCCATTTGGGGTTTTCTGAATCGATTTTTTGATGTTTAGATGTGAGCACAACGAGCACTAATGGCGTATTTCATGCAAACATCCCTAGTTGAAAGTTTGAATAAAGAGATAATAAAAATGTTTGCTAAAGTACTCCTGTAAGAATATTTTATACTTTGAAAAATGGTTTCATTAGTTCTTGAGATGGTAGAAATTGGTAACATCACTTGGACATCTATGAAGTTAATTTATATGGAATTTATATTTAAAATTCAAACTGGCGTATTTATTTGAAAGTATAGAGATTTATTTTATTGCGTAAAATGAAGATTAATGACAGCCTTCATTGAAAAAGTACTACTAAAACTTATTCTTTTTTATAAATTTATGTGCAAAAGCCTGTATGTGAAAAAAATTATCAAGTGATTAGCATTTGATTCTTAAGAGAGAATAGCTAATTCTCGCTACATTTTATTTCCGAGGCTTAAAAAATTATACCAATACCAATTGGTACCTATTTGGGATTATGTGATTACAGATTGCCACCAGGATTTGGCAGTTGGGTCCCCTAATCACCAGTTGCCCTTTAAAAGGGGGAGTATATAAGATATTTCTCCCGCCCTCTTAGCATGCCTTCGTGGTGTAGTGGTCAGCGCACTCGACGCGTATTAGAGAGATCCGTGGTTCAAGTCCCTGAGAGGGCATTGCTCATTTTTCACATCTCCTGCTTCCAAAAAACCCTAATGTCTCTACCCGTTTCTTTGAAAAATTACCCTGAAACTGGGAACTGGATATATTTTAAATAATTATTTGCTTTAAATAAAATACTTATAAAATTGATTGACATAAATTATACAAACATTATTAAAGAAACAAGTCTTTAAAAATGATACATTTCAGAGATATTAGTTACGCGTTGTCTTACATACTCGTAAATTCTTTGAAAATGGTTGTATAACTGGTATTGAACATTACAGAAGTGTTATTACCATCAAAAATCAATTTAAGATCGACTTCAAAAATTTTAATTGTTGTCATATGAAGCTGAGACATAATGCGGAGATTTGTTCTCAATGAAAACTGCTTGAATACCTTAAGCCTTAAAGATATGCCATACCGTCTATTGTTCTTAAACTAGGCTATTTATATGAGTAATACCACTTAGTTCCTCCACGTAGAACTTTAATACCAAGCATTTCGCGTAGACAGTCTTCTGTCTTAATCACGAAGGTGGCATTGTAAGGCAGATGGACGTTGCCATTCACCATAATTCTAACTTTCTTATTTCTTCGTAAATGTCATTCTATTTTCTTGATAAAGTACACATAAATGCACGGCTATTAGGGGAAAATCGGCCTAAATATTAAGATTAATCATATTAGAAGGCACTGCAGAAGATATCTTCCGAAACCTTTTGCAGTTATCTTCAGGTCTCCTAAGGTTATATTACTATTACACTGAATTATTTTCCTAAACGAAACATTGCTTTGTTAGTGTTTAATCCAAATAACTTTTTAATATCAAAAACATTTTAAATATTATAGACCAGTGGTCTGAAATAATTCAAATTGCTTGAGAGCCGAAAGCACGGTATGAAAGCAGCTGACGAGCCTTAATTTTTTTCAAAATTAAACTTATTTTTTAACAAAATAAAATTTAAAATTTTATTTACTAAATAGTTATTAAAATTACGTAAACAGTAATAAAAATACTGCAAAGAAAAATTCAAGTTTACACTTTTTTTTCGTTCTGAAATCTGAAGGTTGGTATCTGCAAGAAATTTGTTTTGGTTACACTTTATAATTTGACAGCTAAACATTAAAGATTTAGCCTTATTTTTATTTCAAATAGTAATTCTAATATATTCAATTAACCACTAAATAACTTACTTAAAAACTCAAACTCAAAATTTAAACTCAAAATAAAAAATAACGAAAACTTTCCAAATGGAAAACAATTTAGGAATAAATAATGACAACATATTTTTTTTCTTTTAGTTATTAAACTTTTCTTCGTATACAAAATATATATTATAAACTTGTTTACTTTGTACTACAATTCATCTTCAACACTTGATGGCGTGTCGATTTTGATAAAATTTGTAATCTTGGAGAAAAATGACTAGAAATCATCTTCATAATGAATTCTAGATGCTCATCGGTTAATCTGATTTTTTTCCTTGGACTTATTGATTTTCAACCGCTGAAAAATCTATTCTATCTATGCTGAAAAATCTATTCTATAAATTCGTTTCCAAACAAAGCCGTTAGTCTTATTGCAAAAATTCGTTAAAATTGGTTTATCTTTTGACAAGTACAAAAAAAGTTAATTAGATCTGAATTTTGAAATATTTGAGTAAGGATTTATATCACAGAATAAATTAATTAGCTCCATCTATAGATTTTCTGAAGCGTTACTCATGTTAATTTTTAATGGTACTAAATATAAAATTTGACTCCAAATCATTAAAATCGTAAACCTTTCTTCAAAGCCTTGCCATAATAATTTATGTTATAATGCTAATTAATTTACGAGAAATGTATTCGGGGACTGTGTAAAATAGCTTCATCGGTCACATACGAGTCGCAAATTTGGATCATTGCTTAAGACTATGTCATCTTGAAAAATGACATGGTATCCATCCGCATTTTTATCTGTAAAACAATACTCTCGAGTACTGTGAAGAATCTTTATCTATAGCGCAACATTCAGTAAACCATTTTTGTATGATATGAGCTTTGTATGTGAAGTAAACTTTTAAAACATTACATTACATTTTTGTTTTACATTTTCTTTGAAACAACCAACGTAGTATTTTTCCGAAATTTGTTATTTTGTATACGTGTCTTCCTCCAAGCATATGGCAATAATATTTCGATTCTTCTTTTCCACTCATCGTATGGTCATGCATTATATTATTTTGTTAATTTTACGCAAAAAAAGCGAAACAAAAGCAAGCCAAAATCACTTAACGCATAAATAAGTACAACATCTTCAATTTGAAATAGAAAGATATGTTATCATGCTTTTAATTAAACTTCATTTTCAAGACAAAAATTGGGTTAAAAAGATGTATTAAATGAAAAACTAGAATAAATACCTGAGAAAAAATCTTGAATTACGAAGAATATTAAAGCTCATTTACTGCAAAAGGAAAGAGGCATTGCGAGAAAACCGTCCAACGGGGGGAAAGGAGAACCGTACCGTTAAGGAATTTTTAATCCACGTTCTTCGGCTTACCTGTTCGCAAATAGTAAATTACTATTGTTGCAACCTATTTATGTAACAGTTTAAGATGCTGATGTAGTAATTTGCGGTTAAGATAACCAGCCGTAAACCAGCCTTTTCTTTAACCGGTCATATTTTCATCAAGATTCTTTGCCCAAATCAAATTTCCGTTGCAGGTCTAAGAAAGCATGTCGCTTACTCATAAACATCACATGAATGTTAAAGGGAAAAAATACTGCTAATTACAATTTCAAAAATTTCCGAGTTTTTTCGCATAATTTAGTTGTTGTTACTTGTGTCTTTCACGTCTCTACTCACTACGCATTTTTAGCTATTCTAGACAAGGTCAATAGGCAAATCTTTCCAACTCTGACATCACTTACTTATAGAAGTGAAAGAAACCAAGATTAGCAGAGAGGGTAACCTTAGAAGGTAACCTCTCCAAAATTGTAGTGAGGTAACCTTAGGAGTAGACCTCTCCAAAATAACCTTGAGACAAAACGAAGACAAGAAGGGAACGGGGAAGATGCTGATTTTAAGTAGACTAGGCATCAATGAAGTAATACAAGAGTAAATCTTGTTGTACCTTGGTTCTGTTAGGAACCCAAAAGCTATGAAGGAAGATGACGAATATGAACGAACCAATCAGTCAAAAGTCAGAAAACGCTTCACATTGCAATGGGAGGATATCGACTGGATTGAATTCTATTTACGGCAAAGCATATATCGTGGGAGAAAAGAAAACATCACAGTTTTGGAAAATCATGGTGTGATGCAGACTTGTTTTTTTTCCAGGCTTTAAAAATTATAAATATATATAATGTACTAGCTGTTGTACGTAAAATTAATTTTCTACTCATTTTCAGTTTCTGAATACTTTTTACATTTTTAGCAAAAAATTTTTAACTAATTCAAAAATATGAAATATTCCTCATTCCTTCTTGCGCTCAAATATCATTATGAGAATATATATATGTATAAATTTAAAGTCTAAAAACACATGTCTGCGATAATGTCATGATGCGATAATTTGTAAATGTTTTATTTTTTATAACGATATTTTCTACGGCGATGTTTTTGAGCCACTTTATTTTCGAACGCAATATTTCAAACACCGATGTTTTAGAGCTGCAATGTTTTCTTGTTGCTTTCTTTTTGCCTTGCATTACGATGCTTTCGACGGACACCGAAATAGTTTCTCTAATTCAAACATCCCATGAATAATTCTCTGAAACTCCATTCAAAATGTTTAACATGAGGAACGTAATAATGGAAATTTATGAAACGAAATTTTTTTGTCTAAATGTTAGGCTCAAGATAAGTCTCAATCCAAAAGCAAAATAACGGATGAAAGCGTTTTTTTTAATGTTTTCAAAAGAGCAGGATAAATATATTTAACAGGCTAGTTTGTAAAATTAAAAATTCGTAAAGAGAAGTTTCAATGTACGATTAAATACATTTTTTCACACGAAAATATTTTCCCAGTGTATTGCTTTCATTACAAAAATCAGAAAACTTAATATACATTTATTTTGTAGTTTATGCACATTTTACAAGTTAAGTGTCCTAACAAAATCTAACCTTAATAAATGACGCAGAAATATCGATCATTACCACGTTTCCAAACCTAGAAACTATGTAATTTGATGCACATCGAGCTACTAACAAAAACAATATAAATTCATTAAATGTTAAAAGCTTTAGCTCTAAGATTAAGCAATAACACTTACTCTAATTAGTGGCGTTTTTATTCACCCTACTTAATTAGTAATTAAAAATAAATTATAGCAATTAATAAGAACTGTCGCTTTTCCTTGATTCGAGGGTAAAATAAATCGCTATTTAGAAAGAAGATAAACTAAGGACGTAGAACGTTCTAATTAGTTTTTCGATTGATCAATTAGTTAATTAAATATTCAGAAAATATGTCAAGCGCCATTATTGAATTAAATTTTTATTCGTTTGTTTTTACCTAATTATTCATAGGATTTCAGGAAATAAATCATCGTAATAAAGTTCTTTAGCGGAGAATGAATAATTTTTTATTTTTGTGTAAAAATCCATTTACAGCTTTAAAAAAATGTTTGTATGTTTTCTACTGCTGCATTTTGAATTTGAATTACGGCTAAATTTTTATTTTATTGTTAACATCTAAAGTAGATTATGAAATTCGGAATAAATATATTTAGAGGAACATTTTAATTGCAGAACTTTATTTAATTTTATTTCTTACGGGAGAATTCGATAATTAACATAATAAAAGATTTGATGAATTTACTTTATCATTAATTTATTCAATGAAATGTAAAATAAAAGAAAAATATGAGCAATTCGTTGCAGCTGATCGGTAAACGAGGAGTTGTATTTTAAAGAACAAAATTGTTAAAAAATGTCTCTTGTTTTGCGAGACACAGTAGTATCTCAGATATGCGTATAAAGGATTTTAAAAAGTTTAAATATCGATTTTTAAAAACAATGGAAGGTAATTTAAACTATAAATAATTTACCCCGAAGAAGATAAGGCAGGATAGCTTTGATTAGAATATAAATTTTAAGAAATTCTTTCATTTACTAGTTTTCACCAAAAATGAATGGTTTAAAGAATAATGTGATTGACTTTCTTATGCAGATTGTTAGAGGAAAAAAAAAAAAAAAAAAAAAAAAAAAAAGGCCGAAAAACTTTTATAATGAGTTTCAGTTTTAAATTTTAAATGAAATGTGTTCATTTTCCATTCTTAATTAAATAATTTTAAGCATCAGTATTTAATTATTTTTATTTAACTAATTATGCTAATGACGTGAATAAAAACTCAAGTATTGTTTTGCATCATTTTCATAAAACAAGAAGCTAAATGAAAAGCGAAGAAACACATTACTGTGAAACAATGCAAAATCGGGTTTCGAGACTATAATCCTTTTAAGCTAATAAATAAAAGAAATCTGAAAGGATTCAGATTTTAACGATCGCTCAAAAGGGTTCTCAGCGAAAATTTAATAGGATAATAGACGAATATGCATTTAGACTATCATGAGAACGTTATATATCTTCTGTATATTTAAAAAGTAAAAATATGTGTAATGTAATTTTATTAAGATATCGAATGTTTTTAATTAGATATATCATGAATTAGATGCCTTTTTAATTAAATCAATCATATTAAAAGTAAAAAAAATATTCCTAAGAATTGCCTCTATTGCTTTTGAATAGTTTAGGAAAGACTAATATCTTACGTTTTTTCGAATGGCAACAAAATTGAATGAAAAGGGAAACAACGCGTCAAAATTAAAGAATGTAAAATCGTGCTTCGAGATTGAAAGCGCAAAAAGAGCTCATACGAGCGATGCATTATTTTCTTCTAAATCCATATAAGCTTTGCCATCTGGATATAGCGATTTTGCCAGCAGGGAAGATGAGATAATCTGCTACGCCATGCAGTGGCGTAGCGAGGGAGGGGGAGGGGTAAGGGGTTTATGATGCTCCGAGCGCTGCTCGCAGAGGGGCGCCAAATGGTCTCCAAACAAGATTTTCCCGGAAAATTTAAGTTTTTATTTTGATCTATTTTTGGAAAATATATTTAAAATTAATAATTATTATAATATAATTAATTATTTATTTTCTTGGTTTGTCTGATAGAATGTGTAATAAAATGTTTGCAGTACATCAACCAAATATCTCCGCATACAAAACGTTCTTTCTGACCACTTTATTTCTCTAAAACAGAGATATATTTTAGTTTTTTTTCAACGAAATGCGCATATAGTCCCGCTTTTTATTTTAAAACGATAACACGACTTTTCCAGAATTTCTCAAACATATCCAGTTTCCAAAAAAACGATTCCATAGTCTGGAAATGACATTTTTGGAAACTCCTAACACTTCCGCTACAATGGATTTCGTTTGACTCTCCCGTAAACGACTGATGGCCTTCCTGACTACCGATTCAACTAAGTCATCTTGCTGAGACATCGTATATTCACTGGTACAAAGCATTCAACGCGTGTCAATTGTTTTTAATCTCCTACTACAAGGGAATGCTGCAGGTCGCTCCTTACTCCTTATCTAATACGTATAGTTTTCGACGTAACAGATTAAATTTGCATATTTTGTAAAGGTTATAATTTTCCCTTATAATCTCTTTTATTTCTTTTTGTTAAAATGGTTGCAATTATATGGTTATTTCATACCGAGCTCCCCTAATTGTATACATCCCCTAATTATATTTATCCCCTAATTGTTTTGAGCAGTGAATGTGACTGCAAGATGTTACTCCGCAGTAGAAAACAAATTGAACCTAAAACTCCATTACAGATCTATGGAGAAAATGTTTTTCCAAACCTAAGAGTCGCATTTCAGATACTCCTTACTATTTCGTTATCAAATGCTAGCCATGTACGTTCGTTCAGCAAATTAAAAGAAATTTTAACTATTTACAATCAACTGTGGGGCAAGATCCCCTAAGTGATCTAGCATTTTTAAATGTGGAAAGAGAAAAATTTGAAATTAAATTTGAAAAATTTGAAAATTTGAAATTTTAATGAAGTAATTGATAAATTTCCTTCATCTAAGGCAAGAAAAATGTATACATAGTAATTAATTATATTAATATATTATAATATTATATTATTATTAATAAATATATCTACGTATCTGTAATATATATTAAACTTTTAAGTGTTTAAAAATTGTACTTTTTTAAAAACGATTATATAAATATGTAAAATAAATAATACCTTTTTAACTAATTCTAGATCATCGTATGTTTGATTTTTCAGCCGACACAGATACATTTCCGAATCCAATGCTGGTGTAGTTAGGTAATGACTATTCTTAACTTTTAGATTATTTTTATGGTAGGTTCAGCATTTGATTATTATGCATTATTTTCTTATTACGAATATATTTTATACATTATATTACTGTAAGTGTTTTTTTTTTTTTGGGGGAGGGGGCGCCAAAAAGGTATTTTGTCCTGGGCGCCAGTTATGCTAGTGACGCCACTGACGCCATCCTTCCGTATTCGAACTCCTGACCTTCCGATTACAAGCTGGATATACTTTCAGGTACACTGCGAAGTTATACCTTACATTAAAGTTATACCCCATTTAAAGAGCGACAGGACAGAAAGATAACGCAGTTGCCAAGTCCAGATGGTGACGAATTATCATCCACCACATTTTTAATTCTGATTCACTTGCAGAGTGATTTTGGAATTTTTGGAGAAGAAAAGTGAAATAATCAACGGCGCTGTCAGCAGGATTCGAACTCAGGACCTTTCCATTGCTAACTGGAATACATGCGTATTGAACAGATGCGTAGGAAGTCCGCAAGATTCCTCTTACAGGCATCTTTATGTTTCATTTTTTTTCTGCAGGAAAGAGTTTCGCTTAATTCAATCTGAGTTATCCGTAGTAGCATCGGATAAAAGCAAATGTTTTACTTAAAATTATGAGATACTGCTATACTGGTTTTTATGAATCTATGGGTATTTCTGGTAGCATGTTTCTCAGTATACGTGAATCTCAGATAGATTTTTTGTATTTATCCTAAAGTTTTTTAACCTTTTGTTTCTCACATATTAACAAATTAAAAAATGACAGTAAAAAACAAAGTACAACTTTAATCAATAAACAGTAAAACAGTAAAACTTTAATCAATTTTTCAATGTCTCTATACTGAAGTATATTTAATAAACACGCTTTTTATCAATTTCCGTTATTTCGAAACATAAATTCTCAAACCTTTCTGAAAGGTTTTTAATTCTGAATTTTGGATCAAGATGAAGCAAATGTTTAAATGTGAAGATGAGAAAGCTTCGGGTGTAATAGAAAGTTTTCAATGATTGATATCTCTTTGAAGGGCAGTGATAAGTTTCCATCTTTCGCCTGTTGCTTATCTTTTTCAGATAGACTTAAGCGGATTCCTATGTACATACATAAACCACCATAGTGTTTCCTGTGGAGTATATCCCTCGTTATACCACACAAGAAATATAATGGTCGTTTGTCGGTTACAAGGGAAAACCTCGCTGATCAAACAACAAATGGAAAAAAACATTGTCTTACAAACATCGTGGGAGAAAAAAAGGAGCATCTCAGTTCTAAGACATCGTGATATAAAACATCTTCACAAATAATAAAGCGGTTCAAAAGCTTCGCCGTTTTATAATATCGTTACAAAACATGTCGCGGTAAAAAATAAAGCACCTACAAATCATACTGTGATGCTAACATTGCAGACACGTGCATTCAGAATTTAAACGCTTTAAATAGTATATGTTAATATAATGATTTGTGAGCACAAGCAGGAATGAGGAATACTTTTATCTCTGTATTTCATATTTTTGAATTTATTAATAAATATTTACTGAAAAACAAGTAATATTAAAAAAAATTAAAGTCAATTCCTACTTAAATCACCAAAGAAAAATTTTATTTTAGTTACTTTTTATTAACATTATTGTTGCGTGCGTACGGGTTCGTTATGAAATGAATGCACAAGTCCGATGAAAAATGAACAAAAAAAATTTATTAATATCACAACAAAAATGCTTAAATTTTCTCAAATTATCATGCAGTATTACAATATCTCACAGTAGTTATCTTTTAACTACTCAAATGTCCAATAGAACGCAATTAAAAACAGCTAAAGAACGCTAATCCGCGAATTCGCTACAATCAACAAGAGCAGTTTTCTAAACAACAACAAACTAAGCAACTACTACAAACTGAGATGTTTTCCTCCTTTTATAAGATTTTAAAATCACGCGCTAGAATTTTCCAGTACTTTCTCGAAATCAAAAAGAGATATTTATTTATTTAATGCACGCGCTCTTGTAATTTCAATTTTACGGCTTAGCTTTCTTTTAATATTCGTCACGCGCTGCACTGCGCGAGAAATAAAATCATTTAATTTGTAATTGAACTAACATTAGCTTTTTAAATACCAAATTCGTAACACTGCCCCCCTCCCAAGGACTGCACGTCCCGGGCAGTACAATCCCTGGACAGGAAGCTAAACTTACAACTGTGGCATAAATGCATTAATAAGCATTACATTACAATAATAAACAACATGAACAATAAATGCAATACATAAAACAAATCAAATACACATTTAAAAACAAAACGGACCATGGTCTTATACTATTTACAATTATTTACATTATGTACTATGGCCATAGTAATGAGCTAACCTGTCGTAATGAACGACTTTAGGTTTAGAGTTCGAAGACTTACGAATCCGAACCACGACGTCATTCAGCCTGTTTAGGACTGTGTACGGCCCATCCCAAGGTGACTGTAATTTCGGACAAAGTCCTTTCCGTCGAGTCGGATTCCACAACCACACCTTGTCTCCTTCGTGGAATTGATGTTCAGTAGCTCTTGTGTCGTATCGGGTCTTCATCTTCTCCGTCGCCAAGTTGACTCGCTCTCGTGCAAAATTGTGCATCACTTCAAACCGGGCCTGGAGATCTTGAATATATTCCTCAGACGATGAAGGAGCATCCGGAGGGCGGCCAAACAATAGATCACAAGGCAGACGAAGGTCACGACCGAAGAGCATCTGTGATGGAGAATAGCCGGTAGTCTCGTGGACAGCACTGCGATAAGCCAGTAAAAAGAGTGGTAATTTCTTGTCCCAGTCCTGTTGGTTTCTGGAAACCACTAATGAGAGGTTATTAAGGATGGTTCGATTGAACCTCTCTACCATTCCGTCCGACTGGGGATGCAATGGCGTCGTTTGAGTTTTGTCAATGCCAAGTAGTTTGCATAGTTCTTTGATTACTGCCGAGGCAAAATTCCTTCCCTGATCGGAATGTAACTGAAGAGGCACTCCGAACCTGGAAATCCAGTGCTGTATCATTACCTCAGCTACTGTGACTGCCTCTTGATCAGGAATAGGATAAGCTTCAGGCCACTTGGTGAAGTAATCAATGACAACGAGTATGTATTTGTTGCCATCAGCAGTTCGTGGCAGAGGTCCCAGGATGTCAAAGGCGATACGTTCAAAAGGCGCACCTACGTTGTAACGTTGCAGTCTGCCTCGGCTGCGTTTCCTCGGCCCTTTCCGACCTGCACAGGCATCGCAAGATCGGCACCACTTTTGCACGTCATTCTTTGCATTATTCCAGTAAAAGCGCTCACGAACTCTCTGTAAGGTCTTCATAATTCCAAAGTGACCTCCTGTAGGGCTGTTATGTAGTTCTTTGAGGACATCAGGAATCCGGGATCTTGGAAGTATCAGTTGCCATCGGAACGTCTTCCCATCATCCGACTCGAATTTCCGGTATAAGACGCCGTTTCGAATGTGAAGTGAATCCCAGAGTGCCCAGTATTGTTTTGTTGTAGGACTACAGATAGAAATGTCCTGCCATGTAGGTTTTCTGTTTGATGACTCTATTAAATCAAGTATGGGTTTAATGTCGCGGTCTTCCAGCTGGTCTTTCCTGACTTCATCATCACTCCACGGGTCTCGATCAGCCGATGTTGATGTTGTAATTTGTCTTGCGACCGAAGTCAGCAGCTCGTATTTCGCTTCCACCCTGGAACAATATCGGCAGCTTTCTTGGCAAGGTCTTCTAGACAGGGCATCGGCGTTTCCGTGTGATGATCCCTTACGATGACGGATAGTGATGTCATATTCTTGGAGTCTCTGTATCCACCTGGCTATTTGACCCTCAGGATTTTTGAAATTTAAAAGCCAGGCCAATGAGGCATGGTCCGTGCGGAGGAGGAATTTTCTCCCGTATAGATAATGATGGAAATGTTCTACAGCTTTGACTATGGCGAGCAACTCTTTCCTTGTGACACAGTAATTCCTCTCCGGTTTAGACAGGCACTTGCTCCAGTAAGCTACTACACGTTCTTGGCCGTCTATTTCTTGGGACAAAACAGCACCGACACTTTCATTGCTCGCGTCGGTGTCGAGAATAAATGGTCTGTCGAGCTGAGGATACGTCAGGATTGGAGCAGATGTTAAAGCTTCCTTTAAGTTGTTAAATGCATCCTCGCATTCCTTTGTCCACAAGAATCTTTGCTTGCTCTCTGTCAGCTTGTGAAGTGGTCTTGCGATGGAAGAAAAGTTCTTCACGAATCTCCTATAGTATGTGCAAAGCCCTAGGAAGCTTCTCAGCTGATGCACATTTTCGGGACGCGTCCAGGATTTAACCGCTGATACCTTTTCAGGATCCGTGCGCACACCTTCTGCAGAGATGACATGTCCCAGGTAAGTCACTTCCTTTCGGAACAATTTGCATTTAGCGGGACTCAGCTTCAGATTGGCTTCTTTCAGTTTCTGAAGCACCTTTCTAAGATTTTCTAGATGCTCTTCAAAACTCTTTCCGACGATGATGATATCGTCCAGGTATATCAGACAGGCTTCGTAGGAAAGGCCTTTCAAAACAGTCTCCATAAGACGTTCGAATGTTGCCGGCGCATTACACAGTCCAAACGGCATCACTTTGAACTGCCAAAGTCCTTGTCCCGTAGTAAATGCCGTCTTTTCTCGGTCTTCAGGATGGATTTCTACCTGCCAATACCCACTCTTTAAATCAAGTGTTGAGAACCACTTGCTTCCAGAAAGAGTGTCTAGAATGTCATCAATTCTAGGAAGAGGGTAACTGTCTTTCTTCGTAACCTCATTCAACCGGCGATAGTCAACGCAAAATCTTGTTGAGCCGTCTTTCTTTCTGACGAGAACGATGGGAGATGCCCATGGACTCGCTGAATGCTCGATGACATCGCCTTCTTCCATATCTTTTAACAGTGTTCGCACCTCTTCCTGTTTAGCAAACGGTAGACGTCTTGGATGTTGCTTGATTGGGGGATGATCGCCAGTATCTATTCTATGTTGTGTCAAACTAGTTCGACCCACGTCAGAAGACGAGCGGGAGAAAACAACTTGAAGATCTTTAATGACGCGATCGGCAGCATTTTTCTCTTTATCGTTTAATTGTGCATTCTGCAATAACTCCGATGTAATGCTCTCTGAGGACACGGATTCTGGGATGTTACTCTTTCTTTCAACGCTGGTTACTGGAGTACATGTTGCAACCACTTCACCTTTCTTAATAACTCTCGACTTTTCAGTTACATTGGCGACTCTCACCGGGATAACCGTTCTGGATAGGTCGACGAGTGTTGAGGCTACTAGTACTCCTTTTGGGATATTACAGTTATTGGGATATTCTATGATGCCGTAGCGGAAATTTCTATTTTCGGCTATGGATCCAGGAAGTAAAATTTCTGTTCTTGCCGGTATTGTGATATAGTCTTGTGCTATGATTTTATGGACAGATTTAACTTCTTCATCATTAACGAGAAATAACGCTATGTCCTCAGATGTAGAATGCAATTCGTTATTTTTAAAATCCAAGTAAAAATTGTATTTCCTTAGAAAGTCCAATCCGAGTATGCAAGAATCAGTGATCTCTGCTACATATGCCGTGTGATGGTAAGCGGCACTTCCAAACGTGATGTTAACATTTACTTTTCCGTCGATGTCGATCTTCTCACCGGACACAGTCTGGAGGGTAACGCAGGGCGGCGTCCAGATAAGTTTGTTTCCTAGTTGTTGAGCCAAATCTTTTCGGATGATGGTGACGTTGGCTCCTGTATCTATAGTCATATTGCACGGAACTCCATTAATATGTCCTATTATGAAAAGTCCATTACTGCCGCCTCTCACTGCAGAAATCTGAAGCGCTTTAAACGGGGGCTTTTCATTATCTGGCAACCTCCGCCCCGCGAGATGGCCACTAATTAGTTTCCCTGCTGCTTGTTAGAAGCGGTCTTAACATCACTACCCTGGGGTGTTTTGCAGTTTCGTCGTATGTGTCCCTCAGCACCGCAGTTCCAGCACTTAACGGTCGGTTTCTTCTCACCAATATTCCGTCTCAAGGCGTTCAGTTGTCTAGTTAAATCGTCAAGTCTAGCGGTGACTTGATCCCCTGGCTCCTGGACTTGAGCAGCTCTGACTGGGTGGCGGTCTCGACGAGTGGCTTGCTGGGCTGCCTCAAATTTCATGGCGTACACTAGAGCACTTTTTAAATCTTTTACATCCGCCATTCGTAGAGCTTTCTGTATTTCAGTATCTCGGATACCGTCGATAAAGTATTGCAAGGACAGGATTTCCCTTGTTTCTGTCGGGCATTCCGAAAAGGCGAGATGGGACAGCCTTTCAACATCCGCGGCGAGCTCCTGAAGTGTTTCGGTAGGCTTCTGTTGACGAGATTTTAATTGGAGCCTGCTGTAGTCTTTTAAACACTTCTCCCCAAAGCGCAACTCCAAGGCGCCGAACAGAGCTTCGAAATCTAACCTTTTGTTTTCGGGAAGAGTCTGAAGGATATCCGCTGCGTCGGCTCTTAGAGAAGCGGCGAGATGACAGGCCTTAGCTTGGGAATCCCATCCATTCGCATCCGCCACGATAGAAAATTGTGTCTTATACACCTGCCAGGAGGTCTTCCCATCATATGTGGATAGCTTCAGAGGTGGACGAGCAGGCATTGGTAAGAATTTAAAATCATCACTCCTGCTCCCTGCCGACGCTACGAATTTCTTTAAAGTATCCATTTCTTTGGCAACTGCAGAAACTCTCTCATCAATTTGTTGTTCGATTTGGTGTTGGACGGCACAAACTCTTCCTTCAATTCGTTCCTCCACAGCAGAAACTCTCCCTTCTATATGTTCTTTTACAGAAGAAACTCTTTCTTCTATTTCTTCTTTCACCGAAGAAACTCTTTCTTCAATATGATCTTTTACGGAAGAAACTTTTTCTTCAATATGTCCAACTTTATTTTCAACTGCGTCAATTCTGCCTTCCATAGCTTCAAATTTATTTTCTATTATGCAAGTAATTTCTCTTTTCATTTCTTCTTGACCAGCTTGAACGGCTTTCATTTCGTCCTTAACGGATTCCTGGCCCAATTTCATTTCTTCCTTAACGGATTCCTGGCCCAATTTCATTTCTTCCTTAACGGATTCCTGGCCCAATTTCATTTCCTCTTTAATTTCTTTTTTAAATGAGGCAAAGGCTGATATTAACTGCCTTAATTGCTCTTCCATCGCTCTTGTTATTGGCATTCAAATCCCACCGCTGCCACCAAAAATTGTTGCGTGCGTACGGATTCGTTATGAAATGAATGCACAAGTCCGATGAAAAATGAACAAAAAAAATTTATTAATATCACAACAAAAATGCTTAAATTTTCTCAAATTATCATGCAGTATTACAATATCTCACAGTAGTTATCTTTTAACTACTCAAATGTCCAATAGAACGCAATTAAAAACAGCTAAAGAACGCTAATCCGCGAATTCGCTACAATCAACAAGAGCAGTTTTCTAAACAACAACAAACTAAGCAACTACTACAAACTGAGATGTTTTCCTCCTTTTATAAGATTTTAAAATCACGCGCTAGAATTTTCCAGTACTTTCTCGAAATCAAAAAGAGATATTTATTTATTTAATGCACGCGCTCTTGTAATTTCAATTTTACGGCTTAGCTTTCTTTTAATATTCGTCACGCGCTGCACTGCGCGAGAAATAAAATCATTTAATTTGTAATTGAACTAACATTAGCTTTTTAAATACCAAATTCGTAACATTATTAACATTTTTTCATTTAGGCTACATAATGGGACATTACATCCGCTTCATCCAACTCTATAAAACTACAATTCCTGAATTTCATACACTTTAAAAGTCTTTAGAACTCTGTCTTACTCTTGCCAGTTTTTTTGTTAAATATTACACACAGTCGTGTACTATTATTTATAAGTTGTTATAAAATTTATTTTTACAGAACTTCAGAATTCCTAATAAATGGTCATTATTTGTAAGTCTTATAATATATTTAATAAAAACAGCATATCTTTAGTTCGGATAAACAGGAATAAATAAGTAGGAATTGACTTTAATATGTGAAAAAACTATATTAACATCGAGTGCGATCCACTACAAGTTTAAAAATATGTATTTGAACTTTAGTGGATGAATAAAAATTATTTTATTAACGACTGAAAATTTGAACAAGATATAGGGAGAGTGTGAGCTCATAGTATGAATTTAGGAAAGAAAGAAACTTAAGTCTCAAAAAACTGAAAATGAGTAGAAAATCAATGCTATGCATAGAATTTAGCAGAATTTTAAACTTACGTAGTTAACTATTAAAGATTATTGTTTAATAAATCTCTTTTATGAAGTTGGAATAGTAGTAATCTCTTTCGTAAAGTTCGATTAGTATTGCAAACATACATTTAAAACTTTTAAAGTCTGAAAATACATCTCTGCAATGTTATTAATGATGCGATGATTTATTTATAGGTACTTTATTTTCCACCCTGATAATTTCCACGACAAGCCGCCTAGACGGTATAGTGGTTAGGAAGCCTGACTGCGATACCGAAGGGCATGTTCGAATCCCAGAGAAGGCATGGTTGTAACTGTCCGTCCCTTCATAGGAGGCTATGGTGGCCCACCTATTAGGTGCCTCCATAATAAAGAGACCACCACATCTGGCCTTGTATAGATTAATGATGGACTGTGTTACACTATAACAGTTCACAATCTGCCATTGGGAAAAAAAAATTCACGACAATGTTCTAAAACTGCGTTTTAAAACCAAAACTAAAATGTTTCACCTCTTTATTGTCTACGATGATATTTATACCACCATGTTTTAGAATTACGCTCTCTTCTAATTGCTTTCTTTGCTCCCACGATGTTCTGAAGATATTTTCCCTTTGAATTGTTTTGTCTGCGTCATTTGTGACCGCAATATGTTTGTCGCAGCGTTTCCCGCCAACATATGTTCGTCTATGTACATAGCAGAGCGTTGACAAAAGGTGATTAGCTCATTTGATGACTATCTTTTAAAGCGTTACATGACAGTTATTTTAATAGGCATATTAACTGCAATTTTCCCCAAAATATCCTTATCCTTTCTCTTGACTTATACCATTGTTCGCCAGCTCGTCTTTACCGCTCTCAGACTGCAAACAGCGTGGTCATTACAAATGAGGGAGGGAGTCAGCGACTACCCCCCTTACAAAAAAGAGGGATTGTTGAGTTAGATAGAGAATAACTCCAACGTTCCATTGATTCAGTATTTTTTTATCTGAAAAGATTATTGGATTTTATAGCATCGAATTCCGGTTCCATTATTGAAAGAAGAGTGTTAGAAAATTCAACTTATTTGGACAAAAAAATAATAGAGCGGGGTGGGGTGTTGAAAAAGTTTTTTTTTTTTTTTTCAAAAACGAGTGAGTGTTAGGGGTGGATCAGCAGTATATGCACACAGATAAGGGGCGAAGGTGATCTGTCATCGAACGCGAGACACGACAAGTGACTCAAAATGCTTGTCGCAAATGGTAGCATTTCTAGTCGTCAATCGACCACTAAGCAACTCTCTAAAATTTCGAATGGGATATTTTTTGATAATCTAGAACCCATTTCTTAAACTCGGTTTAAAAATAACAGAGCGGAAAGGAGATTGAGGGAATAAAAACCGCAAATGCATGAAAGTGATATAAACAAGGGTTGTTATTTGTAACTGTCCACATTCTTTATACTCAGTGTTGTCCCTATGACAGTTTCATCGATCAGAATCAAATGAAAATACAGAAAATACTTTTTAAAATGCTCAAATACCAAATTTTT
The DNA here is from genome assembly GCF_044657685.1 of Stegodyphus dumicola. Taxonomy (NCBI): domain Eukaryota; kingdom Metazoa; phylum Arthropoda; class Arachnida; order Araneae; family Eresidae; genus Stegodyphus; species Stegodyphus dumicola. The sequence continues at coordinate 41,827,479 of NC_140776.1, forward strand.
AGCCGTTTATTTGGAATAAGAGTAAGTTTAGGCTGTTCCAGAATCCCCGAAATCAATTTGGGTTAGTAATGTTTGTTTTTAAACGCGGTTTGAACAAACTGTATTTTAGAAATTCAGCTATTATTCTAAGCTAAGACGAAGGAATTTTAGTTTTTACAGAAGTTGATTTGGTATGTGAAGACCCAAAATTTTACAGTTATTTTTTATTTATAATTATTATTATTTACTCCTTTTAAATTTTATTTTATTGCGAAAAAGCGTGAAAATAAATATTTATAACAAAAAATATTTCTTACTTTCTCTAAAACAATAACTTAGCTTTTCCTTTCAAATTAGGGAAATTAGGGAAACATACAGCAGAAAATTCAATAGTCATATAATTCACTATCTTAACTCATTAGGTTAACTTCTAACACACTATTTAGAGCTCAGCCAGAGTTTTGATTTACCTTCGTTTTTAATAATGATCCTTACCCCTTTTTTGTATAATAGATAATGCTCTTCATTTCTTGCATAAAAGTTTTGTATAGTAAATTTTGCATAATTTTTTATATAAATATTTAAATATTTCTCTCGAAATATACAGCATTTACTTGCACATTTCTGCTAATAATTCAAATTTCTCAAACAGAAGTCATAAGCTGGCATAAAATTCGCCAAGTATTTCACTTTCATTGTATTTTAAAAATAATAGTTACTACCTAACTTTAAACAATGATTACTCAAATTATGGACGGAACATTTCCCTAAACTCCACATTTTTGGAAAAACTTCCTTTCAAGTGCTCCACAGGTGGGGTATCAAGAAACCAACATGTGCATAGTATATAATATAAAATGCATATTGTCTAGCGATGAGTTCACCTTAAAATCTCCCCACCCGTGGAGATCTCCATTCGAAACAAATAATGCGAATCACATTAAAGACTGAGTTAGAACTGCTGATGGCTAGACCGCAGAATCGTGGATGTCTTTGGGAAGACTGATTGGTTTTAACAAGGACTAACGATGGCCATGTCTTAATGATTGTTTAAACTTTGAATTCCGAAGAATGTGCTGTGTATCAGAATGTCGATGTACCGTTTTGATTGTAAAACTCATGACTGAGTAATTTACAGAGTATAAAAATTATATATGAAATGTTCGACATCCTGTTCCATCCACTGATCATGACACCATTAGTACATGTCTAGAGTACGTTAGAGGACAGAGCTGAAAAATCTTGTTTCTTCTCCATAACTGTGAAATGAAATAACCACTGTTTTTCAAGAAAAATGACTAAAAAAACATCTTTAATTAATGAACAAGGCTTGTATCGCTTATTTCCAAACACAATCGCCGTGTTATTAAACTTCAAAAGAGGGCCGACACCGCTACACTTTATCTATAAGTGTTACAATTTCATTATCTAACTCGTGTAATTTGCCTCGTAATTTGCTTAAAATATGAATCAAAATTTTAATCAAAAGTACAATTTTTCAATTATTTCTACAAATAAAATACCATTTAATCAAAATGGATAACCCCCTTATAATTTTTTTCAGTACATCTTAAATATTCCAGTGTGGAATTTCTTGAATTAGAATCTTGAACTGGATCTTCGATGGACTTTTACATATTCGAAGAAGGTTTGTGTTAGTGAAGAGGAAGTGCAGGTTGGAACAGATAGGCAATTCTGTTCCTGTCGCACTCTCCTTGAGAAAGCGACTAATATATACTGGGAAAGGAGAAAGATGATGAAGAAGAAGGAGAAAAAGATGAAGACCGCAGAGTAAGAAATTTAGGTGGAAGGAAGCTTACGATGACCGGCAGACTTTCATACATTTCCCGTGAAGAATTCGTCTATATCCTTACATGATGCTATAAAGCCTTTTTGTATATACAATGAATTTTTAACACTACGACGGCATACGAAATTATATGCCACACACACGAAACTAAATATCATCATACTGAGAAATTTGTAGTTTTCATGTGATAATAAACATGGTCATTTTAAAATGTATAATTTAGTTTTTCTGAAATATAAAATCAGGTTATGTTATGTACTTTAATTTTAAATAATCTTCAGGATTTTCAATGTTATTTATTTGATTTTGCCCGGTAGATCACAAGCACTACCAACGAACTTCGCATGTTGCAATTTCTACAGATGTCATCACAAAATATAAGCAATGAAGTATGTATTCAATGCTAAAAATTCAAAAACTTCTTAAACTGAACCATGTCGTAACAGTTTCTGCTGGTTAAAAGAGATTCTACTGTATACTGATTAGAGTAATTCTCTCCACTGCATTCACACTGATTAATTTTTTCCTTAGTCCGAAGCAATGGAAATAATACAATAATGGGCCAATGTTAAAAGCTATATCATTGTAGAGCAGCTGTTCCACATTTCAGTCTTTACTTCTGGAATAAATTTGTAAGACAAATTTTCTCTCGCGTTTTTTGTGCCAGGATTCTTGTCATTTTATCATAAGTTGTAGGGCAGCAATATGCTTGATGTGAATAGTATCATAAATTCCAGGCCATTGATGGCATTGGCTGTTTGCCTAGCTAATTTTTCAACGACGCTGCTGGTGATTTTTGTATGAGGAGGAACCTAGCTCAGAGTAAGCCTGTAGTATGAGGGCAGTTTTAATGGGAAGTCTCCTTATTTTATCGAGAAGGAAAGTTTGTATGGCAGTTATTGCTACAAGGATGGATAATGAATCATGATATTAACCATGCTGCAAGAAAAGCCTTTACCTCAGCCAATTAAACTATACTGCTGATGGCTAAGCGTCGTTTATTCATATGAATAACAGAGTTACGCTGAATATAACAGAAAGCTGTACCCGTTCCCAGGTCCCTTTTCGACCATCGAAATAGACATTTGAGTTTGCCAGGGCCAGTTTAATTCGCATTCATAAGCATTTTATTACTTATACTAGTCTTATATGGGTAGTATTTCGTGGTAACTTATATGTTTCTCAAAATCGAAAACAATATGAGAGTATTTCCATAAAGCAGAACTTAGGGTGGCCTCGCTTTTCACAACCAAATCAAGAGATGGTAACCCTGCCAGCACTTGTAATGCCGCAATGACGTTGTCCTACTGAATCTGCATATTATCAGTTTAACTTAGTTTCACATATGCTGTCAGTCCAATGCGCATATAGCTGCATCGCCATATACAGAATACGCTTTGTAACTGCATAATACCATAACTTCAGTTGGAGGACCGGAAAGTTCCATTTTAATGAGGCCATAAGCTTCGTAGTGTTTTTGAAGATCGAAATTCAATGTTTGAAACTTCTACGATGAGACGGTCATAGAATGGTATCAATAATTTTCAAGTAATGAATGATTTGTTCAAAATGCCCATTAGTTTAAAGTATGTGTTATGTTTCAGTTCTGACTTGCGTCCGATTAACAGCACTTGAGTTTTATTAGGCAGATATAATTAATTTGGGCTCTTTACCCATGCTAAAGTTATTAAAGCTAATCTTCTTTATGGTCTAAATCTTATCTTCTCTATGACCTCAAGATTACTTCAGCTTCCTCCTATCATGTGGAAAACATCACCATTTGTAATAAGTCTGGTGTATTCCGATTATTTAAAGAGATGCAACGTTCGTCTTCCGATTATTTAAAGTATTTAATCTTCCTAGGACGAGATCTAAACTAGAACACTTTAAAGATATTTTATCTACCATCTAAAACTGGAATGTTATTTAGCTTTAAAGTAATTGCTATGACCAGAAAATGAATAAAAGAAATCAATTGCTTCTCCTATTTTATGTTACAAAATGGTCTGTTAAATTTTAAAAAATTCTCTTATAAATTAAAAAAATATTTTAGGATCGATTTATTCAGCAAGCCTCTTTAATATCCCTCTGATTTTTTCCAACAGTTCCAAATGACATCAAGCATTATTATTTTTTTTTCATCTTCATCATTTAGAAAATTATTTAAATTGTTATTATTTTTCTTATCTCTATCCTTATCTTTTTTCACCCTTTATTGGGTTCATTAGCACTTAGCAGCTGAAGAAGGTAGCTCAAAAGCTATCGAAACTAATATTGCAAAAAATTTTGAAAAATTTACTCTGATTCTTAATGTTCAACTTTGTTTTTAATTGTTATTCAACGTGAATGTACCCATAACGATAAAATAAGAGTTACCATGCAAACGTGTTTGAACAGTAACAGAGCTTTAATTCATAACATGCTGGAATACTTTTTTAATTTTCTCTTTTCTTGATATGTCAGTATATGCTAAAAGTTGAAATCTGTGGGCTGATTGATGTCTGAATGAATCTGCGTTTTCAGGCAGTCCTTTCAAAATTCAGATTTGAAATAAATTAATGACAATGTTATAAATAAGTAAATTTTGACGGTACATTCGTCAACAAGATAGCATATTTCACGTTTATTTAAACGAAGGGTTTTTCAAGAAAAATGTAGATAGCACTTGATAAAGACAGAAAAAGGAGAAAAAATTGTGAAATTCCAAACGCGATTTAAAAATCGGGTTTGGAATTTAAAGAATAAAATTAAAATACGATATACAAACTAAATAAGAATTTGCATACTTTTTATGAATTAATTGTTTATTTTAATTCTAATAACGAACCATTTCATATAATATTTTAGAAATATTATTTATTACATTCGCTCTTCAGTATTCATTGCTTCTGTTTATTTCATTTTTTTTTTTGACTGAAAATTTAAATTTTCTGTTTTACATGCTACGCTATTTGCTACTGCTCCTTTTGTAAGCACTTTTATATATCATATTGTTTGTGATTTTGCTATTTCTGTAAATTGTTAAATAAGTAGCTGCTCATTTTAGAAAATCACGAACATTCCACCGGCCCCCCCCAAAAGTTCTAATCAGATTAGAGAAGCTGAGTTTTCCAAATCCATTGCCCAGTGGTCAGAAATTTTGCTTCCAGAGATTTGGACTTATATTTCACATTTATATACAATATTTGAAATAGTAATTTGCTAAAAACACATCTTTTATAATGTTTATATCTTTGCTAAAACATATCTTTTATAATATTTATATAAGTGTAGATGAGATCATACTTCATAGGATTATTTCTATAGCATGACTGCCGCGTTCACTCATTTGTGAATGAGAAATATTTTTAGCTAAGAATTCTAGTTAACGTCTGTAAATCCATCATAACTAATAAGGAATTAATATCAAGAAGGTCTGGTTTCAATATATTCTTTATTAACTACATTTTTACACAAGCATTTAAATGCCACAATCACACAAACACAGAAGAAAAATAGGAACCGTAAAAAGGAACGATGCGCCTGAAGAAGGCGCTCCATTTGCCTCGTTGGGAGGCAACAGACATTCTACTGAAATTACACCGATTCCGGTAATCATATTACCAAAATCAACAGAAGAATAAAAATATTGAAGCTTATTATTTAAGAAAATTGTTATGATAAAATTTCTATTTCATTACTAATATAACACTTGTGTTTGGAGACAGATTTCTCGCTTATAACGATTAAAATGATATCTAAAACCTATAAAAAGTGATGTATATGTATATATATATATATATATATATATATATATATATATATATACAAACAACGCTGCTGTTTATTTAATCATAGTTTATGACATTTCTTAGCCTTAAATTGTTTTATAACCCATTTATTTACTTTTTTTTTATTCTTAACTGATTGGACAGTCATTGATTGGACAATATGTAAAATAACCCATAATGATCTTCGGGATTTTATATGGGTTTTAGTAACATTATGATGGAAGAGATAAGTGATATAGTGTATGAATGCAGAAAAGAGGTAATTAAAATTTTTTACATATCTTAGATTATCAGTGTTTCTGCTTTTTATGAGATAGCAAAAATCTATCCTGTAACCATTTTCAACTAATGTTCTTCCAAACTTAAGCAACTTTAAACTTGATTTATTTAAATGAAAGCAACAGTGATGTATTATTTCAATCTCATGACGTCTTGCAGTAAAAGTGATGCAAGCACATGGTTTTCAGGAGTTCTAAAAGAAATATCATTCAACTTTAATTTCGGCGATCGCGAAATCTTTGTAAGATGTAGTCGATCTCGGTCAGTTTCAAATCCAGTCCAACTGCTGGGTAGTTTCTGCTCGAGATAAGACCAAAATACCCTTTGAAAGTGGTGAGCAACATCTAATCGTCCATTTCTACAGCTAACTTTCAAGCAGAGCAAGTAACGTTGAAGACAAATTAGATTAGAATATAGCCATTTTCCGTGTCACGAAAAGTGGATATATTAAAGATTTTATGGATTATTAAAAAAGCTCTGAACTTTGCTATTTTACATTGTCAATAATAATTGTGTTACTTTACCCTCTTCTGTTATGATCCGATAATGTGTTAAAATCCTAGAGATCATTAGACTCACCTTTTGTTAAGTAAAGAGGATTTGATAATAAATTTATTTTTGACATTAAGTATAACTGTATTTATATTTACAAAAGTCGTTAAGTTAGGAAATTAAAATTTAACGGATTTGCTTATTATTTGAATTAATTGTGCATACATATGCTAAAGTTGCTCAGTTGAAAACAAATCTGAAATGCTTAAGTAATGTGTACAACTTTTATCAAATACAAGGAATATATAACAAAATCACTTAAACTTTGATGTATGCGATGACATAATTTGGTTGAACTGAACTAAAACTCTTGTATTATTATTTTTCCTGCGCATTGTAGAAACTTGTTAAAATGTTGTTTAACATTATCGCATATTTTGCTGATTCTTTTCAACTTTTAAATGTAATAAGACAAGAAGGATATTTCAACCTGGAATTTTTAGTAAGTGTGAAAATAATAAGATTGATTTGTATAGTCATTAAGCTTTTTGATGCCTGAAATGGTGAAAAATGAGCAATGCTCTCGCTGGGATTCGAACTCCTGACCTCCTGATACGCGTCGAATGTGCTTCGAATTACCCCACGAAGGCATGCGAAAAGAAAGAATTAAAGAGCGACTGGGGTATGAGGGGGACCAGTCGCCAAATCCTGCTGTTGACGACTTTTAGTTGGACTACAACTTGCAGAGTCATTTTAGAATTTTTTTCTAAGCCAAGAAACTGAAAAAATCTGCAATGCCCTCGCTGGAACTCGGGCCCTGGATCTCTCAAATATACATCGAGCATGCTTCCAGTTACATCACGAAGGCACACGGAAAGGAGGAAAGGAACACCTTATAGATTTAATACTTTCAAAAGCAAAGATTAGCCAAAATTAGCGACTGTATTCTTAAAAATATTTAGGAATATAAACGTTTGATTGGCTGAAAAATCAGTCAAAATTTTTCCCACTTTAAGGTTCTGACACAAAAATCAGATTCTCTTTCTCTTTAAAGAAGCAAACATATTTTACATTCGTAAATCCCACATTAGCATTCGTACAACAATTACACACTAATTGAGAATATTAACTTGTGATTCTTTTTTTGCTTCAAGAAAATAAAGTTGGCGAACTTCTTAATTTATAGCAACCTAAATTCCTTTGCTTTTTTCCTTTGTACACGAGCGGAAAAAAAAAAAAAGGTCATTGTTCATACTTTCAAATAATTATAACAAAGTGCGTAAACCACATTTGGCGTTATTATCGCTTATAACAAACATGCCAAATTTCAAAACACGCCAATATGTAAATTCACGTATATCTTAGGAAATTTTAAAAAACGTATATCTTAGGAAAATTAAAAAAACTCTAATTTGCTTACAAGGTATGTTTAAACCGGTATGCTTAGAAATATATATACTTTAAGATAATGGTCAAAATTTTATAGAAATTCAAAATGTTTTCGAAAAATTTATAAAAATTATTTACAAATAATTTTTTTAAAATAAATTATAAAAAAACGGGTGAATTTTATTTGGAATGAACCTAAATTTGGATATGTGAAAGGAAGAATAGATATTAATAAATATATACCAAATTCAATTAACATGGAGGAGCAAAAATTTTGAGAGTTTATTTTTCAAAAACTACTCGTGCGATTTTTACGAAACTTGGCACTTTCTTGGCATAACTTGAGTCTTAGAATCAAAATATGGAAAAACATTGGTATGTTATTTCAGAAAAAGTCCAATTTAGTATCAAAAAATTATGTTAGAACAATGCTATGTATAAATCTAATATATATCCTAAATCTAATATAAATCCTCCTTTCGAGACACGAAAAACACAATTTGAATTTTGTTAATTGGCCCAGTAGAACGGGAAATATAGAAATGTCCCTTTTTTTTGAAAAGTGTACAATTTATTTTAAAAGATATATTCTTGAAATAATAAAACTTGCGCACTTAACATTTTAAAGACATCCTCGTATATTTTATGTTTTAAAATTTAAATTTTACTCTCTTAAGATTAGAACACTTGGGTATTTCAGAAGCAAGAATATGCTAGTAATGATGTCTTGCTAAAAACTAATGTATTCTTTTCACTTCCAAATTATGCCAAGGCATACTTTTTAAATCTTTATATTTCAGACAAGATTGAGTAAGAAAGGTATTTATCTCATTTTACATTTCCAAAAACTTTCTAATTCCTGTTTATCATTTACTGAACTTCTTTATTAGTCGCTGAAACTGGAAAACCATTAATTAATTTTAATGCATAGAAGCAATTGTGCATTATTTAATAGCAAGTTTTCAGCACAGACTGGAGAAGTCATTCTCTCCAGTTGTGTCAATTGTCTATAGGAATATGAATTAGCAATTTGTAGGACAAAAAGGAACCATGAGCTCAAGAGCCGTAGGAACTGTTGTTTGCGAAGTATTTCTTTCGGAAGTGTCCTTCAGGTTGCCCATCTCGTTGGCGCTTCGAGCTTCGTTCAGAGATGGAATTGAATTCTTTTTGGGTCGACCTTTCGGCTTCGTCGGAGGCACGGTGCATCCTCCTTGCATCACCTGTAAAAATCGTACAAGAGAAGTTCGGATAAATAATCGCACAAGGAAAAAGTAATTTTTCTGTTGAGAAATACATAAAGCAAATAAAGAAATATAATTTTGTAACTTTCAAATCTTCTTTTATTTATAGGCTCAAACTTTCAAACTGGAAATTAAAATTTTTCTAACAAAAATGAAAGATTCGAAAAAATTATGAGAACAAGTTGTATATTAAAAAACACTAATAATCGCACGAGGACACTTTGAGAAGATTCACAATTTCTAATAAAATTGTAGAGGCATTAGGATATTTTTGAAAGCAGGCAAGAAGAAAAATTAGCAAACGCCTTCACCGGAAATCGAACCACGAACCTCTGGAATACCAGCCCAGCGTGCAGAACCACTAACATCACGAAGGCACGCTAGGAAGGCGGGAGAAATACCTTATATGCTCCCCCTTTTAAAGGGCCACTGGCTTTTTTTTTTTAGGGGACCCAATCGCCAAATCCTGGGTGTGGAGATTCATCATCCACGACCCTTTTATTTCAGGAGCCACTGTAGAGACATTAGGATATTTTTGGAAGGAGGCAAGATGAAAAATGAGCAAATGCCTTCGCCGGGAATCGAACCACGGATCTGTGGAATACCGGCCCAGCGTGCAGAACCACTACACCACGAAGGCACGCTAGGAAGGTGGGAGAAATACCTTATAAAATATCTAAAAGTAAGATTCCGTATAAAATGACGACACGACGATTTCAAAAATAATGACAAGGACAAATCATATAAAAAATTTTAAATAATAAAAATTAGAGAAAAATGTTATAAAAGAATTTTTTAAAAATGGATGAAGTTAAAATTATGAATAAATTTTACACAAAAGAATTGTTTAAATATGATCAAAAAGATGAAATTTATAAAATTGAGAAAATAATAAAGGCAAAAGTAAATAAAATCTTTTTGAAATGGTTAGGATATTGGGAAAGTTTTAATTCTTTAGTGCAAGAATTAAAACTTTCTCGAAGAATTAAAACTTTTCGGATATCCTAACCATTTCAAAGAAATTTTATTTCCTTTTATCTTTATTATTTTCTCACCTTAATAAATTTCATCTTTTTGATCCTATTTAATCAATTCTTTTTCATGAAAGGGTCCTTTAATTTCTTCATCATTCAAAGCTTTTAGTCTATAAGTCGAAAGATCAGTGTTTAAAACTTTACAAACAATTAAAATCTCTTTTATAAAAGATTTATCGTATCCTCTCCTGAAAACTGTTTTAAATTTAGAAATTCGAAAGGTATCGCCTCTTTTAAATTTAGGTTTTTAAAATTTCTTTGGGCTTATATAACTTCTCCTACACTACAGCATCTTTATCTTTAATAAATGTTTCTACGGGTGAAATTTTTATCAATCAAGGATTTAAATTATTTTAATTTTTATTAAATAATTTATTTGAAATATTTTAGTTCTATTTGTATCTAAATATCTGGCTGTAGCTAAAGTTTTCCGCCAGACAACGTTCTTAAATAAAGTTAGAAACAAAACATGAAAGTAGTACCTCTAGTGCAGGTAGTAATCACTACCCAAATCTACGATTTCCTGCCAATGTTTTGGTAGTTTTCCAAGCCTTTAGCCCAGAAACTTGGTTGCCGCGAGTCCAAAAACAGATCAAATTCATTTTGGACGTCCTGTTCAGAATGGAAGATAGCATTAGAAAAATGTAGGTGCTGGTATGAAAAAATGTAGAAGACCGAAGGAGCGCTGTCCGGGCTATGTGGTGGATATGGCAAAAGATCCCATTCGAGTCCGTACAGGGTCCAGCCGGTGAATGCAAACATATATTATCTTTATGGAACATTACCTTTTCGCGCTGGATTTCAGTTCGATGTTTTTCTTTGATAACAGCGTCAATAGAGTAGCATCTCGCTCCACATCTTACCATCAAGGGTTTTACCCTTTTTCCAGATATTCTTTGCGTATAATACTAAGGCAATCCCACCAAATACAAAGCATGATATTGTTATTAGTCATTTTTAGATTTGTGCAGGCCCAAACATGCCTGTCCTTATCTGTCCTTATCTACTTCATGATAGCAGCTCATGCTATCTAGCATGAGCGTGAATCAGCTCATGCTGCACCCAGCGATTGAACTTTACGTTAAGTTTATGCAATGCATAGCGGTATGGGCATGCATATGCAACGCAAAGTGGTATAATGGGCACGTCTAACTCCTTAGCAAGCTCTCGAGTGGTTGCATACTGATCTTCTTCCACAAGTTCTCGCATCAGTAGGCTAGTATAATTGAATGCATCAATATAATTAGATGAAAAATATATCTCTAATGAATGAAATGCAGTAAAAATGCGTATATTTTAATATTACGTACAAGGAAGTCATGTGGTGTCCGCATCAGATGTTTTAAATTTGTCCTGACGAAATAGAAAACTGTTGCCATTTGCCTTATGGAACATACTTGTTATTAGCCTCGTGAGAAAGTGATCAGAAAAAAAAAAGAACAGCAATTTATTGAATAATTAATTTTTTTTTTATTATTAAGTAAGCGCTAAGGGTTCTAAAAAGCTTTAATTTTTTCTGCTAAAACATTATAGCTAGTTTGTTTTTTCTTATCCATCTGCACTACTGTTTTGAATATATTAATGTATTATTCTATATTTTGTATTTTGAATTGCTTGGATTAAATTCTTTCGCTTCCTATGTTAAAATGGGATCTAAAAATGAAAAGCAGACTGCAATTCGTTCACTTATGAATCTTTATAGCATTTAATTTTCTAATATTTTAAAGTTTTAAATGCAAATTAACATTTCAGACATTAGACTCAGTCTCAAACTTTATGTCTCAGATCCTCTGCCCGTCGTGAACCTTTTGGTTGAGTAGTATTTCAAATACGCGAACTTTTGTTATACCTTGAAACTTAATTATTTTCATTAATCATGTATATCACTGACTGTGGAGAAAAATCAAAGAGATAAATTCATTTGTTGATAACTAAGTAGAGCGTAAAATTTGCATTCATATTTAACACATACTTCTGTTTTTCACCGTATTTGTTTTATACTGTTATAAGGTATTTCTCCCGACTTCCTAGCGTGCCTTCGTGGTGTAGTGGTTCTGCACGCTGGGCTGGTATTTCAGAGGTCCGTGGTTCGATTCCCGGCGAAGGCGTTTGCTATTTTTCATCTTTTCTGCTTCCAAAAATATACCTAATATCTCTACACTGTGACTGCCTGAAAGCAATATGTTGTAAACAAATAAATAGATAAATTAAATTTCACACTAAACTTTAGTTGAATTTGAATTCCTTTGCATTTTTAATGTGCCATTCATTTTGAGAATTATTTATCATTAGATTTAAGATAATAAACTCTCCCAGTCTAGTTCTGTGTAACATGGTTGGTTACAAAGTTCCTAAAATTTACTGGGTAATGAAAATTATTTCATAAAAAACAAAGAATTACACAAAAAGGCATTCCTTATTAGGCTCCAAAAAATTACGAAAACAATAAGGCAATTTTCTTTTTATTAATTAGGTATTTTTGTAAGTGAGGAAGAGCGTAAATTAACATTCTTTCCTTTCTTTTATATACTTATTTACTTCTAACAAGGAAAAATCTGTCAGCCTTCAGCTTCAAATTAATTAAAAAAATATATGGCTTATTCTTTATATTAAAAAATAATAATATCAGATAAAACTAGTAACTAAATCCCTTTCTAAGAAATTTTGCAGAACTCTAAAATTTTGGAAAGTAGCAAAAAAAAAAAAAAAAAAAAAAAAAAAAAAAGAGTGGCTTTGCCAGAATCGCTAGTTCAATTTTTATCAGTTTTGCAGCAAAATGATGTACACATTGTGTAATTGTAATGCTAATCATATTGCTCAATAATTCTGCTTGTTCTTTTAAATGAAGTATAGAGTGCACGTAAGAGCAAAATCTTTTGCAGAATTTGCTGTATTGTTTACACAGAGATGCAATTTATTGCACTTTATTTAATGAAATAATTTCTCAACTTTATTAAAATCTCTTTTTCAGTGCTTCACCAAATTCTCATTCTGGCCTTTGAAGTTACAGTCACCAAACTATTCACGTTCTATATAGGTTAGGAGTTGCTTAGTAGTTGAAAATACTTCTTCTAGTCAAAAGGCTCATTGAGAATATTTGTACGTCAGTTTTATTTGAAATGTTGAAAATATTACTTAATCAGTTTCGGAGTAATATCCTTAAAACACGCACATTTTTTGCAAGCCATTTTGACATTCCTAGAAGCACTGATAGAAATGCTACGGTAGACTGCTTCTTTTGTTAGGTCTAATAATCATTCTATTTTAGATAGCCTGAATTGTTTGAAAACGTTGGTCTCCACAGAATCATCTCTATAAGAAGGAACATATGGATAATAAGAAACCTGGCATGTAAAGTAGCTTGTCATTATAAGGATTTACTTCTAATCAAAGCTACCCAAACTTCTTTTCTCTAATACACTACGCCGGATGATCGGAAAATGCTTTACTACATCACGAACTACGCTGTCTCGGATGATATCTCTTCATACCTTTCTTCGCAATCCTTTTAATCATAAATTTCCTCCTTTTTTTAAGCATATTGCTTTAGTTCATATTGGCAAAAATACTATTATATCTACTTGTATGACCTGAATTTACGCTGATAATGTGCTAGCCTATTTATAAATGGCATTAGCAGAAATTCAGTGTGACTGAACTCTAAAAAAAATTCAGTGGCATAGGTATCCCCTTTTTCTATTTCATAAAAAATAACATGTCGCCAATAACGAGATTCAGGTTAACACACATACATATAATCTCTGTTCTGAAAACTGCAAGTACGAACATGTTCTTCAGACATCTGAAAGTTGGTTACACGAAAAGAGACCATTATCGAGGGAAAAACGAAAGGCGTCTATTTATCAGAATTTTCCTATGTCCCTTTTATTTTTAAAGAACTACTATAATGGCTCAAATTTTATTTATTTACTCATCTTTTGAATGTATCATTAAGTATGAAAATGACATTCTTTTTTCCTTGCAACTATATGGACCACTTGAGGCATTGAGTTTGACATACCTGTTCTAGAAAATCAGGTAACAGTGCTAAATCGTCTAATAGTTTTATTATTTACATATTTTTTACTGAACTAAAACGTTTTATACGTAGCTAATATTTTTGTCACCATATATTTTTAGCTACTTTTTAAAGAAATTTAGAGTTCGTGGCTGGCATACTTACAAGGCATTTGCTTAATAATTACAACGGCTACTTAATATTATTTTTAGATTAATTTATATTTTCCGATTTACTGTTAAACTAGCATATCTAAATAGTATTTTTAGATTTACTTGTTTAACAGTATTTTTTGATTATTCAATCATCTTTTTTTAATATAGAGAGTTCAAGATTAACAGTACTTACAAGCCATTTACTTAACGATGATTACGAGAAAAGGCAATCTTTCTTTGTAAATCTGTTAAACAAAAGTGTTTCCTGGCAAAGTTCTCTCATTTTCTAAGATTATTTCTGCAGTATTTCTGTATTTGTCTGGAGTTAATCATGTTTCTCAATGTAACTTCATAAGTATTTTAGTATGGAGCATGACCCACCAGCGGCCAAGCACTAAATAGCTGAACACTGGTAATTCGACAAGGGTTAGTATCCTAGCAAACGGGCTGGCTGTATGGGAATTTTCGTGGGTTTTCTTCTCGTGTGTAATAGCATGGATATGAACCAGTTTTCCTTAAAATTCTGTTGGGTGTAGGATCTGTATTTAGGAAACAGAATCTATTCTGTTTTGTGTAGGACCTGTATTTAGGAAACAGAATCTATTCTGTTGGGTGTATGATCTGTATTTAGGAAACAGAATTTAGGAAACAGTTGTATTTAGGAAACAGAATCTCATCTACAACAAAGACTGTTTTTTCCTGCATGATTTTTACTGCAAAATTTTAAACTTATAAGTTTTCATCTGTAGTATCTTTCTCTAAATAAATACAATCTAATGAAAAAAACGGGAACATTTAATTGTTTAACTCATTTAATTTTTTTATGAACCCTAAAAGGCTATTAGTCTGGAAGCCCGATTTTGCGTTGTTTCATTTTTCATTTAAGTTGTTGCCATTCGGAAAAATGTAAAATATTAACCTTTCAAATTTAATCTACCTGCTATTGAAGAACGAACTAAGCTATTTAAAAGAAATAGATGCAGTTCTTAAGAATATTATGTTTTTATTTTGAACCTGATTCAGTTAAATAAAAATGCATCTAATTCATGATTTAGCTAATTAAAACCACTAAATATTTTTATAGAATAACATTAAATATTTTTTCACTTTCTGAATACACGGACAATACATAACGTTCCCATGTTAGTCTAAATGCATATTTACCTAATATCCCATAAAATTTTGCTATTTCACCTGCGCCATCTTGATAATCTCTGTTGAAAATTCCATTAAACATCTGAAGAATCCTTTTGCTCAAACGGTAAAATCTGAACCCTTTCTGTCTTCTTAAATCTTTTTTTTTAATTTTCTTTTTAAAGTTTTTTAAAAATTATATTTAAGTTCGTTTGACATTTAAAATGTGCTGCTTTTATACTAAACAGCTTCGGCTTTTAATTTCCCAGACTCGAACAGTGTTAAAACGAAATGAACGATTTTTTTTTCACATATAATTTTAAAAATATTTTTTCCTACTGTTCCCACGTGAGCAATGAAAGATCAGAACTTACCTGTTTCTTCCATTTCATTCTTCTGTTCTGGTACCATGTCTTCACTTGCAACTGTGTTAGCCCCAGAGCTCTTGCAAGTTCGGCCCGATCGGGAGTGGACAAATATTTCTGGCAATCAAATCTTCGTTCCAGGCCCATTAGTTGCAACTCGGTGAACACAGTCCGATTGCGACGTACTTTGCGGGGCGGGTGGTCGCCTTTTGAATGACTCCCCTCCTTTGGCCCGGCCTCCAACCTTCCCTCCGCCCCACAGGAGGACCAGGAGACTGCAGTGGCCGCGCCGCCCGCCGGCACGAGACCCACGCAGACTCCGGCAGCGGCTGCCGCAGCTGCAGCTGCTGCCGCTACGGAAGCCGTGACGGCGGCAGCGGGGCTGCTTCCCGGTACTGACGGAGATATGAGATCCGAGAATCCTGTAAAGTTAAGAGATCTTCCATCTCAAAAGTATACCACATAAGTTACAAATATTATAACTTACAGAAATAAATACTATCTTTAATCACATTTGATAAAGCTTAGTATTTTATTAATTATTTATTGCTTTAAATATGCGATTAAAACTCCTAGAGACATTTAAAGTCTTTAATTTGGGTATTTCTACAAAAATCTTCAAGAACTGAATCTGGCATCCGAAAGGAATATTATTTGCATCATAGTAATTTGATTTAACAATCATCGCATTACTTAATGATGATTATATGTTATTAGTGGTCTGCATGTGTGATTAAACTCTAAAACTGTGTCTTAAAATGTTATTAAAATGCAGAACTTGTGATGATGTGATATATTTAATTATGGCAAAGCACACTTTATTTTGATCAGAAAGGACTTGGTAGAGCCACCTTTAACAATGGACTTTAAGTTGATAGGTAGTGTAGAACCTTTTTTTTTTTTTTCGGAAATCAAGAAATTGACTGGCTTCAGTGGCAATGGTTCTTGTGACCATTGTATACATAAGTCAATGGACGAGAATTCGAAACAGCTTTCACTAGTGCTAAAACCGTTGACAATTCTTCATACGTTAGCAAAGCTTTACCGAGAATTTTCCTTAAGCATTCTTTCACTGATTTTACTAATCTCTCATAGAAGCCTCCACCAAGCCCTTCGTTCTATTATATACTTCGAATCGATTCTCTCATTCGACAGAAAATCTTGGAATTTCTCAATTGGCAATAGTTTAGAGAAATTTTCGAGTTCCTTTTGTCCCCTTTTAAAAGTTTTTGCGTTGTCCGATACTCGAATGTTGCCTCTC
Organism: Stegodyphus dumicola; assembly: GCF_044657685.1. Taxonomy (NCBI): domain Eukaryota; kingdom Metazoa; phylum Arthropoda; class Arachnida; order Araneae; family Eresidae; genus Stegodyphus; species Stegodyphus dumicola. The sequence goes on from NC_140776.1 coordinate 41,844,406, forward strand.
CTAGAGGTGGATCTTTTGAATGCCATCAAGAAAGAATCCGTAGGAAGATTTGGTACGAGTTGCAGATGTGGCTAGTGGTGATGTGGGCTCTAGTGGTAGCGCAAGTAAATAATGTTACATAAGCATTTTTGACTCCTACGTTTTTTACGTAAATCGGTCAGTAAAATCTATGCCTCATACGAAGAATGGCGGTATCTCATTGATTCCATCTTCTGGGAGCTGAGAAGTGGTCTGGTCATCAGATTTCAACGAATATTTTTTATAAATAAGACACTTGTTTATTATTTCGTTGATAAACTGAAGTCCTTTTGGGATCCAAAAACGACCACGAATTTCTGCTAAGGTCGCTGTTACTCCCCCGTGCATCATTTTAACTTGTGTACTTTCTACTATTAAATTCGTTAGCCAGGTGTCTCTTGGAAAAATTGCAGTATGTTTTTCATCGTATGCCAAACTAGAATGTTATAATATTCTACTTGTTCTCAGAATCCTGTTCTGGTCTAAAACTGCATTAAAAAGATATAAAGATGATTATTTTTCGACTTTATTTGCCTTCTTCAGAGACTCGATTTCTCTCGGATAAACGCGTTCTTGTTTAGATTGAATTCAATAATTTTCGACATCTACTAAACCTTCAGTTGTTAATGGACTTGTCAAATGGTTTGTTTTCCTAATTTTACTGATGACGCTTCATTCAACCAGTTATTTTCAACAATTTTCTTAAATTACTATATTTTGAGGTGCCTATTAGACTTTCTTCAACTGCCGTGCATACAAATTCATAAATATCATTAATGTTCTTGCGGTATTCTAATTCTATTTCAAAGATAGGTTTTTCTTCATTCTGTTGAGGCCCCAATTCAGACGACATTCTAAACGATTTTGGTCCTTGAAACCAAACAGGACTGTGACTGTTTTTCAGGTCATGAAGTTTAGCTACTCTTGAAGCCAAGTCAGCTGGGTTACGTTTTTCGGGGCAATAATCCCAATTTTCTGGGGCTGTTAAATTTTGTATTCTTTTAATACGATTTTTAATGTAAAGCTTAAATTTCTTTGCACAGTCCTTTATCCAGGAAAGGGAGATTTTCGAAACAGTCCAGAAAAAACAAGAAAGTTGCAAAACTTTAACGATGTTACTGCCTAATTTAGATGACAAAAGAGCTCCTTTGAGTTCCCACCCAGGTAAGGCAAGGGGTTTTAAAGGCGCTACTCTAGTCTTGGAAGTTACAAAAACCGTAAATATATGTTCATTGCTAGAAATTATACACATATATGCTACTTCGCCATACGCCTTTTTGCTGTCGCCAGAAAAACAGTACAGCTCAATCCTTTCCACATCGCTATTACCGATTGCAGAAAAATAATATCTTGGAATAATGATTTCGTCCAAACTGGAAACTTCTTCGCACCATTTTTTTCATACAGAACCTAAATTTTATGGTAGTTCATCCTCCCAATCGAAAGCAAGTCCCCAAATTTGTTGCAATATGATTTTGACTCTAAGTACAGTAGTACGAAAGTGACAGTTCACCGACAGGAGGTGCAACGCGCAACAAGCCCGCAGGGGAATCTCGCAAGCGGTGTGCTGTGCAAGTTTAGAGTCCGGGGGTGCAGCCAACGGATAAGAGGGAGTTTTATCGATTCTTTATTTAGCTGATAAGATGACATCCCACTTTTATAAGAGATTATCTTTTATTGATTTACCTTTGTTAATCAATTTTATCCCTTTATATATTTCTCCATATTCCAGCTATTTTACTATATATATGATGATTATTTCCTAGGTACCCTTATAAGGTATTTCTCCCACTTCTCTAGCGTGCCTTCGTGGTGTAACGGTAGCATGCTGGGCCGGTATTCCAGAGGTCCGTGGTTCGATTCCTGGCGAAGGCGGTTGCATATTTTTCATCTTTTCTGCTTCAATTAACCTAATGACTCTACAAGTGGCGCCCGAACTAAAAGGGTTGTGGATGATGATTCTCCGCACCCAGGATTTGGCGACTAAGTCCCCTAAAACCCTAGTCGCCCTTTAAAAAGGGGAGTATATTAGGTATTTCTCCCACTTCCCTAGCGTGCCTTTGGTGTAACGGTAGCACCCTGGGCCGGTATTCCAGAAGTCCGTGGTTAGATTCTCGGCGAAAAGGGTTGCATATTTTTCATCTTTTCTGCTTCCAATTAACCTAATGACTCTACACACTCAACAGCGCTTATTTTCGAATTTAATGATAGATTCAGAAGACTTTAATTTTAGACGTAAATTTTCACTTTTTTGGTAAACTTGTTTTGTACATTTTAACCATCATGATATTTAATGTACACTAATATTTAACTAATTTATTACATTTTCACACTTTATGCATGACTTTCATAAATTTTGATCTTCATAATTTCCAATATATTCGTAATTTTAACATAATTCCTATATTTTCAGATCATATACCTGTCTTTTATTTAATTTTACATGTAAATTTTAACTTTTTTTTCTATTTTTTAACGTTTTTAGTTTCTACCATACTCTGAATTTTAACTAATTTTTTATATTTTACACGATGTACATGACTGATTTAATTTGTAACTACTTTCATACATTTTAACCTTCCTAATTTCAAACATGCTCTTAATTTAACTTAAGTCCTCTATTTTCTGACTATATATGTGAGCTTTATTTAATTTTACCTTGTTTCGTACATTTCAAACCTTCAGAATTTTTAAAGTACTCTAATATTGAGCATGTCTATTACATTTTACACCAGGCACATGAATTTTATTTAATTTTAGATGTTATACTTTTTTGACAGTTTCCAACATACTCTAAATTTTAACTCATTTTTTTTTAAAATTTTAGATCCTAATCACGCTTTTAATAGGCTAAGGGCCTGTTAAACTACCATTACTGGGATATGTACATATCCTAGTTTAACAAGTCCTGACTTCCCTAACCGCTTGTTTACCAATTTAAGGTGATACCATCTACCCCATCTATTTAGCTTTAGACGATTCATTATGATAAGGTTCGGCATATTGGCATCGTCCTGGAAAGCATGATGTTATCGGAATAAATAAGGCGATTACCGAATAAAAGAATGAAATCATTACGAGTTAATGAATCAAATGATCCCTACTTATCAGTAAATGATTATATAAGTAAGTTGTTTAGAAATATCCGATGTCAGTAGATATCTCATTTCATTGCAAATCTTGGAGGATTGTATTTCGAGGCAGTCATTCTCAACTCTTACAATACTCACGATGAACGAAATATTTGATGATCAGTCAATACTGTCCTATTTCAAAGATTTTCATAGCGAAGGAAAGGCTGATTTTATCTTTACGGAACTGTGCACTTATCCTTTCCAACCTGCGAAACTGAATATTTACGGGCACCAATATATTCCAGCTCGACTTTGTTGCGCCTTCGGGGATGAAGATGGACTTACCTACAGTTTTTCGGGGACATCGATCGTACCCCAGCCCTGGACTCTTATGCTGCAGCAAATTAAAAGTAGAAGCACTCACCTACGAAAAATATAATTACGTTCTTCTCAACAAATACACTGACGGAGACGTCAAGATATCCGCGCATACAGACGATGAAAGCTCTCTGGACCCTTTCTACTGTATTCCTACACTGATTTGCGATGCGACGCAAGTGATGCATTTTACATAAGATAATTATAGGACTCATATTCTGGGTCTGGAACACGGATCACTTCTAGTGATGAAACCCCCCAAGAATGTAATCTGTAAACACGGTATCCCATCTCAACCCGAAGTGAAGATTATTCGAATAAGCCTGACATTTAGAAAAGTTATATATCCGCAAGTAAGTAATGTATTAAGTAGTAAATGTATTTAAAGTGCTGATTGTACTACACAATGATTCATAGTTTTTATGTATATAGTGGTAAGGCTAGATAGGTGAACTTCAGGTTTTGCTCACTGATAGCAAATCTGGAGCCGATCTTTAATTTCACATGAAAGTTGCCCATGAAGGCAGAAATATCCGTAATTAGTGCAGGAAAAAGGTAATAAAGTAAAAATTTGTATCGTCTGGACATTTAAAACTTTAAAAAAATTATATGGATGTAGTCAATTAGGAATAAATACTGAATTAAAAGGTATTAAGCGCTCAAAATAATAAGAAAGTTTTCTGTATGAGTACATCAAGCAGTGAATATGGTTCTAAAAATATGGATGAAAGTTGAGATTTCATTCTAAAAATTCGGAATCTATCAAGCTAGCCTTATGAGAATCGAGGTTCAAAACCGAACATTGGTAACATTGAAGCTCTTAAAAGCATGCATTCAGATATAATTGATGTAAAAATATAAGGAAATATCAGAATATGCAAGAGATATTAAAGTTTGAAAATTCTAATGAAGTAAAATAGTAGAATTAGTCATGATAAAACTACTACAGAATGATAAATTGTAGAACTGGTAAATTAAAATAATACTATAAAATATAAACTAAGTAAGGGCTATTCAACGAATTGGATATGAATAACAGTTATCGGTTATAAAGTAAAATGCTTAATTCTAAACTATCTATATGTTTAAGAAATTTAAGTATGTAAATTTAGCTGAAATACTAAAATTAAAAGCGTGATTACGATCGAAAATTGTAAAAAATTGAGTTAAAATTAAGAGTATGTTGAAAACTAAGTGACAGAAAAAGTATAAAATTACATCTAAAATTAAATTACGTTCATGAGTATAATGTGAAAATGTAATAAACAAGTTCAAAATTAGAGTACTTTAAAAATTCTAAAGATTTAAAACATACGAAACAAGTTAAAAATTAAATAAACCTCATATATATATGGTTAGAAAATAGAGGAGTTAAGCTAAAACTAAAAGCATGTTTGAAATTACGAAGGTTAAAACGTATGGAAGTAGTTACAAGTTAAATGAAATTCATGTACATAGTGTGAAAATATAACAAATTAGTTAAAATTCAGGGTATGTTGGAAACTAAAAATGCTAAAACGTAGAAAAAAGTTAAATCTAAAATTAAATAAAAGACTTCTAAAATTAATTAAAATTAAATAAAAGAATAATAAATAAAAAAATATCTGAAAATATAGGAGTTATGTTAAAATTACGAATATATTGGAAATTATGAAGGTTAAAATGTATAAAAGAAATCAGATAAAAGTCATGCATATAGTGTGAAAATATAATAAATTAGTTAAAGATTAGAGTACATTAAATATCATGATAGTTAAAATGTAAAAAACAAGCTAAAATTTTACATCTAAGATTAAGTAAAGGTCATCTGTACGATCACGAAATATAAAAAATACGTTAAAATACAGAATATGTTGAAGATCACAAACATTAAAAAACACGAAAAAGTTTAAAATTACATCTAAAATTGAATAATATAATATATAAAAATGCTTATTTTAGTAATTTCATTGGTAAAATATATCAAATAAGTTAACATTAATAGGTATAAAAATAATTCTAGGTAAAATGATTTTAATAATGAAAATGAGTAACATAATTAAGATTATGGAAAGTAAATGTGGTATTATGAACTGAAGATTTAAGAAATACGGTAGAATTCTGAGTATATAGGAAATTATAAGGCTTAAAATATACGAAAAAATTGAAAATTTACATCTAAAATTAAAGTCTTCTGAGTCAATCATTAAATTCGAAAATAAGCGCCGTTAAGGGTACCTAAGAAATAATCATCATATATATATAGTAAAATAGCTGGAATATGAAGAAAAATATAAAGGATAAAATTGATTAACAAAAGTAAATCAATGAAAGATAATCTCTTCATCAAAGTGTGATGTTATCTTAGTCTTATCAGTCAGCTGCACCTCCCAACTCTGGACTTGCACCCCACACCGCCTGGGAGATTCGTGTTGCGCGTTGCACCTCCTGTCGGTGAGCTGTCATTTTCATACTACTAAGTACAAAAGGTTATAATACACCTACAGGATCAAAAATTCGTCTTATTGCTTGTAAGACAAAACATTTAGTATTAGCTTGTTTTGATAGAAATGTTATCACATTTTTGACATCAAAGTAAATTGAGTCATTTTGTTTGTCCCAAGCGAGGCCTATCACTTTCAATGGAGGGTTTCTAGCTTCCGAAAATTGACGAGATTCCTTGGATTCAATATCTTCTTTGATCCAAAATTCGCTCAGTTCTTGAGAAAGTGTGCCATGTATCTAGAATCATACTAGCATCTCTAAAAATGCTGATGCATTCTAAGCTGGTATTGAAAGCAAGTTTTATCGACATTAAAAAAGGATGATGTCCCCGTTTTACGATTGAACTCTAAAGTTATATCAGAAGCCAGTGTTTTCATTATCGCCCGGATCAACATATAAATCTATTTATCCGGTGTACTTCTAATGGTCTGAAGCCACGTATTTGAGTTTATATAGTGTCACAAAGTTTGCGAAGTTTTAAAGTATCACTGGATTTAGTTACTGAGGAAAGGTTCCGGAGTTTTTGCATGTATGAGTGTATAATGTCATATTTCCTGCCAAAACCGTTTTTAAATATTTCAACAACTTTATCGTCATTTGTTTCCCAGATACAAAAACCTTCTATCGTGTTTGCAGCTTTGCCGCATTAAGTACAAATTTAAATTATTAAATTTTTCAATTTTTGTTAAAGATTCATTATGGTGGATTGCTACTTTGAAAGAGTTCCAAAAACTTGTCCCCTGGGTATAATCTCCGTAGAGTTTAGAGATGTTAACTTTGGGAGACGAGTAAATTTATTGCTTTCGTTTTTAGAATCTTTAGCGGTTTCGTTAACAATGCTTATATTTTCATTATCCGAACTTGTCACTTTATTTAATTCTTTCAATTTTTTCTTCGCTTTAAATTGCCATAACTGGATTTTCTCTTTGTATTCTATAGCGGATGTGACTTCAATTTCAAATTCATCCGCTTCTACTTTCAAATCAAGCTCTATTTGAGCATCTAAATCACTCAGAGTTTTCGATTTCATGATTAATTGATTTAAAATTTCTTTTATTATACTTGCACCAATGTCTTCTTTACTTCATTCCTACTGGATTTTCTTTAGATTCTTAGACACGGTGGTCCTTAGAACTTTTCGTTTCGATTTTAATTTAACAACAGAATCTTCCGTCATTGTTCTACTTTACAAAATAGAAAATTTAGCCTTACTTTGGCAGCTTTCACACACTTGCATTGTGCTAAATCCGGTTTCCCGGCCGATGCACCAGATGATCAAAATTCAAAGCTTAATAGAAATCGACATCGAATATGCTGCGAATATGATATAATTTCTCTTAGAAATTTCTGCGTGAAAGCATCCCTCTCCTTCGGTAGACAACCATCATAGGCTTTGTTGCAATTAACTACACAAACAAATATTAACAGATCCAAACAGAGCAAAACAATAGTGTTCAGGGTCGCGAAACGAAATTTATTTTCTAATATAATTACCTATTTTTCTTGTAATTGTTGATTAATTTATAATTATATAGGTAATTCTGAAATGATATGGGCAGACAATATACGCTAAAAATATTTATTAGATGTATAAATTTGAACTCTTTTATGTTCGCAAACAATAATTTTTGGTAAAAACTGCAATTCACCTTTCGTAGAATAAATTTTGAAAGAAATGAACTATGGAACTGACGCGAGAGCATATCCTTGTTTCTGTGATTTTCTATCATTCCGAAGCGGAAATAAATCAAGAAGAATGCCTTCGATATCTACAATTAGCGTATGGGAATAAAGCTCCACCTCGTATCACTGTATTCAGATTTGTTTATAAAATTTCATAAAGGTCGAAATTCTCTCTAGGATGAGGAACACACAGGAAGAGCTACATCAGCCATAGTCCCAGAAAATGTGCCAGCCATAAAAAGTTGTTAATCAGCGCAAACGTCGTGCCTACCAAATGATATAAAGAGAATTCAAAAGTGGATTCGCAGCTATATATAAAATTATTTTTGAAGAAATTCATATAAAAATTAGTCTGTCGTTTTTCCTCTATAAATTAGCAGAATATCAAAACATGGAACTTGTCAGAATCAGTTAAGAAACCCTAAAATTACTTAATGATGGCGGACATTATATTAGTTTGTGAGGTTTATATATTTATTTTTAACTAACAGTTCATTTTAATTTGACTAATTTCCTATTACTCTCACGCTTTTCATGCCAGAATGTAAATGAGATAACGAGAGTTTATTCAGATTAAGGTAGAAAGAAGTGCTATTTAAGCAAGAGTTTTGGAAGTTAGTTTTAGAGCGCGTCTTTCTATTCTAGGCCACGGGGTGTTGTGATTATTAGAGACTTTCGTTAGCGGCATCGAGCGTTCTAGCCATTAGGCTTTGTCTCGCCCGTTTACTATAAACCACAGCTCTTCCTGCGCGTTGACGTATTCTGTAAGCCATTAGGCTAATCTACCACACCTTGAAATTATCAGTTGTTATTTTATTCTGTTAAACCAGAAGTGTTGGCTTCTTGTAACACAAACTGGGTCATTTGCTAATTTTATGTTTCAATTAAAGGATCTTATACACCCTTCTTTTGATTTCTGTTTTGTTTCACAGAAGATAACTCTTCAATAATCCTTTTAATGTCTAATTTGTATGTTCCAAAGAGACTCTGCAAGTTTTTAAATCAAAGCTGGTGAGGAAACCTATATAGCGCTTTTTGAAGTTCCAACGCCTCCCAAAATAGTAAAATATGAGTCTGAAGCTTCAGAAGCTTAAGATTTGGGGTCATCTAGATGACTCCAAATCAACAGTGATGAGCCCACAGGCCACGAGCAATAAAAAAAAGTAATGCATATCGTTTTCTTCAGAAATGCGCAATTGGTCAAAGCCATGAAGTTAGAAGACTGGAATTGCAGCGAACTAATTCCTAAGTGTCTTCCAGAAATTCTTCAAGAAGTGAAAATTAAGGAACTCTTACTCCACCATAATGAGACAATATCTCATTCGGCAAGATTGACAAGATGAGACGGATGAGGCAAAGAAAGCATATTTTTCATGGATTACAAAAAATGAATGGCTTAAAACATTTAATCTTTGGAAAATTTGCCTACAGAAGTGGATTGCTATTGGAAGGGACTGCTTTGAACACGCCTATGATTTGGTAAATTTAATCTGAACAATTTAGCTGCATCTAAAAACTGTTATATTATTTTTCCTATATTACGTTTGTCTCTGCTTCTGTTCCGCTTCCTCAACACTTATAATGCGTGCAGGTCACGATTAATCGTAACTACGAGTATATGCATAAAATTTAAGAAACACTGGCGTGAGCAGAATGTTCGCCGAAGTAGAAGAAACTTATATCAATTTTTATTTATCTATCTATATTTGGAGAATACATGCATAAAAAAGGGAAACTGCAGTAAACCTTTTTAGAACGAATTATTTTGCTGAATGAAAAACCTTTCTTATAGATATTATTAGAATTTTTCAACCATTTCATTACATTTTTTTTGAAAAAAGAGACCGTCTTCTTTTCTAAGAGAATATCCTCAAATAGATGTGGGTAAGACTTTTCTGGTTTCAAATTATAGTGCCCAATTACGCACTGCTGAAATTATATCCGTTCACTAAATTGAGAGAAAAAAGTGAATCAAATGTAGAAATGAAGGAAAGTATAAAATAAAATGAGAACGCTAAGCAATTTAGTTAGATTATTTTATCATTTTAAAACGTTGAAAGAAGATTATGGGTAACGAAGCATTAAATATTATAAAAACAAACTAAAATCATACTTTTTTCTTATTAAATGTGTTAGAGGGATTTTATAATTTTTCGAAACCTTCTTTGAAATTTGCTTCGTTAAAGTGAAAGGATGTAAATTTGCATTTTAACTCTTTATGTTATTAGAAGACAAATAATAATAAATTTGTTAAATATTCCTCATTTTACACAAAATAAAATATTATTAAAATTAAATGGATTATTATTATTAATGAATATCATAAAGGATATCACTAATGGAGATTACTGTAAATTTTCGTAGTTAATTTTCTCCTTATAAGTAACATTCAATTGATCATCATTTAATATGTTTAAAGTAGAAAATAATATTATATACTTTTCGTAAACTAGATAAACTTTATGGGAACCAAATAATAAAGCTGAAAACTGTCGTTGTTTTAATAAAGTTTGGCATTATATGTTTGACTTTAATTATGCGAATCAACTTATTTAAATAAATTTTAAAATATACGTTTTACGGATTAAATATTAAACACTAAAGTAGTTTAAAAATTAAAAATTACTGTGAAAATTCCTTCTCCTAATGATATTCTTTTAAACAGATGAAAATTTTGTTACACTGCTTGATTACACTCAAATAAAAAGAAATCAATGCTAATTATCTTAAATGTCCGTAGTCATTTCTAATCAAAACCTAAAGAAGGAAAAAAAAACTGTTTTACTCAAGATAATGATATAAATCATTTGGTCCCATTACTAATTGTGAGTTTATTCTAATAGTTTTATTTTTTTTCTTTCAAATATTGGAGCTACTTTTTGAGTCAGAAGTAATTAAAAGAGAAACGTGGTTGTTTTTTTTTTCTCAATTAGAATGATCTTTCCTTTCTTGAGGTGATTTTTTTTTTGTAATCATTCCTATTCATCCCTCATAAAACATGTAATTTTATTATATTATTAGAAATTCAGCAATTATAAGCTAATTTTATTACCTTATTTAACAATCCATATTTTTTAAAACACAAATCTTCTTCATTTTTATAGTTTCGATCAATACCCACATTTTTGGGGAAAATTTAATTTACATATCAAAAATCAAATATTTGCTAATTTAATGTGCGAATGTGCTTGCGAATTGAGCATAACCGTAAATTAACGCCCTCTATAAATATTATGCCAAAACTTAAATTCTTGCCAATTATTTGTTGAAATTTTTTATTTTTGAAGTTAGAATTTTTTATCATTATATGCTAAGGCTATCTGAAATTCAGTTATTGATTGCGTCAAAATCACAATTTTGTTCAGTGATATTTATACTCAAATGCAACTGAAAATGGTGCGTTCAATCTCAGTTCAATTTGAACACAGATTATGTTGCAGACATAGGTCAAAAAAGACCAGTTAGAGATAATAAATCCTTTTAATTCTTCAAGTGAATTTCTCTGCCTTCTTTCCTAATATGAAATCTTATTGGATAGATTAAAAATTTGTCATTGTTCATTATTGATTTCTACTTTACGAATGGGCAGAATGATTTAGAATTAGCAAAACTTTCCTTGTTTTGAACAATATATTTACTTTGTTTTGTTACAACAGGTAGAAAGTTCGTTTTAATTTTCAATTATTTGTTTTTTTATGCTTTCATTTATTTATGCATTTTTCATATTTAACTTCATTAATATACGGAAATTTCATGAATTTGTTTGGTAATTTTGTTCTTTGATAATACTGATATTGCGTTTTCAGTTACCTGTTCTCAATATGGCAATGAAATATCTCATTAAAACAGAGACGTTCATGCGCAAACTGATATGTCTTTATATCAGTTTTTTCTTATTATGATTTATTTTTTTTGCAAGATTTCTGACCTGTTACTTAGTATCTCTATTTAAGTTTCGAGTGGTTGCCACCCATGCAAACATTTCAAAAAAATCATGGTGCTATATTTAATTATTAATAAATTGTAGAATCGAAAAACTGCAAGTGAAACTTGAGTATAAGTGCAATCCAAATACCTGAGTACCAGCTCTGAGGTGGACAATTAAGACAACAAAGAGAGAGGCTACTGGAGCATACACTCGTCCTTTGATGGGTTGTTCGGTTGGCAAGTATGTCTTCATGTCCTAGCCCTGCACTCAGGTTTTGGTGATAAGGAACAACTTGAGAGTCCCAAAGGCTTCCCTGGGGTAGTGTAAGAAGTGATGGAGCTGGAGCTTGACTGTGAAATTCCTCTTCATCAGCCACAACCACTTCTTCATCATCTTCACCTGTGAAATGAAAGACAGTTCGCATTCGAAATATGCACTCTGCAAATATTAAAATTAGTGGGGGAGAAATTGGATAGTTGTATGTCTCCCGTTCTACTGGGCCATTGACCGAATTTAAAAGTATTGTTCTAACATGAGTATTTTGATACAAATTTCGGACTTTTTCTGAAATCACATAACGATTTTTTTATATTTCGGTTCTACGACTAAAACTGTACCTAAATTTTAAATTTTATAAAATTCGGTGGGAAACTTGACGAGAATTTAAAAAACTTATTCTGGTGAACCTTTTTTGGTTTGCGTCAAGAACAACTAGGCGAAATTCTTAATTTATGGTAATCTATTTTACTATCCCTTTCGTTGTGCATGAGCGGGAAAAAAAGGTATATCGTTCGTGTTTTCAAACAATTTTAAGAAAGTGTAAACCACATTTGGCGTTATTATCGCTTACAGCAAATACGCCAAATTTCAAAGCGCGCCAATATATAAATTCAAGTCTATCTTAAGTTTGAATAAAAAAACTCTATTTCTTTGCATCTATGCTTAGAAATACATCTAGCTTAAAGTTATTATAAAAATTTGATAGATTATAATTCAAAACATTTTCGAAAAATTTACAAAAATTACGAAAAAAATACAAATTTAAAAAATAACCAGAAAATGTCTACGAATTTTATATGGACTGCACTTAAATTTCGAAATGTGAAAGAAGGAATCAAGTAAGTTTAATTAAAAAAAGAGATATTAATAAATATATACCAAATTCAATTAATATTGAGGAGCTAAAATTTCGAACGATAATTTTTAAACATATCTTGTGTGATTTTTACAAAACTTGTCATTTTGGTATAACTTACGTACATGAATAATCAAACATAATTTTTTTAATTTCTATGTTTGTTGTTTAGACTCTTTTTATTAAAAATAATATATAACATACACTGTCTCACAGAAGGCGTATCAGCCACAACAGCAAAGACAAACTAGTAACGTGCTCTGGCTAGCGAAATCACGCTCTGAATAAACAAGATCCGTTTGTTTAAATACTTTTTTCACCTGACTTTAAATTTGTATCCTGACGAGGAAATGTGAGGGCAAAAAACGAGTGGTTCAGGAAAGGTACTAAACTTAAAATAATTTGTTATCAAAATAAAGGAAACTCTACAAATTAACTATTTGGGTTGAGACTTACACCTGACCAAAGAAAATTCAGAATTGCTTGGTTCGAGACTTAAAGAGAAGAACCCACTTGCAGCTGTCACTTCCGATTTTCTGATTCAGGTACAAAGAAAAGAATTGGAATTTTGAATCAATTTAACATTCTGTACGAAAACAGCGACTTGAAACTGTTCATAGACTAGTTCAAAAGAAGCCTCAAAGTTGTCTTATTTCTCTGGGGAGTACGTTTACATCAACATCCGTTGAGCATTATATCCATTTGAAAGAGGGATACGAAGATTTGGAATTCATTCTTAATCCAATTTAATACGATGATCATAAGTGGATTACTTGTGGTGATCTTAAAATATATTGATGATCCTAAGACAATTGAGAGCAGGATACGGACATCCGGGCGGCTTACACAGATAATTCCGGTATTTTCCGAATCCCGCAACTGTCCAGAACAACTCCCTAAAACAGAAAGGTTCAATATTGCCATACAAGGGCTTGTTGCATCGTACATAGAAACTTTTGTTGATACTTGCTTATGTACATGAGACGAAGGATAATTGATACACATATTATATAAACATACTGATTCATAATAGATAAACAGACATGATACATAATCATACAACTGAATTGCTCCATGTCATACATACGATTACTGATACTGATTGATAATACAAAAGCATACATGACACATAATCATACTACTGAACTGTCCCGTGCCATACATACAGTTACCATCTCACACAATTTCTGAATTACATACAAATACTGAATTATGCAAATCAAGCTCAGTGTGTTGTGTATGTGATCTGATCACTTTGTGTGTAATTTGGACATGACGCGTGTTAGTTCACACTGAATAGGTCATACTTTACTTACATGCAGATGATCGTAGGACAGCAAGGTGGGTGCGTAAAGTTTCCTTAATTTTTGTGTGAATGAGATAGCAGAGACTAAGAAAATTATTGGACAAAGGAAGAATGGCCAAAACCGGGCTTTATTAGAGCAAGGAATCAAAAACGTTCTCCGAACAGCTCTTATTTATCCGAATAAAATTCTCCTTCCACCTCTGTATATCAAATTACATTTTAGGAAGTAATTTTTTCAAAGCTTTATCAAAAGAAGGTCAATGTTTTAAATACATCTGTGATAAGTTTCCAACCTGCCAAACTAAAAGAGGATATATTTACTGTTCCTGACATTAGAAAACTTCTCAAAGATGATAATATTGAGAACCAAATAGAAGTTTCAGAAAAAAGTCTGGGGAGCCTTTGAAAATGTAATGACCAAGTTTCTGAAAAATAAGAGAGACACGAAGCTTAAATCAATCGTTCAAAACAGGCTGCAGAAGTACAAAAGTTTAGACCATTCCGTGAGCTGAAAGGTTCACATTTGGATTATTTTCCTGAAAACCTGGGTGCCGTTAGCGAAAATTTGGTTGAGGATCTCATCCAGACATGAAAGAAATCGAAGGAGGCATCGAAGAAAAAAGACTAGTTTGTGGACGGCTGACTATTGTCGCATGTCACACAGAGAAAGCGTAAAAGGAAAAGCGCGAAGTCAACAAAAATTTGACACAAGAAATAAAATTATGTATTTTACTTACATTGTCTTAACTAAAAAATTATAAGAAAAAAATCCTTTTCAAGTCTATTTAAAGTCTCACATTTTGCAGTTTTTCGACATTGTATAAATTTTGAAAGCTGCAATTTTCAAAAATCCTGACGTGAGGTGGGAAATGAGCACCCTCTTCAGATTCAGTGATAAAAAATGCATAGGAATGAATTAATGAAAGTTAAAAAACATGAAATACCCCAAAATTAGTAGACTTGTATTATCTATGAGATATAATGGAGAATACTGAAAGAACTTGACGGTGATTAACTGCAAATTCTTGACCAAATAATGGAAACATAATAAAATGCATTATTTTTAGCTTGTTTTGCTATAAACAAAATAAATCTTTCTTGAAATACAATGAATTTTTTTAACGTCTAATGCATTCAAGCAAACGTTTAATTACTGTCTATATTTTCCGCTACAATAAAGAATTCGAAGAACCAAAGGTTTATTAAATCTTAGCTTTCTTTAAACATCTAAATTAAGATAATTTTACATTAATAATATTTAAGAAATAAATTAACGTTTCTTTTTAAATTAAAAATTAATATTAAAAATCTAATGTTAAAAAATCTGGACAAAATGAGCTAAGATGCAAAATTTTCACTTAAAGGTTTTATTTTATTTTGGCGATGCATACGTTGGTATCCTCCAAAAGAAGGGATGACCTGAGGAAGACTTTTAAGAGAAACTAACTTATATCCACCTCACACATGGAATAAATCGCGAAAATGCCCATACAGCCAGCCCCTTTGCCGGGATTCGAACCCCGGACAGAATGACCAGCGTTCAGAGACTTTACTTGCAGCACAAGCATTTTCAGTAACAAAGCGGATTAGTAATTAGTAACACAACTATTAGTAACAAGCTTTAAGCATGTTTCACTTTGGAAATATTTTAAAACATAGGTAACAACAAATCACATTGGGAAAATTATAGATGAAACAGAGCCCTAGTAAGTCTCAGAGTCAAGCGGCGCTTAGAGAAACTTTAAGGATGAAAGAAGATGGCTGCTGAAGACAGTGGTCTGACGTTTTCATAAAAGAGAATTTCGCATTTAAAAAAAAAAAAAAAAAAAAAAAAAAAAAAAAAAAAAACTTCCTTGTCATTTGTAGTGTGAAATTAAATAAAGGTTTTATTTATTTTATATGTTTAATATTTTATTTAACATTTTTATTTTATTTTAAAGATTTACAGTAGTTTCCAGTTACGAACATGTGCACAAAGGTAGCAATGTTAAAATAAGCACTTGTCTGTAACCATGAACGAATTAATCCATTTTAAACTAATTCGTATTGGGAAAGCTGTTTCGATTTATAAACGTTTCGGCTGACAGACAGTCTTAAGGAACGATTTAAACTAGGAAACTGAAGTTTTACTGTATTATCGTATACCATTTTTAAACTAACTCACTAAAGAGAAATCGGTGATAAATTTAAGGAGTTTACCTTTACAACATAGACACCTTTTCTGGGAAATTCTTGTAAATTTAAATCAGTAATCACATGATGTAGAATCACATATAATATTACCTAAAGCATTTTTCATTTTTATTCCTTTATCACGGGAAATGTCTTTACGTAGAATATTTTATCTTGAATTCTATTACGTTTGTAAAAGTTCGTGCCAAAAACGTTTTGCTGGAAAAATGCTGTTGATAAGTGGTCTCTTTAACGAGATACGTTTTTGATTTTCCCTTTTACCTAGTTTCAAATTACTCAATTTAAAATTGCAATTTATGTATAACATGTGACTGCAGTCTGAAATGAACAGTTCAGCACTAAAGCACACTAAATAAAGCAACACTAAAGCAACGTTTCCAAAACATGAATTATAATACTGACACCAGAATAATTAAAAAAAGCACTTAAGTTAAATACAGGGTGATCAGCGAATAAGCCCTGATTTCAAAATTAAATATCTCTACAACAAAGATCGATAAAATTATGCGGTAAACTGTACGTTTATTAGCAAAACTGTAAAAAGTGTACAAAAGTTATAAAATTTAGTTATGAAAATCGTTAACAGATGGCGCTCTAATCGAAATAACCTATCAATAGCCTTTAAAATGTGCTTCGAAATCGAAAGTGATCAGTACAACTTGTAAAGTGGCTAGCGTAGAAAGTAAAATAATGCATTCCATTGAACAACGTGCATTTTGGTTCTGGAATTTCACCAATTAGAACACAGTTCTACGGCAACACGTCGCAGTTTTCAAAACCGATTCGATGTTCCAGTTGGACCCGATGGGAAAACCATTCGCATGCTCTTCGCGAAATTCGAATGGACTGGCAGCGTGGCTGATGATCGAAAGGGAAATGTTGGGCCTAAGCAAACTATAGTCTCTCCTGAAAATGCAGCCAAAGATTCTGGATTTGTTCAGCAAAATCCTAGGAAAAGCATCCGACGGATTGCATCAGAGACAGGTTTGAAGTACACGAGCACGCAAAAAATATTTAAAAATAGCCTACGGCTGTTTCTATACAAAATCCAAAGTCATCAGGCCATAACCCATGAAAGCTGTGCAACAAAGGGTTGACTTTGCGAATCAGATTCTAACAATGATCGACAACGACAGATTTCATGTGAGCTGCATCTGGTTCACAGATGAGGCACATTTTCATTTGAAGGGAATCGTTAATAAACAAAACGAGAGATTTTAGGGTACCGAAAATCCTCATTTGTGTGAAGAAAAAGCACTGCATTCGCCTAAAGTTATGGCATGGGCTGCGGTATGCGCCAGAGGCATTATCGGACGCTTTTTCGTACGAGAAACGATAACTACTGAAGGTTACGTTACAATTTTGGAACAATTTGTCAGCACTCAACTAACGTTGGAGGATCGACCAGGTATCGACTGGTTCCTGCAAGATGGGGCTCGACCACATTGAACAAATAAAGTTTTTCACTTTCTTCATGAATACTTTGGGAATAGAGTAATTGAATTAGATTATCCTCAATTTACTGAATCAGGAATAGCTTGGCCTCCATATTCTCCCGATCTGAGTCCTTGTGAATTCTTTCTGTGGGGCGCATTGAAAGACGCTGTCTATCGAAACAATCTTTAGAAACAATACTTTAGATGAGCTTGAATCGTTGATTGGTGTTGAATGTGATTCCATTTCCGTCGATACATTGCAAGAGGTGATGTTCATTGTTTGTTTACGCCACCTCATTATTTCGAACGGTGAACATTTTGAAAAAATTTTATTTTGATTGCAAAGGCTGATTCACTTTATTTTTTTAATTAATTTTTTGACTCTTTTCAGTGAAGAGCGACATCTGTTAACGATTTTCGTAACTAAATTTTCTAAACTTTTGTACACCATTTTTACAGTTTTGCAAATAAATGTACAGTTTACCGCATAATTCTATCGATTTTTGTTGCAGAGATATTTATTTTTGAAATCAGGGCTTATTCGCTGATCACCCTGTATTAAGCAAATACGTTTCATGAATGGAATAAAACGTAGCCACAAAACTTTACATTTAAAACTGCTTAGCTTTTCTTCCTGTTTTGATTTATTTTGTTGTGTAAAAACCCTGAAGAGAAAATCCTTCCTACTACGAATCTGACAACAATTCTGATACGCCGAAGCATATCATAAGCAGTAGAATTAACCCATAATCAAGCAAGAATTTGATTCATCTGAATAGAAAGACTTTCAGTAAAGATCAAAAAGGTGCAATTTTAGCTTGGGATTCAATTTATTAAACTCGAGCGATTTCAGTGATTGTCAAACTACTTTTCATGCGAATAATTTATTAACAATGAGATGCATTCATTCTTTACCGGAGAAGCTTCGTAGTATTTCTGTCGTTTTATTATCCCTCATTATATTAAATAAATATACTTAACGCTAAGTTCACTACAAGATTGTAAATCTGAAGATTTATATTTTAGCTGGAAATACCTTATTAATGAAAGAAATCATAAACTCTTACTACTAATCGTATTTTTTTAACAGTCATAACAATATACAGAATAGAATAATGAATTGCAAAAACTTCACACTTATTAGTATTTATACACATTAACTTATTAGTATTTATACACATTAAATTTGAATTTAGAAATGTTCTGTTAAACAAAGAATGATTATTTTTATCATAGATGATGAAAGTAGGATTTAAAATCTATGCTTGGAATTTTTTTCCAATCAAGTGGTACACAAAAGTGGGAGATACTAATTTACATGGTATCATTTTTGTGCCTAATGTTAATTTTAATATTTTTAATGCAATAGACTTTCAGATTTGTACTGAGATCTCTAAAGACTATGCAACTTCGATTGGATAGGTTTTATATCACAGTGATTATTTTTAACTACTAAACAGAAATACCATAAAAGAAGTTAGAGAAGTGCATGAGGAAAATTAAAAATTAGTAAATCTGTAATCTAACTGCATACGTACTTCTAAAAATACACTTAAAACGCATGGTTTACAATAACTCATAATAAAATATAGGTAAATTTTAAGTCTTCATTTTTAGTAATTGTCTTTTGGGAAACCATTAATATCACTGATGCTCCACTGATAGATTTCCTCTTGAAAGTCATGGCTTAAATAACTTGAAATGCAGTGCAAGGTTTTTATAATGTAATGAAAACTTTTATATTTCTGCTTTTGATTATTTATTCACTTTTTAAGAAATTTTATCTTACAGCCAAAACTTCAGCTGGCATAATTCTAAGAATGAAAGCAAATAATTAAAATTCACCTGTTGGATAGATTCTGGAGTTCACAATTTAGCATTCAATAAAGTGTGATGAATTATTTTCCACATAAAGCATCGTACTTACTTAACACGTGAAAACCGAAACAATTGTAAGCAACATTAACTTTCAAGAGCTTGTAAGGTATTTTATGTTAATTAACCAATTATTATGATTTAAGCCTTTACTATAACTTCTTCTTTACGTAGTCCTCACCAGAATGCAAATAAGTGTTTTTTGTATTTAAGCTGAGAGTTTGAATGTTCAGATTAGAGCCCGTAGCAGTTGCGTTTTGCTATTAACCGACGTTTCAAAATACGCGCCGCTGACTATTTCAACCAGTTTAAGTAGTCTGTTTTATTCTAGCCTCAGCCTACGTTATATGCATTTGAAATTTAACTTTCTGCTATATTAATTTAAATATCCGCAAATAGCGGAGGTTCTTCTGTCGCACTAGCTGTGCCTTTATATTTTTCTAAGAGATAAATAAAAAAAATTAATTTTAACATTCTCATGACTTTCTGATTTCTTTCGGTTTAAAGATTTACTGATTACTTATTACACTGATAACTCGCTATGAGTCTAATAGGGTCTGTAGGATTCTGACAGACGCTTCGAGATAGAATGAAACACTACAACCTAAGGTTAACTTGCTTCAGGTTCAATGACCCAGCATTTTGTTTAAAGTGCAGTAAAATTACGCGAATTTTGGAAATTTACTGAATATTTTTGGGAGCAAAGAAATCCAACTTTTGGTATTAAAAATCTTATATGTTATACTTCTAAATTTTAAATACGAATTTATATAGACAAAATTGAGTTTTTAATTACATGGCATGCGAATGCCAGCATGCCACTGCAAACCAGCGTAAATTTTTAGCGTATTCAAAACATTAATTATAAATTAACTGCTGTTTTCTAAAAGCCTTAGCTATAACCCAACCATTTGATTATATGTTTACCATATGTTTTGCATATTATATGTATCATACGCTATATTCATGCAAAGAAGTAAGTTAAATGTGCATTTACATGTAAAAGACATATCCGTTAATAACGCAGCAGAAGTTATGTGATAGCTTTATGGCAGGGTACATGTAATCGACACGGTTGTTTCGCGGTTGCCTAGTCTATGCATATTCCAATCGTTATTTTGTATGGTACGCTGTATTGCCCAGATAGTTATAATATACTCTTAGAAGCATTTTTGCACTAAATACAATTCAAGTTATTTAATTTTTCATCACTTTTCTTTGATTCTTGGAGCAATTCTAGTGTAATCAATGTCCCTTCATAAAAAAACGCATTGTTATCTTAAGGTTTTAGTACACTAAAGGACTTAAGGTTTTCGTTTAGTTTTACTACACTGAACGAGGAAAATTAAGAGATGCCTGTAAGGTCATGTTTTACTGTCATACATCCGTTAGTAGACTAACGGATAACTTTTAAATGGATTCGCTGGATACCCGACTCATCATAATGCTAGTAACAGGAAATCGCTTGGAAATTATTATAGTATCATAGCATAAATTGTTACTTGCGTTTGTTTACATTTCTTTCATTGTCAATGGTGCCATATTAACGCTCAGATGTGCTTATAGCTGGACAAATTAAAATATTTTTATTAACATATTATCCTGATTTTACGTCAATTACGTCAATGAAAAAAATCTTCAAGCATTTATACTGTCATAATGTACATAACATTCATAAGTTTTCTATTCTTTTAAGCTACATGGTGTGTCTTCATTTAAGTTTAGACTGATGTTAAGTATCAAGGAATTTTACTATATATTATGTGAAGAAAACTGATTAATAAGCCCAAACAGGTAGATCAAATTTTAAAGGTTAATTATATTACGTCATCAGCAAGCGTTAAGCGCAGAGTAGATTTCGCAAGAGCTATCAATAATATTTACTCATGGATTCTCCAGTGAACTAATTTCATTTATAATTTACAAAACGGTTTCTGCACAATTTTATATATTATCTTATCAGTTTAAGTGTCATTGCCACAATTTAACATAGCTAAAGATGAACGAAAACATAGTTTAATTTAAAATTATTAATGGTAGTATTTAGTAGAATAAAGATGGGATAACTTAAAAATTAATAATTCAAAAAATTAAATTTACTTAATCTTCTTGAAAAGGCATCTCTAAAGAAAAAAGAAAAATCTCTTCAAATGTTTCGAGTCCTGTCAATCAATTCAGTTTCAGTTAAGGAACGGCAAATTTTTGGCAGGTTATACTAACCTGGCAAAAACTAAGGCACCACTAAGTTTAAGTCATGAAAGTTAACACACATTAACATACAAATCAATACACCGTTTATTTAAGAGAAATATGGTGTTCTGAAACTATTAATCAAATGTTTAGCATATCAGATCATTCTTCTGTACATGTACAAAATAACTAACTTTATGATGCAATTAACCAATTCACGTTACCTAATTGCGACGCAAATGCCAATTACGTAGTTTAATTTTTTTGTTTTATTGGTATATAAAGCTGATAAAACTACAAATTAATAAAAAATAACCAAATAATCTTACCTTCGTCAAGAATATCACGAATTAAGAAGGAAGGTTTCCTGTTTTCTCTTTTCCTTTCCAGGCAAAAAATGTTATCCAGTTTGGAAAGCATTTTGAGGTGCATCTGGATACTTGAAAGATGAAGTCTTTTCTACAGTCTGTCACACCAGACGAAGACTAGAAAACTGTTTTTTATAAAACAGTTGTCAGTTGCTTTTTTATCTTCAGTTTTTTAAGGAAATGGCATCAAAATATTAAGTAACGTAGAATTGCACTACACTTTTAATTCGTTTCAGCCGGTAGGTTAATTTGAAGACTATTGCTGTTGATTTCACTCGTTGATCAATAATTTTAATTTTTTGGTTCTGTAGGCTAATGACTTTTCATAGTACAAAACTACAAGATGGCAGAACGTAGATACCACTATTCTGTCAAAAATAATTGGTCCTTTTTAAGGACTGAAAATTGTGGCCTCGAATTAGGAACGTAGTGGTAATAATTGATGGAGGATTCACAAAAACTGTCGACTTTCTTGTTAGGAACGTTTGCGAAAATGACTATTGTAGGATAGCATAATCTAAGCTCTGGTGGCTATTAATTTCAGTAATGCAGATGAGCAGATGAAGATTTAGGAACATAGTGACTCTTGTACCAGAGCATTCTTAGGAACTCATAAGAGTATAAATTACAGAACTGGACAGTTACAACTACAGCATCGTCAACACCAGAGGAACTTGACCTGGACTCCTGGAAGTAAATAAAATTTCGTAGTGTCATGTCTATTTTCTGCGGCTGCAATACTTGCTTTCGTTGTTAGAAAATTCACAAAACAATTAATATTAGAGTCTATATTATTTTCTTCAAGAAGGCAATTTCCAATATTACCATCCATGTTTAAATATAAAACTGGCTATGTAATCATTCGTAAGCTTCATATAAATACGAATTGCGAAACTCATGTTGTTTCGCAAACCCGTAAATTCTTAATATCGTAACTCAAAATAATATTTCGCTTTAAATGCTTCATATTTATTTCTAGCGCTTTAAAATTAAAAAAAGCGTTTTCAATACGTAGGCTATTGTCTCGAAGATGAATTACATCCTTTTAGCTGCTAATTACTAATTAGACATAATTAAGAAATAATTATTTGTTCTAAGTGGCTAATACTTGTTAATGAATTTTATCCACCGAAATAGGAATCGGAAGGAGAGCCATAAGAGCTCAGGAACTTAACACCCAAACCACCTCCACAGAACTTCGAAAGTGATTCTTCACTTTACGGAATCGCGTGTAATAACAGTGAAAAACTAAGAATAAAAAACCTCTATTGAGTCCCACCTCTTTTTCAGTATCAATAGAGGTAATGGTACGTCAGCAACGCGGTTAATCAGGCGCAAAAACCACCCCCATTCTTTGGCTGTACCCTCTTGCTGATAGCCACTCAATCAATAGTCATAAGTCGGCCATTTTTTGTATCCTCCTCAGAAGACTGCGCTGGGGACGAAGCCGAAGAGCAGCCACCCTTAATAACGATTAAGAGGGTGCGTAACTGCGACCGTGCGGTTAGACAATGGAAAGAAGTTCAAAACCTTGGTACAGCATTAAGACATCAGTTATCAACAGTTTGAAGGGAGGTGCTTGGAAATTGTATTGATTAACTATCAATTCTTCATCAATGGAGGGGTGGGGATTCTTTTTTTACTGCATCCTACCGCTTCTGAAATATCCTCTCATTATAAGACATGAATGGAGTAATGGTTCTTTTTTGTCGCCCTATCCGTATTCCAATCTGTAAAACTTTCGTTGATTTGCTAAGTATGCGGAAGGGGTTGAATAAAAATTATGCATTCGACTCTCACTTCTTTCGATGAGAAAAGATGTAACTAATATTTTAAGGAGGAATGAGAGGAATATTTGACCAGTTAAAGTTTAAAGAAATTAAAACTATTATGTTTCACAGTAACTTCTGATGAAAATAGGAATGGCAGAACAGTTTCCAAGGTTCAATAATACAGTGATTCATTCACTTGTGATCAGTTGTATAATCGATACATTTCTTAAAAACACGGTAAAAATATCCTCCAGTATCTAATAAATAATTATGTAAAATCTTATTTTTTTATATGAGTACATCTGTTTTCAGCTGCCGTCTACATATTTCTTTTATCCTCTTTCTTTTCTATCATTATATTTCTTTAGGCAATGAAATAACATTGCCAGCTCAGAAATTTGAAATCTTCATTGCCGTTTATGAGGATTAAAATCTGAAATTTCAGTTCCTGTTTCTTTAACGTTTGCCTGCTTAGATAATGCACATTTGTAGTTACTAAATTTCTACTCAAAAAATAAAAAACAAAGGCAAAGAGACAGAATAAAACAATAACTATTTAATGTATATTCGTGAAATTGATCCAAGAGATCGTTGGGGCATTATTATATCACACAGCAAACAATAAACAAAGCCATACAAAAACACATGCATTATGGCAATCACATCGCAAAAGACAAAATGTGCAATGGAAACGTCACTCTAGTAATGGATATGATACCCTCCAGCTGAAATGCATGCTTGACAACGGCGAGGCAAGCTTATAAGGTATTTATCCCACTTCCCTAGCGTGCCTTCGTGGTGTAACGGTAGCACGCTGGGCCGGTATTCCAGAGGTCCGTGGCTCGATTCCCGGCGAAGGCGGTTGCATATTTTTCATCTTTTCTGCTTCCAATTAACCTAATGACTCTACAAGCTGGCAATAGCTTCGTTGATCACTTGTTATGGCAGTAGCTCTTAATTCTGTAGTAATGCAGATCTGAGCTCGTCGAAGGTGATCTGCGGCATACTGCGACCTGCTATCCGTCGTTCCAACGTGTCCCACATATGACCTATGGATTCAGGTCCAGTGATCTAGCATGCTATGGCAGATGTGGAATAGTTTCATTTTCCAGATAACTCCGCACCACTCGATCTCTGTATGCGGGCGGATGTAATTCTCCATAAATATCGCGTCGGTACCTATTGCTGCAATAAAAAGAAGAACAAGAGGGTGTAGAATATCGTCACGATATCGGACAGCTACGACGAAAACCCAGGAAGCACGAAGAGATTGGTGCGACCGTTGGCTGCTATCCCAGCCCATCCAAGCCTTCTCCTCTGTAATGGTCTCTTTCGACGACGTTTGGCACCCGACAGCATGTCCCTTGCTCTCCTTGTCATTTCCCTTGGTGAATTGTTCCGGATGTTAAATCGAGATTCATCCATAAGGAGTATGTGGCCCTACTGCTCTGGTGTCCAACTGCGATATTCACGGGCCAAATTCAACCGTGGTCTGACATCACAATGCGGACGAAGAAACACAAACCACGGGTGGTTGGGAGTACAGTTCAACTTCAAGCAGTCGACACGACACAGTTTGGAGGAATATGAGCACTTCTACAGCAGAAGAGAGATGAGACATCAGATGCCGTACTGTTAGTGATCTACTTGCACATAGCAACAGGAAGCGGTAGTCTGCCTTTGCCATAATCCTTCGGCGCCCAGACTGACGTATTTTACAGGGGTTTTGATCTCTTTGGTAACGATTCCAGAGCCTATTGATAACACTTCGATGTATATTCAGCTCTCTTACAACAGCGATTAAGACAATCGCTGTTGTGAATATAAGATTTCAGTATCCCGGCAGTCATCCAACGCATTTCATCGTGCAAATGCTCTCCGCTTTGGCTATCTCTGATTACATGAAACTATTGCCGCTTGCAAACTGACGCATAGGTTCGGCTTGCCCCTTTTTAGGCGTTGGGGTGTGATTGTGGGATTCCGTTTTATGCTAATTTTGGTTGCCTATTTGAAGCAGAAGTTATTTCGAAGCTGGTTGCTAGCTTCTGTAGTTCAGTAAAAAACAGGTATATTTCGAAAGGCAGGTGATCCTGGTGTCGAATTCCATTCAGCGCTCATATCTCTGCATTCTTCTCAGAGGTCTTTGGCTCTAATT
Source organism: Stegodyphus dumicola (assembly GCF_044657685.1). Lineage (NCBI taxonomy): Eukaryota > Metazoa > Arthropoda > Arachnida > Araneae > Eresidae > Stegodyphus > Stegodyphus dumicola. The sequence goes on from NC_140776.1 coordinate 41,870,401, forward strand.
TAAGTAGCTCAAGGATTAAAATAACCACAAATCTTCAAAATCAGACGCATGTATTAATTAAGTAACATTAATTGGTATTATAATTTGTAAAGCTCAGCAAATGATAGAAGATATTTATGGTATTTGCAAATCAGGTTGACAGGTTTTTCTAATTATTCCTAAATGAATTCATTTAAATTAGCGAAGAAGCCTGAAAATTTTGACTTTTCGAATCATCAGTTACTTCAAATAGCAAAAGCTGTCAGAGATGAACTGATGCATATTTTGATGATATTTGAGACTTTCTTACTTCGTTACCTCAAAACACAAAGAAACATTAAGTATAGATTAAATGCAAATATATAGCTCGCTGTCTCTTATATAAAAAAAAATTCTCTTTCTGTTCATCATTTCACTGTGCCAAAAATGAACAAATATATATAACTAGATTGTCAATATAAGTCAATATAAGAACAATACCCTAACACCTATAACAGCAACTTAAACATAAAAGAAAGACTTGTAAATAATGGTATATAATTTACATGAGAATGAACTTAGAAGAATTACTACATAAAGAATGCCAAAATTATAATTACTGAAATCTTAGCTAAATGTAATGTAATCTTAGCTAAATGTAATGTATATTTTACCAATTATTATGTGAATTTTACCAATTATTATGTGAATGAAAGAATTATGTAAATTTTTTACTTCAGCAAAGCAACCTAGGCAAAAAGAGAGTCTAGTTACTACTGACGGTGTCACAGCCTGCAATGAGCGATGAGTTGAATGTCTCTGTAGAGTGCTGCGATTCAGGGGAATGTTGAACAATACGACCGGTCAAAAGGGTAGTGGTTAATGTCAGTGACTGCCGTAACCAAGAGCCCAGGTTCGAAATCTGGAGAAGTCGTGGATGGTTGTAAGCATATAGTGTCCGTGCGGTAAGGAGGCACTCAAAATAAAATACCAGCCGAATTCTTCTCGTAAAGTTGAGGGTACGGGAAGAAAGGTGGGAGATTCTTGGACCGACTCTTGTGGTGTTCTCCTTGGAACTGCTAAGCAACAAGGTGGAAGTTCAGCATTTAGCAAGGCCCGGGAATACCTAGCATGCCTTGATGGATGCTTTGCTTTAACCTGCACCTGTTAAACAATATTCTTCTTCATTAATACGAACAATGTCGGAACAAAAACAAAACTGATTAGCTGAACTCAAACAATTTAGCCTAAATAATAATGCATTACAGAATTTCTTTAGTTTTCCACAATTTATTTTAGAAGTACATTTGTCTACAATTTTTCTTTCAATGATTTCATAATCCTGTTTTAACTCCTAGTGGGAGCTATTAGTTAAAGTAAACGGATCCTTTAAACTATGTAAAATAAACCTACTCAGAGATTTGGACTTTACAAGTGACATCCAAATAAATAGAAGGTGGGTAATAATTCGTCGCCTCCAAGATTTGGCTACTGGATTCCCTCCTTCCCAGTTTTCCTTTAAGCGTGACAGAATGTTAACAGATTTTCTTTCTATTTACCGCGTACCTTCGTGGTGTAACTAGAAGCACGTCTGACTAGCAGTCGAGAGGTCCAAGCTTGAAACCCTGCATGAGCATTGTAAATTTTTTATGCTCCCTGTTTCGAAAAACCAGTCACGCTACACAGTAAGATATGTTTTCTTCAATATAAATAATTATCTGGCTATGTCTTTTTCTCTCCATAAACAGTTGTCTCCTACAGGCCCTGGAAAAATAATAGAGCTGATCCTGAAAACATACAGAGTTTGAGGGCTCTAACATCCCGTAAATCCAGGAATAATGTTTGACTTCCCAAATTTTGAAATCGGCTGCTTCTTACCAGAAATTTATAAATCTGAATTTGGTCTGATACTTGAACTCTAATCCTACAACCCTACCAGAAACGCAACGAGTGATCATTATGTCTGAAGCAGTATGGCAAAGACTTTCGAAGGTTTAAAGAACCCTTTTATTAAACTGATTAAACTGAAATTTTAACAAACAGGCCCAACTAGTGCCACAGATAAATTATTTACCGGCGCATCAGTTTTAAGTATCGGCTACAAGCGAAATGGAGAGCAGAGATAATTGCATCTGGATAGAGCTGACAGAATCTAACAACTCAAAGCTCTGTCGCTTTCTCTCTGCCGAAAAAGGTCTTTCTGTCTCCCTAAGATTCAAAAGCTCTACGCTTCAATACATTTATTACATTTTGGCCGGGCATGCAGAAAGAAGATGTTAAAGTTGTAAAGATCTTAAGTTTTACTAACGTTTATTTTATTTTAAATCTTTACTATCACTTCTTATTTTCTACTTCCGGCCAGAATTATAAGCGTTAACGTTTTTATGCAAAATTTGTCTGGCGAACGCCAAGTACTTAAGTGGTGGCTTTTTGCCAAGCGAGAGAGAGGAAGCAGTTAGTCGAAGCAGGCCGCTTACCTTAGAAGTTTTACTCAGTTGCTGGTTGCCTTCCAGGCCAGAGGTTTAATCCTCTTGATAACTTTAAACGTATTGTAGTGTTAGCAGTTCTCTGTACTACATACGGCTTCCTGTTAATATAAGGCCAATCTTCCACGTTATTATTTCAAAGTTAGGTTAGAGTTTAGTTCTATTTTTATATTCTTACGTTTAGACCACGAGTAGTGGGTCTTTGTATTCCGAAGTACGGAAATAATTGTAAATAGAGAAAAATAAAGGGTTTTGAATACCCTTCTTGTGTATCCTGTCTACTTCCCACAGTTTTGAACATAGCTTTAGTAAGCTCTCTGTTCCGAGTCAGGTCCTTGCATGTTCCCGAAGAAGGTAAGACGGAACATTGAACCTGATAGTGGCGCCCAACGAAGAAGAATAACCATGGCCGAGTTTCAAGAAGAACCTGTGCTGCCTGCAGAAGCGGCTCAGAATCCAGAAATGCCAGCTGCCGCCCTGGAAGGATTTGGTTACATCGTACAGACCATGCGCGCTTCGATGAAACCAGAAGCAACATTTAATGGAAACTCACCGGTAACCAGTTTTTTGGAAAAATTGGATGACCACTTCATGCTCTACCCCGTGCACGAGTTTCAAAAAGTTACCTTAGCTACCAGCGCTTGGAGGGGCCAAGCGCTTAACTGGTTCAAGTGTATAGGCAGAAGTCTCTTGGGTCAAGCAGAAAGTCCCACCTATACTTACGAAAATTTCAAGACTGCCCTACTAAAAGCCTTCCCTGTTGTAAGGGATCGTGCGAAATTAGAAACGGAACTTTTCAGTATATATCAGCAAAGAATCGAAAATCTCTCAAGCTTTATTTTAAGAAAAATTCACGTCTTCAAACTCTTGTATGGAAACCGTCCGGATCCTGAAATAATTCAAGTGATTTTGCCGAGGTTACTGCCCCAAGTGCAAGACTTTATTGAATTAAGAAATCCGAATACACTGGAAAAGTTATTTGAGCTAGCAATCCAGTTTGAAAGTAGAAGAACGGCGGACATTGAAAGAAGACGCCAATATCAACAGCGAAACCAATTTGGTGCGCCAAGACTACAGCAAACTCAAGCACACGGCTACGGAAGCAAAGCGAATCAGTGAGCAAGGAAACCCGAGCATTCAAAAACAGCCGGCGAACGTCGACAGTTCAATAGCAATCCAGGAAAAAGTCTCAAGGCCAGTGGAAAAAGAAGGAAAGCACGGAAATGAAAAATAATTTAAACTAAAACGGATTTCTGCTGACGGGAGGGTGCAGAAATCCGAAGGCCAAGAAAACCCCTCTTCCTTCAAGTTAAATACAGTAATGGTGAAAAATTTGACTCTTCCGAAGATTGAAGTGTTGGTGAATAATATCCCAGCCACCGCACTCCTGGATACAGGCGTGCAGTGTTCCTGTGTGGCAGAAGATTTTTTTAGGAAGTATTTTCGGAAATACCGCATATATAATTCGGATAATACGACAGTGTTAGCGGCGCAAGGAGAACGATGTAAGTGTATAGGTAAACTACCGCTGTATGTCCGTATCAAGGACGAACAAGTAAAGGTTATGTTTTTCATAGTAAAGAATCTGCAAGCACATATTATCAAGGCACAAGCAACGCTAGATTTTAATGAAGCGTCCCTTAAGCTGACGATGAAACCAGTTCGTGAAGAAAAGGCTGAACCGCCGATGTTAAATCTTGACCACCTGCCTAATGACGAACAACGAAGAATCCGACAAGTGGTAAGTGAATTTGCTTCGTTATTTAGTGATATTCCAGGATTTACTCAGGTTACTAACCATAGTATTGACACCGGAGATTCAATGCCAGTTCGCCACAAAGCATACCGGTATGATAAGAATAAGGAAAAAATTATAGAATGGCATATCACCGATATGCTACGTAAAAAGATCATAACGCCCATCTCAAGTAGTTATGCTAGCCCGGTGGTTTTATGTAAGAAAAATAATGACTATCCTTTGACACATCCAAAAAGGTGGAGATTCGCAATTGACTATCGTAAATTAAACTCCATAACTAAATATCCGGTATATCCGTTACCTATTATTGAAGAAATTCTAAGGAACATAACATCCACCAACTATATGACGACTTTAGACTTAACGACTGGTTATTTTCAAATAGGGGTTAGGCCTGAGGACGTGCCTAAGACTGCTTTTATAACCAAGTCTGGCACTTATGCATTTCTGCGTATGCCGTTTGGCCTTTTAGGGGCACCGGCAACATTTCAGCGATGTATGGACATAGTGTTAAGGCCTGTTCTTGGAAAGTCCACATTTATCTATTTAGACGATATCATTATTACTAGTGATAATCTCGACCAACATGTACAGGATTTAAGACAGGTGTTTTCTTTATTAAATGAGGCCGGTCTAAAAGTTAATGTCGAAAAGTGCAAATTTGCAGCCCCTGAATTAAAATATTTAGGTTACAAAATATCTCAGAAAGGAATCGAGACTGATGAATCAAAAAATAATCGCTGTACAAAAGTATCCGACTCCAAACACGGCAAAGAAGCTCTCTTCTTTTCTAGGACTTTGTTCATATTATAGGTCCTTTATAAAAGATTTTGCAGCTATTGCTGAGCCATTGTTAAAATTAAAAAGGAAAAAGGCAAGATTCTCGTGGACGGCCGAAGCCAATAGTGCTTTCGAAAAATTAAAACAAGCATTAACGCAAGCTCCTGTATTGAAATTTCCTGAAAAGGATGAGAATTTAGAAATTTTAGCGGATGCTTCGGATTATGCGGTAGGAGCGGTACTTTCGCAAAATCAGCAGCCCGTGGCATTTTTTAGCCGAACTTTATATCAAACACAAAGAAACTATTCCGCGACCGAGAGAGAGGCACTTGCAGTTCTGTTAGCAGTGCAACAGTTCCGAGTCTATTTTGGAAGAGCGCCAATAACAGTGTACTCTGATCATGCGGCGGTAACTAGATTGTACTCAGGGAAAAACTTATCCTCAAGGTTAATAAGATGGGCACTCAAGCTACAAGAATGTAATCTGGTAATCAAGCATACCCCCGGAAAGGAAAATATCGTAGCAGATGCCCTATCCAGAATTAAAATAGATGAAGAAGGTAATACTGTAAAGGTGGCAATGCTCACAGCATGTACAATAAATTCCCGAGAAACTGTAATAACCGAACTGGGTAAGGATCCTGAGTTTGGAAGCATTTATGAGTATTTAAAGGATCCTGAAAATTTTAGCCACCAAGATGTTGTGGCGATAAGGAATAGGGCGGCCCGTTACGAACTAATAGATGGTCTATTATTCTATAGAAAAACTACGAATTCCAACAACGAATTTCGACCTGTTATCCCAGCTAGTCTTAGATTAAATATCCTGCAGGAGCTCTATGACAGCCCTTTAGCTTCTCATGCTGGTATTCGAAAGACTACCCAACGCGTACGCGAGGCAGTCTACTTTCCTGAACTGCAAAAGTTAACAAGGGCGTATGTCCAGTCCTGCCCAACATGTCAAGCAGTTAATTATATTAATTTCCGCCCGGCCGAGTTTCTAAATAGTATTAAATCCGAATTTCCAAATGAAATAATTGGCATCGATTTATTGGGCCCTTTCCCAAAAAGTCAGTTAAATAAAAGTCGCTATCTCCTTGTTATGGTTGATCATTTTAGTAAGTGGACCGAAATTGTTCCCTTAAAACGAGCCTCCGCGAAATTAGTTACTGATTCTATTTTAAATAAATATATTTTAAAATACGGGGCGCCCCTAAAAGTTATATCGGATAATGGTCCTCAATTTGTAAGTAATGTATTTGAAGACATGTGCCAAAAACTGGGCATACGTCATTTAAAAATGGTCCCGTATCGGCCGCAATCAAATATAGCGGAACGGGTCAATAGAAATATAGTGAAAAATTATCCGTATTTATGTTAAAAATTTTCATAAAAGCTGGGATAACTATGTCAATGAATTTGCTTTCGCCCTTAGGACCGCAAAACATGATACAACGGGCAAAACTCCTGCTGAGTTATTTTTAGGCAGAAAGATTATAACGCCGTTAGATAAATTATTTTATGTGCAACAAAGAGCCCCAGAATTTAAAATGGGTGATATAGAAAAACTAATTAAGGAAGCAAAGAAGAATACTGAAGTAGCACAGAGAAAACAAAAACTGTATTATGACTTGAAACGACGGGGAGTAACTTATAAAGTAGGTAATGAAGTATTAAAAATTAAGCATTCACTTTCTTCAGCACCAGAAGATAAAACTGCCAAATTTTTTCCACGATTTGAAGGACCATATGTCATAGAAAAAATAACTCACGCTGTAGTAGTGTTAAAAGCCAGGAATGGCGAAACCTGCTCCGCAAACATTGATCGTAATAAAATGCAAATATTTTCAGATCTTTTGCAGGATCCGGTACGGCAGACACGGCAGGCACAAGCTCCAGATGTGGAACAACTACAAGTACAAGGGCAAGCCATTAAGAGGCAGGAGCAGGTGAAAAGAAAGTTTCCCCGCGGGAAAATTAAAGGTAACAAGAAAAAGAAGCCGTTCCACCGTCCAGAAAAGACAACTCAAGAACACGCCTAGAATGAGGAAGGGAGAAGGACGACGTATGCAAAGAGAACCAGGAGAAATGACGGCAACTATAACCCGGCTCTAAAACGGAAGATCTACTCATCCGACAGGACTCTCCGCAGCAAATGTCGCCGAACTGCGGAAGGGCCACCAGCGACGGAGGAAAAGTTACAAGGAAAATTTGAACGGCCAGCAACGAGGTCCAAGCAGGAACGCGAAAGAAGTTTCCCGGTTCCGCCAAGACCAGCTGCCATCAAACGGCCAAGACCACAGGCAGAGGCGAAAAAGAAGGTATTCAAGGGTGACCGAACTGGAGAAAAAAGAAAGCTTCTAGAGGAAGGCACTGAAGGGCGAGCCCGCACAAGAACGAGGATAAATCAAACAACAATCTACGCTACCTTCCAGGACTGGGCTCAGCAAAGAATGTCCGAATATCACAAAGATAAGTAAAATTTTATGTTACTTTGAAAACTTAAGTTAATCTTTCATTCTTACTGCAAGTGGCAGATTTCAAGAAGTTTTACCTCATGCGAGGTCTACCTTTATCGCCAAAAGGGCGAGAAATGAGTTGTTACCGATTTTGGTATTATGTTTTTCAATTACTCTCGCGTAAAACTAAAGTTGATGTATAATAGCGTTGTAAATACTTAAATATTGTAAAAAGTATTGTATAAATTTTATTTAAAACATTCTGGCAAGAAAGAAGTTTTAGTCTGAAAGACGTTTTGAAATGTATTATTTCAATGTAGAAGAATTGGCACTTGCTTTGAAAAGAATAGAAGTTAACAATGTACTGCTAATGTATGTTTTCAAATGCATAAAATTAACGACATGTTAATATGTTCTTATATACAGAACTGTTATTTTAAATGTTAAGAAATACCGTGATATGGTAAAAGTGAAAGTAATGTGAAAATTTGTTTTTATTCGTGTGACTGTAAAAAGACCAAATCATGGTGAATATGTGTTAAAGGTTGAATGAATGTAGTTAGGCTCTCTGACGCTACACTTCAGAGTTAGCCACTTTCAGAATAGTACCTCAGGGTTTAGAGTTGAAATTAGGGTGTGTTACGAGGTTTTGGTATGTTGAATTTTAACACGTTAGTGTTTTGATTGTAGGAGGAAGTGTTGAACACGTAGACAGAAACACATTCGTGTTTGGTGTTCTTTTACAACACATGTCAAAGAGCACCGGGAGATATAATTAAAATAGTCATGAATGAAATAAGAATGTTAAGAGAAATATAATTATACATGTTACTTGCCATTTCATTGTGTAACATTTCATTAAACTAGTTTTCCTTCCAGATCTCTGGAAGGAACCAGATTTGAATAAAAGCTCCTGTTTAGATGCAGTACAGATGAAAAAAATTGCGTGTCCTGGGAGCTGCTATTGTAAAAACAAATTTCTTTTTTTAAAATTTCTAGTTTCTAGTAAGGAATGTTTGTAAAAGATTGGCCTCGCGTTAGATTCTAGAGCTAAAAGTTTTCAACAAGGTCGTTTTAGACCTCAGTTTCAAACTAATTAACTCTGGCGGGAAGTATGTAAGGATCTTAAGTTTTACTAACGTTTATTTTATTTTAAATCTTTACTATCACTTCTTATTTTCTACTTCCGGCCAGAATTATAAGCGTTAACGCTTTTATGCAAAATTTGTCTGGCGAACGCCAAGTACTTAAGTGGTGGCTTTTTGCCAAGCGAGAGAGAGGAAGTAGTTAGTCGAAGCAGGCCGCTTACCTTAGAAGTTTTACTCAGTTGCTGGTTGCCTTCCAGGCCAGAGGTTTAATCCTCTTGATAACTTTAAACGTATTGTAGTGTTAGCAGTTCTCTGTACTACATACGGCTTCCTGTTAATATAAGGCCAATCTTCCACGTTATTATTTCAAAGTTAAGTTAGAGTTTAGTTCTATTTTTATATTCTTACGTTTAGACCACGAGTAGTGGGTCTTTGTATTCCGAAGTACGGAAATAATTGTAAATAGAGAAAAATAAAGGGTTTTGAATACCCTTCTTGTGTATCCTGTCTACTTCCCACAGTTTTGAACATAGCTTTAGTAAGCTCTCTGTTCCGAGTCAGGTCCTTGCATGTTCCCGAAGAAGGTAAGACGGAACATTGAACCTGATAAAGTAAAGATCAAAATTATAGTAACTAGTTAGTTAACATAAGGACATTACAAACCTTATCAACAATTTACGCAGTAGATAAATGCATTCTGTGTATCCTACATGAATCATATGGCATTCTCAAGAAAATAAAGTAAGCCAGCGAAGGAAAATTTTTACACCATACCATAATGAAGAAAAATTACATTTGCAGTAGCATACTTCATTTGTCGTTATTTAAGATATGTTATGAGCAATGTATTTCGCAACATATCTGAGCTACAAGTAGTAGCTGGTGCAAAAGGTGCTTACATATTATCAGCATTAGTGTTAGCGCTTCCTTTAGACCTTTTTTTTCATTTTCCATTAGTCGAGACCTCCTGGTTGGAAGATTATTTTCAGAGGGTTCTGAGTGAAGAATGTCCTGTGTTAGAGAGAATTCATGTAAATAATGTCTAAATTTGCCTACTTAAATTAAACGTGCACTGATCTGAGTCTCTAAGGTCGAATCTATATAGAAAAGCCGATGTAGGGCAGTGTTCATTGCACAGTTGAGTCGCCATGGAGCTTTCTGATTTTAAGGTTGACAAGATTAGTGGAAAATCGGCATGGGTGATAGCCCTGCTTATTTTCTGTATCTTATTGCCTTTGTCGTCTGTTATCCGCATTTATTTTGAGTTTCTTTTTCAGTGTAGAGAATATGCCTCATAACCGGGAATGTGTGTGTTGCTGCCTTAAAGGAGAATGAAAGTTTCTCAATCTACTTGCACATTAAAAATATAGTTATCCTTCATATTCATGCAAAAGACACTGGCTGCACCATCCTCAGTTTTTGAGGTATAGATGTATATTTTAAGTTCTACTGTCCCTTCTGGTATACCGTCCACTGAGGTTTCATAGTTATATCTTGCAGGATTTTTTTTACAAATGGCACTGCCTTCTCAAAGTCAGTGTTCACGTAGGTGGCATCGCATGTGATGACGTCTACTTGAGCGTCTACTTCTTGACCTCCTTGCCAACCTGGATATTAAATTTATTTGCTAGGCTATTATCTGTTGGAATTTTGTAACGTAACTAAATTTATGCTTCAATGAGCTGGCCTGACTCTGTAGAGGCCTGATCTGTGAAGGAGGCTGGTAAAAAAGGAAAGTCAGCTTCCTATGCAAATGTAATACATCCACAGGAAAGTTGTCTGTAAAGCCAGAGTTTCGAGCGTGTAAAACAGCACATATTTCATAATACGTTGTAGAGTACAACACATTCACAGATCATGTTATTAGTTGAACAAAGGCCACTAAATACAATTTTGCTGGATCAAAGCGAAGAAATTGAATGAGAATATTTACATAAGAACTAATTACGCAGAAGAATGCAAAATTTCTTCAAAAGCTGTGGACTTCTATGGGACAGTATGTATTACAGTTATTTTGATATGGATAGGATTTTATATGGTATCTTTATGTTTGTTTACATTTTTTCAATGTAATCTGAAGTTTCTGTGGACTTATATATATATATATATTTAGTTTTTAGTTAATTTTAGACTATGTGATTTCCCCCCTTTTTTAACAATATTTTCTTCATTTTATTGTAAGGTCTTCCTCAAGTAGTTCTGCAAGTCTTCCGATATACAAAAATTTACAGAAGAATCTCATTTATAAGAGAAATTGTGCATTTGAAATTTACCAATTCAATAGGATAAAAGAAATAGATGTAAAACCAAGCCTCTAACAATCATTTCTTTGAATTTTATTTGAATTAAGTAATTAATACATGCTATAAATATAATGATTGTAGAAGATATTAAAATTTATCAATTGTAAAAATTGTTATAAATGTTACAATTTAATGACTGTAGAAGAAGCAAAATGATTTTAAATTCAGGCAGAATTAAGTTTTAGGTTCGAGTTAGTTTAAAAGTAATATTTCGGGTTTCGAAAGAATTTGGCATGTCTGTCATCGCAAAAAATGAATTTAGGAAAAATCATATCTCTAGAAAAGTGAGTATAGAAAGGTATGAAATATATCTTATTGTATAACTGCGGAAACAAATATATGTTTAAGAATTATTTATAATTTTAAATATTAATTGGATTCCAAAAATATAGTTATATAGGAACGCAACGCTGCAGTTTCGCTTTAGCATTTTAATAGTACTAGACGAAAAGAAACACTACATTTAAATCCATTATCAAGTTTTTATGAGAAATGGAAACAATAATTTTGTTAACTACGTTTTACTTTAGCTTCATGTTTTTGCTGTTTCATTGTATGAAGGAAATTTCAGGAATGTATCTATCTTCGCCTAAACCTCGAATTTAGAACGTCGTGGTCTGCTACGGGCATAATACCATCACTGTCTTCGTAATAATTTCATGGGAGAAAGTGGCAACTACTTCGTTCTTAATATCTTTATGATGTTTCATAGATTTGATTCTCCCATTCTATTTAGAGCTGGACATGTATGGATATGAACAAGGTGTGCAAGGGATTGGTATTCCAAAGAGTTCCGTTTGAGTCTAATTTGTACTTTAACTAGGATTCAACTAAAACCTCAACGGTTGCGTAGCAGCATAGTTGAAGAAGGTAGGTTGTTCAGTATAATTTCTATTCGACTTTTATTTACATGTCTTTAGTTGAACTCAATGTCTTTAGTTGATTTTAGCTGAACTCAAAGTCTTTAGTTGAACTCTAAATCATAAAAAAGAGCTTCGTATCAAGAATGAGTAAATTGATTCATATACTCTGTACACTGTTTTGTTTTTAACGAAAAATGGACTCTGATTTTATTCAGGTTGAAAAATTTGAAGTGAAAGCTTACTGAATTGTAGATAATTATAGTTAGTGACATTAGCTGCAGTGAATATTTTATGATGACAAATTTAAAATTAATTCAGACGAATTCATTACCTTATTTCCTATCTAAAACCTGAAATCTCAATAATTGTAAACCTGATATTGTGCATCTATGATAACCTGTTAATGGTTCGTTAAACTCTTTTTCTGCAGCCCATGGCTATGTTAACGAAATTTCTAATTAAAGGCCGAATGTCTGAATTTGTGCTTATTTAAACATTTTTAATTATCTTATGACTAATTTCATACAAAAATTATTGATATTAATAAAAGAAACTTTAAAATTATCAGCGTTTATTATATTACGACATATAACTGAATATATGCTAAACCTAATATACGTAACAGGCAAGCCGTGAACCTAAGGTAAAAGTTAAATTAGACTTAAACAGAATTCTGCCGCCACAGATTTACATTGTAATTTATTACTCATGATGACCCATGATACTGCAAATGCTTCTTTAGGTTTATAAAGATATTTATTCTATAAGAAGCAAATCCAGCAATCCAAAATCTGCAAAAAATAATCTGAGCCCTAACTAATTTGAGCAATTTACCTTCCTATATTTTAATCTGAGCTCTTAATAACAACCTGTGCTTTCCGAAACTTAACGTTTTCTTCTTCAGTATAACCGGAAAGCCCTTGGAAATCTATAGGTGAGAAATTAGTCAAAAAGGAGAAAAATCCACCAATCGATAGAGTTTTATACAAAATTCGATGCCAAAATAAAATTATTATTTTGATTAATTAAAAAAAAGATTAGTATATCTGCTGCTTTCATAAACCTGAGAGCATACGTGAGGGTAGCATAAGTTTGTCTAACATATAAAACCTCTTGATCATCAGATTTTATATGCCTCATTTCTATGTAAACATGAGATCCATAAATATCTAAACATTGCGCTGTATTCGATCCCAAGGCAATTAACATGATCACCTTCTCCGACAGTCACAAGATGGCGACTCTCAGCATTCTAAATCATGTAAAAGACGTTCGTAATAAGAATGAGTAAGTTAAGTCATGTACTTTGATTTTGTAATGTTATTTAATGTCCAAAAGAAACCGATCTTTACAAAAAGACAGGTATTTTTTAAATTACATGAAGCTGTGAGCAAATAATAGAATTTTAATTTGGTATTGACATCAATTAAGACTACATTAATGATTTAAAGAGACAAAGAAGCAATTTGTTCTTTTCGAGAACCAGTAGTTTAGCGCCACCGCTTTGATAATCTTTCCTTGAATACAACAAACCTGTAGTGTCATTATTTAGCAAAACAGAAAAACAGAAGAAAAAATTATTGAACTAAAATTATGATCAATGTTTGAATGACAGGGATTAAAATCGATAAGTAAAACTGAGAGATTCTCTTTTTCCCTGAAATCAGAAGGTTCAAATAAAATCTGATTTCGAATTCAGGAAGATTTTTTCCTGTGATTTTTGTTACAACAGATATTAAAGGGAAACTTCTTCGAATAGCCTTTTCTACACTGATTTATTCCAGTTAAAGAACGTTATTACAATGACGAGGCAAATTTTAGGGGAATTGCTAACTTTTATAAAACTAACTTTACAACTCTTGGATATTTAATCCATCAAAATTCTTGGACTAAATTACTGCTTGTTAAGAAAGGAGATCTCTGTTCCATCACTCAAATGTTTTTAATTGATATTGACTTCAGACATACTATTTTACTTACTATTATTATTGTTGTTACTATTAAAAGGATTCAGCCATACCTGCACAGCTGAACAGACTTGCTTTCAAAAGATATTTTTAAGCTCATCATATACTGGAATTATTAGAAGAAATGCTTCAAAAATATTAGTTCGCTACAATGTAGTAATAATCAGCGAATGGTCCGGATCCACATACAAGCGTTGTATTGCGTTTCCTAATTAACATAAAAAACGTTTTGCCTACTTGGGGAACAAATAAAATTTCTAACGGTACTAATCAATTTTAAGAAGTATTTACCATATACAGAGTTATTATTTTAATGGTAATAACATTTAAAAAAGATATGGTGCGGGAAATTGAACTAATAATGTAAATCACGATTAAATATTCTACCACGATTTCTAGCCCATGAACTCCTGTACATCGGATTTTCTTACGACATATTTCAAATTGCCGATAAGCAAACTTTACAAGAAAACCAATTTTAAAAACCCCTGTAAATTGAGGTTTTGATGATAGACTTCAGATCGCAGTAAAGCAAACTCTATAGAATTTTGCTGAAACTGCGATATTTCACTTCCTGACAAAATTTCTAGCATGTCAAGCCATTTAGAAGAAACAAACTCCTAGACTTCTCCTTGACACCTTATACAGACAAGGTAATTAAATCAACAGACTTCCTTATTTAGATTATCCAGGGGTTCTCAACCGGTGGTACGTGTACCACTGGTAGTACGCAAGAGAAAAATAGGTGGTACACAAAGATGCAAAGTATTTTTAACTATTAAATTCAAAAATTAAAACTCCAACATCCTGAGTGAGTTTTTTCTCTAACACTCGTAAATTTATGCGTCTGAGCTTTGGTCAAGAGTGGTGGTGGTAGTACTACTTTGTAGTGATGGTAGTAAAGGTTTTTAATTTTTGTTTAGATGGTACGAGTAAGTCAAAAGGTTGAGAACCACTGGGTTAGACCCTAATAGACCTACTAGACTGGTAAGTTATCGCTTTCGTCTGAAACAAATAACCAAGTCTTAAGAAAGTTAAATTCCATGTAGGTAACTTAGCCTGAGATTACAGCACAAAATAAACTACTTAATCTGGCCCAAGATAACTAACGGAGTGTATTTTAAACATTGGCTTGTAAGGTGCTGAAGCTGACAATAAACTTAGCTGAGCACAGTAAGTAATAGAAAGACGAGGCTTCCAGAAGCTCTAGCATAAACATTTAAACTCTCAGAAACATAACCAGCTAATTTGCATTCTAGTGAGGACTGCGAAAAGGAGAAATTGTAACTATTCAATTGAAAAATAGTTTTTCAACACTGACTAGCATTCAATAATTCTATTTACCACTGGTTTACTAAAAAAAAAATCAGAAGTTAAGTTAAAAGTTTCATATGAGCTTCTTTTCAGATTTCTTTCCCGCTTTATCCTAAATACAAATAATAAAATTATGAGAATTTTATTTTATTCGTTAAACGAAGATAGGTGACAAAAAATGATCTTAAACATTAAATTAAAAAAAAAAAAAAAAAAAAAAAAAAAAAAAAAACACTGAACCAAAGTTTGAAGACATAGTTTCATTACATTTTATTGTCATCCACAGAGAATGTGTGGGCAAATTTTAAGCTCTATGAAATGTCAGGAAATAGTTTAAAATTTGATGGCAATGTTTTGGCCATACTGACAATTATAATTAGGGAGTCAACTAAAATCTAATAAAAATATAGCTACATTTTAAAAGTTCTAGAAAGTCGCTTAATTAATATTGTTTTTTCATTTTAGTTTTGAAAAAGGACGAAAAGTTTCTTTTATAACTTTTAAAAATTTCAAACCTTTATAACAGATATATTTTTGTATAGTAGAGACTTAAATTTACATTTTTGATGCTAGAATTTTAAAGAAAGTAAAAGGAAGATAATATTAGGTATCATGATAAAGTTTAGAAGATCAGATTTTAAACGAAAATGCTGATTAAATATATATAAATTTTTGAAATGGAAAACTAACAGGGTAGATTTATTGAAAATAACTTTAAACACTAATCAGTCTTTAAACTGTATTATGTACATGTGCAGAAACGAAAATAATCATGTGATGTAAAGACATAATAACTTTAAAAGTAATATGTCTACAACTGATAGATCTGTTTTTGCCCCTTCGGCTTGACACTGCAACATAAATTTTAAATAAGCATAGAAAATCTGCCAATTAATATTTTTTGATAATTCTGGTTTTAAAAGAGGGCGAAGTATGTTTTTTACAATCTGTAAAAGTTTCAAATTTTCATAATCGACACATTTTTAGATGCTGAAGTTTCAAACTCGTGGTCTTCAAATAGACGAAAAATCTAGCGATTTTCAGAAATTCGTCAAAAATTCAGAAATTAAATTACAATTTTCTTACAAGTTCCATATAAAATTTCTTTCTTTTTGCCCCGATAGAGTTAAAATGTAAGATTCTGATAGTTTTAGTTTGTTAGTTAAACGAAGATATGTGCGAAAGTCATTTAAATATTAAATTAAAGAAATCTAATCGAATTTTGAAAAATCATAGACTAACTAACGGTGTGTGTTCAAAATTTGAACTCAATAGCTTAAATGCGAAAAAGGATTTCTATGTAAAGACATAAAACCTTATGTGCAAAACATGTGCCCAGAAATCCCATTACGCGCAAAACAAACTCTAAATTTATATCCTTAAAAGCAACGAACCAATAAATTTATATGTATAAAGAAGAAAGTCTGTCTGTTTGTCCTCTAATAACTCAGTCACTGCTACAGATATCGTCGCCAAACTTCCAACGATTCTTTTCTGGGTTCTGGAAAAGGTCGACGTCCACTTTTTTCAAAAAAAAATATCTAAAACCAGAGATATTAACTAAAAACTCGAAGAAACAATAATTTTCGCCCTCATTTTTTCCAGTGCCAACTGTCTCGTAAGCTGGAGATGAAAATCTGCTTTATTTTCGAAAGTTATTGCCACTTCTCGCTTTCAAATCCTAGAGTTTGTTAATAAAAAATTTCTAAGTTTTACGATGAAGTAAAAATAGCATTGCCAAACATTAACTACATTATTCCCGATTCCAAAAATTCGTGGGAAGCCATTTCGACTATTCCCATCTTCGTACGACTTTAATCAGCCGAAATATTAGTTAAAAACTCTGAAAGCATTAATCTTCACACTCATTTTTCCGAGTGGCAACAGTTTCGCGCATTGGAGATAAAAATGCTTTATTTCGAAAAGGGTTGCTGCTGCTCGCTTTCAAATCGTAAAGTCTGTTAATCAAAAATTTGTAAGTTTTATTAAATAATATATATATATATATATATATATATAAAAGACTGTCTGTTTGTGTGTTTGTTTGTTTGTTCGTGTTATTGATTTCTGATCAATTATAATAAATGTTTTGGCACATTTAATCGACTAAAACTGAATATAGGTGAAATATTGGATGGAACTTGAGTTTTTACGACCATTTGATTAGAAAGACGAAAATCATTAAAAACTACGTACCATTGTTGCTGATATAATGAGAGAGAATTAGCTTATTTTTCTATCCTAATTTTTTATGTGGGTTCCATATCGTAGCAGACAGAAAAATGTTTGACTGTGAATCGTATTTTTTGCACCGTTATTAAAAAAAGAGGAATCACAGCAGTATCTTGTTAGATGCATGTACTAATAAACAGTACTCTTGTTACTCTTGTTAGATGTACTCTTGTTACTACTAGTAACAGTACTCTTGTTACTCTTGTTAAACAGTACTCTGATTAGACGTACTAGTAAACAGTAATATCTGATATGATCTTATAAATCTATTGAAATATTTTACGCAAGGAAAACTTAACAACATGAGTAATTATGAAAAATGCAATTTATATTATACTAAAAAATACTAGATTTAAAAAAACTATCGAACTTCAGCGGCAATATTCTAAAAATGTCTTACTTGCATCATAACAGATGTTAAGTTTGTGTTTACGAACAAAAACCTCTTAAACTAATAACCTGTTCAATAATCTTAACATTTAATAAACTCAGAAGTTTCAAAAATCAGGAAAAATTTCAATTCATTTTGTATATGCTCCCTCTTACTTTGAAGACTTACATTAAAGGAATTTTTTTATGCTTTTACCCCTTGGTCTCTAATGAGCGGCTCCATAAACAGCAGAGTATAAATTTCTTTTAGAAACGTAAGGGATAATGAGCCAAAAAAGACCGTTAAGTGCGTGGCTCATCAGGAAGAGAAACTCAGCGAGCTAAGTCTTCAGAGCTGATAACTGGTCCTTTTTCTTTTCTACTTTTTCTCCTTCACTTATTTAGAACACCGTTTGTCGTTTACGGTTGCCATCTTCCGGAAAGAAATCGAAAAGAAAACACAGTTATTGAATAACTCATCTCGGCGCTACTCGACGGCGAATCGTGTAGGTGTGGCCACGGAGAGAGGCGTCAACGAATGAGACTGGTTTGCGGTTTTGAAATCCCGTTGTCATGGTGATCTGCGCTGAAGTTGCGTACGATTGCGAACAGGTAGTTCAAATAGCTTTCTGTTTAAAATTTCAGCTGTATTTTTAAAAATATTTTTACGTATTTGCCCATCTTTTGTTTCGCTCAAAGTATTAAATTCAGACTTAAAAAAGTGTTGACAGGGTTACCATAAGAGTAAAAGAACTTCAGAAAATATAATTTTTATAAAAGTCTCAAAAGCCTTAAGAAGGTACTAAAACCTTTTTTTAAATCTCTAAATGTTGTATTAATATGAAAAAACACTATTAAATTAACTTTTATGGCGTACTTCATTTTACTTCGTTTCGCAGATATTACGCCCTTTTTACAAATTAAAATGTTGTGCATTAAATATCCAGTCCTGCATTGAGTCATTTTAAAAGTTCTGGAAACTACAGCTTGCTATTTCTATTCCTTACGTCACCTTTTTGATATTTCTCGCGATGTTTAAAATATCGTTATTCATCACACTGTTTATCACTATTTTCTGAAAGTAAATCTAGTGATATTTCTACAATAGCACATAAGCTATAAGCTTTCAGTGATTAAATCTGTATCAAAAATTGATCAATTACACACACACACACACACACACACACACACACAAAAAAAAAAAAAAAAAAAAAAAAAAAAAATTAGTATTTCTATTTCCTAAGACCCGAGTTCAGGATTACCTGTTTCTAGCAATGAATTGTATAGAAAAACTAAATAAAGCATTGATGTTTTAAGGTATTTCTTCCGCCTTCTTAGCATGCCTTTGTGATGTAATGGTCAGTACACTCGGCGCGTATTCGAAAGGTCTGAGGTTTGAGTCCATTGCTCATTTTTCATGTCTCCGGCTTCGAAATAACCTAATATCTCTATAGTGGCGTCCGAACTAAAGAAGATGGGAGATGATAATTCTCCACCACCAGGATTTAGCGATTAGGTCCCCTAATCCCCAGTTGTCAATAAAAGGGGGGAGTATATAAGGTATTTCTCCTGGTTTCTTAGCATGTCTTCGTGGTGTAATAGTCAGCACACTCGGCGTGTATTCGAGAGGTCCGAGGTTTGAGTCCCGGCAAGGGCGCTGCACATTTTTTGCGTTTCCAACTTCAAAATAGCTAATGCAGCACGCTGCATAACACTTAACAACTACAGCGTGCTGTAGGTTTTACTGAAGGGAACTAAATATGAAGAAATTTTAAACTTGTCTAAGACTCCCGAGCGTGTACAGTGATGATAGTCATCTTAAAAAAGTGAAAAATAGAACTAATGCTTTTGCACGTTCTTAGAAACACTGGTCACCTTTGAGAAGTGGTAATCTCAGAGAGGTGAAAGACACGAGAATATTTATTATGTTTTGAAAAGAAGACAAGCCGTATAATTTGAAGACTAATGAGTACAATAATGGTTAATATGCTCTGATAAATTTATCAAAATCAGATAAAGAGGAGTCAAAGCATTCATACCATAACAAATAAAAATTATTTTTATGAATGTCATAAACAATAAATAATTATTTTAAAACATTTTATCTTCAAAAGAGTACAAGGCCAGCAAATTATGTAGGACGGGTTATTTCTTAATTTGTATATGATTAACCACTTTTAAATTATTCAATATCCATTTTGGAATTACGGCTATAACGTTTCATGCTTATAAAAGTGATGGCATCGTAAATAGATCTACCTTCTGTCATTATTTTTGTGTCTTCTGAAAACATATAATCTTCAAAACATTACAGATATAAGCAATCAAGACCATAGAGTTGTGATACTGGCAGCTGATTGGCGAGCGTATTAATATAAACTAACTTCATAAGTCGCTTGCGCATGCTTTACAGTAATCTCTTATGTGAGGAGTTGAGGACTAGCTTTCTGCACCGCTTCCCTCTCCTGAGTCAACAAATTTTACTTCAAATTTTTTCACATAGCATAAGAATGCTTTCATAAAGTCGAACTAAAATATAGTGCTAAACATTAAATTAATTTCGCTTATAAGAATCACAAGAAAATTAAAATTCCTTATGACTTATCGCCACAAGTTAACAGTATGTATACGGCAACATGTATACTGGTGAAACTCGACTATCCTTGAATAGAACGCGATTTCAAAATAAATTAAATTTCTTTTAATATTGTTGAATGTTAGTAAAAATATACTTGAAAATATTAATCTATCAAATAATATAAGACTAATCGTTCTTCTAGTCCATTGAAGTCACTGCACTGAAACAAAGTTTACGAGTGTAAGCTTTGTTTCAGCCACGAAATTAATTGAGTGCTGCAATTAATTTCATAGAGGTTACGTTATGATCATACCAAGATTTTCAGCCGTTTTAGACATGGATTCCATGTTGAGCTTTATTATGGATGAGTGTCCAAATAGGCTGGAACTGAGAATTTATAACTTTTCTTCTTACTTGAATAATTTCATTTGTGAAGATGAGTATACATTTTAATTGCAACAACAAACGAATTTAGACTCTTTAATCATCTATTTATTGTCTGTGTAGACGAAGCACATATCTAAACTTGCCCGATGTTAACTATAACATAACAGGTAATACTGACATATTGTTAAGCATGGAAATTTTTATATGGAACATTACGACGAGGGTAAATATTCTATAACTGAACTAGAACCAGAATTTTCAGTGAACGTTTGATGCAAGTATTTCACGAATGTGTCAGGAATTTCTAGACGAAATGTTCAATCATGTCTACATGCTACAATTCTAAAACGGACGCAGCAGCAAGTCTAATGCCGGTGTTTACTTTCACAAGAAATGTCTTCTCATGATTAATTTACATTTACTCATTGCTCTGCGTTGGCAACGTAATTAAAATTGACATCGCCATGAAATTCGGTTGCTAGAACGTAGCTGATCTATAACTGTTTTAATATTTATGTTTATCTTAATTATGTTATTTGATTATATGATTGTTGTTGTGATTTATCTGAATTGTCTGACAATTGCATCAGGACAAGCTCACGAAATTCATCGTGGCAAGGAGTGCAAAACTGCTCCTGTCGTTGGCAAGAGTCTTAAGCACCTCACAGGTGACAGTACGACTTTCACGCTACATAGCCTCTCGTAATTAATTAAGTTTTAAACATTGTTCTAATTTGGCAACAGCATTAGCTTTGTCGTCACTATGGAATTTGGTTACTAAAGCGTAGCTTACCTATAGCTATTTTAATATTTATTTTTAATTGAACTATGTCATTTAATTATATTATTAGGTACTTTTATATGTATACTTTATCTATTGTATGCCCACGATTTGTGATTTGTATAAAGTAGAAGCAGTTGAGTCCGTTAAAATTACTGGAGAACGAAACTTCGTATTTTGGGGTCCATTTGATTATCGGTGTTAACAACCGGTGTTAATGGCACTCTCGTGTAGCGTGTAAAGAAAGTTTTACTAAGAACTTTCATACAATGTCCTATAAGAACTTTTATACGAGTTTCAACAGAAGTTTTATACGAGTTTCAACGAGTTCTGAATCACGTCTAAATGCTATTCTTTTAACAGATAATAGCACGTCATATACCGTTGTTGATGCCACTATCATATAACATGTCAAGAATGTTCTGTAAAAGAAAATTCGTACAATCTTCAAAAAGAGCAATCTTAATTACATCTACATGTTACAGTTCTATAACCTATAGCAGCATGTTAAATACTGATACTTGTAGCACTTACGCTTAACATATGAAAGAACATATCGTAACGTGTCATGGAACTGAATAATTCCACGAAAAAGCGTTTGCATTTTTTATAGAATTATATGTGATTTTCGTAAGCATCTCCAAAACATTTTTTGAAATAAATGCATTTTTAGCATATTATAAAACAAATACGTGGGTGTATTTATAAATCATCTGGAAATTATTGTCTTATTTTAAGTAGCATTTTGGTATAATAAAAACCTTTGTTTTTAGTATTTGATAATGTAATGTAGAAAGGAAAGTGGATTTAAGATTTTTCTAATTCTTTCATATACAGAGAGAAGAAAGATGATTAGTATCATTAATTTTCAAAATTTAATTCATTCATATATTCCAAACATTTCAAACTACAGTTCCTGTTTCATCAGCTTTTATTTACTAGTCAATAAAATATTTGACCATTGCGTATTATGGCATACTAATTTCTCAGTTTTCTTCAAAAGAAAAAAGAATTAAAAAGAAAAAGAAAATCACGCATACAGAACCAATGATAGTTTAATGAAATTTATTTTTTCCAAAAGCACTTTACAGCTCTGGAACTTTTCACATAAAAGTATTCGTACAGTTCTTCTCAACATGACAGAGCACAATCTGTAGTTACCTAGACTAGAAGAGAAACACGCTAATGTGACAATCAAAATCGTAAAAACAATTTTGTTTTTAGCGTAAGTATAATGAAACACTCAATCGATTTCGAGGGCAGCTAAAGGTCCCTCCTCATCAGGAGAAAGAAATATCTAGAAAGAAGAAAATAAAGGAGAAGGAGTCTCAGAAACACGTGGTCCTTATCAGCACTGCACGTGGTTATAACTGGATTTTTAATCAGAGTTGCACTGGCCGCCTACTTTTACTGAGCCAGGCTATCTGATCAAGCATAAAGGACAAGAAAAATTAGCGAAGTAGTTACCTGTTCAAACTACTAAGAACACTGAATACAAGGCAATAAAAAAAGCCTGAAATGAGTAAGTTTGCATAATGTAGAAAGGAAACTCAATACCCTGAATTAAACTCTGAACTAATATTTTTGTTCAGCTTTATATAGTTTTCCCCCAACCGTCGAGAAATTTCCATTACCTTCGATTTCTTGAAATTGCTGGAAGTCATACAGAGTTACAGTTGCGTAGGGTCGGATACAGTTAGAGAAGTATAAGGCAAAATTTCGCCAATAATCGCCACATTTGGCGGCTTTTAGCGATTTCTAGCAAAATTGTGTGACAGAAATTAGCCGCCAAAACAATCGCCAGCTTGGCTGTATCTCAATTTGGCTATCTCGCCAAATTGCTGAGACACTGCATTTAACAGTGACATCAATGTTAGATGGACTTAATCCTGTAATCGTATTTTCCGGTGATTCTTCGTATCCTGAAGCCATTTACAATATATTACGCAAGAGATACTACAAGTTACATATAATTTCACTAAACTTATTCACATAATATACAAAATTTCATAACAATACTATAAAAATATCCTTAAGGACTGAAATTAACTTAATTGGATACAGTATTTGACTGTACAGCAAACGGTGGAGCCCCTAATGATACTCTTAACTTACTCTATAGATCAATTAAAGATAACGATTTAGATGAAAGAACAGAAAAAAATAAATATAAATAGGTATTTGACAAAAAATAAGGAAACATTAATTTGTACGATGTATTATGCTCGAACACACACAATAGATCCTACAGCCAGCACGCTTTAAATCCAAATAAAATAAAAGGAATCTATGTTTTAGTAAGATCAAAGATTTTTGAAAAGTCATTCATTTCTCTGCAAGCGAAACGTCTAAAGAATAGGAGTAACTAAGACATCTGAATGAGGTATTTGAAGATAAAAAATCCCGATGTAATGTATTATATGTCACGGCACGGAGCATACCCTTCTCAGAGAACCACTGGAAACATTAATAAAGATTTTGACACTTTTATTTTTACAAGAAAGTAAGATACATTATTTTTTACAATAAAAACTAAACCATTCAAGAGAATCATTACTAAGTAATAATTATATCTCTGAAACATTAGGAGTTCGTAAATATTTGCTTGGAAACTACGTCAAGTAAGAAATTGACAGATTCTTGAAAGAAAACCACAATTCATGCAACAAGGGAAACAGCCATAAATAGGTCATTAAGAATGATAGCCATAAGATAAATTCTCCTTGACATATTAGAAAATCTTAGATCATCAAATACTCACGTACAAAAATCTAAAGCAGGAATTCTTAACTCTTTTATTCTTTCATCGATCCATTGTAAAAGAATAGTTTTATTCAACGACCCTGCTATATTTTTCACTATTAAATGCAGCATACAATATAATCATAATGCAGATAATTGCATAATTTAAGATAACAATTAGACTAATAATATAATCAAAAGTTTTAAAAAAGTAAAATACAATTAAAAAAACTGAAAGTCTGAAAGCTTTCAGATTTTACATTACGCTCAAAGGGGATTTTTTTAAGGTTTTGTGTGTTACCTTTATTTATTAAATATCATGTTCTTCGCACTTAAACCATAAAATTCAATTCAACAGCAATATCGTAAAATAATTTTAAAATGAGAATATATCTTTTGAATTTCCGATACACACTCTCACGCGCTGGAGATAAAATTGCTCTTTTTTTTTTTTTTTTTTTTTTTTTTTTTTTTTTTTTTTCTCGTACAGTGTTGCTATTGCTCGCTTTGGAATCGTTGAGTGTGTTAATCAAAAATTCGTTAAATTATTACAAAATATGAAATCTATAATAAGACAAATTTCAAATTTCAAATTAGGGCTTCCAGATGCCCATATTCGGTAGAAAATTACGTGATTCAAAATTTGATGGCTTTAGGTACTGTTGTTTTATCACTTCTTTAAATATAACACAGAGCTATAATGTTTGGTGGCAACAATTTAAAAAGGGAACCGACATTTATAGAGAACCAACGCAAAATACCAAAACAAAATACCAAAACGAAGGAATTAAATTATTAACGAAATTAATAATTTAATTCCTTCTGGGCAAATGGCCCCTTTGGACTAAAAATATTTTTTATATAGTAAGATAATATCAGATGTATAATACAGATGTAATATACATTACAGATGTAATATACATATCAGATGTAATATACATTACTTTATAAAATGTGTAGTAATTTAATAGCATTGTAAAATGTTTAAACCATTATCTTTATTAATTTATCATGAGCGCCCATGCTTTTATTTTCTTAGTATAAAACTGCAGATGATATCTGTAAATAGAATTACTCTATAATTACGTTTATTCCCGTTTAACTATATAAATAATTATTTTTCTCCTTTCGCTGCATTAATCATCATATCTCTTTTAAATAAAAGCTCATTGCATAAAAACCTTCTTTTAATATCATTTTATTTTCTTTTTTTAGTCTCATTTATATATTATCATTAAAAAAATTATAAAAAAAAAGAATATCTCCAGTTCTTATAATAAATTTGTATTTTCATGGAATATAGGATGAAGGAATGGGAATTATATTTCAAATATTATTGTTTATATTTTGTTATGCGTTCGTACCACTGATGAAAAACGGAAAAGTTTTCTAAATACGATAAAATTGTTTTTCTGCCGGTAGTTTTGTTACGGACGGTAATAAATTACTATTCTCGGTTTTCAAAAACGCTTTCGTTCCACTGCATTCTTTTTTTAAGTTTTTTTATTTAAAATAAAATTTTCTGTAGAAAAAAATATATCATGGTCTAGATAACTGTTGTCGATCTTCTACTTCATTTTTCTTTAACATTAAAGTGTAAAATGAATATATTTGTCTGATTTGTCAATAACTTCATCATCCCATTCCTATATAAACGACGAATTGATATTGACTCATTTTAAATGACACCTTTGCAGTTAGCTTCAAGTTGCTTACACCCTTAAGCGGTGAATTAAAGAAAAATTTAACTTCCCGATACGTAAAAGTTCTGTTATTTCGCCTGCTGCCTCTATTTGTGCCAGCTGAAGGCAGGGCACAAATGTATATAATTCGAAATTAACAGGAAAGTAAATATTAAAATCTTAAATAATCTATATCTATTTTACAACTCATTATGTTGCTACGAATTTGCACATAGATATATGATTTTAGTGCAGTTATATGTGAAATTGTTGCATTTTTTTCTGTATAAAATGTAACATAAAAATTTAGAGAAGCGAAATTTGCACGAAAAGTAAGACTACGGGCAACAGTTTTGGTGACTAATTTTTGTCATCAAATTTGGAAAGAAATCGCCAGAAGTCGCAAAATTTGGTGACCAGTTGGTGACATTTTGATCCGATCTTTGTATAACTGTAATGAATATTGTAACTGAATAACTGTGATTGATATTCTGTGTAGCTGTAATCGTAATTCGGCCCTCATATGCCTTCGAATCTTGTGGCTAGGCAGTTTTTAAGTCCAGAGCGTATTTTCGCGTACAAGTCTAGAGCATATTTGGCAGTTCTAACCAGCATAAAATTGTTATCCTTATTAATAATTACAAGCAATGACGAAGTATTATTTCCTAAATTTGAAAACGTGCTGCTGGGCGGTAGGGAACGCATTAAGAAGAAAAGTTTGTATAAGTTATATAGCAGACATGGCCAAATTGCGGCTTTCTGACACCTTAACTGCGGCTCGCGAGCTATTTGCGATTCTTTGCCATCTGAAATGCTACTTGTTTTGAATAAATATAGTTTAAATTTTTAATACAAATGGAATTTGATATAGAAATCGTGCAGTGTCACGTTTCCTAATTAATCGCTAATTTAATTTCTGATATTAAGTATGTAAAACTTTGATAAATTTTGCACTGTCCAATGCTGGCTGATCGTCAGAGCAACAAATACGTAAAAATTACAAATAATTCCATTTCTGGTAATTACTAGTCCGGTTATGCTACTTTTTGGACAAGTAACGGTCATCGGAATACACGAATACGAAGTTAATCTAAAACTCAGTGCTATTATTTTTATTTAATTATTCTCCCTAA
The DNA here is from genome assembly GCF_044657685.1 of Stegodyphus dumicola. Lineage (NCBI taxonomy): Eukaryota > Metazoa > Arthropoda > Arachnida > Araneae > Eresidae > Stegodyphus > Stegodyphus dumicola. The sequence goes on from NC_140776.1 coordinate 41,897,282, forward strand.
TACTCTTTCTCTCAAATTAATTTTACTTCAGTATCTGATTACATATCTGTGTGATCCCATTTTTTACAACAGTAGTGATCCACCTGGAAGATTTGCTATTCGTTGTAGGGTACTACTTTCAGTCTTTGAATGGCGTGAGTAACTATTGAAGAAACCTGTTCCGCCTTGCGATCCGTATTGAGCTCTTTAATCTGTGGAGGAATTGTACGAGGATTTTACTCGTATTTTTGGTGGAATGAAGCCTTTTACTTGGTTAGGAGACTTTTTCTGCGGAAGTCCTTCAAAATTAATTTCCTATCCCTAAGCAAGTCAAGCATTTTTATGCATTTGCTTCATGTATTTCGCAGCCAATCACAACAATATGCTTGATTAATAAATACTTTTCCCCTCTGAAACTCTATCTTGCATAATAATTCCCTGGTAATCCTAAGCAGAGATCATAATTTATTTCACTAATGGTTATGCATGCTGGAATATTTGGAGTGGGGAGAAGAATCACTGGCTTGACAGGAAGAATCACTGGTTTGATAACGATTTAAGTTTTAGTCAAAATGTTTATTTCCCATTTTATCAAATATCGTTATTTCAAATAGAGATCCTTTACCTTAATCATCAAATTTTCATATCAATAATCAGCTACGAGAGATCAACAGAACACAAATGTCTCTCTTCTCCAAAGTTTCTGTCAAAATCGGCATATTGATATTGGTAAAATTGGTAAAATCTCTTTAGCTTGTGATATTTTCTCGTATTTTTCAATTTCTTGTTTGATGAAATTCTTTCTTTCTTCCTCGCATTAGGTTAGATGCATTTTGCTGCACTAGGTTAGAGTCGCCGGTAAATATCGCACTAGATTAGAGACCTTTTGCTGACTGGTATATCTAACATTTTTCATCTCTTAGTACGGCCATTCTGCAGCTGCACTGGGTACTCCGGCTCTTATTCTCTTAATCTGTTGATATTTTTTGTCTTCCTAATTTTCGATCATCACATACGTCTGACACGACCTTAATAAAAGCTTAAAAGCTAAAAGTAAAGTTGTACAATTATCCACTGCTTGATCACTACAAATTTCAGGCAATAATGTGGAATTTTACTCCCGTAAACGTTTATTTTTAAAGTCTAATCTTTTATTTTCTAAAGTATCCTCTGCCTACAGATTCCATTTCAAACTCCATTTGATATTTATTTTCGGCACACAGGTTAGATAATCCAATGAAAAGTTGTACTATGTAACCGTTAGTCTGATAATAATTAATTTAAACGTTTTTGCGTTATTTTACTTCGAAATTCAAGACGAGACGTCATTGGACCGCCTTTATGGGTCCACCAGTTAGAATATGGTTGATCCGTTCACCGATTTGGCAAGAGCTTAGGAACTAAACTACTGTGCAGACGTCTGCCGTGTTACAAAGTGCCTCCACATGGAACAACTGTGCATGTCCCGATAGAAATATGAAGAGCTACGCGTTCATATTTATCTGGCATTTGCTAAATAAATCATTATAGTAGTGGCAGGTATGTTTTTTCCCTTTAACATTAGTTTTGATATGCCATGTATTTGAAAGACAGTTCAAAATTAAACAGTTAGGTTGAAAAGTCCGGCTGGTGGATGAAATATGTGTTCGACGAAGCGTTTATATAGCTCAGCATGAACTATTAGATTTATTAGCAATAGGTAACGTATTTCCAGAATTATCGTAACTATTCAAGAAGCGGTTTCGAGAAATTTCATTGATGCACATGAACTTCGTTCTGTATGTCCAAAATTATCAAGACAGTTCGAGCGATAGTTTCCGAGAATTTTCAATGATGCGCACGAACTTCGTTATCTATTTCCAAAATTATTGGGACGATTCAAGAGATAGTTTCGAAAATTTTAAATGATGAGCCTGAACTTCATTATGTATGTCCAAAATTATCGGGACGATTCTAGAGATCATTTCGAGAATTTTCAATGATGTGCAGTGTGTGCTAATTACTAAAACATTCTGGTAGATTACATTGGATGCCAGGTTAAAATGCTGTATCAGGAGGTACTGGTTATTCAAGTACCATTGAGTTTGCAATCATATTTTTCTTTTTTTTGGGGGGGGGTGAATTCTTTTATACTGGGCATCAGTAAAAATAGTTATTCAATTCAATGCAAAAGTTTTGCAAAAAAATGTTTAACGGTTTCTTAGGATAGGATCCAAAAATTCGAATGATCTCAGTATGTTGGTCCTTATGTTAATTGCGTGGAGAAACAAAATTACTTTTTAGGCAAAGGGCCTAAACAAGTTAATAGCTTATTTTTAAATTAAATAAATATTCTTTCTCGAAAAACAGTTTCTCTACAGTGTGCGTTGACGTGTATCATTTAATTTATCCTTTCTAAAAGACTGCTCATTAGTTAAAAAAAAAAAAAAAAAAGCTATATTTTCTTTTAAATTATGATTTGTAATTTACTCAAATAACATATTTTTATGTAATTGCAGACCAATGAATATGTTTCCGATTCATTTGACTTCTACTAAAATAAAACAGCAGGTAATTTTAAACGGAGGGGTATAATGGAAATGAGAAGAAAATATTTGGGTTCCCTGCCTGAAGAAAAAACGCTCAGTAGCCCAATACAAGAGTTACAAATTTTTATTTTCTTGGGACTTAACTTTTCTGAACACAAAACAGTAGATCAAATTTATATGTATGTTAATCACATAGTCATGAATTTACTCCAAAAGTTTCTTTATATTCCAAAACTGTATCATTATTTTTGAAACGATATAAATTTTGACTTGCAGCTCTGGAACGTTCATAAAATCTATCATGCGGCTCCCACCGTCTTGAAGTTTGGCCATCCCTGTTATATACTAGTACAATGTATCAGAATATTTTCTACTTAAATAAAAGTCTGGATATATAATATTCAAAACAATGGTAGAGTGTTATCTGGTAGATTTTTTTAACATCTGGAAGAAACTGAAAGAATAACATCTCGAACAATCCATTTCAAGATATTTTTGTTTTCAATTTCGATAAAAAAGTATCCGCTTTAAGCTGCCAGTCAACGACAACAAGATCTTCCATTTAATTGTGTTATCATAAAAGTACGTTGCTTAATAAAACATTTAAATCCTCATTAAAATAATTATTTTATAAGAACTTGGAAATAGTATTTACCCACAAATATTTTTTAAGTGAAACATTATTTTAGGAAAAATATTGTTTTACATAATGAATGTTTTAAACAAAATAAGTTTCAAATATTCTATATAAAGGTCAATTGCAAAAATTTTAACTCTGTTTCTCATGAACAGAATTATCTACAATAAATTAAAATCTATTGGTTATGGAAAATTCTGAAGTAAATAATGGATTGCAAGTCTGTTCAAGATTAATTCTTTTTATTCTTTTCAAGATTAATACTATTTTATGTTTAAAAGAGAAACGCAGAAACAAACAACAAAACGTTTCAATATTATAAGAAGAAAGACAGCATGCCTGTATGATTTTTATAAGTTATTTATATATTCTAAGTTTTTTTTTTAATTTTAGCTGTAATTCCTATTTAAAAATTTTTCATAAAATTGTTACTGTGTGTTATTGTCTAACTTCAAAACTTTAGCAAAATTATGCGATTTACTAAGCGAAAGGCTTGCGGGTAAAGCATAAAACCCAAAGCAAAAAACATAAAACGCAAAATACTGTTAAAATAATTTTTAAAAAATTTACAGTTAAAATTAGAGTTTCTGCACAAAACAAGCAATTCAGCCAGCAGGCAAAAAAGCAGATTTCTCGGTGTCCAAAACTAAAAGTTTCTTTTTGGTCCACTTGGCAAAAAGACACTGAAGGTATAGAAACTGATTTTAAAAAAACTGATAAAAAAAAATTAGGCTTAGCCGCACTTAAACAACTTTTAAGTCGTTGATAATTTTACAACTATAATATGCAGGTTAATTAAAGGCAAAAAACCGTTAACCGGAAATAAGAACAACATAATTCAATAATTTTTAAAGCAAAAAATGCACAATTTACCAACATATAAGATTAAAAAAACTGAGCTCATGGAGCCTAGTATATACACATACTTTTGAAGCTTTTGATACCAACCAAAAAGGGAGGTGCACATCAACATGTTATAGCAGTCCATCATACAAAATTTCAAAGTTCTGAGATTATTCCTTTTTTAGTTATGCGAGATACATACATACGTACGTACAGACGCTACGAAAAAAATCTCTTCTGAATCTATTTTAAATCAGTTTTATAATTCGTTTGTGGAAAAAGAGTCCTTTATTCTGTTCTTTCGTGGAGATATCGCACAAAAACATCGTTAAATTGCATTCGATAGAGGTCAAAATGGATATTTTCGTTGAAATATGGTATCCGGAACCTTTCGTAATTACAAAACTTCCTTTACTTCGTACAAGGGAGTAAAAAGGTGCTTTCACTTTCACTTCCGCCTTCTATTTGCCGAATTTAATGAACAGCGGCATATCGCGGTATTTCAATTTAAACGTTGGGGAAAAAACGTTGACAATTTTTAATTTACCGAAGATGCTGTATCGTTTTTCCAGGAAAAAGATATATTGCCTCGCATTCTAATACACGTAAATGGCCACGAAATAAATTAGGTGTAAACAAAAATATTTGGAGGTATAGGAAGTTGTAAACAAAAAAAGCATTTCATCTTACAGTTGGTTTAGTGGTTCCAGAATGCCATTCCTAACAGCCCTGCATTTCATCTACTGTTAGGCAAAGAAACTAAGGTCGCCTTAGTGGTGAGAGAAACAGCTCAAAATGTGTCAAAATACCACGACTGACTGAAACAATTTTATTAGAGACGTTTGTGTGCTAAATTTATTTTGACAATCTAAAGCAGTGCTCCGCAACCGGTGTGCCATGAGTAGGATATAGGTGTGCCGCAATCAAATACATGTATTTGACATTTTGCAATTTTTTATCATGTATTTAATACACAATGATAATTTTTTTCCTTAATAATGGCTATTTTAAATGTTTTTATATATTTCACTGTTGTGTGGTTGTGTGTGTGATTGTAAGTGTGTCAGCATTTGAATTTTTTCGGCACTTCCCTGATAACTCGGAACTCTTTGGTGTGCCACGAAATTCCAGAAAGATTTTTTGTGCGTCGCAGGTGAAAAAAGGTTGTGGAGCACTGATCTAAAGAACGAATGTGTGGACCTGGAAAAATAGTCGAAATTGACGAGAGTGTGTTCGTGAGGCCAGAAAACAACGCTGGACGGGTACTTCCACAATAGTGTATATCCGGCGGGTTATACCGTAAAAGTGGCTACTACTTTTTTATTCAGGTTCCAAATCGGGAACCAAGCACAGTGATATCAACAACTGTAGACCACGTAGTGGAAGGATGGACAATACATTTGTTGGAAGTGTAGTGGAAGTTGTAGTGGAAGGATCGACTGTTTGTTGTAGTGGAAGGATCGACAACGAGATACATTCCGCAAGAGAAGAATAGGAAAAAAGTGGTCACGTGGTTTAATAACAACAATCTCCGCACGTGCGCAGTTTACGGTGATGTCTATACCAGATGTACCGCTAAAATTAAATGATTTTTTTAATTTCTAAATTTAAAGCTATTGATAAAAATTAAAAAGTACTCTTGGAAGTGATTTCTCTTTTCTTGATGTTAATAAAAAGGATCTTCTCTCATTCAAGGAAAAACAAGTGAATAACATTTGTTTTAAAGTAATGCCAGATAGTAAGGTACTTATAGCAAGCTGTCTTAAAGCAGAAATGAAGAAAACAATTAACTATAAAACGTCTGGGCAAATTTCTGCAGAAAATGAGGTAAGATTCATAAATTTCCTGTTATGCACAATACTTACCAATATTCATGTTTTACTTTATTAGGAATTTTAAGTGTATATCAATAGTCGAAAAATATACCCGAGACCTTGAATAATTTTTTCTAAACTTTAAACTGTAAACATAATAATGTAAATATTTCTTAATAGTTCATGAATAGTTGTTCTAAATTATTGAAATAGTGGAATTCATGCAACATCTGCTTATTTGCAAAAGCATTAACACCGAAGCCAATTTTATACCGAAGCCAACATGTTATACCACTAAATTTTTATTAATTTCATCACGTTGTGTTTCACTAATGTGGCTGTTATAATCAAGTTTTAATCAATACGCATAAATGTAGTATTTTTTATCACTTTCTACTATAAAATAAATATCTATGACTAAAAAATTATATATTTTACAGCTAGAATTACAGCGAACTCAGTTGTGGAAATCCATACAATTTTCTTTTTGACATTATTTGAAACAACAACTTAAAAATTTTTATTTCAATTATTACATTAAATTATGTTTAACATGTTAAATTTTATATTGACAGTATATCTGAAATCTCATATATACATTGTGAGTAATATATTATTATTGACATATTCTAGCTGTAAAAAGAATTATATAAATATGTAACTTGTCTTTATGTATAAAAGCAGGCAACAGTGAGTTGTTGGTAACAGTGACACCCCCACAGTATAGTGGATTATAGAGAATTTGTTCTCGGGAACCTGCATACCATTTTACATTAAGGCTTAAATAATCATTAGTTACTGATGATTCTTTTCATCAAGCCTTTGGTGGACTTCACTCATTTAAGGTATAATTATGTATTGGGATCAGTATCAAATCAAGATTTCCTTAGCATGTTTGATGTGACTGAAAGCTAGCTAAATCTCTTACAACTTTAGCTCTTTTATTAAAATCATTGGAAAAAGGAATTTGACCATTTATTAAAATCTGATGTGACACTTAACAAATCTTACCAATAAAATAATTCTCTTAAATGGATTTCAAAGGTGCACAGACTTATATTGTTTTCTATATGAAAGTGTTCAAAATAAATCAAATTCTCTACTGTAACACAATGGCCAATACTTGAATTGAGAACGTGTAAATAATAATCATACTTTTCATTATTGGCATCGTACATACATAGTTTGCTATTTGCTGTTGACATAGAATAAGTACTGCCAGTTGTCAGTTTTGCTTTAGTGATGCACATGATATTGTCTGTCACAGTACTCTGCAATACTGGTACCAGCACACATTTGTAGTAGTATAATTTGTTATGATTCATGCTTATCCTCATACACAAGGTGAGCCAATAATACCTCGCACTTTTAATCGGCTGTAAAGCTCTCGGCCTGATGAGGAAACGAAAGGAGAATTAAGATAGCACTGGTTTACGAGGCTGTAGCTATGCTACACGCATGGGAAATTATACTTACAAAATGAATGAACAGTTAATTAACGGATGAAATAATAATTAAAGATAAAGTGAAAATTTTATAACTAATTAAAAATAAAGAAAGTTTCCGAATTTTCAACACATCTACAAAAGCACAAGCTTGTTTGTTTACATTAGTAGTTCTTACATCACGTGACCTCCGACGTCACCGGTATGTATCTCATTGTTGGCGAGCATATAAAACAGACGAGCTTGAAAAGGCTGCTTACATTTAACTGTGAATCACGGGTTTAATTTTGTTGACAAAACACCACGGGTGCTCTCACCCAAACTGTGGAAAGATTATTTAGGGCTTTGTTAAATGACGAAACAAAAAGTAAAGGTGTACGGATAAATATCACCCGAGTCGTATTTTTCGGAATTCATGTGGCGGAAATCCTCCGAGAAAGGTAGTCTTTTGATACTATATTAAAAGCAATCGCGGGGATATGGCAGCCACAAACTATATTCAATTAGTTTAATCTTGGGTCCGTGGCCCGTGAAAATGAAGTAGTACCAAACTTTTTTATGAAACACACTGACAGTAGCTACACTTTCTCAAATAAAATACGAAAGGTTGACGCGAAAGTACAGTATGTTGACCATCACTTGTTGGCACTAAAAATAAATGACGCATTCAAAACTTTTTCTCTTAAAACTTAAGGAGCCATTCCTGTTTTTTGGCTTAGTTTCTTATAGCAAAGCACACTAGGGCTGTCTGCCTAAGGGGAGGGATGCCTTCGTTGTGTACTTTCTAAGAAAAACTATCTCTTATACATGTTACACATGGGGAAAATTATGAAAACGCCCATGCAGCCAGCCCGTTCGCATGGATTTGAACCCACCATCCCTGTTTCGAGACGATAGTCATCATCAGGTGACTGCTGCACATACATAAGGCAAATCACGTAGTCTCAGAATTTATCCTCCTTCTCTTGATCCCAGTATTGGCGAGGCCACTTTATAACTTCTCAAAGTAGGAATGTAAAATGTGTTATTGAGCGTGTTGGACGTACTTTGGTTTGCTCTTACTTGTTTACGATATCTGACCCAGTCCCGTAGGCATATTTCATAAGTGCACATCAGCGTAGGCACTGAGGGAGGGGTTTCGAAAATGAACCCATGAGCTTTTATTGCTCTTGTGACGCTGAATCTTCGTGCATGTGAGCGCATGTTGTTTATGTTTTAATTTGCATTTGTTTCGCAGTCATAAATTATAGTATTTATATTATAAAAGTATTTATAATATATTTCGCAGTCATAAATATTGCGTAATAGTAGAAAATCTCGCAGTGCTTTCGTTTTCTGAGTTTAATTAATGGCTGACATTTCACTCTCGCGACTTTTGTCACTCATTGATATTTGGATTAATGTTCATGGCATATTATCGCTCTTTACATCGAGAAAAATTACTCAGGCTACACTCGAATATTATGCATTTACTAACAAATGTGGACTAAGAGCATTCACGTGTATAGTTTTTATTTTTATTTTTATTTTTTATTGAACTGAGAAGGACTGGAAGTGTTACAATAAATCTAGAGTTTTCTTATTTCAGTGCTTGCATTCTTTTGATTTTGAAAGTGTAAGATTCAGAATACATATTGTGTATGATCTGATTATATCCATTGTTAACATTAAAAGTTATATGTGAATAAATTGAATATATTCGCTGTGAATAGATAAATTCATTTTGTTTGATGAGCATTTCTTGTGTAGACAGTATATTTAAGAGTGAGCAGTTATTAAATGCGAAATTTAACATGCTAAATGCAAATTAGTGAAGTGAATGAATGAATAAAATTATGCATTGGCTATTATTGTAGAACATCTTTTTCATATAGACTGCAATAAAAAGTGCTGACTTCTATTTACGTGTATAACTGGTGTAAATATTTTTCTCCTATGCATAGTTTTATATAAAGATAGCATTTGGGCTCAGATGTGTATCACATATTTATTTCGCCTTATTTATCACTTAAGTAATATTTCGCACGAATATATTTGCGGAGTATCCAACATGTGCTTGTATTTATTTCAAATTCTTTCAACCAGGTAGTGAAATCTTTCCAATTGCTTATATTTGATCTAACTTCGCAATGAAAATTTTCAGAAGAAATAGACGATGTACAGATAATTGCGTGGCAAAATATTTTCAAACATCTTGCTTAAATCTTAAAGTGTGCGAAAAGTCATGTGACATGACAGAAATATTACTGGAAGCTCATTGGTCCATCCTAGAAGCCACTCCCTCGGTGGCTACACAGATGTGCACTTGTGAAATATGCGTCCCGTAGGCCGTCAGATATAGTTATTGTATTTCTCAGTTTCAACGTGTCTGTAAAAGTAGGCGGCCAGCGAGTTTGTTCTGGATTTTTCTTGCTAAGCCTAATCGTGATACAAGAGGTGACCACGTGCAATGCTCTTTACGATTGGTACTGATGATTGTAAATAAGCAATCATTCAATTATTTTAGGATTTTTGACTTATTTAAATTTTGTAAGTTGTATTAGTACGTTGTCTTGCCACATAGCTTAATTGCTAGTTAATTAATTATCAGCTTGATTTTTTCGTGCGCGCTTAAATTATTTAATTTATCTTTAAATTTAATTTTAACTTAAATTAATTATCTGATTTAGGACTTGGGATTTTCATGCGCACATAGTTACCCCAAAGCTTACGCTTTAGGCGTTTGTCAGGGGCCTTGTGTGCTTTCCACTATACATCCGCCTGTAGAGGTAGGTCGTCGTGCCAGGCTCTACTCGGTGTGTGTTTTAATTTTTCACATTAAAAAAAATCTTTCTGTTCTAGTTAACGATCCTATATTCCAATCCATCTTTGCCTTCGGCCTTTAAAGAAATTATGTTTTAGTTCTGGTTTCATCAGCAGAGGGCGCCACTAGCTTATTCTTGTCCAGGCTTTCTAATCTTATCTAATCATTATTTCCTATCTTGTTCATTTGCGGTTTTGCAGCTAAGGATGGTGGTTCGGTAAAACCATCGAAACTAGTCCTGTGAAAATTTTGTAAATATAACGCTGATTTTTGTTGTTTGACTTCTGAATTAGTATTTATTCGGCGTGTTATTGTGTCTTAACAAAGCCCTATGTTTAATGGCAAACGCACACTACTTTGTTTGTAATGAAACGCTTCACAGAGACCTAAAAATTGAGCCTGTTGACAAATTTCTTCACCGCACCAACAGCAGTTTCTTCGATAGAGCTGTCAGTTGCCCGTATCTTGCTCAATTCAACACGTTTGATTATATACCACTGCAAGAGGACTACAAAATAAGATCTTACAAAATAAGATATCACGAGGAATGCAAATTTCTCTACTTAATTATGATAGCGCACGAACACTTTGTACATATGTAAATATTTATTTTAATTGGATTTGTATTTTATTTTGTACCCTATTTGTGTATTTATGTACCCAGTAAATAATTTTATTTTATTTTTACTTTCTGTGTATTGTTTTATACATGTATATGTCACGAACAGACACTTGTCAGATTGCGCGACACCAGCCTCTCCTTGGTATTTCTCCCCTTGTGACGCATGGTCACCTCCTCTCACCTACCTCCGATGCCTCCTTGGCCCGTCCTGTTTTTACCGTCATGTGCCCATATGGCTAATTCTATCACGAGAATACCGGTAACTGACTGAATGTAAAATGTAAAATGACTGAATGTAAAATGTCATCCAATGACTGCCGAAGACCCCGCTGGCGAAAATTCGAGCTTACTATGGCTCCACATGTCCTAAATGGTGTTTGTATGAGCTTCAGTTTCGAGCGACAAACCTACTCATAACCATCCAATTAATCCTTACGACTAGACGAACCAGACAAACGAGTATTTATCTTACCAGACATACTTCTGTGTAAGCGATGTACAACGATTAATTAGATCAGCCAACTAACGAAAACCAAAGGCCCATTAACAGCAATTAAAATTCCAATAATTCAAAATATGTGATTTGCGTACTACAAATCATGTAGTTCTCGATCACTAAACTAAGAATTTCCAACCGGATTGAACTTAAGGAAAACATTGGCACGCAACGAAAAAAAAATAAAATAAATAAATAAATAAATAAAGCTGACATAATATTGGGGAAACAGAGTCATTTCTGGGTTACCAGGAAACCAATACTTGCGTTGGGGCTTGACCCCAAATCACACACACACACAGATCGTATTTTATTCTCGAGTGCGTATTTTATTAATCGTATTTTATTAATTTATTAATCGTATTTTATTAATTTATTAATCGTGCGTATTTTATTAATCGTATTTTATTCTCGAGTAAAAAGATGTAGAAACATCTTTTTACTCGACTTCTGATAAGAATCAGGTGGCCCCCTTTTCCATACCACAACCTTTCATTTTTCATTCGCAACCATTTTACTTCTTTTAGAATATTTCATTTTACATTAATCCTTCATAAACAACTGTAAACTCATTTACGTTATCTTAACCACAGATCTGCTAAAATGCTGAAAAATTTTATTACACAAACACTATGTTTAGTTTTATATATTTTATCACATAATGCAGACCTTTACACTCATGTGTCACTAATGCACAACTTAATACTTTACATTACATGAGAAAGTATTAAAACCTTTTTACTTCCTTGTACGAAATAAAAAGGAAGTATTGTAATTGCGAAAAGTTTCAGGTAGCATATTTCAACGAAAATATCCATTTTGACCGCTTTCGAATGCAATTTAACAATGTTTTTTGCGTGATATCTGTACGTAAGGACAGAATAAAAGACTCTTTTCCTCCAAAAAAATTATAAAACTGCTTTAAAATGAATTCTGAAGAGAATTTTTCGTGGCGTCTGTACGAACGTATTTAAGTACGTATCTCGCATAACTCAAAAACGAGTAGCCTCAGAACGTTGAAATTTTGTATATAGGACTACTATAACATGTAGATGTGCACCTCGTATTTTGGTTGCAATCGGCCGCGGGCCGCGCCAAACATATATAAAAATATTTATATATATATCCACTCTGTTACCCGGCTCAATGATCTCAGTTTCTTTACACTTATATGTTTGTAAATTGTACATTTTTTGCTTTAAAAGTGGTTGAATTATGTTGTTCTGATCTTCCGGTTAAGGTTTTTCTGTATTTAGTAAATCTGTATGCAATATTTTTAGAATTATCAACAATTTTAAAGTTGTTTAAGTGCCGCTAAGCCTAATAATTTTTTTGATGGCGGCCATTGCTTATTTCAAGGAGGTTAGAATACATGGAGATGCCCTGCCCGCAGTCCAAGTGAAGCCAAAAAGTGGGGGAAAGCATGCCCTTAGTAGTCGTGGCTTTAGAAAGATTGACGAGCTCTTCAGCCAATGAGGCAGAACCTAGCCACACCCAGTTTCGTAAATTAAAGACCGTGGATTCTTCGCGCGCTTTTTCCTTCACTTTTTCCCGCCATTTCATTTTATTTCTACATTTTCTATCATCTTGTAGACGGCTGCAATATTGTTCCGAGAAGCAATTTTTATTCCTGCGTCGCTTTCGGCTGTACAAATAGAAGAATAGCAGGATCCGGTATTACATTTCACAGGTAAATATTCTTTTAACATATATACTATCATTTATTTAATTATACTTTGCTCAAAGTTAGATAAAAATTTGCTGTGCATGTTTAAAACATACCCAAGGAAACGGCTGCAAGTGCTGATAATTGTATCAATTCTAATGATTATCAAGATGTGCAGAGGGAAAATATATGTACAAAGGGACTGATTCCATTAAAATGAGTTAAATGAGAAATGCATTATGTAATTACATGCTGTCATTAATGAATGCTAGCAATAAAGGTATTGTGAAAATAAATAAATAAATACTCAAACCATTAATTGATTATATTTTAGTTATTCTAAATATATACAGGTATAATTCTCAATTTTCCATGTTAGAAATACTACTTACGTTTTGAAAAATATTAAATTGCATGAACAATGATAAAAAATAATATTTAAATTCTGCATTGTTATTTTTAAAACTCCCACAAATTTCACCCCAAATTAAATCCTGTTATTAAATATTTACTTTAACAGAAAATAAAATTAAATACATAAAATATGACTTGTAATATAATATGATCACACCTTTAAAATAACGCGTTTTCTTTTCCACAATGAGCTGACCACTCCCCCTTCCCTTGTTTACTTACCGTTCTGCTTTTACAACTCAGTTAATTACGAGTATAATACTCAAACCATTAATTGAAGAAAAATCTGAGAATTATAGATGTTTCTTCGCGCACGTCACACCGAGAAAATACTCAAACTCTTTTCTGACGGCTTTTCAAACGCACATTTCAATTATTCTACTTATTTATGCATGTTAAAAAAACATTCTTTTATATGGAAATGAAATCCGAAATGTAGACATTATTTCAATGTAACCATTCAGTACCTTATAACCCTCTCACGTCTTCACATAAGAAATCAGAAAACACACTCAAAACTTCAAACAAGCTGACGTTTAACCTCACTTGACATAGTAAGGGAAGCGTTTTCTTGCCCTCACGAGGCGTGGCTTATTTGCTTCCCCCGGCTTCACTCTCCTCGTATTGCGACAGCAGAGACGCCATCTCCATGTATTCTAACCTCCTTGGCTTATTTACATTTGAAACAGCAGAGTAGTGGATTTGTTGCCAATCTATAGAAACGTAGCTTCGCAACAACAAAGATAACGCCTTCATTTATTATTGCGAAATAAATCACGCTTAATTCTTTCTGGAATTTTTTCGAGGAAATAAGTGTTTCAGATTTACTTAATTTTTAATAATTTAATTTTTAATAATTAGCAATTTAATTTTTAATAATTAGTAATTTTTATTATAGATATTTTGAGTTTTTATGTATTTTTGCCTTGTCACGCAGTGAGAACTGAATTAATTGAATGAGAAATACTCAATCGTCCATGAAAAACTGTTTCTTTTTTGTTTTATTTGCTTAATTTCTTTTATACATAATTCTAGCTTTATTATAGTATTTGAATAGAACTTGTGGCAACGATTAGATAATTCTATTCTTTAAATGATATATATTTTGTGCATTATGAGTTATCATATGAACGAAATATAATACTGTTAAGTGAACTTACCTCCAGAGTGTCGCTATGGTAAACAAATAGAGTGAATTTTAAAAAATGCATTTATTCTATTGTGGTTCATGCGCTGTGGGCGAAGTAGATTTAATTAAATCCAATAAGTTTAAACGAAATGCAAGAAAAAATGCGCATTATTTAATATTCCGTGCAAGGAAGTCATGTGGTGTACACCTTAAATTTTTTATTGTTGCTATTTCAATGGGAAAATTTAATTATTGCGACTCACATTGTAATAATCATATTGCTACTTAATTTTGCGTAAATTATTTAAACACACTAGCATAAATTAATTAACACAGATTCAGAGTGGTTATGTTCTAGTTTGAGAAACCTCCAGGCTGGATTTTAATGCATTCATTGAAAAGAATTTAAAAATTTTTAAAAATCTACAAAGACTTCATTAATTTTTGATAGTTTCTTGAATTCCTTTCTCTTGAAAAATTGCTTAGTAACGAGTAAACTGTATTTTTAATTTTCAGCTATTATTTTTTTCCTTCGGAACATTTTGCTCTAGGCTAGGATATCAAAGCCTATAATATATTTTTAGTATAAACATCACAGTTTATTTCAGTTGTATTATACCATATTCATTTGCATATTTCCCCCTGTCTTATCCCCCCCCCCCATGTTTTTTCAGCATATGAGAAAGTTCTGATTAATGGTAACAATGTAAAATGCACAAATAGAAAGATATTTTGAGTAAATAAAAGAAATATTATGCCAAATCTTTGGAAATGCATAATATAATAATTATAATATTAGAATGTCTTTAATTTATGCTTTTTAATGTGCTGTGTTTAAACTGTTTCTTCAAAAATTCTTCAAAAATAATATATACCTTCTCCTTCTAACTAGAAGCAAAATTAGGTGGAAAAGAGGAATTAAAAACAGAGGGATACACAGACGATGAATATCAATAAAATAATATTATCATACCTGAGTTAAACCATGAATTCCGAAAGGATTCATGGTTTAACTCCAAGACTCCAAGAATTTTAAAAGGACATCTTTGACTAGAGTGTGCCTCTCACAACTCAACTCGTTTCATGTCTGTCAAGATGGCTTCAGATGCCGAAAAGCAAAGTAAGGGTGGTGAAAAAGTAAAGAAATTAACCCAAGAACAAATTATTTCTACTTTCAATCAATTAAGGCAAGACCAGAAGAATTTAGTAACTAAATTAACAGAAGTTGAACAAGAGTTAAACGAACACAGGTATAAATTTTAAATGTGTATTATTATCATCCATGTGCGCCGAACACCTGAATGTAAATATGTAATTTATTACCTTTTGTAATGAGTTAGGATGTAAATTGAATTTCAGTGATAATTATAGCAGTATTCAATATTTATTAAATAGTATTCATATGTTGCTATCGTTAAATATACTACAAACATTATTTTAAATTATTATGAAAAATTTGCTCATTAAATAAAAAAATTGTGTTATTAAGTGCTTTCTTGAATTTATTGATAAAGTTTTCCATGAAGATTTAATGCCTAGCAATTAGTATTCTTGTAATGAGCGTACCAAAAATAAATTATTTCAGTTGTTTAGTCTCTGTAGTAAGACATAGGAAATGCTGAAGATTCGAAAACACTCCTTTAAAGAAATAGAAAAAAAAAAAAAATAATAATAATAATAATAATAACACGAAAGGCTCTTATCATGCATTCTTTAAGTAATTCAAAAGTAAATGGTATTATCAGACATCTTAAGTCTAATAACGAATATATGTATTAATGTTCATGTATGGAAACCATATAACAAGAATTAGCAAAATCTGATAGAATCCATATAATATAACAGCAAAATGCTTATCTTCCCCTCACCTTTTTCCTCTTTTTTTCCCTCTTTGCAGTTCAAATCTAGCCCTGTTATAAGATGCAATCAATGACAGATTTTTAATTTATATTCTCAGTATGGTATTGACCAGGGTCGTGCAGTATATTTTCTCTGTAGGATGTAAGGTTTCGAAATTCTACCCCTTAAATTTTTTTACTTTAAAATAACCGTCGCTTATAATTTAAAAAAAAAAAAAAAAAAAAAAAACTGCACAACATGTAAAAATACCATTTCTATTTTAAAAACATAAACTTTTAATGGGGAAAGTGCAGAATCACCCATTGCTTGGCGCGTTTTTAAAAATTGCACATACTTGGTATCCATGTACACATTGACCTATTTTCACTTAAAAAAAAAAAATCTCAGAATTGCACAAAAATGGCACTTAGCACACCCTAGACTTTATCTATGTACACATCGACCTATTTTCACTTAACCTTTGACTACTGTGACTTAAATTGTTGCATAACTACAGTGAGCGGTCTCTCAGACTGCTTCTGCTAAAAACAAAATAAGATATTGTTTTTTTTTTTTTTTTTTCTTATTTGAATAAATATTATTTAATTTCATATATTTAACTTTTGCATGAAGATATAAAGCAATTTTTATGCTTAAATCAGTTCATTAAAATAAAAGATATACTGTGATAATAATTCCTTCGCTTGTGTATCTGGATCGAAGAAGAAAATTTTTAAATTCAACTTTTTTTTATTTTGCATTAAAATTTGCGATAAGAATGCTTTAATAAGAATATAGAAAATTAATTTTTATTTTAAAACTTATAATCCAAGCTGCATTTTATACATACTTTTCTACTGCTTTGTAGACACACTGATTATTTGCATGCTATATATTTGTAAGCTGTTTTGCTTTTTTTTACACGGTGGACAAATATAGCACGTTCTTTTTTCTTTTTAATCTAATTTATCGTCTTCAATTGCAATGTTTCCTTCATCATCATTTATTCCGAAAACTCTTCTTATTGTAAGTTTGAGTTCTTTAGGTAGAAATGCTAAAGTTATCTTCCGTTTTACACAAGACTGCACCAATTGAATTGCTAATGAAATCTTTTTGTTTCATTTTCGGAGCCAATGGAATAAGATTGAAATAATACGAATGCATTTGTTGCACAGGTATCCAAGTTTCTGAAGAATGTTGCCATAGGCCAATGTTGGGTTCGACGATCAGTTGAATAGATTGAACGAAGAATAATATTGTGACTTTAATATAACAGCAATATAACAGTTCGAACACCTTTGTTGGGCTCTTGAATAGACCACTGAATTCATTTTTTCCAATAAAAAAATATCTTGTAGAAGGAGAACATGGATTTTCATTTTCATCGGCAGATATTTCTGAAGTTGTGTCATGGTCGCTCTCAATAATTTCATCATGGGAACTTTCATCAGAGAACTCTAAATTAGACCAATTTCAAACTATGTATTCAATTTGGTCTTAGGTAAGATATACAGAATGTTTTTTGCATGCATTCGAAGCAATTTCAAGAATATTTATAAGAAAGCGAAATATGTAACAATAATGAAAAGTAAACTTTATCAGCCGAACTTTGAATCGTATCTGCTGTGATCGGTCCCACAGACCGCTGAGGGGGAAAAATTAAAAAAAGTGAAAGAAGAAATATAGCTACCCAAATGGAACTTGGTATGGTATGTGACCTTGGACAACTGATTTAGAAAGGTACTAGAAATGGCAAAACCCATTAATTATTCTAAGGGGTGGAAGCATTTAATGGAAAATGTCTCGTGGTCTGAGAGACCTCTCACACCAGTAAAAGGTTAAATTAAAGAAAACTGACAAAAATCAAATTGTTTTTAACCCTTGTAAAAAGCGACAAACAAATAAGAGGACAATTCTGCACTTTACCAAGAATTTTTTCAAAGAAAAAGCATCATTCACTGTAGAAAATTATGTTTAAACAACCAACGAGATGAAATTATGCTTTAGCAATAACTCGGTAGCGAAATAGCGATGCAGGCATCCATTCAGTTATGTTTAGCAATTTTTATATAAATTATAATAATGATCTGAAGTAGTTATTTACTCTTATGCTTCCATTCAGTCATGTTTAGCCTTTTTTATATAAATTATAAAGTAATATATGAAATTAACCTTTCATCTAAATTAAAACATCAATCTTAGATAGTTATTTACTATTATACTTTGGTGATTTTTTATGGCCCTCAAAACCGAATAGTACCCAATTTTCTTATATAATAAGTTTTATTAGTAATTGTTGAAAATCAAGCATATATTCCTTCACAATAGCCCCCCTCCAGTAATATTAAAACAAAGTTACTTATCACCAAAATGGAACAAAATTTGTAGCCAATCTAAGCTCAGTAAACTACATTTTAAATCACACAATGAAATAACAAAAAAGGAAATACATGTTATTGCATATACGTATTATAAAAAGGAAATATTGACTTACCATATTTAGAAATTTCTGCGTCTTCAATCTATTACACACAAAATTCCGTAACAGTATCCAAAAACTTCTAGAGTATTCTTCAGTATCTAAAATTATTTGAATTAGAATATGCATACTACTGTCACCACACAAAGTCACAAAAATAAGAGTAAAAAATATCAGAACTACTCTGGTATGCGGCCTCAAGTCGCCAAATTTCTTGCCAAACATTTTTGGCAAGAAACTCCACGCTGCCATATTGCTATCTAAATTTTTTGTCTATATTTCGAACTTTAACCCTAAAATGTCTCCAATAACGCTGTTTTCGCACATACAAAAACCATGTTTTGAACACACAATTTAAGCTACAAATCTGAAACAAAAACGTAAAGTTTCTAACCAAAAATATTTGACAAGAATCTATGTACACAGCGATATGTTTTAACTTCAAAAAACATCTATGAATGGCACAATCTAGGCTACGAACTATGCACACTTTGCTTTAATAAATTAACATAACAACACCTCGCTTTAATAAATTTCAAAGAATACCATGTACACAGCGTTCTGTTTCAACTTAAAAAAAAAATCCACGAATTGCACAATTTAGACGGTACGCACTAATCAACAAAATAACTAAAATAAATTTCAAACAATTCAAAAAAAAAAAAAAAAAAAAAACAATAACGACAAATTTATACTTAAAAAACAATGAACATAACATTCTAAAAAATAAGAACAAAAAGTAAAATGTACTTACCGAACAGCAGAAATCAGCACTTTTTCGAACAGCAGAAATACCAATTTAATGCTGCCACGTAATCACTATCGTGTTTATATGATAGCCAGACACACTATCCAGAAAATTTATACTGTGGTTCACAAATAAATAAAATAACAAATAATCACAAATCCCTACTTCTTCCCAGACCCTCTTTTCACACCTCCAAATACTCACTGCCCCTCAACAGGATGGCCATGACGATATTTGCTTTTGCCGAACTTCAATTCAACAACTTCCACCATTTTGTCTTTCCTCCCTAGCTTCTCAGACACAGAGCATGGCGCAAACCAGCAAACTCCAGCGAAAGATTTTTCAACGTCAACAGGGTTGCCATACAACACGCAATCGTGCCCAAAACCAGTGCAGAACACATATCGCCACATTTGGTGAAATTAGGGCGTATGTCAGAATTGTACCAAAATATCCTTTGTAGTGCCGGACTGTCAGTGGCATTTCTTGCATGAACCTTTCTTGTGACAAACTCATTCAAAGCCATCTGAACAATCTTTACGTTTGACCATACACATTTCCTTAATACAAACAGGACACTTATAATGTCTACTAAGTAAATCTTCATTTACACACCAGCCAATTAATGCTTTTTCCCCTTTCATTCCAAATCGTACAAAAACTTCACAATCACATCGCATACAGCTAGTTTGTGGTGTACAGCACAAATTAAGCAATGTACTTCCTAGCTGACATCCAACCAGAAATAAGCCCTTATAAATATTTTCCCATCAGTCAATTCACTGCAATCATGCAACCAATCTTGTCATAATAGGGTTTTTATAATATCCAACTACTCAAGTTACCATAAATGAAACAACTTGGCAATAATCCAAGGGGCAACCTAAAATATAGACTAACACCTGTGATAAGCAGTGTTTATTATACACACTGTGCAATTCATGAAAAATTTCAGATGGTTTTTTTGCCCAGTTTTATTTAAAAAATAATAAAAAAAAAACCTGAAATGTTTCAGATTTTAAATTACGTCCAAAGGGGCGTTTTTTTAACGTTTTGAGTGTTACCTTTATTTATTAAATATCATGTTCTTTGCACTTAAACCATAAAATTCAGTTCAAGAGCAATATCGCAAAATAATGTTAAATTAAGCATATCTTTAGAATTTCCGATATACACAGTCTCGCGAGCTGGAGATAAAAGTATTTTTTTTCTATATAACGTTGCCATTTCTCGCTTTTAAAGCATTGAGTTTGTAAATCAAAAATTCGTTAAAGTTTTACAAAATATAAAATCTATAATAAAACAAATTCCAAATTTGGGATTTCAGATGCCCATATTCGCAGTAGGATTTCGTCATTCAAAATTCGATGGCTCTATATACCATTGTTTTATCACAATGCGAGAAATAAGACAATCATTTATGCAGATTTTTCATTATTTAATTTCTTCAAATATAATGCAGGACTCTAACATTTTGTGGCAACAGTTTGAAAAGTGAACCGACATTTATGAGTCCGACGCAAAATCGCAAAACGTAAACAATAGTCCTTCAGGGACAAAGCCCTTTGGACTAATAATAATAAATAAAACATTAAAACAACTCTGTGCTTGATTTTTATATCAACCGTTTCTGTGACAAACATTCTGGAGTACTAATTTCTATGATTTCAGTAATTCCACGCCCCCAAATGCTATTGACATACATATATTGCGATTTGCCAAGCCCATACGGAACTTGCACCAGTCTTGCCAGGTTCTAGAGTTGCAAATAAATTATCATTTAATTATTTTACCTTATGTTAAATTTATCAGATTTATGCTTATTAAATATTTATTATATACATATTCTTATTTCTAGTCTTGTTGTTGATACTCTTAAAGATGTTGATCAAGATAGAGTGTGTTATCGTATGATTGGAGGTGTATTAGTTGAAAGAACTGTTAAAGAAGTTTTACCTGCTGTTTCTCATAACAAGGAACAGGTAACAATATTTTAAATAATTTGCTTAAGATATTTTGTTAATAATAAAAATATATTTTTTAATTTTATGAACGTGTCTGCACATTTACATTGTTTATCTTCTAATTTATTTTTACAATTTGTACTGCATTTTTGTAGGAAAACTGGAAATGATTACTAAATGTACCTTTTTGTTACTTTTAGCTGGGTGCAAATATCTTCAGTAGTGGGAATTCTTCTCCCTCCCTTTTTTTTACATTTTGCTAATGGTTCATGATCCTTGAGTAAAGAATCCAAATGGTATTTCAAGAGAAAAAAATACAGATGCAAATTTTCATATCATTCAGTGAAATATTTTCTTTGCTATAACCATAATCAAACCATGTTCGTTAGCACATACTCTTTTTACAGAATGGGCTAACAAAAATTCATTTGGTCTTTAAAAGTAAATATTTTTAGAATAATTTGGTCCTTATAACCCTTTGTCGTTTGTCTTTAATTTTGTTCATGTGGCTTTTTTGTCACTTTTTTAATAATTCCTAAATTTAAATTAACATTTTAAATGAACATGTAATTCAAACTACATGGCTAGTTATGGACTATCACAAGTTGACATTGTAAACAAGGGAAATTAGACATCTCAGGATGAAAATTGGGGGGTCTGCGAGTTGTTGTTCATCCAACCTCTCAAAACATATATTACAACAAGGATTCTTTGTGTGTAGGAAGGAAAAAAAAAAAAGAGTTTCTTGCATTTTGACCTAGATTTTATAGTCATATTTCCACATATTGTGACAGTGTCACCTTCAAGAAAATCAGCCATAAAAATCAGGGTAAAAATATATTTCAACAGGGTTCGTAGCGGTCTTTATAAGTGCTTATAAGTCCTTATATTTGAAAATAAAATATAAGGCCCTTATAGGTGCTTACTTTTTCTTTAAAGTCCTTTTTTTTGTGTGTGTGTGTGTTTATTTTTTGCTTATAATGCTTTTTTTTTTTTAATGAACGTGCTATTTTTCCCCCGTACCAAAGCCGAAACTAAATAAACAGCTTTTCTTCTTAATATGAAATGTCAGATGGTGAATCATACTCCCGGCCCAGAAATAGCTTTTCCCCCTTTCTCTGCATTAACATAACCTTTGGTGTTCACGAAGAGTACAGACAGGTGCCCGTCGTTCTATTGGTCAAAGAATTGCGAAAGCAGTAGAAAATTTCGGTACATTTGGCATTCTTTTACTTCCACCCAAATACTACACACATTTGAATTTCTATCAAGATCTTAATAATTTGCATTCTCGCTCTGCTTAGTCAGTTCACACTCATGTTTATTATGATCATTATGCTTATATTATGAGCATATGTATGAATGTTTATAATAACATAGTTGCAGTAACTGCTGAAGTATAGTAAACTTCCAAAAATGGTTGTGTTTTGACTCAGATTAGCTTTCTAAGGAATAATATTCGGAATGGCTTAAATAAAGGAAAAGTAATCGAATAGTCAAAATAATTTCATTTTTTTGGCCGATACATTATACAGTACAACCTTTTTTTTTTGTCATTTTTCAATCTGGATTGAATAAGACTAAAAGTTCTGCGATCTACCAACCCAAGCAAAGAATGATTCTATTCCGGAAATGTAACGCCGCTTGTTGAAAATTAGAAGGAAAAACACCCCAGTTATTTATTCTCCCAATACCGGCAGCTGTTGATTCCGATTGCGTAATATCACGTAGGGAAACATATTGTGTAATAACGTTTGCGATATTTTGCAGAGATAATTAATTTTTATATTCTGTCCGAGATTTGTTTATGAACACTTAAAAGAGTTTTACTGTGCTTGCTAAGCAGAATATTTTTCAGTTCCATTAATTTATTTTTATATGATGCACATATCGAAATGTCAAAAGCATTTATTTAGCGGAAAAATCTAAAGAGCGGCTACTGTCTAGCCCCCTCCGCTCCTCTTTTTCAAGTTACGATTGACTGTCCGAATATTCGCCAATTTCCAAGTATGCATGTTACAGGGTTGCCACGCTACCTGGAGAACCGGGAAAAGTCAGGGAATTCGAAAATTGACCAAAATATTCAGGGAAAAGTCAGGGAATTTAAGTATTTTTGTCAAAATCTGGAAAAGTCAGGGAAGTTCATACAACAATCCCGCCAAAAAAAGCGATTTTTGCTCCGACGTCGGAAGAGGTAACTTTTTTGGCGAATTATGTATCACGTGAGTGTCATTCGGGTAGCTGGCATAGAGCCAATTTTCGCAGCTCCAATTTGATTGTCTTTTAGAAAGGCAAAGCAACTTTCCCGCAACTTTTGGTTTCCAATATTCTCGAGAATCGCATGTGCAGTGCATGAACTAAAGAAAGTACCTGTTCTCGTATAAAACAAAATGGGTTTAATCCTAGTATACGGTACCATGGAGGTTAGAATCAAAGAATATGTATTGTAAAGAAGGAAAACCTCTCTGCAACAGACGTGGCTGTGGCTCCGTTCCATCATAGAGGGAAAACAGCTGTGCATGTCTGATATATCTGTCGCCAAAGCTCGACACCGGTGTCGAAGTTCGAAGGTCACGTTATCAAGAGTTCGTAAAATGAATATCGTTTAAAATTTCTTTAACCACTTGCGCTAAAAAGACGTGCCACGCACGTCATGCTTTTGTCTCAAACCGCGAGTGACGTGAACACCACGTCGATAAGCATTTATCGCAAAAATGAAAATAACGTGGTGCACACGTCGCCTAACAACGAGATTGTTTATTTCTCGAGTTACAGCTCTGGATTGCACTCGCAGATGCGGAGCGGCGTGAATGAGACACTTTACGGCTTGTTATATTGTAGCGCACGGCACCGCAACCGTGAAGTTTAGTCTCAGCGCAAGTGGTTAGACTCTAAAGGAAAAGAAAATATTTTTTGGCGCAAGTAAATTAATTCATGGATTAGTTATTTTCAGGGAAAAAAAAAAAAAAAAAAAACTACGAAAATCCGTTTTTAAAATTATTGCGAAAAATCCAAGAAGAAACGTCCTTTGATAAAACGTTTCTTCTTGGATTTTTCGCAATAATTTAAAAACGGATTTTCGTAGTTTTCTCTTTGTCAAAGAGCGTTTCTTCTTAACACGTGTTTCTCAATCTCCTGTACACATCGCAGAGAGGGAAATTCTGGCCGCCAGGTTCCGTCGCCAAATCCCTTGGCAAATTTTCCCTCCGCATTCTAGCGGCGTAATAGCATTTTACTTGTATGGAACCTTTTCTTCTTTACATAGACGTTCTTTGGTTAGAATAATAATGGAATTTGGCGACATCTTGATGCGCAGTAAACGGGTCATTTTGGTCTTGGCGACAATTTTCAAAATCGTGCCAAAGCCTTACCGTATACTAGAATTTTACCGCAAAATCTTTTTAAACCTTTTTTTTTTTTTTTTCTTTTTAATAAATACCTTGCCATTTTGCAGTAAAATAAAAAAATAGTAATCAGTCATCTAGGCTAGCCATGTAATATAACTATATTCGCTAAAATATCATTGATTATTCTAATTCAATTTTTAAGTAATTATTTTTATGTTATTCGTATAATTTAATGTTGCTTCTTCCCTCTAAATTTATTTATTATTAGTAAATAATATTTCCAAATTTCAGGAAATTTTCTCTGGCATAATTCTGAAATTAATTATAGCAGTATGATGACATACCATCACGAAATTTAATGCACATATTTTTTCCTTATGTATGCTGCGAAATAAATATAAAATACCTCAATTTATTAAAATAGATTTCTTTCTTTCGTTTAGCTGCAGAATGTCTACAAAAAAAGCCTTATTTTATTCCAGAATGGGAAGTTTCTAATCTCAATCTTCAGTTGGAGGAAACAACAACTATTATAATTATATTTGTGTTTTCAAGTGTTAAGGTGCCTTTTAAGAACATACCTCACGCAAATTAAATTTACCTAAAATCTAACCTAACTATTTAGCATTGCGTTGTGATTTATAAGGACCGGATAAGCCTCGTGTTGAACTGGTGATGATCATGAGTAATAATTAAATAAAACATACATTTGTTATCCAATATATATATCTTAAATTTTATTAAGTTTCTTAAGTGGAAAACTAAACAAAATTATTAAACAAAGTATACCAAGAATAATTAAGAATAAATGTCCTCTGGGATTTATTGAATAATTAAGTGAATTTGCTACACAATACAAGTAATACCATAATTAATTTACCTCTTAGCACAGCCAATGTACATTATGCGGATAGACTGGAATTTTCTTGAAACACACCTGGAAAAGTCAGGGAATTTCATTCTCCTGTTTGAGTGGCAACCCTGATGTTAGTTAAGCTTTTACTGTTAAAGGATGACTGCATGAAGCAAATTTCTGTCTTCTGATTTCAGAAATGTTCCTCTTTTTTACTTAAATTACTTTACTTGCAATATCTGTTAAGGGAAAACTGATATACAATGAAAATTTAGAAAATTTTCAGAATTTATATTTAAATTATTTAAATATCAATATGAGTAGAAAAATAAATTGTATTTATTATTAGGTTCCAAGCGAATACAATAAATATGCCTTATTATTATTTATTTTTTCTATATTGAACAGAATTTCATCATTAAATCTTGTGATATAGTTTAGTTCTGCATAGTTTTTTTTTCCTCTCATTGTAAACTAGTTCTGTAAATTGAACTTTTATTTAAAATTTAAAAAAAAAAGTAATTATTTTCCATGGTTGAGGTAATACTTATTCTCTCTTAATAAATACAGTCAAAAGTCGTTAATTCGGACACCCATAATCCAGAATGATCTATAATCCGGACCTTTGCCGCTGCGAATTTGCGTGTGCGCATGCGCAAAATACGTTTACGAATGCGCGTTTAATGTATCACGGACAGGATAAGCTAAGCGAAAATTATCTAATTATCTATTTCAGTGAATGTTGCAGATTGCGTTGTTCCTTAATCTTCGAATTGGATCCGGATTATTATTTTTTGCAGACTGTTAGAGCAATTTTATAAAAGTAAGCTTAAACTTTCGATTTTGTCAAATAGAATTTCCGATATATATTTACTAATACGTAAAGGATATACAAAGCGAAAGTATCTTTCGGAGTCCATTAAACAAAAAGTGGAATTGCTGCAAAAAATTGATAAAGGCATATCCTTTGTTTATCTAAACTTTGTTTATCTTTAACGCTGGGGCGGCGGTGTGCAATGAATTGGAAGTTGATCTGTCAGCATTATCCTTATCTTAAGGGCAGATGTTTTTATTTTATTTGGCTTATAATTGCTTACTTAATGTAGTATTTCATCTCGTCTTTGATATGATTTAAATCAAATGCTTCGTCATTATAATTTGCGTCCGATAGGGAAGAAAGTGACAGAGGTTATTGAAAACGAATAAATTTCGATTGACAAATTAGTCGGTATTCTCGACACAGCAATTATAGGACTTGAACAGCGGAACTTTGTAACTGAACAAGAAATTATGTCTGTTTATAGAATTAAAGAGAATGTATTATCACATAAAAAAACGAAGCAACTTAAACAACTTACATTGAAAGAAATGTTTAATGAAGTAAACAAATAAATATTAAGCTTTTTTTTTGTAAATTTTGATACCCTTTAGATCATAATTGTTCTTTATTTCGTAAATTACGGTTTCATATTTTGAATTTTATAATTTCTGCATGCCATTTTACCAGATTTAAACTGATTATCTATAATCCGGAAAAATCGATAATCCGGAATCACCGAAGTCCCGACGAGTCCGGATTAACGACTTTTGACTGTACTGCATTTCTCATATTTTAAATTACAAGTCTAATTTTTAAGGTTATGCAGTTGTGTATAATGTAATTATACAGGTGCTTATTTTTTTCTTAAAATGTGCTTGAAAAGTGCTTATAGGTGCTTATTTTTTTAATTAAAATGTGGCTATGAACCCTGTTCAAGTACCCTTTGGTGAATAATGGTGCTCTTTTTTCTGTCATTCTTGTTTACATCTAATGTCCTGAATGGTGTCCAAAACATAATACTATAAAACATTATATAATCTCAATAAACTCATTTTAAATCAAACAAAGAAATAGCATACAAATGGAAATACTGATTATCTAATCTATGCTGTACAAAAAGGAAATATCAACTAACCTTATTTAAAAAATTCTGTTTCTTCGATTAGTGTGACACACAGAATTCCTTAAATAGCATCCAAAAACTATTAAAAAAAAAAAATCTAAACTAGAATTTGTATACTGCCATTGCCACATTAATTCACAAAAGTAAAAATGAAAATTATCCTCCATACTGCCGGTAGCATTTCTTTCGAAAATCCCTTTTTATTACACCCTACATACCTTCCGTAGCATTGATGTTACTGTGAAAGATCGAGATTTGGAGAATGTTGACCTTCACATAGTTGCTTGGTGCATGCCCAAATATTTGCCAAATATCCTTATTTCTGACTTACGCCGGCAAATGTCGACATTCACCATGTACTAATGGTACTAATGGTCGTCGGAGATTTGCATTTTGTTCTCCGTATTTCGGGTGCCATTAAAACTTTAAGGGTAACATAATGTTTTCACCTGTCTTGCTGAGAGGAGTTACCAATCCATGGTGAGAAGAGTTGTTTGTAACTCTATAGAGGCGTTTTCACTGCATGACATGTAGCTTTTGATTCTAATGTGAGAAGAGCTACTTGATATTACTTGACTTCCTAATAATAACAGCATTTGTTCTTGGATAAATGTTAAGCATTTAATTTTAAATTTAGCCAATAAAGAACTTTTTTTTTTACTTTTGCATTTATACTGTGTATGTCAAAATATGAAAAAGCTTAAGTAACAGCACATGTAAACAAACTTTTGAACTTAAACAATACATTTTAAATGAGAAAAGAAAATAATACAAAAGAAAACAACAACTTAATTATGTAATTAAAATCTTATTTTATTGCAACAACATAAACTTTTACGACATTTTGAATTGCACAAGAGTCCCTTGCTTTTACAAATGCATTTAGTTGTGGAACACTTTCTTTTGCATTGACATTGCAGTATAGCCTTGCCCTCTACTTCTCGAATCAGCTGCTTCTCTCAGTGACATTACTTGAGAAGGAATCTCATCTAAGGAAAGTAACTTTTCTTTACAAATTATGAACTGATTACGCGTATAAAGTGGCTTGAAGGTGTCATTTTTATTTGCTAGTTTATAAAAGCCAGAGTCTCATTCTAACAACAACTGTCAACGCATTTCGGCCATCTGTACAACCACGGTCAACATCAGGGACTTGTATTCGTACGGTATCACCAATTTGAGCAGGAGAAAATTTTTTTTGAGGTTCGTAACATTTTCATTGGATTTATAAAGGATTCTCTTTCACGGCCAATCTTTTTATAGAAATTAACTCGTGTTGTTCAGTTCAGTCTTGATATGAAGACGTGGTAGGTTGCAGGTCCTCCTCAATATTTTTCTTTGGAATATGGTTTCGCTATGGCCACTGCTCAGGTTTTCTTCAAAAGTATTAACAATTTCTTCGAGCTGTTCTTTGGTTTAAAAAGTATTAGCAATTTCTTAAGAGTTGTTCTTCAGTTTCAATATTTGTGGTTTGTTCGCCAGGCAAAAAAGACGATGCTGTCCCTCTTTTTGGTTTAATGCTAAATATAACCCTGTGAGGAGAGATGTGTTTGAAAAATAAAAACAAATGTCTTCTCGTTTACTCGCAATTAATGTATTTAAATTTTCAAGGAAAAGTTCACGATTCACTGCAGTATCCATTCAACATAAATTTGGGTATTGGATAAAAAAGAAAAAGAAGCCACAAAAAGGCTGCAATCTAAAGAATTGGCAGAAAGTTAGAATGGAAGAATGCGATGTTTGTTCTTTCTGAAATGAAGGGTTTATTGTGGTATATATATATTTGTGGTTTGTTCGCCAGGCAAAAAAGACGATGCTATGCCTCTTTTTGGTTTAATGCTAAATATAGCCCTGTGAGGAGAGATGTGTTTGAAAAATAAAAACAAATGTCTTCTTGTTTACTCGCAATTAATGTATTTTAAATTTTCAAGTAAAAGTTCACGATTCACTGCAGTATCCATTCAACCTAAATTAGGGTATTGGATTAAAAAAAAAAAAAATTAAGAAAACGTTGCGCGTAACATCAAACCTAGCATAAGACTGACAAACAGTGTTCCAAAGTATAACAAATAAATGCTACATAATTTCAATCACAGCAGAGCAAAGAATTTGGTGACAGACAGTTGCCCCTCTGTTGGACTCGACTTCTCTTTTCGACCTCCACCACAGTATATCGGAGATTGTCTACATACACCGGTGATAGTCTGAATGTACAAGAATATAACCAAATATTCAGTCTTTCACCAACGTATTTGGCAGGGCTGTGGAGTCGTGGAATCGGAATTGGGCAGATTTTAGGGTAAAAGGAGTCTGAGCTGGAGTTGCTAAAAACAGGTCGACTCCGACTCCAATTTTTGTTGGACAGTTTGAACTTCAAATGAATTGAAAAAAAAAATAATGACAAGCTGAGTTATTATTTTTATTTATGAACTATATACATTAATAAATAGTTATTTTCTATTTTATTGATGTATTAATAAATATAAGGGAGGAGAATGGATGTGATATTTGCCATTAGTGATTAAATTGATTCATTTAGTTACAAATCTCACTGGCAAATTTAGGTAAGCAGCACTAGCAGCAAGGACTACCAAAATTGATGCCATTCTTAGGAAGCGAGCAGGAAAAAGAGCAATTATTAATTAAGCAACGTGATAAGAAAGTACATATTTGATGATAAAGAGGTTGTTAGAATTAAGAACGTTTTTAGAAGATTTAGATAACCCTAATGTTTCACTAACAGAAAGACTGGAATGATCTTGCAAAATTGGAAGCTCTTCTTTCTACACCGAATATAGCCACAAAAAGGCTGCAATCTAAAGAATTGGCAGGAGGTTAGAATGGAAGGATGCGATGTTTGTTCTTTCTGAAATGGAGGGTTTATTGCCGAAGGAATCATTTCTTCAATGAAGAAAAGAGAAACTAGTTTGCTAGACAATGAGATCTTGCTGGGTTCAATATATGTAGATCCGAAACACCGAATTTTCTTGGATGAGGAACAAATTAAAAAGGCAAAGAAAGCCGTCTAAGAACTTAAAGTAAGAACAATAAAAATTTTCCCATGCTAGAAAAAGTTTGAAAAAGAAGGATTAGCATGCAAATTTTGACCACTTACAATGCTTAAATATATAGATATTTTTCTGTTATATACACCGTGTTTCAAAAAGAATATAAGTATTACAAAGTGTTATTTTGTCCAAACTATCGATTACTGTGCCTCGGCTCGGCTATTGGGGAAACTAATACGTAGTCTAGTATATATTAATAGCTGCTAGATGTCAGTTGTCTTCTGTTTTGTGTGGTAACCATCACATGCTTAAAATGAATACTCTGCAGCAGAAATCATTTTGTGTTGAGTTTGTGAAGCTCAATTTCATCTTTACAGTGCAAAGATGTTTCAAGTCAAGGTACTAAAGTGATCTTCCGATTGGGTGGAACATTCGCAGATGTTCGACAATTTGTAAATACAGGATATACAGGATGTGTATGTTAAGGAAAGAGTCCTGGCCGCCCTTGTACTCTCAATGAAATTGTTGCACAAATTCAAACTGCTTTCCAACGTAGTCCTTTAAAATCAACTTGTCGGGCCAGTTGGGAGTTATTACTGCCTTCAACAACAATTTGGCATGTTTTGAGACGTCAGTTGGTTATGAAGCCATACAAGTTACATTTGTTACAGGCTCTGCGTCCTGATGACAAACGCAAACCTGTGGAATTTTGTAACAAGATTATTGATGGTATTGACAATGATAACACTTTCGCACCAGCATCGTGTTCGGTGATGAAGTGACTTTTCATGTTAGTGGTCATGTAAACAAACACAATGTTCGAATTTGGAGCCTACAGAACCCACATGCAGCCATTGAACATGTATGAGATTCGCCCAAAATCAATGTGTTTTGTGCGATATTCTGATCATCTGTTTACGGCCCATTCTTCTTTGATGGAAACATGGTTAACAGTCAGCAGTATCTCACTATGTTACAAAACTGGTTGTTTCCGAGGCTGCACGAAGACAACTTCATTTTTCAACAAGATAGGGCACCCCCGAACTTTTGTCACCAAGTGCGTGATTATCTGAATGAAACTCTGCCAAACCGTTGGATTGGTCGTCTAGGAGCTGGCGACTGAACATGTCTCAGCTGGACTCCACGGTCACTAGATTTGACTTTTTCCTGTGGGGCTTCATTAAAGACAGCATTTATGTACCACCATTCCCACAGAACCTGGAAGAGGTGAAGAACCAGATCTGTCCTGTCATAACATCAGTGACGACAGACATGCTTGCCCGAGTATGGGAGGAATTTGAGTATCAATGTGATATTGTTCATGTCGCTGATGGAGGACATATTGAACATCTGTAACATCTCTAATCTGAACTTGAGAGGGTTCGTACATATGTGTATAAAGTTTCATATTCGTATGCCATACGGCCCACCAGCGGCCGAGCGGTAAAGTCGCTGAACACTGGTAGTTCGGTCCGAGGTTCGAATCCCACGAACGGGCTGGCTGCGTGGGCGTTTTCGTGGTTTTCCCCATGTGTAACGTGTATACGAGCCAGTTTCCCTTAGAAAGTCCTCCACGAAGGCATCCCTCCTCTTAGGCAGATAGCCCTCGAGGCTTTGCCATACTCACACACACACGTATGCCATACAGTTTAATAAATATGTGCATTCGAAATATGCATATTCTTTTTGAAATGCACTGTGTATTTAAAAAAATGTATTTTTGTCAAGAAATAAAAAAAAAATTAACCACATGATAATTTAGCTATAGGAAATTAGATATAACACATTTTGATTTTTGTAAATAGAAATGTAATATCTGAACAGCATAATTTAGTCGAATCCTCTAAGGATTTTTTTCCGTCTTTGTTATTTAGAAGAAAGCTTATGTAATATATACATAGTTTTATACGATGTATGAAAAAAAACCTAGAGTGAAGTTTTTTTTAATTGAAATTTTTGTTGCATTTTCTTTGCAGTTAGCAGTATTTCTAGAGAATTTAAATCAACAGATTGAAAAGAAAGGCAGAGAAATTAATGAGTTTAAAGAAAAGTACAACATTCAAATTAGGAAAGAGGCCCCATTTCCCATGTTGGAACCAATGAAGGATGAGTCTGAAGCATCTTCATCAGGTGTTCTTGTCAAGACTGAATCCTAGTACTAATTTGTGTTTGCAAATTGGACTTATTACGTCTGAATGTTTGTTTTGTTTATTTTTCATATGTGATCATTTTTGAAATAAATTTCTCTGTTACACATTTGCATCTGCTTTTACATTTTATAAAATATTTATTAAATGTTTAAAAATGTAAATTTGAAAGAGCACAATGAAACTGCATCATCATTAGTATTTAAGAGGTTAATAATCATCATTAAAGTTTCTAGTAATTTAACTTACATATAAATCTATCAAAAAAAATTAAATGATAACCACTGTGTAAAAATAACTTTTTTTTTTTTTTTTTTTTTTGTTAACACCCCCCTTACAAATGTACACTTTATTCTGACTTTACCATGTAGAGATATATTGTAATTGCAGATCTGTTTGATTTTATAATAAATCTAGCATTATTTTTTTAACTACATTATTTTATCTCATGCACTTTAAATATGCTGTATTTATTAGTAGTATCATATTCTATTGTAAAAGTAAGGGCAAAAAGAATTTAAGAATATTAGTCGTAAAATGTGTCTGATGTTATTGTTATTTGTGTTTCGTTTTCTTCAATCATGTTTTGATGCTATATGATTAAAAAAAGTGTTGTTAATATTGATAGGTAATAACTTATATAATTCCGGGCTAATCAGAATTGAAAGTTGACCTGTTAAACTTGGTAATTTAAATTTTAATTACATTTTAAAAAAAGCAAATAAAATGATAAACTTTTGAAGTAAAGGTAATATTTTGATGTTCACGTTTCTTTAATAAAAGCCCACAGATTTTCTACATAAAATACTAAAATTAAAATCAATTCATTTTTACCATTTTTTAGTAAAATTTATTCACTGTTATTATGACTGAAATTTAGGTATCTGAATCTTTAAAATATGGTAAAAAATGATGAATGAGCTACATAGCCTGCCAGCTCTTGCATCACATCTTCCAAAGATTTTTAATTTTCAGCCTTTATTAAGGAAAGTTTTTGCTAATTATTTATTAAATTTATTGAATTAATGAATGTACAAATATCATTCTCCTACTTTTAATAATTTTCAGTGTAACTTTTCTTATTAAAGTTTATTTGATCTGAATTGTCTTAATATGTTATCAACTTGTGTAGAACTTTTATGAAGATTCAAACATCTTTAATAATTTAATATTTGTATATAATTTTATTTTACATCAATAAATGATATATTACTAAGTTTGTCCATACAATTATATAATTAATCATAACCATTAATTTTATTTTTATCACATTTAGAAGTACTTTAATCAATACAAAGCCATACTCAGGATTTTTTTAATCATAAAATAAAGTTAGCTGAAGCACATACAATTTATTAATTACTTTTTAATTAAGTATTAACACATTTTATGTCAGAATATTATAAGTAGCTCAATAACCTGAATCATGTATTGTAAAGTGAATTTAAGTCGGTCTGAAATTTGAAATGGCACTGCTGTGCTACTTGAAAACCCCCTGAAAACTCAGTTTTTCATATTTTAAGGTTATGCTATTAGTGAAATTACAAGCATTATTAAAATAACATCTGGATGTTTTCTCAAATATTGAATAATTATTGTGATTTTCAAGCTTAAAGAGTTTGGATCGAATAACTGCAAATGTATTTACTTCAGAATTCATGAAATAAAGTGTCTGCCTATCATTGTTGATTGATGAATTGAGTATGGCAGTGTCCTCAAGAGCTATCTTAGGAGTTATCTCTTGTCTTGTGTTAAAAGTGTTATCAGGAGAGAGTTATCTCTTGTCTTCATGCTAAAAGTGTGAAAATAATAACAATAATTTTTAGCGGCTTAGTATAATTACATATTAGTTAAAATTATGTAAAAAATAATAATCAGTAAAGTACTGTTTATATTGCAAAATTCTGATGCATCTGAAAGAAGCATGAAAACATTCAACTAAAATCAATTTTGATAAATTAATTGTTTGAGTAATACAGGGTGTTTGAAAAATTGTGCACATCGCAACAAGTAAGTAAAGTTTATTGGTTTAATGCACAGACTGCAAGACATATGATACTTATGTTTATTTATTTACATTGTACAAATGCAACAGCAAATCATGTCGTACAGTATATGCTTGAAATGACAGTTCTGTTTTGTAATGCATGGGCAACCTTATTTTAAAGTTTGAGGTTACTTTCTGGAGCATCTGTACACTGATATTGTGTTGCTAACCATTGTTGTGATCTTCTTCATTAAAGGTCTTTCAGGATATATGTATTGTTTTTATAAATCTTGTTTACATTGCTCTTATATAGACATTATGCATATTTACACTAAATATTTCTCTTTATCTAATTCCTTCAGTTCCTGCATACAACGAATGTTGATATATATAAAAGTTAATTTTTTTTTGTGCTTTCTGAGCATTCTCATACATAACTACTGATTGTGCAGATAGTTTCTTGAGGGTTTTTCAAGCCAGTTTCTGCAACATTTACTCAGCTTCTACCAGTTTAATAGCCCCACCATTGGCCAAGTGGTTAAGACTATGATTGCTAGTTTGCCCGGGGTTCGAATCCAGGTGAATGGGCTGGCTGCATGGATGTTTTTCATAGATTTCTGCATGGGAAACGTGAATACAAGCCAGTTTACCTAGCTCCACAAAGACATCCCTTCCTGTAGCCAAGTAGACCTTGTGTGCTTTGTCATACACTCATGTCCATAAATTAAGGATAATTCGGAGTCACGCGGAAATCGAACTCTAAAATAAATATATCACCTGTAAAATCACTACACACATCTTCAAGAATCATATGCAAATTTCAGGAAGTAACCAGATGACACCGATGGTACGTCACAATAACGAGAGTGTAAGAGAGTGATATATAAGGAATACAGGCAAAGAAGTAAAATTGTTCGCAGGTGCTTTATAAGCATTTCGGTGCAATAACCGAATAGTTACGACACAAAGGACGCATTTGGATGATTTTTTACGTGGTAGAATTATTGGCCGTCTGGAATGTGGGCGTACCCAATTGGAAGGAGTTACAATGCCGAATGAGGACCGGTATTTGGCAGTTAATGCCAAAAGAAACAGGTGGAGCACAGCCTCAGACCTGTCTCGTCAGCTCTCTTCAGCTACTGGTACGACAATTTCAAGGCAGACCGTGTACAGACGCTTAGAGCAGATTGGTCTATATGCTCGTAGACCTGTCAGATGCGTTCCACTTACTGCAACTCACTGTCGCCTGCGGTTAGCCTGGAGTAGAGAGCATGCATTGTGGACACCGCAACAGTGGGCTTGTGTGATGTTTTCCGACGAGTCCAGGTTTAGCTTGCAGTCTGATTCTCGCCGGACTTTCATATGGAGAGCTCCAGGTACCCGTTACAAGAAAACATCATTGAACGACACCGTTACAGTGGTGTAGGAGTGCTCGTTTTGGGTGGAATTATTCTGGGTTCCAGAACTGACCTGCATGTTCAAATTGGAACCATGACAAGCCAAATCTATCGGGACATCATTCTGGAACAACATGTACGTTGGTTTCGGGGCGCACAATTTGTGTTTGTGGATGACAACGCTCGTCCTCACCGTGCAAACATTGTAAGCGAATGCCTTCAATCGGAGGATATCACCCGTATTGACTGGCCAGCATTCTCACCGGACTTGAATCCAGTAAGGCACGTGTGGGACATGCTTGGCCGATGAGTTGCAGCCCGTCAACCTCCTCCTGCATATCTACCAGAACTTCGGAAAGCATTGCTTTTTGAGTGATGTAATATTCCCCAAGATCAGATCGATAATTTGATACTCAGTATGCCTAGGCGTTGTACGGACTGTATCGCATTGTCTGGGAGACATACAATGTATTAACAATCGTACCAACCATGTAATATTGGTTTTTTGTAAATAGGTTTTTTTTTTGTAATTTGCTCCAGGGAGAAAAAATCGCTAATTTTTTTAATAATATCAAACATATAGCATCCTTTTTTGCTCTTTACCTTTTGTTTAATAAATAAGCTTTACAAATAAGTCAAATTTGTTTTGCTTCTAACTCTTCCTTTGCCTGATTTTGCATTATCCTTAATTTATGGACATGAGTGTATTTCAATAACCTAACCATCTGCAAGTTTAGCTTCAATCAAAATAGCTAAGCTCTCAAACCTCTTTCATGTCAAACTAAACTGCATTATCAAAATCAGTTGTCCAGTTGTCAGACAGTGCCACATTCAGATATTCCTGGCAAAACTCATCTAAAATACATGGATGCAAACAACTGTCAAAATATCATTCAACAGTGAAAATTTTACTTTGGAAAAAAATATTAGCCTACCATTATAGAGCTTTTATGTAGACATGATAGATGGCACATATGCTCGTTAGTTCTGCTGCAGTGCCGTCTTGCAAAGTTCAGTTTGTAATAAGATTTGATGTTGTGTCTGCAAATTTTTTGTCACTTTGCATTTTATATATTACTTTATATATAAAAATTTCTGCTTTTATCAAAACTGGATAAAAAAGTTTCCATATATTAATTTAAGATTAATCTTTTGGCAATATTTCCAGTCGGGGGGACTTTCAAGTTCTCAAACTAAACATTGTAGTATGAATAGCGTTTGACTTTGATATTGTTACTTCTCATCAGCATGGGTATATATTCATATTTTTTATTTCTAAGCTTTCTGTGTCTCCCGAAATTGTCTCAATTAAACAGATGACCTTACTTTCCTCTGTAAGGAAGACCTTCGAAAGAAGAATAATCTACACAATGAAAATGAAATGAATTCTGCAAAATTTTGTAGAAGAACAATATTATGGCTAAGTCTCATTTTGTGAATATGATTAAATACTATTTTGGAATTACATTTAATAGGACTTTCACTTAGTACTTAACCAAGTTAAAGGCAAAATCCTTAAACTCAGTTCACTTTTAGTAACTTGAGCTTAACCTAGCAAGGAAACAAAAGAGAGTTGCCAACTCTCTCGATTTCCGACCATGCCCCCACCAATCCGATATGCAACATAAACAGGGTTGATACGGTCCTTAAAAGTCCTTAGATTTTTTTTAATCGATTTTTGGTCCTTAATTTTGTTCAAACTCAGCAGAAGGTCCTTAATTTTATTCATCTGAAATTTCTGTCTGTTTTTGCGACTGCCATTTTGAGTGTGAATTGGCATGTTCGGGGAATATTTTTGGCGATTCACTGTACTGTATGTGGTTATCTTTCGAATGCGTTCATGGGTTATAATTTGTTTCTATTTCTAATATAGATGGTGGGATACTCGAGTTTCTAAGCAAGAAGTGAAACACAAGCATTTTGAAATACATTTTTTCTAATAAAGAGCTTTAAAACAACTTTTCACTTTTGGGATGTGAATTCTTTTATTAAACGGTTCTAAATTTGCCGATTTTAAGATCAATTTCTATGGAAAATTTTTAATTCTGATATCAGAATTTTTCGACGATTTTTTTTTAAAACATCGTAACATTGATAAACTTCATTAAAATAATGGTAATATATTGAAAGTATATTTTAAAAATAACATTAAAATAAAACATTTTTATTTTTCTCTGTCATATTATAGTTTCATTTTGGCAACTTATTGTACAATATTTTGAATCTGAAAAATAAACAAGGTATAATGCTATAAAGCACAATTTATGAAACACCTCTTAGCAAAAGCAAAATTAGCTATGTAATTAATTAAAAATGTCTTCTTTTCAATTTTTTCATAGTAAGAGTTTTTCCCGTGTAATAGTCTCAGAATATGCATCAGTTTTCTCTAAAATTAATTTTACACTTTTTCCCTCCCTTTTTTTTTACAAAATATTTCTGCCTTTTTGCTGTTACAGAATTGTTAGGCATACTTTTTCTTTAGGATTTTAGACATTGCAGTTTGGAAGAATTTGAAGCCAAGATTTATAGACTCACGATTATAGAAAATTGGAGAAATATGTGAAAAAATGAAAAATGTCTCCATGGTATTTTACAGAAAGTTTGCAATGAATTTCTTACTTTTTGAAGAACGTCTGGAAGAACACCAAAAAAAAAAAAAAAAAAAAAAAAAAAAAAAAAAACATATTTGAATGTTTTACTTCTAATACTAGAATCTTAACGTGTTTATCTTCCCTTTATTTTCTCTACTTTTCACTAGAATCAAGCATTGAAAATATCAAAACTGCTTCTAATCTTATCACATGGGCAGGCATTATAGAAAGGGATTTTTTTATTAATAAAGAAATTGAAAACTTTTAATTTAAAAGCTTCATCTAATATATCTTAATGCATCATACACATAGCTGGCACTAGGCATTTTCTCACCTGATGCAATCTCTGTGGGTCCTAAATTCTGCTTTTAATGCCTGCTCAAAATTCTGCCACATCAGCTCTGTAACCAGCCTTTACCATATATATTTCAGATTTCTTCTAAATGTTCATATTACTAAAGAAATAAAATTAGCCTCTTTTTCTATACATTCTAAATGCATTTAGTGTTTTTTAGAATAACAGAAATCCTTAATTAAATCCAAAAATTCTAAAATGAAAAGGAAACGTGTTGAAGAAAGAAACTGAATACATAAAGAAAATTATTCTTCAAAGATATGTGCAGTTATTATTATGTAAATTACTCAATTGTTTATGATTACTAAAATGTCCCATTTCTGTTTTCTCATATGATAGAGTTACTGAGCCAGATTAAATTAAAATTAAATTTTATAATCTTTGACTACTAGTCCACATTTTGAATTTGACTGATCTTGATTAATTACGTGACCGTGAGCTGTAATTGATTTTGTTAGTATCAGAACATGCCTTAATGTTCTAAGTTCTTTTTAAATAAGAAGCTTATTTAAACCTTTGTCTGATATTATAGGTTTTAAAGACATAGCGATAATATGCTTCACGTCTGTCAGGAGTTTTCGACTATTTAACTTTTACCAGATCAAGTAAACCCTCATAGGAACATTGTGGAGAGGTTGACAAGTTAGGAGATAAAGCAGACAGAAACTAGCGAGAGCATTGGTTTGCACATTGAGACAAACCTGTAATTGTTAGAAAAAATGCTTAAAAAAAAAAAAAGGAAATCTATATAAACTAGCCAAAATGTTTGGGAAGACTTCAAATTAAAATGACGAATAAATATTTTGTTGAGTGTTGTTACAAAACATAAATGTTTAGTAGCTTTTAATGTGTGATTATCCTAATATCATTTAAGAATCAATGTCATAAATTACATGTATTTTAAACTGTGAAATTTTATTAGATTTTGATTTTAATACGGCTTTTTTAATAAATTTTGTTAAAAAATAAAATTTAATAGTGGCCATGTAAGTCCATAATGACTAAGGTTATAAAACTACCTAATTTAATTATTTATAACTAACTGCTTACCCTTAAAAAT
Source organism: Stegodyphus dumicola (assembly GCF_044657685.1). Lineage (NCBI taxonomy): Eukaryota > Metazoa > Arthropoda > Arachnida > Araneae > Eresidae > Stegodyphus > Stegodyphus dumicola. Next base: position 41,937,376 of record NC_140776.1, read on the forward strand.
TATCTCTACATATTAAAGCGAGTTATTGCCTTTCATTAATCCTTACCGTGGTTACAAGATAAAACACAAAAATGCAAAAATTCATGTAAAACTTATTCTTTGCATCTAGACCTAAAATAATCAAAACAACTTATTACCTGTGGTGCTTTAGTGGAACCTTAAAGTATATTAACTGGGTTACAATCCTTGAACTCTTCAAGAAGCTACGGCACAAACTGCGTCAGACAGAGCAGAAAAGTGAAATCCAGACACAGATAATATTTTTAATTGAATTTATTCAGTTCCCATTTGCTCATAGGTCCTTAATTTTTTTCATGAATGGTCCTTAAAAGTACTTAATTTCCCTATGCAGAAATGTGTACGAACCCTGATCATATTTCTCCCGACTTTTTCTTATTTTAAAAATTTCTCACGTTTTTTCTATAGCTTGGCTTAAAACTTCGTTATTTGCGCCCAAAAAAAGTGATGTTTGAACTATGAAAACGCTTGTTTTTTTTCTCTACATACATATAAAAGAAAACCGAAGTCACTTCATCAGTAAGATATGGCGCGTTTCTGCTTTGTGTGTGAATCCAGCACACGTGTTCCAAATCATACCAATGAGCTCAAAGCAAGATTGAGGCTATTTATTTCGTTCGTCTTGTCATTAAACAGCTTAAGTTTCTCGTGTTTCCTAGTAACAGTTTAAGAAACTGTGATCTAAATTATGTCTGCGAAAAATGTAAAATACTCATGTACTTTTCAAAAATTATACACAGATGAATTTCCTCCCATTATTTCGTCAAGGAAATGTAATAATGCAATGTGTACCGTTTTGTCATTGCGATTTTTCGATTTCGCACGGTGGAAGGGCATTGTTCTTAAACGTGTGTACACAACGTCAACGTGAGTTTTATTGGGAAAAAAATTAAATTTTTCTGTGAAAACAAAGGACCAAAAAGTGTTTAATGCAGAATGCCTGTTCTCTGTTACTGGAACACAGCGTGCCACTGAATGCATCGGATTATGCTGCAGCCTTTTTAGAAAATTTATTTTCTGGTAGTAAAATCGCTGAGACGGATGGAAGCAATAATACCCGATGCAAAACTCTTCCCAGTTTTTTTTTTTTTTTTTTTTTTTAGTGTGGTTTACATTTTCTCCCCACTTTAGAGGGAGATTTGACAGGCTTTAATATATAGCACAACTAATTATTAAAACTTGTATTGTGGGCACTAAGTACAAGTAATCATCCTGAAGAAATTGCACTCTCTTTTAAAGTGCAATTTCTTCAGGATGATTGTTTAGCATTTAGTACCGACAATACACGAGGTATGTAGGCTTGAAGACTTACGTTGCAAGCATCTTAAAAAAAGAAAAATCATTTTTTCAAATTATGAGGTGCACCTGCTACAGTTTTAGCAACTGTAAAAACGGCAGCTTCGTTACCAGTACGTGTGGATGAACATATTGTTGATAATTATTGTTATATTGAAAGGAGTTCTAAAAGGAAGGAAAAATTGAACACGCTGGTTATCTTAACAGAAATGTTGGTCTAGAATTCTCGAGCAATTGAACCTACTTCTTACATTTTTTAAGGAAGAAATAAATGCTTATAGAGTGATAAAAGGCTCTGTTAAAAAGCTAAAAAATACCTAAGTAAATGGAGATATAGTTACTACTTCCACTATAAAATTAGATGAGAGAAAAATTTCTGCAACTGCGAGGTAATTAATTAGCAATTTCCAAAATAATACTATAAAATACAAGCGTAAAGCTCTCCCAAAATATAAAAAAAATCGCTTGACAAGGACACATTTTCCAATTATTGTGAGTTTATCTTGGGATGAAAGAATATTTATGTTTTGTCTTCGAACCTTAATAAAGCTTTTTGCTTTTTTGTCCGCTCCTTTTTGCTATTATTCGATGTTCTTAACACAATGCTAGTGCAGAATTAATTCATGTTTTGCAATCAATGATTAGTGATGTGGTTAAAGTAACTTTTAATGATTACGGAAACCGATTAGAGTATTTTTCTATTAGAAGGTACAAGTAATAAAACTTTTTTTACATGTAAGTATTTTTGCATTTAAGAATAATTTTTTAGGTATTAATCAATTGCTATTTGACGTTAATTCATTATTAAAAAATATATTTTCTTTCCCATACTTTCATTATTTAAAAAATTTTTGAGTATCGCAGGTGGCTAGTATGCATAAATTTTATGCTGCACTCATACGGCTGGTATTTGCGTATGCATCTCTAGCTTGAGCAAATGCCATCAAAAAAATATCCTACATCTTATTACGAAAGTACGCTTGTTTGTTAGAAGTAGCAGTTTTGCACAGGGATTTTAAAAATAGAATATGTTGAAGATTATTTAAGATCAATAAAAATGTCTTTATTAAAGAGTTCTGCCAATAATAATAAATTTTTCCAATAATATCAATTATGAGATCATAAAGATGACTGATTTCTAAGACCATATTCCTTCCACTAAATCAGAAGTTTGAATTATCCATGATTTTCTCCATTGTTAAAATTTTCCATATTTTTAGATTTTAATCCAGCACTTCAGTTGGATTTCAAGTGCAAAATTTCTGTTTTTTGCTGAACATCCCTCTTTCCAGCCTTCTGATTAATTGCTTATAGTTATTACATTTAATGATGTATGAATTTAAGTTAATTGATTCTGCCCAAGGAGAGGCAGAACTTTTTAAGATAAAATGGTTCGTATCCATGTTACACATGAGGAAGGGGAAATGGTCCATATCCATGTTACACATGGGGAAAACCAAACATGCAGCCCATTTGCCGGGATTTGAACCTCAGTCATACTGCCAATGTTCAGCAAATTTACTGGTAGACACCTATGAGGCTAGAAGAAATTCCTCTGAGAAGCGAGCTTCTCCGTCTCCAACCATTAGAGAGCTCCTAGACAGAGCCGATATGCCTGTTAGTACGGGGGACATTTTACAATTTAGATGGAAATGTTTCGCTTAAAACTTTGTCTCTCGTAGCTTTTCCCCAAATGCTTTTTTTTTTTTTTTTTTTTTTTTTTTCGTAAGTCAACTGATCAGATAGACCGAAAGCCAAAATTCTCAGAAATGTTTCTTTCAATGCTGTGTTCAAGGTAGCCTGTAAATATAGTACCAGTTCTACAGTCATCTGCTCAATGCATTCCCTAGTTAATCACTCCTAATACGTTAAGCCCAACGCTCATGCTAAGAAGATAACTTACCTCTGCTTCTTCTATGCATGCAAATTGCTTCTCTAGAAGAAAAATTTAATGAACTCTTATTTTTCAATTCCTTTTAGACTCATCTTCAATATTTGGAAAGTGCTATTTGTGAAATTAAGGAATGCCAGAATAAACTACAAGTGGATGAATCCACCTCTAACCAACTATTCAAAGTAATCTAACAGGTAAAAATGGCAAGACTTCTTTCATTGGGAGTAAATAGGTGCTTAATGTGTGAGTCATTCAGTTTCAGAACTGTGATGTTTCTCGTTATATGGTATCAAAAGTACACCAATAGCGGAAATAGGGTACTCGAGCAAACTTTAAGGAAAGATTTCGAAGACTCGGTTGTGCTCTAAATAACCAATGATCCCAAATCTTAGCTCTTATAACCATCAGCTGAATGAGCGGTCCAGTTGGGCAGCCATTAGATGGACTGTGCAAAAGTCTATTCGCCTTATGGGCTTCAGAAGTCGAAGACCCACGTTCGCTACTGCACATCAGCATGTCGCATGGGCCACAGAATACCGCGAATGAATCATTGGGAATTGAAAGCAAACGGCATAGAGGGACGATTCTGATTTCCAATTATATCATAATGATTATTGATTTAGAATATGGTGCTAGCACCATGAATTCTTTCACAATTTTCTGCAGGGGAAATGAAGCGTAACAAAAGGACAATTCCTGTCACCAATCTCGGTTAGGTACCACCTGGTTCAATGGTCATTCTACTCTAGAAAAATTTATGTGCAAATATTTCATCATCATTAGCGCCCTTAACTTATTTACGGGAAATTATAAAAAGTGCTTTTGAGGTCATGCGTCTGAATACTTCTGAATCCATTCCTTGTCGTGTTACAGCCGTTGTCAAGGTCAAATAAGCAGCAACTTCTTACTAATTAGGTATCTCTAATTCATTGGCTTTTCATTATGTTAATTGGTTACGATGAAAACTGTCGTCAGTAGTCCATCCTCCCTCCAGTCACGTTACAGTCAGTCATTTTGACATTTTTCATGTGTGCTTCGTGTGATGCAATGGTTAATATATCGATCTGGTACTCCGAAGATCTATGTTCGGCTCCAGGCAAGACGCAGTGAATTTTTCAAGAATTGCGGAACTTCTCTGGTTTCTACATCAACATGGAAGTTCTATGAATTTTATAGCTTATCGTTCAATGAAACAGGGATACAAGAGAAACTTCAGTAAGGTCATCTTTGCAACAAACAACAATTTCAACGTTCAAAATCGGTAAAGAATTGTTAGGCTTAAATTCACCGATAGATAACATATAGAAAATATATTTTATACTCCAGTTGAATCCTCAGCGATTAAATGGATATTGTAACAGATCTGAAAATCTAATGCCGAGACCAGCAGACTATCAACCCAGAATGAAAAGCTATTTTTCTACTCTAAGTTTTGAGGTCTAACGAGCTTAATCAGATGGAGTTTAAAACTTTTCCCGTACAATTAGAATCACCAGATATTATAATTTGTATAAACCGTGTTATATGAATTAACTGAAGAGTGTTACAGACCATATTCGGTGCAATGTTTGAAGAAATCAAAGACTTTCGTGGAAGCAAACGAATAAAGGAAAGCTATTGAAAACAGTGAATGTTTGAATGAGTTACCATGCCCTTGAAAATTTTCCGAAATAAAAGTCTTGCTCAAAGTATTATTGATTTTTTTTCCTCTTTATATATAATCAGCATAAAAATTTAGCTAAGTATGTTTACAAACATAGCTAAATTTAAAATACAGTTCTCATCTGTATTTTGTTTTACCATACAATTTTCGAAGATTAAATTTATTACATCTTGTTAAACAAATAAAACGGGTTGGTTGCATGATTGGTGGTTTTTCCCGTTTGTAAAGTGAATATCAGCCAGCTTCCCTGAAAAAGTCCGCCACAAGGGCATCCCTCCTCTTAGGCAGATAGCCCTCATGCGCTTTCTGTGTTCAAAATAATAAAACGAGCTGGTTGCATGATTGGTGGTTTTCCCATTTGTAAAGTGAATATCAGCCAGCTTCCTTGAAAACGTCCGCCACAAGGGCATCCCTCCTCTTAGGCAGATAGCCCTCATGCGCTTTCTGTGTTCAAAATAGCATAGCATGACATAACAGGTAATGTCTTTTTAATCGCTTACATTTAAATAAATTCAGTACATTTTTTTCTTTTAGAAAAGTTGATTTTGACTTAACAATTAACAATATTTCGTTACTCCACTGTCTAATAAATTCGATATTTATATTTAATTAGTATTTATGTTTTAATTTAAATTTTTTGTTCCGTTAAGTTTTTTCTAATTGTTTTAATCTTTAGATTACTTATTTTTGCACTGCATTTTACTTGAGTACTTAAGTAAATTTACTTAAGTACTCAAATGAGAGTACAAAAAGAGGAATTTGAATGAGAAGAACCCAGATCGGAATATTACTAAAAAGTACTGATTTGAGACAAAATGATATTACTAAAGAAAATAAGTTTCAAATCAAGTGTTATTTAAAAAAATTAAATTTGCCACCGAAACATTTAGGCAAATGTGGGCTTTGACCGAAAAGATAGAGGACTCATTTTTATAAAGTCTGAAAAATCGTAGTTTAATGGACGTGAGAATATATAGGTTTGTCCACCGGTACTATAAGAAGACGCTTTTGAAAGTTGTATTTAAAGCTTTTAGACCACATAGAAAAACCTAAACTAGTTCTTTCCGTGGGAAAAAAAAAAAAAAAAAAAAAAAAAAAAAAAAAAACATTTTCTTAAACTCAGCCTTATGTTACAGGGACTTCTCACAATTGGAGTAACTTTTCGTGCTCTAAAAATAGGCCTTTTTTTGGCTGCGGCAGCTTTTTTTTGCAGCCTGCAGCTCAAAACCAACCAAAATGTGTGCATTAAGAAGACTTTTCGGGTCAATAGTATTTTCAGTCTTTCTTGATGCATTAATAAGATAAATTTTATTGAGAAAATAATTATAATACGCTTTAACATAATATTTTTCTTTTCGATAACAATGATGATGTTATCCCTGATGCTGAATTTGTGATGTTAGATTAGTCAAGTCTGGATTTACTAACTGTAATCCAGTTTTGTTGTCCAGTTAGTTAGTTGTCTTAAGACGAATTCAAACATCTGGATTTTCGGCTGTTCTTGTTCTAACTTAAAATAGATTTCATGTAAAAAAATATTTGCTCGCTTTTGTAAGTTGAACCGAATGCGAGCAAAATGGCAAAGCCATTTTTTTTGGGAATTATGGATTATGGATTGGCGCTACAAACTTATCGATTTATCCTTGAAACTGTTACAATTTTTATTTTTAGAGATAAAAACGCTGTTCGCTACTACGGCGCCCAAGCGGGAAAGTGGTTAGTGACTCTGGGTAGCCGTACCGAAGGGCCCGGGTCCTAATCTTGGAGAAAGCATGGATGTAAATTATGTGTCCCTTCATAGGAGGCAACGATGACTCACTCATTATGTGCCTCTATAGTAAAGTGACCATCACTTTCGGCTTCAGAAAGTGGCCACCGCTTATAATAGTTAATGCCCAGGGGGAGTGAAATATTCTTTATTGCAACTTTGTAATTAAGAAAAAATGTTATTGTTGATATTTATTTTCGGTTTGTTTTTGTATGTATTCTTCAAGTACTCCTTCCATAGTTATATTTTATAATTTATATATTATATTTTATATTTAGAACTCAGGTGGGTTACTTGAAACAACTCTCGGGTCATAAATTGCCGAGGTCCGCTCTAAAACTTACTCATTTTTTAATATTTTAAAGCCTTTTCTATAATTATTTCTTTCACTGCTATGGATAGTTTTTGCCAGTAAATTGCTTTTTTCTGATAAGACTTCAATCCAAATACTTAATGAAAAGTTTAAACGTATACACAGGAGCCAAGAAGCAAAGAAGGCTGCCTTTAACTAAAGTGTCATCTTCAATTATTTGGAGCTGCGTATCTGTTTATGGTACCGGATACATTGAAAGAATTAAATGTAATGTAAATTCACAGCATTACAAGGAAATCTTGGAAAACATCTCTTCCTACAGCTTACTATATCAATTTCCTCAAGGGTGTGCAATTTTTCAAGATCATGTAAAATAACTTTTAGACCACATGTAAAATAATTTTTACATGATAGTAGAAGCAATTCAAAGTATAGAAGATATTCCTAAAATAACCCAAGCGTTATAAAAAACCAAGCAGAGCCGTACTAAGTATTGAAATGATTAATTTTTCTTAAAATATAAGTTTTTTGTTTAAAAATATCTTTAAATATAGGCCGGCCTCGGACTGCAAGTTCAAAAATAGCGCCTTTCAGAAATTTTTTCGTTTTCATTTTTATTGCGTATTACAAGGGATATTTGTGTGGGGGGGTGGGCATGATGAAAATATAAAATTGTACTAAAAAACAAAGCTGCTATTTTGCAATTTTTTTTTTAATATCTAATTTGGCACATATATAATTTTCATTTACTAATCATTCAAGATTTAAAGTCTATTCCGGAAACATGGTCGTGCGGGCAAGTTATTTTTAATTATTAATTTTAAATTCAGAAATAGTCATTCTCTGTTTGAACGTAAATATATAAAATCATATTTTGTCCCTGCGTCGATGCTATGTACTCGTTTTATAACCGACTAAGCAGGCCCGATATATAGGTATTACTATCAGTCACTGGCTCACTTAGTTCCCACACATCACACAGATTCTTGCCAAGTTTCTGAGTACGTAAACTTTCACTTGCTCCCTTAATTGCTCGAAGTAGCGTTTTTTCTACTGATAATAATATACTCATTTACAAGTCGATGTTGAGTCCCATTCTGACTTATGCCTTTCCTATCTGGGGTTATGCCTGTAAAAGTTCTATGCCCAGAAGCTCAAAACTGCTCAAAATATTATACTTCGAGAAGTGGTGAACTGCCGGTGGTTCATTAGGAACTCGGCGATTCACCACGATTTCAAAATCTTTGAAATTAATGAGTATATGGTTAAACTAGCTGAGACTTTGTTTCAAAAAATTCTGAAAGTTAAAAATGAAGCAATTCCTATATAATTTAAGTTTAAAAAACGTGGTTCTCAATGAGATTTCAATGGTTAAACTCAATTGGCTCTATTGACTAAGGAGTTTGCCGATCATTGGGCTAGCCAAAGTAGTTACGTAAAAAAAAGAATTATGACATTATTGAATGTGCCTGCATTTAGAAACTGTAATATACGAGTTGTTTGGGAGGGATGAAACAAAACGAAGGAACATAAAGAATTTTCTATTGATCTCAGTGATTTAAGAAAGTCATACACTTGTAAGTTTTGGTGTCTTTTCGAAGAAAAGATTTAAACATAAAATTAATAACCGGTAGAATTTGAAAGGACTTGAAATAAAATAGATTTAACAGATTCTTACTGTGAGGAAAACGGCATTATTTTTTGTTGATTGAACGCGCTGTTCATTTGTTTATCAATACGCAATTTACTGGTGATAAGCAAATATTAAAGCAGAATGAAAGCTCGTATATTAAAGTAGAATGAGAGCTCTTTTGTTTTAAATCATCACAATGTCGAGCACATACTTTTTAATGACAATATATGAAATTTCATTTCGATTGGTTGAGAAGATAGGTCGCTAAGAGTTCATATGTCGGAGATTTTTTTAATATCCACCCTGTATTTAAGTGCTCTCACTTTTAGCAACTTTGAGTATTTCCAAGAATGCATTAAAGTTTTCGTGAACATCAGTATAGAAATGTTACAATGCATGTGAGCAGTAGAATTGGAGTATAACATGGACATGTGTTGTGTATCAAGAAAAGCACACATCAAACATTTACAGAGTTTTAAACAAAATCTGAAAATATTTTATTTCATTTCATGTAAGATTTTTTCACATATTGTTTGAAAAATAAAATACATAATTTCGAAACTCAGTGAATAATATATAGTAACCCTGTATGTTTTTATAGAATTCTTAACAACTTCTAGCCTGCGAGTTGCTTGCAAACACTTTAAGTGACTTTTCACGCGAAAAGGTTGGATAACTCTCGGAACAGTTACTCATTTTAAAGACTAAGTAAACTGTTCCATGGTATAAAAATATTATTTACGAGAATGAAAATGTATAAGTGCGATAAATTTTTTCTTCTGTCGTATGTTCCGAATGTATTATGTATTAACATAACCTGCGTCTCAAACGTTGCACTGATGGGGAGAAACTAATAGGATTTTTGAGTTCAGAGGGAAAAAAAATCTAGTTAACAAGTTAAGTTCCATTTCTAATAAAAGAAAAGATTTATTTATTTTTTAAATTTTGGTTTTACAGAAATTAGTGCAGAAATGAATGAAATTACGAAATACCGCCCCAAGAAATTTTACTTACATTTTTTTAATTGCAATAATGTTTATTAAAAGGCAGGCAATCCTGAATATTTGCTCTTCGTTTGAACTACATGTGCTCAAACCTAGCGTTATCTGTTACATTAATTTATTATTAAAAAACATTAATGCTAGCCTCGAACACTTAGATTTTGTTACATTCTTGCAGCATGGAGCATGACCTGCATACTATGTATTTTCTCTCATTCTTAACTTTCAGCTGAAATGGAAAAATTAACCCGATGTTAACAGAATGAATTGTCATACAAATCTTTAGACCTGAAATCTCGTGATGTTAACCGTAAATTATCTGGTATACAGCTATCTTTGAACTTCATTTATGATGCGAAGAGGCTATGCTAAGGCATTTAGTAATGTCTCTTAAGTACTGTTTCTTCTGTTCATACTTCTTAGCTAATCTTCAAGCATTTTTCAGTTATGAATTATGATGGCTGCTATATTCAGTGAATTGTGAAATATTTTGTGTTCTTGAATGGATGAAGCGTCATCTAGAAGAAAAATAACTGTAATTAAAAAATTTGAAATTGTTGAAGAAAAATTTCCTGATTTTATACATATTTGTGCTAATTACGTTATTATATATTAAAACTCACTGTAATAAACTTTCTTCTTTCTCTCTCTTTTTTTATATATACTAACTTTTGATTCGGCTTTACATTAAATACATTGAGGATCAGGGTGAGTATTAAAAATGGATGCAGAGTTTTGTAACACATTTAAGGCTTCTAGTTTATGGGACCTTAAAAAGAGATCATATAAAAGCTCCTATAAAAACGTACCTCATAAACTTGAGGAAAATATCGAATAGACGATGTTTCACTTTGCTTCATTAAATCTTTCACCTACACCCTCTTCACTTTTCCGATACGTATAAAATTCCTGGACGAGTCTTATCTGAATACGCAAAAAAGAAGTCATTCTCGAAGAATCTTCCCTAGAAGAAAGGCTTTAATGAATTCTCCGATATTGGATAGCTGTTGCCAGGTGCACTCCATTGAGTTACGATACTTTCGGAGATACTTTGAGCTTCGCAGATGGGTTTTGAGAAAATTTTTTTACTGTACATTTTTTTTATCCGGCAGAAAGAGTCGTCAAGCAATGATTTTGCTATTATTAGCCGCCAAATACCTCATAACATAAGGCGTCTAATGTATTCAGCAGAATTGGTTAGATGAAGAAATTGCAAAAATAGATATTCAAGGAATTCGTTTCTGTTTTCCAGTTACTTAAAGGACAGAAGAAAATCGATGACGATTATGTCTTTACCCATTTGAAAAAAAAAAAAAAAAAAAAAAAAAAAAATTAAACTCTAGGAGAGAACAATTACTTTACTTTCGATTGTGTGGCGTTTCAAATTTCCAAGTAAAACGCGTACAAAGGATTTTTTATATTAAGAGCTTTTGCGCAGATGGTTTATAAACCAAGTGTAAAAATTAGCTGCTTCGAAATGGTTAAATGAAACGAACATTTCATAGATAATGACGTCTTTCTGCAAAAAAATTATACTTTGTTAAGTAAAGACAAATAAATTAAAAAGTAAATGTTAAAAACTAAAGTTTCTGTTAGCATTTTAAAATATTAACTTCTTGTGCTTTGATATCAGGAAAGGATTTACAGTTCTAAGAGGGAATCATTAGATTTCTACAACGAATTACTATTAGATCTCTAAATATAATTTTATCTTTAATCCCCCAATGAATACAAATAAGTTCTAAAATCTTTTGAATGGATTCCAAAATCGATTGATTCTGATTCACATCGATTAATAAGTTTTCTTTAATAAGTTTCAAATAATAAATAAGTCATTCCTTAATAAGTTTTCATATATCTTTGTTTCTTCGTATAAACCTGTAATATTTCCATGTTAAGTAATGCTGTTGGTTAATATTCTTCATTATTTTTAATACCAGTTTTACATAAATTATACGAGAGGGTAAAATTATTATCGTCATCATTTAATTGCTCAAACTTCTCGTTAAATAATACTAATGTTGCACTAATTATACTAAGAAAATACAACGGAAACCTTAACTTTTAGAGAACGTAATGTTTCCGTTTGTTATTCAGAGTCAAATTATTTCTTTTTACCTTCGCTGCATTTGCCCTGTTGGTTTAAGATTTCCTTCATCACAGTTTAAGTTACTATAAATCTTTCATATATCTCATAAAAGTTTGTTGTATCTATTATCGGAGTAGTAATTTATTAAATAAAACTGCAATTTTTTTATTTGTCTTAACGATATGATGAATTTATTTATATTTTGCTTCCAAGGTTAAAAAAATTGGCCTTACTTTTTTTTTGGGGGGGGGTACAAAATGTTCATTTTCAATCATGTTTCTACGGACAACGATTTATCATAATACATTTCATACAATGATTCATAAACTTGAAATTTTGATACTGAAAACGTTGTATAGCAAGCTTTCAGCGACTGACCTCGAGCATAAAATTTATTTTTTAAGAATTTATTTAAAGGAATTAAATGTTTTAAATAAAGTTCTTATAAAGTTAATTTACGTGTCCCTGGCTACTAGAACATTTATGATAGTGTCTAGCGACTATTCATTGGTCTCTTTGCAACTATATAAAATATAAGTCAAAAGAAGGGTTAATATACCTTTTATTTACTTAAAGACACATTCACAGATGGTCCCTTCTCGGGCTTACAGGAAAGCCTCCACTTGCTTTAATTTAAGATAGAAGATAAGGAACTAAACTAATTCTAGCTAACTAAACTTCAGCCGAAGCTGGACAAAAATAACTAACTGAGTTGGGCCCGTAATTACACCTCACCAGCCAATAAGAACTTCTGAGCTCTTCTACGGAAGTTCCAGGTTCCACTGTATGACGAGATTATTGTATATATTTACATAACTTGTTCAGGCTCGCAGAGAAGGAGCCCTAGAGAAAGCATGACAATATAGACACTGCGAAAAAAAAAAAAAATGGGACAGTTCTATACCTTCCGTTCTATTGGGTCGATTGACGAAATTCAACTTGCGTTTTTCATGTCTCGAAAGCGCGACTTAGGATAAGTATTAGATTTATATACAGCATTGTTCTAATATAGGTATTTTGACACAAAATCCGACGTTTTCTGAAATAACATGACAATTTTTTTCCATATTTCAATTCTACGACTCAAATTACACCAAACTTCCAGGTTTTGTAAAAATCACACGAGTAGCTTTTAAAAAATTAGCTCTCAAAATTTTAGCTACTCAGTATTAATTGAGTTTGAAATATATTTAGTAACACATCTATTTTTATTAAACTTATTTGAGTCTTCCTTCCAAATTTCGAAATTAAGGTTCAATCGAAATCAAATTCGTCCGTTTTTTATGATTTATTTTAAAAATTTGTATTATTAAATAATTTTTATAAATTTTTCGAAAAACAAATTTGATATATAATTTATAAAATTTTTACCATCGTCTTAAAGTAGATGTATTTCTAAGCGTACCTGCAAAAAATGACAGTTTTTATTCAAAATTTCCGAATGTATACGTGAATTTATATATTGGCAAGTTTTGAAATTTGGCATATTTGTTAAAAGCAATAATAACATAAAATGTGGTTTAGGCACTTTTTTAAAATTATTTAGAAGTAGGAACGATGTGACTTTTTTTCGCTCATGCGCAATGTAAAAAGTAGGAACGATGTGGCTTTTTTTCTGCTCCTGCACAATGGAGGGGAAAGGAAAATAAGTTCCCATACATTAAGAAGTTCGCAAGTGAATTATTCTTCGCGCAAACTGAAAAAAAAAATCGCCAAGATAAATTTTTGAATTACTTCGTAAATTTCGCACCAAATTTTACAAAATTTAATATTTAGGCATAATATTTGTGTAGTAGAATCGAGATATGGAAAAAAAATCATGTTATTTCAGAAAAAGTCCGATTTTGTGTTAAACTACCTGTTTTAGAACAATGGTATATATAATTCTAATATATATCCTAAATCACGCTTTCGAGATATGAAAAACGCAATTTTAATTTTGTCAATCGGCACAGTATAACGGGAGATATAGAACTGTCCTCCTTTTCGCCATTTTTTATTTACCTTCGCCCATTTTTTATGATTTATTTTTAAAATTTGTATTTTTAAATAATTGTTATAAACTTTTCGAAAAACATTTTGAATTATAACATACCAAATTTTTACCATCATCTTAAGTAGACGTATTTCTAAGCGTAGATGCAAAAAATTACAATTTTTTATTCAAAATTTCCGAAGATACACGTGAATTTACATATTGGCATATTTTATGGGCAAGGCGGGATTTAGACTTAATAAGGCCCTAAGCTATTTGAGATATGGGGGCCCTTTATAAGTCCATATATTATATGTCAATGCCAAATATAATTTTCGGATACCTAGAGATTTTTTGGGAGACTTAGCTATAGCTTGTATAGCTTATACGTAAATCCTGTACTGGTTATAAGCGATAATAACGCCAAATGTGGCTTACGCACTTTGTCAAAATCATTTGAAATAATAAACGATGTCTTTTTTTTCCCGTTCGGTTACAATGAAAAAAGGGAAAGGAAAATGGGTTGCTATAAATTAAGAAATTCGCCAAGTAAATTATTCTTGGGGCAAACTGCAAAATATGCACCAAGATAAATTTTTGAACTTCTCCGTAAATTTCGCACCAGATTTTACAAAATTTAATATTTAGGCAGAATTTATGTCGTAGAATCAAAATATGGATAAAAATTGGCATGTCATTTCAGAAAAAGTCCGATTTTGTGTCAAAATACCTATAGCGCTTTCGAAACATGAAACACGCAACTTGAATTTCGTCAATCGGCCCAGTAGAACGGAAGATATAGAACTGTCTCATTTTTTTGCGCAGTGTACCTCTAGCTGGGGGGTCACTGGAAGCATTACTCAATTTACTCATAAAACAAATTTTTTGGTTGTTTAAATAGTTGACTTTATCTTTCGTTACAATGATCGGCAGCTATTTCCAGTTAGAATAAAATACTTTCATATTGATGAAGATTTTGATAAAATGGAAGAAACCTTTTTAATGCAATGATTTAAATTAAAAAAAAAAAGCATTTACTGTTCCCTCGGGGGAATGTAAATTTAAAAACAACGTCGTCCGCTTCGTGTATGGCATCCACACTTTCTTTTGCAACTTTTTCCTTAGGCTTTATCCCGACATGTGCATGGAATTTACTGAGAAAAAATGAATCCCGAAATGTACTTAGGAAATGTACTTGCATTTTTTAATACGTAGTACAATCACTGCGATTGAGGTCAATTACACTATGTGATTCATAACCCGTTATGAGTTGCGTAAAAGGCATCAACTGCTTATAAACATTTAGACAATTTTTACCTCGAATTTCGTGACCAATTTTGTACTTTGGTGTCTTTTTATTATAAATTTTAAATCCCAAATATTTAATTTGAAAACAATTGTTATATCTTCAGTTTTCGACCAGCTGACGTTGGATGTCTGGTTTCTCAACAGCTTCCATTCAACACTTTTCATGACTTGTTTACTTCTTTTTAGAAACACTTTTCAAAATTTTGATTTATATTAACATACTAAGGTGTCATGTAGTTTTTGAATTCCAAAATATCGTTCCTTTTGGTATATGATTAATTTTTAAGTTTGAACACAGTAATTTTACCTTATTTTTCTTCAATGATAAAATCGTATGCTATTTCGTTCTCAATAGCTTTCGTTAAATGATCTGCTATTTCATAAACTGTTCTAACATTGCACTAAAATTGCTAAACAATCTGTTTTTGAAGGAAAGGAATCGCCGTTACCACAACAACTTGAAATATTTGCATATTTTCTTTTATCGGTTCCTATTTAACCAATGTAGTTGTCCCCTTTTTATCCGCGATACTCTTTAAATGCATTGCGGATCTTGATAGTAAGTGCTTCTATTTAGGAGTAAAGCATTATGTATGATAATAAATATTTCTATTACTAAGGAGAACTCGAAAGTGTACTATTTCAAATTTTCTTTGCAGTATTCTCTTTTCTCAACTATGAACATATTAATGATGAGTACTCGTTCATATTAGTGATTTTTCTTACTCACCTTCAACAAGGAATTTTATTCGCCATTAGTTGAATTCATATCCGCTGGTAATCCTCTGTTTTTTACCGGTAGTCTGACATTTAGTGTCTTATTGGCTTTGTTGAATTGTGCACTCCCCGCATCTTTGTCCACAGCATAACTAAGATCCATATCTAAAAGATAAGCGTGATGAACTTCTGGAATACTTTCCAACTTGAGTTTCTTCTCGAATACATCCAACAGAATTTCACTTGCATTTTGAACTTCTAGGAGATCAATATCGATCACAATTTCTTTAGGTGCACATTTATCGGTATATCCCATCAAGCTGAAGTCCTTCATATCTATTATATCTCTATATTTAATTACATACTTTGGTTTTTGAACCTTTTTAGGCATCTGTGATAAAATTTCTTTCCTTTTTTCTGCCAACTTATTTTTGTAATATTCATCTATTGGCTCGCAAACCAAATTCTTTTGTTTACTTCGCCTGAGGACAACAGACGGCGGTATGCCTTTATACTTCATCTTTGGATATTTTGCAAGTGCTCTTTCCAAGTGAATATTGAAACTATCATGAATAGTAGATATAGCTGTGTCTTCCACTAGTCGCTTGAATCGTATATCATTCAGCGCACGTTCCATGGTCTCTGAATGGAATGAAGCATCAATAACAGTGCACTTCACTCCTTTCTTATCCAAATCTTCCCTCGGTTTGGACAAAATGACTGGTATCTTCCATTCGGTACCTAAAAAGGATAAAAAATAACAACAAATAAATAGGTATTCTTAAAAAATAAAACAGATAAGCATGCAGTCATGCAGATTACTCTTTAAATAATTTAAATGTTACAAGAGGTAACAAAAAGAGCAAATACCATCATGCTTGTAACTTTGTTATTATCCTTTTTAGAGCAACGAGAATTACTAATTTGGTTCGATAAACTATGTTACTATGCTAATGGTCAACCTAAGCTGAGAACAGTGAATAAACTAGAAAGTGTTAACTGTGTCATTTGTAGCAGTTGTAATTTGGAAATTAAACGATTAAAAATGAATATTGTTCAGATAAAAATGCTGTCAGAAAAGGGAGCTTAGGGGGAAACATTTAAATTGTTATTTAAAATAGAGCATTTTATCAATCATTTGATTGGCTTTTTCGAGGTATTGACAAACTCCAGTATTAAGCTGCAAATTGCAGTAACAGAATTTCACAATTTTACCCCTGCTCTTTCTAAGAAAAGGAAAAAAATAATCAATTTTCTTTGCCCTGAAGAATGGAAAGCAGTTGTCATTGGCCTTATGCTCAGCTAGAAATTGCTAACAGTGAAAATTTCATACCTTTGGAGATTGACAGGAACTGTTTATCCACCTTATGTCCAGAATGTAGTATGTTTAGTTCCTAAGTTTTAAGAATATAAAATAAAAGTAAATATAAATCTAATAACACATATTTGTATATTATTATTCCGTTTTGAGTGGCTATTTTTATGAATTTGAGTGTTCTGTCGAAATTAGTTATTCAACGTTTTCTTTGACATCATTTATACTTTTCTTATCGAAAATTAACTCGAATTTATATTTCACATTCAAATTGCAATATCAAATTTTATCGTTCCTTCTTTCACTCTCTTGATGACTTTATACCTTTAACTATACATTAATAGTGATTGCACCCTGGATTTAAAGTGAAAACTTTATAAAGAAGAGATTGAAATAAATAATTAAATTTTAAAGATTTGCTGATATGTTCCATTTTTAAGTATTGTTACGAATTTTGCACATATGTAATTAATTTTAATGAAATTGTTATTTAAAATGGAGCATTGTAAATAATATTGTAGTACATTTTTGTATAATGTGACATGAAATGCTTGTAAAAGAGATGCTCTGCAGAAAAAAATAAGATTACAGAGGGCACTAAGTTTATTAACACAGTATATTGACATTTATTTAACACTAAGCAAATGGCTATCTCGCTAGACTGGCGAGATATCGTCAAGGTAGCGATGGTTTTGGCTACTAAATTTTATCTCAAAATTTGACGAGAGATCGCTAAAAGTCGCCAAACCTGGAGACATTTTGGTCCGGTCCCTGTGTAACTGTAATTGGTACTGTAATTGATCCCTATATGTAACTGTGATGTCCTCCCGACCTTCCTTCAGATTTTACGTCGCCCTATATTCTTTTAATGGGCTGCGCCATGACAAGCCAGAAACAACAACAGCCTTACCAAAACAAACAAAAAAATTTAAAAAAAAACATAACAAAAGATAAATCATGAAATGCAGCTAGAAGGTACTAATTTATAGACCTCTGGTTTCTAATATTTCATGCACTGATAAAGGAAAGCAGAAAAAAAAAAAAAAAAAAAAAGGAGCTTAGAAACTAAACTAAAATAATGGAAAAACAGTCAATACACTAATACAAACACGCACTCGCATGCAAACTAACACATTATGCCTATTTTCGCTCTATTTGACCTATCCTTGCCATAATTCTCTCTGCAATCCTTTTCACTGCTACACTGAGGTAATTAAGTACTTTAAAGTCTTTTTTTACTCCTTCTATACCTCTAGTGGCAGCACACTCTTCAGCAAAATGACGGGTATCTCCGATTACATTGCATTACTTACATTTATCATTGCCTTGGAAACCAACCCTATTGAAATAATAGGGAAATCGTCCACGGCAATTTATAATATGATTAACATCTATGCTTGAGATAGGTTTTTGTATTCCTTTTAATTTTAAAATTATTCAGAAAAGCTTTTCTTTTAATAGAGTCCTGCCATAGCATATCCCAATTCTTGTATAAATTACTTAGCATAATTCCCATGGTCTTTCTTCTTGAACGCAGAACTTTCTTCCGCTTTTGAAGTACTAGACTCTAAAGCTGCTTCTTTAGGAAAGACATTCGCCTTCTCACAGCCTAATCCAGGTAAGTCTAATTTTATGTTTCTCTTGTCTATAGTTCTTTGGTTGTTCGAATCAAAATATTCGGCTGGTCCGGGTTATAGAACGCTTGTAAAACTGAGAGATAAGCCGAATGTATAGCAATTTTCTTATTATAGGTTATCCTTTTTTGTACCTACTGCAGTGCCTTAAAATTTGCATGAAGTTTCTCTTGAAAAATAGAATTACAACTTTCCAATTTAAAATTTTCATTACCTAGTTCAATACCATAATAATAAGCAAAAAAGAACTTCATAATTTCTCCCCAATCTAGGACCCATTATTGTAAATATCAAGCTGATTCTCGTTTGGCTCAGCCTTATAGTATTCCATTGAGATTCTATTCTTGGGATGAAATAAATTCACATCTAGGGTTTTAAAAGCGCATTTAGTAATGAGTCCTCAAATCGCTTATATATCCAGTCTGCTACCTCTTAATAAAAAAAAAAAAAAAAATTGTAGCAAAACTCGTATCGTAGTGAGAGCGGTTGTGAATGGCCTCTGGATGGAATCCAATTTTTTCTAATCCTCTGCATCTCCGATGCTCGAGTTCCCCAAGCACCAGTGCCGTAGAATATAATTTGTAAAATCACATTATTAAAGATCTTTCGTAATGTAGTGCTCATGTGAGCCAGAATCTCACCTGAGAAGCTCCTCTTATAAAATTGTAGAATCAAATCACTGTTTCCATGTACTTGTTTAAAATGTTCAACAAAAATGAGTGTATTATAGAAAATTACCCTCCAAAATTTCAAATCCTTAATTAATTTATATCTTAGGAGGCCGCCGAAACTAACCCCAATATATCCTCACCCAACTTAAGTGAAACAGCCACCACCCTGCCTTCAATCCAATGAGCTATAATGTTAAAATTTTCATTTAAAATAATGTCTGCAGTCCCGCCTTCTTTTTTATGAACGACTCGTCAGTTCCTTGAACCCAGGCAGTCTTTCCATTGATCCAGTAAGGTTCTTGAATGAGGGCCACATCAGGGGGCAAGCCAATTATTTTTCCAATCCCAACGAGCTGGCATGCCGTCACAGAGCAATGATTCAAGTTTATGCTTAATGAATTCCTACTATATGTAATGCTATAAGCCAAAACAAATAAAAGCCAGTTCAATTTTTCACTCGGTATAGAATAAAACGAAATTATAAAACCTTAAAAACGATCCCGCCGCAAAAAGTTAATGTCATAATACAACTGATAAAAACCTAAAATCAAAATATAGCAATTTAAAACTCCAGTGTAACACAATAAATTATTTTTCCATGTTTAGTGAGCAGTTATAGATTTAACTTCTCTTTTACACGCTTCACAGCATTTTGAGAGTGGATTAAGGTTTATATCATAACTGGTTTTAAACTTTTCATTTGAATTTTTACAATTAATACCAACTGTACTTTTAATCTTACAAGCCTTGCTCTCATGTGTTGTAGAAAAATTCGTGCATGAGATTTCATTTCTGCAAGTCTTAGACGTGTGGCCGAGCTTCAAGCATTTAAAACAACGCTTTGGTTGTTAGTATAATTTGACTGTGTAGGCTTTTCAGCTTACACGCACTCTGTTATCTTCTACTATTTCAGACTGACATGTACCACTTCGCGGAATAATCGGTGAACGATCCCGTCCTGATGTCTGCTTTTTATTTTAAATAATGGTCATACACAGACCCCGGAGCATCCACAGTCCTTTTTCATTTTAGCTACTAATCAGTATCGACAAGGTCGCAAGCAGTATAAACAATAATTCTTGGTTGTATTGATCTATTTTCTCTTTTTTGAACTTCATTCTCAAGTTCTCTTTAGATTTAATCCTCTCCTGTAATTTGTTAACATCTTTCTTTTGTTTGTCTAACAACCAAGTCACCATTTCTTCTTTAATGGGAACTCATTACTTAGCAATAAAGCTGCCCTCATCGCCTTAAATGAAATTTGCTCACTCTGCCTGGGCAACGTCGGGTCAGGTAGTTGTTTGATAAAAACAGGAGTGTAAGAATGCTGAGAAGCCTATCAACATCAATACTGCCAATATTCAACGTCAATATTGCCCCCCCCGGTTTGCTGGGTAACGGCCCTCTGCGACGGGTTCGCCCATGCAACTGGCAGGAGCAATTGACGACCAGTGCTGCCTGGTGTCTTATCCAGGTGGTGCGCTGCTTCCCTGGAAGGGTAATAGTGGAGGTTGAATCTCCACGAAGTGCTCAAAGGGGGAGTGGACCCGTAGTGTGATTGAGTTCACGGAGCAGGGAATGCCCAAATCTTGTTGTTGTCCACCCCTCCTTACTACTATGGTGCTTCCAGAGGCAACTGCAATTTAACAGATGGATTAGGCGTCGTACGCTCTGATCATATCTTGCTTTCTTCCATATTAATTTTTAAACAAAAACTTGAGGTAATATAATTAATTACCCTCAAAAATCGTCTAGATTATATTTCTAAAAGTACCATCCACCCCCTTTGGGCTACAATAAAAGAAGAAAGTGATTTTGTTATCGATATAATGTATAATGATATTAATGGTTTTAAGTTTTTAAGGCAAGATCTTTGTAAGCAATATTACTTGAGAGAATATGCTTCTTCCCTCCTGGATAACAAAAAAGAGCTATTCCTAACACAATGGCAAAATTTTTCTCGGGATGTACAACGAAGCAATTTAGTAACTTCTTGAAATCTATGTTGCTTCGGTGCTTATTAGTTTATTCGCCTTCATAAAATGGCACTAATTTTATTTGACATAACCCTCAAACGACTATCGCCTCTAGGACAGAGATTTCAATCTAACTATCATTGCAAATAAATAAACACATTGCACCCATTTGCTGACAATATAAAATGCATATGTGCGTATGGGATGCATATGTGAAAACTCCCCAAAAAAGGATTATTAGAAATGCCGATGAGTAAGTTCTAGGCGTTTCTCTTATTTGTGTTTCTTAGTTTTACTTCATCCTTCTAGCTAAGTAGATGATACTGTATTAAGAATATCATTCATCGTAATGTTCTTGACATATAAATGCACAATTTTTTTTAATTCTGAAAATGGAATTTATCAGATTATTCGGAACTTTTTTATTATCTAACCCCTCCCCCGATTTCAGCATTCTGTAGAGCTGCTTGTTCTCGCCGTATTGAGTATGCATGCAATAATAGTCAGCCCATGCATATGCGATCACATACATACCTCAATATATGTGGATTTATACGTTTTATATTTTATCCTCATTTTGTTCATCAGAAAACCACAGCTGAAAAGTATCTGTGATTATGAAAATATAAATATCGGTCATATAGACTTCTGATTTTTCTTGCAAAATTTCTTGTCGTATAAGGTGTTTCGTTTTTTATTATTATTTATGGATAGAACAGTACCTATGAAGCATAACGATAGCCAAGCAAAGATTTTTCGCCAGTTCGCAAAGTTGCCGACTTTTCACGAGGTAGAGGATCATTAAAAACCATGAAACGAAAAGTGCACATGCCATACAAATAATACACTAGAAAATCATTTTTGGGGAAAATTAAATGATATCTGATGTTTTTCTACTTCATTTAAATTAATTCCTTAAACAATACTTCTTTTTTTTCACAGAATTTTAAGTTGGCTGCTAGCAGGTCCTTCAAAGTTTTATGTACCTTAAGGTGGTCTGGATTCTGCCTTTAACTAATTAGAACTGGTTTAGATAATGAATTAGGGTTATTGTGCCATTTTTAAACTTGTTTCTGTGGGAAGAGGAAGTTTCTTTTCCATGCTTTTAAAGAGGTTTTGTAGGCGTTCGTTTTAGTGTGCCGAAAATGGATATAGCACCTAAGGAACACAGATTACCGCACAAAACAGTCACACATCCATGACTATAAGAAATACTGCTTCCTCAGTTAGAGTTAGAAGATTAAGAATTCCCAGAATTGTCATGAAATAAAATGAAACTGAAACATTTTCTCCAGAAAGAAAGGGAAAATATGGAAGGAAAACAATTCCAAACTGTTATCGATTATTACTCTGAAATACTATTATGAATCCAACAAAAAGTAGCAAACATCTTAAAAGAGATCTATTGTCTATTGGTATTCATATTCATCCTCCAGCTGTGTGGTGCAAACTTTTCACTGCTGGTCGGAAGACGAGAAAGCCGATTAAAAAACCACTTTTGCCGTGTCAAGTAATACAAAAACGATTACTGTGAGAAAGACGATTAAAAAAACAACGTTTGCCATGTGAAGTAATCCAAAAACGATTACTGTGTGTGTTAATATTGTTTGACAAAGCACGAGTGAATGAATAAGACCTTGTAGGGATATTAACACTGTACTAGGTCATAATGCGATTTCGTGATACTGGAAGAGGCAATAATTCACTTGGCATCATCTTCACAACAAAACAACTTTTGTTTTTGCAAAAACAAGTTATAAGAATACATGCGTCTGCATGCGAATATTGGCGAGTCTACACCACTAACTCAGATTATAGATACGGTTACAATAAGATACATCAAGTTTATTTTTAGTTAAAGTTGCAGCTAGAAAGTAAATAGGAATTCAAGAGTCCAACTGCGGTTAAACCGCCCTAACCTAAACATATCCAACAAACAGTAAAATAACCTCAAAATCTCTTTGAGATTTTTTTCATTGCAGATGGCACTGGAAGTCTATTTCTTATTGAGGAAACGACGAACTGAGCGAAGTACACAAAAATTTTAAAACTCAGGATTGTTCCATCCTTGAAAAGCTTTGCAGGGACGTTTCAACATGACTTGGCTCCATGCCACAATTCGAAATTTGTCAGAAAGTTCAGCTGGAAAACAAAATTATCGGGTTAGAGTGGCCTGGAAATTCACCAGACTTTTATACTATCGAAAACTTGTGGCGCATTCTCAAGGAACACTCTATGAAAATTGTTTGTATGACAAAAGAGCGCATTTTTAAGAACGCCATAAAAATTTGTTTCCATGATAAAGAAGTAAAACATATATTGTTACGAAATATCCAGGCGCGGTAAGGTAGCTTCCCCGCAAAGCAGTTTTAGAGTTGCCAGAAAATGACAAGGGAAGGCAGGGTTGCTTGCCACATTTGGTGAGAAATCGCTCATTTGGCGATATGCCATAGACGGATGGAGAACCTCCTGGAACGAATTCTTACTGGTTTAGCCCAAAATGTTCTCAAGCCAAAAGCTATATAAATCCTGCTGGTACGCGGAAAGTTAGTCAGTGCGGAATCCATCGAGTTGATAGTCAGTCAGAGAGCGAGTGTCTCGTAGTCTAGCGCCGAGTTGGTCGTTGAGTGCATCGAGAGAGTCTCTTAGTGTATTGCGAGTTAGTGCATCGTCGAGTTTTATCTTAGAGTGGGTTGAGCTCTGAAAGCGACCAAACCGAGTCGGGAGCTGTACTCTGGTGTATCGTCGAGTACATCGCGAGTTGTAGCGTGGAGAGTCTACAGAGTACGTAGAGTTCCAAGAATGACCGAGCAGAGTATAGGGAGATGTTCTCTGGTGCTTTGCCGTGGAGTTGTCTTCACCGTTACGGCCTGATAACCTGAAAGCTGTGTCGCTGATTGTTCCACCGTGTTTACAGTAGATCTTCGACGACTGTAAAACGTGATTTTGGAGCTGTCTTGAATAATACTGGCCAATAAAGTGTGTTTCGATACTTCATCAAGTGCTGTCGTCGTTATTCACTCCAATTCTCCGAGCCCCTTACATACCCTAACGTGAAGAAAAATACGTAACAATATGCGTAAGAATAGTAAGTCGATGCCTATGCGCATCCTAGAGGTAATTTCTTCTAAAGGAGGGCATAGTTCCTATTATTTTTAATATTACCACTTTATATGAATTTATGCACATAGATTAATAGAAACATCGCTTTGTTAATATTAAATTTGCACATTATAGTACATTTTATTGAAGGCACCCTTAATATTAGGGAGACAATTTTCACGTGCTTTACCATACGTCATCAAATATCCTTCTTTGCTAGTACATATGTATTAGCGCAGCCACCTTAGCTGAAGTCATTAAATTGTCAGACTATGCCAAACACTGGCAACTATGTGCATAACAATTATTGAGTTTTCAACAAGGAATGTCCCCATTTTCGTTTGCGCTCTTTTTGTTGTACTTGAAGTTCCAAAGTATTTTATACACAAATGATAATTTTTGGTTCAAAATTAATTTTAAAGTATGCGCTTGTGGGGTTTGCATGCAGTGAAAGATAATGCGGTATCTACAGGATTACAGCATTTTGGCGCATATCGTTAAAGATAGCAATTGCTCTGAATTTATTAAGACTTTAACTAGAACAAAGATTACCAAGAAATTTCTACCGAAACAAAAGAAATAAAATCCGTCGGTTCATTGGATCATTTTCCGGATAATTAACTAATTTAAGCGTAAAATTTCACTCTATGTATGAATGTAACAAATAATTTTCTAAATTACAAATCATATTTTTTTTCTTTTGTGAAAAATCGCCAAATTGTGCCAAGATTGTTGTTGTGCTAATACGTAAATATTCATCTGCCTTTAATCAGCAAATAACGATGTGAGCGAATATAAAATCGAGTTCTTTCCAAAATAGGGTACCCCTTGGAGACATTCAACGATTTTCAAAAAGCTAATATGCACCATACGCAGAAACAATTTTGAAATTAGCAATTCCATGAAGAAGCAACACATTAATTAAATTTCAAATCCAAGAAACAGTAATTAAGAATGAAAGAAGTATAAATTAGTTTAATAAATATATTTAGTAATATCTACATATAATAAAAGAAAGAGTCTGTCTGTGTCTTTCATTCGTGCAACGCGTAAGCTAAATAGACCCAGGGCTGCGAAATTTGGTACAAAGTTGCATCTAGACAAGAGCCAGTGCAGCTCGAAGCAATTTTTTCAAAATTCGAATCAGATTTTTTTATTTTATCTTTTTTGATGACATCGCATTATTTGAATAGTTTCATTCTTTTGTAAATTTGGTTTTGGCTTTTCATTTAATGCTTTGTATACTGGACTGCTGACTGTTGAAAATCAGCACTTTTGGCACTTGGAAAAATGAGGGCGATAATTCTGTGCAGTTTTTAAATTTAATGTTTGATGTTCCTTTCAGCTATTTTTCCGGTACATTTAAAAGCCAGACGAAAGGCTGGCCGCGTAGCGGCTAGTAATAAAATATATTTCATTTTTTCCCTAAATGTCGACAATGGCACATGCAAATAATATCAGATAACAGCACCGTTTCAGAAGGTAAAAAAAAACTGCTACTTAATACTTCTGTGCTGTCACATTAAAGTTAAAAAATAGATCAGATTAAGAAATTTTAAAAAAAATTGTTTAATAACTATTGAAAATCCCATATTCAAGCATTTTAAAAGAGTATCCACCGATTTAAACAGAATATTTTAAATAATCTTTTAATTTTGCTCCAAGCACATGCTTGAATCTAAGTATGTGCGGATCTTTGAATATATGTATAACCATTAAGCTCCCGATTCTTTAACTAATCGAATAATGCTTTAAATTAAAATGGCAAAGCTACGTATCTATGTCCTATATAACGCTCAAACCCTTGTTTTAATCCCCAATGATCTGTCTCGAATAATTTTTTCGATGCGTTAATACTGATGTTAACTCTCGTCGAGACGCACGGGGGAGATAACTATTTTTTTTTTTTTTTTTTTTTTTATTCGTAAATGTTGAAGTTATCTAGGCGAGCGCATAGAGAAAATTTTTTTTAATTCTTAATTATTTATATATATATATATATATATATATATAGATAGATAGATATAGATAACAAAAGATTGAAAACAGAAAATTTTGAGCGTTAAATAAATGGTATTATTGAAGTTCTCTTTCGAGTGCTTTTGTTTACTAAGTAAGAAAGTACACAATTATTATTTTTGGAATACTGCCAACTGCAGCTACATCTATCTCCACGGCCCACGTATGTTTTCCTCATCGGCATATTTTTTAAATTCACATTTTTTTTTTTCGCCTTTCTGAATAGTATTAACCAATATGCTGATGTCACTGCTAACGCTAGGAGTAATAATTAAAGTAAACAATAACTAAAGTAAGCAACTCGTGTCTTAAAGCTCATTCATTTCATAATATCTTAAAATTAATATTAAAATAGTTCGCAGAATACAAATCATAAAACTAGATAATAATAACAATAAGGTTTATAACATCCTATTATTGAAAGAGTGACTATTATTGAAATCTTAGAATTCCCAGCTTTAAATACATAAAAATAAAATCTTGTCTGTTTAAAATAAACGTTAAAATTTAAAATTCCATTTTTAATTGCTTTACGAATCGTTGCCATCCATACCTTCAAAACAAAGAATACTTAAACATTTTGATATTTTTCAATGTTTTCCGATACTGAACTAGAGCCAGCAGTTCGTATAAACACTTTGTGAATAAACATGTGAGAAAAGAAAGAAAAAAAAATTAAATAAATAAAAAACAATTTCAGATTTTACATTACGGCCAAAATTTTAATGTTTTGTGTGCTGCCTTTATTTATTAGATATCATGTTCTTCGCACTTAAACCATAAAATTCAATTTTCAATTCAACAGCAATATCGCAAAATAATTTTAAAATGAACATATTTTTAGAATTTCCGATACACAGTCTCGCGCGTTGGAGATAATTCCCTCCCCCGGTACAGTATTGCCATTGCTCGCTTTGAAATCGTTGAGTTTGTTAATCAAAAATTCGTTAAAGTGTTACAATATATGAAATCGATAATAAAACAAATTTCAAATTCGGGCTTCCAGATGACCATATTCGGTGGAAGATATGTTATGCAGAGTGTGATGGCTCTAGTTACCGCTGTTTTTTCACAGTGCGAGAATCATACATATATTTATGCAGATTATTCATTATTTAATTTCTTTAAACAACATATAGGACGATAATATTTGGTGGCAATAATTTGAAAAGCGAACCGACATTTAAAGTGAACCAACGCAAAGTGCCAAAACGAAATTAATAGCCCTTCTGGGATAACGCCCTTTGGGTTAATAAAAAAAATAAATAAATATACAAAAATTTGGAACCTTTTTTACAACTGAAAGTAGTAATAAATTTTACAAGTGAAGATATTCGGAGCAAACCATTTGAATACTATTCGAATAATCCCAAATATAAATGCATCCCAAATATAAACAGTATCCCAATTTGCACCCCCCCCCCAAAAAAAAAGTATAGCGAATATAAAAACAAAATTGAATGAAACTTAAATACTCTGTAAATATGAGTAATAATCAGCTGACTTGCCTCCATGCCATACACATTCACCTTTTCTAATATGCGATAACCATTCCTTAAATAATTTACAACACGTAGCAAGAAATGTTATACATTTCTTTCTGAAAAATAATTTGTACTTTTCAGTGTATTTATGCAGTATTCAACTGATGAAGCACTGAACGTTTACAAAATAAATATCCATTTTCGAGTTTAATTTTTAAACAAGTGGAAAAAATTCTATGATATAAGGAAGTAAGTGTGACAATTTCATTCGCCATCTGTAGCTAATCTTTATTCAAACTCTATCTCAAACGTAATATTATAATAACTAAAATTAAAAATATTTTTTTCATTGGATTCGAGGACTTCAGGTAATAAATTCATCCTTAATTACGTATTTATCACCTTAATTACTCATTTATCACCTGATACGACATTTATGTGCTAAAAATTAGTTTGATTAATGCAACTTACCAGAATTCCTCCTTTCAGCTGTCGGTCCAGCTGCATATTCATTTCTGCAAATATTAACGAATATTTTCTTCCCATTTGTAACAAATTTCATGACGTACCATGGTTCCGGATGTAAAAATTTTACATCGAATCCTCTCTCTTTTTCCATAGCTATAATCTCTTCTTCATAATTTTTTCGACTCTCTTTACTATTAATATCTTCAACATAATCTTGGAACAGTTTCAGAAATTTTTTGTCTTGAAAAGCATCCCTTAACCGGGATGCTTCTTCCGAAGTCAGTTTTATATCTTCCAAATCATTGAGATCGTCAGCCATGTTGTTAGAACTTTCAAGAAAGTGGTTGCTATGACTACGGTAAGGTGCCATTATATAGACAAAAAAACTACAGCGGATTATCAATTTCAGATCTGAATTGTATCTGGAATGGAAAATCAATCTCAAACCTGAATTTTATTTCAGATTTTAAAGTTTTTTAAGTATGCAATTCAGTTTAGGACATTATTATTTTAAGTAATATTACATTGTTATGCTCGTAATCTAGTAACGAATTTAGTAATTTTTGTAAATTTTAACTTGATCTGCTCTTTGTACTTAATCTCTTAAATTCAATGAAACGTTTATATTCCGCTATTATTCGTTTATATACACACATATGTATATATTACATAAACAGTCATCATATAAATTAATAATTAAAAATTTTGTATTATCATGGGATTGATAGTCTTCATTTTCGAGACATGCATAATACAAATTATACTAAAAAATATTAGGGGAAACAATTGCAATCGAAAATCTTCAGATTACAGCCTAAAAGAAAAGATTTCCATTTAAGTGATTAGAAATAAATTTACAAATATCAAAAATCGTACAAAAGTTCCACACTCTTCTGAAGTACTTTTTACTTTTTTTTGACACATAATATGAATTTAAAAATCGAATAAACTATTGCACTAAAGAACTTTGCCTTGAATTTAATAAAAGATAATCAAAGATAAACATATTTTAACTATTTGAATATTATTAACATAAAAAACTTCCAACAAATCATAATTTTTGATAAACGAAGACATTTTGAATTCAGTACCAACGAACTTATGCACTAGCAATCCAACATTTCTACTTGATTAACATCATAATTAACCAAATAAACAGATCGAAAATATTTGCACAGAAATTTTAAAAAAGAATTACATATTCACTTCAAGGCAAACAAGTACCATTTCATCTTAATAAAAACACTTTCAAAAGCTTGATATTAATTAATTACACACATTAAAATATAGATTGCATATAAAGCTCTAACTGAAGCCGAAAGGAGGCTATATGCAGATGGTTTGTTTCATGTGATTACGGCAAAGCCTCGAGCAAAAACAATATCCGATAAAAGCCCACCACTCAAAAATTACCTATATAATAATAAAATGTAAAACTATTAAAAGAATAACCGTTCATTCAATCGCAGCAGCTTTCACTACATCTTGTATTTGTTAGACAGCAGAACTTGAAACCTTCTTTGATCTACTAAATCCACTGAATTTTGAAGAAGAATTGGTTGTTGCTCCCCAAGCACTCACAATCGCAAATCTTCTTATTTTAATGAAATATTCTTGGCATATTCCCACAAAATACATCCAGAGGTAAGACAGATCTTTAAAAGAATTCTGCAGTGTTGGGCAAGATGGCAGAATGCTAAAAGGAACATGTTGGAACTCAAGTTTATATTAATTAAGGTATTTTCTGATTATTTGCGCCTCCAATGAAAAGTCGCGAACTCTTTCGCGACTTTGGAGAGCATTCGCACATTTGTTGACGACTCATTGCCTGAAGAGAAATGTTTGGGTAACTTTACGTCTATTTCAAAGATGCATCCAGTGCCGCCTATTTTTGAATACATCTTTTTCCATAAAAGACATGTACACTCCTCGGTTTTCTGCACTGTTGTTCCTCCCATAAACACAACGATCTGTATTCGCTTTTAGAAAAGAAGAGGTAGACAGAGAGGGAATGACACAAACTCGGCATGGCGCAGAACCTCAACACCAAAACCTAAATTGAGAAGGAAAAAAGGAATTTTTAAGCAACACATATTACGGCTCTATGCGTGCAGAAAATCAAGCCAAAAATTTCGCCGAAGACGAAGAAAACTGCAGGATGCGATTCACAGCCAGACTAAAACGCTAAAATTCGCGTAAGATGACCTGAAGTCGCACTAGCGAGAATACCTGGAGAAGAGTAGCGTCTCGCCTTTGCATATTTTATGCTTCGCTGGCGTAATTGACTGGTGTCTGCTCTACACTATTGGCTTTGTATCATGAGACTGGCGATTGATGACACTGTGGGAGAGGAGGAAATTAACAAGCTACAAATTTCGTAAAATAAATCATTTCATCTTATTACTAACGCCCTAAAGTTTTAGATGTAGAAGTATTTCCTTCTTCATTTTAGGAGTCTTCAATTTTATCTCACATTTTTTTCATGTAATCGTTAACACAGTGGATAGCGCTTGGTCCCGTCAGATCGACGGTTGGAGCCCATCTGATGGCATTTTCAGTTTTCATCCCGCCGCTCATAAATAGTCAGTTTTGAATCATTCATCAATAATTATATTTTTCCTGCAGCTGTGTCTCTACAATTAATTTTTCATGAGTTGAAATATGAAAAGTTCTGACACAAAGCACAAGCTTAACTCAGTGTCCTTATTCAGGTATCTGAACTTTTCTCCCACGTCCTATGGATCTAAGATTTATCTCTGATCATATATGTATTTAGAAGCACCTTATTTTATTTCCTCAAAATATTTTTTCTATTCTGCAACAATGTTTAATTTGTTCCGCATCCTGAAGTGGCTAGTGTAAATTCCAGTCCTGCCAACTCTAAATGAAACAGAATTTCCAAAAAATGAAATAAATTTTGAAAAAAGGACTTTTATGATAACAGTAAATATGGGGTGAAATGTCAAACAAGAATACATTAGGAAACAAATGAGAAATAAGGTTCAGTTAATTAATTATCGAACATTACAGAAACCTATAGTATTGTAACAGAAACCTATAGTATATACCTAAGCAATTGAAAAACATAAACATGGAGAAAAAATAATAAAGTCTATTTTCGCATTTGCTTTTTTGAAGTCCCTAGTAAATCAATTTCCGCATATCTGGGCTTATTTGAATAACAAATTAATAACTCTTAATCCAAACAGTACTATTTTTCTTTCGGCCTATGAATGCTGTTTAAAAATGCTCTTGTCATAAACATAGCACACACATTCCTCAGCAGTTGACTATGCGTGGTTCAAATCTGTATTTGTGGCCAAGCAATGATAGTTACCATGCTGAACAAATGTGTATTGCGCATGTCTGAAGCATAAGTTATGCTAAGGCCAGACGCTACTCGAGAAGTGGAAAGCCGTTTACGCAAAGAATGTGCATGTTAAAAACGAAAGCTACGCCGAAGCAAAAGTGGCTCCGTCAGACCGCAGAGGAGAAAATATGCTATGCTACTAGTTTACATTACAGGAGCTATACGTCCAGCTGTAATACTTTTTTGCGCATGCGCGAAATAGCTGTCGAACCTTCGTCGAAGCATATACAGCCTTAATACCTTTTTGCGAAATAGTTGTCGAAGGTTTGAACCATCGACAACTGTTTACAACATGTCACGAGTTCAAAGTTCTGGGACACCATTTTCTCCCACCATATCGACGTATATCAAGTCAGAAATCCCCACAAGTTAATTAATGAATAAGTTACTTGATTTTAAAAAAAAATCTACGAAAACCGGAGTTTTTAAGGTACGAAAACCCGAGTTTATCGCGAAAAGTTTTGTCGAAGAACGAATCCTGTAAGTTCTTTGGTTTTGTACCGTATTCTTCAATTTCCTGAACACCTGGCGATTTGGTGACGATAACAACGATTTAGCAACACATTGGTCAAAGTGGTTTACATTACGTTTATGGAAGCTTTCCTTTTTTAAATACACATTCTTTGGTTTAGGGAAATGGCGCATCCGTAGGTTACCTCATTAATACGTTTCCGCGACATCATGGTTGCCACAAAAATCCTTTTTGGTGACGTAGTACATTGCCTCACCAGAACACTAGATCCGCGGAGCGTGTCAATTTGACCCAAACCGATGTTTAATTTGTCACCACGCGATAAGTATTAGTTGAAAAAAAAAAATTCCTTTTATGACTTTTAATAATTTAAGATAAACAGTAACTTACCGAATTAAAAAAAGGTCTAATATGAGTAAATTTCTGATTATTAACACTTATACCTAGAACCACGAAGCGGGTTAGTTTGATCCGTAAGGAATATTTATGCCTAAATGACGAAAAACAGATGCATTTTCTCGACAGTAAAGTATATCTGCCTCACCCTAAAATTCCTCAAATAAGATCAGGAATAGTGTAGGTTTTCAATCAAGGTCATAATGTTTAGTTCGCATGCAGAGGTTATGACGTCGTCCAGGACTGTTAAACGCTGTTCAGGAAACTTTGAAATATTTACAACAATTATCTGAAAATAATTCAGAAGATGATCATAATGATGACAGTGTTTCGATTTTGAATAATGAGGATGAATACCTGCCTGCTAATGAAGAAAATTCGAATTCAGATGAAGAAAATGAAAGTAACTCTGGCAGTTCCCCAACAACCGCTGGACTTTCTCATTGCAATAATGAGGATAATGTATCAGATAAAAAATAAAAAATTCTAAAAAAAGACGCATGCACTCAAGGAAATCCAAAAAAGAAATCAGCAGTAACATTCAAAGTTGGAAATAATGAGTTGGCAAAGATGGGGCAGTTTGAAAAGATCTACAATTAGGAACAAAAGATAAAGGAAGAAAATCAAAGCAAAATATTTTGAAGGAAGTTGGGGGTCCAACACCACATGCTAAACGCAATGCTATAGACAACAGTCCGTCAAGTGCCTGGCGACTTTTCATAGGTGAATGGTTATTGAAGCATATATAGGAATGCACTGAAGATAAAGCTCACAGACATATTCATGAAAATAAAAGGAATACAACAGTAGAAGAAATGGATGCTTTTATAGCAATATACACATGATATTTGTTGGGCAAAAGGACTTAAACTGGATGGATTGTGGTCAATGAACCGGAGACCGTCTTTTTTAAGAAATACAATGTCAAGAGACAAATTTCGTGAAATAATGAGATTCTTAGGCTTCGATATAAAATCAACTAGATCAAATCGTCTAGAGACAGACACATCTGCCCTTATCTCTGTCATTTGGAATCGTTTCATTGAAAATTGCCAGACTAACCACACACCAGGCCCTTACATAACTGTAGATGAACAGTTATTTCCTAGAAAAGCTAGGTGTAGGTTTGCTAAATACATACCAAATAAACCAGGTAAATTTGGAATCAAGTTCTGATTAGCTGCAGATGTTGACTCAAAATATCTAATAATAAATGGATTCCCGTATCTTGGAAAAGATAACAGTTTGGGTCTCATCCCAAATAACACACACTATAATAAATTCGCTGGTTCTTACTTTATTAATTCTCATAATTAGTTACAATCACTCATTAACTCATAGCTGTGACCAGCCCTCTTACACCGTCGATGGTGATTCTCAAACTCTGATCATCATTACAGATGCGCATGCGCGGATTACATTACAGGTGCGCAGGCGCGAACATGCCGCCCCGCGTTGCAAAGCTTAGCATTCAACTATTGTAATTAAGATATAGCATAAAAAATTAAACAAGTATATCATAAACAATTTTGAATAAGCACTATTACATAAAATCATTATTATAATTAGACATTCACCATATACATTAGCGTATAACTCAAAGCAATGCAATATAGCATTTCAGTTACATAATGACATTTTATGTGAAGCACATTCAATACTATACAATAACTATAAATACAATATTCATTTTTGTATTGATAAGATACATAATTTGGTAATTGGTCGTTTGAAAGTTCCAGTTTGAGTTTTTACCTTACACACGCGAACCTTTCCATCTTTACCAAAAAAATACTTCTATTACACGACCAACTGCCCAATTACAACAAGGCAAATTATCTTTAATTAAGACATTGTCTCCAACTTGCATATTGTTTTTAGAGCTTTGCCATTTAGATCGATTTTGTAAATGACTTTTTCCACTCCAATTATTTGAGTTCCATTTTTTCCAGATAATTTGTACTAATTTTGTGATCTGTTGCCACAATTTTAACCTGTTAATGTTAACTCTCGTGATATCTGGCTCAGGGATCGAATTAATTGCTCTACCAATTAAAAAATGCTCAGGTGTTAGAACCTCTAAATCGTCAATTTCCGAAGACAAGGGTGTCAATGGTCGGGAATTTAAAATTCCTTCAATCTGAATCAGAACTGTTAAAAATTGTTCAAATGTCAATTTTGCATTACCTACGACACGTTTGAAGTGGTACTTAAAAGATTTAACTCGAGCCTCCCAGAGGCCTCCAAAATTGGGTGCTCTGGGAGGGAGAAATTTCCATTCGATATTCTCAGAACTCAAATAACCAGCTAAAAGCTCATCTTGTTCGTTCACTAGTTTATTTAACCTCTTTAATTCTTCATTTGCGTCTACAAAATTCGTAGCGTTATCACTAAATAGTGTAGAACTTTTACCTTCTTCGTGCAAAGAAACGTTTCAAGGTAGCTATTAATGCTTCAGATGTTAGGTCTGTTATCAGCTCTAAATGAATAGTCTTAGTAACCATACAAATAATGTGGTGGTGTATTTAATTATGGCAAAGCACACTAGAGCTATCTGCCTAAGGGGGAGGGATGCCTTCGTGGAGGACTTTCTAAGGGAAACTTGCTCGTATACACGTTACACATGGGGAAAACCACGAAAACGCCCATGCAGCCAGCCCGTTCGCGGGAATCGAACCTCGGACCGAACTACCAGTGTTCAGCGACTTTACCGCTCGGCCGCTGGTGGGCCCAACCATACAAATGAATATACACACATAAACTTTTTGATATATACCTTTTCTCTGATTTTTGTACTTAATTAAGAATGGGTCACAGAGGTCAACTTCAATTGAATGTAAGATTAGCTGTGATTCTTTCCTTGGGTAAATCACCCATGATTTGCTGAGCTACAATGGGATTAGCTTTAAAACATATTATACAATTTTTTACAATTTTCTACAAACATTTCTACCACTTACAATCCAAAATTTTTGTCTTATATGATATAACAAAGATTGAGGATCCACATGCAAATATTTTAAATGATAGTAATTAACTATTAACTCTGTTAATTTATGTTTAGAAGGCAAAATAATAGGAAATTTTTTCTCATAAGTTAAATTGCTATTTCTTAATCTACCTCCAACTCTCAACAGTCCATTACTGTCAATGAAAGGGTTAAGACTTTTAACAGAACTATTTCTTGGAACAATACCTGATTTTTTAAGACCATTTATCTCATTTATAAAATACTCACCCTGCACTAGTTTTAATAAAGAAGCTTCAGCTGCTCTCAATTCTCCCACTTGTAAATTACCTACCTTCTTTTGTTCTTGCTTACAATTCTTACAAAACCTAAAACAAAACTTATAATACGAATAAATTTTAAATACTTATTACTGCAATTCAATAAATCATTAACAAAATTATTCACATTTAGATTTAAACATGTAAATTGTTCAGAATCAGCAAAGTATTTAAGTTCATTACTGTCCTTTTCAGTAATTGCTTCAGGTATAACTCTTATAGGGTACTCATCCTTCATTAAGAAGTCAGGCCCGTTCCACCACAGTTGACTTTTGGCAGCCATACCTCTAGATATGAGATCTGATGGGTTTTCTTCAGAAGCGATATGATGCCACTGTGCTATTTCAGTCAGATTCTGTATCTTTGAAATCCGGTTTGCAACAAATGTCTTGAGCAGATGTGGCTCTTTGTTGATCCATGACAGCACAATCATAGAATCGGCCCAAAGGTGGATAGCAGTAAGCTCCAATTTTAACGATGATTTCACTCGATGCATTAGTTTAGCTAATAGCACAGCTGCACAAAGCTCAAGTCTTGAGATTGTAGTCTTCTTTAGGAGGAAGACACGCGATTTACTGCACATCAACCTCACTGATGTATGATTTGTTGCTTTACGGTAGATAACTGCTCCATAGGCGGCCTCTGAGGCATCACAGAAACCATGTAATTTAATCTTGATTGTATCTGGTAATAAAATACATCTATGGACTTCAATGTTGTTAATTAGCTGCAAGGTAGTGGAGAATTCTTTCCATTCTTTAGCCTCCTTTTCTGGCAGAACATCATTCCAGTTCAATTTTAATAGCATAATTTCTGCATAAATATTTTTGCTATAATTATAACTGGAGAAACTATACCCAATGGGTCAAAGATGCGAGATATGACGGATAACACTTGCCGTTTCGTAATCTTTACTTTATCTTCGATTTTAACGTTGAAGCTCAAACAATCTCTTTTTGACTTCCATAAAATACCCAATGCTTTAGATTTTTCTGGTTTACCAAATGGATATGTTTTGTCGTTTGTTGGACACAGTTCAGTAGCATTACTACACCCCTTATGGAGTAACATACCTCCACTCTTCAAAATGCCTATTAACTGATTTTGAAGTTCTAACGCAGAATGTAGCGACTCAGCTCCAGATAGAATATCCTCTATGTACATGTCTTCTCTCAGTACAGGTGCTGTTAAAGGAAATTTATCTCTTTCGTCGTTTGACAGCTGTTCAAGTGTTCTCATTGCTAAAAATAGTGTACTCACAGTTCCATAGGTAATGGTGGTTAGCTCAAAGTTTTTAACTGGCTTATCAATGCCTTCCTTCTATAAAATCTTTTGCAACTTCCACTGATTTGGATGGATAGTACAGGTGCGCAGGCGCGAACAATAACCAACGTCCATCTAATGTTTCTCTTTCTGAACATGGTGTAATGTTAATATTAAGTCCATATGAAAACAAAGGTAAAAATGGAACTACAGATAATTTTTTCACAACATTGAAGCTTGCAAAGGCATTGGAATCCAAAAATGAGAGCCTCGTAGGAACTGTAAAACGCTCAAGAAGCGAAATACCGATCTTTGTAAAAATGTCAATTATCCACATTGCATGCGACTACGGTACTAGCACATAAAGATGTCAAACTATTTATCAAGGGGAAAAAGATAAAAATGTTTTGTTGCTAAGTAGGCTTCATCCAAATGTAGAAATTATAGATAGACCCAAAAAATTACCTGATACAATTACTTACTACAACACAACTACAAAGGGTGATGAAATGAAAAGGCACGAAACGACACGTTGGTTACAAATGTAGACTTTATTCAAAATATACACCCAGTGGCGTAGCGACGGGGGGGCAAAGGGGTGCATGATGCCCCGGGCGCCGCTCGTAGAGGGGCGCCAAATGGTATCCAAACAAAATTTTCCTGAAAATTTCAGTTTTTATTTTGTTCGATTTCTGGAAAATATATTTAAAATTAATAACTATTGTAATATAATTATTTATTTTCTTGATTTGTCTGATAAAATGTGTAATAAAATGTTTGCAGTACATCAACCAAAACGTTCTTTCTGACCATTTTATTTCTCCAAAGTAGACATATATTTTTATTTTTTAAACGAAATGCACGCATATCTCTCGCTTTTTATTTAAAAACGATAACACGACCTTCTCCCGAATTTCTCAAACATATCTAGTTTCCAAAATTTGATTCCATAATCTGGAAATGACATTTTGGGAAAATCCTAACGCTTCCACTACAATGGATTGCATTTGACTCTCCTGTAAACGACTGATGGCCTTCTAGTCTACTGATTCTACTAAGTCATCTTGCTGAGACATCGGACTGACTGCTGCAAACAGTCAACTCTTGTCAATTGTTTTTAATCTCCTACTACAAAAGGAATGCTGCAGGTCGCTTTTCACTCCTTATCTTAAACTCATAGTTTTCGACGTCACAGACTAAATTTGCATATTCCCAACTTTTTAAACGTTATAATTTCCCTTTACAATCTCTTCTATTTCCTTTTGTTCAAAAAGGTTATCGATTATATGGTTATTTCATACCGAACCCACAATATCCCCTAATTGTTTTGAGCAGTTAGTGAATGTTACTTCATGACGTTACTCCGCAGTAGAAAAGAAACGGAACCTAAAATTCCACTACATATCTATAGAGAAAATGTTTTTCCAAACCTAAGAGTCGCACTTTAAATACTACTTACTATTTCGTTATCACGTTCGTTCAGCAAATTAAAATAAATTTTCACATATTTACAATCAACTATGGGTCAAGATCCCCTAAGTCATCTAGCATTTTTAAGTGTGGAAAGAGAAAAATTTGAAAGGATCGACTTTGATGAAGTAAATGATAAATTTGCTTCATCCAAGGTAAGAAAAATGTATACATAGTAATTAATTGTATTCATGTATTATATTATTATTAATAAATATAAGTGCCCGACCAAGTCGAGGTGCACGTGATTGAAGCGAGATGAGAGCAAATTAAAATTTTTAAGTTGGCTGGTGGTGTGTCTGACAATTTTAGATCTTTGGCACTCCAAGCACAAACGTGTCCGGTTGGCTATGTCTTTTTGCGTGCTAGGCCATACGAAACGTTGCTGTATCAGTTTCCTCTAAGCCTTGATGCCAGGATGTGACAGACGATGTAACTGACTAAAAATGGCATGGCGAAACCCGGAGGGAACATAAAGTCGAAATCTTGAATCCTGAACATCACAATAAAGTGATTTTCCAGGTGACAGCTGCATAGGCTGCAAATTGAGATTGGTGGAAGATTTGCTTTTCAAGAGGGTTTGTAGTTCTGAATCCCGGTGTTGTTCATCCGCAAGGGCAGCAAAGTTTATTGGCGAAGGAACGGCTAGTTGTTCAATACGAGATAAGGTGTCTGCAACAATGTTCTGCGAACCCTCAATATAACGGATGTCTGTTGATATATATTGCTCGTAGCATATGTCGAAAATATTTGACAGCTTCATAAATTCCTAATAATTCGCGATCGTGAGTGCTGTATCTGGTTTGTGCTGGTGAGAGTTTTTTAGAAAAATATGGTCTCCATAATTCTTGATCATTCTGTTGTAAAACTGCTCCTATACCTGTTGTTGATGCATCATCGTGTAGAGACATTAGGTTATTTTTTGGAAGCAGAAGATATGAAAAATATGCAACGGCCTTCGCCGGGAATCGAACCGTGGACCTCTGGAGTACCGGCCCAGCGTGCAGAACCATTACACCACAAAGGCACGCTAGGAAAGCGGGAGAAATACCTTATAAACGAAGAGTGATAATTGTTTAGATGCGGAAGGATTCTGCAAATTTGGTGCCGAAATTAAATCATTTTTGCATTTTTGGAACGCTTCGCGAGATTCTGTGGTCCAGGTTATAACGCGTTTATCTTTTTTTTTTTTTTTTTTTTTTTTTTTAGTCCAAAGGGATTTGAATCCCGAAGGACTATTAGTTTCGTTTTGGCATTTTGCGTCGGACTCATAAATGTCGGTTCACTTTTCAAACTGTTGCCACAAAATGTTAGAGTCCTGCATTATATTTGAAGAAATTAAATAATGAAAAATCTGCATAAATGTATGTATATTTCTCGTATTGTGATAAAACAACGGTACATAGAGTCATCGAATTTTGAATAACGTAATCCTCCAACGAATATGAGCATGTGGAAGACCAAATTTGAAATTTGAAATTTGTTTTATGATCGATTTCCTATTTTTTAAAACTTTGACGAATTTTTGATTAACAAACTCAAGGATTTCAAAGCGAGCAATGCAACGTTGTGCAGAAAAAACATTTTTATCACCAGCGCGTGAGTCTCTGTATCGGAAATTCTAAAGATATGCTCGTTTTAAAACTATTTTGCGATATTGCTGTTGCACTGGATCTTATGGTTTAAGTGCGAGGAACATGATATTTAATAAAGAAAGGTAACACACAAAATGTTAAAAAACGCCCCTTTAGACGTAATTTAAAATCTGAAACATTTCAGATTTTTTTTTAATTTTTTAATTTTTATTTTTATTTTATTTTATGTATTTTATTTTATTTTTTTTTTTTTTTGCTTCCAACCGAAAAAGAATTTAGAGGTGCTTGTATGGTCGCTGCATGAGGTAAGAAACGTCGATAAAAATTGAGCATGGCAAGATTCTTAAGTCCTTCACTGAAGATGGTTCGGGTATATCGCGGATAGCGGTGACTCTATCTGGAAGGGGTCAAACGCCATCAGCGGAAATTTCATGACCAAGAAAGGATACTCTTGGTTGGCCAAAAACGCATTTGGAAGGATTAAGACTGACATCGTACCTTTGAAAACGTTCAAAAACTGTTCTCAAATGTGATAGGTGTTCTTGCTCTGAAGAGGAGGCGATTAAGACGTCATCAAAATAAGGTACACAAAAGTCGAGGCAGATTAACACCTGATTCATGAAGCGTTGAGACGTTTGAGCAGCACTGCATAAGCCGAAAGTCATGACCGGAAACTCAAATGGTGCAAAAGGCCTAATAACCGCAAATTTTTGGAATATCAGCTGGGTTAACGGGATCTTGGCGATACGCCCACTCAAGATCAAGGGTTGTAAAAATAACTTTTCCGTCTGAAACTTGCATACAGTTTTGAATGTGCGAGACTGGGTAACGATCAGGAATTGTAGCTGCATTTAACCGACGGTAATGGCCACACGGGCGCCAGTTACCATTTCGTTTCCGAACTAGATGGAGCGGACTGGCCCAGGAACTTTTTGAAGGACGGCAAATTCCCTGTTCCATCATGTATTGAAATTCCTCTTTGGCAGCTTTAAGCTTGTCTGGAGGTAAGCGTCGTGGTTTAGCTGCAACTGGAGGTCCGGTAGTTTCAATATAATGTAGTACATGGTGTTTGGATTCGGAACTACCCATAACTGGGCGCGTGTTTGTAGAGAATTCTCTGAGAAGTTGACGCCATGGGGAGTTACCCGAAATCAGTTTAATGCTCAAATCTTGACTATTGTGAATTACTCCCGGATAAGTTAAGTTGGTTGTGGAATCTATCAAACGGCGATTCTTAAGATCGACAAGCAAAGAAAATTTTTGATAAACGTTAATAATAGAAACGCCACTAATAGGACTTGAAATGAATGGCCATTGGATGTTGCGGCGCAATCCTAAATCAACAGATATCAGGCGTTCACCAAAAATTTGAATAGGAGTTCCATTTTCTACATAAAGTTATAGCTTGGTAAGGCCCTTTTGTTCGTGAAAATGTGGTGGAACGACAGAAACATCAGCCCCGGTGTCTACAAGAAACCTTAAGCCCGAATTCTTTTCGATGACGAAAAGGCGTGCAAAATTCCGGCCGCTGTCGTTCACAACTTCGAGCAACGGCCCTTCTCGTTTCCCTGGTCGTTATAACGACACAGTGCACGGCATTTGTTTGCCTTGTTTCCAAATTTGTGGTGGTAAAAACAAGTAGCCGGGTTACGAATACCCGGCTTTCATAACGTTTCCTCAGTGGGCTAAGACGTGTATTTCGACCACGGGATGTGGAGCGGTTGCGCTGAAAAGGTTCAGCTTGGATGGCTACTAACTGAGCAACCTGTTTGGGCAAATCATCAATTTGAGCCTGTAACGCCACAATAGCAGGAGCCTGCACTGCGTGTATTTGCGCTGGAATGGCCAAATCGTGAATTTTATCAGTGATTGCGGGAAGATTTTTAAGTGGCTCCCTACTGGCCGCTAAAATGGTTTGCATGTTAGATGGGAGTCTATTCATCCATATATTGTTTTAAGAATGTTATCCGTTAGGTTACCGGCGGCTAAGCCTGACATTTTAGACAGCAATTGAGAAGGCCTCATATCACCCAACCGTAAATCGTGCAACAACTGCTTGATTCTGTCTATGATTCTTCATAAACAGAAATTAATATTTTTTAAAGATTTGTATTTGTCCGTCGCCGGTGAATTCAAAATTATTTCACGAGCTGATTGCAGTACCTCTGATTCTAACCCGGCGATCGCTGTATAAAATTGAGTTTCGTCGGCAGTAATGTGACTTAACTGCGCATCCAATTGAATGAACCATAACGATGGGTCTCGGCGACAAAAAGGTGATGGCTTAACTGCCACTCGCGCCAATTGTGAAGCAGCATCGTTGTAAACCACTTTATATCAATCAAATACGCACAATAATAATATGTATAGAAAAATAATCAATATGTATATAGTGACACAGTTTCTTGGTACTTGAAATAAGAGAAATTGGCGGCTCAAATTCTGTAGACGATACATATATCCACTGAAATTATGACAGAAATATGTTGACTCACCGGAATGCGGCACAACGCTTTAAATGACAGGTAAAATGTCTTACTTGCATCTCATCACACTGGATAACTTACTGCTGCTCAGAATTTTGACATATGAACTCCATATTCGTGCAACATTGAAGGTTATTCGTAATAAGTACGTGTCACCAATTATAATAGTACAATTTTTTGAGACAGATCATTAAATAATTATAACAATTGAATAGAATAAATATTATTTTGTTCTTTGTTGCTATGGGCTACCAGACTGGCAGAGTTGAGTTGTAGTTGCTACATATCTATTTATCTATAATGTATATTAAACTTTTAATTGTTTAAAAACTGTACTTTTTAAAAAACACTTATATAACACCTTTTGAACTAATTCTAGATCATCGTATGTCTGATTTTTCCGCCGACACAGATGCATTTCCGAATCCAAGGCTAGTGTAGTTAGGTAGTGACTATTCTTAATATATTTTTGAGTATTTTATGGCAGA
Organism: Stegodyphus dumicola; assembly: GCF_044657685.1. NCBI lineage: Eukaryota > Metazoa > Arthropoda > Arachnida > Araneae > Eresidae > Stegodyphus > Stegodyphus dumicola. Next base: position 41,980,548 of record NC_140776.1, read on the forward strand.
TTCAGCATTTTATTATTATTTGCATTATTTTCTTATTACGAATATATTCTATACATTATATTACTGAAATTTTTTATTGTGGGGGGGGGCGCCAAAAAGGTATTTTGCCCCGGGCGCCAGTCATGCTTGCTACACCACAGGCCTGAGCACAACGATCCCACTGATGAACAAGCCGCAAGAATCATTGTTCCGAGAACTCCTGCGGCTGTGTCGAGACCCAGTCCTTCACAGCGTCCTTGAGTATGTCGTCCGAGTTGAAGCGCTTCCCTTTCAGGTGTTTCTTCAGTGGACCAAACACGTGGAAATCGCAGGGCGGCATGTCCGGACTGTAGGGCGGATGGTCCAAAGTCTCCCACTTGAACTTGGCCAGTTCCATGTGTGTGACTCTGGAGAGGGTGTGGACGCGCGTTATCATGGAGCAGAACCACACCCTCCGTGAGCAGCCCCGGTCTTTTGTTCTTGATGGACCTGCGTAGGCGTCGAAGTGTCTCACAGCACACATCGGAGTTAATGGTTTTTCTGTGATCCAGGAATTTCACAAGTACCTGACCTTGAACGTCGAAAAAGACGGTGAGCAACACCTTACCTGCTGACGGCACGACTTTGAACTTTTTAGGGGGAGGTGACGACGCATGCTTCCACGGCATGCTGTCCCGCTTTGTCTCTGGCTCGTAGTGATGGCACCAGGTTTCATCACCTGTGACGATCCGCTCCATGAAATCGGGGTCTTCCTGATTACCGAAACAAATGTTGCAGTGCTAGCCCCATACGCAGTTCCTTTTGCTGGTCGGTGAGCTGTTTCGGAACCCAAGCGGCACACACCTTCCGATCAGGGATAAATAGAAGGGCTAGCTCATTTCTTTGTTCGAATTTTCGCCGACGCGAGCCTAATAGGGGGACGTAACAAGCAATAATCTGACGTCACTGTGATGCCACCTGTCCTGATTTCTCGCGTTTAAAACAGTAGTTTCATTGAACTGCAAGACGATTTTCTAGAGGTTACATATCCCAAATTAATTTTAATAATATATATATCTGTTTTCTAATAACGTATATATTTAAAATAATTTACATATATGTAATTTTAGTCAGTTTTTATTTTAAACTCTATATTGTAAAGTATCGCGTTTACGTAATATGGCTTTTTGCGCTGCAGTAACGTGCCGTAGCACTTACACAAGTATAAAAGGATGAGATATTTTATTTCATGGGACCAAAGGATCCAAATGAGAGTTTGCTTTTGACGAAAGAATGGATACACAAATGTCAAAGAGAAAATTCTATTAATGTGAAGAGCGGAAAAATTTGCAGCGAACATTTTCTATACAGTGTTTATGAAGAGGATATGAAAAATCGCTTGTTTGAATAGCCACAAAAAGAAACTGTTGAAATGGAATGCTGTGCCGAAAGTAAATTATGATGACAATAATAAATCGAAATTGATGATGACAATAATAAATCGAAATTGATGATGACAATAATAAATCAAATTTTAATGATTTTGAAATAAAACTCACAAATGAAAATGTAGATCATCCTGAATGTTTAAGGATAAACAAGAATGCATTGATAATTTGAAGAACAAAATAATATCCTTAGAAAATTGTATTAAAGTATTGAAAAATAGAGAAAAGAAAAATTTTAGTATGTTTGTTCAGCGACAAAAAAGGTGGACGACATCTAGACAGAAATTGGTATCAGAAATTAAAATCTCAAATAGCGAAATTTGGGGGGGGGGAAGCACAAATCGGAGAATTTGGGAAAATGTCTAAAGCCTATTTTTATAAAGACGCAGATTAATGCATTACTGAAAAAGAAGAAAAAAATCAGGTGGACTAGTGAAAATATTTCACGTTGCATTGTCATAAGAGCTCTGTCATCTTAAAGCTGTGATTTTTGGAAAGAAAAAAATTGGAATATCTTTACCTAGTATTATCAAATTAAAGAAATGGTGTTTATTTTATTTTTTAGTGTTTTCTAAATTTTAGTGTAGTCCAAGAATTCAAAGTAATGTTCTTACGCTAAAGAAGGGAAGAGGCGAATATTTGTATTCTGTAGAAAAAATATGCGTTCTCAGTTTCGACGAAATGCATATAGATTGAAAACTCTGCTATTACTCTAAACTGGACTAAGTTGGTTCTTTTCAAAATGTGCAGTTTGTTTTAATCAGAGGTCTCATTTCGCGCTCTGCCTCAAATTACTGAGAAACCGCGTTTTAGATAGAGGATTTGTTTTAGAAGATGTAACTGTTTTAAATTTTGATATTATTAAAGAGGTTTTAAATAGAGATTGAGAAGAAATCAAATTGTGCCACAAACTAAAACCAAATTATTTAATGGTCAAGGGAAACGAGAGACAAAAAGTCGCTCCAGAGAAAACATTATTTTCAAAGAGTATCGTAAAAGGTATACTCTACCCCACAGGAAATCAGAAAGCATCTGACTTCTTTGAGTTAATCGATAATATCTTCGGTATTATGAACAGTACCAACAAGAATAACAAGTATTTAACAAACTAATTTTGTTACGTACTTGTTAAAGTTATTCTTATTGTATCCTTTGTAACTAATTATTGATTAGATTTTGTGCTAGATTAGCATTCTAGATAAAATATAATAGTATAAAACACCAAAGTAATTGGCATAAAAAGACCTGCTTCCTTTACTCACACTTTTGAAAAATTAAATAACTGTTTTAGGTACTCTGAATAAAGCTATTTTGTCAAAATTAAGGTAACAATCTTATATACATTTATTTAATTGTAATATAGATATAAGTATAAATTACAAAATTATTAAAAAAATATCTATTATATTGAATCGGAAGAGAATTATAACAATGTAAAATTTACAATTAGGCAAAAAATCAAACGTAGGTTAGCAGAAATGTTGCCATATATGTCATATATGTTTAAACCTATGTCAATGTAAAGTTGTTTTTTGAGTAAATTTAAATAGCTGCTATTATAGTTATCTTAGAAGCAGTATAAAAATTCTCTCAGTTAGCATGCAAATAAAGAAATGATTAGAAATAAACGTGCATTAAATAAAAAAAACCTGCAAATAAAAATAAAAAAACCCACGGAACTTTATGTTAAAAGAGTAGCACATTTTATCTATTATTTTAAAATTGAGTAAGCATTATTAAATTTTTTAATGGTTCAGTCTAAAATGCATAAAGCAGTAACATTGCCTCTTCCAAATTATAGCTCTCTTTCACACACAGCTCATTTTAAACGCTGGTTCAAAAACGCAATTTCCAAGCTGTGAATTATATTGGCGCGCTCAGTGTCATCATGGCTACGTCATCACTTCCTCACTTTCTGCTTCAGGGGGGAAAGCTCTATGAACTAGCCCTTCTCTTCTAAGTCCTGCCTTCCGATATCGCAACCTGTCGTGAACAATTGTCCACACGGTTCACCATTCGTAGTGTCACATTTGTCACATTCGCAATATGGCACGCCGATCACTTCTCACTAGGTCGTCCACCTTGTCGAGATTGCTCGTGATGACAGTGTTTGCCTGTCCTGGTCTCGGATCATCACCCACACTCTCACGGCCTGCACGAAAACGGGCACTCCATTTTCTGACAGACTTGTCAGAGACACATTTCTCCCCGTAAACTGTCACCATCCGGCGATGAATAGCTGCCGGTTTCTCACCTTCCGCTGTTAGAAATCGGATAGCATCTCGCTGCTCCTCAGTCGTCAAATTTTGCAACGCGAACGCCATCCTGTCCTCATACGGACTGCCTCATCATTTAGACGCCGCTTTTGATATGAGCTCTGCTCTCTCCTGCGCATGCTCCGATCCCAGTCAGAGGTTCCAATCGCATCCCAAGATGTCTCGCTACGTTCTCCCATGGCAGAATATGCAAATATTTAACTGTTACGTTTTTACGTCGTTTCGTACCTTTTCATTTGATCACCCCTTGTAAATTCAGTGGTACGTGATTGACAATAAGGCAAGGAAGTATACTGTTAAGTCTTTTTCACATAGGTGGCCGTTGCAGATATAATAGTATTGTTACATTATTTTCTTCCTTCACGTTCGTACGGGGTTCGTAGATTTGGAGTGAATAACGACGACACTTGATGAAGTATCGAAACACACTTTTATTTAGACAGTACTAATCAAGACAGCTCCAAAATCACTTTTACAGTCGTCGAACTGTTATAAACACGCTGACACATTCAGCGACACAGCCTCCACACTGTCAGGAAATAACGGTGGAGACAGTTTCACTGCAAAACACCAGACTACAACTTCTAACCCTGTTTGGTCGTTCTCGGAACTCCACGTACTCTCGAGACTCTCCCCGCGATGCACTCGACGATACACAAGAGTATAGCTCTCGACTCAGGACAGTCTAAGACAAAACTCGACGATGCACTAAAAGACTCTCGATGCACTCGACGACCAACTCGGCGCTAGACTTCGAGACACTCGCTCAATAACTGACTATCAGCTCGCTAGACGAGGCACACACACACTCCCTGACTGAGGACCAGCAGGGTTTATATAGCTTTCGGCTTGTGTTCCAAAACATTCTGGGCTAAACCGGTAAGAATTCCTTCCAGAAGGTTCTCCATCCGTCCATGGTATATCGCCAATTTTGTCGCCAAATGTGGCAACCCTGCCTTCCCTTGCCATTTTATGGCAACCCTAAAACTGCTCTGCAGGGAAACCATCTTACCGCGCCTGTACATTTCGTAACAGTATTTTGGACTTTACTGCTATCAATGCTTGGGTTTTATACAGAGCCATATCTGGAAAATCTATTAGTAGATGGCAACTCATTCAAGACTTAGTTGAAGAACTGAGAGAAAAGTTCGTTCTCTCCCGACAAAAAAAGGTGAGATATGGGTGAACATTGAAAAGACGGACAACCACAAATTAAGGTAAACGAGTCCGATGCCACAGTTCAAAATGTGAAAATAAAACAAAAGATATTTGCACAAAATGCAAAGCACCCATTTGTAGTAAATGTACAAAACTTATAACTAAATTTTGCGCACAATGCATACAATAAATTGGATTTTTAAAAATCTATGCAACTAGTAAGTAACCAGTAAAATTTTTATTTTATTTTTTTAAAATAATGTCTAAACTTATTTAAATGATATACTCTGTTTTCCCACCAAAATTGGAAAAAACATGTTTTACTACTTTGTTATCAGTACTTAAGGAAATAAAATTTCAAATAATACAATTTTCTAAACATTTAGGTAATTGCCATTGATTTAAAAATATTTAACTAGAATTCTGAGAGATATTGATTGTTGCAGAAAAATAAAATGTTTTAGTTAACTAAAGTAATAACTTGTGTATATTTTTAGATGTTTTCTATCTAGGGTCATATTGACCCGCACCGCGGTTCTAGGTATATCGAAAATCCAGCGGTTCTAGCGTTAACACTTTTTCGCGGCTTTCTGGTCGGACTGCGGATAGTCAGAAAGTATCGAAATAATAAGCAACACGAATCAACAAAACATACGTAAATTTGCAAGACTATAGTTTCCAAGGTTAAACAGTATTTTTTCATTCATCTGTGGGAGTGAAAATAGCTGATGTTGAAGTAGTTTCTTATTAAACTTTGATATTATAAAACTGCAAATTTTTCTTATTCATATCATTAGGTTTATGTTTATTATAACTTATGTTATTTTGCTATATTTAATATCAGAATTATGATAGATTTAACAAGAGAATTATATTTGATATTTCAAATGCCCCCCTCCCCCTCCAGCTATCATTATTTTCCAATGACATTATATATTTTGCATTTCAAGATACATTCAACTAAGTTCTGCATAGATCAAAACATTTAACTATACTTTTAGAATATATGTAAAAAAAAATTCTTGAGAAATTCAATAGAAATCTATGATATTAGAGACTTGCTAATCGCAAAATAATATCATCAATTTATAAGGTTGCATCAATTTCTATTATAAATTCTTTATTCTGTTGTGTTCATTCTTTCTAGTCTGCAAAGTTTAAAATCATTGTTAAATTTATAATTTGATTTTAAGCTGTTTCAAAGACGATAAATTGAAACAAATTACATAAAAATGTTCATATTCTATGGAAATTTAAAGTATAGCTGAATGATGAAACAAAAATAAAATATTTCTTTACTGAAGTCATAAATTTTAAAATAATTACAAACATAACAAGTCAATATATTAAAAACATGATATTACTTTTACAACAAATATACATTGTACGTAAATACAAAATGATACGTACTAAAACCAAGCACAAATGACATACTTACTTCTTTAGAATAAAAACAGAAGAATTTGTAATATGAATATGGTTTACCATTATATAAGACAAACCATCTAACTTCTTCACAATTCATACAAATAAAGACATTGCTTTTAACAGTAAAATCTTAATTTTTTTAAACTAAATATTTCTGCCATCCCCCTCATTATTAGATGTGCAAAATAAAAGCAGTATTTGAATTAAGATCTGAAAACTATTTTAACCTCTGAAAATGTGATAAAAATGGCTTAATTCTTTATACATATGCAATTTATGATATTTTTTAATTTTACTATAAATTCTAGATACAAGAATATAACATATTCCTCCTTTTTTGAAGTTAGTCTTGTAAGATCTTTGCATTAATATAATCTATTTTAAATATTAAATTACATATCAATTTATTCACAAGAATTTATAATATTTTATTATAAGATAAATTAAACAGATATTACCCATTAGTGGGACATTTAAATTTTTAATTACTTAAATCTTCAATTCACAAACCAATCAATAAAAGAATGAAAAAATAGAAATACATTGGATAGTATATTTACATATACTGTAACCTAGTAAACCAAAACATAGCAAAAAAAAAAAAAAAAAAAAAAAAAAAAAAAAATTATAAAAACATTTTTTAGCTAAATGATTAAGAACAAAAATTTAACATAAAAATTTACAAAAGTTGCTCGAGCCACTAAAATCTATAACATAAAACATTTACCTGCTTTAAGAAAACAGGCATATCAAAAGTTTTGGTTACCAAAATTAATAATCATATTAACTATTTTTATTGGTTTAAAATAGAATGGAATTTTGTTACTAACATTTATTATTTAAATAATGGTGACATCTTATATCAGCAAGATAAGGAAGTGAATCATTCATTTCAGAATTCAGATCGCTAGGCTTAAAAATACTACTGGACCAATCAAAATCTGCTTCGACCATTAATTTTTTGTTACTTAAATGGTGCATTATAAAGGTATGTATACTAGCTGAAGATATATTAGTATTTCTTACACAGCAAAATGTTAGATGTGGCATTTTATTTTTCACAATTCTTGAGAAAGCATCATCACTAATAGATGTATGGCCAATATACAGTTCTCTGATATTTGCACAATTGTCAAATATTGTTCTTACACCTTCATTAGAAATATCAGTTCCTTCAACATCCAAAATTTCAAGCTGAGGTAAAATAGTGATAATGGATTCAATGCCACCATTATTAATGCGAAAACAACCCTCAAGGTATAATGAACGCAATGATTTTAAAGTTGAAAACACATGCAAATCCTGACTAGTTAGAAAATTACTCACGCCTCCAATGTCTAAACAAGTGAGATGAGGAACAGCAAAATGTGGATTTGTGCCAAAAAATAGATCAGGATAAATTTCAGAGCCTCGAACACTTAGGTGTAATAAACTAGAAGGCATATCTTTTAACGAAACAGAAGCTAAAGAACATGACATTAAAACTAGTTTCTTTAATTTACTGCTTCTATTTGAGAGTTTCCATAGAGTATTTTTTTTCACAGAAAGCAATGTCATAGTTCCTGTAGTTTTTAACAATTGAAATTCTTCTAGCACATTTGAGAAATGATGATGTATTAAACTATTGAACTGACTTGCTTTTAGTGCTTTCTTTATAATTATTTTTTTCCGTAAACTGAAATCCCTTGAAAGCATATACCATCTCTGACAGACTCTGAAAAGATAAAAAAAAAAATTTGAGATATTAAACAATTTTAAATATTAGCACATTTATAAAATGCGAACACTGTTTTGCTTAAGAGCAGTATTTTATTTACGCTTATATTGAGGCATAATTCAAATTTAGATATTATTAAAAAACACTAAGAGAATTCTTCACCTTAATAACATCAGCTGAAGTAACTACCTTAATATACTACTTAAATCCTGTTCATGAAATACATGTAAGTATTCATGATAAATTATCATAGATATGAGATGCATTCAAAAATTAATGACTGGTAATGTTAACACATACATAAAAAATGCACATAACTGGCACAACGATCCTGATATTTGTGAGCCTTCAAAACAAATAATTCTTTCAAACAAGACTTGATAGATTCTTCTTTAGAAAATGACTTTACATGCTACAGTCAAAAGTCGTTAATCCGGACTCGTCGGGACTTCGGCGATTCCGGATTATCGATTTTTCCGGATAATAGATCATCAGTTTAAATCTGGTAAAATGGCATGCAGAAATTATAAAATTCAAAATATGAAAACGTAATTTACGAAATAAAGAACAATTATGATCTAAAGGGTATCAAAATTTACAAAAAAAAAGCTTAATATTTATTTGTTTACTTTATTAAACATTTCTTTCAATGTAAGTTGTTTAAGTTGCTTCGTTTTTTATGTGATAATACATTCTCTTTAATTCTATAAACAGACATAATTTCTTGTTCAGTTACAAAGTTCCGCTGTTCAAGTCCTATAATTGCTGTGTCGAGAATACCGACTAAATTGTCAATCGAAATTTATTCGTTTTCAATAACCTCTGTCACTTTCTTTCCTATCGGAAGCGAATTATAATGACGAGGCATTTGATTTAAATCATATCAAAGACGGAGTACATCGAGATGAAATACTACATTGAGTAAGCAATTATAAGCCAAATAAAATAAAAACATCTGCCCTTAAGATAAGGATAGTGCTGACAGATCAACTTCCAATTCATTGCACGCCGCCGCGGCGTTAAAGATAAACAAAGTTTAGATAAACAAACGTTAAAGTTTAGATAAACAAAGGATATGCCTTTATTCATTTTTTGCAGCAATTCCACTTTTTGTTTAATCGACTCCGAAAGATACTTTCGCTTTGTATATCCTTTACATATTAGTAAATATATATCGGAAATTCTATTTGACAAAATCGAAAGTTTAAGCTTACTTTTATAAAATTGTTCTAACAGTCTGCAAAAAATAATAATCCGGATCCAATTCGAACAACGCAATCTGCAACATTAACTGAAATAGATAATTAGATAATTTTAGCTGAGCTTATCCCGTCCGTTATACATTAAACGCGCATTCGTAAACGTATTTTGCGCACGCGCACACGCGAATTCACAGCGGTAAAGGTCTTACGCGCATGCGTCGGCGCAGAAAGTTTGTAGCTTTGAGGTCCGGATTATAGATCATTCCGGATTATGGGTGTCCGAATTAACGACTTTTGACTGTATTATAATATTACATCCTCCATCCAACAATATGGTATATATTTGAAAAATTTGTACAGATTAATAAGTAAAGAACTATAATCAAGTGTCTTTAGGAGAAAATCCATATACTAGCGAAACAACTAAGATACAGTTAGCTGGTGTTTGATTTTATCTGCATCAAAAACATCAGCGAAGTTACATAGTTTAGTTGGAGAGCTGTAAAGCCAAAGAGGAGGTCGATTTGCTCATGGAAGCAAAAGAAGTTTATTCTGTCCTTGAAATGTCCTGCAAAACTCAACACGATATCCATATGCATACCCAAATTGAAATGAGAAATTAAAGGGCTATTGATAATTTAAACTGTAATTTTGATTTATGTATTTTTTATCTTAAATATTATGTTTGAAGTAGGCATAATTAGAGTGCCAAGTAAACTGTGGCCACAAATGTTAACTGAAATAAAACTGAATACTATTTAATCTCCCTTGGCTGCCACATTTGCTATTCATTATGGATCAGTAGCTATACTATCAATAAGTCTACAACAATAATATATGTATATATATGCACATAACTGAAAATTAAATGACAACCATCCAAGCAATTTTTTTTTTTATTTTAGAATAAAGACTATAATATCAAAATTTAAATTATGAATAATTAAATTTAATATCAAAGTTCTTATTACACATATTCTCATTTATTTTAATTTATTTACATATATCTTTATTTATTTTTTTTAAGTAAGGGAGAAACTTCAGTTTCTTCATCATGAATGAAATTAATTTCACATCACTAAAAATATTATACAAATATCATGAAAAAAGTTAATTCTAGTGATGTGATGATGTAAAAAATTGGAGAATTTGCACTAAATATACTGATGGATACCCATTTTACAGCATTCAAAAATCTCAGATAAACTATCCTACACACATAAAAGTACTTGTTAAATTGTGAGAATCTACTGCTAAAATACAAATGGTGGTTTTTCAAAAATTTATATTTTTGAAGTGATTGGTACTCCATACTGTGAAATTCTAGGAGCATCAAAGCTGCATATACCTTAGTCACAAAATGAAAAATAAGGAAAAGACTACGTTCTACATCAAATGAACTTTATTTATACACTTAAGACTTACTCAGTCTTAATTTCAATTATAAATGTATACCATAATTTTGGGCAAAATCAATTATGAATGTGTATCATATTTTTGAGCAGAGGGAATTCATAACTATATTATATACATTATGCTTTCACTTAATGCCTGTTCCAGAAAAATCTTGTCTTGAAAGCTATAATTGACATCCATGAAAACATATGATAAATAAAATTTTTATTGATTATAGAGATACATTAGATGCAGACATGAAAAAAAGTCTCTTAGAATCATTACATATGAGCAGAAAACAAAAGTAAAGTTGAACATGAAACAAAGAAGTACCATTCATAAGAAAATTAAAATCTTAATGGCAGAAGATTAGCAAATGAAGCCAAACTTCTTACAAATAAAAAAAGCTGAACCTGAAATTTAATTCTTTCAGCACAGAAAAACATTGTGTGATTAAATGTATCTATATATACTAATGCTGCTTTCTCGAAATATGTATGAAATTAATTTGATATTTTTTTTTCAATGATAGATGCCATGCTGGCAGGAAGATTATCCATTAATTTTGAAATTTTGCAATTGTAATCAAATACCATTTCTGCAAAAATAGTAGAGGACAGTTTTTCACTGACTTAACATGCAACCATTATTCTGAGTACATAGGGACTCTGTAGAGATCTTCTGCAATATGAAGTCAAGGCTCTGAGTAGAAGAATCCAGGTCTTTTATCAGTGGCGGCTCATAATAAGCACTGTGGAACTGCAGCACCCCCTATTTCCACTTATTATTATTTTTAATATTTAATATAGCATGCCCTTTAGTCTTTAATTCTTTCTTTATATTTTTACAATACATAATCCTTAAGCTTAATGTCAGTAGGTACCCCCTACTTCGTGAAAAAGGTACGAAATTCTTTGTTTGGAACTGCGCGCTTCAAGTTCCAGCGACGTGGTGTTTGGCTGTTCTGTGCATGCGCACACAGAAAAGCAGCACGCGAGCCGGGTAGAGAGTAGAGCACTGTCGCTCTTGCAGTGCCGAAATTCTGGCATGTTGTTGGAAACGTGATTTCTTTTAACTCCGGGCGTGTGGTATTCCTCCACGAGGTTGAACTTCACCCATACGAACCATTAGGAAGGATGCCGTAATGCCTTTAAAATTCTACTGTCTTAATTCAATTATTTTTGCCGATAGATGGCGTTACCTCCTCGCACTTGGTACTACCAGAGGGTATAAAAATCCGTTCAGTGGTTGCTTTCCATTATTTGAAGTTCAGATTTTGAGCGTAATGTGCATTTGCCCCTCGCTCCCTATTTTAACTTCGCTAATATTTCTTTATGCTTGATCAGACAGCCTGGCTCAGTAAAAGTAGGCGGCCAGTGCAACTCTGATTAAAAATCTAGTTATAACCACGTGCAGTGCTGATAAGCACCACGTGTTTCTGTGATTCCTATTTTCTTCTTTCTATGTATTTCTTTCTCCTGATGAGGAGAGACCTTTAGCTGCCCTCGAAATCGATTGTTTCATTATACCTACGCTAAATATAAGGTTGTTTTTTACGATTTTGATAATCTAAATAGGTTCTTAGTGAAATTACGAAACAGATAAAAATTCTCTTGAGAGTTCCCATGACTACATCAGAGGCAGAATGCTGCTTTTCAACATTGAAAAGAATGAAAAATTTTCTAAGAAGCACTAGGAATTCGGAAAGACTAAATGCGCTTACATTGCTTTCAATAAAAAAAAAATTTCCTCAGTTGTCATCCAGAGATCAAGAAGAAAATTATTGATCTTTTCCTGCAAATTAAAACAAGAAGAATGGATTTCATTTTTAAATGAATAGACAAAGATTGAATTGTAACAATTTTGGTTAAAGTAATTAGGAAATGTTTAATTTTTTTTCTTGTAAGATTTCATGAAGTTTCAAAATAAATTTTCTTTTTATACATGTTTGCTTCCTTTTAGACAACTGTGCCCACCAGCAGCCGAGCGGTAAAGATGCTGAACACTGGTAGTTCAGTCCGAGGTTCGAATCCCGCGAACGGGTTGGCTGCATGGGCGTTTTTGTGGTTTTCCCCATGTGTAACGTGTATACGTGTATACGAGCCAGTTTTCCTTAGAAAGTCTTGCACAAAGGCATCCCTCCCTTTAGACAGATAGCCCTTGTGTGCTTTGACATTAATTAAATAATCCAATCCTTTCAGACAATTTTTAAAGGTTAAATTTTTTTGGAACAGCGCCCCCACTAATTTTAGCCACGAGCCACCACTGTCTTCTATACCCATGTCAGCAAATCAGCTTTAACAGCATGTGTCCTAGATAGGTGAGAATTAAACTGATCTAAAATAGGTCTAGTCTCACTCTGAATCGTTGTCCCATTGTGGGCAAAATGAAATTTTCTAAAATACTAAGATTACCTCTGTGTTCACAGTTTCCTCCACAGGAAGTATGGCAATAACAGAAAGTCAATTTATCTCTCATAATGCATTTTGACTCTATATTTAAACTAACCAATCCAAGGTTGAATTTAGTTTATTAGTGCACCACAAATCAAAATTACATAATATGCATGTAATGGCACATCAGTATACTATTAACTTTGGTAAACTGCACCTATTTTCGAGAGATTAAATTTTAAAAATAGGAAAGAACAAATTAATTTATCATGGAATTATGTAATTTATATAAAAGCACATTTAAAAAAACTTGCAAGTGTGTGTTGAAAATGTGCTGTTGTAGAAATATGCAACAACATATTTTTCAAAATTCTATTAGATTGGGGAAGTAAACAGATAACAAAAATTAGTTATTTAACAATTTCAAACAAAACTTTATATTTCAGCATGCATATTCAAAAAACATTAAGAAAATGAATATTTAATATTAAAATTTACAATTTTATATTTAGAAAGAACATTCATGACTTATAAAAAGCCATTTATATTATGCTACATATTTATATTATGTTAGATATATAATTTCATTTCTTTTTATTCTTTAATAATTTTAAATGAAAACTATATTATTATTCAAACAAGGATTTTCTCGGTTTTCCTTACACACATGTTTCTGTTGTGTTTAATTTTCAAGAACTAATTATTTACCCATGTAAGTCCTGCCAAAAAATAGTAATTATTTTTTCTTGCAATAGTATATAAATCTGAATGTAACTCCTTTGGAAATTTATTCATATAAGTATTTATAATTCTAATAGAGATGCTGTACGCACCTTAGATAAAATGATTTCATGCTATTCTTGTAGAAGAAAAACTAATAGGTGGCCAGTCGTATTTTCAAATATTCTTGATGTTTTAGCTGTAAATGTTCATCATAAATTCAAGCGATATAATCATGTATTGGAATTACAAATCACAGAGAAGATGACGAATTTTCATTGAAGTTTTAGGCATGGCATTAATAAAAAACCATATTTGTAGAAAAGATGTGCTCCCACGACAAGAAGCTGCAGCTGAATTAGTGGAAAGTGTGCAGGGCAGGCAAAAAACTTTGGAAATTCTACTGCCAAAACACAGAGCTCAGTGAGCACAAAGAGGTCTCTGTTATCTCTGTACATCAGACAATAAATTTCAAAATGTATGCATGAAGTGTGGTAAAGTGCATGAAGTCTCACTTGAATGAAGTATGTATGAAACACATTTCTACAGTTACTCACTGAGGAATATTTTACTACATTAGAAATATAATTATAAATCAGGTAATTTTGCTTATATATATGACATAAAAATGAAAAGGAATATGCATTTTTTGTTTAAATTTCCATTATTATTTCCCAATATCGAAGATGTCTGGTAAATGTCATAAAATTTGTATAATTAAAACTTAATTTTTTTGTATGAAAATGGAAGTTTCTGATATTTTTGCAATTATTTTTTGAATTAAATAATGATAAGTATGCCTAAAAAATTTTGTGTTTTATGTGAGATACTTTCTTAAAGAAGAAAAGAACTTGTTGCATTGATTTAAAAAAAAATTAAATAAAAATATAGTTAATAATAGAAATAAGAAACATTGGGTGCGTTTGGATCCAAGCATAATGTGTGTATAGACGAAATGAACACAGCAGCAGGATTAAAATACAGTCAAAAGTCGTTAATCCGGACTCGTCGGGACTTCGGCGATTCCGGATTATCGATTTTTCCGGATTATAGATCATCAGTTTAAATCTCGTAAGATGGCATGCAGAAATTCTAAAATTAAAAATATGAAACCGTAATTTATGAAATAAAGAACAATTATGATCTAAAGGGTATCAAAATTTGCAAAAAGAAAAAGCTTAATATTTATTTGTTTACTTTATTAAACATTTCTTTTAATGTAAGTTGTTTAAGTTTTGCTTCGTTTCATGTGATAATACTTTCTCTTTAATTCTATTAAACAGACATAATTTCTTGTTCAGTTACAAAGTTCCGCTTTTCAAGTCCTATAATTGCTGTGTCAAGAACACCGACTAATTTGTCAATCGAAATTTTTTCGCTTTCAATAACCTCTGTTACTTTTTTTCGCTATCGGAAGCGAATTATAATGACCAGGAACTTGTTTTAAATCATATCAAAGACGGAGCATATCGAGATGAAATACTACATTTGGTAAGGAATTATAAGCCAAATAAAAACATCTGCGCTGAAGATAAGGATAGTGCTGACAAATCAACTTCCAATTCATTACGCGCCCGCCGCGGCGCGGCGTTCCCCCCCCCCCGCCGAGCAGCGTGAAATTGATAAACAGATTTCGGATTTCAAAACATACTTTCGCTTTAGATCCTTTACATATTAACAAATATATATCGGAAATTCTATTTGATATAATCGAAAGTTTAAGCTTACTTTTATAAAATTGCTCTTACAGTCTGCAAAAAATAATAAGCCGGATCGAATTCGAAAATTAAGGAACAACGCAATCATCAACATTAACTGAAATAGATAATTAGATAATTTTTGCTTATACGTCCATTATACATAAAACGCGCACGAGAAAACGTATTCTGCACTTGCGCACACTGATATGCGCAGTCGTAAAAGGTCTTAGGCGCACGCATAAACGCCTATGCGCATGTGTCAACGCGGCGCATGCGCAGAAAGTTTTTAGTTTTGATGTCCGGATTATAGATCATTCCGAATTATGGGTGTCCGAATTAACGACTTTTGACTGTAACTACTAATTTTCATGAGTTAGGATGGTGAGAAATTAGTTTGCCAACAGTTGCTGACTTTGCAGAAGGGTTGAACAGATAATCAAAATATCAATATCATTAATAATAAACAAGAAAATTTCACATGCTTTCGCTTTCTTACAGCGAAAGAAAATATTTGACCTTTCTACTATTTTTCAAGCAGACTTCAAATGAGGTTGCCAGATTTTTCTATTAGAAATTTTTATTTTATTTATTAAAGAATGCCAGATTTTATTTACATAAACTATTATAATAAGTGGTAATTACCTTAGATAGCAGTTGGCTTTCTTTAACAAATTGGTACTGATACATTATTTTTAAAAATCAAACAAATATATGTATGCAGAATACCTCATTACTTTACATATTTAGTTAATAAATTTTTAATAGTAGTACATAATTAAAAAATTCATGAACAAAATATGCTATTCATTTTTATCACCTTTAAAACCTGCCTATCCCATCAAAATGTTTCTTTTTGTATTTAATTTGGTATTCATATGGAAACAACATTTTATATATCTTAACTCTTTCAAATCGAAGTCGCACCAAACACCCGAGCATTCAGACAGCGGCAGATCATCCAAATGCCTAAATAATTTCCTACATAGTGCTTTCCCCCATCATGTTACTTCATTGTTTTCAGGAGTTGTTAAATGACATGTCAATCATTCTTTTCAAGCGACTAAAAGTAGTTCTGTTATTTTAATGTATCTTCTTTTTCCTTTGTTTACAGTCAATGTTTAGCTTAGCCCGAAATTGCAATCCCGTCTCAAAGGGGAACTTCACACAGGGTGAAAGCATCCAAGAAAGAAGTTGTAGCTTTACTTAAGTAGGTTATTGTTAGCGTTGTAGTATTTAATTTGTCATGGGGGAAGGAAAAGCAGTCTAACAGAAATTCGTATACACACAAGTGCCATTTTCTTGAGTTTTCGATGTTTGAGGAAAGAGATTTGGTTCTCTCTTGATGCAAAAGAGTTAAGAAGAACAGCTATATATTTCAAACAGCCTCATACATGAATGCTGTTTTTTATTTATAGTGTTCATCAGGTTTATTTCATATGTGCGATATAAAACAAAAGTACTAGAGAGGTATTCACTTCTGCAGTGAAACAAGCCCGTTTTAAAGTTTTTTTTTAGGAGGTTATGCGTAGTCTTCTGTTTTGGACCCCAAAATTTTACAAATATCTAAATTGAAAATTAACTTCTAACACAGAAAAACTGTTTTCATAAAAAAGGGGGGGACCCTTTATAAAAATTTTGATTTTAAAATCAAAACTACTGCCATAAAATTAGTAGTTTAGCATAAATTTTATAATATTTCATTATGGCTCTTGTTTTTTTGTAAAGGCTTTGCAACAGAAAATGGCACTTGTGTAATTTGATCTTAAGAAAGAGCAAGTTGTTGCCAAATGTTGCAAACGTCTTCATAATTAAATTGACTGCAGTAAATGAAAAATCAACAATTCATACAATATGTTTACAATACAACTTATACATTATATATATAGAGAGAGAGAGAGAGAAGAAATTTAATATAAATTTTACTTATTATAGTATTTAATACAATTTCATCAGCAGTTTATTTAAAATAATAACACAACACAGTACAAAGTCCGTAATCTGGACTCATCAGGACTTTGGCGATTCTGGATTAGAGGTTTTTCCAGATTATAGATCATCAGTTTTAATCTGGTAAGATGGCATGCAGAAATTATACAATTAAAAATACGAAACTGCAATTTATGAAATAAAGAGCAATTATGATCTAAAGGGTATCAAAATTTACAAAAAAAAAAAGCTTAATATTTATTTGTTTACTTTATTAAACATTTCTTTCAATGTAAGTTGTTTAAGTTGCTTTGTTTTTTTGTGCTAATACTTTCTCTTTAATTCTGTAAACAGACATTAATTTCTTGTTCAGTTACAAAGTTCCATTAGTTCCATTGTTCAAGTCTTGTAATTGCTGCGTTGAGAATACCGGCTAACTTGTCAATAGAAATTTTTTCGTTTTCAATAACCTCTGTGTCACTTATCTTCACTATCGGAAGCGGTATTTTCTGGACTATACTACAGATTTCGCCATCCGTTAATTGATTGATGATTGGGGCATTGTCGTCGCAACGAAAAACTTATGTTACATCACCTTCATTTATTATTGCTTCTCCACATTTTTTTACAAAATCCAATAACTGGAAAATTTCAAGTTTGCGATGTCCAAAAACCTTCAAATTTGCGGCTATCATCTTCATCGTCCTCACCATGAAATATGGTAGCTGGCCATAAATTATGCCAAGCATTTTTTAATGTATCTGGAGACACATCCTCCCACGATCTTGCGATGCTCCACACAATAGATTTTATGCTAAAAAATTTCAAAAATTCTTGAATAGTCTTGCCATTGTTCAAGAAATTTAACATAGATTTTTAAAATGCTACTTTATATTTGCATTTCAGCACGTCGCTATTCCCATATCCATAGGCTGAATGATAGGCATAAAATATGGAGGGAAGACTAATACGGATACATTATCTTTCACTAAAACTTTCAATGAAGTATGCGCCGAACAGTTGTCAGCAACCAGGACTATTTTTGAGTCATCAGATAAACCAACCAAATTCAAATGTCGCTGAGCCTCGGGTATAAAATTATTTTCAAACCAATCATTCATCAACGCTTGTGTCATCCATGCTCTTTTATTTGCGGAATATATAATGGGGAAAATCATTATTCCTTTATATGCTTGAGGTCGTGCATGTTTTCCGATTACAAAAAGTTTGCACTTGTGCATTCCTCCAGCATTTGCGCACGCTAAAATTGTTAGTCTCGCTTTGGAATCTTTAACACCAATTAGAGCCTTTTGCCAAGGTATTTCGCTGTACATATTGACAGAAAAGACCAGTTTCATCAGTGTTGTAAATTTGTTCTGGAGATAATCGTTCACTAGTAATGAGTTCAATGCATCTGCAAATTGTTCAGCAGCTTCAGTATCAGCTGAAACTTTTTCACCTGAAATTTTTAATTGTCTTATAGCATGGCGATTTTTTAATTTGGTTAACCAACCTGTCGAATATGTGCACTCAGTGTTTAAGTTCATTTCTTCATGAAATATTTTGGCTTGACCATTAGCATTGGACCCGTCAATGGCACGCTCTCGCTCTTGCCATGATCGTCACTATTAGCATAATGAACCCTTTTTCTGTTATTCATTGCAAGTGGAGAGTCAGAATCTACAAAAAATTCAAAAAGTTCCTTTTTCTTTTCGCTTATGTCACATACAGTTGACATTCCAATGTCATACTCCTCGCATAATTTTGAGACGGATATGAGATATGCCTTTCCATTTTTTGCAGCAATTCCACTTTTTGTTTGATGGACATCGAAACATGCTTTCGCTTTGTAGATCCTTTGGCAGCTCCAGAATTGGAAACTCTTTTTGACATAATCAAAAGTTCAAGCTTAATTTTTATAAAATTGCTCTAAAAGTCTGCAAAAAATAATAAGCCAGATCCAATTAGAAGATTAAGGAACAGCGCTATCTGCAGCATTAACTGAAATGCCTTAGAATCAGTAAAGATAATTTTAGCCTAGCTTATACCGTCCATTATACATTAAATGTGCATGCATAAAGCTTACAAAAAAAAGTTTGTGGCTTTGAGGTCCGGATTATAGATCATTCTGGATAATGGACGTCCAGATTATGGACTTTGTACTGTACTACAGAACTTATTGAGCATAGGTATCAAATCCAGTTTTAAAATGATTTATACTTTTACTGGTGAAATGGATTACAGACTAGATTATCAGACTCTGCTGGCCATATTCATCATATGAATTAATAGCTGATAAAGTAAATTTTAGATAAAAAAATGGGTATGCGGAGATAGAGAAAGATTAAATGTACTGTTGCGGTTTTGATATGACAGTACTGAGTCATTACCACAAAGATTTTAATTTATATATTTACCCTGTTACAAAAGGAATTATATGCATTAACATTATGCTATATATACACTGGTGTGCAAAAATTAAGGACGAAGTCGAAAAATTAGCATATCAGCTGAAGGAAGAGGCAGAGCGAACAGAAAGACCAATCAGGAGATTAAGTAAGGTGATGTACGGTAGCACATGCGCAGATATGCAGGTAGCCGCAATGGGGGAGTGTCTGAGTAGTATAAAGCATGTTGTCGGTGTAAGATCAGTATTTCTGGCAAAGAGATTGCACGCCGTATAGCAGATAAAATCACACCGAGTTGCTGCCTCAGCGAGAAATGGCGAATAATCAATCTGTTAGACGACATCTGGATGCTTTTACCCGAGGTCAAATCATTGGGAAGTTGGAGGAAGGCCGCAGTGTGACAAGTGTGGCTGCAGAGTTCGGAATTGCTCACAGCATCATTTCACGACTTTGGAGACAATTTCAAACTACAGGAACAGCTATCTGGGGGTTTAGTAGTGGTCGTCCACGAGGAACCACACCCGCAGATGACCGGTATATTGCCTTACAGGCCAGAAGAAACAAGCGGCAGACAGCGAGAGAAATCGCTAGACACACGAAACAGGCGACTGGACAACCAATATCGCGTTTTACCGTGGCCAGATGACTGCACGGTGGTGGTCTGTTTGCACGACGCCCTGTATGGTGTGTACCTCTAACGCCTGCCCATCGGAGAAGGCGTTCTCTGTGGTGCCGGGAACACCAGAATTGGAGAGACAATGAATGGGGACGAGTACTCTTTACAGATGAGAGCAGATTCAGTCTGAGTAGCGATTCTCATCGCATACTCATCTGGAGAGAGCGGGGAAGTTGCAATCATCCCTCGAACAGCATTGAAAGGGACAGGTATGGAGGTGGCTGTGTTCTCATTTGGGGAGGCATCATACTTGGTAGTCGTACAGACCTTCACATCTTCGACGCAGGTTCAGTCAACGGGACCCGTTATTGCAACGAGATTCTTCTTCCATATGTGCGTCTTTTTAGAGGCGCTATGGGTCCGCAGTTCCTTTTCATGGAAGACAATGCACCATGTCATCACACAGTAGCTGCCGAACAGCTCTTAGAGAGTGAGGATATTGAACGTATGGAGTGGCCGGCACGATCTCCGGATCTCAATCCCATCGAGCATGTATGGGATTTTCTAGGCAGACGCTTGGCAGCTCGTACCTTACCACCAGTAACGATTCCAGAGCTTCGTTTGGCGCTGCAAGACGAATGGGCAGCAATGCCTGAACAACTCATTGACGCCCTCATTCTCAGCATGGGCAGATGCTGTGAAACCTGTCTAGCAGTCAGGGGAGATCATATCCCCTATTAAAGACCGGATGTTTCTTGCTGGACACCCATCACAGGGATGTTTCGGCCTTCAGTCACATTGCACTCCATGCTACTTTTTCAATAAAGCTTCTTTTTATCCCTCTGATTTCTCTTTTAGTAAGTGTTGCTTACATTACTCATGTCCTTACGTATTGGGGATCTTACGGTATTAAATGTGTTGATTTGGAAAGCTTTTGTACAAAGTTATATTGAAAAAACCGTCTCGTCCTTAATTTTTGCACACCAGTGTATTATGTTAGATATGTAATTTGATTTATTTTTATTCTTTAATAATTTTGAATGAAACTATATTATTATTCAAACAAGGATTTTCTCAGTTTTCTTTACACACATCTATCTGTTGTGTTTCATTTTCAAAAACTAATTATTTACTCATGTAATTCCTGCCATAAATAGTAATTTTTTTTTTCTTGTAAAAGTATATAAATCTTAATGTAGCTTCTTTGGAAATTTATCCATATAAGTATGAGCATAAGTAGCAAATCCAGTTTTAAAATAATTTACACTTTTACTGGTGGAGTGAATTACAAACTAGATTATCAGACTTTGTAGGCCATATTCGGCATATGAATTAATAGCTAACAAAATATATTTTAGATAAAAAAAATGGGGCTGTGGAGATTAAGAAGGATTAAATGTACAGCTGGAGCAAATCCTTGAGCAGATTACTCTAGTAATTCCAGATGCCGTCTCGGAGACGATGAGCAGCCCGTGTGACTGGCAGGTAGCAAATCGTTGTCAACAACCGGTGTCGCAAAAAGCGATGTGTCCTTCTCTCCAAGGTGAGAGGGCAGGGGTTGAACCCCTGTGCCTGATTCTGAGGGGTGAGAGGACTCTTTAATGCCATTAAGTTGGCGGAAAGAGGAATTGTTGTTGTTGTACTGCTACGGATTTGATATGATAGTACAGAGTCATTATCACAAACATTTTGATTTATATATTTATCCTGTTACAAAAGGAATTATTTAAAAATATTCCCATATAAAGGTTAGTAAATTTAAATTCTTGTAAGCTTGTACAGTACAAAGTACGTAATTTGGACCTTCCATTATCTGGAATGATCCATAATCCAGACCTCAAAGCCACAAACTTTACGCAGGCGTGTAGAGAATGGGCATACTTTACGCATGCGCACATTGAAAGAAATGTTTAATGAAGTAAACAAATAAGTAAATGTGTCTTAATTAAACAAATAAATATTAAACTTTTATTTTGTAAAATTTGATACCCTTTAGATCATAATTGCTTTCATAAATTATGGTTTCATATTTTTAATAGTATAATTCCTGCATGCCATCTTACCAGATTTAAATTGATGATCTATAATCCGGAAAAACCCCTAATCCGGAATCGTCAAAGTCGTGACGAGTCCGGATTATAGACTTTGTACTGTACTAGGAAATTTCAGGCTTTGAATGTAATTTAACAAAATATGCTAAAAAACTCTTAAAATCTTTCACTTGCACACTTAGACAATTCTTGACATCAAGGGATTTAGTATTCTTAAAATCAACTAACATTATGCTTTCTCTGTGAATATCAAAAATGAGGATATTTTAAGAAGCAAATTTTAATTTGCATTTCTATTGGTGCTCATAGCTCAAAAATGGTTTGAAGTTTATGGCTTAATAGGTACCTTAAAGTGCTACCGTACATTTTTGGCACCATATTTATGCATTTCTACTTTAAATTTCTCCCATACTCTTGGCTCAGAGCTATACAAAGTGAAATGATTAGGAACAGCAACGAAGAAACATTTTCTAATTTTACAACAAAATCCTCCAAAAACTCACTGTGTAAGAAAAATACGGCCTACTTTATTATTTCATTTTATTTTTTAAATTAATTTCACGGTGAAGAGAGATACAGAGAACCTCTCCAAGATTGCATACAGGTGAATCCAAATTCCGTTCTTACAGAGCATGCATGCATCATTTGTGGCTCTAAAAATGGACCAATTTGCTTGCCAAGTAAGAATTCTGAACTTTCCATTTGCTTCTTCATAATAAAATTGAAATGTCTTCAAAACATACAACCATCCATTCTACGGAGAGGAAGATAGTTCACAACATAACTAAAAATTTTTAAGAGGAAGCAGATGCTATAAAACTTCTTCTAATTCTATACGCAAAAAAGATTGTGGCTGTGGCCACTGGTGTTTTGCTATCTACAATTTAGCATATCAAAAAGAAAATGTTGGCTTATCTAGTCATTTACCACCTCAGAATAACACCGAAAATACCCTAATTAATAAAATGCTATATAGTATAATTTCAGTCATTTTGTTACATGGAATATTATAAATGAAAAATTTTAATGCTTTCAAACCTATACTTCCTGAGGTGAAGGAAAGAATTTATTTTTCCTGGGGGAAAAAAAAAAAAAAAAAAATTCTCAATAAAATTTTCTATAAAGGTTTTTGACATTCATGCTGCTGAAATTTTTACAAGATTTTAATTAAAAATCCAAACACTGTGACATGTGCAGAAAGCATGCATAGTGAGTTCTTGATATTATTTTAATGCTGTAGCCATCAATAACCAAAAAACAGAGTTAGAGAGAACACATTCTGAAAAGGGTGCCATAAAATTGTCTTCAAGCCTCAACTGCTAAAATTCCTAGCCCTGCAACTGATGAGAAAGTATCCTGAAACCCCCAGCACACATACAATTTGCTTCAGATGCACATCCTAGGCTATGAAAAAGTAGTGTGTCATAGTAGTGTGTGTAATGTCTAAATGTTACCAAAACCAAATTCATAACCCCCAACTCAAGATTAATTGAATAATTCTTTACTTTAAAGAGACTTATTTCATAATAAGACAATAATTCGGTCCTTGTCTCTTACATTATATTAGCTAGCGAAGTGCTAAAATATGGATTAAAAGTAGATGAAAGATATCTGTTACTAAACATATACTTTTCCATAATATAATAATCAAAGTATGTTCATTTCCTTAGTTACACGAGCCTCTTTTCCAAATTGTTTGAGTGAGTAAACTGAAAATTGTACATTAATTAATTCTGTGTTTAATTCCTTTTAACTGAAATTATTTCTTCGACTTATGCGACCTAAACTGTGAATTTAAAATATATCATTGAATACATCAAAGTTTCTTCATTTAAAACTTTCATAAAAATAAACGATTATGAAACGCAGAAAGAAAAAATCTTAATTAAATTAATAAATAAAAAAAGAAAGTCATGACAGTTAATTGTGGTTTATTTAAATACCTACCTTGAACACATGCACAAATCTACAAAATCAAGTCTAGAAAATATATCTAAAAGTATCATGTCTGGAATGCATTCAATATTCATAGGGAACTGATTATTTGACTGTGTTTCATTATAACTGATCGAATTACAGTCAGCCATACAAACTGAATAAGATGACCAACACTATCAGCGGTATTTCTCTGAATCGAAGTGGAGAAATACACAAAAAAATCCTAAGCACTACGATCTTTAAGCCCGCTGACGAGGTATCACGTAAATGATTTCAAAAGAAGGAAGGGATAGGAAGGGAAGAGATCTCTTTAGAGCTCATTAAAAGTAGGTTTAGGAATAAACTATAGTTTGACACGATTGTCAAACTTTGCGTAACCTAAATTTATATTTTGACAGCATACTGTCCATAAAAAAATATTTTTCCAACGGGTATATTTTAGTTCCTGAATTTTTGAAAAGAACAAACTGTATAATATAGCAAATTTTGAAAACACCGGCGACTTTTGTTCATTTCAGAAAAGTTCTGCCCAGTATGTTACAGAAATGGGATATTTTTAGGAGGGGGAATTTGGGATGAAAAACAAAGCCAAATTAGCTATAAGTTGTCAAAGAGAAATGAACGCATTTTTAAATGCGTTTCTCTATATATTTCCCCCTTCTTCCCAGCTGCTATTCGTTGCAGGATATTTATTTCCATTGGCATAATAAAGTTTCCCATCAACGTTGCTTTCCCTAGGAAGGATTACTTTATTCCAAGACTTGCAACAAACTCCCAAATATTTCAGAATCACCTGAATATTGTAGATACCAATACTAATTGAATAATCCAACTCCATACTTATCCTCATATTCATGAAATACCAGTATGCAGTAACAAATTATGAACAATAATTAATGATTGCACGTTAAAAGAATATTTGTAGCTTTAATTTAAAACGGAGCAAAGCTGTCGTTTTTATCAAAAGGATGAGACTGTCAAAAAATGTCAGAAAACAATACTATCCTCTTCAAAATGGCATATATGCTCGTCTTAGGAAAAGTAAGAATTCGTCTTTAAACGAAACGAAAATCTATTGTGAAGAGAAATACAGCTTTCAACAAATTCTTCTTGAACTTCATTTCAAACGAAAGGTAATTATTATGAGACCTTTCTTCTTCCGTATTACAGAAAACAAAGTGTTCTTTTATTACATTTCTCTTGAACTCTTATGAGAAAATGAAGAAGGTCAAGAAGATGTTAGCTGTTTGAAGCTAGTGAGGTGACAAGGTTTACAATGGTTGCTGATCTTTCGGTGAGTACTGGCAACCCGTACTAGAGTTGGTGTTGGTTCTGGCAGAGTGAGCACGTACGTTTCGGCGAGCCAGTTCTTAAATAATGAAAATTTTCTTTCTTTGTTAGTTTGCTGTTTTGTTTAAAATGGCTGTATTGGTATGAAGATGATTGAGTTAATTTAAATGAAGTGTGAGAAATTAAGTGACGCTTGTCAATATCGTTATCTGTGTGTATGAAAGTACTATCACATCTGCAGGCTATTCCCAACAGAGCGTTTAGAAACATTTCTGGAAATCTTTGCTTTCAGAGAATTGGTTGACTTACCCGAAAAGCAATTCTTTGGTGAAGACCGACGTCAAACAGAGCATGCACAGCGAACCATTTTTCGATAGCGTAGCAAAATGTCCCGGACAACTACCCGGAACTAAGCTTTGCGACTGTTTTTCACGGGAAACTCTCTCACTTAATTCATTATTGGGAGAAACTCGTTTTCTCGGCAAAGTTTTTTCTAGCGCTGCCCGGCGCTAGATATGATAACTCCATTAAGCAATGAAAGGAAAACAATAATGTGGCTGCGAATTTTGTGTGTTTATTGGGGGGGAGAGATTAGATATTTCGGGATTATAATGGTAATGGACTGACCGGAAGAAATTCATCGTTAAAAGCCTATACATTCAATGATGGAGTTAATTTTAAAGTCTGCATTAGTCGTAATATTGAGACAAATCGGGAGGGAGGAAATATACCTTTGAGGGCTTTGTTTTGTAACATTAAAGATTTCTGTGTGTTTGCTACAACATTCCCGAACAAGGCATACATAAAATATTTCTGTGCGGAAGATCATTTTGTAAAGGATGAGCTTATATGAAAGTGAAAAATTGTTATGACAATCTGGTAGTGGTCTCAGTATCGCAGCGATGGATTTAAATTTTTTACCCTGCAACTTGGAAATGCTTTCAAAATGTTAGTTTGCTATCAGGCGTGACACCAATGTATTTAACCTCTGTGACCCACTCGATATCTTCATTAAAATGAAAGAGGGAAAACACTTGTGTCCTTTATGAAAATGATGGCATTTGATTGATGAGTATTAATAGAAATTATCTACACTTTAAACCAATGTTCAAAGGCTCTATCATCTGCAGAAAGATCAAGGATTAATATTGGGTCTCTAACAATGCCGTGGATATAATTGTTGTAAAGTATGGAAGAAAGAACCGACCCCAGGAACTCATACAGTAATGGGGCGTTACCGACTTTTCTTAAGATTCCGCATGATTTTTGTGCACGTAGGTAGAGCGTAAAAGGAAAAGAAGAAAAAAGGCTACAACACAAAAAGTTTCCCTTGGCCCTGCTTAATTAATTCAACACCGTTTCCAGAAGACAGAATGTAAAAGATATGTTACTGCCAAACCTCTCTCTTGAAAAAGTCAGCAGCAGAATAAATGACCCTGGAATGACCATTACAGCAGGAAGTATCCTCCTTTAATGGCAACAACTGGAATACTAATCGTTAGCACTTTATAGACTATCACTACATCTTTGTCTTTATCGTAACTTGTTATTTACACAAATGCAACAATTTTACTGCCAAGGTATACCCCAATTGTTTGTAATCAATCATTCATTTTCAATAATGTACTCACGTATTTGAATTAATGTTGTCTTAAAGGTCCTCTAGCTCATGGTGGACGTGGTATTATACTAATTAACCGTATGGTAGAGGCATAGTGCCCACGTCCCCCGTTCCTTATCCTTATCCTTATTTGATTCTTCCTTATCGAATATATACAGTGGTGGAAAGAAAGAAAGAAAAATAATCAAAGGAGAAGAACATTGGCCAATGGTTATAATTCATATAAAGGTAGGAATGAATGAATTTCACTCCTACTTTTATATTGCAAGTGAACTGTAAATGTTCTCACAAGTATTGTAATATTTCATAAAAACAACCTTCTGTTAAAAAAGAAGCAGAAACAAAATTTGCAATGTAAAGACTTCAAATTACTTTCACACTCCCATTTAAATAGGAATGGGGAAGGCAAGGTGAATCAAAGGAAGGCATCAGCAGTTCTCACTTTTATATGCCTGAAAGAGTCTAACTCGTATTTGCAATACCAGTAAGAAATGTAAAGAAATCTCTCGCATAAAATTTCCGTGTATGAAGATTCACTCGCTTAAAATGTTTTTCAGTTATTCTGTAAGTTTGACTAATAAAGTTTGTTGTTCGATCAAAAATGGCAAAGTTTCATTGAATTTCTTACTCGTATTATTTTGGTAGCGTAGCAACGCAAATACGCTACAATGGGAAATCTACAAATAGACAGGGAAAGGGAGACCAAATGCTCAATTTCGAGGACAATTTTCACACATCCAAAATCAAAATAGTGATTATGTCAGAAATATAACCATATAAAACTTCAGATACATCTTTATACATGTTCAGTTATGTAAATATTTTACTTACTTGCCCAGAATATTGTAAGTTTATGCAAACAATTTTTAAGAATAGAACAGTTTGTAATTAAGACGCAATAACATGCCGCTGTGAAAATTTGAAAACGCTGATTTTTGTTGTTTGACTTCTGAATTAGAACAGTTTGTCTTGATCAAATGCAAAAATTATATTCATAACAGTTCACAAAACTTAACAAATGAATAATAATTAATACACAAAGAAAAGCATTGTTTTAACACCTTTATAATTCATAGAAATAGTGACAATTGATTTTTTACTTTTCATAAAAATTCTAAAACAAATTACCTAAAACATTACAATTATATAATTTAAATCCTAGCATATATCATTGCATGTTAAGGAACGAAGATACCACTTATAACCAGAAACATTAAAATGTATTTAACATATTTTGATTATTATTAAGTCCTTTTTTTCACATTTGGAAATAAAATAACATGCCATTGTGATATTTTTCAACATATTTATCAAATTAAATAAATAAAAAAAAGAATCAATAATTACGCGAGAAAAACTATCCCAGGAATCATTTTAGAAAATCGGTTAGTACATTCATATTGTTGCGTGCGTACGGGTTCGTTATGAAATGAATGCACAAGTCCGATGAAAAATGAACAAAAATTTATTATTATCACAACAAAAATGCTTAAATTTTCTCAAATTATCATGCAGTATTACAATATCTCACAGTAGTTATCTTTTAACTACTCAAATGTCCAATAGAACGTAATTCAAAACAGCTAAAGAACGCTAATCTGCGAATTCGCTACAATCAACAAGAGCAGTTTTCTAAACAACAACAAATTAAGCAACTACTACGAACTGAGATGTTTTCCTCCTTTTATAAGATTTTAAAAATCACGCGCTAGAATTTTCTAGCACTTTCTCGAAATCAAAAAGAGATATTTATTTATTTAACGCACGCGCTCTTGTATTTTTAATTTTTCCGGCTTAGCTTTCTTTTAATATTCGTCACGCGCTGCATTGCGCGAGAAATAAAACCATCTAATTTATAATTGAACTAATATTAGCTTTTTAAATACCAAATTCGTAACAATATGTAACACAAGAAATCATGTTTCAAAAAAAAAAGTTGTAATGGCAGATTTCCTTGCACAAGTCATAGCAGTAATTGTAGCATAGCCGCCACGATTCACGGTTTGAGTTGAACCTTCCCTCCTATTCTATCCTCCTTGCGGTTTCTTGTCACATCTATTCTGTCTCAAGGAATTGACTTGTCTAGTTAAATCGTCTAGACAAGCAATCATTCGATCTACTGGCTGCTGAACTTAGCAGCTCTATCTGGGTGGCGATCTCTACGAGGTGCTTGCTGAGCTGCCTCGAACCTCATGGCGTACACTAGAACGCTTTTAAAATCCTTGGCATCCGCCATTCGCAGTTCTGCATTTCAGGATCACGGACGCCATCGAAGAAGCACTGCAGAGACAGGATTTCCCTTGTTTCTGTCGGGCAGTCTGAAAATGGGAGATGAGATAGCCTTTCAACATCCGTGGCAAGTTCTTGAACTGTTTCCATGGTCTTCTACTGACGGGGTTTTAACTGAAGCATGCTATAACCTTTTAAAAACTTCTTCTAAAAGCGCAGCTCCAAAGCGCCGTATACAGCTTCGAAGCCTAGCCTCTGATTTTGAGGAAGAGTTTGAAGGATTTCCGAAGCATCTGAAACACTCTCAAAGAAGCGAAGTCTTAGCTTGGGAATTCCATCCATTCGCGTCCACCACTATAGAAAATTGTGCCTTACACACTTACCAGGAGGCCTTATCATATGTGGATAGTTTCAGAGAAGAATGAGAACATCCGAGAAAAAACTTAAAATCATTAGAACTAGCGGGCAAGCCCGCCAGCTGAGCGGGCTGAAGCCCGCTACCTCAGGGGATGGATGCCTTCGTGGTATTCGAAAGTTGGACTGAACTACTAGCGTTCAATGGTTTTCCGATGCCTCCGACCGCTTTATTCCCGTATTCTTCCAGAAGACAATGCATGCACGATACACATGCAGAAAATCACGAAAACACCCATGCAGCCAGCGCGCTTGGCGGAATTCGAATGTTGGACCGAACTACAAGCGTTAAACGGTTTTGCGCGAGCTGCGCCCGCTTTATTCACGTATGCATCCAGAAGATACTGCATACACTATACACATGCGGAAAATCAAGAAAACACCCATTCAGCCAGGCCGTTAGCCGAGATTTGAACGTTGGACCGAATTACCAGTGTTCAGCGGTTCTACGCTGGCTGCGCCCGCTTTATTCACGTATGCATCCACAATATACTTCATAAACGTTTCACATGCTCAAAATCACGAAAACCCCATGGAGCCAGAAGATACGCCTGAATTCGAAATTTGGCCTGAACTACCAGTGTTCTCTGCCCGCTTTATTCCCGTATGCATCCACAAGATATTTTATAAACGTTACACATGCGGAAAATCACGAAAACCCTCATCCTGTCAGCACGCTCGCTCGGATTCGAAAGTTGGACCGAACTCCAGTGTTCAGCGGTTTTCCGCGGTCTGCGCCCGCTTTATTCACGTCTGCATGCAGAAGATACTGCATACGCATTACACATGCAGAAAATAAAGAAAACCACCATGCAGCCAGCCCGTTCGCCAAGATTCGAAAGTTCGACCGAACTACCAGTGTTATGCGATTTTGCGCGGGCTGCGCCGGCAATTGCTTCCTGCTGTAGCTATGCATTTCTTTAAGATATTTACTTCCTTGGCGACGGCAGAAACTCTTTCTTTGATTTGCTCTTTGACGAAAGAAACCTTTTTCTTCCAATATCTCTAACCTTATTTTCGACCATGTCTATTCTGCCTTTCATAACCTCGAATTTGTTTTCTATTTTGGTAGTGATTTCTCTTTTCATTTCCATTTGGCCGGCTTCCATTTCTTCTTAAACGGCGTTGACGGTTTTTTTCAGCACTTCTTGGCTTGCTTTCATCGCATTTTGGCCAGTTGGCCTGCTATCATCTCTCCTTTGAAGGCAGCAAAAGCTGCCACGATCTGTCTTAATTGCTCATCCATTGTTTATGCCACTGGTATTCAATCTCACTTCTGACACCAAAATTGTTGCTGGCGTAAGGTTCGGAATAGATTGAATGCACACAGGTCCGATCACAGGTTAATAAAATTTATTTTATCAAAAGTAAAAATTCAGAGTTCTGGAATTTTCCATAGAAATCCTCATACAGGTGTTCATAGTATCACAGAGTACAATCCCTAGTTACACTTCAGACTACTAGGAACGTTAAACGCAGTGTGATTCAAAGCGCATCTAAAGAGAAAGATATCTCAATACTCCGAACTCATGTGAACTAACAGCTAACAACACGGTGAACTAATAGTCAAAACTCATGACAAATTCTCTCTCTAGTCTTATGCAGTTTACATCCACCCGCTGAGGTATTTCTAGTACTTCCTGCTTCTCGAAATTACTGGAAAGCATATGAAGGCTGGATACATTTATAGTTACATATGAAATCAATTACAGTTTTATTCAATTACAATACTATTACGGTGATACAGGGACCGAAACAAAATGTCGCCAAATAGTCACTAAGCTTGGGACATTTGGCGATTTCTCGCCAAATTAGCGAGGTAGCCATATACTCAATGTTAAACAGATTTGCCTCTGTAATTCTCACTTTTCCGGCAGATCATTTTTCTCTCAGCTTTTCATGTAACATTATACAGAAAAATACAAAATTTCACGTATAATCTTACATAAATTATCTACGAAGAGCTACTGTTTTCATATTTTTCCTTTTATATTGTTACGAATTTTGTACGTATCTATGTACAAAATTCGTAACAATATAAAGGGAAAAATATGAAAACAGTAGCTTTTTCGAAATCTCCATTTCAGAAGAACTGTGCGTTCAAGTGAAGCATTAAGTCTAAATGTAATAATGCAAAGAAGCAATTACCAATAACTTATTTGAGAAATATTTTTAAAATTTCCACATCTTCTATAAATACCTATTAAATCATGAGAATTATATCCTAACATAGAACTTAAAGTGAGATTGATATGATAAATACGCAACCTAAATAAACAGTAAAGGCAGCAAGCAAATTTGAGTGTTTATAGACCATAATATGAATAATGTTGCATTAAACTTATTCAAATGTGGTTGTTAAGGATGAAATCATACTGTAGTTGCTTTGTTTACTATCATATCAAATACTAAGAATGTCTAAAAGCTTGACACTTTTTATTTAACAGTTCTTGATCAGCATTTCCTAAAACTGCATGTTCTTCCATAACTAAATCTACACGCTTGCACCAAATAAAAGTTTTCTTTTTTACTTCCTCTGCAAAAGCATTTTTTTTTTCCTTTAATGTTTTTGGAACACATAATAAAGGTACATGAAAATAAAGTGGTATAAAGGGAAGATAATTTGCAAACTATCACAATTAAAAAGTCTCACTCACTTGGACTTTCGTGAGCTTCGTATTGGGAGGATAATTCAGCAAAGCAATTCAGTATGCAGGACTGGATAACTTACATCTTCTTTTAGTACAAAATAAAACGCATTTCAAATTTATGAAATTTTAGAAACTCCTTTAATTTAATATCTATGAATATAATGGTTTCCTCTATCTTCTCTTTGGGTACATATCATGATAGGTCAAACAATTAAATAAATTTAATTGTCCAACTGTCACTGAAATGCGTAATATTGTTAATTTATACAGAAATTTTATTACACAAAATTTATTTGCTATTATGACTAACGATTGCATTACAACTTTTGAATCCTATACAACAACTTTGAATTCAAACTAATACTGTCAAAAGCCATTATCACACTACCCTGTTGCATTTTTTCTAACTTGGAAAACAGACAGGTTATTGATTTTACGTGATTACAGCAAAGCCCAGAGGGCTATCTGCCTAAAGGGAGGGATGCCCTTGTGGAGGACTTTCTAAGGGAAACTGCCTTGTATACACGGCACACATGCGGAAAAGTACGAAAACGCTCATGCAGCCCACCTGTTCACGGGATTCGAAACTCAAACCGAAGTACCAGTGTTCAGAAACTATTGCTCGGCCACTGGTGGGCCGGAAAACAGACAGGAAATGCTAAATCTTACAACATTATTGCGAGTTGGAGCATTAATCCCTGCTGCTTCTAGAATAATAAGCTATGAGTTTCAGGATGAATGGATATAAATGTCTAATCCTGATATCCTGCAATGTTTCATTACGACATTGTCAGAAATCATGGAGTACAGATTAGCCATTTCCTGATAATGTGGAAAAAAATTATGCAGTAGACACCTATCAGTGAATTCTTTACAGAAATGCGGTTTCTGTCGTTGATGTTGAAGCTTAAGGCCAGTTTACACCTGTCTGAGCGACCCCCTTGCTACGACTACTTTGATAATGTAAACGCTCACTTCGTTCAAATAGAAACGAGAAGAGACGAGTCATCAAGTCCATATCTACTTTGAACCAATTGAAAATCTATCCAGACAGTAATTTCGAGCACAGTTCGCAGACGTCGTGCCCAATTTTTTTTGTCATATCAAAAATGCTGAGATGGAGCAATAATCTAACTATGGCATTTTTAAATCTTGAATATTAAGACCATTGTTTAATAATACCTAAATATAACATGGATATAACTACTGATCAGAATAAATTTAGGTTTTTGATAATGTAG
The DNA here is from genome assembly GCF_044657685.1 of Stegodyphus dumicola. NCBI lineage: Eukaryota > Metazoa > Arthropoda > Arachnida > Araneae > Eresidae > Stegodyphus > Stegodyphus dumicola. The sequence goes on from NC_140776.1 coordinate 42,014,328, forward strand.
GAAAGAATATAGAAGAAAATTAAATTAGGATAGCGGATTCAAAATATTTATTTTTTAATTTTCTTTAATCAAAAAAACAAATTACATGTTATTCAACTACCCGATAAGATACAGTTTTCAATTAAAAAAAAATAAATAAACTGTCAAACATTTATTTTGTTGATATTATAAGCTATATCTCCTATCTCCCGCCTTCTTAGCGAGCCTTCGTGATGTAGTGGTCTGTACGCTCATCGCGTAACTGAGAGGTCCGCGATTCGATTCCTGTCGAAGGTGTTGCACATTTTTCATCTTTCCTGCTCCCAAAATACCTAATGTCTCTACAATATAAATTTCGAAAAACGTTTCTATTGGTGGCCAATTACATCTAATACAATATAATCTAAAATTTTGTTTTATAGACTTTCCTTTTTATTTGAACCATGAATTAGATTTTATTTACAAACAATCAGTCGAAAGTATTAAAATAAAAATCGTCGACAGAAGGCGTACGAGGCCATTATTAACATGTTAAAATTTGAGGGTGTTGGAAAGTACAAGCAAAAGATTCACAATGTTCGCTCAACCTCATACATAGAAAATGGCCTTAAACATTTCTTGAATAATTGAATAAATATGCTGATTGTGCATTTTGGCACTCAAAATAAATATTGCAGAGAACTGTAGGAGTCACCTACCCCTAGAAACCGAAACGCTATCTGCGTTTTAATTTTGCTGACAGAGCACCTCGAAAGAACCTTTTTTTTGGGGGGGGGAATAAGTGGCCGGACCATTTTCAATAAAGTTTCAAATTATCCTTTACCCATTCTGATGAAGTTTTTTCACGTCAGATATCCTTGTCCTGAAGTTCATTTAAAAGTTGATTAAATGCTCCCAATTCATCACGGTGAGCTACACAGTCAGGTTTTGATTTCCTTTTATTTTCATTCAGAAATTAAATCGTTCAAACTGCTTCGCAAACTTCTAGCACAGCAACTTGCACGTCGTTATCCATTTTGCAAAAAAACGGAGGTGAGTAGTCAGTCTGCCCTGATTGGTGTAAACAATCTATCAGAGTACAGGTCCGTTCATTCGGTTTGAGACCCTCGGACAAGGGCCTTGCCAAAAGTCACTCGGAGAAAAGTAAACCGGCTTTAGCTTCAGGCATTGCTCAATAATGATGGCTGCTATATCCAGCATTTATTTTTCCTTCTTTTATGGAGGAAATACCACCTCATAAATGTAACTGTAAAAAATTACACAATAAAATTCCTCGAGAAGGCTAATGAATTTATTCATTTTTGAGCACAATAATATGAAAGGAATTCACTAAAATAAATTTTTTTAAACATTTACTGGCTTTTGAATCATTCTACAGACATTTTTTATTATCACTGACTGAAGTGAGATTTGAGTTACTAAAATGCTGATTTTGGTTAACTGCAATACATAGATAGAAATATGGCAAAAGTAATAAGACATCCCCAGGCAAAATTAATAGCAAATTATTTTGAATATCTATTTTCAATGAAATGAATCATGCCATTACAAAATCTATTTAAAAGGTATTTTGATATTATATTTCACAAGAAAACTGGTTATTAATTAATATATGTAATTAATAACATTTGCTATGAATCTTCTAGTGGATTATAAAAAAAGTTTACCTCAAAATAAACTCTCTTCCGAAACACGTTTTCTGTACAAGCCATCTAGTAATAAGGTAATTAGGATGCAAGAGAGAATAGACATCAAGGCCATAAGTAATGCAATTGGTTTTGCAAAGTCTGTAATTAATGCTGAAGTCAAATATCTGCAAAAATTTATCAAAGATCATGACTGCTTATGCTTACCTCTCACAGCTTTTAATGAATGCAAAACATAGTTTGTCTGAATGAGATTTTCCACTATTTGTTGAGTACCTACATTAAGTCACCTTTGAGCTATGAAGTAAAAGTTCATATAAAAACAGTACACATGTCAATGGATTTAAAATTTTTGCATATCCTTTTTTGTGATATGCATAATTTCTTAAGCTTCACTGTACACACATAATTCTCTGAAAATTATTCTTTTAGATTATTTATGTTGGAAAATTTGCTTTGCTCTTTTGTGGCTGCACCAAGCTGAAAAAGGTAGTGTGAAGACTGTGCCCTCTCGTCCAGTGTGTGTGGCGATTTCAAGGCAAGGAAATCTGCAGTGGAAGACTAGCTTGTAACACAAATCTAGTAGAGTATCCCTGACAATTTACTATGCCGTCAAGTACCTGCCTAACTAAATGAACTGTTGACTCAAGTTATGTTGTACCAGTCAAGTACATTCATCATATAGTTTTACTAACGTATCACAGTCTGATATATGTTCATCTGTTTTATTAAGCTCAAGGAAAGCACCCATTAAGTCCTATGTTTTCAAATTATAGCAAGTGTACTTACTCCAGTGATAGGGACCCATGCTTTACACTATTGCATATCACTCTCAAGAACTTCAAAAATCAAAACAACAGGTTATGGGCTCAGGTCTCCGTCTCCCAGATGCCCATGCAGTCTAATGAAGAAACATGTCTAAGCAGTAAATTGAACATCTATATCTTTTTGGTGGAAAAAAAGGTATGCAAAATTCCTCTCCCCTTGGCTTAACTGAAATTGTATGTATCTGATACAGATGATGAGCTTGAATATAAAAACTGAAAAATTGGATAACAGTATGGTGTTTTCAAGTGAAAATGGTTTAATCCAGTCAGAACTTTGGGAAATTGCAAGTGGGCAGTTAGCAAGGCCAGAAACTTCAGAAACTAATCAAGCCGAACTTAACAAGTGGGTTTCAAAGATCAAAAAGCTTTAGCAATCATTGCTCTGACTGCAAAATCATCTGAGGTAGTGCATATTAAAAAATGTCAAATGTCATATGATGCATGGATGAAACTGCAGGAAATTAATCAGCCTAAATGCCTTATTTACTAAAGCCAGCCTCATGAAGCAACTTATCTCAAAGATGAAAATGAACAAAAAATGCAGCATTATATAACTTTTTTCGAAATTGTAAACTCTCAGAAATGGGATCTGAAATTCCTGAAGAGTTCCTAATTATTTTGTTACTATGTAGCTTAACACTAGAACCGCGAAGAGGGTCAATTTGACCCAAACTGATGTTTTGTCACTTTATGAAAAGTATTAATTGAAAAAAAATTCCTTTTGTAACTTTTAATAATTTAAGGTAAACAGTAACTTACCGATTTTTAAAATGTGTAACATAAATAAATTTCTAATTATTAACACTAATACCTAGAACCGTGAAGTGGGTCAATTTGACCCATAGGACATGTTTATGACTAAATGATTAAAAACATGCATTTTCTCTGAAGTAACTGTAGTGGAAAATTACAACGAATATTTCGAAAGATTTTTTTAAAGTTGCTTTTACACTGACTACCAATAAGTATTTGGACACCTGTGATAGAAAAGAAAAACTAACTTTATTCAAAATCAATAGTTGGTAGAGCCTCCACGAGAGGTAATTACAACGTGGACACTCAGGGGCATACTTTCCACAAGTCTTTGTATGACAGCTAGTGGTATTTTCTTCCACTCGGCTTGGAGAAGACATAGAAGTTCCTTCACTGATTTTGCACGGGTAGTGCACCCCTGAATTTGGTGATGCAACTCGTCCCAGAGGTTCTCGATGGGGTTCAGGACTGGACTCTGGGCAGGCCAGTCCATTCGATGAACTCCAATGGCACCATACCAAGCCTTGGTTAACGTCAAAACATGACAACTGGCATTGTCGTCCTGAAAGCAACAGGGGTCCAACCTCTAAAACTGCCACAATGTAGGAAGCACATTGTCATCCAAAATAGTGCAATAGGCATCGGAGTTGAGCTTACCATGAATGGACCAAGGGTCCCAGCCCATACCAGGAGAAACACCCCCAGATCATAATTCCACCTCCGCCGAACTTGACTGTTGGCACAATGCATTCTGGCAGGAGACGTTCTCCAGGTAGACGCCAGACCCAGACCCTGCCATCCAAGGTGAACCTTGATTCGTCACTCCAAAGAACCCATTTCCACTGATCTACGGTCCAATTTCGATGTGCTTTGCACCACATTAACCGAGCAGCGTGGTGGTCTTTGTGATCAAAGGCTTATGTGCAGCAGCACGACCATGAAAACCAAGCAGATGTGCTTCTTTACGGATGGTATTCATTGAAACAATACTCCCGGATGCCCGTTGAAACTCCTTGCGGATGAGTGCCATCGGTTGGGTGCGGTTCTTCCGAATTTCTCTGGACAGCACTCATTGGTCTCTATCTCCCAGTTTCATTGGTCTGCCGACTTGGGGCACATTCTGACAATCACAGCTCACCTTCCACTTCTTAATCACATAGGCCACTGTCGATTTTGGGTACTTCAGATCGCTAGATATGTCCCTTAAGGATCGGCCACATTTGTGATACCCGATAATTATACCTTTCTCGAAATCAGAGAGCTCCGAACTGCGAGGCATCATGCATGCTACTAAAGCCGATGCTGTTTCCTACATGATATATACCGGCGGAGTCCATGACGTACCTTAGGACTGCAGATATTGTCATTTGCATAGGTGTCCAAATACTTATTGCTAGTCAGTGTATTCTGTATTTAGTATAAGGAAAGATAATATGTCACGACATCATTTCAAGACTGTTAAGTTTTGGAATATTTACAACAATTAGCTACAAATGATTCAGAAGATCATGATAGTGATACCCTTGTTTCGATTTTGAGTAGTGAGGAAGAATACCTGCCTGCTACTGAAGAAATTCAAATTCAGATGAAGAATATAAAAGTGGTGATGACTCTGGCAGTGCCCTAACAATCACTGAACCTTCTCATCGCAATAATAATTATAATTTATCAAATAAAAAAGAAAAATTAAAAATTCTAAGAAAAGGCGCATGCACTCAAGGAAATCCGAAAAAGAAATCTCCAGTAACAAAGTTGGAAATAATGAAGTTGGCAAAAATGGACAGTTTGGAATGTCGTACAATAAGGAGCAAATGGTAAAGGAAGAAAATCAAAGCAAAATATTTTGAAGGGGAGTAGGGGTCCCAAGACCACATGCTAAACGCAATGTTCTAGACAACAGTCTGTCAAGTGCCTGGAGACTTTTCTTAGATGAATAGTTACTGAAGCATATAAAGAAATGCAAAGAAAATGAAGCTCATCAATAGATTCATGAAAATAAATGGAATATAATAATAGAAGAAATGGATGCTTTTATAGCAATTTCATATGCACGTGGTATATATTGTGCAAAAGGACTTGAACTTGATAGCTTGTGGTCAATAAACTCGGAACCACCGTTTTTCTGAAATACAATGTCAAGAGACAAATTTCATGAAATAATGATATTCTTAAGCTTTGATATAAAATCATCTACAGACAGACAAATTAGCCCTTATCTCCGATAAATGGAATCATTTCATTGAAAACTGCCAGACTAACTATGCACTAGGTCTTAATATAACTGTAGATGAACAGTTATTCCCTACAAAAGCTAGGTGTAGGTTTACTCAATACATGCCAAACAAAACAGATAAATTTAGAATCAAGTTCTGGTAGCTGCAGATGTTGACTCAAAATACCTAATAAATGGATTCCCGTACCTTCGAAAAAGATAACCATCCAACGTTTCCAATGTTTCTCTTTCTGAACATGGTGTAATGTGAATATTAAGTCCATATGAAAACGAAGGTAAAAATGGAACTATAGATAACTTTTTCACAACACTGAAGCTTGCAAAGGCATTGGAATCCAAAAACATGAGCCTTATAGGGACTGTAAACGTTCAAGAAGCAAAATAACAATCTCAGTAAAAATATCAAAATCCGCATTGCATGCGACTACGGGTACTAGCACATAAAGACATCAGTCTAACCAGTAGGAAAAAAGATAAAAAATTTTGTTGCTAAGTAGTCTTCATCCAAATGTAGAAATTATAGACAGTCCCAAGAAATTAGCTGATACAATTGCTTACTACAACGCAACTAAATTCGGCGTGATTGACCAATGGCAAGGAAGTATACTGTCAAATCTGCTTCACGTAGGCGGCTGGTACAGGTTTTTATTACATTTTGGACCTTGATGCTATCAGTGTCTGGGTTTTATACAAAGCTGTATCTGAAAAATTCATTAATAGATTCATTCAAGACTTAGTTGGAGAACTGAGAGAAAAGTTTGTTATCTCCCGGCAAAAAAACGTTACATATGGGTGTATAGCAACCGCCGAAAATGACGGACAACAAGTTAAGTGTAAATGAGTCCGATGCCACACCTCAAGATGTGAAAATAAAACCCAAGATATTTGTTTAAAATGCAAAGCACCCATTTATGGTAAATGAATAAAACTTATTACTAAATTTTGTACACAATGAATACAATAAATTGGATTTTTAAAAATCTGTAAAACCAGTAACTGATAAAAATTTTATTTTTTTCTATAGAATTATGTCTAAACTTTTTTAAATGATATACTCTGTTTTTTTCATCAAAATTAGAAAAATTTATGTTTTATTTTGTTTAAAAGACATGTTATTATACTCAAGCAAATAAAATTTTAAATTATATGATTTTCTAAAAAAATTAAGTAATTTCTGTTGATTTATATAAATATTTAATGTAATTTATGAGAAATATTGATTGTTACATATAAATAAAATGTTGTAGTTAGCTAAAGTAATCAATTGTGCATATTTTAGGTGTTTTCTATCTAGGGTAAACTGGACCTGCACCGCGGTTCTAGTGTTAACTGTAGAATTTTAGAATCTCGTGAAAAATTGCCTGATTTAAACACATTAAAAGTTAATTACTAGAAGAATCTAAAAGTCGCCTGTTTAAAGAGCAGGCAAGCAGCCAAATGCGAGATGTGTTAGTTACTAAATATCATGGCAACACAAACAAGAAAAATCTCACAAAGCATCAGAATGTAGACAAAATAAAAGTAAAAAATCCTAATCAAGAACCCACTAAACCAAGTTGTTCTCTCAGCACTGTAAATGCAACCCTAGAATTAGAAACACATAATTTGAACTTTTATTCAGAAGCATCTGTACACATATGCAATAACAAATGTAAATTCACATCAAAAACTGAAATAAAAATTAGCGTCTGATGAATTTTTAGAAGTCAAAGGGAAAGTTCAAAATTATGCAAGTGTCTATTCAACTTCATATCACATTTACCAATGCATTATATGTTTGTTCGCAATCCAAAAATGAATTTAATTTCAGTAAATTTAGTAATGCAACATAAATGTACTGTCAACTTTAGAAATAACCATGCACAGGTTAGGGTCAAAAATAAACACGTAGCCTTACAAGCAATGAAGTAAAATGGCTTTTGTGTTGTAAATTTACAGGATGTAACCAAATTTTCAAATGTTGCAAAGGGTAGCGCAAATACACAAAACAGAAAATAAACTGTGGCGTGCAAAGTGTGATCATTTAAATCTAGCCGACTAAAGTACTGCATTTCAAAAAGTTAGTGCATGATCTAAAAGTTCCAAAATGTAATAATAAAAATCTATTTTGTGAAACTTGTACCAAATGCAAACATACGAGGGCTATCCAGAAAGTAGATTACGTTTTGGAATAAAAAAATAAACAAAGTATAGGAAACAAATTTTATTATATACAGATGAAAGCCACACTCAAATACTACTTTTCTACATAGTCACCATACAAATTAAGGCATTTATCGTAGCGATGTACGAGCTTGGAAATTCCTTCGTCGAAAAATTCGGCCGCCTGCGTCTTCAACCACTTCTTTACCTCTTTTTGCAGCTGTGCATCGTCATCAAAACGCATTGATTGCAATTTCGTTTCACAGTTCACATGTTTCACCCATGTTTCGTCACCAGTAACGATGCGATCGAGTAAAGAGTCACCATCCTTATGGTAAGCGTCCAAAAAGTTCAACGCTGCAGCCATTCGCTGATTTTTGTGGTCCTCTGTCAAGAATTTGGAATCCATCTTGCACAAAACTTGTGGTAACCAAGCTTTTCGCTGATGATTTCGTGCAACAAACTTCGCGAAATTTGTGGAAAACTCAAAGAAAGTTCCGTTATTGTGAAATTTCGATTTTCACGGACTTTAGCATCGACTTTTTCGAGAAGTTCGGCGGTCACTATGCTGGGTCTCCCACTTCGATCTTCGTCGTGAACATTGATTCGGCCATTTTGAAATCTTATGACCCACTGACGCACTCCACCTTCAGTGATAATGTTGTCCCCATACACTTCACGAAGCTGCCGATAGATTTCTATCAGTTTACAGTTTTTTGCAGTCAGAAACCTTATTACTGAGCGCACCTCGCAGCTCGCGGGATTTTCAATTAACGCAGACATTTCAAACCGTCACAGTATCTGAACGGAGCACAGCACGAACCTCTCACTAGCACGGCTAGATGCAGACTGAGCTGCGCAACGCTCTGACCCCAAGATGGCCGCGCTAGCCCCGCCCCTAGCGGACACAGACGGAAACGTAATCTACTTCCTGGATGGCCCTCGTACAAGTTTACTATTCCCAAAGGAAATGCACGTAGTAAAACCTGATATTTGAAATTGTACACACCAATATTTGTGGTCCAATGAATGTCACAACTTTAGGTGGTGCAAAATATTTCATAACATTCATCGAAAAGAAATCACAGTTAATTACTGTGTACACCCTACGGAAAAGGTCTGAAGCTCTTAAAGCATTTAAAAAGTACAAATTTTAAGCTGAGAAACAAACGGGGAAGCAACTGAAAATATTCCACAGCGATAATGTGAAAGGAATTTTAAAACAAGGAATTTAATCAATTCTTTGAAAAGGAGGGCATTAAACATCAGTTCTCGGTTGAGTATAGACCACAACAGAACGGAGCTGCAGAATGCGCCAATCATACCCTAGTTGAAATGGCCAGATGTCAGCTGTTCAAATCAAAATGATCCCAAGGATTATGGGCAGAAATGGCATCTACAGCTGCTTACATCTGTAACCAATGTTCTACTAAAATCCGATCAAAAATGCCTTAAGAAATATGGTCTAAAAGGAAGCCTATAGTATTGCATTTCAGGATCACAGGAAGCACAGCTTTTGCATTAACAAATCCAAACAGGAAAAATAAATTTCTCCCAAAAAGTGAAGAATACATTCTCACTGAATATTAAGAGGAAGCAAAAGCATATGGTCTATTGAAAACTGGAGCTAGTGAAGCAACCCAACGTCGTGATGTCAGATTTTTAGAACTGCTGGAAACTGAAGCAAATTCAGAAATATCAATAAGTAACCAAAAGGAATTCATAGAATTTTTTCCTACTTAAAGAAAATTTAGATGGCCAAAAAGAATTCCGAAATGTTAAATGAATGGAGAGCAGATGCTGAAGAAAATGCAATTCAAGGTCAAAACTCAGAAAGAGGACCAGAAAGACCTAAATTCCTGAAAACTGGAAAACAAAGTAGACCAAGAAAAATCTATCTGCAAAACTTCTGAAATGAGGGATCTGGACAAAATAAAACAGTGTTTAGGCATTAACATTGAACAAAATGCAAATGTATCCTTAAGTCAAATTGAGTAGAGAGAAGAACTCTTGGTTAAGTATGTTATGCAAGAATGTAAACATATATAAACAGTGTTAGACCCTAACATTAAACTATGCACACTATCAAATATCATGAAAGAAAATAAAAGTGCAGACAAAAATAAACATCAATCCTTAATTTACTGAGCTGTATCTACACCATCCGATACTGCACATTCTGTTAGCAGACTAAGTCAATTTAACAGCAACCCGAAGTACTTTCACTGGATTCAAGCAAAATGTGTACTACAATACCTTAAATCTATGTTAAATGTGAGATAACTTATCACAAAATAAATGAAAGTTTTAAATGTTATGTAGACACATATTGGGCCAGAAGTACTTTCAAGAGGAAATCATTTAGCAGTTCTGGTTTCATACTAGCATGAAGCCCAATTTCCTGGGAATTATGCAATCGAAGAATTGTAGCGCTATGAAGTACTGAAGCAGAATATATAGTGTTAACTAAATCTTCAAAAGAAGCGATGCACTTGCCATTACTATTAAGAGAGCTAGGTTTTCTGGAGAAGATAGCAGACGAACTGTGTTATATAAAGACAATCAAAGTGCACAGCATTTATGAAAAATTCAGTTCATCACTCTCGAACAAAACCCACTGTTACTCATTTTCATGATATTAGAGAGTTGTATAACAATAAGGAGACTGACATTAAATATGTGTAGGAGACATTAAGTATGTGACATTAAGCAGAAATGCCTGCCGATATTTTAACGAAGCATATTGGCAGAGACAAACATACAAAATGCATGAATTTATTAGGATTTTAATTTTAACTAATGAATGACTTTTTTTGTTTTATTCTCTTTTTCATCTCAGTGAGGCAGAGTGTTAGGAAATTTGCATTCCTTCACTGCAGCTGCGCTCAGCCGAAAAAGGTAAAGTATATAATCTCATGGTAGAATCCAAGGGATGAAGGTGAAGACTGTGCATCCTCCTGATGTGGCCAACAACCATCGATCATTCCAGCGTGGTGTGGCAAAGTATCCCAAACAATTTACTATGACACCAAGTACCTGCCTAACTAAATGATTTGTCAAGCCAACTCAACTTTTGTACCAGTCAAGTAAATTCATCTTTTATTTCTCATACAGTTTTACTGTGTTAATGTCTGACATGATATGGTCATATGTTTTGTTAAACTCAAAGAAAGCACCCATTAAATCTTATGTTTTCAACTTATAACAAGTGTACTTATTCCTTTGGTAAGGAACATGTACTACCCTACTGTGTATCACTCTCAAGAAGTTCAAAAATCAAAAAAATAATTTATTATATAAATGTAAAGGTTTAATTTCAAAAAAAAAAAAAAAAAAAAAAAAAAAAAAAAACTATATTACATACTTTTGTTAAAACAACTAACTTACAAAAAACAAACTTATCTAAATATAATACCTTAAATTTTAAATTCTTTGAGACCATAAGAAGTTCACTTCTATTTATATCTACTTGTAAAATAAATTAAGCTGACTGTATAAATATTTTTTATGCAATAAATATAAACTGTATAAATATGTTGAATGCAAAAGGAAGAAAATATCATCTATTGTTAATTTCATTCATTTAAAAAACAGCTTCAGAATTTAAGAAGTGCTGAATATGGGACTATGTCAAACAAATGAATACAGAAGGAGAAAGCAGTCAGAATTTAAAATGTGATCACTAATTAAAAGCTTAACATCACACCTTTTTTTTTCCTTGAGGAGAGAATCAATCTTTCACTGCAACACAGCAAAACGCTTACTGAATGGTTATACATCGAAAATACATTTTACATATGATGATGAATGACAAAAACACTTGAAAATAAATACAAGATTTGGAAATATATCTTTTTAATACATAATAAAACAGCATATATTTATACCATTCAACACTTTACAAAACCTTACACATAATACGAACTATTCATTTACAAACATTCAGGAACAACAAATTATGATTTAAGGGATAGATACATTTTCCCTTTAACATTTCGCTTGACAAGGTCCATTTTCTTCAGTACATCTGCAATTTTTGGAACTAATTGATCAGAACTCAGCTTTGTCTTTTTGCTCTTGAACTTCTGCAAAAGTTCAGATGCAGTCATAGGCTTCCGAGACAAATACCGCCTGATTGCTTCTTCAGTTATGCCATCAAGTGAACTATTAAAAGAGAATATATATTTAGCATTCAAAGTAATAGGTTAACAGAGAATACTCCTCCGGATAAAAGATAATAATATACATACATACATGCTTTCAAGCATTTAAAAGAACACAAACAAATATTTTTGTTTTTGAAGCATAACAAATAAAACATGGAACATGCGAATTATTAAATGATTTGGGGAAAGCTTATGAGTACTATATGATTCATACATTTGTAAGGATCTTTAAATCAAAAATAACTTGTATTCATATTAATCATGCAAAAAATCTAACAACTTTTAGATGAAGAGACAAATTATTAGTGTTTAACAGTCCTGCCCACTTGCCATTGATGGCCACAAGAGAGAGAGGTCTTTCTTGATAGAAGTAGCAGTTTTGTTACAGATAGCATATGAATTTAATAGAAAACGTTTCATTCATTAATTTAAATAGAAAATGGAACCTATAAAGCTGTCAAAAATTGTCATAACAATAGCATGAGCTGCATCAGTCACAACAATTAAAAATCATCTACTTTGTAAAATTTTTCAACAGAAGTAAGAAATGAAAATTGAAAATAAATAATCGATGAAACGAAAGAAAAACTCATAAATTTCTTTAAAATATAATCACTAAGGAATTAAAATCAGATAATTTTAGCACATAGCTTAAGCTTTCCAATCATAAAGCCACTTACGTTCCTTCATGAATGCTATTTGTATCTAAAATTACAGGAAGTTATTTGGGTAGTTTAAAAATGAGAACTAATATCCTTGAAAAAATATTATTTTTACCTCACAAAAGTAGTAGTTCCACCATGATTATCTGTCTTGGCTTTCTTAGCAGATGGAACTGATGTATCTGTGAGCTTTCGTTTGGATGCTTTATGCCCTAAAAACAAATTAATCAGTTATTTATTATAAAGATACTGCAAAGATTAATAACTTTATTATCTTAAATAATATCAATTCTTAGAAATTTTTTAAAGTCCTAAAATAGTCACAGATATTAAAAAATTAAATAAATCTAAAATTAGACCTCATAGTATCAATAATAGAACTAATGATTCATATATTGATTGTATTTCTTGGTGTAGAATTCAAACTACCATAAATCTATTTCTGTTTGCATGCTTCTCCATGCAAAATCATGTCACTCTGCCAACTAAACAACAGTACATTTTTATTATTACAAATAATGTGCTCCCAAAATTTGCTTTTCAGAAAACTTGCTGTCTAAGAAACTAATTATTTGAAATCAGTTTCCATTCAGAGATGATCAGAATTCCTTCAGAGAGGTTTCCTCCACAGACAGCGATGAAACCTTTAAAAATGTTCCTCTTCTATCATAAATGATCTTCAGTTATTGAAAATAATCCTAACAATTTTGTCTTCATAAGGTTTTATCTCTCTTTCAGTTACAAAATTGCTTGGATTTTCCCCAATGTCAATTTTCAGTTTTTCTACCTCCCCCCAAACCATCAATAAATTTGTTGTTCAGTTCTTAAAGATTCCATCCCAGATTTTAATTCTTGTGGAATTTTAGCTTTATGGTTCCTCATGTACCTTGTGGAATTTAAGCTTAATGCATTCTGTCATGTTAATGCAGTTTAACATACTTATATTGGGCCAAACTGAAACAGTGTTAAAACTTCTCTTCCGGGAACACGAATTGTATGTTCAAAAAGAAGAAATAAACAAAATTTTGTTAGCTAATCACAATTGAACACTTAATCATAAATTGTACTTTTGATCTACAAAAATTACCTATAAACTTCTTCATTTCATAAGTTGGATTTATTTGAAACTTTCCACAATACCAGATATTTTTTTCCCTAGTTAATGACGTTAATTTTTTAACACTTTCAAAATTTAATATCTTAGTGTTTTCATGTTTCATTTCTATTTTCCTCAACAGACTGCATTTGCTTTCACTTTGCTCCACTCATTTCTTTCCATATAAAAGCTTTTCGTTCTTATATCCGATTAGCTCTTGAAATTGATTTAAAAAAAAATGGATAATTGTACTGTTGTTTTAAAAATTATCTAGCTTCAGGCAATCCCAGCTGAGTTTTTTCCATCAAACAATTCAGTTTGCAGTCAGTATATCAATCAGTATTGTTTTAAAAAGGTTTTCTTTCTGAAAAGGGTTTACTCCAGAAATGACAAAGCAATAGAACACTGATATAATCTGCACAGTGCATCTCTTAGTGCACAGAATGTTGTGTCCCAAGTAAACATCTGCCAACTTATTTTCTAAAAGAAATCTAAAAGAGTCTTATCAATACTGTTATCTCAAGACTTACATTTAAGGGTGCTAGAGAATAACTTACAATTTGTAGACGTTTTTTTTTTTTTTTTTTTTTTTTTTTTTTTTTTTTTGTAAAGCAAATAAAAATTCAGAGACATTTTTCAGCATCAACTCTATCACACTGCATGTTTAAATAAAACATAAACTGCAATAGATTTTAAAAATGAATTACAGTATTCTTTTGATATTCTGACAATAAAAAGTGAGTGAAAATTACATCACTGCCTTTAATTTCTACTCCCCTTTAAAGAGTAATGAATAATGTTTTCTGATAAAGACTATTGTCAATCAGAAATTCAGAAAGTGAATAACGTCTGCACGTAGAAAACTGCATCAAACTTTTTGGATAAAAAGTGTGGCTATTATAATACAAACATACACAACGTTTCAGTTATGCACCAAAATAACAATGAATAAAACTAAAGCCCAACAGTATATATGGGAAAATAAAGACAGTAATGAAATTTTCTCTGAGCCCAGCCCCAGTGTTTTTGATGAGAAAACTATCTGGCCATCTATTGCACTAGACTAGAAATCTTTTTCATTACACAGCATACATTAAACAATACTTAGCAATTGAATAATCCATTTTAATACATGACTTATTTGTATCTTTACTTGCTTGCTTACATAAAATTCATATTCTAGCAAAATCTATTACAACAATTAACAATCCATATTAATAAAAATTTTAATTTTTTCATAAATTCACAAAAAAATGTAAAACAAATGCATTTTAGAGCGGATTTTTAGAGCTGCAGTAAAGAGGTATTAAACAGCCCTGCAAGAAATAAAAAATTATATATATATATATATGCAGTCATAATATTTATAACATATGGTTCATGCCAGAGAATACAGAACCCTTTTTTTTTTTTTTTTCTTTTTTTTTTTAAAATCTTAAGTCTTTGAATTGAGGAATGAGTTATTTATCTAGTCAAAAATTTAAATCTACTTTTAGAAGGTTTTCTGATGTAAAATATAACACTGTACTCATATTTCATAAAGCAACTCCACAAATAAAATTTAAAAAGCTATATATATATATATACACTGGTGTGCAAAAATTAAGGACGAAGTCGAAAAATTAGCATTATCAGCTGAACAAAGAGGCAGAGTGGACAGAAAGACCAATCAGGAGATTAAGTAAGGTGATGTACGGTAGCACATGCGCAGATATGCAGGTAGACGTAATGGGGGAGTATCTGAGTAGTATAAAGCATGTTGTCGGTGTAAGATCAGTATTTCTGGCAAAGAGATAGCACGCCGTATAGCAGTTAAAATCACACCGAGTTGCTGCCTCAGTGAGAAATGGCGAATAATCAATCTGTTAGACGACATCTGGATGCTTTTACCCGAGGTCGAATCATTGGGAAGTTGGAGGAAGGCCGCAGTGTGACAAGTGTGGCTGCAGAGTTCGGAATTGCTCACAGCATCGTTTCACGACTTTGGAGACAATTTCAAACTACAGGAACAGCTATCCGGGGGTTTAGTAGTGGTCGTCCACGAGAAACCACACCCGCAGATGACCGGTATATTGCCTTACAGGGCAGAAGAAACAGACGGCAGACGGCGGGAGAAATCGCTAGACACACGACACAGGCGACTGGATGACCGATATCGCATTTTACCGTGGCCAGATGACTGCACGGTGGTGGTCTGTTTGTACGACGCCCTGTACGGTGTGTACCTCTAACGCCTGCCCATCAGAGAAGGCGTTCTCTGTGGTGCCAGGAACACCGGAATTGGAGAGACAATGAATGGGGACGAGTACTCTTTACAGATGAGAGCAGATTCAGTCTGAGTAGCGATTCTCATCGCAAAACTCATCTGGAGAGAGCGGGGAAGCCACAATCATCCCTCGAACATCATTGAAAGGGACAGGTATGGAGGTGGCGGTGTTCTCGTTTGGGGAGGCATCATGCTTGGTAGTCGTACAGACCTTCACATCTACGACGTAGGTTCAGTCAACGGGACCCGTTATTGTAACGAGATTCTTCTTCGATATGTGCATCCTTTTAGAGGCGCTATGGGTCCGCAGTTCCTTTTCATGGACGACAATGCACCATGTCATCGCACAGTAGCTGCCGAACAGCTCTTAGAGAGTGAGGATATTGAATGTATGGATTGGCCGGGACAATCTCCAGATCTCAATCCCATCGAGCATGTATGGGATTTTCTAGGCAGACGCTTGGCAGCTCGTACCTTACCACCAGTAACGATTCCGGAGCTTCGATTGGCGCTGCAAGACGAATGGGCAGCAATGCCTCAACAACTCATTGACACCCTCATTCTCAGCATGGGCAGATGCTGTGAAACCTGCCTAGCAGTCAGGAGAGATCATATCCCCTATTAAAGACCGGATGTTTCTTGCTGGACACCCATCACAGGGATGTTTCGGGCTTCAGTCGCATTACGCTCCATGCTACTTTTTCAATAAAGCTTCTTTTTATCCCTCTGATTTCTCTTTTAGTAAGTGCTGCTTACATTACTCATGTCCTTACGTATTGGGGATCTTACAGTATTAAATATGTTTATTTGGAAAGCTTTTGTACAAAGTTATATTGAAAAAACCGTCTCGTCCTTAATTTTTGCACACCAGTGTATATATAAAAGAAGAAACATTACACTATAGTTAATACAACTGGAGAACACTACAGAATTCTTGAAAAGAAAAAAAAAAAAAAAAAAAAAAAAATATTTCAAAGACAAGAATATTTTGTTCACTAATTTGCTTCATAAAACACAGCTTCAAGGAATATAAGGATATACAGTCAAAAGTCTTTAATCCGGACGTCCATAATCCGGACTTCAAAGCTACAAACTTTCTGCACATGCGCATAATACATTTATGCATGCACATATGCGTCTATGCATGCGCATAATGCATTTACACATGCATGTTTAATGTATAACGTACAGTATAAGCTAAGCTAAAATTATCTAATTATCTATTTCAGTTAATGTTGCAGATTGCATTGTTCCTTAATCTTCTAATTGGATCTGGCTTATTATTTTTTGCGGACTGTTAAAGCAATTTTATAAAAGTAAGCTTGAACTTTCGATTATGTCAAAAAGAATTTCCGATTCTGGAGCTACCAAAGGATCTACAAAACATGTTTCAGGGGTAAAATATTGAAAAACAGATTCTTATTGTATTAGAAACATTTAATAAATATAAAGAAAATAGAGATTAGACTCATCTTTTTCACTCATTAGTGCCAACTATATGTTTTCTGCAAGTTCCCTAAAAATTTGGGCCTCACCGCAACATAAATTTTTCAATAAGCTAACCATTTGGAATCCTGTAAGTTTTTCTTTGAAGTAACTAAACTGGCTGGTTCCTTCATGAGATATTCATCAAAGGGAATATTTTTTTTTTTTTTTTTTTTTTTAAATCTAGTTTTATCAGTTGGCAGTTTCTTCTTTTTTGGATGTGTTGTTTCATGGAATATTTGACTGCATTGCCACTCACTGAGAATCACAATCTCTTTTAGTATTCTGATGATCATATTTGATAATTTGGTGTCCTGTGCTTTTTCTAATTTCGATCTTTATCAAGAACGAGCTTCTTTTATACTTTCCTTATAATTTCCTGTAAATAACAGAAAATTTACTTGGCATAATTAGGACACTAAAATCTCTTATCAAGAAGGAAGATGGAGGCCCACCAGCAGCCGAGCGGTAAAGTCGCTGAACAATGGTAGTTCAGCGATTTTACCGCTTCAGCGAGGTTTGAATCCCGCGAATGGGCTGGCTGCATGGGCGTTTTCAAGGTTTTCCCCATGTGTAATGTGTATATGAGCCAGTTTTCCTTAGAAAGTCCTCCACGAAGGCATCCCTCCCCTTAGGCAGATAGCCCTCGAGGCTTTGCCATAATCACACACACAAAAAGGAAAATGAAATTATACATTCGAAATTCGTTGGCACAAAACATAGATTATATTACTATGTGGGCAGTGATACATTCTGCATTTACAGAATGACCACAGATTTATTAATACATTCATTTTTCAGAAGAAAGTGAATTTCTTTATTATAGCTGTCCAACCTCTGCCTCTTCATTTCCAAGCTGAGAGTGATTTATGAGACTCAGTTTTTAAACATTACAAATATTTTAGCAAATCGAATATCCTTTTTCTCTTAATTACAGAAAAGTAAATAAAAACTGCATGTGCAATACATGCAGCTCTAAAAATTATGACAGAATAATGATACTACAGGCATCTTATAAACAAATTGGCTATTTTCAGAGATGGACAACAAGAATGTTTATGGACAAGTAGCACAATTTTGTCTGTATTTTAGGCTAAAAGGTTTATAGCTTTTAAAATTCCGGATTAAAGACTTTTGACTGTATTTACATGACAATTTTTTTAGTTAAATACTGATTTAAAGAAATGATTGAAAATAAGCACCCTAGTCAAAATGCATTTACATCTACACATATCTTTTATAAAAAGAAATATAAGAATATATTTACATAACAATTTTATTAGTTAAATACCGTGAAATTAAAGAAATGATTGAACATAAGAACACTAGTCAAAATGCATTTACATGTACACATATCTTTTATAAAAGAAAAAGATACTTTGGCAACACCAAAATTCCAAATAAAAAATGCACTATATTTAAGCAGAAAATTGCCTGAAGATTTTATAAGTTTATTTAAAAAAATAATTACAGATTTTTCAGTGCTTACCATCTTTTCCTTCGGCATTTAACCTCGTTGGGGTGTTGGCTCTACTGCTACTAGCACTGTTATCAGAGCCATTCTTTTTCGATTGTTTCTAAACAGCAAATTAAAAAAGGAAATCCAACACTGGAAATTAGAAAAATGTGCTGAAAATGCATGAGTGTATAACTCATAATTTTCAACATACATTTGCGAAAGTTTGTAAAAGTACTGAATTTAAATTATAGAGCTTTATTAATTTTTAAATTTCCATGAAATAAAAATTTAAAAGTATAACAACGCATTGAATATTAGTAACAGATTTACATTATAACTAATTTGATACACAGAAAATGTTTTTAAAAACTCACCTGCATAAAAACTGCATGAGTTTTTTTCTCATCAAAATCTGAATCTGATGTATCTGATGATGAATCACCAGATGAATCTGAAATATAAAAATTATCATAAATAATTTGAGTGATAAATCAGTTGAACTGAACATATCATTGCGAAATAAATATAAAGCTTAGATACAGTACACAATCCTCAACCCAGAAATGCAATATCTGAACCACCAGCCAAAAAATATATAAATAAATAAAATAATAATAATAACAATAATAATAAAAAAATCCCTTCCTGCTTGCAAATTCTAGAAATGGTTAATATTCCCCTCCCCCAATGGCGGGCTCTCAGCAGACTTCAGCTTGGCCACAACTAAGGCCAGAAGTGGTGGTCACTTTATTATCAAGGAACCTAATAGATGGGCCACTTTTGCCTCCCATGATGGAACAGACAGTTACAGTATGCCTTCTCCAGGACGCGAACCCGGACCCTTTGGTATCACAATCAGCTCCCCTAACCACTATACCGTTTGAGCAGCAGAAAGATAAATATAATACTCAAAAGAAGCAGCTGTGCCCTAAATATGATTTTTATCCTGACTAATTGAGATTCCTACAAGTCACATTCAAGTCACTGCTGACTAGGAAGTCCGAAGTGGCAAATGATAATACATTGATTGATGCTGACACACTTTTGGTGTCTAAGTAGTTCTGTATGTGTGTGGAAGGGGGGCATTTTTATATCTGACTTAACATAAAGCCCAAATGATGGAATTTTTACATCTCTTCTTTTTAGATTTAAACTAATGACCTAAATTCCAGAACTGCAGAAGTCCTGCCAATTCTTGTGTAATGTGTATATACAAGGCAGTTTTTCTTACAAAGTCCTTCATGAAGGCATTGGTCCCTTTAGGCAGATAGTCCTCGAGTGCTTTGCCATAATTAAACCAAACCTGACAATTCTGGATCTCTGATTTCATACTGCACTTGCTTGGTGTTAGCATCAATAAATATATTTGATACTACCAGGTAAACAAGAAAGTTCGTGCATTTTTTTAGAACAGTTACTTTTGGCATGTTAGTACGGACAAATTCATTCTGATGACACGATGTTTAGATTCCTTTCAAACCTTATTCAATAGAGTTATTCAGTGTATCAAATGTTTTGCTATCAGTATTATAGGAAGCACTGTCTTCAAAAGAACATGTCACTAGAAACAAATTAGGAAACAAAGTTGCAGAGGTCGCTCTAAGAATATGCTCTGCATTTGGAGATATATCAGTGTATGAACGAGCTGCTAAGAAGATATTCAGCCAATTTCCTTCTGGAGAAAAGAGCCTTGAAGACAGGTCTTGTGTTGGTCATCAATCCACTCTCAAAAAGTCCAGCTAGAGTAGGAAATTAAGCAGAATCCTTATCAAACCTGCTAAGAGCTTACACACAGGTTTGGAGTATTTGCACGAAACCATTCAATCACATCTTCCTAACCTTGATATGACATGGAAACTAAGAAAGTGGGTTCCTCATGTCCTGCCAGATGAAAACAAGTTCCAATCGTTGAACACCTGCTTGTCATAGCTATCATGCCAGAACAAAGCTTCATTCCTGGACTATATCTTGTTATGTGATGAAAAACAGATCATGTATTATAACCAGAAGAGGAAACAGAAGAGGAATGGTCAGCTTGTAGTTTGATCTCATTGGCCGTTAAGCAGATATTCACCAAAAGAAGGTAATGTTGTGTGTTTGGTGGGACAGCGATGACATAGTTCCCTATAAATACTTAGAAAGCCATAAAACCATAACAGCCGAGGTCTACTTGTCACAACTGAAAAGGGTTTTAGCTGCACTGGTCTAGAAGCAGCCAGCACTAATCAACAGAAAAGGAGTTCACCTCCTCCACGATTATGCCAGATCTCATACGGCAAAAGCAACCAAAGATGTAATCAAAACACTGGGCTGGGAAGTACTGCCTCAGCCACCCTATTCCTTGGCATCGCTCCAACGGACTATTACCTCTTTTTGGCCATGGATTACCAACAGCAGGAACAGCAAATCTGAAAATGTGCAGATGTCAAAAAGTACACATTTTTTGACTCGATAAAAAAGGCTTTTTTTTAAAAGGACATTTATAAGCTTGTGTGTTGTTGGGAGCAATGTAATTGAAGCTAACAGTGATTGTTCTGAAGAATAAACTGGGTGTTTAAAATTTTTGTGAGCTGTTTTTGATGAGTGATAAAAACTGCATGAACTTTTTTGGTTACCTGATATATACTTTGTTACAATCTACATTTATTGAATTATTTTTATTTATAATTTACTGAATTACTTATAAATAATTTACAAAATTTTATTGGAACAACACTTACTGAAATAGGAACAAACTAACATGTATTGATATGGAACTTCTAATAAATGTCTTTCTAGCCTTACATAGAAGAATATTTATAATAAACACATATAAACAAAATAACACAAAACATTTGTAATATAATTATAAATGCAATCATTTTATGCTAAACATGCAAAAAATATATTTAAATTATTATAGTTCATAACAAACCACCTTTTTCTTCTTTCTTTTGTTTTTTTGTTTTCTGCACTTCAGGAGATTTTTCTTGCTCAGGATTTTCTTCTGTTTCCTTATTTTCTTCATTTTCTTCTTCATCTTCGGATGCATCAAGTTTTCGAAGTGCCTCTTCATCCTCAACACCTTTCAATTCACGATTAATTTTCTCATCTTCTAACTCTGCTTCAGAGCTGTAAAGTAAAAACTTTCATTTTTGAAGATTGAAACAGAGTACATATATTTTATTTAGTTACATTAACCACTGTTTAAAAAAATTACTACTTGAAATTTTATTTATAAATTGATCATAATTCATACAAAATGGAAAATTTTATTAAACACACATTATTAAGACACAATAACACGCCAAACAAATACTAATTCAGAAGTCAAACAACAAAAATCAGCATTATATTTTCAAAATTTTCACAGAATTTTATTGGCTGTGAAACTGTGAAAATTTTGAAAATATAATGCTGATTTTTGTTGTTTTACTTCTGAATTAGTCACACTTTATTAATTAACAATAAAATTTCTTTATCAATATAATGATAACAGATTAAAAATTTGCTAGCTATCAATTTAAATATGCCAATAAAACTTCTCAAATCATCTGAAAATGCAAATTTTAAGGATGAAGGTTAGGTACGTGTGAAATTTTGAATACATAAAGTTTATTTTAACACTAATGACATTGGGATTATTTTAACAAAGGCTATTATTTACTAGTCAAAATTTATTTAACCAGAATCTCACTATCAAAAGTCTTAACAGTTAGTACAACTGCCAACTTTGAAATCTTTAAAATCACAAGATATGCCAGGAAAACAGGAGGTTGTCACGCTGCATGGTGACAAAATTTCAAAGGAACTCGAAACTGACATTATCTCATTTTATAATGGATGGTTCTGGTATCGAACTACTTGTAGTTATATTGTGATGTAAAATATAACCGCCATTTGATTAGCTATTCTAAATTTTATGTTCTATGGCTAATTTATTTTTTTAAATTTACTTACACTTTTATACTGAAAAAAATCCAGAGTAACGAAAGAAATATTTATCAAAGTACATTTAAATACAATGAAAATAAAATAAATAAATAATGTACACTGCACACACACACACACAAAAAGGAGGTACAGTTCTATATATCCTGTTCTACTGGGCCAACTGATGAAATTCAAATTGTGTTTTTCATGTCTCGAAAGCACGACAGGAAACAAAGAATATGCCTTTATCCATTTTTTTTTGCAGCAATTCCAGTTTTTGTTTGATGGACATCGAAACATGCTTTCACTTTTTAGATCCTTTGGCAGCTCCAGAATCGGAAATTCTTTTTGACATAATCGAAAGTTCAAGCTTACTTTTATAAAATTGCTCTAACAGTCCGCAAAAAATAATAAGCCGGATCCAATTAGAAGATTAAGGAACAATGCAATCTGCAACATTAACTGAAATAGATAATTTTAGCTTAGCTTATACAGGGTTCGTACACATTTCTGCACATGGAAATTAAGTACTTTTAAGAACCATTAATGAAAAAAATCTGATATGTACACCACATGACTTCCTTGTACGGAATATTAAATTATACACATTTTTTCTTGCATTTCATTTAAACTTATTAGATTAAATTAAACCTACTTCGCCGACAGCACATAAACCACAATAGAATAAATGCATTCTTTAAAATTCACTTTGTTTACCACAGCGACACTCTGGCATTAGGTTTACTTAACAGTATTATGTTTCGTTCATATTATAACTCAGAATGCACAAAATTTATATCATTTAAAGAATTATCTAACCGTTGCCACATGCTCTATTCAAATATTATAATAAAGCTAGAACTATGTATAAAAGAAATTAAGCAAACAAAACAAAAAAAGAAACAGTTTTTCACAGACGATTGAGTATTTCTCATTCAATTAATTCAGTTTTCACTTTGCGACAAGGCAAAAATGCATAAAAAGTCAAAATATCTGTATTAAAAATTACGAAGTAAACCTTAAACGCTTATTTCCTCGAAAAAATGCAAGAAAGGATTAAGCATGATTTAAATAATAAATGAAGGCGTTATCTTTGTTGTTGCGAAGCTGTTTCTCTAGATTGGTAACAAATCTGCTACTCAGCTGTTTCAAATGTAAACAAGAGCAATGGCCGCCGTCAAATTAGGCTTAGCGGCACTTAAACAATTTTAAATTATTGATAATTCTAAAAATATTGCATACAGATTTACTAAAGGCATAAAACCCTTAACCGGAAGATAAAAACAACATACTTCAATCATTTTTAAAACAAAAAATGTACAATTTACAAACATATAAGACTAAAGAAACTGAGATCACTGATCTGGGTAACAGAGTGGATATATTTATAAATATATTTATATACGTTTGGCGCAGCCGATTGAAACCAAAATATGAGGTGCACATCTATATGTTATAGGTTATAGTAGTCTTATATACAAAATTTCAAAATTCTGAGGCTACTCGTTTTTGAGTTATGCGAGATACGTATGTACATACGTTCGTACAGACGCCACGAAAAATTCTCTTCAGAATTCATTTTAAAGGAGTTTTTTAGTTTTTTTGGAGGAAAATAGCCTTTAATTCTCTCCTTACGTACAGATATCACGCAAAAACATCGTTAAATTGCATTCGAAAGTGGTCAAAGTGGATATTTTCGTTGAAATATGCTGCCTGAAGCTTTTCGCGATTACAATATTTCCTTTTTACTTCGTACAAGGAAGTAAAAATTAGGGACCTATGAGCAAATGAGAACTGAATAAATTCAATTAAAAATATTATTTAAGCCTGAATTTCACTTTTGTAACATCATCCTAAAAATAAAATAGATCCCTAAGTAGTATGCAGTATTACTAAACATGAATTAATGAACATAATTATTTAATAAGTTTGAGAATAAAACAAACTTTATGCAATTTATCAAGTAGCATTAAATATCTTATAATAGTTGGTCATATTTGAAAGAAGATAAGTGGCATTTACGTTTTACTAACAGTTAGCTTTATGTTGGTTTTTTTAATGTCTCATTTTGTTACATACTTGGTCAGTCTAGAGGTTTAGTAGCAGGTAGATTTTATGTCAAATGGCATAGGTTAAAATCATAAGTAAGATCATTATCAGCATGATTCAGAACAAAAGACTGAATGTTGTCACTCTGCTGCTTGTCTAGAGAGAGATCTGCTGATTAGAACAAAGCTGAAAGGCCTGACGTAGGCATGGTTGGCAAGTGTTAAAAGTTAGTCAGGCTCCGCTTGATGCAGTTAGTGTCGTAGCTTCATGTAGAGTTCGAGGGTTTGTAACCCAGTTAATATACTTTAAGGTTCCAATAAGGCATTAAAGCATCAGAGGTGATTAGTTGTTTTCTATTATTTTAAGTCTCAGTAGATGCAAAGAATAAGTTTTACTTGAATTGTTATATTTTCGTATTTTATCTTGTGACCAGAATGAGTATTATTGAAAGGCAATAACTTGCTTTAAGATGTAGAGATAATTTTTAAGAGTATGCAGTTAGTTATAAATAATTAAATTAAGTATTTGATAATCTTGGTCATTATGGATTTACATGACACTATTAAATTTTATTTTTTAACAATATTTGTTAAAAAAGCCCTATTAAAATCAAAATCTAATAAAATTTCACAGTTTAAAATACATGTAATTTATGACATTGATTCTTAAACAATATTAGAATAATTACACATTAAAAGCTACAAAACATTTATGTTTTGTAACTACAACACTCAATAAAATATTTATCCGTCATTTTAATTCGAAGCCTTCCCAGACATTTTGGCTAGTTTATATCAATTTCCTTCTCTTTAAGTATTTTTTCTAACAATTACAGATTTGTCTCAATGTGCAAACCAATGCTCTCGCTAGTTTCTGTGTGCTTTATCTACTAACTTGTCAACCTCCCTACAATGTACCTATGAGGGTTTACTTGATCTGGTAAAAGTTAATAGTCCAAAACCTCTGACAGACGTGAAGCATATTATCACTATGTCTGAAAAAACCTATAATATCAGACAAAGGTTTAAATAAGCTTCTTAGTTAAAAAGAACTTAGAACATAAAGGTATGTTCTGATACTAACAAAATCAATTACAGCTCCCGGTGACGTAATTAAACAAGATCAGTCAAATTCAAACTAAAAGTGTGCAGTCAAAGATTATAAAATTTAATTTTAATTTAATCTGGCTCAGTAACTCTATCATATGAGGAAACAGAAATGGGACATTATAGTAATCATAAACAATTGAGTAATTTACATAATAACTGCACATATCTTTGAAGAATAATTTCTTCATATACTCAAATTCTTTCTTAAACATGTTTCCTTTTTATTTTAGAATTTTTGGATTTAATTAAGAATTTCTGTTATTCTAAAAAACACTAAATGCATTTAGAATGTTCAGAAAATGCGACTAATTTTATTTTAGCAATATGAACACTCAGAAGAAATATGAAATATATATGATAAAGGCTGGTTACAGAGATAACGCGGCAGAATTTTTAGAATTTAGTGACACACCGAACAACAAAATCTAGAAATGGCAAAACTTTTAGAATTTAGAGCAGGCATATGAAGCAAATTTTAGAAAGGCACTAGACAGCAGAATTTAGGATCCACATAGATTGCATCAGGTGGGAGATGCCTAGTGCCAGCTATGTGTATGATGCATTAAGACATTATTAGATGACTGTTTTAAATTATAGGTTTTCAATTACTTTATTAATAAAAAAAATCCCTTTCTATAATGCCTGCCCATGTGATAAGATTACAAGCATTTTTGATATTTTCCATGCTTGTGTCTAGTAAAAAGTAGAGAAAATAAAGGGAAGATTAACATGTTAAGATTCTAGTATCGGAAGTAAAACATTCAAATATTATCTTTTCATTGTTCTTCCAGATGTTCTCTCAAAAGTAAGAAATTCATTGCAAACTTTCTATAAAATACATCCATTACGTGTCGATACCATGGAAACATTTTTCATTTTGTCACATATTTCTCGAATCTTCTAAAATCGTGGCTCTATAAATCTTGCCTTCAAATCCTTCTAAACTTTCAAGTTGCAATGTCTAAAATATTCAAGAAAAATTATCGGTACCAATTCTGTAACAGCAAAAAGGCAGAAATATTTTTTGGGGGGGGGGAAAGAAAAAGAGAGGGAAAAAGTCCTCTCTATAAAATTAATTTTATAGAGAAGACTGATGCATATTCTGAGAATTTTAATATTCTGAAACAATTACACAGGAAAAACTCTTACTATGAAAAAATTAAAAAGAAGACATTTTTAATTAATTACATAGCTCATTTTGCTTTTGCTAAGAGCTGTTTCGTAAATTGTGCTTTATAGCATTATACCTTGTTTATTTTTCAGATTCAAAATATTGTATAATTTGTTGTTGTTAAAATTAAATTTTATAAATGATAAGTTGCCAAAATTAAATTTTATAAATGACAGCGAAAAATAAAAATGTTTTATTTTAATGTTATTTTTTAAATATAATTTCAATATATTACCATTATTTTAATGAAATAATGGTAACAATTTTTTAATGAAGTAATAGCTTAAGAGTTCTTTATTAGAGAAAATTAATTTCAAAATGCTTATTTTTCATTTCTTGCTTAGAAACTCAAGTATCCATCATTTATATTAGAAATAGAAACAAATTATAACTCATGAACCCATTCAAAAGATAACCATATATACATCAGTCAATCGCCAAAAATATTCCTCCAAAATGCTAATTCACACTCAAAATAGCAGCCGTAAAAACAGACAGAAATTTCAGATGATTAACATTAAGGACCTTTTGCTGATTTTGGCCAAAATTAAGGACTTTTAAGGACCAAAAATAGATTCCAAAAAATCTAAGGATTCTTAAGAAACTTGTTATACCATCCATTATACATTAAAGGAGCATGTGTAAGTAAACATATTACAGGGTTCGTACACATTTCTGCACACAGAAATTAAGTACTTTTAAGGACCATCAATGAAAAAAATTAAGGACCTATGAGCAAATGAAAACTGAATAAATTCAATTTAAAATATTATCTATGCCTGAATTTCACTTTTGTAATACCATCTTAAAAATAAAATCGATCCCTAAGTAGTAAACATTATTACTAAACATGAATTAATTAACATAATTATTAATAAGTTTGAGAATAAAATAAACTTTAGAGAGACCTGCTGATTTGAACAAACCTGAAAGTCCTGATGTAGGCACGGTTGGCAAGTGTTGAAAGTCAGTCAGGCTCTTTTTGATGCAGTTAGTGTCATAGCTTCATGTAGAGTTCCAGGGATTGTAACCCAGTTAATATACTTTAGGTTTCCAATAAGCCATTAAAGCACCACAGGTGATCAGTTGTTTTGTATTATTTTAAGTCTGACTAGATGCAAAGAGAAAGTTTTACTTGAATTTTTACATTTTTGTAGTTTACCTTGTGACCACAGGGAGTGTTAGTGAAAGGCTTTTTAAGGGCAAACAGTTGGTTATAAATAATCAAATTAAGTAGTTTAATAAACTTAGTAATTATGGATTTAGATGGACACTATTAAATTTTATTTTTTAACAATATTTGTTAAAAAAGCCCTGCTAAAATCAAAATCTAATAAAATTTCACAGTTTAAAATACATGCAATTTATGACATTCTTAGGATAATTACACATTAAAAGCTACAAAACATTTATGTTTTGTAACAACAACACTCAACAAAATACTTATCCATCATTTTAATTTGAAGCCTTTCCAGACATTTTGGCTAGTTTATATTGATTTCCTTCTCTTTAAGCTTCTTTTCTAACAATTAAGAGATTTGTTTCAATATGCAAACCAATGCTCTTGCTAGTTTCTGTGTGCTTTATCTCCTAACTTGTCAACCTCTCCACAATGTACTTATGAGAGTTTACTTGATCTGGTAAAAGTTAAATAGTCCAAAACATCCGACAGACGTGAAGAATATTATCACTATGTCTGAAAGTAACTACAGTATAACCCTCTTATTTAAAAAGAACTTAAAAGATAAAGGCATGTTCTGATGCTAACAAAATCAATTACAGCTCACAGTGATATAATTAAACAAAAACAGTCAAATTCAAACTAAAAATGTGGACTAGTGGTCAAAGATTATACAATTTAATTTTAATTTAATCTGGCTCAGTAACTCTATCATATGAGGAAATAGAAATGAGAAATTATAGTAAAGGCTGAAATCATAAATAATTGGGTAATTTACATAGTAATAACTGCATATATCTTTGAAGAATAATTTTCTTTACGTATTCAATTTCTTTCTTAAAAATGTTTCCTTTTCATTTTAGAATTTTTGGATTTAATTAAGGATTTCTGTTATTCTAAAAAACACTAATTGCATTTAGAATGTACAGAAAAAGTGGCTAGTTTTTTTTCTTTAGTAATATGAATATTCAGAAGAAATATGAAATATATATGGTAAAGGCCAGTTACAGAGCTGATGTGGCAGAATTTTTAGAATTTAGAGCAGGCATATGAAGCAAATTTTAGAAAGGCACTAGACAGCAGAATTTAGGATCCACATAGATTGCATCAGGTGGGAGATGCCTAGTGCCAGCTATGTGTATGATGCATTAAGACATTATTAGATGACTGTTTTAAATTATAGGTTTTCAATTACTTTATTAATAAAAAAAATCCCTTTCTACTATGCCTGCCCATGTGATAAGATTAGATGCATTTTTGATATTTTCCATGCTTGTGTTTAGTGAAAAGTAGAGAGAATAAGGGAAGACAAACATGTTAAGATTCTAGCATCAGAAGTAAAACATTCAAATATTATCTTTTCATTGTTCTTCCAGATGTTCTCTCAAAAGTAAGAAATTCATTGCAAACTTTCTATAAAATACATCCATTACGTGTCGATACCATGGAAACATTTTTCATTTTGTCACATATTTCTCGAATCTTCTAGAATCGTGGCTCTATAAATCTTGCCTTCAAATCCTTCTAAACTTTCCAAGCTGCAGTGTCTAAAATCCTACAGAAAAATTATCCCTACCAATTCTGTATTCTGTAACAGCAAAAGGCCAGAAATAATTTGGAAAAAAAAAGAGAGGAAAAAAGTGTAAAATTAATTTTATAGAGAAAACTGATGCATATTCTGAGAATTCTAAATACTCTGAGACGAATACTCTAATACATGGGAAAAACTCTTACTATGAAAATATTAAAAAGAAGACTTTTTAATTAATTACATAGATAATTTTGCTTTTGCTAAGAGCTGTTTCGTAAATTGTGCTTTATAGCATTATGCCTTATTTTTCAGATTCAAAATATTGTATAATAAGTTGCCAAAATGAAACTTTATAATATGACAGTGGAAAATAAAAATGTTTTATTTTAATGTTTATTTAATATAATGTCAATATATTACCATTATTTTAATAAAATTTATCAATCTTATGATGTTTTAAAAAATCGTCGAAAAATTCTCAGATTTAGTAATTAAAAATTTTCTATAGAAACTGATTTTAAAATCGCCAAAATTTTGATAAGTCGAGAACCGTTTAATAAAAGAATTTCCATCACCAAAAGCGAAAAGTTGTTTAAAGGCTCTTTATTAGAAAAATTGAATTTTGTTATGCTTATGTTTCACTTCTTGCTCAGAACCTCGAGTATCCCATCATTTATATTAGAAATAGAAACAACCTATGAACCCATTCAAAAGATAACCATATACCATATATGTCAGTGAATCGCCAAAAATATTACTCTAAAATATTAATTTACATTCAACATGGCAGTTGTAAAAACAGACAGAAATTTCAGATGATTAAAATTAAGGACCTTTTGCTGATTTTGGCCAAAATTAAGGACTTTTACGGACTAAAAATTGATTCCAAAAAATCTGAGGACTTTTAAGGACCATACGAACCCTGTATTATGCGTATGCATAAACGCATATGCGCATGAGTAAATGTATTATGCGCATGCGTTTACGCATGTGCAGAAAGTTTGCAACTTTGAGGTCCGGATTACAGATCATTCCCGATTATGGACGTCCGGATTAAAGACTTTTGACTGTATTAGATTTATAGATAGCATTGTTCTAATATAGCTATTTTGACAGAAAGTCAGACTTTTTCTGAAAGGATAAGCCAATTTTTTCCATATTTTGCTTCTACAACTGAAATTTTGACTAAATATTAAATTTGTAAAATTTGGTACTACATTTACGGAAAATTCAAAAATTTATCTAGCCGCATTTTTTTTTTTTTTTTTTTTCAGTTTGCACCAAGAATAATTCACTTAGCGAACTTCTTAATATAAGGCAACCTATTTTCTTTTCACTTTTTACATTGTGCATGAGCGGAAAGAAAGCCACATCATTCCTATCTCCAAATGATTTTAACAAAGTGCCTAAAAACACATTTGATGTTATTATTGGTTTTAACAAATATGCCAAATTTCAAAATGTGCCAATATATAAATTCCCAATATGTGCCAATATATAAATATCTTTGAATAAAAAACTAATTTTTTGCAGGTTTGCTTAGAAATACATCTACTTTAATATGATGGTAAAAATTTTATAGATTATAATTCAAAAATTTTTTTGAAAAATTTATAGAAGTTATTTAAAAATAAAATTTTTAAAAAACAAATCATAAAAAATGGTAGAATTTTATTTGGAATGAAACTAAATTTCAAAATGTGAAAGGAAGAATCAAATAAGTTCAATAAAAAAAAGAGAGATGATTAAATATATACCAAATTCAATTAACATTGAGGAGCTAAAATTTTGACAGCTAATTTTTTAAAAACTCCTTGTGCGATTTTTACAAAACTTAGCAGTTTGGCATAATTTGAGTCGTAAAATCAAAATATAGAAAAAATTGGCATGTCATTTCAGAAAAAATCCGATTTTGTGTCAAAATATCTATATTAGAACAATGCTATATTTAAATCTAATACATACCCTAAGTCGCGCTTTCCAGACATGAAAAACGCAAGTTAAATTTCGTCAATCGGCCCAGTAGAACAGGAGATATAGAACTGTCCCAACTTGTGCAGTGTACATAGTACTGAGTGGATAAACTTAGTAACATACTACATATTAAATTTTAAAAAATTTAAATGCAATTATTAACTGATTAAATATTGCTTGAATCTTTATATAAATATCTACAGTAGACTAAGACATCTCAGATCACATGAAATTTAATAAGATCAATAAAACTTAATAAGAAAAAATACAATTCAGACAAAATAAATTTAACAAGAAAAATTATTCTGAAAATCATTACAGGAAGGAATTTAATTTGCCTAATTTAAATTTTCTTAATTCAATAAATTTCATTTATTGCTGGGAAACTTATTTAGCAAAGTCTAAAAATTAAAAACTGAAATTCAATGAACTAACCGGATGTGATGAAAAACTAGTAGAGCTATAAATTATTCCCTCCTTTTTTTCCTCTTTTAAATTCTTAAGTCTTTTCAACTGCTGGCTACAATTAAACATATGATTTAATTATATACTCAATGGTATTATGCCAATTAAGAACAGATTCTTTTAATTTAGTACTAATTTACATTCTCAATGCAGCATCCAGCTTAGAATTGAAGACAGATGCACAAATAATAGTTATAAGGGCCTACACCCCTTGCACGGCTACTTATATCAAGAATTTATAACAAATAGTTATCAAGCAAAGAATAAACTTCAACACTTCAACACTGATATATTACACACTTTACCAAAATTCAACACTGATATATTAAACTGGAATAATATAATATAAAATCAATTTCAAACATGATGTATTTATATATTTTTATATACACAAAATTCATCAAAAAGGGTTTATTATTATTTATACATCTTTATTTCCTTTTCCAATGAATAAACAAATAATAAAAGTTTTTAATTTACCTGCATTTTATCGTATATTTATGAGACAAATTTTCTTAGTTATATTAAAAAACATATGGTGAATCACATTTCGTACCTTGATGAACCAGTTATATAATCAACTTCTCTATCATCAAAGTCGCCTTCATCACTTTCTTCACGACCTTCATCATCAACTTTTTCCTTCTTTTTCTTTTCTTTACCTTTTTTAGCACTCTTGGATGACTCTTCCTCCTCTTCACCTTCTTCATCTTTCTCAGAGTCACTTGAATCTCCGGCCCAATCATCCATATCCGAGATTTTCTTTTAAAATAAATAGGCAAATATTATGTAATTAAAGAAACTTACAATGATCTGCTAAAAAACATTAAAATGACACAAGCATTCAGTAAATATGTGTTCCTATACCCAATGCATGTTATTAAAATTCCTAATAATATATACAGATATAGACATCTATCTATATACACACTATATATTACCTGTCTATAATACATAGTAGGTACAGTAGTTGTTTAGGGGAAGAAAAAAAGAAATAATTTCGAAATGCTTTTATGTTTCACTTCTTGCCCAGAAACTTCAGTATTGCACTGTTTATATTAGAAATAGGAACAAATTGAAACTATATCCCATAAAATACAGTGAATCACCAAAAATATTCCTCCAAAATGCTAATTCACACTGAAAATAGCAGCCATAAAAACAGACAGAAATTTCAGGAGATTAAAATTAAGAACTTTTCTGCAGCTTTTGGCCAAAATTAAGCACTTTTAAGGACCAAAAATTGACTGAAAAAATCAAAGACTTTTAAGAACCGTACAAACCCTGGTGCAGGGGGGGTGAAAAATGGTTGTTGCAATTAAAAAATTTCTTCAACTGCAACTGTGAGAAATCTATTGCTTTAAATCCTTATAATCGCATATTTTCAAATAACAATATCTGAAATTTCCTATCAATTGATTGAGCAGATAGGTCACTATGGGTTCATATATTGGGGAAGTTTTTTTATGACCACCTTTTACATGTAAGAGATGGCTACAGTTCTCTCAATGCGTACCTCAATCTAGTATTTAATATACAAAGGATTTATATGATTTGGGTAAAAACAAAATCATTACAGCAGAACATTTGCACTGCAATGCACCTAAAACAGTGACCAAGAATGAAGTATTAATATTCAGTAGCATTATCCACTCGGGTATTAGTGGGTCTTTTGCAAGAATATGAAGATACTACAGCCAATATTATGAGCAATTTAAATCATAGTGAAATATATTATGAGTATGCTAAATAAACTTTTATTTATACAAATTTGGAAAAATTTCCTACTTTCATGAAGAAAACATTCTTTTTTTCCCAAATACCTAAGTAATGTTTGATAGTACAGTCAAAAGTCGTTAATCCGGACTCGTCGGGACTTCGGCGATCCCGGATTATCGATTTTTCCGGATTATAGATCATCAGTTTAAATCTCGTTAGATGGCATGCAGAAATTCTAAAATTAAAAATATGAAACCGTAATTTATGAAATAAAGAACAATTATGATCTAAAGGGTATCAAAATTTGCAAAAAGAAAAAGCTTAATATTTATTTGTTTACTTTATTAAACATTTCTTTCAATGTAAGTTGTTTAAGTTTTGCTTCGTTTCATGTGATAATACTTTCTCTTTAATTCTATTAAACAGACATAATTTCTTGTTCAGTTACAAAGTTCCGCTGTTCAAGTCCTATAATTGCTGTGTCAAGAACACCGACTAATTTGTCAATCGAAATTTTTTCGTTTTCAATAACCCCTGTCACTTTTCTTCGCTATCGGAAGCGAATTATAATGATGACGAACTTGTTTTAAATCATATCAAAGACGGAGCATATCGAGATGAAATACTACATTTGGTAAGGAATTATAAGCCAAATAAAATAAAAACATCTGCGCTGAAGATAAGGATAGTGCTGACAGATCAACTTCCAATTCATTATGCGCTCGCCGCGGCGTTCCCCCCGCCGAGCAGCGTGAAATTTATAAACAGATTTCGGATTTCAAAACATACTTTCGCTTTAGATCCTTTACATATTAACAAATATATATCGGAACTTCTATTTGATATAATCGAAAGTTTAAGCTTACTTTTATAAAATTGCTCTTACAGTCTGCAAAAAATAATAAGCCGGATCCAATTCGAAAATTAAGGAACATCGCAATCATTAACATTAACTGAAATAGATAATTAGATAATTTTAGCTTATACGTCCATTATACATAAAACACGCACACAAAAACGTATTCTGCACTTGCGCACACTCATATGCGCAGTCGTAAAAGATCTTACGCGCACGCGTAAACGCCTATGCGCATGTGTCAACGCGGCGCATGTGCAGAAAGTTTTTAGTTTTGAGGTCCGGATTATAGATCATTCCGAATTATGGGTGTCCGAATTAACGACTTTTGACTGTACTTGTTTATAAGGTTGTATTAGCAACTTTTTGAAGAAGCAGAAAAGGTAAAATACTTTCATAAGATTACAAACTAATTGCGTATATTGAGAAATGAATCTACAAATAATAAAATAGTATAAAAATTACTTATTTGTAACACAAAACTGCTTCATAAAATAAAAAAAAAATTACTTGGTAAAAAATGCTTTTTAAATATTAGTCTCCCTTTGATTAAAAAAAAAAAATATATATTAAAATTAAACATATCAATAATTTTCTCTAAAAAATTCAGAAATTCTAAAATTTAATCCAGTTAAAAAATTATAAAAAACAACATACAAAGTCCTTAAGCTGTTTCTTATTTTTCTTTTTGTTATTTTGTTTCTCGCCATCTTCTTCCTCCTCATCAGCAGCTTCTTTTTGTAACCTTTTTCTTACCATAATGGAAAAGTAATTTAAGACTTTATCTCTCCTAAAACAACGACAGCAACATTAGTATTTTATTTTTAAAAATCTTAATTAATGACAGAACATTATAGCCACTTGAATAACTTCCAGTTTTCATAGCAGCTTTTAAATAGTAAATCTTAGAAATAATGATAGTTTTCCCAATAAAATATCAAAAGTAAAACAATATGAACCCTTTTCAATACATTTACATTAATGTAATAAGATTTTGATTTGAAATACACTGAGAAAGAGCCAGAGGGATAACTGCAATTATTTTCCTCTATGTGATTTGATATTTTGTTCTATTTAAATAGATATAAAACAACTGAATTACATATAACTTTATATTACATGCATACTACTATATATAACCATTAAACTACATATACATTTCCAAAATCTAAATGTACGTACAACATTATTTATTATCAAGTACTTCTATAAACCTTTAAAAATAACATGAGAAAATCACAAATGATAGCATAATAGATAACAAAAAGTAAAGTGAATAATATACAAAATATATCAGTACAGCATTGACAAACTTTTAGGATAAAGAAGGTATTCGAAATTATGACCCCGGACCATGATGCAGGCCTCACATCTCCGCATGGAAGATCTGCATCCCGAATAGAGGTTGTAATTTTTTAACACATTCTTTGATGATGATCATTGTCTCTTTATGCTGTTTTTGTTGTACTCTGAATAATAAACATGTTTTCTCACCTCGCTCATTTCCTTTCTTCTTGACTTTTGTGTTGTCACTACCATGCCAGGAAAGTGTTTCTGACTATGCATTCCTATGTGATTTCACATCCTCTAGATGTACTCTCTCTCTCCTGAAAGTTTGTCAACATTGTACTGATATGCCCTGTATATCTCTATCTATCTATCTATGTGTATATATATATATATACATTTTTCAACATACAATCATGAAACGGATTTTGCGATCCTAACAACGAAAAGTAAACTTGGTAAAAAGTGATACATATGCAAAATATTTTGACGTCAGAAGGTACGTTAAGGCAAAAAAATGTAAGAAGTCAACATGTGCAGTGCAAGGCAACTTAAAAAGATGAAAGGAAGGTTCATTTCCAGACATTCTTCTGCAAGTGAAAATGAGATACTATTTGCAGTATCATTACAAGAAAACATCAGGCTGCCCCTTTACAAGTGGTAAAATGATTTGCAGTTTTGATGTCTTGCCGTCCAACAGTTTGGAATTGATAAAAGTTTTGTTTCACGAGCTTGGAAAGCCTTCGAAAGGACAAGTACAGCTGTAACAAAAGTTAGTGGCAGTTGGCCAAGGAAAACAACAGTGACTGATGACCAATATCTCACTTTACAGGTGAAATTGATTGACAGAGATATTGGAACCAGATAGCAGGCAACATTCTCAGCAACTGCGCATGGCCTTTGGATAACAGGTGTCCCAGTTTACTGTGGCCAGGCATCTTCATAAAAATGGTCTGTCCTAAATGCTGCAAGCAACTGATAGCATCGTTTACAGTGCACAAAGACTGGACGCCTCATGAGTGCAATTATGTCCACTTTACTGAGTCATTTCAGTTGGCCAAACAATTCTTGGCAACAGTTGATATGGATACAGGAGGGAAAACTCTTTCCTCCCACTAACATCAGAGAAAGAGACTGTTGGGGTGATTCTGGGATGCTTGCATGAGGAGGCATTACGATGAATG
Source organism: Stegodyphus dumicola (assembly GCF_044657685.1). NCBI lineage: Eukaryota > Metazoa > Arthropoda > Arachnida > Araneae > Eresidae > Stegodyphus > Stegodyphus dumicola. The sequence continues at coordinate 42,051,479 of NC_140776.1, forward strand.
GACAGACAGAGCTCTAACAGCACTGTTAGAGACACAGCTCTAACATTTTTGACAAAGGTCATCAGAAAGGTATCAGAAATCACTACTATGATAAAGTTATACTCCCAGGTATGTCTCTTTCAGGGGGCTACCAGCCCTGATTTTGCTTTTATGGATGGTAATGCATGGCCACACAAGACTCATGCTGCTGAGAAGCCCTGGAAAGTGAAGGTTCCATAGAATGGATTATGCAGCATGCTTGTTTGATTTAAATTCCAGTGAAAATGTAAAGCATACTTTATGGAGACGTCTGGCTGCATGAAACAGATGCTCTTTGAAAAAAGAGAACTCTTTCCCCATGAATTTAATAGATAATCTGGTATTTAGTACTGATAAATGGTGCAATGCAATCACTGCAGTTAAGGGAGGTCACATTCCTCACTAAGGCTCTTTGAATTGTTGTTCTCCCTCTTGGCTAGAAGAGTTTTACCAATGGCATTTTGTCAATAGTCTTTTTCTATTCATTCCATACTGTATACGACCTATTAATATTTTTGCTACCAAACTTTCCTCATCTTTTGAATACTAGATTGTGCAGCTTAGTATGAATTTACGAGGCGTATTCGGAAACTAAGTACCATTTTGAAAAAAAAAAAAAAAATAGTAAAACAATTTTTTCGAATCCAATTTTATTTTTACATGAAAATACATGTCTTAAACTATTTTTCAACATAGTTTCCGCCAATGATCAAACACATGTCACAGCGGGTGACCAGTTTTTGTATACCATCGTCAAAGAAACTTCCCGCCAGTTTCGATAACCATGACTCCACAGCATTTTTCGTGTCATCATCAGATCCAAAGCGCTTGCCACCAAGCTCGCGCTTCATGTGCAGGAACAAGTGATAGTCGGATGGCGCCAAGTCCGGGCTGTACGGCGGGTGATCGAACTGCTCCCAATGAAACTGTCGAATTAACAATTGAGTGACACCAGCAGTATGGGGCCGAGCATTGTCATGGAGCAACACAATTCCTTTACTGAGCATACCTCTTCGTTTGTTTTGAATGGCACGCCTTAATTTTGTTAAAGTCTCATAATATCGTGCCGCATTAATGGTTTCACCTCTGGGAAGAAATTCAGTAAGCAAAACGCCTTTCCTATCCCAGAAAACAGTGCACATGATTTTTTGTGATGACATTGTCACTTTGAACTTTTGTTTTTTCGGAGAATGAGTGTGTCTCCACTCCATCGATTGTTGTTTCGATTCTGGTGTGAAATGACACACCCAAGTTTCATCACTGTCAAAATTTGGTTTAAAAAGTTTTCTCCCTCATCACTGTACCGCGTGAGAAATGTCAGGGCACTACCAAGTCGCTTTGTTTTGTAAACATCAGTGAGCATTTCAGTTTGCGATAATTCAAGCGGTCAGACACAATTTCGAACAAAACAGTAAGTGAAATTTGTGGAAATGCCTCTGAAAGATTTGTCATTGTGAAGCGTCTGTTCTCATGAATTGCTTCATCAACTTTCCTTACCAAATCATCGGTGACAACAGAAGGCCGACCACTCCGAGCCTCGGCGTGGACATTTGTTCAACCTGCATTAAACATTCTTACCCACTTTCTTACCATTCCATCACTTATCGCGTATTCACCGTAAACTTCTGTCACTTGACGATAAATTTCGGCCGGTTTAACATTCCTCGCGTTCAAAAATTTAATCACGGCACGAATCTCACAGTCAGCGGGAGAACTAATTGTCTTAAACATTTTGAATGTGCACAGCAAACTGAAAACACAACTTAGAGCAACCAAAATGGCGACAATTGAAATTCAGTGAACAAGAAAGACTAGTGTGCATGCGCGGGACGCCTACCACAGCGCTGCGACGGCACTAGAATGAAACGGTACTTAGTTTCTGAATAAGCTATGCATGTCTCCCAGTTGATTTTTTACTGAATTACAACCAAAATTAGAAAAGTTACTTTTTGCAGATTAATGTATATACATGTCTTAAATTTGCATGTTTACATGCATACACAAATTTCAAGTAATTACTTGAAACACTCATCATATAAGAAAAGCTGTGGTATCCTCCCTCCCCCCAATAAAAAAAAAATCTTCCATGTATGGTCTTTTCAAATATGGCAGTCATGTTTAAAAAACATTCAGGCACATAAAAAATTTGCAACTTTTTAAGAATCTCAGAAATAACAAAATGGTGAAGAAAAGCTCAGCTAGAATTGTAATGAAAAATAACACTGAATGGGTGAATGTAAAAAAAAAAAAAAAAAAAAAAAAAGTTATTTCCAATATTTTTTTTAATAAACTTTTTTCATTATCTTATTTCCTTAAAGATAAATATACAGTTTAAAGCAAAAATAAACCATCTCAATCTGTCGCATGCTAGAACAGTAAAACCTCAATATAATAGATGACTCATCAGCTGACTGTATAAATTAAAATTTCCATTAAAAAAAATCCACTAGAAAAATAGCAGGATAAAAAATTCAAGTAATAATAATAAAAAAAAGGGGGGGGAAGAGGAAAAAATCAGAGAAGAAAACAGGGTAAAAAAGAAAATACGATCTATGGCAGGCCAATGATTAGATAAGGACTTTTCAGAAAGCTCGTACAGCTGTTGTGGGATTATTATTTTATGTTTTTAATGCACTGTACTTTTTCCCTTATTATTCACACACTTAAGCCTTATTACTACTAATTTTCATCAGGCATTTTCCTATCTTCATTAATAAGGCATGGTTCAAGAGCTGAAGAATGATAACTGCAATAATCTGTGCACATTCTTAGATGAAAATAAACAAAACTTTGATTTACAGAAAATTCAATATGCCAACAAATTTACTGGCAATTCATGTTATGCATATCTTCAAATAAATTAAATACAAAAAAAAAAAAAAAAAAAAAAAAAAAAAACCTAGATTAGTTACACATTTTGGTTGAAAAAGTGAATTTATATTAAGTTATTTAGCTATTTCTGCACGTGCAGTTTCCATTTTAGAAAAATCTCAAATTTGGGGTATGTATTCCATTGCCTTTAATATTAGTTTTGAATTTACATTGTGAATATATGTAAAGAATTTATTTGTCCCATCGTTTTTTAGTCCTTAGTTCACACTTTAAATATACTGCTAAGCCTTTTAATGTTTGGCTTGTTTATAATCCACATAAAAGGGTGTAATTTCTTAAAAACAGAATCTGTTGGATTTGCCTGGCTTGTAAAATTAAAAAACAGCAAAGAAAATGAAGCTAAAATGACACTGGAATTTTTTTTCAATAAATCCAAAATTTCAATTTTATCATTTCCTATAACTGTTAATAGTGATATGCATGGAATGCAGTGCATAGAGTTTCTTTTAGCAGAAATCTTAGAAATGAGATATTTAAAGACAGTGTACTTAATCATTTTTGTTTTCATTTTACAGCAAAAAAAATTCTTTTGAAAGCAGTTTTGTTGATAGATACGCTGTTTTGTTTTTTGTTACAGATTTTGATACATTTCTATAAAAGAGTTTTCATTCTCCAAAAACTTTTCCACTATTTATCGCTTTACTACGTTTTTCACATGCACTACTTTTGTTTTGTGAATTGTATCATTACAGCTCTACATATCAGTGAAGTGAATATGATGCCTGCTAAAACTGAATTATTTCATTCATATGTTTTTGCAAATATACTGATTGTTAATGATCATTGACTTTCGTTACAGACACATTTTATTGAAACTGAATGTGATATTACAAATTCTCAAGTTGTAAGTTATACGTTAATGCAACAGAATTTCTTTTATTTGAAAACAAATGGAGCTTCAGATTTTTGTGAAATTTTTAAGAGAAGAAAACATTTCAGACTAGATGTCTCCAGACAATGAAACTCCTATTCAATAATTATAATAAAATTATAACTGCCAACTTTAAAGCATGAAAAAACACTATTGCAAATGAACTCCAGATCAGATAAACTTCAATTAATAATGCATGATTTAGGTTATTCAATTAATTAGAATATGATTCTAATGTAAAATATATTACTATTTAATTACATATTCTAAATTTTATGTTCTTTGGTGAATTTCATTTTGGAATTTTCTTATACTTTTATACTTAGAAATTTCTGATTAGGGAAGGAAAGCATTTATCAATGTACTTTTAAACATGATGCAAATAAAAATAACGATTAATGTACTATTATTGAGAATAAATTTAATAATATACTACATACTAATGTAAAACAAAATCAAATATAAATATTAACTAATTAACCATTAAGACACAATAACACGCCGAATAAATACTAATTCCGAAATGAAACAACAAAAATCAGCGTTATATTTTCAAAATTTTCACAGGACTAGTTTCGATGGTTTTTACCGTGAAAATTTTGAAAATATAACGCTGATTTTTTGTTGTTTGACTTCGGAATTAGTAATTAACCATTGTTTGAATCTTTATATAAAGTTCTACAAATATCTAGTGTAGATTTAAGACAATTAAGATCAAATAAAATTTAATACAAAAAATTATGCTGAAAATTACTAAAGGTGAAGAAACAAAATTTGCATAATTTCAATAATTCAGTAAATTTCATTTCAAAACACTTTCCTTGGATTCTTTTCTTCTTTTATTTAAATACTGCACAATTAAAATAAAAAATATTTAGTTTTAGAACTGTTGATACAACAACAAAAAGGAAGAGCTTTGTTAAAAAAGGCTGCCTAATGTTATGTTTCATTGATTAGAATAAATAATAACGAATGTACAATACATGACATCATCAAACAGTGACTAACACCTGCTTACGGTGCTATAAGGATAACTCAAAAGAAACTGTACATTACATTAAGTAATAGAAATAGATTGAATTTATGCATATATGTTTTGCTTAGCAATGTTACATTTATTTACTTTTAGCTTAAATGCTAAAAATAAGTATAGTTTTAAGCTTTCCTTTGTCTCGCACATGGAGAGAAGGAAACTTTACTTGAAACAATCCCAGCTTTTTAATTCACATGAATAGATGAACTAGATTCTACAGTTAAATAATTAAATAAATACACAAAGGAGTTGGAACTGAAATTTTAAATGAATGCTCACAATCATATATCTTCTATGATAGGTACTATACCAATATCATTATTTCAGCACTTAAGAAGCATAATCAACTGATATCATTCAATTTCCAATATCAGTCACTACGAAGGTTGCTATTTATATTTCTGACATTGGCAACAATAGGTGTTGCTAAGCAACAGCAGACGATTCCAATCAAAAGTTTGATATTTTTAACCATAACTTCTTCAGAATGTTCTTTCTCTTAGCATGATTCGTGTTGTTTACAGTAAACTGAAAAATTCATCTCGGGCAAAAAATGGAATTGACTCATGAACATCTTTGTGCAATTTTTTTCATAACTTTCGACATAGATTATCAAGACAGCTTTGATGAACTTAATTCTTTATACAGCAATAAAGCACCATCCTATAGTACTGTAAAAAACTAATATAATAAAGTCAATTGTGGTCGATGTTCGCTCCAGGACGAATTCTGTGAAGGTCACCCAAAACTGGTTGTTGTGCAAGAAAATATCATTGCTGTGCGTGAACTGATAAAGCAAGATTTTCGTGTGACATATCGTGAGATTAAGGCATCTTTGGGCATTAGTACAAAAAGCATCAATCAGATATCACATGAAATATTTCACCGTAAAAAAAAGATTTGTTCACGTTGAATCCCGTATAATCTGACAAACGCTCAAAAGAAGGCTTGTGTTGATTAGTGCACGGAAATGCTCGAAAAATATGTTCAAGGTTCATCAAAGACTGTGTATAACATTTACACAGGTGATTAATTATGGATCTACGCATATGAGCCTGAAACGAAACAAGAGTCGACTGTATAGATCTTCCAAGACGAGTCAAATCCAACAAAAAGTGTTCAAGGAAGAAGCACATCGATATAAATAATTGCCTGTTTCTTTGGCATTACCAGTCACATGGCGACAGTGGCATGCGGCATTACAGCAATGCAGGATGGTCAATCCCGAATCGTTCATGACCATTTGTTTGCCAGAAGTCATCAGACAAATTTTTAAAAAGCTGAAGAGGTGAATCATTCATTATCATGACAATGCAAGCTCTCACATCAGCTCCAACAAAGGAATTTTTGACGTGCCAAAACATCGAATTGATGGGTCATAGACTGAACAATATTCAACTCTATAGTTTCATTACATCCCAGAAGAATTTTTTGATATATGATCACCAAAGTGTATACACATGTGGGGAACACTGCCCCACACCCATTAATAAAGGATGACCTTGAACTACAATCTGAAGTGATGTGAGGAAAAAGAATGCTGAACAATGGTGACAACACATGTTACAATTGTAAACTGAAGGAAAATATCTGGTTGCAACAAAAGTTTTCCACATAAAATTGTTCTTAACACAGATGGTGTGGGGGGAGGGACAAGAAAGCAGTACCTTTAGTGCGGGTAGTAATTACCACTCTAATCTTCGATTTTCTGCCAATATTTTGGTATTTTTTCCGACCAATCTCCGCCTCATTTCGGATGTCCTGTGCAGAATGGAAGATAGCACCAGCAAGATGTAGGTGCAGGTGTGAAAAAAGGTAGAAGTCCAAAAGAGCGATGTCAAGGCTACATGTTGGCTGTGAAAAAAGATCCCATCCGAGTCCATACAGAGTCCAGCCAGTGAATCCAGACATGTGGTCATTATATTGATGGGACATTACCTTTTTGCACTGGAATTCAGTTCGAGATTTTTCATTGATAGCTGTGTCAGCATGGAGTAGTATCTTGCTGTACACCTAACTGTTGGGGTTTTTACCTTTTTTGAAGATATTCTTTGTGGATAATTCCTCGGCAATCCCACCAGATGCAAAGCATTGTCTTTTTGTTAGTCAAATTGTGCTTTGTGAAGCAGCCGACGGGCTCACCGGGTGCAGACCAACCCCCTTTCCGTTCTGTGTCATTGAAGTAAATCTACTTTTCATCACAAGTGATGATCTGTCCCAGAATTTTGTCCTTGTGTTGATATTCAAGCATATTATTGTAAGTGTGAACACATCTGTCCCTATCTGCTTGAATCAGCTCACGAGGCACACAGCGATTGAACTTGTACGTCAAGTTTATGCACTGCATAGTGCGACTAATTGGCATGGCACTAATGACAAACTCCTTAGCAATCTCTCGTGTGGTTTTATACTGATTTTTTCCCTAAGTTTTCACAGGTGGGCCTAATCAACAACAATGGGCCGACCAGAGAACTTTGCTTCTTGAACGTCATAGTCTTTGTTTTTGAACTTTCAGTATAAAACCTCCCCATGTCATATGATACAATATTAGAACACATAATTTGATGACATTCTGTAGTTGACTTTTTGTAACATAACTGAAAGTAATCTAATCTGGTAGCGTGATAGTTTCATTTCGGACCTCTTTGTACTTAATGATATCTTTTTACAAATTTCACAGCACAGTGTTCTAAAGAAAATCTCTTTCTTTCAATTGACAAAAGGTGATTAAATACGCCAATGTGAACTGTTCACGCAGCTGATATCTGCAGTAGCAGGAAACTTTTGTTAAAACCAGATTGCTTATCCCACTATGACACTGTATTGCCCTGCCACAGTCCTAGCACTGAGTTTATGTGTAACTTCTTTCAACAACATTTATATATACAAACATATAAGATAATTAGCAACTAAACTGCATGTTTCATCATAGTAGTTTTTTAAAGTCAGTCCTGGAACTTTTCTGACCAAATAATATAATGGTTCTTACATTACAACAGATATACAGAATATCATATCACAAACTGCAGACCTAATGATGATATATATAGCATGTTACAAAAATTAAAACTCAACTGAATACTTAAAAAAAAAAAAAAAAAAAAAAAAAAAAAAAAAAAAAAAAAACTACGAATTCAGAATCACCTTCCAAATTCTTCTTCAGCCTCCTCTGCACTTAATGCTTTGTAACGTTGAATTGGTGTAAAATTATACCACTCTTCTACAGGATATGCTTCAAAAGTTCCATCAGCAGCCTGGGTAAAAACATAGTAAGAAGCATTTTCTGTAACACCTCCTTCACGAATTCCTTTGTACCTACAATAAAAATAATGATAAATAAATAAATAAAATTTACAAATTAAATTATACGAAAAACAGAAAACAAGATTAAAACGCAATAAACAATAAATTGTACTAATAAAAATGATAATGCTATCTTAACAGAATATATTCAAATTAAAACCTTAGCCCAAAAATAAATAAATAGATAAAATAAAATAAAACATTTCTTTAAAATTTTTAAACTAATTTTTTAAAATTTAATATTATTAATTCATATATTTTTTATGTTTTAATACATACAATATATAGAATTTTTATACAAGTATTTTCATTATATGCACATCCTTCGCATTAAACCCCGATTCTGAAGGCAAGTTATAAGCACTGACACATAAAAATACCTTAAGATTTTACTGCAATGTAATTTTTATTTGCACACAATATAATGTTTTAAGAATCTATAGAAATTATAAGTTGAATTAAAAACAAAGAAATTCAAGTAAATTTCAAAAGCTATAATTCTCAAAAATTTTATATTTATTATTTTAGCTTACAACATTCTATGAATTTATGTTAGTTTAGTGCATACAAATTTTCCTATTTCTCTTTAGAAACATGCCTCAAAATTTTATAGATCACAAATTTGAGTTTTCATCATCTTTTTAGCTTTCCTTCTGTGAAAATATAAATTAGTTTATATTGTTTACAGTTTCAATTTTTCAAATATTTATGATGTTCTTAAAATACTTTTGTAATATGCTACACAAATGTTGAGTAGTACTAAATGTCCAGTTGAATTTCAAAATGTCTGTAACTTTGTTTTCTCTAAAATTATAAGTTTTTAAAGTTCTTTAAATGTTCTCTCCAAATATTATAAAAATTGCCCTAAATTTGGAGTTTGAATTTTCTCAAGAAATAATTGTAAAATTCAGACTTTTTGAAAATCTTTGTTTAAATATCTTTAATATGAGAGTGTTTTATTAAAACTCTTACAATCAATATAAAACCAAAATTTTCTTTTACATATTCATGGAATTCTATTAAAATTGTTTACTCATTATAAAATAATCCAAATTACCTTATTATAAAGCAATCTAAAATGTACTTTAGAAATTAACAAACATAAAAAAGTTGACAAATACAAAACAATAACAAAATAAACTTTGATAAAAAAAATGGCCAGTTCTTCTACAAACAAATAAGTGTAACTACTTGCTAATGATTGTGGAATGCTTAAAATACAATGGCAGTTAAAACTTCCATTCCTCATCATGGTAACTGGCCTTTAACATTGTATGAATATAGCAGAGCTATTAATATGAAGTATGGCTATACATTTCTTCAACGTAACATGACTGAAACATAACTACATACAAAAATTCAAATTCAAATTAAGATGAATAGCTTGTATACTCAAGTTGGATTTTATAAATGTAGTGAATAAAATTTTACCTTATTCTATGAAGATGATAGTAAAATTTACATGTGTGTACCAGTGGTAGTACTTTCTGCTAAAACTATGGCTAGAGGAATGTGAATGGTGAAAATACTCAACCAGTTCATAGCATACCCGACTCTCATTGAAAAAATTTTAATATTAGGAATATACCTAGGGGAGACAGCAGGCACGTGCTGTCACTGCTTGAATCCTCCCTAAGGAAAGGACGCAAGGAGTAATACACATACTGTGATTCTCATGCAGGGAGTACAGAAAAATATATACTTTCAGCTTTTAAGAATCAAGTATTATAGCCAGATTTCAAAATGTTCAAAATGTGGTTTAGACTTTTTCCTCTCCTCATCTCTGAGCTTTGGAAAATATACACTATGAGAAGAAGAAGAAGAAGAAAAAAAAAAAAAAAAAAAAAAAAAAAAAGAGGACAGTTCTACTGGGTTGAATGACGAAATTAACTTGTGTTTTTCATGTCTCGAAAGCACGACTCAAGATATGTATTAGATTTATATATAGCATTGCTCAAATATAGGTATTTTGACACAAAATCGGACTTTTTCTGAAATGACATGTCAAATGTTTTCCATATTTCGATTCTTCGACTCAAATTACGCCAAACTCCCAAGTTCTGTAAAAATCGCACAAGTAGTTTTTTAAAAATTAGCTCTCAAAATTTTAGCTCCTCAATGTTAATTGAAATTTAGGTTCTTTACAAATAAAATTCACCCATTTTTTATGATTTATTTTTTAAATTTGTATTTTTAAATAATTTTTAAAAATTTTTCAAAAAATACTTTTAATTATAACTTATAAAATTTTTAAAATCATCTTAAAGTACATTTATTTCTAAGCATACCTGCAAAAAATTGGGAGCTTTTTAAAATTTCCGAAGGTATACGTGAATTTATTTGGTGGCGTGTTTTGAAATTTGGCATATTTGTTGAAAGTGATAATAACAAAAAAGTGATTTACACACTTTGCTAAAATTACTTGAAAGTAGAATCAATGTGACTTTTTTTTCTACTCATCCACAATGGAAGGGAAGGGAAAGGAAAATAGGTTGCCATATATTAAGAAGTTCGCCAAGTGAATTATTCTTGGCTACACCTGAAAAAAATGCGGCAAGTTAAATTTTTGAATTTCTCCATAAATTTCACACCAAACTTTACAAAATTTAACATTTAAGCATGATTTGAGTCGTAGAATCGAAGTATGGAAAAAAAAAAAATTATGTTACTTCAGAAAAAGTCCCATTTTGTGTCAAAATACCTATGTTAGAATAGTGCTATATATAAATCTAATATATATCGTAAGTCGCGCTTTCGAGACATGAAGAATGCAATTTGAATTTCGTGAGTCGGCCCAGTAGAACGCGAGATATAGAACTGTCCCCCCCTTTTTTTTACTCAAAAAACTGGGTCGATTGACAAAATTCAAATTGCGTTTTTCATGTCTCGAAAGCGTGCATAGGATATATATTAGATTTATATATAGCACTATTCTAACATAGGTATTTTGACAGAAAATCGGACTTTTTCTGAAATAACATACCAATATTTTTCCATATTTCGATTCTACGACTCAAATTATGCCAGAATACCAAGTTTTGTAAAAATCGTACGAGTAGTTTTTAACATATTAGCTTTCAAAATTTTAGCTCCTCAATGTTAATTGAATTTGGCAAATATTTATCTTAATATGTATTAGATATGTCTCAAGATATGTATTAGATTTTATTTATTTATTATTATTAGATTTAAATTTGGAATCTGAACACAAAATTTCTGAATCTGAAACCTTTCTCTTAATACGCTGCCATATTAGATAAATTATGAGCTTGTTTTCTGCACCTTGGCTTATGCAGACAGCTGCTTTCTTCTTATAATAACAATATCAAAAACGTAAATATTCTGGAATTAGGCACGTTTAGAGTGCCAAAGGAATTGTGGCCACAAAAGCCAAATGAAACAAAAATTACTATTTAATCTGCCTCGGTTGACAAGTTTGCTGTCCATTAGGGATCAATATTTCTGCAACATTATTGCATCTAAGTCTACATCATGATTGCATATATAGCATTAGGGATTTTGCATATATGTAAATAACTTAAGTGAAATTATATGTCAAATTATAGTATTTTTTGTATAATGTAGCAAGAAATACTTAACATGAAATGCTTGGTGTGCAACCGATCTGTCTCTATAATAAGTATATGTTAATTCCTTTCAGGGTACTGTGGTACATATTAAATAACTTTTTGTATAGATAAAGAATGAACTGCTAATTTATTATTAACTGCAGTCAATTTTGCTTTTGTGGATGTTTATAACTTTCGGCATCAAAATGCGCTTTTTGAAGCCCAAATTGTGCCAAGGCTGCTACAAAAAACTATATTAGATAAAAATTGAATAAAATACTTTCTGCAAGAAAAAAAATTATAGTTACTTTCTCTGTAAGAAATTAACTGAAAATTTTTTACAGAAATTAATTTAATTTTTATTTGTTGCATATTAGTTAATTTAAGAGGAATGATCTTCATTCCTTTGCCTCCTTGACATTCTGGAAAAAGTTCTATTTTCTAATTTAACCATATACTTTAATACACTATTTTAGCCATTTTTCTTAACTCTGATTTTTTGGAATCTTTCAGTTGAGACAGAACCCTAAACTGAAGCATCATTATTCCTTTTTAGAGCTTTAAAATTTTCTGTTATTTAAAGATAATTGTTTCTCTTACATGAAAACAATATATCTTGACTTCAAAGTTTTTTTCCTAATTTTTTCATGTTCTAGACATGGGACATACAGTTTTAATTTAAATATATTTTTCATTGAAAAATGCTTAATTATTAATGCTTCAGTGGTTCAGGAGTTGATAAGATGGCTCAGAAGAATCTGCCTCTAAGAGAAATACTATAATATTGGTAATAGGTACCATTACTGTAAATAAATCAATCTTGAATAATTTTGTTATTCTGCAAATATAAAATTGTTGTAGGCATTTCAGCATTAATGAAACCAAAACAAGAGACAGGAGGCATCCTTAAATGATCCAATTACATAAGCATACACAAGTGAATCATGAAAATTCCAGAGCCAGCCTATTTAACCACACTACACTGAAGGCAAAATAAATTACCAGTTTATAGCCACTTTAGGGACAAGTAAACATAAACAGATTTTTGCAATAGAATATAATATAACATTACTTTTTTCCACCTTTTCCTCCAAGTTTTAAAATCCATGGCTGGTCATCAGGATTATATTTTTTTGACACAATTCCATACTTTTTACGCCGAGACTCCTCTCGTTGCTCCCTCCCAAATTCACTTCCAGCACCAAATTTTGGTAAATCTTCATCAGCTTTGAACTCTTTTAAATTATTTTCTCTTTCCATTTTCACCTTAAAAATAAGACCATTTTAAAACAAAAGTGACAAAATAAAATGAATATTATATATTAAGGCTGGCCACCTTATATGTTATATAGTTTGCTTTTTATATAAAATATTAAATTGAAAGCTACTTAATTTAACATAACTAAACCTATGAAGCAAGTTTTCCAATGAAAATGCTAAAAAGGAAGCATAAAACAAAAGTAAATAACATTTTGCTTATGCTGTTGTAATATGCATCCATAACAAAAAACAAATAAATAACAAATACACATAAAAAATCTTAAAAATATAGATGCCTAAATTGGCAACTTTGTGATCCAATTTTAGTTAATATTAAGTACACAGAAGTTTCTTTATTCAAGGCCAAAAAAGTGGTTCTGAATAAAGAAACATATATACACTTAAGATTGGCATATTAAATAAAATAAAATTAATCTATAATTTTCTGAGCATGAGTGGAATGTATTTTTTGCTAAAAAATTACTATATAAATAATGACACAGTGTTAAAAATGTATGTACATTTTATACATAGAAAATTAATTATTAAAACTATATTAATGAAATTTTGTTCACAAAGAAATTAAATGCTTTGATTATTCAAACTGCATTTCAACATTTGGTTGAACTACCATGTTTCTGGCACATTTTCGAATTACACATGCAACAACAGCCAACTCACACACATGTATGCAGATTTATATCAAATATATTTAGCCATCATTTTATTGAACAGAAACCATTAGCTATACAGTTTTTCTTTCCTTTATTTTTTCAAATGCTTAATTTTATCATTATTTATGAATGAAACAGTAATTATGAACCATAAAGAAACCCAAACAAACATTTTTTGTAAATCTCAAAGTCGCTAATACTCATTGGCAACTTCAGAGTGTGAAAAATCTAAAAGTACACAATTCATTTTTTTTTCCTTACGTACTAAATCAATACACACAAAATTTTCTGGAGATGTTAAAAAATTTATTGTAGTAATAGTTAGACGTTTGTCTCTTGTCAGACTTATTGAAGTTTTAAATGTAGTAATAAAAATTGGTACTTTTCCGTTTTGCTGGCGCAAACAATAAAGTTGCCAATAATGGTACAACTGATGCTAAACGGAATGTCTTTGCTGGTAACCTTTCACGCTTCATTTTCAAAACAAGTCACAGCCATTTCTTATCAGATTGATTGTTTCTTTCAATACTGGTTTACAATTGCATAGAATTTTTACCAGATAGTTCAGTTTTATATACCCTAAGACCATTTGTGGTAATTAAGTCAATTAGGATACAATCACACTGCTCACCCGAAGGCGAAAATATGGGAAAGGCAAAATTAAGGGTTAAATTCATGAATTCTAATGAGAATGCACTAGCGAAGTAAAGCACTGTGGTTTTACATAATTGAGTAAGCTATTCATATGAATTGAAATAATTCTTGCATTTAAACATATATTCCAAACTAAGATTTAACTTGAAATTAATGTAGATAAGTACTGTAAGAATTATATTTTTGTAGCGTAGTTTACGTGAGATGAGATCACTTTGTGTCACGTGATACGAAACGGCGAATCAGGATGTTGAACCATGAAAGCATAGTAAATTCTTAAATTAATGTCTTTTTACAAATTTATTGGCTTTTTACAAAATTTTAAATTGTATTAATATGTTTATGCCTTCAAAATAAAAAATTCTTAGAACTAAAATTTTTTATGTGTATACTGTATGCTGTTGCCTACAAAGTCTGTTTGGCGGATTTGCGCCGGTGAAACGGGAAAGTACCTAAAAGTTATACATACATGCACTGACAGATCAACACTTGAAAAATATTTAATTAAAAAGTAATTATATTGCACGAATTAGTGTGATATATATACACATGTCACATAAATTGCTCCAATATAAGCTTACAAAATCTAAAACAAAATGCATAACTTTAAAAATTTATTGCTATTTTGAAACACATGAAATGTGATAAAATAATAAAATGAAACCTTGCCTTGTATACACTGAAATTAATGGTCAAATTATTTTCAGAACTTTCTCATTATTTGCACCTCCATTTCAACAATAGGTAGAACTGCTGTATTTTGGGCATATTATCAGGTATTCGTTTGACAATAGACAATGCTTGCCTGTGCATACTAAACATGTGTTCATAATAAAACATAGCTAATAATAATTACTCAATATTATGTACTAACTAAAAATATAAATATCAGCCACACAGGTTTTGGTTTTTCCTCATAAAATTTTTTTCTTATAAAATGCTTTATTCTGTTATTACTACCTGCTACACCTATTTGATGGCGTGGCCAGTCGCTGTGCTTCTCTTAAGCGTGGTGCAGAAACATGATGCAAGGAGCCCTACTAAGGAACAGTTCATTGGAAATAAGAATCTACTCAAGCATTCCACATCATCTATCTATATCGCCATATACCTGCCTATGTGAAAAGAACTGTTAAGCAGGATCAATTCACATCGTACCAATTTAGTACACTTCGTATGTTATCCATCGTATAAGTTCATTAATGTGTCAAAGTCTGACACGTATGTTTATCTATGTTGTTAAATCTTAAGGATAGAAGACTCATTAAATTTTATGTTAAATTATTCAACTTGGTGAAGTTTTTACTTCTGGAACAGAAAACCTTGGTGCTACACCCACCACTACACACAACTCTGAAGGTTCTTCAAAGAACACCCAAATCTTCAAATACAGAATTTTCGTAATTGACAAAAAAAAAAAAAAAAAAAAAAAAAGAGGATAAAATATTTGGTTGACAGTGGTGCGAATGTAAGTCTAATTAAAGCCATTGTAGTGACAAAATAAGTGGCCGCTTTAAATTTTATGCTGCAAATGATACTGAAATCCTGTGTTTTGAATATCAAATTTTAACTTTTGATATGGAACTTCGCTATGATTTTCAATGGCCATTTATCATAGCCAAAGTCAGTAAAGGCATTTTGGATGCAGATTTTCTTAACCGGTTTAATTTATTGATTGATATTAAAAACAGAAAACTAAATGATGGTGCAACTAAACTCAGCATTATTCATGAAATTACATCATCAGCCACTGAATCAAATGGAAGCGCCTTAAACAAAAATTATAATTTTTTAATATTTTGGCACAATTTTCGCAAATAACAAAACCTAATTTACTAATTTAAAAAAAAAAAAAGAACATTAATCTAGCAATTTATGGCAAACCAGTTTATTCAAAAGCAAAACAGAAGTTTAGAAATAACCAGACAAGAATTTAGCTTTATGCTTGAAAACAATATTATAAGACCTTCAAAATCAATAAGGCAAGCTAACTTCATTTAGTCACAAAAAAAGATGACACACTCAGACCATGCAGAATTACCACTGCTTAAATAATATCATGGTGTTAGATCACTGCACCTTTAACCATTTTTGAAGACTTCAATCTTTTTTCGAAAGGAAGAATACATTTTCTAAACATGAATTGCCTAAAGCCTATTACCAAATTTTAATAGCAGTAGAAAGTAAACAAAAAACAGCGACAGTAATACCATCTAGACTTTTTTTATTTAAAATAATGAGTTTTGGCATAAGAAATGCTCTCTCCACTTTTCAAAGGCCCTTTAATAGAGTTATCAGAGGACTATTTTACTTTTCCATATTTCAATGACATCCCAATAGTACCAGAAACTGAGGAACAGTGTAAGAAACACCTTAAGGAAGTACTTAACAGAGTTCAACAGTATGGTCTATGTATCAACCAATCAAAATCAGTAATGGAAGCAAATAAAATAGAATTTTTGGGATATTTGATACCGTCAAATGGCTCAAAATCTCTTCCAGAAAAAGAACAAACCATAATAAATTATAAACTTCCTGAAACTATTCATAAATTTCATAAATTTTTAGGAATGATTGGCATTTATAGAAGATACTTAAAGGATGCGACTAATAACGAAGCTCCCTTATATGAATATTTAGAGTTCAAAATAAATAAATAAATAAAGAGAGAGAGATCAAAGGGAAATTCCGCAGACAAAACAAAAGAAGCAAAGAAGTCCTTTGAAAAATGCAAAGAAAATTTAGCCAATACTGCTTTCCAAATCCAGATCTAACATTAGCTGTAAGTACAGAGAACTCTAATCTGTTCAACAGCAGTATGAAGATGGAAATTGCAAACAAACAGCATTCTATTTCAAAAAGTTATATGACATTCAAAAAGCTTATAGCACATATGACCAGGAATTTTTAAGTACCTACCTTTCCATCTAACAATTTAAACATATGACAGAAGGACGAGAATTTACAATATTCATAGAACACAAGCCAATTATATTTGCATTTAAACAGAAAAATGATAAAGCACCACTGAATAATTAAGCTAATTAAGACAATTATTAATTTAGATTAAAAATAAGCTAATTAAGCCATATCCAGTATATTTTTCTGTTTTCAACAAATACAAAATATATAACTGGGAAAGATAATATTATTGCAGACTCAATGTCTAAAACTGAATCAATTTCGAACATCAATTATGACAAAATTGTGGATGAACTAATCAATAATGAAGAACTATAAAAATTACTAAACAGAAGCAAAAATTTAAACTTTAAACAATATCCACTACCATGTGGAAAAATAATCTGGTGTGATACTTCAACTCTTAATATTCGACCCTTCAAAGCACAATTTCAAATGAATGTTTTCCACAAAATATATGACTTGAACCATCATGGTATCAAATCATCAGTGAAACAAATAGCTTCAAGATTCTTTTGGAAGAATATTAAAAATGATGCTAGAGAATGGGCTAAATCTTGCATTACCTGCCAGAAAAATAAAATTATTCGGCACACACATTCCAAATTTATGTGAAGAACATAGGAAGAAATATTGCTTAACATGCATTGAATTGTTGTACTTGCTGGAAATTATACCAATAGAAAATCTTACCACAGAAATAAAAAAAAATATAAAAAAGTATCAGTAAGACATGCAGGACATAACTGAACAAATGTTTTTCGCTATTTCACAAAATTGCCACTGAATTGGCTGCCTTTCAAGGGGATGTGGATAATCAGAACTACTAAAAAATATTAAGAAAAAGAAAGTAAAAATAGTCACACAAGTAAAAAAACATGCAAGTACATCAACCAAAAATCATTTTGCTCAGCTTACTGGCTATATCTATCACATATATATACACAATACTAATTTATACGATGCAAATACATTAATTAAACACACAACACAAATATATTAATTAAATATGTAATAAATTAAATTTCAGTAATACCTGAGTCCATTTTGCAACGTCCACTTTGTGAGAATTGCTGAAGCGCATAACATTGAAACGCTTTGATTTATTCCTAGAATAAATTTATTTAGTATACGTAATTTATACGTTCTGTAAAATGGAAATACACCATTAAAGTTTATAAATACAAAGTTAATACTTATTACATAATACAAAACTTCTGATTTTGTTTAGATCCAATGTTTTCAACAATACCCTTAATTAAAATACACTTTTAACCATACTTGGCTAGAAACCTACATAAATGTATTCATAAACACTTTCTTCTTTTTATAATTCTATATTTTAGTATACTTCAATATTTCAAGAAAATTAATATCATATGTTCTAATAATTTTCATAAATTTTCTACCATAAAGATTAGAAATATAACAGCTTAGAAGCTGTTATTTTATCCCCCCCCCATTACAGGAGTTTAAATACACATTTTGTAATATTAAATATATTTTTACACTCAAAAGTCAACAGTCCTGATAACTAAAATTTTTGGAATATTTTGAAATTACATGTTTTAAAATTGAATACCTTTTCTTCTAATAAACCTTCTAGATGTGTACATTTTACAGCACCATATACTTTACATCAACAAAGTTATATGCATTTATTTCTATCTTCATCTTCAGCTCCAAAAATAGTTTTCATGGGATATTATACAAAATAAATCTGGTTATATAACATTCTACTCCACTGCAATATAGGTGGACAGAGAAATCTCAATATCTTAACATTTTAATCTTAATTCTCAATTTACTCCCAGAGTTGCATGAGAAAACACCACACAGAGTTGAGAGACCTGTCATGCAGGAGAAAGAAATTTTAACTATTACCTGGAATTCTGAAGACAGAAAATTTTGGGTAGTGAAAGAATTAAATTCTTTAATCAGCTGAAGGTAATGAAGTCATGCCACTACACATCCAACTGATTTAACATACACGGTTTCATCTCGTTTCCAGTATTTACCTATTTTTATTAACAATAAGCTGTCAAAGTAAAGTTTTTATTTACCAAATAACATAGCCTAAAACATGTGAGTAATGAAATTGCAAGTGTTTCGAAGCTACTAGTAGGACATCAGTTAGACGAAAATCAACTACAGATTACAGTCAAAAGTCGTTAATCCGGACACCCATAATCCAGAATGATCTATAATCCGGACCTCAAAGCTATAAACTTTCTGCGCATGCGCATATGCGTGTATGCATGTGTATAATACGTTTACGCATGCGCGTTTAATGTAAAATGGACGGTATAAGCTAAGCTAAAATTATCTAATTATCTATTTCAGTTAATGTTGCAGATTGCATTGTTCCTTAATCTTCGAATTGGAACCGGCTTATTATTTTTTTGCAGTCTGTTAGAGCAATTTTATAAAAGTAAGATGGATCTTTCGATTATGTCAAATAGAATTTCCGATGCTGGATCTACAAAGGGAAAGCATGTTTCGATGTCCATCAAACAAAAAGTGGATAAAGGCTCCTTTGTTTCTCTAACCATTCCGAAATCTGTTTATCAATTTCACGCTGCACTGCGCAGGGGGGGGGGACGTTGCAGCCCGCAATGAACTGGAAGTTGATCTGTCAGCACTATCCTTATCTACAGGGCAGATGTTTTTATTTTATTTGGCTTATAATGTAGTATTTCATCTTGATGTACTCCGTCTTTGATATGATTTAAATCAAATTCCTCGTCATTATAAATATCACGAATACAAATCTAATAGTGTTCTGGTTGCAATTTTCTAATTTCGACTATGTGTAATGTACGCTTAACGCATGCGCATGCTGAAAGAAATGTTTAATAAAGTAAACAAGTAAATATTAAGCTTTTTTTTGTAACTTTTGATACCCTTTAGAACATAATTGCTCTTTATTTCATAAATTACGGTTTCATATTTTTAATTTTATAATTTCTACATGCCATCTTACCAGATTTAAACTGATGATCTATAATCTGGAAAAATCGATAATCCAGAATCGCCGAAGTCCCGACAAGTCTGGATTACAGACTTTTGACTGTATTCTTCTTTCTAACAATCTCAGAAACAGCATATTAAGCTAGGTAGTACGAAAACTGCATTTCATCATTTTTCTTTTGTCTTCTGCATGATTAACTTAAAAATGCCTGAAACCTTACTTTCATACATATGAGAAAAATAATATGTGATAAATTTTATATTATTATATTTAGTACTACAGTTTATCATATATTATACAAGAGTACTTAAGTATTATTTTATTTAATATTGATAATATCTCACCATGCATAATTTGTCACTTAACCCTTTGACGTGCGCGATATTATTTTTGTAATTTTTTTAACTAAAAACTCTAGAAATTGAATATTATGATACTAGAGACAAATAACATATGAATTAAAAAAAATCTACTCTTGCCCATTGTTCTGTGGGTGGTGGTCACACTGTGAAACCACAGTGCATCTAGGACTTTGAAACTTACTGAGGTAGTAGGAAAAAAAAACTTACCTTTCTCCGTGCGCGTTTCCAATAAATGACAAAATTTACAAATTAAAAAAAATGTATGAAAGAATTGCATTATATATAATTTTTTATACATTATTTTACAAAGTAAATCGTCAAGAAAAATTAAAAAAATAAACATTTATGTAATTTTTCTATAGCAGTAAAAATATAAGTATACACATAATAAGGACATTTGGCTAAATGGATAAAAAAAAAAAAAGACTCAGTTTTTTTTTTTTTTTTTTTGCTTAACTATCAAAGAACAAATTTCAAATCATGTTTTGTCATTTTGGTACATGCATAGACAGACCCACATTGCATGTTTTTCGCACATGTATCTTTTATGAGGTTTCTTCCTTCTGCTACAAAATGTACACTGCCTGGATCTAAATTTCACTGTTATATGTTCAGCGTTATTTAGTTTCTTTCCATCTGGCACATGAAATCTGTGGTTTTTTATGTTAATGGGGGGGGGGGCTTGGTCATTTTGGCTTTGGTACAGATCATTTGTTTCCGATTCATATTTATTTTATTCATATTTCGTCCCAAAATATTCAGAAAATATTTTTAATTTAAATAAAACTTTATGCGATTTCTATTTTTAATTATAGTAAAGTATATTTACATTAAATTTAAACCACAGGAAATAATTTATAAAATCTCAATACTAGCTTGGAGAGCAAGTGGGCTGAAGTCAGAAAAAAATCTCTGGAAAAGAAAGACCTTTTTACTGGGCAGGTGCATGTATTGTTTAGTAATAAAATAACTCTGTGGTTTCAAAACCCCTTATCTATATCCGGGTAAAAATAAACATTCCAGTTTGAGAAGCAAGCAAACGATAATGTAAACAGCAGTGGTTTCAAGGCGCAACTACCGAGCCTCTAGAGCATTGTGAGCATTGTGACACAATGGCGCAGTGGTTGTGCCCCGAAACCACAAAGCAAATACCATGCATATAGAGGGTTTTCTTTATATATGCAGCTTAATTATTGCTATTTTTTATTGTTTATGATAGAAATTATGATGTGCTATGAATAACTTTTTTAATTTAAAGTTGTTTATATTAATAAAAGGAAGTTATTTTGTTTCATTGAAAACGAATTTTAAAAGGCATCCGATTTGAAGTACTAAGACCTAAAACGTATGATCCTGCAGTCATTTTGTGTTATGTAGAGATAAAAATCAAATTGTATGTAGAGGATGTGTTATGTAGAGGATCAGTAATCAATTGATTTTCACTCAAAAATTTTGGAAAGAAGAGGAGAAAAAAATTCGAAAATTGTGGTTTTAAGGCACGATCACCACGTCAAAGGGTTAAGCTAATTATATACGTTATATGAATACCCTGCTTTATGTAATGTTTACTTTTATCTGCTGGTTTACATCAGCAGATAAAAGGATACCACACATCTTTGAATGCATTCCTGCAGATATGGGAATATTACATAATAAACTTAGAGAAAACAAATAGTTCTTTAAAAATATATCAGAAATATTATACTTACTATATTAAAACATGAGCTAATTATTAACTCAACAATCAAAAACATAAAATGCATCTTACAAAATTACAAACCCATTTAAAGCAAATAACAGCTTTAAATAAACATATCTAATTTAACATACCATTTAACAATCCATATCATATTTAATAATCAAACTTTATCAAAATAATCTTACTTTGGCATCTTAACTATGTATTCTTGCTGAAATTGCGGGTTGCCAGCACTAGAAGTTCCCTGAAAGAATTCATATACCAGAGGATTTATTAATTATAAAAAGCATGCAAAGACAGTAGAAATCATAAAATGTAAATAAAATATCAGCACATACTACATGAACACAAACATATACTCGCTTATAACGAGAACTGATTCAATGAGAAAAATTGGACATAATTAGTTGTACAATGTTAAGTCTATGGGTGTTAGAACCCAGCCTCAGTTACCTTTCCTTTCATAGTTTGCCACTGTAAGAGTAGCCTCAGTTATCTTTCTTTTCATAGTTTGCCACTGTAAGAGTGGCAACCATCTGATCTTTGTAGTTCTACAGATTTTGAAAATAAATATGACATTTTGGAATTTTATATGTAAAGTTATTTTAAGTTTATTAGGAGAAAGGAGAACGGTTAGTTCTTGCAAATCTCGAACAATTTTGGTGACGACAGAAGTGATCGGTAAAACAAGTCAAGGTAATTTTATCGGTTTTATTGAATTTAATTCTATTTGACTTTATTGAATTTATTTTTATTGACATGGAATCGTTAATTGAGAACCGGAAACCTGTCAGAGTGTCTTTTATGAGAACAATTAACGCAATTTTGCATGAATTAGAAAAGGAAATTCCTGAAGAAGGATCTGTAAAAACGAACTTTGTTACATTAGAATGCTTATCTGTTAAAATTAATGCATTTGATACTCAAATATTAAATTCAGAATTTTTTCAAATGATCAGTTTGAAAAGGAATAGGCGAAAGTTGAAGAATACAAAGAAAAATTAGATTTAATACGAGCAAAAATGGAATTATTCTTCAATCGCCAAATGATACAATCTACTAGCAGTGTTCCGCCGAATTCGAACAAACGGAAACTGAAATTACCTAAAATAGAGTTAAAACAATTCGGTGGCGAAGTTAAAGATTGGTTAACATTTTGGAGGCAATTTCGGTGAATACATAACGATAAAGAAATTCAAAACGGGGATAAGATGCATTATCTCGTTCAAGCGACCGTACCCGGTACAAGACAACGTGATATTATAAATAGCTTCCCTGCAACTGCCGAAAATTATGAAAAGGTTATAGAAAGCTTAAAAAATAGGTTCGGCAGGGAAGAATTGTTGGTAGAATTCTACAGGGTGTTTATAAAGTCCCAGACCCATTTTGATGTTTAATAACTCACAAAATAATAAAGATAGATTAAAATTAATAACATAAATGGTTAGATAGACTCAAAAAGTTTCATGACCCTTGTCAATGAACTTCCACGTGTGCCCCCTTCATCGCATGGAGAATATCAAGTCGATATTCAATTTCATGCCAGGTATCGGCAAGCATGTCGGCATCCACAGAGGATATTGCGGTTGTTATTCTGGCTTTTAGGTCATCAATGTTCGACACTCTCCTCCTGTAAACGTTGTCCTTTACAAATCCCCAAAGGAAAAAGTCCAGCGACGTTATATCAGGTGATCTGGGTGGCCAAGGAATCGGACCTCCTTGCCCAATCCATCTTCCTGTAAAATGGTCATTCAAAGAACTACGAACGATGGTACCCCAATGAGGTGGTGCACCATCTTGTTGCAAAAAGACATGTGGCTGAAGCTCTTCTAGTTGTGGAAATACGAAGTTTTCCAACATTTGTAAGTATACGACTGATGAGACCGTCTTTTCTGTTTAAAAAAAAAAAAAAAGGCCCAATGACTTGGTCATGCATTAGTCCACACTACACATTAACCTTTGGGAAATCCCTTTGTGCCTCACGTTATTCATGGGGGTTTTCAGATTCCTATATGCGCACATTATGGTGATTAACAATGCCAGAAAGGTGAAAGGGTGCTTCGTCGGAGAACATTATGCGCTTCAGATATTAATAAGCAGACAATATTTAGAAAAGTACAGATATTTAGATTGGAAAATGACATTATCTGAAATTAACCACACCAGCAGACGACATTTACAAAAGTAAAGATATTCAAACCTGAAAAGGAAAATATATAAGTTATTCCATCAATAAATGCCTTCAAAGAAGTTTTTATGTCTTTATTATTTTATGAGCTATTAAACATCAAAATGGGTCCAGGACTTTATAAACACCCTGTATATTCGGGAATTATTAGGTTTGATTATTAAAAATGTCACTGATCAAAAGGGAAAATGCAGTATATCAGAATTGTATGACAAGTTAGAGTCCTATTTACGTTCGTTAGAGTCAATAGGAATGACAAGCAATAAATACGCTGCAATGCTGTTTCTGCTCATGGAATCTTGCATTCCCAAGGAAATTTTATGAGTTTGGCTTAGAAACCATGCATCAATAATTACAGCAGAAAATTCTCACTCCGAAAAATTGAACAATTATTATTGTTCTTCATAAAGAATGAAGTGGAAGGAGAGCAGAGAATTTCTTTGGCAAAAGCTGGATTTAAATTAATTGATTTGGGTGCAAAGAAAGAAAGTAGAAGAGATAAATGGTACCAGAGTGAACATTTCATGCCTACAGTAAATGATTTATTCTCAGGCCATAATAAAGCAGGCAACCATCTGATCTTTGTTATAGTTCTATGAATTTTGAAAATAAATATGACGTTTTGGAATTTTATATGTAAAGTTATTTTAAGTTTATTAGGAGAAAGGAGAACGGTTAGTTCTTGCAAATCTCGAACAATGGGAGCATAACTTGCTTTTAATGAGCAAATCCCGGTTATAGTTAGCAATATTTTTGCAATTCATAACATTTCCATCGACTTCCACCTCTCCAGCTCAGCTAATTCGTTGTTGGAAAAATTCCTTTAACATTCTGAAGTCAACCCGAAGTTAGTGATGAGTCATACATCCTGTAAACATATGATGGTGGCCCTTTTGCATCTTTTGAAGTGCATGCATGAGGACACGACATAACTCACTAAGTCCAAGGGTGAAAAGTGCATTAGTGGCCAGCTCTCAAAAAATCAATCGACAGCTTTAATGTAATTTAAAAAGCTTCCCATTGATTATGATCACAGCAAGAAAGCCTGGATGACTCACAGAATTAACAGAATTAATTTCAAAATGGGAGAGGCATCTGAGGAAAGAAAAGCATAAAATTCTCCTTTTAATTAATAACTGTAAAGTGTATCCTGAAATCACTGGACTTACAAACATCAGGATTGAATTTTACAACCGAATTCTACAAGTGTTATCCAGTCATTGGACCAATAGGTCATCAGAAGTTTTAAATCAAACTTTCATGAGCATTTCATGTTTGATGTTTCTCAACAGAAGAGAAAAAATAGTAACAGCTTTAAATGCCAATGTAAATGTACTCGAAGTGATATGTTTAATAAAAGATGCATAAGAAAGCGTTATATCAAAATGTTGATTACCTGTTACTTCTGTAAGGCCTGATTGGACATTTTTCAAGAGGGGCAAATCACTGAGGAGGAAGAAGAAGAAACCACTTGGAAAATTTGGAAATGAGTAGAGAAGAATTTGAAAATCATGTACCCCCACAATATTCAACGGCTTTTGAGTGTGAAAAACTGTAAACATTTTTTTAAGCCAGGGGTGAAAATGATGATGTTTTTCGAATAATGAGTCTCCTTTGAAGAAGTCTTGTCTCTCATAAGAGACAATAAGACAATTCAAAGCAAATTAACCAACTTCTTTTGTACTGTACAGAAATAAATCTAGTAAAGTAAATATGTATGAATTTTTATAATTTTTTTCACGAATTTGTTTTTTACGAGCACTCGTTATAACGAGCAAATAACACAGTCCCTTTGCACTCATTATAACCAAGTTTGACTGCATTTCATAATTTTTAAGAATTCATTCATTATGAAATGAATTAAAATACAGAATTTCTTTAAATTACAATTATAGTGAAAATATTTCAAATAACTATAATATTAAAAATTTTAACATAACTTCTGCTTAAGAATTTATATTTCTTTACAATACAGTCAACAGCAAGCTTATGTTTTCACATACAGTTTGCTTAACATAACATTAAACCTGAAATGTAACAATTCTGAATCAACATTTATTATTTATGAATCTTATGTGACCAGAAAGTATTTACAACCATCATTCTTTTTTACTACTTCTACAGAACTTACAACTATTGAGTCAAATCAATACAAAAATGTTTCTCATCACACAAAATTTATTCATTTTCGATATACAAATGATGTTCATTAATGTACTACGTGAAAAAATTTCAAAATATCTATATTTGCAATGATTGTTAACATGATATTAATTCATCTTTTCCTAAAATTTCTACAATATTGTTTATGTATTAAAAAAAGCATATTTAAAAAGAACACATCTAATGCAGATTTTTTACTGGATCAAACAGAGGCTGATCATACATACCATTCCGAATAGAACAGTACATTTTTTTTTAGTGTTGCCAGGATGTTTCAATGTTTTGATAAAAAATGTAAATTTTCTTTTGCTTTTAAAAAAAGAGCAATAAATATACTTACTTGTAAGCATTATTTTTCACAATCTGAAACCACGTACTGGAAGTTTAAGCATGTTTGATGAGCTTTGTTTTTAATTTTTTTCACATGTTATATTTCTTGTTATCTTCCAAAAAAAAAAAAATGTCATGAGAATCCTGCTTAAAATTAGCTTCATCATTTAAAAAAAAAAATCGAGCAATTACATTCTAAACATATATTTTCTTACTTGAAATACACAATATTTTGTTACAAAGTCATTGTGATTTCAGCAAGTCTGGAAATTTCTGAACTTATTAATTTAAATATAGTAAAATGATGTAATGAAATTATAAAATGAGAAATAAAGCTTGATGATAACATTTATTTTATCTTATTAAATATTTCTATTAACATAAGTTGCCTAAGTAATTTCATTTAAAACCTACTCTATAACTTTATGGAGAGATATTTTCCTGTTCAGTTATAAAGTTCTACAGTTCACATCAGCAACTGTCATGTTCAGAATTCCCATTAAATAGTCAACTGAAGCCTTTTTACTTCAGAAACTTCTTCATCACTTCCTTCACTACTAGTGATGCTTTCTGGATTTGAAACCCCACTACAGATTTCATTCTCCGTTAATTGATAGATGATTGGGGAAGGGAACACACACGCTGCAATGAAGACTTCAGTTATTAGCATTTATTTCTCCACATATTCCATTAATAAGAAAATTTTACAATTCTTTTTTGTCAAAAAGATATCACTTGGTATTTCATTGTTGGCATATTTCCTTGACATCAAATGGTTTAGCTTTTTTTCTATGTATAATGAATTTTCACGACTTGGATTTGCCAAGATAAGAACACGTGTCTGTCTTATTTCTTCACAAAAGATATATTCCACAGAAAGAAAGAATTAATAAATAACCATCTCCTGCAATTTAAATACAACTTGACGCTGAAATGGCAATATTTTCTACTAATTTTGTCATCTGTTGATTGATGATTAGGGCACTATTATCACAATGGAAGACCAGTAATATCACCTTCATTAGTCATCCTTTCACATACTCTATTGGTCAGAAAATTTCCTTTCTTAATTGTGATATGATCTGAAAATCTTCATATTTACAGCTGAAGTGGAACCTCAAGATATAAGCACCTCTATATACAAGAAATTCGAGATACGAGGAAAGTATGAGAAAAAAATTTGTCTCTAAATATGAGCATCAACTTGAGTAACGAGTCAAGTTGTTTGGTATGTGTGGCGGCATTTCTCGATCCGGCTTGACTCGGTGAATCCCCTTGTCAGATTACTCAGTGTTCTTTGATCTACTTGTTTTTGCACTTGCAAGTTAATTGCTTATTACATTTAACATGAAAATAATTATTTTACGATGCCTTCCAAGAAGACTGTTGTCTCAGATAGTACTGCAAAGAAAAACATGGAAGCCATGGTCGTTGAAATTAAGAAAGAAATCATAGATAAACATAAGCATGGTGTAAGAATGATGGAATTGGTGAAGACTTATGGCCTTTCGACATTGACAATCTGCACTATTCTGAAGAAAAAGGAAGAAATTAAGAAACTTGATGTAGGCAAAGGAGTTACCGTTACTTCCAAGCACCATCCAAAACTCCAAGAAACTGTTGTTGGCGTGGATTAACGAGAAGCAGTTACGGTCGGCGTCGGAAGCTATCATAAAGGTAAACTACGGTAATATTATTTCCCACGTTATTAAAAAATTTATTTTTATGTTGATATTTTTGGGGGTGGGAAATGGATTAACTGGATTTCTTATTATTTTCAATGGGGCAGTTTGTGTCTAGATACAAGAAATTCGCTATACGAGTTCAATGCTGGAACGAGTTAAACTCATATCTCGAGATTCCACTGTGTATTCATTGTGAAATTTGATAACTGGCTATGTCAAGTGTCTTTAAAAAAAAATCTGGAGACCTATCCTCTCATGACCTTATATTAATTATTACAGCAGATGTTATATAAAATATTTCAAGAACTCTTAGATAGTCTTACAGCGGTATTGATTTTAAAAAGCTACTTTACACTGGGATTTTAAAATGCACAAAATTCCAAAATCCATTGGTTAGTTGATGGATGTACAGTTTCTAGGAAAGCATAAGACACAGACAGTATTTTTCATTAAAACTTTAAATAAAGTATGAGCCAAACAGCTATCTATAATTGGGAATATTTTTTGTATCATCTCCAAGATTTATGAGAATCTGGAAAAGAGATTATTCCAATTATTACAGATCCAGATTTCAGACGTTTTATATAAATAAATGTAAATAAAGGAGAAAGTAATGAAGTTTTGGTTTTTGAGGTATTTATTAATTTCTAAGAAACCAGTTTAAAATAACAACTGAGATAGGGCAATGGGTTCAATTAAGAAAGACACACGAATGGAAAGAGAACCAAACTGTTTGAGAAAAACATAATAGCCAAATAAACAGAAGAAAACTGTACTTGATTAGTGGGTTCTCAAAAAATTAAGACAGTCATTAAAAGAATAGTACTACACCAAAATTCTCATTTTTATATAAACAAAACACATGCAGACCTTCAATTCTTTTGGGTAATTTCTGATTATCCACACCTCTAAAAATTTTGCAAATTCATTGGTGATTTGTAAACTGGTGAAAAATACTTAATTGGGTCACAGGCACAACAATTTTCCTATTTCTGAAGAAATTTTATGCTTTCTTTCTCATAAGCAAGTAAACTCCACAGTTTCCCTTGCAATTCATTAAGATCAATAACAAAATGTACATAGGAGATGGAAGAATCACCAATTTGCATAATGGCAGTTGCATATAAAGCATGTAAGTCTATGTGTACTCCAACACATGCATAAAATGAACATGTGGGGCTTGGCTATTCTCATGTGTACCATTAAAAATATGCCCAAAACATAGAAAGTCTATTAAATGCTGATAATCTGAAAATACCAATTTTTGTAGTATTAATTTTTTATCTTCCAAAATATACTGCATCTTTAGCAATATACATATATTTGACATTCTTTAGTTATGCATCTACTATGCATATTGGCCTTTTTTTAACTGTAAACTATTTCTAGTTGTAAGAACAATTTACAGACAGACACACACACAATACATAACAATAGCCCAGGTAGCACTATCCTAAAGTTCTCAATGTGTGTTTGAATTCTCTTTCACAACGGCCAAAAAGGATGTTAGGTGCATAACAGAAAAATACTTATTTTTTATTGTGTTTAGTAACCTATCAAAAGGAAAATCTAGATGTTAATTGCTGTGACAGTAGAAGCTGTGCTGGTTGCGAAACGAAGATATGTTGTGTAGTATGACAAGTCGAAATTTGCTATATAAGTTAAAACTCATGTTTAATAGAAGATATACTCATGATATGATCCTAGCGAAATAAAAGCATACTTAAATCTTTATATGGGTTCTGTTAATGAGAGAATGTAAACTTCTGTTAATGAATGAAAAAATGAGTAAATTATAGGTAAAATCCTAGTATATGGTGCAGTCTTGGCGAGGTTTTAAAAATTATCGCCAACACCAAAAATTACCAAAAGAACGTCTATGCATGTATAGTATACCGATACTATGTATAACTATATATATTCTTTGAATACCCGTTTACTACACCGGATACTAGGATTAAACCAAATTACAATCATTTTTCTTTGTCACTAATAACTCCTGTTCCGTCAAAGACATTCAGATGTCCCGGTTCTGTCTCGGAGAGATAGAATAGCCTAATCTAACATTTCTTCTAGTCATGAATTATGAAAAATTTTCGCAAACTGAAGTGATTTAGACTACCTGTAGAAAACTCTGTACCATATACTGCAAAACTATACACGGTTTAGTTCTTTTTATATGAAGACAAATTTAAATTCGCGAATAAGATTAAAATACACAAGGAACTTACAGCATTTGGTTTAGCGGCATCCACTGTATTTTCTTTAGATGCCATTTTATTAAAATAAAATCGGTAAGATGATAATAGCGTAAAAAATTCTATTCAAGAATAACTGCGGAAACACAACTTGTAAAAACTGGCAATAAATGTTTACAACAACGAATTTTACAGATAACTGAGTCCCTGATACCGGAAGTTTACCGAAAAATGTGTACTTTTTCCCATGATGCCTTTCGAAATCGCTGATGCAATGTAAGGTTACCAGAATAAATTTTAGAGCCAAGTGCATTGTTCAAAAGTAGCCAAGCTTTTGTTCAATCTGTCGTTGTTCGTAGTAGTATTGTTAATATTAGGTCGTTCGGCGTGTTGTAACGGGCTTGTAATTTTGAAGTTTTTATAACTTGTAATCGACTATGAAGGTTCTGATAACCGGTGATTCCATGATTAAATATATGTACCAATATTTACCGTCTCAGCTGTATGATAATAAACTGCATGCTCTCGCGTTTCCGGGCATAACAATAGAAAGGTTGACCAAAAAAATTTCATCCTTTAATGAATACGATTGTATCCTTTTTCATGTAGGGACCAATAATATGGATTCTACTGTGGATGACAGTGTTTTAAAATATAAAAGTTTAATTCGGGAAGTGAGTAGAGTGAATCCGTATGCGCGGGTAGTCATATCAGGAATTTTGCCCAGAGTGGATTCGAAGTATTTAACTTATAATGAGAGAGACGAATTGCGACCTCGACTGCGCTCTGTCAACAACAAGAGTTCTCAGTTTGATAAAAAAATGATTGATCTCTGTGAAGAGCTGGATAATGTAACCTTCTGCATGTCATCTCGTGACTGGAGTGGATGCATGGCTCTGGATGGGCTGCATTTGAATGCAGCAGGAACACGGCAGTTAGCTACACTGTTTGTTCAAGTTTTGACGCAACTTTTAACTGAGAGTTCCAAAAGTACCAGTAAAATAGAGCTTCGAAGTTCATTGAATTTTCCTCCTCTCTGTGATGGCGGCAGCGATATTTTAACATCTTCAGCCTCTCCTCTGTATTCTGAAGTTGTTGCTGAATCAGCTCTGTCGAGGTATGTATATATATATATATATATAATTTCTTTCCTTCTTCGAAATTCAAACACAAAGAAATATTTTTACAGCAAGGCATTAAATATTTAAGCAATCTGTTTGTCAGCCAAGCTATGAATTTCTGAATCATACTAAGCAACTGTTGAACTATCAAAATCTTTATTCATTTTTCTTTTTAAAGTAATGAAATTTGACAAGTAAAATTCAGTGCCTAAGAATACAAATTGTATATTGTTTTCTTGAAAAAACTTAATGCTTCCTTGATAAAGCAGCTATTGCATTTAGTTGTGACAGCTGGAGAACGTAATCGCCCAGTCAATAACATTCAAATTTCTAATGTTCTCAAAGGCTTATGTAGTGGCTTCTTTAATGAGGAATTTTTATCTGTCATGGATCATTTCAGTGCAGAGGCAGATTACAGAACAAGAGGCCCAAGACTGAGTTCCTTATTTTATTATATATGTGCTTATTATTCTTCCCAACACTGTAAAATTCAAATTTTCTTTGTTGATGACACAACTATTCTCATGCAAGTTCAAACACTAGAAAAAAAAATCCATATTCAACTGCAAAATTATTTCTGTTTGTAGAAATATGGTTAGAGATACTCGGTGCAAAGTTCTGTTTCACGCAAAAAAAAGTTTAACTTGCTATCCATTCCCATGTTATTTCAAGGCTACAATGCAAGAAATCACATTTGCATGTAATCTACTTGATAATAAACACACTTTTAAATTTCACTTTGCCAAACTCTGAAATAAATTCTTTATTTCTGTGGCAAGCTTGAGATATTTTCTTGGAAAATAAGTAATTTTTCCATTCACAATAAAAAATTAGGCAAGTAAATTTTATTTGTCTTATATGTTCTGTTGGGATTACACAGGTGATAAACATCAATTTGTTTCAAACTGTAGCTGTTTAAAAGACATTAACCTTGTGACTACAGATCACTTTCATGCACAAAGAATTACAATCAGATAAATATTTGTGTGTGTTTATAATAAATCTTTTTAAAGTGCATCACTTTGAAATCAGTCCTTGTCCTATGATTCTAACATGCTGCAAATGACGCATCTATTAAGATAACGGCAAATTTGAAAGTGAATGATGAAGTACAGAGAATTTTTATATGTACATGTAGGATATTTTGGTACAAAAGAATCAGTCCTTTGCCAGTCTTAATTTAATAAATGGCATTTTTGCTAGTGATTAGTATGTATTTCTTCTGGTTTCTGAAAATCTGAACGTCATAAATGGCTGAGTTTATTAACTATATGCATTATTGTTAGTGTTTATGTATATATGTTATAACTTACCAGCTGCTCATTTAATATTTGTTAAGAAAATAATACAGCCTACTAGGCAGTTAATCTTCTGATTGCTGAAAATATTGCCTAAAGTCACTGCAGAGGAGAGCATCTTCTAATGAATCATCACTGCTGAGGGGAGAAAACGCATCCCCCCCATGGCCTTAATTTTTGCATAGCTGTCAAACTTACCTCAGAAACTGTGTGGCTGTTCTATTTAATAAATTGCTTATGGAAAAATAGTATTTAAACAGTAACATATATAAGCTACAGAATAAAGGGAAAAAACAGCATACAGGATAGTTTACAGTGCATTTTACAGCTTGACTTTAGCTTTGATGCTCTAAAATTGTTTTTTTACAAAATAATGCAGAAAAGTGTAATCATAATTATTTTATTCCACAGGAAACTGCCATCACAGTTGAATGTGAAAGCTCCTTCAGAAACTGAACAGCAACTTCAAACAAGGTAGCTTTTTTATGCAAATGCATGAAGTACTACAGAATCTATAAATTTTTGTTCATGAACTCTTTGCTCTAAATTGATATTTATTATACTTCATTGCATATAAATTAATTTTTTTAACAGAGAATTTCACCAATGTTCATCTGTAGCTGTTACTCAAAAGAACCTAAAGGAAAATTCTGAATTGTCTTCTTTCTTGAGGTAAATGATAATTCATTAGTGGTGAATCGTAATCATTTGTACCCTATGCGGCATCCGTTTTTCATAACAGTTATTCCTTTTTAGTAATTTTGAGATTTCATGAATTATTAAAGAATTGGTAAATTTCTTTTTGTGCAACGGTAAACAAGATATGTTTCCTCCACCTTTCAGGAAATCTGCTCATCCAGATCCTAATGGTTGGATTCATGTAGGGCGAAAACGTTTCACTCAAAATATAGAACAGTGTTGTCAGTTGAGGTGAGATATTGTTTCTAACTTTCCAAGGACAATAAATTAGAGCTTTTATCAAGATTAATTTCTTAGGATGTGGATATGAAATTACTCATAAACATAATGCTTCTACGAGGGCTATCCAGAAAGTAGATTACGTTTTGGAATAAAAAAATAAACAAAGTATAGGAAACAAATTTTATTATATACAGATGAAAGCCACACTCAAATACTACTTTTCTACATAGTCACCATACAAATTAAGGCATTTATCGTAGCGATGTACGAGCTTGGAAATTCCTTCGTCGAAAAATTCGGCCGCCTGCGCCTTCAACCACTTCGTTACCTCTTCTTGCAGCTGTGCGTCGTCATCAAAACGCTGCATAGCCAGCCACTTCTTCATTGCTGGGAATAGGTGGAAGTCGCTCGGTGCCAGGTCGGGACTGTACGGCGGATGAGGAAACAACTCCCACTTAAAAGATTCAAGAACTTTACGAGTGACATTTGCCGTGTGGGGCCGGGCGTTGTCGTGAATCAACAAGATCTTAGAGCTCAACATTCCTCTGCGCTTGTTTTGAATTGCTCTTCTGAGTTTTTGGAGAGTTTGCAATACCTTTGAGAGTTTATTGTCTCTTTCCAGGAAGTCCACCAAAATTACACCTTTTCTGTCCCAAAAAACAGTCGCCATCATCTTCCTTGCCGACATTGTTTGCATGCATTTCTTGGGTTTTTGGGGAGAACTTGTGTGCCCCCACTGCATTGATTGCAATTTCGTTTCACAGTTCACATGTTTCACCCATGTTTCGTCACCAGTAACGATGCGATCGAGTAAAGAGTCACCATCCTTATGGTAAGCGTCCAAAAAGTTCAACGCTGCAGCCATTCGCTGATTTTTGTGGTCCTCTGTCAAGATTTTTGGAATCCATCTTGCACAAAACTTGTGGTAACCAAGCTTTTCGCTGATGATTTCGTGCAACAAACTTCGCGAAATTTGTGGAAAACTCAAAGAAAGTTCCGTTATTGTGAAATTTCGATTTTCACGGACTTTAGCATCGACTTTTTCGAGAAGTTCGGTGGCCACTATGCTGGGTCTCCCACTTCGATCTTCGTCGTGAACATTGGTTCGGCCATTTTGAAATCTTATGACCCACTGACGCACTCCACCTTCAGTGATAATGTTGTCCCCATACACTTCACGAAGCTGCCGATAGATTTCTATCGG
Source organism: Stegodyphus dumicola (assembly GCF_044657685.1). Taxonomy (NCBI): domain Eukaryota; kingdom Metazoa; phylum Arthropoda; class Arachnida; order Araneae; family Eresidae; genus Stegodyphus; species Stegodyphus dumicola. The sequence goes on from NC_140776.1 coordinate 42,086,815, forward strand.
TTTACAGTTTTTTGCAGTCAGAAACCTTATTACTGAGCGCACCTCGCAGCTCGCGGGATTTTCAATTAACGCAGACATTTCAAACCGTCACAGTATCTGAACGGAGCACAGCACGAACCTCTCACTAGCACGGCTAGATGCAGACTGAGCTGCGCAACGCTCTGACCCCAAGATGGCCGCGCTAGCCCCGCCCCTAGCGGACACAGACGGAAACGTAATCTACTTCCTGGATGGCCCTCGTATCTGCCATAGGAAGCCTTGCCTGGTTTCACCAAAGAATGTAGCATCTTTGAACTGTAAAACGTATCCAAGGTAAATCATAAATTCTTGTATGTTTAATCAAACATTATTATTTATATTTTTGCAAGTCGTGTACATTTCATTAAATTATTATTCTTCATTTCATATAAATTAATTTTTTGAACAGAGAATTTCAACAGTGTTCATTTGCTGCTGTTACTCAAAAGAACCTAAAGGAAAATTCTGAATTGTCTTCTTTCTTGAGGTAAATGATAATTCATTAGTGGTGAATCGTAATCATTTGTACCCTATGCGGCATCCGTTTTTCATAACAGTTATTCCTTTTTAGTAATTTTGAGATTTCATGAATTATTAAAGAATTGGTAAATTTCTTTTTGTGCAACGGTAAACAAGATATGTTTCCTCCACCTTTCAGGAAATCTGCTCATCCAGATCCTAATGGTTGGATTCATGTAGGGCGAAAACGTTTCACTCAAAATATAGAACAGTGTTGTCAGTTGAGGTGAGATATTGTTTCTAACTTTCCAAGGACAATAAATTAGAGCTTTTATCAAGATTAATTTCTTAGGATGTGGATATGAAATTACTCATAAACATAATGCTTCTATCTCCCATAGGAAGCCTTGCCTGGTTTCACCAAAGAATGTAGCATCTTTGAACTGTAAAACGTATCCAAGGTAAATCATAAATTCTAAAAAATATAAATATCATCCATATATATATATCTTCATAAAAAATATATATATCTTCATAAAAAATATAAATATCATCCAGATCCTAATGGTTGGATTCATGTAGGGCGAAAACGTTTCACTCAAAATATAGAACAGTGTTGTCAGTTGAGGTGAGATATTGTTTCTAACTTTCCAAGGACAATAAATTAGAGCTTTTATCAAGATTAATTTCTTAGGATGTGGATATGAAATTACTCATAAACATAATGCTTCTACGAGGGCTATCCAGAAAGTAGATTACGTTTTGGAATAAAAAAATAAACAAAGTATAGGAAACAAATTTTATTATATACAGATGAAAGCCACACTCAAATACTACTTTTCTACATAGTCACCATACAAATTAAGGCATTTATCGTAGCGATGTACGAGCTTGGAAATTCCTTCGTCGAAAAATTCGGCCGCCTGCGCCTTCAACCACTTCGTTACCTCTTCTTGCAGCTGTGCGTCGTCATCAAAACGCTGCATAGCCAGCCACTTCTTCATTGCTGGGAATAGGTGGAAGTCGCTCGGTGCCAGGTCGGGACTGTACGGCGGATGAGGAAACAACTCCCACTTAAAAGATTCAAGAACTTTACGAGTGACATTTGCCGTGTGGGGCCGGGCGTTGTCGTGAATCAACAAGATCTTAGAGCTCAACATTCCTCTGCGCTTGTTTTGAATTGCTCTTCTGAGTTTTTGGAGAGTTTGCAATACCTTTGAGAGTTTATTGTCTCTTTCCAGGAAGTCCACCAAAATTACACCTTTTCTGTCCCAAAAAACAGTCGCCATCATCTTCCTTGCCGACATTGTTTGCATGCATTTCTTGGGTTTTTGGGGAGAACTTGTGTGCCCCCACTGCATTGATTGCAATTTCGTTTCACAGTTCACATGTTTCACCCATGTTTCGTCACCAGTAACGATGCGATCGAGTAAAGAGTCACCATCCTTATGGTAAGCGTCCAAAAAGTTCAACGCTGCAGCCATTCGCTGATTTTTGTGGTCCTCTGTCAAGATTTTTGGAATCCATCTTGCACAAAACTTGTGGTAACCAAGCTTTTCGCTGATGATTTCGTGCAACAAACTTCGCGAAATTTGTGGAAAACTCAAAGAAAGTTCCGTTATTGTGAAATTTCGATTTTCACGGACTTTAGCATCGACTTTTTCGAGAAGTTCGGCGGCCACTATGCTGGGTCTCCCACTTCGATCTTCGTCGTGAACATTGGTTCGGCCATTTTGAAATATTTTGACCCACTGACGCACTCCACCTTCAGTGATAATGTTGTCCCCATACACTTCACGAAGCTGCCGATAGATTTCTATCGGTTTACAGTTTTTTGCAGTCAGAAACCTTATTACTGAGCGCACCTCGCAGCTCGCGGGATTTTCAATTAACGCAGACATTTCAAACCGTCACAGTATCTGAACGGAGCACAGCACGAACCTCTCACTAGCACGGCTAGATGCAGACTGAGCTGCGCAACGCTCTGACCCCAAGATGGCCGCGCTAGCCCCGCCCCTAGCGGACACAGACGGAAACGTAATCTACTTCCTGGATGGCCCTCGTATCTGCCATAGGAAGCCTTGCCTGGTTTCACCAAAGAATGTAGCATCTTTGAACTGTAAAACGTATCCAAGGTAAATCATAAATTCTTGTATGTTTAATCAAACATTATTATTTATATTTTTGCAAGTCGTGTACATTTCATTAAATTATTATTCTTCATTTCATATAAATTAATTTTTTGAACAGAGAATTTCAACAGTGTTCATTTGCTGCTGTTACTCAAAAGAACCTAAAGGAAAATTCTGAATTGTCTTCTTTCTTGAGGTAAATGATAATTCATTAGTGGTGAATCGTAATCATTTGTACCCTATGCGGCATCCGTTTTTCATAACAGTTATTCCTTTTTAGTAATTTTGAGATTTCATGAATTATTAAAGAATTGGTAAATTTCTTTTTGTGCAACGGTAAACAAGATATGTTTCCTCCACCTTTCAGGAAATCTGCTCATCCAGATCCTAATGGTTGGATTCATGTAGGGCGAAAACGTTTCACTCAAAATATAGAACAGTGTTGTCAGTTGAGGTGAGATATTGTTTCTAACTTTCCAAGGACAATAAATTAGAGCTTTTATCAAGATTAATTTCTTAGGATGTGGATATGAAATTACTCATAAACATAATGCTTCTATCTCCCATAGGAAGCCTTGCCTGGTTTCACCAAAGAATGTAGCATCTTTGAACTGTAAAACGTATCCAAGGTAAATCATAAATTCTTGTATGCTTAATCAAACATTATTATTTATATTTTTGCAAGTCGTGTACATTTCATTAAATTATTATTCTTCATTTCATATAAATTAATTTTTTTAACAGAGAATTTCACCAATGTTCATCTGTAGCTGTTACTCAAAAGAACCTAAAGGAAAATTCTGAATTGTCTTCTTTCTTGAGGTAAATGATAATTCATTAGTGGTGAATCGTAATCATTTGTACCCTATGCGGCATCCGTTTTTCATAACAGTTATTCCTTTTTAGTAATTTTGAGATTTCATGAATTATTAAAGAATTGGTAAATTTCTTTTTGTGCAACGGTAAACAAGATATGTTTCCTCCACCTTTCAGGAAATCTGCTCATCCAGATCCTAATGGTTGGATTCATGTAGGGCGAAAACGTTTCACTCAAAATATAGAACAGTGTTGTCAGTTGAGGTGAGATATTGTTTCTAACTTTCCAAGGACAATAAATTAGAGCTTTTATCAAGATTAATTTCTTAGGATGTGGATATGAAATTACTCATAAACATAATGCTTCTACGAGGGCTATCCAGAAAGTAGATTACGTTTTGGAATAAAAAAATAAACAAAGTATAGGAAACAAATTTTATTATATACAGATGAAAGCCACACTCAAATACTACTTTTCTACATAGTCACCATACAAATTAAGGCATTTATCGTAGCGATGTACGAGCTTGGAAATTCCTTCGTCGAAAAATTCGGCCGCCTGCGCCTTCAACCACTTCGTTACCTCTTCTTGCAGCTGTGCGTCGTCATCAAAACGCTGCATAGCCAGCCACTTCTTCATTGCTGGGAATAGGTGGAAGTCGCTCGGTGCCAGGTCGGGACTGTACGGCGGATGAGGAAACAACTCCCACTTAAAAGATTCAAGAACTTTACGAGTGACATTTGCCGTGTGGGGCCGGGCGTTGTCGTGAATCAACAAGATCTTAGAGCTCAACATTCCTCTGCGCTTGTTTTGAATTGCTCTTCTGAGTTTTTGGAGAGTTTGCAATACCTTTGAGAGTTTATTGTCTCTTTCCAGGAAGTCCACCAAAATTACACCTTTTCTGTCCCAAAAAACAGTCGCCATCATCTTCCTTGCCGACATTGTTTGCATGCATTTCTTGGGTTTTTGGGGAGAACTTGTGTGCCCCCACTGCATTGATTGCAATTTCGTTTCACAGTTCACATGTTTCACCCATGTTTCGTCACCAGTAACGATGCGATCGAGTAAAGAGTCACCATCCTTATGGTAAGCGTCCAAAAAGTTCAACGCTGCAGCCATTCGCTGATTTTTGTGGTCCTCTGTCAAGATTTTTGGAATCCATCTTGCACAAAACTTGTGGTAACCAAGCTTTTCGCTGATGATTTCGTGCAACAAACTTCGCGAAATTTGTGGAAAACTCAAAGAAAGTTCCGTTATTGTGAAATTTCGATTTTCACGGACTTTAGCATCGACTTTTTCGAGAAGTTCGGCGGCCACTATGCTGGGTCTCCCACTTCGATCTTCGTCGTGAACATTGGTTCGGCCATTTTGAAATATTTTGACCCACTGACGCACTCCACCTTCAGTGATAATGTTGTCCCCATACACTTCACGAAGCTGCCGATAGATTTCTATCGGTTTACAGTTTTTTGCAGTCAGAAACCTTATTACTGAGCGCACCTCGCAGCTCGCGGGATTTTCAATTAACGCAGACATTTCAAACCGTCACAGTATCTGAACGGAGCACAGCACGAACCTCTCACTAGCACGGCTAGATGCAGACTGAGCTGCGCAACGCTCTGACCCCAAGATGGCCGCGCTAGCCCCGCCCCTAGCGGACACAGACGGAAACGTAATCTACTTCCTGGATGGCCCTCGTATCTGCCATAGGAAGCCTTGCCTGGTTTCACCAAAGAATGTAGCATCTTTGAACTGTAAAACGTATCCAAGGTAAATCATAAATTCTTGTATGTTTAATCAAACATTATTATTTATATTTTTGCAAGTCGTGTACATTTCATTAAATTATTATTCTTCATTTCATATAAATTAATTTTTTGAACAGAGAATTTCAACAGTGTTCATTTGCTGCTGTTACTCAAAAGAACCTAAAGGAAAATTCTGAATTGTCTTCTTTCTTGAGGTAAATGATAATTCATTAGTGGTGAATCGTAATCATTTGTACCCTATGCGGCATCCGTTTTTCATAACAGTTATTCCTTTTTAGTAATTTTGAGATTTCATGAATTATTAAAGAATTGGTAAATTTCTTTTTGTGCAACGGTAAACAAGATATGTTTCCTCCACCTTTCAGGAAATCTGCTCATCCAGATCCTAATGGTTGGATTCATGTAGGGCGAAAACGTTTCACTCAAAATATAGAACAGTGTTGTCAGTTGAGGTGAGATATTGTTTCTAACTTTCCAAGGACAATAAATTAGAGCTTTTATCAAGATTAATTTCTTAGGATGTGGATATGAAATTACTCATAAACATAATGCTTCTATCTCCCATAGGAAGCCTTGCCTGGTTTCACCAAAGAATGTAGCATCTTTGAACTGTAAAACGTATCCAAGGTAAATCATAAATTCTTGTATGCTTAATCAAACATTATTATTTATATTTTTGCAAGTCGTGTACATTTCATTAAATTATTATTCTTCATTTCATATAAATTAATTTTTTTAACAGAGAATTTCACCAATGTTCATCTGTAGCTGTTACTCAAAAGAACCTAAAGGAAAATTCTGAATTGTCTTCTTTCTTGAGGTAAATGATAATTCATTAGTGGTGAATCGTAATCATTTGTACCCTATGCGGCATCCGTTTTTCATAACAGTTATTCCTTTTTAGTAATTTTGAGATTTCATGAATTATTAAAGAATTGGTAAATTTCTTTTTGTGCAACGGTAAACAAGATATGTTTCCTCCACCTTTCAGGAAATCTGCTCATCCAGATCCTAATGGTTGGATTCATGTAGGGCGAAAACGTTTCACTCAAAATATAGAACAGTGTTGTCAGTTGAGGTGAGATATTGTTTCTAACTTTCCAAGGACAATAAATTAGAGCTTTTATCAAGATTAATTTCTTAGGATGTGGATATGAAATTACTCATAAACATAATGCTTCTACGAGGGCTATCCAGAAAGTAGATTACGTTTTGGAATAAAAAAATAAACAAAGTATAGGAAACAAATTTTATTATATACAGATGAAAGCCACACTCAAATACTACTTTTCTACATAGTCACCATACAAATTAAGGCATTTATCGTAGCGATGTACGAGCTTGGAAATTCCTTCGTCGAAAAATTCGGCCGCCTGCGCCTTCAACCACTTCGTTACCTCTTCTTGCAGCTGTGCGTCGTCATCAAAACGCTGCATAGCCAGCCACTTCTTCATTGCTGGGAATAGGTGGAAGTCGCTCGGTGCCAGGTCGGGACTGTACGGCGGATGAGGAAACAACTCCCACTTAAAAGATTCAAGAACTTTACGAGTGACATTTGCCGTGTGGGGCCGGGCGTTGTCGTGAATCAACAAGATCTTAGAGCTCAACATTCCTCTGCGCTTGTTTTGAATTGCTCTTCTGAGTTTTTGGAGAGTTTGCAATACCTTTGAGAGTTTATTGTCTCTTTCCAGGAAGTCCACCAAAATTACACCTTTTCTGTCCCAAAAAACAGTCGCCATCATCTTCCTTGCCGACATTGTTTGCATGCATTTCTTGGGTTTTTGGGGAGAACTTGTGTGCCCCCACTGCATTGATTGCAATTTCGTTTCACAGTTCACATGTTTCACCCATGTTTCGTCACCAGTAACGATGCGATCGAGTAAAGAGTCACCATCCTTATGGTAAGCGTCCAAAAAGTTCAACGCTGCAGCCATTCGCTGATTTTTGTGGTCCTCTGTCAAGATTTTTGGAATCCATCTTGCACAAAACTTGTGGTAACCAAGCTTTTCGCTGATGATTTCGTGCAACAAACTTCGCGAAATTTGTGGAAAACTCAAAGAAAGTTCCGTTATTGTGAAATTTCGATTTTCACGGACTTTAGCATCGACTTTTTCGAGAAGTTCGGTGGCCACTATGCTGGGTCTCCCACTTCGATCTTCGTCGTGAACATTGGTTCGGCCATTTTGAAATCTTATGACCCACTGACGCACTCCACCTTCAGTGATAATGTTGTCCCCATACACTTCACGAAGCTGCCGATAGATTTCTATCGGTTTACAGTTTTTTGCAGTCAGAAACCTTATTACTGAGCGCAGCTCGCGGGATTTTCAATTAACGCAGACATTTCAAACCGTCACAGTATCTGAACGGAGCACAGCACGAACCTCTCACTAGCACGGCTAGATGCAGACTGAGCTGCGCAACGCTCTGACCCCAAGATGGCCGCGCTAGCCCCGCCCCTAGTGGACACAGACGGAAACGTAATCTACTTCCTGGATGGCCCTCGTATCTCCCATAGGAAGCCTTGCCTGGTTTCACCAAAGAATGTAGCATCTTTGAACTGTAAAACGTATCCAAGGTAAATCATAAATTCTTGTATGTTTAATCAAACATTATTATTTATATTTTTGCAAGTCGTGTACATTTCATTAAATTATTATTCTTCATTTCATATAAATTAATTTTTTGAACAGAGAATTTCAACAGTGTTCATTTGCTGCTGTTACTCAAAAGAACCTAAAGGAAAATTCTGAATTGTCTTCTTTCTTGAGGTAAATGATAATTCATTAGTGGTGAATCGTAATCATTTGTACCCTATGCGGCATCCGTTTTTCATAACAGTTATTCCTTTTTAGTAATTTTGAGATTTCATGAATTATTAAAGAATTGGTAAATTTCTTTTTGTGCAACGGTAAACAAGATATGTTTCCTCCACCTTTCAGGAAATCTGCTCATCCAGATCCTAATGGTTGGATTCATGTAGGGCGAAAACGTTTCACTCAAAATATAGAACAGTGTTGTCAGTTGAGGTGAGATATTGTTTCTAACTTTCCAAGGACAATAAATTAGAGCTTTTATCAAGATTAATTTCTTAGGATGTGGATATGAAATTACTCATAAACATAATGCTTCTACGAGGGCTATCCAGAAAGTAGATTACGTTTTGGAATAAAAAAATAAACAAAGTATAGGAAACAAATTTTATTATATACAGATGAAAGCCACACTCAAATACTACTTTTCTACATAGTCACCATACAAATTAAGGCATTTATCGTAGCGATGTACGAGCTTGGAAATTCCTTCGTCGAAAAATTCGGCCGCCTGCGCCTTCAACCACTTCGTTACCTCTTCTTGCAGCTGTGCGTCGTCATCAAAACGCTGCATAGCCAGCCACTTCTTCATTGCTGGGAATAGGTGGAAGTCGCTCGGTGCCAGGTCGGGACTGTACGGCGGATGAGGAAACAACTCCCACTTAAAAGATTCAAGAACTTTACGAGTGACATTTGCCGTGTGGGGCCGGGCGTTGTCGTGAATCAACAAGATCTTAGAGCTCAACATTCCTCTGCGCTTGTTTTGAATTGCTCTTCTGAGTTTTTGGAGAGTTTGCAATACCTTTGAGAGTTTATTGTCTCTTTCCAGGAAGTCCACCAAAATTACACCTTTTCTGTCCCAAAAAACAGTCGCCATCATCTTCCTTGCCGACATTGTTTGCATGCATTTCTTGGGTTTTTGGGGAGAACTTGTGTGCCCCCACTGCATTGATTGCAATTTCGTTTCACAGTTCACATGTTTCACCCATGTTTCGTCACCAGTAACGATGCGATCGAGTAAAGAGTCACCATCCTTATGGTAAGCGTTCAAAAAGTTCAACGCTGCAGCCATTCGCTGATTTTTGTGGTCCTCTGTCAAGATTTTTGGAATCCATCTTGCACAAAACTTGTGGTAACCAAGCTTTTCGCTGATGATTTCGTGCAACAAACTTCGCGAAATTTGTGGAAAACTCAAAGAAAGTTCCGTTATTGTGAAATTTCGATTTTCACGGACTTTAGCATCGACTTTTTCGAGAAGTTCGGTGGCCACTATGCTGGGTCTCCCACTTCGATCTTCGTCGTGAACATTGGTTCGGCCATTTTGAAATCTTGTGACCCACTGACGCACTCCACCTTCAGTGATAATGTTGTCCCCATACACTTCACGAAGCTGCCGATAGATTTCTATCGGTTTACAGTTTTTTGCAGTCAGAAACCTTATTACTGAGCGCAGCTCGCGGGATTTTCAATTAACGCAGACATTTCAAACCGTCACAGTATCTGAACGGAGCACAGCACGAACCTCTCACTAGCACGGCTAGATGCAGACTGAGCTGCGCAACGCTCTGACCCCAAGATGGCCGCGCTAGCCCCGCCCCTAGCGGACACAGACGGAAACGTAATCTACTTCCTGGATGGCCCTCGTATCTCCCATAGGAAGCCTTGCCTGGTTTCACCAAAGAATGTAGCATCTTTGAACTGTAAAACGTATCCAAGGTAAATCATAAATTCTTGTATGTTTAATCAAACATTATTATTTATATTTTTGCAAGTCGTGTACATTTCATTAAATTATTATTCTTCATTTCATATAAATTAATTTTTTGAACAGAGAATTTCAACAGTGTTCATTTGCTGCTGTTACTCAAAAGAACCTAAAGGAAAATTCTGAATTGTCTTCTTTCTTCAGGTAAATGATAATTCATTAGTGGTGAATCGTAATCATTTGTACCCTATGCGGCATCCGTTTTTCATAACAGTTATTCCTTTTTAGTAATTTTGAGATTTCATGAATTATTAAAGAATTGGTAAATTTCTTTTTGTGCAACGGTAAACAAGATATGTTTCCTCCACCTTTCAGGAAATCTGCTCATCCAGATCCTAATGGTTGGATTCATGTAGGGCGAAAACGTTTCACTCAAAATATAGAACAGTGTTGTCAGTTGAGGTGAGATATTGTTTCTAACTTTCCAAGGACAATAAATTAGAGCTTTTATCAAGATTAATTTCTTAGGATGTGGATATGAAATTACTCATAAACATAATGCTTCTATCTCCCATAGGAAGCCTTGCCTGGTTTCACCAAAGAATGTAGCATCTTTGAACTGTAAAACGTATCCAAGGTAAATCATAAATTCTTGTATGCGTAATCAAACATTATTATTTATATTTTTGCAAGTCGTGTACATTTCATTAAATTATTATTCTTCATTTCATATAAATTAATTTTTTTAACAGAGAATTTCACCAATGTTCATCTGTAGCTGTTACTCAAAAGAACCTAAAGGAAAATTCTGAATTGTCTTCTTTCTTGAGGTAAATGATAATTCATTAGTGGTGAATCGTAATCATTTGTACCCTATGCGGCATCCGTTTTTCATAACAGTTATTCCTTTTTAGTAATTTTGAGATTTCATGAATTATTAAAGAATTGGTAAATTTCTTTTTGTGCAACGGTAAACAAGATATGTTTCCTCCACCTTTCAGGAAATCTGCTCATCCAGATCCTAATGGTTGGATTCATGTAGGGCGAAAACGTTTCACTCAAAATATAGAACAGTGTTGTCAGTTGAGGTGAGATATTGTTTCTAACTTTCCAAGGACAATAAATTAGAGCTTTTATCAAGATTAATTTCTTAGGATGTGGATATGAAATTACTCATAAACATAATGCTTCTACGAGGGCTATCCAGAAAGTAGATTACGTTTTGGAATAAAAAAATAAACAAAGTATAGGAAACAAATTTTATTATATACAGATGAAAGCCACACTCAAATACTACTTTTCTACATAGTCACCATACAAATTAAGGCATTTATCGTAGCGATGTACGAGCTTGGAAATTCCTTCGTCGAAAAATTCGGCCGCCTGCGCCTTCAACCACTTCGTTACCTCTTCTTGCAGCTGTGCGTCGTCATCAAAACGCTGCATAGCCAGCCACTTCTTCATTGCTGGGAATAGGTGGAAGTCGCTCGGTGCCAGGTCGGGACTGTACGGCGGATGAGGAAACAACTCCCACTTAAAAGATTCAAGAACTTTACGAGTGACATTTGCCGTGTGGGGCCGGGCGTTGTCGTGAATCAACAAGATCTTAGAGCTCAACATTCCTCTGCGCTTGTTTTGAATTGCTCTTCTGAGTTTTTGGAGAGTTTGCAATACCTTTGAGAGTTTATTGTCTCTTTCCAGGAAGTCCACCAAAATTACACCTTTTCTGTCCCAAAAAACAGTCGCCATCATCTTCCTTGCCGACATTGTTTGCATGCATTTCTTGGGTTTTTGGGGAGAACTTGTGTGCCCCCACTGCATTGATTGCAATTTCGTTTCACAGTTCACATGTTTCACCCATGTTTCGTCACCAGTAACGATGCGATCGAGTAAAGAGTCACCATCCTTATGGTAAGCGTCCAAAAAGTTCAACGCTGCAGCCATTCGCTGATTTTTGTGGTCCTCTGTCAAGATTTTTGGAATCCATCTTGCACAAAACTTGTGGTAACCAAGCTTTTCGCTGATGATTTCGTGCAACAAACTTCGCGAAATTTGTGGAAAACTCAAAGAAAGTTCCGTTATTGTGAAATTTCGATTTTCACGGACTTTAGCATCGACTTTTTCGAGAAGTTCGGCGGCCACTATGCTGGGTCTCCCACTTCGATCTTCGTCGTGAACATTGGTTCGGCCATTTTGAAATCTTTTGACCCACTAACGCACTCCACCTTCAGTGATAATGTTGTCCCCATACACTTCACGAAGCTGCCGATAGATTTCTATCGGTTTACAGTTTTTTGCAGTCAGAAACCTTATTACTGAGCGCACCTCGCAGCTCGCGGGATTTTCAATTAACGCAGACATTTCAAACCGTCACAGTATCTGAACGGAGCACAGCACGAACCTCTCACTAGCACGGCTAGATGCAGACTGAGCTGCGCAACGCTCTGACCCCAAGATGGCCGCGCTAGCCCCGCCCCTAGCGGACACAGACGGAAACGTAATCTACTTCCTGGATGGCCCTCGTATCTGCCATAGGAAGCCTTGCCTGGTTTCACCAAAGAATGTAGCATCTTTGAACTGTAAAACGTATCCAAGGTAAATCATAAATTCTTGTATGTTTAATCAAACATTATTATTTATATTTTTGCAAGTCGTGTACATTTCATTAAATTATTATTCTTCATTTCATATAAATTAATTTTTTGAACAGAGAATTTCAACAGTGTTCATTTGCTGCTGTTACTCAAAAGAACCTAAAGGAAAATTCTGAATTGTCTTCTTTCTTGAGGTAAATGATAATTCATTAGTGGTGAATCGTAATCATTTGTACCCTATGCGGCATCCGTTTTTCATAACAGTTATTCCTTTTTAGTAATTTTGAGATTTCATGAATTATTAAAGAATTGGTAAATTTCTTTTTGTGCAACGGTAAACAAGATATGTTTCCTCCACCTTTCAGGAAATCTGCTCATCCAGATCCTAATGGTTGGATTCATGTAGGGCGAAAACGTTTCACTCAAAATATAGAACAGTGTTGTCAGTTGAGGTGAGATATTGTTTCTAACTTTCCAAGGACAATAAATTAGAGCTTTTATCAAGATTAATTTCTTAGGATGTGGATATGAAATTACTCATAAACATAATGCTTCTATCTCCCATAGGAAGCCTTGCCTGGTTTCACCAAAGAATGTAGCATCTTTGAACTGTAAAACGTATCCAAGGTAAATCATAAATTCTTGTATGCTTAATCAAACATTATTATTTATATTTTTGCAAGTCGTGTACATTTCATTAAATTATTATTCTTCATTTCATATAAATTAATTTTTTTAACAGAGAATTTCACCAATGTTCATCTGTAGCTGTTACTCAAAAGAACCTAAAGGAAAATTCTGAATTGTCTTCTTTCTTGAGGTAAATGATAATTCATTAGTGGTGAATCGTAATCATTTGTACCCTATGCGGCATCCGTTTTTCATAACAGTTATTCCTTTTTAGTAATTTTGAGATTTCATGAATTATTAAAGAATTGGTAAATTTCTTTTTGTGCAACGGTAAACAAGATATGTTTCCTCCACCTTTCAGGAAATCTGCTCATCCAGATCCTAATGGTTGGATTCATGTAGGGCGAAAACGTTTCACTCAAAATATAGAACAGTGTTGTCAGTTGAGGTGAGATATTGTTTCTAACTTTCCAAGGACAATAAATTAGAGCTTTTATCAAGATTAATTTCTTAGGATGTGGATATGAAATTACTCATAAACATAATGCTTCTACGAGGGCTATCCAGAAAGTAGATTACGTTTTGGAATAAAAAAATAAACAAAGTATAGGAAACAAATTTTATTATATACAGATGAAAGCCACACTCAAATACTACTTTTCTACATAGTCACCATACAAATTAAGGCATTTATCGTAGCGATGTACGAGCTTGGAAATTCCTTCGTCGAAAAATTCGGCCGCCTGCGCCTTCAACCACTTCGTTACCTCTTCTTGCAGCTGTGCGTCGTCATCAAAACGCTGCATAGCCAGCCACTTCTTCATTGCTGGGAATAGGTGGAAGTCGCTCGGTGCCAGGTCGGGACTGTACGGCGGATGAGGAAACAACTCCCACTTAAAAGATTCAAGAACTTTACGAGTGACATTTGCCGTGTGGGGCCGGGCGTTGTCGTGAATCAACAAGATCTTAGAGCTCAACATTCCTCTGCGCTTGTTTTGAATTGCTCTTCTGAGTTTTTGGAGAGTTTGCAATACCTTTGAGAGTTTATTGTCTCTTTCCAGGAAGTCCACCAAAATTACACCTTTTCTGTCCCAAAAAACAGTCGCCATCATCTTCCTTGCCGACATTGTTTGCATGCATTTCTTGGGTTTTTGGGGAGAACTTGTGTGCCCCCACTGCATTGATTGCAATTTCGTTTCACAGTTCACATGTTTCACCCATGTTTCGTCACCAGTAACGATGCGATCGAGTAAAGAGTCACCATCCTTATGGTAAGCGTCCAAAAAGTTCAACGCTGCAGCCATTCGCTGATTTTTGTGGTCCTCTGTCAAGATTTTTGGAATCCATCTTGCACAAAACTTGTGGTAACCAAGCTTTTCGCTGATGATTTCGTGCAACAAACTTCGCGAAATTTGTGGAAAACTCAAAGAAAGTTCCGTTATTGTGAAATTTCGATTTTCACGGACTTTAGCATCGACTTTTTCGAGAAGTTCGGCGGCCACTATGCTGGGTCTCCCACTTCGATCTTCGTCGTGAACATTGGTTCGGCCATTTTGAAATCTTATGACCCACTGACGCACTCCACCTTCAGTGATAATGTTGTCCCCATACACTTCACGAAGCTGCCGATAGATTTCTATCGGTTTACAGTTTTTTGCAGTCAGAAACCTTATTACTGAGCGCAGCTCGCGGGATTTTCAATTAACGCAGACATTTCAAACCGTCACAGTATCTGAACGGAGCACAGCACGAACCTCTCACTAGCACGGCTAGATGCAGACTGAGCTGCGCAACGCTCTGACCCCAAGATGGCCGCGCTAGCCCCGCCCCTAGCGGACACAGACGGAAACGTAATCTACTTCCTGGATGGCCCTCGTATCTCCCATAGGAAGCCTTGCCTGGTTTCACCAAAGAATGTAGCATCTTTGAACTGTAAAACGTATCCAAGGTAAATCATAAATTCTTGTATGTTTAATCAAACATTATTATTTATATTTTTGCAAGTCGTGTACATTTCATTAAATTATTATTCTTCATTTCATATAAATTAATTTTTTGAACAGAGAATTTCAACAGTGTTCATTTGCTGCTGTTACTCAAAAGAACCTAAAGGAAAATTCTGAATTGTCTTCTTTCTTCAGGTAAATGATAATTCATTAGTGGTGAATCGTAATCATTTGTACCCTATGCGGCATCCGTTTTTCATAACAGTTATTCCTTTTTAGTAATTTTGAGATTTCATGAATTATTAAAGAATTGGTAAATTTCTTTTTGTGCAACGGTAAACAAGATATGTTTCCTCCACCTTTCAGGAAATCTGCTCATCCAGATCCTAATGGTTGGATTCATGTAGGGCGAAAACGTTTCACTCAAAATATAGAACAGTGTTGTCAGTTGAGGTGAGATATTGTTTCTAACTTTCCAAGGACAATAAATTAGAGCTTTTATCAAGATTAATTTCTTAGGATGTGGATATGAAATTACTCATAAACATAATGCTTCTATCTCCCATAGGAAGCCTTGCCTGGTTTCACCAAAGAATGTAGCATCTTTGAACTGTAAAACGTATCCAAGGTAAATCATAAATTCTTGTATGCGTAATCAAACATTATTATTTATATTTTTGCAAGTCGTGTACATTTCATTAAATTATTATTCTTCATTTCATATAAATTAATTTTTTTAACAGAGAATTTCACCAATGTTCATCTGTAGCTGTTACTCAAAAGAACCTAAAGGAAAATTCTGAATTGTCTTCTTTCTTGAGGTAAATGATAATTCATTAGTGGTGAATCGTAATCATTTGTACCCTATGCGGCATCCGTTTTTCATAACAGTTATTCCTTTTTAGTAATTTTGAGATTTCATGAATTATTAAAGAATTGGTAAATTTCTTTTTGTGCAACGGTAAACAAGATATGTTTCCTCCACCTTTCAGGAAATCTGCTCATCCAGATCCTAATGGTTGGATTCATGTAGGGCGAAAACGTTTCACTCAAAATATAGAACAGTGTTGTCAGTTGAGGTGAGATATTGTTTCTAACTTTCCAAGGACAATAAATTAGAGCTTTTATCAAGATTAATTTCTTAGGATGTGGATATGAAATTACTCATAAACATAATGCTTCTACGAGGGCTATCCAGAAAGTAGATTACGTTTTGGAATAAAAAAATAAACAAAGTATAGGAAACAAATTTTATTATATACAGATGAAAGCCACACTCAAATACTACTTTTCTACATAGTCACCATACAAATTAAGGCATTTATCGTAGCGATGTACGAGCTTGGAAATTCCTTCGTCGAAAAATTCGGCCGCCTGCGCCTTCAACCACTTCGTTACCTCTTCTTGCAGCTGTGCGTCGTCATCAAAACGCTGCATAGCCAGCCACTTCTTCATTGCTGGGAATAGGTGGAAGTCGCTCGGTGCCAGGTCGGGACTGTACGGCGGATGAGGAAACAACTCCCACTTAAAAGATTCAAGAACTTTACGAGTGACATTTGCCGTGTGGGGCCGGGCGTTGTCGTGAATCAACAAGATCTTAGAGCTCAACATTCCTCTGCGCTTGTTTTGAATTGCTCTTCTGAGTTTTTGGAGAGTTTGCAATACCTTTGAGAGTTTATTGTCTCTTTCCAGGAAGTCCACCAAAATTACACCTTTTCTGTCCCAAAAAACAGTCGCCATCATCTTCCTTGCCGACATTGTTTGCATGCATTTCTTGGGTTTTTGGGGAGAACTTGTGTGCCCCCACTGCATTGATTGCAATTTCGTTTCACAGTTCACATGTTTCACCCATGTTTCGTCACCAGTAACGATGCGATCGAGTAAAGAGTCACCATCCTTATGGTAAGCGTCCAAAAAGTTCAACGCTGCAGCCATTCGCTGATTTTTGTGGTCCTCTGTCAAGATTTTTGGAATCCATCTTGCACAAAACTTGTGGTAACCAAGCTTTTCGCTGATGATTTCGTGCAACAAACTTCGCGAAATTTGTGGAAAACTCAAAGAAAGTTCCGTTATTGTGAAATTTCGATTTTCACGGACTTTAGCATCGACTTTTTCGAGAAGTTCGGCGGCCACTATGCTGGGTCTCCCACTTCGATCTTCGTCGTGAACATTGGTTCGGCCATTTTGAAATCTTATGACCCACTGACGCACTCCACCTTCAGTGATAATGTTGTCCCCATACACTTCACGAAGCTGCCGATAGATTTCTATCGGTTTACAGTTTTTTGCAGTCAGAAACCTTATTACTGAGCGCAGCTCGCGGGATTTTCAATTAACGCAGACATTTCAAACCGTCACAGTATCTGAACGGAGCACAGCACGAACCTCTCACTAGCACGGCTAGATGCAGACTGAGCTGCGCAACGCTCTGACCCCAAGATGGCCGCGCTAGCCCCGCCCCTAGCGGACACAGACGGAAACGTAATCTACTTCCTGGATGGCCCTCGTATCTCCCATAGGAAGCCTTGCCTGGTTTCACCAAAGAATGTAGCATCTTTGAACTGTAAAACGTATCCAAGGTAAATCATAAATTCTTGTATGTTTAATCAAACATTATTATTTATATTTTTGCAAGTCGTGTACATTTCATTAAATTATTATTCTTCATTTCATATAAATTAATTTTTTGAACAGAGAATTTCAACAGTGTTCATTTGCTGCTGTTACTCAAAAGAACCTAAAGGAAAATTCTGAATTGTCTTCTTTCTTCAGGTAAATGATAATTCATTAGTGGTGAATCGTAATCATTTGTACCCTATGCGGCATCCGTTTTTCATAACAGTTATTCCTTTTTAGTAATTTTGAGATTTCATGAATTATTAAAGAATTGGTAAATTTCTTTTTGTGCAACGGTAAACAAGATATGTTTCCTCCACCTTTCAGGAAATCTGCTCATCCAGATCCTAATGGTTGGATTCATGTAGGGCGAAAACGTTTCACTCAAAATATAGAACAGTGTTGTCAGTTGAGGTGAGATATTGTTTCTAACTTTCCAAGGACAATAAATTAGAGCTTTTATCAAGATTAATTTCTTAGGATGTGGATATGAAATTACTCATAAACATAATGCTTCTATCTCCCATAGGAAGCCTTGCCTGGTTTCACCAAAGAATGTAGCATCTTTGAACTGTAAAACGTATCCAAGGTAAATCATAAATTCTTGTATGCGTAATCAAACATTATTATTTATATTTTTGCAAGTCGTGTACATTTCATTAAATTATTATTCTTCATTTCATATAAATTAATTTTTTTAACAGAGAATTTCACCAATGTTCATCTGTAGCTGTTACTCAAAAGAACCTAAAGGAAAATTCTGAATTGTCTTCTTTCTTGAGGTAAATGATAATTCATTAGTGGTGAATCGTAATCATTTGTACCCTATGCGGCATCCGTTTTTCATAACAGTTATTCCTTTTTAGTAATTTTGAGATTTCATGAATTATTAAAGAATTGGTAAATTTCTTTTTGTGCAACGGTAAACAAGATATGTTTCCTCCACCTTTCAGGAAATCTGCTCATCCAGATCCTAATGGTTGGATTCATGTAGGGCGAAAACGTTTCACTCAAAATATAGAACAGTGTTGTCAGTTGAGGTGAGATATTGTTTCTAACTTTCCAAGGACAATAAATTAGAGCTTTTATCAAGATTAATTTCTTAGGATGTGGATATGAAATTACTCATAAACATAATGCTTCTACGAGGGCTATCCAGAAAGTAGATTACGTTTTGGAATAAAAAAATAAACAAAGTATAGGAAACAAATTTTATTATATACAGATGAAAGCCACACTCAAATACTACTTTTCTACATAGTCACCATACAAATTAAGGCATTTATCGTAGCGATGTACGAGCTTGGAAATTCCTTCGTCGAAAAATTCGGCCGCCTGCGCCTTCAACCACTTCGTTACCTCTTCTTGCAGCTGTGCGTCGTCATCAAAACGCTGCATAGCCAGCCACTTCTTCATTGCTGGGAATAGGTGGAAGTCGCTCGGTGCCAGGTCGGGACTGTACGGCGGATGAGGAAACAACTCCCACTTAAAAGATTCAAGAACTTTACGAGTGACATTTGCCGTGTGGGGCCGGGCGTTGTCGTGAATCAACAAGATCTTAGAGCTCAACATTCCTCTGCGCTTGTTTTGAATTGCTCTTCTGAGTTTTTGGAGAGTTTGCAATACCTTTGAGAGTTTATTGTCTCTTTCCAGGAAGTCCACCAAAATTACACCTTTTCTGTCCCAAAAAACAGTCGCCATCATCTTCCTTGCCGACATTGTTTGCATGCATTTCTTGGGTTTTTGGGGAGAACTTGTGTGCCCCCACTGCATTGATTGCAATTTCGTTTCACAGTTCACATGTTTCACCCATGTTTCGTCACCAGTAACGATGCGATCGAGTAAAGAGTCACCATCCTTATGGTAAGCGTCCAAAAAGTTCAACGCTGCAGCCATTCGCTGATTTTTGTGGTCCTCTGTCAAGATTTTTGGAATCCATCTTGCACAAAACTTGTGGTAACCAAGCTTTTCGCTGATGATTTCGTGCAACAAACTTTGCGAAATTTGTGGAAAACTCAAAGAAAGTTCCGTTATTGTGAAATTTCGATTTTCACGGACTTTAGCATCGACTTTTTCGAGAAGTTCGGCGGCCACTATGCTGGGTCTCCCACTTCGATCTTCGTCGTGAACATTGGTTCGGCCATTTTGAAATCTTATGACCCACTGACGCACTCCACCTTCAGTGATAATGTTGTCCCCATACACTTCACGAAGCTGCCGATAGATTTCTATCGGTTTACAGTTTTTTGCAGTCAGAAACCTTATTACTGAGAGCAGCTCGCGGGATTTTCAATTAACGCAGACATTTCAAACCGTCACAGTATCTGAACGGAGCACAGCACGAACCTCTCACTAGCACGGCTAGATGCAGACTGAGCTGCGCAACGCTCTGACCCCAAGATGGCCGCGCTAGCCCCGCCCCTAGCGGACACAGACGGAAACGTAATCTACTTCCTGGATGGCCCTCGTATCTCCCATAGGAAGCCTTGCCTGGTTTCACCAAAGAATGTAGCATCTTTGAACTGTAAAACGTATCCAAGGTAAATCATAAATTCTTGTATGTTTAATCAAACATTATTATTTATATTTTTGCAAGTCGTGTACATTTCATTAAATTATTATTCTTCATTTCATATAAATTAATTTTTTGAACAGAGAATTTCAACAGTGTTCATTTGCTGCTGTTACTCAAAAGAACCTAAAGGAAAATTCTGAATTGTCTTCTTTCTTGAGGTAAATGATAATTCATTAGTGGTGAATCGTAATCATTTGTACCCTATGCGGCATCCGTTTTTCATAACAGTTATTCCTTTTTAGTAATTTTGAGATTTCATGAATTATTAAAGAATTGGTAAATTTCTTTTTGTGCAACGGTAAACAAGATATGTTTCCTCCACCTTTCAGGAAATCTGCTCATCCAGATCCTAATGGTTGGATTCATGTAGGGCGAAAACGTTTCACTCAAAATATAGAACAGTGTTGTCAGTTGAGGTGAGATATTGTTTCTAACTTTCCAAGGACAATAAATTAGAGCTTTTATCAAGATTAATTTCTTAGGATGTGGATATGAAATTACTCATAAACATAATGCTTCTACGAGGGCTATCCAGAAAGTAGATTACGTTTTGGAATAAAAAAATAAACAAAGTATAGGAAACAAATTTTATTATATACAGATGAAAGCCACACTCAAATACTACTTTTCTACATAGTCACCATACAAATTAAGGCATTTATCGTAGCGATGTACGAGCTTGGAAATTCCTTCGTCGAAAAATTCGGCCGCCTGCGCCTTCAACCACTTCGTTACCTCTTCTTGCAGCTGTGCGTCGTCATCAAAACGCTGCATAGCCAGCCACTTCTTCATTGCTGGGAATAGGTGGAAGTCGCTCGGTGCCAGGTCGGGACTGTACGGCGGATGAGGAAACAACTCCCACTTAAAAGATTCAAGAACTTTACGAGTGACATTTGCCGTGTGGGGCCGGGCGTTGTCGTGAATCAACAAGATCTTAGAGCTCAACATTCCTCTGCGCTTGTTTTGAATTGCTCTTCTGAGTTTTTGGAGAGTTTGCAATACCTTTGAGAGTTTATTGTCTCTTTCCAGGAAGTCCACCAAAATTACACCTTTTCTGTCCCAAAAAACAGTCGCCATCATCTTCCTTGCCGACATTGTTTGCATGCATTTCTTGGGTTTTTGGGGAGAACTTGTGTGCCCCCACTGCATTGATTGCAATTTCGTTTCACAGTTCACATGTTTCACCCATGTTTCGTCACCAGTAACGATGCGATCGAGTAAAGAGTCACCATCCTTATGGTAAGCGTCCAAAAAGTTCAACGCTGCAGCCATTCGCTGATTTTTGTGGTCCTCTGTCAAGATTTTTGGAATCCATCTTGCACAAAACTTGTGGTAACCAAGCTTTTCGCTGATGATTTCGTGCAACAAACTTCGCGAAATTTGTGGAAAACTCAAAGAAAGTTCTGTTATTGTGAAATTTCGATTTTCACGGACTTTAGCATCGACTTTTTCGAGAAGTTCGGCGGCCACTATGCTGGGTCTCCCACTTCGATCTTCGTCGTGAACATTGGTTCGGCCATTTTGAAATCTTTTGACCCACTAACGCACTCCACCTTCAGTGATAATGTTGTCCCCATACACTTCACGAAGCTGCCGATAGATTTCTATCGGTTTACAGTTTTTTGCAGTCAGAAACCTTATTACTGAGCGCACCTCGCAGCTCGCGGGATTTTCAATTAACGCAGACATTTCAAACCGTCACAGTATCTGAACGGAGCACAGCACGAACCTCTCACTAGCACGGCTAGATGCAGACTGAGCTGCGCAACGCTCTGACCCCAAGATGGCCGCGCTAGCCCCGCCCCTAGCGGACACAGACGGAAACGTAATCTACTTCCTGGATGGCCCTCGTATCTGCCATAGGAAGCCTTGCCTGGTTTCACCAAAGAATGTAGCATCTTTGAACTGTAAAACGTATCCAAGGTAAATCATAAATTCTTGTATGTTTAATCAAACATTATTATTTATATTTTTGCAAGTCGTGTACATTTCATTAAATTATTATTCTTCATTTCATATAAATTAATTTTTTGAACAGAGAATTTCAACAGTGTTCATTTGCTGCTGTTACTCAAAAGAACCTAAAGGAAAATTCTGAATTGTCTTCTTTCTTGAGGTAAATGATAATTCATTAGTGGTGAATCGTAATCATTTGTACCCTATGCGGCATCCGTTTTTCATAACAGTTATTCCTTTTTAGTAATTTTGAGATTTCATGAATTATTAAAGAATTGGTAAATTTCTTTTTGTGCAACGGTAAACAAGATATGTTTCCTCCACCTTTCAGGAAATCTGCTCATCCAGATCCTAATGGTTGGATTCATGTAGGGCGAAAACGTTTCACTCAAAATATAGAACAGTGTTGTCAGTTGAGGTGAGATATTGTTTCTAACTTTCCAAGGACAATAAATTAGAGCTTTTATCAAGATTAATTTCTTAGGATGTGGATATGAAATTACTCATAAACATAATGCTTCTATCTCCCATAGGAAGCCTTGCCTGGTTTCACCAAAGAATGTAGCATCTTTGAACTGTAAAACGTATCCAAGGTAAATCATAAATTCTTGTATGCTTAATCAAACATTATTATTTATATTTTTGCAAGTCGTGTACATTTCATTAAATTATTATTCTTCATTTCATATAAATTAATTTTTTTAACAGAGAATTTCACCAATGTTCATCTGTAGCTGTTACTCAAAAGAACCTAAAGGAAAATTCTGAATTGTCTTCTTTCTTGAGGTAAATGATAATTCATTAGTGGTGAATCGTAATCATTTGTACCCTATGCGGCATCCGTTTTTCATAACAGTTATTCCTTTTTAGTAATTTTGAGATTTCATGAATTATTAAAGAATTGGTAAATTTCTTTTTGTGCAACGGTAAACAAGATATGTTTCCTCCACCTTTCAGGAAATCTGCTCATCCAGATCCTAATGGTTGGATTCATGTAGGGCGAAAACGTTTCACTCAAAATATAGAACAGTGTTGTCAGTTGAGGTGAGATATTGTTTCTAACTTTCCAAGGACAATAAATTAGAGCTTTTATCAAGATTAATTTCTTAGGATGTGGATATGAAATTACTCATAAACATAATGCTTCTACGAGGGCTATCCAGAAAGTAGATTACGTTTTGGAATAAAAAAATAAACAAAGTATAGGAAACAAATTTTATTATATACAGATGAAAGCCACACTCAAATACTACTTTTCTACATAGTCACCATACAAATTAAGGCATTTATCGTAGCGATGTACGAGCTTGGAAATTCCTTCGTCGAAAAATTCGGCCGCCTGCGCCTTCAACCACTTCGTTACCTCTTCTTGCAGCTGTGCGTCGTCATCAAAACGCTGCATAGCCAGCCACTTCTTCATTGCTGGGAATAGGTGGAAGTCGCTCGGTGCCAGGTCGGGACTGTACGGCGGATGAGGAAACAACTCCCACTTAAAAGATTCAAGAACTTTACGAGTGACATTTGCCGTGTGGGGCCGGGCGTTGTCGTGAATCAACAAGATCTTAGAGCTCAACATTCCTCTGCGCTTGTTTTGAATTGCTCTTCTGAGTTTTTGGAGAGTTTGCAATACCTTTGAGAGTTTATTGTCTCTTTCCAGGAAGTCCACCAAAATTACACCTTTTCTGTCCCAAAAAACAGTCGCCATCATCTTCCTTGCCGACATTGTTTGCATGCATTTCTTGGGTTTTTGGGGAGAACTTGTGTGCCCCCACTGCATTGATTGCAATTTCGTTTCACAGTTCACATGTTTCACCCATGTTTCGTCACCAGTAACGATGCGATCGAGTAAAGAGTCACCATCCTTATGGTAAGCGTCCAAAAAGTTCAACGCTGCAGCCATTCGCTGATTTTTGTGGTCCTCTGTCAAGATTTTTGGAATCCATCTTGCACAAAACTTGTGGTAACCAAGCTTTTCGCTGATGATTTCGTGCAACAAACTTCGCGAAATTTGTGGAAAACTCAAAGAAAGTTCTGTTATTGTGAAATTTCGATTTTCACGGACTTTAGCATCGACTTTTTCGAGAAGTTCGGCGGCCACTATGCTGGGTCTCCCACTTCGATCTTCGTCGTGAACATTGGTTCGGCCATTTTGAAATCTTTTGACCCACTAACGCACTCCACCTTCAGTGATAATGTTGTCCCCATACACTTCACGAAGCTGCCGATAGATTTCTATCGGTTTACAGTTTTTTGCAGTCAGAAACCTTATTACTGAGAGCAGCTCGCGGGATTTTCAATTAACGCAGACATTTCAAACCGTCACAGTATCTGAACGGAGCACAGCACGAACCTCTCACTAGCACGGCTAGATGCAGACTGAGCTGCGCAACGCTCTGACCCCAAGATGGCCGCGCTAGCCCCGCCCCTAGCGGACACAGACGGAAACGTAATCTACTTCCTGGATGGCCCTCGTATCTGCCATAGGAAGCCTTGCCTGGTTTCACCAAAGAATGTAGCATCTTTGAACTGTAAAACGTATCCAAGGTAAATCATAAATTCTTGTATGTTTAATCAAACATTATTATTTATATTTTTGCAAGTCGTGTACATTTCATTAAATTATTATTCTTCATTTCATATAAATTAATTTTTTGAACAGAGAATTTCAACAGTGTTCATTTGCTGCTGTTACTCAAAAGAACCTAAAGGAAAATTCTGAATTGTCTTCTTTCTTGAGGTAAATGATAATTCATTAGTGGTGAATCGTAATCATTTGTACCCTATGCGGCATCCGTTTTTCATAACAGTTATTCCTTTTTAGTAATTTTGAGATTTCATGAATTATTAAAGAATTGGTAAATTTCTTTTTGTGCAACGGTAAACAAGATATGTTTCCTCCACCTTTCAGGAAATCTGCTCATCCAGATCCTAATGGTTGGATTCATGTAGGGCGAAAACGTTTCACTCAAAATATAGAACAGTGTTGTCAGTTGAGGTGAGATATTGTTTCTAACTTTCCAAGGACAATAAATTAGAGCTTTTATCAAGATTAATTTCTTAGGATGTGGATATGAAATTACTCATAAACATAATGCTTCTATCTCCCATAGGAAGCCTTGCCTGGTTTCACCAAAGAATGTAGCATCTTTGAACTGTAAAACGTATCCAAGGTAAATCATAAATTCTTGTATGCTTAATCAAACATTATTATTTATATTTTTGCAAGTCGTGTACATTTCATTAAATTATTATTCTTCATTTCATATAAATTAATTTTTTTAACAGAGAATTTCACCAATGTTCATCTGTAGCTGTTACTCAAAAGAACCTAAAGGAAAATTCTGAATTGTCTTCTTTCTTGAGGTAAATGATAATTCATTAGTGGTGAATCGTAATCATTTGTACCCTATGCGGCATCCGTTTTTCATAACAGTTATTCCTTTTTAGTAATTTTGAGATTTCATGAATTATTAAAGAATTGGTAAATTTCTTTTTGTGCAACGGTAAACAAGATATGTTTCCTCCACCTTTCAGGAAATCTGCTCATCCAGATCCTAATGGTTGGATTCATGTAGGGCGAAAACGTTTCACTCAAAATATAGAACAGTGTTGTCAGTTGAGGTGAGATATTGTTTCTAACTTTCCAAGGACAATAAATTAGAGCTTTTATCAAGATTAATTTCTTAGGATGTGGATATGAAATTACTCATAAACATAATGCTTCTATCTCCCATAGGAAGCCTTGCCTGGTTTCACCAAAGAATGTAGCATCTTTGAACTGTAAAACGTATCCAAGGTAAATCATAAATTCTTGTATGCTTAATCAAACATTATTATTTATATTTTTGCAAGTCGTGTACATTTCATTAAATTATTATTCTTCATTTCATATAAATTAATTTTTTTAACAGAGAATTTCACCAATGTTCATCTGTAGCTGTTACTCAAAAGAACCTAAAGGAAAATTCTGAATTGTCTTCTTTCTTGAGGTAAATGATAATTCATTAGTGGTGAATCGTAATCATTTGTACCCTATGCGGCATCCGTTTTTCATAACAGTTATTCCTTTTTAGTAATTTTGAGATTTCATGAATTATTAAAGAATTGGTAAATTTCTTTTTGTGCAACGGTAAACAAGATATGTTTCCTCCACCTTTCAGGAAATCTGCTCATCCAGATCCTAATGGTTGGATTCATGTAGGACGAAAACGTTTCACTCAAAATATAGAACAGTGTTGTCAGTTGAGGTGAGATATTGTTTCTAACTTTCCAAGGACAATAAATTAGAGCTTTTATCAAGATTAATTTCTTAGGATGTGGATATGAAATTACTCATAAACATAATGCTTCTACGAGGGCTATCCAGAAAGTAGATTACGTTTTGGAATAAAAAAATAAACAAAGTATAGGAAACAAATTTTATTATATACAGATGAAAGCCACACTCAAATACTACTTTTCTACATAGTCACCATACAAATTAAGGCATTTATCGTAGCGATGTACGAGCTTGGAAATTCCTTCGTCGAAAAATTCGGCCGCCTGCGCCTTCAACCACTTCGTTACCTCTTCTTGCAGCTGTGCGTCGTCATCAAAACGCTGCATAGCCAGCCACTTCTTCATTGCTGGGAATAGGTGGAAGTCGCTCGGTGCCAGGTCGGGACTGTACGGCGGATGAGGAAACAACTCCCACTTAAAAGATTCAAGAACTTTACGAGTGACATTTGCCGTGTGGGGCCGGGCGTTGTCGTGAATCAACAAGATCTTAGAGCTCAACATTCCTCTGCGCTTGTTTTGAATTGCTCTTCTGAGTTTTTGGAGAGTTTGCAATACCTTTGAGAGTTTATTGTCTCTTTCCAGGAAGTCCACCAAAATTACACCTTTTCTGTCCCAAAAAACAGTCGCCATCATCTTCCTTGCCGACATTGTTTGCATGCATTTCTTGGGTTTTTGGGGAGAACTTGTGTGCCCCCACTGCATTGATTGCAATTTCGTTTCACAGTTCACATGTTTCACCCATGTTTCGTCACCAGTAACGATGCGATCGAGTAAAGAGTCACCATCCTTATGGTAAGCGTCCAAAAAGTTCAACGCTGCAGCCATTCGCTGATTTTTGTGGTCCTCTGTCAAGATTTTTGGAATCCATCTTGCACAAAACTTGTGGTAACCAAGCTTTTCGCTGATGATTTCGTGCAACAAACTTCGCGAAATTTGTGGAAAACTCAAAGAAAGTTCCGTTATTGTGAAATTTCGATTTTCACGGACTTTAGCATCGACTTTTTCGAGAAGTTCGGCGGCCACTATGCTGGGTCTCCCACTTCGATCTTCATCGTGAACATTGGTTCGGCCATTTTGAAATCTTATGACCCACTGACGCACTCCACCTTCAGTGATAATGTTGTCCCCATACACTTCACGAAGCTGCCGATAGATTTCTATCGGTTTACAGTTTTTTGCAGTCAGAAACCTTATTACTGAGCGCAGCTCGCGGGATTTTCAATTAACGCAGACATTTCAAACCGTCACAGTATCTGAACGGAGCACAGCACGAACCTCTCACTAGCACGGCTAGATGCAGACTGAGCTGCGCAACGCTCTGACCCCAAGATGGCCGCGCTAGCCCCGCCCCTAGCGGACACAGACGGAAACGTAATCTACTTCCTGGATGGCCCTCGTATCTCCCATAGGAAGCCTTGCCTGGTTTCACCAAAGAATGTAGCATCTTTGAACTGTAAAACGTATCCAAGGTAAATCATAAATTCTTGTATGTTTAATCAAACATTATTATTTATATTTTTGCAAGTCGTGTACATTTCATTAAATTATTATTCTTCATTTCATATAAATTAATTTTTTGAACAGAGAATTTCAACAGTGTTCATTTGCTGCTGTTACTCAAAAGAACCTAAAGGAAAATTCTGAATTGTCTTCTTTCTTGAGGTAAATGATAATTCATTAGTGGTGAATCGTAATCATTTGTACCCTATGCGGCATCCGTTTTTCATAACAGTTATTCCTTTTTAGTAATTTTGAGATTTCATGAATTATTAAAGAATTGGTAAATTTCTTTTTGTGCAACGGTAAACAAGATATGTTTCCTCCACCTTTCAGGAAATCTGCTCATCCAGATCCTAATGGTTGGATTCATGTAGGGCGAAAACGTTTCACTCAAAATATAGAACAGTGTTGTCAGTTGAGGTGAGATATTGTTTCTAACTTTCCAAGGACAATAAATTAGAGCTTTTATCAAGATTAATTTCTTAGGATGTGGATATGAAATTACTCATAAACATAATGCTTCTATCTCCCATAGGAAGCCTTGCCTGGTTTCACCAAAGAATGTAGCATCTTTGAACTGTAAAACGTATCCAAGGTAAATCATAAATTCTTGTATGCTTAATCAAACATTATTATTTATATTTTTGCAAGTCGTGTACATTTCATTAAATTATTATTCTTCATTTCATATAAATTAATTTTTTTAACAGAGAATTTCACCAATGTTCATCTGTAGCTGTTATTCAAAAGAACCTAAAGGAAAATTCTGAATTGTCTTCTTTCTTGAGGTAAATGATAATTCATTAGTGGTGAATCGTAATCATTTGTACCCTATGCGGCATCCGTTTTTCATAACAGTTATTCCTTTTTAGTAATTTTGAGATTTCATGAATTATTAAAGAATTGGTAAATTTCTTTTTGTGCAACGGTAAACAAGATATGTTTCCTCCACCTTTCAGGAAATCTGCTCATCCAGATCCTAATGGTTGGATTCATGTAGGACGAAAACGTTTCACTCAAAATATAGAACAGTGTTGTCAGTTGAGGTGAGATATTGTTTCTAACTTTCCAAGGACAATAAATTAGAGCTTTTATCAAGATTAATTTCTTAGGATGTGGATATGAAGTTACTCATAAACATAATGCTTCTATCTCCCTTAGGAAGCCTTGCCTGGTTTCACCAAAGAATGTAGCATCTTTGAACTGTAAAACGTATCCAAGGTAAATCATAAATTCTTGTATGCTTAATCAAACATTATTATTTATATTTTTGCAAGTCGTGTTCATTTCATTAAATTATTATTCTTCATTTCATATAAATTAATTTTTTGAACAGAGAATTTCACCAATGTTCATCTGTAGCTGTTACTCAAAAGAACCTAAAGGAAAATTCTGAATTGTCTTCTTTCTTGAGGTAAATGATATAATTCATTAGTGGTGAATCGTAATCATTTGTACCCTATGCGGCATCCATTTTTCATAAGTTATTCCTTTTTAGTAATTTTGAGATTTCATGAATTATTAAAGAATTGGTAAATTTCTTTTTGTGCAACGGTAAACAAGATGTTTCCTCCACCTTTCAGGAAATCTGATCATCCAGATCCTAATGGTTGGATTCATGGCCGAAAACGTTTCACACAAAATGTAGAACAGTGTTGTCAGTTGAGGTGAGATATTGTTTCTAACTTTCCAAGGACAATAAATTAGAGCTTTTATCAAGATTAATTTCTTAGGATGTGGATATGAAATTACTCATAAGCATAATGCTTCTATCTCCCATAGGAAGCCTTGCCTGGTTTCACCAAAGCATGTAGCATCTTTGAACTGTAAAACGTATCCAAGGTAAATCATAAATTCTTGTATGCTTAATCAAACATTATTATTTATATTTTTGCAAGTCATGTACATTTCATTAAATTATTATTCTTCATTTCATATAAATTAATTTTTTTAACAGAGAATTTCACCAATGTTCATCTGTAGCTGTTACTCAAAAGAACCTAAAGGAAAATTCTGAATTGTCTTCTTTCTTGAGGTAAATGATAATTCATTAGTGGTGAATCGTAATCATTTGTACCCTATGCGGCATCCATTTTTCATAACAGTTATTCCTTTTTAGTAATTTTGAGATTTCATGAATTATTAAAGAATTGGTAAATTTCTTTTTGTGCAATGGTAAACAAGATATGTTTCCTCCACCTTTCAGGAAATCTGCTCATCCAGATCCTAATGGTTGGATTCATGTAGGGCGGAAACGTTTCACTCAAAATATAGAACAGTGTTGTCAGTTGAGGTGAGATATTGTTTCTAACTTTCCAAGGACAATAAATTAGAGCTTTTATCAAGATTAATTTCTTAGGATGTGGATATGAAATTACTCATAAACATAATGCTTCTACGAGGGCTATCCAGAAAGTAGATTACGTTTTGGAATAAAAAAATAAACAAAGTATAGGAAACAAATTTTATTATATACAGATGAAAGCCACACTCAAATACTACTTTTCTACATAGTCACCATACAAATTAAGGCATTTATCGTAGCGATGTACGAGCTTGGAAATTCCTTCGTCAAAAAATTCGGCCGCCTGCGCCTTCAACCACTTCGTTACCTCTTCTTGCAGCTGTGCGTCGTCATCAAAACGCTGCATAGCCAGCCACTTCTTCATTGCTGGGAATAGGTGGAAGTCGCTCGGTGCCAGGTCGGGACTGTACGGCGGATGAGGAAACAACTCCCACTTAAAAGATTCAAGAACTTTACGAGTGACATTTGCCGTGTGGGGCCGGGCGTTGTCGTGAATCAACAAGATCTTAGAGCTCAACATTCCTCTGCGCTTGTTTTGAATTGCTCTTCTGAGTTTTTGGAGAGTTTGCAATACCTTTGAGAGTTTATTGTCTCTTTCCAGGAAGTCCACCAAAATTACACCTTTTCTGTCCCAAAAAACAGTCGCCATCATCTTCCTTGCCGACATTGTTTGCATGCATTTCTTGGGTTTTTGGGGAGAACTTGTGTGCCCCCACTGCATTGATTGCAATTTCGTTTCACAGTTCACATGTTTCACCCATGTTTCGTCACCAGTAACGATGCGATCGAGTAAAGAGTCACCATCCTTATGGTAAGCGTCCAAAAAGTTCAACGCTGCAGCCATTCGCTGATTTTTGTGGTCCTCTGTCAAGATTTTTGGAATCCATCTTGCACAAAACTTGTGGTAACCAAGCTTTTCGCTGATGATTTCGTGCAACAAACTTCGCGAAATTTGTGGAAAACTCAAAGAAAGTTCCGTTATTGTGAAATTTCGATTTTCACGGACTTTAGCATCGACTTTTTCGAGAAGTTCGGCGGCCACTATGCTGGGTCTCCCACTTCGATCTTCATCGTGAACATTGGTTCGGCCATTTTGAAATCTTATGACCCACTGACGCACTCCACCTTCAGTGATAATGTTGTCCCCATACACTTCACGAAGCTGCCGATAGATTTCTATCGGTTTACAGTTTTTTGCAGTCAGAAACCTTATTACTGAGCGCAGCTCGCGGGATTTTCAATTAACGCAGACATTTCAAACCGTCACAGTATCTGAACGGAGCACAGCACGAACCTCTCACTAGCACGGCTAGATGCAGACTGAGCTGCGCAACGCTCTGACCCCAAGATGGCCGCGCTAGCCCCGCCCCTAGCGGACACAGACGGAAACGTAATCTACTTCCTGGATGGCCCTCGTATCTCCCATAGGAAGCCTTGCCTGGTTTCACCAAAGAATGTAGCATCTTTGAACTGTAAAACGTATCCAAGGTAAATCATAAATTCTTGTATGTTTAATCAAACATTATTATTTATATTTTTGCAAGTCGTGTACATTTCATTAAATTATTATTCTTCATTTCATATAAATTAATTTTTTGAACAGAGAATTTCAACAGTGTTCATTTGCTGCTGTTACTCAAAAGAACCTAAAGGAAAATTCTGAATTGTCTTCTTTCTTGAGGTAAATGATAATTCATTAGTGGTGAATCGTAATCATTTGTACCCTATGCGGCATCCGTTTTTCATAACAGTTATTCCTTTTTAGTAATTTTGAGATTTCATGAATTATTAAAGAATTGGTAAATTTCTTTTTGTGCAACGGTAAACAAGATATGTTTCCTCCACCTTTCAGGAAATCTGCTCATCCAGATCCTAATGGTTGGATTCATGTAGGGCGAAAACGTTTCACTCAAAATATAGAACAGTGTTGTCAGTTGAGGTGAGATATTGTTTCTAACTTTCCAAGGACAATAAATTAGAGCTTTTATCAAGATTAATTTCTTAGGATGTGGATATGAAATTACTCATAAACATAATGCTTCTATCTCCCATAGGAAGCCTTGCCTGGTTTCACCAAAGAATGTAGCATCTTTGAACTGTAAAACGTATCCAAGGTAAATCATAAATTCTTGTATGCTTAATCAAACATTATTATTTATATTTTTGCAAGTCGTGTACATTTCATTAAATTATTATTCTTCATTTCATATAAATTAATTTTTTTAACAGAGAATTTCACCAATGTTCATCTGTAGCTGTTACTCAAAAGAACCTAAAGGAAAATTCTGAATTGTCTTCTTTCTTGAGGTAAATGATAATTCATTAGTGGTGAATCGTAATCATTTGTACCCTATGCGGCATCCGTTTTTCATAACAGTTATTCCTTTTTAGTAATTTTGAGATTTCATGAATTATTAAAGAATTGGTAAATTTCTTTTTGTGCAACGGTAAACAAGATATGTTTCCTCCACCTTTCAGGAAATCTGCTCATCCAGATCCTAATGGTTGGATTCATGTAGGACGAAAACGTTTCACTCAAAATATAGAACAGTGTTGTCAGTTGAGGTGAGATATTGTTTCTAACTTTCCAAGGACAATAAATTAGAGCTTTTATCAAGATTAATTTCTTAGGATGTGGATATGAAGTTACTCATAAACATAATGCTTCTATCTCCCTTAGGAAGCCTTGCCTGGTTTCACCAAAGAATGTAGCATCTTTGAACTGTAAAACGTATCCAAGGTAAATCATAAATTCTTGTATGCTTAATCAAACATTATTATTTATATTTTTGCAAGTCGTGTTCATTTCATTAAATTATTATTCTTCATTTCATATAAATTAATTTTTTTAACAGAGAATTTCACCAATGTTCATCTGTAGCTGTTACTCAAAAGAACCTAAAGGAAAATTCTGAATTGTCTTCTTTCTTGAGGTAAATGATATAATTCATTAG
Source organism: Stegodyphus dumicola (assembly GCF_044657685.1). Lineage (NCBI taxonomy): Eukaryota > Metazoa > Arthropoda > Arachnida > Araneae > Eresidae > Stegodyphus > Stegodyphus dumicola. Next base: position 42,119,882 of record NC_140776.1, read on the forward strand.
TGGTGAATCGTAATCATTTGTACCCTATGCGGCATCCATTTTTCATAAGTTATTCCTTTTTAGTAATTTTGAGATTTCATGAATTATTAAAGAATTGGTAAATTTCTTTTTGTGCAACGGTAAACAAGATGTTTCCTCCACCTTTCAGGAAATCTGATCATCCAGATCCTAATGGTTGGATTCATGGCCGAAAACGTTTCACACAAAATGTAGAACAGTGTTGTCAGTTGAGGTGAGATATTGTTTCTAACTTTCCAAGGACAATAAATTAGAGCTTTTATCAAGATTAATTTCTTAGGATGTGGATATGAAATTACTCATAAGCATAATGCTTCTATCTCCCATAGGAAGCCTTGCCTGGTTTCACCAAAGCATGTAGCATCTTTGAACTGTAAAACGTATCCAAGGTAAATCATAAATTCTTGTATGCTTAATCAAACATTATTATTTATATTTTTGCAAGTCATGTACATTTCATTAAATTATTATTCTTCATTTCATATAAATTAATTTTTTTAACAGAGAATTTCACCAATGTTCATCTGTAGCTGTTACTCAAAAGAACCTAAAGGAAAATTCTGAATTGTCTTCTTTCTTGAGGTAAATGATAATTCATTAGTGGTGAATCGTAATCATTTGTACCCTATGCGGCATCCATTTTTCATAACAGTTATTCCTTTTTAGTAATTTTGAGATTTCATGAATTATTAAAGAATTGGTAAATTTCTTTTTGTGCAATGGTAAACAAGATATGTTTCCTCCACCTTTCAGGAAATCTGCTCCTCCAGATCCTAATGGTTGGATTCACGTAGGGCGAAAACGTTTCACTCAAAATATAGAACAGTGTTGTCAGTTTAGGTGAGATATTGTTTCTAACTTTCCAAGGACAATAAATTAGAGCTTTTATCAAGTAACCAAACACATTTTCAGAAAAAGGGACTGAAAAATGTTGTTAGAGCTGGCATATGGGAATCCATTTTAATGGATTGATCCCAGCTGAATATTGGGCAGCTCAGTTCAATATTCAGTTTTCTGCTGATGACCCACTTAGGTCAAAGTAAGAAATATATATATATCTTAATGTAATGCAATCATTATACAGGGTGTGAATCAAAAGTTTAAAGACTTACCTTGAAATAGAAATTTATTGGACATTTAAATACAGCGGACTAAAATTCTTCAAAATATAATACTTCAGCATCAACACAGCGTGCCTTCCACTGTTCGTAGCCTTTCTGGAAGGCCTCGAGTGTCATGCTGTCAAGGGCTCTCGTCGAAGCCTGTTGGATGGGGTCGAATCGCTTTCCTTTTAGGACTGTCTTGATTCAGGAAAAGAGGAAAAAGTCACTTGGAGCCAAGTCGGGACTGTAGGGTGGCTGCGTCAGTGTTATCACATTGAACTTGACTCAAACGTCGGCGGGTGCATTGTCGTGGTGCAGAATCCAGACGCCGGGCGGACTCGAACCCTCAAGCGGCGGAGCACTCCAACATAAAAGTCACCTGTGACAGTTTGTCCACAAGCAACAAACCCTTGTGAATCACTCCTTGACAATTAAAAAAGCAATCAGCATGCACTTCACACGCGACTTGCTCATGCGAGCTTTCTTGGGCTTCGGAGAGGAAGCAGTGTGTTATTTTGAGCTTTGATACTTCGACTCAGGATCGTACTCGTAGACCCAGGTCTCATCACCAGTCACCTTTTCCTCCAGAAGGTTCAGATCAACATTCAACCGTTGGAGCATTTCCTGGCAAACAGTCATGCATAATTTTGCATAACATCTGTATATACGCACAGAATAAATGACTTCTTTTCCAAAAGGAATTTTTCAATGATGTCTGTACATACATATGTATTTATCTCACATAACTAAAAAAGATTAGCCGTAGAATGTTTGTTGTATATGGGACTGCTATAGTTGTGCATCTCTCTTTTTATTGTAATTGCCAAAACCAAATATACACACACACACCTTTACCTAGCCTTAATTTTCACAATCATTGGCCCTAGTCTATACTCCCAGTTATCATTGAAATGCTTTAAATGATGAAAATAGTTGTGTTTTGGCGATGTAAAACTTTTTTTAAAAAATTATTTTTGACAAATAACGAAATCTATTTTAATGCGATCTCCAGCTTCCTTATGTCTGCAAAAATATCTGGGACATTTTTATACTCATTATAAAAAATGAAATTATGAGAAGTTTGACTCCCATGTGACAAAGACTGAGCAGTGTTTTAAATTTCAAAATCTGCAGTTTTTGTATAATTTAATAAGTAATGTGATGTGCACATCAGATTTTGCATATGTATTTTAAAATTTTATACTCTTTAATTTACTTCTAGTAATAATGTATTAGATTGAATTAAATTGTATAATATATGTTTCTGATGTTATTTTTATTTTAATGTTTGAATTTGTGTTGAGTCAGAATACATACATGCGAGCATCTCAGTCAATGGATGAAAATATGACTTTTTAAGTAAATTCAAAATAGTTTCATTCAAATAATTTTGAAACTGATAAAAAGCTTTCAGAGATTTGTAAAATAATAATAATTTGTAATTGTCTCCCGAATCCTTCTCTTGTAAACATTGTATGGTAAAAAATCTGAAAATATTAGTATATATGATGTTTGAATGCATTCAAATCAAATAGATATTTATTGAAATTGTTTTGTTCTAAAGAGTTTATGTTCATAATGTATATTTTAGCATCTATAATCAGAATTACCTAAATCAAGCTTATGTTTGTTTGTCCCTTCATAATAACTGATGGGCAACAAAAATAAGCTTGTTTTAGTACCTGACAGATTGAAGGAAAACCAGCACCTGTATATCTAAGTGGGTACTTTGCTGGGCCTTGCTAAGTACTAAGCTTCCACCAAAATGGAATTTTGAAGAAGAATGCTCTGAATGTGGTCAGAAAGTCTCCTACCATCAACCTCTCAAGGATTTTGCCTCACCTTCTGCTTTTAGTGCTCCTTGCTATTGTCAATCGAAACAAAATTCAGAAATCACTTGGATGCACAAGCAGATATGCGAATTGCTATTAACAATAAAGTGCCACAATTTGGAAAAAAAATATCCAATACAGAGGAACAGAAATAGTTATTAATTATTGTTTTGAAAAATTTATGCAAATATTAAATTTTAATATTTTTTTAGTTCCTTTTTTTATTATTATTATTATTATTAAAATTTGATTACATAACTGTTTTCTTTTTCCTCACCCTCCCTAAAAACTTTGTTAGGGGCTGCAAGAATATAATTTTTTAGAACTGCTAGACATGGAAAAGTTTGGGAACCTCTGTCTTAGAAGATGATATTGTGAAGTTCAGTTTTGAACTAATAAAGAATACTGTATATGTACATATAAAAAAATCTAATATCTATGTGAATATGTTTCAAACCTGTTTCTGAATATATATATATTTATTTATATTTACATAATACACTTAAAAAAGGGAAGATAACTAAAGTTTTCATTTAATAAACTAAATATACATGCAGGAGTAGTGTTTGACCTACTCCACTCTCATGTAGACATTACTCCTGCATGTATATGCAGGAGTAGTGTTTGAGCCCAATACTGGCATATGTATCTATAGGAGTGAAATCATTAAGCAACTGGGAAACAAAATAATTTTGCCCTTTACAACATTAAATTTTTTCCATACATCTAAAGCATTCTTAGTTATATTGCTGTCATAAAATCTGGTCTAAATTTTTGTGAAATGTAAGTTAGTACATTGCTTATACCACTTGTCCATCAGAGTTCTTATGCAATCATTGGTTGTATGCATATATTGGAGTTTAAAAAATGATTTAAAAAAACGTAACTTCAAGTTGCATAAGTCAGGTTTAACTCTACTTGATATGGGATTAAGACCAGGAAATTAGCTAGATGCTTTTAAACATGGACTGTTTATTGTATGACATTCTAACTCGATGAAAAGGAGATTATCATTTGCTTATATTATACATATCAATAAGTGTGGTGTTAACTTATTCTGAGTCTTTACATGCGGAAAGATCTTGAATAATCATAATAGTGCAACTTTATACCTGTTACTTGTGGTGTTTATGTTGCAGCAGTATAGGTAATTATTTCTTAGATTCGATACATAAAACCCAAAAAGACAGATTCCTGTGGTTTACACCTTTTGTTTCCTTTCTAGCATCCACATCAGAGCACTTTTGGACTGACAGATTTCAAGTGTCCTTAATGTGCTTAAGCATAACAGTAAAAAATAGCTTATTTGAAATTCGAATCTTGGCACAAGTGAGTCGGTTCTGAACCATATTGATCAAGTTGCTGCATAGCAAACAGTTCATTGCTTCTGGCAAAAAAAGGGGATGCAATGTCACAAAATAAGCGAAATGTAATCACAGAAAAATGCAATGAAGTTCATTCACTATGACATAAATCAGTGCTATGTATTAAATCGATGAAGAATTAGCAATTTAAAAAAGACTGGAAGAAAAATAATAGATTGAATAAGAAACAGACTATATTACTTAAAATGAATGACTCATAAAATTTCTGGGCTAGCGTAAACATTCAGGAAATGTAGTGTTAGAAGAATTAATGTGCAATTTGAGAATACGGTCAATGCGTTGGAAGGTGCAGAAAGAACATCTATGCATACAACGTCGAATATATAATTATTGTTTGATCAGTTGACTTATATGAAAACCGGTTCTTTGGAGAAATCAAACGAGAAACAGTGCTTCAAACGAAACATTTTCGTTTAAGTATAAAATTATCTCGCTAGCTAGGCGAGACGCAGTTTTCAACGAAACATGTTTCGGTTAGGAACACTTCAGTAGTACACTGTTGGCCATTAAAATAGCAACACCGTGAAGAAAAGCAAATACAAAAAAGATATTTATTGCACGTAAACTATACGACGTGCAGTCTCCTCGCTGCCTCCAGACACATATACGGCCATCAGAATACCGCACGCTGAACAGGGTCATGTCTGAAAAGACAACATTGTGACATTCTTTTATCCAGCTTTGTCGTTTGGTGCACCAGAATCACCGTCTCTCTCTATGCTGCATTTTCAAGGGAAGCCAAAGTAGCGGTCATCGTGTTGATAGTTCACTCCGCTGCAGGGCTTAAATTTTAAAATTATAAGTGCCGGAGCCTTATGGAAGACCGCCAGCAAAGAGCAATAAAAGTAAATAAATTAATTAAATGACTATTAAACTCATTAATAATTTTTAAATTAAACAGTTAATTATAATCAAATTAATTAATAGCTATTTAATTAAAGTTTATAGATTTTATTCAATTAACAATTATTATATAATTGATTATAATTTAATTGATAATTATTATATAATTAATTATTATTTAATTGATAATTATTATATAATTAATTATTATTTATTGAAATAATTAAAACTAAAATAAATGTAAAGCAACAAATTAAAATGTCATAAGCGATATTTAATATAATTTTATTGCTAAAAATAAAATTTTCGAGTTAAAATTTCTACGGAAATTGTTATTCAGTTACATAAAAGAATTGCCGCAGCCTTCTTATTTAGGGCTCCGGTGCACTCCGGCTAGAATTGTAATTTAGCTTAAAAATTGAGAAGTACCAGAGCTGGGCTCCGGTGCAATTTAAGCACTGCTCTGCTGCAAACGTCGAAGCACCGTACGAGCGGATACTCGGCGTACTACAAACATACACATTTCCTAACTAATGGTTCGTTATGTGTTTGTGCGGTTTTTTTCAAGGCTAACCTCACAATATGTCTGTCCTCTCGAGCGTTAGTCAGGAGACGGCGTTGAGATCCTGCATGCCGTTCAGTATGACCCTCAGCAACCCATTGATTATATATTCGCATGACAGTGATTGGATGTCGACCAGTGCGACGGGCGATATCGCGGAACGATAATCCACACTCTCTATGGGAAACAATCCTGCCTCTACCGAATTCCGACTCTTGCTGGTAAGAATTTCATCTTAATATTTGAGGCATAACACTATATTCTGAGAAAACTCTGGCCGTACAAAGCGCGTTTCGAATGAGAAATCCACTATACAACATTTTTTATGCAATGCGTCAGATGTCTTTTCTCCCTCCTGCATGCGCTTAAATTCTAATCCATTTGCATACCAAATCTCTTCTTCCTTTCACGTGCTTTTATCATTCGTCACATCATTCCTTCCTGGTGTTGCAATTTTAATGGCCAGCAGTGTAGGTGAAGACAAGCTCATTTCCCGAAAAAAGCAGTGTGCTTATATAAGCCTTCTCTTGTCTTACTTAAAACTGCCTGAGCAAGGTTTATTCAGTTAAGCATATCGACTAACGTGTCAACGTTCTATAACTTTGACTACTTATTTCACAGTTTTGTTTGCATTAGCCAATGAGAATGTATCCGAATACTCAATATAATCCAAATGAATAAATTCGACAGCGACTGCATTACCACTTTCATGGGAACGGACTGATCTTACTGATGCATCGTCTGACCTGAGAACCAGAATTTTGACAAGAGTGTAATACAGTTAGAACTATATTGTTACTTAGTATTACAATAAGGCATTCAGAATCACCAAAAGGACAGACGCAGAGCTAGAATGGCAGTTTCTGGGAAGGATTGTGGGATAGCAAGAGTTACTGCAAATTAGTTGAAAGCTTCTACCATTCAGCATCACTTACCTACAAACTCTAGACGTTTAGTTTTAAAAAACAGTGTTGTAAGGAAAGGTGGTTTGAATTTTCGGCGTCTGTTGCAATATCCATAACTCCTAGGCATGGAGAGCAGAATAGAACACTGGAGACGAACTCCTGCCCTGGATTAACTTTCAGAAAAAATCCTCAGATCTGCAGGAGACCATTCAGGCGGACGTAACTCCCGCGGGTTCCTACGGGCTTTATATATATTACATTGCACGAACGATAACGCTCAGTCAATAAAAGTTCCGATTGGGTACCAGTCCGGTAGCAATGATTATATTTGATGTGTTGTTCCATCTACTAAGTGCACCAGAGGACCGAAGAGCCAATGACCCAATGAAAACGCCTCATATCTAACCATGTTGCTACCTACAGTGAATAGGCAGACAAGACAGTGCCATATGGTCCCTGCAGGTCCTGAATGGGGCCATATGGTCCTGAACCATGCTCTGAATGAACGTATGTTCTAGTCCTGTAAAGACTGATTATACGTGGCAGAAACTGCCTATGTATAGATCTTAGACAGTAGCTTCCCGATTTTCCGACGTAGATCCCCGGAGAGGGGGCATTGAGAGCAACGTTTATTCTGGTGTTGCGGCTGATAATTTTCGAATGTATCGGGTTAGAACTGGATCATGTTCTGCGATGAATTATGATTTTCGTTAGCTTGGGATTCTTACGTGAAAGAAGATTGGCTTACCTTAATTCAGCATAGAAGTCCGAGTGAGCTGTGTACCCTTTGTCAACGTAAAACAACCATAGCTCTGTATATACTGGCATTATTATCTAGGCAGCCAAATTCTTACTTAATAACCAAATTTTTACTGATCTTTCGCAGCACTTTAAGAGCCCAATGATTTATGGACAAGATCCTGCCAACTTCTGTATTGCCAAAACTATGGCATTCGTCAGCGATCATCCTTGAGCAAGATAATAGCCAGCTGCATGCGGCCAACGCCTCCAAGGAATGTCTGTTTAATATTACAACCTCCCTTTTGCTTACCAGATCTTCAGTTTTTTTCCCAAAAGTGATATGTATGCATGAGGCGTGTTAGGACGACAGTTACAACCATTTGACAACGCGCATAAACCTGATCAACAATTAAAAACTCTTGTCAGCAAGTTTCGAAATTATGTTTCAATTTTGTTTCTGAAAGTGCTTATGGGATTGAAACCAAAGAATTGAGTTGGCACGGAAACTATTTATGTTCCGAAATATGCTCTTCAGCCAATATGAGATCAATTATGCACGGTGACTATCGTTCTCTTGAAAGTTAACATTAGCATCTGGTGGAATAGCATCAATGAAGGAGTGTACGCAGGGCCAATGGTAGGTTCTTTGCCGCACGGTGCAGTCTTTACTGTCTTAACTTCTGCCACCCAGTGCCGCCCTAAATTCTAAAAAATTTGTCTTCCCTAAGTGCTACCGCCCGGTACGGCTGCACAGGCTCCGATCCTGGTCCTGATTGAATGTGATCGGCAGCGATATTGTGGTAAGCTGTAGTGCTAATAGCTGTTTTCAGACTTATCTCTTTGCAGTACAATGAAAACACTGTACTGCAAAGAGATATTTCCGAGAGCATAATTTCATTGCCGTCAGTGAATAGTTGTCCCTTTTACAGTTGTCTATTTTTCAATCGTCAGGAGTTCACTTTTAGGGCTCTTGGGCCATGTTTATCAGTCCCTCTCCGTGGGTCCTTCGTCGACGTAGGGAAGAGGCGGAAATGCATGAGTTGGCTGCTCTACTTATGCGGGTTAATTGGACCTGACCTCCCCCACGCTGCTCACTTATTCTGCGCATACGTTGAGAGTGGAATATGGAGAAAATTAGCGGCCTTCACAGGACTAGAAGCACCGTTCTGTTCAGTGCGCGCTCAGGCGCGGTAGGGATTCGTAATGATACTACCAAGGTCTGACTCGGGCTGAGTGATCGCTAAATAGTTTTTAGACACCCTTTGGTGTCACAGCATTCAATACTGTATGGCTTATTGCCGGGTCGGAACTATTTTAATCTTTATGGCATGGTAGGCCGCCAGATTCGGGCAGAACAAATCGCAGATCTGGAGCGACAACTGATGAATGCTTGGCAGAATGTGTCGCAGGATGACATTAGAAACCTCTACCATTCCTTGCCTCGACGAATTCAAACATGCATTGCCGCCAGAGAAGGTTCGACCAACTACTAACTTGAACACTCAATGGGTGATTGTAAGCCATGAACAGGTACTATAACCTTGACCTTTTAATCAGTTTATTACCTGTGTATCAGTTATACATATATTCAATTTCATCAAAAACAACCACTTCCTTCATGGTGCTTGGATTTTTTGCAAAAGAGTGTTCCGAAGTATGCTCTTCAATCAATTTGAAACCAATCATGCATGGTGACTAAGAGTAGACTCATAGGCTTCCATCGTATTTTCATTTCTGTATTCTCATTCCTCTTGCATGTTTCATGATGATCATATAATTATTCTAAATGCACATAGCTGATGGTTAAAGTATTCTGCTTTTGGGCGTTAAAATTGCTACACTTCCATATATGGATACGTCCATCATGATGGCTGACGCAGAACCGAGTTTCATCATGATGTTGAAGCAGAACCTCTACAAAGAGGATGTGGTGGTACTCTTGTGTCCAATATCGTCGTTCGTCAATCTACTGGTATGTACGCCTGTCTCTGCTGCGTCACCAATTGAAACCCGCAATAACCGTCGCAGTCCTAACAGTTCGTGGTGCTGCAGACGTCATAGCGCGGTCTGTGCAGACACTTGTAATCCTGAACATGAGGAGCCAAATTCCTGACTCAGGGCACGTGAAGTGATTGTACAATCCCGCAAAAGCCGAGACGAAAAGATATGGCTGTCCTTTAGGCGCTAGTGAACCGATAAACCCTCCAATCCTGGAGCAGTCGATTTCTGACAGGTGCTGGTAGGAGTTTTTCGTTTATAATATGTAGGCGTAATACTCAAACGACCGATGTTCAGTTGCGATTTCTAAATGAAAATCGCGGTGACTTTACAATTATACACAATGCAGATGTTATTCATACCTGCTTTGTGTGCATGCGCTAGAATACTGATCATTAACTATTTGCACATCCCACCATGTAGTACTTTAGGCAAATTTGACATTTGTTGCATGCCACAGTCATGGTATAGTAAGTTGAGCAGCTAGCAGTGTAATACCAATTTCAAGGAAGAAAGCAAAGTATGGCAGTAGGGATTCAAATAGGTGGGAAATATAGTCCTCAAATATGTACTTTGTAGGTTATGTAATCATCAGATCCTGACTAAGGCAAGGGCATACGGGGCAGTTGCCCCAGGCCCCCACAGCACAAAAGGGCTCTTAATCGGCTAGAAAGTTTATTACTATAAAAATTTAAATATATCTAAAAAGTTCGTGTGTCTATTACTGAAGCAGTAAAGCATAGGAGGGTCCCAAAAAGTTTTTGGTAAAGTCCCCATTTAGGCTAAGTCGGGCACTGGCAATCATGCTTCTTATATCATTGCTTCTCATTTCAGTTTGACAACAGCTTGGATTTTTTTCTGAAATCATATACGGCACATTACATAAGTATTAGGACCAAGCAAAGGAAACAGTGTGATTTAATTAATGCCAAGGTGATCAAGAGTTACATAGCACTAATAATTTACTATTGAAATTTAGAGGTACCAAAAGATATAGCATTGATCAAGAAACCAAGCTGCAGTGTTCTCATATGCTAGCATCCTTACACCAAGAATTGTGTTCTTTCCTAATAAATAATGCTGTATGATACATGATATCTCTAAATATTTATTACAAATATTACTGTTATGTGTAAAAAATTTGAATATTTACGAAACACTGCCTTCGAAAAACTTAAATTACATACCAAGGTAATTTAAGTTTTTCGAAGTGTTTCATTTAACTTAAAGTGTGTAAGGGACATCTGCTAATGGAAGGGATGCTTTTGTGGAGGATTTTTGAGATACTGGCTTGTATTCATGTTACAATATTTTAGTTGGTTGTCAGGACGAAAAGGGGAAGTTCACTTTTTACCGAAGACTTCTACATATTTGTTAACATTCCAGGTTTCAATCGATTAGAATCTCCTGAGAAGTTAGAACAACTTCTATGAATTTAGGATAAATAGGAAAAAGTAGGGGGAAAAATAAACTTACTCAAAATTCTGAATTTTGAGTAAATTGAAAATTTGATTGAAATTTTCATTACAGCAGCCAAGGAAATTTGACTTATTAAGAAAAGTTAGTATCCATTTTTGATAAAAATTTTAAGGTATTTCTCCGACTTTCTTGGCATGCCTTCATGATGTAATGGTCTACACACTGGGCGCGTATTCCAGACGTCCGTGGTTGGATTCCCGGCGAGAGCATTGCTCATTTTTCATCTTTTCTGCTTCCAAAAAATACATAATGTCTCTAAAGTGGCGCTCAAACTAAAAGAGTGGTGGATGATGATTCTCCACACCCAGGATTTGGCGAGTGGGTCCCATAAAACCTCAGTCACCTTTTAAAAGGGGAAGTGTATAAGGTAATTCTCCCAGCTTCCTAGCATGCCTTCGTAGCGTAGTGGTCAGCACGCTGGGCACGTACTCCAGAGGTCCCTGTGAAGGCGTCGCTAATTTTTTACTTCTCCTGCATTAAAAAAAAAAAAAAAAAAAAAAAAAAAAACAATATCTCTACAGTGCCGCTTGAACTAAAAATGATGGTTGATGACGATTCTCCACCATCAGAATTTGGCGATTGAATCCCTTAATCCCCAGTGCCCTTTAAAAGGTGGAGTATACAACGTATTTCTCCAAGCTTCTTAGTGTGCCTTCGTGGTGTAGTGGTCTGCATGCTTGGCGGATATTCAAGAGGTCCGTGGTTCGATTCCCGGTGAGGGCATTGCTCATTTTTCATGTCTCCTGTTTTAAAATAACTTAATGCCTCTACAAACTCATCAGGGAAAGAGGAATTTAAATTATCACAAATTTTGAATTATCAAAGTTATGTTTGATTTATGAAGAAAAGTTAGTATCCATTTTTAAAACAACTCATCAGGGAAAGATATATCTAAATTTAAATTATCACAAATTTTGAATTAACAAAGTTCTATTGTCTTTTCAAACTATTAGATATTAGAAATAGTATTAGTAAGTCTGAATACTATTATCAGAAGCTCTATGCTAACAGGAATAATCTCATAACTTCATATCAGTGAAATCTCCCATCTGTTAGGTACAATTTTATCTTTATTTCCAACATTAGCAATGAGATTCATTACATTAAAAACAAGAATTTTTATTTTAAAAAAAGTTAAAAATTTCCATAATTTTTAAATATTAAATCTGAGAACTTGCATTGAGATCATGCATTGACAAATTATGTATGAATAAAAAATTCAGGATGTTTATTTCATTAACACATCATGATGCTAAGTTTTTTCCCCCCCTTGAGAAAGTAAATAAAAATTCCATATTAAACATTTCTGAAATGTGAAAAAAATTAATAATATATACTATTGGATTAAAATTATAAATTTTTATTAAACATATTTCTGAAAATCTTTTAAGCATCATGCATATAGTTTATGTGAGAGAGCAGAAGCAAATAATGAGTAATGAAATAGCAATAACTAAATATCTACACAGTGAAATCTCTGCAAGAAGGGCATCCATGGCTTTTATCTTTCATGGAATCCATCATCTTATAGAGATATTTAAAGTTTAATATTTAAAAATAAATTCTGTGAAGTTTGATTTATGATAATAGAAACATTACTCATTTTCAGGAAGTGGTTGCCCCAATGATTTCACTGTAACTGTTAAAAATGATCAATAATTATAAATAAGTAAGCAGTAAAATCAAAACTTCTAACCATTTCACAAACCACTGCATTTAATAATTGTTATTGACAACTTATGTTAGCACACAGTGATGAAATAGCACATATACATATATAAATAGTAAACTATTACATAAGTTATATTAAATGTAATGAAATCTCCCTAAGATAACGATATAATGATTCCTGATGATTTTTCAATTTCTGTTTCTTTTAATAGCTTTTAGATTGCTCAAACAAGAAAATAACTACATATTATTAATGCTCAATAATAAAGCTTTTTTATGTTCTCAGAATTACTGTTAACTTTCAGAAGTTTCCAAAATTGTTTTACCAAAGATTTTGTACAATAATAAAATTTCATATGTGTTATATGTTATACTTATTATAAGTAATGTACAGATCATAATTAAATAGCCAGATTAATTTTTCAAACTGCAGATTGGTATTTTTGCTTTCATTGAAAACATCAAAATGGATGTACGTCCAATAGTATGTGGATTTGTGCCTTTATGCAAACAAAAGCAAGCTCTTATGATATAAGTTGCATTTAAGAAATATATAACTTACAATCGTTACACAAAATACAATAAATATCAAACATCTTTAACATGACTCATCCTCGCCATTTTAGGTCAATACCATTTCTTACTGCTGGAGATAGAAATTTCTATTAAAATTTTATATGCTGGATATGAAGGTTTATATATTCAGGAAAAACATGACTACTGATTTGACCATTTGTCATTTTTTATGGAAATTTTTTTCTATGTAATTTCATTCCATAGTCTGTTTTGTTTTTAAAACAGTATTTTATTCCTTTATTATAAATAAAATGACAAAATAATCATATTTATCACAATATGGCTTATTTTAAATCCTTTTCTTTATTATTACTTATTTTTATTTTTCGCCTTTTGGGGGTTTCATTCTGTCCATCAGAATATATAAGTGAATAGTAAAAACTGATGTTGAGAGGATGAAGGATAATTGAATTTCTGTTAAATTATACGAGGGCCATCCAGGAAGTAGATTACGTTTCCGTCTGTGTCCGCTAGGGGCGGGGCTAGCGCGGCCATCTTGGGGTCAGAGCGTTGCGCAGCTCAGTCTGCATCTAGCCGTGCTAGTGAGAGGTTCGTGCTGTGCTCCGTTCAGATACTGTGACGGTTTGAAATGTCTGCGTTAATTGAAAATCCCGCGAGCTGCGCTCAGTAATAAGGTTTCTGACTGCAAAAAACTGTAAGCCGATAGAAATCTATCGGCAGCTTCGTGAAGTGTATGGGGACAACATTATCACTGAAGGTGGAGTGCGTCAGTGGGTCATAAGATTTCAAAATGGCCGAACCAATGTTCACGACGAAGATCGAAGTGGGAGACCCAGCATAGTGGCCGCCGAACTTCTCGAAAAAGTCGATGCTAAAGTCCGTGAAAATCGAAATTTCACAATAACGGAACTTTCTTTGAGTTTTCCACAAATTTCGCGAAGTTTGTTGCACGAAATCATCAGCGAAAAGCTTGGTTACCACAAGTTTTGTGCAAGATGGATTCCAAAAATCTTGACAGAGGACCACAAAAATCAGCGAATGGCTGCAGCGTTGAACTTTTTGGACGCTTACCATAAGGATGGTGACTCTTTACTCGATCGCATCGTTACTGGTGACGAAACATGGGTGAAACATGTGAACTGTGAAACGAAATTGCAATCAATGCAGTGGGGGCACACAAGTTCTCCCCAAAAACCCAAGAAATGCATGCAAACAATGTCGGCAAGGAAGATGATGGCGACTGTTTTTTGGGACAGAAAAGGTGTAATTTTGGTGGACTTCCTGGAAAGAGGCACTACAATAAACTCTCAAAGGTATTGCCAAACTCTCCAAAAACTCAGAAGAGCAATTCAAAACAAGCGCAGAGGAATGTTGAGCTCTAAGATCTTGTTGATTCACGACAACGCCCGGCCCCACACGGCAAATGTCACTCGTAAAGTTCTTGAATCTTTTAAGTGGGAGTTGTTTCCTCATCCGCCGTACAGTCCCGACCTGGCACCGAGCGACTTCCACCTATTTCCAGCAATGAAGAAGTGGCTGGCTATGCAGCGTTTTGATGACGACGCACAGCTGCAATAAGAGGTAACGAAGTGGTTGAAGGCGCAGGCGGCCGAATTTTTCGACGAAGGAATTTCCAAGCTCGTACATCGCTACGATAAATGCCTTAATTTGTATGGTGACTATGTAGAAAAGTAGTATTTGAGTGTGGCTTTCATCTGTATATAATAAAATTTGTTTCCTATACTTTGTTTATTTTTTTATTCCAAAACGTAATCTACTTTCTGGATAGCCTTTGTATTTAACAGTACATATCTAAAAAAATATAAATTTAATACAGATCTCCACTTTTCAAAAGGACAGCACTGCTGTAAAATCTTTAATAAGAAAAAATGGTAAAACGTAATGAAGCAGCTAAGGTGAATTTATATAGAAAAACTAACCTTTATTAAAGGATATTATATAGAATCCTTTTTTTTTAAAAAAAACGACAGCTATTAAATCATCATTGGCATTTATTTCTGTATGGTTAGCTTCTGTGCTTGTGTTTCAGATGCTAATGTCTGAAATGTTGACTCATACCTGATACTCTGAAGAAACTTATGGAAATGATTCACCACGAAAATTTTATCACAAATGAAATATGCTTAGGAATACACAGAGCTAAAATGTCTTACAACTAGTCCGAAGACAGTATGAGAATTATAATAATCTGCCTGGGGAAAATCTTAAAGCTGATAATGTAACCAAAGTCATAGGTAAGGTTTTCAGTGCCCAGCTGAAGTTTTCGCACCCCTTTTTGTTTGCTAAGAACGGAAAATATTTAATTTTAAAATTTAGTAACATCAGTTTGGCTCCCCTTGGGGGGGGGAGCCAAGGGACATATGTCTACCCTCACTCCCCTCTAGCTATGCCCCAGGAGGTAACAATGAAAAGAATGTTACATGCGAACCACCATGCAAGGAGACCAATTGTCCTCCTTTGGTAGACTCTGTCCTTCTTCAAGAAGTGTCCTCCCAACTGTCTTCCTTTTCAATATTTTACAACTAATCTGTTTATCTCTGTATTAGTTAAAGATGCTGCTTCGAAATGTTACATGTCAATGGTCAGGTGATAGTGCAGTTCGAAAAAACATGATTATAAAATGCACAGACAGCACATTCTGGGCATATCAAAACATCACGCAGCCACACTTGTCATGCACCCTCACACTTTTGCGAACTTTACTTTGTTTATTTTAATGTGTCTATAATATTATAGTTCACATTTACATCTGATGCAAATACAAATTTCCTTTCACTGTATAATTATTATACTCTGAGTATAATAATTGTGACAATATACTTGCAGAAGACTTGAAAAATGCAGTATTTATAACAGTTTTATCTGAGGCATCGAATCATAATGAAACAAAATTGTATCCAATACTAGTAAGATATTATAATGTTAACAAGAGCACTCACATAAAAATTTTTAATTTAAAGTCTATTGAGGGCGAAGAAATTTTGGTGAACCATCTATACAGAGTAATAAATGAAAACAATTTGAAATATAAAGTTGTTGCACTAACAGCAGATAATACAAATACAAATTTTGGTGGGAAAAGATGCAAAAGGAGTAAATAATGTCTATGAAAAATTACCAGATTTACTCTAAAAGAAAACACTAGGCATTGGTTGTAATACACATATTTTGTCAAATGCAATAAACATGGCATCATCTGCCATGTAGAAGTAATAATAACAACAATTTATTTGTATTTTAGTCGTTTTACAGTTCGTGTGACTGCTTTAAAAAAGTTTTGTGAAGACGCAAATGTCCTGCTTTGTTCGCTTTTTGTCCTCTTTTTCATTGTAAAAAGAAAAGGGTCACCTTCATTAAATCATTTTCTTATAATATAAATGTTGTCCTTTTTTAAAATCATATCAATTTCTTAAGAAATAAAACATAAATAAAAGAAACAATCATATGATGACTACATAGATTATGTAGATAGAAGTACATATATATTCGGTGTAAAAAAATGAGTCCGTTGGAAACTGTAAAGGAGATGGCAGTGAAAATGTAAAGTGAGTTGTGAAATATCTGGTTGTGCAAGATATAGGAGACAGGTTGAAGACCACTTATTAATATCTAATTATTTGAATCTATAAGATCACTATGTCTATAATTTAGGTGCCCAAATGGGTCAAAAAGTTAAAAATTTGTTACACCTTGACTAATGTTTAGGATAATATACCTAGCTGTTAAAATTGATATCTGCAGATACTTCCTTAAAATTGTTGGTTTCCTTGTTTTTCCTGTTACATCATAATTGGTCCTACTTTTCTGCAGGCATTATATGAAATAAATGTTGCACCATAATTCTGCTTTCCAACTTTCTTCATAAAAGTGAAAAGATGTAAAAAAGAACAACTTTTTAAACAGAAACAGTAAATTTTACATAAGCTGCAATAATAAGTGTAGTTAAATATAGTAATAAGCAATAAAATCTGTATCTAAAATTATCTAACATTCTCGCATTCAAAATTCCTTAGTTTTTAGTCATTTAAATTTTCTCAGTAATCTGCTGATTACGCCCTAATTTGTAAATAAAGATAAAACAATTGATATCTAAGACACTACTTAACAGTCTTACTTTTATTTTCAAAGAAAATATATCTATACTTTTTGCAAATATGCAGTTTTACGATTGTAAGGACAAATATTGTAGAAATCAACACGGAATCTCTGCATTGATGAACTCTGACATAATTGTTCATTATATATAAAAACAAATTCTGTTAACATGAAAATATATATGTGGACAAGTTTTTTTACATACACAATTCTTTTGACCTAAATATTTATTTTTGATTGATTTCAAAGGTTGCAATCATAAAAATTCCACATTCATTACATAATATATAAAAACAAGTATTTGAGAAAATGAATAATAATTGTCTTCCTTAAATCTTTTAGGGAAATATGTTTTTAATACAATGCAGGTTTCTTTTCATAATACAGTGGACATATTCAACAAAGAGTTAACAGAGCGTAATGTTCGGAAAAAACTTGCTTAGCAAAACAATCCATTATACAGTTTTTATAATATTTCAAAGATTACTCCACTTGACAATAAAACCGTAATATAATAAAACGTATCTCTCCATTAATTCAGTAATAAATAAGTAATAAGTATCTCTCCATTAAATAGATAATAAAATATAACACAGATTTCAATCTGATTTCATAAATTTCATGCATTTTAAAAACTACTGCACACTCCAAATATTATATACATATATGCCAGAAATATATATTTCTATTTGTGTATGTACGAAGAAATAATGCATGAGTAAAATCACATATCTAATGCATTTTTTGAGTAGACTGATTAGTTTTAATGCAAGCGTATGTATAATGATAATCTTAAGTTCTTGCTACTATACTATAACACTAAAGAGAAGAGTCGTAAATATTTTGTAAAAACTTCCCCAAACTCATTCACATAGCAATTACAACATACGTAAAAGTATGATAACAAAAAATAACCAGTAAGGCGATAAATAGCCAATTACAATAACCCTTCATTCGTCAATACTACTCGTGTGTCGAGAGTATTTGCCTTGAGGCCGGTAAATATCCGGGTAAGCCTCCTTCGTCGGGTCTCAGATATCAGACAGATTCTACGTTGATGTTGATGTATTTAATTATGGCAAAGCACACGAGGGCTATCTGCCTAAAGGGAGGGATGCCTTTCGTGGAGGACTTTCTAAGGGAAACTGGCTCGTATACACGTTACACATGGGGAAAACCACGAAAACGCCCATGCAGCCAGCCCGTTCGCGGGATTCGAACCTCAGACCGAACTACCAGTGTTCAGCGTCTTTACCGCTCGGCCGCTGGTGGGCCCAGACAGATTCTACAACAACGTATAAGCACCGTTGCCATCCAACAAATTTTTTTCTCCAACAACTGTCGGTCACGGTTTGCACCCCGAAGAAGAAATTTTTACTGGGGCGGGTAACGCGACAATGCACCACAAAGCAATAACAGGGATGGGCAAACTTTTTCGGTCGCGGGCCAAAAATGGAAAAAAATGAAGTTTGGAGGGCGAAGATAAGTTTTTCTAAAATTTTAAAAACACTATACAAATATTACAATTTAAATACGTTAATGAGATAAATGAAATTGCGATTTCATTTTTAAAAGTTCCTTAAACTGACGTTCGAAGTGAGATGTAGCACGAAAATTCAAAATCACCATAGCTACTATGCGACCTCTTCTTGGTAGAAGAAGCAACTTATCTGTAGCAATCTTGCTTTTGAGCAAGAAGAAAGGAGGTGAGGACTTTGGCGAACGCCGTTTCCTCCAGTCCGTGAGGCGCAGTAAGTTAGAAGTTGGCGAGTAAACAAAGCTACTTCGGAGTTCTTAGAATGGAATTTTTAACTACTCATTCAGTCTGTGCTCAAAATTTTCTCGTACATAGCCATTTGCGCAAAAGGATTTCTTGAAAGTATTAACTTAAATTTAAGGTAGTACGTGAGGAGACTTCGAGTGAGGAATTTGTTAAATTTTACTTTTCATTTTTCTTGAGTCGGGCCAATTTAACATCAGGTGATTGGAATTTTAATACTTTAAAAAAAAAAAAAAAAAAAAAAAAAATTTACTTTCGTATTCTGGCGATCGCCGTAAAACCAGTCCGTGAGGCCCAGGAAAGTTAGAAGAAGTTGGCGAGTAAACGACCCAACTTCGGAATTCTTAGATTGAAATTGTTAACTAATTCTGCAGAAAGAATGTATTGAATGTTTTCTGTTTTCTTTATCGCAGTATTTGGCGATATAGTTCCTTAGATGAATGTATTTTTTACATTCATTCAGTCTGTGCTCAAAATCATTACGTACTTTGCAATTTATGCATAAAGGAGTACTTGAAAGTTTTAACTTGAATTTAAGGTAGTTCGTGAGGATACTTCGAGTGAGGATTTTGTTGATTTTACTTTCCATTTTTCTTGAGTCAGGCCAATTAATATTCAAGTGTTTGGTATTTAAAACATTTTTAAAAGAACAATAATACTTCGTGTTCTGCCAGGTGGTCTCAATTTCCCTCTCCCTGTCTTCCCTAATTTCTTTTTTGATATCCTGCCATGTATAAATTGGGAGGATTGGAGTATTGCGTGAATTTACCGCCTGTTTAGCCAAAAAATCTGCCCTTTCGTTGATGTCAATGCCTTTGTGACCGGATATCCAACAAATTATTATCTTACTATTTGGCATGTTTTTGTAAATTTCATATCGAATATTCTCAATAATGTTGTTATTTGAATCTTCGAAGGAGGCAATAGCTTCCACTGCCGCAAGACTGTCAGTGAAAATTATCGTCGCTTCGGAAAGGTTAGCAAGATATTTCAAAATGTACCAAATTGCTGAAACTTCCGCGGTGTATATAGAAGCATTTCTTTCAATCTTGATGGCTCTGTTAACGGTATTTTTTAGATTGGTTATTCCAAAACCAGTTCCGTCCAAATTTTGGGAACCGTCTGAGCCCCATACGTTTTCTGCTTTAACACCTGCAGTCAAATTTTTAATAAAAGGAGCGTAATCAGTGACAAAATCGTGGAGATTCTTTAAATCGATGTTACACAATTTCCTAAAGTCTATTCAAGGCGGAATCCGTTTCTTTTGCCGGACAACGTTCTTATCTAAAATCCATTTAGATTCATAAGGATTAAGAGCTGACAAAATCAGCTCTTAAATCCTTACTTTCTTTCTTAAACCTTCCGCCTCTAGTGGCGGGAAAAAACTAATCGGCTCCCTGAAATTTTTTATTTATGACAGATAATATTCTTTTCCATTTTTTTATCTTATTGTAATGCGGAATTGCTGCAATTCTCCTAATAACATCGTTGGGAGCAAAATGACTTACCCCTAAGGCTTTTCTAATCGCTTTATTGATGTAGATATCGTACTTATTTTGGGAGGAGATATATTCTCCCCATCTGATTTCACATCCGTATATGAGTTGGGGAATCATGATTTGCAGGATGATTTTAGTAAGTTTTTCGTTCTCATTCCTTGAGTTGGGTGGGAGAGGATTTTGATCAAGTTTAAAGTGTTATTTAATCTTTTAACTAGATAAGCTTCGTGTGCACGCCAACAGAGATTGTGTTCGAAAATAACGCCAAGTATTTTATGCTCTTTTTTCCATCCAATACTGAGATTACCTATTCTGATGGGGGAAGAGTATTTCTTTCTTCCTCTTGAAAAGTCAATTAGTGTTGATTTCTCAAAGGAGAAAGCAACCTTATTTTCAGCAGACCAGCTAATGATCTTTTTGAGAGTGTCTTGTAAGCTGGAATACTGGTTGTCCTTCCTAACAGTAACATGTACGTAGATATCATCAGCGTAAATAAAAAACTTGGTGCTCCTATCATTCAGTTTACAAAGATCCAACATAAAGCAATTGTAGAGGAAAGGCGATAAAATGGCTCCTTGTGGAAGGCCCTTAGACATGAGCTTATCTGTTGATAAGATAGATCTCCACTTTACAGAAATAGTACGATTAGTAATAAAATTGTAGATCCAACGCACCAGGGTAGTGTTCATACCCATCTTTTCAAGCCTTTCAATCAAAATCTCATGTTGCACATTATCGTAAGCTCCTTTGATATCTAAGCAAATTAAGTAATTTTCCAAATTCTTGTTTCTGGCTGACCAGACAGAATCATAAATATCTCTAAGACAGTCAGTTACGCAAATGCCTTTTCTAAAGCCATAAATATTTGAGGGAAAAATTTTTTCTGTGTCAGCCCACCACTCTAGGCGGCGCAGGATTATTTTTTCAAGGGTTTTCCCAATGACAGACGTTAAAGAAATTGGCCTGTAATTTGCAATCTGTTTCCCGTTTTTATTCGGTTTTAAAATCGGAACAACCCAGGAAGTTTTCCAGATTGTAGGAATATTACTTGATTGCAAACTTTCATTATACATCTCAAGAAGGGCTTTCTGCGTATATTTGGCGGCGACCTTCAGACTTTTGTAAGTAATTCCATCAGGACCCGGGGAGGAGTTTTTCTTACTCTTCAGTGCGTTCATTAATTCTTTGGCGGAAATTGGCTCAATATTAGCCAAAGGAAGGTCGATAGGAACCGACTGGTTAGTATTGTCATTGGCGCTGTAATATTCTACGAAAATATCCGCCTGGGCAGCCTTGTCTAATACATCTGCGTTTGAGTGAGTGATCACGAAATTAGCTTCCAAGGGAGAGACCAATAGATATTTTTTAAGGTTTTTTACATTTCTATAGACTTGCTTGCAAGAATAAGCTTCATAGGAAATCTTTGCCCAGTACTTCCGTTTTGCTTTTATTAGCTCTCTTTTGTATTTAGCGTTTGCACCCTTATACTCCACCCAGTCGCTAGGATTAAGTCATCTTAGTGCCCTTCTTTTCAACTTATCTCTAAGATGTTTGAATTTGGCGCACTCCAAACTGAACCATGGGTTTTTTGGCTCGACCTTGTAGGTGATTTCTCTGGAGTGTGTCTTGATGGTACTGTTAATTACAGTGGTATAAGCGTTAACTTTATCCTCCATATTACCAGCGTGGCTCACAGGCAAACGTGACAGAGATATACTGACATCTCGCCAATTTGTATAGCTTTTAGTTTTCCCCGGTCTCTTAAAACTTTGATTAAACTTAAGATACACAGGGAAATGATCACTTTGACCCGTATCATCAAGTCTCTGGAACAACAGCTTGGACGCGATATTGACATTTGCCATGCAAAGGTCGAGGATTCCTCCTTCTTGGCCACGATAAATATGAGTAGGTTTCTTGTTATTTAGAATGATCATATTAGAGTCAATTAGCCAATTCATGAACTTTTGACCGCTGGGAGATGTAATTCTATCTCCAAAATTTCTATGGCGAGCGTTAAAATCGCCAACCAAAATCGTAAAAGGATCCTTAAAGGAATCCAAGACCATTGAGTCTTCTGGTTTAAAGCTTCCAGAAGGCCTATAGCAATTTACTATAGTAAATGATTTACCGTAAGCTTGCACCTTTATACTTAGAACTTCCATGTCAGATTTAATTCCAGTATCTGGAAGTTTGGAAGCAGGTAAATTTTTTAACACAAAAATGGCAAGGCCACCGCCTTTACTAGGGAAAATTCTTTCTTTTAAAAAACTGTTATATCCAGAGAGGAAAGGAACCCTAGGGTTCCGACTCCAGGTCTCCTGGAGACACACAACTGATGGTTTTAACCAAGAAACAAAAGAAGACAAGATACTCAAATTCGCCTCGAAGCTTCGACAATTCCAACTTAAAATAAAGCACATGAAATTAGAAAGTATCATCATCAATTTGAGGAATTTCCTCTTCTTGAAGCGTGTCTGGCCCATTATTCCAAGATATCAGAGGAGTGACCTCCTGAATAGTGTTCAAATTTAGATGTTCTGTTTGAAGATTTTCATATGCAAGGCAGGTCTTTTCAAGATCCTCCTTGTATTTTTGGATTTGTTTTAGGGAGTTTTCATACAGGCTTCTAAGTTTTGTATTTTCTGTTTTAAGTTTGTTATTAACTTCCTTAAGATTTAAATTATCTACATAAAGAGAATCAATTTTCCTTTCGAGATTTTCTAATCTTGCGACTATCTTACTTAAGACATTTTCCCCTGGTTTCTCCGATAACCACGTCTTTAGTATATTTATTTGTATTGGTGTTAGAATAGTTTTGTTCTTCCTCTTTCTGGATAACTTCTGCCCAGGAACAATAACTGGAATTCTGGATAAGTTTTTTCGATGAAGGTTCACGCTTTTGCCCGTTTGCTTCCCCTTTTTTGATATTTATTTTTGGGCAAGATTTGTCTAGAGCATTATGCTCACCCCCGCATCTAAAACAACTGGTGTTGTTTTTACATGGGTCGTTGCAGTCATTTTTACCACAGTTCGCACATCTTGCTTTGCTTTTGCAGAATTTCGACTTGTGGCCTATATTACAGCACTTGTAGCATATTATGGTATTTTCAATATATTTACTTACCGCAAAATTTATTCGACCTATTTTGATATCAGGCCGATAACAGGAACCAAGTTCCTTAATCAGAATTATTGGTATCTTTTCTTCCGACCTTGGCTTTGTAAATCTTATCATACACGAAAATTTTATCTCATTTTCTTCCAGGCCAGCTGCTATATCTTCTAAACTAAGTTGTGTGTCCACATTTTTAACTATATGTTTAGTTGTATACGTATCTTCAATTATAGTGGCCTTTACTCCTACACCTTCCAAGGATTTTACTTTATAGACGTTTTCTATTGTTTTGATTCTTTTCGTGGAAATTATGATTTTTTATATTATCTTCTTTATTAGTAATTTCATTTAAAATTGAACCTTTTTTAAGCAACTTACCTATCGGGATACCAGATTCAATTGCCTTCAGGACAATTTTGACCTCTTTTGTGCCATTTTTAAGAGCTACTTTGACCTTGTCAATAGGGGTTATGTCTGCACTATAAACGTTCCCATTTGTTTTCCTCTCTTTGTTGCTGCCACTGTCCATATCACTATCTGTTTTCCGCTTGAGTTCGTTAGGCATAATCCCTAACGATTCTTCTGGAAACAGACTACATTCGAAATACTGGAAAACCCGTAGAAAATATAAACAAATAAACTTATCGCCTAACGAAAAACTATTCCTTGTCAAGAGCACGCACTACCACACTCTCTCAAGAAAAAAGCAACTTATCTGCTACAAACAAATCAATTTTATATCGCTCCATTCTTCGTCCAGCTCTCCTTTATGCAGCTCCGATCTGGGAACATGCAGCTAAAACCAATATTAAACAATTACAAATTCTGCAAAATAAAATTTTACGAGAAATTATCAATGCTCCTTGGTATATTCTAAACACTTATATTCTCAGAGACCTTCAAATCGAACTTATTCAAGAGTATATTAAACGATTAGCGGTTAACATCTTTCATTAAGTACAAACACACAGTAATAGCCTTATTAGCACTCTCAGACACTCCCCGCATCCCGGTGAAAATATCGGTATCCTTATGACATCCTACCCACATAAGAATTACAACCTTAATTGACTCATTCATGCTAAACTGACTCTGCGGTCTGTCACCCGCTGCTTCATCTTGTAATGACACTGACCTCAACCCCCATCTTTCGCAGCCGCTAGTGCAGAGCTGACTCTCTTTTTCTTCACCTGCCACACTTTCTACTCCTCTTTATTTTCCTTCCAGATTGTTATGAGAAGTCGAGTAAAAAGATGTTTCTACATCTTGACACTCGAGAATAAAATACGATCTGTGTACAGATGTACTGATTCTAAGGAACGAAGCTAAATGCTCATCTGTCAGTCTACTTCTGAAATAATTCTTTCTGAGGTTCATAGTTGAAAACACTTGTTCACATATATAAGATGAAGCAAACATAGCACTGATTTTCTGCGCGTGAGATATTAAAATTTTGAAACTTACTTTCGATTATGATTTGTAAAACTCTAGCTTTGACATAGTTATCCCCGTATTCACCAACAGCTGATTAATTCATGCATCACGGAATTCATATATCAGTGGTAACTCACAACTTCTGAGCTATGGTTAGCAGATTTGGTATTGTCCATGAAATGTACTTTACAGTCATTCCCTATGAAAAAAAATTTTTTTGAAGAATTTCTAGCTAAAGAGGTGGATTGATTTTATTAAATAAGTCTGTTGCGACTACCGCTATGGGAACGATTCCTCAAAAAAAAAAAAAAAAAAAAAAAGGGGGGGGCAGCAAATAACGAGTCAGAAGAAACGATAGAAAGTTAGAGAACTTTTAAGTAGCAGCCAGCTCCAAAAGATGGCTCAACCAGCATTTTCCCTCTCGTCTACTGGAGAGAATTTGAAACTGATTCCAGGCAGTTCATTTCCGACAGCCAATTTTGAAGCCCGGAAAAGAAGCAAATGAATCTTCATCTTATCAACCGATAAGTCATCTCTCCTCGCTGAGCAAGATCGCTGAAGCTGTCATCTTGCACAGAATGCTTGAGTTTATGCAATAAAAGAATGTAATTATACCACAGCAAGATGGATTCAGAAGAAAGCATTCTACAAGCCATCCATACAGAGTGAAAGAACTTATTTCCAAAGGTCTCCAAAATCGGCAAATCACAGTTTCACTATTTCTCAGGCTTTTGATCGTGTATGGCCGATTACTCGACAAACTGGGATTTCCAGGACATATGATACACATCATTAATTCATATCTTAAAGATAGACTTTCTGTCGTTCGCTACAACAATTTTCTATCTGCATTTATGTTCAATCTGTGGGAACTTGGGAATCGTCGACGGCGATTGAATTCGTTATACCATTTTTTTACAGTGCTGTAGGAGATGGTGCTTTATCGCTGTACAAAGAATTAAGTTCCTCAAAGCGTTCTTGTCTTGATAATCCACGTAGAAAGTTATGAAAAATAATCATACGAAAATGTTCACGAGTTGATTCTATTTTTTGGCCGAGATAAAATTTTCAATTTACTGTAAACAACACAAAACACGATAAAATGGCAAAACGTTCTGAAACGTTGTGGCAAACGATCTAAAACGTTAAAAATATCAAACTTTCGAATGGAATTGTTTGCGGTCCCCAGTAACGCCTACTATTTCCCAGACTACTTAGTGAATTTCCACTTGTGATGCATTTCTAACTGCTTGTATTAAGTGCACTAACAAAACAGCAGCACATAGTTCCAATCACTAACTCGAAACTGCTTTGATGGGAGCAACTCGAGTTTTTGATATCAAGAATTTACACAAACAGTTGAGTGATTAGATGATCTAACATAAAAAACTGCACCATAACCTTTCTCTGATGTATACAAACTCAAGCAGTTCAATCTTCAAAGGTTTGGATAAAAGAACACTTTTAGAAATGCAAATTGCATTTAAATGTTTGAATTCTTTACACACACAGCTCCAATTTTTCCTAATTTCTTCTAGAACTGGATCATACTAGGCAGTTTTAAATTTCCAAAGTTCTTAAAGAAGAATTTTTGTTGATATGATAAAAGGGGGAATCCAACCCAAAGGATTGAATAATTTTGAAATCCAGATACAGTCAAAAGTCGTTAATCCGGACTCGTCGGGACATCGGCGATTCCGGATTATCGATCATCAGTTTAAATCTGGTAAAATGGCATGCAGAAATTATAAACTTAAAAATATAAAACCGTAATTTACGAAATAAAGAACAATTATGATCTAAAGGGTATCAAAATTTACAAAAAAAAGGCTTAATATTTATTTGTTTACTTTATTAAACATTTCTTTCAATGTAAGTTGTTTAAGTTGATTCGTTTTTTATGTGATAATACATTCTCTTTAATTCTATAAACAGACATAATTTCTTATTCAGTTACAAAGTTCCGCTGTTCACGTCCTATAATTGCTGTGTCGAGAATACCGACTAATTTGTCAATCGAAATTTTTTCGTTTTCAATAACCTCTGTCACTTTCTTCGCTATCGGAAGCGAATTATAATGACGAGGCATTTGATTTAAATCATATCAAAGATGAAGTACATCGAGATGAAATACTACATTGAGTAAGCAATTATAAGCCAAATAAAATAAAAACATCTGCCCTTAAGATAATGAATTCATTGCACGCCGCCGCCGCGTTAAAGATAAACAAAGTTTAGATAAACAAACGTTAAAGTTTAGATAAACAAGCGTTAAAGTTTAGATAAACAAAATATATGCCTTTATCCATTTTTTTGCAGCAATTCCACTTTTTGTTTAATGGACTCCGAAAGATACTTTCGCTTTGTATATCCTTTACATATTAGTAAATATATATCGGAAATTCTATTTGACAAAATCGAAAGTTTAAGCTTACTTTTACAAAATTGCTCTAACAGTCTGCAAAAAATAATAATCCGGATCCAATTCGAAGATTAAGGAACAACGCAATCTGCAACATTAACTGAAATAGATAATTAGATAATTTTAGCTTAGCTTATCCCGTCCGTTATACATTAAACGCGCATTCGTAAACGTATTTTGCGCACGCGCACGCGCAAATTCGTAGCGGTAATTCGTAGCGTCGACACGACGCATGCGCAGAAAGTTTGTAGATTTGAGGTCCGGATTATAGATCATTCCGGATTATGGGTGTCCGAATTAACGACTTTTGATTGTAATATAGTCCCTTTTGTTTAAATGTCTTGACCATTTAACATCACAGAATTACTGAAAAGTTTGCCTTTATCAAGGGTCCTACTGAAGATCAAGAACTTTCGTAGCTTTTTTCGCAATCAAATGAGATTTATAATTAGTTAGACGTTTTACGTGTGTGTTTTCTAGTATTGATCGTTAGAGTTTTCTAGCATTTGCAGACATTTGAGGAGCTGAAATCCACCTTTTCAAAGCATTTTTTTAGTTTAAATTATTAGCTCAAAACATCCTTGAACATTTTCAGCATCCATCAACACATCAGCCATATAAAAATCCCTTAACGCTATATTAGAGATCTTAGGAAAAATCTTTCTTTAATTGCTAGCTGTTTTAGTTAGTAGTTTGTTCCCCAAGTATGGCGCAGAAACAGTTCCATAAGTAACAGGGTTCAACCGAAAAACTTGCACCCGTTGCTTCGAATTATATCTCCAATATATTTTTTGAAATTTCCCATGTTAAGGGTCAATTTTTGTTTGTCTATACAGTTTCTCATTGTCAGTAGTTATTTGAATGCTATGACACTAGTTATTTGAAAGCTATGACAGAGATCATCTTGGATTTCCGAACCAATCATTAAAGTGCCATTAAGAAAAATACCTGATGATGATTTTGCACTTTCATCAAACATTACTCTCAATTTGTTAAATTATGAGGTGTACAAAAACTTCCATTTTCCAGTTTAAAATCCACTGATGAAATTAATTCCATACGACTCCATGAAATTCCTGACACTGAAGAAGCCTTTTTTCAAAATAAAGAAATCTAAGATAAGCCATTTTCTGTGATTTATCCGAAACCTTCCTACTAGATTGGAAAGGAAGTTCAATTGAGTATCTTCCCTTTTCCATGTTTGTTATGAGTATGCGAATTTTGATAATGAACCTCAGACAAGGCTGTGAATCTGGGATACACTCTAATTTTTAAAATAACTTGACTAATTCCTCACTTAGTGGTTTACCGACAATGAGTTACTCTGTTCAGGTATTTCAAAAGCTCTTGTCCCTGCAATAACCCAACCTAGCTTTGAACTCACAGCAAAAAGTTAAATTTCTATTATGCTTAATAAGCCGCACAGTCGGTGTAGTGGTCAGGGAAACTGACCTAAGGGCCTGGGTTCGAATCCAGGAAAAGGCTTGGTTGTAACTGTCCATTCCCTTCATAGGAAAGGCGATGGTGGCCCACCTATTAGGTGCCTCCATAATAAAGAGACCACCACATCCGGCCTTGTATAAATTAATGGACTGGATTACATTTACATTTGAAATTATTCACAATCTGCCATTGGAAAAAAAAAAAAAAAATGCTTAATAATGTTTCCATCTGTTAAAATTAAATATACATTTACACCTAATAAAATGTCAGTTTAATTACGGCTGCTAATATGATAAATCAGCTAAAACTAAATCACTAAAATTATTACAATATTTCAAGCTAAAGACACAAAAGGAAGATTGTCACTAATAGTTTCTATAACGAAAGCAGTAGTGAAATTTTAAAGTCACTATTAAAATGGGGAGCAACCTGTATATCATCTTCTCAATTACTCAGTGCTAAAAGCGGATAAACATGAAATTGAACTATCTTTTCGTGTACTTTCTAGTAATAAATTACCTTTGACTTCCAGTATCCAAGAAACATCTACGTTTTACTAAATCTTGTTTTGCATTCTGAACTTTAATATCTGCTGACCAGAGTAAAATCTGATTAAACTTAGTGTTCGAACAGACAGTATTGGATTTCGGCGATTCTTTTGACTCTGTAGTTGGATTTGAACGTTCATAAGTTTTAGGAATAAATGCCGCCCATCCAGTATAGTGGTTAACGTTGATGACTGCCGTGCCAAAGGGCCCAGGTTCGATTACTGGAGAAGGCATGGATGTTTGTAAATGTATTGTGTCGGTGCGGCACTCTAAATATGCAGCGAGCTGTAAAGTCCTCTCGTGTGGTTGCGTGGAAGGGGAGAGGGATGGGAGATCGTCGGACCCATTCCCTCGTAGTGCTCTCCATCAAAATCGGGGGCGGAACTGAGCTAAATACCACTGTCACCTGTAAGATGCTCAAGGCTATTGCCAACGACAGGCATAATCTTGTGCTCCTTGCCACGAAGAATATCACGAGCTTGAGCTGATGCTATTGTCAGACAAGGGAGCATTAGTAACAACATGAATAAATGGGCTGGCTTATATAGAAGGAAAAGATGTGCATTCTGGTCTTTTTAACCTCTCTATATGTAATACACTGTGATGAGGTTTCCCACAATGCTTACATTTATGTACACTTTTTAACTTTATGCGTCTTTAAAAGAATCTGAAATAAATTGTTATCTTTTATATATTCAATTCTCCTCTGCATGTTTAAGTAAAAACATTTGCACCACTTAAGCAAACTTGACAGGTGACAGCAGAGCTGGACACCCGGACGGCTTTCAAAGACTAATGGGATATAACAGGGACCCACACCATCTAGAGCATAATATGTTTACAACATAAAATACCTAGCGTTGCATTGCCTACACGTCAGGTGGACATTGCATGGCGAAATAACATAGCTCAGCATGGACATGACATGGCATAGCATTTTGACGTGACATAGTATAGAATATAGTCATTGTATAGCAACATAACATATTTACAACATTAAATACACAACGTAATGTAACTTCACGCGGCAATTAGTAAAAATTCAATCGATGTACCAGGCGATCTTTTTGACAGTAGGTCAGAGCTTAAATTGGGGCGGAGCCCTAAATAAGAAGGCTCCGTCACTTCTTTTATGCAACTGAACAATTATTTTAGTAGAAATTTGATCTCGAAAAATTTATTTTTAGCAATAAAATTATATTAAAATTGCTTATTCAATTTAAATTTCTCTCTTTACATTTTATTTAATTTTAATTAATTTAATAAATAATAACATATTAATTAATTAAATAATAAATATTAATTATTAATATAAATTAAATAATTATTAATTAATTTGACACTCACTAACTATTAAATTTTAAAATTATTAATGCTTTTAATAGTCATTTTATTTATTTATTCACTCTTGTTCCTCTTTCCTGACGGTCTTAAATAGGTCTCCGGCACTTCTACTTTTAGAAATAAAGCCCTGCAGTAGGTAGATTTTAGTTTTTGCAATAAATGTATTTACTTTGTTATTACTCTTTTAACCCTTTCTTTCTTACTGTTTTGTAATGTCCTTGAGCAATGTTTTAAATAGGATTTCCTCTTACTTTAACTGTCTTTCCTTCAGAATTCAGTTGATGAATCTAGTTTTTGCAAAACAATATAAACCAATAATGTAAACCATAAACCAAACGGCGAATAATAATAATTACCAAAGTTCTCTATATTTTGTTGTAGCCCCTTTGAACCATGAACAGCTTCATTCACCATATCCAGTAAGCTCAGAATTACTGAAGCTGTTTATTGATTCCCGTTTTGAGCATTTGACAGATTGGGATTGCTATTTACAGACGCATAAAAATTTATTCTAAAAACTCAGTGGAGTAACAGCCCTAATGGACCAAGGCCTGCAGCGCTCGAAATCTGCTTTCCTGACCGGGGTGTGTAAGCATATGCCCTGAACAAGTGGTCAGCTTGTCGCAGGACCCCCAGTGTTTAGTCCCTAAGCAAACTTGGTGCTCATTTTATCGACCCAAGAGATGAGTTGACCTATTTACAGATGCATTAAAAGTTATTCACTCCCTGCAATTTTTCACAAATTGTCGGCAAATTTAATTTTGGGAGCTTAACACTTTCTGAAGACGTTATCTCCTTTTATCTCTAATTTCAAACCAAACTTAAGTGCCAAAGATTTTCTATTTAATTTTAAGATTACTTCATCTAGACTTTCTTCAGTGATAAACTGCTTTTCAACGTACTTTTCAATGCAATTTTTTTCACACTTTGTATATAATTAACTGATAAAATATTTCTTTCAGTTCACTATTGAATACATTATACTTCTTTAAAAGTAATTACACGCACTTAAGTCCACATTTTTTTGTTCTCTGCTAAATTTACCTCTACATCTCGTTATTTCTGATTTTAATACTCTACCTTTTCAGTAGATCTTCCTAAATCATGTTTAAAAGCACAACTTTAGATTCATTACAGGAAATAGTTACTTAGACAAAAGTATCCAATAAAAATGGACCGGCATCATGTTTCATTGTATGGGCTGGTTCTAAAATGAAATTTAAACACGACATGGGGATGAAACCTTTGATTGTAGCTAGTATACTCCGGGTTACACGGGATCTCATCCTCAGCTTTACACGTTTCATCACAGCCACTTACCTTTGTGAGAAATGTACAGGTCATACCAAGGCTTCAAAATTGATACGAGGCTTGACGGCATCTCTCTCACGGTACGTTCTGCCCGAATGTTTTCACAGCTTCTTCGTGACCATATATGAATAAAAATCTCATTATGTTTGTGATGCAACAGTCCTAATTCATAGTCAAGAAAAACATGCTACATTTTACTAAAAAAATGGTTCATTTTTTCACCTCAGTATATAAAATACCCATTCCCACAATGTTATTCTGCACTAATTCCGTTTGACATTAAAAAGAGCTATGTGAGAGAAATATAATGTCTTATTACTGCATTGCTTTGGGTTTGGTTTACCTTATGCCACCTGATATATTATGCAAGTCATTCGTTCTTGAGCTCCGACACAATCTGGACAGCAATTTAGTTTCAATGAGTAAAATTCTGTCGTGTTAGGATGTACCAAATAGAATACTAATGAATTAGATAAGAAAACACTCATTAAAATAGATGAGCAATAGGGGAACAACACTGAAAATGATGACAGTATTGAAGTGCATACATGAGAACTAACAGCTGAATAGCTAAAAAAAAATATTGATCTAATTTTTCTCTGTGAATGAGAAATAAAATGAAAAGATACATATAGAAAGTTAAATTTTATTACCAATACAAAAAAATTCACAAACATATATCACATTTTAAAGTGATCACAGCTATATAATAAAAAGAAAAGGGTATAACAACATGTATAACAGATAATTAATAAAGCACTATAAATGAAATATTTCAGACTAGTACCTTATAACACACATATGAAAAATAACCAACACTTAATCTTCTTTTAATAAAAATTTTGAATTCTATTTCAACTAATTTATTCTTAATACTTTATTTTCAACTATATTACACAATGTTTCAGTACTCATTTAAATGAATATAATTTTTTTAATAATTTTATTGGCTCTTAAATGCATAAACTGCTCACTGGGATTCGATGTGCAAAAATTAACTTCTTACAAAAATAAAATAAAAGTAATTGTTTTTGGTTAACAGTATGAAAGAAATAATAGAATTATCAGACATTATTAGTTATCCAACAGAAAAATCAATATTTTTTCTTTACATATGGAATTAAAAACACTAATAACATATGGGATAAAATATAATCCCAAATATATATAACTTTGACATATTATTTACATTTCACTTTTAAAAGTTTCAACTTTGGTATGCAACATATAACATTATGAAACAACAATAACTGTGAGCCCAAAATGACCACATTATGAAAACTGTTTTACTCATGTAAATGTCTTATAATTTAAATATTTTAAAGTTGCAAACAAAATAAACCTAGTCTTTGGCTTGCTATAAAATTCAAAACCTAGAAGGGGGGACTTTTTAAAGGTAAGAAAACAACAATTAATGTTTCTTAGAATGACTGTTTAATATGACTAGATCAGAAATTAGCTACAAATGTCATTTAAATTTGCTCAGCACGTAACTGATCATATAATGTGAGAATGCTACATTTTTTTTCCATGGAAAATAAGAATGACTTATCTAAAAAGGAATAAATGTGATACTTTTGATATATTTCTTCTTCCAATGTATAGTGGCTGCCAGTGGCACACTACTAGTATAGTACAAAATTTGAAATATCTGATATACAGAATGATCTAATATCTGGACATTCAGACCCACAGCAATTCGTTTTCCTTACAAAGCATAGGGATGGAGAATAAATATTAAAAAGTTAAAAACAGGTGCCATAAAAGTGATTTTTCTCCTACTCGAGATCACTTTCAAAAATCTGCTAGCTCGAGAATCACACTGCAACCAAAGCCAATACATCAATTGACGCTATATTGATATTGTCCATTTTCAGCCCTCAATTGTATGCAGAGTAGCATTTTTCTATCTGACAATGAGTGCTCCAAGACACATTTGTTTGGAATCTGATGTTTACTCATATCCTCATACTACTTTTCTTTTGTTGGCATAGCAGCAGGGATGTAGAAAGAATTAAATTCTTAGGAAGTTGACATAGCAAATTGAACTCCTATTTTTAATTTGATAAAGCTTATTATTTTTTGAAGGGTATTATTCTTGCAAAATTATTTTTGAAGGCTATTATCTTATCAAAATTAAAGCTTGAATTTTTTATTGTTTGACTATTTGATGATTTGAAAAAAATTTCTAATTCTGGAGTTGCAGTATGACCTGTAAAGCAAAAGCATACTTTTATGTCAATAGTTATGTCAAGTAGAATTATTGTAAAAAATCTGATGTGTACACTACGACTTCCTTGTACGGAATATTAAATTATACGCATTTTTTCTTGCATTTCATTTAAACTTATTAGATTGAATTAAACCTACTTCGCTGACAGCACATAAACCACAATAGAATAAATGCATTCTTTAAAATTCACTTTGTTTACCATAGCGACACTCTGGCGCTAGGTTTACTTAACAGTATTATATTTCGTTCATATTATAACTCAAAATGCACAAAATTTATATCATTTAAAGAATTATCTAATCATTGCCACATGTTCTATTCAAATACTATAATAAAGCTAGAATGATGTATAAAAGAAATTAAGAAAACAAAACAAAAAAGAAACAGTTTTTCACAGACGATTGAGTATTTCTCATTCAATTAATTCAGTTTTCACTTCGCGATAAAGCAGAAATACATAAAAACTCAAAATATCTGTATTAAAATTACGAAGTAAATCTTAAACGCTTAATTCCTCGAAAAAATTCAAGAAGGGATTAGGCATGATTTAAATAATAAATGAAGGCGATATCTTTGTTGTTGCGAAGCTAAGTTTCTCTAGATTGGCAACAAATCCGCTACTCAGCTGTTTCAAATGTAAACAAGAGCAATGGCCGCCATCAAATTAGGCTTAGCGGCACTTAAACAATTTTAAAATTGTTGATAATTCTAAAAATATTGCATACAGATTTACTAAAGGCATAAAATCCTTAACCAGAAGATAAAAACAATATAATTCAATCATTTTTAAAGCAAAAAATGTACAATTTACAAACATATAAGAGTAAAGAAACTGAGATCACCGAGCCGGGTAACAGAGTGTATATATTTATAAATATACTTATATACGTTTGGCGTGGCCAATTGAAACCAAAATACGAGGTGCACATCTACATGTTATAGTAGTCTTATATACAAAATTTCAACGTTCTGAGGCCGTACATACGTTCGTACAGAAAATTGAATGAAAAATTGAAAAACGCCATGTAAAAATTCTCTTCAGAATTCATTTTAAAGCAGTTTCTTAAATTTTTTGGAGGAAAAGAGTCTTTTATTCTGTCCTTACGTACAGATATCACGCAAAAACATCATTAAATTGCATTCGAAAGCGGTCAGAGTGATATTTTCATTGAAATATGCTGCCTGAAGCTTTTCGCGATTACAATACTTCCTTTTTACTTTGTACAAGGAAGTAAAAACTGATAAAGGCATATCTGAAGAAAATTACTCGAGAAGTATGGTACTGGAAAGACAGGAAACAGAAGTTTTAAATTTTTTTTTGTGGATTCTGACACGTCACTGGCAATGAGTAACAGAAAAACCATTCATTGTGCTAAAGTGATGTTCGTGACAAAGGGATTATAAAATGGGTAAAAAGGCTTTGCAGCAAGGGCATGCTACTGATGGGTCTAACTTGGGAGGGGAGGAAGCTTTAACAATTTACACTGAAAGGAAATGTTTAACAAAATAAATAAATAAAAATTGAGTTTTATTTATTTATTTTGTAAATTTTAATTTCCAGAAGATGATAAATGCTTCCTGTTAAAGTACTGATGTTTCTGGATTTTGGACTTTGTGCTGTACTTCTAAGCTTTTTCTTAATGGATCCTCTCTCTCCAATAAAAAATTGGTCTGCAGTTTTTATTTTCTTCTGATGCAACATAAATAAAATGCTAGGTCCCTTTCGAAAATTCTTCATGAAGGCAACCATTTCAAGCAGATCTGCTCCCGATGCTTCCCTGGTGTAAATTACCCAGCAGTCTTTACCATTTAGTATCTTGTTTAAACAAAGCTTAATAGATATGCTTGTAGTGAATTGATTATCTAAAACTTAAGAATACTTCTGACAGCAAATTTAATTATTGTTTATATGGATGAATATCCCTGCTTACACAAATATACTTTAAATCTTAGTTAAAGGTAAATATAAACTTTGCATGGGTATTCATTATCAAAATTCATTAGTTTAAAATTAATTTAAGGAATTTTATATATAAATACTTTTTTTTTTAAATCTACAGTTGCATTTATACAATATTAAAATTCTTATGAAGAATAAATTACATCATCGAAATTTGAAAATAAAACTTATTAGAACGCAAAGGTTTTCTACTCAATTAAAAACTGTCTAAAATTTAAAAAGCAACAGCTAGGAAAGATATTACATATGCATAAAAGCCCAACAATATCCTGATTAAAAATTAAAATACTTCTAGGAAATGCAGCTCTAAATCATAACAGCAGTCATAATATCATAACAGACAGTAAATAGATGTATTGACAGAACACTTTTGATTATTGCTTTTTAATAATTTGTATTCCACTATTATTAATTAGCTCATAGGTTTAGAGCGTCCATCTATTTTTGAAGAAGAAGCAGTCAAGCAAGATTAAATTCCTTTTTCTATTTAAAGTCCCATTTTGTGGCCACAATTCACTTGGAATTCTACTCGTGTCTATTAAAGAACATTTACAATTTTGATACTATTGCCATAGAAGAGAATTTAGCAGCACATACATGATTGCAGACAGGTGTCTGGCCAAGAGGAAGCACAAGCAAAAGTGATGCATCAGTTCATAGAAAGAAGGGAGGGAGTCAGTTTTTAGTTATGGTTTAAAATTTGGTGATTGGTCAAGAGGCATCTGCATTAACGGTTAAGTAAGATCGCATGATTATTTTGAATGACGCAGTTTAGATTTACAGTGCTATTTTTAGGACAGAGTGATGATGATTCCAAATGAAATAAAAATAAAAGAGGTTATAGTGAATTAAATTTAGAAGTTTGCATTCATACTTTTTATCTTACACATATATAATTATTTATCAATGAAAATAGGAAGATTATGATTCAAATTTATAATTTATATTAAAGAACACTTTTTTTTCTTCTGCAAGATTACTTTAATGAATAAAAGTAGGATAAATTTATTGGCAGATTAAGTTCCGACATTGAAGTTAAGAAATTTGATAAATAATTATTGAATAAACATTAATTTTAAGGATCAATTTATTCATCACTTTCATCTTTTAAGAATTCTTTAAATTATTTTCAGAAACTACGCTGTTCTCGTGAAATAAGTTTATGGAACATATTACTTAAATGATGCATATTATTTGTTCTTTCTTGTTCATAGGCTGTTTAGTTTTAAATAGTACAGTCAAAAGTCGTTAACCCGGACTCGTCGGGACTTCGGCGATTCCGGATTATCGATTTTTCCGGATTATAGATCATCAGTTTAAATCTCGTAAGATGGCATGCAGAAATTCTAAAATTACAAATATAAAACCGTAATTTATGAAATAAAGAACAATTATGATCTAAAAGGTATCGAAATTTACAAAAAAAAAAAAAAAAAAAAAAAAAAAAAAAAAAAAAAAAAAGCTTAATATTTATTTGTTTATTTTATTAAACATTTATCTCAATGTAAGTTGTTTAAGTTGCGTCATTTTATGTGATAATACTTTCTCTTTAATTCTATAAAAAGACATAATTTCTTGTTCAGTTACAAAGTTCCGCTGTTCAAGTCTCGTTAATTGCTGTGCCGAGAATACCGACTAACTTGTCAATCAAAATTTTTTCGTTTTCACAAACCTCTCTGTCACATTCTTCATGTCTTTATACATTTTTTGCAGTAATTCCACT
The DNA here is from genome assembly GCF_044657685.1 of Stegodyphus dumicola. Classification (NCBI taxonomy): domain Eukaryota; kingdom Metazoa; phylum Arthropoda; class Arachnida; order Araneae; family Eresidae; genus Stegodyphus; species Stegodyphus dumicola. The sequence goes on from NC_140776.1 coordinate 42,157,887, forward strand.
TTTTGTTTGTTGGACATCGAAACATACTTTCGTTTTGTAGATCCTTTGGAAGTTCCAGCATCAGAAATTCTATTTGACATAATCGAAAGTTCAAGTTTACTTTTATAAAATTGCTCTTACAGTCTGCAAAAAATAATAAGCGGGATCCAATTCGAAGATTAAGGAACAACGCAATCATTAACATTAACTGAAATAGATAATTAGATAATTTTAGCTTACAGCGTCCGTTATACATTAAATGCGCAGGCGAAAACGTATTCTGCACTTGCGCACACGCATATGCGCAGTAGTCAAGGTCTTACGTGCACGCGTAAAACGCCTGTGCGCATGTGCCAATGCGACCTATGCGCAGAAAGTTTTTAGCTTTGGGGTCCGGATTATAGATCATTCCAGATTATGGGTGTCCGAATTAACGACTTTTGACTGCACTTATCACAGAAACAGTAAGTACAGTTATATGAAGTTAACTGCATTATAAATAATATATATTAATTATGTAAATGTGTGGTCTACAGCTTACATCTCTGCTCTATTTTTAGACTGAATGTCTTGCACAGTGACATAAGCTACTGAGGGAAAAAATACCATATCATATGATAAATGGATAATGAAATTTCAAACAAAATTCTACAGCGAATGATTGTTGAACATTCAATGATTCAAACCATTCAATTATTATTTATCAATATTGCAATCATTGAGCGAACAGTAATGCATCAGCATAAATTTAATGCTTTTAGTACAGAAAATTATTTTATCACAATTCACTGCAAATTTAATGCTTTTCACTGGTTCAGTAAAAATTGCATAACATTAAATCAGCATTTATCAAAGCAGTGTAAAATGATCTTTATATAACCATATACATATATTCTTTAGTGCACAAAATAAGTTATTAAAAATGATATAAATTTACACATTAATCACTTATTTTCTTTAAGAGAAAAATAGCAAAATTTAATAACATCCGAGTCTAATTACAACTTTTACATTAAGTAGTTTTTCCTCAAATTATCAAGTATTTCTACTCACAATTAGGCTACAGTCATAAAACACTCAAAATTTAAAACAACCTAACAATTGTTTGCTGATCCTTCTCATGTCTACTTAATAAATTTTCAGTATAATTAATTACATTTGTCAACACACTGGACATACATTATTAACACAGAAACATACATTATTAACAGAAATACATTATTAACACAGAAAACAAAAATTATTTATTTGCATTTAAAATAAATATGACAGATGTTTAATTTTACAAGTTAAATCCATAACAATTTTTATGTACTATACTACCTTTCTGAAAATTCTGAAGATTTCAAAGCAGAACCCTATTTTATTAGAAGTCTCCCATAATGTAATAAGATTATGAGATAAAAGAAGTTAAAGCTCATCTTTATATACTCTTTTATGACTATCAACCTTATCCATAAGATCATGCCACAGGTTAAATGCCAACAGGGCAACATTTTTTCCAGCTACAGCACTCATTTCCATTGCACTTGCAGATAATTCAATTGAATTTATATAATACAATCTAGGATAAAGCATAAATGGACTAAGAGATTCAGGAGGCTTATATTCAGGATATGCAAGCCAATCCTTTTCTTTGAGTATTTCAACATTTTGAAACAATTCATCAATATTCTTTGGAGTTAGAAGCTGCTGACTAAATACTTTATATACTTTTTTTTTACCTTTAGTGGGGGTATCACTAACTGGAGTAACTTTCCCAATGCTATTGAATAAGAGTGAGTTTTTGAAAGTAAGTATCTCCTCAGGAACTGAATTTACATTGAATGCTGAAGGAATCAGATCACCTTTTACAAATGTGGCCACAGTTCTGTGATATGTGGTTTCATATTGACTGAAATCTTTAGGGAAGTCTGTAAACTTTATGTTCTTATTACCTTTAATAAAAGGAGCAGCTATAATGATAATATCATAATTCTGCACTTCAGTGTTACCAGATGGAGATGTTTCATTATATTTTAATGAAAAAGTGTCACCAGAATTTATTATTTCCAACACATCACCACTGACTACTGAAGCTTTAGATTCTTTCAAAAGTCCCTCTGGAACCAGTTTATTTCCACCTTTTACACTCCATAAATTATTATCAGCTCCAGCAAGTGAAACAAATCCTAGAAAAGAAAAATATTATAAATAAAACAGTTATTAAAAGGAAAAACATAACTAATTCACTGGTAGCAGTTTTAAAGTATACAGAGGATGTCACATTAACCTTCATAATACCACGGATGACGTCCATGATTAACCCTAAAATCATACAGCAGTTTAAAAAGAAATACATACAATAAAAAAATATTACTGACAATTCACCATCTTTTTAAGCAGTTTCATTAGGAGAATATGTTTATTTGGTTATATAAATGAAATCAACATTCAAAACAGCAACACGCTTTAAAACAAAAGGAATTATAATTTTACTTTCCTTAGGCATTCTATATAATATTGGGATGCATTTCATACATTGCCAGTTTATCATTTGGCATTTTATAGAATGCCTAGGCAATGTATGAAATGTTTTATCATCTTATGCATTGCCAGCCAGTTTTTGGCATTCTATAAAATGCCTATGTAGTCTATAGAATGCTGGATTTCATACTTTCACAGTAATAGGTATATCAGTAGGGTAGATGAAGTGACAGTCACATACGTTTAACCATGGCATGATCATGACTGGCACTGGCTGGCACTTTTGTTTTTCTTCACAACACTGAAGACTCTCTCGCACTCAGCATTACTGTGTGGAATTACGAGAATAGCACATAAAACTCTTGCTAGTCTATCATATTTTGGTGTTCCATCAGCTCTTTTTATTCTTTTTAAGGTACCAATGAGGACATCAAGTCTATCTTCTCCAGAACTGGCAAAGTCTTCAAACTGTGCAGCAGAAAATTGGTTCTGTAGTTCATCTAAAGCATCATTATGGCATTCATTTTCTTTAATTGTTAACAAAAATGGAAATTTATCAATAAAAAAACGAATCTTTTCAAAAGATGAATTTTCAATTTGTTTCAAATTTGCCACTTCAGCATTTAAAAGGACTTCATTTTGCAAAGGAAACTTCCTTACAATGTAATCACAGGCTGAGGAAAAGTACTTTCTGACACATTGAAAAAATTATTTTTTCTCATGATCTTTCAAAGAATTTACGAGTTCCCTGGTTTGATATTTCTGAGCAATCTTAAATTATTTTTTCTCATGATCTTTCAAAGAATTTACAAGTTCCCTGGTTTGATATTTCTGAGCAATCTTGAATTGAGTCGGGAAACATCCGTCTGAAAAGTTTGCTGGCGCAGCGCTTAGCGGCACGTTGTGTTCGATGAGGAATGCAGTAAACAAACACTCTGCCAAAATGACATCGGCATCCGAATTCGTAGCCGAATTTGAAAAAAAAAAAAAAAAAAAAAAAAAAAAAAAAAAAAAAAAAAAAAATCATCCACTTTCTTTGACGTTGTCGAAGCCGAAGCATTAACTTCATGCTTTTTAGACTTAACATGCTTCACAATGTCGCTTCTTCCACCGTGACTTATTATGAAGTCACACACGCACACGTTGCAAAATGCAGTTATTTCCTTTGAAGGATTCTTTAATTGTTCAACTTTGTAGGCAGCCGAAAATATTGAGAATACGGTTTTTTTAAACTCATTTCGTAACAACGACGTATTAAGAAAATTTGCAGCGTGTGAAAAAAAAAACCAGACAATCAACGCTTGCTGAATCCGAGCTGAGTAATTCCACAAGTTCAGCGCATTGGATTGGCTGGTTTAGCGGCGAGTTGGGAGAAACCGCAGGTTACTGGATTCGAAGTAGTCGGTAGTTGGCGGTAAAACACGATGCAATTGGCGAAATTCACTGAATTGGCGAAAAATTCTAAAATTTCGACAAAAATCACTAAAAATACTTGAAAAAGGAAAAAAATCATAAAAAATGGATTACGATCGTAAAATCGTAAAGACAAACGCATTTTCGTAAAAATTACGAAAAATTCGTAAAAGTTGGCAGGTATGCTCATCCCTTTTCCAGTGGCTGGACACTTTCCTAAAATAGGTTGAACCCATCAGTGAGAATATTGCCCGATGTGATAATTTTACATCTGCAAAAGTGGGGAAGTTCCATCCCAATTTCTATGGAGAATACCCTGGAGGACAGATCCAAGGGTCTTCCACTCCACTTCTACGACCAACGAGAAATCCTGATAGGGATTTTGGTTTGCTAGTACTTTATGTGCACCCATGGCGTGCAAACACTATATACTTACAAACATCCATGCTTTCTCTGAAATCCAAACTCAGGCCCAATAATATGGGAGTTAACAGCATTAACAATTATAATGATCAGGGCAGCAAACTAAAAGCAACTACAATAATATGAATTGTGCTGATTTAAAAAAAAACCTTCAATTGTTCTAAAAATTTCTAGGATATTAACACATTAAGTCTATCTTCTAAAAATTTTAAAATTCCCTTTTCTTGAAGGTTACATGTGCTTACAAATATTTGGAAGCAATCATTATGTAACACAAATGAAAGTAAAGCTCCAGAAATAAAAATCAAAACATACTCTATGCTATTTTAAAGTGCAAAACTACTTGAAAACATATATTTCATACCTTCTTGATTAAATGGTGCTATTACTTAAATACTGTTAGCTAACTTTAGTAGAATTATAATTTAAATTGCTTTATTTCCCTGTGCAATGCAGCACGTGATAAATTTTAAGAGAAAGCTATGCTGAAAAAGTAAAAAAAAGTAAAAATATAAGAGCGCGTGCACTTAACATTGAATAAATGGATATCTCTTATATTTGTATTGAAATTGAATAAATGTAATTGACTACTATGTTAGCTGTAACCATAATTCTACTCTTTTTGCTTTTCAGAAATCTCGAGAAGCAGAAAATGCTAGAACTATCGTGCGCGAGCTATAAAAGGCCAGAGAGAGAACATCTCAGCTCAGTTGTTTAGTTAGTTAGTTAGTTAGTTGTTGTTGCGAGTTTGGTTCCATGTCAAATGAGATATCTGAATTAGCTTTCTCTTTGCATTGCATTTTATTTTACCGTTATTAGTAGTTTGAAGTATAACAACTGATTATATTGCATGATATTGTGAACATTTGTAGGAATATCTCTGAGGAAAATTCCAGCGTTCTGTTATATTTCTTTTGATAAGAATAAATTTTATTAACCTTTTATCAAACTTGTGCATTCAATGTATTACGAACCTATAATCATGTAACACTCTTTGGTGTCAGGAACAGGGGTTGAATGCAGTGAGAAGAGCAATGGAAGAACAATTAAGGTAGTCCATGGCACACTTTGCTGCCTTTAAAGAAGAAATGAAAGCTAGCCAAGATTCCATTAAAGAACCGATAAAAGTTGTTCAAGAAAATTGAAGCAGGTCAAGAGGAAATAAAAAAAGAAATTACCTGCATAATAGAAAACAAATCTGAGGCTATGGAAGGGAGAATAGACGATGTTGAAAATAAAGTTGGAGACATTGAAGAAAGAGTTTCTTCAGTGACTGAACACATAGAAGAGAGAGTTTCTGCTGTGGAGCAATGAATCAAAGGAAGAGTTTTGGCTGTCCAACAACAAATTGAAGAAAAAGTTTCTGCTGTTAAAGGACATACCGAACAACAAATCAAAGACATAGTTTTTACTGTCGTTGCCAAAGATGTTGACACATTAAAGAAAAGCGACAGCATGAAGCAATTCTGATGTCTTAATTTTTGACAATGCCTGCTCATTCCTCTCTTAAGTTATCCACATATGATGGGAAGACCTCTTGGCAAGTATACAAGACACAATTTTTTACAGTGGCGGAAGTGAATGGATAGGATTCCCAAGCCAAAGCCTGTCACCTCGCCACTTCTCTAAGAGCAGATGCAGAAGATATCCTTCAGACTCTTCCCGAAAACAAAAGGCTAGATTTCAAAGCTCTGTCCGGTGCATTGGAGATGCGCTTTGGGGAGAAATGTTTAAAAGACTACAGCAGGCTTCAATTAAAATCTTGTCAACATAAGCCCATGGAAAGACTCTGGATGTAGAAAGGCTATCTCGTCTCACCTTTCCGGGATGGCCTATAGAAACAAGGGAAATTTTGTCCTTGCAGTACTTCATCGATGGCATCCAGGATCCTGAAATACAGAAAGCTTTGGAATGGCAGATGTGAAGGATTTAAAAAGTGCTCTGGTGTACTCCATGAAATTCGAGGCAGCCCAGCAAGCAACTTGTAGAGACTGCCACCCAATAAGCTGCTCACGCCCAGGAGCCAGTGGATCAAGTTATGGCTTGTTCAGATAATTTATTCAGACTAGTCAATGCTTTGATATGGAGTAGGGGTGAGAACAAACTGGCTGTAAAGTGTTGGAAATGTGGTACTGAAGGCCAGTATTGCAGAATACCAAAGGGCACGGAAAATAAAACGGTTGATTTGACAAAACAAGTCGGAACAGAGTGGCCTTGAGACAGAATAGGAGTGAAAAGAAACCAATATTAAAATACTGGAACTGCAGTGTTGAAGGCCACATACGGAGGAACCCTCAGGGCACGGAAATTAAGAACATTCCCCAGCAACAATGCAAGAAACAAATTAATGGCCATATCACAGAGAGGAATTTAAAGGATAATGAGAAGCCTCATTTCAATACACTTCAGATATCAGCAGTGAGTGGTGGCAAAAATGGACTCTTCATCATGGCACATATTAATGGAGTTCCTTGCAATATAGTGATCGATACAGAAGTGTATGTTACCAATATTCAGGAAGATTTAGCTCAACAGTTTAAAGATGAACTCATTTGTACGCCATCCTGTGTTACCCTCCAGACTTTGTTTGGTGATAAAATTGACATAGATGAGAAGTTAAACATAAACGTCAGGTTTGGAAGTGCCGCCTACTATCACATGGCATATGTGGTTAGTTCCTAGTTCCACTTATGTCACAAATAACATGTGTTTCACATATTTTTTTTTCTGGCTGTCATGATTTAGTTGCCATAGCTGCTACATGTGAAATGAATACTGAAGCTGTGACCCGGAGGATAACGTTGGTGATGGCATATGTGGCAGATATTACAAATCTTTTTACATTCGGATTGGACTTTCTAAAGAAATACAACTTTTCCTTGAACTTTAAAAATAACGAACTGCATTCAGCCTCTGAAGACATAACTATCCATTATCAGAAAGGAACCTCACCTGGAAACGCCAACGCTTTGTCTAGAAGACCCTTCTCAGAAAGCTGCTGATATCGTACCAGGGTCGAAGAGGAACACGAGTTGCTGAATCCGGTCATACGACAGACTACAACATCAACATTGGTTGATCGAGACCCATGGCGTGACAAAGAAGTCAGGAAAGATCAGCTGGGAGATTGCAACATTAGACCCATAATTGACTTAGCAGAGTCCTCAAATAGAAAAACCTACCTGGCAGGACATTTTGTTCTGTAGACTGATGACAAAATAATACTGGGCTCTCTTGGGACTCACTACACATTCTTAACAGTGTCTTATACTGGAAATTCAAATTGGATTATGGAAAGGCTTTCCAATGGCAGCTGATCCTTTCAAAATCACAGACATCTTTAAAGAGCTACCTAGTAGCCCTACAAGAGGCCACTTTAGAATAATGAAGACTTCCAAAGAGATCGTGAGTGCTTCTACTGGTTTAACGTAAAAGATAACATTAAAAGTAGTGTCTTGCAATGCCTGTACAGGCCGGAAAAGACGAAAAAACGTAGCTGAGGGATGCTGGAACAGTACAATGTAGAAGCACCTTTTGAACGTATTGCCTTTGTCATCTTGGGACCTCTGCCATGAATTGCTGATAGCAACAAATACATGCTCGTTGTCATTGATTACCTCACCAAGTGGCCTGAAGCACATCCTATTCCTGATCAAGAGGATGTCACAGTAGCAGAGATAATGATAGAACACTGGATTTCCAGGTTCGGAGTGCCTCTTCAGTTACATTCCAATCAGGGAAGGAATTTTACCTTGGCTGCAATCAAAGAGCTCTGCAAGCTACTTGGCATCGACAAAATCCAAACGACACCTTTACTTCCCCAGTCAGACGGGAATGGTAGAGAGGTTTAATCAAACCATCCTTAATAACCTCTCATTGGTGGTTTTCAGAAACCAACAAGAACTGGAGCAAGAAGTTACAACTGTTTTTACTGGCTTACCGCAGTGCTGTCCACGAGTTTACTGGCTATTTCCAATCTCAGATATTCTTCGATCGTGACATTCGCCAGCTTGTGATCTCTTGTTTGGCTGCTCTCCAGATGTGCCTTCTTCGCCTGAGAAATACATCAAAGACCTCTAGACCCGGTTTGAAGTGATGCACAATTTTGAATTACAGCAAGTTAACGTGGCAATCAAGAAGATGAAGACACAATACGACAAGAGAGCTACTGGACATCAATTCAACGAAGGAGACAATTTGTGGTTGTGGAATCTGATTCGACAGAAAGGACTCTGTCCTAAACTACAGTCATTCTGGGATGGTCCTTGCAGTCCTAAACAGGCTGAACGACGTCATAGATTGGATCCATAAATCCTCGAATTGTATGCCCAAAGTCGATCATTATGACAGGCTAGCTCCTTACTATAGCATAGTATGTAGTGTATATAGTGTAAATAGTATAAGACCACGGTCCTTTTTGTTCCTAAATTTCTAAATTTGTGCACTCATTTATTTATTTTGTATTTCATTTGTTTTAAGTTACTGTAATTATTGTTTATGTTCTTTGTTACTGTAATATAATGTTTATTATTGCATTGAAACCTTAGTTATACCTTTGGCTTCCTGTCCAGGGATTGTACTGCCTGGGTCGTGCAGTCCTTGGGAAGGAGGCAGTGTTAGAAATTTTGTATTTAGATAGCTCATTTTAGTAAAATTATAATTAAAATAGTTTTATTTCTCTGTGCAATGGAGCACGTGAAAAATTTTAAGAGAAAGCCACGCTGAAAAAGCAAAAATATAAGAGCACGCATTGAATAAATGGATATCTTTTTTATTTGTATTGAAATTGAATAAATGTAGTTGTTAGCTGTAATCATAATTCCATCCTAGTGTTGATTTCCAGAAATCTCGAGAAGCAAAGAAATTACTAGAACTCTCTCAAGACCAATTGAAAGCTTTAAAAAGCCGGATCTCAGTGCAGTTATTTAGTCAGCTGCTGTAGCTATTGTTGATCGGATTAGCTTTCTCTGCGCTGTGGATTGCATTCCATTTAACGATTTAGTAGTTTGAAGGATAATTACTGATTATTACTGTGTGGTATTATAAACACTTGTATAAATATTTCTGAGAATAATTCCATCATTCTGTTATATTTCTTTTGATAGGAATAAATTTTATTAACCTTTTATCAGACTTGTGCATTCAATATATTACGAATCCATACACACATAACAATACTGTTTCGTCTCACTTTGCATTCATTTGTTATCATTCTTAAAATTCATGCAGTTTTCTAGCAATTTTAATTTTACTTGTTCAGTTTGGGGCTCAGAGATGGAACATTACGATACTTTAATGCAGATATGAAGAATGATATAGAAGCATTTGCCTACATAATACATATAGTCAATTCTGAATAACTTTTTAAAACTTAGATGATAAGCATTATATAACTGTATTTATATTATCTAGCCTTATATCTAAAAACATTATGGTTTTTAATTATTTAAAACACAAATAATTAATTTATAATTATAACAATTAACATCATTAAAGCTCTCTTAGGAAAAGTAAAACTGCAAATTAAAATCTAAAAAAATTAATAAAACAAAAAATATAAATAAACTGTGAAAAAATATGAATAAGAAATGAGAAAAAAAAGATCAAAGTCAAAAACTTTAAAAAAAAAAAAAAAAAAAAAATATCCTAAATGAGAATGTTATAAATTTCTTACCTGCAAAAGCACTTATCTTATTTGTTTGCCCATAATTTACCATCATAACAGATTGTACTAATTCTTCCAGTAAAAGTTTTGGATAACCTTTCTTCATTAAATATGAACCAATACTTTCTTGAGTTAAATTTCGAAATGATGGGCTCATATACTCCAATAATCCATTCACAGTAGTAAACGAATATTCCTTTTCTTGTAAAGCATAGATGCTAAAAATTAAAACATTTGCTATTAATGGTTTCAAATACCTAATCTGTTTTAATAACGAAATTCATACTTTAATATTAATAGAAAGTACAGTCAAAAGTCTTTAATCCGGACTCGTAGGGACTTCGGCAATTCCGGATTATCGGTTTTTCCGGATTATAGATCATCAGTTTAAATCTGGTAAGATGGCATGCAGAAATTATAAAATTAAAAATATGAAACCGTAATTTATGAAATAAAGAGCAATTATGATATAAAGGGTATCAAAATTTACAAAAAAAAAGCTTAATATTTATTTGTTTACTTTCAATGCGCGCATGCGTAAAGCATACATTACGCATAGTCGAAATTAGAAAATTGCAACCAGAAACTATTTGATGTGTATTCGTGATATTTATAATGACTAGGAATTTGATTTAAATCATATCAAAGACGGAGTACATTGAGATGAAACACTACATTAGGTAAGGAATTATAAGTCGAATAAAATAAAAACATCTGCCCTGAAGATAAGGATAGTGCTGACAGATCAACTTCTAGTTCATTGTGTACCGCGACGTCCCCCTCCCCGCAGAGCAGCATGAAATTGATAAACTTCATGCTTTGTAGATCCTTTGGCAGCTCCAGAATCGGAAATACATTTTGACATAACTGAAAGTTCAAGCTTACTTTTATAAAATTGCTCTAACAGTTTGCAAAAAATAATAAGCCGGATCCAATTATAAGATTAAAGAACAATGCAATCTGCAACATTAACTGAAACAGATAATTAGATAATTTTAGCTTAGCTTATGCCATCCATTATACATTAAACGCGCATGCGTAAATGCATATGTGCATGTGTAAAAGTGTGCAGAAAGTTTGTAGCTTTGAGGTCCAGATTATAGATCATTCCGGATTTTGGACGTCCGGATTAAAGACTTTTGACTGTATAAATATGTATATATACTATACTACTGAATTGCAGCATTTTAACTAGCAGAATTGTACAAATTAAAATCTTGGAAATTATTCTCAACACTACAGAAAGATATAATGAAGGAACTTATTATACGCTGAAATTCAAAAGAATTCGCCCATGTGAACTAAACACTAACTTTTATTTACAGCATAAACTTACCACCAAGTTAGTATTTATGAAAGTCTGTAATTTTTCAGAACCACAAACTAAGAGAGGCTCCCATTTCAGTGGAAAAAGTAACAGAACTTTTGATTGTTCTCTGACTTATAAAATTACTAATAAATCCAACAGCAGTAACTTAGGTAAAGAAATTTAAAAACCATTCTCACATTAAAAAAACAAAGAATTATAAGTATTTGATAATTTTTTTGCATAGCAACACCTCTGAATACAAAGTTCGCACAACTCGACTGAAGATCTCATTAAATATAGAATCCCTAAATACAAAATTTATAATATTAACTATTGTAAAATCGATTTTATGTATCCCAACATTTAATTTATTGAATTTAACAGATTACTCAAAAAATACCAAATTTTTCCTAATTAATGACTCCAACATAAAAATCTGCTTTACATACAACAAAAACTTCAGTAGTATTATTACCAACCATAACTGTGAACCAGTTATTGACCCACCTTGCTTCTGCTATGAATCAGGTTTTGAGAAATACGCTGCTGACCATCCAAATGCTACACCATGAAACTTGCATCACATATATACCACGATGAAATACACAAATGATTATGATTTCAGCACAAGCGCACAATCATGGGTGACTGCTCCTATTAATCCATATGCAAAGGGTGGAAAGACTGCTGTTTTGAATAATACGAAGTGTTCTCTTGCGAGATTTTTTACGTGTGCAGTTTCAGTATGCTTTGTAAAAAAAACACTCATCAAGCATGTTTCTTAGTTTGACAGTAGAATTGTTGCATATGGAGATTGCAGATTATCCCTCCATGAAATCGGTCATTGTGTCAGATGTAGCCAAGAAACAATCATGTAGATATGGAATTGATGCATGCATGACAGAACAACTAACAGACAGAAGCAACTGCCTTGTCGCACAACCTGGGAAGATGGGCATATTGTGTGCATAGCACTGCCACATATGCAATTATATCAAAATGAAATGCAGTCTGTAATACAGCATTTGGTGTCTACATGAACAATTCGACATCACTTACAGCATAATGGATTATGCACTAAGTGTCCATTGCTTCACTTACCTTTAAAACCACAGCCGCTTGCAATGATGCACCGAATGGCAGAGATGGAACATGACACTGTGTTTTCAGACAAATCACATTTTTGCCTGCAGTACTACAATAGTCAGATTAGTTTGGAGTAATTGTGAAGAGAGACTGTTTGACTGTTATGTATGCATCGTAATACTGGTCTTACACCTGGCGTTATAGTGTGGGGTAGTATTGGATTTCACTCCCATATCCCACTAGCAGGCATTATTGGTACACTTACCGGCTAGCACTATATCTTTGAGGTTTTGCTTCCTGTTCTCCTTCTTTATTTCAGGACTTGCCTGCTGCCACATTTCAACATTACAATGTGCAACTACACTTTGCATGCAATAGTCAAGCTTTCTTCTTAGCCCATCATGCTGCATTGTTACCCTGGCCTGCCCATTCTCCAGATCTATTGATTATTCAACATGTCCAGTCAATGACTGAAGAATGCCTAACCTGGCATGCTGCAGGTACACCAGATGGCTACATGTGAAGGCAGCATAGGCTGCCATTCCCCAGGAATACATCCAAAGCACTATTGTAACAGACCTATTTAAGTGTAATTGAACTATTTTATTCACGCCATGAACTGTAACCGAACTATTTTATTTAAACGCCATCTCGTGGCGATATGAAAAAACGTCAGTCGACCTCCAGCCGCCATGATGATAGCTTACAATGTTATGTTATTCTCAATGTTTGATGTTCCATTTGGTATATGTTTCATTTTTATGTATATTTATTTTGTTTGTAACCGTTCCTGTGTGCTCTGTTATTAAATCCTTTTAAAGCTAGCCGGCATTAGTGTCTATTGAGGAACGGCTACATCACATTGGCGCCCAACTAAATTTGAATCCAAAATGGCGCAACAAAATGTTTAGAATTTCTGTTTGGCTTTGGCTTTAACAAGCTCTTACTCCCGAATTTAACTTTTAGTTGCTGGAGATCGGCTCAGTTTCTTTTCAGGTGTGGACTACTGGTCAAATATTCTGGAAACGAATTCTGTAATTAAAATTGTCATACCGTGCTGCTAGCACATCGAATCATCAACTGGGCAATTTCAACGGAAAAGATAAGTTTCGTTTACATTATCGTTTAATCTGAGTTTAAAATTCTTTTAAACTGATTATTTATTATAAGCTGCTTCTTAAAGCAAATGTAAATTCTTTACTGAAATCTCATTTATTGATACTACATAAGAGTATTAAACGAAAGCAAACGGCTTTCTGTTAACCAAACGTTATTTCTTGAACTGTAATTTCGTATTTTAAAATGTTAATGCGCGCTATTTTAAAATGTTAATGCGCGTTATTTTAAAATGTTAATGCGCGCTATTTTAAAATGTTAATGCGCATATTAAATTAATTTGTAGATAATATTGTTTCACTGAATACATGTTTTGATGTTAAAGTTTGAATCTATTCATGGACGTTGTTCATTAGAATTTATTAGTTTCGCTTCTGACATACAGCAGCAGATGTTTTCCCCCCGCGGAAATGTTTAGACTAGCGATGATTTATGATGTGTTTACATCAAATCTTTTATTATTTTTATTTCCTTTGAGTGCTGTTGTTCCTTATTAAATGTTTTATTCTACATAAAATAAAATATTGTACTTGTTGATTTATCTTTCGACGAACATTTTGAGAAAATGATTATAGTATAATACTTTAAGAAAATACGATTGTTTTCCTTTAATGAATGCATGTCTTGAAAATATTTCTTGAAGCGAAAGAAAATAATTATGAATAAAATCGAATGACTATTTAAATAAAGTAAAAGAGTTACTAAGTGTGTGTTGCTTAATCAGCTTAATATTTTGTTAAGATTAAGATTTCGAAGGATTCAGCTTAAATATAAAAGCTTATGGTAAGACATTTATGTATGTTTTGCTAAGTAGTAAACAATTTTTGAGCAATTTACTATATGTTATTTTCTTGATACAAGTTGAATTTATGAGAGCATTTTATGATATTTTTACGACTCCGAAATAATAAGCTTTGTGAGTATTATTGTTTACAATTATAAATACTGTTTATAGTGGTATATAAATGTACGAGTAACATTGTTTACATACATACATGCTGTTTAATAGAGGTATATACATTTTACTTAAAGGTATAATTATTAATTCTAAAATACTGTATTGTGAATAAAATCGAAATAACAACAAATTCAACTTCATCTTTTCCCTCCCCCTGACCTCTCATATAATTATGGCTTACCTTGCCAAAGCACGAAAAGAGGATTTAAAAACTATCGCTGCAGAACTGGGTTTCACTGTAAACGACACTATGCGAGTAATAGATCTTAAAGATCTTATTGTCAATTCTGACACTTATGATGAGGCTTTTACCAGGAATCTTCTGGAAACTTTAATCGAAACTAGACAACAAAAACAACGTGAAAGCAACGATCTGGAGACACGTCAAAGAAAAGAACAAGAACTTTTATTAGAATTGGAACGTTTAAAATTAAACCTGGCAGCTGCTAGCTCAAACCCTAACTATGCCGCCTTTGCTTCAAATGCAGCTATTGGAACAAATATTCAACACCTAATCCCTAAATTTACAGGACCTTCTGACATTGCAACCTACCTGCAAATTTTTGAAAGACAATGTGAGAAAGTTAATATAAAACAAATAGATTACATCACTCCTCTCCTACCTCTTCTGCCTATAGACATATCGCAAATTATTTTAAGAGAACCAAAAGACAAATTAGAAGATTATTCTTACATCAAGAAGATTCTGCTACAAAGATTTAAATTAAATGCTGAATCATTTCGAATTAAACTTACTACACACCAAAAACACCCTGGGTCTTTATGGAAAGATTTTACTTACGAATTAAACAATTATCTCGAAGAGTGGCTCCATAGTCTCGATGTTACAGACTTTGAATCACTCAAAGACTTGGTCCTGACAGATCAGCTTAAAAGAAGAGTCAGTAGTGACGTTAAGGAGCATTTTATTGATACTTGGGGAAAAATAAAGAGTTCATCTGAATTAGTACAGAAATTGGATGATTATGAAGCTGTACGTGTTAAAAATACGAACTATAAAACTCAACTTCCTGGCAGGCGGAACTATTCTTACAAACCGACTAATCCATCCAAACACAAAGTAGAAAATCGAACAAGTGACATACAGGGAACTCATAAAACCTTTTCAAATCATGTTCAGCAACAAACAGAGGAAAAGCGACCTCCTTGAAGATGCTATGGGTGCGGAAAAACTGGTTTTATCAAGTCTAAATGTCCAGACCGTAACCCCCAAAAGACTTCAAATTCATCAAATTTTGGCACTATCCAAATCCGATCCCGTTTATCTTCAACTCGGACTGCTGTATTTCCAATTAGTATTGGTGGTGTTTCCGGTACAGCTTTTGCCGACACTGGTGCTAGTCACTCAATTGCAAGTGAATCCCTCTATCATATTCTGCAAAAACAAGATGCAGTATTTGAAAAGACAACACTACAGTTGTCTTTCGCTGATGGTTTGGTATCTGAAAAAGAGGTACTTTGCACCGAACAAATCATTCTTCTCGAAGGCAGAGAGTTCAAAACTCCGCTCCTTGTGTTGCCTGATGCCAAAAATAACTCGACTCTGTTAGGAACTGACTTTCTTCAAAAAGCTAAAATTGTTTTAAATCTTGCTGAAAATAAGTGGAACTTTTCTGATGAACCTCGAAGAAAATATAGCTTCGTGAAACCTCATCAATCCCAAGTACTGGAAGAAACCCCAGTTGTTGTAAACAACTGCCAACTACGAGAAAACGAAGGACAACAATTAACTACAGCCCAACGGCTTGCAACTGATGCATTGTTTAACAAATATCACACTGTCTTCAAAGTAGGGGGAGAAACCACTAATCAAAAGCCATCTGGCTTATTTCAAATTCCAGTCTATGCTCAACGTTTTGAAACCTTGTCAATTGATCTTTTCGGTCCCCTTCCTGAAACACAGTCTGGTGAAAAATGGATTTTTATTGTGTAGGACTGTGCTACGAAGTGGACAGAACTATTTGCTTTAAAGGAAGCCACGGCCAGAGAATGTGCCACTATTCTTTTGGAGGAAGTACCCCTTCGATTTGGGTTACCCAAGAAAATAATAAGTGATAATGGTACCCAGTTTACTAGTGCTGTTATGCAACAACTATGCTATATCTTGAACATTGATCAAAGTCTTACTCCTGTCTATCACCCACAATCTAACCCAGTTGAAAGGAAGAATAGAGATCTGAAACCACGTTTAGCAATACTTGTTGGTAACGACCATCAGTCATGGAAGGATAAGCTGCCATTAATAAGGTTTGCTTTGAATACAGCCAAATGTGATTCAACTGGACATTCTGCTTCTTTTCTTCAATTTGCACGAGAGTTACGAACCTTAGATGATGTAAAGCATGATATAAAAGCCGTAATTGAGAACGATAATTTTGTTCCCGAAATTACTCCATATTTGAAACGTTTTGCAAGAAATGTACAACAGGTACGAGAAAGAGTCGAAATGCATCAAGATAAGCAGAAACGATATGCTGACAAAAAACGAAGAGAAACACTGAAATTCGTTCCTGGAGATAAAGTTTGGGTCACCCTCCACCCAATCAGCAAAGGTCCACTGAAGAAAACTGCTAAATTCATGCCCAAGAGAGATGGTCCTTATGTGATAGTGACTACAAGATCTCCAACTACTTATGATATTGCCGATCCTCATGAACCAGACAAAATTCTCGGCAAGTATCATGTTTCAGCCTTGAAACCATATCAAGATCGAAATAAGCAAAACTCAGCTCGTGTAATTCCAGTGGTTCCCTTAAAGAAAAGAGGACTCCTGAGACGTGTAATACCATCCGAATCTGCACCTGTTGCACAAGGTGCTGGTGACACTAAATTTCCTGCTTGTCAAACTGGAGCCCATCCATCTGATTCTCCGCCCGCTGCACAAAGTAGACAAATGTCAGTTCCTGACTTCTTGCCGAGACGTCTACGAAGTCAGAGGGGGAGGATGTAACAGACCTATTTAAGTGTAATTGAACTATTTTATTCACGCTATGAACTCATGAACTGTAACCGAACTATTTTATTTAAACGCCATCTCGTGGCGATATGAAAAAACGTCAGTCGACCTCCAGCCGCCATGATGATAGCTTACAATGTTATGTTATTCTCAATGTTTGATGTTCCATTTGGTATATGTTTCATTTTTATGTATATTTATTTTGTTTGTAACCGTTCCTGTGTGCTCTGTTATTAAATCCTTTTAAAGCTAGCCGGCATTAGTGTCTATTGAGGAACGGCTACATCACACTATGACATTCTTATCCATTACTGGTGCTATACTATCTTTTGTCAGTTTTTATTTATTTGAATTGTAGTTCTATTTGTGCTTTATGGCAAAGTTATAAATTTGCTTAATTTTGCATTTTAAAAAATGTTTCTAAAATTTGAATATTTGAAATATTGTTATAAGTAATAATATAGCCAGGCATGGTTTACATACTTTGCTACAATCTTCAATGAATTGCTATAATTACTTTTGATGTTAAATTTATAAATACATTTTTACTCAGAATTATTTATATGAAATTTATTTTCATTTTTACACATTATGTATAATAAATATTTATTAATGATATAAAAAAGCAATTTTTAACTATGTTTTCTTCCTTTTTTATGCTTGTAAAAGGAAAATTTTACCTTTGCCATATTATCATCTGCCATTTTTATTTTTTAACTTCATTTAAATTGAATTTTCTAGAACTGAGAAAATTGGTTTTGATAAAAAATTAAAAAAGAAATTGATTAAAATGATTCAATTTTTTTAAATAATAATAAAAAAAGCATACTTCCAAAAGTATACTAGTTAAAAAAATACACACAAATTTTATAATCAGAAATTACATCAATTAATGATAAGTGCACTCAACTTGTTTTATTATACAAAATTAATTTAAGAGCTTTATTTTCAATTTGCATAAAAAACACAAAGTAATATTTCATACCTGTTAAAATCCTCTAACATGGATTTCACGTCCTTCCAGAGATCAAGGAAAGAGAAACCGTAGCGCCACAAAAATTTTGCAAGTGTTAAAAAGTGCCAATTACTTTCTCTGAATACAAATTCTTCCCCATCAAATATTCCAAAGTGACTTGCAGGAGGTTTCCGAAGACTCAAACCTGAAAATTGTTAGCTATATGAGAAATCACACAGAAAATCTAATAATTATAAAATATTTGTATTATAAATATAAAATATATCAATGATACAGCATAATAAATATAAAATATATCAATGATACAACATAATAAATACAACATATAAAAATATATATATAATATTTATTACAGTCAAAAGTCGTTAATTCGGACACCCATAATCCGGAATGATCTATAATCCGGACCTCAAAGCTAGCGTTGACGCATGAGCGTTTAATGTAGAACAGACGGTATAAGCTAAAATTATCTAATTATCTATTTCAGTTAATGTTGCAGATTACGTTGTTCCTTAATCTTCGAATTGAATCCGGCAGACTGTCAGAGCAATTTTATAAAAGTAAGCTTGAACTTTCGATTATGTCAAATAGAATTTCTGATGCTGGAGCTCCCAAAGGATCTACAAAGCAAAGTATGTTTCGATGTCCATCAAACAAAAAGTGGAATTGCTGCAAAAAATGGATAAAGGCATATCCTTTGTTTCTCTAACCATTCCGACATCTGTTTATCAATTTCACGCTGCTCTGAGGCAGGGGGGGGCACGCTGTGGCACGCAATGAATTGGAAAATGATCTGTCAGCACTATCCTTATCTTCAGGGCAGATGTTTTTATTTTATTTGGCTTATAATTCCTTATTAAATGTAGTATTTCATCTCAATGTACTCCGTCTTTGATATGATTTAAATCAAATTCCTCGTCATTATAATTCGCTTCCGATAGTGAAGAAAGTGACACAGAGGTTATTGAAAACGAAAAAATTTCAAAAGACAAATTAGTTGGTATCCTCGACACAGCAATTATAGGACTTGAACAGTGGAACTTTGTAACTGAACAAGAAATTATGTTTGTTTATAGAATTAAAGAGAAAGTATTATCACATAAAACGAAGCAACTTAAACAACTTACATTGAAAGAAATGTTTAATAAAGTAAACAAATAAATATTAAGTTTTTTTTTTTTTTTTTTTTTTTTTGTAAATTGTGATACCTTTTAGATCATAATTGTTCTTTATTTCATAAGTTATGGTTTCATATTTTTAATTTTATAATTTCTGTATGCCATCTTACCAGATTTAAAGTGATGATCTATAATCCGGAATCGCCGAAGTCCTGACGAGTCCGGATTAACAACTTTTGACTGTATTCAACATATATAAACAAATATATATATAATATTTATTATTCAACATATACAAACACACACACACACACACACATATATATATATAATATTTATTTGCATATGTTACACACACAAACACACAGAAAGTTCAGTGTGAAAGTTCCAATGTTGGAGATGATAATGGAGCTAAATGGTTTTACACAATAAAGTTATAGTCAGGTTGGGTTCATACAGATATTTAGTGTATTTTTAATTTTAATTTTATTCTTTTAATTTTCTATTTAATTTTATTCTTTGTGACTAACAAATAAACATATAAAAAAAAAACCATTTCCATACTATCAATTAAAAAAGTTAAAACTTGATTACATCGGATAAGAAATTTTAGTTTCACTTTTGCTGTTGTGTTTAACACTAAATAAAACACTAAATATGTGTTTTATTAAAGTCATATACAAATCAGTTGATAAGGATTAATTTAGGATAATGCACTTCAGAAAGATTTATTATATGCATATTAGTAATTTATGATAAAGAAGGGGAAATAATTAAATTAAAAAAGAGATTTAAGGAAATATTACAAATTAAAATTAGGACTTTACCTTATATACATTAATATTTAAACCTGTAGTCTGTTGCTTTCTCTTTGAATGCGTGCTATTTCATACAGAAACCTATTGAGCAAATCTTTCTATAATTCTGCTTATTAACACTAGATTGCCTAAGGAAGTCATTTTGACTGCTTTTCAATTTCAATTAGAAAAACAATTATGTATGTAATGACACAGCTATTTCCCTTTTTTCAAAGATACTCTGTCAATAATACCACGGCTATCCCACCAGATACAAAGCATGATCTGTTTGTTAGTCAAATCATGCTTTGGAATGCTTCTGATGGGCTCACCAGACGCAGACTAAATTCGACCTGTGTTCAAATTCCTTCAAATTGTTGAAGTAAATTCACTTTTCATCACAAGTGATGATACATCTCGAATTTTGTCTTTGCATTGGTATTCGAGCAGATTAGTGCTGGTAGTAATGCACGAACACATCTGTTCTTATCTGCTTGGGTCAGCCTCATGCGGCACCCAACGATTGATTATAGTCGAGTTTATGTAAGTCAAGTTTATGTGATGCAGAGCACGACTAATGGACATGGCACTACGTCTAACTCTCTAGCAAGCTCTTGAGTTGTTGCTGCATACTGATCTTCTTCAACAAGTTCTTGTAAGCGGGCCTCATCAGCATCAGTGAGCAATTCTCTGTGAGCAATGGGTTTTTTTTTTTTTTTTTTTTTTTATCAAACTTAAGTCAACAATCTTATATTTATTAAAATGTAATATATGTGTATAGATGCAAGTACAAATCAGACAATTATTAAAAAAAATATCTATTATTATATCAAATTGGAAGAGAAAAACACCAATGTAAAATTCATAATTACGCCAAAAGTGCTATCTTAGAGTACATTTTGAATAAAACTATTTGATTTCAAGGGCAATCAAATGTCAGTTCATCCTCTTTAGCTTGCCCCCCCCCAAATACTATACATGTTCAAAACTATGTCAATCAAAGGTTGCTTTTTTTTTTTTCCCCTAAATTTAAAAAGCTGTTAGTTATCTTAATCCCACTTAATATGCAGATGAAAAGATAATGAATAGTTTTTTTCCTTCATGATTTAGTAAAAAAAATGCAGAGGAGAAAAACTTTTTAAACACTTATTAACCTTTTTAAGGCTGGTTTAATTTTTTGCTGTGAATTGTATCTTTGTGGTCAATATCACTATGACTACGTCACAACTTCTCACTTTTTGTTTCAGGGGAAAAGCTCTCAAAACTAACCGTTCTCTTCAAAAACCCATGAATTGCTGTTTAAATTCACATTTACAATGTTGTACCCCACATAATTTTTTTTGATAGAACATTTAGTTAGTATCTTTTTGCTGCCACTAGATGGCCACTGTCTGTTATGGTGGAATTTATTGTAACTGGAGAACACTGATTTTTCATTCTGTAGCAGTATTTTTTAGTTTTGATATTTTGTTTCATCAAAGCGGAAACCCTAGGTTGAGTAATTAAGTAAATAAAGCGGCCCGTTAACTGCGTCAGCTGACATAAACATATGCGGATGTTCTCGATGCTTCTAAATACTTTTGTTTTTATTTTCGGCGATATGGGGATATAGGAGCCATTGCTTTAGAAGTTCTGAGTCTAGCTATCATTTTGTATAGCCTTTAGCAAAGCATTTTTTATACATGGCAATAAAAATGTAATAATACGGTTTGCAAATTGATTCTGATAACTATCTGAGTGTTCCTCTCATTATCTGCCCAAAAATCGGAACAAGTGGGCAGCAAATTTAATTTATCGAAACTCTTTTCCAAAATTAGGCTTAGCAGTGCAAATTGCCCATTATAAGACTTAGCTTCTGTTAGCATGCTGACTCGAAAGGCTCGGTGCCTGAGGCACCCATCGCAAAAGGGTTAATGATATGAGAATGATATGAAAAATAAATTAATGATATGAGAAATAAACATATGGTTCTAAAATGCTGTTTTTGTTATTATAACATAATTGATAATAATTAACAAATATATTAATTTAAGCCATATTACCTAGAAGCTTAGTAAAATCCATCATATGTTTATTTGTAGGATGAATGACAGAACCACCGGATTCATAAAGATCCCCATCAATATTTAGCAAACCAAGCCTTCCTCCAATTACATCTTTTTCATATAATGTTAGCTGAGCTTTTCCTTCAAAAACTTTATTTAAGAAATAAGCACAGGAAGTCCCACCTATGCCTCCACCAATAATAGCTAAAAAAACAATGATCATAAATTCTCACATAAATAAGGGATTTAATTTGGAGTTTTTAATAAATAGCAGTGGAATTTTATCATAAAGCAGTTAATTTAGAATGTTTCAAGCACATACACATGCACAATCCCTTCTAAAATAAGAACCTGTTTAAAAATAAGACAATTTTTATAGAACTACTCTTATATGCGCTCTCAGGTTGCTAGATGTGGCGACAAATTTTCGCCAAATATTTTTGGCAAGAAACTCCATGCCGCCATACTACTACCTAAATTTTTTGTCTACATTTCGAACTTTCAGCCTAAAATGTCTGCAAAAACGTGATTTTCGCACGTGCAAAAACTAAGTTTTGAACACACAATTTAAGCTAAAATCCGAAACGAAAAATTTAGATGGCAAAAACGTAAAGTTTCTAAACAAAAATATTCGACAAGAATCCATGTACACAGTGATATGTCTTAACTTAAAAAAAAATCACAAAATTGCACAATCCATGCAGCGAAGGAATATACGAACTATGCACACCTAGCTTAAATAAATTAACATAACAACAATAAATTTCAAGAATACTGTGTACACGGCGTTCTGTTTAAACTTTGAAAAATATCTATGAATTGGGCTAATCTTTGGAATATGGCTAATCTTTGGAATTTAATTATATTTTAATTAAATGATAGTTATTTTGTGAATTATATGTTTGTAGCAATTTGGTATACGTTTCAGTGGAAGTAAACGTGCATGGAAATAATTTAAATATTTCACACTAAGTATTTGTAACCATTTTTAATGTTTGCGTTATAAATTCGTTGGTGACGTTTATAATAGATAATTTAGAGGTAAAAGTTTTTGGATATTTTATTTATATTATATGTGGAAATGTTCATCCTTGGGAAGGGTATATACTTTGTCGCGATTAGGTAATTTCATATATGTGCTTTTTACTGAGTTTAAAGATTCACAAAATTTTCCTGCATTTTCGTGCAAATTTTTGTAATTTATGAGAAAATAGCAGTGTAGATGGATAAAGTCAAGAGTGTGCGCAATGCCATTTTTGTGCAATTCTGGGATGTTTTTTTAAGTAAAAATAAGTTGACGTGTACATGGTTACTGTGTATGTGCGATTCTGAAAAACGCGGCAAGGAGTTTGCGATTCTGCACGTTTTCCCCAATTTTGCAGTTAATATTTGTCATGATTAAGATATTTTGTTCCATAAAATTTCTAGCATAAGTGTAATTCGGCTAGCAGATTGTTGGAAAAAGTGTTGAGTAAATAAAAAGAAAAGAAATATGTCTTTACTTCGTGTAGACAAAATGGCGGCGAAAAAAAATAGAGGGTTGCTGTAACAAGAGTTTGTCGCCAAAAAATCACCAAGTTACCATAATCCAAAGATTAACTCTGAATTGCACAATCTAGGCATTGCGTACTAATCAACAAAATAAACTAAAATAAATTTGAAACAATTAACAAAAAAACAACAATAACGACAGAAATTCACACTAAAAAAACAATGAACATAACAGTCTACTAAATAAGAACAAGAATAAAACAAAATACACTTACCATAAATAAATGCTTCTTCGAACAGCAGAAATAACAATTTCACCCCAAACTTGTTAAAAGCATCTTCTCGCATTTCAGAACAACGATGGAAAAATATATAAACCACCAAATAAAACTCCAAATCACATTTCCGATTATTATAAAGCGATGTTCCGAATTCGGCAACATCGCTTTAACATGCCGCCACGTAATCTCTATCGTATTTATATGGCAGTCACACTCACTATCCACAAAATTGATACTATGTTTCACAAATAAATGTTCAAAACCTTCTTCTCCTAAATACTTGTAGAATTTCCAGCCACCCGAAAAAATAGTTGTACCTGGCTCGCAACTAAAATTTTGCCAACACGTCATAAATCCCTTAATTACCACACAAACCAACTACCAAATCCAAGTTTCCACGTAAAAAGGATTGCCATAGAAACCAACATTGCTCCCAAAACCATTACAGAACAGAACATGCAATCGTGCCAAAAATCAGCGCACAACACATATCGCTGCATTTGGCAACCTTAGGGCGCATATAAGAATAGAGCCGTTTTTATATATGAAAAAAGAACTGCAAATTCATTTTTTTAAAATAATGCATCCCATAAACAAAGTGTACATATAAATGAACAAAAGATGATACTTATGTATTATCGCAATCACTTTAGTGAAATTTACAGAAGGAAAACAATTACTTTTATTGTACTGTAAAACATTACGTATTCCATACATATTCTACGTTTCAACTATATATTTATTCCAAAAGACAATCAGTAATGGACATGGATTTTTCTTTTTAGTGTGGTGAAAATTTCATAGCAACCACTTCGAGAAGGAATTTGAAGCATTGTTCAGTTAATGATTTTGAGGCAAAAACACTGTATTCCTGCAGAAATGTCACTTTTCTTTCTATTATTGGATAATTCCAACAAGCATAAATTTAAAAATAAGAGTTATGACAAAAAATAATCATAATTTTTCTATATAAAAGCTGTTGGAACTTAGGATGCAACAAAAGAATGTACATGAAAATGGTAACAATTGGAAATTGAATATTTGTCATGCACATGGGTGCTTGCGCTGGATATCTCATTTTGGCATATTCTCAAGTTTTGACTATTTCTACTAAGGTGATTATGATAATATATAAATACCCAAAAGGTATTTCAAATAAGGTGCTTTATTCATAGTTTTTAATTTATGACATATTATGAAATTATATATATTGCTCAGTATTACAGTTTGTTGGTAATTTACCTTAAACTCTAAGTCTTATAATTGTCTTTTATCCTTGATCTAGACAGTGAAAACCTAACTCTTGTTGGTTTTGACACATATAACCACCTTACCACCTATTTAAAATCACATAAAACCACCTATTTAAAATTTCAACCTTTTAATGATAAAATGAGGTATAAATAAATGACAGCAAACATATTTACATAATATTATGTTTAAAAAATCCCCGATTTTGAGCCATTCTAGGAATTCATTTCGAAGGAAGCTACAGGTCTAAGACCAATAATATTAAGGGTGATTAAGTGCACTTTCTAATTTCAGACTTTAGCACTTGCTATTAAAGTTCTTTCTATGAATACTTTACAGTTCAAATAAAATAACTATCAATAAACAAGATAATTTATAAAAATTTTAAAATAATGCCGACTGAACATAACTTTTCATGAACAATTTAATTTAGAAGTAGCAAACAAATTTTTAACACACACAAAAAAGAAAAAAATCAAGATAATATTTCCAAGTAATTCTTAACAAATTAAAAATAAATTATTATAATGCTAACTGAAACACTTAATTTAGTTCAGTAAGATAGTAAGATGGCTTGAAAATTTTTTAAAAAATTATATTTTGAGTAAAATAAAAATTAATTCTAAGAAATTAGTATATAGAACTATTTTTAATAAATATATGATCATGTTTTTTTGCCTTAATACCTTCAAGTCTCTTTTTATGCAATTTATGTTTATGTGGTTGTAAAAATAACTGAAACAGAAGAAAATACACTAACATAAACATAATTTTTAAAAGAGATTGAAAATCTATGTGAAGCATGGCATGAATGGCAAGCCATACGAGAGAAGTATGGAAATATATATATACACAACATTCTACAAGTGATTATATTGATTTGGAGACCTATTTCGTTGAAGTCATTAACAACATAGTGGAAATTAGAAAGCATCTTGGTTTCAACCTGGATTCTGCATCTTGGCTAAATAATGAAAAACTTGCCAACTTAGATAAACAATGACTATTTATAGAGAATGGGCAGACAACTCAGACAACAGTAACTCTTGTAAGGCAACTGCATAAGCACTGACAGCTAATCTTTGGAATATGGTAACAGGTAGTTTGGCGACATTTTGGTAAGGCGATAAAGGTTACTAGCTAGGACTTTAGCTGCGTAGATGGATAAAGTCAAGAGTGTGGGCAATGCCATTTTTGTGCAATTCTGGGATTTTTTTTAAGTGAAAATAGGTCGATGTGTACATGGATACCGTGTATGTGCAATTCTTAAAAACGTGGCAAGCAGTTTGCGATTCTGCACTTTCTCCCAATTTCGCACCTAATCTTCGTCATGATTAAGCACTTTTGGGGTTTTCATCCGCAGAGAACCCATTGGCGCTTTGGGAAAGAACCCGTTGGCGCTGTTGCATTTTTACTCGCCAAGCTCGCGGTTCATCGGCGATGAGCCAAGCCGTAAATGTGATATTTTGTAAACGTGATTTTTAGTGCATTTAAATTCAAGTTAGCAGACAAAGCATATGGTAGTAAAAATTCACAGATAATAAGCATGTAGATGTAAAACTAACTGGTTAAACGTGATATACTAAATAAATTTGTATTAAATTCAAGTTAGCACAGAAAAGAATATATTAAGCATAAGACAATATATAAGCATTTATAATGGAAATAAAAATTCATTTGAAAAATATAAATTAGTATTAATGTACTGAAATTAACCGGCTAAACATGATAAAAGAAAAAAAATTGTCTTAAATTCCAGTTAACACGGAAAACAATATATTCCTTACACCAGCAGTGCTTTGCTAATTTTGATGACCATGGTGATGCATCAAACTATTCTGTCATCTTAGATAATCAATAATATTTTGTATTTCAATTTAATCATCTATTTATGTCACACCTGCCATCCTCTGAAAGGTTATTGTTAGAAAAGCATTAACAATATATTATCTTGTTAAAATTTTACGCCAGAAAATTGATTTATTCTCATAATTTTAGATGACAATAACCAATAATAAAAATAAAAGCATTATTTAGTTATTTAAATTGCTGGTTCTTAGAGCTGTTAATAATTAAGAACACAACATGAACAGCCGTGTTACAAATTAGCATTCACCCCTCCCGCCGTATTTTCTTCCTTTCATCCCGAACCGAGAACCGGCATCTATCTACGAAAATATTTCTATCTATTCGTTGTTAAAAAATTCAGAAAAAATAATAATAAATAAGAGAAGAATAATATAAATCTGCAAATGCGAACAACAACAGTGATAATTCAACAAAATGAATGCAAGAGGAATGGTTGCAAACTTCGAACAAGCAAATACGATAAATCCGCTGGGTTACCAGGTTTGAACTATTATCGCCAAAGTTGGCGATGTTTACATTTACCAGGTTCTCTGCGGAAGTGCTTCCCACTTTTGTTCCATAAAAGTTCTAGCATAAGCATAATTTGGCTAGCAGATTGTTGGAAAAAAATGTTGAGTAAAAAAAAACATGCCTTTACTTCGTGAAACAAAATGGCGTCCAAACAAAAACTAGCAGGTTGCTGTAGCAGGGGTGGTCGCCAAAAAATCGCCAAGTTACCATAATCCAAAGATTAACCGCACTGACAACTCAAAAAGTAACAAAAATTATTGAAATAGTTATATCCTTGTCAAAGCATATTATGGAAGCTATTTTGAATATTGGAAGGCTTACAATACAGTTCATTGCTGTAAAGAGCCATATGAAGAGAAAAAGGGCAAAGAAAAATGTGCACTCATCGATACTGCAATTTTTAGAAAATTATGAGTGAATTACGAAAAACATACATTTTAAAAAAGTATTTGTGAAGACATATGAATTTATTAATTGCGTTTTATTTATTGAAAAACCGAAAGAATTATTATTATTTTTTTTTATAAATATATATATATACATTTAGTTTTTCGCTCAATACAGTTTTAAGAAGCTTGGAGTACTGACAGAACCGATTAGATGCACTATGCGCGTTACTGCTGTATACATGTTTTTGGCATGATGATCTTCCATCTTCATTTATAATGAATTCGTTAATTTATAAACATAATGATAACTAGACATTAACATAAAGATTAAATGTGAAGTTATGTAAAGTGCATTTCCATACCAATCTTCGGCGTAATATTTTTGCATATTATAGAAGGCACAATGAAAGCAAAACTAAGAATTGCATAAATTATAGTTGACATTTTAATATTTTAAAAATATCTGAAATTTCAAATCAAATTACGCTATTTGGAAATAAATAATTTTAATAAAAAAAATACGAAGAACGTCTAAAAACTACTCAGATTTAGGTTTATCCGCCTGATACCGGATATCTAAACAGAAAGATAAGATGTTTTGTTTTGCACTAGCTAAGTCTTTTGGAAGGGCAAAAGAAATGTGAGCCGAGTAAACCCTCGAAAAAATAAGTTATTGAATTTGGGTTTAAACAAATTTAAATTTTAACAAACACGTATGGAGAGGATTATCTAAATTAAATTACTTTTGTTTTAATCTCTTTAGGCGATTTCATGATATTACTATCTTATCATTATAGATGAAGGTACAATAAATCTGCCAAATTAACGTACGTTCAGCAACTACGTGAAAGAATTCAAGACCAGCTCGGCTGGAACAAGGCAACGCCATATTAGACATCTATGCAGCTCGTAAGGACATACATATTTATGCAGTTTATAAGAAAAACAGAAGATAAAAGCTAAGAATATTTATCACAGTTTTATTCATAGCTCGTACCATGGAATAATCCCCCCCCTCCAACGAAAAAAAAAAAAAGAGTTGCAAATTGGAAAACTGTCAAAAGAAAAACCTTCGGGTGAATCTTCGGATTATGGTACCTTGGCGATTTTTTGGCGACCAACCCTGCTACAGCAACCTGCTAGTTTTTTTTTTTGACGCCATTTTGTTTTCACAAAGTAAATGCATGTTTTTTTTTTTTTTTTACTTAAAATTTTTTCCAACAATCTGCTAGCCGAATTACGCTTATACTAGAACTTTTATGGAACAAAAGTGCTTAATCATGACGAAGATTAGGTGCGAAATTGGGAGAAAGTGCAGAATCGCCACTGCTTCGCGCGTTTTTAAGAATTGCTACATACGCGGTATTCATGTACACATCGACCTATTTTCACTTAAAAAAACATCCCAGAATTGCACAAAAATGGCATTGCGCTCACTCTTGATTTTATCCATGTACACATCGACCTATTTTCACTTTAAAAGTCAAAGAAAACTGACAAAAATCCAATTCTTCTTACTCTTGTAAAAAGCGGCAAACAAATAAGTGGGCGATTCTGCACTTTAGAAGCGAAATTGTCTCTAAGTGCTTATTAGCTAAAATCACGATCGGAATTTTCCGGAAAATGTCATAGGACATGTCTCATGATCTCTCATTTCTCTCAGACAAAATATTCTGTGATTCGAACTGTGTACTTCTCAGATTATCGCTAAAGTCCTACCTAGTAACCTTTATCACCTTACCAAAATATCTCCAAACTACCCAGGGGCGTAGCTAGAGGAGGGCAAGGGGGAGCATCTGTTCCCGGGCGCAGAATCCAAGGGGCCTCAAATTGATATTACGACATTTTATAATTAAATGTTTTTCATCCTTGGCAAGCAGTAGGGGGCGCGAAATCTTCAGTTGCCCCTGGGCGCTGAAAACCCTAGCTACGACTCTGAAACTACCTGCTACCATATTCCAAAGATTAGCTCAGGTTGCTGTTTTCCAGGCAGACAGATAACCTTGATTGACATTTTGGTCAGCTTCGACAAAGGAGTGGCTGTAATTATAACAGAGGAAACTAAAATTAATTAGTTTGCTTAAAATACAATCTTCTGAGAAAGGTTCACTTATTTTACAACATTTTTCTTGCAATGATATTGAAGATTTTAATGTTGATCATCTTATTGATAATGAATTTGTTGATGTTTTGTATCAATCAAATGATCTTAATATTACAGAAAAAGATAAAATGCGTCCCATTTATATTCCTAGTTATGTTTGTAGATCTGTAATGAAGCGTACAAAGTGTAATCTCTGCAGAAGAAGATTAATTTTGTCAAAGATAGTTAAATACTGTGAAGATGTTACATATTTAGATGCTGTTAATCGAGATGGTTTATTTCGGCCTAGAGAATTTGCGCTGTTCATAAATAACTTCGTATTTAAAATATTTACAGTATTCATATCTGAAATGTATGAGAAATTATATATGTCATCAAATAATCAGCGTTCTTTATTAATGAGTCTGATCTTTGAAAAAGTTGAAAAACACATTATTTGATATGATGAAAGTATTTGTAAGTATGGCAAAACATTGCATGATTTGTTGGAATGCTATGCTACATATGGTGGAACAATTTTTATTAGGGTAGTACAGTCGGTCACAAAAGTATTCGAACACCGGTACCCTATCAGAAAATGACAAGATGGCTTTTTTTCCCCTCTTTCTCTCTGTGTGTCGTGTTATTCCATCCTAGGTTTTCTTCTCCCCCCATCTTGGAAAAAACTGGAAAAAATTGGTCACGATCTCTTTTTGAATGGGGAGATGCCATTTTGAGAAAAAGCTGACGACCCTATCTTGGAGAATGAACATGACCGCTCTACACACCCTTTCTCTCTCTCTCTCTCTCTTTGAATTGGGAAACCATTTTGGGAAAAATGCAGACGACCCTATCTTGGAGAATGGAAATGAACGCCTCTCCCTCTTTCTTTGAAATGGAAAGCCATTTTGGGACCCTCTATTCTTGGGGAGGGAGAAAAACTGAAGTCTGCACTTCGCTGTCTCTGAAAAGCGGACCCTCTTCTTCTGATCTTGAAGAACTGGAAATGAACGCTCTACACGATCTCTCTTTGAATTCAGAAGGTATTTTGGGACCTTCTAATGTTGGAAAACTGAAATGAACGCTCTACGCATTCTCTCTCTCTCTCTCTTTGAGATGAGTAGCCATTTTGGAGGATTCTCCACCACCATCCTAACCTTGGAAAACTGAAATGAACGCTCTACACCTTCTCTCTCTCTTTCTCTCTTTCTCTGAAATGGGTAGTCATTTGAAAACTCCCTAACTGAAAAAAAAAACAGAAATGAACGCTCTACACCATCTCTCTTTGAAAATGGGGGGGTGTCATTTTGAGACCTCCCTCCCCTAAACTTGAAAAAAAAACTGAAATGAACGCTCTACACTTTCTCTCTTTGGACATGGGTAGCCCTTTGGGGACCCTCTCCTCATGGTATATAAAAAAAAAGAACTGAAGTGAAGGCTATACACAATCTCTCTTGGAATGGGATCCATATTTCGAGAAACGTGGATCACCTCATGCTGGAAAACTGAAGTGAACCACCAAGATTGGACTCTATATAATATTTTTTTTAATTGACATCATGACCCTCCTCCAATTTGTTATTAAAAAAGTTTTTTTTTGTTTTGGTTTTTATCCCATTTCCGATGTGATTTCAGAAATGCAATTCCATAACAGTTCAATTTCATTCGAGGTTAAATGATCTAAACAGTCTTTGACCCACCCATCCGTATGATTATTTTCTTCTCCTTCCTGTTGCACCAAATTTTGTAAGTCCATATAATCATTCCATACGGGAAGGGCTGGATCCTCACAAGGCTGTCTTGAAACACTTAGAGTCTCTTTGGGATGAGTGGAGGGATCTAGGATGTCTGGACCCGGCTGCGATTCTACCTCCATGATTTCTGGACCCGTTGGAACTTGTTTACCCGGCTGAAATTCTACCTCTACGATTTCTGGACCCGTTGGAACTTGTGAACCCGGCTGTGATTCTGCCTCCATGATTTCTGGACCTGTTGGAACTTGTGGACCCGGCTGACATTCTACCTCTACGATGTCGGGACTTTTTGAAGCTTGTGGACCCGTCTGACATTCTACCTCTACGATGTCGGGACAGGTTAGAGAAGAAGAAGAAGAAGAGGATACTGGAAGAGGTTCTGTCTGTGAGGAGTCCGAAAGAGGTTGCCTGTTTGAACAAGTCGGGGAAGTAGAAGAAGAAGAAGCTTCTGGATTCTGAAGCGGATCTTGCACGCCAGGTAGGTTCCGGTAAGTCGACCGTTTTTTAAGAGGTAATTTTTTTTCTTCCTCCTCATCTTCAACCGTGATGACTTCAATTTCATTCCGTTGCCGGGTCGATTTTGTTTCGGGAAATAACGGTTTGGTCCAGCTCCTCTTATCATCTAAGGAAGGGATGGGTAAAGGTGGCGGAGGGTTTTCTTCTTTTTCTTGAAACATCATCGGCGATTGGAAAGAAATCTCCTCTTTCAATTGTTTCCAAAGCGAGTACGAGCACTGATCGACGAGAAAGAGACTCTTCTGGGTTGTGACGATGAGATATTGCGTTTTCGGGGAACGACATAGTTTTGAAAAGGTCTTAGAATATATTTCTTATATTTCATCCTGTCGCTGACTTTAAAACTTCTTTCCTTCAGATTGGGGGACGATGATTCGTAATAGGCGAGAGGAGCGGCTGTGGTTTGAACAATATGAACTTCGTCCTCAGCCGTCGTTCTCACTCCAAACGTAAAATATCGTTTCGTGAGAAAAATATTCTTCCACCGAAAACTCGTGCGCGGATCCGTATATCGCCGGTCTGTTTGAATGGGCCGTCTCAAAGCTCGATCCATCCGATTCCAAGAGAAGGGAGATTCCTCTTTCGTTTGTTGCGATTCGAATAAATTTCTGTATATATTCTGAACGAGCAGGTTGGAGGATTCGACATCTTGGTTGAAAGAAACGATCGCTTGATGAGGTGGAAAATGCGGAATAAATGTCGCACAATGACACGCCAAAAAAATTTTCAAGTTGGAGATTTGCTTTAACGTCTTCAAATCCTCCCCGTTCGAAATCCGTTGAGTTGGAAAAACGTCTAATAGCGACATGGCTCCCAATGGAAAAGAAATGATCTCGCCCAGTACTCTCGCCTTTTTGTATATATATAGACACACACAGACACACATAGAGGCTCTATGACGTCCGTTTTATTTGTTTTTTTTGTTTCTCTCTCTCTTCTTTCCAAGAAATCTTATCTCCATGACCTCTTTTTCTTTTCTTAAACGATGAATGTGTGTGGGAATGAGGAAGTGAAAGTAATAATTTAATAAACAAAAAATTATCCAACCATGACCTTCTTTTTTTTTCAAAGTCACCCTTTCCAATCCAAGGACGTCCAGAGATAGAGGAAGCAGGGAGAGAGGAGGAGGGAAGGGAAGGTCACACTCTCTTTCTCTCTATAAATAAAAGGGGAGAGCCCCAAAGTCGTATTTTTGTCCAAGTGGATCATGAGGACGCATCCCCAGCTCACTACGTGTATTCCTTTCAAATATAAATATGTTGATCTTTCCTTTTATATCATCCAAGGAGTCGTTTACTTGAAAGCCTCCGATTTTTCAAAATGTGCGGGTTATCATACCGTGGGGAGTTATCAAAAGATGCGGGACGAATTTTTGTCCGACGAAAACGTGTTGATGGCTCGTGACATTCCACCTTTGGATGCACAAATTTTGTTAATGAAACGAGCCAAATATTTTTACACGTCCCACTTTCTAACCGTCTCGCAAATGAATAGGATTATGGATCGTCTTGAGAAGACAAAAGGGATTCTCGTTCATTTTAGTGAATGGTTGCATAAATGTTTGCACGAACCTCTCTCGATCGAGAAGACTGGGAAGAATACCTATTATATTCTTCTCGAGGACTCTCCTCCTTCGTCTCATCTTAAAGAGGCCACGACTTTTGAAAAAATCCTCGAGCAAGAAAAAATAGAATGGTGGAACAACTACCCCATCCCTCTCCCCGAGCATCAAGAGGAGCCTGTTCAGAAGAAAAAGAAAAAACCTTTCCAAAAGCCTATCCTCATCCTCCTCGATAATGATGGGGATGAGGAGAAGCCTGTTCAGATTCCTCTCCGTTTGTCAAAACCCGTCGAGGATGAAAAACCTCTCGCTTCCTCAAAACCCCTTGAGGAAGAGAGACCCCTCGAGAAGGAGAGATCTCTCCCATTGTCAAACCTCCTCGAAGATGAAAAACCTCTCCCTTTCTCAAGACCCCTCGAGAAGGAGGGACCTCTTCCTTTATCAAACCTCCTCGAAGATGAAAAACCTCTCCATTTATCAAGACCCCTCGAAAATGAGGGACCTCTCGATTTGTCAAAACCCCTCGAGGATAAGGGAACCAAAACTTCTCTCTCTTTCGAAGAGGAGGGACCTCTCAATTTGTCAAGACCCCTCGAGAATAAGGGAACCAAAACTTCTCTCTCTTTCGAAGAGGAGGGACCTCTCAATTTGTCAAGACCCCTTGAGAATAAGGGAACCGAAAATCCTCTCCCTTTCTCAAGACTTCTCGAGGAGGAGGAGGAGAGACCGCTCCATGTCTCAAGCTAGGACCCCCCTCTATCTCTTGAGGATCCGAGGGAAACGATTCCTTTGAAAAACCATCTATCGACGATCCCCAGAAAAGGTCTTCGAAGGAGATTAGACTTCCATGTAGAAAACGAATCTGCCACAATCATCATCATCATAATAATAATAATAATAATATACCCCCTTCTCAACAACAGAATCCTACAACATTTTCAGATAAATGCATTCAAACCAATCCCTTTATAGTAACCCTTTTGATTGGAGAACCCGTGCATTAGCCTCGGAAAAAAAATGAGATTCTAGACTGTTTCTATGACCAGAATGTTAAGCCAATAGATAGGTCTAGCTCAGAATTTTTCTTTTTAAAAGAAAATAAATAAATAATCCAAAGACTATTCGTAAATATAAATGGTAAAGTCTCGACTCGGCTGGAAAAAAAATTTTCAGAGCTGAGAAAAATTCTACAACTCAAAAAAAAAAAAAAAAAACTTTTTGTTAATTTTTATCATGTCTTAGACATGATAAAAATTAACGACCCCCTTCCCTTTTCGTCTGGGAATGTTGTCTCACTCTTTTGAAAAACAAATCGTGATTCATTCATGGAATGATTGCCATTAGAGAAAGGATGAGTCATGGTCTATTTTTAGAAAGGGTGAGACATCCTTCCCAGACAGAAAGGGAGGGTCATTAATTTTTATCATGTCTAAGACATGATAAAAATTAACCAAAAGTTTTTTTTTTTTTTTTTTTTCATTAGAGAATTTTATCTCAGCTCTGAGAAATTTTTTTTCTCCCAGCCGATTCGAAACTTTACCATTTGTTTTTAAGAATGATTTCTCCCTGATCTATTATTTCAAAATTCCAAGTTTCGCTTCAGAACCATCTGTGCTGTTGAAGAAGTAACGTGATATATGTATTTTTTTAATGAGTTCTGTCAAGATTGAATTGTGCAGGATCGACCTTGCGAATTTCTTCTCTGTGTCTTTAAATAATAATGATACCGAACCACTTTTTGTAGAGCGCAATGGAAAAAACCTTTTGTATGGTTAGGACAATTCATGTGTTCGATCCCATTGTATTTGAGAATCTCTTGCGTCGATCCCGAAATGCAATAAATGGATCTTTGCAACCATTTCTCTAAAAACCGCCGTTTCATTTCTCCTCGCACCCAAATCATGGAAAAAGGTTCCGTCAACATCGTTAACACCCATGGAAAATAACTGTACGGAATTTCTCCTTCGTACCACGACAAGCCGTGATAATAATCAATCGCCCACACAGCGGTTCGTTTTTCTTTCTCGGTGAGCATTTGCCATGGAAACGGGGGTTTAAAAACAAATACCCCTCGAGAAGTACCGTCCAATGTGACGTAAGCCAATTCTTTCACAATAAAGGCTCCTTGAGAATCGTAGAAACCTTCAAAGTCGAGCACGAGTTCCATGTTTTTTATTTCTTTTTCTTTCCAAGGTGACCTTTATTATCATGATGATGGATGTGTATTGAGATACGTACGATATTACTCAAAAAACAAATATATATACGAATGTGACCTTTCCCAGAATAAATACGACCTGTCACGTGCAACCTTCTCTCTCTATATATATAAAAGAGGAGACGGCGAGAGAACGCTATCCATTTTTTCCTTCAGGACACACAGCGAGAGAGAGAGAAATTTGTTTTCTTTTTTTCCTCAATTGAAGAAGATGGACATTTTGATTGCCAAACCTCTCAAAGATTCCTACATTGTTCTGGACATGGAATACTTTCATTGTTATGATCCAAAGACGGGAGATATATGTTTCATCTTGAAAGAACTGGGCTACATCACTTGCGATTTAACCTTATGCGGATCCATGATTTTTCTCCCTCCTGTCCATTACGATGACTTATCGTCCCGCAATCAAGCTGTGGTCAACCAGACTACAAATAACCGACACGGCCTGCAATGGATCGAGGGTCGTCTTTCCTACGAGCATCTTCCTACGATCCTGAAAATACTGACCGAAAATGTGGAGACGATCTACGTCAATGGATACGATAAAGCCGAATTTTTCAGCAAGCTCTGCCAGCGATCCGTTTACGAGTTTTACATCCCAGGGAAAATTGAGTGGCGGAACAAGTCGAAATGCACGCGACACCAATATTTCCAAAAGATGATTCATTGTGCCGAGAACAAGGTGAGAAATTTTCGATACCATTTGATGGAGGGTAGTTACGTTTTCCGGAAATTACATTGTTACCCCTCCGAGAGCAAAGCTGTCGAAGACGAAGAGGAGGCGGAAGAATCTCCCCAGGAGAACTCGTGCGACGATGAGGAGGAGGAGGAGGATGAACTTTCTAATAATAATAATAATAAATGTCTAAGTTGGGATGCTTTAGAGACCCAAGAATATTGGTCTCAACCCTTATCTCACCTAGACCTGAAAGAGGATCCTCAAGTGTACTCTTTGTGGTCCTCTTCTAAAATTTGGTCTTGGAGAGAACCCTTGAATGTTCATGAATGAAATGGTATGTAAATCCCTAGAGAAAAAAATAGAAAAAAAAGTTCCTTTTTTTTGTAATATGTTAATTTCTTTCCAATCCCATTTCTTTTCCATAACTCCACCCCAATCGACGAGAAGAAGAAGAATTTTCCAAGTTACACAAGACGAATCTTCCAAGTTACACAAGACGTAGAAAGATTTCACAAGGATTTATAAATTACACGCTCCCACATGATATATGTATAGAGAGAAAAAGACCCTCTGTTCTCTAGCCAATACGTCAAGACTTCCCTAAACTAAGAGAGATCATGAGTACCGAGGAAACCTTAGCAGAGCAAGTGAAAAGACTTTCAAAGAGATTAGAAGAGTTAAGACGGGATAGATTTACAGTTCAGCCGACTAAAGAGGAAACTATCATCGATTTCAACAAGCCGCTGTACTTTCATCCCCTACCCCAAAGAATGAGACGAGTGGACTCGCCGTTGAAGAGTTCCAATGAGAAACAAAATGTCACTTATTTGAATAGTCAATTTCAACACATGAATATTTCATAAGTATTTTTTTTATTTTTTTCCCTAAAGCGTAGGGAGATCGGATCAGTAGTGTTTCCCTTTTCATCGTCGAAAAAGATTGGGAGGAAAAATCTTTCTCAGCTCTCTCAGAAAAATTTTTCAGCCTTAAAAAAAAAAAAAAACTTTTTGTTAATTTTTATCATGTCTTAGACATGATAAAAATTAACTCTACCCCCCTTTTGTCTGGGAATGTTGTCTCACACTTTCTAAAAATAGACCATCACTCCCCCTTTCCTAAAGAATAGAATTCCAAGAATGGGATCTGGTCTATTTTTAGAAACGGTGAGACCCTATTACCAGACAAAAGGCGGGTAGAGTTAATTTTTATCATGTCTAAAGTTCAGGGTCCATACATCTTCTTATGTGAAACGGTGACCCTGACGAGATCGAGATAAACAAGTCCTGTGAGTTGTTTTGTAATCTTGACGCGATCCAAGAAAGACTTTTTAATTTTTTTTGAAATAGGCGGGGGGAGAGAGAAAATGTTCTCACGACCCTCAGATATCTTTTCATAAATATATTTTTTATCAAAGTGTTTCCTTCATTCCGATCCTTTTAAGAGGTTGGAATGACCCTGACATTTAGATGGGGTCGCGATCCCGACAGATGTCGTGCGAGTATAAAAGTGTGTGTCCTCCGCGAGATTTCTTCAGAGAACAGAAGAAGACGTGAACTGAGCTGTTAAGTCCCTTTGGTCCTATGAATATGGTTATCTATAAAATCGATTTGATTCTTAGTTTTTTTTAATAATCATAATAATCATAACTTCATTTAAAAAGAACTCTCTTCTTAACCCTTTGAAAAGAAAAATGTCTCTTTCAAGACGACGACTCTAAAACGTTTTATTGTTTTTTCTTCCTTTCTAGATCTTCCCTGTTATACATATATACCTTTTCGATTCTTTTTTTGCTCCTGTTTGTGGAAGACATCACCGTATTCATCGCCATGGCGTGTTCAGAAAACTTTATCGTGCTCGATCTAGAGGGTTTCCAGTCCTACAACCACAAGAAGGGTGAATTTACCTACGTTTTAAAAGAATTGGGCTATGCGACAAAAGATTTTTTGACCGTGGGATCGTTGACGTTTGCTCCTCCTCACCCCTTCCACCAACTGAGTGAAAAAAACCAAAAGACAAATGCCTGGCTGACAAGAAACCGGCACGGACTTCGTTGGAACGAGGGTCATATTCCCTACAACCATTTAGGACGCATTCTCCAATCGCTCACTAACAGCTTCTCCACGATTTATGTGGTGGGATGCCAGAAAGCTAAATTCTTTGCTAAAGCCTTGGATTATCAAAAACCCGTGACGGAAATTTATGTGCCAGATGGAATCATTTGGAAGTATCGGGGAAAATGTGCCCGACATCATCAAAGGAGGAAATATTTCCATTGTGCCGAAAACAAAGTGCGCAACTATCGATGGCATATTACGGAAGGAGATTTTCATATCAATCACGTCTATCCAGACGGAACGGAGAAAGAGGAGAGGATTCAGGAGGAAGCAGACAATCCTCTGCAAGCTTTTGATAAGGCCTACGATCAGTTAGAGAAGGATCCGTCCCCAAAAGCGTACGATAACCTCATCCAGAAATGGGATAATCTGTCCTGTTTCCAAGTGATGGAACATTCGGATGAGCATACGCCTTTCCACTTGATGGGCTCTTCTACTTCTTCTTTGTCGTCAACTTCCTCCAATAACTCGAGGAAGACGGAGGGTTGGGGAGACATACCTGAAAATATTCCCCATTACGATTCAGCAGCCTGTTGGGACGAACCTTCCAAAGAATCTCATGAGACCCCCAAAATATCTTCAGAGGATCCAAAGACAAAATCCACTGAGTGTTGGAACGATGAACGGACGACTCATGCTCCAAAATCCACTAAGACTATGTCCACTTAGTGTTGGGAGAATGAACGGACGACTCATGCTCCAAAATCTACTGAGACTATGTCCACTGAATGTTGGGACAATGAACGGACGACTCATGCTCCAAAATCTACTGAGACTATGTCCACTGAGTGTTGGGACGATGAAACCGAAAAGACGACAGAGAATTGGGATGACCGTTCTCAAAAGTATTTGAATTGATATATACATAAACTCAGGAGAAAAAAAAATAAAGAAAAGATTTTTAGAAATAAGTAGGGAAAGGTTCTCCGCTTTCCCTATATTTATGGAAATGGACTGAGAAGAGAGAGA
This sequence comes from Stegodyphus dumicola, assembly GCF_044657685.1. Classification (NCBI taxonomy): domain Eukaryota; kingdom Metazoa; phylum Arthropoda; class Arachnida; order Araneae; family Eresidae; genus Stegodyphus; species Stegodyphus dumicola. Next base: position 42,197,903 of record NC_140776.1, read on the forward strand.
GAGACGAACCAGGAGACCAAAAAAAAATGGGTCTTGGAAGGAATGAGTGCAAATGCATTCGATTCCTTCCGAGACCCATTTTTTTTGGATCCCTCTCTCATCCAATCTTGGAAAAGAACTTTGTCCTGTTTTTCTAGGTCCATTCAAAAAGAAATGAATCTATCCATAAATTTTCTTAAAAGAAAAAAAAACAAAAAGATCCTTTACCTCTTGACGGTCCAAAGTCGAGAATCTTGGAAAAAGTCATCCACTCTCTCCATCCAGTCAAGCTTCTCTGTAGAAAATCTAGTTGGTGAATCTGCATTCTTGAACACCCGGCAGTTATTATTGGAGGCGAAACGTCGAATGCTGAAATAGTTAACAGTGATCCCATTCTTAAAGAAACGGGGATGTTTTATTCATCCAGTCGAGTGCGGAAAAATTTCTGAGAGCCGGAGAAAAATTTCTCTGGCTGGAAAAAAAAAAAAAAAAAAAAAAAAAAAACCCTTTTAGTCTGAAATTTTTCAGACTAAAAAGGGGGGTAATTTATTTTTCAGAAACTTTTCCCAGCCGACTCGATGTGAATAAAACTTTACTGTTTGCTAAGAATGTTATTTAATGGATCGATTTCAACCTATCGAGTTTCGCTTGAGTTCTGGCCGTGCTGTGGGCCCACCTGGATCCAAGTTTTCCCCTTTTGGAATAGAATAAAACTTTACTGTTTTTTAAGAATGTTATTTAATGGATCGATTTCAACCTATCGAGTTTCGCTTGAGTTCCGGCCGTGCTGTGGGCCCACCTGGATACAAGTTTTCCCCTTTTGGAATAGAATTTCCGTCAAGGTAGGCTACTTTTCCTCTTTTTGCATTTTTCATATCATTTCATTTGTATTACAATATACTGAAAATGGGCGTTCGAACTAATTTCTAGGCTATTTCTATAGAAATGGAGCTCGATCCAAGAAAGAAATGATGTCTTTTTTTTATTTTGTCGACTGCCAATTTGTATTGGAATATACTGAAAACGGGTGTTTGAGTCGGTTTTCAATATATTTCAATACAAATGGAGCTCGATCCAAGAAAAAATGTCTTTTTTTTATTTTGTGGACTGCCAATTTGTATTGGAATATACTGAAAACGGGCGTTCACGTCGGTTTTCAGTATATTTCAATACAAATGGAGCTCGATCCAAGAAAGAAATGATGTCTTTTTTTTATTTTGTGGACTGCCAATTTGTATTGGAATATACTGAAAACGGGTGTTCACGTCGGTTTTCAGTATATTCCAATACAAGTGGAGCTCGATCCAAGAAAAAAATGATGTCTTTTTTTTATTTTGTGGACAGCCAATTTTGTATTGGAATATACTGAAAACGGGCGTTCACGTCGGTTTTCAGTATATTCCAATACAAGTGGAGCTCGATCCAAGAAAAAAATGATGTCTTTTTTTTATTTTGTGGACAGCCAATTTTGTATTGGAATATACTGAAAACGGGCGTTCACGTGGGTTTTCAGTATATTTCAATACAAGTGGAGCTCCATCCAAGAAAGAAATGATGTCTTTTTTTTTATTTTGTGGACAGCCAATTTTGTATTGGAGTATACTGAAAACGGGCGTTCGTTGGAATATACTGAAAACGGGCGTTCACGTCGGTTTTCAGTATATTTCAATACAAATGGAGCTCGATCCAAGAAAGAAATGATGTCTTTTTTTATTTTGTGGACTGCCAATTTTGTATTGGAATATACTGAAAACGGGCGTTCACGTCGGTTTTCAGTATATTCCAATACAAGTGGAGCTCGATCCAAGAAAAAAATGATGTCTTTTTTTATTTTGTGGACTGCCAATTTTGTATTGGAATATACTGAAAACGGGCGTTCACATCGGTTTTCAGTATATTACAATACAAATGGAGCTCGATCCAAGAAAAAAATGATGTCTTTTTTTTATGTTGTGGACAGCCAATTTTGTATTGGAGTATACTGAAAACGGGCGTTCGAGTCCTTTTTCCGACTATTTCTACACACATTCCACTATATTAAAATGACGTTATGGTTGAGTCCAAACAGAGTCGTCCCCGGACAGAGTCGTCTCCGGACAAAGTCGTCCCCTCTTTTCTTTGAATTCTATTCTTTAAAAGGATGAGTCATGGTCTATTTTTAGAAAGTGGGAGAAAACATTCCCAGACAAAAGGGGGGGGGGGTGAGTTAAAAGACATGTTTACATACATGACATAACAAAAAGTTTTTTTTTTTTTTTTTTTTTTTTTTTTTTTTTTTTTTTTACATCTCAGAATTTTTTTTCTGAGCTCTGAGAAATTTTTCCTAGCCGATCCCATTTCGTTTTTCGACTTTCACTTTCAACTCTTCACTTTTCCTATCCACTGTCGTTGGAATTGTGTTCACTGGAGGCTATTTTTTTTGCAATCTCGCTTTTAGTTTTCTCTGACATTCTTTAGAAATGGCTATACAAATTTCACCATCTATATAGAGATGATGTCCAAACAAAGTCGTCCCCGGACCATCTTGATGACCGAATATGTATAGAAATAGTCTGAAAATGGGCTTGAGGGCCGGTTTCTGGACGATTCCTCTACAAATTCGGCCGCATCCAGAAAAACAAGAATACATAGTTTCTTTTTGGGTGGACAGGAGATGATAAATTTCTTTTCTCTCTCTCTCTCAATATTGGAAGAGAGAGTGGCCCAAAAAAATGGGTCTCGGAAGGAATCGAATGCATTTTGAAATGCACTCATTCCTTCCAAGACCCATTTTTTTGGTCTCCTGATTCAACTCTCCAGTCTATGGAATAGGGAAAGCGGAGAACGTTTCCCCTTCTTTAAGCAATTGGAGACCATATCGCATCATCATCATGATCATCATCACCATCATCCTCTTTCTGATACTTTTCAACGAAGGCTTGATGTCTCTGGATGATTTTGGGGAGATGATGGATCCCGAATTGAGTGATGAAAAAGAGAGGACTCTTTTTCCTTTCTTGTTCGTCTTGCACAGTCTCTCGGAGGGTGATATACGTTTCCGCGTCCTCCTCAATTTTCGTCAGAGGTCTCATGAATATTTTACACATCCAAGGGAAGAGCGACTTGTTATGCAGGGATTTCGAAGCGACGAAGGCCGCTTCATTCGAAGTGAGGACAATCTGGTTCGGTTGACCCCATTCTTTGGAGTAGTTGTCCAAATCGCCTAGTCGAAGAAAATGGTGTCGATTAGGAAAAAAGACTTGGAGAACACTCGTCGTATGCGAGACGTTAATAGGCAAGAGAGTCAAGATATCTTTGGCATTCCAGTACAGGAATCCTAGATCCACATACGCGTGCACGTAATAGTCATCGTTATATTCCAGTTTGAGCAGCATGGCTTTTGAGTTTTTTTCCGTTCTCAAGGCGAAACACTCGTCTGATATGAACAAGAGCTCGCTGGCGATCCGTTTATATAGACTCCTCAGAGAGAGAGAGAGAGAGGGAGAGGGGAGGAGGAACAAGGTTGATGAATTCTAAAATAAAAAAAATGATAACGAAATGAGATCGGCTGGCAAAATATTTTCAGAGCTCAGAAAAAAATTCTGAGATGTAAAAAAAAAAAAAAAAAAAAAAACTTTTTGTTAATTTTTATCATGTCTTCTAGACATGATAAAAATTAACTCACCCCCCTTTTGTCTGGGTATGTTGTCTCACCGTTTCTAAAAAAGACCAGAACCCAGTCTTTTCTTGGAATTCTATTCTTTAAAAGGATGAGTCATGGTCTATTTTTAGAAAGTGGGAGACAACATTCCCAGACAATAGGGGGGGGTGAGTTAATTTTTATCATGTCTAGAAGACATGATAAAAATTAACAAAAAGTTTTCTTTTTTTCTTTTTACATCTCAGAATTTTTTCTGAGCTCTGAGAAATTTTTCCTAGCCGATCCCATTTCGTTTTTCGACTTTCACTTTCAACTCTTCACTTTTCTATAAAAGCATTCCACGTTTCTGTTCAGAACAGTGTCTCTCTTTACCCAAATCTGAAACCCTAGTCACGAGAGAATATGAGACTAGAAAAATAGTTTAGCTTATTGATCTAAAAAATGTCCCATGCTAGAACTCAGAATTACAATCAGAGCGGGGCTTTCCAGTATCCACTTCCAAGATTTTAGATTTGCCATGGGTGACATGTTCCCAAATTCATAAATTCTTCAATTATAGTCCCCTTCTTTGACAAATGGCTAAGAAATTCTTAAAGAATATCATGATGAAGATTTAGCTATCTATATATAACATTATGTTTTCTTTTCAAAAAAAAATCCAGTCTTGATCGAAAAGGACTTTACGCACAATTTATTGTATCCCTACCTTTCCAAGATTGGTTTGATGAAGTGATCAAAAAAAAATGGGTCTGGAAGGAAAAGGGTGCATTTCGAGAAAAGAAAAGAGGACCCTCTTTTTCTCGCAATGCACCCGTTTCCTTCCAGACCCATTTCTTTTGCCTCCTCAGAACTCTCTTTCTTTTCTCCTCCCTCTCTCTCTTAAGAGGGATTGAAAGAAAGAGGCTAGATGGAAAAGTTTCTTTTTTTTTTCTTTCGAGAAGATAAAAAAAATTTGGAGGAGGAGCAAATTTTTTTTGGGTGGTGGTGGTTGTTTTTTTTAGAAGGTGATAACTTTAGTGACATTTAAAGAGACCACCAGAGGATCCGTTTGAGTCTCGACGACCTTTTCTTGACGGGGGTCTGTCTGGCAATAAGCGCTGGCATATTGTTTAGGGTAAGTAGAAGAATCCGTCATGCCTGGATGAGGCGGTATGTAGCGCACTCCCAGATTAAAGAGGGTGATGAAGGGAAATTTCTCCTCCGGATAGAGCAGTCGGTAAACGGGTTGATTGGGTACAACTCGAACCAGCGGCTGAGTTAAAATGCTATACACCCAGGCCAGAAGCTGATTATTTTTAGGATTATTTTCGGCCAGATGTAACATTTCTTCGCTGGAGAGGACATATCCCTCTTGAGAACTGCCGAGACTCTCAAGATCTTTTATTTTCCTGAAGACGTGGTGTTCGTCGAAAAACACGGAGAGAATGTCCCAGGTTCTTTTACTGGAAGTATGAATCAGAGGCAAAATGTCCGTAGCGTTCCAAAACAATCTTCCGTCATCCACATAACAGCGAATGCTCACAAACTCATTATATAAGACGCGGATCATCATCTTGAGTAGAAATATGGATACGCACAGCAGTCTTTCTCTCTGGGAAATAGAGTCTGTCTTCCACTCGCCTCTCTATATATACGAGAAGACCACGTGATGGATTTTTCTATAAGACGGTTGACTTATAGAAAAAAAAATCAACTTTGTCTACCTCTCTCTCTATGACCTTCTATTTTTTTCCTAAAGGACACCCCGTCACCTTTTCAAAAGTCATGGGATTGAGAGGAACGAAAGAAAAAAAACAACCATCCTTTGTATACTACCTATGACCTTCTCCTAGAGACCCCTGTCATTTTCTTCTTGAGAGCTACGTGATGAAAGCTTTTTTTTTATTCTAGAGTTTATCAACTTTGTAGACACATGACCCCGTCACCTTCTCAAAGGTTATGTCGTATGGAATGAGACACTTTTGGTTTTTTCTTTTGAGGAAATAAAAAATAAAACAACTTTATAATCATCTCTCTATGACCTTTACAAACACTCATGTTTTATCATTTTTTTTTATTTTAGAATTCATCAACCTTGTTCCTCCTCCCCTCTCCCTCTCTCTCTCTCTCTGAGGAGTCTATATAAACGGATCGCCAGCGAGCTCTTGTTCATATCAGACGAGTGTTTCGCCTTGAGAACGGAAAAAAAAACACAAAAGCCATGCTGCTCAAACTGGAATATAACGATGACTATTACGTGCACGCGTATGTGGATCTAGGATTCCTGTACTGGAATGCCAAAGATATCTTGACTCTCTTGCCTACGAACGTCTCGTATACGACGAGTGTTCTCCAAGTCTTTTTTCCTAATCGACACCATTTTATTCGACTAGGCGATTTGGACAACTACTCCAAAGAATGGGGTCAACCGAACCAGATTGTCCTCACTTCGAATGAAGCGGCCTTCGTCGCTTCGAAATCCCTGCATAACAAGTCGCTCTTCCCTTGGATGTGTAAAATATTCATGAGACCTCTGACGAAAATTGAGGAGGACGCGGAAACGTATATCACCCTCCGAGAGACTGTGCAAGACGAACAAGAAAGGAAAAAGAGTCCTCTCTTTTTCATCACTCAATTCGGGATCCATCATCTCCCCAAAATCATCCAGAGACATCAAGCCTTCGTTGAAAAGTATCAGAAAGAGGATGATGGTGATGATGATGATGATAATGATGATGATGATGATGCGATATGGTCTCCAGTTGCTTAAAGAAGGGGAAACGTTCTCCGCTTTCCCTATTCCATAGACTGGAGAGTTGAATCAGGAGACCAAAAAAATGAGTCTTGGAAGGAATGAGTGCATTTCAAAATGCATTCGATTCCTTCCGAGACCCATTTTTTTGGGCCACTCTTTCCTCCAATATTGGGAGAGAGAGAGAAAAGAAATTTATCATCTCCTGTCCACCCAAAAAGAAACTATGTATTCTTGTTTTTCTGGATGCGGCCGAATTTGTAGAGGAATCGTCCAGAAACCGGCCCTCAAGCCCATTTTCAGACTATTTCTATACATATTCGGTCATCAAGATGGTCCGGGGACGACTTTGTTTGGACATCATCTCTATATAGATGGTGAAATTTGTATAGCCATTTCTAAAGAATCTCAGAGAAAACTAAAAGCGAGATTGCAAAAAAAGAAATAGCCTCCAGTGAACACAATTCCAACGACAGTGGATAGGAAAAGTGAAGAGTTGAAAGTGAAAGTCGAAAAACGAAACGGGATCGGCGAGGAAAAATTTCTCAGAGCTCAGAAAAAAAATTCTGAGATGTAAAAAAAAAAAAAATATATTTGTTAATTTTTATCATGTCTTCTAGACATGATAAAAATTAACTCACCCCCCTTTTGTCTGGGAATGTTGTCTCCCACTCTCTAAAAATAGACCATGACTCATCCTTTTAAAGAATAGAATTCAAAGAAAAGAGGGGACGATTTTGTCCGGAGACGACTCTGTCCGGGGACGACTCTGTTTGGACTCAACCATAACGTCATTTTAATATAGTGGAATGTGTGTAGAAATAGTCGGAAAAAGGACTCGAACGCCCGTTTTCAATATATTCCAATACAAAATTGATTGTCCACAACATAAAAAAAAGACATAATTTTTTTCTTGGATGGATCTCCATTTGTATTAGAATATACTGAAAACCGACTCGAACGCCCGTTTTCAGAATACTCCAATACAAAATTGGCTGTCCACAACATAAAAAAAAGACATCATTTTTTTCTTGGATCGAGCTCCATTTGTATTGTAATATACTGAAAACCGATGTGAACGCCCGTTTTCAGTATATTCCAATACAAAATTGGCAGTCCACAAAATAAAAAAGGACATCATTTTTTTCTTGGATCGAGCTCCACTTGTATTGGAATATACTGAAAACCGACGTGAACGCCCGTTTTCAGTATATTCCAATACAAAATTGGCAGTCCACAAAATAAAAAAAAGACATCATTTTTTTCTTGGATCGAGCTCCACTTGTATTGGAATATACTGAAAACCGACGTGAACGCCCGTTTTCAGTATATTCCAATACAAAATTGGCAGTCCACAAATAAAAAAAAAGACATCATTTTTTTCTTGGATCGAGCTCCACTTGTATTGGAATATACTGAAAACCGACGTGAACACCCGTTTTCAGTATATTCCAATACAAAATTGGCAGTCCAAAAAATAAAAAAAAGACATCATTTCTTTCTTGGATCGAGCTCCATTTGTATTGAAATATACTGAAAACCGACGTGAACGCCCGTTTTCAGTATATTCCAACGAACGCCCGTTTTCAGTATACTCCAATACAAAATTGGCTGTCCACAACATAAAAAAAAGACATCATTTTTTTCTTGGATGGAGCTCCATTTGTATTGAAATATACTGAAAACCAACGTGAACGCCCGTTTTCAGTATATTTCAATACAAAATTGGCTGTCCACAAAATAAAAAAAAAGACATCATTTTTTTCTTGGATGGAGCTCCACTTGTATTGAAATATACTGAAAACCAACGTGAACGCCCGTTTTCAGTATATTCCAATACAAAATTGGCAGTCCACAAAATAAAAAGAAGACATCATTTTTTTTCTTGGATCGAGCTCCACTTGTATTGGAATATACTGAAGAAATCCGACGTGAACGCCCGTTTTCAGTATATTCCAATACAAAATTGGCTGTCCACAAAATTAAAAAAAGACATCATTTTTTTCTTGGATCGAGCTCCACTTGTATTGGAATATACTGAAAACCGACGTGAACACCCGTTTTCAGTATATTCCAATACAAATTGGCAGTCCACAAAATAAAAAAAAGACATCATTTTTTTCTTGGATCGAGCTCCATTTGTATTGAAATATACTGAAAACCGACATGAACGCCCGTTTTCAGTATATTCCAATACAAATTGGCAGTCCATAAAATAAAAAAAAGACATAATTTCTTTCTTGGATCGAGCTCTATTTGTATTGCAATATACTGAAAACCGACTCAAACACCCGTTTTCAGTATATTCCAATACAAAATTGGCAGTCCACAAAATAAAAAAAAGACATCATTTCTTTCTTGGATCGAGCTCTATTTGTATTGAAATATACTGAAAACCGACTCAAACACCCGTTTTCAGTATATTCCAATACAAATTGGCAGTCCACAAAATAAAAAAAAAAGACATCATTTCTTTCTTGGATCGAGCTCCATTTGTACTGAAATATACTGAAAACCGACTCAAACACCCGTTTTCAGTATATTCCAATACAAATTGGCAGTCCATAAAATAAAAAAAAGACATCATTTCTTTCTTGGATCGAGCTCTATTTGTATTGCATTATACTGAAAACCGACTCAAACACCCGTTTTCAGTATATTCCAATACAAAATTGGCAGTCCACAAAATAAAAAAAAAATATCATTTCTTTCTTGGATCGAGCTCCATTTGTATTGAAATATATTGAAAACCGACTCAAACACCCGTTTTCAGTATATTCCAATAGAAATTGGCAGTCCACAAAATAAAATAAAGACATCATTTCTTTCTTGGATCGAGCTCCATTTGTATAGAAATAGCCTAGAAATTAGTTCGAACGCCCATTTTCAGTATAATGTAATACAAATGAAATGACATGAAAAATGCAAAAAGAGGAAAAGTAGCCTACCTTGACGGAAATTCTATTCCAAAAGGGGAAAACTTGTATCCAGGTGGGCCCAGAGCACGGCCGGAACTCAAGCGAAACTCGATAGGTTGAAATCGATCCATTAAATAACATTCTTAAAAAACAGTAAAGTTTTATTCACATCGAGTCGGCTGGGAAATGTTTCTGAAAAATAAATTACCCCCCTTTTTAGTCTGAAAATTTGAAAATTGATGTCTTCAATTTTTGAAAATTGAAGACATCAATTTTCAGACTAAAAGGATTTTTTTTTTTCAGCCAGAGAAATTTTTCTACGGCTCTCAGAAATTTTTCCGCACTCGACTGGATGAATAAAACATCCCCGTTTCTTTAAGAATGGGATCACTGTTAACTATTTCAGCATTCGACGTTTCGCGTCCAATAATAACTGCCGGGTGTTCAAGAATGCAGATGCACCTACTAGATTTTCTACAGAGAAGCTTGACTGGATGGAGAGAGTGGATGACTTTTTCCAAGATTCTCGACTTTGGACCGTCAAGAGGTAAAGGATCTTTTTGTTTTTTTTCTTTTAAGAAAATTTATGGATAGATTCATTTCTTTTTGAATGGACCTAGAAAAATAGGACAAAGTTCTTTTCCAAGATTGGATGAGAGAGGGATCCAAAAAAAATGGGTCTCGGAAGGAATCGAATGCATTTGCACTCATTCCTTCCAAGACCCATTTTTTTTTGGTCTCCTGATTCGTCTCTCTCTCTTTCTCTTCTTAGTCCATTTCCGTAAATATAGGGAAAGCGGAGAACCTTTCCCTACTTATTTCTAAAAATCTTTTCTTTATTTTTTTTTCTCCTGAGTTTATGTATATATCAATTCAAATACTTTTGAGAACGGTCATCCCAATTCTCTGTCGTGTTTTCGGTTTCATCGTTCCAACACTCAGTGGACATAGTCTCAGTAGATTTTGGAGCATGAGTCGTCCGTTCATTGTTCCAATATTCAGTGGACATAGTCTCAGTAGATTTTGGAGCATGAGTCGTCCGTTCATTGTCCCAACACTCAGTGGACATAGTCTTAGTGGATTTTGGAGCATGAGTCGTCCGTTCATCGTCCCAACACTCAGTGGATTTTGTCTTTGGATCCTCTGAAGATATTTTGGGGGTCTCATGAGATTCTTTGGAAGGTTCGTCCCAACAGGCTGCTGGATCGTAATGGGGAATATTTTCAGGTATGTCTCCCCAACCCTGCGTCTTCCTCGAGTTATTGGAGGAAGTTGACGACAAAGAAGAAGTAGAAGAGCCCATCAAGTGGAAAGGCGTATGCTCATCCGGATGTTCCATCACTTGGAAACAGGACAGATTATCCCATTTCTGGATGAGGTTATCGTACGCTTTTGGGGACGGATCCTTCTCTAACTGATCGTAGGCCTTATCAAAAGCTTGCAGAGGATTGTCTGCTTCCTCCTGAATCCTCTCCTCTTTCTCCGTTCCGTCTGGATAGACGTGATTGATATGAAAATCTCCTTCCGTAATATGCCATCGATAGTTGCGCACTTTGTTTTCGGCACAATGCAAATATTTCCTCCTTTGATGATGTCGGGCACATTTTTCCCGATACTTCCAAATGATTCCATCTGGCACATAAATTTCCGTCACGGGTTTTTGATAATCCAAGGCTTTAGCAAAGAATTTAGCTTTCTGGCATCCCACCACATAAATCGTGGAGAAGCTGTGAGTGAGCGATTGGAGAATGCGTCCTAAATGGTTGTAGGGAATATGACCCTCGTTCCAACGAAGTCCGTGCCGGTTTCTTGTCAGCCAGGCATTCGTCTTTTGGTTTTTTTCACTCAGTTGGTGGAAGGGGTGGGGAGGAGCAAACGTCAACGATCCCACGGTCAAAAAATCTTTTGTCGCATAGCCCAATTCTTTTAAAACGTAGGTAAATTCACCCTTCTTGTGGTTGTAGGACTGGAAACCCTCTAGATCGAGCACGATAAAGTTTTTTGAACACGCCATGGCGATGAATACGGTGATGTCTTCCACAAACAGGAGCAAAAAAAGAATCGAAAAGGTATATATGTATAACAGGGAAGATCTAGAAAGGAAGAAAAAACAATAAAACGTTTTAGAGTCGTCGTCTTGAAAGACACATTTTTCTTTTCAAAGGGTTAAGAAGAGAGTTCTTTTTAAATGAAGTTATGATTATTATGATTATTAAAAAAAACTAAGAATCAAATCGATTTTATAGATAACCATATTCATAGGACCAAAGGGACTTAACAGCTCAGTTCACGTCTTCTTCTGTTCTCTGAAGAAATCTCGCGGAGGACACACACTTTTATACTCGCACGACATCTGTCGGGATCGCGACCCCATCTAAATGTCAGGGTCATTCCAACCTCTTAAAAGGATCGGAATGAAAGAAACACTTTGATAAAAAATATATTTATGAAAAGATATCTGAGGGTCGTGAGAACATTTTCTCTCTCCCCCCGCCTATTTCAAAAAAAAAAATAAAAAGTCTTTCTTGGATCGCGTCAAGATTACAAAACAACTCACAGGACTTGTTTATCTCGATCTCGCCAGTGTCACCGTTTCACATAAGAAGATGGATGGACCCTGAACTTTAGACATGATAAAAATTAACTCTACCCGCCTTTCGTCCTGGACCGGCGATATACGGATCCGCGCACGAGTTTTCGGTGGAAGAATATTTTTCTCACGAAACGATATTTTACGTTTGGAGTGAGAACGACGGCTGAGGACGAAGTTCATATTGTTCAAACCACAGCCGCTCCTCTCGCCTATTACGAATCATCGTCTCCCAATCTGAAGGAAAGAAGTTTTAAAGTCAGCGACAGGATGAAATATAAGAAATATATTCTAAGACCTTTTCAAAACTATGTCGTTCCCCCGAAAACGCAATATCTCATCGTCACAACCCAGAAGAGTCTCTTTCTCGTCGATCGGTGCTCGTACTCGCTTTGGAAACAATTGAAAGAGGAGATTTCTTTCCAATCGCCGATGATGTTTCAAGAAAAAGAAGAAAACCCTCCGCCACCTTTACCCATCCCTTCCTTAGATGATAAGAGGAGCTGGACCAAACCGTTATTTCCCGAAACAAAATCGACCCGGCAACGGAATGAAATTGAAGTCATCACGATTGAAGATGAGGAGGAAGAAAAAAATTACCTCTTAAAAAACGGTCGACTTACCGGAACCTACCTGGCGTGCAAGATCCGCTTCAGAATCCAGAAGCTTCTTCTTCTTCTTCTTCCCCGACTTGTTCAAACAGGCAACCTCTTTCGGACTCCTCACAGACAGAACCTCTTCCAGTATCCTCTTCTTCTTCTCTAACCTGTCCCGACATCGTAGAGGTAGAATGTCAGACGGGTCCACAAGCTTCAAAAAGTCCCGACATCGTAGAGGTAGAATGTCAGCCGGGTCCACAAGTTCCAACAGGTCCAGAAATCATGGAGGCAGAATCACAGCCGGGTTCACAAGTTCCAACGGGTCCAGAAATCGTAGAGGTAGAATTTCAGCCGGGTAAACAAGTTCCAACGGGTCCAGAAATCATGGAGGTAGAATCGCAGCCGGGTCCAGACATCCTAGATCCCTCCACTCATCCCAAAGAGACTCCAAGTGTTTCAAGACAGACTTGTGAGGATCCAGCCCTTCCCGTATGGAATGATTATATGGACTTACAAAATTTGGTGCAACAGGAAGGAGAAGAAAATAATCATACGGATGGGTGGGTCAAAGACTGTTTAGATCATTTAACCTCGAATGAAATTGAACTGTTATGGAATAGCATTTCTGAAATCACATCGGAAATGGGATAAAAACCAAAACAAAAAAAAACTTTTTTAATAACAAATTGGAGGAGGGTCATGATGTCAATTAAAAAAAAAGATTATATAGAGTCCAATCTTGGTGGTTCACTTCAGTTTTCCAGCATGAGGTGATCCACGTTTCCCGAAATATGGATCCCATTCCAAGAGAGATTGTGTATAGCTTTCACTTCAGTTCTTTTTTTTTATATACCAAGAGGAGAGGGTCCCCAAAGGGCTACCCATGTCCAAAGAGAGAAAGTGTAGAGCGTTCATTTCAGTTTTTTTTTCAAGTTTAGGGGAGGGAGGTCTCAAAATGACACCCCCCCATTTTCAAAGAGAGATGGTGTAGAGCGTTCATTTCTGTTTTTTTTTTCAGTTAGGGAGTTTTCAAATGACTACCCATTTCAGAGAAAGAGAGAAAGAGAGAGAGAAGGTGTAGAGCGTTCATTTCAGTTTTCCAAGGTTAGGATGGTGGTGGAGAATCCTCCAAAATGGCTACTCATCTCAAAGAGAGAGAGAGAGAGAATGCGTAGAGCGTTCATTTCAGTTTTCCAACATTAGAAGGTCCCAAAATACCTTCTGAATTCAAAGAGAGATCGTGTAGAGCGTTCATTTCCAGTTCTTCAAGATCAGAAGAAGAGGGTCCGCTTTTCAGAGACAGCGAAGTGCAGACTTCAGTTTTTCTCCCTCCCCAAGAATAGAGGGTCCCAAAATGGCTTTCCATTTCAAAGAAAGAGGGAGAGGCGTTCATTTCCATTCTCCAAGATAGGGTCGTCTGCATTTTTCCCAAAATGGTTTCCCAATTCAAAGAGAGAGAGAGAGAGAGAAAGGGTGTGTAGAGCGGTCATGTTCATTCTCCAAGATAGGGTCGTCAGCTTTTTCTCAAAATGGCATCTCCCCATTCAAAAAGAGATCGTGACCAATTTTTTCCAGTTTTTTCCAAGATGGGGGGGAGAAGAAAACCTAGGATGGAATAACACGACACACAGAGAGAAAGAGGGAAAAAAAAGCCATCTTGTCATTTTCTGATAGGGTACCGGTGTTCGAATACTTTTGTGACCGACTGTATGACCGGTTGAAGTGGATACGTGGTTTCTGGTTCGTAAAGAATAGGAATCCAGTGCACGGTCGTGGGGATGGCTTGATATTCCATGTACCGCTGATACGGTGATCGAACATATAAAATCGTTTCCGGTTCAGAACCGTTGACGACGAGTCCAATGCATTTCCCGTTAGGATTCGATCGAGTAGCATTTTCGAACCCGATTTGAAACGGGTATTCGATCAAGAGTCCGACCTTCTCAAGCGAATTTCTCTAATCGTACGTATTCAAAATATCTTGGACAATATATTGAGGATGGTGCTGATACGTCCATTGTTTTTGAATGAGCGCCGTACTCTTATTGTACTCAATGGGAAACGGGATGGGTTTCTCAGGATTCACGGACGGTAAAAATTCAATAAAGGAAGACGGAAAAGCCGTTCGCGTTTTCAGAGGATCGTAATAAACGTCCGGTCGATCTTTCCATTCGTTGATGAAATTATGGACGAGGTCATTCTCGTGATGGACCTGGTTGGACAAAAAACAAAGACGATACCTTTTCCCTCCGTCATCTTCTGGTAAATGTAATCTGGGCCCGTTATCATCATCAAAGTAATGTCCTCCTGGATACGGTATATCCCATTCGTCTAAATGTAGAATTGTATGATTATTTTGGGAGCGGTACACGTTTTCGAACACGGGATTTTGTAAATACCGTTCGATCGTTTTAGGATCTTTCACAAAAAATGGTGTGGCGAAAAGTTTGAAAAGATTGTGGGAGGATTCCGATGAATTCGGGATCGTGGGTAAAATGACCCGTTCGTTTTCTAAAAGAAGGATCCATGATGCATTGCGTTGAAGAAAAACGGTACACGACAAGTCCGACATTTTACAATAGGCGGCTAGGGCGAGAACGAGTGGTTTCTGACTCGGGACGACTTTATCGAAATGAGCGAGTTTTCGAATCACAGAAGGTTGAAGCCGCATATGGGCTAAGGGAAAAAAAATCGTATCTTGAATCACATTGAATCCTCCTAAATGCAAGCCATGAAATTGGCTGTAAAGTGTAGCGTATTTATGAATATTCATTATCCTTTGTTTTTGAGAGGGTCGGATTAAAAAAAGAAGAAAATAGACATCTGAGAAAGTATCCGCAAGTGGAAAAGCTTACGATGAGCCGATTTTATAGTTGGCGTAGTATCCGAACTGACATTCGCTAAGGGGTCTAATAAAATCTAAAATCCATGGCTAGAGAATAGATGGGGAAAATCTTTTATGCTTCTGATAAAAACCGCTCGTTGTAAATCCAGAATCCATTGGTTAGAACAGATGCGGGAAATGTATTTGGAATTCTAATAAACAGACGAAACTGCCTTGAGTATCTGCAAGTAAAAAATCTTACGATGAGTCAATTTTATAGTTGAAGTAGAATCTTGGATCCATTAAGGATATTGATAGAACTTGTATGTAATTAGAGAGAAAGGAATGAACAAGATAAAATGAGTTATGAATCATTTCTCCGATCCGTTTTTGGATCTAATTATAAGACATTTATGCCTTTTATTCATACTATTCAGCTTTACTGTTTATTTGTCATTACATTAGTAATTTGTCTAACCATCTACATGATTTATGAAACACAGCAAGATAAATATTAGGAAAACTATATTCCCCCTTCATGGTATTTGTTTTTCAGACATATATATTATGGATTAAGTTATTTCTTTATCAATAGCGTCAGATCCTGGCACCCATTCAAAAAATCATTAATAATAATTTAATATCATTAATAAAATTTTGAAACCTTCTAGTATAAACCTTTTTATCAAATTTTTAGTAAAATAAAAAAGATCCTAAAATCCTTACCTTTTAAATGTAGTGTGTCCCATAGGACAAACCGGTTTGTCCTATGGGACACACTACATTTAAAAGGTAAGGATTTTAGGATCTTTGTTATTTTACGGTCAAGGAAAATTTAAAAGTTTTATGGAATCCTTATATTTTTTTTAATCAATTTACTTTTTAGGTACCAAAAAAGGATTAGATTAAAAAATATAAGACGAAGTGAAAAATAATAGATAATAATTAATAATGAAGGGTAGGAATCAAGATGGATACTGAGGAACCTACAACTTTATCTGAAAGGAAAAGAAAAAGAAAAGCATATTTGAAACATTATTGGTCACTGGAACGAGTAAAAGAAGCAAATCGATGGAGAAAACGAGAAAGGCGAAAAGATCCAAACGTTCGATTCAAAGAAAAAGAATACCAACGAATGAGACGATGGAAATGTTGGGATAACGCTCTTCCTAAACATAGACATAAGCCTGACAATACAGTATTCAAACAATGTCCGTCGATGGAGGAATGTCAAAATATTATTAAACGTATGAATATTTCGGAAGGAACACGAGCTAAGTATGAATTTTATTTTAATGAATTCTATGATTGGTATCAAAAACATGGTGACGGTATAAAATATCATTATAAAAGAGCACTAGAGATATATGAAAGGTATCTGACTGAGGAAAAGAGGAAATCGTATAATAAAATAAAAAATAAAATCGTGTTTTTATACCGTTTGCTCGGTGAAAAAAGGGAGCGCTCGAAACAAATTCATATTAAAAGATGTCAAGGTCCTCTTCTTACATTAAATGATCTCAAAAAACTTAGAAAAATAGTTATAGATCGCTATGAATATGAAGAGATGGCTTTATTTATTCTTGTCATTCTTGAAACTGACTTAAAAGCAAACGAAATTTTAAAACTTCTGAACGAAACAGATCTTCGACGACATTATGCAGAAAAGAAATTGGCATCGTCCAATATATGGGATCAACGTAATCGGTTTTTATATGAATTTTTGGCTTGGGTTATTGCCGGCCCACTTTTCCCTCGATCATTAGATGGTTGCTTAAGAAAATTAAAACGATTCTTTCGAAAGTATTTTCCGTATCGACCCTTTAATCCTTCCTATACCATCATTAAACGTTCCATGAAAATTGCAAAATATCGTAAATATATACGAGAAGAAGCTAAAAAAAGAGATGAAATCAGTGTAACTAATGGGAATCAAGATGAATATTGAGGCATCTACAATTTTGTCTGAAAGGAAAAGGAAAAGAAAAGCGTATATGAAATGGTATTGGTCACAGGAAAAAGTAAAAGAAGCAAATCGATTGAGATCTCGAGAAAGGCGAAAAGATCCAAATGGTAGAACTCAAAACACTTAGATAGGTTCAAAAAAATAGGATAATCATTTCTTTCTAGTAAAACAAAAAATAATATAGAAGGAAAAATCTCTTACCTTTATTGAAGCATTTGTCGTAACGTAGAAGCTGCGTTGAAAGATGTTACCTCTTCAGCAGTACAGACTGATCTGTAGGGAATGTCGGATTGTTTAAATAGATAAGTGAGAGTCTGGATAATTAAAAAACCACAAGGATCAAGTCGATCGAATTGGTAGGAAAAATTTTCTGTAAACTTAAAAAAAAATCCCCCTTTTCGTCTGAAATTGATGTCTTCAATTTTTCGAAATTGTGAGACATCATTTTCGGACAAAAAGGGGGGGTAATTTCTAATTATACCCAATGTAAGATAGAGTCACGGTTTGTTTTTTCAAAAAATTTGAGACTTTTTTTTTTTTTTCAATTTACTCAATTGATTTGGTCCTTACATTTTTTAATGATCCAGTTCATTACGGATCCCGATAAAACCGAGCTATATTCCTATGCACACACTGAGGTTTTCCTTGAATCATAGCCTTTACTTGTGGAAATTGACACATGCATTCATGCTGATTGAACCCCCTATAGATAAATGTACCATTTTGACAAACGTCTTTCGCCAATTCTCCACAATCCGGTCCATTGTAAAAAGCTGGATCCGTACAGTAACACGACCACTGATAGAATCCATTTTTTTCGGTAAGAATAATCATACCCCCTTTTTCAGTTTGACACGGGTAAGGATTCAGTTTGGACATACAGAGTCCTCGAACACATTGCATTTCTTCCCCGTTTGTGCAAAGAAAATCACATGTATCCACACACCAGACTTTTTCTCGTCGACAATCTTTAAGCGGTATAGATTCGTTCATGGGGATGGAATCCGATTCTATGACAGAAGTAGGAAAGAAAAATAGAAAGATACCAAACATCATCAAGAATATATACATTTCAGCCATCTTTTTTTTTCTTTGGACAAAAAACAAAGGATAAGGATATGGAAAGACGAGTTGATCAACACGAAGAACGTCGATCTTGTCGTCAAACGGCTCTTCAGTCTAAAATTAATACTTGGCGAGATGCTTGTACGGCATGCTTTAAAATCATGGATGATTGGGCCACGATCGATTTTAAAAAATTCCATTTCATATTTGAACGATGGGTCTCGATTCTCAATCGTATCTTGGAAAATCCAATTCGTCGATTGGACCGTTACGAAATGTCCATGTATTATTGTGAAGAGCCAGGAGGACCCAAAGAGGTTATTCAGTTATATATTAATGAAACCGAAACCGAGGAAGGAAAAATTCCCGTCTACGTTATTTTTAATCTTTTCGAGTTTATTAAAATTCATCGCAATTACTGCTTAAACTATTCCACTTCGAACAAGATGCTAGTAGATCAAAACAGGGGCACGATCAATATGAACACCTATTATGCTAATCAGGTCAATGTAGATCAAACTCGATTTTATCGTAATGAAACGACATGGCAATTATTATTCATTTTTACTTTACATGCCTTGGCTCATTTAGATGTGTTTGATTTATACGATCACGCTTACTATGATACACACCAGCACGTTCGAGATTCAGTTTTCTTCCGATTATATTTCTATGGACAAGTCATTTGGGGAATATAAAGCAAAAAAAAAAAATGTCTTATCCATCCAAAGTTCCTATTGAGTATGTTCAAAAAGTGTTAGAAGAGAAATTAAATCGAAACGTGCGTCGTTCTGAATTGACAGGGACATGTTCGTTGGGGCACGTTTTATTCGACTTGTCTCATTTACAAAAATTTTTTCCCCGCTATAGTCCAGAAGAGTTTATAAAGTTTCGAGACGATAAATTTATAATCATTCCGGGAAATTACTGGTATGACGCTATGAGTGAAGAACCTCGTGTCCAAGACTATGTAAAACGTTTCTTAAACCGTAATAAAGTAGAAATAAATCCAAATATGCGGCGTCGATCTCAACGTCAACGTTCTAGAAGTCGATCGAGAAGTCGATCTCAAAGTCCAACGAGAGTCCGAACACGATCTCAAAGTCCAACAAGAGTCCGAAGTCGATCTCCAAGTCCAACAAGAGTCCGAAATCGATCCCGAAGTCGCTCTTCGAGTATAGATATAGCATTCGGCATTACTTGGCTCCTCTACCCAAAAAAAGAGGGAGAAAGAGAAAGTCCAAACTCAAAGCTCGTGTTGGCTACGATCAAAAGTTTATAAAAGCCCTCGAGACAAACGAATCGGGTCTGATTCTAAAACCGACTCAAGGAATGGATCGAGATTTAAATTTGCCGGGATCTATTTGTCGGGGTATTCGCCAAGTCTGTCGCTACAATGATCCTCAAACGAAACGTTACATCAATTTTGTTCGTGACGGGAGTGAAGACGATGAGTACGTGCTGCAACTGGAATATTAACAAATGACGGGATTTTCTAACGGATTAAAAGCCAGCGGGACAAGAGCCTTCCAGTGATCCGAATAATATAAATTATAAGGATCGTAATCATATACATAAGACGGTAAAATGGCTTTATCGGTATGATTCTTCCAAGCATAATCATCTCGAAGGGACAATAATACTGATTTAGAAGTGCACGGTGACAATAAACCTTGAATCATGCGTGTTTCCAGTAAAAGAGAAGAACGAGGTCCAAAATATTCGGGATCCATAATTTGATGAGTGATCTTGGCCGTTTTATAGTTATACACCCATAGTCGTATGGACTGGGGTAAATATCGAGTACTTTCGTCGTGAGTTAAGTTCAAAAATTCTCGAATGGCAGGAATGTTACTATTCAGATACATTATGAAATTATAAATTTGTTCTTCGAACATCTTGTATTTAAACATATCAAATTCAGCAAGATGGTGACTGGACAGTTTAACACGAAAACATTTTTACGGATATTGATTTATATTAAAATCTTTAGGATCGATTTGTCGTCGAATAACCAATTTACTACTCTCGTCCGAAGTGATAAATTCCAGTTTATATGGATTGGGTTCTTCTAAATATCTTTGATTCAACTCGAAACATGGAGAGTCAAATCGTTTTACTTTCCCGTCTGATTTATAAACCTCTTTGTAATAAATATCCATGACCACATAACCCACTAAAATGGGATATTTTTTCTGTTTCAATAAATCGAGGACGAGTTGTTTATAATCCATCTTCTTGTTTATCTCGCAGAAAGCCACGTTCGAATGAGTTGACGAATAGGCTCATGGGGCATGAGTTCTTGAAAAGTATCTAAAACCTCGGCCAGACTGCGTTGTCGACTTTTACAAATCAGTTGATGCGTTACATCGTTGAAGACGACTTTCTCGGAGAGAATGCATTGACCACGACATTTCTTCTTAAAATAATCCGGATGCATGAGTTTCACGTACCGAATAATGTCTCGAGTCGTTCGTCGTTTCAAGAACCGATGCCATTTCTTCTCGTTTAAAAATTCTCGATGACCGATGCGTTCTCTCTTTTCCACATTCAGAGCTCCAATATCCACGAGCACGGGATGATGGTCCGTGTACACAAAAGAACATAATTTTAAAACGGGAGCCGTTCCTCCGAGTCGATAACAAATACTACACAAGAAAACAATGAACGTGTAAAACGTTTCTGCTAAATATTCCGGTTGAAGAATGCGAGCACTATAAAGTCCAGGATTCATTTCAAAGAGACCTATTGTATATCCCGAACGTTCTCGGAAATGCGTCGCAAAAGGCAACACATACTCCGAACTCAATTGTCGATGAAGAAGGATCAAATCGAAAAAATGTTCAGGCAAGTCACAAGAGCTGCTTGCACTGTAAGATCTCCACTGCATCGAGTGGGAAGTAAACAGGCAGTGGAATCGTGTTTGATTGAAATTATTTAAAATGAGAAAACAGGCATAATCAAAATGCCAAGGACATTTGGAAGGAGCATAATAAACAATTTCTTTCACGTGTTCAATAATAGTATGAGTGGTGGATCGACTCATCTTCTTCTTTCTTTAAAAAAGAAAGATGGTGGTGGTCTGTGTCTTAGATATGGATGAGACGCTTGGATACTTTGAAGGAGAAACATTTCAAATTCGACCCAAAACCAATTTCCTGATCCAGTTTTTACGTCTTTGCAATATCGATATCATTTTGTGGAGTAAAGGTTCGGATGATTATGTCGAGCGAGTGATCAACAGTTCATTGCACGATATTGCACGATATGCGTATCGGATATTTGGCCGCACACAATGTGAAAAGTCGTGCCGAAAGTATAATATTTCAAAATGTTCGGAACATACCAGAGTCTTGTACGATTACGACATTCTTTTAATTGGGGTCGATGATAACGTCAATGAAAATATGGACGAGCGCTATGATTTAAGAATTCACGTGAAGCCGTACAAGCAGATAGATCCCCGTGATCAAGAACTGTATAAAGTCGTGGAAAAAATTACCCAATTTTGTATAGATCATCAACGAGAGTTGTAGATGAAGCGAGATAGGGTTTCTGCTATGTCAACTGGGAACCCCATTCCGTATAGAGAAGTGAGTACGAGAAAGGTATGTGTATATAGTTCTTGAAGCAATGACGTCATTTTTAAACAAACCAATAGCGAGCCAGTTTTAAAAAATGATGATTGGGAAAAGGTCGGTTGAAAATCTGGCTGGAAAAAATATGTCAGGAAAATTTACAACCATTAAAAAAAAAAAAAAAAAAAAAAAAAAAAGAAAAAAAACTTTTTGTTAATTTTTATCATGTCTTCTAGACATGATAAAAATTAATGACCCCCCTTTTTTGTTTTCAATGATGTCTCAGCACCATGTTTCTAAAATACACCATGACTCACCATTTCTAAAAATAAAATTCCAAGAAAAGAATGAGTCAGTTTATTTTTAGAAATGGTAAGACATCATTCAGAGACAAAAGGGTGGTAGTGTTAATTTTTATCATGTCTACAGACATGATAAAAATTAACAAAAAGTTTTTTTTTTTTTTTTTTTTTTACTCTCCAGATATTTTTGTTCCAGCTCTCACAAAATTTTTTTCCACTCGACTTCATCAACCAAACAAGACTGCAAAATTCTTTCTAGAATGAATTCTCGCTTATCTATTTAAGTCATGCCATTTTCGCTTCAAATCAGTTTTTGCTGCTGAAGAGGTAACATCTCCTAAGGCCAGTAGTCTAATAACCAAGATACTACATTCTACTTTGTTCGAAAAAAAGAAATCTATTGAGTAAGAATGTATTATTCGTTGATTATCAAGAATATTCTTTCTTCTCCCATCCTTGAGAAAGCTATCGACGAATTAAAAGAACGTCAAGGTGCTCTCAACTTAATATGTCCCAACTGGGAAGATGTTTTAAATCATGATCCGCTGTACGAGACACATTGTCAACAAAAAGTTCAATTTTCCAAAGGAACTCGAAAAGATACTGTTCACATCCGAAACATTATTGGTTTACAAAATTGCTATAATGTTCTCGTGGCTGGTTATTGGTATTTGAAACCGGGGGAGAACAATAAAACAGGAACTTCGTTCATGACTCGACTGTGTGCTCCTTTAACTAAAATTGGCGAAAGCATGAAAGAGAATCCGCAACACAAATTTGCGGAGAATTGTCGTTTTTTCATGGACCGGTGCGATCCCGCGTTTTGCTCTGCTTGTAAAGGAGCCCAAGATAAATTTCAAATTCATAGAAATATGTGGTATATACGAAAGAGTCGGATGTTTAATGGAGAGGGTTTAAAAAATACTTTTCAGTGTTCGATTGAAAATATGTTTGGTACGACGACTTCTTTTCTAGGTATTCTAAACCTTCAAATTTCTAACCGGTACACTTTCGGAGAAAATTCGTACAAGGTAGGAGGTTTAGTTCGCGAATTTATCTTATTTAAAGAATCTGTTCTGTTCTCGACCGATCTGGATATCGAAACTCCTCTTTCCCTCCCTGTAGTCGAAGAGATGGAAGAAGGGGAAGAGAAGTGTCCCGAAATTATCGGTATTCCCAATTACTTCAAACCCGTTACTCATTTTTAAATAAGAAGAAAGCATTTAGAAATGGATTTATGGAAAATCCATCGTCGACATTTATTATCCAAACGACGTTACCGATTTTTTGCCAAGATGGCTCAAAAAGAAATGGATCAACTTCCCTATCTCACCCCTCATAATATGTTTATTCATCGAGGTTTATCGGAATCGCTGTTGAGTAACAGTTTTGTGATTACCGATCATATGCTTTCCAGCATTATACACCGAAAAGATAATATTGATCCTCAGTACAGTCAATATTTGAACAAAATCGTTCCTTGCCGCAATTTTAATCAACCTCTTCTCCTTCAGTTAATAGCCACCTCGATCGCGGAAAAGGTGAAACTGGAACAGAAAGAATTACCGATGGACACAAGAGGACTTCCTAAAGACCCAATAGAGGATCCAAATGCTAGAAAAGTAAGTGTTATTAAGGGGGGTCCAGGAACCTCCACGGAGGATGCACTGAATCAAATGTTTGGTGTAAACAAGTAATTTAAAAAATAATGGACGACCCTGTCAAAATGGTGAAGGTTCAACGAAACGATATGGTCTACAGTGTTCGAAAATATTTATTATCGATCCAGAATCTACAAACCAAATATAAACTTTTGCAATATTTTGAACAAATAGGGGCCCAACGAGACAATGCCTGTCTGGTGCATGAAGATCGAGGCGATAAAATAAAAGTTGTGAACCTCTATTGAAAAAAAGAAGATGACGCTTTGGATATTTCTTCTCGTCTTTTATCTTTACCTGATCATGATCTACCTGTTTCGAAACGAGTCCCAAACGACTACAACCCTTCCTTGGCAATCCATTTCTTACCACCCTCCTCAGCGGACGACGCTTTATTCAACTTGCATTCACGCAACCGATTGTGACGACGATCAAATATGTTTTCGGGGTGAATGTCTTGCCAAACTCCTTCCCTATGCTACTTGTTCTTCAGCTACGGGAGAGTGGGTTCTGGTGAATCAAAAAGGATTGAAATTCGCGACCTGTTTTTGTAAATACCCTCATCTCGTCACGAAAAAAGAACGCGGGGGGAATTGTGACTTGGACATTGCTTGCGGACCTCACGGCCGATTAAAAAGTTTAGACAAAGATCCTTTGAAAGAAGGTAAATGTGTTGCGATTTTGGATACAAGCCGCTTTTGCAAGGTTTCGGGTGTGAAGAAATGACCGCTCACGAACGATTAGCATTTTCGAAGGAAGAAGAAAAAAACAACGTATGGGATCCGACCGTATTTTCCGAAAAGTATCTCGCGTCTTTCCAAAAACACGGTTACTTCAAGCAGCCCTGTTCCTTCGATGCTTTTACAGGTCAGCCTTTAAAACATACTTTTTATCATGCAGAATTTGGAAGTTGTGTGTGTGATCCGAGGTATGGGAATATCGGGGTGCGACTCGATCATCCCTATTATTTGAAAAATAACGATAAGGGCTATAATGCTTGCGCGAATATTTTTAAAAGCGAACCCGATTCCCCGATCCATCATGTGAAACTGTTTGCCTATTTCTACATGTTTGATTATTCGCCGGTCGCGTTCATCGAATTTGAGAATTTAGACCCGACTCAATTATCCTATCCTTTCAATTATTACGTGGTCCAATCCAAGAAACACCATCTACAAATCGAAGAAACGTGGCCTTTTGACTACATGCAATATGTTTTTAAGTACCTTCCCTTTACGGTGCATACGCGTCACTGCCACGAAGATCCTGTTTTTCATGTCAAAACGTGCTACGAAACCATTATTCGACAAAACCAGCTCACGCGTTGCCAGTTGATCGAGCAAGAACTGGATGGAAAATTAAGTCAACACGCGAACGCCTACACGCTCCTGTATCGATATCCCGTATGTCTTTTTTCAGAGGAGGATCGACGCGTTCCCGAAATTTATCAAGGCCATGTTGTTCTCAATCCTTTCCATTTACTGTTGAAAACCCTCCCAAACCTTCTTCGATCGAACGGTATTCAGATGAAACCGAATGAGGAAGGCATGTGGCATGTCACGTTCGCTCGAGCTCCTTATGTAGAAACATATGCGGCGACGTTAGATCCAGCTGTCCTTCCCGATATTAAAGGAGAACCCACGAAAGCGTTGGAAAAAGGTCATTTCTTTTAAAGAGAAAGAGAGAGAAAATCAAAATAAAAGAAAGGGAGACATATAATCAAAATAAAAATGAAACGCGCTCATGAAGAATCCGAAAAGGAAATGGACCATGAAGAGGGGGAGAAGGAGGAAGAAGAACCTACCCATAAACGAATTAAAGAGTCGGACGTGTCTCTATTATTAGAGCTTCAAAATAAACACACGGATCCCAGTCAGCAAATGAATCGAGAATTGGAAACGGCTCGCGAAAAATATCTCGTTTCTTATCTACGGAAAGTCATTGAAAAACTGCCCATGAGTAAACATATTCTAGATTCAACGACCGAAATTCCAGAAGGCTACGAAGGATTTTTAAAAATGTATAGTATCGCTAAAACATGCGTCCATTCGGAAATTCAGTTAAAAAAATTGATGGCGTTTAATTCCATCTTTGACATCTTGAATGGCGTGATCGGGAAAGTCATTCACGATAAATATATCGCTCCATATTTAACGAAACTTGTTACCGATCATGATTTGAATCGGGCTTTTGCCGTATTCCAAGAAACTCTGCAAGCAGACGATACGAACGTATCCACGGAACTCCATTGCGTTTCGTTTTTGATTCAAGACGAATTGTCAAAGAAGGAACCTATCAAAGTCCCCAACCCATTGTATAATCGTTTCACGCAGCAAATGTATGCCGTCAGTAAATACGTGACAAGTATATTAATGGCGATCGCAGCGAATCATGCAACTGCATCTACGCCTGACTTTGAAATGATCGGAACACCTAGAAAAGGAGAAAAATAACCAATGAAAAAAAAAGCTTAGGAATACGAAAGTCCATTAGTAACAAAACATGACAATGTCAGTTGGAAAAATTTTCTAAGAGTTAAAAAAAAAAAAAAAAAAAAAAAAAAAACTTTTTGTTAATTTTTATCATGTCTTTAGACATAATAAAAATTAACTCTACCCCCCTTTTTTCTTTTTGTTGTCAATGATGTCTCACCCTTTCTAAAACTAGATTTCTAAACAAAAGAATGAGTCATATCGTTCTTGGAAATTTATTTTAGAAACATGTTGACACCTGATTCAAACCAAAATAGGGGTGAGGGGTGGTAAAGTTAATTTTTATCATGTCTAAAGACATGATAAAAATTAACAAAATTTTTTTTTTTTTTTTTTTTCAGCCAGTTCAATGTGGACAAGACATTACCCTTTTTTAACCAGAATAAACTTTCACTTAACTATTTAAATCGTCAGTCAGTGCTGTGGCCTGGATCCAAGCTTATACTCCATCATAGGAAAAAACCTTCTTATTTGGGTCCATATTCTTAAAAGAATTTCTTTTTTTGAATGTCTATTCTCCATTCGATAAACCACGCAACCAACACCAGAAACACGATCCATCGAAACTGAAATATATAGAAGAGTTTAGGAAAGAAATGAAATCCATGGAATATAATTTCGGCCGCTTCATGATACCGTAAACGCCGATCAAGGTTGACGAGCTGTTTAACCGGTTCAGGAGCGATTAATAATTGTCTGTCTTGATTCACCAGAATCACGGAATGAGCCCAATCCACCTCATTTAAAGAATCCACGTTGAATTTTTCTGCCGAGGGGTAATTGGGATAAACATGTTCCGTTACATATCGTAAATGCGCGTCTAAGAGTTGAGCTGTAAAAATAATATTTTTGGGATACGTCAATAACAATTGACTTCTTAGAAATTCTTCCTGATAAGGAATCCAAGCTGATGAACGATCAAGAATCGTTTCCATCATGATATTATTTCATCTACTCTGTTTTTTTCTTCTTTACCTATTCCAATGTTTCATGTACCGAAATTTACTCGTCTATTATTCGGGACAATCCATCCCTTTTCATTTCAATCTTCTTCAATGGTATCGACAAGTCCATCAAGAAATCACATAATAAAGGAATCATTAGTGGATAAAACAATGTTTGGTTTTAATCTTCGTTCGACTCTCGCCATAACCATTTTAATATGTCTGGTGACAACACTGGTCATCATGGCCCTCATCGTATATCGTCTCTCCTACGGCAGTGTGGCTTTCGTTTACGATGCTGCCGATCCGAATAAAGTCACGACCAAAGGAACGACAGCGAGCGATTTCTGGGCCAACAATAAAATGTTGCTCATTGGTCCAACGGTTGTCAATGTGATCAATATACTAATGGTCGGTTTATTACTTTACGTGTAACCGGAAAGAGAATAAAGACTAGATTCAAAAATACATCACGATGGATACAAAGGCTATCATGGTAATTATCTTATCAGGAATTGTATTTGTCTCGTTACTCAATTTCGGCTACCTGGCAACAGCTATTTACAGTGATGCGACACCCAAAACAGGAGCCGAACATTTTAATCAACGCAACTGGATGTTTTACGGAAATATAATGCTACATATTATTGCTCTGATGCTAGGTGGAGGCATTTTTATGAAAAAGTAATGATTTAATTAAAAACAATATGACAAGACCTACCCAAGATGAATCCAAAATCTTTCAGCGAAATACTTTCATAGATAACGATGAGTCACTCGTATTCATAAACACGTTCAAGGTGATGGACGGGCGTAACTTCAATCCAAGAAGAAATATACCAACAACTGCTTTTATTGACATCTTGCCCACTCAAGAAGGAAGAACAAGAATGATCAGAGTCAGCTAGAAAAATTTCCCCAAGAGCTTAAAAAAAAAAAAAAAAAAAAAAAAAAAAAAAAACTTTTTATTAATTTTTATCATGTCTTCTAGACATGATAAAAATTCACTCTACCCTCCTTTTCATTTTGAATGATGTCAACATGTTTCTAAAAATAGATCTCTAAGAATGAATCATACTTTTCTTGGAAATCTATTTTTAGACACATGTTGACATCATTCAAAACGAAAAGGAGGGTAAAAATTAACAAAATAATTTTTTTTTTTTTTTTTTTTTTTTTTTTTTTTACTAGAGAATAATTTTCTCAGCTCTCAGAAATTTTCCCAGCCAACTCGATTGACCAGACCACCATTTTCTTACAATAATGAACTTTCACTTACTTATTTAAACCATCCCAGTTTCACTTCAAATCAGTCTGTGCTATGACCTGAATACAAGCTTCTGTTCAGGTATGTTAATAATATATTTTTTGTTTCTTTGGCTTTTCGCGTTTAGTTTATGTGATTCGTCTTTCGCTATAGAGATCCAATATTTTATAATGGCAATTTTGATTTAAGATGGTCACCATTTTCGCCATTTTCCGTAGCGCTTGATCTGCTCGAGTGTCCATGTTGCGTCTATCTTCATAAGACATATCTAAATACAGCTCATTGGCGTTCGGTTCAATATTTAAGTGATACACTTCATGATTGCGTTCTTTGTCCATGAGAAACTTGAACACATCAAATTCATTTGGCCGGCGATCTGATTTGAACGGTTTCAGGACTCTCGGACTGTAAAGTCGTTTCCTCTTCGGATCAAAGACGAAACCCGGACAAGGTCCACCTTTTTGAGAACGAACTTCCACCTCGTCCGGTTCGACATCTTCTTCAACCTGTCGGCCATTGTCGGAACGATACTGTAATTTAAACCGTCGCCAATTGTCAATAAACGCGTCGAGAGTATCCTCCGATTCTGGAAAATATTGTCGGTAAAGCGTTTCGGCTTGAGTTTGTTCTTCGGGTAATAAATTGGCATACTCCACATATTCAGTGAACAATTTCCGGAAAATAGGATCTTTCTCACTTAAATAAGTGGCCATTTCATCCAACGTCATTTCGTATAACTGTTCGACAAAATTCATGATGGAAGTGCTTTTTTCTTCTTATTATTATTATTGAATTTTCAAAGCGGACATTATATCTTCCATTCTCTCACATTTTATTTTGTATTTTAAATATTTGAAAGATGTGATGGCCATGAGCGCTAGGAAAATGACGAGCGTTAAGACCGTGAAATGAAATTTAAAGTGAGTTTCTTCCTCATGCACAATCAACACGCAAATGGAATAGAGTAATCCGCCCGCTAAAGCAAAGATACCGAACGGTTCTAGCTTCGAAATATTCATGGGGATCCTAAAAGCGACTGGGCAACTCTCAAGTTAGTAAATACTTTATTCCAAAATTCTTCGTGAATAGCGAGCGAATTTTCTAAAGAGGCCTGGAACGTTTCGTACTGAGGCAAAGTTTGAGCAAACGATAAAATACAGTCTTTGGGGTTATTTATCGGCGTATGAACTAACCATTCGCATAACCGGTTCCACGTCTCGGGCCAACATTGAATTTCTTGGTTGAACCGATCGGCAATCGAGGGACCGAACGTTTCATTCAAAAACCAAGAAATGCAAGCTACAGTTTGTTTCATAATCGTTTCTGAATTCATGGTTCCTTATTTTTAAATATTTTTTTTCATTTATTTCAGAAAAAGAAAAAGAAGAGCAAAGAATGAATCATTTAGACGAATTGTTTCAGTACCTTCTCCAACACAAGAAAACAATTGTGTTTGGGAACCTGAGTCGATTACCCTATGTGATCAACAATTACATTTCCAAACATTTATCCCACCTAACCATTTTTGTCATTTGTCCCTTTTATACGTACCCGTCTTCCCCTCATGTGCGTGTGATTAAACCGGAAGAATTGAGCACGAACACGTGCGATTTATTATTCTACATTGAACCTTTTCCGCATGCCGTTTTACACCACGACATTAAAACGGCTCAACATCTCGTCATTTTAACGAGCCACATGATTTTTATCGATCGATATCATACGTGTTCCTATTTATCCTATTTTCATTTCCCGGGAAGTTTAGAAAGGTATATGGAAAAAACCAAACAGCTGATGGATTTGGAACAGACGTTCCTTTACAAAACGGATCTACCCGAAGTTAAAGAGTCCAAGAAAGCTCTTTCGATCGGTCCTAGTCCTACCCTGGATCGATGGATCAGTCCCGAGAATCCCGATCCGACTCCCTTAGAAAACACGTCATGGATTTTAATCGATCTCACGTCCTTCCGGAATACGTCGTCACTGTTATTTCATTTTTGGACAGCTTTTGATTACATGCTGAATCATATCGATCGCATTGAAGGCTGGCAATTGTGTTTTAAAACGTCCGCGGAAGCTCGTGCTTATAAGAAACTCGTTCAGAAATGGATCGATTATCTCTGTTGTAGGGAATTCCAGCACGGGAACGTGTTACAATTGAATGAAATTCTCTCCCTCACGCCTTTTTATCGAGCAGGGACGGTCGATCTTCCCATTATTTTAGAAAAGAAACGATTCGGACCTTTGGAATATATTCTTTGCACATCGGTTCAAGATGCGTATCGAGCTTCTATGCGATATAACTTAGATCCTGTCGTCGGATCCGTGTTTCGATTGAAATAAAGTCAGAATGAATGATCCTAACGAGGATGATGTTTCGAAGGAAATTTCACCTCTTGGAACACCCGAAGTTATTTATTATGACGATATTCTACCTTCACAAATTCAAAACCAAGTCGACCTTCCCGACGATTTCGAACTTCAATTTCCTCTCCACACGTATGCCAAATCCGATGTAACCACTAGCCCTTACATTATTCGACCGTCCGTTTCTCCTTCTTCTCGAAGTTCGAGTCCAAGTTCAAGAAGAAGTCCAAGAAAACGCAGTCCGAGTCCAAGAAGCAGCAGAAGTCCAAGAAAACGCAGTCCGAGTCCAAGAAGCAGCAGAAGTCCAAGTCTAAGCAGGAGCAGAAGTCCAAGTCCAAGAAGAAGAAAAAGTCAGAGAAATCGTAGTCGTAGTTTAGAAATACGTCATTCTAGAAGAAGAAGTCCTGTAAGAAGAAGTCGTTCGGCTTCCTTTTCATCGTCTGCATCTTCTTCTTCCTCTCCTTCCAATATGAATCGTAGAGGAACACAAAGACCCATTCGTAGAAGACCTATGAGAAAACGTCGAGGATACGTTCTTGGATCTCGAACCGTTCGTGTGGGTCCTAATCGATTGCTTCATAAATATGGTAACCATTCCATTACGTTTGTGACCGAAGGTGGAGCCCACATAAGAAATAAGAAAATTCCCAATAAAGCTTGTTGATATCTATTAAGTCATTGCTCACGACGGCATCCAACAGCTCGAGATCGATTGCCACGACAAGCTCGTATTGTTTTGAGAAAGAAAAGAGCTTAAACACAACGAGTTGAAAAAGAAACAATATCCAAGCAATTCACAAAAGCCAAAAAACAATTCAACAAAATAATAAAGTTCACTTACCAAAATGTATATATAATAGACTTTAACTGAAGATCTTTCGAGGCTGGTATCCAAAGCACAAACTGATCTGAAACCGAAACTCGAGTAATTTAAATAGTTAAGTGGAAATCCTTTTTCTGGTTTTATCGATCGAACCAACTGGGAAAAATTTCCAGAGCTGTATTAAAAAAAAAAAAAAAAAAAAAAAAAAAACTTTTTGTTAATTTTAATCATGTCTTCAGACACGATTAAAATTAACTATCCCCCCTTTTGTTCAAATGATGTTAATCTGTTGTCTCAATATGTTTCTAAAAATAGAACATGACTCATTTCTTTCTTGGAAATTTATTTTTAGAAATATGTTCGAAAAGATGAGACATCATTCCCAGACAAAAAGAAGAGAGAGTTAATTTTTATCATGTCTAAAGACATGATAAAAATTAACAAAAAGTTTTTTTTTTTTTTTTTTTTTAAGCTAAATTTTTTAATACTACCCAACTTTTGCTTCTCCTTTCTACCTCCCCCCCTTTCGTTTCACAGTATATAAACAGCTGGAGCTGAGACGATTTTCTCATTTCATACTGAGGACAAGATGGATCAGGAAAACACTGTAACCCTGGAACCTTTGACATTACCCTTGAAGGATCGTCTCAAGTACGTGTTGGATGAAGTCGTGCTGGAAGAATTTAATCAATCTAATTTGTTTACGACTAAAACCACCGTTCAGTTGAGAGTTTTAAAAAGAATAGCTAATATGATGATGTTTCCGTGGACCTTGATTCAAGATTTGAAACCTCTTGTACCCGTCCATCGATACTGTTTAAATACCATTTGGCGTTTATGGATGGATGTGCAACAGCAGTTGGTACAAAATAAAACCATCTCCACGCCAGATGAATGGAATATGATCGAGAAAGTTTTATCTAAAGACTATTCTAGATCGACCGATCTAATAAGACTTTCCAACATCTTATTCAAACGACAGGAAATACCTAAGATAGAAGTGTATAAATTATTTGCCGTAGACGGATTGCTGGGCGAGGATCTGCAAAAGTATGTTTTTAATCTACAGTACGGAGGAGATGAAAAAACACCTTTAAACGAACAAGAAGCTCTAGATTTTAAAGCAGTTCATGCTCGAATCGTCCGTTGTTTATATCACGAAGTTTCCAAACGATCGGAATCTCTTCTCTACGTGGATGTGATTCGACGTACTATAGAAGAAATAATAAATACTACACCTTCTACCAGTGATGAAGTAAGCGAATGGGGTGCATTGTATTTAAAGTATCTTGGAGAGGATCTATTTTTAAATATATTTTACGAAATTAAAGTCTGGAAGACGAAAGAATTGGAACAATACCAGGCGAAAAAGAATCAACAAGAAAATAATTCTCAAAAGAGAAAGAATGTGAGAGAGGATCCTAGAATCAAGAAGAAAAACAGAAATAATATGTCGGACCCTACTTTAGCTTCGAGTGATTATTTCGACCCTTCGATTGTCGATTTGCAACCTGTTCGTTATCCTTCTCCCAAGAGTCCACCTCCATCGGAAAAGGGGGAAGAAGATCCTATTTCTCCCGAGAGTCCACCTCCATCGGAAAGGGGAGGAGAAGATCCTGTAGAAGCTTCCTTCGAAAGACTAGAGTGTGAAGACGAAAATGTAGAAACTACAAGTAGTGAACAAGGCAAAACGAACCCCTAGAGACTCGGAACATTTTTTCCATGGCTCTTTAATGGAATATAAAGAGTGGACAGTCCAATAATACATTGAAGGTATGTGGGAGACTATATATATATTTTTTGGAATAGATTTGAATACTTTAGATGCACAAATATTAGACGAAATGAACTTGTTTTTGTCCTTTACAAGAAGAACTACTAACCATGATAAAATGTTTTTCGAATAGCATCCTTTCCAAAATATGTTTTCATCAGGTTCCATCCTCAACTGTAAAAACTGATTTTGACAAGATTTTATAGATAAGATAGTTCATTAAAAAATTTTTTTGAGAACTGGTTTTTATCGCTATTCCATACGCAACTGTAAAAACTAAAATTTATAGGATTTTATAGTTGAGACAATTTATTTTTTAATTAAAAAAAATTTTTTTTTCGAACTGGTTTTTGTATATGTTCCATACGCAACTGTAAATACTGAATTGAATCTCATTTTATACTTGTTACTATATAAAAAAAAAGAATCCTTTTATTTTTGTTGTTAAAAAAGCAACAACATCGAACTTTTTTTCGATATATAGGAACAAAGCCCTCCTCCAAGATGAAATGGGATTCGTTTCAAAATAGAAATGAATATACTGTCACTTCTTACGATCTCGATCACGCTATTCGGTATGCTCAAGAAGCGACTCAACTCTATATTTACGAACAAGCTCTTCAAAGTCGGTGCGCTTTTATTTTTAAACATACCACCTTCCAAATAAGAAAAGCCAACTCCAAACGGGATTACTACATACCTAAAACCCTCGATCCGGAACAATGTCACGTCGTCGAAAAATTTGTTTTTACGCAAACGGGATGTGACATGATTGCCTGCTTCCCTTTTCAAGAAAATTTAGAATCGTGCTCCCCGGAAGATGAACCGCGATGGATTCGACTCGGAACGGGTTTCAGTTTAGCTTGCCAACCCGCCTGCGATCGTTTATATTCCAACACGCAGCAGAGTATGGACACGGAATATCGAAATGGAAAATGTGTAGCCGTAAATCTCGCCAAGAAATTATTAGCTCTCTTGCCTGAACAAGTTTTCTTTCAATCAAATCATCCTTCTCTTCCTCATCATCATGCCGGCCTCAATCTCGTCGAGGGTCATTTACGACTCAACCAGCCTTATTGTGAAGCGTACGGTCTTGTTTTCAACGGGTCTGATTGTGTGACGACGACGGGGCAATATATTGGCGAATTTTTCTTGGGAAGCAGTATCTATCGATCTATTTCCACTCTGCAAAAAAATCATACGTTACCACCATATCCTCCTCATCTTCCCGACTTTGTACAAAATTGGCCCAAGAAACATGTGAAACGGTCCTTGGTTCATGAATTGGCGATTGATGTAGGGATCGATATCGGATTAGAAGCCGCGCAAAAAATCCTTGAAAAACGGATGCCTAAACTCTTAACCAAATTGAGTATGCAGTCTCTTCCCATTCAATCGGCCATCCTTCAAGCCGTCGTTCGGACCCAAGTAAGTACGCTCGCAACACTTTCCAGAATCGCCGCGACAGGATTCTCGGTTACTTCCAATGTGCTGACGGGTATAAGTATTCTGTCCGCCGTACTCGATATATTGGATCCGTTTCATTTCAATAAAGTGCTGACCGCTCAAACTCTTTACGATATCGACTGGCGATTAGACGTTCAGTTTTATCAATCGGAAACGGACCATGTTCTAGAAATCACACCCGGTCTTCTATGGGACGTGTTAGAAGAAGATGCGAGCGATCGATACCTCTTCTTTGCCGAGAAAGTGCAAGAATATTTAGATGCTATCCATAAAGTGCCCATGACCGATCGACCCCAAACGCGAATGTCATTTCTCCAAAAATCACGAACAGACGAAAGAACCCCGAAAAATTGGATTTATTTCACGATAATTGTTTATTTGTTAACAGGATTCACCTTCCTATTTCAACCCTACATGCATTACTTATGCGTGACCATCTTTTTCCTATTTGTGTTTTATTTTTATCGTCATTCTAAATGAAAGCTGAAGATTTTTGGAGAGAAAAAAAACGAATGACTTGGAGGGGGAGTAAGTAACCAGTGAATAAACTAAAAATCAGTTAGTACTTACAAATTATAAGAAGATGTTTCTTCTTTCACAGCACAGAGTGATCTGAAGTGAAACTTGGAGTTTAAATAGATAAGCAAGAGTCTCTTCCAGAAACAATTTTAACATGTCTGGTTTTCTGGATCAACTCGGCTGGGAAAAAACTGTAAGAGCTGAGAAAAATTTCTAGATGAAAGAAAAAAAAAACTTTTGGTTTATTTTTATCATGTCTTTAGACATGATAAAAATTAACTACCTCCCCCTTTTGTCTGGGAATGTTGTCTCACACTTTCTAAAAATAGACCATCACTCCTTTCTAAAGAATAGAATTCCAAGAATGAGTCATGGTTTGTTTTTTTGAATGGGTGAGACATCCTTCCCAGACAAAAAGAGGGGACAGTTAATTTTTATCATGTCTATAAGACATGATAAAAATTAACCAAAAGTTTTTTTTTTTTTTTTTTTTTTTTTTTCAGCTGTGAAAAATTTTTTCCCAGCCGATTCGATGGACAAGATACCATTTTTTAATAATGGACTCGTTTATCTATTTAAGCTTTCCAAGTTTCGTTTCAGATGAGTCCATGCTGCGAATACTGTTCTCCTGAAGATCTTTCAATAATACCACTTTCTCGGATAAAATTGATCACCATTCGCTTTTTTAGCATAACTTAGATAGATATAGAGAAATTCCTCGTTTTTATGATCTTTCGGGTAATACTCATTTCCATTTTCGTCTCGTGCATATCGGATGTAATTCGTCTCTGGCTTTTCCCGAATTCTATCCTGTATATAATATTCTTTTCCAATGCTAGATTTAGGATAAATCTCTCCTCCCCTCGCATTGACAGCATACGTTTTCACATTTACATCCAATGAATTTAACGGGTATTCTCCTCCATTGTTTAATTTAGGATAAAATTCGTCTCCGGAATTGGATTTGGCGTACCGACGAGGAAGCGCTATATATTCATGACCCCGATATTCCACAGCGTAATATTCATTTCCATGCTCGTCTTTGGCAAAAATAGGTCGATTGTCATTATCGAAATAATACAGCTCCTGTTTAGGTTTTTTAGGATCTTTCGGATATCGTTCTTTTCCAAATTCATCTATGGTGTAAACCGAAACCATGTTTTTTTCCTTTACCGATCTTGATATTTACATGAGTCACCTCCGATTATCCAGTTATCTTTTGATACATCTTTCGAATCCAGTCTTCAATCGATTGGCCCGTCGTTTTGTGATGTTCGGAATTATGAACGGTCAAATAAGCCATGTAAGCGGCTAGACCAAACGTGAGGACTAATAAAAATAAAAAGATGAGCCGGTTCGTTAAGAGGGTGACTGCGACTAGGATGATGCTGATATAAACCGTAGAGTAAAACAATATGCCTTGACCTAAATAACGATCCATTTTTTTCTACTTTATTCCATTTGAATCAACGAGTCAGCCGAGACCGGATAGTCATCGGTCGTGACGGGCTTTTCGGTCATTTCACCCGTGTACAACAACGTCATGTCAGGATCGGGGAGGGCTTTTAATTTTCGGTCTTCCCAGTAAGCTGAACGAGGATGCGTGACGAGAATTCTAAAAAACAATTTCATGTCGCGCTCGGTCCAAATTTCATAGACTGAGGTGAGGAGGGGGATACCTTCGGGATGCTGCGTCGCATCAAAAACAGCTTCTCGTCCATCTATTTTATATCGCGCTCCATGTTCCGGTATAATACGACTCAGCTCTTGAACTTCAAGTCGAAGGGTTAATCCAGCCGGTAAAATCCCTTCATAGGCTTCTTCTTTGGGTACGCATACGTGATACCCGTACGGAGTGGCTCGAATTCCTTCTGTGGAGGAAGAAGGACAAAAGACAAAAGGTTGACGCCAATTACAAGTGGCATATAATACGGAATAGGGAATAAATCGTCCCGATCGTATGCGATGGCCTTCATGACACGTTTCGGGAACGCTATAAGTCGAAGCCTGTTTCACGAATCGCTGCGACCAAAATTTCAAACCTTGCCGTCGAACGCGTTTTTTTCGAATTTTTCCCTTTTCGAAAAGACACATGTGAGGAGAAGTGGGTAAATAAATAGCCGTTTTCAATTGTTTGAGGAATGGGTACGGCGTGCAGTCGGGATGAGAACAAATATTATAACCGGGAATATAAACTTCTTCGTTGGTTTCGTCACAAGAGGCACGAGGTTCATGATCAAGAGTCGTCCAGGGCCGAATCCAATTCGCAACGATTGATAAATGATCGAATTTAAACACATCGAGATGCCGATACTGAAACGCGCCGGGGATGCGCGGTCGACATTCATTTCCGTCAAAAAATGTTTGAGGAGGACACGTTTGAATTTCCCTCCGAGCGCAATCAAAATATTGATCGCTCGTATCACCTATCGCGAGTTTCGACGATGACGACTTATCCTCACAAGCCCATTCAACCGTATATTGATCCGACACTCGATAGCCTGGTTCTAGAACCGTACGTTTTCGGGTTGGATCACACGTGTAAGCTACAGCTCGATCCAAGGATGTTGAAAATGGATAGGACGGGAGATGTTTCGTATACTCGTGAGCAGGAACGACAATTTCTTTCGAGGTCGGTTGAACATTTTCACAGAAAAGAGGCGGTTGACATGTTTGGGACGTTTCGTCGTACACCATCGGTAAATGGAATAAGGCATCGCCGATCCATGTATCCCAGGAAAGAGGACAGGATATAGTGTCGCGAACCATTCCGTTTTCACAAATCGCGTAACCCGGAGAGTACAGAAAAGATCCTTTTTGGACGATGGGGAGAGGTCGTTGCGTATTATCCGGAAATCCGTCGCAGAGATCAGACACGCATCGCCGATAATGTGTCGAATATTTTTCTCCGGGCGGACATCGAATCATTTTCGGTCGATGGCCACGACACTCGATATACGTCACCTCGTCAATCGGAAAATGTTGACCGTCTTCACAGTAAGATACGAAATGTTTTCGCGAAGTGCAAGCGTCGTAGTAGAAAAATGTCTTGGGCGGACAGGCGATTCGAATCGGTTGTTCGTTCTGGCATTCGTAATAAAAACGTCGATTGGTTGGATCAGGTAAAACCGATCCGTCATGCTGATCGATGCAGGGATTGACAGGAATGCAGGTAGAAGGAGAATGTTCTTCTTGACACATGAGCACGTCTAGAACACGACCGTGCCGACATCGATAATAATAATACATCATGGACTTTTCGCGGGGTACAAAACTCTGCGATCGTAATAAAAACAGGTAGAGGTTTTTCCCCGTTGCGGGGAGCTGAGTATCATCGGGCTGTCCAAAACATTCATCTTTTTCCCAAATCCGTCCTTCCGCGAAATAATATTCGAGTGGGAGAGGAAACGTCCATGTTTTTCCCGTGGAGGTGTGAAACGAAACCTCGTTGTCGTTTGAGGTCTCGATCTGATATTGGAAACGCGTCATTGTCGTCCGAGGAGAAGAAGGAACTTTCGGGGACGGGACCGAAAAATTATAGAAATACAAGTAGCAGTAGTATAAACCCAAAACGAATAAAAGTATGGCGAGCATCCAGCCTTTATTCATAAACGAGATGTGCCAATTATGGAAAGAGCAAAAAATTCCGAAAAAGGACGCAGCAGCGTGTTGTTCCAAACCGAATTATCGACATTTTTTAAAACAAGATCGCGCGTTGGATGAAATGCCGGCTCTGTATCGTGAATGTTTATCCTGTCAACAAAAAAGAAAGATCTTGGCGCGATAAAAAAGTAAGTCAGAATGGATTCGTATCGTCTAACCCGACGTTATTTTCGTCAATTGCAACGGCTTCACTTCCTCTCGCAAATGCGGCAACGCGATTGGTATCATCATATCGTCATCCAATACGTGATGGATCCCCAAAAAGGACGCCATTTCACACTTTTTCATCCGGCTATGGATACCCATACAGAAGAGTCGCTGGTCTTCTTTGGAAAACGTCGCTTGTTTCTTACGTTTATGTTGAAACGGATCGTTCACCAAGGTTTGAATGCCGAACAACGGTTACAACCGAACGCGTTATTACCTCTCAAATCGCTCGACGATCCCGTCTATGAAACACAACGCAAGGCTATTCAAAATATTTGGGAGGTCGATGCTCATTGGTATACTACGGAGAATAAAAACGATATTGCCGTGAAGAATACGGCTCCTTTCATCAAAACCGAACCTCAAGCTCTGTAATTTAAAATATCCATCGGATGGGTGAGATGATTCGGATACGACACGATTTCAATCGTATGAGGCCATTTTAGCATGTATTTATAATGTAAAAGATCGTGCCGTCTCAGCGTATCGAGCCGGATAGCTGAAATATAGGTTTTTTCTTCTTTGGTTTCCTCGTACAAATAACAAATACCTTGATCGACGAACACGTAAACATCTTGAGGAAACAGTTGCAGAAGCGACTTGTCCTTGGAAAAGTGTCGAATCACAGTATAATGAGAACTCGTAGGGATCGGAACCGGTTCTAATTTATAAAGGAGGAAAGAAAGAAAAATGATACACCCGAGCGCGATCATTCTATGCATTGTATTTCTAGTGACTCTCTTGAATCTTTTTTATAAACCCGATCTCCGGATGCCTTCTATTCCTCCCTCATCATCATTAGCCTTACCAGAAATTTCAACCGAGACGTATTGCCCTTTCCAAATCTTTCAGTGTCCCGATAGCCATTGCGATTGTTCTCAGCTCTGTGAAACAAATCCGACGTTTTACGAAAAACTCACTCTTTCTGATAAAACATGGAATCATCTCGAACCGGGTACTTATTGTATTCCCCAAGGAATCCGGACCGCTTGTCTTTCTTCCTCGGAAATTCCTATTTTTTCGGCCTCAGGATGGCTCTGTGCTCCTCGTTCCTCTTTCACCCATCCCTGTCAACATTCAGAAGCCCGTGATCCTTCTCTCAATGTTTTAATAGATCGTCAAACCCAACAACCCGCTCAAGAAGTAGCCGATTATTACGAAACGTTAGAAGATGGATCGTTCCGATACCAATGTCAATGCCATTCTTTAGATCGACGAGGTAATCGAATGATTCAAACATCTCCGTGGGTCTGTTCTGTCGATTACTGCGTTCGAGATTTGTGGAACGTGCCCGGACTAGGATGGGACGCCGAACGACACGTCTGTGAATGTGGACCCTACGTGCATCGAGTTCTGGGCGATCTATCTTCCCCCTGTGTTTTGGAATATACACACATAGACGAAAAGCATAGGTTAACGGGAAAACGAGAATGTATGACCGACCAATCTGTTGAATTCCGACCGATTTATTGTCCAGAGAATCAGTCGGTTTTACGGTTCACAAAACGGGTCTTGCGAGGCAACACAGCGTACAATTATGTCATTGTACATGGAACAAGTGTTCCTAAAATTTCGAGAGGTCAAGAATGACATCTCATTTCAAACGAATCGAGAAAAATTTTCAAACGGACCAAGAATTGAGTCGGTTTGAAAAGGAAGACGAAAGCCCCAAAGAAGAAGGATGGTCGAAGAGACAAACGTTCGCCATTCATTTACTACTGGTAACGGCGGGTCCTACGATTCTTTTTGCTTTACTGGGTAACGTATTGAAGATTCATTATTATGTCGTCTGTTTAATTCTATTATTTTACTTTGGAGCTCTGGCCTACTTGATACGATACCGATTTCAGTGGCTATTGCAAGCTTTTAAAGAAAGCCAGAAATATATTCGTTGAATATGGGACTTGAAGAGTGGATTATATAAAAAAACTTTGAAAAAAAATGAAGAGGGAGAAGAGTAATAAAAAAGGAAGAAGCAATAATTTAACCATGGCGATGGATCCTGTACTTATTCATCTATCTCCCAAAAATTCTGAAGGTAAAGAGTTAGATTTGGAAATATGGATAAACCCCGATGATACGGATGACAAGATTATAGAAATACATCGTCATAATCGCAAAGACAAAACGAAAGAATTTGAACCCTGTTGTCAAAATCCTTTTTTAACTCCTGCTATCCTCCAACGTAGAGAAAATGAAAAGAATAAGACGATAGATAAAACACTAGAATTGACCAAAGAAGCCATTCACATGTTGAAAGAAGTCTTTTCGGGAAATGGAGAATTCAGTACAATGGAATTTGATGCATCGTCCACTGAGGTAAGAGCTGATTTTAGACAGCCGACCAAAGAACCTGAAGTTGAGAAAGCAACAAGTTGTCAAGGTCGTAAACATAAGAAAAGAGTTAATAAAAAGAAATAATACATTTAAAAAGACCTCCCCATCCTTCTATGAATTTCTTGAACAATGAACTGTTTTCACGAGACTCAATCCACATCTTTGCTGGATGTAAAGAGAATCTTGAGAGAGACATGTCTTAAACTGTTTCCAGGAGAGTTGAAGTGCAGGCTTTTTCAACAGCACAGAGGGATCTGAAGCAAAACTTGAAATGCTGAAATATATAGAAGAGAAATTCCATTCTTAAAAAAAACTGGGATGTCTTGTCAATCGAATCAGGTGGAAAAAATTCTAAAGGTAAAAAAAAAAAAAAAAACTTTTTGTTAATTTTTATCATGTCTTTAGACATGATAAAAATTAACTCTACCCTCCTTTTTGTTTTGAATGATGTCTCACCTTTCCTAAAAATAGATTTCTAAGAATGAATCATACTTTCCTTGAAGTCTATTGTTTACAAACATGTCTAGACAACATATTGACATCATTCAAAACGAAAAGGAGGGTAGAGTTAATTTTTATCATGTCTAAAAGACATGGTAAAAATTAACAAAAAGTTTTTTTTTTTTTTTTTTTTTTTTTTTTTTAAGGTTAAAGGATTTTTTCTCCCAGCTCTCAATCAAAAATATTTACGATGTCTCGATACCTCTACCTACTTTTATTTCCCCCTCCTCCTCTCTTAGTATATAAATGGTTGAAAAAGAAATCGGAGTTCATTCTGTTTCGTAAAAAGATAGCGAACACATGGCAACGGATAACTTAGTCATTTCATGTGAAGAAGATCCCTTTGAGGATATTCCAGATACGGAACCCACTTTCTATGGACCATTTTCACCCGTTTTTAGAGTACCGAAAAAGTCTTCTCCTTCTCCAACTCATTCTTTGGAAATACTGTCTTCTCCTCCCTCATCATCCACTCATCAGCGCTCTAGAAAGAAGAAGAAGTCCTCACAGACCAAGCTCCACCAAAAAATTGTTGGTGTGTTGGCTGTCACCTCTGATGGATATACTCTTACGAACTGCGTCCGGTTTATAGCCAGAGACCTGAAAACACATACGAAGGAATTTATTCAGCAATTGAATGCGGATCTGGAACGACTTCATATTGAAAAACTCTACGTGGCGAATGAACCCACTCGAGAAAAAATTCATCAAAAGGTACATCTCAAGTTTTTATGGACT
Source organism: Stegodyphus dumicola (assembly GCF_044657685.1). NCBI lineage: Eukaryota > Metazoa > Arthropoda > Arachnida > Araneae > Eresidae > Stegodyphus > Stegodyphus dumicola. The sequence continues at coordinate 42,240,855 of NC_140776.1, forward strand.
GTTATTTACAAACCTCAACATCGTCAGCCACAGCAATGTCCATCTTGTCGATCGAAATCTTGTCATCGATTTATGGCCATGCTAGCGCGCCAACAATTAGTGAAATTTGCTGTTCATAAATGTATTCATTGAGTGGATAGGTAATCAAGGAATTTTTCTCTCTTTTTCCTTTTTTCAGATGATCCAGAGAAACAAATACTCTACTTCATATGGTTTAGTGGTAAAGACCTCATCAGGACAGGTGGTGATGATTCATCGAAAAATGCCATACTGTTTTCAAAATTATTTAATTCAGCTTTTAAAAAATAAACGTATCGAACCACCCTTCGATTTGGAAAAAATATCGGTGCTTCAAGATGAATTTGAAAACCATATTTATCCGACTCTCCATACCAATTTACAAGACGATTATGATCGGTACAAGGCTAAATTAGCTTATGAAGATGAATGGAATTTCCCGCATGGACAAATGGATAAAAGACGCTTCAAGAAAGATGACGACTCTCGATTCAAATGGTTCAGAGTCGCGTATCAGGAATTTGAAGAAGAGTCCGGCTACCGATTCGCCTACCAACCCTCGGACGTGGCTCAGTATCCCTTAATCAAATTAGAATTTACGGGATTAGATCAATGCATTTATACACAATATTTTTTTATAGTCGAACATCCTAAACATTTACGCCGTAATACCTACTTTGATAATTATTCTCCTTTCCAATCTCAAGCTGCTTATAGAATGGCTCTCGAACGCAATATCGGGAGTATTGATGATCGGATGGTCTATCGGAGTTACTTAATTAAAATCGAAGAGGCTCTAAAGTATCTAACACGTCAACAGGAAATGAAAAAGGACGGGAAGGATCAAGTGTTGCTATATTTTTTAGAAGGAGATAAATGGAATCCACCCGATTCTATTTGTTATTTAGAAAAGTAAAAAAAATGGAATAAGATCCCTTAGACACCCCGCATTTCTCATTTGAAGAATCCATCCTATCTATTCTTTTTTTAAATGTCTAGGGATGTCATCCGACGCATTCTCTCCGCCAAAAAAAACGAGTTCCTCCCACCTACCCCAAAAAGAAGAAGAAGAGGAAATTTCCCATGAGTCTTTTCAAGAACCCTCCCCCCTCTCTCTTCCTATATATAAAAGAAACCGAGAGAAAAGTTGTCTTTTCTTTTTTTTCCATCTCGTCCTCAGGAGAGAGAGAGAGAGAGAGAGAGAAAACCAAACGCCATGGAGTGGTTACGGCGAGGGTCTTTTTCCCTCGCGATTCGTTTCCGTTTCGCCAAGACAATTCCCCTCACGTTTTACTTGGGGTCGGGCACGCTCTATTTTCGAGGATCGGAACTCGTGACTTGCCTTTCCCAGCAAGGGACTTGGATGAGTCCGAAAGGTCAACGGACTATTCAGCAATGGATCTCTCGAGCCCCTTTTCGCCCTTACCGATCCTTAACGACGGATCTCTGGATCGATACGTCGGACCGCCCCAGCCGGATTCTCCGCCATACTCCTTTTATCACCTTCGATTCCCTGGAAAGACTGCTCAACGATTTGGGTCCAGACGCTCTCCTCTTTTCGACCTGGCTTCAGAGTGTGATGAGAGAACCTCTTCAAATTCCAGAAGATTCTCAGACCAGGGAAACTTATTTTAGTCCCGTGGAGAACAAGGTGATGGACTTTCAGTTTCAAAATTTATCGGAACTGTTTCAATGTGCTTTATGTTTTTATTCTTCTTAAAGAGTGGGGGAAAACTAAAAATTGTAGAATAATCATAAAAAATAATTTCGTTTTTCTTTAAAAAAAATATTGAGATAGTCCAATCTTGGGGAGGAGGTGGAAAATTCAAAACTATTATCTAAAACAGATATGGCGGTCAGTCCATTTCGATCCACGGAGGAGGATATGTGTGAGATTCTCTGATCCATAGAGGGTTTCAGGAAAAAAAACTGCGAAAGTTTCCCCCCTATCTCCAAAGAATGGGTATCCAGGTTGAATGCAGAGTACAGACTGATGGGAAGCCGAAACTCGAGTTTCTTAAATAGAAAAAAATAAGAGCTCCTTCTAGAAACAATTTTAGATGTCTTGTTTGGATGAGTGAGTCGACTGGGAAAAATTTCTCAGCGCTGTGGAAAAAAAATTTAAGTTATATATATATATATATATATATAAAAAAAAAAAAAAAAAAAAAAAAAAAAAAAAAAAAAAAAAAAACTTTTGGTTAATTTTTATCATGTCTTATGGACATGATAAAAATTAACTCTCTCTTCTTTTTGTCTGGGAATGATGTCTCACCGTTTCGAAAAATAGAACATATCCCATTCTTGAAATTCTATTATTTTAGAAAGGATGATGAGTGATGGTCTATTTTTCGAAACGGTGAGACATCATTCCTAGACAAAAAGAAGAGAGAGTTAATTTTTATCATGTCTATAAGACATGATAAAAATTAACAAAAAGTTTTTTTTTTTTTTTCAATTCAGGAAATTTTTCTCTGAGCTTTGCCAATTTTTTTCCCAGCCAGCTCCATCCATAAAACAACACCTCTCAAAATCTTTTCTCACTTATCTATTTAACCCACTCGAATTTTTTTGCTTCCAATGAGTCCACGCATCTTGGCCTTTCTTCCACTCTGCTCTGAGAAAGATAGGATAGATTGTTTTGGGTGGACCGTCCTGTTGACGCTTCCGATTTATATAGAGAGCTATATATAGATAGGGTCCCTCCTAACTCCCTCTATTATGACTATTAATCTTTTCTTCTTTTTTTTTCCAAGAAATATACAAAGAATGATCCACTGTTTTTTTTTTCCGTTAATGAAAAAAAAAATGCTTCTACCTTCCGACTTCTTTTTTAGTACCTCTTTAGGTGTCTCCTCCTTCTGGATCTTTTCCTTCTCTCTTCCTCGCGAGCAGGGAATTGGAAATGCTGTTCAGGATGCAACGCTCGTAAAGGCTCCACTTTCTTCCTTCCTGGAGAGGGCGTCTACGGCAAACAGCGTCTTGTCATGAAATTGGAGTTGGTAGTAAAGAGGTCCGTGAATAATGTACACGGAGCGAGCTCGCAGTCGATAGGGAATCATACGATACCCGTCGGCTTCTGATTCCATTTCCCATCCATAAAGACGGATAGAAGCTTCTCCGGTTTGAAGAATATGAACCCACTCGGGTGAAACGTAAAACAGTTTTAAAAAGGTTCCAGCATCGACGGCGATCACATTTTCCCATTGCAGATAAGCGTGTAAGCGAAAGGTTCCTGCCTCCATCATCGATTGGAAAGCAAAATGCTTGAAAACTTCGATGGACGAAAAATAATGCAGGATTTTTCCATCGTAACAGGATAAATAGCACATGGTTTCTTGGACGATTTGTTCCATACGCTCCGGGTCCCGAAACCATTCTTCGAAACGGGAGAGAGGTTCCCATTGATGAGCTACTTCGAGATGACAGACGGGCGTGATTTCCACCAGGGTAGGTAGAACTGCAACGGCATCGGTCGACATTTTAGTTTTGCTCGGTTGAGAAGGAAGAACGAGAATGAACCCTGTAGGCAGAAAAATTCGGATCTATATAAATACTAGTGGAAAAAAGGCGGGGGGAAGGGAAGTTCTTCCTTCCTCCCAAAGAAAGAAAAGTGGGTGGAAAGAAAAAAAAATCATTTCGCTCTCAGGAAAAAAAAAAAGAATTTTTTTCTTGTCAACATGTTGTCTAGACATGTTTCTAAAAATAGATTTCCAACAAAGGTTCATTCTTTTCTCAGAAATCTATTTTTAGAAAAAAACTGACATATCCTTCAAAACAATTTTTTTTCCTCCCCTCCCTCCAGCAGCCAACTGGATGGGCAAGCGTTTCGGGTCAGATCAGTCCGTGCTGACATTATTTTTTTTAAATACAATGGAATTAGTATAGGAATGTACTAGAAACTGACCCAAGGTTGAAAAGAAAATATCAAAATCAATACTCACTTCTTGACGATTTCTTTTTCCAAAAACCTGTCGAAGAATTCTTGATGGGTTATCCAATCTCTAGACCTGTCTGAAGGGAATGCAATCTAAGGTGAGCGCGCATTTACCTGACGCGAAACTCGGAATATCTGCCTAAATAACAAAACGTCCATTCTTAAAAACTTATCGTCTAGTCCATTGAGAGATGGTTGGGGAGAAAAAAATTCTCAGAGCTCTGGAAAAAATTTTCTGAGTAATAAAAAAAAAAAAAACTTTTTGTTAAATTTTATCATGTCTTATAGACATGATAAAAATTAACTGTCCCCTCTTTTTGTCAAGGAAGGATGTCTCACCGTTTCGAAAACGAAACCAAAACTCATCCTTCTCATGGCAATTATTCCAAGAATGAGTCACGGTTTGTTTTTCGAAACGGTGAGACATCCTTCCCAGACAAAAAGAAGAGAGAGTTAATTTTTATCATGTCTAGAAGACATGATAAAAATTAACCAAAAGATTTTTTTTTTTTAATTACTCAGAAATTTTTTCCAAAGCTCTGAGAATTTTTCCCAGCCGACTCGATGATCCAAACAAGACAGATCCAAATTGTTTCTAGAAGGAACTCTCCCTTCTCTATTTAAACCACTCGTGTTTCCAACTTCAGTTCAGTCTGTGCTGTAAATTCGACCTGGATACACACTTCTCCCTCCTGGAAAGAATTTCTGTGAAGGTATGCGAACATTTTTCTCAGCTCTTAGAAAACTTTACCAGCTGACTTGATCGACGAGAGACATTTCGAACATTCTGTTATCTGCGGAAGCCGTTTCATTTTCGTGAAGTCCATGCTGTGGACTCACCTGAACCTTGCTCCCTCCCCTTCTGGAAAGGGTCGTAGCTTTTTTAGATCCTCGCCGCTCTTTTTACGTTTCGTTGGATATCTAGGACGAACTTCTTTACCTTATTCCTTTCAAACTCTAATATTGAGGTTGGAGAGCCGTCATGGAAAATCAGCCATGATCCTGATGAATCTAAACCGACTCCTTGAAAGCAGAGCTATGTCATGTTTTTTTGATGACAGATTTCCAAGCTCCGAGTGATGAGAAATTTAGAAATTTTGCAGTGTTAACGGAAAGGAGGAGACAGAAACCTGGAAAATGGAAATGAAGCTGAGAAAAAATGCTAAGAGCTGAGAAAAAAAATGCTCTTTCCAGGAGGGAGGAGAAGCGCGTATCTAGGTTGAGTGCACAGCACACACGGATCTGAAGTTGGAAACGCGAGGGGTTTAAATAGAGAAGCGAGAGTTTCTTCTAGAAACAATTTTGGATGTCTTGTTGTTTGGATCATCGAGTTGACTGGGAAAAAAATTCTCAGAGTTCTGGAAAAAATTTCTGAGTGAAGGAAGGTGAGCTTTAGGAGAGCATATAATAGTAAGATCCATCTTTTTCCAATTTTTGATTTGAATATACTTGTTTCTTCTTACTCGGAACATTTTCCTTTTTCTTCCTCCTCATCCAGGAACTGAATTCCAGGTGGAACGGAAGCATTTGTAATAAACTGCTGTTTCTTGGTTCCACACGCCTGACATTTTCCCGTGACCATCGGCCGTCGATTTTTCGACATGCGATAGTGGACGTCGACCGTATCGGTTTTGGCTCGGCATTTCACACACCAAATGGAATACGAAACAGGTTCCGCGTCAGAATGCTCCATTGCACACTCTTTATTATTTTCTTCTCTTTCGATAGAGAGAGAGAGAGAGAGAGATCTTAACCAGAAGTGTAGATATAAAATTTAGGATACGTTTCGGATCCGTCGGCTCTTTTCGCATATCCCACTTCTTCACAGAGGTATTCCGTTTGCTGATCCGCTCTTCGAGGATAAAACTCGTTTCCCCAAGCATCGCGAGCATAACGAATTCGATCGCCGGCCGTTAAACAATGTTCGACTCCATCCGCCTTTTTAGGATACATTTCATGCCCCGATTCGTCTTTGGCATAAGGGAATTAAACAGACGTATAAAGCGAATACTCGTCCCCATTTTGAAATTTCGGGTAGTATTCTCGTCCAAAAGACGTTCGGGCATACCGTCGAGGAGCTAAAATGTATTGGTTTCCGTTTAAATCTACCGCGTAATACTCATGACCGTTTTCGTCTCGAGCCAAGATAGGATTTCCTTCAGGATCCGTAACGTATAATTCGTAATGAGGATGTTGGGGGTCGGTCGGGTATCGTTCTTTCCCCGATGCGTCTACTCGATAAACAGACATGCTTAGTTCTCGTCGCCTGCTCCTTCCTTCCTCCCACTCGAGACCCGTTGAGATGAAGGTATGAGGTTGATATCTATAAAATGGGTTGATCCTTTCAAACTATTCTATTGTTTAAAGACGGTGGGTTAGGAAAAAAAATATTAATAAAAGCAAATATCTGAACGGTTCAACACAATGGGTGAATGGAAAAAAGGAATAGTTCTCTCTATCCACTCACAGGATGGTTTCTTCTTCTAGAACGGCTCACACTCAACTGAAGCGAAACTCGGAACTCGAAATGTTTAAATAGATCATAGAGTCCATTCCAGAAAGAATCCGGAGATGTCTTGTCCAGCCAAGTTGACTGGGAAAAAAATTCTCAGAGCTCTGAAAAAAATTTCTGAGTTTAAAAAAAAAAAAAAAAAAAAAAAAAAAAAAAAAAAAAAACTTTTGGTTAATTTTTATCATGTCTTATAGACATGATAAAAATTAACTGTCCCCTCTTTTTGTCTGGGAAGGATGTCTCACCCATTCGAAAAAAACAAACCATGACTCATTCTTGGAATTGTTGCTATTAGAAAGGGTGAGTGATGGTCTATTTTTAGAAAGAGTGAGACATCCTTCCCAGACAAAAAGGGGTTCATTAATTTTTATCATGTCTAGAAGACATGATAAAAATTAACGAAAAGTTTTTTTTTTTCAGAGTTACAGAAATTTTTTCCAGCCGACTCGATCGACAAGACGGCCCCATTTTTATTTAAGAATGGATTCTTGTTTATTTGTGTAAGCATTCCGAGTTTCGTTTTAGATGAGTCTATGTTGTTGAAGAGGACACATGGGTGCCCTCATTTTTTTTTTCCTATCTGATTTCTAAGATGAATTCAGTGAGTTCACCTTGACCTTTTCAAATTTTGTTTGTTTACTTTTAGCCCAGAGGTCGACGGATAAATCATTCTGATTTTTTATATATTTTTTGTGTCCCTCTCTCTAAGAAACCTATCTCGTTCCAAATCTTCTCGAAGTGCTATTGGTTCGTTTCGAGACGAGGTCATTTCACACCCCCTCCTCCTCAAAAAGTATATATATATAAATTAAAGGAAGTGATTTTCATACACACACTTCACCTTTTTGAGTGGTGTCACGATGAGCCTATCCAGTAGAGTACGTCTTAGGGAAAGAATGCGTGAACAGAAACGACGCTGGCGAAGCAATTCAGCTAATCGAGAGCGAGAACGAATACTTCAAAGGGAACGTTATACTGTTCTTAAAAAGAACTCCCGACCGCGAAAGAAACATCTTCCTCCCAAGCAGTGGGAAAGCTATACGAATTTGCAGTATAAGGATATGTGGTCCGAAGAAGCCTATCAAAAATGTATTCGACAATGTAATAAAGAGCAATACAATTTCCTGATCTACGTTCTCGTCCGTTTGTACACTTATTACGCGTTACCTGAATCGAAACGTCCCCCTCCTTTGGATATTATTGTGCAAGGATCTGCCGGAACGGGTAAATCTTTCCTGATCCAAGCTTTATACCAAACTTTGATTCGAACGCCACTTTTTAGCGAAGCGTGCCCGGTTCTCAAACTCGCACTCAGTGCTCAAGGAGCGGTTTACATTACGGGAGATACTTTGCATCATGCCCTGCGTCTTCAAATGAACGGGACTTTTGTTCGACCTCTTGCCCAAGAGACTTTAGACTATTACAGACCCCTGTATGCTCCTTTACGGATGGTGATTTTGGATGACGTTTCCACGATCGGATCCAATTTATTTTCGCGCCTCGACCAGCAACTTCGACAATTGTGTCATGTGCCGGATAAGCCGTTTGGGAATGTGCATATGATTAAATTCGGAGATTTGCAGCAGCTCCAACCGATTCGCGACACGCCCATTTTTTATTCTGAAGGGTGGTGGACGCCTCAATCCACGCTCTACTATGAACTAGTCGAATGTATGCGATTCTCTCTGAATTACGAGGAGAGACTCGATCGTTTAACGAGAAATCACTTTTAGAACCGGACGATGTGGCATTTTTTCAGTCCCGCGTTCGCAGTTTCGACGAGATTCCTCGCGAAGCTATTATTCTCTGTTTTTCGAGCAAGGATGCAGAGAAATATAATATGAAACGTCTCCAATCCCGAGGGACGTACTGTTCGTGTCTGGCTCGAGACGTGATTTATTCCGAGAGCGAAAAATTGCAGAAGAGGATGATGAAACGGAGTCGACATTTACATCGATCTCAGATGGCGAATCTCGAATCCGTCCTCCATTTACAAAGAGGAGCGCGATATCAATTGACTAAAACGCTCGACAGATCCAAAGGATGGATGAATGGAGCGATTGGAACACTACACCAAACAGACCAGGATGAAGACGGAGTTGTGACGCGAGTCTGGCTGCAATTTTCGAATAGTCTAGCTCCTATCGATCGCGTCTCCATTCGTATTGACACCTGTTCGACGAAAAGACTCGCATTTTATCGCGGAAATTTTCCTTTAATGTTAGCCGAAGCGATTACGGCTCATAAAGCCCAAGGAGCCACCTTTCCGTCGATCGCAATTTACATGCACGGACCTTTTAATCGATTTCAGCAATATGTCGCTTTTTCTCGAGTGACTCAACCCCAGGCATTGTATATTCTGGACCAGTTTCGTCCCCGCATGAAATTGGCGAGCAAGCAAAAATACGAGGAGGAACTGGAGCGATTGCAAAACATGTCCCGAATTCCGTATGATATATCGGCTCGAGAAGAGAACCAAGATACGTACGAGTTTCTCATGAACCTTCTTCAATGTGGGAATCGTCTTTCCTTCCATCTTTACAATAGAAACATCTCCCAAGAAAAAGAAATCGTCAAACTAGAAGAAAAACCTTCTTTCCATGTAAAACCTGTTATAAAATGTCACTCTTAAATCTTTTTTTAAAAATTCAATAAAAGGAAATATTCTCCATCAAAACCCCTCCATTCTTTCAAAGCTTCACAAAACGCTCAACAATGTCCACACAATGGGAAGAGAAAAATCGATCTCAACGGTCCACACAACATGTTGACTCCTCAAAATATGTCTCTCCCAAGTGACAGGATGCTTCTTCTTCAACGGCTGACACTCATCTAAAGCAAAACTGGGAATGCTTAAATAGATAAGCGAGAGTTTATTCTTAAAAAAAATGGCGCTGTCTTGTCAATGGAGAATCGAGTCGGCTGGGAAAAAATTTTGAGAGCAGGGAAAAAAAATTCTCTTACTCTAAAAAAAAAAAAAAAAAAAAAAAAAAAAAAAAAAAACTGTTGGTTAATTTTTATCATGTCTTATAGACATGATAAAAATTAACTCTACCCTCCTTTTGTCTGGGAATGCTGTCTCCGTTTCTAAAAATAGACCAGAACCCATTCTTGGAATTTTATTCTTTTTAGAAAGGATGAGTGATGGTCTATTTTTAGAAACGGTGAGAAAACATTCCCAGACAAAAGGGGAAGGTAGTTAATTTTTATCATGTCTAAAGACATGATAAAAATTAACAAAAAGTTTTTTTTTTTTTTTTAATTACTCAGAAATTTTTTCGAAAGCTCTGAGAATTTTTCCCAGCCGACTCGATGATCCAAACAAGACAGATCCAAATTGTTTCTAGAAGGAACTCTCCCTTCTCTATTTAAACCACTCGTGTTTCCAACTTCAGTTCAGTCTGTGCTGTAAATTCGACCTGGATACACACTTCTCCCTCCTGGAAAGAATTTCTGTGAAGGTATGCGAACATTTTTCTCAGCTCTTAGAAAATTTTACCAGCTGACTTGATCGACGAGAGACATTTCGAACATTCTGTTATCTGCGGAAGCCGTTTCATTTTCGTGCAGTCCATGCTGTGGACTCACCTGAATATCCATTGCTCCCTCCCCTTCTGGAAAGGGTCGTAGCTTTTTTAGATCCTCGCCGCTCTTTTTACGTTTCGTTGGATATCTAGGACGAACTTCTTTACCTTATTCCTTTCAAACTCTAATATTGAGGTTGGAGAGCCGTCATGGAAAATCAGCCATGATCCTGACGAATCTAAACCGACTCCTTGAAAGCAGAGCTATGTCATGTTTTTTTGATGACAGATTTCCAAGATTGACAGATCGAGTGATGAGAAATTTAGAAATTTTGCAGTGTTAACGGAAAGGAGGAGACAGAAACCTGGAAAATGGAAATGAAGCTGAGAAAAAATGCTAAGAGCTCAGAAAAAAAAGGCTCTTTCCAGGAGGGATGAGAAGCGCGTATCTAGGTTGAGTGCACAGCACACACGGATCTGAAGTTGGAAACGCGAGGGGTTTAAAAAGAGAAGCGAGAGTTTCTTCTAGAAACAATTTTGGATGTCTTGTTGTTTGGATCATCGAGTTGACTGGGAAAAAAAATTCTCAGAGTTATGGAAAAAATTTCTGAGTGGAAAAAAAAAAAAAAAAAACTTTTGGTTAATTTTTATCATGTCTTCTAGACATGATAAAAATTAACTGTCCCTCCTTTTTGTCTAGGAAGGTTGTCTCACCATTTCTAAAAATAGATCATGACTCATTCTTGGAATAATTGCCTTGAGAAAGGGTGAGTGATGGTCTATTTTTCTATTTTTAGAAAGGGTGAGACATCCTTCCCAGACAAAAAGAAGAGAGAGTTAATTTTTATCATGTCTGTAAGACATGATAAAAATTAACGAAAAGTTTTTTTTTTTTTTTTTTAATCTCATCTAGAGAATTTTTTCTAGCCGACTCGATCGACAAGACATGACATGACCATTGTTTTTTTTTAATAATGGATTTTCACCTATCCCTTTCAACCCTCCGAATTTGGCTTTGGATCCGTGTCCTTGCTTCCACATTCAGAGCTCTTTTCTTCAACATTTCGATGCAGGGGAAGAATCAATTCTCTCACGACGTTTAGATATTCTTTCAGAATGCTAGAAAACTCATTCAAAGAAGAAGTATCTAAGGGTGGAGTTGCCGGTTGAGGAAAATTCACGAGTCTTGGAACCGGATTATGCGAATCCGTCTGTATGCCAAACTGTAAAGGAGAACCACCCGCTTTAGGAGAGCATATAATCGTAAGATCCATCTTTTTCCAATTTTTGATTTGAATATACTTGTTTCTTCTTACTCGGAACATTTTCCTTTTTCTTCCTCCTCATCCAGGAACTGAATTCCAGGTGGAACGGAAGCATTTGTAATAAACTGTTGTTTCTTGGTTCCACACGCCTGACATTTTCCCGTGACCATCGGCCGTCGATTTTTCGACATGCGATAGTGGACGTCGACCGTATCGGTCTTGGCTCGGCATTTCACACACCAAATGGAATACGAAACAGGTTCCGCGTCAGAATGCTCCATTGCAGCAACACACTCTTTATTATTTTCTTCTCTTTCGATAGAGAGAGAGATCTTAACCAGAAGTGTAGATATAAAATTTAGGATACGTTTCGGATCCGTCGGCTCTTTTCGCATATCCCACTTCTTCACAGAGGTATTCCGTTTGCTGATCCGCTCTTCGAGGATAAAACTCGTTTCCCCAAGCATCGCGAGCGTAACGAATTCGATCGCCGGCCGTTAAACAATATTCGACTCCATACCTCTCCGAATACCTCTGTGAAGAAGTGGGATATGCGAAAAGAGCCGACGGATCCGAAACGTATCCTAAATTTTATATCTACACTTCTGGTTAAGATCTCTCTCTCTCTCTCTCTCTATCGAAAGAGAAGAAAATAATAAAGAGTGTGCAATGGAGCATTCTGACGCGGAACCTGTTTCGTATTCCATTTGGTGTGTGAAATGCCGAGCCAAAACCGATACGGTCGACGTCCACTATCGCATGTCGAAAAATCGACGGCCGATGGTCACGGGAAAATGTCAGGCGTGTGGAACCAAGAAACAACAGTTTATTACAAATGCTTCCGTTCCACCTGGAATTCAGTTCCTGGATGAGGAGGAAGAAAAAGGAAAATGTTCCGAGTAAGAAGAAACAAGTATATTCAAATCAAAAATTGGAAAAAGATGGATCTTACTATTATATGCTCTCCTAAAGCGGGTGGTTCTCCTTTACAGTTTGGCATACAGACGGATTCGCATAATCCGGTTCCAAGACTCGTGAATTTTCCTCAACCGACAACTCCACCCTTAGATACTTCTTCTTTGAATGAGTTTTCTAGCATTCTGAAAGAATATCTAAACGTCGTGAGAGAATTGATTCTTCCCCTGCATCGAAATGTTGAAGAAAAGAGCTCTGAATGTGGAAGCAAGGACACGGATCCAAAGCCAAATTCGGAGGGTTGAAAGGGATAGGTGAAAATCCATTATTAAAAAAAAACAATGGTCATGTCATGTCTTGTCGATCGAGTCGGCTAGAAAAAATTCTCTAGATGAGATTAAAAAAAAAAAAACTTTTTATCATGTCTTATAGACATGATAAAAATTAACTGTCCCCTCTTTTTGTCTGGGAAAGATGTCTCACCCATTCAAAAAAAAACAAACCATGACTCATTCTTGGAATTGTTGCTATTAGAAAGGGTGAGTGATGGTCTATTTTTAGAAAGAGTGAGACATCCGTCCCAGACAAAAAGGGGTTCATTAATTTTTATCATGTCTAGAAGACATGATAAAAATTAACCAAAAGTTTTTTTTTTTTCAGAGTTACAGAAATTTTTTCCAGCCGACTCGATCGACAAGACGTCCCCATTTTTTATTTAAGAATGGATTCTTGTTTATTTGTGTAAGCATTCCGAGTTTCGTTTTAGATGAGTCTATGTTGTTGAAGAGGAAACTTGGGTACTCTCATTTTTTTTTTCCTATCTGATTTCTAAGATGAATTCAGTGAGTTCAACTTGACCTTTTCAAATTTCGTTTGTTTACTTTAAGCCAGAGGTCGACGGATAAATCATTCTGATTTTTTATATATTTTTTGTGTCCCTCTCTCTAAGAAACCTATCTCGTTCCAAATCTTCTCGAAGTGCTATTGGTTCGTTTCGAGACGAGGTCATTTCACACCCCCTCCTCCTCAAAAAGTATATATATATAAATTAAAGGAAGTGATTTTCATACACACACTTCACCTTTTTGAGTGGTGTCACGATGAGCCTATCCAGTAGAGAACGTCTTAGGGAAAGAATGCGTGAACAGAAACGACGCTGGTGAAGCAATTCAGCTAATCGAGAGCGAGAACGAATACTTCAAAGGGAACGTTATGCTGTTCTTAAAAAGAACTCCCGACCGCGAAAGAAACATCTTCCTCCCAAGCAGTGGGAAAGCTATACGAATTTGCAGTATAAGGATATGTGGTCCGAAGAAGCCTATCAAAAATGTATTCGACAATGTAATAAAGAGCAATACAATTTCCTGATCTACGTTCTCGTCCGTTTGTACACTTATTACGCGTTACCTGAATCGAAACGTCCCCCTCCTTTGGATATTATTGTGCAAGGATCTGCCGGAACGGGTAAATCTTTCCTGATCCAAGCTTTATACCAAACTCTGATTCGAACGCCACTTTTTAGCGAAGCGTGCCCGGTTCTCAAACTCGCACTCAGTGCTCAAGGAGCGGTTTACATTACGGGAGATACTTTGCATCATGCCCTGCGTCTTCAAATGAACGGGACTTTTGTTCGACCTCTGACCCAAGAGACTTTAGACTATTACAGACCCCTGTATGCTCCTTTACGGATGGTGATTTTGGATGACGTTTCCACGATCGGATCCAATTTATTTTCGCGCCTCGACCAGCAACTTCGACAATTGTGTCATGTGCCGGATAAGCCGTTTGGGAATGTGCATATGATTAAATTCGGAGATTTGCAGCAGCTCCAACCGATTCGCGACACGCCCATTTTTTATTCTGAAGGGTGGTGGACGCCTCAATCCACGCTCTACTATGAACTAGTCGAATGTATGCGATTCTCTCTGGATTACGAGGAGAGACTCGATCGTTTAACGAGAAATCACTTTTTAGAACCGGACGATGTGGCATTTTTTCAGTCCCGCGTTCGCAGTTTCGACGAGATTCCTCGCGAAGCTATTATTCTCTGTTTTTCGAGCAAGGATGCAGAGAAATATAATATGAAACGTCTCCAGTGCCGAGGGACGTACTGTTCGTGTCTGGCTCGAGACGTGATTTATTCCGAGAGCGAAAAATTGCGGAAGAGGATGATGAAACGGAGTCGACATTTGCATCGATCTCAGATGGCGAATCTCGAATCCGTCCTCCATTTACAAAGAGGAGCGCGATATCAATTGACTAAAACGCTCGACAGATCCAAAGGATGGATGAATGGAGCGATTGGAACACTACACCAAATAGACCAGGATGAAGACGGAGTTGTGACGCGAGTCTGGCTGCAATTTTCGAATAGTCTAGCTCCTATCGATCGCGTCTCCATTCGTATTGACACCTGTTCGACGAAAAGACTCGCATTTTATCGCGAACAGTTTCCTTTGATGTTAGCCGAAGCGATTACGGCTCATAAAGCCCAAGGAGCAACCTTTCCGTCGATCGCAATTTACATGCACGGACCTTTTAATCGATTTCAGCAATATGTCGCTTTTTCTCGAGTGACTCAACCCCAGGGATTGTATATTCTGGACCAGTTTCGTCCCCGCATGAAATTGGCGAGCAAGCAAAAATACGAGGAGGAACTGGAGCGATTGCAAAACATGTCCCGGATTCCGTATGATATATCGGCTCGAGAAGAGAACCAAGATCCGTACGATTTTCTCATGAACCTTCTTCAATGTGGGAATCGTCTTTCCTTCCATCTTTCCAATAGAAACATCTCCCAAGAAAAAGAAATCGTCAAACTAGAAGAAAAACCTTCTTTCCATGTAAAACCTGTTATAAAATGTCACTCTTAAATCTTTTTTTAAAAATTCAATAAAAAGAAATATTCTCCATCAAAACCCCTCCATTCTTTCAAAGCTTCACAAAACGCTCAACAATGTCCACACAATGGGAAGAGAAAAATCGATCTCAACGGTCCACACAACATGTTGACTCCTCAAAATATGTCTCTCCCAAGTGACAGGATGCTTCTTCTTCAACGGCTGACACTCATCTAAAGCAAAACTGGGAATGCTTAAATAGATAAGCGAGAGTTTATTCTTAAAAAAAATGGCGCTGTCTTGTCAATGGAGAATCGAGTCGGCTGGGAAAAAATTTTGAGAGCCGGGAAAAAAAATTCTCTAACTCTAAAAAAAAAAAAAAAAAAAAAAAAACTGTTGGTTAATTTTTATCATGTCTTATAGACATGATAAAAATTAACTCTACCCTCCTTTTGTCTGGGAATGCTGTCTCCGTTTCTAAAAATAGACCAGAACCCATTCTTGGAATTTTATTCTTTTTAGAAAGGATGAGTGATGGTCTATTTTTAGAAACGGTGACACAACATTCCCAGACAAAAGGGGAAGGTAGTTAATTTTTATCATGTGTAAAGACATGATGGCTGGCTCTCAAAATATTTTCCCAGCCGACTCGATTCTCCAATTGACGACATAGCGTCATTTTTTTAAGAATGGACTCTCGTTTATCTATTTAAATATTTCGAGTGTCACTTCAGATGAATGTTAGCCGTTTAGGAAGAAAAACGCAGATTCCCATTTTCTCATTTCCTTCAGAGAGAGAGAAACCTAGATTTTCGAGACTCGATGACTTTTCAAGCATTTTTTGTTTAAGCTATTCGACTTCATATTTGTCTGACGTTCAAGAGTATGATCTCTCGTGGATGGATCTCTTCCACCTCATTCTCTTTCCAGTCGATTTAGAAGGGGAAGGGGAGATATTTTTTTCCCTCATGTAGGATGTCTCCTGAATACCGTTCAAAGAGTCTATGGAGAAATTATATGGTCAGAGTCACGGATTTCCAGGGTAATCTGCTTCTCAGCTAAAAAAAAAGGATCTCTCTTTCCCAGTCTGTCTTCGATTGCCTCGTTAACTGTGAAACCCATCGCTTTTCCGATTTTATGGTTCTCCCAGTATAATCAGACAGTCGGTCACAAAAGTATTCGAACACCGGTACCCTATCAGAAAATGACAAGATGGCTTTTTTTCCCTCTTTCTCTCTGTGTGTCGTGTTATTCCATCCTAGGTTTTCTTCTCCCCCCCCATCTTGGAAAAAACTGGAAAAAATTGGTCACGATCTCTTTTTGAATGGGGAGATGCCATTTTGAGAAAAAGCTGACGACCCTATCTTGGAGAATGAACATGACCGCTCTACACACCCTTTCTCTCTCTCTCTCTCTCTTTGAATTGGGAAGCCATTTTGGGAAAAATGCAGACGACCCTATCTTGGAGAATGGAAATGAACGCCTCTCCCTCTTTCTTTGAAATGGAAAGCCATTTTGGGACCCTCTATTCTTGGGGAGGGAGAAAAACTGAAGTCTGCACTTCGCTGTCTCTGAAAAGCGGACCCTCTTCTTCTGATCTTGAAGAACTGGAAATGAACGCTCTACACGATCTCTCTTTGAATTCAGAAGGTATTTTGGGACCTTCTAATGTTGGAAAACTGAAGTGAACGCTCTACGCATTTTCTCTCTCTCTCTCTCTCTTTGAGATGAGTAGCCATTTTGGAGGATTCTCCACCACCATCCTAACCTTGGAAAACTGAAATGAACGCTGTACACCTTCTCTCTCTCTCTCTCTCTTTCTCTTTCTCTCTTTCTCTGAAATGGGTAGTCATTTGAAAACTCCCTAACTTTGAAAAAAAAACAGAAATGAACGCTCTACACCATCTCTCTTTGAAAATGGGGGGGTGTCATTTTGAGACCTCCCTCCCCTAAACTTGAAAAAAAAAACTGAAATGAACGCTCTACACTTTCTCTCTTTGGACATGGGTAGCCCTTTGGGGACCCTCTCCTCTTGGTATATACAAAAAAGAACTGAATTGAAGGCTATACACAATCTCTCTTGGAATGGGATCCATATTTCGGGAAACGTGGATCACCTCATGCTGGAAAACTGAAGTGAACCACCAAGATTGGACTCTATATAATATTTTTTTTAAATTGACATCATGACCCTCCTCCAATTTGTTATTAAAAAAGTTTTTTTTTTGTTTTGGTTTTTATCCCATTTCCGATGTGATTTCAGAAATGCAATTCCATAACAGTTCAATTTCATTCGAGGTTAAATGATCTAAACAGTCTTTGACCCACCCATCCGTATGATTATTTTCTTCTCCTTCCTGTTGCACCAAATTTTGTAAGTCCATATAATCATTTCATACGGGAAGGGCTGGATCCTCACAAGGCTGTCTTGAAACACTTGGAGTCTCTTTGGGATGAGTGGAGGGATCTAGGATGTCTGGACCCGGCTGCGATTCTACCTCCATGATTTCTGGACCCGTTGGAACTTGTTTACCCGGCTGAAATTCTGCCTCCATGATTTCTGGACCCGTTGGAACTTGTGAATCCGGCTGTGATTCTGCCTCCATGATTTCTGGACCTGTTGGAACTTGTGGGCCCGGCTGACATTCTACCTCTACGATGTCGGGACTTTTTGAAGCTTGTGGACCCGTCTGACATTCTACCTCTACGATGTCGGGACAGGTTAGAGAAGAAGAAGAAGAAGAGGATACCGGAAGAGGTTCTGTCTGTGAGGAGTCCGAAAGAGGTTGCCTGTTTGAACAAGTAGGGGAAGAAGAAGAAGAAGAAGCTTCTGGATTCTGAAGCGGATCTTGCACGCCAGATAGGTTCCGGTAAGTCGACCGTTTTTTAAGAGGTAATTTTTTTTCTTCCTCCTCATCTTCAATCGTGATGACTTCAATTTCATTCCGTTGCCGGGTCTATTTTGTTTCGGGAAATAACGGTTTGGTCCAGCTCCTCTTATCATCTAAGGAAGAGATGGGTAAAGGTGGCGGAGGGTTTTCTTCTTTTTCTTGAAACATCATCGGCGATTGGACAGAAATCTCCTCTTTCAATTGTTTTCAAACCGAGTACGAGCACCGATCGACGAGAAAGAGACTCTTCTGGGTTGTGACGTTGAGATATTGCGTTTTCGGGGGAACGACATAGTTTTGAAAAGGTCTTAGAATATATTTCTTATATTTCATCCTGTCGCTGACTTTAAAACTTCTTTCCTTCAGATTGGGGGACGATGATTCGTAATAGGCGAGAGGAGCGGCTGTGGTTTGAACAATATGAACTTCGTCCTCAGCCGTCGTTCTCACTCCAAACGTAAAATATCGTTTCGTGAGAAAAATATTCTTCCACCGAAAACTCGTGCGCGGATCCGTATATCGCCGGTCTGTTTGAATGGACCGTCTCAAAGCTCGATCCATCCGATTCCAAGAGAAGGGAGATTCCTCTTTCGTTTGTTGCGATTCGAATAAATTTCTGTATATATTCTGAACGAGCAGGTTGGAGGATTCGACATCTTGGTTGAAAGAAACGATCGCTTGATACCTCATCAAGCGATCGTTTCTGCGGAAATGCGGTAAATGCGGAATAAATGTCGCACAATGACACGCCAAAAAATTTTCAAGTTGGAGATTTGCTTTAACGTCTTCAAATCTTCCCCGTTCGAAATCCGTTGAGTTGGAAAAACGTCTAATAGCGACATGGCTCCCAATGGAAAAGAAATGATCTCGCCCAGTACTCTCGCCTTTTTGTATATATATAGACACACACAGACACACATAGAGGCTCTATGACGTCCGTTTTATTTGTTTTTTTGTTTCTCTCTCTCTTCTTTCCAAGAAATCTTATCTCCATGACCTCTTTTTCTTTTCTTAAAAGATGAATGTGTGTGGGAATGAGGAAGTGAAAGTAATAATTTAATAAACAAAAAATTATCCAACCATGACCTTCTTTTTTTTTTCAAAGTCACCCTTTCCAATCCAAGGACGTCCAGAGATAGAGGAAGCAGGGAGAGAGGAGGAGGGAAGGGAAGGTCACACTCTCTTTCTCTCTATAAATAAAAGGGGAGAGCCCCAAAGTCGTATTTTTGTCCAAGTGGATCATGAGGAGGCATCCCCAGCTCACTACGTGTATTCCTTTCAAATATAAATATGTTGATCTTTCCTTTTATATCATCCAAGGAGTCGTTTACTTGAAAACCTCCGATTTTTCAAAATGTGCGGGTTATCATTCCGTGGGGAGTTATCAAAAGATGCGGGACGAATTTTTGTCCGACGAAAACGTGTTGATGGCTCGTGACATTCCACCTTTGGATGCACAAATTTTGTTAATGAAACGAGCCAAATATTTTTACACGTCCCACTTTCTAACCGTC
Source organism: Stegodyphus dumicola (assembly GCF_044657685.1). Classification (NCBI taxonomy): domain Eukaryota; kingdom Metazoa; phylum Arthropoda; class Arachnida; order Araneae; family Eresidae; genus Stegodyphus; species Stegodyphus dumicola. The sequence continues at coordinate 42,260,271 of NC_140776.1, forward strand.
TCGCAAATGAATAGGATTATGGATCGTCTTGAGAAGACAAAAGGGATTCTCGTTCATTTTAGTGAATGGTTGCATAAATGTTTGCACGAACCTCTCTCGATCGAGAAGACTGGGAAGAATACCTATTATATTCTTCTCGAGGACTCTCCTCCTTCGTCTCATCTTAAAGAGGCCACGACTTTTGAAAAAATCCTCGAGCAAGAAAAAATAGAATGGTGGAACAACTACCTCATCCCTCTCCCCGAGCATCAAGAGGAGCCTGTTCAGAAGAAAAAGAAAAAACCTTTCCAAAAGCCTATCCTCATCCTCCTCGATAATGATGGGGATGAGGAGAAGCCTGTTCAGATTCCTCTCCGTTTGTCAAAACCAGTCGAGGATGAAAAACCTCTCGCTTCCTCAAAACCCCTTGAGGAAGAGAGACCCCTCGAGAAGGAGAGATCTCTCCCATTGTCAAACCTCCTCGAAGATGAAAAACCTCTCCCTTTCTCAAGACCCCTCGAGAAGGAGGGACCTCTTCCTTTATCAAACCTCCTCGAAGATGAAAAGCCTCTCCATTTATCAAGACCCCTCGAAAATGAGGGACCTCTCGATTTGTCAAAACCCCTCGAGGATAAGGGAACCAAAACTTCTCTCTCTTTCGAAGAGGAGGGACCTCTCAATTTGTCAAGACCCCTCGAGAATAAGGGAACCAAAACTTCTCTCTCTTTCGAAGAGGAGGGACCTCTCAATTTGTCAAGACCCCTTGAGAATAAGGGAACCGAAAATCCTCTCCCTTTCTCAAGACTTCTCGAGGAGGAGGAGGAGAGACCGCTCCATGTCTCAAGACAGGACCCCCCTCTATCTCTTGAGGATCCGAGGGAAACGATTCCTATTGAAAAACCATCTATCGACGATCCCCAGAAAAGGTCTTCGGAGGAGATTAGACTTCCATGTAGAAAACGAATCTGCCACAATCATCATCATCATAATAATAATAATAATAATATACCCCCTTCTCAACAACAGAATCCTACAACATTTGCAGCTAAATGCATTCAAACCAATCCCTTTATAGTAACCCTTTTGATTGGAGAACCCGTGCATTAGCCTCGAAAAAAAAATGAGATTCTAGACTGTTTCTATGACCAGACTGTTAAGCCAATAGATAGGTCTAGCTCAGAATTTTTCTTTTTAAAAGAAAATAAATAAATAATCCAAAGACTATTCGTAAATATAAATGGTAAAGTCTCGAGTCGGCTGGAAAAAAAATTTTCAGAGCTGAGAAAAATTCTACAACTCAAAAAAAAAAAAAAAAAAAAAACTTTTTGTTAATTTTTATCATGTCTTAGACATGATAAAAATTAACGACCCCCTTCCCTTTTCGTCTGGGAATGTTGTCTCACTCTTTTGAAAAACAAATCGTGATTCATTCATGGAATGATTGCCATTAGAGAAATTTTTAGAAAGGGTGAGACATCCTTCCCAGACAGAAAGGGAGGGTCATTAATTTTTATCATGTCTAAGACATGATAAAAATTAACCAAAAGTTTTTTTTTTTTTTCCCATTAGAGAATTTTATCTCAGCTCTGAGAAATTTTTTTTCTCCCAGCCGATTCGAGACTTTACCATTTGTTTTTAAGAATGATTTCTCCCTGATCTATTATTTCAAAATTCCAAGTTTCGCTTCAGAACCATCTGTGCTGTTGAAGAAGTAACGTGATATATGTATTTTTTTTAATGAGTTCTGTCAAGATTGAATTGTGCAGGATCGACCTTGCGAATTTCTTCTCTGTGTCTTTAAATAATAATGATACCGAACCACTTTTTGTAGAGAGCAATGGAAAAAACCTTTTGTATGGTTAGGACAATTCATGTGTTCGATCCCATTGTATTTGAGAATCTCTTGCGTCGATCCCGAAATGCAATAAATGGATCTTTGCAACCATTTCTCTAAAAACCGCCGTTTCATTTCTCCTCGCACCCAAATCATGGAAAAAGGTTCCGTCAACATCGTTAACACCCATGGAAAATAACTGTACGGAATTTCTCCTTCGTACCACGACAAGCCGTGATAATAATCACTCGCCCACACAGCGGTTCGTTTTTCTTTCTTGGTGAGCATTTGCCATGGAAACGGGGGTTTAAAAACAAATACCCCTCGAGAAGTACCGTCCAATGTGACGTAAGCCAATTCTTTCACAATAAAGGCTCCTTGAGAATCGTAGAAACCTTCAAAGTCGAGCACGAGTTCCATGTTTTTTATTTCTTTTTCTTTCCAAGGTGACCTTTATTATCATGATGATGGATGTGTATTGAGATACGCACGATATTACTCAAAAAACAAATATATATACGAATGTGACCTTTCCGAGAATAAATACGACCTGTCACGTGCAACCTTCTCTCTCTATATATATAAAAGAGGAGACGGCGAGAGAACGTTATCCATTTTTTCCTTCAGGACACACAGCGAGAGAGAGAGAAATTTGTTTTCTTTTTTCTCAATTGAAGAAGATGGACATTTTGAGTGCCAAACCTCTCAAAGATTCCTACATTGTTCTGGACATGGAATACTTTCATTGTTATGATCCAAAGACGGGAGATATATGTTTCATTTTGAAAGAACTGGGCTACATCACTTGCGATTTAACCTTATGCGGATCCATGATTTTTCTCCCTCCTGTCCATTACGATGACTTATCGTCCCGCAATCAAGCTGTGGTCAACCAGACTACAAATAACCGACACGGCCTGCAATGGATCGAGGGTCGTCTTTCCTACGAGCATCTTCCTACGATCCTGAAAATACTGACCGAAAATGTGGAGACGATCTACGTCAATGGATACGATAAAGCCGAATTTTTCAGCAAGCTCTGCCAGCGATCCGTTTACGAGTTTTACATCCCAGGGAAAACCGAGTGGCGGAACAAGTCGAAATGCACGCGACACCAATATTTCCAAAAGATGATTCATTGTGCCGAGAACAAGGTGAGAAATTTTCGATACCATTTGATGGAGGGTAGTTACGTTTTCCGGAAATTACATTGTTACCCCTCCGAGAGCAAAGCTGTCGAAGACGAAGAGGAGGCGGAAGAATCTCCCCAGGAGAACTCGTGCGACGATGAGGAGGAGGAGGAGGATGAACTTTCTAATAATAATAATAATAATAAATGTCTAAGTTGGGATGCTTTAGAGACCCAAGTATATTGGTCTCAACCCTTCTCTCACCTAGACCTGAAAGAGGATCCTCAAGTGTACTCTTTGTGGTCCTCTTCTAAAATTTGGTTTTGGAGAGAACCCTTGAATGTTCATGAATGAAATGGTATGTAAATCCCTAGAAAAAAAAATAGAAAAAAAAGTTCCTTTTTTTGTAATATGTTAATTTCTTTCCAATCCCATTTCTTTTCCATAACTCCACCCCAATCGACGAGAAGAAGAAGAATTTTCCAAGTTACACAAGACGAATCTTCCAAGTTACACAAGACGTAGAAAGATTTCACAAGGATTTATAAATTACACGCTCCCACATGATATATGTATAGAGAGAAAAAGACCCTCTGTTCTCTAGCCAATACGTCAAGACTTCCCTAAACTAAGAGAGATCATGAGTACCGAGGAAACCTTAGCAGAGCAAGTGAAAAGACTTTCAAAGAGATTAGAAGAGTTAAGACGGGATAGATTTACAGTTCAGCCGACTAAAGAGGAAACTATCATCGATTTCAACAAACCGCTGTACTTTCACCCCTACCCCAAAGAATGAGACGAGTGGACTCGCCGTTGAACAGTTCCAATGAGAAACAAAATGTCACTTATTTGAGTAGTCAATTTCAACACATGAATATTTCATAAGTATTTTTTATATTTTTTTCCCTAAAGCGTAGGGAGATCGGATCAGTAGTTTTTCCCTTTTCATCGTCGAAAAAGATTGTGAGGAAAAATCTTTCTCAGCTCTCTCAGAAAAATTTTTCAGCCTTAAAAAAAAAAAAAAAAAAAAAAAAAAACTTTTTGTTAATTTTTATCATGTCTTAGACATGATAAAAATTAACTCTACCCCCCTTTTGTCTGGGAATGTTGTCTCACACTTTCTAAAAATAGACCATCACTCCCCCTTTCCTAAAGAATAGAATTCCAAGAATGGGATCTGGTCTATTTTTGGAAACGGTGAGACCCTATTACCAGACAAAAGGCGGCTAGAGTTAATTTTTATCATGTCTAAAGTTCAGGGTCCATCCATCTTCTTATGTGAAACGGTGACCCTGACGAGATCGAGATAAACAAGTCCTGTGAGTTGTTTTGTAATCTTGACGCGATCCAAGAAAGACTTTTTATTTTTTTTTTTTTGAAATAGGCGGGGGGAGAGAGAAAATGTTCTCACGACCCTCAGATATCTTTTCATAAATATATTTTTTTATCAAAGTGCTTCTTTCATTCCGATCCTTTTAAGAGGTTTGAATGACCCTGACATTTAGATGGGGTCGCGATCCCGACAGATGTCGTGCGAGTATAAAAGTGTGTGTCCTCCGCGAGATTTCTTGAGAGAACAGAAGAAGACGTGAACTGAGCTGGTAAGTCCCTTTGGTCCTATGAATATGGTTATCTATAAAATCGATTTGATTCTTAGTTTTTTTTTAATAATCATAATAATCATAACTTCATTTAAAAAGAACTCTCTTCTTAACCCTTTGAAAAGAAAAATGTCTCCTTCAAGACGACGACTCTAAAACGTTTTATTGTTTTTTTCTCCTTTCTAGATCTTCCCTGTTATACATATATACCTTTTTGATTCTTTTTTTGCTCCTGTTTGTGGAAGACATCACCGTATTCATCGCCATGGCGTGTTCAAAAAACTTTATCGTGCTCGATCTAGAGGGTTTCCAGTCCTACAACCACAAGAAGGGTGAATTTACCTACGTTTTAAAATTTACCTACGTTTGGGCTATGCGACAAAAGATTTTTTGACCGTGGGATCGTTGACGTTTTCTCCTCCTCACCCCTTCCACCAACTGAGTGAAAAAATCCAAAAGACGAATGCCTGGCTGACAAGAAACCGGCACGGACTTCGTTGGAACGAGGGTCATATTCCCTACAACCATTTAGGACGCATTCTCCAATCGCTCACTCACAGCTTCTCCACGATTTATGTGGTGGGATGCCAGAAAGCTAAATTCTTTGCTAAAGCCTTTGATTATCAAAAACCCGTGACGGAAATTTATGTGCCAGATGGAATCATTTGGAAGTATCGGGAAAAATGTGCCCGACATCATCAAAGGAGGAAATATTTCCATTGTGCCGAAAACAAAGTGCGCAACTACGCGCACTTTGTTTTCGCCTACGATCAGTTAGAGAAGGATCCGTCCCCAAAAGCGTACGATAACCTCATCCAGAAATGGGATAATCTGCCCTGTTTCCAAGTGATGGAACATCCGGATGAGCATACGCCTTTCCACTTGATGGGCTGTTCTACTTCTTCTTTGTCGTCAACTTCCTCCAATAACTCGAGGAAGACGGAGGGTTGGGGAGACATACCTGAAAATATTCCCCATTACGATCCAGCAGCCTGTTGGGACGAACCTTCCAAAGAATCTCATGAGACCCCCAAAATATCTTCAGAGGATCCAAAGACAATCCACTGAGTGTTGGGACGATGAACGGACGACTCATGCTCCAAAATCCACTAAGACTATGTCCACTGAGTGTTGGGACAATGAACGGACGATTCATGCTCCAAAATCTACTGAGACTATGTCCACTGAATGTTGGGACAATGAACGGACGACTCATGCTCCAAAATCTACTGAGACTATGTCCACTGAGTGTTGGGACGATGAAACCGAAAAGACGACAGAGAATTGGGATGACCGTTCTCAAAAGTATTTGAATTGATATATACATAAACTCAGGAGAAAAAAAAATAAAGAAAAGATTTTTAGAAATAAGTAGGGAAAGGTTCTCCGCTTTCCCTATATTTATGGAAATGGACTGAGAGAGAGAGAGAGAGACGAATCAGGAGACCAAAAAAAATGGGTCTTGGAAGGAATGAGTGGAAATGCATTCGATTCCTTCCGAGACCCATTTTTTTGGATCCCTCTCTCATCCAATCTTGGAAAAGAACTTTGTCCTATTTTTCTAGGTCCATTCAAAAAGAAATGAATCTATCCATAAATTTTCTTAAAAGAAAAAAAAAACAAAAAGATCCTTTACCTCTTGACGGTCCAAAGTCGAGAATCTTGGAAAAAGTCATCCACTCTCTCCATCCAGTCAAGCTTCTCTGTAGAAAATCTAGTAGGTGCATCTGCATTCTTGAACACCCGGCAGTTATTATTGGACGCGAAACGTCGAATGCTGAAATAGTTAACAGTGATCCCATTCTTAAAGAAACGGGGATGTTTTATTCATCCAGTCGAGTGCGGAAAAATTTCTGAGAGCCGGAGAAAAATTTCTCTGGCTGGAAAAAAAAAAAAAAAAAAAAAAAAAAAAAAAAAAAAAACCCTTTTAGTCTGAAAATTGATGTCTTCAATTTTTCAAAAATTGAAGACATCAATTTTCAAATTTTCAGACTAAAAAGGGGGGTAATTTTTTTTTCAGAAACTTTTCCCAGCCGACTCGATGTGAATAAAACTTTACTGTTTGTTAAGAATGTTATTTAATGGATCGATTTCAATCTATCGAGTTTCGCTTGAGTTCCGGCCGTGCTGTGGGCCCACCTGGATACAAGTTTTCCCCTTTTGGAATAGAATAAAACTTTACTGTTTTTTAAGAATGTTATTTAATGGATCGATTTCAACCTATCGAGTTTCGCTTGAGTTCCGGCCGTGCTGTGGGCCCACCTGGATACAAGTTTTCCCCTTTTGGAATAGAATTTCCGTCAAGGTAGGCTACTTTTCCTCTTTTTGCATTTTTCATGTCATTTCATTTGTATTACAATATACTGAAAATGGGCGTTCGAACTAATTTCTAGGCTATTTCTATACAAATGGAGCTCGATCCAAGAAAGAAATGATGTCTTTTTTTTTATTTTGTGGACTGCCATTTTGTATTGGAATATACTGAAAACGGGTGTTTGAGTCGGTTTTCAGTATATTTCAGTACAAATAGAGCTCGATCCAAGAAAGAAATGATGTCTTTTTTTTTATTTTGTGGACTGCCAATTTTGTATTGGAATATACTGAAAACGGGTGTTTGAGTCGGTTTTCAGTATATTTCAATACAAATAGAGCTCGATCCAAGAAAGAAATGATGTCTTTTTTTTATTTTATGGACTGCCAATTTGTATTGGAATATACTGAAAACGGGCGTTCATGTCGGTTTTCAGTATATTTCAATACAAATAGAGCTCGATCCAAGAAAAAAATTGTCTTTTTTTTTATTTTGTGGACAGCCAATTTTGTATTGGAATATACTGAAAACGGGCGTTCACGTCGGTTTTCAGTATATTCCAATACAAGTGGAGCTCGATCCAAGAAAAAAAATGATGTCTTTTTTTTATTTTGTGGACTGCCAATTTTGTATTGGAATATTCTGAAAACGGGCGTTCACGTTGGTTTTCAGTATATTTCAATACAAGTGGAGCTCCATCCAAGAAAAAAATGATGTCTTTTTTTTATTTTGTGGACAGCCAATTTTGTATTGGAATATACTGAAAACGGGCGTTCACGTTGGTTCTCAGTATATTTCAATACAAATAGAGCTCCATCCAAGAAAAAAATTATGTCTTTTTTTATGTTGTGGACAGCCAATTTTGTATTGGAGTATACTGAAAACGGGCGTTCGTTGGAATATACTGAAAACGGGCGTTCACGTCCGTTTTCAGTATATTTCAATACAAATGGAGCTCGATCCAAGAAAGAAATGATGTCTTTTTTATTTTGTGGACTGCCAAATTTGTATTGGAATATACTGAAAACGGGTGTTCACGTCGGTTTTCAGTATATTCCAATACAAGTGGAGCTCGATCCAAGAAAAAATGATGTCTTTTTTTTTATTTTGTGGACTGCCAAATTTGTATTGGAATATACTGAAAACGGGTGTTCACGTCGGTTTTCAGTATATTCCAATACAAGTGGAGCTCGATCCAAGAAAAAATGATGTCTTTTTTTTATGTTGTGTACAGCCAATTTTGTATTGGAGTATACTGAAAACGGGCGTTCACGTAGGTTTTCAGTATATTTCAATACAAATGGAGCTCCATCCAAGAAAAAAATGATGTCTTTTTTTTTATTTTGTGGACAGCCAATTTTGTATTGGAATATACTGAAAACGGGCGTTCACGTTGGTTTTCAGTATATTTCAATACAAATGGAGCTCCATCCAAGAAAAAAATGATGTCTTTTTTTTATGTTGTGGACAATCAATTTTGTATTGGAATATACTGAAAACGGGCGTTCGAGTCCTTTTTCCGACTATTTCTACACACATTCCACTATATTAAAATGACGTTATGGTTGAGTCCAAACAGAGTCGTCCCCGGACAGAGTCGTCTCCGGACAAAGTCGTCCCCTCTTTTCTTTGAATTCTATTCTTTAAAAGGATGAGTCATGGTCTATTTTTAGAAAGTGGGAGACAACATTCCCAGACAAGAGGGGGGGGTGAGTTAATTTTTATCATGTCTAGAAGACATGATAAAAATTAACAAAATTTTTTTTTTTTTTTTTTTTTACATCTCAGAATTTTTTTTCTGAGCTCTGAGAAATTTTTCCTAGCCGATCCCATTTCGTTTTTCGACTTTCACTTTCAACTCTTCACTTTTCCTATCCACTGTCGTTGAAATTGTGTTCACTGGAGGCTATTTCTTTTTTTGCAATCTCGCTTTTAGTTTTCTCTGAGATACTTTAGAAATGGCTATACAAATTTCACCATCTATATAGAGATGATGTCCAAACAAAGTCGTCCCCGGACCATTTTGATGACCGAATATGTATAGAAATAGTCTGAAAATGGGCTTGAGGGCCGGTTTCTGGACGATTCCTCTACAAATTCGGCCGCATCCAGAAAAACAAGAATACATAGTTTCTTTTTGGGTGGACAGGAGATGATAAATTCTTTTCTCTCTCTCTCCCAATATTGGAGGAGAGAGTGGCCCAAAAAATGGGTCACGGAAGGAATCGAATGCATTTTGAAATGCACTCATTCCTTCCAAGACCCAGTTTCTTGGTCTCCTGATTCAACTCTCCAGTCTATGGAATAGGGAAAGCGGAGAACGTTTCCCCTTCTTTAAGCAACTGGAGACCATATCGCATCATCATCATCATCATCATCATCATCATCATCACCATCATCCTCTTTCTGCTACTTTTCAACGAAGGCTTGATGTCTCTGGATGATTTTGGGGAGATGATGGATCCCGAATTGAGTGATGAAAAAGAGAGGACTCTTTTTCCTTTCTTGTTCGTCTTGCGCAGTCTCTCGGAGGGCGATATACGTTTCCCCGTCCTCCTCAATTTTCGTCAGAGGTCTCATGAATATTTTACACATCCAAGGGAAGAGCGACTTGTTATGCAGGGATTTCGAAGCGACGAAGGCCGCTTCATTCGAAGTGAGGACAATCTGGTTCGGTTGACCCCATTCTCTGGAGTAGTTGTCCAAATCGCCTAGTCGAAGAAAATGGTGTCGATTAGGAAAAAAGACTTGGAGAACACTCGTCGTATGCGAGACGTTCGTAGGCAAGAGAGTCAAGATATCTTTGGCATTCCAGTACAGGAATCCTAGATCCACATACGCGTGCACGTAATAGTCATCGTTATATTCCAGTTTGAGCAGCATGGCTTTTGTGTTTTTTTTTCCGTTCTCAAGGCGAAACACTCGTCTGATATGAACAAGAGCTCGCTGGCGATCCGTTTATATAGACTCCTCAGAGAGAGAGAGAGAGAGAGAGGGAGAGGGGAGGAGGAACAAGGTTGATGAATTCTAAAATAAAAAAAAATGATAACGAAATGAGATCGGCTGGCAAAATATTTTCAGAGCTCAGAAAAAAATTCTGAGATGTAAAAAAAAAAAAAACTTTTTGTTAATTTTTATCATGTCTTCTAGACATGATAAAAATTAACTCACCCCCTTTTGTCTGGGTATGTTGTCTCACCGTTTCTAAAAATAGACCAGAACCCAGTCTTTTCTTGGAATTCTATTCTTTAAAAGGATGAGTTATGGTCTATTTTTAGAAAGTGGGAGACAACATTCCCAGACAAAAGGGGGGGTGAGTTAATTTTTATCATGTCTAGAAGACATGATAAAAATTAACAAAAAGTTTTTTTTTTTTTTTTTTTTTTTTTTACATCTCAGAATTTCTTCTGAGCTCTGAGAAATTTTTCCTAGCCGATCCCATTTCGTTTTTCGACTTTCACTTTCAACTCTTCACTTTTCTATAAACGCATTCCACGTTTCTGTTCAGAACAGTGTCTCTCTCTACCCAAATCTGAAACCCTAGTCACGAGAGAATATGAGACTAGAAAAATAGTTTAGCTTATTGATCTAAAAAATGTCCCATGCTAGAACTCAGAATTATAATCAGAGCGGGGCTTTCCAGTATCCACTTCCAAGATTTTAGATTTGCCATGGGTGACATGTTCCCAAATTCATAAATTCTTCAATTATAGTCCCCTTCTTTGACAAATGGCTAAGAAATTCTTAAAGAATATCATGATAAAGATTTAGCTATCTATATATAACATTATGTTTTCTTTTCAAAAAAAAAATCCAGTCTTGATCGAAATGGACTTTACGCACAATTTATTGTATCCCTACCTTTCCAAGATTGGTTTGATGAAGTGATCAAAAAAAATGGGTCTGGAAGGAAAAGGGTGCATTTCGAGAAAAGAAAAGAGGACCCTCTTTTTCTCGCAGTGCACCCGTTTCCTTCCAGACCCATTTCTTTTGCCTCCTCAGAACTCTCTTTCTTTTCTCCTCCCTCTCTCTCTTAAGAGGGATTGAAAGAAAGAGGCTAGATGGAAAAGTTTCTTTTTTTTTCTTTCGAGAAGATAAAAAAAAATTTGGAGGAGGAGCAAATTTTTTTTTGGGTGGTGGTGGTTGTTTTTTTTAGAAGGTGATAACTTTAGTGACATTTAAAGAGACCACCAGAGCATCCGTTTGAGTCTCGACGACCTTTTCTTGACGGGGGTCTGTCTGGCAATAAGCGCTGGCATATTGTTTAGGGTAAGTAGAAGAATCCGTCATGCCTGGATGAGGCGGTATGTAGCGCACTCCCAGATTAAAGAGGGTGATGAAGGGAAATTTCTCCCCCGGATAGAGCAGTCGGTAAACGGGTTGATTGGGTACAACTCGAACCAGCGGCTGAGTTAAAATGCTATACACCCAGGCCAGAAGCTGATTATTTTTAGGATTATTTTCGGCCAGATGTAACATTTCTTCGCTGGAGAGGACATATCCCTCTTGAGAACTGCCGAGACTCTCAAGATCTTTTATTTTCCTGAAGACGTGGTGTTCGTCGAAAAACACGGAGAGAATGTCCCAGGTTCTTTTACTGGAAGTATGAATCAGAGGCAAAATGTCCGTAGCGTTCCAAAACAATCTTCCGTCATCCACATAACAGCGAATGCTCACAAACTCATTATATAAGACGCGGATCATCATCTTGAGTAGAAATATGGATACGCACAGCAGTCTTTCTCTCTGGGAAATAGAGTCTGTCTTCCACTCGCCTCTCTCTATATACGAGAAGACCACGTGATGGATTTTTCTGTAAGACGGTTGACTTATAGAAAAAAAAATCAACTTTGTCTACCTCTCTCTCTGTGACCTTCTATTTTTTTCCTAAAGGACACCCCGTCACCTTTTCAAAAGTCATGGGATTGAGAGGAACGAAAGAAAAAAAAACAACCATCCTTTGTATACTACCTATGACCTTCTCCTAGAGACCCCTGTCATTTTCTTCTTGAGAGCTACGTGATGAAAGCTTTTTTTTATTCTAGAGTTTATCAACTTTGTAGACACATGACCCCGTCACCTTCTCAAAGGTTATGTCGTATGGAATGGGACCCTTTTGGTTTTTTCTTTTGAGGAAATAAAAAATAAAACAACTTTATAATCATCTCTCTATGACCTTTACAAACACTCATGTTTTATCATTTTTTTTATTTTAGAATTCATCAACCTTGTTCCTCCTCCCCTCTCCCTCTCTCTCTCTCTCTGAGGAGTCTATATAAACGGATCGCCAGCGAGCTCTTGTTCATATCAGACGAGTGTTTCGCCTTGAGAACGAAAAAAAAAACACAAAAGCCATGCTGCTCAAACTGGAATATAACGATGACTATTACGTGCACGCGTATGTGGATCTAGGATTCCTGTACTGGAATGCCAAAGATATCTTGACTCTCTTGCCTACGAACGTCTCGCATACGACGAGTGTTCTCCAAGTCTTTTTTCCTAATCGACACCATTTTCTTCGACTAGGCGATTTGGACAACTACTCCAAAGAATGGGGTCAACCGAACCAGATTGTCCTCACTTCGAATGAAGCGGCCTTCGTCGCTTCGAAATCCCTGCATAACAAGTCGCTCTTCCCTTGCATGTGTAAAATATTCATGAGACCTCTGACGAAAATTGAGGAGGACGGGGAAACGTATATCACCCTCCGAGAGACTGTGCAAGACGAACAAGAAAGGAAAAAGAGTCCTCTCTTTTTCATCACTCAATTCGGGATCCATCATCTCCCCAAAATCATCCAGAGACATCAAGCCTTTGTTGAAAAGTATCAGAAAGAGGATGATGGTGATGATGATGATGATGATGATGATGATGATGATGATGCGATATGGTCTCCAGTTGCTTAAAGAAGGGGAAACGTTCTCCGCTTTCCTTATTCCATAGATTCGAGAGTTGAATCAGGAGACCAAAAAAATGGGTCTTGGAAGGAATGAGTGCATTTCAAAATGCATTCGATTCCTTCCGAGACCCATTTTTTTGGGCCACTCTTTCCTCCAATATTGGGAGAGAGAGAAAAGAAATTTATCATCTCCTGTCCACCCAAAAAGAAACTATGTTTTCTTGTTTTTCTGGATGCGGATGAATTTGTAGAGGAATCGTCCAGAAACCGGCCCTCAAGCCCATTTTCAGACTATTTCTATACATATTCGGTCATCAAGATGGTCCGGGGACGACTTTGTTTGGACATCATCTCTATATAGATGGTGAAATTTGTATAGCCATTTCTAAAGTATCTCAGAGAAAACTAAAAGCGAGATTGCAAAAAAAGAAATAGCCTCCAGTGAACACAATTTCAACGACAGTGGATAGGAAAAGTGAAGAGTTGAAAGTGAAAGTCGAAAAACGAAATGGGATCGGCTAGGAAAAATTTCTCAGAGCTCAGAAAAAAAATTCTGAGATGAAAAAAAAAAAGAAAAAAAAAAAAAACTTGTTAATTTTTTATCATGTCCTCTAGACATGATAAAAATTAACTCACCCCCCTTTTGTCTGGGAATGTTGTCTCCCACTTTCTAAAAATAGACCATGACTCATCCTTTTAAAGAATAGAATTCAAAGAAAAGAGGGGACGACTTTGTCCGGAGACGACTCTGTCCGGGGACGACTCTGTTTGGACTCAACCATAACGTCATTTTAATATAGTGGAATGTGTGTAGAAATAGTCGGAAAAAGGACTCGAACGCCCGTTTTCAGTATATTCCAATACAAAATTGATTGTCCACAACATAAAAAAAAGACATCATTTTTTTCTTGGATGGAGCTCCATTTGTATTAGAATATACTGAAAACCGACTCGAACGCCCGTTTTCAGTATACTCCAATACAAAATTGGCTGTCCACAACATAAAAAAAGACATCATTTTTTTCTTGGATGGAGCTCCATTTGTATTGAAATATACTGAAAACCAACGTGAACACCCGTTTTCAGTATACTCCAATACAAAATTGGCTGTCCACAACATAAAAAAAAGACATCATTTTTTTCTTGGATGGAGCTCCATTTGCATTGAAATATACTGAAAACCAACGTGAACACCCGTTTTCAGTATATTCCAATACAAATTGGCAGTCCATAAAATAAAAAAAAGACATCATTCTTTTCTTGGATCGAGCTCCATTTGTATTGTAATATACTGAAAACCGATGTGAACGCCCGTTTTCAGTATATTCCAATACAAAATTGGCAGTCCACAAAATAAAAAAAAAGACATCATTTTTTTCTTGGATCGAGCTCCACTTGTATTGGAATATACTGAAAACCGACGTGTACACCCGTTTTCAGTATATTCCAATACAAAATTGGCAGTCCACAAAATATAAAAAAAACATCATTTCTTTCTTGGATCGAGCTCCATTTGTATTGAAATATACTGAAAACCGACGTGAACGCCCGTTTTCAGTATATTCCAACGAACGCCCGTTTTCAGTATACTCCAATACAAAATTGGCTGTCCACAACATAAAAAAATGACATCATTTTTTTCTTGGATGGAGCTCCATTTGTATTGAAATATACTGAAAACCAACGTGAACGCCCGTTTTCAGTATATTCCAATACAAAATTGGCTGTCCACAAAATAAAAAAAAAGACATCATTTTTTTCTTGGATGGAGCTCCACTTGTATTGAAATATACTGAAAACCAACGTGAACGCCCGTTTTCAGTATATTCCAATACAAAATTGGCTGTCCACAAAATATAAAAAAGACATCATTTTTTTCTTGGATCGAGCACCACTTGTATTGGAATATACTGAAAACCGACGTGAACACCCGTTTTCAGTATATTCCAATACAAAGTGGCAGTCCACAAAATAAAAAAAGACATCATTTTTTTCTTGGATCGAGCTCCATTTGTATTGAAATATACTGAAAACCGACATGAACGCCCGTTTTCAGTATATTCCAATACAAATTGGCAGTCCAGAAAATAAAAAAAGACATCATTTCTTTCTTGGATCGAGCTCTATTTGTATTGAAATATACTGAAAACCGACTCAAACACCCGTTTTCAGTATATTCCAATACAAAATTGGCAGTCCACAAAATAAAAAAAAGACATCATTTCTTTCTTGGATCGAGCTCTATTTGTATTGAAATATACTGAAAACCGACTCAAACACCCGTTTTCAGTATATTCCAATACAAATTGGCAGTCCACAAAATAAAAAAAAAGACATCATTTCTTTCTTGGATCGAGCTCCATTTGTATTGAAATATACTGAAAACCGACTCAAACACCCGTTTTCAGTATATTCCAATACAAATTGGCAGTCCACAAAATAAAAAAAAAGACATCATTTCTTTCTTGGATCGAGCTCCATTTGTATTGAAATATATTGAAAACCGACTCAAACACCCGTTTTCAGTATATTCCAATACAAATTGGCAGTCCACAAAATAAAAAAAGACATCATTTCTTTCTTGGATCGAGCTCCATTTGTATAGAAATAGCCTAGAAATTAGTTCGAACGCCCATTTTCAGTATATTGTAATACAAATGAAATGACATGAAAAATGCAAAAAGAGGAAAAGTAGCCTACCTTGACGGAAATTCTATTCCAAAAGGGGAAAAACTTGTATCCAGGTGGGCCCACAGCACGGCCGGAACTCAAACGAAACTCGATAGGTTGTAATCGATCCATTAAATAACATTCTTAAAAAACAGTTAAGTTTTATTCACATCTAAAACTCAAGCGAAACTCGATAGGTTGAAATCGATCCATTAAATAACATTCTTAAAAAACAGTAAAGTTTTATTCTATTCCAAAAGGGGAAAACTTGTATCCAGGTGGGCCCACAGCACGGCCGGAACTCAAGCGAAACTCGATAGGTTGAAATCGATCCATTAAATAACATTCTTAAAAAACAGTAAAGTTTTATTCACATCGAGTCGGCTGGGAAAAGTTTCTGAAAAATAAATTACCCCCCTTTTTAGTCTGAAAATTTGAAAATTGATGTCTTCAATTTTTGAAAAATTGAAGACATCAATTTTCAGACTAAAAGGTTTTTTTTCTTCAGCCAGAGAAATTTTTCTCCGGCTCTCAGAAATTTTTCCGCACTCGACTGGATGAATAAAACATCCCCGTTTCTTTAAGAATGGGATCACTGTTAACTATTTCAGCATTCGACGTTTCGCGTCCAATAATAACTGCCGGGTGTTCAAGAATGCAGATGCACCTACTAGATTTTCTACAGAGAAGCTTGACTGGATGGAGAGAGTGGATGACTTTTTCCAAGATTCTCGACTTTGGACCGTCAAGAGGTAAAGGATCTTTTTGTTTTTTTTCTTTTAAGAAAATTTATGGATAGATTCATTTCTTTTTGAATGGACCTAGAAAAATAGGACAAAGTTCTTTTCCAAGATTGGATGAGAGAGGGATCCAAAAAAAATGGGTCTCGGAAGGAATCGAATGCATTTGCACTCATTCCTTCCAAGACCCATTTTTTTTTCGGTCTCCTGATTCGTCTCTCTTTCTCTCTTCTCAGTCCATTTCCATAAATATAGGGAAAGCGGAGAACCTTTCTCTACTTATTTCTAAAAATCTTTTCTTTATTTTTTTTCTCCTGAGTTTATGTATATATCAATTCAAATACTTTTGAGAACGGTCATCCCAATTCTCTGTCGTCTTTTCGGTTTCATCGTACCAGCACTCAGTTGACATAGTCTCAGTCGATTTTGGAGCATGGGTCGTCCGTTCATTGTCCCAACATTCAGTGGACATAGTCTCAGTAGATTTTGGAGCATGAGTCGTCTGTTCATTGTCCCAACACTCAGTGGACATAGTCTTAGTGGATTTTGGATCATGAGTCGTCCGTTCATTGTCCCAACACTCAGTGGATTTTGTCTTTGGATCCTCTGAAGATATTTTGGGGGTCTCATGAGATTCTTTGGAAGGTTCGTCCCAACAGGCTGCTGGATCGTAATGGGGAATATTTTCAGGTATGTCTCCCCAACCCTCCGTCTTCCTCGAGTTATTGGAGGAAGTTGACGACAAAGAAGAAGTAGAAGAGCCCATCAAGTGGAAAGGCGTAAGCTCATCCGGATGTTCCATCACTTGGAAACAGGACAGATTATCCCATTTCTGGATGAGGTTATCGTACGCTTTTGGGGACGGATCCTTCTCTAACTGATCGTAGGCCTTATCAAAAGCTTGCAGAGGATTGTATGCTTCCTCCTGAATCCTCTCCTCTTTCTCCGTTCCGTCTGGATAGACGTGTTTGATATGAAAATCTCCTTCCGTAATATGCCATCGATAGTTGCGCACTTTGTTTTCGGCACAATGGAAATATTTCCTCCTTTTATGATGTCGGGCACATTTTTCCCGATACTTCCAAATGATTCCATCTGGCACATAAATTTCCGTCACGGGTTTTTGATAATCCAAGGCTTTAGCAAAGAATTTAGCTTTCTGGCATCCCACCACATAAATCGTGGAGAAGCTGTGAGTGAGCGATTGGAGAATGCGTCCTAAATGGTTGTAGGGAATATGACCCTCGTTCCAACGAAGTCCGTGCCGGTTTCTTGTCAGCCAGGCATTCGTCTTTTGGTTTTTTTCAGTCAGTTGGTGGAAGGGGTGAGGAGGTGCAAACGTCAACGATCCCACGGTCAAAAAATCTTTTGTCGCATAGCCCAATTCTTTTAAAGCGTAGGTAAATTCACCCTTCTTGTGGTTGTAGGACTGGAAACTCTCTAGATCGAGCACGATAAAGTTTTCTGAACACGCCATGGCGATGAATACGGTGATGTCTTCCACAAACAGGAGCAAAAAAAGAATCGAAAAGGTATATATGTATAACAGGGAAGATCTAGAAAGGAAAAAAAAACAATAAAACGTTTTAGAGTCGTCGTCTTGAAAGAGACATTTTTCTTTTCAAAGGGTTAAGAAGAGAGTTCTTTTTAAATGAAGTTATGATTATTATGATTATTAAAAAAAACTAAGAATCAAATCGATTTTATAGATAACCATATTCATAGGACCAAAGGGACTTACCAGCTCAGTTCACGTCTTCTTCTGTTCTCTGAAGAAATCTCGCGGAGGACACACACTTTTATACTCGCACGACATCTGTCGGGATCGCGACCCCATCTAAATGTCAGGGTCGTTCCAACCTCTTAAAAGGATCGGAATGAAAGAAACACTTTGATAAAAAATATATTTATGAAAAGATATCTGAGGGTCGTGAGAACATTTTCTCTCTCCCCCCGCCTATTTCAAAAAAAAAATAAAAAGTCTTTCTTGGATCGCGTCAAGATTACAAAACAACTCACAGGACTTGTTTATCTCGATCTCGTCAGGGTCACCGTTTCACATAAGAAGATGGATGGACCCTGAACTTTAGACATGATAAAAATTAACTCTAGCCGCCTTTTGTCTGGTAATAGGGTGTCACCGTTTCTAAAAATAGACCAGATCCCATTCTTGGAATTCTATTCTTTAGGAAAGGGGGAGTGATGGTCTATTTTTAGAAAGTGTGAGACAACATTCCCAGACAAAAGAGGGGTAGAGTTAATTTTTATCATGTCTAAGACATGATAAAAATTAACAAAAAGTTTTTTTTTTTTTTTTTTTTTTAAGGCTGAAAAATTTTTCTGAGAGAGCTGAGAAAGATTTTTCCTCCCAATCTTTTTCGACGATGAAAAGGGAAAAACTACTGATCCGATCTCCCTACGCTTTAGGGAAAAAAATATAAAAAATACTTATGAAATATTCATGTGTTGAAATTGACTATTCAAATAAGTGACATTTTGTTTCTCATTGGAATTGTTCAACGGCGAGTCCACTCGTCTCATTCTTTGGGGTAGGGGATGAAAGTACAGCGGTTTGTTGAAATCGATGATAGTTTCCTCTTTAGTCGGCTGAACTGTAAATCTATCCCGTCTTAACTCTTCTAATCTCTTTGAAAGTCTTTCCACTTGCTCTGCTAAGGTTTCCTCGGTACTCATGATCTCTCTTAGTTTAGGGAAGTCTTGACGTATTGGCTAGAGAACAGAGGGTCTTTTTCTCTCTATACATATATCATGTGGGAGCGTGTAATTTATAAATCCTTGTGAAATCTTTCTACGTCTTGTGTAACTTGGAAGATTCGTCTTGTGTAACTTGGAAAATTCTTCTTCTTCTCGTCGATTGGGGTGGAGTTATGGAAAAGAAATTTTCTCTAGGGATTTACATACCATTTCATTCATGAACATTCAACGGTTATCTCCAAGACCAAATTTTAGAAGAGGACCACAAAGAGTACACTTGAGGATCCTCTTTCAGGTCTAGGTGAGATAAGGGTTGAGACCAATATTCTTGGGTCTCTAAAGCATCCCAACTTAGACATTTATTATTATTATTATTAGAAAGTTCATCCTCCTCCTCCTCATCATCGTCGCACGAGTTCTCCTGGGGAGATTCTTCCGCCTCCTCTTCGTCTTCGACAGCTTTGCTCTCGGAGGGGTAACAATGTAATTTCCGGAAAACGTAACTACCCTCCATCAAATGGTATCGAAAATTTCTCACCTTGTTCTCGGCACAATGAATCATCTTTTGGAAATATTGGTGTCGCGTGCATTTCGACTTGTTCCGCCACTCGGTTTTCCCTGGGATGTAAAACTCGTAAACGGATCGCTGGCAGAGCTTGCTGAAAAATTCGGCTTTATCGTATCCATTGACGTAGATCTTCTCCACATTTTCGGTCAGTATTTTCAGGATGTCGTGGTACGAAGGAGAAATTCCGTACAGTTATTTTCCATGGGTGTTAACGATGTTGAAGGAACCTTTTTCCATGATTTGGGTGCGAGGAGAAATGAAACGGCGGTTTTTAGAGAAATGGTTGCAAAGATCCATTTATTGCATTTCGGGATCGACGCAAGAGATTCTCAAATACAATGGGATCGAACAGATGAATTGTCCTAACCATACAAAAGGTTTTTTCCATTGCGCTCTACAAAAAGTGGTTCGGTATCATTATTATTTAAAGACACAGAGAAGAAATTCGAAAGGTCGATCCTGCACAATTCAATCTTGACAGAACTCATTAAAAAATACATATATCACGTTACTTTTTCAACAGCACAGATGGTTCTGAAGCGAAACTTGGAATTTTGAAATAATAGATCAGGGAGAAATCATTCTTAAAAACAAATGGTAAAGTCTCGAATCGGCTGGGAGAAAAAAAATTTCTCAGAGCTGAGATAAAATTCTCTAATGAAAAAAAAAAAAAAAAACTTTTGGTTAATTTTTATCATGTCTTAGACATGATAAAAATTAATGACCCTCCCTTTCTGTCTGGGAAGGATGTCTCACCCTTTCTAAAAATAGACCATGACTCATCCTTTCTCTAATGGCAATCATTCCATGAATGAATCACGATTTGTTTTTCAAAAGAGTGAGACAACATTCCCAGACGAAAAGGGAAGGGGGTCGTTAATTTTTATCATGTCTAAGACATGATAAAAATTAACAAAAAGTTTTTTTTTTTTTTTTTTTTTTTTTTTTTGAGTTGTAGAATTTTTCTCAGCTCTGAAAATTTTTTTTCCAGCCGACTCGAGACTTTACCATTTATATTTACGAATAGTCTTTGGATTATTTATTTATTTTCTTTTAAAAAGAAAAATTCTGAGCTAGACCTATCTATTGGCTTAACAGTCTGGTCATAGAAACAGTCTAGAATCTCATTTTTTTTTCGAGGCTAATGCACGGGTTCTCCAATCAAAAGGGTTACTATAAAGGGATTGGTTTGAATGCATTTATCTGCAAATGTTGTAGGATTCTGTTGTTGAGAAGGGGGTATATTATTATTATTATTATGATGATGATGATGATTGTGGCAGATTCGTTTTCTACATGGAAGTCTAATCTCCTCCGAAGACTTTTTCTGGGGATCGTCGATAGATGGTTTTTCAATAGGAATCGTTTCCCTCAGATCCTCAAGAGATAGAGGGGGGTCCTGTCTTGAGACATGGAGCGGTCTCTCCTCCTCCTCCTCGAGAAGTCTTGAGAAAGGGAGAGGATTTTCGGTTCCCTTATTCTCAAGGGGTCTTGACAAATTGAGAGGTCCCTCCTCTTCGAAAGAGAGAGAAGTTTTGGTTCCCTTATTCTCGAGGGGTCTTGACAAATTGAGAGGTCCCTCCTCTTCGAAAGAGAAAGAAGTTTTGGTTCCCTTATCCTCGAGGGGTTTTGACAAATCTAGAGGTCCCTCATTTTCGAGGGGTCTTGATAAATGGAGAGGTTTTTCATCTTCGAGGAGGTTTGATAAAGGAAGAGGTCCCTCCTTCTCGAGGGGTCTTGAGAAAGGGAGAGGTTTTTCATCTTCGAGGAGGTTTGACAATGGGAGAGATCTCTCCTTCTCGAGGGGTCTCTCTTCCTCAAGGGGTTTTGAGGAAGCGAGAGGTTTTTCATCCTCGACGGGTTTTGACAAACGGAGAGGAATCTGAACAGGCTTCTCCTCATCCCCATCATTATCGAGGAGGATGAGGATAGGCTTTTGGAAAGGTTTTTTCTTTTTCTTCTGAACAGGCTCCTCTTGATGCTCGGGGAGAGGGATGGGGTAGTTGTTCCACCATTCTATTTTTTCTTGCTCGAGGATTTTTTCAAAAGTCGTGGCCTCTTTAAGATGAGACGAAGGAGGAGAGTCCTCGAGAAGAATATAATAGGTATTCTTCCCAGTCTTCTCGATCGAGAGAGGTTCGTGCAAACATTTATGCAACCATTCACTAAAATGAACGAGAATCCCTTTTGTCTTCTCAAGACGATCCATAATCCTATTCATTTGCGAGACGGTTAGAAAGTGGGACGTGTAAAAATATTTGGCTCGTTTCATTAACAAAATTTGTGCATCCAAAGGTGGAATGTCACGAGCCATCAACACGTTTTCGTCGGACAAAAATTCGTCCCGCATCTTTTGATAACTCCCCACGGTATGATAACCCGCACATTTTGAAAAATCGGAGGCTTTCAAGTAAACGACTCCTTGGATGATATAAAAGGAAAGATCAACATATTTATATTTGAAAGGAATACACGTAGTGAGCTGGGGATGCGTCCTCATGATCCACTTGGACAAAAATACGACTTTGGGGCTCTCTCCTTTTATTTATAGAGAGAAAGAGAGTGTGACCTTCCCTTCCCTCCTCCTCTCTCCCTGCTTCCTCTATCTCTGGACGTCCTTGGATTGGAAAGGGTGACTTTGAAATAAAAAAGAAGGTCATGGTTGGATAATTTTTTGTTTATTAAATTATTACTTTCACTTCCTCATTCCCACACACATTCATCTTTTAAGAAAAGAAAAAGAGGTCATGGAGATAAGATTTCTTGGAAAGAAGAGAGAGAGAAACAAAAAAAAAAGAAATAAAACGGACGTCATAGAGCCTCTATGTGTGTCTGTGTGTGTCTATATATATACAAAAAGGCGAGAGTACTGGGCGAGATCATTTCTTTTCCATTGGGAGCCATGTCGCTATTAGACGTTTTTCCAACTCAACGGATTTCGAACGGGGAGGATTTGAAGACGTTAAAGCAAATCTCCAACTTGAAAATTTTTTTGGCGTGTCATTGTGCGACATTTATTCCGCATTTACCACCTCATCAAGCGATCGTTTCTTTCAACCAAGATGTCGAATCCTCCAACCTGCTCGTTCAGAATATATACAGAAATTTATTCGAATCGCAACAAACGAAAGAGGAATCTCCCTTCTCTTGGAATCGGATGGATCGAGCTTTGAGACGACCCATTCAAACAGACCGGCGATATACGGATCCGCGCACGAGTTTTCGGTGGAAGAATATTTTTCTCACGAAACGATATTTTACGTTTGGAGTGAGAACGACGGCTGAGGACGAAGTTCATATTGTTCAAACCACAGCCGCTCCTCTCGCCTATTACGAATCATCGTCCCCCAATCTGAAGGAAAGAAGTTTTAAAGTCAGCGACAGGATGAAATATAAGAAATATATCCTAAGACCTTTTCAAAACTATGTCGTTCCCCCGAAAACGCAATATCTCATCGTCACAACCCAGAAGAGTCTCTTTCTCGTCGATCGGTGCTCGTACTCGGTTTGAAAACAATTGAAAGAGGAGATTTCTGTCCAATCGCCGATGATGTTTCAAGAAAAA
Source organism: Stegodyphus dumicola (assembly GCF_044657685.1). Lineage (NCBI taxonomy): Eukaryota > Metazoa > Arthropoda > Arachnida > Araneae > Eresidae > Stegodyphus > Stegodyphus dumicola. The sequence goes on from NC_140776.1 coordinate 42,283,283, forward strand.
GAAGAAAACCCTCCGCCACCTTTACCCATCCCTTCCTTAGATGATAAGAGGAGCTGGACCAAACCGTTATTTCCCGAAACAAAATCGACCCGGCAACGGAATGAAATTCAAGTCATCACGGTTGAAGATGAGGAGGAAGAAAAAAAATTACCTCTTAAAAAACGGTCGACTTACCGGAACCTACCTGGCGTGCAAGATCCGCTTCAGAATCCAGAAGCTTCTTCTTCTTCTACTTCCCCGACTTGTTCAAACAGGCAACCTCTTTCGGACTCCTCACAGACAGAACCTCTTCCGGTATCCTCTTCTTCTTCTTCTTCTCTAACCTGTCCCGACATCGTAGAAGTAGAATGTCAGACGGGTCCACAAGCTTCAAAAAGTCCCGACATCGTAGAGGTAGAATGTCAGCCGGGCCCACAAGTTCCAACAGGTCCAGAAATCATGGAGGCAGAATTTCAGCCGGGTAAACAAGTTCCAACGGGTCCAGAAATCATGGAGGTAGAATCGCAGCCGGGTCCAGACATCCTAGATCCCTCCACTCATCCCAAAGAGACTCCAAGTGTTTCAAGACAGCCTTGTGAGGATCCAGCCCTTCCCGTATGGAATGATTATATGGACTTACAAAATTTGGTGCAACAGGAAGGAGAAGAAAATAATCATACGGATGGGTGGGTAAAAGACTGTTTAGATCATTTAACCTCGAATGAAATTGAACTGTTATGGAATTGCATTTCTGAAATCACATCGGAAATGGGATAAAAACCAAAACAAAAAAAAAAACTTTTTTAATAACAAATTGGAGGAGGGTCATGATGTCAATTAAAAAAAATATTATATAGAGTCCAATCTTGGTGGTTCACTTCAGTTTTCCAGCATGAGGTGATCCACGTTTCCCGAAATATGGATCCCATTCCAAGAGAGATTGTGTATAGCTTTCACTTCAGTTCTTTTTTTTATATACCAAGAGGAGAGGGTCCCCAAAGGGCTACCCATGTCCAAAGAGAGAAAGTGTAGAGCGTTCATTTCAGTTTTTTTTTCAAGTTTAGGGGAGGGAGGTCTCAAAATGACGCCCCCCCATTTTCAAAGAGAGATGGTGTAGAGCGTTCATTTCTGTTTTTTTCAAAGTTAGGGAGTTTTCAAATGACTACCCATTTCAGAGAAAGAGAGAAAGAGAAAGAGAGAGAGAAGGTGTAGAGCGTTCATTTCAGTTTTCCAAGGTTAGGATGGTGGTGGAGAATCCTCCAAAATGGCTACTCATCTCAAAGAGAGAGAGAGAGAGAGAGAGAAAATGCGTAGAGCGTTCATTTCAGTTTTCCAACATTAGAAGGTTTCAAAATACCTTCTGAATTCAAAGAGAGATCGTGTAGAGCGTTCATTTCCAGTTCTTCAAGATCAGAAGAAGAGGGTCCGCTTTTCAGAGACAGCGAAGTGCAGACTTCAGTTTTTCTCCCTCCCCAAGAATAGAGAGTCCCAAAATGGCTTTCCATTTCAAAGAGAGAGGGAGAGGCGTTCATTTCCATTCTCCAAGATAGGGTCGTCTGCATTTTTCCCAAAATGGCTTCCCAATTCAAAGAGAGAGAGAGAGAGATAAAGGGTGTGTAGAGCGGTCATGTTCATTCTCCAAGATAGGGGCGTCAGCTTTTTCTCAAAATGGCATCTCCCCATTCAAAAAGAGATCGTGACCAATTTTTTCCAGTTTTTTCCAAGATGGGGGGGGAGAAGAAAACCTAGGATGGAATAACACGACACACAGAGAGAAAGAGGGAAAAAAAAGCCATCTTGTCATTTTCTGATAGGGTACCGGTGTTCGAATACTTTTGTGACAGACTGTACTTATGGTAGTTATCAGTTTATGGATTCGATTGATTACTTCATTTTTAAATAACTGTACTTAAAATAAGTACATGGGGGCTCGAGTCCTATTTTTTTGTCATCTGCACTACTTTGTGAACCTTGAATCCTTGCTTAACTAACTCATCTTTGATTTCGGAGACCTCCATGTGGCGTTCCGACAGATACTTCAACTTCTATTCATGAGATGGCGCCACGTGTAAAATCCAGTTCTTAATCGGAGCAGCAAAGCGACGTCATTACTCACTCAGACTTCTCGCAAGACAATTGTACGCGACGGTAGCATGAACTGTGTTCCGAGCTCTGAGTTGATCTCTGCAATGTAATTTAAATTGTAACTTAGTACTTAATATATTCTTTTGTTATAGGAGATTGCCTACTCTTATTTTCTTTAATTATATCATGCATTAAGCACGCACGACCACCAAAAGTGGTGACCTTTTGACTGAGCACGCTACTGACAATGGATTTTCAACGACCCTAAGCCACGTGCATCCAAGGCATTCTGAAGAACTGACTAAAAATAACAACGAATATGGACATTAAACGTATGCTACAACGTACCCCTTCAATTATTTCTAGAAGTATTGATATATATTGCTTGTATTTTTTTCAAAGTCGTGCATGTCATCGCAAGGAGCTTCAGCAAATCATCAATGTGATCTGTTCCGTTCCGCTGACTTCGCCAGTCGTGCAATAATTCTTCGAACATTCAACTTTTGTGACAAATGTGATACGATAGTGATTTTCGCTAAATGTGCTACATCAGTAATTTTTCTACAACGTGCTACGGCAAAATTCTTCCCTCAGTGTTCGAAAGTAGTGAATTTTTTTCCCCATGTGGTACAGGAGTGATTTCCATTTCCTTCGAAAGTGCCTTAGCAGTGTGAAGTAATGATTTTGTGTGTGAGCAATACAAAATGAACGCATCATTTTTTTTCTCAAATAAAGGTTTCTTTTCAAATGCATTTCGGTAAAATATTATTTGTGTGTGTAATTGCTGACCCTGTATTATTTGTGTGTGTATCGTTACGTAAATTTTTTCTGCATGGTTAAAATATTTATTGTTATCATGGTAAAATATCAATAGTGTATCCTCATGCTACAATATTTGTGCTGTTAAGTGTTTATTAATTATAGTGAAAATTATCTATCAGTATGCCCGACGATATTCCACCAGAGCCACAAATCACACGCGTTGCGGTGAAGCCACCGCCTTTCTGGAAAAATAATCCTTCATTGTGGTTCGCTCAGATCGAAGCACAATTTTCTATCGCTCGCATTAGTGAAGATTCTACAAAATTCAACCATGTAGTTGCAGCAATTGAGTCTGATATTCTGAATTCAGTGCATGACTTAATTCTCAAACCACCTGATTGTGATAAATACTCCAAACTGAAACAGCGGCTCATTGAAATCTATTCAGAAAGTGAATCTTCAAAAATACGTACTTTACTACAAGGACTTGAACTTGGAGATCAGCGACCTTCATACTTGCTGTCACGAATGCGTGATCTGGCAGGAAGCCATTTTAGTGACGACTTGTTGAAGTCACTATGGCTTTCGCGTCTCCCTAATAACATACAAATAATTCTTGCTGCTTCCAATGAGGATCTAACCCGTTTAGCAGCAATGGCTGACAAAATTAATGAACTTGTTACTCCAGCTTATGTCAATGCTGCTAATGCTGCATCTTCCAGTTCATCCCTCGAACAACAAGTGGCTGAATTGACCAAAAAAGTATCTGAACTCTCTACAAGTCTTCATGCTTCACGGAGATACAATCGATCAAATCAGGGCCCACGTAATAAATTTCGTGCCCGAAGCAGGAGTCAATCTCGTCACAATACTCGAACGCTATATAAAGAACCCACAAGTGGCATATGTTTTTATCATATGAATTTTGGCTCGCAAGTGTGCCCCTCCATGCACTTTTGAACAAGCGGGAAACTAAATGGGCGGTCTTCTGCTGGCCAACAGAATGTCCGCCACATCGACAGAATAGTACTGGCTGATCGTTCAACTCAGTTATGTTTTCTAGTAGATACTGGAGCTGACATATCAGTGCTCCCGAGAACTAAAACAAATGCTCACCAACTTAATAAACTTGTACTGTATGCAGCCAATGGTACCCAAATTGCAACCTACGGCACCAAACTATTGACACTTGATTTAAACTTGCGCCGGACTTTCAACTGGCCTTTTATTATTGCGGATGTAACTCAAGCAATTATTGGTGTCGACTTCTTGACACATTTCCACCTTCTAGTGGATGTCAAGAATAATTGCTTAATTGATGCTACAACTCAGCTGACATCACAGGGACAAGCTTCTCACATATCGAACGTACCTACCAACATAAGTGTTGTATCAGGCAGCACACGGTTTCATAGGTTATTAGCAGAATTCCCTGACATTTTAAACCCATCCAAATCAGGGCAGCATACTTATCAGCCAGAAGTGTATCATCACATTGAAACACATGGCCCACCTGTATTTTCCAAGCCTCGTCGTCTTTCTCCAGAGATGCTAAAAGCTGCTCGCAAAGAATTTGAATTCATGCTAGCACAGGGAACCATTCGCCCATCTAAAAGTCCATGGGCCAGTCCACTTCACATGGTTAAAAAGTCTAATGGTGACTGGCGGCCTTGTGGAGATTATCGTCGACTTAATGCCGTCACAGTCCCTGACAGATATCCAGTCCCACATATCCAAGACTGTACCCATCTTTTTCATGGAACAAACATATTTTCTACCCTCGATCTTGCCAGAGCATATCATCAGATCCCAGTGCATGCTGAAGATGTGCCCAAGACCGCAGTGACTACACCATTTGGTCTCTTTGAGTACTTATATATGCCATTTGGCCTTCGCAATGCTGGCCAAACATTTCAGCGTTTCATACACCAAGTACTGTCTGGCCTCGATTTCTGCATCCTATATTTTGATGATATCCTGGTTGCATCTACAGATGCGGAAGAACATTTTCAACATCTGCGTCAGATTTTCACTCGCCTTAAAGATCATGGATTAAAACTAAATCCATCCAAATGTGTACTTGGTCAACCCTCAGTTTCCTTTCTTGGATGTCTTATCACGCAGAATGGAGTCAAACCTTTACCGGAAAGCAATTAACGACCTACCTCAGCCCAAAACCATCTCTGAACTGAAGCGTTTTCTAGCAATGTTAAATTTCTACCGACGCTTTCTGCCAAATGCCGCAAAAGCACAAGCCTGCCTACATGAGTTTCTGAAGAATAGCAAAAAAAAAATATCAACGAGCTGTCCCTTGGACTGAATCTGCATCTGCAGCATTCGTGCAATGCAAACACGATCTGGCAAATGCAGCCACACTTTCTTATCACTCACCTAGTGATCAGCTCTCTATAATGGTAGATGCATCTGACACGGCCATAGGAGCAGTGCTTCAAGCCCATACCACTAAAGGACTTTCCCCAATGGCATTCTTTTCCAGAAAACTTACTACTGCAGAAAGGAAATACAGCAAATATGACAGAGAGCTACTTGCTGTGTACTGCTGTTAAATACTTCCGGCACAACTTGGAAGGACACGACTTCATCATTTTCACTGATCATCGACCATTAACCTTCGCTTTTAGAAAAAACTCTGACTCATGTTCTCCTCGTCAGCTTCGACATCTGGATTTCATCGCCCAGTTTAGTACAGATATCAGATATGTCGCTGGTACTGATAATTGTGTCGCTGATGCCTTGTCTTGGGTAAACAATATCAACCTCACTACCCCTGATTTCTCTGAAATTGCAAAAGCTCAATTGCATGATGAGGAACTCAAGAACATAATCTCAAATCCACAGACTTCCCTTCAGTTACAACCGCTGCACATTGATCCAACGCTTAAAATTTACTGTGACATAGAGAACAATAGAATATGTCCCTATATTCCTGTCAATTTTAGACGTGAAGTGTTTAATGCCTTGCACAATTTGGCACATCCTGGAATCCGTGTCACCAAAAAGCTGATCGCAGACAGATTTGTCTGGCCAGCAATGAATCAAGACATCACAGAATGGACTCGTTCATGTATTAGATGTCAACGGTGTAAAGTATCCCGTCACACTGTAAGGATCTTAAGTTTTACTAACGTTTATTTTATTTTAAATCTTTAACTTATTTATGCAAAATTTGTCTGGCGAACGCCAAGTACTTAAGTTGTGGCTTTTTGCCAAGCGGAAGAGAGGAAGGAGTTAGTCGAAGCAGACCGCTTACCTCAGAAGTTTACTCAGTTGCTGGTTGCCTTCCAGGCCAGAGGTTTAATCCTCGTGATAATTTTTAAACGTATATGTAGTGTTAACAGTTCTCTGTACTACATACGGCTTCCTGTTAATATAAGGCCAATCTTCCACATTTATTATTTCAAAGTTAAGTTAGAGTTTAGTTCTATTTTTATATTCTTACGTTTAGACCACAAGTAGTGGGTCTTTGTATTCCGAAGTACGGAAATTATTGTAAATAGAGAAAAATAAAGGGTTTTGTATACCCTTCTTGTGTATCCTGTCTACTTCCCACAGTTATTGAACATAGCTTTAGTAAGCTCCCTGTTCCGAGTCACGTCCTTGCATGTTCCCAAAGAAAGTAAGATGGAACATTGAACCTGATAACACTCACAACCCCATTCAACAATTTAACCTTCCAGCAAGACGCTTTGATCATGTGCACTTAGACTTGGTTGGCCCATTGCCTCCTTCAAATGGTTACACTTACCTCCTCACTTGTATTGATCGGTACACAAGATGGCCTGAAGCCATTCCTATTGAAAATATATCCGCTGAAACTGTAGCTCGAGCATTCATCTCCCAGTGGCTTTCAAGATTTGGCATACCTACCACCATCACTACTGACCAAGGCCGACAAGTTCAATGTCACTTGTTCGCATCCCTCACTTCTCTTCTTGGCATTCGCCATATTCGCACAACACCATACCATCCATCTGGAAATGGGATGGTGGAACGCTTTCACCGATCTCTCAAACAAGGTCTGAAGTGCCACAGTAGCACACACTGGACAGAAGCCTTACCCCTAGTCTTGCTTGGTCTTCGCACACCATTCAAAAAAGACATTGGTAGCACTTGTGCTGAAATGTTATATGGTGCAACCCTCCGTCTGCCAGGTGAATTCTTTCACCCAGAATCTACTCCAGTTATCGACCCTCCAACATTCCTTCAACGTTTACGTGAGACCATGAGCAATATCTCGCCAACCCCAGCATCTTCGCATAACCAGCCAAGCTATTTTGTACATCCTGCGCTTGAGACATCTTCGCACGTATTCGTGCGCAACGATGCAATTAAGCCAACTTTAACACCTTCATATGATGGTCCGTTCAAAGTTGTCAAACGAACACCGAAACATTTCACCATCATCTGCAAAGGCAAACAATCAGTGATTGGAATCGATCGTCTCAAACCAGCATTTCTAATGCAAGATTCAACAACTTCCTCATCAACATCACTCCCGGAAGAAAGCTTACATCCCGTTAAAGAGCAACCTAAAACTACCAGATCTGGAAGAAAGGTTAAATTTAACCCAAAGTACTTATAACGTACCGATGGTACTTGGGGGGGAGTACTGTGGCGTTCCGACAGATACTTCAACTTCTATTCATGAGATGGCGCCACGTGTAAAATCCAATTCTTAATCGGAGCAGCAAAGCGACGTCATTACTCACTCAGACTTCTCGCAAGACAACTGTACGCGACGGTAGCATGAACTGTGTTCCGAGCTCTGAGTTGATCTCTGCAATGTAATTTAAATTGTAATTTAGTACTTAATATATTCTTTTGTTATAGGAGATTGCCTACTCTTATTTTCTTTAATTATATCATGCATTAAGCACGCACGACCACCAAATTCATATCAGAAGGTAGACCTCTCAGTAGCAGCTTAACAGGCTTTTCATGCCTAAGATTGACTACAAAATGATCGATGCCTTTTTTGAGAGAGTGTTTACTCAGAGTCCTATGTCCTATGATCATTATCAGTGCGGGGTAGAACCTTTAGAAATTCACCACTCAGACGCAATAAAACTTGACATCAGGAAGTTTAGCGGCTAAGTCCCTAGCAAAATCATTAAACTTTACGTTTGCCTCAGGCCTTACCATTATGGGGGGGGGGGGAATTACACGTTGAACAACAGTAGGGGAGTGCTGTTGAGAACTACTAGCATTTACATTTATATTACAAATATTATTAGATTAAATACTTGCAGATGCATTTGAGTTTGAATTAGCTACATCATCATTTTCAGGCTGAGAATTGCTATCACAGTCTGTAGTTACACTGTTATCAACAATATTTGCATAACTTAATAGTTCAAATTTATTAGATGTAGTTGCACAAAATTTAGTCTTAGCTTTAGGAGCTCTAGCAGTTTTATTAGGTTTCTTAAACACATTATCATTTTTAGAAAGATCAGAGTCACTTACATTACTTTTTCTCTTAGATGTGTTGCCCGGCCCAGAACCATGTGCAACAGAATTAGGCTTAACACTTATGGTACCATCATTACAGTTACCAGAGGTTAATATGGAATGACCTGCTAGGTATAAATTGTACTTACATTCTAATTCGGAGATTTGTCTGTTGAACAGCTTTACTCCATCAAGAAATCCCATCGTGAAATTGTCCGGTTCAGTACAGTCCCTTTTAGCCCATCTTTCACGCAGAGTACTTTTCACAATATCGTGTTGATGTTTTAGTTTAGCAATTTTAGCATGTGCAACACCATAGTCAAAATTCTCTAAATTCCAAGCAGAACTCCAGTCTGCAATTACACATTCATAATTTGAACTAGATCCACTGGTATTAGCAGTCGGAGAACCCGTAATAAAGTTCATATCCAAATTCACCTCAGCAGAGGTAGCGAGATCGACAAGAGGTAACGCGGGGAGGTCATCCCCGTCCGCCGCGTATGAATCAGAATCCATCGTACAGGCAGAAGCTCAGAAAGCACGCACCTTCACACTAGAGGCTTAAGACGGTCGATAATAACGACTACTTCTTTGACCAAAATTTTAAATGTTTTTTCGTTTCGAGCTAGCACTTGATGGGGCACTGAATACTGTGGTGCGAGAGAAGGCTTTAAAGCATCACATCTGAGAAAAACATGAGTTTCTAAGTTCTTTATGCATGAACACAATTTGTTTGCAATGAGCGCTGGTAGGAGCTGGTCGCAATTTTGACGTGCAGTTTCTAAGCTGATGCACGAATGTAACAGGATCTATGTTGCAGGTAGATGGATTGACTGAATGTACGAAATCCTCAGGCAAACGAAGATTAGTACCATATACCAGTTCAGCAGAAGAAGCATTCAGATCCTCTTTTAATGCTGATCGAAGACCTAGAAGTACAGCAGACCTAGAAGACCTAGAAGTACATCAGTCCACTGTAATGCAGTGTGGCATCGAATTAATTGTTTTGGTGCTACTTTGGTAGACGGTTGCACGGATTTTGGCGATTTTTCTTTTGGCGAGTAATACAACTTATGGTAAACCCATTGCTAGATAAGTTATTTATGGTAACCGATACTTTGTTGTCATTTTATTAAAAAAATAATGCGTTTTATTATGCATAACTTTCGTGTTTTAAATATTATTTATGGCTTCTAAATATAAAAAATAAATTTAATTTTACATTTTTAACTGAAATAAAAATTTTGTTGTTTATAATACTTTATATAATTTTATGTTGATGTAATCAATGACGTCACCTTACTTAAAAAGTAATTGGTTTTATTAATATCTATAAATTTAATCTAATGTTTTAAACATTATTTATGGCTGTTAAATATTAAAATACAATTTAATTTTGCATTTGTTTTAAAAATGATTTTATTATGAATGATTATTTAAATAATTTTAATTCTATGCGTGATTGGTTACTGAATATTTGTGTATTACCGCGCCATTTTAAAATTTTATTATTCATCTCTTCGAATTCGTCAGATTTCAAATGGAATGGATATCTTCGTTTCGAAGATGAATGTTGTTACTGGTAATTACCAAGAATTATTGGTATTGGAATAAAAATATTGCCCTTTGAGACCTTATTTTGGCCAACCTGTCTTTCCTAATCAAAGATTTATTTATAAATTGGGTACTATTCGGTTTCGAGGACCGTAAAAAAATTGCAGCGAAAATGTATGCGCAAAAGCGCTAAATCTAGCAAACGCGCCCATTTACGCGCCAATTCTACCGTACGCGCTGATTTCAAATTGTCTAAGTTTATATAGTTCTATATTTCTTAAGACGCCATTGAAATACTAGTTTAATTTTTAAATCCTTTTTTGATATCCTATGGATTTAACATTTTGGGAACTGCCCATGACGAAAAGTCGGCAATAGAATTTTGGGTAAAGTGCAGAATCACCCACTGCTTGACGCGTTTTTAAGAATTGCACATACTCGGTATCCATGTGCACATCGACCTATTTTCACTTGAAAAAAAATCCTAGAATTGCAAAAAAATGCCCCTGCGCACACCCTTGACTTTATCTATGTACACATCGACCTATTTTCACTTAAAAAGTAAAAGAAAATTGACAAAAATTCAATTGTTTTTACCCTTGTAAAAAGCGGCAAAAGAATAAGTGAGCGATTCTGCACTTCTGAATTCCGATTCTAAATATTTTCAAGGAAAAGGCGTCATTCATTATAGAAAATTGCGTTTGAACAACCAACGAGATGGAATTATGCTTTAGCGATAAGTCGGTAGCGAAATAGCGATGCAGGCATCCATTCAGTTATGTTTAGCAATTTTTATATAAATTATAATAATGATCTGAAATAGTTATTTACTCTTATGCTTCCATTCAGTCATGTTTACCCTTTTTCATATAAATTATAATAATAAAAAAGTATTATATGAAATTAACCTTTCATCTAAATTAAAACATCAATCTTAAATAGTTATTTACTATTATACTTCCTTTCTTGCCGCAATGATTAGGGTTGCCGCAATTATTTTTGGCAGCATTGGCATGAACAATAGTTTGGCGATTTTTTACGGCCCTCGAAACCGAATAGTACCATAAATTGTTAATAGCGTCAGAGGAAATTTATATTAAATTTTTTGAGGAAACCTCGCTAATTGCTTCTTCAATGAAGTGCGAGATAGTATGTGGATAACAGATGAAGATGGCTAAAAGAGCCGATTCAATTATGATTTCGATTTTTTTTGTGGTACTTATCAATAAACAAGAGGTTAAATTACTCAAAAAATGTAAGTACATATTTTTCTTTTATTTTATAATTGTATACTTCAATTTTTGTTAAAAAAATTAATACACTATTTTCAAAAATTGCTGAGAGAATTATTGTCACATATGTTTTAATGTTAGTTATATTTTATATAACGTATTTTAAAGTATTTGAATTTAATAATATTCTAATTCTTTTAAATGTTGGTAGGATGGTTTCTAATTCGATATTCAATTTCAGTAATATTTTAATCTAATTAAACGTTGGCACAATGTTATTATAGCGGTGTTTTTATTCTTTTTTTTTTGCTATATGAAAGTAATAATAGCCTTACTTTAGTATTTTATACTCATAGTAAATGTATTATTTACACTTGCCTGCCATCTTAAAAAACGACATTTTCAACAAAAAAATTAATCCATTACTTTTAACGATTTTTTTTTTTTTTTTTTTTTTTTTTTAAGTTTTGAATACTTTACTATGCGTAAAAACAGAGTTTTTCAAGATGGCTGACGATTGTAAAAATCGCGCCAACAATTGCGCCAACGTAAATTGCCAAAAATCCGTGCAACCGTCTACCAAAGTAGCACTATTGTTTTAAGGAGCGATGAAATCTCTCGACAATTCCATTGGAACTTGGATGGTAGGGGCTGGTTCTCACTTAAAATTCTCTTCACGTCACTAAGTGTTTGGACACTGTAAGTGTCCAAACACTTAGTGACGTGAAGAGTTTGGACACGAACTGACGCCCCTGGTCAGTAAAAATCTGCTCCGGATTCTTCATAAACATAAATTAATTTTTTTAAAAAAATTTTTATTTTTCCGTCGCCGGTGGACTCAAAATTATTTCACAAGCTGATTGCAGTACCTCTGGTTCTAACGCGGCGATGGCTGTATCAAATTGAGTTTCGTCCGCAGTAATGTGACTCAACTGCGCATCCAATTGAATGAACCATAACGATGCGTCTCGGTGACAAAAAGGAGGCAGTTAAACCAAAGAAATTCTTTGGTTAAACCAACCGCCGGTTTAACTGCCACTCGCGCCAATTGTGAAGCAGCATCGTTGTCAACCATTTTAGACCAATCAAATATACACGATAATAATATCTATAGAATATGCACAATAATAACATGTATAGAATATGCATAATAATAATATGTATAGAAAAATAATCAGTATGTATATAGTGACACAGTTTCTTGGTACTTAAAATCAGAGAAATCGGCGGCTCAAATGCAGCAGACGATACATATATCCGCTAAAATTATGACAAAAATATTTTGACTCACCGGAATGCGGCACAACGCTTGAAATCACGGGTGAAATGTCTTACTTGCATCTCATCACACTGGATAACTTACTGTTGCTCAGAATTTTGACATTAAACTCCATATTCGTGCAACATTGAAGGTTGCTATTCGTAATAAATACAGGTGACCAATTACGGTGGAACAATTTTTATTATGGTAGGACAAATTTTGAGACAGATCGTTAATAATAACAATAGAATAGAATAAAACATTATTTTCTGTTTTTGGTTGCTATAGGTTACGAGACTGGCAGTGTTGAGTTGTAATAGGCAAGTCGCCAAACTAAATATATTGCCAATATATTGCTGAATAATTAGTTGTAAGATGAAAAATAATAATATAAAGGAAACAAATGACAAAAACGTTTTCAAAAATTAATTAATTGTAAATTAATAAAACAATTCTGGAATTCAGGTGAATTTTTAATTCTAATTTTAAAGTTAAATAAAAGCATCTGCAAACTAGTATATCCACGCTAGTGTACAAAGTAATATTGTTAAATCACAGAAATTTGCTGCGGTCCACCAGTGGCGGCGCGGTAAAATCGCTGAACACTGGTATTACGGTCCGGGGGTCGAATCCCTGCGAGCGAGCTTCTTGCATGTGCTTTCGTAATACCGTTTTGCGATTTCGTATCTTCTAAACTGTCACAAGCGCTACTGGATTACCAAACAGAAGCTCCACTGCCACCAGAAAGAGGAACATCCTCCAAACTGTTCACTACAACTGGGATGGATTTTGCTGGTTCTGTCTTTGTACGCAATACGCTATCCTTGAATACAGCGTATACTATGCTATTCAAGTGCTGAACTACTCAAGCTTTGCCTCTGCCGCTCGTTTCGGACTTGACAACTGATAAATCATGATGGCACTTCACAAGTTTATGGGTCAACGAGGACTTCCTAACACCATTTATACTGACAACGCTATCACCTTCCGTGTGGCAAGCAAAGAACTGACCTCTCTCAGGAATACCATTACGGATAATACAGTCCAAAATTTTATGCTACAAACGGCATTGAATGGATATTTATTGTGGCATGGATGGCTTTATGGAGAGGCTGATAAGAGCGTTTAGTAAGATCAACTAAACGAAGTCTTAGAAAATTGCTTGGTCGCTGATTGCTGGATGAAAATGAACTTTCTTCTGCATTAGCAGGGTTAGAAGCCATCCTGAGCAGCAGACCATTAGTTTACCAGCGGGGAAAAGATGATTACGAAGGTGTCTTGACTCCAGATCATTTTCTAACTGGTCAGAAACGTGTTCAGCGCATGGACCTTATAAGAAATAGACTAACCCAGTGGGCGGGGCGTGCGTCACACACATGCCGGGAAGAGAGAGTAGGGACGATTTAGTTTATCGTAACATTGAAACATATGGCGTTTGTATCACATAACTCTTTTTAATTATTAAATATGACACGTTGAATAAATGACGAGATAATAAAAATCACAGTTTTTGCTAATAAGATTTTATATATCTCATGAAACCAAACCACTTTTTAGTGCATTTTGAGTATTTTTTTTACTGCATTTTGAGCATAAGCGTAATTCTTGTCTAAACATCATTACCTTGATAAAACGGTAAAAACTCTAAACAAAAAATTTATGAATTTACTTTTGCCTACAAATAAAGTAAAATTAAGTAAGATTGATAGTACATGATGCTATGAAACAAATAAGGTAAAATTAAACAAGATTTGGTAATTTTTTTAAAATTTTATGAACATTTTCAGGCAGTAGTAGCAAATATTTATCATTTCAAATGTTTATAAAAACCAAGGATTGTTTTATTTATTTTTTCTGTTTTCAAAATTATTATGGTATTAAAGATGATCATTTATGGCAATATTAATAACTCACAAAATTCGGAGCATAAACTTTTCTGAGTGTAATGAAAAATTTAAAAAAAAATTCGCAGTAAATAAAAAAATCTTATGCGGAACTAGAAATAAATTTAAAAATTAATTACTATAAAATACAAGATATTATATGTCCAATCTTAAATTTTTATTAATGCGCCTAAAGTAACCTTGTAACTTTATATACCTGTAAATACTTTAAGCAGAATGACTATACATCCATAAATACATATGTATAAAAGTAAACAATTTAGGATATTTGTTGCATTGAAAAATTCGCTTACTTCACTTTTTATTTCAAATATTTGTGAAAACAAGATTATATCTATTTATCTATTAATGTAAATACACACACCTATATATATATATATATATTTAGAGAGAGAGAGGAAGAGAAACAGATAATATGGTTTATTGATGCTTAAATAAAATTAATTTAGTAAATCTGCTTCGAATATTTTCTCTCTGTTTAGATTCATTGTAACATGCAACTGTATGATGCATTCTGATTTTTAAATATTGAAATATCACTGCTTTAATTAATTTAATCAGGTGGTTTTTATCTGGCTCATCATCATAAATATGGTCTTGAAGAGGAGGAAATATATGTATTCCTACGCTTTTTAAGATTTTTAGAGTCATGAAATTTATAATATTTTTTTTATTCAATTTAAACTCCTTTTCAGTCTGCCTAAAAATTATTTCTGCATTTTTGCAGATTATTCGGACGTCACTGGAAGGAGAAGTCAAACCTTTACATCCAGATTTTTGAAACCTAGCAAACCAACATATGGTTCTGTTGAAACTAAAGCTGAGAAACAGATATTACATTTTACTTTATAAGTTAAGCTTTTAACAACAAAACCAGCTATATAAGATGTATACTTTTCGTTCTTAAATATTCTTATTTTTGATTAGTTATAATGCTAGGAATTAAAATTTACCTATAATTTAAAAAAGCAGCAAAAAATTCTAAATTTTAAAGAAAAACTTTCAAAAATTCATTTTTAGGCATTTTAGTATTTAGCTATAGTTTAGTATTAGTTATACTTTTAGTAATTGTAAGAGAAAATTACTTGGTTGAATTTTTTAGTTCAGATTTAAAATATTATTTTCTAAAAGAAGAAGTTCAACAAATTCTCTTACATCATAGGAAAAGCTAAAAATATATACAAGCCTGAAAGCATGCAACAGCTTTATAATTATTTAGAACGTTAATTATGCTTGAAAAACATGCTAAGTATTTAAAAAGCAATCTCGGTGTCAAAAATAAAAATATTTAAAAATTCTTACTTGTGAAATGAGGCACTACCACCAGCTTTTTCGTGACAATTGTACGCGCTGCAATAGCCAACCATTGCTAATTTCTGGAAGTCCTCCCTACTCCTCCGGATGTGATCAAGGTGACAGCCGGGAACGCGCCAGACAAGGGAGAAAACGCAGTTGGGTTAGTCTATTTCTTATAAGGTCCATGGTTCAGCGACGTTATCGCTCGGCCGCTGGTGGGCCTTACGTTTCTGAAGAGATGGTCTAAAGAATATCATCTGGAACTACGCAGTTATCATCAAACTTAGCTTCCAATAGTAAAGGAATCTGGTACTTCTGCGGGAGGATGCAAAGCCTCGGCATATGTAAAAAAAAAAACCCCCTTGTTGATAGGGTAATCGAAAATGTAGACTATAAATGCTGCGTGTTGATCGCAAAGAAATGACTCGAGCGAGGCAGCTAGTTATACCTTTTAAGGTTGACTAGGATGGGGAGGTTGTCCCGACCTTTGGATAGGTCACGATTTTCCTACGCGCTGACTTTGATTTCATTTTTGAATCTGGCAACGCAAAAATTGTAAACTGAAATGTTCGTTTTAATGACAGTTGCCTGTAAAATAACGAAAATAAAATGTGCATATAAACTCAATAATATTGTTGAGTGCATACGGGTTTGCAATGGATTGAATACACCCAGAAGTGATGATCGCTTGATAAAATTTACTTTCCTAAAAGAAATACTGTATAATTCAGGAACGTTTCACAAAAAAACTCGTATAGCTTTGAGTATAACGTAGCACAATCAGTAGTTACCAATTCAAACTAATAAGAACGTTAAACACAATACAATGTAAAACGAATCATTGCGCATATTCTCAGTCCTCTGACTTAAACTCTGAACTAAATTAAGAACAGATGTTTAAGTCTTTCAGCGGCCGCCAAGAAATTTCCATTACCTTTAATTTGTGGAAATTGCTGGAAGGCATACGCAGTTGCAGTTACATAAGGCCGCATAAAGTTACAATTACATACGAATCGGACAATTACAATTATACAAGGATCGGACAAAAGTTTCGCCAAAAGGCAGCACAGTTAGGCAATTTCTTGTAAAATTTGGTTACAAAATTAGTCGTCAAAATTATAGTCAACTTGACACTCGCAGAGGCGAGATATATATTTACCTCAATGTTAAATGGACCTGCCGCTGCAATCTTATTTTTCTGGATAAGCTTCGATTTCTTGAAGAATTTCTTGTTACATTATACAAGTGATATTACGATTTACATCTAATGTCACTAAAAATTATTTACATAGAAACAAAATTCGTAACAATGCTAAATTAGGAAACATTTGTTCGCCTAAAATATCTTTCCTTTTAAAGACTTTGTTTAAAAATATCACGAATTCTTGACGCTTCTTTCAGTGCGTTTTTTATACATCCCTCAAAAATATCATATTCTATACAGATCTTTATAGCTATTTTTTTCAATAGGATTAGGATATACAAACGAATGGCATTATAGTATAAAAGTGGGTTAGATGTGCACGTTTAACAGCTCTGCATCTCTAAACTTTAAATACAGTTCTCGAAGTTTAATAAGTTCTCGAAATTTATTGAAAATTTGGTCAAATACTGACCGCGAATGGGAAAATATTTCAATCTAAAGTGTCAGTACTTCTTTTTGAGACTTCGCTCTCATCTAAACTTATTTCAGAAACACATGCATTCTGTCCTCTAAATATATATTTTCAATGTCTCAGAAATTGAACATAGTGAACTTTTATCTTTTCAGCTGGTGTTACAAGGCGACTAGAAAATAATTTTCCCATGTTGACAACAAATCGAGGACATTTATTGCGAAAAGCAGTTAAAAGGCACTGCGAAATTTCTAGAATGTGACTATCATAAAAGGTAGTTGCCATTTCTCGGTCATTCAGAGTATTGCAGTTCTAGAGATTTAAAGTTTTTTTGCCCATCAACTGTGAGAATAGATCCATGAAAAATTTTCTGAGTGCACAAAATTTAACGCCAATCAAAATTCGGGTCTGAAATGCCTCCCAGCTAGTATTGTGTTTAGTGACGCTTATTGCTGTACTGATGCGGCAAAACTCTCAAGTATATATCTAATGTATCCATTTAACTTAATCATGTACCAATTTATTAATGTATTTAACCTGACAGATCATATTTAATATAGTATTGCATGTATTTGATGTATTTAAAAATTATGGCAACGTGCGCCCAAGAGCATCACCAATGCATTCTAACATCTAATGCTCATATATTCATGCAGGCTAACGCATTCATGTAACATTATCCAGGTCCCTGTTTGTTCCTGCCCCTCCGCAAGTATCAGTTTAAAATGCTCAAATTTCAGTATCAAACCAACAAAACTTCAACAAAAGTTTCTATTAAGCTCCGAACGCCGCGCTTCTGGGACACCAAAGAGTTTCTCACGTCGCGAATTCCGGACGATACTCGAATAGTCCTAGTAAGCCGCCCGTGTGTCCGGATTCTCTCTCACCTGTCACCTGTATTGATGGGTATAGTGTATTGGGTATAATGAGTAGAATAATATAATCATTTGTAATAAGATTCGAAACAAAGTGTAGTTTTAACCAGATTAATGGATAAAAGCCGTCGGGATTCCAGGGTCCGGTTGTTATTATTATTACATGCACTGTTTTTAAGTCAAACTACTTGTAAAATTATCTTTTCGGTTCTGGATTCGCAAAAGATGGCATATTCACGCTTATTGATGCCAATAAAGAAGATAAGCCCGTTATAACACACACATAATTCTTCATACACATCTTCAATTTGGCTTTACGAAATGCCTATTAATTTTTAATAAGCCAGTTTTGCTTTTGTGAAGAAAGATAAAATTTAACTGTTATTTCTCTGTTTTTCTTTAGCATTAAATGATTAAAATTTGGGGCCTGTCTTCTGCAAAACCACAAACCTGGAAATATTTTCAAAGTCACGGTATTCTGCCATAATACTCAAAGCACTAAAAGAGTCTGGGATTCGATAAAACAGGCGCAACACAGTTGATATTCGTATTGAAACGAATTTATGTGGCACCGAGGTCACAAAAGATTATGATTACTTTGCAGTTATTTTAAATGCCATTAGCGAGTCCTCTCCGCTGGAATGACTGAAGCAAATTTTCGTGAATTTGGTTTTCATATAATGAAAAAGCTTAAGCTCTTATTTATTTTTTTCTAATACAGTTTATCAGGAATTTGTATTTGCCGATTATATAAGTAAATAAAGAGTGGTATGCCATTATCTAATTAAATAAGAGTTCCTTCAAATTACACCAGAAATAGTAAGGCGAGTTTGGCGGGATCTTCGTCAACTTTCAGGGTGCCAACTTTCATGTTCAATGGGAAAATATTTGTAAGCACCGAAATCCCTTGACACTGATAAAGGATTTTCTGCCATGGTCACTGACAATGCTTTTAAATAATTTTTGTCCCCCCCCCCCAAAAAAAAAACTGTTTGAAATAATATGAATATTCTTGTTGTTATTCAATTTCATCCTTCACTGAGTTATAAAATTGCACTGGTTTTCCAGAAGTTCAACTTTTAGACCAGTTATTCACTTGTCAACAAAACTTGTTTCTCGTTTCTTTAAGATTCCTTTTGTGACTTTAATTTTAGGAAACTTTAGAGCATATCTTGGTGGTCTGGTTGGAGTTACAGACAGCAAACCAAACGACCGTTAAAAATACGATTCAAGGAATACGAATCATACATGTTCGGAAACGAGAAGTAAACAAATCCTTGACAGCTAATCATAGCTGGAAACTTAATCACTTTTTTTATTTTGGTTCTGCAAAAATCCTCCATAATTTTCTTCAGTGGGGAATTTCCTCGGACTAGATTTCCTTCATTGGATTTCCTTGACGCTTTTCATTTACAAAAATTAATTTTCTTTAGCTGCTGACATCAATTCCAATTCAATCTTTCCTAACGCTTTTAGAATTCTTATCTTAATTTTTCACGTTTCATTATTTTTTTCCCTGTAGATGGTGCTACATTCGTGTTCGCTTTGTTTCACCCATTGCTCTTGATATAAATACAGTCGTCAAGCCTCCCATTTTGAGACAACATATCGTGCTGTTTACTCGCTTGTGCAAGTATGTATTTTCTATGTTTCGATACCTAAATCTGGTTTTTCACGGCATGGCTACCCCGAAAGCAGCCAAAAATGCTGAAGGAGGATTTTTACGACGCAGCCCATTATGGAAACCAATGGAAGAATTTCGATCTAAACCCATCCACCTAAATCGAATATTATCAGAAATGAACTTGAAATATATGAAAAGGACCTTGTAACATTTCTTTCCAAAGAGCGCCCAACGAGAATAAAACACTATTATATTTATACGAGGAGTATTTCAAATGAAGACTTCGAAACTGATCAGTAAGCACAATTGGAAAAGTCTGAAACGACCGACTTGTAGAGACATTAGGATTTTTGAAGCCGAAGAGATGAAAAATTAGCAACTGCCTTCGCCGGGAATCGAACCACGGACCTCTGGAATACCGGCCCAACGTGCAGAACTACCACACCACGAAGGCACGCTAGGAAAGCGGGAGAAATACCTTATAGACTCATCTACATAAAAAATTTGAAAGAGGGTAATATCGAAGAAAAAAAAAAAAAAAAAACGCCTGTTATCACAGCAGAAGAGTACAAAGTGATCGAAAATGGGTACTTCAAACTGAAAAATAAAAGTAAAACGCTGAGACGAAAGACGCCAAGATACTGAAACTCGCAGTGCAAGGAAGGTCGCTACTGACGAGAAGACAGAAGAGAAAAAAAGATTTCGCAACCCAGATGGAAGAGGCACATACACGAGTTCAGGAAAATGAGATCTAGATTATCCTGAAAAGGATAGTAAATCCTTCAGATAAAGCAAAATATGCTCGAGATAATCCTAGAACATAGACACTCTTCGCTTTCATCGGATGGAGAAAGCTCAGAAGACGAAAACATCTTACCGATATCTAGTGAATCCCAAAAGAATGATCGAATTGCAGTACACTGGAGAAAAGAAGAAAACCCGGAGAAAATTCTTCCCATTGCTCTGCCTTATGATCCAGATTAATCAGAAATTAGATAAATCTTTATTACCATCAGCGGTCCAGATACTGCAGCTACAGAAATGAATAACTCCATCCGTGCTTATTTAAATAATAAAAAATCCGACGAAAATGCTTTCAGATACCTCCTTGAACAAAGTATTCCATTCCATATGTTTACATTGCAATTAAAACGGAAAATCCGTGTAGCAATTCATAACTTCACAGCTAATATCCCATAAGAAGAGATTAAAAACGAGGTTTTTGAAATAAAACATGCAGTAGTAAAAGGAAAACAGTTAGTTTTCAAGACAAGTATGTGAAAAAAATCATGAACGTCCCAATATACACTCCTTTGCAAAAAAATCGAAGCTCCATGAAGGAAGTAGTTGTTTTTCATGAAACTGAATATGTGTATAGCTCATATACAGATGAGTAAAAATTAAGGGCATAGTACCTGTTCACGGCTCACAATCACCCATTGAGTGTTCAAATTAGTAGTTGGTCAAACCGCTCCTGGCGGCAATGCATGCTTGAATTCGTCGAAGCAAGGAGTGGTAGAAGTTTTTAATCATCCTACGATACATTCTGCCAGGTATTCATCAGTTGTCGCTCCAGATCTGCTATATTTTGTGGTGTCCGAATCTGGCGGCCTACCATGCCCCAGACATGCT
Source organism: Stegodyphus dumicola (assembly GCF_044657685.1). Classification (NCBI taxonomy): domain Eukaryota; kingdom Metazoa; phylum Arthropoda; class Arachnida; order Araneae; family Eresidae; genus Stegodyphus; species Stegodyphus dumicola. Next base: position 42,304,575 of record NC_140776.1, read on the forward strand.
CGATTGGTGAAAGGTCTGGTGACCTTGCTGGCCAAGGAAGAGTATCAACCGCAAGGAGACAGTCCAGAGATATGCAAGCGGTATGTGGCCTGGCATTATCTTGTTGGAAAATGGCCCCAGGAGGGCGTGCCATGAAGGGTAATGCAACCGACCGCAGGATGGTATCAACATATCGTTGAGCTGTTAAAGATGTACGGAGGATGACTAAAGATGACCTACTGTCATAAGAAATAGCGCCCCACACCATCACACCAGAGGTTATGGCAGTATGCCTTTGTAAAACAAAGGCTGTTTGGGACCGCTGGCCCCGTCCTCTCCATAAACGAACACGGTGCTCATCTGCTTCAAGAGTGAAGTGAGATTCATCGCTGAAAACTATACGATGCCAGTCTGATGGCAGCCATGATGATCGGCTGCGTCACCACTCCAGACGACTCGGCCGATGTTGTGCGGTCAAAGGTCTTCGATATCGTCGTAATGGCATATTTAGTTGCTTCTTTATGGAATTATAATGGGCAGCAACAAAAAGAGATAAATTTTCCTCCTCTTTTACTGGTTTTATACTTTGCGAATTGCGCGCTATGATCGCAATTCCTGTTCATTTTTCTTGAAACTTTGATCATTTGCATGTTCAATTAATATGTTTTTGCATACCAAATTTTGTCACGATCGCAAAAGTCCTTCTTGGTGCTTCGATTTTTTTGCAAAAGAGTGTGTTTTATCGAGCTTCTTCAAACTACAGATGGCTTTCTGTAACCTATCAAGATCATTCGTGTCGATGAAGACAAATTTAGCATATTTATTCCAGAAGTGTTTGAGGTCATTTTCTGTGCATGAGGTTTTGCGAAAATTATTAATATTTTGCTTGAACTCTCCAACTCCAACATCCTCAAATTTTAACATGTTAATAACATCCTTCCTAAGCCTTCTATTGGCGATTTTTACTTCCTTGTACGAAGTAAAAAGGAAGTATTGTAATCGCGAAAATTTTCAGGCAGCATATTTCAAGGAAAATATCCATTTTGACCGCTATCGAATGCAATTTAACGATGTTTTTGCGTGATATCTGTACGTAAGGACAGAATAAAAGACTCGTTTCCTCCAAAAAAATTATAAAACTGCTTTAAAATTAATTTTGAAGAGAATTTTTCGTGGCGTCTGTACGAACGTATGTACGTACGTGCGTACGTACGTATCTCGCATAACTCAAAAACGAGTAGCCTCAGAACGTTGAAATTTTGTATATAGGACTGCTATAACATGTAGATGTGCACCTCGTATTTTGGTTGCAATCGGCCGCACCAAACGTATGTATCCACTATGTTACCCGCCTCAGTGATCACAGTTTCTTTACTCTTATATGTTTGTAAATTGTACATTTTTTGCTTTAAAAATGATTGAATTATGTTGTTCTTATCTTTCGGTTAAGGTTTTTATGTCTTTAGTAAATCTGTATACAATATTTTTAAATTATCAACAATTTTAAAGTTAGTGCCGCTAAGCCTAATAATTTTTTTGATGGCGGCCATTTCTTGTTTACATTTGAAACAGCAGGATAGTGGATTTGTTGGCAATCTAGGGAAACTTAGCTTCGCAACAACAAAGATAACGCCTTCATTTATTATTGCGTATTAAATCATGCTTAATCCTTTCTGGAATTTTTTCGAGGAAATAAGTGTTTAAGATTTATTTCGTAATTTTTAATACAGATATTTTGAGTTTTTATGTATTTTTGCCTTGTTGCGAAGTGAGAACTGAATTAATTGAATGAGAAATAGTCAATCGTCTGTGAAAAACTGTTTCTTTTTTGTTTTGTTTGCTTAATTTCTTTTATACATCGTTCTAGATTTATGATAGTATTTGAATAGAACATGTGGCAACGATTAGATAATTCTTTAAATGGTATAAATTTTGTGCATTCTGAGTTATAATATGAACGAAATATAAGACTGTTAAGTGAACCTAGCGCCAGAGTGTCGCTATGGTAAACAAATAGAGTGAATTTTAAAGAATGCATTTATTGTGGTTTATTGTCGGTGAAGTAGATTTAATTCAATCCAATAAGTTTGAATGAAATGCAAGAAAAAAATGCGTATAATTTAATATTAGTCAAGGAAGTCACGTGGTGTACACATCAGATTTTTATTTTAACACTTCCTACTGATCGTTTGTAGACAAAATCTAATTTTTTGTTCAGATAAAAAGGAAAGTGTATAATCAAAATTTCAAAATTTTAGATATTTTATTAGGTGTAATTGGCCATGATTAAAAACTGGTTTTTCGAAATTTACGTCAACAAAATCAAATGTTTGCTCTTTCATTTATTTTTTTAAATTGAAAACTGTATTTTATTGGGTAGTTGAATAACATATAATTTAATTGCTTTTTGATCGAAGAAAATTCAGAAATAAATATGTTTGAAATAAATACTTTGAATAGGATACCCTAATTTAATTTTCCTCTACGTTTTTTCTACAATATCAAAAATCTGAATTCATTCTGATCAATTATACCCACGTTATATTTAGGTATTAGTTACAATGGTCGTAATATTGAGGTAGTGAAGTATCCCATAATACTTCATAAGATGCATTATGCATTAAAAATGTTATAGTTAGATTATCCCTCTATCTCGGCATTTTCGACATGACGGAAAATTTGTGCACAACGTCTCTGCGAACACTGCTCGGAATTACTGCCCGGATAAATTTTCAACTGATTCGAAGTAGAAACGAAATCGCTGACTCATCTCCTCTACGTTTCTGTTCGGACAAAGCGATCGTTTACATTGTCAAAGAAGTTGCAGGGAGAGGCTCGCTGCAGGTCGCTCGGAGATATGCAAACTGGCCATCAGGGCGGCGATAATGATACAGGCAGACTATAAAGCTGTTTTTCATAAAACGGCAATTCATAGCTTGTTTGCTCATGCTTCGTAATGAACTTTGTGTGGAGATGCATTCTTTTTACAGCTTTGCTTTCCACAATTTAAATTTAAAACAATTGCTGGAATATATTTTATTTCGCACTCTTTCACATATCAGTAGAACATTTTTACGAACACGAATTAAAATGTAGCATTAAAGATTAAAATTAATTTCTCCTATAGGAATTAGGAGAAAAATTAAAAATTTCTTCCTACCTGCGGTCAATAGCACGTCTAAGGCGGCTATGGGAACAGGTGAAAACTTATCGAGTCATTAGATTTTTCCAAACAGAAAACATGAAAAAATGTGTAATGTTCTCGCTGGAATTCAATCCCTCCCAGTTGGCAGTTGGACTTGCTCCCAATCAGTACCAGCGCTTAGGCTTTCGTCGCCCGGTCCAGTCGCAACGATTCTTTTAGATTCTGCCGCGCAATGACTCCCTAGATTTTACAAATTTTGTCACCGCACATTCTTTGGCGTCGGCCTTGCTCCCAATTACACTACGAATGCACTTGTTAAGCTGCGTTCACATTGGTCCGTTGGAGCGAAATGCGGCAATGCTTTAAAAAACGCTTTCCACGTACGTGCATTCACACCAGGGCGGAAACTTCCGCTTTAAAAATTGTCACATGCGCACACTAGATGGCTCTTCATATCGGAAACTTCGGGAAAAACATGAATTTTTGTGTGATATTTTGACTTTTTACGATTAATTCTTTTAATTAAAATGTATTTAATTTCTGCTAGATTAAAACTTATTTTACTTCTTATTTTATGTAAGAGTAGCAGAATGCAGTGTTTTATATTAATATGTGAGAGATGAATGCAGCAAGGAGATGCAAATAATTTAATTGAAGAAATGCACTTGAGCACATTGTAATATCTTTTAATTACTTTCTCATAACATCTCATTAATTCGATGAATTTCTAGCCCTCTCGAACAATTCATCCAAAAGCAGAACAGTAGTTTTGTCAGAATATAGCAGCAAAGAATCGTTTGGAAGATAGGAATAGGATATCCCAGAAAAGAATCGTTGTATACATCTAATTTACTTTATTTATGCATTTTGTTAAATGATAATTAAAAATTCGTAACTGCATGATTCTATTTTAGAAAGAGAATTTTTCATGGGGTGAAATACCATAAAATTTTTTGCATGATGTATGAATTTCCCTTAACTGATTTAAATAATGCAATAAAAAGTATATTTTGTCTAAATATATGTAGGCTTTATAACATTACTAAATTAAATATCACACTTAAAAGAAGCATTTATTTTTAAGTTAATGAACAACAAAAATTAAAAAAAATATTTTATTTTCTGCCATATGTACACATTTTTACCTTAAATGTAACTGTAATTACTTCAATTAGTCATTCATATATTAATGAAGAACCACTATCTAACGGTTAATTTTATAAAGCCACTTTTATCTAAAACTCGTTGAAGTAACTGCATTTTATATAACACATTTTTTCTGCGTTAAAAATTGAGCAAATTTGCTAACGCTCATGCAAAAGTTCTTTAAATTAATGAAAAATTATCATCAAGATTAAACCTCTGGTTACGTTCATGTATAAGTAGTAGTCATGCATGTTCAGAAAAACAAACATGAAGCCATTAAAATGCCTAGAAGTATTCCATAAAATCAGCTGCGTACTAGCGAGCTTCCTTTCTGTATAAATAATAGTTTTTCTAGATTTTTTTAGTAGTAAACTAATGGTTTACTCGCCATCTCTTAATTTTTTTAAACAAGGGGTTTAAACGAGGTAAACCATTTTTAAACAAGTGCTTTAAACGAGGTAAACCATTTTCAAACAAATGGTTTGCCTCGTTTAAAATTCAGAACTCACTAATTTTTTTTAATTAAGTGAAACAGTAACTTTATATTAATATCAGTATCGCTTTTGCTAGTTTCGCGTCAGCCGAAATAGAATCAGATCATCTTATGAATTGTACCCAAAGGCTCATTGTCGAAAGAAGGATAATGCACACAATACCAAGAGAAAATTACGTTCTAAATTACGTTACGAGAGAAAATTACGTAAATTAAGCTTGTCCCCCTTCCCCCAACAAATGTCGCGGTAGATTTAAAAAATGGTGTATTCGTACCATCATCAAGGTGAGAAAAAGCAATGCCCAAACCCGCAATACAAGTCCCTAGTACCAGCGGAATTTTCTTCTGAGCGTGTTACATCCACGCTAAGGTGTCTTGTAGAAAAAAATGTTTTTCACATTTTCCCTTCAGGAAACTGAAGAAGCATCTGGGCTACTCTGAAAATAATTTTTTCTGTAAATATATTTTTTTTAAATACCAACTTCATTACAACACCGTCCATAGTGACGCTTGAATTCAAAATCTTTAACTTCAGAAGCCAACGTTTCATCCATTAGGCAACAAGAGCAACCTAAAATTGAAGCAGATAAATTTTAAGAAATATTGAAATCTGGGATTTCGAAATCCATCACTATTTTCTCGTAACATTCTATTACTTTAGATTATTCTGAAAAAATTGCCAACCATATATCATTTATGGTTGATTATTATTAAGGTCTTTTACTGCTAATAAATTTGAGAATTTTAGATTAAATAATTTATAAAACTATTCTATTAGCATATGCATTTTTTATTATTATCTGAAATTTTTATTAAGATTAGTCCATTTGACTTTTTTTTTTCTCCTCAAGAATTTTTGAAAGTGCAGTCATTTAAAAATCGGGGTATAAACCGGACATCTGAAACGAGATGCCTGAAACTGACACGTGAAGCGGCGATAAGTTGAAGTTAAGTCAACTCGGGTGGTCTCCAGTTGTCCAGTCGAGATCGTAAAGCAAAACTTTTCCCCTTAATTGCTCGAAACAGCGTTTTATCTAATGACAACAAGTTACTCATTTACGAATTCGTATTGCATTCCATGCTTTGCTATGCCTGCCCACTTTGGGCATACTCCTGTAAAACTGTTCGCAGAAAACTTCAAACTACACAAAGCTGTATTTTAAGACAAATTATCAATTCACCCTTGTACATTTGCAAACAATCGTATTCACACTGAACTTAGAACTGATCAACTTAGGACTGTCTACTGTAAATTTGCACGCAACATCTTCGAAAGTCAAAGAAATATTCAAAACTCTGTGATAAAAATCTGTAATTACAATGTTAACGATCCAGCAAACATAAAACGCCCAATGGCAATTCTGAATGACAATATTATACTATAACTGTTATTGTTTATATTTTGATTTTGCTTACCTCAGCTACATAGCAATATAATTTGGTTACCTTATCTGTTCAGTAATGCTGTCTCTCAAATTGTTCCTACGAATGCATCCCGATAGACTATTTGTCCTCAACACCAGTGTTCTCGTATCCTAATGCATTATTATTAGTGTATGGTTACCATCTCACGTGTTAGATTTTGCATGCCTTTTACTTTTGGATAACCTCTCACCGAAGCATTCCCACTTGCCCTTTTCCTTGTTATGTTTGTTTCGATGCTATTGTTTATCTTTTAGGTTGTCAGTCACCAGCTCGTTCTTCTCTCGACCAGTGCATTTTCAGAGTTCTCTCCGTAGGGTTTCACCACACTTACTTCTTTTAGCTATCAATTCTATATTAATTATGCTTATAAGCAACTCATTCAACTATGGCTAAAAATATTAAATTGTTAATGCACCCATAATTAGAAAATACCAAATTCTTGTTCGACAGGGGTAGGGCCTGCGGCCCAGGTACCCGGGTGTGTACATCATTCTCCAGTGAAACCCGTCGTCCGGAAAATAATACCACCTCTGAGCTCGCTCCTGATTAGTCAATGCTTTTTGCCCGAACGCGTGATCGCGTTGCTGTGAACCGGGTTTAAGGAGGGAGAAAGCAAACTAAAGTGAAATACGTTTAACGCGAAAATGCTTAAGACGAAATATCGGTTAACACGAAATAATACAACGGTTCCGACAAACCACTATATATTTTCATGCATTTTGTTTCTCTTAAAACGAAACAAATATCACTTAACACGAAAAGATATCCTCTCTGGGAATGAACAAAATACGTAAAACACCGTCCTCGCAGGCGAGGAGTGTGAAATGAAAGAGAGATGGTTTCACATGTTTCGTAGAAAGAAGGCTAACTTGGCTTTAAAATAGCCTCGGAATAGCCTGCGATACAAGCCAGTTTTGTTTATCTCAGCTACTTTCACCTTCTACCCCTACAATCGCCACATAAACATCTCTTCTCTCATTAGTTGGTTTTGGAATTCGATGACGAGTACATCACAGTGTGAGTAAAGATCTGTGAGTTTGGTTCATATGTTGCACTCTGCATGTCTCTGTCTCTTCATCTGTTGCACTGAACGGAATTCAGTGACTCAGAAGACGAATGAAAATTGTTTTCTTCATGCACGATTTTCAAAAGTATCAGATTCCTTGGTGCCAAGAGAAATGGAGAAGGAGGATATTCAAGCTCAGCCGACGCTTAATGAAATGTCTAAGAAAGTTTCTGCGTTATTGGACTGTTTTACTGTATTATCAGAAGAATTCGTCGCAGCAGTGGATGATAATGTGTGTACAGCACCAATTATGGCAGACAATAACATATTGGAATTTGTTCAAAGCTAAAAAGATATCATTGATGCAGATTCCGACAACGAAAATGAAATGAATAATGCAGCTCCTGTTCCCACGTCATCTGAAATGAGGAATATCATGAAAAGCTTGCGCAGTTATTTAGAAGCACATTCCAATGGTGAAATGAATAACAAAATGGACGATATTGAACAATTTGATGCTAAAAAGGACAAGTCAAAGAAAAATATCAGATTATTTTCCAAAAACTCAATAAACGTTTTGCTTTTCAAAAAACTTGAAAATTTTGTATTAACTTTCATTAAGTTCTTGTGGATGTTTTTGTTTCATTGATTTTTTATTAAATACATGCATATTACATATCTATGTAAACAAATGTACTCTAATAAACTTAATTTTGTTGAATATATGTTTCCCCCCAATAAATATCCTTTAACACGAAATTATTTTAACACGAAAAAATACTTCAGTCCTCTCAGCTTCGTGTTAAATGACTTTCACTGTAACTAGTGCTTCCTTGCGCATGATCCCACCAGTGGCCGAGCGATTAAACCGATGAATTTGGCCCTAACCAGCCTAACAGCCGTAACCACTATAATGATCCGAGTAGCGGAGTTTGAGATGAGAAGTGCAAAATTGCCTAGTGTGAGTCGAAACAACAATAGAAGTAGCTGTAATTCCAACGGTTGGCGAGCAGAACTGTTAATATTATGCTTCAACTTGGCTTGTAAAGATTAACGATGCCGCTGTTTCATTATAATCGGAATGATGATCTATAATTTTCTTATTCAGATGGTCTATTTTCGTTTTGAGAAACCTCTAGGAAACCGTAACATTATAAAATCCTAAAAAGTGCTGATCAAGTATATAAACTATTTCCTTAAAAATTCATAGAAGAAATAGAGGGAATGGAAACCCCATAAAAATTGTGAATAACTGTGAAGAAACAGAAAAATAACAAAAGAACACAGTAGAATAACTGTGAAGCTTTATAGAGCACAAATATCTATCTCTATTATTAAATAATGAAGAATTTATATGCATGTATGTATGTTCCTCGCATTGTAGGAAAAGAACGACATTTAATGCCACCAAATTTTGAATCATGTAGTCCTCCACACCAAACTTTGCACCTCGAAGACTAAATTTTAAACTTCGAATTTGTTTTTAATTTACTTTACATCTTATATAAATTTAATTAATTTTTGCTTAACAAACTTTGCAATTTAAAAGCGCGCAGTGGCAACACTTTTCGAAATAAAACATTTTTTATCTCCATCGCGCCAAAATGTTGCCATTTAGTAAAGCATAACGTTTTAATTTTCGTAGTTAATCTGTCTGTTATTGAGTAACAAACTAAGCGATTTAAAAGCAATAAACGCAGCTCTTAAGAATATATATATATATTGTTTTTAGCTTTTAATCTGATTGATTTAAATCATAAGATGTTTAATTAGAAATAACAAATATTTTTATGAATATTTATATATTAGCAGGACTAATTTTCTTAAAAGCATTATATGTTATTTTTCTAAAATGATTGTAATCTTCTTAAAATTGTTTCGAATAAAAAAACATTATCATATAAAAATTATGACAACTATATTAGATGGTTGGCCGCGCAAGCGACTGTTATTTAAAATTAGGCAAAAAGAAAATTTTAGCTTGACACAGGATTTTGAACAAAAACTTTTTAGACGATCAGACACAGACCCTTCTTCAGGAACAAAGATATTTTTGTCAAAAACTAGAAGCGTTTCTTCCGCTGCAGGGTTTTAGTTGTATAGAAATTTAAATCAATGTTCTTTACAAACTAATAGATTGACAAGCAAATTATTGCTTTGTTTAACTGTAGTGTGGCAAAGTCATAAGAAATTTGTAAATAATTGTTTATTAAACTCTTGAAATTAAATATAACGTACCATTTGTGCTTACAGATAACTTCCGTAACTTATGGGTATTTATAAAATAACATAATTTGAAATTCCGATTCATGGTAAAGCAGTCAGAGACTACTGAAAATTGTTTACTTACCCTGGCTTAAATATTTTAACGATACGTTTTAATATCGGCTAGCGAAAATGGCTAACGCCGGAATAATCGCTGGCAGAGCTAGGCGATAGGACGAAATCTGCAGGCGACGCTGCCAAAAGCTCTAATTCTAAAACATTAAAAACCCTCTGCTTAAATACTCTACCAACTAATTTGCATTCTGGTGAGGACTAGGGAAAGAAGAAATTATAATACAGGCCTTAAATCATAATACTTAATTACCTAGCACAAAATACTTTATACCATTTCATAGCTTAAACACAGCTTTTTTGCAACTATTAAAATTCCAGCCTATGTGTATTTCACTAAAGATTGAATTCAACAGTGAATTTTCATTATTGATATTTTATATAATTTGTTAGCAGAAGCAGCATTAATAAATACTTTAAGCTGTAATGAAAATAACATATTCGAATTAACTCGGTACTTCATACGTGGCCGAATTTAGAATTCATGAAAGTTTCATAAAAAGGACAATAAGACTTCTGATTGCTCAAGTTTTACTGAACATTTTTAATAAAAATAATAGAAATGACATCTTTCAGAAAGGAATCTTAAATGGATATGCTGGATGCTCTGTCATGCTGAAAAAGAATAAAATACATAACAAATTAAAAAAATCATAATTTATTTATCAATAAATATAAATAAGCAAATTCTAAACATATTAATATTTATAAAGCCGTCACCTTAATTACCTATTTGGAACTGAAACTTGTTAAGACCATTTAAATCTCCTTTTTGTTTTATGAAAAATAATCTTATGACGGCCGTTTATTTTGCGATTAGAATCCTATTTGTAACTTTATAGTCATGTAAAATGATGACAGGTTTGATAACCAATTCGATTAAAATATCTTTATTACTTTCTTAAACTTTAATTTACAATTAAATATTGTATTCTTTTGATCGGTTTAACAAAATTAGTCCAAAAGTATGTTAAAAGTATGAAGATCTGTCATGCTGGTGTCCAAAAGTAAAGCAATAAACTGAAAAATTGCAATGAATCGGCTGAATGTAGCTTGAAAATCTTGAAATTTGGATATGTTACGAATAAAAGCAAGCTGCATCGAGTAGGGTTATGCAAAAGAGTAGCACTGCCATCGTTTTACATAAAAACCTTAGCTTAAAATCAGCTGTTTAGGAGGGAGTCGCCATTCAATGAATGACCGTATATTAAATAATTTCTAGATAACCAAATTGTAAAAAGAAATTCGAGGCAACATTTCCGAACAGAATTACTGAATTACTGTCTATGAACTGCTTCTAATCGACCAAAGGCCCATTAGAAGCAGGTCATAGACAGTTTGACGTTGCAAGATGGTTAAATACCTATCGATCGTTCAGTGGTAAGCCGGCTGTGCAGAGGCGGCTATTTGTCCAATTTTCATTGTATTTACAGAAATATTTACCCAAAACTTTTGCGTTTTAAATATTCTGTTTCATAACCCTCATTTTTCACTATCTTTCTACACCGTAATTTACAAGACAGTAAAGACTTTCACAATATCGGAAGAGATATTTTATCCCGTTCCTCTTGAACAGCTTTCCAAAATCTAAGGAGGATTGTAGTTAGCCGTTTGCACAATCCGCTTCTTAAAAGTGCAAAAACGGAAAAATCCATGGGTCATATACAGGAGATTTAGTAGGGATATCAGTCTTGATACCCGTTTCTTGTTCCATTTTTACAGGAAATTAACAGTGGATTTTAACGTGGGGTAGCTTCCTTTCTCTTGATTGAGTTCTACTGATGGATGGTACTGTGGGTAAAAACTTTCTTTAGATTCTTTGAACTATGTTTTAAGATTTTTTTCTCCTCTTTGATGACAATACATGGTTCTAGTTTCATAGCAGCCATGTAAAAACACTCAAAATTCATCTATCGTGACAACATTTCTGGCATTTTTATCTGGGTAAATGTTTCTCATTAAGAATTCTGTAACGCATTCTGCGTTTGACGATATGTAGTGGAGAAAAACGATGCACATTATGTTTTTTCGCCTTTTTAGGATTCAAATCATCATTAATCACTTTGTTTACAGTTGACATTGAGCATTTTAATAATTTTGCAAATGTTCTTTGATTTGGCTGATTTTCTTTTACCATAAAAGATCTTACTTTTGCAATATTAAATCATTCCTTTTTCCTCCTTGCATATGTATTTGGAACAATTTTTGCACTTGAAGCCAAACTTTGACGTTTTTCCCTTTCTTGTTGATAATATTACCTATCGTAGCTTTAAATTCCATCTATTGCTTCTTTGAAAGCGCTATTTTGTATGAAAACAAAACTGTGAAGTAGCAGACGAATTATTTATAGTTTCAAAAATATAGCTTCAGTTAAAAAAATTTCAAAGCAGACGATTCTTTTTATACCAAAGCAAAACTGTATGTTTAAAAAATGTGGGAACTGCCTCTGTTGAACCAATTTCTAAATACTGGCTTAGCCTCTCGAAGACCTATCGAAGTTAGGCCAAGAGTTACCACTTCTGCAAATGACAGGTATTTGCGACTTAGTGCGCGTCGACACAGGACTGCAACTTTATCCCTTAGATAAATGCTTTTTTTTTAATCCCAAAGGACGTCAGCCAAGAAGGGCTACTAATTTCGTTTTGGCATTTTGCATTGAAAACTTTAAACGTCGGTTCACTTTTCAAATTGTTGCCAACAAATATTATCTCCCTGTGTTATATTTAAAGAAATGAAATAATGAAGAATCTGCATAAATATATGTATATTTCTTGCATTGTGATAAAACAACGGTACCTAGAGCCATCCAATTTTGAATAACGTAATCTTCCATAGAATATGGGCATCTGGAAGCCCTAATTTGGAATTAGAAATTTGTTTTATTATCGATTTCATATTTTGTAACACTTCAACGAATTTTAGATTAACAAACTCAACGATTTAAAAGCGAGCAATGGCAACACTCTACGGGGGAGGAACCATTTTATCTCCAGCACGCGGAACTGTGTATCCGAAATTCTAAAGATATGCTCATTTTAAAATTATTTTGTGACATTGCTGTCGAAGGCTCAGGTGCGAGGCACGTTCAACAGGCTTCTAGGCTGGGAAAGCCACATCATGTGTGTAGCGACGTGTGGAAGTACATATCTTTCCTGGCATATCATTGAATAGTTCTTGATTGAGAAAGAAATTTCTAGTGATAAGCCTTACGCATATACAAATCGTAGAGCCATTCATTTCAAAAGCTGGAGATGTCATGAAGCAATAAATGGGAAAGCAATAATGTTGGAAAATGCATAGGAGCTACTGGGTCACGTGGTCCAATGGTCTACCTGGAAAGAGAGTGCAAAGTCTTGTCGTTCAGGCATTGGTCGACAAGACTTTGCAAACATTTTGACACTAAATTTACCTCTTTGCTGAACCCTCTTTTTGGCGATGTGGGGATAAAGGCTACATGCCTAAGGTTAGGTTAGGTTAGGTTATTTAATTACGGCAAAGCCTCGAGGGCTATCTGCCTAAGGGGAGGGATGCCTTCGTGGAGGACTTTCTAAGGGAAACTGGATCGTATACACGTTACACATGGGGAAAACCACGAAAACACCCAGCTACATGCCTAAGAGCCCCGCAATAGAACCCTTCCTTGGTCCTTGGTGTTTCCAGGTAGACCATTGGACCCCGTGACCCAGTAGCTCCTCCCAGCTCATCGAAGACCTTCTTTTCACACCCTCCTACCTCCATTTGAGCACCTGAAGCCCAAAGAACATGATATTTAATAAATAAAGGTAACAGACGAAACGTCAAAAACAACCTCCCTTGAGGCGTAATATAAAATCTGAAAACTTAAAGTTTTTTTTCCCTTCTTGTTTCTGCTGCAGTAAATATCAGCTACGACAGTACGCAGAAGACTGCATGAACGAAGTCTGTATGCTATGAAATCGATACTGTTTGTTCGTTTTCATCCTGCCACTACTAGAGGAAATGTTAAAGTTGGACACGTAGTCATAGAAAAGGAAATGAAAATCGATGGAGGTCTGTTCTATTCGCTGACAAATCTCTCTTAGCTTTACAGAGTTATTCTCGATGTATTTACTTATGGACAGACTATATCTTCCGTATAGCAATCAGGAAAGGGGTATCTATGCAGGAGGTAGTGTTAGTGTTCTTGTACGGGAAGGAATATCTTCAGGTGGGCGCATAGATATGCATGGAGCTTTCAATACTCAGAGGCATAGAGGTGAAATACTGAATGCTATTTTTTTGTCCGTATGCTGCCACAATTGGAGATACCTTCATTTTGGAAGCAGATAATGCCCACTCTCACAATGCTCGCCACGTGCACTTGAAGACAAAAAAATTCCCAGGCCAAATGAAACGACGAGCAATCTATCCCGACTTTAATCCCATTGAGCATATGTGAGACGTTCTTGGGAGGTGTGTTGCTGACCTCTAACCCCTTCCCCAAATTTAGCCTAAAACTACAAGCCGAACAATTTTAGAAGTCAAACAACAAAAATAAGTGTTATATTTGCAAATTTGCTAGAACCAGTTTCAATGGTTTAACTATCGAACCATCTCCTCAGCTGCCGAAATGCTCACCTTCCTCATTTGTACTTTGGCAGCTGAGAAAAATGGTTCGGTAGTTAAACAAATATAACACATATATAAACAAATATAACACTCTATAAACAAATATACATATATAAACAATTATAAACAAATATAACACATATATAAACAAATATAACACACATATAAACAAATATAACACTATATAAACAAATATAACACTATATAAACAAACATAACACATATACAAACAAACATAACACTATATAAACAAATATATAAACATATATACACTTTTGTTAAATTATTTGCAGCATTAAATTTCTGGGAGAAATAATATTCTTTCCGCAAGTCATGTATATCAAATTCCTTCTCCTACTTCAGCGTTTCTAATCATATGCCGCATTTGCTCTTTTCCTATGCAATCTTGCATCTATTATCCGATTAATTTTGATAAATCCGAGTATTTTTGATTAATTTAGTACATTTTAATGAATAAAGAGTTTTTTATCTTCAAAATTTCTTTAAATTATTCTCATATATTGTATTTGTTTGTATAAACATAAGTTTTTTATCTGAATATTAATTCGGTAAATACCTCCAAAACTTGTTAATATATTTAGAGCACATTTTTCAACTAAAAATTTTTTATTTCTTGTTTTTCTAAAATACTATATTGAGCAACTTTCCTTCTTAGAAACTTCGCTTTCTTTTCAAATCAAATTTCTTCTGCCATTTTTAGCAACAAATTCTAAAATAATTTTCCATGATCACAAATGACAAATAACTCCGTATTCGTATTCTCAGTAATAACTGAAAAGGGGTTTAAATTTTTATGTCTCCTTTCTTCTTTACTAGCAATTACTGCTTTATTGATACTAAATGTTGGAAAAATATCTTAACTGTAGCAAAATCTGTTTCTGCAATGGCTTCCAAATTTTAAGCAACAAACGGAAAATTAATGAATACTCAAAAGGTGGGCAGGCAAATTGGACGAAACTTGGTAATAATATATATTAGACCTTCTATAACTTAAAAACAATTATAACACTATATAAACAAATTTTTGTTGTTTAAGTTCTAAAATAACCCTTCCCCAAACCCTTAAAGCTGCTTTACCAGATCAACGAGTACTGCTACCCATGCAATTCATTGATAATACATAAACAGAATCAGACATCAATGTCAGGTCTGTATTGCTTTTCGGGATGCTTATATTCAGAATCTAGAAATTTTTTATTTAATTTATATTTCCGAATTAAGGAGGTTTTACCTGCCTGTTGATACAGAAAATATAAGTATGTCGTATAACATTTTCTTCTGTTTTTAAGTTATAGAAGGTCTAATATATATTATTACCAAGTTTCGTCCAATTTGCCTGCCCACCTTTTGAGTATTCATTAATTTTCCGTTTGTTGCTTAAAATTTGGAAGCCATTGCAGAAACAGATTTTGCTACAGTTAAGATATTTTTCCAACATTTAGTATCAATAAAGCAGTAATTGCTAGTAAAGAAGAAAGGAGACATAAAAATTTAAACCCCTTTTCAGTTATTACTGAGAATACGAATACGGAGTTATTTGTCATTTGTGATCATGGAAAATTATTTTAGAATTTGTTGCTAAAAATGGCAGAAGAAATTTGATTTGAAAAGAAAGCGAAGTTTCTAAGAAGGAAAGTTGCTCAATATAGTATTTTAGAAAAACAAGAAATAAAAAATTTTTAGTTGAAAAATGTGCTCTAAATATATTAACAAGTTTTGGAGGTATTTACCGAATTAATATTCAGATAAAAAACTTATGTTTATACAAACAAATACAATATATGAGAATAATTTAAAGAAATTTTGAAGATAAAAAACTCTTTATTCATTAAAATGTACTAAATTAATCAAAAATACTCGGATTTATCAAAATTAATCGGATAATAGATGCAAGATTGCATAGGAAAAGAGCAAATGCGGCATATGATTAGAAACGCTGAAGTAGGAGAAGGAATTTGATATACATGACTTGCGGAAAGAATATTATTTCTCCCAGAAATTTAATGCTGCAAATAATTTAACAAAAGTTTATAAAGAAGTTGCTCTTAATTTAAGAGTGTTAACAATAGAATACAAAAACAAAAAACTATTATTATACTGAAATTATATTAATAAAGACTGAAGATTCAGGAAGAAAAACAGGATACAGGTAGACATTCTACATATACAATATCTATATATAATGCATATAGCGGGAACGAGAACTTCTGAAATAAAAAGTATGATAATTTATTTGCATTTTGTGTTTTAGCATTTTCATCAAGCAATAGTATTTCGGAATAGAATGAGCAAATTCCTTTTGAAATTTGCAAGATTTATTGATAGACCGAGTATTAATCTAGTAGTACACAAGAAGTAATGCAAGTGAAATATGATATCAATCTTACATACCCTTTGATGTGATCGAATTTCATATATCTTCTTTTTTCATCTCCCATTGCTTTTATTTCAAAGTATTCTTCTTTAGTTAGTGAAAAATCAAAGATCTGAAAACAGAATGTTTATGAACATATAGAGAGTTTTTAGTGATAGATAAAAAATTACAGTCGAATTGTCTCATATGTTAAATGACACCAGGTTAAATTGCAATAACTACTTATACACTGTTTATTCTACACTAATACTGTCTAAACCCTAAACCAGTTGTACAGTGTAAGGATTGAGGAGATCTGGGAGGCGTTACTGATCCGAAAGACAATAAGTAGGTTTTGAGAAGAAAAAAAATACACTTGAAAAATTTTACTGTCTAAAAATGTTTTGAAAATAAAATCTAAACATTCACTTGATTTTCAAAAATAACCGTTACCCATCCTTCTAGGAATCATACCAAAAAATGCCAGTCGACCCTTCATACTATTATATATGATGGTACAAGTTCAAATTGTATGAAGGTTAATTTTTACTTCATTGTACGAAGTGAAGGAAATGGATTCAGAAGTGATATTTTTCTTGGCGTCTGTACTTACGTACGTGCGTATGTATGCATCTCGCATAACTCAAGAACGAGTAGCCGTAAAAGGTTGAAATTTTGTATATGAAACTGCTAAAAGATGCAGTTGTGAACCTCCCTTTTTTGTTGCAATCGGCTGCACAAATCGCATACATATATATATATATATATATATATATATATATATATATATATCTGTATACGATTATATATATATTCATATATAGTAAATATCCCATTCTGTTACCGGGCTCGGAGAGTTTGGTTCCTTTTTTTTTTTATTATTCTTATATGCTGGTAAACTGCGCACTTAAAAAAAAAAAAAAAAAAATATTGAAATATGTGGTTTTATGTTCCGGCTAAGGTTTTTATGCCTTTAGTTAATCTGCATGCAATAGTTGTAGAATTATCAACAATTTAAAAGTTTAAGTGGCGAGTTAAGCCTAACGAACCGCCATTTGTTTACATTTGAACCTCAGCAAAATAGTGAATTAGGTCAGTTTCGGCATTTTCAATGTCTTTTTGACGAATGGGATCAAACGTAAACTTTCAGTTCTGTGCACGGAAAAATCTGCCTTCTTGCATGCTGGCCGAATTGCTTGTTTTTGAGAGGAAACACTAATTTTAATTTCTAAAAATTGTTATTTTAACTGTTTTACCTATATCTGCGGTGTTTTGTTTTTCGGTATTTCACATTTTTTAATGAAGATATCTGAGTTTTTATGTGTTTTTGCCTTGTAGCGAAGTACTGAATTAATTAAATGAGAAATATATCTCTAATGAAATTCGAGGAAATAAGTTTAAATGAAGTGCAGGAAAAAATGCGTATAATTTAATAAGCCATACAAGGAAGTAATGTGGTGTTCATATTAGATTTTTTTATTATAAGAGAACGGAAATTATAAACATTTTGCCGAAAACGCTTAAAATATTGTCCAAAAGTTCGCACTTACAATGATAGTAAATGCGCTCAAGTAACGCGTTCTTCCAATATATATATTTGAGTTTACCGACACAGGATACTTCCCATGTTCGTTCGTTATATACTATAAATGCGTTAAAAAATCTAATCGTTACTATTCTGTTTTGTACGGAATAATGCGTATTAAATATTAATTTGATGGATTTCAATGCATATTAAATATTTAATTTGATGGATCAAAATGTTTTATGTGTTAACAGAAAGTGCTTACAGATCACATTCAAAGGATCTAATATACATCCTTTGTCAGAAAATTTCCAGGACGACAGCCGCAAAAAAATAGAAAATTGCATTTACCAAGTAATGATCCTAGCTGCTATCAAAATAGTCCCCTTGGCTAACAATACACAACTGCCACCGTTTCTGGAGGTCTTGGAAGCAAGCAGGGAAATCTTCAACTGCAATGCTTAGAAGCTCATTTGTCACAGCCTGTTGGATGTCTGCAATAATCTTAATGAAGATTTTCTTTCAGTCACCTTTTCACTCACGGAAACAAAAAAAAATCACAATAATCTTTGACACAAATGTGGGATCACGTCTAGCTCTATCACCCCCCCCCCATAGTTTAGCAGAAATTCTTCACCTTTCCTTTTTCTGTTCATTTGTTAGTGAGTGAAGACCGATTCTTGCATTAAGTTTCTATTTCCCTAAATCTTCACGTAAAATCTTATGATACACATCATGATTCAATTTTAGCTCTTCTTATATTACACAGTTAGACGACGGTCCTCTTGCAATAACTGCCCTACATGCTTCCCGTTTGCATCGGTATGTGCTATAGACGGGCGATTAGCTCTGGGATCGTCTTGTACTGAAACTCTGCCTTCACGAAACCTTTTGTACCACTCGAAAGCACGACTCCTGGAAAATTCCTTGCCTGCATATGCTTGCTTAATCATGTTCTACGTTTCACTAGGGGTTTTCCCGAGCTTAACGTAGAACTTAATGTTCACTCTTTGCTCACAATCAGCATCCATCCACGAATGCGATAACAATCCGACAGGGGCGTAGTTAGAGGGGGGCAAGGGGGGCATCTGTCCCCGGGCGCAGAATCCAAGGGGCGCCAAACTAATGTTACGACATTTTAGAATTAAATGCTTTCCATCCTCGGCAAGCAGAAGGGGGCGCGAAATCTTCAGTTGTCTCTGGGCGCTGAAAACCCTAGCTACGACTCTGCGAATCTGAACAGTGTGTTTCTAGGCACAGCCTTGCCACCTAAAAATTTGCATGGAAACATGGCCAAGGTCATGTCGAGTAAGAAGAATACATACCAGGTAACACAGAAACAACATTTGTTCCTTTTTTGTACAGCAAACTCAGAAATTAAAAGAATTGTTCCGGAACTTTTCTGTCAAAAGATATATCACTGTAGCAGATGACGGAGGACGTGGACACCTGGTGGCTAACAGAGGTAAACAGGTATAATTCCCACGATATCATTGTTGCAAGAAAAGGAGGACACAGAGCAAAATAAAACATTAGATAGGGAACGTTGAACCAAAAAGAACTAAAGAATAGTAATCAAAATTTTAGCTCAATAATTCTTATGCATATAATAGGTCTGTATAAAGAAGGGATAAATACAGAGCGAAAAAGAGGTAAAGACTGTAATATCATAATAAAATACTAATAAGCAAAGATATTTACAATTTACAAATAATCAATAATGAAAAATATAAATATGAAACTTGCCGTAACTTGCCATGAACTGAGAGAGAGCAAGTACTTCCCTTAGTTCTTCTGTTTGGCAAGTACTGAAATATGCTATTTTACAAAAGGAAGTTTCAGAAGATGTAACATCTTCAAGGAATGTTGGAAAGGAGACGAAATTTGACAGATAGACAATTAAATCATAAGTAAGTTTTATTTATGAAGATTTATAACAGTCCATTAATCATATACAGATCCGATCTGATTTTAAAAATTCGATGCTATTGTATTTCACAATAAGTATTCGGCAATGCATGTCAGAAATTATAATTTCAACAATTATCGGTTAGTTGGGGTTAGGTCGCTTGGTATAAGAATTCACTAGATGAGACTGACACGTGAAAAATGTGGTGATGGATTGGCAGACAGATTCTCAAACGAAAAGAAATTTGAAGATAATACTAGCTAAAGATGGCTAGATATCTTGCAAAGGCTATTTGTTATTAGTTATATGCTTGACTGGGTATTATTATGACAAATAATAGTATTTTGTATATTTTGAAAATACTAGAACAAGAAGGTTAACAGCACTTTAATGGCGTATCGGCTTTTCACCCTTGTATATGTTATAGGTACTAAAGGACCACTGATGTGAACCACTAATTTAAGAGTAGCATCAGCATCAGCACGCTTCAGATTCTAAACTGAGAATCATCAATTGTTTTTCAGAAGTGAGACATATCCATAAATACGATATTATTATTCTCTTTGCCAAACGAGATAGTTCTGGTAGATCATCACTGCAGTCTTTCAGGATATTTTTTTTTCACTTTTCCTTAGCAAAGGATTGTACAACAAGCTTCAGCAAATCTACAAATGGCAATCTGCTGCTAACATTCAGTTCTCCCAACTCCTCTACCATGCTTTTTTTGGAATAATTATAATTAAAAGAAATTACATCACGGTGTTCGCAATGAATAAATAAAGACTTTAATGAATAAATTAGACATCAGAATTTTACTGTTCGCACTAGTGAATAGAAAGATAAAAAAACTTTTAAATGAAACATATAATGAAAACTGCAATTTAATTTCTGAAATTTGGTAAATTTTTAAACATCGCTCTATCGCATTTGATGTAACTAAGCTATTAGAAATAAAAGAATGATTTTTCAACTCAGTGATATAATTGAAAACCTGTCTTTGGGACATTAAAGATGAAAATAAAATAATCTTTTAATTAAAACTTATTTAATAATTAATGAATTAAAAGAAGAAATATAATTTATCGTACTTTTTTATTGAAACAGGAAGTTAAATTATTCCCTTTTCAAAATTCATCTACAGTTTTATATTATGAATAATAAAAGCGTAGTCTTCCAAACGTCGAAATCGATGAATCGAATTGCACTGTCAAAAGCATAAGCCATTATCTTTATAAATTTACCTAGTGTGCCTCCCGCTTTTATTATTCGTGATATAAAATTGTAAATATATTTACTGAAGGGAGTTATTTAATCTCTAATGTCCATGAAAAAGTATGATAAATTATTTTTATTCTTTTAGTTTATTAATTATTTTGGAGTTTAAAATAAAAAAAAAATTATATTTTTTGACTTTTTCTAAATGTAATATACAATTATCCAAACTCAGATCTAATAGAGCGTTTTTAAATCAACCGAAGGCAATCAATTAAATACATTTGATGGATCAATATTGTTAAAATTACTTTAGAAACTTCAAAGTACATAAAATAAATTTTTTAATATCATTGAAATAAGTAATTATTTATGTATTATTATCAAGTGTCATTGAAATAAGTAATTATTTACGTATTATTATCAAGTGTCATTGAAACAAGTAATTATTTACGTATTATTATCAAGGGGACCATACGTTTTTATTTTTTGTGATATAAAATTATAGATGAATTTGCAGAAAGAGTTATTTAATGTATTCTTTTCATTTAATCGTATGATAAATTACTTTTTTGCTTTTGAATTCATTAATTATTTTACCTGTTTTAAATAAAAGCTTCTATAATTATTTTTATTAAATATTGCTTTTAAGTTTTATGTACAGATATTGCACTGCATTATGCTTCGTTCTCTGTAAGGTTAGAGATTAATCAGCTATACGTAGGTCAGCACTGAAAACTTCTGATAAACAGATTGATCTGAGACAGATTCTCGTCTTATCTTACATTTTCATCATTTTATTCTGATACAAAAAGTATAAATAATTATTTTAAGGCTTGAAAAACCAATTACTTAAGTCATTATTTAAACAAAGTCAGTATTCTGTTACTAAGCAATAATGAAAATATAGTAAATAAAATGGCGATGATTACAGAAAATATTCTGCTAATAAATCTTGTTGTTATAAAAAAGATTAAAACGATTCTGAGAAGTATGTTGTTTTTTAGGGTCTGGGTCATAATCCCGACAGCCGAAATCCCGACAAGCCAGAATCCCGTCCCGACTGTCCAAAACCCCGACAGGGCCGAAATCCCGACAACCCAAAGTCCCGACACGGTCGAAATCCCGACAGGGTCAAAATCCCGACAAGCCAGAATCCCGACAGGGTCAGAATCTAGAGTGTCCAGAATCCCGACAGGGTCGAAATCCTGACTGTCCAAAATCCCGACAAGTTAATATCTAACTACAAACACTCAATTTAGCTTAATAAAATACAATTTTTAACTAACTATTACATATTACTAATTAAAAGTTTAAATCAAAAAATCATAAAAATTATGTCATTACTTAAAATAATTTTTAACAAATTGAAATGACCGTTAAAATTTGAAATGAAGATTTATAAAAAGAAAACATCACTTACACATGCAAACGACATATTTACAGTGACACATTGTGAGCGATAGCACGAAGATATTCCATCACACGTCGATTATCACGATCGTCCACAACAGTCATAATTCTCCTTTCTCTGTCATCATCTACCTTTCTACGTTTTCGTTGTTGTTCTCCGCGAAGAATGCATTCAACTTGGTATTCCACATGCTCCTGTTCTTTTTGAAATCCTTCTATGATGTTATAAACGCCAACATGGCCGTCCAATTAAGGTCTCCCATCTTCTGTGTCAATCCTCGACAGCATTTTGAGTGCGCGGAGCATTTATAGCTGCCTTTTCTAGATCACTAATGATTCTAGATGGCCTCAGTTCAATATTATTTTCTTCAGCGAAATCAATTAAATCTTGGAATAATCTTTTGTAATTTTCTTCAGATTTTCTAGTCATCAAAGCATATACTAGTTGCAGCTGTGGGAAGTATGTTAAGGGGTCATTAGGCCTTATTGGGATTTCGCCCGTGTCGGTATTTTGACCCTGTCGGGATATTGGACAATCGGGATTTCGACCTTGTCGGGATTTTGGCTTGTCGGGATTTCGACCCTGTCGGGATTTTGGTTTGTCGGGATTTCGACCCTGTCGGGATTCTGGCTTGTCGGGATTTTGGCTGTAGGGATTATGTCCGGATACCTGTTTTTTAATACTCCAGATAAGCTCCAGATAAGTTTTATCATTATACTTCAGATATTCTTTATAAATATACTCCAGCTCATTATACTCCAGATAAGCTTTATCTTGTAATAAAATTTGAAAGCTGAATACGTCAGTAACTTCCGTATTACAATTCTTTACTTCAGCAAAAGAAGAAGAGAAAATATTATGAGTGCACTGAAAAACTGGTTTTCACTTTTTGCATGACATGGATATATTTAAATAGTTTTTTATCAATCATTTACAACTGTCAGATATGTTAAATTAAGTTATACAATTATTAGTGGTAAAAAACTTTCCAAATATAAAACGTTTATATACCTTAAGAAAAATAGCAGAACATGTTAAGAATTACATATTAGTTTTCAATACAGAAATTTTTAAAGAATTTATATCTCTTTAGCAGGATGAGTCTGTAATTATATAACTGCAGATAAGACTATTGAACGGAATTACGTTCCGAATTCTTTGTTTTTCTAAAAGGACATTTGATAAATATTAAATTTTTCTTAGTTCAGGCAACTAATTCTTAAGTTAGTACAACTTACAGTCGATAAGAATTATAATGAAAAAGATTTATTGATTTCCCAAAATGTTAACTTTTTATAGAGCTAAAAAATAATTTAAAATGGTGTAATATTCTATTTAATAGCGTTGAAACGTTCTTCAATGAATAGCTTAAAGCTAACGAATGCCGTAAGAACTTCATTTTTGTTTCAATCTTAATTAGAGTATTTTTAATCTAATTAACAGCCTCTTTTTCACTTTTGTAATATTTTAAGATTTCAGAATTTTAGAATTTTTTAATGATTTAAAAAAGAAATTCAAAAAAGTATTTTTAATGTATATTATTGACAACAAGGCCAAGATTTCCAAAGCAATCTAATAATTGCCTTCAGAGTCACAAAAATTTAGTTTTAAAAACTTAAAGCAATTAAATTATAGCAATTAAAACATATCTTCGGGATTTATAATTATTTGGCGGCATTCACAGGATTAATTAAGTAAGAATCAATAAAAGAGCAGAATTTTGGCTCAAACTGAAAAATCCTATTTCAAGCATTTTTTAAAAATAATTCGTAAATTCTCATTTTGCATTTAATCAGTATATTACCTGAATATTATCTTGAATTTCATGAGGACAGTTTTCTTTCGGTGTCGGGATCACAACTATACCTCTTTTCACTAGGTACTGCAATAAAACCTGTACACAAATGAAAAAACAGAAGTAAAATATGTAACTATCTTAGACATGCATTTTCATCGGAATATTTTAAGATTAAATGTAAAGAATTTCCAAAAGAATAATTTCTCTTGGAAGTAAAAGTTCGAATATTTTCTATAAAACTTACTTTTTTTTTTTTCAAAAAATACAAATTTTCAAATCAGACCTCATAGGCAATTCTTGAATTGAAATTTACAGAAACCTTTCGAAAAAAAAAAAAAAAATGGTTTTATTTAGTCTAATAGTGTGGTGAAAAACTTGTAGCCTGTTAGGACCATTATTTTCCAGCTAAGGAAATGTACGGCTTTGTGTTAATGCAAATGGTTAAATTTTCCATTTTAACTAAAATTCGTTCCTTAATTGAATTTTAAGGTAAAAAGCATGTAAAATTTGTATCTTTCATATAAATAATTAAAAGCATTTATGCAAGATCTATTGGATCCAAATCATTAATGTGACGTATATGGTATAACACACAACTGTGAGGCAAATTTCCTCAGACATTTTTAGAGCGTAAGATTATGAAACGACTTTTATCCAAAAATTATTTTTTCATAGTTCCTTTCTTTAACATTATTTTCAACCATGCGCATTTCTGGCATATTATCTACTAAATGTGTGAAGAATACTTTATCTCAGGGAAATAATATTTTCAGGAAAAGAATGGTGTAACTTAAGAAGTGTGTGTATGTGATTATGGCAAAGCCTCGAGGGCTATCTGTCCCTTAATAGGCATCTTGATGTCTAAAGGGAGGGATGCCTTAGTGGAGAACTTTTTAAGGGAAACTGGCTCGTATACACGTTACACATGGGGAAAACCACGAAAACGCCCATGCAGCCAGCCCGTTCGCAGGATTCGAACCTCGGACCGAACTACCAGTGTTCAGCGACTTTACCGCTCGGCCGCTGGTTGGCCTGTAACTTAAGAAGAATGCGTGCCCAAATACATGAATAAAGCCTGCATTTATAATCATTTTGTAATTGTAAATTGTTATAAAATTTCGCATTTAAAATAGCGTTTAGCATATTCATGTATATTTTATGATTTTATGTTCTATTCGTTATCAAAATTGCAACTTGAATATGATTTTATTACTAGAAATAAATATCCTTTAAAATTAATATATTATTCGGAGTAAATTATTTTAAGTTAAATGTTGAATTTTCTCTGGAAAATATAAAATCACATACACTATTTACCTTTCAAAAGCAATAGAGCTGCAACTCAACAAAACATTTATAAGCAATTCCAGAATTCACATCATATAATAATGATAAGAAACATTGTTTAACTTGTGATACTTAATATATCTACAGCTTTTACATTTTATATTAGCTGTTAATTTTAGCTTTAATTGTCATCCAAAGAACAGTTAAGCATTATCTGGGCAAGTGAAATAAAATTACCTTATTATGTAAAGAAGTATATAATTACCTGAGAAGGAGTTTTTCCGTATTTTTCTGCGATCGGCTTCAATCGCTCATCTTCCACCAAACAAGGATGAGGACAGTCGCTGTAAAAACATATTCGTTTGACAGAATTATATTTCTTAACCATTCCTAAGAAGTTTAATACAGAAGGTCAAAAATGTAAGAAGTTAATATATTGCAGCAATTTTCAAGCAATATAGAATTTCACAGACACATAAGTTGAGGAGAATACGTAAAATTCGATGTAGCTATCAAGAAAAAAAAATTATGCAAATCATCTGAACGTCTTATAGAACGGGTGATCCTATTCGATAGTGGCAGCTAAATAAAACTAATTGAAGCCTACCTACTCATGAGCAATACAGCTGTAAGATCAAACTTATAAAACAGTTTACAGCAGTGGTCGCTAACTGGTGGTCCACGGACCACCGTTTGGTCCACGTCCGTGAAAACGTTTTGATGGTCCTCAAAAAAATTGGGACATTATTTATATGTTTATGAAAATTCAGTTTAAAAAATGACGAGTAACAAAACCTATTATGGAATATGGATTATACTTTTTTTTTTTCAATTTTAGCTACTACTTTTAGCGAAATTCCTTCTGAATTTAGCGACTTTTTAGCTACTTTTGCAGGTATATCTAGCGACATTTGAAAGTGATAGTAGGCATCCATGGATGTGCTGCTGTTAATCAATAATAGCGCGAACTAGAATTACCTTTCCTTTTGAATTACAAACATATGCTATTGTGGTAGTTAATAATCTTTGATATACAGGTTTCATTAATAATTCAAATAGATCGTTAGTACTGTGCAAGAAGCACAAATCTGCAAAACTGTTATTTCAAGAACAATGAATTTAAAACATTTGATACTTTGAAAGTCCACTTGCGTGGTCTTTTGAAACGTTACCTCTTTCTTTTACATGAACCTGGATCGAGAGGACATTACTAAAATGAAAGTAGGTTTGGGGTATGATTTGAGGTTTGGGGTTGGAATGAAAGTAGGCAGGGACGAACAAAATATAACTGATTAGTAAAATTAAAATACCTAACAGATGCGACTAATTCTATAAAGGTATAAATAAGAATCTAATATGCGTCTGAGCTACAGAATCGTCGGAACATCGACGATTTCGGATATTGGATCATCAGTTTAAATCCAGTAAGATGACATATAGAAAATATAAAAAATATCCTTTATTAATATTCCTTTAAGAGAGATTGGGAACATGTTTTTGGTTTTTAAACTATACTAAATATAATATTCCCCATACTGTTACTTGATTGATGACAACGCTGTTGGAACGAGACGGCTCCCGACCTAATGCGACCTTTTAGGCGCCAAACGGGATTAAGTGCCGCCCCGCCCTTGATCAATCAACCATGTTGTGACCACACAGAGCAAGGACAGGCAAGGCAGTACCAGTACGGTCCCTGTCGAGACTTACTCTGTCCTGAGAGCCCTCAGGCCTTCTGTGAAGTCTGTTATTATGTCCCCATGGTTGAGACTGCCTAGGTACAGATCCTAACCAGTACAGAAGCATTGCCATCATAATGTAGGATTTCAGTCACATCATCTTCAATTAGCATTTCTTCTGATATTCTATTAATTCAAGCATTTCGCTTTTTCTTGGAATAACTGAAAACCTTCAGATTCGCGGCTTCCACTTCCTCCTCATCATCATGAAATTTAGTAATTGGCTATAAATTATGCCAAGTATTTTTGAAAATACCTGTAGACACATTCTCTCATGATCTGATCTTGTAATGCCCCATACATCGGATTTTATATTAAAATATTTCTAGAGGTCTTGGATGGTTTTACCTCAGCACCGGTTTTTAAGAAGCTACTTTACATCTGCCTCTCAGTGCGCACAAAATTCCGGTATCCATTTGTAGTCCATATCTATACTGGTTGGGAAAAATCTGTAATTCTCTCGCTTGTATTCGAACTCCGAATCTTCCTAGAACGCGACCAGCGCGACTGCTTCCAGTTATAAAACGAAGGCTTGCCAGCTATAAGAACGAAGGCTTGCCAGCTATAAGAACGAAGGCTTGCCAGCTATAAGAACGAAGGCTTGCCAGCTATAAGAAGGCTTGCCAGCTATAAGAACGGAGGCTTGCCAGCTATAAGAACGAAGGATTGCCTGTTATTAACGAAGGCCAGTTATAAATTCGCAATGCCCTCGCCGGGATTCGAACTCCGGACCTTCCGAATAGACGTAGGACAGGCTTTTAGCTACATCATGAAGGCATGCGGAAAAAAAGTAAGAAAATACCTTATATATTGGCTGAATGACCGATGTACAGTTTTGAGAAGGCGCCCAATGTACAGTTTCGGGAAGACGAAGAAGATGTACAGTTTCGGGAAATGCAGACGTTATTATTTACTAAAACTGTAATTTTGATAAGATTAATAATACAAAATAATAAGATACTCAAATCAGAAAATTAAGGCTGTGTTAAGTGAACTGCTGTCTTCTCGAAATTTGATTATTTTTCCTTTTCACCACTGCTTTTGCTAATAAAAGAAAACCTATATGAGAACATTCCCCTCCAACTAAAATATGCCTTATAGAGCTATTGTTTAGGCCAAACAGAAAAATGTTAAGCTCCGAATCACT
Organism: Stegodyphus dumicola; assembly: GCF_044657685.1. Taxonomy (NCBI): domain Eukaryota; kingdom Metazoa; phylum Arthropoda; class Arachnida; order Araneae; family Eresidae; genus Stegodyphus; species Stegodyphus dumicola. The sequence goes on from NC_140776.1 coordinate 42,333,098, forward strand.
GTATGCCTGAAAGTGGCCGTATATAACGTCAATATAAGACCAATCACTCATTGGTCGCTCACGAAGGGTTAATTACCTTTATTGCTCTCGATAAAGATATACAGTTGGCCCCTTTTTCAGGGCGTACAGCAAAGCCTCTACTTGGGCTTAAACTGAAAAGTGTACGAAATAAGGACTTAATTAATGACTAACTAAAGAGATTTAGCCGAAGCTAATACATAGCTGTTTTTAAAAATAACATAAAGGAATCTATGTTAGACGGGAGAAAATTTGTGATTACATCATACCGGCTTTTCCTTGAATATTATATTCTTCATTCCTAGAGGAATATTGTTAGAATATTATTAAAATTCTAAAACATTTATTGTTAGTGGTTCGGTCCGGATATTGGATTCCTATGAACTTTTATTTATATCGGATGATATGAGTTTGTAGTGTTCCTTCCTTTTATCTAATAACTAAGTGTTGAGGAACCTAATGAACAGTTGAGCGAATAATTGCTTAAGTTCAGAAATAGAAACGTAAACTCACGAATGGTTAATTACCCTTTATTGCTCTCAATCAAGATATACACATGGAGGTAGGAAGTAAGATGGAGTAGCCCTAAACAGGTTTCTCCCGTACCCTGCTCTGAAGCACCGGCGATCCCTACGTGGTGACCAAAACATTGGGTCATTTACCATTAAGTTCAATGGGTTTTGATGGGATCGTATGTAAATATTTTGTAATTACGTCGTAAATATACATATAAATGTATATATTTTCTTTTTCTACAACACTTCAGAGTCCTAAGTATATGAAAACATATTTTTAAACAACATTTCATTCTGAACGGAATTAAATGCTGTACTTTTCACAGGACAGTTTCCTATTATTATTTAAAACTTGTAACTGAGTTATTATAAAATGTAAGGGGAATAATTCTTTTAATTATACTTATCAGATTTTTTTTTACCCTTCATTTCAACAATACATATTCCAAAACTCTATATTACTTTCTTAAGTGCGCATCTCATAGCATTTGCTTTACAATGCCTTTTAACAGATTGCTATCCAGTACGAACAATTCTTTGTTAAATAGTTTTATAACGTATTTGTCAACAGGATTTCAATTTATGTTTACAATTCAATATTAAGGTTATTATATATTTAGATAACATTTATAATCATTATAAATTAGATACATTTAATAATTAGATTTCTTCAGAGTTGTTTATAAATGAATAAATTCTTCATTTCAAATACATTTATAAATAATTTAATGAATATTTACAGGGGTTGGACAAAAATATGGAAACACCTTTAAAAAAACATGTTTCTTTGCTTAATATGGTGTAGGAAACCCGTTGGCATCCAAAACAGCTTGCAGTCTTCTCGGAATGGATAAATACAGTTCCTGTATGTTTGCCAAGGGAATATTATACCATTCTTCCTGCAAAACGGTGGCAAGTTCAGATAACGATGTTGGCGGTGGATAACGAGAACGCACTTTCCGTTCCAATGTGACCACAAAGGTTCGATAATATTCAGGTCTGGTGACTGTGGTGGCCAGGGGAGATTGGACAACTCATCCTCGTGCTCAGAAAACCAGTCCTGGACAATGTGAGCTGTGTGAACAGGGGCTTTGTCGTCTTGGAAGACACCATCACCATTGGGGAACAAAGTTTGTACCATGGGATGAACTTGATCGGCCAAAATGTTCACATAAGTCTTGGCAGTCATGTGCCCTGACACAGTTATCATGGGGCTAGCAGAGAACCACAATATGGCTGCCCAAACCATAACAGAACCCCCGCCATGTTTCACTCTTGGCAACAAGCAGTCTGTATTATAGGCTTGAGATGGCGTTCTCCAGACGTAAACTCGGCCAGAAGTGGGAAACAATGTGAAAGAAGACTCGTCAGACCATATTACTCGCTTCCACTGCTCTATAGTCCAGGCTTTATGACTTAAACACCACCTTTTCCTGTTACGGGCATTAGCATCACTGATGAGTGGCTTCTCAATTGCAGCACGGCCATCAATTCCCTGTTTATGAAGCTCCCTTCTAATTGTTTTGGTACTCACAGGGTTCGGTAACACAACATTCATTTCAGCAGTAACTTTTGCAGCTGTGGTCTTCTTATTTTTCGTCACAATTGCCCTTAATGATCGTCTGTCACGATCACTCAGGACACACTTTCGTCCGCGCTGTGATTTAGCAGATGATGTTTTTCCGCTTTTCAAATATGCGGAATAAATCTTCGATACAGTACCTCTTGAAACACTAAACACCTCGGCTACCTTGCTTACGGAAGCACCTACCATACGTGCTCCAACAATTTGCCCACGTTCGAAGTCTGTTAACTCTGACATAATGCAATGACAACCTCACATAACAGTACTCCGACAACAACTGAACTAATTCAGAAATCAAACAACAAAAAATTTGTTGTTTGATTTCTGAATTAGTATTTATTCGGCGTGTTATTGTGTCTTAACAACTGAACTGTTTAGCACATTTACGAAGTTGTATAGGTGGCGTCAGTAGTCAAAAACGCCAGTGCCACCAACATATTTCATTAAAATCAATCTTTCTTTTCAAACATGCATTTCACAGGGTGTTTCCATATTTTTGTCCATCCACTGTATGTATTTTGTTAAAGGCAGATGCATGCTTTTTGCAAGCACTTGCATAAATACCCATACATATTTCATATTTTTCATTTCCGGCATGCACAAATCTTTAATTTCTGTGCATTCACTATATTTTATTTTTAAATAACCCGAATAAGTAAAACGTGTAAGCCCAAAGGGATTATTTTTCAGATATATAAAATTAAAATGAAGAGTTTAAAATGAGCAGCAGTAAAGCCTCTCCTCTAAAAAATTTTAAAGGGTACATGTTACAATAATATATGGATGTGAAAAAAATTATTTTATTTAAAACATTTTGGCGTTTGGAACATAAAATAAAAGTAGCGAATACTCTATCAAGGGTATCGAAAGATGTATACAATTTTAAAGGTACCGTAAGGTATTTTTCATTCTTTAAGCATAACATTTTTGTTAAAATTTATATTTTTGTAGTTCAACAGCTTAGAATTTTATAAAACAAATTCATAATCAAAATCGCTGTTGTTAGTTATCGAAAAATAACCAAGATGTGATTTTTGGGTAAATGTCACTAAACTATACAAATTGCTATTATCTATCACACTATTTTCACAAGTTTTCGTTAATTACATTAGAATAAAAATTTAAGGTAATTCGATTTTATTCGGTTAAGGTACAAAAATTAAGATCAAAGTTTATTGTATTATTAATATTAAAATTATGCATTATTTCTTTTCTATTTAAAGAGCTTCTTCCTAAAATACTTTCTTAAATATGACATGATTTTTTGGCTTCTGAGGCATCTTTTAAATCGAAAAATATAAGACAATTTATAATTAATGCTCTATTCGGTTCATGTGAAATGTTTCTTTCATGTGAAAGTGTCCCTTTTTCGATTTGTGTGGAACTGTCGTGTGTCGAAATACTATCAGAACACTGTCAAGCGAGCTTCTGAATGTAAACAAAGAACACCGCATCTGGTGACCGAAGCTTCGAAGCAGTGCTTCACTTCTAGTGCCGGTTGGCCACTCCTTCCTTTCTTACCTCCATGGATATACAGTTGGCCCCTTTTTCTGGGCGTACAGCAAAGCCTGTACTTGGGCTTAAACTGAAAAGCATAAGAAATAAGGACTTAATTAATGACTAACTAAAGAGATTTAGCCAAAGCTAATACAAGTCTAAACTAATTGACCCCTGAATATCGAACTCTCTAGCGAAGCTATCAAGGACACTTAATACGGCCGAGCATAGTAACAGCTCAAAGAGATGTAGACAAAAGGCAAACGCGCATTATTCAGAAATTCTAATTCTCTCTCTCGAAGTCAGTGGAACTTCGACTTAAATACTACTCCTTCTCCTTTGCATTAAACGCGATTCTAAAAACTCATTCTAGTTAGGAATTTGTAAGCTCAAATTAACAGAGATAGAAAAGGAGCTTTAACTTAAAAATAACTGTTATAAACTTAGAATAAACCTTACCCGTTTCGAAAAATACTTACAGTCCAGGATTTTTCTTGGCAAATTCTGCGAATCCTGACGTTCCAAGTGGAGCAAAAGCAGTCATAGCGATGCCTAATTTTTCGCAGAAGTCAAATAATTCGAACTGAGGTAGATATGCATGACACTCTACCTGAAGAAAGGAAGGGGAAAGACTTTAATTACATGACTTGAAAATATGAGCATTATGAGCACTTGATAAAAAAAGTGTTATTCTTAAATTTTGTTCAAACTTATTAACATTGCAAAAATGAGAAAGAGATTACAATTTTAAAGTACGGTGAAAAGCAGAAAAAGGTCTTTGAAGAGAATAGAATTATTTATTTAGTTGTATTTGGCTTGAAATCATTTTTATGCCTAATATAATGCAACATTTGAGGAAAAAAAAATCAACGATGTAACATAACTTCAGTAACCACAAAATAGGGACCACTATCAACGGATGACTGTAGCATACACTTTGTTTTTGATTTTGAGCATCAAAGTTTAACAGTTTTATTACATACAGTCTAACAGCTTATGAGACAAAGATATCAGCTGAATTGTTGGATAGCTACCTGCCAAAATATCCACGACGTAATGTTGTGGTCCTTTTTTAGCTACTTTTAAGCCATAATTTTCTGGGTGAACATCTTTACCGTGTTGGTATATTTGCTCAACCCTTTTGCCTACTCTGTGAGCTTAGGTAATCCATGAACAAAGCCCACCTTTGTCACTGTCGGGCACTTCTTGGTTATGACTCCGAGGCCACCCGATATGGCTTGTCAGAGACTGTTTTAGGCTATGACTTTCGGTTACTTCTGTTATTCTCTGTCTTTGAGTTTCTTGTTGTATTTGTTCTTGCCATCAGAAGTAAAAAAACTAACACATGTTCTGCTTTTGTCAGCTATTTGTGCTAGCATTAGAATTTTGCTCAAAAAGTTTAATATTAGTCGCGATACTGGGCGCACAGACATAAATTAATAACTTCTTTTTTTATCACAATAGGCATTTAAAATGTACAAACGTTAAAATTTAAACGTTAATTAATATTAAAATTTCTCCTGTTAAGAACTAGAAGAGATAATGGAAAATGCTTCGAAGAGAAAGTTTGTAAGAATTTAAAGAGAGACTTGGTTTATAGCATTCTTAGACAATTGAGCGTTAATCAGGCAAGCAAACGATTTTTCATACGACCATCGAACATCTTTCGACAAAGAAATCGTAACACAAGAAATGAATTAGTCCTATTATTAGTATATTAAAATATTTCCTATTATTAGTTTACATTTAAACTGGGCACTTTTGCTGGTACTAATATTATTTACACTGTGAGGTTTATATCTTTTATGATCGATGAACATATGCATAATAACTATTTATTGGTGTAAAATTACCTGCAGCATTGCTGGCTTTATTCTTGCTGCATCATAAATAAGTTTTACTTGTTCACTGTTGTAGTTTGACAGACCTATTGCTCTAGTTAAGCCTTTGTCTACTAACTTCTCCATGGCCTGGAAAATAGATTCATTAGACAAAAATTTAAACTTCAGAAGATTATTTCAATGTCACTACAATTTTGCTAAATATTACAACATGCTGTTCAGGCAACTAGTATCCCCAAATTAAAGTTTTATGCAATTTAAAGTGAATGGATAACTTGGTCATTTAGCATATTCAAAAGTGAAGCTTAAAATAACAGAACGGTGTAAAATTTTTTTCTTGAGTAAATAAATTACCTTTAAGGATAAATAAAAATTTTAAAATCAACTGTATATTACATTGTAATTCTTTTTTGAATAGGTGCATGGTGACAAATGAAACGGTGGCGACGATAGCGACTATAATAGCAAGTTAAAGGTGAAGTTAATTTAAGGTAAAAGCAAATCCAATGCACATGTTTATTAACTTAATTATTTACAACCATTTTTAGAGCATTGTTAACTTACAGAATACTGATTATGCTTAATAATGTAATATATTGGAATTAGGTAAAATTTAATCCTTCTAAAATAAAACTCATAATAGGCTGTTACATAATAGTCAGTTAATATAATGAAACAGAAAATATAACATGATGCAGTTATATGCTACTCAGTCCTATTTTAAAATATACATACATTTCAAAAGTTTGAAGGACAAAATAATTCAGCTATACAGTATTAAGTAAGTTAAATAATATCAAATAAATTCAAATCGTTATTTAGGAATTTTATAAGAAGTCTTTCTATTAGTTGTAGCTTGTTAAATAGTGAGTACTCCGGTGTACCTTGCTCACCACCAAAAGTCAGCATCTGAAATCCCAAATTTAAAAATATGTCAGTAAGGGTCCGTGTCCACTGATACAACATATTAATTGCAGATTGAAGATTTGTTGTTGTTCATTTACATTTGATATGCGGTAATATGTGCATCTGCCTTCTTCTAGGATGTTCTATTCTTCCAAACGGTTATGAACTTTGCAGTTCATTTGATACTTCAATATAATGTAATAGTGGAATATCTTAAATATCGACATTACTGCTATTGTCAGCCTCTTTTGAAAATTTATTGGCCATTTCATTAGCATTTTCTCCTATATGTGCTTTAACCTGCGACAATCTTCACAGATCAAGCTTAATTTATGTTATCATTGGTGATGTATTCATGTTGTTAACGATGGCGTACAGAGTATAAACATACTGTCTGCGCAAATTAGCGGAGGGTGTATGTTTTCTGCAGCGATATATTTGAGTGCTTTGATTATTGCCTCTGCTTATAAAAAACTGTTGTGTGACAGCTGAGGCGTCTTTTCCATTCGTTGTATGATCGTACTGGCATGGAGATTTGTGTAATGGAAAAAAGAGTGAATTCTTGATAAATATGTAAGGAACTCATGTAGGAAATTAAGACTGAATACTAAAGAAAAAGGTTTAACTAACTTTTATATAACGAAAAATTCATTTCAATTTTCTTATTTTAAAACCTTGTTCCTCAAGCGTAGCAATAAAAACGATTTAAATCAGGAAGCTTAGTTGATGATTAGAAAAGTTAGTTGCATGAGCCAACACAATTGTCTTTCGTCATTTTTAATTCACTCAGAAAGTTCTTAAGCATTAGATGTAACGTTAATTATTCTTTTAATCTCGAATAATTTTAAGTATATTTCTAAAATTTCCACTTTTCAAACGATATTACTATTCTACATAGAAAAAAGGAAACTGAATTAGGTTATTGCAGTAATCATTGCTTTATTTTGCGTACGCAATGACGTGTCATAATTTTATCAATTTTTGCATTGAATGCTTAGTTTCTTTCTATTAAGTATGTATTTTTATTTTGTGTACTAATTATCAATGTGTAATGTTTTATATTCACGGATTCTGAATTTATAATGACAGATTGATCTTAAAAGTTTCAAACTTACTTTCCAGTTTTCAACTAGATCAACATTATTGTCAGCTTGAAACACATCGTCTTTGACTACAAAATATTCGTCGTCATCTTTAGACCGCTGCAAAATAAAATTATAGTATATTTACACAAAGCAGGGAAGTAAACTGGTTTTCACAAATTAAAAGCGATGAAGGCGCGAAGAAGAAAGAAAGGAAGATAAAAATACGAAGATAAAAAAGTAACTTTTAGAAAACTATTACGTACACATATTAAGTGAAAAAAATGAGCTTTTAGCAATGCCCATCGTAGGCAAAAGAGTAGGATTGTCATCTATACATGACAATATGCTTATATGTTGATTTGGTAATATCTAAGAAATTTGACAGTCGAGGCAGTTTTAATTCCATTTTTATTTTCCAGGTGACGTTTGTGGCCACAGTTCACTTGGCACTCTAGTTGTGCCTATTGAAGAACATTTACATTTTTGACATTATTGCGATAGCAAGCAAGATAGCGAAATTACATCCTAGCAGAGAGCGAAGCTGAAGTGCGTAGTTATGAAAGATGGAAGCAGACAAAGGAAAAAATTTTTGGTTTGAGTTCAAAAGTTTCAGTTTCCAATTATTACGTCATCAGCGCTGCGCAAGCCATGCAAAATCGAATGATGTAGAAATGACGCAATCCAGAGAAGTTATTACGATATGAACACAGAGGGAGAATTAAAGCTTTACCGTTAGTTTAAATTATAATTTTGATTCACATATTTTTTATCTTACATATTATGCATATTCCTCATATGTATGTGAACGTAGGTGTTCACCTGTACTACAATCCTGTTAGTAACATGTAGAATGCTTACGGGAGAGCATGTTGAGTTCCTTTAATTTCCCTTTAAGCCAAGATGAGACTTTGAAAAACTTTTCAACAACAGTTGGGATTTAGGAGTCAAACAACAAAAAATCAGCATTGTATTTTCAAATTTTCACAGCGTCATTTGAAAATATAACGCTTATTTTTTGTTGTTTGACTTCTAAATTAGTACTTGTTCGGCTTGTAATTGTATCATAACAATTGCGATTATCAACTATGGTCCCCTAAAACCCCAGTCGCCCTTTAAAAGGGGGAGCATATAAGGTATTTCTCCCGCCTTCCTAGCATGCCTTCGTGGTGTGGTGGTCTGCACGCTGGGCGCGTATTCCAGAGAACTGTGGTTCGATTCCTGGATAAAGGTGTTGCTCATTTTGCATCTTCCCTGCTTCCAAAAGAATACCTAATGTCTCTACACAGTTGGAAACTCTGTAAAATTATGTTTTTTAAAAAAGAATTGTGTATTTTTAGTATTTTATTAATAATGAATGACATTTTCCAGCTTTTTCGTCGGGTGTATTGTAAGACCTACTATTATATTTTATTCTACATTATTGCAATTCGCCTTTTGTACCTCATTTTTTCTTAATCTGGTAGTTTTGCACATCCTTCTTTTAGTATTGTCTACACAGTTCTGGTTGCGTTAATCTCTGAAAAATTTAGTGGGTAAAAGTGCTTGAGAACCACATTTCAATATATAAGAAGTGTGTTATTGTCAGGATTAGAAATGAAATCTAGTCTCAAATTTAATTTTCAGACGCTTTCTTTGAGATTTTTATTTCATGATATCAAGGTATTTCTCGTTATATACGCCTGTGAGAATAAAAACTAAATTTCTAATTCCTTTTCTTAAAATATAGTCTCAGGTAAACAATAACTGTCTTCGTGAATTTATGTTGGTAAAATGCAAGGAAAGTATCAGGCTTTTACCAAACACAGACTCTTGCTAACTTAGCATTCGTAGGAAATCACCGAAGACATTGATTATTTAGCTATCTCAACCCCGAGAACGTTGATCAGGGTGTATTATAAGGGACAGAAGATTATTAGATACACAAGAAGGTATAGACAGACAGTTATATTCTTTTTCTGGGATCCGAACCCGGACACAACAGCCGACTCCACTAGCCCCCGTACCGATCAGGGTGAGTTCATGAAGCATATCAAAAATACTGGATTTTTCTAGTATAATACAATAACAGAAATATCGAAGTATCGTCATGTGTTCTTTAATAAAAGCTAATCCTTAAATTATGCTTGCTTTGTTAGAAAAAGCTCTTTTAGAGCTATGACATAATTAAAACTAGTTGACTAACGCGTCTGAAGTGAAATAAACCCGGAGAAAGTCTCCTGTTAACAACCATGCTACATGTTTGGATACACAAGTTCAGAGCTTTTTCTTCAGATGACGAATGATTTAAGGCTTAATGATATCATTCAAAATTTGTTCAAGTCATATATTTTGCCGGGTGATTATCAGTCCAGTTCTTCCGAGTACCGATCCCCTTTTTTGTTAAAAAGCGTTTTGTATAAAGCCCGCTGACCTCTGCCCAAAGAAGGGATGCTTTCATGAAGAACTTTCAAAGAAAAAGTTAATTGTTATTTGAGCTCAAGTAACTAGAAATTACACGTATAAGGTATCTTAACTTTTTGAAACTGGCAAAACAGCAATTACATTAAAAAATATTAAGGGAAATGATAATCATGCCTTATAAAGAGAGTGTTTACACATTTTTAGAACGATTTCAGGGCCATTCAGTTGATGTTTAAAAATGTAAAGAGTATTTGTTAAAGGTTCAACATGATAGCCATTTTTTTGGATTATAAATCCGCATCGTGATTTTCATGATAGAAAGGCTTTCATAAAATTTCCAGGGGAATTATTTCTGTTCCTTTTCCGCTACTTTGCAGATTCCATCAATGGTTGTGGGTTTGCAATTCGGAAAAGCTCTTTTCAAGAGATTAAAGACACAATAATCCCTATTGAGACACCAGGGAACTTTGGAGGAATATATGCACATATATTTGGTATCTATGCAATACCTGTATCATCATTGTTTCAAGGAATGCATATGATTTGATTTGTCTCGATGAAGTTTCACTCTTTAACAACATTGGAATAAAGGCATGGAACTTCTTTTATAAATTTTGGGCATAAAACTCTCTCTTGATAGTATGTTAAGCTGATTGAAACATTTTTTTCTGCTCTTCTTATTTTTAATTTCTCATTACAAAAGAATCCTGCGACAATCATGAAACCCATTCTGAAACTTTCTTTGCATTGATGGAACCAAGTTTATACACTTCCCCCCTTTCGATAATAAATAAATCTTCTTATTGCCGTTATTTAGGCAAATTCATGTTTAATTAAGGGTCACAACACATATTTTCAGTTTTCTGCTGCTAAATAATCTTCATACAGGGTTCTACAAATGGTTTTGCATTGAGCCACATGCCTCTGCAAAAGCTGGTGAACATTATGAGATTTAGCTTTTTTAAATTGTATATCTTGATTTATTATTTCATTTAATGTTACATTTGTATTTAAAAACTCTGCAATAGACGTCTAAGTCGGCATATTTTCTCATATTACCAATGATTTCACTTACCAATGATTTACCAATGATTTGAGAATAATTAAAATCAGTACGTATCTTTTTTGGTTATTCATTTCAAGAGTTCTTTACACGTAGAAATAATGACTGACGATTTTCTTGTTTTCGATTAAAATGTTGCTCAATTTGCACGTAGAAAATTTAATACCATAAAGTTTACAATATTTTTTGAATCATGGAATTAGAATATTTCTCTTCGGAAAGCGCAAAAACATATCTTTCAGTCTACAGCTTGTTTACATGAAATATTTTGAAAGAAAAATAAATTTGAATTAACAGACGATATTTCTCATTTCAATAATAAGATGTTGCCAAAATTTTTTCCCAAGAAATTTTCTTTTTTTCATTTTTAAAATTCTTTATTGAAATCATTTTAAATTCTTTATTGAAATCATTCTAAAAAATGGGAAAAATAAATACCCTCTACTGAAATCTAGGAGATTTGGTTGTTGGAGATATAGGAAAGAAGAAGGCTTGTTTGTAATCCATCAAGTCACTGAGTCTGCTGCTTTTCTCTAAGCTTGACGACATATTGAAAATCGAAGCTTTCTTCTGCGCTGAAGGTTTAGCTGGATAGCGAGTTTAGATTCAATAAATGTTTTTTGTGAACTAAATGTGAAAGGTTTACCTAAATGGATTCAATAAATGTTTTTTGTGACATTCTTGAAATATTTATATAAATGATACGATAATAATTAATATATTAATAAATAAAAAACTTTTTTAGCATTAATAATAAAGCTGTTGTCTCTTTTCTTGACAAATAAGAGGACTTCTGAGTACGTTTTAGTGATTTTTGGGGGTATATAAAACTTTATTTTATTTAAATTAATGCTTAGTTGTTTAACACATACGTTAAATTAAGAGATTACAAATGTAAATTAAGCTTAGATAGCCGATAAACTGAGTAAGTTGGGTAAGGCAGTAAACAATGCATCCATTGGAATCTTGACAAAAACTGCTGTTAACAGATATATTGCATATTAATGAAATTTAGCTGTAAAATTTTCAATTTCCTACTAGATCCATTGTACTCTTACCATGGATGATATCGGTGTATGCACTAGGTAGAGATCAACATAATTCGTCTGCAAAGCAGCGAGAGATTTTTTCATGAAATATTCTACGCAGTCCGGTTGCATGCCATTGGCAGGTAGCTGAAAAAAAAAAAAAAAAACGAATAATATTAAGATCTATGGAAATTTAAAATACGCTAGAGTCATTTTCTACACATGTAAATTTACGATAACGTAATTATTTTCTATCATAGGAATAAATGAAAAGACTACCATTTATACTACTTTGAAGCTACGATTTTCAAATTCATAAGTTTAAATTAAAACATTACGTTCTACCTATCATAAAATCGTACATTAAACTCAGCCTAAACTACATTAAACTCAACTTTAAAGCCTAAATATGCTTTAAAGTTGAGAGGTGACGAAATGTAATGAAATGTTTACATTTTCTTTTCGGAGTATAAAATCGAAAGTAAGAGCCATTGGTAACATTCAGTTGATCTTTGTGAGGATGTAAAAAGGTGTAAGTCACCTTTTTATTATTACCCTTTGTGAGGATGTAAAAAAGTGTAATGTCTGTCAGTATCTAAATCATCAGATACCGTTAGATGATTGAGTTTATGACGAAAGATCTTACACCAGGGAATAGTTATGAATTCATAAATTTACAATTATAATAAATCTTCTTATGCCACTGTAAAAATGTGGGTTATCATGTTTAGACAAAAAGAGCATCACTTAAAGAATGACCCTAGATAAAGTCGCAGTGTCAACATGGCCGCAAAAGAAATATATATTGAAACGAGGGACAGACTATGGCGAATCGACGTATGATAAATTTTGAGACTTAGGTTTCCAATAGTTGGTACAAAACTTGACAAATGTCCTCTTTAGTAAAACTTATTTTTCATAAATTATTTAAAATTTAAGAGGCAAAAAGGGAAAGCACTACTACTTAGAGAAGAGAGAATCTGTTCTTTCACTCCTTTTCGCGATAACACATTTTTTTTGAACTTCGTCTGTTCATTTTTCAAGGGTTGAGTTTAACTTTTATGGCCTCGTTTCTACAGAACATTTTACGGTACTATTCGGTTTTGAGGGCCGCAAAAAATCACCAAACCAAACTATTGTTGATGCCAGTGCTGCCAAAAATAATTGCGGCAACACTAATGCAAGAAAGGAAGTATAATAGTAAATAACTATTTAAGATTGATGTTTTAATTTAGATGAAAAAAAATACTTTTTTATTATTATAATTTATATTTATTATTATATTTTTTATTATTTAATATAATACTTTTTTATTATTATAATTTATATTTATTATTATAATTTATATTTATTATTATAATTTATATTTATTATTATATTTTTTATTATTTTAATATAATACTTTTTTATTATTATAATTTATATAAAAAAGGCTTAACATGACTGATTGAAAGCATAAGAGTAAATAACTATTTCAAATCATTATTATAATTTATATAAAATTGCTAAACATAACTGAGTGGATGCCTGCATCGCTATTTCGCTACCGAGTTATCGCTAAAGCATAATTTCATCTCGTTGGTTGTTCAAACATAATTTTCTATAATGAATGAAGCTTTTTCTTTGAAAGAATTCTCCGTAAAGTGCAGAATTGCCCACTTATTTGTTTGCCGCTTTTTACAAGGGTGAAAACAATTGGATTTTGTCAATTTTCTTTTACTTTTTAAGTGAAAATAGGTCGATGTATACATAGATAAAGTCAATGGTGTGTTAAGTGCCATTTTGTGCAATTCTGGGATTTTTTTTTAAGGTGAAAATAGGTCGATGTGCACATGGATACCGAGTATGTGCAATTCTTAAAAACGCGTCAAGCAGTGGGTGATTCTGCACTTTACCTAACATCCTATTCCAGACTTTTCGTCATGAGGCAATTCCCAAATTGTTAAATCCATAGCATATCAAAAAAGGATTTAAAAATGAAATTAGTATTTCAATGGCGTATTAAGAAGTATAGAACTATATAAACTTACGCAATCTGAAATCAACGCGTTCGCTAGATTTGGCGCGCTGTTAAATGGGCGTGTTTCCTAGACGCTTTTGCGCATACATTTTCGCTGCAATTTTTTTACGGTCCTCAAAGCGGAATAGTACCGATTTTATTATCCTTATTAATCAAAGCAAATAATCTTTGAACTGATTCCGTTATCTGTATCGTAATAAACACTGCATGGTCCCACTAGATTGTAACTAATCTTTCCATTATAAGCTTTTCGCTAGGCTTAATTAGGCAAGTACCACACTGCTAGGCCTGGTCTTTGATGCTTATGAGAAATATCTGCACTCTGCATAGGGAAGCATAAATCTGCCGTTACGAGGTGCGAGAAAAGAGAAAATCTCAGATACTGTTTTTCGGGATGCTTCCTAACATTATGGACTTAGGTTTTATAGCTGCAAATGTTAGGTTGAACCATAGAGCTTAACCATTGGCATAGATCAGGAAACATATTCTGCTTCTTATCATATACTCGTTCTCTGTTTACATGCATTTATACCATCATATTTTATTATTCAAGTAAGAAGGCTGAAGTTTGATCATTTAGTACTGTGGTTTTTATTACGTTCTCTGAAGTGATCCAAAATGAAAAGTGCAGTAAGGCCTTATCTCTTTCAACTGCAATTAATGGCATGGGCACAAACGCCACCGGTAATACGTATATTAAAGAGGTTCAAATAATGTCATATTTGCATATGTATGATAGAAAAATAAGCATTGTTTTAGGTTTGCCTCAACATCTTGTCTTGTGACCAGCCATTAGAAAATAATAAAATATACTACATTGCCAATAAATTAATTAAAAGCATTAAATTAGATAATATTGATTTTGTGCGCTATGCTGATGATTTGGTTTTTAAATTTTAAATGAGAGATCATTGGAAGGACTGGAAGAAGTGCCTAGGGATTCAGAAGAATTGCTGAGAAACTGAAGCACATAGAAAAAATTCAATTTAAACCTGAGAAAACTTAAGGGATGTTTTTCCCCGAGGTAGAAAATCAATTAGACCTCCGAAATTAAGATGTAACAATAAAAGACTAAAATTCATTTAGAGTTTTGAATATATATAAGTAAAACTAGGTCATAAACTTAGTTTTATATTTTAAGGAGATTCGGAGAAGAACGGACGGAAAAACACAATAAGAGCACATTTTCTGCTGCTATTATTGGAAAAAAAAACACTTGGAGAGTTATTTTTAACAATGTTATATAACTATTGTATATATATGTATTGTCGCTTAGGGCTGCAAAGCAAGCGAACTACGAAGAACTTCTGTATTGGATGCTGTCGTTCACAGGTGTATTTCGGACCGTATCGAAGGAGGTGCCGACGGAGGCGAACTTGCCGGTGTGCCACCACACTCGTTTTAATACATTTTTACGTTAAATGTTAATTGTTTGAAATTCTTAAGGTTGTTAAGAAGGAAGAGAAGAGCCAGAGATTTTGAGAAGTTCATGCTATACGGTACTGTAATTATAGCTTCTAGGAACAATTAACATTAGCCTCGTTCAAAATATTTTACCTCAAATTCAGTTATCAATTACTAAACTGAATATTATTTTATTTTCACACATTATTTTGTTTTCATTTCTCAAGAACTATTTTAACGAAAATTTAACTTGACAGTGGTATCATAAAAGAAATTTTATAATTATAAGTACTGTAGTGAAAAGTTTAGTAAAATATTCTAAATTAGGCTACACAGAATCTTATGTTAATTAACCAGTTATGATTTCATTGGATAATCTTATGTTAATTAACCAATTATTTATGATTTCATTGGATAATCTTATGTTAGAAAAATTAATCAGGGAATTTTATGTCAATTAACTACTTATTTATAATTTCAGGCTTTATTACAATTTGTCCTGTCTGTGTTTGTCATCAGAATGCAAATTCGTAGTGGATATTTAAACTGAGGTTTTTGGATTTTGAGACATAGAGTGTTTATGGTATCGCGTGTGGGCTTGGTGCTTAGTTTTCCGCCAGCTTTAATAGCTGTAATTATTCGGCTTTGAGTTTTTCACTGCTGACAGTTTAATTCTGATACTCCGGTAAGTTATTGAGGTAGCATCTAGTAGTATTTAATGGAGCAGTTTTTAACTACTGTTCAAGGTTCACGTTAAATTGAATTGTTCTATGTATTTTTCATCATTACGAGTTGTGGTCATTGTAGCACAAGAATTCCTAATTCTTAATTCAAGCACCTATGATCTTATTTCTGCTCAAAATAAAAGATTATTTTAACCCTCTCGAGACTTTGGTGTTGTTCTCAGACATAGCGATATCCGCTTTATGTCTGTTAGAGTTATAGAACTAAAATAGCATTACTATATCAAGTGTCATCCTATAAAGCTTCAGATAAATTTCCATATAAGACAAAACAAAAAACTTAATATTGACTGATAGCATAAGATTTATATTTAGTAAAGAATATTTTTTCTTTCTCCGCAGGGAAAATGATATTTGCATCAAACTAAATTAGTAATTTACCATTGTGGTAATAAATAATTCAAATCTTCCGATCTCTCCTTCTTTAAGAAGGGCACTTATTGCATCGCCAATGAATTTTTTTTGTTGATACTGGAAACCTGTGTCTATGTGTGTGTAACCAGAATAGATTGCAGCTCTTATACTTGTATGAACGGTTTCTTCATCTTCTGCCTGTAAAAGAAAAAAACGTTATATATTAATTTGATCTCAAATTAGTATTTTAATGTAAAATTAAATACTTTAGATTAAAATTGCTTTCAAATTAAAACTATAAGTTACAAAGTTTAAAATAAATTATTATTTCAAAATACTAAAATATTGGATAAACATTTTTTTTTAAATTGGACAACCTTAGGTTCGCGTAGACTTTTTATTATCAAAATCTATAGATTTGGGAGGGGGGCGATGAGATAAATATCCCTTTTTCTTCAGGGATGCATTTTGCAACTTTATATGACAAAGCCTCTGCCTTAGAAATATTTTCCACATATTCCTATGCATTCTGTATTCTATGTCTTTATACCATTCAAGATTCGAAACATTTGAATATATTTTAGATGTTCGTTAATCTTTCTGTACGAGTAATAATGTTTTTGTTTACGTTGGCCAAACATTACGATACATCACATCTAATGCTCAGTTATTTCCTGATACGTGTAAATAGCCAAAATTTGAATGACATGTGTTTACATACTATCGTGGTGGTGAAGGTGATCAAGACCACTTTGCATTGGAATGTAGGAATACCGCGGGATTCCATTTACGCAAGCCTTCACATGAGGACTGGTCGGTATGGACAACTAGTGTTTTAGAAAATAGATTAGCACTCAACAAACTTGAACATGTCATGAGCTACTGTACAACAGCCCATATGACTGTTATGGCATTAGCTCCTCATCTGTCCAATTGTAAGATAGCCACTCCATTGCACTTCATAGCTCTTATCCATTTTGCAGCCCAGCAGTTTTTTGTAATTTTAGTAAAAGCAGTACTATTATACCCACCCATTCTGTACAGAAATTTTAAATATATACCTGTAAGGATTAACGATTGTAATATATGCCTAAAAATGTAAATGTACACTTTGAAGTGATACGTAGTCTTTAAATGATTTGAACATATGCTTTATAAATGAATGTTAACATCATATTATTCACATTAAATTGCATTATTGCCTAGTAGCATCATTGTCTACATTAGTGTGCCTTCACCTTTTGTAATACTATACTCTGATTAATCGTAAAACAACACCATAATTATGTCTCGATATTGAAAACACGTACTCTCTTCAAGAGCCTTATATGCTCATGTTATTTCACTATTGGAATCATTCCCGGAATTACGCTGTTGATTAGTAGAACAACTTCGTAAGTGTCTCTTCGCTGAAATCTGTATATTCTTCAAGAGCCTTGTTTGTCCATATTATTATTTTTTTCTTTAAAAGCACAATAATGCTGTCTGCACTCTCATCTCAGCCCTCGGCTGGGGCGTGGCCTGAAGTAATTCAACTCCGATGAAGTAGGTGAAAATCCCGTGTGGTACCCTAGTCGGGAGCCTACTGAGCAGCGTGTAGTAGTAGTATCATTCATTGCAAGATTTCTGTAAACTGCGTTAATCAATCAGAATTGAGTACTTTACCCTCAGACATTTAATTTCTGTAATAAAAGAACGAAAAGCTGTTCTATAATTCTACTTGTGATATCTTAGCTGTTTTTGATTAGTAGATACCCTGGCTTCCAAAAGTTAAGTACGCAATGCAAATTAGCAAGTTTCAAAAGCTTAGCTGAATTTGAGTTTCTAAAATCGTTAAAAATGTAGATGGCAGTGTGCAAATGTTGTATGTTATAGGCAATCACTTTTGACTGTCGAACATGTGTTAAATAACAGCTGTTAAAAATTCTGAAGAGTTTGAGGAGGTTCATTGAAAAAAATTGATACTAAGCTTTTACGACTTTCGTAGGATAATGTTTGATGATATTCGTGTTTCTAAGCCTAAAAGAAGACAAATGGCAGATAGTAATTACTAGAGTGCTATCGGACGCGTTCAAACAAGGCAGCCAATCAAAGATGCCGATCTTTTCTTTGGCACTGAAAATTTGGTAATTTTTCGAATGTGGAAACTACTTTCAATAAGTCCAACAGTTGTCCTAAGACCTAAGTCCGGTCGACTAAGGGCTGCCACCCATTCTGCCAAATCGGTGCATTGCTTAAGTAGTTAACTGCAATTGACGAGCGACCTGTACAACTGTTACATCCAAGGCTGCAGCGTCACTTTGTAAGACTGTGCGCCGAAATATCTTCGCATGAAGGGTCTTAAGCCCCAGTATTAACTGTTTGTGTTTTCACTAACTGCCCAACCTAGAGAAGTAAGATTAAAGTGGTATCTTCAACATCTCAGTTGCATTGCCTTAGGTAAGAGCAATGTGCTATTCAAAAAGAGTCTGAATTTGTTCATGGCATTTAATGATACGCGTACAATAGTCCTAGGAAAGCGAGGCACACTGAATAAAGTCAAATCCATCATCAAATATTACCATTTAGACGTGGAAGAATAAGGGCATGGGCTAGAATTTCAATGATAAATCGTACCCAGCTGAGCATCTTTAGTGAAGGTTCTGTGACGGCTAAGCGGTATTGAGATAAAGTTCTACATCCCATTGTGAGATTGTGCACTGCAGCAGATGGTCCTGATTTCCTTCTTATGAATGATAAATCGAAATGAGTACTTTTATCCATCGGTTCCATCGAGCCAAGATCGTTAACGAGTATTTGGAGAGTGACGGCATTTCTCGTATGGAGAGGCCGCTGTATTCTCTTGACCGTGATTCCACTGAAAATCTTTAGAATGTCTTTTGACGTGCTGTTTTTGCACTTCACCTCCTTCAGTTTGTCTCAGACAGTTGGAAACTCTTTTGAGGAGGAATAGGGTTGATCAGTTTACAGAACGAATGGCAATCGCTATAAAGCTTATGTGAAAATTCGGCTTGGTCATATGAATTTTTAAAGTAAGCTTTTATTTGTTTGTTTTTAGCTTTAAACATCAATTTGTTACTGACCGAACCTGGACATCAACATGTAATGAACGAAAATTAAATATTGCTTTCATCTTCGTACATAATGCATTTTCTCATTCATTCATAAATGCATCTGTTACCTTCATGTGAAATCTGATGCTAATCAAACTTTACTTTTCCATTTTTTTAAATTTTAATATTGCGTGTTTAACATTCGGAAACCAGTGTATAATTATGGAAGAAGTTAACGCTTTTTTAATATTTTGCTTGCTTTTGGAGTATGAAAACAAAACTATGTATTGTGTGTGTGTGATTATGGCAAAGCCTCGAGGGCTATCTGCCTAAGGGGAGGGATGCCTTCGTGGAGGACTAAGGGAAACTGGCTCGTATACATGTTACACATGGGGAAAACCACGAAAACGCCCGTGCAGCCAGCCCGTTCGCGGGATTCGAACCTCGGACCGAACTACCATTTTTCAGCGACTTTACCGCTCGGCCGCTGGTGGGCCCACAAAACTATGTAACTTTGCAAATCGTTGTGCCAAAATTTAAGGAAGAAACGCATAAAACAGGCATTATTTTAAATAAGATATGCAGTAAAAGCAAGCCTAACTCAAAAATTATTGTTTTCATTTTTTATTAATGGAGCTGGTGGCTTGCTTTGTCAAAATGAAGATAATACACAAGAAAATGCATAATGTATATTGTACGCAGTTGGCTGATATAAAATTGGCCATTGCTGTGAAAAAAGATTTATTCGAAGGTATGTAAAGACACTTACGGGTACGGATGTACTTTAAGTGTGCAAACCTATGGCTTGAGTGAGCCGTCTTTCGTTTAATAAAGATTCGCCTGAAAAGCCATGACTTTTCAGTTCGATGAGAAAAGACACTTTAGATGTCATTTCAGGTGATGCTTAGATTGAGAAATTTAAAGACATCACAGTATTTAATGGTCATTAAAATTAAAGTTGTCCTTCGAAATCCTTTGAATCAGTAGAAAGGCTAGGAAAGTGCTTTAGGTTGTCCTAGGAATGCTGGAAGTCAACGGGTCCTCTTCTGTTGGTGCTCCACAGCGAGAGCACTAAAGTACAGATAACCAACCTTCTCACTTACTGTAATACATCCCTGTCAGTAGCCCTTTCGTTTAAGTGAAGAAATCATAGTTACTAAGATCCCCGTATCGGGTATGGCGGTTTTCCCATTCTTCGTCGATGGCATCCTGCATCTTTCTAATCACAGAGTTTGTTAATAAAAATTAATAAAATTTCTACAAAATATGAAATAGGCAATAAAAAACTTCAGAATTCAAGGTACCCTTGTTCGGGTAAGGTAAACTTACGCCTTCACACGAAGGTAATTTTGTTGTACATTTACGACTAAAAACTATAGTAAACGAAACATATTTAGTTATAATTTTAATAGTTTATATGTATACATCACTTTCTACACCAAAAATGTTTTGTAAATTATGCAAATAAAGAAAACTTACCTTAATATCTGTTGGAACCATCTCTGGGTCTTTGCATAAGCTTTGCAGCAATGTTCTATATATTTAATTAAATGATCAAGCTTACCAGAAGACAACCCTTTCCGTTCCTGTAAAAAGGAATGTAACAGCTCTTTGAAAGTAAATTGGATGGGATACATAGCTAGGGGTAACACTTCCAAGGTCATGCTAAAGATTTTCTGGATCAACAACGTCTGGAAGACTTTGTTATCGAAGACGGTGTTTCTTTAAACGGCGTTGAATGACTGCAAGCGAGCATTGCCAGTAGTAGTGCTATCATTCCCTAGGTGCTTATCCATCAGATCTACTCTGTACCAGGAGTGGCCAAATCAGGAGTGGCCACACATCAGAATTCGAAATTGCAAGAGCCACAACTAGATTTTTAAAAAGGGCCGCAAATACATATTTACATTATCTTAAAAGTCGTAGAGGAATTTTTAATAGGAAGTAAAATTTCAAATGCACTAGCAAAAATTTCACATTTCAAAATTAATATGGTTATTTTTAAGGATAATTAGATAATTTTATTGTTCTTACTTTGTATTCAGGAAAGGTAATATGTTCATACGAAAAGCATTGTATCCACAAATGTCCTTAGCCGGCCTTTATTTTCCGAACCATCAGTAGTACAGTTGTTGTCAGTTGTAAACAGATACTTTCAATTACAAAAATGTTTTAATCGACACAAGTTTTGGCATTTTTAAAAAGATAATTTTATAGAAACTACGAAATCTGTCTTTCTATGCTGTTCCTCGGTATTCATATTTAGGAAACTTTTATACTAATAAATAAAAAATAAAAACATAAATTGACACCTGGATGTTAGAAATTAACCGAGATATTTTATTTCGAAATTTTAGACAGCTGACCTCATTTTCAATTTACCTTAAGTGGTCTGTTAATAAATAAATTAGAATAATTAGAGATTTAATTTTTCAACTGAAATGCCATTCAGTCATATTCTTTTGTGATTTAATAGCATGTGACATTCTTTAATTTATAATTTCGTTGCAAGTGGTATGCCGAAAGAAGTTTCGCACAAATAATTCATAAATTTTCAAACGCGATAAAAAGTTATTAATATTTTTATAATAAATTCAAATAATTCGAAATAATAAATAAAGAATATGCTATGAGTTTTCGCAATAGCTTAGAATAATTCTAATAAATAAATCAGAATAATGCGATATTTAATTTTTCAACTGAAGTGCCATTTATATATATTCGTTTCTGATTTACTAGTATGTGACATTCTTTAATTTATAATTTTGTTAGAAGTGGTATATTGAAAGAATTTTCGGGCAAATAAATCATAAATTTTCAAATGCGATTAAAGCGTTATTAATATTTTCATGAAAAGTTGTTACTTTAGAATCATAATAACCAAACAAAAAGTTCATTAAATTAGAATTATTTTTTACTTTTAATTTATGCAAATAGTGTCTGCAAGTCAATATTGAAGGCAGTGTTTTCCAGAACTCGAATTGCATAAGATTCTGATCAATACTTTTCGTGACCTTCTGCATAATAATGCTCGTCGCTTGTCTATACAGACATCAGAAACAATTTTCTTAACGAATATCTCATTTGTAGTTACCTACACTTGCAAACATTTCGTTTTTCAGTTTGTATATAGCCCCTGATTATGATCTCCAACTTTAAAGTGAAGAACTAAATTAATTTTAATTTAAACTAAATTAATTTGCACACCGGTCACATATTTTCTATTTCATTTTTGAGCATAAAATTTTCCTAAATACGTGAAAAAGCGACCAAGGAATTGTATAAAATGTTAGTTTCTATAATTTTCCCAAAACTGACTTTTATTTAATCTTAAAACGCTAAATAAGGATTATTGTCAATTATTATTATTTTTTTTTCAACGGGAAGTTTATGACTAACGGTTGCGATAATAAAGGTCCGATAAGTGCGTTTGGGGAAAACAGTGTATAAATTAACTCGCCTATCGTATATTGTACTTTCTTTTCAAACAGAATATATATATTGTATATATATAATTCCTTTTGAATATAATTATTGACTAATTTTTGTAGGGGTACTATAATTTAAAACTTTTTATTCGAATGATAAAAATGCAAAATTTAAAAACGTGCAACAAGAATTAAAATTTTTTTTCATTCTTGATCCATACTCACTCATTTGAAATAAAAGAAACATGTGGCAGCTGGAAACTGAAATGTGAAAATTATTGTAAAATAAACTTACTTTGATTCTGGCAAAAAAAGAAATAACTTAGCTTGTCATATACAGTTATTGAGAAAACAGACATACTGAGATCATACGCTTAAAAAATCACTTAATCGATTCATTAGATACGAAACAAACTTCTCTGTTTCAGCTAGACGTATTCGTAATGTCTTTCGGTAAGGTTCGAAATACATCCTTAACAAAGCATGCTGTAAATTTATTTGTCTTTTCTGATTACTAGGTAACCACTTTTCAGTAGTAAAAATTGGATCGCTAAGGCAGTAATTCACATAAACCTAATTGTGGTAGTCCACATCCAGCTAACTTCACCAAATGTCCAGCCTGACCGCAACAAACCAAGCAGAAGTTCACACCCCGCAATCCACCAACCAAAAATCCTCGGAATGTACAAGACAACAACTTTCCACCTCTCAACGAAGAAATAGATTCTCCGAAGCCTGAAAATAATAAGAACTCCAACTTATCTGAAACTCCAACCACAAGCTCCACTTTTTCAGAATTATTTAATTTGGGTTCATTAAAAACAATATGGACTATTATTATAGAAGGTCTCAAAACTATGAAGAAGCAAACTTTGCCTATAGACAAAAGAAGTGCAATTGTGGACATTCTTGACAAAATTAGTAATTGTCTTTAACATGTCACGCAGTATTAATCTGAGAAACATCAAAATTATTTCATGGAATGCTAATGGTCTTCTTAACAAAAAAAAAAAAAAAAAAAAAAAAAAAAAGATGAATTTGGCGATTTTCTTCTGGAACTGGAACCTGATGCAATTTTTATACAGGAAACGCATTTGAAACCTACGCTAAAAGTGCTTTACGCAAATTATTCTATTTACCGTACGGATCGAGAAACCGGACGCGGAGGTGGAATTATAACTTTTGTTAAAAAGAGCATTCAACATCAAGTCTTACAAAAATTTTCTACCTCTTTTGAAAGCAATACTATCGAAATTCAAATTGAGCACAAGAAAATTCATTATCTCTAATATCTATATACCTCAACAATAATCCAATCATTTCTGAAATTGAACAGCTACTGGATTTTTTTAACTCTGCTGCTTTAATTGGAGGTGTTTTTAACGCTAAGCGTAAATGCTGGAATCAAGGAGCTAGAAATAGAAAAGGACGAGAAATTTTTAGCATGATTCAAAATAAAAATTATACCATTCATGCCTCTGATGAACCTGCGCATTACGGCTATAATAGTTCTTCTATTATTGACTTTTTTCTTACAACCTCGTCTATAATTGCCAAATTTCTGTTATTCCAGCTATCTCATCTGACCATAATCCCATTCTTCTTGAAATCAGCATAAATAGTTACTTGCCTTCACTGGGCAGGAGTATTGGCGTTACAGACTGGAAAAAATTCTCAAAAATCATTTCAGATACCATTCCTGGAAATCCCAAAATTATCAATGAAGACGATATTGAGTCCGAAATCAAGAAGTTCACCACCTCTATTCAACATGCTATCAATTTTTCAACCAATAAATTCATCAGTTACCATCCTTTTCTTCTTCTTCCAGCCAGCATAAGACAAAAAATCAAATGCAAAAATCGTATTAGGAAAAACTGGCAAAATACAAAAGACCCAAGGCTCGAAACGCAACTTAACGCTCTTCAACGTGACATAAAAAAGGGCATTAGTAACTTCAAGATGCAACGCTGGCGAAACTTCCTCAACTCTCTCGCAACTGAAGGTAGTTCTCTTTTTAAGATTGCAAGTAGTGGTAGTTCTCTTTTTAAGAGTAGTGGTAGTTCTCTTTTTAAGATTGAAATTTAAGAAACCCTTCAAGCAAATTCCGCCACTTAATGATACCAACGGAATGATTTATTCAGACGAAGATAAAGCTAACACATTTGCAGATATTACTAAAATGTTTAATCCCAATACTACCCCCTACGACAACAATCATATCTCCAAAGTTAATGATACTGTTAATACCTTCTTAAAAATTCCAGGTCCTTTGAACTTTACATTCTTTGCCACGCCTAAGCTGGTTGCCGATTATATAGTTCCTTAAATCCCAAAAAAACTCCAGGTATTGATGGTATTTCTACCAAAGAGCTGAAACATCTTCCTATCAATGCCATCACTTGTCTCACTAAGATAATCAACTCTATCATCAAATTCTCTTACTTTCCTAATATATGGAAACATGCCATCATCGTCGTCTTCCCAAAACCGCATCAAAATTCAACGTTTCCCCAAAACTACCGCCCAATCAGCCTTCTCAGTCAACTTTCTAAAATAGCTGAAAAAGTTATTCTATATCATCTTAATCAAATTATTCCACAGATTTCCTTCATTCCAGAAGAACAGTTTGGCTTCCATCATCTTCACAGTACTAATCACCAGCTGCTTCGTGTCATCAACTCTATTACTGACGGTGACTAATCACCAGCTGCTTCGTGTCATCAACTCTATTACTGACGGTTTCAATTGTAAGTTCCCTACCGGAGCTATTTTCCTTGATATTGCGAAAGCTTTTGATAGGGTATGGCACCGAGGACTTATATACAAACTTATCAAATTAAACTTCACCGATCATTGTATTAGACTTATTGCTTCCTATCTTCAAGACAGAAACTTTGCTGTGAAAATTGGCAGTTCTGTTTCTTCCACGAGAAAAATTTTCTCTGGAATGCCGTAAGGATTTGTACTTTCTCCATATTTATATAACATTTACATTTACGATATTCCTAAAGACCCACAAATTACCATTGCTTTCACTGATGATACTGCAATTATGACCCACACTTCTACTGTTACTGTCGTCCAGCTCCTTTTTCAATATTACCTCAATCAGCTAGAAAATTGGTTCATTCTTTGGAGGATTGCAATTAATACCGACAAATAAAAAGCAATAATTTTTCGCAAAGGCCAAACAAATTTCACTCCACCTAGACTTCTTCTGTTTGATGAAGAAATTGACTGGGTTGACGAAGTTAAATATCTAGGAGTCATTCTTGATAAAACATTGACTTTTCAGAAACATCTCAGAGAAACTGTGAAAAAAAATTAATATGACGTTTGCAACTATGTGCCCACTTCTTGGCAAAAGAAGTCATATGCCCGCTTCTAACAAACTTCTCTTATATAAATCTATACTTCGACCAGCATTACTCTATGCTAGTCCTGTCTGCGTCCACGCTGCCAAAATTCCCCTTCAACACATATAAGTTCTTAAAAAAAAGAAGCACTCAGAGAAATTATCAACGCACCATGGTTCATTCCAAATTCGTATATCCACCGTGATCTCAAAGTAGATACAATTCAAGATTATATTCAAAAACTTGCCAGAAATTTCTTCTATTCAGTTCTCACTCATCCTAACAACTGCATCAACTCCCTTAGATGTTCTCCATTTCCCAGAGAAAAGCACAAATATCCATCGTCGGCTCAGGCAATTTGTGTGTTGCTTGTAGGCACCCGCGTGCAAAGCGCTACCCTGGTCGAAAAATAGCCGATTTTCGATTATGCGAAGTTCTGGAAAAAAGTGCATGGCATAACAAACAAATGAGTTAAGCAATAATTGCATAGATCTGTCAGTAAGTCCATAGGTGAACAATATAAACGAGTCCGACGAGTCCAAGAATCCACATGTGTAACACAATAGATATGATATTAATACAAATGTGAAAAGTGCAGCAGGACGACAACAATACATAGCAAAAGGTAACGAATTATATACATGACAACAAATGAAAGATAGGATAAGACATATAAGCAGGGAATAAATACAAATACGAGATATCAAACCTACATGTTGCAATTACAATGACATGGAATAACAGGTTATTAGAAAGTATTTTTTTATTTAGTTTAAATGCCTCAAAACAGCAAGTGGCCTTTTTCTGTTCTCCCTTATTTTTAAATTATAATTAAACATAGGTATAGGGGGATTTGACATCATAGGAATGTTTTTAAAAAATCTGTGGGCCAGGGTTGCCATGAAGACGGGAATATAAGGTATATTGAATTCGCGGTGGATTGCGAGTTCCTTATGAACCACGGACAATTCGCCGCTCGTCTTAATACAATATTTTGAAGAACCTGCAAATTTTTTATATTCATTTCACTTGCATATCCCCAGACAGCGCTGACATATGTGATGATGGAACGTAACATGGCTTTGTAAATAAGTAATTTATTATCAGTAGAGAGAATGCTGTTTCGAGCAATTAAGGGGGAGAGTATACGTTTATGCACTCGGAACTTGGTAATAAAGCTGTGTGATATGGGGGGGGTCCCAGTGGGACGTTGATCGAGGATAACGCCTAGGTAGCGGGCCTGCTTGGTCCAAGGAATAGGAGTTCTCTTGTGGGACCCAGCCCTAATGGGTCTGGGGGAGGAGGTTTTGTTATTAACACGAACGACGAAGTGTCGATCCATGAGATAAGAATAGGTGATGTGAGTGATGTAATCTGGGAAACCCAGGTTTATGGTTTTGTGCATAAGACCCTCCAGCCAGACTCTATCAAAGGCCTTTGCAACATCTAAGAAGATGGCTCCAGTGATGGATTTGTCTTGTAAGCCTTGGGAAATCATCTCTGTCACACGATAAAGTGGGTGGTTGGTTGAATGTTTCTTTTTAAAGCCATGTTGCTCAGCGATCAAGAGATTTTTGTCATTAAGATGTTGCAATAGACGTTGCTGGATAAAATATTCTGCAACTTTGCTTGTGGAGGACAGTAGGCTGATCGGCCGATAGAAAGCAGGATCAGAGGCTGACTTGTTAGGTTTTAAGATGGGAGAAATCACCGCCGTCTTCTATGATGTAGGGAAGTGGCTGGGGTACAGAATGTCATTGATGATCTTAGTCAGCTTCAAAGTCTTGAGAACTCCTAAGCTCTTGAGCATCTTGTTGCTGATTGAATCAAGGCCAGGGCTTTTTTGTCTGGAGTTTGCAGATATAATCATAGACCTCAGAAGGTCTAAGATTTTAACGCACCCCACCGGAGGAGAAGATTTTAACGCACACCACCGCGAGTGGAACTGCAGAAACAACACTTTCCTAGGACGTGTAATACTCCGATTTGTCCAGGCTGCCGGTTTTACCATCGCAGCTCCGCAAACCCCAACACGTTACGATCATGCTTCAGCATCAGTACTGGACTTCTTCATGTTAAGAGGCTGTGCCTCAAGACATGTTGAAACTCTGAGTGAATTTTCCTCGGATCATAACCCAGTTCTCATTGAGCTTGATGTCTCTGTTCGTAACACACCACTCAGTAAGGCCTTAATTACTAATTGGTATGGTTACACCAAAGCCTTAAACAACACCGCACTATTTCTACCAACACCACAGACGAGTGATGAGTTAAATGACTTAACTTTCACTGCAGATAATCAAACTGCCCTGCAGCAAAACAGCACTTGTGCCTTCAGCCCTCACAAAAAGTGCAATAAAGTACTGATAAGTCTAATCAAAAGGAGAAATGCTGCTAGGAGACAGTGGCAGCGATCCCGCTAACCTCCGGACAAAGCTCTCCTGAATGCAATTAAACTTCTACATACATTTAAGAATACTACTTTATGGAATCTGATTAAAGTAATGGATCAACCTTTTCAATGTTTACAAATCATTAAAGACTTAATTATTGACTTCTGCAATTTTAAACTAAAAAATAGCAATTTTTTTCACAAAAAACTGTTTTGTACTGTACAATTCAAACACCCTTCTTACGATCAACTAAAAATACCTAGCATTTAAAAAAAATATCAGCATTTACTTCCTGACCAACAACTACAAATTAAGCCCTGCTTTAAATTTGAAAAGACCTTAGGTTAACTTGTTATCAACCACCACGAGGTACAAGAAAATAGCAAGTGTAATTGCCAACTACCTCTTTACTAAAAATATGTCGATCCTTTCCACCAACATGTTATAACCGGAGATCTTAACATCATAGAAGACTTAGAATTGCGAGCCCTTTTACAACTTGAAACCAAATTTCGTCCTACTTTCAGTATCAATAAACATTTTTGCCTTAAACAATTCAATTAAGATCTTGATAAATTTATCATCCCAGTTAGTAATAAATCCAATTTACCTACTACTACTTTTCTTGAATGGAAAGCTGCACTGATTAAAGAATTTCAACATTTACTTTTCAAGACACCTTCTTTCAACTCTTTACACAATAAGAAACAACTATATAATCTAATTAAAAAACTGCAAGATAATTTTATCATTACAAAAATTGACAAAGCTAGCAACAATTTTAGTGTTATTTGAAAAACGTTTTACTTCGACCTTCTACACAAAGAACTTAATAGTAATTGCACTTACCAAAAAATTACTACCAACACCAAAATTCTTATCAATAAATTTAACGCACTACATAAAAGACTTAAGATACATCCCCGGAACTATAATAACAGATTTGCAAATCTCTATGCGCTTCCAAAATTTCATAAGTCTCCTATTAAATTCAGGTTTATTGGCAATAGTACCAAAAGTTATCTTAAAGAAATAGATTATCTTTTTGCAAAAAAACTTCGTTTAATACGTGACTTGATTAATAACTATGATTTTAAGGATCTGCATTGCAATTGGATGATTTCAAGTAACGAGCTCGTGATTAAGACAATTAATTCACTTCAAATAGACCATATACAATGCTACGACTTCGAGAACCTTTACACTAACTTACCACTTGAAGAAATTTATACCAGCTTACTTGCTCTACCAGATATAATTCCACAGATTTCGACAATAATTGATTACGAAAAATGGCAACTTTTTCTTTTGAGCGTGCTTTTCAATAATTTTATTCTCTTTAACAATAGCATCTTCAAACAAATTAAAGGGATCCCAATGGGTGGTAATTTTTCAAGCGCTGTCTGTGAATTATTCCTTTTCACAAAAGAATTAACCTTTGTCCGTTCACTAAATAAAGAAGAACATAAATTTTGCCAACACATATATCGTTACTTTGATGATATCATAGCCTTTAACAACCATAACAAAATAGAAGCTGCTAATATCTACCCAACTTGCTTAAAACTATATAATACAAATACGGTGCAAAATAATGTAGTATACCTCGACCTAAATATTATTGATTACAATTTTATTTCTTAATAAAATAATAATAATATTGATTAATATTATTATTATTTTATTAAGTCTACGACAAGAGGAGAGAATTCACTTTTTCTACACTAAAGTTAACCAACTGGAATTCTAATCTTTCCAAAAGAATCATCATTAACACAATTTTTTCACAACTACTTAGAATAAAAAGAATATGTAATACTACAGAACACTTACAAGAAGAAATACTTTACTTCGTCACAATTTTGAAAAATAACCAAATTCCTCATAAAATAATTAAAAATACCTTTAAAAAAGCTGGCATTAGCCTTACCAATATTTAGATAATTTGTTTTGGATAATGACATTTTATGCTCAAAGCCCAATGGGACGGTATAAAGTGGATGGCTGATTCAGATAATCTAATGTAAAAATTGTATAAATGTACAGATTATTCTCGTAAATACATTTTCTTTCCTCCAAAGATTTTGGCACTATACTTTAATGCTATTGTTTTAATAGTTTTAAATTACTTAGATGGCCAAATTTTACTATTATTAACAAATCGGGCCTTTTCATTTTTCATAGTAGCTTGACCGCCCTCTAGCTTGAAGAATGACGACTTTTATTAACAAATGACTTTTTTCCAATTTACTCTTTCTTTTGTGGACAAAAATAAGTAATTTTAGCTGAATTAGCCATTTTCACTTATTTGTAGCAGTTTTGTTCTTCTAACAACTTGACTGACGCCATTTTGAGTTCTTTCCGTGTCTTTTCACGTCTGTCACACCCTCTATAAAAAAAGGGGGGAACAGGAATTCCCGCCAAAACTACAATGTCAGCCCATTGGCCTATGCAGTTTTAATTGTTTCTCCCACATACGTCACACGACGAGAAGGAAGGTTGGTAGGACACGGAGGGGATTTGCACCCTTTTCAAATTTTTTCGCGATGCTCAGGACGGCACCTCACAGGTCAGTTTTTTCGTTTCTTTTGTCTGTGTTTCTTTTGGTCCTAATAAGACCCAACGACTTTTTTTTCTTGCAAATTTAATTGCATTTTAATTTGACTACAGCACCATTCTCTTTATAAAAGTTCTATCTTCTTTAAGCTGTGCAGGACCAGCCCGTACGTTGTTGTAATTTTTTGACTAATAGCAGACCGTTATTTATTTTATTTTGTTTTATTTTAATTTTAATATTACATTGCTCGGAGTTGCAATTACATTCTTAACACCCTAATGTGTTTTTCAGCGGACGCGTCGGGAAAAAGGAACAGAGCAGTGAAGCTCCAAAAAAGATTTATTCGGGCCTTTTCATGTTTTATAAAAAAATATTTCGCTTCAAACAAGAGCTTCAATGGTCTGTTTCGGCGAAACGCGTAATGGTATTTAGCCTAGTTCGTACAATCAGTTATTTTTCCCTTGAAAAGCCTGGCAGAGGGTACGAGTGGGTTAATTTACCATTTTCCGCTTTGTAATTATTGTATTTTTGTATTTTAGCAATTTGTGTTTTCATTATAATTTTTGTATTTTATGTTTTGGTATATTTTTTTTCCGTCAATCTATTTTTTATGTGTATTAACTTTTCATATATATTTTTCCCTTCAATCTATTTTTTCTGTCAATCTATTTTTTTATATGTATTAACTTTTCACATATTACAACGGTCAGATCTTTTTTCGTGCATTCGCATGTCTTCCAACATTAATTTTAACGTTTTTTTCGCGTGTTTACAGTTTTTTTCCAGTTTTTCCAGATAAGTTTTTTATAAAATTCTTCTTAGTTCATATTTTAGTAATACAGCGTTGAACTATTTCGTGGAGCTACAGCTCCTGGTAACTTTTTAGCAAGATCGCTGCAATGTTTCTACCTACTATTATTTCGTATCTTTTTGCAGCATTATGCGCAAAACAATTTTTGAGATCAAATAAGTCTTGCGTCTCAATACTAGTTAGCTTTACAATTTCTATTTCAATTATATATATATATATATATATATATAACTTTTCAATAGTAAAATTGATAGATTAATGACATACACAAAACTGATACATAATCAAAGTATCAAATATCGGATTTATAGCTCACTTTAAATAAGTTTCTTGTCTAGATAAATATTAACAAATCTTCTTAGATAGCAGAATGGTTTTAACTTTCAAATTTACTATTTTAGGTAAACAGTCCTAATTTAATTATAAAAATTATTTCATTAAATCTAAAATTTGGACTTCTTAAGTCGTTCTAAATTCACACTAATATTATTGCAATATATTCCCGTATTAAGCTTTACATTTCTAATCATTGAAGTTATTTTAAGGTTATTTAACTTTGTTACAAATTCCATATTTTAATACTAGAAACGTTTAAATATTTATTCTGTTTTCTACCTGATGTACTTTGGCATACATTTAATTTCTAGTACACATTTAATTAATAAATTAATAATTATGAGCGTCCGCAGAATTTTCGTAATTAAAAAAAAAATCAAACTCCCTTATATTCATATCCTGGGATTTTCAGTTCCCTTTTAATCCATTCCTTTTTTACATACTGTTGCACTGTACTCAATTTTTCATGTATGTAGAATTTATATACTTTGTATTGTATTTATGCCAATTTATATTTAAATGATAATTTTTACAAATTCTTGCATCACAACTCTAGTTAACAGAAGATGTTTCTAACACCTTGGCAAAGCTTAATCTTCAGCATGTAGCTTATTTTCCAACCTAGTTTCAGGCTGAATTATTTGTAAAATTAATTATTTGAAATTATTTGTTAACAAAGGTGGTCGCTAAATCACGCTAATAATATTTCTAACTGTTGTAATTTATAATGCAACGAGTTCATGTGATTTATAATATAATTCATTTATAATTTTTTCAGCAGTATTGAAATTAATAGGAGATACTGATAATGATATACATTTAGATTACAATGATTTAGATTGCCATTGCCTTCTTCACTCATGCTTTTATGCTACATTCCTAATATTTCATAATGGCATACAGGTAAATTTAACTCATTCACCAAACATGTAAATCTCTAATTCAGCCCACTTTTGTTCTTACGTGTGGTGTATCTTCTATTTTCTTTAATATATTGTTCAGCCTAATTTCAAAAGGTCTTGTGGAAAAGTCACTAAACATTGGTAGTTCGATCCGAGTGATCCCCCAGCTCTTTCTTTTTTTGTACTTATTTACTGTACAAAAAATTAGCGTAAAAATTTCAGTTCATGAAGTAAAAATACTTTTTTAATTTATTCTTTAAAAATATTGCAAAAAGTTTCACCTTTACCTTAGCATATCTTTTTACAAATCCCTCTAATAAGAAAAAATAAGGAAAGAAATTAACTCAGTTTCGGTGATTGATATCTCGGCGCAAATTATATGTAACATTTTTCCAAAAGCATAGAGTTTATATGGATATCAATAAATTAAGAATTATTTCTCCATCTAATTTTCTTAACATGTTTATTCCAGAATTTTCTTTTCAGACTGTAGCGCTTAACTTTATGAGTTTTCTATAAACATTCAATTTCTCTAGCCATGGCAACTTTGCATACCTTCTGACAAGCAGTTATATTTTTAACCACTGTATTTTAATTCCTGTTGACTATCAGTACATTATTCACTTGTTTCACAAGTGCAACTTTTATTTTTTACGCAAATCTACGTAAAATAGCATTAAAGCTTCAGTTATGCGGAGCTCCTGATCGATTGCTTGTTTTAGATTGAATGAAATTTAGCTTAATGTTACTGTTAATTAGCTTGTTATTAATTTAATTGTATGTTTCTACCTAATTATATGTTCAGATATTTCCAAGTATATTACACAAACTTTTACATCCTAATTTTTAGTTAAAAAAAATAAGCTTTTTTTTATTGAGAGGCCTGATTGATTATATTAATTTGCAGTACTGTTTATCTAATTCTTTTCTTCTAGATAAATTTTAGAAAAACTTCTTAGCATAATAATTTAAATTTATTTACAATTTATACGTCAGTGCCAAACGCATAGTAATGTTATTATAATAGATTTCATGCTAAGCTTTTTTTTTTTAAATTTAACTATTAATTTCTGGAAACATTTACATGATTGCTTTAATTAGCGAAAAATATTTCTAGCACACTTTAACACACTTTGATATGGAATAATTTTTTGCACTCTATCAACTTTTTCAGTCTAGTTCAGACATCTTGACTATTATTGATGAAATTTATAAAAAATATAATTCGTATGCTTTATAATTATTTAATTTATATATTATTATCATAAAATGAAAGATGTTTGTAATGCTAATATGTATGTTTACCAATACCTTTTATTTTCTTTGCTAGCTCTCGCATTTATTACTGTTATTCAAGTAATTAGCCTGCTTGTTAGATATTTTTTACTTGTTCTTGTGATATGTAATTCTATTTATTTATTTTTATTTTCCTCTTGGATACAATAAGCTTCGAAATGTTAAATTGTAACCCTGTACGCAGCAGGGGGTAAGAAATTTTGATTGGCGCAGTTGGACTATAGTTCGACTCGTGGGGGGAAATTTTATTAGCGCAGTTGGAGCAATACATATTCTTTGGTTGGAGTACACCCAAGCTGACGACTCCCCAAACAGCTGTTCGCCTTCTTTCTCCCTTCTTCGGTCAATGACCCTTCCCTCCGCGACGCATATAAGCAAAATGTACACTGCTAGGACAACAGCTTAAGTTTGGCCAATGACAATCCAGATAAGGATCACCATTAACTCCGCCCACATGAGTGATGTCACATTCTGACGTTTGTTTACATTCTGTTATTCTTCGGCGTGAGGAAGTGCGTTGTTTGAATGAAAAACATTTTTACTTTGCAACGTAAATTTGTTCTAGTGACACTATTTTTTAAATTTTCCTTTAAAGTATTATTTCCTTACTGTTCCAGAAGGAATATAAATTTATGTCTCAAACATTTCAAAATTTCTCACTATATGCCTGAGTGCGTATACACAGGCATGCTCACATACATATATTTTCAATATATAATTAATCATATGTGAATTATATCTATCAATTTGTGTGTGTTTTATACATATAAATATGAGTGTGTGTGTGTATGCATGTATTCATTTTTCAGAATGTCAGATTTCCTAGCAAATAGTCTACAAAGCTTTTTTCTCTTAATTTTTCCCATCTTCACATTCAGTTTTTTTAAACAATTAAGATTAATTAATGTATTCATATTTAATATTTCTGCACAACTTGATTTCTCAATTAAAAATGCATTTATTTAATTTTGGATAAAGTGGGATGTTAATTCCAGTAGTATATGATTTTTAATAGTAGAATAATTTCTCTAAAGAAGATTTTGTTTGTTTTTATTTTTTAATTCCTTTATAAGAAAATTAGGCTAATCTTTGAAATATGGTAACAGGCAGTTTGGCGACATTTTGGTAAGGCGATAAAGGTTACTAGCTAGGACTTTAGCAGTGTGCATGGATAAAGTCAAGAGTGTGTGCAATTCTGGGATTTTTTTTAAGTGAAAGTAGTTTGTGTACATGGATGATACGTGTATGTACAATTTTTAAAAACGCAGCAAGCAGTGGGCGATTCTACACTTTCTCCCAATTTCGCAGCTAATCTTCGTCATGATTAAGCACTTTTGTTCCATAAAAGTTCTAGCATAAGCGTAATTCGGCTAGCAGATTGTTCGAAAAAAAATGTGTAGTAAAAAAAAAAAAAAAAAAAAAAAAAAATGCCTTTACTTTGTGAAAACAAAATGGCGTCCAAACAAAAACTAGCAGGTTGCTGTAGTAGGGTTGGTCGCCAAAAAATCGCCAAGTTACCATAATTCAAAGATTAACCAAAAATTACTTAATACTATTAGAAATAATTAATCTGTTACTCCTTACACATGTCTGAAATATGTTAACAGAAAATTTTCATTCAATAGCTTTATAAATTTATTTTAAGCAGTATTTTAATTTAATAAGAACTAGTGTTGATAAGTGAATTTCCATTGCTTTCTTTATACATTTAGTTTAGAATTCAGTTTTCAGTGCATGTAATTATTTTCCTTCATGGCCCTCGAGCCCACCAGCGCGAGCGGTAAAGTCGCTGAAAATTGGTAGTTCGGTCTGAGGTTTGAATCCTGTGAACGGGCTGGCTGCATGGGCGTTTTCGTAGTTTTCCCCATGTGTAACGTGTATACGAGCCAGTTTCCGTTAGAAAGTCCTCCACGAAGGCATCCCTCCCCTTAGGCAGTTAGCCCTCGAGGCTTTGCCGTAATGAAATAACCTAATCTTCATGGCCCTCCCCACACAGAACAACAGCGGCTGAGTGGTAAAGTGACTGGAACACTGATAGTTCGATCTGAGTTTGATTTCAGTTGGACAGGTTGGCTGCATGACCACTTACCTGGTTTTCCACATGTGTAACATGGATATGAGAGTTTTTCCCTTAGAAAATCCTCCCACAAAAACCTTGTATGCTTTCCATAATCAAACAAACTAAACCAACCCTCCAAGCAAAACAGCTCCTCAAAAGAAATTCTTCATATCTGTCGAGCAAATGACATTCGTTAGTGTAATAAACTGTAATCATATATACTAAATCAAACTTGGAAGTTGTTATTAATTATGCTTACAATGTACTTAATATCAGATTTTGTTGATTAATTTACATTTTTAGAAATAGTTGAATAAATTTCTGACCTTTAATAAATACAGTGAACCCTCTCTATGATGACCACCAGCAGTTCTACATGATTTTAATTTTGTGTAAAGCTTGTCATTTCAAAAAGATGTTCAGTACTAGAATTTGTATATTGAGGAGAAGTCAGATTGAGGAGTCAGTTTCAGAAGTGATGACAAAGAAAAAGTTTACTGTGTTAAAATGATAATCTGTTCCTAACTTTTTTGCAAGGTTTGATTTGGTTTATGTTATTTATAGCAATTTATAGCTTGAGGGCTGTCTGCCTAAGCAGAGGGATGCCTTCATGGAGGAATTTCTAAGGGAAACTGGCTTGTATACACATTACACATGGGGAAAACCATGAAAACATCCATGCAGCCAGCCTGTTTGCAGGATTCAAACCTCAGACCAAACTACCAGTGTTCAGCGACTTAACCGCTTGATGCTGGTGGGCTCCTTTTTTTGTAGGGAAGGAAGTGTAGAACATAACATGTCTAAATAGTCCATGTTAAGATTTAATTTAGGAAATGAATAATGTTGAAGATGAAATTAAAATTATATAAAATTGAATGTAGTGTTAATCTCAAGTGATTTTTTTTTTAATGTAAAGATCAAGCTCTGGTTTATTGATGTATATAATAAACTTTAAATATAGTATGAAGTCTTATATTTGAGTATAATACTGAAAAAGGTTCGACATATGAGAAAATAAATATATGTTTTCTTCACATGTTATGGAATATTCATCCTTGACTTAAGGGAACGTGAAGTTACACAGTTTTAAATTAAAGTTAACAGAAAAATGTATGATACTCACAAATTTGACAAAAGATCCTTTGCTCAAATGATAAAAGGCTATGGGAAACATAGATGCTAATTACAAATGTGTGCTAAATACGAGGCAATTGGCATCCACAAAAATGCAGTGTATTAATTTTAATACTGTTTTAGGTTCTTACTATTATCCCTTTGACCGACCAAGTAGCATGATTTAGTGCCCTTGGTTTAGTGAATTTTTTGCCCTCGGTTTGGTTTGGTTTATTTAATTATGCAAAGCACTCGAGTGCTATCTACTTAACAGGAGGGATGCTTTTATGGAAGACTTTCAAAGGGAAACTGGCTCTTAAACACATTACACTTGAGGAAAACGATGAAAGCGCCCATGCATTCGGCAAAATTGGAACCCTGGGCTAAATATCTAGTATTTAGCAACTTTACCACTCAGGTGCTGGTTGTCTGGCCCTCGGTCCTATTAAACTAAAATTCATCTATATTTATAAACGGCCTATCAAAAAATGCACACACTTTAATAATAAAAGAAAATTCGGTTAATATTCGGATTATGGTAACTTGGTGAAAATTTGGCGACCAACTCTTCTACAGCAACCTGCTAGTTTTTTTTTTTTTTTTTTTTTTGGACGCCCTTTTGTTTTCACGAAGTAAAGGCAGTTTTTTTTTTTTTTTTAAACTCAACATTTTTTTCCAACAATCTGCTAGCCGAATTACGCTTATGCTAGAACTTTTATGGAACAAAAGTGCTTAATCATGACAAAGATTAGGTGTGAAATTGGGAGAAAGTGCAGAATCGTTTGCCGCGTTTTTAAGAATTGCACATACACAGTATCCATGTACACGTCGACCTATTTTCACTTAAAAAAACATCCCGGAATTGCACAAAAATGGCATTGCGCAAACTCTTGACTTTATCCATGTACACTGCTAGAATCCTAGCTAGTAACATTTATCGCCTTACCAAAATGTTGCCAAACTACCTGTTACCATATTCCAAAGATTAGCAGAAAATTCTTGTGCTTTAGTATTGAACTTAATTATAATTAAATCATACATATCAGAGGCTATGCTAGGTTTAATAAAAATATTTATGAATATGTACCTGTACAGTTACTTAGATTGCTCAGTCACAGCGGTAGCCATTAACAGCTAGAGTTATAGCACAATATTGAGCAGCTATTTGAACAATGTTTAGTCGATGTGTCTGAGGCGACTGCTGCACATTCTGCTATAATTTTTTGATGAAGGACCTCTAGCCTAACCGATTTCTTGTACTACACAACATCTCTCAGAGTCCTCCAAATCCATTTTGGTTCACTGTCATGTATTACATATATGCGAGAGTACGAACATCATACTACATATTATAAAGATAATTCAACTTAGAAACCAATATATAGATATCATCTATAAAGTTTCTATGTATTTTTCTGACAGATCCTGTATGTGAAGTTGTACGTTTCATTAGTTTCACCTATTAATTAACTTAGGGTTTTATAATACGGAATATCTATGAAACTGAACTGATAAATTTTCATATCTGTTCATTTGTTTGCTTTTCATATATTTTTTTAATAGTTTTATTTTTTATGTTGCTTTAGATGACGTAAATTTAAACATAAGAAAGCAGAGAACAAAAGAAATTCACACTGAAACTAAATTTAAAATTAGTTTGAAGATTACTGATGTAAAATAAATAGTGTCTAATTTATCAAAATTACATAAGAGGGCAAATAAATAATCAGCATATTCAGATATTTATTGTAAGCAAAAATTTTATATTCTTAACAGTAAAAATGCACATATTACAATGCAATTAATTTATTACTTGCAACCACCTCAGTAGAACTCGTCAAATTTTTAAAATGTGCCAAACTCTAGCAACCATGCTCATAACAATCCTTTAATAGCACAATGTTGCCATTTTTGTACACATTCTTTGTGTTGTATTTCAAGTTTCAACATTTTTTAAAGTTTCAACAAATTGTGATATTTTTTGCTTTAATTTTAAAATATGCTCTTTGGAATTTATCAACAATGGAAAAAACTACAGTGGAAACTCTACAGGAATACAAAATTTTTAAAAGAAAGAAAAAGGAAATGCATTTGGTAGATAGCTGATGCTGCTGAAGTTTTTGTGATGCCGAGTCTCTGAAATTATTTAATTTTTTTTTCAAGCAAAAACAAACTGCTTGGGGGAAAAGAATAGGGCAAACCAATTACAGAAAGATTTGGAGATGAACATGCTTTATTTCCTTATTTAATAATTAAAATTTATATTTCAAATTCTAAAGTATGTTTTCTTTTCATAATTTGATAATCTTAGCCAACTTATGATAGATATCAATAATTTGGGTATCAAATTAAAAAAAGTTGTGAAAACCATCAACTTGCACCCAATGAATAATTTTTACATTTTCATGTGTTAAATCCAAATTGAGCTAAGGTGGTTGTGTTAATCTGTAAGTATCATTAATTTTACAGGCAATACACTGTATTCTTTTATATACTGTAATATTTAGTTTGTGCTGAAATTATGTAGTGGCAATAATTTTACTTAAGAGAGAAATTTTTCAATATTACAAGTTTACATTTTGATTAATTTTATGTACTGTCATCAATAATACATCTTATTAGATACATCAATGCATCTTATTATCATTAATTTCTTACTAACAATTCGATTTCAATTGCCATGAGTTGATGCATGACTCATACATATATAAGTTGTTTCAATATAAAGATCACAATATAAGTTACATAGCATATTTACAATAATTATTTATTACTCATACATATAATGTATAAAATCAGGCAGTAAATTGTAAAAAAAATACTTTTAATGAAATTGGAAATAAATGAAAATATAATAATCTGCATGTCATTACAAATTTTAAATGCACAAACTTCACAGTTAAAAATACATACTAATGTAAGAAAATCAATATTAAATGCTTTTTCTCAAAAGAAAAAAAAAAATTGGGTTGATCTTTACAATATGGTAACTGGTAGTTTGGCGACATTTTGGAGGCGATAAAGGTTACTACCTGGGACTTTGGTAATAATGTGAGCAGTACTCAGTTCCGATTACGCATTATTTTGCATGAGGGAAATGAGAGATCATGGGATATGTCATGTGATATTAATGGACGAATTACAGTTCTTTAATCGGAAAAGAGGGGAAATCGGGAAAAAATCTGGAAATTTTGTATTTAGCTTTATTCTGTGTTGTGTGAAACAGTGTTGGTTAATTTTTGGATCCCATGGCCCTAACTAAAGTGAATTCGAAATGGGTATTTAGGCATTGTCATAAAGAGAAGTTTGCTTTTTATTTAGCGGAGGAAGTATGGAGGAAAAATTCGCAGAAAAAATCTTTCAATAATTTTATTGAATGAATTAGAAAAGTGTATCCGCCACGTAATGAAGATTCTGAAGAAGATTAGGTAAGTTAGCATTTTTAATTATTTGAGGATATTATTTTTATGCATTGTTCTAAATGTAAGGTGGAAAGAAATTTGGTATTATTGGGAAAATTGTTATTAGCAATGATTTAGTTTAAAATAATTAGGATTGTAAGGTAATTTTTATTAATTTAATGTATGTGCTCATTTATATTTTAAGTAGTGTTTTTGAATTTAATTATATTTTAATGAAATGATAGTTATTTTGTGAATTTTATGTTTGTAGGAATTTGGTATACGTTTTAGTTGAAGTAAACGTGCATGGAAATAATTTAAATATCTGACACTAAGTACTTGTAATGGTTGCGGTATGAATTCGTTGGTGACGTTTATAATATAATAGATGATTTAGAGGTAAAAGTTTTTGGATATTTTATTTATTTTATATGTGGAAATGTTCATATTTGGAAAGGGTAAATACTTTTTCGCGATTAGGTAATTTCATATATGTTCTTTTTACCGGGTTTAAAGATTGAGAAAATTGTCATGTATTTTCGTGAAATTTTTCTAATTTATGAGAAAAAAGCAGTGTACATGGATATAGTGAAGAGTGTGCGCAATGCCATTTTTGTGCAATTCTGGGATGTTTTTTTAAGTAAAAATAAGTCAACGTGTACATGGTTTAGTGATATTTTAATTAAATGATAGTTATTTTGTGAATTTTATGTTTGTAGCAATTTGGTATACGTTTAAGTTGAAGTAAACGCGCATGGAAATAATTTAAATATTTGATACTAAGTATTTGTAATGCTTGCGGTATGAATTCGTTGGTGACGTGTATAATGTAATAGATGATTTAGAGGTAAAAGTTTTTAAATATTTTATTTATTTTATATGTGGAAATGTTCATATTTGGAAAGGGTAAATACTTTTTCGCGATCAGGTAATTTCATATATGTTCTTCTTACCGGGTTTAAAGATTGAGAAAATTGTCATGTATTTTCGTGAAGTTTTTCTAATTTATGAGAAAAAAGCAGTGTACATGGATATAGTGAAGAGTGTGCGCAATGCCATTTTTGTGCAATTCTGGTATGTTTTAAGTAAAAATAAGTCGGCGTGTACATGGTTTATGTGTATGTGTTATTTTGAAAAACGCGTAAGGAGTATGGTATTGTGCACTTTTTCCCAATTTTGCAGTGAATATTTGTCATGATTAAGCAGTTTTGTTTGATAAAATTTCTAGCATAAGTGTAATTCGGCTAGTAGATTGTTGGAAGAAGTGTTCAGTAGATAAAAAGAGAAGAAACATGTCTTTACTTCGTGAAGACAAAATGGCGGCGGGGAAAAAAAATAGAGGGTTGCTGTAGGAGAGTTGGTTGCCAAATTTTCGCCAAAAAATCGCCAAGTTACCATAATGTAAAGATCAACCAAAATTTGCCAGTTCAAGACATATTTTATTAAGTCCAACCATCAGTGGAAACCCAGGTAATCAGTCTTTAATACGACAAAATGTAAAATTTGAAATACAACTTTAAGATAATTTTTT
Source organism: Stegodyphus dumicola (assembly GCF_044657685.1). Classification (NCBI taxonomy): domain Eukaryota; kingdom Metazoa; phylum Arthropoda; class Arachnida; order Araneae; family Eresidae; genus Stegodyphus; species Stegodyphus dumicola. The sequence continues at coordinate 42,375,796 of NC_140776.1, forward strand.
TAATCCATTCAGTTTTGGCTTATGTAAGTATCACTGTATTTAACTAGATGTAAAGAACTATAAACACACATTCACTTGAAGGTACGTTTTCAGGAAATAAAAGTATACTTATTGGATTCATTTCAACATTACACCTTAGAACACGTAATGATACCTCATTATTAGGCATTTTCGATAGTCTTGAAATAGCATAACTGGTAACGTATCTTTCTAAATTCAGTTCTTGTTAAATTATGTTCAACATCAGTTAGCATTTGCAGTTTTATACCTAAATTAGATTTCAGTAGTCTATTACACTAAGCACTTACAGTTATTCACTATTATTTTCTTAACATTTCAACAAAACAATGAACTTCCTTTCTAAGAATGCATACTGAACAATGAATGCATACTGAACAACAAATATTATATATGCTTTACCAGAACTATAATGTCAGTTAATAATGATTTTTTTTAAAATTGAGTTTGATTAATTCAAGCAATTCACTTGAAGGTATGTTTCCTGGAAATAAAAGTATACTTATTCAATTCAGCATTACACCTTAGAACAGGTAATGATACCTCATTGTTAGGCATTTTTGAGTGTCTTGAAATATCATTACAGGTAACATATCTTACTAAATTCAGTTCTTGCTAAATTTTGTTCAGCATCATTTAGAATTTGCAGTTTTATAGCTAAATTAGATTTCAGTAGGTCTATAACACTAAGCACTTACAGTTATTCAGTATTATTTTCTTACATTTCAGAAAAACAATGAACTTCCTTTCTACGATTCCAAATATGATATATGCTTTACCAGAACCATAATTTGTCAGTTAATAGTGATTTAATCTTCATAGATAAGCATATCCAACAGTCTTGAAATATCAGAGCTGGTAGCACATCTTAAATATAATCAGTTCTTATTAAATAACATGTTCATCATTTAACTTCAGTAGTTTTACAGCTAAATTACATTCCAATATGTACATTAGAGTGGACACACTCTTTCATCTTTTATACTCTTTACCTTCTAATAATGAAATGAAGTTTACTTCTAAGAAAGCATATTGAATCCTGTAAAGCATATTGATTTCTTAATCAAAGCACAATTAATGTTGTAAATATTCAGATAGATATATATGAAATGTATTTTAAGGATTTCTTGACACACACTATGTCAATTCATTGCAATAGTTACTGGTGGCATTTTGATTCAAAATATTTACTGCATTAATTACCGACACAAAATAGCATTTGGATTCACTAACTTAACATTAACTTCACTTGGTTTAATTCCCGCAGGTACATTTTATATAATAGATGATTTAAGTCATTATCACTTAAAAGTTTCTGATTATCAATATGCAGTATAATTTGTAAACTACACTTTACATGTATCTTCGAGCCATCAGTAACTTCTATCTGACTAGACCTAATTTTGTATTGGAACAGTAGAATCATCCTTAATATTCCGAAACAAACATTAAATCGTTATATACAGATATATACGCATATATATACACTTTTATTCCGAAAAACTAAATGTACATTCAAAAAAAGCACTTCGTAACTCCGAACAGTAGAATGTAAACAAACGTCAGAAATATGACGTCACTCATGTGGGCGGAGTTAATGGGACCCTCATCTGAACTGTCATTGGCCAAATTCAAGCCGTTGTCCTAGCAGTGTACATTTTGCTTATATGCCCTCCGCGACCCTTCGCGGAAGTGCTCGCTTGGTTACAAAACCTGCTATTATCTTTTCCTGGGGACCGGTTCTTCCAAAATCGCGACCCACTCCATCAGCTGTTCTGTCTCCATAGCAACCATTCACGCTGAATGCGTTTCGGTTGCTCTCTCCTGCTGTAACTGAGTTACCTGCAGTTGATTCACGACGAGGGGCTAAATCCATGTTTCCCAACGTGGGGCCCACGCCCCACAAGGGGGCGATGCGACTGTTAAGGGGGGGCCATTCGAAAATGGATTCATCCAGAGTTTAAGGGGACAAAGGACGTTCTAAATATGTTTCATGAAGTCAAAATTTTTCGAAATTTTATTTTTTATTCCCCCCCTCCCCCAAAAAATTAAGTGATGTATACGTAAAAAAGTTTTTAATTTTTAAATTGCGGTGAATTTTAAATATTTTGCAAGCAAGGGATGCGAGCAAGAAAAAACGTTCGTCGGTATTCGGAGGCATATTTAAAATTTGGTTTCATACCCGGTCCATAAACGGTCAACTTTTGTCTTTTATGCCAATAATGTCTGACCAACGAATCAATGAAACTAGGTCGTCTTGAGGCACATTTGAAGGCAATACATAATACTGATATTAATTCAGATTTTAATTATTTTCACACTTTAAGAAAAATTTTTGAAAAAAGAGTAATATTAAAGTCTCTATTTACTGCTCATAATGCAACTGTTAATCGTGCTCTTGAGGCTATTTATCAAATTTCATTACTCATCGCTTAATCTGGGAAAGGCTGTACTATAGGAGAGAATTTAATCAAACCATCATTATCAGCATTTAAAACTGTTCTAGAAAAAGATGACAAAGACGTTAAAGCTATACCAATAAATAATAACACTGTTTGCAGAAGAAAGGTTAAATGAGGATATTGAAATACAACGTGTTGAAAAGCTGAAAACAAGAAAATTTTCGGTGCAAATGGATGAACCAACTTTGAGAGACAGTGAAGCCGTACTTGTAACTTATGTAAGATATATTCATAAAGGGGATTTTGCAGAAGAAATGTTCTGTAAATCATTAGAAAGCACCACTACCTCCAAAGATATTTATACTAAGCTAAAAAATTACTTAGATATAAAAAATATACCAATAAAAAATATAATACATCTTGTACTGCAGATGGTGCTCCTAATATGATAGTTGAAAAATAAAATAAAGCACGGAATAAGAAAAAGGGTTGCTTAAAATTGATAAAAGATGAGAATCCAGAAATGCTTCTTGTGTATTGCGTTATTCATAGAGAAAACCTGGTAGCTAAAAACAATTCGCCTGTTCTAAATGAAATACTAAATTCAGTTATAAAGTGTATCAATGCTATTAAAGCTAGGGCCAAATGTGAACGTCTTTTCAAGTTATTTTATGAAGAACAAAATGAAGACTATATGAGACTTGTACTTCACACTGAAGTAAGAAGGCTGACGAAAGGGAACTGCTTGAAAGATTTATGGAACTATTTGATACTCTTAGTTATTTTATAAGCGACAAACCTGAAAAAATTCATTAACGGATGATAACAAGGCAATTGTGGGTTATTTAGCCGATATCATTGAAAAATTAAATATATTAAATAAACAACTTCGAGGAGCAAAGAAAACATGTGTCGATGCAAAAGGAAGATATTTGGTTTCTGTTGAATTATGTCAGGCATATACTATTTACCACAAAAATTTTGAAAAGTCTCATTGGCTCCAAAAATGTGACATGACACATGCTATACTTGTTATTGTCAATCACCTGAAAATGTTATCGACTGATTTAAAAGATTTTGTAACTTAAAACAAATTGATTGCCCAACTTGGATGATGCAGCCAATGCTAGTGGATTTGGCTGATATTTCAAATATGCAGTAAAAAGAACAACTCGCAGAAATGCAAAATGATGAGTCAATTAAAGCTTTATTTAATATAAAAGGAACGATGACATAGCTTTGTGAGGAAATCAGAATCAGATATCCAAATGCAATAAAATTTGCAAGAGAACTATTGTTACCGTTTTCATCTTCATATTTTGCTCAATGCTGATTTAGTGCCATAAATGATTTGCTGCTAAAAAAAAAAAAAAAAAAAAAAAAAAAAAAAAAAAAAAAAAAAAAGAAAGAAATTGGTTGGATATAATGAAACCTGGAGACTTGAGACTCAAGTTATCTAAATTGGAATCTGACATAAAATTTCTTTGCAGCAAGTATCAAGCGCAAGAAATTCGCTAAATTTAAATAATAAAAATTACTAATACTTAAAATGAAAAACTTTCACTAAAATGAGTTTTTTCTTGAATTTCAGTCCTCCATCTTTTGAAAGTTCACTTACCCTGTTTGCTCACAAAATTTCGTAGTCATTTCTTCCTAAAAGCTATCATTCAAGTTTCTTTCGTGAACATTTCAATTTTTAAATATTAAAAAGTATGTATATGCTAGGAGGAGCTTAAAAAAATTAGAGAGGATTAGGTGGGGCATAGCACAAAAAAGGTTGGGAAACACTGAGCTAAATGCTCTTCCTTTGTGATAAATGCTCATACTCTCTGCCCTTAACAATAATGACTCCTTAGCGATTTTTTGACTTCAGCTTAACAGCTTTTCCTTTCACTTTTAGCGAATGCTTTTTCTCTCAATTATTTCAATTTTCAGTAACGATGATGTGGAGGTAATTGCAAGTATTTGCAAAGGTACTCCGTAACCAAACGCTTTGGTCCACAAGGGGGGGGGGGAGCGACGCAGACGAAAATCCGAGCGGGAGCAGCAGGCGAGACGAAAAACAACCTTCTCATATGACAGCACAAAGCTCGAATGTTGTGTATACTGGATCGCTGATTTGAAAATCCACTTGGAAAAATGAGGGCGATAATTCTGTGCAGTTTTTAAATTTAATGTTTCTCTTTCATACTGGACGTTTGTCGAGAGAAGGCAACGAGAAGATAGTTAATTTATTTATTAAGATAATAAATATTTGTATTAAGGGATATTGCTTATTTCATTGCAATTTTGTTATATGTGATAAATTTTTTAAAAAAAAAATTGTGTTTTTTTTTTTTTTTCTTTTACGAAGTTGTTTTGCAGAGTAAAATTCTGCTCAGTTTTTAAATTTAACATTTGGTGTTCCCTTTAGGCATTTTCTCGGTATATTTAAAAGCCAGACGAAGGCTGGCCGCGTAGCTGCTAGATTCATAAATAATAAAACAAATTTGAAATTTCAAATTTGCGCTTCCAAGGGCCCAGGGCCCATATTCGGGGGCAGAATTACGCTTTCTAAAATTCGATGGATCTAGGTACCATTGTTTTTTTCATAGTGAGAGAAACATACCTATAGTCATGCACATTCTCCTTCATTTAATTTCTTTTAAAATAATACAGGGCTATAACATTTTGAAAAGTGATTCAAACTTTTACAATGATTCAACGCAAAATCGCGTTTCGAGACTAGTGGTCCTCCTGAGCTAACGCTCCTTTGGGCTAAAAATGTTTAATAAAAATGTTCTGGCTACATTTTTACAAGTCTTTAAATTACATTTTTACAATTTTGGGAACGGCAAATTCTAAAGATTTTAATTATTTCAATGACTTGCATCAGTCAATATTAAAAATTTTATTCTGTACTGTGATAAAATACTTCTACATCAAGCACTGCCTTTAGCATTCTCTGATGGTCATCTTCATACTACAAAGTCAATTTATCCTTTTTTATAGATTGCTGTACGTCTTGAGTACATGAAAGAGGTTTTACACAATACTGAGTATTTTAACCTGCTTACATCTGGTAGACATCTTAAATTCTTAATGTTTTGTCCTAACATCTGTAAGTGTTAGTTCCTACTAACACCTAAAGCTCTTATTTCGGACATTCATTGCTTATTCTCATGAATTTTAGTTGTAAAGTTTTAATGTGTTCTAGTCAAATTAAACATAATAAATTTCAATGTAGTCTGAATTTAATATGTTTCTCATATTTTTCGTTCATAATGGCATATTTATTTTCCGTAATCCTAATACTTAACCGTACCAATTTTGCTGCTTTTCCTAGAATTTTTGGCTAAAGTGCAGAATCGCCCACTTATTTGTTTGGCGCTTTTTACAAGAGTAAAAAGAATTGGTTTTTTGTCAATTTGCTTTGACTTTTTAAATGAAAATAGGTCGATGTGTACATGGATAAAGGGAGTGCACAATGCCATTTTTGTACAATTCTGGGATAATTTTTTAAGTGAAAATAGGTCGCTGTGTACATGGATACCGAGTATATGCAATTCTTAAAAACGCGCCAAGCAGTGGGCGATTCTGCACTTTCCCCAAATTTTTTACCGTACCAATTTTGTTGCTTTTCACTCTGCATAGAATTTTTTTCCTTCTCTTTTTTTTTTTTTTTTTTTCTCGTGATTTCCAACCTACTCTTAACTTATTTTTTATATATTATCTAACTATATATATATGATCGTTTTTCAATTTTACATGTCACTTTTAACTTCGTTTGTAATTTTTAACGTTTGTAATTTTCAGCGGATTCTAAATTTAACTAATTTGTTAGATTTTTTTCAATTGGATGCCCCTTGTTTTTTTTTTTTTTTTTTTCTTTTCGATTCTTTTTTGACGTCATGATCAGCGCCAGAAAGGCACAATTTCAAGATGGCCGCTACACAAAACCAAAATAAGAAGTCAAAGAATTGCAAACTCGAAGTCCATGTACATATCGATCTATTTTCACTTAAAAAAAACAGGGAATTGCACAAACTCGGCATTGCGCACAGTCTTTGTTCATGTACACATCGATCTATTTTCACTTCAAAAAAATCAGAACGCTAAAACAAAGTTAAAACTATCATGGTAACCAGAAATGGGGTTTCATCACCCAAACTGAACAAAATTTGTCGCCAATCGAAGGGGCACCCAATTCTACATTAGAGTCGAAATTTATTTATTGCATTATTTAATTATATGTAATTTTTAACTCCTCTTATATTCTTAATGTCTGTAATTTTTGTACGTACTCTGACATTTTCTTAGAATTTTTAACCCATTTCCGATAATTTTTGATCGTAAAAACACTTTTAATTTCACTGTTTTACTTAATTCTACATTACTTTTTTCACAAGTTCCTTTCCTGCGCATATTGAGATTTTAAAATTCAGCCTTTAATTTATGGCTTTTAATTATTATTCCTAAACAGTTCATTGAACAGTCCTTACTCAGTATACGTTTTAAAGTTCCACTTTAATCTACGTGTTATAGACTTCTTATTCTGTAATACTCTTAACATTATTAATTATATTTAAGTGCTATTATAAAATTTATTTACAATACATTTCTAACCTTAATAATTTTCAATGTATTCAGATATTTCCATATAATTATTTTACTTATTATGTTTTCCAACTGTAACTGACCACCTACATAATTTTATTTGATTTTACACATAAATTGTTTTCAGTAATTTTAACAATATAATTTAATATCGCTTACATTGGAATACTATCATTTATTTCTCGTACATTTTTAGGAACTTCGGTGTCATCAATACTTTATTTTTGAGCTCCACTTACCTTTATTTAATAAATAGAAATATGCTGACTATTGCAATTATTCGTGTTGAAATTCCTCTACTTCTGACGTTTAATAGTTCTTGATTCAAAATATTTTGTTAATTTATTGCATTCATACTGTTATTTTTATATTTTAGAAAAACTGAACTATGCTACTTTTACCATACTACTTTACTCCCACGCTAAATAACTACGGTACTTTTATGGAAAACTTTATGAGGGGGGGAAAACCCTTTATTTATTTTATATAAATTTATGTATAACAAAATACTACGGCTTTCAGAATTACAGTTTTGGCACGGAAAAACTATCAGATACTGTTAAGTTCGTAAATATATCAGAGAAAATTAATTTAAAGATTAATGAGTGATATTTTCAGTAATACTTAGGACTTCACAAAAGTCAGCATTCCCTGTATTAATACACGCATCATTATTTACAGGCATTTACATTAATCGATGTGATATTTGTATATTGAAAAAAGGAAGTCCTGGTCACGTCTTACAAAATTTGCATATTCCTTTCTACAACCACAATGAGTTTTCAACCTGCGAAATGAGCCCGCATTTCCAAGTTCAAAACTGGCTTTATATGCTTAACATTTGGAAAGCAGTGTAGATTAATTACTATCATCATTCTTATTTCTCTAATATGTTGTATATAAATAGCAGTATGATGATTTCTTGAGTACCTATAATTTGTTTAAATCAGCGGTTCTCAACCGTTTGACTAGCGCGTACCATCTAAACAAAAATTAAAAACCTTTAGTACCATCACTACAAAGTATTACTACCACCACCACTCTTGAACAAAGCTCAGATCGCATAAAAGTGCTCAGTCAGGATGCTGGGGTTTTAATTTTTGAATTTAATAGTTAAAAATACTTTGCTTGTTTGCGTACCAGCTATTTTTCTCTTGCGTACCACCGGCTGAGAACCTCTGGTTTAAATATCTTTGCTTGATTCTCTTAACTATAGAAAATAGTGTTTCAAATTGATGAGATTTTTCAATGAACTGTCTTGAGGACTGTAAAAAAATTGAAAAATTTATTTCTGCTTCTCTGTAAAGTTGAATTTAATTACAACAATATCTGAAAGTTATGAAAGTCAAATAAGGGAGGAAAAGAACTTACTGAATCAGTCCCTAACCCAACAATTGGTATTCTGTCTCCAGTACAGAGTAAGACACTGCTCTTAATAATATGTTCCATTCGTCTATACAAGAAGAAAAATATATATTAAAATCCACACTATTTACATATAGGCTATGTACATGAACTGTAAAAATGAATTACAATTGCGCATATATTCTTTTCAGTTATACGTTATTTAAAATTCTCTTATATATTTCCTTCAGACGTCTAAATATTGCATATAATCTTGTAAATAAAATTCAAGATTCGGATTTCTGAAAATTTCAAATTTTATAGTAATTTACTTATTGAGGTATACTGGTACAAATTATGGTTTTAGTGTAGAAGAGTGTATGATATATGGTTCTAGTGCACCATATATCATACACTGTTTAGTCTATCTTAAAAACAGATAAAAACGGGATCCATAAGGTTGAATGTGTTATTTGATTATGGAATGCCACTCGAGGGCTAACTGCTTAAGGGGAATGCCTTCGTGGAGAACATTCTAAAAGAAATGTCTTGTACGCACTTTACACATGGGGAATACCACGAAACGCCCATGCTGAAAGCTCATTTGCGGAATTCGAACCTCAACACCGAGCTACCAGTGTTCAGTAACATTACCACTTGGCTGCTGGCGGGTAGGGATAAAAAATACTCGATTTTCTAACCTAATAAAATACTTTCAGTGCAGAGTAGAAAAATTTTAAATTTGTATAGTGTAGATATGTACTTCTCTCAATGAAGAATACCAATAATAAGTTTCGTTTATTTTGTTTACAAACAGCAACATTAACTAAAATCTGTGAAATCCTTGTCAGTTTATTTGAAATGCTCCTTTCTAACCATTAACTCTTATCTTGCGTTCAAAATTTTTCTAGTTGCGGCAATATACAGTTATTTATAGTTGCGGTTCGTTGTAATTATAGTTGCGACTCTTAAATATTTCTGATTTCTGAATTGCGGTTCGTACAGACACAAAACTGGCCACTCGTGATATATGCTGCTAAGATGAAAGAACTATCTAAAACCGATATCTCGAGCTAGTATGTTAAATACATTATCTTTGGTAAAGCACAGGTTGGACATACGCTCCCTCCCTCCCCCTTTGGGGAATTACTTCTCAGTTGGACGTACCACACTGTAAAAAAAAACCTCGAAGTTTACAGACAAAAGTCTTGTATAGTTACAGAAATGCGAACAATTACGAAGGAAATACCTGTAACGAACACAGAACCAAACGAAACTGTAAACTCTACAGGAGTTTTTCAAGAAGTTTTGCTTGGATTTTGTCCGTAGCGTGTGATCACGTGGCTTAAAACGGCTGAGAGAGAAGAACCAATCAGGAAGAAGGTGGAAAAACAGCGTCTTAGCGGGAGAGTTCAACGATAGTCGCCATGTTAGCCGTTATTTTTGCTATGGTCGAGGTAAGTTCGAAATAGTGTTTGACGTGTATTTTGCTAATTTTATGTAATGTATTTGTTATGTTCTTTACACTATCTATAGTTAAATTCTTTTAATGTTTAGCTTATAATTCTAATGCTCCTAAATAAACCTGTGTTGAATTATTGTTAAGAGTTCAAATCACAGAGCTTGTGTTCCATTTAGTAAAATAACAACTTTTATTCGTTACATCTGCAGGTGTCTGCAGTTAAACTGCTCATATTTATAAACAGAAACAAATTTGTTAATATGTTAGTTTAAAAACAAATAAGCTTAATATTAATGTTCTATCTATATTCTAATAATTTCTCATGTTAAATATTTATGTATCTTTTAAAACATATCGCGTTAGAATATTCATATTTTTCATTTTGTTGATAGATGTAACGGCAGTTTTCGGATAACCGGCTCTTGGCGACCTCGCTACGGCGGCCGGTGGTGGCGATTTCCGCCAAACCCGGCTACCCACCCCGACAACTTTCTGCTGACGTTTAGGTTACTGTAGAATCCGGAGTATCGGGTGGGATTTAGGGAAAACTTCTGTGTGCTCATATTGAAGGTCACGTGACCATTTTTCTTCGCTGCGTGTTAGAAGTTGAGAAGTTTGTCTCCTACTTGATCGGAGCGTAGGTAAATAAATAATAGTGTTAAATGCGAATTAAAACCGATAATTATAAATAAATAATAATGTTAAATGCGAATTAAAACCGATAATTATAAATAAATAATAATGTTAAATGCGAATTAAAACCGATAATTATAAATAAATAATAATGTTAAATGGGAATTAAAACCGATAATTATAAATAAATAATAATGTAATTAATTATTATTTTTATATGTTTTTTTCCCTTTTGCTTTTCATTTCTTACATATATACGGATAATTAAATATAATAAGAAGATTAATTATTATTTTTATGTTTTTCCCTTTTGCTTTTCATTTTTTACATATATTGTTCGTAATTGGAGTAAATAAAAAAATTTTAATTCCCTTTTGCTTTTCATTTTTATTTTTAGAATTAAAACGGATAATTAAATAAATGATAAATTATTAATGTAAATAATAAATTAATGTATGTAAATTCGGTGTCTCCTACTTGATCGGAGCGTACGCAAATAAAAAGGCGACCCACCCTTTAAGGAAATGTCCCTCTTTTTGCAATCACAACTCGAAAATTATAAATCAGAGAAGTAACTAGGCAGGATTCTGATACTTAATTTGGAATGAACTTTCCAAAGTCAAAATTATAAATCAGAGAAGTAACTAGGCAGGATTCTGATACTTAATTTGGAATGAACTTTCCAAAGTCATTCCATAGCGTTTAATTTTTTTCATATCTTGAATCTCTTACTATCATTAAATAAGGAAGAAATTGCAGGTTTAAATGTATAGTTCTCACAATGTAATAAACGACAGTACTTGCAACCTGTGCAGTCGCACGAAGAGGCATGGTTAGGGACAGAAAAAGTTTGGATTTAGAAGTACAATTGACATTACCAAATGGCAAAGTTAAAGGCAGATAGATTTTTTCTCTGTTATTTACACTAATAAGCGGGAGGGCAAGAACGCCTTTCTAATTGTTATTTGAAATTAAATTTTACAATTTACTTTACTTTTGCTTTTAATTTACTTCATTACATACAGCATTCAGTACGTGAAACCGTCAATAATAATATAATAATGATAATAAAAATGGTATCACACAACTAAAAGTATATACTACTTCGTAAATTTCGATAAATTAATTACTGAAAATATTAAGCATATCAATGGCAGCGTTGGACCTAATAGTTTTAAGTTGCATTTCAACATTTGAAAGAACGCGAATTACATTGCTATTTTCACCACACAAACGAATGGAATATTTCAGAAAAGAATTCTCCCCCGTTATTACAATATTTCAATAATTTTCGCAAATTAAAAAATTTATTTAATACGTTTTAATAATAAATGAAGCGATTTTCACTCATATAATCCCTTTGTACATTACTATCTTTCATTTCAGAACCACTGCATAACTTTTCTAAGACATAAATAGCTTCCGTTAATATATGTTCCCATACATTATATTTATTTTTTTATATTTTTGTCTTTAATAAATTAATGATAGATAGATAAAAAAAAATTGATACTGCTTAATTTATAAGCAGCGTAAAAACTGGAAATCTGAGGTCATTAATTTCCGAGACATTAATAGTTTTTCAAGATGCAAATAAAGCAGATAACAATAATCATAAATATTAATGCTCCTAAAATATATCCGCATAACATAATTGATTTTTGCTTTTTGATCCACCACAAACCTATTTTCATTAAATGAAGTTTTGCGCATTTCTCTGCAAAGTACGCAAAACTTGTTTCATACAACTTTATTTTAACTAAACGTTATACTTGTTTAGGGAAGTATAAAACAAGTATTTATGTGTACTACTTTTAAAATCCATGTGACAGAGTGTGCGTTCTCATCTTGAAATATACGTTGTGTCGATGAGCTTAACTACAAATTATTAAACATTTCTGGCAAAATGCCAAAAATGAAAAACAAAATTTTTTAAACACGTCCTGCGCTGTATCTGCAGGATCTATCAATCAATCAATCGACTCGACAATCGAAAATCAATCGACTTGAATGGAGCTCACCAACATGTAAAAAGCGTTTCTATTAATATGCAAGATATGAGAAAGAAGTTTGAAGACATTATGAAAGAAGCAGAGTTTTGAATATGCAATTCTTGTATATTCACAAAAATACAAATATACAAATTTATATACAAATTTTATATACAAATTTTTGTATATAAAATAAATGGGACATAGAAACTAAATTTGAAAAATAGAAGAAAATAAAAACAAGAAAATATTGATGAGTTATGTGAGGATAACAGGCTTGAAAATTCCGAAATGTCTTTTAAAGTAACAGTTTTTTATGCTGCTCTTGACATTTTAAATACTCAGTTAAAATACAGAATGACTGGAATAACAAAAATCGCAATGATGTTTTCATTTTTGGAACTTAAATTTCCGTATTTGTCATTGTTAACAAATACGGAAATTATTAATAACTAGCAGGCTGAAGCCCGCTTTTAATTGTTGACGTGTATAAGAGTTCCTATGTTAAATATCACCGTTATGCCATAGTTGGACCGAACTACCAGGGTTCAGCGGTTTTGCACGGGTTCCCCCTGCTTTATTCCCGTGCGCATCCAGAAGATACTGCATACACGTCACACATGCGTAAAATCACGAAAACACCTAAGCAGGCAGCCCGCTCGCCGGGATTCGAACTTTGGACCGAACTACCTGTGTTCAGCGGATTTGCGCGGTCTGCGCCTGCTTTATTCACTTGTGCATCCAGAAGATACTGCATTCCCAATACACATGTGGAAAATCACTGAAACACATATAGAGTCAGCCTGTTAGCCGGGATTCAAAAGTTGGACCGAACTACCAGCGTTTAACGGTTTTGACCGGGTTACGCCTGCTTTATTCACGTATTCATCCAGAAGATACTCCGCACACAATACACATGCGTAAAATCACGAAAACACCGATGCAGCCAACCCGCTAGCCGGTATTTGTAAGTTGGACCGAATAACCAGCGTTCAACGGTTTTTCGCGGGATTCATCCGCTTTATTCACCTATGCATCCAGAAAATACTGCATACACGGTACACATACGTAAAATCACCCAAACACCCATGGACCCAGCCTGTTTTCCGGGATTCGAAAGTTGGACCGAACTACCAGCGTTAAACGGTTTTGCGCGAGCTGCACCCGCTTTATTCACGTATGCATCCAGAAGATACTGCAAACATCATACACATGCGGAAAATCAAGAAAACACGCATTCAGCCAGCCCGTTAGCCGGGATTTGAACGTTGGACCGAATTACCAGTGTTCAGCGGTCTAAGCGGGCTGCGCCCGCTTTATTCACATATGCATCCACAACATACTTCATAAACGTTACACATGCGGAAAATCACGAATATTTGTCATTGTTAACAAATACGGAAATTATTAATAATGTTTCAAAAATACAGAAAAAAATATAAAGAAGACTTTGCTAATGTACTGGAAGTACAACTTTTATTATTTATAAATACTTTCAGAACAGATATCCAAAATTTGAAATCCGTTAAGGATTTAGCTAAATTAGCAATGGTAAAATACTATGACATGACAAGCAGTTAATCGGGAGTGCAATTATATTGTATTCATCATTCATTATCTGTAACCAAAGCCACGAGCGAGAGGTCATTTTCAATAATAAAAACATATTTAAGAAACACTATGATACAAGATCGGTTGTTAAACCTATCACTATTGAGTGTTGAAGTTGACTTGGCTGTGAAAATGGACGTCCAGGTATCGATAAATAATTTTGCGGAAATGAAGGTTAGGAGACGCAAATTTTAATAAAAAAGATTTTTGTCTTTATGATGAATTTCGGTCACCAGTGTTATAATTACACTTATTGAGGGGGGGGGGGAATTAGAGAAGAACAGCAGTACGGGCTGAGGGAAAATTAAAAAGAAACAGGAAAAATCTTTAGCATTCATGTTTTTTTATAAAAATGATGTATTCAAGTAGTTTAGTGTACCAAAAGGATTTTTAAAAGGACAGCAAAAATATTATATATTTTCTACTAAAATTGTATATTCAAATAGTTTTCTTTATGAAGTTTGTGATAAATATGTTTTATATTTAACAAATGTACTTGTATATTATTGCATAAATTATGTTCGTAAGTTGAGTAAAATCACAGAGTAATCTATTGATGTAATATTTTTTCTGTACGTTTATCAATTATCTTGTCTGTCAATATCAATTATCTATCACTCACACGCACACACACAAAAAGTCTTAAATTACAGAATTAAAATCATCTGACGTCAAATACCCAGACTAAAGCAAATTTGCATTTCACCAGTTAGCAAAGGGGAAATATTTTCCTTTTTATTCTTTCTTCATATTACATAACTTTGAAATAATTCCCTGAGAACGTGCTTTTATTTTTTAACAATTAATCCAGATGTGATAGAAATCATGAAAACATTGGCTCCAGGAATCCTTGATTTTTTTTTTTTTTTTACTTTTCACGTTTTTTTCTTTAGTTTAATTTTTATTTTTAAGCACATTAAATTTATTGGTTTAGGGACCCAGGAAGTTATTTTGCATACGGGACCAAGAATTCTAGTTACACCACTGTCTATAATGTATATATGCGTAGCTAGTATATGTGTAATGAGATGAACTACCAGTGCTTACATACTTTACCGCCAGGCCGCTGCTGAACCCTTCATTAATTAATGACATAATCACACAAAGCCACGCATTTACACACAACTCCTGAACATAACAAGCAACCAGCGCATTAGCGGGATTCGAACTTCGGACAGAACTACCAGTGCTCACACACTTTACCGACAGGCCGCTGCTGAAATCTTCATTAATTAATTACATAATCACACAAAGCCATGCATTTACACACAACTCGTGAACATAACAAGCAACCGGCGCATTAGCGGGATTCGAACTTCAGACAGAATTACCAGTGCTCACACACTTTACCGCCAGGCCGCTGCTGAAATCTTCATTAATTAATTACATAATCACACAAAGCCACGCATTTACACACAACTCGTGAACATAACAAGCAACCGGCGCATTAACGGGATTCGAACTTCGGACAGAACTACCAGTGCTCACACACTTTACCGCCAGGCCGCTGCTGAAATCTTCATTAATTAATTACATAATCACACAAAGCCACGCATTTACACACAACTCGTGAACATAACAAGCAACCGGCGCATTAGCGGGATTCGAACTTCGGACAGAACTACCAGTGCTCACACACTTTACCGCCAGGCCGTTGCTGAAATCTTCATTAATTAATTACATAATCACACAAAGCCACGCATTTACACACAACTCGTGAACATAAGAACCAACCCAATTATTCTACACTTATATAATAATTCTATAATTATTCACATTATTTAAGTGATATGATTCGTTAGTGTAATTGTACTGGCTCGTATACACACGAGGAAAACCACGAAATTTCCAATGCAGCCAGGGCAATATGAAAGACAAAAAAATGTAACAAATAACCAACAATTAAAGGTTACCAATAATAGTGTACAACAGAGATGTATACCTCTCGCCAACTGAAAACAATTGTTAAATTCAATGGAAATGAATTTTCAAAATCAACAGACATGCGGTCTTTAAATTTTGTACATCCGAACTGTCTTCTCTCTTAAGCAGCAATATGACAAAACATTTAAAAGAAGAGCATATCTTTAGAATTTCTGATAGATAGTCTTGCGCCGAACAGTGTTGCCATTGCTCGCTTAGAAATCGTCGAGTTTCTTAATCAAAAACACATAAATGCTTTACAAAATGTTAAATAGTTAATAAAACAAATTACAAATTTGAGCTTTCAAATGCCCATATTCGGGTGGTGACGTACATATTCAAAATTTCATAGCTGTAGGTACCATTGTTTTATCACAGTATCTGCATAAATGTTATGTACGTTAAACATACATATATTTATGCTGATTCTTTATTATTAAATATCTTTAAATATAACACACAGCGATAATATTCGGTAGAAACAGTTCAACGCAAAATGCGAAAACGAAATTAATAGCCCTTCTGGGCTAACGCGCTTTGGGATAAAAACGCAAAAATAGAACATAACAGCTTTCATTGTCAGTGCTTAAAAAAAAATAAATAAATAAAATAAAACCGATAGGCCTTATTTAATTTAATAAAATCGAAAAGTTGAGCAAGTTGCATATTTTTGAGAGGATAAATATGCCACGAAACCTTCAAAATCATTTTTTAGTTCATCACGCACGCATATCTGCACACAAAAATAACAACACCTATTATTCTTCTGCATCTCTGTTTAAAAATGTTTTAAAAAAACATATGTACCGAAAAACATTTATTTGTAAAGTAAAATATTTTTTTTTTCGAAAATATTTTAAATAAATTTAAAAAAGAAGATTTTTCGCGATCATATTTTGCCGCGGTTAAGCCCGTGCAGCTGTCTGTCAGGTACTGAAAAAAATCAGTACCTCGGTACTTACGTGAAAACGTGGTTTGGACTTTGCCAAAGCTAAGTTTACTTTTAATTTATTTTCATCCATTACATTTTTTAATATTATTTTTCACTTGAAATTTGTTTTAATACTTTGTTTTCATAGATACATATCATTACTATTATTTTTATTTTTCTTTTTTTTTTTGTAACAGTACTTTCTAGTTTGAACTTTTCACTTCTCTATCTTCCTATAATGAACTAATATTGTTTAATTAAATTTATAATTACTTTTCATCTTTATTCAACTTTTTTATTTCTGATAGTTTTGACTTTTGCATAATTGCCAAGTTTCTGAAATTTCTAACAATAAATTTCATTAAACTATTTCTGTCACTGTGCTGACTTTTTTGAATATGGCTTCTTTGCATGAAAAACTGAAATATTTCTGTTTAATTACTGACATGCATTTAATTAATACAGAGGCAGCTGCACTCGAGTTTGCCACCGATGCTGGACTTCTTCCCAGAGAGGATGAGGCACCACCTTGCCCCAAGTGCCAGGCACCGATGAGAAGCAACAAAGAAAGGAATCAAAGCTCGGATGGCGTTGGGTCTGCAGCCTGAGAAATCGCAACAACTGCTCTGGCATGATTAACCCCATTGAAAATACATTTTTTGAAGGTACAAAAATCCCAATAAGGGAAGCTTTAGTCATAACTGTGTACTTTGTTCTAGATCACAGTTTCAGTTACATAAATCAGCAGCTAAAGCTATGGAGAGAAAAGCAAAAATTACCAGTAATTGCAAATGAGACTATTGTTGACTTTTTATCATATTGTCGTGAGGTATGTGAAATTTTTGCCTCTCATCATAGCAGAATGTTAGGTGGTAAAGGAAAATCTATATTAATTGATGAAACATTTTTGACCCGCCGCAAGTACAACCGCGGCAGGGTAACCAAAAATATGACCATCGTAGTTTTAGGCATCTACTGTCGAGAAGACAAAGAAGGATTATTTTTCAAGGTTAAAGGAAAAAGCAAAAGGCATTTGTGGCCTTACATTAAACGTCATGTTCACCCAGAAACCACCTTCATATACACTGACTCTGCTCCACAATATAAAAGGATAGAAAATTTATTTCCGGCAGCAACACATAAAACTACCAATCACAAGAAAGGTAAATATGTGTCTTTTTTTTAATGAGTGACATTTTTTTTTCCATCCTTAACATTCATTAATCCTTTATTTACAGGCGTATTCGTAGATCCCGATGATAAACAGAACACTATAAATGATCTTGAGGGTGAAAACAAACTTTTTAAGAGGTCTATAAAGAGCAAAAGAACAGATGATATTTGCACGCAGTACATGGCTGTACATTTATTACAGGCGGTTCCGCTTGAAGCCCTTTACTTATGATGGAGAAAGACTTGCTCAGTTTCTACAGGACATTAAAGCTGTGTATCCAGGCCATGGAAAAGTCGGCCTTGAACTTAAAATGTTGGACGAACCAACATCAGAAAGTGAAGGAATTGAGGACCTGATGCCTCCAAAGAAATCAGCCCGACAAGATGATGATATACCATTCATTCAGGAAGATGATGATAAATGGGGTAAAAGCAACAAATATAACTTTATTTTTGACATAATTTATTTACATATATATACATACAAAAATTGCATTTAAATATTAAATTACATACCATTATAATCTATGTGCTTATTTTTCAGAGTAAGGGAACACAGACCAAGTTTTAAAACTGGAATAAATGATAAGAAAGGCATACAAGTAAATTGTTTACTATAATTTGTGTAAATGTTCAGATGGTCCACAAATTTTGATTTAATACCTTTTTGTTTTTCACTACATGAAATTATTTTTTATTTCTTTTTAGAATTCAACCAAAAAACAGAGCCCAGAAAACAAAAGGATGGAAATGTTGCAAAAATGTTGCATATCTTTTACAGAAAGAGGTAAATGTGTATTTCAGTTATTCTCAACTTTTATTTTGACGTGAGAGCTATTCTTTATATATTTTGTTATTCCTTCATTAAAATAAACTTTCTTTCACAGCTGCAGATCCAAAATGTCATGAAATACTATGACAGAGGTAAGACAAAATTTTAACCATTCACAGCTTATGTTTCAAATTAGTGCTTCACTTTATTTTAATACTACTCCTTCAGTAAAAGCAACTGTAAAATTTATTTAGTTATTATTAGTATAAGTTTACCTACTTATTTTTCAGTAAAAAAAACTTTATTGCAAATTAGGTAATCCAAAAAAATAAATAAAAGAAAGAAGAAAACTAATTTTGACAGATAAATTGACAAACATAGAGGTGAGTTGATTAATTTAAAGGTTTCCAGCCTACTTCTTACCAGAAAACATTTTATTGTTAAGGATAATTTATCACCCCTTTCAGGTAAAGAATATTGCAGAAATGAGAAATGAATCATGGAAAGAAATGAATCTTCAGTCAGAAAATATACAGGTGAATTCATTACTTTTAATGTTTCCAGCCTGTTTATTTTAATTATGTATTTTCATACTACGTTTAGTATTTTAATTTTACCGTTTATTTATTATTTTAAATATAAGGATTCAATCTTACATTATTAACTTCTTAAACTTGCCACCCTTTTGTGGTAATTGTGTATTTTTGTACTATGTTCAATTATTATTTTATAGTTAAAAAGAGTATGTAGTTAACAAAAGATTAAAACTAAACAACAGAAAGAACACTTTTAGAAAAATATTAAAACATTTAATAAAAGTGTTTATATATACGCTAACATGTTTTCATTATCGTAACCTTGTTTAGTTATCTTGTATTATGAATATGCATAATATGGATATTTTGTTTAGGGACTTCAAAAATAACATTTTGCTGCCACTTAGACGAGGGAAGAAGCAGATGGAGAAATCAACTCGGATGACAAACCCAGTACCTGGGGGTATAGCCAGGTTTTTCTTTCAAGAAACACATCCGAGTTGAAACGACTGATGCGGGCCACACCTGAAAGCGAAGGAACTGAGCAACTGCTGCCACCGCAGGAAATCTCGACGATCATGAAATTTAAAATCTTGTTTATTTATCTCGTATTCTGAACATATATAACATGGATATTTTCTCTACAAAAAAATCCAAATAGTGAACTGCCAAGTAATACTGCTGAAAACTGCAAAATGTGGTGCTGAATGGTAAGTAATATAAAATATATGTGTACACATTAAAATTAGAGGATTATGGCTCCTGGCGAAACCTCGTAAAAAAAAAACGCGTCAGGATTCCTACCTCCTAGTCTTACACGTACTAGCTTAAAAATTGGGATTATTTGTAACTATTTTGTTTCACTAATACCATTAATCACATTTCTTACTGTTTCTATTTTTTTTATCAAATTTAGATTTAATTAAAAATCACTTTAACCTGCATGTAACGTCAAGTAATGTGAAAATAGATAGTGCCTATTTTTTAAACGAAATTATATGATAATACCTGCATAAATATTTTTTTATAAATAATTGATTTAAATATAATTATAAAAACTCTAATTTACAAAATTTGGTAATGCTTCAATTAAAATGAATAGTCAAAAAGCAGAAGAAAAGATTTTTCTTTTTTTAAGTACGTGTAAGTCTTAAGGTGATGTGGAAATGAAATCATTTCTAATTTCAAAATGCAAAATGCTTGTAAAAATTGTTCTTTTTCAGATCTGATGAACAGGCCTCGATCTATAAGAGTGGAGTTCAGTGAAACGAAGTATTGGATTTTAACAAGGAATGAATCTATAACAGTTTTTCTTGTGAAAAAATGAAATTTTATAAGTTATCGGCAGAGTCATAGTTACTGTTTTCAGCGCCCAGGGACAACTGAAGATTTTGTGCCCCTCATTCCGACTACTGGCCAAAAATGGAAAACATTCAACTCTAAAAATTCGTAACATCATTTTGGCTTCCCTTGGATGATGTGCCCACGGACATATGCCCCCTTTCTAGCCCTGGTTATCATATACACAGTTTCTTGTGAACTTGTTGACTGTGAGAACCTGGATACATATTTTCTTGCAAAACTGTGAGAAACTAGATAAAAATTTTCTTGTGAAAAGATGAAACGGTGAGAACCTGGATAAAAATATTCTTGTGAAAAGGTGAAACTGCGAGAACCTGGATAAAAATTTTCTTGTGTAAAAGTGAAATTTTTATATAAATATAAATAACATAATTTAAGAAGACAAAGATTGTACAAGCAATGTCATCTAGGGGTAAGTACCTTCATTTTGCAATATATGTTTACATTGATAAATTAAAAAATATGAAATTCTAGCATATTGAAACATAAGTTAAGAAATATTTGTTTAAATTTATTAATTAAAAAAGGTGAAATTATTACATATTGAAACAAAAGTTAAGAAATATATGTTTAAATTGATTAATTAAAAGAGTTGAAATTCTAACACAGGGAAAAATAGAAAATATATGTTCAAATTGATTAATTAATAAAAAAAATGAGTGCTATATACTGAAAAATAAGTTTCTTAAAAAGAACTTAGCATATATTACAAATACCTTAATAAATGTTCTAATTTTTCATTTCTCATCCATATATATCATGTTTAACTATCATACACTTACCTGCATAACATAATTAATTTAAATATAAATTCATTATTAATTTAAATGCCAAATAATATAATGCCGAAATTACATGCAAGTCAAATTTTTAGGTTGAAAGCTTTCTTTTAAATCGATTGTTTACAGTTTGAGCATAAGTACTTCTTCGCCCTATAGCGTTTCATGCAAAACATTTCACTCGTTAAAGTACACGTTAATTAAAATTTCTTGTTCTATTACTTTAGACTGAATTACAATTAGTAAGTTATCATATCATGCTTAGTAATATAACATTAACTATGTTGTACAACATTGAAGAAATAGGGAATGTCAGGCGTCATCTTGTCAACACGAACAAGGGTAAGTTCAATTTTTCCTTTTGGCAGTTCCGAATTGTTTTCCCTGTCCACTTCCCTCGGATAGGGAAAACAATATTTGGCCGCCATCTTGGATTTCGAAATGCGCTTTTTGGCGCATTTCCGAAATTCAAGATGGCGGCCAAAAACTCGCCAAATTCAGCCAAGAGCCGGGTAAATGAGCCGATGTAACATTATTATTCCATACATGTTATCATTAATCCTAGCGTGAACTGCTTTAGAATATTTTTCAGAGCATTATTACACTATGTATGTTATTATTAATCTCAACGAAAAAGAAAAAATAAATGTAATATATTTAAAAAATTCGACAAAATAACTTAACATACATTAAAAATGGAATATCATTTCATTAATACATGCGATAAGTTCGCCTTAAAAGATTATATAGTAGGATAGCAATTACATATTTGTAAAAGTATTCAATGTATATTATTTTTTGTGTTAAAGATAGTTTTAATCCAGGACAGTCTTTACCAACTTATAAAGCATCTATTAAGTTACATTATAACCAACATTTACAAAAGGCAATCGAAATGCCATGACTTTGACATATTTTTAACTATGATGTAACATACTAGGAACATTAAAGAAAAAAAATTCTATTTTTTCCTTTATGCTTGTTGAAAAGTAAAATATTAATAAAATGGTACAACATTCATTCTAGTACTTACAATGTAAATTTACATATAAATTTACTATAAATTTTGGTGCAAAGTTCATTATAAAATGCATTTACTAATATTTAATAGTTATAGCATTCAATATCAAATCATGGAAATATTAGTAATGATACGTCAGTTGCATATATTAATTTCAATACTCAGCTCAATGCCAAATTTCTTCTATATCTGAGATAACATGTATTTTTTGAAAATAATTATTTTGTGTCATCTTTTCATTTAAAAATCTCTTTCAGATATATTTTAATGTGAATTATTTTCAAAATTATCCTCATTAGAATGAATGTTGTTCTCTTTATTATGTTTGAAACTGCCGTTACGCTAAAAAATATATTCAGAAAACTATTTATTGCTGAATGTTTAAAATAAGTTCTACTGCTCCTTTTTGACAAAGAGTATCCATTTGAATTGCAGTTGGTTTTAATTAATCGTTGGTTGTATTTTTAAGAACTACTTGATAAAATTCAACAAATCAGTTCAATCTATGAGTTCATCTGAAAAACCTAAAATTTTTATTCCAATTCTGTCATGTGTATATATTTCAAGAATGAAAAAGAATTACAAATTCACTATCCAACAATACTGAGTAATATGTTGTTGATATAGCCAAACTTAAAATGACCCATTTTAAAACCAGATTAAATAAATCATCGCGTATTTTCGGTCATCGAATTTCTTTGGCGTTAAAAGTGTCATAGATTTAGTAAATCCAAGGGTCAAGGTAAGCTCAAATATTTTTTTTTCATAGTTCATATTTACTAAGTTATAAATTTTGCTGATGCAAAAGTTATGTAACTTATGCAAACATATGCTTAGAGTATTTGAACTAGTGTTGAAAAATCACTGGAATTTAAAATGTAATTGACAGTATGCCTTAAAGCTTGTTTTGGTAAAAGCATATTTATGGGTGCCCCTTGGCAAAATTTGGTGATTTTTGGCAGTACATGGATACCGAGTTTGTGCAATTCTTTGACCATGTTATTTTGGCTTGTGTAGCGACGATTTGTGTGCCAAAAACCGCCGCTACACGAAGACAGATTGCACATACTCGGTATCCATGTACACATCGACCTATTTTCACTTAAGAAAACATCAGAGAATTGCACAAACTTGCACTCCCTTGATAATACAGGGAGCACCCTTCAATATACTCTAACTGCTGTTTTTCATAAATTAAAACATTTTAGGCATTTAAGATATCTTCCTGTAAGTTACAACTAAATGAATGACTCTTAAGCATAAAAATTTCAAATTTTTATGCTTAAGAGTAGAAGGAGTTATACACTTTTTAAATAACAGTGTCAGAAAAATATACTTTTTAAAATATGTAAACCATTGTTTGAAGTATAGAAAAACCTTCTTTAGCAACTATACCTCTTTAAGTGATTATGTCAAGTATTCTGGTGATACAAACATTGATATTAATTATCACTGAGAATCATGCTTTGTGAAGTAACCACCTCCATTAAATATCAAAATTGTACAAAATTATGGAAAAGTTATAGAGTGGTTTTTACTGTATACTTAAAGTATATCATATCACTGTTAGATACTGATGATGTAAAAGATATTATCTAATCATAAATATTTCAAGCATTAAATAGCTTAGTGTAAGTCAATAAGTTTTCAGATTCTGACTTTGTACCCTGTCTTTCACTATGTAATATTTTTCTAGCAACTGTGTTAAGTACCAGTAAGTAAGTTTGTCTTAAATACCACTTAATGTAATCAGGTATCATCTGTTCTGTCTGTAAAACTTAATCGTAATAAGTGAACAAATGAATATCTGTAAAACTAAAGATGACACTCTATGTAAAAAATACAAGTATTAAAATGTCTATGAGAGGAACATTTAAAATATTAAATCCATGATCAATTTTTGCGACATCTAAGAAAGAAAATACCCAAACTGACTAGTTAATTCAGAGGATGAATGCATGTAACATCATTGTTCATGTGTTTGTTAATTGTGTAAGTATTGAAGTTCATGCATTAATTGTTGATAACTATATTATTGGCCTTATATATATATATACTTGCATTTCAAAATTTTGTATATTTTGCCAGTGAGCTAAGTATTAAATGCTGTTACGTATAAGTTCATATTATGTGGAAAAGTAGTTTTTGATCTAACACTTTCTGAGAATTTTTTAATGTTGATCATCAAGCTTTAAGCATATGGCTGAAATTACCAGTATTAACCATAATTTAATTATTCTCCTGTTTCAGCGTTTCTCAAACTTTTTTCGAATAGAGATTATGTGAATTATCATAATTTGTGAATCACCTTGCTGCTGTTCCCTTCGAAAGCAATTTTTTAGCATATATTACTACTAGTACACTTATATTTTAATATATAATTAAAATCCGTTATATTTCATAATTAAGTCCATTGAAGAAAAGTTATATTTCTAATATTTCAAAATTATTAATGAGAAGGATAATTTGTAATTCTTGCATGGCTCTTCTATATTTGGATATATGATGGTAAGACCACAGTCTTAGTGGATATATGATAGTATATTTCGATATATGGTGGTAAGTATATATAAAGTTATAGTGCTTTAAATCCATCTTTTACTGCTAAGACTGAGTGGGAAGTCTGTAAGTAGGGTAACCAATAATAAATTTCATAAAATGTCTATCTTACGAGAAAAGGTGATAGATGATTGTCATATGTAACTTTTTAAACTCTGAGATTTTTCAACTAAATTTTTTTGTCTCCTTTGGAAACTTCGGAGGACCATGAGGGCAAGCTGTATGATCCACAGATTGAGAAGTGCTACCTTAATACATTTCAATTTCTAGAGAAATTAATCTTAAAAAAAATCTGATCATTATTAAAACTACTTTACAGATTTATTTTATATTACAAATAAATATAGTAAATATCTAATAAACCTCAAATTATTTTCTGCAATATTTCTGAATTATTTAAATTTGTACTGTTTTTGCTTCAAAAATGGATGATACATGCAATTTATGATTTCATGAAAGGACCAAAAGGAATCTTGTTTGCAATTTAATTATTTAATTTAAAAAAAGATTTAAATCATTTGGAATATGTGCAAGTGCATGCAATTATTATGAAGAGATTCTAAATTAAAATGTCACATAACAAATTTAGAATATGTTATGTACTTCTAACGAATGTGATTTTTTCTTTATTTAGGAGCCATGCTTTGAATCCTAAGAAGAGGACTGCACCTTCACAACTAGTTATTAAAAATAACAATAATATAAATTTTACCTATTTTTTATTTTATTTTCCTTTTGGATAGTTTTCAAATAAAAATAAACCTATTTTGTTTCTATATTCTGTGTATTGGAATAAAGAGTCGAAATCCATTGCAATATCCAATATTTTCAAAATATGATATTTTTTGAAAACAAATATATGATTATGGAATATTACGTTAAAATGAAATGGTTCCTTATGTAACCTGTATGTTACACTAAAAGGCTTCATCGAATACTTGTAAAGTAATGAGCAAATACTAAGTTAATATCTTGTGTGAATGAATATTATCTTACAGAATTTTTTATTCCATAAAAATCTATCTAAAAATATAATTTTGTTGAATGAAGATTTAAACATTTTTCCCTAAGATTTAAAAAGTCGTTTGAAATAATGATAACAAAAACATTAATCTGAACCATTTAATAAATGAATAGAAAATTTTGAGAACTATTAAATCATCCACAGGAATTTTGAAATAATCATCGTATTTTTGACATCAGTTAAAGAAAGAAAATCTGAGTCATTTTGATTATAGTGATAAATTAGTTCCATTAATAGTAGGATAGAAAATTAAAATTTTAAGGAGCCATTATGCATTATCAATTTTTCATTAAAAAATTTTTAGTTTATTACTACTATCATATCAATTATTAATGCTGAATTCTTTATCTTCAATTTTTACATTCTTTTCTTAATTTTCTAGGCATAGCAGAGAAAAATATAATTATAGGATCAAGGCATTTCCAAATACATTATATTTTCTTCCTTAAATTTTTAAGATCATTCTATATTCATCATGTATTATAGACACAGTATCAGGGGATTCTGTTCAATTTTTCAGTTAGAATTTGGGACGAAGTTGTGAAGTCATACCTACATTAAATGCTTGAATTGATTATTTGAAATATGACAAAGCAAGAGAGGGCCATCTGTCCAAGGAAAGGAATATTTTAAGGAAAACTTCATGTTACACAAACATTTACACAGGCAGCCCATTCTCTAGGATTTAAATCTAGAGCCAAATGCTAGTATTCAGCTTACTGTCTGGCTGCCTGTAGGCAATAAATGTTTTAGTAGAAGGAATACTTGAAAAATTAAATTTAGGACTAACTGATTCTTCAATTTTGTATTCAATGAGAAGAATGTAATTTATTAATAAAGTTTTAAATCTGGGAAAATACCTGTACAACTGTCCGATTAATTAATCTATTATTTCAATTAATGGTCAGTAGCAGAAGAGATTAAAAAGCATTTATGCCTAAAAGAATTATATGTTGTAATTAAAATGAATAATGCAATTAAGCATGAAAATAATTTTGGATAACTTGTGATAACTGAATTTAAGTTCATTGTTGAGTTACATAAGTAATTTTTTTTAGAATTTGAAAAAATATTTAGAATTGTTTATTGAAACAATTTCATTAAAATATTTGTTTACTGTAATCATATCCAATTGCAGTCTCTTTAGATTACACTGTTGGGTATAAGGAGAATGATTTGGTTTAGTTTACTTAAGTATGGCAAAGCACACTAGGACTATCTGCCTAAGTGGAGAAATGCCTTTGTGGAGGACTTTCAAAGGGAAACTGACTTATATACATGTTACACATGGAGAAAACCATGAAAATACCCATACAACCAGCCCATTCGCGGGATTTGAACCTCGGACCAAACTACCAGTGTTCAGCGGGGGAATTCTAGAACATTACTAATTTATTGCCAAAAAACCATTAAGTCTAATACACAAGTTTTTTTTCCAGCTATTTCGTGATGCATATGTAACTTTGAGATGTCTTAAAATTCAATAAAGGAAAGTTATGCAGATGTAAGAAAAACATAAAATTTGAGCTTCTTTTTAACATTGGAAATATTTTGAAAGAAAATGTTGTATATCTTTTAGAAAATCTAAGGTATTTTTCCTTAAAAAAAAAAAAAAACTTAATATTTAAAGTTACATAACTTCCCTTTCCCCACAAATAAATAAATGCAGCATATTTTGTTACAAGCAGTAGCTGTAGACATTTCACATAAAACATATGTTCTACATGTGTAATTATTTATAGTAATATTACAATCAAAATATTTAATATTTAGGAATACATCATTTTTGTATTTTGTATAAGACAAATATGTTCTATATGCATAATTATTTGGAAGAACTTTTAAGTAAATTATCTGCAACTTTTACATATATATCCTTTAAAATTTCACATGAAAATACATGTTCTTACATAATCACTTGCAATAACCTTACAAGCAGAACACTAGTAATCTACAAATATTCCCTTTAGTAATTCACATTCAAAAATTACGATCTACTTACACTATTATTTCCTGTAATCTTTACAGATGTTTACATTGGTAAATCACATATGAAAAACATGTTATACTTACACGATAATTTCCTGTAACATTACAGATAAAAGATCTGTAACCTTTACAGGCATATGCTTCGGTAATCAACATACAAAAACTTTGTTATGCCTACAGAATAACTTCCTGTAACATTACATGTCAAACATCTGTAACCATTACAGGTATAATCTCTGTAAAGTTACTAAGAAAATTCCTGTTTTGATTACTCAAATAATCCATGGCATCCCAGTTTCCACGACTTTTCTTAGTAACTTTACAGATTTTTTTTTACAGTGCAATGGCTCAAGAAGCACAACTCTTCCAAGATACAAAAAAAAAAAAAAAAACCTGACGAGATACTGCTACTGCCCGTTGAAATTTGAAATTTCAAAACGTAAATTACAAACAAACATACAGTTTAACGATTTCAAGAACAACTAATTCTACAGTACAAATATGAAAGCTAATAGGTAATTCTTTATCATGAACATAATAAAAATATGCTAGAATCTAACTTACTTTTTAAAACAGTTCCATTGCAATATAAAGCACAATTTCTAATAAGAACACAATAATGTAAAGCTAAGCATTGTTATCCTGGCTAGGCAATAAACAAATTTTAAGAATACATTGAATATATACACCGTTTGATGTTTTCACTTATACAATCCTAAAAAATTTCTACAGTTCTAGCTAAACACCATTTAAATGGGGAAAGATTATCTTTCTTTAACACAGCTAACATATCTGCCTTTAAATTTTCTTTATTGTTAAATCTTTTGGTGCGTTGTTGGAGATGATTTAAATAATCAGTTTGCCAACGTTTCCAAGTAACTTGAATGAACTTGGTACTAATCGGCCATTTAAAAAGTCTATTATCTTTAGGATAAGACAAAATCAGGTTCATGATAAGAAGTACTGGAACCTCCAATTAGGAAATGACTCGGCGTTAAGAAAATCAAGGTAAAATTGGACGAGAATTAAGAATACCTTTAATTTGTGCGACAGCAGACCAAAATTCTTCTAAAGTCTATAACTGCCGGCCCACCAGCGGCCGAGCGGTAAAGTCGCTGAACACTGGTAGTTCGGTCCGAGGTTCGAATCCCACAAATGGGCTGGCTGCATGGGTGTTTTCGTGGTTTTCCCCGTGTGTAACGTGTATACAAGCCAGTTTCTCTTAGAAAGTCCTCGACGAAGGCATCCCTCCCCTTAGGCAGATAGCCCTAGTGTGCTTTGCTATAATTAAATACATACTATAACTGCCGATTGTACGCTGAAGATGATATTTAAATGACTTAATATCTGCTTCCCATAAACCACGAAAATTTGGTGCTCTAGGTGCAGTTTCCAATGTATACGAGGGCCATCCAGGAAGTAGATTACGTTTCCGTCTGTGTCCGCTAGGGGCGGGGCTAGCGCGGCCATCTTGGGGTCAGAGCGTTGCGCAGCTCAGTCTGCATCTAGCCGTGCTAGTGAGAGGTTCATGCTGTGCTCCGTTCAGATACTGTGACGGTTTGAAATGTCTGCGTTAATTGAAAATCCTGCGAGCTGCGCTCAGTAATAAGGTTTCTGACTGCAAAAAACTGTAAACCGATAGAAATCTATCGGCAGCTTCGTGAAGTGTATGGGGACAACATTATCACTGAAGGTGGAGTGCGTCAGTGGGTCATAAGATTTCAAAATGGCCGAACCAATGTTCACGACGAAGATCGAAGTGGGAGACCCAGCATAGTGACCGCCGAACTTCTCGAAAAAGTCGATGCTAAAGTCCGTGAAAATCGAAATTTCACAATAACGGAACTTTCTTTGAGTTTTCCACAAATTTCGCGAAGTTTGTTGCACGAAATCATCA
Source organism: Stegodyphus dumicola (assembly GCF_044657685.1). Lineage (NCBI taxonomy): Eukaryota > Metazoa > Arthropoda > Arachnida > Araneae > Eresidae > Stegodyphus > Stegodyphus dumicola. Next base: position 42,405,819 of record NC_140776.1, read on the forward strand.
GCGAAAAGCTTGGTTACCACAAGTTTTGTGCAAGATGGATTCCAAAAATCTTGACAGAGGACCACAAAAATCAGCGAATGGCTGCAGCGTTGAACTTTTTGGACGCTTACCATAAGGATGGTGACTCTTTACTCGATCGCATCGTTACTGGTGACGAAACATGGGTGAAACATGTGAACTGTGAAACAAAATTGCAATCAATGCAGTGGGGGCACACAAGTTCTCCCCAAAAACCCAAGAAATGCATGCAAACAATGTCGGCAAGGAAGATGATGGCGACTGTTTTTTGGGACAGAAAAGGTGTAATTTTGGTGGACTTCCTGGAAAGAGGCACTACAATAAACTCTCAAAGGTATTGCCAAACTCTCCAAAAACTCAGAAGAGCAATTCAAAACAAGCGCAGAGGAATGTTGAGCTCTAAGATCTTGTTGATTCACGACAACGCCCGGCCCCACACGGCAAATGTCACTCGTAAAGTTCTTGAATCTTTTAAGTGGGAGTTGTTTCCTCATCCGCCGTATAGTCCCGACCTGGCACCGAGCGACTTCCACCTATTCCCAGCAATGAAGAAGTGGCTGGCTATGCAGCGTTTTGATGACGACGCACAGCTGCAAGAAGAGGTAACGAAGTGGTTGAAGGCGCAGGCGGCCGAATTTTTCGACGAAGGAATTTCCAAGCTCGTACATCGCTACGATAAATGCCTTAATTTGTATGGTGACTATGTAGAAAAGTAGTATTTGAGTGTGGCTTTCATCTGTATATAATAAAATTTGTTTCCTATACTTTGTTTATTTTTTTATTCCAAAACGTAATCTACTTTCTGGATAGCCCTCGTACATTCAGATGTTGAGAAATAAATCTGCTGTATCAGAATTAGATTTAAGGACTAAGCTAGGCAATTTTTTCAGTTCTGATTTTGCACCAACCATATTAGTACCGTTATCTGGCATTGTAGTATTACATTTCCCACGTCTAGCAATAAATCTTTTAATAGTAGCAAGTAATGCATATGTGATTAAATCAGTTATTACCGTAGAGACACCAGGTATTTTTTGAAAGCAATGATGAAGAAAAAAGAGAGATGAAAAATGAGCAATGTCCTCGCTGGGACTCGAACCTCTCGATACGCGCCGGGTGTGCTGGCCATTGCATCACGAAGGCATGCTAGGAAGGCGGTAGAAATACCTTATATACTTCCCCTTTTAAAGGGCGACTGGGAATTGGGGGACCCAATCGCCAAATCTTGGTGGTGGAGAATCATCATCCATCACCCTTTTAGTTCGGGCGCCACTGTAGAGACATTAGGTTATTTCGAAGTAGGAGCTGTGAAAAATGAGCAATGCCTTCGCCGGGATTCGAACCTCAGACCTCTCGATACGCGCCGAGTGTGCTGGCCATTACACCATGAAAAGAAGGCGGGATAAATACCTTATACTACCTTGGTCATAAGGTCTTCATTGACAAGGGGTCCAATACAACCTTATACTACCTCTAAGTGTATTGCTTTAGTAGCTAAATATTTGAATATAGCAACGTACACTTTTGCATAATTACTCTTTCTCTGATTTTTATACTTGATGAGAAATAAACCCGAAAATCGATTTCACAAGTATTAAATACAATCCCTGGGTTAACTCTTTCACCAGGTAAATTTCTCATAAGATGTTGACATACAATTGGTTTAATCTTAAAACATGTTACACATTCATGTACAACCCTTTGAGCTATATCTTGATCATTAATAACCCAAAATTTACTGTGAACCTGATGCAATAGTGCTTGCGCACCAAAATGAATATTTAACATTATATTACTGAAAACTTGATCTAGTAAATACATGATCTTTTGGCATTACAAAGACTTTTTTTTTATTGTAATTAAGGTTACTGTTGGTAAGTCTGTGTCCGACTCTCGGAAGAGAATCATCATTTCTACATACCTGATCATGATTTTCTCAGCGTCATCCAATTCTTTAACAGTTAGAGAACCTATTATTTTTTTTTCCTTTACAATTGGCTATAAATCTGTAAACAAAACTTTACACACGAATATACTAATGCTAAGAATATGATCTAGAACAAGGGAATTAAGAGTCCACATTTAGATTAACTAAGTCATTATCCCAAAGTATGAGTTCTTTGACGTACTCCACCTCAGCCATATCAGAAGAAATTACTTCACAAGGCTTAGTCAAGAACCTCTCATTAGTCAAGAATGTTGGTCCATACCACCATAAATCACTATGAAAAAGATCCTTAGGTTCAGTTCTCAGTGATATTAAATCAGTTGGATTATTATGAGCGCTAACATGGTACCACTCACGAACAGTTATCATACTGCGAATAACAGGTACTTTATTAGCAAAAAATGTCTTTAGTTTGTAAGGATTATGTTAATTTTTCTAACAGTTAAATTTTAAGGTTCCTATCCTATCGCTTCTTAATTTCTACTTACAACTTCGAGACAGAACGTAGTTTTAGAATCACGTTTGAATGCAAATTTGAGGAGTAGAATTTAACCGCGAAGTTCTACTCCCTTTGTGAGAGAACCAGTGATTCTGGCAAGCATGCATCCGCAGTTTTAGGCTACTATCTCTTAAGCTATTATTACGCTCGGCCGTTCTTTAAGCCCTTAATAGCCTCGTAGTCAATTAGTGTTAAGGGGCCAACTCCGTTAGAAGTTTGATAGCTTCGGCTATATCTTTTTAGTTAAGATTGGTATAGTTTAGTTCTTAGTCTCTTAAGTTCTAGCCCGAGTGTCGGCTTTATTGTACAACTCCAAGACGGAGTTTGTTACACCTTATTGGAATAATAAAGGGTTACTTCACCCTTCTTACTTGTTTTTTTCTATCCCATGAACTCAAGCGATTATTCGCTTACTCGTTCTTCACATTCAACTGTAACTTAAGCACACAGTACAGAATCTTACAAGTTGATGAGGTACCTTCTTAAACCATGTTAACTGAAATAATGCACCTTGACTTCTGTGCTTAAAGTGAGAACTTCATATATGACAAATAGACAAACAGTAAAAGATCTATCGATCTGCTATAGGCTATACATTTCGTTTTATTTAAAAATAATAATTTCAAAATTTAATTTAAAATAATTAAAAATAATTTTTAAATAATTAATTTTAATGCATAAGTGATAGTTTGTTTCATTATAGAATCAAGACTCTTTTTGTAAAATTTTAAAGTTATGCGATACGATGCATATTTCAGATTTTTCTAGGATTCCTCGTTATTTCTCGTGTATGCTCAGGCCTTTCGTTCTTGAACTCCAACAGCTGTCGCTAAACTACAGTTGAACAACTATTATTATTATTATTATTATTGAATCCGAAGAAGTATAAAAAATTATTGAAATAATCGAAACTATGTCAGAATATGGATTCCAAAGCTGAACAAAGCTTTACATTTCGGGTAAACGATATATTTAGTTGTTATAGAGTTAAATGGCTGAAATGAAAACACCAAAGGAACATCTGCAGTGATTGATATTGAAAATTTTTAGACAATAAGATGTCAATTACGATAAATATACATTTTTAAATATTATTCATAATGAAGAAATTTGAATTTATAAATTTTATTTGTTGAAAAACAAGAAGGAATTTGGGAAACTATCATCGCTTTTTGTATGCATTTAGTTCAGTTAGTCCGATTTCAAAACACTGTGAAATAATGTCGGAACCGGTTAGTCAGGCTATTCAAGATACTGCTATATCTCAGCTTTAAGCAATGGCGGATAGGGTCGGCGAGCGACCGGGCAGATGCCAGGTGGGCTGGAGCGATTTCGGGCCAATCAAGAAACTCGAACGATCGAGTCTACAGAGATTACTCGGCGAGACAGCCCTGCACATGAGGGAGACACGAACAAAGAAGATTAGAGATTCTCCTTAGAAAAAAGATTCTTTGACATGAATGCGCGGACCGCATATCGCACTCAAAATCACATGAGATACGGTAGCTGCAGGGTAGGTGTAGAGTAGAGCCTATAGTCGACAGTGACCAACAGTCGTAAAGTAGATTTATGAAAATACAGTACAGTCTCGTTCTAATTTAATTGTGAAAGTGAAAATATTGCATTAAAACTAATTAAAGGAACACTCTCTAGCGAATTTTACTGTGTCACTGAATAACATAAGTTGATGACCAAAAATACTGCAGTTGAAATTTGTACGTTACTTTTTAGATACGTGGAATGGATAAACGAAAAATAAAAGGAGGAACACAGAATCTTCGAGAAAAGAGACAAAAACTAATGAAGAACTCTGCAAAATATTGCTAAAAAATTATGGATATGTATCCTGGATTTTTCAAAACCAGCACCTTTTCCCACGACAGCTACTGCGCAAACACAAAAAGAGACATCAAAAACATTAGAAGCTGAAATATCAAACACATGTGAGAATAATTCGGTGCACCAATATAGAAACAATATAGAAAATATTATCGAAGCAACAACAAGTGCATCAGCATCACAGAACATGAACAATTATATTCTATAAACATACGTTCAATCAGTTGGAAAATCTATTATCCGGAATCAGCGAAGTTTTTCATTATAGCCGGTTTAGAGAGCAAAATAATGAAATAATTATATTTACTCACAAAACCTTACACGACCAGCTGAAATACTGCACTGCAATAAAATGAACAAACAAACAAACAAAAAACTATATTTATTCCCATCTAGAATATAATAAAAAGTTCAGATAATTTTTTTTTTTTTACCTGAAACACCTCACAACGTCTCCGATTTTGATAAATTTTATTTATATTTTTCCTGAAGTCTCTTGGTGTTCGTACTTTACTCATACTTTTAACTGCTATCTCTTTTGGGGGGAAAGTATTAATATAACATCTCGTGTAAAGTGAATATATTATTTTGCATTCTTTCTCATCAAATAAAATTTCATAATTTATGAAATAATTTTCCGACGTACAGCCTTGTTACATGCTGTTTTACAGTATCTTTAATTGTTTTGAAATAAAAGAAAAATTTACCTAAATTATTCGTAATTTTTCGTATTGATTCGACTTCTTAAAATAATAAATTAAATTAATCAAATGTAATTATAAATCTTATTCTGTTTCATAATGTTTGAAAGGATATCGACGATTTGTACACTTAGAAAAAGACTGGGAGAACTAACAATGCTAACAGTAAAGGTCATCCGATGAGATAAAATCTTTTTACGCTTGCATTAATTGTAATAATAATAATAATAATAATAAAAGTGAAAGGTTTCAGATTTTAAATTACGTCCAAAGAGGAGTTTTTTTAAGCATTTTGTGTGTTGCCTTTATTTATTAAATATCATCTTCGCACTTAAACCATAAAACTTAGTTCACGAGAAATATCGCAAAATGATTTTAAAATGAGCCTTTTATTTAAAATTTCCGATACACAGTCTCGTGCGCTGGAGATAATTTTTTTTTTTTCTGTACAACGTTGCCATGGCTCGCTTTGAAAGCTTTGAGTTTGTTAATCAAAAATTTCGTTAAAGTTTTATAAAATATGAAACCGATAATAAAACAAATTCCAAATTTCAAATTTGGGCTTCCACATGCCCATATTCGCAGGAGCATTACGTTATTCAAAATTAGGTATCGTTGTTTTATCACAGTGCGAGAAACATACATACATTTATGCAGATTATACATTATTTAATTTCTTTAAATATAATACAAGGCGATAATATTTGGTGGCAACAATTTGAAAAGTGAAACAACGCTTGGAATGAATCAACGCAAAATGCCAAAACGAAATTAAGTCCTTCTGAGCCATTTGCCCCTTTGGACTAATAATAAAATAATAATAAGTCTCGGCACAAAAAAGCAGCAAGTTTGAGGAAAGTGTTGAACCAATCAAAATTACTTTTACGGCAGAGTACAAAGACATTAAATTTCGATATTTATTTCCTTGCAACAGTAATATAATTTAACATTAAAGTAACAGCACTATTAATTACAGAGGTAATATCTAATTTACACTTAATAAAAAATCCTTCTTTATCATTTTTTAAACAGACTATTTCTATGTGACATATAGAACATTATGCATGAATAATTCGTTCTGCATGAATAATTAAGAATTTAATTTATTTTATGGCGAAGAACGTAATTCAATATACTAAAAAATGATATCTTTAATATTTTTTATACTTCACAATTTCAGTTTTGGTGTGTGAAGAAGGAAAAAAGAATATTTAGGAAATTAACAATATAAACTTACCTTCTTAAAAATTTAATAGATTACTGAAACCGGACAAACCAAGAATACCTTCTACTCAGATTGAACTGACAACCGATCAGCATTACCGAACTAGGAGGGTGCATTTTTTTAAATTGGGGGAGCTGAAGGTTGAGTTCATTGAATTGAAGGGGGGGGAGTAACACTGTATGACGATATACAGAGACGATATACGAGAGGCCTCAGAAAGGGACATTGCTGCAGGGTGTCGAGAGTCAAGTGTTGAAGATAACACAGATTTATAAAGTAAATAAAAAGAATAAAACTAAGATGTGTTAGGAATTCAGAATGTCAGGATTTGTAATAATAGCTGTCTAACCTGTTATTATTACAAATCCTTCCAGAGGTACTCTAGAAGCATAATTCATAAGAAGAAACTTGAATGGCGATTTTTGGAACCGAGGGGATCAGTGGCGTAGCTAGCATAACTGGCGTCCTGGGGCACGATAACTTTCTGGCGCCCCCCCCCCCGAAAAACATATAGTAATTTAATATATAGAATATACTCGTAATAAGAATATAAGACAAAAATAAAAGATTACAGCACGTAGCTTAAAATATTCTATAATATATTACGAATAGTCACTGCAAGTACTCTTCTACAAAATACTGTACTGTTTTTCGACACAGGCTCAGGTTAGGCTTTAAATATGAGATAAAAGAATCTTGTTAAAAAATCAAGACTGGAATTGGATTCGGAAATCTGTCTGTCAGTAGAAAAATCGAACATGCGGTCATCTAGAATAAGTTAAAGATGCTATTTATTTTACATACTTATTTAATTTTTTAAAAAAACGTACAATTTTCAAACAATTTAAAAGTTAATATATATAAGGTCGCTATATTTAATAATAATATAATATTATATTATAATAAATGAATACAATTCATTACTATGTATATATTTTTCTTGCCTTTGATGAAGCAAATTTATCAATTACTTCATCCAAGTCGATCATTACAAATTTTTCTCTTTCTACACTTAAAAATACTAGGTCTCTTAGGCGATCTTGTCCCATCGTTGATCGTAGCTGTATCAAAATTAATTTTAATTTGCTGAACGAACGTTTACAGTTAGCAATTGGTACTGAAATAGTAAGGAGTATTTGTAGAGCGACTCTCAGGTTTGGAAAAACATCTTCTCCATATGATATTATAAAGGTAAGAAGCTGTAATGGAGTTTTAGGTTCAATAACTTTTCTACTGTGGAGTAACATCTTGCAATCACATATTTCGACATAGAGTTCTGTTCTATTAAAATCTGTATTATAAAATTCACCCATATTTTTACAATTTTTTCAAGATTGTTATCAACATTATCCTTGTTTAATAAATTTTCAACGTCCAGTAAAAATCCAAATTTGGAGTTAAGATCACTTAGTAGTGTAAATCGCTTATTTATTTCCTGCTGCAGACAATCAAGAACGCTTTTCACAACGTGAGAAATTTCACTTTTTGCGGAAAGGCCAACGTCTCTAGACAATTCTCCGGGCATTTTTCGGCGTCTTCTAACACGGATGGATTGTTGTATCAATACACTATTTTTCACAAAGAGACTTAGCTTTTTCTATCGCCTCTTTACAGATCTCGTCTTGAATTTCCGCAAGTTCAGTGGCTAATGACTCAAGATCATGGAACGCTTCTCTAAAATTCATTTTAGGATCTTGTAACCTAAGCTGCACATGATCAGTTCTCCTTAAGATTTTATGCCAAAAATGGACTAAAGTTATGAAACTAAAATTCAGCATATTTTGCAATAAAAGTGCAGCTTTACTTCTGGTGTCACTTGTGTTAGTACTATCCTCTGCTAATTTTTCTAATAGTTCTAATTCTTCCAGTCTTCCAACAATAACGCTAATCGCTTCTGCTTTGGCGCTCCATCGTGTTTCAGATTCATGTTTAACAGTTTTCTTTAAAGCATTTTTTAATAATTCCCATCGTAATGTTGAACGTGAGAAAAAGAGATATATATTTTCAATTATTCCAAAGCATGTTATAACGATTGGGTCTTGCTTAGCTGCAGCGACTACTACTGAATTTAATGAGTGTTTATCACAATTTACATATAATGCTTGTAGAGATATTAGGTAATTTGGAAAAGCCGGAGAGATGAAAATGAGCAAATGCCTTTGCCGGGAATCGAACCACGGACCTCTGAAATACCGGCTCAGTGTGCTGACCATTACACCACGAAGGCACGCTAGGACGGCGGGAGAAATACCTTATATACTCCCCCTTTTGAAGGGCGACTGCGGCTTTTAGGGGACCCAATCGCCAAATCCTGGGTGAGGAGAATCATCAGCCAACACCCTTTTAGTTCTGGCGCCACTGTAGAGACATTAGGTAATTTGGAAAAGCCGGAGATGAAAAATGAGCAAACTCCTTCACTGGGAATCGAACCACAGACCTCTGAAATACCGGCTCAGTGTGCTGACCACTACACCATGAAGGCGCGCTAGGAAGGCGGGAGAAATACTTTATATGCTTTATTATTTTTTTTCCATAATTCCTTGTTGAACGCCAGATATGTGACCTAACATCACGGCAGCATAATCATAACATTGTGATCTGCAATTTTTAAAGAAATCTGATCGGAATTTAATTTTTCTAAAGTTGTATTTTCAATTGAGGCTGCATCTTTAGCATGTATTTCAATAAATCCTAAAAAATGGAAACGTTTCTGTTGGTAAAATCAATATCTACATACCTAAAGGCTTGCAACATTTGTTCTCGATGAGTAATATCAGGAGTCGAATCAAATAGAAGTCCGTAATATTTATTTCTTTTGATGTCACTGATTAGTTGATTTCGAACTATGGATGCCAAAATATGAATAAACTTATTTTGGATTTGTGGTGATGAGACAGTTCTGGGCGTTTCTGTGACATTTTTTAGATGAGTAGCTAGAAGTGGATTAAACTGAGCTACAAGTTTAAGTAAAAATAAGAAGTTTCCGACATTTGTATCGCCTTGAAGCGCTAGATTTTCAACATGACCACGTAGAGGAAGAATTTGTATAATCAGACACTTCATACAAGCTAATATCCGTTGCAATATATTTCACCACCGTTCTTTTTTAGACTGTATATTTGCTTCTAATGATTCATCGATTCCCGTTTTATTAATTAATCTTCTTTCTACGCTGTAAACGATTTTCGGTGAATTTGACTTCTTTCATGGCTAATCAATTTATCTTTTTTCCTCCGTTTATTAAAACCAGATGTTGTTGCGAAAGATGACTGTGTAGCGGAGTTTGATGTAACAAACAGTAAACAACAAAAGCAGTACACTGCATTATTTTTTGGTGAATATAAGAACCAAGATCGGTTTATTTCAGTTCCTTTTTCTTCATTACCGATTCGTCGAAAAAACCAAGATTTTGGCATTAGACGATTAGTTGATGTTGCTATTGTATTTAGACTGGATTCGTTTTGAAATATGCGGGATGCACGGATAATCATTTCGGTGCGAAGATGTTTCGATATTATTGAAAGATTATTAGAGAATTTTAAATAAGCAACATCTTTGAACTCCAGAACGCCCGGAATTGCAGTGAGTGTTTCTGTTGCATTTTCTGTACTTATTAGGTATGGACATGGATTTGGGACTCCTGATGTACTTGGGCCCCCAACTTCATCATCTTTAGAGTATTTTATTTGTTGTGATGATTTATCGCATAAACGTTTAGCAGCAATAGAAATACAATTTCAATCTGATTTTAGTTCTTCATCCTTTTTAACTTCTGCTTTTTCTTTTTGCGATTTGTTTATTAAATATAATTCCATTCTTATACATACTGGAGTTCTGAGCTTCTTTTTTTTGCTCTAGTTTTCTTTTCCGATTCTGAGAACCGCTAAATTTTTTCCTTGGCATTGACATGGTTTAAATAAAAATTAATTTGTGACAGTTGCGGGAAGAGAAGTTATTGATGAAATAAAAAGACATTAAAGGCAATTACATACAATTAAAAATAGAAAATCTTTGCAACTATTAGTGATAGGCAGGGCAAAAACACATATCAAGTACGTGTGTTATGTGGCTGATACAGTTATTTTCTTTAAACAGAAATTACTATATAATAAAATGTTTCCTTCACAGTTTAACCTCTTTAGAAGATAATTATTTTCTTACTTGTATTTATCCTATGACTGAATATCTACAAAACTGCTACATGTCATCGCAATTTAATAAGAGATTATATTTTATTGATTTACCGGAGGTTATTTCCTTTGTTAATAAATTTTTAGCCTTTGTGTTTTTTCTTCGTATTCCATTCGATTGCTCGTTTTAGATTGAATGAAATTAAGCCTAATGTTACTGTTAATTAGCTTGTTTTTAATTTAATAATACGTTTCTAATTAATTATATGTTCAGATATTTCCAAGTATATTACTCAAACTTTTGAATCCCAATTTTTAATTTTTGGTTAAAAAAATAAGCTTCTTTAATTTATTGAGCCTGATTGATTATATAGTTACGAAATGGACAGGTGCAGTAAGATGGCTTCACCGCAAAGCAGTTTCAGGGTTGCCATAAAATGGCAAAGAAGACAGGGTTGCCATATTTGGCGAGAAATCGATCATTTGGAGACAAAATCGGCGATATGAGATGGACGGATGGAGAACCTTCTGGAACGAATTCTTAACGGTTTAGCCGAGAATGTTCTCGAACACAAACCGAAAGCTATATAATTCCTGCTGGTCTGCAGTCAGTCAGAGTGCTTCGTCGAGAGGGCGAGTGAGTGTGTCTCATCTAATGAGTCTGTGCGGAGACGATCGAGTGGATAGCCGGCCACCGAGTGCCGAGTGGGTCGTCGAGTGCATCGAAGAGTCTCTTAGTGTATCGCCTTTAGTGCATCGTCGAGAGAGCGTGTTAAGCTCCGGGAACGACTGAACCAAAATTCGGGAGCTGTGCTCTGTGTGCCGTCCAGTGCATCGCGAGTTGTAGCGTGGAGAGTCTCGAGAGTACGTGGAGTTCGGAGAACGACTAAGCAGAGTCGGGAGCTGTACTCTGGTGCTTTGCAGTGAAGCTGTCTCCATCGTGATAGCTTGATAACATGAAAGCTGTGTCGCTGATCGTGTCAGCGTGTTTTAACATCGTGATCGTGTCAGCGTGTTCGGCGACTGTAAACGAGATTTTGGAGCTGTCCTGATTAATACCGGCCAATAAAATGTGTTATGATACTTCTTCAAGTGCTGTCGTCATTATTCACTCCAAATCCTCACGAACCCCGTACGAACGGGAAGGAAGAAAATAACGTAACAACTGGTGTCAGAAAAGAAAAACGCAACAATATTAATTTGAAGTACTTTTTATCTAATTCTTTTCTTCTAGATAAATTTTGGAAAAAACGTCTTAGCATATAAGGTACTTCTCCCGCTGTTCTAGCATTCTGTCATGGTTTAGTGGTTCTGCACGCTGGGCCGGTATTCCAGAAGTCCGTGGTTCGATTCCCGGAGAAGGCGTTTGCTCATTTTTCAAGTCTCCTGCTTCAAAAAATTCCTAATGTCTCTACAGTGGCATCCGAACTAAAAGGGTGTTGGATGATGATTCTCCTCACCCAGGATTTGGCGATTGAGTCCTCTAATCCTCAGTCGCTTTGTAAAAATTACTATTAAAACATTTAATACATATTTTTATCCATGAAATGGGTGAAAGAACTGGACTACTGTCTGATGTCAAAATTTCGAAATGGTTTAGTATTGCTAGATAGTTTGACGAGGAAGTTAGTCGCTATGCTTTCAGTGATGAGAGCAAGCATGCCTACGCTATCTGTAAGAGTGAAAATCGAGACTCAGGCTTACTAGCACGCACTAGAGATGCGCCTTTAAACCAATATATCGCTACGGTTTCTGTATTTATTTAGCTTGCTATTTTTAATAGAAGTGTTATTAAAATAGTTTTATATTCCCGTACAATGTAGCACGAGACTTATTTGAAGAGAAAACTACGCCGGCAAAATTTAAATACAGGAGCACGCGCATCTAACATTTTAATAATAGATATCTCGTAATTATACTCTTTTAATATCCAGAAAAATCGAGAAAATACGAGAAGTTTCTTATGCGTTATTAAAAAGCTTATAAAAAGCTGGAGAAAAATATCTCATTTCAGTTGTTTACTTATTGCTGTTAATGATTGTAGCCAATTCGCGGTGAAATCGGGTTAGCTTTCACTGTTTTGAATTAAGTTTTGTTGAACGTTTTAGTAGTTTAAAATATAACTACTGTGAGATATTGCAATATTGTATGAATATCTGAGGAAATTTAAGCATTTTGTTTTATTTGTTGTGATAATAATAAATTTTATTCACTTTTCATTGGACGTTTTCATTTAATTTATTACAAACCCGTACCGCACGCGACAATATCCATTCCTCGTTTGGAATTATTATCCTACTTATTTGGAGCACGCTTGAGATGTGTAGTCCTTTCTGATTTTAATAATCCAAATTTAGGAACATTTTATTGGGCTGACTCAGTAACCGCTTTGTGCTGATCCAGCGAGACATTCGATGGGAAACTTTGGTTTGGAATCATGTCCAAAAAAATCAGAGTACCTACGAAAATCGAAAAGTGGTGATGCATCCCTTCGTAGCTGAATGCAGCTGATCTCCTCTCTGGAGGTTGTTCAATTAAATAGTTTTTGTATTCCAAATGGTGGGAGTAGAATCGTCATGGCCTGAAAGCACCGACTTACCTGATGAAGAAGTTATAAATTCAGAAAAGCTTAAATCATTATTGAAAGCTTAAGAAAGATTCTAAACCTGAAAATTGGTATTATAAGTACTTTTGCTATGAAGAATACTGTACGCATGTTAACTTGAATTCTTAGATTTTACTTTAAATTCGAAAATTTTATTGTTTCAGAAATTGAAACAGTTAATATAGATCTTATGTGAAAAAAAAAAAAAAAAAAAAAAAAAAAAAAAAAAAAAAAGCTTTTATTCAATGGTGTAAATGATGGGGGGGGGGAAACTTAGACCTATGATTGCGAATAGCTGATTAGAGCCAAGACCAATATTGTTTATCTGAATGATACTGATGTTTCATGTTATTTTGTTCTCTAATCATGCAGCAGTAAAGCTAGTGATCATGAATGCACATAATAACCTACTGCATACTGATACTTCTATAGTGATGTCTCATTTACAAGAAAAGTAATTTGATCCTTAAGACTCGTATAAAATATGAAACTGTTTCAGAAGTCAAACGACAAAAATCAGCGTTATATTTTCAAATTTTCACAGGAGTAGTTTCGATAGTTTTACCGAACCACCATCCTCAGCTGCAAAAGCGCAAATGAGCGAGATAGGATATAATGATTAGTTAAGATAAGAAAGCCTGGACAGAAAATAAACTAGTTTCGCAATCTGTTGATGAAACCATAAGTAAAACATAATTTCTTTAAAGGCCGAAGGCAAAGATGGATTGAAATTAGGATCGTTAACTAGAACAGAAAGATTTTTTTGAATGTGAAATGCCTCTATAAAATCCAATTCTCCAATGGAAGATAGTTTTTGAATAATTTTGGCAGCAGAAAAACTGAAAGTGTGATTTTCGGACCAACAATGTTGGGCAACAGAAGACTTCTGTGTTTCTTATTCTGTGTTCTGATTAATTCAACATGTTAGAACTATTTTAAGTGAACAACAGTCTGAAACATTAATATATTTAGCTGTCAGTATATTTGAATTACATAGTGCAGCCAGCAGAAATATCGTAGTAGCAGTCTAGATTTCAGATACGAAATAAAATGTTTGAAGTTTTCGTTTTCTTTACCTATTATTATTATTATTATATATGTTTCGAAAAATACGTAGTTAACAAATTTAGAATTAAATTTTAAAATATTTTCTCTTTTGTCAATAAAATGTTTTTCCTTTTGTTAAAAAAATTCTGCCTGGTCGGCTGTTTTCGAATCGTGCATCCGGCACGCAATTGAATTTGAGACCATTATTGACATTAAACACTATAATTTACCATTTTAGGATGAACGTGCATGCATATTTTCGCTGGGTTATGAGAATTGTTAGGTTACTAATTTTCACGATACTGCTGAAAATGTTAGCGGGTACAAAACGTTTTTGGCGTGTTGAATGAGTGAATAGTCGGCTTGGATATTTTATTTTTTTATATGTTGTGTTTAACAACTCAGTGCAAAGTGTTTACATTTTGAGTAGTTTAAAGTGGTAACTACTGACTGTGCTCTGTTATATTAAGAACAGCTGTACGGATACTTCTGTAGAAAGTTCCAGAACTATAAAGTGTTTCTTTGTGAAAATAATTTTATTAATTCATCATCGGTTCTGTGTGCATTCAGTCCATTATGAACCTGTGCCCAAAAATATGTAGGTATATTTAGTAATTATGTGCTTCATAACTTCATTTTATTCAAGAAATGTAGCTACCTTATGTTTTAATTTCATGGAAATGAAATCAGAGAGAGATCTTCGTTCACCAATGGCTACATGGGTAATCTACTAGGTGAGCTAACCTGCTTTCATTTTATGTCATGTCATTTTTGGATGTCTTCATTTGTAGTACCCGAGTTTTGTGAGTAATCCATATAGCATGTAAATATAGTTTGAGAAAACATTAAAAGCAATATATTATCATTCACGAAATATAAATATCCGACGTTTATAAATTGTGATTACCTTATACTAATTCCCTTTCTTTTTAACCCTTTATGGAAACAGAACTTTTGTCGCTACCACAAAAAATGTTCTTATTATGTTATGATCTAGTTAGTATTCAAAGTTGTTCTTATTATGTTATGATTCAGTTAGTATTCAAAGTTGATTATGTCTTTCAAGTGTTCTGCTTTCACCCTGTTAAAATGTATAAAGTCAAAGAAATTCAAGTGTAGTAAATCCAATGCATTACTTATTGAAAACGCACTATACAAAAGGCTGAACCTGATGCATGCAGTTACGTATCTCGATTGTTGAAAACGTGATAGATGTATACGATGAAAGCTGATTGATGACGGAGAAGATACAATCGTCTCCGGTTTAATATTCTTTTACTGTAGGCAAGTATATTTTATGCAGCTATACAAAGTGGAGCAGTAAGCGAGTCTGTTCATATATAGCAGTTACACTGATACCACTTTTTTAATAATCTTTGAACAAAATTATTCATTAATTTTTAAGCTGCTTACAGATCACTCGATTTTCCTGTTTCTTTCTCGAGAATTTTTCTTTTTAATTTTTTGACCTCACGTCATAGCAGGTAATATCGAAATAACTTTGAAATTATAAAAAAAATATTTAGTTTCACTTTTAAAGCTTTTCAATTATCTTAATTTTAACTAAATTTTCATCATTAGTATTTTCTATAATTTTTGAAATGTACCATTTTTTAAAATCATCTAGATATAATTCAGAAACGTGGCTCGGTTGAAGAGTTTTCATCTGCTTCTTGAAAAAAGGGCCAAGAAAGTTTTAACAATATTACATTTAAAAAACATTAAAATTGTTTTCATAATTTGAAATGTTTATGTTTTGCGTATTTCCTTTTGAGTAGCAGCCCCATCTTTCCTTACTTAATATTGATTTAATTTTTATCCCTTGATTGATTAATTAATTTAGCAGCATACTGCGCCACTTTGATAATATATCTAATTTCAATTTGAAATTTCTCAACTCTGATGTTTGTCTTTGAATCATTCAAATCATATAATGCTTCTGAAATTTTATAGCCATATAAAGTTTTTAAAGTTTTGTTGTTATTCGGGTATTTTCAGTGTAAAACTGCGTGTACAACTAAAAGTATCTGTGATGTTAATACATGTTTCTATATATAATTCTCTTGAAATGACGATCAAACATTATCCATAGTATGAGACAAAATATTTTGACAAAATTCTTCTTTCATGTACTGATGATTCAAGTATCACATACTATGTTAATACAACCGGGCAATTGCATGCAGTTAACATATACTTTTGTTATATATTGTAAACAAAATTCAACAGAAAAAAAACTCCTATTACATATTGTGGCAGTTCGAATATCAACATAAATTACAGGCTTTGCAATAAAATAGGATAAAATATCAAATTTGATAAAATTTCTGACTAAGATTAAATAAATACCCGAATGGTATATATCTTCAGAAGTTATCAGAATGTAAAATGGCTGTGTGTAATAAGGAAGCGAAAACAAGTCGTTATGAATGCTTAAAATACAGGATATAGATAATGTTTTTAAAATCCAGTAATCCCCATTGGAAGCACGCATTTTTTCTTGGAGTAATATAATACTGTATGCAAGAAAAGCGTAACAGCATTTCAGTGATTATGTATATAATGTACTCGTTAATGATGCATGCTATTATAATTAAAATGGTAAGGTGATTTAAAATACTATTAAAATTTTGTGACGCATTGAAAGGATATGCGCAGGTTTATTTTAACCATTTTGGTTATGAATGAATCTGTATGAGAATAGTATAATTTATATTAAATACACTATTCTCATACGGTTATTTCATGCTGATTAATGATGTACTGTAATTTTAATTTTGTTTCGCATAACGTAAGTATACAATATTAATTGTTTCGTATAACCTTTCTTCACAGATGTAAATAATTCTGGAAGAATATCCGAGCCACCTGCGTGCGGTTAAAGGTTTAGAAAGCTTAGTAGAACTAATCTTTGTCTGTAGGAAAAGATCGGGTAATTTTTCTATTGAATCTTATTTTAATTGAATAGCAAATCTAAAATAAAATAGTTATTATCTTGCGTGTATAATATATAGTAATGAAATGTAATAAGTAAATTAATATCCAAATAGTGTTTTTAAAGGCTATAATGAAGAAATTTTATCGCAGCAAATATCCATTTATATTTATGATAAACTGTTATTTAGCTCAACATGAAGTACCGAAACAAACGAATTTTACGGTTTAACATTTGTCATGTAGCATAAATTAACACACATATTTTCTTGTGCATTCTACTATGGAATCCATTACTTACGCCTTTTTAAAATAAAAACTTACGACTTACTGCCCTGCATTGGCAGCAGAAGTAGCTTTATCGTCGCTATGGAATTCGGTCGCTACAACGTAGCTGGTCTGTAACTGCTTTAATATTTATTTTTATCAATGAATTATATTATCGGATTACATAATTAGATGATTTTTATATGGATATTTTTATTATTTATATGCAATTTGTATAAAGCAGAAGCAGTTGAATCCATTATAGCTATAGCAAAACGAAACTTTGCATTCGTATTTAGGCGCCATTTGATTATTGGCCATTAAACAGTATACACATCAAAGGAGTTAGTTACAAATTTATGTTTTTACAGCTGTCAGAACAAGAAAGGTGGATTTAAGCTATAATAATAATAATAACGTATGAAAACATTTTAAAATTAGATATCACAAGGATCTATTTGATGCCACTGAGAAAAAAAATAACTTTGACTGGAACTCCTATGTCTCCACTTCCTATGAATGGCAAGCATTTCTGGTGAAGGAAAGAGTTTTGAACATTTATCGCATGGAAATGCAGTAAAAATACCTAAAATACAAAGCCATAAATATAATTCATATAAAAATTTCCACACACTTGTAAAGAGATATAAGAGATAAGCAATTAATAAGATAATCTTATAAACACATGAAATTAGAAATTCGATGCAACTGGACAAATTAACATATGAGATCAAAATATGTTTTGGAATTTACGAAATATTGAGATAAAATATGAATCAAAAACTATAACTAAAATGCTATTCAATAATCCTAAAATAATAAGTACCACATAAAAAAGGATTAAAAGTAATTCTTAAAAACTATTCTTAAAACTATGCTAATATTGTAGGAAGAAGTACAAAATTCGAGATAAAAATAACTTAGCACACAAGTTTTTTATTAATAATACAAAATTTTATATTAATAAATAAGTTTTTATATTAACAGTAAAATTGTTCTGTGTTTTATTACTACATACAAAGTAACAACTTATAAAATATTTAAATATCATACTACAAGAAAATATTTAAATATCATACTACAAGAAAATATTTAAATATCACTCTAAAGTTCAAGAGCCTAAAATATAGAAAATAAAACGAGAAGAAACTTAAAATTGATACTTTGATATTTTATTTAGTTATTCTAAAGTTATTCTATTTCTGTAAGGGATATCACCGACACCATGCACGAATTTGCCCCTTTTTTGCTGTTTTTCTTTACATGCATTTTCTAGGCTGCTTTATGCTAGATTGATAGAGAGAGATCAATATAAAAGAATTATTTTAAGGAAAAAAAATTCGCAATAAAGGCTTTGCAAATTTACGGTTTTGAAGATCTGTTGATTTTATTTAAAAAAAAATTAATTAACAGTGAACGAGCGTGCTTCCATTCACGAAAAAGAGCAAATTTGTGTCTTTTCCCGATTTTTTCTTCAATGTATTTTTTTTTTTTTTTCTTTTTTAGCACAATCAACTGGATATGAAATATGCAAGCTTTACTTCAGAAATCATCCTCTTAAAAGTTTACAAAGTACAATTAGAACCTGAATTCAGAGTATACAATTCTACACTCTCTATAGCAGAAGGTCCCATCAGTGTGCGGGGGAATGCGATCAACCTTTTGTTTAGCAGGTTGGTTTAGTTTATGAATACAACAAACTAGTTTTATTCAAATGTTGATTTTAATCAGCATTTTTTATAATTTTTGCTTAATTTATCATACACGAAAATAATTAAAATCTAAATAACCGTATCTATGTATTTCTCGAGTTTTGGAAAGGAGGGAGATTGAATTTCTTTTAGCAATGGTGAAAGGGGTGTATGAAATAAATCAAGTTAAAAACATCTGCTCTGCAGTGTCCCTACCTCTCATGTTACATTCGTTTGTACTCAGCTGTGCACACAATATTTTATCTACCTTTGATTATTTGTCCTTAGTGACTCCAGAAATGTGATAATCAAGCGTAAAAGTGATATTCGAAACTGCTTATTAAAATTCTAACTACTAATTGATGATATTCATTCTGCAATTCATGTATAATTGAAAAAGTTTAGAAAAAATTAATTCTGAGATAGGTAATAGAATAATTCTGAGTTATTTGTCAATATTATATCTATTTCTAAAACTTTTAACAATTCTTTTCGAATTTCAGATCTTATTCCCTTTTTTATTAGCTTTTTTGTTTTACTTTGCTTCGTCTCTATATCTAGTTTTTCTACCTTTTGTGGTTTACTTTAAAAGTAATAATTACAAAAAAGCAGAAAGGATAATATATAAAAAAGCAGAAAGGACTTTTGCGTTTTTAAATTACTGCTCTCGTTTAATCACATATTTAGATGGATGCCATAGATACTCGTTCATAGTTTATATATACATATATATTTCGTTATAATTTTAATTCAAAGTGCTCGTAATTTCCTGAAATACTTATAGAATCTAAAAGGGATAAGAAATTTTTGATCATCAAATGCATATGAAAATCCAGATATTTGAAAGCTCAAGAAAGTTGTCATCTAAAAGTTCGATTTCGATTCCGATCCATCTGGAAAGGTAAATCTTGTGGATTTCGGATTGAAAATTGACCTGAAATAAGAAAATACTATTACAACACAAAATTATTCTAATGTTATTCGCTAAATAAAATACACGAAAATTTATGAATATTTTTCTCATACGTCTTTTCTCCATTATAACACTGATTTTAAAACAGTGAGTATGCTAAAAATAAGCAAATATTATAACAGGGGGCTTCAGTAGATTGTAATTTACATCTCATTTCACCTTCTCTCTTTTGTAAAGTAATAAGTCCCATATGTGCTAAATGTTATAAAGTACTGGATGGCTACAAGAAGTAATAATTTTATGGTGTTTTCTAAAATAAGAAAACAGAATAACAAAGTAAATAAATGACTACGAAAAGCACATTTCTACGTAACTTTGCGACATAATGAAATCTTATGCTATGTTATTCTTTAAAATGTTCTGCAGTAAAAAAATTCCTCGAGACTTTGGAGATGAAACATTGAGATTTTTGCAAGACAAAATGAAGTGAATCAAGCCAACGTAAAACTGAAAACATTTTAAGATTTTTGGATGACTAGGATAAATTGAAGCAAGTCAAGTTGAAGCTGAAACAGTTTGAGAATTGTGCATTAGTCGGTTTTTATGTCTGTCGTTACAAAGTAGAATTTGGAGTTGTTAGGGAATTGAAAGTTGTATTATTTTTTCAAATATTTTTTACAAATTTTCCTTTTCAGGTCTACATCAACAGCGGTCATTATTTAAAAAAAATTTTCTGTATTTTCTTTTTAGGTATTTATGGAATTGATTTCACTCACATAAAAATATTTTTTTCAGGTGTATATAGAAATAATTTTATTGAAATTAAAATGTTTTCATACGTTTCTTTTCAGATGTACATAGAATTTGTAAATACTTTTTTCCAGGTGTATATAGAAATGATTTCATTCAAATTAAAATGTTTTTATACATTTCTTTTCAAGTGTACATAGAACATGTAAATTTTTCTTTTCAGATGTAAATACATTTTTTTATTCATTGCATGCATTTTTGTAAACACACACAAATATATATATATATCTTAATCGTGTGTGTGTGCAATTTTGTCTGTGATTCTGTAACAACAGACCAGGGAAGGGGCTGATACCTGGGAGAAAAAAATAACCTCCCTGGTCGATGATATTGCAGAGGAGACCCCCAGGTGTCAGGCAGTTCATGCCGGCAAAAGCCTATTTTTTTGTGCAAGTTTTTGAGTTCAATATAAACTTATAACTAATTAATTACTTTTGTTCATTTCAGGTGAATTCATTTTTGATAAATACGGATTCTAGCTCACCCATCTGGCATACTTACTCAGTAGATTTTAAAAATTATTTTATGTTTTTTTCTTAACAATTCACCCAATAACTGATTTCATTCATATAAATTTTTTTTTTCACATGATACTTAATATACTCAAGGGATAGGCCTTTAATGAGTGTAATACGTCTTTCACAAAGTTCTTTCTTTTACAGACATAGATGGAGTAAAATATTTTAAGGGTTCACGCAGCCGACACTTTATGAAATGTTTGATAAAGTTTCTATATTAATGGACTGTGCTATCCGAAGAATCCGTTGCAGTAGTTGATGGTAATGTGTGTACAGTCCTAATGTTTTTGTTTCATTGATTTTTTTGTTAAATATATGCCTATATGCATATCTATGTAAATAAAATGTACTCTGATAAACTTCATTTTGTTGAATATGTTTCCCCCCCCCCCCAATATTCTCTAACACGTAATTCTTTTACTATGAAAAAATATTTCAGTCCCCTCAGTTTGGTGTTAAACGATTTTCATTGTATACATATTTTAAATAATCATTGATTTAAAAATTATATTTCTGTTTTTCATTTAAATGAAAAATATTTCTACAAATTTCACATAGAAACTACTTTAGACACCAGTGATGAGTGGGTGCAGCTCGCCCATCTGGAATACTTGGTAGATTTAAAAAATTATTTTCTGTTATTTATTTTGAATGCGATAAAAACAGGCGACTAAGTAATTAATTTTGTTTATATGCATGCATATATATATATATATATATATATATTCATTTTCAAATGTATATACAGGGATATTGGACAAATAAACAACTATTGACACAATACGAGCTATATCCACACAATGATGGAACACAGTGTGCAGCAGATGCAAGACATGGGCATGATTCACATGATATTTAATATACTGTAATGTACAGGGATAGGCCTGTAATGAGTATAATACGTGTTCCTCAAAGTTGCTTCTTTTATAAATGTTCTAATCCCAGCGAATGGGCTGGATGCATGGGTGTTTTCGTTATTTTCCCCATGTATAATGTGTATACGAGGCACTTAAAAAGCCGGCAAAAAGGGCATCTCTCCCCTTAGCCAGATTGCACTCGAGTGCTTTGCCCTAGCTGAATGTGCTACACCACTACTTCACACAAGGAGGTAAAAATCACACTTCCTGTGGTTGTTCCCTAATTATTAAAAATATTTTGATAATTGTTATCTGTTCTTACAATGTTCATAACATTACCCATATTATTTAACATTCTGTTATTTACCAGCAATTTTATAATCTGCAAGTTTTAGTTTTACAATTTTTGATTTTTTTTTTAATTAACACCTTTTTACACAATTTGCAAATGAGTTCAATAGCCAAACGTTCCCTTTGAAATCACATCTGAAGAACTGTTGTAGAACATTATGCAACAAACATTTTGCTGTTCATTAAAATAAAGGAACACTTTTTCACTCGCATTTTGAGTAGAATTTGATGTAGATTGAAAAGTTGTTTTCAACTCAGCTGCACTTACACTCGCAGTTGTATTCACATTTGATTTTGACATGGACTTTCACCATTTGTCATAGAAGATTTAAGTGTCAGCAATTTTTTCTGGCGTAACAGCATCTACAGATAACCATCTACCATGAATATTTTTCAGACGTGCACGAGCTTTTTTACACCTGTTGATGCTTTGGGTTTATGGT
Source organism: Stegodyphus dumicola (assembly GCF_044657685.1). NCBI lineage: Eukaryota > Metazoa > Arthropoda > Arachnida > Araneae > Eresidae > Stegodyphus > Stegodyphus dumicola. The sequence goes on from NC_140776.1 coordinate 42,428,615, forward strand.
ACCACTTGCTAATACCCATGTTGATAGCATACATAATAAGAAAGAAATTTACCAGTATAATCAAAATAAAATATTATAAGAACATTTTTAGAAGGTAAACAAAGACAACTGACGAACACACTTCAGGTCAAAAAACCCACGCTTGAAAATGTGAACAAACGTGCCGAAAGCAGTTACGGCTAAGATCAAAGGTTTGCTCGCAGTAAAATGTATTACTTGCGGCAATGAAAAGATTGTAAAATAACGCTTCTAAAATGTTTGTCTACCATTTTACAGACATTTTAATGCAGTATATATTTACTGTTATGAAACATGATTACAAAAGAGATGTATCAAAGGTTTGCTGAATCAAAACATGATTACAAAAGAGATGATCAAAGGTACCATGAATATTTTTCTTCATGAATTATTCTACCATGAATTTTTTTCACTTGCTAATACCCATGTTAGCATACATAAAAAAAAAAAGAAATTTACCAGTATAATCAAAATAAATATTATAAGAAGAATTTAGAAGGTAAACAAAGACAACTGGCAAACACTCATCAGCTAAAAAAAACCACGCTTGAAAATGTGAACAAACGCGCCGAAAGCAGTTAAGGCTAAGAGCCAAGGTTTGCTCGCGGTAAGATGTATTACTTGCGGCAATGAAAAGATTGTACAATAACGCTTCTAAAATATTTGTCTACCATTTTCATGACAGTATATATTTACTGTTATGAAACATGATTACAAAAGAGATGTTAAGTGTAAAATTTATAGACAGGAGTTGAAGTTTACCAAAAAGAATTTAAATAAAGGAAATTTTACTACTTCGTACAAGCGGCCGGTAGATTTTTAAAAATTATTGTCTGTTATTTATTTATTTATTTATTATGAATGCAAATTAAAACAGGCGACTAAGTAATTAACTTTGTTTATATGTATTTATATATATTTTCATTTTCAAATGTATATACAGGGGATATTGGACACATGAAAAACTATTGACACAATACGAGGTATATCCACACAATGATGGAACAAGGTGTGCAGCAGATGCAAGACATGGGCATGATTCACATGATATTTATTATACTCAAGGGATAGGACTGTAATGAGCAAATGAATATGTTCCACAAAGCTGCGTCTTTTATAAACATCCAACGTTCGAATCCCAGCGAACGGACTGGCTGCATGGGTGTTTTCGTTATTTTCCCCATGTATAATGTGTATATGAGCCACTTTCACTTAAAAAGCTGACAAAAAGGCATCCCTTCCCTTAGGCAGATTGCATTCGAGTGCTTTGCCGTAGCTGCATACGCTACACCACTACTTCACACAAGGAGGTAAAAATGACACTTCCTGTGATCGTTGGCTAATTATTAAAAATATTTTTATAATTGTTATCTGTTCTTAGAATTTTCATAACATTACCCATATTATTTAACATTCTGTTATTTATCAGCTATATTATAATCTGCAAGTTTTGGTTTTTACAATTTTTGATTTTTTCTAAAATTAACACCTTCTTACACAATTTGCAAATGAGTTCAATAGCCAGTAGCATTCATCGTTGCAGCATTATGCAACAAAATTTCGCTGTTCATTAAAATATAGGAACAATTTTCACTCGCATTTCGAGTGAAAAGTTGTTTTCAACTCAGCTGCACTTAACTCGAAGTTGTATTCACAATTAATTTTGACGCTGGACTTTCATTATTTGTCATATCCGTTAAAGGAGATTTATTTTAAGTGTCAGCAGTTTTTTCTGGCATAACAGCATCTACAAATCACCTTCTACCATGAATATTCTTCATACCTGCAGGAGTTTTTTTAGACCCGATGATGCTTTGCTACCACTTGCTAATAACATACGTAAAAATGATATACATTATGATAGCATACGTATAAAGAAAAATTTACCAGTATAATCAAAATAAAACAAATTTGTCTTCAGACAAAGTAGACAGATGTTTTTTGTTGCACCCGCTAAGTCTTTCTGCACCGATTGCCGAAAAATCAAGCATAGGTGCGAAGGAAAGGTACATAGAAAGGGGAGCAATTTCGTATTTCAGAGGAGAGTAAAAAGGAACTTCGTATATTTTATACGAGTTCGAAAGGCCAGGAAGAAAAGATGGGACAAAATAAAGTAAAAAATAAATGGCCCAAAAGTAATGGAGAGGAAAAAAAAATTATTTATAATTAAAAAAAAAAGGGGGCCTATAGAAAGGAAAGGAAGTAAGAGAATTTTGTAAAAAAAAAAAAAAAAAAAAAAAAAAAAAACCACGATTGGGCTCTAGAGTGTAGTCAAAGTTGTTATTTACATTAAATAGAGTCTTCCAGGTGTGTGTTTTGTTAAGCTGAATAGATGTAAAGATGAGGGAAAATTAATAATAAAATAGTTAATATTGGGGGTCTACTCACATAACAGTATTAGTCAAGTTTAGAAGCTAACTTTTGCTATAACAGGGAAACTAAAATTTTTAAATTTAAACTTTTATTTTTTAACATGGAAACCAATATTAGCCTCTACCTTGAGACACAGTAACAGAAGACAGATAAGATCAAGATACATATAATATCATGCAAAGTTATACATTAACTAAGTAACATCATCTATTGCGGTTTCCAACATATTTATATACTCAGAAAACACCATCAGATAAAATCCTAAATCCAAAACAAAAATTTGTCTTCTGTAAACAAACGCACCGAAAGCAGTTACAGTTACGACTAAGATCACCGGGAATGAAACAATTGTAAAATAACGCTTTTAAATGTTTGTCTACCATTTTAAAAACATTTAAAGTTTGTATTTACTGTAAGCGATGTTAAGTATAAAATTTATAGACAGGAGTTAACCAAAAATAATTTAAATAAAGAGTCTACTGTTGCCATATCAAACCCGAAAATTTTCGCGATTACACTTCGCAAAAGCGCCCATTAGCGGCTGAGCGGTAAAATCGCTGGACACTGGTGGTTCGGTCCAACTTTCGAATACCGGCGAATTTTAACATGGGAATTATTTTAAAAACGAACAATTAAAATTTGGCTTCGGCCCGCTCAGCTGGCGGACTTGCCCGCTAGTTTTCCTTATTATGCGAAAGTGAATCATTTAGACCTGTCTAATATAAGTTTTTGGAGGTCAATCAAAAATTGCAATTCTACTGCTCTTAGCTGAAATTTATTAACCCAAAAGATCTATTAGTCTCGAAACACGATTTTGCGTTGTTTCACTTTTCATTTGAGTCTGTTGCCATTCGGGGAAACGTAAGATATTATTCTTTCATATTTAATCTGCCTTTTATTAACAAACTAAGCTATTTAAAAGAAATAGATGCAGTTCTTAAGAATATCCTTTTTTTATTTTTTAATCTGATAGATTTAAATAAAATGTGTTTTGTTCAAAATTTACCTAATTAAACGCATTAATTATTTTTAAAGAATAAATTAGATATTTTATCACTTTATATTTCAGAAGATATGTGAAGTTCCCATGTTAGTCTAAATGCACATTCATCTAATATTCTATAAAATAGTTCGCTATTCCGTCTAATCCATATCGATAATCTCTACTGATAAACCATATTGTTGCGTGCGTACGGGTTCGTTACGAAATAAGTGCACAAGTCCGATGAAAAATGAACAAAAATTTATTATTATAACAACAAATATGATTAAATGTCCTCAAATAATCGAGCAGTATCACAATATATCACAGTAGTTATCTTTAACTACTCAAACGTTCAAAAGAAATTAATTCAAAACAGCTAAAGAAAGCTAATCCGCGAATTCGCTACAATCAACAAGAGCAGTTTTCTAAACAACAACAAACTAAGCAACTACCACGAACTGAAATCGAAATCGAAATCGAGTCAATGGCTAGGCGGCAATTAGTAGCCAACCGCTACTTTAACCGTCTCTGTTGGTAAATTGCCCTAAGGCGTTGGTACTTAAGTTTTTAATTAAGGCGATTTACGCCGCGCCAACTAGGCGAAACTTGTCAAATTTTGTGAAATGTAGGTGGAGTAAGGGAGATGATTGGCAGGAGCCTGTCACGCCGGTGGTCACCAGCTTACGCGTACAATGAGAAATATTGGAAATATTAATAATTATCAAGTTTTGAAACAGGTTATCTAGATTGAAATAATTAAACTAATATCACGATCTAAATGAAGACAAATGGCACAACTAAGTGCAACAGATTAGCTAAACAAAATATTCAAATTCATCCTTTCTGTAAAACACAGATTGGACAGTGGTAGTCACGTGGGAGTCACCCTCCCGTGAACTGTCCACAGCCCAATGCATCTTGAAATAGTAGATATCACAATTCAGTGAAGTCTTGGTCTGAGAAATTAAACACTAAAGTTCTTGTACAACACTGAGGCACATGAGTTACTGTAACTATACACTATGTACATATAGGGACGGCGATATTTAAGCGAAGTGGCAAATGGTGAAAAACATTTTACACTAGCAATAAATAATCAGAGCTTTGAAGATCCAGGTACACGGATCATGTCCATAAGTCCACAATATTACAAAGTCTCTGATATAACAATAAGAAGATTACGAAAATTACAAATATAAGATCAGTGCTTTGAAGATCCAGGTACACGGATCATGTCCATAAGTCTATAAAGTTTCAAAGACACTGGTAAAATGACACAATGAAGATAAAATAAAGATAATAGTACTATGTACAATATATACACATTTCACCATTTGCTGTTATGGAAGATGCCTCTTGGGCGCTTTGCTGCAATTTCTATAGTAGGATCATAATTTATCAGATTACGGATATGTTCGTATTGAGAAAGTTCTATTTTAGCATAGAAATTGTGGCTCGTGGTGAGAATTTGATCATCTATGGGTCTTATTTTTAGTTCTTTATGTATCTGCAGGTTACGTACGAACCATGGGGAGTCAACAATTTGTCTGAGTATTTTGTTCTGAAAGACCTGTAGTTTGTGTCTATAAGTCTTGTACACAGTGGCCCAGATAGGCACTGCATAAAGTAGGGTGGGTCTTATTAAGCTGGTATAGATCTTCTTCTTGAGACTGATATTTAATTTAGCATTTCTTCTTATTAAAGGGTAAAGAGACATTTTAGCAGCGGTGGCTTTGCGCAAGGCATACTCCGTGTGTTCTTTGAATAACAGCTGTGAGTCGAAGACCACTCCTAGATACTTGGTACTTGAAACAATTGCTAGGGCTTGATCATTAATTTTTATATTTACATTTACAGGAGTGAACTTCCGATGACGTCTGAAAAGGAGAATTTGGCTCTTTGACGGATTTACTTTTAATTTCCATGAATCATAATAGTGTGCTATGATATTTACTGCGCTTTCAAGTTTATCTACAGCGAGCTGAGGTTTTAGCGACTTGGTTAAAATTGCTGTGTCGTCGGCATATTTCACTACTTTTGCATTCAAAGGAACCGGCATATCATTCGTGTAGATATTAAACAGAAGCGGTCCCAGAACGCTTCCTTGAGCCACTCCGCTTTTAATTCTTTTTCTTGAAGAGAGAGAGTCATTAATTTTTACCTGAAAGGTCCTGTTTTTAAGATAACTTTTCATGAGCTTAATAAAACTGATGGGCAGATGAACAAGGTGCAGCTTGTAGAGGAGACCCTCATGCCACACCTTGTCAAATGCTTTTTCTAGGTCTAGAAAGCAGCTGGCGATTGTGTTCTTTTTTGCGAAGGAGTCTGCAATAAATTCTGTAACGTTCAGTAGTTGGTGCACGGTACTATGACCGGCTCTAAAACCAAACTGCTCTTTACATATAATTTCCTTATCCTCTAGATGTTGAGTTCATCTCTTTTGGAGCACACGCTCAAATACCTTTCCCAAACTGGGGAGAAGGCTGATCGGACGGTAGGAGTTTAAGTCCTTTGGGGTTTTCCCCGGCTTGACAAACGTAATTATCTGCGCGTGCTTCCACTGTTGCGGAAAGTAATTGAGCCTCATACAAGCATTGACTATGTTTGTAATGAGGACTATGTAGGTTCTTGGGAGAGCTTTGAGAACCGTATTGGTGATGCTATTGTAGCCGGGAGCTTTCCTGGACTTTAAGTTGCTAATTATATTACTTATTTCTGCTGTAGAAGTTGGGTTGAAGTGATTATTACAATTTCTGTCAGCTAGGTGGTTAATGAAATTATCGACTTCTTCATCTGTCTCATAATTATTAGAAGCATGATTGGTGAACGTCTTTTCTAGATGCTGCGCAAGGGCTTCCGCCATGTCATGTTCAGAATAAGCAATTCCACTACTGGTGTGGAGAGGACCAATATTTCTGTTATTAGTATTCCTTAAGGAATTTCCAATACGCCAGACTGTATTCGGAGAGAAATCCATGGAGTCTAAGAAATCGTCCCAACAATTTGATCTGTTCTCTAGGAGGAGGGTCTTGATGTTCCTAATTTTTCTGTTCAGATTTCTTTTAACAGTGGGATCGCCTGTTCTTCGCCAGATTTTTGCTGTGCGGTTTTTGTCTTTTATTTTCTCAATGATGTGGTCGGGGAGCTTATCTTTCTTATAATCTTTGAATTTGGTGGAATCATCAAGGGCTTTCTTAATTTTACTATTGATCTTAGTGATATTGTACTCAATGTCTACAATATCGGCAAGAGCCGGGTGTGCAGGTAATTGTTCTAGAGAATTATTGAATTTCTGCCAGTTTATAATTTTCTTTAAAGGCAAGGTCTTCTCAAAGCCATGGTAAGTAAATTTAACAGGGAGATGGTCAGAGGTTAATTGATTAATCACCTGTAGGAAAGGGATTTGCTCCCACGAACTGAGATGTTTTCCTCCTTTTATAAGATTTTAAAATCACGCGCTAGTATTTTCTAGCACTTTCTCGAAATCAAAAAGAGATATTTATTTATTTAATGCACGCGCTCTTGTATTTTCAATTTTCCGGCTTAGCTTTCTTTTAATATTCGTCACGCGCTGCACTGCGCGAGAAATAAAACCATTTAATTTATAATTGAACTAACATTAGCTTTTCAAATACCAAATTCGTACCTCTGCCCCCTTCACAAGGACTGCACGTCCCGGGCAGTACAATCCCTGGACAGGAAGCTAAACTTACAACTGTGGCATAAATGCATTAATAAGCATTACATTACAATAATAAACAACATGAACAATAAATGCAATAAATAAAACAAATCAAATGCTATCAAATACAAATCAAATACTAAATGCAAATCAAATATTAAATACAAATCAAATCAAATACACATTTAAAAACAAAAAGGACCATGGTCTTGTACTATTTACAATTATTTACATTACGTACTATGGCCTTAGTAATGAGCTAACCTGTCGTAATGAACGACTTTAGATTTAGAGTTCGAAGACTTACGGATCAGAACCACGACGTCATTCAGCCTGTTTAGGACCGTGTACGGACCATCCCAAGGTGACTGTAATTTCGGACAAACTCCTTTCCGTCGAGTTGGATTCCACAACCACACTTTGTCTCCTTCGTTGAATTGATGTTCAGTAGCTCAGTTCGTATCAGGTTTTCATCTTCTCCGTCGCCAAGTTGACTCGCTCTCGTGCAAAGTTGTGCATCACTTCAAACCGAGCCTGGAGATCTTAAATATATTCCTCAGGCGATGAAGGAGCATCCGGAGGGCGACCGACAAGAGATCACAAGGCAGGTGAAGGTCCCGACCGAAGAGCATCTGTGATGGGGAATAGCCGGTAGTCTCGAGGACAGCACTGCGGTAAGCCAGTAAAAACAGCGATAATTTCTTGTCCCAGTCCTGCTGGTTTCTGGAAACCACTAATGAGAGGTTATTAAGGATGGTTCGATTGAACCTCTCTACCATGCCGTTCGACTGGGGATGTAATGATGTCGTTTGGGTTTTGTCAATGCCGAGTAGATTGCATAGTTCTTTGATTACTACCGAGGTAAAATTCCTTTCCTGATCGGAATGTAACTGAAGAGGCACTCCGAACCTGTAAATCCAGTGCTGTATCATCACCTCAGCTACTGTAACAACCTCTTGATCAGGAATAGGATACGCTTCAGGCCACTTGGTGAAGTAATCAATGACAACGAGTATGTATTTGTTACCATCAGCAGTTCGTAGCAGAGGCTCCAAGATGTTAAAGGCGGTACGTTCAAACGGCGCACCTACGTTGTAACGTTGCAGCTTGCCTCGTCTGCGTTTCCTCGGTCCTTTCCGACCTGCACAGGCATCGCAAGATCGGCACCACTTTTGCACGTCATCCTTTGCATTATTCCAGTAAAAGCGCTCACGAACTCTCTGTAAGGTTTTCATAATTCCAAAGTGACCTCCTGTAGGGCTGTTATGTAGTTCTTTAAGGACATCAGGAATCCGGGATCTTGGAAGTATCAGTTGCCATCGGAACGTCTTCCCGTCATCCGATTCAAATTTCCAGTACGAATTAATTAATTAATAATAATATAATAATAATAAGACGCCGTTTCGAATGTGAAGTGAATCCCAGAGTGCCCAGTATTGTTTTGTTGTAGGACTACAGATAGAAATGTTCTGCCAAGTAGGTTTTCTGTTTGATGACTCCATTAAATCAATAATGGGTTTAATGTCGCGATCTTCCAGCTGGTCTTTCCTGACTTCATCATCACTCCACGGGTCTCGATCAGCCGATGTTGATGTTGTAATTTGTCTTGCGACCGGAGTCAGCAGCTCGTATTTCGCTTCCACCCTGGAACAATATCGGCAGCTTTCTGGGCAAGGTCGTCTAGACAGGGCGTCGGCGTTCCCGTGTGATGATCCGTTACGATGACGGATAGTGATGTCATATTCTTGGAGTCTCTGTATCCAACTGGCTATTTGACCCTCAGGATTCTTGAAATTTAAAAGCCAGGCCAATAAGGCATGGTCCGTGCGGAGGAGGAATTTTCTGCCGTATAGATAATGATGGAAATGTTCTACAGCTTTAATTATGGCGAGCAACTCTTTCCTGGTGACACAGTAATTCCTCTCCGGTTTAGACAGGCACTTGCTCCAGTACGCCACTACACGTTCTTGGCCATCTATTTCTTGGGACAAAACCGCACCGACACTTTCATTGCTCGCGTCCGTGTCGAGAGTAAATGGTCTGTCGAGCTGAGGATATGTCAGGATTGGAGCAGATGTTAAAGCTTCCTTTAAGTTGTTAAATGCATCCTCGCATTCTTTTGTCCACAAGAACTTTTGCTTACTCTCTGTCAGCTTGTGAAGGGGTCTTGCGATGGAAGAAAAGTCCTTCACGAATCGCCTATAGTAGGTGCAAAGCCCTAGAAAGCTTCTCAGCTGATTGACATTTTCGGGATGTTTCCAGAATTTAACGGCTGATACCTTTTCAGGATCTGTGCACACACCTTCTGCAGAGATGACATGTCCCAGGTAAGTCACTTCCTTTCGGAACAATTTGCATTTAGCGGGACATTTAGATTGGCTTCTTTCAGTTTCTGAAGCACCTTTCTAAGATTTTCTAGATGCTATTCAAAACTCTTTCCGACGATGATGATATCGTCCAGGTATATCAGGCAGGCTACGTAGGAAAGACTTTCAAAACAGTCTCCATGAGGCGTTCGAATTTTGCCGGCGCATTACACAGTCCAAACGGCATCACCTTGAATTGCCAAAGCCCTTGTCCCGTAGTAAATGCCGTCTTTTCTCGGTCATGAGGGTGTATTTCTACCTGCCAATATCCATTCTTTAAATCAAGCGTTGAGAACCACTTGCTTCCAGAAAGAGTGTCTAGAATGTCGCCAATTCTAGGAAGAGGGTAACTGTCTTTCTTCGTAACTTCATTCAACCGGTGATAGTCAACGTAAAATCTTGTTGATCCGTCTTTCTTTCTGACGAGAACGATGGCAGATGCCCATGGACTTGCTGAAGGCTCGATGACATCGCCTTCTTCCATATCTTTTAACAGTGTTCGCACCTCTTCCTGTTTAGCAAACGATAGAAGCCTTGGATGTTGTTTGATCGGGGGATGATCGCCGGTATCGATTCTATGTTGTGTCAAACTAGTTCGACCCACGTCAGAAAATGAGCGGGAGAAAACAACTTGAAAATCTTTAATAACGCGATCGGCAGCATTCTTCTCTTCATCGTTTAATTGCACATTCTGAAGTAACTCTGATGTAATGCTTTCTGAAGACACGGATTCTTGGATGTTACTCTTTCTTTCAACGGTGGTTACTGGAGTACATGTTGCAACCACTTCACCTTTCTTTATAACTCTCGCCTTCTCAGTTACATTGGCGACTCTCACCGGGATAACCGTTCTGGATAGGTCGACGAGAGTTGAGGCTACTAGTACTCCTTTTGGGCTATTACAGTTATCGGGATATTCTATGATGCCGTAGCGGAAATTTCTATTTTCGGCTATAGATCCAGGAAGTAAAAACTCGGTTCTTGCGGGTATTGTGATATCATCTTGAGCTATAATTTTGTGGATAGATTTCACTCCATCATTAATTCCGAATAGGGCTATGTCCTCAGATGTAGAACGCAATTCGTTATTTTTAAAGTCCAAGGAAAAATTGTATTTCCTTAGAAAGTCCAATCTGAGTATGCAAGAATCAGTTATCTCTGCTACATATGCCGTGTGATGGTAAGCAGCACTTCCAAACGTGATGTTAACGTTTATTTTTCCTTCGATGTCGATCTTCTCACCGGACACAGTCTGGAGGGTAACGCAGGGCGGCGTCCAGATAAGTTTGTTTCCCAGTTGGTGAGCCAAATCTTTTCGAATGAGGGTAACGTTGGCTCCTGTATCTATCGTCATACTGCACGGAACTCCATATAATCCTATTATAAAAAGTCCATTACTGCCGCCTCTCACTGCAGAAATCTGAAACGCTTTAAACTGGGGCTTTTCATTATCTGGCAACCTCCGTCCCGCGAGATGGCCACTAATTAGTTTCCCTGCTGTTTGTTAGGAGCGCTCTTAACATCCGTACCCTGGGGTATTCTGCAATTTCGTCGTATTTGTCCTTCAGCACCGCAGTTCCAGCACTTAACGGTCGGTTTCTTTACACCAATATTCCGTCTCAAGGCATTCATTTGTCTAGTTAAATCGTCTAGACGAGCGGTGACTTGATCCCCTGGCTCCTGGACTTGAGCAGCTCTGACTGGGTGGCGGTCTCGACGAGTGGCTTGCTGGGCTGCCTCGAATTTCATGGCGCACACTAAAGCGCTTTTCAAATCTTTAACATCCGCCATTCGCAGTGCTTTCTGTATTTCAGGGTCCCGGATGCCATCGATGAAATATTGCAGCAACAGGATTTCCCTCGTTTCTCTCGAGCACTCCGTAAAGGCGAGGTGGGACAACCTTTCAACATCCGTGGCGAGTTCCTGGAGTGATTTGGTGGACTCTGTTGACGGGATTTTAATTGAAGCCTGCTGTAGTCTTTTAAACATTTCTCGCCAAAGCGCAGCTCCAATGCGTCGGATAGAGCTTCGAAGTCAAGTGTTTGGTTTTCGGGAAGCGTCTGCAGGATATCCGCTGCGTCTGCTCTCAGCGAAGCGGCGAGATGACAGGCCTTAGTTTGGGAATCCCATCCATTCGCATCCGCCACTATAGAAAATTGTGTTTTATACACTTTGCAGGAGGTCTTCCCATCATAAGTGGATAACTTCAGAGAGGGACGAGCAGGCATGGATAAAAATTTAAAACCATCACTATTGTTCCCTGCCGTCGCTACGAATTTCTTTAAAATATCCACTTCTTTGGCTACTGCAGAAACCCTATCATCAATTTGTTGTTCGATTTGGTGTTGGACGGCACAAACTCTTACCTCTATATGTTCTTTTACAGAAGAAACTCTTTCTTCTATTTCTTCTTTCCCCGAAGAAACTCTTTCTTCAATTTGATCTTTTACGGAAGAAACTTTTTCTTCAATTTGTCCAACTTTATTTTCAACTGTGTCAATTCTGCCTTCCATAGCTTCAAATTTATTTTCTATTATGCAGGTAATTTCTCTTTTCATTTCTTCTTGACCAGCTTGAACGGCTTTCATTTCGTCCTTAACGGATTCCTGGCCCAATTTCATTTCCTCCCTAACAGATCTCATCTCTCCTTTAATGGAATCTTCCATCTTTTCCTGACCAGCATCCATCTTTTCTTTCATTTCTTCTTTAAATGCAACAAAAGCACTGATGAGCTGCCTCAATTGCTCCTCATCGCTCTTGTTATTGGCATTCAAACCCCACTCCTAACACCAAAAATTGTTGCGTGCGTACGGGTTCGTTACGAAATGGATGCACAAGTCCGATGAAAAATGAACAAAAATTTATTATTATAACAACAAATATGATTAAATGTCCTCAAATAATCGTGCAGTATCACAATATATCACAGTAGTTATCTTTTAACTACTCAAACGTTCAAAAGAAATTAATTCAAAACAGCTAAAGAAAGCTAATCTGCGAATTCGCTGCAATCAACAAGAGCAGTTTTCTAAACAACAGCAAACTAAGCAACTACCACGAACTGAGATGTTTTCCTCCTTTTATAAGATTTTAAAATCACGCGCTAGAATTTTCTAGCACTTTCTCGAAATCAAAAAGAGATATTTATTTATTTAATGCATGCGCTCTTGTATTTTCAATTTTCCGGCTTAGCTTTCTTTTAATATTCGTCACACGCTGCACTGCGCAAGAAATAAAACCATTTAATTTATAATTGAACTAACATTAGCTTTTTAAATACCAAATTCGTAACAATATTAAAATCTGAACTCTTTTTGACTGTGTCTTTTTTTAACCCAAAGGGTCAATTTGCCCAAAAGGGCTAATAATTTCGTTTTTGCATTTGCGTCGTCCATTATAAAGTGGCGTCTCACTTTTAAAATTGTTGCCATCAAATATCAGAGCCTGCATTATATCTAAAGAAATTAAATAATGAAGAATTTGCATGAATGCGAGTATGTTTCTCGCATTGTGGAAAAAAAAAACCAGTACCTAGATGCGTCAAATTCTGAATAACGTAATCCTCCACTCGAATATCGGCATCTGGAAGCCCAAACTTGGAATTTGGAATTTAAAGCTAACACAAAAAACGTTGAATAAATGCACCTTTGAGCGAAATATATAATCTGAAAGCGTTTAGACTTTTTTCAGTTTATTATAGGTTCATAACAGACTGAATAAAATGCAGCTAAGAATGGCAGAGCTTAGCGAGTGGTCAAAAAAAGATTTCAAACATAGAAGGATACTTATATTAGAAACAAAGCGAGAGGGGGGTATGTGTGGCCTGTATGCACTTAATTGGGAGGGGTTGCCGGGATCTCTGTCCTGGACGGCAAATTCAAGTGTTGAACTGAATCACATTTTGAATGTTGTCTAATTTTTTCTGAAACAGCAAGCTAATTTTGCTACAACATTAATAGTTCCAAGGCCAGGTTTAAAAACATCTTTACGAAGGTATATAATTAAATACTAAAAATCATTTTGATGGAACAAAGAGCTAAAAGAAAGTTAAGTACAGCCGATTACGACTATAAAGATAAGATCAGAGAAAGACAGGACAGGAAAAAGTGCAGGGGGCACCACAACATCGTCATAGACAAAAATAGTATTGCCCCACTGCACTAACCTTTTCTGGCATTTTGAGGATAAAGACAAAAGATTAACATATCAGGCCATTACATTACACTGTTCGCATAATAAATTACATAAAAATTCACAAGTTATTTAGATAAGAAGAACAAACATACAGATAAATTGGGGTACAGATAATCGAGATACAGATATATTGGTATACAGGAATCAAGATGCAGATAACATGTTATAATTAATTAGTTGTTGCAGTTTGACACTTGTTCGTGTGCTTGGAGGAATACATTAGCATTTGTGAAGACGGGTGTGATGTGAGTTATAATGCTATGCTATTTTTGTGTTGGTGGTATCGTTGTGTGATTGTGCACAATTTTCACAGAGTTCATTGTGCCCAGAATTGTGCACAGCAGTACGGAGAGCACTTAATATGAGCATCAGCTAATAATGTAAAGTTCAAAGTTCATAGTTCGTATGTTTGAGCGTCAGAGTGTAGAGTACTGGTATTGCTCTTTGGCAGTTTGAAGCCACTGGTAGTTGATAATCATCACTCACATAAATAGTGATGACTTAGGATAGGAGCACTCCCTATTGAATATCATATTTGAATCACGTGAGCACTTTAGATTGTTTCTATGGATAGTTAAATGGTGAAGCAATAGATTGAGAGTCGTTCTTCAATGGAGGTGAGCAAATAGTCATGATTCTTTGGACTGCTGTGTGGTGACACTTCGATTGCTAGGTATTCATCATTGCGTCCGTTTTGTTATTTATGAGTAACATAGTTCTCTACCTTGTCGTTGTAGTTTGTCTCTACCTTGTCGTTGTAGTTTGTCTTTGATTAGTTTAATGCTTTTGCAGGTGTGTTGATGGTTGATTAGGAATATTTTAAATTCCATTCCCGCTTGAGTAGGGTGTTTGACGTATAGGTTGGCGGTAAGTGGGCAATGAAAGATATAATGGTCAGGGTCGCCTCTTTCGCCACATACGCAAAAATTAGTATATGTAAAATCTATTTCCAAGCAATATGTAGGGAAAGGACCATGACTTGAGATATATTGTGTCAAGAAATAGTTGGATACTGTGCGTGTATCGTCTATCTTCGGTATTAAGCTGTAGGTTCGTCGTCCTGTTGTACCATTTTCCCAGTTTTGCTGCCATGTCTCAGTTGCAAGTAGTTTGAGCATTGATTGTTATGCCGATTGTGGCCAGGGGATGTCTATACCGTCACCGACTTGATCGAGTGCTGCCTGCTTTGCAAGCAAGTCCGCCCTCACATTACTTTCGCAATTGTTAAGGCCTCTGATCCATGAGAGAACGAACTGCTTATTACTTGTCCTTACGGTCTTCTGGATGTTCTGTGCTATTGATGAGTTGGTGTAGAGGCTTTGAATAGCTTGTATAGATGACTGACTGTCTGTCACGATATGAATGGTGTCTGTTGAGTCTCGTAGCAGGTGGTTGAATAGCGGTTAATTCGGCATGGTAGATACTGTTATTTGATCTCTGGTGCCCCTGCCATTTCGAGTGAACCTGTGCTGGTGCTGACTGATCAGAGAGAGAGGAAAACAGAGCAAGGCCATCGTGATCAAGAAAGCCTTGCAATAGAGGGTTTGAAGGCACCATTGATAACGTCAGAGCACGCTGGCAGGAGGTATTCAAATGAGAAGTAGAACGGTGCAAGGGGCCTCGTTTCCATACCAACATCTCGGAAACGGAGAACCTTTGTAACTATTATTTTCAAAGACCGCATCCTATAAGAATGAACCTTGGACCATCCTGAAACCAATGAACCTCATGCTAATATTTGTCGAGTATATAGACGAATACTCGACGAATATTAGCATGAGGACAGACCGTCAACGTGGATTTGTATCTCCAAAAGGCATTTAGATTTCTTGCAGGCAATCGGGAACTTAGCTTGCGTTTGAATTTAGTCGGAACGACAACGCACGTTCCGGCTCTTTAAAGCCGGATTTATTACCTTTCTGTTACATAGTTTTGAGGTTTCTTTTATCCTTTTTTTATTCTTTAATATCTGCCTGCTTCCAGTTGTCCGCACTATATTTAGCAAGAAGCAAACATTTAGTTAGCGCAAGCGGCTCTAGGACTATTGAGAATAATACATCAGTTTTTAGTTATTCGGAATAGTAAAAGATATTTTTTGAATTCAATGCCTTTGCTTGCCAAATATAATTCAATCCTTAAGTACCAGTTAGAGCATCTAAAATGAAACTAGTGTCATATTTATCAATGATAATTCAAAATGAAATTATTGACTTCAAGGAGAAAACAGTTCGAAATAGCATTTTAACCAATATAAAAGAAGCCAAATACTGCATAATAATATTCGGTTGCATTCCAGATGTGTCGCATGCAGAATAAATGAGCCAGGTGATTGGACACGTAAACAAATGCGATGTTTGTAAAATAAAGGAAAGCATTATTGATTTCATAGAAGTTGGTGGAAAGACAGAAGAATATATTTTTCAACGGATACGGAAAAATTGAACTTGACGATTTGGATATTGGACATTGTCATGGTCAGTCTTACGACAATGGGTCAAGGCCGGTACTTATAAAGAAGAACAAGCTAGAGTTACAGAAATGAACGAGCTGGCGGCCCAGTATGTTACATGTTTGGCTCATTCGGTGAATCTTGCTGGTAGTATTTTACTTTTCATTGGTTCCACTACTCGATGGGATATTATGAAAAAATATACAAAAGCCAAATTAAAAGGAAGCAGCCAAACGAGATGATCTGTAAAATCTGTGGCAGTAAATGCACTTCTAATTAATTTACCGGAAGTAGCAAAATTCTTGAAAGAAATTAAAGACATTTCTTTTAATGTGGAATCAAAGTAAGAGGCAGGACATCGGTTATATGCCGTGAAAAAACTTGAATTTATTATCAGCCTGACAATTCTTGGAAAAATCAATCCAGTAAATATTGGAAAAGAAAGATATTATTCTCGCGTGTTCTGTCGCATCAATGGAAGCTCTGACAGAAACTTTGCCAAAAATGAGAGAAAATACTATAGAATATTGGATAGAAGAGGTTAAATTATTAGCCGAAAAGAAATGAGGTTGAGCATATTCTACAAATAAATGAACTCTAAACGGCAAAACGCAATCTGATGAATTATTCGAGGCTGAATCACAAACAAGCTATTTTCAAAGGCAGTAAATACTGTATCTGATCGAATCTTATCGGAAATTAAATGGAGAATTAATAGCGCTACTACAATAAATTCAAATTTTGCATTTCTCAATGATCATAAAATGTAGAATATGTCGAGTGGGTTGTCCGCCGAAACATCGCGGACGAAAACGTCTCAGAGAAAACAACGCAAGGCGAAAACGTCGTGGTACAAAACATCGTGGGAGAAAAGAAAGCGGAGAGAGAACATCGCAGTCCTAAAACATCGTGGTACAAAATATCGTGGTTGAAAATATCGTGGTAAAAAATTAAGTACTTACAAATCATCGCATGACGATAACATCGTACACATGTGTTTTCAGGTTTTAAAAGTTATAATTGCATGTCCGCATAGTCTTTTGGGAGCGCAAGAAGGAAAGCGGGATTCATTTACTTCTATGTTTCATATTTTTGAATGTACTAATATATTTTTGTTGAAAAAAATAAGAAAGAAACATTTAAAGATTGAAAATGAGTAGGAAACTAATGTAACATATACAACTTAATAGAATTTTAAATTTGCATAGTTAATTAACAAAAATCATTAATAACTTAACCTTTTTTTATAAAGTTTTACTCATAATTTTTTATGAAAAGTACAGACCAAAAGAGCTAAAAAAAAAAAAAAAACGAAGACAAATAACTGCACGAGGTTACGTCTATAAAAATTGCTTAGCTAATTATCAAATTATTTTTTTTCACATTTATTAATCTAATATTGTTTCAGTGAAAATTACATTTTGTTTTCTTTCCGTTTATTCTTAATGTGCCGTTAATGTTTTCATGTATGGCGTGCAATCAATTTTTTGGATGTCGATTTATTAATTATGAAGAAAGTCAGTTACATAATATGCCAGTATGGGATTTGAAAAACGCATGTGCGATTTACTTTATGTAGGTACTTTACTTTTTACCATGATATTTTCGACGACGATGTTTTTAAACTGCGAGAAAGAGATTTCTTTGCATTTATTTATGCTTTTTATATCAGAAAATTGCTACGAGGATCAACAGATAATTAAACTAAAGATAGCTTTTAACATCTTCTGAATTAACTATTTTTCTAGGTACAACATTTTATTTGAAAATTATTTTAATGCACGGATCGATTGAATCAAATTTTTCTGAACTGCAGTTTAGGTTGACCAGACCAAAATTTTATTTTGCTGTTTTATAAATTTCATGTTTATTAACAATTGCTTTGCAATGTCAGCAGTTTTTCACATCAAACATTCTGCAGTCCACTCTTTCCATTTTGATATCACATTATACAATGATACGCTATCACAGCCTCAATTATACACGTGAATTAACAAATTGGTATTCCCAAGAGCCATGTGCCTTCCTTTAAAAATCTAGAATTACAGCATCAGTGCAAGAAAATTAATTGCTTATCAGTGCAAGAAAATTAGAGATTTAAGAACAATTTTAGAGACACTAGGTTATTTCGAAGCAAGATGAATGAAAAATAAGCAATGCCCTCGCCGGGACTCGAACCACGGATCTCTCGAATACGCGTCGAGCGTGCTGACCACTACACTACGAAAGCATGGTAAGAAGGCGGAAAAATACCTTATATACTACCCCTTTTAAAGGGTAACTGGAGTTTTAGGGGACTCAGTCGCCAAATCCTGGTGGTGAATATTCATCGTTCACCACCCTTTAATTCGAGGGCCACTGTAGAGAATTTCGAGCGCCACTGTCTACTGTTATTTCGAAGCAAAAGAAATAAAAAATAAGCAATGCTCTCGCTGGGACTCGAACCGCGGACCTCTCGAATACTCGCCGAGCGTGCTGACCACTGCACTATGAAGACATGCTATGAAGGTGAGAAATTTCTTATGCAATGTTTATTGTTTCAGTACCTTTATCTTCATTTAATTTTTTTCTATACCTGAATTATAATTCTACATTGCTTTAAGAATGGAAAAAAAAAAAAAAAAAAAAAAAAAAAAAATGAGTAGTTTAAAAACAGTACTTTTTTTGATAATTTGTATTAAAATCAGAAGAGATAAAATATTTATAAATATTGCTTATGCTATTATTCAATGTATTTATAGTATTAATAAACTTTTATACCATCAATGTATTAAAAAATATTTTTTAACCTTTGGTATAATGTACTTCAGACCGCTATGGATATCCAATGAAGATATACTAAATTCCACGTTTAAATTAATATTACTTTATTTTGACCTTTAATAGAAAAAATGTGCTTTTCTATTGAAAATAATTAAAATACTTTCACCGAAGTTATTCTTTAAAAAATCATTTAGTCTTTTTTTCCCATTTTAACGGCATATATGTTTACAAACATTTTGCAACAATTTTTCTTGAATCATTTAAAAAATGTAAACAGGACAGGAGGGATTTAAAAGGTAATAGCCATTGAAAAATATATGATATGGAACTCAAAACAATATTTATTACTTCGTAATTAAGCTTTTGAAAAACAAACCTTACGCAAAATATGAAAATATGCATAGAGAAAACAATTTTTGAGCAATATCCTGTTGCTATGGGCGAACAAAAAGAATGAATAATAATTAATAGAATTATTAGAGCTTTAAAAATATAGTCATGCATTTTTCAAGCTTCAGGTACAGTCTTCAATAGCAAAATCCTGTATAAGTACACAAAAATACCTTTTTTATGTTTTTCCTTCTCAGAATTTTAAATACATACTTCCTGTCCTGTGTATTATAACAACAAAGATATTTAGAAGGAGGAAATATTATAAATTACATGATGCATTGCACCAATAATTAATTGACTTTAGAAATAATCAAGAGCAGTTCCAAAGCAAATTACCAAAAGAATATTTTTAAGTTATAAATTTTAACTTTATTATCACTTACCTCAGATTTGATAAAAATATTTACTTGCCACACCTTAAATGTCCCCTTGAAAAATATGAAATGGCTCAAATACTGAAGTGACGAAAACGCGAATGAAATGCGTGCATTCTGTGTAAATTCTATACGTATGAGCTTACGGAAAACGTTGCTAAGCAACAGTAAATAAGGGTTGCCAAGCAACAATCAATGAATGTTGCTATGCGACAAAAAATAACCTATTTTAAGTGGTATTCGCTGATATAGCAGATATCTAGATTTATGTAAGTGCCTTTTAACCTAAAACTTGTAAGTCTTTCAATCACGGAAGCATAAATTAAGGAAAGATACGAATTCGAAATATTGAAAGAAATACATCCAAAGGGGCGTTTTTTTAACGTCTTGTATGTGACCTTTATTTATTAAATATCATGTTCTTTCCATTTAAACTATAAAATTAAGTTCAACAGCAATATCGCAAATTAATTTTAAAACGAGCATATCTTTAGAATTTCGCATACAGAGTCTCGCGTGCTGGAGATAAAAATGTTTTGCTTTCGTACAGTGTTGCCATTGCTCGCTTTGAAATCGTTTAGTTTGTTAATCAAAAATTCGTTGAAGTGATGCAAAATATGAAATCGATAACAAAACAAATTTCAAATTCAAATTAGAGCTTCCACATGCCCATATTCTATGGAAGATTACGTTATTTAAATTTTGATGGCTCTAGGAACCGTTGTTTTATCACAATGCGAGAAACATACATACATTTATACAGATTCTTCATTATTTAATTTCTTTAAATATAATACAGGACTGTAATATTTAGTGGGAACAGCTTGAAAAGTGAACCGACATTTAAACTTTTCAACGCAAAATGCCAAAACGAAATTAATAGCCAAAACATTTCTTTCAAAACCCAAATGGATAATCGTAATAAGAAGCATATAAATAAGTATTTTCACTTAATTTTTATTACGAAGAGGCAAAACTTTCTTCATAGTTTTAATGCTATAGTTTCATAGCATTTCTGGAAATTATTTGACCAATGTTATGCCCCTAATTTTAATACTCAGAGAGCATTCCTGATACACTGCAAGAAAAGATGCATGTGTAAAATTTAAAAATAAGCAAAACAGTAACCTTTTCCTGGCGTTTTCAGTGAAAGGGATTAATAAGGGAAAAACTCACTTCAGAAATTTTTTTCTCCTGAGGAAGAACGGTCTATATTTGATCATCTTCAAAACCGATAATTCAAAACCTAAGCCAAACTGAGGCTGCTTTGTTGTCTGATTTTAAATCTTTTACTGAAACCGAAAACAAGCTGTTTAGCAACCTTGACTTAGCGAAACTTTTCTGACACTCGGGAAATTTTATAATCTATTTTGCCTTTATTTGGTGACTTTGCTACAGTTAAAATATTTATTCGATAATACATAATGCCGTGCAACACTATATTACATCACTATATATACATTATTAGCAGCTTCGCTGCCAGCCTTCGTCTGGCTTTTAAATGTACCGGAAAAATGGCTGAAGGGAACACCAAAAGTTAAATTTAAAAACTGCGTAGAATTTTACTCTGCAGAACAACTTCATAAAAAAAAAGTTATTACGTATAACAAAATTACAATGAAATAAGCAATATCCCTTAATACAAATATTAATTATCCTAATAAATAAATTAACCAACTTCCCTTTGCAAAATCTTAAGAACTCAAATGGTATAAAGGAGGGTAAGAACTTTGTTTCCTAAAAAAAATGACACAAAACTTTTCAATATCTTAAAAATAGTGAAATGAGCAATAAATAACATAAAAATATACAAAAGACAAAAAATTCTGAAAAGCAAAGTATAATTAATGATATTATATGTTATATTTTCAAGAGAAAAAAATTAGGGGCTACTTTGGTAGACGGTTGCACGGATTTTTGGCGATTTACATTGGCGGAATTGTTGGCGCGGTTTTTACAGTCATCAGCCATCTTGAAAAATGCTGTTTTTACGTATTTTACGCATATAGTAAAGTATTCGAAACTTTAAAAAAATAAATATCGTTAAAATAATGAATTAATTTTTTGTTGAAAACGTTGTTTTTTAAGATGGCTGGCAAATGTAAATAAATACATTTACTAAGAGTATAAAATGCTAAAGTAAGGTTAAATTATTACTTTCATATAGTAGAATAAAAACACCGCTATAAAAAAATTGCGCCAACATTTAATTGGATTAAAATATTACTTAAATTGAATATGGAATTAAAAACAACGTTTAAAAGAATTAAAATATTACTTAAATACTTTTATAGGAATTAATTATTCAACATTAAAACGTATGTGGCAATAAATATCTCAGGAATTTTTGAAAACATTGTATTAATTTTTTAATAAAAGTTGAAGTATACAATTATAAAGTGAAAGAAAATTATGTAACATTTTTTAAAGTATTTTACTTGTCGTATATTGATAAGTACCACAAAAACAAAAAACAAACCAAAAAAAAAAAAAAAAAAAAAAAAAGTTCTAACGATCTTTATCTGTTGCCATGCATCAAAATCAATAACATTAGGCAGTAACTGATTTTACTTTTATTATGCTACGTTATTTATGTTTTTTATTAAAAGAAACAGAAATGCTATGAAAAAATTAAGCAAGGAGAGGGTTTCGAAATGCTTGAAAAATCACATTCGTGGACAGTTCTTATTACGCTACTGATTTATTTTTTTCATTTACAACAAAATTTCATTTATTAAAAGCAAACCTAATGGAAGAATGCTTTCATTAGCTACTAACCTAAAGTAGCATTTTAAAGCACAAGTGTGTGGTTCACTACGTGCAATATCGTGAAACAGGGCAAAGGATAGTTTTATATCTTCTCATTCTGGTTGGCCTAATAATAGCATTTTTATCGAAATCGCGATTTAGCTATATATGTTTATGTAATATATTATACTAATGCATATTTTGAAAAAAAAAAAAAAAAAAAAAAAAAAACTACCCTTTTCTTCTGCAGTGATATGCCGATGTTTCCCATAGTTTGATTCTTTGGTTCAAATCCTCTTTCGTGGGCGTTTGGAAAGATTAGTTCCCACCTACATTATTCTACGAAATAACCTCTGGAGAAAAACAAAACCCACCATAATACATTGGCCTTCCTATTATAACTTTGGGAACACTAATTCCCAGATAAGTTTTGTGCTGCCATCTATGTTCTATCGATCATAACAGAATGAGCACATTTGTTTTGAATGTTCGAACGTATTGTGAGAGATTTGTTGTACTGTGAAAAATCTGTTTAGATATGACATTTGTACTGCTCAAGAATTCTACTGATATTGTGAGAAAAACACTGTTTTTAATTATGATAACGCTTATTTTGAATATTTCTGCACATTTTGTGCTAGTAGCTATCTACGTAATAGTTAATAATAAATAATGGTGAATTGTGAAAATGTTGCTGCATCATATATAAAAGTCACATGCATTTTGTATGTTTGGATCTTCCATCACTGCTGAAAGCTAATGGCGAACTACAAAGAAATGAATCAATGTTCCTACCCAAGGAAGATGTTGCTGCAATAAAATGTATGAAGAATAAGGCTGTTACTTTGTTGACTAACTGCACATAATCCAGAGATTATTACATCTGTAATTCGGACAAAAGCGTTGTATTAATGTGCGTTTTCCCTCATTTTGCGTAACAAATTATTTTAAGTTTGATACCTTTCCTGAACGCCTCATCTTCCTCTCGCATTTCCTCGCCTCGCCAGGATGTAAATTTAAAGTTAAGTGAAAGGAGTATTTAAACGAGTGAATCTCTGAATTTATTCAAAGCTTGTTTTCGCTAGCCAGTGCACGTTTCATTGCTATTTCACTGTCACGCTACTACTCCCCTTAGCCATTTCGGATAATCGTCACTGTTAGGTTTTGTCGAGTCATCCTAAGTTAGACGTAACTTAATGCGCTAATCCAACTCTATTCTATTTTCGATTTGAATTGATTTACTTAACGTTCCACCGCAAGTGGTGGTACTTTTGTAAAGCACAAAGTCCGTGCCTTTCTGTTCTGAGTTGAATTAATAAAGGGTTACTTTTCACCCTTCTGTGTTGGTAATTCATTCATGCCTGTGCGAGAATTCGCCAGGTTCATGGTAGGATCTAGTTTAGTTTATGTGAAATAGAAGAGACAGATCTTTCACTAAAACAGAAGTTACTTTTCCTAAAGCTGTCGCTGTATATAACAGTATCATGAGGGGTGGATCTCTTCAATCAAAGAAAAGGAAGATCCCGAATAGGAAGATGATTTGTAAAATGGTTGCATCATATTTTTTATTTTCTTATTCACTTTGGCATTGTAAGTATAAAACTATTGTGGAAAGTAAACAATAAAAACATAAGTTTAGACCAGCTAACATTCCGTACAGCATTAGCTCGTCAGCTAATAGACGGATATTCCTCGAGAAAAAGGAAAGGCCGTTTAGCTAGCTTCCATGCAAAGAAGTGTGCTGTTTTCGGATGATGTACGCTTGGGAAAATCATATGCCTGAGATGGTTTTTGACTATAGACGGTGTAGGGAATGTAGCCCAAAGGCCCGAGAAAGGAGGATCCTCTAAATGTGTGCAGAATTTATGATGAATTCTTGTGCATTTTAACGTGTTTCTCATCTTTCCATGGCAAATAATCGCCATTAAATTGAATTTTTCTATGACCCTAAAGGGTTCCATGGGAAGTATACTTCACATCCTTAGAATTTTAAATGTAAACGAAAAATTCGGCAAATCAAAATACATTTCCTTAAATGCTATTGTTTAATTTCTACATATAATAAAAGGAAGAGTCTGTGTGTGTCTTTCGTGCGTGCTTGCGCGTAAGCTAATAGACTCAGGGCTACGAAATTCGGTACATAGGTGCATCCAGACAAGAGCCAGTGCAGCTCGAAGAGATTTTTTTCAAAATTCGAATGAGTTTTTCTTATTTTATGTTCTTTGATGAAATTGAGTCAGACATAATAGGCATACCAGTAACAATGGCATGCAGCCATTGTTGCTGATATATCCCTGTTGCCATTGTTGCTAATATCAGCACTGTTGCCACTCGGAAAAATGAGGGTGAAAACTAGCGTTTTATGTGTTTTTAATTAATATCTCCTAATTTAGCTATTTTTTTGTGGAAAAAAGTGAATGTCGACTTTTTCCAGGATGTTTATGTTCTATGTTTCAATTATATATAATTTAATTATATGAAAAGTTTTGCATGATTATTTTTAAGAAACAAACTCTTTTACTTCCTTTACACACTTGAATTCTGAAGATTTTGCCACCGGAAGTTGTTAATTTATTTATTAGGATAATTAATATTTGTATTTTTTTTCTTGATAAAGTTGTTCTGCAGAGTAAAACTATGTAGGTTTTAAATTTATTATTTAGTGTTCCCTTTAGGCATTTTTCCAGTACATTTAGAAACCAGACGAAGGCTGACCGCGTAGCGGCTAGTTGATAATAAAACAAAAAATTTAAAGAAAAATAAAGGGCCACTAAAGGGTTAAATATGAAACTTTCTAAAAACCATGTAAGTCATTTTGGAGTCTGTTGCTTTTAAAACTTAGTTTTTATTTTTGACTTTTTTGTCATTTTGGAGTCTGTTGCTTTTAAAGCTTAGTTTTTATTTTTGACATAGTGCCAAAAACAATTTATTTAATGAGTCTTTAAATTGCATTATTTTTATGGTTTTTTTTAGTTCCTCAATGAATCATCATCAGATAAAATATTTGGGTGCTTTAAAACTCTGTTATTCATTTTGCATTTAATATTCAATAGTATCATTATTTTGAAAGACTTTTTTTTTAATTTATATACTTTAAAAATAGTTAAAAGTATCAAGAATCTCTTTGGAAGTAATATTTTTATGTTAATTTTAATTGTAGTCTCATCACAGATTTAATAGTCTAAAATTCATGATCGTGAACGGATAAAAAAGTAAGAGATTGCACTCATTGGGCGATATGAGGGAAATTTTCTCTTCGTTTCTCTGGTTCACTTGATAAAGGAGAACAAATTATGTACGTTGAGGATTTTCTAACATATATACACATTTATGTTGAGTTACATTAAATGTAATAAAAATTAAAGACGCGCTGTTTTTCACAAAAGCTATTTTAGTTTTTGTTCAGTTTAGTAGTTTTGCTCTCATCCTACGCAATTAAGAGTTCTATTTTATTTTTAAAGAATTATTTTCTAAAGTCTACTAGATGGCGCTGAGAGTCCAGATGTAATATTAATATTTATTATACACGTAAATATATAACATACTTATATGCATATAATTATAAAAACGAGGTTTTATTATATCTAGTGTAAAATGAATATTGAATTTATATTGCAGGTTATATGAATATAAAAATTAAAATGGGTGAAAAGAAACAACCAACAATTTAATACTTTTTTGGCAAAGCTTCACAAAACATGAATTAGCTGAAGACTCAATAGGACCCTCACAGATTCCATCATCATCGAGCACGAGCAGGGGAAGAAAATAAAGTAGAAGTCGAGAGAAAAATAATTTAAATTTTAAAAATATGTGATTATGGTTATTTGAATTATAGTATTATACAAGAATCTAGAACTGAACTAGGTCCCCGATGGTTTTGTGTTTTATGTTGAGTTTATCCACTGCCGCCGTGAAACCATCAAATCTTCCAGACATTTGCTAACTAGACAACCTGATTTAGCTATCAAAGATAGTTTAATAATTTACAAAATCAAATAAATGCTTTAAAACGTGACAATTCAAAATAAGTCTATATTAAAAGCCTTATATTTGAGAGACCTTCAAATAGCGAAAAAAAAGGAAACCTTCGAATAGGAACGCATTTAAACCTTGCTTACTACATGCTTGTGAGAAGATTTCGGGAAATCACCCCATTTAAAAAATGAAAGCAATTCCTATATCTACCAGGAAATGCTTTCATTTTTTAAATGGCCTATAAAGCGCAGAATTGAAGGCCTGTGAAGGGCAGAATTAAAGGCTACTAGGCCTGTGAAGCGAAGAATTGAAGAATTAGCCTAAGATGTTAAAGATCAAGTAGTATAAATATAAAAAATGCAACATTTTATACAATTCAGACTTGATGAATTCACTGAAGTAACAAACAAGGCTATTCTTCATAGCTTTGTGAGATTTAATTTCGAAGGATATTTAGAGTAGAGTTCATATGTTCGCCCAACTTGCCGTATAGAACGACTGGATCTGAAATTTTCAATCTATTCAATGATTACTTTCTGAAAGATAATTTTGATTGGGTCAAACGTATAGGAACATTTACAGACTGTGCTGTAAGTAGGAACGGGTATAGATCTGGCATTGTTAAAAAAATAAAAGATGCTGAATACTTAGACATAATTTTTACTCATTATATTTTATACCGTGAAAAACTTGTCGCAAAAAATTATCTGTAGAATATGAAGTACTCTCTAATGTAATTAAAATTATAAATGAAATTCGGCCTCTCTTGATTATTTGAATCACTTTGTGATGACATGGGCTCACAGCATAAACATCTTCATCCTGAGGTGCGTTGATTGTCAAGAGGAACACCGATTGTTCGACACCATGCGATAAGAAGTAAAATTATTCTTTCAACAGCAAAATATTTCTAAATGCCAATATTTTTTCTCTGATGATAACAGTAAAAAAGCTTGCTTATTTGTAGACATTTTTGCTTTGTTGAATGAGGTGAACATATTCAAGCAGAACCTTTCAGTCATTTTTACTTTGTTAAGTAAAATGACACATTTTAGAATAAAATATTTTTATGGGAAACACTATCAACAGAAGATTTTAAGATTTATCAACAGAAGATTTGTAAATACTTCCAGAACTGGATGAATACATGAAAGAAAAAGATGTCAATCGACAGATAACAAGTTTCATCCAACAATTTTTGCCATCACTCAAAATGTCTTTCGAACATTGTTATCCAGAAGAACAGGATCCAGGTATGGAAATATATAGATGGTAAATCAATTTTTTTATATATTGAGAAAAGCAATTTAAATATGACAGAAAAAGAAAATTGAATTGAATTATCGTTAGATGACAATCTCAAAGA
This sequence comes from Stegodyphus dumicola, assembly GCF_044657685.1. Classification (NCBI taxonomy): domain Eukaryota; kingdom Metazoa; phylum Arthropoda; class Arachnida; order Araneae; family Eresidae; genus Stegodyphus; species Stegodyphus dumicola. The sequence goes on from NC_140776.1 coordinate 42,456,304, forward strand.
AAGTTGAATGCACCTCATCTTCAAGAAATCGTATTCGGCGTTTTGTAAAATGCGTTGCATTGACTGAAAAAGACTTGAAAATTTTGACTCGATTCATAATGACTTGTGCGAAAACGTGCTCTCAACTCTAAAAGTTATTAAAAACAACTATCTCAGCTTCACACAGAAACTTTTTTACGGGTTATGGGGATATTATTTGAGCCAAAAATTAGTAAAATAATGTTAAACCAAGATCAATGAATATCGCACTAATTTTTAAAACGTATTACTATTATTTATTACTCTTTTTGTGTTAATGTCAAAAATGCAATTAAAATTATTAATATATAAATAAATATTTACGTACAGGGTACTTATAATTAAAGTTCCATTTCCAAAGTCTATTAAAAAACTACTGGCCAGAATGACCTGAATATACTTAAAGCAAATGGAAGTCTGATTGTGCTGTACTGTTCTTGTAAAAGAGCTTCACAAGCAGAACCAGATCCTTCATTGACAATGTCATGATGAGCTTCTCAAGCTCCATTCTTTCCAAGCTAAAATTTTAATACCATAAGTGGATTAAGCCGAGCTTCGTTGGTAAGCAAACAGACTTTGCTAAGTCCCAAAAACATTTAAGGATTTTGCCTAAAAGTTCTAACTTTTTAATTTTACTGTTATAAAGGTTGTATGAACCGTCAATCACAGCCAAGCAAACATCAGTCGATGGTTTCACTGAGTCAACTACATATTTACGCCTGAGCCACCAGATTACGCAGCTACACATTTACGCAGTTTCCCTTTCCTAATTTTCTATGGCTTAAATGCTGTTAAACAGGTGTGAATAGACTTAATGACTTTTATGCCTTTAAACAGAAAGTTTTATGATGACAAACCGTCGTCTGAAAGAATCCTCAAATTCAGAATAACAGGAACTTCTTGTACTTTGGATTAAGTCTAATATGTGGTGTAACGTCTTTTAATTAGCATATTATGACAAGTACTATTGATAAATACTATTGTGACTATTGATACTCTTTTTCTTTTCTCTCATCAGACAAATTCTTATTGCTTCATGCATATTCATGTCAAATTTCATATGGTTCTCACTTGTGGGTTTTTTGTAGCCTTTTGAATGTGGAATATTAATTATATGTTGTTACGTTTTTTTCTCACACCAGTTGTTTCGTTATCTTCTTCCTTCACGTTCGTACAGGGTTCGTGAGGATTTGGAGTGAATAATGATGGCAGCACTTGATGAAGTGTCAAAACACACTTTATTGGCCGGTATTAATCAGGACAGCTCCAAAATCTCGTTTACAGTCGCCGAACACGCTGACACGATCACGATGTTATAAACACGCTGACACGATCAGCGACACAGCTTTCAGGTTATCAAGCTATCACGGTGGAGACAGCTTCACTGCAAAGCACCAGAGTACAGCTCCCGACTCTGCTTAGTCGTTCTCGGAACTCCACGTACTCTCGAGACTCTCCACGCTACAACTCGCGATGCATTCGACAACACACAGAGCACAGCTCCCGACCCTTCGGTTCAGTCGTTCCCGGAGCTTAACTTGCTCTCTCGACGATGCACTAAACGCGATACACTAAGAGACTCTTCGATGTACTCGACGACCCACTCGGCACTCGGTGGCCGGCTGTCCACTCCATCGTCTCCACACAGACTCAAAAGATGAGACACACTCACTCGCCCTCTCGACGAGGCACTGTGACTGACTGCGGACCAGCAGGGCTTATATAGCTATCGGCTTGTGTTCGAGAATATTCTGGGCTAAACCGGTAAGAATTCGTTCCAGAAGGTTCTCCACCCGTCCATGGCATATCGCCAATTTTGTCGCCAAATTGTGATTTCTCGCCAAATGTATTCAGCTTTATTCACCAATGTATAAATTTTTGCTTATCCGATCTACTTAATTATAATATTGTGTAATAAAATATCTGGGCATCAGACGCGTCGAGAAACTACTTTTCTGGTCTTCAGTTATAACTGGAATGAAAGCAAGTCAAAATCAAACGAATTATAAAAAGAGCATTTCCTGTGGATATTACCGTCCGCCCCCCAGTCAAGAAGATTTCGTATACTATATTTTGCATCATAGCTTTAAAATTCTGGACAGTTCAAAAATATAGTACTGCACTTTTTCAGTTCTGAATTCTGCAGTTTGTCTACGAAACTTTTCATTTTTCACTTCAAAATCATTGTTGACTTCCTCAAATTCTCGTAACGCGTTAAAATAGGCTCTCGCCAAAGAAAGTGATTTTTTATCAAAGTTTTAGAGTGGACGCTATTCAACTGGTTACAGAAAACCGGAGAATGTCTGATCCGTCCTAAAGTGTAGAGTAAATTTACGAGTACGAGGTTACTAGAAAGAATTTTTTCATTTTTATTTTGATTTTTATGTTGTATCTTAGTGCATTTTGCTTAATATACATTCTGCTTTTCTTTAAACACGATAGATGACTTGGAAAACCTATCGTCTGCATTTTACGAACAGCAGTTTGTCTTCGTACAGTTTCTGTCTCTAAAAAATATCATTAACGACTGGTTTATTCGTCCATTAAAGTATTTATATCGTCCTTGCATCTTCTATCACGAATATCTATTAGCAGAGAGCAGAAATATTCTCTCGTTACGATTCTTCATGCCAGAAGGCTATTCCTCATCAAAATGTTTTCTTTCGTAGTTTCATCGCAATTAACCACGAAATAAAATTATGTCGACAAAACTCTGTAACATCCGGACTCTAAGCATTTGTAAAATTGTCCAGAAATTTACCGCTGTGATTTTTGAAGGTTTGAAAATGGCAATAAACTGCAAATTGTTTGAAAAACTCATTTCATCCTAAATATATTTTATGTATACATATCCTAGCTGTATAATAAATAACCGCTAATATACACACGCAGAGAAAAAAAGAAAAGAGGAAGAAAAAGAAGCTACTTTGATATCAATATATTTTTTCTTTGGCTTCTGTATAGTTATGTAACAGGAAAATATATCTGTAAGAATGATTACTAGACTTTCACGAATTTTTTTATGTTTCATCAACAATTTATGGCATATTATTTTATTCTGCATATTCAGCAACTGATCATATTTTCTTATGTAATACCAATAGCTGACTTACAGACAAATTGATTACACACTAATGAGTTTTACAAAATATTTTATTCAATAATTACAAAATTCTCTCTCATATTTGTCTTTGGTTTCACTGTGCTTTTTATACAACGTGATATTTCACCTTGGCGACCACAAAGCTCCATCAGGCATGCATTAATTCAAACAGAATATAATAACGGTCTATATTTGTTTATTCGAGATGGCATCACCCAAAAGCTATAAGCCTAATTATTTACACTAATAAAATATGCTGCAGTCCAACATATATTATAACAGAATTAGACACTTTTAATATTAGATTTAATGCACTAAACTGTTAACTAGTATTATAATGAGATTGGATGAAAATTCAAAGCACATATGACAGGAATTAGAGTAGCTTCTATAATTTTTTTTAACATTAATGAAAATTTTGCCATAAACTTTGGTATAGTAGTAAAGGTGAAACTTTGGTATAGTAGTAAAGGGTAAAATTGGAAGAGAAAAACACATCTTGAAAAATATGAATAGTTTTATCACGAATATTTAGTAAATTTAATATTTCGGGTAGAAATTTCAATAAAAGACTGAAATAGTTAACCTTAATACTTAAAATAGTTAAAAGAATGAAATAGTTATTGCAAAAGTCTTAAATCTATCCTAGAAAATGAAAATTTGGTGGAAGATTTGAAAGTTCTTACGAAAATATATGAATAATATAAAATAAAAATCAATAATACAGAAATAAAAATACTAATTTTTCATATATTTCAAAATTATGCCTAAATGGAATTCTTTTTAAATAAATATAATTTAATTTCTCTTTATACGTTAATAAAAGATATAAATGTCTGCAGATAAATTTCAATATGTATTTTATGGTGCTGCTCAATTTGGTTCTAGTTTAAAATATCCACAGAAACATTTAGTATGTTTCTGAATTACAACTGATTATCAACAAAGATCGAATAAAAAAATGAATGATTTCCTGAGTGGAAATCTGATAATTCTATCTAAGTCATAACACTTTGGCGCTTCGAACGAATTTAATAAAAATACTTAGCGAAAACGAAGCTAAAAAATGTTTAAATAAAAGCATATGTCTTTGGTTATAAGGTTTTAAGATTTTAGTGATTGCAATGATTTAAATTCTTTGGAGACATAGGAATTATAATTTATTTTTCAAATATTGACAGCATTCAGCCTTTGATTTAGGCCTGTAATGCCAAGAAAAGATAGTACTTTTTTAGTTAATCATATTCAAGTTGAAATATTTAATATAGCGATCTATGAAATAAATTTTTAATAGGTGAAAGTACTGATTAGCCAAGGGTTATCAAATTGCAGGAATCGTAAAAATTGGAATGACTTTTAAGAAATTCGGAAAAAAAACCGAAAATTGTACTTTTTGTACACTATACCAAAGTTGGGGGTGCAATACGAAATAGAATGAAGCACAAAAATGGTAAAATAACAGCACATGCTCAATAGATCCAACTTTCAAATAATGTTTATCTATTCTCTCGCAATAGTGATTGTTGCTGTTTCAAGAGACAGTACTTCATATATCAACATTTTCACCATAATATCACAGTCTTGCTGATCTATTAATATTAGTCTACATCATTGTTTAATTTGCCTAATGTACGAGCAGTCATATTTTGAAGAGTGTTTCGAGGTCTTTCAAACAACGAAGGATCTGTATAAATAGGTTCACTTGGATCTGCGAAGTTTCTCACTTGGAACTGAGACACGTACGGATTCTCAGGACCTGATGCAGATATCCCAGAAGTTGCCATCTTCTTCACCTAAATGACCAATAAAAAGTTTTTTCCATGTTAAAGGTTACGTACTATAAAATATGTGTGTTATATGATTATAATTAAAAATAATCATGAAATGACTTGATCATGACATCAATCGAAATAACTTGAATCATGATATGTTAAATAATTTTTAATGAATTTTCTAAATTTGGATATAGTATATTAAAATTATTAGAATAATAATCTTTGTATCTAATAAAATCTTTGTATGTCTAAAATATATAAAATCTTTATATGTCTACAAAACTAACAAAAGTATAACGCCTTATTTCTTACCATTATTCGCGCTCTTCTTATGAAGTAATAAGACATGGCAACCACTGCAACAACTAAGCATAACAAAATAACAACTGTACAAATCATGCCATAGTAACCAGCCTGAGCAACACACACCGTGGAAGTTTTTTCACCTACTGTAAGAAAGGAATGTGATTTATTAGCAACCATATAGTTATAATATTGGAAAGATTTATCAGTAAAACAAAAAACCAGACTTATGTCGATTAATCATATATCCTCTTCATTCTTTACACATGACATATATACAGAACAGAATTTTTTTTTATTTATTCCGATTTATCACATGTTCCTCTACATTCTTTATAGAGACAGATTTATAATTCTGAATATTTTAGATCATAATTATAAATATTATGATTAAAAAAAACTTTATAAGAATGTGGTGTTTGATTTGACATGCGTTAAACATTTAGACAGTGACATACCTATATGACATTGCTATATTATGTATAATTTATTTCAATTGATTTTGTTGCTCAAAATCACTTCTGTAAGAATAAGTCGCAAAGCTTTACTAAGTTTAATTTTCATTTAACGGTTCTCTGAGCAATTCAAACTGATGTTTATGGAACGTAGATGAAAACAGCTTTAAAGTGAAAATATTCCATCTTTGAATTTATTAAGTTCCGTTCTGAAGAAAATCAACAATTCATTAAAAATCCACTTGTTTGTTTAACTCTATCTTTTTATATACAAGATATACACATAGATATTGAAGAACTGTATATTAAAAATTTCTACTGAATAAAATATGGCGATTTCTTTAATCCAAACAATTGAGGGTATGTAACTGGGCACGATTACATGAAGTTCTAGTAGCATTTTGGAGACATTCTAACTTACTTTTTCTGAATGTCCTTTTACCGGTGAGCGATTGACAACTAAAAAATTATTTAGTTGTATCCTAATCCTGCTTTATTTGATTAACAACTAGCAAACGTGAGAGCTTTAGGCTCAGATTTAGAATAATGTAATTCAACCATATCCGGGTTGCTATTAATCGAAACGTTGGTCCGATATTTTGCTAGGGCCCACCAACGTCCGAGTGGTAAAGTTCCTGAACACTGGTAGTTTGGTCCGAGGTTCTACTCCCGCAAACGGGCTCGTTGCATAGGCGTTTTCGTGGTTTTTCCCATGTGTACAAGTCAGTTTCCCTTAGAAAGTCCTCTACGAAAGTATCCTCCCTTCCGTATTGTGCCTTACGGCAGAACACGTAAATAATAATAATAAAATTCTGCTAGAATAGGAAGGTATTTTCTGAGCAAAACCTTGAAGAGCGAATATGACTAGGCAAGAAAGCTATGCATGTGCTTGGGGCCTGAAAGTATAAAATAAGCATAATATCCTAATGACTTTACAGGAATGACAGTTGCCTTGTACTTTCAGCCAAAGTTATCATTCTGTGGTAGTCCACTACTTAGCAACCACAGATCAATGAAATAATTTAAGACATTTTCTATAATTACTATGTTTCTACTATATTTCAGAATGTCTATCCATCGCTTCATCAAGTTTCGCTGCCATTTTGATATCAGCTCGATGTAGTTGAAACCTCAATTTGCCTTGTTAATTTCGATAAAATCTGTTACAAAATTTTAGGCAGCAGAGTTTTGGAGCCAGAAATAAATATAGGTCAAGTTGGGAACTTTATGGGTTACTCTAGAAAATTTCATGTGCAACTTCTTTTTTCTTCAATAAATATGAGTTAAAATGGGTTTAGAGAACGCAATGGCTAAGTCTGCTTTAAAGGACCAATGTCATAACTTTTTCACTTAAAGTTATCGTGTTTCGTTTCTTTTAGCATTCGTACAATTTTTAAATATTTTAACTACTAGTATCTGAATTTTTACAAGAAAAAATCTCTCTAAGAGAATTGCATTTGGTTTTATTGTGCACATAATTCTCTCTTCAAATACATATTCAAAATTTCATCGTAAGAACTTATTATGAAGCTATAATTTATTATTTTTCTTTCATTATTGTAAATACTTATCCTGAGGGACACGGTGTTAATTTATTGTCTTTGATGCGCAATTTTGATTAAAAAATATGATGCAGACACCACATGACTTCCTTGTACGGAATATAAAATTATGCGCATTTTTTGCTGCATTCCATTTAAACTTTATTTCCTCGAACTTCGTTAGAGCTAGATTTCTCATTCAATTTAGCTCTCACTTCGCTGCAAGCCAAAATACATAAAATCTCAAAATAGCTTCATTAAAAATTGAAAAATATAGAAAAACAAAAAGCACCAAATGCAGTTAAAACAATTAAAAAAACAATCTTTACAATTAAAATTAAAGTTTTTAAGCAAACATAAGCAATTCGGCCAGCAGGCGAAAAGGCAGATTTTTCGGTGCAGGAAATTGAAATTTACTTTTGGTCTCATTCGGCAAAAAGATACTGAAGGTGCAGAAACTGAATTCAATATTCTGCAAAGTTTCAAAGTTAAACAAATATGGTTGCTATGGTAACAAAAGTATGCTTAGCAGTACTTAAACAACTTTTAAATTGTTTATAATTCTACAACTATTGCATGCAGATTAACTAAAGGCATAAAAACTTTAGCCGGAAGATAAGAAAAACATAATTCAATTATTTTTAAAGCCAAAAAAAAAATTAAAAACCTCAGATCACCGAGGCGAGTAACAGAGTGGGTGTGTTTATATATATATATATATATTATTTGATGTGGCCGATTGCAATCAAAAAGGGATATGCACAAGTACATGTTATAGCAGTCCTATATACAAAATTTCAACGTTCTGACGATACTCGTTTGTGAGCTATGCGAGATACATACATACGTACGTGCATACGTACAGACGTCAAGAAAAATTCTCTTTTGAATGCCTTTTAAATCAATTTTATAAACAGTTTGGAGGAAAAGAGTGCTTTATTCTGTCCCTACGTACAGATGCTACGCAAAAACATTGTTAAATTGCATTCTATAGCGGTCAAAATGGATATTTTCGTTGAAATGTGACACCCGGAATTTTTCGTGATTACAATACTTCCTTTACCTTGTATAAGGAAGCAAAAAAAGAGTAAGAAACAAACCTGGTGTAATTTCTTCTGGTGGAATATCAGAACGTGAAAGATAAACTTTCAGCAATTCATGGACTTCTTCTTGTTCTTCTTCAAGTATTTCTGTGTCATTCGTTTGAGGTTGATCCACCGTTTGTGCAGGAGATGCTGATCTCTTTTTACGCCCCCACGATGGGAAAGTACCAGGTCTTGCTTTATCACTACAAATCACCTTGGAATAAAAGAAAATTACATTAGAAACACTTTACCAAATAAAGAGCAACCAGAGCTATTTGTATTCTACACTCGTGTAAACCATGAGCCATTCTGAATCTAAATATGCATTTTAGAAAATGAATCATTTTGTTTCATGTAATATGAGGCTGTTCTGTCTGTCCTATGATGCAGTTTTATTCAAAACGATTTAATCGGTTTCAGATGATCATTATTACTGGTCTATCAATAATGGAATGAATTTGATATATATCAAATCACGAAGAAAAGCTTCTGATTTTAGGATGTCGGCGAAATAATCAACTGAAATGCTTTATCAAAGATTTGTTGCCGTTGAATTAGTTGCAATATAGCCGATCAGTTGGTATTTCACCGATAGCTTGAACGTATAGTATACCAGTTTTCCTTTCAAGTATATTAAATATAGTTTGTATGACTCTTGCTCGCAAACTTCTGAAATTTTCTTTTCCGTGGAAACAGTAGCTGGAGTATGAATTCGATTTGAATCTTATGTTAAACAGTAGCAAAGGCTGAGGTAGAATAAATATAGATTTTCGTGAATTAGATTTTTGCCTTATGTTGTCTGTATAACTAAAGATATTGAGATAGACTGTAAAATATATATCTTAGATAGTTCTTCCTTTCATTTCATATATTATCTACCATTTGCATTTACGATTTCAAAAGTAAAGCTAAATAAATTTGAAATAACTTTGAATAACTTTGTTTTCTATTTTATAAAACATTTTATCAGACGATTGTTGCATAATCGATTTATCGGTTCTTATTTTTGTAGTGAATGTTTTAGTTATTCTACGTTCTATGTTTGTGGTCTATAGAATTCTGTTTCGGATAACAAATCAAATAAAATTTCTTCACAGTGTTCTTCAATGAATAGGGCGTTAATTCAGAAATATAAACAGACACCAAATAAACACTTTTTTAATTTATTGATTTAGAATATATGAAATAAACCACGCGTTTAAGTAAGAGTTTTATGCAGATTATTTTTAGTTAGAGGTTTATACAACTGGTTTATATTCGAAATAATTTTTTTGAAGTTTCTTAAAATAATTGCTTTGCTTTAAGCCTGCAGCTATTTATTTTTATTTCTGACATTGCAATGTCAAATGTAATTGCAGTATATTAGAAAGTCGATAATTTAATGCTATTTATATATTTGTACGCATGTATGATCGTATATATCTGTACGCATGTATGATCGTATGTCGATATTACAGCGTAGCCGTAATTATTGCAAGTAAAAGAAGCATAAGGATGAAGTTGTCTGTTTTATTTTTATTTAATTAGAAACTAATTATTTTAAAAGCATTAAAAAATTCCGAATAGAACTCAACTCCCAAAATAAGATTTTCTCTCAAAAGAAGAAATACGGATATAAGCGACCTAGTATATTAAAATTCTCTCTTAAAATTGACTGTAAGTGCCATTGCTGTTACAGATTTGAAAAATTAGAATTAAATGAGATTTTTTCTATTAACTGTAGAACAAAAAAGCACGTATCTCGCCTTCAAGCCCATGAAATTCAGATTTATATTAAAGCTACTCTTTTTTGTTCTCGTAAATGCTTAGTTTAGTGAATTAATTTATTTAAGAAAAATAAGTCTCCATTAAATCAATAGTAGTAAATATTGAAAAACAGTATTTAATAAATGTTGTTTTATTTCATTTTGTATTAAGCCAAATAGCATTTTTAAAGTTATTTTGAATATGTATACATAGATACTAAGGAAACACAGTTTAGCATGATCATTATGTTCTTTATATGTCAAATATATATTCAATTACATTTGCTCAGATATTTGTTCTTTCATTCACTGCAAACGAAATCATGGTATTTCTCCTTAATTTATTAATCATTATTTAAATATTATTCAGCGAAGAATTCCTTTCTCCTAATTATTCAGTGTAGTACATATCATTTTATTATGTGATGTTTATTTACGTTAAAGACTGCTCAAACTCTCTTGTTTCAGTATTTTTCATTATCTAGGTATAAATATCACTTACAGGTTCGCAGGGACCCCGGCAAGTTTGCACAGTTGCTTGGAAAACAAGTAAATTTGAATCAGGTATCTTGAAAGCATAGAATTCTGCTTCTAGAGCTCCATCTGGTGTTCGGTGCAGCTCTGGGAAAACATATAAGTCGACTGGACATCTGAAAGAATAAAGTTTCTGTATTCAGTTAGATTAAAGCCTGATGTTTAAATAAGTATTAAAATATCTCATTTAGGATTAGACTAAATAGCTTCGTTAAATGTTGCTAATGCAGCTAGACTTGTAAGGATCCTAAGTTTTACTAACGTTTATTTTATTTTAAATCTTTACTATCACTTCTTATTTTCTACTTCCGGCCAGAATTAAAAGCTTTAACTTATTTATACAAATTTGTCTTGCTAACGCCAAGTACTTAAGTTGTGGCTTTTTGCCAAGCAAGAGAGAGGAAGGAGTTATTAGAAGCAGGCCGTTTACCATAGTAGTTTTACTTGGTTGCTGGTTGCCTTCAAGGCCAGAGGTTTAATCCTCTTGATAATTTTAAACGTATCGTAGTTTTAGCAGCTCTCTGTACTACATACGGATTTTGTTAAATAACGGCCAATCTTGAAGTTAGGCGCTTGTATATTAATCCAAAGTTAGTTTTAGTTAGGGTTTTAGTTAGTATTTTTAGATTCTTACGTTCAGACCACAAGTGGTTGGTCTCTGTATTCCGAAGTTCCGGAAATCGCTGTAAAGATAGAAAAATAAAGGGTTTTGTATACCCTTCCTGGGTATATTGTCTACTTCACAATTTATTGAACATAGCTTGAGTAAGCTCCCTGTTCCGAGTCAGGACAGTTCATGTTTCCAAAGCAAGTAAAGAGGAACACAAGTCCTGATAATGGCGCCCGACGAAGAAGAATAACCATGGCCGAGTTTCAAGAAGAACCTGTGGTGCCTGCAGAAGCGGCTCAGAATCCAGAAATGCCAGCTGCCGCCCTGGAAGGATTTGGTTACATCGTCCAGACCATGCGCGCATCGATGAAACCAGAAGCAACATTCAATGGAAACTCACCGGTAACCAGTTTTGGAAAAATTGGATGACCACTTCATGCTGTATCCAGTCCAGGAGTTCCAGAAAGTCACCTTAGCTACCAGCGCTTTAAGGGGTCCCTTAATTGGTTCAAATGTATAGGCAGAAGCCTCTTGGGTCAAACGGGAAGTCCCACCTATACTTAACGAAAATTTCAAGACTGTCTTAGTAAAAGCCTTCCCTGCCGTAAGAAATCATTCAAGATTAGAAGCGGAACTCTTCAGCATATACCAACAACGAATTGAAAATCTCTCAAGCTTTATTTTAAGAAAAATTCACGTCTTTAAACTCTTGTATGGAAGCCGTCCGGATCCTGAGATAATCCAAGTGATTTTGCCGAGGTTACTTCCCCAAGTACAAGACTTTATTGAATTAAGGAATCCGACAACACTGGAAAAGTTATTTGAGGTAGCAATCCAGTTTGAAAGTAGAAGAACGGCGGACATTGAAAGAAGACGCCAGTATGAGCAACGAAGCCAATTTGGTGCGCCAAGACCACAGCAAAGGCAAGAACACGGCTGCGGAAGCAAATCGAATCAGTGGGCAAGGAAACCTGAGTATCCAAAAACAACCGGCGAACGTCGACAGTTCAATAGTAAGCCAGAAAAAAAGTCTGAAGGCCAGCGGAAAAAGAAGGAAGGCATGGAAAGGAAGAAAGAAAATTTAAACTAAAACGGATTTCTGCTGACAGGAGGGTGCGGAAATCCGAAGGCCAAGAAAACCCCTCTTCCTTCAAGTTAAATACAGTTATTGTGAAAAATTTGACTCTTCCAAAGATTGAAGTTTTGGTGAACAACATCTCAGCCACTGCACTCCTGGATACAGGCGCGCAGTGTTCCTGTGTGGCAGAAGATTTTTTTAGGAACTATTTCCGTAAATACCGCATATATAATTCGGATAATACGACAGTGTTAGCTGCGCAGGGAGAAAGATGCAAAGGCATAGGTAAAATACCATTATATATTCGTATCAAGGACGAGCAAGTAAAGATCATGTTTTTTATCGTAAAAAATTTACAAGCACATGTCATTTTAGGAATAGATTTTCTTTCAGAGGCAGAAGCAACGCTGGATTTTAATGAAGCGTCCCTTAAGCTGACGATGAAACCAGTTCGAGAAGAAAAAAGAGAATCACCGACGTTAAATCTCAACCACCTGCCTACGGGAGAGCAACAAAAAATTCGCCAAGTTGTTAGTGAATTTGCTTCGTTATTTAGTGATATTCCCGGACTTACTCAAATTACTAACCATAGTATCGATACCGGAGATTCACTGCCAGTTCGCCACAAACCATATCGGTATGATAAGAATAAAGAAAAAATTATAGAGTGGCACATTCGAGATATGTTACGTAAAAAGATCATAACGCCCATCTCAAGTAGTTATGCTAGCCCTGTTGTGTTATGTAAGAAAAATAATGACTATCCGGTAACACATCCGAAAAGGTGGCGTTTTGCAATTGAGTATCATAAATTAAACTCCATGACTAAATATCCGGTATATCCGTTACCTATTATTGAAGAAATTCTAAGGAACATAACTTCTACCAAATATATGACTACGTTAGACTTAACGACTGGTTATTTTCAAATAGGGGTTAAACCGGAAGATGTGCCTAAGACTGCTTTTATAACCAAGTCTGGCACTTATGCATTCTTGCGTATGCCGTTTGGTCTTTCAGGGACACCGGCGACATTTCAGCGATGTATGGACATTGTGCTAAGGCCTGTTCTTGGAAAGACCACATTTATCTATTTAGACGATATTATTATTACTAGTGATAATCTGGACTAACATGTACAGGATTTAAGACAGGTGTTTTCATTATTAAATGAGGCCGGTCTAAAAGTTAATGTCGAAAAGTGCAAATTTGCAGCCCCTGAATTAAAATACTTAGGTTACAAAATATCTCAGAAAGGAATCGAGACGGACGAATAAAAAATAATCGCTGTGCAAAAGTATCCGCCGCCAAATACGGCGAAGAAGCTCTCTTCTTTTCTAGGACTTATATTATATTTTCTAGGACAATAGTGCTTTCGAAAAATTAAAGCAAGCATTAACGCAAGCCCCTGTTTTGAAATTTCCTGAAAACGATGAGAATTTAGAAATTTCAGCGGATGTTTCGGATTATGCGGTGGGAGCGGTACTTTCGCAAAATCAGCAGCCCGTGGCATTTTTTAGTAGAAATCAAATACAAAGAAATTATTCCGCGACTGAGAGAGAGGCACTTGCAGTTCTGTTAGCAGTGCAAAAGTTCAGAGTCTATTTTGGAAGGGCGCCAATAACAGTGTATTTTGATCATGCGGCGGTAACTAGATTGTACTCAGGGAAAAACTTATCCCCAAGGTTAATAAGATGGGCACTCAAGTTACAAGAGTATAATCTGGTAATTAAGCACACCCCCGGAAAGAAAAATATCGTAGCAGATGCACTATCCAGAATAAAAATAGAGGAAGAAGGTAATACTGTAAAGGTGGCAATGCTCACAGCATGTACGATACATGAAACTGTAATAACCGAACTGGGTAAGGATACTGAATTTAAAAATATTTATGATTATTTAAAGGATCCTGAAAATTTTAGCCACCAAGATATTTTAGCGATAAGAAATAGGGCGGCCCATTACGAACTAATAAATGGTCTATTATTTTATACAAAAACTACGAATTCCAACAACGAATTTCGACCTGTTATCCCAGCTAGTCTTAGATTAAATATCCTGCAGGAGCTCCACGACAGCCCTTTAGCTTCTCATGCTGGTATTCGAAAAACTATCCAACGCGTACGCGAGGCAGTCTACTTTCCTGAACTGCAAAAGTTAACAAGAGCGTATGTCCAGTCCTGTCCAACATGTCAAGCAGTTAATTATATTAATTTCCGCCCGGCCGGGTTTCTAAATAGCATTAACTCGGAATTTCCAAATGAAATAATTGGCATCGATTTATTGGGCCCTTTCCCAAAAAGTCAGTTAAATGAAAGTCGGTATCTCCTTGTTATGGTTGATCATTTTAGTAAGTGGACCGAAATTGTTCCCTTAAAACGAGCCTCCGCGAAATTAGTTACTGATTCTATTTTAAATAAATATATTTTAAAATACGGGCGCCCCTAAACGTTATATCGGATAATGGTCCTCAATTTGTAAGTAATGTATTTGAAGACATGTGCCAAAAACTGGGCATACGTCATTTTAAAATGGTCCCGTATCGGCCGCAATCAAATATAGCGGAACGGGTCAATAGAAATATAGTGAAAATTATCCGTAGTTATGTTAAAAATTTTCATAAAAGCTGGGATAACTATGTCAATGAATTAGCTTTCGCCCTTAGGGCCGCAAAACATGATACGACGGGCAAAACTCCTACTGAGTTATTTTTAGGCAGAAAGATTATAACGCCGTTAGATAAATTATTTTATGTTCAACAAAGAGCCCCAGAATTTAAAATGGGCGATATAGAAAAATTAATTAAAGAAGCAAAAAAGAACACTGAAGTAGCACAAAGAAAACAGAAGCTCTATTACGATATGAAACGACGGGGAGTAACTTATAAAGTAGGGGAAGAAGTGCTAAAAATTAAGCATTCACTTTCTTCAGCACCAGAAGATAAAACTGCCAAATTTTATCCACGATTTGAAGGACCATATATCATAGAAAAAGTAAATCAGGCTGTAGTGGTGTTAAAAGCCAGGAATGGTGAAATCTGCACCGCAAACGTTGACCAGATAAAACCATTTTATAATCGTAATAAAATGCCAATATTTCAAGATCTTTTGCAGGATCCGGCACGGCAGGCACAAGTTCCAGAGGTGGAACAACGACAATCACAAGGGAAAGCCATGAGTAGACAGGAGCAATTGAAAAGAAAGTTCCCCCGTTGGAAAACTGAAGGTAACAAGAAAAAGAAGCCGTTCCACCGACCAGAAAAGAGAGGGCACGACCACCCCCAGAATGAAGAAGGGAGAAGTACGACTAATGCAAAGAGAGCCAGGAGAAATGACAGCAACTATAACCCGGCTCCAAAACGGAAGATCTACCCATCGGATAGGAGTCTACGCAGCAAATGTCGACGAATTGATGAAGGAAGACCAGCTGCAGATGCAAAAAACCAAGAAAAATTTGAACAGCCAGCAACGAGATCCAAGCAGGAACGAGAGAGAGTTGTCCCGGTTCCGCCAAGACCAGCTGCTATCAAACGGCCGAGACCACAGGCAGAGGCTAAAAAGAAGGTCTTCAAGGGTGACCGAACTGGAAGGAAAAGAAAGCTTATGAAGGAAAGAACCGAAGGGCGAATCCGCACAAGAAGGAAGATAAACCAAATGGTAGTCTTCGCTACTTTCCAGGACTGAGCAGAAAAAAGGATGTCTGAATATAACAAAGATAAGTAAAACTTTATGTTACTTTGAAACCTTAAGTTAATTTTTCATTCTTACTACAAGTGGCATAATTCAAGAAGTTTTACCTCATGTGAGGCCTACCTTTATCGCCAAAAAGGCGAGAAATGAGTTGTACCTATTTTGGTATTGTTTTTCAATTACTCGCGAGTAAAACTAAAATTAATGTATAATAGGAATTTGTAAATACTTGAATATTGTAAAAGCATTGATAATCTTTGAGAAAGGTACCTTAAGAAAATTGTAAAAATTATTGTATAAAATTTTATTTAAAAGATTCTGGCAAGAAAGAAGTTTTAGTCTGAAGGACTTTTGAAATGTAGTATTTCAATGTAGAAGAATTGGCACTTGCTTGGAAAAGAATAGAAGTTAACAATGTACTACTAATGTATGTTTTAAAATGCGTAAAATTAACGGCATGTTAATATGTCCTTATATACAATGTGAACTGTTATCTTAAAAGTTAAGAAATGCTGTGATATGTTAAAAGTGAAAGTAATGCCAAAAATTTTAAACTTATTCATGTGACTGAAAAAAAAAAAGAGAAAAGTATTGTGAATATGCGTTAAAGGTTGAATGAATGTAGTTAGGCTCTCTGACGCTACACTTCAGAGTTAGCCACTTTTCAGAATAGTACCTCAGGGTTTAGAGATGAATATAAGGTGTGTTCCGAGGTCTTGTTATGTTGAATTTTAACACGTTAGTGTTTTGATTGCAGGCGGTAGTGTTGAACACTTGTACATAGACACGCTCGTGTTTGGTGTTTTTCTTTACAACACATGTCAGAGAGCACGGGGAGATAATTAAATAACGTCATGAATGAAATAAGAATTTTAAAAGAAAAATATAAATATTCATGTTACTTGCCATTTGATTGTGTAACATTTCATTAAACTAGTTTTCTTTCCAGATCTCTGGAAGGAACCAGATTTCAACTAAGAAACTCCTGTTTATAGATGCAGTACAGATGAAAAGGACTTGTCCATGGAGTTGATAATGTAAAAACGACTTTTTAATTTCTAGTTTCTAGTGAGAAATGTTTGTAAAAGATTGGCCTCGCGTTAGATTCTAGAGCTAAAAGTTTTCAACAAGGTCGTTTTAGACCTCAGTTTCAAACTAATTAACTCTGGCGGGAAGTATGTAAGGATCCTAAGTTTTACTAACGTTTATTTTATTTTAAATCTTTACTATCACTTCTTATTTTCTACTTCCAGAATTAAAAGCTTTAACTTATTTATGCAAATTTGTCTTGCTAACGCCAAGTACTTAAGTTGTAGCTTTTTGCCAAGCAAGAGAGCGGAAGGAGTTATTAGAAGCAGGCCGCTTGCCATAGTAGTTTTACTCGGTTGCTGGTTGCCTTCAAGGCCAGAGGTTTAATCCTCTTGATAATTTTAAACGTATCGTAGTTTTAGCAGCTCTCTGTACTACATACGGATTTTGTTAAATAACGGCCAATCTTGAAGTTAGGCGCTTGTATATTAATCCAAAGTTAGTTTTAGTTAGGGTTTTAGTTAGTATTTTTAGATTCTTACGTTCAGACCACAAGTGGTTGGTCTCTGTATTCCGAAGTTCCGGAAATCGCTGTAAAGATAGAAAAATAAAGGGTTTTGTATACCCTTCCTGGGTGTATTGTCTACTTCACAATTTATTGAACACAGCTTGAGTAAGCTCCCTGTTCCGAGTCAGGACAGTTCATGTTCCCAAAGCAAGTAAAGAGGAACACAAGTCCTGACAGACTAACTAATTTGAATAACCTTCATGGTATCAAATTTATCCAGATTTTCATTTCATTAATTTGTCTGCAGACAAAGGAAAATAAAGCAATGTTTCTATGATTCTCTTTTGTATTTACGAGGTCTAAGTTTTGCAGGATTGTTTACGAAAGACCTTTTCTGTATTTTATAATACTAAAATTAAACTTAAACACAAGCAGCTGGTAAGGGAAAATAAAGACTTCGTTCTTGCAATGTATAGATGCTATATACCACAGCAATATTTATCTATTATAACAATTATCATTTCTTTAATATTAGCATATTTTCAATTAATATGACAGAAGAGAATAATTTGAAAAACTTTACCCTCTTGCATCAATTAAATGCACTTGACGTCCGGAATAGGGATCTTTGGCAATGACATTAGTAGCAAATATATCGGCAAAATACTCCCAGTGAACTAAAAAAGAAGAAGCCAAATACCCATTGTAGCTAAATGTTTATACATATACATATATTAATAAAATAATTGATTTAAATAAAACTAGATATGCATCCTCTTAAAAGTTATTAAAGTAAGTCTGTTGATAAAATTAGTATATAATCTTTTGATTGTTAGTCCTAATGAATTAAATTTTAAGATAATTAAAAAAATTGAACAATATAGCATATCAAAATTTTACATAGTACAGGGTGCGTCTTAGGTTGCCACGGACTCGCGGAGATCATGTTGAACACTTCCGAGTAAAATAAATTAATGAGTGAAAAAAATCTGAAAACTTTCAGATTTTATATTACACCCAAAGGGCTGTTTTTTTCAATTACATATACATACAGGTTTCGAGAGCATTTGGGACAAAGGTATTTAAAAACAGCATATCTTTAGAATGTTTTATATACAGTCTCGCACGCTGAACATAAAAGTATTTTATTCCGTCCAGTGTATTGCCAGTGTGTGTTTCTTTCACTTTTTTTTTCCAAATACATAGTTCAACTTAGTTATTGTAAGTTTTTGTTAGTATTGATAACCATAACAAGGAAATAACTGATGGAATAGTTTTCACAAGAGGATTTGTACTTAAAATACCGTTATGTTGGCGTGGAATGCCAGAAAAAGGATACTGTAACTAAATACGTGATTAATTGCTAGTTATGTAAAGAAAAGAATTGTTCCCATCCAGTATCACACCTGATTAAGCCCCCAACTATAGTTGTTGGGAGTTTTCAAGTGCAAATATGTCCCAAAATAGAGAAAAAAAATTTGTTGTATTTATGGTAGAAATGTGTTTAAAAGCCAATATTTCGGATGCATAAATTACATCCTTTGTCAAAAACGTTCCAGGACAAAGCTCGTAAAATATAAAAAAATTTACCCAGTAAAGATCCCAGCTGCTATCAAAATAGTGCCTTAACTATCTACAGACAACTGCCAACGTTTCTGGAGGTCTTGGAAGCAAGCAGGGAAATCTTCAACTGCATTGCTTGCAAGCTCATTTGCCACAGCCTGTTGGATGTCTTCAATAAGCTTGATGCAGCTTTCCTTTCAGTCACCTTTTCATTCACGGAAACAAGAAAAAATCACAATAATCTTTGACACAAATGTGGGATCACGTCTAGCTCTATCCAATAGTTAAGCAGAAATTCGTTTTTCCCCTTTCTGTTCATCTGCTAATGAGTAAGGGACAGTTCGTCCATTAAGCATCTGTTTCCCTAAATCTTCGCGTAAAATCTTATGACACTCATCATGATTCAAATTTAGTTCTTCTGATATCGTATGCACATAGCCTAACGACGGTCTTCACACGCTCTACGTTTGCATCGGTATGTGCTATAGACGGGTGACTAGCTCTGAGATCGTCTTTCCTTCACGAAACCTTTTGTACCACTGGAAACATGACTTCTTGAAAGTGCCTTGCTTGCATGTGCTTGTTTAACCATGTTCTACGTTTCACTAGCGGTTTTTCCGAGCTTAACGCAGGGCTTAATGTTCATTGTTTGCTCACAATCAGCATCCATTGTGTCCCCTTAACGAATGCGACAACAATCCGAATAGTGTGTTGCTAGCAGTGTGCCAGTTCTGCCCCCAATACGGAAACATGGCCAAAGTCATATCAAATAAGAATACATACCAGGTAACATAAAAACAGCGTTTGTTCCTTTTTAATACTACAAATTCAGAAATAAAAAAAAATGTCCTGGAACGTTTCTGACATAGAATGTATATCACCAAGCTATGCGGGGTATTAAGTAAAATACATGCCTAGTTGAAATAATCATCCGTCTGGAGATACTTTGAGATAAGCATTTACCCCACTTTTACCATATTCCAAAAAAGAAGCAATTAAAAAGCTACTAAAAGATAAGTCGTAGTTTATCCGTAGGGGCCGATGAAAAATATTATTAATTTTTTTATTGCTACAGAATAGTGATTATTTCATTAAATTACTAGTGATTCGTATTTCTTCTTCTTTATTTATTTATTAACCCGAAAGAGCTATTATTTTTAATTTTTTTAAAGATTTTGTGTTGATTCTCTTTAAATGTCATCTGTAAAGAGGTTGTTTGAATTTTCTTTCGAGTCCGTTTCCATTCGGTAAAATGTAAGATTATATTATATCTTTCATACTTAACCTGTGTGTTATTGATTAACAAACCAAGCTACTTAAAATCGGTAGATGCAGTTCTTAAGAATATTATTTTTAAAATTTTTCAGTTTGATTGATTTAAAAAAAATGCTTTAATTCCTGATATATCTAAATAAAAACAATAAAAAATTTTATAGAGCGATGTTATATGTTTCGCTACAAAATGTTTCACTGTTACACCTGCTCTATCTCTACTGATAATTTATTTATACTAACAACCCATTATCATTTTAGCAAAATAAACAACATATAAAAGATAATTAGAAACAAAAGAGACCATCTGAGCGACCGTTAAAATCTGAATCCTTTCAGATTTTTTATTTTTATTCATTTATTAATTATTGCTACTATTAATATTTGTTGCGGTGTGGTGTATTTAATTATGGCAAAGCACACTAGGGCTATCTGCCTAAGGGGAGGGATGCCTTTCGTGGAGGACTTTCTAAGGGAAACTGGTTCGTATACACGTTACACATAATATTTGTTGCAAACAAATGCAAAATTTTCATTCTGACTTTTTTCTCGAAATTTTTAATTCTAAAATTATGTATCTGTATAAATGAGGAAATGCTTGTAATCAAAATCCACAGGAAAGGATCTAATATCAAATATTATTTTATTTTGTGAACACCTCTTTAAATTACTTTTTTTATTTGCTCCGATAAAACATATCTATTTATGGGTATATTTAATTTGGAATGACGAAGTTACGCATTTTATATTATTTTAGGCAACAAGGAATATATTTCATTATTTACGTGCACTTCCATGAAATGCTACATACTAAATGGCCAAATCATTCAGCATAATAAAGCGAAAATTGTACTTCAATCCAATGGTTTTCTAGTTTAACTCTTTAAAACGCAAAAAACATTTACCGGCGCCTTCATAATTTGCTTGAAATTGAAATCAAGTATCAATACTATCTTTTTTTTTTTTTCTGGGCGGGGGAAGACATGATTATAAACAAATTATCGCGACTTTTATCACAATCTACTGAAAGAATTAGAAAGCATTTGAGGGTAAACTTAGTACATCTAAGTTTTATTTCGCAATGCATTACTTACAATTGCCTCGTGCTTCCAGACGGAATGTTAAAAGGTCTCCGACAGCAATAGTTGTTGTGGGGGCGCCTCTGTACAAAATTTTCAACACGACGCTTGATGTGAGTACATTCTGGGCAGGCAGGTGTTCAATTTGCGTTGGGTACCGCCTGAAAATAATTTTAAATTTGAATTGACATTTCCATGAAATTAAAAATTTGTTTTGATTCTGCGATTTTTAACTCACCCATCTGTTCTGGTATCCAGGTAATTAGAAGTGACTACAGCTTCTCCTGGTCCAGAGAAGTAACAAGTCAAGTTATACTTTTTGTCCCGGGAGGTCTGGACGTAGTCATTGAACTGCACTACTACGATGTTGGTAATGACATCGCCATACTGAAAAGTGAGGAAGAAAAAGTTTTTGATGAATTTTTCTTAAATTAGGTAACTAAATTAACAATGTGAAAAATAATTTGTGAATAAAAAAGTATTTAAATCAGATTGAAGTTGAAATCCCTAAATAGTTTCATGATAGAAATAAAGCAAAAGCAAGGATGTGGTTATTAATTACAACTTTTAAATTCTTGGTGTTTTGGAGCAATAACTTTTCTTTAATTGAAATATGAGGCACGCTTTAATTATTTTGCTGTTTTGTACTTTAATTCCTTTTTACTGGAGATTATTGTTGTTTTTCGTAACTGCAGTCTTCTACCATTTTCTTTGAAATATTTTTATATACTGCTTTCGGCTATGTTTATTCACACTATAAATTCATATTATAAATAGAAAGCCTTTTTTAATTATATATTTCGGAAAATAAAGGGGTGTGTATTTGTCTTATATTTTTTCATTTGCATTTTTAAAACTTATTGCAATGGCTACAAGTACTTAGTAGATGCAAGTATTCGCCGATATTTTAACCACAGAGTTCCCATTTGCTATATGGATGTTTTAGCTATTGAATCATTAGAAAACAGAAAAAGAATGATTTGAATTTCTTATAATGTGTCATAGAAATTATCAAAATACCGAAAGCAGAAAGTGAAATTATATGTTTTACTTTATAGGATTTTACTTTAATTTTTCTTATAGATATTTTTATTTTTAAGACAGCTTTCTTTTACTTCATCATTTTCCTACCTACGCTTTCCTAACATACTGAGTTTTTAGTTTCCCGCTGTATGCAAAACAGGAGAGAACTGCTATTTAAGCTGAGGTCTGAGGTACTTCAGTTAGACAGCTACAGCGGCCGTGCTTATTACGTGCGTGTTTGTTTACGTTGGTGATTTTTAGATAACAGCTAACTACGAGGTAACAACTCTGTGCAGCTGAAGGCTGTTTAATATACATAGTTTAATTTTATATTTTCTATTTTAAGCCAAAAGTGTTAGCTTTCTGTACACCCAAGTGAGGCCGTTTGTGACTATCTTGAGTTCAAATAAAAGGTTTTCTTCGGAACTGTTATTTAAGAACTTAACGAATAGTCGTTATATAGATTTGCTAGGTTCTAGCAGTTTAAGTACTTTATTTAAGGTAGTACATTACAACTTCTTTGCGCTATAAAATTAGAGAATCATATGAAACTTTCATTATTTCTTAATAGAATATTAAATAATAGCAAACTTTTATTGAGGAACAATAAAGGACAAAAGTAAAGATAAGTATTTAATGCAACGTATTTGTTCTAAATACGTATTATATAATACGTATGATCTCACACGTATGATAAAATGGTACGTATTTGTTCTGAATACATATGCAGTAGTTGTATAAAATGCATGCGTATGGAAGCTACTCAAAAGCTGAGAACATTATATTCGAGGAGGGAAAATTCTAAGAAACATTTTTCTATTTAAACTTTCATGAATAAAATGTAATACAAGCATATTTTAAATGTGATATTTGTTAAAAGTTGTATGTTCGCTAAATAAAATGACTTTGTAAAATAGTGATATTGTGAAAATAAAGTTGGTTATGGAAAATTCAAAAGGAAAAGAGCAGTTTCAAAGAATTGGTCTTACTTGTTGAGTACCACATCGAGGAAACCCATTTGCTCGAGAAATACGTAGAACGTTGACGTTGCCACCATTTCCATCATAAAAGCAGGTATCGTAAAAACCATAGGTATAAATTCTTCCGTAAAATCCGTCGGGAGTCTTTAGCGTGAATTCCATTCCATCCAAGGTACAGGATTGGCTCACTGTACAGTACAAAAGTGTTATGAATTTAGAATTATTTCCAAGTTATTCCGCATTATTTTTAGAGAAAAAACTTATAATTGAAGATATTCACAGGTGGCGAAATCTATAAATTTATTAATTTTAAGAACACGAATTTTATCTTTAACATTTCCTTACATTCATGGTTACATAAAAGCATATTAAATAGAATTTACCACACCAATTTTCGTTACATATTTGCATTATACTATGCTTTCATGAAGCGTTCGCTAGTTGTTTTCGTGATGTACCGAACAATTTAACTTTTAATAGAATATATAGAAATCCATAGTCGAAATTCACGGATACTTAACGCCGTCGTTGCAATGCAAAAGAAAGACTTGCGTTTATATAAAATAATGCAAAATAATTAATATAATACATGTTTCTATAAGGAACTTAAAAAAAATCTAGATCTCAGTGAGCATAATATTATGAGGTTTTGTTGAATGTGATGTTTTTAGGTATGTAATCCATTCTATTACATCATAAATTAAATAATCTACAAAAATATCTATGATTATGCAAGACAAATAGAAACTTACCATCTAAACATCCAGGTGATACGCCAGTGGGTTCTCTTTCGTAAAAATCGAATTGTGTGTTCAATTCAAAGTATAGTGGGCTTCCGATTTGTATTAAATGACTATCCTGATCACTCATCTCGCAATTGTCAGGGAAGAATGATCTAAAAAGTAATATTCATAAACAACGATTACAGTACAGTCATTCTAGTGACACAAAAATTATATGCTTTTATATTTTTATCTTTTTTATTTCATAATTTCGTAAATTTTTTAAAGCTTTTATTTAAATTCATAGAATAGAAAATATCATGTTAGCTTAATTTTTCACATGTAGAAAAGTATCTTTTGTGTACATAGATAGTTAGGAGGAAATACTCACTTACATTATAAAAGGGATTTTCATATACTATTAGCACAAAAGTATACAAAATCTGCAGATTGATAATGCATATTTACAATAAATATTTACAATTACGTGTGAAATTTTATTCTACACTGTATTTTGAATATATTTAAAAAATGTTTTATCTGTACCAAGGAAGATGTAAATGCTATCAACAATTTTATTCATCTAAAACGCATAGTAATCATATATAATCTTTATTATTTTGTAATTAAAATCGTTCTACAGTTGGTTATCTATATGTAACTAACGTGAAGAATAAAAAAATTGTAATAAGGAAACAAGAAATATGATTAACTAGGAATTTTCTCCTGGAAAATTTATCAGTCAATTATTTCCAAAATTACTATCGGTATTTGTTTTCAAATCATGTCAAGATATACAAATGCTCTTATTGATTTTCATTCTAGATTAATTGTGTCACGTTTTCTTGCTGTATTTACTGGTTTCGTAAAATTTTGTTCCATTAAGATCTGAAATACATTTAAATCTTTAAGAATTAAAGAAAATAACTATTTCATATGAGAATACGAGATTTCTAGGCTGGAAGTGTATATACTTGATTATTTAATTACATGGCATATTTTACCTGAAATTAAAAGACAGACAAGCAAAATCCCTTGCTTCCATGCAAGCTCGCTCACAGTCCGGTAATGTTTCAGCTCGTATCACACGTATGATAAAATGGTTCCGTAGTCTCATGCCATATCCAATTTTCTTGAAAGTGCCAATTCCTCCTGATTTTCCGCAGAGTTCCGGTGGCGGAAGAGGTGGGTATGGAGGAGGGGGAGGAGGAAAATGTCCATGAGCACTGTGAGGTCCTGGAATTGAAGAACCCAATACAATGCGATATTGAATTGACACTGATATGTGTTTATCAGGCTAAAATGACACTTTGAAAACAACATTATTTGCCGCTCTTTGAAGAAGAAGTTATTAAAATTCGAATATTCTTTGCTTGATGAATTAAGAAATATAAGAGAAGAATTCATAATGCTTTTATATTATGTTTATGAGATTTGAAAGTAATTAGTTTTCAGAAATCCAAAGTAACTACAACACACGCTTATATGCGTAAAATTAAGAACAAGCAGCTAACGTGTACCCATTAAGCAGCTAACGTGTTAAAAGAAAGTTTACTTTGAAAGTAAAAAGTCTCTTAACAGCATGAGAATAAATTAGCAAATTTAAGTAATTTATTCTGATATTTTTGTCGCATTGCCATGAAAAACAATTTAAAAACAATTTTATTATCTAAATCAGAACCTAACAAAATGCATTTATAGATCTCGTCATATATTGTTAGAATCTAATACTTCAAAAATTTATCAAAACAGTTGCGATTAAGTGATCAGAAACATATTAACATTTAAAATTTTTGCATTTGACAGTCAAATTCATTAGGTGTTTTAGAAATCTCAGATTTCAGAAAAAATTTTAAAAATCGCATAGCTTATTAGCTTTTATAGGACTATTAACTAACTGTGTAGTTTTATTAAAAATAACCAGATTCAATTTAATAGTAAAATAACAGTTACGCAGTAAAAAGTATTTGTTAATTCAAGACCAATTATTCTAATAAGATAAAAATAGATACAAATTGTTTTTCTTTTGCAGTGTAAGGTTTATCCTAAGTTTTTAACAGTTAATGTTTAGTTTAAGCCACTTTCCTATCGCTTCTTAATTTCAGCTTACAATTTCGGGCCAGAACGGTTTTTTAGAAGCTTGGTTAAATGCAAATGAAGGAAGTGAAGTATTTAAAGTTGAAGTTCTACTGACTTCGGTAAAGAGCCAGAGATTCTGACCAGCGCGAGGTTCGCCTTTTGGCTATGCTCTCTCATAAGCTATTATTACGCTCGGTTGTACTTTAGGCCCTTGATAGCTTCGCCGTTAGTTAGCGTTAAGAGGCCAACTCTAGTAGAATTTTGATAGCTTCGGCTATATCTTTTTAGTTAAATTTAGTTAAATTTTATTTCTTAGCATTCTTGAGTTCAAGCCCAAGTGGAGGCTTTGCTGTAAACTCCAAGAAGGAGTCGACTGTTAAATTTATTTTGAATAATAAAGGGTATTTCCCCCTTTTTGAGTTCTGCTCTCTGTCTACTGAACTAAGCGATGATTCCCCCTACCAGTTTTTAAGGTTCCTCATTTTTAGTTGTAACTCAAAGACTGGAATCTTACAGCAGTACATAGTTCTTTTTACGTACTTAATAAAAGGCAGACAAATACGTATCTTTAATTATATTGAACTTTATTAAAATATTCTTTCAGTTCTTAAGATATTTACGATAAAAGATTTAACAGAACAGATAAAAGTTATTACCAATAGGTGGAGGAACTGGCCATCCAAAGTGAGCCCCTGCCCATGGAGGTAAAACAGGACCTGGTGGAGGTGCTCCAGCACTAGGCCATAGACCACTACTCGTCCAGCCTCCACTAGTCCATCCACCTGGTGGTCCACTCGCCCATCCACCAGCAGCAACACCACTACCACCAGAAGACCAAGAACTAGACGCTGAATCAGCACTCCCACTTGGCCAAGCTCCACTCATGGCTGTAAAATAATTCATTACTTGAAGAACCTTCACAAATGCTTTTAAGCAGCGTAACAAATTTCTTAAATTATTCAGTGACAGAAACATGATATTAGTGACAGAAACATGATATAAACTAGGTTTAAAATACCTTGAAAGTTCTCAATGAACTCAGTAATTTTACAATTTTATAAATGATTTGAATATAAGTAAGACAAGCAAACACTTTTCGAGAATACATTTTTAAAGTAAGAACTGATCCATTAGAGAGCGGTGAATTCACAAACACTAAAGCATAAAAAATAACGCTTCCAAAAATGAATATGTTACAAGATGCAATAAAAATGATTTCATTTATCAGCACGTAATGAGAAATATTTACGGGAGATTCATACTTCTAGTAAAGCAGATTTTAAGTTGCATTCTGATGAGTAAAATTAGATTTCTGTTATATTCAAGTTCATCGAACGCTCAGTCCCAGAATTTTTCTAAGCATTATGATTTAATAACTAAATACGGAAAGACACTTGCTGAAGAAATTGTTAAATTCTAAATTAACGGAATTGCGAAAAAAACATTTCTTCAAGACTAGAATTCACAATCTAAATTACTCTTTCTGGATTCCCCATAGACGTTCCTAAATAAATTTTTCTGAAGTAAAACCATTGTTGTTTTTGTTCCTAGTATGCATTTAAATATTAATGTTTTAAATAATGCAAATAAGTGAGAGTTACTTATCTTGCTTTTATCGACTTAAGTATATTGCATATTTTTATCCTTCTTAAACTTGCGCGAATATGTGCAATATTAAAAAAGCCCGTGCGCACAATAATGCAATACTAATGTGAAAGACGAAGAATTTGTTACAATGAAGATCATTAAAAATGCATATATTAAAATATCTGAAGTGACTTCCACATGACTTCCTTGTACGGCCTATTAAATTATACATAAGTTTTGCTACAATTCGTTTAAACTTATATCCTTGAATTTTATTAGAGATATATTTCTCATTCAATCAATTCGGTGGCGTGGCAAATGCGGTCAAGAGCAGGAGACTGACGTTAATTACGGAAGGGGAAAGTAAACGGCTGTGTCAGGGATCATAAGGGGAGATATATTTTTTTTTTAAAGTGTTTTTTGGCTAGTTTATACATTCAAAGGAAAATACAAGTTACTCACTGAACTTCGCACATTAGTCTGAATAACCTTTAAACCCGATGAACAGTACATTTGTGTGACAAGGCGAGCTTTCTGACTGTACAATCTATTTTACATTTAGCGAGCTTGTGCCGAATAAGTTTATTCGCCATTTGATGTAATTTCTGCAATATTTTGTAATTCTTTTCATTTAAATTTTATTTTTTTAAAGATAATTTCTTTTTATTCACAAATATTTATATTTTATTTTTCTAATAAGTGAAACATTTAATTAAATTCTGATATTTTGTTTTCATAAGATAAAGTACGAAGCCTTTGTTAAAATTTTCATAGCTCACTGTAGTTCAGTGACCGTATTTTAATGTGCCATTTTACTCGCGAGTCCATTCATCCGATTTGAAACTTGGGAATGAATTAATCGATCTTTCCATTCAATTGGTCCTATCGACTTGAATACAGTGAGCCTGAGTAAACGGGAAGTATCTTTCGTAAATATAAAAACCATTATAAGCGCATTTCTAAATAATAATTTTAAAATATAATTTTCACAGCTGTTTGACGCTGCTTTCATTTCTTAATTATAAATATAAATATATGTACTGAAAATTACGAAGAGAATAACACATACGTATCTGTTATTACGAGAATAAGTATTGCTAATGTATGCGATAGGGCTTGAAAACTAATTTTGATTCACCTTTCTTTTCTTTATGAATGACGAATATCTCTTTGCCATACACGTGATCAAATAGGGAATAAGTGTTTAATCCGTAAGATTATAAGTATTGATTAACATTTCATATAACTACTTTTAATTGAGGCTTTCTAAGAGCAACCCCCTTAATTTTGACTCGCAGCTTTTAATTTTAAACTAGGATATGAGTTTAAATCTACCTTTAAACAATGGGATTTTTTTTTAAACACTGTGGCATAACAGTGCCTAGTAATAATAGTTTTAGCGTCACTAAGAATCATTTTCTGGATTCTCATATTGATTTTTTTCCAAAAGATATTAAAAGCTGCAATTGACGAGTATGAGCAATGCATAATACATACATATATAACGTAAGCATACCATAAAGAAAAATGAACCCCAACAAAAGCTGATCGATGCTATTAAACTCTGAAGAGGGGTTTATCAGAGGGAAAATGGCAATTTAAATCAATTAAAATTCCATTTAATTGATTTTAATTATTTATTTACTGTATTGATTTATTATTAATTCTAATGGATTGGAATATTTGAATATGAATTAGCTGAATATTTAAGAAAAATATTATGACTGCGAGAATAGGAAAAAAAAAAAAAACATTTTTTGAATATTTACTTTCTTATAGAATGCAGATAAATTCATTTTTACTCAATGAAAATCAAAATTTAGTAGCTAATTAATCTGTCCTGTATCGAGCACTTTAGTTCAGTGATCCGTATTAATGTGCGCTTTTTTTTAAAAAAATTTAAATGTTTCAAGAATAATTAGAAAAGGGCATAACTCTCTTCTTACCCTTAAATTCTTCAATAAAAAAACTGCATTTTCAGCTATAACCAAGTGAAATAATTTTCTAAATATAATTCAAAGCATGAAAAATAAGGTACATAAACAGCTTGGAAATGGAACTAGCATTGAGATTCTCTTTCAGAAATATGGTGAAGCTTAGCAGAAAGTCTACGAAGTGAAGTAATTCCGTAGAATATTTTCTCTTTATGATTAAATTGCACTCAATTATACTTTATAAACGACATGTAAATACTATTTAATGTATATATGTGGATGTGTGTGTGTGTAGCTCACTAGCGGCTGAGCTGTAAAACCTGGCAGGTCGATCCGGGGTTCGAATCCGGATCGACGGGGATGGCTGTATTGGCGTTTTCGAGGTTTTCCCCACGTGTAACGTGCATAAGAGTCAGTTTTGCTTAGAAAGTTCTCCACGAGGCACCCTTACCCTTAGGCAAATAACAGTCGAATGCTTTGCTATAATCAAAGAAACCAGACCAAACAATAGATATAAGTAGCTTAAAAACTGCTATATTTTACGTATACTTATCAAGTAATATTTCAATATATATAATGATTAAAAGAAAGGAAAAGTAGGATCCTAACTGATTGTATATAATGTAATTCCTATGAAGGCCCTAACAATTCTTTCTCACTTAAAGTCGTAACCCAAAAAGAGAACAAATTAAACTTCAGATATGTATACAATACTGAATCTAATACAAAAAATACAAAATATAAAAATAAATTATATATGTACGAAACCTAACTAACCATTTATATTGATATTACATAAATATACGTATGGTAATGAACATTGTATAATAAAGATATTTTATACCTTGTTCTATATATGGTTCCATTTATATATACCTATACATAGATATATATAATTTAAGGATTTCATTTAAGGATTATAGTAGTAGTTAATACTACTACATATAAAACACAAAAGTGCATCAATAATGTATCTTTCAGTATTATTTAACTTCCTTCTTAAGAATTTTCGGCAGTCTAGTTTGCGTTATTTTATTCATAAGTCTCAAATAAAAACAATTATTGGTTATATGTCATTAGAAAATTAACCAAAAAGCAGCGACCACAATGTAATTGAGAAACAGTCCTTAGCCGTGAAAAGGTTGAAAGCCATTCGGTTATGACTATTATCTCACATACTCAGCTACTTCGCATACATAGAACATAGCATTCGAAATGAAAAACTCAATATTTACTACAAATTCATTCGTGTAACAAATATCTGTCTTTCTACACCTATGGCTTTAAAAAAAGATGTTATTTATCTTACAGTTTATCATTAAGTAATACATTTTCATTGTACAAAACTGCATTCATTCGAAGAATTCAATTTGTATTTTCCTCTGTATAAAACTGAATGTGGAGAAGTTAGATGTTTAAACGACCCCCAAGACCCCGAGCAAGATTACTCCCTACTTTTCAGCCCCCCTGTGAAAAAAGGGGTTCTAAATTTACGACCTGACCGCATATAAGGGTATTTCATCAATTCAATTCTTACTCCGGGGCAAGACAAAAATATATAAAAACTCACAACACATTGTAGGGATTTCTATTATTTTAAATAACCAATTTTATTTAATTGGTTATTCTCTCCTATAAGCCTTCATTCCCCTAATTGTCAGTGCCAAGTTATTTAAATTTGGCAACGCGCGTGCAGAAATGCAAATTCAGCCTTGAAGAAAGAGTTGAAAAACCGAGGTTCAGTAGGAAAGAGGGACAGTTAGACACTTGCCGTCACCTCTGCTGCTTAAGCATCTGCTCCCAGAATTGTTGGTTCGCGTGGCTTAAATTGCATTTACTTACTGCAACTAGTTTTAGACGGGGGTTTTAAGAAAGAGGAATTATTCTGAGCCCTGTAGTTTAGTTCAACGACTTGTACATATCATAAATCTTTAGTTTGTTCTTCGATTTCATTTACGCCCAAGCAGAGGCGTACTTTGTTAGCGTCGAGCTGACGCATTGTAAAAATTAAAGAGTTAATAAAGCGTACTTTTAACCCTCCTTCTGTGAAGTTACTACTCTTACAGTTCTTCCACAGGAGTTACGGTAGTGGACTCTACAACTTTAATTAAAAATTATAAAATACTTAAAACACCAAATACAGTAAAAAACAGTTAAAAAACCGCATTTAAAATTAGGATTTCTACATTCGGCCAATTTCTGAAATTCGGCATTGGACAGGGAGACAAAATCTTCACCGCACAAAACTGAAAGTTATCTTTTAGTCCCACTAGGCAAAAAGACACTGCAGTTGACGCACCAACTGACTTAATTCACTATTTTACTAAGAGTTTCAAATGTAAACAAATAGCAGCTTCGTTAGGTTTAATACCACTTAAAAAAACTTTAAATTGTGGGTAATTCCACGACTATTGCATGCAGATTAGCTAAAGGCGTAAAGATCTTAACCGAAACATAAGAATAACATAATTCAATCACAATTAAAGGGGGGAATGAACTATTTACCAACTTATAAGAATAAAGAAACTGAACTCACCGAGCCGGGTAACAGAGTGGGAGTGTATGTATACGCTTGGGCGAAGCCGATTGCAAAGAAAAAGAGAGATGCACAACTAGAAGTTTTAGCAATCTCATTCACAAAATTTCAACGTTATACGGCTACTCGATTTTGAGTTATGCCAGATATATACATACATACATACATACGTACAAACGTCTCGAAAAAAATCTTTTCTGAATCCATTTTAAATCAATTTTACTACTCGTTTTGGAAAGAAAATTCTTTATTCTGTTCTTACGTACAGGTAACATGCAAAACCATCTTTCAAATGATTTCGAGAGCGGTAAAAATAGATATTTTCTTAAATTTTCGAGATTAAAATACTTTATTTACTTCATAAAAGGAAGTAAAAATAACTGAAGCTTGAGAAAAACAATCCACCTTTTATATTTTGAGGAGTTTTAATGTCTCCAGTAATTTCCCCTAATACACTGCCACTTTATTTGTTAAAACCTTACTGCACTAATTGATCACTTCACGAAAATTCGGAAAATGTATGGAGTCCAAAATGTTTTTATCCAAATATCCTTTTTGGACATTATACACAAAAAGAGAGAAGAGAAATGTATGCAAAACACGTTTTTATTGGATTTCAGCGTACAAACGATTCATTGGATTAATTTCCCTTTCATTAGATTTCAGCTTACACCTTTTCATTGGATTTAAGCGTGATTGCATAGTTTGATGCAGGCATGAAACTTATTTATTTATCGAAGGGTACTGAATGAAAACAAATACTATGCTTTCCACTGCTTTGTTTGTATCTATGGACTGTAATGAGCTCTTACATGTAATTTTTGATGTACTATTGTTTTATCCTTTAATAAATACCAAATGATTTAAATATCTGAGAACTTACAACCACCACTTCCAGTCCAGATGCTGCTGCCTCCGTTACTCCATGGATTGCCACCTCCTCCGCTTGACCCACCGCTGCTAGGCCAGCTTGCTGCTCCACTTTGAGCTGAAGAACCTCCTGACCAGGGACCCCCACGTGTACCGAAACTCCCACTGCCACTGTTGCCACCCACACCTCGAACTGAAAAATTTAAAAATAAAGACATATATTTTATTCCAACTTAGTTAGAGGCTTTATTTTAATTATATTCAAAGTTAAGTTTGGAATATTGTAAATTTTCATATGAAAATATGCTGCTGATTTATTTATCATTTATCTTTACTTAGTGAATATGACTATTGAATGTATGATTACGACGCAGCAAGATGCAATAGCGAAAGATGAAGTATTCTTTCAAAATACGTACACCACTTGAACTCGTAATAGTCATAGAAGTCATCATCTACGAGGCTAGGTTTCATGCTTCCGTCATAACTGCTGAATCGACAAGACTGATACCTCGAGCTGTACTCAACAGAACGGCAGTCGCGTCCATAGCGCCGCATGCACTCGTCCAGACATTCTTGAAATGAATAGGACTTGGTCTCAGCCTGGTGGGGTCCGTCTAAGCGCTTCCGGCGATAACATTCGAACGTCAGGTTGTTGATCAGGGCATCTGAACGAGAAAAAACGGAATTGATCTCAAATCTCGTATATAAGGTGAAAACCACCAAAGACACAATATTCCAATCTCATAAAAAACCTTAATAAATTTCTTAATCTAACGAGCAAAATCAAAATTTCATTGCTCGGTTTATTAAATAATGTAAGAATTATTATATCATAATGATAAAATTGCAGCATAAGTAATCTGAAGGAAGCACAAATAACACCGGTGAAATGGTTCCTAGTTACGCTACTCAAGTTTCTTTCAAAAACAAGGTGATACAACACAGAATGAAGAAACAGGGTGCCCCCTAAAAACACTTTTTCCTGTTTAATCAGGAGCTCTTTCAGATTACGGTATTTCCTTATACTAGATAATATTAGATTTCTGAAAGATAAAAATTTCAGTTTTGCAGCAGAGATTAAAATTGATGTCTACTAGACAGAAGTATTATTAATAAAATGCCTTTTTTAAAATATAAAACTTCTAATTCATCTAAAATCTCAAGAACAGTTTAAATAATAATTTAAAATATTGCCAACTAGGTAAAATATTAAAAACTAGCATCGCATTTGTTTTATTTAAGACTGTATTTAAAACTTATATATGAAAAAAAAAAGTTATATGTGAAAAGGAACCATCAAACCAGGCTGAGACATAATTGTAACATCTCGTCTTTTCCAGTGACTGAAAACTCTTCCGAAAGAGAATAGGTTTAAAAATCATTGTTAATTATATATTTGTATAACAAAAGTGTTTTATGCCTTTAAACAGGCAATTTCTATTCTAAGACTTAAATATTTTCACAGCACTTTCCAAGAAAATATTTTCCCAAACATTGCGACTTGCTGCGACGCTTGCAAACGAATAATTCGTCTGATTTGCTACTATTTTCCGTAACACATTCATGCAGTAATTTTTTTAAATATATTTGATAATAATAAATGATGTTCGCAATTTCGTAATTTCAAACAACTTTTCAGAATTTTTGTCTGTAATACAATAAACGAAGGGCTTGTGTTACACACATAGATACAATATGCATAATAACTTTCCAATGATTTTATCACATAATTTACATAATGGTGATTCACATGAACAGAAACATTTAAAATAAGCTTAATATATACACTAGTAATAATAAATTATGCTTAAATATTAAAATTAAAGACACAAAAACTAGAGGGCGTAAAATTTCATAAAGCTCAATAACATTAAATTGAAATTGAAAAAAAAATTGCTTAATTTTCAGTTTCGGGCAAGTGTTTGCCTATGGAATAGTAATCGCTAAAACACATCAGTAGTTCTATCCAAAGTCAAATCCCGGTGAACGGGCTGGCTGCATTGGAGTTTTCATGGTTTTCCTCGTGGGTAATGTGAATAAAAGCCAATTTGTTTAAGAAATTCCTCCACGAAGGCATCCATTTTCTTAGGCAGATGACCTTCGACTGCTTTGCTATAATCTAAATAATCCAATCTAATCATTACTCAAGCCAGTTAGTTTCCTCATTATAGTGATCATTGTCTTCATAATTGCACCTTCGCAAAATGAACACTTTTTTTAAAAAACGCGTATAAGATATTTTCCCCCTCCTTTATGCATGTTTCCGTAGTGTAATGGTAGCTCATTCGGCGCGTATTCGAGAGGTCCAGGTTCGAGTCCCGGCGAGCGAATTGCTCATTTTTCACATTTTCTGCTATCCAAAATCTTAATGACTCTACAGGCATCAAAGATTTGCTTCCAGCTGAAGATTAACTACGCAATATTAGGAAAAACCTACAGTAATGTCAAATATAGAAGCATTAAAAATGCTTTGCAAATATCATGTGTAACACATTTTATGTTTTAAAAAAAACTATCAAATATAATATATACAAAAGTAAATAACTCAAGCTTGAAACTGCTGTTTTTTTAAACGGACAATCTTTGAAAAACGTTTTACCCAAATCCGTATCTATACGGCGTTGATTAAAATAGCAAATGCAATTTTTTTATTTACTGTAGAGATGGTGTTTACTGATTAAAATTCTTTTAAACGCAGTTGTCATCATTAAATGTTTATGTCTTTTTGATTTTAAATTGAACATTTAATTTTAATTTGGCTAGTTTCTCGTAGCTTTCAAACCAAAAACTCTCAAATGCATATGTACATTACAGACAATAATAAAAAATATTACAGTAATTGTCACAATTTTGTGCGGCTCCGAAAAAAAATATTATTCGAGAGTTTAATGAGAACCTTTTTTTCCCTCCTCTGCTTTACCTTTCTAACAATGGCAATGATAAATATTTTTTCATTAGTATGAAAACCTGTTTTGACAACTCGGAATAGGAGCTTCTATTTATGGGGAAACAGATATCAGGGCACACTTTTTAGTCCATCTTATCGCATAAAAAAAGTACAATTTTTCTTTTTTTCACAGCATAATTATTAAATCAAATCTGAACAAAGCAAAAGTTTATAAATCGCTTTTCTTTAAAATTAAGTATGAAACATAATTGACACAGCTTTAAAAATTGGGTAAGTTTATCGCGTATTCAAAATACTTATTCGGAAGAATTTGAAAAAGAGGCAAATGAAGCTTGGATACGCTTTTCTGTTATAATTCTCATTTAATATGTTTTAAAAACTATTTCAAAAAAGATATTAACTCTTCATTCAATTTAGATACGGCTAAAATTCATTATTGTACTTAATCGTTAATAATTCATTCTTAATCGTTAATAATTATTTACATATTTCTTTTTTAGTTACTTCCTCGTATTTATTCGTAAATGACCAAAGTTTCGATTGAGGGTAAGGTCTTTGACCTAAGTTGCCTCGGTGTTGCATCACTATCTCGGGTTGGCGAAACTATTTCGAAGGAGGTAACAAGATAATTCATCCTTTTCCTTCTTGGGATTCGAAGTAGGGATTTTCCAATTTCTGTATTGATGTGCTAACTACTTAACCACATGAACACGGATGGGAAAATATGATAATTTTTCACAGCCCCTTTCTCTATAGAGCTGGGAGAGTGTAATATGCTTAAACAGAGATACTCTTAAACAGAAATTCGCTTACGTTTTCGTACTTAAACAGAGGTACCCTGATAAGCATTTTGAAGTTTTGAGTCTTTCGCTTATCACATTTGTTTCGGGCCCTGCTGTAGATGTTAATAAACCTTTCGATATGGGAAACTAGAAAAATCAACTACGATATCATTGGGATTCAAATTACGGATCTTCTGATTACCAGCTGGTTGTGTTAACCTCTTGTATGGCAAGAACACGCATCTGGAAATTGCAATAATTCCTTACATTCTTCCGCATTGAAAAGGCGACTGAGAAAAGGCACGAGATGCCGTCGACCAAATCCAAGTCGTGACGAGCTATCTTCTACCACATTTTTAGTTTAGATGCCATTGTAAAGATTATTAACGAGAAGCACGAAAATCATATGCTACCTAGCAGAGTTCGGACTAGGGATCTTCTAATTACCCGGTGGCTCTACTAACCACTTACTTCAGAAGAGTGTGCATGAAGGAATGAGGAAAACCTTTATAATTCCTGTATCTATTGAAACCAGAAGGGGATAACATGCTTATGTAGATATATTGTTGGTTATTGTGAGTTATGTTGTAGAGTCATTAGGTTTTTTGTTACTGCAGATGTGAAAAATATGAAGCGCCTTCATCGATATTCCAACTTCGAAACCCCCGAACATTCGTTGAGTGTGCTTCCAGTTACACCACGAAAGCATGCGGAAAGGAAGGGGAAAATACCTTATATATTCCCCCTTTCAAAGGGCGACTGGATATGAAGGGACCCAATCGCCAAATCCCGCTAATGGCGAATTATCGAAAAGTTATTATAAAACTTTTCGATGTTAGGAAGCTGAAGAAATCCGCAGTGCCCTCGTCAGGATTCGAACGCTCGTCTTCACGATTACGCGTTGAGCGGGTTTCCAGTTACACCATAAACGTATGCTGAAAGGAAGGAGAAATTACCTTATAATATGAATTTCGATTGTCAGGAGCACTTAAGTTGGCGACATAATTTGTTCTTCGATTTGCGTTTCAGTGTTATTTACATAATTTATTAAAGTGTATTATAATTCAGAGTTTTTGCTCAGCAAGTTGGAGTGCACATAGTGGCCTCATTACATAAGTTATAAAATTAATACATAAGTTATAAATTACATAAATTATAAAAATAATTGTCTGCATTCTATTGGTGTTTATTGCTGGGGTAATCACCTGCAAATGAGTTAAACAGTCTGGCGATTAGTTTAGCAATTTGTCACTTAAGCCGAGGAATTTTTTAAAAATTACTTATATTTTACAATATAATTAATTCTTTTCCGAAAAGAGATGAGGCTTTTATATTTGAATATTAAAAGCACTAAATTCTTTTCCTATTAGAATGCTTACCTCTGTCCGATGTTCCACAAAACACTCGGTACAGATCCCCACTGCTGGCTTTCAATGGCTTTTGTATATCTGGTCCTTCGGCATCTCCAACGGGATCGTCCGGGTATAGGACACATGTCTTGCTTTTGTCATAGTACAGGAAAGATCTACACATAAAACCTCGTTCTGTCAAGCTGTGTATGCATTTATCAGAACAATCTTTGAAGTCTCTGACTGTGAAAAGGTCCCTTTCATAGGCACCTTCTAGTTCTTTTCCAGCTTCGAGAATAAGAGCGGTTGCCGAACACAAATCGGATCCTGTTGCGATATGAATAAACAAGAGACTTAAGTAAAATGATCAAGTTCTAATATTTGTGCTTAATATATCATACATAATGTAATAAAAATATTCATAATATAAACACAAGAAAGTTTACATTCAATTGCACTTCTGTCAGAGTATTTAGCTGATCCAGAAGTAAGCTAACAAATTTATGATCGGTCTGGTTTGCTTCAAAGTTATTATAAAACTCTTATGGTGTTGATTAAGTATATCATATGGGGAATTCGTATTCGAAGCTAAATACATGGAATTCGAAGATAAATCTATGTAACAAAGGAGAAAATCTAAATTTTGTTTATTAATAATTTGCAACTGAAGAAAATTCCTTAACTATTTAGTGAAACAAATTGCATATTTTGCAACTTAGTCATATTATGTGACAGAATGCAACTTATTCTGTCAGTTTTCAATTTACCTAATTAATTTTGTTTCTTTAATTACCTTTAATTTCTTTAGTTACATCTCAACTGTTTCCAGATGATTAAAATTATTCGTGTGTGAAATATCGGATACTGCTGTGTTATCCAGCAGTTAGAATATAGCATGGATTACTAGCTGGTGACTTCTCTGCGCTTATCCATGTCGCAATTTCATTTAGAAGAAAATATAGTTTAATTCAACGCTAAGTTGTGTGGTTAAGCAAATTTAAACTTTAATGGGTAAAGAAATTTTTAATTTTTGTGAAATCCTTAGGCTTAGCAGCTTTTGGCTTGGTTGAGTCTAACGTTCTAGTTACTTATACTTAACTTTAGCAATAAGTTAGTGTGGTTACACAAGTTGCACTGGACTACGTTTAACACATTTTTAAATTGTAAAACTATCAGTTGAAAATCCAAATAAAGTACTTTAGTTTGGATTTAAATTTTTGTTTTCATAATTAGCGAGATTCCATTTGTGTGGACAAAATTTCACCAGTAGCTAAATGAGAGCAGCGAGCTGTAAGTATCCAAGGTCTGAATTTGGATTTCTAGGTAGATTAAAACTTTATATTTTAAATATCTCTTTAATTGAATGCCCTGCTCTGAGCTGACAAAGATGGCATTTATTTCGGCCAATTATCCTAATTTTGGAACTGCTTCATATCTATAATCGTATTGCTTTCTTAATATAATTTATTTTTGATTCGCGCTGAATGAAGTATGATAATCATCTATTTCATAAATAATGATATTTCAGTTGTCAACATAAGAAACGTTTTGAATATGCGTTTCTGTAATAACCATATGAAATTTCTATGAAGGGCTAAATTTATAGATATGGCAGTAGTAATTTTGGAAAATTTTTTTAAAGCCACGCTGTTGTGAAAAATTTAAGGCATCTGCATATTGATAGTAATGTAACTATGTTTTTCGAGTATGCCTGAGCGCTGCAGTAAAAATACAGTTACAGATAATTTAATTGAAGTACCTTAATTTCTTTAAATTCCATTTCAAAACCTACCATAAGTACCTAATGTATAGTTAAGTATGAAATACTGACCAGATAAACAAAGGTTTTCCATGTAATCGCTATTGGCATCTGTCATGAAACCTGCAGGATTCATGGCTCTCGTTTCTCTGCTTAGCCGACATACGGATCCAGCTCTGTCGAAGCTGCAGGATCGACATTTGAAGCTTTCTTCATTGATACACTTGCTCTCACAGTCAGTGCGATTCACGGCAAAGAGCTCACGGTCGCCACTGCCCTCGAATCGGAATCCAGGAGTCCTTTCCATGACATATAACCGATTACTACATTCAGTGCTCACCTTACTCGCTGAAAGTAATTAGCACTCAGTAAAATCTAAGAAGTCTTGTTCAGGTGAAATCAACACAAATGACTTCAAAGGTAAAATATACTAATTAAACTGTAATATGTAAGTGAAAGTCGAACATTGACAGAATTAATCTTTCTAAAAGACCTGAAATTAAATAAAAACTATAACATTCATGAGTTCAAATCCCAGAATACGTCTTATCATTTTTTAAAGATAGATATAAATAAATAAATAAATAAATAAATTAAAACATATAAATGTCAGATGCTAAAAATACTGTTTCTCAGAGTTATCCATCATGGGAAGATGGCAAAATGTAGCCTGTAATGATCATTCTTTGAGAGAGTGGTAATTAATCAATAAACCGTTACTTCCATCAGTATTAAATTTTTAATCAGGTTTTATTCAATAAATTTGCTGTTAGAGTTATTTCTTAAGGAATATTTAAAAAAAATTAAAGTATAGGGTACTTTAGTAATTCATATAAGAAAATGGATAAAAAAAGACTTTTTTATATCGATAACTGGAAGATAATACTTGTTTCAATATGACGAAGTTTGTGATAAATAATTGAGCCAAGGTTAACACAGAATCTTATAACATTAAATGAAATTAATGTTATATTGAAACTGATCTATTAAAGAATATTAAATGAAAGTACTGAAGATAATTAAATTTTCTAAAGCCAAATTTTCGAAAGCAAAAATTTTTGAAACCTGATAACAGGGATTCAAAAGTTTACAACATGTATTTCGATTAAATTCAGTTATTAGTCAAATTCAAAATTACCAGCAATTTCAAATTTCCACAAATTACCAGTGAATGGCACTCAGGATGTTAACATTTAAAAATTATACGAAAGCTGATAGCTTTGTAGAGATAATAGGTAATTTTTTTTGGAAGCAGGCAAAATGAAAAATTAACAATGCCTAACCGTGGACCTCTGGAATTCCGGCCCAGTGTGCAGAACCACTACACCACGAAGGCACGCTAGGAAGGCGGGAGAAATACCTTATAGCTTTTACTAAAATTATAAGAAACATGCCGAAATAAAAATTACAAACAAATTTTATGAAGTTTTGAGCTTTACAAAAAATTAAAATCACCTGCATAACTAAGCGTAGATTCATATAGTCTACAATACTTACATGTGATGCAAACTTCATTAAAATGCCAGACATTGTGTTGTTGGACTAACGTCTCTGAGCCGTCAGGTGATGCCTGATCGTAATAAAGATAACAACTTGAATCTTCATATTCGGCAACAATATTAGTCCTTCCAGGACCTACGTCATTTCCTTCGTGGGAAGGTACAGGGCTTAACCTTTTACCTGGCAGAAAATCGAACGACCGACACTGTGGAACATGCTGGGTTGTTGTCCTGTCTTCGGCACATCTTCGTATGCATTCAGACAGAACTCTAATAGGCAGATCTTTTCGTGTAATCTGAAATTCACAATAAACAAACAAATAACTTAATTCAATATTTAATTTGTATTAGATATGAAATATGCCCAAAATAGTACATTTAGGTTTAAAAATAATTTTTGATTACCAGAGTTAAATTTGTGTATGTGTATATTCCATTCTCAAAGCTTTGATTTTACATAAGATAGGTTATTTGACTATGACAAAGTATAAGAAGTGTATTTGTCTATATTTATGATATCTTTATGACATCTGACTATATGATCTCAGATTCATGAATGTTTTTCCAGAAGTATTCAGCTCAATGCTTCAGGGAAAATTTAACAAAAAAGACACAGCAAATTCAGGAAATCTGAAGAAATGTTTGGTAATAAGACCTATTCTAATGTACTGTGATTAAAAGTAATAAAATTTCTACAAGACTGATCATTTTGTTTAAATCCAAGATCACTATTTTACGTATTCTTGCTGTTTGTTTATGTAATTGTTTTCCAAAACCTTTCTAGTTTATTATTTCTGATTTATCAAATCACTGCTTGCTACCTCAGTATTCTGCTTTAAAAGATGCTGAGGAAGTACTCAACATAATATTTGTGCTTGCTTTAAAAATTTTGCTTTAAAAAAAGGTGTTGTAAGGATATTACGTTTGACTAACGTTTATTTTCTTTTAAAACTTTACTGCCCTCTCTTATTTTCCACTTCCGGCCAAAATAAACGCTTTAAATTGTTTATGCAAATTGTACTTGCTAACGCTCAAGTATTTAAGTAGTGGCTTTTCGCCAGAGTTA
This sequence comes from Stegodyphus dumicola, assembly GCF_044657685.1. Lineage (NCBI taxonomy): Eukaryota > Metazoa > Arthropoda > Arachnida > Araneae > Eresidae > Stegodyphus > Stegodyphus dumicola. The sequence goes on from NC_140776.1 coordinate 42,498,788, forward strand.
GATGGGGAGAGAGTGAGCCTTCTTACCACTATACTTTACGCGTGCCTGCAATCAGCTGCTGTCCGCCTTTAAGGCCAAAGGTTTAGTCCTTTGAAATCCAAAGACATATTGCAGTTTTCCGCAGTTTGCGTACTACATGAATAATAATTTGAAAGACCAGTCTTTGTGTTAGTCATCTGAGTAAAGTATTCAAAGTTTAGCTTTTATGTAAATTTAGTTAGTTAGTAGTTCTTATATTTTTTACGTTCAGACTACAAGTGGTTGGTCTTTGTATCCCGAAGTGCGGGAGCGCCTGCAATATCTTGGAGAATAAAGGGTAGTTAAACCCTTCGCATCTTAGTCATCTTTTTTACAATTCCCACAGAACATAGCTTCCAGTCAGCTCACTGTTACCATTCAGGACACTTAATGTTCGCAAAGCAGATAAGGAGAAATACCTGTCCTGATAGTGTATGTACAGAATTTGTCTAAATAAAGGAAAATTTAAATTTTACTGAATAGAAAGCAAAAACAAAATAGATCTCTGTGATTCTCCTCTTTATCATCTGAGAGACATGCATTTATTTATAAAATTAATAACAAAAACCATTTATTTCGATAATAGATATAAACTAAAGAGTATATGAAAAAAAATAAATTCATAGTTACAGAGCTAATTACTCTCTGAAGGATTATTTTCTTGGTTCCCAACAAGTGCGCACGTATCCGTAAGAAAATGCCATCTCGGTAGCAGTTATGGAGAAGTTCATTCTTTTGAAAATTTGTTATTTATGAATTAAATTCCACTTCCTACATTCCTTATCTCGTCAGATACTTGCTTAGACCAGACGGTTAAGCAAGTTTTACGGCAAGTGGTATGTTTGAAGCTAGGATGTAATATTAATCCTAAACTTACTGAAATTTGTTCCGGAATATTGCTGCCTTGCTGGAAGCCATTCGAAGAGTAGTGTCTAGATCTACCAAAGGTTTGATGGACCTCGGTGTTGAGCAATCAGCTGGTTTTATATAGCCGACTCAAAGTATGCTATAGATTTGAGTCCAGTTTGTTTTTCTAATGACGTCTTAAATTTAGTTTAGCAGCAAGTTGTTGTTGTTGCGAAATTGACGACATAGCTTAGAGTTTAGTGGTTTCTATTTTTAGTACTATTATCCTCATGTTGTGAATTAATAATGCTAGATTTTTAACTTTGGAATCTATCTTATAATCAATCAGTACCAGGCGAAAACTCGCCAATCATTGGACACAACATTTTAGGGACATTACGTCAGAGAAAGAGCTCAGACCGGGCTTGAAGGCTCTTATGAGTTACACTGCAACCGGGCGTGGTTAGCCGTATAAGCAAGACAGCCAGTGATGCGTTGCCTCCCCGAGGAAGTCAAGTTAATACTATATGAGTTATACTTTGAATGGGAAAATGATTTCTTTCCCTCGAGAACGATTAAATGAGGATAAAAAATATATTGACAAGATCTCGTAGACTGGAAGAGCACTTTTCAAACGCGCTTCTTTCCCGTTAAATTTTTAGTGCAAAATAAGCCGCTTTTTTGTCACAACTGTACTTTCCGAAAATTCGCAAACTCTATTACAGATACATTTCTCTAAACTTTCCTTCTATAATCTACTTTTCAGCATTTAGTATTAAGTTATTAAACAGTCACATGTGTTCACGATGTTAATTTTTCCGTTCGAATGCCGGGTTTGTGTAGAGGTAATACGATAAATGTTGCTGAAATTCTACTGAACTGTCGCGTCTTAAGTTGTCTCTAAAAATTAAGCAACCGTGACGGTGCACTAGAAATAAGCACTTCACAGTCACAACGTTTGCAGAATATTTATTAGAGGATTGCAGGAAGGAATGGAAAACATGCTTTTACCTTCGGCACAATAATGAAATACAACTTCCGTTTCTGTGGTTAAAGCAACCAGGAAATTTATGGGGCACATTTTAATGTTTATAAAACAGTATCTCTCCGTTTTATTCCATTGATAGCCATCTTTGAAATACGGCATTTTGGCAACAACGGTCCGCCATACGCAGGCGCATTCCTTACTAAAATAAATGCTGGAATGTCATCCTTAATTTCAGTAATATAGTCATACCCATAGTTTTTGGTCATTGTGTCGATCCATAATTTTAGTAATATAGACATATCCATAGTTTCCAGTCACTGTGTCATATTCATAATTCAGAAATACAGAGTAAGAATAGCAGAACTAACCATTCTCTACAACTTTAACAACAACTGCATCTGTAATGTTAACGATCTATTACTAATTACTTTGAAAAAAAGTGAAATTAAATTTCGTTTAATATTTTAAAGAATCGTAGATTTTAAATTTTACCATTCGAAATGTTGTAAACATATTAAAAAACAAACTTACGACTTCTGCTCTTCGTGTTCCTCCAAAATTGTTGCTATTTGTACCGGATAATTTGTAGTCAGCAACTCTTTCGAACATCAACTTGCCGACACCATTATTGCAACTTTGAGCTTTGAAAAATAAATAAATAAATGCATTATTCTCTTTAAAATTTCATATTTAATGAAATAATAATATTTTCTACATATACACAATATGACTAAATGTATGCTGTTAAATAATGAAAAAGCAGAATGTCTGTGCATCACGCTGTGGAAAGACGACGGCATCTAGAGCCACCAAATTTTCAAAATAGACGTAGTCCTGCATCCAAACATGTACGCTGCGGGGGGGGGGAAGAGGACAGTACTATATCTCCCGTTCTACTAGGCCGATTGAAGAAATTCAACTTGTGTTTTTCATGTCTCGAAAGCACCACTTGGGATATGTATTAGATTTATATATAGTATTGTTCTAATATAGGGATTTTGACACAAAATCGGACTTTTTCTGCAATGACATACCAATATCTTTTTCATATTTCAATTCTGCGACTCAAATTACGCCAAACTACCACGTTTTGTAAAAATCGCACGAGTAGTTCTTAAAAAATTAGCTCTCAAAATTTTAGCTCCTCAATGCTAATTGAGTTTGGTATATATTTATTAATATCTCTTTTTTATTAAACTTATTTGATTCTTCCTTTCACATTTCAAAATTCAGGTTCATTGCAAATAAAATTCGCCCATTTTTTATGATTTATTTTTAAAATTTGTATTTTAAAATAATTTTTATAAATTTTTCGAAAAACATTTTGAATTGTAATCTATAAAGTTTTTACCATCATCTTAAAGTAGAAGTATTTCTAAGCATACTTGCAAAAAAATTAGTTTTATATTCAAAACTTCCGAAGATATACTTGAATTTATTTATTGGCCCGTTTTGAAATTTGGTATATTTGTTGAAAGCGATAAAAATCAGATGTGTTCAGACACTTTGCTAAAATTGTTATTTTTTTCCAATGGCAGATTGTGAACGGTTACAGTGTAACACAGTCCATTAATCTATACAAGGCCAGATTAGGTGTTCCACCATCGCCTCCTATGAAGTAACGGACAGTTATAACCATGCCTTCTTCGTAATTCGAACCCAGGCTCTTCTTTATCGCAATCAGGCTTCCCTAACCACTATACCGTCTGGGCGGCCTGTCAAAATTATTTAAAAGTAGGAACGATGTGACTTTTTTCTGCTTAGGCACAACGTAAAAAGGTAGGAACGAGGTGCCTTTTTTCCGCTCCGGCATAATGGAAGGTGTCATATAGTAAGAAGTTCGCCAAGTGAATTATTTTTGGCGCAAACTAAAAACATTTTGCCAAGGTAAATTTTTGAATTTCTCCGTAAATTCCGCATCAAATTTTACAAAATTTAATATCTAGGCATAATTTGAGTCGTAGAATCGAGATATGAAAAAAAAATGGTATGTTTTTTCAGAAAAAGTCCGATTTTCTGTTAAAATACCCATGTTAGAACAATGCTATATATAAATATAATATATATTATAAGTCGTGCTTTCGAGACATGAAAAACTCAATTTGAATTTTGTCAATCGGCCCAGTAGAACGGGAGATATGGAACAGTTTTTTTTTCTTTTCGCAGAGTAGATCTCGAATATTGAATTTAGACTTGTTTCCTGAGAATTTAATGACCTTTTGATTGCAGAGCCAGCGTTTTAAAAGCAGTGTGAGGCCTCTGCCGAAAACTAAAATACTCTGATGTTCCACGTGCCAGAGTGTTGTCATATAGCAAAGCGTAGGATAGATATCTTTCAAACTAATCAGCAAACTCATAGATTTAAAAACAATGTGTTACCACTGCACAAAATAAAATACTTTTACCTTCCAAAGGCCAGTGTGTAAACAGAATGGCATCTTATAATATTTTTAAAACTTTTTATTGTGTTTGATGTAAATAAAAAAGGATTTAATTCGTGATTTTGCTAATTACTAACGCTGGAACATATTTAGCTATTTTATACTGTACTTTCATAGTTCTTCCTTTATAGGGACTGTATATGTAACGCATAGTTATCCCTTTTCATTTCTATTGCTTTGTTGTTCAATGGAATTAAGTTAAATAATTATTATTTAATAATTAATTTATGGAGCAACTATAGTCATACACTAAATTGCTTATGTTACCCATAATATTTATTTAAAAAAAAAAATTTAAAAACTTTTGATTTACAATTTTTAAAAAATTCAGATGATAAACCCATGCATTGGTTATCTTAAGAATTATTATATTCCATTTAAAACTTTAATTCTTAATGTTATTTTGAATACTGTATTTATTTTTAGTCCAAAGGGATTTGTCTCTGAAAGACTATTGTTTTCGTTTTGCGATTTTGCGTCGATTCGTTACAAACGGCTAATTATTTTTCAAACTATTGGTGCTATCGCGCTGTGTTATATTTAAAGAAATTAAATAATGAAAAATCTGCATAAATGTATGTGTATTTCTCGCATAGTGATAAAACAAGAGAAACAAGAGGTACCTTAGAGCAATCCAATTTTGAATGGGCATGTGGAAGACCAAATATGAAATTTGGAATTTGTTATTTTATCGATTTCCTATTTCGTAAAAATTTAACGAATTTTTTTTTATTAACAAACTCAAGGATTTCAAAGCGAGTAATGGCAACGTTGTACAGAAAAATCATTTTTATCTCCGCGTGAGTCTCTCTATCAGAAATTCTAAAGATATGCTCATTTAAAAATGTTTTGCGATATTGCTGTTGAGCTGAATTTTATGGTTTAAGTGCGAAGAACGTGATATTTAATAAATAAATGTAACACACAAAATGTTAAAAAAACGCCCCTTTGGACGTAATTTAAAATCTGAAATATTTCAGATTTTTTTCCTTTTATTTTTCATTAACAGCAAAAAACTGGTATCTGATTTTTTATATATCGTCTTGCAACGTAATCTTACGTTGGCGGTTAAGTGTCGTTACCGCCGTTAGTTGGTGGCCCAATAGCAAGTGTGAGCTAAAATTCGCTTAATACTTTTAGTTTAACCTGGGTTCGATTCTAGGCGAACAGGCTGACGACATGGGCATATTCATGGTTCCTACATGTGTGACGTGGCTATGAGCCGGCTTTCGATGAACATATTCCTCCCTTGGGCAGATAGTCCTTAGATGCTTTGCCGTAATTAAATAAACCAAAAGAAATCTACCGTTAATAGATGCAAAGGTCTAGGCATAGACCTAGGTTGAGACCTTCAAAATTTAGGTGAATACAAAAGATGTATTTTCCACAGCGGCTGTTGCTTAGAAAATTGCAAACAACAAAAAGCTCGCGAACATTGTGGCGAAATGCTGTGAAGTAAAATTTTATCGCAGAATGCGAAAGTATTAATGATCCAATGACCAACTATTATGATTAAAAAAAAAAAAAAAAAAAAAAAAACAGTTGAAAGTCTTCCTTCGAAATTACCATTAATCACACTTTCATAAAATAAAATTGCTGAATATATTGAAAGCAATAGTCAGTTGTGGAAGAGTTGGACGACAAGAATAGGAACAAATGTGCGTGATACCATTACAAAGCGCCACAAACAAAATTAGTATAGCTCTAGCACACTAAATGTCTAGAAGAGCAGTTCACATTGGCGGGTGCCCGCAAGCATCCTGTGCTTGAGAGTCCCTGCGGATGTGAATTTGATAATGAAATTTTAATTTAAAGTGTTTTGAATTCATAGGCAGCAAAAGAAATGTGGAACGACCAGGAAAAAATTCAATTAAGTTCATTTGGCGTGAAGGTAATGAACCGTTAAATACCTTTCTAAACTTCGCGAAATAAATAAATATACAAATATACTATTATAGAAATATTTAATATTTATATTCATGGAATGATTATTAAAAAAATAGGAACGAAACCTGTGAGGGAGATGTTCATTTCACCTTTACTTGAGATTTCATGTATTAGCAATAATGATAATTTCGAAGATAAAATTGATTAAATATAATTAAACTATTAAAAAAATTATTTACTAATAAATCCTTTCATTAAATATATTTTCAAAATAATTATATGCAATGTTTTTGTTTTATTTCTCAACACGTTCTAACTCAAAAAATCGTTTTATGGCTGTAAGGTATATTTTAATTTTATAACAGTTATTTTAATTTGGGATATTCCTATCAGTTCTTGTTTCTACTTGCAGGTCCCCACTAGAATGAGTTTTTTAATCGCATTGAATGCAAATGAGTTAGAAGAAGCATTTAAGGAAGGGTCAACTTACTTCGTGAGAGAGGACTAGAAATCTTGAGAAGCACGTATTTGCGTTCGGGCTAAATCTCTGTTAGGTATAAGCTGTCTGTCTGTATAAGCTGTTACCTTCGACCGTACTATTACGTGCCTTTTGATATTCGCCGGCTAGTTTGAATTAAGGGCCAACTACGATAGATACTTGTGTTTAATTTCGTCTACGTCGCCTTAGTTCGTATTCAGTTCTTATTTCTTATTTCTTATTCTGAGTTGAGTTCAGTTCTTATTTCTTATTCTGAGTTAAAGCCCAAGTGGAAGCTTTGTTGTAAGCCCGAGAAAGGGGTTAATTGTTATTCTTAGTTGAAGGAAATAAAGATTATTTTAACCCTTCTCGAGTCTATGTTTTAGTTGCTTGAACTCAGTTTGAACTCAGCGATAAGTCGCTACACAGTTCCTGAACGTTCATTTTAGTAGAAAAAGAGTGATGAACCCTACATGACATAATACAATTTTAATCCTATAATCCGGTATATTTGGCAATCTGACATTATAAAATGCCCAAAAAAAAGTTGCACCATCGGATTTCTATTGTACTTCAGTTACTCTAGTTAATGTCGTTTTAAGTATAAAAAATTTAAAGAGAAGTTGAAATTAAATACTTTATAGAGAACATTACAGATTTTTGTACGATGGGTTTAATTGCTGGTTTTAAATAAATTACGTTCTTTATGGTTAAATATCGAAATGATAGACAGTATCATTATATGAAGGTAGGAGGGTTTGGATGCATTTTTTGTTGATACAAAGTCTGTGACTCCTTTTCAAAATGATATTTAATGAAAATCGGTACAATGCTTTTGCAGATGCTACGTACTATCTCGTATGAACATCTGACCCAGCTATATGAATTCATTAACAGATCATCAACAGCTGGATCCTGCAAATGAGTATATTCCTCATCCTGCAGCCACATCTTCCATCATTAGTGACTGCTGTATGAATATAACTGGTGACACAGTTACATTAATTGCGACCCGCATTGTTATTCTATCCGGGCATGTTGACCCCAAAATTTCTAATAAATCACAGCAGAATTGCAAAACATTTCGAGTTTAGCTGAGTATTATTTATTGTTAAAAAGAATTAGATAGGAGTTTCGTTGACCTTACAAAGTATTGAAGTAAAAAAAGATATTTTAATTAAATGAACACTACATAAGGTTCATTAAATGGCGCAAAGCTCAGTGGGAGCTTCTGATCATAATAGTTGATGCGCCCAAATTGATACTTTTTTCTATACATTTTTAAAATAGTATTTTTTAAGTAGGTCATGATGATTTTCGCTTAATACTTTTAGTTTATACTACTACTTTTAGCCTATACTTAATACTATACTTATACTACTTTATACTACTATACTTAATACTTTTAGCCTATACTATACTTAATACTTTTAGCCTATTTCGCAATGCTTTTTATGGATTATAACAACACTTTTAATTCGATAAATACTGAAATGTTTTTCCAAATGTGTCAATATCAATTCCGTTTAAGAAATGCAACTTAACTGCATTCTTTTTTCCCCTCTTTTCTATCTTAAAATTCAGATGAATTAGAGTTCAGATTAAATTTTGGAGTGGGATCGTTGTTGAGTAAAAAAAAAAGTTTTGATTTTACCATTTCAACATACAAACATACACTGATTGTATGTTCATTTTATAGCTGAGAATGCTCGTTCTATGATGAAAGAACGAATACATTCAACTTCATGCATAACACTTTATGGCCGGGTGTTGTATACATTATTTAAAAAAATCCAAACCATATATTTTGACATATGACCTATATTCTCTCATCGTCAAGAGAAGGCCTTTTGTCCATGCTCAGATATGCGATATAAGCTCCACCACTTTTTGGAACTTTCTTAATAAAACTGAGAAGATATTAAAATTAAGATGAACTATCAGATTAATGAAAGTTTATGATATTTTTAAGATGTCTGTAGTTTAATTATAGCTATTTATTCAATCAAGTAAACACTATGGAATTTGTGAGAATGAGAAGTACATTTAAACTAGACGTAAAACAAACTTTGACATGATTTCTTATTTTGCATTTCAAAGCACTTTTGAGAAGGGACCATTTATGCTATTATATAACTTAATATAAAACAACTGCCCGTTCCTATAATAAAAATTGATATATTATCTTTCACAGACACAGGCCATAAAATTTATCTCTATCATTAGGTTATTAGGAAACAGGATATGTGAAAAATGTGCAATGCCTTGGCTGGGACTCGAGCCTGGGCATCTCGAATACGTGCCGAGTGTGCTACCGTTACATCACGAAGGATGCTGGAAGGAGGAAGAAAATGCGTTATAAGTTTCATTCAAATCCATGATATGATTCTTGTTTTATTGACTGCTAACGGAAGTACCCGATGGCAGTTCAGTTAGATTGAGAGTAATGCATCTAACGATAGAGAGAACGATACCGCTGTAATCCTTCTCTATTAACTATGCAAAAAAAAAAAAAAAAAAAAAAAAAACGACCATAGTCATACATTTTTCATTCTGATGCGATATGGAACCCACATAATAAAATTCTATAGAAAAATAAACTATTTCTCTCTCATTATATCAGCAAAATGGCACGCAGTTTTTAATGATTTTCGTCTTTCTAATCAAATTTTCGTAAAAGCTCAAGTTCCATCCAGTATTTCACTTATATTGAATTATAGCTCATTAAGTGCGGCAAAACATTTATGATAATTAATCAGAAAGAAATAACTCGAACTAAGAAACACACAAACAGGTATTCTTCTTTATAATATATATATAGACTTTGTAAAACTTACAAATTTTTGATTAACAAACTCTACGATTTTGAAAGCGAGCGGTAGCAACACTTTTCGAAATAAAGCATTTTTATCTCCAACGCGCGAGACTGTTGCCACTCAGAAAAATGAGTGCGAAAATTAATTAAATTTTCGGAGTTTTTTATTAATATCTCGGCTTTAGTCGTACGCAGTCGAAATGGCTTCCTACGAATTTTTGGAATCGGGAATAATGTTTGGCAATGCTGTTTTTATTTCATCGTAAAACTTAGAAATTTTTTAACAAACTCTAGTATCTGAACTCAAGCAATGGCAACAACTTTCAAAGTAATGTAGACTTTTACCTCCAGCGTGCGAGACATCTGGATATGACATTAATACTAATAAGGCTTTACAATACCTCCCAAGGAAAGGCATCGTCCTTATTACAAATATTTTTAACGCATGTTTAAGACTTAATACATTCCCCCAAAATTGGAAACACGTCATTCTAACTGTCATTGAAAAGCCTGGCAAAGCTGGAAATCTCACAAGTAACTTTAGACCGATCAGCCATCTGCCTGCGATTGCCAAACTTTCGAAAGTCTTATCGAGTCTCGACTCACCATTTTTATTAATATAACATCATCAAAGACCATCAATTCGAATTTCGCCATTGATTTTCAACGACTCAGCAGATCGCCCGAATCGTGGAATTTATAGGTGAAAATTTTAATAAAAAGAAAGTAGTTGCTGCTATTTTTATGGACGTAGAGAAAGCCTTCGATAAACTTTGGCATTGCGGTGTTATCAACAAGCTGATGAACTATAATTTCCCACCTGCCATCATCCATCTAATCGCTGATTTTTTAAGCTATAGCTATTTAAATTATAGCTATTTATTCAATTTAAGAAACAGAACAGAACTTTTCAAGTTAAGATTCAAGATAATTATTCCATCACAAGAAAATTTCAAGCGGGTTTACCACAGAGTCGGTAATTTCTCCGCTTCTCTATATTTTATATATTAATGATTTTCCTAATATTGTAAATAATCTCACTGCGTGCTATGCCGACGACACGGCACTTTTATGTCACTCACTTAATCCATATCATGTAAGAAATAAACTACAGAATGCCACTGATTACATTTCACTTTGGTTTAAAGGATGGAAAATAAATATTAATCCCCAAAAATTAAAAGTGATTTACTTTAAAAAAGGAAATATCCCTCAAGACTTAGACGAAATTACACTGAACGGACAAATCGCGTCTCGTGACCACAAAGGAAAATATTTAGGTGTTTATCTCGACCAAAAGTTAACTTTCAAATTTCATGTTAATTATATCAGGGACAAAGCACAACGTGTCTTAATGAGCATTTACCCTTTAATGTGCAAATATTTCAAGTTAAATATCAACACTAAAAGTACACTCTATCTACGGGCAATCCGACCCATAATTCTATATGCCGCCCCGGCGTGAGCAGCTACTGCACGTTCAACAGAGCAAAGCTTCAAAGTTTTCAGAGTAAAACTCTCTGATTCCTATCAAACTCTCTGTAGTTCATTAGGAACACTGTCATCCATAATTCTCTAAAGATTTTACCATTAGATGCCGAATTACTAAAGATTACATTCAAATTCTACGAAAAATGTGATTCATCCACTCACGAAGTTATTAAAAACATAGGGAAGTACACCTATCTAATCGAACATCCGCATAGACGGCCCAGAACTGTACATCATAATGTTAGATGGTAGTTCTTGTATATATTTCATTATTTTCAACTATTTAATCTAGATTTTGTTTCATCTTCATCATCATTTTCATCTTATTATGGAGTTTGCCCGGTACTACTGACTTTATCAGTAGTGCCGGGCAAAGTAGTACCGGGCTACTGACTTTATCATCATGAAATTCGTATATCACGTGACAGTCTACTTCCCTGATGAAAGCACAAAAATTTCTGGGACTTGTATATATTATTTTCTATTTTTACTATACGATACTGTGTAAAATCTACGATAATGGGTAAAAGATATGCCATTGCGAAAAGATATGCCAAAGTTATGCCTGACGATATCTAATTGCTATTATTGCTTATCCAACGAAGACTTCATCCGTGGCCGATAAATGGGGCCATGCCTTATCAACTTCTTCACTACTGAAGACTTAGCACTTTTCACAGGATTTTCCCACTTTTATGGAATTTAACGAACTTTTACTGGTCCTTAGGGGAATGATAAACATGTAGTGGTAAAGGTCTTAGGGTCAAACAACTGCTTAACGAATGATGATCTCTGACCTCCTCGTGCGAGACTGCTGCCACTCGGAAAAGTGAGGGCAAAGATAAGGGCTTTCAGAGTTTTTAATTAATACTTCGGCTGATGAAAGTCGTACGAAGATGGGAATAGTCGAAATGGCTTCCCACGAATTTTTGGAATCGGGAATAACGTATTTTATGTTTGGCAATGCTATTTTTATTTCATCGTAAAACTTAGAAATTCTTTTACTCGTATTAATGAACTCTAGGATTTGAACGCAAGCAGTGGCAACATCTTTCGAAACAAAGCAGATTTTCATCTCCAACTTGCGAGACTGATGCCACTCGAAAAATTGAGGGCGAATATTGTCGCTTTTCCGAGCTTTTAATTAATATCTCTGATTTTAGCATTTTTTTTTTTTTTTTTGAAAAAAGTGAACCTCGACTTTTTTTAGAACCCAGAAAAGAATTGTAGAAAGTTTGGTGATAGCTGTAGTAGTGACTGAGTCATTAGAGAACAAACAAATATACTTTCTTCTTTATATATACAGATAATCTGTTCATTGTCTATTTCCTTGAGCGTAGAGTAATCTAATGGCCGATAAAAGTCTCAGTTGCCTATCAGGGTTAATGAAAATTTCAAACCAAAACGGTGAAATATCATACAGAGAAAGAGTGAAAACAAATTTCGACTAAAGATAAGAATAATAATCCTGTATTTAAAATATTCTTTGAAAAATTGACACGTGTGGGATACTATGACATATGACGATATATGCATGTAATTTTATTGTCAAAGGAAGTTAGTGTCAAAGGACGTTACAGAAGAAATGCTTAAAGTGCATGTTATTGTGCAAAAGGAATCAAGAGCTCTTTCAGCCATTCAAAGGTGATGCACCATTTTCAATAAAGAATCTTGGATTTCTTTATCATGCCCAAACTATCTTATTTTCCACATTTCCTTTAATCCCATTGATTTATTTCATTGAAATGGCTTTAAACAGTCAAAGTTTTCAGGAAGTTAAAGCTATCCAAACTGATGCAATATCTATTTATAAGCAGATACCGAAAGAAATATTCTATGTATTTTTCTGGTATGCCAGGAACGTGGGAAGTGTGTATATACAGAGAGATAATTCCTCGAGGACGACTGATTAATAAATTTTATATTTTAAATATAATTACCTAGCAAGCCCCCACTTTCCGCAAATGCGTTGAGTACAGGAGTATGACTATAGAAGCTAGATGTTAATAATAATGATTAAATGTGTCAGTGTAAAAGTAACTTATATATTTTTACAGTTTTTGATATTTTAATCTATACATGAAAATAATGAATATTTGATATGAGGTATATTTATAAATCTTATAATAACTGGAAGTGAGGAAACATTTAAAAAACTCAAACAAACAAAAAATATAATAATCTACTTATTTATCATAGGTAAAAATTTGTGTCGAGCATGCACATAAATTTTTGAACAGTGAAACTGAAAATAAAACACTGTTGCTTAGAAACATTAGGCGAAACTGTTTGATGCTCTTCTATGCTTTTCTGAATTTCTAGAGCAAACATCAGACTTAATGTGGATCCTCATCATAAAAATTATCATGATATATTAAATTTAACAATGCATGACATGTTATGGAAATATTCAGACAGTTACATGAAACTGAACATATTCCAAAGTTCATCTTTTGAGGATAAACAATGATTTATGGACCGCTACAACAAAATATCAATACTTCTGTCTAGAAGTTTCTACTTCCTGTATGAAAAGGCATCGAGTGTTTGTAAAATAACACTGGAACTCCCATCGCTAAATGATACGGGTCTGGGTACCAGCATATTTCCATTTCACATAGTAGTTCGAGACCGCCTATTCCTTAATGAAAAGTATTTGTAACGGTTTAAAATTAAATTAAAGCTAGCATTGTTTGAGTAACGCATAAACATCATTAATGAACATTTCAATCAATGATTTCGTCGTTGAAAACAATAAAAGCAGCAGACATAAAGTATTAATTGTCGCTCACTTCACAGAGTTATTGCAAATACCAAAATATTGTAAATTTTGATTCCAGATAAAAAAAACTACCTTTGATGTATTTGATAATAATAAGTTTAACAGCATGCGATAGCTATTCCAGCCTGTCAGTTGCGTTTAACATAAAATAGAGAGACACTGATACATTTATTAATAATGCTCTCTTGAATGACTTAGTGTTTCGATGAAGGGATGTGATAGAAAGTCTAAAAGTTATTGCATCATTTGCATTATTTGCTTTGAACTAAAACAGTCTTAATGATAACTGTAACGAGTTATATAAAGGTTTGTTTTACAGGCTAATTTTTTTATGGGCTCCGTTTTACATTGAGATGCATAACATTAATCAGCATTTCTTCTCCTTACTCACAAATCTATGCATATGTCTTAGTTCTGTTCGCAAGTTCAAAGAAATCAAAATGAGGCCTTGAAATTTAATTTGAATAATTTTCTCTAGTCTGATGATTGTGCAGAGAGACAGTTATTCAACTAAATTTGTCCCTAGTGAGACTGTCATGATATTTATAGCCCATGTATGTGATTAATCGAACTCAGAAAAAGATTTCAAAAATTTTTTATTATAGCTTTAAACTTAACAAATGTACCATTTGTGCTTACAGAAAAATCTCTGCAGCTTTCGGGATTTCAGATAATATAAAATGTAGATTAAAAGTCATAACAGTATTTACCACTGGAGATTCACATAGAAAAAAAAAGTCTATAAAGCATTGGCTCAACTTATCTTGTTTTGAGAGAAACTCGGTTAGGAAAAGACTAAGGCCAGTCTAAAATAATTCTCAAAGCTAAGGGAGTAAATAGCAGAACGGTCAACGCCGTTGTTAAAACCCTTTTCTCAACTTTCAAACAAATCTGTTATTATACACACGTATTTAATTTGCATCCTGGTGAAAGCTAACGAAATATAAGTGATAGTACAGATGGAATATTAAAGTAACGGATTAATTAACATAAAGTTTACAAATGTACTACGAAAATCCAAGAAAATTCGAAGAATTATAATTAAGAGCTTTTCTAAACTTGTAGACTAATATCTAAAACAGATACTAAATGAGTTTTCCCGAGGAGAAACTTCTGCGGTTTAGAATAACAACGTAATAAGTAAAAGTTCTGCGGAAAATCTCTCGCATTTGCTGTTAAGCAAACCAGACAGGCATTCAGATGAATGAAAATGAGAAAAAAAATCAGAGGAAAAAAATCTGAAAGCTTTCAGATTTTACATTACGCCCAAAGGGGCATTTTTTTAAAGTTTTGTGCGCTACCTTTATTTATTAAATATCATGTTCTTTGCACTTAAACCATAAAATTCAATTCAACAGCAATATTGCAAAATAATTTTTAAATGAACCTTCCTTTAGAATTTCCGATACACAGTATCGCGCGCTGGAGATAAAAATGTATTTTTTTCCGTACAGTGTTTCCATTGCTCGCTTTGAAATCGTTGAATTTCTTGATCAAAAATTCGTTAAAGTGTTACAAAATATGAAATCGATAATAAAACAAATTTCAAATTCCGAATTAGGGCTTCCAGATACCCATATTCGGTGGAAGATTACGTTATTCAAAATTGGTTGGCTCTAGGCCCGCTATTTTATTACAATGCGAGAAACATACATACATTTATGCAGATTCTTCATTATTTTAATTTTTTTAACATGACGCAGGGCGATAATATTTGGTGGCAACAATTTGAAAAGTGAACGGACATCAACGCAAAATGCCAGAGCGAAATTAAAGTCCCTCTGGGCAAACTGCTTCTTTTGATTAATAATGATCTTTTACTCTAAATCAGAAAATCACCAGAAGGCAGTGCTAACTAAACAACATTCTGAAAGTTTTATTATAAGACAAGTGATGGAAAGTGTTTCTTCCAAAATTAAGCTTGTAAGGTTTAATTTTATAACAAGTTACTTTATGCTAACTCCCTTTCCTATCAAGCTTCGTTTCATTTCCATGCCAGAAAGCAAATTTTCAGCGCTTGCGATATTCAGATTAGGCAGGGATAAGAAAGTATTTAAAAAAAAATTTCGAAGGGTAAAATCAGAGCATGTTCTGCCTGCTTGAAGACCACGTTGCTAACTTTGATTCTCTAGCTACTAGAATTCTGAGGTGTTGAGTTATTCTCGGCATTAGGTTTGTTTACGCCAACTTCTGTCAGAGCCAGCTTGCGTGCTAGTTAAACTGTGAAGCCATTCGTCTATACTAAAATTTCATTAACCTTAGTTTACCTATTAATCTTTGATTTAAAGCCAAAATTTTTGGGCTCCTGTAAGCATGAGTTGGTATCATGTGTTAAACTTAAACTGTATTAATAAAAGCGTCCTTTACATCTTTTCCCTGTCTTTGTGATACTTACAAGAGTGGATAATTCCTTAATTGTCTTTTTATAGGTCTGGTATAATTGTATGCTTCCTAAGAAGACCAGATCCTACAAGCATTTGTTCTCAAGTTTGTTGCTGATTCGTTAAAAAACGAATCAGCAAAAATGTTTTTCCCACCTTTGCGTGCAGAAAGATAGAGCATATGAGTAACTATAATTTTTCTCGTTTTTTTTTTTTTATTCATTAGTCTCAACAGCTATTTCGAGGTATTATTTATCTCGGGCATTGCTCTCAAGCACAGCGTATAACTGAGCATCCTCTTATCGCTTGAACGAACATAAGCACACGCGCTTCTAGACACCCATTCATCGCATTTAACACACACTCTACACCATCCGCTCTACCATTTTTTTTGGCCAATTTCACTATGGTCCCCGAGAAATAAAAAACGCTTTTTCAATAGCTAGCGTGCTATGGTTTTCACTTGCTGGAAAGTTATGGAATCATGAAGTGCTCCATTGTAATTTTAGTTTATAAAGAACCCTTTTGTGTAATATTAGAAATGCTTTTTATATTTTAAAATCATAAATTTGCATGCATCCTTTTATTTATAATATATAGAATTTGAGGTCGGTAAACAGGCAGGAAGGATGACGTATTTTGAGCACGCCAAATCTGTTTTTAAAACGATCCCATAGATTAGAGACTTAAATTTTCTCTTACGCTGTTTTTTGAGTAAAGATGTTTTTTTTAAATGCCAACAGGACTAATAATCTAAAACTTGAATATTTGAAAACTATATCAAAGTTTCTTTGCGAAGATGATAGCTAGAAAATAACCACAGGCGTAAAACTCAATGCCGTTGTTCTTTAGCAACATAAATTCAGAATTCCAGAAAATTTATTATAGCCGCTTGAATTATTTACATACTTCATTTAGGATTACAGATTCTGTGCTTTGATATGGAAAGAAATGTGGAACTTAAAAAAAATTGAAGTACTTAAATTTCATTATTAAACTTTTCACATAATTTTATTCAACCGGATTTGGGTACTGTAACGAATCTGTTTTAACGATATTGTTAATAAGAAATAGGAACATTCACGATGGACCACCGCTGATGATATTTGGTTTCGCTGGATGGATGTGCATATTTTCGTCTGTCTCTAAAATATCTATACTGTTGGCAGGTAGGTCAAAGAATCCTCCAGCCCTCTCAGAAGATAGCAAGCATTTTTCGCGTTGGATGTTAAACAAGGGACAGTGCCTGAAAACTGGAGTAGAAAGGAAGGCCGAAGTCTTTATCCTTTTTCATTTGTGACAAGATATCAGTTAGATCTTTTTATCGTAAAATAAAGTGTAAAATTTCCGTAAGTCTCATTTATGCCGAAATATCACCTTAGCTTCTTCTCAGGCTACGTTATATTACATTTGCACGCCATCACCATTATTAACCATCAGTAAAAGTAGATTGTTTCTGAGGGAGGTAGCAATTTTTGATATTTCAATGCAAAATTTTACCTAAAATTTTACT
Organism: Stegodyphus dumicola; assembly: GCF_044657685.1. Classification (NCBI taxonomy): domain Eukaryota; kingdom Metazoa; phylum Arthropoda; class Arachnida; order Araneae; family Eresidae; genus Stegodyphus; species Stegodyphus dumicola. Next base: position 42,516,428 of record NC_140776.1, read on the forward strand.
TTCAGTGTGACTATAAAATACGTTTAAAGAAAGCCTTTGCCTCACTGGTTAGTACAATGGTTAGGGCTCTTGTCTGCTATACCATTCATTGAATTCGGGTTTGAAACTCGAAGAAGGCATGGATGTTTGTAAGCGTATAATGTGACGTGGGTGCACTCAAAATACGGCAAGAGACGAAAGTTCTCAAGAGTGGCTTGAAAGAAGTTGGACGACACTTCAAATCGTTCCTCAGGGTAATCTCCGTCAAACCTAGAATGGAGTTGGGCTCTAACTGGGAGTTGCAATTTATACTTTTACTAATATGTTGCTCAAGGCCCATATTAACGACAGACCCAATACTGCACTTCTTGCCACTATTAAGTCACTCAAGTAAAATTTAAAAAAATAAAGAAAATTCTTAAAATTTAGAATTAAGGTTTTTTTTCCTTAAATTATATATTAAAACTCGGATTAACAACTAGCTAAAAGTCATATTGTTGTTAAATGCCTTCCTGCATGTAGAATATTTCAAAACGTTTGTAGATAATTCTCTATATTAGAAATATGCCTTTTGAAAGATAATATTTTAGTAATCATGTTTTTCACTTTAAAAGTTTTTCCTGCTAATAATACTTTAACTAAATATTATCATACAAATTTTTATCAGATTGTTTTGCATCAGATTTCGTAATTTAACATTTTGAAAGGATAACAAACCGATATGAAAAATAAATTCCTTGTTGGATTTCAGTTAAAATAGGAAAGCTCTTCCCTTTTAGTTTAGACATAATGTAGCTCAGGTAATACTATATTGTGAGATCGTCATTCAGATTTAAGGAAACCAAACATAGTAGCAAAACATCTTCTGTACGAAAGTATGGACTCTCATTACTTTATGTACTTTACTGGAAATTAAAAAAAAAACTCCCTTTATTTTATTTATTTATCCGTTTATTCGGAAAAGTAAGTACCTATATGTTTAAATTCATTTTAAATTTAATCCAGGAATTTCGTATGATCTAGCTTTACATAGAAAATTATTATAGAACATACTCTTGGAAATGAATTTATCACTTACCGATCTATTTACGTAATTTTGACTGATCACTGATTTGCCAAACTAATTTAAAACGTTACTTTAAAAATAGCTCTTTAATTAAAAATAATCAAGAATTTCAAGAATTAAGATTAGCGTATAATAAATCTACATTCTTAAGCAAAAATGAAAAAGGAAAAGTACTTAAGTCGTAAAGTCGTAAGTGTGAATTACAAATGCAATCGAAATATAATTGAAATACTGTTTAAAATGGAATGTATATATAGCCCCAAAGTAAAATTTATGATCTGAAATAAGATTCTATGATTAAAGTACTAGTACTTCAGTAGAGATTTAACTTCCGCGCCATTTTTTTCAGCCGTTTGCAATGGTCTTGAAATTTTTAAAACTTGGTTTTACCTATGTGTAACGTGTATATGGTACAGTTTCCTTTAGAAAGTCCTTCGTGAAGGCCTCTCTTTCCCTAGGAGATTTAGCACAAAATTCGAAGAAACTAAATGTTAACCTCAGTTTCTGTATTTTTAACAAAAGAAAATTAAGCCAAACATTAAGTTAATGATTTGTTTAATATTTTATTTATTCTCGGCATTTGTCAGAATATTTCTTATTTGTTTAGTCATGGAATCATATAGCTTGTGATTCTTCAAAGGATAGATGTTTTCAGACTTTGCAGATTTATGCTTTTAGCTCCATGCAGCTGATGAGTTGTCTATACTTTTAATAAATTCAACATGAAAGGAAATTACAAGACTGATATGTGAACTAACTCATATCTCAATGAGAGTTTCAGCTATAACCTAGAAAATTTTCTCTATATGTAAGATAGGAATATGCTTGGAAACGAGCATTATTTTATCAATCAAAAATAAATTTGTATTATCTCTCCTGGAATATCTAATGACTAATGGTTTTGTTATTTCACGAGTTCATTCCTGCTTAAATCCTGGCGTTGAAAACATTTGAAACAATATCTGTTCAAAGAATACCTATACAATTTCATCATCTACGTGCAACCGAATGAGAAAGTTAGTTGACCATTGTACGTTTGTATTTTCTTGATCCTTTCTGAAGTCTTTTTTGTTGTTGTTATCAAAGATTTTTCAAATGATTGTCAGTAATGTTTTAGATTCCTGTTACGAAAGTTTGACATTATGGAACCTGAACTTAGCTGTATAATCTACACATCCGTTTACTCATTTTGATAATCACTTACATTTCTGCATTTTTTATTAAACAAAATGCAATAAAGATTTTATTAACTTATTATCTCTTCGTATTTCTTTTATTAGAGTTTGAGAAATAATCGGATTTACTGTTGAACTCCTGATCATATTTTTAAGATTACTGCATTATCAGAATTTTAATTTTGTAGATAAAAAGCTATAAATTTGTAGATTTTTTGCATAAATTAATTAGTAAAAAGTTTGTTGAGTCATTAGGGTATTTTGAAGCAGATGATGTGAAAAATGGGCAATGCCATCGCCGAGACTCGAACCTGGAACTCTCAAATATGCGCCGAGTGTGCTACTGTTACACGAAGGCATGATGGAAGGAGAGAGAAAATACCTTATATACTAAGGTATTATAATATAGAAAAAAGTTTTAGGAAGATTTTAGAAGGAACTATTCAAGTTTGAAAGATTTTGCAGGTACAAAAATGAATATTAGCAATACGAACAAAAGACAAAATTGGAATTCGGCACTGAGACTCAGATTTTGGACTTTATATGTTTTTTGTTCTGGACAGTCCCATTTTTGGATCATACGGCCAGCTTGTGCCGGATAGGAGGATCGGGTCTGTGCCCTTATAATAATACTAATAATAATAATACTCACCCTTTTAAAGGGTGACTGAGGATTAAGGAACCCAATTATTGACGAATTATTGTCCACCACCCTTTAGCTCGGGCGCTATTATGGAAGAATTATGGTTTTTTCTATGCGGGAGACGTGAAAAATGAGCAATACCCTTGCCGGGACTTGAGCCTGGTAACACAATTTTACGAAATCTGATATGTTTACTAAATATTCTATTGCTAAAAACGTGAATTGAGTTCCGATGGTAATATTTGATGTGTGTTTTAAATATGTGTATACGTTTGATGAATAACTTTCATATAACTCTTGTAGTGTCATTTATTCATCATTCCAGAGTAATTAGAAAAAAAAGGCTAATCTTATAGGATCACATATGAAGTTTTTATTTATGCTATGGGTTTTCGAACTAATGTATAAGTGTATACATACATGCTAATACTAGATTTTCGGTTACTTAAATACTGATTCGAAAAGAACAATAAATCACACATTAGTCACAAAGCAAGAAGGGTTTTAGTATTTTGCTATTTTTATTAAGCTCATTTTCTAACAAAAATATTATTTCTTGCCCGAACTGTATGGATGATGATTTAAAATTAGCATCATTTTATGAATTAAAGAATGAAGCTTACTTTACATTTTGGAATATTTGTTTTGACCCTTCATATAACTGTACATTTGATAAGTAAACTATGCACTTTCGAATCAGTAAACAAGCGTTTTTATGAAAATAATTAATATTTAAAAAATAATCAGTTGGTGATATTTTCACTGGCCATTGTTAAGAACATACGCAATTTAACGAGAAGAAATAATATTTGCTAATAGAAATTTTTGTCAAATTATGTGACGGTTTCAGTAAAACCTTAACATTTCTCTGTCGATAAAATTTCATTAGTAAACGATAGTAGTGTTTTTACTTTCATTTGCTCATACTCGATAAAATTTTAACTGCAGTGTTTGACAAAAGGATTTATTTTGTTTATTCAAGCAATATGAGGAAAAATAACCGAGTTTAAAATAGCCTTAAAATATATGACCAGTGTCAAAAGGAATAACTAAGCACAATATTAATAATGTTTTAACCATGAAATGTAGTTGATTGTTAAATGCTCAATGACTTTAGAGGGATATGCATAAATGACACATGCATTTCAATGGTACTTGCATAATTGACAGATTATTTTCTGTTATTATTTGAAAGCTTGTCAATATACCAGCACACTAATTTTCACGCGATTCTTGATATCGAATCAGGCTGACTAATAATTTTGTCCATTACTTTCCCCTTTTTTTGTAATGTAAATATGGCTAAATTTGCCTTAAAAATTCCAACGCCAAAGAAACCCTCGTTCTAGGCCTATGGGTAATCCTAAAATAAATTTCATTGCACTATGGGTGTTGAAATAAATTTCATATCTGGGGAACAATTACCTAAGATTTTTATATAAATGTGAAAGCTTTTATCGCTGCAGAAACGGTAAACCTTACTTGATTATTCAAAATTTGGCTACTGCGGTAGAATATACTTAGGCCATTTGTTCGAAATTTGGAAGGTTTAGTTTATAAGGTATCGTCCTGCCTTCTTAGCATGCCTTTGTAGTGTAATGGCCAGTACACTCGGAGCGTATTTGAGAAATCCGCGGTTCGTGTCCTGGCGAGGGCACTGCATATTGCTAACATTTCCTGCTTTAAAACAAAGTGGCGCCCGAACTAAAAAAGGTAGTGGATGATGATTTTCCACCACCAGGATTTGGGGATTGGCTTCCCTATTCCCCAGTCGCCTTTAAAAGAAGGAGTATATAAGGTATTTCTTCTGCGTTCTTAGCATGCCTTCGGCCAGCACATTCGAGAGGTCCGTGGTTCGAGTCCCGGCTTGGGCATTGCTCATTTTTCATCTCTCCTGCTTAAAAAAATACCTAATGTCTCTAGAAGTTTATAAAATTTTCAGAACACTTTAGTTTAAAAATTGGAATGCTGTAAAGTCTTGCCCTTCTGCCGAATCTAATCAAATTCGTTCTCACCATAAAAAGAAATGTTAAAAAAAATCTCTTATATTTATTAGCTGTTTTATATTTCTCATTTACGTGCTTTTGTTAATAGATGTTCAAAAGGGATTGTTGTAAATTTATGTAAGTTTGCAAAGATGATAATTTACATAAATGTGCAATAGAAAGGGGCATCTCTGCTTTCGATAAATGTTAAAGGGCAAAGAAAGCTTGTCAGTAATTGTGATATTAACTAGAAAAGACAAATAGAGAGAATAAATCAATTTTTTGTTTCAGATTAAGATAACTGACACGGTGTATTATTGCCACATTAATTTCTTTATTGATACTGAGAAAAAGTTGTTATGTCAAATTAAATTTAAATTATGAAGTCATACGTATATATATTAATCTGAAGTGTCAAATGATTTTGTTTCCTGGTTTGGCAACAAAAAAAAATATTTACGAATTGGTTGTTGCTTGGAAAGAATGGACTGATGTCATTCATATTGAAATGTTGTTATGTACTTTCTTTTCAGATGTACATAGAACTCATAAATTTTATTTTGGTTACAGCTAACAATTTTGTATACAGTACATTAAATTAATAGTTCGTTTTATTTTCAGTTGTTCGGAACATAGAACTTTGAGCAAAATCGTACTATCACCTGAATGGTGCTCAAGGCTGTTGCCAACGGCAGATGTAATCTAGCTCTCCTTGCCACGAGGATTTTGGTGGACTTTGGGCTGACTACGTCAGACAAGTGAGCATAAGCAAAAACAAGAACAACATTTAAATCATGAGATGCCTAATTAAGAATATTGAATATTTTCATGAAATTGCACTTCTGAACTCAGAGTTTTCCTTTTTATGGTAGTAGTTTTAGGCGGCTAACCGCTCGAGTGACGTGTTTTCAAAGAAATAATACAATGAATATAAAAAAGTGTATTGTAATTTCCTAACACTCTATCTGGAATTCTAAAGATATATTGTTTTAAAATATTTTGTAATTTTGCTCTCGAATGTTTCATGGAGTAAATACGAAGAAAGCGAGGTTTGATAATAAAGCTGAAAAGAAAACAAATTGTACTAATAGGAGTAAGTCCAAGAGCAGATTGGCATCCTGCAATACTCATCTAAAGCATGTTATTGTGTGATGCCTTCAAGTAAATACTACGTAACGTTACATACGAAGAATCTGACAAGAGTAAAATTTAAGAAACACAGAATCACGTATTGAATTTTACATAATTATAAAAGCGACACAGCAGCAACCATTTGCACTTTATCAGAAATTATGAAGAAAGAAATTCAGGAGATGTTACTGAATCCTGGAGTAACTGAAAAGTATCTCAACATAGGAAAGTATGGACCATGCATCGGGATACCTATATGTTTGTACCTAACATGCATTCAGCAAGAGAAATTCAACTAACATTAAAGTTCTGAATTTCCTTCAAGGAATCTTACAACTTTTTAATCAGGTGGTACTTGTATACTGCGTTTGTAACTGCTTAGAGTAAGCTGGAATAAAAAAACAAAAATGTGGCTGGATTATATTTCGACAGCATAGAGATTTATCTTTGAACACTAATGATCAATTTAATAATTGTTTTGTCATTTAAGATACTGACAAAACGCCTATGATAAATTGAGAAACTTCTTAAATGATATCGAGAACACATAATCTACAAACAACAATGCTACAGGAAAATGGAAAATGAACAAAATTCCAAAAATTGCAAAATATAATAATATCTTAAAATTTAAGAAAATAGCCTATTAAGAAAGAAGGTAAGTATAATTTACAAAGTTGGTTATGTAAGAAATCGTTTGAAACAAGAATAAAATCTTCTTTCCGGTTGATAATACGAGCAAGATGATGGCACTCCTATGTGTAAATTTTAAAATAAAGTACCACATACAAGAATGTACGAAGTGTTTCGGAGAGAAGGTATAAAGCTTTGCATGACAAATTTCACTGTGCATCTTATGTAATAAACACATCATCAGGAGCAATTTTGTACCAGTTGTGAACGGTATTAAAATAATATTCTGTATGATTTCATTACAAAATTACCCGAAGAGAAGTTTCCATCAAGGTTCGCACCGTGTAAGTCGGCGACTCATTGAGTGGACGTTTTTAAAAAAACCCAGTAATAAAATAACAGTCATATTTGACTGGTCGCCTTTTGGCTAATTCCTTTAGAATTAGCCGTTTCCATTAGTGGATATGAAAGCCACAGCACAGCCTATTAACTATTTTTGAATGGCTTCTTTCAAATCACCATCGTCACATGGCCTCAGTTGACTTTTTATGTCTAAAAAACTCGCAAAACAAATTTTGCTGCAATTTTTGGTACAGAAGGAAGTTACTGAAACGCACGGTCGTAGTGAATGTGGTAAGTGGAAGCTAAAATTCGAATTGCTGATAAGCACTCTAGGAAATCTGAGTTTTGTCTGCTGGAGCACATTCGAGCAGAAGCAGCACTTAACAGAATTTACTACGGAGTTCCATTAATTGGTCAAATCGAAGTTGAGTCACTTGGTCAGCATATTAAACTCCTACACACATATGATATAATGACATAAAATCAATAATTAGTTGCCCTTTCTTATCCCAAAATGGTGCCCAAAATGTTTCTAAACAGATTTCTAGGCTGTGAACTTGCGGGTCGGAAGATTTAATGTGTTTCCACATTATGAGTTTCATTTCAGTTTCGATGAAATTGTAGTGTCATTAGGTTTTTTATGCTTTAGACGTGAAAAATGAGCAATTCCCTGGCCGCGTTTCAAACCTGGACCCCTTGAATATGCGCCGAGTGGCCACAGTGGTGAAGCAGTTTTCTTCTCCTGTTACTGACCGTGACAGTTTTTATTGACATTGTCATGGGCAATAGCACTAAAGAACATTCGACTTACTATTTATTTATTTCTGACTCCAATATCTTAGGTACTCATCTAGCACAAACTTTCAACACAGCTTTTCATGCAGAATATTTTATTTTTATCGAACACTGATGTCTGTTTTCGTAGCTATCTGATAATTATCAGTCCTCTATTTTCCGTTTCATATTCCTCGATTTTAGAACATATTTCGTTAGTATTCATATCTATACGGCTGTTTTGTCCAGGCACGTCTTAGATTGACACTCTTCACTGTTAAAACATGACAGCAGCAATAATGATTAAGATGGTGCTATATCATCGTAAATTTGAACCACGCCTTCATAAACGTTTTTCGATGTTACGCTTTCTGTTGTTAAGAAATGCCCCACGTAAGTTCGATATGTTTGCTTCCTTCTAAAAAATATAAATTAATTTGACTGCTTCACTCATTAAATCGTGTCATGCCCACTATATAAAAAGTGTTTTTACCAATCCCCATAAGAAAAAAAATGTAACAACATAAAACCTCATATCAGAATATAAAAATCTTCCACCTAATATCATCGAAAATGCGCTTTTGAACTGATGAAATATTTCATTGAATGCATTATGAAAAGTTTTCTAAAACCTGATATAATTCATTATAGTAGCAAAGCACCATTACATTACCTTGATGATAGTCTCAACTGTGACATCTTAGCATCTGAAAACTTTTCAAGTGTTTTCTTCACTTTTGCAAAGTTGCAATGTCATTTAAAAATATCTTTTACAAAAGAATAGTAGAAAATCGATTTATTATGGCATCTGTTTGCTGAAAAAGTAAATAATTACATAGAATTCTGTCTACAGTAATTCAAGTTAATAATACCTCAGTAAAATTTTTTTTAACTTATAGAAAGTAATTCTTGTTAGCAAGCGAGTCATTTGTTTAAAAACTTGAAAAATCGAGGATTTTTGTTTAAAAAATCGAGGAATATGAAACGGAAAATAGAGGACTGATAATTATCAGATAGCTACGAAAACAGACATCAGTGTTCGATAAAAATAAAATATTCTGCATGAAAAGCTGTGTTGAAAGTTTGTTAAAAAAGTTTAAAATATGTGCGAAACAAAGCGTTTATGCACAGAGATTGCAATGATGAAATTCATTTGAGATATAGGTGCAAAATCTTGGACCTTGACTGTAACTCGAATCTAGAATGTCTTATCATGGGAACTGAAAAAGGTGTACATCGTATACATAGTAAATTAAAAAATAAAAAGGGCTGACAGAATATGTATACTGAGTTGATTAATCTCTCAAAAGCAATAAAAATCTTCTACTTCATCAAAGACTAGAGAGATGACATTCAAAGTTTTACTCATTTAAGAAATTCATTAATAGTAAGTAAAGAAAGCGTTAATTGCGATTTCGGGATTCTAGACTTCAAACGAAATTGTACTGAAACCCATTTGTCCACTTTTGAATAACATATTAGATATTTTTATATTTAAGTTACATTTTAATTTTTATAAAAACGAAAAACGAGTCTCCTAAACAATATAAAATACAGTAATAAAAATCTTGATTTTTATTACAAATACAGTAATAAAAATCAAGACTTCGAAGGTCACTTCGTAAAAGCAATTTATTTAATTAATTTCATAAAATAATAACTCTTGAAATTAGGATTATCAATTCAGCATATGATAATTCTATTATAAAATCAGTACCATTGATATCACATTGTAATGATTATGTTAATTAGCCCACTGTCCGTACATTTGATCCGTACTTCACTTCTATTTTTCGTTAGCTCTTACCAGGATGCAAATGAGACACGTGTATATAAGAGCTGAGTACATGAAAATTATATGAAGTTCCTTTAATTTGTATAACCAGTTATTTTGTGCTTTGAATCTATGTTCCTCATCTGTCTCGACGTTTTCCAGCCAGGATGCAAATTAGCTTTAAGTGAGGTTTTGAAGTTGTTAAGATAGAGCATATTCTGCCTCTCGAGGCCACCTTACTACCAGTTTTGATGTTCTAGATAAGAATTTCAGTCTTCTGCCTTGTATGATTGGCTATTGTTGAAATCCACACCGGTGAAGTTCTGAGCCAGCTTCGTGTTAAATTGCTCTGTGTAACCTTTGACTATTAATTTATTTAAATTTAAGCTTTACATTTGACTTACTACTGTAAGGTTTTCGACATTAATTCTGGCAGAGTTTTAAACACCAGAAGTGTCTTCTGTTTATGTATTTTAGTTTTAAATAAAGGGTCATTTACACCCTTTTCAAGTCTCTGTGGTACTTTTAGACTTAGCTATAAATCGCTTAACGCTTGTATAGAGCTTAACAGTGGGTAATAGACAAGATAGTTAAACTTTACTCTTACAGAGACAGTTCAGGCAGTGATGCTGACCATTGTGATATTTCCTGGCTTAGCTCTGAGAATTAGCCAAGCCAGGAAATGTTAATTAAATTGAAGAGGAATTGTTAAATTGTTAAATTAAAATTTATTCAATTCTCAGGAATTGTTAAATTAAAATTTAAATAGAAAATGATTGCTCAAACTTTCTGACTTCCTTGATACTTAAACAAACACGATAATCGTCTGATGGTCCCAGTAAGGTCGAAGGTAAGCTAGTTAAGGAATAGAATACTACAACTTGATTATGACCATGAAATAATTTATCGCGCTCAAAATGAAAGAATAAACTAAACTCATTGATGCAACAGCCCTTAGTGAGCCATGGTCTGTAGTGCCCTGATATCTGCTTTCGTGACCGTGGGCCCCACAGTGCATGAGCATACACCCTGGACAAGTGGTCAGCTTGGTCGCAGCACCTCCGGTGTTTAGTACCCAAGCGAAATTGGTACTCATTTTATAGGCTCACTCATGGAGTGAAAGGCTGAGTCAACCATGCCCAGCCCGGCGATCGAATCCCGGACCCGTGGTGCTACTTCGCGACGCGCTAGCCACTGCGCCAAAAATGAAAGAATAATCAATACATTTATTTATCTACGAAATCTTTTTTAGAAAGCAGAAATAATCTTTGTACGTTTTTAAAAATATTTTCTCTGTTTTAGAATATAATTTGCTTAAATTCTATGTGAAATTTGCGTGTATGTTACTGCGTTTCAGTAACATAAGAATCGGAAGATCATAACCAAAAACTTTAAATAAACTCCAGTTCTAAGTCTCCAGTTCCAGCTGAAACTTTTTAAAATTCATGATATCTTTCATTTTATTTTCATTTTGTTAAAATTTCCAAATGCATCTAACCGCCTTAAAAATAGTAATATCTAGAAACCGTAGTATTTTGTGTGTTTAATGAATGTCATTAGAGTTTCATTCACAAATGAAAAGATTTTAGTAATAAAAGTAATTTGAGACAGCACTCATTTGCATAGATGTTACAAAAAATTGCGCACAGATGGAATAGCTAACAAATACACAAATGTATAGTTTGGTAAATATTAAAAATCGGTAAAAATAATTAAAAGTGAAAATTATTCGATGCCTGAAGAGAAAGACGTCTGTTATAGAGTTTTCTGTGATGCAGGTGCATACACGAAGAGTTAAAAATGAAAAGTTTGGAATGAAATGAATCATTTGTACAAATTATAGGAAATAATAAATAATGTAAAATAACAAAATCGAAGATATTATCAAATTATTTCAGTCAGCTAATGCGAGACGAAAATTTATGTATATAGCAGAAGTTAACACGAATGAGTTCTTGCCTGCAATAGATAATTAGTGTTATGTTCGTAATGGTAAAGAATAGCTCAATTTTCTAAGTGCACGCTTGTTTATATACTCAAAATCATTAAATTGCTTTTAAGACCCAGATTCTAAAGACTATTCATGAAACCTTTTGTTATTGGATACATTTTTCAATGGTAATTTATACTTTTGTTATTGGATACATTTTTCAATGGATTTCGTAATGGTAAAGAATAGCTCAATTTTCTAAGTGCACGCTTGTTTATATACTCAAAATCATACAATTGCTTTTAAGACCCAGATTCTAAAGACTATTCATGAAACCTTTTGTTATTGGATACATTTTTCTACTCCTCCAAAATTTCACTGCTATATTATTACATTTTCTTTCATTTTATTATACAGTTCTTCTTTATATCTTATAAGGTATTTCTCCCAGCTTCTTAGCATGCCTTCGTCGTATAGTGGTCAGCGCACTCGACGCGAATTCTAGAGATCCGTGGTTTGAGCCCCGGCGAGGACATTGCTCATTTTTCCCATCTCCTGCTTTTAAATAACTTAATGTCTCTGCAAACTTCTAAAATAAATTTCCTTTTAGTTTTAAGTAAGAAATCAAAGAATAATATTTAGAACTGGTGCAGTTTTAAAAAAGAGAAATATAGATCCTTCCTAAAATATAGATATGTTGTTGTGGCTTGTCTCACTTTGCTGACAGCAATATTAGAATAAGTCTAGGAATTTATTGTGGCTAAAAGCGCTGTCGGTGGCATGAGCCTTAGCCATCTTATAGGTAACAGTGCGACTTCGATCAGCTCCGTCCTGGTTTTGAAGGGGAATCCGAGTGGGACGTATCCAGAGATCTCTTCCCTGTATTCCCCGACCACCAAACCACTGGAGTGGATTTGACTACTGTTGACTACCTCAAGGTTTTGCTGAGTTTATGTTCAAACATTTACTAAAGTAATCATAAAATAACTGAAAGTTTGTTAATACCAGAGCTTATAGTTCAACTTAAAAAAATACTGTACGTAAGAACTTGCAATGAATTTTCAATCAACAAGACTTCTATAATAATTCAGAGAAGCCAAATTGGTTAATACACGTAAACACATGAAATTTTCTTTTTGAAAATTCACGCTAATTTCAACTTACTACTTGCTTGAATCAAGTTACTTCCAATAAGAGATCAAGCATAATTTAACTTTAACGATGTGTTCTTTAAGCAAGAGTCAATAATCCTGTGTAATTCAGAAGCAACATGAAGTGAATTTAAGAAACCGAAATATTTAACCCCGCTTATATAGAAGTAAATTTTGCATAATCTTCTGAATTGGATGAATTATTACCAGAACCATGAAGAAACAGGTCTGTCTGAACTAAATTGGTCTCAACACATATTGAACTGAAATATTTGAAGGTTGTCTTGTGGTATCAAGATGTTTTTTATATTAATTTTATCTTTAAAAATAGGAAATAAAACTCAAAACAGGAGAAATGAAATAGTACGTAAATTTATGACTGTCTACTATTTCGTTTCTGCTGTTTTTATTAATATTTCCTATTTTTAAAGATTTATGTAAGGGGGTTTCTTTAGTTAAGGTATCCATACAGATAGCTAAATTGTAAGCTGCAAAGAAATCATATAAATTATTTATTTTATATAATAATATATTAGTAAATTAGAATGTTAAATTTACGTTATGGCGACGTAATGTGTGCAACAGAATAAGATGAAAAATGGAAAATATTACTTTCCAGTGAAATTTATCAAAAACTTTTCGAAAGTGCTTATATTAAAAAAAGGTAATGCATATGATATTCCTACTGTACAAAAGATAAGAAGAAACGATTTGAGTTCAAATGGTAGCACGTAATCTTTGTATTGAAAAATTTGCGTACTGAATTTGAAATTATTTGGACTTGAGTCTGAATCAAGAGAAAAAGACTTTCAATATTGTTTCAGGAAGTCAAAATCATTAGACCTCAGAGAGTGACGCCTTATAAGGTATTTCTCCCGTCTTCTTAGCATGCTTTTGTGGTGTAATGATCAGCACGCTCGGCGCGTAGTCGAGAGGTCCGAGGTTCGAGTCCGACTGAGGGCATTGTTTATTTTCATGTCTCCTGCCTCTAAATAACATAATATCTCTACGGTGAACTAAAAAAGGTGGTGGAGAACGATTCTGAACTACTATGATTTCGCGATTGGGTCCCCTAAACCTCAGTCGCCCTTTAAAAGCGGAAGTACTTAAGGTATTTTACCGCCTTCTTAGTATGCTTCTACACCTTAGGGCGTTGCTTATTTTTCACATCTCCTGCTTCCAAAATATCCTAATGTTTCTACAGCCTGAGAGAGAAGAATTGTAGTACGAACAATCCCTTATGAATGTAAGCTCCGTCTCTATAATGGAAGAAAGGAGAGAAATTTAAATCCTCAATTATAAATATAAAATTGCAGTTGTAGAGTATTTTGTGCTAATTAACTCAACAGCATATTATATTGAACTATACTATAAAACCCGCGCTTGGCTAACTCTCACAAGGATGGAATGAGATTTGTAACTGAGAAAAGATCTGAGTTGTTAAAAGTTTAGATTAAGAGTCTTGGCAGAGACACTAAACCTAGTATTATTTCCTATCATAAAACTTCAATTTCTTTCTCCCAGTTCTTCGACAATCGTCAGCCATTTTATTAACTGAATTTATTTACGCATTCAGTTAAATTTAAGCCAACGCTTGTTAAGTTTTTTTTGCACTGTAGATCTCCAGCATCCAATTAATTTTAATTTTAAGTTCACATTTGCGTTATCTGAAATCCCGCAAACTGCTGAAATTTAAATTGTAAGTACAAGCCATGACTTTGCTCAGTTTAAAGTTTTAAATAAAAAGGCTGTTTAAATCTTCTTCTGACTTAGTTTTTAATTCCACACACACGGAGTGATAACTCTCTTGAAACACTCAGCAGGTTTCAAGAAATTGAGTTAAGGAGTGAAATCTTAACAAAGTGAAAAAAATAATGGAAAGGTTTAAAATGTATTTAACATTTATAGAGTCTATTAGGCATTCTGGAGCAAGAAATACTAAAAATCAGTAAAGTGCTTGCTGGAAATCGAGCTTTGAATCCTCCGATTGCATGTCGAACGTGCACTACGTAGACTAGATATGAGAAAAGCGAAAATTCTTTACACTCTTTCCCACGTAAAAGGCAACTTGGGGTGGAGATTTCCCCATTCGCCAAATACTGGTAGTAGACGAATCACCGTTCACCAAATTTTAGTTTTGTGCCACTTGTACAGTCTCACTGCTATTTTTTTGCAGGGGAAGGGGAAAATTCCTTGCACAACTTTTATTTTAAACTGATAACTTACATAGTAAATTATCAGTTTAAAACACAAAAATGCTTCCCAGAAGATCGGGAGCTTAGAGACACCGGCTAATCCAGATGCACAAACTTTAAAGCTTATATAAAGGCTTAATGATACTTAGGAATGCATATTCCAGAGATACATATATGCATTTATGCAAAGATATATCTTTCAGAGATGCATTATCCAAACATCTGAGCTTAAAATTTTGAAAAAGAAAATTACGTCCGATTTTTCATTACAAGTTTGAGAATATGAATTTTGTTAAGGTATAATAGCCAAAGAAGAAGAGAAAAGGGGGATTTAATAAGATGCATCTATCATACCTGTAATTACACTCCTTTGCAAAAAAAAAAAAAAAAAAAAAAAAGCACCCTTAAAAAATAATAACGCTTCACAGCGTGCGATTTCACTGCGCAACTGGCAGCGCATAAAATAAGTAACAATTGTAGAGGGTTTACCGTTTTTTGTTTTTGGCTTTGCAGTTCCCTGAAGATACAACCAATAATGCCGTTACGATATTGTTGAAGATTTTAGACAATTGGATGACTTCGAACATGATCGCATAGAAAGGATGCGTGAACCAGACTAGTCATTCCGAGCAAAAGGCCGCTACTTGCACCGTATGCACATGGCTGTTCAAAGGTGCTGGTAACAGTTCCAGCATAATAATGAGTACCTTGCAATTTGGTTTTGCAATTGCAAGGTACTCATTATTATGCTTGATTCTGTAGATGAGTACCTTGCAATTTGGTTTTGCAAGGTACTCATCTACAGAATCAAGGCTGTAGAAGGCGAAGGTGCATGAACGGAAGGCAAAACCTGATGATTATGTCACAGCCCCGAACTGACCCTACGGCATCATTGCTCATTATTTAAGGTGTTACAGCCTCTTGCATACTACCCGTGGAACCTTTCGCCATCTCACGGTACTTGGCTGAGGCAGGATTAAGATAACAGCGGCCTTTAAGATGTCTGCCTTTAACCCACAACATCGACAGAGTTGTCTGGAGTGGCGTCGTAGGTGATCATCATGGCCGCAAGCCGAATGGCATCACCTAGTTTTCAGCCATGAATCTCGCCTTAATTTTGGAGCAGATAACTATTGTGTCCGAATGAAGAGGGACCAGGACCATTGGTCCCAATCAGCCTTTGTTTTGTAGAAGCATACAGCCATTACCGCTGGCGTCATAGTGTGGGGTGCTGTCTCTTCCGATAGCAATTTGGCTCTATTCATGCTGCATACAACTTTAACAGATCAACGATAAGTTGATGACGTCCCGCGGACGTTTGCGTTACCCTGCATGGCACGCCGTAGTGAAGGCATTTTTAAACAGGATAATACTAGATCTCAGACGGTTCGCATGCATATCTCTCACAGTCTCTGAACTGTTGACACTCTTCCTTAGCCAGCTAGATTACCAAACTTTTTGCCAATCGGTATGTATGGGATACGGTAGGCCACCAGATGATTCAGGCACCCCAAAATATCACAGATACCGAGCACCAACTGAGGAATTACTAATGGAATGTATCACAGGAGGAGATTAGGTATCGTTAATACTGCTTACTTTAATGTTTACAAGCATGCATCCCCGCCAGGGGATGTTTCGCCTATTACCTATTGAAACATTTAATAGGAAGTTGCTAGCCACTGACGGATCTTATGACCTTGAATGTTTAATCATTTAATCATGATATAATTAATTTCAAGCTAACTACGTTTTTTAGATTTTCCTAGAGTACTTAAAATATTTCCTTTCCCTAATCATTATAATTTTAGGGCTTCTGTTACATGAAATAAAAAAATAGTTTCTCGTGTGCAATAGTTTTAATGAGCAGCATCTGTTACTTCGTAAAATATTTTTTTTCTATATTTTTTAATCTATGACTTTTCAAGATAATTTTTAAATCATTGGAAAATTAGATGAGTAATATAAATTATAGAATAAGATAGTAAACATAAAATAGAAATTTATCTCAAATGTAGTATCTTCAGATGTCCTACAATTTTTTTGCTCCGAAGATTAAGTAAATTTCAGATCCTACCAAGGAGATGCCTCTTTTCTTTTTTTTGGGGGGGGGGAGGCAGCACATGCAAATGTTTTTATAAAAGTCAATAAATGTCAATAAATGTATAAAAGCACATTTTCAAAAACTTACAAAATAACATGTAATGTGAATGATCATTATAATAAAACATAAAAATAACATAATATTTAAGCTAACAAATTTGATAATACATATAACATTGACTTTCGTAGCTTAAGGTAAAATATGAGCCAAGAGGACTGAAATATGCGATTTCAACTTAATAAATTCTTTTTTTAAAAAGCTATTATGCAGGAATTTTTTGCTACTGGTAGTTATATGCATTTCATTAAACATAGGGACATACATAACACAGTAAGAATAGTTTTACATCATATTAAAATAGCCATCAATGAACTCAGCGTAACTGAACAAAAAATTTAAATCATAAAAAGTTATAATTTTAAATATTCGAGAAAAAAAGTAAAAAGTATTACTTTGCCATGCGTTAACTTTAATTTTTGGGAAAAAAATTTAATAATTCATTTTTATATCCTTTCCAATAAAACAATAGATGTAAATAAAAGACTTTCAGATGTAAATAAAACGATTGGAAAGCGCCGATCATTGAACAAAGGAAAATGCGTGTACTTTTACAAAGCTGAAAAAGCGGATAATTTTTCAGGTTTCGTTTAAAAAAAATTTTAAATATTTTCATATTGTTTTTATGAACAACTCTATCATTGTTTTTCACATCTTCAGTTAAAGAGATTCTTGTATATTTTGGGTCTGACCTTCACAATCAGTTATGTAATGAACTGACCTTGAAGTTAAGGCGATCTGATTGCTGAAGAGGAGACTCATTAGGAAACTGTTCCAACACAAAATATCATCATTAAAGAAAACTTACATATAAGAAATACTTAGAAGAAAGTAAAAGACTTACCTTCGGTGAGAATGCGAAGGGCAGCCAAAAATGATACCAACGGCACCATCTTCCGGCTTATAACCATCTTGTGGTCACACCTACATGAAGAAAAACATGTTGGCTTAGTGATCGCCAAGAGTTACTTTAGTCCAAGCTTCATGTCCACCGTCCAGCACCATCGTTACGGTAGTTGGACATGCTCGATTATTGGTGGAGTTGATTTTGTTAAATTCAACAATTCTGCCGTTGTTGGGAAGGGGAGGGGAAGGACCGTTCGAATTGAGTTCCGAAATCACCTTCCGGGAAGATGCTCTATGGGTGAACGAACTGGATATTTTTTCGCGATGCATTTTTGTTCATTTCCGGATGTGGTATAGGATTGGGCAAAATGTTTCGTTTGGGATTCGTCAACCAGTATTTGTGACGTCACATTGGATTTCTATCGTAAATTTTTTATTTGCTTGTTTCCGAGTAGGTAAAGGGGACACAGATTCAGCCAATGGGATTAGGCTCTCATAGATTTCGGATTAAAAGAATTGAAAAAAAAAAAAAGACACAAAAAAAAAAAAAAAAAAAAAAAAATGGAGAAACATTAGGGTCAGTAGGGCAGAATTTTAAACACAGCTTATCCAGCTTGGGTAGTACAACGCTTGTGAAAGGAAAATCGACATCATTCCCTGAAATCAACATCCGCGATATAGTCAAAAAGAAGTAAAATATTTTTTGCTGCTGTGAATTTCGCTTCGATTTCAGAAAAGAAAATTAATTTGCAACATTGACCGTCAGTTTAGTCTGCACCACGCATGAACAGTCATTACTCGTTTTTTATATGCTTAATCAGTTAGTGATTTAATATCTTTCCTTTTTTTAACCTGGTAAAATTTACTTAAAGGAATACTGATTATCATTTCTGTTACATTCTAGTAATTCTATTCTAGCGGTATCGCTTAGTAAAATACATGAATTTTTCATCGCTAAAATATGGTATTTGTCATACTTTTAAGTGTTTTTCAATAAATTATAATACAGTTGCGGATTGCGATAAGAACGTTAATGTGTTCGTCGTTCATAGTATTTCTAAGTATGCAATGTTAATAAAGAAATTATTTTTATATAATTTTCAGCAGTGGCTATTGCAATAAACTATACGCGAAATATTTCTTTTTATTAAATTTGGTGATTTTATTGAAAACGCTCTCATCAAATAACTTAGCCCCAACTTAACACCTTTTCTCAGAATTCGACAAATACGAAGACCTCTTTGTAAAAGAATAAGCTAGTTAATTTTTAATAATATAAGCTTTACATACGTTCCAGTTTTAGCCCAAAGGAGCGTGAGCCCAGAAGGTCTCTTAGTCTCGGAAAGACGTTTTGCTACGAATCACTAAAAGCGCTGAATTACTTTTCAAATTGTTGCCACAAAATATTATTGGGCTCTGTTATACTTAAAGAAAATGAACAATGAAAAATCTTCACGAAAGTATGCATGTTTCTCGTATTGTGGAAAAAAAATGTGATGTGTACACCACATGACTTCCTTGTACGGAATATTAAATTATACGCAATTTTTCTTGCATTTCATTTAAACTTATTGGATTGAATTAAATCTATTTCGCCGACAGCGCATAAACCACGATATAATAAATGCATTCTTTAAAATTCACTCTAGTATTTGTTTACCATAACGACATTCTGGCGCTAGATTCACTTAACAGTATTAATAATTATATAACAGTTAACTTATATAATAATTATATAACGGAAACTAAGTTAACTGTTATATAATCCAATAATTATACAAAAGTTAACTTATATATTTCGTTCATATTATAACTCATAATGCACAAAATTTATATCATTTAAAGAATAGAACTATCTAATCGTTGCCACATGTTCTATTCAAATACTGTAATAAAGCTAGAATGATGTATAAAAGAAATTAAGCAAACAAAACAAAAAAGAAACAGTTTTTCACAGACGATTGAGTATTTCTCATTTAATTAATTCAGTTCTCACTTCGCGAGAAGGCAAAAATACATAAAAACTCAAAATATCTATATTAAAAATTACGAAGTAAATCTTAAACACTTATTTCCTCGAAAAAATTCCAGAAATAATTAAGCACGATTTAATTGGCAATAATAAATGAATGCGTTGTCTTTGTTGTTGCGAAGCTAAGTTTCTCTAGATTGGCAACAAATCAACTAGTCTCCTGTTTCAAATGTAAACATTAATGGCCGCCATAAAAAAAAGGCTTAGCGGCACTTAGACAACTTTAAAATTGTTGATAATTCTAAAAATATTGCGTACAGATTTACTAAAGGCATGAAAACCTTAACCAGAAGATAAAAACAACATAATACAATAATTTTTAAAGCAAAAAATGTAGAACTTACAAACATATAAGAGTAAAGAAACTGAGATCACTGAGCCGGGTAACAGAGTGGATATATATATAATTATATTTATATACGTTTGGTTCGGTGGATTGCAACCAAAAAACGAGATGCACATCTAAATGTTATAGCAGTCCCATATACAAAATTTCAACGTTCGGAGGCTACTCGTTTTTGAGTTATGCGAGATACGTTCGTACAGACGCCACGAAAAATTCTCTTCAAATTAATTTTAAAGCAGTTTTATAATTTTTTGGAGGAAATGAGTCTTTTATTCTGTTCTTACGTACAGATATCACGCAAAAACATCGTTAAATTGCATTCGATAGCGGTCAAAATGGATATTTTCGTTGAAATATGCTGTCTGAAACTTTTCGCAATTACAATACTTCCTTTTTACTTCGTACAAGGAAGTAAAAAATGGTAGCTAGAGCCATAAAATTTTGAATAACATAGTTATCCATCTGAATATTGGCACCAACTTTGAATTTCGAATTTGTTTTTTTAATCTATTTCATATTTTGTAAACGTTTAACGAATTTTTGTTTAAAAAACTCAAAGATTTCAAAGCCAGCAGTGACAACACTCTACTAAATAAGATATCTCCAGCACGCAACACTGTCTATCGGAGATTCTAGATATGCTGTTTTTAAAAGTTTTCAGCACAAAGGAGCGTTAGCTTAAATTTTCATTTCTAATTCTTGTTTAATTAAACCATTCTAATCAGAAGATGTAAATTTTTGTGTATTTAAGGTAATGTAGCAGCAGTCATAATTAATATAACAAAGTGAGAGAATGTTGAATAGTTCATGACATTGGAGATCTCTAGGGATGAGCTTACATTCTTTTTGTCAATTGCGGTAAAATGAGTGCTTAGTAAATATATACTTAAGCAGCTAAGATTTTTTAGATTTCTAGCTGTTAAGAATCCCAGATGACGATGCTGTTTATTAAGATAGTCATCTCTTCTCCTTCTGTTTCAATGAGAGTTAAATGGAGAACTTTTGTAACATTAAGAAATCCAATTTTTAAGTATTTTGATTTGTTTTTATTTTCGTACTTCTAGTTTAGAGTTCTCGACTTCGAAATCTGTTTTTAAAAACTTATACGTTAAGTTAGAAAATTTAGGAATGGCCAAACATTTAATGTCTAACAACACAAAAGACATGCAAAATGCCCATAATTAATTAATCTATAACTAATCATTTTCTCGAATGCTAGTTTTCGCTTCATTAGATAAACATGGAAATAATTTCTTATGGATATTTAACAGAGACACATAATATTTATATGTGTTAAATAATAAATACTCGTTAATATAATATTAACGAGTCTTGTGTATACTAATCTAGTGTTTACATTCGCTACCAAGCTGGCGTGGTGCTGGCAGCCATAACTTTGAACAAGCTTTTCTCTAGCGGGGTTGCTGTTAGAGGAAGCTGGGGTATAGAAAATGCCCTGATCTGCTTTCTGACGGAGTTTCTAAGAAAATTATCATAGAGCTGGGAAAACATGTATTGAGATAAGAGCTAAATGATTGATAGGAACAGTAAACCAAGTGTTATAAATCGTCTCTTGGCCACGATAGAATTTTTGAACTAGATGTGGCTGAAGGTCGTATCAGTAGGATACGAGTTGCTTTATTGTTTCCTCTAAAAGTCACAGTAGATAACACTTAAGAGGTACAATTTTAGAATGTTTGTAAATACATGATCCAAATTAAATATAAAATTAGAAGTATCTCTAAAGAATCTTTCTTATGATCTATTTATATTTATTACAACATATCCCTGTACTGCCGCAAATACATCTTTTGAAATGGAGACAGTTAAATCTAACTAGACTGCATTCGTGATAAGCTAATGGACGGTGCAAATAGCAGAAAATTCTAGCTCCTTTCGATTTCAACAGCATTTGAAGAACTCTTGACGAATACTGAAAATTTTCTTTTTTCATCTCTTTACACATTAGACATTTGTATTTTAATTATATATAGTTAATAGTTATAAGCATATTTTATGCTATATATATATGCTTATAACTATTAACTAACTAATTATATATATATTTAATAATAAAGAAATTTTAATGTGACTACTATATCCACTTTAAATAAGAAAATTCTAAAATAGTAAGGGATAGTCTTTAATAGTCTAAAATAGTAAGAGATCGTATCATTATTTAAAAATGTAGGGATTTCTTTACAATTTTCGAATCTTCTTGGGATGGTTTAATCTAGTACTATTAAATTATTAATTTAAGTATATACTCTTAAATTAATAATTAATATATGTATATATACCCTATATATGTAAGATATAAAAAAATACAATAGCCGCTTTAAAAATTATTTGGCGACTTCAAAATTAACATTCTAGATTTGGTGATCTCCCCCTAAATTCATCTGTCCTCCCAAATTCGAGATCTTTCGACATTACGTAACGCTGCTTGAAAAAGGTAACTAAAATTAATAACTAACCAATCGTAGCTCATCGCTAGAATCGCCCCTACTCTGGTATAAAAACCCCTGGCAGTTAATTACGTCACTTCTGATAGCCCCCACCTTGCTAATATCTCCTCGCTTTGTTTCCCCGTCTAAAGGCCTGCGTCTTAAATTTAAGAATCAACGTAAATAGCAATTTATCATATTTCATTATGATTGAATCAAAGCAATGCATCGGATTTCATCATGGTTGGTAAACATCTCCGGAGATGATTTTATATGTGTGAAAATTAAGACTGGAAATTCTTCAAGTTCGTGTTATCTTCATCTGTAAGGCTTCACGCTGAGCTAGAACGACTGCAAAGCCAATTACTTTTCTCTATTCTCGGAATCATGGCACACACACACACACACACACATATATATATATAATTTATATTATGTATGCATTTCCTAAAATCTATATGTTTCATTCAAATCATAATGTCTGAAAATTATCGTTCATAAAAATGAATTTTGATCTTTTAAGAAATAACATGTAAACAAAATGAATTTTATGAAAAGTAATATTTCCATCTATTATTCCTTTAACATGCAGCGCATTATTATTATCTGTCGAATAATCAGAAGCGTAGAATACTCATTTATTAACTAATGAATTTCAATGCTCACAATTGATTACCCTTATGCTGATAATAAATGAGCTTCTTTTCTTATTTTCCTCTGCATGTGGCGTGCCAATTAAATTTCAGAGTCAACTGGAAAAACCTCTCAGGTAAATAGAAAAAATAATGCTGGATTCTTCTGAGATGGTTTCAACGAAATTTATAAGAAATCAATTTCGAATTTTAACTAGTAAAATTAACTGTTGAATTGTTATAAAAATTGTATTAGTACCTCATGTTAAATTTTAGTGGAACTTCTCTCCGATGTATTTGACGTGGCTAGCCGAAGAAGTTATCACTTTATAGATTTGCGTTATTTCATCTATATAAATTTAGACTTTTTGCTATCATTGTGCTTGTGTTGTTAGTGAAAGTTTTGCATTTCAAATTAAATTATTCTCTTCAATTTATACGATTTCTGAGTTCATGGAGCAGAGAAAGAGGTTCTGAGGACAGACGATCTTAGTCTAAGAACTGACACCAGCACCCATCCTCACAACTAAATCATAAATCAGACAGAAAGGCCATCATCTTACAACTGAATGACTATTTTGAAGGATAAGTGTAGATATCAATGGACATGGGAACATATAATTGTAAGTCTATTTTCCGTAAAAGCGAGAAGCCGCTGTTATCACCCATAAAGTTGCCCAAAGCTCATTTTATCATATTTATTGTTGTGACTTATTTCGCTTGTCTAACTGCAACATCCGTCCTAAAACTATGTTCCATTACACATTATGATTACAGTGGATAAATAACGAGAGGAGAGTACATCACAGGATTCTAGATTTACTCATGTAATAAAAATTTCCAAAGTATAACGATTTCATTGGTTATTTTTTAACACTTCCTTGAATAAGGAAATTACTTTAGTAACGTTTTACTATTTATTGCATGAAATTCCCTTTTATAAAGTTATGATTGCTGAGATATATGCTAATCAAGAATTGCACACAAACTCATATTGAAAAGTAGAGTACATTCGATGTTTCTCCATCCTGAAGTAGCGTGAACATTTCTTCCCCTGTGTTTTGGCTTCAAAAGAAACAACTTATAATGCAAGATAACTACATTTACAGGGGTACAAACTAGAGAATTTACAGGGGTTCAAAATGCAAACGTTAATCCTGTGATGGTGTTAAAGAATTCTATGATAGATGATAGAATAAATACTTTAAACAGTTATCGGATTTCATGCTGCTACAGAAGTTTAGTTTGAATTGCGTTAATAATTTGAAGCAGTGTCTAAAAATGAACTGTATAATATATGCTTGCAGGCTTTCCAGTTCATGTGCAACGTTTTTGGATTGGTTTGGTTTATTTAACTACTGCAAAGCACTCGACGGTTATCTGTATAAGGGAATAAATGCCTTCGTGGAGAACTTTCTAAGGGAAATTGGACCGTATACATATTACACATGAGAAATCCCCGAAAACGTCCATGCAGCCAGCCCGTTCGCTGAATTTGAACCTCGGGCCGGTGTTGAAATACTGGGAATCCGCCATTCGTGGGATCAAGTGGAACGAGATGATAATATGGTAAATCATCTTTCAAACTTAGGGGATTTACGGAATAGTTTAAATTCAGGCTATCTGGTTCTTCGACCCTTTGTTCTGTTCATTTAGCATATAAATCAAGATAGTTACACTTAGGTGAAGGAAAATCTATCAGTTGATAAGTGTACAACACTCCTTTGTTCTCATGAAAAAGATTTCAAAAGTCATGGAAAAGTCAATATTAGCGAAGACATGACATTACTAATATCGAAATCTATAAGAGAAGAGAATTGAAGGGTAGTACACTTCATAACTTCTATGTATATAACTCAACAGTAACTTAACTCATAACTTAACTACAACTTATATTATATAAGTTCAGAAGAAAATCATGAAAACGAGAAATTTGTTACCGCTTTATTGTTACCGTTTTATGTCTTATTGACTTACATACCTTATGTCTTAATTGGTTATTGAACAAAAGCCCTAATAATCATCATTCATAGCAAGAGAAGAAATATATTTTTCAAAATGTTATGACAAAAATAAAAAATTAAGAGCGATACAAGCACATTATTAAAGAGAACATCTTTGTATCATTGAAATATAATTTTAGGATGTAATTCTAAAGATCGTAACAGTGAAAGGATTTGAGCATAACAAGATGCATACCTCTAGCTTGTAAATCAAGTGTATTTTCGCGTTTTATAAAGATAATTTTCATACCATTTTAGTCAAATATCATTTGCTGAAATTTGTCTTTTCATCAATCACAGGGGTTCTCAAACGGCGATACTCGTACCACTGGTGGTAAGTAAGAGAAAAATAGGTGGTACGCAAAGAATCAAAGTATTTTTAACTATTAAATTCAAAAATTAAAACCAACATCCTGATTGAGGTTTTTCTGTAACACTCGTAAATTTTTGCGATCTGAGCTTTTTTCAAGAGTGGTGGTGGTAGTAATACTTTGTAGTGGGGGTACTAAAGGTTTTCAATTTTTGTTTAGATGGTACGCCTTGGTCAAAAGGCTGAGAACCGCTGATCTATCATAATATATTAGTCAGGCTATTAACAATATTAGGAGTACATAACGAGGTCAAAAATCAACGTAACTTAAAAGATGGAGAATTTCGAAAAGAGAACCAATGAAAACCTTTCATTAGCAAATATTAAGGGAAATAAAACTGGTTTAATTTTTAAACCTATTCAATTAACTACTAATTATAGCCACTTTCTAATATTTCTTTGGGATTTATGGCCTTCGATAATTATTCTAAGGAAATTTAGTTTAGAGCTGAACTAAACATTCCTAACCAACAAAAGAAGTGGAATCATGAATTAATTTTTTAAAGCCACAGCCTAACCACACCCAAGGTGTCATTGAAGTTAAATAGCTGCTAAGTGTAATAAAATAACATAAATAAAAAATCTGACGTGGGCTCACATGACTGCCTCGTACGGCATATTAAATTATACGCAATTTTTGCCGCATTTCATTTACAGTTATTTTCTCGAATTTCATTAGCCAAGTATTTCTCATTCAATTCATTCAGTTTTCTCTTCGCGACAAGACAAAAGTACATAACTCAAAATATCTTCATTAAAAATTGTAAAAAACAGAAAAAAAAGAACACCAAATAAAGTTAAAACAGTTTTAAAAAATTACAATTAAAATTACAGTTTCTACAGAAAAACAAGCAATTTAGACAGCGGGCAAGAAGCCGGATTTTTGAGTGCACAAAAGTGAATGTTAACTGTTAGACCCACAGAGCAAAATGCAAAAATAATGCTAGTATAATACTTATTTAGTTTCTATAAATTAGCATTTAAAGAAATGAGGCTCTGTCTAATTTAATACAACTATACGTATTTTTAAACTCTTTTTATTATCTCATTATTTGTTAGCTTAATTTGCCACTTAGTCTGATGCAAGAAAAGTAATTGAAATAGAGAAACTAACAGGAAAGGGCTGAGAGGTTGAACAGATTAATGGAACGAACTTTACAACTTTAAAACTTTAAAAAAAAACTTTAAAAAAGAAGAAAAATCTGAAAGGTTTAAGTTAAGTCCAAAGGGGCGTTTTTTTAACGTTTTGTGTGTTACCTTTATTTATTAATATCATGCGCTTCGCACTTAAACCATGAATTTCAGTTCAATAGCAATTTCGCAAAATAATTTTAAAATGAGCCTATCTTTAGAATTTCCGATACACAGTTCCACGCGCTGGAGATAAAAAGGATCCCCCCCCCCCGTAGAGTTTTGCCATTGCTCGCTTTCAAATCGTTGAGTTTGTTACTCAAAAACTCGTTAAAGTTTTACAAAATATGAAATCGATTATAAAACAAACTTCAAATTTGGGTTTTCACATGCCCATATGCGCAGAAGGATTACGTCTTTCAAAATTCGCTGGCTCTATGTACCGTTGTTTTATCACAATGCAAGAAATATACATATATTTATGCAGATTTTTCATTATTTAATTTCTTCAAATATAATGCAGGACACTAACATTTGGTGGAAACAGTTTGAAAAGTGAAATGGACATTTACAGCAGATTTAACGCAAAATCGCAAAACAAAAACAATAGTCGTTCAGGGACAAAGCCCCTTTGGACTAAAAAGAGAGAAGAAGTAAAAGGAGGAAAAGGAAAAAAAGAGAGATCTGCAATGTATTTGTGTTTAAAGTTTTCGAATGATTTCTCATTTTCCTCTTACGCAGTTTTTTAGATAAGTTCGTTTCAGGTTCATAACATAGTATTTGAGAAAAAAAGAACCATTTTAGAAATTAAGAGAGAAAAGTTTAAGATTCCACATTTAAGCTTAATAATATTTTCTTACTATCATTCTAATCAGACATAATTTTGCGAAACCTCTATAATGAAATATTAGAAAAGCCTACTATTATGAGTAAGTGTAACGATTAAAGAGATATTTCTCAAGTTTAAAAAAAGGATAAAAAATAAATAGAAGTTATAGAATCTGACTTTATTTGTTAGCATAACTACAAATAAAATATCTAACAGACAGTAAGCGAATTATTGTTGGGTCTGAAATGAACTACAGAGTCTTGAAAATGCTTAAAACAAACATTTTAAAAAAAATCAGAAACTTGAACATAAACTGCTCGTCTCAGGCTCACTCACATAATAAGTCACCACTACTACACAATTTAACTCTAACACTAAGTTGAATCAGAGCTTCAACCGGCGGGACAATTTAAATGATGGCAGTCATAACGCGAGGCCGAATAATTGCAATCTTATCAAAGCATGCAAAATTAAATAACGTGGCCTCAAGAGGCAGAAACACGCTCTACCTTACAATCCGAAAACCTCAGTTTAAATATTCTCAAACGTATTTGCATTCTGGTGGGGAAGCGGAAATAAGAAGTCACAGTAAAGGTCTAAATCATAATAAAGGGTTAATTATTTAAATAACAATAACATTCTAAAGTAAATAAATAAATGACTAAAGTTTGTGGAGGCTGTTTCAAATATTTAATTATCAGTTCCAAGGCTGAAATAAATTTTACAACTTCAGCTGAAATAGCACTAAATTCTGAATATCAATATATACGAATGTTCTTCGTAGCTTGAAAGCGAAAGTCTGAGAAGTTATCCGATTTTTGTAAATATTTGAAATGTAAACAGATGCATAAACCACTTCAGTATGTTAATTTGCAGGATGAACAAACAATCCTTTCCAATTCGGAATATTTTCTGATTCCCAAAATAAGGAGAGAACCAAAAATATTAAATAATTTAAACGATTAATATGCAGTGCAAATTTATAATCGCCTTTTCTAATAATATCACTTTCGTTTTTGGATTTTATTCTTTATGCATTGATTATTTTTAATTCAGCATTTAATATGGTAAACTGGATCGTCTGATTTAAGAAAGGTTTCATTTTGAATATTTCATTTCACTAATATATCATTATCTAAGTACACTTCAAGAGGACTTTGCAAATGGTTTTAAATTGCTCTAAACAATTAAGCTAATTTATTGCTTATGAAGGGAAAGTTTTGTAGCTTTTGCTTATACATTTCTGTTAGTGCATGGGGAAGAACTATAGAGCTTGCCAAAACGGAAGTAATTACACCGAAACATAGAGTAATCATAACCAGAACTTACCAGGTTCGTGTGCGGAGAGCAAGTTAAACCTGGAGTGAACGTCATCCGTTGGTGTAAGTAACAAGTGTGTCTTTTTGAAGGATGCTGGTTTTTGTGGTAGGTACAAATCGGGCGGGACGTTTACCGGGTCGGGCTTAAGATACATTGATGGACGTTCGTCCCACTTCCCCTGACAACATCCCCCGCAAAGTGGGTGGCCTTCGGACTGGCGGTCACACGCGGCCGCTCTTCCCGCCTTTGACCACTGGTCGGCGGCTATTGTTCCAGTATCTCATTAACATAAAAGCTGCGAGGTTCCCGTTACATGTAAACGTGCCATGGTGACTAATTTGCAGTTTGGAGGGGTGTTGGCTTTTTTCCACAAAGGGAAATTTTCTTCTCTTACTTTTAAATAAACATTAAAAAAAAAAAAAAAAAAAAAAAAAAAAAAAAAAAAAAAAAAAACACGCCTGCCGTTGGCATTCAAATAATGACATCACTAGAATTCGCCCCAGATTTTCCTATCATTTCTGTGTATAATTAAAAATAATTTATTACATACAATTTTTCAAAAAAAAATTATTATGTTTAGAAATCGGTGATATATAGAAATTTAATTTGCAAGTTTTGATAAAAAAAATTATTTATTTTACTAAACTGCTTAATTTTTTAATTTAGGCACTTTTTGATCTAAACATTTTCGCCACACTGTGGTTTACTCACCAATCGGAATCTTTGGGTACCGTTTTCTTTTAAAGCTTATACTCATTTTTTTATTTTTCTTTTTGAATCTGTCAGTGGACAGGGACTAAAGTAGCAAATCACTGGTAGTTTTGTAAGGATCTTAAGTTTTACTAACGTTTATTTTATTTTAAATCTTTACTATCACTTCTTATTTTCTACTTCCGGCCAGAATTAAAAGCTTTAACTTATTTATGCAAATTTGTCTTGCGAACGCCAAGTACTTAAGTTGTGGCTTTTTGCCAAGCGAGAGAGAGGAAGGAGTTAGTAGAAGCAGGCCGCTTGCCTTAGCAGTTTTACTTGGTTGCTGGTTGCCTTCCAGGCCAGAGGTTTAATCCTCTTGATAATTTTTAAACGTATTGTAGTGTTAACAGTTCTCTGTACTACATACGGCCTTTCTGTTAATATACGGCCAATCTTCAAGTAGACACTTGTTTATTAATCCAAAGTTAGTTTAGTTAGAATTTAGTTAATATTTTTATATTCTTACGTTCAGACCACAAGTGGTTGATCTCTGTATTCCGAAGTCCGGAAATCATTGTAAAGAGAGAAAAATAAAGGGTTTCGTATACCCTTCCTGTGTATCTTGTCTACTTCCCACATTTATTGAACATAGCTTTAGTAAGCTCCCTGTTCCGAGTCAGGTCATCTAATGTTCCCCAAGCAAGTAAGGAGGAACACTGAACCTGATAGTTTATTTACCTTGATCTATTACAGAGTGAATGATCTGGCTGCGTGAGATTTGCCAGGTTTTACTCATGTAACGGGAATGCAGTCCGGTCTCCGTTAAAAGTCCTACACAAAGCTATCTGTTCTTTCGCAGATAATCTTCGAATATCTTTCATTAATTAAAGCATTCAGTCAACCAATCAAATTTTTGATTTATAATTGAAATTTCTTTATAGATATTTAAAATCTTAAGTGACGAAATGCAGGAAACATTTCTGAAACTTAAAAATTTTTCGAGGATGCAAAATAACATAAAATAAACAGAGGTTATTTTGATGATATCAATCATCAGTTTTAAGGTGGAATAAACTTTGCAACTGTACCAAGAAAGGCAGAAAATTCTGAAAATGAGCGTGTGGATGTTCTATGTAATATAGAAGTGACAGGTTTGGAAAATCACATCATTCAGTTTGAATTGGACATATGATATTTGCGTATATCAATTATATAATTTAAATAAAGTTATATGGTTATTCTATATTTTAATGTGTCAGAACTATTAGAACAGTAAAGGCTCATCAGACGACTAACCATCTCGTTTAATATTTTCTAACTACAGAGATCGTAAATTCAAAATGAAGGTTTCAGACAAAATATATTTATTAACACTCAAAATTTAGGGTTACATAAAGCTTAAAATATAATACAGCCAAAACACCATTGAGGGAATTGCAGAGCATATATTCAAGGCAAATTAATTTTGACATACAAATTAAAATGCACTTAACTATTCGCGGATAAAATGCAAATTTTCGAGGCTAAGCTAACAAACTTCACTCAAGCAGCAAGGAAGTGTAATAGAATAACGGTCAGCAAAAAAATGCCAAAAGCCCTCCATTTAAATTCAAGAGGTCTACTTATTTATAATTTAAGTACCTTGCATTCTTGTGTGAGTTAACGAAAGTGCAAATAAAGGCAAACTAATAAGATAATTAGCCTAGTTAACATAAAACAAATTATAAATTTTTATGTTAGATTTCTATGCTAGTTTTTTGAAGGAAAAAAAGTGCACATAATTCTTTCTATCTTTGCTCCAATTATTTTAGTAATTTATTTAATGTATTGTATTTATAAACTGTTATTATCTGTTTTTCTTCTTTGCATTTAATGTAAAGAATTATTTAGGTAACAATTAAAAAAAATCTAAACAAGAACGAGGATATTTCTACGCATTTAGGGAAGCCTAAGATATCCTTTCAGTATATTCTATCTTTTTAAACTGGTTGATTCTAACTTCTGTGTATCAATTTTTTTTACATCGCAGAACTTCACCCATACAAATTTATCTTATTTAATTCACATAAATCGTATTCATATTCATTATTCAGTAATATAAATAGTTAAATGAGTAATATGCTAATACGAAATGTCTTTTTTTCTGGTTTTGAAAACAACAAAAGTTCGTGAGGGGGGAGAATAATGTAGTTATTTCTACCTTAATACTGAAAATCTAAATATCATAAATTTATTTAATTCCATTAACCGTTTTACAAGCAGCTATAGAAATTTGCTAATGTTTACGGAGCTAACGACGCAACCATTTCAAAATAAATAACTTAAATCTTGTACCAAAATAGTTATGTTTGTATGATAATTTTAGTACATGGCATAAATGAAAGGCAAAAAAATATTTATATTTAACGAATTCAAATTTTGAAAAAGTGAAGATTTTCAAATAAATTTTGTAAACGTAATATCCATATGATGTTGCTTTTTCCGAGATTGGCTTTACATTTTATTTTCTCCTCTTTCTTTTCTTATTAACAAGTTTTGCTGCAATTTTTTTTTCTTATGGAGAAAAGGGACCTGCTTTCAAAATGAGTACAGTTTTATTCAAATATTACATCAAAGTAATGTGTCGCCCAGATAGTATACTGGTTAGGGGAGGTAAACCGCTGAGTTGGCTTCCGACCCAGGTATAGATATATCCATGCAGAATTGGTTACCAACTCGGCGGGAGTCAACCACTAGCTACCAGGCCGCAGCCCTGAGCAGCCTTGGCTGAGTGGTTAGGGGAACCTACTACAGTACCAAAGTGCCCGGATTCGAATCCCGGAGAAGACATGGAAGTTTCTAAATGTCTAGTGTCGATGCGGCATGGCGGCACTCTAAATATGCTGCGAGCCTCTCGTGGGGATTAGACTTCCTACCTCCATGGATTGGTGGAAGGGGAGAGGGGTGGGAAACCCCCGGATCCCACTCGGGGTGCTCTCCCACAGAATTGGGAGTGGAAAATTAGAAGTCCAACCTCTCTTAGAAGTAGGCTCTGGCAACCATTGTTCCATGTAATACGGACAAGACAACAACAATCAAAATAATGTAATATTGCTTTATTGCCTTAATTTTAAGCTTCTTATTGGCATCTTTCTTTTCATTTTGATTACTTTCGTGGGTAATGAATTTCTCTATCTGTTGTTGTTTTCGTAAAGGAAACATCCGTAGTCTATTGAAGTTCGAGGAGAAAAACGATCAATTTTAAATTCTCTCAAACATTCTATTTATATATTTTATGCTCTGCCTTTATTAAACTGATTTCAAAATCCAAGTTTCTTATAGACCGTAGACCGGCGCAGATTTTAAATAAAACTATCGAACTTGGAAAGCGATTAGACATAAGTTCCTCTTCTTCAGCATCAAATATGTTTTGGAACTGAAGAAGAAAAACCTGTGTCTGATCATTATCGGAATCGATAACATTTATACAAAATCTACGCTAATCTAAAGGTGCTTTCTGCCTAATTTTAAATACATTTAGTATTCGAACAGGATAACTTATTAAGAATTAAAAAAGACACGGAAACTTAATTGAAACACGGATAAAAATAAAACAAAAACATATAATGTAGTAACTCAGATATAGATCGTCAGTTATGCTTATGCCAGTTATGCATATTGCTTTTTTCTCACACACTTATATATATTTAATTGATTTATCTTTTGTCATCCATAATAATAATAACAGCAAATCAGAGTGGACAGCACACTGTTTTACCTGAGATTGAATGACTACAAGCCGAAACTTAAGGCGAGACTGCAGTTATATTTTTTAATCATGATTTGTAAGAAATCGCTGGCGACCTTTTCCGAAACATTGATATAAAAGCTCTGCTTTTCAGAAGTAGGAAACCTCAAACTGTGTTATTAGAAAATTAGAATCAGAAGCTTTCAGTCAGCTTTTCCTTTAGTGACTGAGCAAATTAAATATGGATATTTCAGGAGTACAAAATATTGCTTAATATGTAAATAGAATCTTAGCTGTGTAGAATATTTAAAAAACAGAATTAGAACTTGAATTGAAAAGAATGGATTATACATTCAGTTACAAAACGTAACAGCAGAAGTTATTTTCATCACAGAATAGTTTGTGGGATCTAGTCGTTTTCGCTATCATGTAATATAACTAGATCTACTTAAATTTTAATCTTGAAACTTCTTGAAAAGACTTCAAGATGAATAAAACAGGGAAAGAGTGTAAAAGACCCTTTTATTGAACGCAATATAGTTTACACACGGCACGGACTTCCGTGCTTACGGTCAGTCATCGATCAACTAAGGTGAGAAACTTAAAAGATAATTCAACACTAAATTTAAACGTCAAAAGTAGTGCAAGACTACACAGTTCAGTTTAATCTGAACTCAAAACTCACAGACCTACACTCACAGACCTAGAACTCACAGACCTACTACACAGACCTACACCTCAAGACCTACCTTTGACTCAGAACCTACAACGGCAGGATAATAATTCGGTGGCGATAAGGCGAAGCCGATAGTCAAAGTTCACAGCTGATAGAAATAACAACGTGCACTCACAATAGCGAAATAACGCTCTGACTAAACTCTTCGCTACATCAGTTTAAATACACCCGTTCACCTTAACTAAGTTTACATACTAAAGAGGAAATGCGAGGGGAATAAGAGAAAATAGAAAAGGCTAACAAATTAAAATAGCTATTAGTGAAATAAATGAAATCCTACGAGTTCTATTAATTTTCATTGCCAGAGTTGCAGACGGTGGGATAACTGCGAAAGAACGGTGGTATATACTGTTCGAGCAAGGATCGGACAAAGTAATTTGAAAATAAATTGATCTTATAATATTTGTTTTAACTTAGTAATTCTGTCTTTTCTATTTTCCGTCAACCTTCACTAGAGGACGAGATGCACTTTAAATAGTAAGTATTATTTGTATTTAAAGAGAGTGAATTGACAATTCTAGACCTCTCTTTACAAAGCGTATTTTGAAGCTCCAAATTAGATAACTGCCGTTCTGATGAGCAACTTGATTTATTTATTAAAAACCTTGATTTGTTACTCTGACATCTCAACATACTTTCCTAAAATATCCTATCGCGTTTAGAATTTTCTAAGCAGTTAATCAATCTATACAGTTAAAGTAGTTCTGCTAAAGAAAGAGAGTAGGAACCAAAGTTTACTACGTATAATTTTCCTTTGTGTGCTTATAAGCTTAAATGCTTTTTAAATAAGGACCGCGTAACTAGCGACGGAGAATTTTTGAACTAATTTTGAATTTTAGGTTTAATTTTGTAAATTACAAGTCTTGGCAGCAAACCTTGAGTTTTGTCTTCGTGTTTTAAAATTGAATGTTAGTATATATCGTTTAGTCAGTATACAACTGCAATAAATCTTCTGAACAAGATAAAATTAGGCATTGTAAAGGAAACTAAGGTAAACCAGCCCTTATAATCTTAAGTTTGGAACTCGGAGCAAGTTATATATTACAATGAGTATTATTCATGATTATTTTTCTATGCTCAAGATTTAGAAGCGCTTTCGTTTTATTGTATTTATTGACGGTAATTACACTATTGGCCATTTGGTGAATGTCAAAATTTCTTCTTGTTTATGCTTTTCCTATTCTTTTTAAGTGCTGTTGATTGTTGATGTAATGTTTATAGTTTCAGCTCATTAGCCTCTTAAAGCACAGTACTTCTACAAAGTTTCTAATAAATTTCAGCAGACCTGGCAAACGATAATTGATACCATTTATTACTATGACATCTCAACTTGCTTTTTCTAAAATATTTTCGTGTTTAGAATTTTTTGTGCAGTTAACCGTTTGCCTTGATCCAGTGAAGATCTACTGACATGGGTCTGAAAGCTGAGTAAAGAATACCGATAGGGTTTCGCTGTAACTGACAAAATAAACGACGGAAGCATTTGAAATGTGTAAAGCATACGATGATTAAGTTTTAACACGATCCAAAGTTTTTTTTTGATACGGATGATTTTTGATACGGATAATTTTAATTTAAACTGAAGGAAAACATAAAAAAATTTCTACCTTTTCCAATATTTTAGAACTATTGATGAATTTAAATCCATCAAAGACACTATTCTCAAATTTGACTTAAATATTAATGCTGATATGCTTCATTTAAATTGTGACCGAAATGTAACTTACTACTTTGATAATCATCCTGAGACAAAATAAATTCTTTCCAAGTAACAACCAATTCGTAAATAATTCTTTGTTTCAAAACCAGAAGACAGTATTTTATTGCAACGTTAATTCTTTTATTGATATTGAGAAAAAGTTGTTATATTACATTAAATTTAAATCATGACGTCTTACCTATCTATACCTATGAACCTGACGTTTGACACATCAGGTTCATAGGTATAGGTAAGACGTCATGATTTAAATTTAATGTAATATAACAACTTTTCCTCAATATCAATAAAAGAATTAACGTTGCAATAAAATACTGTGCCAATTAGCCCAACATGAAACAAAAAAAGTTGCCAAAAGCAGCTATTTACTTAAAATACTGACATTAAGGAAACATTTTCGACATACAGTGATGTCACATGGAATCGCATTCTTTATTCAATGTCAGAATATGACCATATTTAATAATATATTTTGAAGTTTAGCAATGCGAATTTTATTTCGCATTTTGTAAAACTTAAATTTTTTGCTAACAAACTCTGCGATTTGAAACCGAGCAGTGGCAACAATTTTCGAAATAAATCAGACTTGACTCTTATATCCAACGCCTGAGACTGCTGCCACTCGGTAAAATGAATGCGAATATTAGCGTTTTCAAAGCTCGGCTGATTAAAGTCATACGAATATGAGAATGGTCGAAATGGCTTTCCGCGAGTTGTTGGAATCAAGAATAATATACTTAATGTTTGGCAATGCTACTTTTATTTCATATTTTGTAAAACGTACAAATTTTTTATTAACAAACTTTACGATCTAAAAGCGAGCAGTGGCAACACGTTTCGAAATAAAGCAGATTTTTATCTCAAGCGGTTGAGATTGACGATGGCTAGCAACGCATTCCTTGGTTTACGCCTAACTCTGAATTCATAGAAGCAGGCAACCAATCTTATTGCTCTCGTTTTTCCAACGTGAATCTAGTAGACGAACCTGGTAAGAAATTGCAGAAACTTAGTAATAAATTCGATTTCTCTGGCATTACGGCTGAACATTTGCAAAAGGTTTTTTCCAACCTGGACAAAGCGCAGAAAAAGAAATCCGCAAAGACAGTTTCTGATAGACAAAGTGATTCTAACGAATAATGGAAGTTACCTAAATCTACTGAAAAAAACGAAGTTAATTTTACGCACGGCCAAGTAAAATCCCTCCAATTATTCTGACTGAAAGTAATATAGATTAGTTATTTCTCAAAACTGCTCGTTGCTCAACTACGAAGAGGTTCAATCATTATTCTCCCAAGTCTGTAGAAGATTACCAACAACTCGCTCAATACCTGGAACAGTCCAAGCTTAAATTTCATTTGTACCAAAAGGAAAATGAACGCATCACTAAAGCCATAATCAGAAACCTACCGGGCACGATTTCAGAAAATCATATTTTTCAAATAATGCCGATGAGAGAATTTTCTGTACTTAAAGTCAAGCAATTCACCAGAAAAATTGAAAACGGAACTGAAAAACTGCCTATCTATTTCACTGAGCTTGACAATTCCAAGGAAGGAAATGCAATATTTCTGTCAACAGCATCTGTAGTTTCTAAGTCTCTATCGAACGTTACAAGCCTAAAGTGCTTCTAATAGTTTAAGCCCAACCCAGTGCTTTAAATGCCAGATGTTTGACATCCCAACATACGTAGATGTTTCAACGATGAAAGGTGCTGTAAATGTGGAAGGCCTCACAGAAGTTCTACCTGTATTTTTAAGGATGGTTAAGAACCTACATGTATTTCCTGCGGTCAAAATCATGCAAGCTCATTTAAAAAATGCCCTGAGTCTCAGAAAAGACTTGCTGAGATGCAAAGGAAAAGTGAACGATGCAACCCAGCACCTACCAAACTGAAGTTAACTTCCGTTCAGTTACTAAAGACCACCCTCGTCTCAGCTTCACTACGAAAATTCCTCCTACAGTGAAATAAGAAAAACATTTCAGAAGAAAAAAATCAACCCTATCTTTGATGTATTTAAAAATGATAGTAGTCTTAAATTCCTGCAAAATATTCTTCAAAGTATTCAAAAAATGCGAAATTCTAAATCTTAAACAGATAAATTAATATTAGGACTGCAAGCTCTTGAAAGCAAGCTTGTTAGCTTTTTCCAAAATTGATGATTAACATCGATTGGTCTAATGCGCCATTGCGAATGATTATTTACGCTTTTTATACTAACTCTGATTTTTCTTGAATCATCTTCTGCTTTCTCAAAGATTTATCTCTCCTCTTCCTGCAACCACTCAGCCATGTAGGCTTTCCTAATACTTCCCCCTATTTCATTCTTTTCCGTTCTACCCAACTCTGTACATCTTTAATACTACTCTGATGTGTGGGTGCGTGGTTTTGAACCACAGGTACTCCGAAACTTTTCTTCATTGGCATTGACGGGCGAAATTGTTGCCACGCGGAAAAATGAGGGCAAAAATTGCGTTTTTAGAGATTTTAATTTGTATCTCTCGGCTGATTAAAGACGTACGTAGAAGAGAATGGCCGAAATGGCTTCGAATGTTTGGAATCCGGGGTCACCTCTCTCGAAAGTCAACTCCCCGCCTTTCGGCAGGAGATAATGCCGCAAACAAACAAACAGACAGATGCATACAGATTTTAATAGTATAGATAATGGGGTACTTCTGAAGAAAATTCAGTACATTAGGCCTAAAAACGCTCAATAGTTGGTTTTGTTTTATACGACAATGTGTCATTACAGAAGTCCATTTTAGTCTACAAATATCTAACAAAGGAAACCTTACATTCGTCATCCATATCCCTTATTCACAGGTATAGCACAAGCAAAAAACCTTCTTTCCCTAGTAGAAATTCATAAAGTTATAACCAAATATTTAAACAGTATTCAAAAAGCTGAGTTTTGTGAAAGAATCAATCAACTATACGAAAGTGCAGTGTTATACAGAGTAAGTAAGAATTTTTGTTTAACTTAAAAATTTTACAGGAACTTAATCCTTCAACTTTGTAGATAAGCTGTATATTTCGTGTGTGTCAATAATATATTGTGAAGACAAAAAATTATCCTAAATTTTGTGTGTATGCTCACGATCTAAAGAAGGGCAACGCACATTATCTTTTGCGGTATCAGCAGCATTTCTTCATGCAAATATATGAAAATTTTTCTGCAGCTTAGTCATTGAATTTTTTCTTTATAAAAATTTTAATCTCTTTTCAGTTTTCATAGCAGGCTTTTACTTTCGTGAAAGTGAAATAATGTGACCTTCTCCATATCCAGTGACATATGTTTTCAGAGCTTTTCAAAAAATGACAACGTTTATTCGTGCACAATGAATGCGCGAAAGCCAGCTGAAAGAAATGACATTCGCTCTTTGATGCGCTTCAGTGTCATTGCGACAATAAGGTGTTTTTGCAGAGCAGCAACATTGATACCATCGAAGGTCGAGACAAAGGTACCAACTCTTTTCTCATATTTACGTTTCGTGTTTAAATTACGTAATAATTCAGGTCACGTTAGCACTTTCCTTTGCAATGAGAGCACTAAAAGTCCACTCTGCGTAAACACGGTCATTAAACGTGATAAAGTAAGGAAGTCTACAGAAATTAGAATAATCCATTGACATGAAGCCTTTATAACAACTAAATTGTGAAGTTATTAAAAGATATGCATTGCGTAACTGACGTAAGAACGAGTTTTTCCATTTTCTATATCTACTATAAAAATTTATCAGCTTACTGTTGTCTGACAACTTTGTTCACAAAATAGGCAAATGATAAGAGGAAGAAGGAATAATTCTAAAAACTAAATAGAACTGCCTGCGAATGATTCGCAAAGAAATTATTCAAGTTTATAATGCAGTTCCGCAGTCTTTCATTTTTCTATTGACAATGTTGAATGGAAATGGTATAAGTAAAACTTAGGTGATGAAGCATCTTTTTATCAAATACTAGCCACTACGCGGCCAGCCTTCGTCTGGGTTTTAAATGCACCAGAAAAATGCCTAAAGGAAACATCAAACCTTAAATTTAAAAACTGCACAGAATTTTACTCTGCAGAACAACTTCATCAAAAATTTCAATAAAAATATGTATTAAATATAAAAAAATTACAATGAAATAAGCGATATACCTTAATAAAAATATTAATTATCCTAACAGATAAATTAACCAACTTCCTATTGCCTTCTCTCGACAAACGTCCAGTATCCAAGATAAACATTAAATTTAAAAACTGCACAGAATTATCGCCCTCATTTTTCCAAGTGGCAACAGTGCTGATATCAGAAACAATGGCAACAGTGGATATATCAACAACAATGGCTGCGGGCTATGTTGCTGGTATAATGAGACAGAATTGCTTTTTTGGTGCTTTTTCATCAAAAACATTAAAAAAAAACTCATTCGAATTTTGAAAATATCGCTTCGAGGTGTACTTCCCTTGTCTAGGTGCACCTAAGTGCTAAATTTCGTAACCCTGGGTCTAATAGCTTACGCGCAGCACGAACGAAAGACCCTTGTCGTCAAATTGCTCATTAAAAACGAAGCTGCTGAGATTCAAAACAAAGTCAGTATGTTTATATGTATTGAAAAATGATATAATGTTATAACGTAAGATAATGAAATAATGTAGGCATAAAATAACATAAGTTAATTACCAAAGAGAAAAATTTATTTGGTTTGGATTCAATTTGTTATACTTAATTGTTAAAGAAAAGATGTTTTTATGTGATTCTGACAGCAAATTAAATTCAAAGGTAAGGATTTGAATCCAGAATAAAACTTTATTGTTTGCGTGTATTCTTACCCTTCTTTCTAGGATAACACCTTTATATTCTTCGTGGCGCACCTTGGGAAACCATCTTGGCTACGAGGTAGCTAAATGACTGATGGATTCGACCATTTCCAGCAGATGTTCGAGAAGCAAGTGTTTGGCTTTTAAATGAAAAAAAAAATTGATTCGCTAAAAATGTAAACGTATTTAAAAAATTGTAGAAGAGGGAGAAAGTGTGTATCCTAAGATTGTATACGGATTTCCTTGCTCTATTCCTTTATCACACTATCACAGAAAACACTGCCATCTTTTGGCTGAATTAAGTAATTGTTGATTGGAACCAACCGATTCTGCTCATTTCTTTTCCATCTGTTGCAAAAAAATTGGATTGTATAATACTGCAATTTTTTCATTACAATTCATTTTGTAAATACAACTCTAAAACTCTACAAATCATATGTCAGATATTTTACTTGTTTTAAAGTAATATGCTCACAGATCAATTCAAACATTTAATATTAATTGAAGAGGATAATATTTAATAATATATATAATTTAATTCGTTTATCTTTCATCAAGCGAGTTAAATTACTCTCAAGAAGTAATATAGGTGCATTAATTCATGCACTGATGCCAACAGCTCTGAAGAAATAAGATTGAATGAAAAGTCGATCATTATTAAGTAAATGAAAAGTTTTTATTTCTTACATTTTACATGTTGCTTTCGGCTAAAAGATCCCTGCAGACAGTACAGTAAGCATTCTTGCAATATATATCATAGCGACAAGTAAGAATTCATACACTTGGATAAATGAAGAACCTACTTTTTCAGCTGCATCTATGCAAATGACTATTTGCACTTCTCTAAGATTTTTGAATTCTTTTGGAAGTCTGCACAGAAAAATAACAAATCTATGAACCCAAGAGTGGCATTTAAGATGAAACTGCTAAGACTATCGTTTCCAATTACTAACTGTGATCCTTGAGTATCTGACATAATCAGTATCTACACATATTCTCTATAAAGGATATTAACATGCTATTTGGAAAGGTTTTTCAAATGTTTGAATTAATCGGTGTCTGTGTATATACATATATAAATATATTTAAAAAATATCGAAAATAGTTCCATTTTTTCAAACCCAAAGAGGCATATTTATTAAACAACTTGAGTATCTGCTTAAGGAAAAAAATGAATCCTTGGAGAGCTCCTAAATAAATATAATCATAAAATTTAATTTTATAAATCTGTCTAATCTAATTTTTAGCATCTTCATGCATACTCCACTACATGCCCCCTATTTCTTGTATTCTACTTAGAGACTATATTTAGAATATGCTAGATGCTTTCTATCAATCGTAATAAGGCAAAATAATTTAGTTTCAGGTATAAAATTTTAGAAGAAATTGTATCTGAGTCTTGAAATTTTCAATAAGGTGTTTTGAGTTTATCGAATACTGCCTGTGAGTTAAAATTTTTATCTTATACAATTGCATAATAATGCACATAAGAATGATAGAAATAAAACCCATAGTGTATCTAATCGCTCAAAACCATCATTCTCATATTGTGGAATATGCGGCGAGAATTTTTGAAGCTTTCATTAATTTTAGATTATAATTCAGTAGGTTATTCAGTTGTTAAAAAATTATAAACTAATTAAATAATACATATTCCTGAAAATATATCTTTTCAAGAACTAGTGCGGCTAAGTACAAGTACATTACTACAGAAACAGAAATTAAACAGACTACAGAAAATTAAACAGGATAACAAAATATCCGTTTTACCCCTCCCCAATAAGTGAAAACAATCATTTGAAAAATTAAATCCATGAAATGTATGACTGGTCTGTTTCTCATCTGTGGATATTATCAAATATGTGCGAAACCTGAGGACGTGTCAGAAACGCCATTTATTATCAGATTAGGGTTATATGCGTTTCTTAGAAAGTCATTCCTCAGGTACGCGGAGCTCTTCCTATATTTCAAAACGGCATGGATATAATTCTAAGGCCCGTATTTGACAAATAAATATTTATATACGTGGAGGACAT
This sequence comes from Stegodyphus dumicola, assembly GCF_044657685.1. Taxonomy (NCBI): domain Eukaryota; kingdom Metazoa; phylum Arthropoda; class Arachnida; order Araneae; family Eresidae; genus Stegodyphus; species Stegodyphus dumicola. The sequence continues at coordinate 42,559,031 of NC_140776.1, forward strand.
AATAGTCACAAAAGTGATGAGCATACTGAGAATTTACACGAAGTTTTACACTTCTAAAGGAAGCACAATTAAACGTGAAGCGAGCAAAATGTAAATTTGGTGCCAAAGATCTTTGGTAACTGGTATATAAAATATCAGAAACCAGAACGAAAAACAAATTTGGCCAGATGGTGAATTTTCTCAAGTTTTTCTGCTTTCAATTTTTGAGAATTGATTAAAAGCATTTTGTACCACCTGCAACGAATATTTACTGAATTTCTCCAACATGGATATTAAACTCTGTAGAGACATTAGTATTTTTTGGAATCGCGCAAGATGAAAAATAAGCAATCGCCTTCACCGGGAAATGTAAGTTCTGATTTATTGCCGTCAAATGAAATACTTAGAATATTAGAAATTGTAACTAGCTCATTAAATGAAAAGTTTTCTTCAACATTTTTTACTTTTGAAATTCGTCACAATCTGAAGCAAAGAAAAAACCAGAAAAGTTTCTAATTCTTTTCTGTTACATCTGTCACCGTTTGTATTGAAAATAAATTTGTGTAAAGTTCTAATTTTATCTGCTTTACAATTCTTCACTGCAACGTTGATTTGTTTTATTTCACTTAGAATCATTGTCAAATATGAAAACACAATCTACATACCATCTATCTTCAAAGTTTTTTCAACATGTAATCTTATGTAGAATTTCAGTAATTGCTTGAAGCGTTTTATAATCCCACTTCTGATATAATATGTGGTAATACGTTCTATAAAAAAGACATTTAAGAAACTACTTGAAAGGATTGCAAGTTTAATCACATTAAGTATTTACATTTTCAATAAATATGTTAGTTGTAAACTGAAGGCGTAGGTTATATTATTGAGTTCTTCAGTTTTATTCTGTTGTAGAGATTTATATTTATTTTAACTAATAATTTAAATTTTAGTTCAGACTTTCCTATAAACCTTCATTCCCCTAATTGTCAATGCCAGAATAGTTAAATTTGGTAGCGCGCGTGATGTGAATGCAAATTCTACTTTGAGGAGGAAAGTTTAAAAATCGAATGAACAATATTTTGACTCTAATATTTTTGTTTATATTTTTTTTCTAACTGTATCTTCTAAGTAATATTGCACGAGCTTCAAGCAGATGTAATCGTTTTCTTTACTATATAGGTTATTTTTATTCATTATCTATTCATATTATTATTATTTATGTTTTGTAACAGTTTATGTTTCAGAAAATGGCAATATACTATGTTGTTCTTTTTAGAGAGTTAGTGAAACTTTTGTATTCATAATTTGAGAGTAAAGGAATTATTTAATTATTGTAGAGTCATAAATAACTAAAGAGATATAGATAGTTATTTCCGAGTAATAAATAGTTCTTGAGGTAACAAATTTGGTGAGAATTTTTGAACACCGAGGTTTTAGAAGGGAAGTTAGAGAGAAATGGGCTCGAGCAGCCGTCTCTGCCGTAGGTACAATTGCTGATTGCTGGTTCAAGTTGCTTGAATGCATTTATCTCCTGCCACTAGTTATAGAGGGGGAAGAAGTTCGGTATCTCGCTGAGCCCCGTAGGTTAGTTTAACACTTGTTAAACATTTCAACTTTTGATTTTCAATTACCTGCTGTTCAGTTACCGCCCAAGCAGAGGCGAAGTTTGTTAACGTCGAGTTGACGCAGTGTAAATTTCAAAGAGTTAATAAAGGGTTTGAACCCTTCTTCTGTGTAGTTTCTTGCTACTCCAGTATACAGATAGAAGTTAGCCCGCCTGGACATTACACTGTTAAAATGAAGTGTTGAGGAACCTAGTGAACTGCTAATTGAATAGTCGCTTAGTTCAAAGAACAGAAAGCGTTATTAACTCAAGAGGGTTAATTACCCTTTATTCACTCAAAATAAGATGAACAGTTGGCCCCTTTCTTCAGGCCTACAGAAAAGCTTTCATTTGGGCTTAAAACGTAAGAAATAAGAACTAACTAACGACTAACTAAGAGATTTAGTCGAAGCTAACACAGTGCTAAAGTAGTTGGCCCGTAACCTTAAACTAGCCGGCGAATTAGCAAAAGGCAAGTAATACGGCCGAGCGTAATAACAGCTTTGAGAGGCGTAGCCCAAAGCAAACGCGGGCTACTCAAGAATCTTGTCTCTCTGTCGAAGTTAATTTTAATACTATTCTCTTCCTCATTTGCATTCAACGCGATTCTAAAAACTCATTCTGGTATAGATTGTAAGTTGAAGCGGGATAAGACAGGAAAGGTTCACTAAATTAAAATATACCTTATATAATGCTGCCATATATCTTTTATATTTTTATTGATTCAGATTTTGTATAAAAATCTGAGTTCAAATATTTGTGAATATATTTTATGAATTTGCATTTACTATATTATTTATAGATTATGATATAGTTGTACATATGTAAACTATATAATAATCTATAAATTATTTCAAAATTTTGCCACTAAATATATTATTGTGCTCTAAATTCTTCATACATCTAATTACTTGATTATTTTACCTTAGGCACTTATTTTATTTATTGTATCGATATCATGTATTTCCAGCAAAATGTATACTTATTTCACATTATGTCCGTACTCATATTTTTTCAGCTCCAATTATTATGTACAAATCTCAACTTGTGGGAGTACATTTGTTAATCCTGTGAAAGATCAGGTGTCATCTGATATATTAAGCAGGTTTCTTAACAAAATGAGGAAATTAAATATTTACAGAACTTTAATTCTTTCTCGAATTACCGCGTTTCGACCGGTAAATACCATCCTTAATCCTGCGCACCAAAGATGAGTTTATACAATATCACAGAATGAAGTTATCTTTATTTGTTTTACTACTATTCAGAGCTATGATGAAACTCTAAATAATAGTAATAATAGAGTAAATAGTAAAGGACTATAAAAAAGTGAAACCTTCCACAGAATTAAGTGTTGCTCTTTTGAGTCGACCAAGCGCATCGACTGTGAGTTGAAGGATATCTTTTTCAGTTGTTTTGGGTCAGTGACGACTGAACACCACGTCGGAAATGGACGGGGAACGGGATGTTTAAACCATTTGTATCAAAAAATGAAGGAACGTGTTTCATTGGATCGTCAAGGACCCCAACAGCTGCTGGGCAGTCATGGAGCATGGTGAAAGCTGCACACGAAACCAAATCCGCTATTTCGTGAATTCTTTCACCCACAGGATGGGGAAAGTGAATCGTTTTGTACTGGCAAAAACAGAGGTAGAAGGTTATGATATTTTTATTGGGTGGAGACCTTAACTTTATGATTTTGAAGGTCTATGAATTGCTTATGCATGAACATACGTTACGGATCGAAAGATTGCTAACTGGGATTTGTCATAAATGTGTACGGTTAATGGTCCTAATGTGATGAATCCGGGAAGGAAACTCGTGATATCACTCTCTGTCTGAAATACATCCTTTCATCAAAATTTTAAAATTTTTTACACCCATAGATTGAGCAAAAATAAACGTTCTTTTAAATATATGCATGAAATACGTTGGAACATTTGTTCATGTCTTTTAAGAAGGTTATTCATCTCTCTTTTCATAAACTTTTATCTGGAAATGGAACAATATTATCAAACTTGTCACGAAATCATATTCCATCTGCTACTTACTATGAATTTTTTCAATATAGCACGAATGCAAATGTATTATATTTTAATTCTGAAGAAATAAACCACGTGTAGCTCTAATTTTTTTTTTTTTTTTTTTTTTTTTTTAAAGAGATAATGTAAGTTTGTTGAATTTCTTTAGTTTGAAAACATCTTAAAAAGCAGCTACCAGTGCTAAAAATCATCAAATTAACTTTTGATTATCTACAACTAATTAAATAAAACGCTTTTCAAATGGCTTCATAGAATTATGTGTAACTAATATGAAGTTATAAAGAATGTTTGTTAAATTTTAAGCTTGCTTTAAATCTTCGTGGCTTCGCTCTCCTTTTTATAACTGCTTGAGTTAGCAATAATTTTTTCATATTTCTACTTGTTCCCACGGTATCTCATAATACTATTAACTTTACATTGCAATTATTCAGTACAGTAACTCACTATGATTCTGCGTTTAAGACATATCTTCGCAAACTTTAATCCCAAACTGCTAATTTATATTCCACATCTAGTACTTGTGACATACGGAAATAAATTTCCTTTCGTTAATGAAAATTAGGATTGCCAAGTTTTCTACCATTTAAAATTTCATGCATACCGATACTACGTTTGTCACTCTAAATAGAATTCAGAAGTCCAAACAGCTTGAAATTATTCGAGATAATCTTTATGTTTTTCTTTATAATTTCCATATAAATTTAACAGCTTCAGATTTGATTGATTTTCGGTTACTGAAAATTCCTTGACTGTATTCCTGTATGACAAAAAAAGTGAAAAAGACTTTTTGATCCACTTTCTGTTTTCATGCCACGAAATAATAGCTAAAAAATTTACATATAATTTTTAGTAGATTCGATTCTGCAATCTCGCTTATGTGTATATTTCAATTCAACGAATTTCATCAGAAAAAGAGCAAATGAAAAAAAAAAAAAAAAAAAAAACGCATATCATTTTCCCGATTTCTTAAAATTTAATAATTATCTACATAAAATTCTAAACTATATAGATGTATTAGTTTATAAGGAATTTCTCCCGCCTTCTTAGTGTAGTGATCAGCAAACTGGGCGCGTATTCCAGAGGTCCGTGGATCGATTCCCGGGAGGGCGTTGCTCATTTTTCACTTCTTCCTGTTTAAAAAATAACCTAATGACTCTACAAGTTCTATATGAATAAATAATTCTACTTTATATAAGGTACTGCTGCCAGAATTCTTAAACTGATAGAGATTTTCTGTTTTACTCTTTGAAACTTTATTCAAAATTTAACACTCTAATATTCAAATTTTGTGAAATCGTAGGGATATTTTTGACAATAAATGCTTTTTATTTTCAGAATTTTCAAATATACACAATCTCAATTCAAACTTTTTGCAACAATAATCTTGTTCGTATGTTGTTTTAAGTAAAAACAAATTAGAATTTTGTAATGCTGCAGAAAGAAAAAGAAAATTATTTCTAATCACACAGACCCCAACTAAAAAAACGAACCTCTGTGATCCTCTGTAATGTAAATTTGGACATCGCGTTTGCACTGCTTATCAGAATTCACAAATTCCATGTGCTTCTAAAACATTATTGCTTTCAAATCAATTTAATCATCAGTAGCAATAAAATATTCTTTCCTTAATTTCAAGTAATCTAGCATGATTTTCTGATTCAAATGAAGATCAAGCTAGAAACTATCACTGATATTCAATCTTTGAAACCTACACACTTATATTTCAAAGATTTAAACCTTCAGTTTTTTTCTTCATTTGTTAAAAATTCTTCTATTACGACCTTATATTTCTTAATCTTAAGCCGCCTCTTTGAAATACTGCTGGGCATTAAAATTGCTACATTAGGATGGAAAACATATAACAGAATCTCATACATTATTGTAAGAAGAAAATTGTATTCATACAGAGGAAACAACAATGGGATTCCAAGCCAAAAGAGAGAAGAACATAAGATTTCTTCCAAAACGTTCTAAAAAGCTCGAATCCGTTTCTTAACCAGTCTGTAAAAGGTCATAGCCCCTTTCCCACGTAATTCTTCTGTAGAAGTATTTTTTTTCTACTAAAATCTGCATATGTAGAGAACAAGAAGACCCAGACCATTACATCTTCCAATGCGCAATGATTAAGAAATTTTATTCAGAACACTACCAAAATATTGACTGGCTGTTAAAAGACTTATCATTAAACCTCAAGCCTTAATTAACAAAATCAACAATATCATGAAAAATGTAGCAAAGTGGAAAGCCGAAATAGTGTCAAGTAAAATAAAAGAACATTAAACTGAAAATTACTAACAGCATCTTTGAACTACTGCAATAATTCCTTTATAACGTTGCGCGCCTCCAACTTGCACGCAACCAAGAGGTGACTGTGAAAACTTGTATAAAAGATAGAAGCTTGTGAAGGGTTTAAGTCCCTTTTTATTCAACGTAATGAATTACAATTGCGTTCTCTTGATGCTTACAAACGGTGCCAACTCGGCAGTCAAATAAAAATAATAACCTGAAAAGAAAGTAAAGACAAGATTCTAACTACGAGGCTCTCTAAAATAACTAACTCACCGCGTTTTACAATACCGCTGCTAATTCAGCAGACTTGAAGCTCACTGTAACAATTGCCACTACTTCCCGCCAAGCACATAGGCCGCAACGCGGGGTTCTTCAATTCTCGCTAACTACCTCCGCGCTCGCTAAGTAAGAATCTCACTCTCACCGAACTTGTTTCCTTCTATTTAAATCAGAATACTTCCGCTGATAATTTGAATCCTTGCGCGTTCTACTAAAATTTACATATTCTGGCATTGGCAGTTCCAGGGGAAAGTAAGGCTTGACAGGAAAGATAGTTTAAACTTAAAATAAATGTTAGTTAAAATAAATATAAACCCTACACCTTAATAAATTAGTTTTAGGACTGTTATTTAGAATTATATTTAGTATTTTATTTATTATCAATTGCATTAGGATTGCATAATTTAGTCAAAATTATTTGTATCAAGATAGTATTTAGAACTTAATTAGGACTGTATTTAGGATTATTGTTTATGATTGTAATTAAGACTGCATTTAGGACTATATTGCTTTAAGATTAAATTTTATGTATCACTGTACAATTAAGAGCGAATAAATTTGATCAATGTACTAAAAATATTGTACTAAGGGCACAGTGTAAATGTAACAAATTCATCCTTTTCTTCAACCAAATTAATAATAGAGTTGGTAGTTATTGAGGTCCCCATTGGACATTAAAGAGGCACCTCTGCCAACTGTTGTGGATTTGCGCGTGGTTGGGTGTCCAATTCAAATGCTCACAGCAGCATTTGGGTGGCTATGCTTAAGATGGTTAATGGATAAAGACGTTATCTGGTGGATAATTGCTGACGAACTGGTGCCTCTTCCACTTCTAACCGGTCCATGCGGATTTTTAGCGTCCTGCACATAAACAAAGTTTTTTACTTAGGTACGTGACATGACTGTGCGATCTCGCAAAGCCGACAGGCAACATGGTTGTCCTTTGTGTTTTAGTGGTCTGAGGAGGCTGATATTCAACATGGCGTTCAGTATGGCCTTCCTTGGATACCCTGTAGATACAGATTTGTCGCACACAATGCACCTGCAATACACCCCGCCAAATGAGAAAGCATTGGCTATATATATAGATGGCTCAAAGACGGAGAATGGCACAGGCTGCGCCTACTGTGTATGTACTCTAAAGAAGGAGAAGTGGTTAAAACTTAGGAAAGACGACTGACAGACACAAATATCGTCTTTTCAGGTGGAGCTTTTTGTATTAAAAGTAGTCATCAATTTGGAAAAATATCAATTAGGAATAAAGGTCAATATATATATAGCGACTCTGCCTTGAGTTTGAAGTCCATCCGAGGCTATAAGACAAGGAGTCCTTTGATGCAAGATATACAGAAAATTCTTATAAGGATCCCACCAGATGACAGACCTATCCTGATCTGGGTTCCAGCTCATGTGGGTATTACTGGCAACGAAGCGGCGGACTTGTTTGCGAAATCTGTAGCCAATGACTCCAGTATATGGGAAAATGCAATAAGAGATAATAAAACGAGAGAAAACATTTTATTTTCTTTTATTATGAAATTTTTAAACCATCTAGTTTTAGAATAGGTTTTAAAGTCCAGTTATTAAACAGCAATTAAAAGTTACTTTCTTGGTGTTAAAAATGAAAGTATTCTGATATATTTAAATTTTACGTAATTACATCATTAGATACAGTAGTTTATTTTATTTAAATTTTTAGCCTTGATTAAAGTCTAAAATATTTTTAAAACTGCGGGTTAATTTTAATTAATTTGAAATAACAAAGTAAACAAATTATGAAAATCAACTCTGTTAATAATTTCAAATAAAATCAAAAATAGTTTTGCAAACTTGAGCACAAAAACCTACTAAGATATCTATTAAAAATTTATTATATGTTTTAAATTAAATATATTTATTACAAAAGTGAAAGGTTCGTATTTTAAAAAACGTCATCTGTGATATTACTGCATGTCTTCAATCGTATCTATTAAGAAAAACTATTTAATTTTAGTTTAAGCATATATTTTCTTTCTTTGCAACGACTTTTCTATCAGTTTGTCCGAAAAGGCACTTAAAGTTCTTCCATCCGTCATAAAATAAGGCATTTTACCTTTAGATTCCTAAAATAAAGGTCCACTAGCAGCCGAACGATAAAGTCGCTGAACACAGGTAGTTTGACATAAATTCTATTCTAAGCAAACGGGTTGGCTGAATGAACATTTTCATGGTTATTGATGTTTAACATGCATACTAGCCAGTTTCTCATAGAAAGTGCTCCATGAAGGCATCCTTCTTCTTAGGCAAATAAGCCCTCGATTGCTTTGCTGTACTCGTATAAAATAAACCAAACCTTAAAATAAACTAAGATCTTTTTTCCAAGTGTTTAGCAAGAAGGAAAACATTAAAGTAACGATTTTAAAATAGAAGCAAAATTGTTACTCATAAATCATTTATACCATACGTAACAAATCTCAAACTGCAATGTTACAGATTTGAAACCTTCGAATCCTTCTACTAAATGATACTTTATTATTTTTAAGGATTTCCAAACATAACGTAACACAATCGGATTCTATATTCTTCCTTAAGCCGAAGAAACTAAATTTATAATGAAGTTTAGTAATCAACGTACTTACATCCTGTAATGCTACTCCTCCAGGCTACAAACATCCAACCAACAACAGTCAGTAGTACAAAATAAATATAGGGCAATACAAAAGACAGCTGTACAGTCGTTAAAACATTCCCGTATACTCTGGTTACTCGGTTACTTTTTGACCTAAAGAAGCTGCATCGATGAGGGTTCAAGTCATTACCAAAGTAGGCTAGCTACTTGTAATAATGAATTTTGTTATAATTATTTCAGTCGACTACAGTGACTCACATTTGTTTTCCGACACGTGTTTTTCAGTTTTATTTGCAAATATAGTTACAAAACATTAGTAAAATGCCTTTATTTTTCTTTCATGTAATACTATAAAAAATGTTTTTGTTAAAGCCTCTTGTTTTGAAAAAAATACTCAAAATGTTTTGAATAAAAGAAAAAAAACTCATTTTTAAAGGCTTTTAAATAAATCTTTGAGTTCAATTCACTTCAGTTCATTTTCATAAGCTTTAAAATAAGCCTTTGAAAATAAACTCGCATTAATTTTCGGACATTATGAACAAACAGTTCATATATATAATAAAAACATTAAAATAACGAAAAATTTAATATTTCTTTTAATATGCTTTAGCTAAAATCACATTTTCGTGCTATAACTTGCATTTGCTATAGCTTGAATGAAATTTATATTTCTTTGAATATCCTTTAACTAAAATCGCATTTTTCGTGCCCTTTAACATGAATTCAACTAATTTTTTCTTGTAAGAATGTTCCAGTTTTTCCCATTCTCTCTTAAGAATCGCTTTTATAATAGCTTTCCGAGAAATATCATTTTACTTTACTCTTTCCTCCAACTCAGTTCATACATATACGATAGGAATAAAGTCCAGAAAGCACGGAGAAATTTTGGTAGATTAAGAACAGTTACATGATAATCACAAGCGAACATTTAGGGCTGTACTAGTTACTGTCTGGACTAGTTACCCTGTTAGAACTTGAATATATTTTGCATTCCAAGTTTTTCTTCAAATGCTTTCAGATTTTCATCAATATTTATACCGATCTATATTATTTTCTATGAAAACTAAATTTCCTATCCTAGAGCCAGCGAAATATTCCCACATCATGCTTTGACCTCATTGCTTAATAAGTTTTTCAGATTTTATTAATTTATTTATTTGTAGGTTATAAGGTTTATCCTAAGTTTTAGTTGGGTTTCGCCACATAGCAATAAATATGTCCATAGGACACAAACAAATTTTTACTCGTTTCCAAATATAATATTGTTCCATTATGATAAAACTTTGCATACTACGGATTTTGGAAAAGCAGGCATATTTTCTTTGCTTTCCTTTTGGCGGATAATTTCCTTCTTGTTGAATGAACATTTTATCTATTCAGCGCCCATTTAACTCTAATGGCATCGAAAAGCGACTGCAATGTTTTGTTTTGCTATAACTTAGAATGTATTCAAACTACTTCTGCTTTACATAAATCATAAAACTTAAACATACGATAGTTAAGGTATTCATATAAAAAGCATCCAATACTGTAATCCAGTAACATAGTGCAGTTAAAAATAAAGATTAAAACTTTTTTTAGGTGAGTTACGTTCTAGTGACCGAATTCCATGGCGATGACAATGGTAAATCCTATTTCTAATACCTATTGCTATGATTAAAAGTAAATTAAATACTACAGGCCACATAGTATGAGAATGAAGCGTATCTGTATATCCGAATGACCCCTTTAACAATTTCAAGCTTAATTTTTATTGCAAATTGCCCTTCTAAGTGAGCTGTAAGTTTCACAGCACTATTTTATTTTGTTTGATTTTTCTCAGGATGAATTTCCAACTTCTTACTGTTAGCTTAAAATGTGATCCAGACTTCAGTGTTTTTTTAACTGCTTCATGCGGTTGCCATTGTTTTGAAACATAACAATAACTGGATGCTTCACAAAAAAGAGTTCTTGACTGCTTTGGAATAATTTTACAGTCTTTAATATGCTGAATAATTAAATTCCTAAAAGAACTTGTCTTTCATTTGTAGCATCTTGCCATATTCATTTTATATATGGAACTGTTAATATATTTTGTTAAACAGGTTGTAAGGTTTATCCTAAGCTTTTAACAGTTAATTTTTAGTTAAAGCCACTTTCCTATCTGTCTTAATTTTAGCTTACAATTTCCTGCCAGAACGTGTTTTCAGAATTGCGGTTAAATGCAAATGAAGGAAAAGCAAGTATTTAAAGTTGAAGTTCTACTGACTTCTTTAGAGAGCCAGAGATTCTGACCAGCGCACTTTCGCCTTTTAGGCTACACTTTCTAACCTATTTCTGCGCTCGGCCATACTTCAGGCCTTGATAGCTTCGTCGTTTAGTTAGCGTTAAGGGGCTAATTCCTGTAGAATTTTGATAGCTTTGACTATATATTTTTTTAAAGTTTTATTTCTTAGCATTCTCGAGTTCAAGCCCAAGTAGAGGCTTTTCTGTACGTCCTGAGAGAGAACCGTCTGTTAACTTTATTTTGAGCAATAAAGATAATTAACGCTTCCTGAGTATCTGTTCACTGTCTACTGAACTAAAGAGATTATTCGCTTACCAGTTCTAAAGGTTCCACACATTTAGCTGTAAATTATATGTTGGAATAGTAATAATATATATAATTTCCAAAGGATGACGGTAATTATTGTGAGGTATTTTTATTTAAAAAAAGCAAAATTATTACTAAACAGACCATCTTACAAAAGAGCTGAACAAAACTTTCAAGTGCCCGAAATATTATGTGAATTATTGATTAACATCTTTTGAATAAATTATTTTGTTGTAAGCAATATGTTTATGAGATTTTTTGTTAATTTTACATTTAATTTAATCCTTTCTTTTCTGCCTCTTTTCGTCACGAGGTTCGCTTATTCTAGAATTTATGTAGATTTACCAACATTATACCTTTACAAACATCCAAGCCTTTTCCAGGAATCGAACCCAGGCCCTTCAGTATGGCAGTCAGCGACGCTAACCACTATACCGGTTGGGTGGCAGACTACGTTACTAAATAAGCATTTCTTCAAAACTAGATTTACTTTTGATGCTGGGCATTTTTTAGAAGTTCTTAGTTACCAAATCATGTCAGAAGATAATTTGGTCAGAATACTTGCTACTCACGTGCTTAGAAAGCTCAGCTTCGTACCCCAGCTTTGACTGCCAAAATTTGCTTGTTATCTTACGCTGTGTGTCTTTTATCTCTTGTCGCTTTCCATTGGCACACATGCAGTAGATTGGCACACGAGCAGTACGGGTAACCTCACTTTTTTAATCGTTCTTGGAGTTTCACCCGCTAGCTCGTCAAAGTCATGCACTCTCAGAGGTTTAATTTTCTTTTTAGCGTATTAAGGCCCCTTGTGGGGCGACATAAATTTCTGGAGCCACACAACTTCATAATTCATATTCTATCCGTTAGGAGGTTGAGAGTTTTGGCCTGATTCCGCTGCCTTGATGATAAAAGAAAAGACTGTTCTTGCTGGTTAGATATCTGTATAAAGATGTTTTCGAAGTTATCTCGTGGTAATATTGTAGTTTCTGCATAGGTTATATTTAAATTGTTGTATTTATATCCTTCGTAAATGAAGCCTTGTGGTGTTTGGTAATTTTATGCTGTATGTTTTGATTTAATCACTCACAAGTGGTGAGGATGAATAAATTTAAAGTGTTTTTTTATGCACCGATTTGTTTGATGATTAGGAATTCTGGTGACGATAATTTTCCTCTGTGGTCAGACTTAACACCTTAATTGGCAAAGTTAATTGGAACTCACTTCAAGTGCTACAATTTATTTTTCAATGAAAAGGGCTGAAATAGAGAATAACATAATATATTAGGAAAAAAATGAAGCTCATGTTTTAGTAGTAAGAACAAGATTTATGAAAGTAAATTTCCAAAATACAAGTTTCAGAAAACAAATGTGAACCACAGTATGTTTTCAGGAAATGCCAAAATGGGTAGGTTTTCTATGTAATTTTGTACATTCAGAGACAGATTTATTCTATGAACATTTTGCATACTTTTGCAGTCGATTTTAATAGTTAAAACGTTTACTCATAAAATGTAAATATAAAGTAGTTATAATTACATCAGATAAATAAAACTATAATACACATTTTTGTGAATTTTAAAATTAAAATGACTTTTGCAGACAGTAAATGAAAATAAAGATCATGAGCCACAAATTAAGGAAACAGATTTATACTTTGCTAGAATGACGAAAATGTTTTAATAATTTCATATAAAAATTGGTACTTGTAGTTTTGATTAAGGTAAAGTAGTTTTTCATATATTTATGCTTTCAAATGTCTAAATAAAATTTAATTTTATCAAAGATACATTTTTATTAAGAATAATTTAGTTTTTACTTCACTGCAATAACGCGAGGGAAGATAAATTTCCTCTCAGTACGGAATGAAAAATAATTATAATGTTTTCTCAAAAGAAATAATCTCCAAGGCTTAAATAAATAGAGACTTGGAATTCTTCCGTAACAAACCTTGTTTAAGCTTTTCTAAAAACTCGGTGTTGGACAGACATAAATAATATCTTTAACCTTGAAAAGCCCTTAAGCCCTTCTGAAAATCTTATAGTTCATCTTAACTTCGGAACTTAATTCGGACGTTTTATTTTGTGCTTCTTCAGACTTAATAATTTTGTTCAATGAAAACATATTGGTATATATATATATATTTGTAAATATTATTCCAATCCTTTCTGATTCTAATTTTTGTTAATTTCTATTCTTGTAACATTTTGATTGTTTTATTAGCCCAAAAGACCTTAGTCCAGAGGGGCTATTAATTTCGTTTTGGCATTTTGCGTTGTTTCACTATAAATTACCACTTTTAAAATTGTTGCCACCAAATATTAGAGCCCTGTATTATATTTAAATAAATTAAATAATGAAGAATCTGCATAAATGTATGTAAGTTTTCTCGCATTGTGATAAAACAGCGGTACTTAGAGTATCAAATTTTGAATAACGTAATCTTCCACTGAATATGTATGTGCATCTGGAAGCAGGAATTTGGAATTTGTTTTATTATCGATTTCATATTTTGTAACACTTTAAAGAATTTTTGATAACGAACTCAACGATTTCAAAGCGAGCAATGGCAACGTTATATAGAAGAAACATTTTTATCTCCAGCGCGCCAGACTGTGTATCGGAAATTCTAAAGATATGCTCATTTTAAAATTATTTTGCGATATTGCTGTTGAATTGAATTTCATGGTTTAAGTGCGAAGAATATGATATTTAATAAATAAAGGTAGCACACAAAACGTTAAAAAAACGCCAGCGTAACGTAAAATCTTTGGGCGTAACTTAAAATCTGAAAGCTTTCAGATTTTATTTTTATTTGTTAATCCAAAGAGGCAATTTACCCAGAAGGGTTATTAATTTCATTATGGCAGTTTGCGTTGTTTCACTTTTCAAATTGTTGCCACCAAATACACTTACTACCAATAAGTATTTGGACACCTATGCAAATGTCGATATGTGCGGTCCTAAGGTACGTCACGGACTCCGCTGGTATATATCCTGTAGGAAACAGCATCGGCTTTAGTCGTATGCAAGATGCCTCGGAGTTCGGAGCTCTCTGATTTCGAGAAAGGTATAATTATCGGGTATCACAAATGTGGCCGATCCTTAAGGGACATATCTAGCGACCTGAAGTAACCAAAATCGACAGTGGTCTATGTGATTAAGAAGTGGAAGGTGAGCGGTGATTGTCGGAATGTGCCTCGAGTCGGCAGACCAACGAAACTCGGAGATAGAGACCGACGAGAGCTATCCAGAGAAATTCGGAAGAACCGCACCCAACCGATGGCCCTCATCCGCGAGGAGTTTCAACAGGCATCCGGGAGTATTGTTTCAATGAATACCATCCGTAAGGAAGCACATCTGCTTGGTTTTCATGGTCGTGCTGCTGCCCATAAGCCTTTGATCACAAAGTCCAACCGCGCTGCTCAGTTAATGTGGTGCAAATTGGACCGTAGATCAGTGGAAACGGGTTCTTTGGAATGACGATTCAAGGTTCACCCTTTACCGTTCGGATGGCAGGGTCTGGGTCTGGCGTCTATCTGGAGAACGTCTCCTGCCAGAATGCATTGTGCCAACAGTCAAGTTCGGCGGAGGTGGAATTATGGTCTGGGGGTGTTTCTCCTGGTATGGGCTGGGACCATTGGTCCCCATTCATGGTAAGCTCAACTCCGATGCCTACTGCACTATTTTGAATGACAATGTGCTACCTACGTTGTGGCAGTTTTACGGGTTGGACACCTTTTACTTTCAGGACGACAATGCCAGTTGTCATGTTTCGACGTTAACAAAGGCTTGGTATGGTGCCAATGGAGTTCATCGAATGGACTGGCATGCCCAGAGTCCAGACCTGAACCCTATCGAGAACCTCTGGGACGAGTTGCAATGCCGAATTCTACCCGTGCAAAATCGGTGAAGGAACTTCTATGTCTTCTCCAAGCCGAGTGGAAGAGAATACCACTAGCTGTCATACAAAGACTTGTGGAAAGTATGCCCCTGAGGATCCACGCTGTAATTACCTCTCGTAGAGGCTGTACCAACTATTGATTTTGAATAAAGTTAGTTTTTCTTTTCTATCACAGGTGTCCAAATACTTATTGGTAATCAGTGTATTACCTCCCTATAATAAATAAATAAATAACAAATAAATAAAAAAGAAAGAAAAAAAAAGCGAAAAATCCGAGAAATTTTAAAATGTTCATATTTTAACGATCGTCCGAAAAGATTTGTTAATGTTTTTTACGCGCTCTCCTTGAGCTCGCAGTCTACCTGTAAGGACCTTAAGTTTTACTAACGTTTATTTTATTTTAAATCTTTACTATCACATCTTATTTTCTACTTCCGGCCAGAATTATAAGCGTGAAGGAGTTTATGCAAAGTTGTCTGGCGAACGCCAAGTATTTAAGTGTGGCCTTTTTGCCAAGCAGAAGAGAGGAAGCAGTGAGTTCGAAGCAGGCCGCTTACCTTAGAAGTTACGCAGTTGCTATTTGCCTTCCAGGCCAGAGGTTTTAATCCTCTTGATAAATTAAACGTATTGTAGTGTTCACAGTCTCTGTGCTACATACGCTTCCTGTTATTATAAGGCCAATCTTACACGTGCATTATTCTAAAGTTAAATTTGAGTTTAGTTCTATTTTTATATTTTTACGTTAGACCCCAAGTAGCGGGTCTGTGTATTCCGAAGTACGGAAGTCATTGTATATAAAGAAAAATAAAGGGTCTTGTATACCCTTCGTCTGTATCCTGTCTACTTACTACAATTAGTGAACATAGCTTTAGTAAGCTCTCTGTTCCTAGTCAGGTCATTGTATGTTTCCGAAGAAGGTTAGAAGAAACATTGAACCTGATAGTGGCGCCCGACGAAGAATAACCATGGCCGAATTTCAAGAAGAACCTGTGCTGCCTGCAGAAACGGCTCAGAATCCAGAAATGCCAGCTGCCGCCCTGGAAGGATTTGGGTACATCGTCCAGACCATGCGCGCTTCGATGAAACCAGAAGCAACGTTTAATGGAAACTCACAGGTAACCAGTTTTTTGGAAAAATTGGACGACCACTTCATGCTCTACCCCGTGCACGAGTTTCAAAAAGTTACCTTAGCTACCAGCGCTTTGAGGGGCCAAGCGCTTAACTGGTTCAAATGTATCGGCAGAAGTCTCTTGGGTCAAGCAGGAAGTCCCACCTATACTTACGAAAATTTCAAGACTGCCCTACTAAAAGCCTTCCCTGTTGTAAGGGATCGTGCGAAATTAGAAACAGAACTTTTCAGTATATATCAACAAAGAATCGAAAACCTCTCGAGCTTTATTTTAAGAAAAATTCACGTTTTCAAGCTCTTGTATGGAAACCGTCCGGATCCTGAAATAATTCAAGTGATTTTGCCGAGGTTACTACCCCAAGTGCAAGACTTCATTGAATTACGAAATCCGACTACACTGGAAACGTTATTTGAGCTAGCAATGCAGTTTGAAAGTAGAAGAACGGCGGACGTCGAAAGAAGACGCCAATATCAACAGCGAAACCAATTTGGTACGCCAAGACTACAGCAAACTCAAGCACATGGCTACGGAAAAAAAAGCGAATCAGTGGCCAAGGAAACCCGAGCATTCAAAAACAACCGGCGAACGTCGACAGTTCAATAGCAACCCAGAAAAAAACTCTCAAGGCCAGTGGAGAAAGAAGGAAAGCACCGAAAGGAAAAATAATTTAAACTAAAACGGATTTCTGCTGACGGGAGGGTGCGGAAATCTGAAGGCCACGAAAACCCCTCTTCCTACAAGTTAAATACAGTAATGGTGAAAAATTTAACTCTTCCGAAGATTGAAGTCTTGGTAAATAATATCCCGGCCACAGCACTCCTGGATACCGGCGCGCAGTGTTCCTGTGTGGCAGAAGTCTTTTTTAGAAAGTATTTTCGCAAATTCCGCATATATAATGCGGATAATACAACAGTATTAGCGGCGCAAGGAGAACAATGTAAGTGCGTAGGTAAAGTACCTTTGTACATCCGTATCAAGGACGAACAAGTAAAGGTGATGTTTTTTATAGTAAAGAATTTGCAAGCACATTTAATCCTAGGAATAGACTTTCTTTCAGACGCACAAGCTACACTGGATTTTAATGAAGCGTCCCTTAGGCTGACAATGAAACCAGTGCGTGTAGAAAAGGTTGAACCGCCAAGGTTAAATCTTGACCACCTGCCTAATGACGAGCAAGATAGAATCCGACAAGTGGTAAGTGAATTTGCTTCCTTATTTAGTGATATTCCAGGATTTACTCAGGTTACTAACCATAGTATTGACACCGGAGATGCATTGCCGGTTCATCAAAAACCATACCGGTATGATAAGAATAAGGAAAAAATTATAGAATGGCATATTACCGATATGCTACGTAAAAAGATCATAACGCCTATCTCAAGTAGTTATGCTAGTCCGGTGGTTTTATGTAAGAAAAATAATGATTATCCTTTGGAGCATCCAAAAAGGTGGAGATTCGCTATTGATTACCGTAAATTAAATTCCATAACGAAATATCCGGTATATCCGTTACCGATCATAGAAGAAATTTTAAGGAACATAAAATCAACCAAATTTATGACGACTTTAGACTTAACGAATGGTTATTTTCAAATAGGGGTCAGGCCTGAGGACGTGCCTAAGACTGCTTTTATAAACAAGTCTGGCACTTATGCATTTTTGCGAATGCCGTTTGGCCTTTCAGGCGCCCCAGCAACATTTCAGCGATGCATGGACATTGTGTTAAGACCTGTTCTTGGAAAGTCCACATTTATCTATTTAGATGATATCATTATTACTAGTGGTAATCTCGACCAACATATACAGGATTTAAGACAGGTGTTTTCTTTATTAAATGAGGCCGGTCTAAAAGTTAATGTCGAAAAGTGCAAATTTGCAGCCCCTGAATTAAAATATTTAGGTTACAAAATATCGCAAAAAGGGATCGAGACAGATGAATCAAAAATATTCGCTGTACAAAAGTATCCGACTCCAAACACGGCAAAGAAGCTCTCTTCTTTTCTAGGACTTTGTTCATATTATAGGTCCTTTATAAAAGATTTTGCGGCTATCGCTGAGCCATTGTTAAAATTAAAAAGGAAAAAGGCAAGATTCTCGTGGACTGCCGAAGCCAATAGTGCTTTCGAAAAATTAAAACAAGCATTAACGCAAGCCCCTGTGTTGAAATTTCCTGAAAAGGATGAAAATTTAGAAATTTCAGCGGATGCTTCGGATTATGCGGTAGGAGCGGTACTTTCGCAAAATCAGCAGCCCGTGGCATTTTTTAGCCGAACTTTAAATCAAACACAAAGAAACTATTCCGCGACCGAGAGAGAGGCACTTGCAGTTCTGTTAGCAGTGCAAAAGTTCCGAGTCTATTTTGGAAAGGCGCCGATAACAGTATATTCTGATCATGCGGCGGTAACTAGATTGTACTCAGGGAAAAATTTATCCCCAAGGTTAATAAGATGGGCACTCAAGCTGCAAGAATATAATCTGGTAATCAAGCATACGCCCGGAAAGGAAAATATCGTAGCAGATGCCATATCATGAATTAAATTAGACGAACAGGGTAATACCGTAAAAGTTGCAATGCTGACAGCGTGTACAATAAATTCCCGAGAAACTGTAATAACCGAACTGGGTAAGGATCCTGAGTTTGGAAGTATTTATGAGTATTTGAAGGATCCTGAAAATTTTAGCCACCAAGATATTGTGGCGATAAGAAATAGGGCGGCCCATTACGAACTAATAGATGGTCTATTACTCTACACAAAAACTACGAATTCGAACAACGAATTTCGACCTGTTATCCCAGCTAGTCTTAGATTAAATATCCTGCAAGAGCTCCATGACAGCCCATTAGCTTCTCATGCTGGTATTCGAAAAACTATCCAACGCGTACGCGAGGCAGTCTACTTTCCTGAACTGCAAAAGTTAACAAGGGCGTATGTCCAGTCCTGCCCAAAATGTCAAGCCGTTAATTATATTAATTTCCGCCCGGCCGGGTTTCTAAATAGTATTAAATCCGAATTTCCAAATGAAATAATTGGCATCGATTTATTGGGCCCTTTCCCAAAAACTCAGTTAAATAAAAATCGCTATCTCCTTGTTATGGTTGATCATTTTAGTAAATGGACCGAAATTGTTCCCTTAAAACGAGCCTCCGCGAAATTAGTTACTGATTCTATTTTAAATAAATATATTTTAAAATACGGGGCGCCCCTAAAAGATATATCGGATAATGGTCCTCAATTTGTAAGTAATATATTTGAAGACATGTGCCAAAAACTGGGCATACGTCATTTAAAAATGGTCCCGTATCGGCCGCAATCAAATATAGCGGAACGGGTCAACAGAAATATAGTGAAAATTATCCGTAGTTATGTTAAAAATTTTCATAAAAGCTGGGATAACTATGTCAATGAATTTGCTTTCGCCCTTAGGACCGCAAAACATGATACAACGGGCAAAACTCCTGCTGAGTTATTTCTAGGCAGAAAGGTTCTAACACCGTTAGATAAACTATTTTATGTGCAACAAAGAGCCGCAGAATTTAAAATGGGTGATATAGAAAAACTAATAAAAGAAGCAAAAAAGAATACGGAAGTAGCACAAAGAAAACAGAAGTTATACTATGATCTGAAACGACGGGGAGTAACTTATAAAGTAGGGGATGAAGTTTTAAAAATTAAGCATTCACTTTCTTCAGCACCAGAAGATAAAACTGCCAAATATTTTCCACACTTTGAAGGACCATATGTTATAGAAAAAATAACTCACGCTGTTGTAGTGTTAAAGGCAAGAAATGGTGAAACCTGTTCCGCAAATATGGATCAAATTAAACCCTACTTCGATCGTAATAAAATGAAAATCTTTTCAGATCTTTTGCAGGATCCGGCACGGCAGACACCGCAGGTACAAGTTCCAGAGGTGGGAAAACGACAAGTACAAGGGCAAGCCAATGAGAGACAGAAGCAAGTGAAAAGAAAATTGCCCCGCGGAAAAACTGAAGGTAAAAAGAAAAAGAAGCCGTTCCACCGTCCAGAAAACAGAGTTCACGAACATCCCCAGAATGAAGAAGGGAGAAGGACGACGTATGTGGAAAGGACCGGGAGAAAGGACGGCAACTATAACCCGGCTGTGAAACGGAAGATTGACTCATCCGACAGAACTCTCCGCAGCAAAAGTCGCCGAACTGCGGAAGGGCCATCAGCGGCGGAGGAAAAAGTACAAGAAAAATTTGAACGGCCAACAACGAGGTCCAAGCAGGATCACGACAGAAGATTCCCGGTTCCACCAAGACCAGCTGCCTTCAAACGGCCAAGACCACAAGCAGAGGACAGAAGGAAGATGTTCAAGGGTGGCCGTAGTGGTGAAAAACGGAAGCTTCCAGAGGAAAGCACTGAAGGGCGAGCCCGTACAAGAAGGAGGATCCACCAAGCTACTATCAGCTATACCTTTAAAGACTGGGCCCAGAAAAGGATGTCTGAATATTACAAAGATAAGTAAAATTTTATGTTACTTTACAAACTTAAGTTAATCTTTCATTCTTACTGCAAGTGGCAGATTTCAAGAAGTTTTACCTCATGCGAGGTCTACCTTTATCGCCAAAAGGGCGAGAAATGAGTTGTGACCGATTTTCTTATTATCGTTTTCAATTACTCGCGCGTAAAACTAAAGTTGATGTATAATAGCGTTGTGTAAAGACTTAAATATTGTAAAAAGTTATTGTATAAATTTTATTTAAAACATTCTAGCAAGAAAGAAGTTTTAGTCTGAAAGACTTTTTGAAATGTAGTATTATTTCAATGTAGAAAGAATTGGCACTTGCTTTGAAAAGAATAGAAGTTAACAATGTACTACTAATGTATGTTTTCAAATGTGTAAAATTAACGGCATGTTGATATGTTCTTGTATACATGTGAACTGTTATTTTGAATGTTAAGAAATACCGTGATATGGTAAAAGTGATAGTAATGTTAAAAATTTGTTATTCGTGTGACTGTAAAGATTAAATCATGATGAATATATGTTAAAGGTTGAATGATGTAGTTAGGCTCTCTGACGCTACACTTTAGAGTTAGCCACTTTCAGAATAGTACCTCAGGGTCTAGAGTTGAAATTAGGGTGTGTTAAGAGGTCTCGTATGTTGAATTTTAACACGTTAGTGTTTTGATTGTAGGAGGAAGTGTGGCACACGTAGACAGAAACACATTCGTGGTTGGTGTTCTTTTACAACACATGTCAGAGAGCACGGGGAGAGATAATTAAAATAGTCATGAATGAAATAAGAATGTTAAGAAAAGTATATTCTATATGTTATTTGCAATGTCATTCTGTAACATTTCATTAAACTAGTTTTCCTTCCAGATCTCTGGAAGGAACCAGAATTGAATAAAGCTCCTGTTTAGATGCAGTACAGATGAAAAAGAAAAAAAAAGATTGTTGTATATCCCGGGAGCTGCTATTGTAACAAATTTCTTTCTTTTAAATTTTCTAGTTTCTAGCTAAGTTATGATTGTAAAAGGTTGGCATCGCGTTAGTTTTTAGAGTTAAAAGTTTTCAACAAGGTCGTTTTAGACCTCAGTTTCAAACAAATTAACTCTGGCGGGAAGTATGTAAGGATCTTAAGTTTTACTAACGTTTATTTTATTTTAAATCTTTACTATCACTTCTTATTTTCTACTTCCGGCCAGAATTATAAGCGTGAAGGAGTTTATGCAAAGTTGTCTGGCGAACGCCAAGTATTTAAGTGTGGCCTTTTTGCCAAGCAGAAGAGAGGAAGCAGTGAGTTCGAAGCAGGCCGCTTACCTTAGAAGTTACGCAGTTGCTATTTGCCTTCCAGGCCAGAGGTTTTAATCCTCTTGATAAATTAAACGTATTGTAGTGTTCACAGTCTCTGTGCTACATACGCTTCCTGTTATTATAAGGCCAATCTTATTCTAAAGTTAAATTAGAGTTTAGTTTTATTTTTATACCTTTTACGTTAGACCCCGAGTGGAGGGTCATTGTATTCCGAAGTACGGAAGTCATTGTATATAAAGAAAAATAAAGGGTCTTGTATACCCTTCGTCTGTATCCTGTCTACTTACTACAATTAGTGAACATAGCTTTAGTAAACTCTCTGTTCCTAGTCAGGTCATTGTATGTTTCCGAAGAAGGTTAGAAGAAACATTGAACCTGATATACCAATGAATTGTTGCAGTCATTCTTGCTATCTTTATTAGGTACTGTTCTGTTTTGAAATGTATGTATGGATGGATGGATGTGTTCATGTATGCATATATATATGTGCATATATTTAGAATTCCGGATTCAGTGTTATGTGTTTGCCTACGTTTTTCTATATTTCTCAATCTTTTCTCAGTTCATCATATCAATATATAGCTTTCTTAGTAAGATGGCTTACAAAACTTCTTGTGTGTTTCTTTTCATTATTAATGTTTTGCGTGTTAACTTTATTTATTAAACATCACGTTCTTCCCACTTGCGTCTCATAAAGTTCAATTCAACAGCAAAATCACAAATTATTTAAAAACAGCATTCCTTTAGAATTTCCAACAGACAGTCTCGCGCGTTGAAGATAAAAATATTTTACTCCGCACAGTGTTGCCACTGCTCGCTTTCGAATTTTTGAGTTTGTTAATGAAAAATTCATCAAGTTTTAGAAAATATGAAATATAAAATTCGAAATTCTAAATTCGGCGTTCCAGTTTTACTCGTTCGGGTGGAGGATAACGTTATTCAAAATTTAATGGCTCTGGGCACCGTCGGTTTTTCCACAATTTGAGGAACATACATGCATACATGCAGATTACTTATTATTTAATTTCGTTAAAGATAGTACAGGGTGATAGTATTTGGTGGCCACAATTTGGAAAGTGATTCGTCGTTTATAGTGAACGGCGTGAAATCCCGTTTCGTGACTAATAGCCCATTCATGATGACGCCTTTTTGGGCTAATAAATAAAATAACGACTACTCAAGTTATAATAGGCCTTAAATAGTCTTCTCCGCTCACGCATTCATAAATAAACTCTTTGCCTTAAGCTTCAAAAGTCAGTGTTTCTGGTCTAATAGCTATAACAAAGAAGTAATTGATAAACAATATCTATGTTAATTTTTTTAATCGTCTGGTCAGATTAATTTAGACATTACATATTGCGGTATATGCATTATTCTGTTAGGTGGGGAAATTGCATCGTTTTTACCTTTGCACCCTAAAAGTGAAACGGGCTAAAATTGAAATACAGAGGTGGATGTCCGTCGGAAAACGTAAGGGCGAAGTCATCATCGCAACCCCTCCCCTCCCAAACAAAATTCGGAGGGGAAAAACTACATTTTTAAAACTTCGGAATTTTAAAAACCGTCGTAGAAAATATTGCATTAAAAATAAAGCACCTACCAATCATCGTATGATGATAATATCGCTGACATAACTTTTCTGACTATAAAACTATTAAGTGAATTTTTGAATAATGATTTGTGAGCGCAAAAGAATAAGTTATATTTTTACTTCTATATGGCATATTTTTGTATTAACTAATAAACAAATTTTCTGAAAAAACAAGAAGGAAACTTGTAAGGATCTTAAGTTTTACTAACGTTTATTTTATTTTAAATCTTTACTATCATTTCTTATTTTCTACTTCCGGCCAGAATTATAAGCGTGAAGGTTTTTATGCAAAGTTTGTCTGGCGAACGCCAAGTATTTAAGTGTGGCCTTTTTTCCAAGCGAAAGAGAGGAAGCAGTAAGTTCGAAGCAGGCCGCTTACCTTAGAAGTTACGCAGTTGCTATTTGCCTTCCAGGCCAGAGGTTTTAATCCTCTTGATAAATTAAACGTATTGTAGTGTTCACAGTCTCTGTGCTACATACGCTTCCTGTTATTATAAGGCCAATCTTACACGTGCATTATTCTAAAGTTAAATTAGAGTTTAGTTTTATTTTGATATCTTTTACGTTAGACCCCGAGTGGAGGGTCATTGTTTTCCGAAGTACGGAAGTCATTGTATATAAAGAAAAATAAAGGGTTTTGTATACCCTTCGTCTGTATCCTGTCTACTTACTACAATTAGTGAACATAGCTTTAGTAAGCTCTCTGTTCTTAGTCAGGTCCTGGTATGTTTCCGAAGAAGGTTAGAAGAAACATTGAACCTGATAGTGGCGCCCAAAGAAGAAGAATAACCATGGCCGAGTTTCAAGAAGAACCTGTGCTGCCTGCAGAAACGGCTCAGAATCCAGAAATGCCAGCTGCCGCCCTGGAAGGATTTGGGTACATCGTCCAGACCATGCGCGCTTCGATGAAACCAGAAGCAACATTTAATGGAAACTCACCGGTAACCAGTTTTTTGGAAAAATTGGACGACCACTTCATGCTCTACCCCGTGCACGAGTTTCAAAAAGTTACCTTAGCTACCAGCGCTTTGAGGGGCCAAGCGCTTAACTGGTTCAAATGTATCGGCAGAAGTCTCTTGGGTCAAGCAGGAAGTCCCACCTATACTTATGAAAATTTCAAGACTGCCCTACTAAAAGCCTTCCCTGTTGTAAGGGATCGTGCGAAATTAGAAACGGAACTTTTTAGTATATATCAACAAAGAATCGAAAACCTCTCGAGCTTTATTTTAAGAAAAATTCACGTTTTCAAGCTCTTGTATGGAAACCGTCCGGATCCTGAAATAATTCAAGTGATTTTGCCGAGGTTACTACCCCAAGTGCAAGACTTTATTGAATAGAGAAATCCGATTACACTGGAAAAATTATTTGAGCTAGCAATCCAGTTTGAAAGTAGAAGAACGGCGGACGTCGAAAGAAGACGCCAATATCAACAGCGAAACCAATTTGGTACGCCAAGACTACAGCAAACTCAAGCATACGGCTACGGAGAAAAAGCGAATCAGTGGGCAAGGAAACCCGAGCATTCAAAAACAGCCGGCGAACGTCGACAGTTCAATAGCAAGCCAGGAAAAAAGTCTCAAGGCCAGGGGAAAAAGAAGGAAAGCACGGAAAGGAAAAATAATTTAAACTAAAACGGATTTTTGATGACGAGAGGGTGCGGAAATCCGAAGGCCACGAAAACCCCTCTTCCTACAAGTTAAATACAGTAATGGTGAAAAATTTGACTCTTCCGAAGATTGAAGTCTTGGTGAATAATATCCCGGCCACCGCACTCCTGGATACCGGCGGGCAGTGTTCCTGTGTGGCAGAAGTCTTTTTTAGAAAGTATTTTCGCAAATACCGCATATATAATGCGGATAATACGACAGTATTAGCGGCGCAAGAAAACGAATGTAAGTGCGTAGGTAAAGTACCTTTATATATCCGTATCAAGGACGAACAAGTAAAGGTGATGTTTTTATAGTAAAGAATTTGCAAGCACATTTAATCCTAGGAATAGACTTTCTTTCAGACGCAAAAGCTACACTGGATTTTAATGAAGCGTCCCTTAGGCTGACAATGAAACCAGTGCGTGTAGAAAAGGTTGAACCGCCAAGGTTAAATCTTGACCACCTGCCTAATGACGAGCAAGATAGAATCCGACAAGTGGTAAGTGAATTTGCTTCCTTATTTAGTGATATTCCAGGATTTACTCAGGTTACTAACCATAGTATTGACACCGGAGATGCATTGCCAGTTCGTCAAAAACCATACCGGTATGATAAGAATAAGGAAAAAATTATAGAATGGCATATTACCGATATGCTACGTAAGAAGATCATAACGCCCATCTCAAGTAGTTATGCTAGCCCGGTGGTTTTATGTAAGAAAAATAATGATTATCCTTTGGAGCATCCAAATAGGTGGAGATTCGCTATTGATTACCGTAAATTAAATTCCATAACGAAATATCCGGTATATCCGTTACCGATCATAGAAGAAATCTTAAGGAACATAAAATCAACCAAATTTATGACGACTTTAGACTTAACGAATGGTTATTTTCAAATAGGGGTCAGGCCTGAGGACGTGCCTAAGACTGCTTTTATAACCAAGTCTGGCACTTATGCATTTTTGCGTATGCCGTTTGGCCTTTCTGGGGCCCCAGCAACATTTCAGCGATGCATGGACATTGTGTTAAGACCTGTTCTTGGAAAGTCCACATTTATCTATTTAGACGATATCATTATTACTAGTGATAATCTAGACCAACATGTACAGGATTTAAGACAGGTGTTTTCTTTATTAAATGAGGCCGGTCTAAAAGTTAATGTCGAAAAGTGCAAATTTGAAGCCCCTGAATTAAAATATTTAGGTTACAAAATATCGCAAAAAGGGATCGAGACAGATGAATCAAAAATAATCGCTGTACAAAAGTATCCGACTCCAAACACGGCAAAGAAGCTCTCTTCTTTTCTAGAACTTTGTTCATATTATAGGTCCTTTATAAAAGATTTTGCGGCTATCGCTGAGCCATTGTTAAAATTAAAAAGGAAAAAGGCAAGATTCTCGTGGACGGCCGAAGCCAATAGTGCTTTCGAAAAATTAAAACAAGCATTAACGCAAGCCCCTGTGTTGAAATTTCCTGAAAAGGATGAAAATTTAGAAATTTCAGCGGATGCTTCGGATTATGCGGTAGGAGCGGTACTTTCGCAAAATCAGCAGCCCGTGGCATTTTTTAGCCGAACTTTAAATCAAACACAAAGACACTATTCCGCGACCGAGAGAGAGGCACTTGCAGTTCTGTTAGCAGTGCAAAAGTTCCGAGTCTATTATGGAAAGGCGCCGATAACAGTATATTCTGATCATGCGGCGGTAACTAGATTGTACTCAGGGAAAAATTTATCCCCAAGGTTAATAAGATGGGCACTCAAGCTGCAAGAATATAATCTGGTAATCAAGTATACCCCCGGAAAGGAAAATATCGTAGCAGATGCCATATCATGAATTAAATTAGACGAACAGGGTAATACCGTAAAAGTTGCAATGCTTACAGCGTGTACAATAAATTCCCGAGAAACTGTAATAACCGAACTGGGTAAGGATCCTGAGTTTGGAAGTATTTATGAGTATTTGAAGGATCCTGAAAATTTTAGCCACCAAGATATTGTGGCGATAAGAAATAGGGCGGCCCATTACGAACTAATAGATGGTCTATTATTTTATACAAAAACTACGAATTCCAACAAAGAATTTCGACCTGTTATCCCAGCTAGTCTTAGATTAAATATCCTGCAAGAGCTCCATGACAGCCCTTTAGCTTCTCATGCTGGTATTCGAAAAACTATCCAACGCGTACGCGAGGCAGTCTACTTTCCTGAACTGCAAAAGTTAACAAGGGCGTATTTCCAGTCCTGCCCAACATGTAAAGCCGTTAATTATATTAATTTCCGCCCGGCCGGGTTTCTAAATAGTATTAAATCCGAATTTCCAAATGAAATAATTGGCATCTATTTATTGGGCCCTTTCCCAAAAAGTCAGTTAAATAAAAGTCGCTATCTCCTTGTTATGGTTGATCATTTTAGGAAATGGACCGAAATTGTTCCCTTAAAACGAGCCTCCACGAAATTAGTTACTGATTCTATTTTAAATAAATATATTTTAAAATACGGGGCGCCCCTAAAAGTTATATCGGATAATGGTCCTCAATTTGTAAGTAATATATTTGAAGACATGTGCCAAAAACTGGGCATACGTCATTTAGAAATGGTCCCGTATCGGCCGCAATCAAATATAGCGGAACGGGTCAACAGAAATATAGTGAAAATTATCCGTAGTTATGTTAAAAATTTTCATAAAAGCTGGGATAACTATGTCAATGAATTTGCTTTCGCCCTTAGGACCGCAAAACATGATACAACGGGCAAAACTCCTGCTGAGTTATTTCTAGGCAGAAAGATTATAACACCGTTAGATAAATTATTTTATGTGCAACAAAGAGCCCCAGAATTTAAAATGGGTGATATAGAAAAACTAATTAAGGAGGCAAAGAAGAATGCTGAAGTAGCACAGAGAAAACAATAATTGTATTATGACTTGAAACGACGGGGAGTAACTTTTAAAGTAGGGGATGAAGTACTAAAAATTAAGCATTCACTTTCTTCAGCACCAGAAGATAAAACTGCCAAATTTTTTCCACAATTTGAAGGACCATATGTTATAGAAAAAATAACTCACGCTGTTGTAGTGTTAAAGGCCAGAAATGGTGAAACCTGTTCCGCAAATATTGATCAAATTAAGCCCTACTTCGATCGTAATAAAATGCAAATCTTTTCAGATCTTTTGCAGGATGCGGCGCGGCAGACACCGCAGGTACAAGTTCCAGAAGTGGGAAAACGACAAGTACAAGGGCAAGCCAATGAGAGACAGAAGCAAGTGAAAAGAAAATTGCCTCGCGGAAAAATTGAAGGTAAAAAGAAAAAGAAGCCGTTCCACCGTCCAGAAAACAGAGTTCACGAACACCCCCAGAATGAAGAAGGGAGAAGGACGACGTATGTGAAGAGGACCAGGAGAAAGGACAACAACTATAACCCGGCTTTAAAACGGAAGATCGACTCATCCGACAGAACTCTCCGCAGCAAAAGTCGCCGAACTGCGGAAGAGCCATCAGCGGCGGAGGAAAAAGTACAAGAAAAATTTGAACGGCCAACAACGAGGTCCAAGCAGGATCACGACAGAAGTTTCCCGGTTCCGCCAAGACCAGCTGCCTTCAAACGGCCAAGACCACAAGCAGAGGGGAAAAGGAAGGTGTTCAAGGGTGGCCGTACTGGTGAAAAATGGAAGCTTCCAGAGGAAAGCATTGAAGGGCGAGCCCATACAAGAAGGAGGATAAACCAGGTTACGGTCTGCAGTACCTTTAAAGACTGGGCCCAGAAAAGGATGTCCGAATATTACAAAGATAAGTAAAATTTTATGTTCCTTTGCAAACTTAAGTTAATCTTTCATTCTTACTGCAAGTGGCAGATTTCAAGAAGTTTTACCTCATGCGAGGTCTACCTTTATCGCCAAAAGGGCGAGAAATGAGTTGTGACCGATTTTCGTATTATGTTTTTAAATTACTCGCGCGTAAAACTAAAGTTGATGTATAATAGCGTTGTGTAAAGAATTAAATATTGTAAAAAGTTATTGTATAAATTTTATTTAAAACATTCTAGCAAGAAAGAAGTTTTAGTCTGAAAGACTTTTTGAAATGCAGTATTATTTCAATGTAGAAAGAATTGGCACTTGCTTTGAAAAGAATAGAAGTTAACAATGTACTACTAATGTATGTTTTGAAATGTGTAAAATTAACGCCATGTTGATATGTTCTGTTATTTTAAATGTTAAGAAATACCGTGATATGGTAAAAGTGAAAGTAATGTTAAAAATTTGTTATTCGTGTGACTGTAAAGATTAAATCATGGCGAATATGTGGTAAAGGTTGAATGATGTAGTTAGGCTCTCTGACGCTACATTTTAGACTTAGCCACTTTTAGAATAGTACCTCAGGGTTAGAGTTGAAAGTAGGGTGTGTTAAGAGGTCTCGTTATGTTGAATTTTAACACGTTAGTGTTTTGATTGTAGGAGGAAGTGTGGCACACGTAGACAGAAACACATTCGTGTTTGGTGTTCTTTTACAACACATGTCAGAGAGCACGGGGAGAGATAATTAAAATAGTCATGAATGAAATAAGAATGTTAAGAGAAGTATATTCTATATGTTATTTGCAATGTCATTGTGTAACATTTCATTAAACTAGTTTTCCTTGCAGATCTCTGGAAGGAACCAGAATTGAATAAAGCTCCTGGGTAGATGCAGTACAGATGAAAAAAAAGATTTTTGTATATCCTGGGAGCTGATATTGTAACAAATTTCTTTCTTTTAAATTTTTCTAGTTTCTAGCGAAGCATTTTTTGTAAAAGGTTGGACTCGCGTTAGATTCTAGAGCTAAAAGTTTTCAACAAGGTCGTTTTAGACCTCAGTTTCAAACTAATTAACTCTGGCGGGAAGTATGTAAGGATCTTAAGTTTTACTAACGTTTATTTTATTTTAAATCTTTACTATCACTTCTTATTTTCTACTTCCGGCCAGAATTATAAGCGTGAAGGTTTTTATGCAAAGTTTGTCTTGCGAACGCCAAGTATTTAAGTGTGGCCTTTTTGCCAAGCGAAAGAGAGGAAGCAGTGAGTTCGAAGCAGGCCGCTTACCTTAGAAGTTACGCAGTTGCTATTTGCCTTCCAGGCCAGAGGTTTTAATCCTCTTGATAAATTAAACGTATTGTAGTGTTCACAGTCTCTGTGCTACATACGCTTCCTGTTATTATAAGGCCAATCTTACACGTGCATTATTCTAAAGTTAAATTTGAGTTTAGTTCTATTTTTATATTTTTACGTTAGACTCCAAGTAGCGGGTCTGTGTATTCCGTAGTACGGAAGTCATTGTATATAAAGAAAAATAAAGGGTTTTGTA
This sequence comes from Stegodyphus dumicola, assembly GCF_044657685.1. Lineage (NCBI taxonomy): Eukaryota > Metazoa > Arthropoda > Arachnida > Araneae > Eresidae > Stegodyphus > Stegodyphus dumicola. Next base: position 42,589,800 of record NC_140776.1, read on the forward strand.
TACCCTTCGTCTGTATCCTGTCTACTTACTACAATTAGTGAACATAGCTTTAGTAAGCTCTCTGTTCTTAGTCAGGTCCTGGTATGTTTCCGAAGAAGGTTAGAAGAATCATTGAACCTGATAAACTTAAGCATTCAAAACTTGGATATTAGTAAAAATATCCCCACGGGGCAAAGGGGCGTCCTCGCCGCCTGCCCTGGGTAATTCAGTTTGAATTAGCAGACACCTTTGCACAATTTATTTTAATTACAATTTATAATATCTAGAACAGCGGTCATTTAGTATGACCGCCGGGCTTTCTAGTAATCAGATAACCGGGTTAATTAGCACAAAGGCTTACAAGTTTGTTTCTCGAGATCCACAGAGAAATAACAGTTCCCACGTAAAGTTCAATTTTGATTATTTTCATATCTTACAATTATCCTATCTGGGCTGTGGATAGTTAGCGAAAAATGACTGCTAATTTGAACCCAAGATTATGGGTTTGACTTCCCATTAAGCTTGCTTAGTATATCATCACCCTCTTTGCTTGCATAATATCGATTTCCTTCTGTGGTGCAACATGAGGAAAATGCTCTCGCTGATAAGATGGCTAAATGACGGATAGATACGGCCATTCTCGATGATGTTTAGTAATTGTCGCCTTTGAATGGATGGTTAGACTGATTTACTTCTTTTACATTTGCATTTTTCTTAGACTGCTTTCTTTAAATATCCTACGTTGTCCGATATTGGAATATTATGAAAATTTTAATCACCTAATCCAGAAATTAGATGGTCATACCAAATAAAAAATGGACAATTTTACTTGCATTCAAGAATTAAAAAAGAATTCATTTCATTTCACATTACCTTATTTCATAATCTATCAACAACTTATAGTAGAATGGCAAAAAAATACTACATTTCTAGACTTTTGTGAGAGCTTATCTGCAAAGTATGCAAGAAACTTCAGAAAGAAACTGTTTACTCAAGAACCCATAACCAAAAATGAAAACTCTTCAGAAAATATCCATTAATTTTAATGCACTATTTTCAACTGTTATATTTTAATAGTATAATGAAGTTCGAAAGTCTTTCTTCCGTTGCACAGCATATATAGATTTATAACAGCCTCAGGCATTTTACTATATCCTAAATGCAATGAATTACTCAGATTTTTAAACGAATCAAAAACCTTTAGGGAGAAATAATACGCATCATATAATTTCAAGTAAATTTTGTTTTCTAAAAATGAAATGGAAATCAGAAGTATAATAATATGACATTTATAATTTAAAAGTTTTGACATGTCAGTGAAATGTTCTCATCGGCCAACGTCCGATCACTGTTGCGGTTAGAACATTACGATCCATTATTTTGCATTAAACAGTTTCCGGAGCACCCGGAACAAAGAAAAACCGGAACGCGGAAATGTCATCCTTTCCGGCTATTCTACGTCGAACGAACAACATACTAGGCTACAGTTGTAGTGATTGGAAAAACTCTCGTTCTGATCTCGCTTTATTCTGTCTTCTCTAAACGAAAACTGCTTTATACTGTTAGCATTTTGTTGGCATTTGTATTTCACCTTTTTATATTACACTTAAATTGGAAGGAAATGAGTTTTTATTTTACCTGCGATTTTAGCCTTACGATTTGGATTCATTTCTGTCATTAGAATAAACGTTCCAGTTTCAGAACTAAATGCTTTGGTTTGATTCGACGAGGATATGGCCTGTTTGAGTGCTTTATAAAATAGTTTATTGAGGTCTTTTATATGCATAATACAGATCTAGAACAGCAATTGTTTTTTGTAATTTAGTTACTTATTTGCTGCCCTATTTATTCACTATTTAGTTCTGAGAGCACATTTTCGAGTTCAGTTAAACAATTATGAGGTCCATATATTAAAATTAAACATTATTTTAAATTTGTATAAAAACAGAAGCTTGAAACGTATATATATATATATATATATTTTTTACCTTTATATAAATGTAAAGAAAAATATGGATAAATGTTTCACTATTCTTTTCTTTTCAATAAGATAATTTTATTGCATTTTCTTGCTATGAGGACACTGTTAGAAGTAATGGAGAACCCGTGAGCTAATGGCTCAAGCGCTAATGTTTTGCATTTTTAAAATAAAAATTCTTTGCAATAACGTTTTTCCAACTTATATAATTATTCATTAGTTCTGCAATTACGAGATGAATTTGCAACTGAAGGGCTCTATGGAATATATTATCGTATTAGCGGGCTGCGGCCAAAGCAAAATTTGTAAGCTCTATGTACACCTGGAAAGAAATTGCATAGAAACATTTCAATATGAATAAAATCAGTTCATTACTTTCCAACAAACAATGTTTTCAAATATCGGCAGAAATTAAGTTCTGGTCTTAAAGGCAGACATGAACTGACTGAAAAACTCGCGCGAAGTAAGGCAGCCATAAGTCTTTCTCCTCTCTTGGCTAAAAGCCACATCTTGCATACCTATACAGTTTGCAACCTCAATTAGCATAAGCAATTCTACCCCTGATTCTACTCGCTCTTATTCTGGCAAGAAATGGAAAATGAAAGAGGATAGCAAAGTTTTAAAATAAAATAAACTTTAGTAAAACTTAAAATCCTTACAACTTTTTATTCCCTAACTCGATGACATAAAGTTTTAAATATAAAAAGTATCGAATATTGCTAAATTATGTTGTTTCAATTTCCAATCACTAACGAATAATTAATGTTTATATAATATTAAAAAGAGAGAGAGAGGAAAATTTGCATAAGAACACAAAGATAAAGAAGTAACCGGAAGTATTGCCTAAGAGGTGTGTCGCCTTTTAACACAGTGAAATGTTTGTACCAGGATATAAATCTTCACGGAATCTATATAGAGCATTAATGAAAATTCCGAGATTTGGATTTTGTAACTGTGTGGGATCTGCTAAGGGAACATGCGACATATCGATTGGCGAAATGCAACTATTTCGGAACAAAGGTTATTACAGTAGAACTTTTTTCATAAACGTATACTCTAAGTTCCTTTTTTTTCATTTAAAATAGACAGCTTGTAGATTATATAAAACATATAAAATGTAAATTTAAAGCCTAATGTTTTTTAAAACCAGTTGTTTAATTTCTCTTACCTTTGACAAATCTTTTGTGACAGTGTGCTAGTTTGGTACACTTTCCTTAAAAAATTCTGCATCGAACTCCTTCAAATTTTGCATGTTTGTTAAAAATATATCATTTAAGAATAATAAGCAGTATTTTACATTTTACTTAAAAAGAAAAAAGATTAAAAATAAATTAGTAAAATGTTTTGAAAATCATAGAAAAAAATGGTATTAAACTTTTAATATATCCAAAACTAATGATCATAAATTTTATATCTTGCGTAGTTTCAAAGAAATTGTTAAGATACACGACTGTGGAAAATTTAAACCTTCTAGGCTGAATAGTTTTCAAGAAAAGTGTACCGAAAGTTTAAAAAAAAAAAAAAAAAAAAAAAAAAAAAACACGTTTTGAGAAAAACTTAAAAAAAATTTACACTAATAATTTATAAAAAAAAATATCATTTTAACATTTTCTTGCACTATAATCATCTCGAACTGGCATTTCTGCATCTAGTTGTTTTTGTTTTATTAACTTACATATGTTCTTTCTGGCCCGTTTTAGAAAGTTTTTGGTAAGCGAGATGGGACTCACGAATTCTATCGCAATCTATTTTCGCAAAAGCTTTAACGTATAAAACCCTGGTTGTATTCTTAATAATTCCATTATTTATTGCGGGTTTGCACACCATCATTAAAACATATTAGCACATCTAATAAACCTAATTTTAATGTGATGACACTCACAAAAACAGTTTTTGGTACACGTGTCCAGATGCAATTATTAAAACTTTCATTCGGGTTTTGAGTTGCTGTTGTTCACTTGTCTGACGTATAGCAGCGCAAGGAGCACCTGCCGTTGGCAACAGCCCTTGAGCATCTTGCAGGTGACAGTACCATTTAGCTCATTTCTGCTCCAATTCTGATGAAGAGCACCCCAGGGGGGACGGGTCTGAAGGTCTCTCACACTTCTTTCCCTACCACCTACCTCTCGAGGGAACTTTCGGCTCGCCGCATATTTCGGGTGCTTCCATGCCGCACGCAAACTATACATTTACAAACATCAGTGCCTTCTCTGTGATTCGAGCCAGGGTCCTTCGGCACGGCAGTCAGCGTCGCTAACCACTATACTGGTTAAGAGGTAGGTTTTGACTTCTTCCATGAATGCAATTTGAGAGTAGTTTTTGTTAGAGAGACTTCCAAAGACTTCTTCTCAGCTAATAAAACAGGTTCTAACAAAGAATGTTTATGAACATACTTTTTACCAGCTGATACGGCTTTATTGTTGCCACACCAGACTTCTTCTGGCCCTTCTCAACTGGTGGGCTTGCTAGTGCTTGTTGACATTCTTTAATGAAAGTTTTCGGTCTTAAAATTTTTAAACATGGATAAATTATATATTTTTGGAACCGTCTCAGGCTACTTAATTTTTTTAGCCCAAAATTGAAAAATTGAATATTTGAAAATTTTTATGTCATATGTCCTCTTTTTTGGATTTTGTAAAAAATCATCGCTTCAGCATGAAATTTTACCTATTAAATGATATATATATATAATTTAAAGTAAAGTAGAAAGAACAAACGATAAAAGACCTATGCGGTCAAAAATTTTGCGCATTGTGCTGCAAAATGAAGGAAATAAGAAGATAAATTTTTGTATCTTTTACAAAATTTTTCTATCTTTACAACTTTTTAGCGGTGCTAAAATACTGTGGTTCCGTGAAAACTTTAACATAAGCAAATTTAGTTGCAATGAATTGTGTTAAAAGAGAAAAATACAACATTTGATTATTTATAAGTAAAAATCAACAATAATAGTAAGCTATATGCTAAACTAATTAAGTATAATTAAAACCTAGTAAAAGTACAACTAATTAATCAAGTTAAATGAAAAGTCAACTAATTTCCGATCAATGGCAATAATTACTTGCATTTAATTTAATTACTTGCTTTTAATTTATTTCTTTTTACAATTGAAATTTTGTTATTCATGATTTAATTCAAGTTCCCGTTAAACATTTTTAACAATTTACATTCAAATTACTTAAAAACATTTTTCGAAATTGAACTTACTAAGTATGGATTCACTCTTTTAATATAAATCTACTAAAATTAATCTTAGGAGATAGTATAATCAATATTCGTTAGTAAATAAATTATTATTAACTTACTTTGCAGCAATTGCGCAAGTAGTAGAATAACTCGATTTCGCACTAAGTGAATTTAAAATCATACAACATTTACTGTGTTTTAAATACACTATGCTCTATGTACACCTGGAATAGTAATTAGTTTAGCATATAGCTTACTATTATTGTTGATTTTTACTTGTAAATAATCAAATGTTGTATTTTTCTCTTTTAATACAATTCATTGCAATTAAATTTGCTTATGTTAAATTTTTCACAGGACCATAGTATTTTAGCAAATTTTTAGCGTGCGTACTAAAATTTATCTTCTTATATATACGAGTATATATGATTCATTAATGTATAATTGATCTTCTGAAATCTTCTGAGAAAAAAAAATCATTCGATTACTCTACACAATCTTCAAAAATCAAAATTTCTTATGATAAATTTTGGTAAGGTACAACATGGACCAGGTGGTTTGCTCGAAAGTGTATTTTTCTGGTTTATATGCATAACTTTATTTTCAGTTACATTCCCCTCCCTTGCTTTTTCATACTGAGGCATCATAGAAACTTAACTGTCATGGCGAGAGTTTACCGATCTGCTACTCAATACAACATTATTTAATTTCTACGAGTAAAAGGCAGAAAATAATGCAATGATAATTATATTTTTATTTTACTTGCATAACTGTTTTGTATTTATTTAGCTACCAATAATCAAAGGGGTAAAAATTTCAATTCACTCAATTTCCTTTTAAATTAACTTACATTTCATCAACAATTGAAATCTCACGAAGAGATTATGGTCTGTTTACCTTCCTTTACTGGTAATTCTTCGCCAGGAAAGTTCAATTCATCTTCAGAAATAAATTTATATTTTTAACTCGATGAATAAAAATTCTTAAATCTCGAAAATAATAAATATTGCTAAGATATCTTGTTTTTATTTCCAATGATCAGCTCATAATTAATACGCATGCAATATTAAAGTAAAAGAAGTATAAGGAAGAAAGAATGCATAAAAAATAGTGAATTAAACGAAATTATTGACAGTTTCTATTGCAATGAAATATTGATTGGTACTTACTACATTATAAATCTCTGTGAATCCAGATATTTTTTTCGAAGTCTCAATATTCCCTTTCTTTGTTTTTTCGTTTTTAAAAGGGAAAAAAGAGACCACGGTGTACAGACGATGATTTTGGAACGATGATAAAACCGGAAGCATTAGGTCCTGGCTTATTACGCTAAAAGCTCATATTGAACCCAAAGGCAATGAGAAGACTGATCAGTTAAGCAAAGAAGCAGCTCAAAGTTTATCTACGACAAAAGTTTACAAGTATATTCCATGGCCAGATTCACACCTAAAATCAAAATTAAGAATTGATGGTAGACATCTTTCGTAACTGTGGTGGGATATCTTCGACACAGGAGGAAGAGCCTACAACCTATTACAAAAATCGACTTTTCTCTTCCATATACTGCCAAATAAATCATATGACACTTCACTGTACATGGCTCCTTTCACATGTATTTCTATGCAATGAATATACAGATATATTACAGCAAGGAATATACTAAAAATTCTTGTGCATATGAAGAAAGGATGGAAGTAGAACACTGTATTTCTTCCTGTCCGTTAACAACTTCATCTAAAAAAAACCTAGCTTTGTTCGAGAACTTTTGTCTTTTCTAAAATCTGCAATAAAAAAAAACATACAAGAAACCAAACTGCAAAAATTATGGTTTTCCTAGCAGCTAGATGTCAAGAACTTGGCAGCGCAAGTTAACTACCATGAATCATTATGAAAGTTAATCATCATGAAGGTCTCTGAGTGTTAACCATTTCCTATGACTACATTTTATGACACTGAATGCTATATGAATATGTTGCCATTTGGTTGTTGAATATGTTGCCATTTGGTTGTTGAAAAGATGTTGGTGATCTGAAGATATAGTGTATGCCACACTCATGCTAAATATTGTATGGCTCTACACTTATACCTACACTTATATAACAGTGCAGGCATGGGAGTCTCGTATAAATTCTAATGCCATACTAATTAATGGCAATCAGATCATGTTGCTAGGTAGAAAACTGTAAATGGACAAGTTCTTACTGCATTGGTAAATACAGGTTCTTCAAAAAACACGAGGATTTTCTTTTGCGTAGATAAACATATATTTCTTTAAGTTCTTCTTCTGTCCAAATGCCTATATAAGGAAAATATTGTTCTGATATAACCATTCAAAGCCATGCCACCACAAAGTAGGACATTACACTTTTGATGCAGAAATACCTCTTGAGAAATACCAAGCCAGAACCAGTCTAAAGCTGGTTCTGGCTTGGCAGGGAACGTACTGGTACTGTCGTGTCTGTTCCTTCAGCTATTGTGGAGCTAGATGGTAGATTTCCAACCTGGTCGACAGGGATTTGGCCCTCAGAATCCCAGTGGCAGGGATTGACAGAGCGGACAAGGCCCCAAGACTACTAATTCGATGCCGATGGAGTGGGTCTGTAGGCAAAGATAACCCTGCGAACATTCTTGGATTATGTTTCGAAGCGTTTTCTACTTTTTCTAAAGCTATGTGTAAAGCCGAGCAGGGACTGTGAGGTCTGAGCCGCCGTTGAAGGGGTCTCTGAAGCTTGGATTTTTTTAACCCCGATATGGCAGATCCGAAGGGTCATCCGGGACGGGCGAGTTGCTGATCTGTCTTAGGACACAATTTTGTGCCTGCTGTAACTTTGTCCTATATGATTTGCATGAATGTGCCCAAACCTGGCAGGCATAACATAGTATGGAACGCAGTACAGTTTTATAAATAAGCAACTTGTTATCTTTTGAAAGTACACTGTTTCGAGAAATTAAGGGATGAAATGTAGCTTTACTAACTCAAAACTTTTTAAGGATATATGCTATGTGTGGGTACCACGAGAGAGTTTTACTGAGGATCACTCCAAGATAAAGGACTTGCTTGGCCCATGGGATATCTTCTCCGTAAAGTTGAAGGTTTTTATTGAATTTGTTCATTTTGGTAAAAAAGATTCCTCGAGTCTTATCTACATTAACTTTGATCTTCCATTTTGTTAGCCAAGTCTCTAGTATGTTTATGTAGTCTTGTAGTCGTTGCATTGCTGGGCTAATGAATGCACTTTGTGAGATGATCGCAGTGTCGTCTGCATACATTGCAAATGTTGTGTTTTGTATCATGGGAATGTCGTTAACGTAAACATTGAATAAAGTGGGTCCAAGCAGACTCCCCGGGGGACCCGCAGCAAATATTACCCTACGTGTTGATAGTGTGTTTGGGACGCGAACGACAAAGTGTCTACCGGTTAGGTAGGATTTAACTATGTTTGTGATGTAGCCTAGGAAGCCCAGGTTGTGTAGTTTGTAAATGTGTGCATCCAGCCATACACGATCGAATGCCTTTTAAGTGCAAATGGAACTATTTGCACTTAAATCAGAATTGGAACATAAATGCACGATTCATACTTATAAAACAGCAACCACTTGTAACGATGCAATTAAAGAAACTATAAATTCAAATTTCAAGCTAAGTCTACGAGCCAAGGATTACACAAAGAATTTAAAGCGAATTTGGCTCAAAACGACTTACAGGATTAACAATTTAAATATAAAGAACTATAATGCAAATCCGAATAATACAATCTTATCTAAGCTAGTCAGCCTAGTAATGTGGCATCAAGAGGCAGAACAAAAGCACTTAAAGTAGGGTTACGCTCTAAATTACGTAACCCTCCTTTAAGTGCTATCTCTTTCTACCTCATTTACATTCTCTGATAGGGAAACGGAAACAAGAAATGACAGTAAAGATGCAAAATATAAAATAACTGATTAGTGTAAAATAGCAATTATAACCTTGCACAAAAAAGATAATACCAATTTTATGTGACCCAATTTATTTCAAAATATTTTGAAAATACGAAAATCTAAGTTTCCATTAATTTGAGTCTAAAAGAATAGGTTAAGGGAGTCTTCTTTTGGATCTAACTTTCATGTTAGCATTAAAGAAGACTTAAAAAGAAAGCTACAGCTTAAAAAATCAGTTTTATCAAGAATACGTGAGTGTTCCAACCATTTCATTCCTTGCAATTATAATTTACTACCTTACTGATTATTTGCTACATAATACTATCAGGATCAATGTTCCGTCTTACCTTCTTCGGGAACATGCAAGGACCTGACTCGGAACAGAGAGCTTACTAAAGCTATGTTCAAAACTGTGGGAAGTAAACAGGATACACAAGAAGGGTATATAAAAGCCTTTATTTTTCTCTATTTACAATAACTTCCGTACTTCGGAATACACAGACCCGCTACTTGGGGTCTAACGTAAAAATATAAAAATAGAACTAAACTCAAATTTAACTTTAAAATAATAAACGTGGAAGATTGGCCTTATATTAACAGGAAGCCGTATGTAGTACAGAGAACTGTGAACACTACAATGCGTTTAAAATTTATCAAGAGGATTAAAACCTCTGGACTGGAAGGCAACCAGCAACTGCGTAAAACTTCTAAGGTAAGCGGCCTGCTTCGACTCACTGCTTCCTGTCTCTTGCTTGGCAAAAAGCCACAACTTAAATACTTGGCGTTCGCCAGACTAACTTTGCATAAACACTTTAACGCTTATAATTCTGACCGGAAGTAGAAAATAAGAAGTGATAGTAATAATTTAAAATAAAATAAACGTTAGTAAAACTTAAGATCCTTACATACTTCCCGCCAGAGTTAATTAGTTTGAAACTGAGGTCTAAAACGACCTTGTTGAAAACTTTTAGCTCTAGAATCCAACGCGAGGCCAATCTTTTACAAACATTTTTCGCTAGAAACTAGAAATTTAAAAGAAAGAAATTTGTTTTTACAATAGCAGCTCCCAGGACACAATTTTTTCATCTGTACTGCATCTAAACAGGAGCTTTTATTCAAATCTGGTTCCTTCCAGAGATCTGGAAGGAAAACTAGTTTAATGAAATGTTACACAATGAAATGGCAAGTAACACGTATAATTATATTTCTCTTAACATTCTCATTTCATTCATGACTATTTTAATTATCTCTCCCCGTGCTCTCTGACATGTGTTGTAAAAGAACACCAAACACGAATGTGTTTAAGTCTATGTGTTCAACACTTCCTCCTACAATCAAAACACTAACGTGTTAAAATTCAACATACCAAGACCTCGTAACACACCCTAATTTCAACTCTAAACCCTGAGGTACTATTCTGAAAGTGGCTAACTCTGAAGTGTAGCGTCAGAGAGCCTAACTACATCATTCAACCTTTAACACATATTCACCATGATTTAGTCTTTTTACAGTCACACGAATAAAAAATTTTTAACATTATTTTCACTTTTACCATATCACGGTATTTCTTAACATTTAAAATAACAGTTCACATTGTATATAAGAACATATTAACATGCTGTTAATTTTACACATTTGAAAACATACATTAGTAGTACATTGTTAACTTCTATTCTTTTCAAAGCAAGTGCCAATTCTTTCTACATTGAAATAATACATTTCAAAAAGTCTTTCAGACTAAAACTTCTTTCTTGCTAGATTGTTTCAAATAATATTTATACAATACAATATTTTTACAATATTTAAGTCTTTACACAACGCTATTATACATCAACTTTAGTTTTACGAGCGAGTAATTGAAAAACATAATACCAAAATCGGTAACAACTCATTTCTCGCCCTTTTGGCGATAAAGGTAGACCTCGCATGAGGTAAAACTTCTTGAAATCTGCCACTTGCAGTAAGAATGAAAGATTAACTTAAGTTTGCAAAGTAACATAAAATTTTACTTATCTTTGTGATATTCGGCCATTCTTTTCTGGGCCCAGTCGTTAAAGGTAGTGCAGATAGTTGTTTGATTTATCCTCCTTCTTGTACGGGCTCGCCCTTCAGTGCCTTCCTCTAGATGCTTTCTCTTTTCTCCAGTTCGGTCAGCCTTGAATACCTTCTTTTTCTTCTGCCTGTGGTCTTGGTCGTTTGATGGCAGCTGGTCTTGGCGGAACCGGGAAACTTCTTTCGTGTTCCTGCTTGGACCTCGTTGCTGGCCGTTCAAATTTTCCTTGTAACTTTTCCTCCATCGCTGGTGGCCCTTCCGCAGTTCGGCGACATTTGCTGCGGAGAGTCCTGTCGGATGAGTAGATCTTCCGTTTTAGAGCCGGGTTATAGTTGCCGTCATTTCTCCTGGTTCTCTTTGCATACGTCGTCCTTCTCCCTTCTTCATTCTGGGGGTGTTCGCGAACTCTCTTTTCTGGACTGTGGAACAGCTTCTTTTTCTTGTTACCTTCACTTTTCCCGCGGGGAAACTTTCTTTTCACTTGCTCCTGCCCCTTAATGGCTTGCCCTTGTACTTGTCGTTTTTCCACCTCTGGAGCTTGTGCCTGCGGTGTCTGCCGTGCCGGATCCTGCAAAAGATCTGAAAATATTTGCATTTTATTACGATCATAGTAGGGTTTGATTTGATCAATGTTTGCGGAGCAGGTTTCACCATTTCTGGCATTTAACACTACTACAGCGTGAGTTATTTTTTCTATAACATATGGTTCTTCAAATCGTGGAAAAAATTTGGCAGTTTTATCTTCTGGTGCTGAAGAAAGTGAATGCTTAATTTTTAAAACTTCATCCCCTACTTTATAAGTTACTCCCCGTCGTTTCAAGTCATAATATAATTTTTGTTTTCTCTGTGCTACTTCAGTATTCTTCTTTGCTTCCTTAATTAGTTTTTATATATCACCCATTTTAAATTCTGGGGCTCTTTGTTGCACATAAAATAATTTATCTAACGGCGTTATAATCTTTCTGCCTAAAAATAACTCAGCAGGAGTTTTGCCCGTTGTATCATGTTTTGCGGTCCTAAGGGCGAAAGCAAATTCATTGACATAGTTATCCCAGCTTTTATGAAAATTTTTAACATAACTACGGAAAATTTTCACTATATTTCTATTGACCCGTTCCGCTATATTTGATTGCGGCCGATACGGGACCATTTTTAAATGACGTATGCCCAGTTTCTGGCACATGTCTTCAAATATATATCTTACAAATTGAGGACCATTATCCGATATAACTTTTAGGGGCGCCCCGTATTTTAAAATATATTTATTTAAAATAGAATCAGTAACTAATTTCGCGGAGGCTCGTTTTAAGGGAACAATTTCGGTCCATTTCCTAAAATGATCAACCATAACAAGGAGATAGCGACTTTTATTTAACTGACTTTTTGGGAAAGGGCCCAATAAATCGATGCCAATTATTTCATTTGGAAATTCGGATTTAATACTATTTAGAAACCCGGCCGGGCGGAAATTAATATAATTAACTGCTTGACATGTTGGGCAGGACTGGACATACACCCTTGTTAACTTTTGCAGTTCAGGAAAATAGACTGCCTCGCGTACGCGTTGGATAGTTTTCCGAATACCAGCATGAGAAGCTAAAGGGCTGTCATGGAGCTCCTGCAGGATATTTAATCTAAGACTAGCTGGGATAACAGGTCGAAATTCGTTGTTCGAATTTGTAGTTTTTGTATAAAATAATAGACCACCTATTAGTTCGTAATAGGCCGCCCTATTTCTTATCGCCTTAATATCTTGGTGGCTAAAATTTTCAGGATCCTTTAAATACTCATAAATGCTTCCAAACTCAGGATCCTTACCCAATTCGGTTATTACAGTTTCTAGGGAATTTATTGTACATGCTGTGAGCATTGCCACCTTTACAGTATTACCTTGTTCATCTATTTTAATTCTTGATAGGGCATCTGCTACGATATTTTCCTTTCCGGGGGTATGCTTGATTACCAGATTATATTCTTGTAGCTTGAGTGCCCATCTTATTAACCTTGGGGATAAGTTTTTCCCTGAGTACAATCTAGTTACCGCCGCATGATCAGAGTACACTGTTATTGGCGCCTTTCCAAAATAGACTCGGAACTTTTGCACTGCTAACATAACTGCAAGTGCCTCTCTCTCGGTCGCGGAATAGTTTCTTTGTGTTTGATTTAAAGTTCGGCTAAAAAATGCCACGGGCTGCTGATTTTGCGAAAGTACCGCTCCTACCGCATAATCCGAAGCATCCGCTGAAATTTCTAAATTCTCATCCTTTTCAGGAAATTTCAATACAGGGGCTTGCGTTAATGCTTGTTTTAATTTTTCGAAAGCTCTATTGGCTTCGGCCGTCCACGAGAATCTTGCCTTTTTCCTTTTTAATCTTAACAATGGTTCAGCAATAGCTGCAAAATCTTTTATAAAGGACCTATAATATGAACAAAGTCCTAGAAAAGAAGAGAGCTTCTTTGCCGTGTTTGGAGTCGGATACTTTTGTACAGCGATTATTTTTGATTCGTCTGTCTCTATTCCTTTCTGAGATATCTTGTAACCTAAATATTTTAATTCAGGGGCTTCAAATTTGCACTTTTCGACATTAACTTTTAGACCGGCCTCATTTAATAAAGAAAACACCTGTCTTAAATCCTGTACATGTTGGTCGAGATTATCACTAGTAATAATGATATCGTCTAAATAGATAAATGTGGACTTTCCAAGAACAGGTCTTAACACAATGTCCATGCATCGCTGAAATGTTGACGGGGCCCCTGAAAGGCCAAACGGCATACGCAAAAATGCATAAGTGCCAGACTTGGTTATAAAAGCAGTCTTAGGCACGTCCTCAAGCCTAACCCTTATTTGAAAATAACCAGTCGTTAAGTCTAAAGTCGTCATATATTTGGTGGATGTTATGTTCCTTAAAATTTCTTCAATAATAGGTAACGGATATACCGGATATTTAGTTATGGAGTTTAATTTACGGTAATCAATCGCGAATCTCCACCTTTTTGGGATGCGTCAAAGGATAGTCATTATTTTTCTTACATAAAACCACCGGGCTAGCATAACTAATTGAGATGGGCGTTATGATCTTTTTACGTAGCATATCGGTGATATGCCATTCTATAATTTTTTCCTTATTCTTATCATACCGGTATGATTTTTGGCGAACTGGCATTGAATCTCCGGTTTCAATACTATGGTTAGTAACCTGAGTAAATCCTGGAATATCACTAAATAACGAAGCAAATTCACTTACCACTTGTCGGATTCTTCCTTGCTCGTCATTAGGCAGGTGGTCAAGATTGAACATCGGCGGTTCAGCCTTTTCTGCACTAACTGGTTTCATTGTCAGCTTAAGGGACGCTTCATTAAAATCTAGCGTTGCTTGTGCATCTGAAAGAAAATCTATTCCTAAGATTATATGTGCTTGCAGATTCTTTACTATAAAAAACATCACCTTTACTTGTTCGTCCTTGATACGGACATACAGCGGTACTTTACCCATACACTTACATTTTTCTCCTTGCGCCGCTAACACTGTCGTATTATCCGAATTATATATGCGGTATTTCCGAAAATACTTCCTAAAAAATTCTTCTGCCACACAGGAACTCTGCGCGCCTGTATCCAGGAGTGCGGTGGCTGGGATATTATTCACCAACACTTCAATCTTCGGAAGAGTCAAATTTCTCACCATTACCGTATTTAACTTGAAGGAAGAGGGGTTTTCTTGGCCTTCGGATTTCCGCACCCTCCCGTCAGCAGAAATCCGTTTTAGTTTAAATTATTTTTCATTTCCGTGCTTTCCTTCTTTTTCCCCTGGCCTTGAGACTTTTTTCCTGGATTGCTATTGAACTGTCGACGTTCGCCGGCTGTTTTTGAATGCTCGGGTTTCCTTGCCCACTGATTCGCTTTGCTTCCGTAACCGTGTGCTTGAGTTTGCTGTAGTCTTGGCTCACCAAATTGGTTTCGCTGTTGATATTGGCGTCTTCTTTCAACGTCCGCCGTTCTTCTACTTTCAAACTGGATTGCTAGCTCAAATAACTTTTCCAGTGTAGTCGGATTTCTTAATTCAATAAAGTGTTGCACTTGGGGCAGTAACCTCGGCAAAATTACTTGAATTATCTCAGGATCCGGAAGGTTTCCATACAAGAGTTTGAAGACGTGAATTTTTCTTAAAATAAAGCTTGAGAGCTTTTCGATTCTTTGTTGATATATACTAAAAAGTTCCGTTTCTAATTTCGCACGATCCTTTACAACAGGGAAGGCTTTTAGTAGGGCAGTCTTGAAATTCTCGTAAGTATAGGTGGGACTTCCTGCTTGACCCAAGAGACTTCTGCCTATACATTTGAACCAGTTAAGTGCTTGGCCCCTCAAAGCGCTGGTAGCTAAGGTAACTTTTTGAAGTTCGTGCGCGGGGTAGAGCATGAAGTGGTCATCCAATTTTTCCAAAAAACTGGTTACCGGTGAGTTTCCATTAAATGTTGCTTCTGGTTTCATCGAAGCGCGCATGGTCTGGACGATGTAACCAAATCCTTCCAGGGCGGCAACTGGCATTTCTGGATTCTGAGCCGCTTCTGCAGGCAGCACAGGTTCTTCTTGAAACTCGGCCATGGTTATTCTTCTTCGTTGGGCGCCACTATCAGGATCAATGTTCCGTCTTACCTTCTTCGGGAACATGCAAGGACCTGACTCGGAACAGAGAGCTTACTAAAGCTATGTTCAAAACTGTGGGAAGTAAACAGGATACACAAGAAGGGTATACAAAACCCTTTATTTTTCTCTATTTACAATAACTTCCGTACTTCGGAATACACAGACCCGCTACTTGGGGTCTAACGTAAAAATATAAAAATAGAACTAAACTCAAATTTAACTTCAAAATAATAAACGTGGAAGATTGGCCTTATATTAACAGGCAGCCGTATGTAGTACAGAGAACTGTGAACACTACAATACGTTTAAAATTTATCAAGAGGATTAAAACCTCTGGCCTGGAAGGCAACCAGCAACTGCGTAAAACTTCTAAGGTAAGCGGCCTGCTTCGACTCACTGCTTCCTCTCTCTCGCTTGGCAAAAAGCCACAACTTAAATACTTGGCGTTCGCCAAACTTTGCATAAACACTTTAACGCTTATAATTCTGGCCGGAAGTAGAAAATAAGAAGTGATAGTAAAGATTTAAAATAAAATAAACGTTAGTAAAACTTAAGATCCTTACAATACATATTCTGTAATTTACATATTGAAGGCTTATTATTTTAATATCCCAATTTCCGATTTAGTAATTCATAAACATTTTCATTCGGAAGGCTATAAATCAATCTATGAAAAGCATGTGGGATCCCCTTACCCTCATTATGATACAGCTCCTCACGACAAGTTAACACAACATAAACGACTCTCAGCTCAAGTCTATTCTAAGTTGCAGACAATCTGAAGCGTCATGTATTGGTCATTACAATCGCCAATAATCAGAGCATGCCAGAAAAAAAAGAGATTTGTAACGGAATCTCATTCAAGTGTCCACAAGTCTCCTTGCACTCACCAGAATTCTCTAAATTGACTTTGCATGCACCTAAACCTCATGGTCACTGTAAGAAATTCAATTCGGTAAATGGCTGATGTATTCTTCCCAATCTGATCAATCTGCATAATTCTGAAGGTAATCAGTCATCAAAGAACTTAATGATTATTGTGTAATGATTTTATTCACTAAAACATTTAATGATAGAAAAACTTATTTAAGTTTTCCTGTAAGAATGAATAACAGCAATCAATAATACATAGTGGACTGCCTCTTGTGGGAACTTAAGAGTTTTAAGAAACACTTAAAAGTTTTACTTCACAGAATCTATACAATGTAATAAAGGGCATGTTAAAAAGAATGCCACAATATTATGAATACCACAATATAAGAGTGACTCATTCATAAGAAAAAGAATGCGTTCAGGTTTCAAATTCTGGTTTCAAAATTATATTGGAATATTGTAATGAAGACAGCTCTGAAATTGGACTTAGGATTCAATCTCAAGCTTATGCAGATAATTTATTATTACTGATTTGAGATTCTTCTGCAGCAATAAGCACGATGGGCAATCTCCTGTCTACTAACTGAACAAGAGAATTCAAATTGGAATTCTCCAATGAGAAATCTGCTTTATTATTCTTGTCTTATAGAAGTCTCAAATTACGACCTCTTAAAATTACAATAGGAGGATATAACATCCAACATATAAAAAAATGAAATATATAGGACTCATTTTGGATGAAAAACTGTCATGGCTTCCACATACCGATTATCTTAAAACTAAAATCGGTAAAACAATTGACAAGTCAAACCTAATGAAAAATTTATCAAAACTTGTAATTAAAAAATTATACAAAAAGAGATCTATTAAGAATAGATCCCAATAGATCTATAATTGGATTTAGAAGCTTTAAGATTGGCACGAAACGAAGCTAAAGACACGTTTCTACAATATCTCTCACCAAGATCTAGAACGAGATATGGCAAAATGGAAAGTACACCGAGCCAAAATCCAATTATTCCATTGGATTACCGATCCGCCTCTGAACATATTCTAGCTAACCCAACTAGACTATGTTCAGACTTCTTCCCGACACAAGTTAATACAGGACATGCAGCCTTCTCATCTTACCTGAAAATGTACAGTTGATGAAAGCTAAATGTATTTGCTGACTATGAAAAGCAGATTCCCAACTCATATTAAATAGAATGTCAAGATCTCTCATCAATTCGAAAGCATTTTCTCAGAAAGGACATCTCCATCGATACCTATCATACTTTATTGAAAAATAATACAGGACCTTTAATAATAATTGATTTTATGAAATATATTTACGATAATGAAGGTAATATATACGCTTCACTCTGATTATATGTCAAACTATGCTTTGTTCAGTTATTGCAATTCTTCTATATAGTACTTTCAATTGTAAGAGAATTATTTTTGTATCTTAACTTCCTTCATGCATTCCATGCTTTACCATTTTCTTGTTTTACGTAGTATTCTTAAACTTCTATTAATTTTGTAACCGTAATATCAACTAATTCTGTTTATCATTTTTCTCCTCTTTTGCTGGAATGCTAATTTTGTATAGTAACTTTAAATAAAGAGCTTGGCGAGGTCAACAAATCCCTCGAAACAGACGTATTTGTTTTTGAATTATAAATTTGGTTTCATATTAACCTAAAAAATTAATGGTTTCTAAATTCTCTTCAGCCGTTTGGCTTATACTGCGATACCTCTTCAAAGAGATGCGGACCGTCTTTCCATTTCTTTTTATAAGTATGAATAACAAAGTGCTTGGTTTTTAAATAAATGCCATGAAAACATTTTATTCTTTACATAGCCTCGATCCCCGCCTAAATTAAAATAAAATCTTTTTTTGGTATGTGTATGTGCGTGCGTGCGTGTTGTGTGTATATGAGTATATGTGTGCGTGTGTGTGTGTGTATATGTGTGCGTGTGTGTGTGTGTGTGTATGTGTGTGCGTGCGTGCGCACATGTATATGTGCTCAGTAGAACTTCTGGGGTGTGATTTCATACAATTTTTGGAGCCGTTTCTTTTTTACTTCCTTGTACGAAGTAAAAAGGAAGTATTGTAATCGCGAAAAGTTTCAGGCAGCATATTTCAAATCAAATATCCATTTTGACCGCTATCGAATGCAATTTAATGATGATTTTGCGTGATATCTCTACGTAAGAACAAAATAAAAGACTCGTTTCCTTCAAAAAAATTATAAAACTGCTTTAAAATTAATTCTGAAGAGAATTTTTCTTGACGTCTGTACGAACGTATGTACGTACGTATCTCGCATAACTCAAAAACGAGTAGCCTTAGAACGTTGAAATTTTGTATATAGGACTGCTATAACATGTAGATGTGCACCTCGTATTTTGGTTGCAATCGGCCCCACCAAACGTATATAAATATATTTATATATATATCCACTCTGTTACCCGGCTTAGTGATCTCAGTTTCTTTACTCTTATATGTTTGTAAATTGTACATTTTTTGCTTTAAAAATGATTATATTATGTTGTTTTTATCTTCCGGTTAAGGTTTTTATGCCTTTAGTAAATCTGTATGCAATATTTTTAGAATTATCAACAATTTTAAAGTTGTCTAAGAGCCGCTAAGCCTTTTTTTTATGGCGGCCATTGATGTTTACATTTGAAACAGGAGACTAGTGGATTTGTTGCCAATCTAGAGAAACTTAGCTTCGCAACAACCAAGATAACGCATTTATTTATTATTGCCAATTAAATCATGCTTAATCCTTTCTGGAATTTTTTCGAGGACATAAGTGTTTAAGATTTACTTCGTAATTTTTAATATAGATAATTTGAGTTTTTATGTATTTTTGCCTTGTCGCGAAGTGAGAACTGAATTAATTGAATGAAAAATACTCAATCGTCTGTGAAAAACTGTTTCTTTTTTGTTTTGTTTGCTTAATTTCTTTTATACATAGTTCTAGCTTTATTATAGTATTTGAATAGAGCATGTGGCAACGATTAGATAATTCTTTAAATGATATACATTTTGTGCATTCTGAGTTATAATATGAATGAAATATAATACTGTTAAGTGAAGCTAGCGCCAGAGTGTCGCTATGGTAAAGAAATAGAGTGAATTTTAAAGAATACATTTATTCTATTGTGGTTATGCGTTGTCGGGGAAGTAGATTTAATTCAATTAATAAGTTTAAATGAAATGCAAGAAAAAATGCGTATAATTTAATATTCCGTACAAGGAAGTCATGTGGTGTACACGTCAGATTTTTTTTTTTTTTTTAATTTCAGATGGTGTTGTTCTAATCTGCATAACTTCTACGCTTTATTGGGGAGTAGCATTTATCATTTGAAAACTTCAAAAGGCTGCAATGTTTTACAATCAATAGTCACTGACAGAACTACCAGTTATTATAATATAAGAAAAAATCATTTTAATTTCCTGTAAAATTTCCTTTCAAGTCATAAGCACATTTACTGATATTGAAAATTTACTGTATTACGCGTAAATGAAATAGGTATTCACGAGAGAAGGTTTGAATTAAGGTAAAAAATTATGCACCTCTTATATAAACTGAACTTTTGATAACTGAACTAGTAGTTATTGACTAAGTTACTCAGATCTGATGTACCTAAAATAGACATTGATCATTTGAAAATCTTTTTCTGTGTGAATTTATTTTCGAAGTTATAGGATATTTTTCGTGCTGAACAATCTGGTGCCTAATGACTGACGGCACTCTTACGAGGGCCTTCCTAATTTATGAAAGCTATGTTATGCTTTCAAATCAGGATTTCTCGGCTATTTTAGACCCGTGTCCGGGGGCGTAGCTAGAGTTTCCAGCGCCCGGGGACAACTGAAAATTTGCGCCCCTTTCTGTGTGCCAAGAATGGAAAACATTTCATTAAAAAATTTCGTAGCATCAATTTGGCGCCCCTTGAATGCTGAGCCCGGGGACAGATGTCCCCCCTTGCCTCACCCTTGCCAGTTTTTCAGAGCTGTAACCTTTTACAACGGCCTTAAATTCAACTGTTTAAGACAAAGTTCAATTTCCAACAGAGAACTTACCATGTGTACATGGAATGCAAACGGCCTCATCAATAAGATCGATGAGGTCAAAGACTTTATTGTAGAGTACGATCTTAACGTTTTATTAGTCCGAGAGACTCACCTTACCCTAGGGAAAACTCCCAAAATTGGGAATTATGATATGTACAGTCGGTCACAAAAGTATTCGAACACCGGTACCCTATCAGAAAATGACAAGATGGCGTTTTTTTTTTTCTCTTTCTCTCTGTGTGTCGTGTTATTCCATCCTAGGTTTTCTTCTCCCCCCCCATCTTGGAAAAAACTGGAAAAAATTGGTTACGATCTCTTTTTGAATGGGGAGATGCCATTTTGAGAAAAAGCTGACGAACCTATCTTGGAGAATGAACATGACCGCTCTACACACCCTTTCTCTCTCTCTCTCTCTTTGAATTGGGAAGCCATTTTGGGAAAAAGCAGACGACCCTATCTTGGAGAATGGAAATGAACGCCTCTCCCTCTCTCTTTGAAATGGAAAGCCATTTTGGGACCCTCTATTCTTGGAGAGGGAGAAAACTGAAGTCTGCACTTCGCTGTCGCTGAAAAGCGGACCCTCTTCTTCTGATCTTGAAGAACTGGAAATGAACGCTCTACACGATCTCTCTTTGAATTCAGAAGGTATTTTGGGACCTTCTAATGTTGGAAAACTGAAATGAACGCTCTACGCATTTTCTCTCTCTCTCTCTTTGAGATGAGTAGCCATTTTGGAGGATTCTCCACCACCATCCTAACCTTGGAAAACTGAAATGAACGCTCTACACCTTCTCTCTCTCTCTCTCTGAAATTGGTAGCCATTTGAAAACTCCCTAAATTTGGAAAAAACAGAAATGAACGCTCTACACCATCTCTCTTTGAAAATGGGGGTTGTCATTTTGAGACCTCCCTCCCCTAAACTTGGAAAAAAAAACTGAAATGAACGCTCTACACTTTCTCTCTTTGGACATGGGTAGCCCTTTGGGGACCCTCTCCTGTTGGTATATAAAAAAAAGAACTGAAGTGAAGGCTCTACACAATCTCTCTTGGAATGGGATCCATATTTCGGGAAACGTGGATCACCTCATGCTGGAAAACTGAAGTGAACCACCAAGATTGGACTCTATATAATATTTTTTTTTAAATTGTCATCATGACCCTCCTCCAATTTGTTATTAAAAAAATTGTTTTTTTTTTGTTTTGGTTTTTATCCCATTTCCGATGTGATTTCAGAAATGCAATTCCATAACAGTTCAATTTCATTCGAGGTTAAATGATCTAAACAGTCTTTGACCCACCCATCCGTATGATTATTTTCTTCTCCTTCCTGTTGCACCAAATTTTGTAAGTCCATATAATCATTCCATACGGGAAGGGTTGGATCCTCACAAGGCTGTCTTGAAACACTTGGAGTCTCTTTGGGATGAGTGGAGGGATCTAGGATGTCTGGACCCGGCTGCGATTCTACCTCCATGATTTCTGGACCCGTTGGAACTTGTTTACCCGGCTGAAATTCTGCCTCCATGATTTCTGGACCCGTTGGAACTTGTGAACCCGGCTGTGATTCTGCCTCCATGATTTCTGGACCTGTTGGAACTTGTGGACCCGGCTGACATTCTACCTCTACGATGTCTGGACTTTTTGAAGCTTGTGGACCCGTCTGACATTCTACCTCTACGATGTCGGGACAGGTTGGAGGTGAAGAAAAAGAAGAAGAAGAAGAGGATACTGGAAGAGGTTCTGTCTGTGAGGAGTCCGAAAGAGGTTGCCTGTTTGAACAAGTCGGGGAAGAAGAAGAAGAAGAAGAAGAAGCTTCTGTATTCTGAAGCGGATCTTGCACGCCAGGTAGGTTCCGGTAAGTCGACCGTTTTTTAAGAGGTAATTTTTTTTTCTTCCTCCTCATCTTCAATTGTGATGACTTCAATTTCATTCCGTTGAAGGGTCGATTTTGTTTCGGGCCATGACAACGGTTTGGTCCAGCTCCTCTTATCATCTAAGGAAGGGATGGGTAAAGGTGGCGGAGGGTTTTCTTCTTCTTTTTCTTGAAACATCATCGGCGATTGGAAAGAAATCTCCTCTTTCAATTGTTTCCAAAGCGAGTACGAGCACCGATCGACGAGAAAGAGACTCTTCTGGGTTGTGACGATGAGATATTGTGTTTTCGGGGGAACGACATAGTTTTGAAAAGGTCTTAGAATATATTTCTTATATTTCATCCTGTCGCTGACTTTAAAACTTCTTTCCTTCAGATTGGGGGACGATGATTCGTAATAGGCGAGAGGAGCGGCTGTGGTCTGAACAATATGAACTTCGTCCTCAGCCGTCGTTCTCACTCCAAACGTAAAATATCGTTTCGTGAGAAAAATATTCTTCCACCGAAAACTCGTGCGCGGATCTGTATATCGCCGGTCTGTTTGAATGGGCCGTCTCAAAGCTCGATCCATCCGATTCCAAGAGAAGGGAGATTCCTCTTTCGTTTGTTGCGATTCGAATAAATTTCTGTATATATTCTGAACGAGCAGGTTGGAGGATTCGACATCTTGGTTGAAAGAAACGATCGCTTGATGAGGTGGTAAATGCGGAATAAATGTCGC
The DNA here is from genome assembly GCF_044657685.1 of Stegodyphus dumicola. NCBI lineage: Eukaryota > Metazoa > Arthropoda > Arachnida > Araneae > Eresidae > Stegodyphus > Stegodyphus dumicola. The sequence goes on from NC_140776.1 coordinate 42,613,098, forward strand.
ACAATGACACGCCAAAAAAATTTTCAAGTTGGAGATTTGCTTTAGCGTCTTCAAATCCTTCCCGTTCGAAATCCGTTGAGTCGGAAAAACGTCTAATAGCGACATGGCTCCCAATGGAAAAGAAATGATCTCGCCCAGTACTCTCGCGTTTTTATATATCTATATAGACACACACAGACACACATAGAGGCTCTATGACGTCCGTTTTATTTGTTTTTTTTTCTTTCTCTCTCTCTTCTTTCCAAGAAATCTTATCTCCATGACCTCTTTTTCTTTTCTTAAAAAGATGAATGTGTGTGGGAATGAGGAAGTGAAAGTAATAATTTAATAAACAAAAAATTATCCAACCATGACCTTCTTTTTTTTTTCAAAGTCAACCTTTCCAATACAAGGACGTCCAGAGATAGAGGAAGCAGGGAGAGAGGAGGAGGAGGGAAGGGAAGGTCACACTCTCTTTCTCTCTATAAATAAAAGGGGAGAGCCCCAAAGTCGTATTTTTGTCCAAGTGGATCATGAGGAGGCATCCCCAGCTCACTACGTGTATTCCTTTCAAATATAAATATGTTGATCTTTCCTTTTATATCATCCAAGGAGTCGTTTACCTGAAAGCCTCCGATTTTTCAAAATGTGCGGGTTATTATACCGTGGGGAGTTATCAAAAGATGCGGGACGAATTTTTGTCCGACGAAAACGTGTTGATGGCTCGTGACATTCCACCTTTGGATGCACAAATTTTGTTAATGAAACGAGCCAAATATTTTTACACGTCCCACTTTCTAACCGTTTCGCAAATGAATAGGATTATGGATCGTCTTGAGAAGACAAAAGGGATTCTCGTTCATTTTAGTGAATGGTTGCACAAATGTTTGCACGAACCTCTCTCGATCGAGAAGACTGGGAAGAATACCTATTATATTCTTCTCGAGGACTCTCCTCCTTCGTCTCATCATAGAGAGGCCACGACTTTTGAAAAAATCCTCGAGCAAGAAAAAATAGAATGGTGGAACAACTACCCCATCCCTCTCCCCGAGCATCAAGAGGAGCCTGTTCAGAAGAAAAAGAAAAAACCTTTCCAAAAGCCTATCCTCATCCTCCTCGATAATGATGGGGATGAGGAGAAGCCTGTTCAGATTCCTCTCAGTTTGTCAAAACCCGTCGAGGATGAAAAACCTCTCCCTTCCTCAAAACCCCTTGAAGAAGAGAGACCCCTCGAGAAGGAGAAATCTCTCCCATTGTCAAACGTCCTCGAAGATGAAAAACCTCTCCATTTATCAAGACCCCTCGAGAAGGAGGGACCTCTTCCTTTATCAAACCCCCTCGAAGATGAAAAACCTCTCCATTTATCAAGACCCCTCGAAAATGAGGGACCTCTCGATTTGTCAAAACCCCTCGAGGATAAGGGAACCAAAACTTCTCTCTCTTTCGAAGAGGAGGGACCTCTCAATTTGTCAAGACCCCTCAAGAATAAGGGAACCGAAAATCCTCTCCCTTTCTCAAGACTTCTCGAGGAGGAGGAGAGACCGCTCCATGTCTCAAGACAGGACCCCCCTCTATCTCTTGAGGATCCGAGGGAAACGATTCCTATTGAAAAACCATCTATCGACGATCCCCAGAAAAGGTCTTCGGAGGAGATTAGACTTCCATGTAGAAAACGAATCTGCCACAATCATCATCATCATCATCATCATAATAATAATAATATACCCCCTTCTCAACAACAGAATCCTACAACATTTGCAGATAAATGCATTCAAACCAATCCCTTTATAGTAACCCTTTTGATTGGAGAACCCGTGCATTAGCCTCGAAAAATAAAATGAGATTCTAGACTGTTTCTATGACCAGACTGTTAAGCCAATAGATAGGTCTAGCTCAGAATTTTTCTTTTTAAAAGAAAATAAATAAATAATCCAAAGACTATTCGTAAATATAAATGGTAAAGTCTTGAGTCGGCTGGAAAAAAATTTTCAGAGCTGAAAAAAATTCTACAACTCAAAAAAAAAAAAAAAACTTTTTGTTAATTTTTATCATGTCTTAGACATGATAAAAATTAACGACCCCCCTTCCCTTTTCGTCTGGGAATGTTGTCTCACTCTTTTGAAAAACAAATCGTGATTCATTCATGGAATGATTACCATTAGAGAAAGGATGAGTCATGATCTATTTTAAAAAGGGTGAGACATCCTTCCCAGACCAAAAGGGAGGGTCATTAATTTTTATCATGTCTAAAGACATGATAAAAATTAACCAAAAGTTTTTTTTTTTTTTTTTTCAGCTTTGAGAAATTTTTTTTCTCCCAGCCGATTCGAGACTTTACCATTTTTTTTAAGAATGATTTCTCTCTGATCTATTATTTCAGAATTCCAAGTTTCGCTTCAGAACCATCTATGCTGTTGAAGAAGTAACGTGATATATGTATTTTTTTTTAATGAGTTCTGTCAATATTGAATTGTGCAGGATTGACCTTGCGAATTTCTTCTCTGTGTCTTTAAATAATAATGATACCGAACTGCTTTTTGTAGAGCGCAATGGAAAAAACCTTTTGTATGGTTAGGACAATTCATGTGTTCGATCCCATTGTATTTGAGAATCTCTTGCGTCGATCCCGAAATGCAATAAATGGATCTTTGCAACCATTTCTCTAAAAACCGCCGTTTCATTTCTCCTCGCACCCAAATCATGGAAAAAGGTTCCGTCAACATCGTTAACACCCATGGAAAATAACTGTACGGAATTTCTCCTTCGTACCACGACAAGCCGTGATAATAATCACTCGCCCACACAGCGGTTCGTTTTTCTTTCTCGGTGAGCATTTGCCATGGAAACGGGGGATTAAAAACAAATACCCCTCGAGAAGTACCGTCCAATGTGACGTAAGCCAATTCTTTCACAATAAAGGCTCCTTGAGAATCGTAGAAACCTTCAAAGTCGAGCACGAGTTCCATGTTTTTTATTTCTTTTTCTTTCCAAGGTGACCTTTATTATTATTATTATTATTATGATGGATGTGTATTGAGATACGCACGATATTATTCAAAAAACAAATATATATACGAATGTGACCTTTCCCAGAATTCATACGACCTGTCACGTGCAACCTTCTCTCTCTATATATATAAAAGAGGAGACGGCGAGAGAACGCTATCCATTTTTTCCTTCAAGACACACAGCGAGAGAGAGAGAGAATTTTGTTTTCTTTTTTTCCTCAATTGAAGAAGATGGACATTTTGAGTGCCAAACCTCTCAAAGATTCCTACATTGTGTTGGACATGGAATACTTTCACTGTTATGATCCAAAGACGGGAGATATATGTTTCATCTTGAAAGAACTAGGCTACATCACTTGCGATTTAACCTTATGCGGATCCATGATTTTTCTCCCTCCTGTCCATTACGATGACTTATCGTCCCGCAATCAAGCTGTGGTCAACCAGACTACAAATAACCGACACAGCCTGCAATGGACCGAGGGTTGTCTTTCCTACGAGCATCTTCCTACAATCCTGAAAATACTGACCGAAAATGTGGAGGTGATCTACGTCAATGGATACGATAAAGCCGAATTTTTCAGCAAGCTCTGCCAGCGATCCGTTTATGAGTTTTACATCCCAGGGAAAACCGAGTGGCGGAACAAGTCGAAATGCACGCGACACCAATATTTCCAAAAGATGATTCATTGTGCCGAGAACAAGGTGAGAAATTTTCGATACCATTTGATGGAGGGTAGTTACGTTTTCCGGAAATTACATTGTTACCCCTCCGAGAGCAAAGCTGTCGAAGACGAAGAGGAGGCGGAAGAATCTCCCCAGGAGAACTCGTGCGACGATGAGGAAGAGGAGGAGGAGGAACTTTCTAATAATAATAATAAATGTCTAAGTTGGGATGCTTTAGAGACCCAAGAATATTGGTCTAAACCCTTATCTCACCTAGACCTGAAAGAGGATCCTCAAGTGTACTCTTTGTGGTCCTCTTCTAAAATTTGGTCTTGGAGAGAACCCTTGAATGTTCATGAATGAAATGGTACGAGGGCCATCCAGGAAGTAGATTACGTTTCCGTCTGTGTCCGCTAGGGGCGGGGCTAGCGCTGCCATCTTGGGGTCAGAGCGTTGCGCAGCTCAGTCTGCATCTAGCCGTGCTAGTGAGAGGTTCGTGCTGTGCTCCGTTCAGATACTGTGACGGTTTGAAATGTCTGCGTTAATTGAAAATCCCGCGAGGTGCGCTCAGTAATAAGGTTTCTGACTGCAAAAAACTGTAAACCGATAGAAATCTATCGGCAGCTTCGTGAAGTGTATGGGGACAACATTGTCACTGAAGGTGGAGTGCGTCAGTGGGTCATAAGATTTCAAAATGGCCGAACCAATGTTCACGACGAAGATCGAAGTGGGAGACCCAGCATAGTGACCGCCGAACTTCTCGAAAAAGTCGATGCTAAAGTCCGTGAAAATCGAAATTTCACAATAATGGAACTTTCTTTGAGTTTTCCACAAATTTCGCGAAGTTTGTTGCACGAAATCATCAGCGAAAAGCTTGGTTACCACAAGTTTTGTGCAAGATGATTCCAAAAATCTTGACAGAGGACCACAAAAATCAGCGAATGGCTGCAGCGTTGAACTTTTTGGACGCTTACCATAAGGATGGTGACTCTTTACTCGATCGCATCGTTACTGGTGACGAAACATGGGTGAAACATGTGAACTGTGAAACGAAATTGCAATCAATGCAGTGGGGGGCACACAAGTTCTCCCCAAAAACCCAAGAAATGCATGCAAACAATGTCGGCAAGGAAGATGATGGCGACTGTTTTTTGGGACAGAAAAGGTGTAATTTTGGTGGACTTCCTGGAAAGAGGCACTACAATAAACTCTCAAAGGTATTGCCAAACTCTCCAAAAACTCAGAAGAGCAATTCAAAACAAGCTCAGAGGAATGTTGAGCTCTAAGATCTTGTTGATTCACGACAACGCCCGGCCCCACACGGCAAATGTCACTCGTAAAGTTCTTGAATCTTTTAAGTGGGAGTTGTTTCCTCATCCGCCGTACAGTCCCGACCTGGCACCGAGCGACTTCCACCTATTCCCAGCAATGAAGAAGTGGCTGGCTATGCAGCGTTTTGATGACGACGCACAGCTGCAAGAAGAGGTAACGAAGTGGTTGAAGGCGCAGGCGGCCGAATTTTTCGACGAAGGAATTTCCAAGCTCGTACATCGCTACGATAAATGCCTTAATTTGTATGGTGACTATGTAGAAAAGTAGTATTTGAGTGTGGCTTTCATCTGTATATAATAAAATTTGTTTCCTATACTTTGTTTATTTTTTTATTCCAAAACGTAATCTACTTTCTGGATAGCCCTCGTATGTAAATCCCTAGAGAAAAAAAATAGAAAAAAAAAGTTCCTTTTTTTTGTAATATGTTGATTCTTTCCAATCCCATTTCTTTTCCATAACTCCACCCCAATCGACGAGAAGAAGAAGAATTTTCCAAGTTACACAAGACGTAGAAATATTTCACAAGGATTTATAAATTACACGCTCCCACATGATATATGTATAGAGAGAAAAAAACCCTCTGTTCTCTAGCCAATACGTCAAGACTTCCCTAAACTAAGAGAGATCATGAGTACCGAGGAAACCTTAGCAGAGCAAGTGGAAAGACTTTCAAAGAGATTAGAAGAGTTAAGACGGGATAGATTTACAGTTCCGCCGACTAAAGAGGAAACTATCATCGATTTCAACAAACCGCTGTACTTTCATCCCCTACCCCAAAGAATGAGACGAATGGACTCGCCGTTGAACAGTTCCAATGAGAAACAAAATGTCACTTATTTGAATAGCCAATTTCAACACATGAATATTTCATAAGTATTTTTTTTTGTTTTTTTCCCCTAAAGCGTAGGGAGATCGGATCAGTAGTTTTTCCCTTTTCATCGTCGAAAAAGATTGGGAGGAAAAATCTTTCTCAGCTCTCTCAGAAAAATTTTTAAGCCTTAAAAAAAAAAACATTTTGTTAATTTTTATCATGTCTTAGACATGATAAAAATTAACTCTACCCCCCTTTTGTCTGGGAATGTTGTCTCACACTTTCTAAAATAGACCATCACTCCTCCTTTCCTAAAGAATAGAATTCCAAGAATGGGATCTGGTCTATTTTTAGAAACGGTGAGACCCTATTTCCAGACAAAAGGCGGGTAGAGTTAATTTTTATCATGTCTAAAGTTCAGGGTCCATCCATCTTCTTATGTGAAACGGTGACCCTGACAAGATCGAGATAAACAAGTCCTGTGAGTTGTTTTGTAATCTTGACGCGATCCAAGAAAGACTTTTTATTTATTTTTTTTTGAAATAGGCGGGGGGTGGGGAGAGAAAATGTTCTCACGACCCTCAGATATCTTTTCATAAATATATTTTTTATCAAAGTGTTTTCTTTCATTCCGATCCTTTTAAGAGGTTGGAATGACCCTGACATTTAGATGGGGTCGCGATCCCGACAGATGTCGCGCGAGTATAAAAATGTGTATCCTCCGCGAGATTTCTTCAGAGAACAGAAGAAGACGTAAACTGAGGTGGTAAGTCCCTTTGGTCCTATGAATATGGTTTAATCATAACTTCATTTAAAAAGACCTTTGAAACTTTGAAACTTCTTAACCCTTTGAAAAGAAAAATGTCTCTTTCAAGACGACGACTCTAAAACGTTTTATTGTTTTTTCCCCCCCTTTCTAGATCTTCCCTGTTATACATATATACCTTTTCGATTCTCTTTTTTGCTCCTGTTTGTGGAAGACATCACCGTATTCATCGCCATGGCGTGTTCAGAAAACTTTATCGTGCTCGATCTAGAGGGTTTCCAGTCCTACAACCACAAGAAGGGTGAATTTACCTACGTTTTAAAAGAATTGGGCTATGCGACAAAAGATTTTTTGACCGTGGGATCGTTGACGTTTGCTCCTCCACCAACTGAATGAAAAAAACCAAAAGACGAATGCCTGGCTGATGAGAAACCGGCACGGACTTCGTTGGAACGAGGGTCATATTCCCTACAACCATTTAGGACGCATTCTCCAATCGCTCACTCACAGCTTCTCCACGATTTATGTGGTGGGATGTCAGAAAGCTAAATTCTTTGCTAAAGCCTTGGATTATCAAAAACCCGTGACGGAAATTTATGTGCCAGATGGAATCATTTGGAAGTATCGGGAAAAATGTGCCCGACATCATCAAAGGATGAAATATTTCCATTGTGCCGAAAACAAAGTGCGCAACTATCGATGGCATATTACGGAAGGAGATTTTCATATCAATCACGTCTATCCAGACGGAACGGAGAAAGAGGAGAGGATCCAGGAGGAAGCAGACAATCCTCTGCAAACTTTTGATAAGGCCTACGATCAGTTAGAGAAGGATCCGTCCCCACAAGCGTACGATAACCTCATCCAGAAATGGGATAATCTGTCCTGTTTCCAAGTGATGGAACATCCGGATGAGCATACGCGTTTAAACTTGATGGGCTCTTCTACTTCTTCTTCTTTGTCGTCAACTTCCTCCAATAACTCGAGGAAGACGGAGGGTTGGGGAGACATACCTGAAAATATTCCCCATTACGATCCAGCAGCCTGTTGGGACGAACCTTCCAAAGAATCTCATGAGACCCCCAAAATATCTTCAGAGGATCCAAAGACAAAATCCACTGAGTGTTGGGACAATGAACGGACGACTCATGATCCAAAATCTACTGAGACTATGTCCACTGAGTGTTGGGACAATGAACAGACGACTCATGCTCCAAAATCTACTGAGACTATGTCCACTGAATGTTGGGACAATGAACGGACGACCCATGCTCCAAAATCGACTGAGACTATGTCCACTGAGTGTTGGGACGATGAAACCGAAAAGACGACAGAGAATTGGGATGACCGTTCTCAAAAGTATTTGAATTGATATATACATAAACTCAGGAGAAAAAAAAATAAAGAAAAGATTTGTAGAAATAAGTAGAGAAAGGTTCTCCGCTTTCCCTATATTTATGGAAATGGACTGAGGAGAGAGAAAGAGAGACGAATCAGGAGACCAAAAAAAATGGGTCTTGGAAGGAATGAGTGCAAATGCATTCGATTCATTCCAAGACCCATTTTTTTGGGTCCCTCTCTCATCCAATCTTGGAAAAGAACTTTGTCCTATTTTTACATCCCCGTTTCTTTAAGAATGGGCTCACTGTTAACTATTTCAGCATTCGACGTTTCGCGTCCAATAATAACTGCCGGGTGTTCAAGAATGCAGATGCACCTACTAGATTTTCTACAGAGAAGCTTGACTGGATGGAGAGTGGATGACTTTTTCCAAGATTCTCGACTTTGGACCGTCAAGAGATAAAGGATCTTTTTATTTTTTTTCTTTTAAGAAAATTTATGGATAGATTCATTTCTTTTTGAATGGACCTAGAAAAATAGGACAAAGTTCTTTTCCAAGATTGGATGAGAGAGGGACCCAAAAAAAATGGGTCTTGGAAGGAATCGAATGCATTTGCACTCATTCCTTCCAAGACCCATTTTTTTTGGTCTCCTGATTCGTCTCTCTTTCTCTCTTTTCAGTCCATTTCCATAAATATAGGGAAAGCGGAGAACCTTTCTCTACTTATTTCTACAAATCTTTTCTTTATTTTTTTTTCTCCTGAGTTTATGTATATATCAATTCAAATACTTTTGAGAACGGTCATCCCAATTCTCTGTCGTCTTTTCGGTTTCATCGTCCCAACACTCAGTGGACATAGTCTCAGTCGATTTCGGAGCATGGGTCGTCCGTTCATTGTCCCAACATTCAGTGGACATAGTCTCAGTAGATTTTGGAGCATGAGTCGTCTGTTCATTGTCCCAACACTCAGTGGACATAGTCTTAGTGGATTTTGGATCATGAGTCGTCCGTTCATTGTCCCAACACTCAGTGGATTTTGTCTTTGGATCCTCTGAAGATATTTTGGGGCTCTCATGAGATTCTTTGGAAGGTTCGTCCCAACAGGCTGCTGGATCGTAATGGGGAATATTTTCAGGTATGTCTCCCCAACCCTCCGTCTTCCTCGAGTTATTGGAGAAGTTGACGACAAAGAAGAAGAAGTAGAAGAGCCCATCAAGTTTAAACGCGTATGCTCATCCGGATGTTCCATCACTTGGAAACAGGACAGATTATCCCATTTCTGGATGAGGTTATCGTACGCTTGTGGGGACGGATCCTTCTCTAACTGATCGTAGGCCTTATCAAAAGCTTGCAGAGGATTGTCTGCTTCCTCCTGGATCCTCTCCTCTTTCTCCGTTCCGTCTGGATAGACGTGTTTGATATGAAAATCTCCTTCCGTAATATGCCATCGATAGTTGCGCACTTTGTTTTCGGCACAATGGAAATATTTCATCCTTTGATGATGTCGGGCACATTTTTCCCGATACTTCCAAATGATTCCATCTGGCACATAAATTTCCGTCACGGGTTTTTGATAATCCAAGGCTTTAGCAAAGAATTTAGCTTTCTGACATCCCACCACATAAATCGTGGAGAAGCTGTGAGTGAGCGATTGGAGAATGCGTCCTAAATGGTTGTAGGGAATATGACCCTCGTTCCAACGAAGTCCGTGCCGGTTTCTCGTCAGCCAGGCATTCGTCTTTTGGTTTTTTTCATTCAGTTGGTGGAGGAGCAAACGTCAACGATCCCACGGTCAAAAAATCTTTTGTCGCATAGCCCAATTCTTTTAAAACGTAGGTAAATTCACTCTTCTTGTGGTTGTAGGACTGGAAACCCTCTAGATCGAGCACGATAAAGTTTTCTGAACACGCCATGGCGATGAATACGGTGATGTCTTCCACAAACAGGAGCAAAAAAAGAGAATCGAAAAGGTATATATGTATAACAGGGAAGATCTAGAAAGGGGGGGAAAAACAATAAAACGTTTTAGAGTCGTCGTCTTGAAAGAGACATTTTTCTTTTCAAAGGGTTAAGAAGTTTCAAAGTTTCAAAGGTCTTTTTAAATGAAGTTATGATTAAACCATATTCATAGGACCAAAGGGACTTTCCAGCTCAGTTCACGTCTTTTTCTGTTCTCTGAAGAAATCTCGCGGAGGATACACATTTTTATACTCGCGCGACATCTGTCGGGATCGCGACCCCATCTAAATGTCAGGGTCATTCCAACCTCTTAAAAGGATCGGAATGAAAGAAACACTTTGATAAAAAATATATTTATGAAAAGATATCTGAGGGTCGTGAGAACATTTTCTCTCCCCACCCCCCGCCTATTTCAAAAAAAATAAATAAAAAGTCTTTCTTGGATCGCGTCAAGATTACAAAACAACTCACAGGACTTGTTTATCTCGATCTTGTCAGGGTCACCGTTTCACATAAGAAGATGGATGGACCCTGAACTTTAGACATGATAAAAATTAACTCTACCCGCCTTTTGTCTGGAAATAGGGTCTCACTATTTCTAAAAATAGACCAGATCCCATTCTTGGAATTCTATTCTTTAGGAAAGGAGGAGTGACGGTCTATTTTTAGAAAGTGTGAGACAACATTCCCAGACAAAAGGGGGGTAGAGTTAATTTTTATCATGTCTAAGACATGATAAAAATTAACAAAAAGTTTTTTTTTTTTTTTTAAGGCTTAAAAATTTTTCTGAGAGAGCTGAGAAAGATTTTTCCTCCCAATCTTTTTCGACGATGAAAAGGCAAAAACTACTGATCCGATCTCCCTACGCTTTAGGGAAAAAAAACAAAAAAAAATACTTATGAAATAATCATGTGTTGAAATTGGCTATTCAAATAAGTGACATTTTGTTTCTCATTGGAACTGTTCAACGGCGAGTCCATTCGTCTCATTCTTTGGGGTAGGGGATGAAAGTACAGCGGTTTGTTGAAATCGATGATAGTTTCCTCTTTAGTCGGCGGAACTGTAAATCTATCCCGTCTTAACTCTTCTAATCTCTTTGAAAGTCTTTCCACTTGCTCTGCTAAGGTTTCCTCGGTACTCATGATCTCTCTTAGTTTAGGGAAGTCTTGACGTATTGGCTAGAGAACAGAGGGTTTTTTTCTCTCTATACATATATCATGTGGGAGCGTGTAATTTATAAATCCTTGTGAAATATTTCTACGTCTTGTGTAACTTGGAAAATTCTTCTTCTTCTCGTCGATTGGGGTGGAGTTATGGAAAAGAAATGGGATTGGAAAGAAATCAACATATTACAAAAAAAAGGAACTTTTTTTTTTCTATTTTTTTTTCTCTAGGGATTTACATACCATTTCATTCATGAACATTCAAGGGTTCTCTCCAAGACCAAATTTTAGAAGAGGACCACAAAGAGTACACTTGAGGATCCTCTTTCAGGTCTAGGTGAGATAAGGGTTGAGACCAATATTCTTGGGTCTCTAAAGCATCCCAACTTAGACATTTATTATTATTATTAGAAAGTTCATCCTCCTCCTCCTCCTCATCGTCGCACGAGTTCTCCTGGGGAGATTCTTCCGCCTCCTCTTCGTCTTCGACAGCTTTGCTCTCGGAGGGGTAACAATGTAATTTCCGGAAAACGTAACTACCGTCCATCAAATGGTATCGAAAATTTCTCACCTTGTTCTCGGCACAATGAATCATCTTTTGGAAATATTGGTGTCGCGTGCATTTCGACTTGTTCCGCCACTCGGTTTTCCCTGGGATGTAAAACTCATAAACGGATCGCTGGCAGAGCTTGCTGAAAAATTCGGCTTTATCGTATCCATTGACGTAGATCACCTCCACATTTTCGGTCAGTATTTTCAGGATTGTAGGAAGATGCTCGTAGGAAAGACAACCCTCGGTCCATTGCAGGCTGTGTCGGTTATTTGTAGTCTGGTTGACCACAGCTTGATTGCGGGACGATAAGTCATCGTAATGGACAGGAGGGAGAAAAATCATGGATCCGCATAAGGTTAAATCGCAAGTGATGTAGCCTAGTTCTTTCAAGATGAAACATATATCTCCCGTCTTTGGATCATAACAGTGAAAGTATTCCATGTCCAGCACAATGTAGGAATCTTTGAGAGGTTTGGCACTCAAAATGTCCATCTTCTTCAGTTGAGGAAAAAAAGAAAACAAAATTCTCTCTCTCTCTCGCTGTGTGTCTTGAAGGAAAAAATGGATAGCGTTCTCTCGCCGTCTCCTCTTTTATATATATAGAGAGAGAAGGTTGCACGTGACAGGTCGTATGAATTCTGGGAAAGGTCACATTCGTATATATATTTGTTTTTTTGAATAATATCGTGCGTATCTCAATACACATCCATCATAATAATAATAATAATAAAGGTCACCTTGGAAAGAAAAAGAAATAAAAAACATGGAACTCGTGCTCGAAGGTTTCTACGATTCTCAAGGAGCCTTTATTGTGAAAGAATTGGCTTACGTCACATTGGACGGTACTTCTCGAGGGGTATTTGTTTTTAAACCCCCGTTTCCATGGCAAATGCTCACCGAGAAAGAAAAACGAACCGCTGTGTGGGCGAGTGATTATTATCACGGCTTGTCGTGGTACGAAGGAGAAATTCCGTACAGTTATTTTCCATGGGTGTTAACGATGTTGACGGAACCTTTTTCCATGATTTGGGTGCGAGGAGAAATGAAACGGCGGTTTTTAGAGAAATGGTTGCAAAGATCCATTTATTGCATTTCGGGATCGACGCAAGAGATTCTCAAATACAATGGGATCGAACACATGAATTGTCCTAACCATACAAAAGGTTTTTTCCATTGCGCTCTACAAAAAGCAGTTCGGTATCATTATTATTTAAAGACACAGAGAAGAAATTCGCAAGGTCAATCCTGCACAATTCAATATTGACAGAACTCATTAAAAAAAATACATATATCACGTTACTTCTTCAACAGCATAGATGGTTCTGAAGCGAAACTTGGAATTTTGAAATAATAGATCAGAGAGAAATCATTCTTAAAAAAAATGGTAAAGTCTCGAATCGGCTGGGAGAAAAAAAATTTGTCAGAGATGAAAAAAAAAAAAAAACTTTTGGTTAATTTTTATCATGTCTTTAGACATGATAAAAATTAATGACCCTCCCTTTTTGTCTGGGAAGGATGTCTCACCCTTTCTAAAAATAGATCATGACTCATCCTTTCTCTAATGGTAATCATTCCATGAATGAATCACGATTTGTTTTTCAAAAGAGTGAGACAACATTCCCAGACGAAAAGGGAAGGGGGGGTCGTTAATTTTTATCATGTCTAAGACATGATAAAAATTAACAAAAAGTTTTTTTTTTTTTTTTTTTTTTTTTTTTTGAGTTGTAGAATTTTTTTCAGCTCTGAAAATTTTTTTCCAGCCGACTCAAGACTTTACCATTTATATTTACGAATAGTCTTTGGATTATTTATTTATTTTCTTTTAAAAAGAAATGTTCTGAGCTAGACCTATCTATTGGCTTAACATTCTGGTCATAGAAACAGTCTAGAATCTCATTTTATTTTTCGAGGCTAATGCACGGGTTCTCCAATCAAAAGGGTTACTATAAAGGGATTGGTTTGAATGCATTTATCTGCAAATGTTGTAGGATTCTGTTGTTGAGAAGGGGGTATATTATTATTATTATTATTATTATTATTATTATGATGATGATGATGATTGTGGCAGATTCGTTTTCTACATGGAAGTCTAATCTCCTCCGAAGACCTTTTCTGGGGATCGTCGATAGATGGTTTTTCAATAGGAATCGTTTCCCTCGGATCCTCAAGAGATAGAGGGAGGTCCTGTCTTGAGACATGGAGCGGTCTCTCCTCCTCCTCGAGAAGTCTTGAGAAAGGGAGAGGATTTTCGGTTTCCTTATTCTTGAGGGGTCTTGACAAATTGAGAGGTCCCTCCTCTTCGAAAGAGAGAGAAGTTTTGGTTCCCTTATCCTCGAGGGGTTTTGACAAATCGAGAGGTCCCTCATTTTCGAGGGGTCTTGATAAATGGAGAGGTTTTTCATCTTCGAGGGGGTTTGATAAAGGAAGAGGTCCCTCCTTCTCGAGGGGTCTTGATAAATGGAGAGGTTTTTCATCTTCGAGGACGTTTGACAATGGGAGAGATTTCTCCTTCTCGAGGGGTCTCTCTTCTTCAAGGGTTTTTGAGGAAGGGAGAGGTTTTTCATCCTCGACGGGTTTTGACAAACTGAGAGGAATCTGAACAGGCTTCTCCTCATCCCCATCATTATCGAGGAGGATGAGGATAGGCTTTTGGAAAGGTTTTTTCTTTTTCTTCTGAACAGGCTCCTCTTGATGCTCGGGGAGAGGGATTGGGTAGTTGTTCCACCATTCTATTTTTTCTTGCTCGAGGATTTTTTCAAAAGTCGTGGCCTCTCTATGATGAGACGAAGGAGGAGAGTCCTCGAGAAGAATATAATAGGTATTCTTCCCAGTCTTCTCGATCGAGAGAGGTTCGTGCAAACATTTGTGCAACCATTCACTAAAATGAACGAGAATCCCTTTTGTCTTCTCAAGACGATCCATAATCCTATTCATTTGCGAAACGGTTAGAAAGTGGGACGTGTAAAAATATTTGGCTCGTTTCATTAACAAAATTTGTGCATCCAAAGGTGGAATGTCACGAGCCATCAACACGTTTTCGTCGGACAAAAATTCGTCCCGCATCTTTTGATAACTCCCCACGGTATAATAACCCGCACATTTTGAAAAATCGGAGGCTTTCAGGTAAACGACTCCTTGGATGATATAAAAGGAAAGATCAACATATTTATATTTGAAAGGAATACACGTAGTGAGCTGGGGATGCCTCCTCATGATCCACTTGGACAAAAATACGACTTTGGGGCTCTCCCCTTTTATTTATAGAGAGAAAGAGAGTGTGACCTTCCCTTCCCTCCTCCTCCTCTCTCCCTGCTTCCTCTATCTCTGGACGTCCTTGGATTGGAAAGGTTGACTTTGAAAAAAAAAAGAAGGTCATGGTTGGATAATTTTTTGTTTATTAAATTATTACTTTCACTTCCTCATTCCCACACACATTCATCTTTTAAGAAAAGAAAAAGAGGTCATGGAGATAAGATTTCTTGGAAAGAAGAGAGAGAGAAACAAAAAAAAAACAAATAAGACGGACGTCATAGAGCCTCTATGTGTGTCTGTGTGTGTCTATATAGATATATAAAAACGCGAGAGTACTGGGCGAGATCATTTCTTTTCCATTGGGAGCCATGTCGCTATTAGACGTTTTTCCGACTCAACGGATTTCGAACGGGGAGGATTTGAAGACGCTAAAGCAAATCTCCAACTTGAAAATTTTTTTGGCGTGTCATTGTGCGACATTTATTCCGCATTTACCACCTCATCAAGCGATCGTTTCTTTCAACCAAGATGTCGAATCCTCCAACCTGCTCGTTCAGAATATATACAGAAATTTATTCGAATCGCAACAAACGAAAGAGGAATCTCCCTTCTCTTGGAATCGGATGGATCGAGCTTTGAGACGGCCCATTCAAACAGACCGGCGATATACAGATCCGCGCACGAGTTTTCGGTGGAAGAATATTTTTCTCACGAAACGATATTTTACGTTTGGAGTGAGAACGACGGCTGAGGACGAAGTTCATATTGTTCAGACCACAGCCGCTCCTCTCGCCTATTACGAATCATCGTCCCCCAATCTGAAGGAAAGAAGTTTTAAAGTCAGCGACAGGATGAAATATAAGAAATATATTCTAAGACCTTTTCAAAACTATGTCGTTCCCCCGAAAACACAATATCTCATCGTCACAACCCAGAAGAGTCTCTTTCTCGTCGATCGGTGCTCGTACTCGCTTTGGAAACAATTGAAAGAGGAGATTTCTTTCCAATCGCCGATGATGTTTCAAGAAAAAGAAGAAGAAAACCCTCCGCCACCTTTACCCATCCCTTCCTTAGATGATAAGAGGAGCTGGACCAAACCGTTGTCATGGCCCGAAACAAAATCGACCCGGCAACGGAATGAAATTGAAGTCATCACAATTGAAGATGAGGAGGAAGAAAAAAAATTACCTCTTAAAAAACGGTCGACTTACCGGAACCTACCTGGCGTGCAAGATCCGCTTCAGAATCCAGAAGCTTCTTCTTCTTCTTCCCCGACTTGTTCAAACAGGCAACCTCTTTCGGACTCCTCACAGACAGAACCTCTTCCAGTATCCTCTTCTTCTTCTTCTTCTCCTCCTCCAACCTGTCCCGACATCGTAGAGGTAGAATGTCAGACGGGTCCACAAGCTTCAAAAAGTCCAGACATCGTAGAGGTAGAATGTCAGCCGGGTCCACAAGTTCCAACAGGTCCAGAAATCATGGAGGCAGAATCACAGCCGGGTTCACAAGTTCCAACGGGTCCAGAAATCATGGAGGCAGAATTTCAGCCGGGTAAACAAGTTCCAACGGGTCCAGAAATCATGGAGGTAGAATCGCAGCCGGGTCCAGACATCCTAGATCCCTCCACTCATCCCAAAGAGACTCCAAGTGTTTCAAGACAGCCTTGTGAGGATCCAGCCCTTCCCGTATGGAATGATTATATGGACTTACAAAATTTAGTGCAACAGGAAGGAGAAGAAAATAATCATACGGATGGGTGGGTCAAAGACTGTTTAGATCATTTAACCTCGAATGAAATTGAACTGTTATGGAATTGCATTTCTGAAATCACATCGGAAATGGGATAAAAACCAAAACAAAAAAAACAATTTTTTAATAACAAATTGGAGGAGGGTCATGATGTCAATTTAAAAAAAAATATTATATAGAGTCCAATCTTGGTGGTTCACTTCAGTTTTCCAGCATGAGGTGATCTACGTTTCCCGAAATATGGATCCCATTCCAAGAGAGATTGTGTAGAGCCTTCACTTCAGTTCTTTTTTTTTATATACCAAGAGGAGAGGGTCCCCAAAGGGCTACCCATGTCCAAAGAGAGAAAGTGTAGAGCGTTCATTTCAGTTTTTTTTCCAAGTTTAGGGGAGGGAGGTCTCAAAATGACACCCCCCCATTTTCAAAGAGAGATGGTGAAGAGCGTTCATTTCTGTTTTTTCCAAAGTTAGGGAGTTTTCAAATGGCTACCCATTTCAGAGAGAGAGAGAGAGAGAAGGTGTAGAGCGTTCATTTCAGTTTTCCAATGTTAGGATGGTGGTGGAGAATCCTCCAAAATGGCTACTCATCTCAAAGAGAGAGAGAGAGAAAATGCGTAGAGCGTTCATTTCAGTTTTCCAACATTAGAAGGTCCCAAAATACCTTTTGAATTCAAAGAGAGATCGTGTAGAGCGTTCATTTCCAGTTCTTCAAGATCAGAAGAGGGTCCGCTTTTCAGAGACAGCGAAGTGCAGACTTCAGTTTTCTCCCTCCCCAAGAATAGAGGGTCCCAAAATGGCTTTCCATTTCAAAGAGAGAGGGAGAGGCGTTCATTTCCATTCTCCAAGATAGGATCGTCTGCTTTTTCCCAAAATGGCTTCCCAATTCAAAGAGAGAGAGAGAGAGAGAGAAAGGGTGTGTAGAGCGGTCATGTTCATTCTCCAAGATAGGGTCGTCAGCTTTTTCTCAAAATGGCATCTCCCCATTCAAAAAGAGATCGTAACCAATTTTTCCCAGTTTTTTCCAAGATGGGGGGGAGAAGAAAACCTAGGATGGAATAACACGACACACAGAGAGAAAGAGAAAAAAAACGCCATCTTGTCATTTTCTGATAGGGTACCGGTGTTCGAATACTTTTGTGACCGACTGTCTGATTATACTGGGAGAACCATAAAATCGGAAAAGCGATGGGTTTCACAGTTAACGAGACAATCGAAGACAGACTGGGAAAGAGAGATCCTTTTTTTTAGCTGAGAAGCAGATTACCCTGGAAATCCGTGACTCTGACCATATAATTTCTCCATAGACTCTTTGAACGGTATTCAGGAGACATCCTCCATGAGGGAAAAAAATCTCCCCTTCCCCTTCTAAATCGACTGGAAAGAGAATGAGGTGGAAGAGATCCATCCACGAGAGATCATACTCTTGAACGTCAGACAAATATGAAGTCGAATAGCTTAAACAAAAAATGCTTGAAAAGTCATCGAGTCTCGAAAATCTAGGCCTGTCTCTCTGAAGGAAATGAGAAAATGGGAATCTGTGTTTTTCTTCCTCAACGGCTGACATTCATCTGAAGTGACACTCGAAATGTTTAAATAGATAAACGAGAATCCATTCTTAAAAAAATGACGCTGTGTCGTCAATTGGAGAATCGAGTCGGCTGGGAAAAGATTTTGAGAGCCAGGAAAAAAAATTTTCTAACTCTATAAAAAAAAAAAAAACTTTTTGTTAATTTTTATCATGTCTTTAGACATGATAAAAATTAACTACCTTCCCCTTTTGTCTGGGAATGTTGTCTCACCGTTTCTAAAAATAGACCATCACTCATCCTTTCTAAAAAGAATAAAATTCCAAGAATGGGTTCTGGTCTATTTTTAGAAACGGAGAGACAATATTCCCAGACAAAAGGAGGGTAGAGTTAATTTTTATCATGTCTATAAGACATGATAAAAATTAACCAAAAGTTTTTTTTTTTTTTTTTTTTTTTTTTTTTTTAGAGTTAGGGAATTTTTTTCCCGGCTCTCAAAATTTTTTCCCAGCCGAATCGATTCTCCATTGACAAGACAGCGCCATTTTTTTTAAGAATAAACTCTCGCTTATCTATTTAAGCATTCCCAGTTTGGCTTTAGATGAGTGTCAGCCGTTGAAGAAAAAGCATCCTGTCACTTGGGAGAGACATATTTTGAGGAGTCAATATGTTGTGTGGACCGTTGAGATAGATTTTTCTCTTCCCATTGTGTGGACATTGTTGAGCGTTTTGTGAAGCTTTGAAAGAATGGAGGGGTTTTGATGGAGAATATTTCTTTTTATTGAATTTTAAAAAAAAGATTTAAGATTCACATTTTATAACAGGTTTTACATGGAAAGAAGGTTTTTCTTCTAGTTTGACGACTTCTTTTTCTTCGGAGATGTTTCTATTGGAAAGATGGAAGGAAAGACGATTCCCACATTGAAGAAGGTTCATGAGAAACTCGTACGGATCCTTGTTCTCTTCTCGAGCCGATATATCATACGGAATCCGGGACATGTTTTGCAATCGCTATTTTTGCTTGCTCGCCAATTTCATGCGGGGACGAAACTGGTCCAGAATATACAATCCCTGGGGTTGAGTCACTCGAGAAAAAGCGACATATTGCTGAAATCGATTAAAAGGTCCGTGCATGTAAATTGCGGTCGACGGAAAGGTGGCTCCTTGGGCTTTATGAGCCGTAATCGCTTCGGCTAACATCAAAGGAAACTGTTCGCGATAAAATGCGAGTGTTTTTGTCGAACATGTGTCAATACGAATGGAGACGCGATCAATAGGAGCTAGACTATTCGAAAATTGCAGCCAGACACGCGTCACAACTCCGTCTTCATCCTGGTCTATTTGGTGTAGTGTTCCAATCGCTCCATTCATCCATCCTTTGGATCTGTCGAGCGTTTTAGTCAACTGATATCGCGCTCCTCTTTGTAAATGGAGGACGGATTCGAGATTCGCCATCTGAGATCGATGTAAATGTTGACTCCGTTTGATCATCCTCTTCCGCAATTTTTCGTCTCGGAATAAATCACGTCTCGAGCCAGACACGAACAGTACGTCCCTCGGGATTGGAGACGTTTCCTATTATATTTCTCTGCATCCTTGCTCGAAAAACAGAGAATAATAGCTTCGCGAGGAATTTCGTCGAAACTGCGAACGCGGGACTGGAAAAATGCCACATCGTCCGGTTATAAAAAGTGATTTCTCGTTAAACGATCGAGTCTCTCCTCGTAATCCAGAGAGAATCGCATACATTCGAATAGTTCATAGTAGAGCGTGGATTGAGGCGTCCACCACCCTTCAGAATAAAAAATGGGCGTGTCGCGAATCGGTTGGAGCTGCTGCAAATCTCCGAATTTAATCATATGCACATTCCCAAACGGTTTATCCGGCACATGACACAATTGTCGAAGTTGCTGGTCGAGGCGCGAAAATAAATTGGATCCGATTGTGGAAACGTCATCCAAAATCACCATCCGTAAAGGAGCATACAGGGGTCTGTAATAGTCTAAAGTCTCTTGGGTCAGAGGTCGAACAAAAGTCCCGTTCATTTGAAGACGCAGGGCATGATGCAAAGTATCTCCCGTAATGTAAACCGCTCCTTGAGCACTAAGTGCGAGTTTGAGAACCGAGCACGCTTCGCTAAAAAGAGGCGTTCGAATCAGAGTTTGGTATAAAGCTTGGATCAGGAAAGATTTACCCGTTCCGGCAGATCCTTGCACAATAATATCCAGAGGAGGGGGACGTTTCGATTCAGGTAACGCGCAATAGGTGTACAAACGAACGAGAACGTAGAGCAGGAAATTGTATTGCTCTTTATTACATTGTCGAATACATTTTTGATAGGCTTCTTCGGACCACATATCCTTATACTGCAAATTCGTATAGCTTTCCCACTGCTTGGGAGGAAGATGTTTCTTTCGCGGTCGGGAGTTTTTTTTAAGAACAGCATAACGTTCCCTTTGAAGTATTCGTTCTCGCTCTCGATTAGCTGAATTGCTTCGCCAGCGTCGTTTCTGTTCACGTATTCTTTCCCTAAGACGTTCTCTACTGGATAGGCTCATCGTGACACCACTCAAAAAGGTGAAGTGTGTGTATAGAAAATCACTTCCTTTAATTTATATACATATACTTTTTGAGGAGGGGGGATGTGAAATGACCTCGTCTCCAAACGAACCAATAGCACTTCGAGAAGACTTGGAACGAGATAGGTTTCTTAGAAAGAGAGAGAGCGACACAAAAAAAATATATAAAAAATCAGAATGATTTATCCGTCGACCTCTGGGCTAAAAGTAAACAAACAAAATTTGAAAAGGTCAAGGTGAACTCACTGAATTCACCTTAGAAATCAGATAGGAAAAAAAAAATGAGGGTACCCATGTTTCCTCTTCAACAACATAGACTCATCTAAAACGAAACTCGGAATGCTTACACAAATAAACAAGAATCCATTCTTAAATAAAAAAATGGGGACGTCTTGTCGATCGAGTCGGCTGGAAAAAATTTCTGTTACTCTGAAAAAAAAAAAAAAAACTTTTGGTTAATTTTTATCATGTCTTCTAGACATAATAAAAATTAATGAACCCCCTTTTTGTCTGGGAAGGATGTCTCACTCTTTCTAAAAATAGACCATCACTCACCCTTTCTAATAGCAACAATTCCAAGAATGAGTCATGGTTTGTTTTTTCGAATTTTCGAATGGGTGAGACATCCTTCCCAGACAAAAAGAGGGGACAGTTAATTTTTATCATGTCTATAAGACATGATAAAAATTAACCAAAAGTTTTTTTTTTTTTTTTTTCAAAGCTTTGAGAATTTTTTTTCTAGCCGACTTGGATGGACAAGACATCTCCGGATTCTTTCTGGAATGGACTCTATGATCTATTTAAACATTTCGAGTTCCGAGTTTCGCTTCAGTTGAGTGTGAGCCGTTCAAGAAGAAGAAACCATCCTGTGAGTGGAGAGAGAGAACTATTCCTTTTTCCATTCACCCGTTGTGTTGAACCGTTCAGATATTTGCTTTTATTAATATTTTTTTTTCCTAACCCACCCGTCTTTAAACAATGGAATAGTTTGAAAGGGTCAACCCATTTTATAGATATCAACCTCATACCCTCATCTCAACGGGTCTCGAGTGGGAGGAAGGAAGGAGCAGGCGACGAGAACTAAGCATGTCTGTTTATCGAGTAGACGCATCGGGGAAAGAACGATACCCGACCGACCCCCAACATCCTCACTACGAATTATACGTTACGGATCCTGAAGGAAATCCTATCTTGGCTCGAGACGAAAACGGTCATGAGTATTACGCGGTAGATTTAAACGGAAACCAATACATTTTAGCTCCTCGACGGTATGCCCGAACGGCTTTTGGACGAGAATACTACCCGAAATTTCAAAATGGGGACGAGTATTCGCTTTATACGTCTGTTTTATTCCCTTATGCCAAAGACGAATCGGGGCATGAAATGTATCCTAAAAAGGCGGATGGAGTCGAATATTGTTTAACGGCCGGCGATCGAATTCGTTATGCTCGCGATGCTTGGGGAAACGAGTTTTATCCTCGAAGAGCGGATCAGCAAACGGAATACCTCTGTGAAGGAGTGGGGTATGCGAAAAGAGCGGACGGATCCGAAACGTATCCTAAATTTTATATCTACACTTCTGGTTAAGATCTCTCTCTCTCTATCGAAAGAGAAGAAAATAATAAAGAGTGTGTTACTGCAATGGAGCATTCTGACGCGGAACCTGTTTCGTATTCCATTTGGTGTGTGAAATGCCGAGCCAAGACCGATACGGTCGACGTCCACTATCGCATGTCGAAAAATCGACGGCCGATGGTCACGGGAAAATGTCAAGCGTGTGGAACCAAGAAACAACAGTTTATTACAAATGCTTCCGTTCCACCTGGAATTCAGTTCCTGGATGAGGAGGAAGAAAACGGAAAATGTTCCGAGTAAGAAGAAACAAGTATATTCAAATCAAAAATTGGAAAAAGATGGATCTTACTATTATCTGCTCTCCTAAAGCGGGTGGTTATCCTTTACAGTTTGGCATACAGACGGATTCGCATAATCCGATTCCAAGACTCGTGAATTTTCCTCAACCAGCAACTCCACCCTTAGATACTTCTTCTTTGAATGAGTTTTCTAGCATTCTGAAAGAATATCTAAACGTCGTGAGAGAATTGATTCTTCCCCTGCAACGAAATGTTGAAGAAAAGAGCTCTGAATGTGGAAGCAAGGACACGGATCCAAAGCCAAATTCGGAGGGTTAAAAGGGATAGGTGTAAGTCCATTATTAAAAAAAAAAGAAACAATGGTGATGTCATGTCTTGTCGATCGAGTCGGCTAGAAAAAATTCTCTAGATAAGATTGAAAAAAAAAAACTTTTGGTTAATTTTTATCATGTCTTACAGACATGATAAAAATTAACTCTCTCTTCTTTTTGTCTGGGAAGGATGTCTCACCCTTTCTAAAAATAGACCATCATTCACCCTTTTTCAAGGCAATTATTCCAAGAATGAGTCATGATCTATTTTTAGAAACGGTGAGACAACCTTCCTAGACAAAAAGGAGGGACAGTTAATTTTTATCATGTCTAGAAGACATGATAAAAATTAACCAAAAGTTTTTTTTTCATCACTTAAAAAATATTTTCCAGAGCTCTGAGAATTTTTTTTCCCAGCCGAATCGATGATCCAAACAACAAGACATCCAAAATTGTTTCTAGAAGAAACTCTCGCTTCTCTATTTAAACCCCTCGCGTTTCCAACTTCAGATCCGTGTGTGCTGTGCACTCAACCTAGAATTGCGCTTCTCCTTCCTCCTGGAAAGAGCCTTTTTTTTTCCTGAGCTCTTAGCATTTTTTCTCAGCTTCATTTCCATTCTCCAGGTTTCTGTCTCCTCCTTTCCGTTAACACTGCAAAATTTCTAAATTTCTCATCACTCGGAGCTTGGAAATCTGTCATAAAAAAAAACATGACATAGCTCTGCTTTCAAGGAGTCGGTTTAGATTCGTCAGGATCATGGCTGATTTTCCATGACGGCTCTCCAACCTCAATATTAGAGTTTGAAAGGAATAAGGTAAAAAAGTTCGTCCTAGATATCCAACGAAACGTAAAAAGAGCGACGAGGATGTAAAAAAGCTACGACTCTTTCCAGAAGGGGGAGGGAGCAATGGATATTCAGGTGAGTCCACAGCATGGACTGCACGAAAATGAAACGACTTCCGCAGATAACAGAATGTTCGAGATGTCTCTCGTCGATCAAGTCAGCTGGTAAAATTTTTCTAAGAGCTGAGAAAAATGTTCGCATACCTTCACAGAAATTCTTTCCAGGAGGGAGAAGTGTATATCCAGGTCGAATTCACAGCACAGACTGAACTAAAGTTGGAAACACGAGTGGTTTAAATAGAGAAGGGAGAGTTCCTTCTAGAAACAATTTGGATCTGTCTTGTTTGGATCATCGAGTCGGCTGGGAAAAAATTCTCAGAGCTTTGGAAAAAATTTCTGAGTGATAAAAAAAAAAAAAAAAACTTTTGGTTAATTTTTATCATGTCTTCTAGATATGATAAAAATTAAATCTCTCTTCTTTTTGTCTGGGAAGGATGTCTCACCGTTTCGAAAAACAAACCGTGACTCATTCTTGGAATAATTGCCATGAGAAGGATGAGTTTTGGTTTCGTTTTCGAAACGGTGAGACATCCTTCCTTGACAAAAAGAGGGGACAGTTAATTTTTATCATGTCTATAAGACATGATAAAAATTAACAAAAAGTTTTTTTTTTAATTGCTCAGAAATTTTTTCTCCCCCTCCAACCAACTCAATGGACTAGACGATGAGTTTTTAAGAATGGACGTTTTGTTATTTATGCAGATATTCCGAGTTTCGCGTCAGGTAAATGCGCGCTCACCTTAGATTGGATTCCCTTCAGACAGGTCTAGAGATTGGATAACCCATCAAGAATTCTTCAACAGGTTTTTGGAAAAAAGAAATCGTCAAGAAGTGAGTATTGATTTTGATATTTTCTTTTCAACCTTGGTTCAGGTTCTAGTACATTCCTATACTAATTCCATTGTATTTAAAAAAAAATAATGTCAGCACGGACAGATCTGACCCGAAACGCTTGCCCATCCAGTTGGCTGCTGGAGGGAGGGAAAAAAAAGAAATTTGTTTTGAAGGATATGTCAGTTTTTTCTAAAAATAGATTTCTAAGAAAAGAATGAACCTTTGTTGGAAATCTATTTTTAGAAACATGTCTAGACAACATGTTGACAAGAAAAAAATTCTTTTTTTTTTTTCTTGAGAGTGAAATGATTTTTTTCTTTCCACCCACTTTTCTTATTCTTTGGGAGGAAGGAAGAACTTCCCTTCCCCCCGCCTTTTTTCCTCTAGTATTTATATAGATTCGAGTTTTTCTGCCTACAGGGTTCATTCTCGTTCTTCCTTCTCAACCGAGCAAAACTAAAATGTCGACCGATGCTGTTGCAGTTCTACCTACCCTGGTGGAAATCACGCCCGTCTGTCATCTCGAAGTAGCTGATCAATGGGAACCTCTCTCCCGTTTCGAAGAATGGTTTCGGGACCCGGAGCGTATGGAACAAATAGTCCAAGAAACCATGTGCTATTTATCCTGTTACGATGGAAAAATCCTGCATTATTTTTCGTCCATCGAAGTTTTCAAGCACTTTGCTTTCCAATCGATGATGGAGGCAGGAACCTTTCGCTTACACGCTTATCTGCGATGGGAAAATGAGATCGCCGTCGATGCTGGAACCTTTTTAAAACTGTTTTACGTTTCACCCGAGTGGGTTCATATTCTTCAAACCGGAGAAGCTTCTATCCGTCTTTATGGATGGGAAATGGAATCAGAAGCCGACGGGTATCGTATGATTCCCTATCGACTGCGAGCTCGCTCCGTGTATATTATTCACGGACCTCTTTACTACCAACTCCAATTTCATGACAAGACGGTGTTTGCCGTAGACGCCCTCTCCAGGAAGAAAATGGAGTCTTTACGAGCGTTGCATCCTGAACAGCATTTCCAATTCCCTGCTCGCGAGGAAGAGAGGAGAAGGAAAAGATCCAGAAGGAGGAGACACCTAAAGAGGTACTAAAAAGAAGTCGGAAGGTAGAAGCATATTTGTTTTTCATTAACGGAAAAAAAACTGTGGATCATTCTTTGTATATTTCTTGGAAAAAAAAGACTAATAGTCATAATAGAGGGAGTTAGGAGGGACCCTATCTATATATAACTCTCTATATAAATCGGAAGCGTCAACAGGACGGTCCCCCGAAAACAATCTACCTTATCTTTCTCAGAGCAGAGTGGTAGAAAGGCCAAGATGCGTGGACTCATTGGAAGCAAAAAAATTCGAGTGGTTTAAATAGATAAGTGAGAAAAGATTTTGAGAGGTGTTGTTTTATGGATGGAGCTGGCTGGGAAAAAAAATTGGCAAAGCTCAGAGAAAAAATTTCTGAATTGAAAAAAAAAAAAAAA
The DNA here is from genome assembly GCF_044657685.1 of Stegodyphus dumicola. Classification (NCBI taxonomy): domain Eukaryota; kingdom Metazoa; phylum Arthropoda; class Arachnida; order Araneae; family Eresidae; genus Stegodyphus; species Stegodyphus dumicola. The sequence continues at coordinate 42,639,197 of NC_140776.1, forward strand.
AAAAAAAAACTTTTTGTTAATTTTTATCATGTCTTATAGACATGATAAAAATTAACTCTCTCTTCTTTTTGTCTGGGAATGATGTCTCACCGTTTCGAAAAATAGACCATCACTCATCATCCTTTCTAAAATAATAGATCTAAAATAATGGGATATGTTCTATTTTTCGAAACGGTGAGACATCATTACCAGACAAAAAGAAGAGAGAGTTAATTTTTATCATGTCTATAAGACATGATAAAAATTAACCAAAAGGTTTTTTTTTTTTTTTTTTTTTTTTTTAACTCAAAATTTTTTTCCACAGCGCTGAGAAATTTTTCCCAGTCGACTCACTCATCCAAACAAGACATCTAAAATTGTTTCTAGAAGGAGCTCTCATTTTTTTCTATTTAAGGAACTTGAGTTTCGGCTTCCCATCAGTCTGTACTCTGCATTCAACCTGGATACCCATTCTTTGGAGATAGGGGGGAAACTTTCGCAGTTTTTTTTCCTGAAACCCTCTATGGATCAGAGAATCTCACACATATCCTCCTCCGTGGATCGAAATGGACTGACCGCCATATCTGTTTTAGATAATAATTTTGAATTTTCCACCTCCTCCACAAGATTGGACTATCTCAATATTTTTTTTTAAAGAAAAACAAAATTATTTTTTTATGATTATTCTACAATTTTTAGGTTTTCTTTCCCCCCCCCACTCCTCTTTAAGAAGAATAAAAACATAAAGCACATTGAAACAGTTCCGATAAATTTTGAAACTGAAAGTCCATCACCTTGTTCTCCACGGGACTAAAATAAGTTTCCCCGGTCTGAGAATCTTCTTGGATTTGAAGAGGTTCTCTCATCACACTCTGAAGCCAGGTCGAAAAGAGGAGAGCGTCTGGACCCAAATCGTTGAGCAGTCTTTCCAGGGAATTGAAGGTGATAAAAGGGGTATAGCGGAGAATCCGGCTGGGGCGGTCCGACGTATCGATCCAGAGATCCGTCGTTAAGGATCGGTAAGGGCGAAAAGGGGCTCGAGAGATCCATTGCTGAATAGTCCGTTGACTTTTCGGACTCATCCAAGTCCCTTGCTGGGAAAGGCAAGTCACGAGTTCCGATCCTCGAAAATAGAGCGTGCCCGACCCCAAGTAAAACGTGAGGGGAATTGTCTTGGCGAAACGGAAACGAATCGCGAGGGAAAAAGACTCTCGCCGTAACCACTCCATGGCATTTGGTTTTCTCTCTCTTTCTCCTGAGGATGAGATGGAAAAAAAAAGAAAAGACAACTTTTCTCTCGGCTTCTTTTATATATAGGAAGAGAGAGGGGAAGGAGTGTTCTCGAAAAGACTCATGGGAAATTTCTTCTTCTTCTCCTTTTTGGGGTAGGTGGGAGGAACTCGTTTTTTTTTGGTGGAGAGAATGCGTCGGATGACATCCCGAGACATTTAAAAAAAGAATAGATAGGATGGATTCTTCAAATGGGAAATGCGGGGTGGCTAAGGGATCTTATTCCATTTTTTTTTACTTTTCTAAATAACAAATAGAATCGGGTGGATTCTATTTATCTCCTTCTAAAAAATATAGCAACACTTGATCCTTCCCGTCCTTTTTCATTTCCTGTTGACGTGTTAGATACTTTAGAGCCTCTTCGATTTTAATTAAGTAACCCCGATAGACCATCCGATCATCAATACTCCCGATATTGCGTTCGAGAGCCATTCTATAAGCAGCTTGAGATTGGAAAGGAGAATAATTATCAAAGTAGGTATTACGGCGTAAATGTTTAGGATGTTCGACTATAAAAAAATATTGTGTATAAATGCATTGATCTAATCCCGTAAATTCTAGTTTGATTAAGGGATACTGAGCCACGTCCGAGGGTTGGTAGGCGAATCGGTAGCCGGACTCTTCTTCAAATTCCTGATACGCGACTCTGAACCACTTGATTCGAGGGTCGTCGTCTTTCTTGAAGCGTCCTTTATCCATTTGTCCATGCGGGAAATCCCATTCATCTTCATAAGCTAATTTAGCCTTGTACCGATCATAATCGTCTTGTAAATTGGGATGGAGAGTCGGATAAATATGGTTTTCAAATTCATCTTGAAGCACCGATATTTTTTCCAAATCGAAGGGTGGTTCGATACGTTTATTTTTTAAAAGCTGAATTAAATAATTTTGAAAACAGTATGGCATTTTTCGATGAATCATCACCACCTGTCCTGATGAGGTCTTTACCACTAAACCATATGAAGTAGAGTATTTGTTTCTCTGGATCATCTGAAAAAAGGAAAAAGAGAGAAAAATTCCTTGATTACCTATCCACTCAATGAATACATTTATGAACAGCAAATTTCACTAATTGTTGGAGCGCTAGCATGGCCATAAATCGATGACAAGATTTCGATCGACAAGATGGACATTGCTGTGGCTGACGATGTTGAGGTTTGTAAATAACAGTCCATAAAAACTTGAGATGTACTTTTTGATGAATTTTTTCTCGAGTGGGTTCATTCGCCACGTAGAGTTTTTCAATATGAAGTCGTTCCAGATCCGCATTCAATTGCTGAATAAATTCCTTCGTATGTGTTTTCAGGTCTCTGGCTATAACCGGACGCTGTTCGTAAGAGTATATCCATCAGAGGTGACAGCCAACACACCAACAATTTTTTGGTGGAGCTTGGTCTGTGAGGACTTCTTCTTCTTTCTAGAGCGCTGATGAGTGGATGACGAGGGAGGAGAAGACAGTATTTCCAAAGAATGAGTTGGAGAAGGAGAAGACTTTTTCGGTACTCTAAAAACGGGTGAAAATGGTCCATAAAAAGTGGGTTCCGTATCTGGAATATCGTCAAAGGGATCTTCTTCACATGAAATGACTAAGTTATCCGTTGCCATGTGTTCGCTATCTTTTTACGAAACAGAATGAACCCCGATTTCTTTTTCAACCATTTATATACTAAGAGAGGGGGAATAAAATAGGTAGAGGTATCGAGATATCGTTGAAAAATATTTTTAAGAACTAGGAGAAAATATTCTTCAGTTAAAAAAAAAAAAAAAAAAAAAAAAAAACTTTTTTTTAATTTTTATCATGTCTTTTAGACATGATAAAAATTAACTCTACCCTCCTTTTCGTTTTGAATGATGTCAACATGTTGTCTAGACATGTTTGTAAACAATAGACTTCCAAAAAAAACATGATCATTCTTAGAAATATATTTTTAGGAAAGGTGAGACATCATTCAAAACAAAAAGGAAGGTAGAGTTAATTTTTATCATGTCTAAAGACATGATAAAAATTAACAAAAAGTTTTTTTTTTTTTTTTTTTTTTTTTTCAGCCAAAAATTTTTTCTACCCGATTCGATTGACAAGACATCCCAGTTTTTTTTTAAGAATGGAATTTCTGTTCTATATATTTCAGCATTTCAACTGTTGCTTCAGATCCCTCTGTGCTGTTGAAAAAGCCTGCACTTCAACTCTCCTGGAAACAGTTTAAACCATGTCTTCTCTCAAGATTCTCTTTAGATCCAGCAAAGATGTGGATGGAGTCTCGTGAAAACAGTTCATTGTTCAAGAAATTTATAGAAGGATAGGGAGGTCTTTTTAAATGTATTATTTCTTTTTATTAACTCTTTTCTTATGTTTACGACCTTGACAACTTGTTACTTTCTCAACTTCAGGTTCTTTGGTCGGCTGTCTAAAATCAGCTCTTACCTGAGTGGACGATGCATCAAATTCCATTGTACTGAATTTTCCATTTCCCGAAAAGACTTCTTTCAACATGTGGATGGCTTCTTTGGTCAATTCTAATGTTTTATCTATCGTCTTATTCTTTTCATTTTCTCTACGTTGGAGGATAGCGGGAGTTAAAAAAGGATTTTGACAACAGGGTTCAAATTCTTTCGTTTTGTCTTTGCGATTATGACGATGTATTTCTATAATCTTGTCATCCGTATCATCGGGGTTTATCCATATTTCCAAATCTAACTCTTTACCTTCAGAATTTTTGGGAGATAGATGAATAAGTACAGGATCCATCGCCATGGTTAAATTATTGCTTCTTCCATTTTTATTACTCTTCTCCCTCTTCATTTTTTTTCAAAGTTTTTCTTATATAATCCACTCTTCAAGTCCCATATTCAACGAATATATTTCTGACTTTCTTTAAAAGCTTGCAATAGCCACTGAAATCGGTATCGTATCAAGTAGGCCAGAGCTCCAAAGTAAAATAATAGAATTAAACAGACGACATAATAATGAATCTTCAATACGTTGCCCAGTAAAGCAAAAAGAATCGTAGGACCCGCCGTTACCAGTAGTAAATGAATGGGGAACGTTTGTCTCTTCGATCATCCTTCCTCTTTGGGGCTTTCGTTTTCCTTTTCAAACCGACTCAATTCTTGGTCCGTTTGAAAGTTTTTCTCGATTCGTTTGAAATGAGATGTCATTCTTGACCTCTCGAAATTTTAGGAACACTTGTTCCATGTACAATGACATAATCGTACGCTGTGTTGCCTCGCAAGACCCGTTTTGTGAACCGTAAAACCGACTGATTCTCTGGACAATAAATCGGTCGGAATTCAACAGATTGGTCGGTCATACATTCTCGTTTTCCCGTTAACCTATGCTTTTCGTCTATGTGTGTATATTCCAAAACACAGGGGGAAGATAGATCGCCCAGAACTCGATGCACGTAGGGTCCACATTCACAGACGTGTCGTTCGGCGTCCCATCCTAATCCGGGCACGTTCCACAAATCTCGAACGCAGTAATCGACAGAACAGACCCACGGAGATGTTTGAATCATTCGATTACCTCGTCGATCTAAAGAATGGCATTGACATTGGTATCGGAACGATCCACCTTCTAACGTTTCGTAATAATCGGCTACTTCTTGAGCGGGTTGTTGGGTTCGACGATCTATTAAAACATTGAGAGAAGGATCACGGGCATCTGGATGTTGACAGGGATGGGTGAAAGAGGAACGAGGAGCACAGAGCCATCCCGAGGCCGAAAAAATAGGAATTTCCGAGGAAGAAAGACAAGCGGTCCGAATTCCTTGGGGAATACAATAAGTACCCGGTTCGAGATGATTCCATGTTTTATCAGAATGAGTGAGTTTTTCGTAAAACGTGGGATTTGTTTCACAGAGCTGAGAACAATCGCAATGGCTATCGGGACACTGAAAGATTTGGAAAGGGCAATACGTCTCGGTTGAAATTTCTGGTAAGGCTAATGATGATGAGGGAGGAATAGAAGGCATCCGGAGATCGGGTTTATAAAAAAGATTCAAGAGAGTCACTAGAAATACAATTCATAGAATGATCGCGCTCGGGTGTATCATTTTTCTTTCTTTCCTCCTTTATAAATTAGAACCGGTTCCGATCCCTACGAGTTCTCATTATACTGTGATTCGACACTTTTCCAAGGACAAGTCGCTTCTGCAACTGTTTCCTCAAGATGTTTACGTGTTCGTCGATCAAGGTATTTGTTATTTGTACGAGAAAACCAAAGAAGAAAAAACCTATATTTCAGCTATCCGGCTCGATACGCTGAAGCGGCACGATCTTTTACATTATAAATACATGCTAAAATGGCCTCATACGATTGAAATCGTGTCGTATCCGAATCATCTCACCCATCCGATGGATATTTTAAATTACAGAGCTTGAGGTTCGGTTTTGATGAAAGGAGCTGTATTCTTCACGGCAATATCGTTTTTATTCTCCGTAGTATACCAATGAGCATCGACCTCCCAAACATTTTGAATAGCCTTGCGTTGTGTTTCATAGACGGGATCGTCGAGCGATTTGAGAGGTAATAACGCGTTCGGTTGTGATCGTTGTTCGACATTCAAACCTTGGTGAACGATCCGTTTCAACATAAACGTAAGAAACAAGCGACGTTTTCCAAAGAAAACCAGCGACTCTTCTGTATGGGTATCCATAGCCGGATGAAAAAGTGTGAAATGGCGTCCTTTTTGGGGATCCATCACGTACTGGATGACGATATGATGATACCAATCGCGTTGCCGCATTTGCGAGAGGAAGTGAAGCCGTTGCAATTGACGAAAATAACGTCGGGTTAGACGATACGAATCCATTCTGACTTACTTTTTTATCGCGCCAAGATCTTTCTTTTTTGTTGACAGGATAAACATTCACGATACAGAGCCGGCATTTCATCCAACGCGCGATCTTGTTTTAAAAAATGTCGATAATTCGGTTTGGAACAACACGCTGCTGCGTCCTTTTTCGGAATTTTTTGCTCTTTCCATAATTAGCACATCTCGTTTATGAATAAAGGCTGGATGCTCGCCATACTTTTATTCGTTTTGGGTATATACTACTGGTACTTGTATTTCTATAATTTTTCGGTCCCGTCCCCGAAAGTTCCTTCTTCTCCTCCGACGACAACGACGCGTTTCCAATATCAGATCGAGACCTCAAACGACAACGAGGTTTCGTTTCACACCTCCACGGGAAAAACATGGACGTTTCCTCTCCCACCCGAATATTATTTCGCGGAAGGACGGATTTGGGAAAAAGATGAATGTTTTGGACAGCCCGATGATACTCAGCTCCCCGCAACGGGGAAAAACCTCTACCTGTTTTTATTACGATCGCAGAGTTTTGTACCCCGCGAAAAGTCCATGATGTATTATTATTATCGATGTCGGCACGGTCGTGTTCTAGACGTGCTCATGTGTCAAGAAGAACATTCTCCTTCTACCTGCATTCCTGTCAATCCCTGCATCGATCAGCATGACGAATCGGTTTTACCCGATCCAACCAATCGACGTTTTTATTACGAATGCCAGAACGAACAACCGATTCGAATCGCCTGTCCGCCCAAGACATTTTTCTACTACGACGCTTGCACTTCGCGAAAACATTTCGTATCTTACTGTGAAGACGGTCAACATTTTCCGATTGACGAGGTGACGTATATCGAGTGTCGTGGCCATCGACCGAAAATGATTCGATGTTCGCCCGGAGAAAAATATTCGACACATTATCGGCGATGCGTGTCTGATCTCTGCGACGGATTTCCGGATAATAAGCAACGACCTCTCCCCATCGTCCAAAAAGGATCTTTTCTGTACTCTCCGGGTTACGCGATTTGTGAAAACGGAATGGTTCGCGACACTATATCCTGTCCTCTTTCCTGGGATACATGGACCGGCGATGCCTTATTCCATTTACCGATGGTGTACGACGAAACGTCCCAAACATGTCAACCGCCTCTTTTCTGTGAAAATGTTCAACCGACCTCGAAAGAAATTGTCGTTCCCGCTCACGAGTATACGAAACATCTCCCGTCCTATCCATTTTCAACATCCTTGGATCGAGCTGTAGCTTACACGTGTGATCCAACCCGAAAACGTACGGTTCTAGAACCAGGCTATCGAGTGTCGGATCAATATACAGTTGAATGGGCTTGTGAGGATAAGTCGTCATCGTCAAAACTCGCGATAGGCGATACGAGCGATCAATATTTTGATTGCGCTCGGAGGGAAATTCAAACGTGTCCTCCTCAAACATTTTTTGACGGAAATGAATGTCGACCGCGCATCCCCGGCGCGTTTCACTATCGGCATCTCGATGTGTTTAAATTCGATCATTTATCGATCGTTGCGAATTGGATTCGGCCCTGGACGACTCTTGATCATGAACCTCGTACCTCTTGTGACGAAACCAACGAAGAAGTTTATATTCCCGGCTATAATATTTGTTCTCATCCCGACTGCACGCCGTACCCATTCCTCAAACAATTGAAAACAGCTATTTATTTACCCACTTCTCCTCACATGTGTCTTTTCGAAAAGGGAAAAATTCGAAAGAAACGCGTTCGACGGCAAGGTTTGAAATTTTGGTCGCAGCGATTTGTGAAACAGGCTTCGACTTATAGCGTTCCCGAAACGTGTCGTGAAGGCCATCGCATAGGATCGGGACGATTTATTCCCGATTCCGTATTATACGCCACTTGTAATTGGCGTCAACCTTTTGTCTTTTGTCCTTCTTCCTCCACAGAAGGAATTCGAGCCACTCCGTACGGGTATCACGTATGCGTACCCAAAGAAGAAGCCTATGAAGGGATTTTACCGGCTGGATTAACCCTTCGACTTGAAGTTCAAGAGCTGAGTCGTATTATACCGGAATATGGAGCGCGATATAAAATAGATGGACGAGAAGCTGTTTTTGATGCGACGCAGCATCCCGAAGGTATCTCCCTCCTTACCTCAGTCTATGAAATTTGGACCGAGCGCGACATGAAATTGTTTTTTAGAATTCTCGTCACGCATCCTCGTTCAGCTTACTGGGAAGACCGAAAATTAAAAGCCCTCCCCGATCCTGACATGACGTTGTTGTACACGGGTGAAATGACCGAAAAGCCCGTCACGACCGATGACTATCCGGTCTCGGCTGACTCATTGATTCAAATGGAATAAAGTAGAAAAAAAAATGGATCGTTATTTAGGTCAAGGCATATTGTTTTACTCTACGGTTTATATCAGCATCATCCTAGTCGCAGTCACCCTCTTAACGAACCGGCTCATCTTTTTATTTTTATTAGTCCTCACGTTTGGTCTAGCTGCTTACATGGCTTATTTGACCGTTCATAATTCCGAACATCTCAAAACGACGGGCCAATCGATTGAAGACTGGATTCGAAAGATGTATCAAAAGATAACTGGATAATCGGAGGTGACTCATGTAAATATCAAGATCGGTAAAGGAAAAAAACATGGTTTCGGTTTACACCATAGATGAATTTGGAAAAGAACGATATCCAAAAGATCCTAAAAAACCTAAACAGGAGCTGTATTATTTCGATAATGACAATCGACCTATTTTTGCCAAAGACGAGCATGGAAATGAATATTACGCTGTGGAATATCGGGGTCATGAATATATAGCACTTCCTCGTCGGTACGCCAAATCCAATTCCGGAGACGAATTTTATCCTAAATTAAACAATGGAGGAGAATACCCGTTAAATTCATTGGATGTAAATGTGAAAACGTATGCTGTCAATGCGAGGGGAGGAGAGATTTATCCTAAATCCAGCATTGGAAAAGAATATTATATACAGGATAGAATTCGGGAAAAGCCAGAGACGAATTACATCCGATATGCACGAGACGAAAATGGAAATGAGTATTACCCGAAAGATCATAAAAACGAGGAATTTCTCTATATCTATCTAAGTTATGCTAAAAAAGCGAATGGTGATGAATTTTATGCGAGAAAGTGGTATTATTGAAAGATCTTCAGGAGAACAGTATCCGCAGCATGGACTCATCTGAAACGAAACTTGGAAAGCTTAAATAGGTAAACGAGAGTCCATTCTTAAAAAATGGTATCTTGTCCATCGAGTCGGCTGGGAAAAAATTTCTCACAGCTGAAAAAAAAAAAAAAAAAAAAAAAAAAAAAAAAAAAAAAAAAAAAAAAAAAAAACTTTTTGTTAATTTTTATCATGTCTTATAGACATGATAAAAATTAACTGTCCCCTCTTTTTGTCTGGGAAGGATGTCTCACCCATTCAAAAAAACAAACCATGACTCATTCTTGGAATTCTATTCTTTAAAAAGGAGTGATGGTCTATTTTTAGAAAGTGTGAGACAACATTCCCAGACAAAAGGGGAAGGTAGTTAATTTTTATCCTGTCTAAAGACAGGATAAAAATTAACAAAAAGTTTTTTTTTTTTTTTTTTTTTTTATCTAGAAATTTTTTTCAGCTCTTACAGTTTTTCCCCAGCCGACTTGATCCACAAAACCAGACATGTCAAAATTGTTTCTGGAAGGGATTCTTGCTTATCTATTTAAACTCCAAGTTTCACTTCAGATCACTCTGTGCTGTGAAAGAAGAAACATCTTTTTATAATTTGTAAGTACTAACTGATTTTTAGTTTGTTCACTGGTTACTTACTCCCCCTCCAAGTCATTCGTTTTTTTTCTCTCCAAAAATCTTCAGCTTTCATTTAGAATGACGATAAAAATAAAACACAAATAGGAAAAAGATGGTCACGCATAAGTAATGCATGTAGGGTTGAAATAGGAAGGTGAATCCTGTTAACAAATAAACAATTATCGTGAAATAAATCCAATTTTTCGGGGTTCTTTCGTCTGTTCGTGATTTTTGGAGAAATGACATTCGCGTTTGGGGTCGATCGGTCATGGGCACTTTATGGATAGCATCTAAATATTCTTGCACTTTCTCGGCAAAGAAGAGGTATCGATCGCTCGCATCTTCTTCTAACACGTCCCATAGAAGATCGGGTGTGATTTCTAGAACATGGTCCGTTTCCGATTGATAAAACTGAACGTCTAATCGCCAGTCGATATCGTAAAGAGTTCGAGCGGTCAGCACTTTATTGAAATGAAACGGATCCAATATATCGAGTACGGCGGACAGAATACTTATACCCGTCAGCACATTGGAAGTAATCGAGAATCCTGTCGCGGCGATTCTGGAAAGTGTTGCGAGCGTACTTAATTGGGTCCGAACGACAGCTTGAAGGATGGCCGATTGAATGGGAAGAGACTGCATACTCAATTTGGTTAAGAGTTTAGGCATCCGTTTTTCAAGGATTTTTTGCGCGGCTTCTAATCCGATATCGATCCCTACATCAATCGCCAATTCATGAACCAAGGACCGTTTCACATGTTTCTTGGGCCAGTTTTGTACAAAGTCGGGAAGATGAGGAGGATATGGTGGTAACGTATGATTTTTTTGCAGAGTGGAAATAGATCGATAGATACTGCTTCCCAAGAAAATTTCGCCAATATCTTGCCCCGTCGTCGTCACACAATCAGACCCGTTGAAAACAAGACCGTACGCTTCACAATAAGGCTGGTTGAGTCGTAAATGACCCTCGACGAGATTGAGGCCGGCATGATGACGAGGAAGAGAAGGATGATTTGATTGAAAGAAAACTTGTTCGGGCAAGAGAGCTAATAATTTCTTGGCGAGATTTACGGCTACACATTTTCCATTTCGATATTCCGTGTCCATACTCTGCTGCGTGTTGGAATATACACGATCGCAGGCGGGTTGGCAAGCTAAACTGAAACCCGTTCCGAGTCGAATCCATCGCGGTTCATCTTCCAGGGAGCACGATTCTAAATTTTCTTGGAAAGGGAAGCAGGCAATCATGTCACATCCCGTTTGCGTAAAAACAAATTTTTCGACGACGTGACATTGTTCCGGATCGAGGGTTTTAGGTATGTAGTAATCCCGTTTGGAGTCGGCTTTTTTTATTTGGAAGGTGGTATGTTTAAAAATAAAAGCGTACCGACTTTGAAGAGCTTGTTCGTAAATATAGAGTTGAGTCGCTTCTTGAGCATACCGAATAGCGTGATCGAGATCGTAAGAAGTGACAGTATATTCATTTCTATTTTGAAACGAATCCCATTTCATCTTGGAGGAGGGCTTTGTTCCTATATATCGTAAAAATGTTCGATGTTGTTGCTTTTTTAACAACAAAAATAAAAGGATTCTTTTTTTTATATATAGTAACAAGTATAAAATGAGATTCAATTCAGTATTTACAGTTGCGTATGGAACATATACAAAAACCAGTAAAAAAAATTTAAAAAAAATTTTTTTAAATTAAAAAATAAATTGTCTCAACTATAAAATCCTATAAATTTTAGTTTTCACAGTTGCGTATGGAATAGCGATAAAAACCAGTTCTCAAAAATTTTTTTTAATGAACTATCTTATCTATAAAAGCTTGTCAAAATCAGTTTTTACAGTTGAGGATGGAACCTGATGAAAAAATATTTTGGAAACGATGCTATTCGAAAAACATTTTATCATGGTTAGTAGTTCTTCTTGTAAAGGACAAAAACAAGTTCATTTCGTCTAATATTTGTGCATCTAAAGTATTTAAATCTATTCCAAAAAATATATATATATATAGTCTCCCACATACCTTCAATGTATTATTGGACTGTACACTCTTTATATTCCATTAAAGAGCCATGGAAAAAATGTTCCGAGTCTCTAGGGGTTCATTTTGCCTTGTTCACTACTTGTAGTTTCTACATTTTCGTCTTCACACTGTAGTCTTTCGAAGGAAGCTTCTACAGGATCTTCTCCTCCCCTTTCCGATGGAGGTGGACTCTCGGGAGAAATAGGATCTTCTTCCCCCTTTTCCGATGGAGGTGGACTCTTGGGAGAAGGATAACGAACAGGTTGCAAATCGACAATCGAAGGGTCGAAATAATCACTTGAAGCTAAAGTAGGGTCCGACATATTATTTCTGTTTTTCTTCTTGATTCTAGGATCCTCTCTCACATTCTTTCTCTTTTGAGAATTATTTTCTTGTTGATTCTTTTTCGCCTGGTATTGTTCCAATTCTTTCGTCTTCCAGACTTTAATTTCGTAAAATATATTTGAAAATAGATCCTCTCCAAGATACTTTAAATACAATGCACCCCATTCGCTTACTTCATCATTGGTAGAAGGTGTAGTGTTTATTATTTCTTCTATAGTACGTCGAATCACATCCACGTAGAGAAGAGATTCCGATTGTTTGGAAACTTCGTGATATAAACAACGGACGATTCGAGCATGAACTGCTTTAAAATCTAGAGCATCTTGTTCGTTTAAAGGTGTTTTTTCATCTCCTCCGTACTGTAGATTAAAAACATACTTTTGCAGATCCTCGCCCAGCAATCCATCTACGGCAAATAATTTATACACTTCTATCTTAGGTATTTCCTGTCGTTTGAATAAGATGTTGGAAAGTCTTATTAGATCGGTCGATCTAGAATAGTCTTTAGATAAAACTTTCTCGATCATATTCCATTCATCTGGCGTGGAGATGGTTTTATTTTGTACCAACTGCTGTTGCACATCCATCCATAAACGCCAAATGGTATTTAAACAGTATCGATGGACGGGTACAAGAGGTTTCAAATCTTGAATCAGGTCCACGGAAACATCATCATATTAGCTATTCTTTTTAAAACTCTCAACTGAACGGTGGTTTTAGTCGTAAACAAATTAGATTGATTAAATTCTTCCAGCACGACTTCATCCAACACGTACTTGAGACGATCCTTCAAGGGTAATGTCAAAGGCTCCAGGGTTACAGTGTTTTCCTGATCCATCTTGTCCTCAGTATGAAATGAGAAAATCGTCTCAGCTCCAGCTGTTTATATACTGTGAAACGAAAGGGGGGAGGTAGAAAGGAAGAAAGGAGAAGCAAAATTTGGGTAGTAAAAAAAAAAAAAAAAAAAAACTTTTTGTTAATTTTTATCATGTCTTTAGACATGATAAAAATTAACTCTCTCTTCTTTTTGTCTGGGAATGATGTCTCATCTTTTCGAACATATTTCTAAAAATAAATTTCCAAGAAAGAAATGAGTCATGTTCTATTTTTAGAAACATATCGAGACAACAGATTAACATCATTTGAACAAAAGGGGGGATAGTTAATTTTAATCATGTCTGAGGACATGATTAAAATTAACAAAAAGTTTTTTTTTTTTTTTTTTTTTTTTTTTTAAATACAGTTTTGGAAATTTTTCCCAGTTGGTTCGATCGATAAAACCAGAAAAAGGATTTCTACTTAACTATTTAAATTACTCGAGTTTGGGTTTCAGATCAGTCTGTGCTTTGGATACCAGCCTCGAAAGAGCTTCAGTTAAAGTCTATTATATACACATTTTGGTAAGTGAACTTTATTATTTTGTTGAATTGCTTGGATATTGTTTCTTTTTCAACTCGTTGTGTTTAAGCTCTTTTCTTTCTCAAAACAATACGAGCTTGTCGTGGCAATCGATCTCGAGCTGTTGGATGCCGTCGTGAGCAATGACTTAATAGATATCGACAAGCTTTATTGGGAATTTTCTTATTTCGTATGTGGGCCCCACCTTCGGTCACAAAGGTAATGGAATGGTTACCATATTTATGAAGCAATCGATTAGGACCCACACGAACGGTTCGAGATCCAAGAACGTATCCTCGACGTTTTCTCATAGGTCTTCTACGAATGGGTCTTTGTGTTCCTCTACGATTGATATTGGAAGGAGAAGAAGAAGAAGATGCAGACGATGAAAAGGAAGCCGAACGACTTCTTCTTACAGGACTTCTTCTTCTAGAATGACGTATTTCTAAACTACGACTACGATTTCTCTGACTTTTTCTTCTTCTTGGACTTGGACTTCTGCTCCTGCTTAGACTTGGACTTCTGCTCCTTCTTGGACTCGGACTGCGTTTTCTTGGACTTCTTCTTGAACTTGGACACGAACTTCGAGAAGAAGGAGAAACGGACGGTCGAATAATGTAAGGGCTACTGGTTACATCGGATTTGGCATACGTGTGGAGAGGAAATTGAAGTTCGAAATCGTCGGGAAGGTCGACTTGGTTTTGAATTTGTGAAGGTAGAATATCGTCATAATAAATAACTTCGGGTGTTCCAAGAGGTGGAATTTCCTTCGAAACATCATCCTCGTTAGGATCATTCATTCTAACTTTATTTCAATCGAAACACGGATCCGACGACAGGATCTAAGTTATATCGCATAGAAGCTCGATACGCATCTTGAACCGATGTGCAAAGAATATATTCCAAAGGTCCGAATCGTTTCTTTTCTAAAATAATGGGAAGATCGACCGTCCCTGCTCGATAAAAAGGCGTGAGGGAGAGAATTTCTTTCAATTGTAACACGTTCCCGTGCTGGAATTCCCTACAACAGAGATAATCGATCCATTTCTGAACGAGTTTCTTATAAGCACGAGCTTCCGCGGACGTTTTAAAACACAATTGCCAGCCTTCAATGCGATCGATATGATTCAGCATGTAATCAAAAGCTGTCCAAAAATGAAATAACAGTGACGACGTATTCCGGAAGGACGTGAGATCGATTAAAATCCATGATATGTTTTCTAAGGGAGTCGGATCGGGATTCTCGGGACTGATCCATCGATCCAGGGTAGGACTAGGACCGATCGAAAGAGCTTTCTTGGACTCTTTAACTTCGGGTAGATCCGTTTTGTAAAGGAACGTCTGTTCCAAATCCATCAGCTGTTTGGTTTTTTCCATATACCTTTCTAAACTTCCCGGGAAATGAAAATAGGATAAATAGGAACACGTATGGTATCGATCGATAAAAATCATGTGGCTCGTTAAAATGACGAGGTGTTGAGCCGTTTTAATGTCGTGGTGTAAAACGGCATGCGGAAAAGTTTCAATGTAGAATAATAAATCGCACGTGTTCGTGCTCAATTCTTCCGGTTTATTTACACGCACATGAGGGGAAGACGGGTACGTATAAAAGGGACAAATGACAAAAATGGTGAGGTGGGATAAATGTTTGGAAATGTAATCGTTGATCACATAGGGTAATCGACTCAGGTTCCCAATCACAATCGTTTTCTTGTGTTGGAGAAGGTACTGAAACAATTCGTCTAAATGATTCATTCTTTGCTCTTCTTTTTCTTTTTCTGAAATAAATGGAAAAAAAAATATTTAAAAATAAGGAACCATGAATTCAGAAACGATTATGAAACAAACTGTAGCTTGCATTTCTTGGTTTTTGAATGAAACGTTCGGTCCCTCGATTGCCGATCAGTTCAACCAAGAAATTCAATGTTGGCCCGAGACGTGGAACCGGTTACGCGAATGGTTAGTTCATACGCCGATGCAGAATCCCAAAGACTGTATTTTATCGTTTGCTCAAACTCTGCCTCAGTACGAAACGTTCCAGGCCTCTTTAGAAAATTCGCTCGCTATTCACGAAGAATTTTGGAATAAAGTATTTACTAACTTGAGAGTTGCCCAGTCGCTTTTAGGATCCCCATGAATATTTCGAAGCTAGAACCGTTCGGTATCTTTGCTTTAGCGGGCGGATTACTCTATTCCATTTGCGTGTTGATTGTGCATGAGGAAGAAACTCACTTTAAATTTCATTTCACGGTCTTAACGCTCGTCATTTTTCTAGCGCTCATGGCCATCACATCTTTCAAATATTTAAAATACCGCTATCAATGTGAGAGAATGGAAGATATAATGTCCGCTTTGAAAATTCAATAATAATAATAAGAAGAAGAAGAAAGCACTTCCATCATGAATTTTGTCGAACAGTTATACGAAATGACGTTGGATGAAATGGCCACTTATTTAAGTGAGAAAGATCCTATTTTCCGGAAATTGTTCACTGAATATGTGGAGTATGCCAATTTATTACCCGAAGAACAAACTCAAGCCGAAACGCTTTACCGACAATATTTTCCAGAATCGGAGGATACTCTCGACGCGTTTATTGACAATTGGCGACGGTTTAAATTACAGTATCGTTCCGACAATGGCCGACAGGTCGAAGAAGATGTCGAACCGGACAAGGTGGAAGTTCTTTCTCAAAAAGGTGGACCTTGTCCGGGTTTCGTCTTTGATCCGAAGGGGAAACGACTTTACAGTCCGAGAGTCCTGAAACCGTTCAAATCAGATCGCCGGCCAAATGAATTTGATGTGTTCAAGTTTCTCATGGACAAAGAACGCAATCATGAAGTGTATCACCTAAATATTGAACCGAACGCCAATGAGCTGTATTTAGATATGTCTTATGAAGATAGACGCAACATGGACACTCGAGCAGATCAAGCGCTACGGAAAATGGCTAAAATGGTGACCATCTTAAATGAAAATTGCCATTATAAGATATTGGATCTCTATAGCGAAAGACGAATCACATAAACTAAACGCGAAAAGCCAAAGAAACAAAAAATATATTATTAACATACCTGAACAGAAGCTTGTATTCAGGTCATAGCACAGACTGATTTGAAGTGAAACTGGGATGGTTTAAATAAATAAGTGAAAGTTCATTATTGTAAGAAAATGGTGATGTCTGGTCAATTGAGTTGGCTGGGAAAATTTCTGAGAGCTGAGAAAAATATTCTCCAGTAGTAAAAAAAAAAAAAAAAAAAAAAAAAAAAAAAAAAAAAAAAACTTTTTGTTAATTTTTATCATGTCTTCTAGACATGATAAAAATTAACTCTACCCTCCTTTTCGTTTTGAATGATGTCAACATGTGTCTAAAAATAGATTTCCAAGAAAAGTATGATTCATTCTTAGAGATCTATTTTTAGAAACATGTTGACATCATTCAAAACGAAAAGGAGGGTAGAGTGAATTTTTATCATGTCTAGAAGACATGATAAAAATTAATAAAAAGTTTTTTTTTTTTTTTTTTTTTTTTTTTTTCAGCTCTTGGGAAATTTTTCTAGCTGACTCTGATCATTCTTGTTCTTCCTTCTTGGGTGGGCAAGATGTCAATAAAAGCAGTTGTTGGTATATTTCTTCTTGGATTGAAGTTACGCCCGTCCATCACCTTGAACGTGTTTATGAATACGAGTGACTCATCGTTATCTATGAAAGTATTTCTCTGAAAGATTTTGGATTCATCTTGGGTAGGTCTTGTCATATTTTTTTGAATTAAATCATTACTTTTTCATAAAAATGCCTCCACCTAGCATCAGAGCAATAATATGTAGCATTATATTTCCGTAAAACATCCAGTTGCGTTGATTAAAATGTTCGGCTCCTGTTTTGGGTGTCGCATCACTGTAAATAGCTGTTGCCAGGTAGCCGAAATTGAGTAACGAGACAAATACAATTCCTAATAAGATAATTACCATGATAGCCTTTGTATCCATCGTGATGTATTTTTGAATCTAGTCTTTATTCTCTTTTCGGTTACACGTAAAGTAATAAACCGACCATTAGTATATTGATCACATTGACAACCGTTGGAGCAATGAGCAACATTTTATTGTTGGTCCAGAAATCGCTCGCTGTCGTTCCTTTGGTCGTGACTTTATTCGGATCAGCAGCATCGTAAACGAAAGCCACACTGCCGTAGGAGAGACGATATACGATGAGGGCCATGATGACCAGTGTTGTCACCAGACATATTAAAATGGTTATGGCGATAGTCGAACGAAGATTAAAACCAAACATTGTTTTATCCACTAATGATTCCTTTATTATGTGATTTCTTGATGGACTTGTCGATACCATTCAAGAAGATTGAAATGAAAAGGGATCGATTGTCCCGAATAATAGACGAGTAAATTTCGGTACATGAAACATTGGAATAGGTAAAGAAGAAAAAAACAGAGTAGATGAAATAATATCATGATGGAAACGATTCTTGATCGTTCATCAGCTTGGATTCCTTATCAGGAAGAATTTCTAAGAAGTCAATTGTTATTGACGTATCCCAAAAATATTATTTTTACAGCTCAACTCTTAGACGTGCATTTACGATATGTAACGGAACATGTTTATCCCAATTACCCCTCGGCAGAAAAATTCAACGTGGATTCTTTAAATGAGGTGGATTGGGCTCATTCCGTGATTCTGGTGAATCAAGACAGACAATTATTAATCGCTCCTGAACCGGTTAAACAGCTCGTCAACCTTGATCAGCGTTTACGATACCATGAAGCGGCCGAAACTATATTCCATGGATTTCATTTCTTTCCTAAACTCTTCTATATATTTCAGTTTCGATGGATCGTGTTTCTGGTGTTGGTTGCGTGGTTTATCGAATGGAGAATAGACATTCAAAAAAAGAAATTCTTTTAAGAATATGGACCCAAATAAGAAGGTAAGAAGGTTTTTTCCTATGATGGAGTATAAGCTTGGATCCAGTCCACAGCACTGACTGACGATTTAAATAGTTAAGTGAAAGTTTATTCTGGTTAAAAAAGGGTAACTTCTTGTCCACATCAAACTGGCCATAAAAAAAAAAACTTTTTGTTAATTTTTATCATGTCTTTAGACATGATAAAAATTAACTTTACCACCCCTCACCCCTTATTTTGGTTTGAATCAGGTGTCAACATGTTTCTAAAATAAATTTCCAAGAACGATATGACTCATTCTTTTGCTTAGAAATCTAGTTTTAGAAAGTGTGAGACATCATTCACAACAAAAAAGAAAAAGGGGGTAGAGTTAATTTTTATCATGTCTAAAGACATGATAAAAATTAACAAAATTTTTTTTTTTTTTTCAGCTCTGAGAAAAATTTTCCAACTGACATTGTCATGTTTTGTTACTAATGGACTTTCGTATTCCTAAGCTTTTTTTTTTCATTGGTTATTTTTCTCCTTTTCTAGGTGTTCCGATCATTTCAAAGTCAGGCGTAGATGCAGTTGCATGATTCGCTGCGATCGCCATTAATATACTTGTCACGTATTTACTGACGGCATACATTTGCTGTGTGAAACGGTTATACAAAGGATTGGGGACTTTGAGAGGTTCCTTCTTTGACAATTCGTCTTGAATCAAAAACGAAACGCAATGGAGTTCCGTGGATACGTTCGTATCGTCTGCTTGCAGAGTTTCTTGGAATAGGGCAAAAGCCCGATTCAAATCATGATCGGTGACGAGTTTCGTTAAATATGGAGCGATATATTTATCGTGAATGACTTTCCCGATCACGCCATTCAACATGTCAAAGATGGAATTAAACGCCATCAATTTTTTTAACTGAATTTCCGAATGGACGCATGTTTTAGCGATACTGTACATTTTTAAAAATCCTTCGTAGCCTTCTGGAATTTCGGTTGTTGAATCTAGAACGTGTTTACTCATGGACAGTTTTTCAATGACTTTCCGTAGATAAGAAACGAGATATTTTTCGCGAGCCGTTTCCAATTCTCGATTCATTTGCTGACCGGGATCTGTGTGTTTATTTTGAAGCTCTAATAATAGAGACACGTCCGACTCTTTAATTCGTTTATGGGTAGGTTCTTCTTCCTCCTTCTCCCCCTCTTCATGGTCCATTTCCTTTTCGGATTCTTCATGAGCGCGTTTCATTTTTATTTTGATTATATGTCTCCCTTTCTTTTATTTTGATTTTCTCTCTCTTTCTCTTTAAAAGAAATGACCTTTTTCCAACGCTTTCGTGGGTTCTCCTTTAATATCGGGAAAGACGGCTGGATCTAACGTCGCCGCATATGTTTCTACATAAGGAGCTCGAGCGAACGTAACATGCCACATGCCTTCCTCATTCGGTTTCATCTGAATACAGTTCGATCGAAGAAGGTTTGGGAGGGTTTTCAACAGTAAATGGAAAGGATTGAGAACGACATGGCCTTGATAAATTTCGGCAACGCGTCGATCCTCCTCTGAAAAAAGACATACGGGATATCGATACAGGAGCGTGTAGGCGTTCGCGTGTTGACTTAATTTTCCATCCAGTTCTTGCTCGATCAACTGGCAACGCGTGAGCTGGTTTTGTCGAATAATGGTTTCGTAGCACGTTTTAACATGAAAAATAGGATCTTCGTGGCAGTGACGCGTATGCACCGTAAAGGGAAGGTACTTAAAAACATATTGCATGTAGTCAAAAGGCCACGTTTCTTCGATTTGTAGATGGTGTTTCTTGGATTGGACCACGTAATAATTGAAAGGATAGGATAATTGAGTCGGGTCTAAATTCTCAAATTCGATGAACGCGACCGGCGAATAATCAAACATGTAGAAATAGGCAAACAGTTTCACATGATGGATCGGGGAATCGGGTTCGCTTTTAAAAATATTCGCGCAAGCATTATAGCCCTTATCGTTATTTTTCAAATAATAGGGATGATCGAGTCGCACCCCGATATTCCCATACCTCGGATCGCAGACACAACTTCCAAATTCTGCATGATAAAAAGTATGTTTTAAAGGCTGACCTGTAAAAGCATCGAAGGAACAGGGCTGCTGGAAGTAACCGGGTTTTTGGAAAGACGCGAGATACTTTTCGGAAAATACGGTCGGATCCCATACGTTGTTTTTTTCTTCTTCCTTCGAAAATGCTAATCGTTCGTGAGCGGTCATTTCTTCACACCCGAAACCTTGCAAAAGCGGCTTGTATCCAAAATCGCAAACACATTTACCTTCTTTCAAAGGATCTTTGTCTAAACTTTCTAATCGGCCGTGAGGTCCGCAAGCAATGACTACGTCACAATTCCCCCCGCGTTCTTTTTGCGTGACGAGATGAGGGTATTTACAAAAACAGGTCGCGAATTTCAATCCTTTTTGATTCACTAGAACCCACTCTCCCGTAGCTGAAGAACAAGTAGCATGGGGAAGGAGTTTGGGAAGACATTCACCCCGAAAACATATTTGATCGTCGTCACACTCGGTTGCGTGAATGCAAGTCGAATAAAGCGTCGTCCGCTGAGGAGGGTGGTAAGAAATGGATTGCCAAGGATGGGTTGTAGTCGTTTGTGACTCGTTTCGAAACAGGTAGATCATGATCAGGTAAAGATAAAAGACGAGAAGAAATATCC
This sequence comes from Stegodyphus dumicola, assembly GCF_044657685.1. Classification (NCBI taxonomy): domain Eukaryota; kingdom Metazoa; phylum Arthropoda; class Arachnida; order Araneae; family Eresidae; genus Stegodyphus; species Stegodyphus dumicola. The sequence goes on from NC_140776.1 coordinate 42,660,480, forward strand.
AAAGCGTCATCTTCTTTTTTTCAATAGAGGTTCACAACTTTTATTTTATCGCCTCGATCTTCATGCACCAGACCGGCATTATCTCGTTGAGCCCCTATTTGTTCAAAATATTGCAAAAATTTATATTTGGTTTGTAGATTCTGGATCGATAATAAATATTTTCGAACACTGTAGACCATATCGTTTCGTTGAACCTTCACCATTTTGACAGGGTCGTCCATTATTTTTTAAATTACTTGTTTACGCCAAACATTTGATTCAGTGCATCCTCCGTGGAGGTTCCTGGACCCCCCTTAATAACACTTACTTTTTTAGCATTTGGATCCTCTATTGGGTCTTTAGGAAGTCCTCTTGTGTCCATCGGTAATTCTTTCTGTTCCGTTTTCACCTTTTCCGCGATCGAGGTGGCTATTAACTGAAGGAGGAGAGGTTGATTAAAATTGCGGCAAGGAACGATTTTGTTCAAATATTGACTGTACTGAGGATCAATATTATCTTTTCGGTGTATAATGCTGGAAAGCATATGATCGGTAATCACAAAACTGTTACTCAACAGCGATTCCGATAAACCTCGATGAATAAACATATTATGAGGGGTGAGATAGGGAAGTTGATCCATTTCTTTTTGAGCCATCTTGGCAAAAAGTCGGTAACGTCGTTTGGATAATAAATGTCGACGATGGATTTTCCATAAATCCATTTCTAAATGCTTTCTTCTTATTTAAAAATGAGTAACGGGTTTGAAGTAATTGGGAATGCCGATAATTTCGGGACACTTCTCTTCCCCTTCTTCCATCTCTTCGACTACAGGGAGGGAAAGAGGAGTTTCGATATCCAGATCGGTTGAGAACAGAACAGATTCTTTAAATAAGATAAATTCGCGAACTAAACCTCCTACCTTGTACGAATTTTCTCCGAACGTGTACCGGTTAGAAATTTGAAGGTTTAGAATACCTAGAAAAGAAGTTGTCGTACCAAACATATTTTCAATCGAACACTGAAAAGTATTTTTTAAACCCTCTCCATTAAAGATCCGACTCTTTCGTATACACCACATATTTCTATGAATTTGAAATTTATCTTGGGCTCCTTTACAAGCAGAGCAGAACGCGGGATCGCACCGGTCCATGAAAAAACGACAATTCTCCACAAATTTGTGTTGCGGATTCTCTTTCATGCTTTCGCCAATTTTAGTTAAAGGAGCACACAGTCGAGTCATGAACGAAGTTCCTGTTTTATTATTCTCCCCCGGTTTCAAATACCAATAACCAGCCACGAGAACATTATAGCAATTTTGTAAACCAATAATGTTTCGGATGTGAACAGTATCTTTTCGAGTTCCTTTGGAAAATTGAACTTTTTGTTGACAATGTGTCTCGTACAGCGGATCGTGATTTAAAACATCTTCCCAGTTGAGACATATTAAGTTGAGAGCACCTTGACGTTCTTTTAATTCGTCGATAGCTTTCTCAAGGATGGGAGAAGAAAGAATATTCTTGATAATCAACGAATAATCCATTCTTACTCAATAGATTTCTTCTTTTCGAACAAAGTAGAATGTAGTATCTTGGTTATTAGACTACTGGCCTTAGGAGATGTTACCTCTTTAGCAGCACAAACTGATTTGAAGCGAAAATGGGATGACTTAAATAGATAAGCGAGAATTCATTCTAGAAGGAATTTTGCAATGTCTTGTTTGGTTGATGAAGTCGAGTGGAAAAAAAAATTTTGTGAGAGCTGGAACAGAAATATCTGGAAAGTAAAAAAAAAAAAAAAAAACTTTTTGTTAATTTTTATCATGTCTTTAGACATGATAAAAATTAACACTACCACCCTTTTGTCTCTGAATGATGTCTTACCATTTCTAAAAATAAACTATGACTCATTCTTTTGTTGGAATTTTATTTTTAGAAATGGTGAGTCGTGTATTTTAGAAACATGATGCTGAGACATCATTGAAAACAAAAAAGGGGGGTCATTAATTTTTATCATGTCTAGAAGACATGATAAAAATTAACAAAAAGTTTTTTTTTTTTTTTTTTTTTTTTTTTTTTTTTTTTTTTTTTTTTTAATGGTTGTAAATTTTCCTGACATATTTTTTCCAGCCAGATTTTCAACCGACCTTTTCCCAATCATCATTTTTTAAAACTGGCTCGCTATTGGTTTGTTTAAAAATTGACGTCATTGCTTCAAGAACTATATACACATAACTTTCTCGTACTCACTTCTCTATACGGAATGGGGTTCCCAGCTGACATAGCAAAAACCCTATCTCGCTTCATCTACAACTCTCGTTGATGATCTATACAAAATTGGGTAATTTTTTCCACGACTTTATACAGTTCTTGATCACGGGGATCTATCTGCTTGTACGGCTTCACGTGAATTCTTAAATCATAGCGCTCGTCCATATTTTCATTGACGTTATCATCGACCCCAATTAAAATAATGTCGTAATCGTACAAGACTCTGATATGTTCCGAACATTTTGAAATATTATACTTTCGGCACGACTTTTCACATTGCGTGCGGCCAAATATCCGATACGCATATCGTGCAATATCGTGCAATGAACTGTTGATCACTCGCTCGACATAATCATCCGAACCTTTACTCCACAAAATGATATCGATATTGCAAAGACGTAAAAACTGGATCAGGAAATTGGTTTTGGGTCGAATTTGAAATGTTTCTCCTTCAAAGTATCCAAGCGTCTCATCCATATCTAAGACACAGACCACCACCATCTTTCTTTTTTAAAGAAAGAAGAAGATGAGTCGATCTACCACTCATACTATTATTGAACACGTGAAAGAAATTGTTTATTATGCTCTTCCAAATGTCCTTGGCATTTTGATTATGCCTGTTTTCTCATTTTAAATAATTTCAATCAAAGACGATTCCACTGCCTGTTTACTTCCCACTCGATGCAGTGGAGATCTTACAGTGCCAGCAGCTCTTGTGACTTGCCTGAACATTTTTTCGATTTGATCCTTCTTCATCGACAATTGAGTTCGGAGTATGTGTTGCCTTTTGCAACGCATTTCCGAGAACGTTCGGGATATACAATAGGTCTCTTTGAAATGAATCCTGGACTTTATAGTGCTCGCATTCTTCAACCGGAATATTCAGCAGAAACGTTTTACACGTTCATTGTTTTCTTGTGTAGTATTTGTTATCGACTCGGAGGAACGGCTCCCGTTTTAAAATTATGTTCTTTTGTGTACACGGACCATCATCCCGTGCTCGTGGATATTGGAGCTCTGAATGTGGAAAAGAGAGAACGCATCGGTCATCGAGAATTTTTAAACGAGAAGAAATGGCATCGGTTCTTGAAACGACGAACGACTCGAGACATTATTCGGTACGTGAAACTCATGCATCCGGATTATTTTAAGAAGAAATGTCGCGGTCAATGCATTCTCTCCGAGAAAGTCGTCTTCAACGATGTAACGCATCAACTGATTTGTAAAAGTCGACAACGCAGTCTGGCCGAGGTTTTAGATACTTTTCAAGAACTCATGCCCCATGAGCCTATTCGTCAACTCATTCGAACGTGGCTTTCTGCGAGATAAACAAGAAGATGGATTATAAACAACTCGTCCTCGATTTATTGAAACAGAAAAAATATCCCATTTTATTGGGTTATGTGGTCATGGATATTTATTACAAAGAGGTTTATAAATCAGACGGGAAAGTAAAACGATTCGACTCCCCATGTTTCGAGTTGAATCAAAGATATTTAGAAGAACCCAATCCATATAAACTGGAATTTATCACTTCGGACGAGAGTAGTAAATTGGTTATTCGACGACAAATCGATCCTAAAGATTTTAATATAAATCAATATCCGGAAAAATGTTTTCGTGTTAAACTGTCCAGTCACCATCTTGCTGAATTTGATATGTTTAAATACAAGATGTTCGAAGAACAAATTTATAATTTCATAATGTATCTGAATAGTAACATTCCTGCCATTCGAGAATTTTCGAACTTAACTCACGACGAAAGTACTCGATATTTACCCCAGTCCATACGACTATGGGTGTATAACTATAAAACGGCCAAGATCACTCATCAAATTATGGATCCCGAATATTTTGGACCCCGTTCATCTCTTTTACTGGAAACACGCATGATTCAAGGTTTATTATCACCGTGCACTTCTAAATCAGTATTATTGTCCCTTCGAGATGATTATGCTTGGAAGAATCATACCGATAAAGCCATTTTACCGTCTTATGTATATGATTACGATCCTTATAATTTATATTATTCGGATCACTGGAAGGCTCTTGTCCCGCTGGCTTTTAATCCGTTAGAAAATCCCATCATTTGTTAATATTCCAGTTGCAGCACGTACTCATCCTCTTCACTCCCGTCACGAACAAAATTGATGTAACGTTTCGTTTGAGGATCCTTGTAGCGACAGACTTGGCGAATACCCCGACAAATAGATCCCGGCAAATTTAAATCTCGATCCATTCCTCGAGTCGGTTTTAGAATCAGACCCGATTCGTTTGTCTCGAGGGCTTTTATAAACTTTTGATCGTAGCCAACACGAGCTTTGAGTTTGGACTTTCTCTTTCTCCCTCTTTTTTTGGGTAGAGGAGCCAAGTAATGCCGAATGGGTATATCTATACTCGAAGAGCGACTTCGGGATCGATTTCGGACTCTTGTTGGACTTGGAGATCGACTTCGGACTCTTGTTGGACTTTGAGATCGTGTTCGGACTCTCGTTGGACTTTGAGATCGACTTCTAGAACGTTGACGTTGAGATCGACGCCGCATATTTGGATTTATTTCTACTTTATTACGGTTTAAGAAACGTTTTACATAGTCTTGGACACGAGGTTCTTCACTCATAGCGTCATACCAGTAATTTTCCGGAATGATTATAAATTTATCGTCTCGAAACTTTATAAACTCTTCTGGACTATAGCGGGGAAAAAATTTTTGTAAATGAGACAAGTCGAATAAAACGTGCCCCAACGAACATGTCCCTGTCAATTCAGAACGACGCACGTTTCGATTTAATTTCTCTTCTAACACGTTTTGAACATACTCAATAGGAACTTTGGATGGATAAGACATTTTTTTTTTTTTTTTGCTTTATATTCCCCAAATGACTTGTCCATAGAAATATAATCGGAAGAAAACTGAATCTCGAACGTGCTGGTGTGTATCATAGTAAGCGTGATCGTATAAATCAAACACATCTAAATGAACCAAGGCATGTAAAGTAAAAATGAATAATAATTGCCATGTCGTTTCATTACGATAAAATCGAGTTTGATCTACATTGACCTGATTAGCATAATAGGTGTTCATATTGATCGTGCCCCTGTTTTGATCTACTAGCATCTTGTTCGAAGTGGAATAGTTTAAGCAGTAATTGCGATGAATTGTAATAAACTCGAAAAGATTAAAAATAACATAGACGGGAATTTTTCCTTCCTCGGTTTCGGTTTCATTAATATATAACTGAATAACCTCTTTGGGTCCTCCTGGCTCTTCACAATAATACATGGACATTTCGTAACGGTCCAATCGACGAATTGGATTTTCCAAGATACGATTGAGAATCGAGACCCATCGTTCAAATATGAAATGGAATTTTTTAAAATCGATCGTGGCCCAATCATCCATGATTTTAAAGCATGCCGTACAAGCATCTCGCCAAGTATTAATTTTAGACTGAAGAGCCGTTTGACGACAAGATCGACGTTCTTCGTGTTGATCAACTCGTCATTCCATATCCTTATCCTTTGTTTTTTTTCCAAAGAAAAAAAAAGATGGCAGAAATGTATATATTCTTGATGATGTTTGGTCTCTTTCTATTTTTCTTTCCTACTTCTGTCATAGAATCGGATTCCATCCCCATGAACGAATCTATACCGCTTAAAGATTGTCGACGAGAAAAAGTCTGGTGTGTGGATACATGTGATTTTCTTTGCACAAACGGGGAAGAAATGCAATGTGTTCGAGGACTCTGTATGCCCAAACTGAATCCTTACCCGTGTCAAACTGAAAAAGGGGGTATGATTATTCTTACCGAAAAAAATGGATTCTATCAGTGGTCGTGTTACTGTACGGATCCAGCTTTTTACAATGGACCGGATTGTGGAGAATTGGCGAAAGACATTTGTCAAAATGGTACATTTATCTATAGGGGGTTCAATCAGCATGAATGCATGTGTCAATTTCCACAAGTAAAGGCTATGATTCAAGGAAAACCTCAGTGTGTGCATAGGAATATAGCTCGGTTTTATCGGGATCCGTAATGAACTGGATCATTAAAAAATGTACGTCTGAAAATGTCTCAAATTTTTTGAAAAAACAAACCGTGACTCTATCTTACATTGGGTGCAATTAGAAATTACCCCTCTTTTCGTCCGAAAATGATGTCTCACAATTTCGAAAAATTGAAGACATCAATTTCGGACGAAAAGAGAGATTTTTTTTTCTGCCAATTCAATCGACTTGATCCTTATGGTTTTTTAATTATCCAGACTCTCACTTATCTATTTAAACAATCCGACATTCCCTACAGATCAGTCTGTACTGCTGAAGAGGTAACATCTTTCAACGCAGCTTCTACGTTACGACAAATGCTTCAATAAAGGTAAGAGATTTTTCCTTCTTAATTATTTTTCGTTTTACTAGAAAGAAATGATTATCCTATTTTTTTTAACCTATCTAAGTGTTTTGAGTTCTACTTCAGATTACGAAGTGCTTTTGAAGATCCAATCTGATTATCTTTTTCAATCCATAAAAGCAATGATCCCTATATTTTTTGAAAGTTTTTTAAAGAATAGACTCTTGTGTTACTGATTCCATCTCTTTTTTAGCTTCTTCTCGTATATATTTACGATATTTTGCAATTTTCATGGAACGTTTAATGATGGTATAGGAAGGATTAAAGGGTCGATACGGAAAATACTTTCGAAAGAATCGTTTTAATTTTCTTAAGCAACCATCTAATGATCGAGGGAAAAGTGGGCCGGCAATAACCCAAGCCAAAAATTCATACAAAAACCGATTACGTTGATCCCATATATTGGACGATGCCAATTTCTTTTCTGCATAATGTCGTTGAAGATCTGTTTCGTTCAGAAGTTTTAAAATTTCGTTTGCTTTTAAGTCAGTTTCAAGAATGACAAGAATAAATAAAGCCATCTCTTCATATTCATAGCGATCTATAACTACTTTTCTAAGTTTTTTGAGATCATTTAATGTAAGAAGAGGACCTTGACATCTTTTAATATGAATTTGGTTCGAGCGCTCCCTTTTTTCACCGAGCAAACGGTATAAAAATACGATTTTATTTTTTATTTTATTATACGATTTCCTCTTTTCTTCAGTCAGATACGTTTCATATATCTCTAGTGCTCTTTTATAATGATATTTTATACCGTCACTATGTTTTTGATACCAATCATAGAATTCATTAAAATAAAATTCATACTTAGCTCGTGTTCCTTCCGAAATATTCATACGTTTAATAATATTTTGACATTCCTCCATCGACGGACATTGTTTGAATACTGTATTGTCAGGCTTATGTCTATGTTTAGGAAGAGCGTTATCCCAACATTTCCATCGTCTCATTCGTTGGTATTCTTTTTCTTTGAATCGAACGTTTGGATCTTTTCGCCTTTCTCGTTTTCTCCATCGATTTGCTTCTTTTACTCGTTCCAGTGACCAATAATGTTTCAAATATGCTTTTCTTTTTCTTTTCCTTTCAGATAAAATTGTAGGTTCCTCAGTATCCATCTTGACTCCTACCCTTCATTATTAATTATTATCTATTATTTTTCACTTCGTCTTATATTTTTTTAATCTAATCCTTTTTTGGTACCTAAAAAGTAAATTGATTAAAAAAATATAAGGATTCCATAAAACTTTTAAATTTTCCTTGACCGTAAAATAACAAAGATCCTAAAATCCTTACCTTTTAAATGTAGTGTGTCCCATAGGACAAACCGGTTTGTCCTATGGGACACACTAGATTTAAAAGGTAAGGATTTTAGGATCTTTGTTATTTTACTAAAAATTTGATAAAAAGGTTTATACTAGAAGGTTTCAAAATTTTATTAATGATATTAAATTATTATTAATGATTTTTTGAATGGGTGCCAGGATCTGACGCTATTGATAAAGAAATAACTTAATCCATAATATATATGTCTGAAAAACAAATACCATGAAGGGGAAACATAGTTTTCCTAATATTTATCTTGCTGTGTTTCATAAATCATGTAGATGGTTAGACAAATTACTAATGTAATGACAAATAAACAGTAAAGCTGAATAGTATGAATAAAAGGCATAAATGTCTTATAATTAGATCCAAAAACGGATCGGAGAAATGATTCATAACTCATTTTATCTTGTTCATTCCTTTCTCTCTAATTACATACAAGTTCTATCAATATCCTTAATGGATCCAAGATTCTACTTCAACTATAAAATTGACTCATCGTAAGATTTTTTACTTGCAGATACTCAAGGCAGTTTGGTCTGTTTATTAGAATTCCAAATACATTTCCCGCATCTGTTCTAACCAATGGATTCTGGATTTACAACGAGCGGTTTTTATCAGAAGCATAAAAGACTTTCCCATCTATTCTCTAGCCATGGATTTTAGATTTTATTAGACCCCTTAGCGAATGTCAGTTCGGATACTACGCCAACTATAAAATCGGCTCATCGTAAGCTTTTCCACTTGCGGATACTTTCTCAGATGTCTATTTTCTTCTTTTTTTAATCCGAACCTCTCAAAAACAAAAGATAATGAATATTCATAAATACGCTACACTTTACAGCCAATTTCATGGCTTGCATTTAGGAGGATTCAATGTGATTCAAGATACGATTTTTTTTCCCTTAGCCCATATGCGGCTTCAACCTTCTGTGATTCGAAAACTCGCTCATTTCGATAAAGTCGTCCCGAGTCAGAAACCACTCGTTCTCGCCCTAGCCGCCTATTGTAAAATGTCGGACTTGTCGTGCACCGTTTTTCTTCAACGCAATGCATCATGGATCCTTCTTTTAGAAAACGAACGGGTCATTTTCCCCACGATCCCGAATTCATCGGAATCCTCCCACAATCTTTTCAAACTTTTCGCCACACCATTTTTTGTGAAAGATCCTAAAACGATCGAACGGTATTTACAAAATCCCGTGTTCGAAAACGTGTACCGCTCCCAAAACAATCATACAATTCTATATTTAGACGAATGGGATATACCGTATCCAGGAGGACATTACTTTGATGATGATAACGGGCCCAGATTACATTTACCAGAAGATGACGGAGGGAAAAGGTATCGTCTTTGTTTTTTGTCCAACCAGGTCCATCACGAGAATGACCTCGTCCATAATTTCATCAACGAATGGAAAGATCGACCGGACGTTTATTACGATCCTCTGAAAACGCGAACGGCTTTTCCGTCTTCCTTTATTGAATTTTTACCGTCCGTGAATCCTGAGAAACCCATCCCGTTTCCCATTGAGTACAATAAGAGTACGGCGCTCATTCAAAAACAATGGACGTATCAGCACCATCCTCAATATATTGTCCAAGATATTTTGAATACGTACGATCAGAGAAATTCGCTTGAGAAGGTCGGACTCTTGATCGAATACCCGTTTCAAATCGGGTTCGAAAATGCTACTCGATCGAATCCTAACGGGAAATGCATTGGACTCGTCGTCAACGGTTCTGAACCGGAAACGATTTTATATGTTCGATCACCGTATCAGCGGTACATGGAATATCAAGCCATCCCCACGACCGTGCACTGGATTCCTATTCTTTACGAACCAGAAACCACGTATCCACTTCAACCGGTCGTACTCTGTTCGACGGTCATCGGGTTTGAATACAAAAAGGCTTTCTTATGTTTAAGTTATGTCATGCTCGAATCTCATCCGAAACAACCTGCTAATAGAAACACGGCGTGTCTGTTCCATCCCGTCACAGATGTGAGCGAATTGACGTTTCTCGAGAGTTACGAATACGATTGTCAGCATGCGCTTCACCGAGTTCGATATGCTTCCATTCCTCATGATTTATGGTGTCTGACCAAAATCGAAGAAGAAAAACCAGTTCCACTTGCTAAACCCTATGCTCATCTACCTTACCTGGTTCAATCATGGCTGGAATTTTATCATCAGAATCGTTCCACGGATCCAGAAATCAGGTACGGCAATCTGAAACTCTTTCAATTGGCTCTAACTTTGGCTCGACATAAAATATGCTTTTCGGCCGAAACGGTCGAAACCGAAGAAGAAGAAGGTATCATTGTACCAAGAAATTCATCGTCTCCGATCGTCATTCGCCTAAGTCGGGAAGCTCGAAAATTTCTCGATATTGTTCGGTTAAGAATTGAATTTATGGAACGACCAGTTCCCTCTCCATGTGTTCTGTTGTAAAGAGAAAAAAAAACGAAACAAATATCTGTAGATTGAGAAATGGTGATTCCCTTAGCTCAGCTAGGAACTCAACTCACAAGAAGTGCGAAAGTTATCCACTGATATACACAATTCTTGAAACGATGACGTCATCTTGAAATGTCTTGTGAATCGAGTCGGCTGGAAAAAATTTCTGAGAACTTAAAAAAAAAAAAAAACTTTTTGTTAATTTTTATCATGTCTTTAAGACATGATAAAAATTAACTCTCTCTTCTTTTTGGCTGGGAAGGATGTCTCACCGTTTCGAAAAACAAACCGTGACTCATTCTTGCAATGATTGCCATGAGAAAGGATGAGTTATGGTTTGTTTTTTCCAAACGGTGAGACATCCTTCCCAGACAAAAAGAAGAGAGAGTTAATTTTTATCATGTCTTAAGACATGATAAAAATTAACAAAAAGTTTTTTTTTTTTTTTTTTTTTTTTTTTTTCTTTCATCTACAGAAATTTTTCCTAGCCGACTCGATTGGCAAGACATCTCAAAATTCTTTCTAGAATGGGCTCTCGCTTATCTATTTAAACATTTCAAGTTTTACTTCAGATCGCTCAGGAGGGTTGAAGAAGAAGCATTTCGTAACTTGGAGATCATATTGTATTCTTTTCCATTTCGGAATTGGTCAAGATTCGATTAGGAGCAGCAATCAAGTAATCATACATCTGATTACATCGTAGCAAATAATCGACCGTGATCCAATTGAGTTGAATAATCAACACTAAAAAATAGAGTATTTCAACGCGAGTTATTTCGTACGTCATATCTCCCCGTTGAGCGAACTGGTCGGCTATCTGATCTATTTCCGTAATGATAGTAAAAAAGTTCAATGGATCCACTACCAATTCTGTATTCCATTGAATTGTAAATGGAAGTACGAGGTTTTGTTCACTCAAAAAATACAAATAGCCGTATTTCTCTTTTTCTCGAAACAGCGTTTGAATATAGTCTCGCACCGCTTCCCGTACTTCTGGATCGCGCACCAGTTCGAGCGTGACGAGGCTCGTGAAGGGCGGAAATTTATGAAATTTGATATATTGAGGTACCACAATATTCAGTCGAGGACGATATTTATGTTGAAGAAGGTGATCGATAGGAGTCTTCAAGGATTGAAGTATAACGATATCCATCTTTTCTTATACGAATTTCCAAATAATAAGGCCGATGATGACAAGAACGATTCCCAACAAGATTGGTTTTAGGTACGGTATATTACCCAAAACATCTAAAATACCACTCGTGATGGAACCCGTCACGTCTTGACTGAAATGCGTTAAAGCTTCTCCGATCGTGGGTCGACGGCATTTCAATTCTTGCGTCGGTGTACAATCGTGATATTGACAATCACATAATCGACAACACGTATCCTCTTTCTCGTTGTCGTACCCTTCACACGCATTCCATTGCTGAATAGGAAATCCCGTGCACGATTCGATCCCGTGAACAGGTTCGGGTTGACAATAACTCAATTCTTTAAGTTTACAAACCATGTCTCCTCCGTTGTAGAGAAAACAGCCCGAATTGTCCCGAATGTATTGGTTGACATATTGAGAACCGAGCGCGACGGCCGTCACCCCTCCTGCGGTCAGAAGAGCTTTCTTACTAAACACTTTATCAAAAGCTTTTTGAAGGGGTTTATTCTTCGCGACGACTTTAGCGACCTCCCCTGCTCGTTTGACAGGAATGTCGAATCGTTTAAATTGTTTAGCGACTTTGCCTCCAGACTTGTTAAAAAATCGCATGTCTCTTGACCCTTGCCGGATTTTCAGAAACCAAGACAATGAACGAATCCAATTGTATTTTTAGTAATCGAAAAATTCCTTGTGGGTCGGACAATATTTCGGCGTTTCGGAATATTCTCTGCCTGAACCATCTTCGAAATCCTTATGGATTGCAAATTTATTATCATCGAATGGAATCGGAATCGCATACCAAGGTCGTTGGACCTTTCCTGATTGTGAAGGAAAATTTCTCGTTTCCGAAAAATACTGTCATTTTACCGACGCGCGAGTTCCTGGATAAACATTTCCGACCCGATTTACACGACGTCCAGTTGGACGATCTCACATTTAAACTCAACCCGTGCATCGAGCACTATATCAACCACCTGTATTCTCAAGACCCGACCGACTTGAAACGCAATAACGCCATGGATGTGTTTGATCGGCGTTTCCATTACGAACTGCTACGGAATTTAAGTGTTGGCAACACGAACGAAATTGGTTTAGGCGTGAACAATACCACGAAGATGCAAGAAGAAATGATGGTTCATTTCAAGAGCACGCTTCAGCAACGTCTTTGCGGTTTATACCACTATATTAATAATTCAAATGTAGCGACGCTTTTCGACAAGATAAAGGTATGCGACATGGCGAATGGAGGTCTCTTTGTCGACCCTAAAACGGAATTCTCTCCTTTTTACAATTTCCTGCTGGCGCATTGTTTATTCGATTTTCATAAACTACCCAATTTAGACCTCGTTCCCGAAACCGTCATTTCGAATGTCGCGTACAAGAAAGGGGTTGGGTTTTATACGTTAGAAGATATTTGTCACCCTGAACCGATTGTTGTGATGGGAGAAGAAACAGGATCTTCGTATCTCTATCAATCCAAATGCATCACGTATCCCAAAGAAACGGCTTTAAATAAACAATTGACGAGAAAGGATTTGCCCGATAATCTCATTATGAAAAATGCCATGCAGTTTTCTGATACGCGGTTCCTAACTTGCTAAATGCGAAAAGGTTTGGAGAAAAAAATTGATTTGGTTGGGGGGGGGTTAAAAAGTCAGTACAGAAAAATTTCTATTATGTAAAAAGGAAAAAAAAACAAAATGGTAATATACCTTGACACAGAATCTGTTTTCATCATGTAGAAGCTTGTACACAAATCACAGCATTAAACGATCTGAAATGAAACTTGAATGGCTTAAATAGATAAGTGAGAACACATTCTTGAAAAAAAATGATGGTCTTGTTGATCGAGTCGGCTGGAAAAAATTTTTGAGATCTATAAAAAAAAAAAAAAAAAAAAAAAAAAAAAAAAAAAACACTTTTTGTTAATTTTTATCATGTCTTTAGACATGATAAAAATTAACAACCCCCTTCCCTTTTTGTCTGGGAATGTTGTCTCACACTTTCTAAAAATAGACCATAACTCATCCTTTCTAATGGCAATCATTCCAAGAATGAGTCACGGTTTATTTTTCGAAAGAGTGAGACAACATTCCCAGACAAAAAGGGGAGGGTAGTTAATTTTTATCATGTCTAAAGACATGATAAAAATTAACAAAAAGTTTTTTTTTTTTTTTTTTTTTTTTTAACTTTTAATCCAGATCATCCAGATCACGACGAGACCTGAGAGCATACGGTTTATACGCAAATTTACTAAACTTGTTCTTCATAGAACTGGCAGAAACCTCACCTAAATAGACTGGATCCTCATTGCCTTTTACATCCTCAGCCTCCTTCTTAGGCTTCTCTTTCTTGAATGGTTTGCACAGATCTGGATTGATCTTGCTTTTGATGGGAACCTGATCTGGATCCACCTTTTCAGTTTTGATTTTCTCTTTATCGAAGGTAGTGGAAATGGTTTCGTTAATAATATTTCTCGAAGAAGGTTCTAAAATATTTAACTGAAACACGGGTTTTTCGATCATATTCAGAGCATCTTCTTGAAAGAGAATCATATCTCTACAAATGCCTCCTACTCTACAATACAAAACGTCCGTTTCGTAAAAGTACCGCGAATTAATTTTAATATTTAAAATACCAATAAACATATCGTTATTCACAAATTCTTGGTCCAGGGTTTCTTGAAACACGTTTAAAAGGGTCGTTCCATCAAACACTTTGGTTTTGCGTAAACACCATTGATTTTGAGACATCTGAGAATTCAGATCATTTCGTTGACTCATTTGCCGACACGCTTTACAGAGAGAAGGTCTACATTTTTCAATGAAGAACCGACATTGTTCTGAAATCAGCATTTGGGAATGATCGGCGGCCACGGCTTTGGTAATGTCCACCAGAGGAGGACAAAGTTTACATATGAAAGAATGGGCATTCAGATTCCTCTTATAATTAGTAGCGCAGAGAACCCAATACCCCGCTACGAGAATATTATAATGATGATTGAAATCTTTAATATTTTCAATCTGAATATAACCTTTTTCTACGGGATGCTGGCACGGGATCGCTTTAGCTTGAAAATCTTGAAACTGAGGATTGTTGGCTAATATATTTTTCCATTCCCGGCTCACGAGGTTTAACGTTCTCGGGTTATTTTCAACGATTTCGTCAATCCCCGCTTTTAAAATCGGGTGCGCAAGAATACGATCGATTAACTCTGAATATTCCATAGTTCCCCTTTATTATTATTTTATGGACTTCTAAACATCTCGGTCTGTTTCCTCAATTCTTTCGCGTACCGGTCAATGATTTCAATCGTTTGATTCATGCAATAGGTTAAGAATTCATCTTTAATGTAGGCTGTATGCGACCCCTGCCAATCTAACCCTCCTGTCAGAGTTTGTACGTGCCATTTGATGTATTGCAATAAAACATCGGTCCATTCTTTCACAGTCATATTGGATCGAATGCTTCGATCCACGAAATCCAATTTATTCAGCACGGATCTAATATATTCCTCCGACGAAAAAACGGTTTTTCCGTACACGACATCAAATCGTAATCGAAAATAGGACACGTATAATTGATAAAACAGGTCGCTGAGCATTTTGAAATCGGACGATACGGAGGGAGAAGGGGTTGGTTCGGTTTTAATGTGTTCCAATTCCTTTTGCAAGTGGGCTTTTTCGTCCAGACATCGATCTAAAGCGTGTTTGGCATCTTGTAAATCCAATGACAGACCTCTTACATAGTCTTCGTCGACCGTCGATACGTGCTTTCGTTTATATTTCGAAGTATCGGACATTTCTACATCCTGCGGAGCTACGAGAGCTTTAGCCAGTTGGTTTTCTAAAGTTTGGTTTCGAGACCGAGACACTTCCAGTTGGTTTTGTAAATCTTTCACTTCCCGCTGTAATTCCTCCACTTGATCCGTAGGATACGTAATGGCCGGTACAGTAGTGGGTTCTTTCACTTCGGTAATGTGAGGACGTTCCTCCAACTGCCGTCGGTATAGGTCTCGTTCCTGCTCGAAATATAAAATCACCGAATTCGCCAATTCTTCAATGGGATCCGGTATGTTCGGAAACTGGGCTCGAAGCGTGACAATTTGTTTATAAACGAGATCTTGAAATTGTCGATGCTCGTGAATCACGTTTTGGAGTTGATGGACAACGGCTTGCGGCCAATCTTCCCTCTGATCACTAGGGTCATTCTGAAGGATCGTTTTTAGGAACGTGGTTAATTTCGTTTTGGAGTAGAGAAGGTACTCATTACATTTCGTATAATTACTTTCGACTTGATCGAGTTTCTGTTTCAATTCGAAAAGTTGTTCTTTGGTTTTACGGAGCTCGACTTCACAATCGTTGTGATTCTCGACCTGTCGAGCCCATTCGATCATGCTCGACGCCAAATTATCGAATTGAACGACCGGTATTTCGGGAAAATGACCTTTCAGTTGCGCCAATTGCGTTTCGAGGGTCCTCTCTAGATTTTCTTTGAATTGGAATACTTTTTCGAGTTCCGAGAGAATCTGATCGTAATCCGTGGCCCCAAAATACGCATTCCATTTAGTCCGTATCAGAGTTACCAAATTCGTTTTCAGGACCTCCAGTTTCTTTTCCAAAGCGACGCGTTGCCGTTTTTCATGTTCTAGACTCTGCTGTAATTTTTTATGTTCTTGGCTACGATCCCGATGGAGTTGAGCTTGGATTTGTTGTAGGACCTCCTTCGCTTCGTTCTGGTTCTCAATCGATTGTTGAAGATCGTGCAGTCGTTGCAAGAGGGTCGTGTCTTCCATCATGCTTTTAGAGGAAGAAGGGAGACTGTGAAGAACGGTATGAGCTAAATTGTCGGGCGTTAGCGATTGATTTAAAGCATTCCCGAGAAGTGTTAATTGGTTCAAAAGCTGGGTTTGCCAATTTTGTAAATACTGGATATACGTTTGAATTTGCTGGAAGAAAAACGTTTTCCAATCTTGGTTCGCACCTAAAGGTTTCCAAAATGAGGGGGGAAGGATCGTCTGTAAAAACGTCATAAACTGCGTTTCGTGGAACTCCTTCATTTGTTTAGCCATTTCGTCTCGAAGAATCGTCTCGATATGAGGATTTTTCTTTTGCAGCGTGTCAAGAACGCGTTGAATACCTTCCTGAAAATGTGTTTCGGACTCGATTTTCCATTTTTGCAGGAGGTCGGTTCGTTCTTTCTGACCCTGCTCCAACTGCTTTTCCAATATCCGTTTTTCGTTTTGACAAAGGGTCAATTGACCTTTCAGTTCCTCGTTCAATTGCTGGACGTGCTGTTTTTGTTCCGATTGATATGATGTTAAAAACTGGTCGAGGGTTTCTTGTAATTGCTCTAATTTAGATCGCGACGACTCGATCATGAGCTGCTGAGAAGGAGGCGATTCGAGCGATAAAGTTTCAATGACCGTACTCGTAGAAGAAGGAGGAAGTTTCAGTTGCTCGATCGTTTCTTGTAAAGCCATTTGCAAAGGGCGGATTAAACTTTCCGTTCGTTGCATTCATTCTTCAAGTCCCGTTTCGTAGCGTTGGTGGAGCATTTGCCATTCGTTCATCAAACGGTTTGGAAACTCGATATTATTATTATTATTATTCAATTGTTGTTGTTGTTGTTGTTGTTGTTCTACTATTTGCCTCTGCCATTGTATTTTTTCAGACTCGTGCGTTCGAATTTGTGTCTGTAAGGTTTCGTGATCTCGTTTCAATTGCTCCCACTGAGTTTGTAAGGTTTCGTGATTCCGTTTCAGCTGCTCCAACTCAGTCTGCAGGGTTTCTTTCTCCCATGTAAGGCGTTCCAATTGTCGTTGCAAATCCACGACTGAATGCTCTTTTCCGAATCGAGCGGTATTCACATATTGTTCTTTTTCCGCTAGAAAATAACGCATTTCGTTCCGGTGCTCTTGTTGGAGCGTCTCGATTTGTTTCTCAAAAGCTTTCCGATCTGCCTCCAATTGAGTTTCCAAAGAAGCGATTTTGTTTTCCAGGTCCTGCGATTCCATCGGAACAATCTCTTCCAAATGCAAGCCCGAAATGCGAAACAAGAAATCGATGATGCTCGAACTCTTTTTATACAGTTGAGGATAGAGATGGAGTAAAGGTCGACTTAGGAGAAAAGCATCGATCACGTCGTCTCGAAGATTTTGTTTGAGACCATCAACGACATTTAAAGATATAAAAGTGGGGTCGGACTGGTATTGAATAAGACATCGAACCAGTTCTCGTAACATTCTTTTCTTTTTGCTTTTTTTAAATCATTAAAAGGTAGGCTACTTTGTTCAAATCGAGCAACATATATTGATATTTTTCTTCGGAGCGGGACGATAACCAAATCATGACTTCTTTCAAGTAGCGACGATTCTTTCTAAAGTGGGAAACGTATATTTTAAATCCTTCTCGGGTCCATAATTCATTATTTCGGTAAAACGGTAGCCAATAATTACATCGTTCACGATTCACGTCGAGGAACGTTTCATGATGGAATGACGCAATCATGGGCGAAACATACATGACTAAAGACATATTCAAAACGACAAACCAAACACCGGTTAATTTCGTGTCGTCAAAAGTAATTTCACAAGTATAAAAGTCCGATGGAATAGAATCCGTATGCAGGTAAGGTGGAAGGGAGCGTTTAAACAATTTATGAAGTTTGGCAGCCAATTGAGCACTCGCAGCTTGTCCCGTTAAATGTATTAAGTGGAGGATGAGCATGGGATGTAAACAGTGATACCAGTTGGACCACGATTCCCAGACGTGCGTATTTCGTTTGAAAAATCGGAGGCGCATGCAATGCTCTAACTGGAAAGGTTCTCTTTTTATGTAGGTCATCGTCAGATCGCTTAAGGCGCGAAAAGCCATATTGCGAGGAAGTACTTTCCAGAACAAGGAAAACGGATTGATGGTCGAACAAACAAATAAGGTATTATTTTCATAGGAGACCTTGATAAAATCTCGAGAGGGAAATAAACTTTGTAAAAACTGATCGGTCGTATCTCTAGAGACGTTAATCCAACGAGGATCCTCTTTTGTTCCATGCACGCAAAAGACTAAAGACCCATGAGGAAACGGATAGTCTTTGTCTAAATTTTCTCCTTGGAAAATGAGTTGATTTTCACTGACCACGAGAATGCAAGGTGCTCGAACGAGACCCGGGCTAAAATGTTTCAAAGTATCGACATGGAAGATGGGTAGTTTGAAACGAACAGCTATAAAATAATATTGTCTATAAACATTTCCATATGCTTCCACATAATCCGAAACATTGTAATACTTTTCATTATCCATGACAGAGCTTACTTTATCTCGCCTTCTTCCTCGAAAGGAATAAGTCTACAGAGCCAACTTACACGCTTTATATATACATGAGAGATGACGTCATTCAAGGACATAAACAAGGACGTTTATGTCTAGAAAAGTAAAAGCTGGCTGGGAAAAATTTCTCAGATAATCTAAAATGTATATTTAAAAAAAAAAAAAAAAAAAAAAAAAAAAAAAACTTTTTGTTAATTTTTTATCATGTCTTTTTGACATGATAAAAATTAACTGTCCCCTCTTTTTGTCAGGGAAGGATGTCTCACTCTCTAAAAAATATACCTTGACCCATATTTTTATTGGAGCTCTATTTTTAGAAAGGATAAGTCATGTTCTATTTTCCGAAAGTGTGAGACAACATTCGCAGACAAAAGGGGAAGGTAGTTAATTTTTATCATGTCTAAAGACATGATAAAAATTAACAAAAAGTTTTTTTTTTTTTTTTTTTTTTTAATATCTACTTTGGAATTTTTTCTGAGCTCTGGCTAGAAAGAACTCTGGTTTATCTATTTAAGACGTGCGAAACGAATTTCACTTTAAATCATTCTGTGCCGTGAATTCAACAGTATATAGGAACAGACTTTATGAAGGTAAAAGTGCTCAGTTTATTTATTCTTTAGAGGAGCACGTGGAGATTTTATAGGATATTTACTTACAAAGCATTGCTTGTATTTTTTTAAGAAATATTAATCAAGTTAAAGATATATAATCATGTCGCAGAGCCTCCATTATTTAACAAGGATTAATTCGGTTGGAGATGCGCCCAACGATGCTTACATTTTCTACCAGATGTCGGGAGGAATCTTTTACTGTAACCGAAAAGACTACGCACAATTTTCTCGATTTTATACTCGAACGTCTGCCGAAAATCTTTTTTTAACGATGGATCTTTGCTCGACGACCCATCATTCCCTTATCCTAGATATTGATATTAAAACCGAATGCGATGCATCCCTTCCTTCATCTATGCTCTACGATTATGTAGATTCTGTTATTCTCTCAACCTTAAAATTTTACTTTTTATCCCTTAAGCATTTTACTTTTATTGTGGCTGTTCGTCCAGGAGGTGGTATTCATGTCCATTTGCCGGAAATCTCGATCGCTCATGATGATTATATTCAATTCTGCAGCCAACTTCAACCCCGGTTCTATCACGAAACATCTGAATTTATTTTCCAGTTGGACGTTTTAGCGAATGCGACGCTTGTGAATTCCTCCAAGCCCTATACGAATAAATACGAACCCATGCTGATTATTTATGTAGACGAACAAACCACCTGGCGTTTAGATTTGACCAATCCTAATGCTTTCAGCATGCGATTGTTAGGCATTCAATCAAAATTTAAACGTCGCAAGGATAATACCAATTCCTTTTTTCGTAAACTGCTCCACCTCCAGCCAATGGATATTCAAAAACAACTTTATGAATATATGATGCCTGTGGTGACACTGTACGATCCTTTGTATCGAGTATCGTATCCCACGCTTATTAGCAAAGATGAGGAAGCTGGACCCTACGATGAAAAAGTGGCTACATTTGTGTATAAACTAAAAACCCCGATGTATATTTACAAAGGGAAGGATTTTGGAACCGAAGGTCATCATTGGTTAAAAACGTTTTACTTTATCAAGTTTAACGGGTTTGTGATTTCAGACTTTGAATCGAATAACCGGGCTCTAAAACGATGGTACCGGGAAAGTCAAAATTCTATCGTCATCGAAAACGATGTATTCCAGACGGTGAATCAAGCTCTCAAGTTAGACAATCCTAGTTTGCATTCCGATCCCAATCCCCTTCGTACGATTATGCAGTACAATCAAGGTTACTATTTTTTACCTGTCTTTTGTGCCTTGTGTCAACATTTACGAATGTCCTCCCATACACTCGCATCCCATTTGCGTACGATATTAGAATCTCACGAACTCATAGATTCTGTGGAAAAAATCAACAGTAAAATTATAGATATCATTTCCCAAGATTTTACTCTCGACACGATCCTCTTTTGTGGTTCGAATCTCAATCCTAAAATTTACAAATTTAAAGATAAACTGGAAGCTATTATCAAAACCATGAAAGGCGTTATTTTATATTCGGTGTCTGGAGATCAGCTCGTGGAACAAATTCATCGAATTCAAGAGCGATATTTTCCGATTCTCGTCATTACCATGCACAATTCCTGTAAGAAACCTCAACGCTATATGTGGAATAATATCCACGAGTACTGGCAAGAAGTGCCCCACCAGATAGAAATTCTAAACCTGATGAATGCCATCTGGTCCTCCATTCAGGCCTATGCTCGGAATCAGTTTGCCGATAAAACTAAAAACATGTGTCCTTTCACAGACATTATGAAACAGGTCAACATTAATTATGTGGTCTCGTCCATTCTGAGTCGAACCAACATTGATCGTAAAATCATTCAAATGGATCGACATAAATGGCATATTCGAACCCACGATGGGGTTCTGAATCTCTTGACGGGTCATGTAGGAGGGACGGTTCCGGAATTTTACCTATCGGATCGACGTCTGGGCATCAATTTTAGTCGACACGAGTTGATGCAATTTCGTCACGATCCGGATTTGATAGCCATCTATCGTTTATTAACCGACCGGAAATTTTTTCTACAATACCTGAAAAGCTGTTTTCTCGACCTCACGGACGATTTACTGGATACGCTGCGGGAAAAAGTGCGCGAGTTTCATGACAAACTAGAAACCAACCCGCTCGTTCAAAGCATGCTTCATTTTTATGTGCACATGTGTAAATATACGTGTTTCGAATACGATCTGTTCATGTACCTTTTAGATGTCCTGGCCAGTCTTCTCATTGCGACCAATTACGGTCGCAAATTTTTTATTTTGAAAGGCAACACGCGCAATGGAAAAAGTAAATTCTTTCAAATGATTTCGAAGGTCTTTGGAGGCTATAGTCATGGTATTCGAGCCGTCAATTTACAAACGACGAGTGGTCAAGGACTATCAGCCCAACCCGAACTGGCCTCTTCGTTATTTTGTTGTCGGGTAGTGACTGTTGAAGAAATGTCGGGAAAATTAAACGAAAACCTCGTGAAAGAAATCACGGGTAATTCGACCACCAGTTTTCGGAATTTGTACGAGCAAAATGTAGGAGCGATTCCCAGTGCCAAACTCATGGCTTCTACCAATACGTTCCCAGTGTGTACGGCCACAGAGGCATTTAATGATCGCGTGGTAGCGATTCCTTTTGACGCCGTGTTTACGAAAAATGCTCCATCCCTCACCTCAGAACAAGTGATGCAGGATCAATATTTACTCGAAACCAAAGATTCTATCGTCGAAGATTCCTATAAAGGTTTCTTTTTAATGATTTATCTGCATCTGGCCCACAATATTAACATGGAGGACGGTATGATCCGTTACCGTTCCGAACCTGAAATATTAGTAGAATTCAAAAAAGAATTTTTATCTTCGACCGATATTTTTACACAATTCAAACAGTATGCCGATGTACAAATCATTCCCGGTTCTGTTACGACCTTTAACGAACTGAAATCGGCCATTCGACAATTTTTGAAAACGATGCGCGACACCTCCATCCACGAAACGGAACTCATTATTCGTTTCAATGATGAATTTGGACATTTGAAACGGACCGAAATGGATTTCAGTTCCTTTTCAGCCGAAAATAATATTTCCTCGTCTTTGGATATAGTAGAACCCCTTCAGTTTGAAAATGCCGAATTGAATTCGTCTCTCAAACGAAAGCATGACGACGAAGAGGGAGAACACTCAACCACGAAACATTTAAAAGTGGACGATGAACCCATTGATCTGCCTCAGCATAAAAGACAAGTTATTTATTACGATAATGTTATCATCAAAAATCTGAAAAAAGACAAGAATTACTAACCTTTTTACATATGCATGAGGTAGGTTCCCAACATTTCATTGTGTAATGACTTGGAAAAAACAAAAGTTGACTGAAGAAAGCCAGATTTCAAGATGTTTCTTCTTCAAAAACACAGAATCATGTGAAGTGAAACTCGCAATGCTGAAATATATAAGTGAGAGTCCATTCTTAAAACATGGTGATGTCCGGTCGATCGAGTCGGGTTGGAAAAATTTCTTAACAGCTGAGAAAAAATTCTAAAGATTTAAAAAAAAAAAAAAAAAAAAAAAAAAAAAAAAAAAACACTTTTTGTTAATTTTTATCATGTCTTTAGACATGATAAAAATTAACTTTACCACCCCTCACCCCTATTTTGGTTTGAATCAGGTGTCAACATGTTTCTAAAATAAATTTCCAAGAACGATATGACTCATTCTTTTGTTTAGAAATCTAGTTTTAGAAAGGGTGAGACATCATTCACAACAAAAAGAAAAAAGGGGGGTAGAGTTAATTTTTATTATGTCTAAAGACATGATAAAAATTAACAAAAAGTTTTTTTTTTTTTTTTTTTTTTTTTAATAGAGTTTTTTCTCAGCCAGCTTCGAGTCATTCTTTCTCTTCTCACTGACTATATATAAGAACGTTGTTCTTACAGTCCTGGTATTGACATTAACGTAGCTGCTAGAATAAAAGCCATTGTAGGTATTTCAGCTAAGCACAAACAGAGGCATGGAAACAACTTTTTAAGAATTTCTTCAACGGGTACCGTGGATTGATAAACGCAGTTTCCTGCAGCATCGCATGTGCGTTTATAATGTTCTGAGAGAAGATACTTGTACTGTTCAAAATAATTCCAGGGAATGAGGACTTTTCCACTACATGTTTTAGCAAAGTAGATTTCACCTTGGGCATCTTTCAGGACGTAAGGTTCTTCATTTTTCACTAAATAATATTCGTTCCCTCGGAAATCCACCGGGTATCGTTCTTTTCCGTCCGCGTATTTGGCCAGAACGAATTCGTTTTGAATTTGAATAACGAGGGATTTTTTACGTTGTAGAGGATATTTTTCATTTCCTTTCCGATCTTTGGCATAATATGGAAGGCCGTCTCGAGTTTTAGCGAAAGGATTACCTTTGTCGGGATAGATTTCCCCCTTTTGGGAGTGAATGGCATACCTTTCATGACCATATTCACTTTTCTGGATCTTTTTTTCGATATTTGTAATATTCGCTACCATATCGATTCGGATAAAATTCCATTATATTGCTTTATCTTTTCAAAAATAAATTTCTCGTCTAATGATTTTATTTTTACTTTTCTTCATGAGCATGTTTAGCTAATAAATATTGATGATATTTATTGCCGTGCATTAAATAATCCATTGTGATCCAAGTATATTTCGGATTCGCGAGTAGTGCGTAAAAATATAAGAGATAGATGCAAGTGACATGGTAATGAGCAGAATCTTTAGGAAAAAACTGACTGGCCATTTTGCGAATAGGGTCTAAGATTTCTTCATTCGACAAAATAAATTCTTCATCATTCCATTCCAGGGCATTAAACAGGGGCTGCTGATCGATTAAAAGATATAGGTGTCCATATTGCGACATATTATCTAACACGTGACGGATATGAGCAACGGCCTGTGATTGAAAATCTCGAACGAGTCGAGGCGTAATCTCAAAAAATAAATTCAGAAACCGGTACGTCGCTTGATAGTTTTCAAGTTGAGGATTTTGCCCAATCACGAATCGGATGAGTCGATCAATCGGTAATTGAATAGTTTTCAAAACAGAAATATCGTAATACTCTGCCATGCTTGTTTAATCCTTCGAACCGAAGAAGAAAAAAAAATTAAATTAAATTGAAAAAAAAATGAATCATTCAACCTTTCTTCCATGGCGAATCACCGAACGGTTCAATCGACAAATAGGTCCCTCCTTTCGATATATTGTTCTTATTTCCCATACTGCCACGTTTAATTTGGAAAGAGATTTAAAATCGACCTTGGGTCTTCAATCTTGGTCCTTAATACAATTTCTACAAAAGTTTCGTCAACATCGAGTGGGTATAGAATATATAACTCTGTTCACTCGCAAGGATAAGATACGTCTAGGACCTATTGCAGTACAAGTATCAGAGCGGATTTGTTTCCAACAATTAAAGAAAAAATATGGAACTCAATCCATCCACTTAGTTGGAGCCACCTATCTAAAAGGCAAATTGAGAGATTTTCATGTGATAACCGTAGAGGATTTTAGATTCAATGTTCTCCTGAAACAAGATGACCGATAAAAATAAAACATGGAATCCTATATCGTTCTCAATTTCGAAGGTTTCGAATTGAATGGTGATCCTCTCGCCAAAGAACTTAATCTTTCTTATAATGATGACTTTTCCGACTATATTATTAAAGAAGTGGCTTATATCACCCATGATCGTTCCCAAGGCATTATCTACGTGGAACCACCCATACCGTGGTCTGAATTATCCTATTCCACCAAACAAAGTGTATCGAGTGTTCATTTACCGTTAGCGGATATAACGCATGGCTTTTCATGGAATGAGGGTCATTTGCCGTACGATCAATTAAAACCGTTTCTCGTAGCTCTAACGGCAGGATATAAAAACATTTACTGCCCTCATTATTGGAAAATTAATGTTTTGTACCAGATACTGGCCCGTCCTATTTATTTCAATTTCGTCTCCATGAACAAGGAGGCGTTTCATACCGCGCCCATACCAATGAACTATGAATATTCATCGTTTTGTCCGAAACATATAGGTCGGACCAAATATTGTGCTTTCCAAGAAGCTTTGTTTTATTTTCATCGCCTTCAAGAGTACAAGAAAGAAACCTTTCCGTTTGTCATTCATAAATCTTTAGAAAAAAATGAAAAAGAAAGAGACTTACCTCCAACATTATCCAACACGTTATAGAATACTTTTTTTTTCCTTCTCCATGAATGAGTCAACTAGGATCTAGGTGGGTCCCTCTTCAACAGCACGTACACATTTGAAGCGAAACTCGAAATGCTTAAATAGATAAGGAAGAGTTCATTCCTAAAAAAAATGGTGATGACTTGTGAATCCAGTCGGCTGGAAAAAATTTCTCAGAGCTAAGAAAAAATTCTGTAATGAAAAAAAAAAAAAAAAAAAAAAAAAAACTTTTTGTTAATTTTTATCATGTTTTCTAGACATGATAAAAATTAACTAACCCCTTTTGTTTTCAATGATGTCTCACCATGTTTCTAAAAATACACCATGACTCATTTATTTCTTGGAATTTTATTTTTAGAAAGGGTGAGTCATGGTCTAATTTTCGAAAGGGTGAGACATCATTCCTAGACAAAAAGAGTAGATAGTTAATTTTTATCATGTCTAGAAGACATGATAAAAATTAACAAAAAGGTTTTTTTTTTTTTTTTTTTTTTTTTTTTTTTTTTTTTTTTTCAGCTCTGAAAATTTTTTTCCAACCGACTGGATTGAAAAGACATCCCAATCTTTTTAAGAATGGATTGTTTCAGATATTTTTCTTTCTCTCACGACTTTAGTTTTTAAACAGTATATTAATGCAGATTAGGAACGCAAGTATGACCAAGATACCTATCATAGAAAGAATGATTTTTGTCCAGTTGGTGGTGGATTGATGATTATTTTCGTCAGACTGTATCGGGTTGGCATATATTTTCTTCTTTCTTTTCTTCTTTTTCTCTTCCTCTTCCACTGGATCTTCTTGTCCTGGAAGACCGCTTTCCACTTTCTCGACCACTTTACCCTCCGAGTTATTATATATAACTTTATAGGGTTGGAACCCGTGTCGAGAAGCGCGTTTAGATCTCAAATTGGTCAAATAATCCATCGGTTTCGAATGCGATCGGTACAAGTAGCCTATCAAATTTTCGGGTTCAATTCTAGGGTCTCGTATAAACGCAGGCGTCCAGGGCTTGTCATTTAAATTGGGAACAATGATGATTTGATCACACGTGATGGGGTATCCACTCGCAAAGATTTGTTCCTCACTCACTTTCTTGAACTGAACAATGTACTCGTTATTATATCGATCGACTGGGTAGTAATATTCACCCAATTTATTTTGAGCGTACCGGTTTCCTAAAGGTTTTTGGGTAATGCGCTTATCGGCATGAATAATTTTCGGATAGATTTCATTATTGTCTGCATCTTTCGCGTATCATTTCACGGCCGGATCTTTCATCAATTGATCGTACGATCCTTTGTCCGTCACTAAATATCGTTCGTTGCCGTGTTGATCGACCGGGTAAATAATGACCCCGTTCTTATCATGAGCATAAAAGAATTCTTTCAGCCTCGTCATGGCGAATTGACCGCTATCCGGGTAAATTTCGCCTCCATCCGCTTTCCGCGCATACACTTGGTTCTGATCGGTATCTCTTCCAAAGATTACTTGCTGAGTGAAAGGGTTAAGGATTTGATAAAATTCATCGCCTGTAGCATTTTTAGGATAGATGGGTTTACCCTGAGAATTGATAGGATAGAACGGAATACCGTTTTTATCGAGGGCGTAAGACATGTATTCGGGCTTGTGTTCCGTATCGTCGGCCAACAAGGGATATTTTTCATTTCCTGTCTCATCTTTAGCATAATAATACCGCCCGTCGGCATCTCGAGCAATCATGTCGTTCCCAAACAAATCTTTGGGATACATTTCGGCCCCGGAATGCTCTTTGGCATAAATTTCTCGACCCTGGTACTTTAGAATAACGGGGAAGTTATTGATTTTTCCATAATACTCCTCAAATTTTTTTTCTCCACCGATATACACGGGTTTTTTAGCATAATGGGGAACTTTATATTTGTCTAGGGCATACAGTAGACTGGGATCGTCAGTGGTAATATATGTTTCAAATTCCCTTCGATCCTTTCTATATCGTTGATTTCCAAGATTGTCGACTGCATAATACTCATCTTTTGCCATCGAAGATCCTTTGGTAATCGTTTTGCTTTATTCGTCATTGTCGTCGTGGTAAATTCTCGGATAATATTCGTCCAAGTTTTCATCTTTCGCATAAATGCCTCCTCCTAAAGCATCTAAGGCCGGTTCGTCCCTATTTCCAATTCGAATATACGTTTCGAGACCGTTGAGTTGCTTGGGATAGTATTCATCCCCACTCGCTCTCTTAGCGTAATAAGGGGTTCCATCGATGTTCCTAGCCGGCATTTCATTGTGCAAACGATCTCGAGCGTAAATTTCATCGTTGAATTCGTTGACGGGATAATATTCACCTAGCGTATTGTTTTCGGAAATACATTTCGTCCTGATCCGGAGAGAGTTCAAACAGTGGTCGTTTTGTGACGAGATTAAACGGGTATTGGAATTTATTGTTCTCTAAGGGAATATAGATCCGTTGACCGTTGGAATCGAGAGGGGCATATTCGATAGGGAATTGATTGACATCGAGTTTTCGAGCATAGTAAGGCTTTTGATGCTCGTCTTTGGCAAAATAGGGTCGATGGTGCTCGTCTAAAGCATAGATTTGTTCTTTGGTCTGAGGATTTTCCGGATACCATTCTTTTCCTCCGTAGAACAGATACACCATTTTTCCGTTTTCCATGGGAAACATGGGTTCCCCATCACTATCAAATCCATACACGGGACGGTTTTGGGCGTCGACGGGTAAAATAGAACGGTTCAGATGATCGACGGCATAGACATGGGTTATTTTACCGGTGATGGGAGAGATTTGTTTTGCAAACACAATATTTCCATCGGGATCCAGCATATAAAATTCATCTCCTTGTCGATTCTTAGCATAAATCTCATTTCCGTCAGCCAATTTGGCATAGCGCTTATCTGATTTCATTCGATCGGGGTAGTATTCTTCGTAATTCAGGAGATCTCGCCTATGCCGACGAATTATTTCCTCATCCACGTCCATGGGAATATTGCCTACATTATCATTATTAGGAGGATTGTCATGGATTGGAGGAGGATGGTTAGATGGATTGCTTGGAGGGTGATTGTTAAGAGGGTTGTCAACGACTGGGTCTCCTACATGATTAGGAGGAGCTGCTTCCATTCGAAGCAATTTTCGTTCCGCTTTATCAGATTTGGATTTATCCCTTCGAACCATTTTTTTTAAATTAATATGAGTTACTTTATTATTATCTCTTCTCTTCTGACTCAGAACAAAGAAAACAAAAATATGGTATCGATCATCTTATGGATTTTATTATTTCTCTTTATCCACCATCCCGTTTATAATGCTTACCAGAATATTACGTATCGGACCCTTTATTACGAGACATTAGGTCAAGAATAGAGAAGAAGAAAAAAAAAACAAATGGATTCCTTAACATTAGGAACGCTTTTAGTCGCTGGAGCGTATACGTCCTTCGTGATCCTGTTTTGTCTCATTTTAACACAAAGCTGGTTCTTTCTCCTTTTCCTCCTCATCAATGGACTCATTTTTCTCTTTCTGGCTTTTGGATACATTCGCAAGCTGACGATTTTTACAACTTTCGGCGAATTGCTCGGTAGTTTGGTGCAAAATAAAGACGTGGGAGATTGGTATTGCCGTTTTCGTCAATGGTGGTTTAAGTAAAGAGAATGGATGCTCAAACCTTTAAACGTTTAAAACGAACTTATTTAGAAGATGAACCGATCGTTTCGAACGAACTCCAAGAAAGCCAGGCTCGTGTTTCACCGTTCGTGGCTCATAAAATTCATGAACTTTTACACTTCAAAACCCCTTCTTCTCCACCTCCTCCTCCGAGTATTGACGTCACCCACTTTACGACCGCTTTCCGAGAAGAAGAGCCTCAACAACGATTAGATGAAGTCGTCGTCACCTATTTATTATTCATGGCCAATTTAATGAACCAAGATAAATGGGGACGGACGTTTCTACGACCTGGAGCTTGGGTAGGCGAATACAGTTGGATTCAACTCTTTAAATTGACTACGTACTGCGTCTTAACGCTCCTGTACCGTATTCGATGGAAGAGCGAATACTTTTTCTTTTTAGACGAAGCGGTGATTGAATTACTCCAGGGGGAAAGTCAGGCGATTCGAGACTTGATGACCCGGATCGGCATTTCCGTATCCCCACAACCTTTTTCAGCCGAAGATTATTTTCATCACATCAATTACCACAACACGTTGGTCTTTGGTCCTTATTACTGGCGGCTTTTACATTGGATGGCCGAAGCGTTTTCAGTTCAGGACGAGAAGGACGAGGATATTCGTCTCGCGAAAACTCTTTGGAGAGACTTTGTGACAGAATCTTTATATCGAACTCTCCGATGCGGGATTTGTGTGTATCATTACTTATCCAAACTCAAAACATATAAAGAACGGTTTTTAGGCGAACACTTTGCCCACGTCTGGTTTCAATTTCATAATGAAGTGAATGCCAGTCTTCAAAAGCCACCTTATCCTGAATCGGAATTCCAGAAAGATCAAGAATATATGCGAGCTGAGTTAAAAAAATAAAGAAGCATGGGATCTTTTCTGACTCGTCTCGGGAATCAAGTATGCGGAACAACCAGCATGGGTTCCATTCAAGATCTTTTCAAGAAATGTCAAGACGCACCCGTGACCGTTGTATTAGGTAATTTAGGAAGGCATCCTTCCCTCTTATCCTATCATTTGGAAACCCTTTTTGTTCGACATCATAAAACGGTCCATATTCTTCTCGACGATTCCAACGATTGGTTCGTCAGCGGGTTAGATCCGTCTTACGAATGCGACGGCACGCATTGCGATCTTCTCATCTGGATCGAACCAAATTTTGGAGACTCGGTGGTCAAACCAGCCTATGCCGATCGTCTCATTGTTTTCACGAGCCATCTTCATCTCAATTTATCTAATTGTCAGTTACTGAATTATCATTTAGGCGATCCCTACGACCTTCCTTCCAGTACTATGAAACCGTGGATCGAAGATGAGGCTGAAATATATCCACACAATGAAGTGCTGTACCCAAGGAAATATCAAACTGGGAGATGGTGGAAGCAAGTCGAGAATGAAATGGATGTTGTCTTTCATTTGAAACTGTGTCGGACAGCTCAAGAATGCTATCTCAGCATGTTAAACGCTCTCGAGATTATTGGAAAGTATCGTCCCAAAACCTGGCGATTCCTTCTTTCCGAATATATGAAAAAGTCATTGGCTTTAAATCTTCGGATGGGATTAAAGAAATGGGATGAATATCAGTCCCAATCCATTCCATCGGTTCGAGTCCGATCCCTACATCCGTCATCGGCTAATTTACTCAAACCCATCTATGGTCTCGATTCCTTTTTCCAGTCTCAATTAGTTTCCTCACTCTGGTTTTCTTCCTCAGGTTCGATTGATTCTGTTTCCTCCTCCTCTTCCTCCTCAGAAGTTTCCCAAGGTCCCAATAATTCATACATGAGTAAATCATCTAAATCAGCCTCATCGTCTGAAAACCTGATGCGGTTTTCATAATCGTAAATTACATCATATAAAAAAGAACGTCGCAAAGGGAGAAACATAGAAATTAATTTCTGCAGGGCATCTTCAAACGGTTCTCGGCAGACAGGACACGTCAATGCTTTTTCTCTCCAAATGTCAATACATTTCGTGTGGAACTGATGTTGACACGTTAAAGTAGAAATGGTTTCTACATCTTCGGCAATGAGTTCGTCTAAGCAAATTGGACAACATTCGGCCATTTTGTTTCTACTGTTTCTTCTTCTTATTATAAATATTTTTTTGATTCAAAAACCTATTAAAAAAATTATAAATAAGTAAGAGTTCTTCATTATACCAAAAATAAAAGAAGCATCATGTCTCCCTCAAAAACTAGTAAATTAGTCTACTCTATTTATGAAAATCAATATGAAACTTGGTGTTTACAAATGCATAAAGATCTAAATCATACCGAAACACTTTATCTTATCGATCTTATCGATATCTTATAACCAATATCTTATCGATCAGAAACAACGTTCCGCGAAATATATTTCAAATGCTTTAAATGCTATTCGACGAAAATGGTTCTTACCTTCTGCAGATGAGGTGGTGGTCAAGAAACCTCGTCGTCGAAAACACCAACTTTTTACAGCAGAGCAGATGAATCAAATCCGTAATCACTGTCTCTCCAATTATGAAACAGATGAACTGTCGCTGATAGTCTTATTACTTTTAGAAACGGAATTGAGGATGATTCACATCTTGGGCTATCTAAACGATGATCCAGAGAAACGAAAAGCGTTTGCGTCTAAATCTTTAGAAGTCTATAAGGATCCAAATCAGATAAAGTTATTCCAGTTTCTTTTCAATGCTCCTCCATCCAAACTATTTGGAAAAAATCATTACCAGTATTTATTTAATCTAAAGCGACGATTGAAGAAACAGTATAACATCAAAGGGGCTTCCTTCGAAATGCTGAAGCGGTCTCGATATCTCGTGAAAGCAAAGGCGAAAACGAATGAATCAGAACCCAGTGAGTGAAACTTATATATCGACTTATATATCGTTATCAACATCTCCAAAAAAAGAAAGTAAAACCGACCGACTGGTGGAAAATATTTCTCAAAAAAATCTAATGTGGTATTTAAAAAAAAAAAAAAAAAAAAAAAAAAAAAAAAAAAAAAAAAAAAACACTTTTTGTTAATTTTTATCATGTCTTCTAGACATGATAAAAATTAATGACCCTCCTTTTTTGTTTGGAATGATGTCAACATGTTGTCTAGACATGTTTCTAAGTATAAATTTCCAAGAAAAGCATGATTCATTCTTAGAAATCTATTTTTAGAAAAGGTGACATCATTCAAAATAAAAAAGAAGGTACAGTTAATTTTTATCATGTCTAAAAGACATGATAAAAATTAACAAAAAGTTTTTTTTTTTTTTTTTTTTTTTTTTTTTTTTTTTTTTTTTTACTATAAAATTTTTTTGAGAAATATTTTTCAACAGTCGGTCGGTTTTACTTTTCCATTTGGAAATAGATCTGTTGATATAACGATGTATAGGAGATGGATCTGTTGATAACAAAATATTATACACCAGTCGTGAGTCTTACTTTTCCATTTTTGCGTACTGTATTTATTTTTATTTTAAGAATCATCTAATTCCTTCTACTTCGTCTTTGTCGTCTCATTTCTCTCCAAAATGCATTCGGTCGACCAAAATAAGGATTGACTTCCCGTTCTTCATCATCTGAGGTAGGTGAACTTTGTCTAGGTGTATCCATATAAGCATAATCTCCCACTAAATCTTCTCTTCTCTGTCTTCTGGGTCTCGTCTGACTGGTACTAGGCCCTGAAAAAATGAGACCATGGCCTCCCAGATCGACTAATTCTTCTTCGGGTCTTCGTCTTCGTCGTTGCCTTGGCGGTTCTTCCACCTCTGGTTCTTCCTCCTCCTCCTCTTCATCCGAATCTATTCTTAAATGTTCCATTTGCAATGTTCCGCTGGTAAAATACAGCATATCATCCTGGCTGATACGAGTCCGACAGGTCGGGCATTTCTTTTTACCATACTCTCGAATCCATTTCTTTATACATATAATATGAAAGGAATGCTCACAATCGAGATTGTAGACTTTATGGCGTTTCGTTTCTTTGAAGGCCTTCAAGCAAATTCCACAGATTTCTTCCTCTGCGTCTGCCATTTTTCCCAATTATTTACTTGATTATGACATATCCATCTCTTCGCCATCTTCGTTTCTTCTTCCTCCTCCTCCTTGACATATTTCTTGACGAGAGGGAACTTGAGATTCCTTCGTCGCTACATTGAGTAACATTCTCAATTCTTTTTCCATATACCCGTCGGAACATAAGAACAGTTTCACCATTTCCATCGTCCAGAAAATTTCTTCGTCGGATTTTTCAAATTCGCGTATTTTCAAGGCCACTTTCTGTACAAGACGGTAAAATTTCTTACCCGTCGCGATCGAACCTTTCACTAATCCTTTACCTTTGAGCTTGGAAATAATAAACCCGGTCCCGAAAAGATATCCGAGGTACTCATCAATTTGGGTGGCTTTTTTCGTCATCTCTTCGTCTTCTTTCGGAACAAACAGGACGTAGGGGAAATTTTGTTTGAACGCAAACTGCTTTATTCGATCATCCGCTTTTCCTAGGAACACTTTCGCTAAAAAGGTTTCGATTCGACTCATTTTTTCAATAAATTCTAGTGATAAGGCATCGCACGTGCCGCCTTGTTGAATCTCTCGAAGGAGGTAGTAGAATTCTGTATTCCGATGGTACGTAATTTGAGAAGTGACCAGTTTTCGCAATTGCTGGGTCAAGAACGATTCTTTGAAGAAGAAGGGGCGACGACAAATGCGAACTCCAAACTCAAACACGAAATTCGCCACCACGTTGAGTTCGTTCCGGCATAAATTGCAATAAATCATGACGTGCACAAGATCAAATAGGGTCGTGTAAGGAGAATAACGAGCCCGAATTTGATTCGAGGCTTTCATTTCCAAACATAATTCATAAGCGGGATCCTTTTCAACATCCTTGGAAGTAGGAGGTAGAAGGAACGAAGCATCGTCGCCGTCACATATTTTTACATAGGGAGCTAGGACTTTGTGATAATAACTTAAGAAATTGAAAGGTTGGTCCTCGTCTTGATGGACATTTTCCATGAGCGATTTCATGTTGGTGAAAAGAGCGTGCAGAGCCGCTTTATCGACTTGGGAGTGATTCTCTTCATTGGCGATTTTTTCAATATGCTGGGCGTATTCGTCCATGTATTCGATCATGAACCGTTCGAGCGATTCATACGATTCAAAAGGTTCGGCCTGGGATCGAAAAGGGGCATTCACGCATTGTAATAATCGAATCCCGTTTAATAAAATACGTAACGTGACGGAAACATTACGGATCGGTAAAATACCAGGAATCCCTATGAGAGGAAATGTGCAGGGTACGTTCAAATCTCCCGTCCAATTCGCATATTCTCGAGCTAGACGAGCTGATAAGAACGGATCACTGTCATCAGGAAAGGACGCTTGTAAAATAAAAGCATACGCATCTTGAATTTGATCACATTCCGTGCACTGCAATTGACCATTGACACCTGCTACGATTTTATCGGGACCGTGACACGTTGAAAGGAATTCAAGGAACATGGTAACCAAGATCCTACTTGTATTATTCTTATTCTTATCATACCGTATACACCTATTGAAATAAGACGGGAAATTCGTCGTTTGTATTATGAACGAGGGCAAACGGTT
Organism: Stegodyphus dumicola; assembly: GCF_044657685.1. NCBI lineage: Eukaryota > Metazoa > Arthropoda > Arachnida > Araneae > Eresidae > Stegodyphus > Stegodyphus dumicola. The sequence goes on from NC_140776.1 coordinate 42,695,481, forward strand.
CGTCAAATTGCTCGACACTTGAATGTCGCTCCTTCCACAGTTCAATATTGGATCTCCCGCTCCTCGGAAAATGAGGAGAACTATCAAACCAAACACAAATCCGGCCGACCTCGAGCCACGACCCAAGAAATGGATCAACGTATTTTTGAAATGTCGACGGGTGATCCCTTTTTACCCGCGACGGATATTGGTCGTCGATTACAAGTGCCTTGCACCGCTCAAACGGTTCGTCGTCGATTAAAAGAAAAAGGATTAGTGTCGCGCATCCCCGTCCGAAAAGATTATTTGCGGGAGATTCATCGTCAACGACGCTACGACTTTGCTTCTCAGCGTGCGGAATGGACGGTCAACGATTGGTCCCGGATTATATTTTCCTACGAGAAAGTATTCAGTTCGATCGGGTACGGTCCTATTCGCGTATGGCGGCCTCGACAGGTCCTGCGTTATCAAGACGAACGTTATTTTTCTTCTGCGTTAGAAGGCCGTCAACGTTCCGGTCGTTTTAATCTCAGTGTCTGGATGTGCATGAGCGGAAAATTTCCCAACCAAATCCGTCGAATCGGGATCCAGCATTTAAATGCCGACTATTACCTCTCTAATATTTTAGAGCCGGTGCTTCTCGATCATAGTCAACCTCCCGATGTTATTTTAAACCCTTTGATCACCGAACACCGTCTCTTGTTCATGCACGATCTCTCTCCGATCCATACGAGTTTACGCGTCACACAATGGATTCGAGAACATGAAATTCCTATGGTCGAAGACTGGCCTCCTAAAGGAGCCGATTTGAATCCCGTCGAAAATGTTTGGGCGGAATTAGAACGTCGATTAGCGAATCGGGTAGCTCGAAACCGATTGGAATTATGGGACTTGGTCCGCGATGCTTTTTATAGTTTGGAAGAAACTTATTTTGAAACATTAATCGCGTCCATGCCTCGACGAATTGCATCTGTCATAGAACACGGAGGAGGTTGGACAAAATACTAATCATCATCTATAAAAAAAACACTTCATTTGGTTCTTCAATGAATATATTTATTGACACCATATTTCACTATTTGTTGCAGGGCGATCATAGCCATTAATCGATGACAATATTTCGTTCCACAATACCCACATTGCTGTGGACGACGAGAAGGTTTATAGCTTACTGTCCATACAGATTCAACACGGAGCAATTGATAAATTTTTTTTCGACAATGTTCATTCGCGACATACAGTCTTTGAATATGAAGTTTTCGCAGATCCTCATTCAATTGCTGAATCCATTTGGTATGCGGTCGATACGTTTTCATGTCTCTAGAGGCAAACCGGACACTGTTTGTCAGAGTGTATCCATCAGACGTGATGGCCAGCACACCTATGACACTCGGATGAATTTCAGTTCGATATTTCTTTTTTTTAGTAGAAGAAGTAGAATGAGATGAGGAGGGAAGATCTTCTTCGATTGTAGAACGCATGTGTGGTGGAGAGGATTGGTCCATTATTTCTGAATAATGGACGAATGAAGACGAAATGGGCGATAACGGCGGATTGAAATTCAGAGAAGGAGTATCACGAATTGGATTAGGTTTCTTCTTTTTGATCCTACGGCGGACAGGTGGAGGAGAAGGAGTTGGCGATATGTCAGACCACGACGTGATATACTCATTCTCCGAAGAAACACATTCATATAAAGGCGAAGAAGGTTTGCGAGTCCAAACAGGGTTCATTATCGTCTTCACACGTCATGATTAAGTCTCCCGTAGCCATCTGTTCTAGACCTATCTGCTCAAGAAAATGAGCCGCGATTCCTTCTGCAATCGTTTATATAGAGAAAGAGTGAGAGGGGGGAATGAAAGTAGGTAGGAGTAAAAAAGATAAGTCGTTGGGAAAAATATTTCTCTCAGAAAATTTTTCAAAAAAAAAAAAAAAAAAACCTTTTTGTTAATTTCTTCATACCCTCTTTTTCAAATGATGTTGATAACCTGTTGTCTCGATATGCTTCTAAAAATAGAACATGACTCATTTCTTTCTTGGAAATTTATTTTTAGAAACATATTCGAAAGGATGAGACATCATTCTCAGACAAAAAGAAGAGAGAGTTAATTTTTATCATGTCTTAAGACATGATAAAAATTAACCAAAAGTTTTTTTTTTTTTTTTTTTTTTTTCAAGGCCTAGAAATTTTTTTCTTGGCTTTCAGAAATTTTTCCCAGCGAACTCGATGGACAAAACTATCCAATTTTTTAAGAACGGACTATCGCTCATCTATTTAAGCATTCCGAGTTTCGCTTTAGTTCAATCCGTGTTTCCTTTTAGAATGAGTGTGTGCTCTCCAACATGGTTCTACCCTCTCTTCTCAAGAACCCCGTCCAGTGAAGAATTTAAGGATATCTCCTACCTATCTATCAAAGAAGCTACGCGTAAATTTAATAGAGTTGAATTCAATATGACTTTTTCTAACATTTTTTCATCAATGGATATTCACAAAATTAATAATAAACGCGAAACCACCCGTTTTTTATGAACACAGATTAACGAAAAGAAATGCTTTACATTTCGCTATTTTGTTCTCAATGGATGATATCGTTCGGCAACTGAGTCTTCTTGGATGCGACATGAACAAACATGACATTTTTGTTTTACCCCTTTACACTATGCCTGTCAATTACGATGCAAACTCATCGTGGATATGTTGTTGCTTGCCGGTGCGAATGTCCGGTGTTGCGATCCCAAAACCGTTTTAGAACGCTGGCGAAAAAATGGAAAATTGGAAGAGGAAAATATGCGGTTACTCAATTATGCTGTTGAACCACGTATTCTTAGCCTGGAAAATTTATGTTACATAACTATTAGAAAACATATGAGGCATGTCAAAAGGAATGCTCATCATCTCGGATTACCTGACTTAATGGTAAGACGTCTCACCCTCGAAGAATGGTAATAATATTCTTTAAAATAAGATCCCTTAGCCACCCCGCATTTCTCATTTGAAGAATCCATCCTATCTATTCTTTTTTTAAATGTCTAGGGATGTCATCCGACGCATTCTCTCCACCAAAAAAAAACGAGTTCCTCCCACTTACCCCAAAAAGAAGAAGAAGAAGAAATTTCCCATGAGTCTTTTCGAGAACACTCCTTCCCCTCTCTCTTCCTATATATAAAAGAAGCCGAGAGAAAAGTTGTCTTTTCTTTTTTTTTCCATCTCATCCTCAGGAGAAAGAGAGAGAAAACCAAATGCCATGGAGTGGTTACGGCGAGAGTCTTTTTCCCTCGCGATTCGTTTCCGTTTCGCCAAGACAATTCCCCTCACGTTTTACTTGGGGTCGGGCACGCTCTATTTTCGAGGATCGGAACTCGTGACTTGCCTTTCCCAGCAAGGGACTTGGATGAGTCCGAAACGTCAACGGACTATTCAGCAATGGATCTCTCGAGCCCCTTTTCGCCCTTACCGATCCTTAACGACGGATCTCTGGATCGATACGTCGGACCGCCCCAGCCGGATTCTCCGCTATACCCCTTTTATCACCTTCAATTCCCTGGAAAGACTGCTCAACAATTTGGGTCCAGACGCTCTCCTCTTTTCGACCTGGCTTCAGAGTGTGATGAGAGAACCTCTTCAAATCCAAGAAGATTCTCAGACCGGGGAAACTTATTTTAGTCCCGTGGAGAACAAGGTGATGGACTTTCAGTTTCAAAATTTATCGGAACTGTTTCAATGTGCTTTATGTTTTTATTCTTCTTAAAGAGGAGTGGGGGGGGAAGAAAACCTAAAAATTGTAGAATAATCATAAAAAAATAATTTTGTTTTTCTTTAAAAAAAAATATTGAGATAGTCCAATCTTGTGGAGGAGGTGGAAAATTCAAAATTATTATCTAAAACAGATATGGCGGTCAGTCCATTTCGATCCACGGAGGAGGATATGTGTGAGATTCTCTGATCCATAGAGGGTTTCAGGAAAAAAAACTGCGAAAGTTTCCCCCCTATCTCCAAAGAATGGGTATCCAGGTTGAATGCAGAGTACAGACTGATGGGAAGCCGAAACTCAAGTTCCTTAAATAGAAAAAAATGAGAGCTCCTTCTAGAAACAATTTTAGATGTCTTGTTTGGATGAGTGAGTCGACTGGCAAAAATTTCTCAGCGCTGTGGAAAAAAATTTTGAGTAAAAAAAAAAAAAAAAAAAAAAAAAAAAAAACTTTTGGTTAATTTTTATCATGTCTTATAGACATGATAAAAATTAACTCTCTCTTCTTTTTGTCTGGGAATGATGTCTCACCGTTTCGAAAAATAGAACATATCCCATTCTTGAAATTCTATTATTTTAGAAAGGATGATGAGTGATGGTCTATTTTTCGAAACGGTGAGACATCATTCCCAGACAAAAAGAAGAGAGAGTTAATTTTTATCATGTCTATAAGACATGATAAAAATTAACAAAAAGTTTTTTTTTTTTTTTTTTTTTTCAATTCAGAAATTTTTTCTCTGAGCTTTGCCAATTTTTTTTCCCAGCCAGCTCCATCCATAAAACAACACCTCTCAAAATCTTTTCTCACTTATCTATTTAAACCACTCGAATTTTTTTGCTTCCAATGAGTCCACGCATCTTGGCCTTTCTTCCACTCTGCTCTGAGAAAGATAAGGTAGATTGTTTTCGGTGGACCGTCCTGTTGACGCTTCCGATTTATATAGAGAGATTTATATAGATAGGGTCCCTCCTAACTCCCTCTATTATGACTATTAGTCTTTTTTTCCAAGAAATATACAAAGAATGATCCACAGTTTTTTTTTCCGTTAATGAAAAACAAATATGCTTCTACCTTCCGACTTCTTTTTAGTACCTCTTTAGGTGTCTCCTCCATCTGGATCTTTTCCTTCTCCTCTCTTCCTCGCGAGCAGGGAATTGGAAATGCTGTTCAGGATGCAACGCTCGTAAAGACTCCATTTTCTTCCTGGAGAGGGCGTCTACGGCAAACACCGTCTTGTCATGAAATTGGAGTTGGTAGTAAAGAGGTCCGTGAATAATATACACGGAGCGAGCTCGCAGTCGATAGGGAATCATACGATACCCGTCGGCTTCTGATTCCATTTCCCATCCATAAAGACGGATAGAAGCTTCTCCGGTTTGAAGAATATGAACCCACTCGGGTGAAACGTAAAACAGTTTTAAAAAGGTTCCAGCATCGACGGCGATCACATTTTCCCATCGCAGATAAGCGTGTAAGCGAAAGGTTCCTGCCTCCATCATCGATTGGAAAGCAAAGTGCTTGAAAACTTCGATGGACGAAAAATAATGCAGGATTTTTCCATCGTAACAGGATAAATAGCACATGGTTTCTTGGACTATTTGTTCCATACGCTCCGGGTCCCGAAACCTTTCTTCGAAACGGGAGAGAGGTTCCCATTGATCAGCTACTTCGAGATGACAGACGGGCGTGATTTCCACCAGGGTAGGTAGAACTGCAACAGCATCGGTCGACATTTTAGTTTTGCTCGGTTGAGAAGGAAGAACGAGAATGAACCCTGTAGGCAGAAAAACTCGGATCTATATAAATACTAGAGGAAAAAAGGCGGGGGGAAGGGAAGTTCTTCCTTCCTCCCAAAGAATAAGAAAAGTGGGTGGAAAGAAAAAAATCATTTCACTCTCAAGAAAAAAAAAAAGAATTTTTTTCTTGTCAACATGTTGTCTAGACATGTTTCTAAAAATAGATTTCCAACAAAGGTTCATTCTTTTCTTAGAAATCTATTTTTAGAAAAAACTGACATATCCTTCAAAACAAATTTCTTTTTTTTCCCTCCCTCCAGCAGCCAACTGGATGGGCAAGCGTTTCGGGTCAGATCTGTCCGTGCTGACATTATTTTTTTTAAATACAATGGAATTAGTATAGGAATGTACTAGAACCTGAACCAAGGTTGAAAAGAAAATATCAAAATCAATACTCACTTCTTGACGATTTCTTTTTTCCAAAAACCTGTTGAAGAATTCTTGATGGCTTATCCAATCTCTAGACCTGTCTGAAGGGAATCCAATCTAAGGTGAGCGCGCATTTACCTGACGCGAAACTCGGAATATCTGCATAAATAACAAAACGTCCATTCTTAAAAACTCATCGTCTAGTCCATTGAGTTGGTTGGAGGGGGAGAAAAAATTTCTGAGCAATTAAAAAAAAAAACTTTTTGTTAATTTTTATCATGTCTTATAGACATGATAAAAATTAACTGTCCCCTCTTTTTGTCAAGGAAGGATGTCTCACCGTTTCGAAAACGAAACCAAAACTCATCCTTCTCATGGCAATTATTCCAAGAATGAGTCACGGTTTGTTTTTCGAAACGGTGAGACATCCTTCCCAGACAAAAAGAAGAGAGATTTAATTTTTATCATATCTAGAAGACATGATAAAAATTAACCAAAAGTTTTTTTTTTTTTTTTTTATCACTCAGAAATTTTTTCCAAAGCTCTGAGAATTTTTTCCCAGCCGACTCGATGATCCAAACAAGACAGATCCAAATTGTTTCTAGAAGGAACTCTCCCTTCTCTATTTAAACCACTCGTGTTTCCAACTTTAGTTCAGTCTGTGCTGTGAATTCGACCTGGATATACACTTCTCCCTCCTGGAAAGAATTTCTGTGAAGGTATGCGAACATTTTTCTCAGCTCTTAGAAAAATTTTACCAGCTGACTTGATCGACGAGAGACATCTCGAACATTCTGTTATCTGCGGAAGTCGTTTCATTTTCGTGCAGTCCATGCTGTGGACTCACCTGAATATCCATTGCTCCCTCCCCCTTCTGGAAAGAGTCGTAGCTTTTTTACATCCTCGTCGCTCTTTTTACGTTTCGTTGGATATCTAGGACGAACTTTTTTACCTTATTCCTTTCAAACTCTAATATTGAGGTTGGAGAGCCGTCATGGAAAATCAGCCATGATCCTGACGAATCTAAACCGACTCCTTGAAAGCAGAGCTATGTCATGTTTTTTTTTATGACAGATTTCCAAGCTCCGAGTGATGAGAAATTTAGAAATTTTGCAGTGTTAACGGAAAGGAGGAGACAGAAACCTGGAGAATGGAAATGAAGCTGAGAAAAAATGCTAAGAGCTCAGGAAAAAAAAAAGGCTCTTTCCAGGAGGGAGGAGAAGCGCAATTCTAGGTTGAGTGCACAGCACACACGGATCTGAAGTTGGAAACGCGAGGGGTTTAAATAGAGAAGCGAGAGTTTCTTCTAGAAACAATTTTGGATGTCTTGTTGTTTGGATCATCGATTCGGCTGGGAAAAAAAATTCTCAGTGCTCTGGAAAATATTTTTTAAGTGATGAAAAAAAAAACTTTTGGTTAATTTTTATCATGTCTTCTAGACATGATAAAAATTAACTGTCCCTCCTTTTTGTCTAGGAAGGTTGTCTCACCGTTTCTAAAAATAGATCATGACTCATTCTTAGAATAATTGCCTTGAAAAAGGGTGAGTGATGGTCTATTTTTAGAAAGGGTGAGACATCCTTCCCAGACAAAAAGAAGAGAGAGTTAATTTTTATCATGTCTGTAAGACATGATAAAAATTAACCAAAAGTTTTTTTTTTCAATCTTATCTAGAGAATTTTTTCTAGCCGACTCGATCGACAAGACATGACATCACCATTGTTTCTTTTTTTTTAATAATGGACTTACACCTATCCATTCTAACCCTCCGAATTTGGCTTTGGATCCGTGTCCTTGCTTCCACATTCAGAGCTCTTTTCTTCAACATTTCGTTGCAGGGGAAGAATCAATTCTCTCACGACGTTTAGATATTCTTTCAGAATGCTAGAAAACTCATTCAAAGAAGAAGTATCTAAGGGTGGAGTTGCTGGTTGAGGAAAATTCACGAGTCTTGGAATCGGATTATGCGAATCCGTCTGTATGCCAAACTGTAAAGGATAACCACCCGCTTTAGGAGAGCAGATAATAGTAAGATCCATCTTTTTCCAATTTTTGATTTGAATATACTTGTTTCTTCTTACTCGGAACATTTTCCTTTTTCTTCCTCCTCATTCAGGAACTGAATTCCAGGTGGAACGGAAGCATTTGTAATAAACTGTTGTTTCTTGGTTCCACACGCTTGACATTTTCCCGTGACCATCGGCCGTCGATTTTTCGACATGCGATAGTGGACGTCGACCGTATCGGTCTTGGCTCGGCATTTCACACACCAAATGGAATACGAAAGAGGTTCCGCGTCAGAATGCTCCATTGCAGTAACACACTCTTTATTATTTTCTTCTCTTTCGATAGAGAGAGAGAGAGAGATCTTAACCAGAAGTGTAGATATAAAATTTAGGATACGTTTCGGATCCGTCCGCTCTTTTCGCATACCCCACTTCTTCACAGAGGTATTCCGTTTGCTGATCCGCTCTTCGAGGATAAAACTCGTTTCCCCAAGCATCGCGAGCATAACGAATTCGATCGCCGGCCGTTAAACAATATTCGACTCCATCCGCCTTTATAGGATACATTTCATGCCCCGATTCGTCTTTGGCATAAGGGAATAAAACAGACGTATAAAGCGAATACTCGTCCCCATTTTGAAATTTCGGGTAGTATTCTCGTCCAAAAGCCGTTTGGGCATACCGTCGAGGAGCTAAAATGTATTGGTTTCCGTTTAAATCTACCGCGTAATACTCATGACCGTTTTCGTCTCGAGCCAAGATAGGATTTCCTTCAGGATCCGTAACGTATAATTCGTAGTGAGGATGTTGGGGGTCGGTCGGGTATCGTTCTTTCCCCGATGCGTCTACTCGATAAACAGACATGCTTAGTTCTCGTCGCCTGCTCCTTCCTTCCTCCCACTCGAGACCCGTTGAGATGAGGGTATGAGGTTGATATCTATAAAATGGGTTAACCCTTTCAAACTATTCCATTGTTTAAAGACGGGTGGGTTAGGAAAAAAAAATATTAATAAAAGCAAATATCTGAACGGTTCAACACAACGGGTGAATGGAAAAAGGAATAGTTCTCTCTCTCCCCTCACAGGATGGTTTCTTCTTCTTGAACGGCTCATACTCAACTGAAGCGAAACTCGGAACTCGAAATGTTTAAATAGATCATAGAGTCCATTCCAGAAAGAATCCGGAGATGTCTTGTCCATCCAAGTCGGCTAGAAAAAAAATTCTCAAAGCTTTGAAAAAAAAAAAACTTTTGGTTAATTTTTATCATGTCTTACAGACATGATAAAAATTAACTGTCCCCTCTTTTTGTCTGGGAAGGATGTCTCACCCATTCGAAAATTCGAAAAAACAAACCATGACTCATTCTTGGAATTGTTGCTATTAGAAAGGGTGAGTGATGGTCTATTTTTAGAAAGAGTGAGACATCCTTCCCAGACAAAAAGGGGGTTCATTAATTTTTATCATGTCTAGAAGACATGATAAAAATTAACCAAAAGTTTTTTTTTTTTTTTTTCAGAGTAACAGAAATTTTTTCCAGCCGACTCGATCGACAAGACGTCCCCATTTTTTATTTAAGAATGGATTCTTGTTTATTTGTGTAAGCATTCCGAGTTTCGTTTTAGATGAGTCTATGTTGTTGAAGAGGAAACATGGGTACCCTCATTTTTTTTCCTATCTGATTTCTAAGATGAATTCAGTGAGTTCACCTTGACCTTTTCAAATTTTGTTTGTTTACTTTTAGCCCAGAGGTCGACGGATAAATCATTCTGATTTTTTATATATTTTTTTTGTGTCGCTCTCTCTCTTTCTAAGAAACCTATCTCGTTCCAAGTCTTCTCGAAGTGCTATTGGTTCGTTTCGAGACGAGGTCATTTCACATCCCCCCCTCCTCAAAAAGTATATGTATATAAATTAAACGAAGTGATTTTCTATACACACACTTCACCTTTTTGAGTGGTGTCACGATGAGCCTATCCAGTAGAGAACGTCTTAGGGAAAGAATGCGTGAACAGAAACGACGCTGGCGAAGCAATTCAGCTAATCGAGAGCGAGAACGAATACTTCAAAGGGAACGTTATGCTGTTCTTAAAAAAAAACTCCCGACCGCGAAAGAAACATCTTCCTCCCAAGCAGTGGGAAAGCTATACGAATTTGCAGTATAAGGATATGTGGTCCGAAGAAGCCTATCAAAAATGTATTCGACAATGTAATAAAGAGCAATACAATTTCCTGATTTACGTTCTCGTTCGTTTGTACACCTATTACGCGTTACCTGAATCGAAACGTCCCCCTCCTCTGGATATTATTGTGCAAGGATCTGCCGGAACGGGTAAATCTTTCCTGATCCAAGCTTTATACCAAACTCTGATTCGAACGCCTCTTTTTAGCGAAGCGTGCTCGGTTCTCAAACTCGCACTTAGTGCTCAAGGAGCGGTTTACATTACGGGAGATACTTTGCATCATGCCCTGCGTCTTCAAATGAACGGGACTTTTGTTCGACCTCTGACCCAAGAGACTTTAGACTATTACAGACCCCTGTATGCTCCTTTACGGATGGTGATTTTGGATGACGTTTCCACAATCGGATCCAATTTATTTTCGCGCCTCGACCAGCAACTTCGACAATTGTGTCATGTGCCGGATAAACTGTTTGGGAATGTGCATATGATTAAATTCGGAGATTTGCAGCAGCTCCAACCGATTCGCGACACGCCCATTTTTTATTCTGAAGGGTGGTGGACGCCTCAATCCACGCTCTACTATGAACTAGTCGAATGTATGCGATTCTCTCTGGATTACGAGGAGAGACTCGATCGTTTAACGAGAAATCACTTTTTAGAACAGGACGATGTGGCATTTTTCCAGTCCCGCGTTCGCAGTTTCGACGAAATTCCTCGCGAAGCTATTATTCTCTGTTTTTCGAGCAAGGATGCAGAGAAATATAATATGAAACGTCTCCAATCCCGAGGGACGTACTGTTCGTGTCTGGCTCGAGACGTGATTTATTCCGAGAGCGAAAAATTGCGGAAGAGGATGATCAAACGGAGTCAACATTTACATCGATCTCAGATGGCGAATCTCGAATCCGTCCTCCATTTACAAAGAGGAGCGCGATATCAATTGACTAAAACGCTCGACAGATCCAAAGGATGGATGAATGGAGCGATTGGAACAACAAATAGACCAGGATGAAGACGGAGTTGTGACGCGTGTCTGGCTGCAATTTTCGAATAGTCTAGCTCCTATGGATCGCGTCTCCATTCGTATTGACACCTGTTCGACAAAAACACTCGCATTTTATCGCGAACAGTTTCCTTTGATGTTAGCCGAAGTGATTACGGCTCATAAAGCCCAAGGAGCCACCTTTCCGTCGATCGCAATTTACATGCACGGACCTTTTAATCGATTTCAGCAATATGTCGCTTTTACTCGAGTGACTCAACCCCAGGGATTGTATATTCTGGACCAGTTTCGTCCCCGCATGAAATTGGCGAGCAAGCAAAAATAGCGATTGCAAAACATGTCCCGGATTCCGTATGATATATCGGCTCGAGAAGAGAACCAAGATCCGTACGAGTTTCTCATGAACCTTCTTCAATGTGGGAATCGTCTTTCCTTCCATCTTTCCAATAGAAACATCTCCCAAGAAAAAGAAGTCGTCAAACTAGAAGAAAAACCTTCTTTCCATGTAAAACCTGTTATAAAATGTGAATCTTAAATCTTTTTTTTAAAATTCAATAAAAAGAAATATTCTCCATCAAAACCCCTCCATTCTTTCAAAGCTTCACAAAACGCTCAACAATGTCCACACAATGGGAAGAGAAAAATCTATCTCAACGGTCCACACAACATATTGACTCCTCAAAATATGTCTCTCCCAAGTGACAGGATGCTTTTTCTTCAACGGCTGACACTCATCTAAAGCCAAACTGGGAATGCTTAAATAGATAAGCGAGAGTTTATTCTTAAAAAAAATGGCGCTGTCTTGTCAATGGAGAATCGATTCGGCTGGGAAAAAATTTTGAGAGCCGGGAAAAAAAATTCTCTAACTCTAAAAAAAAAAAAAAAAAAAAAACTTTTGGTTAATTTTTATCATGTCTTATAGACATGATAAAAATTAACTCTACCCTCCTTTTGTCTGGGAATATTGTCTCTCCGTTTCTAAAAATAGACCAGAACCCATTCTTGGAATTTTATTCTTTTTAGAAAGGATGAGTGATGGTCTATTTTTAGAAACGGTGAGACAACATTCCCAGACAAAAGGGGAAGGTAGTTAATTTTTATCATGTCTAAAGACATGATAAAAATTAACAAAAAGTTTTTTTTTTTTTTATAGAGTTAGAAAATTTTTTTTCCTGGCTCTCAAAATATTTTCCCAGCCGACTCGATTCTCCAATTGACGACACAGCGTCATTTTTTTAAGAATGGATTCTCTTTTATCTATTTAAACATTTCGAGTGTCACTTCAGATGAATGTCAGCCGTTGAGGAAGAAAAACACAGATTCCCATTTTCTCATTTCCTTCAGAGAGAGAGGCCTAGATTTTCGAGACTCGATGACTTTTCAAGCATATTTTGTTTAAGCTATTCGACTTCATATTTGTCTGACGTTCAAGAGTATGATCTCTCGTGGATGGATCTCTTCCACCTCATTCTCTTTCCAGTCGATTTAGAAGGGGAAGGGGAGATTTTTTTCCCTCATGTAGGATGTCTCCTGAATACCGTTCAAAGAGTCTATGGAGAAATTATATGGTCAGAGTCACGGATTTCCAGGGTAATCTGCTTCTCAGCTAAAAAAAAAGGATCTCTCTTTCCCAGTCTGTCTTCGATTGTCTCGTTAACTGTGAAATCCATCGCTTTTCCGATTTTATGGTTCTCCCAGTATAATCAGACAGTCGGTCACAAAAGTATTCGAACACCGGTACCCTATCAGAAAATGACAAGATGGCGTTTTTTTTTCTCTTTCTCTCTGTGTGTCGTGTTATTCCATCCTAGGTTTTCTTCTCCCCCCCATCTTGGAAAAAACTGGAAAAAATTGGTTACGATCTCTTTTTGAATGGGGAGATGCCATTTTGAGAAAAAGCTGACGACCCTATCTTGGAGAATGAACATGACCGCTCTACACACCCTTTCTCTCTCTCTCTCTCTCTCTCTCTCTCTTTGAATTGGGAAGCCATTTTGGGAAAAAGCAGACGACCCTATCTTGGAGAATGGAAATGAACGCCTCTCCCTCTCTCTTTGAAATGGAAAGCCATTTTGGGACCCTCTATTCTTGGGGAGGGAGAAAACTGAAGTCTGCACTTCGCTGTCTCTGAAAAGCGGACCCTCTTCTTCTGATCTTGAAGAACTGGAAATGAACGCTCTACACGATCTCGCTTTGAATTCAAAAGGTATTTTGGGACCTTCTAATGTTGGAAAACTGAAATGAACGCTCTACGCATTTTCTCTCTCTCTCTCTCTTTGAGATGAGTAGCCATTTTGGAGGATTCTCCACCACCATCCTAACCTTGGAAAACTGAAATGAACGGTCTACACCTTCTCTCTCTCTCTCTCTGAAATGGGTAGCCATTTGAAAGCTCCCTAACTTTGGAAAAAACAGAAATGAACGCTCTACACCATCTCTCTTTGAAAATGGGGGGTGTCATTTTGAGACCTCCCTCCCCTAAACTTGGAAAAAAAACTGAAATGAACGCTCTACACTTTCTCTCTTTGGACATGGGTAGCTCTTTGGGGACCCTCTCCTGTTGGTATATAAAAAAAAGAACTGAAGTGAAGGCTCTACACAATCTCTCTTGGAATGGGATCCATATTTCGGGAAACGTGGATCACCTCATGCTGGAAAACTGAAGTGAACCACCAAGATTGGACTCTATATAATATTTTTTTTTAAATTGTCATCATGACCCTCCTCCAATTTGTTATTAAAAAAATTGTTTTTTTTTGTTTTGGTTTTTATCCCATTTCCGATGTGATTTCAGAAATGCAATTCCATAACAGTTCAATTTCATTCGAGGTTAAATGATCTAAACAGTCTTTGACCCACCCATCCGTATGATTATTTTCTTCTCCTTCCTGTTGCACCAAATTTTGTAAGTCCATATAATCATTCCATACGGGAAGGGCTGGATCCTCACAAGGCTGTCTTGAAACACTTGGAGTCTCTTTGGGATGAGTGGAGGGATCTAGGATGTCTGGACCCTGCTGCGATTCTACCTCCATGATTTCTGGACCCGTTGGAACTTGTTTACCCGGCTGAAATTCTGCCTCCATGATTTCTGGACCCGTTGGAACTTGTGAACCCGGCTGTGATTCTGCCTCCATGATTTCTGGACCTGTTGGAACTTGTGGACCCGGCTGACATTCTACCTCTACGATGTCGGGACTTTTTGAAGCTTGTGGACCCGTCTGACATTCTACCTCTACGATGTCGGGACAGGTTGGAGGAGAAGAAGAAGAAGAAGAAGAGGATACTGGAAGAGGTTCTGTCTGTGAGGAGTCCGAAAGAGGTTGCCTGTTTGAACAAGTCGGGGAAGAAGAAGAAGAAGAAGCTTCTGGATTCTGAAGCGGAACTTGCACGCCAGGTAGGTTCCGGTAAGTCGACCGTTTTTTAAGAGGTAATTTTTTTCTTCCTCCTCATCTTCAATTGTGATGACTTCAATTTTATTCCGTTGCCGGGTCGATTTTGTTTCGGGCCATGACGACGGTTTGGTCCAGCTCCTCTTATCATCTAAGGAAGGGATGGGTAGAGGTGGCGGAGGGTTTTCTTCTTCTTTTTCTTGAAACATCATCGGCGATTGGAAAGAAATCTCCTCTTTCAATTGTTTCCAAAGCGAGTACGAGCACCGATCGACGAGAAAGAGACTCTTCTGGGTTGTGACGATGAGATATTGTGTTTTCGGGGGAACGACATAGTTTTGAAAAGGTCTTAGAATATATTTCTTATATTTCATCCTGTCGCTGACTTTAAAACTTCTTTCCTTCAGATTGGGGGACGATGATTCGTAATAGGCGAGAGGAGCGGCTGTGGTCTGAACAATATGAACTTCGTCCTCAGCCGTCGTTCTCACTCCAAACGTAAAATATCGTTTCGTGAGAAAAATATTCTTCCACCGAAAACTCGTGCGCGGATCTGTATATCGCCGGTCTGTTTGAATGGGCCGTCTCAAAGCTCGATCCATCCGATTCCAAGAGAAGGGAGATTCCTCTTTCGTTTGTTGCGTTTCGAATAAATTTCTGTATATATTCTGAACGAGCAGGTTGGAGGATTCGACATCTTGGTTGAAAGAAACGATCGCTTGATGAGGTGGTAAATGCGGAATAAATGTCGCACAATGACACGCCAAAAAAATTTTCAAGTTGGAGATTTGCTTTAGCGTCTTCAAATCCTCCCCGTTCGAAATCCGTTGAGTCGGAAAAACGTCTAATAGCGACATGGCTCCCAATGGAAAAGAAATGATCTCGCCCAGTACTCTCGCGTTTTTATATATCTATATAGACACACACAGACACACATAGAGGCTCTATGACGTCCGTTTTATTTGTTTTTTTTTGTTTCTCTCTCTCTTCTTTCCAAGAAATCTTATCTCCATGACCTCTTTTTCTTTTCTTAAAAAGATGAATGTGTGTGGGAATGAGGAAGTGAAAGTAATAATTTAATAAACAAAAAATTATCCAACCATGACCTTTTTTTTCAAAGTCAACCTTTCCAATCCAAGGACGTCCAGAGATAGAGGAAGCAGGGAGAGAGGAGGAGGAGGGAAGGGAAGGTCACACTCTCTTTCTCTCTATAAATAAAAGGGGAGAGCCCCAAAGTCGTATTTTTGTCCAAGTGGATCATGAGGAGGCATCCCCAGCTCACTACGTGTATTCCTTTCAAATATAAATATGTTGATCTTTCCTTTTATATCATCCAAGGAGTCGTTTACCTGAAAGCCTCCGATTTTTCAAAATGTGCGGGTTATTATACCGTGGGGAGTTATCAAAAGATGCGGGACGAATTTTTGTCCGACGAAAACGTGTTGATGGCTCGTGACATTCCACCTTTGGATGCACAAATTTTGTTAATGAAACGAGCCAAATATTTTTACACGTCCCACTTTCTAACCGTTTCGCAAATGAATAGGATTATGGATCGTCTTGAGAAGACAAAAGGGATTCTCGTTCATTTTAGTGAATGGTTGCACAAATGTTTGCACGAACTTCTCTCGATCGAGAAGACTGGGAAGAATACATATTATATTCTTCTCGAGGACTCTCCTCCTTCGTCTCATCATAGAGAGGCCACGACTTTTGAAAAAATCCTCGAGCAAGAAAAAATAGAATGGTGGAACAACTACCCCATCCCTCTCCCCGAGCATCAAGAGGAGCCTGTTCAGAAGAAAAAGAAAAAACCTTTCCAAAAGCCTATCCTCATCCTCCTCGATAATGATGGGGATTAGGAGAAGCCTGTTCAGATTCCTCTCAGTTTGTCAAAACCCGTCGAGGATGAAAAACCTCTCCCTTCCTCAAAACCCCTTGAAGAAGAGAGACCCCTCGAGAAGGAGAAATCTCTCCCATTGTCAAACGTCCTCGAAGATGAAAAACCTCTCCATTTATCAAGACCCCTCGAGAAGGAGGGACCTCTTCCTTTATCAAACCCCCTCGAAGATTAAAAACCTCTCCATTTATCAAGACCCCTCGAAAATGAGGGACCTCTCGATTTGTCAAAACCCCTCGAGGATAAGGGAACCAAAACTTCTCTCTCTTTCGAAGAGGAGGGACCTCTCAATTTGTCAAGACCCCTCAAGAATAAGGAAACCGAAAATCCTCTCCCTTTCTCAAGACTTCTCGAGGAGGAGGAGAGACCGCTCCATGTCTCAAGACAGGACCTCCCTCTATCTCTTGAGGATCCGAGGGAAACGATTCCTATTGAAAAACCATCTATCGACGATCCCCAGAAAAGGTCTTCGGAGGAGATTAGACTTCCATGTAGAAAACGAATCTGCCACAATCATCATCATCATCATCATAATAATAATAATAATAATAATATACCCCCTTCTCAACAACAGAATCCTACAACATTTGCAGATAAATGCATTCAAACCAATCCCTTTATAGTAACCCTTTTGATTGGAGAACCCGTGCATTAGCCTCGAAAAATAAAATGAGATTCTAGACTGTTTCTATGACCAGAATGTTAAGCCAATAGATAGGTCTAGCTCAGAACTTTTCTTTTTAAAAGAAAATAAATAAATAATCCAAAGACTATTCGTAAATATAAATGGTAAAGTCTTGAGTCGGCTGGAAAAAAATTTTCAGAGCTGAAAAAAATTCTACAACTCAAAAAAAAAAAAAAAAAAAACTTTTTGTTAATTTTTATCATGTCTTAGACATGATAAAAATTAACGACCCCCCTTCCCTTTTCGTCTGGGAATGTTGTCTCACTCTTTTGAAAAACAAATCGTGATTCATTCATGGAATGATTACCATTAGAGAAAGGATGAGTCATGATCTATTTTTAGAAAGGGTGAGACATCCTTCCCAGACAAAAAGGGAGGGTCATTAATTTTTATCATGTCTAAAGACATGATAAAAATTAACCAAAAGTTTTTTTTTTTTTTCATCTCTGAGAAATTTTTTTTCTCCCAGCCGATTCGAGACTTTACCATTTTTTTTAAGAATGATTTCTCTCTGATCTATTATTTCAAAATTCCAAGTTTCGCTTCAGAACCATCTATGCTGTTGAAGATTCCTACATTGTTCTGGACATGGAATACTTTCACTGTTATGATCCAAAGACGGGAGATATATGTTTCATCTTGAAAGAACTGGGCTACATCACTTGCGATTTAACCTTATGCGGATCCATGATTTTTCTCCCTCCTGTCCATTACGATGACTTATCGTCCCGCAATCAAGCTGTGGTCAACCAGACTACAAATAACCGACACGGCCTGCAATGGACCGAGGGTCGTTTTTCCTACGAGCATCTTCCTACAATCCTGAAAATACTGACCGAAAATGTGGAGGTGATCTACGTCAATGGATACGATAAAGCCGAATTTTTCAGCAAGCTCTGCCAGCGATCCGTTTATGAGTTTTACATCCCAGGGAAAACCGAGTGGCGGAACAAGTCGAAATGCACGCGACACCAATATTTCCAAAAGATGATTCATTGTGCCGAGAACAAGGTGAGAAATTTTCGATACCATTTGATGGAGGGTAGTTACGTTTTCCGGAAATTACATTGTTACCCCTCCGAGAGCAAAGCTGTCGAAGACGAAGAGGAGGCGGAAGAATCTCCCCAGGAGAACTCGTGCGACGATGAGGAGTAGGAGGAGGATGAACTTTCTAATAATAATAATAAATGTCTAAGTTGGGATGCTTTAGAGACCCAAGAATATTGGTCTCAACCCTTATCTCACCTAGACCTGAAAGAGGATCCTCAAGTGTACTCTTTGTGGTCCTCTTCTAAAATTTGGTCTTGGAGAGAACCCTTGAATGTTCATGAATGAAATGGTATGTAAATCCCTAGAGAAAAAAAAATAGAAAAAAAAAGTTCCTTTTTTTTGTAATATGTTGATTTCTTTCCAATCCCATTTCTTTTCCATAACTCCACCCCAATCGACGAGAAGAAGAAGAATTTTCCAAGTTACACAAGACGTAGAAATATTTCACAAGGATTTATAAATTACACGCTCCCACATGATATATGTATAGAGAGAAAAAAACCCTCTGTTCTCTAGCCAATACGTCAAGACTTCCCTAAACTAAGAGAGATCATGAGTACCGAGGAAACCTTAGCAGAGCAAGTGGAAAGACTTTCAAAGAGATTAGAAGAGTTAAGACGGGATAGATTTACAGTTCCGCCGACTAAAGAGGAAACTATCATCGATTTCAACAAACCGCTGTACTTTCATCCCCTACCCCAAAGAATGAGACGAATGGACTCGCCGTTGAACAGTTCCAATGAGAAACAAAGTGTCACTTATTTGAATAGCCAATTTCAACACATGAATATTTCATAAGTACTTTTTATATTTTTTTCCCTAAAGCGTAGGGAGATCGGATCAGTAGTTTTTCCCTTTTCATCGTCGAAAAAGATTGGGAGGAAAAATCTTTCTCAGCTCTCTCAGAAAAATTTTTAAGCCTTAAAAAAAAAAAAAAAAAAAAAAACTTTTTGTTAATTTTTATCATGTCTTAGACATGATAAAAATTAACTCTACCCCCCTTTTGTCTGGGAATGTTGTCTCACACTTTCTAAAAATAGACCATCACTCCTCCTTTCCTAAAGAATAGAATTCCAAGAACGGGATCTGGTCTATTTTTAGAAACGGTGAGACCCTATTTCCAGACAAAAGGCGGGTAGAGTTAATTTTTATCATGTCTAAAGTTCAGGGTCCATCCATCTTCTTATGTGAAACGGTGACCCTGACAAGATCGAGATAAACAAGTCCTGTGAGTTGTTTTGTAATCTTGACACGATCCAAGAAAGACTTTTTATTTATTTTTTTTGAAATAGGCGGGGGGTGGGGAGAGAAAATGTTCTCACGACCCTCACATATCTTTTCATAAATATATTTTTTATCAAAGTGTTTCTTTCATTCCGATCCTTTTAAGAGTTTGGAATGACCCTGACATTTAGATGGGGTCGCGATCCCGACAGATGTCGCGCGAGTATAAAAATGTGTATCCTCCGCGAGATTTCTTCAGAGAACAGAAGACGTGAACTGAGCTGGTAAGTCCCTTTGGTCCTATGAATATGGTTTAATCATAACTTCATTTAAAAAGACCTTTGAAACTTTGAAACTTCTTAACCCTTTGAAAAGAAAAATGTCTCTTTCAAGACGACGACTCTAAAACGTTTTATTGTTTTTCCCCCCCTTTCTAGATCTCCCCTGTTATACATATATACCTTTTCGATTCTCTTTTTTGCTCCTGTTTGTGGAAGACATCACCGTATTCATCGCCATGGCGTGTTCAGAAAACTTTATCGTGCTCGATCTAGAGGGTTTCCAGTCCTACAACCACAAGAAGGGTGAATTTACCTACGTTTTAAAAGAATTGGGCTATGCGACAAAAGATTTTTTGACCGTGGGATCGTTGACGTTTGCTCCTCCTCACCCCTTCCACCAACTGAATGAAAAAAACCAAAAGACGAATGCCTGGCTAACGAGAAACCGGCACGGACTTCGTTGGAACGAGGGTCATATTCCCTACAACCATTTAGGACGCATTCTCCAATCGCTCACTCACAGCTTCTCCACGATTTATGTGGTGGAATGTCAGAAAGCTAAATTCTTTGCTAAAGCCTTGGATTATCAAAAACCCGTGACGGAAATTTATGTGCCAGATGGAATCATTTGGAAGTATCGGGAAAAATGTGCCCGACATCATCAAAGGATTCCATTGTGCCGAAAACAAAGTGCGCAACTATCGATGGCATATTACGGAAGGAGATTTTCATATCAATCACGTCTATCCAGACGGAACGGAGAAATAGGAGAGGATCCAGGAGGAAGCAGACAATCCTCTGCAAGCTTTTGATAAGGCCTACGATCAGTTAGAGAAGGATCCGTCCCCAAAAGCGTACGATAACCTCATCCAGAAATGGGATAATCTGTCCTGTTTCCAAGTGATGGAACATCCGGATGAGCATACGCGTTTAAACTTGATGGGCTCTTCTACTTCTTCTTCTTTGTCGTCAACTTCCTCCAATAACTCGAGGAAGACGGAGGGTTGGGGAGACATACCTGAAAATATTCCCCATTACGATCCAGCTGCCTGTTGGGACGAACCTTCCAAAGAATCTCATGAGACCCCCAAAATATCTTCAGAGGATCCAAAGACAAAATCCACTGAGTGTTGGGACAATGAACGGACGACTCATGATCCAAAATCCACTAAGACTATGTCCACTGAGTGTTGGGACAATGAACAGACGACTCATGCTCCAAAATCTACTGAGACTATGTCCACTGAATGTTGGGACAACGAACGGACGACCCATGCTCCAAAATCGACTGAGACTATGTCCACTGAGTGTTGGGACGATGAAACCGAAAAGACGACAGAGAATTGGGATGACCGTTCTCAAAAGTATTTGAATTGATATATACATAAACTCAGGAGAAAAAAAAATAAAGAAAAGATTTTTAGAAATAAGTAGAGAAAGGTTCTCCGCTTTCTCTATATTTATGGAAATGGACTGAGGAGAGAGAAAGAGAGACGAATCAGGAGACCAAAAAAATGGGTCTTGGAAGGAATGAGTGCAAATGCATTCGATTCCTTCCAAGACCCATTTTTTTTTTGGGTCCCTCTCTCATCCAATCTTGGAAAAGAACTTTGTCCTATTTTTCTAGGTCCATTCAAAAAGAAATGAATCTATCCATAAATTTTCTTAAAAGAGAAAAAAAACAAAAAGATCCTTTACCTCTTGACGGTCCAAAGTCGAGAATCTTGGAAAAAGTCATCCACTCTCCATCCAGTCAAGCTTCTCTGTAGAAAATATAGAAGAATAGGTGCATCTGCATTCTTGAACACCCGGCAGTTATTATTGGACGCGAAACGTCGAATGCTGAAATAGTTAACAGTGAGCCCATTCTTAAAGAAACGGGGATGTTTTATTCATCCAGTCGAGTGCGGAAAAATTTCTGAGAGCCGGAGAAAAATTTCTCTGACTGAAAAAAAAAAAAAAAAATACCCCCCTTTTAGTCTGAAAATTGATGTCTTCAATTTTTCGAAAATTGAAGACATCAATTTTCAAATTTTCAGACTAAAAAGGGGGTAATTTATTTTTCAGAAACTTTTCGCAGCCGACTCGATGTGAATAAAACTTTACTGTTTGTTAAGAATGTTATTTAATGGATCGATTTCAACCTATCGAGTTTCGCTTGAGTTCCGGCCGTTCTGTGGTCCCACCTGGATACAAGTTTTCCCCTTTTGGAATAGAATTTCCGTCAAGGTAGGCTACTTTTCCTCTTTTTGCATTTTTCATGTCATTTCATTTGTATTACAATATACTGAATACGGGCGTTCGAACTGATTTCTAGGCTATTTCTATACAAATGGAGCTCGATCCAAGAAAGAAATGATGTCTTTTTTTTTTTATTTTGTGGACTGCCAATTTGTATTGGAATATACTGAAAACGGGTGCTTGATTCGATTTTCAGTATATTTCAATACAAATAGAGCTCGGTCCAAGAAAGAAATGATGTCTTTTTTTTTTATTTTGTGAACTGCCAATTTGTATTGGAATATACTGAAAACGGGTGTTTGAGTCGGTTTTCAGTATATTTCAATACAAATAGAGCTCGATCCAAGAAAGAAATGATGTCTTTTTTTTTTATTTTGTGAACTGCCAATTTTTATTGGAATATACTGAAAACGGGTGTTTGAGTCGGTTTTCAGTATATTTCAATACAAATAGAGCTCGATCCAAGAAAGAAATGATGTCTTTTTTTTATTTTGTGGACTGCCAATTTGTATTGGAATATACTGAAAACGGGTGTTTGAGTCGGTTTTCAGTATATTTCAATAAAAATAGAGCTCGATCCAAGAAAGAAATGATGTCTTTTTTTTATTTTGTGGACTGCCAATTTGTATTGGAATATACTGAAAACGGGTGTTTGAGTCGGTTTTCAGTATATTTCAATACAAGTGGAGCTCGATCCAAGAAAAAAATGATGTCTTTTTTTTTATTTTGTGGACTGCCAGTTTTGTATTGGAATATACTGAAAACGGGCATTCACGTCGGTTTTCAGTATATTTCAATACAAATGGAGCTGGATCCAAGAAAAAAATGATGTCTTTTTTTTATGTTGTGGACTGCCAATTTTGTATTGGAATATACTGAAAACGGGCATTCACGTCGGTTTTCAGTATATTTCAATACAAATGGAGCTGGATCCAAGAAAAAAATGATGTCTTTATTTTATGTTGTGGACAGCCAATTTTGTATTGGAATATACTGAAAACGGGCGTTCACGTTGGTTTTCAGTATATTCCAATACAAATGGAGCTGGATCCAAGAAAAAAATGATGTCTTTTTTTTATGTTGTGGACTGCCCTAATTTGTATTGGAATATACTGAAAACGGGCGTTCACGTCGGTTTTCAGTATATTTCAATACAAATGGAGCTCGATCCAAGAAAGAAATGATGTCTTTTTTTTATTTTGTGGACTGCCCTATTTGTATTGGAATATACTGAAAACGGGTGTTCACGTCGGTTTTCAGTATATTCCAATACAAATGGAGCTCCATCCAAGAAAAAAATGATGTCTTTTTTTTATTTTGTGGACAGCCAATTTTGTATTGGAATATACTGAAAACGGGCGTTCACGTCGGTTTTCAGTATATTCCAATACAAATGGAGCTCCATCCAAGAAAAAAATGATGTCTTTTTTTTATGTTGTGGCCTGCCCTATTTTGTATTGGAATATACTGAAAACGGGCGTTCGAGTCGGTTTTCAGTATATTCAAATACAAATGGAGCTCTATCCAAGAAAAAAAAGGATGTCTTTTTTATGTTGTGGACAATCAATTTTGTATTGGAATATACTGAAAACGGGCGTTCGAGTCCTTTTTCCGACTATTTCTACACACATTCCACTATATTAAAATGACGTCATGGTTGAGTCCAAACAGAGTCGTCCCCGGACAGAGTCGTCTCCGGACAAAGTCGTCCCCGGACAATTTTATACCGAATTTGTATAGAGATATACTTAAAATGGGCTTGGAGGGGAGGGCGCTTTCTAGTATATTCCTATATACATTCGGTTGCATTCAGAAACAAAAAGAATGTCTTTTTGATGGACAAAAAACTTTTTGTTAATTTTTATCATGTCTTCTAGACATGATAAAAATTAACTCACCCCCCTTTTGTCTGGGTATGTTGTCTCACCGTTTCTAAAAATAGACCAGAACCCAGTCTTTTATTGGATTCTATTCTTTAAAAGGATGAGTCATGGTCTATTTTTAGAAAGTGGGAGACAACATTCCCAGACAAAAAGGGGGGATGAGTTAATTTTTATCATGTCTAGAAGACATGATAAAAATTAACAAAAAGTTGTTTTTTTTTTTTTTTTTTTTTTTTTTTTTTTTTTTTTACATTTCAGAATTTTTTCTGAGCTCTGAGAAATTTTTCCTAGCCGATCTCATTTCGTTTTTCGACTTTCACTTTCAACTCTTCACTTTTCTATAAAAGCATTCCACGTTTCTGTTCAGAACAGTGTCTCTCTCTACCCAAATCTGAAACACTAGTCACGAGAGAATATGAGACTAGAAAAATAGTTTAGCTTATTGATCTAAAAAATGTCCCATGCTAGAACTCAGAATTATAATCAGAGCGGGGCTTTCCAGTATCCACTTCCAAGATTTTAGATTTGTCATGGGTGACATGTTCCCAAATTCATAAATTCTTCAATTATAGTCCCTTCTTTGACAAATGGCTAAGAAATTCTTAAAGAATATCATGATAAAGATTTAGCTATCTATATATAACATTATGTTTTCTTTTCAAAAAAAAAAAAATTCCAGTCTTGATCGAAATGGACTTTACGCACAATTTATTGTATCCCTACCTTTCCAAGATTGGTTTGAAGAAGTGATAAAAAAAAATGGGTCTGGAAGGAAAAGGGTGCATTTCGAGAAAAGAAAAGAGGACCCTCTTTTTCTCGCAATGCACCCGTTTCCTTCCAGACCCATTTCTTTTGCCTCCTCAGAACTCTCTTTCTTTTCTCCTCCCTCTCTCTCTTAAGAGGGATTGAAAGAAAGAGGCTAGATGGAAAAGTTTTTTTTTTCTTTCGAGAAGATAAAAAAAAATTTGGAGGAGGAGCAAATTTATTTTGGGTGGTGGTGGTTGTTTTTTTTAGAAGGTGATAACTTTAGTGACATTTAAAGAGACCACCAGAGGATCCGTTTGAGTCTCGACGACCTTTTCTTGACGGGGGTCTGTCTGGCAATAAGCGCTGGCATATTGTTTAGGGTAAGTAGAAGAATCCGTCATGCCTGGATGAGGCGGTATGTAGCGCACTCCCAGATTAAAGAGGGTGATGAAGGGAAATTTCTCCCCCGGATAGAGCAGTCGGTAAACGGGTTGATTGGGTACAACTCGAACCAGCGGCTGAGTTAAAATGCTATACACCCAGGCCAGAAGCTGATTATTTTTAGGATTATTTTCGGCCAGATGTAACATTTCTTCGCTGGAGAGGACATATCCCTCTTGAGAACTGCCGAGACTCTCAAGATCTTTTATTTTCCTGAAGACGTGGTGTTCGTCGAAAAACACGGAGAGAATGTCCCAGGTTCTTTTACTGGAAGTATGAATCAGAGGCAAAATGTCCGTAGCGTTCCAAAACAATCTTCCGTCATCCACATAACAGCGAATGCTCACAAACTCATTATATAAGACGCGGATCATCATCTTGAGTAGAAATATGGATACGCACAGCAGTCTCACTCTCTCTGGGAAATAGAGTCTGTCTTCCACTCGCCTCTCTATATATACGAGAAGACCACGTGATGGGCTACGTGACGGTTGACTTCTAGAAAAAAAAATCATCTTTGTCTATCTCTCTCTCTCTATGACCTTCTATTTTTTTTCCTAAAGGACACCCCGTCACCTTTTCAAAGGTCATGGGATTGAGAGGAACGAAAGAAAAAAAAACAACCATCCTTTGTATACTACCTATGACCTTCTCCTAGAGACCCCTGTCATTTTCTTCTCGAGAGCTACGTGATGAAAGCTTTTTTTTTATTCTAAAGTTTATCAACTTTGTAGACACATGACCCCGTCACCTTCTCAAAGGCCATGTCGTATGGAATGGGACCCTTTTGGTTTTTTCTTTTGAGAAAATAAAAAATAAAACAACTCTATAATCATCTCTCTATGACCTTCACAAACACTCATGTTTTATCATTTTTTTTTATTTTAGAATTCATCAACCTTGTTCCTCCTCCCCTCTCCCTCTCTCTCTCTCTGAGGAGTCTATATAAACGGATCGCCAGCGAGCTCATGTTCATATCAGACGAGTGTTTCGCCTTGAGAACGGAAAAAAAAATACAAAAGCCATGCTGCTCAAACTGGAATATAACGATGACTATTACGTGCACGCGTATGTGGATCTAGGATTCCTGTACTGGAATGCCAAAGATATCTTGACTCTCTTGCCTTCGAACGTCTCGCATACGACGAGTGTTCTCCAAGTCTTTTTTCCTAATCGACACCATTTTCTTCGACTAGGCGATTTGGACAACTACTCCAAAGAACGGGGTCAACCGAACCAGATTGTCCTCACTTCAAATGAAGCGGCCTTCGTCGCTTCGAAATCCCTGCATAACAAGTCGCTCTTCCCTTGGATGTGTAAAATATTCATGAGACCTCTGACGAAAATTGAGGAGGACGGGGAAACCTTTATCACCCTCCTAGAGACTGTGCAAGACGAACAAGAAAGGAAAAAGAGTCCTCTCTTTTTCATCACTCAATTCGGGATCCATCATCTCCCCAAAATAATCCAGAGACATCAAGCCTTCGTTGAAAAGTATCAGAAAGAGGACGATGGTGATGATGATGATGATGATGATGCGATATGGTCTCCAGTCGCTTAGAGAACGGGAAACGTTCTCCGCTTTCCCTATTCCATAGACTGGAGAGTTGAATCAGGAGACCAAAAAAATGGGTCTTGGAAGGAATGAGTGCATTTCAAAATGCATTCGATTCCTTCCGAGACCCATTTGTTTGGGCCACTCTCTCCTCCAATATTGGGAGAGAGAGAGAGAAAAGAAATTTATCATCTCCTGTCCACCCAAAAAGAAACGATGTATTTTTGTTTTTCTGGATGCGGCCGAATTTGTAGAGGAATCGTCCAGAAACCGGCCCTCAAGCCCATTTTCAGACTATTTCTATACATATTCGGTCATCAAGATGGTCCGGGGACGACTTTGTTTGGACATCATCTCTATATAGATGGTGAAATTTGTATAGCCATTTCTAAAGAATCTCAGAGAAAACTAAAAGCGAGATTGCAAAAAAAGAAATAGCCTCCAGTGAACACAATTCCAACGACAGTGGATAGGAAAAGTGAAGAGTTGAAAGTGAAAGTCGAAAAACGAAATGGGATCGGCTAGGAAAAATTTCTCAGAGCTCAGAAAAAAATTCTGAAATGTAAAAAAAAAAAAAAAAAAAAAAAAAAAAAAAAAAAAAAAAAACCACTTTTTGTTAATTTTTATCATGTCTTTTAGACATGATAAATCTTTTTGTTAATTTTTATCATGTCTTCTAGACATGATAAAAATTAACTCACCCCCCTTTTGTCTGGGAGTGTTGTCTCCCACTTTCTAAAAATAGACCATGACTCATCCTTTTAAAGAATAGAATTCAAAGAAAAGACTGGGTTCTGGTCTATTTTTAGAAACGGTGAGACAACATACCCAGACAAAAGGGGGATGAGTTAATTTTTATCATGTCTAGAAGACATGATAAAAATTAACAAAAAGTTTTTTGTCCATCAAAAAGACATTCTTTTTGTTTCTGAATGCAACCGAATGTATATAGGAATATACTAGAAAGCGCCCTCCCCTCCAAACCCATTTTAAGTATATCTCTATACAAATTCGGTATAAAATTGTCCGGGACGACTTTGTCCGGAGACGACTCTGTCCGGGGACGACTCTGTTTGGACTCAACCATGACGTCATTTTAATATAGTGGAATGTGTGTAGAAATAGTCGGAAAAAGGACTCGAACGCCCGTTTTCAGTATATTCCAATACAAAATTGATTGACCACAACATAAAAAGGACATCATTTTTTTCTTGGATAGAGCTCCATTTGTATTTGAATATACTGAAAACCGTCTCGAACGTCCGTTTTCAGTATATTCCAATACAAAATCGGGCAGGCCACAACATAAAAAAAAGACATCATTTTTTTCTTGGATGGAGCTCCATTTGTATTAGAATATACTGAAAACCAACGTGAACGCCCGTTTTCAGTATATTCTAATACAAAATAGGGCAGTCCCCAACATAAAAAAAGACATCATTTTTTTCTTGGATGGAGCTCCATTTGTATTGAAATATACTGAAAACCGACGTGAACGCCCGTTTTCAGTATATTCCAATACAAAATTGGCAGTCCACAAAATAAAAAAAAGACATAATTTTTTTCTTCGATCGAGCTCCACTTGTATTGAAATATACTGAAAACCGACGTGAACGCCCGTTTTCAGTATATTCCAATACAAAATTGGCTGTCCACAAAATAAAAAAAAGACATCATTTTTTTTCTTGGATCGAGCTCCATTTGTATTGGAATATACTGAAAACCGACTCGAACGCCCGTTTTCAGTATATTCCAATACAAAATTGGCTGTCCACAAAATAAAAAAAAGACATCATTCTTTTCTTGGATGGAGCTCCATTTGTATTGGAATATACTGAAAACCGACGTGAACGCCCGTTTTCAGTATATTCCAATACAAATAGGGCAGTCCACAAAATAAAAAAAAGACATCATTTCTTTCTTGGATCGAGCTCCATTTGTATTGAAATATACTGAAAACCGACGTGAACGCCCGTTTTCAGTATATTCCAATACAAAATAGGGCAGTCCACAACATAAAAAAAAGACATCATTTTTTTCTTGGATCCAACTCCATTTGTATTGGAATATACTGAAAACCAACGTGAACGCCCGTTTTCAGTACATTCCAATACAAAATTGGCTGTCCACAACATAAAAAAAAGACATCCTTTTTTTCTTGGATCCAGGTGGGCCCACAGCACGGCCGGAACTCAAGCGAAACTCGATAGGTTGAAATCGATCCATTAAATAACATTCTTAAAAAACAGTAAAGTTTTATTCACATCTAAAACTCAAGCGAAACTCGATAGGTTGAAATCGATCCATTAAATAACATTCTTAAAAAACAGTAAAGTTTTATTCTATTCCAAAAGGGGAAAACTTGTATCCAGGTGGGCCCACAGCACGGCCGGAACTCAAGCGAAACTCGATAGGTTGAAATCGATCCATTAAATAACATTCTTAACAAACAGTAAAGTTTTATTCACATCGAGTCGGCTGGGAAAAGTTTCTGAAAAATAAATTACCCCCCTTTTTAGTCTGAAAATTTGAAAATTGATGTCTTCAATTTTCGAAAAATTGAAGACATCAATTTTCAGACTAAAAGGCGGGTATTTTTTTTTTTTCTTTTTTTTTTTTTTTTTAAAGCTAGAGAAATTTTTCTCCGGCTCTCAGAAATTTTTCCGCACTCAACTGGATAAATAAAACATCCCCGTTTCTTTAAGAATGGGCTCACTGTTAACTATTTCAGCATTCGACGTTTCGCGTCCAATAATAACTGCCGGGTGTTCAAGAATGCAGATGCACTTATTAGATTTTCTACAGAGAAGCTTGACTGGATGGAGAGTGGATGACTTTTTCCAAGATTCTCGACTTTGGACCGTCAAGAGGTAAAGGATCTTTTTGTTTTTTTTTTTCTTTTAAGAAAATTTATGGATAGATTCATTTCTTTTTGAATGGACCTAGAAAAATAGGACAAAGTTCTTTTCCAAGATTGGATGAGAGAGGGACCCAAAAAAAATGGGTCTTGGAAGGAATCGAATGCATTTGCACTCATTCCTTCCAAGACCCATTTTTTTTGGTCTCCTGATTCGTCTCTCTTTCTCTCTCCTCAGTCCATTTCCATAAATATAGGGAAAGCGGAGAACCTTTCTCTACTTATTTCTAAAAATCTTTTCTTTATTTTTTTTTTCTCCTGAGTTTATGTATATATCAATTCAAATACTTTTGAGAACGGTCATCCCAATTCTCTGTCGTCTTTTCGGTTTCATCGTCCCAACATTCAGTGGACATAGTCTCAGTAGATTTTGGAGCATGAGTCGTCTGTTCATTGTCCCAACACTCAGTGGACATAGTCTTAGTGGATTTTGGATCATGAATCGTCCGTTCATTGTCCCAACGCTCAGTGGATTTTGTCTTTGGATCCTCTGAAGATATTTTGGGGGTCTCATGAGATTCTTTGGAAGGTTCGTCCCAACAGGCTGCTGGATCGTAATGGGGAATATTTTCAGGTATGTCTCCCCAACCCTCCGTCTTCCTCGAGTTATTGGAGGAAGTTGACGACAAAGAAGAAGTAGAAGAGCCCATCAAGTTTAAAGGCGTATGCTCATCCGGATGTTCCATCACTTGGAAACAGGACAGATTATCCCATTTCTGGATGAGGTTATCGTACGCTTGTGGGGACGGATCCTTCTCTAACTGATCGTAGGCCTTATCAAAAGCTTGCAGAGGATTGTCTGCTTCCTCCTGGATCCTCTCCTCTTTCTCCGTTCCGTCTGGATAGACGTGATTGATATGAAAATCTCCTTCCGTAATATGCCATCGATAGTTGCGCACTTTGTTTTCGGCACAATGGAAATATTTCATCCTTTGATGATGTCGGGCACATTTTTCCCGATACTTCCAAATGATTCCATCTGGCACATAAATTTCCGTCACGGGTTTTTGATAATCCAAGGCTTTAGCAAAGAATTTAGCTTTCTGACATTCCACCACATAAATCGTGGAGAAGCTGTGAGTGAGCGATTGGAGAATGCGTCCTAAATGGTTGTAGGGAATATGACCCTCGTTCCAACGAAGTCCGTGCCGGTTTCTCGTCAGCCAGGCATTCGTCTTTTGGTTTTTTTCATTCAGTTGGTGGAAGGGGTGAGGAGGAGCAAACGTCAACGATCCCACGGTCAAAAAATCTTTTGTCGCATAGCCCAATTCTTTTAAAACGTAGGTAAATTCACCCTTCTTGTGGTTGTAGGACTGGAAACCCTCTAGATCGAGCACGATAAAGTTTTCTGAACACGCCATGGCGATGAATACGGTGATGTCTTCCACAAACAGGAGCAAAAAGGAGAATCGAAAAGGTATATATGTATAACAGGGAAGATCTAGAAAGGGGGGGAAAAAACAATAAAACGTTTTAGAGTCGTCGTCTTGAAAGAGACATTTTTCTTTTCAAAGGGTTAAGAAGTTTCAAAGTTTCAAAGGTCTTTTTAAATGAAGTTATGATTAAACCATATTCATAGGACCAAAGGGACTTACCACCTCAGTTTACGTCTTCTTCTGTTCTCTGAAGAAATCTCGCGGAGGATACACATTTTTATACTCGCGCGACATCTGTCGGGATCGCGACCCCATCTAAATGTCAGGGTCATTCCAACCTCTTAAAAGGATCGGAATGAAAGAAACACTTTGATAAAAAATATATTTATGAAAAGATATGTGAGGGTCGTGAGAACATTTTCTCTCCCCACCCCCCGCCTATTTCAAAAAAAATAAATAAAAAGTCTTTCTTGGATCGTGTCAAGATTACAAAACAACTCACAGGACTTGTTTATCTCGATCTTGTCAGGGTCACCGTTTCACATAAGAAGATGGATGGACCCTGAACTTTAGACATGATAAAAATTAACTCTACCCGCCTTTTGTCTGGAAATAGGGTCTCACCGTTTCTAAAAATAGACCAGATCCCATTCTTGGAATTCTATTCTTTAGGAAAGGAGGAGTGATAGTCTATTTTTAGAAAGTGTGAGACAACATTCCCAGACAAAAGGGGGGTAGAGTTAATTTTTATCATGTCTAAGACATGATAAAAATTAACAAAAAGTTTTTTTTTTTTTTTTTTTTTAAGGCTTAAAAATTTTTCTGAGAGAGCTGAGAAAGATTTTTCCTCCCAATCTTTTTCGACGATGAAAAGGGAAAAACTACTGATCCGATCTCCCTACGCTTTAGGGAAAAAATATAAAAAGTACTTATGAAATATTCATGTGTTGAAATTGGCTATTCAAATAAGTGACACTTTGTTTCTCATTGGAACTGTTCAACGGCGAGTCCATTCGTCTCATTCTTTGGGGTAGGGGATGAAAGTACAGCGGTTTGTTGAAATCGATGATAGTTTCCTCTTTAGTCGGCGGAACTGTAAATCTATCCCGTCTTAACTCTTCTAATCTCTTTGAAAGTCTTTCCACTTGCTCTGCTAAGGTTTCTTCGGTACTCATGATCTCTCTTAGTTTAGGGAAGTCTTGACGTATTGGCTAGAGAACAGAGGGTTTTTTTCTCTCTATACATATATCATGTGGGAGCGTGTAATTTATAAATCCTTGTGAAATATTTCTACGTCTTGTGTAACTTGGAAAATTCTTCTTCTTCTCGTCGATTGGGGTGGAGTTATGGAAAAGAAATGGGATTGGAAAGAAATCAACATATTACAAAAAAAAGGAACTTTTTTTTTCTATTTTTTTTCTCTAGGGATTTACATACCATTTCATTCATGAACATTCAAGGGTTCTCTCCAAGACCAAATTTTAGAAGAGGACCACAAAGAGTACACTTGAGGATCCTCTTTCAGGTCTAGGTGAGATAAGGGTTGAGACCAATATTCTTGGGTCTCTAAAGCATCCCAACTTAGACATTTATTATTATTATTAGAAAGTTCATCCTCCTCCTACTCCTCATCGTCGCACGAGTTCTCCTGGGGAGATTCTTCCGCCTCCTCTTCGTCTTCGACAGCTTTGCTCTCGGAGGGGTAACAATGTAATTTCCGGAAAACGTAACTACCCTCCATCAAATGGTATCGAAAATTTCTCACCTTGTTCTCGGCACAATGAATCATCTTTTGGAAATATTGGTGTCGCGTGCATTTCGACTTGTTCTGCCACTCGGTTTTCCCTGGGATGTAAAACTCATAAACGGATCGCTGGCAGAGCTTGCTGAAAAATTCGGCTTTATCGTATCCATTGACGTAGATCACCTCCACATTTTCGGTCAGTATTTTCAGGATTGTAGGAAGATGCTCGTAGGAAAGACGACCCTCGGTCCATTGCAGGCCGTGTCGGTTATTTGTAGTCTGGTTGACCACAGCTTGATTGCGGGACGATAAGTCATCGTAATGGACAGGAGGGAGAAAAATCATGGATCCGCATAAGGTTAAATCGCAAGTGATGTAGCCCAGTTCTTTCAAGATGAAACATATATCTCCCGTCTTTGGATCATAACAGTGAAAGTATTCCATGTCCAGCACAATGTAGGAATCTTTGAGAGGTTTGGCACTCAAAATGTCCATCTTCTTCAATTGAGGAAAAAAAGAAAACAAAATTCTCTCTCTCTCTCGCTGTGTGTCCTGAAGGAAAAAATGGATAGCTTTCTCTCGCCGTCTCCTCTTTTATATATATAGAGAGAGAAGGTTGCACGTGACAGGTCGTATGAATTCTGGGAAAGGTCACATTCGTATATATATTTGTTTTTTGAATAATATCGTGCGTATCTCAATAAACATCCATCATAATAATAATAATAATAATAAAGGTCACCTTGGAAAGAAAAAGAAATAAAAAACATGGAACTCGTGCTCGACTTTGAAGGTTTCTACGATTCTCAAGGAGCCTTTATTGTGAAAGAATTGGCTTACGTCACATTGGACGGTACTTCTCGAGGGGTATTTGTTTTTAAACCCCCGTTTCCATGGCAAATGCTCACCGAGAAAGAAAAACGAACCGCTGTGTGGGCGAGTGATTATTATCACGGCTTGTCGTGGTACGAAGGAGAAATTCCGTACAGTTATTTTCCATGGGTGTTAACGATGTTGACGGAACCTTTTTCCATGATTTGGGTGCGAGGAGAAATGAAACGGCGGTTTTTAGAGAAATGGTTGCAAAGACACATTTATTGCATTTCGGGATCGACGCAAGAGATTCTCAAATACAATGGGATCGAACACATGAATTGTCCTAACCATACAAAAGGTTTTTTCCATTGCGCTCTACAAAAAGCAGTTCGGTATCATTATTATTTAAAGACACAGAGAAGAAATTCGCAAGGTCAATCCTGCACAATTCAATATTGACAGAACTCATTAAAAAAAATACATATATCACGTTACTTCTTCAACAGCATAGATGGTTCTGAAGCGAAACTTGGAATTTTGAAATAATAGATCAGAGAGAAATCATTCTTAAAAAAAATGGTAAAGTCTCGAATCGGCTGGGAGAAAAAAAATTTCTCAGAGCTGAAAAAAAAAAAAAAAACTTTTGGTTAATTTTTATCATGTCTTTAGACATGATAAAAATTAATGACCCTCCCTTTTTGTCTGGGAAGGATGTCTCACCCTTTTTAAAATAGATCATGACTCATCCTTTCTCTAATGGTAATCATTCCATGAATGAATCACGATTTGTTTTTCAAAAGAGTGAGACAACATTCCCAGACGAAAAGGGAAGGGGGGTCGTTAATTTTTATCATGTCTAAGACATGATAAAAATTAACAAAAAGTTTTTTTTTTTTTTTTTTTTTTTTTTTTTTGAGTTGTAGAATTTTTTTCAGCTCTGAAAATTTTTTTCCAGCCGACTCAAGACTTTACCATTTATATTTACGAATAGTCTTTGGATTATTTATTTATTTTCTTTTAAAAAGAAAAATTCTGAGCTAGACCTATCTATTGGCTTAACAGTCTGGTCATAGAAACAGTCTAGAATCTCATTTTATTTTTCGAGGCTAATGCACGGGTTCTCCAATCAAAAGGGTTACTATAAAGGGATTGGTTTGAATGCATTTATCTGCAAATGTTGTAGGATTCTGTTGTTGAGAAGGGGGTATATTATTATTATTATTATGATGATGATGATGATGATTGTGGCAGATTCGTTTTCTACATGGAAGTCTAATCTCCTCCGAAGACCTTTTCTGGGGATCGTCGATAGATGGTTTTTCAATAGGAATCGTTTCCCTCGGATCCTCAAGAGATAGAGGGGGGTCCTGTCTTGAGACATGGAGCGGTCTCTCCTCCTCCTCGAGAAGTCTTGAGAAAGGGAGAGGATTTTCGGTTCCCTTATTCTTGAGGGGTCTTGACAAATTGAGAGGTCCCTCCTCTTCGAAAGAGAGAGAAGTTTTGGTTCCCTTATCCTCGAGGGGTTTTGACAAATCGAGAGGTCCCTCATTTTCGAGGGGTCTTGATAAATGGAGAGGTTTTTCATCTTCGAGGGGGTTTGATAAAGGAAGAGGTCCCTCCTTCTCGAGGGGTCTTGATAAATGGAGAGGTTTTTCATCTTCGAGGAGGTTTGACAATGGGAGAGATTTCTCCTTCTCGAGGGGTCTCTCTTCTTCAAGGGTTTTTGAGGAAGGGAGAGGTTTTTCATCCTCGACGGGTTTTGACAAACTGAGAGGAATCTGAACAGGCTTCTCCTCATCCCTATCATTATCGAGGAGGATGAGGATAGGCTTTTGGAAAGGTTTTTTCTTTTTCTTCTGAACAGGCTCCTCTTGATGCTCGGGGAGAGGGATGGGGTAGTTGTTCCACCATTCTATTTTTTCTTGCTCGAGGATTTTTTCAAAAGTCGTGGCCTCTCTATGATGAGACAAAGGAGGAGAGTCCTCGAGAAGAATATAATATGTATTCTTCCCAGTCTTCTCGATCGAGAGAGGTTCGTGCAAACATTTGTGCAACCATTCACTAAAATGAACGAGAATCCCTTTTGTCTTCTCAAGACGATCCATAATCCTATTCATTTGCGAAACGGTTAGAAAGTGGGACGTGTAAAAATATTTGGCTCGTTTCATTAACAAAATTTGTGCATCCAAAGGTGGAATGTCACGAGCCATCAACACGTTTTCGTCGGACAAAAATTCGTCCCGCATCTTTTGATAACTCCCCACGGTATAATAACCCGCACATTTTGAAAAATCGGAGGCTTTCAGGTAAACGACTCCTTGGATGATATAAAAGGAAAGATCAACATATTTATATTTGAAAGGAATACACGTAGTGAGCTGGGGATGCCTCCTCATGATCCACTTGGACAAAAATACGACTTTGGGGCTCTCCCCTTTTATTTATAGAGAGAAAGAGAGTGTGACCTTCCCTTCCCTCCTCCTCCTCTCTCCCTGCTTCCTCTATCTCTGGACGTCCTTGGATTGGAAAGGTTGACTTTGAAAAAAAAGAAGGTCATGGTTGGATAATTTTTTGTTTATTAAATTATTACTTTCACTTCCTCATTCCCACACACATTCATCTTTTAAGAAAAGAAAAAGAGGTCATGGAGATAAGATTTCTTGGAAAGAAGAGAGAGAGAAACAAAAAAAAAACAAATAAAACGGACGTCATAGAGCCTCTATGTGTGTCTGTGTGTGTCTATATAGATATATAAAAACGCGAGAGTACTGGGCGAGATCATTTCTTTTCCATTGGGAGCCATGTCGCTATTAGACGTTTTTCCGACTCAACGGATTTCGAACGGGGAGGATTTGAAGACGCTAAAGCAAATCTCCAACTTGAAAATTTTTTGGCGTGTCATTGTGCGACATTTATTCCGCATTTACCACCTCATCAAGCGATCGTTTCTTTCAACCAAGATGTCGAATCCTCCAACCTGCTCGTTCAGAATATATACAGAAATTTATTCGAATCGCAACAAACGAAAGAGGAATCTCCCTTCTCTTGGAATCGGATGGATCGAGCTTTGAGACGGCCCATTCAAACAGACCGGCGATATACAGATCCGCGCACGAGTTTTCGGTGGAAGAATATTTTTCTCACGAAACGATATTTTACGTTTGGAGTGAGAACGACGGCTGAGGACGAAGTTCATATTGTTCAGACCACAGCCGCTCCTCTCGCCTATTACGAATCATCGTCCCCCAATCTGAAGGAAAGAAGTTTTAAAGTCAGCGACAGGATGAAATATAAGAAATATATTCTAAGACCTTTTCAAAACTATGTCGTTCCCCCGAAAACGCAATATCTCATCGTCACAACCCAGAAGAGTCTCTTTCTCGTCGATCGGTGCTCGTACTCGCTTTGGAAACAATTGAAAGAGGAGATTTCTTTCCAATCGCCGATGATGTTTCAAGAAAAAGAAGAAGAAAACCCTCCGCCACCTCTACCCATCCCTTCCTTAGATGATAAGAGGAGCTGGACCAAACCGTCGTCATGGCCCGAAACAAAATCGACCCGGCAACGGAATAAAATTGAAGTCATCACAATTGAAGATGAGGAGGAAGAAAAAAATTACCTCTTAAAAAACGGTCGACTTACCGGAACCTACCTGGCGTGCAAGTTCCGCTTCAGAATCCAGAAGCTTCTTCTTCTTCTTCTTCCCCGACTTGTTCAAACAGGCAACCTCTTTCGGACTCCTCACAGACAGAACCTCTTCCAGTATCCTCTTCTTCTTCTTCTTCTTCTCCTCCAACCTGTCCCGACATCGTAGAGGTAGAATGTCAGACGGGTCCACAAGCTTCAAAAAGTCCCGACATCGTAGAGGTAGAATGTCAGCCGGGACCACAAGTTCCAACAGGTCCAGAAATCATGGAGGCAGAATCACAGCCGGGTTCACAAGTTCCAACGGGTCCAGAAATCATGGAGGTAGAATCGCAGCCGGGTCCAGAGATCCTAGATCCCTCCACTCATCCCAAAGAGACTCCAAGTGTTTCAAGACAGCCTTGTGAGGATCCAGCCATTCCCGTATGGAATGATTATATGGACTTACAAAATTTGGTGCAACAGGAAGGAGAAGAAAATAATCATACGGATGGGTGGGTCAAAGACTGTTTAGATCATTTAACCTCGAATGAAATTGAACTGTTATGGAATTGCATTTCTGAAATCACATCGGAAATGGGATAAAAACCAAAACAAAAAAAAACAATTTTTTTAATAACAAATTGGAGGAGGGTCATGATGTCAATTTAAAAAAAATATTATATAGAGTCCAATCTTGGTGGTTCACTTCAGTTTTCCAGCATGAGGTGATCCACGTTTCCCGAAATATGGATCCCATTCCAAGAGAGATTGTGTAGAGCCTTCACTTCAGTTCTTTTTTTTATATACCAAGAGGAGAGGGTCCCCAAAGGGCTACCCATGTCCAAAGAGAGAAAGTGTAGAGCGTTCATTTCAGTTTTTTTTTCCAAGTTTAGGGGAGGGAGGTCTCAAAATGACACCCCCCCCCCATTTTCAAAGAGAGATGGTGAAGAGCGTTCATTTCTGTTTTTTCCAAAGTTAGGGAGTTTTCAAATGGCTACCCATTTCAGAGAGAGAGAGAGAAGGTGTAGAGCGTTCATTTCAGTTTTCCAAGGTTAGGATGGTGGTGGAGAATCCTCCAAAATGGCTACTCATCTCAAAGAGAGAGAGAGAGAAAATGCGTAGAGCGTTCATTTCAGTTTTCCAACATTAGAAGGTCCCAAAATACCTTTTGAATTCAAAGAGAGATCGTGTAGAGCGTTCATTTCCAGTTCTTCAAGATCAGAAGAAGAGGGTCCGCTTTTCAGAGACAGCGAAGTGCAGACTTCAGTTTTCTCCCTCCCCAAGAATAGAGGGTCCCAAAATGGCTTTCCATTTCAAAGAGAGAGGGAGAGGCGTTCATTTCCATTCTCCAAGATAGGATCGTCTGCTTTTTCCCAAAATGGCTTCCCAATTCAAAGAGAGAGAGAGAGAGAGAGAGAAAGGGTGTGTAGAGCGGTCATGTTCATTCTCCAAGATAGGGTCGTCAGCTTTTTCTCAAAATGGCATCTCCCAATTCAAAGAGATCGTAACCAATTTTTTCCAGTTTTTTCCAAGATGGGGGGAGAAGAAAACCTAGGATGGAATAACACGACACACAGAGAGAAAGAGAAAAAAAACGCCATCTTGTCATTTTCTGATAGGGTACCGGTGTTCGAATACTTTTGTGACCGACTGTACTCGACTGACAGGGTGTCATTAGCCAGGCGTGCAAGTGGTGGCACCTGTACCTACGTGAAGCGTTCGATTAAGCATCACACGACAATACCCCTTGATATGAGTATTTTGGAAGCGACAATTATTAAAATTTTCCTCCAAACTTCTCCCCTACTAACAGTCATTTCGGCATACTTACCTCCATTTTCAGCTGCGCGTGGAAGTAGTACTTTTCCTGTCAGTGATTTTGATAAACTTTTAGCAATATCAAATCACCTAATTATTGCCGGCGATCTAAATTCACGTCATACCGCTTGGTTTTGCCCTAACAGGAACAGGTATGGCATTAGTCTATATTCATTGTGCCAGAGTAACCATGTACAGATCATAGCTCCTACCCTCCCGACTTACTACCCTGTTAGAGGGTCCCCTGTAGTTCTTGATCTGGCTGCCTTTTATAATGTCAATTTTAGGCACGAAATAAAAGTGATTCAAGACCTTGACTCACTATCCAGTTTTGATCACCCTAGATTATCCAAAATCGTTACTCAAAATTACAGGAGCAAGTCTCTACAAATTGGGACAACTTTAGATTTATCTTGGAACGTACTGCTGCCCCTTATCAAAATTTCCAGCAATTCGGTTTTTGACAGGTGTTTACTAAATTTGGAATCCCTTCTTAAAGGAGCGAGAACTGCGGCTTCAAAACCAATTTTCTATCCGTGTGTCAGATTCCCAGAGACTAAATCCAAAATTAAGCAGCGAAACGTTTTGCGAAAACTTTGGCAAAGGTCGCGCGATCCCAGTATCTGCGCCCAATTTCGCAAAATACAGAATGAGATAAGGACTGAAACCCGTCTTTTCAAACAGACGGAGTAGAAACACTACATTGAGTCCTTAACGACTGAAGATAATTCGATTTAGCAGGCAGCCGCTGGAATACAAAAACAATCCAGACACATTCCGCCCCTGCAAACGACCGATGATGCACAGATGACTTACACAGACACTGAAAAGGCTGAATTCTTAGCTGACAGCCTTGCCACTCAATTCACTCCTAATAACGACGACTACTGTAACCGCCCGGTTACTCAAGGGTGCATACATTCAGGTGTTGAAGAGATTTTAACACAACCTATCATGCCTGAACTCAGGCCCACTGATCCTAAAGAGGTGATGGAATACAGCAATAGACTGAAACCTAACAAGGCTCCAGGCACAGATTCTATCTCTAATCGCATAATTAAAAATTTCCCTGTTATGTTTATTGTTTGGACTACGGTCTTTGTTAATTTTATGCTAAGGAGAAGCTACTTCCCCGACCGTTGGAAAATTGCAGCGGTCGTCCCCATTCCAAAACCGGGACAACATTTAAATTTAACCGTCAACTACAGACCAAGTAGTCTGCTTTCTTCACTCTCAAAAGTATATGAATAGTCTTACTTAATTGCCTGAATGAATTCTGTCGAGATCGAAAATTAATCATCCCGGAACAATTCGGTTTCAGACCTAAACACTCCACGGTACACCAGTTACTACGTGTAGGAGAATTCATTCACGAAGGCTTTCGTAAGCGAGAGAAAACTGGAATTGTCTATCTTAACATAGACAAAGCCTTTAACAGGGTTTGGCATGACGGACTTATTTACAAGCTCATGTGACTTGGCTTTCCGGTTCACATCATTAAAATTATTAGCTCGCACTTAGCCGGACGAAACTTCCGCGTAGGAATTAACCACGAATCCTCCTCTCCCCGTCCGATCTATGCTGGATGTCCTCAGAGCAGTCTCGTCTCACCTCGGCTCTTCAACATCTATATTAACGACGTGTCTAAGGCACCTAGTATCGATATAGCTTTATATGCAGACGATACGGCCATTCTAACTCAACATACCAACATCACCACGGTAATCTCTACATTACAGAGTTACCTTTCAGCCTTAGAACTCTGGCTTGGACTGTATAAAATCAAACTTAATGTCCCTAAATATGCTTCCACTTTATTCATACGAAGAAACATCCTTCGTTTAGATAATCTAATTTTCTTCGGTGCACCTATTCCCTGGGTTACTGCTTACAAATATCTTGGTGTTTTACTAGACTCAAAATTAACATGGCAACTTCACATTCAAAAAATCACTGCGAATGCGAAAGCTGTCAAAGCCAACCTGCCCCCCTTTTCCGCTAAAAGTAGCAACCTGCCACATGACAACAAGATCTTGCTTTACAAATCTATGATAAGGTCTATTCGCAAGTCCCATCTGGGGCTCAACTGCTCTGATTAACCGTAAACACGTTCAAAGTTTTCAATCAAAATTTTTTACGGCAGATATTAAGCGCTCAATGGTTCATAAGGAAAAATGACATTCATAAAGACCTCAAAATTATGCCCATTAATCGCTTTATACAGCGACTTTCGGGAAAAAAAAATTAAAAAACAGCCATCTTGTTGGAAATCCAGTATCACATACCCTGCCGCTATACGATTCTGCGGTTGCCTCTTCAAAAAAGCGACCCAGAGCTATCTTACAACCTGAATATGCTCAACGGTCTTTTAAACGGTGCCGTATGTGCACACAGACACCCAAGTGGATGCTTACTTCACGTTCCTAAACCTCAACCGCCCCCGCTTTAACAATGTGTAAGGGCATTGACCGGAGGAGCCCTGTTCTTTAACTCTTTAAGAAGAGTCTTTTAACGGCGCTTTAACAAGGGACAACTTATCTCCGCAGCAGCACGCGACTGCATTTAATTTCTTAATCGCTTCTTATGAGCTCCTTTTCACCGGCTAAACGGGTTGCTTTCGAACCCCCCAAGACGCGCTCTTATCTGGCCTTTAAACGTCGCACAGAATAGCGACCAAAATTTCCTCTCCTCCATCAGCTGTATACTCTGATCTGCTCCTAGAACCTCTCTCAGTTCGCCAGCTACTCCGAGTGAGTGCGAGTTCACTGAACCCGCGCTAGCTCCTTCCATCCAGAATGCTTGTTCTGAGGATTTTATTTTACTGTTGATATCAAGAATCAAGGAAATGTATTGTACCTTTTATTATTGTTTTCAAAATTTTATGAATAATGACTGCCCTATCAAAATTGAAATCTGGCCCCTTTTAGACAAATAAATTAATTCAAAATACCTTCTATGAGTTTTTACCTTTTTATCATGCGGAAGCATTATTTGAAAAGCTTTTATTTTTATGATTTAGGCTTCAAAATTTTATGAAATATGATTAGGCATAAAAAATATGATTTAGGCATTATCTGAAAAGCTTTTATTTTTATGATTTAGGCTTCAAAATTTTCTTTTATTAGATGAACCCCACTTTTGACGTAATTATTTTTATCTTTGATGATGTGAAGTTAAAGGCCTAGCCTTAGCACACTCCGTAAAATAACTTCCTTGATTGAAAATATCGCCAACTTGCAAAAGAACTTAGCTGTAAAGTGCTACAAACCGTATCAGTCTTCCTATTTTTGAAGTGCACATTGATTAATATTTATTTGCGAAATGAGTCGCGCATTATTCACACATCAGCACCATTCAGTATTGCACGTTAACGCAGGAAGAAGAATACTGAAGAACTGATAAGTTGATGGAATAGAAACAAATTTTAAGAACTAAGGTAAAACATAAATATCTTAATTACAAAATAAGCATCTTTTCGAAAATCTTTGGCATTTCACTACACACACACACACACACACACACAAAAAAAAAAAAAAAAAAAAAAAAATAAATAAATAAAAAAAAAATAAGGAATTAAAAAATAAAATACATCCGAAGATTGTAAATTGCTTATAAAAGAAGTGTACAACTTCCCTTTTAGCATTAGATGTTATCAAATTAAGAAAATTGTTATCACAAGTATTGAAAGTATACTGTAGATATGGACTAAGATTTAGTTTATGAATACATGTAAAACAAATGCACGAAGTCTTCCCTATTCAACCATTAACTTTTGAAACTGAACTATTTTTTATGTTAAAAATATCAATATATTTATTTTAATATAGTAGTGTGTGATTTCTTGTACACATGTATTAACATGAATGCAGGAATGATTCCTTTCCCATTAAAATGCATTTTTGAAAATCTTAACCTATTTTGGTTAATCTTTGGATTATGGTAACTTCGCGATTTTTTGGCGAAAATTTGGCGACCACCCCTGCTACAGGAACCTGCTACTTTTTTTTTTTTGGACACCATTTTGTTTTCATGAAATAAAGGCATTTTTTTTTTTTTTTTACTCAACATTTTTTTTTCAATAATCTGCTAGCCGAGCAATAATCTGCTAGCTGCAAAAGTTCTAGCATAAGCGTAATCGCTTATGCTAGAACTTTTATGGAACAAAAGTGCTTAATCATGACGAAGATTAGGTGGAAATTGGGAGAAAGTGCAGAATCGCCCACTGCTTGCCGCGTTTTTAAGAATTGCACATACACGGTATCATCCATGTACACGTTGACCTATTTTCACTTAAAAAACCATCCCAGAATTGCACAAGAATGGCATTGCGCACATTCTTGACTTTATCCATGTACACTGCTAAAGTCCTAGCTAGTAACCTTTATCACCTTGCAAAAATGTCGCCAAACTACCTGTTACCATATTCCAAAGATTAGCCCCTATTTTATATACATAGTCAAACATTTTAAAAATATGTTACATTAGTTTTACATTTTCTCGAATCTTATATACTAAGCAAAAACATTTTATTTGATTATGCATCAGCTATTTAATTTTTTTTTTTCTTTTTAAAATTTATAGACCCTATGCATTGTTTATGTATATGAAGCATGTATCTTTAAGTTTTTAAAAGAATTGTGTTAGGCATTAAGCTGTCTTATATTCAGGTTAATATGTTATTCCTACAACTGGGGGATAACAACATCACTTGAATATGAAACTTAATTGTTGATGTTCTAAAAAGTGAATAAAACTTTGAATGTATTTTACCTTGCAAAATGGTTTTAATCGAGATTTCTATGCTATGACAGTAAAAAATAGTTATTTATTGTTATTATGTTCAAATTAATGACTCAGTATAAAAGTGACTCGCAGACTTCAGGATACCACGTTAAAAAAAACCCACAAGCTTCCACAAACTTGTCAGTGTGGGCTGCTAATATTAGCAGCACCAGATCTGCACAAAATAAAATTGCTTCAATCATTACATATTGTGCTACTGCCTTCTCAGCCGTGTCAAAGCATATGCAGCCTGCCTTATACATGTCGACAACGTAAGTTTCCTGCAACAATAGAAGTACAGTGGCACACGCACGCTACCCCCTATACGCAAAGCTGTTGACTATATTTAACTCTGTATATAATTCAGCATTA
Source organism: Stegodyphus dumicola (assembly GCF_044657685.1). Taxonomy (NCBI): domain Eukaryota; kingdom Metazoa; phylum Arthropoda; class Arachnida; order Araneae; family Eresidae; genus Stegodyphus; species Stegodyphus dumicola. The sequence goes on from NC_140776.1 coordinate 42,739,415, forward strand.
ATATCTATATTTCTAATTTGATTGTCTGTTTATCAACTGGCCATATGTTTAGCTTTTGCCCAGCTGCAATTTAAATTTGTATATTCAATGCAGTTACAGTTTTGCCTCACCCTGATTGTTCATTAGTGACTCGTGTGCTCAAGTCTTCTGCAAAACAGAACAGAATGTACTGTTATCTTTTAATAAGTTCCAAGCTACATATGGTCTATTTATCAGTCCTCATATCACTGTTATAGCTCTATTATCTTCTGACATTTTAACTCCATATGCCTAACATCCCAGTCAGAGGCCAACTCGAGCTTCAACCAGTTTAAAAGTGCTTTGTTCAATTTATCAGTTGGCATTATTATTATTATATTCATGTCACCATAAGTATAATATCCAAGTAAACATGAAAATAATCCATAAAAGTTGTCAGAATGACACTTTTAAAAGGGCATTATTTTAGTGTACACTTTGAAATTATTGTTAAAAGAAATAAAATGAGCCGATCTCAAGTTTAGCTATTGATATAAGTTTTTATTCTTTTTTTTACATCAATAGCTTAGTTTTCTAACTGCCACTGTATCAAAAAAAAAAAAAAAAAAAAAAAAAAAAAAACTGAAAGGTTTCAGATTCTAAATTAAGTCCAAACGGGCGTTTTTTTAACATTTTATGTGTTACCTTTATTTATTAAATATCATGTTCTTCGCACTTAAAACATAAAATTAAGTTCAAGAACAATATCGCAAAATAATTTTAAATTCAGCATATGTTTAGAATTTCCCATACGCAGTCTCGCGTGTTGGAGATAAAATGCTTTTTCTGTAAAATGTTGCCATTGCTCGCTTTGAAATCCTTGAGTTTGTTAATTAAAATTCGTTAAAGTTTTACAAAATATGAAATCGATAATAAAGCAAATTTCAAATTTGGGCTTCCAAAGGCCCATATTCACAGTAGAATTGTGTCATTCAAAATTTGATGGCTTTATATACTGTTGTTTTATCACAATGTAAGAAACATACATAAAACATACATACATTTATGCATATTCTTCATTATTTAATTTCTTCAAATATAATAAAAGGTGATAATATTTGGTGGCAACGGTTTGAAAAGTGAAATTGACATTCAGGGAGATTCGACACAAAATCGCAAAACGAAAACAATAGTTCCTCAGGGACAAAGCCCCTTTGGACTAAAAATATATACAGTCAAAAGTCTTTAATCCGGACACCCATAATCTGGAATGATCTATAATCCGGTCCTCAAAGCTACAAACTTTCTGCGCATGTGTCAACACATAATGCATTCACGCACGTGCGTAATAATTTTATGCATGCGCATAATACGTTTACGCATGTGCGTTTAATGTATAATGGACGGTATAAGCTAAGCTAAAATTATCTAATTATCTATTTCAGTTAATGTTGCAGATTGTGCTGTTCCTTAATTTTCGAATTGGATCCGGCTTATTATTTTTTGCAGACTGTTACAGCAATTTTATAAACGTAAGCTTGAACTTTCGATTATGTCAAAGAGAATTTCCAATGCTGGAGCTGCTGAAGGATCTACAAAGCGAAAGTATGTTTCGATGTCCATCAAACAAAAAGTGGAATTGCTGCAAAAAATGGATAAAGGCATTTCCTTTGCTTCTCTAACCATTCCGAAATCTGTTTATCAATTTCACGCTGCTCTGCAGGGGAGGAGGGGGATGTCGTGGTGCGCAATGAATTGTCAGTTGATCTGTCAGCACTATCCTTATCTTCAGGGCAGATGTTTTTATTTTATTTGGCTTATAATTCCTTACTAAATGTAGTATTTCATCTCAATGTACTCCGTTTTTGATATGATTTAAATCAAATTCCTCATCATTAAAATTTGCTTCCGATAGTGAAGAAATTACGGTTATTGAAAACGAAGAACACAGAGGTTATTGAAAACGAAAAAATTTTGATTGACAAATTAGTTGGTATTCTCGACACAGCAATTATAGGACTTGAACAGTGGAACTTTGTAATTGAACAAGAAATTATGTCTGTTTATAGAATTAAAGAGAAAGTATTATCACATAAAACGAAGCAACTTAAACAACTTACATTGAAAGATATGTTTAATAAAGTAAACAAATAAATATTAAGCTTTCTTTTTTTATAAATTTTGCTACCCTTTAGATCATAATTTTTCTGTATTTCATAAATTACGGTTTCATATTTTTAATTTTATAATTTCTGCATGCCATCTTACCAGATTTAAACTGATGATCCGAAAAAATCGATAATCCGGAATCGCCGAAGTCCCGACGAGGCTGGACTAAAGGCTTTTGACTGTATATATAAAACAGCTGTTTGGACTATCAGAAATATTTTCAGGAAAAGAATGCATGCAGAAAAAAGGAGAAGAGCAGCACAGTCACGGGTGTGTTCTCAGACTGCCAACTAAACATCCTGCATATCTGCTGTGCCAACTTAATAGAGGCAGACTTATTTGTAATTTATCTTATTCAAAATATCTATATTTTTCTGTACTAATACAGCCAAAAGTCTTTAATCCGGACTCGTCGGGACTTCGGCGATTCCGGATTATAGATCATCCGTTTAAATCTGGTAAGATGGCATGCAGAAATTATAAAATTAAAAATATGAAACCGTAATTTATAAAATAATGAGCAATTATGATCTAATGGGTATCAAAATTTACAAAAAAAGAAGCTTAATATTTATTTGTTTACTTTATTAAACATATCTTTCAACGCACGCATGCGTAAAGCATACATTACGCATAGCTGAAATTAGAAAATTGCAACCAGAAAACTATTTGATTTGTATTCATGATATTTATAATGACAAGGACTTTGATTTAAATCATATCAAAGACGGAGTACATCGAGGTGAAATACAACATTTAGTAAGGAATTATAAGTCGAATAAAATAAAAATATCTGCCCTGAAGATAGCGATAGTGCTGACAGATCAACTTCCAGTTCATTGCGCGCCACGACGTCCCCCCCCCCCCCCGCGTAGAGCAGTGCGAAATTGATAAACAGATTTCGGAACGGTTAGATAAACAAAGGATATGCCTTTATCCATTTTTTATAGCAATTCCACTTTTTATTTGATAGATATCAAAACATACTTTCGTTTTGTAGATCCTTTGGGAGCTCCAGCATTGGAAATTCTATTTGACATAATTTGTTCAAGCTTACTTTTATAAAATTGCTCTTACAGTTTGCAAAAAATAATAAGCTGGATCTAATTCAAAGATTAAGGAACAACGCAATCATCAACATTTACTGAAATAGATAATTTTAGCTTATACCGTCCATTATGCATTAAACGCGCACGCGAAAACGTATTCTGCGCTTGCGCACACGCATATGTGCAGTCGTAAGGGTCTTGCACGCACGCGTAAATGCCTATGCGCATGCGTCAACGCGGTGCATGCGCAGAAAGATTTTAGTTTTGAGGTCCGGATTATGGGTGTCCGAATTAACAACTTTTGACTGTACTAAATTTTTGCATCATCTTGCATTTAATGTTGGGGTTCTGTATGAAACAAATTTGAAGACAAGATTATTTATTTATTTCCAGTTTCTGCTGTAGCTATGAATATAAAATTTCTTGCATTTTCACAAAATAGGAAAAGATTCAATTCCATGTAACTGCCCTATTTTCGTCATATATATGTAGGAAGCAAGACAATATTTTGTGTGAAATTTCAAGGTAAAGATAAATTTGAGCTAAAGCAGCGTTAAAATATTAATATTCTCCCTCCCCACATAAAACGTTTTTATACAAAAATGCATTGTATATGTATGTAGTGTACTCTTGATTAGCCATGCATGGCATTTTATTACTCTTGCTGAAGAAGATGATAATTTAATGAAGTTCTGAAAAAGTTGACTGCATTTGATGTTGTACATAGAGCAGCAAAACCTTGGTCAAAAGTAAAATCACTTACACTGGTTCAGTCATGAAAAAAGACTCTTTGTAATACAGCCACTGGAGATTTAGCTGATTGTAAAGAAGTTGAGACAATAACCGAAGCCATATGCCTAAAAATTGGAACTCTAAAATTCTGTACAAATGTCTATTGGACAAACATCAGGGAACGCTTCAATAACTGTCGACTGAGACATGTTTTCAAGGTTTGTATTATGCAGATATTGGAACTACTCTGATATGCGCCCTCAAGTCGCCAAATATTTTTGGCGAGAAACTCCACGCTGCCATATTGCTATCTAAATTTTTTGTCTACATTTCGAACTTTAAGCCTAAAATGTCTCCAAAAACACGGTTTTCGCGAATGTAAAAACCACGTTTTGAACACATGATTTAAGCTAAAAATCCAAAACAAAAACAAAAAATTTAGGTAGCAAAATCGTGAAGTTTCTAACCAAAATTTGACAAGAGTCCATGTACACAGCGATATGTTTTAACTTAAAAAAAAATCTATGAATGGCACAATCTAGGCAATGAACGAATCTACGAACTATGCACAACTCACTTTAATAAATTAACATAACAACAATAAATTTCAAAGAATACCATGTACACAGCATCCTGTTTCAACTTAAAAAAACATCTACGAATTGCACAATTTAGGCAACAAACGAATCTACGAACTACGCACACCTCACTTTAATAAATTAACATAACAACAATAAATTTCAAAGAATACCATGCACACAGCGTTCTGTTTCAACTTTAAAAAACATCTACGAATTGCACAATTTAGACGGTACGCACTAATCAACAAAATAACTAAAATAAATTTCAAACAATTCAAAAAAACAGCAATAATGTCAGAAATTCATACTAAAAAAACAATGAACATAACATTCTACAAAATAAGAACAAGAATAAAATAAAATGCACTTACCATGAATGCTTTTTCGAACAGCAGAAATACCAATTTCATACCACCTTTAACATGCTACCACGTAATAACTATCGTATATTAGTATAATTATATATATGACAGCCAGACACACTATCCAGAAAATTCATACTATGGTTCACAAATAAAATAAAATAACAAATAATCACAAATCCCTACTTCTATCATGCACAGCCACTAAAAATAATCTCCCATACCCTCTTTCCACACCTCCAAATACCCATTGCCCTCAACAGGATGGCCACAACGATATTTCCTTTTGCCGAACTTCAACAACTTTCACCTATCTTTCCCTCCTAGCTTATCAGACACAAAGCACGGCGCGAACAAACGAACTCCAGCGAAAGATTTTTCAATGTCAACAGGGTGCCATACAACACGCAATCGTGCCAAAAACCAGCACAGAACACATATCGCCACATTTGGTGAAATTAGGGCGTATATCAGAGTTGTACCCAGATATTATTTCAAATGTCACAACAGACAGAAGAGGCAGAGAATGGTACTGGAAATATAAGTAAAGCTATTGACAAGACAGCAATGTCTTCTATGGAAACTCGTTGGACCTTGGGAATTCAAATACAATGATAAAATAGCACTTACATTGATTCTTTGATGTTAAAATAGCACTTACCTGGATTCTTTTCCCTCTAATATATATCCAACCTGAAACTGGATACATTAAAACGTTGCAGAAATTTTTGTGTGTAATGAATGAGAAAGCCACATTTCTATATGAAATATATGTTAAGGAATCTGAAAAATAAATTTAAATCATAATTATTTCTTTAATTTTATATATTATGAAGATATATATAAATTTCTTTTAAAAGAAGAAATTCAGGGCTCATATATTTAGTCCGAGCCCTCATACATTAAAATCATACTTATTCAGCATTATATTATTTTTTGGGGGTGAATGACATTACAGGAGAAAAAATAATCTTTCTTTATCTATATTACTTATTTTTCTGTATCTATATTCTTTATCTTTGTGTATCTATTCTTATTATCTTTTATCGTTCTAAAAATATTTTTTATTTCACTAAAAGGAAAATTGTACAGGTCAGAATAAATGTTTGTATCATACTCCCTGTCTGTTGTCTTTAATTTTTATTGCTTCTGTGTTCTAAATTAATTTTGGAATGTCTGTTGATCTGTATTTACATGTCAAGAATCATAATTGCTGTGCATTATTTGGGTGACAATGCAATATAAAAAAAATGTGAATGTCTTCATCTTATTAAAAAGGAAATTTAATACGAAAATACTCTTGTATCATACCATTTTTTTAATCTGTTATTTTTTAGTTTAATTTGTATTTATTTATTTATTTTTTTAAGGTCTTTTTGGAATTTAACTGCTTTTTTTTCTGTTTGCCTTTTGGTTTTCCTATTGTAATCTTTAGGTAAAAATATTTACGGGTACACCTTGGCCATTTTTGGCGGTACATGGATATCGAATTAGTGCCATTCTTTGACTTGTTATTTTGGCTTGTGTAGCACCGATTTTTGCGCCAAACATCACCGCTACACAAAGCCAAAATAACAATACAAAGAATTCCACAAACTCAGTATCCATGTACACATCGACCTATTTTCACTTAAAAAATAATCCTAGAATTGCACAAACTTGGCATTGCACACTTCCTCGACTTTATCCATGTACACATCGACCTATTTTCACTTAAAAAAACATCAGAGAACAGCACAAACTAGGCATTGCACACTCCCTTGACTTTGTCCATGTACAAATCAAACTATATTCATTTAAAAAGTCAAAGGAGCATCCAACAAAAATATATATATATAAATCAATAAACTATATTTTAAATCAAATAAATGAATAACATAAAAAAGGAAATTCATCTTTGCACTACACAAAAGAAATATCCACTTACCTTATTTATGAATTAACACGTCTTCAGTTAACAAAATTCGTTAACAGCATCCAAAAACTTTCTAAAATTATCTGAACTAGAATCTATATACTGAAGTCGTCACATAAATTCACAAAATAAGAGTCATTCATATCCTCCATAGCGGTGTATCGTCCGACCATACACATTTCCTTCCTACAAACAGGACACTTAATAATGGCTACTAAGTAAACCTTCATTTACACACCAGTCGAGTAATGCTCTTTTCCCCTTTATTTCAAAATCGTACAGAAACTTCAAATTAATCTTACCACATTCAGCCATTTTAATGTCTAAACCAGAAAACAAGCAATGTACTTTCTAACCAACACACACGACAAGCCCTTGCAAATTCACCACAATCTTGCAACCGATTACGTCATAATAGGGTTTCCATAACATTCAACTAGTCAGGCTACTGTAAATAAACCACCAATTGGCGATAAATGAAACAACAACTTTGGGATAATGCAAGGGGCACCCTTCTCTCTACTCTAACCAAGCTTTATTATTAGTATTAGTTAGTTTTAATTTGCTCTCTTTCAAATGTAATGTTTTTATACTGAATGTACATATATACATGTGTGTGTGTGTAATTTTCAAAATATTATGCTTATTCTCTCTGAGAAAATGAAAAAAGACAAATGTAAAGGACTGTTATAATGATTAAAAATATTAAGTAAAAAAAAATATAAATTAATTAATAGATTAAGCAATTTTAGATAGATTACAAAATACATTGAGGCAATATAGATACATTACAAAAATAAAATACATTAAGTTTTCTAATATTTTTTTAATTGAAAAACAATTGAACAATATTTTTTTCATAATATTAATGACAAACTGCAATTTGATTATGTTTAATATTTGAGATAGACTCACCAGGGGATAAGTATTTCAAAAATTAAGGAGTTCTGAAAATGAATTTCATTCTTGTCTATTTAAGAGAACTAAATCACTTCTGTAAAGAAAAATTAAAAATAAAATTATATGCAAAAATTTTTAAACATCTTATTCTCAAAACATCAGGAATATACCCCAGTGACCTAAAAAAAAACTAAATATGTATATACAGTCAAAAGTCGTTAATCCGGACTCGTCGGGACTTCGGTTATTCCGGATTATCGATTTTTCCGGATTATAGATCATCAGTTTAAATCGCGTAAGATGGCATACAGAAATTATAAAATTAAAAATATGAAACCATAATTTATGAAATAAAGAACAATTATGATCTAAAGGGTATCAAAATTTACAAAAAAAAAGCTTAATATTTATTTGTTTACTTTATTAAACATTTCTTTCAATGTAAGTTGTTTAAGTTGCTTCGTTTTATGTGATAATACTTTCTCTTTAATTCTATAAACAGACATAATTTTTTGTTCAGTTACAAAGTTCCACTGTTCAAGTCCTGTTAATTGCTGTGCCGAGAATACCGACTAACTTGTCAATCGAAATTTTTTCGTTTTCACTAACCTCTCTGTGACATTCTTCATGTCTTTATCCATTTTTTGCGGCAATTCCACTTTTTGTTTGATGGGCATCGAAACATACTTCGGTGCCCATCAAACAAAATGATCCTTTGGGAGCTACAGAATCTAAAATTCTATTTGACATAATCGAAAGTTCAAGTTTACTTTTATAGTATTGATCTTACAGTCTGCAAAAAATAATAAGCCGGATCCAATTCGAAAATTAAGGAACAACGCAATCATCAACATTATTTGATTTAGATAATTAGATAATTTTAGCTTATACCGTCCGTTATACATAAAACGCGCACGCAAAAACGTATTCTGCGCTTGCGCACACGCAAATGTGCAGTCGTAAGAGGTCTTACTCGCACGCGTAAACGCCTATGCGCATGTGTCAACGCGGCGCATGAGCAGAAAGTTTTTAGCTTTGAGGTCCGGATTATAGATCATTCCGAAGTATGGGTGTCCGGATTAACGACTTTTGACTGTATAATGAAACCAGAAATTACATTCGATGACAGAACATGAATGATTTGAGTATGAATGCGGCACAAACTTGCATTATTAAAATTTTCGGTGAAACAGGACTTTTCCCATGATCCACTGTGAACATAGAATAACAAAGCAGTGTAGATTCCTTCATAATTAAAACTGGCTGAATAAATGTTTCCAGATATGAATGATGAACGTGCAGATGCAAAAATCCAACTTAGAAATAAATGTTCCGTTAAGGTTAGTAGCACGTAATCCAATCCTCTATGACTAAAAATGTAATAAAAGCCCAATTTCGGAAGCACTGATGTAAGAACACTGAGATGTAGATGCGTAGAAATGCTGATTGCGAAGATACTTGATGCTTCAAACTTCCATCCATTTTGAAGAAGAACCAGTCGAGCCAGGTTTAATTCCAAATTTATTTAAATTCTCATTTGTGGTCACAATTCACTTGGGACTCTAATCATGCCTATTTCCAGAACAATTTAGATATTATTGTGATAGAAGCGAACATAGCAGCACATAGATGATTGCAGCGAAGTGTCTGGCCAAAAGGGAAGCACAAGCAAAAGTGATGCATCAGTTCAGAGGAAGAAGGGGGAGTCAAAAGTTTCAGTTTTAAGTTTTGGTGTACAATTACTTTGAGTGGGCAAGAGGTATCTCCATTAAGCGTTACATAAAATCGCATGATTACTTTGAATGATGCACTTATGGTGCTGTTTTAGACTTTAGACTTATGGTGCTGTTTTTAGACAGAGAGATGACGTACCCAAATTAAATGAAAAATAAAAGAGATTATCGCCTATTAAATTTAGAAGTTTCATATTTTTTATCTTACACACGTGTGTGTATAAGATAAAAAATGTGTGTGTGCATGTGTATCTGTATATATTACTGTATCACAATTTTTTAAAGAACATAATTATTTAAAGTATTTTTGCACAATATGCTAATGAAAATTGAACAGTAAAGACAAAAAGTAAGAAATTTAGAACCTGTTTTACTCAAAAGACCCAAAAAAGTGAAATTCAATACCAATAAGTTTCAAAATGTACTATAACTATACAAAATAAGAATTAAAAGTGAATAATAATAATTAAAAGTGAATAATTAATAATTAAAAGTGAATAATTAATAATTAAAAGTGAAATTCAATACCAATAAGTTTCAAAATGTACTATAACTATACAAAATAAGAATTAAAGAAATGTGAAATTAAAGCCTAAAAATTATGAAGATCTGAAAATATGTACTAAAACTAGAAAAATAAATAAAGCAAAGGAACTTGATTAAATCGATGTAACGTTGTCAAGAGGATGATGCATCAGAATCAATTACAATCTCCCTCCTACTGAAAATCCTTGTGTTCCCGGTATTGAATTTTTCTTTTTCGGGGTTTTTGTATAAAGCAGTGCTTTATTAAGTCTTATGTAAAGAAAAAATTAAATGTTATGCTAACTGTAGCAATTAATTGTCATTCTATCAAAAATATGCTAACTGTAGCAATTAATTGTCATTCTATCAAAAATATGATGAAATAAATTGTATCACTTAAGAATGCAGAAAGTGTTTAAAAAGTGTCACTAGTTTAAAGAGTGTCACATTAAATTGCTATTTAAAATTTGGGTTTTTTATTTCCAGTATTGAAGAATTTTAACAATTATTACATTCATAATTAGCATATATTTCTATAACCAGAAAATATGTATTACATTTTAAATACATTTTAGCATTAAATATATTTCTGTTTCTATTCCAGATGAGTTATCACTTGAAATACGTTTCATTGTCTGTACTAGTTTTGCAGACTACTGCCATGGTTTTAGTGCTCAGATATTCTAGAACAGTGCCACAGTCTGGGCCTAGGTATCTTGCTTCCACTACAATTGTTATTTCTGAAGTACTAAAGATTACATCTTGTTTAATTGTATTATTGTGTGAATGTGGTAAGTAAAATTTTTCTTCTCAAGCTTTTGAACTCGGCAGTAAATACGATATGTAAAACAGGTTAATTCTTGTTTTACTCATCATTGAAATAATTTCATTTCTTAATATTCCATTTCATATAACTGAACCTTTCTTATTGTACTAAAGATAAGCTTTCAAGCGTGAACATTCATACATTGGAGGTTACAGTTCTGCAGTTGATGCTGTTATTATGAAGCTATTTTTCTAGGAAATATTTCATTACTCTCTTTTTTTCTTCCATAAATTCCATAGCTTAAATATATAATATCTGCTCTGTTTCAGGAACTTACAGTTACTGTGTCATGGAAATGCAATTAAAACACAGAGCTGGAATAAAAGTGCTTGAAAGTAATTATCCAGCCTGTTGTATATGCTTAAAATAAAAGTTCTAGTCTGAAAATAGTGAAAGTTCTATTAAAGAATTTCTTTGTTATGTCAGAAATGATATGAATTGATTGGAAAATACATCACTTGCAAGGTATTCAAGAAAGGTGCCTATTTACTTTATTTCTGATTTATTTACATATGGACCATAGATATAAATTCTTAATGCAAAATTTCTAAAAATTAACAAGTAATAAAAACTGCAATCTGAAACCTTCAAATTGAAGTTTTACACCTTGAACAGGTCCACCAGAGCGGCCGAGCGGTAAAGTTACTGAACACTGGTAGTTTGGTCCGAGGTTCGAATCCTGTGAACGTGCTGGCTGCATGGGCGTTTTTGTGGTTTTTCCCATGTGTGACGTGTATACAAGCCAGTTTCCCTTAGAAAGTCCTCCATGAAGGCATCCCTCCCCTTAGACAGATAGCCCTCGAACAGCCTCGAACAGCTTCACTCACACACCTCGAACAGCTTAGCATTAAAGTTTCAAATTTAAAACAAAAATTTATGCATGAATATTAAATATATTAAAAAAACATAAGATAAAAAAATGATATCTAGATTTCAGTTTAACACTTGAAACAATTTTGATCCAGGTAGTTAAGTTAGGCCTCCAAATTTAGGAATTAGTTTTACTTAAATAATACATTTACTTATATTGCTTATAAATTTAGGAATTAATTGTACTTAAAACTATTTACAACATAAAACCTTATGTTTAAAATCAGCTGTTAAAAATAGCAAAGCTAAATAATAGAAAAAAATTCACTTTGATTTTCCATTATGAATTAACACCACTGGAAGAAAGTTGTGCTTATTTTATAAAAAAAAAGGTATACTTTTTTTTAATAAAATAAGTGTAACATTCTTAAAGAATTATAAAGAAATGACTGCACATTTATTTCACTAGATTGCTTGTGCATAAGGCTTACAATAAGTATTTCCTTCAAATGGCAATACTTTTTAATTTTGTTAAAAGACAAAGAAAATTCATTTTCTGGAAACCATAAACATTCTATAATGTGTTTAAAAAGAGGGGGGAAATGCTTTTTAAATGGCCGTCAAAAAGTGAAAATTACAAATAATAAACTATTTAATATGTTTTAATTAGTTAATAATTGCTGTTTCATGCCTCACTGAACCTCTTAAAGCACAAGTTTTTTTTTTTTTTTTTTTTTTTTTTTTTTTCAGAAATACTGGTAAAAAATAACTGAGTTTTTTTATTTTACAGGTGAATATATAGGTATAGTGCACATTATTTTTTGTATTGTACTAATTATTATTTGATTTGTACTAATTTCTTGCTACAGGCATTTCCAGAAGACAAGAGGCAAATTTAATATAGAATTAATTATTGCCTTTGTTTTGTAGCCTTTTTTTTTTTTTTTAAGATTGAATTATCTTCACTTACAATGTTTAGACTGTTTTCATAATATTCTGCTTCTTATTTAATTGGAAGCATATATCTGGGATCAATATTTAAGCAAGTAAGCCTAGGATCACTTTTTTTCAAACATTTTATTTAGAGGTACTAGTATAAAGATGGTAGTTGAGCTACCATCTTTGAAATGTTATTAAGATTTTTCTCTATGCTTATTATTTTGAATTCTTTTTCTTCATACTTTTTTGCAGCTTATATTAAAGGATGAAATTTTGTATCTAGTATTTTGATTAAGTAGATATTAAGATCAGGCTAATTTAAGTTATTTAGATCAGGTTTTTAAAGCTGTCTTTTTTTTATTACTATTATTATTATTTTTTTTAATCTAATACTTGCTCCAGTCAAAGCATTAGTCTCTTACGAAGAAGTAAAGATATAGTGTTAGTAATTAAAGTTTATCTATTTAATAGAAATTGTCTCTGCTTTTGATGACATTCTCTGAAAAACAGATTTGCAATCAAGATAATTTTTAAATAGAAAAATGATCTGAGTATGTAGAAAGGGAATGTGGTGCATTTTGATGATTTGCTATAATATTGATACTTGTGTATTATTCTGTTTAACCTAAAACTTTCCAAGCAGAGCTATTTAGTGCCAGTTGTAGATTAGCGGGACATATCAATGCATTCATAACATCTGCACTTTTGTTTAATATAACTTCGACTGAATCTAGATAAGCTAGGTTATGTTTTTATTGAACAAGGATACAAACTAACTGTTATTGCTGTATTTGTCCCCTTACATTTTGAAAAAAAAAAAAAAAAAAAAAGAGTAAATAAATAAACGTTGGGACTTGCCTTTTGCAGAATAACAAGCGGTGGATTATTTTTTAGTGCAATGGAAGTTATGGTATCATAATATTTAAAAAAAAAAGTGTGTATTGATAGACATAATATTGTCAACTGAAAATGGCCAACAAAACTGGATCAGAACAATTACCTGTGGAAAGTTTGTATTTATAGCATTTATAGCAGAGCTTCTATTAAATTCAGAATACCTAATAAAATAGTAGAAATAGACAAAAACCTTTTTATAAAGTGCAAAAATGAAGTGAGTCAAATACTTATTAAGAGATGTCAATTCCTTCAGAATTCCACAGGAATTAATAGCTCAACTTTAGCAGAATGTCTGCCAACATCCACAGTTCACAGGATAATATTTAAGTACTAAAATAGTTTATTTTATTACAACTTATGCAAAGTATTCAATTTAAGATAGCATACATTTTTGGAAACATGTCACATTATTTGTAGTAATATGATTTCTGTCATGTTTTAAGAACATATATAATCTGTAATCTGATAAAATATTGTCATATATTTATGAATTTTTAAAATACAATAAATGTAGTAAAAGAAATAAAGTTATGATTTAATTTTCAATTGACATTTTCAGTGTCCATATAAAGTACTTCCTTGATATATGATGTTACATTTTTCTGTTTTAATGGTCTTTCCCAGCCCTTTTTAATTAGTAATTGTTTTCTTTTCTTAATTGTTGTAGGATGGTCATTATCAGATTTAAGAAAACACCTAGTCCAGGAAATATGGAACAAGCCTGTAGAAACATTAAAACTCATTGTTCCTGCTGGGTTATATACCATACAAAATAATTTATTGTTCCTTGCTCTCTCAATTTTAGATGCTGCAACATATCAAGTGAGTTTGCTATTTTGTAAAGAACTAAATAGTTATAAATGTTAAAAAGGCTGGTTGGCTTTTAAAAGATTTTCCTGTACACTGATATATATTTTGTAAATGTGAAACTTTTGTTAAATTATAGTCAGTTCTTATTACCAGTTATTCAATTGTAAGTAAAATATTTAGATAGGATTTGGTATTAAACTAGGACACAGTTGAAATTCAGTAACACAATATTTTTTTTTAACAGAAAAACACTAACTGAAATTGAAAGGATTATTCAGGGTTTTCCATAGAAATTTACAATCTTGTAGATTGAATAGCATTATTTCTATGGTTGACAAGGCTTTTGATATCTCATGCTTATATACAACCACATAATACTGCTGAATATTATGCTTGAATATTTATTAAACACGAGGAATCATAGCTGATTTCCTGTGTTAATTATATCTGGTTTTATTTGCTTTTGTTAGTGCAAAACACTTTAACTTTACTTAGAATGTTCTTATGTATGTGCATCCAATAGTTAATGGTATTAGTTTATTTTTATAAAGTTGTCATTTGATTTTGTATTTCAGTTTAAAACTTATGTGTTTAGTGATTTATGAGACTATACTTACATGGCATCCATGTAACTTTCTCAGAGACTTTGAATAATGTTTCACAGATTTTACTGTTTGTAATATTTATTATTTGATTTTAAATTTTGTAAAATGTAGTTGAATCATTTTAGAGAATTATATATAGATTTAGTTTTTTCACTTTTTTAGTGAAATAAATTATTATTAGAACCAAATTTAGGACATACTGATGTTATTAAGAAAGCTTAACAAATGTTCAAAGTAGATTATACATATCAATCACGCACTGAAGTCCTGATTCCTAGAATTAGCTTATACACTTTGATATACTGATACGATTAAGAACATTTTCCGAAATAAGTGGTGTCTGGCTGTTTGCATTATTTGTTCACATTTTATGTACTAAATATGATTTAGGTTGTTTTATAATTGGTATTTTTATTGATTTAATTGTGTTACCAAAACCTGGTACAAAAAAAGAAATCTAATAGAAGCATAATAATATTTTTTTGCCAAAAAAGGGGGTGGTGAGCAAGAATAGGGGGGAATCTGACAGTATAGTATATTTTTTTACTTCTCTGCTGTAATTCAGTTTGGTGTTAAAAAAACATTTCTGAAATGTTCTGAGATTTTTTCTGAAATGTTTTTAAATTTTAGTAAAGAGAATTAACCGTGGAAAAAGTATTAAGCTAACAATTTTTCATCTGGGCTGTAAAAAATCTTGATTTTGTATAATGTTTATTCTGCAAAAAAAATATGGATATATACAGAGCATTGACAAAAGTGGTTACAGACTTAAATTTTGATCATAGGCATGTCTTTTCAGTTGCCTAGTTCACTTCAGCAAAAATAATTTACAAAATTTTTTGAAAACAGTTTCATTTTTTTGAATGGGAACTTTGTGTAAAATTGCAGGTATGTCGAGATGTGTCCATTTCATGACATGAGAACTACATCACTTTGTACTCATTTTTTCCTTGTAAGAATGCTGTTTGACTGTTGGTATGGAAATATAAAAATATGTGAAATAACAAGACATGAATTCATGTTATGTATCAGCAATAATTTTTACATTTGCTTATGTATTTTCTTGTTTCTAAAGGGAAGCATTTTTGGTTCTAAAAACAAATAGTCAAATTCATAAATATTAAAAACTGTTTTTAGCACCAAACCAGATATTATGAAATAAGTATATTAAGAACTAGGGAGAAAAAGTAAGCTTTTATTACTCATTTTTTATATTTTTATGACTATTTCTTAAATATTAAATTATTTATAAAGCTGGAAACCTAAATTAGTAAAAACTAATAAAAGCATATTAATTCTTTTATTATATTTTCCAAGTATGCATCATGTATTTTTACTGTGTATCAAATACTTGAAATAGTAAAGTTCTGCAGACAGATTGGGGTATTATATTAATAATATATACAGGGTTGCGACCCTCCCTGGAAAACCTGAAAAACCAGGGTCAGGGAGTTCGAAAATTGTCTAAAAAAGTAAGGGAATTTAAATAATTTAGTCAAAATCTGGAAAACTCAGAAAATTTCATACGGTGATCCCCCCCCAAAAAGTGATTTTTATGTCAACGTTAGAAGCGATCACTTTGTTAGTGAATTATGTATCGCATGAGTATCATTTGGGCAGCTGGCATAGAGCTAAATTTTGCATCTCCAATCAGATTGCCTTTTAGCAACTTTGGTATCCAGCAACCTCAAGAATCCACAGATTCACATGCACATGTGCAGTGCATGTTGAACTAAAGAAAATACCTTCCCATTTTCATATAAAACAAAATTGGTTTAATCCTGGTATACAGTACACACGGGATTTGGCAACATTATGATAAGCAGTAAAACAGACATTTATGATGAGCTGTAAACGGCTCATTTTCGTGTTGGTGACAGTTTTCAAAATCGTACCATATATTATGATTTTACAACAAAATCTTTTAAACCTTTTTTTTTTTTCTTTTTAATAAATGCCTTATTTGCCATTTTGTAATAAAATAAAAAAAAATAATGATCCGTCATCTAGACTAACCATTTAATATAATTATATTCACCAAAATATCATTGATTACTGTAATTCAGTTTTTAATCTTTAAATAATTAACTTTATTTTAATGTTATTCATATAATTTAATGTGGCTTCCTTTTAAATTTATTCATTTTCAAATTTCAGTCAATTTTCTCTGGCATACTCCTGAAACTAATTCTAGCAGTATGATGACATACCATCACAAAATTTAATGCACATATTTTTTGTTTATGGATGCTGCTAAATGAATATAAAATACCTGAATTTATTTTAAAATATCATTAAATAGATTTCTTTCTTCCATTTAGCTGCAAGATGTCTGACAAAAAAATAATAATTACCGTAATTTCCGGAAGAAACGCCGCGGCGTTTACGTGTTTAAAACATAAATTTTCAGCGGGTGCGGCGTTTCTACCCATGCGACGTTTAGGTGCACTAAAAATAAAATATTTCCTATGATGGTCATTGTACATAGTTTGGATGGCCTTGTCATTGTGCATAGATTGGTGCTGTTCCCACACAAAAGACCACTCAGTTGCTTTTTACGAACATTATTTTGTTTACGTTCTTTCCCTTGAACGGACCTACATGCCTTATTCACCCTAAACGAGATTTCAGAATAATAACATTCTTCCCCCTTTCAATTCAACATTCTCATCAGTTTGAATAGTCTCTCTCCTCTGCCATTCGATGAATCTTCCAGGACCCATCCTCTTTCCACCCCTGCCTTTTCTGCAATTTTTTTCAAAGGCGGACACGAGTCCACCTGCCTCGCAATAACGAACTCTGACGTATTTCCCCTTCAGCATGAATGGATTTTTCTTGGCATTCTGCCAAATACAGATCCCATCAGTTAGGGTACAAGTACTTGTTGGATAGTTTTTAATTAGGGAGCGGAAAATTTTTGAAAATGTCTCTAAACGGCACAGAAGCTATACATTTCTTACCTTTAATTTATTTTTGAGTTATGGTTTCATTTCATGCATTTTTCTTAGCTGGTATGTCATATATCAGGACTTAGGTTGAGTTTTTGCATCTATACAGCCCACGACGATGTCACACGCAATTTAATCTATTGCGGCGTTTATGCTCATGCGGCGTTTCTGTGTAATTTAAATTTTTTTCCCGCCATTTTTCTCGAGTGCGGCATTTACGCTGATGCGGCCTTTCTTCTGGAAATTACGGTAATCTAGATTGGGCAGATTCTAATCTCAATCTTCAGTGTAGAAAAGAACTATTATATTTATAGTAGTAAAGCTTTGGGAATAAGCTACATGTAATTGGCAAATTTTTGTGTTTTTAAGTGGTACCTCTCAGCACAGCCAATATGCATTACGTGCATGCGTGGAAAAGTCAGGGAATTTTATTCTCCTGTTTGAGTGGGTAACCCTGCATACATATAAATGTATATATATATAAAGACATAAAGTAAGAAATTTAGAACTAATATTTCACAAAGACCAGAAATTTCAAGTCGCTTATACAAGATCATTACAGTACAAAATGCCAAATAAGAAGGCATTTTTTAATGCTAAAAAACACTATTGCGGAAAAATAAAACAGAAACAGTAGAATAAAATGTATGTGAAAGCTAATGTGCACTACTGTGGAAAAATAAAAGCAAAATAGTAGACTAAAACAGAAGAATCATTGTTGGTTCCATAGAAAGATCCCAACTTTTCAAGGGGACTTGGAATCTCTCCATACATATGCTCATACATAAATTAACATTTCTCTTCTTGTATTTTAGGTAACGTATCAGTTAAAAATTCTTACTACTGCCATGTTTTCCGTGATGATTCTTCATAAAAGATTAGCTATCACTCAGTGGCTAGCTCTAGTCCTACTAATGATTGGAGTAGCTCTTGTACAGGTATATTAATAATACTGTTTGTTCTGCAATATATGTTCATCTACTTTAATTGCTTTTGAATTATTTTTATTGTAATTCTCTTAGGAATGTTGCAATGAGGAAAGGAGCTGAGGAAATAGGAATCTCGCGTTTTTGTGTTTTATGTTTATAATTAATCATTGATAATAAATTTAGATAAACTTTATATAAATTGTTTAATTAAAAATAATTAAATGTTTAAAATAAAAAAAAATAATCTTTTAATCATGTTAACATGTAGAGATGGTTCAGTTATCACAATGAGTATCAGTCATTTCATGAGAATTATTAAAATCAGTACATCATTATTAAAAAAAAACATTCATTGTATAAGAATGAGAATTTGAGTATTTTAAGTTATGTAAAAATCTTCTTATTTTGCAACAATTAAAACAAATGAGTTATGCCAGTTTGATTCACATAAGTAAATCTTTGCTTCATATGAATAAATGATTAATAGCTTGAAAATAAATGTTATTATATCAACGAGATCGTTAATTGATTTAGTTGATGAGATGGCATTCATTGTTATTTATTATATGAAGACGAGAAGCATATTAAGAGAAAGGTTAATAAATATTAACATGAACATTACTTTTATTTATATAAGAGTAATCATTCCATTATTTGGTTTTAGCACAAAGTAAAAATTTTATTATATATCTGAAAAATTGTGTTAACAGCTGTATAACATATTCCATGAACTATGTTTTAGTAAATGTTTGTCATTCAAGAAAAATACTTCATAAAAATAAAATTTTATTCATCATGTTTTTTTGTTTAAGTGGCCAGCCTGCCCTATTTTTGTTAGTTTTAAAGCTTGATATGAAAGGTTCTGAGCTTTAAGTAAATAAACACTGAACTATCTCTAAATTAAAAAAAAATAGAAGGAATAATCTGATGAACATCAAAATCACATGAAAGGAAGAAAAAGTTGGGATATGCAAATGATTAGTATTTCAGCCCATTTAAACAATGCAGGAGGGAGAAACGACATCTGAAGCACTGCATAAAAAAGAAAGTTGTGTAGTAGATTTCTCATTTGGAAAGTGCCTTGTAAGGTCAGGGTTTACTCAGAATATTGTATGATGCTTCGACTAAGAAGAAGAAATGCTTACCAACAAGTGTCGGAATTTGATAGAGGCAGGATCGTTTCATATAGAGAATGTGGATTATCATTCCTTGATATGGCTGGTCGCATTGGTTGACATTCAACCACTATCATACGAATATAGAATCAATGGAATGCTGAGGATCGTACTGAATGCCATGCAGAATCTCAATGGCCTCCCATGACTATAGCCCGAGAGGACAGACATATTGTGAGGTCATCCCTGCAAAACAGTACAACCACATCACAGACCATTAGTCAGAAAATGTTATTTTATCATGTTTTCAGCAAGCCCAGTATCCACTCATACGGTGCTTTGATGTTTGCAACAGCATAGCATAGAGAGAGACAGCGGCTCTGGTGTGCCAAACGACAAAGCTGGATACAGGAGTGGCACAATATCATGTTTTCAGAAGAGTCTCGGTTCTACATGCAGTATTTTGATAGTCGTACATGAATGTGGAGGCTCCGAGGAGACCACACGTTGCCTGTTTGCATTCGGTATCAACATAGGGGCCCTGCACCTGGTGTGATGGTTTGGGCAGCCATTCGGTACATGCCACGCACATCTCTGGTTCGGATTTATGGTAATATGAGTGCAGATTGGTACACTTCTGACATCTTATGTCCAGTGGTTGTGTCCTATCTTCGAAGCCTGCCAAATGCCATCTTCCAACAAGATAATGCAAGACTACATGTTGCAAGTTGTGTTGTGACCTTCCTCGATACACAGGGTGTAGTTTGTACCATCATTAAATTCACGAAACAGGAGTTTCTGTAGTAGCTCTTGATACACAGGGTATTCAATTGCTGCCCTGGCCTGCACGGTCTCCTGATCTGTCACCCATTGAAAACATCTGGCCATGGGTTGCTGAGAGATTGTTCCACCACCCGTCTCCAGCTAATATGGTCCGTTACACATAAACAAAAAACAAACAATAAAGTGTGGCATAGACTTGAAGCAGCATGGAATATGTTTCCCGTTTTGTTATCCAAGCCCAGTTTGACTCCAGACCTAACTGGGTATCAAAATTTACAAAAAAAAAAAAAAAAAAAAAAAGCTTAATATTTTTTTGTTTACTTTATTAAACATTTCTTTCAATGTAAGTTGTTTAAATCGCTTTGTTTTTTGCGCTAATACGTTCTCTTTAATTCTCTCTTCTCTTTATGTGCATGCGTAGCAGACACGTGCATTAAACGTGCGTGCATAAACATATTATGCACATGCGTATGCGTTTACACATGTGCATAAAGTTTGTAGCTTTGAGGTCCGGATTATAAATCATTTCGGATTATGGATGTCCGGATTAAAGACTTTGTACTGTATATAACAATATTAGGTTAATCATATGTTTTTCAAAATTTTAAGCATTCATGTTGATTAGGATTCCCCCCACTCCGTCCTGTAAAATTTACATTTAAGTACATAGTACTTTTAGCAAAGGCTAATTCAGGAATAAATTTAATGATAAGTACAGTTACAATATACATTTCAGTAATATTAAAAATATAATTTTATATAAAATAAGCATAAAAAATTAAAATATAAAAGTTAAACAATTGCAAGATGCGTGTTTACTGAAATAATTACCTGGAAAATTGCAGTTAACATTTTTGAATTAGGAAATTCTAATATCTTTTTTGTAGTAGAACTTAGAAGAGTTCATTAAATTCAAATATTTTTATTAAAGTGTATGCCTTAAGATAGTGTAATCTTTGCAAATAAGTGCCCAATTTATATTAAAATATAATATTGTTCATTGACTCTTATAAAAAACTGTGTTGTGATTTTACAGCTGCTGTGTGATAATGGTAAATATCAACTTTGTTGATCTGTTTATAATATCTTTTAACAGTGACTATGTTTAAACTGTAGCAGATTTGACTCTTTTGTAACTCATTTTATGGAAATTTATCCATATATTTTTATCTATCATTTTTAAAAATTGATTTGAGAAGAAAGTATGTAACTTCTTCCTTGAATAAATATATATTATGATATATAAATTCATTTATGTAATAACATTAAGCTTAAAGAAGAAAGTATATTCTGTGCATATACAGTCAAAAGTCGTTAATTCAGACACCCATAATCCGGACCTCAAAGCTACAAACTTTCTGCGCATGCGTCAAAGTGACGCACACCTTTACGGCTGCTTATGTGAGTGCGCAAGCACATAATACACTTATGCATGCACGTTTAATGTGTAACGGACGGTATAAGCTAAAATTATCTAATTATCTATTTCAGTTAATGTTGCAGATTGGGTTGTTCCTTAATCTTCGAATTGAATCCGGCTTATTATTTTTTGGAGACAGTTAGAGCAATTTTATAAAAGTGAGCTTGAACTTTCGATTATGTCAAATAGAATTTCTGATGCTGGAGCTCCCAAAGGATCCACAAAACGAAAGTATGTTTCGATGTCCATCAAAGAAAAAGTGGAATTGCTGCAAAAAATGGATAAAGGCATGAATAAAGTGACAGAGAGGTTAGTGAAAACAAAAAAATTTCGATTGACGAGTTAGTCGGTATTCTCGGCACAGCAATTACAGGACTTGAACAGTGGAACTTGTAACTGAACAAGAATTTATGTCTGTTTATATAGAATTAAAGAGAAAGTATTAGCACATAAAACAAAGCAACTTAAACAACTTACATTGAAAGAAATGTATAATAAAGTAAACAAATAAATATTAAGCTTTTTTTTTTTTTTTTTTTTTTTTGTAAATGATCCCTTTAGATCATAATTGTTCTTTATTTCATAAATTACAGTTTCATATTTTTAATTTTATAATTTCTGCATGCCATCTTACCAGATTAAACTGATGATCTATAATCCAGAAAAATCGATAATCCGGAATCGCTGAAGTCCAGACGAATCCGGATTAACGACTTTTGACTGTAGTATTAATATAATTATATAGTATAATGTATTATAATAAAAATTGTTTCTATTATTCTTATGCCAACAGTAGAAATGTTATCATCTTTTATGATCATTATCTCAAGTACCCCAAGCTGCATTAGCTAAGACTTTTCAGTTAAATAAGCATTAATTACTACTAAATATATAGTGAGAATGTTATAAAAATCCATTTTCAGATGCCAGCCTCTGTATCTGCTGTAGAAGAGAATGTTGATCATAGTTTCTCCTCAAAATTCTTGGGACTTTTTGTTGTATTGATTGCATGCTTTTCTAGTGGATTTAGTGGTGTATACTTTGAAAAACTTGTCAAAAGTTCTGCGCAGTCATTATGGATCAGAAACATACAATTAGGTTAGTTTTGGTTCTGAATTTACATTTGAGTTTCTTATTATATTTTAATATGAAATGTTAATTAGAAATTAAATTTTCACTAAGATCAGGAAAGTTTCACATTTGATTTTTCTTTTTTTTTCTAGAGTAGTTTTAAAATCGTCACGGACACTTAACTGACAGCAATTAGCTGAAAGACACTTAGTTGACAAGGACATTTATCCAATAAAACTTTACCCAAATTGAACAGTTAGCCAACAAGACATTCAGCCAACAGAACATTTAACCAACAGAACATTTAACCAATAGAACATTTAACCAACATTGACATTTAGCCAACAAGACATTTAGCTGATAATACATATATGTAAACAAAACAATATGCAATAATTTTTTAGTAAACAGAGTGGTAGTTTTTGTCCATACAGATGGAATTTACAAATTTTTAGAATGATTTTGGAGCTATTGAATTAATGTTTAAAAGAAAAACAATTTTTTTTAATGCTTGGTCTGATAACCTTTCTTTTGGATTGTAAGTCTGTATCATGATTTCCACAATAGAGAGGCTTTTCATAAAATTTGCAAAGAATTTCCATTCCTGTTCCACTACTTTCCAGAGCCCATCAGTCGTGATGGGTTTGTGCTTAGAAAGATGTCTTTTCAAGAGACCTAAGGCACATTAGTCCATAGGTGAAACCTTAGGGAACTTCACAGGAATATATTAAAAAGATATGTATGCAATATGTGCATCAGTCTTCAATTTTTCAAAGAATGCAGTGGTACTTTCTGAAGTAGGACTATTTGTTTTGTCTTGAAGTTCCACTGTTTGAATGTCATTGGGATTTAAAAATGGAATCTCTTCTGTAAATATTGTATGTAAGACTTTCTTTTGATTATAAGTTTTTATTTTAACATTTGAACAAATTATTTTAACACTTTTTCCCCCACTCTCCTTATTTTCGATATCTTATTGCAAGAGAATCCTGTGACAATCATACATCCCTTACTGAAACATTTTTTACACCGATAGAATCAAGTTTTGCTTTTGTTTCTCTTCATTTTCAGTAATAAGTAAACCTTTTTTTTTTTTTTTTTTTTTTGTTGCAGTCATCTAGGTAAACCCGTGCTTCATCAGGGGTCACAATGTTATACCATTTACCTCCTGCTAAAGAGTTTTCATACAGAATTCTACAAATTTTTCCTCATTGAGCCATATGTTTCAGCAAAAACTGATGCACATTCTAATTTTTAGCTTTTTTAAGTGTCAAAACTTGGTTTATTATTTTATTTATTGTGCTACAGATGTATTTAAAGGCTTTGAAATTGATTTCTGTGTTGGTGGATTTTCTGTTGTTACCAACGATTTAACTTTAGAAGCTTTAGAAACAGCACATACCTTTTTCAAGTACGCATGTGGAATCTTCTTTCCATGTGGAAGTAATGATTGATAGTTTTTTCCTTTCCTATTAAAAAGTATTGCTTATTTTGTACTTTTAAAATTTTAATACCACACATTTTGCAATGTTTCTGGATTATGGAATAGGAATATTTCTCTTCAGAAAGTGTAAAAACATATCATTCAATCTTCAGCTTGTCTATATATGCAACGTGTTGAAAGAGGAATAAATTAAAAAATAACAGA
Organism: Stegodyphus dumicola; assembly: GCF_044657685.1. NCBI lineage: Eukaryota > Metazoa > Arthropoda > Arachnida > Araneae > Eresidae > Stegodyphus > Stegodyphus dumicola. The sequence continues at coordinate 42,764,140 of NC_140776.1, forward strand.
TGGTATTTCTCATTTAAAAAAATAAGCTGTTTCTAGAAATTTTTATTCCAAAGCATTTGCCTTTACCCCCTTAATTTTTTTAGTGAAATGTTCAAAAATTGTGTAAACACTCTGTGTATTTATCTGGCAAAAAGCTGTTTCCAGAATATACAACAAGGTGGAATGAACTATACAGGAATTCTACTACTGCCTCTTTGACTAAACTATATTTTCCTTCCATTCCTCACAGACTCAATAATAAACACTTTTTCTGCAATTTTGAAGTTACTCAATTTCTAACTGGACATGGTAAATTCAATTCATATCTGTAGAGATTTAGATTATCTAGTACAGACTTGTGTTCATGCAGTTTTGTGGGAGGGCAAAATGTCGAACATTTGTTGTTCTATAGTTCAAAGCTCAAGGAAGAACAAAAGGAAGTCATTTCTAGGTTAAACTCTGTGAATATTACATTTCCTCCCCTTCTTCACGTATTTGTCCAACATAAAATGGCTTTCCCTTTCTTCTGTAAATTTATCTCTTATGTGTCATCTGTGAATTTGTAAGTTTATTTTATTGTGTGTTGTGTCATTGTATTTTTTTTTTTCACTTACCTCTGTAAGACTTGTGTAATAATACTATGTGAACATGGTAAATTCAATTCATATCTGAAGAGATTTAGATTATCTAGTACAGACTTGTGTTCATGCAGTTTCGGGGGAGTGCAAAATGTCGAACATTTGTTGTTCTATTGTTCAAAGCTCAAGGAAGAACGAAAGGACCTCATTTCTAAGTTAAACTCTGTGAATATTACATTTCCTCCCCTTCTTCACGTATTTGTCCAACATAAAATGGCTTTCCCTTTCTTCTGTAAATTTGTAAATTTATCTTTTACGTGTCATCTGTGAATTTATAAGTTTATTTTATTGTGTGTTGTGTCATTGTATTTTTTTTTTTTTTTTACTTACCTCTGTAAGACTTGTGTAATACTATGTGGCACACAAGGATTTAAAATTTTCAATTAGAAAAAAGTTTTATGGATAAGTAGCATATTTTTTCTTTAATTAAAGCTTAAGAAACAATAGACTTTAAAATTAGGCAGACAAGCAATCTTGTTTTGGTGTAGATTTTGAAATCAATTTCGACAGGTGCAAAACGATTTTATATGGAAAGAAATGAGTGAAAACAAATGTAATTTAATCTGTCGAGAAAAATAACATTGAAACAAGAAAAAACTAAGATACTAGAAATTTGAAAGAGCTGAAAATTTAATCTCATTAACTGGCTAAGAAAATTTTTGTTAATGTGGATCGGTTCAAAGAAGTCTAATTTTTCTAGCTGGAGAAGGTGTATGGATAATTTTTGAAGATCTGAAGTCAGAATTATGATTAAATGTCCATTTGTGATTAGCTATCAAAATTTTGCTTTTCGAACACATGATTCATGTTCCCTGATGAGAAATTTCAACACTTTTTCAGGTGGGCCAATATATATGAAACCATACTGACATGATAAGCTTTCATAAGAATTAAAATTATCTTATCTTTAAGAACTGGACAACAAATTTTTTTGATACTTGCAAAAACAGCCTCAATTGAATTTGTTAAGAATCCAAGCAACTTTGTAACTCTTAGAGAGATGAAATATTATGAAAATGTGTTGGGGAATTATTTTTAATATCTGAGAGTCATTCATAATGGGAGAAGGAACATTTTTGAAATCTGAGAGTCATTCATAATGGGAGAAGGAACATTTTTGAAAGACTTCCTCACTGTCAATGGCAGAAAATACTCTCTCAATGGAAACTAATTTCAAACAATTAGTTTCTCAGAAAGCAAGTATTCTGAGAAGCAAATTTTGGGAGTACAATATATGAAATAGTAAAAAGAGGATACTTTTTAGTTAGCAGAAGGACATGATTTTACAAGGAGAGGCAAACGAGCAGGAAGAGATTTAAGGTAAACTATTTCAGCTCTAGACCAAGAATTATGATCAATATATGAAATTTTATAATTCAGATTGGCAATTTCTACTACCCAAAAATGAAACCAGTCTTAACAAATGCTGACCATATTTGTGAGATAGAACCATGCTTATAATCTGATGAAATGTAATGTTCCTATGGCATTACATTTCATCAGATTATAAGTATATATTTATTAAGTTATAAAAAATTTTATTGTATAAATTTAAGTTATAAAAAATTTTAATGAAATATGAGGTCAGCCCTCCCTATGATGAATTCAGTTAAATACAAAACATGTGAAAATATGAAACACAGTATGTAGGAAATATTGTGAAGTAAGGTGTTTAACATTGAAGAATTTCAAGTGATATTTATGAGTGTTTTTTAGAAAAGGTGTTTTCCTTTTACTTTGCTGTTATTCATTATGTTTTGCTGCTAAGGCAGAGTAAATTAAAAAAAAAGTCAATAACTTCATTGTGTAGCTACCAGCCTTCTAACAAACTGAAAATGTGTTAACTGTAAAATTACAGGTTGTATAAATTTAATAATTTTATTTTATTCTTATTGTTATAAATGTAAAAAATTTGATTAAAATATTTATCTTAAAATCAAGTTTGATTATGCATTTATGTAGTTTGGGATATAGCTGTTCCAAATGCCAAATTTTGATAAATATTATTTTAATTTTTAAATTGTTTATATAGTTTTGAATCTTTAGCATACAATAAGAAGTAAATTTCTTAAAACATGTTTAAAAATGCATTGCAAATAACAAAAGAAAGTGTAGCACATAACAATACTTAATAGGCAACTAAAAATTCCTTTTTGTCATTATAAAACACATTCACAATTAAAAATAATTGTAATAGCACTGCCGTAATACTGTTTAGTCTTTCTATCAATTGTGGAATTGCTTGAATTTTCTGTAAGTTTCCAACCAGTTCTTCATTCAAGAAATGAACCAACCATTCAAGTCATATTTTGTCACTAATCGGCAAAACTGTTGTTCATATCATGGCTGTGTGATTTGACATCTATTGGCAGAACTGAAAGAATGTTGAAATTTTTCATCAGGAAAGGTAGAACTGCATGTCTGAAAGAAGAAATAAACTAATTTTTCATAACTAATCACAATTGGACACTAATTATAATTTTGACTTCCAGTGTACAAAAATTGTATATAAAGATTCTTCAGTTAATAAACTGGATTTCTTTAAGCCCTTTTACATTAACAAAAATTTTTCTTCTTTCGTTAATGACATAAATTCTAATATCTGAGCTTTTCCACTATTCATTATTGTTTTCCTTGACAAGTCATGTTACTTTTCTTCACTCAGTTCTTTCCATATAAAATGATTTGCTCCACCAATTGCCAAACTTTTCTTTTTCCCCTTTGAAATAGAGAAATTTATATGTACTTGACCTTGAAACTGATGTAATCTAGGTCAAAATAAAGCTGCTTTTCTGTCTAATTTTAAAAATCTGTAGTCTCGTTATCATTAAATAAACATAAAAATGTGATATTTATCCATAAACATTCTCGTTGTGTACCCCAGAAATGTCTTTTTACCATATAATATGAACTGATTGTCCCTTTTTTTTTTTTACATGTAGGCATTATTAGCTAAACATGCTGTCAGGTAAATAATGTACATGTTGGCTAAATGCCGTATCAGCTAAATGTCTGCACTGGCTAATTATCCTGCTGTCTAAATGTCCATGTTGGTTAAATGTCCTTTTTGGCTAATTGTCCATGTTGACTAAATGCACATGTCAGCTAAGTATCATGGACCCATTTTAAAACATATGGAATGAGCTTTATAAATTAATTTTGATTTAATTGTTATAGAAATATTGAATTTTTACTTTGGTTAGATTAAAATGTCAATATCTGTCATTAGGAGTAGTTGTCTGTATCACTGATTTTTTTCAGACTGAAGGTTCATAACTAAAAGTCTCTTTTTGAAAGACAATGTCCTCATTTATAACAATGGCTGTTACTTGTATCTTTCCTAAAAAAATGAATATAGCTTCACAAGTAATTCAAGCTTTGCTCCTTATTTGTGAAATATTTTCTTATACAATTTTTTTAAACTTAAAATGTTTGAAAGTGAAATTAAGACAAAGCTTATTTTATAATGAATGGTAATGAAGTTTATACTCTAAAATTTATTTTTAATATTTGATCATCTGGATAGTTTTTATTTAATTAGTATAGAATTACATTAATTTTACTTTATATTCTAATTAAAATATCAACAGTCATAATTAGGAAAGAATATAGATCAACTTCGTCAGGTTAAGCGACCAAAGTTTGCATCTTTTGAAGCAGTAATGGCCTTACTTATATGTATATAAGTAAATATGTCTTTGCAACCAATGTGATAGAAAGAATATGTGGGTCTTGATCGTGATTGTTTTGTGGGTCCTGGTAGTGATTATATTGTGGGCATTTAAGTATGGTATAAAAAGTAAGAAAATCAACTTAATGAGCAATTACTTTATTAGAACTTAGTACTGCTTTAAGAAATATTAGAGAAGATAAATAAAGATTGATGGCAAAATGCCCCATTACTGGTATATTTCATCATAAAAGCAAATTTTATTGCCAAAATAGTTTTCTTATTTGTTAACTGTTTCAGCTTAATTTTCTTTTTTATTTTCTTACTTGTTAATTATTTTAACTTTTGAACTTTACACTAAAAAAGAACACTTTGTTGGCCTGGAGAGTATCTTACTATGGGCCTTAAAAAATATTCTTAACACCTTGACTTATTTAATTCTTAATATGCATTAATTTTTTTATCAAATTTTAAAGTTTTATCATTTTCCCTATGTATATATTCTGCTAGCATACTTTATTGTGTTCCCTATGTATCTATTATGTTAGAATGTCTAACATTTTGTGTTTCTTATTCTGTTAGCATACTTTATTTTGAACTAAGTCTGATTTTGTTGATTTAGTTTCTATATTATATCTTTAATGTAACAAAAGAAAACATTTCTTTTATTAATTACAGCCTTATTTAGTATAATACTTGGGTCTCTGGCTGTAATTATTCAAGATCTGCATGCAGTTACAAATCATGGATATTTTCAAGGATATTATACTACAACCTGGATAGTAGTACTTCTTCAGGTATTTTTTTTATACATATGAATAAGTTTTTCTATACAGGGTGATTCTAAATTGTTTTTACAAGTTTAGAGGGGTGATAGTACTCATCCAGATGAGCAATAATTACCATGGAACATAGGATAACATTCCACTCGGAGAGGCAGAAAAGAGTAATATTAGAATTCCAACCTGAACATACAACAGTGTTGGGAGAAAGAATGAATGAGACAAAAAATTGCACAATCAGTTTAGTGAAAAACTCACAGAGAGTGTGCACAACGGATAAAACCGAAACTTGGCGTTTGAGTGTTAATTCGAGCTCAGACTTTGATGGCAAACTCTCAAATTCACATCTTTGGTTTGGAAAGTCTCAACCCTTGCAAACGATTTCAACAAGTTAATTATCTAAACAAGGCCTGAATGTTATCAACTAACTCCAATTCAAAGTTGGTTTGATACTATCAAGGTAGCAGTTTCCCCCCCTTCACTATCTTCTATCCTGCCCTCCTGGACTTACTGTGCTGCAATCATTCTACTTGAAGTGCCCTTCTACGGCACACAAAGTTCTGACAGCCGGAACATAGCCTGAACTTTTCATTATAATCTCGGCATACAGTGGAAGTTCGAGTTAGTCGATAATAGTCATCCCTTGATTAGATAGTTAACTTGTTGCAATTGTTTGCTAGGTTGAGACCTTGCAAACCAAAGATGTGAATTTGAAAGTTTGCCATCAAAGTCTGAGCTCAAATTAACACTTGAACGCCAAGTTTTCGGTTTTATCCGTTGTGTGCACTCTCTGTGAGTTTTTCACTAAACTGACTGCACAGTTTTTCATCTCATTCATTCGCTCTCCCAACACTGTTGTAAGTTCAGATTGGATTCTAATATTACTCTTTTCTGCCTCTCAGAGTGGAATGTGACCCTATGTTCTATGGTAATTATTGCTCATCTATATGAGTACTATCACCCCTCTTAATTTGTAAAAACAATTTAGAATCACCCTGTATATACATTATACCAAGAGTAATCCATAGCCCTTTTTTTTAATCTTGTTTTATTTGCTCAAGGAATCTATTGAGAATTCAGACCCTTCAGTATTTATTTGAATGGCTGAAGGTACAAAACACTGCTAGTTAATCCTAAATTCAGTTTTTAATATCTGAGCAAACTGGTTTCAAAAGAATTTCCTTTTAAACTAAAATTTATGTTTATCAAAATAAAGAAAAATGAATTAAGACCTATACAAGGCAAAAATACACCAAGGTTTGAAAAGCTTTTTGATACTGATTTCAGTATGAAAGAGCTGAAAACAATTTTGGAATTTTAGTGAAGGATAAGAGTGCAGGCTCTGATGTAATCTTACCTGAATTTCTTACTAACCTTAGAGATTCTGCAAAACTTGTATTATTGAAGTTTATAAACCAAACTTGGAGAAATGGTTTGTCAAGTGCCTGGAGAAAAAGCTGTGATAATACCATTCTCAAACGTAACAAAACTGTAGAGAATTTGGACAGTTATTGCTCATTTCTCAGTCTTTCTTGCAAACATTATATGTAAATTAAATGAGAAATTAGTTGCAAAACAGATTGTTTGTGTTGGACGAAGCTGGTGTGATATCTGAAAGGCAGGTGAGTTTTCAGAGACAAAGATGTACTGCTGAACAAATAGTCTGCTTATAAAGAGATAAAGGATGGCTTTCAGAGAAAGCAAGGTACCCTTACTATATACATTGATTTCAAAAATACTTTTGATAAAATTTGGAGAGCCGATTACTTAAAAGGTTGATGTTCTGTGGCATTTCTGGCAACTTTTATAAATGGATTAAAAGTTTTCTTGACCAGTTATTTATAAGTATGGTCAAAATGTGTTTGTTATTGACAAATAAACAGGGTTACCACAGGGAATGGTACTGAGTCCTATTATTTTTAATATCATGATTTATGATTTAATTGCCAGTATTTCTAGATCTATCCTAGGCATTAATATCTTGTTATTTGCTGATGATGAGTGCTATGGGATCTTACTTTGTTGGCCTGGAGAGTGTCTATCAGTGAGCCTTAAACGTTCTTAACACTTTTACTCATGAAAATAATATGGTAGTAAATATTGAAAAAACTACCTTCCGATTGTTCTTCCTGAGTACTAAATGCTATGTCTTTCATAATAATAATAAAGATCCAAACAAAACATATGATACTATTTACTTGGGCACTCATTTAGACCCAAAATTATGTTGGAAAAAGCAAATGAATGCAGTCATTGTTTGAGGCTGTTTGTGATCTATAATACTGAAAAGTCTGTCAGGTATTACTTGGGACTCGACCCAAGATGTTTTGTGTACAGTGTATACAAGTTATGTTCATCTGTTGTTGAATATGGTAGTGAGGTTATGATTACTGTCTCAGATTCTGTTAGAAACAAGCTTGATATTTTCCAAAACAACATATTGTGATTGATCACTGGTGGCACAAAATTGACTCCTATTGATGCTATGGAATTACATATGGAGCCTTTAAGTGAAAGTTACCAAAAGAATGCTATGAATCTTGTTGAAAAACTCCTAAGAAGAATAGACTTTTTTTTTAAATTGCTAGAGCCAGCGAGTGAAAGACTAAAGACTCATAGATTCTTCCTTTTGACTCTATATTATCTTTATGATACTTACAATATTCATACAGCCATATCAGGCTTTCTCACAGGAATGGAATCTTGTTTTAAATTTAGATAAGCTGGAAAAGCACCAGGATCTTGTTTGGAATGTCAGCAAACACCTTTCCACTCTGAATGAGTTAAAAGATGCTGCTCTGGTTACTATCTATTACAGGTACCCTCCAGACAACTAGTTCCATGTTTACACAGATGATTCAGCAGAAAATGTGATAAAATTGTCAATGCTGGCACTTCTTCAAGTCATTTTAGTGTTAGCTGTTCTGCTGGGAAGCACTGTGATAATTTTGATGGAGAGACAGCAGCTACAACATATGCAATTGATAAATTAAAATAGCCTAGATCAAAATATTTATTTTTTATTGATTCACAAGCTGCTATTTTCTCACTTAACAATTCTGACTATAATGAAAATACCCAAATTCGTTCTTGTAAAATTAAACTTTTTGAGCTAAGGGAAAACAGAAGGAGCATTGCCCTTCAGTTGATTCCGAGTCATTGTGATATTTTTGGAAATGAGCAAGCAGACAAAATTGCTAAGGCCGGATGCTTTATGGCCCAAGCTGATTCCCATTTACCCTGGTAATAGTAAAAGGTTATATATGATCAAATCAAAAATAGCAGAATATCCTTATATGTTGGTGCAGCAGTGGATAAGAAGTAGAATATCCGGATCAACAAAAGAAATAAAATCCCCTATTCCTTACGCCAGGATATTGAAGTTGCTTGCTTTCATTTGACAACTGGCCTTGATTATTTACAGCAACATTTACATCGAATTTCATATTGAGTTTGTTGCCCTTTGTGACATCAGGTAATATAGATGGGGACCACCTCAAGAACTGCCCTATTAATGTTTATTATAGGTTAATTTTCACCCTTGCTTTTTTACGGTCTCATTATTTTATTAGGCTGCTCTTCGATGAATGGCAGATGTGCCTAAGATGGGTGTAGGATTTAAAAACGAATATGTTAGAATTTGGCATTAGTGAATTAGTGAATATAGTCTGTTTGGATCTTTTTTTTTTTTTTTTTTTCTTTATAATTATATTATTATTTTAATAATATAATTATAAAGAAAAAAAATCTTTTCTTTATAATTATATTATTATTTATAATTATATTATTATTTTTTCTTTATAATGTACAGGAAACAACTGTAAGCATGTATATGCATGCACACATTATGTGTGTGTGTGCGTGCCATGCATATACGGAGAAAGAGCTTTTGTAATGTAGCAGCAAATTTGTTAAAAGAAAGAGAGCAAATATTAAAAAATAAATAAATAAAATAGGAGTGAAAAAGAACATCTAAATTCATTATTTTAGAAGATATAAAAAATTGTTGATTGAATTTTATCTTCTGTATTTTTCAGTATTTATTTGTTTTAAAAAATATAATTTCTGTGGATCTTTTTTGAATTCCATAGAAAACATTAGATTTAATTTCTCTGTTTAAAAATATATGCATATATACTTCTATGATTTAATTTTTAAAATCAATCTTTTTTGTTGTGAGAATTAAATCACTGAGAAAAGATCCATGGAAAAAGTATCCTTCACCTATACATTAATATCTGTTAATTGTACATTTATACATTTAAACTGTGAGTCTATTATATTCTTATCTGGTATTTTTTATTCTCATACAGGCATTTGGAGGTTTAGTTATTTCAACTGTAATCAAATATGCTGATAATATTTTAAAAGGATTTGCTACTTCAGTTTCAATTGTATTATCAACAGTTTGCTCATACTATTTATTAGATGACTTCACGCCAACAAAGTAAGCATTAGTATTAAAATTATGGTTCAAAACATATGTTCGCATGTTTTTGAGTGGAAGGTCAATTAAAATTTATGCAACTTAAATGCGTGTACTATCTATTTGCTCTTATGTAAAGTTTGGATACCTGTTCTGTCCTTTGTACATTCTGTAATATTCAAAAAAATTATACTGTAATAAAGGTAGGGTACAAAGTATGGGATCTGGAATCATTAAGACATTGGTGATTCTGGATTTCAGAAATTTGTAGATTTTAAATCGTGTTTAAATATAGTAAGGTAACTTTTAGACATGGAAACTTTGGGACTTATTTATTGTTTAGGTCAGAGGAAAAAAATGATCCCTTTCCCACAGGGCCAGAGCAGGAGTCTGAATTTAATGATGGTAAAAAATTTAGAATTTAGAGAAGCACCAAGCAGCAAAATTTAAGGATGGCTGAATGTATAGAATTTAGGATAGGCACTGGTACGGGCCCAGCCCCTGCCCAACAACCGCTGAAGAACTTAATTGCGATTCTAGACATTATTAATACAGCATTAATCAGCCCATTGTTATTGGACACCATGTAACTTGCTAAAAATGACATATAGGAATCTCTGTAACAAAAGAGGCCACTTTTGTTATTATACTCTCCCTTCCTAGACTTATTAAGGATGGATATTATTATTATTATTATTATATTATTATTTTGATTTTGACTGGTGCCTGCTAATAGATATATGGATTTGGGATTTTGTGCTGTATATTAAATTCTAGTGGTCCTTTAGTTAATTGGGCTGGCTATATCTTTAGAAAAGTCTCAAATAACAAATTGTAAATCCGCTTATTTAGGACAAATGCTATTTAATTAAGTGCCTCATTCTAAGTATCTGATGGTTTTGGAGTTTGAAAGAAATTGTAGCGTCTAAAAGGTTAGTTAACCAATATTAACTATAAATATTAAAAAGTAAAATTAATTAAAATTTTTGATAAGGTAATTTTAACCACTTCATGTCGAAATGATGATGATGATGATGCATGAATGAATGGCTTAAGATGGTGCTCTGAAAAGCATTATATTATTAGCAATGCTTCATATCAGAAGATAATTTTTTTCTATATTAACTGTTTTTATTATTGTTATTTTTTCGCCGTCAGTTAAAAGGAAATGGCAAAATAAATGCTTCAGAAGTTTATCTAGTAATCATTCTTCTAAACAATAATGATTAGTTTGTGTTATTTTTTCGTTTCTTTTTCCCCTCCCCCCTTTTTCTGTTACATTAAATGTTTGAATGAAACTTTTTCTTAAATTTTTTTTATTTTTTATTTTTATGAAAACTATATTTAAACATTTAGGAGCAATGAATATACATTTGTGTAAGTTGCTACATTGTATGGAACTGCTGAAAAAGAAGGAAAATAAAAATACAGCAACAGAAGCATATTTTTTCCTACTGAATGCATACATTAATTTGAAAAGTGAGTCACTGTAACTAGAATGCCATATTATTGGATTACAATTTTAAAATCTTGGTATGTCACATTATACAAGAATCAATTGTATTACATTCTAGTGAACATTGTTTTTATCTTCTTCATGTCATTCATGCCAAAAATTTTCTAAAAAATAATTGTTTGAGGAATTTTTTTTTGGGGGGGGGGGAAACTATTATTTCTATATCTTGATTTGTCTGAGATAGCATGCACTTTAACTGGAACAACATTCTCAAAGAGCAAACCACAAATTCATTTATTTGGGGCAAAAGTTATTTAATTACAAAAAAAAAAAAAAAAAAGTCTGTAAATATATGATAATTTCAGAGTTTGAAAGAAATTCTAGCATTTAAAGCTTAGTTAGCGTATCTTAGCTATATCTTGATTTATTTGAAATAGCATGCGCTTTAACTGGAACAAAATTCTCAAAGAGCAAATCACAAATTCATTTATTTGGTGCAAATGTTATTTAATTACGAAAAAATTCATTCTAAGTATCTGAAAAGAAGTTCTAGCATTTAAAGCTTAGTTAGCAGACATGTAGTGTCTCGCAAAAATGATAGGCCACTATAATTTTTTTATTTTTTTAAGTAATAGGAAAAAAAAAAAAAAAGCTTTGAAATAAAATAATAAAGAATACTTTCCTTTTGAATAGATATTTTCTTAGCTCTCTTTTTGAAGTAAATAAAATTGAAAAAATTAAATAATAAATTTAAAAAGTAGCATTTTATGCTAAAATGGGGAAAAAATATATATACCACAAAATTAATATGACATTTTCATAATTTCTAATTAAAATCATCTGCAATAAATACAAAACAAAATTTTATGGAATTAGTTTGGATAAAGAAGCTAGGCAAAATATAAAAATCATTTGCTTTTACAGTTCAAATTTTCTTTTTAGAAAATATTCCTTATTTTAATGTTTTCTTGCAATGGCTTGGTCATGAAAGGGAAACATCATTAGAACCTCGCAGTTTAGTTATTGATTTACATCAAAAGAAAAGGAAATCTATTAGAAAAATGCCCTATTTACATAATTTAAGTAATTCTACAGTTTTTTTTATTATTAAGTGTTATAAGAAACAGAATCATATTCGAAAGAAAAGAAGATCTGGAAGACAATCCAAGTTACTTGATGGAATGAAACACTTTATTCTAAGGAATATTAAAAAGAATCCAAGATTGAATGCTCTTAAACTTGTTGCAGAAATTCATGAATTATATGGAATATGTGTAAATCCAGAAACTGTGAGAACAGTAAGGTGATCTGTAGTATATCAAGAAAATTTTTTGTCAGTAAAGAAAACTGAAAACTTTGCCTCGCTTTCACAAAATCAATGAAACAAAGGACACCCAACTACTGAAAAAAAGCATTGTTTGCTGATGAAAGCAAATTTAACATCTTTGCCTCATATGGACGAATGCTGGTGTGGAGAAAACCCAAAGAAGAATTTTGGAAACAAAACTTAGTACCAAGTGTTAAACGCATCTGAGGAGAAGTTACGGTATGGGGATATGTGACACATTCCAGTGTTGGTAATATAGAGTTTATAGATGGCATTATGGATCAGTTTAAGTACCTTGACATCTTGAAGCAAAATTTGCCATCATCAGCACAAACCAGGATAATGATCCAAAGCATACTGTGCACAATGTTAGACTCTGGCTGTTATATAAGTGTCCAGAAGTAGTTAAGGCACTATTCCAATTGCCAGATCATAATCCTATGGAACATATTTGGCAGCAGCTAGAATCGAAAATTTGAAAACAGAGCATATCTTTGTGCAGCAACTGAAAGCAATGATTCATGAAGAGTGGTATAAAATAAGTCCAAAAATAACAAGCAAACAAAAAAAAAAAAAAAAAAAAAAAAAAAAAAAAAAAAAAAAAAACCTTGTGGAGATAATGCCTGAAAGATTAAATGAAGCGATCAAGTGTAAAGGTAATCCATGGAATAATAAGATGGAAATGTATTTACTATCAAAAATTTTTGAATTTGTATATAATCAAAATAAAAGCCTTTCTTTTTGTTTTGATTTATTTTAGTTTTTATGTTCATTAAAAAAAAATTTCAAAGTGTTCAATCATTTTTATGGGTCACTGTATACTATAGATTTGGAACAAAAGTCTTCTTTGACTTTTAAATAAAAGCTTATTGTATAGAAACTTTTTTAAATTTCTTATCATTTTAAACTTAAGAACACATTATCAATCAAATTATTCAGTAGAAAAATCATTTTGGGATTCTTCAGTTATGAATTTTTTATAATATAATGTTTCCCACTAAATCTACATGGACTTCTGTTTGAATTCAAAAAATGAATATATATATATATAATATATATATGTATATCTTTTTTTTTTAAATTTTGGCTTTAAATTTACTTTTTTACTTTTATATGTGTTTGTTAAAATTTAAATTTAATTTGTTTAAATTTAATATATATATATATATATATATGAGACATCTTACAGAAAAAAACAAAGTATAGAATATTATTTCCCTTTGTTACATGTGAAAAAATTCATTGAATAAAAAATAATCTAATCATCATCTACAACTTATATCATAAATAAAATTACAAACATAAGGTATCCTTCATAAATCTATGAAGGTGTAGAGTCATTAGGATATTTTGATTCAGGAGACATGAAAAATGAACAATGCCGTCGCCGGGAATCGAACCTGGACCTCTCGAATTTGTGCCGAGTGTGCTAACGATTACACCACAAAGACATGCTAGAAGGAGGGAGAAAATACCTTATAAGGTAATGGCTTATTATTTAAACAATGCAATTCAGTTAATAGATTTTATTGTGTAGGAACTCAGGCTTTTATCGTACATGATATGAAATTGTAGATGAATTTTGTAAAGAAGATTATTTAATGTTTTTTTCCCATTAAACTATAAGATAAATTATTTTTTTAATTTTAATTCGTTATTTTATAAGTAAAAGCTTATTTTACACAAACGTTTTTAAATTTTTATCTTTCATCTTTCTAATCTCTAGGACAAGGATTCTTGAGTAGAAAAACATTTTTTTCTGCAGTGAATAATCAGTTTTTTATTTTTTCTGTTATGTCAAATGCTCAAAAATATCCAGTGGTTTTACCAAAAAATTAAGTTAAAATTCCTTTTGAAAAAAAAAAATTCCCATTTCTATATCTGATGGTGTTGTTTGTTCATTAAACAAAGATTTACATTTTTGTTTTCATTAAATGAATATATGTGTAGCACATTGTTATTAAATTTTAAATAATTTGAATCTAATTTTGAAAAAAAAATTGCTTCACATTATATTGCTTCCACACTGAGTATGCGTGCAGAATTTGAGCTTATTAGCTTATTGGGGAAAGCTGATCGTGACAAGCACCATGAGTGAGTTAAATGAAAGCTTTTAAAAAGGCAGCTAACTGAAAAAAAGAAGGCTAATTCATCTAATTCAGTGGTCTCAGATTCAAATTGCATGGGTGCCGAATGCATGATCTGAAAACAGCTAATGGGTCAGATTTTTTTCCTCCAAAAATTAACCAAAAAAATTTTTTTATAACAAAGAAAATATTTTAGCTAAATTCAAAATTTTAGTTACTAAATACTATATATCAAAACATACATAAACAGTAATTATAATTAAATATATAAATAAAAATAAAAAATGAATTAAATAAATAAATGAAAATGATTGGCAAGAACATCTAGGAATTCTGGAAAAGGAATCTCAAGTAATATACAATGTATTATTTAATGATAGCTGATATTCAGACATATAACTAGATGCATGGAATGTCTTTAAATGATATAGGACTTAATGTTAAGCTGATTTAGTATGATATAGGCGGTTTTGGATTATGAAGATAAGAATCTTATCGTTTGTATCATGCTGGTGGATAATTTGCAGCAGATAGTGTGCAGCAACTTCATATTTCATAAACTTCATTTTCATGGTAACTCACTTTATTTAGCCTACTGATTTTTTAGTGGTATGGTTCTATATCACTAATTAACTAAATAAACTAGCAATATTGTATATGGATTGGTTCATATCACTGTATCTCTTTTAAAAGTGCAGGAGTTTATTTACTTACATAATCATTTTTATTGCTCTTTTATAAGTTTATGAGAGTTTAAGTTTTAGGATAAGTTTTTTTTTAACCTTTTTATAGATACCATGCCAATTGTATACATACATTATGTAAGCATGGAGTGCATATATGTTCATACATACATATGTTTTGTTTTAATTAATCCATTCATTTTATTTCTTTGGCTTTTCTATAACTTCTATCAGAATGCAAATTAATTTAATGTGTGCATATGTTTCTGTTTGCTAGGTTTTTCAAAGAGCATTTGGCAGAGTTAGACTGGCCATTATTCTGCTTTAGATTTTCTGCTTGTTCAGTTAAATGTCTCAGCAAATGCTTTTGCTTGCTGGGATTTGTTTAGTTGGATGAGCCAAGGTTTAGTCTAGGCTTATTAATTTTCTACACTGTCTTTGAACATATATTTTTTACAGCAAGCTAGAAGAATTTAGTTTCTGTTAAAATTTCAATCAACATGTTAGTAAATAGCTATACTTAAATTTGTTTTGTGGTACTTCTGATTAGTGAACATATGGAAGAAAAGTCATCTGGTAGTCTATTATGGTTACGCTTGTGATTTTGTAGTTTGAAGTTAATAGTGTAACTGTACACAGTGGCAGTATAAAATAACATACAAAACATAAAACAGCATTGCAGTTTCTCATAGCTGTTGTTTCACATACTGAAAAATTTTTGTAAATAGTTAATAAATTGCAATAAGATATTAAGAAAAAAGGAATCTGTATTTGTACGAAAGTCACAAAAATTTGTTAATTTGTTTTTATTAGTTATGTGATTGAGGTTACTTATTAAAGTTGGCTTCACTAAAGCAGTTTTATTCAACTACTGTATTATAATTTTAATCTCAAGTAAAAAATGATATTCATTATATCATATACATTGTGTTATTTTATCTCTGCATAAGACTGTTTGTATTTAGTTTATTAATTACAAATTTGTATTTGAGATGAATTATTAAATATGAATTTTTTCCAGCACATTTTTCATGGGAGCTACAATTGTCATAATTGCAACGATGTTATATGGGTATCCTGTGAAAAAACCAGACAGATATTCATCTAATATGAAAAACTCAGAGAAAACAATAGAGAGATAATTCAAATTTTAATTAATCCTGGTGAATTAATATTTTAAAATATTCTTATTTATAAAAATGAATACTTAATTTATATTTTTCTTTTGAGCTTTTTTTTTACTGTTATTAAAAACATTTATCTGGACATTATGTTCCAAGCCATTCTGTATTATATCTTATATTGAAATTTTCTTAGCATTTTAAAATTGAAAACATTAGTGTCAATTGTTCTTTTATTCATCTGTGTGTAAATTTAGCATGATCACTTAATTTCCAAAAAACTTTAATGTTTGGAAAATGTTGTGATTTATAAATAATCATATATGTGAAAAGAATAATTATGAATATATAATCAGAATCTGTCTCTTGATGAAGAATGTCCATATGCTTATTTTAAAATATCTGTGTTCTTTTTATAGTAATAATAAAATAAACAAAATATTAAGTAATTTATTTTGATGAATTATGCTACTTTGTATGTATATGTGTTTATACATATATGCAGAAAATTTTAAATTGCATTTTTTGTCGTTACTTATCCCATTCATATTGCTGTCGTCTTTTAAGAGTATCAAAATTCTAAAAAAGGCAGAATTTTCCCATTTTTCTGTCTGACTACTCTAGAATAAAATGGAGCCCTTTTCTCCTTATCTAGTTTGTAGCTAACTGCAAAGCAATAAGTGTTAAAGTTATATATTATTAATAAGGGGAGAATGTGATCTTGGTCATACCATTTTCATCCAATTTCTACATAATTTGGAAGACCTTAAAGTGTATATATCTATGAACAGTAAATGCACATTTCTCTGAAATAGTGAGAAAATCAAGGCTAAAGTTGTAGGTTACATTCATCTTATTTAAATTCCTCTCTTATTTGCAAATATAAATAATATAGACAGTATTGCACAGAGTTACTAACAAAAAGTCCTCATTTCAAATTCAACTCCATCAGTGTTTTTTGTATTGGTATTATTAATTATTTTAATTTACTTTTAAATGAAAATTAATTTGAAAATATTATTTGAAAATAAAAAAAAAAAAAAAAAAGAAAAAAAAAAAAAAAGAAAAAAACAAGAAAAAAATATACTACAAAAATTGCTCATTTATTTTTATCCTGCTTGTAATTTTCAACAAATTTACTTCCAGTTCAAATATACAGTACTGACAAATATACAGTACTGACTTTATTTAAGTGCATTAAGTAAATAATGGCTTATCACAATTTAAATTTGTATTTATGATATGTGCTTATGAAATATAAAATTGTAGTGGAGAGAAGTATGAAATTATTAATACTGTAAATGATATATGGAAGAAATTTTGGGAAAAGTTACTATAAAAGAAATTTGAATTGTAATAAAGCATCATTTTTTTATGAGTTCAATGTCTGTGTATTTTGAATGTTTTTATGATAAATACCATCTATCAAGTACAGTAAATTAGAACAAATGAAAAATTGGGTTTTGTAAAAAAAAAAAAAAAAAAAAAAAAAATGACAAAAAAACAAAATCTGAAATATTTCAGATTTTAAATTACGTCCAAAGGGGCGTTTTTTAACATTTTGTGTGTTACCTTTCTTTATTAAATATCATGTTCCTCGCACTTAAACCATAAGATCCAGTGCAACAGCAATATCGCAAAATAGTTTTAAAACGAGCATATCTTTAGAATTTCCGATACAGAGACTCACGCGCTGGAGATAAAAATGTTTTTTCTGCACAACGTTGCCATTGCTCGCTTTGAAATCCTTGAGTTTGTTAATCAAAAATTCGTCAAAGTTTTAAAAAATAGGAAATCGATCATAAAACAAATTTCAAATTTCAAATTTGGTCTTCCACATGCTCATATTCGTTGGAGGATTACGTTATTCAAAATTCGATGACTCTATGTACCGTTGTTTTATCACAACACGAGAAATATACATACATTTATGCAGATTTTTCATTATTTAATTTCTTCAAATATAATGCAGGACTCTAACATTTTGTGGCAACAGTTTGAAAAGTGAACCGACATTTATGAGTCCGACGCAAAATGCCAAAACGAAACTAATAGTCCTTCGGGATTCAAATCCCTTTGGACTAAAAAAAAAAAAAAGGGGGGGTATTAATTTTCTAAAAGTGTTTTCATGACTAAGTATTCTTTCAGAATAAAATAATGTTAAAGAACTAATGACATCAATGGACATCATGACATCATGGGAGGTGGCATTTGGATTAAAATAAAGGACTTCTTGTTTATAGCTTCATCTGATACCATCCAGACTATTAGTGCTCACTTGTAAGATAAAATTTAAATGATAGAACATTGTTTAGAAAATGTAGCCTTTATTTTTTTCACTTCTTTTTGAAAGATATGTGCTGTCTCTTCATATATATATAAATTGTTTGAGATCAGTAGATGTCTAAAATTTGAGCCAAATCAGTAAGACCAAGATTGTGTACTCTCCATGTAAATCTAAAATAGGAGATTAAAGATAAGTACAGTCAAAAGCCGTTAATTTGAACACCCATAATCCGGACCTCAAAGCTACAAACTTTCTGCGCATGTGTCACTTTGGCGCATGCGCGTAAGACCTTTACGGCTGCGAATATGCGTGTGCTCTTTAATGTATAACGGACAGTATAACCTAAGCTAAAATTATCTAATTCAGTTAATGTTCCAGATTGCGCTATTCCTTTATATTCAAATTGGATCTGGCTTATTATTTTTTGCAGACTGTTAGAGCAATTTTATAAAAGTAAGCTTGAACTTTCGATTATGTCAAATAGAATTTCTGATATATATTTACTAATATGTAAAGGATCTACAAAGCGAAAGTATGTTTCGAAGTCCATTAAACAAAAGTGGAATTGCTGCAAAAAATGACCTAACCATTCCGAAATCTGTTTATCAATTTCACGCTGCTCTGCGGTGGGGAGAGGGAAGCCGCGGCACGCAATGAATTGATTGTCAAAGTTGATCTGTCAGCACTAACCTTATCCTCAGGGCAGTTGTTTTCATTTTATTTGGCTTATAATTCCTTACTAAATGTAGTATTTCATCTCGATGTATTCCGTCTTTGATATGATTTAAATCAAATTCTTCGCCATTATAATTTGCTTCCGATAGTGAAGAAAGTGACACAGAAGTTATTGAAAATGAAAAAATTTTGATTGACAAATCAATCGGTATTCTCGACACAGCAATTATAGGACTTGAGCAGCGGAACTCTATAACTAAACAAGAAATTATGTCTGTTTATAGAATTAAAGAGAAAGTATTATCACATAAAACGAAGCAACTTAAACAACTTACATTGAAAGAAATGTTTAATAAAGTAAACAAATAAATATCGAGCTTTCTTTCTTTTGTAAATTTTGATACCCTTTAGATCATAATTGTTCTTTATTTCATAAATTACGGTTTCATATTTTTAATTTTATAATTTATGCATGCCATCTTACCAGATTTAAACTGATGATCTTTAATCCGGAAAAACCGATAATCCGGAATGGCCGAAGTCCCGACGAGTCCGGATTAACGACTTTTGACTGTATTAAATTTTCATTGCGTGTATGACCAGAAAATGAAGGCAATAATTTGTATTAAAAATATAAAAGTCTAGTATTATGTGAAAATAAGCTTGATTTTAAAAATAAAATGAATGAAGTTTTTTTTATTTGAATACTTGAATTTCTAACTCTTTTAAGTTTTTATTTTGATGCTATATTTGAGAGATTCTGTCACGATATTTCAGATCAGGACCCATGTATCTTAGCAGAAAATTAGCTATAAAATCTCTTTGGGCATGCATTGTGTCATATACACTATGGAAAATGAAATTCCGTGGCTAAGAAGAAGTCAGTCTAAAGAAATGAAATCTAGGCAAAGCATTTGTCTAGGTAACATACGTATTTGATTAATCTTTCAAGGTCACAGGTTAAAGTATGTATAAGAAAAGTCATTTCAAATGTGAAATGGTGGCTACATTAATAACCACTGTAGTTATCACAGTGGTGAGTACAATCATGCAGATGGGCATGCATTGTGTCATACAAGATTCGTATGTCATTTTGTGGGATGGGGTTCCATGCCTTTTGAAGTTGGTCAGTCAAATCAGCAACAGGCTGTACTGGCAGTAGATAATGCTGGATTTGTCATCAGATCATACCCATACATGCTTAATGGGAAAGCGTTCAGGAGATCTTCCAGCCCAAGGCAATATGTCGGCACTCTGTAGAGCATGATCGTTGATAGAGTGTTACAGGGATGAATGTTATCCTGTTAGAAAATGTCCCCTGGAATACTGCCCAAGAACAGCATCATGTCTGGTGCAGTCACCAGTCTGAAATACTAATTTGCTATCAAGGTGTGTATGATTATGACAAAAGTACTCTTGCTGTCATAGGAAATTGCTCCTCAGACCATAATTCCTGATATAGGTCCACTGTGTCTATGCCACAACCAGCTTGGTTCCAAGGGCTCACCTGGCATACTTCTAACCAGCATATGGACAACACTGGCACCAAGACAAAAATGGCTGCCATCTGAGAACATATTGGATCTTTATTCCCCCTCTAGCCCTTTGACGCGCGGTGGTCTCGCGCCCTGAAACCACCAATTTTCGAATTTTTTTCTCCTCTTCTTTCCGAAATTTTTGAGTGAAAATCAATTGATTACTGGTCTTTTACCTCTAAATAACTCAAAATGACTGCAGAATCATACATGTTTTAGGTCTTAGTATTTCAAATCGGATGCCTTTTAAAATTTGTTTCCAATGAGACAAAATAACTTCCTTTTATTAATATAAACAACTTTAAATTTCAAAAGTTATTCATTGCACACCATGATTTCTATCATAAACAATAAAAAATAGCAATAATTAAACTGTATATATATATATATATATAAACCTCTATATGTATGGCATTTGCTTTGTGGTTTCAGGGTATGACCACACAATACTCTAGAAGCTCGGTGGTCGCACCTTGAAACCACTGCTTTTCACAATGGCGTTTGCTTGCTTCTCAAATAGGAACATTTATTTTTACCCGGATATAGATAAGGTGTTTTGAAACCACAGAGTTATTTTATTACTAAACAATACATGCACCTGCCCAGTAAAAAGGTCTTTCTTTTCCAGAGACTTTTCCCTGACCTCAAAACACTTGCTCCCCAAGCTAGTATTGTGATTTTATAAATTTTTTCCTGTGGTTTAAATTTAATGTAAATATACTTTGCTACAATTAAAAATAGAAATCGCGTAAAGTTTTGTTTAAATTAAAAATATTTTCTGACTATTTTGGGATGAAATCCGAAGGAAATAAGTATGAATGAGAAACGAATGATCTGTACCAAAGCCAAAATAACCAAGCCCTCCCCCTCATCAACATTAAAAACCAAAAATTTCATGTGCCAGATGAAAAGAAACTAAATAATACTGGTTATATACCAGTGAAATTTAGATCCAGGCAGTGTACATTTTGTAGTACAAGGAAGAAACCTCATAGAAGATAATGTGCAATGTAGGTCTATGCATGTACTAAAAGGGCAAAACATGCTCTGAACAGTATTGCAAAAAAAAAAATTTATCCTTTGAAATAAAAAAAAAAAAAAAAGAGTCTTTTTTTTTAAATTCTTATTTTACTGAGTTTTTTTAATTCATTTAGCCAAACGTCCTTATTATATAGGTACTTATATTTTCACTGCTATAGAAAAATTACATAAATGTTTATTTTTTAATTTTTTCTGATGATTTACTTTGTAAAATAATTTAAAAAAAATTATATATAATGCAATTCTTACATACATTTTTTAAAATTCGTAAATTTTGTCATTTATTGGAAACGCGCATGGAGAAAGGTAAGTTTTTTTTTCCTACTACCTGATCCAGTTTCAAAGGCCTAGATGCATGGCAGTTTCACAGTGCGACCACCACCCACAGAACAATGGGCAAGAGTAGATTTTTTTTAATTCATATATTATTTGTCTCTAGGATCATAATTTTCAATTTCTAGAGTTTTTAGTTAAAAAATTATTAAAATAATATTGCGCGCGTCAAAGGGCTAGTGAGTTCTAGCGCCACCAAAATTGCGGATGATGGTGATTTGGAGTTAGTGTATGGCCACTGCAGGGCATCTGTCTCTGAGCTGTCACTCAAGTAATCAATTTATTATAGTTTGTTGTGTCACTATAGTGCCAACGAAAGCTCAAATATCTGTTGCAGACGACATTACTGTCCTGTGACCACTGCTACCAACACACATGCACATTGAATGCATTCCTGCCAGGTCTTACTGCAATATCATAAAAAACAAAATCTTGTAGCCATATTACACAGCTCAAACTCAATAAGCTGCTAATGCTGCTTTCTCAATTTCATTCATTCATCAAAGACATTCTTGCTCACATTGCCCAATCCAGAAGATACATAAAGTACACGAAGTTTACATTGAGTTAAATGATTTGCATGTGCAAAGTGGCATCCCTAGCACCACACTTATTTGCCTAATCACAATTTGAATAGATGTCATTATTCAGATGTACAGACATGTATCACAAACTTTGTTTATCTAGTGCAACTCCTTCTTGGTGTTGAGATTTCATTTTCCATCAGTATAAATATATAAATACCTTGTTTTTGTGTATAAAACAGATGTATCATTCATTATTAAACATGTTACTAGTGTTGCCTTTAAAACTGAAGCAGGTTGCTTTGCTGCCGTATCATTTAGTTTAAAACAAGAATTATATTTTGTAATTATCATAATTGGAAACTTTAATTTCATAGTGAATAAATGATGCTCCAGGACAAAAACCAACTTTTTTCGATAATTCGTCTGGCAGAAATAATGACACGAATACTGCCCATTCTGCACCTTCCTTCCCTTAAATCTTACTTCACATGCATTGGAGAGCTGCGCATTTCACATCATTCACATAACTCAGTGACGTTCGTCTACTCTAAAATTTGCATAAATTTCTGACCACTCCTTGGTGTTGCATTTTCAATGTCAAGCAGTTATTTTTATATTTTCAATAATTTGCTCTAATCTAAGGTGTCACCTAATTATCCTTTTGAAAAACTTAATATGAGGGAATTTAATTTGATATAGTGTATCTAATTTAATGTAGTGTGTATAGTGAATTTAATCTGATAAAATGTATTTAATTTAATACAATATTACTTGTATACACATCTAACTTTTGAAGTCTATATGTAAAATATAAAAGACATTTAATTGGCAATGCACTTTTAAATTTCTAATTTGAATTAAAGGACAAACTCTTTTGCTTGTGCACTGATATCACTCTTTTTGTGCAGTATTGCTGTAGATTTTCGCCTGAGTGCTGCTCAGGATTAAACAAGCGTTCCAATTTTATAAATATTGCCAATTACTTACTACATCTCTCTTTTGCTACTTGCTTGTGCCTAAATAAGCCATGTCTCTCGCTTGGCTATGTTTCTACATTGCCTAAAAAATGTATTATGTCATAATTAAAATTGCAGATTGCCCCCGTTGTGCTGTACCAATCAGGGATTTGTCAGAAGAAATTAAGATGCAATTGAAAAGCTATTTCAAGAATAAATTATATGCTGAACTCAGCACATCTGTCTGCAACTCCATCATTTCATCTACTACACAGTAACTTCAAGCTGTATCACTCATACAACCATTACTGTATATGGTTAATTTTAAACATATAAAAGAAATAAAAAATATAAAGTATGGTAAAAAAATGCCACTTGCAGAATACTGAGAAACTATATTGGATAAACTTCATGTGGGAATTTTTATTATTAATTTGAGTAAGAACTACATTTTTACAGCAGAAATGTACAAATAATCTTTTTTAGCTAACCAATAATTTGTGTACTATTCTCTGTTTTGCATGTTAAAAGCTCTCAATTATGAGCATTAGTTGTCAAACATGTTCTTCTAGGCTTGTAAACACAGAATATAATTTTTTAAAAAGATTTTTATTATTTAAAATAAAATGTAATAAAATCCATGCATGAGAACTATCTAAAGGATTAATTTAAAGATATTATAAGCCAGAATTATATAGACTCTATATCAAACTCTTGATCATCTGGTTACTTTGTGATTCAAGTTAGCACATTAAAAGTTATCTATAAATCCAAGTAAATGCTAATCTTGTGATAAAATCATAAATAATAATAATTTATTAACCTGCAGCTACTTTTACTTATATTGATCATATTCTTATGCACTGAAATTAAATAAATTTTTATTCATGACTATATTTTAAAAAATAATGCATAATTTTCGAAATTAATAGTTTTCAAAAATCGTGCATAGTTTTCGAAAAGTCCTAATACCGTATTACATTGATAAATTATTGAATAAAAGTTCGATGTTAATATTATAAACTGTTTTCCCTAAACTAATGGCAGTGTAAGAAAAATTATTTGCACTCTAATACCAACTAGTATATGTTGTGTGATATACTAATAAAATATTTTTTTAGTTCAGTTTAATGCATATTATCTTATTTTCTAGTATAAATCAGATTTATATTAATAAAACTTAAAATAGTTATTTGTATAAAATACTTAAAAAATACTATGTTTAAAATATAATACCAAATATTTTATATAAAATGTAGTATTCTCTGGTTTTTTGTAATTTTTCAAAAGAGACAGATGAAATAGTAGTCTTTTATGTTGTAAATAGTGTATTTGGTTTTTAAATGTTTATATTGACATTTATTAGAATATTTGGAATGTTCCTTCAATTTATTGTCTAAAAGAAGTACAAATCTTCAGAGTGATTTACTTTGTACCAAAAAATTTTTCCATGGGGGAAAAAACTGTTATATTAAAGATTAAAATTTTATTATGTTTTTGTTGATGACTTTTAATAAAACCGATTTATGCCATGATTTAATAGTTTTAACTACTGTAAGACTTTTATAATGACAGTAATAACATTACTATAATTTCTTCACTAGAGTTTTATAATGACAGTAATAACATTAATATAACTTCTTCACTAGACTTTTATAATGACAGTGATAAAATTAATATAAATTCTTCACTCTATACATTAAGAAAAACAACAACAACAACAAAAAAAACAAAACAAAAAAAAAAAAAAAAAAAACAAAAGAAAAAAAAAAAACAGAGTTTTTTAATAACATGTAGAGAAGATTTTATTAGAGTAGTTTCAGCACTTCAGATAAAATGTTCTTGAAAATGTAAAATTTAACATTTGATATTTTTACAAGTGGCATTTGTTAATGTATTACAAAACAAATTTGCTGATTTAAATGATTGTTTGATAGTACATATTTTTGATCAAAATTAAATGTAATGAACCTATTCAAGACAGCCATTGCACTTTCAGATTATTTGAGTCTTCTGTGGGATTGGTTATCTTCAAGAAGTGATATTCAGTACTAACATTTATTTCAATGGCGAAGCTAGGGTGGGGCAAGAGGGGACATCTGTCCCCGGGCACAGCATCCAAGGGGCGCCAAATTGATGCTTTGAAATTTTTTAATGAAATGTTTTCCATTCTTGGCACACAGAAGGAGCGCAAATTCTTCAGTTGTCGCCCAGCGCTGCAAATTCTAGCTACGCCCGATTTATTTATATCTTCAGTTATGAAAAGTTTTTATAAAATAATTTATCATAAAGTTTAATGGTGTGAAATACTAAGTAATTCTCTTTACAAATTTTATATCACAATTAATAAAAGCATTAGGCACCTTTTGTAATAATTAACAAATAATTGTTTATTACAGTTATACATATTTAATAATTGATTTCACATACTCTGAATGTTTTGAAAGTAATTTCATCAGGACATTTTGTGGGAAATTCTCATGATTTTTCATGATGCCCTCTATTAATGAAAATGTGTTATATATTTGGGATTTGGAATTATTTTGTTTAAATTCTATCATTTAAAGCATTCAGTCTGCTTGTCTGTTGAAACATTGTTTTATTTCAGTTTGCATAATGTTTGTAATTTTCAGCATATTTTAATTTTTAACTTATTTATTATATATTACAAGACTAATTAATCAAAAACACTTTTTTTTTTTCATCATATTATTTACTTTTAAATTTTCTGGCATTTTCTTGGAGGGCCTTTCTAGTTTCCAACATACTCTGAATTTTAACGTATTTCTTATATCTTCTCTTCATAATGACGTTTTCTGTAATTGTTGCATGACTGATTTTAATTAATTTACTTCATTTTACACAGATTTTTGTTTCCGTATTTCAACTTATATTATTTCATACATTTTCTGAGCATTTATGTGATTTTATTTAATTTTTAACATTTATAAACTTCAACATAGTCTAATTTTTAACTTTTTTATTATATTTTTCGAGTGTATCTATTCAAATCTATAATTTTTGTTTATCATACTATTTAATTTTAAATACTACTTTTAACACTCTGACATTTTTCTTTTTTTTAACATTTCTAGTTTGCAACATACTTTAAATTTTAACTTATGTATTATACTTTTCAATTTTAATAATGCTTTTAATTTTACTTATTTGCTATTTCACTTAATTTTACATGATTTTTTCACATGTTTAAATTTTTTAAACATACCAAGATTATGAAGTGAAAATTTTTATTTTACCACTGTTAATGATTATTCATAAGTTATATATTGAATAGTCCATATTTTATAGTTCTATATTTCAATTTACTTCAGCAATTTTTCACTCTGTAATAGTCTTTCTTACATTTACTAATTCTAGAATTTCATATCATTATTTATTCATTCGCATTTTCAACCTTTATTCCTGCATATTTAGTTATTTCTTTATAATTTTTAATATCATTTATATTTGAATACATGTTTTCAAGCTCTTTGATGTTACCAATGTTTAGTTTCAAACCTTGATCATTTTTACACCAGTGAGATATATTCTGAATTTTTAAAATGAAGTCTCAACTTTTATTCCTAATTTTAGAATCATACGGATTGTTTCATGCACTCGTACACAAATTTTTCATGCTACTTCTAACATTTAGTACCTCTTAATTCAATATTTTTTGTTAATTTTCTCAATTACTTTTACATTTTGGGTGAAGAAAATATGCTAATTTGACCTTACTATGTTTTTTCTGTGCTAAGTAAATATGGTTGTCTGCCTTTGAGGATAACTTTTAAAAGGAACTAGATTGAAAATTTACTCTAAAAATTTTAATTAATAACTATCTATAGCAACAATGTTTGTATAGTCTCTTAAAAATCTTTGATTAAGAATATCTCGGGTAATTTTAATCACATGAGGATGACTGCCTTTTGTTTGACTAATTCAGCTATATAAAGTACTCAACCTGCCCTCTCCCTGCAGGGCCTACATAAAAATTACTATATTTATTGGCTATAAAAAATTAAAATAATAATGGTGACTGTATAATTATTTTTATATTAATGAAATTAATGGCAAATACACAATCATTTAAAATCACTTCAATATCTCCTTTTATATTTGTTATAAAAATATGCAAGAAAATAAAATAGTAATGGTGAGGGTTGGGTTATCTGAATATGACTGAAATCAACAATAAATACATAATTAATTTTTAGCAACAAAAAGTATTGGAACACAAACAAACCTGTAAAAAAAAGTTTAATGAGTTTCTATCAATTTTTCAATATTCTGCTCATTTTTAACATTTTCAAATCTCTGTGATCTGCAGTCAGTTTCATTTTTCAGTTATTGAAATTGTTATTGCGCAGAACCCACTTCCCACTGGAGAAGATAAAAAGTCTATGAGAAATCTCTGTACCATAAACTAAGTTTTGAGATATCCTAATCTAAATTAAAATTTCAGCTATTCATTTATTTTTAGCTTAAAAATTCTTTTAAGGTTAGAGAAGCTTTTGAAATCAAACAAAAAGTGGGTTTAAATGGCTCAGGATTTCTGAAGTCCAATTCCACAGATGAAGCCAAAGATGAAGAAAGCCAAAAATGAACTGAAGTTCATCTGTGTTACTTTTTCATACAGTTTACAAATTTGTAATGCAGTTAAAGTCTCTCCATTCCAAGTTTCTTTTATGCATTTAAGCTTTGCCACAAATGCAGAAATTAGACAAGTCATCACCTTGAAGCTGAGGCTTCCAATCATTGATTTCATTAAACACTCTGTCATATCAGCAATAACTGTTTCTGATTTTAGCATTTGTTATTAAAGCAGCATTTTGCCTTCCAAAAGTTTTAGAAAAGAAGTTGGAAAAACAGCTCAATTTGGAGTAGATACTGTATAAAACTCCAACAATTTCAAACACGATCACAGACACAGTTTACTATGCTTCAGGAGAAATTTGTTTTTCCAAACTCACGAGAATGACAAATATTATATATATATATATATATATCTTAAATTCACTAAGTGCAAAATTGAGTTATTCTTCTACTTGCGCAATTGCTGCAAAGTAAGTTAATAATTTATTTACTAAAGAAATATTGATTATATTATCTCATATATATAAAAAATAGAAGCAAAGCAAAAATGAACATAGTGCCAGCCCTCAAAAACAGCAATGAAAAACTACACACTGCAGAACTTTGATTCTGATATTACACTTACATATCTAACCAACTCTCCCACAGATTTTAAGCAAATAAAATCTCAACCTGATTGCATATGCAAATATCGTGACATATCAGTGCAAATATTCAGAATTGTTTATTCATGGTGAAGCACAAACTGTAACTTTTGTTGCTAGAATTTTCATAAAACACAAAGTGTTTATAAATACACTGTATATATAAGATATATGCTGTTTTTTAGTTTCTTAAATGCTCTCGATAACTCCCTTTTACCTCAAATTTAAATACTTACAATAATCTTAAAATATTAAATCAGGGTTAAAAAATATAACCAGAGTCAATATTTTTCTCTCTGCTTGGGATTCATTGACCATTCTTAACTAGTTTTTAACAAAAATCATGTGACAAATCAGGACAACAAATGCAATATGTTATGATGAAGGATATAAGCTGTATATGTCCTGGAAACACAGGTGGAGAGATGACTTGAATAGTTATTCAGGTCCAATGTAGTCGTGTCTGAGGTTGACCTCTTTATGTTTCTGAAGTTTTTCCGCTGCAGCTTTAATTTTGATTGAACTGGGACTTTTAGGCCCATGACGCCTATTCATATTACCATTACATAGTTGATTTGCGATAATATAGACAGCACAAAATCTTGCATGTCTCGTAGTGTGTCAAAGCATGTCTCGTAATTTATCTTACGAGGAAGAAATGCTGCAAACGTTATTAGGTGTATCAATTGGCGAAGAATGTATTAAAGAAAATGAGAATGGAAATGTTAATGAACTATTAGTTGACATCATACTGATTCAGAAATTGATATAGATTCTGAAAATGAGAGCATGACATAAATTGCTTTATTAGAAAAAATTTATTGAAAACGAAAAAAAAAAAAGATGCAGTCTTTGTCTAGTGAAAAAGCACAGAAAAACGAGGACACACTGTGCCAAATATTTGTATTTGGAACATATGACAACACTTTATTCAATGTGCTCTTAACATTTGTTGTCATATATTTTTTTCTGCATCTATATTGCTAATAAGAATCGATACACAATAAAACTATACTATTTTCCCCGTATACTAATATATAATACGATTTTCTATTCTTTTAAGAAATTTTATTTCACAAAAGCATTTGGAGAAATTTAAAATTTTAATGCAAATATTTTAATAAGTTTCATTACAAAATCTATTATTGGCATAGATATAACACTTTTTTCTAAAGATTTACAATATACAAGAACTGGGTCTTTTGGACTAAGTGTGCGTGCTCGTGTAACTCATATAAGCGTGTATACTCCTGGATAAAAAGTCCACAATGATGGCATAGTTCCTATTTCAAGCAGACTATGCATGCTCTGTGATAGTCAAATAATCAACCAACTACACCAACATTTATACATGAAGTGAAAAAGATTTTATTCAGTGTTCATTATTAAATCATAATCCAAATATCTGCAGTCCAGGAAAGATGCTTTCTTACAATCAGATATAAGTGCGATAGGGTTCCGAATACTAATCAGAATTACAAATTTTATAAGCCATGGTAGTTCTGACAACAAAATAAAGAGGAGTAGTGATGATACAGCAAATTCAAATACGAGAATATCAGTTCCGTTGTTAAAAAAATGTACAATTACTGATGCAAAGAGAGTTCGAGACTGTAAGAATATTTACACTGTTCAGTCAAATTTCAAGTACAACTACCATCAGAAATTAATTATGTATCAACTAGTATTTTTGAAATATCAACAATGGGCTTTCTGTGGATGTTCACAAGAAATATACCTTCAAAAGAAAACAACACAGAATTTCATTATTTAGTTGTAACAAGCACAAATCTTTAATAATCAGTGACTTTCCAACAAAATTCAATGACACTGACTAAGCTTAAAAGACTCTTGCTAAGCTATTATCCTCATTTGTACCAGAACAGGCATTTCCATTAAAATAACAGCTATTTGAAAAGTTCACAAGGCTAGTATATTTTGTATACTTGAAATCAATATTACACTTATATATTAGCATACAATATGTTTATTCTTTTTCCCAAACCGTAAAATGTTCAAAAACTAATTTATTTTGCTGCAATTAATTTCAGAATGTGATTAATATCCTACAGATACAAATCTTTTAACAGAATATATTAGTACTTTTCTGCTATTGGGACCAGATATGTATGGATGCATGTATGTTTTACATGTGTGTGCGAGCACATTCGTACCTACATACATACATTTCTGAATCCGGTCCCGATAACAGAAAAATACCCATATTTTTTAATTCCAGTGAAAGGACATCTTACATACATCAAAATGTGTCTTTCATCCGCAGAGAACCCATTGGCGCCGTTGCATTTTTACTCGCCAAGCTCGCGTCTCATCGAACGTGATATTTTGTAAATGTGGTTTTTAGTGTATGTAAATTCAAGTCAGCAGACAATGTTAGTAAAAATTCACAGATAATAAGTATGTAGATGTAAAACTAACAGGTTAAACGTGATATACGAAAATAAATTTGTATTAAATTCAAGTTAGCGCAGAAAACAATGTATTAAACATAACATGAAGTAAAAATTCATTTAAAAAATAAAAATTAGTATTCTTATACTTACGTTTACATTATTATACTTATACATATTTTCTCTAATTCATATAGAATACTAATATTTCTATTACAAGTGTATTTTTTCATTATTAAGAACTTTGCCTGTTGATTGATTTATTTCGGTAAGAACCATGCCGGTAAAATCCTAGTTTACGGTGCAGCCTTGGCGAGACTTTGAAAATTATCGCCAACACCAAAAATGATCCAAAGAACGTCTATATACATACTATACACACATAGTATATATATACTATATACATAGTATATACTATGTTTACCCAAAGTCAGAGAGGCTACATACTTGGGAGTTCGTTTTAACGGCTCGCTTACATGGGGTCCTCACTCCTTATTTTCCAGCACTCAGCTATTCCATTCAGGGTAGTACTCTTTATAATCATACTCCCTAAAAGGCACATCATAGGTTAGAAGTCCATAAAATTTGGCTTTTTCAATAGCAATTTGTAATTGAAATAATCTTTTTTGGCAAATATGAATCTTCCTTGTATCGTATATTTCACCAGTATAAGGGTTAATAAACTGTTTGAGAAGTTCCACATTTGTATAATGAAGAACCAAATATTCATCCCTACATATGGGGCAGGGACTGCCAGTTGTTATTACACCTCCTCTAATACAAGTTTTGCGAGTTTTCCTTGGAGTAAATTGACCCTTAAAATTACGCCGATATTTTACCCATACAGGTTCATCCATGACCATCGGGAAAGCCATAGGAGTCTCTAGGAAGCTCTGAAACTTTCTTGACGCCTCCTCACCACTGGATCTTGCTCGCAAGAAACACATTTACACATCAATATTAAGACCCATCCTTACATATGCCTCCCCTGCATGGTGCTCTGTTCCCCCCTTCCGTATTAAATAAATTGCACATTTTCCAAAACAACTACTTACGAAAAATCACAGGAGCCCCCCGGTTCGTTCGTAATGAACAGCTACACAGAGACCTTAAACTCCAAAATCTGGCGTTATTCATCAATAAACTAAATAATAATTTTTTCAAGAAAGCTATCACCAACACGGAGGTAAATTATTCTGACAATTTTAAGTATATGCTCCTAGAAATTGACATCAATTTAAGGCCCTATGCAACCCACATTTATCGGAACCCCCCATAAATACTCCTAACTTCTGCCAGCCAATTTTTGAAGTTTCAAGTATGACTTCTTCATTTACACTGGCCTGGGCCACATCTACACAATCTTCCTGCAATCCCTTATCAAGGTATTCCTGCGAAGCACTGTATGTTATGTCTCCTCTACCCAGGGTTATTCGAGGTGCCTGTTATAGCGGGATATAATTCCTTCTGAAACAGGCATATCAAAAGTATCAAAGTATACTATGTTTAACTACAAATTTTCTTTGAATGACCCGTTAATTACTCATCATATATGTCCCATTTTTACTGCTCATCATAAAGTCGCCAAATCCCATGTGCATCGGATACTAGGATTAAACCAGACAGGCCTATGTAATAAATTAATGAATGCATGACGTTTAATACATCCATCTTACATAATTTTCAGTATTTTTTTTTCAAGTTACTTGCATACAGCTTAAAGCATTTTACGCTGAAACAAATACCTGTCCTGTTTCATAATATATTTCACAATACAAATAACCTTCAACAGTAATCAAATTTTCTTCAGTAGCATTGTTGATAAAACTAGAACTTTATACTTTTATTTATATTTATTTTTTTAAAATTATTATAGGGGTTGGAAAATTCATGGTTCTGCATGCTTACAGCTGTTAATAATTATGAACATAACGTGAACAGCCATGTTACAAATTAGCATTCACCCCTCCCGCCATATTTTCTTCCTTTGATCCCGAACTGACGAGCCGAGAACCGGCATCTTTCGACAAAAATTTCTTTAATTATGCGAAAATATTTCTATTTGTTGTTAAAAAATTCAGAAAAAATAATAATAAATAAGAGAAGAATAATATAAATCTCCAAATGCAAACGACAACCTTTGCACAAGGGAATGTGATGAATTAGCTAGGTTACCAGGTTTGAACTATTATCGCCAAAGTTGGTGATGTTTACATTTACCGGGTTCTCTGTGGAAGTGCTTCCGTAAAAATTTACTAATGGTAGATAATAATTACAAATTGTTTACATAAAGCCATATTAAGTTTTTTACTCTTTATGAATTTAATATGTGGAACATGCTGATATCAAATTTCAAACTATGCAAAAATTACTTTTAAATTAAGATTTTAATAATAATAAAAAAAATTTCTAAAAAAAAAAAAAAAACAATGTTAAACTAAGTTTGAATTTGGGGCAGGTTAAAAATTTAATATTAATTGAAACTATATTAAACTAAACCCTACAATATGTTAATTTTTTATCCTTATTTCTTATAGCCTTAAATATTAAGAAAGAGATAATTAATTTTAATTCTTAGATATAATATCAATGACAGAAGAACGACTATGTCATTAAAAGGGTATTCATACAGTTATAAATCTGTCTGATTGATGTTTGCTACAAATGTTACTAAATATCAACAGCTAATATACTGTTTACCCACACTGTATGGTTATATTACATACTTTCATTGAGTGGAACAGACTCTAATCATAGATTTTTATTTTCCAGTACTCAGCTATTCCATTCAGGGTAGTACTCTTTATAATCATACTCCCTAAAAGGCACATCATAGGTTAGAAGTCCATAAAATTTGGCTTTTTCAATAGCAATTTGTAATTGAAATAATCTTTTTTGGCAAATATGAATCTTCCTTGTATCGTATATTTCACCAGTATAAGGGTTAATAAACTGTTTGAGAAGTTCCACATTTGTATAATGAAGAACCAAATATTCATCCCTACATATGGGGCAAGGACTGCCACATGTTATTACACCTCCTCTAATACAAGTTTTGCGAGTTTTCCTTGGAGTAAATTGACCCTTAAAATTACGCCGATATTTTACCCATACAGGTTCATCCCCGTAAGTAGTTTTATATGCTTTACTTTTCATATAACGAATACTAGTTTCAGGAGAAATAATTTTAGTTCTGTCTTTCGATGGATCGACTGCGGGCTTCTTTTCTTGATCATTCTCTTCCTCAACACCTTCAGCACTTTCTGAAAACAACTGAGGCCAAATCTTTATTGAACGCTTTGGTATTAAACTTTCAGGAGCAACTGGTAACAAATACCGAACATTCTGAGCTGAGCTTGTATAACCTGAACGTGACAAAATAGCAGAAGTCATATATTTGCTATTAGTTGCTTTATATTCACAAAATTTATGCAGAAAACGTCTTGTAATTTTTTGAAAAATTAAACTTGACTGCATGATCAAATTTTTATCTACGTCTAACAGATAAAATTAATAAACTTAAATTCGTTCAGCTTAAATACACAAACATACAATTATCAAACTTTAGCATCATTTCAGTTCAGTTCTCCTCAAAACATCTCCGGATCCAGCTGACAATTTATTTATTATCTTAAAATGTTACCAAATGCAAATTAAAAGCATATCATTAACTACATTATTTAGTTAATTTTTAAAACAATTATCATTATTTAAAAGACTTAAATTTTAATTTTATATGCTATTCATTTAGTAAATATATGAAACAATCAGTGCTATTAGTTCTCAACGCAACTCAACAGTAAGTTTCTCCCTGTGAATGAGGGTAAATGTTTATGGTGCAGATTTTTTTGTTTCTGGTTTCTCAAATTATTTCGTAGTTAAGATAAAAACAGCGATCTTATTTCCTACATTATATGGATCTAGATTCTGACAAATTTCTGAGACGGGCTTACAAAAGAATTAATGAAGCTAAAGCTAGAGCTAGGCCCGGTAAGCATGCTGTACATTCGTATAAGTAATATAATTACGCAATTTCAAAACTATTTTCCAACTTGCGATTCTCGAAACATTTCTTGCATTTAGTTCATGTTGGGTGTTTTCTCTATTTAAAAAATAGAAACATTTTAATAGTACAATAAAAGGCCTAATTTTGTTAATTTAAATTATCCTACTCTTTTTAAATTATTATTACTCTTTTTAAACTTATCATCAAAGAAAATGATGATATATACTGTTTCATAATATGTTATAACTTTCTTAAAAAATACTTATCGTTACATAAGTTAAGGATGTTATTTATTTGAATAGCAATGCATTTAATTTGTATTTAAAAAATTGAATTAATTTTAATATACTGTTATTGTACAATTTAATAATTAAGCAAATTGAAGTGTTACGTTTCGATGGAATCAGCATGGAATTTTTTTTTTTTTTTCCCAGTATTAAAGAAAAGATTGAAAGCAACTGTAATGAAGATTAGAAGTTTAAAGCCATATTATAAGAATAAATATTTGAGGTAGCCAATAAAAGTTGAATGTAAAACCTTCTCTGTCTATTTTTTTAAAGAACTACTCTGATATGCGCCCTCAAGTCGCCAAATTTCTCGCCAAACATTTTTGGCGAGAAACTCCATGCTGCCATATTACTATCTAATTTGTTTGTCTACATTTCGAACTTTAAGCCTAAAATCACGTTTTGAACACACAATTTAAGCTAAAAATTTAGATAGCAAAAACGTAAAGTTTCTAACCAAAATTATTTGACAAGGTTCCATGTACACAGCGATATGTTTTAACTTAGCTTGGAAGAAGGCAGCCCCATCTATAAGTTTTTGTGATGTACTATGTTACACTCTTTCAAGGTATATACTGAGTATCTGTGTAAAATAACTCAACTATCTTACACATAAAATATCCAATGTGTACAAAATCTGATAGTAATGAAAGCCTGTTATTATTTCTAATCTAAGTGCAAAAACAATTAAAAAGTATTTAATTCTAACTAATCTGTTTTAACAGTAAGAATTATTGTATGCAATTATTTTTAGAATTGAATGACAAAGATGGAAATGGATGGTCAAAACTAAATTATGCTGGCACTTTTGAGCTTAATTTAAAGTCTGTTAAGGATAATGTGGAACGCATCAATGTGAAAGATGTACCTCCAGATGTTTTCATCGAAAAGTATGAAAAATTATACAAACCAGTTGTAATTACTGGATGCACGGATCATTGGAAAGCTCGTTATAAATGGACTTTACAGGTATTTAAAATATCATCTGGATAGTATATAATTTTAAGTCCATATTATATGAATTTGTTAACTGTGTTAGTCATTTCCCTTCTCCCTTCCTCCCCCCTTAAACCAGACACTTGAAGCTCTGTAACTCTAAAACAGGAACAGAGTCATTTTCTGCCTCCCCTCCCTGGCTTGCATTTAAACTCTGGGATGACAGCTGCAGTCACCTAATTTTTCCCTTCAACCCATTTCTGCTTAGAGTGTATTATTTCATGAAAAATACACAAATGAAGGCTCGGCTGACATGAACTGCAGTCTCAGATGAGGTGCAGAAAATAAGTGCTGTGCCATGATGATGACATGCATTATGGTAGCAAATGGAGAGGGACAGGTAATGGCTTTGAAGTACCTGTTTTAAAGAAACAGATTTTAGTTAAGTATTTGTAAGCAGTGGTGAATCGTTTGACCATTTTGCTGTCTCATCACGAAGATGTTGCTCGGGGTGCACCATAGAGGTCAACTGAATTAATAGCTCTGAGAAAGGGTAAGCTTCATTTCATTTTTGATGGAAAACAGTCCAGGTATGAGTCCAAGACTCTTCTACCTCTTTTATCGCCCACTAACCTTCGAATGGACTTCCATCTTGCCAGTATTTTAAATTCTCAAATGTCACAAGGACACTATATTTATAAGCATCTGTGTCATCTTTGGGATTCAAATCTAGGCTCAGCAGCCAGCTTCCTTACATTCCAGCAGAGAGGCATATGTAAATTTTGAAATGGGAGATAAATATTTTAATATTTTCCTTTGTTGATTTAAAAAAAGTAAGTGCAGTAAAATTTGGATTCAAGTACTTAGGCATAATCTTAATCATAATACTGGGAGTTCGAGCAAGGTTCTATACCATGCTGGCCGCATGTTTGGTTTTTGATATTTCTTCCAAGTGTAATGTTATAGAGATGGTTTTCATTATGAAGTCCTCTATTAAGGCATCCCTTCCCTTAGACAGATAATCCTCTATATGCTTTGTTGTATTTAATAACTTACGTACCTTTCAGTGTAAAGTGAAATCTTCTGTTTAACTGTGATAAGCTTATGATATTTGTTTTGTTCATTTTTCATCTATTATATATGAACTGGATATGTAGCCCTGTCGGTTGATCTTTACAATATGGTAACTGGTAGTTTGGCGACATTTTGGAGGCGATAAAGGTTACTACCTGGGACTTTGGTAATAATGTGAGCAGTACTCAGTTCCGATTACGCATTATTTTGTGTGAGGGAAATGAGAGATCATGGGATATGTCATGTGATATTAATGGACAAATTACGGTTCTTGAATCGGAAAAAGGGGGAAATCTGGAAATTTTGTATTTGGTTTATTCTGTGTTGTGTGAAACAGTGTTTGTGAATTTTTGGATACCATGGCCGTAGCTAAAGAAAAGTTTATTGGACACGTAATCAAGATTCTGAAGAAGATTAGGTAAGTTAGTATTTTTAATTACTTGAGGATATTATTTTTATGCATTGTTCTAAATGTAAGGTGGAAGTAAAGGAATTTGGTATTATTGGGAAAATTGTTATTAGCAATGATTTAGTTTAAAGTAATTAGGATTGTAAGGTAATTTTTATTAATTTAATGTATGTGCTCATTTATATTTTAAGTAGTGTTTTTGAATTTAATTATATTTTAATTAAATGATAGTTATTTTGTGAATTTTATGTTTGTAGGAATTTGGTATACGTTATCAGGTAATTTCATATATGTTCTTTTTACCGGGTTTAAAGATTGAGAAAATTGTCATGTATTTTCGTGAAATTTTTCTAATTTATGAGAAAAAAGCAGTGTACATGGATGTAGTGAAGAGTGTGCGCAATGCCATTTTTGTGCAATTCTGGGATGTTTTTTTAAGTAAAAATAAGTCGACGTGTACATGGTTTAGTGATATTTTAATTAAATGATAGTTATTTTGTGAATTTTATGTTTGTAGGAATTTGGTATACGTTTAAGTTGAAGTAAACGTGCATGGAAATAATTTAAATATTTGATATTAAGTATTTGTAATGCTTGCGGTATGAATTTGTTGGTGACGTGTATAATGTAATAGATGATTTGGAGGTAAAAGTTTTTGGATATTTTATTTATTTTATATGTGGAAATGTTCATATTTGGAAAGGTTAAATACTTTTTCGCGATCAGGTAATTTCATATATGTTTTTTTTACCAGGTTTAAAGATGCAATGCCATTTTTGTGCAATTCTGGGATGTTTTTTTAAGTAAAAATAAGTCGACGTGTACATGGTTTAGTGATATTTTAATTAAATGATAGTTATTTTGTGAATTTTATGTTTGTAGGAATTTGGTATACGTTTAAGTTGAAGTAAACGTGCATGGAAATAATTTAAATATTTGATATTAAGTATTTGTAATGCTTGCGGTATGAATTTGTTGGTGACGTGTATAATGTAATAGATGATTTGGAGGTAAAAGTTTTTGGATATTTTATTTATTTTATATGTGGAAATGTTCATATTTGGAAAGGGTAAATACTTTTTCGCGATCATGTAATTTCATATATGTTCTTTTTGCCGGGTTTAAAGATTGAGAAAATTGTCATGTATTTTCGTGAAATTTTTTTAATTTATGAGAAAAAAGCAGTGTACATGGATATAGTGAAGAGTGTGCGCAATGCCATTTTTGTGCAATTCTGGGATGTTTTTTTAAGTAAAAATAAGTCGGCGTGTACATGGTTTATGTGTATGTGTTATTTTGAAAAACGCGTAAGGAGTATGGTATTGTGTACTTTTTCCCAATTTTGCAGTGAATATTTGTCATGATTAAGTAGTTTTGTTAGATAAAATTTCTAGCATAAGTGTAATTCGGCTAGTAGATTGTTGGAAGAAGTGTTCAGTAGATAAAAAGAAAAGAAACATGTCTTTACTTCGTGAAGACAAAATGGCGGCGGGGAAAAAAAAATGGAGGGTTGCTGTAGGAGAGTTGGTCGCCAAAAAAACGCCAAGTTACCATAATGTAAAGATCAACCGCTCTGTCTTTTCTTAGGAAAGGATGCCTGCTTTAAAAGCAATTGGGTTGAGTTATTCACTATAAACTATTGCCTGTTTTGTGAGTTCTCTATAAACTATCTTTTTGAATATATTAATTTTTATTTCTGTAGCAAGGGTTCACATTTTTCAATTTTGCACTAAGTGCAAAATTGCCAAATCTATAGAATGCTATCGTAAATGCTATTGTAAATATCTGTAATTGTTTAATTACAGATATTTACAATAGCATTCTATAGATCTGTAATTGTTTAATGTACAATAATAATATGTACGTTAAAAAGATTTAATGTACATATTATTATTGTAATATTGTAGTTTAAACTATTTATTTATTTATTAGTTGCTTTTAGAATCATAATTTTAAGGTCTATGTTTAATCAAAATGTGGCTATATGTGTTTTCTGTATAAGAGTTTATTTGAGGTATAGAATTGTAGATATTTCAATTCTGAGTTCAACAATGCTTAAAACTGTAAAAAAAGGCTCAAGTAGAATAAATTATATAGGCAAATACTTTCCTGATAGGCCTTGACAAATATTTTTTCACCAAATTGGTGACATTTGGCAGTTGTTGACCGACCTTGGCAACTTCCAAAAAATTTTAGAAAAATACATTTTGAACTGATTCTTCCTGATACATTTTGAACTGATTTATGACTGATTCTTCCTGAAACTTCAGAACCAAGTGCTGTACTTTAAACATGGTTCAAAGAGCTAGGATAAATTGTGATTTGGCTCTGAGATTCTTCAAAGAACATAATCGAATTATGATTTAGAATTTACTTTGTAAATGATTTTGGAAATTGATGACATTTCTCATCCTCTAAGAAGGGATTACTTAACATTCTTGTTTTTCTTTAGCTATTTTTCATGCAGCGAGTCTCAAACTTTTATAATAAATTGTGAATTTCTCCCTGCTTATCTGATCATTTAAAGAGATAACAATTAACCCATAGGTCACAACAATGTTGTTAATTCTATGGTGTTTATAAGGAAATGGGAATCAAGAGAGAAAAAAAGAAACATGTCAAAATGGAACTTAAAATTAGGTAAAACTGCAACCATGTGTTTCGCATAGATTTTAATTGAAACTCTGTTGATTTCAAGAGGGGCCTGTACTTGTTTGCCTTTGAAATTGAAAGAGTTTATATTAAAATTTATGCCAGATGATCAGTAGAATTGAAATTGGATTTGGGCTGGTTTATGAAAATTCTCACATATATGTCTTTGTTACTTAAAACTAGAGATTTGTTTTGTAAAAGGTGGATTGTTATTAAAAATAGTTCTATTTCACATTTTGTTCAGTGCGAGAAGCATATAACCCTCCAGAATGTCTTAGTAGATATCAAGCTTTGAAGACCCACTATAAAAAATTAAGGGCCCAAATCCAAGCCAGAATAACGCTGCAAAATTGACTTAATAGTCATGCAAATAACATTTTTAGAGGTCTGTCATATCTAATTATTTCCATCATCATAATGTTCTTAACAGAATCAATATTAATAGAGTTAGTTCAGTGTTGTATGTGTGTATTTTCTTCTGCCATGAATTTTATCATGAAATGAAATTCATATGAGCGCATGACCTTGGTGCTACCCTGCCAAGATTTCAGGGTTGATCTTTACATTATGGTAATTTGGCGATTTTTTGGCGAAAATTTGGCGACCAACTCTCCTACAGCAACCCTCTATTTTTTTTCCCAGTGAAGACATGTTTCTTTTCTTTTTATCTCCTGAACACTTCTTCCAACAGTCTACTAGCCGAATTACACTTATGCTAGAAATTTTATCAAAGAAAACTGCTTAATCATGACAAATATTCACTGCAAAATTAGGAAAAACTGCACAATACCATTCTCCTTACGCATTTTTCAAAATAACACATACACATAAACCATGTACACGCCGACTTATTTTTACTTAAAAAAACATCCCAGAATTGCACAAAAATAACATTGCGCACACTCTTCACTATATCCATGTACACTGCTTTTTTCTCATAAATTACAAAAATTTCACGAAAATACATGACAATTTTCTCAATCTTTAAACCCGGTAAAAAGAACATATATGAAATTACATGATCGCGAAAAAGTATTTACCCTTTCCAAATATGAACATTTCCACATATAAAATAAATAGAATATCCAAAAACTTTTACCTCTAAATCATCTATTACATTACACACGTCACCAACGAATTCATACCGCAAGCATTACAAATACTTAATATCAAATATTTAAATTATTTCCATGCACGTTTATTTCAACTTAAACATATACCAAATTCCTACAAGCATAAAATTCACAAAATAACTATCATTTCATATTAAAATATCACTAAACCATGTACACGTCGACTTATTTTTACTTAAAAAAACATCCCAGAATTGCACAAAAATGGCATTGCGCACACTCTTCACTATATCCATGTACACTGCTTTTTTCTCATAAATTAAAAAAATTTCACGAAAATACATGACAATTTTCTCAATCTTTGAACCCGGCAAAAAGAACATATATGAAATTACATGATCGCGAAAAAGTATTTACCCTTTACAAATATCAACATTTCCACATATAAAATAAATAGAATATCCAGAAACTTTTACCTCTAAATCATCTATTACATTATGCACATCACCAACGAATTCATACCTCAAGCATTACAAATACTTAATATCAAATATTTAAATTATTTCCGTGCACGTTTATTTCAACTTAAACGTATACCAAATTCCTACAAACATAAAATTCACAAAATAACTATCATTTCATTAAAATATAATTAAATTCAAAAACACTACTTAAAATATAAATGAGCACATACATTAAATTAATAAAAATTACCTTACAATCCAAATTACTTTAAACTAAATCATTGCTAATAACAATTTTCTCAATAATACCAAATTCCTTTCCACCTTACATTTACAACAATGCATAAAAATAATATCCTCAAATAATTAAAAATACTAACTTACCTAATCTTCTTCAGAATCTTGATTACGTAGCGGATACACTTTTCTTACTTCTGTTTCAGAATATTTAAAATCATACTTATATTTCACAGCAAGATACCAGATAAAATAAATAACATAATAAAACATCTTTATTTCTCTCTCGCACAACCTTAAAAAACATTTATTACTATCCTTTTCAATACCACTAAATACCCATTTCAAATTCACTTTAGTTACGGCCATGGGATCCAAAAATTCACAAACACTATTTCACACAACACAGAATAAAGCCAAATACAAAATTGCCAGATTTTTTCCCGATTAAAGAACAGTAATTCGTCCATTAATATCACATAACATATCCCATGATCTCTCATTTCCCTCACACAAAATAATGCGTAATCAGAACTGAATACTACTCACATTCTTAACAAAGTCTAACTAACCTAATCTTCTTCCGAATCTTTCTTACATGGTAGATACACTTTTATTATGGATTCAATAAAATTACTGAACGATTTTTTTTCCGAATTTGATAGAATTTGATAAAAAAAAATTCTCTTTATCACATCTACAATTCACTTTAGACAGCGCCATACAATCCCAAAATTATTCAACCCTACTTCACACAACACACAATGAAACTTAATACAAAATAATATACATCCACAGATACTTGTCCAAATTCCCCCCTTTTCCGATTAAAGAACCGTAATTCGTCCATTAATATCACATGACATATCCCATGATCTCTCATTTCCCCCACACAAAATAATGTGTAATCGGAACTGAGTACTGCTCACATTATTACCAAAGTCCCAGGTAGTAACCTTTATTGCCTCCAAAATGTAGCCAAACTA
Organism: Stegodyphus dumicola; assembly: GCF_044657685.1. Lineage (NCBI taxonomy): Eukaryota > Metazoa > Arthropoda > Arachnida > Araneae > Eresidae > Stegodyphus > Stegodyphus dumicola. The sequence goes on from NC_140776.1 coordinate 42,807,438, forward strand.
CCAGTTACCATATTGTAAAGATCAACTGATTTCAGTTTTGATATTCAGAGTATCTGACAAGGCATTTTTGTATGATAACATACAAAAAGCAATTCATATAGATTTGGACTTTGTTTGGAAGGATGGTAACCTTGTGCTGATCTAAATACTTTTTTATTGCATTACAGTGTTTATTTTTGCTTCTCATGTCATTTTTAAACTTTTATTCATAGCATTCACCATATTAAATTTTTATTTAAATTTCAGAGACTTGCTCGCAAATATCGGAACCAAAAATTCAAATGTGGTGAAGATAATGAAGGATATAGTGTAAAGCTAAAAATGAAATATTTTGTGTATTATATGCAGCACAATAAAGATGATAGCCCTTTATACATATTTGATAGTAGTTTTGGAGAAGTAAGAAAAATTTAATAATTTTTTTATGGAATTTCATAAAACTTTTATGAAATTATATGTACTTATCTCTATTGTATGTACTTACCTGAATAACGATTGCTGATAACTTTATGGATACTTTTCCATTATGCACCTGCTACGCATTTTGACAGTTTTTTTTTTTTTTTTTAATTGTAAACAGTTTCTAGTTGTAAGAATAGTTTATAGATAGCAATTTGTTATTACAAATAGCATTTATCATAACAAAGAATTTTTTTTCATTCTCAAATAGTAAAAAAAACATAAACTGAAATGTGTGAGGACATTAAACGGGAAACAAGTTTATATATCTGCTAGTATGGCAGAAAACATTTTTATCTTCGGATGTAGACGGCACCACATGAATTCTACTAAGTAGGAGTCAAAATATTGATAGGCAGTGCCTCTTTGGAATTTTATCCACCTTTTAGCATTACCCTTGAAACATTCAGTAGATTAGGCCAATAAAATTAAATGGATGCTTTATTATGAAATGATCATGTCCTGCAGCCTTCAGCTTGGATGAAATGTAACCTTTCCAGCAGTCCAAGAATATAGTTCAATCTGCTATATTATTTTCTATTATGTCCATTAAAGTCATAGCAGAATGTCCTGGAATATAGCGACTAGGAAGCCTTCTCCTGTTTCTCGACACAAACCTCTGAAAAGTTTCTGTGAAGGTAGTATGCAACCTATGTTATCTTTCCTTTCATGAACAAATTATCGTAGATTTCGACTATTTTATCAGTGCTGACAATCTTAGTTTTAAGACAAGACATCAAAGATTTGCAACAAATCACTCAGAGATAATTGTTACAGTGCACTGTGTTGTGATTTAATTGAATCTATCATTCACAAAAATTGATGTAGAAGTCTGCTCTTTGCAGCACAAACAAAAAAAATCATTGACTAATGAGAAACAGAATGAGTGAATTCTCAAACCACATTCCTTTTCAGGTGCCTTTCTCTTCTGTGCTTCTCATTTCCATGAAGACCACAGTGTGATGGTATCCATTGCATGGCAACTTCTTTGCCATCCTGAACTGAATTGTGTAATAACTGCTGACATTTTAAAATGTCAACAGATATTGGTGATTCAAAAGAAGGAATGGCTAGAAGAGCAGCTTCAGAATCAGAGAGTAGGACAGCATTTGAAAAATGTTCAAGGTGACATTCAAGTTGGGATAAGGCTTTGCGTATGGCCATAATCTCAGCATCAGAAGCAGTTCTGTTCCAACAGCACTGTAAAATGGAAAAAAGCTTTCAAACGACACCATTGCCTGCGTTAATACTGTTAGCCAGCATAGAGCCGTCCATGAACACATGTAGCCATTCACTCTCAAAGCATTGTTATTTCAAAAGACATAGATTTTAAAATTTGGTCGTTTGTTTCTTTTTTGAGGATTTCATATAACACATTAATTCTGACAACATATTCTCTTTTATCAGTTGGATATAGTGACTTCATAAAATTTTCAGCTTCCTATCAAAGACCTATGAGATGATGGAAGTTGTTGGAAAAATACTGACTGAGGAAAATCCTTCCGAGTTTTAAGGTTTCTGTCCTTCGATAAAAGGCAGTAGCTCCACAGGGAGAAACTGTCTAGTTCTTTTAATATTTTTTCCTGTAGGATTAGTGCTGTCTCCTTCATAATGGATTTAATGCACATATCGTGTGGAACTAGTAAAAGTGCATCACCTGGGGTGTTTTTAATAGCACCAGTGATATGCCAGAGAGTTTGGTTGTGAAATCTTTTGACTGTATTGATTAATCACTTGGTTATATGTCACAAGGGGTCGCAACAGTAAGTAATAAGAGGTAGAATTTAGGAACTGTATGTCAAATCAAGAATGGTTCTAGAATGACCTCTTTTAGATCCAGCAGTTCTCTTCATTAAAGTTAGCCTCTAAGTAGCATGTTTAAAATCATTTCAGAAAGCTCTTTACAAGTCAGTTTACAGTTGAAAATAACACCCAAGTATTCAAATCCCTGTACCAGTGAACCCTAATATAAAAGGTGTAATTGCAAAGTCTGATGAGTAAATAAAAATGTTTGATAAACCATTTCTCTAAATTAACTTCCATATTATGAGTACAGCACAAATTTTGTAAAATTTTTAGAACCTGATGTAAAATAACTATGAATTGTTTACAGTTAAAAAGCCTGAGATTTTTTAAATACCAATAATGATAAATATATTTTACAATTTGCTGTGTATTCTAATGTCTGTGATAAGTTTTTTGTGTTTCTTTTGACCTCGCTCTTTCTTTTCACCATTGACAGAACAGCTGGTCCACATGGTTAGGTGCTTGTCAGCCAGTTAGAGTTTTATTGTTGTTATTTTAAGTATATTTGTTATTTTAGGATATACTATCTAGGCTTTAATATAACATGATCCATCCTTAAACTGTACTTTATGTAAACCTCTCTCATCTTATATGTATAGTGTAACCTAGGGGTCAGCAACCTTTTTTACTAGGAGGGCATATTTCAGAAATGCAGAAGTTCTGCAGATACTTTGGGGCAGCTATAGTAATAATAAGTATATAATTATATCAAAAGAAAGTTAATTTATATGGATTGCAAAAGTTCTAATATTTTAACAGTTTGTTTTTTATTGCAAAAACCTTAAAATTGTTGCTAACCAAGCAAGAGAACCTGCAAATTGTTGTAATGCAAGTGAAATAAGTTGTTGATGCAGAACAATTGGCTTAAAGGAAATTTTTTACTTTTTACCAAGCATTGTTTTTTTACAATGTTACCTTTGAATTTGAAGAGAAGAACATGTACTGTGCTTGCAACTGAAAATACAAATTTATGAAATGATTAGTTTATATATGAACAAAATTTTCACATGTAAAGCATAGCATATTGTGGTTGGGCACAGTATACGAGAATAGTGGAAGCAGAATATACTGTATGCAGAACTAGATGTTTCTAGCAGTTGAAAAGTGATTAATCTAGTGAGATAGTGTTTTCTAGATGTCGCTAAGATTCAGTTTCTGTCAAAAATTTAATTGTGAAGTTGATAAAATGTAAATTTTTATTAAAATTATTCAATATGAGTGTTTGCTGTCTAGATATCTAAAATTTAGAATTTAAATGTACAAACATCCAGCATTTTAAATATTTTGTGGGTAATGGGGTGCCAACACCTTATATAAACATTTAAAAAAATGTATTAATGGAATTTACTGCTGTAATTTTGACATAATTTAAAAAGCAAGTAGTATTTTTATAATTACATGTCCAGTGTTCATATTACTTGAAATGAAAATCTTTTTTTTTTTTTTTTTTTTTTAACTACTAGCTGTACCCGCCCGGCATTGCCCGTGCATTTAGAAAATGCAGATAAGTGAATAGCGCAGGAATAGTAGTGTAGGACATGTAGACTGTCTCTCTCTCTTCCCCCCCCCCCACAAGCTACAAAAAAGAAATGAATTGTAATTAATCGATTTAATGTATCGTCAAAACAGCAAACTAACGCTAGAATAAAGAAATCAATTGTTACAATCGAACGTTATTTGAAAACAAATAATAATATCAGTGAGTCAAAAAAACCGTCATTAATTAATTATAAATAATTTTTTTAAAATTTTTCTAATTCAAAAATCGAAAATCGGGCTTCGAGGTCTGGTGGCCAGCCCCTTTGTGCTTCCGTATAAAAAATTCCAGGTCCCTGCGTGCGATAGATTTGGCTGGAGAGCTCGGTCAGACAGACAGACAGACAGATAATTAATTATAAATAATTTTTTTAAAATTTTTCTAATTCAAAAATCGAAAATCGGGCTTCGAGGTCTGGTGGCCAGCCCCTTTGTGCTTCCGTATAAAAAATTCCAGGTCCCTGCGTGCGATAGATTTGGCTGGAGAGCTCGGTCAGACAGACACATTACACTTGCTTTTATTATTATAGATTTCTATTGGCCCTCTGTGTACTACATATTTCTCTCGGTACTATTTAGCATCCTAGGAGAAAAAAGTTGCTGGATGACTATGACATACCTATCTATTTCCAAGATGATCTTTTCAAATATGCTGGAGAAGAAAGGCGACCTCCTTACAGATGGTTTGTAATGGGATCTGCCAGATCTGGGACTGGCATACACATTGACCCACTGGGAACAAGTGCATGGAATGCTCTAATTGAAGGACATAAAAGGTACATTTTAAGGATATTTGTAATCCTCATATACATCAGTCTAAGAATAAAATTATTAAATGCAAATTATAATTCATGAAATTAATTATTTAATGAATTTTTTGGCAAAGAAAAGGATAAGTATTTTAGTACTAAAATAATAGTATTGAAACAGTGTCAGAGAGCATTTATCTTGATCTGTTCATTTGTGTGAAACTAAAAAGGGAGGAAGATGAAAAGGAGCTGGAATATGCTTAGTTGCAATCTGAATGGCAGAGTAATAAAATAATATTTATATTTATAGCATAAAATATTTTTAATTTCTAGGAGTATATGTGAAGAATAAATTGGAAACCTTTATGGCTACATAAAATTCATAGTTACGTTATAACCATGCCAGGTGTTGTAATGCTGAAGAAAAGGCTCACATAGTTTTCAGTATTATAGGTCGGTCCCTCGTATGCCTTTGTGATATCTAAAAGTTTAATGGCACATTTTGAGCATCATGTTGTGGCCATGATTATCACCATCAGTGATTCCAATCAGCATATTAAACATTTCCAACATCAGTTGCTTTTTTTAAAAAACAAATATTTTCCTTCCCCCCTTGCCTCAGTTTCCCTAAAATTTCGGTCATAATTTGTTTATTCAAGATGTATTACTTAGAACTCAAATCCTTTTTACATAGGGAAGTATACTAGCCATTTGCATTGCCAACCTAAAATAGAAATTAAATAAATAAATAAAATTTAAATTTAAAAACTAATAAAAAATATTGATTTCAATGAGCCAGCTAGTGCAGTTTCATAGGGTATGTCCAATATTATTCCTTAGAAAGATTTAATGATTTTAATAATAATACAAAGTTATTGCTTTTTTATTACACTAATTTAATCATTTGTTGTTCCTGTACAGAACTGTGGATGCAATAGAAATTAAACAATGAACTGTAAATGTAATTTCTTTGACGTGATAGCTACTTTTAATTATGCTCTGGAAAAGACTAGAATGAAGAAAATGTTTTAAAGCGGTTTATTTTTTAATGCATTGAAATGTCTTTGCATTGCTATGGCATCAACATAATACCAAGTAAGAAATCTTGCCCTTAAAATATCCATGCTTGAAGATGCATGTGCTTAAAATGTTTTTCAGTTATTCTGTAAGTTTGAGTAATAAAGTGGGATGTTGATCAAAATGGCAAGATTTCCTTAAAAACTTCATTACAGCATGAAAGTATCTTATTGTTTAACAATTAAATACAAAGAATGAAGTATAACTCATTATTTCTTTCTATCAGACCTGCTTAACTATATTTGCCTTAGTTTTAGTAGGTTATTCTATTTTTCAGTATATATTGACAGTACTGATGTTAGCTGAAGTATCTTTTATTTTGTTGATTTATTTATTTTAGTTAAAGAATTTGATGATAGGGAACAGAGTAGTCAGTCCTATAGGTATTAATAATTTGTATAATTTTAATTTTAAAATTCCTCTTTTTCTCTAAACCTATGCAGCAAAATGTGGCAAATCTTTCTCAGGGAGCATTGGAAAAAATCAAGAAGAAGCTTAAAAATGTCACCAAATGTAAACTAGCCTGTATGGATTAAACCTAATAAATACTGAAGAATTTCTTTACAAATTATTAGCATGAATACACCTAAGCAGAACAGTTGCATCTAAAGTGTTTGGATTACAATATGACGTCTCAAAAAAGAATTTAACTGTGAAAAAATTTAAAAGGCCATAAAGTTTTAACACCCTACTCCCCATAAAAGAATTCTATATTGCATACCATATGGCATCAGAAAAACCTTTTATAAATAATTCCCGCCTCTCAACTTAAAATTTTTCTTACCACAAAATTGTATAAAATTTATTAACACATTCGCTGCCACTGATGCGCTGGCGCGTCAGCATGGCGCTACCTCCCATGCCGGTGACACTCTGGGGCGACAATCGAGTATGATAAGTAAACTGCTTTAGTTTTAGTTCGGATTTAGAGGTTGAACGATGAGGTTTTTGTGGCACGTTAGTGAAGCATTATTTTTATATTTTCGGTGCGTGGTTTTTAAATTTTGTGTTTAAATTTTTTTTTGTGCATTTTTAAAAATGGCAGACAGTACAAGTATTGCAGGACCTTCACAGCCTAAGAAAAGGAAAGTAAGTAAAAAACTGACTGATGCCGAAATATTAGAATTACTAGAAAAGAGTGATCTTTCTGATTATGACAGCGTAGACGATGAAGATTACGGTTGGGATTCTACGAGCGAATCGGAAGGAGATAGTGATGTCGCTGTGGATAACTTAGAAATGTCGGATTCTGACACAGAAGATCAACAATTACCGGTAATCCGACAGGTTGACTGGAAAACAGATTCAAGTTGCATGGTAAGTCATACATTTACAAAATCTGAGTCCTTGCTAATACAGCCAACTGAAAGTACTCCTATCGGATATTTTCGCCTTTTCCCCACTGAAGTATTTCTGGAAAAAATAGTCGAAGAAACAAATCGTTACACATTAGAAATACAAAATAGCGATAAAACGAAAGAAAAGTCACGAATAATGCTTTGGAAAGATTTAAAAGTGGATGAATTTTTAGTTTTTTTGGGAGCATTCTTGCAAATGGGGACAGTAAGAATGAATAGACTTCAGGACTATGGAAGGACCCATTATTTCATAATGCAGGCATTGCAAATAGCATTAGCCGAAATCGGTTTTTATTAATTTTACGTGCATTACATTTTGCAAAAAATAGTGAACCTGGAGAACCTCAACCTACAGACAGGTTATATAAAATACGCCCTGTTATCGATTTTTTTAACGAAAGAATGTGCGAGATATATTATCCTAATAGAGAACTTTCTTTGGATGAATCTATGGTTCTCTGGCGAGGTAGATTATTGTTTCGCCAATACATAAAGAATAAAAGACATAAGTACGGTATAAAACTTTATATTTTGAGCACATCAAGTGGAATAGTGCAAAAGATTGCCGTGTATACTGGTTTATTAGATGACTATGGAGGGCAAAACCATACACAAAAAATTGTTTTGCATTTACTGAATGAAAAATTAAATGTCGGTCACCATGTTTTCATGGACAATTATTATAATAGCTTTGACTTGGCCAAGTTACTGTTAGATAAAAAGACACACTGCACAGGCACATTGAGAACCACTCGAAAAAACACTCCAAAGAATGTTCAAACTACTAAATTGCGAAAAGGCGATACTATTGAAAGGTATTGTCAGGGAGTAATGATCGGAAAATGGAAAGATAAGCGTGAAGTGTCTTATATTTCTATGGAATACAAAAATGAAATGGTTGACATTTTAAATAAACGAAATGAAATAAAGCAGAAGCCTCTGCCAATCATCAAATATAATGCATTTATGTCTGGTGTAGATCGGCAAGATCAAATGCTGTCATATTATCTCTCGGAGAGAAAATCACTACGCTGGTATAAAAAATTGTTCTTTCATACTATTGAAGTAATGCTAATGAACATGCCCTTTATAATAAATATTCCGGAAAAAAATATCACTTTACGAGTACCGACTGAACGTTGTAAAATCACTTTTGCCATCAACAGACGAACAAAAGCCGACTCCCAAGAATCTCAGACATACTCTTCAGAAAAGAGAACTTGCACCTGGTAAAACCAAAATACAAAGAAAAAGGTGTACATCTTGTTCCTCTCAAGGCAAATGCACGGACACTACGTATGAGTGCCGTGACTGTCCCGACAAGCCAGGATATTGCTTGAATTGCTGTGAAATATACCATAAGTGATAATATATTTATGCAGTACTGTTCTACACTGACATTTTGTTTGTAATAAGTTTAATTTTTTTTCATTTTCTATTATGTTGTTTATGTATATTATACAATATTTGTTACATTTTATAATCTTACATTTACATTTATACATATTTATGTTTTACTGTTACATTTTATAATTTTTCATAAATTTCACTTCTCTTTATCCAATTAAACGTTTTATTTCTTTTAAACTGTGACTTTATATAATGTGTCAATAATTTCGCAGAAAAATGATGAGACGCGCCAGAGCATCAGTGGCATACAGATAATAAGTTGAACGTGAGGTGCCACTGACGCTCTAGAGCGTCCGAAATTTTTTTACACTAAACACGAAAATAAAAGGTTTTTCTTTTTTTCTGGCTTTACTATCAAAATATTAGGAACGTTTTTAATCATTAAAACACTTTTTTTTAATTCGGCTTCTGAGGATGGATATATAAATTTTGGTGGCAGCGAATGTGTTAATTAAATATATAAGAACTAAATCGGTACTTTTCCGTTTTGCCGGTGCAGACGATAAAGTCGCCAATAATGGTACAACCGATGCCAAACGGAATATCCTCGCTGGTAACCTTTTACTCCTCATTTTCAAAAGAAGCCACAGCCATTTCTTATCAGATTGATTGTTTCTTTCAATACTGGCATACAATTGCATAGAAGTTTTATAGTTCAATTTTATGCCCTATGGCCATTCACTGGCGGTAATTGCATTGATTAGGATGCAATCACACCACTCATCTGATGGCGAAAATATAGGTTAGGTTAGGTCATTTAATTATGGCAAAGCCTCGAGGGCTATCTGCCTAAGGGCAGTGATGCCTTCGTGGAGGACTTTCTAAGGGAAACTGGCTCATATACACATTACACATGGGGAAAACCCAAAAACACCCATGCAGCCAACCTGTTTGCAGGATTCGAACTTCGGACCGAACTACCAGTGTTCAATGACTTTACCACTCAGCCGCTGCGAAAATATAGAAAAGGAAAAGTCAAGGATTAAGTTCATCAATTCTAATGAGAACGCACTTGTGAAGTAAAGCACTGCGGTTTTACATAATTTCTGAGTAAGCTATTCGTAAGAATTAAATGAATTGCATTTAAACTTCTATTCCATATTAAGATTTAACTTGAAATTAATGTAGATCATTACTGAGAGAATTAGATTTTTGTAGCGTTGTTTACATGAGATGAGAACACCTTGCATCACGTTGATCAGGATGTTGTACCGTAAAAGTATAGTAAATTTTTAAATTAATGTCTTTTTACAAATTTATTGTCTTTATTTATTGGCTTTTTTACAAAATTTGAAACGACATTAAAATGTTTATATCTTCAAAGTAAAAAATTCTTAGAACTAATATTTGTAAACATTTTTTTACATGTATACTGTGTATTGTTGCCAATAAAGTCTGCTTGGCAAGATTTGGACCGGCGAAACAGAAAATTACCTGTAAGTCATTCAGATTAAAGGGTTTTAAAAAATTATTCGAGCTGCAGTATTTCTTTAAATCTCCTAATTTTTAATCAATAACAAACAGATTAAATGTGGAAGATAACTGATATCTTATCCTTTGCCAAATGAGAGCACACTTTAGGTAGAAGATAAAAGGAATTTATTTCATGTAGTATCAATAAATTGCTTTTAAATGGATCCATGACACATACCAGACACGGATAGTTATACGACAGGAACATTTAGTCATTTAACCGACAAATTTAGCTAACTGCATGGTTAGCTTACAACGCTTATGTGAAAACATCTAACAGTGTTTTAGTAAAATTTGTTCATATTTATCAGATAAAAGGCTGTTTTCAGGGATACATGATGGGAAGGTTTATGGACAAGTACCACATTTTTTTTTTATAATGCTAGAAAGTCCAAATTTTAAAAATGGACAGAAAAGCAACTTCATTTTGGCAAAGATTTTGAAATCCATTTCCAGAGATAGGTGCGAAACGATTTTATGTGGAAAGAAATTAGTAGAGCAATGCGAAAACATGTGCAGTCTATCGAGGAAAATAATAATGAAACGTGAACAAGCTGTTGTATTAGAATTTTGAAATGGTTTGAAAGATTGTCATTATGTCAAAGAGTTAAAAAAAGTACAGTTTACTTGAGAAGCTCTCTGTGTAATTTTTGTAGATACAAAATCAAAATCATGATTAAGTGTCTAATTGTGATTAGGTACTAAAAATTTCTTTATTTCTCCTTCCAAACATATGATTTATGTTCCTTAAAGAGAAATTTCACCACTCTTTCAGTTTAGTGGATCTATGTCAAACCTCATAGACATAATAAGCATGATTCGTAGACCTCATAGACATGATTCATAGAAAATAAAAATCAAAGATGGGATAACTGCAAAATGGAACTATTTATTTTTTTAACAATTGCTTTGTTTCAACAGCAAAACATAAGAGATGTAGCAGTGTATGAAGTAAAAGTAGAACTCTTTTCTGTAAAATACCCATAAATATTATTTGAAATTCTTCAGTGTTAAACATCCTATTTCACAGTAATAACTATGAATGATACATTTGATTTTTCATTGATGGCACTTGCCTCATATTTCATTAAATTCATCGGGGTTGAACTGAACTCATATTTCAGTAAAAAATTTTGTAACTTATTACTTAAAATCCTATTTACATAAAAGCCTAAGGAATATTACATTTCATTATTTATAGGCATGTTTCAATTTAAAAAAGGGGGGATCTCCATTTACTAGACAACTTTCATTTTCAGGAAGTAGAAATTGCCAATTCGACTTCAAATGTTTCACATATTGGACATAATTCTTGGTTTAGAAACAAAATTGTTTACAACAGGGTTGCCACGCTACCTGGAAAACCGGAAAAAGTCAGGGAATTCATAAATTGACCAAAAAATTCAGGGAAAAGTCAGGGAATTTAAGTGTTTTAGTCAAAATCTGGAAAAGTCAGGGAATTTCATACAACGATCCCGCCAAAAAAGGCGAGTTTTGCGCCGACGTCGGAAGAGATAACTTTTTTGGCGAATTGTGTATCACGTGAGTGTCATTCTGGCAGCTGGCATAGAGCCAATTTTCGCAACTCCTTTTTAGAAAGGCAAAGCAAGTTTCGTATCGTATACTAGGATTTTACCGCAAAATCTTTTTTTTCTTTTCTTTTTAATAAATACCTTGTCATTTTGCAGTAAAATAAAAAATAGTAATAAATCATCTAGGATAACCATATTCGCTAAAATATCGTTGATTATTCTAATTAAATTTTTAAGTAATTATATTTATTTTTATGTTATTCATATCATTTAATGTTGCTTCTTCCCTCTAAATTTATTTATCATTAGTAAATAATCTTTCCAAATTTCAGGAAATTTTCTCTGGAATAATCCTGAAATTAATTCTAGCAGTACGATGACATCACGAAATTTAATGCACATATTTTTTCCTTATGTATGCTGCGAAATAAATATAAAATACCTCAATTTAGTAAAAAAAATCATTAAATAGATTTCTTTCTTTTGTTTAGCTGCAGAATGTCTGCAAAAAAAAGCCTTATTTTATTCCAGATTGGGCAGATTCTAATTTCAATCTTCAGTAGAGAAAACAAATCCTATTATAATTATATTTGTGTTTTCAAGTGTTAAGGTGCTTTTTAAGAATACACCTCACACAAATTAAATTTACCTAAAATCTAACCTAACTTTTAGCATTGCATTGTGATTTATAAGAACCGGATTAGCCTCGTGTTGAACTGAGGATGATCATGAGTAATAATTAAATAAAACGTACATTTGTTATCCAATGTATATATCTTAAATTTTATTAAGTTTTTTAAGTGGAAAAGTAAACAAAATTATCAAACAAAGTGTACCAAGTATAATTAAGAATAAATGTCCTCTGGGATTTATTGAATAATTAAGTGAATTTGCTACACAGTACAAGTAATACCATAATTAATTTACCTCTTAGCAGAGCCAACGTACATTACGCGGATAGACTAGAATTTTCTCGAAACATACCTGGAAAACCTGGAAAAGTCAGGGAATTTCATTCTCCTCTTGGAGTGGCAACCCTGTTACAAATTTGTACACAAATTTGTTTCTCTTTGTTTGCTTTTTCATGCAAATCTTATCACACTGTCAACTGAATATCTCTTTTCTAATATTACCTGTATCGTGCTCCCAAAATTTACTTTTCAGAATACTTGCTATTCAAGAAACTAATCATTTGAAATAAGTTTCCATTGAGACGGTTTTCTGCCACAGACAGTGATGAAGCTTTTCCAAAATATTCCTCTTGCTCTCATAAATGACCTTCAGCTGTAAATAATCATAACAATCTTCTTGTCATAATGTTTCATCTCTCTTTTAGTTATAAAATTGCTCAATTTAGTTGCAGGATTCCAAGTGAGTATTTAGGTTATCTTTGCAACCATCAATAAATTTTTTTGTTTAATTCTTAAAGATTCCAGCCCTGGTTTCAATTCTTGTAAAATTTTAAAATATGGTTTATTACCTATCTTGTGGAATTTTGACTTAACACAGTTTGTCATATATCCACAAACTGAAAGAGCATTGAAACATATTGTTAGGGAACATTCATCATAGGTTCGAAAAGGAGAAACAAACAAAATTATGTCAGCTAATCACAATTAGATGTTAAATCATAATTTTTGACTTTTGATCTACTATTTTCCATGATAGATTACGTTTGCTTTCACTTTGCTGCACTCATTTCTTTCCATATAAAATCGTTTCATTCCAATGTGTAATTGTTCTCGAAATTGATTTAAAAAATCTTCGCCTAAATGGGGTTACTTTTCTGTTAAAAAATCCACAGACTCTCGACTCTCTTAACTGTCTAAGCAGCAAGGCCGTATATATACGGCCTAGAATATTTTTTGTGATATCTGTAAGAATGTATATATACCTACATATTAAAATATGTCAAATAAATTAAGGAAATATATCAGAAGAAAATAAATCCAGGTATGAAATACCAGGAGAGTTTTTACATTAAAATAAAAAAATAATAATTTGTTCTCATAGTAATTTTGGGAAACTTGTGCTTTATTAGCAAAAACCCTGGCCGCTCAGAGGGTTAAAGACAAAAATGTGGTACCTATCCATAAGCCATTTTATTGTGTACTCTGGAAATATCCTTTTGTCAGATAAATGTGGACAAATTTTACTAAAATATTGTGGCATTTTGTTTTATCTATCTGTATGCATGGTCAGCTATTATTGCACTGTCAGTTAAATGTAGTGTCAGCGAAATGTCTGTATCAGTTAAATGTAGTGTCGGCTAAATTTACCTTACTGTAATAAATGTAGCTGTCAGTTAAGTGATCTGTTAGCTAAGTGTCCTGCCATCTAAATGCCTGTGTTGGCTAAATGTCTTTTTAGCCAACTGCTGTGGACAGAGTGTCTTATTGCTGAAGTGTCCATGACTGCTTTTAAATAACTAAGTTTATTGAGTAAATTTGAACAATAAATATTTTAAGCTGTGTTGAATGGCATGACACCAGATAGATGTTAAATATAAAAATTATATTGTGGGCACTGTCAAGACATTGTTTTCAGATTCCTGAATTTTTTAATCAAAAATAAGTTTGTACAAAGCTTAAATAATTCAAAAAAACAAATTTGGCTTAAAATTTGGGCTTTGAGTACAGGACTTTGCGTGCTCAAAATTTGGTGACTGTTGGTGCTGTCATCTTTCCACAGTTTGATGAGTACACATATAGATTTTTCATTTTTTAATGATGGAAATTGCTTATTGTCTGTAATATTTATGTGGATGATTAATGATGTAATTGTTTAATGATGGAATATTTATGTAGTATTCAGATTTTTATGGACTTAACTAATGAGTTGTCTGTCTGTAAAGTTAGTAATTGTGTGCATTTAAATTAAACAGATGGTGCCTTTTTCCCACACATACGCCAAAGGAGATGATTAAAGTTCGTCCAGAAGAAGGAGGTAAACAAGGTGATGAAGCAATAACATGGTTCCGATATATATACCCACGCACACAAAGGTCCAGTTGGCCTATTGAATGTAAACCTGTGAGTAGAGTGTTGAAAAAAACTCATTAACTCTCAGTGCTTTGATTCCTGTGCATTGTAAACGATGCATATTTTAAACCTTAAGTATCTGTATTCTGTAACACTTAATATAATTATTCATTTATTGTCTACTCTCCTTTTACATTATATTTTTTATATCAGTGTTTAACAGACAGAACCATTTTTAAATGGAAGTATCGAGTTTTGTTCATTTTTAAAAGTTGGTAGATATAATAATAGAGGAAAAGCTGCTGAAAGATTACTTTTGTTAGATAAAGAAAAAAATATTATTGTGTCGTTGGGGAACATTCTTTTAAAGTTGCAAAAACTGCTAACAAAATAAAAATTAATCTTCAATTGATATTTTTGTGTACAATATTTTTGGGATCAACTGCAATTTACTTTTCTATCTCTCTCTTTTCTTTTCTTTTTTTTTTTTTTTTTTGATGTTTTTGTTGAGGGGGGTGAGTGTGTTTCTGTTAGAAATACAATATGCATTTCTCTTTTATGGTAAAATAAAAGGAAGAGGGAGTTGATTATAGGTGTAAATATTGTTTTGCAATGCCTGTAAATTTTGCTTTTTATTTTTTAGCTTGAAATTTTACAAAAACCTGGTGAAACAGTATTTGTGCCTGGTGGTTGGTGGCATGTTGTTTTAAACATGGATACAACTATTGCTGTTACACAGAACTTTTGTAGCCTCACAAATTTTCCAATAGTTTGGCACAAGACTGTTCGAGGGAGACCAAAGCTTTCTAGAAAATGGTATAGGATTTTAAGAGTAAGTCTGATGTGTAATTTTTTTATTAACATTTCAGTGGCATACAATACTTTTAGCAAAATTTCATTAGATTATATGCTTTATTAGTACATTTGTACCAATAAACTATATGTACTCTAATTAGCATAGCTTTATTAGCTTTTATAGAACTTTTATTACTGTCATTTCCAGGTTAAGCTTTTATTAAAAAATTTATATATTTGACTTGTATGTTTGAAACTGATTGAAGAATCTATTATAAGATTCTTAATATATATCTCAACACTGAAGTTATTTTGTTTAAGATAAAAGTAAATACAGAAATTTACTGATATTAAGATAGTTATAACTTCAAAACCATTGAGAAGGAGATATTTTTCTTCAATAAACTTTAACTTACTATGCTTTTAAATCATCGGGGGATTAATATCAGATTTTCAGTGACATCATAAATTATTGCTCTATGTACCAATAAACTTTAGTATATTAATTTTTTTTTAATATTGTTAAAATATAAAGAATATTATCTTCATATTACAAATTTTTGACTGCATCTCATTTATGGCTGAATAATTTGGTACCCACATTTAATTATGTGTTTAAAATCTTGAGGTTAAAATACTACATACTTTCTAATTATTCCTACCCCATTTTCAACGTTTGACAGAATTGCTCTGTTTTAGGCATATTTTTTAGTGTACACAAGTGAATAGCTAACCCATGCTTATGTGTTGCTCGGAAGTTTTGGAGTACATGTAGGTTTATACACTGTATATTTAACTGAATAGTATCCACTGACTGTAAAATATATGTTGAGATTTTTGTTTTTTTGTTGTTAAGATAGCCAAACAAGTGGTTTGGTTAGTTTATAGTCATCAGTGAATTTGCAGCTTTCTTTGGGGATGTGAATAATCAGAAAATAGCAAATATTGATATGTGTTTCTTCATCTTACAATAAATGCCTGTTTTTAATTTCCCTGTTTTAATTAATGTACAGCTATGATTTTAACTTTTATATTTATTCAGATCATTGAAAAACACTTCAGTTTTGTCATTGGTCATTTTAATGAGTAAATTATACACACAACAATAATAGACTTTGAAAGTGCTATGTAATCCTTCATTAATATTATTCATAAACTAATATTGCTGTTTAAAATATAAGCATTTTTAGATATAAGCTGTTCAGGAATTTATTATTAAGGTATTTGCAGAATTTTGAGAAGATGCTGTGCAAGGAAGGTAACATCCATATTATAAAAGCAAAATAAAAATATCTATGACTTTTGACCAATTTGGTGATATGTATAAGATGAATATATTCAACCTTGACCCACACTATTAAAAGGTCAAATTGCTATAATGCATTAAATAAATCTGTAAGAATTGTATTTCATGCTATTCATTCCTTTTTTTTTTAAGCATATATTACACTAGTCATCAAAATTAAAGGCTAATAATAGAAATAAAATGTAACTGATACTTAATGAAAAATTATTGGTAGAAATGCCTATAAAAGCATTCGTTAATATTAATTACAATGTTTGGCAGTTGATTATGCACAAAATATTGAAATTATTATGATCAAATTTATGGAAATTGGCAAATGATAGAAAAATTAAATCGCCTCTTGTGGAAAATTTTTTTCTTTAATATGTTGTACGGTCACCTTAGACAGATATGCATACCTCACATCTTGCCTTTATAGACTTTGCCAAAGTGTTGATGAAGTCTTGTGGAGTTGCACACCACTCTTCTGAAAATACACTTTTCATTTCCTGGAAAGTGCAAGAAGAATTAAGTGTGCTAAGGTGCCCTGAGGCATCCCACACATGCTCAGTCGGCTTTCAAGTCAGGTGAGTAAGGTGGGCAGTCCATTCGAGTAATATCTTCTGTTTGCAAGTATTCCGACACCATATATGCTTGGTGAGGCCAAGCATTGTCATCCATTATCAAAAACAGGGCCAACAGACATCCCTAAACAGTCTAACTTGGGGGTTCCAATACCTTTTCTTCATACTCACAGCAGTCGCAGAATCTCCTTGAAAGATATGCAGCTTGGTGTGGCTATTTGTCATGATTCCTCTCCAAACCATTAAACTGTGGTTGCAGATCCTTTCTCTCTCTCTAGATCGAAACATATCTGAAATCACTGTTCATGTATCTGGATTTGTCAGTAAACAATACTCGGGTCCAGTCACTGCAGCTGCATTGAACATTACGATGGCACCAGTTTAAATGGGTCCTTCTAGAAGCTGGATTGATTGACTGAGACACAAACCATTGGTTTTCTTGAATACAGTCCAATCTCATGAAGCCTTCATACAGCAGTAGAACAGCTAATTCGAGCTCCTGTGGCAGCCTGAAGGTCTAAAACCAAATCTCCTGTAGCCACTTCATGGCTTCTCCGAGCTGACAATGACAGAAGTCTTCTGATGCGGTTCTTGCTCACACTTTATTAGGCTATCTATCAACTGATCCAGTGCTTAAAAAGCAACTTCAAACTATTGATATGACACTTTGAGAGAGATTCAAATCTTGGACATCTGCCATTTGTGTTTGACCTTTCTCGATTCTACCAATCATTCGCCACTTTTGACCATCACTTAAATGATGCCTTTGTGCTATAACTACTTGAATATTGATCACTGTCAGAAACCACATTCACTTTTAACAATATTAAAGATCAGAATTCCAACATGCTTCCATGGCGCACCACATTCTCAATCATCAAATTTGCACTTTTCCGGCACAAACATATGCACAGAAATGCAATTTTGTGTTCAGTAGTATTTATGTAACATTTTAGAGCATTGGGCATTGATTGCTTAGTGAGCACGTGTTTTCTCATTATCCTTTAATTTTGACGACCAGTGTATATATACCTTTTTCACAGGTGCTATATTATGCAAGTTTCTAATTATATGAAATTTCAATAGCTAAAATACTCAATAACTCATAATTTTAAATGTATACATACACTGTTTTAGACAATTAAATATCCAAATTATTATTTTTGGATTCTGTGTTTAATAATATATTTTAGTGTAAGCATTGCAGGCTGTTCTTCCATTTCAACAATATTGTAAGTTTTCAGTTATTTAATATGTCACATATTTATTTTACTGACAGTTTGAATTACAGATTAATTTTTATGCAGGAAAAAAGGCCTGAATTGGTAGCTATTGCTGATCGTATTGATGTGAATTCTAAAACAGGAGTTGCATCTGACAGTTCAAGTGGATCTAGTTCCTCCTCATCGTCATATGAATCATCTTGCTGTTCAAGTTCTGAAAGTGATGACTCGGGGAAAGAAAGCATTAGTGATCGTAAGAGAAAAAGGTGCTGTACACACATCCTTTTTAGAAATAGTATTTAATGCTTTAACATCTGATGTCTATTGGGTTCAGTCTGCAAGTAAAAAGATGATTGTTCTCTTTTGTAAGGGTTAAAGATGTCAGAACTTTGGATGTCCTATGTGTAATTTGATAGCTGATGATTCACTGAATGTGAGCATGACTAGGCTGTGATGCATAGGCCACATGCCCGATTGCTACTCCTTGTTATTAGCAGGCGAGTGTGTGGTTTTCCAAACACTGTTTTTTCTTTTTGTTTTTCTCTCTTCCTTTATTTCTGTGACATATTGAATAATTACCAGAGTTTGACCAGTAGAAAACTTAAAATTATCTTTATGAATCTCTTTCAGATGTATTACTGCAAAATATCTTCAAATAATAAATTACAGAATGGAAGAAAAATTTGGTTAATATTTGAAATATATTAAAAGGAGCTGTATACTGTATTTTAAACAAAGAAAAATTCTCTATACTAAATGTATGAAATGAAATTTTCAGTCTTTTGAAAAGAAGCCTGTATGAGGCATAATGCAGAATTACATGCTTTTTCTGTAGTTAAGTCCTCTTAAGTAATTTAGACTAATTAGACAATTATTTCAAATTGAGAAACTTTTGTTACTAAGAATAATGTTATTTTTAAGTTTTGTTTATAAATAATGAACTTGTGAATTTAAGTGATGAAAACAGTTAAAGGAACAGTGATAAAAATGAATGTGTAGCTTAAATGATTTTGTTGCTAAGAACAGAATTTGCACAAGATCTTTATCGTGCCTTTCCAAATCTTGAAAATCTGGAAATAATTATTTCTGCAAAAAATAATTGTAAATAAGAACATAGAAAATGTGATATAAGCTAGGGTAGGTTGAGTTGTTGGGTTACAACTTTTTAAACATTAAAAAAAAAAAAAAAATAATAATAAGTGTGATCACCTCAAACCAAAATTTAAGCTCTACAGCAATTTACCATTTACTGTATTATATTGTTCAGGAGCTCCTGGGGTAACAAAGTGTATCTATAATAAATGGAACTTTAGAACTTTTGGAGAGTGCTACATCAGTGTAATAATGTGTTCCACTCATGTTCTGTCAAATTTATATCTAGAGAATATGTAATCTACTCCAGTTAGATTCTTTTGTCCTTAAGGTAATTGGTCACTAGTGCAACCCAATGGGGTTAAGCATTATTGCATATTAAAAGAATATTATTATTGATTGCCTCCTAAAACATTTGAAGTCATAAAACTCAAGAACCCATCTCTGTATATTTTGACATTCATAGTTGCATTGATAAAAATGCAACTATGAATGTCAAAAATGGTCAGTCTGGCCATTCAAAATGATGCCCATTCTTACCATAATTCTGCCAACTTTCATCGATTCCCTTTGTGGAAAGTAGTCAGGCTTACTTCATGTTTTGCTTCTTCCAGATTGTAACACATCTGGAATTGCTTTTGTAACAAAAATGAGATTCATCAGTAAGGGTAACTCTGCTGTATGTCTTGTAATCCAATTACAATGATCACTGCACTACTGCACCATGTGCATTTCAGAGCCTGAGTTCATGAGGCACAAATCATGGGTTTCTTTGCACACAGCCCTCTTTGATGCAGCCTGTCATTTGCTGCACATCTGGGTAGTTGTACCCTGTAGCTGCAGTGAATTCTGTTACAGTCTGTGATGATATCAGTAGTGTATTTTTTTTCAACGATCATTGCTAAATAATGATTTCGTTGGGGCATATTTTTTACCTTGATCTAATTATTAGCATACATTGCCAACATCTTTAAACAGTTTCCAGATTCTTGACTTTCAAGCATTTGGCAACTTTTAGTTGTCTACAGAGCTGTGTCAATATCATTCCTTCTTCCATTCTTGTAACATGCCTTTTCTCACAATCCATCGGATGCCTTTTTCAATAATATGTTCCCCTTCCACATATGAAAATTTTATCCAGCATCTCAAATATAAATCTGAAGCAACCCCTTCTTGTTCTTTCCACATATGCTGAAAGAGTGGACTCAAAATATGCTTATTTCTCTGTAGAAGGTGAATCTCATTGATGATACTGAACTGCTAACTAAGACGGGTGAATATACAAAAAAGATTTTATTACCAAAAGTAATGTACAATACAGGTTATTTCTCTACATAATCACCTTGAGGATTGAGGCATTTGTCATATCTGTGAACAAGCTTTTCAATACCCTCTTCATAAAATGTCCCCGCCAATGATTGGAAGTGAGTTGTGATGGTTTCTTTCAGCTCTATGTCATTTTGGAAGCGCTTTCCGCCAAGCCAGTGCTTCTTCAGTTCAGAGAACAGATGAAAGTCACTCGGCACTAGGTCGGGACTATATGGTGGATGTTCGAAAATGTCTCATTGAAATTGCTGAAGGAGCCGTTGGGTTACATGAGCGCTGTGAGGACGGGCATTGTTGTGGATCAGAACAATTCCAGAAGTCAGCATACGTCTTCGTTTGTTTCGAATAGCTTTCCGTAAGTGTCGCAAAGTTTCACAATATGAATCTGCATTAATTGTTGTTCCAGGTTGCATAAACTCCACAAGCAACACACCTTTTTGGTCCTAAAAAACTTCCATAACCTTACGGTTGTTAAAGGATCGTTTGAATTTTGTGGGTCTCTTTGGAGAATTTGTGTGCATCCATAGTTGTGCTTGTCGTTTCGTTTCGGGCATGTCATACTGAACCCGTGTCTCATCACCTGTCACAATGGATTTCAAAAACTCTTTTCCGTCAGTATTGTAACGATCAAGAAACTCAAACGCTGCAACCATTCGGCGAGTTTTGTGGTCGTCAGTCAACATCTGTGGGACCCAGCGAGCGCAAACTTTTCTGTAGCGCAACTGTTCAGTAACGATAGAGTACAGGGAAGATCTTGAAACTTCCGGAAATTTCATCGATAATTCACTTATGGTAAACCTTCGATTTTGCTTAACCGCTTGGTCAACTCGTTGAGCAATGTCGTCTGTAGCGACAGACTTGCGTCCTTGACGCCCTTTATCATGCACATCAGTTCAGCCATCTTTAAACTTTCGACACCATTCACGAACAACGCCATCACTCATAAAGCTGTTTTCATACACTCGACTCATTCTTCGATGAATTTCCGCTGCACTGTTCCCTTCTGCCTGCAAGAAATGAATAACAGCTCGCAATTCACACTTGCTGAGAGAATCAATATCGACATTATCAATAGTGATCTGTGGAGGAGGAGATGCGCAGTTGCCTACTACGCACACCAACCACCTGCCGCATACTTGGCCATCATACTATGTGATCGGAGGTTGAAAAAACAAACAACCTATGTACACCTTCCTTTCTGTAGACTTCACATAGTAGAATTAACATAGAGCACCTTTTTATAATTGTTCCTTTAATTTTTCCTGCCAGTATAGTAACTTGCCACGTATTCAGTCTTAGAATATAATTGTTTTTAATTCTGATTAATAATGCATTTATCACTAGCATTTTTAATTCAAATGTTATACAAACCATGCAATTTCAGTATGTATCATTGTATAAAATAAACCTGACAATCTGCAAAAATTGTGAGATTTTAGTATGGAAAGTTAGAAATTAATTAATTAATAATGAGCATATGTTTAATTTACTGCTTCAAGTATATTGAAATAACAAAAGAATAAGAGTTGCCTGCCAAATACGAGTAACTTAAATGACTGGGCAGTTTATGGCTTTCTGAAACAAAGAAAGGGGACGCCTTAATCACAGCTAGAAGATTTGGATTTCTTTTTTTCCCTTATAATTTTTATTAATATTGTTTGAATTCACTTTTCTGAACATTAATGTCATCAGATGCTTGTTTGGCATAATTGTTTACTTCTCCACATCAGACATGAATTTCAGGCACCACTCTCTATTGTGGTAGAGACAGTTATTAGACATTTCTGAAATGTAGAAGGTTAAAATGTAAAATTAAAAAACACAAGGGGAAGATCCAGATTAGGTAGTTTATAATATTGTATGTATACATAAGATCATTTGTGCTTTTAAAGAAATGTATTACAGTCAATAGTCATTAATCCGGACTCGTCGGGACTTCGGCAATTCCGGATTATAGATCATCAGTTTAAATCTGGTAAGATGGCATGCAGAAATTATAAAATTAAAAATATGAAACCATAATTTATGAAATAAAGAACAATTATGATATAAAGGGTATCAAAATTTACCCAAAAAAAAAAAAAAAAAAAAAAAAAGCTTAATATTTATTTGTTTACTTAATTAAACATTTCTTTCAATGTAAATTGTTCAAGTTGCTTTGTTTTTTATGTGATAATACATTCTCTTTAATTCTATAAACAGACATAATTTCTTGTTCGGTTACAAAGTTCCACTGTTCAAGTCCTATGATTGCTGTGTCGAGAATACCGACTAATTTGTCAATCGAAATTTTTTCGTTTTCAATAACCTTTGTTACTTTCTTCGCTATCGGAAACGAATTATAATGAGGAGGAATTTGATTTAAATCATATCAGAGTACATCGAGTTGAAATACTACATTTAGCAAGGAATTATAAGCCAAATAAAATAAAAACATCTGTCCTGAAGATACGGATAGTGCTGACAGATCAACTTCCAATTCATTGCATGCTGCGGCGTTAAAGATAAACAAAGTTTAGATAAACAAACATTAAAGTTTAGATAAACAAAGGATATGCCTTTATCCATTTTTTGCAGCAATTTTACTTTTTGTTTAATGGAAACATACTTTTGCTTTGTAGATCCTTTACATATTAGTAAATATATATCAGAAATTCTATTTGACATAATCGAAAGTTCAAGCTTACTTTTTTAAAATTGCTCCGACAGTCTGCAAAAAATAATAAGCCGAATCCAATTCGAAGATTAAGGAACAACACAATCTGCAACATTAACTGAATTAGATAATTTTAGCTTAGCTTATATCGTCCGTTATACATTAAACACACATTCGTAAACGTATTTTGCGCGCACACACACGCATATTCACAGCCGCAAAGGTCTTTCGCTGATGCATGCGCAGAAAGTTTGTAGCTTTGAGGTCCGGATTATAGATCATTCCGGATTATGGGTGTCCAAATTAATGACTTTTGACTGTAGTATGCAATTTAAAATATTTAACCCTTAAGTGGCACAATTTGTAGGGTTTCAATTCACATGGAAATGAAAAATGTTTTAGGAACAATTATCTAATACAACTTTATCAGATAGGAGATCTTCACTACATGTTAATGAGATCTGTTCTGCACCATTTTTAAAAATGTAACTTTTTTATCCCTCTTTTTAGGACTACAATTGCTCTTTAAAAATAAATAGTACAAATAAGAAATCATTACACTGTGTAGTTGTACATTAATCATTAGTTATATTTAAACATTTTTATCAAGCTTGTGATATTTTCATGCTTCTCATTGAAGCTGGAGAAGAGTAATATTTATTATGAGTGAGGTGTTACTAATTTCTTTTGCAAAATGAATATTTTTCTTCAGAATTCGATTCTCTTCATAAAAAATCCTGTTTATTTTTTAAATGGTTTAAATGCATAGTTTCTTTTATATGTATTTCTTTCATTTGCCTCACAGTAATAAAGACGGTAAATTATTTTTATAATGTTCACAGCTATTGTAATGTATTTTGTAATAAATATGTAAAATTATTCATGTACTCGTATTTACTTCAGTAACTAGTTATGCAGTCAGGAAAATTGTTCCATTTAGTCATGGAAAATTAAGGAAATTAAAATTTCACTGGGAACCTTGAGTTTACTTTTCACATGCTTTTCCATACTTTAAATTCAGAAAAGTAATTGCATTACTTGAATAATAGACTATGGCTTCTTTAGCTCTAAAATGAGTACATTTTTTTTTTAAATCTCAAATGAAGAATAAATTGCTGTAGATAAATTTATTTTTTATAGCAAAATAAAAAATAATAATAATAATAAATAAAAAAAAAACTAATATAAATTTCCCTTTTGATCCACAGGAGATATTCTAGTCATGAAAATGAACGAGAAAGCCAACGCTATCGCAGGTAACAGTCAACATAAATTAGTGGAAACAATTTAGTCACAATTTTTTGGATCAACAATTTTAAACCACCAAAGTGTACTGGAGAAACTGCAAGTGCTTTGTGAGCATGTGCCTAAATGTGCTATTTCCAAAGTGAATTAATTTAAATAAAAATGACTGCATTTTAGTATTGACTGCAGTAAATTATTTTATGTAAAAAATATTTATCATTTGTATTGACTTTAAAGGCATTTTATATCTGGAGTAATATTGTAACCATTATCATGTTAATCCAGGGAGCCTATGAAATAGTGCATGGTACGTGTTGCATGTTATATAATATGTAGATGATGTTTGCAAATACTTTTCATGTGATTTTAATGTTCATGATTTTAATTTGGGATGTTAATGAAAATTTAATTTATGAACTCATATTTCTTAGCTCTATTTTAGATTTTTTAAGACATTTTCCATTATGACAAAAATAAGCGTGCCAATGTTTGTTATGGATTAACATTGACTACATTAATTCTGTACAGGTTACTTTCTATGAACACTTTTGTACACTGTTGTTAAACTTGTTTGCAGTGAAAAATAAAGCATGATTTTTCATAAGTTGTATATTATATTGCTCAAATGCTCTTTGCTAGATGTTTAAAACTAGGATTTGCTAAATTAAGAATCTATTCATATTTAAGAGAAAGAGTGCATCTATTTAAAATGAATGAAGGTTCTTATGCATTTTATGTATATCAAAGTTATATTTTAGAGAATATTTTATACTTTTTTAACTGCTTTGAGTTTCTGTAATAAAAGTGTAACTTAGTGTGGAGTAAAACATTTTAATAATTTTGATGAAATTTTGAAACTTCATTAAGAAGTTACCTGGGCATAGCTGCCAAATCTCTGGTTTTACCAAGAGACTGCTAGAAAACTTGTTTTTCATTTGGTTTCCTGGCAAATCACCAATCTCCTGGTTTTTAACCTTACTTATGAAAGTGTTTTCCAGTATTCAATTAAACTTGAGCAAATTTTAATCCTCTATTGTTATGATTTTCAGCATTAATTTTTGTATTTAATTTCAAATTTTCACATGAATTGTCTTTTCTAGACATTTGTAAAACTTCATATGAAGATTCAACTAATATGAATCAGTAAATATATATACTAATACTAATCAGTAAATATCAGTTAAATATTTGTATTTTTTAATTTTGTTTTGCATCAATATGCAGTACATTATCAGGTTTACCCACCTAATAGTCTGTAAATTATTTATTATTTTCAACTCGTGTAAAAGTACTTTGATAAATTAAAGCTTTTCTTCCCTAATCAAGATTTGGTCAGTTTAAAAATGTAAGAAAATTGCAAAATAAAGTTAATGAAAAAACATAAAATTAAAAATATCTAATTAAATTTTAAATATATTTTACATCAAACTAATATTTACTTAAGTATTAAAATGTGAAAAACTTGATTTTTTGATATTTTATAACAAGAGTTTCCTCCTTTTACAATGAATTTCTTTGGAGGCATGTGGTTGCAAAATAAAATCATTTCTTAAATGTTAAGTATTTGAATAACCAGAATTTTGCATTATAAAGTCAGTTTGGAGTTTTACTGAAATTGTATAACTGTGCAGTTCGAAACCGTTCCAGAAACTCCCACTTTTTCATATTTCATGGTTGAAAGCTATGCTTATGCATTACAAAATATTGCTTGTTAATAAAATGTTTCAGGATATCTTAAAATCTTTTAAAAGTGAAATTCATTATTTTTTATGTCATTGGCAGGATTCATTGTTAAGGTTATAAAAATTCTCATCATGAAAAGGTTTATTTTTGTATAAAGGGATATATTTCTTAACTGTTAACATTAAGCTTTCAGCTTCTGAATAAATATTTACATCATGCAGGCTTATTTTACAGTCATAAACCATATTAAAATTATGATACAGTAAATTTACTATTGGCAATGATACTTTTTCATTGATTTTCTAATTACATAATATATAAAATAATTCTGATGGATAGAATATCGGAAGTCACTTATAATGTAAAAATGTTTATTATTATGATGGCTTCTTTTAGTTTATTACATTTTAATAGATTAGGAATATTTTAAGACTTGATAGATATTTATTCAAACAGCTGTTTAGAAAGATTTGACTATTAATAGAAAACACTGGTTGTTATGAAACAGAAATTTATTTAAGCATTAAAATGTGAAAATTTTGATTTTTTGATACTTTATAACAAGAGGTATGTTTTTTAGCCCTTTTACAATGAAATTCTTTGGAGGCATGTGCTTGCAAAATAAAATTATTTCTTGATTTCAATGTCAGAAATATCTTCAAATAGATTATGAAATGATGCTATGATAATATTTTTTGCAATTTGTGTCAAGTTTTTCTGAGTTTGCAGTTTCATTTTTGAAAATTTCATATATTATTCTCTCTTGAATATCTCATGATCATTAATATATCCTTAGCTTTTTTGCATCATTTAATTAAGCTACACTCTAACTTTTTATTTTAGCATTAAAAGCATATGTTATTAATAAGGTTTGTCAAACAAGGGAAAATATTTTTTGAAAATATTTCTTGTTTTACCATATTTAATAAGTTGTTTATATATCAATTGATGCAATTTGGCAACAACATGCATTCAGTGATGCTCATCTCTCACTATTACCTCTAGCAAACACTGGTAGTTGAACTTGGGTTTGAATTCCAGATAAACAGGCTCGCTGCACTGATTTGAACCAAAAAGAGGCTCGCTCCCCATGGCATGGATATGAGCCAGTTTCCCTTGGAAAGTCCTTCACAAAGGCATCTTCCTCTTTAAACAGATAGCCCTCATGTACTTTGCCATAACAAAACAAACCAATATTTGTTAATTGGAAAGATATACTGAAGTGAAATTTTTTTTTTTTTTATTGATATGATAAAAACAGGTAAGTTTCATTGTACTAAGCAGAAAATAATGGCTGTATATAATTTGGATCCCAGGAAAATATTCTAAAGTTCAAGAATGTAAAAGATAGGGTTTTTTTTTTTTTTTTTTTTTTTTTGCCCACGCAAATCTCGCCAAGCAGACTTTATTGGCGACAACACACAGTATACACATAAAAAATGTTAACATATGTTAGTCTTAAGAAATTTTTATTTTGAAGACATAACATTTTAATATCATTTAAAATTTTGTAAAATGACAATAAATTTGTAAAAAAAAACATTAATTTACTATGCTTTCATGGAACAACATTCTAATTCACCATTTCATATCATGTGACCCCAAGTGGTCTCATCTCACGTAAACTACGCTACAAAAATCTGATTCTCTCAGTAATTATCTACATTAATTTCAAGTTAAAAGTTAAATCTTAATATGGAATAGAAGTTTAAATGCAATTGCATTTAATTCTTATGAATAGCTTACTCAGAAATTATGTAAAACTGCAGTGCTTTACTTCACAAGTGTATTCTCATTAGAATTGATGAATTTAACCCTTGACTTTTCCTTTTCCATATTTTCACCTTCGGGTGAGCAGTGTGATTGCATCCTAATTGGCTTAATTATCACGAATGGCCTTGGGGCATAAAAGGTTATGTGGTAAAAACCTTTTATGCCTATAGGTTATGTGGTAAACATTCTATGTAATTATATGCCAGTTTTGAAAATGAGGCGTAAAAGGTTACCAGGGAGGATATTCTGTTTGGTATTGGTTGTACCATTTTTGGCGACTTTATTGCTTGCGCCGGCAAAATGAAAAAGTATCCTTTTTTTTTTTAATATAAAATTATATTCAACGTATATTCCTCTATAAAAATATCAAAAGGAATTAATTGCTTTTATCTGATTTTTTTTAATTTAATGTAATTTTAAATCTTTTTAAGATAAAGCTTCTGATTTTTTATTCATGACCTGAAATTTATATAAAAAAATTCACAGACCTTCAGTTCACAGGTTATATGAATTTTTGGTTTTCTAACTGTATTATATTTTATTCTTTTAAAGAGCACTACTGGTCACCTACCTCATGCACTTACTGCACATTTACAGGAACCAATCTTCATCTATTGATTCCAAAAATATGCTAAGCAAGGGTGCTTGTATTTATATATATGTAACATAAAATATGTCTGTAATGCTTGTGAATTAATGGGAATTTCTAATTCCAGTATCTTTGAACAAAATATGGTGCACATCTAAAGCTATAATTAATAAAGCTTTATTTTCTTTTAAATAAATAATAAATGAATATCTAGTTAGATAAACAGTTTGAATATTTTGGAATTAGTGAAGAATAAGGTCATCCATTTATGAGTTTTTAAATGAAAGACTTTTTTTATCAATGACCAAAACAAAAACTGACATGATTTTTAAAAATATTTCCTTATGTGAATTCAATTCTACTTTTTCATAAAATATTTTTAAATAATTAAAAATTATGAAATATTTGGTATATTTTAGCATAAATTTTCTGTTGTTAACCTTTAATCTTTTTTTTTATATAATTTTATATGAATGCTATAAAATTTTATTGAAAAAATTGATAAATTAAATTGATATTTTCTGTGCTTTTTCATATTTATTTTTGAAAATTAGTGTATAAATTGTGCAATATATACTCATTAAATATAGCAGAATCTGTCTGTTTAATTGGATAATATGTTGCAATTTAAATCTTTGTTGAAAGTTTCACGTTGTACATAACTTTGAGTATTAAATTTTTTTTTTACCTGTTTACATATGAATTGAGAATATACAGAATTGTTTTGTATTTTATTCCTACATATTAAAAGCAACATTTTAACTTTTATGGATCGTAATGCAGGAAATAACAGCATAATTTTAATATTTATCTCTAGCTAATATTAGTTCATTATTAAGTCCAAAAACTCCTTCCAGAATATTTGTTAAAAAGTTTACTTTTAGAACTTTATTTAATTGTGAATTTATTGAAATTGTTAAAGCAGCAATATATTACAAAAATTATGAGTTAGAATAATTCATAAATTAAATACAGATCAAAATTATTTCTGAATTATTAGTCATTTTTTGATACAAACAAATTTAAGATACATATTTTTTTCTATTACTGAAATTTTATTTATTATTAATTTTTTCAAATTTTAAAGTGCTTATTCTGAAAGCATATATGGCAGCTACACTTTTTTAAATATACTACACTTGGTATAAATTAAACACTTACAATTATTAAGTATTCAGCATTTTGTTATGCATATTTCATTTTAGGGAGTAAGGTTGCAGCAGTAATAGTAAGTTGAATCAATATACTAAAATTAGATTTTCTAATAAAAATGTCTCTCTCTCCCTTTTTTTTTAACCAGCATTATTTGATAATAATGTATTAGGATGTGAGTGAGTATTGAAGGTTTTGAATTTTAAAATAAATCGTTTTAAACGTGGTAGGTTATTATGCAGTTCAAATATTTTTATGATTTTAAAATTACTTTGTATATTTTGTTTTATGGAAGAATAAGAGTTTTTTTTTTGGGGGGGGGCTTATGTTTAATCAGATTTTTATTCTTGCCATGTTCTTTTGTGACATTTGTGTATTTAAATTATAATTATTAAAATTTCATCCCATGTAAAATGATTTTCTTCACTGATTACAAATAATGTTTGGGTCTGAAAGTGAAAAAATGTATAAAAAAAATTTCACAATTTGTCTTATTTATTTATTTTTCTTTGGTTACAGAAATTTTGAATTTTAGTACAAATTCTAATATCCTATACTGTTTATAATTGTTCTCAACAGACTGAAATTAAAAATGTCATAAATTACTGTGTCTGATTTTTGTACTTTTGAAGTGATTTTAAATCGTAGCTGCCAAACTTGAAATATCAAAAACTGCGAGTTTCCAGAGAGAGGAGAACTCAAAATTTATTTAAACTCACTCCTATAACATACGAAGTTTCAACTATTCATAATTATTTTGATATAAAACATCTTAATAGTTAATTATTATTAATTAAACATATTATAAATTTTATATTCTCTGGCTAATTTTATTTTGAGTTTTCATTCTAAAACTTTTATACTAAGAAAATTCTGACTATGGAAGCTTTAATTAATCATAATTTTTTTAAATATAGTAAAAATAAAATTAATAATTTATGTACATGCCTGTTTTATGGATAAACTTAGTAATATACTATATATTTGCAAGATGCTTTTTTCCTCCTTACCAGTGCCTTTGTGATGTAATTGGAAGCACATCTGACTAGTAATCAGGGGCTTGGACTTTGAATCCCAGTAAGGGCATTGTATGTTTTTTACATCTCCTGCGTCTAAAAAATTACTATAGTGGCACAAACGAAAATGTGATGGACAAAAATTTGTCACTACCAGGATCTGGTGACTAGGTTCAAAGCTCCCTGTACCTTCACATTTTAATTGGAAGTACATCTATCCGGCTAGTAATCAGAAGGACCAGAGTTTGAATTGCTGTGAAGGCATTGCATATTTTATGTTTCCTTTTCAGAAATTGACCTAATGACTCGACATATTGATTAAAGAAAATTAAATACTGATTGAATCTTCCTGTAAAGTGCTATAAATGTCTACAGTAGATTAAGACAATTCATATCAAACAGAATTTAATAACAAAGGTTGCGGGAATGAAATTAGCACAATTAAAGCTTCATTAGTTCAGAAATGAAACTTAAACAGTGCAAATTTTATAACTGAAAAAACATTTTCATTAGTAAAGGGTAAAAATTAAAATCCGGGAGATTTGGCTCAAGAGTTGTATTAAAAAACCAGGAGAGTTAGTAACTAAGTTAAATGCATTTTGAGAATTAATAGCTAAGGAATATTTTGTAAATATGTTTGGAAAAGATTAGTATATGTGTATCCTTATGTTAATTACATGTGATGGAATTACATTAAATAGTGGTATCTTAAATTGCTCCTCATATTTTTTAACTTTGTTTTCTTTTAATTTTAAATATTCATATTTGCATCATTGCTTTTCTGCATACTTTAAAAATGCATGATTATTATGTGCAAGTTGTTTTATAGGAGGGGAGTTTACTTTTTACCACCTTTGTAAATGAAAAAATGAAGAGAGTTGGGAGATATTTTATCAGTAGAAGTTACTTTAGTTGCTTTGCTTTCAGCTTGCAGACAAAAAATCTATTTCAGAATTTTGAGATTTTCTAGCAGTATCTAGATTTCTTTAAATTAAATATATTTCCTTTAACAATAACTTTCAAATAATTCAAAAACAAAAATCAGTTTATTTTAGCATGTAAGTTGTTTTATACATTTATAAACACCTTTAGTTTAATATCAGTACAGTAGATATTCATTTAAGGCCCGGTGGCACAATGACTAGCGTGCTGCGCAGCTATACCATGGTCCATGGTTCGATTCTCGAGCTGGGCAAAGTTGACTCAGCCTTTCTTCTCGTGAGTGGGTCGATAAAATGAGTACCAAGTTCGCTTGGGGACTAAACACCAGGGGTCCTGCGACAAGTTGACCACTTGTCTAGGGTAGATCCTCATGCACCCCAGAGCCCATGATCTAGAAAGCAGGTATCAGGGCACTGACAGCCATGGTTCTCTAAGGACTGCAGCGCCATGAGTTTAGTTTTTTAGATATCATTTACCGTGATCACGGTAGATTCAATGATGCAAAATCATGTATAATCATTTACTTATCCACATGGTCTTGTAGACTGTGCAAACTATGTAAATAATTTATAGAGCACAAAAAGTAAAACAGTACATACACCTGATTTCAAATTTTTAGTCTCAATCTTATCTTCTTTTTAACATGTTTAAAAAATGCCACAGCATAAAGGTCAGTATTGTCGCAGACATAAAACAGTGTTTATGCCATTTGAAGACAGGCCACACATGTAAATCAAATTATCCCAATGCCAACAAGATATGCTTACTCCAGTGGCTGAGAGATAAAGCTGCTGAAGACGTTTGACTCTAATGTTTGAAAGGCTGGGTATTTAGTTTGAATGTAAGGCAATTCTCTTAAACTGCAAATTTATGAAGGATACAGGATGTGTACTTTTATGATTATGATTGATTATAAAAAGGTAGACGTAAAATCTAGATTACTTTTGTGAGAGTTTGCAAGCTCAGTTTACATTCCTGTCACGAAACCTCTTGATGTAGCCAAAAAACTTCTCATGATCCATTTCAAATAGGATTATGTGTCTACCTATATAATTTTACCCCTTCTCTTATAATAACTATTATTTTTCTAAGCTATGTGTAGGTCTTCTCTTTCGAGATGCACCCTTCAGTACTGAAAATGTTTTATTCCTAAACAATTATTTTTCATTATGATTGCATTATTTAAGATTTTCAGGACACTTGCTATTTTATGTAAGAAAAACAAAATGATTTCTATGAACAGTTTGTCGAATGATGACATAAATCTGACAAATTCGTGGTATATTTAGAAACAAAAAGGGGGGGGCAATAAATTATTTGAAAATTACTGCTGTATGTAAAGGAAGAGTACTTGCGCATTATCGTAACGAGTTTAGCAGAAATCACCAAACTCTAGTAACTATGTACATACAAACCTCATTTTGATACAATATGTTCTTTTTGTTGTATTCCAAGTTCCATTGGTTGTATGAATAAGTTGTGATTTCCCTCCCCCTTAAACTTGATTTAAAAATATGTAAGATTTCCTTATGATAGAAAAAATTGCAGAAATATAGTATTTTATGCCAAAATAACTGAAGGAACAATGCTTCAAATCCTTTTATAAAGTCATCGCTATGAAAAAAACACATTTGTAGGAATGGTGACTGTTCTTTTAAATAAATAGAGTTGCAATGTAAAATATTTATGTTGCACGTAATTTTTTACAATAAAAAGGGTTTTTTTTTTTTTTTTTCGTAAAATATGCTAGTCTGCATGCACCAAAGTGATTGCAATAATACACAAGTACCAAAAAAAGTTAGATGAACAGTGACATAAGAAGCTAAAAAATGGCAGATACTGACTAAATTATTCTTCAGCTTTCTTTTCAACATTAAGTATTTCCATAGTCTTTAAATGTATGTGTCAGATGTACTCGATTTTCAAATGCACATCTGTGAAAATAAGGCTGAATTTACTGAGGTTTATTTTCATATATTTTTTGAAATAGCAACGTCTAGAGCATAAAGAGTTTATTACACTTAAATTTTGTAAATATTGTATTCTAATTTCACAAGAGTTCTTATTTCTCTCCAAATAATTTTGATGTTTTAAAATTGGAAAAAAAAAATCATATTTCATTTTCCTGTCTCCAAAAATATTGATTAATTAAGATAAATTAAGATTCACACATTTTTTTTTACCAATTATTCTTATCTATATATGGTTATAAAAAACATATATAGAAGGTTTTCCCACCATTTTCAATTAAAAATGAATTATCATTGGATACAAAACAAGCATTTCTGAACAAAAGACAAGAATACTTGTCATTGTCATAAACAAGAATTTTATGTGTTTTGCTGAATTTCACGATTATAATTAAATAATAAATCAATTTAGTCAATGAAATCTTTTAACCATTTTAAATATAGCTACAAGTCTCAAATGAGATAACAATAATTCAGTGTCAAAAATTCAGAATTCTCTCTTGCATCTGCCTTCCAAAAAGAGGTGATTAGATAAGATGAAGAGAACAGAAATAACCTCATTTGAAGTTCTATTATGTAAATTTCATAGAAGGCACATCATCAGGACTATTTTGAATGAGGTTTGCTATCACAGAATTCATCTTTATCTGCTGTGTCTAGCTATTATCAGTTAAGTTTCTTTAAAAAAAGTAATATACAAGAATAATTCCTGCACAGTATTGATGCTCTTTGTCATAATTATTATCAAATGACCTCACTTAGTATTTGTTATATGTAAAATCTATGCTAAATGAGCTATCAGATTATTGAACTATATTTGAAATAAAGTATAAATCTTTTTAAAAATAACAAGCCTATTTCACAAACATGATAAAAGTTAGAAGCTGACACTTCCAGGCACCTACCCCAAAGTACAGGAGCCAACTAACTCTTTTTTCGATATTTATAATCCTTATGTGCATGCCATATGTGCTTAAGTTCATCCTATTTAAATACAGTACTGTCAGACGATCAGGCTGAAATAATTCTACTCCATTACAGTGTCGAAGATTAAAAAGAAATTTAATAAACATCAATTTTTTTAAATGCAACTTAAAAAAATAAAGTATGTTTAAATTTAAGCCACACACACACAAAAAAAAAACAAAAAAAAAAAAAAAAACTGACAATATCAACAAAATAATAACAATATTTGGGAAAAGGCGTATTTTCATCTTTCTAAGAGATAACCTAAATATTATTCATTAAAAATAATTTTATTTAACAGATTGAAAAAAATTAAATGATGTATTTAATTGCAATTTTTGAAAAAAATTAATCATGATATAAAATATTTTATATTTAATGCAGTAAAGCTTAATATCTCTTAGGAATTGTAACATTTTCTCATACATACTGTCTTAAGTGGTTGGTTCTTAGTAATTAAAAAATAATTGATTGGAGTCCCGTTGAAAGTACAGTTAATATTTCACATTTCTTTCCTTGAGAATCATTATAGTCTCTATAATTTCATTCCACTACTTTCACTTTATAAAGCAGTTATGAAAGTCCTCTACACAGACATTAATTATTTTTAAATAAAGTTTCAGGATTTACAGTCAGATCTCCAAATATATGTTGAAACCTGGATAAATTTGCTGATGATATTACAACTTCCAAAATCAAATAATTTTCATCTTTTGTGTCTGCCATAGCATCTCTTATAGCAGCCTCTTTTAAAAGCCAACTGTAAATATTAAAGGAAAAAATAAAACAATTTTTTTCCTTTCTAAATACTTAAAGCAATGTTCAAATACAATAAAAGATCCTCATACTCTGAACTTGAAATCATCCAACATGGAACTATTGGGAAGCTTTCATGTGAAATTAAAAGATAAAACAAATAAAATATTTAAAGACATAATACAAAATTTTGAAAACATAAAAAAGAGAAAGAAAATGTCGTCAAATGTAAATATATCAAAATCTTTCAGGTAATAACATATTCATATTACTGTCACATTAAATATGAATTGCATAATTTTCACTTATGTTACGGAGTTGTCCTGTATGGCATACAAGTCAAATAGAAAAAGATAAGTTAATGTGCAATATAAATTTTTAATATTTAGAAAAACATGTACACTTACAAATGCAAAGCATCAGCAATAATTTTAGATTTTATTAGAGTGTGGGATACTTATGCATGTATTATCCCTGGACTGTGAAACTGTTGCCAAGTAGTGCGATTTAGCATTAGGTATGGGTAAGTGTGACATAACAACACGCTCATAATATCTGTGCTTTCGTCTGATGTAACCCAGATTGATTTTCAATACACCATCTCTTGTTTTCATGAAAAAGAATAAAAATTAGCTATCAATGCTATATTTTTCCACAGAACAATAAGCAGTGGATTTTTTTAAAAGTTATGGCACCCTAACTTAAAAAAAAAAAATGGTCATGATATAGTCATTTGAAGATGATTGAGAAAATAGTAAAAGACTGGAACTGGGAAAAGCCTGTATGGAATTACTCACAGCATTCTGAACAGAGCTTCCAATAAACTTGGAGGGTCTAACAAAATATCAGAATTCAACAAAAGCCTTTCTACAAAAAAGATGGTCAAATACTGACTGTTTATTTCATAAAGAGGTGTTTATTACTTCAAAATTTGCAGGAATGATCAGCACAATTTCTACCAACTTTGGTGGTTTGATGATAGCTAACTTTCATGGTCAATGGGATAACAAGTAAGTACTGAGTGTTTGTTTTAAATTTAATCTTGGAAGGAAAGAAAAAATAATCATTAGTAGAAAATAATTAGACTGAATTTTGCCTTCCCATCAAACAAGCACTTGAAACTTCATGCACCTTTATTTTGGAAATACTTGTTCTCTTCTCAGGCCCATTTATTGTATTCAGTAAGTTGGTTTATCCCATCTGCTTCATTAATTAAAATGTACACCAGGAAACAAAATTGATTAGGGCACTCAATATCTGATGATGGTAGATATACCTCTTGAAGCTTGTCAAAAAAATTATGGAAAATGCCACCAAAAAAGAAAAAGATTATAGTAAAGGCATCTATTTACCAAATGCATTCCATAATTATCTCAATAAAGGATCTTGAATTTTTTTCCAAATTTCAATTTAGTTGGAAAGTTATTCAAGTATTAAAGAGTCAAAATAAAATAAAAACAAAACAAAATAATCTAGGTTTCACATACTGAAAACTGCATTTAAACATTTTAGTACAAAGTCCGAAATCTGGACTTGTCGGGACTTCGGCGATTTTGGTTTTGGAATTTTTCCGGATATTAGATCATCAGTTTAAATCTAGTAAGATGGCATGTAGAAATTATAAAATTAAAAATATGAAATAATGAAGTATTTATGATCTAAAAGGTATCAAAATTTACAAAAAGAAAGCTTAATATTTATCTGTTTACTTTATTAAACATTTCTTTCAATGTAAGTTGTTTAAGTTGCTTTGTTTTTGTGCAAATACTTTTTCTTTAATTCTGCAGACAGACATAATCTCTTGTTTAATTACATTGTTGAAGTCCCGTAATTGCTGTTTCGAGAATTCCGACTAACTTTTCAATCGAAATTTTCTCATTTTCAATAACCTCTCTGCCACTTTCTTCACTATCGGTAGCAGTATTTTCTAGATCTAGAACCATATACAGATTTCACCATTCATTAATTGATTGATGATTGAGAAGCATTGTCATCACAATGAAAAACTTCTTTTATATCATCTTCATTTATTTCCGCTTCTCCACATTTCTTTACAAAATCCGTTGTGTGGAAAATTTCACCTTTGTTTTGCGATATCTGAAAACCTTTAAAATTAGCAGCCATCATCATCAAATTTAGCTATCTTTCACTATACATATTTTGCTATGCATCATGAGCTTGCCGACTAACGACAAGTTGTTCCGTTAAATTTTATCTTGCCTCTTTCGCACACTGAGACCATTAAGCCTGAATAGCATTAGTTTTATTTATTATACTTATGTCTATTTCTTGCATATGCTTAAGGCTTATCAGAGTTCTGAATAAATAAATTCCCACATTTCTCCTCGTCAACACGTTTTAGTGCATTTAACTTAAATCTGTAATCATCGCCAAGCGTAATGTTAACATAAAAGGTTACCATACTCCTTTATTATTCAATAACTAACATAATAAAATTGTTTAGGCGTCATTACTCAAGTTGTCATGTTTTGATAAACATCCAGTGATGAAAGTATAATAAATAATGATTTGCCTGGTTGGCGTCAGATCAATGATGTATCTATGTGGAATGTTTCGGTTTAAGATGTGTCTGCCAAGCAGATACACAGCAACGGAGCGAAATTAATGATCGTACTAATTTATGCTAAAATGATTGTTTCTTCAATAACAAGGTATTTTATTTAGTGTCAAAGTGAAATTAAGAATCGGGACTCTCCAGATGTTTTATTACACATGGAGGGGGGAATCAAATGTGCATGAGTAAAGCCTATGAGAAAAAAATGTTGTTGGTGGTTTTAAGGTCCGGATAATGGACGTCCAGGTTTCGGACTTTCTACTGTACTAAGATCCAATCCATTTCATCAGCAGGAATATAAATAAATGGCCAATCATTTTATTGCTGTTTTGTTCTAACTTGCTGCATTTTTTAGAATTGATGTCTACATGTACAGAAGATTAAAAGGAAGGTCTCTATTGCAACTTCATATCGTCATAAAGTATATGGCCTTTCTAATTTTAAGGTTGGTTGCCAGGGTTTGGTGACCCCCCTTTTTTTTCTTTTCAGAAAAAAAAATCAGTCAACTGCATACTATGACCATCTTTTTATAAGATGTTTTAGATTTTAAAAGAATTGAATTTTAATAAAACTTCTTTACTTCACATATAAATAGAGATAAAATTATTAAATATCATGTTTTTCCTTGAAAAGTATAGAAGAAGTTAAGTAATAAAATAGCAACTACCTCAAAATTGAATGAATTACTTTATTTTAAGCTTTATTTTAAGCAAAAGTATGAGGTGTGTTCGAATGAAAAGTAACAAAAAATTGTAACAACTAAACCGGTTGAAATTTAAATATGCCGCTTTGGGATAATGTAGTGAGACATATAGGGATGTGAGTATGTTGTCTGGCATGGTTGTGTGCCTGCACATAAAACAGGAAAGAAGCAAGCAGTTGCATGTTCTGTCCAATTGAAGCGGCAGTATGTTTGAGAAGAACATGGCATTCATATGTGCACATCATATGCAAAATGTTAGTACAGTCGAACTCCATACATAACGAGCGAACCTTTTGGTCTTGTCCAATTTCCTATACACCTAAATGTTATTCTATACTCCCATACTGAACCTCTAAAGGTATGAAAATCGGATACAGTGAACTGTATGGATATTTTTGAGTGAAACTTGTGTCTTTTGTATTTGTTTCAGAATTTCTGGAAGTTTAAGTGAAAAATTATTACCCCTTAAAATCATCCACATTTAAGTGTTAGAATCCACATTTCATTCTTAAAAAAAAATCTATCTTCATCCCTACTTTTCTCAGTGTTATATACAAAGACTCAATAAGATAGGGGTGAACGCAGTTCTAGGAAAATGAGGATATACTAAGCATATCGTAGGACTATGGTATTACAAACCATTGTATCAAAAACACAAATGGGATCCTTGATTTCATTCACCTTTGACAACTCTATTCAAGGCTGATACTATAATGGAATTTTGAAATTTTCTACATTAAGGAGGTAAAGCAGTGAATCATATAAGCTTAAAGTCATATAGTTAATTCACCTCTGATGGAATGAGGTTTTGATCTGTATTGGTTTGTTTTATTTCAGTATAAATGCTCTCCAAGTTATGTCCTTCAAATAAGAGTTTTGCATTTGTTAGGTCTTTTAAAAGATATGGGATACTTTTTTTACAAAGTTACTTAATTTTTGCTTTGCAATAATGAATCAAATTTTCTTTTAATCTGGTTCATGGCAGCAGAAAGTTGCAGATTATTTATGTATTTAGAAGCTAAAATAAAAAAAAGATAAATTTATCAATATTTGTGTTATTTATTTTTAGTGTTTTACATTGTTATGAATGAAATAATTATATTTAGAGTGATAAATGGGTAATGTGAAGAAGGATCAGTAAAGTTATTAATGTATAGCGAAACTGGAAAAGAGCAACAAACATTTAATAACTATCTTAACATGACTTTTATAAATTAGATATATTATCAACTTCTTTTGATAGATATAACAATGTTAAAAATTTTGGGGAAGAGAAGGGGTGGCTATCACTTAATTTTTACAAATTTTTGTGAGATAATCAATTTTTTTATCAGATCGGATATAACAACCCAATGGTTATAACAG
Source organism: Stegodyphus dumicola (assembly GCF_044657685.1). Lineage (NCBI taxonomy): Eukaryota > Metazoa > Arthropoda > Arachnida > Araneae > Eresidae > Stegodyphus > Stegodyphus dumicola. Next base: position 42,847,515 of record NC_140776.1, read on the forward strand.
ACTAAATTTCTAGCCCACTGAAGTTCATTATAGCTGGGTTCAACTATAAAATGAAACTGCACATTTTTTAGAACATGCATATTAAAGAAATTTGGCAGAAAGGAATTCTGATTTTGTTTAATTTTTGATATATGCTCATAACATTATGAAAAATTTTTTTAAGTAATGTTTAGTAGATTTTTATGAATAAAAAACAAATACCTGTACGCATCTCCACCATTAGGCACTCTTACTAAAACTACACTGTGACCAGTGTTTTCAAAAAGTTTTTGTTCTAATACTTCTAAGAGATCTGGTAAACCTGTACCATGTACAGCAGACACAAGAAGTGCATTTGAATCCATTGTATCAAACCTGTCATAAGGTTAAAATAAAACATTTATTTAAAATAATTGCAGGCACAGCATGAAAGAAAATCAAATAATATAGCATATATTTGTAAAGACACCTACTTGCATTGAAAAGATGTATAACATAAATGTTAATAAATTAAAAGGTGTTTGGGGGGAAAATATTACACACTTTCAAAAGAACTAGGTACTATAAAGTCCGAGATCCAAAATCATCAAGGCCAGAAGTTTTGGATCACCTGTTTAAATTTAGTACTTGTTTAAATTTAGTACATGTAAAAATTATAAAATTAAAAATATGAAATAGTTTTTTATGAAATAATGAAACATCTATGACCTTAAGGGAATTAAAATTTACCAAGAAAGCTCAATATTTACTTTTTTTTTGTTTTGATTAAACATTTCTTTTAATGTAAGCTGCTTCATTTTTTTTTAATTTCAGAGATAGGCATAATTTATTATTTAGCTACTAAGTTCCATAATTCAAGTTCTGTAACTGTCATGCTGAGAATTCAGAACTAAAGTATCAATCAAAATCTTTTAAACTCAAAAACCTCTTTGTCACTTTCTTCACTATTGCTAGTGATATTTTCTGAATCTAAAAACCATACAACAGGTATCATCATCTGTTAGTTGACTGCTGACGGGAACATAGTCATCACAATGGAAAACTTCAGTTACATTATCTTCATTTATTATAATTTCTCCACATTTCTTCAGAAATTCCATTAATTGGAAAATCACAACATGAAATCATGATTTCAACACAGTAAAATCTGTTTTCCTAACACTCCTGGGCACATATTTTATCTCTAGCATTTTTCCAAATAAGTATATATTAAGTACTTAGAACCAATGGCACAATGAAAAATTTCAACATCAGACGCAAATGGCAAAATTACAAATTTTAAATTCTTTTTAAATCACCTTCACATTAATGTCTGATTTATTAGACTTAAATTTTGAGCATTCTTTCATTTTTTACTTGAAGCATATGCCTCACACAGCCTAATTCAGCACAGTTTAGTCTAGAACACGAAGGAAATAAGAATTTAAATTTTAAGAAATAAAATAACTTCAATGATCTATATAAAAAGTGGAAAGGAGAATGCAGAGAAAAGGGAAGGAGAAATGGTCAATCAGAAAGCTATTTGGATCTTAGCTGACCAAATGGTTAGGTCATCAACACAACCTTTAACAGAACTGAGTTAGCATTGATGTAATTTTAAGAGTTTCAAAGTTAATTTTTTGTAATTCCTTAGAACAACTCTCCCCTCCCATCAATATATATATATATTGAGTTGAAAGTTATGATAATCAAACTTTTTTAGCAATAATTCATAAAAATTGTATACCTGTTGTATATTGTTTTAAATTAGTGCCTGAGTTACTCTAATACATTACAGACATGCATAACAAGTTATACTTACTACATATAGATACAGAAATGATAAACCAAATTTTAAAATCCTCAAGTACAAGGAATTAATTTCAAAATAGCAATATAAAACATAGTTCCTAACATTTCTCCAGATTACATAAAAAAAAAAAGTAAAATATACCTTTCAATTAAATCCACTTTATTTTGAACTTCTATTACAGAGTCCAGTAATTTAGATGGCAAATCTAATTCTGCTAATGTTTTCAAGACAGTTTCCTTTTGAGCTTCTGTGTCAGGATGGCTTATGTCTCGAACATGAACTACAACATCCTTTAACAAAATTTTGAAATTAATAGATGGGAAAAATATGTAAATGGTTTTTAAAGCCACAAATAAACACTGCAACAGAAAATTAAATTACTGTAATATCATTATATATATATATATATATATGGACACAGACATTGTTATATTGCATTGTGTATATAGATATTGTTGTAAATTTTATAAATATTTATGACTATTTAAATGTATTGGTGTTCGCATTTATTGTTTATATTTAGCTATCTGTTTATTTGTTGCATTATTAGGTAATGATTTTAGGTTGCATTTTCTGTGTAACTGAATTTGTGGCCACAAATTTTGTACGAGTGCTTATTTCTAATGTAGAATTGTATGTAGATCTTTCAATTCTGAATCAAACAACATTTGTATGATTCAAATAGCTCAACTATGGGCAGAAATAGTCCTTAAAAGTCTTGGTGACAAGTTTTGCCACCAAGCTGGCATCATTTGGCAAACTTTTGCCAACTCTGAAAACTTTATGAATGATTTTCAAAAATGCATTTTCAAATAATTTTTCCTGAAATTTCTGGAAGCTTGAGCAACACCATATTAATACAGCTTTGGCAGCCAGCAAGTAGTTAGTTCTCAGAAAGACTGAGGCTCAAAGAGAATTGGCTGAATTGCATTTTACAGTTTACTTCATGATTTATATCAGGAGTTTATGATGTTTTCCATTTGTTATGGAGGATTTGTCTGATATCTGTATGCTCTTTGAATTATTTATAACTATTTATTTTGCTGTAATGGTAAAATTAATTACAAGAAATTGTTAATATCTTCCTGTTCATCTGGAGTGATTATTGGATCTCTTTTGTAAACTAGAAAAAGTGCAACTGTAGGTCTTTTGTCAAAGTAAGTGGTCATAAGGCAAGCTTTCATAAAGGAATGAATTCCTCAAAAAACCAAAACAAGCACCTTTTGTATTTTAGCAGCTCTAAATTTGCTGAAAAGTCTTGATATAAAGATCTTGATGATCAAAAGTCTTGATAAGAGGCATATGAGGAAAAAACTGAAGTCAATAAATTCATCCCCAAACTTTGCATGTACAGAAATTTCTAGCTAATTAAAGCATAACTAATAAAGATAGTTACTAATTTTATTTCCTGGGCACCACATAGAAAGTTTGATGCTCTTTCCTCTTTCTACAGAATTTTTCCTGTTCACAGATTTTAAGAAACTTTATATTTAGAAATATACATCTAGGATTAATAGTTAATGAAATTAAGTCAGAAGGTGCCTCTTCAAATTCCACGTACATACAAGTGTGAAAGAGATGTAATTATGAATTGAAGTTTAGCTAACATAATAAAAATAAAATCGGTACCTACTAGTTACACAAACCCTGGACATACACACGCTTTACTATAAGTAGCAAAATGATGATATGTCACCCATAAATTGTCTGCCTGCTTGTTGTAACTATAGCTTTAAGATTCAGTATATAACATAATAAAAATGAAAATGAATTTTCTCCATATTTGGGCAAGCAGTGGGTAAAATACAAGTTCAGAGATAAAAAATCAAGTCGAGGAGACCATCATCACAGTCAGCTTTGCTACTGTAAATGATTAAAATATCTCCAGAGTCAGTATAACTAATAAGCACCATGATATTTAATAACAAATGTAAAGACTTACAATTTTTAAAATAAGAACAATTCAAGAAAAGTTTGCATATTTTATTTATACTAACCACTGTTAATTCCCTGCAGCTTAACTGCCTGCTTTATATATTCATCTAAAGGAATTGTATATAGAGAATATCGAAAACGTCTTAGTATTGAATTTAATCAATCAACTTAGTGAAGCTGAAATACAATAAGTGGTGACAATGGTTACTAACAAATTTCTAGTTACTTCCATTAAAATAACACTTGTGGCAGAAAGAGATTTGAAAGTAGTAATTATTTATTTGATTTTATATAGTCAAAAGTTGCAGTACAATATTAATGGTTAAACAGAAAGAAGGGAGAAAGTCTTTCATTCTTTTTTTAGGGGGGGGCATAATGCAACTGTTGACAATCTACTTATCACAATCAAAAACATCACTCCATATCTGCAGATTATTTTCTACTCCCTTAAGTTAAATCTGATCTTAAAAGTGAACATTTTAAGAGCATTTCAGGAATTCAGAAAAACTATAATAATGAGATAATTCTGAAAATTCATGTCTATGAAACACTCTGGAAGTTCGATGAATGAACCAAAAGACAGAATATTAGAAGGAATATATGTAAGTGGATAAACAGATATCAGATGAGCATTAAAAAAAAAAAAGCAAATTTTACTGTTTGCATGTAAAATCTTTATTTTTTAAACATAAAAAATACACTGACATCACCTAATACAGAAAGAAAGTATAAGTTTGCTGTGTCGAACATGCTACATAGATATGCCTTTAAGTTTCCAGCTTCAAGTATAAAAAAATTATTTGGCAGTAAATTCCTCTTGCAGATATGCAGTGGCAGTATTAAATGAATAAATCTAAAATGGCAAGCATTCTTTCTTGATTGTTTATGATGAGATGATGAGATACTAGATATGAAATGTTTAAAACTGAGTATCGTTCTGCACTCAAATCTTTGACTAAAGAAGATCATAATCCTGAAGAAATGAAATAACACTTGCATCATGGGTATGGCGATTCATCTTTTTATTCCACAATAAAGAATGGGTGACATTTTACAAAGGCCAAGAATACACAGATGATGATTCTAATGAAGGTCGACCATTGGAGGCTTTGAAATTGCATGACCACTGCAGGCACTGGCATAAAAAATATTGCTCAAGGTCCAGAAGAAAATATCGAGTGATGGGAATAAGAAGATAGCAACAAGACTGGATCTATCTAAAACTGTTTTGCACATTTTACGTGAACATCATTATATGAATAAAATAGTTAAGAAATTAATAGCTTCCAATTTCTTTCAGCAATTTGAAAACAGCAACATGTCAAGTGAATACAGAAATAGCAATGTAAGTTTAAGGAACCAACTGCTTTCTTTACAACTCAGATTTAGCCTCAAGTGATTATTTTCTAGTCTTCAAATAGCTATTTTACCATCATGAGAAAAGATTTAATGATGATGATGAATGGCATGAAAACAGCAGCATGGAACATTGTGAAGACAAACCATCAGCAAACCTTACTTCTTTAGGGGCATATAGTTGCTCATTAAATAGTGTGAAAAAATAGAAGGATATCATATTTAAAAGTAAACTATTAAAATTTTTACCATTTCTTTTAGAAGTACATCAGTGCAAGAAACTTTTGGCTCAACATTTATATGTATGTTCTTGTTTAATCCTATGAGTGACATGGCTTTTTGGATCTACTCATGAACACGTATATTAAAACAGATTTTATTAGCGAAATTTTTACAATTACTTATGTCAGTTTCTGTTTTCATAAACTTCCATTCATTGAGATGATATTTACATTAAAGACAGTAAGAAAATAAAATATTTTAAATTATAATCTAATATATAGCAAATGGTAAAAAATCACATGACCAGATAAAGATGGCCATGCCACCTAGAAGGTTAAACACATCAAAATTACACAGTTTTGCGTTCCTGGCAGGTTACAGCTGTACAACATATACAGAATGCACTACTGCAAGAAGTTGTTGCTTAAGTTCTAGTAGCATAATAGATAAATAGTGCACACATAACACCTCTGATGAACCCAGAGGAAAAAGTACCAGGCAGAGAAATATTTAGGAAATTTAGTCTGGAAAGCTTGGAAACAATCATCTTGCATTGCAACTGATTCAATGTTGAAGAATAGTTATGTTGAAATAAAATACTTAAACTGGAATTGAGGAATATAATCTTTCTTCTCACTACAAAAAAAAAAAAAGGGGGGGGTAGAAAAAAAGAACACTTTCTGAATTTTTATTGGTGCATTAAGAGGTTAACACAATTCAAAATATTTTAATTATACAATTGCAATCATTAAAAATCATATATTCATTGCAAAGCACATAATAATTTTAAAGTGGAAATATGAATAAGTAGTGATTTTTAGTAGACATATTAGAAGTATGCCAACTCTAAAACTAAGTAAAATTCAAATTAGACTAGTAATCATTTTATTAAAAAGTTCAATACAATTTGAAAGAAACAAATTTAAATGAAGATGTTTCAGAAAAATGAGCTTTTACGTACAGTGGCTCACAAAAATAATCAGACACTTTAGGTTTTTATATTCTTTAATAAATATAAATCTAAAATAATTTAAAACAAAAAGAAAGGATTTTATTTTGATTATATATAAATTATACACTATTTATAGTAAATACATTTTTGAAAAGATAAATTCAAAAATCAATATTGTTTGTTTAATGGGGAAAAATATTCCCACAAAAATAATTGGACACCTTTTAGAAACAGCCAAAAATGAGAAACATTTGGACTGTTTTTGCTTCTTAACATCTTGTGAGATTACTTTTACACTTGATCACTTCATTTAATCTTTAGGCATTAAATCCACAAGTTTTTTTTTTTTTTTTTTTTTTTTTTTCGTTGTTATTTTTAAACTTATTTTATGCCACTTCTCTTGAATCACTTCTTTCAGTTGCTGCCGGGAAGATATACCCTTTTCAAATTTTTGACTCTAGTTCCTGCTAAATATGTTCAATAGGATTAAGATCTGGTAACTGGAGTGGTGACATAATTACTTCTGGACACTTGTATAACAGCCAGTGTCTGACATTGTATACAGTATGCTTTGAATTATTATCCTGGTAGAATTTAAAACTACTTTGTATATTAAGTTTTCATGCTGGCGATGCCAAATTTTACATCAGGGTACTTATACTCATCCATAATAACATCTATAAAGTCTATACTACCAACACCGGAATCTGCCATAGATCCCCATACCATAACTCCTCCTCTGCTGCATTTAACACCTGGTATTAAGTTTTGCTTCTGAAATTTTTCTTTGGGCTTTCTCCTGTGCCAAAGATGTTAAATTTGCTTTCAGCAGCACACAATACTTTTTTTCAGTAGTCAGGTGTCTTTTGTTTCATTGATTTTGTGAAAGTAAGACAAAGTTTTCAGTTTTCTTAAAAATTTATTTATTTATTTATTTATTTCACTGATATAAATTCTATTTATAAATTCTAAATATTTCTTCTTGCTACTTGCCCATGATATCCTGCAGATGGCATTTCTCTTCTTACAGTTTCTGGATTTACACATATTCCATATAATTCATAAAGTTCAGCAACAAATTCAGAAGCATTCACTCTTGAATTGTTTTTAATATTTCTTAGAATAAAGCATTTCCACTTCATCTGATAACTTAGGTGGTCTTCTAGGTCTTCTTTTGTACTGAATATGAATATGCTTCTTATAACACTTTATATTATCAAAAATTGTAGAATTACTTAAATTAAGTAAAAGTAATTTTATTATAGGTTTCCCTTTTTTTTATGCAAATCAATAACTAATCTGTGGGATTTGTGTGTTTCTAACTATGTTTCTTTTCATGGCTAAGCCATTTCAAGAAAACATTAAAATATTGAATATTTTCTAACAAGGAAATTCGCATTATAAAAATAAACAATTTTTAGATTTTTGCATAGCTTCTTTATTGAAACTAATTCCACAAATTTTTAATGCAGACGATTTTAATTAGAAATTATGAAAATGTCCAATTAACTTTTTGGTATCTTTATCTTCCATTTCAAGTAAAATGTTATTTTTTAAATTTACAATTTTATTTTGTTAAATTTATTTAGTAGAAAGAGAGAGCTAAGAAAATATGTATTCAAAGGGAAAATATTATTTTATTTCAAAACTTTTTCGTCTATTACTTGAAAAATACAAAAATTATAGTAGCTGATCATTTTTGTGAGACATTGTAAATATATAAATTGATGCTTATTTTATATTATCTCAAAAATACTTCATTTTTCTATAATTAATAATACCAATCTAAGGCTGAATTTAATTTCATTTAATGTTACTCCTCTATTTTCAAGTACAAAGGAGACTAAAATAATACATTAATTAACTTTTCTGCTCTATGTATTTTTTCTGCAATAAATACACACAAAGCAAAAGTATTTTATTACTTCTTTGCAATAGATAATAAGATGTTTGTAATTTTATGATACAAATACTCTAGGATCTGTCAAATAATAAACGATGAAATTTTCATATCCACAAAGGTTTAAAATCAGATACACAAAAACCTTCACTGCTGGAAAAATATCTTGTAAAAGTTATCTTATGAGTTACTTACTGCTAAAGTTATCTCTTCTAACGTTGATCTAAATGATTGAATTAGGGCAGTTGGAACATCAGAAATGAAACCTACAGTATCAATGTAAAGGACTTTTTGATTTGAAGGAAGCATCCCAGCATGGAATGTAACATCTAATGTAGCAAACAATTTATCTTCTGGTAACAAGCGTTCATCATCAGTTAATGATTTGATTAAAGTAGTTTTACCTGAAAATAAGCCCATCTTTAATAAAGCTAACCATTTACATACACAGCTAACAGCATAAAGCATTTCAACACATTTTTCATTTTTAAGATATTGTCATATATTTTCAAAGTGTCACACATTTTCATAGCAGTTTCCAGTAGTCATATTAAAATAACACATTAAAAAAAATCCCATTAGACTTATAATTTTTATATTTTACTACATGAATATTTTTGATTACTTAATGCTTGCAAACTTTTACTTAGCGTATTATTTTTATATGTTCTTTATAGTTTTCAATTTTTAATGTGATTTTGCAGCATATAACAAAGATAAAGAATTGTTAGCTTAAATTTGATAAAAGAAATGCAAAAATTATATGGTCCCAAGCTAAATATTTTTTACACCTAGTACATTGTTCCTATACATGCATCAACTATGAGTAACTGCTGAAACTATTTCATATTATTCTTGAAATTAATTAAAATGACTAAAATAATTGTATTTATTCATTTTATTTACACATGATAAAGAAGCAATTTAATATAAGATAATTATTGCATATTCTTATAACACTTTGCTAAAAACATTATTATTTTTTTACATGCTAATACAAATAGAGTAAAAACCCCAGTTTACAAATTTAATTTGTTCCTAAAGGCTGCTTCCTGAAATGTCTTTAAAGTAAAACAGTTTTTCCAAGAGGATTAATATAAAATTTGCTTCATTTCTAAACTATAGGTAATTGCTTATTTAAAGATTTAAAAGAGTAGTTTGTGCCCAGTTTCACAACAAAAGTTCCAAAAATTCACAGAAATCATTAAATTTATGATACACAAAATACACATAATATGAAACAGATTAAACATATGAAAACTAGCCTGTACAGAAAAGAACTGATGGCATTACATGGAAGATGGAAAGAAAGTTAAAAGAAAGAAATGTTACCCATTGGATAGGAGTCCATCAATAACTGTCTTTCTGGGATTTCTTTATCTCTTAGTGCCACTTGAACCTGCTTGCGATTTACTAAATGTGTCCAATGTGATATTTTTTTTTTTTTTTCAAGGAGGTTAGAATAGAAGAGAGAGTAACTCAGAAAGTGAGTCCTCACCTCTGTGTTTTGTCATAGTAATTTTTATTTTTTATTTTTGAAATAAGGGATCTCATATTGCATAAAGATATACAAAGAGAACATCTAAAGGGATTCCTATGATTATTTTTCACACATTAACTTTTTCACGTTATTTGGTAAACTGTTGAAAAAAATATCTCTGCATCATGTATTTTCTATTCAAGATGTAAAAATAAAAAAATTAAAAAAAAAAAAAAAACTTAATAGTAATCAAATTATATTAAATACATTTTTCTGTTCTTGTTTATAATTGATATCACTGTTCCTTAACATGTAGTGATATATGCTAGGATTTAAACTATGTTATTTGAACACTTTAAAGAATTTGCCTGATAATCTTCATGAAAAGTTAGAAACTGATTTTTATGAATTGTAAAAGTGTTAAATAAAGTGAATTTAATTTATATGCATTATTGATCAGAGATTTTTGAAATATTGTGAACTATTGCAAATATAATTTGTGCATTTGTTCACGAAAAACTGTTCTATAGTCATAAATTGTTTATATAAATGTGCTTATGCTGAAAGCTTATAAATTTCTATTCAATTTAGCAATAAAAGTACGTAAACTTTTTATCAAAATTGAGCATTTGAAAAGATATATCCAAAAAATAATGCACTTTCTTAAACTGAGCTTGAATTCAAGCAAGTTAATTTCTTTTACTGAGATTTATATATATGAAATATGGGTAAAATTAAGACACTGAATTTTGATAAATCTATTTAATTTTGTTTTAATATTTACTATTTACTGATGCTATATTACTTATATGAAACTATGCAAATATTAAAAATTATGTGAATTTTCATTTTAGTATATTATGGCTTAAAGCTTAACTATAAAGCATACTAAAACAAAACAACTTTCCTATTCCTGAAATATTTTTTATTAAATTATGATAATATTGTGAATAAATTAGAAATATCTGTTCTTTAAAGAAAAAACTGGAAAATAAAACTTAATGGATAATTAATAAAGCCTAAGTAAGTCTTTAAAATATGCATAAACATCATTTTAAATGCTATACACATGCATTTAGCCTTCTCAGTGTTTCATGATAAATTCCTGTACATGGTACATCATAGATGTCAACTTTATTGCTTTAAAACAAAATTTTAACAGCATCACAAAATTCCCCTGTAAACTTAACACATTTTTCCTTCTATTCTAACCTTCCAGGTTTTTGTATGTGTTTTTAAAACATTTCTAAAGTGAGAGAGGGCACTGTTATTGAAAATGCTTATGTTGTTGCTTGCTAATGTTTTAACATCATAATCTCATTCAGTGCTACTCTGTACTTCCCCCTATTTTACACAACTTTTGCAGATCGAGGAATTAGAATCATGTTTCTGTATTTCTTTTCCCTCTAAAGACATTACCTTCACAATCGCCTTTTACTGCTGCTTCTAATACTGTAGCAGTTCTTTCATACTAAGCTCATTCTTTTCCCCTCTTATAAACTCCTTCATGTCTTCATTGTTAATTTTCAAGCCCATAGTTTTACCTAGGAACACAATATTATAAAGCCTCTGTTTTCAATATAATCTGCCCATAATTTCTTCCAAGCTGAATTCATGACACTATAAGTCACTTGCTGCCACGCTTTATCAATCAAAAATTAAGCAATGGAGAATATTAAAAAAATATTTCCAAAAATCTCTGAATGATAGTTCTGTGTCACTTCTCAATGTTTAGATCATTTTCAACATAATCAAATCAATCCATCTAACTGGGGATCTACCCCAAGGTCTGGTTCTCATGGTCTTTGCCAGAAAGATTTTCTTAAAACACTCATTTTCATGTATTCTGGCCAGATGAAAAGCCCATTTTAGTCTGTAGTTTAAAGAATTTTACTACATCATGTTGTCTATAGATTGTCTATAGACCTTATATAGCTCACGATTAGATCTTCTCCACGATCGATTCACATGGACCCTACAGATCACATCACTTAGAAGAATATTATATATTCAAATAATTCCAAGTAAGGAAGCATTATCAAATTACTGCTTTTTATGCAGGAGAGAAGTAACAGTCCATAAAGGGAAGATAACATAAACATAAAAATTTTGGTTAAACAACTTTGTTTTAATTACCTAAAAGTTTATCATGAAACTGCAGTACTTCACTTGGAAACAATTCATCACTGATATCAATGGCTGCAGTAGTAAAAAGAACAGAATACTATATCACTGAAATGGAAATTTATATAGTGCAGTGGGTGATTGGTTAACGAACATAATCTGTTACAACAAGACTAATGTTCACTATCTGAATTGTTTGTTAACCAATCATCAATTTACCACAGGTTTTTTTTTTTTTTTTTTTGTGTGTGTGTGTGTGTGTGTGTGTGTGTGTGTGTGTGTGAAATCTGTTGGGTAGAGGCGAGCGAATGTTTTTTCTTATACGCATGCGTATTAATTATGATGGCGTAGCTGTCTCTTCTACCGACGCATCCGTCATTCGAGCGTATGGAGATGGTGAGATGTTACTTGCTGTGTGATGGTCAATATGATTTCCTGTATGACCTTTTTATTCATTATTCGTGTAAATAAAGTGTGTTGTCATACGATGGCTTCTTTACTGTAAATATTGGCCTCTGAACAACAAATGGTAGCAGAGTGTGGTTTTGTCAAGAAGAATTGGATATAAGAGACCAAGTCAAAACCGAAACTGTCTTAGTGGAAGCCAAAAATGGAGAAGTGGAACGTTCCCGAATTAACTGGAGAGAACTATTTTATTTGGTCATTGAAAATTAAAGCTGCCTTATCACTGAAAAGACTTGACTCGGTAATTTCAACAGTAAAACCAGAAAATTTAGACGAGAAAGATGAAAGATTGTGGAATGAGAAAAACGCTGACGCCGTAGCATATATAAAACTTTCACTATCGGATCAACAGGCGCTTCAGTTCTCCACAGAAGAGAATGCAAAAATTCTTTGGGAAAAAATAAAGTCAACATTTATGGGACAAGCCGAAGATCGAAAAATAGATGCTGGTAATGAGTTAAAAAATTTAGAAATGAAGTTGCATGAGTCAGCTAATGATTATATCGCAAGAGCGAGAGGAATAGCAACTAAGTGTCAATCGCTAGAACTAGATGTATCTCCTCGGGAACTGGTGTTTTACACAGTCCGTGGACTTCGTGGAAATTCTCTCGAATTAGGGAAATTGTAAAAACTCAGCGTGAAAAAACAATTGATGAAGTACTCGAAATACTCCGTGAGGAAGAGTCTGTTCACAATTCAACGAATGGGAAACGACCTGATGGAAACAACGCAGAGGCATTCATATCAAGAAGGAATAAAAACTATAAGCCAAGAAATTGTTACATTTGGCGACGACCTGGTCACATCGCGAAGGACTGCTATTACAGAAACAAGAATCCAAGAAGTGAGTTATCCAAAGGTAACAAGGAAAGAAAGAAGTCACAACCTACAAGTGTGAACGTTTCATCTCGTTCTGATGAAAGAGAAAGTGATTTTGCTTTTCAACTTACGCGTGAAAAAAATGATGAATGTGATAAAATTTGGTTGCTGGATAGTGGTGCAACTGGACACATGGCAAAAGACATCTTTTGGTTTCAGAATATTACACCAGAGGTGAGGGAAATTTACCAGGCAGGTAAACACTCAAAAATATATTCAGAAGGTATTGGTACTGTTAAAGCAAAAGCTATAAATACAAAGAATTCTAGTTTTATTAATTTAACTATTAGTAATGTTAGTTATATTCTTGATTTAAGAAATAACTTATTGTCACTCACTGCCTTAATGGATAAAGGATGTAAAATTGAATCAAGGAATAATTCTGTATTAGTTTTTAGTAGGTGTAATGAATTACTTTTTAAAGCATTTAAGAATAACGGTAGGCTTGAAGTTAATTTAGAACCATATTATAATTCTGAATCTTGCATTGCTAATGATTGTACTGGTAATAATTATGAGCTTTGGCATAGTAGATTGTGCCATTTAAATCTAAAATATATGCTTAAAATGAAAGAATACATTGATATTAATGATGTAAGTGATTTTAAGTGTGAAACTTGTGACATAAGTAAAATAACTAGAAAAAGTCATCCAAATATTGACATTAATCAGAGTTCAGAAATTTTAGAATTAATTCATTCGGATCTATGTGGCCCTGTTCAAACTGAATCAATTGGTGGGTCTAAATATTTTATGATCTTAGTGGATGATTTTTCTGGAATGTATTTTACTTATTTTCTTAAAAGTAAAAGTGAAGTGATTGACGCATTTTGTAAATTTAAAGCTAAGTATGAAAGTTAACTGGTAAAAGAATTAAACGTTTGAGAACAGACAATGGTTTAGAATTTGTAAATCAACAATTAGATAATTATCTTGCTAATTCAGGTATTTTTCATGAAAAAACAATTCCATATAATAGTGAGAGTAATGGGAAAGCTGAACGGGCAAACAGAGTTCTTTTAGGAAGAGCTAGGACATTACTACATGAGAGTGAGCTTCCGGTAAAATTCTGGGCAGGAGCAATTAATTTTAGTACTCAAGTATCAAATTTAACACCCCGGAAAGGAAAAGAAAAAATTCCTTTAGAAATTTGGACTGGTAAAAACCCCAAATTAAACTATCTAAAAAGGTTTGGATGTGTGGCATACTTTCACATTCCGAAAGTGATGCGAAACAAATTTGACATACCAGGAAAAAGAGGGATAATGTTAGGATATGCTAGAGAAAGAAAAGGATATCGTATTTATGATATAGCAAGTAATAAAATAATTGAAGAACGATCAGTTAAATTTAACGAATCTTTAAAGGGTAGTAATTATATGAGAAAAAATAAAACCTTAGAAACTTGGGATACTGAAGAATTAAAAGGAAGGGGAAACGAAATAGATCAAAAACCACACCTCGAATTGGTTGTTACGGAAAATACCCAAGCAAGCGAATATGACGACTCATCGAATTTCGAAATCGCCACCATAAGCCGTTGTAGCGGGGGTGATGACAGGGGGAATGAAGTCCAAACATCTGATAGCTATGAAAAAAGTAATAAATATGGAAATGAAATACCATTAAGATGATCCGAGAGGCTCAAATCAAAACAACTAGCATCAAGTATAATAAGTAATGTTCCGAATGATTTTTCAGAAGCAAAACAAAGTGCTAATTGGTATGACTGAAAATCCGCAATGGAAAATGAATTAGATTCATTACATAAACACAAAGTGTGGGAAATAGTAGATAGGCCTCAAAAAACAAAATTAGTAAAAAGTAAGTGGGTGTATACTTTGAAGGAAGGAGCTCTGGGGAAGTAAAATATAAAGCGCGATTAGTAGCGGCTGGGTTTAATCAAATAAAAAATAAGGATTATACCGAATCATATTCACCAGTAGTTAGTATTGAATGTTTTAGATTATTGCTTGCACTTTCAGCTAAATTAAACTTGACTGTTAAATTTTATGATGTAAAAACAGCGTACTTGTACAGTGACTTAAACGAGGATGTGTATATGACTCCTCTACCTGGTTATGAAAAACTGATTGGAGAAGGTAAAGTATTTAATTGAAGAAAAGTATTTATGGGTTGCCTCAATCCGGTAGAAATTGGTATATGAAAATAAAAAATGAATTAGAAAAACTTCGGCTGGTACAGTTAGCATCTGATAATTGTATATTCATTTATAATGATACCAAAAACATTTTTATATTGTGTTTGTATGTTGATGATTTAGCTGTATTCTGTAATAATAAAGAAATGCTTGAAAATATTGTTTCTAAAATAAAAAATGTATTTCAGTTACATGAAAATACTAATTCAAAATTTTTAGTAATGCAAATAGAAAAACTTGAAAATGGTATATGTTTGTCTCAAACAGAATATATTGAATCTTTATTGACTAAACACAATCTGCAAAATTCTAAAGCAGTAAAAACGCCAATCGTTAAAGGGGCAGATAAAGGTTTTTCATGTACAAATGAAAAAATTGAAGCAATTTTGTATCAGGAATTAATTGGGGAACTTTTATATTTAGCGAATAGAAAGGGTCCTGATATATCATTTGTAACAACTTATTTGTCACAATTTAATCATGTACCAGAAAAAAGGCATTATCTTTTGGCTAAAAGGGTATTAAGGTATTTAAAAGGTATAAAAAATAAAAAACTTTTCTATAGCAATGATTTTGGAGTTTTAAATGCATATGCTGATGCTAGCTGGGGAAATGCAGAAAATGGTAAGTCATTTTCTGGTGGTACTATTTTACTAGGTGATTCATTGATTTCTTGGAAATGTCGTAAGCAGAGAAGTGTTAGTCTGTCTACTTGTGAAGCAGAATTATTTTCTATTTCTGAAATTTGTAAGGATATTATTTGAACTGTAAATTTATTATCAGAATTAAAATGTAAACAATTTTTGAATGGTGCAGTGGTCTTGAATACAGACAGTCAAGCTGCCATCCAGTGGATCAACTATGCAAGATCTTCTACGAAATCCAGACACATAAACTTACGTTTCCATTTTATGAAGGACTTAACAAAGGACAATGTCATTAAGTTGGAATATTCACAAACTGATAATATGATTGCAGATTTTCTTACTAAGAGTGTTAGTGAAGAAAAATTAATGTATACATTGAAAGTAATTTCCTTAATTTCTTAATGTAATGTGTTATATATTGTTTGTATTTCATTTTTGTATTGAAAAAATGTTGCTCACAGGAGGGGTGTGTTGGGTAGAGGCGAGAGAACGTTTTTTCTTATAAGCATGCATATTAATTATGATGGCACAGCTGTCTCTTCTACCGATGCATCCATCATTCGAGCTTCGAGCGTATGGAGATGGTGAGATGTTACTTGCTGTGTGATGGTCAATATGATTTCCTGTGTGATCTTTTTATTCATTATTCATGTAAATAAAGTGTGTTGTCATACGACGGCTTCTTTACTGTAAATATTGGCCTCTGAACAACAAAATCAATTAATTTGTTCTGGAGACCCGATGTATAATTTCTTAGTAAGTTTATTAACAAAATAAAACATAAATATAGTCTTAAATATTAATCAGTCCTTTTGATTTTTTGTTTATGGGGTGTTAAAGAACATGTCTAATGCTAGTTGCTTTTCTCTCTTTTTCAGGATTTTTCAGAAATGATTAGTAGCATTGTCACTGTAAAGATCCCCAACCGTACTGACATCAGCTTGGTTTGGGTGCTATTCTAAAACCAATGTTCTGACATCCTCCCACTTCTTCAAAAGATCTTTAATGGCAGATGTAGGCATTGGTCCTCTTTCCTCTTCCTCACACACATTTCGCTGTGTTTCTTGGTATCCTTCATTCAAGATTTGATGGAATTCTTCTGTTGTCAGTTCATCTTCATGTTCCATTATGAACTCTTCTATGTCATCCTCATTCATCTCTAATTCCAGATCTCTAGCAATTGTCAAAATTTCATCCATAATTTTAGAGGTGTCTCCCTGATCACCTCTGTCTCCTTGAAAGAAGGATGAACACAGATTTTGCAATTTTTTTTTTTTTTTTTTCAGTATAGTACTTTGAGGTTTAATAGGCAAGCAACATAATTCAAGAGAGATGAAAAACAATTTTTGCTCTGTTGGGTATGGCAAACCTGCACATTATGCTCAAAGAGCCTGTTCATTAGAATTCGTTTTAGTTCATTATCCGAATATGTGTTCATTGTCCGAACACAAAAATCTTTCGCGAAAGTGTTCGCTGTCCGATTTGTTTGCTGTCCGAACTGTTCGTTAATCGATCACTCACTGTATATGGATGAGCCACAATTCTACAAAATCCTGCATAATATGCAAATATGCAATAATATCCTTTATAATATGCAGGATGCTTAGGAAATTCTGTGTATTGAATATTTTGTTTTAGAATGTACTAAAGAATGCTTTACTTAAGATTCTATTAAACTTATTTATATTCATACTGAGACATATCTGAAAACAAAAATATACCTCATTTTTTAATAATTTTCTGTGTCATTTGTTATAGAAAAAAAAAAAACTGTACAGCCATTGTGACGTTCAATTTGCTCAGAAGACACCACAATTTACTTGACATGGAAGATAATAAGATACATCATTAATTAAAACATATATTGAATATAGTCACTTGTTTAGAATTTCATCAAGCCTTATTATTATCTTCTATGGATAATATTTAAATATAAATAGAAAATAAATGGAATGAAATTTCACAAACAGTCCTCTAGAATCTTCACAGTTCAATGCTATATTATAAGGGTGATATTATTACAGCTCATGTTACACATGTTTGATTCTACGCATTGTCTTTTTTTAGCCTGTGACTTAAGCATATCTCAAAAATCATGCTCAATGTATTACATGATTTGCTCATTTATTTTTCAGTATATTTACATACCCTTTACATGATTTATTCAGTCTAATAAATTTTCTTTTATTAAATCAAATTATGTCAATCTATTAAATAGAGCAAATGCCAATAAAATGTCTCATAAACTTTATTTTGTTGCCATACACTTTTATTTTATGCTGCAGTTTTTGGAAATAGCAGTCTATAATTCTTTCTAAATTAAATATTACTAGAGTCATACATTTTAATCAATAGTAATAGAATATTTAAAAAATACATTACCACAATTTGTATAACCAACAATAGCAACAACAGGTAAAGAATTTCTTCTATCACTCCTCCGCAAAAGCTCACGTTGATTTTTCACTTTTTCAAGTGCTTTCTTCAATTTTATTTCCCTTTCCTATAAAATAATTGTTTAAAAAATTAAATTACAAAAGTTAAACTATTTTAATATAAAATTGAAGTACTAAAAAAATTATGTTTGAATAAAAAGGAAAAATGTTTAGTTTAGTTAATATAATAACAGCTAGAGTTACTATATCATCAATACTTTAAAAATTAGAAAGCTCTTAAAATACTTTCATATTATTTATACAAATATGATATAAACTACATAATTTTCTAAGCTATTTTAACCATTCAAAATATCTGCATTAAATAAACATTTTGCCATTTTTATTAGTTTTTTAAAAATTAATACATTTTATTACCAGGAAAGAATATTATTATTAAACATACATTTAATAGTCGTCTACGCATCTCCATGTATGTTTCTCCATCACCACCCACGTGTTCAATGCCACTAAAATAACTAGTATTTCTAGTATAAGAGTAACCAGAAAGCTTCACTCTAAAAAAATAAATAAATAAAATAATTCTTAATGCCAAACAAAATGTCTATTCCAAAATGATATTTTTAATTTTTTCTGGATTTAGTCACTTTACCGTAGATAAGGAATTTCAGCTAAAGCAAGCTGTAGTTTAGCTTCCTTTGTATGGGCATGATCATGGAATATTTGAAGAATGATCTGATACCTGTAATGCAAATTAACAATATATTTATGAAGTAATTATTTAAATTAGAAACACGCACAATGGTTTGAAAATAGTTCCGCAGGTAATATATTATTACTATATATTTACTAAATTAAGATACAAAAAGTTACATAGTATATAAAACAATTGGTAGTCATATGTGATCTGCAATTTTCTGTTAGTTATTACTTAGACACGAAATTAAAACACTGCTTTTAAACTGAATGTGAATCAGATGAAAAGAAAAAGAAATGATTAAAACAATAACCTAACTTGTGCCACCGTTTAAAAAGTAACTAACTAACAAAAAGTGGTATATCGCATGCTACATGATTATGCAACAATCTACAGGGTGTTTATAAAGTCCTGAACCCATTTTGATGTTTAATAACTCATAAAATAATGAAAATAGAAACAAACTTATGGCATTTATTGATGGAATAACTTATATATTTTCCTTTTCAGGTTTAAATGTCTTTGCTTTTGTAAATATGGTCTGTGCGTGTAGTTAATTTCAGATAATTTCATTTTCCAGTCTAAATATCTGTACTTTTCTAAATATTGCCTGCTTATTAATTGCAATTTTCTCTCTTTCGTTTTTGGCAACTATTGCAATGTTACGTTCTGATATAACGCTGCTGGAATTTTTCCTTTGGGGATTTGTAAAGGACAATGTTTACAGGCGGAGAGTGTTGAACACTGATGACCTAAAAGCCAGAATTAGAACCGCAATAGCCTCTGTGGATGCCGGCATGCTTGCCGATACCTGGCATGAAATTGAATATCGACTTGATATTCTTCATGCAATGAAGGGGGCACACATGGAAGTTCATTGGTAAGGCTCATGAAACTTTTTGAGTCTATCTAACCATTTACGTTATTAATTTTAATCTATCTTTATTATTTTATGAGTTATTAAACATCAAAATGGGTCCACGACTTTATAAACACCCTGTACAATAACATACCTATATTGTATTTCTAAAAGTCCTTATACTGCATTAATTTTCACAACTATCAGTCATAAACACATACTTACACAGTCACAAAATTACAATGTTTATACAGTAGTTTAAAAAAGGAAAATACTCATGGTATAGCATTTTTCAATTTAGAAAATCAACTCTGTAGAATTACAAAACCTAATTTTTTTACACGACTTTCTGCATCCTATAGTTATATTTAGGAAATATTTATGCAATGGAATATCAGATCATGAATGCCACTCATTATGGAAAATTTGGTTTACAAATAAATTATCTGAATAAAAGACATATTGGGTGATGAAGACTGTCTTGAATTATGAAGGCAGTAACAAATGATTTTAAAATCAGGGCGAACTCTGCTAAATATTTCAGGTTGAGATGCATGCCAAACAAAGATAACACATTATCAATTATACAAATTTAAACTAATAAATGATTGTGTTTAACACAAAGATGTTATATTAAGTGAACTGAAATTAAGAATCAGGAGCTTTCATATAATTTATTATAATAAAATATCAACAATGCATTCATGAAATATTATGCCAAGTCTAAAGTGAGACACTACTTTTGAAATCTAATTCTTTCTCCCTTTCTGAACAAAAAAAAAAAAAAAAACCTGACAGTGTCTAGGAGGTCTGGATTTCAGACTTTGTACAGTACTTCTAACAAGCATAAAAGTAATCTAAGATTGAAATCTGTATGCACTTTCAAAGAATATGTGATACATTTTTAAACCTTCATGTACATAAATTCAGAATACATTTCTACTACAAGATGGTAATGCTTAACCATACCAGATAAAGCTGATTATAAAAAAAACTATCATACTTATACACTTGTTCTTTAAATATTCAACCTATCAAACACAATTTTAATACTTTTAACTGCAATGGTAACCTTGCAACAGATTTGGTTTTAAAGAGCTTTGCAGAAGGCCTTTCTTTTTACATTCAAGATAGCACTATAATTATATGAAAATGCATTGTAACCACTACAGGACAAAGTCCGTAATCTGGAATCGTCAAAGTCTCGACAAGTCCGGATTAGCGGTTTTTTTGGATTATAGATCATCAATTCAAATCTGGTAAGATGGCATGCAGAAATTATAAAATTAAAAATATGAAAACGTAATTTATGAAATAAAGAGCAATTATGATCAAAAGGGTATCATAATTTACAAAAAAAAAAAGCTTAATATTTATTTGTTTACTTTATTAAACATTTCTTTCAATGTAAGTTGTTTAAGTTGCTTCATTTTTTGTGCTAATATTTTCTCTTTAATTCTCTTTTCCATAAACATACATAATTTCTTGTTTAGTTACAAAGTTCCACTGTTCAAATCCTGTAATTGCCGTGTTGAGAATACTGACTAACTTGTCAATCGAAATTTTTTTGTTTTCAATAATAATAACATTTTGTTTTCGTTCTCTGTCACTTTCATCACTATAGGAAGTGCGCATGTGTAAACGGTTTACTGGCTTTACGCGCATGCGTAGTGGATGCGTGCATCAAACTCGCATGCGTAAGTTTGTGGCTTTGAGGTCCGGATAAAGATCATTCCGGATAATGGAAGTCCGGATTACGGACTTTGTACTATATTGAAAAGACAAAAAACACACACTCACCATTTTTGCTTTCACTGTGCCTTAGTTTAAGATTATACATAAAAACAAATGGATAAAAATTATCAGAGAAGATTTTTCTTTGTGAATTTCTTCACTTTGAGACGAAGCAATTTTGATCTTACTTTCTGAACTAATAAACTAAGACATGTACTAATTGTATAAAAAAAAACATATCAAATTTCAGGTGAAAGAGCATTATTATTATTATTTTCTGTTATAAGAGACTGTCTCTTAATTATGTTACAAAAACAACAACAAATTTTAACCAGCTCTTATTTACATGCATCTTTTTATTTTAATAAACAGATTTATAGAAGGATTTCATTTATAGATCTAAAAGAATTATCATTAATACTTTCACATTTCAAGCATATTTTATTTGATATTTGTTTATGTCGTAAGAAATTAGCACAAGAATGTGAAAGTTGATACCTGTCAAAGACTTGCATTTGAAAATATTTCTCTAATTCTGAATTCTGAAGGGCAGTCATTATATCAATACCAATGAAAACAGCACTTATGGAAGGATTTGATCGAGTAATATTTTTTAGGTTTTCTAGATTTCCTTTACCAAAAATCAACTTTGACTTCAAATTTGTAGCTCGGATAACATACTGAAAAATACAGTTTATTTTATCATACATATAATACTACAAAATTAAGAAAAACTTTTATTTCATCACAAAAAAAAGGGGGGAAATGTACTTCCTTATTATAGTGGTTCCCCACCTTATTTGGCAACTTTAGGATTATGCCAAGATCACAGCTAAGATTTCACCCAGCTCATGAAGCATGAATGTAAAATTAAACAATAATAACTATAATACTCACATGTTGTTTCTTACAAATATTTTCAATAACTGTTATGAGAGTTCATATTTCCGAAATTGCTTTCCCCAATTCATTAAAAACATAATTTTTCCAATGTACTTTCTCCACATAAATTCCAAAAGATATGATTTCAGGTGATGCCAAGCCATGCCCTGTTGTTTTTAATGTGTGTAAACATCCATTGTTGGGTCTACAAACTTGTACTTATGATTTACAGTAAAGTGACCAGTAACCAGTTTCTTCAAGTTGCTCCATTTTATATCCCTTTCAGCAGTCTGAATATATTGTTGATCCACCTTGCACATGTTGAATAATTTTCACCCAAAGTGTACCGGGATCTCTATTTGAAATTTGGATAACAAAGCTCTCACCATTTTCCCAGCATATTCCACCAAAAATTCACTGTTATATCAGACAAACAAATTTTCATCAACTACTTTATTGGAAATGCCTATTCCTCCACTAAATCTTTGCATCAGATATGGGAAGACACTTCCTGCATGCAATTATTCTGATCATCTGCAACATTTTTACACATATTAAGCTGTTTGTCTTACCATTTGATGAGCATCAGCTTCACTATCAAAGAATCATAAACCTAAAAGCAGTGATGAAAAATTTTCTAGAACCACTGAAACAATTTCCAACATGGGAGCTTTTCTTCTTTTCACAATTTTAACACTGCACTTCTAAATTGTTTCATCATTAACATATAGTTTCATGTTGTGGCCATTTTTGTATACTTGTTTGTCAGTTAAAAGATCTGTTTCTTGAAAAAAAAAATATGGCATCCACCTCTTTATTTGGTAAATCAAAGACTGTTAATTGTATATGCATAAAAAGGCAAGGAATATTTTTTAAATACCACTGCGAATTTGAAAACCTTACCAAAAATGAAATAGATTGATAATATAAGAAAATGTGAAATACCTCAGTTGATTAGCATTCAGTCTTGGGATGCCCATAATATAAGGAAGTACAAAGAAATTAACAGATATAAAATCAGTCAATCTGAGAAAATATTCAATAAAATTAATATATTGAACACTTATATATACATAGTGACAAAGAAAACAAATAAATGAAAAAAAATTAAATACATAACAAATGTCCAGAAATGCATTCACTTAGCCCTGACTTAATAATGAATAAGGGGGTGTGAACAAAAGTATTTAAACTCCATGGTTCAGGCAAAAATTTAAATAATTTTATCATTTTAGCAACCTTTGTCGTGTTCTTTCCTTTTTGTATTTTAAAATAGTAGTTAGAGTTTGCATTCTGAGCTGAGTAAAATGCAGAGATGTTTACAAAAACATAATTTAAACAAAAACAATAATTAAAATTCATGATGAATTTTTATTACTTAATTATTATTATAATTTTAGTTTTGAGAATGTTGAAAACTTGAAATTTATGCATAATAATCAAAATTAGTGTTTAAAGAATAGTGCAGTGCAAATATTTTATGTTATGTATGTAGAATAAACTATGTTATACAGATTATCTTCTGATTCGAACTGAGTTATCTATTTCTTCCTGTGACATCTGACATCTATTGGACCGGATTCAGAAATGTATGTATGTAAGTCTATATGCATGTATTCAAGTACGTGTGTATGCATATACGTACACACATACACATACATTTCTGACTTTGGTCTCGATAGCAAGAAAGTACAGTTCAAGTTTACATATAAAAATTTATAAGATATAAAATATACTATTTTACTATAATGATACAGCTTAACACACATCTTCTTCGTATACTGTACAATTGTTGTTTAAAACTATATGGAAATTTATTCAAATAGGTCATCTCTCTAATAATGTGCCTAGCAAAATATAATGATTTCTCAAGCAGCTTGAAGTCTTTTCCTGTGAAAAATGTATGGAAATGGTTAAATGAAGTGGAAAAACAAATACATACAAATTAATTTCTATTTGGGAATTCTAAAGATGTTGCTAGACTATGGAATTTGGTGTCCCTGGCAAATTGGCAATTTATAATAATTTCAGTATCCTTTAAAAAAGTTTTACTAATGGAAGATTTCAAGTTAAAGAAATTTAACTAATTGAGAAACATTCAGACTAATTTTAAATAAATTTTGTTTAAGTTAATCAAAATTTTAAGTAATTAACAGTTCAAAACTTGCTATCAAAGTACCACTAAAGAATTGCTGAGCAACCAATATTAAAACTGAGTTTAATTTTGATATTTATGCATCATGATTTCCTCTTTCAGCATCACTTGTAGATTTTGTTTTCGTATCAGGAGACTTACATTCATTAAAAAGGGGGAGGTAAAGTAGCTATAAAGCAACACACACCATAATTTTATAGCATTTTTATTGTGCATTTTTATGAACAGAATCCATAAAAATGCACAATTTTAAGAATTTCTCTGCTAAAAAAGGTTAACAAATTTTCAAATATTTCAGTTTTCATATATATTCATTAAAATTATCTGTTATTTAAATACACCAAAACCTAATAAATTAAATTTACTAATATAAATAATACTACTAAAATAACTAAATCATATTAGATCATGGGCAAATTACATGAAAAAAAATTTGCTGAATGGAAGGAATGCCTTCTTAGGAGAAATTAGCTTGTAGTCACATTTCACATAAGAAAACACAGAAACTTCCAACCAGTCCATTCAACAAAATTTAAACTTAGGTCAACTACAAATGCTCAGCAGTTTTACTACTTGGCTGTTCCTGTGTTCTACAAATCAACTAATGATTGCGTATACTGTTACATACAGGCAATCAAAAATGTACAATGATAATGAAATGTAATCTTTTACTTTTTCTACAACATTCCAATCAGGCAAGGTTTTGACAAGAGCTACAGCTTCATCTAATTTTCGTTCACATGCAGATATGCTTTCTCTCTGCGGACCTCTACCTCTAGGCTGAATTAAAAGAATATTATGACCTACTCCAGGATGTTTATATAAATGTTTTGTAATGTCGGCAAACTCTGAATGTTCTAAGAGTGATTCACGTTCGATTTTTTCTAAATTATTTTTTTCATTACTTAAACGAGAACTACAAATTATAGTCCTCATAAAAAAAGTATGATATTTAAACTGTTTCAGATAATTCTGGTTAAATTTGAATTGAGGTGTTTTAACCAGCAACAAATTCCACGTTTCGGACATCGCTTTTGAAAACTGGCGCCTTATATAAATTGTGTGCTTTAACGACGTATACGCCATTCCTTTTACGTATATGTCTCCAAAAATATTTAACTTCTTCATATTTCTTATTTCAGCTGCACAGTCAAGCACATAGTGAATGCGGAACATAAATTGCAGCGACTTATGCGAGTCGAATATGCGAGTTCTGGGAGTCGCAGTAGAGAAATGTCTTGTTTTGCACCCACTAAGTCCTTTTACCCGCAGCGCGAAAAATCAACTTTACCAGCGAAGAAAAAGTTGATTATATGTGAAGCATCGTATTCTTCTATATCTTAGAGATAATTTTATTAAATGAATTCTTGCACGCAAATCAATGCTAGTTTTCGCATTCGTATCTTATTGTGCATGATATTTGTTTTCCAAGTTCAGTATATCGATTTAGCATTTTTGTATGTTTTGTGTACTTATGTTTGGTATATTTTGCTCTCTGTTTGTATTTTGTACTATAGATTATTAATGTGCTCTTGAAGTTTTATGCTAATCTTTTACCAGTTAAATTTCCTAGTCTAAAAATACATGATTATTTTCAGTAAATAAAATATTGGTATTATTCTATATATGCGAAGATATCTTTAACGATTTTATCCCCCACTAGAAATAATTAATTTGTAGAACACATCATTCAGTTATTCGCATTAGTTCCTGTTTTCATAAATTTTCTAATATTGTGCGTTGTATTGCGTAATTTTTGGTGTATTTTTTGAAATTTTCCTTTTGCCTTTCAGTTACAAAGACTTGCCAATGTGTTTGACATGGAGGTTAGACTGTATTCTAACCTCCTTGGTGCTTGGTTTCTTAGAGTCCTCGTCTACTCACCAGCTTTACAGCTTTGCCTCTATTTAAATGAGGATATAATTTTCGAAACGTAATTTATAAAATGGGTGATTTTTTTACTTTTATGAAATAAATAAAGCATCTCATTGTGAAAAGTTGCTAACTTCAAAGAACATCAAGGTGATGCATGTAAAAAATGCATGTAAATGTTACATGTATGTACAATTAACAATTATATTTTCATTTTAATGAATATGTTTGTACTAATCATTGGTACTATTTCATTTTAATGCATCACTCAAATGCATATAAAGAAAGATGTATATTGAAGGCTTTGCAAGGAGAAAATGAGTTAAGATTAAAATTTGATTCACAGTAAATGACCATACAAATTTCTGTAAATTTACAGAGCGCAAAGGCCACGTAACAGCTTAATATAACGTGAAGTACTTTGGGTATAACATTTATCTTCCCTGCAAAAAATTGGGCCATGTGTAATAATTAAGTTACTACTTTTTTAAGGAATAATGAAATGAGCAATATTGAAATTGGCAACGTTCTTAAGGCAGCTTCTGGAAAAGTGAGTTGAAAATCTGGCAGTATTATCGGAGACGTCTGCCGAAAGGAAAGGCGTTGGTCATATATTTATGATAAAAATTTCCGAGTGAAGTATTTAGTCTGAGATTAGTTACAAAATAAAATCGTCCTAGGAAATCAGCAGGATGGCTGCTAGTTTCGACCCTTATGATAAACACAGGTGAGCGGCGGATTTAGAAACTTCCTTCTGTGGTATTTGGGGAATGTAAAGTAACCGGTTCCTTTTTTTTTCCCCCAATTAGCGAAAGGCCTTGACATAAGCCTAAATTTTTATTAACGCTGTTAAATATGAAATTTTTATAATGAGAGTTTGTGCCAGATTAATTACGTATTGTACATTTTATTGCTATGGGCGTTATGAATAAAAAATACTTCAGCGTAATAAAAATGCGAGTGTTTTATTATTACGTTATCACTGATTACTCAGAACTGAGATTTGAGTAAAATATTTTTATACTACGGTTTACGAATTTTTTTTCTTTTTTAATTATAAAAGAAATATATTTTCTGATCAGTTTAAAATATGAAATTTTAACCATAACCTCCAAAATTTTTTCCATGCTCTAATTTTTAAGCTATATTTTTCATAATACTGTACATTTTAATATTATTGTCATTATAAATAAATTCTTTAGTGCAATGAAAGTTTGAACGTTTTTGTATTGCATTATCAGAAATTACTCAAAACTAAGACTGTAAATAAAATTTTTTGGTACTGTAGCCAATCATTTCTTTGGAATGTTTAGAAAAAAAGTTGCCTGATTTAAAATGTGCAAATTATAGACTTATTTTTTGCATGCATAGACATATATTTTTTCATATAGTGAGTAAATGTCGTGTTTTTCATTTACTAGATACCAAGTTTAATTAAAGTTGATTATAAAATCACCATTTTGTTATAGCAGAACAGCATAATTTTGTAAATATATATTAATATTATGATTCTGTTAAATAATACATTTCTGTATGAATATAAGCCAGTTTTCCTTAAATTACCTCCATGAGGGTGTCTCTCCTGTAGGCAGATAGCCATTGTGAGGTTTTTTTTTATATTCAAATAATTAAGCTTGTTGAATATTAATGAAATTTTGATAAACTATGCTTTTTAGAAAGGTCACCAATATATACAATATTTTTTTTACTGGTTCCTTTATGCTCTGTTTGTTTTTATGTGGTTCTCTTTTTTTGTATTATTTTACACATTTCTCAATTTTAATTGATATATAAAAGTTTACAATAATTATAAGAGTTTTAATTAAAATTAGAGTGAATTAATTCATATATTAGAAGTAAGTACTGCTTAATTTTTTCCCTTCAAAGTATTAGAATGTAACTTTTTGTGCAAACTTTATTTTAAAAAATGTTAAATATATCAACAATGAAACTGTGATAATTAATAATATGAATATTTTCCATGTTAACAAATTTTGTATATAGGTTATGAACAACTGTCGTCCTTAGTTTGCTATGTCTTCCTGTCCAGTTTCCTATACACTTAATGCTACATTCATTATATTGTTATACAAACCTCCAAGAGTTTGAAAACTGGATGTAATGAACTGTATGGATATCTTCAATTGAAAAACTTTTTTTCCCTAGAATTCCTGCAAGTTAAAATCATTTATGTTATGGATTTTGGAATTATTCCATTAAAACGCCTATGCTATTTTTCTTTTATAGTCACTTCTATTTTTCTCTTTATTCTAAATAACGTTCGTACAAGTGCCTATCGAAAATGTAGATTATCGTTCCTTGATATTGCCGCCACACTGATTGACATCCAACCACTGTCATGCAAATATGGAATCATTGGATAGCTGTGAATTATACTGAATGGCATGTATAATCTCAGCACCTTCCTATGACTAACGCCAGAGAGGACAGACAAGACATGTTGTGAGGTCAGCCCTGCAAAACCATAGCGCCACATCACAGAGCATTATTCAGGAAATGGGCATGTTTGCAGCACGCTCAATATCAGCTCGTAAGGTGCGTAGACCTTTGTAGCAGTTTGGACTATCAGCAGGGCGACCATTACTTCCCTTGACGATGCAGCATAAAGAGAGACAGTGACTCTGCCAAACGACAAAGCTGGGTACAGGAGTGGCACAATGTTGCCTTTTTAAATGAGTCCTGGTTCTGTGTGCTGTATTCTGATGGTTGTATATGTGTCTGGAGTGTCCAAGGAGACCACACATCATCTGCTTGCATTCGATATCAACATATGGGCTCTGCATCTGGTTAGATGGTTTGGACAGCAAATGGGTACATGACACGCACATGTCTAGTTGCATGGTCTCCAGATCTGTCACCCATTGAAAACATCTGGTCATGCGTAGATGAGAGACTGGTCCACCACCCCTCTCCAGCTAATACAGTTGATGAAGTGTGTCATAGACTTGAAGCAACATGGAATGAGTTGCCCATTCTGTTGTCCAAGCCCAGTTCCATGCGTAATGGGGTAAGGCAAGGTTCTTTAATATTAAAGGTTAGGCCAGGAAAGGAAAAAACATGCCATTGGTTGCTGGTAGTGACTTCACCCGGGTGACAAGACAGATGGGTCGCCGCGTCTGCTACAAGATTTTGGTAATGAAAAAAATGTAAACTAAAGCAAAATGATCATTTTATATGTGATAGTTATAATAACATACCGGAAATAGTGGGTATATACTTTCTGATTAAGCATTTTGTTAAAGCAAATGTTTATTTTATGCGCAGAATTCGTATGAATGCTGAAAATAATTGTAAACATTACATCCTTTTCTTAAAGGAAAGCATAAGAAAATGAAAAACGATATT
Organism: Stegodyphus dumicola; assembly: GCF_044657685.1. NCBI lineage: Eukaryota > Metazoa > Arthropoda > Arachnida > Araneae > Eresidae > Stegodyphus > Stegodyphus dumicola. The sequence goes on from NC_140776.1 coordinate 42,877,368, forward strand.
TCAGTTAGTTAAAGGAAATGAATGTAAAACAAGGTATTTTTTCATATTTTTGTGTTGTATTGTCTTATATGCATACATACATATATAGACATACATACATTTCTGAATCCGGTCCAATAGACGCATTAAATAAATCTTGTTGAATAGAACACATGAGGGAATAACTGCTAAAACCATGGTAATAACGTAATCAAAAAGTATTTTCTTATTTATTTTCATTCTATTTATTTTCATCTTATTTATTCCTCATTCATATTCATTCTCATTCATTTTTTTAATACAAATGAACTTTGACATTCCATCAAAAATATATGATCGTAATTTTCAGTTTAAATTACATAAGCAAAAATATATATAAAAAGATTTAAATCAATAAATTCGTGTTTAATTACCCTAAAATTCTACAAATTTCTTAATATCACATCCTTTATACTTTTAAATAGCCTTATCGCATTCTTTTAAAGTCACTTACTTATACTGATTCACTTCAGATTTCAGCAGAAGTGCATATATTTTCAGTATTATCTAAAAGCGCTCTTATAATCCCTCACACTCCTAAAATTTCTATATAAAATTTAGGTTAATCTTTGGAATATGGTAACAGGTAGTTTGGCGACATTTTGGTAAGGCGATAAAGGTTACTACGTAGGTCTTTAGCAATAATCTGAGAAGTACATAGTTCGAATAGCAGATTATTTTGTCTCGAAGAAATGAGAGATCATGTGACATTTTCCGGAAAATTCCGATCGTGATTTTAGCTAATAAGCATAATTCGGCTAGCAGATTGTTGGAAAAAATGTCGAGTAAAAAAAAAAAAGCCTTTACTTTGTAAAAACAAAATGGCATCCCCCCCCCAAAAAAAAAACTAGCAGGGTTGGTCGCCAAAAAATCGCCAAGTTACCATAATCCGAAGATTCACCAAAATTTATGCTGGCGTGTTTATTTGCTATAGCAAATAATCTTCTATTTTCATGCTCTATTCTTCCCTTCATACATTAAAAATTGAATAATTAAAATACATTTCTTACACATAAATGCTGTATTCAAATTAAATATTTTTAATTACTAATATATTTATATCAGGTTGTTTCTTAAAATTTTTTTGTTATACTTAAAATAGTGTTCAGTATATAATTATTTGTCTTTCTCTTGTAATTAAAAACAAATTATATGGAATCAAAATTAAAACGTATGCAGCAATTAAATAACACTGAAGAGAATATCTTGCTTAATCTTTCGCTGTTTGTATTTCAGCACAATACACAGATCTCTTTTCCTTCAGGGTCAAGCATGTGTAAGTTCACTTAGTTATATCAATTAAATTACATCAGTTAAATAACACTGAAGGAAATATGTCTCTCACTCATTCGATGTTTGCATCATAGTGTGGTCGAGAAATTGTTCTTTCCTCACGGTGTAGCATGAATCAATTTACTTAGTTCGCAATGCTCAACCCAGACACTGCTTCAATACATAGAATTACATTTGGCATGTAAAGAAAGTAATCAAAACATGTGAATGAAGTTGGATAAGCGAATTTATCAACTAATCATTCAGGTACTAAGTACTGGTAAACATGATACTGAGTTGAAATATCTCACTTTGATATAAGTCTCATTCACAAAGTGAAGAATATGATAAAATATGATTTAAAATGAGAAATTTTTCAATTATAAATGTAAAATAGCAGTAAAATGAAAAATAAATGTAACATTACATCACAGTTATGTATGAAAACTATGTAAATGCATTAAAAAAATAGTCAGTTTTTTTATCTGGTTGTAAAGAGTGTTTTCCGCCAAAAAACGTACTGGCATGTATAATTCTGACACAATGCTATAGCACAATTTGCCACTTCCGACTAGGTATAAACTGTTGATGCAACAAATGTAAACAAACACCAAGAACTAACGACTGTCACCCATGGACCTTTTTCTTACAAGGTCCATGCTGTCACCCACATGACGTCATGCGCATGTGGCATAATTTTCTCCCTGCACTACGCATCGCATTGCTCTTGAGCCAGTTTAGCTGCGAGGGAATGCAGCTGTTTCTACTAATTTCAGACATTATTTTGCCTTCATGGCCATACTGCTTATGTGCATTAAATATCTTTTTTGTATTTGCTTTCCTTCATGGTGTTGTAATTTTAATGGCCAGCAGTGTAGTTTAAATACCATTTTACTTACAGATAGGTTCCTGTTTTTACTGTAATTTTGTTCTGAACTTTGGTAGGGTCTTCTGATTGGGTATTTCATCTAGAGAAATTACAAAATAAAAGGAAGTTTAATACTCTAGAAGACATTATTAGAGTTTAAACGCTAAATAAATAATGCAGGTAATTACTATATATACAAACTGCATAAATACTGCTAATTGCAACCACTTTTTAATTTTCTAGTTGGTACTTTGGACCACTGACAAGACAGGAAGCTACTGATATATTGCTAAATGAAATGGAAACTGGAGTTTTTCTTGTCAGAAACAGTTCAACTATACATGGTGATCTGGTGTTATGTGTGAGGTAATCGATTTGATATATTTGTGATGTTATTGTGTAATTTATTTTAAATAATGGGGTTTATATTTTCTGTTTTAAATAATGTATGATTTTATTCTAATATTTTGAAATATCAGTTTTTTCAAAAAGAAAAAACTAGAAAGCTATGTCAGAAGTTGAGGAAAGAGAAACTGTAAAAACCAAAAACTGTTTTGGTATTCTATGGTTTGTGAAATGAAATGGCTGATCTTTGGAATATGGTAACAGGTTTGGCGACATTTTGGAGGCGATAAAGGTTACTACCTAGGACTTTGGGAATAATGTGAGAAGTACTCAGTTCCGATTACGCATAATTTTGTGTGAGGGAAATGAGAGATCATGAGATATGTCATGTGACATTAATGGACGAATCACTGTTCTTTAATCGGAAAAGGGGGTATATTTGTAAAAATATCTGCTGTACTTTATAGCAGTAGTTTCATTCTATGTTCTGTGAAACAGTGTTGTTTAATATTTGGATCCCATGGCTGTATATAAAGTAAATCCGAAATTTTTATTGCGGTTATGTGCAATTGAAAAGAATTGCTTAATTGCGGATAAGTATGAATGTCTAATATGTGGAATGAAATGAGATTGTGTGAAAGGAAGGATATTACAGATAGTTTGAATGGTGGTGCAAGAAACCTGGTGAAAATGGACATTTTGTGATCCGCCATGCACTCAAGATTCTGTAGAAGATTAGGTAAGTTAGTATTTTTAATTATTTGAGGATATTATTTTTATGCATTGTTCTAAACGTAAGGAGTAAATAAATTAATATGGTATTATTGGAAAATTGCTTTAGCAATGATTTAGTTTAAAGTAATTAGGATTGTAAGCTAATTTTTATTAATTTAATGTATGTGCTTATTTATATTTTAAGTATTTTTAAATTTAATTATATTTTAATTTAATGTTAAAGTTTCGTGGTTTGTTTCTCATAATCTTGTTTGTAGTATTTTGGAATACGTTTGAGTAGAAGTAAATATGCATGGAAAGAATTTAAGTATTTGACACTAAGTATTTGTAATCATTTTTAATGTTTTGTTATAAATTCGTTGGTGACGTTTATAATAGATAATTTAGAGGTAAAAGTTTTTGGATATTTTATTTATTTTATACGTGCAAATGTCCATCTTTGGAAAGGGTATATACTTTTCCGCGATCAGGTAATTTCATATATGTCCTTTTTACCGAATTTAAAGATTCACAAAATTTTCATGCATTTTCTTGAAATTTTTCTAATTTATGAGAAAAAAGCAGTGTACATGGATATAGTGAAGAGTGTGCGCAATGCCATTTTTGTGCAATTCTGGGATGTTTTTTTAAGTAAAAATAAGTAGACGTGTACATGGTTACTGTGTATGTGCGATTTTGAAAAACGCGGCAAGGAGTTTGCGATTCTGCACTTTTTCCCAATTTTGCAGTTAATATTTGTCATGATTAAGCAGTTTTGTTCCATAAAATTTCTAGCATAAGTGTAATTTGGCTAGCAGATTGTTGGAAAAAGTGTTGAGTAAATAAAAAGAAAAGAAACATGTCTTTACTTCGTGAAGACAAAATGTCGGCGAAAAAAAAATGGGGGTTGCTGTAGCAGAGTTGGTCGCCAAATTTTTGCCTAAAAATCGCCAAGTTACCATAATCCAAAGATCAACCAATGAAATTTTTAAATTGATATTTTAAGTATGGAAGAAATTAAAACTGGAAATATATAACAAAACTGGAAATAGAAACTTGATCTTAAATATGTATCTAAATTGAAAATAGATTCAAAAGTTTTACTAGAAAAGATTTTGAAAAAAAGAAACCTTAGACTGGAAATTAGAGTTACGGGAGTTAGTTACATTAGATGAATTAAGAGATTAATTACAGTTGTTAAAGAACTTTAAAGAATAACAGAATATTTTAATAAAAAAATAGAGGATATTTTATTATAAATTTCAGCTTACCCTTAATAAAACACATTTTACAGCTTTTCGCAATTTTTACAAAACACAACTTTTTCAATATTAGAAGTGCATTTTCCACACACATAATATGAACGTTTTTTACACACATCACTTGTTTTGTTGTTGTTACAAAGTCCAATCTGGCATTGATGTCTTTTCTTCAAGAGTCTATTGCTAGATTTGGAAATTTCCTGGGGCAATTTTGCGGTTTTACTTCTGTTTAAATAAAGCTCTCTGAATTCCTCTGCTAATTGAAATAGGAAGTCGTGCCTTGTAATATATTTATCACTCAATTTATGGTAGATAATGTAGGCATTTGTCCCTGCTAAATCCAGCATATTATAGAAAACATGCACAGGCCATCTACGTGAAGCAGCCCGAACAGAATATTTACGTGTCATCTCGTCAATGATATCAACTCCACATTTGGTTTTTTTGTAGAACTGTACTGTTTCTGGAAGCTTTTTCTTATTTTGTGAGTCTATATTTACACTTTGGATGTAAGGTACTTAGTAGTAGGACATTTTTATTCCTTTTTCTGTGATAGACAGTGAGCGTAGTTTCACCATTCTTTAGCAAAACTGTTTCAAATAGCCGGGTTTTTGATTTCCTTACTTCATGCGGAATTTCTTGTCGATGTCTTCTTACTGTGCCGACAAAACTTGTGTTTTTCATTTTAAGTCTTCTAGCTAATGATAGTGAGAAGAAATAACTGTCCGTTGTCAAATTTCGACCTGAATTCAGATAATGGCTTAGAAGACGCATTACTACATTTTCAAGAAGACTTTCAGTTTCACTTCTCGATGTGTTTTTTCCAAGATATGGAAAAGTTTTCCCAGTTTTCTTCATTGTTCTAAACTGCCTCTGCTTCCGTGCGCTTTTTAATATGTCGTAACATCGATTCATCCTCAAACAACCTTCAAGCACTCAACACATTGTCCCCAACATTTCGTTTTGCATAAGATGTTGGACCCGGCATTTCTTTTAGGACATTTTGAGCTCCATATTTCCCAGCTGTAGTTTGTGAAGTAGATGTCACAGTCCACGAGGTTCCATCTTTTGAGACATATATAGAGCCTTCTTCGTGGTTTTGGAAAAGATATCCTCTTCCTCGTGTGTATCCTGAGTTAGGTAAATCATGTTTTTGCTTTGATCCTATACCTTGTGCATTAGCGGAACCTAAAAAAATAATATATATGTATATTTTTTACAATAAATGACTCATCACATTTTAAAAAAATTCGAGTACATCAGAAATTGTCAAAACAAAAATAACAATACATAAACAGAAATATTTCTTACCTATTTCAGTTGATGTGGATGCTGCAGTTACTGATGACGAAATATTTGCTGCATAAATATCGATGGGCTGAAAACCTTGGCCCAACGATTGCTCTTCCGTGCTATCTTCAGATTCACTAGAACTATTATTTCTCTCAAAGTTTTGTGGAGGCTCATAATCCATATCATCATCAATATTATGTTCTGCAACATCAGATTTCATTTTCAGATAAATCCTGTAAAAGTTGTACAATTTCTTCTGGACTCGGATATCGCGGTCTTCGAGCTGCCATTACCATGTGCTCGAAAGAACGAAAAGTCATGAAACAAACTGACTGAACTACTGAAAACTAAGGATTATATCATTTCGCCAAAAAGGGGTGGACCGTTGACAAGGAGGTAGAGAAGTATTTGATGTTGTAAATAAAGAGAGAGCGAAAAGGAATGTGTAGGCCAGATGTTTCTCCAACAAAAGGGATTTTCTGAGCGGAAGGGAAGTATATCCTTCTGTAAATAATCAGTGAATGAAAGGAATGTATATGTACGCCAGATGTTTTTCCAAGAAAAATATTTTGAGCGAGAATACCATATAAATTTACCCAGTATTACTAGCAGTCATTATGACTGTTCGTGGCGCTTTTAGGTATTACTAATAATATCTCCGTTAATTTTAATCTCATTCGATTTATATTTGGTACCAATAATTTTTGACATATTTTAGGATAATACCAAAATTTGTGACTTCTTAAGATAAAGGGTTTTTAAGGAATCCAAGGTCAAATGACGAAAGCAGTCAAAATGACTGCTCTGTCGCTTCTAGTGTTAATAAATGCAAAACTGTTTCGTCTTTTTCTCAAGTAAGAATTATGACAGAAAAGCTGTTTATTAAAACTGAGTTTAAGTTATTCAGTTGTTAATTAAAAATCAGTAAAAAAATTCTGTCAAGTTTTAAATTCACTTTTGAAATTGGAATGTATAACAATTCTTATAAGATATAAATCTTATTTCTTATCTTATAATTCTTGTAAGAGTTTTACAGTCTTACTTGAGAAAATTGCTCCCGGATACTTTCTCCTTTGATTATATTAATACAAGGCAAACTTTGTAAAACCAATTAAACAAAGAACAGCTGTACAAAAATATGTTCTCATAAGACTAAAATGAAACATTAAGAATGTATGAAAAAGAGAATTTGCACACACTAATGTTTATGAAAATCTCATCAGTATGCAAGAGGGTGGGCTTTCATATTGAACAATCTCGGCCCGCAGGCAGTGTAATGCCACAACAGGGATGCGTATTTGGAAGAAATCAACAGAGGATCCCGGCAGTGGGGCATGCAATAGTACAATGGCATAGGATGGCAGATACCTCATCCACATGGCTGTGATGGATCGTACAGTGTCATCTCGTGTAATAGCACAATGTTGGGGCACGGCTACAAGTGTGTTTTCTAGCTCTACCGTTTGTCGTTGTCTGCTGCAGCATGAACTGTATGCAAGGGTTTCTGTACGCAGGATTCCCTCACCGCTGAATCATAGATGCTTCCGACTTCAGTGGCACATTAACACAGTGCGTGGCATGCTTTGTGGCAACAAGCTGTTTTCTCCAATGAATCTTCCTACAGTGTGGAGTACAGTGATGGCAGAATATACGTCAGATGTTATGGAGGAGAACTTCTGCTCCCGCAGTGTGTTATCCAGCGTCATACCACACAAATGCCTGGCATCAAGGTGTGGAGTGCTATTGGGTATAATTGGCGATATCATCTAGTGCAGATTGCAGGCAACCTCAACAGTGATCGTTACGTAAGGGAAGTTGTGGAGCTGGAGGTCCTCTCATTCTTCGATGTATTCTGGGCATCGTATTTTAGCAGGATAATGCCCATGCACATATTTCTCAGACTACACAAGCCTTCTTTAGGACACAACAGGTTTTACTACTTCTGTGGCTTGCTTATTCCCTGGATATGCCGTCCATTGAACATATGTAGGAGTTCATCGTACAGCAGCTTGCTCACACAGCTGGTAAAGCACACGCTAAAACTGAACTTTGGTGTCAAGTCGAAGCCATATGGAATGCCATTCCCCAGGATTAGATCCAGAACCTGTATGATTTATTGCTACGGCGGGTACAGGCTTTCATCTCTCAGCGTGGCAGACACATTGATTTATATTATTCCTTTTTTTGTGTGTGTCTTGTAAATTTTATCATTTATTGGTACCATTATTAGTAATGTGTGGAATAAATTTTATTCGTTTCCAACAATTCCTTCATGGTGTTTGTCACAAATATTAATGTATATAATTTCTTTGGTTAACTTTCTTGATATAAATCTTTTAATTTAAAAATAGGTATAGAAATTTCAATATTGTGCATTTAATTTCAGAGAAGACAGCAAAGTAAGCCATTATATAATCAACAGAATACAACAGGATGATCAGACAAGATTTCGAATTGGTGATCAAATGTTTCCAGATGTACCATCACTTCTCAATTTTTATAAACTACACTTTTTAGATACCACTGCATTGGTAAGGCCGGTAAGTAAATTATTTCTTCAAGAGGTTATCAACTTTCATTAGATATTTTTTATTGATATTATAATTTGCTGTTATTCTTTCAGTATTTGTGTATATTTTATAAACTTATTTATTTTTGTATTGGGATACTTTCAATTGATGTGATAGGTTACAATTTTTTTTTTCAGTAATTTTTTTCCCCTTGTATATCTTATAGGCTCCCAAGAAACTTGAAAAAGTTAGAGCTAAATATGATTTTGATGGGAGTGTAAGTGTTTACTAAATTTTCATTTTCAGTAAGCTCCATGTTTTATTAGTTAATATTGTATGAATAGTTTTCTCTGAATAATATATTAAATGTTGATATTTTGAAGCATTTCTTTGTTTCAATGTTGTGTTTTTAAGGAGTTTAATATTTTTGACATTATTGCATATGTAGCTGCTACTGTTACATTTATATATTTAGAAGGCTTAATGTAGAATAATTTTATTTCATTAGTCTTTCATGGTGTTCAGAATAGTATTTCACCAAAATATGTGCTACTTTTAGTTTGAGATCTACGTTAGTTTTAGGGAACTTTTTAATTTGATTTAAATTGACATATCAAGAATAAAAGTTAGTTAAAAGTTGTTGTCATGATTTTCCTATATTCTAAGTGAGAATCCGTTCATGTTAAATATATGTATTTTTGCAAAAAAAGGCCATCATCCTATTTGGTATAATAATGAGCTAAGGATTAAGAGTTGTAGATAAGATAGGGTGTTTTACACTGTAGTAGCTTCATAATGAGAAAACTCTTCTGGTATGTCAATTTGGTACTTTTGTTGAAAGTTCAGTGATAGGAAAAGCAAGAAGACTCGTGTGTTCCATATTCCATGTTGCTTTGAGATGAAAACTAAGGATAAAGCTTAAGCTGATAGCCCTTGTATGTTTTGTCAAGGTGTAATAATCTTGATTCTTAAAATGTTCAGTGATATCTAAAAAAAGTAGCAATTGAGAAAAAGGACAGAATTTCATTTTATTTAAGTTCTGAAACATGTATGAAGACTCCATGCATAAAAACTATGGTTGTATTTTACATGTTTTTGAAATCACTTTCTAAAAAAGTACTAGGAACTTTTAAGAAAAATTTGTGTTAATGTGGTAAAAATTGTAAATTACTTTATATGGGACATTATTACGTATTATGGTTAGGATTTATCTGAAACATGATATAATGATTTAACTTATATAGTTGTTAAGGATTGAATATTATGTTAATGGGGGGGATGGAGAATTTACTGACCCTGTGCTAGCACTGAATACAAGTATATTGGTTTCTTTTTATTCTTTGTTTACTCCACTCAAATTTCTCATTAGTATCTGTTTAGCTAAAATTTTAATCCCAGCACTTCACCCTTTCCCAGGAAAAAGACTCCTTGATTTCAAAATAGTCATCAAATTGTATGGGTTAAATGTGGGCTGCTTAGTGTTTTCCAAAATCCTAGAATGAAGTGAAAATAAAAAGAAGTGATTGACTACTAATTTGTCATTTTTGGATCACCCCTTCTTCCCTTTGTATGATAAGATCACACAAAGAAAAAGCTTGCTTAAAAATATGGGAAATAGAAATGCACTTTAGGCCTATCTCTTAGTGTAATGAAAAAACTGATTTGAAATCATGCTTTTTTCTTCGTCTTTAATTTCAGATGAGAGACTAGGGAACACAAGAGAATTTTTCACTCTAGGTGCACCATACAAATAGATGGTTTTCGAAATAAATTTTCACAGTTGGTGAATGGAGGAAAAATATTTAGATGCAAACCAAAACTTATCCAAAAGTTGAAAAGGGGCTGAAAATCAAAATAAGAGCTTTGAGGTGTATCAAATAATAAAATCAATTACTGGCGTTTCTTCCTAACACAAAAATATATTACAACTTGTATTTGCAAAAAAAGGAAAGAAAGGGGCCCTTATAGGCCTGGATAATCGAAAGAGTGTGTGTGGGGGGAGGAGTTCTTGGTATCATAGCATGAAGCATAGTCTTTTTATATATTATCTAAACCGTGAAATATAATAACTTAAAAAATGTAACCTACTTTTTCAGCTGAGTCGTAGTGTTTCATTTTAAAAATTTTTAAATTTTTGGCTGAGTTACATATCTTTGTAACATGATACTAAATTCAGTTACAGCATGATACGATTTACACATGGAGACACAATATTTGCTAATTTACACACACAATATTTGCTAATTTTTTTCATAAAACAATAATATTGAATTTAAATCAGTTTCAAAAGCTTTTTACCCATATTTTACACAAGTATTTTCAGCTGGGTTGCATCATCAAAGTGCATAAAAACAAATTTTATTTTTTTAATTTCTAGCAAAATGTTAAAAGCTTTTTTGTCTTCAGACTTACATAACTATATTCAAGCACCCATCTGTATAGACGCATATCAGAAGTATGCAAAATGAATTAAAAAGGACAAAAATTAACAATTGCAGCTACCTGGAAAAAAGTGTCTTAGAGAGGCACCGGTATAAAATGTATATTGGCTTTCAAAATTCAGGATTTCGCTCGAAATTTTTTAGTCTCAATTTTATGTTCTTAGGGTCCATAAGTTACAAATTCATGCAAAATTTCACCACAATTAAAATTATTTTATATACTGCCTCTCAAAAGGTTAAACTAATTGAAAAAAGCCATGTTCTGTGATATGAATTCATGAGAATTATTGTGCAGAAGTTATAGCTAGCTCATTAGTTCTTAAAATCAAGCATCTGCCAAATCTTTAATTTTTTTTCAAAGTGTCTGCATATAGTTTTGGCAAGGTTGTAATGAAATGTGAGTAATGTAAGTTTCAGTTTTAAAATTGTATAATAAGTAGTGCTTACTTAGTTATACACTAGTTATTTGCATTTCTGTTTTGTGTTGGTTGGACTCTTTCCTTTCCTCAGTGGCTGTGCTTGTTAAATAATGTTATCATTTTATATGCAGCAATAATTAAAACTGATTGGCTATATGGCCTTTCCTGTTAAGTCAGGCTTTTTGGTGCACAGAATGAATGGATAAAAGCATATTAGATATGAGACTTCTAAGAACAGCTACTTAAGCATGACTTTGAGTTAGAGGCAGATTTAGGGGCAGCTTTTACAATCTGGGATATGTTTATATAACATGACTTTTAGTCTGCTGAGTACTCTAGTGCAGTATTTTTCAGACTTACAGCATTTGTTCTTCATGTGTATAAATCTCAAAGACAGAGGAAGAGAAAAACAAAATCCAGAAGAAAATAATGAATTGATGGGCTAGTAATAAATTATATATATAATCAGGGTTCGTAGGGGTTCTTACAAGTGCTTATAAGTTCTTATATTTGAAGATAAAAAATAAAAGCCCTTATAGGTGCTTACTTTTTCTCTGAAGCACTTTTTTTTTTTTTTTTTTTTTTTTTTTTTTTTTTTTTTTTTAGTGCTTATTTTTTGCTTTTAGTGCTTTTTTTTTTTTAACAAAAACACATTTTTTCCCTGTACCAAAGCTGAAACTAAATAAACAACTTTTCTTCCTTATATGGATTGTCAGATGGTGAATCATACTCCCAGAAATCACTTTTCGCCCCTTTCTCTGCATAACATAACCTTTGTACACAAGTACAGATAGGTGCATGTCGTTCTATTAGTCAAAGAATTGCGAAAGTGGTAGAAATTCCGGTAAATACTGTATTGTTTTGCTCCCACCCAATACTACACACATTTGAATTTCTATCAAGATTTTAATAATTTACATTCTCGTTCCACGTGGTCAGCTCATATTCGCATTTATTATGATCAGTATGCTTATATTATAAGCATATGTATGAATATTTATAATATATTTACAGTAACTGTTGAAGTATACATAAACTTCAAAAATGGGTGTGTTTTAACACAGATTAGTTTTCTAAGGAATAATATTCAGAATGGCATAAATAAAGTAAAAGTAATCAAATAGTCAAAATAGTTTTTTTGGGGGGCAATGCATTAAGCATTACGCAAATTGGGTGTTCTCCTCTTTCTCCACAAAATCTCGAATATTAAAACCGTTACAGTTCGCAGCAAAGCAAACAACAGACTTTTTTTTTTTTTTTTTTTTTTTTTTTTTGTCGCTTTCCAACCTGGATTGAATAGGACTAAAGGTTCTGCGGTCTACCAATCCAAGCAAAGAATGATTTTATTCTGGAAATTTAATGCAGCCTGTTCAAAATTAGAATGAAAAACACCACATATTGATAAATCTCTTTATTAATCAATATGAGTGTAGTATGGATATTGCGCAGAGCGGCGACATGTCCTGCTCAGTGATAAATATGCCGCATGGGCGCATGACGGTCCAAATACCGGCAGCTGTTAATTCTGATTGCATAACAACACGTGCGAAAGAATTAAAGCTCACGTATTGCGCAATAATGTTTGCCATATTTCGCAGAGATAAAACACTTTTACTGTACTTGCTAAGCGGATTATTTTTCAGTTCCGTTGGACTATTTTTTATATAATTCACATATTGAAATGTCAAAAGCATTATTTAGCTAAATAATCTAAAAAACGGCTACAATCTGCCCCCCTTTCCTCTTTTACCAGTTACGCTCGACTATCCAGAATTTTCAGATATTCAGCAATTTCCGAGTATGCCGGTTAGTTAAGCTTTTACTTTTAAAGAATGACTGCATGAAGCAATTTCCCGCCTTCTGATTTCAGAAAAGTTTCTTTTTTTTTTTTAACTTATTTTTACTTAAATTACTTTGCTTGCAATATCTGTTAAGGAAAAACTGTTATACAATGAAAATTTAGAAAATTTTCAGAATTTTGATTTAAGTTAAATTATTTAAATATTAATAGGATTGGAAAAAATAAATTGTATTTATTTTTAGGTGCCAAGCTAATATAATAAATATGGCTTTTTATTATTTATTTTCTCTATTTTGAACTTAAATTCCATCACTAAATCTTGTAATATAATTTAGTTCTGGATAGTTTTTTCCCGTTCTCATTGTAAACTAGTTTTGTAAATTGAACCGTTATTTAAAATAAAAACAATAATGTAATTGTTTTCCATGGTTGAGTAATTCTCATTCTCTCGTAATAAATATCGAATTTCTCATATTTTAAATTACATGTCTAATTTTTCTTTTAAGGTTATGCAGTTGTGTATATGTAATTAGACAGGTGCTTATTTTTTTTCTTAAAATGTGCTTGAAAAGTGCTTATAGGTGCTTATTTTTTTAACTAAAATGTGGCTACAAACCCTGATAATGTATCAGCAATATATGGTATGACAGCAATTATATGCGTAACAGCGCTTTAAACTCTACTCGATAATCCCTAATACCCAAAAATATCTGAACCAGTACTTTGGGAATCCGTACTGTAAAAGGCATCTTTATCTTTTGACATGAAAAATCAAATACATCATATAGATAGTGACTGTGTCCTAAACAGCAGTGCAATTTATCAGAAGAATTATTAGATATATCCAGGGGGCACAGTTATCCATGAACAGGTAGAGAAGCATGACAGTCTTCTAAGCTGTTTTCTTTGTTATTAATTTCTTAGATTGAATCTAATTGGTAACTTAGTTTACTTATTTGAATAACTGTGAGACTATCTTAATCAGTATTTAAGATAAACGGATGAGCCTAAAAATTCATGAGACCTCCAAGAAGCATACATCTCTTCAGGGTTTGCTGATAAACTATTATGGCATTCTGCAAGTTGAGGCTTATTCCCACAGCTTTGCTTAAATTCTTACTCTCAGGAATGACTTCTATTAGTGTTAGGTAGATGGCTTGAATATATAACTAGATTTCATATGTATTTAACAGAATTTGATAATAGAATGATCTTTCACCTTCAAATGACATTTGAAATTTAGAAGTAATTTTATTTTTTGCTTTGATGCTAAGATTCATTTAAATTAAGTTCACTTAAACAATAGTCTTCAGATAGTATTTGATTATTATTTACAGCTTTAATTATGTACTGAAAGCCCTAATTAAATGGCTTTTCTTTTTACAGGGAGATCCTGATGATTTACCTTTCAAAAAGGGAGAAATACTTACTGTGATTTCTAAAGATGAAGACCAGTGGTGGACAGCAAAAAATAGTTTGGGCCAAACAGGATCTATACCTGTTCCTTATATAGAAAAAGTATGTGTTAAATTGTACTTGGTTTCATTTGCCCTTACAATTAATTTCAATAACATTTTATTTCATTGTGTATAGCATTTAATCATTCATGCATATAAAGCAATTCATTCATGTAAATTGACATAAATAATTGGAAATTATGCATTGCCCAGGCATAAATTAATGTGCTGGTACCTGTTTTTCAGTGTGTTGCATTATATCTGGTTGTAACAAAAGTTTTCTGCCAAAAAACATTCTTAATAAAGTTAGGAAAACAAAACATGAAAGCAGTACCTTTAGTGCAGATATTAATCACTCCAAATCTCTGATTTTCTATGAAAAAAGTAGAAGTCTGAAGGAGTGCTGTCAAGGGTAGGTGTAGTAAAAGATCCCATTCGAGTTCATATAGAGTCCAGCCTGTAAATGCAGACATATGAAGTCTTGCATTAACTTGATGGAAAATTACTTTTTTGTGCCAAAACTCGGTTCAACGTTTTTCTTTGATAGCAGTTTCAACACGGATTAGCATCTTGCTGTACACCTTACTGTCGAGGGTTTTAACTTTTTCCAGATACCCTTTATGGATAATACTACAACAGTCTCGCCTGATGCAAAGCATGATCTTTTTGTTAGTTGAATTGTGCTCTGCAATGCTGCCAGTGGGCTCACCGAGCACAGACCAACCCCCCTTTTCAGCCTGTGTTGTTGAAGTAATACCACTTTTCATCACAAGTGACAATCCAATCCAGAATTTTGTTCTTGCATTGATATTCAAGCAGATTAGTGTGGTCCCAAACAACATGTATCCTTATCGGCTTGAGTAAGCTCATATGGCACCCAGCTATTGAACTTAGTTTATGCAATGCATAGCACGACTAATGGACATGCCGCTAACGTCTAACTCTTTAGCAAGCTTTCAAGTGGTTGCATGCTGATCTTCTTCCACAAGTTCTCGCAGACAGGCCTCATCAACATCAGTAGGCCGGCCAGAGTACTCTCCTTCTTGAATGTCGTAGTTCTTGTTTTTTGAACTTTTGGTACCAAACCTTTACAGTGTTATATCATACAACATTACTACATAAAGCTATACATATGATTTGATGATGTTTAGTAGATGACTTTTTGCAGCAGAACTGGAAGTAAATGATGATTCTAATTTTGTAGTGTGATAGTTTCAGACACCTTGTACTGATAACTATACTTTTTTTACAAATTTCACAACACAGTGTTCAAATGCAAGTCTCTTTCTTTCAATTGCCAAAAATCGTTTGACAAAATGTGTTTAAACAGACCAACGTGAGTTGTTTGTGCAGATATTTGCAATGGCGGAAACTTTTGTTAAAAGCTAATATTAAAAGAATAATACTAAACTTTTAGAATTTTCAAAATCGTTTATGCTAGGTTATTGTTAAGGAGGAAAATGCAAAAATGTTTATAATTTGTGTTTTTAAGATATAATGCTTTATTTAAAAATATTTCCTTCCTGTAATGACCTGAAATTATCTTTTTAAATGGAACTATTAATTCAGTTTAATATTTTTTGAAAAATTTTCCAACATCAAAAATATGCTATTTTTTGGTAGTTTTAAAATAAATATTTTAAGTAGAATAGTGTATCATTTACAATGGCCGTTTTTGATAAGCCAGTACATTAAAGGGTTTGATGGATAAATAATAAGTTTTATATTCTTTTTACACTTTTTGTCAAATTAAAAGTTATTTGCAGACTAAAACTTAGCAGGAGTATAGAACATTGTGGTTAGTATTCACAGTTTAATTATAGCTGTGTATTCTAATAATGCACTTCTTTTGGTACTTTTCTGTTATCGGGACTGCATTCAGAAATGTACATACGTATGCATGTATGTATGTATGTGTTCATGTATGCTTTCTATATATGTACTTGCATATATGTATATATATATACACACACACATATATGCACATACCTATATACAAATGTGCATGCATACCTTTTTGAATAGTAATCATTACTTTAAATTATGAAAAGAAATTATTAAATTACATGCTCTTTCTTTTCATTTTTAGTCCAAAGGGGCACTTCCCAGAAGGACTATTAATTTCATTTTGGCATTTTGCATTGATTCGCTCAAGCGTTGTTTCACTTTTCAAATTGTTGACACCAAATATTATTGCCTTGTATTATATTTAAAGAAATTAAATAATGAAGAATCTGCATAAATGTATGTTTCTCGCATTGTAATAAAACAACAGTACCTAGAGCCATTAAATTTTGAATAGCATAATCCTCCTGCAAATATGGGCATCTGGAAGCCCAAATTTGGAATTTGTTCTATTATCGATTTAATATTTTGTAAAACTTTAACAAATTTTTGAATTACAAACTCAAGAATTCCAAAGCGAGCAGTGACAGCGTTCTACAGAAAAAACATTTTTATCTCCAGCGTGCAAGACTGTGTGTTGGAAATTCTAAAGATATGCTCATTTTAAAGTTATTTTGCAATATTGCTCTTGAATATATATATATATATTGCTCTGAATTTTGAGGTTTAAGTGTGAAGGAAATGATTTTTCATAAATAAAGGTAACACACAAAATGTTTTTAAAAAAATGCCCCTTTGGACATAATTTAAGATCTGAAACTTTTCAGATTTTCTTTTGTCTCTTTCTCTCTCTCCTTTTTTTTTTTTTTTTTTTTTTTTTTTTACCAAAATTTTGTTTTCCCTAGGTTGATGACAATTTTTTGCCTGATGGAGTGCAAAATACACAACCTCCATCTTCTGGTCAAACACAGAGATCATCTACTGATCCTACACGTTACAATACTCCTAATATACAGGTAAGAATAAATTTTACTTCCAGAGCAGATTAATGATCTTAATTTTGTATATTTTTTAAATTCATCTATTCATTCAGGTCTGTGGAAAGGATTCATTATCATCCCTGAATATATAGCCAAGTTTAAATCCCAGTCTTTCTTTTGCAAATAGTATAGTTACACAGCTTGTTAGTTCAGTATGCTGCCATTTGATAGAGAAATCAAGAGATTGCTCTTTTTCCCCCCAATCTGATTTTTAATTTGTCTCTAGTGTGTCATATTTAAAGTATGTCTGATAAATATATCTCTACTGATCTGTTTTAAGTACTTTCCTCTCTTCAGATACATTTAAGTAATGATGTAGTTGAAATTGATTTTCTGCTTTTTGGCATTTAACATATAGTATTGGGGTTCTCAACCAAGGAGTTTCGGGGGGGGGGGGATTGGGTCAGCCTTTTAGCCTTTTAGTTAGCTGTTAAGTATTTAGTTTTAGTATATGAATTCAAAATGCTACTTTTATTCAAGCTTTGTTATTTATCAATATTTTCCACATTCTTAGTTGTTTAATTTATAAGACATGTTAAAAAATCATCTACATCTAGATAAATGTATATATTTATTGTCTGAGTTTTGGAAATAAAGGAATGATCACCTAGCAGTGGTGAAAGGGATGCATGGAGCAAGTAAGATGGAGAATCCCTGTGTAGTACATTCATTTTGAGTGGCAGTACATTTTTGTTAATGATTTATTATATGTTATTTTATTAATCAGTATTAAAATTATTATTAGTTTTTGATCTGTCATTCTAACTGATTATGTTTATTGCAAGTGTCATAGAATTGCGTTTAGTAAGTTTTTGTTTTAATTTTGCATATTTCAGTTCACTAAGTTTTAAACTTCTAATTTTGTTTCCATGTAAGTGTAACTCTGTTTTCTGAAGCTTGCATTGATAAGCCTTGGAATTACTTCTTGAAAATCTATGACTGATAGATTTAAAAATTTAAGCATCCTATTTGAATTAATTATTGTTGATAAGATTATTATGTATATAACATTAGTGGCTCTAGCATGGCTTGGGAGCCATCACCTTAATGAATATAAGTTTATGAAAATAGACTAAACTAAATAATTACACAAATTTAGGTAGTAAATGTTGTTTAAATACAGGTCTTCATGGTATATCTGAAATCCTATGCCACTCAAAGAGTTAATATGATGTAAATGTGGACTTGTGTCCTTTGGAAAATCTAGTTGCAACTCTTGAATTTGCCTGAATTCCAAGTCGTAAGTTAGATATTAGTAGTAGTCAACTAATACTGGCATGAAGTTTGGCCAGCCTTGATATGTAACTTACTGCAAAATTATGTAAACGAATTTAGAGTTTTTTAATAGAAAATAATTTCTTTGGAAATAAAAAAAAAAATTAAATGAATTTTTTTTTGTAAATCGATTGAGAACGTGTTATACAAAATGTTTTATTATTTGGCAATGAGGAATAAAAGTCTTTAACCCTTTGATGGGTGCATCCCACCTTTTTTACAGTTTTTATCTCTCAGATGAAAGTTGCAAAATTCCATTTAAAATATATACAATTACGCCTTTTAGTTCTCTAAATGTATAATAGATCGCAGCACTAGTATTAATTCATGGAAATAATGTAAAATAAAAATTCTTTGCAGGTCTAATTTTGAAGCAGTTTTTTAAATTTATTTCTAATGCAACTTAAATCGTCTGAACAACAACTTTTGGTTTTAGAATGCGTATTTTTATGTGAAAGTTTTTCTTTTTCTAATTAAAATTATTATTTGAATTCATATATATTAATTAAGAATGGTTGAAATTAAAAGGTGGAATCAAATACGTCTCACGTCGCATGTAGGAATTACTGCTACTAGATGGCAGCAACATTAAAATATTTTTAAATTCAAGTATCATGTTCGTTTTGTATGTTGGTAATGCAAATTTATATTTTTTAATAAATTGCAATAATGTTAAAACTTGAAAAATATTTAGTATTTTTTCGAAAGAAATGAAAATATAACTCTGTAACATGAAATATCATTGATAACTGAATGGATATGTGAGTGTGATTCACCATAGAAAAATATCCTAAGCAGAGAAAAGAGAGGTGAAATGTAAATAAACATGACAGCCTTCTAAATATCTTCCTTTTCAAACCTGTAGCAAATAAAGTACTGGAGCAAAAATCTTCTATTTCAAATCTATTACGAAATCATTAAAAAATATCTAAAATGCCGTACAGAGAGCAATTTAAAAATGTCAGCAATTTTTTATTTCGCGCATAGGATCAATATTTTCTAGATAATTATTCAAAAACGTTTTTTATATCTTGCATTTTCATTTGGTTGCTAAAACTAGCATGTTAGGAGAATTTACGGAGGCAAAGATGCTATTTTACTGCTCTAGATGTGTGGGGTACAAGCAGTATTCCACCACGTCTATGAATTATCTTAAAGGTTTACCTTTTTTTTTTTTTTTTTCCATGAAATAATATTGTATTAGGGGCTAATTATCTATGTCTAAAGTTATTTTTTCCAAAAAAAAATTTTTATGCACCGTACCTCAAAGGGTTGATGTAGTATTTTCAGGTACTTATGTGTTATTCAGAAGTAGGAATGAATTGCAACCAGAGTATTATTTATTTCAATTTTTGCAGAGTAACTATGCTGATGGTCTGGCTAATGTTAAAAATTTTCTAGTAAGTCCGCTTGTGCCTACAATGTGCAAAAATATTTCATTAAGAGAAAAAAAAAATAATTCTGTCTGAACTGCTTAGTTTCAAACTGATTATCGTTAATAACCCTTTATCTTATCAACTGCAGTGTCAAAATCTTGGGAGACTTAACTTTCTGAAGATTAAGCACACGGCTGAAGCAGGGAAGCAGGCATTAATCATTCTTGATATTTCCCATAATTCCTGGGTCCAAAATAATTTTAATGATTTCTTCTCATACATGTTGAAGTATCAAATTATATTAACTGCTGTGATTTATAAAAAATAGTTAACTGATGTTTATCTGAGTGTCCCTTTATTAGTAATGAAGAAAAGCCATACTGAATAATAGTTAAACACTTTTTGATTTATGCAAATTTTGGAAATATGCCTTTTCTCCCTGCCAGATTTTTTTTATTTCTTCTTTGCCCTAAATGTATGAAAATACTTTTTGAGGATTATTTTATGTGTATTAATAAATTTGTGATATCTTTACAGAGAATGTTGCCTGCATTAGCAAGAGTCAAACAAGCTAGAGTCCCTAATGCTTATGATAAAACTGCTCTAAAGTTAGAGGTAAAGACTATTTTTGCATGTTTTCTTAATTTAAATAGTTGCAGTTATTTGATATCAGTTTGTTGATTGAACTTTTCTGTTTATTGAGTGTGCTTTTTTTATTATTTTTAATTTCATTCTTTTATCTGTTTGTGTTTGGAAAGGGATAAATATTTTCTTTTCTGCCGATTTTCTAACAAGATATTCGAATAAAATATATATTCGACATATTCGAATATATATTTTATTGTTGTGTGCACAAAGGTTCATAATGGATTGAATGCACACAGAACCAATGATAGCTTGATAAAATTTATTTTACAAATCTGGAAATTCCCACAAAAATACTAGTAGAGCTGTTCTCAGTATCACAGCCAGAGTGTTCATACATTCCTTAAAAGTCCTTAGTTTTTTTTTTTTTTTTTAATGATATTTAGTCCTTAAAAGTCCTTAATTTCAACCAAAAACTGGCAGAAGGACATTAATTTTACTCAGCTGACATTTTTTAATGATTGCCATTTTGAGTGTGAATTAACATGGCCAAGTAGAGCCGTAAATTATATTTACAAATTGAAAAATACCACTAAGCACATCATGAAAGTGGTGTCACATTGCACTCTTTAGCATTTAAGTTATTTTGTAATAAAAATATGCCTCAGATGCATAGTACTAACGTCTTGCACTATGCATATATGCTGAGAATAAGGTCGTGGCATTGCATCTATTGTACAAATAATGTGTTTTCAGTATAGTTCTTTTTTCTACCATAGTTTTATACCTGATTTCTAAAAATTTAAAGCCATGCACCATTGGAAAAGTTCTTGTATTACCTGCTGCTATTAAAATGGTAGAAAAACTTCACAGAAATAAATATGGCTATGAAATTACGAAAATACCCTTTGATAAATGACACTGTCACAAATAGAATTTCTGGAATTAGCAGCGATCAATTCAAGTAACTTACTTGTAGCCAGAATTTCTAATTCAGTTGGACGAAACAACTGATGTTTAAAAAAATAGTTTTGTTGATGATATATGTCAGATGCATTTATAAAGAAATCGATAAAGAACTGTTTATTTTGTCATCATTTGCAAGAACCTACCTGAGGAGAAAACATATCATAAAGGTGAATTTTGCAAAATTGAAGGTTTCAAATGGACAATGGTGTATGTAAATATTGGTTTTAAATCATTTGTTAAAACTGCTAATTATGATTATGTAATTTTTAAGCCATGACTTAATCCATTGAGACTCCTTGCAACAAAAATATTAGCAGTGGAATTTAACAGTGTGTTTCAGAGTACTGTCCAAATTATAAACTACATTAAAAGCTGTGCCCTTAACAGCCCTTTACTTTCAAATCTGTATAAAAAGGTGAACTTCAAATAAAAATTTATTATTACACACAATTGAATGTTGTATTGAAAAGATGAACATTTGCAAGAATAGGATGGAAAATGATATATTTGAAATGTTTTAGACTGTTACGTTGAAATGCTATAATTAAAAAAAACTAAACCTTAATTTCAAAAATTACTACAGATCTCTTAAAACCTTAGAAACATAATTTAACAAATGCTTTACATTTAATTTTTATTTCAAAAAGTTGTCTTATGTTCAAATTCATTTTTGATTTATTGTATTGTATTCAAACCCATTTTTATCTTAATGAGAATAATTACCTGCCATGTGAAGCCGAAGAAGAATTTGTTAAGCTGTTGTGTGACTCAATCGTAAAACTTGAGTTTCCACAAAAATCACTGAATTCTAAATCAGGAAAAACTGAATTTCCCACAATTTTTGAAATGGCATTAAATGTTTTTCTGCCATACAGCACCACATACTTATGCAAAGTGATTTTAAATCCAAATATCATTCAATACTGAAAAACATTGAACGTGCTTTATGTCCAGTATATTGCTTCAAGATTTAATTTGTCATGCAAAAGAGAACAAACACACCCTTCTTACTAAAAAGTGATTCTTTTCCCATGAATTTTTGTATATTTGAAACAATTCTAAAATTAAGGAATAAATTATATATGTGAAAATATTTAATTTTATATTTTTATTTTGTATTTACTATCTGGGGTTTCCAAAAAAGAAAATAAACTGAATCATATAAAAAGGGGTCATGAATGAAAGTTGAAGCACTGATCTAGTAAATCCATTTCCAGTCCATATACAGCCAAAAGTCGTTAATCCGGACATCCATAATCCGGAATGATCTATAATCTGGACCTCAAAGCTACAATCTTTCTGCGCATGTGTCAACGTATAATGCATTCACGCATGTGCATAATACGTTTACGCATGCTCTTTTAATGTACAACGGACGGTATAAGCTAAGCTAAAATTATCTAATTATCCATTTCAGTTAATGATGCAGAGTGCGTTGTTCCTTAATCTTCGAATTGAATCTGGCTTATTATTTTTTGCAGATTGTTAGAGCAATTTTATAAAAGTAAGCTTGAATTTTAGATTATGTCAAATAGAATTTCCGATGCTCGAGCTGCTAAAGGATCAACAAAACAAAAGTATGTTTCGATGTCTGTCAAACAAAAAGTGGAATTGCTGCAAAAAATGGATAAAGGCATACCCTTTGTTTCTCTAACCATTCCGAAATCTGTTTATCAATTTCACGCTGCTCTGTGGGGGAGGGGGATGTCGCGGCATGAAATAAATTGGAACTTGATCTGTCAGCACTATTCTTATCTTCAGGGCAGATGTTTTTATTTTATTTGGCTTATAATTCCTTACTAAATGTAGTATTTCATCTCGATGTACTCCATCTTTGATATGATTTAAATCAAATTCTTCGTCATTATAATTCGCTTCCGATAGTGAAGAAAGTGACACAGAGTTTTATTGAAAACGAAAAAATTTTGATTGACAAATTAGTCGGTTTTCTCGACACAGCAATTATAGGACGTGAACAGCGGAACTTTGTAACTGAACAAGAAATTATGTCTGTTTATAGAATTAAAGAGAAAGTAATATCACATAAAACGGAAGCAACTTACACTGAAAGAAATGTTTAATAAAGTAAACAAATAAATATTAAGTTTTTTTTTTTTGTAAATTTTGATACCCTTTAGATCATAATTGTTCTTTATTTCATAAATTACGGTTTCATAGTTTCAATTTTATAATTTCTGCATGCCATCCTACCAGATTTAAACTGATGATCTATAATCCGGAAAAATTGATATTCCGGAATCACCGAAGTCCCGACGAGTCCGGATTAAAGACTTTTGACTGTAAATAGAAATAACTTACAACAATGTAGTTTCAATCACCAAAACTGAAAAAGTGCAAACATACTTGAAGATTTAAATGTGTTTGCAGTGAGTGTGATTGATGGGTTCTGTTGTCTAAGTAAAAAAGTTGATTTTTCATTTATCATCAAGTGAAAATCTGTAATTTTTGAATTTTTATAAATAGGAATTTATATTTTTAGAAGTAAAGTAAATTCTTTTTGTTTTTATATTTCCATTGAAATTTATTTAAAAAGTACTTCCTTATTTTTATTGTTTATTTATTCTTCTGTATGTATGATGCATAAATTTCAATATGTTTTCTTTGTTGGTTTTAACCAGTAACGAAAGTGTGAAGTACTGACAGAGGATAATTTCAGCTATCAGATTAATAGTTTACTATAATTCGTGTCCATAAGATCACTTTGTGTGTGGTTTATACCTGCCTGGCCCACTATTAAAAGTGTAAATTTTTATGTTTTATGTTTTTATGCTTTCTGTTGAAGATTTAATAGCATGCTTGCCTGCTAAGAATAATACTTTTTCCCCTTAAAGTATAATTATTTGCAGGAAATCAAAATAGCTTGCAAAAATTGCCTTAAGCTTATGTGTTGTATGACAATTTATTATATTTTTCATAATGCATAAAAAAGTGCTGAATCGCACTTTAACTATTCATTTAGTTTTGTAAAAGTTCACTTCGAATTTTTTTTTATAATAGAAAAAAGTACTATTACTATAAATTTTATCTAAAAATTAATGATCATTTGATGTCAATATGCATATTTATGTAGTGTAAGAAAATCTTACGAGTTAAGTTTTTTTTTAAAAAAAACTTATAAGTTGCTTATAATGTTTAAGTATAATAATATTGATATTACAGCTTATGATTTGAATTTTTGTATTCTGCATTATGATCAACACTGTTCATGAATTTAGTTTTTGGTACATGCTATTTTGGTTTATATTCACAGTGAATTACAGATGTAGACCAGTTAAAATATATCTCTTTATATGTGATATTTTATGTGATGTTGGTGGGTACATCTGTGTTGAAGGGGTAACTGTAGTTCGTTACCAGAACAGGAAAATTTAATTGCTAAATTTATAAGATGTAACTTTTAAATATCACCAAAGGCTTATATGGTGGCCTCTTTTAAAAAAAAGTATCTAGTGATTGTGTTATATGACCTGATGGTATTTTCTTATGTATAGGATCCTTTTGTTGAGTCTTGTAGGTGGTATTACATGTTTTCTACAAATTCTCAGATTTGTCAAATTTAGTTGGTTTTTATTGATAGGAATTAAATGATTTAAAATCCTTATCTCTTTCTTTAATACAGAACTACTAGAAATTTGTCATATTAAGTTAATTCTCTGTATTTTCATGAAAAGTAATAAAGAGCAATATTTTATGCCTCAGCAGTGACTGAAATATTTTGTTTTAAATAACATTAGTATGTTAATATTTTTTCAAAACACTATTTTTTATGTACTCTGTCTGCTATAAAGCTTTGTTCATCCATATATTGCTATTGTTTTTTCAATGTAAGTAATTGCTAAATACTGACTGATATATAGTCATTGCTTTCATTTTAAATGTTATACTGCATTATTTTATCTTTTGTTACGAATGCATGAAAATTAAAATTTGGTGAAATTTTAATTTTCATGCATTCGTAACTTAGTTTATATTTTGTTTCCAAAACCCCCTTCTTACAAAATGTCAGGATCTTTTAAAAATAAAAATTAAATGACGAAAAATTTGAAAATTATCCAATTTATTTACTATACAAAATGATAATTTGGTAATTCACTATTGCCATGACAATCCTATCTTAAAGACGAAATTCAAATTAATGATTATATTATATTCCTTTTGTGAAATTTAGCTATACAAAATGCTCTTAAAAATGAATTAGTTCGTAAAGTTGAGTTATTCTTGTAGATTATTTCTTACAGTTCATTTATCTTAAATGAACATTGCATCAGTATATTGTGTATTAGACAGTTTTGAATGATTTTATGTTAATGTTCAAATTTCTAGGTTGGTGATATCATCACAGTTACAAAAATGAATATTAATGGACAGTGGGAAGGTGAACTTCGAGGCAAAGTAGGCCATTTCCCATTTACTCATGTTGAATTTCTCGATTCAGATAATCCTGATGAAGAAGAACCATAAGAGCAAAATATTGATGTTTGACAAATGTGTTGCCAAAGAACCACTGTGAGAAACTTATATTCACATTACACACTTACCCTTTACAAGACTTTTTGAATTGTCCTTGTAAATATGGAGTGGATTGTGTTTTTTCATTTCTTAGCTCAACTTTTGTTTACATAATTAGCAAATGATGAAAGCTATTGTGTGGCCCTGATCCTGCATGCACGGAGACAATCTGCCAATTTCCTAAGTTTGCCATTTTATTATATGAAGCTAGTCAGTAAAAGATATGTTGTTGTCAGGTGTACACACCCAGGGACAGGCTGTAAAAGTGTTGAGGTGAGTAAATGTGATAAAAATGTGGTTGTATTAAGGAATTAAAAACCAAAGTATTTTGCTCTCCTCGGTGTGGAATTATTGCTTGAATTTTTGAAATTTTTAGTGTATAGATTTGTTTTTCAAATAATATCTCCCCTTCAAAATTTAGAACTTATTTTTGAATTCATATCAGTACTGTAGATTGTTATTTTATGATGCTTGTTGACAAGCCATTTTTCTGCAGACCATTATTTATATAAGCAATATATTTTCAAGGATCGATGCAGATTCAGAGCATTGCCACTATGGCAAAAAGTTTCAGAATATTTCTTAAATACTCTTGGAAATATCTGACTTCCATTTCAGGAAGGTACTTTGTGATATTGCTATTTTTTTATGTATGTGTACGTACTGGAACAAAATAAATTCTTATGAGAATCAGTGAGGCAGCATAGGTCAAATGTGAAATTGTGTTCAGCAGAGATGTCATCATTGTAAATAATCTGAAGTTGACTTTCTAATTTCTAGGTTTATTTGGGAAGGACCATATAACTTCTAAGATCACAAATCTGTGTTTTAACATGATGATATTGATGTAATTTTATTTTAAATATAGTTCAATTTTCAATGGGTGATGATGATAGACTGAATTTTAAAATAAAAATGTATTGATTGCATAGGATTTTTGGGAATTTCAGGGAAAATGCACCAAGAAAGTAAGTTTGCATTTTAGATGATCCTTTTTATATATTATTTTGTGCATATTTAGCTATGCGTTTCCCATGTTTTCAATCACAGCAATAAAAATTAAATTTGAATTGTGTATATTTTTTGTTGTAATTTCACATAAATATTAGTTATTGACGAGATATTAACCAAGACAACATTTACTTGAAATTGATGATATCTTTGTTGAAAATAATGCTTTTGATTCTTGAAGTTCTTTTACCTCTGTACTTGAATATTGTTTAAAATCAGTCAGAAATTCTTATTGTATAATTTTTATTTGAGAAATATTATTAATTATTTGAAGGCCAAAAAAAACTGAATTTGTATGTGAAATAAACTTTGAGAATGCTTTTTGAGTGATTAAATGTCTCGGTGGGGGAAAAAAAAGGCCTGTCTCTGAGGTTAAAATTATTTCTTTTCTGTACTGAGACATAAGTTAATATGATGTCATGCTTATTTCATTACATTGGAAGTGGTTTTATGGCTGTTTTCGAATGTTGCCGTTCCCTAGCCCAGAGTGGAACATGTATGCACAAATGAATTTTAATGCTCACTGTTTGTATAAATATATATATAAATATAAATATTTACTAAGAAATGATATATTGATTGTGATGTGCAGATGTTTCTCTGGTTTTAATTATGTTAAATATTGCAAAATTTGCAAGCAATTAATTTTTTCTTCTTCAAAATGTATAATTTTGTGTAAAATATGTAAACATAAAGATATCTGAGTATGAAAGGCAGTGTCCAATTTGGTGCATATGCTTTAATAAGAAATACATCAGTTTTCCTTATATTTTGCTTTTTTTTTTTTTTAAATTCTAATGTAACTACTAAGCTCCTTTGTGAATAACTGTATCTTGATTGAAAAATAAAGCAGTGCTGTGACAGTCTTTTAAATCATGTGAACTTAATTAATCATGTAATATTATTCTGTACATTTTCATGTTAGCACAGTGTTTCCACAAATCTTTTGAAAATTTTTTTTTGTTTGCAAAATGTTTTTCTTGAGCATTAATTAAAAAGTAGGATTTTAAATATATGCAGGGGGGAAAAAAGTGCTTTCTGATTATCCATATCCCCATTTCAACTCTAGGGAGAATTCACATGTTTTTGGCATTTTTTTTTAAGTGTTCACGTGACTATATCTAACCCTGCATGCACTTTTTAACACATATTTGAGTATGCATGGATTTATCTTTTGTAGTTAATTATCACCACTAAATATCTTTTGGCTGTAAAAATGTAAATATCCAGCCATAGGTTTTAATTTTTTCTCAGAAAATTTCTTGTTTCTTATAAAATGCTTTGTTCTTTTGTTATTTATGAACAGAGCAATACCTGTGAGAAGAAATGATAGACAAATAAATGTTTTTTCCTAATTCAGAAAATCGATAATGAATTGACGAGTTGTTGTGATGGTGCGGGTAATCAAAGTACCCCCCAAAAGAAACATTATAATGTATTTTAATTTTTAAATATGAAAGTAAGTTTGAGGAAAGTGAAATAATAGTTTTGCCTGATTAATGTTTTATATTAGTTTGTGATGAAACTGCATATCAAATGAAGGAAAATTAAAACTTGTTTTTCAACATGCAAGTTATCTTTTTATTTAAATCAGGAAATAAAAGTATTACTGTTGTTGCAGTTATTTTATTTATGTAAAGTTTTGTATATTAGCATTACATGTTACTAATATACTTTTTTCTGCAATTTATATTGAACTTATAAAAACTTTATATTTTATCTTGGAAACACTGAGTTAACATGTAGTATATCTGTATATATGTCTATATGCTCTTTTCACTGTTTTTACAGTGGTCTGTCAGTGTTGTTTCTATTTCATTTGTACTTTGAATGATTTTCATTCAACGATTGTATTATACTGTTATTTGATTTCTTTTCCCTTTATCATAATTTATGCAGCTGTTTTATGCTTTTATTAATTTTTTGATGTTTGTAAAACTTTGAATTTTATCTCTCTTTCTTTTTGTAAATAGGATGATATAATTTACTTTCATAAAGTGCACCAAGATTGGCCATGCATTTGGACTTTATTTCTGCAACTTTATTTGTGTAGTACTTAAGAGTGTACCAGAATTTTTTTTTTTTTTTTTAAGGAAGCCTGCTGTAGGTCAAGTTTTGGTGTTTTAATATGCAAGTTATAAATAAAAGGATTATTTTTAAATATCATTAGATGTGTATGTCATGGTATGCAAAGCAAGTGCCTCCGATCTTACTACATTTTAAGATGTGGTGCTTTACATTTTATGTCATCTGAAATTTAATTCTTAAGATTTAATGTGATTTTTTTCGGGGGGGGGGGTATTCTAGCTTGGCCAAACTGATGTGTTCCTGTCTGAAGTGTTATTTCTTAATGTGAATTTAAATTACAGGAGATTGAATATTGAAAATTCAGTCTGAAAATAATTTCATATTGAAAAGTTTTCATGCATAAAACTGTCTTTAAGTATTGCCACTAACCAGAAGAAAGTAAATATTAAAAAATACTTTCTTTTGCATAAGTTTTTACTTATAAATCTCTCTGGATTGATCTTCATTATGAAGAAAAGTTTTCTGGTATTAAAATGTTGCTTAATTTTCTAATTCTACAATTATATATATTTTTATAGCAAAATATTTTACCATAAATATATACTGCATCAAAACTTAATTATGCCCTTGTAAGAGAGAGTTACATATTACAAATCTATTTCTGTCTAGTGATTTCAAGTTTCAGTATTCTAATACAGTACTTAAATATGCTACTAAAAATTGCTTTGTGCTCCTTTATCTTTTGCTGTAATTGAACAGAGAGTCATCAAGAATAAGTATGTAGCATAAACTGAATTATTGTGTAAATTTTCGTGTATCTTCCGAAAGAATTGAAATCAGATAAAAAATGTTTATTGAAATTTTGTATTGAATTACTATTAAATTATATGCTAAATTAACAAGTTTAGAAGAAAAATTATGAAGTTTTGTGAAACTACATATTTGTTTAGTTACCTTAGTTTAATCTGAAGACTAGAAGAACTAAGGTTTCCTATGTAATCAGAATATAAAGGAACACAATTTTTTCCAAATATTGTTAGGAAAATTGTAAGATATCAAATGTTAATTATATGGACTGGAATCGGTACCACATTTAGTACATTAAGTAAACAATTAATGTCAGATAGTAATTTACATGGATTTTGTGTAAATTTTACCTGTTTGCAGCATAGGAAAACATTTACTTTTGGAGCAAGTTTGGCCGCATATATATTATCTTTGATTTAAGAAGTCAAATGAAATTTTCTATTCTAGACAAAGCAGGTTTATAGTAAAACTGAATTTTTTTTTATACTGCATATTCAAGCTCAGTTAATAAACATTTTCATTAATATCAATGTATATTGAAAAATTGTCATAAATTATAATACAAAACATATATTGATTTAAAATAAACTTTTTTATGGACTATGTATTTTAAACATTTTATGTAAACTCTTTTAAATGTAGTTGTAACCTTTTTTTACGTGTAACTTTGTTAATTTATTTTTAAATAAAGCAAGGAAAAATATTTTTAAAATAAAATTGTTTTAAGACATGAAATATTGTTTTATCACTATTTGATGTTTCATATTTCAAAAAATTATTTTCTGATAAAAAGTATTGTTTCCTTAGTTGAGAGAAATCACCCTGTGTTCATACTTTGCATATTAAGAGAAAGGAGTTTCATTTACCTCATAATTATGTATTGTTTTTGTGTAATTTAATGAGAATTTGCTGTTGTGTGAATAGTTTGCGATTTTGTTAACTAAAATCGCTATTAAAAAGTATTGTTTAAGTTACGATTTTATAGTATGATACACTTGATAAATTTTTAGCATTTTTGCAATCAAAAGAAAATGCAATATACTGTTATTCAAGTATTTAAAATATTTTTAGTATTAAGAATTCAAATCCTGCTTTGATCTTAAATATTGTTTAACATATATGACACTAATTTGTACTCCAGAAACCACATATATGACCAGTAGGGAAAAGTAATAGATTGCCTGTGTTCTTAGCAAATAAAGCTGTGCTGTGTATGTTGACGATATATTCTGAAAATATTTATACTTGCTCATTCACAATGTAACTTAATACATAATTCTGTATTACCACAGTTAAGTTTTGTGGGAAAATGTCTAAAATGCATTCAATAGAAAGTAATATTTAGCCTTCATCAAACATTGTATGTGGCAGTTCATTTTAATTCATATAAGTATAGCTTTTCTCCTACCTTATGAAAGTTGCTTTTCTTTTTACATGCAATTTGTTGTAGTAACAGCAGCAAGTCTTACTCACGAATTTTGGGCTTAAAGTCTTTGTAAGAGAGAGATTTACATGTTACAAAACTATTAAGTGCAATGAATTGCTTCATATTGGCTTCAAATTCCATGTATAGTTCATGCGTAAATTATCCCTGCAAGTAATATGTTTCTGTAATACATAAATGTTTTTGTGTACAAAATTTAAATTGTATGTAAATACAAGGTATTTTAAATATGGCTGTTTTTTAAATAAAAATAATTTTTCAGTAAGTATTTTCAACATTTTATTTGGTATTTTAATTTTTAAATTCAAATGTATAGGCTGATATTTAAACAGATGCTTGAGAATAAATATTACTAGTTTTTAGACTAGTTAAATGTATTTATTCTCTTGACTTATCTTAAAAACTTTTGGTAGTTGTATCATAAATCTCTTTGTGAATGAGCTTGTATTGAAGGACAGTGGTACATAATTCACACTGCGTCATAATAAATTGTACTATGTATCAACTTTAGAAATCTATGCATAATCATTAAATATATATGCTGATACATGTAAACGGAGAGAAAGGCTGTGTGAATTAAAATTGAAATGCAGATTTCATAATTTGCAGTAAGAACGAAGTGCTGTAGTATAAATTATGTTCTGATGTGGGTGCTAAAAATGAAATGGACATTATTTTTTTGTCCTTTGCCCTCCACATTTTGATGCTTTACATCCACAGTGAGTATCTTTATTTGTGTATTTTTAAAGTGTGTTTTATAACTTGTAGTTGAAAGTGTGGTAAATGTGGATACCTGAAATTCTGTTAATGAATGAGATCGTAAAATGTTATTTCTTAGATCTTCAGGTATTTAAGTTATATTTTATGCTTACTGCTTTGCAGACATTAAATTTTTGTGCTAAGCAGCAACTTCCATAATTTAATTTTTGTAGATATATTTTAATTGCAAATTAAGAATAGTAACTACTGCTGTTATTATTATTACGTATCGTAATTGAATTTCCATTCATGCTAAATATATTATTAATCTTTAAAAAAGATATTGTACTGTATCTGAGATATTCTGGAATGTTATTTTAAAAATAACAATTACAATGGTGAGTTAATGCAAATCACTATTTTCAGAAACAATTTTACAAACAAAATAAATGAAAAATCATAGAAAGAATTAGAAGTAGTAACCACAGTTAGGAAAGTAATAGAAACAAAGAAAATTTTTGCTCCTATGAGAGTGATATGAATTGTATCCCTAAAATTTCCATAGAAATTCACATAGTAGAATGATAGAAATAATAAACCTGTGTATAAAATCAAATGTTAGGTAACCTAGAAATTTATTCTTCTAAAATAAGTAGTTATTGCATGAAGAAACAGAAAATTATTTGATACTTTTAAATTAGTGCATTTACTATCTTTTCAACTTTTACTTCAAAATTATTAATTTTCTAGGGGGGGAGAAATATGTACACAGTTATTTGCACAGTAATATGTAGATTTAATATGTTGAAATCATAATGACTTGAAATTTCAGCATTTACAGTAGAAGTATATATAAAATTTAAATAGTAAGTGATACTTAATGCTTTACATATTTAAATTATTTCAACTGGAAATGCAGCAAACTGGTTTCCTGGATATTGACATAAAGTCATGTTATGGATCTTGCTGCTTTGTATATCATATTCATTTTAAATAAATAAAAACTTTGATTTCTGTTGTATAACTTTATGACTGTTGATTTAGTGCAATACTGTGATGTGTAGAGTTTTACAGATCTGAAATCATTGGTTGTATGTTAAAAATAAATTGTAGATTTTTATGCAGTATATTTAATATATTGAAATATAATTTCTGAGAATAATTTAATTCTGAGCATTGTGTTGCATTTCATCATATATATTAAGTCCATAATTCATTTGATTTTGTAAAATAAATGTATGGTACGAGAGGTGCGTACATGTGTAGTTTATTGTGGTGTAAGTAGATATCAAATCAGTGACAATAAAATATATTAATGTGAATTTAGATTTATGCAATTTCTTTTTAAATTAAGTTGGTGTATAAAACACTAAATTCTATGAAATACAGTAGGGATGTGTGTTTTTGTTCATATCCTGTTGTATTAATAGCATACATTCCTCATTGCTATATGCTCATTATAAATAAAAATCATGCTCTAAACCTGATTTTTTTTGGGGGGTGGAACTTAAATTTAATAAGTGCACTATTTTTTTCTGAAATCCAAAAAATGTGTGATAATGTAAATATGAATTCTTCAGTACAAAATACCCTCCAGAAATTGTCCAGTAGCTTCCCCAGTAGCTGACGTAATTTTGTTTTCAAGCATTTGCTTTATTCATTGAGATCTTAGAACATGTGAGTATTCTGTGGAAATTAAGGTATGGTTTGTGAAGGAGGTTTGTGACTGAGCATATGAGACACCGTTACTTATATGCTCAGTCACAAACCTCCAGTAGAACAATAAAATAATTTCTATAAGAAAGAGTAATTGTATTTTCATAGTATTTACAAACAACTTGTCAAAAAAGAATATGTAGTTTAGGCAAAATCTGGACTAGAATTGCTATTGATTTAACAGAATTGTATATTTCAAGGAACATGCAGTGTCCCTCAAATAGAATATTCCTTGTTGTAGACTAGAACTTCATCAAATGAAATTCATAATGTCTGACTTGGAGAAACAAATCTTCCATGTCTATGCACTTGATCCCTTAATCATTTTTATGTCTTAAGGTTCATAAATATTATCCAGAAAATTTCTTCGGTTAATAGAATAATTTTTTAAAAATTTCCACATTCAGAAATCATGACATAAGTTAATTACAAAGAAAAGGTGTTGGGAAGAGCAATAGCAGGTCGTTTGTAGAGCAATTTCCAAAATTTTTGTGACTAAAATTTGCAGAAACAATTTTTCAATGATTTTTGTGACTCGTTTTGCAGTTGAAAGTAACTCTAAAAATTTTATCTCAGAATCAACATTTCAAAAAAGGGTCTGTTTGATATGAAGAATTAAATAACTAGTTTCTGTGGTGGAGGGGTCAATAATGCCGTACTAGCGTTTAACAAATGCACATTACATTATGTTTTAAAATTGATACTTGCAAACCAGATTTCCAAAGACTTCATGAAAATAGTATCAATAATGTCTCCAAATCAAATAATAAAAGTCGTATATAATATTGTTTACCTAAAATTCTTAATGGTGTAGGTTGTTAATTTAAATAAATAGTCAATCTAATTTTAAAGAAAGATTTTTTAAGTATCAACAGAATCTCGGGTACAAATATTCACTTACTCATCAAAATAAACTATTGGACTACCAGCTTATCCTGGGCTAATTAAATATATTCTAAAATATCATTCCTGTTTGAAAATGTATTTGGATCTTAAATGGAACATCTCTTTTATGAATAGCAAATATATTTCAAGCCTACTAAACATATTTTTTGCTTTTTCTCAAAGTTTTTTTTCGTGTCCATGTTTCTATTTCCAGGAAACAGTATTCCTGTAGTATGTTTAACGATTGATTTAAAGTTAGGATCTTTCTTATTGCTCAGAAATACTTACTTTTTTACTTTTGCTTTCTTACTGCGTCTTTAAAGATGCAGTAAAACTCTAGGTAATCAATTGGTTACCTAAAAGCTCTTTAGGCTTTTTTTCGCTTAACTTTCAATTTTTTCTCAAAATTATGGTCTTTCAGAAGTTTTCTAATGCCAGGTCCTGTAAAGGCAGCTTCTTTTAGTTTGGCTTTTGATAAGGTTGAAAATTATCATATGTATTTAAAACACTGACCTTTTGATAAGGCTTTGGTGCAAGGAATTTATTCGAATCTGTAAGGCTTTTAGAGGACACTTTTAGTTCTAGATTCTAATGAAGCCCCTTTAGAACAATCTTAATCCAGTGTTTTTTCTGTATATCTGCTATCCTATTCACACACAAAAATAAGGAACTTGTGCACCCTCCTTGCTGTTCTTGAAGCATTGGTGATATCATTTTAGAATCGCCGCAAGTAATCCACTTATGATCGTCATATTTAATTTTACCGAGAGTGAATTCCAAATCTTCGTAATGCTCTTTTGAATGGGCATAATGTCCAGCGGGTATTGATATGTATCTCCAATCTCTGTGTTTTTATGCAGAATGTGAAATTGATTCAAGAGTCCACGTACATCAATAGAGAAGACAAAATTTCCATCTTCTGAAAAATATGGAAGAAAATTCTGTCTGACTAAACCAGTAAAATGAGTTCTCTTTAAGCTTCAAGCCAAGGAATTCTGAAATTTCTTTGGTCAGATGCAAGTCTCGAACCAAATCTCGTTTAGTTCAGATTGTGAAAAAAGCTCTGATTCAACAGATTCGTTCTCCTCGATGTTATCTTCATTTGAATTACTTGGCGAAACCGTCTATTTTAGGTAAATTTTCTGGTAGAATTGGCACTGGAAAGTCCGGAACATGAGGGATGTTGTGTAGCAAATTCACTTAATTATTTTAATTACAGCTTATTATAAATTTAATTCATTAATATTCTAAATTTATGCTATGCAACGTGTATTTTAATTAATATTTGTACTGATTTGGTTTCATTTTAATTGGAGTTTGGTTCGAAAGATTTTGCAAATTCTTTTCACTCGATACTTGTAAATGCGCTAAAACACACAATGCAATTGGGTGAATTTCTAAGTAATAAACTTGATTTTATAGTACTTAAGTTTAACCTTCATTAATTAATGTCACTAGAGGCAGAAAAATTAGCTCCTTAAGTTAAGATCACTTGCAAGATTCTACCTTTAATAGCTTTTAAGTTATAGCAATTTATTTAAGGAACATTATTGTGTCATTGTCAAAAAAATTAGTGGGAATGAAGTCGCTATAAAGCTCAGTTTTTTAACAGAATTTTTCGTTCTTCGCCTACACTGTAGGTGATTTTCGGCGGGGAGAATTTAGGTTTGTTATCTTGGCCTTGCAGCTGCTCCAGGCTTGGCGAGATTTAGGTTCGTTTTTAGTTCAACACTTGAAAAAAGGAGAAAATTTACATAGCGTAAGGCGGTGGTTTTAACATCTGGGTTTTGTCACAAATTTGAGCGTGTATTGGCGTCGGTGGTAACCTTGCGTGGTTAAAACGGGATGATTTCAGGGTGAAGAACACCCATAGATTCGACCGCTGAACTCCGAGAGACGAGGTCGGATTTTGGACTCCTGGGGTTATCGCGCATATCGTTATTCCGATAAGGATTTTGCGAAGTTTGGCGGATTGGAGCACCTGGGTAAGATCTTTTTGTTTTCTTGAGTATGCATTACTGAGCCAGATCAGCCATATAGCAGTAGATTAGGTTAGGAGACGGCCATGTCGGTAAATTACGAACATGAGGTACGAAAGTATCTAAGTGAGGAAGCTATTCGAGCTTTAACGACAGACAGGTTTAGTGAGATACAGGATTTGATTTCGGAAGAAAGCAAGACCAGTCACTGAGAGAGTCAAGCAAATTGCTGATCAAATAGGTGAATTTAAAATTGATGCAAATACACAAAAAAACCCTAAAATAAAGAGAACTAATTCTAAATCTAAAAAGAAGGAGCTATTTTAGCTATGTTTCAGAGCAAGAGTGTTCCCTTCCATAAGCTTAAGCTAAACTCCGAGAGATCCCTTAAGGTTGTAATAAAAAAACCTACCGAGAACTACGAAAGTTGAAGCTATAGAGAAAGAACTCACGGATTTGCAAATTCCTGTTTCGAAAGTGCGTCAGCTAACGAGCTATAGAAGCGGGCAAGTTGTAAAATTACCTTGTTGTTCTTCTTCTTCAAGCTTGGCTTCCCTTTGGCGCCTTATGCTCCAACTCAAAATACTCTTGTTTTTAGTAGAAACTATACGGAATGAATCAGGAAAGAATATCTGGGATATTGAAAAGTTACGAAGGCTAGACGTTGCAATGAAGCATTATAAGAAGAAACTGGGGCCGGTACAATGTCACAAGTGCCAACACAAGGGAGCTTTGTCAGTATAAAGCTCGATATATGAAATGTGCTGATTGGTACGAAACCTTTACCTACAAACCTCCAAAGGAAAAATTACCGGCGCGCTGTGCCCTCTGCGATGGAAGTCACGTTTCTTCGTTTAAAGGTTGTGAAAAATACCCCAAACTTAAAACTAGTGAACTTGCACCAAAAGCAAACTCGCAAAAAGAAAAATTTAATTTGGATAGAATGACTTTCCCGCTCTACCGGGCGCTGAAAGTAGCAGAAACGCTAAAACTAACCCTAGTTGGACGAACGGAGAAAAGTCTGAGATGAATATCTTTGTTTGGATTAAAACTCAGCTACCTAAAGTGAAGGATCTTTTTATGAAATTTAAAAATAAATCCCTAATGGGAAAGTTAGAAGTCGACATGGAAGCCTTCGAGTATATTTCAACCCTCGATTATGAGTTTTAACGCCCAAAGGAACTCGAGAGATTTGATAGACGCAAAGCATTTGTACCTCAGGATCTCCTTTATCTATGCAAACAGCATCCGCAATCATAAGCTTGAGTTAATGAATTTTTTGTCAACTCATAATATAGACATAATGCTACTGAATGAGACGCACATGCGGCCGAGCGACAAATTTAATATTCCGGGTTACAACATCAACCGTGCAGATAGACATAGATGCAGAGGCGGAGGTACCGCTTTCGCTATAAAACACTGCATTAAGTTCAGCACCATTAAGCTGCCTAGGACTACTCGTCTCGAGTATACTGCTATCCTCGCCAGAAGTTTGACAAACGAAAATTATTTAATTATTTCTGCTTATAACCGCTCCATGATATCAACACTCAACATAAATATTGTCATGTCTACTAATTTCCCCACTATTGTGGCCGGGGATTTCAATGATAAAGATCGCTCCTGAGGAGCTAGAAGAAATAATAGGAATGGTAGGCTTCTCAGAAATTATGTCTACAGCAATAATATTAAGATAGTTGCCCCAAGCATTTATACGTACCACAAGTCTAACGGTGACATTCTCAACATTGCTCTGTTTAAGAACATCACTTAGACGCCGTACTTAGAAGTCAGGAAAGAACTCTCGTCGGATCACTATCCAGTCGTGTTTGATCCCAGTCGTCTCATTATCCAATCGTATGGATTCTACCCCAACCCTCCAAAAAATATCAAGGTTAACTGGACCAGTTTTACTGACAGCAATCCACCCCTTAGAGACTGCGGAGATATCGAAAGTACCACATACTCTCTTACCACTAAGATACAGCACGCAATCAAAAATTCTTGCTACGCTTACCGCCACTCCAATAAGAGTAAACTGCCAGATGAAATCCTCAGTAAAATTAAAGAGAGCAATAGAATCCGGAAAAGACTTAGTGCTACCCAAGACCCCTCCCTTAAAAGACTTGCCAACTATTTAAATAGGAAAATTAAAGAAGACCTTAACGAGCATCGCTGTAATACTTCGGATAATCTGCTTGAGAATATTAATGATGACACTAGTTTTCGATTTGGAAAATTGCGAACGCCATGAAAAAAGAAAGGATCTATCATATTGCGCCAATCAATCATATCATAGGGGAGTTACCCACTACTTGGAGGAGGAGATTGCCAACGTGTTCGCCAATAAGCTTGAAGATACGTTTAGGCTAAACCCCACTATCGACTCAGAGCATGAAGAAGAAGTAAAGAACACAGTCAATATGCTCAAAAATAAGGGAAAATCAAGGCTTCATCGATTTCATTTCTCCAAGAGAAGTGCAAGATATAATAAAACATCTTAATGTCAAGAAAGCCAACGGTTATGACGGCGGGAATAATCCATCTGATGCAGACAGTTATCGGCAAATAAGCCTGCTACCGCCCATCGGGAAAATATTTGAAAGAGCGTTGAATACAAAAATCACTAATCATCTAGAAAGACTGGATTTAATTGACTCTGCCCAGTTTGGCTTCAGAAAATATCATAGTATCACCCATCGGGTGCTCAACCTTGTTGAATACATTGCGGAGGCTTTCTTCCATAAAACAGGAGTTGCGGCTTTCTTCGTTGATCTAGAGAAAGCCTTCGACAAAGTTTGATACGAGCGCCTAATTTACAAACTGAATAATTTCATGTTCCCAGTCAGACTTATCAAACTCATGATGTCTTACTTAAAAAGAAGGACTTTTCAAGTTCGTGAAGCAGTTCTCTCCAGCAGGAAAATTATTGCCAGTGGGGTCCTGCAAAGTTCAGTTATCGCCCCGAAATTATTCAATATTTTCATTAACGACCTGCCAAATCCACTCAATTCGAAGCTATTAAAATACTCGTAATGCTGACGGCACTGTGATTCTTGCAAGATCTCGGCACCCGAAAATTGCACTAAATAACCTGCAGATCCACGTCAATGTTGTCGCCGCTTGGTGTCAGCTCTGGAAAATTAAAATCAACACAGCGAAATGCAAAATTGTACAGTTTCGCCGTTATCGAAGGAATGTGATCACAAATAACGACATCAAACTAGGTGACGAAATTATCCCAGTAGGATCTTCAGCAAAATATTTAGGGATCATTCTAGATGATGAAAGATTGACTTTCAAAGAACACATAAACGAGCAAGTCAACAAAGCGAATGGAGTTCATGGCTCTTTACGGACTAATTGGAAGAAAATCAAAGTTAAGCATTAAAATCAAACGCACGCTGTATCTCATGTTAATAAGACTTGTTATGCTTTATGCAGCCCCGGCGTGGGCGATTGAGAACAAAACTGAAAGGAAGAAATTAGACCTTTTACAAAACAAAATTCTGAGATGCATGACCAACGTGCCGTGTTTCGTCAGGATCTCGATCATACACGCTGATTTAAAATCCAGTCCTATCTCCGAGCGAATCCTTATGGTAGCAGATATTTTTTTTTTTGAGAAGATGGAAAATTTCCAGATTAGTACATTACGTGAAATTGCTAACTATGACCCTACGATAGAAAGTGTTGTGAAGAGACCTCAGTCTATTCACCATAACGTTAAATCAGATAACTTCAAAAATGATGCATGCCTTACTTGACTTTCTGGTAATGCAGAAATCGGTGATATTAAAAAATAACACATTTGGATATTGGACTTCTTAAGAATTTCGCATTTGAAATCCAATAATGTTACCTTAGGATACCCAACAACATCCGTGAACCAGCATGAAAGTTCTTCTGGTATTCTGACATAACCAACCTTTTGACGGCCTGATGTCCACCTGGTAAAATAACTGGATTTTTATAATCCTTTGTACCCTTCTGAAATGTAATCCTTGTTTCAGTCTAATAATTTGTTGTTCATCCTTGGTTGTTGTCCAAGATTAAATTTTCTCTTCTTTTGTATTAAAAACATGATCTTCTTTCTCTAACCTTGAATTCTTCGCAAAATAACTCTCCAATATTTCGTGAAGATCTTACATTTAGACACTATCCAAGAATCAACTGTATACTTTGTCGTTAGTTTCAAAAATAATGATGATATCAATTTTATCCATAGTGTCTACATTTATTATTTTGCTCTTCATCAGTTCTGCAGCTAAAAGTATAGAGCAATAGAAAAGTGCTCAGAAGATTCATTTTCCTCTTTTCCTCATATGAAGAATATTCATCAGAAATATGTTTTCTGATAGGCCACTTAATTACGAATTCTTATAACCAACTGGGTCCATCTTCACTATTTACTTGAAAGCAGTTCTCTAGTGGATAACCCCGCGAAGGCAAATCAGTCGAGTTCGTTATTAGGATCCATTAAACTACTTATTTCATTCCCTTCGTTGTTCACAAATACCGTCAAAGTTTCCTTACGCTAAATTTACCCTAAATCAGCCGTGGAATCGGTTCAGTGATTATCAAGACCTTTCCATTGAAGCCTTTTTTTACAACTATGCACAATCGAGCTCCCACGATAGTAATAATCAATTTCATTCGAGGGATAGCCTTGGGTTTTACTAAAAGCACTCTCTCTTTGGCCGCTAGTAAATGAATTTCGACATTCTCAGAAGTTTCCATACGAACAAAAACAGCTGGTGCAAAGGCTGAATGAATAGCGTCACAAAACGAATACAGGTAAACATATGGCCTGCTTGGATTAATTGAAAAACACCGCTTACAGTCATTGATCTAAAAAAAAAATTAAAATTAACAAAGTTTTCGCGACAAGACAGGACGTATATCAAGTTGGACATATTTCAAAGCACATGTATACCGAGGTATCACTGGACTCGTTTTCTTCCGGCGCGACCAGCCACATCTGCACCAGTTAAAAGATAAGTAGGTCGTCATAAATCTTCAGTGTCGTAAAATGTAATTCAAGAACTGACGCTCTTTAACTCATGGGGAGGTTAAGACAGAAGATACAACATTACAAGTTGTATTTTGTTCATAGGTATTAAAAGTACAAACTAAATCTCAAAATCACCCTCTAGCTTTTTCACTTAGTTTTGTAGCTATTATGTAAATTTTCTGGCGTTCATTTTTCATGGCTCAAAATCCGTTGCCTAGAAAGTATGACGCCTAGAGTAGAAGTTAAATCCTTTCTTAAATATGATTTTTGCAGTGCTGTGTCATGTAAAGCTAGAACACAAAATGTATAATTATTTCCAACTAATTTCACTTTCAGGGTTTGCAAAAGAATTTGCTGTGAGTTAATGACACTGGCAAGATTCATCGATTTTTCTTCCTAGCTAGTTCCTTTTTCACTGATGTTTAAAATAAGCTTCTAAACATTTGTTTAATTTTTAGGTAGACCAAATACAGAATTATGCTGTGATTCTTATGGCAAATTGCGCATTTAAAGGAATTCCTGCATTCATTAGCAGAGTTATTAGCCTTTAAAGAGCGAAAGAAGTAT
Source organism: Stegodyphus dumicola (assembly GCF_044657685.1). Lineage (NCBI taxonomy): Eukaryota > Metazoa > Arthropoda > Arachnida > Araneae > Eresidae > Stegodyphus > Stegodyphus dumicola. The sequence continues at coordinate 42,919,541 of NC_140776.1, forward strand.
CCTTTTCTTTTGAAGCTTTTGCCTTTCTGCTTATAGCATTTTTTGAGCTTTAAATCAACTAAACAAATTATGTTTTTCACTGAAAAACACGCATTTCTTAGCAGGGAAAATCAGCACTCAACAGTCTTCTTGCCTTTGAAAGACGTTCGTGATAACAAATTTCGGCCTACCAACCAAAACAGCTATAGCTAAATTTATGCTTTCTTCTGATTTAAAAAAATTAATAAACTTTCCTGTTTACTACATTTTGGGTCTGGACAACGGTCAACATTTGCACCTCTTTGATAGGCTCTTAAAAATCTTCTGGTTCGCCAGATTCAACTAAAGGATAAAGAAGTACAGCACTTTTATCTGTAGTAACACCAAACGTTTCCAAAGCCCAAATTTGTTCTTCTAAATTATCATATAATGTATATAAGCTACAAGAACACTTCTTTAATAGCTCTTAAGAAATCTAGTAAGCAATACTCATCTAAAGGATAACGAAGTGCAAATAGTAGCAATACCAAGCTTTTCTAGAATCCAAATTTGCTCTTCTAAATTATCATATAAGGCACATAAGTTAGAAGAATGATTGGAATTTGCTTAATTACCAGTTTTAACAATACTCCCACATAAACATTAACCTGCAAGCCATTTCGACACTAACGAGTCTTCAAATATTCTATGGCTTTAAGAAAATTAGCAGCTGTTGGAGGGAAACATTTTAAAATCCCCTTTGCACTCGAACTTTCAACAGTGGCTTGTAACAAATATCAAAATTTATCAGACTCTTGGTCAGTTTTTTTCAAACTGACTACAAAAACAGGCATTCTTAAATTTCTCTTTCAAATTTTGGAATTCAAGCTTTGAAACTCTAAATGTACGTTTACATAAATTTTTGTTGACATATTCATTCAAAATCAAATCTGAAATACTTATATTCTGAAGATTCTTAAGAATACTTTTCTCTGTAATTTCGATTCTAACGCCTTATCTGCTTAGTCTACAACAGCAACAAACTCTGCTTCAATTTCATCTTCGGTTCAGGTGCGATGCAGACGCTTTCTTGGGTATCCGTGATGACTTTCTCTATCCCAATGTAAGTAAGCTTAAAGATTTTCGAACACGTATGAGTTCATAATTCACTTAGTGATTGGAGAAGTCCAAACTCATGGAGGAAGCAATTACAGAATATCGAGGTAATCCAGTGAAAGCTCAAACGTCATAGTTCATTAGTGATGTATGAGAACACAAACGAAATTTCGCTTTAACACCAACTGTGGAATGTCCAAATCAGGGAAATGAAAAATACGAGGTAGCGCATAATAGGTAAGGTGCGAATTATCAGTGTCAGCAGGTTATAAAGAAAGGCCAGTGATTGTACAAACCTAATCAAACAATTAATCAGTAACGCTAAATTAAATTATTACAAAGGCAGTTAAAAAGTGGAAAATACAAAAACAGAAGAACATGGTTGGTGTAACAAATAAATGAGGGCAGAAAAAATGAGACACATAGATTATATACACAAAGTGACAGAGAAATTAAGTAATATGCTTTAACACGGCCTTCGGCCTTTTTATGAACAGTAATCATAGTTTAGTACAGGAATAACACTCAATTTCTTCTTTGGTCAGTATGCTGAAAAGGGTCTAAGCTTTTCAGCCGCCGCCATTTGCCACCGTTCTTTTGCCGACAGGACAATACGTCGGCAGCTGATTCGCCATGGGTCATTTCGCTGTCAAATAGAAATAAAATACGTGCGAATTTTTTCTCTTTTTCTGCTGTCTCCTATCCCTAGACCAAAGAAAACCACGAAGTTGCTATTTCTTAGCTGAAGTGATTGCAGAATGATGGAACGTTAACTTTTGCAAACATTGCCGTATATTAAAAATAGGGTGGGTTGTGTGGGTTCCATATCGAATCAGACTGAAAAATATATGTTAGGTTATTTAATTACGGCAAAGCCTCGAGGGCTATCTGCCTAAGGGGAGGGAGGCCTTCGTGGAGCACTTTCTAAGAGAAACTGGCTCGCATACACGTTACACATGGAGAAAACCACGAAAACACCCATGCAGCCAGCCCGTTCGCGGCATTCGAACCTCGGACTGAACTACCAGTGTTCAGTGACTTTACCGCTCGGCCGCTGGTGAGCCGAAAAATATATGACTGTGAATCGTACTTTTTTTTGCATCGTTAGAAGGATTACAGCGTTATTGTTCTCTCTGCTGTTAGATACATTACTCTCAATCTAACTTAACTGGCATCGGGTACTTTCAATAGTATTTTAGTAAATCTAGAAGATATGTTTAATTACGAAAGCTTTGTTCTTTTCATCGCTATTGGCAGTTGCCTTATTTATCTTCATTTTGAACGCATGTTTAGACCAGGGGTCTGTGATCCTATGCATCATTATGCCCGCCGCCAGTTTTACGTGTGCCTGCTGCAGTGCGACTACGATAAAAATTTTCAATTAAATGTTATATGCATTTCTTAGAGTTAGTAATTAATTAAATATAAACATGTTTGTTTTAAAATCATTTTTTATAATTAGTATATATTTATCATTTTAAATGGGCTTTCCACACGTCCATGTTTGACCACGGATGTCGCAATTTGAAAGCATGGTGCCAGTGTCCCAGCCAGTTTGTCGTTTGTCCCAATTATTTGCTAAACAAAAAAAATCAAATACACACGCATTAAAAATATTTTTTAATGCCTTCCCGTACAACTGTACTATATTCCTCGTACTGCGAGTGTACTGTACATGTACTCTTCGTACATGGCTGCATACACAGAGCGTTATTGTTTGTTCTGTATTGTGGTACCAGAACCAAACTTTGGAGCACAACTTCACCCACTTAGGAGTTCTGCATTGCAGCGCCAAGTCTAAATTACCCTCAGTCAAATGGAATGGTTGAAAAAAGTATTCAAATTATTAAGCGAATGTTAGAAGAATTAAAAAAATTAACTTGGCGAATTTTTTTCAGTTTGTACCAAGAATAATTCACTTGGCGAACTACTTAATATATGGCAACCTGTTTGCCTTTCCCTTCCATTGTGCAAGAGCGGAAAAAACCTCGCATCGTTCCTACTTTTTTACATTGTGGATGAGCGGAAAAAAGAGTCACATCCTTCCTACTTTCAAATAATTTTAACAAAGTGTCTAGACCACATTTGATATTATTATCGCTTTCAACAAATATACCAAATTTTAAAAAGCGCCAATATATAAATTCATGTATCTCTTCGGAAATTTTGAATAAAAATTCTAAATTTGTGCTGGTATGCTTAGAAATACTATAAGATGATGGCAAAACTTTTATAGTTTATAATTCAAAATTTCTTCCGAAAAATTTATAAAAATTATTGAAAAGTACAAATTTTAGAAATAAATCATAAAAAATTGGCAAATATTATTTAGAATGAACCTAAATTTCGAAATGTGAAAGGAAGAACCAAATAAATTTGATAAAATAGAGATATTTATAAATATATACCAAACTCAATTAACATTGAGCAGTTACAATTTTGAGGGCTACTTTTTTGAAAGCTACTCGTGGGATTTTTACAAAGCTTGACAGTTTGGCGTAATTTGAGCCGTAGAATTGAAATATGGAAAAAAATTGGCATGTCATTTCAGAAAAAGTCCGATTTTGTGTCGAAATACCTATATTAGATCAATGCTATAAATAAATCTAATACATATCCTAAGTCGCGCTTTCGAGACATAAAAAACGCAAGTTAAATTTCGTCATTCGGCCCACTAGAACGGGAAACATAGAACTGCCCCCTTTTTTTTAACAGTGTACCTATAAATTCTCCACTCAGCGGAAGTGTTGTGTCACAAAGTTCTGAAAGAGGTGTTGCTAGATTCTACAAACGGACATAACTATGTTACTCGATTTGGTAGGACTATAAAAAAAAAACATATTATTTAAAAGAGTATATATAGTCTTTTCATTCCTGTTAAATTCCCGATGTCACATTGTAAGGATCTTAAGTTTTACTAACGTTTATTTTATTTTAAATCTTTACTATCACTTCTTATTTTCTACTTCCGGCCAGAATTATAAGCGTTAAAGTATTTATTGCAAAATTTGTCTGGCGAACGCCAAGTATTTAAGTTGTGGCTTTTTGCCAAGCGAGAAAGAGGAAGCAGTGAGTCGAAGCAGGCCGCTTACCTTAGAAGTTTTACGCAGTTGCTGGTTGCCTTCCAGGCCAGAGGTTTTAATCCTCTTGATAAATTTTAAACGTATTGTAGTGTTCACAGTTCTCTGTACTACATACGGCTTCCTGTTAATATAAGGCCAATCTTCCACCTTTATTATTTTAAAGTTAAATTAGAGTTTAGTTCTACTTTTTATACTTTTACGTTTTGACCCCAAGTAGCGGGTCGGTGTATTCCGAAGTACGGAAGTCATTGTAAATAGAGAAAAATAAAGGGTTTTGTGTACCCTTCTTGTGTATCCTGTTTACTTCCCACAGTTTTGAACATAGCTTTAGTAAGCTCTCTGTTCCGAGTCAGGTCCTTGCATGTTCCCGAAGAAGGTTAGACGGAACATTGATCCTGATAGTGGTGCCCAACGAAGAAGAATAACCATGGCCGAGTTTCAAGAAGAACCTGTGCTGCCTGCAGAAGCGGCTCAGAATCCAGAAATGCCAGCTGCCGCCCTGGAAGGATTTGGTTACATCGTCCAGACCATGCGCGCTTCGATGAAACCAGAAGCAACATTTAATGGAAACTCACCGGTAACCAGTTTTTTGGAAAAATTGGATGACCACTTCATGCTCTACCCCGTGCACGAATTTCAAAAAGTTACCTTAGCTACCAGCGCTTTGAGGGGCCAAGCGCTTAACTGGTTCAAATGTATAGGCAGAAGTCTCTTGGGTCAAGCAGGAAGTCCCACCTATACTTACGAGAATTTCAAGACTGCCCTACTAAAAGTCTTCCCTGTCGTAAGGGATCGGGCGAAATTAGAAACGGAACTTTTCAGCATATATCAACAAAGAATCGAAAATCTCTCAAGCTTTATTTTAAGAAACATTCACGTCTTCAAACTCTTGTATGGAAACCGTCCGGATCCTGAGATAATTCAAGTGATTTTGCCGAGGTTACTGCCCCAAGTGCAAGACTTTATTGAATTAAGAAATCCGACTACACTGGAAAAGTTATTTGAGCTAGCAATCCAGTTTGAAAGTAGAAGAACGGCGGACGTTGAAAGAAGACGCCAATATCAACAGCGAAACCAATTTGGTGCGCCAAGACTACAGCAAACTCAAGCGCACAGCTACGGAAGCAAAGCGAATCAGTGGGCAAGGAAACCCGAGCATTAAAAAACAGCCGGCGAACGTCGACAGTTCAATAGCAATCCAGGAAAAAAGTCTCAAGGTCAGTGGAAAAAGAAGGAAAGCACGGAAAAGAAAAATAATTTAAACTAAAACGGATTTCTGCTGACGAGAGGGTGCGGAAATCCGAAGGCCACGAAAACCCCTCTTCCTTCAAGTTAAATACAGTAATGGTGAAAAATTTGACTCTTCCGAAGATTGAAGTGTTGGTGAATAATATCCCAGCCACCGCACTCCTGGATACAGGTGCGCAGTGTTCCTGTGTGGCAGAAGAATTTTTTAGGAAGTATTTTCGCAAATACCGCATATATAATTCGGATAATACGACAGTGTTAGCGGCGCAAGGAGAAAAATGTAAGTGTATAGGTAAAGTACCGCTGTATATCCGTATCAAGGACGAACAAGTAAAGGTGATGTTTTTTATAGTAAAGAATCTGCAAGCACATATAATCTTAGGAATAGATTTTCTTTCAGAAGCACAAGTAACGCTGGATTTTAATGAAGCGTCCCTTAAGCTGACAATGAAACCAGTACGTGCAGAAAAGGCTGAACCGCCGATGTTAAATCTTGACCACCTGCCTAATGACGAGCAAGGAAGAATCCGACAAGTGGTAAGTGAATTTGCTTCGTTATTTAGTGATATTCCAGGATTTACTCAGGTTACTAACCATAGTATTGACACCGGAGATTCAATGCCAGTTCGCCAAAAAGCATACCGGTATGATAAGAATAAGGAAAAAATATAGAATGGCATATTACCGATATGCTACGTAAAAAGATCATAACGCCTATCTCAAGTAGTTATGCTAGTCCGGTGGTTTTATGTAAGAAAAATAATGATTATCCTTTGGAGCATCCAAAAAGGTGGAGATTCGCTATTGATTAACGTAAATTAAATTCCATAACGAAATATCCGGTATATCCGTTACCGATCATAGAAGAAATTTTAAGGAACATAAAATCAACCAAATTTATGACGACTTTAGACTTAACGAATGGTTATTTTCAAATAGGGGTTAGGCCTGAGGACGTGCCTAAGACTGCTTTTATAACCAAGTCTGGCACTTATGCATTTTTGCGTATGCCGTTTGGCCTTTCAGGTGCCCCGGCAACATTTCAGCGATGTATGGACATTGTGTTAAGACCTGTTCTTGGAAAGTCCACATTTATCTATTTAGACGATATCATTCTTACTAGTGATAATCTCGACCAACATGTACAGGATTTAAGACAGGTGTTTTCTTTATTAAATGAGGCCGGTCTAAAAGTTAATGTCGAAAAGTGCAAATTTGCAGCCCCTGAATTAAAATATTTAGGTTGCAAGATATCTCAGAAAGGAATAGAGACAGACGAATCAAAAATAATCGCTGTACAAAAGTATCCGACTCCAAACACGGCAAAGAAGCTCTCTTCTTTTCTAGGACTTTGTTCATATTATAGGTCCTTTATAAAAGATTTTGCAGCTATCGCTAAGCCATTGTTAAAATTAAAAAGAAAAAGGCAAGATTCTCGTGGACGGCCGAAGCCAATAGTGCTTTCGAAAAATTAAAACAAGCATTAACGCAAGCCCCTGTGTTGAAATTTCCTGAAAAGGATGAGAATTTAGAAATTTCAGCGGATGCTTAGGATTATGCGGTAGGAGCGGTACTTTCGCAAAATCAGCAGCCCGTGGCATTTTTTAGCCGAACTTTAAATCAAACACAAAGAAACTATTCCGCGACCGAGAGAGAGGCACTTGCAGTTCTGTTAGCAGTGCAAAAGTTCCGAGTCTATTTTGAAAAGGCGCCGATAACAGTGTACTCTGATCATGCGGCGGTAACTAGATTGTACTCAGGGAAAAACTTATCCCCAAGGTTAATAAGATGGGCACTCAAGCTACAAGAATATAATCTGGTAATCAAGCATACCCCCGGAAAGGAAAATATCGTAGCAGATGCCCTATCCAGAATTAAAATAGATGAAGAAGTTAATACCGTAAAGGTGGCAATGCTCACAGCATGTACAATAAATTCCCGAGAAACTGTAATAACCGAACTGGGTAAGGATCCTGAGTTTGGAAGCATTTATGAGTATTTAAAGGATTCTGAAAATTTTAGCCACCAAGATATTGTGGCGATAAGAAATAGGGCGGCCCATTACGAACTAATAGATGGTCTATTATTTTATACAAAAACTACGAATTCCAACAACGAATTTCGACCTGTTATCCCAGCTAGTCTTAGATTAAATATCCTGCAGGAGCTCCATGACAGCCCTTTAGCTTCTCATGCTGGTATTCGAAAAACTATCCAACGCGTACGCGAGGCAGTCTATTTTCCTGAACTGCAAAAGTTAACAAGGGCGTATGTCCAGTCCTGCCCAACATGTCAAGCAGTTAATTATATTAATTTCCGCCCGGCCGGGTTTCTAAATAGTATTAAATCCGAATTTCCAAATGAAATAATTCGCATCGATTTATTGGGCCCTTTCCCAAAAAGTCAGTTAAATAAAAGTCGCTATCTCCTTGTTATGGTTGATCATTTTAGTAAATGGACCGAAATTGTTCCCTTAAAACGAGCCTCCGCGAAATTAGTTACTGATTCTATTTTAAATAAATATATTTTAAAATACGAGTCGCCCCTAAAAGTTATATCGGATAATGGTCCTCAATGTGTAAGTAATATATTTGAAGACATGTGCCAAAAACTGGGCATACGTCATTTAAAAATGGTCCCGTATCGGCCGCAATCAAATATAGCGGAGCGGGTCAACAGACATATAGTGAAAATTATCCGTAGTTATGTTAAAAATTTTCATAAAAGCTGGGATAACTATGTCAATGAATTTGCTTTCGCCCTTAGGACCGCAAAACATGATACAACGGGCAAAACTCCTGCTGAGTTATTTCTAGGCAGAAAGGTTATAACACCGTTAGATAAACTATTTTATGTGCAACAAAGAGCCCCAGAATTTAAAATGGGTGATATAGAAAAACTAATAAAAGAAGCAAAAAAGAATACGGAAGTAGCACAAAGAAAACAAAAATTGTATTATGACTTGAAACGACGGGAAGTAACTTATAAAGTAGGGGATGAAGTACTAAAAATTAAGCATTCACTTTCTTCAGCACCAGAAGATAGAACTGCCAAATTTTTTCCTCGCTTTGAAGGACCATATGTTATAGAAAAATTAACTCACGCTGTTGTAGTGTTAAAGGCAAGAAATGGTGAAACCTGTTCCGCAAATATGGATCAAATCAAGCCCTACTTCGATCGTAATAAAATGCAAATCTTTTCAGATCTTTTGCAGAATCCGGTACGGCAGACACCGCAGGTACAAGTTCCAGAGGTGGGAAAACGACAAGTACAAGGGCAAGCCAATGAGAGACAGAAGCAAGTGAAAAGAAAATTGCCCCGCGGAAAAATTGAACGTAGCAAGAAAAAGAAGCCGTTCCACCGTTGAGAAAAGAGAGTTCATGAACACCCCCAGAATGAAGAAGGGAGAAGGACGACGTATGCAAAGAGAACCAGGAGAAATAACGGCAGCTATAACCCGGCTCTAAAACGGAAGATCTACTGATCGGACGGGACTCTCCGCAGCAAATGTCGCCGAACTGCGGAAGGGCCATCAGCGGCGGAGGAAAAGTTACAAGGAAAATTTGAACGGCCAGCAACGAGGTCCAAGCAGGAACACGAAAGAAGTTTCCTGGTTCCGTCAAGACCAGCTGCCATCAAACGACCAAGACCACAGGGAGAAGCGAAAAAGAAGGTATTCAAGGGTGACCGAACTGGAGAAAAAAGAAAGCATCTAGAGGAAGGCACTGAAGGGCGAGCCCGTACAAGAAGGAGGATAAATCAAACAACTATCTGCACTACCTTTAAGGACTGGGCCCAGAAAAGAATGTTTGAATATCACAAAGATAAGTAAAATTTTATGTTACTTTGCAAACTTAAGTTAATCTTTCATTCTTACTGCAAGTGGCAGATTTCAAGAAGTTTTACCTCATGCGAGGTCTACCTTTATCGCCAAAAGGACGAGAAATGAGTTGTTACCGATTTTGGTATTATGTTTTCAATTACTCGCGCGTAAAACTAAAGTTGATGTATAATAGCGTTGTGTAAAGACTTAAATATTGTAAAAAGTTATTGTATAAATATTATTTAAAACATTCTGGCAAGAAAGAAGTTTTAGTCTGAAAGACTTTTTGAAATGTATTATTTCAATGTAGAAAGAATTGGCACTTGCTTTGAAAAGAATAGAAGTTAACAATGTACTACAAATGTATGTTTTCAAATGTGTAAAATTAACGGCATGTTAATATGTTCTTATATACAATGTGAACTGTTATTTTAAATGTTAAGAAATACCGTGATATGGTAAAAGTGAATGTTAAAATTTTTTTTATTCGTGTGACTGTAAAAAGACTAAATCATGGTGAATATGTGTTAAAGGTTGAATGATGTAGTTAGGCTCTCTGACGCTACACTTCAGAGTTAGCCACTTTCAGAATAGTACCTCAGGGTTTAGAGTTGAAATTAGGGTGTGTTACGAGGTCTTGGTATGTTGAATTTTAACACGTTAGTGTTTTGATTGTAGGAGGAAGTGTTGAACACATAGACATAAACACATTCGTGTTTGGTGTTCTTTCACAACACATGTGAGAGATCACGGGGAGAGATAACTAAAATAGTTATGAATGAAATAAGAATGTTAAGAGAAATATAATTATACATGTTACTTGCCATTTCATTGTGTAACATTTCATTAAACTAGTTTTCCTTCCAGATCTCTGGAAGGAACCAGATTTGAATAAAAGCTCCTCTTTAGATGCAGTACATATGTAAAAAATTGTGTGTCCTGGGAGCTGCTATTGTAAAAACAAAATTTCTTTCTTTTAAATTTCTAGTTTCTAGCGAAAAATGTTTGTAAAAGATTGGTCTCGCGTTAGATTCTAGAGCTAAAAGTTTTCAACAAGGTCGTTTTAGACCTCAGTTTCAAACTAATTAACTCTGGCGGGAAGTATGTAAGGATCTTAAGTTTTACTAACGTTTTTTTATTTTAAATCTTTACTATCACTTCTTATTTTCTACTTCCGGCCAGAATTATAAGCGTTAAAGTATTTATGCAAAATTTGTCTGGCGAACGCCAAGTATTTAAGTTGTGGCTTTTTGCCAAGCGAGAGGGAGGAAGCAGTGAGTCGAAGCAGGCCGCTTACCTTAGAAGTTTTACGCAGTTGCTGGTTGCCTTCCAGGCCAGAGGTTTTAATCCTCTTGATAAATTTTAAACGTGTTGTAGTGTTCACAGTTCTCTGTACTACATACGGCTTCCTGTTAATATAAGGCCAATCTTCCACGTTTATTATTTTAAAGTTAAATTAGAGTTTAGTTCTATTTTTTTATATTTTTACGTTAGACCCCAAGTAGCGAGTCTGTGTATTCCGAAGTACGGAAGTTATTGTAAATAGAGAAAAATAAAGGGTTTTGTATACCCTTCTTGTGTATCCTGTTTACTTCTCACAGTTTTGAACATAGCTTTAGTAAGCTCTCTGTTCCGAGTCAGGTCCTTGCATGTTCCCGAAGAAGGTTAGACGGAACATTGAACCTGATAACATATGTAACTGTAACATTATATACATATGCAACCGCAACTGTAGTATAAAATTCAGTCCTCGGTAACATACTTTAGATAAGGGTGAGGACTCCACTCACTATGCAAGTACTCTTTTAATCTAGGGCAGAGGTTCTCAACCTTTTGACTAACGTGTATCATCTAAACAAAAATTGAAAAACTTTAGTACCACCACTATGAAGTATTACTACCACCACCACTCTTGAACAAAGCTCAGATCGCATAAATTTACGAGTGTTAGAAAAAAACCTCAATCAGGATGTTGGGTTTTTTTTTTTTAAATTTAATACTTAAAAATACTATGCTTCTTTGCGTACCACCGGTTGAGAACCCCTGATCTAGGGAAAAGATTTGAAGACTGGTAGATTCCTGTATAGATCTTATGACAGGAGAAATAAGGCGTTGCATTCAAGGAATTAGCACATCTGTCACAACATTTGTATGTAGGTTATGTGTATTGGCTTTCAAAAGAGATTGGCCGTTGCTAGGCAAGTCAGATCATTTTATGCATTTTTCTATTACAATTATGCAACATCTCATAATAATATGCCGCAGTCACAATTTTTCCCAGCGCAAATTTATATTTCTGATAATTTCTTTGTAATCCTACACAGACGTCATCATTTACTTCCTTTGATTGTGCTTGCCGAAATTTTTGGGGTGGCAGAGAGTTCATCCAATTCAATGGCTGTAGTTCAATCAGTGGAGTCAGTTTCAATGGCTGCTGCTCGTGCTTGGTTGTATCGCTTATTTTATTCTTTCCGAAACAATGCGCATGTAGTATTTGTTCTGCCATGGAAAGCTCTTTTACATTATCATATTCGTGAAAACATTTCAATTTACTTCTGCTAAAAACCAGTTAACTATTACATACGTAAAAAAGTAGAGTTTTCAGTTTGAAAAAAAGTTAAGATGCATTGTACAATGCTTTAAAATTTATACATCATAAGATTATCTTTCTATGATGATATAGCAAGAAAAATAATTACTTAATTGCATTCATATGTGCAATGAAAAAAAATAAGTAAAAATGAATTGAATGAAAAAAATTGCGAAATTCGTATTAATTTTTCAAAGTTTATTTTTTCCCCTGTTTAAAACCTATTTTCCCACTTTACTACACTTATCAACGGCCGAGCGATAAAATCGCTGAACGCTGATAGCTCAAACCTGGGTTCCAATCCCGGCGAATGGACTGCATATAAGCATTCTATACCGCGCCACCTGCATAGGGAAAATCCGTGCTTGTGATTGGACATACTTTCCGATGACATCATTCTCTCTTGGCGTATTGACGTTTAGGAGGGATTCTTACGGTTTTGTTTTGTTGAATGGCTCGCATGAGTGACACGGAAATGTTAAAATTATCATTTGTTTTCTTTTAACGATAATGCCAGATGAAAAGGTTTACTTGCAGCGTTCTGCAGATGGCTTCCAAATGTATGGAATAATACAATTATAAAGTCCTTTAAAGACACTGTTAACACCAGACGCAAACTTGAGCGCTTAGATTATATAAATAGCAAGTTCTAGAATTCAGTACAAAAACCAAAACTCGTTGGATAACTCGACGATTTTCGACCTAATTTTAAAGGCAGTGTGCGCTCGGAAGTATATTATTATTGCAATTTTGTTGCGTTCGTTTCCTTTCACATTACAGCAAATATTTCCTTTGCAACTGCATATGTTATTTCCATGTTAGTATCCATGTTTTTTCCCTTTCTAACATTCTGTTGCTATAAATGAAAGAAAAAAGGGCGTTCAGTGTTGTTGCTGAATTTAATACACCTGTATAAGGAAAGGAGTTTCCTTTTCTGATAAACACTATTTTTACACAAAGGTACGAAATATATTACACATTAAAAAGGGGCAATATTCATAAAGTAATATTATTCCATTTAAACATACGTATCTTTATTTCTCTAATCCAAATTTATAGTAGTCTAACTTCTTCTTCCTGAATAACTACAAATGTAATGAATTTACTGTGTACTATGTTAACTCACAATATTTTTGCTAAAACTGACTTGTCTCATATTTTCGGAGGTTACATTTGCAGAGAATGGGTACATAATGAACATGAAATAATGAATTAATAATCACCACACATTTACTATGAACGGTTTTAAATTAAGAAAACATTTATTAAAAATCTCTGCACGTAATATTAATACATATTTACGGATTTAACACACTAGAAGAAATAATACTTTTTCTCTCTAGGGCGAAAATTCACTAAATTTTTAAACTTAATTCACCACACTACAGTGCCGTAAGAATGTCATCTCACGGCGCCAAAAATACAGCGCACGTCAATAACAATAATAATCTTTTTGATGCTGATATCAAAATGTAAACAAATAGTATGGAGGTGTACTCTCGAGCCTAAGCACAGGCTTTCTAAGCGTAGACAAAATGATCTCATCGGAAGCCATGCCCAATCTTGAGGATGTAATTTTCTCTATGCGCGTGGTGTGGTACAGAACGCTTATACTCGAACGGGATGGCTGAATGGGTGTTTTTCTGGTTAGCTCTACGTGCAATCTCAATATGAACCGGTTTCCCTTAGAAAGTCTTCTAGGACGGCATCCCTTCACTTAGGCAGATAGGCTTCGAGTGCCTTGCAATAATTAAATAAACGAAACCAAACCCTTCCTTCTTACTTCTGCACTACAATGGGCTATATTTAGTATTGTTAAACTGCAATTTTCTTCTGTAATGAATAACATACATTTCTGATAACAAATGATAGACGAATATGATTTTAATTGAATTAAATGTAAGGATTAAATTGAAGGAATTGGGCTCATTGTAAAGATTTTATTGTTACTCTTATTAATAAGTACTGTAGAGACATTAGGTTATTTTTTTAGAAGCAGGCAAGATGAAAAACTAGCAACGCCTTCGCCGGCAATCGAACCACGGACCTCTGGAATACCGGCCCAGCGTGCAGAACCACTACACCACGAAGGCATGTTAGGAAAACGGGAGAAATACCTTATAGCACAAAATCTGTGCTTATGCAAATAGTTTGATTCATTGAATTTAGGACTAATCTGAATTATTTAGATAACGGCAAAGCATACGGAGCTTTTTAAGGGGAATTGGCCCATATAATCGTTACGCATAAGAAAAACCCTGAAAACTTCCACTCAGCTAGTTCGCTTGGCGGCATTTGAGCTCGGAATGCGAGTCAAATTACCAGTGCTTAGTGGTTTTACCATTCGGGCGTTCATTGAACTTCGACAGAAATTATATGTATGGCCTAGTTTTGATAATATTATATGTACTGGTGGCAGCTGAAACTAAACTCAGTTATTATAGTAACTTTGAAAGATTTTTAAAGTAGAATTGCAGCCCAGATGGTATAGTGATTAGGGAAGCCGACTGCGATACCAAAGGGCCCTAGTTCGAATCTCATGGCATTTTTGTAAATATCCGTCCCTTCATAAGAGGCAAAGGTCTAATAAAGATGGCCCATCTATTAGGTGCCTCCATAATAAAGTGACTACCGCTTCTGTTCTTAGTAGCGGCCAACGTTTATGATGATGACTGGTGCCCGCCGTTGGGGCGGGGGAAAGTATAATTTCGTGACAAGTGCCACTGAAAGACCATAAGAGCACAGTTATTAAGATATCCCTTTATTTTGCATTCCTTCACTAACTGTCCATTTTTCTCCCATTACACGTCTCCTAAATATCGTTAACTTGTAAAGCATAGGATATGTTTATGATGATCCAGCATAGAAATTGATTCTAAAAAGGACTCCGTGAGTCACTGGAAACTGTTACTGTATAATCATTTAAACAGAATGTAGGATTATTTGCATGTTCTACCGAGGAAAAAAATAATACCATAATATAAATTTATCAAAACTGTGAAATGTTTTACTACATGATTTTATTAAAAAAAAAAATAAGTTAGACAGTAGAAACCTCTTTCTCTCTTAGTTTTTTTCTTCTGTACAATTAGATTTTTAGATAGTTTAGATAGCATTTTTAGATGGCACAAGTCTTAATTTTCTTTGTCGTAGTTTTCTAATGTTTTCAAATATAATTATATTAAGAATGTTTAGTTTTAAATATTGCACTTTAAAAATTTTCGAATTGTACACTTATAGGCTGTGAATATATAGCCTTTCTGAAGAAATATATCAGTGATAACTTTCCTTCTATGATTTTATGAAGTTTGATATATGTTTTGGCAGTTTTCTATGGATGTAAATATGATCTTTTTTTACCTTACAAAGTCTCTACGAAAAACCTTCGCTTCCAAGGTAACCGGTAATAAATTATCTGTGTTTTCTATAAAATTTAATATTAAATTATCTATTCATCTTAGTTCTTGGTAGGTGTACATTATCTGTTCAGCTGCTACTGACACAAAATTTAATAAATTTATTATTATAATTTTGAAATAAGCTCTAATACTTCTGAAAAATCAGAACAAATAAAATTTTTATGTACTGCACAATTATATACTTTCGCACAAACGAAATTTTTTTACTGTAAAAAGTGAAAGAATTTACCGTTCCCATTCTGCAGAAGCGAATTGAATGAAATGTCACAGTAGTCATCCACCTACCTGTTTTAACGACGGCAGGTGGTTATGTTGACCTACCTATCCAAGTTGGGTGCGCATCATCCAACAGCTGCGAAAGATACACAAGGGAATCAACGCCAATAGCACATGCATAGTTTACGCAAGCGCGTCTGCCTTTGTTTGTTAAGGATGACACTGCACCGATAAGCAACCGCTGCTGTTTCAAAGGGCATTTGGAAAATATGCCAGTCTTTGGAGATGCTCCTTCTGGCAATATGCTAATATGTTTGCTAGAAAGATAATAATGTGTATAAGCGGTTTCTGATCCAATCAAAATATTACAGCCTAAAAGAATAGTGGGAAGTTTTCGTGCTTTCTTAAGAAAATTCGCTGTCAGGATATATAAAACGAAAAAAATGTTTTGGAGAAATCTTGTTTTGATGCGAAGTGCTGGATAACACACTCTTAGATCGCATTAAAATACATTAAAATATTTTATCCGAATTTATTCCCAACTGATGAATGTATTCGTTGCAGAGAAGAGTACCTGCCCATATGCAATTAATATTCACAAAATTGGATTTATTGGAAAATTGTGCCTTGTGTGAATGATAACGCATTTTATGTGACATCTCCAACTGAAGGAAAAAAGTTATACATTGAAGAAAACTATACGAAAGTATACGTTTTCTACGTACAATTAAATATTCTTTTAGTTGGCGAGAATACAGTTATTAAAAGCAGCTTAGAAATGGGAAATGATGTTCTTTAAATATACATCGAGCATTTTTCTGTAAATCGCTTGGATTATTTGGAAACTGACGAGCACTGTTTCATAACTTTTGCTTTACAACCAGTTATGTCAGTTCAACTGCAGAATTTCTTTAAGTCCTGTGATCCTGAAGGAACTAGTTCTGTCGACAAAGAAGCATTCAGGGACTTATGTAATCGCTTGAATATCTCGCAAGAGGATGCGGATTTGATATTTGATGATTTAGATCTTGATAGAGACGGAAGGATTAGTTTTGCAGATTTTTCACGCGGATTTTCAAATTTTTTATGTAATTCGGTAGCTTGTGAGCCACTGGACGACCATAATAATGATGGTGTTGGAAATTCTGAAGATCCGGAAGAAACAACAAAGCAACAGGTCTGGACAACTCTAACCACTGAGGCTGAAAGAGTAGGAAAAAAGAGCAGGTACGTGAAATATGAAGTTCCTTAAAAATTACATGTTTTAAATGTATGCATTCTATTAATAATATAATTTCTGTCGAAGTAAAATGAAATACTTCAGAGTTCACATAATGAAAGTGCTTCTATTTTACAGAGATACTGGACTATTTTATGCGTAGCATATTAACAAATTGCGCTCTTAGACTTTATTTTTTTGAATGTTATTCCTAGATATATATTTACAGTTACAAAGTTGAAGAAATGTACTTTCAGTTCTCTAAAGCAGTCTAGAATTTTATGAAAGCAAAATCAGCGTTAGAGCTGGAAGGACCTTGTATATATGATATCTAACTTTTTTTTAATCTACCTTAATTTTTTTAATATTACTTTTTGTAATTTTTTTTTGCATACTTCAATATAATTTTTACTTTCTTGTACGAAGTAAAGGACGGAATGAAATCGCCAAAAATTTCAGGTATCATGTTTCAACGAAAATATCCATTTTGATAGTTCTCGAATCCATTTAAACCGTTTTTTTTTTTTTTTTTTTTTTTTTTTTTTTTGCGTCACATTTGCACGTGCGGACAGAATAAAGAACGTTTTTCCCAAAAGGGATTCCAAAGAGATTTTTTTCGTGACGCGTACGTATCTCGCCTAACTCAAAAAAGAATAACCTCTGTACGTTGAAAATTTGTGTATGTGACAGCTATAACATTTAGTTGTGCCCCTCTCTCTTTAATTACAGTCGGCAGCAACAAACATACATAAATATGCATATATACTCACACTGTTACCCGGCTCATTGAGCTCATTTTTTGTGTTCTCATATGTTGCTCAAATATACCTTTTTTCCTTTAAGCGTGATTGAATTATGTTGTTATGTTCCGGTTAAGGTTTTTATGCCTTTAGTTAATCTGTACGTAATATTTATAGAATTATCAATAATTTAAAAGTTAAGATACAATAACACGCCGAACAAATATTAATTTAGAAGTCAAACAAAAAATATCAGCGTTATATTTTCAAATTTGAAATATAACGCTGATTTTTATTGTTTGACTTAACCACTTAAACAACTTTTAAATTTATTTAAAAGTTGTTTAAGTGGTACAAAGCCTAACGAAGCTGCCGTTTACATTTAGAACTGTTAGTAGAATAGCGAGTAGAAAGTCAGTTTGTGCACCAACTTCACTGTTTTTTTGCCGAATGGGACTAAAATTGCACCGAAAAATCTGTCTTCTTGCCCGCTGGCTTGCTTTTGGGTAGAAGCTCTATTTTTTTTTTTTTTTTTTTTTTTTGCAAACTGAAAAAATTGTTTTTTTAAAGTTTTTAACTATATTTGGTGTTTTATGTTTTTGTGTATTTGACAATTTATAGTGAAGGTGTTTTGAGGTTTTATGTAGTTTTGCTTTGCCATGACGTGAGAACTGAATAATTTATTGAATGAGAAATGTATCTTTAATGAAACTTGAGGAAATAAATTTAAATGAAATACAGCAAAAAATGTGTATAATTTAATAAGCCGTACAAGGAAGTCAGTGGTGTCCACATAAGAATTTTTTGTGTAAAGCAAAGAGTTGAATTACTATTAAAAGTGCTTGGTATATTAACTTAAATTAATAACTTGGGATTCATAGGTAAGGAAAGTTCTGCATTTAACTTGCTAAAGTATGAAACACATTCTAATAACTAGACTAATTTTCTTCATGAGGACCGTATGAAAATTTGATTTTGTACCTACAAAATCCTCTTACTCAAGTAATGATCACTTTTTATGCGATTTTTTACCTTATTTTAAGAAACTTTGTAACTGCAAGTTTTCTTATATTCTTAGGATCAGTATTTAAAGAAATAAAATATGTAGGCATCTTTCCAAAATACACTGTATGTATATATTTATTTAATTTGCTGAGGCTGCTAATTTAAATATCATATTTGCATTGCTTACATTGCAGCAATCTTATAACTTGGTAATATCAGTAACAGAGTGTAATTGTTATTTAACGGCATCAGTTTATTTTCAATGAAGGATAATATGTGTTTAATATTAATAAGAACTGTACTTAATAATATGGTCTGCATATATAAGGCGTAAAAACTTTCTCACGTTTGTAATTGAAATAGCTCAAAAATGTTTGTTAGAAAGCCTGAAAGATTTTGGTGCTAAAATTTCGCATTTTTTAATACATGTTTCAGCTATGAAAACAAAGCATGAACTTCTTATAAAATCGATTTGCTGTATATTCTTAATAGTTTCAGTTCTTTAAGCCTCTGAAATTTTCATATTTTTTTACTTAAATCCTTAAGAATTTTAAAAGTTAGCTTTTAGAAGACTGTTAGATTTTTTCCTATTAGCCTGGTGTTTGAAAGTTGCCATATCAAATATAATAGTCGGTAAAGTCGATGTCGATATAATAGTCGGTAAAGTCAAAAGCAAACCAAAGGAAGTTCTCAAGGCCTCGATCAATAGCTAATTTGTGGTTTCTTTTGGTTTTTAATGAAATGTGATTTTCAGTAGACCTTATGAGCTATTTTTGCCTTTATTTCTCAAAAGTAGCACACAGGATCAATATTTAAAGAAATGGACGAATTGGGCTTAGGAATATTGTAGGTGATCCCAAGAATATTGTAATATTGTAAGCATCAATATAATCAAATGCTGATCTTAGGAATATAGTAGATGTAACTCTTAATTAAGTAATTACTATGCAGTAGTTTAAACATAAGAAGCCTGTATTTTCTACTTTTAAAAGCGAGAAAATATAAGTGTTGGTTACCATTTTCTGATACAACACAGGGCAGTTATTGCACTGTCTTGAGCCTTAACAATGAATTAATATTCTTCTAATTATAATTAGCCAACATTCAGGAATTACTAGCTATAAACATTCAAGTGTAACGAAATGCAGTGGGAGCGTTGTTTAAGCAGTTAAAATTAAAAATAAAATAACAGTGGGACCGGTTGTTTAAGTTTCGGAATATCTTCAAACTATTTTTTAATCAAACGGCTTAAACTAAATCACTTAAATAATATTTTCTAAGCAGACTTTACATTTAAACTTAACAATCAGCATTAAGTAAATTATTGAACTATGAGTTATTGATTGAAATCTGATATTTGAGATTTCCATCATATCCTGTTTTGACGTTAGAAACATCTGGCTTAATATCCCCCCTTCTTCTTTCAGTGCCAGATGTCTATTAGTCACGACCTTTGTTTTTTAGTTGTTTCACTTTTACGTCGTTACACATTTGTGTCCGAATCATTCTTCGAATAATAGAATGTTGCCAACAAATATTATAGCCTTGTATTATTTTTAAAGAAATAACATAACAATATGCAAAAGGTGTATGTAAAAACAAGCAACAAATGTTGCTACCAAATGTTATCTCCATGTGTTCTCTTTTTTAAAGAAATAACACAGTGAATACATCTATTAAAAAATGTATGGCAGCACATAACATTCTATCCGGAATTCTAAAAATAAAATTAAAAAAAAATTAAATATTTTGTGCTTTCTTACTCTTGAATTTCACTTGGCCTAAGTACTATGAAAGTGATGTTTAATATCGTAAATAAAGTTAAAATGACAAACAAATTGTGTAATTCACCTTGCAAAGAAAATTGAATATTCATGTGATGAACTAAGAAAAGATTGGAAAAAATTGTAAAGGTATTAGGTTATTTCGAAGCAGGAGACATGAAAAATGTGCAGTGCCCTCGCCGGAACTCGAACCTCTCGACTACGCGCCGAGCGTGCTGACCATTACACCACGAAGGCATGCTAAGAAGGCGGGAGAAATACCTTATAAAATAATGGAACACTGAACTCTATCGGGAATTCTAAACGTATACTGGTTTTGAAAATTTTATGATTTTCTTCTTGACTTAACAAAACCTCTGGTGCATCTTTAAAATTGGAATCCTTTCAGAATTTCTTTTTTTTTTTAAAAAAAAATCTTTATTAATTTTTTTTGGTACAGTACATTGCGTTATATTATTATGACACAAAAACATTTATCACTGACACAACCTGTCAGGTAAAGCCATGTTTCTAGATATAAATTCCTTAGTTTGTCTTCCGCGCAGCTTGGCAAATAGCCAGTTTTCCAAGAGTAAGTAGTATAATATAAGTTCCAGGTTTAATAAAGTAAGATCTTTTCTTTATCTTTCACATAATGTTATTTATAACAAACTGAAAAACAGAAAACAATAAACGTGTCTCTTAATAATTTTTACCTTTATTGTTTAGTGATATAGTTAACTGATGTAATTTGTAAAACATTTAATGAATGCAATCCA
This sequence comes from Stegodyphus dumicola, assembly GCF_044657685.1. Taxonomy (NCBI): domain Eukaryota; kingdom Metazoa; phylum Arthropoda; class Arachnida; order Araneae; family Eresidae; genus Stegodyphus; species Stegodyphus dumicola. The sequence continues at coordinate 42,940,500 of NC_140776.1, forward strand.
ACTAATATTTTTTTTTATAAAAGTTTGCTTCATTATTATTTTTAATACAAATAAATGTATTTTTAACCCACTAAAATGTTACATAACTTAAAAAGAGAAATATTTTGTGAACACACTATTAATGAAATTTTGTGTGATTTCCATATCTACGTAATGAAGTATAAATTCGAATGTTATTACAAATATTATAAAATTCGATTCAGAATAATTAACATTTCTAAAAATTGTTTAAAAATCAAAGGAGGTTTATATAAAAAGCCGGAATCCCTCTACATTTGAAGCATTTCTTAATATTTTAAAAACGTATATAAACACATTGCCTATACAGTTGAAACTTGGTAGACATCAGCCATGCTAGGCATTTGCTAAAAAATCAAAAGCATTCAAACACTTGTCAAGTTGTCGAAATCGACCCACTTTAACAAAATCCATTGTTCTTTCACAATGGGAATGGCTGTTTTGATGGAAGAAATGCCTTGCAATGTGTTAACTGTCTAATTAAAACACTTTAGCCTCATTTTGCTAAAACATATTAATTAGACCACAGTTAGCAAGTGGTAACATACCAAATTTGACTTAAAAAAGGTGAATCGAATTTGACATAAAAAAGGTGCACTTAAATTTTGCATTGATGGATATTAGCTTACACACTAAAAACAAACGCTTTGTGCTTGAGATATTGAATTCATTTACTTAAACAATCCTTGCTGAAATTTTTAATTAGAAGTTTTCTTCTCATTAGATTTTTGCAGCAGCTTTAGAAATTTAAAAAAAAAAAAATATTTAGTTTATGCAATGCTGCAGCAAATGATAAGTCTCGTATACAGGGTGTTTCATAGATCATGGGACAAACTTGGAGGGGTGGTGGAGCGTACTAAAACATGCATTTTTTTTTATAGGAATGTAGGGACTTAAGTGACGGGTTAAGGCAGGAACGCAAAAAAACGACACGAGAGGAAAATGTGTTTATGAGCAAAATCAACGCAAAGCGCTTCTTTATAGAAATACAGTATTCACAATAAGTGTTCAAAATTGCGACCACCAGCAGTAGTAGATGCTTGGTAACGTCTCAGAAGGGATTGACGAATATTTTGAAAAACGACAGGAATTTCGCGCACGCTTGCAGCCGCAATGGATAGTCGTGCAACGAGGTCCTCCAGTGAGTCAACGGGAGTCTCGTAAAAGATGCTCTTCAGATGGCCCCATAAAAAAATCCAAGTTGGATAAATCTGGCGAACGGGGTCCACCACGGCCCGGAAATGTCCCATCCAAGTAATTGCATACCCACACGTGGTTATGGGCTGGTGCACCATATGCGATCAGAAAAGACAGCCGGAACATCCTGCAGCAATTCCGGTCGCACATCTTGCAGAAAAATATGATAACATAAGCCATTTGTACGTGCAGGTAAGAGGTATGGGCCTATGAGGTAGCCGTTACCAATACCCGCCCACACATTCCCGGAGAAGCGGGTTTGGAATGCATGTGGACGTTTGCCGTGTGGATTATGAGTTGCCACATGTGCATGTTGTGTCTGTTGAAGATGCTGTCCTGTGAGAAAGTTGTCTCTTCCGTTAATAGCACATCCGATGGGAAATCCTCCTGAGCTGCCCACTGCTGCAAGAACCGATGACAGAAATGAACTCGAAGAGGGTAATCTGTCTCTTGCAAGGCTTGGACTCTCTGCAAATGGTATGGGTGCAAACCATTTTCGTGCAATACTCTCCAAACGGTGGAATGACTCAGCTGCAGACGACGTGCAATAGATCTTGTATTTGTCTGAGAGGATTCATGCACAATGTTCAAGATGGATTCTTCATGCGAGGTTGTGCACATCTTCTTCCACTCCTAGTGTCAGAGGTGGCTTCAAATGACTCGTTTTCACCCAGAGACCGATGCAACCTCTCGCACGTTGTGTGCTTCGGCATACACCTGTTCGCAAACCGTTCCTGGTGCAACCGTAGCGCTGCTCTGTCGTTCCCAATACATGAGATGCATATCAGCTTTCTCTCTGTGCGTTAACTCACCCACCACGCTCGACATCAGAGTTGCGAATGATCTTCTGATGCATCGGATCGTGGTTTGTCCTGCTCACTACCGCCCTCTACTGCTGCACTGCCAGCCAGTGACAGTTGTAGTCCCTATTACTGTTACTGTTCCCTTTTTTGAACATTTATTGTGAATACTGTATTGCTGCAAAGAAGCACTTTGCGTTGATTAACACATTTTCCTCTCACACATAAACACATTTTCCTCCACATAAACACATTTCTCATCACATAAACACATTTTTCTCTCGTTTTTTTGCCTTCCTGCCTTAAACCATCCCTTTAGACCCTACATTCCTATACAAAAAATGCATATTTTAGTACGCTGCACCACCCCTCCAAGTTTGTCCCATGATCTATGAAACAGCCTGTATATTGCATTTTCTGGCTTCAGAAAGCTGATAAATCTCATATACAAAAACTTAGGATTAAAATAGGCTAAGTTGAACTATTATTTTATAGAATATTACAGTGAGGTTACAGAATTACTTACGGATATCTTAAATTTCTCTCAAATTACATAGATGTACTCAAATAATTATAGTTTCTTAAATATATTTCTAGCAATGTGGCCTGAAAAGATGTGCTGTTCATTCGTGAACTGATTGAAAGAACCAAATCAAGTTTCTGAGCGAGCGTATGTTGATTCGTCAAAAGAAAAAGCGCGATACGGAGAGTACTTGTTGGAAACGAGCCAGGAATGTTCAATTGCAATTCAAGGCGAGAAAAGAATGTTATCCTCGCATCTTAAATGCGAGTTTAATTTTGATTATTTTCCAGCTTTTTGAACATTCTTTGGGTTTAGAATTTTATTGTTAGTTCTGTGCTGAAAGTAGATTCTAGGGAATTTCAATACTACAGTTGAAAGCAATCAGTTTAGGGAATCAGCGATCCGATTGAGTGGATTCTTCTGATTCCACTGCTGATTTGATTCTTTCCGTTTTTCGCTCCATTCTCTCACATCGATCTTGATTCATTCCCGACTCCCAAACTTATTCATCAAGCTTATTGTAGTGAATGGTATATCATAAAAGAAACCGATTCAGTTTAGTGAGAGAACGCTTCTGATCTTATTTCATTCTATTTTGCCCTCATCTGACATGAAACACTTTCAGATAACGATTCTGTTTCTTCCGAATTCAGTACTTCCAGACTGGGACAATGTGCACCAGCATTTTAATCTTAATAATTCTGATCCTGTTATTTCTAATTCATAACTAGTGATAATAACTAGGTTCACAGCTGTTGATTCTATAGTGATTACAAGGATAAATTACTCGTTTTCAGCAATCTAAAATAGCTTATCAAAGCAACACTTCGTTCAGATTATTTTACGTTCTATAAGAAAATATAATAAATTAAAATAATTGTTGATTATATCTGTTACATAAAAACGGTACGATATTTCTTTAAAAAATATTGCTAATATTAAAAATGATCATTTGTTTAATTTAAAAATAATACATAAGTTTGCTTAAAGAAGTTCTGGTAAAAAGATATTATTTTTACTAAAAACAAAATTTGATTCTTGCAGTAAATGCGCTTGGTATTTTTCAAGGCTTCAGATAAAAGTATCTAACCGTTTTCGCCGTGCCAATAACACAATAAATGAAATATCAGCTCAGGAGAAGATAATATATCAAGTATTATCTCTTTGAAACCAAAGCGTTAAAAATAAAAGCAAAACTTTCTCTGTGCTGTGAATCTTGATAAACTATAAATTAAAAAGCAACGATGTACGCATGTATTCAACATTCTTTGCAATATGATAAGCAAAATGGGTTAAAAAGATTTACAGGTTAATTTTTTGTTCTACCAAGGATGAGGACTGTCATTTAGAATATGCTATTTATCATCATAAAATACCTCAAAGTATTGCATTTGTGTAAATGCAAAAAAGAAGAAATCACCTTTTCACTTAAACAAATTGCATTTTAAAGACATCTACTTTTATTCATTATTTACTTTTAAGTACTTATAGCCAATGCATAGTACTTACAGCCTTTTATAGAATTTAAATATGTTTATGACACATCTAAACTTTTTAAATTGCAATAGAATAATGAAGTAGTTTTATTCTAATTCAAAATAACAGAAATCAAGTTATTTTCTAACGCATTTCTGTTCTGTACAAGCTTAAGCGTTTTAATCAAACTTTTAAGGTAAAGATCGGAAATAGTAATTTTTCACTGAAATATGCAATCGAAGTGGGTTACGTATTTTTTATTTACTTTTCAGTTTAAATCCAACAATAACTTAATCTTCTAAGCGCATTTTATTAAATTATTTATCTTCCTTCATATAATTATGTAAATAATTATATAAACATTATTTACATTTATTTTTCAATTGATATCTGTTTTAAAACTGAAATTTAGGTAAAATATCAAATGAGATAAATTAGAAGTTATAAGAATACATGGCTTTTAATTTATGAGCCTCATAAATTATTGAATTTTAGACTGCATTTGTAAAAATTTCCCAGTCCTTTTTAATGATTACCACGTAGCATTAAGATGAATAATATGCTTACTTCGATTATTAAGAAATCAATAACTACGGTGATATACGGTAATGTTTATGATTAGTGACACTCTAACTATGGTGATTGCTGGTAATTTTGCAAAATGAAAATCCTTTCAAGTTCTTACTGCTAATCTATCTCAAGAAAACAATAAATCTCAATATATTTCTTAGAAAATAATCAGGCGAAAAATTCGTGATGTACCACGTTCGGCTTTAATATTTTAGAAAAATCTGCGTTACAGTATTGAAGGAAGTTTGAGAGTTTCTGAAATCTTCATGAAAATTTTAAGGTTAACAGGGATTCGTTTGCAGGGTAAGAGATTCCTATCACATTTGCTAATCAAAGCTGTACTTCTTTCATATGGGCTTCCTAATAAAACAAAATTATTAATTAAGGAAACAACTCCGGATATCATAATTAGGGAAGCAAGATATAATTTTCGCGTTGTAGTGAACGTGTCCTTTTCTTTCTTTCTTTCTTTTTCTTTTTCTTTTCTTTTTTTTTTCTGTTTCGTATAGTTGCTGAATCTTGAGAATTTATGCTCTTAAGAGTTTTCACAATACAGATAGTGAAAAATAAAATGTAAAAATAAACTAATGCTGTAATTTCTGCTTATATCTTTATAACTATTTTGAATACTGTAATTTATACTTACATCTTTATAGTTGTTTACAGAGGCTGTTTGCACATTTTTTAGACAAATTTTCTTCGCAGTAAAAAAACATCTTCCGCTTGGAATTTTTTTAACTGCAACTATATTTTTGAGAGTATAACTTATCGTCTGTTACTTCACAATTTTGTGTTCATGCTAAATGTCGCTTTTAAAGAAGCAATGGATTGAAGGCTATGTGCATGTTCTTTCCGAAGAAAATTACTAATATCTAGTTATTAAAAACGTTATGAAATTCACGGCATTTCGATATCTACGAAAAGCTACAATAGATAAAGTTGTCAACAACATTTTCATGTCATTCGAAGCTACAATAGATAAAGTTGTCAACAACGAAGGGAAAAAAGTCAAAATTTAGCTTCAAGTGTTAGAATTGTTCCAAATATATATGCAAGGAAAACACGGAATGCTTCGAATGGCTACTCTTTAACGTTAAAAGAAAATCCGTTAAGTCAAAGGACAATTGCAAAATCGTTAAAATGTTTAGTCTCAACTGTAAACAAAGTGATTAATGCTAATTTGAATCTTAAAAAGGCGAAAAGACATAATGTGCATCGTCATTCTCCACGACATATCGCCGTACACAGAACGCGTTCCAGAATTCTTTATGGGAAACATTTAACTGGACAAGATGGAATTATGTTGTCACAGTAGACGAAATTTGGGTGTACTTAAACGAATGCAATAAAAAGGTATCCATCTATTATGATCAAAGAGAAGAAAAAAATCTTAAAACAGGGTTCAATTAATCTAAAGAAAGCTTTTCTAAGGGATTTATGATTGTTGCCGGTTTTGCATATAACGGCAAATTAAAAATAAAGAGAGCGGAGAAAAATGTTAAGATAAACTCTACATATTACCAAAAGCATATTTTATACTCAATTTTCAAATATGAAATACCTTTCTTTACATGCAGTGTGATTAAACAGTAGAACTGCATCAAGACAAAACAAGCAGCGACATCTTAAAGATCTACTGTTAATTTTCTGGAAAAAATGGAACAAGAAACGGGTATCAAGGGATCAAGAAAGGGGAACAAGAAACGGGTACTTCATTCATATCCTCTCAGTCTCCCTCACCTACTAAATCTCTTGATCTATCTATCACCTAGTATGTATTTTTGCGCTGTTGGACTTATATGAAGCGGGTTGTCCAAATGTTTAAGCAAAGCATAGATGCTTTGACATCCAAACGAGCAATAAACTCGGTTGCTTAAATAAGAGTGTTATTTGTTTCAAGTAGCATCTGTTTGTGAATACCACTTAAAATTTGGCCCCGTATGCAGAAATAACAGAAATAAAAGTGCGCGCAGACTCTTAAACGCCAGACATGTGAAGTATACGGTGACAATAAAGTACAAAAATAGGTGAATTGTTCAATGAAGGACAAGATACTGACGGAGAAGTAAAAACGACTGTAAAAAAATGGCTATTATCACTGGCGGCAGAGTTCTGTGAGGAAGGTATCCCAAAACGTTTTGTTCATTACGATAGATGTTTAAAAGAACATGGAAATTATTTGGAAAAACATCGTATATAAATTCAGAAACAAAATTCTGTTAAATACAAAATGTTTACTTTTTTCGCTTTTATTGCAAAATGGATTAAAAAAAATCCTCCTACAACAAATATTGCTGTTATTAAAATTTTCATGTGCTCACGTTTTGAAATTGATCAGCATAAATTCTGTGCAGTTAGAAAAGAATCCGAACAATCAAATTAATAAGAATGGCCGATTCAGATAACCCTAAAAATGGCACGAACTCAAGAACTGCGAAAATATTTACAAGGAAATAAACAGAAGGCAACTGAGAAAAAGAAAAAGAAAATTCCGTTGTAAATTTCGAATCAGATCAAGATTATATAGAAAGTTACCTAAGGCAGGTTAACAGTTTTGTTTCATAAAGTTTCGGCTATCTTGAAGACAATCTTGTTACAACATGCTGATGTAACTAACCATGGACCTTATAAGAAAGCCTCAGCCCAGAAAGGCTATTAGTTTCGACACGGCATTTTGTGCTGTTTCATTATAAACGTCCGTTTCATTTTGCAAATTTTTGCCACCAAATATTATCGCCTTGTGTTATATTTAAAGAAATTTAATAATGAATAATCTGCATGAATACATGAATGTTTCTCGCACTGTTAAAAAACAATGGTATCTAGAGCCATCAAATTTTAAATAACGTAATCCTCCACTCGAACAGCCAAATTTCGAATTTGTTTGAATCCATTTCATATTTTGTAAAACTTTAACGAATTTTTGAGTAAGAAACTCGACGAGTTCAAAGCGAGTAATGGCAACACTGTACGGAAACTAACATTTTTATCTCCACGGCGAAAATTCTAAAGATATGCTGTTTTCAAATATTTTGTGATACTGCTGTTGAATTTTGTGTGGTTTACGTGTGAAGAACATGATATTCAGTAAATAGAGGTAATATACAATGCGTTAAAAAACGTCCCTATGAGCGTAACATAAAATCTGAGTGCTTCCAGATTTTATTTATTTATTTATTTATTTTCATTAAAATGAGAAAATATTATGCTCCGAATTTTATGAATTATTAAAATAAATAATCAACTTATGATGTTAATAATTAATGATCATATGATCAAATAAATGATCGTCTTGTAGTGTTATAGTAATTTTAAAAACCACTGCCTGAAAATGCTCATAAAATTTAAAAAATTCTATCAGATCTTGTTTAATTCTGCTTTATTTATTTCAAAGCTTCATGTACTATCATTTTTATTTAATTTTACTTTACTTGCACTCAAAAGTAAGTTCATAAATTTTGTGTTTACTGTTTTACCAAAGTAAAGGTGTTTATAAAGAATTACGCGTGAAGTTTCAGTTCATAAATTTTGTGTTTACTGTTTTACCAAAGTAAAGATGTTTATAAAGAATTACGCGTGAAAAGAATGCGCAAAATGCAGTAAAAAGGGCTTTAAAGGATATATTAAATCTTATTTGAAAAAACTGTGACATTCATAATCTCATCACTTATACAACGTATCACATTTAATAATTAAAACAATTATGTGATACAAACGCCATAGGTTTCAGTGTTAAAGTAAACCAGATCGTCCCTACTCCTTCTTGCGGACATATGGGTGACGCGGGCCCCGCCCACAGGGTTAATCTATCTCTGATAAGGTTCATGTAACCAACATGCTTACATCATGCTGATGTAATCTTTAGATGTATGGGGAGTTGTAGAAGATCGTAAAAATCACTAGAAACACTGTTCTGCATAAAACGTTTTATATTATGCATAATCACTCATATATTGGAATACATACCGAGTCACGTCAATAATAGTCCGAAACTAGTTACTAAAATAATAAGAAATTTCTAGATTCTGGAATTCTTCAACTGAAATTGATTATTTTAAATAATTAAATAAATGATGTTTATTAGTATAATTAGAAATAACAGAGTTATTTTTCTTATTTTATTTGTGTTTATCGAGGAGAAATTTTGATATTAGAAAGAGGCCTTGATAAAGATTTCTTTCCGTGAACTTTGCATAATGTATAAACGGAACTTTTAAATAAAATAATGTAAACCTTTTGTTTATAAATTGGGCTTTTATTAAAAAATTAACAAAATAATTAATGAATTAAGACGAGAAAATAATTTATCATACAGTTTCATTGAATTAAGGGTTTAAAAAAGCTTTCTTTACAAAATTCATCTACACTTTCATATCATAAAATGGAAAAGCACGGCGCGTCTTTGATAAACTTATAAATATGATGACTTATAATTTTTAACATTAGATTCGGTTAATAGAATTATTTATTTCGCTATCCAGGCTTTTAATTTTCGTGATATAAAATTGTAGATGAATTTTTTAAAGAGAATTAATTATTCTCATCTTTTTACTCCCATGAAAGTACATGATAAATTATTTTTATTGTTTTAGTTCATTAATTATTTTATGAATTAGTTTTTATAGAATGAGTTTTTATGAATTAGCTTTTCTTTGTTTAAATAAAAGCTTATTCTGTAAAAATGTTTTCCTCACTTATTTTATTTTCATGTTCTTAGTGACGATGACAAAGAGTAACTTAAAGTATTCAGTTAAAAAATCGTTTTTGAACAATGAAAAATTCATCTTTCGCTTCCAATAGTTCTGCTATGTCAAATGGTCGAAAAAAAACCGAAATTTATTGTATAAATTTCATGTAAATTTTATTTAAAAAATTTTTCCTACTATCTCCAATAGTGCAAATAATAAAATTCGGACGGTTACAGTTTTTCGTTAAACGAAGATATGTGAGAAATATCGTTTCAACATTAGATTTAAAAATAAATGAATAATAGAATTTTGAAAAGCATATCGCTCCAACACATTTTATTGTCACCGACAATTTGTGTGTGTGTACGTGTATGCATATTTTCAGCTGAATAGTTGTTAGGAAATAAGTTCAAAATCGATGACATACTTTAGACTACAGCGACAAATACAATGAGTGAACTACATGAAAGTTTCTAAAACGCGCTAGTTTCCTTATTTTTATGATAAAAATTTCTTTAGTTTAATGACAAATATAAAATATATGTTTTATAGATCCCATTAAGTTTGCCAAGTTTTGCCTTTTATAATAATAAAAATGTATCTTTCATCTTTTCTCCTGTTTGTTAAGGCTTGATTGTTCTGCTTTAAGTCAGTTTCTAGTACATTTTTACCCAGTGGAGATTGTTATTTCGCACAGGAGAAGAATTTCTCATTTAGAACACAATTTGAGTTTATCTAAGGATAATATTCTTACCTTAAGAAAAATGTATCAGAAATAATGATAAATAAATAAATAAATGGGGAATGAGAGCTTATTTTTACCCTAAGAAAACTGTATCAGAAATAATGATAAATAAATAAATAAATGGGGAATGAGAGCTTATTTTTACCTTAAGAAAACTGTACCAGAAATAATGATAAATAAATGGGGAATGAGAGCTTATTTTTAAGAATCCTAACTAACATTCATGCAGTTTTAAATCCAAAAAAATAAGATCAAAATTTACTGGGCGCGTTATATGCCGGACATAAAAAAGATAGATTTAAAAATAAGGAAAAGATGAGCAAAATTTAGACTTTATTTATGTAACTAAAAGCTGTTTATTAAAGAAATGACATACCCTATAAACTAAAAAGTTTTCATTATAGGATAACACGAAAAGTTCATCATGTAAGTTATATCTTCGGTTATATCTTCAGCAGATCATCGAATTTTGTTTCATCTTTACCATCATTGTTACTTTGATCCATAAATAAATATTAATCTTCTGTTCTATATAGATTGTTAGATACAGTGTATTTTTCAAATGAATTTTCAATTATGTCAGGCTTAATTTCATTCCATGCTTTTATTATCCAACCACACGCTAATTCTAGACTGGCTTAACGCATTTGGGCCTCATTTGTAAATGTTTTTCCAATTTCTAACATCCATGTATTCGCTGCTATTTTAAATTTTCTTTGAACGGCTTATCGATTCATACATACAAAGACTGAACAAATAGCGTTAAGCCGCCTGGAATAAATGCCATGTCTGTAAGCCATGTCTCTTTCATCAATTTTGTCATATTATCCGTTAGATGGGATCTGAACATGTCCCAAACTAAAAGACTTTCTGGATTCTTTAAGTCAACGAGATGTTTTTGCCAAATATTTACTATCCACAATTTCACTGCTTTTGTCCCTCCATTCTTTTACGCGAACACCATTCGGGAAATTACATTTCGCCAAAAATCGTCTTCCTTTTAAAAATTACCATGTGTTTTAATTCTATATCGTCAACTAAGCAGGAAAGCACTATGGTGAAGTGAGGGTTTACGTGACCTGTTGTTTTTATGTGAACCTTTTTGTTCTTTTCATATCAATTTCTTTATTTCTATCATAAAAACATGACTGGAGTTTTATCCATATTTTCAATATGGGATAGTAAATACTATTGTTGCCTTAGTAGGAGAATAATATTCGCCTGGAAATTTATCAATATGTTGGCCAAATCTTTCGGAAGCTTTTGCGAAACTTTTCTTTTTCCTCATAGAACAAAATTGTTCCGCGCTATAAGTCGACTACACCAACTCAAAGTTGCTTTAGAGTTTTCATTTTCTTTTGCATTTTTTTCTGCCCATTTGAAGGCAAATAATCGTATGCTGTTTCTTATTGCAATTTATCTTACTCAGGCCATTCTCTAGGACCCAATTCGCAACACTTTCTCCTAGAATAAGCCATTTCGTTGCTTCTTTGCGAAAGCGATACTACGATATTCTTTGGTATATTATTTGTGAAAAACGTGATATAAACGATATTCTTTGGTATATTATTTGTGATTTCATTTTTCTTCCACTCACGTATGAAGTTTTCACCAACACCAAACATCCTTGTTGCAGTAAGATTTCCATTTTCTTTCGTAAACTGAATAAAAGTGCACTTGAAACCTGCACTGGGTTTGTTTCACTTAGCAGAAGCCATGTTTAATAGGTATGAAACTTTAAAAAAAAAAAAAAAAAAAAAAAAAAAAAAAAAACAAGATGAACTCCATTTGAGATAAAGCAAATGTGATTTATTAAAGCCTTCGATGTTCACTTCAAAATTACGGCTTCAAATGACTACGGAAAGAGAAACATCCGACTCCTAATTCCCCGAATTCATTCGTATCGAAAGTACATTCTTACCCCAAATTATGTTCCCTTCTTCTCGAAATCCTAGATTATCATTCTCGTACACAGCTGCATTGAATACAATTGACAATCTGCACAGAATTATTTACTACTTCAAGCATTTCCTTCCCATATATACTGCTCTCCTTATGGCTAGTCAATTCAATACAGCATTTTTCGAAAGGCTGGGAAAAATCTTCGAATGAATGAATTCAGAAGATAAGAGCATTGCATATGTATCTTTCAAGTTTCTTCGTAAAGGTTACCCGTTATATGGCAAAGATACCTAAAAACCAAATAATGTTTTTTGAAAATACATGTGCGCGTTATACACCGGTATATACGTTAGTCGTGTTTTTTAGATCATATTTTTAGGCAAATAGCAAGATCTTCAAAAGGAATGGTTTGAAAAATAGTTTTTAAATTTTTATTCTAGCTACGTTTCATACTTTGAATTGGGAACTTAAATTATCTGAAGAATTTTTACATAACGTTTTGAAAACAGCTTATAATATAAGCACGTGGGGGAAATATTACCTTCTGAAAGAAAATATTTTTATAAAGGAAATTATCTGATATTACATTTAAAAAATATTGAAAAATGGAAAAGAAGTCATAAAACTAAAAGTGCCTACGCAAGAAACTAAAGTTGAGCAAAGGTTTGCGAGATTTTTCTTTTAAATATATAACATTAGTAACTGCATTCTGTTTACAAAGAACAGTTACAGTTGCCCAGTTTAATAGTAAATACAGTTAAAGCTCTTACAGCAACCACGACTAAAATAAATGACTATCTTCACAGAATACACAAATCGTTTAGAACTGTGGGGCCTGCTTAAAGATTTCACTTTTAGCATTCAAGAAAAATCAACTAAGCGTTTTAATTGTTTGAACCGTCTTGTACCTCACGAGCTTCCTGGAAAAAACGGATCATTTTATTTTATAATCATCTAATTACTTGATGATTTTATTTCCTCCGCTAGGAATATAATCTGTTGTTTGATTCTTTATTCTCTATGTGTTTCTTAATTTTTCCTTACAACAAATTATCCTTATGTTTTCTTGGCTGCATTTTAGGAAACAAATCCTCCTAGAAATATTTGTAGTTAATTACTTAAAAATAACGAAGCTCAAGTTTTTAAGGCGAGAACAATAATGTCTTTTTCCAGATCTGGTAGATGTTAATTATATTTCTGCAATCTGCTTCCATTAAAGGAGGCCATATAAGCCATATAATCCGTTGTTTTATTCTATAATCTCGATATGTTTCTTAATTTTTTCCTACAATAAATTCTTTTATCCTTACGTGTCTTTGGTTACACTTTAGGAAACACATCCTTATAGAGATATTTGAAGCTAATTACTTAAAAATAACTAAGAACTTAAAATAACTCTTCGTAAAGACTTAAGATAAGTCTTTACGGTAAGAAGACGAATGTATTTTTCCCAATCTGTTAGATGTTAATTATATTTTTGAAATTTGCCGGGCATAACGATGATCTATGTTCCAAAGACGTGTAGAATTTGTTATGCTACAGAATTTGCTAATCAAGCATTAGATACAAATAATTAATCAACCTATACCTCAAAAGTTTGAGAATTTATAGACTTCGTACTAAACATAAATAAAGATAAGCAACTTTTTCCTGTTTCTCTTAAACCTGAAATTGAGTCCAGTACTGATGAAATGCAATTTAACAGCGGTAGCCACATCTAAGGTTTTTACTCTTGATTAAAGGAACTAATTGTTTGATTTCTTGGAGCTTCCATTCACAAGGTAAAAATGAATTAATTTCTCTTAGAATATCCTCAAAGAAAAAGTACTCTCACTATGTAAATAGCTTTCGCATACCGATAGATAAGTTAGAGGTAGAGTTTTATCTTGATATGCAGCTGCCCGCATATATCTCAAACTGAAAAACTTATTCGAGTCTCCTACACGCAAATATTTCAACCTGCATATCTCTCTTTAATTTATAAAACGTTTAGAAAGAAAATGGAATTTCTGCTCTAGAGAATTATTGAAGTATGAAAAATAATCAAAAATCGTTATTCATCTCTTTAGTATATATTTTTTAATTTCGAAAATATGTACAACTACATTGAGTATTACATATGTGAAATATTTTACATCATAATACATAATTGCATAGCATAAAAATCCATGTTATATTGTTCCATGAAATATGATCATGACACTTAAGTCCAGAAGTTCAATAATGCATAAGTCCAGCAGTAGGCAACATATAAGAGTTCTATCTAAGGTTATATTATATATCTAAGGTCAAAATTTTGACTTTCCCATCTATTAACTGAGGCATACTATACCGCAAAACAGCTGATGATAATTCGTTTAGTTTCTTTTTAATTTCTTTTTAATTTTGGCCCTTTGAATGTGCTTGTCTGGCCATTGTGGCCAATACTGTCTTAAAGGACTTACTGCAATACTATTATAGTAATATAAGTAACATAAATCGAGTCTAATTTCAGACTTCAGTCATGCTGTTTAGTATTTCAAAGCAGCCCGTCACTCAGTCTTTCCGTTGTTGTATCAATTCTTTTATGCATATTTATTTTACGATAATCTGTCTTTTTTAATACAGTATTCATTAAACTGTGCTATATGTTATGCTAAAGATTTTCTCCTACCAGAAATTTCACACTAGTTAATTTATGAAAAAGCGGGATTTACTTTATGTTGCAAGTTATGATTCACGTGTATGTTGTCATTCTTTCGTTAACAGCTGTAGCAGCTACGCAGAGAAGTGTGTCAAGACCAAAGCAACCGAGAAGCTTTGGTTGCACTCAATGTATGAAGGTTGATGTAGATGTATGAAAACAGGTGGTTCAAATAAATTTGTCTCAGCCTTGCTTCAGAGTGGATGACAGTTACCTGCTATGCTGTTACTATATTTTTAAATAAAGCTGTAAAGAATAATTTTCCACGAGCTGCATAATTTTTGGGCATTATATTTAACATGGTTTTATTTTTGTTGTTCTCTTTATATATGTCAGTAAACATGTTTCCTGATCTGAATTATTGGCATGAATAATGAAGAGTTTATTGTAACCAAAAACCTGGTTTTCTTTAATTATTCATATGCAACATCCAGATACTCTTTAAAGTCTTCTCTACTTTCAGGTACTTTTTAAATATTCAAATGCAGTAGAAACTTAACGAAAGCAATCGAAATGAGAAGATTATATTGTAGAGTTATTATCTTTTTTATGTCAGAAAGCTGAAAAATATGCAATGCCCTCGCCACCTCTTGAATACGCGCCAAGTGTGCTACCGTTAACCAAGAAGGCATGCGGAAAGGAGGGAAAATACCTTATATATTCCCCGTTTTAAAGGGTGACTGGAGGTTAGGGGACCAAGCTGTCAAATCCTGGTGGTGACGAATTATTGTCCGCTACCTTTTAGTTCGAGCGCCGCTGTAGAGTCATTAAGTTTTTTTTTTTTTTTTTTTTTTTTTTTTTTTTTAAATGCAGGAAACGTAAAAAATGTGCAGTGCCCTCGCCGGGACTCGAACCTAGACCTCTCGAATACGTGCCGAGTGTGCTATCGTTACACCAAGAAGGCATGCTGGAAGGAGGGAGAAAACACCTTATAACATAATTAAGACTATTCAAGTAGATTTTTTTTGCATATACTGGCATGGAAAATATCTACTTCAACAGCTGTTGACTGTTCCATATTTTCTTAAGTAACCTGTAGAGTCATTAGGCCTTTTTTAAACAGAGACGTGAAAAATGTGCTATGCCTTCGCCGGGACTCGAACTCTTGCCCTCTAGAATCCGCATCGAGTATGCTTCGAATTAAACTAAGAACGCACGCGGAAAGGAAGGAGAAAATACCTTATGAACCTAACCAGTAATTTCTTCATAGTTTAAAATAAAAATATTAATTATTTCTTAAATTAATTTTAACTTTCTGAAACTACCGACATCAGGAACTTTATTTTTGGCAAATAGATGAATGCATAAATAGAAATTTATCTGAAAGTTTATATTTTTGTGTGTTGTTCGAAAAGCACTAAGTCATACAGGAATAATAAAATTTATGAAACATCGTCAAAGATTATTTTGGTAAAATTAATACAGTGACTTAGAATATGCATTTATATTTCAAATTTTAATAAGAGTGACAAATCCAGTCAAAATAACATTAAACTACAAGAATAATTCTAGAAAGCGTTAAGCAACTATTAAATGATTTGTAATTACACTTCTGTGTCTAACAAACATAAAGAAACAAGATCATATGTTCCTGTTTTTCCCGACTGAAGGTTATAATTGCTATGATTTTAATTAGGGTTTGCTGTCTGATTAAAAAGTAAGAAGATGTAAAATTGACACCTATAAGCTTTTTCAAAACCTTGAAAATATAAAGAGGCTGTATAAAGTATTTTAATTGTTAGAGCTTCTGTGTCAATAATCAGCTATTGCTGGGAAACTATTATTAGAGTACCTTCATTCCTAGTTAACGATGAGAGATTCTTGAACCCCATGTTCAAAAACAGCATATTTTTCGTCATTCCGAAACTTTGGAATCCTATTTTATAAACAGTCAAAACTTTGAAAAAAATTAATTTCGAGGGAGTCCAGTAGAAGCGTTTATTAAAAAAATCTGATGTGGGCAATACATGACTTCCTTGTACCGGCCTATTAAATTACACAATTTTTTGCTGCATTTCCTTTAAACTTATTTCCTCGAATTTCATTAAAGATGTATTTCCCATTCAATCAGTCTAATTTTCACTCCGTCAAGCCAAACATACATAAAAACTCAAAATATCTTCATTAAAATTGTAAAATGCAGAAAAACATAAAACATCGAATACGTTAAAAAAAATAAAAATTATTTTTTACAATTAACATTAGAGTTTTTACGTAAAAACAAGCAATTCGGCCAGCGTTCAAGAAGACAGATTTTTTTTTTTTTTCAGTGAAAAAAAAAGAAAAAGACTGGACGTTTAATTTTGGTCCCAGTCGGCATAAAAGACACTAAAGTTGGTACAGAAACTGAGAGAATTCACTGTTCTACTAAGAATTTTGAATTAAGTCAGTAAGTAAATATACACAAAGGGGGCTTCATTAGACTTAATAGCACTAAAATTGTTGATAACTCTACAGTTGTTGCATGCAGATTAACTAAAGGCATAAAAACCTTAACCGGGACAGGTGACAGCAGGACAGGGCACCCGGACGGCTTTCTATGACTACTCGGGTATTACCCTGGCCCTGCAACCATCTAGAGACTTCACAGTTGTAAGATGCTTTTATGCCAATTGTTTTTATTGCATGTGCCCTATTCCGGCCTGCAGAGGTCTATGCCCATTTTTTCTAGTTTGGCCATTATGCTTTTAAGCTTTTGCCGCGTGCCTCGATGTTTTATGAGAAGGCGTTTGAAAGGCAGAACATTGGTAGTTGGGAATTTGATGTGCCATTCTGCTGTTAAGGGGCACTCTGTGACATAATGGTCTGGTGAGCCCACGTTGTCACAAACACACATATCAGTTGTTGATAGACCCCTTTCTGCAAAGTACGTCGGAAAGGGGCCGTGGCCTGTTATATATCGCGTGAGGTAGGGCGATGAGATGAGCAGGTCCACCTCTACCTTGGGCAGGAACTCATATGCTCTGCGGCCTTGCGGGATTTGGTCCCATTCATTCTGCCAATTTCCAATGGCGGACTCCTCTATTTGCCTCTTTAGGCATGACCGGGGCAGAGGCACCTGAATCTGCTCCGTTTCCTCATTTTGGGCAGCCTTCTTGGCAAGAGCGTCTGCTGCTTCATTTCCCTGGATTCCGGCGTGCGCCTTCACCCAGAAAATTTGGATTCTCATTGACTTTTCTTGTAGACGGAGGACTTCTTGCAGGTGCGAGATTAGTGCGGAGCGCTGGAGAGGGTTGTTGATAGCATAAATGCTTGACAGGCTGTCAGTAAATATCGTAGCTCGACTCTGCCGTGTGTCAATTGCCCATTTCACTGCCTTTGTGAGGGCAACTACTTCCGCTTGGAACACTGAGTTCTGTGCTCCCAGACGGCCCTTCCATTCCTTTGCTATGTTTCCATTTATATAGGCTATATAGGCACTGCCTACAGCGTTATCAATTTTTGACCCGTCTGTATAAAGCACAGCCCCTGGTCCGTCTAAGCGCGGGGTTAACGCTGGTGAGTGGAAAGTCCTTATGCCCAGTCCATATTCCGACGGATGTGTGCTTAGTTTGGACCTGCGTGTTTCGTAGACTTCTGGCAGATAGCATGTATCCCAATATGTGCATGGCTGTTGGAGTTGCGTCACCTTTGCAATTGAGGCTTCTTGCTGCGCTTTGATTGGGAGCGGCATAAGCCCTGCTAATACCGAAGCGGCCGCAGTCGACGTTGTCCTGTAGGTCTTCGTTATGGCCAGGACAAATGGTCGCTGTGCACTACTTAGCAATTTTGCCTTTCTGACTGTCATCGGGGCTGCCCAGATGGCTGCTCCGTAGGTTAGGACCCTCTCCGCGACAGTGGAGTAAAGTATCTTGTAGATATTGGGCCGAAGGCCCCAGTGCGTGCCTTGCATTTTTTGCAGATTGTTTGCGATTCGGCAAGCCTTTTCTCTTTGGGCTTTAAGGTGAGGCAGCCAGGTGAACTTTTCATCCAATATAATACCCAGGAGTTTTAGTTCTCTGACCCTTTTGATGGTCTTCCCATTAAGCTGGATGGTTGGGTTTCTTATCAAAGTTTGGCCTGGCTTATGATAAATTATATATTTCGATTTTGCCTCAGAAATTATTAGCTTTTTCTCCTGACATAGCCGAGAGAAGGTATCAATTACATCATTGCAGTTTTGCTGCAGTTCATCTCTACTCTTGCCGCCCACCACAAAGGTCGCGTCATCCGCAAAGGCTACTATCTGGGTATGGGACGGCCATTCGTATCGTAGGATGGAATCGAAAGTTGCGTTCCACAAGTCTGGACCCGCGCACGATCCCTGTGGACAGCCTTTTTTCTGGCTTCTGGTTATGACACCGCCAGTGTGTGTTACTATGAACTTTCTATTGGACAGGTATTGCTTGAAAACCTGCAAGAGGTTATCAGGGATCTTTGCCTGGTGCAGTGCCTCTAAAATTGAGGGCCACCACAGAGAGTCAAACGCGCTTTGCAGGTCCAGACTTAGGACCGCTGCATGCTGTTTCCTTTCATGCAAGTGGCTGATATAGTCTCTTATCTTTGATAGGGCAGCAATCGTTGAGCGTAGCTCTCTGAATCCATATTGTGCGTCAGAGATTGCCCCACTCTGCGTCATATGAAATTTAAGCCGCTGGACTATGAGCTTCTCATAGAGTTTACCTATTACCGGGAGAAGACAAATCGGCCTAAAAGAGGATGGGCTGTTTGGATCCTTCCCTTCTTTCTTAAAGCCTTAACCGGGACATGAGAACAACATAATTCAATTACTTTTACAGCAAAGAATGCACAATTTAACAATATATAAGAATAAAACAACTGAGCTCACCGAGCCGGTTAATAGAGTGAGAATGTATGCATGTTTTCGGCACAGTCGATTGAAACCAAAAAGGGAGGTCTACAACTGCATGTTATAGCAGTCTCATATGCAGAATTTCAAGGTTCTGAGGTTGCACATTTCTGAGTTATTCCAAATATATACACACTTACGTACGTACAAACGTCAAGAAAAAAATCTCTTCTGAATCCATTTTAGAATCTGTTTTGGGAAAACGAAGCCTTCACTCTGTCCGTATGTACAGATGGCACGCGAAAACATCGTTCAAATGGTTTTCAGAGGGCTTGAAATGGATATTTTCGTTGAAATATGACCCGGCATTTTTCGCGATTATAGTTCTTCCCAAGGATGATGCGATTGTTGCAGTTCAATAGACTTTGAACGATCAATATCATCTCGTAGCGGCTATCAGTGTCATACTCTTCATTTTCTGTTGAGGAATGTGGTGTTCTTTGTTTAGCATATGGGGAAAAATATTTCTCGCATGATCAGTTAAAAATCATTTTACTTAAATGTTCATATACAATCGAATTGTTTTCATTTCAAATTTTTGTTTGACGAAATGTTTATATCTTGAACATTGTCATATATTTTCTGTAAATTTCATTAAATGTTTGATTGAAAACTCTATGAGTCACACGAAAGCGACAAATTTTATTTTTCAAAAAGAATTATTTATAACTTCGTTAATATACGTGGGATGCTTTACCAAAATGCGCATGAAGATTCCACACGACATCTTAAATATTTTTAAAAGCTGCAAATAAATTTCTAGTTTTTACGACACAGGGTTATCAAAAATAGGTTTTTTTAATCACTTTTTTGTTGGTGGTCTAAATGCATTCTTTGACTATAATTTTTCAGGAAAGTGTGAATTCAAGTATAATCTCGGTTTCAGAACAATTTTTCAAGCATTTCTGCAGAAATAATAAAAATCGTTTAAAACCCCAAACAGTCAGTCAGTTGTTATATAGCGTACGTCTGAAATTGAACTGTAGTTATCATATCAAAGTTTTATTCATATTTAGTTCTATTTATTACATGAGTAAGACCATAAATTAATAAAACCATAAATTAAGTAAGACCATAATTTACATAAATACTACTCCTACTAATATCCCATTTTAAATTTATAAAATGATGCACAATAAAAATGGCTAGAAGTATAAAGAGAGAGAGAGAATAGATCATCTAACTTTTTTTGATATAATATTTTCCCAGTAATGCGTTCTAAAGTAAAATAATTTTAGAATATATCTATAATGTTATGCTTTTTATTTCCATAACATTTCTTAATTAAAAGCTGCAATATCGTTTACAACTAGCTTTGTTATTTGATGTATGTTACGTTTATGTACGACGGATCATCTTTTTTCAAAGTCTGCTTGTTTTGAAAAATTTTATTAAAACCACTTTAATTAAAAATAATTTATTCAAAACGTTCTAAAAAATAACTCATATAAGTATTCGGACACTTTGAACGAAGAGTTAATATTTAACGGAAACATGAAAAAACAGGAAAATTTAATATTTCGTTTTGGCATGGACTCATCTAATGTTTCGAGCAAGAATATGCCATTTTGTTCCATTCCTTCGTAAGAAATGCCTTTAGAAGAGCTTTTGAAGAAATTCCTTGTTTCCTTATTCTTTTCTCCAACACATTTAATACATATTTGACAGGATTTAAGTCGGAAGAATATGAAGGAGTTTTGATAAGTTCAGGACAGTTGTCTAATAATTGAAAGCGAACGTTTAAGACTGTATGTTTAGGTTTGTTGTGCTGATAGAACTTGATTATATTTTGAATTCCAAGCTTTCTTGCGGATTCTGTTATGTTTTCATTGAGAATACTTATATATTTATGCTCAGCCATATAATTTTCTGTAAAAGCTAAATTATCCACATCAGAGGTAGCAAAATATTCCCAAATCATTGTATACCTCCACCGCATACTTAACTGTAGGCAACAGGGTTTTCGTATTCAGTTCATCATTCAGCTTTCGCTCGCAGTAATTCTACCATTGGACCTAAATGTTGAAATTTTTGACAAATGTAATATTATTTCAATATGATAAATTTTTGCTTAAATGAATTTTGCAAACGCCAGATGTATTTTCATTCTTTCCTTTATAAGGTATTCCTCCCATCTTCTTAGCGAGCCTTCGTAGCGTAGGCGAGTATTCTAGAGGTTTTTGGTTCGATTACCGGCGAAGGCCTTGCTCATTTTTCAGGTCTCCTGCTTCCAATTAACCTAATGTCTCTACTGTGGTGCCTGAACTAAAAGAGTGGTGGATGATGATTAATATTATGTTTCAAATGTTCAGAACTTAAAGCAGATAACCAGAATAACGCTTAGCGCCTGCAGTTATCAATATGTAAAAACTGTTATTAGTATGTAATATCCAACCTTTTTACTTTGGAGTCTTTCCCAATGTGATGGTACATAATTCCTTTTGGTTCATGTTTCCGTGGTCGGAAGCACTCCCTCACTCACTCACTCTCCACACCCAGGATCTGGCGATTGAGTCTCCTAAA
The DNA here is from genome assembly GCF_044657685.1 of Stegodyphus dumicola. Lineage (NCBI taxonomy): Eukaryota > Metazoa > Arthropoda > Arachnida > Araneae > Eresidae > Stegodyphus > Stegodyphus dumicola. Next base: position 42,962,474 of record NC_140776.1, read on the forward strand.
AAAGGACCAGTCGCTTTTTTAAAGGCCGAATATATAAGGTATTTCTACCGCCTTCTTAGCTAGCCTTCGTGGTGTAGTGGTCTGCACGCTCAGTGCGTAATTGAGAGGTCCGCGGTTTGATTCCCGGAGAAGGAGTTGCATATTTTTCATCTTTCCGGCCTCCAAAAATCCTAACGTCTCTACGCCTTTTTTAAGTAAAATTGTTCCCTTGCTGATGATAAATTTTATCCATGTGCCCTTTTTTAAGGAAAATACCTTCATTAAATAAATTTAATATGTATGTAAGTCAATATCCGAGTAAGATGTAGATAAAAAATATTAATGTAGATAACATAGCACAAATGATTATCAATGCAGCATATCTAAGAGCCACGAGAATGAAATGCCATATCAGTGCGAGACAAATATATTTAGTACACTGCACCAGTTTTCCTTCGGATTTTATCATAATCAATATAATCCCCAAATTAATTTTATGAGTAACACTATGCAATGTGGAGGTTGTGTAATGTGAGAATTATGTAATGTAATTTAACACAAAGTAACAATGTTTCACTTATTGCCAGATGTCATTTGACATTATAAAAGGTAATTTTCGTCTATAAATGAAAAGAATTAAGATTAGTGCCACTTAAAGAATCGCTTTGGACTCTTAAAATGTGTGTAAATGTGTTATAGTGTGATAATATATGTACATATTGCTAAACATTTGTTTGAGATTAAATGATCAATAAATGTATATGTATTCTGTAGCTTTTTTTTTCTGCAGCTAGTTGACTATTTATTTATGCAGCAAGGGTAATATGTTTATCATACATAAATATTTCTATATAATTAAATTTTAACAGCAGCAATAATATCATAGCATACCTATTGGAAAGGGAATTTATATTTTTTTCATATGCGTATAGAGAGTGATATTATATTCACAAAGAAATTATAACACCATCAGTTCAGAACGTTTTCTTTTCGAGAGTCTAATAACTGTCAAATAGTACATGAAAGAAAAGACAGTGAGTTTAAGTATTAGACCGCTGTTTTCATACAGTTTGTTTCCATTCCTATTTTTTACTTGAAGATACACCTTGTGTTCTCTTACCCTGTGTTCAAGATATTTACCCAATTTTCAGAGGATGATAAAATATACGGCATTAGTGTAGATTTTTATACTTAGAAGGTATAAGTTTTAATCAGTTGCATTTATGATTTTTGCATTTTAAGGCCTGTGTTATTTTAAAATTGTAACCAATTAAATCTTAATTTTTAGCGATGAAGGTAAATTGAAATGGCTGTTGAATGAACTTCAAGCTTCCGAGCAGCGTCATCTTGTGCCATATCTTGAAAGTGCCATCGAAGAATTATTAGGAAATTTACATCAACTGCAAGAGGAAAAAACTCGGCTTGAAGAATCATGGCGAAGGTGAATGGAAGCAAAAAGCAAGAGGAAATATTTATATAGTTATATAATACTGTGTAACTTCATACTAATACATAATACTTTCCATTTTCCTTTCAGTTTTAATACGTTTAGTATACTGTTTTGAAGATGCTTATTATTAGTTCCTATTTTAAATTGCTAGAATCTATTGCATTAAGCTTTATGTTTCTTTTAGTCTTGGAGTATTTCACTAGTAAATTTTAAATATCAGTCCCTGCAAAGATTTTTTATCAGTGTTAAAAAAATAAACGAAAGCAATTTAACCGTGTGGGCAGAAATATTACATTTAATTTTATCATCTAATTTTTAATTTATTGTTATATACAGTAGATCTACAGATCTTTTGGACTGAGTGATTTTCAATATATCTTAGTCAGGCTCCCAAATGGTAACTATCGGCAACTGGAACTAGCATTGTAGAGACATAAGGTTATTTTTTAAAGGAGAGAGGAAAAATGAGCAACACCTTCGCCGGCACTCGAACCACGGACCTCTCGAATACGCGTCGAGCGTGCTGGTCACTACACTACGAAGGCATGGTACGAAGACGGGAGAAGTACCTTGTGTACCCCCCTTTTAAAGGGCGACTGGAGTTTTTTTAGGAGACCCAAACGCCAAATCCTGGTGGTGAAAAATCATCATTCACCACCTTTTAGTTCAGGTGCCACTGTAAAGATATTAGGTATTTGTTTAGGCAAGAGTCATGAAAAATGAGCAAAGCCTTCGCCAAGAATTGAGCCAGAGACCTCTGGAATACGCGCCCAGCATGCAGACCACTACACTACGAATACATGTTAAGAAGGCAGGAGAAATACCTTATATACTCCCCCTTTTAGAGAGTGACTGTTGTTTTTAGGGTAGCCAATCTCCCAAATCCTTTGTGTGGGAATCATCATCCACCACCCTTTTAGTTCGGTAGTTCGGGTGCCACTGTAGGCACTGTATTAGGTTATTTCGAAGTAAGAGGAGTAATAAAAAATGAGTAACGCCTTTGCTGGGAATCGAACCACGGACTTCTAGAATACGCGCCCAGCGCGCAGACCACTACACTACGAAGGCATGCTAAGAAGGCGGGAGAAATACCTTATAGCACATCTAAAGATGTTTTTTCTAAATAATATCTCCTTAGGAGGCAAGGAGATAGTTCTTGAAAAAGGTGCAGCAAAGGCTGACTGAAATTGCGGTCAGTAATCATGATTTCCCGATCGTAATTGATGACGATTAGTTAAACCACATAAAACGAAACAGTAATCATGTGTCGGACAGGGACAAATCTGTACCGGTTAGCATCAGAAACACTGGGTCAGAAACGAGTGTAGTGTCTGTGATACTGTACCACTGCAAAGAATTTGAGTGTAAATGGCAAATATCAAATCATTCATACGAGTAATTTCAGCACTTTGTATCAGAAAAGTTTCAGTAGGAACTCGTTTTCTGTTACAATATAATGCGTTCTCAGAGAATGTAACTATCAAATGATTTAGAGGAAAATGCAATTATTATTAATCATTTTTTGATTTGAAACCTGTTAAACTGAAATCTCATCTTTAAAGCTACTATTTTGAAAGGATTTCAGAAATTTTGAGAAACGTTAAAAGGATATGAAAAAGAATTCAATAACTGACTCCTACGAAGGTATCTAGATTCTCTGTGTCTATAGATAGACACAGAGAATCAGAGGAAATACAAATACAAAGCCAAATAAGGATAAAGTTATTTTATTTTAATCTCGAGTTTTACAAATTCATTTGTGAAACTTTGAGACGCAATATATAGCACACCAAAATTTTCGTAATATGTAATAATATTTAGTGTTATGCTGAAGTTAATTTTAAAGCAAAAAATGTAAAATACTTTCTATTAAGAATTTATTCTCTTTGGTCTTAGAAACTTTTAAAGAAAGCAGCATAGTCTCTTGCCACTTTTGTTATATAATTCATTTTGTCAAAGTTTAATGCTAAACGAAATTTGCCTACAGTATTGAATAATGCTATTCATCAAGCTATTTATGCATAAATTGCATTTCCTGTATTTATTTAAGAAATATCTATTTTATATAATTATGTCAATAATTTCAGATTCATAAAATAGTTCCGTGCAGTTCATTACAGATACATAAAACAGTTCGTTTCAGTTTATGTTTATTGGAATCTATAACTTAAGGTTATTTCGCAGTTGAGGAAAAACACTCAAAGGCAATAAAATGTAAAGCTATGAGTATGCTTTAGCCGGGATTTCTAACAGAAATTGGCACTTTTTGTATCATAGATGCGCGAAATTGAATTTAGCTAGTTGTATTGTAGAAAGTTTAGAGATTTAAAACTGGGCGATTTCCTTTCCACTAATATCGTGTTTTTTTTTCTTGGTTATAATGCTAACTAGTATTTCATATTTCCAAATGATTAAAGACGAATACCGAAAACCCACTATAAAATCTTGATAAATATTAAAAAAGTAAGCTGTGATGAATTGATACAGGCATCTAAAATGTGATCAAAATCAAAAACTAGGAGGATTATAGGGAAATTACATTTAACATTATAGAATTTCCCCACAATGAAAATTAATGATCTGAAACTGCAAATAGTATATGTATAATATGCGTTTACAAACAATCATAGTTGCTGTAATATTTTTTTAAACACTGACTTCTGTTCTTTTATGAATATCAAAAATAAAAAACTAAGCCTTATTACGTCGTATAAAAATTTTCTTTCTGTAAATTTAAAACGAAAGCAAAAGGTTATATGAAAATATCATTAATCTTAAGATTCACTAATAGATATTTCAAAGTTCGCTAAACTGCGTGTTTTTCAGATTTAACAAATTAATTAAATATAGTACAGAGTAATTAAATGTAATAATGCTAATGGATTTCAACTAATCTGATTTAGAAGTAATTGCGTAATACGCATTATATATGCCATTCCAAATAAGTTTCAAACGTCGAAAACTTGTCTTTTGTTAAGAATAAGGGATTGGAATCAAATTAGATTTTTCTGATTTGTATGTGAATGCTTTAAATTTAAACTGCCATGGAATGGTTTCATTTTTCAGTTTTTGCTTAAAATTTTCTGATCTGGTAGAAAGAATTTAAATCTTTCTAAAACAGAAAATGATTCAGTGTTATTAAATTGCCATTTGCACCCAATTAGCGATTTGCTAGCTACACACAATTATTTTTTCAAAGCAATAAGAAATGTATTTTTGAATTTAAGTATTTAAAGTTTCCGTCTGGTTCCATTCCAAACAAAAGTTTTCAACGAGTTGACTCTATAAGCAAATAATATTTGTTTCAAATCCGTAATAAGTAAAAGAAAGTATGTTCATGATATAAAGAAACGATGATTTTATTTATGCATGTTTTTAGGGAGAAGCTAGAACACGAAAGGCACATGAAAAGAATGGAAGAAGAATTAGATCAGCAAGTCAAAGAAGCAGAAATGAGATTAAGGCTACAGGTGAATGTATTAAAATAACTAGTATTTAAATATACACGTTCATGATATTTTATTGTAAATGGCACTGACTGTAAAATGATTCAATAGGCTCAAGAAGAAGTAGAAGGAGAAAGAAAATCTCTTCAAACCAAGATGGATACTGAACTGGACAAAGTGCAGGCGCATTTGGTCGTCATGGAAAAGGTAACTGGAAAACAGAAAAATCAGTTAATATTATTTAACATAAAATCATGTTAAACTAAACTGAAAATATAGGTAGCAAATGAAAATATCTTGTACATTTATTCTGGATATGGTAGCATTAATAATTGCAATATTAAGTAGAATGCCTCAAATCTTCATAACGGTCAAGAAAGGAATTTTAGTCTAGGAAATTCAGTTGCAAAATAGAGCCTTATATATATACTATTCTATAATATGGTAAAAAATTATGTATTTTCGTGCTGGAGCGCTAGTGGTGCATGTATTTTCGTGGCGGAGCGCTAGTGAATGTTCCTATGTAGGCAAATCAACTAAAATGCAACATAACCTCGACTCATATAACTTTTATAAATAATGACTCATTTAAGCAATTCTGTTGCGACAACTGGAATGGGTAGGAGAGAAAAACTAAAGGCTTGTTAGAAAATAGTAACAGCTTATAAGATAAATAGCTCGTTATAAATCGATCATGTAATTCAATACACCGTTTTTAGTATAAATTCATGAAATATTTTTTGGATAACTGCGTGAACAAATCCAATCACCAGCTTTTCACTGTAGGTCAAGTTACTAATAATTTAGAATAATCATTTTCAAACAGTGAATCCTGATATATGCGAAGAAGCATTTGCAGTAGTGGGTCCTGTATTGTAAATGCCACTTAATAATTTTAAGTGCTAAAATCTGAAAAGTCACGTTATATTTTGAAATTTTCAACACTCAGTTCACTTTCATGCGTACTGAAAAGTTTAAAATCCCTGATTTAGTTTATTGTAAAGCTGAACTAATGTGAGCTTACTTAAAATGGTAAATGTTTAAGAAGCTTTCTTTTTTTTCAGAAACACTACTTATCCACAAATCCACTACGTGTTAATGAAAACGCAACACTATAAATGCATACTCCGAAGAATATATAAATTGCAGGGTAGACACAGTTCAAATGATGCGAAATGCGTTGAACTCTCGTACAGGGGAAGCACAAAATAAATGAAGGCATCTGCAGAATCGACAATAAGACAATAGTTCCGCTGCTCCATCGGGAAGAGTAATCGCTTTGCGAATTTTTTTTATTACATAGGAAGCGTTAGTACGGATAATATCAGAACGCCAACAACCGAGACGCTTTTAGCAGATAGACGAGTACACCAGAGGTACTGTGACAGGACTGAGAAGGGCAAATTGGTCAACACCCCCGTTCAGTCGCAGCGAACAAACACCTATATGCGTCCACAGTGCACCCACTGTGGCGAATTTTGTTGGAAGAACGGAATGTGACACGTTACAGGGATGGTGGTGCTGCCACAGTAACTTCAGCACGTGTGGACCGATACAACCTCAGGTATGCGGTGGTAACTTCGCAGTCCACTTCCGTCGATATTTTACGGCAGGGGAAGGATAGACTTAATTCTCCCACTTCGAGCAGGGCCATTATTAGTCGACCGGAAACCCGTGGCCTATACGCATGGAGTTCGTTTATAAGACCATTGAGCCAAAAGCACAGGCGCCTCTGTTTGCGATTAGTCAAGACAGAGCCACGTGGACTTCGGAGTGGCATAATGTGGTGTTTTCCAAAGAGTCATGTTTTTATTTAAAGAGTCTGTTGGCATAGTCGTGAAAATTCTAATCCGGCCGCAACTGTGAAAGGCCGCACTGGGCGTAAACGCAGCGTCATGCTTTGGGACAACATGGCCTACTACAGCAGATTATCACTAGTCCGTTTCGTTGGAAGTATGACAGCTCAAAGATACGTGGATGAAATGCTCTATCCGGCAACACTACCCTTCCTTCAGGGAAGCCGAATGCCATTTACCAACAGAATAATGTCAAACCGCACACACTGTTCATCTGCCAACATGTTTTGCAAGGTACCCATGCGCATTTCTGGTCACCTGTCTCTCATACATTGAACTCGGATCTCTCATCCACAGAAAATGTCTGGGACGCGATTGGATTGGCTTGCGTCAGAAGACGAACTGTGGAAAATGATTATGAGGGGAGGATCGGATATTCCAAATTACACTGGTGTGCAAAAATTAAGGACGAAGTCGAAAAATTAGCATATCAGCTGAACGAAGAGGCAGAGCGGACAGAAAGACCAATCAGGAGATTAAGTAAGGTGATGTATGGTAGCACAAGCGCAGATATGCAGGTAGACGTAATGGGGGAGTGTCTGAGTAGTATAAAGCATGTTGTCGGTGTAAGATCAGTATTTCTGGCAAAGAGATTGCACGCCGTATAGCAGTTAAAATCACACCGAGTTGCTGCCTCAGCGAGAAATGGTGAATAATCAATCTGTTAGACGACATCTGGATGCTTTTACCCGAGGTCGAATCATTGGGAAGTTGGAGGAAGGCCGCAGTGTTGCAAGTGTGGCTTCAGAGTTCGGAATTGCTTACAGCATCGTTTCACGACTTTGGAGACAATTTCAAACTACAGGAACAGCTATCCGGGGGTTTAGTAGTTGTCGTCCACGAGGAACCACACCCGCAGATGACCGGTATATTGCCTTACAGGCTAGAAGAAACAGGCGGCAGACAGCGGGAGAAATCGCTAGATACACGACACAGGCGACTGGACGACCAATATCTCGTTTTACAGTGGCCAGAAGACTGCACGGTGGTGGTCTGTTTGCACGACGCCCTGTACGGTGTGTACCTCTAACGCCTGCCCATCGGAGAAGGCGTTCTCTGTGGTGCCGGGAACACCGGAATTGGAGAGACAATGAATGGGGACGAGTACTCTTTACAGATGAGAGCAGATTCAGTCTGAGTAGCGATTCTCATTGCATACTCATCTGGAGAGAGCGGGGAAGCCGCAATCATCCCTCGAACATCATTGAAAGGGACAGGTATGGAGGTGGCGGTGTTCTTGTTTGGGGAGGCATCATGCTTGGTAGTCGTACAGACCTTCACATCTTCGACGCAGGTTCAGTCAACGGGACCTGTTATTGTAACGAGATTCTTCTTCCATATGTGCGTCTTTTTAGAGGCGCTATGGGTCCGCAGTTCCTTTTTATGGACGACAATGCACCATGTCATCGAACTGTAGCTGCCGAACAGCTCTTAGAGAGTGAGGATATTGAACGTATGGATTGGCCGGCACGATCTCCTGATCTCAATCTCATGGAGCATGTATGGGATTTTCTAGGAAGACGCTTGGCAGCTCGTACCTTACCACCAGTAACGATTCCGGAGCTTTGATTGGCGCTGCAAGACGAATGGGCAGCAATGCCTCAACAACTCAATGTCACCCTCATTCTCAGCATGGGCAGACACTGTGAAACCTGCCTAGCAGTCAGGGGAGATCATATCCCCTATTAAAGACCGGATGTTTCTTGCTGGACACCCATAACAGGGATGTTTCGGCCTTCAGTCGCATTGCGCTCCATGCTACTTTTTCAATAAAGCTTCTTTTTATCCCTCTGATTTCTCTTTTAGTAAGTGTTGCTTACATTACTCATGTCCTTACGTATTGGAGATCTTACGGTATTAAATGTGTTGATTTGGAAAGCTTTTGTACAAAGTTATATTGAAAAAACCGTCTCGTACTTAATTTTTGCACACCAGTGTAATGCTGTGACAAATGAGTAATAGGTAATGGACATCTATCCCTCAGAAGACAATTCTCACGCTCTTTTGCGCCTGTACCTAGACGTGTTTTTGCATGTATTGCCACCAACAGTGTTTTTATAACTTACGGAACATACTGAATAGTCGCTATTTTTATAAGTGTATAATGTAATAACCATCACTTATTGCTCATTGCGGTGTCTCTTCTTCTGCCGATTTTGATCTCTTCCTGCGTAGGCTTTCATGGTGCTGCATTTTCAGAGTCACATAGTGTACATGAGTCACTAATATGGGTTCTTTATGTATGAAAGAGAATCTGATAATAAAAATAAGCACTGTAACTGCAATAGGTTTTTCTTAAATTTCATAAAGTCTTTAAATTCCTCTAAGAAGTAATAACCACGTTTAACATAATCTAGTAGAAAGGTAACAAATCAGCTGCTTTAAAATGTGTTCTGTTTATGCTATGTTATTCGTATGGTGGGCTATTTATGAAACTTACATTCGTATGGTAGGTTACTGTTAAAGTCAAATTGTTTTCAAATCACAAAAACATTATTTTATGTTAAAAGTAAGGTAATAGCAAACAAAATGAAACTGTATTCAAAATGCCAGATTTAAAGCGAAACTTCCTTCGCATGGTTAATAATGATATTCGGAAACGTCACGTCAGGTAAAAAAAATTTCAAACAAGATAGCTTGACATATTAAAAGTAATACATAACCTGACATAACTGAAGCATGATTGACAAAGACAATCAAAGACTGATGGATAGTTGAGGTTTCACTACATTTTTTATTATATTTAAGAATAGTTTAGATTGTGCAGCTGGCGATGAATCTGGGAGTAAAAGTTTCAGAGAAATTTCAAAGATTTTTCAAAAACTCCCAAAATAACCTATTTTTAAGATTTTATTATGCAGATTCATCTTATCATTATCTTTCGTCTTAGAAATCTCATCATTTAAGATTTTTACTCAATTATTTCAGTCACTAACTTGGTACTTTGAACAGAAATAGGAATATTGTTTCGAGTTATTCATCAACAATTTTGAAATATTGTGTGTTTGCTTCAGAGCACACACTAATGCGTTCATATTTCACATGTATGCAAATACGTAGACATGAAAAATAATGTAAATTTATGATCAATGTTAAAAACATTTTATTACTTTTTTAATATTTTTAATTTATTAATAATTAAAGCATAAAACACAAAAAGTTTAACCATTTTAAACAGAACTTACTTCAAAATACTTAGTTATGAATTAAAGTTAGAAAAGTTTCGCGCATAATCATAATCTACTCGATTTCTAAATACTGTTTCTATATAATTCTTTTCAAAATAATTTCTTTCATTTCTGGTCCTCATCATAACTTATAATTATTCGAATTTCGAAATTCTTGAAAATGTACGAGAGGTTCTTAAGATATTTAACGAAGAATATTATCCTTATCTTTGTAAACTACAATAATAATTGTAGTGAAAACTGAGTACTGTACGTTTTTAAATTTAAAACAAAAAGTAACCTGTTATCAGTTCTCACTTTTAATTCTGCTTATGAGAAATAGGCATTTTATTAATAAGAAAGAGGGTAAGCATATTTTAATTTTCGTTTTAATTAATACAAATACAACAATTCTAGGGTCAGAAGAGAAAAAATGGCAAAGAATATTTTCACTTTTGTCCTGGCTACGAGTAAATCTCTTCAGGTTTTTTCTATTTGCATTTCATGTTATTAAGATATTTAGTAATAAAAAAAGAACTTCTTACTGTGAGTTTCAACACTGTTTTAGTTTCCGGCATACTCTTTATATTTCAAGGAAGGACATTGTTTTTGAAATTTTTGAAAACTCTTACTAAGATTTAAGAGATCATTCTCTATTCATATGGCAAAGAAACGTCTTTATTGCAGGTTTATTCATGGCTAAGAAATCAACCAACAGAACAACGAGATGTCAGACTTGATGAAGTGCGATCAAAACTGGACGAAGCTGTCCACGAGAATCGTCAACTTCGAATGTCCCTTTTAGATACACAAACAAGTATTGCTCTAATGCGCGGCGAACTCTTGCAGTTAAGGACCATGTATGAAGAGAAGTGCAGGGAACTTAGCAGGTAAGCAAGTGAAGTGATTCTGGTAAAAGTTAAAAAAATATTGTAAAAATGCAGAGACCTAATAAGCTTTCGTAATTCATAATTTGATATTTATATGATTTCAAGCACTATTTCTTTATGCAACTTTGTAAAAATTGTGAATATTTTTGGCATTAAAGAACTGAAAATTCGAAAGTTATGGGCTTCATATGTGCGGGTTTTGCTTAATAGGTGAATACCAGAATTGACTCAGTTCCTCCACAGGGTACGGTACATACATGAGCTAGCCTAATCGCTTTGGATTTAAAGACAGTAATGTTTGAATACCTGGAGGTCAGCAATCTCGACTACCAAGTGCTCGATTAACCAGAAACGACCAAGATCCATCCACGAAACCCTACGTGCGGTAACAATCACATATGAGCCAATGATACTTGTAACAATTCTTACACAATTAAAAGAATCAAGAAATGCAATAATGTCGTTCTTTTAATTTTAAGCAGATTGGAAGAACAATGTACAGATTTATGTGTACACTCTGAAAAATAGTTCGATACCATTCGCTTAATTATTTCATTACATATAGAGATTTGCAAAGTACTTATCTTGTAAATGCATTCAATATATTAGTGTAAGTATTTTAATGTATGAACTCTAGTAACTGTCAAGATAAACAGTATAACACCCTAATTGCGATTCGTAATCCTTTTTAGTGATCGGCGTCGGAATGAACCTGAAAATAAGTTCTAGCATCCCTTGAAAAATTCATTTCTAGTTTTTATTTAAAAAATCATATTTATGGCGAGATATTTTTTATTGAAAACTAAATAATTATACGAATTTATACATATAAAATAATATATCAGTTTCTAATGGATATGTTAGTAAAAGTGGGGCCCTTATTAGCTGTAGATTAGGTTTTCAGTGTATATATAAGAAATCTTCTTTTCAAATTCCATTTGCGCCTTGGCTTGTATTTGAGAAAGATTGACTTTTATTAAATAGCTACTGTACAACAAATTCGGGTCGAATAGAACATCTAGTAACTATTTCTAAACATTAATATTTCCCGTGCTAAAATATCTATGAAATGATTCACTCAGTTGTTGGAGTAGCATTGCAATTTCAGGCAAGCATTATTTTTCCATTTTCTAAAACGATTGAATCAAGTAAAAGAGAGTTTAAAATACTCCCATTATCAATTCTAAATCACCAAAGTTTTACTTTTTCAATAAATGAAAATAAATTTTCACTAATAGTCATTATGTGCTTTACAAATCCTTGCATTGATGGGTTTAATTTATTCGCATGGTTAAACATATTTTTTAAGTAGGCTAATTAAAATATTGCTTATTTGTTTTTTGAAAAACTTAAACTAAATCTCTATTTGGACTAGTAAGAAGCTATAATTTCCTCTCGCAATTCAAAAATCCTGCTTAGCATGTGGCTCTTAGAGAGCTACCGTCTTACGATGTGTTAAAGGAGTACAGAATGGACAGTATCGATCCCCTCAGGTAAAGCACGAAAGATACGATGATTAAGGATCACCTTATGTTATAACTTTACTACATTTTACTGCAGCAGTTTAATATTGCTTTAAATTCTTCTGCAAAGTTTTCAATGTAAATTCATCATAGTGCAATATGCAATACGTTTAACTTATGGTAATTTCGTTTTGATGTATGGAAAAATTCTGAACTTTTGCCCAACATTGCAGGGTAACTTTCAGTGCAACCTAAATGTATTACATTCATTAGTATTTGATGTTTCAGTAAAGGTTTTTGATATGACTGAAATATCTGTTTTGTTTCAATTATTTCTTATCGCCGAAGTTTCTGGATGATTTTGGTTTACTGGAAGATGGTTGCCTTAAGGGGTTGATATTCAATACAGATGTTAATTCATTATTTATGATAAAAAATAATACTCACTTTCCGAGATGGTCATCTTAAAGAAATAGTCGACAAGAAAATGTTTAACTGTATTTATCAAAAAAAAAAAAAAAAAATAAAAAAATAAAAAAAAAAATAAATAAAAATAAAAATAAAATAAAATAAATAAATAAATAAATTCTGAATCCTTGAAACTTTGTTGCGCTAAGTGGAAATAGCCCACTCATTAAACCTAAGCGTCTCTCTGCTTTTAGGATAAAGAAAAAATATAAGAAATTTCATGATATGTTGTATATGTTAAAATTGTGAGCAAACTATTAAAGAAATTGCTGGCATCATCTATGGACTTTCTTCTTTCCATGGTTGGTATATGTAATGCTTTAAAATATATACGGTGGGATAAAGCTACACTTACGAAATACTATGCGACTAAAATTACTGATAGTGGATCTCTAATATATAGTGAACATTTTGGAAACATTAACTTTTGCTGTGAAGTTAAAAAGAAGTTACTTACCATAAAATTACTTAAATATATAAGGGTGATTTAAAATTAACATCTCCCAAAATCAGAGATCCACATAGAAATATTGCTTGTTAAACGTGTAAAGGCATTAGAAGCTTGGAAGCGAGAATAATCGAAAATAAGCTGTGATGTTGCCTGGCGTTTAACATAGAATCTCCGAATGTTTAGCTATCTATGCTAAGCATTGCACTCCAGAAGCCATGTAGGAGAACAACTGATTAATTTACACTAGTTCGATGACGAGTAATCGTTCGCCACTTTTAGTTCATATCTCAGATATGAAGAGAACGGAAGGGGTTAGTAGAAAAAATAACTGAATGGAACCGAACATAGAATCTCCGAATAGATCATTTTGAAGATAACCGTTACTCCATAAAATCACATATTTTAATTACTTTAGAAACGAATTTTTTAAAACGTTTCACGAAACGACAGTATAAAAATGAATTCTGAGTTATGTTTAACAGTTTTTCAAAGGTTATAGATTTATTATTATTATTACATGTGACGAAAGATAAATACATAGAGTATTTAGAAATACATGGTGAAGCTGCTATTTCAGTTTATGTGTTAAATCCTTTGTATCTAACTTAAATAAGAAAGATTATTTTTAATCAGTTACTAGCATCACATTTCTAACTTAGAGAAACTATTTTCAATTTCAATTTATCAAATGCTATAAATTATTTTCATTAGAATTCTCAAAACACAATATTATTGCTGTAATAAAATTTTGTTACTGCTTCGTATAGGTTAGGTGGAAATTACGTAGCATTGTTGTTGTTGTGTTGGGACTTATCTCACTTTCTGAGTGTATCATCAGAACAAGCCCATGAAATTCATTGAGGCAAGGAGAAGCACCTGTGGTTGGCAAGAGCCTTGAGCATTATGCAGGTGACAGTAAAAATTCACTCACTTCTGCCCCAGTTTCGATGGAGAGCACTTGGGGGGACGAGGCCAAAGGCCTTCCACTGTTTTCCCCCTACCACAAATCTCTCGAGAGGACTTTCGACTTGACATATATTTAATGTGCCTCCATGCCGAAAAGATACTATACATTTACAAACATTCATGCCTTCTCCGGGATTCAAAACGGGCCGGGCCCTTCGGTACCGCAGTAGGCTTCCCTAACTTCTATACCGCTTGGACGGCTAGATGAAAGATATTAACGGATGAGGATATGGAACGCGATATGTAACTGGCAATTAGATTTAGTACAGGAAATCTTACTTTTCGCCCTTTTGTACGTGTGTATGTTCTAAAATAGGTTGGGGAAAATTATTGGAATGATTATTTCACAATTTCATACAGTTACTTAGGTGTAGAACAAAAAATATTATTAAAGATGAATATAAGTTTGATGAAAATGAGAAATAATAGAATTTTATTTACAGGTTTCATAAATTGAGTGGCATATTGTATATAATAACGTTCATGTTGAAATTTGTTTCAGCGAAAGAGAACGGATATTGGAAGTTCTGCAAGAGCAAGACCATCTTAGTCGCCAGCTCAATCTTCTACAGTAAGTGGAAAATGGGAAGCCACGGATATCGCTTCCAAATAATAAAGTTATAGTCATACACTGGCTTCTAAAAGTTAAGCACGCAATATTTAAATCAACAAAATGGAAAAATAAAGTTTTGATTAATGCCAAATTGCACATGAAGGTAGAAAATGTGTTTATGCACGAAAGAAAACAAGCGTTATACATAAAGATGAAAACGATGTTTAATTTTTGTAAATTATATGATAACGATAATAATTTATGTGATCATCTGAACCTTCACGTAAGCTATACAGCAACTGCACATGTTTTTAACAAGGTGAACAACTATCGCAGATACAAGTAATGGTCATTCCTCCATTAGGGTAGTTTCCAACTTTCTGAGACTGGCTGGAGTTTTCCAAAGACAGTATGCCTAAGGGCATTCTAAAATTTTCAATGAGATTACAGTCGAGGGAATACGTCGACCACTCCGTATGCGAAATACTCTCACTAGAGCAGATTTGACAATGGTGTGTAGAACTTCAATCCAATGCCACGTAGCGTTCTCAAAATCAAAAAATGTGCAACTGAATGAGATATACCATTGAAATTCCAGCCTATACTATTACATTGCCATCTCTGATAGTGGAATGTTCAACGATGATCTAGACCTGATTCCGTATACCTCGTTATCTTCGAACCTTTACAGCTTATCATCTGATTTCAGGGCAAATCTGGGGAATCCGATTCCATGGAGAATTCAGAATTCGTGAACAGGACGTTGAACCAAGCTGAGACAGTCCAATTGAGATGTTGACAACAACGCTTTCATCTTGCTAATCTGGACTGGATAGTTAATGGAACACAAAAGCGTGCTACTCAGATACAGCCTCTTCATAGGAAGCCTTTGACCCACAGTACTGGCAGATATTATCTCACTAAGTGATACTGCAATCATGGATGTAACAGCTGGGGAAGCCGCTCGTTCATTCTGCTCGGCTGCTGAGGAAATATATACTGATAATTCAGAAGGGGTGGTAACTATTGGTCGATCAGATATAGGTTTTCTGAAAACTTTTTGACTTGTTTGGAATGATTTTCACAATCGAGAAATTACTAAATGATCCCCGCTAAAGAAAAGAGAGAAATCTTTTATTGACTATCCTGCTTCCATGCGTCCGACAGAACGTTAGCGCTCGCTATCTGCCATTAATTTTCCTTCAGCCATAGAAACACAAATAGCAACAAAAATTACCCTTTGAAAGTTACAAATTCGTTGTATCAACCTTTAAATTAATTTTCTCAAACCTTCAGAATACTAACGACTACCACGATTAGCATATGTTCGCATAGTCAGTCACGATTGGTTGTAACATACGATATTTGCATAGTGCCATTTGCATTCGCAGTTATTTTCAGCCACTCAAATTGAACTATTCTTTCGAAAATTACGAATTTGTATTGCGTGCTTAACTTTTGAAAGTCAGCGTATTTTAACTGAAAAATTTTCATTCAAATGAATGATGATGCATATTTAATAAATGCATATGTATAAATCTTTTTTTTTATCTAATTTCTTGTTTGTTTATAACTTTTCCTACTTAAAAATCCATTTTTGGATGTTAATGTTTAAACTAACAGTTCTAAATTTTTGTAGTGATGCAAACAAAAGACTCTTGGATTCTCATGACGCACTTCGAAGTTCTGTTGAAAATACAGGCAAACTGGTACGGTCATTTTACAAATTATAATGCCCTTTAAGTTTTCTTTTATGCAAAT
This sequence comes from Stegodyphus dumicola, assembly GCF_044657685.1. Classification (NCBI taxonomy): domain Eukaryota; kingdom Metazoa; phylum Arthropoda; class Arachnida; order Araneae; family Eresidae; genus Stegodyphus; species Stegodyphus dumicola. Next base: position 42,978,924 of record NC_140776.1, read on the forward strand.
AAATTTATTTCTAAAAATTTTTACACGGATTGCTTTTCAACACGTAAAATATTTTTTATAATAAATCTTTGGCAATTCGACTATTAGTAGCTAGCCTATAACGTTTACAATGATTTTACACAATATAAAAGTCAATTTTTAACAAGTGGCAATGTTTACAAGAATTGCTCTATTTTCTGGTAAAATAAAGAAATTTTTATGTGAAAATATTTAAAATTTTACAGTGCGTAACGTATCGTCTCAAATTAACTTCAACATACATTGATAAAAATAAACCTATAAAAGCGGCTAAAATATTTATTGGTTCTTCACCTTGAAGTTGTAAGGTTTATCCTAAGTTGATAACAGTTATCTTTATTTAATATAGTAATTGTGGTATACAGTCGAGTCAAGGGTCGACTCTGACTGAAGTTACTTTCCTATCCCTTCTAATTTTAGTTTACAAATTTCTCGCCAGAGTGTGTTTTTAGAATCGCGGTTAAATGCAAATGAAGGAAGAGCAGTATTTAAAGTAGAAGTTATACTGACTTCGTTAGAGATCCAGAGATTCTGACTAGCGCGTTCGCCTTTTGGCTACACTCTCTCTAAGCCCGGGGTACTCAATCCGGTGCCCGCGGGCACCGAATTGAGTACCGAAAGTGTCCGAGGTAACCTTGCATAGCGTCCGCCAAGCTTTGGTAAAAAGTTTTTTATTTCAGTAACTTGGTTGCCCGTGTCTTGGGCTTCGGAAACATCGAGGGTGATGGTGTATCTTAACGTGATCCTTCTTATCGCTGATACTCTGTAAGATTTAAAATGACAATGCTCACTAAATGACAATGCGAACGCGCACCTCGGGCCTGGGAGGCCCGGCTACCCAATTTCTGGAAAAAAAAAAAAAAAAAAAAAAAAAAAAAAAAAAGGGGACGAGATAAATTCCGGAATGCCTGTGAATGGCACTTACATGACCTTGAACGCAGCTACTGAGAGGGTCGAAACATTTCACCGAAGGGAGTAATTTCTGTATTATATATTTTTTAATGGCCGGGCCTAGTAGGCCCGACGTGCGTCCTCGTGGTTTAATAGGATAATAAAGTTTTGAGATTGGGCGCACGTTATTATAAAGCTCCCCACACCAGAAAGGGCTGACAAAGAGTGAAAGAGTGACAAAAGTGGACGGAACTGCAGGTCAGAGTCGACCCTTGAGTCGACTGTATACCACAATTACTATATTAAGTATTTAACAAAATTCAAAGGGCAACTTTGGACTTGCGTTCTTTAACAGTCTTCTTTGAAAAAAAAGCTTTTGGCAGTGACAGTGTTAGTGGTGCACCCAGTCTTGTTCGGCATCCTCATTCTGCGTCGGGGCTTAGCGATTTGTTTCTCTTTTGACCGCTGCAGCATGATGAATGGGCCCAGCAAAAGGCAGAAGATATACATTTACAATTCCAGCTGGTAAGAAACGTATTGCTTTGTTGATGTGAAAGGGGAGTAAGTGTGCCGCATGTTCTCTCGTGTTTACAGTATATTAAAGAATTCCAGGTCACTAACTTCCACATATATTTTTTTTTTTTAAATTTAAATGCTTATTTTAATTCTATCCGTTTTGTGATGTAATTCGGAATTCGAAAAGTACAGATGATATTTAGGTATGAGGAAAATTCAAATTCCTTTTCGATTTCTGGCATGTACATCGGAGTGCGAATTGACATATACTACATATTTCCAGCACCAAAGTACCTACTACATTTTTATATTTACAGATTTCCGCTGTTTACGTAATAATATATAAATATATATTGATGGCATAGGTGTTATGCAGTTTACCAATCCATCTGATGTTAATCAGCTAAAAGCGTTTAAAAACTAATTACAATTGTGAAATATAAAACAAAAATAGCACTGCAAACATTAAGACTATCAACCGTAGTTCTAGATAATTTTGTCTTCTGTGGCAGTGGCCGGCTTAGAGAGATGGCCAAACGGCTCAGAAAATATACGTATGTTTTGCAAAGGTAAACGTATTATACGTTTTTTCGTAATAATATACATTTATATTTGGAGAACTGTTGCCTGATTCATTGCATTAAAAAAAAATTCAAAACGGTATCTAGTTACAGCATAGTAAACATCAAATATCTAAAATAAGTCTCATCAGTATCATTTCAGCTCTACTACATTTTTCATTGTTCTATCGTTTCTGTTACTTTCCTTTCAACTAATAAACATTTTTAAATCGGTTCACTACTAATAATGTTATCATGTTATTTGCATAAAATAAAGACTTCTATTTGAAATAAAAAAATGCTTTCATAGACTATATTGGGCCTATATATATTATTTTCTTCGCTAATGCAATATCAGTTTTTCAGTTTAGAAAAGACATCACGACAGATGGTGTATTAAAGTCATATAAATGCAAAAACAGTTCAGTATTGATAATAAAAATTGAAAATAAGAAAACCCTCTGAAATTAGTGGATTTATTTAATATTTACGATATTTGTGAATATCCTTCTAAAGCGCTCGAAAATAATTACAGTAATAAAATTTCTGTTTTAATTATCTTATATGTGAGGCTGTGTAGGAATATGTGAGATAATATGGTGTACACCCTTTATGGTGTGCATAACATAAAAAGTACAGCGTAGGATAAATATTGAAGTTCGAAGATGATGTAAAGTTACGTCTAAAGATTATTTCGTGAAAACTAACTAAATAATTATTTGATGTTAAATAACTAATTTTCAGTAATATGCTTTAGTCACATGAAATAAAATGTATTAATAACAGTAAACTTGTATTTAATTATTTTATTAATTAATTAATTTATTTATGTTTTCAAATTTCAGGCAACCGAAGCGCCGGCAAGAGGTAAAAGTGGTTCTATCATTGGAGATTACTTAGATCTGAGATATTCTCCGGATTTACTGGACAGGTGAACATGAGTAAAATAATTATTTTAATGTCTTATTATGGTCAAAATGGAAATAAATGTTACTATCCATTAATGCTTTTGTAGTGAACGACAACCATTTTTGTTGAAAACTTCAAGATTATGTTTTATATACATTTAAAATTAAAAACAAATTTAATTGCAACCATGAATTTGTTCATCACAAAGTTTAGAATCATTCTTAATGGAAAAGCAGCCACTTCTAAACTAAATTTTTTTTGTATTGTGATGTTGAGAGGCCCCAACTTGTCAGCAATAGTAGTAGTGACTGCTATGAACTGGAAATTACACAGACTCTTAAGAAGGGTTTAACTCCCTTTTTATTTCACTCCCTTTTTATTTTTTATTCCCATTTTTATTTCAGAAGTCACAGTTGCGTTCACTCGACGCTCACAAACTACGCCGACCCGGCGGTTAAACAAAAATAGAAAAGTACAATTAAAAATGAATGACAGGATGAATAACTAACGAAGTCACTATCTACGAGGCTCTATAATTGTAACTATCTTAACCGCGTTCTAAGATACAGCTGAGATTCAGAAAACTTTCTGATTAAGAAGTTGAAAGATTCAACTAACTGCCGAAGTAGGCACATAGGCCGAAACGCGCGGTTCTTAAATTTCTACCTAGCAACCTTCACGCTCGTGATTCAAGAAGCACACACTTACGAATCTCGTTTCCCTTCTATTTAACTCAAATTACTTCTGCTAAAATTTAAATACTCTGCGGGTTCTACTAAAATTTACATACTCTGGCATTGGCAATTCTAGGGGAAAGTAAAGGCTTGACAGGAAAGATAGCTTAAAATAAATGTTAGTTAAAATAAACATAAACCCTACATTTGCCGCTGCCAGAATTTGGTAAACTTTGGAAGCAGGTCCTAGAAACGACCTGTTGAAAAAGTTTCCATATTCTGATCTAAAACTCAAGAGCTCCGTTTGCATAAAACAAACTGTTTTCTCACAAATTAGAATCATTTCTGTAGATACATAAGATTACCATATCTTCGTACAGCATCATTTCTGGTCTTCAGCAATCAATCTTTTCTCTTCCTTCCAGCATCTGGAAGGAATAAGTATCAGTATCTTCTAAATACATTATGATTTACACTTTCTTAACACTGTATAAAGTTTTCGTTTTCGATCCTTTTATTTTCCTTAATTAACTGCTTAATTCACATTTATTCAAGTATTCAAACATGAATTTAACTTTACCCTGGTTCTCCACCATGTGTGGTGTCAAACGGGAACATTCGTGTTTTTGTATTACAACACTTCCCCTAACCACAATGATTTGTTAGAATTCCAACAACCAAATAGGCACACCTTAATCGACAAACTGAAACTCGATGAGCTATGTTTAACATTCTTAAAATTCAAGTGTAGGTGGAGAACCCTACAAAACACATTCATTCTAAATTCCCCCTCATTCATCTTTAGACATGCAGGCTTTCGCTCTACAGCAGGATTTTATCTACAGTTTAATACTTAAATTTGAATTCATTTTTTCGAGTATTTACTTTTAGCATCTAAAATTTTATGCTTCTAGACTAAATTCCACTTTTACATAACTTTCAAGTATTTACGTATATTTGCAAAATTCTAATACATATGATTTTTACAATTTACCATAAAATGAGTAAGATAAAAATAAAATTTTACTTCACGCTTTCTTCGCCAAGCTGGCGGCACTGAAACTAAATTTTTCATTAATACAAGAATACGAAGTTATTTTACTTTCGGCCAAATTTTGGCTTTAACATAACAGAATTAGTCTTTCGACCAACAGGAACTGCTTGCTCTTAGATTTTACACTTAAAGAAAATAATACTTTTGCCTTGGCTAAATAAAGTAAAAAAAAAACTAAGTCTCAACCGAGACAAATTGACTTCCGTCAAAACATAGAACTTCGTATTTACGCATAACATTTCGGAACAACAACAACAACAACAAAAAAAAAAAAAAAAATTATAGAAGATTTTAACTTATCTTTGAGTTTTAGATGCTTGGAACTCCGACTTCCTCTTCTGGCAGAATTGGTCCCAAGTTATGGAATTCATAGAAGTCAATCTTCGCCTTTGGGTTCTTCGAGTTTCGTCCATGGTGACTTTTCTTTTTCGCCCTCTGTACGCCGGCCTCTTGGGGTGGTAGTCTTCGGGTTCCTGTCTTTTCCGTTTTGCCCATGGACGGCTGGTCTTGGCGGCTTCCGGTCGGGAATCTTGCTTGAATTTCTTCTGTTGTTGCCAATCTTTTCGTTCCTCCTTCTGTCTTTTCCTTGCATTGAACGGCGGCCTTGTTTGCTCCTGTCTATCTGGCCCTGGAAGTGGTTTCCTCGACGCAGACTTTCTACTGTGGAAAGTTGTATCTGGTCTTTTCCTATTTACCAAAGATTCTTTACGCGGCGGGGTTGATTTCTTGCATTTCTTGAATGCTGGAGTCTGACCATTTTCCTTCCTTCTTTTCGGGTCCCTATAATGACTTGTAGAAGGGCTAGGTTCCTCTTGTGTTCTCTGTTTCTTGGGTGGTGGAGCGGGTGGCGTTACTTCTTTTGCGCTTGAGTCCTGCAAGGAACTTTTAAGGATTTCAAAATCATTTTGATTATAATATTTTTTTAACCTGGTCGGGAACTTGCTTTACAGATTTTCCCTCTCTTGTTCTTAAGGTACAATAGGACTCCCTTGATTTCCTGAATTACATAGGGGCCTTCAAATTTTGGAGCCAACTTTGCAGTGAAATTGTCTGGGGCACTTGATAAAGAAAATTTCCGCTTTAACACTTTATCCCCAACTTTAAAATCTGCTTCACGGCGTTTTCGATCATAGTAAAGTTTCTGTCTATTTCTTGCCGTATCCGAGCTTTTAACCGCCTGATCAATAAGTTTCTGTATATCTTTTTGTTTGAATTCTTCCTCTCTTTGTTGCACAAAGAATAATTTATCTAGTGGCGTAATTAACTTCCGTCCTAAAAATAATTCTGCTGGAGTTTTCCCCGTAGTCTCCTGATTTGCTGTTCTTAAAGCATAAGCTAACTCATTTATGTAACCATCCCAGCGCTTCAGATGTATGCTAACATAACTTCGAATTATTTTTACAACATTTTTATTAACTCTTTCTGCGATGTTTCCCTGTGGTCTATACGGAACCATTTTGGTATGGCGTATGCCAAGTCCAGTGCAAATGTTTTCAAAAATTTGGCTAACGAATTGTTTACCGTTATCGCTAATGACTTTTATCGGTGCACCGTATTTTAAAATGTATCTGTGTAAGAATGTATCTGCGACTGTTTTGGCTGACGCGCGTTTAAGTGGAATAATTTCTGTCCATTTTGAAAAATGATCTACAATTACTAAAAGAAAACGATTTTTATTTAACTCACTCTGGGGGAAAGGACCAAGAAGATCTATGCCTAAAATTTCATTTGGAAATGTAGCGCGAATGCTATTTAAGTACCCGGCCGGGCTGTAATTAATATAATTTATTAACTGACATCGATTGCAGGACCTGACATACGCAGTTACTATTTTGTATAATTGCGGGAAATATACCGCCTCGCGTACCCTTTTTAAGGTCTTTCTGACCCCTAAATGACCCGCTGTTTTTGCGTCGTGTAATTCCTTCAAAATGCTTAATCGAAGCGAGGCTGGGATGACTGGTTTATATTCGAAATTTTCGTTTGTTGCTTTCGTATAAAACAATAAATTATCTATTATTTCATAGTTTTCTGATCTACTTCTTATCGCATCGATATCTGTGTGTTCAAAGCTTTCGGGGTTTTTCAAATACGCATAGATACTTCCAAATTCAGGATCAGCTTTCAATTCAGCAATAATTGTTTCTCTAGAATCTAAAATTTTTGAAGTCAACACAGCGCAATTGAGTTCATTGCCTTCATCGTCCAGTTTTATTCGAGACAGTGCGTCAGCAACATTGTTTTCCTTACCCGGTTTATATTTAATTATTAGGTTATACTCTTGAAGTTTTAAAGCCCATCTTATTAACTTGGGCGTTAGGTTTTTCCCCGAGTAAAGTCTACCAACAGCCGCATGATCCGAAAAGACTGTTAAATAACGAAAAAGAAGATACCGATAAAAGAAGAAACGCTTTGCAGAAATAAACTCGAAATTTGTGTACAGCCATTATTACGGCTAATGTTTCTCTCTCTGTAGCTGTATAATTTCTTTGCGTAGAGTTTAAAGTTTTACTAAAAAATACCAAAGGATGGCCATTTTGCATGAGAACCGCACCTACGGCATGGTCCGACGCATCGGCTGCAATTTCCAGGTTTTTGTCCCCTTCCGGGAATTTCAAAACAGGGGCATTGATGAGTGCTTCTTTTAACCTTTCAAATGCAGTATTTGCCTCTGCTGTCCACGTAAACTTACTTTTCTTTCTTTTAATTACTAACAAAGGTTCAACAATGTTCGCAAAATCTTTTATGAATGACCGATAATAAGAACATAACCCAAGGAAAGAAGAAAGTTTCTTGGTGGTGTTGGGAGGTGGGAAATACTTGATTGCTTTTATTTTTGAATCCTGAGTTTCTATACCCTTTTGCGAAATTTTATAACCCAGACATTTAAGTTCTTTAGTCGCGAACTTGCATTTTGATGCGTTAATTGTAAGACCGGCCTCTTTTAATTATTTAAAAATCTCTTCTAAATCTTTAATATGTTGTTCCAACGTACTACTCGTTATATTTATATCATCTAGATAGATTAAAGTTGATTTTCCTAGGACAGGCTTTAGAACAATGTCCATAGCTCTCTGGAATGTTGACGGTGCCCCACACAACCCAAAGGGCATGCGTAAAAATGCATAAGTGCCCGATTTTGTGATAAACGCGGTTTTATGTATGTCTTCGGGTCTCATAGCTATTTGATAGTAGCCGGACGTTAAGTCCAACGTAGTCATGTATCTCGTAGACTTAATCTTTCTAATAATTTCCTTTATAACCGGCAAAGGGTAAACTGGGAATTTAGTAACACTATTAAGCTTTCTGTAATCGATAGCAAACCTCCAAGCCCTTTTATCCGAGGGAGGGAACTCATTCTTTTTCCTACATAGTACGACTGGACTCGCGTAGTCACTATTTATGGGCGTTATTATCTGGTTCTTTAACATTTCCTGAATGTGTTCTTCAATTATTTGTTCTTTCTGTTTATCATACCGGTAACGTTTAGTCCTACAGGGTTTGTCGGCAGTTAAATGTATATCATGCGTAACAATTTGACAATTACCAGGCCGTTCTGAAAACAAGTTTGAAAAAGTACTCACCACTTGCTGGATGGCTTGGCTTTCATGGTCATTCAAATGGCTAAGGTCCACTCGCGGTTGTTTCACTGGCTCCACCACCCTCCGATCCATTTCCAGCATAATCGAATTTTCCTGAAAATTCAGTTTGGCCTTCGCGGCCTTTAAAAACTCCATGCCTAAAATGACTGGACTGCCTAAAATGACTGCAAATTTTTGACCACAAAAATTAATACTTTGAGGCTACATCTTTTACCTGTATTTGTAATGATAATTTCCCAATGCATTGACAAGTTTTTCCTTGCGTTGCTATAATTTCTGTGTTTTTATTTTTAAATAATCGTAACCTATTAAAATTCTTCTTAAAGAATGTATCACTCATAAAATTACCTTCTGCCCCTGTATCGATGAGGGCTTCTACTAGTACATCGCCAACCAGGACTTGTATAATCGGTAATTGTGAGTTCTTTACCATGATTTATTTAGGTATCTTCTTGAGGGTTTTTTCGAAACTTCCGGGGTCTGGACCCTCGCTTTTACAGGCCCCTCTACTCGTTTAAAGCTTTCCTTTCAACTTCTGTCTTCTGGGTACGCGGACGGTTGTTTTCAAATTTCCTTTTTGGGCCTTGACCTTCGAGCTTCGATGAGTTGGCTTGATAGCTCTTTCCCAAATAAGAGCGATTTATGTTTCCGGTCTATTGATTTGAGGATTGCCTTCGGAGACTTTGAGAATACGATGCCCCTCTAGCTTTTTCCGCTATTCTGCGATTTTGGAACTTGACCGCCAACTCGAAGAGTTCCTGCAAGGTGCTTGGGTTTCGAATTTCGAAGTAATCTTGGACAGCAGGTAGCAATCTTGGTAAGATTATTTCAATAATCTCCGCGTCGGGTTTCTTCCCATACAGCATATCCGTCAGCTTAACTTTTCACAGAATAAAGTCCGTCAAATTTCTATATTTCGTCGATAAAAACTATATAGCTCGGCTTCTAGCTTTGCTAGGTCTTTCACTATGGGGAAGACCTTTAATAATGATCTTTTGAAATTTTCAAAGGTATATGTTTGGCCTCCGAATTCCCCTAATAAAAATTTCCCTATATTCTTCCACCATAGTGAGGCCTGTCCTCTTAGTGCAGACGTGGCAATGGCAACTTTTTGTCTTTCAGGCACAGGGTATAGCTGGAAATGATTTTTCGAGGCCTTCTAAGAATATCGCCACTGAATTTTTTCCGTCGAAATTGACGTTTGGCTTGATTGATGCTCTCATCGTCTAGAACAGGTATCCAAATCCTTCTAATTGGTTCGCCATTTCTTGTTGTTGGAATTGTACAGGAGCTTCCATCCAGTTTTCGGCCATTTCAGTTCGTAAAGTGTTCGGGCGCCAATGTGATGTTGAGAGGCCCCAACTTGTCAGCAGTAGTAGTAGTGACTGCTATGAACTGGAAATTACAGACTCTTAAGAAGGGTTTAACTCCCTTTTTATTTCACTTTAGTCAAGTCACAGTTGCGTTCACTCGACGCTCACAAACTACGCCGACCCGGCGGTTAAACAAAAATAGAAAAGTACAACTAAAAATGAACGACAGGATGAATAACTAACGAAGTCACTATCTACGAGGCTCTATAATTGTAACTATGTTAACTGCGTTCTAAGATACAGCTGAGATTCAGCAAACTTTCTGATTAAGAAGTTGAAAGATTCAACTAACTGCCGAAGTAGGCACATAGGCCGAAACGCGCGGTTCTTAAATTTCTACCTAGCAACCTTCACGCTCGTGATTCAAGAAGCACACACTTACGAATCTCGTTTCCCTTCTATTTAACTCAAATTACTTCTGCTAAAATTTAAATACTCTGCGGGTTCTACTAAAATTTACATAATCTGGGATTGGCAATTCTAGAGGAAAGTATAGGCTTGACAGGAAAGATAGCTTAAACTTAAAATAAATGTTAGTTAAAATAAATATAAACCCTATAGCATTATCCAACTTCTTTCATTTGCTAGTGTTTATGATTATTCGGGGGGAAGGTTATCATTCAGTAGTTTAAAAAAACAATCAAAATGGAAAATAGAATCCTAGTCTTCAGACGATAAGTAGTAAGAGCACATATATCGAAAGGTCAGGTTGTAGATTCTGAACTGTGCATATTCCAAATACAATAGTTGACTTTAATAACTAGAATAATGAATAGATTTGCTTCTCCGTCTTACCGCGTCTCTTCTTGGTATAATTGGAAAGCACGTCTGGCTGGCAATAGGGATGTTCTATGTTCGAGTCTCGGTCAGGACATTGCACATTTTTCATTTCTCCTGCGGCAATTTAACCTAATGGCATCTATAACTTATTGCTACTCCGTTCAGTTTTATGCAGTCAATTGCATGGAGTATATAATACAAATTTTAAACTACTGATTTAATATTAAATTTTTGAGATATCAGAAAACATTTTAAAATAAATATCAGGAGTATAATATGCACGTAAAAAGTAAGTGAATTTGCATTTATTATAAATTTGAATAATTTTAATTATAGAAGAAGAAACTGTATTTTGTATTACGTGTATTGTTATAAAAATAAAGGCAGATTATTTGCGTTCATATTAAGGATACTAAAGTTTAAATGAGAATTTAATTTCTTCAGATTTACAGAAGATGAAGAAGCAGAAGAGGATGATTCTAATCTAAGACGAGCAAAATCTATGGATATCAGTTTTCCGATAAAAAGAAGATCAAAAAGTGCAGACAGACAGTCAGGTGAGAAGATTTTCAAAGAAAGCCTAGTTTCCACATATTAATCGGAGCACTATAACTTCTTTGGCTGAAAGACTAAATGTTAATGCAAAATTTATTTCTTTCATATCACATATAAACAAATTTAGAGATTTACAAGAATAAAGAGCTTAATGTAAATTTTACAAAATTCATTACGTACAGCTAGATATTCAGTTTTACTAAAATGAATTAAATGATGTATGAATGTTCTTAGGAACTAGGGAATAAAGTGATATTTTTCTTAGTTGTTACATTACACAATTATAAAAAATATTTCCCTTTCTTCTTCGTTTCACTGATTATAAGCATTACATATGTAATTGTATATTTTCCATAAAATGGACAATTAGTAGTGTGTCTTAATATAATTCTTTAAATTATTTAAATTCATACTCCTGTAACATGATCAGGGATAGAACATTCTTATTCCACATTCAGATGTAAATTAATTTTCCTTTTTAGATCTCATGTTAATTATCTTAAATGCTGACACAGCTAATTATACACCTAGAGATGAAAAGCCATCATTCATGATTTTCATGTTAATTTTTAACTATAAGTGTATATCTTTTAGTATACAACTGTTCAAATAAATAATTTTATTTCTGTTTAAATTAGTTTAGAAATTTAAGACTTCTTTTCAATACTCTTAACTGAAATGTCAATTTGAAATTTTTTATATGAGAACAAAACATTAATGATGCCATTAAATATATAATTTAGGTAATGGCGAATATCAAAGAAAAAAAGTACTTTTCAAATTCTTGATTAAATTATGCTAACAAGCTCATTACTTATAGCATTTTAGACGCAAGAACTTAACAGCATGGGCTCTTCAATAAAACCTGTACACCCCCATATAGTATATATATATACATATATATTATAAGCTAGGTTGTAAGTACAATACTAAAAAGACCAATTTTGGTCAAAATCTTTTGCGCAATATGCTGCAAAAAAGATATAAAATATTAAAGAAAACTACTAGCTTTAATTTAGCAATAGTCCCTTTAATTCCTCACTTTAATTTGGCTATGTCCCATTCCTGTCTGTGATATCTAAAAATTTATCTGCATTGCGCCATTATGTAAAAGCAGTATTGTGGATACTTCTTGTCAAATCACAGTTTCAAAGTTTAAACAAGGAAATCAATTCTATGAATACCCTTTTACTGAAATGCCCAATAACTTTCTTACCTTTTTTTTGCCGTGCTGAGATGTGGTACTGCATAGTTCTGTTCTCTTTCTTGTCCATTATCTAAAAAATGTGATATGCTACAAAACGTTGTGGGAGTGCTTATTGCATTCATAATGGATGATGTGAAAAGATGAATATTTGTTCCCAAAATTAGTTATCAAGAAATAAAATTATGCGTTATATCTAAGACACATCTACTAAGTTCGTTTTCTCTGCCATGTGATCTTATGTATCTACGCTGTCTTCTAATCTACAAGTCATCTACAGAATTATTATATATATATAATTAAGGACGGAGGTTTAAACTCAGTCAGGAGTACCATTCCAACATTAACACATTTTGTTTTTTCATATCCTTCCAGAGTATTCAAAAGAACAAATTTTCCAAATATTTTTCTTTATAAAAATTCCCAGTACCTAAATTCGTAGTTTCTTTGTATATATATTTCTCTCCTATGTGTTCAATGTCAGATCAAAACTATAACTTTTAGTTATATTGCAATATTAATACATTTTAAAATTACGTTTTGATTGCCTGTTAAGAATAATTATTTATGGAATTACTGTGATACATGCTACTTTCTAAAGTTTCATATTCCAGCACGGCAATCTCTGAACCAATCAGATAGTGGCGTTTCAACTGTCCGGGATTCTTGCGAACCAGACGAGAATTGGGATATGTCCCCTCACAGCCCTGGAAATCGTCACGAGAGTGATGAGGGTGATGATGAGGAGGACGATGGCAGGGACACCCAAAAGAGTAGCAGAAGAGATTCCAGAACTCCTAGCAGGATGAGTCGGACATCATCTGTACAGTCACCTAGCTTGGACAAAGTAAAGTTATTCAATATAACAAATAAACTGAATAAACAATTGGATTAATTTAATAATTAAAAAATAATATTGTTTCTAAAAAGGTTAAACAATTTTTGAAATTATTTGCTGCTGAAGAAAAAGGGCATGTGTCTGATAACCCTCAAAATAGATACCGCTCTATTCAAAATCTTTCTAAACTTGTAAGGTGTTTCTCCCTCTTTTTACCGCGTTTCTTCGTGTTTTAATTGGAAAGTACATCTGGCTAGCAATCGGAAAGCTTCGAGTCCTTGTGAGGGCAATGCACCTTTTTTAAGTTTCCTGTTTTAAACAATCCTAATAACTCCACAAATTGTGGTTGCTTTTTTGCCTAATTTTAAATTTAACTTTGATGTGCTTCTCTCCCTACGTAAAGGATTTCTGATTTCTTTTAAGCGTCTTTATAAACATACGGACAGTCCGAAGTTTTCAAGAGCGTTTATTATTGCCAAGAGGCTGATGAGCACCTAACCTAACTTAGCTGTTCTGTCGATGACGAAAAGAAAGTAGTATTTATTGACTGAAGGCTCTTACTATTAACAGCTAGCCGTAAATTGCGGAATAAAAACGCATAATTTTGGCTATTTATTAAACTTTTATGTCTAAACTGTTCATAACTGCATAGATATCAGATACAAATGTAATATTAATAAATTTATTCAAGGCAACGAAATTTTTATCTGAATGTCTCAAAATCAAAACAGAAAATTTTACTTATTACGTCCCACTCTTTGGCCTTTTGAAATAGCATAACATCTTATAATAAACATTTAAATATTAATATAATTGAGCATCTTTCTATACATCTGCAAATTCAAAAATGTCAGATAATTTTCATTCGAATATTTCGTAATGATGTCAACGACAGCTAAATGTTAAAATTAATAATAGATATCAAAACATAACGTGGAAACTTGACATACTTTTTCGGTGTGTAAAATCTGCAGTTTAAATGCATAAAAGAGGTTATTATAACAAATCACTCTTATAGATGTTAATTAATCCAGATATCTATGCAGTAGAATAACGAAATTAAAAGCCAAGCCTACTATAAGACTGATTAGTAATTTCGTTGCACTTCAAATTTGTCTTCAAGATGCTGTTACCTACTTTTTCAGTTAGAGAAGAAATTGTGTAGAGTAAAAATACATTAATGAAATTTTTTCCTAGATTTGAATGAAGTAACGAGTTTATGTCTTTTCTTTTAAATGCAGAAAATGATAATCATCAAATCATGTGATGAAATCATGAAACTCATTATTATTTACTCGTCCTTCAGAGGATTATTTTGGAATATAATTTTAAAATTCAATATCTTTTCCGTATCCTTAATAAAAGATTAATTCTCTAAAAAGTGGATAAGAATTAGTTTTTATCTAAAGTACTAATTCTTAAGTGGTTGAATTATGTTATTTCTTATTATATCAGCGACATTTACAATATTACACAAACATTTTTCTAAGTAATTTTAAACCTAAATTATTGATCTTAGTTCAAAATTTGTGATAGTTGTATAATATTAAAAAAATGTACATTAAGAAACGGAACTATTTCCACGCTTGCATGCAGATTTCTCATATAAATATATCATAATGTCTATTTTTAGGTTTCCAAACTGGAAAGTAAAAATAGTAGTGGGGTGTCATTTCGAATGAAATCGTGTGCCAGCCAAGATTCGCTTCTCGATCCAGAAACGTTCCCCAGAAGAAAGATTTCTGACATCAAGAAACAACTAGGAATTGAAGACAAACCTGCCAAGTAAGGAACAGAAAACAGATTTAACTATCAGTATTCCTGGATTTTTATTATTATGTAAACATTTATATGAGAGAAGTATTTTTTGAATTTGGGCATCAAATAATTCAAACGATCATCGTACATTTGGATGATTTATAATCTAAGTAACTACCAATGTTAACAAATCTATATATTACGAATTTATATATTAGAAAATCATCGAAATTTATGGTCCTAGTGTACTAGCAAATGTAAACTTCGAAGAAAGCCAATTTTTTATTTTGAGGATTTTTATCTCCCAAATGGAGAAATTGTAATTCCTGGTTATTGATTATGGCGATATTTTGGATCTTAAAGCTTAAAAACAGTTAGTTACCTGTTAGCACTGCTTAAAATAGATTACAAAATGTTCCCTTAATAAATTTAATTCCTTAAATGTTTATGATTAAAAAATAAGACTGAATTCATTAGATGAGAAAAAATTGTATCTTAAGCAATTAATGAAGTTATAAAAGTATATATACAAAATATCTTTTTGCATTATATACTCAAATGAGACAGTAAACCGCTCTTAACAGATTTTTAAGGGCAACAAAACAAACAAAGTAAATATAAGTAAAAAAGAATTTACGATTAAGAAAATGTAACTGTGAAGTAAGAAAGAGACTTTAATAGATCAATCAATTGAAAAGGAGATTTATTTCTTCACATCTGTAGAAGTCTGCTTACAATAAAACCATTTACAATATACCAGAGATCTGTTGTGAAATATTCTATTAAATCATCGCACAGTTACATAGAATTAAAACAAATCATACTTCAAAAAGAAATTTTTCTCAAATTTGATATGTAATTGACTCTGAAACATCAAATAAATCTCAAAATAATTCCTTTTTCTTTTATCTTAGTTGGACCCATAGCTGGTCGCCAAATCCCCGGAAATGTTCTACTCCAAAAGAAAAACTTTCGCCTGATGGAACTCCAGAGAAAGGCATCATGCCACCAACTCCTTTACCGAGGACAAAAATGATCACATCAACGATTGACAACAAAGATAAAGTAAAAAAAAATTATTCTGTGCTTTAATAGTTACATATTCGAATGATGTAATTCGCAATTTTGGTGTGAAGTTATAATAAATAGTATTTAAACAACAATATCAAAGATTTTGTTTGATAAATATTAGTTTTATTTGATAAGTTTTTTTCCACTGCTTGCTACTCAACTAATTTCTTAGATTTTCAATATTTCGACAGATAACGGTTAAGTTTTTTTACAAGATTTTAATGTGTTAAGGTACCAATTTCTGTGAGGAAACTTTGTTAAAAAGACTTCGTTTATATTAAATATTTCTTGGGATTAATAATAACTACCACGAATTCAATGAACAGACAGCATCAGAAATTCTAAAACGCTGTCTCTTTCTAGGCAATATTTGTCAAAATTCAGAAGTTCAAGATTTGAATTTATCGAACCAGTTAGGGCTTCCTACACTAAGATGCACTGAACTCTACTTTTACGCGTTCTTTTTAATATTCCCATAAAACTTAACACTTGGAGTAATTGCTGCATATGAAAACATAAATTTAGAAGTTTCCATGCTTCTGCAAAACATTTTCGCATATTTTTACTTAAAATCTTTGACTGTGTAGAAAGTAAAAGTTAGGGCGTGCTACACTAAGATGCACTTAACTCTACTTTTACGCGTTCTTGTTAATATTCTCATGAAACCTAATACTTGGAGTTATTGCTGCAAATGAAAACATAAATTTATATGTTTCTGCAAAACACCCCCATTGTTGCATTGTATATGCACCCCCATTTTTATTTAAAGGGGAGTTTATATGTTTCTGCAAAAAAATATCGCATATTTTTGCTTAAAATCTTTGACTGTATAGAAAGTAACATGGTGGAAAAAATATTGCAAGGCAAAAAAGGTTGCCGTTTAAAACTTCATGGGAGAAAAGAAAGTAATAAGAAAACATTGTAGTTCCAGAACATAGTGGTAGAAAATAAAGCAATGTTTTTGCAGCTTGAAAATATCGTAGTAAATGATAAATCATCTATAAGTCATCGCATGATGATAACATTGCAAACATACATTTTCTGACTGAAAAAAACATTTAATGAATTTCCACTTAATGATTTGCGAGAAGAAAAGAAGCAAGTGATATTTTTACTTCTATATTGACTTATAAAATTTTAACTGAAAAAATGAAGAAGAAAACTTAAGCGTTAAAAATCTGGAAATTAGTAAAATTTAATGCTACGTGTAGCAGCTACGTATGTTGCTTCCTTTTTTCTAATTTTTTAATACTACTATATTTATTTTTGAAAATCTGCTAAAACGTCTTTGTAAAAAAGTTAGTTAAAAATGACTTCTGATAGTTAGGAAGGTAAGTTGAAAATTCTATTAACTGCTACATGTCGTATTAATATCTAATAATTTCCATATTTTGAATGTTTAAGTTTCCTTTTTGCTTTTTCAGAAAGCATTTGTAAATTGAGAGAAAATTATAAAACACAGTTAAAAATTATTACTTGCTTCTTCCAGCGCTCACTGAGCATTCGGAAATTCATTTCCGAAATTTTATATTCGAAAATTTTATAGTCATAAAACACATTTCTGTAATGATCATGCAGTAATTTGTAGGTGCACTATTTTTTACCATAATATTTTATACAGCGATTGTTTAAAACAGTGAAGATTTTGCTTCGAAATCGTTTTCTACCATTGTTTAAGAATTGCGATGTTTTTCTCCTTGTTTGCTTTATTCGCACGATGTTTTGTACGATTGTACATTTAGGTTTTCCATATGTACCATGTCTTCTATTCCTTTTTTCCTCCGCGACGTACTCATATGTGATGTTTTCGCCGACCTACATTTAGACATAAGTCTCTCGATACGTCCCATAATCGTTTGTTTGCTGTTATTAATTAAGTGCCGTAATAGTACTTAATGTATACAAGAATACTTAATTGCATTTTTGATTCTATATATCGTAAAATTTTCCGACAGTTTTTATATCTATCAGATACATCTCAAAGTTTGATATCTTTTACAGAAAATCATTTTTTATTAAAGCTCTAGAAAAGTTTTGGAAATCTAACTCCCAGCTTAAGCAAAATAACAGAGTTTCAATGTAATTTCACACAAGCAATATTCAGGACATTTTCTGATAAGACACATATAAGTGGTTACTTCAAGAATTATATCATGTCTCGGGATTTCCAAGAAGTTAGTTTCCTTCTGTATGCTTTTGTTTTTACTTGAGTCATGATTATCAGCCTGAAAACGATAGACTTTTATTTCCTTTTTAGGAGGAAACAGACAGAACTGAAGCAAGCAATTCAGAATTAAATAATAATTCTGTAGAAGAAAGCGATTACGAATACGAGCCGACTGGTCCAGCCGAACAGACATTTAAAGTAATATTTGTAGGCGATGCAGGAGTAGGAAAGTCTTCTTTTGCTCTTAGAATTAGTAAAGGTGTATTTGTGAGACACATGAGTTCCACTTTAGGTAAGATATCGTACCATTTAATAGAACCGATTCATTTATTCAAAGCTGTATTTTCAAATTAAGCAATATAAATTAAATTCTTGTAAACTGTATTGATAAATATATTAAATGTAACTAAGATTAATGGTAATACATGCACAAAAAAAGGTTTAATTTGTTAACAAAATTATTGTCATTTTTCCTCACATTTTACTAACTTTTTGTATCTTAGATACGAACTAAAAATGGAATGTGAATGCAAACGATACAGAACTATATTATGAAACGAATAAAATTAAAATAATATGCGATAATGAGATTGTAAGTTGAATATCACATAAATAAATTCAGATTAATAAGAAATGTGATATCCGCCTAATTCTGCGCATGTTGTAAAATCCCTTGTAACCGGCACCCAGTTAGCGAACAGTATCAAAATAACAGCACTTTTTGAAGTCTACATTTAAATTCCAAATTTAGGCCTATGAGATAAACAAATGCGATGGGCAATCTAAAGACTTGAAGACATTGTTTCTCCTTTGTTCCTCGTCATCTAGTTGGATAACCAACTAGACAATCAAGGAATTATCAAGAATGTAAAGATGAGACACTGATCCTTTTTTACGCGTTCATGTGTGAACTTTGAAAGTAGTGTCTAAGATTTTCAGAAAACGCTCGCTCTGATGGATGCTACATTTATTTTGTCTCTCTCCTAGTATATCATGCTCAAAGGCTCATAGGCTACCGACAGACTTCTTTTGTTGCAGTTTCTACATATGGCATCAAGAAAGATGAGCAAGTCGGTTCTAGAAATGCATGCTTAATTATCCTGAAAAACTTACCTGCGCGGTCCTGTAGCTGCCGGTTGAAAGAGATTCTACTGTATATAAAAATGCAATTTCGTATTCCAAGAAAGTTTCGTATTCCAAGATAACCTGATTAGTTAAAGCTTAAAGTTAGGCATAGATTTCAGGTCTCCTGTTTTTTAATCAAATCAGGTACATCTTTTATTTTTTACAACCTATCTCGATGCAAAACGTTCTACTATCCGCTGAAAACTTAGTTGTCTAGTCCTTGTGCTGCACCTACTACGAGCAGTGACAGACAGATATTTAATAGTTGTTTTTCAACAAGGATGTTGTCAAAAACTTCCTAGAAACAGATTCAAAGATTTTAAATTATGGCCAGAGAGCAGGGATTGTCTTTCTGGAAGCAGTCAACCATCTAGCCATTTCTATAACTGTCTGTCCTTTCTAATGACCAATAGTTACTGACTTCTCAATTTTTCTAAATGATTTCTAAATGAAATTCTTCCCTGAATTAACAATTTTCGACTCGAATTCAAAATGATTCATCGGAAACGTACTTTGAACAAAGTGCTCGTGACTTTTGAATTTTTGTCATTATTTACGGTTTAGAAAAAAAAAAAAAAAAAAAAAAAAACATTAGTCAAATTGAATTGATAATGCTAATAGCGGTTTGCCTCTTGCTTGTAATATAAATAAATTAGATTGACTTTCTAGAGATTGCTAAATGTTTTTGGAGTTTGGAAACGTGAGAAATCAACTGTGTTTTTCATGGCATTCGAATGGAAAGTCTTTCAATTGTTCGTTGAGTGTACTGATGATCATGAGTTATCATCCAGTACATGTTTAAATTCGGATCTACTGTGTAGAATACTTATCTTTTGAGTGATAGAAATGTCAGCTTATAAGGTATTTCTCCAGCCTTCTCAGCGTGCCTTCGTGGTTTAGTGGTTCTGCACGATGGGCTGGTATTCTAGAGGTCTGTGGTTCGATTCTCGGCGAAGGCAATTGCTCATTTTTTCATCTTGCCTACTTCAAAAAAAAATACCTAATGTCTCTAAAAGTTAATTGCTAGTTGGACATGGTAACCACTTGCGCTACAAGAGCACGCATGGAGGAATGCGATAATTCCTTTAAAATGTATGAAATGTAAGTATTTTTATGTACATAAAAATAACGTTAGACACCAAAACAATTTTGGGAGGAATATTTTTAATTTTTCAATGATTTCAGAATTTTTCAGCGAACCATCTGTGTCAAGCGTTTGTTTAATCGCCAGTGTCAAGACTTTTTTCTAATATATTATAGTTAAGAGTGATTTAAGAAGAGTTTCAGAAGATATTTTTTATGTGGCAACAATAAATACTCTTACATCAGATCACAGAATGCAAAAAAAAAATCTGGAATGTAGAATATTCATTATAAGGAGATGTCGTCTACACTACTCTTTATTCTCAGATCGAAAGATCCGCAGTTCGAATCTCGCCGAGGGCATAGGTTATTTTCTCACGCTTCCTGCTGTGGACTCTACAGTGGGGTCCGAACAGAAATGTGGTGGAGGATGATAAGTCACCAACTAGGATTTGCTCAACTGGTCTGTCGTTCTACTTTGTCTTAGTCATCGAATTCAAGTGAGAGAAAATGTGAGGAATTTTCGCCTTCCCCACTGCTCATTGACATGGTGTAACTAGTGTCAAGTTCGGTTAGTCAAAAGATGCAGAGGTGGAATTTCAGCTAGACCATTGCTGAATTTTCGTATTTCCGGTTTCAGAAAATCTAACAGACTCTACACCATTACAGTGGTAAACGAAATGCGCATTATTTTCAGTAAAAAACCGTTTTCCAAACCATTTGACAAAAATCATGCATATAAACACCCAGACAGGGGGAAAAAGTATTTCCTCTCTTATCGATAATTTTTATCGAATTATTATAAAGGTAGCTTGAGTACGAGGTAGTCGTATATAAGTAGTCTAAAGTTGCATATGTAGATAGGTAGAATATGTTAAAATATTTTCTTCGTACTTTTGTTTTAATAACATATTTTGTAAAAGCGTAAATTTATAATGTTTACATACCTTTGTAGTAGAAGAATGTAAAAAGAATAAATTTCAGGTTTTCTGTACAGCATTTTTTCTTGTCTTCCAGAGCATCTATTTCGATGCCCGTTTTCATTTTATAAAGGAATAATTTGTAACTGTAACAAAGGAATATTTGTCCACGGTAATGAAATTTATATTTTGTTACCATTTAGGAATTGATTTTTTGATGAGAACAATTCGTGTGGATGGTCGAAATGTAGCAGTGCAGTTATGGGACACTGCGGGGCAAGAAAGGTATGGCTAATACATTAAGCACATTTGTCCATTTTTAACTGACTTAAATTGCCTTTCAGTTTTTAATTTGGTGGTTTATAAAAACGTATATATTTTTAAATATGCAGAGTCGTACTTATAGCTCTTTGCATATATTGCCATAGTGTGTACAATTCTTTATCAGAAAAATATATCTTTTATCTACCTTAAAATTCAGAACTTCCTAGAGGAAGACGTAGAATGTCGGGTAACGATATACTATCATAGATCAGTTATTACAGTAGAACTATTAACGAAAAGGACATTTTGTTACGAATGTGGCAGACAGAAAGCGGATATAGTTACCATATATTAAAATTAGCATGTAATCAATTTTTTATATCTACAATAGTAAAGTTATTTCATTAAAAAGAAAGTAATTATACTAATTAATGTATTGCATTAAAATTATACATCAGAAAACAAATGCTACATTATGATCGATATTAAAAAATTAATAATATATAAAGATCAATAAGTTTGAAGGGTTGCTATTATATCTGGAAAATTAATTTAAATTCTATAGCAGACCGTGCTAGATAAGATAGCAAGTTATCGCCACTTCTTAAAAACTCACAGATACAGAAGAAGGTTTAAATAACCTTTTTATTTAGCCTCAACTCACCAGATGCAGATAAGTGACATATGGAAAATCACTTATGGCTCTTAAAATTAACAATAACTTACAGTTAAACATAAACTTTGATATCGTAGTCTAAGACAAAGCATTCGATAAGTTGGCTGAAAGTATATTACCAAAGTGCAAGTCACAACAATCAGCTCTGCTAAAGCGGAATATTAATTTTAAGTAGAGCTGGCGGGCTAACAGAGCAATGACAAGTGGCAGAAAATCTCTCTTTGTAAGATTTCATGTTCCGATGAATGGCGTTGATTAACTTGCAAGCTTAGAAGTTTTAATCCAGCTATCATAAGGTCGGAGTTCCGATGAGTGCATGAAGCGCATGAGTTCGACCGGAGGACTTCAGTTTAAATACTGTCAAAGTCAATTTGATTTCTGGTGAGGAATGCGGAAGTAAGAAGCTATAGTAAAGATCAGAATCATAATAACGGATAATTAACATAACATAGGTTACACGTTCTTGGCAGAAAAGCTAATTAATGAGATGGTCAGTTGACTAGACCTGACCAGCATATCAATTCACCATTTTTATGAGAAATGGTCAGTTGTATAAGCTGTTTTGATAATGATGAGCGCTGCCATTCTGAAAACTATGAATCACTTGTAAATTGTATGGGTGTACTTTGAATGAAATGCACAATATGACAAATAATAATAATAACAATAATAAAAAGAATAGAAAATTACGCCCAAAGTAGAATTTTTTTTATTTACCACAAGTGCACGTTTTGAGAGCATTTGGGCTAATGACCCTTTGGGCTGAAAATATCAAAAAACAGCATATCTTTAGAATTTCCGCTAGACAGTCTCGCGCTCTGGAGATAAAATTATTTTGTTACATATAGTGTGTTGCCACTGCTCGCTTTGAAATTGTTGAGTTTCTTAAGCAAAAATTTGTTCAAGTTTAAAAGCTATGAAATAGATAATAAAACAAATAATAAAACAAAACAAAAAATTTAAGATTCGGGCTTCCAGGTGCCCATATTCGGGTGGAAGACTACGTTATTCAAAATTTTATGAATCTAAATATCGCTGTTTTTTCACGAGTGAGAAACATACATACATTCATGCAAATTCTTCATCATTTAATTTCGTTAAATATAATGCAGAGCGATAATATTTGGTGGCAACAATTTGAAAAGTAATACGATCGTTTACAGTGATTCGAAGCAAAATGCAATTTCAAGACTAATAGCTTTTCTGCTCTAACGCCCCTTTAGGTTAATAATAATAATAATGTCCCATTAGGCTAATAATAATAATAATTATGCTAAAGGCATAAATTAACAGCATTCCTTTGCTTCAAAATATTAGCAGCGGAAATAAATTATTTTCGTATTTCTCACAGGAAATCATTTTTGTTTGTTGAAAAATCAGTATCTCTTGCTACTTCACTTTATTTATTAAAAAGGAAACTGACAGCACTAGAAGGGGAAAAAACACAAAACACATTAAATAAGCGTTTTTTTGGAAAGGTACTAGAAAAAATACCTTTTATTTTTTTAAGAAAGAAAATTAAACAAATAACTGCAAGAACTAATTTCAATCTTTATTAAATTAGATTACAAATTGAAAGGCTGTGTAAGAATAAAATATTTTTTAATCTAAATAAATTTTAAAATATTTTTTAATCTAAATAAATTTTAAAATATTTTTTAATCTAAATAAATTTTAAAATATTTTTCGAAACACTTTAACTGCAGAATATTTAAAAACCATTATTTTTATATTAATGTATGATATTTTTTAGAATTGTCTTCTTGCAAATATTTTGGCTCACATATAATGTTTTTAATTTTCCCTTATATTTCCCCTTAAAGATATTTCAGTAGCACTTTCATACGCATGAAAAGAACCTTTCTTATTTTATGATTTTTTTATTTTCATTATTCAGTTCCAGACGACAGTTTTTCTCAGTATCGATTTCTTTATAATTTTTCCTACTTTTATTCACATGGAAATAAAAAGTTGTGATTTTATCTAAAATATACCCGTTGCCTTTAAATATATCCGCTCTTCTAAAAATATACCCATTGGCTTTAAATATACCCGCTCATCTAAAAATATACCCGTTGGCTTCTGGGAAATAGATTTATCTTAAATAATTTTATACTTCAGTTTACATAATCCAAAATAACGTATTTTAAAGGAAAACACCGAGGTAAGGGATTTCGAAGTTTGTTAATTAATTAAGAATGCTTCCAAAGAGAATAAAAATAGGTTATTAATAAGTATATTATTAAGAAAGTTCATGAGAAGAAAACAGTTATGTTTCATTACAATGAAATATTTAAATTTCACAGGCTTTGATGGAATCTCTGTTTGCTTGTAAATTATAGTAATCGCATTATAATAGTTTCTTCACTTACAACTTTTATGATTCTCCACTGTGTATTTCTAAGTTACTGTTGGAAGTGAAGAATCTTAAGAACTGATAAGCGAATAATCGCTTGAGTTCGTGTGACAGAAAACAATAAAATAGAAGGGTAAAATAACCCTTTATTATTCCAACTAAAGTTTAACAAAACTCCGTCTTGGAGTTGTACAATAAGCCAACATTTGGGCTTGAACTTAAGAGACTAAGAATTAATCTAAACTAATCTTAACTAAAGAGATATAGCCGAAGCTATCAAAATTATAACAGAGTTGGCCCCTTAACGTTAATTGACTGCAAAGCTATCAAAGGCCTAAAGTACGGCCGAGCATAATAATAGCTTACGAAAGAGTAAAAGGCGGACGCGTGCAACCAGAATATCTGGTATCTCTATCTCCAAGGGCCCACCAGCGGCCGAGCGGTAAAGTCGCTGAACACTGGTAGTTCGGTCCGAGGTTCGAATCCCGCGAACGAGCTGACTGCATGGGCGTTTTCGTGGTTTTCCCCATGTGTAACGTGTATACGAGCCAGTTTCCCTTAGAAAGTACTCCACGAAGGCATCCCTCCCCTTAGGCAGATAGCCCTAGTGTGCTTTGCCATAATTAAATAAACCAAACCAACCAAACTATCTCCAAGACTGTAGAACTTCGCGGTTATATACCGCTCTTCCTCATTAGCATTCAGACGTCATTCTAAAACTACGCTCTGGTCGGAAGTGGTAAGTTGAAATTAAGAATTGATAGTATAAGGTATTTCTGCCACTTCCCTGGGCCGGTATTCCAGAGGTCCGTGGTTCAATTCCCGGCGAAGGCGATTGCATATTTTTCATCCTTTCTGCTTCCAATTAACCTAATGACTCTACAATAGGAAAGGAAGTTTGACTCAAAATTTAACTGTTAATAAAATTAACATAATCCTTACAAACTAACATGATTAAAACAGTTGAAAATATTTCATAGATTTTTTTAAGACAACATGATGTTTTTGCCAAACATTTCTTATTCCCAGTTTCACACTGCTTTCATCCATCCATCCTTTTTCGTGAACATGAACCGTTGCCGCCGCGTCTGGCTTGCCTTAATATGCAAGCTGCAGACAGGCTATCGTAGCATAAGTGCTTCGAGGTGCGATGCAAGTACAGAAATTTTTGAGTGGGCCTAGAGAGCAGGATGAAGATTGGTGACTCCTTTGTCACGCGAGGGACGTGAAAAAACATTTTTTACAGAATTATAAAGTACATGAAACATAAAATACATATTTTCCCCAGAAAATAGACAGCGATTTACATAATATTTACAAGTATATACATTTCGACATCAGCTTTCCTTTAAAAATAACTATCGGATTCAATTTTGTACCGTCCGCTAAGCAGGAAAACACTACGATGAGGTGAGATGTTTCGTGACCTTTTAATTTTATGTGAACCTTTTTGTTCCTTTCACATCAATTATTTTATTTCCTAGCATATCAAATATTACTGGCGTTTCATATACATTTCCAATACGTGACAGCAAATAATTTTTTTGCCTTCGTAGGTCAATAACATACTTCTGGAAACTTACCAATTTGTTGCCCAAATCTTTCAGAAGCCTTTGCGAAACGTTTTTTTCTTCATAAAACTAAATTATTCCGTGTTATAAATCGATTACACTAACTCAAAGTTGCTTTGAAGTTTTCACTATCATCTGCTTTCTTTTCTGCCCGTTTGAAGCAAATAAATATATGCTGTTTCTGGTTACAATTAATCCATTCCGGCGATTTTCTAGGACCCATTTTGCAACATTTTTTTCCAAGATAAGACTTATTCTTTCGCAAAAAGAATATTTATTTTTTGGCATATATTAATTTTTCTT
The DNA here is from genome assembly GCF_044657685.1 of Stegodyphus dumicola. Classification (NCBI taxonomy): domain Eukaryota; kingdom Metazoa; phylum Arthropoda; class Arachnida; order Araneae; family Eresidae; genus Stegodyphus; species Stegodyphus dumicola. Next base: position 43,005,192 of record NC_140776.1, read on the forward strand.
CCACTCACATATGGAGCTTTCACGAATATCAAATATCCCTGCTGAAGTACGATATCCACTGTCTTTTGCAAATTGAATGACTCTGCATTCGAAACCAGCAGTGGGTTTGTTCCGTTTAGCAGGAGCCATATTTAATGAATATGGAAATAAAAGGAGCACTAGATCAACTGCATTTCAATTAAAACAAATTAGCTTCGAAATCACGGCTTCAAATGACTATAGAAAGAAAAAACAGCTGATTCTAATTCCTCGATTTCATTCGGGCCAGAAGTGTATTCTTGTTCCAAATTATGTTCCACTTTTCTCAAAACCCTAGAATAACATTCTTGTGCACATCTGCATTGAATACAAGTCACCCTCTTCGCAGACTTGTTTACTACATCAAGCATTTTTCCCACGCACACATTGTTCCCTGATCGCTTGTCAGTTCAGTACGCCATAGTTTGAAAGTCTGAGAAAAAGATCGGATGACTTCAAAAGATACGAGCATCGCTGAAGCATCTTTCAGGTTGCCTTCTAAAGATAAGTGTGAGAGATATACCTACAAATTAAAAACTGTAGTTTAAATTTATAGGTGCGCGTTATACACCAGCGCACATTTATATTTGTCGTTATATATGGTACCTATGAAACCCGTCGCTCTTTTTTAACGATAAAAAATATTTTATTGTCTTGACATGCGACTTCGAGAATTCCGTTTCTCTCCCACTGAAAGTGAAAATTTATCACCTTTACTAAAATTTCCCTAAATCAGGTTCCTCTTTTTTTTTAAAGAATTATTACCTCAAAATAGAAGGACGTGTTATAGGAAAATCTTGAAATATCCAATGTCTGCTGCTTTCATATTCATAAGCAATACAAAATTTCTTGTAAATTAAAAAGCATAATCTCACAAACAGTTAAATAGAACATTTCAACTGCTTCAAAAATGCTTGCATAAAACTATCTTTCACTTCTCAATCAGGAATTAAGAGCTGAAGAAAAATTATATAGAAAAATAGATAGAAAAAACTGACATTTTTTTATTTTAATCTAATTAAAAACAGTTTAATATCTACTTAAGAAATAGAATTATCGAATGCGTAAATTCTAAGAATAAAAGCATCACGAAGTTTTAAAGAATGTCGTCATCATGGGTTAAATTAATTGATAGAAAACAGTTAAATATTTTGTGGCAAAGTTTGTCTTTAATAATCGTGACTAATACAATTTTTTGCTTATTTTACAGGTTTCGCAGCATAACTAAATCATATTTTAGAAAGGCTGATGGTGTAATGTTGTTGTATGATTGTACTTGCGAACATAGCTTCTTAAACGTCAGGCAGTGGGTAGAAGATATAGATGTAAGTTTCATAAAACTATGCAGAAATATGCATTTACATTTTCTAAGGTCAAATGATAATACAATTTCTAAATTGAAGAAAATCTAATAAAGAAAAATGAAGTTTTCAAAATAAGGAATTTCTAAATAATATGTTGGAAATAAGAAGTTGTATTTAAAGTAGCGTTCTATAATAAATTAAATCACATCATAAAACGTATATCATAGAATTTCTGAATATTGTGTATCTAATTAATTCTGTATTATGTTGGAAATAAGAAGTTGTATTTAAAGTAGCGTTATATAATAAATTAAATCACACCATAAAACATATATTATAGAATTTTTGTATATTATGTATCTAATTTATTAGATGTTAAAATTTAAGCAATTTAATCCTTTAAAATGTTACTTCATGTACTGAAATTAAAACAAAATTATAGGCTTTTAAAGTTTTTAATAGGCTTATGGCATTTAATTCTTTAACAGAAAAAGGTGTAATATGAATTTAGTTCCTATTTTGCAGTAAAAAAACTAAGATTAAAAGAAAATCCAACTTAAATTCTGATGATATATTTTTACACTTAATGACCCAGCTACGACCAGAGTACAGGTAATATGCTCATTAAATAGGTTCAACAGAATGATGCATTTTATGAAACGTAAGAAAGGGATCAACTTGAAGCTGCCCATTTCGCAACAAATGCTGTCTTATCTTCGTGAAAATCGAGGACGGGTCTGAAGACCTCATCCCTTGACATGAGATCCTAAAAACATATAATTCAAATATTGAACTCTGCGTGTCCAATTCCTCGATGTCGTAGTTTCAAACTTAAAAGAAATTTTTGATACACTGAATTCAAAGGAAGAAAATATTAATCCCATTAAAAGAAAATCAAAATGGCAAATAATTTCCCTTTTAATAAAGCTTTCATAAGACTTTAAACTTATTCCTTTATCACTGCATGGCGAAGATTCGTTTTCTAGATGGCATTTTCAGAATTATTTTATAAAAATATTTCACTTCATTTAAACGAATACTTGCCGGATGATCTACAATTTTTTTAACACGAGCTGTTATGTGAGAATATTTCAGAGTATTATTCGAATAAATTAATAGGAATTGCACGGAATATCAACAGCAAAAATTCTGAAGCCTATTTGACAAGGAAAATACATTCTACACGATGTTTAAAAATGCACTATATCATCAATCAAAACATAGAAATTATCAAAAAGCATTATGAAACTATTCATAGCTAATATTTTTATTACTCGTAATTACATAACAAATGAAGCATTTTAATGACAAAAGGTAAATGAGAAATACTTGACAAATTTAATGTTAAATATATTTATAACCACGAAAACGAGCAAAGATGAATAAATTCTGAAAGTTTCCAACGTGAGCGTACCTGCGCATTTCCATAGTTCGTAACGTTGAGGAAGAAAGCAATTCTTTTTCTGTCTTTAGCCTAAAATGAAATTTTAAAATAACATCTAGCATGCAAAACTTTGAATAGCTCAACTGTAACCATTAATTGACAGTATCAGATTATGGTATCAAAATTCAAATGACAGTATATTTATTTACGATTAGCTGTCAAGTTTCTCATTTAAAACCCGATATCAAACAACACATATATTGCTTTAAGGAGCAGAGTGTGTCTGGGGCACATAAAGATCGTAGTGACTCTCATCATTTACGCCCATAACGTGTGCCATTTTCACCAAAGAGAGGAGATTACGGTATTTTAACAAATTAGAGGACTCTATCATCTTTTGTAGTAGTCGCTACCATGGTTACCAGGCAAACCAGAAATTAAAAAACGGCCCTAAAATTCCTAATTTAAAGTCACAGTTGCAGTCAAGTATATTTTTGTAACTTAACTCCCTTAAAATACTGCGGTAAAACTATTTGCACTAACACTGGACAGGAACTGAGGTTTAAAACCGCAACTGCTTTCAGCTTTTTTATGCCTTTTAATTTAATGAATAATGCATTTATAAATTAAGAAATATTTTTTCCTTGCATGCCACTTCCTATAGGTTTTTGACAACTTATACTTTCTCTAGTTCATTTTTAACCTGTTATGAACTGCATGCATCTTGATTTTGGACTAGTATGATCGCTTCGATGAGTTTGCATGAATTAATTTGATACTAAAGATGCTTTGGCAAACTTAAATTAAGGAAACAAAATTTAAGGGTGTGTGTGTGTGTGTGATTATAGCAAAGCCTCGAGGGCTATCTGCCTAAAGGGAGGGATGCCTTCGTGGAGGACTTTCTAAGGGAAACTGGCTCGTATACACGTTACACATGGAGAAAACCAAAAACAAATTTAAGGATTTTCACCCTTAAAATTTGAAATAAGAAAAATGTTTCATTCTAAAGTATCTGGTACATTTACTTGACACTCAGTTGCCCGACAGCTCGATAGGTACATTTGATCGACAGGTACATACAGTAAGTAGTAGCCTTTCCGTCTGTTTTTTTAGGGACTTGGGACCTTTCAGGAATTTTAGTTTATTTTTAGGTAGCATTAATGCTTTTTCCTTTCGGTATGTATGTGTTTTTCAAATATCCCCTACAAGGGTTTCACATTTTTAATGATCTATAATGCAATATTGTGTGCAATACCACGCAAAAAATTTCGTTCGATTTGTTTTATCGTTAAAGAGAGTGGTGATGCGTTTTTCTTGTACGAGTATTCTTTGCGAGTGGACAAAGAGCACTCTCGAGAATCATATCCTCTGTTCTAACCTGCCCTTGTAACTATTCCTTTCTAAGCTTATCGATTATTGTGTAAATACCAACATAAGATTTTCTAACAAGTATTTCAAAATTGGGCTATACTTCGACTCGATTTTGTATTCTCGAAATGCTAAAATTTACGAGATCGTATATGGGCCAGAAATCTGGAGGGTATAAACGAGGACTTTAGTAGTCCTTCCATTATTCGTATTCCACCTGATTTTACCGTGTACATAACTATCCTCTAACCAATGTGCTATTCCATTTACTTCGGAAATAAGAGGCTTTATCTTACCAAATGCAGATGGAATATAGCCTGACGGAAGAAAAGTAACAGCTGGGAATGTGTTAAAGTTTCAAACTAAAACTTCCAACTTCGTCGTACCTTTTAGCAAGCTATAACGTCTGAATGTGTGCAACACACGTTGTCATAAGTAAAAGAAACACCTTTTAATAGAGGCGTCTGGGAATTCGCTAGAAAAATTATATTGCTGCTTTTTCAGAATAAGTGATAATGAAATTAAGATTTAATACGAGGTCATGTTCAATAGCAAAGTCTATCGAAATAAATGAGTCTAACACTCCTCTTTGATTCGTTGGTCATTAAAGAGGTAGCACTTTTGCATTTTCACTATTTCTAGCTGGGGTTCGGATGGTATGTCAAAGATTCATCCAACATGAGTTTGGATATAAAAAAAGGTCTTCGAACGATTTTTGTGTCCTTTCATAATTCAATAAAGGGCTTCTTTCCAACAATGAAACTTTCTTTTTGTACGAGAACAAGAGTATGCGTGCATTGTTAAAAGGATGAATAACTTATTAGAAATTTTTCATACCCAATAGTCCCAAGTTCTAACGGAATATTAATATTTTCTGAAGTAGTTGGCTGCAGTAAATTAGTAAAACTTCTTTACGAGCTCCTATAAACTTGACAAAAAGCATGGCGACTAAGCATTACAAGATGACTTTGCTCTGGGACAGAATTAATTTCCTCTTGATTAATTTGCGCTAGTGTGTCGCGAGTTTAGTAGGCCTGTCATTTAACAACTTAAGTTTATCTACTTATACAGAAATATCTTTTTTTAGCAATTGGTTCCCAAGATGATGTTTTCTAGCTACAAGTACGGGGTGCAATTCAAGTTTTGAGCTTTTCGCAACGTAAATAACACAAACCATCTCTTATTTTATCTTTTTGCATCAAATAATCATCGACAGTTAACTCAGGTTCACCCATTTTGAAGACAGAACTTTTCACATCTAAACTGTTTATCAAAAGCAATATAAACATTAGCCATTAAAGCATCCGCATAATACCTGACAAAGACTGAAACAGAAGAGACAGGAAGAGGCTAAACGAATGAAGTAGAGTGTAATGTTCTACATTTCGTTTTAGTTTCATTCAACAAGTTTATAGATTACTTTGTATAAATTAATCAATTATTATAATTTAAATCTTTACAACAACGCTTCCTTTCCGTAGTTCTCCCCAGAATGCAAATTAGTCGTTTTGTGCATTTATGCTAAGGGTCTGAAGGTTTAGATTAGAGCTTCTGGCAACGGCGTCTTGCTGTTACTATCGCCAATTCTACTTGGCTGTATTCCGCCTTTAGCGTCTTGCTAGCCCCTGTTTTAAAGTACACGCCGTTAAATATCTGAGCCAGCTTGAATAGTCTTTGATTATGTTACCTATATTAAAATTTAACTTTATGTTATGTTAATTTAAATACCCGCAATTAATGGGAGTTCGTCTGTCGCAGAAGTAGTGCCTTTCTGTTCATTTAAATGAAAAGTTCATTTAAATAAAAATTTCATTCTGTTCATTTAAATAAAAAGTTCATTCTGTTCATTTAAATAAAAAGCTTATGTTAACCTTCGTTAGACTTCGAGATTTGTTTGAGACTAAGCGATAACACGCTATCAATCTAGTAGTGAGAAACATTCAAGGGAAGGGCAGCGATGCTAACAGAGGTAAGGGTATAAAAAACGGGGGAAAAGGAGGTTTCACCAGAAATGCAAAGTATGAATCAAATATTCACAAATTAAATAACTGCACACATATATTTAGGGTGATTTTTATGAAGTATAATAATCTGCCTTCTACAGTAGTGAATAAAAAAGTAACCTGTCGAGTAAACGTACTCGTCGGGCAACAAGAAGTAGGTTAAGTAGTGTCCGAAGAGATGATGAGATTCTAAAGACGTCATATAAACTCCTCACACATAGACATATGTGTGACTGATTTTTTTTCTCATGGAATATCTATTCTAAACACAGATAGTGTGATAAATATTTGCCATACACTTCAAAACAGCATAAGAATTCTTTTTAATAAAATACATTTCTTTTAACATTCAAAAGCAATAAATCAAGTTAACACAACTCTAAATAAGTAAGATAACAAAATTTCGAAGGTTTTTTTGAGAGCAGAACATATCATCTCTTCCTAAAAATGCTAATCGAATTATTAGAGAGTATTTCAATCTGCTCTTCAGTTTTTAAATCTAAAATATGTTATTATTCCTAAATTAATATGAAGTTATTAAAAAAAGCCGCAATAAATTCTAAAAAGATCCCACAAGAAAATTTCTTTGTTTTTTCCCTCTTATTTTGAATTTTCTTTAATAACCTCTTTTAATGCAGCAACGCAATTTTTTTCATACGGTTTTGAAATATGTGTAAAATTTGGTCTTATAGGTGTCCTGTTTCTACAGCATGATGGCTGAAAAAACACCTTCGGGCAGGGTAATAAAATCTTTCAGACTATAACCCATTCCACTCATTTCTTGGGCTACTGTGTCCTTGCACAAGGTGAAGGGTCTCATTATGTAACAGTTTGCATGCTATCTTTCCCGAAGTTTTGCACAGATTTTAGTGCTTAATTCGTTATGATAATCTAATTATTATGAACTGAATTCATTGACAATTATTTATCCCACAGGCAAACTCCCTAATAAATACTGTATGTTTACAAGTGTAACGAAGAAATTAGTTTAGAATAAATTTATTTGATCATGCATTTGAAACAGAAAGCTTAAAACTACTTTGTCTCAAGTACTGTGCTTTTAGATCCTCTTGTTTGTTTTACCTGTTCTTGTTTTTTCATGTGAAATATATGCAATGGTGTGCAAAATTAAGTTGTTACTTACGCATTATACATCAGTAACAAGGTTCAATGAAAATACGAAGGATTTTGAAAAGTTTAGAAAGCAATTACACAATTTAATCATTGCTATGTTACATTTTAAATCAGAGGAATTAATTATACAGAAGGAGTGACTGCCAATTAAAATATCTTCAATACTTTTAATAAAATCATCTATGGTCACCTTAAATGGTTATGCCGTACTTGAAGTACATTTTTATAGACTTAGATTGTTTTAATCTTGTAGAATGAATAAATGCTTCTTCAAAGAAACCAATTTAATCACTTTGATTTTGAAAGAAGACAGCTGGAATTCTGCGGCTCTGGCTTCTAAGGTTACTTTAATTTGTTTAATGAGAATCACAGTTCAAATACACTGGCAAATCCATTCGAATAATATCTTCCGATCCTAGATACTAATTCACTAAATAACCATGTTGATGCTGATTGCTATCATCAGTAACATTAAGCCTAGTGTAACGGAAGTCACGAACAAATCTAACAGCGATACACGATTTGATCTAGTTTGCTTTGGCCAGCCAAGCTTATTGGATGCCGAACCGTTGACTGAATACTTTTAGTTCCACCGGGTTCAAAAGCCTGCGAGAGGTCTGCATGGGCGGTTTCTTGTTTCTCCTCCATGCTTAATGAGAATATGAGACAGTTTCTAACAAAACATCATCATGGAGACATCCCTTGCCTTAGACAGATAGCCATCAGGTACTTTGCCATGTCTATGTAATACAAACCAGTCTTTAGCAGTCTTTCATTCTCTGTCGAAAAGTTGTTAAGCCTTTCGTTATGATAAACTAATTATTAAATGATATATGATAATCAAACCATCAGCAAGACAGCTGGAAATTTTAGTATTTGAGAACATTTTTGATGAACGCTTGATTTCTTCAGAAGTAACTATAGCATTATCAGTAGTTAAATGGAACCGAGATTCATCAGTAACAGAACAGAAGCAATTCTTTGGGTTCCATAGGCGATTTTTGCCGATTCAATGTGAAAAACGGTTGCTGAGAAAAGGAAGTGAGATAGGACGGGAGATAGATAAGGTTTATCCTAAGTTTTTAACAGTTAATTTTTAGTTAAAGCCACTTCTCTGTCGCTTCTAATTTCAGCTTCTAATTTCCTACTAGAACGTGTTTTCAAAATCGCGGTTAAATGAAAATGAAGGAAGAGCAAGTATTTAAAGTCGAAGTTCTACTGACTTCATTAGAGAGCCAGAGATTCTGACCAGCGCGCGTTCGCCTTTTGGCTATACTATCTGTAAGCTATTATTACACTCGGCCGTACAAGCCCAAGTTGAGACTTTACTGTACGTCCTAAAACAGGATCGAATGTGGACTTTATTTTGAGCAATAAAGGGTAATATAACCCTTCTTGAGTTCGTAGTTTGTGTTTCTATTTTTTTGAACTAAACGATTATTCGCTTACCAGTTCTCAAGGATCCACACACATTGCTGTAAATTCTAGTAATTTCATGAATACGAGTATTCATGAAAAATCCCATGTCGGCCGGTATAAGTCCTTCGTGATAGTCAGTTTTTACAAAGTTCAAAAACTACTTATATACTCTTGATATGATTTTGTAAGACTCTCTATTCAGCGAAAATATAGACGGAGCTAACAAACTGGAAGCATATCATTCACTCTCTGGCTCTGTTCATTTATATGTCATTTTTGGATATTTTCAATAGTATCTTAACTCGCATTAATTATTATGCCAGTTTAATATAAACACAAAGTGAATTTAATATGCATATTCAAAACTGTTTTCTGAAACAGATCTATTTACTTACTTTGCGATCCTTGCTGCCCAGACGGGAAAGTGGTTAACGATTCTGACTGCCGTACCGCCGGGCTTGAATCCTGGAGATGCCATGGATGTAAATTGTCTGTCCCCTCACAGAAAATAATGGCGGTCCACTTATTAGGTGTTTCCATAATAAAGTGACCACCACTTCCTGCTTTAGCAATGGCCACTGCCTCTAACGGCTAGTGTCCGATATTGGAAATTTAAAAAAAAATGTTGCGGCCCTTACACCTTTTGACATTATTTAAGTTTACATTAATTCTATGTATGAATATAATTTCATACAATTTCTAGTATAAAAACATGTGAAGATTTTCTATTTAGTTAAGCTTTAATTTTGTACACCAGTATGCATGTATTATTTATTATATGTCAAATCGTATGTTAATGAACGTAAGCACAAGTTGTTATACTGCAATTTTAATGTTGCTAGTTCTTTTGTATGAAGAGATATGTCACTAAGGTATTTAACCATGTAATGAACGTTGCAAGAATATCCAAGACCCAAACACGTAAAAGAAAAACCTGAAGTGTTTTAAATCCATATAGTAATTTATTTTATAATATGCAAGATATTTTAAGTTCGCTTCATCAAACAGCAAAATTTTGCAATTATCTAATTTTTGCTCAAAATTCTAGCTGATTTTAAGAGAAATCTAAATTATAAATTTAGAATGTATCCCCAAACCTTTATGCCACATGCAAAACCAATGCTAAAATAAGGCTCGCTAAGAGTATAGCACAAGTATAGCAGTTTGGAAAGAGTGGCGGATAAAATACTGTGAAAAATTAAAAATAAATAAATATAGTTTTTAAACACCAAATGAAAAATGGACTGAAATTTAATAAAAAATATTTCCAAATTAGTTTTAAAAGCGTAAATAATCAAATCAAAGTCCTTCGGATACTTTTTGCTATTTAATACTGATCAGTTCTTGGGAAAGAAACTGCATTAATTTCTCACATTTCTTTAGTTTATGCGATGCTTTATGTGAAAAGTAAAAATAGTAAGTAAAGTAACACCGTCTAAAATTTAACTGTTAAATTTGTTTCTAATTATGATTTCCTTTGAAATGAAACTTATAAAGTACTGGAGTAACATTTAGATTAAAACTACTTACAAGCTTCTTTTCGGTTTCATTCGACAACAGCAGTCGGTTGAAATTTTATTTTAAATGAATATATTCAAACTTTCTTATTGGTTGCATTTCGTCAAAGTTCGTTTGTTTAAACTAGTAATCTTGTAATTACTACTTTATTTAACATATAAAAAATAATAAGCACTATAAAATATATTCGATTTAGACATTTTGATAGACTCATGCATTCTAAAAAACTTACAAAAATTTTAACATCCTTGGACTATTAAGATGAAGTTCGATAAATCCGAATACGATTTCATTTCCCTATTAATCTAAGTAATTTATTATACGAGTGCATATTATTCCAAGGCGATAATAAGCATATGTTCATTCCTTTTCAGAAAGCTTCTTCCCAGAGAATTCCATTAATGATTGTTGCTAATAAGATTGATCTCCGGGACATGGCAGTGAGAACAGGTGTTACTTGTATAAGCACGGAAGAAGGAGAAAAATTGGCAAAAGTAAGCAAATACGGATGAAGTAGAGATTTTAATAGCATTTCATTATTCATGAAGAATATTTATTATTAAAAGTATTGCGATTAGGAATTAATTCATTGGTCTTTTTTGTGATCTTATGGAGCTAGGTTATACGAATCAGCAGCACGAAGAACTCACTGTCCCACAATAGTGCTCGTATGTCCTTTATTCTCGTAACCATTTATTGTAGAATATTTTCAATGATACAAATATTCCTGTTTTAGCATTTTGAAATTTAAAATTCGATTTTGTAAAAAAATGTGAAGTATAATTTTTTATATGACTTCGGTCTTTTAGCTAATTTATTAAAGGTTCGTGTTCATTCTGAAAAGTAAAAGACAAAAAGTTTGACACTCATATAAAATTGAACGAGATATTAGTTTGAGATCCTATTCAGGAGTCGTATACAAATCAAGAGCAAACTGTTTGCATTCAGGCTTGACTGAAAAAGAAATATCAACTTCGAAAAATGTTTCTGATATTAATAGATTGGAGTACAACTAACTCCTATCATTAAGCGTATAAAATAAAAAAATGAAAGATATTTCTAGTTAAAGACGTTTTTCTGTGATTACTGGGATATGATTCTAAGTGATAAAACTAATGCAGCCCTTGTTCTAGCATTTTCAGGTCCTCAGCCCATCTTCAGCCATAAATTAAACAAATTAATAAATTCAAAGTGAAATGTATCTTTGTCTCTTCTGAAATTACTTAAATGGTGTTCTACAGAAATCGGCGTTGCAGTTAGCTGCCTATGTTGCCTATACTTTGACAGGATGTTCCCTGCATTGAAATATTATTAATGTATTTTTTGCATTTGAAAACTTTTAAATTTCATGCATGCGAAGGCTTACATCATATCACATGTAACAAAATTATATGTTAACGGATTTTACACATTAGGAGATAGCAAAAGAATATCACTGAATGATATTAAGGCAAAAAAAAAAAAAATTATACCAGCCAGTTACATTGGCTGTTAGGCAATTAAACTCCTTGCTTGCCGATAACGCTGAAATCTACAAGAAAAATTTTTGAGTGCTTCACACTCGTCCAAATGTTCTGCCGTCATTGGCCGTCCAATATTACATAAAACACAAAACAGCGAATCAGCTAGTTCAATGCAAAATAAATGATTCTGTAGACAGTCATGTCCCGTCAGAAAGATATCTAAAAGTTAGTCTAAAAGATGCAACTGCAACTGTTCGCGGGTGGTCAGGAACAAAAGCTGGCTTTGTTGAGAGAGCACTCCAAGGCTTGCCCTCACAAGCCCGAGTGGCAAAATCTCTAAAAGTCTTTTGATATGTTAGCGATATCAGAAGCTTAATAGAATGGAGGTTTGCACTCGTTTTTGGCTTTTGGAAAACCGTAGCCCCCTTTTTCGCAAGCATATAAGCCATCTCATTCCCATAAATACCGCAGTGTGAAGGTACCCATTCAAAAGATATCTTGTGGGAAAGTTCTTTTATGACTTCCAGACACTGTTGAACGCATATGTTCCTGGTAAGAGGAGATGGCCTGTATTGCTGCAGTCGAATCAGATAGTATAACAGTCCTCCTGAACGATCTCTGTTTCAATGATAATTGTTGGAGAGCTACATGAATGGCTTTCAGTTCTTCATCAAAGTGAGTGGAGTAAGCCCCTACAGGTATGTAGAAACTGAAAAGCTTGCTAAAAACTACTTGAATAATTAGCCCAAAAGCAATATTAGTCTCTAAAAAGCATTTTGTGTTGAATTTATATAAATGTCGGGTCACTTTTCAAATTGTTGCCACCAAATATTATCGCCCTGTATTATATTTAAAGAAATTAAGTAATGAAGAATATGCATGACTGTATGCATATTTCTTGCACTGTTAAAAAGCAACGGTACCTAGAGCCATCAAATTTTGAATAACGTAGTGCGCCACCCGAACATAGATACCTGGAAACCCGAATTTGTAATTTGTTTTATTATCTATTTCATATTTTGTAAAATTTTAACGAATTTTTTATTAACAAATTCAACAATTTTAAAGCCAGAAATGCCAACACTGTACTTGAAAAAAAAAATTTTTTTATCTCTGAACGCGCGAGATTGTCAATTGAAACAACACTTGATGAAGAATCAAAACACAATTTATTCATCAATATTACACAGGACAGTTCCAAAGATGCGTTACAGTCGTCGAAAAACTGCTACAAACACGCTTCACGCTATCAGGCTATAACGGTGAAGACAGCTTCACGGCAAAGCACTTAAGTACAGCTCCCGACTTGGTTCGGTTGCTCTCAATCTAATCTCTGAACTCAAAACACTACTGCTGAACTCAACATACTCTTCCGCTGAGCGTAGAGGCAGGATATATATATATAGCTTTGAACTTACCTTTGAGAACATTCTCAGGAAAACCAGTAAGAATTTGTTCTAGAATGTTCTCGCTCCGTATATGGCATATCGCGAATTTAGTCTCCAAATGGGCGATTTCGCACAAATATGGCAACACTAAACCCAATTTTGCGAGGAAGCTATCTTGCCGTAGATGGGCATTTCGTGACAATATCATTAGCAACTTCTAATTATATGCTACGTTTGTAGTTTTAAGAACTACACTCTGCATTTCCAATGAGGTGCAGAAAAGATCTGCATTTGAGATGACTAATGGTAAGAATAATGTGTCTTTTATTAACTTAAATAATAGTTAAAATAGCCTCAACTATAATCATTAGAAACTATTTTTGTTAAGATTAGATCTCCTTCGTAGGCAATAATTTTGTACTGTTTTATTTTTCAGGATTGTGATACTACTTTTATGGAAGCCAGCGCCAAAGACGGATCGAATGTTTTGCACGCTTTAGCAAATCTTGTTCGGTAAGCATTTTCAAGGGGGAATTTCGTCATTTAAAGTGCTACGAGCCAATGAAAACTCTATTAGTGTTGTGCACAAAATTAACCCTTTGAAATTCAGATTTCTTTAATTTTAATCTATCTCTGTTTTAGAAACTAATATTAATTTAACCCTTAAATGCCTGAATTTTTATTTTTATTTTTAAAGTCAAAAATATATAAGAATTGATATTAAATAAAATAGAAAAAATGCTAAAAAGATCTAAACTAAGTTTTTATTCCAGTTTTTGAAAAAATATTATTAGTTTTTACAAATTAACTTTTACAAGAAAAGGGGGGATAGACAGATGTGTAATAACAACTTTGTATAATAATACATACCTTATAAACTTGTTCAAACAATTTTAAAACTTTGCATACGTCAAAATAACAACAAACACAAAATCAAAATTTGTAAACACAAATAATGTCCACAGTCTACACATCAACTCACAATAAAGACTGTTAACACTGTGGGGTTTATCTGAGCTAACGGAGACAACTGACGTAGCCGACCCATCTCCAAAACCAATTTCTTTCCATAGGGCAGCAACTTGAAAAATCTGAACTGCAGGCATAGCAGAACTAGTCGACACATAGAACTGACTCCTTTAGCTCAGATAAATCTCAGTGTGAATGGCCGTTTAGTGTTACACTGAAACTTTCAAAACTATATGCGTAAACAGTATGTACCCAATTGGTTACACTATGCAGTAAGCTAATTTTTTTTTATTTGATCTGCACGAATAAACACGAGTATGTTGCCAAATGCAACTACATGCATTTAAGGGTTAATATATAATATAATAGCTTATATGAAGATTTATTCTACATAATTCTATTCTAAATAATTATTCTAAAATTTATTCTAAACATTTAATTCTAATTTAGATTTATTCTAAATAATTAGCAACAACTCTTTAGATTTCTGTCATTTGTAGAAAATCGCATCAGCCCAGCAGCTCTTCTCATGAATAATTTAAGCATAGCTAAACATATTTAAGAAATATAGCTAAACATATTTAAGAAATATTCTTAGCATAGTCTAAACATAGCTAAACACATTCATAATATAAAACTAGTGCGATAAATAAAAAGAGATGATTTTATTTTTAATATACCATTCTACCGGTTTTACGGATACTTTGTCGCGAAGATCTTTCGTGATGCAGAAGCGTGTACACTCTTGCGGACCGTGCGTATTGGTTCATTTGTCCTTAGGGCCCCCTTCGTCTTCTCAAGGCGAGGTTGACAATCGAATATTTTCTCAGGGTATCTGCGAGCAGCTCGGTCCCCGTGTCGTTGCAATTGTAATCATCTATTCCTATCTCCTAAGATTCTAAATTTTTAAAAATACAGTATTAGTTTTGGCAGTACATTCAAGCCAAAAGAATCGTTTGGCAAAAACTGCTGTAGCCAAATATTTGCATTCCTGGTATTCCTAATATGTTAGTTCCTTTTTAAAAATGGTAAAATCCGACGTCATTCGCCAACTTACCACCTACCGGACTATACCAGCTGAGCCAAAATATAAATAAAGGAGATTTCATCAAGGCAAAAAAAAAAAAAAAAAAAGTATTGCGCACAATTGTGAGTGCATAATTCAAAGAATGTGTCTATAAATCCCTTATGAATTTTTCATTATGAAAATAAACATGAACAAAAAGACTTAAAGAGCTAAGAAATGGCGGTATGGAAAAATTCTTAGAATTGGTACCCGTAAACTGACGTAAAAAGCCAGTCGTGGTAAATGGACTAACAGATTACATAATCAGTTTTCTGTGGATAAGATATGCTTGCCTAGTAAAAATTAATTAACAGGAATTCAGACCGTGCTATTTCAAGGGTAACTTTAGTTTTAACTTTCATTATTAAAAATGCCGTAAAAAGCTCCCAAAATGCTCTGAGAATTTAAAAAATGCTTTAAAATAGAAAAACGAAACAAATGCCCAAAAGGTACGTTTATCATCAAACTCTTGACCTTGAAAATAGAAAAAAGACCATTTACACTTGAAATTAATTTAAATACAAGGCTGGTTTTTGTTTTGTTTACTTTTATTGTTTGAACATTATAATTTGTATTAAATCATCACACATTTATAAGTTATTAATAGTACATGCTTAAGCTCTTGAGAAATCAATTGCATGTTTCTTCTAAAACTATACATTTATAAGAACTTTAATCATCTGATAGTTATTTTCTTCTTGCTTCGAAAAATCATGCATTTAGCTTGAAAAGAATTCTTTTAAAATTACTGCCTTTGCTTTTCAGATCCATGAGGACACAACAGGAACTTCAATTGTCTGCGTCCACGATGCAACTGTGCGATAAAAAGGCCAAGAAATCTGGATCTTGCTGTGGGAAATGATAAGCAATGCATTACCGTTGACTTCTTTATCCTTTGGCTTTGTCTGGAACGAAACATCAGCAAATTCTGTTATGAGACCTAATTTATATTCCTGAATAGCAAGGATTAAATTATAAGGAATTTTGTGAGATATATCAGGGGATTAAAACCATCTCTTTGCTTGATGTAGCTTTTTACGACCCAGAATAAGCTATCAGTATTAAATTGTATATGTTACTGGTCAGCTTACTGACTTCGCAACTTCTAATTATTCTTTAAACTGGTTATGGAAATTAAGGGTTATAACAAAGTAATTTGAGTGGCAAATAAAAACCAATTATGTTATTATTCTCGAAAAAAACACACTGAGAAAACGGAAAATGCTAAAAATTAGCGTTTAAGAATAAGTGCTTTCAGGATAGAAAAAGAAGGCTAAAATTAGAGTTTTATTTCTTAACACAGATTTTACGTAAAATGCATCTATAATCTAGTAAATATGCTAAATTATTTCGCTGCATTTCATCTTTTTAAGGACCCAGATATTTATCTACGAAAACCTCAATAATATGCAATGGATACCTTTAGCTTAAAGATCAGAGACATCAGAGTTTAGATATATAAGATTAGAGTTACAAGATAAGAGTTATAAGACCAGAGTCAGTAGAAATCGAAGCACCTGATTAGTTAAAATAAAGACGTATATTGTGGATGAAAACCATATTTCGTAATTTGACTCACTGATCATCTCAAAACATTATTGCACATTCATTTTATAAAACTGCGATATTTATCAGAAATGGAAGCATTTAAAATTAATCTAAGGTAGACTATATTTCTGCAACGACATGGATAAGACTGAAACTTTAACCGGTTAATCGAGATAAGCTTTCAGGATTATTTTTTAACGAGAGACACACTTCTCTAGTAGTAAAATTCAGCACTTATTCAAGCTGTAGTTGGAGATGGTTATGCAGTTATATACTTTATGTTATTACAAATTAGTTTTTTCAAGCTTTAAAAAAGTCTAGAACTGACTTTTGTTAATGCTATCAGTCTTTTTACTCGTGATTTAGTTTCTCGGCATATTTTGCCATTTTCATCAGATATATGTCTTCATGGAAGGTCAATGTTTTTCGTTTAATTGCACTCGTTAATCATATCACTATCACACTATCATTATAAATTACCTATGTTGTATCACATGTATAAAATGTCATGGATTCAAATGTAATTTGAAGGTATTCTACATGCTTTTTACAATGATGGGCCTTAAAAATAAAGTTTTAAAAAAGCGTCAGAAGTTTCTTTTACTTTTTACATCAAATGTTTTAAAATAATGTAACGCAATTTTATTTCTTTATAAACCTGAGTAAAAATAAAGACGCTTTATACTTTCTTAACTCTTATATTTATTGTACGTGCATATTTCTATAATTGATTCAATCGCTTTTGCAGCGTAAATTTATGCTAATGTTGCTTAGAAAATTACTTGCTTCGCCACAACTACACTTGAGGCAGCCAACACGTGAAGCAACGATATTATTTATCTAATCAAAAAGTTTCATTAAAACCCTAGATTTATATTTGTTGGTCAATATTTATTACATCTTCAAAGTTATTCTCCTGATTGCAGTGTACGTTTCAAATCCTCAAAATATGTCAACATACCTTAAAACCGTTTTCGTAGAAGCAGCTACCCTCTGCACTCGCAGGTAGTTTCCTTTCATAGAATCAATCGCCTCAAAACAAAAGGCACACTTTTAATTGTGGAAATAAGATAAAGTCACAGATGCCCTTTCAGGTGCGTATGGAGCTTGAAAAAACATTTTTATTGAATTTTTGGCCTAAATCTGAGAATAACAAGAATGTGAGAAGGTGAATTATTGTACTGCAGAATCCATGAGCTATCGCGCCACAGTTCAGATTGCTTTCCACAAACTGCTTCTCGTAAACGCGTAAAATGCTCAAAACCATTCTTTGTTAACAGTCTGCTCTGATGGTGGAAACTCATGATGCACAACACTATGCAATTGAATTAAATAGTCAATATTACCTTTATTTTTGGCAGAGCTTGATATCTTTTTGGCCTTCCTTCACTTGTTCGAGCGCCATTCACTTGATTATTGATTTGTTTCCGTATCCAAAGCGTAGATTTGTCTTCGAAAGTAATGCGCTTTAAAAAGCCTTGAGAAAGTATCTGCTCAGCAACATGAATATGTTATTGTTTTTAGAAAAGATTCATCATTTTTGAAGCAACTCGAGAAGAGATGTCAAATAGTCTTTCATCATTTCTTGACAAGATTCAAAAGGTATGGGAACTTGTTCAATATTATCTTCAATTGTTAAAAGACGACTGCTAAAATACCAAGTCTCTGACTTGACCGAAGAGTAGAACATTAGTTGAAATTAATTGTTTACCAGAGTGTGAGTTAGAAGACACCCAAAACAACTTCAAAAATAAAATATTTATTCAAAACATGCTAAAAATTAATTCGAATATTGAGCTCGAACACTTAAAAGTTAGTTGAAATTATTTACTATCGATAGTTTTTATTATGAGTTTGGATTTTAAATGAAATTGTATCGCAAGAATTACAGTTCGTAGTCTTTGAGAAAAATATTTTAGTAATTTGAGATTCGAAGTGACAATGATATAATGTTACGCAGTAATTACACATTTTATTAGAAATTTAGTTGTACAACATTTTAAATTTGGCGAGCGCATTGAAACTTTTGGAGCAATCTTTAATGTAAAGCGGGCAAGCTTGCATCAAGAGATAGGTGTTACACGCATATTTGAACGTTTTACACGGATATTTTACGTTAAACTACAACATTTTAAGTTAAAACCAAGAGGTTGGAGGTCTGGCCTGTGGAAAATCAAGAAAAATCGATGTTTTAGTACTGTCAAACTCTATAGTTGTATTAGAATGACATTTTGAAATGAAATTTAAAAGTTTTCACAAGTCCTCAAACCTTCTCCCTAATTTCCAGGATTAAATCTTATCAAACGTGAAATGAACTAGATGCGAGGGTAAAGAAAAGTAAAATATATTCAAAGATTAATTTTTATTTGTATAATTTTGTATATTTTTCCTTTCGCAATTTTATTTTCGGGATTGTCCTACTACGAATTCTCTTTTTAATTGGATTAATTTTGATACTACGGTTAAACCTCCCACCAATTCCAATTTACTTATTTATTTAGAGTTTATTCTACTTCAAACCTGCAGCTATAGCGTAGGATGGGTTTTTAAAAAAATGTTATTCTAATTTTTTAATTAGAATTTTTAGCCTATATATATATATATATATATATTAGCCTATATATATATATATATATATATATAGGCTAAAAATTCTAATTATATATATATATATATATATATATATATAGGCTAAAAATTCCTAGCCTATATATATATATTTTCTTTTTCAATTATATATATATATATATATAATTGAAAAAGAAAATGTAAAGCTAACAAGTAATTAGACGTAAGACCTATTTGGTCTCAAAAACTTTTGCGCATAATGCTGCAAAAGAATATGAAATAACAATAGTAGGTAGAAACATTGCAGCGATCTTGCTAAAAAGTTACCAGGAGCTGTAGCTCCACGAAATATTTTAACGCAGTAATACAAAAATAAAAACTAAGAAGATATTTGTCTGGACGAACTGGAGAAAAAAAAAAAAAAAAAACTGTAATCACGCGGAAAAAAAAACTGCCAAAATTAATGCTGGAAGACTTGCTAATGCACGGAGAAATTAATCTGACCGTTGTGATAAGTGAAAAGTTAACTCACATGAAAAATAGAGTGACGGTAAAAAATATATAAGGAAAGTACAAATAAAAAACATAGATTGAAAAAATGCCAATGCATCAAAAGTAAAAATTAAAAATTAAAATGAAGACACAAATTGCAACAATACAATATACAATAATTAAATAGCGGAAAATGGTAAATTAACCTACTCGTACTCTCAATTGGCTTTTCAAGGGAAAAAAACTGATTGTCGAACTAGGTTAAATACCATTAGGAGTTTCGCCGAAACAGACCATTGAAGCTCTTGTTTAACGCGAAAGAATTTTTATTACAAAAGAACATTAGTATTCCCGAATATATCTTTTTTGGAGCTTCACTGCTCTGTTCCTTTTTCCCGACGCGTCCGCTGAAATACACATTAGGGTGTCAAAAGCAATTGCAACTCCGAGCAATGTAAAATTTAAAATCAAAATCAAAATAGAATAAAATAAATAGCGGTCTGCTATTAGTCAAATATTACAACAACGTACGGGCTGGTCCTTTAAACCTTAAAGAAGATGAAACTTTTATAAAGAGAATGGTGCTGTAAACAAATAAAAATGTAATTAAATTTGCAAGAAAAAAAAAACGTCGTTGGGTCTTATTAGGACCCAAAAAAAAAAAAAAAAAAACAGACAAAAGAAACGAAAAAACTGACCTGTGAGGTGGCGTCCTGAGCATCGCGAAAAAATTTGAAAAGGGTGCAAATCCCCTCCGTGTCCTACCAACCTTCCTTCTCGTCGTGTGACGTATGTGGGAGAAACAATTAAAACTGCATAGGCCAATGGGCTGAGATTGTAGTTTTGGCGGGAATTCCTGTTCCCCCTTTTTTTATAGAGGGTGTGACAGACGGGAAAAGACACGGAAAGAACTCAAAATGGCGTCAGTCAAGTTGTTAGAAGAACAAAACTGCTACAAATAAGTGAAAATGGCTAATTCAGCTAAAATTACTTATTTTTGGCCACAAAAGAAAAAATAAATTGGAAAAAAGTCATTTTTAATAAAAGTCGTCATTCTTCAAGCTAGAGGACGGTCAAGCTACTATGAAAAATAAAAAGACCCGATTTGTTAATAATAGTAAAATTTGGCCATGTAAGTAATTTAAAACTATTAAAACAATAGTATTAAAGTATAGTGCCAAAATCTTTGGAGGAAAGAAAATGTATTTACGAGAATAATCTGTACATTTATACAATTTTTACATTAGATTATCTGAATCAGCCATCCACTTTATACCATCCCATTGGGCTTTGAGCATAAAATGTCATTATCCAAAACAAATTATCTAAAAATTGGTAAGGCTAATGCCAGCTTTTTTAAAGGTATTTTTAATTATTTTATGAGGAATTTGGTTATTTTTCAAAATTGTGACGAAGTAAAGTATTTCTTCTTGTAAGTGTTCTGTAGTATTACATATTCTTTTTATTCTAAGTAGCTGTGAAAAAATTGTGATGATTCTTTTGAAAATATTAGAATTTCAGTTGGTTAACTTTAGTGTAGAAAAAGTGAATTCTCTCCTCTTGTCGTAGACTTTAAAAAATTGTAATCAATAATATTTAGGTCAAGGTATACTACATTATTTTGCACCGTATTTGTTTTATTTAGTTTTAAGCTAGTTGGGTAGATATTAGCTGCTTCTATTTTGTTATGGTTTTTAAAGGCTATGATATAATCGATGTAACGATATATGTGTTGGTAAAATTTATGTTCTTCTTTGTCTAGTGAACGGACAAAGGTCAATTCTCTTGTGAAAAGGAATAATTCGCAGACAGCGCTCGAAAAATTTCCGCCCATTGGGATTCCTTGAATTTGTTTGAAGATGCTATTGTTAAAGAGAATAAAATTATTGAAAAGCACGCTCGTAAGATAAAGTTGCCATTTTTCGTTATCAATTATTGTCGAAATCTGTGGAATTATATCTGGTAGAGCAAGTAAGCTGGTATAAATTTCTTCAAGTGGTAAGGTAGTATAAAGGTTTTCGAAATCGTAGCATTATATATGGTCTATTTGAATTGAATTAATTGTCTTAATTACGAGTTCGTTACTTGAAATCATCCAGTTGCAATGCAGATCTTGAAAATCATAGTTATTAATCAAGTCACGTATTAAACGAAGTTTTTTTTTTGCAAAAAGATAATCTATTTCTTTAAGATAACTTTTGGTACTATTGGCAATGAACCTGAATTTAATAGGTGACTTATGAAATTTTGGAAGGGCATAGAGATTAGCAAATCTGTTATTATAGTTCGTGGATGTATCTTAAGTTTTTTTATGTAGTGCGTTAAATTTATTGATAAGAATTTTGGTGTTGGTGGTAATTTTTTGGTAAGTGCCATTACTATTTAGTTGCTTGTGCAGGAGGTCGAAGTAAAACCTTTTTCAAAGAACACTAAAATTGTTGCTAGCTTTGTCAATTTTAGTAATGATAAAATTATCTTGCAGTTTTTTGATTAGATCAGAGAGTCGTTTCTTATTGTGTAGAGAGTTGAAAGAAGGCGTCTTGAAGAGTAAATGTTGAAATTCTTTAATCAGTGCAGCTTTCCATTCAAGAAAAGTAGTAGTAGGTAAATTGGATTTATTACTAACTAAGATGATAAATTTATCAAGATCTTGATTGAATTGTTTGAGGCAAAAATGTTTATTGATACTAAAAGTAGGACGAAATTTGGTGCCAATTTGTAAAAGA
This sequence comes from Stegodyphus dumicola, assembly GCF_044657685.1. NCBI lineage: Eukaryota > Metazoa > Arthropoda > Arachnida > Araneae > Eresidae > Stegodyphus > Stegodyphus dumicola. The sequence goes on from NC_140776.1 coordinate 43,027,560, forward strand.
GCTCGCAATTCTAAGTCTTCAATGATGTTAAGATCTCCTGTTATAACATGTTGGTGGAAAGGATCGACATTTTTTTGGTAAAGAGGTAGTTGGCAATTACACATGCTATTTTCTTGTATCTCGTGGTGGTTGATAACGAGTTGATCTAAGTTATTTTCAAATTTAAAGCAGGGTTTAATTTGTAGTTGTTGTTCAGGAAGCAAGTGTTGATATTTTTTAAAAATGCTAGGTATTTTTAGTTGATCGTAAGAAGGGTGTTTGAATTGTACCGTACAAAACAGTTTTTTGTGAAAAAAATTGCTATTTTTTAGTTTAAAATTGCAGAAGTCAATAATTAGGTCTTTGATGATTTGTAAACAGTGAAAATTTTGATCCATTACTTTAATCAGATTCCACAAAGTAGCATTCTTAAAAGTATGTAGTAGTTTTATGGCATTCTTAGCAAATTCTTTATGTTCAAGGAAGGAATGAAGATTTTTAATTATTAATTTCAGATCTTGTGTAGAAAACAATTTTTTGTGTTTGGAATCACCTCCTCTGGTACCTCTGGTCGTTATATTGCTAAAAAATCTGAATTGTCCATATATTGAGACTTCTGTCTGTCTATTGGTGGTATGACTCAGATATGCATTTAATCCGTAAGGATAAAGTGACTTTTTTTTAAGTATGTATATGGATTCCTTAAACAGTCTAAGTTTAGTATTCGGTACAATATCAGGCACAGTAATTTCTGTGTTATCAAAATTATGCATATTATAATGTTCGAGAATAGCTGTATGCTGATTATTTTTTGTAATTTTTCACATATCACAACGGTCAGATTAATTTCTTCGTGCATTAGCAAGTCTTCCAGCATTCATTTTGGCAGTTTTTTTGCGTGATTACAGTTTTTTTTTTCCCTCCAGTTTGTCCAGACAAATTTCTTCTTAGTTTTTATTTTTGTATTACTGCGTTAAAATATTTCGTGGAGCTACAGCTCCTGGTAACTTTTTAACAAGATCGCTGCAATGTTTCTACCTACTACTACTATTATGTATATATATATATATATATATATATATATATATATATATATATATATATATATATATATATATATATATATATATATATACTATTTTTAAACACATACATATTTATATATACAGAGAAAAGTATAAGTCGATTTTCAGTATTTAGTAGGTGTTTCCTGCGAATAAGTTTAAAAAAGTTAGTGTCCTGAAACAATATGACTCAGTATATAACCACCATATAGGTGACAGACCGATTTTAACTCAGTTTCGGCACTCATTTTGAGAAATGATACCCCGGGGGGGAGACGGGCGTGAGAGTTTCCCCACCCCTTCCCTGCCACTAACCTCTTGAGAGGACTCTCGGCTCTCCGCATATTTTAGAGTGCCCACATGCCGCGCAGGCACTATACATTTACAAATGGGATTCGGACCCGGGGCTTTCGGTGCGGGAGTCAGTTGACTCCCGTACCACAGTCAGAGTCATTAAAAAAATCGTGATGTGCTGTAGAACTGAATGAAATAGACTGGGTTATTATGGGTTACTACTGCCGAAAAAACAATCTTTTGTGCTCTTTTCTGTTTCATTATTTTTCCTGACTAGCTGCATATCCATGTCATGCATATAAGTCTAAGAAAATATTGTACCTCCATTAATATCATTTAAAAAAATTTTAAAGAATCTGTTTAATAAGTTATACTGGAAATTTCAGTTAAGGAATAATAATAATAATAATAATAATAACAGAGAGATTTTAAAATTAAATAGGTAAACACATATATTAAATTTGAAAGCTTAATCCACATAACGTATTCTAACTAAATATTTCTCGTTACTAATCCTTTACCAGAAAAGTCACACAGATTTTTTTTTAATCTTGAATATTTGCTTGACTTTTGAAAAAGTGCAGAATTAAATACATTGAACTGTTAATTCGCTAAATAATGCAAAAATGCTGGGGAATAAAAGAAATAAAAGTTGGTATTGTTCATGACAACACAATACACACAATGATTTAGACCTTCTATATTTATGTCCTCCTACCTACTGCTGACAAATCCCACGGCTTAGTATATTGAAACTTATTATGTGTGACATTCGTGCTCGTAAAATATGTATTCATGAAAAATATTTAGAAAAACAAGGCTAAGTTTTCAAAGAAGGACTTCCCTCTCGTTCTCTTTGGCAATATTCCATGAAATTGTAGAATAATAGTAACTATAGAAAACGCATTTATAGCTAGTTCAATGCATTTGCACATTAGCCAAGAGATAGAAATAAAATATGACAGTGAATTCTATTCTTTTATTAAAGGTGTGATACTTTATTACCTCATTATTTCGTTTTAAAATATTCTAACATTTAGAAAAATAGAAACGTTAGGGAAATTTGTGCCTTTTCCAGTATTGATGCTTACTGTTGGACATTTGCTCTAAATTCTCATGCGTCATGAACATGTAAAAAATTATTTACTGTATCGGATTGAGTTAACTTGATGAATGCTATTTATCGCTAAAAATGCCCTTTGTTTGACCATTATTATTATTATTATTACTAGTCCAAAGGAGCAATTTCCCCAGCAGGACTATTAATTTCGATTTGGCATTTTGCGCCTATTCACGATAAGCCTTGTTTCAGTTTTCAAATTGTTGCCACCAAATACTATAGCCCTGTATTATATTTAAAGAAATTTATTAATGAAGAATCTGCATGAATGTACGTATGCTTCTCTCATTGTGATAAAACAACTGTATCTAGAGCCCAAAATTTGAATAACGTAGTCTTCCATAGAATATGGGCACTAATTTGAATTTGAAATTTGTTTTATTATTGATTTCATATTTTGAAACACTTCAACGAATTTTTGATTAACAAACTCAACGATTTGAAAGCGAGCAATGGTAACACTCTACCGCCCCCCCCCAAAAAAAAAAACTTCAACGCGAGAGACTTTGTATAGGAAATTTTAAAGTTATGCTCATTTAAAAATTATTTTGCTATATTGCTGTTGACCTGAATTTTATGGTTTAAGTACGAAGAACATAATATTTAATAAATAAAGTAAATAATAAACTTTATAAATACATTTTTAACACAAGAAATGTTAAAAAAACGGACCTTTGTACGTAATTTAAAATCTGAAATCTTTCAGATTTTTTTTTATTATTTTTTTATTATTATTATTCTAAACTAACATTTTAACATTCATGAGCAAATCTGAGGTTCAGCAGGTAATCTAAATTTTTATGCTAAATAATTATGAACTTTTCTTAAAGTATCAGCCTTTATAAAAAAAGTTCTTTTTAATTTTAAATTTAAACGAATGTTATTAAAATTAGATTGAAACGTTTAGTTCGATTAGAAACTTTGAGTTCTTTTATTTAAATTAGATTTTTAAAATTTAATTTTAATAACAGAACTTAACGATTTTTAAAACGTGTGTTTTTGTTTCAGTGCTTTCTGATATTAGTATCAAAAGCATCAAACCATCAGTTTTTGTAAATGCACACATTTTTCTGCTTGCATACAAAATTTTTAACGAACCTATATCTCAATAGATCTTACCATCTCTAATTAAAAAATTAATCTCACCGTCTGCTGGAAAACTACATTGGCGTAAATCACTGACCAAAATCGCGAAATGTATTGTTGCATATTTACGGGTTCGTAATAGATTGAATGCACACAAGTCCAATGATAGACTAATAAAAATTATTTATCAAAATAAACACTTCAAAGTTCTGAAATTTTCCGCAGTTCACAGAATCACAGAGTACAATCAGTAGTTACTTATAAAACTACTGAGAACATTAAGCGCAAGGCAATGCAAAACGCACTTAAAGAGAAAGCTAACTCGGATATCTCAGTTCACACTGATCTATAACTCGCAAACAACAATAACTAAGCAACTGAAAGCAGAGATGCTCTCTCTTGTGCCTTAAATAGTTTTCAACCGGCTGTTGAGATAGTTCTAGTAATTTCTGCTTCTCAAAATTTCTGGAAAGCGATACGAGGATGGAATTACGATTCCATCTAACATAGTGCTAAATTACATTTATTCAATTTTAATACATATTATGGTGATACAGGAACCGGACCAAAATGTCGCCTAATTTGGCAACTTTTGGTAATTTATCGCCAAATTCGGCAGCAAAATAAGTCGCCAAAACCGTTGTCTTTTTGGCGATATCTCGCCAAATTACGGAGATACCCATTACTCAATGTTAAATGCACTGTATCCTGTATTCTCACTTTTCAGCATAGCCGCTCTTTAGATTTTTCATGTTACAAAAGAAATACAAACAACAATTTTACTTATAATTCTACTAGAATTACCTATCTAAGTATACAATTCGTGACAGTATCATTTTACTTAAACATTTTAGTAAATCTAAGTAAAGAAAAACCTTATTTCAATTTTTAATTGATAATTACTAGATTCACAACCTTGAGAATAAAGAGAATGCTGAAATCTCAATACATTTCCAAAAATAAAACAGCATGTTTTTTTACAGGAAAATAATATTTGCTTCTTGAAATATATTAGGTTATACTGCTAACCTTTAATCGAAACGCTGAACAAAGCCTTAGTTTTCCCAGTCACTTTTCTACCTATAAGTGATTCATAATCTAGATAATTTCTTCATTATCAAGAGATACTAATTAACGAATTTGTAAGATATTTATTTAATTTGATAATTTACTTACTGGTGTAGTTACTTCTCTTTTGCAGAACTAAGTAACAATTATTTAGCTGGATGTCTTTAGTGGTATTTAGTACAGTTTTTAGCTTGATTATATTCGATGATTTATCTAAATTTCATATTTCTGAAGAGGGACACACTTAATTTGCCACAATTTCAAATTATGATCCGATTTAAAAATATTTCTTGACCAGAGTTAGATAAACAGTCCAGAAGCAATAAATCTTCATTAGGCTCCATTATGCAAATTTTTATTTAGAAAATAAAAAGCAAGTGTGACACTTTTATTTTAGGAAAAAAAATTTCCGGAACTTAACCCCAATGAGGAAATGTCTATTCATCAGAGTGTTGTGTATTGTATCAAACAATCAGCGATAAACGTTTTGGTTGCAAATGACAAATTTTTGGGGATGCAGTTCATCGCCTAACATAGTATCATTGCTGGATAGACAAAAAAAACAAACTCTGTTAGAGTCACAGTGTCATCTCCGTTTCGCGTATTTGAATAAACATAAACAAAGGCACAGTACATTGAAAGTGAAGTCCTGTTTACAATGCATCTGAATTCTCAATCAAAAAGTGAGTGACGTAGCCCACATTTGCTGTGAGTGGTATGACGGAAATGGGTGCCACCATGGGAAGCTCCTAGATCTATTATAGGTGAAAAATATGCGGTCACGCACCCTTAGGGAGCGGACGTTTAAGAATAATATCGAGTCGCTGATTAGGTCTCCTGGTTAAATCTCGGAACTCATGATTATGCTGGTTATTCCAAGCGAATTTAATAAATCAGAGGGTTTGAAGATTGGATCATTACGTATTTGTCCTAAATATAAAGGTATTTATTTACACATTTACAGCATTACTTATCTTGGATAAAAATATTCAAATTATGAACCATGCCTTTTACTGGAGTTGACTCCCATGTCTCTTTTAAAGGCAAATAAGTATAGAAATGTTTGTTTATAAATTTAAGGATTTTTAATTCTTAACAAGGTAAATCTTAAAAGTACTTGAATAAATTGCGTTCTTTTCATTATATTTATAGTTAAAAATTTATAGGATATTTTTAAAAACATGTAACCGAAACCATGTTAATGTATGTTTAGCTAAACGTAAACACGGGTAATCAGTTTTGGACACTATTTGAGTTTCATGAAAAGACGTTAATTTTATTTGCTAAATACCATTAATAATTAACACCTGAATTACTTTAATTATGGTATCACCCGGTAGCAAAGCGTCTTAAGGAATCTTCATCAACGCATCTCAATCAGAAATAACAATAATGACTACTATAGGCAAAAAATAAATTTTTAGTTTAATTAAGATTTAAAATTCTCTTTACTTTGGAAGACCTGCATTGAAATTACTTGCTTTTTTGCGTTAACTTGATTTTTTTCTCTTATTAATTTATCCTGGAGTGATTTACTTCACTTATTTAACAATTAAGATGTATTACGGTAATTCTCTGACAAAAGTTGATAAAAAACATCTCATTTACTAAAACCGAAGGCTCTAGAGCCTATATGTGCTCTCGGAAGCAATTACAAAGACTTTAAGTATAAATTCCATAAAGACTTTAAGTATAAATTCCATCTAAATTATACGTCCACAGAAACTTTTGATAAAAAATAAAATAACTGAAAGCGGAATTTTGATCTGCCCTTAACATATATTTTTCTCCCTTAAAGACAAATCCATTGTATCTGCTTCTCAAGCTTCTAAGCTTTAAGTGCAGATTTTGTAAATCATTTTGAATTTTTGTTTCGCATTCGCAACTTTCAGGATTAATATCAAGCCTTATTTCAATTCAAATGACTGTTGCTTGTTTGTAATACAAAATCAAATGCAATTTTCCACTCCGCATAAAACTTTAAAGGTATTAAAATATATACTAGTCAAATATTTTAAACTGCAGTATAATTTAAATATTTCATTACAAGAAATAGTAAATACCTCAACAAGAGAGTTAGTGAAAAAAGTTTCTCACCAATGTTTTTCAAGGAATGCTGCAATGTAAATTTCTGTATATGTTTGGCATTTCCCGACATTTCCTTAAATTCGATATACAAACTGTTAGAATAAATTAGTGTCATTTTTGCATAATGAAACTCGGCAATGTCAAAAACAAACGAGCACCAAACGATATACGAGTTTAAGTATAAATTCCATCTAAATTATACGTCCACAGAAACTTTTCATAAAAAATAAAATAACTGAAAGCGGAATTTTGATCTGCCCTTAACATATATTTTTCTCCCTTAAAGACAAATCCATTGTATCTGCTTGTACTCGCTCGTACATTAGCGAGAGAGGATTCTACCTATGGTTTTTTTTTTTTTTTTTTTTTTTTTTTTTTTTTGTTTTGTTTTAGATGCAGAAAATCTTAAAAAGATTTTGTACTTGTAGTATACTTGAGCTTCATGCTTTTCAGCATGTTACCTTCTTTTATGGAATATACTCCTGATAATATTGCCTAATAGGTAAGCCTGAAGCTATTGAAACTTATAAATGACTACTTGGTTCATTCTACTTGGTAAGTCCTTCATTTCAATACTTCGATTCAAATGTTTGTAAAGACTGTTAACTTTGATTTGTATTCTGTTTACATTCTACTTGAGATATGAAAACTCACTAACTTGTTAAATAAAGATTTCATAGTTATTCTAACTAATATACTTTAATTAAACTATGCTAAATAGAAGATAGTGTACTCAAACGCCTTAACTGTGTCAAATGCACAAAATATCACAAGTAACATAACTAAATGTTATACCTTTTTAAAGTTTACCTGAAAAATATTTCAAGCGAGTACGAAATATTAAATGCAAATCAACAACTAATATACCGGAGATCTTCTGACAATGTATAATAAACGCTATAGTAAGTGGTGTTGCACAATATACGGTGTGTTCATTGTACAAATGATTATTATTTTACTTAACTGTACGAAAAGTATCCGTTCTTTAGCAAATGAGGGAGATTAACAATTGCCAGAGCACCCATGGATAAACATAATTTGTGACAACAGAAAGCTTAGTAAGAATCATTGAAAAATTATATTGTGTCTTTGCGTGCCAGCATAAAATAATAACAGTTGTTGATACAATCCAAGGACAAGAATGCTTTAACCCGATGCTGTTATATGATAGACACGCTCTGTAAAGTTGAATCCATTCATGAACTTTCACTTGTATTTTATTGTCGCAGATACAACCATAACAGAACGTGATGACCTTTCCGAAGGTCTTGGATTCGAAAACGGAGCAATATTTCATTTTATTAACATTCTGAGTGTTTCCATTTTTCATAACTATCATGAAAGTCGAGCAGAAACCAAATTGACTGTTTAAAAAAATTGTGGTGACTACTGTTATTTCAATTTCAAGTGGTTTGGAACTGTTATTTTAAATTCAACATTTCGAAGGAACTGCAGGTAATAAGTAATTTATTACGTGACACATTTGTTCAGATTTATAATATTTAAAAAAAGTCTTAGATATTTATTGTTTTAATTTAATAAGATATTTACTGTTTATGGTGATGGTTACATAGGGTTATTATAAATATAATGTGGTAGTAACATGGTTTTGAAATCAAGGTGATGCAACGTAATTAATATTTTTTGACAGATAATTTCAGCAGTGCAAAACAACGCACGTTTTTCTACTTATATTTAAAATAAATGTATGTTTTTGCTAGCTCTGTTTTAACCGTGCGACAACGGAAAACGTAGGAACTAAAATTTATGTTTTATTCTAAGATTTAAATTATTCTTTATTTCAATTGTTACTTAATTTGTGAACATTTTATTAAAATTAACATACATTATTTGCGAATATTTTATTGAAGATATCACATATTATAAAAATCCATTTATGTTTTTAACACAGAAACATAAACGTGAAATAGCTATGAAGTAAAAGTGTTTTGAATATATCGAATTTTATTCTTTTATTTATTATATGAATAAAATAAACGAAAGCAGTGATGCGTTAATTCGGTTTATTAGCCCAGAAGGGCTATTAATTTCGTTTTGGCATTTTGCGTTCAAAACTTTAAATGTCGATTCACTTTTCAAATTGTTGCCACCAAATATTATCGCCTTATGCTGTATTTAAAGAAATTAAATAATGAAGAATCCCCATTAAATGTATGTATTTTTCTCGGATTGTGATAAAACAACGGTACCTACAGCCATCAAATTTTGAATAACGTAATCTTCTACCGAATATGGGTATCTAGAAGCCCTAATAAAACTGAACGAAAAAATATATGGGTAAAGTGCAGAATCGCCCACTTATGTGTTTGGCGCTTTTTACAAGAGTAAGAAGAATTGGATTTGTCTCAATTTTCTTTGACTTTTTAAGTGAAAATAAGTCGATATGTACCTAGAGTAAAGGGAGTGCGCAATGCCATTTTTGTGTAATTCTGGGATCTTTTTAAGTGAAAATAGGTCGATGTGTACATGGATATCGAGTATGTGAAATCCTTAAAAACGTGGGTGGTTCTTCACTTTCTCCAAAAACATTTTTATGTCCTACACGCGAGCTTGTTTATCGGAAATTCAAAGATATGCTCATTTTAAAATTATTTTGCGATGTTGCTGTTGAACTGAGTTTTATGGTTTAAGTGAAAAGAACTTTTAATAAATAAAGGTAACACACAAAAAGGTTAAAAAGTTTTAAAAAAGTCCCTTTGGGTGCAGTGTAAAATTTGAAAGCTTTCAGATTTTTTAATTAATTAATTAATTAATTAATTTTTTATATTCTGTTGCAGATTCAACGAAATTTTTAATTAAAATTTTGTGAACATGTATTTTTCTTGGACCTTTGTTTATTCGATAATTCATTAATTTATTAATAAATTAGACTGAAATTTATTATTTGTCAGTTTTTTTAGCTATCGTAATTAAGGAAACTATAATATTAATTTATCATAATTAAGGAAACTATAATATCAATTGATTAATAATATTATTACTAATTATTTAATAAAGATTAATTAATAATTATTGAAATAAAGATTTAAATTATTATCTGCGTTTAGCTCTTTTAGAGCGCTTAGTTTGTTAATTGGTAAAATAACTAATTAAATTTAAACGTAAATTACTAATCTTACGTTTTTCTGTAAGAGACATATGACTTATGTCAGACCAGCTTCAAAACCTATAGAATTTCATTTAAAATGCAAGCCAATTTTGCTTTTTTTGCCTCATTTTACAGAATATTTTTTATTCACTTTATTATAAAGCTTATAATTCACTTTTCTTTTCGCTTTGCAATCACCTGTCTTTTTACATGTATATATAATTGGAATATAAGTATATGAAATCCACACTAGTTCGTAGCTTTAAGTTTTATTTCGCTGCCCGTAGACGATGTAGAAATCAATAACATCATTTATCATATCGAGGTTCAGATGTGAATCCCAGAAATGTCACTTATGCTTGTATTGTATGGGAGCTTTATGACATGGAAAGGCTTACGAGTTCTCTGAGTATCTGAGTTGATAATAATGTAAAATATAGTAAATAACCATGGACAATATTTGGCGATAGTGTAAGAAGGCTATAAGATTACCAGATTCCGTCCTTCAAGGTATTTATTATCGAATTGCGATGGGGATGAGCAAAATCGTTCTGTCACCCAAGTCTTCATGACAAAAGAGTTTTCGAATCCCCACAGAGTAATTTCAAAATTCGTTTTTATGGCGAGCTATAACGCTAACTGCAAGCAGCAGTTGCAACATTTTGCTTGGACTGGGATTAAAATAAAATTAGAATAACTCTGTATAGTTTGTCAGTAAAATGTTTTAAAGATTAGGATTCAAATTCTTAATTGGAGGGGGGAAATCTTTTTACAGGCTAGCTGTAACGAGTTAACCGTCAAATTAGTTAACAGAGACAAACCCAGTTATTTTTGGAGGAATATGTATTGCCTCAAAACAAGAGTTTATAATGTATTGCTTTCATTTGCAAACAAATTTTTAAAAATAATTTCCAGAGACTGAAATTTTCTTTCTAAAATATATTTAAGAATGTATTATTTGGCGGATTAAACCACTTGTATTTTTCTTAATATTATTATTCTAGTTAAAGCCGTAAAAATGTTAAAAATTTGAATTTCGGTATACGTCCAAGGAAAGAATAGGTAGCTCTTTCATAGACTTAACTTCTAGAGAACTAAGGCAATAGTAATATACTACATAATGTATGCAATGAGCTGAGGTATCTGAACTGAAAAGAAGGGAAATAATAGAATCGGACTTTGTAAAGTCTTGGCCACCTTCAAAGATTAAACCCAGAACAACGATTGTGGCAAAATTGTATCAGATGGCACAAACAACGAAAATCGATCAGAATGAAGATGTTCCGATGCACTTGTTTTTGGCCTGTTGTAATAACTACTGTATGGTATTCTACAGTAAATTAGGACCGTTGACATTTGCGTACTTCTTTTTCTTCATTGAAAGAGAATTAGATTTTAGTAGTAACCCAAAACGCTGTTTATTATTCTGTAAGGGAAATACAGTGTGTTTACCTTACGTAGAAACACATAGTCAGGCTCATTCATAGAAATGAGGAATTCATTCCTACAGTTCTTCAGAGCGTGACACATTCTCATTTCCATGGTTATGCCCATTGTGTGACCCAGGTGAACTTGAAAATCTTTCGCTTAATTAATTTCAACTTTGTTATCCACAGTATCAGAATTATGTCTTTTTACACATCGTCCGACATATATTATTGAATCTCTTAGTTGTCACAAAATGGCTTTCAGTTTATACTAACTGAAACGGATTTTATTATCAAAGGTGCAATCCTCGCTGTTTTGGTAGCAACGATAATGAAACTGTCTAACTGATAACTAAAACTTGTATTCTTAAGTAGGAGTCGCAAATAAAAAAGAGCTCTAAAACACAATTTTTATTAATATTTCAGCTAACGGTTTTAGTTAGTAATATTCTTTTATGCAAAATATTTCTTGAAAATATTGATTTTAAAATTTTTGAGCAAATAAGTCTATCATTACGTTATATTTTTAATTTGTTAGATTATAAAAATCCATAATTAAGAATACAATCAAATTTCCTGTGAGCATAAATTAATCAAATGTTAATACAATAATAAGTCGTCTACAATGAGAAAAAAATAGTAGTTTTAATTTGGTTAATTTTAGAGACAGAACTTGTTTTATACCAATTTACGGTTTACTTAATATTTCGTTTAACAGACAGTAAGGAAAGTAAAATTTGAATAAATTGATAAATTAACTCTCGAATTTTATCATAAAGTTTGATCATAGCTTGTTATACAAAAGAATATTTAATATTTACCATTAAGGTTACGAGATATTTAATATTAACACTGAAATTAAAATTAATATAGAAAAAGATCAGATATTAGCACTGAAATTAAAATTAATATAGCAAAAAAATAGAGAATTGAATATAGAAAATTATAGATTATAGAAATAGAATTTAGAATTTAGAATAAAGAGAAAAATTATAACAGCTGATGGCAAGCATAAATTGCTATGAACAATAATGTTAATTCTGTTTTTATTATTACCATAGGTACAAATATATTATGCGTAAGCATTTAATTTTAACGCTTTTGATAATTAAAGTTATAGAAGAACTAAACGAAAATAACAGTATAAAGAACAATAATTGTTTAAAAGCAAAGCATCGTTTATATTGAACTGAAAGTTATAATTAATAATTCTAAATTTGAGTATTTTGTTGGCTTTATGTATCATATTTATCCAGGAATATTATGAAGCTGTAATCGCTTTCATTTAAAAGTTCATTATATGTAAAAATATATCTCTTCTATTTTAATTCTTTGAGACGTCAGCCACATTTTCAGCATATTACGGCATATAATTCTGTTTAAAAGCTTTTTCGGAAACATGAAACATCTAAAACTTTGTCATTTGCAGGAAAATTGGCTCAAGCACTGTGCACATAAAATGTAATACAGATAATGTGCTCTAAGAGTTCCCACATGAAATTATTCAAAATAATTTACATTCTTTTAGTTAGCATTTATATAAATTCCGTGACAAAAAGGACGCCGTTTTGTTACCTAATTATTTTAATTTGCATCTATTTTAGTCATTATGGTATAAGATAAATAAAACCTCAGCTCCAGGTTTTCTAACATATGATCGAAATTGTCAAAATAATGTTGGATTTCTTTTTAAAATAATGCAGTTGCAAACTTATGAATAAAACAGCAACATAAACATAATCTTTATCATTCACATATCTGTCGTAAATACAGTTAATACTAAAAACACGAGTTTGAGATGCATAGATTTGCTGAGATGCTGGGTTTTTGAACAAATACATTAACGTGTATTTCGGAAACTTACGGCAGTTTGAAAAAGCGTACAAAAACATGCATCACTTAAAATTCGAATATTTTAAATTTTATGAATTCATATACACATTATATAAATGCATAGATACTATATTTACCACCATAAACTAAACACGGATTTGTCTCAAAAGTTTCAAATCGTGTAAAAGTAAAACTTTAAAAATTATCGTAAAAGTTAGAGCTATAAATTATTAGAGCTAAACTTTTTCTGCATAAGAATGCATGCAAAAACGTCTGCATACTTTATATGACGCTATTTAGAATGAGACATATGTAAACCAACGTTAAGGTGCAGTATAAGATCATATGAATAACTGTAGTCTGCACTGTTGCACTGTAATAGTTTCACAGTTACTTTGTTTTTTAGTGATGAGCTTAAATGTTGCTTATCATACACCTTAAACCCCTTATGATCATAGCTGCTTTGGGAACTAGTAACCAGAAAGTTTGTGTTGCTACAAATATTTTTGTAATTTAATCCGCTTTGGGACAAAAGTTTTCGTCATGTTTCCACACAGATTCAGTAATTATACTTTCATCAACTCTCTGAATACTTTCTCTACGCCTTCAATCGATTAAGTAATACAGCACGTGCACTATAACAGAAAATGAAACATATAACTTTATTACTTGAGAAATGTTACCAGTAATTTTGAAAGTATTTGAGGAAAACGGAAGGGCAATTTTTTAATAAATAAATGCGTTTTTTTAGTAATTTGGAGCAGAATTAGCAAAATCGCCTAATCTTATTCAGATCTAAAATGTGGGTACATGTTTTACATGGTGGCAGAACTATTCAAATATGACATCCTTCATGGCAAACCGTTATTGTTTCACTGCGGTCTACTTTTGTGTTCCATAATTGCTCGGTATTGTGGCGCCAACATCGTCGAACAAATTTTAATCATCTCTTTTCTCTCGCTTCTTTTATTCTTTGGGAACGTATATGATTGAACACGCTACGAATCACTGTTTGTGCATTAAGCTTACCAGCAGCGTTCTGTATCTGCGTGGGATATGAAATGTACGCGGAAACGCGGTAAGAAAAGTTTTCATGGAACTACATTTTAAATTTTTTGTACATTAAAAATGATGAGCATTATTATTGTATGAAGGAAAGTAACATAAAATTTTTGTTAAAGTACTCATGTGAATTTTCATATTTCAAAGTGACTTAACCATTGCAAACCTTTGTGATCAATCAGTTGCGTTAACATTATTTATAAACAAACAGAATAATTGATATTTAAGAATTCCAGTATTGAGATTTTATTCGTATTTTTAAAACTAGCCTGATATTTCTAGTATCGAAAATATTGTCAGTTAGTCGTATATTTATGAATGTAGAGGTTATACTGCTTTTATTCCCAAACAGTTGAAAAATCTCGTTAAAATTAAACAAAGCGACTAAACCAAAAAAGATAAAACTTACGCCATCAAAAGAAAGAAAGAAGACGTTTTTTCTTTTGATGGTGTAAGTTTTATTTTTCTTGGTTTAGTCGCTTTGTTTAATAAAGCATATATAATATGAATTAACTTTAAACGTATTTTATGTATTGCAAAGTGCTAATTTTAGAATAATTAGATTAAAAATAATTTGATATCCGTTTAAATACTTTTCTTTCGTACTGTAAATGTGAGAAGAATATTTTGTGAGGGAGGGATAATACTTTATTCAGGATGATTAAAAATTATTTTATACTTGTCCCTTGCAATTAACTTTTGCTTTCAGTATTATATAATTTTAATTTAATTAATTATAAAATCAGATTACACTGCTGAAGTTTAAAAAAAATGGAAGTAAAACATAATAAAATTGAGTTCAGTAGGGATAAGGACTTTCCCACCAATAAAATTGCATTCAATGTGTATAACGATTCTCCGATCAATAATCTAACAGAAGATTTACAGTGATACAGTCATTATGTTGACCGTTACAAAGAGAAAAAAGAAATCATGAAACAAATATTGCTCAATTTGCTCAATTTTTTAACTGTGTATATTCCTAAATATTAATGCTTTTCAGCTAAATTATTTTTATACAGTTTTTATAAAGTACGTTTTCTTTACAGGAAATATAACTTTGCATATATATCTTATATGCATTTATTAAAACCGAAAATGCAAAGAATGTATGTTTAAAAGCATGTTTTCATCTCAGATAACGGTATTAATTAATGTTTATGCATTTAGTGCTATTTATAACTGATACTAATACTTCAAACCTGTACCTTTTTTATATAATAAACATTCATCTCAATGCGTTAACTCTTAGATAATATATTTTAAAAAGCTAAATAAATTTTGATGCATGAATTCCTTTATTTCCTTTAATGCTTTAAGTCCTTATGATAACATTATTAAAAATTTAAATTATAAATTTCTTAACTGAAACATATTTTAAAAATACTTATTAATTTAAAAAAATGGATTTTAGTAGAACAAAATTTCTGATCACCACCAAAGATCTTTTATTAGTTTAGTTTATTAGTTTATTAACACGCTTACTTTTTAATAAACTAATTCGTCTTGTAAAAAGAACTATAACAAACGATTAAAAAACGCTTTCACAACAAACCATTACAAACTTAATAGAATTTCTAAATACACATAGTACTTATACATTGACATAATTCAGCACTGATTGTCGCTTATTAAGCAAAATGAAGTATTTATTACCCAGGCACACACATAATGATAAAAGAGTATATATTCATTTCGTGGTGCTAGAATGATGATAAACCTCGGAATAGTTAATAATAACATTACATAGTGGGTTCAATACAAAGCAAGGAGATCTTTTATATTTCTGATGTCCAGATTTCACTTTAAATATGTAACACGTTTTTATATGTAATCCGTTTCAATTAGTTCTAAGTAATGAAAATTATTTCTAAAGTACATATTATCATAGGTTCTCAATTATAACACATTCCACTCAGATTACCTCATTAATCTTTTGTACAACTAGAAAGAATTGTGAAAGAAATATTCGGCGCTTTAAGACCTTTTTACGCCTTTAAAAATTACTTATAATATTTTATCTTTCATTAGGAAGTGGTTTAAGATTTTTTTTAATGTATGAGGTGTCTTCTTACGTTTTCGTGTTTCTCCTATAAGACCTATTTTGTTGCAAAGAATGTTTTCGTAATAAGTAACTTTAAAATGGAACAACGTTTTGCAATGTTTAATTTAAAGTCATTTTAAACCATATTTCCTTACTAATAGTTTTACAGTAATCCTAACTTCATTTCACTTTATGATTTTAAATTTAAATTCTTTAAAACACAAGTCATTATTAGTGCAGTATCTTGCGTATCTAGGAGGAGGACTAAAAATCGAAAGTATGCTGTATTTTTTACATTAAATAAGAACAACACATCAAATATTTATGATTTTTTAAAGAAAATCTTTCAATTTATGAGCTGTTACAAAATAATATGACCGTTTTAAGAACTGCACTCTATATCACGTACCGCAAGTTGTTATTCATGTCCTGCATTGGTTACCCTTGCCAGCCTGGTTGAACTTCACCATTGTTTGCTAAAATGAGTTCTAAAAAAAGGCGACAATGTCGGTTGACCCTGCTGCAGAGGAAACCCTACATCCGTATATTCGATGTGGAATTAGATCATTGACTTTGAGCACATCGATAACAATTCACTATTTGAATAAATTATACCATAGACAGGCTCTTCGGTCACAGATCGACAGTGTTTTTGGAAAAGAAATTAGCACTTAACGGACAGATTAGGATTTAAGAACAACTGCAACATGTGAAACCAATTACATTTGATGGAATAAATTAAATATTTACTTCAGTTCGTAAAACATTATATGTTCATAATCTTTAAAAGAAAATATAATTTCGTATAACATGTTCTTTGGCAATTTTATGCAAATCTGCGCTCGAAGGGCCAAAGAACCAGTATAAAAGAAAATAATAAGAATGTTCCAGAATTTTACAAAACTACTATTTTTCGAGTACATGTTTTACACACGAAATGTTAAGATTTCACTTTTAAGCTTTTTCTTTCCAAGCTTAAGCTTAATGAAACGAAAGAATTTCCTTCTCAACGAAATATTTTCTTTTCTCGACGGGTCTTTATTCTTATTAGAAAAAGACCACCAATTAGAGTAGTGATGCAAATATTTAACAAAGCGGATGTTTTTGGATGTAAGATAGAGCGTGTTTCAGTTTCTCGATGCCACATTTGTTTAGTTTTGCCAGCTCTGCTAAGATTGTAATTATTCGGTTTTTTGTTATAGCTGCCGTTATTTTAATTGTTAATCCGGTGAGAAGTTCTGAGTCAACTTTAGGTTTAAATTAAATTGTATAGTCCTTGATTACAAGTTTTTAGTTTTAAATTTTGAATTTGTCTGTTACTTTAGTTTTATTATCACAACTGGTGGCTGATCGTGTAAGCCCAAGGGGTGAATTTCTATTCCGAGTTCTCTTAAATTAAAAAAAATTGTTTTAAACCTTTTCAAGGCTCTGTAATTTATTTTAAACTCAGCGGTAATTCGCTGTAGGTATTTTAGGAGTTTGAAATTAGTGTATAGCACCAGAGCAAGTCAGACTCTGTAAAGTGGCTGAACTATGACCTATTCAGAACTTATGTTTCAAAGAATCAAAATGTGTTAAGAAAACAGAGTGATATTTACTCATCCAAAAAAAGTAATTAATCAATTTGTTAATCTTTACCAACAATATCATTATCAATAATGTTGTAGATGGCCAAAGATTTGTAAGGCTTCACACCTTAATTAGCGCAATTTCTTGAAGCTATAGAGACTTACTTACTTACCACTAGCTGAGCTGCTCTACCACCTGTTAGATGATTATCAGCATTTTTACTCAATTGGTGGAGCATTCTGTTGTCGCTAGGCCCAGCCAAACATCTCAGGGAATTTGTAGCGGAATTTGTAAAGTTACTTCGGAAGATGAATAGTTGTGACTTGTGGTTATTAAAGAAACCCTGTCAAGACTTTGGCTGTGCTAAATGAGGATTTTAGCAATGTTTTATGTATTGTCATTCTGACTCTAGAAGTCAGTGGTAACTTTGATAAAGCTAAGAAGTTATTCAGGTGCATATACTGAACAATATCAACTGGGTATGACTAGCAGATCAATTTTTGCTCCATCCAGCAAAAATTGAAGTATCCACATCCTGTTTCTAGTTACAAAATTAAGAAAACCAAAAATCCATTGTAAAAATCTAGCCTTTCATATTAAATCAACAGAAGTCGTCATAGTATTGCGGAATCAGAAAAATTACTCCTTTTATTTTATAATAAATACATAATTCTTCATCAGCGCGTGGACTTTAAAAACAGGTAGTGTTTCTTAACAGTTTCTATTGACGATAATACTTGAAAGAGTGATCTGATGAAAAGTTTCCTTCTGAATGTGATTTTAGAGTAGACGTATTTTCAAGACAAATAAATAGACGAAGAATCATCGTCTCCTTATTCCGCTGACAATACGTTTCATGTATCTTCATACTTCTATCTTTACCCAGACATGTTTAGCTGTAGCCCTAATGATACTTACACAGGGGTATTCTGACGCGACAGGTCCTTCTGGCGAAGAGGAATATATAGCAAAATATAAAATAATGTATTTAAAAAAAAGGTAAAAGAAAAATCGTTTCTTCCTGTTACTTTGGATCGTTTTTAGAAACGTTTTACCGTCTTAGATGCTCAAATGTCTTAAGAAGCATATCTGGAAAAATCTTGACGAGGGAAATAATTAACCTCTTAATAATTCTTTTGTATGTATATAATTCTATGTACAGAAAAAAAAAACAACATTTTTTTAACTAAGTAAAAGAAAATGAATATAAAGTTACTATTAATAAGAATGAAATGAAATTTAAAAATGAGCAAATAATAAAAAGAATGAACATGGAGTAATACCTCTGATTTTTGTGATGATGATCGTTTTTAACTACTTAGTTTCTTAGTACTTGTAGATGTTTCATGGTTAAATGAATTGCAAGAAACAAATTGAGGCTGCTTATAATGACAATTAGATTCGTTATAGCATTTAGACCTACAACTCTACAGACTTTGAGAAGTTTTATTTTGTAAATTCTGAAGATTATTATATTTAAGTTTCTAATTACTAGAAATTTTAGTTTGTTTCCAAATAAACATAAGTTTTTCATAAATCTATAACTTGTATTTGAATTAATTTACGGTTTTACAACTACATAATAAAAGTTTTTTAGGTATTTCTGGGATACCATTTATTTCATAATCAAAAATAGAAGACATACTAATTTTACCTATGGATCCAATTTTTCTTATAACAGTAAAATAATGAAATAACGATTATTTTGATTTTAAACGTCTTTTAAGCATCATTATATGCAAATTTGCCCTATTAAATTTAGAGGAAAATTCTTTCAACAAAAACAACCACATTATTGATCTCAAGAATATTTCAAGTATATATTTAAGATTATTAAAAAGACTCTTGAATCTGCTCATCTAAAGACAAGGTGACCATAAAGAATAAAACATGAGTTAATGTTTTATACAGTTTTATTAAATAAACTTGTGTCTTTAAAGTGAAAGCCATATTTTCACGGAAAATGCAACTAAGTTAACATATAATATGACTAAGCTGGTACAAATTAATACAAAGAATTTTGTCCTTAAAACTACTAAGTCATTATGTAAAAATTATTTCACAAGGAAGCTTGAAGAATGAAGTATCTTAATTAAATAGCATTAACAAAAACAAATTTGCTGATATTTATTTTTCTTTTGTTTAATTTTAGGATCTCCCGTAGCAAAAGGGAGTCGCCATTGCAAATTAGTCACAAATGCATTATGTTGTAAAATATCATAACTTGATTAGCTTAAATAAATATTCAAAATATTTAGCCTTAAGTAAATAAAAGTTTAACCTTAAGTAAATAACTTAAATTTAACCTTAAGTAAATAAAAGTTAAGTGATAAATTTACACATTTATAGCAAAAGGATGTACTAAAATGTAACAGCAGAATCTTTCACCTAGGAACACCACGTTTCTAATTGGAAAGCAAAGACCCCGACACAAGATTTCCGTAAACTGCCACTCACAATAAGTAATCCCTAAATTTTCTTTTTTGTTAAATAATTATAGTGGTGTTTGTGTTTTTACAAAATACTTTTCGTCTTGAAAATATTGTGCGTAATGAGAAATGGAACATTAAGCTTTGAATAAGAAATAGAACTTCCCCAACTTCATATCAAAGTGGGTCTCGTTGAATTGCTTATTAAAGCTGTGAATAAAAGGAGTATAAATTTTAAGAGTATTTTTTGACTGAAAGGAATTTTATTTTTTGTTTTATTTAAAACAAAAGCGAGATAATTAAGTTCTATACCTGGAATCAGTAATGTTAAAATTATCCGATTCTTAAAAAAATTTTACAAAGAGGGGTAAGTTTCAAATAAGTCATTATTTAGTTAGGCAAAGCTGACGAGATATCAAAACTTATGCGTTGGGAATTTAATTTGTAGTTAATTTATGTATGTATTCATTCATGTAGTTTTCAATGTAAGGTTAACTAACGACTGAATGATGCATATGCTTAAACACTAGAAAAGTTTAATAATTTAGGTATAAACTGAAACACAAACCCACTTTTCTATTTCTTTTTCTATTAGAAATCCTATTTCTCGTATTTATACAGTCTACTTATTAAGCGAAAGATAATTATAATGATAAAATTTTAATCATAATTAATGTTCGAAATGTCAAATAAAAGAACTAACTTTACTTTTATGAAAATATGACACCTTAATGCATTCCCTTTTTACTTTACTTGTGGTATTTTTTTTTCAAATAGTAGTATAAGGCATAAAATGTGTTTATCTCTTTTGTTTCATATGTTTTAGTGTTGAAAGATAGGTATAGTTTACTTTGAATTTCTAAGAAGGAAATCTCTTTATGTTTGCACTAAGAAGAAAAACTTTTAAGTTTTACAAATATATTATGTTTGATAGACATACTATGTCGTGAGTCATCAAATAATAGTTGAAAATCGATTTAATCGCTAAAAGAGATCATTAACGATTCAAATGAGCTGAAAGACTTATTTTACAAGCTATGTTATTATAAGAAATGAATTGAAATGAAACAATGATAATATTGATTATTGTGTTATAAACTTACTTTAGTCTCCGGGCGGTCTTTTCAGTTTGGTTCGGAAAGAAACAATGGTTGATATCTCTTCGAAAAGAGACAGCAACTGACAAGAAATGAAACGATTTTCAATACTAGTAATGTGAGGGAAACAATACTGTCCTATATGTGTCAAAAACTCTAGGCGCAGTGTCTATTAATATTTGCATATATTGTAATAAAAGTATTCATGTCAAGATGGTTTTAAGCCTGTTAAATTGGTCTATGATGACAGCAAACAGAATTTCTAGTAAGTAAGGAATAAATTAGGTTTTCAGTTAACAAGAAGGTTAGAAAACACAAAAATTTTCGTCTTACTTTAAATGATGGCATAAATTTTCTATTCCTAAACTTACTTGTCTTAAAACTATTTTAACAATAGAAACATACTTTTCAATCATAGCATTATATTGGAGGTGAGAGCATTATATTTCTTATTATCTCACGTACACTTTTATAAAAAAAAATTCTATTTCTACTTATGTTCAGTTCGGAACTGGCATAAATACGAACTAATTCTTATGCAGAAAGTAACAACACGCAACATAAAGTGGTTCAAAAAGCGAGATGATTTTACTTAAAAACAAAATTGATGCTTCTTATAATACTAAAAAAATTTATATTTCTTATAATACTAAAACTGATCATTTGAATACCAAATTTCATCATCTGATATAAAAACACTTAAATGACAATTAATGTTTTGTAGCCACAGAAAAGTTATAGAGAGCATTATTGTAATAGTTCGTTAAGAAATTGTACTAGTGAAAAGGTAAGAGCAATTCATGCACAGTTATCTTTGGTAAAACCTCAGTGGTGAACAGTGGATAGATATAGAGATAAGAGAAATCACGAACGCAAAACCTAATCACCTTGATCTCCAACAATTCTGAAAAATAAAGTGAAAAAGATATTATATGTAGTTTGATTTGTATTTGCTACTCTAACTTTTAATCAGATATTAACGTTAAAATAAAGGTTTCCAAATATCTCCAGTAAGCATTTAAAATTTTCTGCCTGGACTAGAATCTCAGATTTTTTGGAGAGAATATTTGAACAGTTTCTAACTTTGTTGATTTTGATGCGAAATCCTCCAGATTTTGATAGACTTGTAGGAAAAAATATTATTATAATTGGAAATATTTAAATAGAAAAAAAATATAAAGTTAGAAAAGTAAAGTAATAGTTCTTTAAAAATACATCATGTATTACTTCCTGATCCAAACGCAAATTCACAGTTGTCTGAAACTAGAGTATCAGTTACATATTGACTCCATTAAAACTGGTGAATAAATTTTCAAGCACACCTATATTCATAGGTTTCGTTATGCGTTTTACATATATTGTTCTTTAAACTAATCGTAAGTTTGCAGTGAATCTAAAGTCGACTGGTATTAGTTTTCCAGTGCCATCTTTCGATAATCGTTTTTTAATATTTCAGGATTTAGTTATTAACGTACTGAAATTTCAAAAAGAGCAGGCTGTTGTTATAAGTTAATATAAGACAGATTTTTATTATTCCATGCACTAATGCTGTACTGCTAAGTGTTAAAAGAACTATTATTTCATTTTCTTAATATTAATTATGTGTATATAATGATTATTCTTTTTTTCAAAGTACTAAGATATTTCTGCATATTTAATGTTATTTATAATTAGACTGTGAATTCTCTCAATATTTGAACATTTTCCCTAATAATAAACTGAAATTAATTTTTATTATTACATTTTCTTCAAATGAAAGGAGGAATCGCAAGTCTTTTATTTTAGATTGAAAAGTAAAAAATACGAACTTATTTCTCTACAAAGCACTTGAATAAATAATTTGTAATTTTGTACAATACTCACAAAAAGATTTGAAAGCTTTCAGATTTTATATTACGCCCAAAGGGGCGATTTTTTAACGTTTTGTGTGTTACCTTTATTTATTAAATATCATGTTCTTCGCACATAAAACATAAAATTCAATCCAACAGCAATATCGCAAAATATCTAAAGGAGTATAGCTTTAGAATTTCCGATACACAGTCTCACGCGCTGGAGATAAAAATGTTTTGTCCCTTACAGTGTTGCCATTGCTCGCTTTGGAATGTTGAGTTTCTTAATCAAAAACTCATAGTGCTTTAGAAATTATGAAAGAGATAATAAAACAAATTTCAAATTTGGGCATCCAGATGCCCATATTCGGGTGGAGACGTATGTTATTCAAAATGTGATGGCTCTAGGTACCGTTGCTTTACTACAGTGCGAGAACCATACATACATTCAGGCAGATTCTTCATTATTTAATTTCTTTAAATATAATACATCTCTCTAATATTTGGTGGCTACAATTTCAGTAGTAATTCGCCGTTTTATAGTGAATCGAAGCAAATTGCCAAAACAAAATTAATAGCACTTCTGAGCTGACGATCCTTTGGGCTAATAATAATTGATTAATAATTTTTATAGTTTTTCATGATTTTAAACTAAATTTCAGATAAAAGGGAAAGCAATTTTATTCAGCCAAAGTTTCATGACGCGATGTGTCTCAATTAATCAGGTCTACTGCATACAAGAATGCATTAAATATTTAACTTTATGATTAAAAGAAACAGGACATGCTTTAGCGACCAACACGTATAGTTTCCTGGGATTATTTTGAAGTAAATGTTTGGAATTTTAGTAAGACTTACTTTAGCAAAGATATGGGAGTAGAAAAAATTAGATAAGAACCAAAATGCATATATAATAATCTGTGTATAGCACACTTTTGTAAAAATTCTTTTTATTTATTTATATTTTATACTTCGTTTAGAAAAAAATGCATTATAAGCAAACATATCTCATAACATATCATAATATTACTGAGTGAAAATAGATTAACATTCTAGCAATCAACACTCAAAGATCTGAATTTTAAAATTGTGCTTAGCTTCAATTGCTTACTTCATATAAGAGAAAGGAAAAATTACTTTGTGAAGCATCCCTTTGAAGGTTAACGAAGAGAATGAGAGATTACATATTTAATAACCCGTCTTCATTGAAATCTAAGCACATCTTACATAGTGCATCTCTACAGGTGATTGGCGCAATACGTAAACAATTATACATGAAAATAAAAATTTTATAGCACATTTTCATTTAAATTCTGTATATCTATTGCTATATTCACACAATTACTGGACGCTTTTATAGAAGAGAATAATTGATTAGATTATTTAACCTTTTGAAAACGGGATGGCCATTATAGTGGCCATAGAATCCTCTCTTTGAAAAGACGGGGTTGTCCACTTTAGTGGCCATGTCTTTTTCCCCCATTTTCCAGGCTGAAAAGTGGGGTGAAATGTCAAATTTGACGTCCCTTGGGTTTTAACCATTTATCTCTTTCAAAGGTCTTCCTTTTGCGACATAGATGCACCCTTCTGAGAATCCATTAAACTACACACAAGAATCTTTGTTGCAAATAGGAGGTGATTTTTAAAGGGGGGAAAGCATTCGGTTCAAGATTCCCCGTCCTTTGGTAGCTTTTGCTGCTACCAAAGCCCCGGTCTCAAAAGGTTAAAGAGGGTGAAGTATACGAGGGCTATTTGCGTTATATATTTTACTCATGTAAAGAGAAGAAATGCTTCGTGGAGGATTTTCTAAGGGAAACTGGTTCGTATTTACGTCCCCAAGAAACGCCCATGTAGTCAGTCACTTTGCTTGGGTTTGAACCACGGTAGAACTGTCGATATTCAGCGGCCCCTAACTACTCAGCCAGTGGTCGGACTTCGCGGTCAACTGGGGCAAGCTCTTTTGAGCTCTCATCATACTTTTCTGAATTTTTGAAAAACTGTCAGTTGGGAATGGAGAGCATTCCTTAAGCCACAGCTGGGGAATAGGAGAATAATTAATAGAAGTAATAGTTTTTTTTTTTTTTTTGTAATCAAAAGTTTAACTATAATTGCATTATGAGGAGGGGGGAAAATGCGTTACCCGATTGAGTCTTTTTATAACTGAACCAGACATATTCGTTTCAGAGGTCTAATTTATTGTGTCTTGATGTTAAGATATGGAATACACTCTCTTTTCTTTCAAGAAACAGTTCATCTTCTACTAACTCTGGCTAATTAAAACAAAATTAATCACAATTATTTTTTTACTCAAAGAGTCTTAAAAGTTTTCCTGCCGAAGACAAATTTTTTCCTAGACGTCTTTATTGACTTACTTCTGAATTATTAGTAAAATAGTAGCATTTATCACTAGTAATGACGCTTTTAAAAATTCGAGTTTACTATTTGTTGTTTTAGTCAGATCCTTAATGCTTTTTGTTTTTCTTGTTTTAAATTCGTACCAATTGCTATCGATTATGTAAATTCAAATTTAATATTACCTTTCGGATCCCTTTCTTTCAGGAAAGAATATTTAAAAAAAAAACCATTTTCCTGATATGCCAGGAATTATTTCTACTAGTTATTATTATTTGTCAAATGTATTGAAAAAATTATCCTGTATCTTTATCAGTATATTATGCGTATAGAGAGAGCATTATCGTCTTATTAAATTCTGAAAGTTATCTGTTTGCCTATATCATCGATTGGTGTTACTACTTGAAACAGCAGAGCTTTCTTTTAAACGAATACCGGTAGCTACCTATTTTTAGCCCATAGGGCTATTAATTTCGTTTTGGCATTTTGGGTTGATTCACTATATACGGCGAATCACTTTTTAAACTGTTGCCACCAAATAAATATTAAAGCCCCGTATCATATTTAAAGAAATTAAATAATGAAGAATCTGCATAAATGTATGTATATTTCTCGCATTGGGATAAAACAACGGTACCTAGAGCAATAAAATTTTGAAAAACGTACCTCTTCACCTGCATATGAGTATCTGGAAGCCCAAATTTGGAATTTGTTTTATCATCTATTTCATATTTCGTAAAGCATTTATGACTTTTTGATTAAGAAACTTAAGATTTCAAAGCGAGCAATAGGAACACTGTACGAAAAAAAAAAAGCATTTTCATCTCCAGCTCGTGGGACTGTATATCCGGAAACTTTGTTAACTTCAAATACTAACTTTCAAATTGAAAATTTCCCGAAATCATCGAATCTAATAATGGAGAATACCTCATACCAGAGATCTTCGTTTTGCATCTTAAATGAATCGTGGCCAAGTAGTGCTAATATCATCTAGTTATTGATCGCTGTGTACATAGTAATCTATAGCAAAATTATGAAAAATGTTAAATTCGCTCAAAAATGTAAAATTTCATTTAATTCATAAGTCCTTTAAATCTCAGTATTTTTCTAAAAATAGATTTATAGATTTGTATTGTGTTTTAGAATGATCCTCGTGATTCGCAAGGTATTCAGAATGAATTGAATCTACTTGATTTCGCGCATGACGTCATGCAGGCCACCGCCCCTCCTTGCAAATAAAGTTTTCTGACAGCTGAAGCTTGAAAACGATTGCATTTTGAAACTCAGTTCTGATTCTTTGTTTCAGTTTCTCACTCGTCGAATGGGGACGAATGGAAAAGTGATGCACTCGACTTTCGTTATCAGATGTCTCTCTGCCATTGTTCTCGCATCTGTTGTGGTAAGTAACTTCACATAAAATGCATGTACTTCACATGAAACCCATGTCCAATTCAGATGAAATGTATGTAACTCTTACGATAAATTTATAAATAATCATGGCTACCTGAATACTGAGAAGTATTTTACGTGAAGATTAAGCTAAACAGTCATTGGAAAGAAGAATTATGTTTTTGTTGTCAAAATAAAAAACTTATTAAGAACTGAGATATTTATTTCGATTTTGGCCTTTAAAACAATTGATTATGATATCTGAAAATTATTAGATATGGCTAGTCACAATATTTTTTCTCAGCTCATTATTGAGTCACAAATCTAATTCTACACATACTTACTCAGTTTCTTTTTTACATTTTAATCTCTCAAAATAAACTGTTGTTTCTTTTCAGAACTGCAGATTTTTAAGCGATGACTCTAAATCGAAGTCGTTTAGAGATTTTGAATTTCAAGCAGCTTTCTGAATTAAAAACATTTCTACGTTTGCTTTCTTGAGAAAAAAATTAAATGTTATGTGTTAATACTATGTTATTACAGTCATAATATTAATGATTTACTAATTTATTACAAACTTTATTATTTTGGTTTTCCATTTTTTAGGAAAATAAAAATTGAAGTTATTATCCAAACATTTAGATCTACATATGCATCCACGTTAGTTTATGACGAAATAGCTCAAAAATATAAACAAGTGTAGTGCAGAATATAAAGCAAGATTTTTAAAGGATTTTCCACGTAAGAGACATGTGCAGAGCAAAACGTGTAAAGGGTTTTCCAACTTTGTAAAGGATTGTGCATGTTATATATATTAAAAATCGTATGTTCAGCTACTTTTTCATGTTAGAGAGAATTGATTTAACTAAACTCTTCAAATAAAAACTTAATATTATTAAACAATAATTCTTATTTCCTAACCTGTAATAGATCTGTTAGAACTTGATAATAGGTAGGACAACTTGATGGTTGGAGCATGATAATAGAACTATTTTAGAGCAAAATCAAATAGGACTTGCATTTTCAAGTTACGAGAAGACAACTAACTAAAAGTGACTATTATCTTTGTTCATTGATTCTACTTGCAACAGAATTTCCAAGTAAGTGCTTACTATTGAGACTATTCTGTAACGATTTTAGCTTAATTTAGCAAAGAATAGCAGATTCAACCATGTCAGATGCAGCGCGTTTAGAACAGCAATAAGTGGATATGATGACGTGTTATAATAACAAATCAGTTTTAACAAACAAATAAGGCTTGTAATGATTTTTTTGATTAATTAAGCTTTCCGAGCACACTCTCATATGTATACAGTCGTTTGTTTCCTTCAAAAAATTAGGTGTGGAGTGAGCAGAAATATAAAGGATACTGTTTCTAAAATTCAGAACTAGATAATAGAAATAAGAATTACACAGCTAAATTAAATCTTACAGATTTAGCGAATTTTTCTTTATATAAAGAAATTTCTTTGTTTGATGGTTTTACTTTATTGAAATGTTTTTTAGAGAAATTGTTTTCCATAACATAGGCTTAATAATTACACCTAATTTGCTTTTTCGACAATTTTAGGATGCGCCACTGATAAATATGTCTGTCTCTGGAAATGTATTACATAAGCGAATTATCTGTTTTTGCTTTTTTTATAAACATTTTAGTTCAAATTACTTAATTTTAATGGACATTTTATCAAGTGACATTTTGTTTAAAGCTATTGTAAAAATGTAAAAATGAAAATTTTAATATATGTACGTTTATTTCTATTTTAGATTGTCCCCGCGACAGTTCGAACAGCTTTCAACTATGGTAAGATTATTTTTTTTTGGTATTTTTCCGAAAACGCAACATGTTTCTATTTGAAAAATGGCATTCTGTTACATATTAAATCCAGAAAATTGGTTATCTAAATGCTTTGCAGCAGAAACTATGTTCATGTACTTTTATTTACATAATAAATAAGAGAAATGTTTTATTCCTTTATTGAGCCAACATGCCTTTTAGAATTATTACGTTTCTAGATTTTTAGGAAATATAAAATAACTGTGTTCAAAGAAAAAATATATATTTCCTGGGTAAATCAATGTGATATAAAGTTGAATGGTAGATTTCATTTTTCTGGCTATATATACAGATAGAGAGAAACAGAAAATAAAATAGAATGTAATTCTACCAAAAGTTTCAAGCTACCTAACAAGAAGGAAGAACAATTAAAACATATGAAGCAAATATTTTTTAAAATTTGTACTGAAATAGAAGTAAATTAATACAAAAACATAATAATAAAATAACAAAAGCCGATACCACATTTCTGAATTATATCTGATGAATCGCAAATGAAAAAGTGAGATATAAATTGAAAATTAATTTACTTTTTAAATTTTAAGCATTAAAATTTTAAATTACAAGAACTTTTAAAAGATATTTATCAAGATTCAACCTTTTCATTCACGACTCGAAAGAAAACACATACCTTGCATTTTACAAATAATAATAATAATAATAATAATAATAATTTAAATACATATCAGAATGAGTAAGTAAGGAGAGAAGACGTTTGATCTTAATTTTGAAACAAGAGAAGAATCCTATAAAGAATTCTAATAAAAAACTGTAAGTAGTTCAAGAACTCTGAATAAAATACCTTTCTTAAGGAATACCTTCATTAGAATACCTTAGAAGGTATTTTAATGAATTCTAATATCTTAGAAGGTATTCTAACACACACACACACAAAAAAAAAAAAAAAAAAAAAATTAAGTACAGCAAAATCACAATATTGTTTTCTTCCTCATTTTATTTTTGCAATTATTTTGTAATCTTTATGGTTATTTTTCTTTTCCTTTTTAGATCATTTGAAATTTTTATGATTGTCACAAATCATATAAATTCACTGACTTTACAATATATTCGTATTTTGATTATTTGGTCTATTATCTAATTTAATGTTATTTTCTTTTGCAATTTCTGTTTCTACTGATCATATTAAGAGAATGTAATGTTTGCAAAAGGATATTTTTCATACTCATACCAAAACAAAAGCCCTTTTTTTATGTGTATTTACAAACTGTTATTTTCTTAATTCATATTGATTTTCTCAATAGTTGGGTAGCTAGTTATTTTGGGAAAATTTTCCTAGATATATAGCAAGATTAATAAAATAATAGTTAATAAATCTATTATAATTTTGCAAATTCCTTATAAAATTAAAAATCTGTAATACCATTCCTATAAAAGATTTTTGAATTTTTTTATCTACGTTGCATGATTATGCGCCTCAATCTGATAATCAGTTCTTCACATATCTCCCTGAATAAATATTTTTATCAGTGTTGATAATACATGTTATTTCATTCAAATTATTAATTAAGAATTGAACAACTATATAAGATTATGTTGTGCTTAATTTTTTAAGGAATTATTTGAACATATTATAATTATCTTTGCAGTTTATCAACGAACAGTTTCATTCCAATATTTTAATAAGGGAAATCTAAAAGCCTTACACTAACGAAAAATGTCTATTTCCAAAAAAAATATGAATCTACTTGAAGAGTATTATCCAACATATTTCAGTACAGTTTTACTTTCAAAATGTTTAATAAACTGTTTAATAAAATGAATGCATGATGATCGGAAAACTTATCTTTTACACTTTTTACAGCTTACAACAATTACACGTTAGGACCTTGTAACTTTACCGATCCAGATGGATTTTCTGCTCCTTGTTTCTTTGATCTTCACCACCCACAAACGAACCTCTCCATGTTCAACTGGGACCTTGGATGTGGAGAAGGGGCTTTTTGGATGGGAGGACCACCCACCGACAACAATGGCAGCGAGAAAGGTTTGAGTTAGTTATCTTATAACAGTAACATAAACTGATATTTTTCGTCTTTTATGCCATATTGACAATATATCAGTATTCATGAAGTTTTGAATTATTTGCACACATCACCACTAATTTTCAAGATTATCAGTAATTCAGACTTTGTTGAAAAAAAAAAAACAACTTAATGTTAAAATTTGTTGGACATAAGCTCCTCCTGGATCACGCAGTAATAACTTGGCAGATCGATTTACAAAAGAGGTGCTGGAAATTGGTTGGAAGAATGAAATATTTACAAACAGCTTACACTCACATTTAGATATTTTCCAACAGCTGATCTGAAGTTTAGTATTACAATCATCGAGATATATATGATAACTGGATATTATTTCTTTGCGGCGTTTTACTCTAAACATTGATTAACAAACACTGATCATTATATATGAGACGACAATGATTATACGAGGGTAAGTTGAAAAATAAGTTTCCCCTGTCGACTGTGGTCAGACTTGTGTATGAAAGTCAAAAAATAGAATGAGACATTAAAGATATGACATACCTTCATTTTTCCACATAGGTACCAAGTACATTGAGACATTTGTCATATCGCTTAATAAGCTTCAAAAAGCCCTCCAGGCTTTGCATATGGAAGAAGCGTTGAATGGCTTGTTTCACTTCAGTATTGCTTCCAAAGCGCCTTCCCCCGAGATTTTTCTTCAAAGCCGGAAACAGATGGAAGTCGCTTGGTGCGAGATCAGGACTGTATGGCGGATGGTGTAGGCGCTCCCAACCAAGAGTTGCAATATGGTTTTGCGTTGCCGTCGCCGAATGTGGTCTGGCATTGTCATCCAACAGCAGAACGCCAGATGTGAGAAGGCCAGGCCTCTTTTTCCGAATCGCCTCTTTCAATTTCGACAGGGTGTCACAGTAGCGCGTAGCATTGATGGTTCCAACCTCCAAAAAGTCCAGCAACAAAACTCCTTGGGCGTCCCAGAAAACTGTGAGGAACACTTTACTTGCAGAGGGAGTTGTCTTGAACTTCTTTCGGACAGGTGATGACGGATGTTTCCATATGCAAAGCCCTGATTTTTCCTGGAGGGCTTTTTGAAGCTTATCAAGCGATATGACAAATGTCTCAATGTACTTGGTACCTATGTGGAAAAATAAAGGCATGTCATATCTTTAATGTCTCATTCTATTTTTTGACTTTCATACACAACTCTGACCACAGTCGACAGGGGAAACTTATTTTTCAACTTACCTACGTATAATAGATCTCTCATAACATGCAATACCATATTAAGCTTTCAGAACTTAACTTTTTCAAAAGATGTTTTATCATATTGTAGATATATTAGGCATTTTGGGAAAGCAAGAGTCATGATAAAAGAGCAACGCCTCCGCGGGAATCGAACCACGGACTTCCAGAATACGCGCCCAGCATGCAGACCACTACACCACGAAGGTACCCTAAGAAGGCGGGAGAAACACCTTATATATTCCCCCTTTTAAAGGGCAACTGGGGTTTTAAGGGACACAATCGTCAAATCCTGGGTGTGGAGAATCATCATACACCACCCTTTTAGTTCGGGCGCCACTGTAGAGACATTAGGTATTTTTTTTTTGGAAGCAGGAGTCATGCAAAATGAGCAACGCCTTCGCCGGGAATCGAACCACGGACCTCTGGAATAAGTGCGCAGCATGCAGACCACTACACCACGAAGGCACACTAAGAAGGCGGGAGAAATACGTTATAATATAACATATCTTGCTCTTAAAGTATAGAAAATAGTTAATATACTTTGAAAACAAGATACTTGATAATTTACAAAATCGATACTATACAAGACATGTACTTAGAGACATGTATACAGACCATTATATGTCTGTATACATGTCTGTATTACATGTCTCTATAGATGTCTGACCTGTATGTTGAAAAATACCATTATTTTATGAAATACCTAACTAGGAAGTTAGCAAGTTATTACATAGAATAGTTATTACATAGTTTAGCAAGCTATTACATAGAATAGCGAACTACAGCCTGTTAAATTCTAAAACAAAAATTTATTTCATTTTAACAAGTATTACACAACAGGCTTACGTAATAAACATAGTTGTGGACTACTTAGCCTGTATTTCTATAAACGGAATTCTTTGGAATGTGATATTTGAAATTACATCTTAATATCTGCAAGATTTTACTGAAGGTAGAAAGAAAAACTAAAGCTTAAATTCGTGCTCTTGAAAATTTTAAAAGAAATTTCTGTTAACTTAGACATTTGTAAAGATCACTTACGTAAAGTAAAATATGCATTTACATGCGTTTTATTATTGATTGTAACATTGGTTCAAAATCCAAATTTGCAAATTAGACAAAGAATCTCAATTCTGCGTAGGGAAAATACTGACAATATTTCACGCTGTTCCAAAAGTGTATAATAACTTTTACGCATGACGAAGTATAAAATTTAGAAAAAGAGCCCAGAATCTGGTTTTACGAAATTGCAAAAAAATTAAATTCATGATTGAGGAGTAGTGTTGATGATCTATATTTCTTGAAACATTTAAGTTATGTACTATTTAGAATTATGAAGCAGCATAACATACAGTACATAATATAGATATAAAATGATCAATATTTTCAATCAACAGGTGGATATGCTTTCATGGATCTTTCTCGAATGTCAAGCGATGAATCTGGTCTTATCCAGAGAGCCTGGTTGCCCACATTCCTCTTGAATGCCACTTCTCCGAAAGGAAAATGTCTTCATTTCAGCTACAGTATGCAAGGCTTGTCTGCGGGAGGACTAAGAGTGCTGATCAACGCAACTGATGTCACTTATACAGTTTGGGAAACAAGGGATCCTACGGAGGGCGAGTGGCATAGCGGTAAAGTGTCATTCACATGTGAAACGCCTTTCAGGGTAAGGAACCATTTTCAGAAATTTAAAAAATAAACTACTCAGATGAAACAGCATTTTTTTTAAACCTCTCTCGTGGCAGAGCTTATTATATTAACTTTTTTAACTTATTTAATTCTTCGTGAATCAAGAATGTTAAGGAAAGCAAGTTGAAATATGATTAATACGAAAATTTTCGTGTTTACAATGCCTCCTTTATTTTGTACAAGAAAGTAAAAAAAGAAAATCTTAATATTGGCATTTTAAAACAAGAGATCTGAAAGAATCTTTCTTGTTGTTTTATATTCATGACTATGTTAGTAAACAAACTGAAATAAAATGATGAGGAAAAATACATATTGTTAGACAGTATGTAGTCCTTAATATATATTTTACAAACATTGTACGCATACTCATACAACAATGTATAGTCGTGAAGCTTTGATGTATACTTATGGTACATACACTCATTCTCCCCCTTATCTATGGATTTATGTTACAGTTTCGTTCCGTGAGATTTGCCTTTATGTGAAATTACGAAGCAAAGAGCCGGTGTAAAACCACACTAAACTGCCATATTCGTCAGTAACCTTCACCGATAAGGGAAATTTCGTGTTTTATTACATCCGTCTCACTGTTTGGGGAAAAGGTGGTGATTATCACATCTTTTTATCTGTAAGTCATAAAACTGGCAAATTTAGTTCATGGTTACAAAAATCGGATTATTTTTGTGGTTTTTCCCACGCAATAAAGGAATGGTCTTATTTAGAAAAGGCTTCTGGTTCTTTAAAATCGAAAATGTAATATTGCGAAGGAAGTTGCACATTTCAATACTAACTCTGTAGTAGTTTTAAGGAAAATTCTCACAATAATAAAATTAAGGTTAATTTTATTGGATTTAGCTACATCCGTGCCACAAATTTCAGATTTTGAAATATACAATTTGCTGCAAGGTTTGTTTTCAAGCAAGTTTTGACTAACTTCGGGTTACCTGAGGAATGGCACATTAATTTTAAAAAGTAATTTTGAAATAACTAAATAACTTTAAAATTTAGTTAAAATAACTTTAAAAGTGTTTGAATCCAATTTACTATATTTCAATGAATTTAATTCTCGGTATATACGTATATATATGTGTGTGTGTGTAAAGATTTTCGAGTTTTTTTTCTGAAAAACTATTTTTTAGATCTATCGGGATGATTCAAATATTAAAAATATTTGAAGTGTTCGCCTTACCTCAGTAAAGGCAAACACCTCAGTAGAATTTAGATGTTCGCTCTACCTGATGAATGACAGAACTCAAAACTACCCTACGTCACAATGGTGAATTTTGGAATTATAGTTATGATGGATGATTGATACTTTACTGTAAGAGCAACAAATTACGAATCTTTATATCACGTTCATTATTGAAGTATATTTCCCTAGAATGAGTCTGTAGAAGTAGGAGAGCACTTCCTTTGTCTATGATAAAATGTCGACGAACCTAGTGAATTAAGTAGCGATTTATAGCTGAGTTCAAGTAGATAACATACACTCATCGGGGGAAGAGATAAAATTCATTCAAATTAATTATAACAGTTGGCCAATTTTCGGGCTTACAGGAAAGCCTCCACTCGGCCTTTTAAATCAGGATAAGAAAATAAGAAACTAAATACTAACTAAAATAAACTTAGCCGAACAGACTCAAATTTCATGGAAAAATTGCAGCGATATTTTTATAAATATTTTTTTTATTATCACAAACCGGATTAACAAACCCTTATGTTTGTGAATCTGAGCAGGAAATCTACAAAAGTTTAAAAATATAATAGAGTATACAAATATTTCTACGTCTCTTAAAATATGGGAATACGCTAAATATTAATATAAGGCATGGTTTAAGAAATGTAACTAAGTTAGATATCAGTACTAAAGATAATCTTTAGCTGAGTGGTTCTCAACCTATTTTCCTTTTTGGTGAGTTTTATAAATTAAACAAAAAAAGCATAAAAAAAGCTATACACTATAAAAGTTTTATATATATATATATATATTCACAAACAAAAACTACTTAATAGCTAAATAAAAGGCTTCCCCCCCTGAAGTTGTGAAATTACTCTCAGGAAGAATTACCTCCTAGCTGAGAACCCATGTTTTAGCGGTTTCCCAGTAGGCTGAGTTACCTTCGAAATGAGGCAGGAAACATTTAATTTCATATACAGATGTTATCTGAAAATGGTCCATTCTGGTTTTTTAACTTTTGAATGACGTTTTTGTGTTAAATTGTTCCAAAAAAGAAAAATTTCAAAGTTTGTTTGTCTTTTCTGAACTGAAACGTATCTAAGTATTAATCCAAATAACAATATACAGGATACAATATAAAGAATAAAGGAATTTATATGCTCTTGTGATGTAATGAAGAGCTATGAGTCTATAATCCAAAGGTCCAACGTTTTATACGGAGATTGTTTCAAAATATTCTAAGATCTATAAATCGACATCAATCACTTTTAAAATGTAACTTTTAATAAGTACAATATTTACAGATCATAGATCAAAACATGGTGGTTCAGTTGACAAATAAATCTATATGCTTTCATAATCGAAAATCGAAATCAAATAGGAACCGAAGTCTTCCTAATCAAATAGTGTGCGAACCATCAGACATCCATCTATCGAGCTGCCGGTGGAGAGTCTATGGAAATTCAGAAGGCACGTCGCGTCTCGTTAACACGCAACGCTAGCGCCATCTATCAAATAAATCAAATAATCAAAATAATTTCCACACACTCCCCACCTGAACTCTGTCAAGAGTTCACATCAATCTAACAAGAATCAAAATTATAGCAATAAGTATTTTAACATATAATTATAAAACAATTGATAAGTATATTAAATGAATACAAAATATATTCAAACTATAATCATTATACTAAATTCTAAAAAAAGGTATGTTATCATCAAATACAATTTGACACTACTTTAGTAAATCTAAACTATTCTTAATCTAAGCATATGAAATTAAACTAGTAAAATAAACAATTGCATAAAAAACATATTCAATCTTATTCATATTATTAAACAATAAAAAAGTGTTTTTAAAGTTCCAAAGGATATAATAATTGAACTGGTCGTTTTATTATTGTTCCATCAGCAGTTTTTAGTTCACAAGAACGAACTTTGTTGTCACGACCACGAAAAACGTTTATCACTCTACCACAATTCTACAAAAGTTTGCACTTATTGTTGCCTTCAATTAATACAAGATCATCAACTTTTAGATCATCATAAACGTTAGGATTTTTTAATTGATGAGCTGTCCGAAGATCCATCAAATATTGTTTTTTCCATTTAGTCCACAATTGCCTAACCATTAAATCTTGATAAATCTTTCTTTTAGTCAGAGAGGACTTGGTAGAGCCATCTTTAACAATGGAATTAAAGTTGATAGGTAATGTAGAATCTTTGTTTCCAAAAATCAAAAAATTGACTGGCTTCAGTGGCAACGGTTCCTTGTGGTCATTGTACACATATGTCAAAGGACGAGAATTCAAAACAGCTTCCACTTGTGCTAAAACTGTTGACAATTCTTCAAACGTTAGTAAAGCTTTAGCGAGAATTTTTCGTAAGCACTCTTTCACTGATTTTACTAATCTCTCGTAGAAGCCTCCCCACCAAGCCCCTCGTTCTATTATAAACTTCCAATTGATTCTTTCATTCGACAGAAAATCTTGAAATTTCTCATTCGACAATAGTTTAGAGAAATGTTCGAGTTCTTTTTTTCCCTTTTTAAAAGTTTTCGCGTTGTCCGAATAAATTACTCGACAATTGCCTCTCCTAGATGTAAATCTTTTGAATGCCATCAAGAAAGAATCTGTAAAGAGATTCGGTACAAGTTCCAGATGTATGGCTCTAGTGATAGCGCATGTAAATAATGTTACATAGGCTTTTTGACTTCCTTCAATGTTTTTTACGTAAATCGGTCCAGCAAAATCTATGCCAGATACGTAGAATGGTGGTGTCTCATTGATTCTGTCTTCTGGAAGTTGAGAAGTGGTCTGGTCAGCAGACTTCAATGAATATCTTTTACAAATAAGACACTTGTTTATTATTTTCTTGATAAATTGACGTCCTTTTGGGATCCAAAAGCGACTTCGAATTTCAGCTAAGGTCGTTGCTACTCCTCCATGCATCATTTTAACATGTGCACTTTCTACTATCAAATTTGTTAGCCAGGAGTCTCTTGAAAGAATTGCCGGATGTTTTTCATCATGTGACAAACTAGAATGTTCTAATCTTCCACCTGCTCTCAGTATCCCGTTCTGGTCTAAAAATGGGTTAAAAAGATATAAAGCTGATTTCTTTTCGACTTTATTCGCTTTCTTCAGAGACTCAACTTCTTCGGGATAAAAACGTTCTTGTTCAGATCGAATCCAATAATTTTCGGCATCTACTATTTCTTCAGTCGTTAATGGACCTGTCAAATGGTTTGTTTTCCTAATTTTACCAATGAATCGTTTCATCCAACCAGTTATTCTCAAGAATTTTCTTAAATTACTATATTTTGAGATGTCTATTACCCTTTCTTCAACTGCCGTGCATACAAATTCATAAATATCATTAATATTTTTGCGGTATTCTAATTCTTCTTCAGTGACAGGTTTCTCTTCATTCTGTCGAGGCCACAACTCAGACGACATTCTAAGCCATTCTGGTCCTTGAAACCAGATAGGATTGTTTTTCAAATCTGGAAGTTTAGCTCCTCTCGAAGCCAAATCAGCGGGATTACATTTACCGGGGCAATAATGCCAATTTTCTGGGGATGTCAAATTTTGTATTTCCTGAATACGATTTTTAACGAAAAGCTTAAATTTCTTTGCACAGTCTTTTATCCAGAAAAGTGTGATTTTCGAATCAGTCCAGAAAAAACAAGAAGGTTGTAACTTCAAAACTTTATTGATGCTAGTGCCTAATTTGGCTGACAAAAGAGCTCCCATTAGTTCCAACCTAGGTAAGGTGAGCGGTTTTAAAGGCGCTACTCTAGTCTTTGAAGCAACAAAAACCGTAAATATTTGTTCATTGCTAGAAATTATACGTAGATACGCTACTGTACCATATGCCCTTTTGCTAGCGTCAGAAAAACAATGCAGTTCAATTCTTTCCACATCACTATTACCGATTGCAGAAAAATAATATTGTGGAATACCGATTTCGTCCAAGTTGGAAACTTCTTTGCACCATGTTTTCCATACAGAACATAAATTTTCTGGTAGTTCATCATCCCAATCTAAAGCAGGTGTCCAAATTTGCTGCAATATGATTTTGAATCTAAGTACAAACGGTGATAATAGACCTACAGGATCAAAAATTCGTCCTATTGCCTGTAGGACAAAACGTTTAGTATTAACTTGTTTTGAGAGAAATGTTATCAAATTTTTTACATCAAAGTAAATTATGTCACCTTGGTTGTCCCAAGCGACTCCTAACACTTTCAATGGAGGATTTCCAGCTTCCGAAACATGACTAGATTCCTCGGATTCAATACCTTCTTTAATCCATAATTCGCGCAGTTCTTGAGAATTGGTGTGCCATTTATGTAGAATCATACTAGCATCTCTAAAAATGCTGACGCATTCTAAACTGGTATTGAAAGCAAGTTCAACGTTTTGGTGTCCTCCAATGATGTCATCTACATAAATGTGATCATTTAGAAATTCGCAAGTGGTGGCAGGGTAGGTTTTCTCATATTGTTTCAAATGGTATATAATGGTTGCAGCCAATAAAAACGGACTGCTATTTACGCCAAATAACACACGTGTGAACCGATAAGTTATAAAATTTTGTGGATCATCGAATGGGTTTTTAGTAAACAGAAAACGTGTTACATCTCTGTCTTTCTCATCTACTTCTATCTGAAGAAAAGCCTGCTTTATGTCACTTGTAAATGCTACAGGGTGAAGCCTGAAGGCCAACAGAAGTTCAAGAATGTCAGGATACAAATTTGGACCAATATGCAAGCAGTCATTTAACGAGATTTCACCAGGTCCATGTGAAGACGCGTCGAATACGATACGAATTCGACGCGTCTAATCTAGTAGTTCGATCGTCTAGTAGTTCGATCACTACGAACGATTTCTCTGTGAGGCAAATAAAATGTGATTTGAGATTCACTATCAACAGTGTCTGGAACTGGTTCAATGATGCTTTGTTGTAAATAATCTTGTAGAACTGTTTGATACGAATAAAAGAGTTCAGGGTTATTCTGAAATCGCTTTACAAGTTTCTCAAATCGTTTCAGCGCAATCGCTTTATTGTCATGTAACTCATATTTTCTATCAGACTTCCATGGCAGCCTAACCTTGTAACGAGAATTTCTGTATAAAATTTCCGATTCGAATTTTTCCATTATGGTATTGTCTAATGGGTCGGATAATTCATTTTCAGGTTTAATTCCTAAACTTTCAAGCTCCCAAAATTTCTTTATCTGATCAGATATTATATCTTCTTCAACTACGATATTAAAGGCTGTGGACGTGTGTGTTGTACCTTTAGTGTAACCTAGTAGAGACCAACCGAATAACGTTTCAGCAGCTACTAAATGTTTGTCTAAACGCTTAAGTTTCCCAGTTATTACATCATAATAATGATCAGCTCCTATCAAAAGAGTAATTTTTTCTTTGGAATCCCAAGAATCTGCGAGTTGTAAACCTTCTAACTGTTTGCCTAAAATGTGTCTATCCAGATTAGGAGGTGGTAAATCAGAACTTGAAATTTGTTCAGTCACGAGAGCTTCAATTTCGATTTTCAAATTCGGTGTTTGCTTGTTCTGTAATTTTATCTTAACAACGTCAAATGTTTTTCTAATGGGTGTTTTATTTCCAAACGTAAATACCGAAAGAGTCTCTGTTCGAATAACAGGAAGCTTCAATTTATCCGCGATTTCTTTTCTTAGGAAGGAACGCATACTACCTGAATCCAGTAGAGCTCTAATTAAAACCGACTGCGTAGTTGTTCGAAGTGTTACGCAACAAGTTTGAAGTGAAATAGTTTTAATTTTGCTGCGTGAGAATGCTGAAAGAACATGCGAATCTTCTATACTTTTATTTTTTTTCATTTCGTTCTTTCTCAGCGCGAAAGCATATTGAACGGTTATGTCGACCTTTGCACTTGGATCAGACGAGATCGCTTCGACACTGCTTTAGACGATGGTTTAATTTCAGGCAAAGGTAACATCGGGAATGTTTACGTAATAAATTTCTCTTCTCATCAACTGTCAGTGATTCACAGTCTTCAGTAACATGTTTCGATGTATTACAAAACAGACATCAATTAGTAGTTTTGTTTTCTTTAACCGGCGCCAGCAGCTGCTGAGTGGAATGGACGATACTCCCCTTCCCACCCTTCTCTTTATAAACACAGGAAGTGCTTTCTGATTTATGAGTGGAGAGCAAAAGATGGCTTCTCTCGCGACTTTCCAATTCTAAATGAACAAAGTGCAATAATTCGTCAACATTAAAAAAGGATGACGAATCCGTTTTACGATTGAATTCTAAGGTTATATCAGACGGCAGAGTTTTCATTATGGCTGGAATCAACATATAACTGTATTTATCCGGTGTGACTTCTAATGATTTCAAGCTGCGTATTTGAGTTTCGATAGTGTCGCA
The DNA here is from genome assembly GCF_044657685.1 of Stegodyphus dumicola. Classification (NCBI taxonomy): domain Eukaryota; kingdom Metazoa; phylum Arthropoda; class Arachnida; order Araneae; family Eresidae; genus Stegodyphus; species Stegodyphus dumicola. The sequence goes on from NC_140776.1 coordinate 43,068,781, forward strand.
AAGTTTGCGAAGTTTTACAGTGTCACTGGATTTGGTTACTGGGGTAAGATTCAGGAGTTTTTGCATGTGTGAGTTTATAATTATATCTTTTCTGCCAAACCTGTTTTTAAGTATTTCGACAACTTCATCGTAATTTGGTTCCGAAATGCAAAAGCCTTCTATCGCGTTTGCGGCGTTGCCGCATAAGTACGATTTTAAATAATTAAATTTTTCGATCTTTGTTAAAGATTCATTATCATGGATTGCTACCTTGAAAGAGTCCCAAAACTTGTCCACTGGGTGTAATCTCCATAGAATTTAGCGATGGTTAACTTTGGCAGACGCGTACATTTATTGCTTTCGATTTTAGAATTAGTTTCGTTAAGAGAGTTTTCATTATCCGAATTTGTTACTTTATTCAATTCTTTCAATTTTTTATTTGCTCTAAATTGCCATAACTGAATTTTCTCTTCGTATTCGATACAAGATAGAATTTCTGTTTCAAACTCTTCTGCCTCTGATTTCAAGTCACGCTCTATCTGAGCATCTAACTCACTCAAGAGCTTTTGATTTCGTGATTAATTGATCTAAATTTTCTTCTAATGTACTTGTATCAATTTCTTCTTTATTCAACTCCGATTCGATTTTTTTTAGAATCTTGGAGACGGTGGTCCTGATAACTTTGCGTTTCGATTTTAATTTAACAACAGACTCTTCCGCCATAGTTACTCTACAAATTAGAAAGTTTAGCCTTACCTTTTTTGCCGACTTCGCACACTTGCAACGTGCTAAATCCAATTCTTGACGGCCTAATGCACCAGCTGTTTCAAAATATTCTAAGATCTATAAATCGACATCAATCACTTTTAAAATGTAACTTTTAATAAGTACAATATTTACAGATCATAGATCAAAACATGGTGGTTCAGTTGACAAATAAATCTATATGCTTTCATAATCGAAAATCGAAATCAAATAGGAACCGAAGTGTTCCTAATCAAATAGTGTGCGAACCATCAGACATCCATCTATCGAGCTGCCGGTGGAGAGTCTATGGAAATTCAGAAGGCACGTCGCGTCTCGTTAACACGCAACGCTAGCGCCATTTATCAATTAATCAAAATAATTTCCACAGAGATTACAGCCAATTTTCAACGATATTTCATCAAACTCTATAAAGTAAGAGATGGTTAGAATATTATTGCGTGCAAATCCATCCATTACAGAATTTAAATCGTTATTTTTAAAAACTGTGGTTGATGCATCGTTTAAAAAGAGTAATATTTTACATCTGGAAAATGAATGCAGTTCTGAATTATTTGTCAGAAATCTTTTACGAGCTTACGGAAGCCGCTAAATTAGTTGATTTCGCAGAAGAAGACGTGAGTAATTCGATTTACTAGGCAAAAACTCTCGAATTTAAACAAAAGGCAGATACAAAACAAATATTCTCTTTGTCATAATTTAAAATACAATGTAGTATTACTGTTTACAACTCTTAACACTTTCATTTTAAGCAGCCTTAGGATAGATGAAAAATACATGTTAAACTCTACTAATTACATAACGTATTTTTGTTAACCCTCTGACTTGCAAAGCTGTATATGGCACATATCTATATATATGGCACAGAATAGTTTTCGTGAGGCCTTTAAAAAATCATCATCTTCAAATATGTTATGCTGATGTTGAAATATATTTTTATCTTGAAATATCTTCAAGAAATTAAGGTAATATTTTGAAAATGCATGAATAGTTATTTGCCTACGTATACAGAATTGTGAAAGTAAGTGTCAGAAACTGCAATCACAACGATAATTTTATTCAGAAGATATTACATTATAGAGACAACCTCCATTAAACACGTCTTTCGTATAACAGTATCTCACTCTAACACAGCTCGATAAATTAGAGAATCGTTTTAAACAATGCATTTTTACAAAACTGTTTCGATCGAATACGGCTCGTCCAAGGACAAACCGATGGTGCCACAACCGAGCACCATCGGCAAAATTATCGATGTTTCGACATAATACCATATTAAAATATAACATAACTAAGAGAAATTCTTGTGAGGAAAAAATTTAAAAGACCAGGGAAATAAAAAAGAAGAAATAGTTAAATAAGCCGCTTTTTTCTGGTCACCTAGAGTTAAGATTTTTCGGCTGAAAGGAGAACAAAATTTAAAAGAAAATTTCTAAAGTGCTGAAATGAATTCAATGAAATTTTTGAAGACTTCTTTTCTGAACGAAAGCCAAGAAAGATAGTAAAGTTTTTGAAAAAACAGGATGAGAATAGGAAGCAAGGTTCTGCTGAAGAAACCTCAAAAGATGAGAACGGTTCGCTAAAAAAATACATCGTCGTTTAATAATGATTAGCAGCAAAATAAAAAAAAAATGAGTAGTGTAAATATCTAATTCTTTTGATCAATTGTCGTTTTAATAAATAATAAAAAATAGGATTTTTGTTGAAATTTTGCGACTTAAGCTTGAATTTGTTACTAGTTCTTTGGTTCCCAGACTTCGAATTCGCATAATACGGCACGTTTTAGAAATCTAACCGCCGTGCCATTTGCCGTTAGATGTGCAGATATTTTTGGCTTTGGAGGCTTTTAGACTCTGATATATGTTTAAATAAAATCTCAAATTTTTATGTTATTGGAAAAAATCAGATTAGATCGATATCTAGTAGTCACAGATATGCGTTAGTATCCGCAATCGCAAATATCACTACTTGATTATTGACACTAACATTAAATCTTTACTGAAAGCGTTTAAACTATTCATAGTCTTTCAAAGAATTAGCTGATGAAAGATAGGAGTTTTTTGCTTTAGAATTTAATTAAATTTAAATATTTGAATCAAAGCCGTATAGATTATTCTTAAAATCAAAACATGAATAAAACAAAATTTCAAGAAAATATGCATGCTTATTACAAAGGTTGCATCTATTAAGTATGAAGGTGCTAATTAATATTGTCTTAAAGAATTTATGGATTTTCTCATACTTTTATGCATAATTTATTAATCTATACAAACAAATGATTTGAAGTTTTTCTTGACTGCTAAATATTTCAGGGAAAAGTTTTAAGTTACGAACTAACTTGAGTGAAAAGAATAATTTACAGAAGATTTCGGTACATTTAAGAAAATAATGCAAGAGATAAAGATCGTCTACATAATTCTTTAAAAAATATATTTTTCTTTTAATATCCTCAAATATTTTTATTTGTAGCTTGTTATGGAAGCTTTCCCGAGAGAAAAGTATTTGAAACGCAGAGGTTATGTAGCAGTAGATGATATCTTCTTGATGGATGGATTTTGCCCAGGTTAAGTTATTTCTCATTCCACTTCTATCTATTGTATATTTTTTCTATATTTTTTGTTATATCTATTCTTAAATCTGTATTAATTACAATTGAAAATTAAAAGCTAAAATTACAAGTAATGAAATCACCAGTGTATGAAAAAAGGGGGAAAATGGAAATCAGCGGTAGAAAATGAGACCAACTTCAACACTAGTATTTGAAAGTCGCATTCAGAATAAATGCTAAACTGCGCAAGAAAATGAAAAGCTCAATGCACCAGGGAAGCGATGACGAAATATATTATATAGTCATCTCCGTTACACTGAATATCATAGATAAAGAATAACTCACCCCAGGATGAGTTAATATACACTCATGTCCATAAATTAAGGATAATGCAAAATCAGTCAAAGGAAGAGTTAGAAGCAAACCAAATTTGACTTATTTGTAAAGCTTATTTATTAAACAAACGGTAAAGAGCAAAAAACGATGCTATATGTTTGATATTATTAAAAAAATTAGCGATTTTTTCTCCCTAGAGCAAATTACAAAAAAACCTATTTACAAAAAAACCAATATTACATGGTTGGTATTATAGTTAATACATTGTATGTCTCCCAGACGATGCAATGCAGTCCGTACAACGCCTAGGCATGCTGAGTATCAAATTATCGATCTGATCTTGGGGGATATTACACCACTCAAAAAGCAATGCTCTCCGAAGTTCCGGTAGACATGTAGGAGGAGGTTGACGGTCTGTAACTCGTCGGCCAAGCATGTCCCACACGTGCTCTACTGGATTCAAGTTCGGTGAAAATGCTGGGCAGTCCATACGGGTGATATCCTCCGATTGAAGGCATTCGCTTACGATGTTTGCACGGTGAGGACGGGCGTTGTCATCCATAAACACAAATTGTTCGCCCATGGCGCCCCGAAACAATTCTCAAAATGTTGTTCCAGAACATGTTGTTCCAGAATGACGTCCCGATAGAGTTGGCTTGTCATGGTTCCAATTTGAACGTGCAGGTCAGTTCTGGAACCCAGAATAATTCCACTCCATACGAGCACTCCTGCACCACCGTAACGGTGTCGTTCAATGATGTTTTCTTAGTGGTAACGGGTACCTGGAGCTCTCCATATGAAAGTCCGGCGAGAATCAGACTGCAAGCTAAACCTGGACTCGTCGGAAAACATCACACAAGCCCACTGTTGCGGGTCCACAATGCATGCTCTCTACTCCAGGCTAACCGCAGGCGGCAGTGAGTTGCAGTAACTGAAACGCATCTGACAGGTCTACGAGCATATAGACCAATCTACCCTAATCGTCTGTGCACGGTCTGCCTTGAAATTGTCGTACCAGTGGCTAAAGAGAGCTGACGAGACAGGTCTGAGGCTGTGCTTCGCTTGTTTCTTTTGGCAGAAACTGCCAAATACCGGTCCTCATTCGGCGTTGTAACTCTGGGGCGACCTGTGCTGTAACGTCTACTCACATTACCATCATCTTGGAATCGTTGCCAAAGCCTGGAGATGACACTCTGGGCAATTCCAAGTTCGTCTGATACTTCCAGTTGGGTACGCCCACATTCCAGACGGCCGATAATTCTACCACGTAAAAAATCATCCAAATGCGTCCTTTGTGTCATAATTATTCGGTTATTGCACTGAAATGCTTATAAAGCGCATGCGAACAATTTTACTTCGTTGCCTGTATTCCTTATATATCACTCTCTTACACTCTCGTCATTGTGACGTACCATCGTTGTCATCTGGTTACTTCCTGAAATTTGCATATGATTCTTGAAGATGTGTGTAGTGATTTTACAGGTGATATATTTATTTTAGAGTTCGATTTCCACGTGACTCCAAATTATCCTTAATTTATGGACATGAGTGTAGTTGAAAGCTTAGTGTCTCTAGCGAAGGCGAAAATTTTTATAATGATTTATTGGATTTCTGTAATGATTTATTGGATTTTCTTCTTTTATTTTTCAAAGCATACATGTCAAGAAATCAGGATCCTGCCATGCTTTGGACGGATGTTGTTGCCACCTTGTTGGACGGATGTTGAACACGAAATTCCACTCTGAATCCAGGGAAACCTCAGAGTCTCGGTTGGTGAATAAAATCCAAGATGGATATTGAGACGCAGGCAAAGTCTGTTGTAGATGATAGTTAACTTATTGCGAAGACTCGAACCATAAACTTTGATATAGAAGAAGTTGGGGAGGATTCCTCAAGAGTAACAGTAACTTTAAAGAAAGAGAAACTTAACGCATATGAACAGTCGTATGAGTTTTCAGAAACCAAAAGCCTTTGGAAACAAATCTAATTAATGGTAAGGTTAGTAATGGTAAAAACAATGGTAAGATTAGTGTCAAATGGGAAAGGATATATGTGAAGGAATACATCAAAATAGTGAGATGCTACAAGTGTTAGGGATTTGGACACTTTTAAACAAATTGTACTAAAGAATTCATATGTGTCCGATGCTCTGTTATCGGCCATAAATAAAAATTTCTCTAGAATGTGTTAACTGTAAGAATACCAATTCAAGGTACAAGCTATACTTGGACATAAGGCATTCAATTGTAAGAAGTGCTCCTTTTGAAAAGGCAAATAGACCTATTAATTCGAAGGACTAATTATGGATACTAGTTCTCTTAAGTTCAAATTTATCTGTATCACGCAAAGACCGCCAAGTCTGAGTTACATCTTAAAAGTGTTGTTCAAAATTATACATTTTCTCTGATTTAAGAGCTTTATGTCGTTGAGAATAAAATTAAAGGTATTCCTGCTAAATTTCCTATTTATCAGTGTGCAAGTGCTAAACCATTAGCGGGTATTATTAGCTTCAATAGAAATATTTCTATTACTCAGAATTGAAGTGTGTGAAAATATAAAATATAGTATCAGTGAAATTAATTTTGTAGTACGTGATTTACTAATGATTTCTGTTTATTGTTCTGTTCATGGTGATCTCGATGACCGTTTGGCACTATTTCGAGCATTATCACTGATGAAGAGGTAAATGTATTGTTCATTTCTGATCTTGACGCAAAACACTATTTGCCGGGTCCACAAATTCAAACTTTCGAAACATCCATCTCAAACTTTCGAAAGCAACTGAATTTTCAAATCCTAGTTTTTTAAACATCTTCAGTGATCCAGATTCCTTGCTAACATCGAGATTTGTTCATAGTGATATGATCGGATGTGCTGAAGACAAGGTTTTTAAAATCTTTAGTTCTTTATGAAAGAGAGATGAATAGCGCACAAAATTATTCTTGGGGAAACTGTGTTCTGCTTTAAATATTAAGGATCCTTTTACTTATTGTGTTTCTATGAACAAGCACAGAAAAGCATTGCTTATTAGCTCATTGAAAAAAGAGGACGATATTAATGCCAGTAGTACAGTTATAGAGACTAATAATTATCCTCTGAAGTAGGACATTCCAGATAATGTCGATTTGACTGATAATGATGAGGAGAGTGAAGTCCATAAGTACTGCAGATTTAATGATAGCCAACTGGATCACTTAGAGTTTAGTAAAGATGAGATGATAAAAAATATAAAAAAGGGCGATCCCCCTACTAACGATGGATTTTATACGGATAATAATGGAAGATACCCTTGAATGATGTCCAACTTTCTTTTGTAGAATCCATAACACCTGTATTTGCAAAGGACTTGTCCCTAACAAATGGAGGAAAGGCAGTTTGGCTTTGTTTAATAAGGAAGGGAGAAATGAAGAAAATCCATATTCCTTTAGGCGCATTTGGACCTTCCTTTTTCAAGCCGGTTAAAATATTGGATAAGCATCTTAATTAATTTTTAGGACTTTCCTTCTCTTTAAATGAAAGACAATGTGGGTTTATGCAGGGAAAAAGCACCACATTGTCTATTTCTGATCTCTTAAAGAATATTGAGAAAAATATAATTCAAAAGAGACATTCAGCACTAGTTACCTAGGATGTTAAGCAATCTTTGGTGGCTTGGTGTTTTACATCAGTTAAAGATAATTAATTTTCCTGGGGATTTCTTCTGTCTTTTTTAAGATTATTTGAGTAATAATTCATTTGTTCTTAATGACGGAATTATTAACGTTAGGAAAGTCTACACCTAAGATCTTTCCCAAAGCTCATTTCTGGCCCACTACTTTGGAAAACAATGTGGAAAACCCTCTTATACATTGAGTTAAGAGGACATATTCGTTTACAGTTGAAATACTATATTTCTTCGACTTTAATGTCGTCTTACGATCTCAGGGGAAGAACATGCTGGCTACATAGAGTTTGTGTGATTTTTCTCGTAATCATCGTGCAGATATTTTGGTACTTTTCTGTTATCAGGATGGGTTTTAGAAATACATGTATGTATACACGCATTTTTTCATTCATATATGCATGTATGCATGTATATGTATGTGTGTGCGTGTATGCATGAATATATATATGTATATATGCATATGTGTATATACACACATCTATTCATACATGTAATAAAACTGCTCCATTATTGAAATAAAACTGAGTTATTATTGAAATAAGATGACTTGGTGAGAGTTGCAACGGATTGGCATCGGAGAGGACTGCATCATAACTTGAAGACTGCTGCGTAGTTAGAACGATGGATGCATAAACTAAAAAACTTGGAGACATGGCCTAAATTCTACAAATAATTTTATTTCTTCGATAAAGCACATTATTACTATGGGTGTGCTATACACCCCACAATTTTGTTTAGCTCACATTTCATAAAGAATGGACTAAATTTAGGAAGGTAAACTTTGCGTAGCTAGCGACACAGCGGAAAGCAGTAGAAGAGACGAGTGAAGAGAAGAAGAGGGAGTTACGACGTAATTTTTTTTAAGCTTTCATACGAATTCCATTTCAGATCACATGACAGTTTAATGTATAGGTGTTGATTTCAGACCTTACCAATAAGTGCGTAATACAGATTAAATGACGGATCTTTTTCGTTTAGAAAATTTATTGCTCTGTTATTTTTAGAATGAAACAGAAGTTAAAGGGATATTAATTTATTATTTGAAAGCTAGATTTTATATTTTAGATACACATACATATATAAATGCATTTGTGAATCTTGTGCTGATAACAGAAAAGTGCCGATTTTGTTTTCTGCAGCTTCGCACTGGTTAATTGCGATTTCCGAATGATAATAAAGTCTAGTTAATTTTTAAACCACTGAAATGAATCAAAATTTTATCATAATGAACAATGAAATCACTCTTTTTAAATATTGCAGGAGACTGCACATTTGAAAACGATTTTTGCAACTGGACGAATTCCAACACAAGTGATGAATTTGACTGGAAAATGGGTCGAGGCAGCAGTAGTTCCGTAACAGGACCTTCACGAGATCATGGCAGCAGCGTTACTTGGAGGGAAACAGGTAGCTTAAATAGTATATTTAAACAGTGTAATTATTTTGAGAATTTTTTTAATATTTACCGGTAATCTTTCTGTCTTTTAATTCGCATTCACATTTGTACTGCAGCTGCATGATATAAACAATGTTATGCACATTACCTGTCAACTTCTAGATGTTTTAAATCAGCTGAATATAGAAACTTCAAATGAAAAATATTATTCCAGCGGAATTTTTCAAAATCAGAAGCACAATGTTTTATAGCATCCCCAGTTATTAAAAAGTGTGTCAAAGTATTTTAGTTATATCGTATTGATTTACGTTCTACATCGGCTGTCCTTCTACATCGTATTTTGCAATCTATTAACAAATGATGAAATACTGAAGCTTATTTTTTTCAATTTTGTACTATTAACATAAGATTAATTATAACTATGCTAGTTAAACTAGAACTATACTAATAAAAAATTAAAAATTTAATTAAAAGTGTCACTGAATTATTTAATGAACAAATTAAAATAATGTAAAATTAAAATACTTTTTAAAACTGAATCTCTTCTGTTAAATATGCTTTAAAATTGAAATAGTATTTTATATGTGAAAGTACTCTTGAAAACTATCAAAATTATTTAAATGATTTCATTCTTGAAAGTATTGTTTCAAAATATCTGTTTTCAGAATAAATGCAATAATGCGCTTAACATACTGCTTGCCCCTAAATTTAGAGGAATTAAGTAAAAGTAGCAAATCAAATCACTTACTGCAGCTGTAACTAAGGGAAGCAATTTTGGATTATTAAAACGAAATGCATTTTTCAAGTCAAAGGTATAAAGTGGTTTATTTTCTCTTCAATTTTTAAAAATGAGATTCTCAGGGTTTAAAACACGTTTCATTGATTTTTTATGATGAATAACGCTAAATTTATGAAATATAATGAATAACACTAAATTTATTTCAAAATGATCTTCTATGAAGTATACATAAATATATTTCAGCGTTAAATTTATATTTTATTCTTATGGCACTTACGATGGTTGTAATATCATTTTATTACCAGGTGGCTATGCATATATTGATTCATCATTCCCAAACAAGCCTGGGGATAAAGCTCAGCTGTGGAGTCCAGTTTTGAATCCTCATGGTATGTGTTTTTAGATTTAAACCCAAGAAGTTTAGTTTTTCAGTTCTTTCTTTTTAAGTTAACTTAAACTGCAAAATATGAAGCATCATTTCTACATGAGGAGAGAAATAACATTCCAAAAACGTCGTTTTTACCTTAATGAGCTTTGGAAATGAGTTAATGTTCAGCTGGTAGAAATTTCAGTTAAAAACATTTGAGTCTATTTAAATGCTGTGACAATGGACTTATCTCAAATCCGAAAGAAGCCTATGGTTTCGTCCTCAGAGATCTCAGGTTTTTGAATTTACGACGTATGACGTAAACCGGAAATTTATTAAGTGTTTTTCTAGAATTTGTAAACTTTTTTTTACTACAGTTATTCGCAGCTTGAGTGGCTAAAGAGTCAATCGACATTGATTGATTATATCCATGTATGTACTAATATCAACAAATATTTAGAAATATGAATATACCGTCATAACTAATCTTGAAATCTAAAATTAAATTTTTGCTAAATTTAGCGGTGACATAGGCGTTGCTCGTGACAAATCGAAACTATAGTTTTATAATTCCAAGTAAAATTTTTTCCAAGTTTTGAAACAATCTGGATTCTTTCTAAGCAGATGTAATTATAAAACTACAAAGATATTAATTTTTAATTATTTTTCAGGGAATGGAAGTGCTTTATGTTTAAGTTTTTGGACATCTTTGTATGGTGCTGGTATAGGAGCACTGCGGGTATATATGTACGACAATACAACGAACGCAACAGGCGATCCTATATGGGAGCTGTATACTGGCACCTTGACCCCCGATCAGTGGTATAAAGGAGAGGTACCACTTTCTCTTCCAAGGCCTTTTAGGGTAAAATGTGTTTCATATCGTTTCTATTTTAAAACATATTTCACTTTTCACAAGAAGTTGTATCGAAGAAAGTTGCTGATTATTAAATGCGAGTATGTTTGTCTTTTGAAATCGGTCCTTCAGTGTATCTTATTAATACTTTACTAGCAGTATTTATTAATTAATTTAATAGTATAGATTTATTATTAATTTCCATACTTTCATTTCTAGGAAAGGTAAACTGCAGTAAAAAAAACCTAAATTTCCTGTAGTTCGTTGTCCAAGCATTATTTTCTTCTAAGTTTGTTTGATTTGAAAGCGAAATAAAAGAATAATTAGTTTGGTTTCAGTGTTACCAGTACCGCATAAAGAAATGTTAATAACACAGCACAAACGTTTAAAAACTCTGTAATGAAACTTAGGTATTCTTTTTTTTTTAAAGGTTTAACTTTAGCCTATTTATCCTTCATAAATCTGACTTTATTTAAAGGCACATAATTAAGTAAGTCTTCTTGCAGAACTGAAAGAATTCATTATTTTCAGATTTAATGAAAGTTTAAATGTTCAAAGAAAACACAGGAAACTTATATTGTCGGAATTGTATTACTACGTAATAATCTTACTCTTGTTTTCAGGTTATTTTTGAAGCTGAAATCAATTTACCTGGAGAAAGTGATATAGCTATAGATGATATAGCTTTAAATAATGGAACATGTCCAAGTATGTTTTTTAATTAAATGCTGAATTACATGTAAAATTATATTTTTTACGATTTTTTCTCATTCTTATTTCTTGAATAATATTTCTGGTTTACCTTAACTTTTCTTACAGTTATCTTTTACAAGTTAAAATAATTTTTAACAAAGTTTATTTAAATTTTAGATAAGTTTATTTAATTTAATTAAATTATATATTAATTAAGTTTTAATTAATTTTGTCTATACTGATAGAACCATAATAATCCTTTACTATAATGTACATAATTCATAACTTCAAGAAAGAAAGATATTATGAGATTACATACAATTGCGTAATTTGCTATAAACAATCTCTTATTCCAGTCATTTATTAACTTCTTGAAATTTCCAACAGGTGTACCACGAGAGGCCAGTAAATCAGGTGAGTTACCTGAGAATTAATTTTGAAGTTTAAAATTTTGTAATAGTTTTTTCTCAAAGGCAATACTTAGTAAGAATTTGAGATACATATGCAATAATTAAGTTTCACTTATTATTTCTTGCAATATTTCACTTTATGTTGAGAATTTATCTAGTTCAATATAATTGCTTTGCCTTCTCACTGATTATGAGCCTAATAACTCTATCTCACATAAGATTAATAAAACAGGAAATATAACTTTCTTAATCCTCTGCTTATGAGTAAAAATGTATATCCCTGCTACTTTGTTTATAGAAAAGTGCGAAAATTATTGGGTGGCCTTCATAGGTTCCTAATAGGAAAATTTTAATAGCTTATGTTTTATTTCTGAACATTTAGAATTATTAATTTTAAAGTTTGGAGTAAATTATCAAAAAAATGTGCTTAAATGTAAAATTAAGTTAGTGTACTCACTGGTTAAAATTGAAAATATTATATTTATCTTAAATAGGCAAAAAAGTATGCTGGTTAATTATATGTCTTCTTCACTACAATAAAAACAAATCCGTTTGTAGTTTAAAAAAAGGGGTTTTAATAATTATGATTTACGATAAAATATCCTATAAAGGGCATCGACATAATATACAGTAAAAAAACCTAATGACATTTTTGCGATCAGTTCTACAGACATACAAGTGCTTAGATATAGAATCAAATTAAGTTTTGAAAGCTGACTTTATATCCTCATATATCTAATTTAATCAGAATTAAATATCTGTTACTGAACTTATATCTTGCATAAGTGGAATATTAAACGCTGAAATATTTACCTACTAAATTTATGTTTGTATAGGATTTAAATAAATTGCAGATGTTACGCTTTTTTCAACACGTATTTTATATTTAAAAGCAATGTTAATAAAACTATGTATTTTTCTAAATATAAATTGAACGTCCTGTATTGTTTCGAAATTAACCATCTACATAACGTGACAAGAAAATGAAGCATATTTCTAAACTATTCACAGGCATTCTAGTTTCCTATTAGTGTGTATAAAATTCATTTTAAAAATATTATTACAGGATGTTTTAAAACCCAGCCCTTCGAAAGAAATTGTTTACAGACTGTAATTTCTTAAATACTGAACTTAAATAGATAATTTAAGTTAACAAATTTCTTAAAAGTAGCGGAAGAATTTTATGCAAGCAGTATATGGTAAAGGGTTCCTTGAAAATATAACTGAACATTCAAATTTAATGGAACATCCCATTCTAAAACTAAACATTCAAATTAACGGAACAGTATTCACGATGATTTAGTTTGTTAAAATGTTTCACTGCTTTATAAACAAAATTTGCGGAGATATTCAAGAGTGAAATACTGACGTAGATTACCATTTTACACTTTAATAATACACATAACATAAAATGTTTTTGAAAAATTTAGGAAGCAATTGTAAATTAAAGACTTCACCTTACGAAAACAAGATCCATCAATAAAATTTATAACTCTGCCTTCGAAAGTTTTGGTTAAGCATATCTCAGCGAATCTTGTCTGCAAAGGCGTGTGTGTGTATTTAATTATGGCAAAGCACACGGGGGCTATCTGCCTAAGGGGAGGGATGCCTTCGTGGAGGACTTTCTAAGGGAAACTGGCTCGTATACACGTTACACATGGGGAAAACCACGAAAACGCCCATGCAGCCAGCCTGTTCACGGGATTCGAACCTCGGACCGAACTACCAGTGTTTAGCGACTTTACCGCTCGGCCACTGGTGGGCCCCTGTCTGCAAAGGCAATTATAGTTTTACACTAAAACGTAATGAATATTTTGGAAGCCAGAAATTTTTTTCGTACGAATGCAATAAAGAAGAGTAGTGATTTATGGAATCTTTTACATATATTACGTCTATTTCCTTAAAATTTGCACTTTAACCTAAGAAACTGCGTAATTAAGAAAACGTTTTGTCTTACATCAATATTTAGGCAAATAAAGCTCATTGTCATCTTTTGGAACTCCGTTTATATACAAGAATATTTGTAAAGTATATCTTATTATGCCACTTAATGTTGGTAAACACTTTAGATACTTTTAAATAAATAATTTAGTGGCAATGATAGCTATTGTTTTAAATTTTCCAAATTTAAATTGCATGTTTAATGCTTTTGTTCTAATTTTCATATCTTCAGGTGATTGCGCGTTTATCGTGGATTCTTGCGGATGGAAAGAGATGGACACAAAGACGAGACCCGAGAGTCCTTCTTTGTGGAGCCGAACAACAGGAGAAGGTACGCTTCTTTACCCGGAAGGCCACTCATCAATGTCTGGTGCATCTAGACAAGGTAATATAAAATTATATATTTGACTTCATTATAAAGGGAATTAAAACAAAATTAAACAGGTTTAGTCTGATATATACGGCAAACATTTAAATAAACTCTTGTGGATATTATATAGTGCTAATATTTAATTCGTTTTTTCCACCTTTGCTTTACCTAAAAAAATTTTGAATGAGAAAATTAAAAATAATCTGCCAACATTTGCAGTAATATACCTTCTAACTGGTTAATTAGATACTTTTGAAGCATCGATACGCTTCAAAATCAATCAAGTTAAGTTAATAATTATGTTTCAAACCATGGCTTTCGAGCTATGGAAAGAATGTAAAAACATTATCTTATCATACTATTTTCCTTTTCGTCCTTCCGAATTTAAATGCAGCGGGCAATAGAGCTTCCTTGTTCTTTCGTTACTTTAATTGCTTATATTTATTTTTATTTCATTTTAAGCATTAAAATTTGGGAAAACAATACAGAGTGTCTGTTAGAGGAAAGTCAAATAATTTTACTTCCAAAAATTCCTTCCTTTTATCAATATAATTCAGATATTGTTTACACTATTTTGAGAGAATTTGATTTTTTGTTCCGCTTTGTTGTATTACTACTGAATACACTGACTACCGATAAGTATTTGGACACCTATGATAGAAAAGAAAAACTAACTTTATTCAAAATCAATAGTTGGTAGAGCCTCCACAAGAGGTAATTACAGCGTGGACCCTCCGAGGCATACTTTCCAAGGCATACTTCTACAAGTCTTTGTATGACAGCTAGTGGTATTTTCTTCCACTCGGCTTGAAGAAGACATAGAAGTTCCTTCACCGATTTTGCACGGGTAGTGCACCCCTGAATTCGGCGATGCAACTCGTCCCAGAGGTTCTCGCTATGGTTCAGGTCTGGACTCTGGGCAGGCCAGTCCATTTGATGAACTCCATTAGCACCATACCAAGCCTTGGTTAACGTCGAAACATGACAATTGGCATTGTCGTCCTGAAAGTAACAGGGGTCCAACCCGTAAAACTGCCACAACGTAGGAAGCACATTGTCATCCAAAATAGTGCAGTAGGCATCGGAGTTGAGCTTACCATGAATGGGGACCAAGGGTCCCAGCCCATACCAGGAGAAACACCCCCAGACCATAATTCCACCTCCACCGAACTTCAACAGCACGACCATGAAAACCAAGCAGATGTGCTTCCTTACGGATGGTATTCATTGAAACAATATTCCCGGATGCCTGTTGAAACTCCTCGCAGATGAGGGCCATCGGTTGGGTGCGGTTCTTCCGAATTTCTCTGGACAGCACTCGTCGGTCTCTATCTCCCAGTTTCGTTGGTCTGCCGACTCGGAGCACATTCCGACAATCACCGCTCACCTTCCACTTCTTAATCACATAGACCACTGTCGATTTTGGGTACTTCAGATCGCTAGATATGTCCCTTAAGGATCGGCCACATTTGCGATACCCGATAAATATACTTTTCTCGAAATCAGAGAGCTCCGAACTGCGAGGCATCTTACATGCGACTAAAGCCGATGCTGTTTCCTATACGATATATACCGGCGGAGTCCGTGACGTACCTTAGGACCGCAGATATCGTCATTTGCATAGGTGTCCAAATACTTATTGGTAGTCAGTGTATAAGTTTTTAATTTTAATTTTAAATTATTACCTCAAAATAGCGCCTACTTTCAGCGTGGAATTCAACTACCATTTTGCTCGTAAAAATATTCTGATAACTGATTGCAACTTTCATTCTAGATTCTTACATGATGTTCAACACTGCAAGTTATCAGCATGCACCCTTAGACAAAGGCCAATTAATCAGCCCTGCTTTGCCTCATTCAAATTACACGTACTGTCTTAGCTTCTGGGTTTACATGTATGCCAGCACAGCTGGGGTGCCCATAGGAGGTTTGCTGGTTAAGATCCGGCGTTCAGATAATTCTTCCGAGATTCTTTGGAGGCTGGACAACCATCAGGCTTCCCACTGGATTCATTCTCAGCTGTCATTGCCATCTCACTGGAATTCTTCAGACAGAGTAAGATTCTCCGCACTGAAAGATTATTCCTTTGCCCTAGTTTCTTAATAATCATATTAACTTTTTATAATCATAACTCATCTAGACATCATCAACAAAATCCAGAGTAAACTGCACATGTGCCTTGGCTTTAGAAATTCGACCCTTGGTGATTCGCCGTGTATATGTGCGCATACAGAGTTACTTGCGCGTATCTTCTAACTTACGTGTGATACTGTCAATGTATACTTAGTGCTAATAATTATTTCTCAGTTTGATGCATATTGATTATATTGTAATATCGTGTTATGTTATGTGTATATCAATTTATGCTTATTGTAGCTGCTACGATACTGTAGCTATTTCTATGCATTAATTAGGTGAAATAGGTATAATTCTTAGAGTCTAGTACTAACTTAAGTAACTGCAAAAAAATAAATATGTGGTTTGGGTTCAACGGATTATTTTTAAATTTTTACATTGGTTTACAGATCAATGTAAAAACTGAGCGTTTCATCGAGCAAAAAATCTCTTTTTGCCCACATTATAACATCCCAAGTTTTAGAAAACGAATTTTGATCTATAAGATTCTTGTTCAATGTTCCATAAAAAATTTACCTTTTGCAGCAACGTTCAAAATTGGCTTTTTTGTTTATAGCTAACTTCATTATTGTTCAAAGTGTTTCACCAGGTGTTTGCGTAACTACAATAGCTCAAGAAATTTATAAATTTATTTACATTTTTCAGTTATCCTAAATATTTACTCCGAATTATTTAACTTTTCCCATCAGAAGATAATGGTTATGTAACGCATATGTAAAAATTATTGATAACACTATTCTGTTAAAATCCGCGTAGCAATAAATATGTATGATTCTTATGCACATGTATTGTATGAAACAGTTTTTTCCTGATGATTTTCTGTTTACAAAGAAATATTTGGACTTATACTGTTTTGATAATCTGGGTGTTTTTAATTTCATTTAATTTAATTTTGTTTTGAATAGTACAACTCGTCAACATATTTTCAGTGTGTGATCTGATATGCAAAATTTCTTTACTAAATCTTTTGACAGACTATGCATTTTCATTTCGTTATATATCAAGTTTTCTAGTTACCTTTGCCCATATTTATTTGTAAATAAAAATGTTATTTATATTCAGGTAATTATCGAAGCTATAAAAGGTGGTGATACAAGAGCTGCTATAGCTGTCGACGATATCACATTCACAACGCCATATAATTGCACCAGTAAGTGGAATTTTGGTATCCTTTCTTATCTTCTTCAAGCTCTTATTGTTACGATTGGTATTTTTAGCCTTATATATTCCAACAGCATGCGAGTTGTTTAAAATTCATTCTTAATAAATAATTTTGATAGAGATGTAAGCGACGCACTAAAAACATTTATAATATTTATTTTACAGTTATTGCACATTAAAAATAGTTTCATAAATCGAAATTAATTTTTATAAAAAAGTACTTGTAATATAACTGTTAATAAGCTAAAATAACTTTTAATACCCTAATATCTCTACAACTTTAACAAATTTAATTTATGATGCGATATTTATTTCAGACCATAATTTTCGATTGATTTCTTTATAAATATAATATGCTTTTACCTTGATACAAGTCATTTGCTATTGTGAGCTATAACGAGATGAATTTTTTTACCTTATTTGATAAAATTAATAAAATCTGCTAGAATATATATATATTTTTTTCTTTTTAAAGGGATAATTATTTTCTTAAATTCTGAGAAGTCAGACAAGTAGGAAAACACTGATTTATCATCTATTTGCATTTGATAGTATTTCTAATTTCCAAATGTTATTGATTTTTCACTTTTAGACTAGGTCTGGTTAGCCCTATCGCTTGGGACATTTCCGGAGATATTAAATTTTATGAACCAGGTGATTGTTAATTCGAAACCACTAGAGATATTTTCGGATTTTTCTCTCCAAATAAATGTTTTCTTTTTTTCTGTGATTCTTTAATTAACAGAATTCTGTTAATATAAAAATTATTAAAATTTTTACATGTAACGTATAATAATTGTACGTTATTTTATTATGGTAAGCAAAACATAATTTTTACATCATTTACTTAATTTTTATATAATTTTATATTAATTATTTAAATATAATCATTATTATTTTTACATTATTAAGGGATAAAATTTCTTTTTCCTCTTTCATGTACTTAGATAAGCTTAATAGTATACCTAATTATCGGTAATGTATGATACATTTCATGCTATAGGTGACGTAATCGATTTAAATTTTGTCTTCTATGTAAACTAAATGGTTATATATACGTATAAATATATTTGCTTACAAGTAGAAATTTTTTTTCCTTTCTCGCTTCATTAATTTTATTATTATTACTTTTTAATTTATCACCTATTTCTCGCACTTTGCAATTTTATTGGCACTTTTAATCACTGTTACTTATTTTTGTCTGTTATTAAGCCTCCTTTTCATTATTACTAATAGAATGAATACAACTTATTTAATAATTAAGCTGTAAAAAATGAAGGCTTTGAAAGCTTTGTAAAATTATTATGTTTGATGTAAGGCCGATGAAGGTCTCCTATAAGATACAAATCAATCTGCTTTGACTATATGGCTTAGTAGCCTAGGGTAACTTAAATACAAATTTCCGAGACGAAATCCTGCCAGGCGACATGTGTTCAAAGGTCACTTGAATGTGCTCTGGGCAACTTTTCTCTTCTCGTGTAGACTGGTTTTTAGAGAACGTTTATAACAGGCTGAATTATTTACTGTTTTTACTTCCTTGTACGAAGTAAAAAGGAAGTATTGTAATCGCGAAAAATATTTCAACGAAAATGTCCATTTTGACTTCTATCCAATGCAATTTAACGATGTTTCTGCACAACATCTGTACGTAAGGACAGAATAAAGGACTCTTTTCCCCAAAAAAATTATAAAACTGATTTAAAATGAATTCTGAAGAGATTTTTTTATGGCGTCTGTACTTACGTACATATGTATGTAGTATGTATCTCGCATAACTCAAAAACGAGTAGCCTCAGAAAGTTGAAATTTTGTACGAGGACTCGTATATAGGACTGCTATAACATGTAGATGTACATCATCCAATTTGGTTGCAATGAGCAGCACCAAAAGTATATATATACTCTGTTACTCGGCTCAGTTAGCTCGGTTTCTTTATGCTTATATGTTTGTAAATTGTGCATTTTTTGCTTTAAAAATGATTGAATTATGTTGTTCTTATCACCCGGTTAAAGTTTTTATACCTTTAGTTAAAATGTATGCAATATTTGTAGAATTATGAAGTTTTTTTAAGCGGCTAAGCCTAATTTTTGTTTAGCATAGCAGTCATATTTGTTTACATTTGAAACTTAGCAGAATAGTGGATTTGTTGCCAATCTAGAGAAACTAAGCTTCGCAACAACAAAGTAATATCTTCTTTTATTATTGCGAATTAAATTATGCTTAATTCATTCTGGAATTATCATTTAAGTTATTAGCTTGTTTTTGCGTAGAAATTTTAATTGTAAATTTTTTAAAATTCTTTAACTGTAATTGGTGTTTTATGTTTTTTACATGTTTCCGTTTTAAATGAAAATATTTTGAATTTTTATGTATTTTTGCCTTGCCATGAAGTGAGAACTAAATTAATTAATAGCACGTGTGCATTAGGTAAGCGGCGCTGAATCATCTGTGAGAAACTGTTTCTTTTTTATTTGTTTAATTTCTTCTATACGTCGTTTAAGATTTTTTATAGTATTTGACTAGAACATATGGTAATTCTTCAGGTGATATAATTTTTGTGCACTTTGAGTTAAAAAATGAATTAGATGTAACGCTGTTAAGTGAACCTACGCCGAATTGTTGCCATGGCAAATAAATATAATGAACTTTAAAGAGTGCATATATTCTATTGTGGTTTATGCGGTATAGACGAAGTAATATATTTAATTCGAAATTCTTTAACTGTTAATTCAATATGTTTAAGTGAAATGCAAGAAATTTGCATATAATTTAATATTCCGTACAAGAAAGTCATGTGATGTACACATCAGAAATTCTTATTTTTATCATTGAAAATTCTGAAAGAAAGTAACTCGTGGTGTAGCAGACTCGAATACATTGAACTTATTTGTTCTTAATGACCTCAGTTAATAATAAATCTTGGAAATTGATTTAGGTAATTTTATGATCTTTTATTTTTTATTTTAAGGATAGGAACCTATGTTGGAGCAACGTTGGTTTAAAGAAGGCAAATTTTAGAAAGTTTATCCTAATATTTCATCTTTAAGTACACCTTAAGGTGCTTGCCATTCATGGAATGGAAATAAATTAATCACTTGTTAAATATGTTTCTTGAATAACAGTTTGGAATCCAAGTAAATTTTCAGCTTCTTTATAGTTTTAATGCATACTGAATTTGATACAGTAACTGATAATTTTACCGGTATTACACCCAAACCACCAAGCTGTATGTTTTAGTCGTTTTCGTCAGAATTATATTTTAAATTGTATTCAGAAGTTCTGCGTTACGTCAAAAAAGAAAGGTCCGCAATGTTTGCTGTTAGCGTAAAACAGTTATTATTCAAAGCAGTGCTGTATTAATGCATAGGCACTATTAACGTTCTCGCACATTAACCCATATTTTATCAAATTTATTGTTCTTCTTGAGAGCATTGGAGTAGTAGATAAGAACATCAGAGTAAGAGATCGTTGCAGTAGTTGTGGCGTGCTTGTTTCGAGAGGCACTAAGATGAACGGGCGAATGGAGCTGAAAATTTTCGACAGAGTTTCACGTACTGGAGGTCGTAACTGTAATGAAGTGATCCTGCCCAGCGTGCATTCCTTCGTAAAGGCCATTGGTTTGACTTAACTAATTAATGTATAAATGTATTAATATAAAAATTAATGTTTAATGTATAAAACCTAACTAATTGGTTTTATACATACCAATGCACGGCTATACAGGACTCATGTGGTTGATGATCTCCTGGAAAGTGAAAATATCCACAAAATGGATTGGCCTGCGAGCTCTCCCGATTTAAATCCCACTGAATATGTGCGGAATATAAATGAGTATAAATACTTTAGGAAGACGCCTGATCGCACAGTCATACCCTGCGGAGAACACCAGAAAACTGAAACAGATGCTTCTGGAAGAATGAGAACTCTTACTCTCCCTAAGAACTATCAAATAATCTGGTGTTGATTATCGACAAACGATGCAACATAACAATTGCAATTAGGGGAGATCATCTCCTTTACTGTGGCTCTTTGGTTCGTTGCTCTCTTGGCCAGACAGTTTTTTGTACCAAAGCCATTCTATTGATAAAGCGTTTTCTATTCGTTCCATACTGTATGGGTTCTATTCATTTTTTTTTTTTTTGCTACTATATTTTCCTCATACTTTAAGTACCACATTATGCCTCTGTAGCATGAACTGTATATCTTTCAGCTGATCGTTTGCGGAATTACGGCCAAAATCAGAAAAGTTGCTTAAATTTTGCACACTAATATGATATAGTCACTGTCATAAAGAAGCTGTTCTTTGAATTTTCTTGTGACTCAAAAGGATATCCTATAGTTGGAATACTGTAACACTCCCAGTTAACGCTAATAGTGGGAAAAAGGAAAAACACGTGCCTAACTTTGCATATGAAATTTATATAAAAGGACCAAGGTCTAAAAAATACTTGTTTAGAAGACAAGTATGTAAAACCAAAAGTGTAGTTTTCTTTCTTGTAATTTACATATGTAAAATGAAAAATAATTTTAAAATAAATGTGTTACACAAAAAACAGTGTCTACACCTATAACTTCATAAATTTTAATAAACTCCTTTGAACATTCAATAGCTTTCTTATCACTTGATATTTTTAGATTATTTTCCTTGTAGTTAGAACATGTTCCTAATTAGAGTCCACTTTCTCTAAAATTTGTTACAAGTTTTCAATTGAAGCCAGACTTTCTGTCAAGCTTGCAACTGTTGTGTGCTTTTCTGGTGGATATCAAACTGCGTACTTTAAAGTCGTGTTAAGTTGGGGTGGTGTAAAGCAAAGTATTACTGTACTAAAATTTGTTCGCTTTTTAAAATACTGATTAATGAGTAGAACATAATTATAAAAAAAAAGAATTTATCAATCAAAAATACTTGATGCATTTATTATACATATTCAAACTATTCAAAACATAAATGAAATATTTGCAAGTATGATGTTTTTGACAAAATAACTGAACTCTTGTGTAAATGATGTTTTGAAAAACACATAAACTTTTGTCTATTATATTCGCGCGTACCAAACGATTGTTCATTAAAAGATATCACTCTTTGATTCAGCTGAAAGAAAAAAATCCAAGTCGACTTTGTGGAATTCTTCTTTGGATTTTCTTTTGACCTGAAAAATTTCGTGCAGTTTGAATACTAAATTTTATTATATGTTATTACTTCCTTGTACGAAGTAAAAAGGAAGTAATGTAATCACGAAAAGTTTCAGGCAGCATATTTCAACGAAAATATCCATTTTGACCGCTATCGAATGCAATTTAACGATGTTTCTGCATGATATCTGTACGTAAGGACAGAATAAAATACTCTTTTCCTTCAAAAAAAGTTATAAAACTGCTTTAAAATGAATTCTGAAGAGAATTTTTCGTGGCGTCTGTACGAACGTATGTACGTACGTGCGTGCGTACGTACGTATCTCGCATAACTCAAAAACGAGTAGCCTCAGAACGTTGAAATTTTGTATATAGGACTGCTATAACATGTAGATGTGCACCTCGTATTTTGGTTGCAATCGGCCGCACCAAACGTACATAAATATATTTATATATATATCCACTCTGTTACCCGGCTCAGTGATCTCAGTTTCTTTACTCTTATATGTTTGTAAATTGCACATTTTTTGCTTCAAAAATGATTAAATTATGTTGTTCTTATCTTCCTATTAAGGTTTGTATGCCAAATGTATGCAATATTTCTGTATGCCATATTTTTAGAATTATCAACAATTTTAAAGTTGTTTAAGTGCCTCTAATCCTAATAGGTGGCCATTGCTTATTTACATTTGAAACAGCAGAGTAGTGGATTTGTTGCCAATTTAGAGAAACGTAGCTTCGCAACAACAAAGAAAAACGCGTTCATTTATTATTGGGAATTAAATCATGCTTAATCTTTTCTGGAATTTTTTCGAGGAAATAAGTGTTTAAGATTTACTTCGTAGTTTTTAATACAGATATTTTGAGTTTTTATGTATTTTTGCTTTGACGGGGAAGTAAGAACTGGATTAATTGAATGCGAAATACTCAATCGTCTGTGAAAAACTGTTTCTTTTTTGTTTTGTTTGCTTAATTTCTTTTATGCATCGTTCTAGCTTTATTATAGTATTTGAATAGAACATGTGGCAACGATTATTTGAATAGAATATGTGGCAACGATTAGATAATTCTTTAAATGATATAAATTTTGTGCATTCTGAGTTATATAATATGAACGAAATATAATACTGTTAAGTGACCCTAGCGCCAGAGTGTCGCTATGGTAAACAGAGTGAATTTTAAAGAATGCATTTATTAGTTAAGAGGATTTAAATGGGATATGTTAAAAGATTTTGCAATTAAAAATTTTTACTGAATTTATATATATTGAAACTACATACATGAATATACCTTTTGCATACATGATATTTTCACAATGTACTTGAATTTTTGAATAAATGATGGTTTAAACAAATATTTAAAACTTTTGTGCACTACATTTGAGTGCAAAAAGCAACTATTAAACGAAGGATAAAATTTTTAAGAATTAATTTAGATTCTGCCTACAGATATCCTTCTTTGATTCACTTGAAAGAATAAAAATAATTTAGTTCCTTGTATAAATATTAATCCTAATTACTAATTATATTTTTACATTTTTCAGTTAAACCTCTCAAAGCCCAAGTTCATCCAGGTAAGTATTTTCTTATTTTTTTCCACACTATCATAACATGTATATAGGTTGAGAGCTCGAACAAAGATTTTTGCAATTTTAATTAACTTTTTTAAGGCCTGTTACATTGTTTACAGCTGACTGCGCATTCGATCGAGAGCTCTGCGGTTGGCAAGTGGTCAATTCTTCAACTACTGGTCCCAAATGGCGACTGCCATCCGGAAATACAAAGCCGGCAACGGTCAAGGATCATACCTATCAAGTGCTTGGAGGCAAGAAAGCATTTATATCATAAATTTATTGTTGAAATGAGAAGAGTGCCAATTTTACATCTTTTAGTTAAATTTAGGAAGCTTAACTAAAGAGTTAAACTAGTTAGAAATTTTACATATTCTTATTAATAGGAAAAAGTTTAGCTTGTTTGCCTAATCGGCCCTCTTTCATTAGATGTCAGAAAGCCATTATGAACACCAAAACGCTTTTGATTTTATATGTAAAATAGAAAATGTTTTATTTTAGTGTAAAATTTTATCCAGTAACTTTAAGTTATTTATTTATTTATATACTGCAATAGATATAAAATAATTTAAATAAAATATTATCTTATTTAACAAATAAATAACTGTTTGCATTCCTTATCCATAATAACTTTCTCCGATATCTCTAAACGAAGCGCTTTTAAGGAGAATCAAAGAATAAACGTCTGGTATTTTCTCCAGCTGGCGATCTACCGAATTTCATTTAGTTAATTTATCCATTTTATAGTAGATGGCGTCACCTCTTTTTCAGACTATTGTTTGTAAAAGCAATGTTTATGATTATCGCTTTTTTTACATGCAATTTTCCCCTTGAATTTGCGGAGAATCTTTGCTATCAATATACTCTAAAATAAATTTCAGGTTTACATTACAAAGCGTTTAAATAGGAAGCAAATCAAATAACTGTTATCTTAAGTGGCAACAGAGTTTAATTTTTCTCTCTTAAATTCAATATCTCTTTTTTTAATACTCTCCTTACAACAAATTGTTTGTAAATACGTTTTGAAACAACTAAATATAGCAGTATAAAATTGGGTGCATTTTGTACCTCTTATCTGTTTCATTCACTATATGCGCGCGAAATTCTAAATTCTTGATATAATCTATCCATAACAAAGACGCTTACTTTTAATTATATTAACATCGAGTAATTCCTTGAAATATTTAAACAAGCTAATGTAATTAAAAAGATATTTCACCAGTTTATTCACACGCTGAAAGTTTCCTTATACGCAGCATAAAACAGTGTATTATTGCAGAATATTGGAGATATTGGGAGAATACCAAATGTTTACTTTCAGCATCAATAGCAGTATATTAAAAGGAATATAGTGTATTTAAAGTTATGAACTGCTTTGAATTTCATGATTTTTTTTAAATAACAGATACCTTCTCGCAGAATGTTTTCCTTTCAATAATCATAAAAATATTTATTTCGTAGAAGTATAAAAAGTGAATTTTCATAAACTGAAAGACATTTTATCCCAGTAAAATGCATGCAGTTCATTAGAAAAACTTGTGCCGAGCAGTAAAGACTAAATGTTAAAAGATTCTTTTCAGGTTTTATAGATAGAATTTGCAGATGATTTCGAAAATGAACAAAATGAACATTATGTAAATGAACAAATTCACATAAACTGGAAAGTTTTCGGAAACCCTTAAATTATAAAAAATAGTTTGTGACAATATAAATATAGAGTTTTTATCATGTTAGTTTATAGTATTCTAGTTATTAATCATTAAGTGTATATGTGTTAATAATGTTACACACACATGTGTGTGTCTGTATTATTTATTTCAAACAGATATTTCAAGTTTTAATTGGTATTTTAAGCTAATATATATTATAAAATAGTATATATTATTTCATAATAATATATAATGTAATATAAACTTATATTGTTTCCAAGTATAAATAAATAGATTATATCCAATTTTGTGTAAATGAACAAATATTTTTTTTTATCAAAATTAAAGGAGAAAAAATACCTGAAGTACAAAAAAAAACACTGTAGACATTGCCACATCTGAACACCGTATATATTGTTGCATAGCAGTAAATTACGATATATTTTAGAAAACGTTCGGAAGATTGCAAACGTAGAGACACAACGTCTCAACGAATTTTTGGATATAGAATGTAACCAAACCATTTTCGTACGCCTATATCAATATTTCGTAACCCTGAGTTCAGGTCCCATGTTACTCTAGGCTGAAGACTTTAGATAACCACTCATTTATTGCATAATTTAATTTTATTTTGAATTTATTAAATCTTTAATAAATGAGCGATCTATTTATTCTACCTTAGATTCTGGAAAGCATACTAAAAATAATTTTAGTATATACAAATAAATTGTGAGCCCTAGAAATTTAGTATAAATACTACGATGTATGATCTAACGTTGATTTACTAAATTACTGATAGTTTACACTGTTAACTGTTATAATTTCAGACGGTTTCGTATATATGGATGTCTTTTCTACTCCCAATCCTGTCAGCAGCACTTTACAGAGTTCGCATATCTATGGCAACCCTAATATCACCTACTGTCTCAGCTTTTGGTATTTAGCTTTGGAAACCGAAGAGGGAGCCACTCTCCTAGTTCGAGCCCATTATAACAACACTCATCAGGAATTGTGGAAACTTACCAGAGATAATTCTCTGCAGACGCACTATCAGTATGGTCAAGTGAATGTGACTCTGTCTTCTAATTTTACGGTTTGTATAGACAGTTTACAAAAGTTTTCCTTTGAGGGAAAAAAATGAAAGTAATGTTTTTCTGAAATATAATTAAATGAAGTTATTGCCTGAAAAATAAATTAATCAGTATTTAAATTTATTAATTAAAAATATTATGTCAAAAATATTATGTACAGACCAAACTAAAATCTGTCTCATATCATTCAGAAATGCTTTCTTTTCCTCTTTTTATAATTATTTGTCATTATTAAGATGGAAAAAATTTCTACGTAATACTAGAAGAATATTGACTAAATTATTATCTTAAAATATAAGAAGAATTATTTCAGCTACGTAAAATTGTGCAGATTGACCATTACTGTTTATGACAAATGCATAATTAGTTTTCATCTCTGTTTAAACTTTGATTGATTTTACGATTTATAGCAATATTGCAGTGCTAAACTAAGTAGGATTAAACAACATTTCTTTTTGCAAGAATAATAAAACAAGGCTTCCATTAAAGATGCAGCAGCTAAAATATGCGCAAATTTGCCAACGATAAAAATTTACCTTGCAAACCGCGTTTAAGAGCAAAGGTTAGCGATTTTAGCAAAAAGAGTCCCATTAGTGATCGACCGCTGAATACTGAAAGTTAGACCCTGCTTCGATCCCAAATGAACTTGCGGGCTGCTCGGTTGGTTTCAGTGATTTTCTTCATGCGTGATATTAATTCGGGCCAGTTTCCTTTAGGAAGTCCTTCATGAAAGCATCTATCTCCTCAAGCAGACAGCCCTCGTGTGATTTGTCACATTACAATAATCTAACCTTAGCGAAAACTATACTTCAAATAATTATAGCATGAAATTATATTCTAGTTCTAATGCAACATTAAAATGGCGCTGCAGCCAGCGACCATGCCAAAAGAAAGATTTATTAATTAAAGAACCCAAAATTGATTAATAGAATTATTTACTCAATAAACCTCTGCAACATTATCCCAATATTCATTTACGATCATATTTTATAACAATGATAGGTCTAGAATGTATCTTAGATTTTTCTTTCACAACTATCTCTATCTCATTTTTTCCTTCATAAAGTTTTCTTCTTTTCAGATTAATGTTTGCTATAATATTATACACAAGTCTAATATAAAGTATGATTAATTGAAGTTTTATGTTCTGTATAAAACCTCTGGCTAACAACAATAGTCATCTACTTATATTCAGTGGTGAGAGAGTCAGTTCATTTGTTGCTGCTGTTGACCAAGCGTTTTGCTAGAAAAAACTTCAACTTTTTATTAAGCTAGTCAATACCACTGCAAATCGGTTATTCATTAAAAAAAAAGCTTTACTAATTTTAGATATTGGCGGATTTTGTTTTTCCTGTATATATGACGTAAAAATGCGAAATATTTTTCCATTGTTGTCTCAAAATAGTTTAATATGAAAAGTCGAGCTAGTTACAATATTGACAAATGATACCACAGACTTTAAATAGGAAGGCAAAATTCCATACAAATTTCTATGTATCGCAATTTATCTAAAAAATTGTCTAACATAAACTGAAGGTCTCAGCCATCTTGTATACATGTTCTAAAGTGCAATGAAGTAATTGGTTGTAGGCATGTATCTACTACGTTTGAAACTGGTAGATAACATGTAATCTATTATTTCACATGTCTGCAGACGGAACTTGCAATAATTCAATTTACCATAACAGTGAATGTATATTTTTTAAAAATCTCACATTTTTACCGATTAACAGCTCCAAAATCAAAATTAAAATCCATAAGTTTACTCTGTTGAGTTTAACAAATGAATCATTAGAATTTCCAAGATATATGGTTGTAGATTTAAATAAGCAGTAATTAACCCTGCTGTACGAGCAAATATCATGCGTAACACACAGAAGTTTCATTAGAATAGTTTCATTTTTCTTGTTTTATTTGATTATGGCAGTTGAGCGCTATCTGCTTAAGAGAAGGGATGCTTTCGTGAAGGGTCAACGGTACACAAGGGAAAAATCCCCAAACGCACATACAGCCAGCCCGATTACCTGTTTCTAAGTCTAGATCCAAAATATAAACTTTGAGCTTGTAATATCCGTTTTTGATATCAGCCAATCAAGTAACACGGATTTATTCTTTAATCATTCAATTTGACTTTGAATGGTCATATAAAAGTATTCCATGCTTAAAATTCAATGCTTTAAAAACTTAATGAAAACATTTGAAAATTTAATTTGTTCAGGTAGCATAAACAAAAAGTGTATCTTTAGAATAAGTTACAGGATTATAATAAAAATCGTTTTTACTTTTAGGTGGCATTCATAAGCACCGTTCAAAAGTCAGGATGGGTTTTAGATGATATCAAATTTTCTATGGGACCTGTTTCAAACACCACAACGTGTGCATGTAAGTATGTTTGGTAAACAAAAGCTAACGGTAATTTGTGTTCTAAGTACTATGCCTCTATAGTCTGAATTTCAAAATGTAATTTTAAAATATGTTATTTCGTTTTATGTGGAATAAGTCCCATAAATTACATACACAGGCTGAAGCAATACCGTAATCTTGCATTCTCGCAGGTATACAGTGGGTTTCGACGGTC
The DNA here is from genome assembly GCF_044657685.1 of Stegodyphus dumicola. Classification (NCBI taxonomy): domain Eukaryota; kingdom Metazoa; phylum Arthropoda; class Arachnida; order Araneae; family Eresidae; genus Stegodyphus; species Stegodyphus dumicola. The sequence continues at coordinate 43,098,163 of NC_140776.1, forward strand.
CTTGCTAATTTCACCGAAATTTCCCTAATATTCAAAAGCTGTTCACCTTGTTTAACATTTGCAGCATTTTTTAATGTTATTAAGTTTATTTAATCCATTATTTAATAAATAAAGTGATTATTTTGATAATGTTACAGCACAAACAAGTCAAACTTGCATTGAATTGGAAAGATTTCGCTTTTAGTAGATATCATAGCTAAGCCACAAAGAAAACCTTCAGACATATTTAATTACGTTTACAATCAGCTTTCCTTTAATAAAAGTAGAAAACTAGTAATTAGTAGGTGGCGAAAAAATATCTTATTTACTAACCACCTTAGAGATTAAGATAAATAGAGGGCTGCTTTGTTGAAATCTTGCATATATTGTGGTATTGGACGAACGTAAATAGAAAGTATCTGAAATTTCGAAAGCAATCGAAGGAACGAACCTTTAGTAAGACACTCTTTATGAGTGACAAATGAGGTAGTTATTAAATTTTCTAGCCATTTACAGTAACTACCAGTAAATGATGAATCGCACATGCCAAATGACATACAGAGTAATAGAAGTAGGAAAAGTGTTTGCGATATTTTTAGGACTTTGTTATGTACTTAACAATTTAATCGAAGTAAAACGAGTGACTTCATCAAGAATACGGGCATCTTAAAGGAGCATCTATATTACTATTGAGACAAAATGAAAATAATTTACCTCATGCTGAAGCAAAAACATATTTCACCATAATGGAGTTATGAGGTCATTTATAAGGACAGGTGACAGGTGACAGCAGGACAGGGCACCCGGACGGCTTTCTATGACTACTCGGGTATTACCCTGGCCCTGCAACCATCTTGAGTCTTCACAGTTGTAAGATGCTTTTATGTTTATTGCAGGTGCCCTATTCCGGCCTGCAGAGGTCTATGCCCATTTTTTCTAGTTTGGCCATTATGCATTTAAGCTTTTGCCGCGTGCCTCGATGTTTTATGAGAAGGCGTTTGAAAGGCAGAACATTGGTAGTTGGGAATTTTATGTGCCATTCTGCTGTTAAGGGGCACTCCGTGACATAATGGTCTTGTCAGCCCACGTTGCCACAAACACACATATCAGTTGTTGCTAGACCCCTTTCTGCAAAGTACGTCGGAAAGGGGCCGTGGCCTGTTATATATCGCGTGAGGTAGGGCGATGAGATGAGCCGGTCCACCTCTACCTTGGGCAGGAACTCATATGCTCTGCGGCCTTGCGGGATTTGGTTCCATTCATTCTGCCAGTTTCCAATGGCGGACTCCTCTATTTGCCTCTTTAGGCATGACCGGGGCAGGGGCACCTGAATCTGCTCCGTTTCCTCATTTTGGGCAGCCTTCTTGGCAAGAGCGTCTGCTGCTTCATTTCCCTGGATTCCGGCGTGCGCCTTCACCCAGGAAATTTGGATTCTCATTGACTTTTCTTGTAGACGGAGGACTTCTTGCAGGTGCGAGATTAGTGCGGAGCGCTGGAGAGGGTTGTTGATAGCATAAATGCTTGACAGGCTGTCAGTAAATATCGTAGCTCGACTCTGCCGTGTGTCAATTGCCCATTTCACTGCCTTTGTGAGGGCAACTACTTCCGCTTGGAACACTGAGTTCTGTGCTCCCAGACGGCCCTTCCATTCCTTTGCTATGTTTCCATTTATATAGGCTATATAGGCACTGCCTACAGCGTTATCAATTTTTGACCCGTCTGTATAAAGCACGGCCCCTGGTCCGTCTAAGCGCGGGGTTAACGCTGGTGAGTGGAAAGTCCTTATGCCCAGTCCATATTCCGACGGACGTGTGCTTAGTTTGGACCTGCGTGTTTCGTAGACTTCTGGCAGATAGCATGTATCCCCATATGTGCATGGCTGTTGGAGTTGCGTCACCTTTGCAATTGAGGCTTCTTGCTGCGCTTTGATTGGGAGCGGCATAAGCCCTGCTAATACCGAAGCGGCCGCAGTCGACGTTGTCCTGTAGGTCTTCGTTATGGCCAGGACAAATGGTCGCTGTGCACTACTTAGCAATTTTGCCTTTCTGACTGTCATCGGGGCTGCCCAGATGGCTGCTCCGTAGGTTAGGACCCTCTCCGCGACAGTGGAGTAAAGTATCTTGTAGATATTGGGCCGAAGGCCCCAGTGCGGGCCTTGCATTTTTTGCAGATTGTTTGCGATTCGGCGAGCCTTTTCTCTTTGGGCTTTAAGGTGAGGCAGCCAGGTGAACTTTTCATCCAATATAATACCCAGGAGTTTTAGTTCTCTGACCCTTTTAATGGTCTTCCCATTAAGCTGGATGGTTGGGTTTCTTATTAAAGTTTGGCCTGGCTTATGATAAATTATATATTTCGATTTTGCCTCAGAAATTATTAGCTTTTTCTCCTGACATAGCCGAGAGAAGGTATCAATTACATCATTGCAGTTTTGCTGCAGTTCATCTCTACTCTTGCCGCCCACCACAAAGGTCGCGTCATCCGCAAAGGCTACTATCTGGGTATGGGACGGCCATTCGTATCGTAGGATGGAATCGAAAGTTGCATTCCACAAGTCTGGACCCGCGCACGATCCCTGTGGACAGCCTTTTGTCTGGCTTCTGGTTATGACACCGCCAGTGTGTGTTACTATGAACTTTCTATTGGACAGGTATTGCTTGAAAACCTGCAAGAGGTTATCAGGGATCCTTGCCTGGTGCAGTGCCTCTAAAATTGAGGGCCACCACAGAGAGTCAAATGCGCTTTGCAGGTCCAGACTGAGGACCGCTGCATGCTGTTTCCTTTCATGCAAGTGGCTGATATAGTCTCTTATCTTTGATAGGGCAGCAATCGTTGAGCGTAGCTCTCTGAATCCATATTGTGCGTCAGAGATTGCCCCACTCTGCGTCATATGAAATTTAAGCCGCTGGACTAGGAGCTTCTCATAGAGTTTCCCTATTACCGGGAGAAGACAAATCGGCCTAAACGAGGATGGGCTGTTTGGATCCTTCCCTTCTTTCTTAAAGAGCACAACCTGCCCCGTTTTGTAAGGTTCCAGAAAGCTTTGCAGTGCTAGCAGTTTGTTAAAATAACGCGTGAGAAAGCCGGATCTTGCTTTATGTATTGCTCTCAAGATTGGATAGTCTATTGAGTCCGGACCAGGGGCTTTACTTTTCGGGAGAATTTTGATCGTTGCGGAGACTTCCTTCTCCGTAAATGGCATATCATTTGGGACAGATGTGTGCAGCGTATAAGCCTGGTGGTCGGACGGATGTGTAATATCCTCTTCCGGAAGTACGGCGTCAAGAATTGTCCTGAGCGTGATTTCTGTTATGTGTCCAGCCTGCTGCCCTGCAAAGGCTCTTAGCTCCGGTGGTCTGTAAACTTTGTTCGAAGCTATCTTGTGGAGAGCACCATAGACTTCTACATTCTTAGTACAGTACTCCCTCCAGCTGGCAAGTTTTGCGGCTGCAATTGCCCTTTTGTACTGAGCTTGCTCTTTATTATAAAGAACACTAAGGGCTTGCCTCCTGTCTGGGTTTCTTTCGCTCTTCATCTTACGCCTAAGCGCCCTGGTGCGACTGCGCTGTGCACGGAGCTCTTTCGTCCACCAGTTTGCCACTTTTAAAACTTTTGGTGATTTCAGGCCTAGAGTGGCATCACAGATAGATTGAATATCTCGTATCATACTGGTGGTTAAGTCGTCAGCATCCTTTATGTTCTGACATTTCATAAGTGCCTCGTCCACCTGCTCTAGTACTGGTCCTAGCCTGCTTACAAGTTGTTTTAATTTTCTGCCATTGGTTCTATAACGCTTGTTCATAAACTGCGCATGTGGCTGACCTATCTGGAACGTTATATAGCGATGGTCCGAGTTTGAGGGAGTGTCACTTACGGTCCAGTGCTGTATTTTCGGAGCCAGACGCGCTGTTGACAGAGTGATGTCGGGCCATCCTTTTCCCATTTGGGTCTCGAAGGTCGGCAGACTGTCCGGCACATTATGAAGAATGAGTCCGTTGCATGCAATGAAGTCCACAACTTCTCTACCTCTTGGGTCTGTGGTCGGATATCCGAAGTCCTCCGCATGAGAGTTAAAATCTCCTGCCAATACATGGTGTGCATTCGGGTAGGACGTAAGGATATTCTGCAAGGCATCTAATGTGGGAGAAACGTCTACTGTAGGTGGAATGTAAACAATCGTGACCAGGACACTCAGTCCCATAGCCTCGACTGCAATTGTGACCATGTCTCTTGACTTTGCTAGCACAACTGGCAACCATCTGCTGTGGCAACAAACTACTGCCGCTCTTGTTCCCTCACTTCCTGAATCCTGGATGACGGTCCATTGGAGGGGAAATTCTGCTGCTTGCCCTGCATAAAGAAAAGGTTCTTGAATTAAAAGGAAGTCCGCCTCTTCCTCCATAGCATATTGCACTAGCTGTGCAGTAGCCGCGCGCGCTCTTTGGAGGTTGATTTGGACAAACTTGAGCACATTGCTTTCCTCTGTTCTTGAATTCACTTCCATTACTTTTGTAAATTAATTGACTTTTAAGGTAAAATTACTAACTGTGAAAATACTTGACTTGCTTCCTAGAGAGTTGCGCTTATTATTAAGTGAACTGGCTTTTGTAGTAGGTAGACGATGCCTTGCTTGCTGGGCTATTAAATTAGTTGTCCTCGCCGTAGTCAGTACGTGCTTTAATCTTCTGGATGTGCGCATGGAATGTTGGGCAGTTTGCTGCATACGCTGCATGCTGTGTATCCACTTTAACTTTTGAATCTCTGTTTGCTATGATGCAGTTAATGCATTCAGGGCAGTCCGCCTTACGTTCGTTAATGTCATGACAGCCTCCACAGTAAGCGCAGTAAGGCCTGTGGCAGCAGTCTTTCGACGTATGTTCCAGGTCCTGACAGCGGAAACAGCGCTTGGCTCGACAACTGTTAGACTAGTACTCTACAATGAATTTGAGAATTTGAGCTCTTTTGAGGAAGATTTTCTATTAAATGCTTCTCAAAGGAATGGCGTCATTATATTTAAATAAATGTATTCCTCATAGTTTTTAAATATTTTTTAAGTAATGGCAACAGATGCAATGAAAATTTCCTGGTTGTCTGACTCCAAATAACGACACTTGGGTAAGCGATAGAGCATTCTTTATTCAAGATGAGCAGCTCTCTTTATACAAAGTCATCGCCCACTTGGCGATGGAAAGTAAATGCAACAGGATTAGTAGTTACTTGGGCATCAAGGAAGTTCCTCCGAAGAACCAAGCACAGAAGAAGAAGCAGTTTGGTACGAGATCATGAACCGTTTTAACGTCTATATGATGCGCATGTTGTGCCAAGTATTAGCGTAATACCCACGACAACAGATTACCTCTTTACTTCCAATAGTTTTACTCTTCCCAATAGTGCATTTACTTCCACCTATACTCTATTGGAATCTACTATTGTCAAGAATATGGACGGAAAATTTATGTAAGTGTATTATAGATTTAATTTTCGTCTTTGTCAAAAATGTGGCTGCGAAAAATATCCATGCTCTTCATGTCATTAGGACTGCAATAGATGATCACTGCGTTAAGAAAAAACAATCTTATTCAAAAGATGTGGGTAAAAGCTTAGAATCCGCTGCGTAAATAAAATTGCCAAGACGAAGCTTAGTGATGTCATAAATGAGTGGAACTAAGCTTATTACGTCACAATGTATTCTTACATTTTATTACTTGTAATTTAGTAATGTTTACTGAAAATAAGTGTAATTAGATGTTTATATTGTAAATTAATGTTAAATTAGCTTATGGTAAATTTACATTTACATTACAGCTTTGGTTTATTTGAAAATAAATTTAATAAATTGTTTAGTTTAAATTAACACGTTAGAATAATTCAGTTCTACCATTTATTAAAACCGTAAATAACGTCCCAGGCTGACGTAGTTATATTTCAGACAGCTTCAATATTTTCAGAGTTTTAAACTTTGTCATTAATATAAATAAGAATTTTTTTAAATTTAAATCTGCGTTATAGAACCCTTTAATTCTATCGTTTTCACAAATGATTTTATTGTAATTTATTGATATTTTATTTTGTTCTGTAAATTTATTGCAATTTATTGAAATATAAAAATATTCATTATTTTATAAAAATATTAGGAAATGAAAGTATTAACAAAAAAAAAAAAAAAAAAAAAAAAAAAAAAGGAAAAGAAGAAAAAAAGACTCCTGCTAACCTTCCCTTTTTTTTTGTCTTTTTAACTTTATTATTAAGTATCCCTTCTTTCGCACTTACGCCATACGCAGTTTAACAATAAAATAACAAAGTTTCTAAAAGGTACAAATGTTTAGCTTCATATTCTCGATGAGTGTTAAAGTGTTAGCATATATTTCTCTACTTTCTTCAGTCTTTTCTCAATTCCTCATGTCAGTTAGTAAGAGGGTTGACTAAATATTATTCCTAACTTTTTATTATTGACTTTATATGTATTACTTTTTGTTTATTAAATATAGCATGCTTCACACTTATTACATAAAAAATTCAATTCAACAGCAAAATCACAAAATATTTAAAAACAGCATAACTTTAGAATTCGCAATAGAGTGTTAGAGGCTGCCATACATATTTTTACATTCGCTATATTATTTCTTTAAAAACTATCCGCTTTGACTGCACCGCCTAAAACAATTGTCATAAAAAAAGGAACGTATATTAGTTTTCATGAGTCCAGCTAGTGTAATTTCGTAAAAATATTGAATTTTCTAATTAAACATTTTAAAATTTAATCAAAAAGTATGCTTTTAAGTCACTTAATTTATTACTCAGTAAACTTTCGGATTAAATTTGAAAGTATCTTAGACTTTACAAAATAGCAACACTGGCTCGTGGAAGATGAAAGTATTTTATTTCCGCTCGCGGTAACACATTGCTTTCATACAGCCGAGTTTGTTAATTAAAACTGAAAGATAAATATCTTACATTTTTCTGGATGACAACTGTCTCACGCTCTGGAGATAAAAATGTTTTACATCGAACAGTGTTTCTATTGGTCGCTTTAAAATCGTTGACTTCGTTGATCAAAAGTTCGTTACAATTTTACGAAATATGAAATAAATAATAAATTCGAAATTCAAAATTCGGGTTTCCAGGTGCACATCTTCGGGTGAAGGACTACGTTATTCAAAATTTGATGGCTCTAGGCACCGTCGTTTTTTAACAGTGCGAGGAGAATACATACATGCATGCAGATTCTTTATTATTTAATTTCTTTAAAAATAATACAGGGCGATAATATTTGGTGGATTTTAAAAGCGATACACCGTTTTTAGTGAGTCAACGCAAAATCCTATTTTTAGAGTAGTAGCCCCTTTTTTGGCTAATCATTTTTTAAGGCAAATGAGCAGTAATATACAGTGTTTTCTATTCATTATTTCTCAGATTCCTGATTGATGTTACACTGTCCTTTGGTCATATTAGTATTCCATACATCAATAACTGGCAAATTTCTAATTTTTGGCAATAAGAAAAATAAGATATTAAAATAAAAAATACATTTTTGTAATAATACGCAATGTTTCGAGTGGAAAATAAAGTATGAAGTGCAATTAAAGTAATAATTTGTCACTATGTATTAAAATAATAGTGCAAAAATTACTTGCCGGGTGGAAGTTTGCCATTTTCGCGACTTTAAAGATCGTCAAACTATCGACATTTATTTTAAATTGGAAAACATTATTAACATACCAAAAGAAAACAGTTAACATTTTAATTCAAAATACAAAAATGATGATTAAAATACGGTTTACAATTAGTGTTACTGATGATTAAAATACGGTTAAAATACGGTTTACAAGTAGTGCAAATTAAAAATACATTAAACTTCACGCGTGATATATAATACATTACGTTTGCTTTTTCTATATACATGGTGATCTAGTTTCCCTAAAAGAATCAGACAATTGCATAAACTTGGAGTGGCGCACAGCCTCGGCATTGCGCACAAGCCACGATCACGATTCTCCAAGAGCAGATTAAACTTCAAAGTACGCTTCAACGTAATGAAAATAGAAGAGGTTTTTATTTTTCGCCGTTTAAAAATAAACAGACAACAGAAATAGGGAAAAAAGGTGCCCAGCAATGAAATATTTTAGAAATATTCTACAACTCAACTGATTCGATTAATAAAATATATTATATAACTTTCCAGAATGATGACCCTTCAACGAAAGTCAAGTTACCAAAATAAAATCATTACTCAGCAATGAAATCAACCAAATTTAGCTTTTTCTCCATTCTTCACTTTAACCAATAAAAATAAATAAAACTTACTTTTCGTCCTCTGCTTTTTCAGAATATATCTGTGTTCGAATCTTCGGAGTGTAATCTGTTTCTCACTTTCAAATGCTAATGCTATTCCTCAGCCTCGAAGCAGCTGAACGCTTCACAACAGTCGGAAATCAGAAATGATTCGGGAAAAATATTTGCTTTAATTATTTCTAAAAAAATGACTCGGCAACTCTACTTTCAACCACTCTATGCATACACTTTCTTTCACAGAAACAAACAGACATTTGCCTTCGATTCTTTTCTCTCTATGGTATTTTTGCTTACCACTTAACATCACATTTGTTTTTAAACATAACTCTATGCACAATTCTCTATAAAAATTCCTCTATTTTGTCACTGTCCTTTTGGCCTTCCTAACTCAATGAAAATCATTCCCTTGCCATACATACGTAACACGCAAAACACCACACATATTAAAATTTATATCATCGCAACAGTAAATGCTTTCTAAACAGACTCTGCAATTCGATGCTAACCTTTATGTCGCGTAATTCTATATATTCGCTCAAAATTATTTATAAAAATGTTTGTTCTACAATTTCATATTAATTTCACAAATCAGACATTTGTACGACCTAGAAATCAACATTTTCTCCATTACACGCCCAATGATATTCTTTTTACCCTTTCTCTCCAACAGTTAAAAATATATAAATTCAAATTTTCATTTTTACCGCAGAAAGTACCGACACCACACATACTGATTGAAAATATACAAACATATGTGCTTGATCAGTGATCAAAGTAGTCTTTGAACCAAAGAATTCTTTCTGGATTCTTTTCTTTATTTTGAGCAGTTACAGTTATAAATTTTAAATCATTCCTTTAATATTTTTCAATTGTTTTGTAAATCTTAATAATGCACTTTTGCGAGTTAACTTGCTGTGTTAAATGCTAAAAATAACATCACACAATAAAGTACACAAAATACTCACGTACTAACATTATAAACGCAACATTTTAACTCAGTTGAAGTATAACTTATTTTTTTTTTCAAATATGAAGCTATATATTTCAAACAATAATCGTATAAAGATTTCATATAAATCAGGTAAAGCATAACTGTAACTTGTTTTGGAAAAATTCAGAGTCAATATTACGTGTCCAGGCCTAAAGCCAAGTAAATAACATTACGATTTGTGCGTGCAACCAGATGATGCAACCAGAAATACGTCAGTAGGAAAATAAAACACAGTATACAAAGCTTTAGTTGATCATGACAAAAATAAATAAATAAGAAATTGTTTTGCTGTTATTCTCATTAAACTAGGACTAATGACAGAATTTAAAAAAATCTGATGACTTCCTTGTACGGAATAATAAATTATACAATTTTTTTCTTGCATTTCATTTAAACTTATTGGATTGAATTAAATCTACTTCGCCGACAGCGCATAAACCACAATAGAATAAATGCATTCATTAAAATTCACTCTAGTATTTGTTTACCATATCGACACTCTGGCGCTAGATTCACTTAACAGTATTATGTTTCGTTCATATTATAACTCATAATGCACAAAATTTATATCATTTAAAAAATAGAATTATCTAATCGCTGCCACATGTTCTATTCCAATACTATAATAAAGCTAGAATGATGTATAAAAGAAATTAAGCAAATAAAACAAAAAAGAAACAGCTTTTCACAGACGATTGAGTATTTCTCATTCAATTAATTCAGTTCTCACTTTGCGAGAAGGCAAAAATACATAAAAACTCAAAATATCTATATTAAAAATTACGAAGTAAATCTTAAACACTTATTCATTTTTAAAGCAAAAAATGTATAATTTACAAACATATAAGAGTAAAGAAACTGAGATCACTGAGCCGGGTAACAGAGTGGATATACATATAAATATATTTATGTACGTTTGGTGCGGCCGATTGCAACCAAAATACGAGGTGCACATCTACATGTTATAGCAGTCCTATATACAAAATTTCAACGTTCTGAGGCTACTCGTTTTTGAGTTATGCGAGATACGTACGTACGCACGCACGTACGTACATACGTTCGTACAGACGCCACGAAAAATTCTCTTCAGAATTCATTTTAAAGCAGTTTTATAACTTTTTTTGAAGGAAAAGAGTATTTTATTCTGTCCTTACGTACAGATATCATGCAGAAACATCGTTAAATTGCATTCAATAGCGGTCAAAATGGATATTTTCGTTGAAATATGCTGCCGAAAACTTTTCACGATTACAATACTTCCTTTTTACTTCGTACAAGGAAGTACACTCATGTCCATAAATTAAGGATAATGCAAAACCAGGCAAAGGAACAATTAGAAGCAAAACAAATTTGACTTATTTGTAAAGCTTATTTATTAAACAAAAAGTAAAGATCAAAAAAAGATGCTATATGTTTGATATTATTAAAAAAATTAGCGATTTTTTCTCACTGGAGCAAATTACAAAAAAAATCTATTTACAAAAAACCAATATTACATGGTTGGTATGATTGTTAATACATTGTATGTCTACCAGACGATGCAATACAGTCCGTACAACCCCTAGGCATCCTGAGTATCAAATTATTGATCTGATCTTGGGGAATATTACACCACTCAAAAGGCAATGCTCTCCGAAGTTCTGGTAGACATGTAGGAGAAGGTTGACGGGCTGCAACTCGTCGGCCAAGCATATCCCACACGTGATCTACTGGATTCAAGTCCGGTGAGAATGCTGGCCAGTCCATACGGGGGATATTCTCCGATTGAAGGCATTCGCTTACGATGTTTGCACGGTGAGGACAGGCGTTGTCATCTATAAACACAAATTGTGCGCCCATGGCGCACCTAAACAAACGTACATGTTGTTCCAGAATGACGTCCCGATAGATTTGGCTTGTCATGGTTCCAATTTGAACATGCAGGTCAGTTGTGGAACCTAGAATAGTTCCACCCCAAACGAGCACTCCTGCACCACCGTAACGGTGTCGTTCAATGATGTTTTCTTGGTGGTAACGGGTACCTGGAGCTCTCCATATGAAAGTCCGGCGAGAATCAGACTGCAAGCTAAACCTGGACTCGTCGGAAAACATCACACAAGCCCACTGTTGCGGTGTCCACAATGCATGCTCTTTACTCCAGGCTAACCGCAGGCAGTGAGTTGCAGTAAGTGGAACGCATCTGACAGGTCTACGAGCATATAGTCAAATCTGCCCTAAGGGTCTGTACAGGGTCTGCCTCGAAATTGTCGTACCAGTGGCTGAAGAGAGCTGACGAGACAGGTCTGAGGCTGAGCTCCGCCTGTTTCTTTTGTTAGTAACTGTCAAATACCGGTCCTCATTCAGCGTTGTAACTTTGGGGCGACCTGTGCTGTAACTTCTACTTCCATTACCATCATCTTGGAATCGTTGCCAAAGCCTGGAGATGACACTCTGGGCAATTCCAAGTTCGTCTGATACTTCCATTTGGGTACGCCCACATTCCAGACGGTCGATAATTCTACCAAGTAAAAAAATCATCCAAATGCGTACTTTGTGTCATAATTATTCGGTTTTTGCACTGAAATGCTTATAAAGCGCCTGCGAACAATTTTACTTCGTTGCCTGTATTTCTTATATATCATTCTCTTACACTCTCGTCATTGTGACGTACCATCGGTGTCATCTGGTTACTTCCTGAAATTTGCATATGATTCTTTAAGATGTGTGTAGTGATTTTACAGGTGATATATTTATTTTAGAGTTCGATTTCCACGTGACACCGAATTATCCTTAATTTATGGACATGAGTGTAAAAAACGTTAAATAAAGAAATGCATGCTTAATTTATGAAACAAATAAATTCATTGAACTGAGGATGGTAACTGAAAGAAAGTATTTTTATCAGCTTACAGATAGTACAGGTTATAACACATTATATTTTCATGAATTTTACGAACAGGATTGCGTCTAATGTCTATTCCACATTTTTCTTTTCTAATTATTTAATATTTTTTCAATATACACTGCTCAAAACAATTTAAAGATATCAAAGTTGTAAGTGGATCTTGCGGCTGGTTGTTGTTTAGGTGACTGATACATGATCTCCAGACGTGGTAGGCTATATGAGAAAACAGTTGCACATGTTTGCCTAAGGAAATGCATTTTATTAGGCATATGGGTATAAAAGGGGAAAGAAAACACAATTCGTGCATATGAGGAAAAAAAGAACAAAAAAAGTGTTTCCTTGAAAGAAAATCGTTTTTAGTAAAGGACCAGTAACGTTGAGTCATGGCGTCAATGAGGCTATTAAAGAGCAGCTGAAGTATTCTGTCCGACTCCTTCAAAAGAGAGCTTTCCAGTTCTTGGTGAGTTTGTGGGGGTGGTAGACGGCTAGAAACCCGTCTGTCTAGTATGTACTAAACATGCTGTATTGCGAACATGTCCAGAGAACACGCTGACAGTTTCATTCGTCTGATTCCTTTCTCGAAAAGCAAATTATGCACCAAGTCAGCACGATGTGACCTGCAGTTGTTGTCCGTTAACATGAAGTCATCTCCAATTGCTGCAGCATAGGGACTTTGAGGATCTCTTGCCTATATCAGCTACCTGTCAGACCGATCGACCGGTTCGAATAATGTGGAGATAGGTGGGCCCATCAATGGAGATGCCAGCGTAGACCATCACTTCCCCACCGCCAAATCTGAAACTTCTGTGTACGAATGCAAGATTGTTTCTAGTGCCCCCTTCTATTCAGACGAAAATATGCCTATTATCAGGATGAACAGAAAAGCGGGATTCGTCAAAGAAAAGAATACTGAAAGAATACTTATTTTCCAGTTCACATGCTCTGTTGCCCACTCCCTGCGGGTGCGACGATGCCTTGCTCTTAACGTAACACATACCACTGGTCGGCGAGTATATAGACCTACAGCGTGCAGCCGGTTTCTGACAATTTGAGTCCAAATTGTGGCGCCAGTAGCCAAACAAATGTGCTGTTGAAGAAGAGTGGTATTTGTATTTCGGTGTCTCGAAGCCGCTAACATTAAATACCGATCTTCATTTAGCGTTGTTGCACGTCTACGACCTTGGCCTGGGCTTCGGCCTGCATTTTCAGTCTCCAAAAAACGGTTCCAGAGACTGGAAATCACATTTTGTGAAACTCCAGTAGCTTCTGCTAATTCGGCTTGTTTTTGGCCTCCCTCTAACCAACCAACATCATTTTGCATGTTCGAAAGTTTGAAAATGAGAATAATTTGCATTTAATACACTCTTGTTCCAGTTTTCTGCAAAAAAAAAAACATTTTGCTTACACCGTTATTTTATATAAGACTTAAAATTATTGAAATTGTGGCTTGAGTTCAACATTTGACTATTTGTACGACTTTGAAAACTTGCTTAGCATTAGTTTTTGTCTGTTTTATATTGTTTTACTTAATGTCTTACTATCCCCTTATTTATTTTGATTTTACGTGATGTTGTACTAATCCTTAATTACTTGTTTGTTCTTTATTATCTCGTAATGTGACGTCTTACTGGTTTTTTACTTCCTTGTACGAAGTAAAAAGGAAGTATTGTAATCGCGAAAAGTTTCAGGCAGCATATTTCAACGAAAATATCCATTTTGACCGCTATCGAATGCAATTTAACGATGTTTCTGCGTGATATCTGTACGTAAGGACAGAATAAAATACTCTTTTCCTTCAAAAAAAGTTATAAAACTGCTTTAAAATGAATTCTGAAGAGAATTTTTCGTGGCGTCTGTACGAACGTATGTACGTACGTGCGTGCGTACGTACGTATCTCGCATAACTCAAAAACGAGTAGCCTCAGAACGTTGAAATTTTGTATATAGGACTGCTATAACATGTAGATGTGCACCTCGTATTTTGGTTGCAATCGGCCGCACCAAACGTACATAAATATATTTATATATATATCCACTCTGTTACCCGGCTCAGTGATCTCAGTTTCTTTACTCTTATATGTTGGTAAATTGTACATTTTTTTGCTTTAAAAATGATTGAATTATGTTGTTTTTATCTTCCGGTTAAGGATTTTTTATGCCTTTAGTAAATCTGTGTGCAATATTTTTAGAATTATCAGCAATTTTAAAGTTGTTTAAGTGCCTCTAAGCCTTTTTTAATGGCGGCCATTGATATTTACATTTGAACAGGAGACTAGTGGATTTGTTGACAATCTAGAGAAACTTAGCTTAGCAACAACAAAGATAACGCCTTCATTTATTATTTAAATCATGCTTTAATCCTTTCTGGAATTTTTTCGAGGAAATAAGCGTTTAAGATTTACTTCCTAATTTTTAATATAGATATTTTGAGTTTTTATGTGTTTTTGCCTTCTCGCGAAGTGAGAACTGAATTAATTAAATGAGAAATACTTAATCGTCTGTGAAAAACTGTTTCTTTTTTGTTTTGTTTGCTTAATTTCTTTTATACATCATTCTAGCTTTATTATAGTATTTGAATAGAACATGTGGCAACGATTAGATAATTCTATTCTTTAAATGATATAAATTTTGTGCATTCTGAGTTATAATATGAACGAAATATATAAGTTAACTGTTATATAATTATTGTATTATATAACAGTTAACTTAGTTTCCGTTATGAAATTATTATATAAGTTAACTGTTATATAATTATTAATACTGTTAAGTGAATCTAGCGCCAGAGTGTCGCCATGGTAAACAAATACTAGAGTGAATTTTAAAGAATGCATTTATTCTATTGTGGTTTATGCGCTGTCGGCGAAGTAGATTTAATTAAATCCAATAAGTTTAAATGAAATGCAAGAAAAATGCGTATAATTTAATATTCCAATTCAAAGAAGTCATGTGGTGTACACATCAGATTTTTTAACTTTGTAACTTTGATTTACTATTGTATTGTCAGAACAAAATTTCCACAAAAAATTCAGACCCGAAAGATAGTTCATCGTTCATCATCAAGCACTATTGTATTGTATTTTTTATATGTTTTTTTTTTTTTTTTTTTTTTTTTTTTTTTTTTTTTTTTGTGTGTGTGTGTGTGTGTGTGTGTGTGTGATCATAAGACGAGCTTCGCTCGTCAGGCGGGCCGGACTGCATCCTAAATAAATGAATAAAACTTAAAATATTATTGATTGTTTGAGCAGTGGATAATCAAAGAACTACACTGAATAATGGAGAAGGTGTTTAACAATTTCAGTAGCCTTTGTTTTAATATGTGTATTAAGATTTGTTACCTACTTAATTATTCATATTCCTTTTCAAAGCATATTCGTGATTTAAATGGAAAGCACGTAGAAAAGTTTCATAAGTAAGTCAAAATTACAGACCACAGATATCAAGAAGGATGCGATGTTATGTGATTACAAATTACTTTGAGTGACTTCTTGATCAATCTAAAGGCGAACATGTTTTAAAAGCGTTTCTTATATGAATTGAAAAAATGATTAGTTTTATGTAGGCCTTAATTTGAAAAAATTTTTAATTTATTATAATTTAATTAATCGTAATACATCGTTCTGTCAACGTATGAGATAAGCTATTTTTTAAACCTACAAATTATAAGCTAAACTGGCTCTAATTCTGAAATCAGCGCTACAAGTATATTAAAAAATGTGTATAATTTGATGGTGCTAATCATCAAATTATACACATGTCAACCAACATAATATGAATCAAAGTCCTTAGTAACATTTTGTTATTCCTTACGTATCCAAACATTAAACTTCTGCTTTAATTGTAGTTTAAGGAGGTGTTAAAGTAATATATCTAAAAATTATAAAACCGGAAATGAAAATTTTGCAGAATAATTATATTTTTACTTTAAATAACGTTTTAAATGTGTTAGAGAAGACACTATATATTTAGCATTTTCTAGTGTTAAAATATTAACCCTCATTTCCAAAAAATGCGAAACCTTGTAGTTCCGGATTTTGTTTTAAGTTATCTTGCAGCTTTACATGTAATGTAGTACAGGCATATATTTCACAACTCATCTAAAATATGTTATAAATGACTTTGAAAACCAGGGAAGAAAATGTGTTTCGCTTAGAACACCGCTCTCTTTTTTGTTTCTGGCTATAATACTATATCAATTTACACTTTTGCTTTCATTTCATGTGAATTATCTTTAAACTCAATTCATGTTAGCATGTAATTCTAAGAATGGAATAGTTAAATGGTTATTTTGTTTCTCTTCACTGTGAAAGAATCTGAATTGATGAGAAACTTTTCTTTTTCAGTGAGACCACCTGGTGCAAAAGTTAGTTGAAGAAGTATGGGTATTAATGAAAATGTTGAGTGAAAATGTAAATAAATATCAAATAAACTTTTGAAGAATAAATTTTGAAAGAAATGTTTGGGAGTTATGCCATAGATACAAAATGTTCAAAACAATTTTGAAGTTTTTAATATTGTGCTCTTACGCATGTCATTTTGCACATCAGTATTTATAAATGTTTCAGTAAATTTCTCATATTATTTGAAATAATAAGTTGTAGTAAGTTATTTTTATTTAAATATTTTCTTAACACATTCTGCAAAGGAAAAATTGTTTTCACTGCATGAGAACAGTGAGGGCAAAGTTAATGAAATTGAAATATTTGTCAACAGTAAAAATAAAATACCTAAAATTGACAATCTTTTTCTTCAGGGATTTCAAATGTATCATGACTGCGTACTGAAAAGGTAATGTATTTAGTAGTATATTACCCTATCCATTTCCACTATGCAGTCATGATGTGAAATGTTCAAAGTGTTTTACAGACTTTACAAATTCTTCATGTATCCCCTTTTCGTGATAAAGCATATGTTACTTTAATCCTGTTTGAAACATCTTAATTACTTTCCTTGGACTACTTTATCAGGTATTTCTCCCGCCTCCTTAGCATGCCTTCGTTGTGTAGTGGTCACCACTCTTTGCGCGTATTCGAGACATCCGTGGTTCGAATTCCGGAGAGCGCATTGCTCATTTTCTTCTCTCCTGCTTTCAGAAATACCTAATGTATCTACAACTTCAATGATAGCAGTGATGATGCAGTGATTTATTTTCACTACATCTGGAGCCCGATCACATCCAAATTCTTGAATCGTAACGGACCTCCAATGGAAGGAACCACATGACGTTAAATCAGATTAAAAGTTTCAATTACTTATACAAATTTGAAAGTATATGTTATGGTATAATGTAATTACTTTAACTAGTTCTAAATCCTGTGTGAGGTTTTAATGTATAGTCTAGATGTTTGTCATATATGCATATTTCTCATGCTGTAAAGAATGCATACGTATTTTGTGTATCACAGTTTCGACTTTCAAATATATTAATCTGTTAACATATTGCATCATCGATTGATTTTTATAACATATGTTTCATTATTTTATTTCTGTAAAAGTTCTTGTGTTCATTGTTTTGAATTGTAGTCATAATGTAAAATTATTATGTATATCTAAAATTATTATGATTTTGCTTTCAAGTATTAAATTGCAAACCTCTTATTAATAACTTAAATATACTAATTTCGTTTTAAAAACTTCACTATGTTTGCATGTTGCCTACGTAACTTATTCAGCAAAAGGTATTATGACCATGTTAGAGGACAAAAGCAAAGAAATTAATTGTTTTCACATTGAATAATAAGATGTGAGTAATGAATGAAATTATAAAATCAAAATTATACGTGTTGTAAGTTATAAATAAAATTCTTCTAATAATTAGAAATTTCACACTTAAAAGGTTTTCTAGCACATTTTCATGTAGAGCAAAAAATTGTATCATGAATTTTTCAGCTTTTTAATTTATTTGGTTTGGGACATTTAAGGACAAGTCTTTGTATATTCTGTCTTTCTATATTTTATTTGCATGTTCTATAGTAAATACAGAAGAAGTTGTTTTCTGTTAAATCCGTTTTCTGTTAATCATCTGACAACATCTCGTATTTGAATCACTGACTGTTTCGTTAGAAACTTTCCGTATCTGCATCAATGACTATGAAATTAAAAACAAGATTTTGCTTTGAAAGAACTCCAATTTATTTTTATGCACATTTTTAGCTGGCATACAAAACATGGTTTATCGAACAAAACACAAATACACTGAAACAGTTATTAGAACATACATTTGCAAATACATTGCTTCTAGTAATGAAGCTCTTTAAATTTTAAGCTCTGTTCTCCTTAAACGAGGACACGGAACTCGAAGGGGAGAGGAAAGAAAGACAAACTTGATTTCTTTGAGATATTTTGTAACAATTATGTGGTATTTACCCACAGAAACAGTGATGCGTAACATAGCTCAGCAGAAGAAAATCAAGAACTCTTATGCACATTACAAAACTAAATCAAATATAATACAAGTATTATTTTGTTCAAAATATTTTTTGTCATATAAGTTTAATGAATATGGCCACTGTTCCTTTTCTACCTTAAAAATTAAGAGATATTTTCCTAGATGATAACAATTCAATCAAAGACATTGGACAGCTGCCTTTCAAGGTCTCTAATATGAAAATCAATTCTGAGTTCTCTAATTTAAATGGTTTAAAGGCTGCTCTGATTTATTAGATTAATATAGAGACAGTTCTTGAAACGTTTATGCTTTCATACTCGCTAATGTATGACTATTTAGTTGAAAAAATATGTCCGTTGCCTCTCGTACTATCCGTGTCCTGTTTCTGGAAGGAGAAAGTTTATTCCTTATAACAGCCATCAGGTACTTCGACTTCGGTTTCATGGTCAACGCTCTTCCTTCTAACTTCGTAAAGGACACGAGATTGCTGTTGCCTTAACAAGTCTTTTGTGGAGTCGTCCTTGGCAGGCAAGCAGTGGAAAGATAATTTGCGAGTCACGGTACCTCGTGGTTGACAGTGGGCAGCACACTCTGCGATGGGCTCAATGGAAAAGCAAGTCTGAGGAACTTTACCGGTAGTTAATTGCAGAACCTTGGTATGCAATATGGTGCATCCAAAACCACCTACAGAGAAGAATTTAGATTTATCCCGGTATATTAGATAAGAAATTTAAGAAAAAATATACTGAATTACATTCGTCTCAAAACATGATTGCTGTCTGAAGCACTCATGGCTATCTTTTAAACATCTGAAAGCTGCTGTATAATTAAATAAGAATATCATTTGACTGTAATGTTTTTAAATGCCACTGACAATAATTTGCTTAATGTATGCCTTGAAAAACTTTTTTAATTAAAAAACGCACTTTAAAATAAATAAACAATTACCAAAATACATTTGATAACTGATATTTTATAAACATTGATTGTTAAGGCCCGTTTCCACTACTGCGTATGCGTTGCGGTGCGTATGCGTTTCTCCAATCAGCGAGCGAATTCACTTTGATTGACATCTGCAATCCGGTCGGTGTGCGGTGACGGAAGACATACGGATGGAGTTCAACAATGTTCAACTTCTATCCGTATGTCTGCGGTTGCGTTGGGGTCACGTGGTGAAAAAGGAGCAATCAGGTGCAGTGACTAAAAATTAATGGCGGCAGAAGTAGCGATGAACGCTCGCTAATAGGGAAAGAATGTTTTGCTAAGAAATACTTATTTCTGAATTAACATTATAGCGAGAAATCTGCGTGCTGAAAATGACAGCAATCAGCTGAATTTAGTTTAAAATGATAAGAAAAACGAGATAACTGCAACTACAGTACTTGTTCATTCAAGAAAATCAGCGGCAAAAATTATCATTCCAAGTCCATGAAATAGCAAAATTTGTTCTGATAATCATTTTTTAGTTCTGCATACTCATTTAGCTTTAATGAAAATGAATGTCTGACTATATCAAACTGCTATAGCAAATTAGATATGATTAAAAGATTTGCTATTTTTTTCTTTTGAAACAGGTAAAAACTAAAAACATTAATTATAAATTAAATTTGATAGCCTTTTAAATACTCCAGTTCATTGAAGAGTATGTTAAATTTGTATTTCCCTTTATAAATATATCTTTTTGGATAACATATGTTTGTAAGCACATGAAATATATTTTTAGCAGCCCGTTTAACTTCAATCGGAACGCCACTTTAAAAGATAATGATTTTTCCAAAAAATGTACTAGAAGCTGAAGAACAAACTCTGGTGAATTTTTCAGACAATAGCAAAGTGAAATAGGACCAAAAAACTTAAGTTTTAAGAATTGATTTACTTGATGATGTATATAACCCAAAATATGCATGCGACTTACGTGTAATCCTAGCTTAGTGGTAAAGCTGATGGTAACGATGTCTACTTTTTGAGTCGTGTGTTCGAATCCCATACGCTTTTTGCACCATGTCTGCAACTTTCTTACCTTTTTATTCCAATTTGATCTATATTCGTGTTTTATAATTTATTTCTATTATTATATGCATTAAATATATTGTTTTATTTATGCTCTTATTTATTTAAATTTTTCCCGCAAAAAAGTTTGAAAATTATATAATACTAATTTAAAGCATATCCTGTACATATATATTTGAATTTAACAAACATTCTCTATTCGTAAAAAGCAAATTTAAAGTTAATTAAATTTAAATGAAATTTAATGCAAACAAAGAAATGATTAATTATTGCTGTGCAAGTACCAAAATCCATGAATAAATATATAATTCCAAAAATTTATTAATCCTTAAAAAATTTATAAAAATGCATAAGTGAATAATGGGATAGATTATTAATCCTAAAAAAATTATAAAAATGCATAAGTGAATAATAGGATAGATTATTAATCCTAAAAAAATTATAAAAATGCGTAAGTGAATAATAGGATAGCTTATTAATCCTAAAAAAATTATAAAAATGCATAAATGAGTAATAGGATAGATTTAATCCTAAAAAACTTATAAAAATGCATAACTGAATAATAGGATAAATAAATTTTTCGAATTATATATTTATTCATGGATTTGGATTTTGATACTTGCACTTGATTTACATATGCTCTCAGAATTTAAATGATATTGTATATTAGGTCGCAGCAATAATTAATCCTTTATTTGTTTGCATTAAATTTCATTTAAATTTAATTAACTTTTAATTTTTACGAATAGAAAATGTTTGTTAAATTCAAATTTCATTCCTTGCAGCAATGGCGCAAGAGAATTATTTAAATTTAATTTATTTTGAAACCCTGCAGATATATATATATATATATATATTCGTTTCACTTTTATGTGAATGTATATACATGCGCTCAGACTTTGGGATGTTTACGACTCTAAACTTTCATTCCAATTAACATGAGACAGTATTAATGCCCTAAACATTTTTTTAACAAAAAATTACTATAATAATTGCTTTTAAATTCAGTCCTCTCCTGCAGAAGCGCAGGAATTAATTAATTAAATATTTCCATTTTCTTTACCTAATGTGTGTATATATAAAGAGAAAAATCTTATTTTTATAACTTCTTGTATAAAAAGAGATATGAATTAAAAATGTTTAAATTAAAAATAATATTTTATGGATTATGTATAAAATATAACTGCCCATAGTGCATTTTAAAACAAACGAGATTTCTAATAAATTATCCAGCTATGACCCTGAAATCAGCGGTATACAAGCATAGCAAATTTTGCTTAAATATTGTGAACCTTTCCTTACAGTTGCTCTGTACTTTTAAAGTACCAACTATTTTTTAATCCCTTTAACTTTTTTATTTTATGTTATTTATTTGTTTACTTTTTCACTAACAGTACATTTTAGTTTTAATAATATATATATTATTTCATAATATTTAAGGCTTCTAGAAACACAATTTTTTTTTTTTTTTAAATTTAGTTCAGCTTCTGTGGAATTCGTGGTGTTCATAATATGCATTATAACCTTACTTATCTAAAATTCCATATCAAATCCAAAACAAACAATACTCGCTTAAGAGGGAAAAATTCAGTCGTCGTAACTTGCGAACTGCTTGCGCCAAAATATTACAGTGACACCTAGCGGCGGAAAATGAAAATATTTTACGCATACGCAGCAGTGGAAACGCTTGTACGGATGCCGTAGGCGTGTCTTCAATTGACGCAACGCGTTCGTACGCAGTAGTGGAAACGAGCCTTTATTGTTATTGTTTCTTTAAAGTTGTCACTAAATGCAATGTACACACATTTTGAACACAAAAGTCTGAGCAAGTTTTTGAATTAATATAAATGAATTGTTTATTAAGACATGGTAAGGTCTTTAATCTAAGTTAAAAAAAGGCGAATATGAATAATTACAAATTTTTCGTAGAATCGATCAGCATTTTGATTCAGATATTACTGAAAATTTAAACCAGTGGAATTATAACGCATCCCAAATTTTGCCGTTAATTAAAAAATAAATTTTATCTTTGGTAGGCTTTCCTTGTCCGCGGGCATGAGGTCTGTTTTAGGCAGGATATATTTAACGTTTCATCATTATACATTTCAACTGTTTAGCAGATTTGCGTCAAGAATAACTCTTATTATCTCGAAAATAACGGTGAACAGCTTCGTTTCGTAGGAAATAATACTGGGATACTAAGCGTCTTACTGCATACTGTTGCATTTATCTGAAATGAGAATATTTAAATATTATTATTATTATTTAATTTATAAATTTATATTTTCTGGGCTTTGCATTAAGAAATAACACCAATTTCTTGTCTTCAAAAACTGTCCTTTTTATTTAAATTATTTAGAGTTTAGGTTGGATTCTATATTTGAAGAATAATGCTTTCATATTTTACCAAGTTTAATTAAGTTGTTTGAATTTTATCACCAAAAGTTTTATTTTTTCATTTAGAAATGTGTCTATGTGCTCGTCATTGCAAATATTGTGAAAGCTGGCTATAAAATTAAATGTATAACATGCGAAGCATTTAAAAACTTTAGCTTACCTTCATGAGGGCATTTTGGTTCAAAGTGAGGCACTGTGCAAGTTTCGGAAGGAATGGCATAAGAGTAAGCGTATGCACGTTCATCCTCAAAATAGCAGCCTTCCTTAGTGGTATATCCATCATATTTCTGTCCGTTGTAGTTGCCGCACAAACCGCACAGTTTTGCTCTGTAGTATGGTGAGACCTAAAATTAAAAAGAAACATTACAAAAAGCTGTAAAATTATTTTTCTTATATATTTGCAATAATTTTAAGATTAGAAATCTACTAATACATATTCTTAATCGTATCATCTTACATTATAGGAATTTGTAAATTCTTTTAACTGAATACTTTTTAACATTTGAGCAAAAGAGAATAAAATTATTTTAATTAAAAAGAGCCGATTTATAGACAATGCAAAACTCACCTGGACGAAAACACCATGACCGTCATATTCTACTATGAGTCCGTATTTCTCTGAGTGCAAAGCATAGTAGAAGTCCCTGAAGGACACATAGAACAAAGGTTCTTCACTATCTCCTTCGCGATGCAAATAAGGCTCGTTGTTGGCCACAGCCACTCGCTTACCATCTACTCTAACGATTATATCTGATTCTTCAGAAACTGGAAGGGCTTCCACCTTGTGTTTCCCAATGAAAACTTTCACAGCCTATAGACAAAAAAAAAGTAAAATCGTCATTTCACACGTAACAGTTAAGAATTATTCGATTGAAGTATTCAACATGCAAAAGAACTGATCAAACATGCATTCATAAAGCTAAATTTGCAGTCTATGTATGAACTTATTAAATTCAAGTTCATTCTTCAGAGCTGCGCCGAAAATTTTTTATAGTTGTATAAAATATCAGAATTTCGCTTCTTAATTATATTTCTATAAAACATCTATGTGTGTATTTTAAGAATATTTTTAGCATTTTCGCATTCACATTTAAATTATCATATTGCAGTGTACGCAAGTGAATCGTTTTTCCCACCATTGACAGAGCTGTATTACTAATTATCTGAGCTACATTTTGTGTCCATATTTTTTCTTTAACAGTATGCAGTTTTTCAGTAGTATGTATGAATGCAAATGGGTATAGTGATAGGTTACTATTAATGCAGCCGTAATGAGAGTTTATTTTTTTAAGAACTGTAATTAGCAAGCCTGTAAAAGGTTTTACCTTTTTTAATAAATAAAACTAATTTGCGTGGCATAGTAGAAGTCCCTGAAGGACACATAGACATTAGTTTGTGCTACCATGTCTCAGCTTAAATTTGGAGAAATGTTTTCTCACAAAATTCATAATACCATTATGGTGTTTTTGAAGAATGTTTAACGTTTACAAAAGTAATTGGATAGTGAAACTAGAAAGCACTTAAATTCACTATCAACAATTGTGTATGTAATGTTTAACTTATGGTCAAAGGTAAATTTACAAATAACATACTTCATTAGAAATGCTTACCTTATGGTATTTCGGATGGTTGATCTTAGTTGCTAAGACAGTGAAATGCTCGTTCGGAGAGCAGTCCTTGGCAATCACTTTGTAGCAATCGATTGGTGGCAGTTCATACTCATAACGATCAAAAGTGAACACATTATCCCCTTCAATTTTGCAGTAAACTAAAACACAAAAAATTTAAATACTGTAAGTAAAATTACAAGTGAGATAAGTATTTTATAAATAGATTATGTCAACAAAATTTCGAGCAAAAATCTCCCTAATACCAACCGCATATAACGGAAGTCGAGACGAAACTGGTGAACGAAGTACAGCAGCGAAATAGGAAGTAGAGGAGAGCTCCCATTTGTTATTTTTAGGTGTTGAACATAGAAGAACTATTAGACTATTATTAGACGTGGAACTACTATTAGACGTTTGTTCAAATATCGGTAGAGATTATTTTAAATTACTTTTCATGTCGTTTCTATTATAAAATCATGACCACCGAGGTTTTCATCAGTCTGTCATAATATCTCAAAGTTAGTCATTTTTCTTTAACTGTTACCTTATACAAATAAAGTTACCCAATTTATTTTACCACATTTTGTAGCTTCACTAAACATTTAACTTAAGTACTAATTCTGGGGTAGAATGAAACGAAGGAGAAAGGGTACTGCTCCATTCAACCACATAAAAATATTAAATAAGGCTCTAAATGCAGGTTGTCTTTTGTTTCAAATTGGGATAATACTAGAATTATATGACATGAGAAAAAAGTAAATTGATAGATATGAGAGCCAGATGATATGAATGACGCTATATAAACAGTTATTACTGTTAGAAAGAATATTTGAATGCTTCAAATTAGTTTTATTTGGCCCAATAACTTAAAAAATATTTAAAACAGAAAAAGAATGACCTACAGTTTGAAGGAAATAAAATAAAAATATAATGTCAAAATATAGTCCCCTGTGTATCTTCTCCTTCCTAGTATGGAGCAAAACGGTAAAATAACAATTTAATGTATTTTAAGTTGTATTTTACCTTTGCTAACATTGGAACAATTTCATTAAAAATAAAGCATCCTTTAGAGTAATCGTTTTTCTCTCATACTAATTTTTGATTGATGGTTAGTTTTAAACTTCGTGCCACGTTCCGTCTCCACTTCATCTAAGGATTTTTTCTCAAATTCTCATTACAAAAACAAAAAGAATAACTCTGTACAATTCTCATTAAAAATATCAATAAAAATGGTTGTGATTTCACAGATTTTTAACGGAAATATCTTTAAACTTAGATTAATAAAGCTAACAAGAATTGAAAACCGAAATTTATTTACTAAAATCAAGTGTAGTATTAAAAATAAATCCAAATTTTGAAAATTCGAAATAAAATTTTAATTTGACTTCTCATTTCTTTCTTAGCTTACTAAACTTTCACAAACTATGTAAACTGAAGGCAATTAATTTACCTAAAAATATTTACATATACTATAAATATCTACGCATATGCAAAGTTACTGAGCATTTCTAAATAGCGAATTGCTACGTACAAAATATCTTAACTGCAAACTGCTTAGTATTAGAGAAAAAAGCGTACCATCACTAAAGGAATTTTTCACGTGCGCGTCTTCAAATATTGGGTATGATCTGAATCCTGTGTAGTAAGGGACGTAGACATTGTAGTAGTGGCTGACAGACCTTGGCTTCAGGACACGGATGTCAGCAACAGGAAGCTTAGAAGAGAAGTTGGCTTCGAAGTGGAATTCATCATCTGGGTTATGTACATCGATGACATTGTGGTCGGCGTGGTTATACAGCACGTGCCTGAATAACCCGCCCGCTTTGTATGTGAAGTTCAAGAATGATGGGCTCAACTGAAAAAGAATTAAATATCAATGGAATTCTTTTCTATTCCAGTTTCTGCATACTCAATGTTATATTTTGCTTTATATGATCACGGACAGAAGCTGAAAAAGTAAGGTGTAAAATATTTCCTAATACTTACATTTTCGTATTTGGCGTGGAAGCTGTATTTGTGAACAGTGGTGGCAAGGTCTATGTAACTCATGCAATATTCTCCGTAGTTGATGCCTCGTTCTCTTTCCTTTTGGCACTCTTTGTAATAATAGGCATATTCATTGTAATGCTCAGGAGTATCTGGTTCTTCACGTCTTCGTTCGAATTCGTGCTGTTCTTCGGTTTCTTCAAAACGTCCTTGTACTTTTATCTGTAATAAAGTGTGCATTTATTTACTTGGATCGTACAGAAATGATTGACTCAACAGCTCTCACAACAAAACTATTACACTATGCGAAGGAAAAACAAGTGAAATAGACACGATTGGGCGTGAGCTACTCAAAATGCATAATTGGAGCTGGCCGCAAATGGTGATTTGAAGATGAGAAATGTGTGTGCAAAGTGGTTGAACCTCGAACCAAGACCTCGGACTGCGCCTTGCTTGGCAACATGAAGGAAGCAGTCAGAGGCCAGCATGGTGAATTTTCTGCCGAATTGCATGCAATTGTCCATAGGTGGTGCTCTAACACCCCCACAGACTGGTTTACTAAAGCTATGCGGGACCTCCCAGCCAGATGGCAGAAGTTTATTGACATGGGAAGGGATTATTTCTAACTGATGTACTATCAGTTTTTTGTTAATAAATTGCATTCCGCTCTGTGGCAGCATTTGTGTCATTCATTTCTGTACGACCTAAATGGAATTAGTCGCTGAAATAAGACGTAGCAATACGTTTTTACTATTGCGATTTATAGATCTTGTTATTAAAGATTCTTACCTTATTTTCTGAAGGTTTGTTTCTTAAAAAATCAGTTTGAAGTGCCAAATGGGACTAAATCCCATATTTTTACTTGAAGAATGATCATAACTTTTACATAAAAATACAGTGATATTTCTAATACTTGTATCTGCAATCAACAACACAGAGAGGGAGAGCTTACCTTCTGATCAGCAGTGCAGTCTTTTCCAAAGTGTACTTTCAGTTCGCTTTCCACCGTGTGGTCGACGTCCAAAGTGTCCAGTGTAGCTAACTTCACGAGATCGTATTTGGGATACCTCAAGTAACTGCTAGCACAGACCTGAAATAAAAGGAAGATCATTCAAAAATTGCAATTAGCCTTTTTTTGTATTTTTAATTGATAATCCCAATTAAATTTACATATCCTATGACTTATCTCAAGCTGAAATATGCAGGTTAACATTACCTAAATAGAAATTTTGCACCTTTCATAGAAATATTTTATTTTTTTTGGTAAAGTTGTGGTTTGCATCTAGCCATTATATTAAAAAATATATAGTTCCTGAATGTAACTTTTCCTAGAGGAAAATCTCATGCACTAACATTTTAAAAGACAAAACTCCTTTAAAACTTATAATGAGTGGATTTAAAAATGTGATGCTTTTCAAATTACTATTTTTTAATTACTCATTAAGATACTTATCAAAACTGTTTATAAAGGAGTTTAATTTACTTATCTCGAATTTTAAGTTCATAGCATGCACTAAAATATGATAAATAGGTAGTAAAATAGAAATTACGAGGAAAACATAAAATAAATCCTCTCGGGGGGGGGGGAATCACTTCTCCATGATAACAACCGCTCTGTAAGTAACCATATTTCTGAGAATATATGTAAAGATCGGTACTGAATATGACTTTTCTAAACCAACGCATAGATAATTGAAATCATATGGGAAGAGTGGATAATCGTTTTCACTCTATTATTGCTGAAAAAAAGCAGGTAATATGAAGTCGAAATGTTAAGTTCAAATTTATTTGCACGTAGTTACCTAATTGGAGACAAATATATAATCGCATTAAGTATATTGAATATTATCATGAATCTTCAGAAACCAATATCTGGATAAGATCCCAGACCAATGTTAAATCTTATTTAGAATTTTAATCCCTCCGCAGTAATGTTTAAGGAAACTTAAGAGACTTACTTACTATGACTAAAACAGGCCAAAAACATTATCAAAATATTACTATTTTAAGCTAATTTAAAATTATATGCATAACGTATATGCTTCTGGATTTAAGAATGCGTGTATAAAACGTATTTTTTTAATATTATCATTCAGCATTGTTTTATTTGATATCAGCTAATTAACAGAGCTTTTGAAAAATATTTCACGTAAGTCATATTTCCATTTATCTACTGAATTATATTCCTTAATATAGTTCTTATAATAGGACTTACAATAAAGCGTAAGATTCAGCCAAGAAAAAATTAATCTCCATCTATGAAAAATATAAAAATTTAATGTGAATTCTTTAAATCGAAAGTAAAATAGAATTAATCACCATTTTTTAGAAGTTGGTAAAATATATTTCCTTTAAAGATTTGATTAATAGGTTGGGAATTAACAAAGAATTATTATTTTGCTTTCATTTAAGTATATATTCGTGTATATGTATTCTTTGTCATTGTTTTTTTATGATTTTTATTACTAATCCTTCCGATCTGGGCCTCAGGCATATTATGTTCACAAATTTTATCGCGGCCAAATGCAAGCCAAATGCAAGCTGTAGCTTGTTAGCTGTTCATTTAGATTTTGGCACCTTTTAGGTAATGATATAAGTTTGCATAATTTCGTACCAATTTTGATGAAGATCCCCGGATCCGGGGGTCTTCTATTTCCTCTTATCATCAGCTTCTTGAGATAACTTTCGAATGGAGAGTATTTTGAATACCTCCATGCTACCAAGACACTATGCACTTCATGACTTCATAACATTCATAAACATTCGTGACTTCTTCCGAATTCCAACCCAGCACCAAGTTTCCTTGTATATTATGCCAAAAGTACACATAATGTGTATTTTTTAAATTTTTAATTTACAAATGGATGTTATTTTAAGCGGCTTTGGTTTCATTTGAACTCACCTTCAAGTTCTCTGTCTCTTTGTGCGAAAATGGTGTTCTGTCATAGTAAACATTTACTTTATGGTAAGTTCTGAAAAGATCTCTGGTCCATGTCAGCTCTCCTCGAATCTTTCTTTCTTTGTCACCACGTGCTGTTACTTCAGCTTCCAGCGCGTTAGTGTATAAAGGACCTCTTTCTCCATGTTGCTTTTCATAATCCTCGAACCCAGCTTCTCTGAAATGTTTGATTGTGTATGCTCCGTCATAGAATTTGTAAGTAAATTCCGTGTGAACCTGTCGGAGAAAGTTGTATTAAGTTCTTCAAAACACAGAATTGAAGCATATAAATTTTAATTTATTTTATATAATTTTTAATATTAACCTCTTTTGTCGCATCACTGTCTGCGTAGGTAAATCCAACATCTATGTTGTAAGGCTCAAATTTGGGGTTGGCGTATAGGTAGTAGAAAGTTTCGCGGTAGTCCTTCTCAACTAAGAAATCTAGCCAAGATCCCTTGTCGTTGAATTCATTCTCGTAATCACTTCTTATGTCGAAACCGACTCCCAAAGCATCATGGAATAAACGACTGAAGTGCTGAATGGAAAAAAATATATATAAAATTTAATTAAAGTCAATGCTTATAATAAAACGGATATACTTTTATAATACATACAAAGTCTGACAATATATATATTCTCAAAAAAGAGTTAATTTATTTTGAGAAGAGCATAAATCAATCAGCGGTAACTCAGTCTCGGTGGATTTATAATACGACGGACTCACATCTCGTGAATATTTGAATCTCTTCTTAGCTTAAGACATAGCATACTAAAGCCCTGCGGGACCTCCCAGCATATATGTTTATAATATAGCTCTTAAAAAGTGAATTGATTATTTAGAAATTCTATTCATTATTAGCAAATGGGCCCTTGGATTGGCCTCTTACGATTGCGAAGTTTACGGTGTTATAAATCCACCTCTGATCTCAGTTATAAAGTATGTTACATAATATTTTACCTCATGCCTGTGCACTCGGTGGACTGGTAAGTATGATGGCTCGAGAGATTGAGGAACACTGTTTGCATAAGAATCCACGAAAGTATATGGTTCATATTTGAAATGGTAAATTTCGTGGGGTGCGACTGGTGTCCAAGAGGTCTTCAGTTTCTTCTCTTTAACTATTAAGTCAAGTTTCAGTTTCAGGGGAAGAGAAAGAGTTGCCCGGCGGTTAATTCCAGCACCAAAGATGACTTGATCGAAGGGTATCACAACTCCCATATAGGCGAAGAGGTTTTTGTCCACTCTGTTTCAAGAACAAACGAAAGTTAATTACAAAATTAATCACATAAATCTAGTAAGAGGTTTTGTTCACCCTATTTCAAGAACAAACTAAATTGAACTACAAAATTAATCACACAAATTTAGATAGATAAGGTCCTTTCGTTTTAAACGCAATCAGACGAAATCATCTGTTATTATTTAGCTTTTTAACAAATAACATACATTGCCACTTAAATATTAGTTGGATTGAGTGATCTACAGTATGCGCTTTTCAGATAAAAATTTTGATTTTGTAAATTTCAAATTTTGAACAGACTCAAAATATGTTAAGTTTAACGAATTTTATAACTTTTAAAAATTTTTTTAAAAAATCACAGATAAAAAGTCATAAATAACTAAAAGAAACAGTATTTTATCAGTATTTTACATTCCAGTAGAAATCAACTTCAAATGCCATTTTGGACCTCAAAGTAGCTTTCGTGATTATAAAATTCTTAACAGTTTCAAACGCTGCATGAAATAATACATAATTAAATTTAATCAAAAAATAATTCCGGGCTGTTACGTTATCTAAAAACATATTTTATTACATATTTAAGTTTATGTATAAGATTTCTAAAATTGTTCTTTAGGATTTTAACGAAAAAAGTTTTAATAATTCTAATTTTGAAAATGTCTTTAGACGTTATTTTTAAATAGAATTTTGTGGAGTAATTTAAAGTGAGTCATTTCTTACGAATATTGGTTTTGAGGAGCACATAAATTTATATATATTTCCATTTTATCTCAGTTGTGACATCAAACTGTATTTCTTTCAGATGTCGCGGAATTTAATTCTTGATAAGGGATTTAATGAAAGGGTACATTCATGAATTCTAGAAAATTACGTTATACGCTTGAAAACGTAGTTAATAAGCATTTTTGAAAAGTGTGAACGTAAGAGTGTATAGAAAGCCTAATAAATGTTTAAGAAAGACTTGATGTCTGTGGATTTATCTGAAACTTTAGAATTATAACCCTTTGCAAAATGAATAAGTATAGTTAATTTAAGATTTCCAAGTACAATCATAATAATATTAGTATTGCAGAACTTTATTCTCGCAGTTTTATTGACTCGTAAAAAAATGATATAAAAGAATTTAGTAGTTTAGAATAGTGTAAAAAGAGAAAAAAGTAATTGAATGTTGAATAAAAAAACATTATGAAATTCCTTTTTAGAAAACTTAAATTTCAGAAAATTACGCTTAGAAAAATTTCGTAAACAAGAAAACAAAATTCAAAACTTGATTTCTAGGTTATTCAGCTGTTCAAAGTTCATATTCGTATTCTTCCTAAGCTTAAATATACTTTTGTAATGTATATTTAGTTTGCATTTTAATGAATCTATTGAAATATAAATTAGGATATAATATGCATGTATCATGCATGTTTAGTTTGCATTCTATCAAATCTCTACAAATACGAAGCATACGTACACAAGGTGTCCATCAATTTCAAATTTGACATTATCAGGGAACTTTCCACCTCTTTCTTCTGCGAAGAAACCAGGTTCGACTTTGAAACTGGATTCTTTGTTCTTGTGGAAGTAGTAGATTGGCTGCTTATAATCGAATACGACTGGGATGCCAGATTCACTAGGAATGACGTAGTACTTATCTACACTGAGCATGAAACGTTGGTAATAGAATTCTGGAATCCTTTGGTAGTATGCAGGGAGGTTTGGAATGGAGAAGCGACCTAAAAAAATATAATGGAAGATTTTAATATGTAGATAAAAAAAAAATAATTTTTCAAAGCAATATAGATGCATATTTTCTAATTAACTTTCTAAGAACAAAAAACTGATTTTTTATGAGTGTCTCATGATGTCATAAATCAAGAATACGCGAATCTTGTACCACGATCTTTTCTAGAGCCGCAAATGCTATTCAGTCTAGATACGCTCTATTATTATTAATATTATTTATATATTATTTCTAATTAAATTAAACATTTAGCTTTTTAATCATCAAATTTTGCTAACATTTATTAATGAATGTAAAATACAAGTCCTTTTGAAAATACATAGTTTAAGTATTATTTTTAACACTTGCTTTATTTAAATAATGTGAAACCCTCCAAATAAAATAAATTAAATATCTACTACTATTATTAAAATTCTATGATGCAACGAAGTAAATTAAATTTTTATTCATTCATTTCACTTGACATATTAATAAAACTGTATAGAATTAATATCGTTCTTTAAAGGGGAATTTTCATATTATGTGTACACTAACTTGGCTCGTTTTTCAATTCCAAATTTTATATCGTTGCAAATAAAATAAAATTTCACTAAATCTAGTGAAATTATTATTGGACTTAGATGCGCTTACCTTCTTTGAAGAAATCTTCGAAAGTTTTGTCGTCAAACTGGAAGAACCACACCTGATTGCCCATGTAATTGAAGAAGAATTCACCGATGATTTTTTCATACTCTGCTACAGGAAGGTTCAACTAAAAAATAACAAAAATTATACTTCAGAAATTCTCAATAAATCTCTTTAAGTATGATAACATAAATGAATCTCAATTCACAATAAATTATGCATCGTCATAAAGGATACAATACAAAATAATTCACATTTTTCAATCATTACTGTAGGGAAGCCTTACTTTGGCTTTAATTTCGTTCAATTCTTTTTCCACTCCACTGACGTCTCTCTTTCCGCGTTTTTTGAACAAATCGAACACAGATCTTCGACCAAATGTTCCCTCGGGTCCAAACAATTTATCGAAGAATTTTTCCAATCCATATTGTGAGTAGCCAAGGCCCACAGTATAGAAAGATTTTCCGCCCAGGAAATCTTCTAATCCCAAATAGGCACCTCTCGGTATGTAGCCTGTGTCACTAGCAAAATAGGCAAAAGCTGTAGATCCACCAAAATCATAATCGTCTGCAAAGATATGGAACAAAACAAATTATAATACACTGACTGAATGTAAAGCAAGTTTTGACAATATAAATTAACAAGCAATTACATAAATGCTCTAAATAGCTATTTCCAATTAATAATTTTTCTTGGGTAATTTACCTATAAACAATATAATTATCGAATAATTGTTGAAACTATAAAAGTGTATTTTTAAATAAAATTTTCTACGGCTGTTCTCAATTGTATATTATAACACAGGGGTTATATATTTGTAACTACATTTGCATTGCAAATAAATTCCAAAATATATTTTTTTCACATTACATTTCAGCTTCAAATATCTAACACTGAGACACAGTGTACGAAAAATATTCTTCTAAACTGAAAGATTATATTTTCAGCATCACATATTACACAAAAGCTTACATCATGTTATAATTATTAATATTTAAAACTGTAAAATATTTGCATTAGTTAATAGTACGTCGAATTAGCGAATTTTATTTTTCTTAGAAACTAGTGTTTTACATTATAAAAGTCAATCAACTTCCGATCTATTGTCTTGTCCTGGGAATTGGTATGTTGATCATGTTAAGTATACTATATATAACAGTATATAACAGACAAGAAGACAATATATCTATTTCAAAATCACTGCGTATTTGGACACTCAAATTAGTAAAAAGGTAAATTATTAAAATGTTAAGTAATCTATCTCTTAGAATTACGCTCAAAACCCTGTGATTGAATTTAACTGCAGATTGCATTTTATAAAAAATATATACTTACGGTCATATCCGCCAACATAGTGTACTGAGGAATAGGTATAATCATAGTGTTCGAATTCGTGGTGGACTTCTTCCAAAATTCTGAGAGCATAATGTGCATCCTTAGAACTGAAAAAAAGAATTAAAAAATTTTTGAATAATTTATCTTAATTTAATATGCAATAAAAATTTATTCATAGAATTGCATAATTTGTTGTCTACATGCAGAAAAATGCCGTAATTTGCATTTAATAGTGAGATAAATTGCGAGCTAAATTGAATTATGAAAGGAAAGTTTTACTGGAAGCAAGAATGCAGTTCTACGCCTCACGAAACTTCTATTACAGCAATAAAATTATTTTACAAAAATTTAAAAGTTTCTAGCTATGTGTTTAACAACAGTGTTGTAAGCTTTTAATGAGCCATTTTCTCACATTTAAATTCCTCAATTTACATTTTCTACTGTTTCAATACCTATAAATTATCCATTCCCTTCAAAATATGAAAACTGGCAGTTAAATGAAGTGAATGGAAAAATATATTACTGAATTGTTATTTTGAATTAATGATTAAGTTATGGCAATTTTTCCACGAATCATGGCTTAGTTTGAGGAATAAGTGTGAGTATCAGAATAAACAGAATTACACTTTCAATAAACTGAGACAAGAAAAAGGTCTAGGCGGAGTTTTCCAAACAATTATTTTTCTGTAGGAATTATATTTTATTTGCGCTTTAATACCCTTCCAGATTTATACATTTCTTTAACTTATATTAATCATTTATAAAATGAAGTTAGCTGAACATAAATTTCAGTTTGTGACTTTTTATGTCTCTGCCTTAAAAGTTCATACCTTAAAAGTTCATATCAACTGCTTGCATTATCATCAGAAACGTAATGGCTGAAGCCAGATCTTAAAAGTATTGCTAACTATTATAAATTCACTTTCAGTGATAAATAAGTCACAAAGTTTTGTAAAACTTAGCAAACAACTTACAGAGTCTTAATAAAGCTGCTAGATACAGAAAATGTTCTGAAATATATATCACTTCATTTCTTATTTGGGCTGTACGATTATGCTATCGAAATTGTATTATGAAATTGGTAGTATGAAATCATGGGAATATGAAATTGCGTATTTTCTGATAACGAATATTTCTACTTACGCTTTCCTGTCGCAAGGATGCGTAGAATTGGCCACGTGTTTGAAGTAATGGTAGATGTAGGCTCTAACTTGATCATCGGTATCATGTTTCAAGGCGCGTGCCAGACCTTCGACTTCATATAACTGAGGACGGAAGTGCATCAGCAAAATGAAAGCGTCCAGTCTCAGTTGGTAGTTCTCGGTTTGATTGAAAAGCAGAGGCACCAAAAGTTCTCTAACCTGTTGAAAAGAAGCTACGGATTATTATCATAATTATTTAATTGCATCTTGTCAGACTTCAAGAAATAAAATAATCAAGTCAGTTTGTTTTTAAAGTTTTTGACTGTTTCACCTTATTCTATGCCACCGAATTATCTGATTCGCTTAGGATCTAGGGATCTGATATCTAGGAAGGCACTGATTCGTTTTGGCATTTGATCACACTCTAGCGGACTTTGACTTCATGAATTACTCCGTCTTTAGTAATCTTTAATGAAGTCTTCAGGTGTCTGGCGGCTTTTATTCAATACGAGAATAGCGTACATAGAATAACGTTTTTCTCTGCGCAGTGCTGACCATATCATATAATTTCCTTCAAGTTATTTCTTGACATTTCTCCGTGATTTCCTTGCCCCTGCCATTGGAAAAGCTACAGAATTACTTTACTTTATTTTGATTTAATAATGACCTGTCATATTTAATTCCAATTGAAAATATAACTAAAATAAGCTTATACACGATCTTTGAAAGCTTTTGGTTGTTATTAATCCATTTTTTCTTATCTATTTCAGCAATTTTGAAACTTTTTCCATAGATGCTTTTAATACGTTCCATACTTTTCTATCTAAAGCTATTCATGTACAATAGCATTTGGAAATGAATATTTAACAAGCTTGTGAAATGTTTTCATAATTTTTAATACTTAAATTTATGAAACATAAAAGTTTAAATCCTTTCAGGGCACTTTAAAATCTAGTTGTGTCAACATGTTGCAAAAAAAGGTGACATATAATACAATGAAGATATTTTGATTCTTGGTCGGTATACTGGCCTGCAGCAGGTGATAGTGATCCCTACTCTTGTCAGTTATTGAAAGAGTCCCATTATGGCCTGACTTGTGATACAACCATAAAGAATATTCTCCAAAAGAGATAAATACCTGACGGGGGCAATGACGATAATTATAACACGTGATCTTCTGTCAGTTATATTTATGCAAAACTTCATATGTAATTATTATAAAACATTAGAGTAAATGGGCATATCTTAGGGTCATTATATTTATTATATCCCTGACATAAGGATACTTGATTTACATTGTATTAAGTTATTAACTTTATAGAACATTTAACATTTTTAAATAAGAGGAAATGTCTTCAAGGAATGGTTACTTTTTCCGGATATCTGTGTCCAACATTTCTGAGAGCCCAGATGGCATTTGCTCTGTAGAAAACATGGCGGTGTCCGCTGCCTTCGATGTAAGGTCTGAGGTACGGTACAATCTCTTTTACTCCAATGTTTCCTGCAGCCTTTACGTAAACACTTCGCAGTTTCTCATCTTCTGCTTGCTCATAGTTTCTGGCAATGTACTGTAAGTTAAAAAGAAATAATGTTATGGAATTCGGTATCAGTTACTTAGCAAGGGTCAATACATTCATTTTTTTGCATTAAAAACCTTTTGATATCCTTCATTTTATTTCTTGGAAAAAGATCTTTAAATTAGTAAAATTCTTAACATAAAATGGTACATAAAAATTGTACGCAATATTTCAGAAAAAATTAAATGTTTGGTTATCTTTTAATTTATGTTTTGGATAAAAAATTTTATAAGTAACATTGAAATATACGTTTTTTTTCCTGCTTAAAATTATGCAATAGTAGTTTTGAATGAAATGGAGTTGTATAAAATACTGAAAATACTAATGCAAATAAGGTGGAGCTGTAATATAATTGATTACTATTATTTTCTCCAAATTCGATTATAATATTTTCCTATTAAGAGATTCCTATTAGCTTTTCATATTATTCGTCAAGAAGCTCAGGGAAAAGTAATTTCTGGTAAGTAAAATAAGTGTCTGACGAGGTTTTAAAATTCCATATCAGTGACAGGAATTGCATCTAAATATAATTCTTGCAATCGAACTATAAGATGGTTTACTATAAAGGATGAATACAGAAGATCTGAAAAGAGTTTCCAATATAAGATATTTCCACATACGTACCATGACATACTGAAAGTGTTCTGCAACTGAATTAAATTATTTAAATAACCTTTTTAATTTATTTAAAAATATTCTCTATTTCACCGGATACTCATTATAAAAATACTTATTCTTACTCGAATCATAATCGTACATTCTTATTCGAAGTATGGAAATATATTTACTTAGTTTATGTAGAAGTAAAATAAATAAGTCAAATAATTTTTTAATTACAGTAGCACCAAATTCATATCTTAAATAAGTCTTCTGGTTCTTGTTAGTATACACAGTAGCTCAACACAATAGCTTTATTACGGATATATGAAATATTACCATTCATTGGCCTTCTATCATATTTCATATGCTAGCTATATATTATTACTTTACTAATTGTATAAATTTTGTAATGATTAATTATGTCTCGCAGAACAATGAGTACTTCAGCAGTACATATTTACACCGATTTTGGTAACACTGAAAACATTTTAAAGAGCGTATCATCTTTACGGCTCAGTAAAGAGTGAGTTGTTCTAAATATATTACTACATTATTTAAACTTTATGTCTATATTTCTAAGCTTCGCATTTTATTCAAAAATTTTCACTTATTAAATTGATTCACATATCTGTTATAGTAGTTAAATATGGTACAGTAAACGTTTTGGAATTTACTACACTGAACCATTATTAACTAAATTTATAATGCGTTAATTATACGCTTACTTTCTACGTAAGTAATACACTTACGTCTTACGTAAATATTACGCTTTCTTTTCATGAAATAATACTCTTTTTCAGTATACGCGTTTACTGAATTGAAGTAACTGACAAATGTAATTAATTATATAGCAAAACGATGTCACACTTTATGTTTTGCTATTAATGGTACCTTACGAAATTGTGCAAGTTAGAAGAATTAAGTAACTGTTAATAATTCGGTGCTTTGCTACTAAATAATATTTTAATAAATAATGAATTAAATTAAAAGGAAACAATCATTTTACATTTTCTAATACTAAGTATTTAATTCTGTTCCTTCTAAAACTATCTCTGCAAAATCAGATGTATAGCCTAAAGTATTTAAGAATTATTATTCTTCGTATAAAAATAATTTTAAAATGTTATTTCTTAAATATCGAATTAGTGATCTCCATTCTTGATACTTACATGGAAATATTTGACAGCTGCTTCATGAGGGCAATCTGTCTTGTCCTTTGGCATATGACCTTCTGGGTGCTTGTGAGCGACACAGTGATCGAATACGATATTAGACAGTGAGAATACGCAAGCCGCGTGAAGAGGGAAGTGCTTCTTGACATTTTCATTTTCGCAGAGTTCCTGTAAGAGAAATTCGAGGTTATATTTCAGAAATAGAGAATAATAATATATTATGTCCTCAAGTTCCTTAGAAATAACTTGCATGAATAGTAATTGCAAATAGAATTCTAGTACATGATAGCGTGATTGGAGCTTTATATTGTAATTTAGCTTTAGTGTCGTTCGCGAGTTACAAATATTTATCTAGTCGGTTATAGAAAGTGAGGTCTTAATGCTAAGACTTGCTGTTATAACCAAAGTATGTTAGTGCTTTTATAATGTATGAAAACATTATTCAAATAAAATAGATCCTTTCTTCAATTTTTATTAGATAGTCTTCTTTAAAGTAATATTCAAAACAGCATTTTATTACATTTATTATTTATTATGTGTATTGTCTGTTCTAAAGAATAAGACTACTACTGAAAAACGATTTAATCCGTGTAACGTAAAAAAAAGTAGTTCTCATTTCAGTAAAAACTTTGAAAAAAACTAATGTTATCCCTCTCCCCTGTCTAAAAAAAATTTAATCGGAATGTCTAAAAATTTAATTGGAAGTCTCAAAGGAGATGTTACTCTGTTATTAAATAAAATTATAAGTAATGATCACTTAACAAGGGATTTGTACAGCTGTCTGATAAGTGAGTTATTAGCCAGAAGTAATACTAATTAATATGAATAATATTGAAGAAATTTAAGTTATAGAAAGTATGACCAAATATATTTTATTTGTGATTTCTTGAGTATAAATATTTATAAGTTAGGAAAATAATTTAAACAAGCTTTAGTCTTGTATCTTGTTAACTTCACTAATTATAGTACTTAAGAAAATAGTTAAAAATTAATTAATTTTAAATATCTTACCTGAACTTTGTCGAGCAAAACTTCGCTCACTTCCTTGACGTGGAAGGGAAGCTGCTGGAGGTAATACAGAGATTCCTGAGGTCTGAAACGTTTGCTTTCCACCAAATCTTTTCCATAAAGAACGGCTGGATTAGTTCCCAGGTTGACTAGAGTATCGACGAAAAGGTTTCTGGAATAATATTCATTCTATTTTTTAAATTACGTTCAAAATATAACATTCTTTATACTTTTAAAATTTAGATCCATTAAGGAAAATATTCCTTGAATGTGACACTTATTATATTTTTTTAATCTAAGCCGACTTAAAGACATAGATATTATAAACAACCTCTGAAGTCGAATGGCAAAATACGAAACTATGTCTGTCACGAAAATTTAACCTAAAAGAACACTGCTATTATGCAGTAAGATTTCTAGTCGCTGATTTACTCTAGAGTTGGGATTGCATGATAAAAATTGAAGTAATTAAGAATTCATTTTACATTAGTGCTAAATGACTCAGGACAGAATTTTCTCGCAGTTAATAATTCCAAATCTATAATATAATTTTGTTGTGTAAATAGTAAATATAACGTGGTGATACTTTATGGTGTATTACTCTTAATACAGAAGGCATTAAACGTGTTTTAAAATTAACTAAGTTCCATGAGAGGATACTGCTATTTTGTCATTTTTTTAGCGTAAAATTTGAATCCATTTTATCTCTAATCAGAGACGAATCCTGTTATCTTTAGAACTGAAGAGTCAGAGTCTTCAGAAAATCCCAGGAAAATACAATGTTGCAAGTGTTAAAACTTAACAAAAATACAGCGAATATTGTAAAGTGTATAAGCAATCGAAACTGTAATAACTAATTCTAAGCCTATAACGTAAAATCAAAATTTTCTTATGAAGAATGATCTATTCGCTTGAACTGTAACCGATGATGTTTAACTATCAGAAATTTCGAATTTGTGCAGTAGTATTTGAATTATTTCAAGGACTATACAGTATAACGACTTTTAATAATATCTGATCGCTTTCGCAAACCTAGATGGAACTGACCCTTATCTAATATCTTTGAAAA
This sequence comes from Stegodyphus dumicola, assembly GCF_044657685.1. Lineage (NCBI taxonomy): Eukaryota > Metazoa > Arthropoda > Arachnida > Araneae > Eresidae > Stegodyphus > Stegodyphus dumicola. The sequence goes on from NC_140776.1 coordinate 43,139,129, forward strand.
GAAGGTAAGAAATTCCTACAGCTTTATGCAAGGCTGCATGACGGTTCTTGGAAAGCTGATGCTTCTATGGAAAGCTGATGACCACAGCTTCAGAAAAATCGATAACAAGTTCGACTAACACTAACGAAATTCTTTTAGAGAATGTTAATACTTATAATATGCACATTGATTTATTTTACACAATTAAATAACGTTCTAATTTTATTTACTCTTTGATTTACATATTGCTTTTTATTTCCTTATCAATATGCTTATTAACTCAGTACTTTGAAGGATATCTTCAATTAATCTAGCTCACTAACTTAAAAATTAGTAATATAACTCACTGATTTGATCAGAACTAAGTTATAAATCATAACTCACTAACTTGAATATTTTAAATAATCTAGACAGAAAGGAAATTTCCCAAAACTCACCTATATCTTTTCTGTTCTGGAGTAGCACCATTCTTGGGAATATCAGCGTATTCCTTGTAGAGGTCGTCTATTTCATCATAACCAAGAGTAGCAACAGACCTGAGAAGTTCAACGAATTTAGCAGGGAAATTCTTCTCTTTAATTTTCTCTTGATATGTTTCATCATTGTACACTTGAACCAACTCCTCCACTTGATTACGGATCTACAAAACAAAAAATTATTTTCCTAAATTATTTACATTCATCGTCGAATTAAAATTATTTATCATATTTATTTAAATTTTAAATAGCTTTTCCTCAAACTTTTGGGGGTTTTTAACTCCTCTGCAAGATTTAAACTTCGTTCAAAATGAATAAAATATTATGACTCATTTCGTCAACATCATAATAAGTTTAAAGAATTTGATTAGAGTTAGTTGAATTATTTGGTTGAATGAGACTATTATTTTCGTTGAATGAGGTTTCGTTGATTAGATTTCGTTAACGAATTTGATTAGATATATAACTCTCTAAGGTAGTGAGTGTAGTTTACATATATACTTATTTCCACGAATTCGTTTTAATTTCTGTAAATGCTATAACTTTTTAGCAACATTTAGGAAAAAGGTTGCAAAGTTTGTAAAAATTTCATGAACTTCATTATATATCAAGCTTAATTAATTACAGGAGTGAGAATAATCATTAATTTTTTTAAACTGTTATTTCTGTAGTTCTTCCCAGAGTTCCGCAGCTTTCAGTTTAAATATATTGAATTTATTTACTTCTTTCACTTTAATAATAATGAAAACTATTAAACGTAAATTACTTTTACTAGTGGATAGAAAGTACATGAAAATTACCTCGCTAATAGGCACCTTCCTTCCAGTAATATGGTAGATGTAGTGAGGCTTCTTGAGATCTACAGGGTCTGAAAAATCTCGTTGGAAGTCGAAGTCGTAGACAAGAGAGTCGTACCTTACAACATCATCACTAAATTCAAGAGGATTTGTCACCTCACGTTCGGCGACGAGTTCCAAAGTTCGGCTGAAAACAAAATCATAAATTTTCTAAAATTTGAGTTTCCTTTTTATCTGGGAAAGAATATAAGCAAATATTGTTCATTAAGAACAACTAACGTTGTACTAATATTGTGCTAATACTGAATATTGTGCATTATGTGCAACATTCAAGTACATTTTGACTTGAAAGCAATACTATTGTTCTTTAATATCCCTAGATAAAACCGAAATACTCACTTGATGAAAGTGGCAACAGTCTGTCCCTCAAGAGGATACGGAGTGTAAGCAGCTTCTCCTTCAGTTCGAACCTTCTCAATAACGTAATGGTGACGGTAGCCACGAATATCGTAGTGATAATGAGCGTTACCATGAAGAGTGTGCTGAAATAAAAAATATCCATTAAAATTATTCATCATAGGCACAGGGATGTTTCTTATCTCACTATATTTTAATATTTTATGGATGTAATTCAACATTCTAATTTTGGTCATTGCTGCAAAATGTGATCATTCCTAACAATAAAGTAATTTGTTCCAATATATTGAATTAAAGATGATGAAATGGCATAAGAATTTATCAATCATGAATGCAAAAGTCGTTTATTTCAATTTATATATGCGTGTGTCCTTTTAACTAAATATATTAATTTTTAATAGAATGAATTATGCACATTTTTTTATTTGGTTCTTTCATTTTTTAGAATATGTTTTCAAATTCTCTTGCTATACGCCATTGTTAAAACACTTCCAAAATAATCCATATTAAAATTTATAGTAAAATTTGCTGTGCATAATATAGAATAAGAATTATAGGTATTAGCATTAGATTCCCCCTTTTTTTAAATGGCCAGGAGCTTTATTTAATAACCATTAGCCTTGCGCCACTACAAGGGTCGAAAGTATTGGCCATTTTGATTACGGAAGCCCCTAAAAGGTGGCCAGCATTGCCTGCTATGAAGGGACGGACAGTTACAACCATGCCTTTTCCGGGATTCGAACCGAGCAGATCACTACGGCAGACACTAACACTATACCAGCTAGGAGGCTCATTACATTTTCATTAAAAACCCAAAGTTGAAAATATTTACTGCTTATTAATTAACGGAATGTTTATATAGTAGTCCACTCCGAAAATACTGTGTAAGTTTAGCTGTCTAATGGTTTGGTTTACTTAATTAAGACAAAGCACTCAAGGGCTATCTGTCCGGAGGATGCCTTTGTGTGGATTTTCTCCCTGTTTTATGTTTGTAGAGACATAAGGTATATATTTTTGTTAGCGGGCAAGATGAAAAATAGCAACCGCCTTCCCCGGGAATCGAACCATGGACCTCTGGAATACCGGCCCAGCGTGGAGAATCACTACACCACGAAGGCACGCTAGGAAAGTGGGAAAAATGCCTTATAGGTTAATTATCATTTATTTTTCTCTAGATGTAGAAATTTCCATTTAAGACAAGTATACTTTTAAAGCATACTTTACATCCTTTCATTAAGTCTTAATTTTTATACACTTCAAGTTTAGTTTTTTTTTTTTAATTCCACAAAATTATTTTCTATCATTGCTCTAATAAAGCATATTTGAAGTTTAAACACCAGTTGATTCTCTAAGGAATTTTTTCATCCACCCCTCGTGCGGGCTTCCATTGTATAAGTAATTAGCATATTCAGCTAGTAATTAGAAGTTTCGTCCTTCAAATCCCGGCTTGGTATTGTTGTTTTTTTTTTTTTAAGATTCCTACTCTGAAAACGTAACAATCTCTGTTTCCGTAATTTGTTTCTGTAACCTGTTTTCAAATTAAAATTTAGGAGACGATAAAGATTTCACCACCTAGAATTAGCCGTTTGGATTTTGTGCATCGCCCTAGTCGTCCTTTGAGAGGTTCAGGTGAAGTGGAATAATATAAGGAATTATCGCATTTCCTCATGCGTGATTTTGTGGTGTAAATTGTTAACGACTTACGGCCAAAAAATGGAAAGTCCGTTGTGGCTCGAATTCCATCAACAGAACAGTAAAGGTTTCGTGCTTTTTGCCTCTAAATTTCAGTGTCTAGAATTTTATAAACACCATATATGTTCATGCATTTATTGTTATTATTAGTATAATTATAGCATAAAGCTTAGGAACATTTGCTTCATTGTTGTCAAACACAAGAGCGATAGAATATGTAGTATCAACGTACCGATTTCTCATGTTCAGCATGCCCGCATTCATGTCCATGGAAGACTGAGTAAACTTGGTTTGGTCTTGAGTTGCATTTGTGGTAGTTTCGAACTTTGGTGACATTTAGAACGATGTTGTTGTGTGGAGTTCGGTAGTAGGGGTGGTGCTCAATCACGTATGCTGTCTCGCATTCGCCCAGAACGCCATTCTAAAAATAAATAAATAAATAAAATTAGTCAAATAAGTATGTAAAATAGCATTTCATAATACAAAATTACTTAAATTTTATTATGCTCATAGTTATAAGCATTGCTTTCAAAGTGTATTTTGAGTGTAAGGAGAAGAGTGGTTTATTTTGGTTTATTTGATTATTGCAAAGCAAAATAGGGCTATCTGCCTAAGGCAAGAGATGGTTTCATGGAGGACTTTCTAAGGGAAGTTGGATCATATCATGTTACATATAGGGAAACCTGCGGAAGTGTGCATGCAGCCAGCCCATTAACCTGCAAAAGATGCCTTCGTGAAAGACGGTTCAAGGAAAACGGACTTCAAAAATGCCCATGTAGCTAGCCAGTTCGCCTGGAATCGGAACGAAGTCAAACTACCAGTGTTTGGAAATTTTGCCGATCAGCTGCTGGCGGGTAAGTACAACAGCGAATTCTTCGATCCGTAATGGGATCTTATTAGAAAAGTTAATATTTTAAGTTATATCTATAGAAATATGTCCTTGGAGAAATTGTTTAGAATTGCATCTTACCTCATAAACCTTGTAGTAATGTGCGTCCGGATCTGGTTTCTGAATATCATTATCCTCTGTGGATGGTTCGGATTCAGCATGGTCGAAGTTGAGGTTGAAGAGTGCGGCGAGACCTCTTTTCAAGTTGACAGAAAAGGCGGGTTCATCTCTTGATACTTCGAAATTAGTAACCTACGGTGGAAGAAGATTTTTTTTTTAATTAGGCTTTGACACTTCAAATATTAAACTTTTCAAACAAAGTTATAAATTTCTATACTCTTTATTTTGTAGATAAACATTATCAGATTTTCTTTGATAATAAATCTCATCTACTGAAGTGCAATATGAATGTATAGTTCTGTTTTAGGTACTGGAAACAGAACTTTAAACCGTGAACAAAGGAGTATATACGCATATATATTGTACACTTCTAGAAAAAAAAAGTTTATTTCGTTTCTTCATAGAGTAACGTCGTCTGATTTAGGAATACTTGCTACTCATCGGCAAATTATTAATTCATTTAAAAAGTATTAAGTATTTCTCTCTTCTAACGTAGCAAATTATTCTTTTTTTAACATTTTTGAATTAATTTTAACTTGTGGTAATGTTTAACATAACTAACGAGTTCCATTTTTAAGAAAATAGAAAGACTATAATATTAATTCTAAGTTTCTGTCATTAACAATAAAAAAACTTATTTACATTATCTTAAATAATTGTATTATAAAATTAATATATTAAAAAAATTCCTTAATAATGAAATTTATAATTTGAAAAAATGATTAAATAAATAAGTGGTAAAATGTAACTAGTACTATTTTGAGAACTACATCCCTAAGCTGACCACCTCTAAGAATAGCTAATTTTTCATAAACGAGCATGAATAAACATCGGTATGAAACATCACCTCTTTGAGATGCTTATTTGCCCATCAGATCACTATTTCGGAACTACAGGAAACGTCTTTAAAGAGTTTCATTTTATTTTTGTGAAAATAATTCCTAAGCTTTACTACTAGTTATTTTTAATTCAATCGTATTTTCGTCATATTAGATTAGAAAAGATTAGAAATTCATCAGATTAGAAAAGATTAGGAATTCATCAGATTAGAAAGAGTTCAGATTAGAAAGATTGAAAATTCAGATTAGAAAATTTATGTAAAGTTATGCAAACCTCATTCAGATTAGAAAGGTTATGTAAACTGAATAAAAAGCAGCATAATTTAAAATTGGGATGTTAATTTTAATCCCGAGCCTATTGAAGCTTGCATCGTATTATTTGCTATTTTATTAAAATTCGTTTTCCCCCGTTCGTTTTTAAGAAGCTACCGATAGGCTGTGCGTGGTGAGGTATTTAAGAATTTACTTTCACCGGATCCGAATCAAGTAAGTACAAGGGGACGGTGGACTTTAAAAATTAGTTTTTAAGTTTTTATGTTTTCAACTAGAAACTTTATACATACACATATGACATCAGTTTATAAATTATATGTTCAAAATTTCAATTTCTTTTAAATTAAAAAATTTTAAAACAAATAATTAATTATTTTAATTAAAGATTTGAAATGCTCCTTGCGCGCTAATTTTCAATATTGTTTCTTAATTTTTCCTTTAAGTTAGTTATAAAGACTTGATAAAAGTTTTTGTGCCTCCGTTATTGAATGTGACGAATCAGAAATTTTTAAAAAGGATTTTTGTGAACTTAAACCCAGTTTTCGGAAAAAATTCCTTTTCTTCTAAACATTATCACAAGTTTAAACTTCTTAATAACCTCATATCCAAAAATGCATATACAAATCTACTGTAATGTATAACAAGATAGTTTCTTCCAAACATCATTCATTTTAAAATAAGAATGAGACTCATGGAGCATTTTCAAGACATAAGAACTGCGAAAAAGTTTGTTTTGAGAAAACCGAATTTAAAGTTTTACTTCAAACTTACCTTTAATACAGGGTCATGAGGAACAGAAAATTAACTTTAAATACGAATATATAGACAGTGGAAAACATTTCCGTATCATTTAACTATTTTTAATATCATAATATTAAATTTGAGAAAAATAAACATATCGCAAATTGGTATGTGATTCGAAGTTAGAGGTAGAAACAATTTATCCATTATATCCAATGAAACGTTTAAAATTCACCCTCATCATATATTTTACCTTCATTTGTTACATTTACATTATTTTTTATGCTTTACAATATTTTTTACAACTTTTGGTTAATTCCAAGTAGGTAAACTTCTCTTTTTGCTTTGGTTCAAGCGACGTGATCACGTTTTTTTGCAACGAGTAGGGAAAACGAGTTGGCTTCCTCCTGTTCTACGCCTATAGATTTACATAACCAAAGTTAAATTCTTTAATAGTTGTCAATTCTGACATTTCTAGCCTGTTTTTAAGAAATAAACACTTCTTTTGGTCAAATATATAAATTATAACATCAGTAAATAACTGTTGAAATACATTGTTTTTACATTTTCTCCAAAATTTAAAGAGCAAAGTTTACGCTGTATACACATTTTAAATGCTTCTAACTTCTTTAAAAAAATTAGAATAATTGAACTAGGTTTTTTGAATATGATGTAGTTACGTATTTAGAATATTACGAGAATAAAAAAAATTTGATTGATTTTTAGCTGTTTTAAAGTCCACCGTCCCCTTATAGGTTTAAGATTTAGGCTAAGGAAGTCCACTACATTTTTCACATCTTTGTATGAGAAAACGTATTTTAGTTTAAGTTATTCTTTTAAGTTTTGTAAAACCCACCTGGAGGCTGATTAAGTTTCATTAAGCATATACTTGAATTTGTATATTGCGATAATAGTTAAATTGCATCAGCTGTGTTAACTAGTTAAGTTGTTAAATAACCTCTGTGGAAGCCGTTAGTTAGGTGGTAAGGTTATTCACACCACCGAAGTTATAATTTTACTTGAAAGTCTTACTAAACCATAAATCTCTTCGAAATTTATTAAAAATCTATTGGAAAATGAAATATCATTTTTTATAATCTGAATTATAATATCATTTATTAATCGTAATATATTTTTGCTCTCGAATTCGCTTCAAAATATACTATATTTTATTAATATTTTGCATTTGAATTTTTAAAAATCTGTTTATATTTTCATCAAAAATACTTAAACTTGTAACATATCTGAACTAACAAAACATTATTAGAACTTTACTTAAACCTTGCCACCTAGTATCGCAATTGTTAAAAATTCTTTTATCATTAAATTAAGATCAGTCAGTTTTTATATGATATATTCATGTATGTGTACTGTGTTTCTCTGATTTGTTGGAATGTGAATACTTAGCCAATATGAGTACTGAATATAAGGAAATTAGGAATGCAATTAAAAATGTGGCTTTGTAAAAATGGGCGTTTTGAACATATGTATCAATTATTCATGCATTTTATACAATATAATTTTTAATTTCGCGTACCTGAAATTCAGCTTTTTCGGTTGCAGCTATTATTATTTATTTTATTAGTGCAAAGCACACTTCGGTTATCTGAATAAAGCGAGGAATGCTTTCGCGGAGGACTTTCTAACGAAACCTACTCGTATAAACCTTACACATGGGGAAAACCACGAAAAAGAACGGCCATGCAGCTAGCCCGTTCGCTTGGAACTGAGCCCAGGTTGGATCTACAAGTGCTACAAGTACATTGGCCGGTCGTTGGATTGCAGCTTATTCAATTTGCGCCAATCGGCACAAGTTATTGTGCTGAGTTAGAAAATAGCTTTGATTCGATATGCTTCTTCACTATTTCCAATAAATTTCGAGAGATTTCGATATCGATTCAATATTGAATGACGACTATTAATAAGTGCTTTGAATTGAATTATTGTGCAGTTATAAATGACTACTACACCTCATAGCAACAGGATATGCATTGCCACTTTTTACGTGACTTATAACAGTAAGCTTGCTGCTATCTTTTAATATCTACCTTTTTCCTGATGGGCATAAACACTTTGTCGCGAAAGCATAAATAAATAAATAGATAAAAGCAAATGTTAAACTAGAAGATATTATACATCTACATCTACATCAACAACAGGGTTCACTGCATATATACACTACCGTAGCCATTACTCCCCGTAGATGACCATCTCTCAAAATGACCAATATCTTTAATGCCATAAACTAACATTGATATTTATATGAGCTCATCACAGGACCAAAATCTGGAACTGTGTGTGTTCGTCTTAGCGAAAGTTCAGTACGAGTGTATATCTATATATACAAAAACCCACACATGCACATAAAGATAATTTTGTAAAGTAAACCTAATTTGAAAGTATTTAAGGTAATTGAAATTTGTAATTATATATATATATCTATACTAAGTTTTTTAGTGAAGAAGATAAAATTTTACATATTTGATTTGACACTTACAATTCCATGTTTCCTGTACACCTTGAAAGGCCTAGTGAGGAACTCCGCATGAGGCGGAAGTCCTGTGTACTGGTGATCATAGTCAGCGACGTCTTCAAATTCACCATTGAACTGAGCCTTTTGAGCATCATCCACCTATGCATGATAAGAAGAAAATAAAAACATTATAATTGAACAGCAGGGAAACATTTTTTAACGTAAATACTACACTTTTATGGATACAGATAATCTATTATTATTAAGATATTACTATTGAGGATTTATCTATTTATTTAGTTAGTTAATAGTTAGTTTTAAATTAAATTATTTTTCTATTACTCTCTTTTCACATCTGCTTTTTATGCCAGACTATAAATAAGACAGCGAGCGTTTATTCGGATGAGAAGCGCTATTTAAGAGAAGATTACGCAAGTTATTTTTAGAGCGTGCTCTGACTACTCCAGGCCACGTTTTAGCGTGAATATTAACAATTTGATTCTGTGGCGTGGAGTGCTTCTAGCCATTCGGCTTTTCTCGCCAGTTTTCTACAAACCAGAGCCTTTCCTGCGCGTTTAAATCGTCCTGTGAGCCGTTAGGCTAATCTAGTACATTTGAATTCGTTTAACATTACGCATTTGACTCAAGCCAGAAGTGTTGGCTTGTGTAAACCCAATTCGGGTCATTTTTATTTCTTTGTGTTAAAATAAAAGGGCCATTTACGACCTTCCTCTGACTTTGTCTGTTTACAATTTAAGACAAGACGATTTTCCTCCATAGTCTTTCTAGAGCTCACTAGTTTACGTTACCAAAAAAAGTGAGACCTTTACAAACAAATTATTATATTGATTTATTGAGAGTTTTGGTAACTGAAAACAGATGTCAGATATGAGTTATAAGATAATTCGTTTTTCTAATTTTGTGCGAATACAAAGAACTTTCGTTTAAGGCTGGTTTCAGCGCTTGAGAAAAATAATTTTGTTCGCAGATGTCTTTTTAATACTTGTATACTTGTAGTGGTTAGAAATCCTGTAATTTAATTTCATCTTTTTATCTGTTATGACTATCTTTTATTATTCTCAAGTCTCAGTTGCTTTTATTTTAGTACTATTTCGAATTATTCCAATTTTGATTTAAAAAACTGCAATGAAAGACTTTCAATTTAAGACTAATAGCAATAATAGACTAATAGCACCCTGAAATAATAGCAATAATGCTCATATGTGTCCATCTTCTCTAAGCTTTTCTACAAAATTTCGTTAATAAACATGATTCAGTTAATTATTAATGGTATATAATTCTGAAAAATGCAACTTTAATTAAAAATATTTAATTTTATAAACTATACAATGTAACAATACTTCCATAAGAATATTTACTAGCTCTTTTATTTGTTGCTTGTTGTCAATAAATAGGAAAATGAGACAGTCGTTAAATAATCTTTTATAGTTAAAGGAAGATCTTTAAGAATTTATCTAAATTGGAACCTTTACACTTCAGAAATCTTTACAATTACATTTCATTAAATTAAATACTTATTAAATACTATTTTTATGATCTGAGTCTAATGACAACGATACTTCGTTACATTAAACGTTGTTCGGATATAAGAAATAATTCGTGTTTATTCTAGTATACACATGTACGTATTACTCACAGGATCGAAACACACTGAAAATATTCCGATATTCTATAAAAAAATTTCCTTATAATTCGAAACAAATATAGATTTTTTGTAATGGGATTTCTAACAGGTGCTGGTAAGTTAGAAAAAATTGTAAGATTTCTTTTATGCAGTGAATTTTCCATTAAAATTCTTCGAAGGAATCAGCAGTTATGAAAGACTTTATTAAACTTCTGATAATTTTCTAATCAACAACAAACTGAGAAAAGCTAAGCGAAGTAATCTAAATTTTCCTTGCTAATGAAGTTAGGTATTTTCAATTAAATGTTTATTGCAAGCATTAATTAAAGAATTAATGATGAGAGAAAATTGGTGTTTTAGAAGAAATCTTTCATATTGGAAGACACACTTTATGTACCGAAATATTAGCCATAAACGTTAATTGAGAATTAATGCCTGCAAACGTTTATGTTTTTAGTCATGAAAATTGAGCAGTATAAAAAAATAAACACATTACCAACAGTTGGTATTTTATTACGTTATATTTTGTGTAGCGATTAGAACGGTAATGTTTATCTAATGTTTAAAGGTAATACGTATCTAATATTTCATTTAATGCTCTTTTCTGGAAAAGATTCGTTTGATATATTTTTTATTTTAATTGTCTGTTGTTATAACTTGACAGACAGAACTAAACATAGCAATAAAACTAAGAGTAGAGTGAAGGTGATATCTTTAGAAAACTGGAAGTTTGCATATTTATTATTCACATGTTCTTGGCTAACTGTTATTTAATTTAATAAGTTATACATAAAATGTTCCAATGAGAATACACACCAAAGTTTTCAGAAATAATAATCGAAATATTATAAAATAACTTTCCTTTAAAGGTACGTTATAAATTAAAATTAATAACCTTTTGTTAAATTAAATGCACACGTAACCTTGAACATTTTGTTTATTATTACAATATTTTAAAGACATTTGTGAAATACTTAAGTACAATGCATTGATGGGTTTATACAAGCATCGTTAATAAAAAAAAATATGCGTTTATTAATTTCATTATTACGCTTCTCGAATTACACACGAAAAATTGTGTTATCTAATGTTTAAATTCATCTAAACATACTAAAAGGGAAACTTACTTTGAGGATAGCATACTCGCCATGGGGTTGAACGATCACATTAGCCCGGAAAGCGTAACCGCTGTACTGAGGCTTTATCCGTGGGTATCCAGTATAAATCTGACCTTCGTATCTATATACATATTCGCGGCCTTCGATGTAACCTGAAATAACGCAAGTTTGTATAATTGTGCCGATGTATTTTATCTCTGTCTAATAAATATTTTTTCAATTAAATTATGATTGTATGGGAAATAAAATTCATTCAAAATATACATATTAAAATGTATTAAAAGCTCGTAATCTGCCTGTCCCTCTCAAACATATTTAAAGGGGTTATAATAAATTTAATTAAGCATTTAGGTTTAATACAGAGTATTCAAAACCTAAAATTTTGAATGGATTAAATCCATTAAAAATCATCATTAAATTATAGATTAAAATCATTAACAGATAAAATATTTTTGAAACTGAACCTATGGAGAATACAATATAAAAGAGATCAATATAAAGTTACTAGCTTTTACGTATGTTATGTAATTTAAACATGATAGCATATTTTTATAAATGAGATAAAGAGACAAATTAATAAACGTTGTTTAAAAATTTAAACTATAATTTAGTGCAGGCTGCTTTAAAGTTTGAATACATAACCACATCAGTTCCACTTTGCCTACATTGATTGTATAGAAAATATAATAAAGTGAGATATGGAGAAGCTGAAATGTTTTTTGAAGTTATTTATGATTTTTATATGTTCCAATATAAATCAAAATTTATTTTTCAAAAGTTCACTTCAGTTCATAGAACAAGTTTTGGTGATATGCCTAACACTTACAAACACACTGTGATGTTAACACTAAAACACGAATAATTCGTTGCCATTTTATGCTTGGACTCAATGATTGGTTTGCTGAGACAGCTAAAACTTCAGTAATCTAGAATTTTATTTTTCCCTCACGATTTGTGAAGCCTCAATGATAAGGAAAAAATAAAAGAAAACATAAGGGGATTTTATGTACTCAGGTATGGTTTAGAAGACGAATTATAATAATTTTAAAAATTCCTGTTTTACGTTATCGTTCTGAGCCGAAAACATGATAAAGAAACCAGAATGTATAACTAGTCTTCTACAGCTTACATTCAAAAGTATTAAGCATTATTTAAATTATCCGATAAGAATTACAACGTAGTCATTATAGTATCATTCATGATGTAGTATCATTCATGAGAACTGTGTGAAATTTGGTAAATCAATTAAAAGTCTTGATAATTCAGTTGATTGCTTATTAATAAGAGCTTAACGAAAATAGTTTAGCAGAGATATAATTTAGTGCGATAGATCTCAATCTTAGAAATTCTACATAGAGTGCTCTCTGCGGAAAGCCTGACCCCACTTAATAACCATGCGAGGGCTATGGAACCATATATTCAATTGGTAGAGACCATGAAATGAAAAGAAAAGCTAGCATATCCCTGCCTGCTTAAAGGAGAAGCTTATATTGAAACTGGAAGCTAAAATCAATGTAAAGCACTTTAATATCTATTTAAAGCTTAATTCTTTGAGGCTATATAAATATGTAAAAAATAAAGTGAGATAAACCTTTACTATTCTTAAAAAGAAACATAGAATTTTTAACCAGTATCATACTTATTTCCCCGAGTTTTAATTTCGATGGTCAAATAACTGCACGCAACTCGCAAGCTTATTCAACAGCTCCAATACATTTTTTATCTAAAATATTAAAAATTTTGAATCGAAAAGTAAAATATTTTGACACTTACCAGTAGCGGCTGCAGATGCTGTAAAGGAAAAGGAGTAGAATTAATTACAATTAAAATAAAATTTCACAAATGGAATTAATTTTAAACTGTCATTTTATTATAAATGCTTTAAATACAATCGAAATATGACATGAAATGTACTATTATAAGAAAAAGAGAAAACGTTCTCAACATTTCCAAGTAGAAATGCTTTCCTACTCTGCCCTAAATATAAATATTTATACTACTAAAATTATAGCGCTACAAACTTTTCTTAAATTCAGAAAAAATTTCATTGAAGAACTTCAGAATTGTTTAAAAATTAGATAAATTTTTAATATGTATGGAAATATATTATCATAATAAATAATTATGAAGCAATTTCTTTGCTATATTATTAATGCAATTATATTCAATAAAATATTGAACTTTTAATAATAATTAAAAAGGACATATTCTTAGCATATACTAAAAGAGTGAGTCAAAATATTAAATTAGTCTGAATGTTAGCTAAATAGTGCAATATATTTTCATAGAAGAGATTAAAAGAAAAGTTCTGAATTCGAGAAAAATCGACTTACTATCGATTCGTTACTTACTACTATATCAAGATCGATTTTAATACTATAAGTATCGGTAATTGTTTCGACTTTGTTTATGATTAATCTTAATAATTTTCTTTTAATGAGTAATTCGAAATTTGAGACGAAGTTTTGCGAAAGGGATAAATATTTAGAAAATAGCTGTTGTAAATGGAGTTTTGAACAAAAGGAAGCAAATCAAATGTAAAATACATTATTACTAAATAGCTGACACAAGCGTATTATATTGCTGATTAGTACGATTTATGTTATCTTTAAACTACTGAAAATTAAGCATCCGGTTTATTTAATATTTTACAACAAACTGAGCTTAGCATGGATGGAAAATATTTAAAATAGTTTTGTATTTCAAAAATGAGTCGTCAAATTTTCATTTGTAGGGAATATTTTAATTTTATAACAGTTATTTTAATTTAATGCATCTTTCCTATCTTATCTAGTTTCAACTTATAACTCTCTACCAGAATGAGGTTTTAGAATTGTGTTGAATGCAAATGAGGAGGAGAATAGTATTTAAGTCACCATTCAGCTGACTTCGACAAAGAGGATTCCTGAGTAGCGCGCGTTTACCTTTGGGTTATGTGTCTCCTAAGCTGTTATTAAGCTCGGCCTTTTGATAGTTCGCTGGCAAATTTAATATTACGGGCCAACTACTTTAGAAATGTGTTAGCTTCGGATAAATCTCTTACTTAATCATTAGTTAGTTCTTATTTCTTACTTTTGAGTTGAAATCCAGGGCTTTGCTGTATGCCCAAGAAAGGAGCAGACTGCTAACCTTATTTTGAGTTAATAAAGGATAACTAACCCTTCTTGAGTTAACTCTCTCTGTCCTTTGAACTAAGCAATTATTCGCTTAGCAGTCCACTGGGTTCTCGACACTTGGTTTAATAGAATAGAAGTGAGGAACTCTATACATTCATAATTAGATAATTACAGAAGTTTAAAATAACCAAACATTGTATAAAATATATCATGTTTCTTCACACGTATTTTAAGACTTTTCATAATTTTCGGAATTTGGTTATAATTATTTGATTCCTTAAATGTAAAATAGTGGATCTAATTTCAGTAACTAATGAAATCTAAGAATAATTAGTGATTAAATAGGTTATTAAACTTTAGATCTTTTCCATTGTGAAAATATTGATTCCCGGTAATTAATTAATTTCGGTAACTCATTTGCGGGCTTTCCTGTAAAGAGAAACTGGCTTATATTTGCATGATGGTTGAGAAAAGTTACAGAACACTTATGCACATATATCTTTGCAGTTTTCGGAATTCGGTTCTGAATATTATAATTATTTGATACCTTAAATGTAAAATAGTGAATTTAATTTCAATAATTAATTAAATCTTAGGAAATATTAGTGATTAATAAGTTATTAATTTATATTTTCCCATTTCGCAAATATTAATTATCGTTAATTGACTAATTCCGGTAACTCCTTTATATATATACATATATTCTCAAACAGCTTGAAATCTTTAATCAGTATATATATTTCCAAAGCAATTTTTTGGTAAATTGCATATAGAAATATTAAAAATGAAGGAAATTCATAATTATATGAATAATAAAATTATTTGTATTTTCCGATACATCATATAGTGATTCAATATTTTTTCCATGCAGTATATGAATTTTCTAGAAATAATACCATAAAAAGATACTTATGCATACAAAAGACTGCTTTTTTAATCAGACACAGAAATAACTGATATATTAATAAGATATAGAAGTAACTTAATTTTAATTTTCATATTGTTTTATTCACGTTGAAAGTTATTAGGTGATTCCCAACTTAGGGTTTAATTTAATTAAATTTGACATTCATATTAAATTCTAACTGATAAGTAAAAAGTTCATTTTCACGGTGTTTTCTCTAACATTTACGGATCCAAAAACAAAACACGTTTAATTATAAAATATTGTTGCTCTGGAATTTCAGAAATAATATTGACTCCTAAAAGAATTAAGATGCAATATCATTTTTCCTGCATATTCTTCATTGATCGTTTAAATCAAAACTACGTTTGAAACTAAAAAGATATCCAGACAGTTTTTCCAATTCAAATGCGAAGCATTAACATTAAATTAATTTCCACAATAGAAGTTCGTTAGAATCTGCTAGGAAATCCACAAACAATTTTCCATTTAAATATTAACCAAACATAATTAGTAATAAGTTCATACTCACCAGCTAAAGCTGCGAACGTGAGAGCAAGGACAAACATGATTGTGCCCAACTCGAAAGCTATTCGTTATTCCTCCACTATTTATATCCGAAAAATGATGGACTTTGCTTCTGTCATCTTGAACCTGAACCGCCACTGAAGGTGAAATATCAGGTCAAGATGATAATTTTCTTCAATCACTGGCCACTGCTTATCTTGTGTATCGGCACGTGGCTGAATGGTGTGGCTTTCAACTACACACACCGTTCTTCATTATCGTACTTTTCTCATTATCATATATTTTTTTTCTAAATTGCCTTTTTCTGAAGCAATAAGAGAGAAAAAAGAAAAATTTTGGTTGTTATTTTAATCTTTGGCACACATTTTAGATTTTCTTTGATACTTGTTCATATGGGGTTCCAGAAACTGTTTAAGAGGGCTCTTAAAGATTCAAATTATGATTATACCCCTCTTTATATCTATAATTAAATTTTGCAGCTGGGAGATATTTTTATTATGAAATATTGTAACGGATATTTTTTAAGCATTAAACATTTTAGAAACCATTACATATCTAAATGCAGATTCCAATTTCTAGCTCATGAAAAAATGTAATAACTTTTTCTATTAATATGTTAATTTTTGCTTTAAAATGTTGTAAAAAGTAATTAAAATGCTTTAAAATTGAATAATTCTTAATATTTCGTAAATTGTTCGCAAAATTTCGGACGATATTTTATATGTTAAAAAAGTATATTGCACTATCAGGAACTGTAAAATTCAACAATTACTTTTTTCTGTATTAGAATTGAGCTTTAATGTTACAAAAAGTTTCTTTTAAAGATTCGGAGGGGGACAATGCTCACATTTATATCACAACGTTTTGGAAAGCTTCTTTAATATCGGCTGAGGGATTTTTGGAGGCTTAAAATCACGTTTAACTCCACAGTTATCCTAAATTTCAATCTGAAAAATTTTCTAATCTTGAAACAGATTTCTAGGATAAGTAGTTTAAAATACTATTCTTGGTAAATAACTTCTTCTAAATACAATATATTTTTTTTTTCCTTAACGCAACATATCCCATATTTTTGGAAAAAGAGACTAAGGTTCAAAATTATGTGTAGGTTAATACTAACAGAAAAACATGCTATTTGTTTATTTGCTGTTTAGAGAAATTCAGGGGGATATTTTTCTACTTTACTTAATTCCGGTTTACATAATTCACTTAAGCTACTCATTGTCCTTTTAGCTTTTATATAAACCGTTTAAATTTCAGTGCTGCTGACATATCTTTAATCTGTTAGACATAAATTGCGATTACTCTAATCGCAATGCTTTAAATTTTGATTAGATTTTTTAGCTTCAAATATCTAGACGAAAACTCACAAAATAAAAAAAAAGTTGTAAAGTACATCTAGCCACTTACTGATTAAAACCGCCTATTAGTTTTCTGTTAAGCATTTCATATTTATATATTTATCAAAAATATTAAAATTACCTTGTTTCAAATTCTTTCTGATATTTATTTACAAATAAAGTAACTCTGTTAGTATATTGTCACATCCTTCTTCCAAAAAATACTGAACGTTGGTGCTGTAAATATTGTCATTGTGAATTATGTATATAAATTATGTACAAATGGGATAATGACAAATACAGTATCAGAGCTCTGCGGCTCTATATGCCAGATGCATATCAGCGATCTCCACGTTCGTGTAGCATATCATCCTAACTTCCACTCTATCGGCGGGCAAAATCAAGCTTCACAATAAGCACGGTCGCAATTCAGCGCACATGCTGACTTTTCTGCGTACTTAGCGTCATCTATCTCGTTCACCAGCCAACGCCGTCCCAGCATTTTAGCTGCACTAATCGTAATAAAAGTGTTTTCTCACCCTGTTCGTGTCTTTCTTTCTTGTGTCGTTACTACAGCGCCAGGAAAGCGTTTCTGACTATGCTGTGTGATTTTCTATCATCTAGATGTACTCCATCTCTCCTGGAAGTCTGTAACTGCTATGCTGAAAGAGTGTATAATTTAAATAATAATAACTTATAAATATGCCATAATAATGAATGAAACAAATAAATATCAAGCTTGAAAATTACTGATATTGAGGCATGATACTAAAAAAAAGATAAAAGAATTGTATACCTCCAAATAAAAATTAAAATTCAGTAAATGCAATGTCCAAATTTGGATTTTTAACTGAATATGTTTTAAAGAATTTTTTAGAAAGGAATGGAATTATCATTTAAACTGAAAAACGAAACATATTGAAACTGGCACTACAAAGGATTTGTACATGTAGAACGAAAAAGTGAAATTTTATGTAGGATGTAAGCACAAAACATAAAATGTATTTTGAATTGCACAATAATTTTATTTTTAATTTCGCACTTTTGTAAATAAATCTTTATTTCAGTATAGATTAAATTTCAATGAATTAGAATTCCAATTAATGGTATATATCTTTCAATAATTTTTTTATTCAGCAAAATTTTCGACAAAAATTCGCATTGACATCATGAATTATTTTTCTATGTTTATACAAGTGTTTGTGTAAGTTTATCGCTTAAAATTCACAATTTTACTTCTTGAAGCAGGTTAATTTCTCGTTTTTATTTAGACGTTTTTGTTTAAATACGATATCCGTTTCCTTTAGAAAACGTTAATCTTTAAAAGACGAATTGGCTGCATTTGATAACGACTGAATGTAGAAAATTAAACTGTATTCAAATAATTAAAAATTGTTACTCAATCTGATAAAAGATTTAATGGATGACAGTACAAATTCCCTCAAATGCTGTGACCAACCACGTGATAAGCAACGACTTTTGGGAAGCCCACGGACTAGAAATTCATCTACGAATGAGGCTTACAACGACGAGTCAAATTCAGATCAACAAGCCAGAATCTACGTTGCAAACAACCACTTGATGGAAGCTAGGCCAACGGTCGTTCCAGGCAGACTAAAGGAGGTTTCCGACAGCACATCAATTGGAAGCAGCCGCGTACGCCAGAATTGGAAGCAGCCGCGTACGCCAGAATTTCCACAGCTCCAGAGGAAGTCTATTACCATGAGGGACCGTTCAGAGAAATGCAAGCGACCTGGACGGGGTGCGAAATCAGCGTCCCAAAGAAACAAAAATAAGTAAAAATTTATTTTATATCTTTAAATGTTCAATTGATTTTATGCTTTAGAGTAACAATTGCTGTATTCTGTTGAGTTTTACCTCAAGCGAGGGCATCCTAGTTTTATTCAGCAACAAACTTTTTCAGTTTAATGATGCATCTATTTTGAAGAATTTTTAGTTTTAGCGTGTTTAGTTTTGGTTTCATTTTAGTCAAAAAGACTGTATTGACGTGTATCTGGCACGTTTACAGGATAGATATTAGCAAATTTTGTACATTGTGATGTAAAGTTCAAACTAAATAATCTTTCGAATGTAGATGAATTTTGATGTTATTTTCATGAAATATGTTTGTTAACTGTTTTGTAAAATTAAGGTGTTCTGATATTATGTATGGTAAATTTAAAATACAAACTAAAAAACGATAAAGGAGCTGAATTAAAGTAAAAGCTAGCGTAGTGTATTTGAAAGTTAAAAGTTAAGCTTTTCAGCCAACACTTTTAGATTTAATGAAAATTAAGGAAATTCATAATGAAATTTAATAATTAATAATGAAAATTAAGTCTTTAAATAGGGTGTTATTGAGCTATAGTGCGTCTAAGCTATTAACGTTGTAGAATTTTGTTTAGCAGAGGGTTTGTTTAAATTCTATACATTTTCACATGCACTTGCACAATATGGGAGAGCAAGGGTGAGAAACAGAGTTTAGAAGAAGAAAAATGTTAAAAAAGTGTTGATGAAATTGTAAATGTAAAGTTTGAAAGTACAAATAATTAATATTTCTTCATTAAACTACTTTTTCTTCCAGATTCTTGGAAGGAGATGAGAAAGAACTAATGATGGCATGAAATTTGTCCTACGAAAACTCAAACTTCTCTAAAACCTTAAATTTAATTTCAGACACTTTACTTGACAATAGTAAAAGTTGGAACGTTGTTAGATTTAGCATTCAAAATCTTAGTAAGATCGTTAAAGGCCTTTGTTGTAATTACTTAAATTCTGGTGGGGAAAGATGTAAGGTTATTATTTTAAATTAACGATATTATGATTTCGGTTTTTAATACGTATAACTTCTTTCCGTATTCCTCAACAAAATGCAAATTAGTTCTGTGCATTTAAACTGAGGTTTTTTAATATTGAAAGAGAGAATGTTTCTGGCATTTGCTCATTAGATGGTTATTTTCTGCCAGCTCTAGCAGCTGCAACTGTTTGATTTTGCGTTCTTTCGCCACCGATACTTTGAATCTGAGGCGCCTGTAAATTCATTGAGCCAGTTTCTAGGTTAGTATTTAATTGTGTGATCTAAAGGATGCTGCGCACGGAAGTGCTGTAGAGCGCTCTCCCCGTTGAAACAAAAGAAAGTGCCAGATCTTTTAAGTCTACGTATGTTATTTTTATATCGCCGTATGTGGAATCGCCTTTCCTTCTTTTCTATGTAATTCTGATTAGACTGAAAGTAACAACACTCTTATTAAGAATATTCATTGTTATATAATAATATAACAATAATATATATAATTGTTGTTTAATAATTTATTATCTCGTGCATTTTGTCTGATGAGTATTCACCGTTACTGGGGAAACAATAGGAAGAATCAGTCGTTCTCGCCCTTTTTCTTCTTTGGAAGAGTAGTCCCGTAGGGTGCAGAAGTTTCCGCTTGCGAACTGATATACAAGTTTGAATAGTGTTATATCTACGGACGTTAAGTGCTGAGTTTACTTGTAAGAGACCTAAATGTGTTTCTGAATAGCATAATTTTCCGTGGATTAATGATGATGCCTGTAGTTTTTGAAGAACTATCTGCAGTACTTATTTGACTGGTTGTCCAAGGTATAAACATTTGCTTCTAACAAAATATTATATTGACTTACATTAATTTATTTACTATTTACTATTCATTTATTTACTACGTTTACGCTGAATCTACACATATTCTGTACTAACAAATTACTTCCTGTTTCTGTGTTAATTGTCTTAAAACTGTATTTTAGCCCAGCTGCTTTTAGTAAGCTGTATCAAAATTGCTGTTAATGATATTTTAATAATCTTGCTGATTTCTGGTTTGTTTTCATATAATTTACCATTTAAATATTAATTTCAGTGTTCTTATTTCTTTCTACTATTTAATTATTTAGCATTTATTTTCTTTTTGTATGCATTTCATTCGATTTGTATTTTTGCTAATAATATCTTACTTGCATTATTTATTACGCTCTTCTAATGATATTAATTAGAAGTTTTTTAATTTTTGTTAATTAGCAGTGTTCCTTTTAATTTTTTATTCCTAATTTTTATTATAATTCTGCTGTATGTGCTGTTATCTTTCCCTTCTCATTATAAACATAAGGTTAATTTGCAGAGACATTAGGATTTTTTGGAAGCCAGAAAAGATGAAAAATAGCAAACGCCTTCGCCGGGAATCGAACCACGGACCTCTGGAATACCGGCCCAGCGTGCTACCGTTACACCACGAAGGCACGCTAGGGAAGTGGGAGAAATACCTTATAAATTTTATAATTTTTTGTGCTTGATTTACATCATATTCAGCCAACTTAGCTTTCTTACTTTGAGTATTAATTATAGCTTTACCTTCATGTTCCTGCAATCCAGCAACTTACCCTGATTCTCTCTGAATTACGTTTGTCATTAGTGCCGCATTATTCAGTCTTTGTTAGTGTACATGATGACACTTCATCAATATTAGTTTCAATAATTCGCCTTCCCTTGCCGGCCTCGCCCTAGATTGCCGATCCAACCGCATCTCTCCTACATTGATCACACCTCTCAAAGACTAATGTAATGACTCCTCGTCTATTTTAGTTTCTTCTGCACCCAGAATTGCCACAGTATACCAGCTATATGATCAACTGTTTCTGTTCGCCCAAGAAAATAAAAAATTACTCGTGGTTACCGTAAGGTACTGCAACGTGTTACCACCTCATTTTGTACGTGTTGACATAGCTGGAGCTATTCTGTTCACAGCTGTAAAGACAGGTAACGGCATTACAAGAGCAAATTAATTCTTGTTCTGCAACAACTTCTCTTAGCATTGTCCCTCCATCCCTAGCAGACGCGTGTCTAGCTCCAGTAGAATCTAATGAAGCACTGATCGCAGGAAGGAGCTCTTTTCCTCTCCAACCAATAAGCCTTTGATCCCATTTTGCTTATTAAGGATAAGGAAGAAAATCGTAGGTTTGAACAAGTTATGCAGTAGTTGACTTCTGAAGTCAGTGCCAATAAAACTGGCATTATTGTTGAAAAATTGAGGGAAATCCTGTAAACAAAAAGATTCCTGTAAACAAACTCCTGCTGTAAATATAAAGAAAATATTGAGATCTGAAAGAAAGGTAATCAGAACAAAACTTCTCCTTTCACATCATTCTAATTATAATATCTCAGCACCAGAGAAACTACGGTCTTGTTTTTGGCGTGCTAGCAGCAACCGTTGTAGGTGACTTGAAAGTAAATTTTCAGGGTCTGAATCCTAAATTCTCTAGTGAGCACATTTCACCTCGCAAGCTAGAACCCAAGGCCTTCGTATCTAGGAAATCGATATCCAACAAAACGCTTACGACCTTGTCGAAAGCCATTGTAGAATGTTTGTCGTATTCAGTTTCTTGGTCTACTATCCTTTTTCTTAGAATATTCAGGTTCTTTTATTGCTAAAAATTAGGACATTTAAATTAAGTTTGCAAATCATCGACAGCTTGCGCCATTTGAGGGATATATCTGTCAAACAGTCGTGTAGGACCTAAAACTCCCCAATCCGATAAGAAGTCATTGAACCGCGGAAATACCGTTCAATTAGTACCAAATTTTATTACGGAATTGTTATGGGGATTTTTAGTTAATGTTGTGTTGCTCGAATTTGCCGATAGCGTGCTCACTGACCTGCCGCTAAGTCATCTTCAAGTACCACGTGAGACAATGTGGTGTTAATCTGGTGTTAACGCAAAAGTAAAGTTTTTTTTTAAGTTCCCCAGTGAAACGGGAAATTTTTGTAAGTTCCGAAGCGTTGATTTGTGATATAAAATTAGCATCTTGGATACCCTTCAAGTCATCGAAAACGCAACAGCAATCAGCAAAGTAAGGAATCTTTTCCCTATCGATTGAACCTTTGTACAATTGATTACAAGTATTTTTTACGGCTGATAGGGTGTGATTTTATTTACCTTTAATTCCTTCCTTGTTTAAGCTCAGTGACAGCTATTGCTGCAAGTAAGTGAGCAGCAACATCTGGATTTTTCAAGGGTCAAGGATGGCAGCTTAACGCTAGCTTTCTAAAACTAATATAATTACAATCGATATGAATCTGTGTTCTATAATAACTTTTTATATTGTGTCATAATAACATTTAATTCAAGTAGTTCATGCTACTAGTCAATTTTATATTATGATAAAAAATTGAACAACAGATTTTTCATTAATGTTATATTTCAATGTCATGTATTACTTATGCAAATGAAGTAAACACGCTGCTCTAAAGGTAGTCATTGCTTTAACGCTGGCTTTCTAATTCTAAATATTTATAATCCAGGTGAATCAATTTATTATGAAGTTTTATGTACCATGTATTATAAGCATTTAACCCAGCAAATTCATAATTCCATTAATATTATTGCAATATTTTAACTGTTCATTAATAGGTTCTGATTAATATTGTTTCTTAACAGTACGTATTACTTCCGTTCATGAGAAACTCACGCTGCTACAAACTCACCTGTTGTCCATCTTAGAAAAAAAGGGTCTAGAACTGTTCTCTTTATTTGCATCACAACTAGTTGCAGTTACTGTATCAAAAGAGCGTACACTTATGTTCCGTCGTTTATTTAGAAAGGTTATTTATAACCTTAATTCAGACTTCGGCATTTATCTCAGACACAGCGATAACTCGCTTCCTGTCTGTTAATTTATAGGACTATAAAGTAGAATTACCAGATCAACTGTAACACTACAAACTGAGAAAAATATTTGTAACTTAATGTAAAAAATGAATTTCAAAGTGTATCAAAATCTTTTTGATAGCTTCATGCTGCAACTATCAGAAGAATTTTGCATAATGGTGATTTCTTTTTCTCATCAAGGTAGGTGGTTTAAGCAAAGTTAAGTCCAAATAATTTTTTGGATAAATTCACCATATTTTAACTCCATTACTATTAGAAGGTAATCACAGGAAAATGTTTTGAAGAACTTTCCTCGTGAGACAAACCTGCTAATTATCTAAAGATCAAATTATCAGGTTTTGATTAAAAATCCACAGTCATCTAGTATATGTCTAATTTCTCATATAATCATAATCAAGGTGAAACAGAAAGCGACAGAGTATTAAAATCATTTAATAAATAAATGTAACACACAAAATGTTAACAAAAAAACGCCCCTTTGGACGTAATTTAAAATCTGAAACTTTTCAGATTTTTTTTTGGCAAAGACGCTTTGTTCCCGAAAACGAGCGACTGTATCTGTTAGCTCTCCTCCTGGAGGTCTATGCAGGTAAAACCTATGAAGCACGGGCTAAGATCTGTACTTATTCGGTCTCGGCAACGAGTGTATATAATCACTCTTCACAGGATTAGAAGCTCCGTTTATTCGTGTGATGGTTCAGGTTTGGCAGAGACTATAACTCTCTGTTTGCTCTTTGGTTGTAGGGTTGTTAAACTGTCAGATTTTGTGGCTTTTATTGGAACTTTGGTCCCATTCGGTCGTCTGCTGGGGGACTGACGTAAGCGGATAGAGCACCCTTTCAGCTTTGCTGTTGCGACTGGAGTGGTGCATAAACTATGTCCCATGCCTTGCTTAAAGCCTGGAGGGGATCGCAAATGTTGCGTCAGCCTGGATGGAAATTATCCTTAATGCTGAGAGATATCTTAAGAGAAAAAACAGGGCAGGAGTTTGTCTCTGGTGTTCTTTATCTGTTAGCCCTCTAAATCGATACAGTTTAACTCAAAGCCTACGCTAAACGAAAGTTGCTTTTTTGTCTGATTTTAAGTCATCATGGTTATCTGGGAATTATATGTATCCATAACAGTACACGTAATTTAATTGCACTTAACCCTTGGAATACAGAAATATTGTCAAATCAAGCATTTAAAAGTAAATTTCTCAGTCTTTAAACCAAATCAAATGTACAGTCAGTAATGTACCAAATCAAATGTATAGTACAGTACAGTAATGTAAAATCTTCTCTTTTACTCTTATGCAAATCTGAAAATTATCGAAATAATTTCAAATATATTATAAAATGTTACCAAATATTATCAAAATATAGGGCTTAAAATCAAGCAAGATGTGGGTCGAGAAGTGAGAAAGAATAAATAGGAACAGAACACAAAGCGAGACATGATACGTGAACAAACTCGAGATCGGAAGACAATACTAAATACTGATTTACGTAACCCCAAATAAGCTTATTCTCCAGATTAAACTGTTTGAAAGTACAGGTAAATTATTAACACTGTTTTACTGTTAATTATAGTACCGGTTAATCCCCTTTCCTGCATTTTTAACTAGGATAAACCGAAATTTAAGTTAACTCAGGATTTTAAGAAATTTAAGTTTAAATCAGGATTTGAATCTATTACTTTTGAATTACAATGCAAGATTTAAGAAAATATTTAGAAACTTCTGAATCGTGTTTCCTATGATGCAGTTATGACATGCCAGATTTTAGTGCACATTAAACTTGTTGATTAATAAAATACTTTTAAATAAGAAACTGTTACATTTTTATCTTTAATTATTTGAGGAAGCAAATGTGTCTGTAGTTTGCAGCAGTTTTTAGGGTATGTTTGCTTAGCGATGTTTAAATGCTTTTAATCTACGTATGTGATCATAAACCATAATTGCTAGCATCTAATAACTTGCTCACTTTAAAATCTTAGTTTTACTATTTTGGTTTCCTGCTTTCTTTGTGTTTAAACGTTATGACAGATAGCTTCCTAAGCAAGTTTTAAATAATGCATTAAAAAGCATGAACTTGTGAGGTTTATCTATTTATTTTTAACTAATAGTAAATTTTAAGTTTCAGTATTTTTCTGTCACTCTCTTTTCACCCACGCTTTTCTAAATGAGATAGCGAGCTTTTATTCAGATTGAGATAGAAAAAAGTGCTACTTAAGCAAGAGTTCCGAAAGTTAGTGTTAGAGTGTGTCTGCCTATTCCAGGCCTCGTTGGACCGTGATTATTAGCGATTTGATTCTGTGGCGTTGAGTGCTTCTGGTCATTTGGCTTGTCTCGCCGTTTTTTATAGAAACCAGAGCCCTTTTTGCGCGTTAAATTATTCTGTGAGCCGTTAGACTAATCTATCACATTTGAATTTGTTCAACGTTACGTATTAATTGGCTTGTGTAAACCCAAGTTGGGTACTTGTTAATTTTGTTTTCGAATAAAAGGGTCTTATACACCCTTTTTCTGATTTTTGTTTTATTTCAAAAGGCTAGATGATAATTCCTCAATAGTCTGTAGATACATTAGGTTATTTGGAAGCAGGAGACATGAAAAACGAGCAAAGGCCTCGAACCCTGGGCTTCTCGAATACGTGGAGTATGATAACCGCTACACCACTAAGGGATGCTGGAAGGAGGGAGAAAATACTTCACAAGTCTTTCTTTAAAGTCTTTAAGAAAACTAGACTAAGAACTAGACTAAGACTAGTGTGTGCTCCCTAAGAAAATTAGACTTTGTAAACTAACACAAATTCGGAGTAAAATTTTTCCAGACTGAAAATAAATGTTGGTAAATGCAATTTTTCTTTAGGAAGAAACTAATAATTTCTTTATTACACCTTTACATACTCAAAAAGGTTTTATTGGAACGAGTATTATCGTTTTTATTATTCTTTATTCAGTATTCCGATAGAACATTTGCGATTTTATTTTTTATTTATTTATTTTTTTTTTCAGTGTATTATAACGGTGACAAATAAATACGAAATTCAGGTAGCACCAGTTAGCAGACAGTATGGGTAACCTATCTAAAAAGTGTGCTTGTACTTCCTATCTGTTCTATGAGCAAAGAAATGGCACAAAACTTTAGCCTTTATTGAGAGCAGTCATTCAATCTAGCTTGCAAATCAAAGAAGGTCATCGGAGGTAGATTTCACCAAACTAACTTTACTTTTTTTACGTTTCATTTTATCTAGCAACTTTTGGAATCTTCTCGAAAAGAGTCTCCATTTATTGGGAGGTTGTTAACCGTTCATAATCTAAGATCCAACTTCATTTTTATCTTTCCGATTACACAAAAATAGACCCATCGACAGTTTCCTTCTTCTTCTGGAATACTACTTTCTTATCTCCGCATCTAAACTTTGATTTTAATAAAATAAAATACTTTTTTATTTTTCTGGTTTTATTTTCTGCTTCCTGATAAGTTCATGGTATTTTAAGCGCTAGATAGCTAGCAAGCTATTGCATGCGTAGAAAGGATTTTGAAATTTTAAAAAACGTTATCCAAATAACTTTACAAAAAGGAACCTTTTTCCGTTTTAGGATTCTGGAATCGACCCATTTCGACTACAAAAAATAAAATAAATACTTAAAAAAATTTAGTGATTTTTTTATTAACACGTTAATGCTCTTTTGTAATTTAGTAATTTTTACTCGCACTCTGTTTTGCATTTTATAAATGATGTACAAGAAGAGCGTGATATACAAACATTTTGCTGTAATATTTCAGTCCTAAAAATATTCAGGTTTGTTTTCACATTCAAGGAAGTTAAGGATACCTTTGAAAAAATGCAGGGTGTCCAGAATTAAAGAACATATCCTAAGTTGCCTACAGCAGAAACTATTCTTCAGAAAACTGTGAAATTATGTGACGGACATAATGAAGAAATGGGAATGTCTTTCAATGGGAAAAAGTAATAGTTACAAATATCGCCACAAGAGGACGTTGCATTAATAAATTACACATTTAGCCACCCCTTTACAATACTTTTACAATTTTACAATTTTTATTACAACGAAACATGTTCCATATGATGGCCATCATTTTCAGCTACAATCTGAAATTCCAAGATGGCATGTGTCACAGTTGACCGAAGTGGTGTGCGCCGGGAGCATGTACCTGGACTTGAAGAACTCAACTCCTCGAAGAAATACAGGCCGAGAATAAATGATACAGAAAATCCACACCATGCCGTCACTTTTGATGAATGGAAAGGAATTTCCAAGATCGGACACAGATTTACTGTGCCCTAATTCAGCAGTTGTAAGTATTCACTGCACCGTCTAAGTGAAAATATGCTTCGTCTATTCAGAGGATTTTTCAAGGCCATTCTGAAACGATCTCAAAGCGAGAAAGAAACGGAAATGAGACCCGAAGTCGAGAGTCAAAACCATATGCAAACAACCGCTGCATCAGTGAAGGAGTGTAAAAATAATGTTAGGAGTTTTTTCTTCCGGAAATGTAGCAGAAAATTTCAGAAGCCTGTAGCCGAAAAGGGTGCTGAATCTAAAGGAAGGAGACGGTTTCTTAATCGACGAAATTTTTATCCGCTGATGGTGGTCGCCAAAATAGTTTCCAAAAAATGAAAGATGGTTGATAGCAGAAATCTTTAAATTAAGTAGTGGTAGCGGTCAATCACTATAGAGGAGAAAAAGGCTTCTCACATCCAATCAAATATCGTATTAATTATAAAGCTGTCCCTTCCCGTTATTCAAATTCTTTTAAACGGCGTACCCTCAGATGCTTTATTGGGCACAGGGGCGAAAAATAACTTGTTGGTTTAAAAATTTAGAAAGTATAAACTGTTTGATCTCATACGAATTAAAGTGATAGTTGCACAGGAAAAACAATGATTGCATAGGGAGAATAGCTTTTAATGTACAAGTTAACGATGAGCACTAGAAGTTTTGTTTCGGTAAGAAACTTACAGGCAAACGTAATATTGCAGCTGGATTGTTTAAGAGCTGCTCTCACAAAAATTAACTTTCAGGAAGACACTGCACAGTTAGATATGTATATGCTGGTTGATAAGCAGGTAGATAATCCAGTCTTGGACCTGAAGGAACTGAATCATTGTAAAAATAACATACCGTCTGTTTGCACTGGAATCGCGAACATCGCAGTTGGA
This sequence comes from Stegodyphus dumicola, assembly GCF_044657685.1. NCBI lineage: Eukaryota > Metazoa > Arthropoda > Arachnida > Araneae > Eresidae > Stegodyphus > Stegodyphus dumicola. The sequence goes on from NC_140776.1 coordinate 43,168,328, forward strand.
CTGAACATGTCCTTACTTACGTGCTATTTTTCAGAAGAGGATAGGTTCAGTCTGGCATCGGATTGTAGACTTTAATTGGTCTAGCAAGATAGTTAATTCGGAAGAAAAAACAAAGTTGGAGTAGTTAAATGTTAAGAAAGTTTTCAGAATCATTTGATAATACCCTAGAGTGGAAAATGTGATGAGTCGCTAGACTGAAACAAGAAATAACCCGCCATGTAGAGCAAAATTCTACGCCTACGATAAAGAGAGAATTATAATCCCATAAGCAGTCTCTAAGCTAGCTCTGTAGTCCTGCTGAGAGAGTATAACCTCCCACACACTAATTTTTAAGCATGGCGATTTGCCATTGATATCAGAAAACTTAGAATAACTAATTATCTGGTTTAACCTGTACCAATGGTTCAGGAAATTCTCAGAAAATTTATATCCTCAAACTACATGTCGACGTTAGACCTCAATTCTGGATATTTTAAGATTTGGGTGAACCCGAAGGATGTGCCAAAACCATATTTGTCACCAAATCAGCAGTTTACTCCTTCCTTAGAATGCCACTTGTCGTATGTGGGGCTTCTGCTACAGTTCAACAGCCATGGACATAACTTGCAGTCTATAAATCAACATTCATATACTTAGATTTAAGAAGATACTAATAATTTATACTAATAATAATTTTAATAATAATAATTTATACTTATTAATATTTATATTAATAATTTATACTTAGATATTAAGGGATATTGTTTATTTCATTGTAATATTTTTCATATGTAATAAATTTTTATTTAAATTTATGTTTTTTATTTTATTTATTTATTATTATTATTATTTTGATAAAGAATAGAGTAAAATTCTCTGCAGTTTTTAAATTTAATGTTTGGCGTTCCTTTTAGGCATTTTTCCAGTACATTTAAAGGCCAGACGAAGGCTGTCCGCGTAGCGGCTAATTTATTTATAAAGTAATCTATAACAGAAACAAACTGTATTTTGTGCTTAAGATAAGAATACGCGTAGGATAAACAAGCTGCACTATCTTAACTACATATTGCTTCAAAGACACCCATATTGGTTTGTATTTACTTAACATCTAGAACTCAGATTAATATATTTACGTCGGAGTAATTGATATTTGAATTGCCAAACTGGATGTAAATTCGCCAATAATAATACCGTTTAAAATCATGATATCAATACCTCACAAATGATTCCAAAATTTTTTCATCGTAAATAATAACTAAAAATAATCCAAATTTCACTAACAAGGCAAAAATCATTATCAAGGAAAGATGTAAGTTACATAAAATACCCAAAACGTCTCCTAAAATATCCCTAAGAGTTGTCTGCTCAATTATGACTGTGCTTCCAGATTCATGAAGCTTAATCATTTTCGGAAATTCTGACAATATTGAAAAGTATCAAAGTCATTATAAACCTATCATTTTTTTTTATTTACAGAAGCTAAGGAAGAAGAAACGACAAAAACTTCTTCAGAATATATCATTCTTCTTTCTACCGGTGTGAAACACATTTCTGCTGTAACACTATACTCAGTTTCAGAAGAATTTCGATTCCGCAAAACGTATTCTTATGCTTTTAAATTAAGTCTCCAACGAAGTCCATTACAAATTATTTTAAATAAAAATATCTGATGTGAACATCAGACGACTTCCTTGTACGTACTATTAAATTACACACATCTTTTGCTGCGCTTCATTTAAGCATATTTTCTGGAATTTAATTACAGGTAAACTTCTAATACAATCAATTCAATTCTCACTTCGCGGGAACGCAAAAATACATAACAACATCATCATTAAAAATTGTAAAATACAGATAAACCTAAAATACCAAATACAGTTAAAAACAGTTTAAAAACTTTTTCGCGAATAAAAGTAGGGTTTCTACGCAAAAACAAGCAATTTGGCCAGCGAGCAAGAAGGCAAAAACTTTTGGCGCACAAAATTCGAAAGTTCACTCCGCAAAAAGACACTGAAGTTGATGCACGAACTGACTTAATTCGCCAACTTAACATCACTTTTAAATTGTTGTTAATTCTACAAATATTGCATGCCTATTTGCTAAAGGCATAAAAAACTTAGCCGGAGCATACGAACAACATAACTCTATCATTTTTAAAGCAAAAAATGCACAATTTACCAACATATAAGAATAATAAACTGAGCGGTGTAACAAAGTAGTAATATATACAGAGTGTTTCATCAAATCGGTTGAAAATTTTCAGGAAAGATGGAGTTCCCTCAGTCGATTAAAAAACACAAAGCAATGCAAGGTTGGAAACGTTTTCTGGTGCGATAGTGAAGATACAAAACACAGGAAGGGAAGGGAACGAACAGTGTGAGAATACACGTTTATTAAGCTCAGGACAGCGAAAATCTAGAAATAAGAACAAAAACAGACGATCTTCATCAAAGAAAGTGTTCGAAATTACGTTCGAAATGTATCCTCTGTAGAGGCATTAGATATTTTTTGAAGCAGGCAAGATGAAAAATGAGCAATCGCCTTCGCCGGGAATCGAACCACGGACCTCTGATATACCGGCTCAATGTGCTGACCTCTACACCAGGAAGGCGGGAGAAATACATTATATACTGCCCCTTTTAAAGAGCAACTGGTTTTTTTAGAGAACCCAATCGCCAAATACTGGGTGGGGAGAATCATCATCCACCATCCTTTTAGTTCGGGCGCCACTGTAGAGACATTAGGTTAACCCTCCAAGCGGCAAGGCCGTATATATGCGTTCGAAAATAAAGGCTCTCATATCGGCAAGGCAGCATGTATGAGTCCAAATATTTTGGGCCTCATAACAGCAAGGCAGCATATATACGGAAACTTAAATTTTGGCACTAAACGGCAAAGCAGCATATATGGGGCCTGTCCCAGAATGCCCGCCCCTCTCTGCTCTTAATGTAAACTGAGAGGTGATAATTTTCCTCTGCGGAAGGTAACTGATGAGAGGAAACTAACTATTCGCTAGGGGCAAACGGGTTTTTATCACTAGGTTTTGAATAACAACTCGGAATAAATAGCTCGCTCAAAACCTCCAGCTGTTCTGTGCTTATACCAGCTATAGTAAAATTAAATGTTTATGTACGTAAAAGGAATTTTATTTTTCAGCATAATTATTCTCCAAATTTTAGGTACAGTTTGGCAAAATGTAACTGCAATTTTAATTAAAACTCCAAGCAGCACAGTAATTGTAACTGCTACAGTAATTGTACTACAGTAATTGTAACTGCAATAATATTTTGAAATATGTGATTTCAATTACACTGCAATTGTAATTAGATTATGCAATTACTTTGCAATTATAATTAGAACGTAAGTACTTTTTAATTGCATCAATAATGTATGTAATTGCATTTTAATTCTTAAATCTAGCTGCAATTACAATGCAATGGTAATTACAGGCATCATAATTATATAATCTAAATACAACTATAAATTTTATTGCATCTAATCACAACTACAATAAAACTGTAATTGCAAATACATTATTATTATAGTCGCTAATTACAACTTAATTTTAATTGCAATTGCAGTAGTAATTATAACTTCTTAATTAGGAACGTAATTGTCCCTGATAATTGTAATTGTAAGTATGCAATTGAAATTGCATTGTAATTGTAATAAAATTATGCAATTACTAAGTAGTTATAGTTAAGAAGTAGCTGTTTATAATTACAATTTACGTAATTTCATTTAAATTACAATTATACTGTACTTGTAGCTCCAGTAAGTAATTATAATTATGTAATTAGGATATCAATTGTTTCTGATAAAAGCAGTTACATAGCCCAGGAAAATCATGATCTTAATTGATGTAGTTGTAAAATGCAATTGAAAACACATGGTAATTGTAATAACATTATGCAATTATTTTGTAATTACAGTTGTAATGTAATAATTTTTAATTACATATACAATTTATGCAAATGCATTTTAATTATAATTGGATTTTAATTGTGAAATCTAATTGGATATACAGTATAACTGTAATTATATAATCTAATAAAATTACAATGTAATTGTAATTACCTCTTAATTAAAATTACACAGGAAATGATTGTAATTATTTAATTGAAAAAGCTATGCCCCTTATAATTTCAGTGACATAGTCTAAGGAAATCGTGATAATATTTGAAATTTACTGTAAATCATAGTATATCCGAAATGCTTTCGCATTTTGGATGATGAGTTGTTAAATAATATAGCGGGATAATCACCTATAAGAAAAATATTAATATTTTCTGTCATGTCTTCTTAATCATCATACATGTACTGTAGTTTGTGATACCGGCATAAATTGGAGTTTATTTAAAGAAAGTAATATCGGCTATTTTATATAGACCTAAATGCACATAACGTTAGAAGCAAATATGTATGTTTATGATCTTCTTCGACATACATGTGAATTTAAATTACAAGATTAAGAAAAAGCAAGCAAAGAATGTATGCCTGTGACAAGGGATGTTTTCGCGAAGGCTTTCTTATGGGAAGCTGGTCTTGTTTTACATTACACAAGAAATAAATCATAAAAATTTCATTTATTCTTTCCTTTTCAGAAAGGGGATCATCAAGGACTAAACTACGTCTTATAATTGTATCCAATCGATTCTTTTAGCTGGTAGAAAAATAACTCTGACCTGCAATAAGTCTGCTTAATTGTTGTGTATAGTAAACATTTTACTAGTTCTATTTTTATTACGAATTGCTGCCCAGACGGGAAAGTGGTTCGTGAACCTGACTGCCATACCGAAAGATCCGGATTTGAATCCCGGATAAGACATGGATGTAAATTGGCTGTCCCTTTATAGGACGCAACGGTGAACCGCTTATCAGGTGCCTCCATAATACCGTGACCATCGCTTCTGGCTTTAGTAATGGCCATTGTCTAAAATGGCTAGTACTCGTCATTGAAAATTATATTATTGAGAATTAGTCTTTAATTGAACATAACACATACTTCCAAAAAATAGTTAAAATGCATTCTTTACTTATTCGCCTCTGAATGTTATATTACTTGGATTATAGTAAAGCGTCCCTTCTCAGATGCTTCTGTGGATGTCTTTCTAAAGGAAACTGTCTTATATTTACATCGCCAGTGAGGGAAAGGTCGTTATGTAATTGAATGAGACGAAGCATTTAAGAAGAATGATGTTGTATTCGTGGGGAATTTTCTAGAGGAAACTGGTTTGTATTCATGTTACATAGAAGGAAATCCATTGAGATGTCCAAACATTTAGAATGTCAGCCGGAATTCAAATCCGATTTGAACTGGCACTATTTAAAAGCCGTCTCATTTACTCGATTACTGCTGAGCCAAAACTCTTAATTGTTTCTGCAGTTATATGCAGTTATAGTTGCGTTAGTTTTAACAATAAATTAACTACAATAAATTACGAATTTTTCTAAGTCAATAATAGATAGATTAAATTTTAAAAATAAATGAAAGATCTTATAATTTGTCGAATGACAATATAAGAAAGTGCATTCGCCAGCGATGTTCGAAGTTTAATTAAAATCTCATTTTTCGCCCACTGGCAATACTTGCCAAATGGTGCTCGAAGTTTTTTTTTTTTTTTTTTTTCCCAGACATAATCGTGTCTACAATTTTTGTTTTCCAAGGAAAGTATTTTCTATCATAGATAAAAATGATGCGTCTACCTCAAGGTGCAGTACACAGCGAGTACTGATAAATTTAATTGGAATTACATTATAATTCTAGTTAATACGGATACAATGTTTTTAACGGCTGTAATTATATTATAGTTGTAATTGCAAAAACGTCAAATGAGTTCTATAGATTAGCATATTTGTATTTATTGGAAGCACCAATAATTATGAATTATGAAAGCACCACTGAACATTTTAATATCTTCGGTACTCAAGAGAGATTTTAACTACTCTCTTGAAATGTATATTCGATAACATATTCTTGTTGCTGTACTTCTTATTATATATTTTCCTACACAATTCATAAAGCTTTGCAGTGGGAAAACATTATATAGAGGCAAACTATATGCATTATACTACTATTTTTATTATTTATGTATTCCACCCTAAGCCACTAAGTGGAAGGCAGGGATGCCTTCGTTGAGGACTTTCTAAGGGAAACTAAGGGCTCGTATTATTTCTAAGGGCTCGCCAACTGTTTAAACATGGCTATAAAAAATTTAACTAATGCTACACACTAGTGAACTAATTCATATGATCGAAGAAAATGAGATATTGCACAGGAGTTCGTATGAAGATTGAGCAGTTATGAAAAAGTGGCAACAACAATTTTATGATGAATCTTTCACCATGAAGCAGATTTCTGTTTATATGGTATTGAACAGTTGGTTGAAAGTTCAGCCAAATGTTTGCACAGGCTATATGATTTAAATTGAAAAAGTATGTCAAATATCCTTGCCAATGCCAATGCATTATGCATTTCAATAAAACTTGACTCAGTAATAATCAAGCTAACTTATTTTTATAATCTCCTATATACGAAATAATAGGATTTTTAACCTTGTTGAAGTCATTTCACCACAGTATTCTGATTCATAATTAATTCTATCAATTTTTATTCGAGTACAAAGTTACAAATAAAATGCTTATGACAGATTAACTTATGTTAGATTAATTTAAATACAAGAAAAAGCATTCTTCATTTTCAAACACACGGAACATGAGATCCCAGAAATCGTCTTTAGATTCTTCATAAAGATTCAATATAGTAGATATTATTCGATACCCCATAGTTTCCTCGAAGTTGTTTCATACCTATTGACTTAAAAACACAATATATTGATAATGTTATTCTTACAGTATGCATCTCCGTGAGACTCGAGACCTTACAAGCCTTGTGATGACAATCGATATGCACTCAACGAAGGCCAACTCGTGTTTCGTAGACCGCATCTGTTAATGAACGCCATTTTTATTGCTTGAGACTATGCTAACAAAACTTATTATTATCAGCATATTTACAAATGTATCCATATTTAAAAATTTTAACAGTTTTACTGACCGTTTAAGTTTTACTGTTAATCTTCAAAATGTCAGAAATATCATTAATTTATAAGGTATTTCTCCCGCTTCCTCAACCTTCGTGGTGTAATGGCCAGCACACTCGGACGTATTCGAGAGGTCCGAGGTTTGAATCCTGGCGAAGGTGTTGCTCGTTTTTTACGTCTCTCAGCATCAAAAATCCTAATGTTTCAACAGTGGCGCCGGAACTAAAACAGGTGGTGGATGATGATTCTCCACCACCAGGATTTGGTCACTCGGTCCTCTAATCTCCTGTCTCCCTCTAAAAGAGGAAGTATATAAGGTATTTCTCCCGCTTTCTCAACATGCCTTCGTGGTGTAATGGCTAGCACACTCGGCGTGTATTCGAGAGGTACGAAGTTTCAGTCCCGACGAGGACATTGCTCATTTTTCACGTCTCTCAATATCAAAAATCCTAATGTCTCTGCAAATTAATTCTGATGAACTTCTTCGCATAAGTGCCTATAGTGTTTTCATTACATTTTAAACCTCAGAATAAAGAAATATAAATATTTTCCAATAAAATAAAATAATAATTTTCGCTGAACCAACTTCCCATAAACGACTATCTCTAAAAATAACTAGTTTTTTTCCACTAACAAAAATAAATAAAAAATATTACTTCTTTGAAGCAACCACCTACACAGAAAACCAAAATCGCCTGGAGCCATCATGATGGGGGGGGTTATTTTGTATTGTAAAAATTATTTGATTTTTCGTGTATCCATGTTTATAATTTTACATTAACTCTTATTTTACCCGCAAAAATCTTCGAACAGATTATTTAAAATTAATACCTCAAGAACACTGAAATACGGACATATTTCAATGTGTAATATTCCTAAAAGTTTTCCAGAAACTCCCTTTCTTTATATAGATGATTATAATATATTGAATTCACATCCATCCAAAACATTAAGCCGTCTTTGAATTTTCCCTAAGTGCTCTACATGTTCTTGTTCTTCACGCAAATTCCCAAATGGAATTGAAAGTCCTCTTCAAGAAGCATTTATAGCTCTTGTTTCAATGCACCGATCTGATCTAATCTGATTTTATTTACAGAAAATCTGAAAACTTATCTCTTTGATTGATAGATTATGAAGTTACACTTTAGTTTCTCTTAAACTAAACTGAGTAGACTGTCGGCGGCTTTCCATTCTGTCTTAACCATAAAGTATTACAACACAGCTGATAACATCAAAGTGTCAAAACAACTAAGGAATTTTTTGTCGCTTGAACTTGAAGTTTACAAATAAAGAGTCACAAACAAAACTTCGACTGCTTGCAACTTAATTGCTGACGCAAGAGTAGTTTTTTATTTTCAAATCAAAATATTAAAGCTCAAAAGACTAGCTTGACTTCTTCTGCTAACGCGCATTTTCATATAATTAAAAGAACAAAATTAACTCATCAATAGATAACTCATTAGCCAGAAGACAGGATTACCTCGTGATGAGTTTAGATTACCTAACCTTATACACTTTCTCGTTATTTCTCACCAGCAACAACGGGACTTAGTACTCTTCTCGTTAATTCTTGCCAAAAGAAAAAAAAAATACGTAATCAATTTTCAAAAAAAAAAAATTAAAGGGGTATTCCTTAAAAAGGAACAGCTAAATTTTCTTTTCATTAAAGAGGATTATATTGAAAAGAAATTTTGGGATGGTCAGAAAGCTATCTGTGCTGCAGAAAAAAATCACTGCAGAATATAGTAATTCGAAAGTAAGAAAATACTTATGGATAGGTGGTTAGAGATTCCTTGATATTGTAGTCACGTTTTTACTGATTCGCAAGTTTTGACAGAAGTCTCGAGAGTTTTTTATTTGAAAAAGAAATTAACATCCATGTGTGACAAAGAATCATCAGCGAATGGGACTTAATTAAACAGGATTCATATGTTTCGGAAATAAGAATTTGAAAGTGAATATTATTTTAGATGAAAAACTTCAGTATCAGAAATAGAATGGATGGAGATATTACTAGCAAGATCTCATGAAAGAAATCCCGAAACAGCATTATTGTTGGTTATCCAGTATGGAATACCGCGGCTTTGTATGCTACCTCAAAATGAGCGTGTTAAAATCAGAGAACTACTTCTCTGATTACTTCTCTGATTTTACACACAACTGGTAGATATAAATTATCAATATCTGATGGATTTCTTTTGTTATCTTTTGCTTAAATGTTGGAGCTTATTAAATATTCCAACAAAACAGTTAGTCATTAGGACAAACGATAAACATAGAGCGTCTGGAAGTGATTTGGGGCAACTAGGATATACGTCGGGATTTATATAGCGGTTACACCTGAAATGATATGGAAAATACCTATGGACTTCTTTCCAAAACTTAACCTATATAGCTTGGTGTCCGCCGATAACATCGCGGACGAAAACGTCGCGGAGAAAACAACGCAAGGCGAAAACGTCGTGCTACAAAACATCGTGGGAGAAAACATTACAAAGAGAAAACATCGCAGTTCTAAAACATCGTGGTACAAAATATCGTCGTCGAAAATAAAGCGGCTAAAAAACTTCGCAGTTTAAAAACATCACCGTCGAAAATATCGTGGTAAAAATTAAAGTATCTACAAATCATCGCAGGACGATAACATCGTAGACATGCTTTTTTCAGGCTTTAATGATTGAAAATGGATATTCCCATGATGATTTGTGAGCGCAAGATGGAAAAAAGGATAATTTTTGCTTCCATATTTTTTATTCACTAATAATTTTGCTGCTAAAGTAAGAAGGAAACTTAAGCATAGAAAATTCATGCAACTTATAGCACTTAATAGAATGTTAAACCCACATACTAGTTAACAATCTAAAGTCATTAATAAATCATTTTGTATAAAGTTTTTGCTGGTAATTTTTCATGAAAAGTATAATCTAAAAAAGATTAGAAAAAGGAAGGTAAGTAACTGCATGACGTTAAATATGAGAAAATTGCTAAATTATGAGATTATATTCTTCACTTTTGTTTTAATCTACTCTTATAGTAAAAATTACTTCTTGTTTTGTTTCAGTTTATTCTCGCAGCGTATAGTCAGTTACTTGAATGTTGATTTACTCGTTATGACGAAAATCAGCTATATAAAATTTCAGTAGTGTTTGGATTTATTAGATTATGCCAAAGCACACTACGGCTATCTGCTTAAGGGATGGGATTCCTTTGTGGGGTACATTCTCAGGACTGATTCATATGCACATTATACTTCAGGAAAATCACAAAAATCTTCTAGCACTTTAAATGTATTACTTAATTTTTCATATGCATTTCATTCGAAAGTTTCGTAGTTACTTATTAAACTTACAGTGACCAACTTCCTAAGCCAATTTTTAATGTTTTCCTTACTGTGTGTTTTAATTTTCAGAGTGTTTTAATTTATGCACTCCAAAAATCTATAACAAAATTAAAATTAATACTTCTGAATTTCTGAGTGAGATTCTATTTTGTGGCGATTCTTTGTCGTCGGAATTCTTTGCCGAGCAACTTTGAAGCGACTAATTTTTCTTGTAAATTTTTAATTAAAGATAAAATTTAATGAAATAAAAACTTAATCAAATTTCCCTTATATAATTTTTAAGGATAAAAACTGCACATATTTTACATTGGCTTTTATTTTCAGTGACTGAAACGTTTCAAGTACAATTTTTTTGTATTTAAATGACAAACTGTTTGGAATAAGAAAATGTAACATTTTTATGTATCATTTTAAATACTCTAGAAACATATGATTTTGAATATCAAACATAACTAAACTTTAAAATCCGGGTTCGCTTCTTTGCATGATTATTTTTTAATTAAATTCACCAGAAAGAATATTTTTTTAATAAATTGAAAGTATTTAGTGCTTCTACGCATTAAACTATTGGAAAAAGATATCTTGAAAGAAAGCATGTTAATTTCCAAATTTTACGTTTTAAATCAAACAAAAGTATCTTTTTGTTTTAATAATTTTACAAACCTTATAGATTTTCTTCATCTGTAGTTAACTGTAGTTTTAGTTTCACAGTTCATAATAATAAACAAAGATATACTGTGAATTAACTAAATCAATGAGAGGTGCGTTATTAGGTAAATGTAGAATTCAATTTATCCATGTACATCAGCGTAAATAACAAATGTACTAATTGCTTGTCTGATTTCTTTACCTCAAGATTAAATATTTTCTTCATCTTTCACTTCACAGGGAGGAAAAAAAGGCTTCTTTATCTCTTTTCCCGCCATAAAAACTCTACTACAGTGTTTATTATTGCATTTGCATGAAACAAAAGGAACAAAATGTTGCATATAAGTTTATATCTTCATAGAATTAACTATTTTTATATGGGATATGCATTCTCTTTAATATTCATGTAAAGCTTAATTAGCATGGTGGTTGTGATTCATACTATATATTTATACTTGTATATACTCGAATCACATGCTTCTTTTTTGAGTGCTGGATTGCTCATAAAAGTAAATAAACTCTTTTTTTTCATTTTATTATTGTAACATGACTAATTTTTAAATAAAGTGTAGTGGTGATGGTGAGTATATAAGAGGACTACATACAGTCCTTATTCGTTTTGTATATTGTCCGTATATAGTAGTCCTTATTATATTACATATTATAATAACATTATAATAATGCATTTTAGTAATATTTACGAATTCGCATTGATCCTGTGACACAACAAAGACATCGCAAATTTTATAACGTTTGTGTGTAAAGACCAGACACCAAATTTTTAAAGTTATTTTGACAGTTAAAACATGTTTCAGGAAAATGTGTATATTTCTCTTATTGGTCTGAAGAAGTATTTAAATATAAAGAAATAACTGCATATTGCACAGTTTTGAAAATACACTGCTAAAATTTATATAATTAAAAATTATTTAATTTTGGAAAATCTTGTTCCTCAGATTCTAAATATTTTCCATTCTCAGCGACAAAGTTTAAATTTATGTTTTTATCATACGTATAGTCGAGAAGTTTCGTCTCCTTAATCGAATTACATGAATATGTAATTTTATTGGAAAAAGATTAGAATGTTGTATTATTAATTATTCGTATTGCTGAAGTTTAGCCAAAAAAGAAAGAAAAAGAAAAAATGTCAATTAAATCTATATTTTAATATAATTATTTGATGAAATTATATATTAATTAAATAAATCTGTATGTATGAATACATATATGCAAAAGAGGCAAAGGGTTTTATCAAAAACAAACAAGGAAGGGCGATCTGAGTATGTTTGGTAAACTCCTAACTAAACTTTTCTGGGTTCTCTTTTTAAACTACATGGTAGCAGTAAAACATACAAGTACTAATAAGTTAAGAAATGCTATTTCTGTCTGTACGTGGAGCATCATCAGTAATGACCGAAATTTTCAGCTGTATTTTATTAAGCAAATAGCTTTAAGCGCCAAGAGGGAACAGATCCCCAGGAGTTAAACTTGATCGAAACACCCGCTCCCACGGTTGTCTCTCCTCAATAGTATAATTCATGGAGGTAAAGAAAGGACCTTCCTACCTCCATGGTATTATTAGCTGCAATTCTTCCCTCCCCCCCCCCCCGAGTTCCGCCACTTAGCTTGATTTTCAACATGCTCAGAACTAGAGCTTCAAGCATTAGTTTCGGGAAAAGTTCCTAATTGCTTTCATCTTGCATACAGATTGCTACAATTTCCAGCCAAACCCTGATTCTCACTTCTTTTTCAAAACAAATATATACTACTATAGATGAAAGAAAAATTTCATTTTATGAATAAAATAACTGAATAAAAATACGAAACTAAATCATCTAGTAAAAAATGAACTTTTGAAAAAAACTCATAAATCAATATTCTGAAAATTTTAAGTGCGGTGAACTATAGCATTTAATTCTCTCCCTTAACTTTTTCAGTCCCAATGGGTTGTACAAGTCCCAGTAAATGTTTAAAGAAGCCTAGATGGAATTACAAGCATCAATTTACTACATAGTTAATGTCTCACTGGTAGAAGCATCATTTCTAACCTCTCCACTACAAAATTGTCGCGCGCCTCTTCTTATAGAGGCTTAGTTACAGACTGTCAATTTCTGTGAATGTCATTTGTGTCATTTGTGATAATTACCAAGAATAGATAAAAATATCAAGTCATTTGAAAAAACAAATAAATTGGGACTGAAAGGGTTAAACAATTTAAGATGTTTTTTAAATTTTAAGTATTTAGTTATTCAGATTTACAGCAGCAAAATCATGTTCTTCAAACGCATTAGTTAAATGTATTTAACTCCTCAAAAAAAAGTATTTTTCCTTTCATTTAAAAATTTTATATTTTGACAACTTGTACATCCTTGTTTTTGATATTCTGTACTATATCACATATAAAATTATAAATTTTTGCTCATAAAAAATTCATAGATTCATGAGTCTATTTGAATTAATTGTGCTTCTTACATCCAAAAGATGTTTAATATGAAGACGAATATTAATAGAGTTTTATAATATATTTTCAGTGGGAAATATAACAAGCAGTTATATATTTCAGTGAGAACAATATTTCAGTGGGAAATATAACATATAACAAGCATTAAAATAATTGAGTCACAGGATCAGTAAGAAACCACGGTTATTACCAAAATAAATAAGGACAATGTACAATATAATAAAGACTACAAAGATGAATTAGGATAATATTTAAAATAAATAAGGGCTATATACAACTTCTCAGACTCCCATACCATCGAAACTATATAAAAATTAAACATGTTGCAACAATTAAATGAACAAAAAAGAGGGAGTCTGAGCAAACCAGTGCTCCAAAAAAAGCATGTGATTCGAGTATATACAAGTATTAATATATAGTATGAATCACAACCAAAGCCTTGCACTCATATTAAAGAGAACGCATATCAAAGTATAAGAAATGGCTAACTCCTTAAAGTACAAGGATGACAAAGATATTTGTGTTTGATTTAAAAGATAAACGATGGAAATCATGCCTTCTTTAAAGATATCTTTTTCCAAAATTTGTTAGATACTTTTAGTTGAATGCGTAGAACACTAAATACTTTTATTTTATGAAAAAATATTCTTTCTGATTATTTTAATTAAAACATAATCATGTACGAAGCGAACTCGGATTGTAAAATTTATTTATGGTTGATATTCAAAAACATATGTTTATAAAACATTTAAAGATATACAGAAAAAAGTTACATTTTCGTATTCCAAACAAATTGTCATTTAAGTAAAAAAAAAAAGTGTACTTGAAACGTTTCAGTCACTGAAAATAAAAGTCAATGTAAAATATGTGCGGTTTTTATCCTTTATAAAATTTAAGGGAAATTTAATTTTTATTTCATTAAATTTTATCTTTAATTGAAAATTTATAAGAAAAATTAGTCACTTCAAAGTTGTTAGGCAAAGAATTCCGACGACAAAGAATTGCTACAAAATAGAATCTCACTCAGAAATATTAATTTTAATTTCGCTATAGATTTTTGCAGTGCATAAATTAAAATATTCTGAAAATTAAGAAACACACAAGAAAAAAATTCAAAATTGTCTTAGGAAGTTGGTCACTGTAATTTCAATAAGTAACTACGAAATTTTTGAATAAAATATACATGAAAAATTAAATAAAATAATTTTAAGTGCTTAATAAGAAATGTCTAAATCTAAATTCTTTTTTACCAATGGCGGGCCCTCAGCCGACTTCGGCTTGGCCACTACTAAAGCCTACTTTATTATGGAGGCACCAAATAGGTGGGCCACCTTTGCCTCCTATGACTGACAGTTACAACCATGCCTTCTCCGAGATTCGAGACCGGGACCTTTGGTATCGCAGCCCGGCGCCCAATACCGTCTGGGCGGCCTAAATCCCAAAGTAAATGTAAACAATCCAATTTAAAGCCAGCACTCAAAACTCCATATTTTTTTTAATCTTGTGTGGATGTGGTGAGCTTGCGTAATGATTAAAACATATTTTTATTCTTCTCAATATAAAATATTCAAAATATTGTCAGTCTTAGGGAAATAGTCACCAACAAGGTTCACTGCACACATATGTGGGATGGCATCGTTCATTATAATCGGAGGACGCGACAAACTATGAGAATAAATCTTTTACTTTTCTGATGATAGAAGTCAGACGATGACGCGAATAAAAGATGTTTGAATGTAAAGGCGATTCCTTCTCTTCATCTGTAAATAATCTCATCTATTTCCTTCTACGTATGTAATTGCTTTGTAGTTTGTTGCAACTATTCATGTTTCATTAAATATTCAAGTTTTACGTAAATCGGACTAGTTTATTATCCCCTAGACAGCCACATCGAAAGTAAGTTTACAGACATCATATTCCTAGACAGTAAGTTCCGATTCTACAGATTTGGGCGCTTAGGCCGCGATAAGCCTAGGAAGAAGCATGATGAATATTACAAAAGAAGAGAAGTAAGTTTTGTTTCGATTATTTCTACATTTATACTTCTAAGAATAGTGTTGTATGATACTATGAATTAAAATGACTACCTTATTCTATTCCTAGAATTTCAAATTCTATTCCTAGAATTTCAAATTCTATTCCTAGAATTTCAAATTCTATTCCTAGAATTTCAAATTCTTTAAAGACTGGGCCTACTAAGTCAATTAAACTTTTACATCAAATTGTGTTTGGAACTTTGGGTGATCGAAAAAATAGAGCTAGATTGCGTAACTTTTGTGGTTTTCCATCTGATTTTAATATTGAAGAAACAAAACAAAAATTACTTAAAACTCTTACTGCAAATGATTTTATTTCTGTGTGTAATTTGTTACATCTTAATTATGATTCAAATCCTGATAAAAACTGTGATTTAATATTGAATAGTCCTTGTGATTTAAGCTTTTAAAATCCGAAAGTGATGACGATGATGAGTTATCTGAAAACGAAAGTGTTTATGATTCTGATAAAAATGATGATATTAATTCTGTTCAGTCAGAATCACCTCCCATAAATAACTCAGTGAATGAAAACATTATAATGTCTAGCAATATTTCCCTACAGTTTCGTGATATCTTAGAGACTGTTTCTGAATTTAATGGCACTGATACATATCCAGTTGAATCCTTCATTGGTGATTTAGAAGAATCTTTTTAATTATTTAAGTTATCGGAATTACAGAAAATTGTGTTTGCTAAAAAATTGCTTACTGGTTCTGCTAAAGTATTTATTAGGTCTTTGAAGGGTATAATATCATGGGACAAATATAAAGGAAAATCTTTTATCTGAATTTGGTTCTAAAATAAACAGTACACAACTTCATAATTTGTTACAGAAACGACACTTAAAACCTGGTGAATCACTTTCCGAATATTTAATTGCCATGCGTGAAATAGCCAGTCGCGGTTCTGTTGATGATTCATCAATTCTTGATTATGTAATCAATGGGATACCAGATCAGAGCAGTAACAAAATTATTTTGTACGGGTGTAAAACTATTTCTGAATTCAAAGAGAAATTAAAAATTTATGAGAAAATTCGCGTTCCAGATACGAAAAATAAGGGTTATTCAAGTACTATCACACAAAATAAAACACGCGCTGTACCTAGTAAGATTAAAAAGCCAAGGTGTTATAATTGTGGAAGTTTTGGCCATAAGTCGAATTTTTGTAACAATAAGAGTAAAGGATTTAAGTGTTTTAAATGCGATTTGTTTGGACACAAAGCCGTAGATTGTTCGAAAACATCATCTAAAAATATCCAAGATGCCAAAGCTGTTACTCCAATAACTCAGACTTGTCCGAAAGAAATGCATAAAACTGTTAATTTGGGTAATTTGCAGATTGATGCTTTAATAGATACTGGTAGTCAGGTAACGTTAATCCGAGAAGATATATATAAGAAGATAGGTTCTCCTGAACTTAAGTCGGCAGATCTACAGTTAACGGGGTTTGGTAATGGGAAAATTAAGCCTATAGGAAAATTTGATGGTGAATTCGAAATTTATGGTTCTTCATTTAGATCAAATATTTGTTTTATCGCAGAAAACAAGAAATCTGAGAATGATTCTGAAGAGCCAAAAAAATGCTTATTGCAATGGAAATGGTTCTGAAGAAGGATTTGAAAAAGTTGTTAATTATGGTTTTTTACTTCCAAAACCAGAAACTGATCCTGTTAGTATAGTTCCTGTTACAGTACAGAATGTGATCAAACTGGATACCTCATCCACAATCAAAGCAAGTGGCAATGATTTCCTGATTGTGAATTCTGACGACGTCCCGAGTGATGTAGATTCTGATATAAGTGAAAATGATGCTATTAAAGATGAATTTGAATTAGTGCAAAAAGGAAACTCAAGCACAATACAATTAGCTTCGAAGCTAACAAGGAGAAACGCAGAAGAAGGAGATTCTCAAAAGAAGCATGTTCCTAAAGAAGAGTCTCATTTTAGAGTTTATGATAAATTAATTGTTAATTCTACTACAAAAACTTCAGTAACATATCTGATAACAGACAAGCAAAAGAAACCACTGGAGACAAGGAAACTACAGAGACCACCGAAGAAGAAAAGAAGATTGAAAAGCAGAAGTCAGTTAAAAAGTTTGATGAAAACGACGCTGATGCAGAAAGCAAAGACGGAACAAAAGAAACTAAAGAAGGTGAGAAAAAAGAAACGGAAATGCAGATTCAGAAGACCCAGGAAAAAAATCGAAAATCTTTGATAATGAAATAACGATTTTGATGATTCCTGATTATAGACTTTTTCCCGACTAGACTAATTTCTCCCGATTTGACTAATTATCGTTTTAAAGACGTGAACTAATTTAAGAAGACTGAAGATGATTGCTAAGGATGAAATGTATGAAGGAAGAGGGCTTAAAGAAGACGCATTCGAATGACGGATCTTGAGATATCTAAGACGCATTCAGAAGACGTATCCAGACGGTATCTAAGAAGACGCATTCAGAAGACGTATTCAGACGATGTTTAAGAAGACGTAAATACGAAGACGAATCCAGACGAATTGTTCCAGACAACATCAAAGGAAGACGTGTTTGTGAAATGTATGTATTCAGATAGACTGTTAAAGATGAACGAGCACTGAAAGAGCATTGAAGAAGAGATAAAGCCGTTATTTCCGAAGATGTTAAGATGATGAGAAAAGATGGCTGAAATAAACCTTTTTAAGACGACTTTTCTCTCAATAGTAACTAAAAACTATTTTTTTTTTTATTTTATTTTTCAGATCCCTAGATGTAGATGGTGGTGCTACGAAAATGCGAGGCTGCATTCCATCAGGATGGACGAGCATTTGTGGGGTGGCATCGTTCATTATAATCGGATGACGCGACAAGCTATGAGAATAAATCTTTTACTTTTCAGATGATAGAATCAGACGATTCCGCCATAAAGACGATGATGCGATTAAAAGATGTTTGAATGTAAAGGCGATTCCTTCTCTTCATCTGTAAATAATCTCATCTATTTCCTTCTACGTATGTAATTACTTTGTAGTTTGTTGCAACTATTCATGTTTCATTAAATATTCAAGTTTTACATAAATCGGACTAGTTTATTAGCTCTTAGACGGCCACATCGAAAGTAAGTTTACAGACATCATGTTCCTAGACAGTAAGTTACGATTCTACGCATACATTATTTAAAAAAAAAAAAAAAAGGCGCGTGAAGATTTTCGTGATTTTCCTGAAGTATAATGTGCATATGAACCAGTTTCTGGGAATGTACCCCACAAAGGAATGCCACCCCTTAAGCAGATAGCCGTAGTGTGCTTTGGCATAATCTAATAAATCCAAACACTACTGAAATTTTATATAGCTGATTTTCGTCATAACGAGTAAATCAACATTCAAGTAACTGACTGCACGCTGCAAGAATAAACTGAAACAAAACAAAAAAATAATTTTCACTATAAGAATATTAGATTAAAACAAAAGTGAGGAATATAATCTCAAAATTTAGCAATTTTCTCATATTTAACGTCATGCAGTTACTTACCTTCCTTTTTCTAATCTTTTTTAAATTATACTTTTCATGAAAAATTACCAGCAAAAACTTTATAAAAAATTATTTATTAATGACCTGAGATAGTTAACTAGTATGTCGGTTTAACATTCTATTAAGTGCTATAAGTTACATGAATTTTCTTTGCTTAAGTTTCCTTCTTACTTTAGCAGCAAAAATTATTAGTGAATAAAAAATATGAAAGCAAAAATTATCCTTCTTTCCATCTTGCGCTCACAAATCATCATGGGAATATCCATTTACAATTATTAAAGCCTGAAAAAAGCATATCTGCGATGTTATCGTCCTGCGATGATTTGTAGATAATTTATTTTTTACCACGATATTTTCGATGGTGATGTTTTTAAACTGCGAAGTTTTTTAGCCGCTTTATTTTCGACGACGATATTTTGTACCACGATGTTTTAGAACTGCGATGTTTTCTCTTTGCGATGTTTTCTCCCACGATGTTTTGTAGCACGACGTTTTCGCCTTGCGTTGTTTTCTCCGCGACGTTTTCGTCCGCGGTGTTTTTGCCGCGATGTTTTCGGCTGTTACCATATAGCTTTACAGGAAAGCTTTAAAAACGCCACTACAGAATTGCATTATTGGATTATTTGGATTTTGGAAACGAGTATGAGCATTGTCTGCCATAGAGAAACTACAGGATCTGCACAGAAGAAATCACATTATATTGTTTTGTAGAGATTATCGTGATCCAATGCATCCCTACAATTTCGCTTTGATTTCGAAATCTGGGGTTTACATTGATTGCAAGGTTAACTTGTTTTACGAAATACTGCCGTCTTTATAGACTTAATGTTTTTGTATTTTATGCTGTAAATAAGCACTGAGTACTATAAAAATCCAATAGTCCGGCATACAATGATTGGACACATTCCGTAATCCAGCATACTTCTCACAGAAATGTCTGCTCGCTGCTTCCTGCCTGAAGGTGCTACTTGCTTTTCATTTGGATAATATTCAGAAAATTTTGTATATTGCTTAGCATCGTCAAGTCATTTCCACTTAGTCTTTTTTTTCCAAAACTTCTGGTTTATATATCATTTACATTCTAGTTTATCTTTCTGTTATTAAGTTAGAATTTTCCCTGAATGCTTTAAGTTGTAGAGTTTAAATATAGAAGTCGCTATTAAAGCCTTTTCTATACGACATGGAAATACGATATATTTCAGAGTTACGATAAACAGTTCTATCACTTAGGGCAGGATGATTTTAATGACACAGTCCGTAGTAGTGAATAAGGGGAGCGAGGTAATCCACTGATCATGTAGTTATACATGATATCATCATACATATTTTGCGGCGCATCTGCAAAGTTTTAGGTCTAAATTCATACAAAATTGAAAGTGGAAGAAAACGACATTCTTACTTCTTACTCTCCTACACACAACACTTGAATGTTTATAAAGAGCTTGGTACTTTCATAGAGTTGCTTGATTCCTTGTACAACACGTCTTTTAGATGTCTGTTTAAATCTATGGTTAATATGTTGGATTCTCTTCAGCATGATTAGCATAATGGCTTTTGAGATGAGGCTTCATTTTAGGAAATAGAAAGTAGTTTCCAAATCTGGCTGAGAATTATAACATTTGTCTTTGCTAGAAACTGCTTGACAAGAATGGAATTGCCTCACAGCTCATAATCATCAACAGAAACCATTTACTCGACTAAGTTTTGTCAGGTCTAACACTTGAAATTCTGTTCAGAAATTTGTCCATTACGTCTTTATGTAATTAACGGTCTGTCCTTCATAAGATTATCCCTTGCCAAACAAAAACTGTCACGGACATGGTCTTTACTCAAGATTTTCTATGGTCGGAGTGAATTATTTCCATAAGCAGATGGTTGACTTTATGGTTGAGAAATGCAAGCAAAGCACCTAGTTTCATTTTAATTTGCTTGAAAAAAATCGGTATTAATTCCTCTTTGCAACAACTCCATTGCTATTCTTTGACAGCTTTCGAATCCATGATAGCGGATGTTCACTTGATTTAATCTAACAGATAACTGCATAAAAACTTACGTCCATAATCAGACGAGATTTTAGGAAAACCAAGTTGAAATGCAATAATTATAATAGCTGTGATCGTTTGGCAAGTTTGCTAAAATTAGTTAAAACTTTCACAAAATTTTATGTACGTACTGGGTATTAAGGAAGAATTTCGCTCAAATTACGATCAAATCATATTATATTCATTTTAAAATACTGTTATCCAAATACTTTCCTTCACGTCGTAGATGCTTGGATTTATAAACCTCTTACAGATACTCCCAGAGTAAGAAATCACACCCTAGAAGTCTAGTAAACGAGTCTAAATCACCGAAAAACAACACATAGCAAAATAAAAGGCGCTTTAAACATCATAGTGCTATGGCACTATGACGTGCACTTTGTGTAGTGGAGTAGCAATATGCCTTTGCCGTAGCACTATGACGTTGCTACGGCAGATCTGTATTATTAATAATAAATGGCAATTCACACTTCTTGTACTTTTACAATAAAAGTATATATTAATTATGCATTTTTATTATACAAATTTTTATATCTTGTAATATTTTTGTTTTATTTTCTCTTTCATTTCTTTTATATTCATAGGTACATTTTCTTTATATTTCGGTTTTCATACTGAGGAATTTGTAGTTATCGGATTCAGTATAATAATAGTATTAAAAAGTTCTGATGTGAACATCGCATGACTTCCTTGTACTGCCTATTAAATGACACACATTCTTGCTGCACTTCATTTAAACTTATTTCCTTGAATTACTCTTACATAATTAACCAATTCCCAAGGCAAATTGAAAATGATATCAAAAATTGCAAATTTTGAAATTAAGTATCCAAATCAATTCTTATCGTACGGCAGTCAAACCTTATTTAAGATTACATTATTTTATTACTATAATTCCTATTTTCTTGCTACTACAAAGCACAGTGTAAAAATAAATGTTTAGGTTGGAAGGCAGATTCCAAAGAACAGGAAATTGTCTGCTGTCAATACTAGCATTTTCCTATTCTTTTATTTAATTTGACAAAATGAAAGCAAATATCGCTCAAGGTTCCTCTATTCGGTAGGGTCTACATTTTGTTCCGCAACCTTGAAAACAAGTAGCGTCTAATATACATAGCTTTACTATGACACAGTATTCAAAGAATCGAAATGAAATTCAAACGAACAGCTCCGAGGAAGCGGAAAAAGCCAATAATCAAGATTACACAGGAGCCAGATTTGCGGCTAGAACAGGAAAGCGCGAGAATGAAGCGAATATAGATATTATAAAAAGAGCGAATAATGAAGACTCCGTAGGAACCAGATCCGCGTCTAGGAGCAGGAGCGATGAAAGAGCGAATAATCACGACTCCGAAGGACCTAGACCTTCGACAAGCGCCGGAGCTCTGACAGCTGGGAATTCGAGGAACTAGTTCCTATAATCTACTTACTTTAAACAGATCCACGCACTGCAAGATTGAGGAGGGAAAACTCCATCCATTTGCAAACATGGGTGATCAGTTTCACTGAGTATGTCGGTTTAGTTCATGTTTTGTTTTTTAAATACTAGATGGAACACAAATAATCCAGAAGCATACATATATACATACATAATACACATACGCACATAAAAATAGGTTAGAGTTGTTTCCGGTAAGTAATAAAGGAAAGAATTCTAGAAATTTACATTAAGAGGAATCAGTTTTTCAGCACGCTTCCCAACAACAGTTTTCAGTGAACTGTAAAAGAACTGTCACTCCGTTTTTGCCGGAAGGCTGATCATTCGTTCAGTAAAGTGAATCGGTTCTTTGAATTGGTTCCGGAGCGAATTGTCCATTTCTAGTACGTACGTACGTAAAGGCATCACGGAAAAAATCTCTTTTGAATCCGTTTGCAATCCATTTCGGAAAAAAAGTTTCCTTTTTTCTGTCCGTACGCATAGACATCACGAAAAAAAAAATCTTCCAAGTGGATTCGGGAACAGTCAAAATGGAAATTTCTGTTGAAATGCAATAGCCGAAATTTTTCCCGGTTACATACTTCCTTTACTTCGCACAAGGGAGTAAAAAAACCCGATGAAGTATAAAAATGGAAATCTGAATGTATGTCAGAATGTGAGAATAATCCTTGTAAGTTGTGTATACAGGTTTTCTGCATTTTATGAAAGCTCAGCTTTCCCATTAAATGGTTCATAAGCAGAAATGTATAACGTGCAGACACGATAGCCATTAACTTACGCATTAAAAAACTCAATGAGGTTCTAAGATCTCAAAAAAGAAAAACTATCAAATCATTTCAAAACATTCATAAAACCTAAACACGTGTAAATTAAATAATGGTATGATAAAATATGTTTTAAATCCCGTGTGCTATAGTTTTTACTTCCTAAGCTGGGGGAAAAAAAGGATCTTTTATCTCCATCGCAATTACTTTTACTGTCAGTTTCATTACTGAACACTTCACTTCATCCTCAGTGAGCCACCTGAATGTTATAGTGAAGTAGTAAGTGGTGGAACTGTTGAAAATGATATGGTGCAGAATCCGGTTGAAGAAGATATAAATAATTCAACGCAGAAGAGGGAAGATGAGGATCTTTCTATTGTTTTACGATCATGAATTAATCTTACAATCATCAAAGCTTTGGTCAACCTATTATAAAGACGATTTTTTTTTGTTCGTATAATAAATTTGATTGCTGAGACTGATAGATTTTTCTTCTACCAAACAGCTTTTAGCAGATTATTCAAAATGTCTCGCAAATAACAGTAAACTTATATTGCTGTATCATACCATTTTTTAATAATTGCATAAAAGAAATACTGAACAAGAATTTTCTCTTCTCATTTTTCATTATGAAAGCAAAATTTGCTTTTTGATTTCTTTCATTAACCTAAAAAGTTATTAATTTAGGTCTTTCTTAAAAGCAAAGTTTCGTAAAGCGAATATTCATAGAACCAGGCAACCTGCATACCGCATTATTCTAGCTTAAAAAATTAATTTTATAAAGTAGAGTTTTAGACTTTTGCAGTTACTGACAGTTATAGGTATAGTAATACGTTTTAGCAAAAATGTACAAAACATAAATTTTTCTGCAGCTTCCTCTCCAAGAATAATGAATCCTTGTAAAATTTAACTAATTCGGCAGTAAAAAATCTTTTTAATCCTTACTGCCGAATTTAACTAACGTTATTGTTAGAAAATAGAACTCATTTTAACTATTTACCAACAATAACGTCAGAAATCAGATATCATTAATTGTAATTTTGCCCGTGTATGGATAGCGACCATATATAGGTATTGCTAAAACCTATATAGGGTTTTAGAGACATTACGATGTTTTGGAATCATGAAAGATGAAAAATCAGCAAAGCCCTCGCCGGGAATTGAACCACGGACTTCTGGAGTACGCGCTCAGCGTGCTGACCACTACACTACGAAGACGGGGGAAATACTTTATATACTTCCCCTTTTAAAGGTGACTGGGGTTATGGGGGACCCAATCGACAAAGCCTGAGTGTGGAAAATCATCATCCACCGCCCTTTTAGTTCGGGCCCCACTGTAAAGACATTAGGTTACTCTAAAGAAGGAGATATGAAAAACGAAGCAATGCCCTCGCCGGGAATCGGACCACGGACTTCTGAAGTACGTGCCCAGCTTGCATATCACTACACTACGAGAGCATGCTAAGAAGACCTGAGAAATACCTTATATGGTTTATATAGGTTATAACCTACATGTGATTTCCAATAAATTTCAGGAAAAAAAACCTTTTGCGACAACCAATTATTGATGCAGAAAATTTTTACTTGTATAATCGCTACAATTCAAAATTTTGTATCAAACAAAACTTATTTCATACTATCTCTAAAATCAATGATTTCTTTGCGAATGAAATGGTTAAAATCATACAAATTTGTCAATTTTTGTACTCCCCTTTTCCCTCCCTTTTTTCTTCTCTTTTTACTTCCTTATACGAAGTAGAGGAAGTACTGAAATCGTAAAAAGTTTCGAGTATCATATTTCAATGAAAATACCCACTTGAACGAATTTTTTGCATGACAGCTGTAGGTACGAACAGAATAAAGGATTTTTCCCCCGAAAAGAAATTATAAAAGGGATTCAGAATGGATTTTTGTTTTCGTGACATCTGTACGTATGTATGTATGCATCTCATATAACTCAAAGAGGATCAGCCGGAGAACGTTGAAATTTTGTATGTAACTACTATAATATCTAGTTGTGCAGATTCTCGTTTCAATGCAATCAGCTGCACCGAACATATATATGTCTACACTCATAGCCGGGTCGGTGACTTCTGTTTTTTATTTTTAGCTTATATGTTGGGAAATTGTGCATTTTTTGCTTTAAAAGTGGATTGAATTATATGTTTCTTGTGTTCCGATTAAGGTTGTCATGCCTTTAGTTAATTTGCACACAACAGTAGTATTATCAACAATTTAAAAGTGGCGTTAAGCCTGACTTGTCGGCTGTTTGTTTCAGTTTGAAGTCCTTAGTAGCATAGTGAATTAAGTCGGTTATTGCACCAACTAAAGTGTCTTTTTGCCCAATGGGGCCGCAAGTTAACTTTCAATTTTTATGCACCCAAAATTTAATCTTTCTAGACGTTGGCGAATTGCTTATTTTGGCATAGAAACTCTAATTTTAATTACAAAAATTATTTTTTTAATCGTTTTAACTGTATTTGGTGTATAAGATTTTTCTGTATTTTACAATTTTTAATGACTATGTTTTCATTCTTTATATATTTTTGCATTGCCGCGAAGTAAGAACTAAACTGATTGAATGAGAAATACATCTATAATGAAATTCGAAGAAATAAGTTTAAATGAAGTGCAGCAAAAATGTGTATAATTTTATATGCCGTACAAGCAAGTCAAGTGGTGTCAGAGTTTTTCTAAAATATCATTGATGGCGTAAGGAATTGCTTATTAATTGTGACAATCTTTATTGAGGGGAAATATAATTTTAAAAATTTAAATGTGTAGTGAAAGCAGCGTTTGAATTTCATATGTTTCCGCTATAAAGGTGTCTCGTGACAAAATTATCGTGAGCTATCTCATTCCATTCCTTTCTTGGATAAAAACTATGGTTGTCTGGCAGATGTTACAAAAATTCATCGTGCAAACCTTTTAGTTCTTGTCATCGTGGATAGTAGCAGAAGTTGCTGCTACAACCGCCAGCTTGCAGGTTCAAACCCTAACTTGAGCGTTAATCCGTGTCTTTTTCCTTCTTCCAAGAGTGTGATATCGCCTACCCCTGCGTGCATCTTAGTCAACATTTTCGGTGATAAGATGGACATTCCTGACAATTATTACAATAAAAAAAGACGGTGAATTTTTCAATATTCTTTGTGTAACTCTATATACAAATAGAAGCATAAAAATTTTCTCCTCCCTAAGTTGTAGATATCGTTTCGTAAAGGCAAAACGTTCTTTGTTTCTAATAAGTATGACTCCAGCTTATCTTGTTACAAAAATACTTCCTATTAGAGAAGTCAGGTTCAAAGGTGAAGTGAAAGAGGGTGGAGAGTGACCTATTTAAATCTTGCTGTTTAACTTAATCTGCAGACAAAATATGAGCGGTGGGAGAGGGGAAATCGTACCATAAACTGGACTTTGGATAATGAATAGTTTCCATACGAATAACATATTACATAACTTATATCCATGGAATGGTATCATAGGAACTACTTGTTGTTTGTCGCTGTTGATAAAGTTTGCGTTACATTTTTTATCCGCACTGTACATTCAAGAATTCTAGAAGCGAGAAGATTATCTGTTTTTATTCTTAATTAGGTATTTGCATGAAGAATATTTAATAGTTGTCAGTTTTCCTAAACACTCTTATCTAGATAAGGGAGATACAAATATCTGTAGCTACTATCAAAACCCGGTAAAGGAGTACATAATTTTAAGTTTAAGTTACATATTTTTAATTTCCTTAATAATTGCGCTTGATTGAAGTAGCATGCAAATGCTTATATATAATTCTGAATCGTTTTCTTGCATTAAGAGATTCCTTTTTTAAATATATTTTCGTAATTTAAAATGAGATTTTTGCTATATTTTTAATATTACGTTTTTGCTGCTTTATAATTTTTTTTAATTCTGAAATGCGTACAGATATTAGTATCAGTTAAACTATCTTAAATTTATCGTAGAAATCTCTGCCATTTAAACTCTAAACTATATCTAAACTACAGAATACACTGCACACACGAATAGTTGGAAGTATGAGTTCACTTTCTTCTGTGCTGTTAATGGCATTTTGAATGCGTTTTTGTAGTGTTTTAATTAATGCTGTTGAGCTGCTGAGTTTTTAATTAATGCTATTGAGATCCAAAATTTTGCTCTCTAAAAGAAAGTATTACACTTCCGTGTTTTCTAATGCAACGGAGTTTCAATTAATTTCTTATAATTCATAAGGATCCATTATAATGCATCTTAGTTAATTGCTTAATACGTATTAAAATCTGATCCTTCTCGTCTAGCATGAAATAGAATAGAGGATCTATAAGAATTTTTTCAGTTTCTTTTTGCATCTACTGATATCATTCCATTCTTCAAACAACGTTTACTGAAGACGCCTTTGAACACATACTCTTTTGCATACTATCATGTACAGGAAACACAGCACACAAGATTAAGACACTTGTGATGTACGTATACACTTACTTAAAACTTTGCTGAAATCTTGGCTAAGGTATCAATAGCCTACTGCTTCGGTTTGTATTATTATGTACAGGACACACACCACATAAAGATAAGACACTTATGATGTAATGCTCTGTACACCTACTCAAACACACCTAACAAATCTTGGCCGAGGCATTAATTGTCTACTGCTTCGGTTTATATAATGTTATGTACACACAACACAAAGATAAGACACTTGTGATGTACCACTCCGTACACCTACACAAACACTTTCCTAAAATCTTGGTCAAGGTGTCAATCGTCTATTCCTTCAGTTATGTGGTTCCTGCAGAATTTTAAGTTCATTTACTCGGGATATCCGAAATAATTATACTCAGAAATACTGCAGAGATTTAACATGGTAACTCAATAGGAAATTACTCTTGAGTAATCTTAAAAGATTTCGGCATTAAGCAAGATTTCACATTAAAACATTCTGCTACGGCTTAATTCTAAAAATTTGCGATAAAAAGCTATGGATTGAATTGTGGTATTGGATATGTATAAAGCAGAATCAAATTTTACTATTGTGGGAGACCTTCAGTTATTTTCTTATTCATAACATCCTTTCGAAAAACGGTTACTCACTTTAAAATCCCTTATTTTATCAAACAGAGGTACCGATTATTTTTAAACCAAATTCAGTCAATGAAAGACACATAGAGATCCATAGACAGACATAAAGATCTATATAAATGCGCATATAGATTCTTTCCTAGTTAAGTAACTTAGGGCTCTGATTGTGACAGATAACAAAAAATTGCAGGTAAACACTTTTCTATAAAGAATTAATTAAGCTTATAAGGAAGCTTATTATTATGGAGCCGGGAATCAATAATTCTGAAGTAATGGAAAGCAGATGAATGGAGAAACATAAATGAACTCGGTGCACACAGTTGATTCAGGTGTCATTCAGTAGCCCGTCTTAGGCAAAAGTACAGTAATATATCTAGAGGATATATTATAGTTACTAGCGAAACGATAGATGAGCACATTAAACATGTGGAGGACGTTTTTACAGTGTTAAATGAAGCCGGCCTCAAGGGGAAACCAAAGAAATGCAAGTTTGCAGCCAAGGAACTTAGATATCTCGGTTATAAAATCTCGAAAAAAGGGATCTAGACTGATGATTCCAAAATATTAGCGATTAAGAGTTATCCACCGCTAAGATATTATCATCTATTTTGGCCATGCGTTTTTATTATAGAGTATTTATCATGGACTTTGCGAAGATGGATGAACCCTTGTTAGTTCTTAAACGAAAAAAAAAAAAAAAAAAAAAAGATTCACGTGGACTGCCGAGGCGAACATAACGTTTTAAGAATTAAAGCACGCTCTAATTAACGCCTCAGTTCTCGATTCCCGAAGGGGGACCAAAATTTAGAAATTGCAAAAATTCCATGTTTATATCGGGAAGCACCCCAATAACAGTATACTCAGACCATGCGGCAGTTAGTCACTTATGTTTGGGGGAAAAAAATCCTTCAACCTGACTTATACGTTGGACGTTGAAACTGCAAGAGTTTAATTTAAGTATAAAACAAACACCGGGGAAGGAAAACGTAGCTGCGGATGCCTATCAAGAATTAAGATTGACGAAGAAGGAAATTCAATCAGATGTACGATGCTAACTTCCAAAGTAATTGAGTCCCGTGGTGGAAACAATAATTTCGGAATTAGAGACGGACCCTGAATTCAAGGATATTTACTCATATCTTGAAGACCCCGAACAATTTGAGCATGTGGACTTAACATCTATTCACAATAGGGCGGCCCATTATGAACTCATTGATAAATTACTATTTTACACGAAAATAACTAACGATAATCAAGAATACCGGCCAGTGATCCCAGCGAGTCTACGCCTAAATATTTTACAGGAGCTGCATGATTCACTCAATTCAGGTCGTTTAGGTTTCAGAAAATCTTTGCAAAGGGTCCACGAAGCGGTTTATTTTCCGCAGTTACAGAGGGTAGTAATGGCGTACGTCAGGTCATGTCATTTGAGTCAATTAATAATTGACGTTAATTACAACCCGTTTGGGTACTATAATAACATGAAAACCACTTTCCCAAATGAATTGGTTGGCATTGATTTGCTCGAACCTTACCCTAGAACAAAAATAAATAAAAACAGATATCTGTTAACTATCATTGATAATTTTTCAAAGTGTGTGGAAATAATTCCCCTTAAACTTTTATTACTCTTTATTTTTGCTTTCGTCCGGAACCAATGGAAGTTAAGTCAGGAATCCCAGATACAACAGTTCGCTTTCGAATCGTTGAGTTTCTTAATCAAAAATTCGTTAAAGTTTTACAAAATGGGAAATAGACAATAAAACAAATTCCGAATTCTGTCTACCAAGTGCTCATATTCGGGTGGAGGACTATTTTATTCAAAATTGATGGCTCTAGGTACTAGGTTCAAAATTGATGGCATCTAATGTTTTTGCACAATGCGAGAAACATACTTAAATTCGTGCATATTCCTCATTATTTAATTTCTTTAAATAATTTAATAATAATAATATTTGGTGGCAACAATTTGAAAAGTTATTCGAAACAAAATGCTGTTACGAGACTAATAGTCCTTTTGAGCTAATGCCCCTTTAAACTGATAATATAAGTTGTTCTTCCGTGAAATGGTTACCAAATAGTGAAACTCGGATTTTAATACTGCAATATTAGAATTTATACTGAATTTTAATCCTAATTTTGGTACCTAAGCTGCGTCTCAGAATGAATTCCCATCAGAATTCAAAATTCTTTCTTCAGATCTGTTCATTAGATTACGAATCATTGCTCTTTTCCCTCTAGACTTAACAAAATATCTTGCGAAAAACCTTTTTTTTTTTTTTAAATAAAATTATATTCGAGGGTACTATCTTTAATTTTACTAAAATAAGCACACAAAAAAATTGTTTTGCCTTTACCAAGAGAAATTTTTATCTGAAAGTTATACACTAACAGAACAACTGTGATGTAAAAGGCGTTGATGAGTTCTTATAGAAAAGATAAAACCAAATCTTCCTTGCCCTAAAATGAAGTCTTTTGATATGATAAAGAGAAACCCTTAAATTAAAAAGAATTAATTATGGACCTCATTAAACGCAACGTGATCTCAACTTCATCTAATGCATTTCTAAGACTCACTCACTTAATCTATCAACAAAGAAAGCGATTAGCTTCTGGCAATACCAATCAATCCATTTCGTTATCACGGCTTGCAAAAAGGACCAGGATATAAGGGATGATTTGAGAGATAAGGCATAAATATTTTTCTTGTTGGTAGTTTCATACGATAAAAAAACTACAAGATCAAGGACGGTGAAATAACTTTTTCAAACAATCACGTACGCGTACTTGGCAGAAAAGATCAAACTGATCTGTAATTAACTTACCATAACCAAATGAAAATGTGGTGGGAATAATGTTAATAATCTTTTTCATATATGTTTAAATTGTAATCAAGAGTATTAAAATAGCTTCGAATTTAAACAATCGTTAATTCATCTCTCGTAATTGTATTATTCTTTTATATTCACTTATCACGCATTTCCATGTATATGCCGAGAATTTTTGGCATAATTTGTACTATTACAAATTTCGAATCTTTTAGACAAGTTAGGTTAGGTTATTTAATTAAGGTAAAGCAGTCCGAGGACTGTCTGGGTATAGAAAAAGATGCCTTCGAAGAGGACTTTTTAAGGGGAGCGGGCTCCACGTTACAGATGAATATCTACGTGTTTACCATGAGTTCCATTATATTCACGTTACACATAAGAAAAACCACGAAAACTTCCATGCAACCAATCCGATTTTAGGGATTCAAACCCAAGTTAAATTACTACTATTCAGTAAATTGACCACTCGGCTATTGGTGGTCTGCCTTGTATAGGATTCAAAAGGATTTAAAAATGCTTCATTCATAAAATCGATATCATATTGCTGCGTTCTACGGGTGCATGGATTTGGAGTGATTCATGAGAACAGATGTGAAGATGAATCAAAAGACAACTTATTCGCCAGTATTACACAAATGAGTTCCAAAGATACGTATACAGTCGTCGAAAAACTAAGATAAACACGTTGAAACAATAAGCAACACAGCCTTCAGGCTACAACGTTGAAGACAGCTTTATGGCAAAGCACTAAAATACAACTCCGGACTCAGTTCGGTTTCTCAAGCTAATCTCTGATCTCAAGACACTACTACTGAACTCAACATAACCTTACTCCGCGCAAAGGCAGGGTATATATAGCTTTTAACCTACCTTCGAGAACATTCTTGAGGAAATCAGCTAGGAATGCGTTCTAGAATGATCTTGCTCCTTCTATGGCATATCGCAAATTTTGTCGTTAAATGGGCGATTTCACGCCAAATGTGGCAACTCCGCCTTTCCCAGCCACTTTCTGGCAATTCTAGCTCCGCTTTGCGGTGAATCTATCTTACCGCTGCTGGGCATTTCTTAACAATATGTTAAATAACTGGAAAAAAAATATTATTTTTATTTGATATGATCTTAATGTATATTAACTAAATCACTTAACGTCAGTATACGACTCGGAATTTTCTACCATTTCTCGCAAATATTCTCATGATTCACCATCAACAACATTATTCTCATGATTTCACCATCAACAACATTATTATTCATCACATATATAATATCATCAGCTCTGTCCACAACGTTGCTCAGAAAAATGGATAGCACTTGCTTTAACGATAGCTAACGAGGATCCACAGCCGAGCAGTTAAAAAATAGACATTCAATTCCTGACTTCTGAGTTTGGGCTCAGCCCAGCTCACCTTCTGCCATTTTTGATCCTAGACCAAAATGGCAGACCAAAAATGAAACCTGGCCTGTACTGGCTTAATGAGCCAGTTTTAATCTTTTTCTTGTGTTTCCTTTTTAGGACATGTAATATAGATTGGTAAAAACCTCCAGGTCGTACACCAATTACCATGGATATGACCTAAGACCTAAGACTAGAACCGTCTTTTATTCGGGGATGGTTCAGGGTCGACAGGGATCATACTGGTATTATCTTGTCTGCCCGCTGGCTGCTGGGTAGCAACATTGTTAGATACTGTGGCTTTCCCATCATAGAGATAAGAAAGGTCTAACTTCCTACCTCCATGGGCTTTCTTTGGGGGTTACGCCTCATCCGGTCCTCTGCTGAACGACTGACATAGCAGATAAAACACCAATTAGAATATATTTGTGCCCAGGAGGAAAGCTGTCATCATATTTAATATTATCTGAGCCTACAGTTCGTCCAATGCTTTGCATAAATGTGCAAAGCCCCACAGTATGTGCCCCACAGTCTCCAGAATCTGGACGCCAGTTTCTGAAAGGTATAACCCAGGGCAGGAGTTTGTCTCTTTTGTTTTGTCCATCAGTAAATAGGACTATGCCAAATCTGTGCTTTGCCATTTAAATGTACCCCAAAAAAATTATATGGTTTCTTCTCCGTCAAGATTTCTGCTGTCTTAAATTTAACAGTTGATTTGTAAAATTATGAGCTTTTTATGTCCTATGTGTTTTAATGTTATGGTAGCAAAAGCATTTGGAATTTTCTACGTTTTGCTTTATTTTGTACTTTGATGTTTTATTGAAAATTGTCGTTCATTTCGCCATTTCTTCAACAAAACTGCAGTCGTTATTTTACTTTAAATTAATTCGGAAGGAAAAAGCACACTTATGATTATATACAATTAAAACGAAAGCTATTAACTACTAAACTCGAGTGAAACAGAAATAACAGGGGAAAAAAAACGGAAATCAAGTAAAAGGCTTAGCCACTGAAGGCAAGCTTTCGCTCAAGTTTCATCTCATTCTAAGAAGACTTTTCTTTACACAGTGTCACAACGGGCCTTATGACAAGAAATATTTTGTAAAATATAGAAAATATTCTGCAAAATTTCACCTTCCAAAATATTGCATTCTGCTCTTTGAAACTAATTACGCTTTATTTGAATCACTTTATACATACTATTTACGGCGTAAAGTAATAGCAAACGGATATTACTTTGCGGCACTCGCGGAACCACTCTAAGCTCGCACATTTGAAGGAGTCGGAATGCTTGAATCTAGCGCCTAGGAGATCTTTTGCTCTAGCGGTAGAGGATTCCGCTCCCAAGTCACGGCCTCAAGTTCTGTTCTCAAGGCCAATAGATCGCAATTCTGATTTGGCTCATAGATGTCACCACAAACAAACGTCGGCTAAAAGCACCAAACCGTCGAAAAACTGCGATCAGTAAGTCATTACAACAGAGTTTTTTAAACTGTGGGTTAAAAAAAAAAGGGAAAACATTTCGACGCATTCTTTTTATAATATAAACGTTCATTTTCCTTGCTTTGCACGAGACGCTGTCATTTCGCCAGTTACTTACTTAAAGTTTTCACATTGTTGTATGACTTAAAATTAGAAATTAAAGTTAATGATCTGAAACTGCAATTGTATATTACAGTACAAGAGAAAACATTGACAGTTTCACTCACCGTGTGCCGGATTTGTGCAATACTTAAGGGGTCCAACAAAATTGTTGTAAATATTATGGGGTCTTGGAGATCGCTAAAAAATCCCTATGATAAAAAGGGGTCGCGACTGAAAAAAGTTTAAAAACCCTGCATTAGAGCATCACTGCTACCACAACGTTTTTGTAAATACTTTAATTTTTGCGAACTGCAAGTAACTTTATTTTGTCTTTCAGTCAAGTATCTTTCGGGCAAAGTCTAAAAATTAAGGAGAATTTGGATTAAATTTTTATTTCTAATTCTGTGCCCATTCGTTAATATAAAGGGTTACAATTTTGTTTGGATGATATTTAAAAATTTGACAGCCAAGTATTTGAAATTCATAGGTTTTGCGCAATGTTATAAAACTGGGAAATCTAAATTTTTAGATTTATTAATAAATACAAACTCCAAGGGATATTACTGTTAATGAATTAATAGAGTCATCGTTTCATCAACTGATTCTGAAAATAAATTAGACAACACATTTATAAGTGAATAGACAGGTGTTTTGTCATATATTGGATCCATAGGAATATGCGACAAAATCCTGATAAAATATTAGATGAAGGGGGGAGAGAAACATAGCATGCAATGTATACAGAATGAATTTTAGCGTTTGCTGCACTAATATTATTGGAAGAAAAAACTGCAGAAGTTTGGTATTGGCAGAAAACGTATTGTAGAAAGGGAGATCTTCTTAAGAAAAATTAGCTCTTATTCACGTTATCCATTTAAGAAAAAAAAAACGAATTCTTCTATTCAATCTTTTCGCCTGTATTTAAATCCACCTCAAAATAATCGTGTTTAGCGGTTTTACTTCTAGTAAGCAGGTGGATTTGTATTTCTGAAAGTTATACTAAATACTAACTTATAGTCAGTATTTATTTCATTAATATCAGCAATTAGATCATTTATTAAGTTTCATTTATTTAACTTGAAAAAGAAATATTACACCAACAGAAGCAGCGACTGAGCAAGAACAAGGCGCTTCAGGCAGAAGCAGTATCTATCTCCAAAGTCATCATATACATCACTCAGAAAAATATACGGGCTATCCTCGTCCACACTGGCAGTCAGCCAATACTTTTGTCCATTTTCAACCATCATCATATATCCCTAATATTCATGCAAATTCAAACAGTTTTACGTAGGCATTATCATGTTATTACACTTGACGAAAACCACAAAAAGGTTGATGCAGCCAGCCCGGTAGCCGGGATTCGAACTCTGGACTGAGCTATCATTGTTTAGCGGCTTTACTACTCTGCCAATGATAACTCTGGACCGAGCTATCATTGTTCAGCGGCTTTACTGCTCTGCCAAACTTAAACTTAGTGATTACTAATACAGTTCTTTAGTTCTATGCTGATTTGGATGAAAATGTACTATCTGCAACTTTTTTGAAGAAAGGGAAAATCTGGCGTTTTTCTTGCAATGGGGGTAAAATCAACGTAAAAATTGTTTAAAAAAACTTTTCGTCCCAAACTGACGTATATGTGATACTGCCCTAAGAATAACTAAAATTTCATAAATGCAAAATTTTGGTGCTATAGTATTATTTTTTATATATTAAAATAAAAATTTCTTATGCATAAATGAAAACGGAATAATGGCTTTATTTCAGAACCTATAGAAACAAGCTACAGTTCCTACACACGCATTCAGACTATTAAAATTTTTTCTTTTTGAAATGATGCTGATTTACACAAGGGTGTGCCTTATCTTTCAGTGGTTGATAAAATTCTGATCTCTTTATTATTATCCTCTTGCCTAATCGCTATGAATTTCAATCAAGGACAAGGCTACGCAAATTCCATGACTTTCACATGTGCTACATTTAATCGTCAATATCCATTTTTCGAGATTTTTCGGCTGTTACTGTTTTGAAAATTATACCGAAATTGGTATTTTGAGCCTTTTCTGGAAATGTGCTTGTCTAGAAATTATCTTTTAATTACAAAACAAAATTCCGGACAATTTTGGCTCATACCAAATATTCAAGTAAATATATAAATAATATATAGTAAATAATTCAAGCTCATATCCAAATATTCTCATACGCATCATATTCAAGTAAACAGAATGTTTATTCATTTTGCAGATGTACTTCGTAACTTTAATAGCAAAAAGTTACCTAAAACTATTTACGCCGCATATGCGCATAAAACTATTTACGCCGCATTACTATTTACGCTATTGCTTTAAAGCAGCTTTAATAATATTTTTTCTATTAAGAGCCTCTTCATGTGTATCTAAATGAAGTTTTGATGTAGAATTATTTGTAAATTATTTGCTGTTATACTATAGACATAGGATTTTTGTTGCTAGACACGTGACTCGAACCCTGAACCTCTCCAATACGGGTCGAGTATGCTTTCAATTACATCACGAAGGCATGTGGAAAAAAGGGAGAAAATACCTTACATACTCATCCTTTTTAAAGGGTGACTGGGGATTAAGGAAACCCGTCGCCAAATCTTGGTGAGGACGAATCATCGTCCGCCACATTTTTTTAGTTTGGGCTCCACTTAGTCATTCACTCCACTGAGTCATTAGGATTACGTGAAAAATATGCAGTGCCCTCGTCGGGACTCGAACCCTCGACCTTTCGAATACACGTTGAGTATGCTTCCACTTACATCACGAAGACACGCGGAAGAGAAGGAGAAAATACCTTATCACAAGGAATATCGAAAATAATTTTATGCTTTTTTTCGTTTGTATGGCTTTGATATTTGATTTTTATCTCTTCTGTCAGGATACTAGCATCTAATTATTTTTAGTCCAAAGGGACTTTGTCCCTCAGGGACTATTGTGTATCGAATCACTCTGAATGTCAGTTTCACTTTTCAAACTGTTGCTACCAAATATTATCGCCCTATATTATATTTGAAGAAACTAAATAATGAAGAATCTGCATAAATTTATGTATGTTTCTCGCATTGTGATAAAACAACGGTACATTGAGCCATCCAGTTTTGAATGACTTAATCCTACTGCGAATTTGAGCATCTGGAAGCCCAATTTTCAAATTTGAAATCTGTTTTATTATCGATTTCACATTTTGTAAAACTTTAACGAATTTTTTATTAACAAACGCAAGGATTTCAAAGCGAGCAATGGCAATGTTGTACAGGGAAAATATTTTTTTCTCCAGCGCGTGAAACTGTGAATCGGAAATTCTAAAGATATGCTCAATTTAAAATTATTTTGCGATATTGATCTTGAACTCAATTTTATCATTTACGTACGAAGAACATAATATTTAATAAATAAAGGTAATACACAAAATGTTAAAAAAACGCCCCTTTGGACGTAACTTAAAATCTGAAACCTTTCAGATTTTCTTTTTTATTTTAATTTTTGCAGTCATATATTTATGACAAATAAACAACTATTAATCCCGCTTTAATCAAATTACTACACATCATACAACATTAGTCTGAAGTGATGATAAATATTTTTATTTACCTTATTAGTAGATACATAGGATTTCTCCATATGGAGCACTAAATTTATGCTGATGCAGAGATCAGAAACTCTAGCTAGATTAAAAGATAAGATTACTAGATGACGATCACTGTGATAAAGACCATGAGCATTAAATTTCAGAGCAGCAGAATGGTGGTAAACATGCAGTAAGCTTTAAAGGAGAAAGTACATTACTTGGATTTTCTCATGCGAGCATTCTATTGATTCCCTACGAGCAATTAATGTATATTTACTGATCAGTATTAATGAAGTGATATTACTATATAACTTTAATTAGTTAATTAGTGGGAAAAGAAGAAAAGGCATCATCAGATCTTTACGTCTTAGTCCATCAACATTCTTGGCGATGTAAGTAAAATGCAAATACGTATTAGATTTTATGAACTTTTCTCTATCTCTTACTTCAATTTATTTTTAAAGAGCGAACAAAACAAGATGGCCATTAATTGGAAGAAACTGCTAAACCTTTCTCTAGAACTTGGTTCGTATTTTCTTTTCCGTAACAGCTTTTAAAACTTTGAGGTTTTTAACTCTTTCTAACATAAATTAGCATACAAATTCTCGTAAATCTAAACCAAAATTAAAGGTATATGATTCGAAATAATATCCAACATTTAGAAAGCGATTGGTAAAGGAGTTGGTAAAGTATTAATTCTATACTAGCCAAATACTAATTGATTGATACAGTATTCCTACGTTACATCATATGAATTTTAAGAGTTATTTTATGCATCACATATATTTTGAAAAAATAATTTTGCATGCATTTTAAAATTCGCAGCGGCAGAATAGTTGCCTCAATTCCAAGTGTTTTGAAGATTATTTTTGTCTTTAGAGTAGATTCACTAAAAAAAAAGGCAATCTTATGAATAACATAATTGAAATTTTTTATATTTTTATATCTCTTATTGCAGTTTTCACTATTAAGTAATTAAGTTATATAAATCTTTAAAGAATATAATTTTATGTTTGTTTGAGAGGATTTTGACTGAAATTTTCTGCAAGTAGTAGCTCTCTGTTTTCTAATTAGCACAAATTATGTAATGACTACAAGACCTCCTTTGTCTTTTTCATACTTGATCGAATGATGCTTTTAAGTAACAAGAAGGCTGATTAATTATTAATGGTTCTTCTTGAGACTCTTTAATGAGTCTTATTCAGTCTCATTAATGAGTGTTCGACTCATTAATTATTAATGATAGATTACTATTTGAGGATGCTAGTTTCATGTACACATCAGATTTTTTCGAATTGCTTATGTGGCGGTGATATTTTTATATAAGCTTGTGACCCAAGTTTTACTAACAGTTAGGTTTCAGTTAAACTCTATCTTATCCTTCTTGGCTTATGGCTAAATATTCTCTACACCAAAAAATGTATGCAAACTTAGAGGCATGCGGCATAGTTTAAAAGTAAAATGTTAATCTTAATCGTGAGACTTCCACAACTTTCGCCAAGTCAAGTTTATCTGAACATTATTTCCTGATAGATTAAGGAATGCTTAAGGTTAGTTAATCGCTGTGCATGTGACAAAATTAGGATAAGCATTTTATAAGTTTAGAAAATATGTAGCTAATGAAATATTTGGCTTTGAATTTAAAATCGTGTTATAAATAATTTGAATCTTAAAATGAGCAGATTAAACAGCCTTATCTTGTAATGTTGTATGTACGATTCAGTCGGTCATTTTTGTTTCTTCATTACTTGAGCTGTAACTGAGTTTGCTAACTCTGCGGAGTCGCAATAAAAGACACTACAAAATACATTTATAATTATCCTTTATAATTATCATTGAAAATTATTGGAATACTGTTTTAGAGTTAATGTTCATGTGAACGAACAGTTTCTTAAAATTGAAAAGCAATCGAAACATGTCTTAATGTAAGAATATATAAATTTATTAAACATAAGAGAAGCATTATTAGAAATCAGTTTCAAAAATTAATTCAAAACTATCGAAAACTTCCAAAACTTGAACTTTTTTAAACTAAAAATATGTTTAATGTTTAAAATTATGTTTCCTCTAATTTTTTGGCAGACTTTAGAAAACGTGCATCACTTTTTATTTCTTCGGAAAATTCTGAACATTTTTCTTTCAAATTAGATTTAATAAATAATTCATTTTTTATAAACTCAGCCGAAATTTCGTTCATTTCTCAGCTTAATTGAATTTACATTAAAAATCCTTTCACAGTTAGTTCAAGTTTCAGTTATTGAAAACACATACGCGATTTTTAAACATATTCATATATTTATAATCAGCACTTTTAAAAATCGCGTACCTTTTGCTACTTAACTTTTTTTATCTTATAAAATGCTCATAAAAGGGATAGAGTTTTCTTGAATTAGTGTTACTTTATCAAAAATATTATCCATATTCAAATCTAGCTTTCCAATAAATTTGAATCGTCAGTAGCTTCGATAAATCTCTGGTACAATGGATAATGATTTATTTAAGAGTTTTAGAATCGACAATTTACCAAATGTAGAATTCTCATTTCAATCATTCATTAAGTGTTCTTCCAAATACGTTACTCGTTTAAAAAAAAAGAATAGTTTAAAATTATCAATAATTCTTTGAGATTCTGCATTATCTAATTTTTCTAAAGTTTTGAACTTTAAAATTAAACAATTCCTCATCACATCGAAGCTTATTTCTTAAGTTGGTCAAATCATTCAAAACATGTGCCCCAGAAGTTTTCGTCTTCTCTAGTTTTTCAACAGCTAAGCTCAATATCGACATTAAATATTGCGAGAACAATAAATATATTTCGATAATCTGTGCAACTTCTTTGGAATTCCCATGAATAAAAACTCTTTCGATGCATGGGTACTAAGAAAAGTACCTAGCAGACAAATGACTGAGAATCTCAGGAAAATCAGTTTTTAGAACTAAATGAAATACCTCCAGCCTTTCAAGACGCTTTGCAGACAACGATAAATAACTAAAGATTTTTAGGTTATTATTTTCTATGTCTATACTCAATTTTCTCATTTCACTTTTTGCTAATCATGTACAATGTGAGCATTGTAAATGGCTTAACAAAGCCTTCATTTAATGAAAGGATGTTAGTATATATAGTTGTTAGTATATATAGATGTTAGTATATAATAATTGAATACCAAAGAGCATGGTAACTTTTTATGTTGACATTACACTTGGAAATAATTATAGGCTTCAGCTAACTGCGCTGCGATGTGTTGAGTTAACAGAAGAGAAGAAACTTAATAGAAATTTCTTTCCATGCGCAGAAAACTATAGATTTTGTAAATGATACTCATAGGCTAAAAGATTACATTTAATGCTCTATGAATTTATAATAACCGATTTGTTATTCAAATAAGCCCAGGAACGGCGGTATCTGGCAGTAGAATTTATGAGAGGCAATATTTTGAGAATTTAGAAAAACACCAAGGGACAAAATTAAGTGATAACAAAATTTTTAGAATCTAAGGAAGGCATTTGGATTGTATAATTGGTAAAATTTCTAGAAGATAGGGAGTCTCTTGGAAGCAGAATTTAGGATGCGCAGAGATTACTACCAGACCGCAAAATGTCTAGCTCTGGCTCTAGATAAGACTTAAAAGATCTAGGATCTTGGATCTTTAGACTGCGTTCAGACAGCGACGTAAATGTCACAGAAGCATAGTCACAATTAATAAAATGCGGGAATCCGTTCACACCTGCCACAAGATCTAAGCCGCACCCACTTAGAGAAGCTAACATTTGCGCATGCATGGATGTGTCTACAGGTTTCCCGCTCTGTTTTCTCATTAGGTTTCGCGCGTTAGCTCTGATAGATCGACGCTTATGCCAAGTCGACATAAAGTTGGAAACTTTGAACTTTTATGCCAAGAGCCCTAAACGAGATTTTGTGACGTAGGGCAGACTGGTTGCTTGGCAGCGCAGCTCACCTTAAACCACTTATGCCCTTTATACCGTCGTCTGGGAAAAGGCAGCTTTATTTTCTGTCTCAGCTACAAGGAGCTAAGACTTTAGTATATGTCAGAATTTATTTATTTGGGAATCATTTAGGGCACGTCTGGAAAGTAGGCGTAAGTATTATAAATAACTAAACTAATATAATTCAGGACTAAATTTCGTCAGCGTGGTACAGAAAGGTTCCAGAGAACGAAATATTTCAGTTGACAGTTTAGTGGGAATTCTTGATTCGAAAATTATAGGATTTGAAAAATTGAACTTTGTAACTGAGCAAGAAATTATCGAATGTATCGCTGTATAATTAGAAAGAAAGTATTAGCACAAAAAACGGTGGAACTGAAAACAACTTGCATTTAAAGAAATGTTTAATAAAACAGAATAAATAAATAAGCCTGAAAATGATGTCCACATGGTGTTTTAAAGGCCTTTCCTCAAGTGTAATGCAAATATGAATCAATTTAGCTTACAATGCTCTTAACGAAGGTATCCTTAAGCCATTGTGTAGCTGTGACAGCTTTCTAAAACTTCAACTTCCTGAAACTCATTATTAATTTGCCTCTTGTAATCTTTCAGTTGCCTCTCTAATAATCTCAGTTGCTCCTCTAATAATTTCAACTGCCAAGTTCTAACTGCCTTTTGTAATCTTTCAATTAGTAATTTTAACTTGTGTAATCTGGAATCAGTAATATTAACCCGTATTCAACTCGTAATATTTGTAATTATAACTTTTGAAATCTGGGTAAGTCTGGGCTCTGTTATGAAAGCACATTTTATCATACTCAGAGAAGAAATGCTTCATTTAATTTAACGCAATCACTGGCGCAAATTGGCGAATTTTTTTACAAATAAAAGGTAAAAGGTACTTATCGGGTGCAAACTGACGACTTTTCATAATTTCGTTTTAAGAGATTCCCAAACTATCGCTATGTGTCACTAAGTCGGAAAACATTATCAATATTTCAAAATGAAACAAATTTTAAGAATTTAAAATATAAATTTTAATTATTAAAGATTATATGATTCATTATAAAATAAGAAGAACTTTTTTCGTGAAATTATGCTGTAATTTTGATACTGTTTCTTTCCTCATGTATAGAGCGATTTTGCTTAAGACAAATATCAGAGAATTGCACAAAATCTGCACTGTGCACCAGCTATTCACCAAAAGATCTCATCGTTTTTCCCTATATCAATTTTGCTGCAAATTATTGTATCCTTGAAGAACTTTTGCCCCCACTTCTTCCATTAGTGGAAAATATTTTAAAATTGATTCTAAGGCAAAAGATATCACGATTCGTCTACAAAATCTTTTGGAATTTGGAATACAACAAGAAGAACGCATATAAAAAGGGCAGCGTTGATTGACTGAAGAGCTGTTATGAGCATGGTTGTTTGAAGAATGGTTATGCGCATGGTTGCCAAAATTTAGCACATTCTGCATTCTCAAACTTAGGTAGTTGCGATAATGCGTAAGTACCAGCAGGATTAAATTTCAATATTTTTTATGAATATAGGTAGATGCTATTTTAAAAACTAACTAAATATTTCCGAAAATATCTTCTGCGGCTATTTTTATTTTGGCTTGTGTATTAGAATAAAAATGCATATATATATATAGATAGATACTATCATTTTCTAGATTTCACTTCATTACAATAGTTTACAATATCTCTACTTTAAATTTAAAATGATTGCGGAAGTTCACAAAAAGATACATTTCACACAGAACAAAATAAAAATATTCTGTGTACTGATATTCTTCTTGAATTCCTGAGAATTTTATATGTGGTACATTAAGAAATACAAGCATTAAGATTTTTATAATTTTTAATTGTAAATATTAACTACGATGAATGAATTTTTTAACAATGATGTTGCTAGTGTTTGTGTAATGCAAAATAATAACTCTGCATAGCTATAAAATATTTATTAATAATAAAATTTCTGAATACATATCAACAAATCTGAAAATAATTTATCAAAATTAGTCATCCATCAGAACTGTTTTCATAGATCGGCAACAGATTTCATATAAGATCAGCTTGGAACGATTTACAAAAAAAGTTTAAGCTCA
The DNA here is from genome assembly GCF_044657685.1 of Stegodyphus dumicola. Classification (NCBI taxonomy): domain Eukaryota; kingdom Metazoa; phylum Arthropoda; class Arachnida; order Araneae; family Eresidae; genus Stegodyphus; species Stegodyphus dumicola. The sequence continues at coordinate 43,212,123 of NC_140776.1, forward strand.
GACTGATTTTTACGAAATCTGTGGTGCACATCACGAGATCGATCTGATACAATTATTCTTAATTAGTTCACGCAGCACATATCAGTCTAAATCCAAAGTTATGTAAAATAGAAGATGTATTTCGCTCACATGATTGAAGGAATTAACAATGATTTTCGCAGTCTGCATAAATTTTCAATAAAAAATTGAGAACTATGTATCCTTTTGTTTTGTTTTGCTTCGTTAAAAGACACTTTTTTCATAAAGAAGAATGAAAGCGTTTCTTGTGGTCACTTCAAACTGGCATCATTAGTTTAAGGTTCATAATAACTTCTAAAAATAACTTAATGATTTTTTAAATTACTTTTAAGATCAGGTTAATTTTTAACAGCATTTTGAACATAAGCTGATGGAAATCCTTTCTAGAATTCTCAAAGCTGAATTCGTCTATATGCTACCATTTTAAACTATTTATAATTTAAAGTCTTAGCAAAATTCAAAAAATTGTTTAGTCCCAATTTAATGTTTGAATTTGCATATTTTTGTGGACCATAGTCTAAGATAAACAAACGTATCCATGCGAAATTAGCAAAAAATACATCTTGTCTAGAATAATGTTTTCGTTTCAGATACGAATGTTTTTACTAGTCAAATATCTCAATTCTTAAATTTATGACTAGATCTAGTCTTATGGGGCTACATTTTATTAAATTACTGGTTTTTTAAACTCTTCTAAATTTCCGAATGGCTATATATTTTCACTTCTTTTCAACTTAATGACTAGACAAAACTCTACCAGAGCATTTGAAATAAAGTATACTTAAAAAGCTACAATTCCGCTCCAGAAATTTATTTTGCAATTTTTCACACATGTATTATATTAATATACTGTTAGAATATTAAAGTAGAACCAAATTAATACTACAAATATTGTTTCTCATATTTTAAGAAACTTTGGATATTAAAATATGTAAATCTGAATATTATAATATAATTCTGCAAGCTCGGAAAATGTAGTGTCAATGATTTAAAGATAATTTTGTAATTTAAAAATTAAAAAATAAATTTTCAGCATGTAAAAATCTAAACTTTCAATTGTCAACTGGTAAATAAAGCGTTCTGTGTGACATATGCAGATAAACATTTAAATACATAAAAATTCCTTATACACATTATATTATTAATACATTGGTAAAATTTTTACACTTACTGATGCATTGTTTTGATGCGCATATCATTCATACTTAATATCTTTAAGCCTAATATTTTGCCTAATATTTAAGCCTAATATTTTGCAATTATTGCTAAGTAGATTTGAATTTGTTTAAAGTATTTTAACTCCAAAATGCGAGCACATTCCTTATATGAAGAATGGTCGTTTCACTCACGCCTACCTAATACTGATGTCTATTCCAATAACTATAATTTGACAGTCATACCCAGTTATGGAACTAAGTTTATGGATGACAGTTTCAGTTGGCAGTCTTCTTTGCACACTTCACTCTTTGAGGAGGAGAAGGAACTTGTCTAAAGGCCGTCTCAAAAACGCAGACCCAAAGGTAGTTATTTGTTTTAAAACTGTTGAATTTTCTTCAGGAATATTAGCGATCTATCATCGAAGCCGAGAATGTGAGTCTGATCCAAAAGGAGGTAATGTCTCTGCGATGGTAGAAGCTGCATCTTCAGAATACCGAGGCCGCTTTTCCTTTCTGGTCAGCAGCAAGCATGTAGCGCAAGCAGCCAAAAGTCCAATCTGGAGGAACAATGCTCCCAAAGAAGACACAACTACGACAGTCTTTGTTGTACAAACTAACTCGTCAGACATGTCTATGCCTCGTTCGTCTGAAATATAAAATTAATAGAAAGTACAGTTTTAGAATGATTAGCGTAGTAAGTTTTCAATTCAAGAGAGCTTTAACTATTCTATGACTATCTAACAATAACTAAAACATTTACAGTTACACAACACAGGAAACTAATCTCGTTATTCATTCAAATTTAGTAATTTTATTCTTTCATGCTACGATTTCAAACTTGACAGTTAAATTACTGTTCTTTTTACTTAGTTCATTAATAAAGTTATACAAAAGATTTAAAATATCAATAAATCAAAGACGCAATTATTTAAAATGTAATCCATATTATTGAAAATAAATTTACTCAGAATTACAATAATTTGTTTATATGAAAAGCAGCAAATGTGTTCTATTTAGTGATGGCAAGAATAGAAGTGATAATTTCATAAAATCTTCTATATGGCGGAGCAGCTAAAATAAAAATGAAATAATATCCCGAAATTAATTGAGTATAGCAAAATTTAGTGAATTATTGTTTTAAAGTCCTTTTAATTCAAGCATTAATTACATTTGATTTAACCTGCACTTTATTTCTCTGACAAGATGCAACAGCACAGCTTTATCTAGCATGAATAGAAATGAGCATATAATAATGGCACTTTGCCTACAAAGGATTATAATCTCCATTTCTAAACTTTGTTACCAGAGAGTAATTTTTTGGTTATTTTAAGTTTATTTACATTATTTGATAAGGTATATCTCCCGCTTCCCTAGCGTGCCTTCGTGGTGTAGTGGTTCTGCCCGCTGGGCCGGTATTCCAGAGGTCTGTGGTTCGATTCCCGGCGAAGGCGTTGCTAATTTTTCATCTCTCCGGCCTCAAAATAACCTAATGTCTCTACAATGGCGCCCGAACTAAAAGGGTGTTGGATGAGGATTCTCCATACCCAGTATTTGGCGATTGGATCCCCTAAAAACCCCAGTCGGCCTTTAAAAAGGGGAGTATATAAGGTATATCTCCAGCTTTCCTAGTGTGCTTTCGTGTTGTAGTGGTCAGCACACTGAGCCCGTATTTCAGAGGACCGTGGTTCGATCCCCGGCGAAGGCGGTTGTTAACTTTTCATCTTGCCTCCTTCCAAAAATCTTAATATCTCTACAATTTATTTACTAGCTGGATTGGCGGCACGGAGGTCGGGATTTGGGACTTTAAACTGTATTTAACTTAAAACCTATTTCGACAAGTATAATTTCGAGAACCATTTCATTAATAAGTGAAACTATCAAGAATATGTTAGAACATTTTATATGGATGCAAAAATAAAATTTCCAAGAACATTAAATAAATATATAAAGAAAAGAGCAAATTTTATGCATATTGTAAGAATTTTATTAAACTTTACACACTTTAAATTTAATCGGAATGCAATTAATGTTGAAATCTATCATATCCACAGTTAAAAAAATTCCAAGTTCAAAAAAAATTAAATACTTAGTTTGCGTTTGTTTTTATAGAAACTTCTGCTCATTTCCAGGTATAATGGCACTAGGTTCCTTTTCTTCAAGAAATAAAAATATTTTTCTTTTCAGTCAACGATACAATGTGAATGTAATTAATGAAAATCTAAACTCAAAATTTGTAAATTGATCAGAACATAAGGTAATCAAAAAGAAGTAACGGAATAGAATACAAAAGATGCAAGAAACTAGTAATTTAAGATACAGAGAAACACTACTAAAAATCTCAAAATATTGCTTAATAGCAATATAAAAAAGTAAAGAAAACTGGAAAAACAAATATCACGAAAATATCAGTAGAAAATGGAATTTGGAGCACTAGACAGGAATAAAACGAAATTCTCAAGATTGCCTACTAATCGCAATAACAGCATATGAAATAGAAACACGTTATTTATTATTGCCTACTTCTTCTATATACTTCTAAGTAAATATCTAATTATATTTTTCACATAATTAGCATGGGAATTGATGATAATAGGCTGTGAGTTATATGCTTTCATAGTTTAAAACCTAAAACGTATATACTTTTTTAATAAAGTAAATTTTATACCTTAATAATTTTCTTCAGCAAAGAAAAATTTAATTTGGGGTTTAGAGAATTATCCGTAGTTACACAAGTCAATTAATAGCAATAACATTAAAGAAAGTGTTTGTTTTCTGCCTTGAAATAACGAAATCCATGTAAATTTAGCTCTTTTAAATTTTGGTATGAATTATACATTCCTCTTGATTAAATTCTGACATAAATTTTATTCAAAAACATTTTAACATGTCATTTAAATTGCAAATTATGCTCTAATTTCAGAAATGAATATGTAAAAAATTAGCGTATTGATAAAATTTCATAATAAGCAGAATTCGTATAGAAATATTGAGTTTTTATTTCCAAATTAAATTTATAAAAATATATGCCAAAAAGTAAATTTTTGATTTTATTTCCTTATATTTACAATGGAAGAAATTTGTAAAGGTTTGGAAGAAAATTTAATATTTTCATAAGTATATAAGAATTATTTTTCGCAATTTATTTTATCATCATTTTAAATAATTATAAGAAACGCAATAAAATCTCAGTTTCAGCCTTTCAGAATATTTCAATGACCGCCCTTTTGTGGAAGACTAAATAGAGCTGGCATTCGCCTCTATGATGCAAATTTGCATAATATAATGCTATGACCTAACATCAGAGGCACGTTCTCGTGCGTACGTGCCATCTAACAAAATGAAACGGAAACGTGGGAAGAAAGGCTTGCATAAACAATTCAATGCTATTATGGTTCAGTGTCATGCTTTAAAAGAACTAATTTTATGACCCTATTTTTATGGGACACAGACTTTTCAACTAACTATTGGATGATTTAATAATGAAAAAGTCAGAGAGAACAGTAATTTGCAACTTAAAAATTGTAAGTACAGAAAAACATATAATACCAAATACACTTAAGAAGTTGAAAAAAAAATTACAGTTAAAATTAGAGTTTCTACGCGAAAACAAGCAATTAGGCCAGCGGGAAGAAGGCAGATGTTTGGTGCACAAGATTATCGCAGTCGGCAAAAAGACACTGAAAGTGCAGAAAGTGACTTAATTCACTATTCTACTGAGTTTCAAATGTAAATAAATGGCGATTCGATAGAGTTAACTTTTAAATTGTTGATAATTCTGCAACTATATTGCATGCATATTACTTATATTACATGCATATTAGTTATATTGCATGCACATTAGTTATATAAAGACCTTAACCGGAACATAAAAATCGCATAATTCAATCACTTTTAAAGCAAAATATGCAGAATTTATCAACATGTGAAAAAAGAAAACTAAACCCGCCGAGTCAGGCAACAGAGTGGGAATATATATATATATATATGTGTGTGTGTGTGTGTGTATATATATACGACGGGTGCAGCCGATTACAACGAAAAAGGGAGATGCACAACTACAGCAGCCTCATATACAAAATTTCAACGTTCTATGGCTACTAATTATTGAGTTATCAATCAATCAATCAAAATTTTTACACCTCTCCTGCGAACAGTTACGCAACTGAGAGAATCGACCTACTGTGAACCCCCATATCAGGCAGGGGAAGGTCGAGGCAGGTAGGCCACAAAAACGAGTTCGACTTTGTGGACTGGAGTCGTAGGGCACAAATCCAAAACTTAGCCTCAGCCCAAAATTGCAAATTCTACTTAAGTTTTAAAACTAATTCCTTATTGTTTGGAGAACCGGGTTCCACACCGGCTCTGAGCCTCAGACAGAAGCACTCCAAAAATCCTCCGCTTACTGGGCCGGGTCAACACTCCCTGTTCTCGGCTTTTCGACGGAGGCGTGACCTGAAAACCTGATGGACTTGACCGGTCGTTTAAATGCTCCCGCCAGTACTACGCGGGCAGCGCGTCCCATCAGGACATTACCTAGCCAACTCGGTGCCGTCCAACACCGTGGTGCCGTCCCACACCCAGCTACAGAACCATCTGGTATACGTCTTACGCATTTCCCCCGAGGTCCAGCCATATAAATGACCCAACCTCGGGCTCTGGAACCGCCAGGCTCGTGATTTTATACCCCCGTGGCCGAGACTGCCTAGGTACAGTAGCTTCGCAGAGTTCTCTGCGTCGACCCCCGGGGGGAATTATTGAGTTATGTGAGATATATACGTACGTACGTACAGACGTCAAGGAAAAAATTTATTTTGAATCCATTTTAAATCCAAATTGCAATCTTTTTTGGCAAAGCAGTCCTTTATTCTGTACGTACGTACAAGTGTCATGCAAAAGCATCTTTTAAATGGTTTCCAGAGAGGTTGAAATGTATATTTTCTTTGAAATATGATACCGAAAACATTTCGCAATTACAATGCTTATACTTTACTTCGCACAAGAAAGTAAAACCTTCATTTTTAATATTAAGTAAATAACAAAAGATATTTTTTTGTTAGTTCATTGATTAAGAAGTTTTTAATAATTTGTTTTTTTCAATTTCTTTTAATTCGTTTCTTGAACTATAAATGTTTTTAAAATTTAAATCAGTTCTTAAAATCATAATATCACATTAAACATGCAAATTTTAAAGGTTGTAACGTATCTATTTACATTATGTGCATAGATAAACAAAATAAATTTTAAAATTAACTTTCAGAATAAAACTATTTTTAAAAAACGAAGAAAGTGCATACAAAAAAAGAGTAATTAATTATTTTTAAAAAAATTAACGAAAAGTCTCGAATTATTTTACAATGCATAAACTCCGTAAGACTCATATAGAAGTAATATTATACGTAGAGCCAGACGGGAAAAACCAAATTATTCCAAATTATTTATAAAATGTCTAAGAATGATCTCGGATTTTTCAGCTTCACTGATAATTGCCCTTCTTATAACTTTTATTAGCATTTTTAAAAATGGCTGCAGATTAATATCGATACCAAGAAAACATAATTTTTTAATGAAATTAGTTTTGTTAAATTTAATACAAATTATCATGCATTATTTCAAAAACAGCGTTTCATAAATTATAAAGAGATTATACTTAGCTTTGAAAAACTTTTAAATGTGAAATACGAGCTAGTTTTACGGCAGTAAAAATAATGCTAATAGTTGATTCAAATAGTATAGAAAGAGAATACTTATTAGGGATAACATTTAACGTTTCTTTAATAAAATTAAGTCAGCTTATTAGCTTCCTTATGAAAAATGTTATATATTAAAATTCCAGTTTGGGTCCCACTGGTGATCTCGTTTTTAAGGTTGCAAGTTCTCGCAGTTGCATCCAAGACTTCATTCCTAGCGGTGAAATGAGACGGTTGCACGCAAGTTTTTGTACTTTTTTCCATGCGAACAAGCATATTTCCGTAAGAATTATTCGAGGAAGGCATCAAACCCCTTGGGCTAATATCAAACCCCTTGCGCTAATAGCTGTCGAACACTCTTCAGCAATAAAATACTGGAAAATATTCTACTAACAGCAGCAAAAGATCACCTTTTAATTGTATTTAGTTTTGCCTTTATATTAACTAAATTAACCTGTGAGATACGAATATATTAGCAAAACTATTAGCAAGAAATGAATATCGGGATTATATGGTGATCTTCAAAGGACATTAATGAAAAGGCGATGATGAGTTAAAATATAAGAGAGGCTTAAGGAAAAATTTCGTACCACTTTCAGAATTTTTAAACTTTAAAATTTCATATTGATATTTTATTGCCTGCTTCTGTTGACTGCCGTTTTTAATAGAACGTCCAAAAAATTGCGAAAATACTTACCAACGTATTGCGAACCAGTCGGTCCACTGTTGTTTCCGAAAAGTGCTCCTTCCACTACAATAACTGCATCCAGAGGATAATCTGGCACAATAGGAATTTCTTCCGTATCTTCCCTCTTCCTTCTCTTTCCCCATGACTGTGTTCCACCAGGGCATATTACAGGATTGCATTCTTCCAGACAGAAATGGACATTAACCTGGAAACGAACCACTGGATCCTCTGAGAACTTGAAAGCCTGGAATCTAGATTGTAGAGATTTGGTTCCAGGGATTTTATCGAAGGGCGGGAAGATCCTAGGGTCTGTTGCGCACCTAAGCAACGCAAAATCGTTATGGAAATTGGACATTTACATATAATATGAATCTAAATTCATGCTGTCTGTAGTCATTAATGCAACTGGCACATTGCTTCTTGCAATTATTATGACACGTAAGATACCAGATAACAGTGAATTAAAGCTGAGTTGATTGCAATTTTTAATTTAGCTTAAACCCTAAATATCCTTATGTTGTCGCTGAACCGCTGAACTTTGATACTTAAATCAAAGTCAGAATTCTGGCGAAAGTGCTGGATGCGTAGAGTTTTCATGGTTTCTCCATGTGTAACATAAATCAAAGTGAGTTTCCTTTAGAAAATTTTCCACGAAGTTGGGTATTACATTACAGTGGACAGTAGTATGTTTATTTTGCGGGTTGCTATCTCATTAGCAAAACAGCATTAACTAGTTTAAAGTTTATCTGATATCATTTTTTTTTTTTTGTGTGTGTGTGTGTGTGTGATTTTGGATAGCATTTTTCCGTTTCCTTTGGTGGTTTTAGCTAGCAGCATTTTGAACAATTCACAAAGTGAATAAATTAAATAGAAGGCATTATCTTCCAAGGCAGAGAGTCCTCTTGCTCTTTGCTGGATTCAAATAAACAAAACAACTTTTTTCCCTGAACTGAACTTTTCAATGGTAATAGATTCAATAACCTTTCAGCAACAATCATTAATAATGTATGTTACTTTTTTCTTTTTTTCTCTCTCGCCCTCTCAAACAAAACTTGGCGAATCTTTCTCTAAGAACATTGAAAAAAGCCACAAAAGGTAGCTTAATGATAACATCAATAATACATAAGATTAAACTATTTGCATTAGTGGACCACATCATAATATAGATTAAACTATTCCCATTAGTCGATATAATTATTTAGAAAAATAATTCAAGTTTCTGAATTTTATACCAGGCTTTTCCGGGATGTATGCCACAAATGTATTTCAAGCGAGTTTTATTTTTTCTACATACTGTTTCCCGATGTGTAAATTTTGTTATAGCTATTTACTAACTTATCTATACTTTTCTTTAAGGAAAGCTCCCGCGAATGATTACAACCGTATCTTCACGCGTGCGTTTGTGTCTTCCTGATTTTAGAAAAGGTGACGCTTCATGTGCAGGAGCAAATGGTAGTCAGATTATACCATTTGCTCCTGCACATGGACTGTAGGAGGGATCATCAAACTGCTGCCAACTTAATTCTTTAGTTTGCCTTTACGTAACACCAGCAACATGTGGCTGAGCACAGTTTGTGAGCAGAATAGTTTTTTACAAAGTATTATTGTCCTTTTTTCATGCGTTGTACGTCAGAGTTTATTTATAGTCTCACAGTGTAGAGCAGCATTCACAGTTTCACCTCTAGGAAGAAACTTTCCCTTTCATATCCTAAAACACGGTGTACATGATTTTTGGTTTAACACTGATGTTTGAAATGTTTGCCTTTTCAAAGATCTTGAATGTCTCCAGATCATCGACTGCTGTTTTGATTCTGGGGTTAGGCGACGAACCCGAGTTTCGTCACCGGTGACTAAATGACTTTAAAAAAAATGGCCCCTTCCTCATCACTGTATCCGGGTAAGAAACGTCGAAGCATTGCCTTCTTTGTACTGTATACAACAGCGACTGAGCGACTTAAATCACTGAGTATCCAAGGTGTTTAAGAAAGATACGGTGATATTAATCACCTTATCAGTTTTTCAAACAATGATCAATAATTGTTTATTGCTCTAAGATATAAATAGGAATTTACTTAAAGCTACTTCTGAAAATTGAGTTGTTTTAAACACATTTCTTTCTTTAAACGTTATTTCAACCCACATTTAAACTTTAATTTCGCCTTTAGAAAACGGATTTATTTTAATTATATTAATCTTTGAAACTTTTTAGCTGTACGAAAATTATGGTTTTAGCAAGCGATATCCCTGTAACGCTTTTATTCCTACCTTGCGAATTTTGCTCTGCGGAAACGTAAGCATTTCCTACCGCGGTTTTTTAGAGTCTAATAAACTTCGTTGTTGATGAATTATTTCTTAATTTTATTAGACCTGCAAAAGATAATAAAATGAAACTATGCAAAACATGGTTCTTATTGTTAGGATGTTTAAATTTAAAATCTTTCATAAAAGTTGGAATTCTTTTCAATTTTAATTATGAATAAATTTAGAATGCTTTTAAATTTCAAAATTTAATGTTTCTAATGAACACTGATAATGTAAAGTGAAATAAAATTCATGAAATGTAATGAAATTTTGTCCCACGGAATTTTCCTATCTAAAAATGTTTCACATGGAAATTTTCCCAGCTATTTTCCGTGATAAATTTTCAAAATTATTCATAATTTCTGGTTCAGTTGGTTGAAACTTTACATATAATGTGGCTATGATTCAAACGGATTCATTGAATGTCAAGTAACTAAACTTTTATAGTTTACAAATGCAAAGAAATTATTCACATATCAACTGAAAGGAAAAAAAATTATTTTTCTTTTCACCTAAAAATTCTCTGTATCATTTAACATAGGTATTTAGGGACGATTATTGTTTCCTTCTGTTGTTGCTTTAGGGTGTCTTCTTCCAGACTCCGCAGGAGTACAAATCAATTATTGAACTCATCTAAGTTTATTGGAAATGAGTACATGCGCACACCTGAATACTATTTTAGGCACTGGACGAGCACATAAAAGATGTTTTTAATGCGGAGTTCATGACAAAGAACATGCTAAAGATAAAAAAATTGGAACGACTTGGATATTTCCTCTACCTCGTTCGCATGGCTGTGAGAAGCCATACAGAGAACTTACAAAGCCAGAAAAATATGTGGACAGTTTTCTGTCGTTTGAGATGCTAACTATTTACATTAATTAGTCGTAAATATTTATATTTGTGAAATGCAAAAATACAATAATTTGTATTTTGATGAATAATTATTAATAAGTCTGAGACACTTAGACTCTTTCGACTTCGCGGTATGCATTTTAAAATTAATAATAAAGAAATATTTTGTTGCAAGATGTAATAATATTACTAATTCAAAAAATTAAAAAGTTAATGCAAATCAAAGTACAAAAGTCCAGTTCTAATTACTGCATAAACTTACCCATTAGAATCGATAAGGGTAATTTGAAGGTCACCTCTTCCATTTCGAGCTGTCATATCTCTGGCAAAAATTCCAAAAACACCTGAAAAGTTTGAAAGGAAAGTCAGTATTTTCACAATAAGTACACACAAAATCTGTGTTTTAAACATTACTTTGCTAATGAAATTAACAGCCATTTTATGCTTATTATGAACCTTTCAATGGATAGAAAAGTTATGTAAAATGAAATGTTTTATTGATATAATTCCATATGTTGCTATATCATGTTTCAGTAATAAAATGTCAAAAAGTTTTACTCTTGATTACTAGCACTCATTTCTTCTAGAGATGCCCAAGATCAAGGAGACAGAATGTGATCTGTATAAAATTTTAGAACTGACATGCAAGCTGCGTACCATATTTTTAATGCTACTCGCTGCAGTTATTAGAATTAGAAGAGAGATTATTATTATAACTTTTTAGTTTTCTCTCCCCCCCTTTTTTGTTATGTAATTTTACTTTGACTTAAATTATTTTCCGCTCATTAAATTTTTGTATGTATTAACGAAGAATTAATTTAGCAAGCTAAAGGATATTTCTAAAATAACATGTTTTGGATATTGTTGTTGTAAAGAAAGGAGGATATCCATAAACATTGTGTTTGTATTATGCAGTTTCATTTAATATGGCATGCTGTAATGAAAAGATATGAAAAAGATAATGAATAAAAAAATTCCTCCTTCTCTCCCTCCTCAGGAAATTCTTTACACTTTCGTTGTTAAAATAAAAGAAAACGTACAGAGAGGCGCCGAATTACACCCGAGACAATTAAAATTAAGCTTTCATCTGAAAGTATTCTAGTTAGGCAATTACATATTTACCCTTGAAATAATAGCAATGCAAACGTAACACTTTCCTTAGTCCGCGATTTTCGCAAGCGTCCATTCTAACTCGTAATTATGTATGCATTTCTTTTCTTTTAATTTAGGCAGAATCTTAATGTAGCATTATTAACCGTTTTAAATTTTATTTTGACCAAAATGTGAAGTATCAAATCATCACATTTTTTCAGAACGACGGCTTGTCAGAAAATGAATAGCGAATATACAAGATTGTCAAAAGACCGCAAAGAATTGTTAATCTTTTGCTATTCTACTAATTTAGTTCAGTTTATTGATCTACATTTTACAGAATTTTGAGTTTTCTTATATTGCTAGTTATTCATTCAAGTGGCTAGTGTCATTAAACTGATGGATTGGCTGACAAATTATGACAAAATATGGAGGAATATGATTAGCAAATTTCTAAATTGATATAACTTTTGCAATGATTATTCATGAAATTCTAATAGTGATCACAATTATAAATCTCGGAACACTCTACCTTACTAACATTAAATGAAATTAACATAATGATTTTTTCTGTAAAATGAATATATTCATTGCACTCTTATTTCAAAAATGTGTGCTTATAGTAAATAGGTAATAAAAATTTGCATTCTTAAGCGACGTCAATCTAATAAATCTAAAAGTCAGAAGTCCATCTTTCTTTCTTTTATTTCGAATGAAAGTTTTTTTGTGCTCGTACTGTGTTCTCGTGTCCCTTTTCTTTCTTATGTGGTTAAAAGATCTCCGTAAGCTTTAATTCGATCTTTCTGTTTTTTTTTCTCCGGGAACGAATAATACGAAATTTCATATTTATGTTCTATGGTATAAAGAGATCAATATAAAAATTATACCTAAAAACGATTTATCAGCAGATTGCTTTTTAATTTTTACAGTAGACTCTCTTTTTATCAAAAGCTGGCACCATTTCAGAGGATAACGCATAACACATGGCAAACATTTTCAGCAGTTACGAGTAAAGTACATAGGATTTAATAATTTTGCATTATAAAACTGTATTATTTAAAACAATAAGAGATATTTCAGTTTTCTAAGATCAGTATTTTTTCTTCATACTATATTTTTTGAACACTTGTTTCGTTGTAAATTTTGTATTTTCTTCTTTTAATAAGATACCATTAGTTTAAAGAAACTGCAGATAATTGATTTTCGAACTCAGTGATTGAAAGCTACTTTTCTCTGCCTTTTAGATGGGGTTAAGTACAGTTTCATTAGAAGTGGAAGTCAATATAATGAGTGTAAATTTAATAATAATAACTTTGTATTATTACTTAGAATGTCAGACTTACTGTCTTCGTCGATTTCAATGCGGAAATATAAGGGCTCGCCAATTCTAGTTCCTGTAATATCTGTGCCATTAGCATCTGTTATCCTAAGCCGGATATTTGGAGTTGGGGCTGTGGCATTGACAACTGCTGTCGCCACAGGCTCCAGTCTGCAAAAAAAAAGTAAGACTTAAGGAAACTGCGACATACTGAAAATAATAAGAATGACTTGCATTTTCAAAACTTCTAAAATATACCTAGCATTTTTTACTTTTCCACAGATCATTAATTTTTAACCCAAACAGAAATGCTTACAAATATTCTAACAATGTACCATTGTCTAAACAATCTATGCAGAAAAAATAACTACACAAACAGGATATAATTGAGCAAACTGAAAGATATCAAATTTGTAGAGCAGATATATTTTTTAAAATTTGAAATAACAGAACTTTAAGAGCAACTTAATTTCTCTAAATCATTTTAAAAATTATACAAGAAATATATACTGAGGACTTCAACATGCAATTTGAAAAAGCTATAGGAGCATTAAAAACCATTTACTGTAACATCGCAAGATAATAATTCAAATTTAATACAATAACCTTTACTTGAAAAGTTTGTATATATTCCTTAGAAAATGCTTTTTTATTAGAACCCTGACAGACTTTAATGCGCTTAACGAAGCTTGAGCCCTGACGAGTATGCCCTCATTAAGGTTCAAAGAATGCGCATTAATATAAGATTACTCTTGAAAACTGTAGAATTCTCATTGCCATTGTTTAAAAGTTTCTGCCACAACTTTGCATTTTTCATCCCTGTACTTCAGTTTTAGCCTTCTAAAGTAATACTTCGTAAGTAATAATAAGTTTGATTTTAACATATACACAGTATTCTTCTTTTCAAATGAAAATTTTTATTTTCTGCTGATTAATATAGCGGTAATTACAGCATGAATGTTTCAATGACTGTGAATATGTAATCCATTGTTACATCCAAGTAAGAGTTCCACTGAATTATTTGCTTCTACAGTAAGATGCTAGAATCACTATTTTTGCATGTATATATCAACTTATTAATGAGGATTTACTTAAACTTCTTTGTTAATCATAACTATTATAACTATTATACTACGCATATATACTTTCAGTAGCCTTGAGAACTATTAGGATGTGCAAACAACTACCTATAGTTTCCTCATAGGCAAGTGTGCTGTACAAACTCCCATGTCTACCTTGCTAACGCTTAGATCCTAACCGCTACATTAACGTGAGCCTTAAGTAATTAATTTAATGTACTGAAGAAGGTATTTAGCAAGGGAAGAAGTTGATCTTTCAGACATCACCAAAGTCTAATATTTAAAGCATCCTAAATTCCGATACCCTGAATGGATAATTCATAATCAGTTTAAATTAGGAATTAATATACTTTTAAGAAAGAGAACAAGTAAGAATTGGGGGCATCGTTTTGGGGGTTTGATCTTCCAGTTAACTAGGTGAATGCGCCACTTCACCACAAAAATGTGCGCAGGAAAAATGCTAAGTCTATTTAAAACTTATATGACAGAAAATAGTAATATTTCTATAGTTTACATTAATGATGCTCGAAGCTATTTCTTTTACTTTCTGTCTATGTATTATACAAGAAAAAAATAGGTATAAATCGTAGTATCTATGAAACAAAATTACACGTGGGGATAATATCTTTCGGTATCGTCGCTGATATTTATTACAATAAAATTTCATACGGTCTATTCTCTTGGATAAAATTATATAAAATCAATAAAACTTATAAGCATCAGCTCAATACGACTTAAACAACCTGTAATCTAAGTCGTACCACCTTAAGTCGTACTACGTTTAAAATTGGACAAATATAGTAAGACTTTCTTTTTGACAATTTATTTATTTATACAATTAATTACAACAATTAGCGCGCAGATAATTTTTTATTTTCTAGTCAACTCCAGCATATAAGTCGTGTACCCATTCCTTGCATTTTAGGCACTCAATCGAATCGCGGTCTTCCTCACAAATACGATAGGAAGACTATAAAGACTTTATTTTATTCTAACCGATTATTTTTAATCTGACTTTCCTTTCTCTCCTGATTTCAGTTTCCTGCCGGAGTGTAAATTTTAATGACGTAGTATGCAAAATCTAAGTATGTTCAGAAGCAGTATTTAAGCTGCAAGAGTTGAGTAGTAGCGGAGTTAGCTCCGAGTTTATGCTGCGTGTTTAAAATAGCTCTTTAGTTGGGTTAGGCATCTTTCAGATTATATTGATATTCTATGCTCGGCTTTGCTGTGTGCAGCCGATTTAGCGGTTTGGATAACTAAGAAGGCAGACGTTTAGCCATCCTAATTTATTATGCTTTTTACATTTTATTTTCTATTCAATTTAATTTAGCCACAAGTGGTGGTGAATTGTGAGCACCGAGTTGTTACGTTAGTTCAAATAAAAAGGTTATTTAAATCTTCTTCTGTAGTATCTATTCTTCAAGACATAGCGAGAACTCGCTACGCAGTCTTTCACGTAGGGTTTTCTGTGAATGTTAACGAAAAGACATAGAATCTACAAACCAAACACGATGTGAAACAATATGGTTGACTAGGAAATAAATCATTTTCCCGGAAGAGGTGCAGTTGGCGGGAGATTAAGCTTAATATTTAAATGGTACGACTTGTTCAACCTTACCCTATGTAAATGTGTACTGTATTTTTATATATATGTAATATACTATATTTAGTAAATGTTCAAACTGCTAGAAATATTATGCAGTTTTCTAATGAAGACGCAATAGGTAACTTTCAAAAGAAACTTGGGTTCCTTACCCTTGAGCTACTCTGAACGTTTTGGTCACTGTCCTATTTGTCTCTTCGAAAAGTGAGCAATACAACTTGATAATTCTGTCTCCTTTTTGTTGAATAAGAGGGTGATACTGGATGACAACAGTGTTTGTCAAATGATCTTCACTCTGAAATGAAAAGAAAAGAGAAGCGTAGTTACACGCCTAATTTCAAATTGTTTTTCAAAAATGAAAAGTTTGTAAAATATGTACACGTTACCAAATTTTATAATTTCAGTTCCTGCAATAGAATTCCTACAGTTTTTACACTACTAGTTATTCAAAGATGTAATAGACTTTTAACATGATCATTATAATTTGACGTTAATAAAGAAGAAATATTTAATTATTCATTTATTAAGTATGGCTAGAAACGAAAGTGTTCACCACCGTTTACACAGAAATATTCATTAGTGAACTTAAAAAGTCCTTATACACGATTCTAATTTGAAATAGGGAAGGAGTTTGTATATAAAAATACAAAAGATAACGAATAATTGCATACAAACTTTCTATTTGAAAGTCGATAAAAGAATGGAAAGCTGAGCAGCTGCATTTGCAGTAAGAATCTCGGACTTCTGCAAAATTACTCCTCGTAAAAGAAATTGTATTTTGACGGTAGTTTTGTAAATGCGAATAATGCAAAATATAAAAGAAAGCTTTTAACTTGATGTCATCGTACATGTACTACAATACATCTGCTTTTTATTCTTGTAAGGTTTTATAGATACTACTGCAAAACAGCGCATTGAATTCGATTCTAAAATTAAAGAAAAGCACACTACCATAATTTGGGCCAAGAGCCCTGCCCTGTAGCCATATAACAGAAAATTATAATAATTATTCTTTACCTATGTATCAGTTTCAAATTCGACACCAACAAAAATAATTAATATAAATTAATATAAAATGTTTCTCTTCTTACTCTGTATTGAATAAATAATTCGATTTTGAGATACATCCTTACAGAGTTCTTATAATATCATTAATATTGTTATTATATTAACTACCAAAATGTGGTTTTGAAAATTTTAGAAAGGCCACGATTTATTTATGTTCAGATAAGAAGACAAGTTTATCTTATAAAATTGCTGTTGAAATAGACTTGAATTATTTTCAAATAACTTTATTATTTTCAAATTATCGATTAAAAATATTATTTTCAAATATCTTTCAAGTTAAATAGAATTTTAAATGCATCTTTTGGATGGGTAAAAACATCAATAGTTTCTGCGTCTTTTTATGAAATGAAAATAAACACGTGTATGTGAAATAAGTGTGAAAATATGATCCTGTGTGACAATTTAAGGAAAATAACTTGATTCCTTAGCTTGAATAGTAAAGTTGCTTTACCTTTTTTTCGATCTTAAAAAGAATTTCAAATTGAAATAAGTTTTCCTGTTAAATTTGTCAAAATATGAGCTCATCTACCAATTGACTGTAAAAACGATTTTTGATTTGTGGGAAGATTAATGCTGTTTGAAATACTTTACGAAGCTCCTTTCGCGGTAATTTATCCTTTTCAGCATTATATTAAATATAATATCTTGCGAAACTATTAACCTGCCTCCTTTTTTTTTGTAATTTTATATTCATATTTGTATTTTATATTAACAATACGTTTCATCATTTATATAAGTATGAAAAATAGATCAAATAGGAAATTTTTCTGTACGTTTTCCGCAAAGTAATATTTTAGAAGTATGTTAACAGCCAAGTCATGTCATAAATGCAGCATAAATGTTTTAATGCAGAATTTTATTACTTTTGTCAGTAATGTGTTCTATGGTGTAATGTTTCTGTTAATTTACGACAAAATCTAATTATGCTATTGCAATTCTCATTTTGACATCAAGATCCAATAGACTGATATTATTTTGATGTCACCCAGACGTTTCTGATTGATGTGTAATAAATATTTCTGCACTTGCACATCAAAGCGAATGTAAAGTAAGCCAAGCATTTTCATGAAATTCGATCTTTTCAAATCACTAATAATGATTATTACCTGAATCTTTGCACCAAGAGTTCATATCGTCAATCAGCCTTGTGCCAAAGATGTTTATTATTCGAAGATATTTATAAATAAAATTTATTTCTCATATAATTTTAAGTTTATTGTTTTGATTCAAAAACCTTATTTCCTCAAATACTTTTTCAGATTTTTTAAATATTAAATACCGGAAAAATTTACTCAATTTCGCTTCTTTATTTCCTCAATCAAAAAGAGCTAAACCAAAACAATCTCTTCTCTACGCAATTTTGCTTTCAATAACATCAGTTTAAAACACATCACATGTGCAAGATACCTATATTCACTACATAATGTCTCTAACTAATCTATGCATTCCATCTTCTTTTCAATAACTGGAATGAAATTCTTCGTTATATAATCGAGTTCATTATTTTTGGAACTATTATATCATAACAATTTTATTAGTTTGCTGAAATAAGGTTAAAACTCAGACGAAATTCATTTGAAAACAAACTCTGTTTTGTGAGATTAATGCCTATAGAGACATCACTTAAACTATAACTAAATTAAGAATGGGATCATAGAGAAACAGAACTTGATGCAAACGGCATTCAATACATGCTATAAATTTTTTCCATTGCATTGACTGTAGTAAAATTTTCCATCAGCATTACTTCAAACTGCAAACTTTAAAAGTAAAAATGAAAACCTTTTGAAATATATT
Source organism: Stegodyphus dumicola (assembly GCF_044657685.1). Lineage (NCBI taxonomy): Eukaryota > Metazoa > Arthropoda > Arachnida > Araneae > Eresidae > Stegodyphus > Stegodyphus dumicola. The sequence goes on from NC_140776.1 coordinate 43,230,786, forward strand.
TAGAACTCATTATATCTGAACAAATGAGAATTTTTATGTTGACTTTGCATTATTTCATAGGATGTTGTTCAGTTATGGCTACTTCACAGCATAAATGGCATCTAAAAAATCTAGGTAATTATAGTCTAAACGTGATTTTTCTATTTACCTGTATAATTACATAATTGAAACTGCCTATGAATTTTTAATGCTGCTTGCAAAATTCAGTTAGTTTCCTTTCTGTTGTACAGATCGAAATGATACCGTATATTTAGTATTTATCAAGCTTTACATAAATCTGATACATATTGCGAACGTTAATTTAGAGAATACTTATTAATTTTTAATTAATTTTTTTCAGGTTCGTTTGAACAGCAATGCTTCCCTCCTGCGATTTCGTTATGATGTTTTTTTATGTGCATGTGAAGCTGATAGAGCAAGAATGTAAAACATTATATGGATCTCTGAATGTTTAGTTCAGTGACAACAATCCAAAATACATAAATACATGTCTTCTAGACGCATGAAATCATCATGTATTTCCATAGGGAACATTTTTGTGTCATATTATAGAGCTACTATTTAAGAACTTGTTGATATTTGCTATAAATAGAAATTAGTTTTAATAAGCTATAATAATGCATTTGAAAGTACCTGACTTAAATCCTTTGCGGTTGATTACTTTGGTATTTTAAATCACTAGAGTTATCTTATTAGAATCACTCGAACTCAGAATCAGTCTGACTCTTCCATGGATACACTACTAACTAATTAATTAATCATTTATTTACTAACTAATTAATTAATGTAGTTTATAGTCTAATTAATTACTTACTAATTATTTAGTTTTATTTTGAATGAAAGTTTAAGATAAAGCTAAATGAACTAGGAATAAGAATGAGATATACTTCTAGTTCCACTCCACATTGTCCTTTGACATCCATGACGAATCGGGTGACAGTTTGCTTATCGCCGTAAACTTGACAAGAGTAAGGTTTCTTCTGTGAATAGATCCGGCCGTCAAATGGTTCCCTCGTTTTGAGTACTAGCTGCATTGTAGTGTCTGTGCACGTTAATTTCACTATGATAGTGAAAAGATAAGAATTAATTTGATTGCAGCTGTGATGAAAAATTAGCATTGGAATTGAAATCCTTTATCGAATAAAAGACAAAATTCACATCTATTTTTACTTTATTGTAAGAAGAAGGAAGCGTACGATTGCGAAAAATTTTGGGTTTCAGATTTCAGTGGAAATATCCATTTTGACTATATTTTGAGTGACGTCTGTACATATGGACAGACTCATTATTCCAAAACGTATTTAAATTGGATTTGACATGGATTATTTCATGAAATACGTACTTACGTATTTATCTCGTATAACGCAACGATTAGCCGTAAAACAATGAAGTTTTGTATATGGGAATGCTATAACAAACGCTTGTACACCTCCCTTATATAAGGGGATGGGAAAGGAGTAATGGGATGGGTGTGTATATATAGATATATATATATATCTATATATATATATATATAGAGAGAGAGAGAGAGAGAGATACTCATTCTCTTACCCTGCTTGAAAGTCTTACCCGATCTGTATTTCTGCAACTGTTGTTCTAGGCAAACATTTCCAGAAGTGTTTCAAATGACGAAAATATTCATGTTTTGGCAATTTAAAATTTAATAATATGTGATGATGTGAATATTACATGACTTCCTTGTACAGCCTATTAAATTATGCACATCTTTTGTTGCATTTCATTTAAACTCATTTTCTCGAATTTCATTTAGAGATATAATTCTCATTCAATTAATTCACTTCAAGACAAGGCAAAAATACATAAAAACTCAAAACATTTTCTTTAGAAATTATAAAATACAGAGAAACCTAAAACGCCAAATACAATTAAAACAGTTAAAAAAATTCTAATTAAAATTATAGTTTCTACGCAAAAACTAACAATTCAGCCAGCGGGAAGAAAGACAGATTTTTCAGTACACAAAGATGAAAATTTACTTTTGGTCCTGTTCGGCAAAAAGACAATGAAGTTGGCGCACGATCTGACTAAATTCACTATTCTACTAAGAGTTTCAAATGTAAATAAATGGCGGCCTCGTTAGGCTTAAAACCACTTAAACTTTTAAACTGTTAAGAATTCTGCAACTATTGCGTGCAGAATAACTTAAGGTATAAACCCCTTAACCGAAACATTTGAACAACATAATTCAATCACTTTTAAAGCAAAAAGTTCAAGTCACTAGTTTTTGATTGCTCTATGGCATGGCACATCACAATGGGGCCAATCTGCACTCCACAATTTTGTATAAGGACGCATTGCATTTTTAATAGAAGCAACCAAGCAAGAGACGCCCTTTAGCTACCAAGCCTAGACAGAGAAAGAGAGTGGGTACTAGGATTGCAACGGTATTTATGGTAAAAAAATTATTTATATTTATTTGATTGGTTAAAACTTATAGGCTATGCAGAAGTTTAAGATGACATAATTCGGAATTAGTTTTCAAATATGGCACAGTCTCCAGAAAGTTATTACTAGAGAGGAAGCACCCAAATTAAAAATGAGCAATTTAGAAGGTTTTAAATTATAATTTTGATTTGCATATTTTATTCTTACACACACACACACAAACATATATATATATGCAGAATCGGTACTTACTGTCTAGGAATATGATGTTCGCAAACTTACTTCTTAGGTGGCTGTCTAGGGGCTAATAAACTAATCCGATTTATGTAAAACTTGAATATTTAATGAAACATGAATAGTTGCTACAAACTACAAAGTAATTACATACATAGAAGGAAATAGATGAGATTATTTACAAATGAAGAGAAGGAATCGTATTTTATAAGCAAACATCTTTGAATCGCGTCATCGTCTTAATGGCGGAATCGTCTGACTTCTATCATCGGAAAAGTAAAAGATTTATTTTCACAGCTTGTCGCGTCATCTGATTATAATGAACGATGCCATCCCACAAATGCTCGTCCATCCTGATGGAATGCGGCCTCGCATTCTCGTAGCACCACCATCTACATCTAGGGATCTGAAAAATAAAATTTAAAAAAATAAAAAAAAAAAAAAAGTTTTTAGTTACTATTGAGGGAAAAGTCGTCTTAAAAGGTTTATTGCCATCTTTTCTCATCATCTTAACATCTACAGAAATAACGGCGTTAGCTCTTCTTAAATGCTCTTTCAGTGTTCGTTCATCTTGAACAGTCTATCTGAATACATGTAATTCCCAAACACGTCTTACTTTCATGTTGTCTGGAACAATTCGTCTAGATTCGTCTTCGTATTTACGTCTTCTTAAACATCGTCTGAATACGTCTTCTGAATGCGTCTTTTTAGATACCGTCTGGATACGTCTTCTGAATGCGTCTTAGATATCTTCAAGATCCGTCATTCGAATGCGTCTTCTCAAAATCATCTTCTTTAAGCCCTCTTCCTTTATACATTTCATCCTTAGACATCATCTTCAGTCTTCTTAAATTAGTTCACGTCTTTAAAATAATAGTCCATTAGTCAAATCGGGAGAAATTCGTCTAGTCGAGAAAAAGTCTAAATCAGGAATCATCAAAATCGTTATTTCATTATCAAAGATTTTCGATTTTTTTCCTGGGTCTTCTGAATCTGCTTTTTCGCTTCTTTTTTCTCATCTTCTTTCATTTCTTTTGTTCCGTCTTTGCTTTCCGTATCAGCGTCGTTGTGATCAGGTTTTCTGACTGACTTCTGCTTTTCAATCTTCTCTTCTTCTTCGGTGGTCTCTGTAGTTTCTTCGTCTCCAGTGGCTTCTTTTGTTTCTCTATTGCAAGGTATTTGACTGAAATTGTTCTAGTAGTAGAATTCGCATTTGTTTCATCATCTTTAGCAAATGACTCTTGTTCGGAAAAATGATTCTCTTCAGAATCTCCTTCTGCAGTGTCTTTCTCCTCGTTGGCTTCGAAGCTAATTGTACTGTGCTTGAGTTTCCTTTTTGCTGTAATTCAAATTCATCTTTAATAGCATCATTTTCACTTATATCAGAATCTGCATCACCCGAGACGTCGTCAGAATTCACAATCAGGAAATCATTGCCACTTGCTTTGATTGTAGAGGAAATGTCCAGTTTGATCACATTCTGTGCTGTAACAGGAACTATACTAACAGGATCAGTTTCTGGTTTTGGAAGTAAAAAGCCATAATTAACAACTTTTTCAAAACCTTCTTCAGAACCATTTCCATTGCAATAAGCATTTTTTTGCTCTTCAGAATCATTCTCAGATTTCTTGTTTTCTGCGATAACACAAATATTTGATCTAAATGAAGAACCATCAATTTGGAATTCACCTTCAAATCTCTCTATAGGTTTGTTGCCAAATTCCGTTAACTGTAGCTCTGCCGACTTAAGTTCAGGAGAACCTATCTTCTTATATATATCTTCTCGGATTAACGTTACCTGACTACCAGTATCTATTAAAGCATCAATCTGCAAATTACCCAAATTAACAGTTTTATGCATTTCTTTCTGACAAGTCTGAGTTTTTGGAGTAACAGCTTTGGCACCTTGGATATTTTTAGATGATGTTTTCGAACAATCTAAGGCTTTGTGTCCAAACAAATTACATTTAAAACACTTAAATGCTTTACTCTTATTGTTACATGAGTTAGATTTATGACCAATACTTCCACAGTTATAACACCTTGGTTCCTTACTCTTAGGTATAGTGTGTGCTTTATTTTGTATGTTAGTACTTGAATAACCCTTATTCTTCGTATCTGGAACGCGAATTTTCTCATATATTTTTAATTTCTCTTTGAATTCAGAAATAGTTTTACACCCATACAAAATAATTTTGTCACTACACTGATCTGGTATCCCATTGATTACATAATCAAGAATTGATGAATCATCAACAGAACCGCGACTGGCTATTTCACGCATGGCAATTAAATATTCGGAAAGTGATTCACCAGGTTTTAAGTGTCGTTTCTGTAACAAATTATGAAGTTGTGCACTGTTTATTTTAGAACCAAATTCAGATAAATGATTTTCCTTTAATTTGTCCCATGATATTATACCCTTCAAAGACCTAATAAATACTTTAGCAGAACCAGTAAGCAATTTTTTAGCAAACACAATTTTCTGTAATTGCGATAACTTTATGTATCAGTGCCATTAAATTCAGAAACATTTTCTAAGATATCACGAAAATGTAGGGAAATATTGCTAGACATTATAATGTTTTCATTCACTGAGTTATTTATGGGAGGTGATTCTGACCGAACAGAATTAATATCATTTTTATCAGAATCATAAACACTTTCGTTTTCAGATAACTCATCATCGTCATCACTTTCGGATTTTAAAAGCTTAAAATCACAAAGACTATTCAATATTAAATCACAGTTTTTATCAGGATTTGAATCATAATTAAGATGTAACAAATTACACACAGAAATAGAATCATTTGCAGTAAGAGTTTTAAGTAATTTTTGTTTTGTTTCTTCAATATTAAAATCAGATGGAAAACCACAAAAGTTACGCAATCTAGCTCTATTTTTTTCGATCATCCAATTTATTATTATTATCCAAAGTTCCAAGCACAATTTGATGTAAAAGTTTAATTGACTTAGTAGGTCCAGTCTTTAAAGAATTTGAAATTGTAGGAATAGAATTTAAGGCAGTCATCTTAATTCACAGTATCATAGAACACTATTCTTAGAAGAAACAATGTGGAAATAATCGAAACAAAACTTACTTCTCTTATTTTGTAATATTCATAATGCTTCTTCCTAGGCTCATCGCGGCCTGAGTGCCCAAATCTGTAGAATCGGTACTTACTGTCTAGGAATATGATGTTCGTAAACTTACTTCTTAGGTGGCTGTGTAGGGGCTAATAAACTAATCCGATTTATGTAAAACTTGAATATTTAATGAAACATGAATAGTTGCTACAAACTACAAAGTAATTACATACGTAGAAGGAAATAGATAAGATTATTTACAAATGAAGAGAAGGAATCGTATTTTATAAGCAAACATCTTTGAATCGCGTCATCGTCTTAATGGCGGAATCGTCTGACTTCTATCATCGGAAAAGTAAAAGTTTATTTTCACAGCTTGTCGCGTCATCTGATTATAATGAACGATGCCATCCCACACACACACACACACACACACATATATATATATATATAGCAGTCCCATATACAAGATTTCACCGTTTTAAGGCTTTTGGGTTATGTGAGATACATATAAACGTACGAACTTACGTACAGACGTCACCAAAAATTCTCTTCTGAGTCCATTTTAAATCCATTTTACAATCCGCTTTCGGAAAAGAGTCCTTTATTCTGTCCGTACATACACATGTTATGCAAAAATATTGTTCAAATGGATTCGAGAGCGGTCAAAAGAGATATTTCGTTGAAATATGATACCCGAAATTATTCGCAATTACAATGCTTGGTTTACTTCGTACACGGAGTAAAAAAAAAATTAATTTCAAATAAATAACGTAAACTAACTTTTAAGCATTCAGTAATATAATTGTTTATTCGTACGTAAAGTTGTAGATATCACTCTAATTCTGCTTACATAATTATCTTAAAAAGGGTAATGAAAATTAAATGTACAGAAGAATTTCAAAAGTTAGTTAATGAAACGCTAATTTTGGCGAAAGCACTAATAGTCAGCATATTCTCTTGGCAATAACCCTCATCTAGTGAAAGCTTAAATAAAGTCTTTCTTCAATTATGAAAGCTTAAATAAAGTCTTTCTTCAATTATTTATAATTGAAGAAATGAAAATAATAATTGAATAAATGAACATAATAATTGAAGAAATGTAAATAAGCTTCGGCATAGTTGAGGTAATTATCTTTCTTCTTGGATTTAAATCCCGGACGTGCTTATTTTATCCCAGAATTTGCTTATTTTATAAAAGTAGATATGATCATGAATTAATTTTTGAGAAATAATTTTAACCCTCGATTAAAGCAAACTGATATATATAAATTAATTAAACTTAAAAACATCAAATTTTTATTTAAAAAAAAATATTTATTTTTTTCTCCTATTAATAAAGATCTCTACCTCATCGGGATGACTTTCGACCTAAGGTCTTGTAAACCAACCGGATTTGAAGTCATCCCAACGGGTACTTGTTATGTTTTAGTAAAAAAAATGTTAGATCAACATAGAAGGCCATAATTGTTTCTTACATTTTTATAACATACTGAATCTGTAATGCTTTGAGCGATACATAATTTTGCAACAAATATTTTAATGCAAAGCTAACTCACTGTCTTATGTCGAAGGTATCTGGTAAAATAGTTTAGGCAGAAAAAATGCAAATTTTTTCTAATTTGAATCGGAATTTGTGAAGGTTCTCTAATTTTTGAATCTATCGAATCCTTCATATGAAATTAAAATGAAAATGAAAAAAAACTTTTACCTTCTAATTAAAGCAAAATTCGGAAGTTACCTGAAATGAAGACCAAATTGACGAATGTAGTTTTGATGCAGCTGTAATTATTAAGATGTAACTAAATTTTTATTAGGTGCATAATTAAAACTCTAGAAAGGAAGTACATGATTAAAACTTTTAAATCCTGAAGTTCATTTTCTCAACATGATTTTTCAAAACATGTTTCAGTAGTAGTTTATATTTCATACTTCTTTCCAGAATCTCTTTCGAAACAATCAACAATGTGTTACTTTAAGAGTTGATGAAAGCATTAAATAGTGCCCAAACAAAAAAACCTTTAAAAATATTTGTTTAAGAAACCTAAACTTCCAGCTCATTCTGAGACCAGCAGACTTCTTTTTTTTTTTTTTTTTATTAAACGTGATGCTTGATGCGTTCGGTAGTTTTATGACATTTTTATAGATAATGGCGTGGATAAGATAATTTTAGAAAGTTTCTCAAAGTTTTCGTTGTTTTTATAATGAGCATTTTTAAATGCACATCAATAAAGCTTACGTTTCTTTGCTGAAAATGCTTACCAGATTTTTTAGGCTAAGATTCAGAAGGTTCAAATGGTACAAACTTGATGATTCTAATTTTTAATTCTGCAATCTCTTTCACTATTCGCAAATTCTGAGGATTCGTATGATTGACCTTTATAAAACTGTCATAAAAATTTAGGATTTTCCACTTGTCCATTAAAGTAATAACAAATACCAATTCCAGTACTCTGAAAAAATGGCTAAGCCTTTTGCATTTAAATTTGAAATGCGGTGTGAAATGGGCAAAAAATGATAATTTATATTTCAAAGAAGAAACACTTAAGGGAAAAATAAACTCAGGAATAATGAAGACTTCATAGTTTTAAAATAAGTGCAGCAGATATTTTTACCATCAATAGCAATTCGACGAGCATATCAGCTTGATTTAATTTAATTGCACCTATTTCTCATAATATGTATAAATATTTTACGAAATTTAATTTCAGAAGATTTAAATCGTTCCTTCTTGTTTAGAGAAGAAAAAAAATTCCCACCATCTACTCACGATCCAAACAATTTGACCTTTGATAATAGGATGTTCCCATTCTCCTCCTTGCAGCACTAGAACCCATGTTATATGTATCATCGCTGCTTAATTTGCACGTAGAGCTTCCTTGTCTAAAGCTGTAGGAATGGCATAAAAAGTTTTGAGTAGAATCACACAACTGTTGGCATTCAGCTTGGCTTGAAGCAGTTAAGGCTGCATCCACACGCTCGATATCAGTGTCTAGTTTTTCTTCGTAATCACATCCACTGCTGCCATCTGTAGAACACATTCATAAAAAATTTTGATTAAGAAAAGCTATTATAAACATCAATACTTAAACATTTATTTTTAACCTAAGGTACGTTTAGCAATAATACTTCAATTTCCTTTTTACTTATTTTATTTTTAATGTCAAATATTAGCTTTAATCTTCTTTCTGTTATTAATTATTTGTCTACAAATCCATTATCTCTTAAACTAGTGCTCTTACTTAATACTTTTTTTTTGTAAATACTCATTATGAAAACGTATTCTAAAGAAACTTGTTGTATCATATTCTGTAGACCCTTATATTCTATCAGTGAGTAACTTCTTTAAAGAAATTATATTTCCAAAGAGTTACAGTTAATAAAATTAGCTTAAAAGGTCCAAAATCCAAAATACCGTTTTTTGCATACGAAATTTGCCAGGTTTTGTGAAATGTACAACGATGACAGCTTTAGTAAATTAATTAGATATTTTTACTGCGGTTAACTCAACCTGTATTTGAACATCAGGGAAAAAAATCGAAATTACCTGGAACGCACTGATTCTCAAAATAATCAACATCACCAAAAGCTGGTCGAAAAGATGAAGGCTGGGATCGTCTGTCCTCGCTGCTGAGCCGACATTGTTGGAAGGCATAGTCATATTCTCCAGATCGACAAATGAATCCTTTCTCTCTCAGACAGAGTTCTTCACATTGCAAGCGGGTACCTACACCCGGTATTGTTCGATCATCAAATCCAGAGATTTCGTAGTTGATTACTCTTTCGAAAGTCCACAAACGGTTGCAACGAGGAGCTAAAAAAGGAATAAATATATTCAAACTTGACACAGTTTGGTTTTTGAATAGTTTATCACCTGCAAGAAATTAAATCCTTAAAAGTGTTTGGAAAGTAAAGAATTTATTTTGATAAAAATGGTTTTTCTTTTGCTAAGGGATATATATGGTAATGGAGCATAAACTTCGGGAGTGCGAGGCTGATGATAACCTGAGTAGGTAATGACGTGAGAAACTTGAAGTTCCGGATTTAAAGTTAACGAATCATGTCCTAAGAATGAACTGAATGCGACTGAATATAATTGTTTAATATGATGTATGTATTCCTTAAATAGTATTACGATCTATTGTGTCTCATTCACAAATTTAATTTGCCTTTCAAAATTGTTTCTGAAAGTTTGCCATTGATAATTGTTCCAATGTTTAGATTCAAGAAGTAATTTGCCAGTGGTTAATGAAATTTTAAAATAACTTATCTTTAAATTTTATAAGTTTTCATTTAAATTTTATTTCTGAAATAAAGAAGTTTAATTACCGATTTCGTCTTACAAATAACACTTGCCATCTGCAAAACTGTACGCCTGAAAAATCGCATTTGGTTTTCGCTATGGCATGTATATATTTCACTTTACTTCATTTCCGAAATTACGGCTATCTTTACCATCCTCTTTTTTTTAGCATCGTCTCTCCCGCCCTCGAGCGAACTCTTAAGTGGTACGCTTCTAGGCTAAGGGGATACGAGACATTTACGCTATGGCATATGTAAAAACTTCTAATATGTTCTTATCACTGCAATCTGTAGGTGATCTCAATATCAACAGCATGAAAGCAAGTATATATATTGCGTACGAATACTAGCTTTACTACAAAAGTTAAGTCACTGTCGACTAGATCAATGTAAAAATTTTCAGGAAGCTTCAAAGATAGACAATAAAAGAAGTCAAAAATGTTCATGACTAGATTGCCTGAATGAATAGCAAATAATTTAAACTTGCATTTCAAGAAACTTACATGAGTTCGAAGAAACTTTATATTCTTATATTTAAAACTTAAATGGCAGCAATTATTGCTTAGATCAAAGATAAAGAATTGACTTAACTAGGTAAAAATAAATTAGCCTAACGGCTGTACAGTTCAAGTAACGCGCAAGTTGATTCTGACATAAAGGTCGGTGTGAAGAGCCTAATAGCTAGAATAATGCAACGCCGCAGAATACGATTTTCAGAAGAACTGAAATTAGCAAAGTGGCTTTCTGAAGGAAGAAAACCGTCTATTTCTACTCACACTCTCTTCTTTATATCTCATTTGAATATCGCGCCAACTAGAAATTTGCATTCTAGCAGGAAAATGAGAATAAGGAGGCTAGGAAAGTTGATTAAAATAAAATAACTGGTTAAAAACTAAATGATACCTTACAATGTAAATAAACGTTTTAAGGAACAGCTACAAAATTAATAATGAATACAATTTTACACAAACTGAACCATTAAATATTAAAATGAGCAACATTTCTTACAGCTTTTCTTAAATTTGTTCTCAAATGTCTTGCAATGTGTCGGTAATAAGCATTGAGAATTTATTCAAGTCAGCATATTTATCTCGAACATCACGAAGAATGTAGCAAGTAAAGGTTTGGTTCTTGGTTTTTAATTAACTAAAGGATACTGAAACTTTTGCTGACTAGAAATCTTACTGTACAAGGCCCATATGATAAATTAATTTTTATACAACTTTTCGTCATCACAATGTTAAAAACTGCTTTAATAAAATTATTTTACTCTTAACCTAACAAATAATATTTAATGAATACATTTTTCAATGCAATAATCAATACAATACGCATTAATACAGTAATAAATATCCTAATACACACTTAAAAGAAATTGTGGAATATTTAGAATTAATATTTACAGAATGGAGTGTTTAGGATCAATATTTAGAGAAATAAAGTCTACAGCCACATTTTTCGAATACACTTCTGATAATTAATTTAATAAACAATTCATCTTCCGTTTTCCTTTTCCAGATAAATCTGATTCAAGGCACTTTTATACACTACTCTATCACTGCATACGGCTATTAGCTCACCTGATAAACAGATTTTTTCGAAGTAACTGGTCGATGAGGGTGGTGAGGAAGTAGCGATGTCACTCCGCCTTCCTTCGGATGTTACTGTGGTCTTCATACAGTTCTGTGCTGTATAACTGAGTAACAAAGAGTTGCAGTCTCCTAAAGCACGACAACGAGCCAAACATTCTTTGGTAACTGAGGGTTCTCCTTGAGTTCCCTTGTAAAGAGGATTTAGACGAACACCTCTCAAGGATGCTCCAGCAACTTTCTCGAAAGATGTTGATCCCAAGGGACATTGGCCTAAATGTAAAAGAGATACGTGCTAAGTTTCCATAAACAAATAAATTAATGTAAATGCCTTGTATTTTCCAAAATTGTATATACTCTGATTAAACATTTCGTTGGAGGACCTTTCAAGTTGCTAATACTAATATTCTGTTTAAAAAAAAAAAAAAAAAGGCCTTTTTTTTTTTTTTTCGATTCTTAGGGAAAAAAAGACATTCGACACTTTATTTTATAGAAATAAATAGACACTTTTTTCAATTTAGAAACACCCAGAAAATTCGCTTTTGCCTTAAATAAAGAAGATCCTCTTTTTTAAAATTCCTACTACTAGCTCACAGTCTCTATATATCTTGTTCAAATTTTCAATAGTTAATAAAATAACTTTTATTCATCTACTGAAGTTCAAATACATTTTTTTAAACTTGTAGTGGATGACACTTGATGTTGATACATTTTTTCACATATTAAATTTTTTTTCAATTTTTAATTTAATTTTTTTATTTTATTTTATTTTTATTTTTATTTATTTATTTTGTATTTTTAGATGTTTCTTTGTTGACCTAAATAGGAATTGACTTTATATATATATATATTACTCGATTTTCAAGAACATAAGTTATAAAGTCCAAATATCTTGAACTTTCTGAAATGAAATATCAGATAACTTTTATAAAATACAAACTTTTCAACCAAAATGTTTAACAAAACACCAGAGGGTTAACAAAAACAACATCTTAGTTGGAGATGGACATCTCATTCGTACAATCCTCACTTCCTCAGAGTCGCAATGTTAACACAAGGCTTCTATATCGGACGTATTCCATTCGGCAATTGGGAAATAAGGGCCACTGGCATGTGACTTTATAGAAGTTTGAGAAAATGTAAATAATAAGTAAGAACTGGAATGAATTATATACAGATGCAACTTGTAAAACTGAGAAATGAAAATGTTTGTGATATATAGATATATATATATCACAAACACTTTCATATATATATATATATATATATATATACTAAAGAAATATTGATTATATTATCTCCTGATAAATTTAGTAAAATGTATCAAAAAGAGGGAACCCACATGTAGGAAATTTAATTCCGAAAATTGTGTTTTAAATTAACTTGAATGTAAATCATGAAAAAAAAAACCTTTTTAAGGGGAATTGAATTTAGATCATGAATAACAAAATTTCAAACTTCAAAAAAGTAAAAAGCAAGTAATTATCGCTATTTATCAGAAATTAGTTGTCTTTTCAAGGGGAACAAAACAACTCCCGTTCAATAAACAATAATTAATAAATGCGAAGGTGTTTCGTCTTTTACTCATATATATATATGTGTGTGTGTGTGTATGTGTATACATATATTCATACATACATAAGTATATTATGCCAGAGATGGCGTAATCTTTTGAAAAACAATTTATATTTTTCGATAATTATTTATATTTCTACACTATTCTTGATGACAAGCAATTGATATTTCTAGAGGAAGTAATCAAACTTAGACATGAATTTTTCCCTGGAGTAGAAATGTGCATTTATTCGAAAGGTTATTTAAATGATAAGAAATCTTCAGTAACATATCATTTATTCCAAGTACAACTTTTTATTTTTTAATAAACTGCTATATTTAAGAACATTCAGTAATAAATGTACTGAATTATTTAAATTTTCTGCTTTCTATAGTTTGATTTTCTAATTTATTCCTTATGTTATATTTACATTAGGTATTTTGGAAGCTGGAGTGATGAAAAATGAGCAACGCCTTCGCCGTGAATCGAACCACGGACCTCTGGATACGCGCCCAGCGTGCAAACCACCACACCACGAAGGCACGCTAAGAAGGCGGGGGGAAATACCTTATAATGTTTACATCGGGTTTGTCTTCAAATATTTCCTTTCTTAGATACGTTTCTGTTGCTTCCTTTTTATATTACTGAAATTTCCATTAAATAAAGTTCTTATCATCATTTGAAGTACACAAAGTGTGTACAGGGTTACATCAAAGTATGTAAGTGGTTGTCATATCCATTCCCTATCAGAGCCGTGCCAAGATAATTTTCACCTGAGGCAAAAAGGTAAATGAGCGCCGCTATATATATATATACTCGTACATATCAAAATAGCTATATTTGTATTAAACAAAAGTAAATGTATTAAATCAAAATACAAAAATTCTTATAATATAATTATATAATTCTTAAAGTATTTTTAATCGTAGCTTTATAAATTCAGAAAAATAATATAGCCAATTATTTATAACTTTCAAATGAAAATGCTAAAAAATGCTTTTTTGATAAATAAGAAATAACATCGAAATGCACATTGCATTAATTTCCAGGTTTTCTTGCAGTTCTTCCTATTGCTTTATTACTTTAAGTTTGCGGAAGCTAATTTTCCCTAATAATAATTGAAAAATTTAAAAACATAATTAAAGTAATTTTCGAATTCGCATGGCCAATTTGGCGCCCCTTTTAGTGATTCACCTGAGGCAAGTGCCTCACTTGCCTCACTCTTGTCCCGGCTGTGTTCCCTATTAATATTTGCCATTTCTGATATAATTTCTAATTCTGTATGTAGAACACAAAAATTTTTAGATTACAGAGAAATGGTAATTCCCATTCGACATCGCATTATGCTCTGATTAGGTTAATGATGAAGTCAAAAGCGTTTGCTCAAAGTTTCAAGTTTTTTTAGTTTACATTGCGAGGTTCCAAAGTCTATCTTTTCGCATTTTGAAGTTGCATTTGTGAAAATATTTATTTGATATATCGAACAAAGATTATGAGTGCAATTCTATATGAATGTTTCTACATTTATGTCTTTACAAAAAACAGAAATGGTTTTGGTTGTAGTACAATGCTTAACAGCACATAGCAGGATAATACATAATAACTATAACGTAATGAGTATAAATACGAAACATGTGCATCGCAAAGCCTTGTTCTTATTTCCGCCTACATAAAAGCGACGCGCAGTTTGAGGTGCTGTTGTGCAGAAATACACTTTAGTGTATTTCTGAAAAAGTGGTATGTTTAAAGAAATGAAATAAAAACAGAACCATCTATTATAAGCATGATCTCAGATTTCTTTGACTTTTTTCCCTGGTGAAAAAGCACATTATGTTAGTATATAAAATATTACGATAAATATAAAGTTCAGGAGACAACCCACCGAAGAAAATTGCCCATAAAGGGCAGTTTAACTGGGCTTGCGTGGACTAAACAAAGTCGAAATCATAAACAGTCATGCATAAGGCGCTTTAATTGAATGCCAAGAAGTTGACAAGGCTTTCTGTTGAACAATTGACGTTATTGGTGACGCATTAGAGTACACAGTTCGTTTATTATTTCACGTATTTCAGGAAAAAAAAAAAAAAAAAAGATAAATTTCAAGACCAAAAAGTATTTATTTTTCAAGACAGAAAATGGCCAGTATTCTTTATAAAAGTGTGGCAAAATCAGCATTTAATAAACATGAATGTTGTCCTCTGTATAAAGTTATGTATATAAAAAGTAATAAAATGCATAACATTGTTCAAACCAGAGATTAAAGCAATGTTCAAAATAGTAAGGTAATATATAGTTTAAGCGGCGTTTTAGACAAGTAATAATATTCTTTCACATAAGCAAACTTTGGCCACTGATGAATACTATGTGAAGCACTGATCTGAATGCCAAAAAACAATTTAAAATCTCATCATGATTTGGATGAATGCAAGCACTCCCTGTCGCTGACAATAACAGAAATCTGTACTTCTATAATACAAGCAAGAGGTAGCATTTAACTGAAAGCATTGTTAAAATTACATCTTATAATACAAATAAAATTAACTATTGTTGTTTGCAAGGTTTTCAGGACCAGGGCTTAAATTCTGAAAAGAGAGCCCTATGGAAGACTGCGAGGAACGAAGGAAAAATAAATAAATGAAATAACCAAAAATTTAAATAATCAAATTTTAATTTTAAAAATGTAAAAAGATAAACAGAAATATTATAATGAATCATTAAAATCATTTTAAATAGTTAAACAAAAAATTGGATCTTGTCTTATATAGGGCTGCGTAAGATAATAACGTCAGATAACAGCTGGAATTAAAATTCCATTTCAAACCTAAGATGCAGCTCAGCTGATCTCCGTCAGAATTTAAACCCTGATTATATGATTAATGTACTATTTCAAGGAATGACAGATACAAAACCATTCTTTTTCTTTCCAGCCAATGAAAATTGATAAAACGATTAAAGCGTCACTACGGAAAATAGTGTTCTCACTATTCAAGAAAAATATGAGGATATGGAAGGAATTTTAATGGAAAAGTGTAGCTTTGAAAATAAAGAGGGAAGAATCCAAGACTTTCTGAACATGATGCTCTCTCAATATTATTCTAACCGTCAAGCAAGAATTTTCCCAGAATGCGATTCGATAACAACGTGAGAATAAACGTAAGACTAATCTGGTACAAGTGACAACAATGGTCCTCACGTTTGGTTACATCCTTCAAAAAGCCTATAGGAGCTCCGCAGTAGAAATCATTAGAGTGTTACGTGTATGACCAATGTGGTCACTTTAGTACTTTCAGGAACGAGAACTTCACGTGCCCTCATAAATTTATTGCACATCCTGGAGAATAAGCCTTTGAGATGTGGGCTTTTCTTTCCTTAAAAGTCTCAACTTTTGTCCAAGGTTTGAGTCCGAGGAAAAGACAGGCCAGCATTCAGAAGTTAGAATCGATTTTTAAGGTGTATATTTATTATTAAAATAAAATTTGATAGCTAAAATAGTGTATCACTTACATAAAAAAGTGCCGGAGCCCTTTTTATTAAAGGCTCCGATGCGCTCCAGCTAAAATTATGATTTATATCAAAAACTGAGAAGTACCGGACCCGGGCACTAATGGGCTCCGACGCAATTTAAGCTCTGTTCAGGACCTCAAGTATTTAAAACAGTAAACCATAAAATCAAACGTAATCTATAAAATTGGGAATTTTAACACTACATGCTAAAACTACAAAAACTCGCGCGCTGGTTAAACGAGAGGCTCAGTATAAACGGCTATATTGGCTGATTATCACAGTATTTTCTTAAATTCTAAGTTAACTTCAGCCTAATTTGCATTCTGGAGATGTCTGATGACAGAAAATATGAAGGTATGGAAAAGAACTAACGTAAAAATAGCGTAACTATAAACAAACTTTGCAGAATAAGGTTTTAATGTAGATATTTTGAATTAATGACATTCCTTTAAGTGACACGTTTATACCATTTAATTTATTGTAAAACGTTTAATATTAAAACAACGTATTGCAGAATGATTTAATCAATGCAAGGATCGTATATGATATAAAATTCCTCATAACAACCAATTATTCCAATAATGACTACATATGAATCCTAATACAGATACTATATTCCTAATACAGGAAATGTTAACTGTATTAAGAATCAAAAACTACTCTTTTATGTTTGCATATTTTAACTGACTAAAACTGATTCAGCTGAATGCATTTCAAAATACTAGATTTCGAAATCCTTTTTAGCAGTAGCTTTGAAGAAATCAGTCACACTCTTGCAAGAAGTGGGACCGTAGATCTTTCATTTTCTGGCTGCTACATTTACGTCACAAGAATACATTTCAGTAACGCTTTTATTTATTCTTTGCAAAGTAAACTATACAAATGTAATTTAAAACTAAGAAAAAATGATAATCTAACACTTCCTTTTATGAGCAACAAGAAATACTTTCAATTAAATAATGGCAACTATACTTTCATCGTCACAAGGGATGCAAAATGGTGATCCTACGACAAATATGAAGCTCAGGTGAATTTGCATGGAATAAAACGAACAGCCTAAGTCGAAATTATTGAATGATGGCTTAGGTCTATCAAGACTAAGCAACATGGATTAATTCCAGGGAATGATATTGATATCCCAGCTGTTTCTAGATTTAATTTCCACACTTCTCAATTCCAAATAAAATTGGGGACAAATTTCGCGTAGTGTTCCATGGATCTGCTCAATCTTCTGGCGGCGTGTCTCTCGAAATTGACCAGGTATAAAATTGACGATTGGTCCACAGTTACAGATTAACTTGATAATATTACTTACTAGTTTCAGGACGCACAAAATAACCGTAACCTTGGATACACAAATATGTACTGGCAAACCATACTACTATAAGTCTCCGACTTTCAGAGAATAATTTGGCGTAACTCATCCTTCAAACCTACCAATATTTTCGACTGACAAGAAATGCTTACGAGACCGTATCAGCAGCGTACCTTACAATAAAATGCTTGCTGCAGTTAGCAACAGAAGAAGCAGATAATTTTCCTCTGACTTCTAAAGCATGCCTCGTGGACTTCTACGTTGATAGTTTGATGTCTGAGGCTAATTTAATCTCCAAAGCTCTAGAATTCCAAGTGCATTTGAATCACAGGACGTGTGGATTTGAATCAGATGTTATCACGCGAAAAATATGTTTTAAGAAAATGGGCTTCTAACAGCAATGAACTCTCTAACTCAATTATCTGAGATTTGCGTTTATCAAATGCTTCTTTGAGCATAGTGACAATACAGTAAAAACATTAGTTATGTTCCTCAAATATGTTCTTTCTTCGTCTCTTGAAGTCTTAACCAACATTATTTTCAACAATCGTAAAGACCTTTGATCCTCTAAAATGATTTTCACCGATTTAAGTTCAATATAAATTAATCATGCAAAGACTACGGAAGCATCAGTTTCAGTGGAATAATTCCTCCAGATAGTGAATGGAACTGGGAGCAAATTGCAAAATATATACCGTTTTTTAAAAGGCAACAAAATTTCACGGTTCCTGTTGGTTTATTTCGATTACCAATTTCAACTGCTTAAGCGATGCTTCAGAAAAGGCGTATGCAGCAGCAATTTAGATCGTTCCGTATAACATATTGGATAAATTAATATTCATCTGTGATAGCCAGGGAAGCAGGTATAAAATTGAAAGAATATTACTTAAAACGCGTTGTTTATGAAACGAAATTAACATATGAAGATTCTGAAACATTTATCACACAAGTAGAAGCTTGTCTTGTCTTAAATCACAACCTTTAACATCTAATGTCCTTTGGTCTAATATCCCAAAAGACTTATCATCCTTAATACTTGACACTTTTATTGGTAGACCATTGACAAATATATAAGCATTTGCAAACGTTTCCGATATTACTGAACCATTTTTTAGATATGTAGCCATCTAGTATTGTGTCAAAACCAGTATTTCCCACAATACTAGATGGCTACATATCTAAAAAATGGTTCAATAATATCGGAAACGTTGGCCTAAAGAATATCGGTTTTAGAGTACTCGAAGTTCAACATGACTTTAAAACCAAACTGTGAAACAATATTTTATAAAGTTTATATTCTTACAATAAATATAAGTTTAAAATGAGAGTTTCTCCGTCAGTCAGTTAAAAAGAAACTGAGTATCCAACAAAATCATATGGAAACGGTTAATGTAGGAAGGACGCATTGCAGAAATCTGACCATTAAACATGTTCTACTTCAAAATTCGAAACTGAAAAATCGCGTAATTAAAAACATTTTAAGAATTTTAACACTTTTATTATTCATAATTTATTGGTTATTTTAGTTTATTTTTATAATATATAAGCATTCGTCTTTGTACTTATCACATGTACATGTGATCTCATATAAAAGTATATGCACATGCTACCGTCACGTTAATTTCAAATTTAATTTCATATTTCAATAAAATCTATATGAATGTGTTATGAAATCGAATTTCGAGAAGCAGATTTTGATAAAATTTACTTACACTGACATAGCTGAAGTATGGCCCACCAGATTCCAAAAAGAATGTAAGAATACCAAGGTACTACCCACTTTACACCAGATCTGATGTCATCCATCCTAAAAATATAAAGATGCCAATATTAGGATTTAAATAAAAAAATTCTTATACCATGTGATAAGAGTTCATTATAATACTTTTTTAATTAAAGTAGTATTGAGTCAAAATCGAACACTAATTTTTATGAACCACAATTATTGATGAAACATTTGCAAACAATAAATCTTTTCCGTCTCTGTACATCTTGTTAATATACTGAAAATCCTCTCATTCTCGTTTTAGACATTTACATTTCTTATACACTTTATAACGGAAATGCTTGTGACTCCCTGAAGACTGAAGATTTTGACCTCTTCTTAACTATCAGAAAGATTAAATTCAGGAATTTCGTGTTAAAATTTAAACACTGTATACAAGAATATAATTGAGCTTTTAAAACCATTATAGCCTGTAATTTAGTGAAATCGACTGAATTAAAACATTAAATAACCTTTAAGCAAATTGTCAAGTAAATTTAAGACAAAATTATTTAACATATTTAAATATTTTTGTGCAGGTATATCATATCAAGTATCGTTTTAAAATAGTATAGATTTCGG
Organism: Stegodyphus dumicola; assembly: GCF_044657685.1. Taxonomy (NCBI): domain Eukaryota; kingdom Metazoa; phylum Arthropoda; class Arachnida; order Araneae; family Eresidae; genus Stegodyphus; species Stegodyphus dumicola. The sequence continues at coordinate 43,251,125 of NC_140776.1, forward strand.
CAATTAACTAAGAAAATTTGTCTTAGTTTGTTTTTCTAATAATAATGTTAAACACGCTAACTTAGATATGATAAGCCAATGCTCTATTGTGTTGTGTTGTGATTTATCTCACTTGTCTGACCGTAATATCAGAACAATCCCAAGAAATTCATCATGGCAAGGAGAGCAAGATCCTTGAGCACCATATAGGTGTAATACGATTTCACTCCGTTCCGCCCCCAATTTTGATGGAGAACACCCCGGGGGACGGGTCCGAGAGTCTTCCACCCCTCTTCCTGTAACACCAGCCTTCCGAATGGACATTCGGCTCACTATATATTTAGATAGCCTCCATGCCGGAAAGACACCATACATTTACAAACATCCATGCCTTCTCCGAACCCGTGCCCCTGGCATTGCAGTAGGCTTTCATAACAAATACACAGTCTAAGTGGCCACCAATGCGCTGCATCAGCTAATCGAGCCCGATTGTTTACATTAATTGATATTTACATAAAAATATGATCCTATGAAAACTAGTAGCCCAATGGGCCACCCATAAAACCCCTCCTTTAATTTAGAACTGGAAACACTAGTATAAACTGAAATTTAGTTTACATATAAAATGCAAGAACTTAAGAAAAAGCATAATTACGCTAATGTAAATTATTTAAAACATAAGCACTAGGCACAGAAAGAAGTCAAATGATCTAAATATTGCAAGGAACTTGAAATTTTTTGCGATCTATAGTAAAATTGTAGAGACATTAGGTTATTTCGAAACAGGAAAGATGAAAAATGAGCAATGCCCTCGCCGGGACTCGAACCAATGGATCTCTCGAATACGCGTCGAGTGGGCTGAACACTACAGCACGAAGACATGCTAAGAAGGCGGGAGAAATACCTTATATACTCCCCCTTTTAAAGGACGACTGGGGATTAGGGGACCTAGTCGCCAAATCCTGGGGGTGGAGAATCATCATCCACCATCTTTTTTAGTTCGAGCGCCACTGTAGAGTCATTAGGATTTTTTGGAGGCTGAAAAATGAGCAATGCCCTCGCCGGGCCTCGAACCACGGACTTCTCGAATACGCGTCGAGTGTGCTGACTACTACTCCACGAAGGCCTGCTAAGAAGGCTGGAAAAATACCTTATAAACTTGCAGGCAAATAGTATTTCAATCTAATGCATAAATACTCTTCCAACTGTTATGATTTACAAGCTCATTTTTCTATTGTAATATACAGTACATGCGATACAATAGTGCTGAAATAAATATAATTTATCTTTTAATAGGTGCATGAGAAATACAGAAGAAATAATTTCTTATGAATAACACTGAAAGCAAATAAAAGGGAGCTATTTGTAATCGGCACTTTTCCTTTATTTTCATAATACAATTTTTTGTCACATAATAATTTAATCATTCCTACTGTCGAAAATTCATATTAATCTGAAAACATGAAAACAGTTTACTTACATTAATTCTAATTTTTTTAATCTTCGTAAATGACAATATAAGAGAAACAGACTCAAGATTATTTCTTGCGCTTGGTAGATAAAAAACACTGAAGAAAGGTTCCTTAAAAGCAGTACAAAGATTCAAACTTACTTGTTAAGAAACTTGTTATTTTAGTCCGATATACATCCAAAGGAAATTTCCGACATAAACTAAACATTCGGCTTTTAAAAAGTGTGCCTATATTAAACATAACGGGAAATCCTCGGCCCTGAAAGTGCTTACTCATTTGGCGTAGCTGCAGAAGAACAATGCTTCATCGCGTTGCGAAGGAATCTTCTCATCATAGAGGTACTATTTCCCTGCGCGCTAGGAATCTTCATTGTGAAAAAGTGAATCGGGAGCAGCTGTCAATCGGTTAGAAAATGGGTAACCACTCATTGTTTCTTGGTGAGAAGATGAAATTTAGTCAAGGAATTCGATGATCTGATTAGCATTCCAACGTTTTCTTCACAGTAAGTATCTATGAGTAACTATCTTTCGAAGCACTATTTTATTGGTATATTTTAGTTGCACGTACTTAGTTTAAGAGCATTCATCGGTCTGTTTTTATGTACGAAATGGAAAGTGAGTCATTTTTCAAAAACTCGGTATATTGTACATTTAAGATATAATTAGGGAAACTGGCCAAAATTAAGCAGATTTACAATCAGAAGTTGGATGCAGATTCATTTCTTAAAATCTGAAAGTTCAGTTTTATTTATGCTAGAGAGTAGTAAGCAGTTTGAGTATATGAATTTATTTTCAGAAGTTAATATAAAAAATTCACTGTAAAGAAAAATTATATAATATTACAATATATTCCTCTAATACAATGGTTTTTAAGTTAAGAAAAAACTAGTCTTTGCTATTTTAATGTTAAAGAATCTTTATTCCTTTCTTTTAAGTACAGTCCTTTCAGAAAAGTTTGTGTGCTAATGGTACAATAACTTTTGTTTGTGTTGGTTGTTTCATTTTATGTTGCTATTGTTTTATGCAGTCATCGAAATCAAGTCTAAGTATTTATGATTTCAAAAGAATTCTTCTTACTATTAAAGAAAGATATTATTTTAATAAAATAATGGAAGGCATTATTTTGACAAAACAATAGAAAAATGTTTACAAAATTAAATTACAATTTTTTATAATTATTGGGCTACTCCTAATAGCTACAGTTGTAGGCTTTAGGCTAATTAATTATTTTTCTTATTTTTCGAATTATGCTATCATTTCCAGTTTTCATCAACTCTTAAGAGAACGTGTATATATGAATATAGTTTTTTTTAAAATTACGAACAGCTTTGGCTGTGACTCTGACCATTGTGCTATTACTTCGCCCAACTTTGAGAATTACGTTATCAGTTATATTTCGTAGCCGAATAACTCGCACAATTAAAGTTGAGCTAACGGCTAACGGCTCAACTCTTAATAGGCTTTGTACGTATAAATCTCTAACGCTGAAATATTCTTAAATTGTAATTCACATTTTATGCTATATGAAATCTTGCAGTCTGTGCAGATCAGATTGTGAGCATAAGACGTGCACTTGTTAAGTTCAGAGTTTTAAATTAAAACGCTTGTTTAAATTTTCTGTTTTGTAGATGTTTTCAGCTTTATTATTGCTACACATTTTTAAATTAATTATGTGCAAATATCATAAGCATTATCTTAAATTATTTAATCTAGTTAACCTTTATATACTGTTTTCTCTAATCATTAAATCTGTTTATTGCTTTATCAATTATTTGCCAGCTGTAGTTTTAGTTCCAGTTCGTAGAAAAATGTTTATAAATCAGTAATTAAAAGAAATTTTCACTGTTTTCACTGTTAAACGTTCTTAAACATTTCCTGATGAAGTAAAACCCGATCATCCTAGTTAATGGATAGGAGAAATATAGGACAATGCACTAAAAATATTTTCTACAATTAAAGATAGAATTGAATACGAATAATTTTTTAAATAGACATCTGTATTATAACCGTTATATATTTATATTATTTAAAACAATAATTTATTCTTTGAGAATTCGCGAAGCTTAACGGCAACTAACGCTACAGTTTGATACTCAGTAAACATGAAATTGATTTACTGAATAACAGTTTCACAGTTTACTTTTCTTGTATACAATATACAGAGGTTACTTATTTTCACTGCAAAATTTCCTGTTCTATGATAATGATTTAAAAAAATAAATGAGAGGAAAAAAAGACGGATTTTAGAACTAAATAATTCATTGTTATTTATGTCTCTTCGTCTTTTCAGCTGAGAGCTAAGATGAATTTTACACTAAGACTGAATTTTCTGTTGTTTTCCACGTGGAATGGTAAAAGTTCTAAGAATGTTATTATATGTGTTACTGACACTGCAGGGCGAAAATTATTCTAAATGACTAGATAAAGTAGAAACAACTAAATTTTGCAAATTTTTTCATAAATATTATTTTCTAAGGGCGTTACATATTTAGAACCTGATCTTTAATAATTTTCCTATATAATATATTATAATAAAATATTTCTGTATTTTAGCGAACATTCTAAGCCACTTGCTTCATCACATATAATACGATACTTCATTACAGACTTACTTTTAATTTATAAAATTCTTGAAATTTGAAATTATTATTTATATCAGTAAAACTTTGTTCAGTATCTGTCAACTTAATTTGTATAAATAAAGTGCATAAATTTAATTTGTTCTTTTACTATTTATATACATCTATTAATATAATGTTATTTGATTCTCAGTCTTAATATTAAAATTTAATGATTCTACGCTTTATGAATGAAGGATATGAACTATGCTATTTCCATTACTTTAAATAATCTTTAACTTCAGTAGCTTTAGAAAGTTAATAAATACTTTCGTCATTGACTCCTAAATACACAGTTTTAATGTCGCACTGGGCTCTTTTAAGTTTCAAAAACGGCATTTTTATCATCGAAAAGAAAAGCATTTATTGATGCTTGAATGTAAAAACACTCTACGGCAGTAAATGAAAAAACAAGTCGTTCAACTTTCAATTATTAATTAAGATAAACAACAATGGATACATACATTTTCTCCTCTGCACCTCTGAAGAAATACGAGGAACCCCATGTGTGAGACCAAAATTGTTATGTCATTTTCATAAGGTAAGTAAAATAGAATAATTTATATAAAAAAAAAGGAAAATTCATTCATTCATTCATGTTTAATCCTTAATGACGTCACATTTCTGACGCAAATTAAGAAACTCTATTTAAAATCACGAGAGCGTTGCCATCTCCTACAGTTAAAAAGAACATGAATCGACAGATTTTCCACTTGAGACAGCGCGAAACTAAAATGGGACTCAGTCTTCAACCTCCTGACCCGGAAATCTATTTTTCCACGAGACAGACTTTTTTTATTATTATTATTGCCGCACATCAAAAGGGATGCGGGCGGCTGAACACCGTCTTTTTTCTTTGAAAAACAAACGAACTATTACTCATTAGCGGTAAGAGAATATCGCCACCATCTTTGCTAGTTACGGTATTTATGATTCAATCTGCCAATGATGTCGTGAGCGTCTGTTTCTTTTTCTGAATCGAATTTTAACGATAGAATGTAGGTTAAGATCAAAGTAACAGCAGATTGAGAAATGGTTCAGGATTTGTAGCATAACGCTTTTCGATTATTTTTGTTATGGTAGTACCATTGGTCTTCCCTTGTGCTTGAATTTATCTGCTTTATATTCGTATAAAAATTCAAGTAAAATAATTAACTATACAATGCATCACTTCAAACCTTAGTCAACTAAGAGTCGCTGAATTTCAGATTTTGAACTTTTTGGAGAATTATGAGGATCTGGCTATGAACATAACTACAGTGGAACCTCGAGATACGAGCACCTCTACATACGAGAAATACGAGATACGAGGAAAGTATGAGCAAAATATTCGTCTCTAAATACGAGCATTGACTCAAGTAACGAGCAAGGAGCCAAGCTGTTGGTATACGTGGCGCATTTCTCGATCCGGCGCGACTTGGTGAATACCCTCGCTAGGTCACTCAGTTTTCTTTGTATCTACGTGTTTGTGAGCTTGTGAATTAATTGTTTTTACATTTAAAGTGAAAATAATTATTTCACAATGCCTCCCAAGAAGATTGTTGCCTCAGATAGTGCTGCAGAAAAAAAAAAAAAAAAAAAAGGAAGCCATGGCAGTTGAAATTAAGAAAGAAATCATAGATAAACGTAAGCGTGGTGTAAGAGTGATGGAATTGGTAAAGACTTACGGCCGTTCGATATCGACGATCTGCACTATTCTGAATAAGAAGGAAGAAATTAAGAAACTTGATAAGGCCAAAGGAGTTATAATTATTTCCAAGCAACGTCCAAAACTTCTAGAAGTTGTTGAGAGGCTGTTTTTGGTGTGGATTAACGAGAAAGCAGTTAAAAGGCGATTCGGTGTAGGAAGCTATCATTTGCGCTACGGCTAAGAATCTCTACTTGGACCTTCTCCGAAAAGTACCAGGTACGTCGACGGAAGATGAGATGGTAATGAGATTTTGGGGAATGCAGAACGGATTACCTAGATTTCCATTACTTTTAATGGGGAAGTTTGTTTCTAGATACGAGAAATTCGCTATACGAGGTAATGCTGGAACGAATTAACCTCGTATTTCGAGGTTCCATTGTACAAGAAATAGGGCGCTCGTAAGTAAGGCTCTTGCAAATGATACGACTAATTTCAGTTGCTTATATTTCAGATTTGCAGAATGTATTTTGTATAACAATAAATAAGATAAAATTAGAACTGAAATTTAATAATATTTTATCGGTTTGTAAGAATTTTCACCAAGGCGTTGTAGAGACATTTTTTTTTTTTTTTTGGAAGCAGGCAAGATAAAAACATGCAACGCCTTCGCCGGAAATCGAACCACGGACCTCTGGAATACCGAACCAGCGTGCAGAACCACTACACCACGAAGGCGCACTATGAAAGCAGGAGATATACCTTATAGCGTAAGAAACAATTTTCTCGATCAATGGATCAAACGTGCTTCAGATGGAAGTAAATCTTCGTAAAATGATCATCAAGTCAAGGTTTGAAGAAGTATATTGTATTATAACAATATTCAGTCCCTGAGCAATGATATCAGTGTCTTCATTATCAAGACAAAAATTTTGGACGTATGCCTTTTTAAGTTAAAACTTTACGCAAGAAATTTTCTAAAATGTTTTGTTAAAATATTTTTCGCTTTATTTTTTCTAGAAATTCAAATGATGAAAACCTAGAATGCAGATTAAATAAAGCGAAATGAGACAGTAATGTGACACGGAGTTTTTACCAAACCAAATGTCATGGCACTGCATAACTTTTTCTGTTTAAAAATATACAAACACTTATTTCGAAACAATCCATTCCTTGACTACTCACTTCTCAGTGGTTGTTGTTCTAGTCTAGAAAGTTACCTAGCATTTGCATTATGCTAAACTGTGTTTGATGTTGTAAAACAAGCGCCCTAAAAGATAGGTTTTCGACTAATCCGTAATTACGTCAACCAGTGTTTCGGCTGGAAGCTTTTCATGTTTAAAAATGTAAAATAAGATTTTTTTAATTCTAGCTATTAACCAAATTTTTGTTATTTAGTAAAGCATGTCGGTTGAACTAATAAGGCCAGAAAATGGGTTTCTGGCTGCTCTATCCCAGTGTAAATTGAGAGTTATTTTTTGAACAAGTTAGCATACAAAAAATAAGTTTACTTGATGTAGCTAATTAAACAATCATTGACGGCTGATATGTCCTGCAGTCTGAGAGTGTAATCAGCGCTGCTGAGCAAAATTAGGAAGAAGAGAAAAATTCTCAAGTAGTAAGGTAAAGGGCAGCTAGTCTTTTTCAGTTCAGTATGCAATTTAGCCAAAACAATAGAACGAAGGGGACATTTTGTAATAATTAAATTGGCAATAATAAACCTTTTAAGATAAAAAGAATAATGAAAGTTGTAAACGTTTTTGTAAAACGCAAAGTGAATCGAAGCATTTTCCTACAGTGCTGCCTGTAAATTGCTTCTCATGTTAATACAATAGTGGCAGTGGCTCCATCTAGTGCTCTTGCAGTTAAAATTTATTTCATTCTAGATGAATGAAAACTATTCAGTGGAAAATTCTTCTAAAAGGAAAGTAACGGTATAAAATTTCCTCAAAAGCAATCAGGTTTGAATAATATATATAAAGGCAAAGAAATCCGTTTTGGAGTTTTATAGAAAGACTATAAATCTGAATCCTGAATCCCAAACAGGCAGAAAACTATATTATTGATAAGTAATAAACAGTATTCTTTTTTGGTAGAAGTTTCACATATCTGAACAAGTTTAATAAATTATCCATTACGAAGCTATTGAATCCCATGTAATGTATGTAAGAAAGCGTAACTTAGAACAAAATTTGAAACAGATGCAGGTAAAAGAAGAAGGTATAATAAATGATTAAAGAAACAAGAAATTTTGAAAAATTATTAGATGCAGTACATATAGTAAGACAGAATTAGCATTTATACTATTTCATTTACCATGTGTTAATGTAGTTAGTAGTTATTTCAACTAGTCACTTCATTAACAGCCGTGAATAAAATGATTTGAGAACATGGAACCTTAGAATACGGACTTGAGAACTACTTGAGAATACGCAAAGAGCTAATGGTTTGGTTCTCTCTTGTGTCTCCAGAGCTACCATAGAGGTAATAAATAAAAGTTAGTCAGCACTTGTCCAAGATATTTAGCATCAACTGAAAGAAATGACATCCTAGATAAGATCTGCATTCTGCAAAAGATGCCTGCTCACAATGGCATTACTGGAAACGAAATCGCAGACAGGAGTACTCTTTTCAAACACATAGATTCTAAACTTGTAAACTGCCAGCTAAAATAAATTAATCAAATGGGCGATTGAGCTGGACTCAGTGCTTTCTTTTCAAAATTAAATGTGCCGGAGTCCCATCGAAGGCAGTTAGGAGAGAAGAACAAAAAAAAAAAAAAAAAAAAAAAAAAAAAAAATAAAATTAAAAAATTATAAAATTAAAAAATTAATTAATGAATAATTAAAACAATGAAATAATTTATGCAACTAATAATTAAAATTAAAATTAAATAAAATGTCAGGTAATAAAACAAAAATTTAATAAAAAATTAAATTAATAGTAAATAGCTAAATAATAATCTTACTTAGAACTCCAGTAGAATAATAGTATCACTCAAAAACTAAGAAATAACTCAATCCGGGCTTTCGTTTAAGCCCTGGATATACAGTATACAGTTAGAGGGGGAGAGGTGTGTATGTGTGTATGTGTATTTAATTACGGCAAAGCACACTAGGGCTATCTGCCTAAGGTGAGGGATGCCTTCGTGGAGGGCTTTCTAAGGGAAACTGGCTCGTATACTTGTTACACATGGGGAAAACCACGAAAACACCCATGCAGCCAGCCCGTTCGCGGGATTCGAACCTCGGACCGAACTACCAGTGTTCAGCGACTTTACCGCTCGGCCGCTGGTGGGCCCCTAGACGGAGAGAGGAATCACATTAATGGCACATTGTTTGTTTTTTTTTTTTTTCAAAGCTTTAAGCCCAGAAAAAGATATTAATTTCACTTTAGCATTTTGCATTGGTTCACTATAAATGGTGTTTCACTTTTTAAATTGTTGCAGCCAAATATTAGCGCATTGCATTATATTTAAAAAAATTAAATCATAAAGAATCTGCATGAGTGTAGATATGTTTCTCGCATTCTGATAAAACAACGGTCCCTAGAGACATCAAATTTTGAATAACGTATTCCTCCACTCGAATATGGGCAACTCAGTTTTCAAATATTAAATTTGGAATTCGGAATTTGTTTTATTATCTATTTCATATTTTGTAAAACTTTTACAAATTTTTACTCAACAAACTCAACAATTTCAAAGCTTGCAATGGCGACACTGTATGGGGAAAAAAACATTTTCATCTCCAGCGAGCGAGATTATGCATCTGAAATTCTAAAGTAATGCTCTTTTCAAATAGTTTGTGACATTGCTGTTGAATTGAGTTTCATGGTTTAATTGCGAATATTTAATAAATAAAGGTAACACACAAAACGTTAAAAAAACGCTCCTTTGGGTGCAATATAAAGTCTGAAGGCTTTCAGATCTTTTATTTCATTTATTTATTTTTAGCTCAAAGGGGCGTTAGCTCAGAAGGGATATTAGACTCGAAACACCATTTTGCGTTGAATCACGAAAAGCATTGAACCACTTTTCAAACTGTTACCACCAAAAATTATCTTCCTTTGTTATATTTAAAGAAATCAAATAATGAAGAATCTGCATAAATGTACGTATGTTTCTCGCATTGTGAAAAAACAACTGTACCTAGAGCCATAAATTTTGAATAACGTTGTCCTTCACCCGAATATGAGCACACGAAAGCCCGAATTTCGAATTACAGATTAGTTTTATTATCTATTTCATATTCTGTAAATCTTTAATCGATTTTTTATTAAAAAGCTCAATGATTACAAAGCCAGTAGTGGCAATACTGTAGGGGATAAAATATTTTTATCTCCAGCTCGCGATACTGTCTTGAAAATTCTAAAGCTATTCTGTTTTTAAATATTTTTAGAACAAATGCTTTCGAAACGTGTATGTGTGAGTAAATGAAAAAAACACCCCTTTGAGCTTAATGTAAAATCTGAAACTTTTCCGATTTTTCTGAATGTTTTATGGATTAAATTATTTATTTATTTATTAGCTTAAAGCCTGTTAGTTCACTGTAAACGAGATATCACTTTTTAAATTTTTGCCATCAAATATTATCGCCTTGTATTATATTTAAAGAAATTAAATAATGAAGAATCTACATGAATGTATGTGTTTCCCACATTGCGAAAAAACGACGGTACCTACCCTAAAATACCCTGTATGATAATCTATTAATGGAATGTTTGATAAAGATATTTTAAGCTGAGAAACGTCATTTGCCCATTTTTCCGATAAAGCATTAAAAGATTCTAACTTTGATAGGAAAGTTCCCGTAAATCGGACTCCTTAAAGAGCCTTTTCCGATGCAGATCGGATATTATTGGAAAGTGAACGTTAATAAAAATCATTGAGAAAAAACATTGGAAAGGAAAATATTTAACAGAAATTGGGTATCATTTGATTTCAGAAAATATGTAAGTGTAAAATAAGTTTTATAGTACCACTGCTGCCAAATCGATGAATAAGCTTGTTACAGTACTGCACACGCTATAATTAACAAGAAGCCTTTGTACATACTATGTAACGGAAAACACTCAACAGCTTCCAAAAGATGTGATATAAATTTTAATGGCTATTTGGCAGTTTAAAAAGCAAAGCACGAACTCCGTTAATCCTCATTGAATCAAGTAAGACAAGAAAATACAGTTAATGTTGGGTTGATTGTATGAAATAAGTGAAAATACAATCTTCTCTTTGTTTATATAAAACAGAACAACGGATTCATTACTCCATTATGTTTGCAGAATTCAAAATTTTCATAACCGAAGTTATCGAAGTTGTTATATTTATACATATTTTTGGAGTAATTGAAGCTAATAAAGAATCACAAGGAGAGTATTAACCAATTCAGAACTTCCTTCAAACTTCATATTCCATGGGTAGAAATCCTACAATAAGTTCCCTACAATAAGAGCAACATTGTCAAACTTTCCTCCCTCTGCCAATCAGTGGCATTATAAGCTGCACCATTGACGTGCATCAAACTTTTACTAACTATGATCGAAACCTTTCAAGTGTCAACACATTTTAGTGAAGCTTATTATGACTTCCTACTTACATTGCCTGCTGTTATATATTAACAATAAACGTGAAACTGGAAAAGAAAGGGATTTTCCCCACCCTAAAAATCGCTTCCGATGCAAGGTCAGTGCCCACAGCGCGTCGTCAGCTTATAGTAAGGCTATTCAATATTTCAAAATACGTATTTACATACTTCCTGTTTTGAAGTTCCGTTTACATATAACTTTATCAAGGAAAACTCAAATTATGCTCCACACGCATACGAATTTTTTGTTTATAAGAACAACAATTAGAGAATCTAAAATTATTCGCAACAATTAATTCGACCAGATATGGATCGCGATACCCATATGCTTTGCCATGGTGATTAAAGAAACAGAATCTGATCATATTTTATAGGAATAAAGCATTAAATGTGCTTCTTCACAGTTTAGTTTAAAATTTAAAATCAAATTTATACTCAGATAATATTTGATGGGATACTACACTTCCATATGCTTTAAAAGAAAGGCAACTGAAACAAAAACAGGAAAGATATACATTAAAATTGTTAGTGAATCTCAAATATAATGCCACAAAAAACACTGACTATTTTGTACACGTTAATATTCGTATATTCTTTCATTATGAATGAGTAAAATAATCAGTGGTTTAGGTTATTTAAGATTCATTATCAAATTTAAATTAATTTATGTACTTCCTATATACCTCATTTCATCAGGGTCTCGCTCATTCTAAAGAATTCTGCAAATTCAAGTGGAAAGTTAGGGAAATAACTCGTAATCGTACGAGTGTTTAGATCAATGTTTGGCTGAAGCCTATCACACTTGTCTCTTTAGCGACAACTGCTGCTCGAGAAAAAAAATTAGAATTTCAAGAAAATTTAGCTTTAGTTGTCGATACATAACTTGTAACCTCGCATAGGAAGAACTGTCCAAGGACTGTTAAAGAACATTTTGCTTCATCGCCAAGTCAAAGCGAATAGTAATTTTGTCTTGTAGTATGTTATTTTATTCCTCACAAATGGTGAAGTAGAATAAATTTAAGTTAGATCTGCGTGATTTCACCATTTAGTTAAATTACCAGTGAAAACTGACCTATGTTGAGAGGAGAAAGCTGAATTTAACGTAGTTAATAAATTGTAACGTTGCGCGCCTCCAACTTGCACGCAACCAAGGGGTGACTGTGAAAACTGTATAAAAGATAGAGTCTTGTGAAGGATTTAAGTCCCTTTTTATTCAACGTAATAAATTACAATTGCGTGCTCTTGACGCTCAAAGACTGCGTCAACTCGGCGGTCAAATAAAAATAATAACCTGAAAAGAAACTAAAGACAAGACTCTCACTACGAGGCTCTCTAAAAATAACTAACTCACCGCGTTTTACAATACCGCTGCTAATTCAGCAGACTTGAAGCTCACTTGAACGATTAACACTACTTCCCGCCAAGCACATAGGCCGAAACGCGGGGTTCTTCAATTTCTCGCTAACTACCTCCGCGCTCGTGAAGTAAGAATATCACACACCGAACTCGTTTCCTTCCTACTTAAATCATAATACTTCCGCTGCTAATTTGAATCCTTGCGCGTTCTACTCAAATTTACATATTCTGGCATTGGCAGTTCCAGGGGAAAGTAAGGCTTGACAGGAAAGATAGTTTAAACTTAAAATAAATGTTAGTTAAAATAAATATAAACCCTACATTTGCCGCTGCCAGAATTTGGAAAACATGGAAGCAGGTCCTACAAACGACCTGTTGTAAGTTTCTCTAATTCTGAACTAACTGGCGAGAACCTCGTTTACACAAAAAAAATCTTATGTAACAAATTGTATACTAAAATTCTGTTGATCGTTATAAAGCTCTCTTCTTACAGCAACTTTTCCTGGACTTCATCAATCAATCTTGGTCTTTCCTTCCAGCATCTGGAAGGAATAAGTATCAGTATCTTTCTACATACATTATAATTTACACTTTCTTGACACAATAAATTTTTGTTTTTAACGATTCGTTTTTCTTAGTTATTGCTTACTTCACATTCATTCAATTTTTCAAGCATTAATTTAACTTTACCCTGGCTCTCCACCATGTGTGGTGTCAAACGGGAATATTCGTGTTTTAGTCTTACAACACTTCCCCTAACCACCATGATTTGTTAGAATTCAACGACCAAATAGACACACCTTACTCGACATTCTACAACTCAATGAGCTACTTTAATATTCTTAAAAATTCAAATGTAGGTGGAGAACCCTACAAAACACATTCATTCTAACTTCCCCCTCATTCATCTTTAAACATGCAGTCTTTCGCTCTAAAGCATGACTTTATCTACAATTTAATACTTAAATTTTGACTTCATTGCTTTTAAGCATTCACTTTTAGCATCTACAATTTTATGCTTCTAGACTAAATTCTACTTTTACATAACATTCAAGTATTTACGTACATTTACAAAATTTTAATACATATGATTTTTACAATTTACCATAAAATGAATAAGAGAAAATAAATTTTTACTTTACTCATTCTTCGCCAAGCTGGCGGCACTGAAACTAAAATTCTTATTAATACAAGAATACGAAGTTATTTTTATCTTCAGCCAAATTTTGGCTTTAACATAACAGAATTAGTCTTTCGACCAACAAAAAATGCTTGTTTTTAGCTTTTACACTTAAAGAAAATAATACTTTTGCCTTAGCTAAATAAAGTAAAACAAAACTAAGTCTCAACCGAGACATATTGACTTTCGTCAAAACATAGAACTTCGTACTTATGCATAACATTTCGGAACAAAAGAGAAAAAAAAATTATAGAAGGTTTTAACTTATCTTTGAGTTTTCGAGGCTTGAAACTCCGTCATTCGTTTTTGGCAATATTGTTCCCAAGTTAGAGGTTTCATGGATGTCAATCTTCTCCTTATTGATCTCCGAGTGTCGTCCACATTGCTTTTTCTTTTGCGTCCTCTACATGCTGCCCTCTTGGCGGAGTAATCGTCTGGTTGTTGGCATTCCCTGGGACGGCTGGTCTTGACGTCCTCCTGTCTGGAGTCCTTCTTGAATTTCTTCAGTTCGTCGTATTTTTGTGCCTCCTGTTGCCGTTTCAGTTTCCGGAACGGCGGCCTTGCTGGCACCTGACTCTGTGGCCGTGTGCGCGTTCTCCTTGATGTATAATTTTTCCTGCAATCCTTTGTAGGTGGTGTTTTTCTCTTTACCACGGTTTCTTTACCCGGTGCATCTGTATTTTTGTTTTTCTTAAACGCTGGAGTTTGAAAATTATTTTTTTCTTTTTGATACCGACGTCCGGTTTGTAGAAGGGCTAGGTCTCTCTTCAGTTCTCTGTTTCTTGGGTGGTGGAATAGTTGTTGTCTCTGGACCTTCTATTTCGTTTAGACTTGAGTCCTGCAAGAAACTTTTAAGGATTTCAAAATCATTTGGATTATAGTATTTTTTCACCTGGTCGGGACTTGCTTTACAGATTTCCCCTCTCTCGTTCTTAAGATATAATACTACTCCTTTGATTTCCTGAATTACATAGGGGCCTTCAAACTTTGGAGCTAGCTTTGCCGTAAAATTGTCTGGGGCACTTGATAAAGAAAATTTCCGCTTCAATACTTTATCCCCAACTTTAAAATCTGCTTCACGGCGTTTTCTATCATAATATATTTTCTGCCTATTTCTTGCCGTATCCGAGGTTTTAAGCGCCTGATCAATCAACTTTTGCACATCTTTTTGTTTAAACTCCTGCTCTCTTTGTTGCACAAAGAATAATTTATCTAAAGGTGTAATTAATTTTCGGCCTAAGAATAATTCTGCTGGAGTTTTTCCCGTAGTATCATGATTTGCCGTTCTTAAAGCATAAGCTAATTCATTTATGTAGCCATCCCAGCGCTTGTGATGTGTGCTCACGTAACTGCGAATTATTTTTACTATATTTTTATTAACTCTTTCTGCTATGTTAGCCTGTGGTCTATACGGAACCATTTTGATATGGCGTATGCCAAGTCCATTGCATATGTTTTCAAATATTTGACTAATGAATTGTTTTCCGTTATCGCTAATGACTTTTATCGGTGCACCGTATTTTAAAATGTATCTGTGTAAGAATGCATCTGCGACTGTTTTGGCTGACGCGCGTTTAAGTGGAACAATTTCTGTCCATTTTGAAAAATGATCTACTATTACTAAAAGAAAACGATTTTTATTTAACTCGCTCTCAAAGTCTGGACCAGGTATCCAAATCCTTCCAACTGAGTTGTCATTTCTTGGTGTTGTCCAGCGGCTTCCATCCAATTTTCGGCCATTTCAGTTCGATAAGTGTTCGGGCGCCAATGTAACGTTGCGCGCCTCCAACTTGCACGCAACCAAGGGGTGACTGTGAAAACTGTATAAAAGATAGAGTCTTGTGAAGGATTTAAGTCCCTTTTTATTCAACGTAATAAATTACAATTGCGTGCTCTTGACGCTCACAGACTGCGCCAACTCGGCGGTCAAATAAAAATAATAACCTGAAAAGAAACTAAAGACAAGACTCTCACTACGAGGCTCTCTAAAAATAACTAACTCACCGCGTTTTACAATACCGCTGCTAATTCAGCAGACTTGAAGCTCACTTGAACGATTAACACTACTTCCCGCCAAGCACATAGGCCGAAACGCGGGGTTCTTCAATTTCTCGCTAACTACCTCCGCGCTCGTGAAGTAAGAATATCACACACCGAACTCGTTTCCTTCCTATTTAAATCATAATACTTCCGCTGCTAATTTGAATCCTTGCGCGTTCTACTCAAATTTACATATTCTGGCATTGGCAGTTCCAGGGGAAAGTAAGGCTTGACAGGAAAGATAGTTTAAACTTAAAATAAATGTTAGTTAAAATAAATATAAACCCTACAAAATAAAACAGCCCTACACAGTTGTTACAGTTTTACATTTGATGATCATTTATTGCATTTTTAAAACGTTAATACAGTGCTCTACTTTTTTTTTCATATCCTTTCAATGTATTTCGAAGCACACTGTAATAGATTTGTCTGTGGTTTGATAAACATTCGTGCAACAGATTAAGATTTAATAATATTTCCGTATGACTTTTCTAAATTTTATCGTTTGGAGGCATTTTAATTTTTCTGTATTTATTTTTTATTTATTTACTTACATATTTTTGTTTATATTTTTTGAATTTTTTTCGGTATTTATTTATTTATATATTTTTAGTCCAAAGGGGGTTTGTCCCTGAGGGGCTATTGTTTTCGTTTTGTGATTTTACGTCGAATCACTCTGAATGTCCGTTTCACTTTTTAAACTGTCGACATCAAATATTATCGCCTGTATTATATTTGAAGAAATTAACTGCATAAATGTAATCTGCAAAAATGTATGTTGTTTCTCGCATTGTGATAAAACAACGGTACCTACAGCTATCCAATTTTGAATGACGTAATCCTACTGCGAATATGGGCCTCTGGAAGCCCAAATTTGAAATTTGGAATTTGTTTTATTATCAATTTCATATTTTGTAAAACTTTAACGAATTTTTGATTCACAAACTCAAGCATTTCAAAGCGAGCAATGGCAACACTGTAAAGAAAAAACATTTTTATCTCCAGGACGTGAGTCCGTGTATCGGAAATTCTAAAGATATGCTCAATTTAAAATTATTTTGCGATTTTGCTCTTGAACTGAATTTTATGGTTTAAGTGCGATGATATTTAATAAACAAAGGTAACACACAAAATATTAAGAAAACGCCCCTTTGGATGCAATTTTTCTGAAACTTTTCAGATTTTCTTTTTTTCTGATTTTATTTTCTGCATTTATTTACAATTAACTGGAACTTTCTGTAATTTTGAATGGGAAAGTAATGCATCATAATTTTAGTTAACGAATAATTTTTTACAATAGATTACTATAAGAATTGTCAATCGAAGTTCAAGAAATTATCTGATTTAAAAATTTGAACTATTAAAGTTGAAGCAAAATATCGATGCTCTACAGAAATAATACTATTTCTTAATATTTTTTTTCCTATGTTTTATTAGAAATGTACGATTTCTTAATATTTCTTTTCTTATATTTTATTATGTTCTAAAGGTAAATTTAAATGTCGTAAACTTCAGTGATCGTAAGAGAGCGCGTCAAATTCATTTTGCAGGTGGCTTATGTACAGTCATGATTCTTTAGTAGAAAATGGCTTGCGGTTAAAAAATGACATCAATAAATGACGTTTCTCTCACGTGAGTATTGCGGAATTCCCATGCGACAGGTGATTCGCATACATGGGTGTAACAGTAATATATTGTTTATTATTCTACATTATGGAAAATGAATCTCCGGGCTTACTCATTTGATTGTTTCATTTTATACGGGTATATGCGTGGCCCTATTTCTTCATTTTTCCGATTTCTCTTTCTTCACTTTCTTTTCTGCACTTTGTCTTCCTCTTGAGAGTATAATTACTGGTATTTTCTTAATCTTATCCAGATAATTAATGATAACTAAAGAGATAATAATATTGGTAATCCCGTTGTTATGTTTTATATTCACTCTGTTATTATGATTTAATTCAGCGGTTTTCAACCTTTTGACTAACGCGTACCACCTAAACAGAAACTGAAAACTTTTAGTACCACCATTACAAAGTACTACTACCACCACCACTCTTGAACAAAGTTCAGATCGCATAAATTTACGAGTATTAGAGAAAAAAACTCAATCAGGATGTTGGAGTTTTAATTTTTGAATTTAATAGGTAAAAATACTTTGCTTCTTTACGTACCACCTATTCTTCTCTTGCGTACCACCAGTGGTACACGTACCACTGGTTGAGAACCCCTGATTTAATTGCTACCTAAGAGAGGAGTAATAAAATACATTACAAAAATGAACATTTAAATCTTTAGACTGAAGTAGAAGTTGAACGAAAGTCTATTGATTTAAAGAGCGATCTGGCGTAGGTTCCTCTTCTCAGAAGCAAAAAAGAAGAGGGACGCTGAAGAAGACGGACATGCGAAAGATCTCGAAATCTTTTAATATTTGTTTAAAATCTGAGCCAATCTAACGTTGCTTTTTTTTGCTTTACATTAATTTCTATATTGATATATTTCTCTTCCAGTTAGTTTAGGACAATACTTTTCATAAATGCAGATTTTAGTTTAAATGATCTTCAAAATTTCTTAAACCAAAGCTTAAACTTTTAAAAGCACTTGTGCTTTTAAAAGGTTAAGCTATATATAAATATAAATGTTCTTATTAGAGATCTTTTAACTTAATTTACCTTTACCTGACACTCATTGCACTAATTTAATATAATGACAAGCAAAATCTCGTCAAAGAATTTAATACAATTTCAGGTTAAAATAATGAAGAAACCATACAAATACCCTTCCTTTCCCAAATACTAAAGATTTGAAAATTAAAATAATTAAACAAAAAACTTAAGCCATAAAATTCAATTCAACAGCAATATCGCAAAATAATTTTAAAATGAAGATATCTTTAGAATTTCCGATACACAGTCTCGTGGGCTGGAGATAAAAAAAAATGTTTTTTTTTTTTTCGTACAGTATAGCCATTCATCGCTTTGAAATCGTCGAGTTTCTTAATCAAAAACTCATAAATGCTTTACGAAACATGAAATAGATAATATAACAGATTGCAAATTAGGGCTTCCAGATGCCCATATTTGGTGGAGGATTACGTTATGCAAGATTTGATGGTTCTAGGTACCGTTGTTTTATCACAATGCGAGAAACATACATACATTTATGCAGATTCTTCATTATATAATTTCTTTAAATATAATACAAGGCTGTAATATTTGGTGGCAACTGTTTCAAAAGTGAATCAACGCAAAATGCCAAAACGAAATTAATAGCCCTTCTAGGCTAACGCCCTTTGGGCTAAAAATATTCATCTGGATAGTTGCCATTTTAAAAATTAAAATTTAAGAAAAATGATTACTCTGGAACAATTATTTGTATTTAATAAATACCTTTTTAAAGCTTATTACACTTTTATTACTCAACGATACTGATACTTCTTTAAAAAAAATTGTCACTGCTGAATATTTGTTTTCGAGTATTTTCCTTCCTATAGTATTTCTTAAAATATTCAGCAGCGTTTTTGTAACCGGTCCAAACTTTTAGCTGTTTCGCAGAAAATGTAAGAACGTTTTAAACATTCATATCAATCTCATATGCGTTTCAAACATTGCCTTTAACATATACATTAATGTTCATCTATTTAAATTGCACAAGATTTTAACAACAATATTTAAAGCTGTTACACTATACAAAAACAGCTTTGGTAAATAATCGTTTTATAATCAAGATACCTTCGGCGTTAGTAAATCTTAAGGAGTACGTGACAATTTTGTAGCCAGACATTTGGCAGGTTGAAGAAAAGTAAAGGAGGTTTTCTGCTGAAAATTAATAAGCTTCAATTAATTAGCATATTACCACATTCTTGATATTTTTAATCATTAATTCAAACAACACAATAGTAAAATAAAAAATTCGTTTGGTAAATTTTTGCTAAATATTGAGATTATTAGAATTTATAGGTGTAGCAATTTTATTACAGTTTTTTGCTACAAAAGTTTAGCTTTCTTTTCACAGATTTAAAATTTGATGTTATTTATCGAAAATGCCCTCATTATTTAACTGGAGGTGAAAACTATAAATTTAAAAAAATCTGCTTTTGTTATTCCGTGTATGATTTAGTTGTGCTACTGAAAATTGCACTTTGACAGTAGGTATGGAGCTCATTTAATCTTTTATTTAAGCTCGTTAAGTGTTTTTGTAAGAAAATGTTCCTAATTGTGAAAAACGTACTGATATCCACATTACTGATTATCATGTGACAATTTGCATACCATTTATTTTCTCGCATATTGCATACAGGCATGCTAACATTTCAGAAACTTGTCTACCTTCAGAATACTGTATGGAAAGACGAGATGAGCTAGAAACATAAGCTCTAACGTTCAGAAAATGATGTATCTAAATATAAGAATCGAGTTCCGAGAGCAGAATTAACTTGAATTCATTAAGTAATTGATTTCTAAAATCTTTTGAGTTATTTTATACAAGGCTTTGCAATATTAGATTAGTTTATTATTTTAATTTTGTACAATAGTTGTATAAAAATTTCCTTTCAATTAATTTTAATAAAACTCTGTAAATTTAAGCATAGTTATGATCCTTAAAAATTATCGTAGTTAGAAAATGTAATTAAAAATCCATAAATTTTTAAGAAAGTGAGTTGAAAATATGTCTGTTAGAAAAGATCATATAAACATAGGCCAATTAGTTCTTCAACCAAAGTAATATTGCAATAAAAATCCCTACTATTTTTAAAATGAGTATTTTTATGTTAAATTGATACATTTTAAGGAAAACTATTGTATAGACTAGAAAATACATCTGTTGGTGGTAGAGGTTGCAGTAGTCCGACGCTTTTAGAAAGAATCCCAGAAATTCTAGGTCTAGCTTTTCGCTTACTTTTATTGTTCATCCAGCAATTGTTCTCGTCGAAGTATTTTTATGCGTCCATTCATATTTACGATATATTTAACTTTTCCATGAACGACTCCAACAATAGTGGTCGTGAACAGTTTGTGGTTCACAGCCCTTCTTACATCAGCTGTAGTTGCGAAAGGAGGCTGTAAAGTGGAAGCTTCGTGATAATTTATTTGAAATGAAAAAGCATTCATAACGGACTGAATTATAAGTGAAACTGAAAGAATATGATTCAGTACTTTTATAAGGTATTTCTCCCTCTTTCCTAGCGTGTCTTCGTGATGTAGTGATTCTGCACGCTGAGCCGGTATTCCAGAGGTCCGCGGTTCGATTCCCAGCAAAGGCAGTTGCTAATTTCTCATCTCTCCGGCCTCAAAATAAGAATCCTAATGTCTCTACAGTAGCGCCCGAGCTAAAAGGGTTGTGGATGATGACTTTCCACACCCAGGGTTTGGCGATTGGGTTCCCTAAAAACCCTAGTCGCCCTTCAAAAAGAGGAGCATATAAGGTATTTCTCCCTCTTCCCTAGCGTGCCTTCGTGGT
This sequence comes from Stegodyphus dumicola, assembly GCF_044657685.1. Taxonomy (NCBI): domain Eukaryota; kingdom Metazoa; phylum Arthropoda; class Arachnida; order Araneae; family Eresidae; genus Stegodyphus; species Stegodyphus dumicola. Next base: position 43,272,441 of record NC_140776.1, read on the forward strand.
GTAGTGGTTCTGCACGCTGGGCCGATATTCCAGAGGTCCGTGGTTCGATTCACGGCGAAGGTGGTTGCTAATTTTTCATCTCTCCAGCCACCATAGAAAAAAAGATATCCTAATGTCTCTACATTTTTACGTCATTCTTAAATATCAATACTGGTTGAACCTTTGCTTACTAAAAGTAAAGTTCCATGTGCTTTTTATCCCTAGCTTACCGAATTTCTGTCGTGCACATAATTTCGGCTGGATCGGCTAACGTATTCGCTCGATTTGAGCCAAACTGAAAATGTACATAAAGTATTTAGAATGTTAAGTTTCAACGCGGTAGCTCCGGTTCTGAGCTCTCCATGACTCCGATGCACCTTCCTAAAAGGATGGGTAGTAAATCTATAGGATTTAATTCATGATTTAGTTAATCCCATAGGAAAACATTATGTTGCTTGCATATTAGCTTATGAAGATACTCAACTCTTTCTATTTAGCAATACAGGTGCAATGACTTTTGTCTTCTATGTAGTCGTGTTTTCTACTCTAAAAATTCACTTTGCTGCAGTACGGCATTTAAATGAGAGTTTTACGTCTCTGTTAAGATGATGCTTTAATTCAGAACCCTCCCCTTCATATATCACAGCAATAATTTAATTTGGTGCACGATTAAAGTGTTTGAATCATGGTTTACGGAATGAAACCGAGGAAATTCACGTATACTGAGCTCAAACTTATTTTTTTTTATTATATCGGATTATTTTACTGCATAGGATAATCTTTAGTTGTAAAACTTAATAACCGTATATACTCTTAAGTGCAAAAGATGTTTAAAAAGTTAGCGAATTTTTTTTAATTATGAGATGAATAATTCAGTGATAAATGATGTTATATTTCTGCATCGTTACGGCTCCGCCTAAGTCATAAATCTGCAAACGCGCTGTTTTAAGGGGGAGATATTTTATACTTACATGCGCTTAGCATTTAGAAAATATCGAATTATGACTTGAACCCAATGATTATCACATATTTATATAGTAAAACATACATGTCTCTCTTTCAATCCAGTAATTAAGTTGAAATCAGTATTGATGAATTTAAGGTAATTTTGCCGTTTAACATTTCATTCTGATGATATTGTGACATATTAGCTTTTAGACATTAGCCTTTTTGATAGTTCTTAGGACATTAGCCGAAATGATCCGCATTCGTCGTTACACACAGTTTTTACAGATGTTGCCTTTTCTGCATATAAACGAAGGAAATTATTGAAAATAACATAGGAAATGCATTAAGTGAAAATAGAAAGTAATGCATATTTGTTAATTTAGAGACTAGGTATAGGCATATTCAATCTTCTGTCAAAGCACTTCTTACAGCATCGCATCAGTTTCCTGAGTCCGTAAAATAAAATTATTTTAAGTTGTGTCTGCTGCCAGGAATGTGTTATTTCCTCAACCTTGACCTCACTGCAAAATTGCATCGCGTCAAATTGCTCATAAGACGTTCTAGCACATAGTAACCAGAGGGAGTAAAGTCTGAGGCATAGAGATTATATTATCAGGTATAAAGCGTACGTTCTTACAAGCCTCTGTAACAGTTACCACCATTTAGAAATACAATTTGAGATTCTGAAGTACCCTTCTCATATATTGTACTCCTTCCTATATCATGTGTCTAGATTCTTTTAAAGTCTCTCTCAGACAGCAACAATTTTAATCACCGAAATCAAACAAGATATAAGGAATCTTTTTCTAAGAAATTTGTTGAAAATAAGCAGCCCAGCGTGGACTGCCATGAAAGATATTTTATTTTGAGCCAATATATTAGTCGTAAATTCGCTTATTGCAGACATATTTGCATCTGCTGCAAACAGGTCAGGGACTTCTCAAATCCTCTGGCTAAGTCAAGCGCTCTCAGCCATAGGTGTTAAACAAGAAATTATGTCTAGAGTTCGAAGGAGAGAAATCGGATTCTGTCTCGTCTGCTACAGAAATATGTACATTAAATTCTTCTGTTGCAAAATAAAATGTAAATATTTCTGTAAGAAATAAATCCATAATTAATCCAGAAATTATATCCTATCTTTCTCTCAGGCTACGTTACAATGTTATATATCTCTGGCTACAGGTGTAGCAAAAACTTTTGCTCTAGTGGTGTAACAGGGCGAAGACTGTATAAAAGGAGAAGAAGCATTATTCAGAAAAATGACGTACCATTTGTCAAAGAATTATTCTCCAAGGAATTCATGAATGATTTATCCATTTCATAATTTTCAAATCGCGGCTACTTTTTAAAACATCTTCACAGGAGATGCTTATTGAAACTTAACAATAATTAATATGCAACACCACGCCATTATTCCATGTAATATTTGTACAGAGCCTAATAAAATATTTATATGATTGGTATTTCTTTTAGATGTATATATATTAATGAAAATAAAATGAAATTCTCGAAATTACAATGATTTTGCCGATTTGGTGAGAAAAGTCATTTTATCTTTCAAATTTTCTGGGTATTTGATTTTAATGAAGAGCATATGAACAGATAGCGGAGTTCAACCATCCGTGAATAGAGCGCGACACTTCCAAATGGAGCGGTTGGGTGAATTTTGACAGTGGGTTCCGCAGTTTTTTCCACATTTGTTTATGCATTTTTTCCCGAAGGGGCAAGGTCGACATGTGTGATCCTTTTGTAAACCAATAGTCGGAAAAAAGTTCCGTCATCCGCTGAATTTCGAAAGTAGGGAAAGGAAGTCAAATATGATGAAAATTCTGAATGTTGATGAACGAATCTTCTGTTTTGGAAAGGCATTATAAAGCAGATAAAAGTCACAGACTAAGACTTTCTTACCTTTCATCACTATTGCTATATTTTTTTCATTTTTACTGAACTTCTTATTACTAAGTTAGCAAATCACTAATAACTGTTGCAAATAATACTTATGCATTTCCTGAAATGTAGCATCCTCCTTATTTTCCTGAAGTGTTACAATACCGAATATAATTTAAATTAAAAACAAACTGTTCCAAGGAAGCACTGGAAAATTTAATTTCATTAAATTCCCTCTTACGAATGAATATCTTCTTTTAGACTACTGAATTAACTAAAGCATTTTTATTTTAATTAATTATTGTTTAATTGCTGATAATTAAAGCATTAAAAAGAGCTACAATCATTTTCAGTTTCATCATTAGGTTTTTTAATCCTATATTTTATTCATTTATTGATGAATTTATAAATAATTTAATTGCATTAATTTACGCGTATTTCTGTAACTTAATTAACGTTCATAGTAAAATCAATAAAAAAATTTTAATCTCTTTCCTTTTCTTCAGTTTCTTTCAGAAAAATAAGATAACTGATTTAAAATATGTATGTTCATATTTTATACAACACGTAATAAACTGAATCCATGAAATGTGGAATTATAAGGCTATTTCTTGCAACACTTAGTATTCTGGACATGAAGTACACCTTGTACGAAAAAAAGGTACAATTCTATATTTCCCGCTCTACTGGGCCGATGGACAAAATTTAACTTGCTTTTTTAATGTCTCGATAGCGCGACTTAGAATATACACTCTTACACACAAAAAAAGCAACTCACCAAGAAGGAGTTATCCGAATGAAACGAAAATCGGTAAAAGTGATGTACATGTACAGAAAAAGAAATCATTACAGTTTGAGAAAAATTTAATGATTTATTGAAGTGATAAAGCTTCACAAAGTGAAAAAGTCAGTAACGCGTTTGTCCACCTCTGGCCCTTATGCAAGCAGTTATTCGGCTTGTCATCGATTGATAGAGGTTGCGTATGTCCTCCTGAGGGATATCGTGCCAAATTCTGTCCAACTGGCGCGTTAGATTGTCAACATCCCGAGCTGTTTAAAGGGCCCTGCCCATAAATCGCCAAACGTGCTCAGTAGGAGAGAGATCCGGCGACTTTACTGGCCAAGGAAATGTTCAGCAAGCACTAAGGCAACCAGTAGAAACATATGCAGTGTGGGGGGGGCGGGCATTATCTTGCTGAAATGTAAGCCCATGGTGGCGTGACATGAAGGACAACTCAACGAACCTTAGAACTTCGTCGACGTACCGCTGTGCTGTAAGGTTGCGACGGATGACAACCAAAGGGCTTCTACTATGAAATGAAATGGCATCCCAGAACATCACTCCTGGTTGTCGGCCTGTCTGTCGGAAGACAGTCAGGTTGGTATCCTGTCCGGGGCGTCTCCAGACTCGCCTTCGCTGATCATCGGAGCTCAGTTCAAAGTGGGACTCATCACTGAAGACTATTCTACTCCAGTCAATGACATTCCAGTGCGAATGAGCCCGACACCACTGCAAACGGGCTTGACGTTGTACAGAAGTCAATGGTAGTTGGCGCAAGGGGCGCCTTGATCTCAGCCCCCTTTCTGTGAGCCGTCTATGAATGGTCCTTGCTGTCACTGAAGCACTAGTTGCACGTACAATCGATGATAATGATGCATCTGGGGCTGTGAGTGCCGCTCTGACGACTGATCGGTCTTCACGTTCGGTCGTTTCTCTGGGCCAGCCGCTTTCTTCTTGACACTGTGTGCGTCCATGGTTCACCCATTGCTTCCAGCATCGTCTAATAGTGGCATTGCTCCTGCTCAAATGTCGAGCTATTCGCTGATAAGACCATCCGGCTTCTTTGAGCCCAACTACACGACTTCTCTCAAATTCTGACCTCTGGGCATATCGTTCGCGCACCTGATATTTACTGTCTACCAGACTACACGGAATGAAATTCGTGAAGAATTTATGACCTGGGTTCGTAATTTCTCTTACATATCCTGCCAGTTGCGCAGATCAGACGCGCTGTAGCGACAACCGTTCATTCATTGGCAGCCAAAATGTAAAATTTTGCATTTTCCGTCGAAACCTGTATGCATATCAATTTGTGTCCAAATTGCTTTATAACTTCTCGGTGCGTCGTTTTTTTTTTTTTTTTTTTTTTTTTTTTTTTTTTTGTCTAAGAGTGTATATATTAGATTTGTATATAGCATTGTTCTGACATAGGTATTTTGACACAAAATTGAACTTTTACTGAAATGGCATACCAATTTTTTTCCGTATTCTGATTTACTACTCAAATTATGCCAACGTGCCCAGTTTCGCAATAATCACACGAGTGCTTTTTAAAAGCTTAGCTCTCAAAATTTTAGCTCCTCAGTGTTAATTGAACTTAATGTATATTTATTAATATCTCTTTTTTATTAAACTTACTTGATTCCTGCTTTCACAGTTCGAAATTTAAATTTAATCTAATAAAATTTGCAGATATTTTCTTATTTATTTTTAAAATTTTATTTTTTTAATCATTTTTAACCCATAAAGCTTTTAACATCACCTTAAAGTAGATGTATTTTTAGGCATACCTGCAAAAAGGTAGAGCTTTGTATTCAAAATTTCCAAAGATATACATGAATTTATATATTGACGCGTTTTGAAATTCGGTATATTCGTTAAAAGCGATAATAACGCAAATGTCGTTTACGCACTTTGTTAAAATTATTTAAAAGAATGAACGATGCACCTTTTTTTCGCTCGTGCACAGTGAAAAAAGGGGAAGAAAGTAGGTTACTATAAATTAAGAATTTCAATTAAGTGAATTATTCATAGCGCAAACCGAAAAAAGTGCATCAAGAAACGTTTTCAAATTTTTCAATAAGTTTCTCACCAAATTTTACAAAATTTATTATTTAGGCATACATGGAAAAAAATAATTATGTCATTTCGGAAGAATATCTGATTTTATGTCTAAATACCTTTGCTAGAACAGAGCTGTATATAAATCTTATATATATATATCCTAATTCTTGCTGCCCACCAGCGGCCGAGCGGTAAAGTCGCTGAACACTGGTAGTTCGGTCCGAGGTTCGAATCCCGCGAACGGGCTGGCTGCATGGGCGTTTTCGTGGTTTTCCCCATGTGTAACGTGTATACGAGCCAGTTTCCCTTAGAAAGTCCTCCACGAAAGGCATCCCTCCCTTTAGGCAGATAGCCCTTGAGGCTTTGCCATAATCACACACACACACACCTAATTCTTGCTTTCAAGACAAGGAAAACGCAAGTTAAATTTCTTCAATCGACATAATAGAAAATGGGATATAGAACTGTACTCCGTTTTATTGTTGTTGTTTTCTGTGTTTTTTTGTGCAGAGTGGACATATATGTTATGTATATGTGCAGAGTGTACATATGTTTATAACTGGCATCAAATGTAATTTGCATCAGTGATATGCATTGAGAAAATTAGAGATAGTTCCCTTAAGAGAATTGGCTCGAACCTCCAGCAATGTATGAGCAATAGAAATCGTAGGAGCATAAGTAAATTTGAACGTGAAATAAACAGTAGGTTTACCTCCACAGCTGTCGGAGTAAATAATTACAGAAAACGAAGGTTTGCATACTTCAGAACGAGAAAAAAATTTCAAAACTATTTCAGCTAAATAGCACAAGGGCTTCGTCTTCAATTAGCTTTTGATTGAAAAGTTAACAATAGGCAAATAAGAAATAATTTCTTGAAAAGCTGATGGTAAAATATTAGAATTCAAACCAAAACTGGGATCATTAAAATCCCAATTTTTCCAAGACCAAAAGAATTTTATAGATATGAAAATCTTCTAGGAAATATAATTTGCCAATGAAAGGCATTTTTTAAATAATTGTTTCCTTTAGAAAAATAGAAAAACGAAAAACATGCTTTTTTATAAGCAATGATGGGCGTTTTACTACATCGAATGGAATTCGTAGACTAATCTTCTCGGTCTTTCTGATCTTAATCCCACAGAACATCTATAAAAAAATAGAATGCAGGCCATTATGTTGATAAGAAGTCAAGAAGTATAATGGCAATGCTTTTTGTTATTCTCCGTAGGATGAAAATCGAATCATTTATGTGGAAACCTACAAAGAAGCACACAGGTGGCATGCCACGGTGTACGTATGACATATAAATCTTGTACGCAAAGACTCAAACACCATACGTAATATATAATAAGATAGTAAAATGCTGGAGTGTAAAATAATTAATGCATAAAGGACTCATTATACTTTGATACTTGTTAAATGTAAATAAAAAAAATTCGATGTTTTGGTAGGTTGATCAAAATGATGTAGACACTAGAGAAAAGTTTTATTATATTCGTAAGAGGTAATTTTATGCTCCATTAGGTTTCTTAAATTATTGAAAATTGCATAAGTGAATTTCTTTAATTCAAGCACATTTAAAAAAGCTCAATAGACTAATTTTACTGTTTAATGGACCAACGACTAAAAGTCCTCGAAGTCAGCACATTTGTCCTTGGATTTGCTTTTATGTCTTTTTCATTTATTTCAGTTCATTGTTTTTAGCTTATATTGTTTTTATACCATTCTTTTCTTTTTTGAATACGCCATTTTCGTTTTTACATGGCTATTGTTTTTGTACTTTACATGAGTTGAGATAACTCCTCAAAATATACGCGTTTCTGAGCCTGGTACTATGAAGGTTAGTTAAGTATTTACTCATAAAGCAAAATATCCTAATTACCTCAGACAGTGATTCCTAATATAATTTCACTGCAAATTTTCCTAATTACTTCAGACAATGATTCCTAATATAATTTCACTGCAAAATTTCCTAATTACCTCAAACAATGATTACTAATATAATTTCACTTGCGCTCTCTTTCACAGATCCAGAAACCTATATCTTTATAACTAGTAAAATGCTTGTATTCAGCTAACAGAACAGTCATCATTTCAAATGTATATGAATTTGGTTACGGTAAAAAAGTAATTTTAATGCTGGGACTGAAAAAGAACGTAATCATACAATAAGCAAAACTTACTTGTAAATTACATTAAGAATTCAAGAGATAAAATGAATTCAAGAATATGCCTTACATAACATTAAAAAAGCATATTAAATTTAAAACTTAGTAATAATTGAAAAATTTGTAATTTTTAATATAATGCATATATTTGTATAAAATGTCTAGGCTTCATTTGATAAAAAAAGATTAACTTTTCTTGAGCCTGTTTTGAGGTAGAGAGTCTTTTATAACGGATCCACAAATTTAGAAGTAAAACACACTAATGTCCTTTTTATAATGTTCAACTAATTTCCCAGCTACTGGCTTCTATCTTTCTTACAGAGTATACCCAGTCCTCCCACCGGTTAAGTTTTTTAAGTGTGATGCCTTATTTTGCACATTCTATTGGAAATCAAAGATGATACTGCTTTCGATGTGCAGCAATATATATTAATGTTTCCTTGTTATAATGCGGGGAAGGGAATAAACATAAACTTGTTATATCGAAAGTAAATATCTAATACAAGTCAAAAGTATTTACTTAATATATGAAAAATGACGCACTTACATAGTTAATAATTAAATTTAAAAAATCTATTTCTGACATTTGACAAAAATCTAAATCTAAAAAGAAAAAAGAAAAATATATAAAAAAACAAATGCAGGTAAATATAAAAACATAATTGAATCGAGTATATTTTGTACAAATGTTCATTTAATATGCGTGATATATATATATATATATATAGAGAGAGAGAGAGAGAGAGAGAGACAGAGTTGAATCCCACTATAACGCCTCCGGCTTATAACGAGCCCCCGGATATAACAAACTAACCTTTCGGTTCAGTCCGATATCCCATACCCTTGATATTATTTTATATTGTTATAGAGAACCTCCAGAGGTTGACTCTTAAAGATATCCACGTTTATGATGTTAGTGTATCCCTGTTTATGATACATTCTCTATTCCATCTGTAAACGAAAGCACCTTTATATTAATTTAAGTTCAACACACTTTTCTCTATGTTCTAAACAAAGTTTACGTAAAACGTAAATATGGTGTATATAAACGTAAATATGGTGTTACGTAAATATGGTGTATATATATGACTATTGAACCAAAGAATCTCAATAGGTTTTAGGCTCTCTGATTCCGTTCAAATTCTTTGGTTGAGTTAAGACAGAGCTCTATTCAAGGCTGATGCTATGATGAAAAATTTTAAATTTTCGCTAATCAGATTAAAGAAAAAGTAGTGAATCTTAAGAGTCTGGACTGTACACTTAATTCCTCTTTCAGGGAACAGAATTTTTTTTTATTCTTATCGGTTTGTTTTGTCTGCTGAGTATAAGCACTATACAAGTTCTAACTTTCGAATAGGAGTTTTGCACTGTTTAGATCTTTTGCAAAACACAGAACAAATTCTTTACAAAAGTTAATGAATCTTTATTTGCACTCACACGTACCTTAAATAAAAGATAAATTCGTCAATATTTTTTGTCATTCATTTCCATGCAAATACTTAAAAAAATCTGTTTTTATGGATAAAAGTGATTATTCATAGTTATAAATGTATAATTCGAGGAATCTTTTCCAGAATTAACTCGAGAAAAAATGATTATTAATCTTCAATGTACTTGTTTACTTTTTATGGTGAAAAATTATTAATTAATATATTCTTCTTTATAAACTTATAGTGTAAAATTATTAATTAATGCATTATTAACATAGCAATTGTAATTAAATCTCAATATAATTTCTTTTTATGGTGAAATATTATTAATTAATATATTCTTCTTTATGAAGTTATAGTGTAAAATTATTAGTTAATGCATTATTAACATGGAAATTGTAATTAAATCTTAATGTAATTTCTTTAGCTTATATTTATTATTCATTTTTTTGGTACAAGTGACCATGCTAATAACCTTTTTTTCAATTGTGTTACAATGATTACACGATCTTTTCAGAGAATCCATTTTTCGGTTCGAATTGGAGATAAAGAGCCAAACTTCCCTTCCATTGAAGTTCCCTTGAATGGGACTCGACTGTACATATGTTTTATGAAATTATTTTTAAAATATATTTCTTAAATTGTAACTTTAATGATCAGCTTCCTATTTGTTTGTAAAATTAAGGTTTCATCCACGTACAGTTTTTAAAATAACACACAAAAGCACCTTTTAAATTTCAGTTCTACTGGGAGTGTAAGCAGATTATTCCAAGGCCGCGTTATTCTTAGAAAGAGATTTTGACGCTTCAGGAATCATTGTTATGTTGATAGGAATTTTATTACGGAGCTGCCTTACTTTCGTATAGTTTTAAGTATCAACCACATGAAATTAGGGACTTCAGCATATCAAATCAATTTATAATAAGATATTGTGAAATAAAATTAAAATGTAAAGTAATAAAATGAAATTTTAAAATAATGAAATGAAATTAAGAAGTATGTAAGAATTAAAAACTGTAAAAAGGGAAACATTTGAAAGTCTTGAGGAAATAAAAATTTTAATCTAACTGCAAACAAAAAATAAAAAATTTCGTCGAGTAATATAAAATAAGCAAGAGAAACTGCTAAAACTAAATAAACTGAAGGGGAAGTTTGAGTTCCGGAATATTTGGGTAGGAAAAGAATGGTAATGCAAGCCATGTGTTAGATATTCAGAACTAATCAGAAATGCTAATTTAAGGGAAAATATTATTAAGCCAAGTCGGTTACAGAAAAGGATGTTACAGGCAAATCGGTTCAAATTTGTAGAAACAATAAATTCAAATTCTTCTTCTTGTCTGAATAAATGTAAAAATAATACCCAAAACCCTCATGTATAAAGTAAAATAATTATATTATAGAAACTATAAATAAATATGTGGGCAAAGAAGAAGAGTATCATATAAAAATAACAGCACTAAGAATGAAAACACATTAAGAAAATTATTATATTAGATATCGATTAGTAATATCAAAATATAAAACCTAAAAATATCACGCAAATATCATGGTTAATTGGTTTTTTAATAGTTCATATTTAATTTTACTTGCTAAAATTTAATCATATTTATATTCAGGCTCTCTTGCAAAGTTATCTTGAATTTCAAAATACTTAGAATAAATTAAGGAAGATCAAACCGAAAATCTATGTTCACCAAAATGCCTTCCTTGCGTCCACTGCCGTCTTCAGTTGTACGCACGAAATATAAAAGAGAAAATATCATCAGTTACGAAACATAAATGAAAGGTTGCATGATATCCTGCTTTGCGTAAGTATTTATGAAGAGTTAGTCTCTGGATAAGTAAATTTTTATCCGTGGACAATAGGAACTCGACCTCAGTGGTGTTGTCTTCACGTGTCTCATTTCAATGGCTAGAATGAAATTTATAGTCAAATGGATATATGATGCCATTCATTGATATTTTTTATGTGAAATAAAAAGAAATTATTCTTTCGTCAGAAAATATTTCATCTCCAGTAAAACGCATGAAAAAGCTAATTGATTTTATTATATCTCGAAAGTCATTTTTTGAGGAAAAAAAAGTTGTTCTTTTCAAAATGCAAAACTAACAATTGATTAAAGTAGTACCAAGAATTTGTTTATATAAGCAAAAAAGAATTTAGATTTGCGCGTTTCCTTCCTTATAGCAAATGAAACACGCATTTCTTTTCCTTTGCTGTAAAATTAAAAGTCACTTTCAGATATTCAGAATATCTTTCATAAAAAATATTGTAATCATTATGAAAATTTTTGTTTTATTATAACTAAAACTTTGATGCTTTGATTGGGTTTTCCTATTGACTTTCTCATCTCTGGTACATGCCCATTTTCTCCAGAAAATAGAAATTGCCTCAGTTTAAAATAAGATAAAGAAGCGCCTGAAGATTATTCTGATTGATTTCTTGCAGTTTAACGCTATATTACATATTTTCCGAAACTGCTGTGTTCCCTTTCTGGTTTGCTTTCAGATTAACATATTCATGCTAAAATTGATAAGTTATTTACTTCAAAAAGTATATATTTAATGAAAAGCGAATTTTACTTTTAATTACCATTTTCTGGTTAGTCAGACGAAACTAAAGACGTAGACTGCTATAATATAAATTCTTCTGAAGAGTCTACAAAAATGTTCAGTTTGTAATTCTTTTAACTTGCTTAAGAGTAAATTTGGGTTACCAATAAATTTTAGTTAAATTTTACGTGTCTGTTTGTGCTTCGGTAACATCAGTTTATTTAAATTTCCTATTTCCTAAAGCGAAAATTTGGCAACAAAAGACATTTAGTATCACAAAGTCGGTGAAAATTTGAACTATGGTCTACAAATAAATAACCAAAAGATAACACCTTCTGACATAAGTGTCAGAAACATTTTAACTTACATCTATTAAATGGAACCATGAGTTAAAGACAGCAGAGGTCAGCATGCCAGAAAGTAGAAAAGTCCATATGAAAATGAGTAAGCAAGGAAATTTAGTCCTTGGAGAGGTTCTAATCACATCTTATTGCAATGCAAGATTTGCAGCAACTTTTCATGCTCAATGTGAGGTAGTCAATGAGCTCTAAAGGAATTATTGCGCATTCCTTTTTTAGCTTCGATCGCATTAGCGTTCATCGTTGGTGGCTGCCGTCTCCAGAAAACGTTCTGCGCATGATTAAATGAATTTATTTTTAAATACCACGCATGCTAATCTATGCGAAGAACATTCTCCATTCTCTAACAGCTCAGGTACTGCTGCTGTACGATGAGATGCATATCTGTCGCCTATAAATTAAAACCTCGGGACTACAGCATTCTGGCAAAGACTCGCATGAGAATGGAAAACATATGTATATTAGCAATCATCGCTTCCAATTTCTTGTGTTCCCGACACCACAGAAAACATTTTCTTCAATGGGTAAGCTTCGTTAGCACATACCATGTTGGTTGCCTAACGAAAAACCCTCTTGCAATTTAATGATAAAATGTTATGTGGGACTTATGCGTTAGATATGTCTTGTGATTTCACCTATTGTCTGCCTTCAATCTCTTATCGACTTTTTTATAAGGTAAAATACCGATCGCTCATGCCGCGGACTCGCGGGCTACTACTACTATATCTATCGACAACTATTCCTATCTTTCGCAATGCAATCCAAGATCATGATACAATGTCCACACTCTGACATCTTGAACATACTAATCTCACTTCGACCTTCTTCTAACTTTCTAATGATTCGACATCAAATAAAAGCCTCCAGTTACTGTCTACAGAATATCTGTTGACACATCGCATTGCTTCAAAACTACATATATAAACAGATTATACTCTGAAATTAATACTCTGAAATAGTTTCCTTCGAAATGTTGAGTGAGCACCGCCCTCCTGCTTTATGCCCTTCCCACAACTCATAGCACTTCATACCGTAAATTATGCACGTATGGTATCCAGACACTAAACGATCTCCTGATTGGCCTTTCGATCGGATCTGCTTGTAAGTTCTGCTGTTGCATTAATTTCTCCATTCCTTTCATTATTTTTCCTATCAGTGTATTTTAATGAAATTTAACAGTAAGTTTATCAATAGATGGCATCCAAAAATATGTAAGGTTTATTACTTATATTTTTAATAAAGCCTTTTTGTTTAAATCTCATGTCCCTTTTCATTTTTCTCAATTTCGTATTCTTCAAGAAGCGCATACTTATGCGAATGAAATATATGACAAGTAACTCTCTAAATCATTTTATGACTCACTAATGTGTTGAATAATGTCAGGATGATTTGCTTTAATTCAGCTGTTTTGGAGAATTTCCAGTTGCGGAGAAATTTCTACTATTAGGATGATAGCTTGATTAGTTGCTCGACTAAGTTATAATTGCTTCATTAAGCAGTTAAGCTCTGAAACGAAGCATTATGCTGCTAGCTATTACAACAGTAGTAAATTTTACTGAACCTGCGTAGAAGCTCATTAAAAAAGTAATTCACTACTTAGTCCTAAATTCGGTGAGTTGAACTATTCCATAGCATAACTTCATGTACATATATATCCATTTTCAGAAGAACTTGAAGGTAAAAAGAAGTAAAAGAATAAATTTAAAAAGGCTTGTAAGGATCTTAAGTTTTACTAACGTTTATTTTATTTTAAATCTTTACTATCACTTCTTATTTTCTACTTCCGGCCAGAATTAAAAGCTTTAACTTATTTATGCAAATTTGTCTGGCGAACGCCAAGTACTTAAGTTGTGGCTTTTTGCCAAGCAAGAGAGAGGAAGGAGTTAGTAGAAGCAGGCCGCTTGCCTTAGCAGTTTTACTCGGTTGCTGGTTGCCTTCCAGGCCAGAGGTTTAATCCTCTTGATCATTTTAAACGTATTGTAGTGTTAACAGTTCTCTGTACTACATACGGCTTCCTGTTAATATACGGCCAATCTTCCACGTAGGCCCTTGTTTATTATTCCAAAGTTAAGTTAGAGTTTAGTTAATATTTTTATATTCTTACGTTCAGACCACAAGTGGTTGGTCTATGTATTCCGAAGTCCGGAAATTATTGTAAAGAGTGAAAAATAAATGGTTTCGTATACCCTTCCTGTGTATCTTGTCTACTTCCCACATTTATTGAACATAGCTTTAGTAAGTTCCCTGTTCCGAGTCAGGTTTTTGAATGTTCCCAAAGCAAGTAAGGCGGAACATTGAACCTGATAGGCTTACTTATTAAATCCTTCTATAGTGTTAGAAAATATGCTGTTCTAAAAATAATTATCCCAAATTGTAACTGTACTTATTTTTCTGCAAAGCACAGACTGCAAATAATGGTCATTTCCTATTTTGCAACTGATGGTTCTTAAATTTTAGTTTATTTGATTTTATATTTTGAATTTGTATTCTTGACGCAGTTAATATATTAATACGTTTCGCGTTAAAATGTGATGAATACGAAAACAGAAATCTCTTATTATACACTTATCAGCCGCATTTGCTTTATAAGGAAAATACAAAATTTAAATTTTTTGTGCATCAAAATGACATCAAACAAGATATGTATAACAATAAGAATCTATGTATTTCTAATTTGGAATAAAACAACTTTTTCCACATAAAAGTGGCGAGCATTTGAATTTTCAAGCATATAGGTACGCAGTGTTTATGGATAATAAGGAAAAAGACAGTGACAATATATCTAATAAAGTTTTCATTTGTTTCAGAGTCATCATCTAATAAATTGTTTTTTTGCTTCTGGATCTTAACCAGTATGGTGAAAACTGAGTTATCGTTTGAACAATATAAATTGTGTTGATTAGTTAATGGAAAATGAAGAATGTGAGGCTGGAGAGTTCACAGGTACTAACTTTCAACAATACCTAACTTTCATATCAATTTAAAGGAGTTTCTCAGTTACACAGTATCCTAAAGATAGAAAGATGCGAAATGTCTAAGCAGCACTTTCCTTAACCCTCATATTTAATCTCTTCTCGATTTTTTTCCTTTGGGGGCCTGACAAGAACATAGCGCCCACTCCAATACCTCAAGCATTGGACACTCTGAGAGAAAAAAACTAAGCAAGCTTGTGATGCTATACCATTAGAAACAACGCAATTAATATGTCACTCTGCTCTACGTTGTCGTCGAAGATGTGTTGCGGTGAAAGCAGGCCATTCTGAATATTTACATCCTTAAGACGCGCAAAACACCACCATAAAAAATTGTTTACTTATATGCTTTCATTATAGATGCTGTAAAAAGTGTGAGATAATTGATTGTTGTAAAGAATATATACATCATTTTAAGACGCATTGTATAGTGATGTGATTTTTTTCCAAATAGGACATATTATCAGTTTAACAAATTTTGTATCGTCTGCGTTTGGAAACAATGTGAGAAAAATTCCTTAGAACAATATCAATACCTGATTCATATTGTTATTTAAACTTTAAATAGTATTTCTTACATCGCATTTTTTTTTTCAATTATGAAAGTCAAAAATTCAAATGCTAATATCGCATACTCAAACCAATATTTATAATGGATTACTGTATAAGGTATTTCTCCCAGCTTCTTAGGATACCTTCGTGGTGTATTGGTTAGCACACTCGGCGCGTATT
Source organism: Stegodyphus dumicola (assembly GCF_044657685.1). Taxonomy (NCBI): domain Eukaryota; kingdom Metazoa; phylum Arthropoda; class Arachnida; order Araneae; family Eresidae; genus Stegodyphus; species Stegodyphus dumicola. Next base: position 43,288,314 of record NC_140776.1, read on the forward strand.
CGAGAAGTGCGTGTTTCGAGTCTCGGCGAGGGCATTGCTCATGTTTCACGTCTCCTGCTTCGAAATAACCTAATGTCTCTACAACTGCAGCACGGTTTATCGTTCGAATGTGCTACTCGCTATGTCGCTGTTGTTACTATTATTACTGTTAATTTTAGTTTCTGTGAAATTACAATATTTAGAGGATATTCTTCAATTACTTAATATTTTTTGGTCTTGTATTGTTAAAGATTTTATGATAAGCTAGACTTAGAAATTATTTATTTTGCTCAAAGGCACCATTTATCCTATAAAGGAATAATCTGGTAATGAGAGTAAGTAATGTAATCAATTTATTTTAAAACCTTTTAAAGGTATTTCTCCCGCTTTCCTAGCGTGCCTTCGTGGTGTAGTGGTTCTGCACGTTGGGCCGGTATTCAAGAGGTCCGTGGTTCGATTCCCGGCGAAGGCTTTTGCAATTAATCCTAATGTCACTACAGTGGCTCTCGAACGGAAAGGGTGTTGAATGATGATTCTCCTCACCCAGGATTTGGCGATTGGGTTCCCTAAAAGCCCCAGTCGCCCTTTAAAAAGAAGGGTATATAAGGTATTTCTTCCGCCTTCTTAGCGTGCCTTCGTGGTGTAGTGGCTCTGCACGCTGGGCCGGTATTCCCGGCGAAGGTGTTGTTAATTTTTCATCTTTTCTGCTTCCAAAAATATACCTAATGTCTCTACAAACCTTTGAGCATTTTGACCCTTAAAACAATAACGGAGTTTACCATAACTTCGTTTAGTTCCTAAAGTGGTATTAAGTGTTGTTTAACGCATTTTACAAGGCAGTTTTCCAGAGTTTCCTTCTAATAACTGCTAGTAAATGCTATATCAGTTCCTGCATCAGTTTTAACAGAATTTGAGAAATGATACGAGTATATTTGCAGAACCTAGAAAAGTGTTCCGAAAGTAATTGTGTAGATCTCTAAGATACCCTGAAGATCAATGCCTGTCAGAAACGGACCTGAAGGTTAATTCTCATGTAAAAATAATTGCTCTCTCCTGCCATAGATTCTACTGAATAGTACACTGGCACTTCAAACACTGACCTTTCTATATGCGGAAAGCAAGGTACACCGAAGCACTCTTAGAAAACTGCTAAATAACAGAAATGCTGAATATAAATTTCTGGAACCACAATCCACAAGCATTCAGCTGCTACCTGATTAAGGAATGACACTTGATACAGAAAGTATGCAAAGTGGAGAAGAAAATGTTACGCTGCGTAATAGAATAACAACTGAATAATACGCTAATGAATACTTAATATATAGTACCTTAGAATCTCTTTAGCGTAGAGGACTTGTGGTTTGGTTTATTTGATTACGGCAAAGCACTCGAGGGCTATCTGCCTTGAGTAATGCCTCCGGGGGGGACATTCAAAGGGAATCTGGCTCGTATATAATTTATACATGAGGAAAACCACTAAAACTTCCATGTAGACAGCCCGTTCGCCAGAATTCGAACCCTAGACCGAACTACCAGTGTTCAGCGACTTTACCGCTCACTGGCGCCGTAAGGGACTTATGAAGTAATACGATTTGATGCATGGGCATGAGAACTAATATTTCATGTGTTGCACATGAGCTTTTGTACATTTAGTACATATTAATTCTATATATTTTTATCCTTAGGAATTTATCAACATTATTATTAGCACCATCCTACATATAGTATTCGTTTCCTCCCATAATTAGCACTTTATGCCAAAACAAGAAGCAAATTTATTAATTTACTCACACATCTATGCATTAGCTGTACATACTTAATGCAATTAATATAACGCACTCTGCTGTGGAAAATCTGTTGTACTTTATTGTCTATTTGCATTACTGTACAACTTTGTTAACTCTCTTGTTTATCAGTGTTTTCTTTTGTGTATAACCTTAGTATGACAGTGTACAATTCAATATGTAATCTGCAGGCTATGTTTGTTTGCTGCCATATGAATAATGGAAAACAAATTGCAGACGTATGGTGCCTAAGATAATACGAAAGCAAGCCTACCAAGCAGTCGAGTGGTAAAACCGCTGAACAATGACATTCTCCCGTCGATTCCAGGCGAAAGAGCTGGCTGTATGGGCATTTTGATACTTTTCTCCATATCGCGTACTATACGACTCAATTTCCCTTAGAAAGTCCTCCACGAAGGCCAAATGCTTTGCCACAATAAACTAAACCAAACCAAACTAATACTAAAGAAGTTGAGTTTTGCTTGCCTACGGAGTGCTTACCCACTCGATGGTGGTGAACATGGAGCAAAACCGACTAACATATCGCAAACAGATGGGTACCATAATCTTCCGTCAGCAATCGACAGTATGTAGCACCTTTCATAGCATTCAAACCTGTGCATACTTTATTTTTTCCATCTAACCGACGTAATTTGAGCTTATATCAGCGCTATTTAAAACTTTGAAAGTAACTGGATTTGCAAGACGACTGATGATCCTTCTCCAATTTATGCAATTCTGGAAAACCCTATCACTGCGTCATATATTTCACAAAAAGAGTTTTTTAAGACTTTAAGGAACACCAGATCTCACATTTGGGATCCTTATCATCATCAACAGATATAGGATTATCCAAAAGGATTCACTCGATATCTTCTTAATGCATTCTGTAACTTATACCTTAATTTGGAATAAATGCGTTAATTGAAGAAGGAACTTTTCGAATTTTGAAATGTCACAAAAAATATGACATTATTGTCATTGTAGCTTCAAGTGCAACAGTTTTTGAGTAAATGCTGAATGTTATCATAATTCACGGTCAGTTTGTAGCGTCCTTAGGTTATTTTGAAGCAGGAAACATGATCTCTCGCTGGATTCGAGCCTAAACCTTTCGAATACGCGTCGAGTGTGCTACCGTTACACCACGAAGGCATGTTGGAAGGAGGGAGAATATACCTCATACACTCTCTCTTTTAAAGGGCGACTGAGTGACCCAAACGCCAAATTCTAGTGGTGACGAATTATTGCTCACCATCTTTTAGGTCGGGCGCCACAGCAAAGTCATTAGATTATATCGATGTTGGAGACGTGAAAAATGTGAAATGCCTTCGCAGGGACTCGAATCCTAGAGCTCTCCAATACGCGTCGAGTATGCTTCCAATTATATCATGAAGGCGTGCAGAAAAGAGGGAGAAAATATTTTATAAGTTTCAATGATGCTTCATAATAATTCATCTATTATTCAATAAATGTAGACGTATGTAGTACAGATAATTTCTGTAAATTTATCTTTTCCTTACGGAAATGCTTTCTTCGAGTTGGATTCATTTCACAATGAACTCGATGACTATACAACTGTTTCCCATTGTATCTTAAACAATGCGACTATTCTCTTTGCTGTACGTTAAAGTTACAGCATTCGAGTCTACGTTGGTCACAAACTTGCACATTCTGTCACTATCTCTTGAGTAGCAGCAATGATGTTATTGCTGTGGAGACTGTAATAATGAGTGGTGCAGTGGAGACTATACAACAAGATAACGAGAAGTAGATAGATTATTGTTTTGACATTTTTTGAGTACTTTATTTCTCATAAAAGGTTTTGTAAAGAAACTTTCATTCAGACTTCAGAAAAAGTCATTTCCAATCGGTTAAATAATTTTGAATAGCTTGTATGATAAAATATTATTCAAATATTTTATATATTTGAAATATTCTATATTCTTTTCAAATTCCGAAAAAATTACATGTTTCCATCATTAATGCTGCCTTTATTCTTACGATGTAACGAAAATAAGTATCTTATACATTACTATAAGGCAACAACCTCGTGTTTGATGTAGATTGGAGTCAAGATTTCGAAGGCAAACAAGTGCAGGTCCCTCTTCTGAAGCAAAGAAATGTGCAACAAAAAGAAAGCCAACGTTTGTATTTATACCCAAAAAAAAAAAAAAAAAAAGTAAACGGGAAGGTATCTATCTTCATCTGCCTCCAAATATAGTAATGAAAACTGAAAAATTAAGTTAACTGAATTTTTAAAGCGTTAGGAAGGAGTGAATTCGAATTAAGGTCATTAACTGAACAAGATAAATCTTTGTATTCACTTTCACAGACGTTGATACCTTCTTGTTCGCTTTTCTCCTTCTGGGTACCGTTGGCTTTCCTTTGCTCTTGGTGAAGAGAGACCTGTAGTAGTTAGCTCTCTAAACCGATACAGTCTTGATTAAAATCTAAGCCAAACACAAGATTGTTGCTTTGCTAATTTTGTGTTTTACTTTGGCGAATCCCCTTTTTTTATATATATTATCCATTTACTGGATTATAAAGAGATGACTATATGCTATATGAAATCTAGTAACTATAACAACAAATAGCATCTTGGAATAGTTTTCGTAGATCATCTGAGAACTAAGTTTTGCTACGATTAGCATGAATTTTAACAACGTAGTAATGAAAGAAACATACTGGTGTTCCTAAATTCTGATTTTAAAATAAAACAAATTAGGTTTTTTTGTTAGTTCGTCACAGCAGAGTCTTAACGAGATCTATTATTACTTTAAAGTCTTTTTTGTTTATTATTTCATTTATTTATTTAGTTCCTAATTTTTTATAAATCAATAAATTTCTTCATAAATACGTTTTGCTTTTAAATTAGCTTAAAAATGCACTTTTAAAGTTATTTAAGAAAGTAAAGTCTCTTTTACCTAAAAGATCGCTAATCATCCTTGCCTTAAAGGTTCCCTTAAAAGTAAACTTAAAGTTTTAAGGGAACTTTTAAGTTCTCTTAAAAGTTCAGCTATTAGTTTCTTTTGAAAAAATAGCGAAAAACGTTTTTCAAATCTCCTGTGTAATTCAGTTAACTTTCAATACGCTTTATATTACTTTTCCCAAAAGGAATTTGCTTATTATCTATCGTTCTTTGTTTGATAAAATCATCTGATTTCGTTTGCCACGTTTTTCATTTTCGAGTATAACTTATTAATATAGCTTCTAAAATATTTAAAGTAGGTTTTGAGATATTTAACATTCATATATTACTTCATTTGAAACTGTTCTTAATATTACAAAAAGCTGTATTCTAGAAACTTTCAGAGTGTTACTTTTTTATCCACGAGACCTAATTATCAATAAACTTACAATCTTGAAGATTTAAACGAAACGTATTTTCGTACATTTTTAACCACTCTTTAATCTTTCCTTTAATAAAATTGTCAAACTAATAGCATTTTTGATATAAAGACTATCAGGAAAGAAACAAGATGAAAATAAACACTTAGAAAGAATTGAAATTATTACTACAAGGAATCTAAAAGTTTAAGAATTTAGCAGTAATATGATTTGCTTCAACAACGTTTTAAGAAATATATACGTCAGTTTAACTCAAGAGAGATATTTTTAGCACGATAATGTTATTCAACACTTGTTCTTCGATGTTTGCTTTGAATACTAGCATTTAAAATTTAATGGCATAATTATCAAATTATTAACCTCTTTTTTTAGACTACTTTAATAACCAGTTAAATATCTAAAAACAGCATCCGGCAATGGGAATAATAAAATTACCTTGTAAACAATCTCATATAATTTCATATAAAACATCAGAGATTTATTTCTTTCGATTTAATTTAACTTGCATACCAAAGTTTGCTATTAATATATAATAAAAAATGTTATTAGATATTGAATATCAAATCACTTAAACCATAAAACCGTGAGGATAATTTATATTACTTATGTTAGCTCATTTTCTTCCATAAAGCTCATTATTAGTTTGGTAGAAATCTTAATTGATTACCCCCACACAAATGTTTTCAAGTAAACATTTTTAACATTTCGTATCTTAAGTAACATAAAAACTGTTGCTTTTACTAAATGGCAGATGATTTAAATCTCAATTATATAGTAATTTCTTATGCTCTTATAGTTCTTTGGAAGGAACACTTTTGGAGTAATTGTTCCCAAAAATCACTTAGTAGTGATGTAGTACTTTGTAATGGTGATGACAATGCAAAATAGTAACAAGTTTCTTTTTTTAAAATATATTTTCTAAATTTTGGTATTTAAATATATGAATGGTTTTTCAAATTTTACTTAATGAAATCAATGAGTATCTTTGTTAGAATATACTTGGTATTATTCTATAAATCAGTGTGATATACTGAAGTGCGTAATTATAAATTTTGAACAGATACGTAGTTCTGATATTTACAGGAAATTTTTTATCTTCTTAGACTAGATTTGCTATGTGATTAGTACTGCATAGATATAGATCGATATTACATTAGTACTTTTCTTACAAATGCCGAATTTGTAATCAAACTACGAAACGCTTTCGTTAATGAATGATTCATCAATAACGATGCTCTGCTTTGTATTGTTTTCATTATACATTTCACAATCAGTCTACTAAAACTCTATTTCACCCTTTTGTAGTAGTTGAAAAATCGTAAACTAGTTTTTCCAACAAAGTAATTCTGCTTGAAAAGTTCTACCGTACTTTGAAAATACAAAAAAAGTACCATTTTCTATCATTCAAATTAACTACAAGTAATGTCAGTTTAAGAAACAGAATAGTGTTCATTAAAATGAGTTCCTTAAATGAACGGTTTAGACTGGCATTAAAATGTTGACAAATTTGATTTGTCTATTATGCAATACCGTTACATTAAATTACGTTATTATAGACAAGCGCATGACCAAAAATATATTTCCAAATAGCCTGCGTTACCAAAGAACAAATGCTTTTAGTAAATATAACTTATAACTACAAAATCAAGAATGAATAAAATTAACATTTGAATAAAATTAAAGTGCGATTTGTCTTCATGCCATCTAAAATCTTGAGCAAAAATTTAAATGTACAACACATATAGAAAGCACTATAGTCAGAAACCTAAAATATTAATGAAAAGGAAGTAATTATTTGAATTCAGTGCGTATTAATAACCTACAATTTACATTTTCGTAATTTAAGAAGCATTTGAAACTCCGCACATATTTTCCAGACAAAAATTTATAACCTATTTGATAAGTATTATTAATTGGAAAAAAAATATGTTAGTATGCTCTGGGAAGACGTGAAGAACATAGTCACCTGACTTTGACTACTAAGTAAAAAATATTAACTATTCAGTTTTTATAAATAGTAATTTTTTCTTAAAAAAAGTACTCAGTATTAAGCAGAAAACATTTTACAGCAACATTTCACTTAATTCTCGTAAAATATTGAAAATAGCAATAAAAAAGGGAATAACAAAAAATATAAAAGCCATGAATTTGTTTTTATGAAATTTGAAAAGGAAAGAAAGCAATAAACAAATAAATTTAAGCTGTATATGAAAGATAAAAATGAAAGACAAAGCAGAATAATCAAAAATAAAAACTATTTTGTTATTGTTATTCAAATGTGTAATACGATGCTTAAAACAAAGAGACTAAAAGCAGGCATTGGGCAAACATTAGTTCTCGAAACTGCATCATTTTAACCATATTTAGTGATACTTATAGCCTTATAGAAACATTAAAAGAAATATTTGTGCAGTGAAAATTGCAACAAAATGTTCAAAGTAATTTTCAAAGTTCTTGAATCGCATGCTATAAATGAATTTAGATCATTATTGAAAAATATGATCGACATATTTCAGCAAACTTAAATTATCGTATTTCGAAAAATCTGTAAGAGAACAGTAAAAGTTTCTTAAAACTCCAATTTTAATAAATAATAAAAATTTTGTAATATGTACCGTGATGTAATATTTCCTGAGAGTTCATGCAGTAGAGAATTCTTGGTAAAAGGCACTAGAAAAAGATACCAACTGTAGGAAGAAAGAGCTGATAATCCTATTAAACTTAAGTAAGTAAACTTGGCTTCAAAACGGAAAGGTTCTACAAGCGTTAGGATCTAGTTCGCTTTTCAGAAATAGAAAATCATTTGTGACTCTATCAGATATTAAACTTTTTTAATGTTGCAAAAGAATGACGTTGCTCGGAAGAAATTCATTAAAAAATAACTCTACATTGACTTTATTTTAAAACAAATTATTACATCTTCTCAAAAAATGGTAAATAAAAGCTGAACCCGAAGAGTTTTATATTGAAAATTTTAAATGGTTTCTTGTTAATAACTCTTACAGTGATTAAAAGATCTCTTACCTGTTCCACTTGTTTTAATCCACGGACCGGTACACCCTCCGTACACAATTGTACCTCCAGCATGCTTGCATCCGGCTAATATCTCTCTCCAAGAAACCACGAGGAGGAGGAATGCGGTATGCAAAATAGAAAAGTCATAAATCCTCAAAGATGAAGTTGTGCGTGCGGCCGAGTTGAGTGGAGATGACTCGGATGAACGCAGCACGAGAGAAAAGTGAAAACGATCTGAAAAAAAGAAAAATAATAAAAAACAGAATCAAACATAAACGCGGGAAGCGGTGGCGGCCGCGTACCACGTGACGCAACGGTGTTGGTTGTGTCACGTTCCGGATGAGGAAATGAGTAGCGCCAGAGAAGGACGAAAGTTTTGCTTTGCTGATTTTGAGGGACTCAATTCGAGTTTATACGTGACAGTGAAACAGCGGGATGAAGATTCAATCAACAAGGGAGTCACTGTTCGCGTAATGCACAAAGAAATCCATCCATCCCTTGTTTACAAACGAAGAGATATTCAACAGCTACAGCTGTGAGAACAGAGAATAAAAGTTCCTGATTTTATTTGATTATTATAAATAAGAAGGCCTGGAAAATAACTCATTGCATTATTCTAAAAGTTTACCACAAAAGTGTATAAATTCGCACGGAAGTTGCTAAATATTACCAAGTATCCTGCTTCAAAGAAGCAAAACTGAATATATCATTATATAAATCCCCTTGCTATGTTTTGAAGGATAGATAAGTTCTACATCTAGTATAGTAACTTTCAAATAAGAAAATCTTTCTTACTAATTAAAAATTAAAGTTTGAAAATTAAGGAACTTCTCTTACAAAAAACTAACTGAATATTTTTCTACTGGGAAAGGATACACAAGCAATCTGTCGTTTTTCTGAACTCCACCTCTCAAATAAAAAAATTATGTTAATAACTCTGTCTTTCCACCACCACAAAGAAACGAGGCCTGTTATTATGCTTAGGCTGTTAGTGGGTGCCCTCTAGAAGAGAAAATATAATATCTGTGCACTATGTCAGAGCCTCGGGTAGACAAGCGACGTAATTTTAACAATTGGTGTTATGTTTCATGGTATATAAGTCTATTTAAGAAAATGCATTGAGCCCTGTGTTATTACAAGTGAACAGTATATCACAAGCTTGAAAATTGCACTGAATCATGGGATTACTTCAGTTTCATAGAATCACATACTGGGAAAGATTTATAGAAACTTTTTACAGAATATATGCGAGTATCAAAATGATAATTCACAGAAATATTTACGTACTATTTACAAATAACAACGGGACAACGGGAGGAAAAACATGCGAGATACAGATTAAATGTTAATGGAAGACTGAGTAATGCACTTCGCAACAAAAAGTTCTGAGTTAGGAGTAATCTGCTGTGCAAAACGGCTAAATATTATTAGAACTAGCGATTATTTATGAAACTACCTTGACAGCTTTGTTTAGACTTTTTTCAGTGGTCAGTTTTTCAGTTTTCTTTCCAGTGGTGAAATCCTCCAGGTCTAAAGATTATTTCCAGAGGGTTCTGAGAGATGGATATTCTGTGTTATGGAGCATTCGTATGAGTAATATATCAAATTGCCCTCTTTACCAAGGGAGCACTGGTTCGAATCTCCAAGGCTAAACCTGTTTGGATAGAATGGTGTACAGTTGGGTCAGCATATAGCTTTCTGAATTTAGAGCTGACGAAACTAGTGTAAAATAGTCATGATTGATATGCCCTGTTATGTCTGCACCCCATCACCTTTGCCAGTTGTCACTCGCATTTTTTTTTTTTTTTTTTTGTTTTCCTTTAGTATTGATTCCGGGTTGGGAATACGTCCCATAACGAGGAATGTGTGCGTTGCTGCAACTTTTGCCAACACGTCTGCCTTCTTATTTCCCTCGTATCCTAGGTGTACTTTGATCCACTACAAGGAGATGAGACCATTGCCACTGAAGGCAAGTTTTCTGAGCATACACCAATTCCCCTTTAGTGACGCTGCCACTTTAGCTTCAATATTAGACATGCTGTCTGTGTGTTCAATTGTTCTAAAGTTTTACCGAGAGCCCACTTTATTTCCACCACATTTTGAAAATTGCAAATAATTCTATCTAAAAGACAGAATTAAGGTTTCTCAATCTGCTTGACCATTTCAAAATATATCCCCCCCCCCCCATCTTCGCGTAGAAAGCACTAACTGTACCGTTCTCAGTTTCCCAGCCGTCGGTACACATTTCACGTTTTGCTGCCCTTTCTGCTATATCACTTATAAAAGCTTCATAATTATATCGTGAAGAATGGGTTTTATGCCGATGGTACTATCTTCTTGTAGTCAATGTTCAGGTAGATGACATAGTGTTTGATGATATCTACTCTTAATCTTAAGACTTTTGCCGCTATGTACTGTATAGATATAGTGATTTGCGTCCCTCAAGAATGAATGTCGCATTTGTCGGCGCTGTCCTGTATACTCTGGTGATTATGAAAGATATCCACTTTTGCAGGCTGAAACTTTTTCTGACTTTATGAGCATTTAATGTAGTACACCAAGCTGATGCTTCATAGCAGACTGTTGGTACTGTCACTGTGTGCTACCACATTTTCAGGAGTGTTGAGGAGATGCCGCAAATTTGTTTTTGTCGGCTGGAGCAGATTGTTATACTGCCGAGTTGTTTCATCTTTCAGGTATTCTATATGCGGGATCCAACTGAATTTATCATCTAAAATAACTCCAAGCTATTTTAACGTGTTACTTATCTCGACTAAGTGACCCTCTGTTGTGAAACTTAAAGTTCTGTGTGACAGATAGCTGCAAATTAATCGAATAGCATCATCAGTAACTCCCAGGTGGTCCAATGAGAGTAGTATATTTAGCCGCCAAAGGACATCAAAGGTCCCATTAATGTCAAGCGATAACCCCGCTGTGTACTTACCCCTTGTAAAATTGCTGCTGTGATTGCTTTATGGTTATACCGTGCATGATCCATTGAAAGTCCTTCTTTAAAATCAAACTGAAAGTTTTTTGGAATAGGATTATTTAAGTGAGTTGAAATTATCCCCTTCACAGCAGCGATTGAGGAAGGAGATTACGAGCTTAACATTTCTATCATTATGCTATTGTCGAATCCATCTGGTCCTGGAGCGTTATTTCTATTCAACGTTTTTATGAGAATGGCCGAGAGAGAAAATGATTTGCTTTTGAATCTACCTAAGCTGGGTGTAATGTTTCTTGCTTGCTCCCTAATTACTGTATGACGAGATGTATCCATATCTATGATATCTCTTGATAATAGATTCTCAATAATAATTCTCACTGTTGCGGTGGTGCTAAGGGCTTAAGAGTAATATCTTGTATCAAAGGCGGTGCTTCTGTAGATTACATTATTCGTCATTTTAAAAGCTGCACCAAATTTTGCTGTTGCATTAGGGCAGAAGGTCCGCTAGGCCTATTTCATTGCATCTAGTGTTATTATACACTATTATTATACACCAGAAAACAGGGGCTCCGTTGCCTTGCAGTCTAGCAGACTGCCTTACACGGATTAAAGCCTCTGCCTCCGGAAGCTATCTACTACCTGCTCCACCACAACCGGGGTGGGTGGCAGGTCAGACGGCAATTACTGAGTCTTAAAACAAAGATATACACGGGCAAACAAGGCCAGTGTGCAACAGAGGTTTCAATACATAGTCTGGATTTACAATTTTTTCTTCTAATACATACGTCATACATTTATCACAAAAACTTATACCTGACATAAACTAATACCTCTTCACTTTTGAGAAGTATGCAACGGTGCTCTCGTAGTTCGTAGTTCTTAATCACAACTGGCCTGATAGCGAAACTTGAGTGAATTAAGCTTTTTCTTGTGGATGCGAAATTCCTCTGTCCACCAGCTAGGGTGATTTTTAACTGGAGCCTTTTTCAATTTGTGAGCTGAATGCTGTGATGCTTTCTATGAGTTTCTTCAACTTCATCAAGCGAAGCTAGAGTATGACTTGCAGATGTCTATAGAGTAAGACTGTCTTTTGCTTCTTTAAGGTGTTTCTGAAGCTTGAAATATTCTCTGTATTTATTCCCAATTCTGCTTTTATAATATTTAACTGTGCTACGATTGATTGTGAAAGAAACGCATTTATGACCGCTCACTGAATCTGCATCGAGGACTTCTCAGCTGCCCCCATTATTTGTCAAGTCTCTAAAAATGAACGTTACATCTGGGCAGTGTTTGCTCGTGATGTGTCGAATGTTGGCAAGGAGTATCTTGAATTGGTAAAACCTAGTCTATTGACACAAATTAGAGAAGTTATGAGCACCTAACATCTTCAATCGGGCTTCCTTTTGCGTTTCCATCTACTCCAACTATATCCCTATGTCCCTCACTGATTTTTGGATGCTGTAAGCATATAAGGGCTTCTTCCATATCATATGTCAGTGTCAAATAGAAAGAGCTGAGTTTTGTGGATGCTTTTTGGCCTTCTAGAACTAGTGTTACTGAATAAGCACAGAAGTGTAGAAGAAGATGTGGCCCAGCATAATTTATCCTAGCTTTGTTGTTATCGGAGGAAAATGTTTTTATATTATCGTTGGATTTAGTTCTTTACATATAATTACTAAAACTATTTCATTCAATTTTAATCGACTAAAGACTCCTACCAGCCTCCTGTGTATACGACTGTTCAAGGAGGGCAGCCACTAAAAGCACTTCTAGAAAAATCTCTTTGTTAGGATCTCTAAAACACAGATTTGGCACGATGTCATAGTTCTAGTTCTCCTTAAGCCATTTTCACAACTCTAGTGTAAATTAACACATACTTAAAAACTGTACAAAAGGATACATGAAATAATGATAATTGGAATCCAACAATTTTCTCATCTAGGGATCAAAGATTGCGCAGATTATGGAATTTTGAGGATTATAAGTGCTAACTTCTCCCTTTCTAATTTTTATGACTGTCATAACACATTCGTAACTTAAAAGTTTTAGAGGCAATAGATATTTTTTGGAAGCAGGCAAGATGAAAAATGAGCAATCGCCTTCGCCGGGAATCGAGCCACGGACCTCTGGAATACCGGCCCAGAGTGCAAAACCACTACACCACGAAGGCACGCTAGGAAGACGGGAGAAATACCTTATAAAGTTACTTAAAATTTATAGAATATGTAACTATTAATATTTAAATTCAAATGTGCAAACAAAATAATGACATTAGAAGACAAAACAGCAGAGAAAACGGAAATAAATGATAACGAATTATTAAATCCTTTAGGCTTTGGAAAAATTGGCATAATTTCTAGCGAAATTATTTTCGAAGTAATTAAACAGAAGTAAGGAAATTCGTAATTAAATACACTGTTCCCCAAAATCCCTGCATTAATGTTTCTCTGTTCTTTACTTAATATTCCTTCTTAATTGCGCTCTTGCGTTAATTCCGCCATTACGTCGCTTGAATGTGCAGCTGGATTATTAACACTACAAGCTGATAACAAAAAGGCTATAGTTGAAAGTTTGCATTTATTAATGCTAATAGCTCATTATTTATTACCAGGTAACAGAAAAATCTTGACAAATTCAATTTTTAATAATATATTTATTCGAAGTCGAAAGAAACAGGCTTTCTCGTCGCACAAAATGTAAATAAAGTAATAATGGAGTATATAAGTTTGAACTCAGCATCTGAAAGGCTGCGGGCAAATAAATTCTTTACACACGTTTAACAACGTAAATTCACATCTAAAATTCTTTATGCATGCTAACAACGTAAATTCCGAACTAAAATTCTTTACGCATGCTAACAACGTAAATTCAGAATTAAAATTCTTTACGCATGCTAATAGCGTAAATTCAGAACTAAAATTCTTTAAGTGCGCTGGCAACATACACTCAGAACTCATTTTAAAAGATAGGGAAATATGCATACAAAAGAATAAAATTATCTAAAACGAAACATTTGCAGAGATTCACGATCCTTGTTTGTTATAAAACAAGTGCTCTGATGCAAAAATGCTAAGCAATTCAATAATTCTAAGAACAATAATACTGTAAACTATGGATTTATGAATGTATCTTTAAATAATCTCTCCAGATGAGTAAAAAGACATGAACAGCTCATTGAAATTAATAATAATAACGCACAACAAAATAAATAGCTGTAAATAATTTGAGGAAAACGCGGATAGTAGGCAAATCACTCTCAATGCACGAGAAGTATAATGAATTACCGATATCTCTCCCGCCCACGAATAAACTCTAGAAGCAAATCAGCTAGCTTTCTTTGAACCCACTCTCTTAGTTAGTTATGAAACTATTCATAACTAACTAGCAATTTACTGATGGTTTAGCTGTCAGTGTTTATATGATACTGCCAGGCTTTCTCAAAGCTTTCGAAAATTTTGCTTCTAGAGCTCTGAAAATGTATTTTCTCGAAATTTCCAGAAAGTCCTTAAAGTCCACAGAAAGTTTTTTAAAATCTTAAAAATACTAAACTACGTACTTATCCTCTCTTACTCTATACAATATTGTGTATCATTTTTCAAAACATTTAAAAAACAATATCTTATTAGGGCAAAAGGAGCTATTTGTCTTGGAAAGGGATTTTTCAGCGTATCACTTAAACACTTAAGGGCTACCGCCCCTTTGGACTAGTAATCATTTGCATTATTTTCTGAAAACATAAAGCTGTTGTTAAAAACTATTATGAAAGTTATAGTATTATGATTTAATGCAGTTACTTTTGTTAAATATAAAAACGCACAAATAGTTAATTTGAATTGTTTATAGAAGCGACATTTACCTTTTACCCTAGATTTAAAAAAAAAAAAAAAAAAAAAAAAAAACAACTAAGTACAATTCTAGCTCTTTTTGCGTTATAAAATTTTGTCTTTTCTTGAGCCAAGCTAATGTAGATTGATAGTTTCGGATTAATCTCATTTATGTTATGTAATTGAGACTCTAGTGTAATTTGAAACATCAGTTTCAAAGTATCTTCTGCAACAAGATTGTCTAGTCTTTTTCTAAGAAAGTTCACTTCGTATACAACTTGACGGCTACCAGATGTCCTACCAAACAATGAAATAAACTGAAGGGTTGTTTTCCTGTAGCTGGATGAGAATATGAAAGAACAAATTTTTTATAAAACATTAACAAATAATGTTACACGAAAACTCTCTTCATATCAAATGTGAAAGTCAAAAGTGCTTTATGTTGCTCTAAAATCCGAAAATCCTTTTGTAAATTCACTACTGTGTTTTTTAGTCACATCTGAATGTTTTAGTTTATTTTCTAACATTATGTTAAGTTAGGATATTGGGTGTGGCACAGAACAGGAAGTTGGTTTTCCCCATGTGTAACGTGTATACGAGCCAGTTTCCTTTATAAAGTCCTCCAAGAAGGCATCCCTTCCCTTAGGCAGATAGCCCTCGAGGCTTTGCCATAATCACACATACACACACAGAACAGGAAGGATGCCAGAAAGGGGGAGAATGCCTTCCTAAGTAAAACTAGTTCACATTCACTTTACATATCAGTGAAACTAACTAGGCAGTTAGTCTCTTTCATCTGAATTCGAACCGGGTCGAAAAACCAGTATTCAGAGATTTTAATCACTCTTCAGTTAGTAGGGTATTTTTTAAGACAATCATGCTGTTGTAGTAGGAAAAAGGAAAACTTTATTCATATTCAGTTGTTTTGAAACACTTACGATGCAATTTTAAATTCTGTATGAAAAGATGGACGTGTTCTTACAGTTTTCCCGACAAAAACAAATTGTAACAAAATGTTCATTGCAAAGAACAATTAATTAAGTTGAAATTATGTGACAGAAAATGGCTGAAAAGAAGCTTAATTTCGACATCACATAACTGAAGAGAAAGCAACAAAAACATTTCCATAATTAAGCATATTAAATATACTAATAATTTAGGTAGCAGTAATCATGTAACTAATGCATATTAATTAAAGATAATAAACCCTAAATTTGTATCCATCTTCACAGCATACTAATAAAATGTTCAGTTTTTAATTACGTATTGCTTGAAATGCAATAATTAAAGTAAATTTAAAAAAATATATCTGACAGGAATGACATTTTAACATGTGGTGAAAGGACGGGAAAGGAGCAATAAAATTTGTGCCTTGATGTGTCTGTAATTCAATGCACTTCAAAACGTTTTAAATAGCCGTTGTTTAGCTAATCAAAAAGACGTTGCGAAATTTTTAGAATTCTTCTGGAATGGTGTAAAACGTCTACATGCATCAGTAATTTTTAATTTCTTTGTATCAAATCTTTGTTAGACTTCTTTGTTAGTCTAATCAACTAAACCTTCATGGTTGATCGAAACTATTTCATAGTTTGTAAACTTGAGACAAATTATTCGGTTTATTTTTCTCAAAGCGAGTTCACATTTTTTATTTCTAATTTAAAGAATTATTGCGAAGTATATTCTTTGACAATAATCCAATTTCTTTTTTATGGTAATTATTAATGTTCCATTGTGTTTCGAAATATGTTACTCTGATGGCTTAAATTTCAAAAATTAAAACAGTAAATGTTTTCTTCCTTCAATTTTATGAATGTAATCCATAATGAAAGCCATCAACTGCCGTAGGTTTCCCAAATGTAAATTTAAATTTATTAAATTGGCAATTTTTAAATACATCTATTCTTGTCAAAATTTAAAGAAGTAATAATGATCAGCTTATAGAGCTAAACTGGGAAATTTCAGCCGTTGAGGATAATGCATTCAGAAACTTATAAGGAATGTTTTTTGTGCTTGCTGTAGAAGTGTAGCTTGTAAAACGGGAGACATAGAACCAGTAGAACGGGAGATATAGAACCAGTAGAATGGGAGAAATAGAACTGTCTCCCCTTTTTTTCCCGCAATGCTCATCTGAATTAATTTGATATTTCTTGAAAATTATATACAACTATGTACAGTGCTGTTTTACTTCTCGTACCATTTACATTTAAAAAAGAAGATAAAAAAGAGACAAATTAAGAGCTAGCTGAAATTTACATAACTTGAAATGTAGAAATAAATTATCCGAATTACTAGAGTTCCGAATAAGTACAATGTTTACAACTCTAGTTCTAAGTATATTATAAGTATCTCAAATACATCGTCCTACATAGTTATTTGGTTATAGAAATTTACGTGGTTTTAATTACTCAGCTTTAAAAACTTATTACTCGTTTTTACATTAAGTATTGTTTTTATTATAATTAGCAGATATTAAAAAATTTATAGAATAAGCCCGGCTTCAAATTTTCGGCGCCCTAGATGTTCAGTACAGTTGGCTACCTATATAAATTAAAGATATTAATAGATCCAATAAATAAATAAATAAATAATATTACTGACTGGCCACTTGTGAGAATAATGTTTTGGGTGTCTTCTGAAATTGACGCCCCTATATGGCTGCCTGCTCGGGGCCCACCCTGTGTTCGGAATAACGATAAATTTTTTATATTTTCTTGCCCACAGATTTTTTTAAACTGTTATTAGATAAAATAATATCCTTTGAGGAAGGAGGCGTTTCATGTTATAAAAAACTTGATTTCCACAATTTGAGTCGTTTGACCAAAAGTCATTGTTAAACATACAAAAGGTCAGAAACAAAATCAAGTAAATTTTGTCGAATGCTTCCATAACTAGTTGATGATCGTTTAAATACGAGTGTATTGATAAAACACGTTTTGATATACATGTAATCGAATTTTAAAGCTGATTTTCTTTTCAGTTTTTTCATAAGTAGGTTTGTAACTTTTAATTATTAATAATTTCTTAAAATCATTTATACTTTTTAAAATCATTTTCAAAATTGTAAGTTAGAGAAAAATGAATTAAATACTTTTACTTTATTTTCTGTTTATTTATTAAGCTAATGAAAATTATTTAAATTTTATGCTAAGCAAAAATTGCGTACATAGAAAACAGTTTTTTATAAGTGCAGCATGGAACTAGAAGCAATGAAACTAATGCAATTTAAAATAAGAATTTTCTCTGAATTGAAGAATTTAGAAATTCAATAGACTTCTACATTCTTATAACCTAGATCCTTTTTTCTGTGATATTTTGTTAAATTAAAAGAAAAGATGTATTTTTAGTTTTTGAACTGTATTTGTTAATACTATTTGTTTGGATATATTAAACTATTTGTTTTGGTTATATTAAAGCAAGGTTAGGAATGAAATCAGTCTATGTAATTTGTTTCTTAATTAAATTTATTTAAAAAGATCTCATCTTTGTTTCAAGAATAGCGCACCAAAATTTTGTAAAAGGTGTAATTACTTTTTTAAATTATGAAAGGTCTTAAATCCCTGTTCCATCAAGCTCCTTTAGAAATCTATCATTATACTTCTATGCACATTCCTAAAATAGGCAATAAAAGAAGTTGTTTCTGATATGTGACCTCCGAAATAGTTATCTGCGTTAGAATCTAGAAATAAATGTAAAGACTGCCGTGCGGCAGCTATATTTTTAATTATTATTTCTGTAGAATTTTGCTTTTAAGTTTCCTGATGTGTATTTCTCACGTAGGAATTCTCATACTTAAAACGAGAAGAATTTGTATTCACTGACAGGAAAACATCTGTTTCATATTTTTAAGCTAATGTAATTACTTTTTTATTCCCCTTTTTGTGTTACAGGCGAGAACTTATGGATAACCGAAGTTGTTATAGAAGAACATTTATTGAAATTCGAACTTATGTTAGGGATAGCTAATTTAATGATAAATAATAGGTTAGTACTTGTTGGTACGTTTTATATAATTAATTGATTACGTTTTGTTTCATTAAATATTAAGTATTAATTTTACATTTTATTCGGAAACTATTCTTACAGAAAAACCTTAACTACGTGCATAAGGATCTTAAGTTTTACTAACGTTTAATTTATTTTAAACCTTTACTGTCCTCTCTTATTTTCCACTTCAGGACTTCCCGAGAAACAAATTACAAGCAAATTGTGCTTGCAACTCAAGTATTTAAGTTGTGACTTTTTAGCCGCCCAGTCGGTATAATGGTTAAGGAGGCCTGACTACGATATCGAAGGGCCTGGGTTCGAATCCCGGAGAAGGCATGGTTGTAACTGTCCGTCCCTTCATAGAAGACGATGGTGTCCCTCCTATTAGAATCCTCCATAATAAAGAGAGCACCACATCTGGCCTTGTATAAATTAATGGACTGTGTTACACTGTAACTGTTCACAATCTGCCATAGGAAAAAAAAAAGTTGTGGCTTTTAGCCGAGAGAGTGAGCCTTCTCGCCACTTTCATTCATGCTTTCAGTCAGTTGTTATCCGCTTTTAAGGCCAGAGGTTTAGTCCTCTTGATATTGAAGACGTATTGTAGTTTTCCTGCACTTTGCGTACTACGTATGTAAAAATATAAAAGGCCAATCTTAGTGTAACTAGTATGTGTAAAGTATTCGAGTTTAGCTCTTATTTAACTTTAGTTAGCTTGTAGTTCTTATTTTCTTACGTTCATACCACAAGTGGCTGTCTTTGTATCCCGAAGTGCTTGAGCACCTGTGAATCGTGAAAAATAAAAGGATAGTTAAACACTCCTTTTTTCCTGACATCTCTTCTACAGTTTAAAAGAACATAGTTTAGGTAAACTCACTGTTCTACTCAGGACACTTACATGTTTCCAAAACAAATAAGAAGGAATAGTAGTCCTGATATGTGGAGATGAAAAAAGTGTTTATCCAATGCATTACTTTAAAGATTAATCAATTTCAAATACAGCAAACGCTTGGCGAGCGTGGATCTGAGGGAAGCAATTTCGCATATACATTCTATCTTAATCGTTTCCATTTAATCTGTCCAGCTGTAGAATTTTACTCATACGAGGTTCAATAGTCATTCATCAACATTAAATATTTGCTGACATCAACTCTGGTCAGAAGTTATCAACAATTAAACGTTTTCTGTCGATTGAAAATGAAGCCGAAGAAATTATATAAATTGCAGAAGAAGCTGGCAGTGAAGGTTTTCCAAACATGGAAGAACCAGAAATTAAAAAACATACTCAAAGAATAATGAATGGATAACTGGACGATCCAATAAATCAGCAGACAATGAAAGTAGTGACAGTGAAGAAAGATATAAAGCAGTTTTAACTTATCAGAAGCTAAATACATTTTTCAAAAAAGCACAGGAACTGCCAGATTTTGCAATATAGATTAACCCAGATGAAGAAAGAAGAGGACACTTTATGAGAGGCATTGAAAAACTCGACGCTTGTTTTTAGCGAAACTTTCAAAAGTTACATCCCGAGAAACAAATTACAAGCGTTTTAAAATAATAATTGTATTACGTACTTATTATGCGATAATAAAATCTTTACAATTAAAATTTTTTAGACCAAAGGGGAGTCACACCAAAAGGGCTATTAATCTCAAAACGGCATTTTGCGTTGGTTCATTTCTGAAACTGTAGCCACCAAATATTATCGCCATGTGTAACATTTAAAGAGACTAAATAATAAAGAATCTGCATGAATGCATGAAGTTTCTCGCATTGTGAAAAAACAAAGGTACCTAGAGCCATCAGATTCTGAATAACGTACTCCTTTAACCAAACATGGGCACTTGGAAGGCCTAATTTTGAACACTGAATTTGTTTTTTCATCTATTTCAAATTTTGTAAAACTTTAACGAATTTTTTATTAACAAACTCAACGATTTCAAAGCGAGCAACGACAACACCGTACGGGGGGGGAGAATTTCTCTCCAACTCGCGAGACTGTGTATCGGAAATTCTAAAGATGTGCTGTTTTTAAATATTTTGTGATATTGCTGTTGAATTGAATTTTATGTGGCTTAAATGCGAAGAACATGATATTTAATAAATAAAGGTAAAACGTTAAAGAAAAGCTCCTTTGGGCGTAATATAAAATCTGAAAGTTTTCAGATTTTTAGTCCAAAGGGGCAATTTGCCATGGAGGACTAATAATTCCATTTTGGCATTTTGCGTTGGTTTAGTTTAAATGTCCGTTCACTTTTCAAATTGCTGTCACCAAATATTATCGCCCTGTGTTATATTTAAAGAAATTAAAGAATGAAGAATCTCCATAAATGTATATATGTTTCTTGCATTGGGATAAAACAACGGTACCTAGAGCCATAAAATTTTGAATAACGTAATCTTCTTCCGAATATGGTCTCTGGAAGCCCAAATTTGGAATCTGAAATTTTTTTTATTATCCATTTCTTATTTTGTAACACTTGAAGGAATTTTTTATTAACAAACTCAATGATTTCAAAGCGAACAATGTACGGGAAAGAAAAATAATAATAATAATATCTCCAGTGCGCGAGACTGTGTATCGGAAAATCTAAAGATATGCTTATTTTAAAATTATTTTGCGATATTTCTGTGGAATTTATTAATTTAATGGCTTAAGTGCAAAGAACATGATATTTAATAAATAAAGATAATACACAAAACGTTAAAGAAACGCCCCTTTGGGCGTAATGTAAAATCCGAAAGCTTTCAGATTTTTTTTCTTTTAATTACAACAATATTTAGTTTTGTTTATATTATAGATACTTTCTTAATCTGAATTCTAACACATTTTTTTCAATGGAAAGTTAATTTTGCGGAATGCAGTTTTGCCGTACGTGCTATGTTGTAAGAACATGACCAAGGATTTCGATAAGGATTTAAGACAAGAATTTATTTCTAGTAGCCTGAATGCAAAACAACATAAAAATTGCCTTTTTTTAATTTGAATTATTTATAAACGAGAAGAAATCTCCATAAACTACAATACATATTATATTTTCCCATTTCTGGGGTTTCTTCCTGTCAATTATATTTATTATCTACCAACTCAGCTACATCTAATAAAACTATGCTAACTATTACATATTAAGTAACTTTTGTGTACAAATAAAATTAAAATCATATTTTGATACAATTTTAATACAACTATTATGTGCTTAGTTATCCATCCTTAATTAACTAACACAGACATAATAAGAAGGCTTCTGAATCAGTTCTCCATGCTCATCATTGCTACAAAGGCGTAATAGCACATTTTATGTACACTGGGGAAAAAAAAAAAAAAAAAAAAAAAGAACACGTCTATATTTCCCGTTCTACTGGGCCAATTGACGAAATTCAACATGTGTTTTTCATGTCTCGAAAGCGCAACTTAGTATATATATTAGATTTATATATAGCATTATTCTAACATAGGTATTTTGACACAAAATCGGACTTTTTCTGGAACGACATGCCAATTTTTTTTCCACATTTCGATTATACCTCTCAAATTACACCTAAATTTTATATTTTGTAAAATTTGGGGCGAAATTTCCGGAGAAATTCAAAAATTTATCTTGGCGCATTTTTTTTCAATTTGTGCCAAGAATAATTCACTTGGCTAACTTCTTAATTCATGGCAATCTATTTTCCTTTCCCTTTCTACATTGTGCACGAGGGGGAGGGGAGTCCCGTTGTTCCTACTTTCAAATAATTTTAACCAAGTGCCTAATACACATTTGATGTTTTACCGCATTCAACAAATATGACAAATTTCAAAACGCGCCAACATATAAATTCACGTATATCTTCGGAAATTTTGAACAAAAAACTCTATTTTTGCAGGTATGCTTAGAAATACATCTACTTTAAGATGATGGTAAAAATTGTCTAGGTTTGTT
Source organism: Stegodyphus dumicola (assembly GCF_044657685.1). Lineage (NCBI taxonomy): Eukaryota > Metazoa > Arthropoda > Arachnida > Araneae > Eresidae > Stegodyphus > Stegodyphus dumicola. The sequence goes on from NC_140776.1 coordinate 43,311,121, forward strand.
CAAAATTGTTTTCGAAAAATTTATAAAAATTATTTTAAAATACAGATTTTGAAAATAAATCATAAAAAATTTGCCAATTTTATTGGGAATGAACCTAAATTTCGAAATGTGAAAGGAAGAATCAAATAAGTTTAATAAAAAAAGAGAGAGATTAAATATGTACCAAATTCAGTTCACATTGAGGAGCTAAAATTTTCAGAGCTAATTTTTTAGAAACTGCTCTTGCGATTTTTACGAAACTTGACAGTTTGGCATAATTTCAGTCGTAGAATCAAAATATTGAATAAATTCGGCATGTCATTGCAAGAAAAGTCCGATTTTGTGTCAAAATACCTGTATATTAGAGCAATGCTATATGTAAATCTAATACATATCCTAAGCTCCGCTTTCGAGACATGAAAAACGCAAGTTGAATTTCGTCAAACGGCTCAGTAAAACGGGAGGTATAGAACTGTCTTCCCCCCCCTCCGCAGTGTACATTAACACTTCTAAAATTTGTCAATGATAATGAGGTTACTCGGGGAAAATCTTTCATTTTATTTAAAAAACAGTGTTTTTAGTAGCATATTTAAAACAATGGGGAAAATATGCAGCAAACAGTGAAAACGAATTGCATGAAATAGCAAACTAACAGAACAGCTAAAAGAGATAGAACTGAACTACGTTAAAGGTAAAACTGACGTTTTTTGTTTTTTCTCGATTAAAAATATATTTAAATAAAATTAACATCCGGATGAATTGCGGCCAGAAGTTTAATATATTATTAATATATCATTAATATATTATTAATATATCCCTTTAATATATTATTAATATATCATTAATATGTATTTAATCATTTATCATAGCTAATTGCTTATTTTGCAGCCCAGACGGTATAGTTGTTAGGCGAGCCTACTGCGGTACCTAAGGGTCCAGGTTCGAATCCCAGAGAGGGCATAGATGTTGGTAACTGTTTAATGTCTTTGTGGTATGGGGCCACTCTAAATATATGGTGAGGCAAAAGTCCTCTCGTGTGAATTGGTGGTAGGGGAGAAGGATGGGAGACCTTCGGACCAACCCCTGGGATGGTCTTCATCAAAATTGGGGTGGAAATAGAAGTCCAACCTCTTTGAGGCTATGGCAACCATTCTTTCATTAAATTCATGTAGAACTACAACATCAATTGCTTATTTTAATAAGTAATTCTCAGAAGATGCTCAGTAGCACAACTGAATCAAAGACTCTTCTTCTTTAGTTCAGCGCCTCCATCAACATTCACAACAGCAGAGAAGAATACCCTGTTGATATGTCATGAGATTCCACGTTAAAATGTAAAGTTGTATAACCTTTTTTACTCTATTTACAGTTACTTATTATAATACAGCAGCCTCCAGAAGCATAACCTCTAAATTTCAAGCTGCGATCTAGTGAAATAAAAGAATATATTAAAATGGGATGAGAGGAAATGTCAAAAGTATTCTGAAACTGAGCTTATGAGTGTTTCTGTTCCCCAAATATCTTTCAAAGCTTGGATTCCTCATCTCATCGTCCTTATTGTGAAGAACCTTTTCAGCAGTGGCCGTGATTAAACCTAAATACAAGTTCAGAGCTAATATCCAGAAAAATGATATAATTTCCTCCCTCCCTTCTGCATGCCTTCGTGGTGTAACGGTTAAAACACTCGGCGCGTGTTCGAGAGGTCCAAGTTCGAGTCCCGGCGACGGCATTGCTAAATTTTCGCTTTCTGCTTCACAAATCCAAATGATTCTACACAGCAGTCCGAACTAAAATGGTGGTGGATGAGGATTCTTCACCACCAGGATTTGGCGATTGGGTCCCCTAATCTCCAGTCGCCTTTTAAAGGGGAGTATATAAGATATTTTATTCCTATTTACAGCACGCCTTCATGGTATAACGGTTAGCACGCTCGCGTGTATTCGAGGAGTCCAAGCTTGAGCCCCGGCGAGGGCATTGCTCATTTTTCCTGCCTCCTGCTTCAGAATAACCTAATGACTCTACACCGTTTTCAAACTTAATACCTTATTTGTAAATCTGTTAGTGAAATAACAAACTGACTCTTCTCGCATACTTTCTGGCTTAATATAAAATTCAATTGAAACATAGGTTAATCATTTTTAACAACAGATTTTTACATAAAAATCTAATTCATTTCCCTTTTTGTTTGAAAATTTTTAAAGTTTCAGACATCAGAGAATAAAACATATAGCGTATTCCTAGATCTGAGATTTAAGCATTTTCTGAAAGGAGCAAAACTAACTTCACCTAAAAGAAGAGGTAAGTCAAAGTTTATTGGAATAAAATGCAGTAAATTTTCGGGAAAATATCACATTAGAATTCTAAAAAGGAGTCTTTCTGAACAAAGCTAGGAAGCTGAAGGTCTTTGATGTTTTCAATCAAAAATTTTACTTTGTGCTTATATATACATAAAATGCTTACCGTTTCACAGGTTATTAGTTTTTCAACAACCCTGTAACAGAATGGAGGACTGAATGAAACAACAGGAAACTGAATCTTTCGAAATATTCCATTAACGTTTCTATGTTAAACAAAAGGTAAATGACGCCCAAATGTTTAAATTTTCACACAACGGTGAGTTGAAACAGTCGCAGAATTTCTGGGCTGGGTCAGTGGATCAACAGAGTTCCTGCTCGTGGAACGAACGCTATGGCGGAAATCCTAAAGAAATTTTTTCTCCTGTGCTCGGAAATCAAAATTCAACTTAACTTCAGTCGAAAAACATGTGAATTTTCTAGTAAAGGTCTAATACATCTAAGGTGATCGTATTTTTCTGTTGCCATTCCGATACACTGAAGAAATCTAAAATTCTTTTCTTTAATTTTATTTAATACGATTAATTTAACAATTTTTATTCTATTAATATTCTAAAATGCAAAATAAAATAACAGGTTTCTGTTATTTCGACCGAATATACTTCGTGCTTTTGCTTTCATCAGATTTGACTAAATTTATTCCTAGTACGATTTAACAAAATTGCATTGTGTAAAGTAAATGCAAATATAATTCAATTTCTTAGTTTTTAAATTTAAAGGAAATATTATTCCTCGCAAAATGAGAGGAAGTCTATTTCGCTCCATTTTAAATTTTATCCTCTATAGAATCCTGTTGAATTATTTCAGCTTTTGAAATTTTTTAAATACTCTGTTTTGTCGAATAAACTTCTAATCAAAGATATTTCAGGGTCAAAATACTTTCTTTCCATTCTGTCGTAATTTTCAAAGCGATTCATGTAAAAATTGTACAGTCGACCGAAGAATGCTTCCCATTTTCTTAAAGTATTAAACCTATTCAAAACATAGATCGAAAAATTCATTTGCAAACCATTCTTCTTTCAGATCCGTAAGTTCCTTAAATATATATTTTTATAGAGAGAGATCGGCTGGTAGGGGTTGGTCTGATAAAGAAACGAATTATAATTATTAATATTTTTAGTAATTTAAGTATAAACTCTAATTTATAATATGTGTCGTTATCAGCTCAGAAACAAGCTAATGTATTTACTTCTTTCATTGCACCTCTCTTCCCGATGACAATATGGCGGAAAATGTAAATTACTTTTTTCTATTGCTGTTTCACATTTTGTTTAGCTATTTTTGCCCCTTTCTTGCAATTATTCACTATGATTTTCGTTTTTATTAGTACATACGGTTTATGCTGAATTGAACAAGTAATGGATTTTAAACTTTTTAATTTAATTTATTTTGCATTATGTATATATGTATGTACAGACAGAGAAATTAATGTATTACTACCTTGGCTATTTCCAATCTAATCCTACAAAAATATATTTATATACTCTCGCATTAGTAAATTTTAGATAGCTTATTTGCAAAATTCTAGACTACATTTGTTAAAATTGTAGACATGATTATTTCATCAATTCATCTTAAAATTTTATAAAGTTCTGCACATGTCTGTTTCATCAATTTTAAATTCTGATACTTTACAGAAACTGTTCTGAAGTACACTAAAGCGGGACATCGAGCAAAATATGGCATTCCAAAGCACAGTTCGGACTATCTGGTCACCCTACATATCTCTCAAATATTTGTTAACAACTGAGTTGGAGATGTTAAATATTATCAATATTTATACAACAGAACAAGTTTCAGTATCATAAATACTTAATAATGCCTATCATAATTAAACTTTCTTTAGAACCTGAAAAAAAGGTAACTGATTGACAAAAAGGTAACTGATTTCGAAAAAGTGAAATGTTTCAATATGTGTAGGATCTTAATTGTGTAATAGTATTAACTCAAAGTTCTTCAGACTGTACTAAACTGGAGAGCGAGTTTCCTCTCCACCTACGCAAAACGAAAAGGTCTTGTGAAGATTTAAATAGAAGGCACTACTTGAATATACATCGGAACATCCCCAACTTGCAGGTAATAAAATAACAAAGTTGAATTTACAGACCAAAAATATCATACCCGGAGACAACACAAATTTGGTCTGGCCAAGCTGGCTCAATTTTAATGGCACGATTTTAGGTCGGCTAGCAAATGGCTAATGGTGGAATATTAACTGGCAGAGACAGGCGATGGAAAGTAAGCTACAAACGTCGCTGCCGAAATTTCTATATTAAAACATTCAAAACCGTCCCCTTGAATGCTTTTTAACTCATTTTCATCCTAGTGAGGACAAACAAAACGGAGAAGTTTCAGTAAATCCAAATCATGAAAATGTTTTAATTAACATAAAACAACTTATAAATATTACATTCCCACCAGCGGCCGAGCGGTAAAAGCCGCTGCGAGTCCCGGCGAACGGGCTGGCTGCATGGGCGTCTTCATGGTTTTCCCCATGTGTAACGTGGATACGAGCCAGTTTCCCTTAAAAAGACCACCACGCGGCATCCCTCCCTTTCTGTATAGTGCCTAAGGGCGGAGCACGTAATAAGTTAAAAAAATATTACATCAAAATCTTATTAATGCTAATCATGTTTTCTTCCAGTTTGAACAAGCATGCTATAAATAATCTTAAGATAACTATTACAAGTCTATCTTATTGCTATTTTTATTATATGCCTTTCAATTAAAATAAATTCTTTCAGACTTTTCTCACAAGCGTGTATTAGGCATTTGTGCTGTAGCGATTTCTTATAATGAAATCTCATTTTCATTCTAAGTAGTGCAGATTAATTTATCCATCAATTTATCTTCGATTTTATTAATTTATCTTCGACTGAAAATTTCTTTCAAAAAGTCATATGCATTAATTTAATAAAAAAAATAAATTCCAGTGTACTAAAAATTCGAAGATTCCAGTATTTTAATTTTTCAGTGCTGGCAATGCTTGATTTGGTGTTAATTAAGAAAAAACCTGAAACTGCTTTTTAATATTTGAAAGTTGCTGAATTGAATTTAATAGTGTTTAAATATTTCCAATGCTTCATCCCCTTCTCTGAATTATGATTATAAGGCCCTTGGTTTTTATATGTGTTTCCTGCGTTATCATGAAAGTGTCGAAGAAACTGGCAAAAATATACATATCATACTATCCAGTAAAGAATATATATATTATCTAATATCTTTCTGAGAAATCAATTTTTGTTGAACTAACAAAACTTCTAGTATTAAGGTCTTTCTAAGGTATTTCTTCCGCCTCCTTAGAATGCCTTCGTGGTGTAGTGGTCAGCACGCTCGACGCGTATTTTAGAGGTCCGTAGTTCGAGTCCCGGCGAGGGCTTGCTCATTTTTCACGTCTCCTGCTTCGAAATAAGCTAATGTCTCTACAGCGGCTCCCGAACTAAAAAAAGGTGATGGATGATGATTCTCCGCCACCATGATTTGGCTGCTGGGTCCCCTAATATCCAGTCGCCCTTTAAAAGGGGGAGTATATAAGATATTTCTCCCGCCTTCTTAGCATGCGTTCGTGGTGTAGTGGTCAGCATGCTCGACGCGTATTCGAGAGGTCCGTGGTTCCTGCAAGGGCATTGCTCATTTTCATCTCTCCTGCTTATCAAAACATACCTAATGTCTCTACAAACTCATGGTATCGAATTCTATTCTTCTGAAAGTAGCATAATTTCAAGTAACTACAAGAAACTTTCTTACACAGCTTGAGTGCATATTTGTAAAAATAATGATAGCAGCTTAAAATGCGTAAGGTAAAAGGGAATTATATTTTCGTTTGCTAACATGGAAACAAACAAAATCGTCAATTATTTGTTTGTCTTCCTCTTATTCTATTGCTATGTTCCATACAATATTTTGGGAAAAAAATGAAGTTTCTAAATTTTTAATAGTCGCATATGCATCGAAACAAAGTGATCTGTTCGATTTGCTCATAAAATATTCTTTTCCATATTACGGTAGACGCTTCTACTTGTTACCTTGCATTGTGCGAGGTATTACAGTCAAACCCCCGGATTATGTCTGTATACTGTTTTACAGCATCGTAAATCGAAGATGAGGCGAAATCCGAAAAAAAGAAAAATAAAGGGCTATATATCATTTCGAAGGTCGAATGAGAAATAAAGGTTACCCCATTGGCCCATTGATGCGAATGCGGCCATTTTAGTTCGTCTCGTGACAAACAACGTTTTGTCCTTTAAAAAGGAGTTCGACCTTCTGAAAGTTCGTGCTAAAACTACAAGAATGGAAACGGAATTTTTCCTTTAACAATGAACTGTCGCTGTATGAATGGAACGTGAAAAAGCAACAACTTAAGCTAAAATATTTTTTAATAAGCAAAATGTCCCTGATTACTTCTCTTACACAAAATGAGCGAAGTATTTGTTCATTGTGAATAGCATCAGTGAAGGTAAAACAAATGATTCGGTGCTTCACTAAATGACTCTACGATGACTAAATGGATTTTAATAAATTATGCTCTCTAACTTCATATACAATAACACAAGGCATTTCAATACTAGGAAACCTTTATCAGGTGTTCCAAAACAATGTTTGGTTATTCCGGATGCATGTAAATTTAGATAAATTCTTCGCTATGATTCAAGTTATCGGACTTCCTATATTAAAAATAAGAATATTTTAGTATTTATCATATTCGTGCAAAATATGTTACGTATGTTCTAAAATTTATTTCAAAATTCTGTAAAGTATATAAGCATGTATGTAGTGTAATATAATATTATTATTTTCACTATCTCTACATATAATAAAAGAAAGAGTCTGTGTGTCTTTCGTTCGTGCTGCGCGTAAGCTAATAGACCCAGGGCTACGAAATTTGGTACATAGGTGCATCTAGACAAGAGCCATAAACCTCGAAGCGATTTCTATCCTTTATTTCATCTTTTTTGATGAAATCGCTTCATCGCATCGTTCTGAATAGTTTCGTTCTCTCTCTTTTTATTAGCTAATGGCAAAGAGGTTTGTAAATTTTGAATTATGTCATCCACTTTTATTGGATATTGCTTTCTGATGATAGTTTCATTCTTTTAGAAATAGGGTTGGGGCAACAGTTTTTCATTTGTTGCTTTGGATACTGGACTGCTAACAGTTTTCTCTTGAAAATATGAGATTTATTGCTTATTTCATTATAACATTTTTTATGTTGTGTTTTAATTATATATAATTTTAACCATATAAGAAGTTTTGCACGACTTTTTTTAGGAAACAAGGTTTTTCCTTTATACCATTTGAATTACGATTTTGCAACGTAAGTTGGTTAATTTATTTATTAGGATAATTAATATTTGTATTAAGGGATATTGCTTATTTCATTGGATTTTTTAATATGTGATAAATTTTTATTGATTTTTCCCCTAAAGTTATTCTGCAGAGAAAAATTCTGTGCAGGTTTTAAATGTAATGTTTGGTGTTCTCTTTAGGTTTTTTTATGGTACATTTAAAAGCCACAAGAACGCTGGCCGTGTAGCGGCTAGTACAGAACAAAATATTGTATTAAAGGCACATTTCTATTGCAAAATATCCAAAAAAAAATTCTGAACCTTTTTAATAAAAAAAAAATATTTACAACTGTGAAGTTTCACTACATATTTCTCGACTATGTAATATTTTCGATAATTATACCATTTAAAAAACCCTACAGCTGTAGCACTTTCTGTTCTTCATATTTAGGCAAGATAAATAGGAAAATGACAATAGCTGAAAAATTAGCATAAGGAGAAATACAATACTCTTAAGCGGAAGAACAATACACTTTTGTAGAAATACTTCCACTATCGTCTAATTTAGATATTTCAAATAAAGCCTGGTTAAAAAAAAATATCGAGAAAAATTTTATTTTAGCCAATAAAAGTTTTAAAATTTAAATTTTATTAATTATTTTTTTTATTTTACTTTTATTTTTATTCCAAAGGGCGTTCGCTCAGAAGGGCTATTAATTTCGTTTTGGCATTTTGCATAGGTTCACTGTCGGTTAAATTTTCAAATTGCTGCCACCAAATATTCGAGCCCTGCATTATATTTAAAGAAATTAAATAATGAAGAATCTGCATAGATGTCTATATGTTTCTCGCATTGTTATAAAACAACGGTACCTAGAGCTATCGAATTTTAAATCACGTACGTCTAGGCCCAAATATGGGCATCTGGAAGCCCGAATTTGGAATTTGAAATTTGTTTTATTATCAGTTTCATATTTTGTAACACTTTAACGAATTTTTGATCAACAAACTCAACGATTTCAAAGCGAGCAACGGCAGCACTTTATGGAAAAAACAAAAAAAAAAAAAAAAAAAAACTTTTTTTATCTCCAGCCCGCAAGACTGTTTACTAGAAACTCTAAAGATGTGCTCAATTTAAATTTATTTTGCAATATTGCTGTTTTTTTTTATTATTATTATTAAAAAAATTTTTTATGCTCGTGCACCACAAAGTATCACACGAGACTTACAAATCGTAAGTAAAAAAGCAAAATAGTAAGTAATATCATCAGTTTTCAACAATACAATGAATCATAACAAGGGAAAAAAAAACACAAGTAAATACAAAAGTATAAAAATGTATAAAGAAATCATTAACAGTGTTTAAAATAAAAGTCAACAAAATCATTGAAAGCTCGGTAGGCCGAAGTCGAGGATACAAAATCATAACATTTCGGCGGCCAATGAATTCCAATGAATTTCAATCTACATTTCAAAAGATTTCTTGCTTTATCAAGCAGTGGGCAATCAAAACGCAGGTGGAAAACACTTTGCTGAACGCTAAGATTTCAATTACACAAATTGCTGTTGAACTGAATTTTATGGTTAAAGTGTGAAGAACATGATATTTAATAAATAAAGGTAACACTCAAAACGTAAAAAACACCCCTTTGGGCGTAATGTAAAATCTGAAAGCTTTCAAATTTTATTTTATTAATTTATTTTTTAAATAACGAATGGATAATTTTTTCTTATTTTAGCACAGAGCTTAGCTACGAATTGAATTAATATTATTAGTCGGAAAAATGTTTAACTGAAATTAAATATAATGTTCATGATATTTTAATTAATAAAATTTAAATTTAAAGCTTACGTGATATTCGGAACCATAACTAACGTTGTTTGGATTATATTATTTTAGAATGTAGATTTTATATTGTTGAAGAGAACAGCAGGGGTTCAAAGCCTTGTTCACAACCAGTTATAGATGGCGAGGAATGCTTGCCATCGGAAACTGGGCAATTTTTCAATCAATATAATCATACTCAGTACAAAATGTAGCACTTATTTGAAAATTGCAACACGGTTTTTAAAATAAGTGCTGAATGATTAAATCAGTACATCGAATCAGTACATTAAATCAGTACATTAAATTTAACTTATATTCAAGTTACCTTTTCTGTTCCTAAAGCTCAGCTGATAAACTAAAACAAAATATTTTACCTTATTTTATTCGAAGTCCTTAGCTTATTAAAACATCAAAATCAGTAAGTAATTATAACCTCTTGTTGACATTAAATGAAGACTTGCGTGCGTTTTATGTTTACTTTTAGATAACTCAAAACAAAAACTGTAACCTGAAAGTGGGTAAGCCATCTTCTCTTGGTTTGGTAAACAGTGCACCTTAACCCGAATCTAAGACGATGACCCTTTTCCCCCCTTTCATAAAAATGCACAAAAATGCTCATTTCCAGAGCCAATGGCAAAGTCGATGCAATCGGTGCAGAATTCAGAGAAACAAAGAGTAACAAAATTTTTAAGGATGACAAAACTTTTAGAATTTAGGAAAGGCAGTAGGGCAACAGAATTAAAAGGGGGTAAAATGTTGAAAATTTAGGGTGGCAGTAAAATTAGCTAGTCCTGAGTGTATTTCAAAGCATCTCGCTGTCCGACAACGCTGTCGTTGAAAGTGAGGAAAGGAATGACAACTAAATTGTTATCCAACTTGAATCATCAAACAAAAATAAAAGCATCAACCCATATGGAGTTTTCGCCTTCCTCACTGCATATTCTTGTGATACAGTTGAAGCACTTCCGGCTAGCAATCGGAAAATCCCGAGTTCAAATTCCGGTAGCGGCCAAGCTGATTTCTCACGTTTCTGAATTCTTGTATTACAACTTAATAGCTCGACAAGACTTTACTTTAAAGTATTTTCTTCCTCCTTCCAGCATGCCTTCGTGGTCTAACGGTTAGCACACTAGGTGAGTATTCGAGAGGTCCAGGTTCGAGTCCCAGGGAAGGCATTGTGCATTTGTCTATTCTTCTGCTTCCAAAAGTCCTAATGTCTCTACAACTTCATATTCCATGGATGTGATATAAGAATCCAAATATCGGTAACGTAGCTCAGTTAGCTATACTTGTTCGAGCTTGGTGTGCGAAATTCCATGCTTTTGACGAACTAACTGAATATAATACCGTTACATAACACTACTACAGAAGAAGATACATTCAGAGCATCAGAGCTGTTTGCAAACTTCTGAAAGCTACTATCCAAACTACCCTGTATTGTTTTGGACGGAGTTCCTTTAATGACTCTGAAAATTAATGGCTTCATAGCACACCTATACAGAAAGATAAGTAAATATTGCAAAAGACCTAATTCTCCTTACGTCCAATGCGAAATCGGACTATTCGCCTCCACCGTTTCAACATCATTCCACTTCGCCGTCAAGCTATTTCGCCGTCGGACCGATTCGTGGTCAAGACACATTTTTCTTTAAATGCTTATATTATATCTACCGTATCATATTAAGTTTATTTATTTTAGTAATTTTTTACCGAATTTGTGGTAGAGATATAGTCTTTTGCATGCGTATATTATATCTTGCCATGTTATATTATTAAGCTTGTTTAGTTTAATATTTTTTTACCTATTGTACACAACTGGCTGTTTTAAATTTTAAGAGGAAAAAGCTTTTACAATTAAATACATCTTCTAGAATAATTAAAATGTTACATAGAATTAATGACTTTTTTCAGGTAAAGAGTTTATATAGAAGAATTTAGCCGATAATTATAAGATATCATAATTTTGTTGTATTTCATAGTGACATAATTTTCTAAATATGTGTAATTGTTTAACAATTATATACATTATAAGCAACCGTTATTACGTATTTCATTTCTACTTGACGGCGAAATGACCCACGGCGAATCAGCTGTCCGCGGACTGTCCTGTCGGCAAAACGGCGGCTGCCGAACGGCTACGGCGAAACGGCGAAGGAGAAAGACCTTCTCCACTGCATTATACACCAGCGAATGTTCTGTTTAAAAACGACTATTTTAAACATTTAAAAAAAAAAAAAAAAAAAGCTTAATAAGATCTCATGACTTAAACCAGCTACAATTTACTGCTTTCTTGGAAGATTTAGCAAGTGAATATTCTTGACTTCCCTATTAAATAGAAGTGTGTTGATTATCCTGCTTCACTGTTCTCGAGAGATGAAATTTGCTACTTTTTGAAAACCAATGAACAACTCACTTAAGGACGAAATTTTCTGGTTACATGGGCTTTCTTTTATGGTTTATATATTACGAAATAGTTGTTAGTATCAAACCTGAAACTACAAGAAAAATATATAATTATTTTAAATATGAATGACCACGTAAAAATGAGAGTAAGAAATAAATCGCACTCATTCCGGAAAAATGGTTCCCTACATCAGGCAATTAGAAAATGAATTGGTTGGTTATCATCGAAGTTATTGAAGAAGAAAAAGCGGTATTACAGCCCATAAGCCGTTAAAGGATATATCTATATATCGGCAAGAAATGGGGGGGGGAGTCGGAACAACGGATCATAAAAAATAGATAGTATTTTATATTTTAACAAAGCTAACAAGAATCTGATATTGCATAGATATTTTTTTTTTTTTTTTAGTCTTAAAGGGGGAGTTTGCCCAGACGGGCTATTAATTTCGTTTTGCATTTTTCGTTGATTCACTACAAGCGTTGTTTCACTTTTCAAATTGTTGCCACCAAATATTATCGCCCTGTATTATATTTAAAGAAATTAAATAATGAAGAATCTGCATAAATGTATGTATGTTTCTCGCACTGTGATAAAACAACGGTACCTAGAGCCATCAAATTTTGAATAACGTGATCTTTCACCGAATATGGGCATCTGGTAGCCCTAATTTGGAATTTGGATTTTGTTTTATTGTCGATTTCCTATTTTGTAAAACTTTAACGAATTTTTTGTTAACAAGTTCAAAAATTTCAAAGCGAGCAATGGCAACGTTGTACAGTAAAAACATTTTATCTCCAACGCGCGAGAATGTGTATCGGAAATTCTAAAGATACCCTCATTTTAAAATTATTTTGCGATATTGCTGTTGAACTGAATTTTATGGTTTCATTATGATATAGAATAAAGAATATGATATAGAATAAAGTGTGTGAAGAATATGAATATGATATATGAATATGATATAGAATATGTGAAGAATATGATATAGAATAAAGGTAACCCACAAAACGTTAAAAAAACGCTCCTTTGGACGCAATTTAAAATCTAAAGTCTTTCAGATTTTATTATTATTATTATTATTATTATTGTACTTTTTCTGAAAAAGATTTCAAAATGATATCTGAAAACCCTATTGGTCAGCTCAATGAAACTCGACTTCATTTTTTACTTTAAGGCATTTTTACCTTTTAATAATATAAAGGCAATGATGGATTTTTGACATAGACCGACGCATTTATATCCAAATAGAATCAATAATAATCTACGTATCTTCTGTGCCCAACAACGACAACAAAACCAAATCATTTATAAATTAACGAGAAGAAATTTTTTTAAATTTGTAATATGATTTTCTTCTTTAGTCGAAACGTTTTGCTTCGTTGGGTTTATTTGATTAGGGCACAGCACTCGAGGGCTATCTGCCTAATGGGAGGGATGCTTTCGTGAAGGCCTTTCTAAGAGAAACTGGCTTGTGTACATGTTAAACATGAGGAAAACCACTAAAAACGCCCAAGCAATGCTCATCATAGTCACTTTCTATGTATAATATATTATCTACCAAAGGTTCGTCAAAAAATGACGGTTTCTGCGTGGAGGAATTTATCTTTAACGGTTTGCCAGTCTAGTTTGATACATTCGCAAAGAAAAAATGCCAAAGCTTCGCCATAAAGGCATTCGGAAAATACTAGTGACCTGTTCTTGTGACCAATAATTTTGATTTGGCACTTTTTCTCAAATAATGAGATGTATTGAGCGATTGGTATATCCAAATTTTGTCCATCAAATATTGCACACTGAAATTTATCAATGGTAACTGTTAAGGAACTTTCCCGAACTCAATTAATACACAATAATTTAATATGTTCATTATAATGTATATTTTATGTGGCAACAGTGATGTTTTGTTTACAAATGCCTTAAGCATGATAACGCACGGAATGTTCCTTTTTTTATATGTTTAGAGTGCTAAATAAAGACGTTCGTTGTTAATTAAAAAGGTTTTTCCTGCGAAATGTATTTCCATTCTGCCGAAGTTATTAAAATATGTTAAGAAATTCATTAATTTCAAACAACTGGCGTCCGATGACAGAACAGAATGGCTATTTGAAGAAAACGAAACAATGGTTTGTAAACGAAACAACGAGTTCGTATTGGAATTTATCAAGTGAGTTTATGATTTATCTGATTGTGTCCTTGGACATATCGAATTTAAAATCATGGAAATTTTATTACGAAAGCGTAAGTTCTAAGGCAATCGTTTATGATTACTGCCACTGCTTTAGATGCTGAAATTCTAAAGCCTGACATGAAGATTAATCAACTCCAAGTATTGAGTTCGTAACTGGAAGGTAAATTCAACAGATTAGATGAAGTTGAATCACAAATTTCCGAACTTTTGTTGGAAAGTGAAAACGAAAGTGAATATTTGGCTGATTTTGACACGAAGAAACATATCGTGATAAATATATCAGTTTAAGAACAAAAGTAGAAAATAAAATGGTGAATTTCACTCCTGTAATTACACCTGGAACTTCAGAAAATTCCACAAAGAGGAACTTTAAATTATCAAAGTTGGAGCTTCAAAAATTCAATGGGGAGACCCGAAATTGGTTAGGATTCGGGGAACAGTTTAAGAAGATCGACTATCAGGTTCAATGTTTCTTCTAACCTTCTTCGGAAACATACAATGACCTGACTAGAACAGAGAGCTTACTAAAGCTATGTTCACTAATTGTAGTAAGTAGACAGGATACAGACGAAGGGTATACAAAACCCTTTATTTTTTCTTTATATACAATGACTTCCGTACTTCGGAATACAATGACCCTCCACTCGGGGTCTAACTTAAAAGATATCAAAATAAAACTAAACTCTAATTTAACTTTAGAATAAGATTGGCCTTATAATAACAGGAAGCGTATGTAGCACAGAGACTGTGAACACTACAATACGTTTAATTTATCAAGAGGATTAAAACCTCTGGCCTGGAAGGCAAAGTAGCAACTGAGTAACTTCTAAGGTAAGCGGCCTGCTTCGAACTCACGGCTTCCTCTCTTCTGCTTGGCAAAAAGGCCACACTTAAATACTTGGCGTTCGCCAGACAACTTTGCATAAACTCCTTCACGCTTATAATTCTGGCCGGAAGTAGAAAATAAGAAGTGATAGTAAAGATTTAAAATAAAATAAACGTTAGTAAAACTTAAGATCCTTACATACTTCCCGCCAGAGTTAATTAGTTTGAAACTGAGGTCTAAAACGACCTTGTTGAAAACTTTTAGCTCTAGAAACTAACGCGAGGCCAACCTTTTACAATCATAACTTAGCTAGAAACTAGAAAATTTTAAAAGAAAGAAATTTGTTACAATAGCAGCTCCCGGAATATACAACAATCTTTTTTCTTTTTCATCTGTACTGCATCTAAACAGGAGCTTTATTCAATTCTGGTTCCTTCCAGAGATCTGGAAGGAAAACTAGTTTAATGAAATGTTACAGAATGACATTGCAAATAACATATAGAATATACTTTTCTTAACATTCTTATTTCATTCATGACTATTTTAATTATCTCTCCCCGTGCTCTCTGACATGTGTTGTAAAAGAACACCAACCACGAATGTGTTTCTGTCTACGTGTGCCACACTTCCTCCTACAATCAAAACACTAACGTGTTAAAATTCAACATACGAGACCTCTTAACACACCCTAATTTCAACTCTAGACCCTGAGGTACTATTCTGAAAGTGGCTAACTCTAAAGTGTAGCGTCAGAGAGCCTAACTACATCATTCAACCTTTAACACATATTCACCATGATTTAATCTTTACAGTCACACGAATAACAAATTTTTAACATTACTTTCACTTTTACCATATTAATTATTATTTTAATTATCTCTCCCCGTGCTCTCTGACATGTGTTGTAAAAGAACACCAACCACGAATGTGTTTCTGTCTACGTGTGCCACACTTCCTCCTACAATCAAAACACTAACGTGTTAAAATTCAACATACGAGACCTCTTAACACACCCTAATTTCAACTCAAGACCCTGAGGTACTATTCTGCCTAACTACATCATTCAACCTTTAACACATATTCACCATGATTTAATCTTTACAGTCACACGAATAACAAATTTTTAACATTACTTTCACTTTTACCATATTAATTATTATTTTAATTATCTCTCCCCGTGCTCTCTGACATGTGTTGTAAAAGAACACCAACCACGAATGTGTTTCTGTCTACGTGTGCCACACTTCCTCCTACTATCAAAACATATCACTTTCACTTTTACCATATCACGGTATTTCTTAACATTCAAAATAACAGTTCACATGTATACAAGAACATATCAACATGCCGTTAATTTTACACATTTGAAAACATACATTAGTAGTACATTGTTAACTTCTATTCTTTTCAAAGCAAGTGCCAATTCTTTCTACATTGAAATAATACTACATTTCAAAAAGTCTTTCAGACTAAAACTTCTTTCTTGTTAGAATGTTTTAAATAAAATTTATACAATAACTTTTTACAATATTTAAGTCTTTATACAACGCTATTATACATCAACTTTAGTTTTACGCGCGAGTAATTGAAAAACATAATAAGAAAATCGGTCACAACTCATTTCTCGCCCTTTTGGCGATAAAGGTAGACCTCGCATGAGGTAAAACTTCTTGAAATCTGCCACTTGCAGTAAGAATGAAAGATTAACTTAAGTTTGTAAAGTAACATAAAATTTTACTTATCTTTGTAATATTCAGACATCCTTTTCTGGGCCCAGTCTTTAAAGGTGCTGCAGACCGTAGCTTGGTTGATCCTCCTTCTTGTACGGGCTCGCCCTTCAGTGCTTTCCTCTGGAAGCTTCCGTTTTTCACCATTACGGCCACCCTTGAACATCTTCCTTTTGTGCTCTGCTTGTGGTCTTGGCCGTTTGAAGGCAGCTGGTCTTGGTGGAACCGGGAAACTTCTGTCGTGATCCTGCTTGGACCTCGTTGTTGGCCGTTCAAATTTTTCTTGTACTTTTTCCTCCGCCGCTGATGGCCCTTCCGCAGTTCGGCGACTTTTGCTGCGGAGAGTTCTGTCGGATGAGTCAATCTTCCGTTTCACAGCCGGGTTATAGTTGCCGTCCTTTCTCCCGGTCTTTTCCACATACGTCGTCCTTCTCCCTTCTTCATTCTGGGGGTGTTCGTGAACTCTGTTTTCTGGACGGTGGAACGGCTTCTTTTTCTTTGTACCTTCAATTTTTCCGCGGGGCAATTTTCTTTTCACTTGCTTCTGTCTCTCATTGGCTTGCCCTTGTACTTGTCGTTTTCCCACCTCTGGAACTTGTACCTGCGGTGTCTGCCGTACCGGATCCTGCAAAAGATCTGAAAAGATTTGCATTTTATTACGATCGAAGTAGGGCTTGATTTGATCAATGTTTGCGGAACAGGTTTCACCATTTCTTGCCTTTAACACTACAACAGCGTGAGTTATTTTTTCTATAACATATGGTCCTTCAAAGCGTGGAAAAAATTTGGCAGTTTTATCTTCTGGTGCTGAAGAAAGTGAATGCTTAATTTTTAGTACTTCATCCCCTACTTTATAAGTTACTCCCCGTCGTTTCAAGTCATAATACAATTTTTGTTTTCTTTGTGCTACTTCCGTATTCTTTTTTGCTTCTTTTATTAGTTTTTCTAAATCACCCATTTTAAATTCTGGGGCTCTTTGTTGCACATAAAATAGTTTATCTAACGGTGTTATAACCTTTCTGCCTAGAAATAACTCAGCAGGAGTTTTGCCCTTTGTATCATGTTTTGCGGTCCTAAGGGCGAAAGCAAATTCATTGACATAGTTATCCCAGCTTTTATGAAAATTTTTAACATAACTACGGATAATTTTCACTATATGTCTGTTGACCCGCTCCGCTATATTTGATTGCGGCCGATACGGGACCATTTTTAAATGACGTATGCCCAGTTTTTGGCACATGTCTTCAAATATATTACTTACACATTGAGGACCATTATCCGATATAACTTTTAGGGGCGCCCCGTATTTTAAAATATATTTATTTAAAATAGAATCGGTAACTAATTTCGCGGAGGCTCGTTTTAAGGGAACAATTTCGGTCCATTTACTAAAATGATCAACTATAACAAGGAGATAGCGACTTTTGTTTAACTGACTTTTTGGGAAAGGGCCCAATAAATCGATGCCGATTATTTCATTTGGAAATTCGGATTTAATACTATTTAGAAACCCGGCCGGGCGGAAATTAATATAATTAACGGCTTGACATGTTGGGCAGGACTGGACATACGCCCTTGTTAACTTTTGCAGTTCAGGAAAGTAGACTGCCTCGCGTACGCGTTGAGTAGTTTTTCGAATACCAGCATGAGAAGCTAAAGGGCTGTCATGGAGCTCTTGCAGGATATTTAATCTAAGACTAGCTGGGATAACAGGTCGAAATTCGTTGTTGGAATTCGTAGTTTTTGTATAAAATAATAGACCATCTATTAGTTCGTAATGGGCCGCCCTATTTCTTATCGCCACAATATCTTGGTGGCTAAAATTTTCAGGATCCTTCAAATACTCATAAATACTTCCAAACTCAGGATCCTTACCCAGTTCGGTTATTACAGTTTCTCGGGAATTTATTGTACACGCTGTCAGCATTGCAACTTTTACGGTATTACCCTGTTCGTCTAATTTAATTCGTGACAGGGCATCTGCTACGATATTTTCCTTTCCGGGGGTATGCTTGATTACCAGATTATATTCTTGCAGCTTGAGTGCCCATCTTATTAACCTTGGGGATAAATTTTTCCCAGAGTACAATCTAGTTACCGCCGCATGATCAGAATATACTGTTATCGGCGCCTTTCCAAAATAGACTCGGAACTTTTGCACTGCTAACAGAACTGCAAGTGCCTCTCTCTCGGTCACGGAATAGTTTCTTTGTGTTTGATTTAAAGTTCGGCTAAAAAATGCCACTGGCTGCTGATTTTGCGAAAGTACCGCTCCTACCGCATAATCCGAAGCATCCGCTGAAATTTCTAAATTTTCATCCTTTTCAGGAAATTTCAACACAGGGGCTTGCGTTAATGCTTGTTTTAATTTTTCGAAAGCACTATTGGCTTCGGCCGTCCACGAGAATCTTGCCTTTTTCCTTTTTAATTTTAACAATGGCTCAGCGATAGCCGCAAAGTCTTTTATAAAGGACCTATAATATGAACAAAGTCCTAGAAAAGAAGAGAGCTTCTTTGCCGTGTTTGGAGTCGGATACTTTTGTACAGCGATTATTTTTGATTCATCTGTCTCGATCCCTTTTTGCGATATTTTGTAGCCTAAATATTTTAATTCAGGGGCTGCAAATTTGCATTTTTCGACATTAACTTTTAGACCGGCCTCATTTAATAAAGAAAACACCTGTCTTAAATCCTGTACATGTTGGTCTAGATTATCACTAGTAATAATGATATCGTCTAAATAGATAAATGTGGACTTTCCGAGAACAGGTCTTAACACAATGTCCATGCATCGCTGAAATGTTGCTGGGGCGCCTGAAAGGCCAAACGGCATTCGCAAAAATGCATAAGTGCCAGACTTGGTTATAAAAGCAGTCTTAGGCACGTCCTCAGGCCTGATCCCTATTTGAAAATAACCATTCGTTAAGTCTAAAGTCGTCATAAATTTGGTTGATTTTATGTTCCTTAAAATTTCTTCTATAATTGGTAACGGATATACCGGATATTTCGTTATGGAATTTAATTTACGGTAATCAATAGCGAATCTCCACCTTTTTGGATGCTCCAAAGGATAATCATTATTTTTCTTACATAAAACCACCGGACTAGCATAACTACTTGAGATAG
The DNA here is from genome assembly GCF_044657685.1 of Stegodyphus dumicola. Classification (NCBI taxonomy): domain Eukaryota; kingdom Metazoa; phylum Arthropoda; class Arachnida; order Araneae; family Eresidae; genus Stegodyphus; species Stegodyphus dumicola. Next base: position 43,330,838 of record NC_140776.1, read on the forward strand.
GCGTTATGATCTTTTTACGTAGCATATCGGTAATATGCCATTCTATAATTTTTTCCTTATTCTTATCATACCGGTATGGTTTTTGACGAACCGGCAATGCATCTCCGGTGTCAATACTATGGTTAGTAACCTGGGTAAATCCTGGAATATCACTAAATAAGGAAGCAAATTCACTTACCACTTGTCGGATTCTATCTTGCTCGTCATTAGGCAGGTGGTCAAGATTTAACCTTGGCGGTTCAACCTTTTCTACACGCACTGGTTTCATCGTCAGCTTAAGAGACGCTTCATTAAAATCCAGTGGAGCTTGTGCGTCTGAAAGAAAGTCTATTCCTAGGATTAAGTGTGCTTGCAAATTCTTTACTATAAAAAACATCACCTTTACTTGTTCGTCCTTGATACGGATGTACAAAGGTACTTTACCTACGCACTTACATTTTTCTCCTTGCGCCGCTAATACTGTTGTATTATCCGCATTATATATGCGGTATTTGCGAAAATACTTTCTAAAAAAGACTTCTGCCACACAGGAACACTGCGCGCCGGTATCCAGGAGTGCGGTGGCCGGGATATTATTTACCAAGACTTCAATCTTCGGAAGAGTTAAATTTTTCACCATTACTGTATTTAACTTGTAGGAAGAGGGGTTTTCGTGGCCTTCGGATTTCCGCACCCTCTCGTCAGCAGAAATCCGTTTTAGTTTAAATTATTTTTCCTTTCGGTGCTTTCCTTCTTTCTCCACTGGCCTTGAGACTTTTTTCCTGGGTTGCTATTGAACTGTCGACGTTCGCCGGCTGTTTTTGAATGCTCGGGTTTCCTTGCCCACTGATTCGCTTTTTCTCCGTAGCCATGTGCTTGAGTTTGCTGTAGTCTTGGCGTACCAAATTGGTTTCGCTGTTGATATTGGCGTCTTCTTTCGACGTCCGCCGTTCTTCTACTTTCAAACTGGATTGCTAGCTCAAATAACTTTTCCAGTGTAGTCGGATTTCGTAGTTCAATAAAGTCTTGCACTTGGGGTAGTAACCTCGGCAAAATCACTTGAATTATTTCAGGATCCGGACGGTTTCCATACAAGAGCTTGAAAACGTGAATTTTTCTTAAAATAAAGCTCGAGAGGTGTTCCATTCTTTGTTGATATATACTGAAAAGTTCTGTTTCTAATTTCGCACAATCCCTTACAACAGGGAAGGCTTTTAGTAGGGCAGTCTTGAAATTTTCGTAAGTATAGGTGGGACTGCTTGCTTGACCCAAGAGACTTCTGCCGATACATTTGAACCAGTTAAGCGCTTGGCCCCTCAAAGCGCTGGTAGCTAAGGTAACTTTTTGAAACTCGTGCACGGGGTAGAGCATGAAGTGGTCCTCCAATTTTTCCAAAAAACTGGTTACCTGTGAGTTTCCATTAAACGTTGCTTCTGGTTTCATCGAAGCGCGCATGGTCTGGACGATGTACCCAAATCCTTCCAGGGCGGCAGCTGGCATTTCTGGATTCTGAGCCGTTTCTGCAGGCAGCACAGGTTCTTCTTGAAACTCGGCCATGGTTATTCTTCGTCGGGCGCCACTATCAGGTTCAATGTTTCTTCTAACCTTCTTCGGAAACATACAATGACCTGACTAGAACAGAGAGCTTACTAAAGCTATGTTCACTAATTGTAGTAAGTAGACAGGATACAGACGAAGGGTATACAAAACCCTTTATTTTTTCTTTATATACAATGACTTCCGTACTTCGGAATACAATGACCCTCCACTCGGGGTCTAACTTAAAAGATATCAAAATAAAACTAAACTCTAATTTAACTTTAGAATAAGATTGGCCTTATAATAACAGGAAGCGTATGTAGCACAGAGACTGTGAACACTACAATACGTTTAATTTATCAAGAGGATTAAAACCTCTGGCCTGGAAGGCAAAGTAGCAACTGCGTAACTTCTAAGGTAAGCGGCCTGCTTCGAACTCACGGCTTCCTCTCTTCTGCTTGGCAAAAAGGCCACACTTAAATACTTGGCGTTCGCCAGACAACTTTGCATAAACTCCTTCACGCTTATAATTCTGGCCGGAAGTAGAAAATAAGAAGTGATAGTAAAGATTTAAAATAAAATAAACGTTAGTAAAACTTAAGATCCTTACACGACTAAGATGTAAATATAGATGACGATGATAAATTTCAGTACCTATTGCAGGCAACTGTCGTTGGATCCCCAGCGAGAGAGCTCATAGATAGTTATCCTCCCTCAGATGCGAATTATAAAGAAGCTATCAAGCAGCTGAAATCTCAATTTTTCACGCTAAAAATTACTGGTAGAAATCTTTATGTTCACGAATTATTAAAGTTGGTTTTGGCTCAAGCTGGCAAAAAAGGAAATATGACTCTATCCCAACTTATATGATAAGTTAGGGACGCAACTCAGAGCTTTGAAAACGTTGGGAGCAAAAAGGAAGATTTATGCAGCTATGCTGTATCCCTGTAGAGATACAGCATCCTTGTAGAGACTTCACTATCTGAAGAAATTCTGAGGGCATGGGAGCGATCTCGCCAGCTTAGGAAAAGTGTTGCACACACTGAAAATTTGGAAAATTTATTGCATTTTTTTTTCGAGTTGAAGTTGAAAGTGAAGAGCGTCTTCATTTGGCCCTTACAAGTTTTTCTGCTCCAGACAAAGTTGACTCTGTTCCAGCCACAGCAGCTTGTATTTATGCATGAGATTCAAGGAATAAACAGTTTAATTTTTGTGTTTGGTGTGACAAAGAAACACATAATTTCTATGAGTGCTTTAAGCTGCACAGGCCTTCATTGGAAGATAAGAAAAATTTACTAAGGAAGAAAATGGCTTGTTTTTAACTGCCTAAAAGTTGGGCCTGCTGCCGAAAAGTGTAAAAGTTCTGCGAAATGCCTATTTTTCAACAAACATCATGTAACGGTGATGTGCAGATAACTAAAAGGTTCTAGAAGTTTCTAAAAGGAAGCACCTAAAATAGCAAACGAAACGAGTGAGACTTTATTGTCTAGCCAAAACCTGCAAACAACTCTTCTCCAAACTGTTATGGTGAAGATTGTCCATAATATGAAAACAGAACTTGTGAGAACGATTTTGAGAACGACGTGAGTGAATCACAAAGATCTTACTTATGAAAAGACATATTAAAGAGACTAGATTTAGTCCCATTATATCAAGAGACTTTGAACCACAATCTGTTTGTTGGAGTTGAAACTGAATCTCAGGTCCATGCTATTTTTGATATCGAAATACAAGGTATAGAAAATAAATTCAAATACGAATTATCGGTTTTAGAAAAAGGCAAAATTTGTGGTTACAATCTTAGAATGAAACTCAAACATATATGTTCCTCACTTCGAGAACATAAAATCAAAATCAGTGATTCTGGTAGAGATGCGCCAGATATCGGATTGTTAATAGGAGCCGACTATTCCGGACAGTTGCTGACGAATAATATAATTCCAATTGACAAAAACCATATTGCATTGAGACAAAATTGGGTTAGACCCTATAAGGCCCGATGCAAAATCATAATACCTTGCTTCATACTGTCGGACTTTGCTATTTGGATCTCACAGAACTGTAGAATTTAGAGACAAATGGCATAAAAGATCCAGCAGAAATGAAGACCAAGGAGAATTTAGACACTGAAATGATCAAATTTTTCCTAGAAAACATTAAAGTAATCGAAGGCAATAGGTATGAAGTCTGTTTGCCTTGGAAGGATAGTCATCGGAATCTTGGAGATAATAAAGATAAATGGATTTCTTCAAGATAATAAAGATAAAGCTGAAAAAAGACTTTTCGCCAATACACGAAGACTGCAGAAGAGGGGATATTTCGAAGAGTATGATCGTATTATTAAACGCTGGCACGAGGAAGGTATAATTGAAATAGTCCCGAATAATAGTGATACTGGTCACTATTTATCTCATCAAACAGAAATCAAGGATTCCATTCTGACTACGAAAGTGCGACTCGTATTTGATGCATACTTGAAGGATGAAAATGGGAATTCTTTGAACGCTTGCCTCGAAAAGGGACTGAGTTTAATAGAAATGCTTCCAAAACTTTTGATGCAATTCCGGCAGCATGCAATTGGTGTTACTGCCGATACAAAGAAAGCTTTCTTACAAATCAATTTGTATGCTAGAGACAGAGACTTTTTGAAATTCCTGTGGTGTAAAGATTAAAATCAAACCGAAATTGTTACCTACAGACACTGTCATGTCATGTTCGGCATTTCTTCGAATCCAGTTCTGTTGGGAGCAACGATTTCCTACCATTTGGATAATGCTCCACAAGATTTAAGAGCAACGGCACTTGGATTGAAGAAATCCATTTATGTCGACAATTGTATAGCTAGTTTAGAAACCGACGAGGAAGTAGTCAAGTTCAAAGAAGAGTCCCAAACTCTAATGTTTTCAGGAGGTTTTCACCTTAGAGGGTGGACAGCTGCACCATTCAAAGATAAAAGCATGACTTCCTATCAGAAGATCATTCAAATTCTGGGACTCTCATGGGACATCGAGAATGATGAAATTTATTCCAATTTAACCCCTTTGACATTTTCTGAGAGTGTCCGCACGAAAAGATCTCTGCTGACAGTTGCACAAAGGATATTCAACCCCCATCGGATTTACTTGTCCAACTACGTTTTTTCCAAAACTAATTCTGCAAAAAACAGGGAAGATGAAATTTTCCTGGGATGAAAAATCTTGCACAAGATATAGAAAGAGAATTTCAGGCTTGGTTCAAAATACTGCAGTTCTTGAATTACTGTAAAATTTCAAGAAGACTTGTGATAAGACCCTTCCAAAACCTGTATCCTTTAGAAGTGGCTTGTCCCTCATAGCTACCTCAACACTTTGAGCCAAGTCTCGTTAAATACAGATCAAGATGCAGATCATAGAAGATCGTCCCCACTACCAACAGTTCTGGATGGTCAGATTGATACATCAAGAATAGTTGAGCCTCGCCTCTGACTGAGTCCCCTACAATAGGCAGACCCATAATCACTAGGGTCGGTAATATATATTTTTTGTGGCAACTGTGATGTTTTGTTTACATATGCGTTGAGCGTGATAACGCACGGAATGTTCCTTTTTTGATATGTTTAGAATGCTAAATAAAGAGGTTCGTTTTTGATTAAAAAGGTTTTCTCTGCGAAACATATTTCCATTTGTCCGAAGTTATTAAAATAAGTTAAGAAATGGATTAATTTCAAACAGTAACAGTCGCGATATCACTTTTCTCTGTAGACATTTTCGTTTGCTATCGTGTTTGCATTTCACATTACACAAAACACTTTGGAAAAATTTTGAAGCACGGAATAGTCATTTTGCACTTGATACACGGAAAACTCAAATTTGAAGCATCAATTTTGAAGATTGAAAACAGTGAAAAATTTGCAAATTAATCACTATCGAATAGCAAATTTCTTGGAAGCACTGATATTTTAACACTCGATGAGACTTTTTTTACTATAAACACCGTTAGAATCTTTCAGAAGAAGTGCACACTTTAGCGAAGACACCTCCTTCAGAAAAAGAAAAACACCAATCTGTTGATATACAGCAGAATTAACCACTTAAAATTTTCATTGCAAACATCACGTCGCGTAACCGACGAAAGCGTAAACACAGCACTAGAAGACTCTAACAGACATCAATAACCTTCACACAGTAAGGTTGCTGGAGTGCTCCCCACCCACCTGATAACGAAGTGATCTTATGGTCTTAAAGGGGCACCCATAAAACAACCTTCACACGGTATTAAATCACTTTTCTAATTTTTCTTCCGCAGTCACTGGAAATTGTTGAAATCCAATTGGAGAAATGTCTACACCAGGGATGTCAAACTCATAGGTACACTTGGGCCAAACAAACAAGGTTTAACTTTAGGCGGGCCGAAAAAAAAAAAAAAAAAATCAATATTTATAGAAACGTAGATTTATTTCGAATAATACAATAATAAACATATATATGTAAAATATAAAAAAAATACGATGGCTTTGCTTTTTGCGAACCAGCAACCTTTAATTACTTTTCTGCAATTCAGGATCGTCCCCTAACCCAGTACCTGCTAGAACATTCACGCCTATTACATAACCTCCTCATATAAATGCTGCGTCATAAGTTTTCTACATTTTTCTAGAAGCTACTCTGTTACATAACCATTCATATAAATGCTGAGTCATAAGTTCTCCTAGACAGATGCCTTCTCGCCTTCGTCCTGCTAACGCTTCCGCTATGCTCCTCTTTCTTTGTTAGAACGTTATGATGTATTAAAGTTTAAAGTCAGTCGTATCTAATAGTTCAATTACTGAATAAGTCATTTGATTAACTTCATCTGGAAAAAGTCATCTGCTATAAATTAAAATAAAGATATGCTTGCTGTTAAAAGTGAAAAGTCCTGAGTTCGTCATTTTACTCCGTGCTTCAATCACCCCAGCTTCGTTTACCATCTGCCAGAACGTGTAATGGAATAGCCTCACCATTCGCCCACGATGTGTAGGAATAACTGAAAACATTACAGTTATTAATTAGCCGGCAGGATTTATCCTCTACTTGGGAAAAAAGCTCCTGGATTTATTTACAACGCGCTTCTAAATTCAACAGTGGGTCAAGGACAGTGTGTGATCGTCTGATGCTTGTGCTTCTTTTCCGGCGATTCTTAAGTACTTTCTCTCGTCTCCAAAGTTATGCGTTTTATCAAGTGCTTCTAAAGTTATTGATTTTAGTGTTCAAATTGATGTGTATGCGAACTCTTAAATTCAAGATTTTGTGATTGGAATGTTAACACGCTCAAAAACGGCAAAAATGTCAACTGATAAGAAAGAATCCGTAGCTATTGTGGATACAATAAAATTCCAATTTCCTATTTTTGATGGCACAAGTACAAATTTTCCAATAGACAAATATCTTCTATTGTTTGAAGAGAAATGTGCCGCAACGAACATTCCAGAAAAGGAAAAGAAATTTGTTTTCTCAGAGTGTATTAGAGGAGAGGCTTTAGCCCTCTATTTACGTGATTGTTTAAATAAAGACTGGGACAACATAAAGGTTATTTTCGAGACATACTTCACAACATCGGAATCTGTTACTTTTAGTGATTTTGTGTCTTTAAAATACGAGAAATTTAATAATATTGATGTTTATTTTCGTAATAAGTTGAAATTAGGAGCCAGCTTGAAACTAACAGATTCCACAATGGTGGAAGCACTTACGGAAGGACTTCCTGAGCCTCAAAGAATGCTGTTAACAGTGCAAAAAATAGACACACCGAAAGACTGGATTACTCTTGCTAGGAAACTGTTTCCAGTTAAGATGCCGTTAGATGGTCTAGAAAATAGTAATTACCAATTTGTTTCTCCAAGGCAAACTGTTCCGAAGTGCTATTATCCCAGACCAGTGCAAGCCACTCCTTATCAAAGTTTTCGTAGTGTGAGACCTTTTAATTATCAACAAGTGCAATACCGACCTCTACAGTATGCGTATCGGCCAATTCGATATCCACAATTACCTGCTATTAATTATAACACGGTTCCTAAAAGAGAAGTTAAAAAATGATATTACTTTAAAGTGAATGTCCAAATTGGACAGGAAAAAATTCCCAGTATCATTGATACGGGATCGCAAATTAACGTTTTACCGTTAAAATATTTTAACAAAATTGGTGATAAATTTAGAGAAATTTTATTGAAATCTCATGATAAAATATTTTCAATATCTAGTCAAGTTCATATAGAGAAAATAATCAAAGTAAAGTGTAAAGTAGGTAAAATAGAAAATAATGTGATATTTTATGTAGTAGATTCAAATTTGAATTATTTATTGCTTTCATCACCATGTGTTTCATTATTTAAATTACAATTGAATTTTCATAATTATGAAGTGTATCAGCTTGGAAAACAGGTAAGTAAAAATGTTAAAGTAGACAAGTTTTTCCAAAATAATTATGTATGTAAAAATGATATCAGTGCTGAACAATCTAGTAAATATTTTGATAACGAAAATTTTGTATGTAAAAATGATCTTAGTTCTAAAAATTGTGGTAATTATTTTGAAAATAGTAAAAATTCTGATAGTAAATTACAGAAATTGTTGAATGATTATAACCATATATTTGCAAAAAGTAAATATGATGTTGGTTGTATAAGGGTTGAACCTCCCAGAGTTATATTAACTTCTGAATTACCAATAGCCTATAGACCATATAGAGCATCTCCTAAAGATAATAGTGAAATTAAAAAACAAATAGATGAATTGTTAAAAGCTGGAATTATTAAACCTTCTTATAGTCCTTATGCTGCTCCTGTAACTTTAGCTTATAAGCGAGACGAGCAATCCAGAAGCAGATTGTGTATTGATTTCAGGAAGCTTAACCAAATTACTAAAAGTGATTCTGAACCTATTCCTAGAATTGATGCTGTATTAGATCAATTAACAAATGCAAAAATCTTTTCTACATTGGATTTGGCATCAGGCTATTGGCATATAAAATTAAATGAAAAGGATACTGAAAAATTGGCATTCACTACAAATTTTGGACTGTATGAGTTTACTAGATTTCCTTTTGGTTGGAAAAATTCCCCAGCTGTTTTCCAACGAGCTCTTAGACAAATTTTAAACAAATATCAGATTCAATTTGCTTTAAATTATTTTGATGAGGATATAGTATTCTCTCCAAATTTTGATGAACATTTAAATCATCTTAAAATAATATTTGATATATGTGAGAAAGAGAATATCAAATTAAAACAATCTAAATGTAATTTTGCTAAAGAAAAAATAAATTTTCTAGGATATGAAATTCAAGCGGGTAAATACCAGCCCAGTAATTAGGAAGTATTAATGTTTATCATAAATTTATTCAAAATTATGCTAAAATTAGAACCCCATTAACAAATTTACTTAAGAAAGATACTCCTTATAATTGGACTGATGAATGTCAAAAAGCTTTTCAAAAATTAAAAGATGCATTGATTTCTAGACCTATTTTAACTTTGTTTAATCCTAAATATCCCTGTCATGTATTTGTTGATGCGTCCAAAGAAGCTGTTGGTGCTGTTTTAAAACAAGAACATCCTGATGGTAGTTTACATCCAATTGCTTTTCATTCTAGAAAATTAAGATCTTATGAACAAAATTATGCCATTACTGAACTGGAATGTTTATCTATTATTGATGCAATTGATAAATTTTATTATTATTTACATGGTAACCATTTTACTGTACATACTGATCATGCTGCTTTAGTTTGGCTTAAAAATATAAAACACCCTACTGGTCGTCTATTTAGGTGGTCTTTAAAATTGTCTATGTATGATTTTGATATAAAATATAAAAAAGGATCTACTAATGTTGAAGCTGATATGCTCTCTAGAAATCCTATGTGTCAACATTTAAGATTGCAAGTTAAATTATTATCATTAGAAGAAATAAAAGACTATCAAAATTTAGATAATGTTTGTAATAATAAGTATAGGAAAATGAATGATGTCTTAACTATTAAAAAACAGGGATTGTACAAAATTGTGATACCCATGTCTCTACGTATGAAATTACTTGAAAAGGCCCATATACAATTTGGTCATATTGGTGTATCATCTATGCTAAATTTGTTATCTCCACAATATTATTGGCCAGGAATTGTTCAAGATGTTAGAAATTATTGTAAACATTGTGAAGTATGTCAGTTTAATAAGAAAAGTAAACAAAAGAAATTTGGTTTAATGCAAAATTTACCATCAGTTAGTGAACCTTTTGAAATATTATCTATTGATACTGTAGGTGGTTTAAATTATTATAATTCTACCAAAAAGTATATTCACATAATTATTGATCATGCAACTAGATATATCTGGACTTTTGCTTCCAAAAGTGTAACTACAGATACTTATATAAATTGCTTAAAACAAATTTTCCAAATTCAGGTCCCTAAAAAGATTTTAAGTGATAGGAACGCTGCTTTTACATCTTCAAAATTTAAGCACTTTTTAAGGAATCATAATGTAAAACAATTGCTAACTACTGCAAATAGACCCCAAACTAATGGTAAAATTGAACGTGTTAATCAAACTATTATAACTAGATTAAAATGCAAACTAAATTCTTATCACGGTAATATAGCATGGACAAAATTATTACCCCAAGTAACTGAAGAGTATAATAATACCCCTCATTCTGTAACAAAATTCCCTCCATCATATTTAATGTATGGAAAAATTACCTTATGATTCCTTAATTCAAAATCAAGAATTGTATCCCTCAGTAGAAGAAGCCAGAAAAATAGCTCAAAAGAGATCTGATGATTATCATAATGTAAATAAAGAAAGATATGATATTCATTTTAAACCTAGTAATTTTAAAATTGGTGATTTAGTAATGTATGAAGAATTTCAATACCCTAATACACGTAAATTATCTCCTCCATTCTCAGGACCTTATAAAATTTTAAAACAATATTCTGAAGTTACTTATGAAATAGATAAACCTAATCCTTTAACTAAAAAGAAATCAGAAATTGTTCATTCAACTAGATTAAGACCTTTTAATCCAGCAAGTGAGTTTAAGTTAACTGTCCGAAATAGTAGAATTCCTATCTCTGTTCAAAATTAAAATTAATTTTTTTTTAAATTCTCTTTTAAACATTTTCCTGATTATGACCTTTAATACCTGATTTAGACTTAAACCCTAACTATGACAAGTTATTTTCCCGACTATGACAAATTATTCTCCCGATCTTGACCTTTTATATCTTTCACATAATTTGAATTATTTTGTAGCAAAAATTTTCTTCTTATTGTAGGATAATATTTGTTTCTAATTTACAACATTATAAAAAAAGACTTTAACTTGATTATACAAGTTATCCGTCTTATAATTTTGTTTTATATGATCTTTTATTTTTCTAACACCACTTTGAGGTAATGCACAATGCCAAAAACCACTTACCTTCTATTAGGCAACGGAGGTTTTTCGATATTTGTACCTAGCACCCCCCAACCATCAGCAAGTAATCACGCTGATCTGTTGGCGAGGACATGCCATAGTTTTAAAGTCAAAGTGTTCATTTTCTAGTGTATAATTGTATTATTTATATTGAATTGTTTTTTGAATAAGTATAATATTTTGTATTGAAGTGTAAAACATGTCAATGTTTACGATGAGAGGAAAAAATGCATCATATTTGTGAACTATCAACATGCATCATATTTGTGGACTATCTAGCATTTAGAGATTTTACCAGATAGTTTCATTCTATTCGAACTCTTTTTATGAAATGGACATTTTTAACAAAATTGAGGACTTTTGTAATTATAACTTATTTATTTATCAGTATTCCATATTTATTATGTTATAGTCTTAAAATTAGTCATATACTATATATTTATTTATAACTTATTGTTTTAATGTTCAAAATTTCATGTGCTATAAAGTCAAAATTGTATATGAGAAAGTCATGAACTATGATAGGCCATAGTTAAAGCTTGTACGCTATGTTCTGGATGTTTTCATGTCTTTTCTCATACTTTTGCTTCACTCCTGTACTAATGCTTTTCTCACCCCGGCCTCTCTTTTTGACGGGGGGGAAGATGTAAAATATAAAAAAAATACGATGGCTTTGCTTTTTGCGAACCAGCAACCTTTAATTACTTTTCTGCAATTCAGGATCGTCCCCTAACCCAGTACCTGCTAGAACATTCACGCCTATTACATAACCTCCTCATATAAATGCTGCGTCATAAGTTTTCTACATTTTTCTAGAAGCTACTCTGTTACATAACCATTCATATAAATGCTGAGTCATAAGTTCTCCTAGACAGATAGATGCCTTCTCGCCTTCGTTCTGCTAACGCTTCCGCTATGCTCCTCTTTCTTTGTTAGAACGTTATGATGTATTAAAGTTTAAAGTCAGTCGTATCTAATAGTTCAATTACTGAATAAGTTATTTGATTAACTTCATCTGGAAAAAGTCATCTGCTATAAATTAAAATAAAGATATGCTTGCTGTTAAAAGTGAAAAGTCCTGAGTTCGTCATTTTACTCCGTGTTTCAATCACCCCAGCTTCGTTTACCATCTGCCAGAACGTGTAATGGAATAGCCTCACCATTCGCCCACGATGTGTTGGAATAACTGAAAACATTACATATATATATATATATATTTATATAGAAAAGAACAAGAAAAATTTAATGTTTACGTCCTGATACTTGACATCTCTTCTCTGCTATTATCTTTCCTATTTCGGGAGAAATTTTGTTTGCAGTGATAACTTTCAACGCTGACCCAAGGTGAGCATCATTAATACGGTTTCTAATAGGAGACTTATTACCTTTCATGACTGAAAATAACTGCTCGCACCGATAAGTGCTACCAAACATGGAAATAATTTCATATGCGAGTTTTCGAGTATTTTCAAACCTGGTTGGTAAATATTTGTAAAATTCAGGCACGCCCACTTCAATGAATTTTGCTTTCAAATTTGAGTTGCATTGAATTTCGATCACCTCCATTTGCATATGGCTGGGTACTGAGTCAATACTTATTGAGAAAATCGAAGAAAACAAAAAAAATTGTCTTCGAGGGAACTAAAATCATTAAACCTCGTTTCAAATTCAGTTGTTAAATTTGCAATTTTTTCTGCGTATTTTTGATACGAACAAGTATCATCTAAACTTGATTTGTTCATGCTGCACGTCGGGAAGTGCGTCAAATCTTCATTTTTAAGTTGTTTTTCCCAAAGAACTAGTTGACATTTGAATGCTTTAATTATGTCAAACACGTTCGTAATGATATGGTCTTTTCCTTGTAACGATAAATTTACGATAAAACGATTAAATCCATATTGTATCGTAAAACAAACTTACGTCTTGATTTTTCATTTTTAAAAACTGACATATTTCTTCTTTCAAATCCCAGAATTGTTTGAGAATCTTGGAGCAAGATAACCAACGTACCTCGGTATAGTAGGACAAACCCGAATATTCACTATCTAACTCACTTAAGAAAGCAGAGATTTGACGCTGATTTAAACCTCGAGATCTTATAAAATTTATAACTTTTTTTATATATGACAAAACATTCTCCATATTTATTACTTTCGTGCATAGAACTTCTTGATGTACTATAATGCAATGCATATGATGAATGTTTGAACTGTTAATTTCACTAAGTTTTTTTCTTAATAATGCTACGAAGCCCTTGTTTTTCCTGGTCATTGATGGAGCGCCATCTGTAGCTACAGAATTTAATTTTTCCAAAGGTAGATTGTATTTCTGCAGAAGTCCAAAAACACAAGTAAATATATCTTCTCCTGTGGTAGTACCAGGCATCGGTATTAGTTCCAGTAATTCCTCAAAAATGAAATTAATTCTTGTCACAAGAACGAAGAAACACTGCTAATTGAGCTTTGCCACTAATGTCCGTGCTCTCGTCACAGGCAATGGAGAAACTTTCAAAACTAGATGATTTTGCTTTGATCTGATCACTTAAATTCGCGGCTAAATCAGTAACTCTTTCCGCAACTGTATTTCGAGACAATGAAATTGATTGAAAAGCCTTCACATTTCCAGGACAAACAATTTCTCCAGCTTTCATTAGGCATTCTTTGATGAAATCACCGTCAGTAAAAGGCTTCGAATGTTTAGCTATCAACTCGGACAAGACGTAGCTTGCATGTACCGCCGCTTCACTTTCTTGCAATACTTTACTAAACATGGACTGTTGCTTTTTCACTCCTAACTTGAGCTCTTTTAACTTTTCTTCTCTCATTAATCCTTCGTAATTGTTATATTTCGATTTGTGTTGTTCGTAATGACGCTTAATATTATATAACTTTGATACATTAATAGTATTATTACATACCAAGCAGATTATTTTATCTTTTTATTACAGCAAAAATATTCTAATTCCCATTTTACTTGGAATATTCTATGTTCGTCAGCAATTTTTCGTTTAATTTTACTACCACTTGGTTTTGATATAGACATACTGAATACAAAGGGCTGGAATAAACACGGTTAACGTTAAAAAGTTAACAAAAATTTATTCTTTCCACAAGAGATAAATCAAAATGCTGAAATATTCCTTCAAAAATATTCTAACAATATCACAAAATGTCAAACGTTTAGCAAAAATCAATTCAAAACAGAGAAACTAATTCTATCTCACAACGAAATCGCTACAAATCAATCACAGCATTAAGTAAACAAACAGTTCGCTAGAGCTACAGCTACTACCGAGATGAGTTGTTTGTTCTCGGCTTTTATAAGTCTTATAATTAATTTCTCGAATATACTGGAAACATCTATAAATATCTGGATTTTTGTGGATGGCAAAAGCAATTACGAGATATTTATTTATTAGGTATTAAATGTACGCGCTGTTCTATTTTTAACCTTCCAACGCAGCTGTCTTTTCAAAAATCGTCTGCGTTGCTAAGGCAACATGAAGCAAACCTAATTACAATTCTAAATAAAAAAAAAACTAACTATATAAATAACTATGAAATCCGTAACAATATGAATTAAGTAATAATTAATAATAAAGCAAAGTGCATGCACATGCATGCACCAATATATCGTACAAAACTATGATTGGAAAACTGAAACCATGAGTTCGGCCACATTCGGCTATCGGGGGATGCGTACAAGTTCTGAGTGCACGTGTCCCCCAAAAGCAGAAGGTAGCTGAACGCAAGCTACTCACACGCATTTGTAATTTAAGTAGTGTGTGTGTCAGCTCGCTGTGAGTAATCTAACAACACTGAATAAATTATCGTTAATTACTTAGCAGTAAACATTTCATTTTTTTCTTCGTCGATATGTTATTTTATTATTATATATTATTATTTGCCGATATATTGGCCGGGCCGAAAAAATATTTGTTGTGAGCCGCATGCGGCCCGCGGGCCGCGAGTTTGACATCCTTGGTCTACACTGTGATCCTGGCAGAGCTTTGTATGCAATAATTTTGATGTGTAGTCGTGATGGCAGAGTGGCAAGACGAGACGAAGATGACGAAACTGGATTCCGACAAATCACTAATCTTTATTTTCAAGCATATCATATCATTTCTTATTAGATATTTCTAGAGCATAACCAATTGCAGTATTTTTTTTATCTTAGAATAAGAACAAAAGAACAAACAATATTTTTTATCTTAGAATAAGAATAAAGGAGGGCATAGCAACATAGCGATGTTTCCAAGGCGGAAGCTAGGAAAAGGAATAACGTAGTTTATTTGCGAGTGGTATTTACTCGTATACTAAGTACAGACAGAAAATACTCTAAGCTATAATTGGTTCATTTTAGTTTGTTATTTAATCATAGAAGGATCTCGAGTTTGGGAGAACAGATGAATTTAGGGCAAGAGCACCAAATCTGGAATCGTTAATTTTGAGATCACCAATTATGAGGTCACCGTATTTTCTTATATCTTACATTTATATCATTTATATATATATATATATAAATATGCTCTCTGCAGGTGTATATATATATATATATATATATATATATATGTATATCCTCTCTGCAGGTATATATGTATAATTTATAAATAAGAAACTTTTATATACCATCTCCAAGGAACAAAAATTCAATTAAAACCATGAATTATTAAAACATTTTATTAGTAATTTAAATTAGTATTATCTAGGCAAGAGTTTCTTAAACTCCGGATTGCGACCTGCATGGGGGTCGAGGGACCTGCAGCAGGGGATCTCCAGAAATTTTAGCATTTTTGATATTTTAACTTATTATAATAATTTTACAATTACCAAATATTTTTAGACTATGTATCTAAAACTAGATAAAGACAATACCGACAAAGAGAAAAACGAAAACGTTTTGACGCATTCTTTTTATAATATAAATGCTCATTTTACTTGCTTTGCACGTGACGCTGTTCACTCAGAACACAACTAAACGGAATGCTTACTTAAGAAGATGTATCCCCGACACTCTCATTTTCAAACTAAACAAAGTAGTTATTTTATAAAGATCAAACTCAGGAAGAAAATTTAAATTAATTTACATGCCTGCTAAAATTTAAAACGAAATGATTGTAAATGCAATGTATTCAGTGATGGAATGTAAGAAGGGTTATCGTAAAATATATAGAGAGAGAGGATCCGTACAATCTATCTGTAAAGATATGTTGTTAGACGATATGGTGATATGGTGGGTTTCTACCCGTAAATTCTTGTCATCTTTTACAAAAAGCATGAAAAAGAAAAGTCATGAATAGGAGAATTCATCTAAAACCAAAATATGAAAGTTGTTGAATGAGCACAATAAGCAACAATTCTTATATTTTTAAACGATGACAATGCCCACCTAGTAAAGTAAGGAATAAAGATGAAATTGAAGAAGTAAACTATAAAATTGGAAAAGAAAAAAGATAGAGCTTACACATCATTCAGCCACCACCACCACCAACAACAACAACGATGACGACGGTTAAAGTATCAGATGAACCTTCCTCAATATCAATAAATCTTTTATTCATCAATCATTGCGGCAAGAAAAACGTTTCATGTTAAGTAGAAAAAAAATCATGTGAATGCATCTTTCACCACAACGACTATATTAAAAACAATGACTGGACCACCACGTGCCATAAAACTTGATCAGGCTTACCCTGTAGAAAATCCTTTGATGGATTCTAATTCTATTCATATCAGTATTGTAATGATAAATATTATTATGATGATGATGTTGATGACAATGAATATTCTTTCCGATGAAAATATACCGATCTTCAACCTACAAAAGTGAGCCATACAATAACAACACCACTGGTATACGACCGATTTACCCCGTAAAACAACAGCAGGAAATGGAAACATATTAGATAAATTATTTACCCGATGACAGGTCGAGTGTACTCGTGAAAACAACAACGAAACTTGTGTCTTCTGTTCAACAAGAAGAATTGTAGCCGCCCAGTCGGTATACTGGTTAGGGAAGCCTGACTGCGATACCAAAAAGGGCCCGGGTTCGAATATCGGAGAAGCATAGATGTAAAATTGTCTTTCCCTTCATAAGACGTAACAGTGGCCGCCTATTAGGGGCCTCCATAATAAAATGGTCACCGTTTCTGGCCTTAGTAGTGGCCAAATGCCGTTATAGGTAAGTGCCCGTCATTAGTAAAAAAAAAAAAAAAAAAAAAAAAAAAAAAATAGAAATTGTTATATCGGAATGATCCTCTAACCACGTTGAATACACCACTTATCCTTTTATTATCGAGTGATAAGGTGAATTTTCAATTTCTGTTCCATTACTTCAACGAAGGTAACATGAAAATGCAATCCGTTGTATCAATGGGAGAAAAATGCTGAAGGGCACTCTCATCAAATGATGTAATGTAACGAAAATGTTAGATCATGGATGGCAGACCCGCAATACATATGCCACAGTGTGGTACAGAGAAGTTTAAACAGAAGCATGCGAAGACATACTGAAAAATTAAAAATCTTGAAAAAATAATAATGTCGTTTTCAGGAACTTTGTCAAAATCCGTAAAAACCCTGCTCATAGGCTACTGAATACAGCAGTCCTGGAAAGCGGCACTGCATGACACCATTACAACGATGCGCTAAGACACCGTGGTCATGCGACGAGTACAATGGTTTGAGTTGCTTTCTTTGGCGCCGTTTTATCTTGCTATGGTTGTCTGTTTTCGAGTGAGAGTGAGTGCGACACTTTGGCTATCTTCCTCAATTAATTTTTAACTGTAGAGCAAGATGTAAGCTTCTTTTAAACTGCTTTTAAATTTTGACTTCGTTGTTTGAGCCGTTGTTTTCATTTTGTTCATGAGTAAACCTTCGACATCGGAAAGAAAGAAAGTATGAAGAGGATATTGCAATTCGTGATTTTAAAACTGTTTGGGAAGAAAAACTTTTGTTTACTCATCAAAATGCTTCCAAGCCCTTTTGTTTGGTATGGGAAATTTGTGTTCCAGTGCGTAAACTATTTAACTTGAACCGACATTTCAAAAAACTGCATAGGGATTTCAACAGCAAATATTCTGTCGGGTCGCATTTGCGAATATAATTTATCAATAAAAATAAAAAAAGAGAAGAAATCTTTAGCCGGCCAATAATTCTTGTTCCCAAAAAGAAATGACGAAGTGAAAACTGTGGTGAAAGTTTCTTATGAACTTTCCTTCTTGTTAGCCCGCAAGAAAAAAACCCTATTTTGACGAAGAGGAGATTATAAAAAATAGCCTTTGAATATAAGCCCAAAATGTCGGTGATATTAACAACAAAAATATGTTCATAAAATAGCTTTGTTTAGAAATACTATCTTATGTCGTATAGATGACATGGGCCAGGATGTTGGCAAACAAGTTGCCTCTGGAATAGAATATTGCAAACACTTTCATTAACTTTGGATGAAAGCTATGATATCGCAGGCAGTGCGCAGTTAAGCATTTTTGTGCGTTACACGAACGATAATTGGGATATTGTGAAAGAACTTGATTTTCGCCAACTAGTTTCAACAACAGGTGAGGATATTTTTAAAGAACTTTAAAATGTAATTGAAGTTATGGACAAAATTAGGTAGTATTTGTGCAGATGGAGCGCCTTGCATGGGCAGCTGGATAAAATGGTCTGTTACATTTCTCCAAAATTATTTGGGAAGAAAAGTTTTAAGTATTATTGTATCGTCAAGTAGTTCTTTATGCCAAGGATTTAAACCTGTGTTCTGTTATTTAACCTGTAGGACTCTATATTAATAAAATACGAGCTCGAGCACTAAATCGACGATGAGTTTTTTTTCCGGAAGAAACTGAAAAGGATGACGAGCTACTCCTTTATTGTAGTTAGCGCACTTTGGATTCCAAAGGAAATGTACTCGCGAGGTTCTGGAATTTGAGGAAGTGTTATATAAAACATCTGGCAGAAAACAATTAACTGCCCAGTGAGAACTTGCTACTCAAGAGTGAAGACTGGCTGTGGGATTTAGCTTCATAAGATATTTTCTCCCTCCTTCTAGCATGCCTTTGTGGTGTAACGGTAGCACACTCGGTGAGTATTCGAGAGGTACAGATTCGTGTGCCGGCGAGGGCATTGCTCATTTTTAAAAAACCCTAATGATTCTACAGCTTTACTCACTCATATTGTGGGGCATTTAAATTTAAGATTACAAGGAAAAGGTTGTATTTTTCCTACCCTAGTGATTCACATATCTTCTTTCGTAATAAACTTTGGCTTTTCTGTCTCGATTTTAGAGAAAAACATTTAACACATTTTACATTAATGCAGGAACTAGTTACCAAAGTTTCCAAATGCTCCGAATATGATAGATTTAAACTTTAATATCCATTTTGCAGAATTCATTCAATGCTAGGTTTGGTGGTTTTCAAGATAGTAAAAAAGATGCTGATCTTTTCACAAGTAAGTTTTCAATTTCTCTATAAATAAGGAACTGCAAGAAACATTCTGCTGCCCTCTCTTTCTCATAAGGAACTGCAAGTGGTCCAAATTATATTGAACTTTGGAAATTTATATCAACAGGAAATTTTCCAAATTTACACGAATTGATATATCAGATGTTGTTGTAGATTTGGATCAACATATGTTTGTGAACAAATTTTTCCTATTATGAATATAATAAAATTAAAAAATCTTTCAAGATTAATTGATATACACCTAATTTTATTAGCATCTTCAAAAACTAACCCTAACATAGATGACTTAATAAAAAAAACTACAAAATCAAAAGCCACATGAATTAATTAATGATTGTTTAATAATTATTTAAATGGCTCGAGTTATTTATTTTTATTTTATACATAACCTAACTGAAACTTTAAAAAAGTTTATTAACAATAAAATCTAAGTTTGCATATTTGTTTTATTTATTATATTATTATTTTAATTTCCACTACACAGACTTACATGCCATTTGACTAAAAATCCCATAATCAGCCTATGAATAAACTTTTTTCCCTTTTCATATTTTTAGCACGTTAGAAAAGTTGGAAGTGGCACTCTTCCCAAAACGATTGGTCACTTGTATATTAGTTGTACAGTGTATGTATGTGTTTCTCAGTCCAGTATGTGGATATAAAAAGCTTGCTTCGTTGATTTTGTCAGTCTGCTCTCAAACCATATTTGCTTTACTTTTGATTTCCTAATAATGACGATCATGATGATTATCAGTTTTCCCACTCTCCCAACAAGCGAATTTGTGTTTTGTGGGTGGGTACAGGTGTTCGAATACTTTTTTGAGGGGCGGTACCAACAACATTACTTCCAAAACCTATGTTGCAAAGGATTTAGAAAGTGGACATTTCTTGCGATGAAATATTACCTAATGATATCCAAGCAAAATTTTATATTTTGTTTCTAATGTGTAAATATTGAAAGCAATAGCGAAACTCTTCTTCATAGAAATAAGTACAACAACAGAATTTCTTCCTAGAAATAAGTACAACAACAGAATTTCTTCCTAGAAATAAGTACAACAACAACAATTCCTTGTGTTTGTGGATGCTAGCAATTTGGTTTATTCGGCCTATATTTTTCCCGGATCTGTCAGATCCACGGAAGTAATTATAAGACACGTAAGAGCAAAATCGAGAAGTCGTTGCATTGAAATCTTTGACTATTCCTAAACTCCAGTCAATAGCTTGCTCCATAGGAGTCAGGTTAATCTTTTCTGTTAAGAAAGCTCTTGATTTGTCTCCTACAGAAACTGTATTTTGGTCTGATCGAACCGTTGCCTTATGGTGGATAAAAGACCAATGTGATTGGTCCACTTTTGTCCCTAACCACGGCAAAGAAGTCAGGCTGACTCCATTTCAGTTTTAGAGACATGTTCCGAGTCATATGAATCCGGTAGTTAGATTGTTCCTTAGATGTTCACCCAAACAAATCGAACATTCGAAATGGTAGATAGGACCACAGTGATTGACGGAAATTATGAAGTATATCAGGATGAAGGAAATCCTGAAGTATAATGTTAATGATAACTTTGACGCACCAAATGACCACTCCAGGAAGAAGAAAAAAAAACCAGTTGCCATATTAATTTTCCATGTAATTCTTTTCGATGGTATGTAATAAGATTTTCTGATTATGACAAAATTATTTGAGTTACAGGGTGGACTTTACGATTTATTAATAACTTGTAAGAAACGTCCTGCTGTTTATAAGGATACTGAGTTTTCTCTTTCTCAGATGGGAACTGAAACGTTACTGATTCGAAATATGTAAAAATGTTATTTTTCTGATATTAAAGCTATCACTTCATTAAAGGTATTTACTGACGAAAATGAGAATATTAGAAATATATTTTGAAAGTAAAGGTGATACAACGTTTTTAACCCTTTACCGTTTACCCGAGAAATGTGTTTTTACGATACTTTTAGTAGAATCTGAACATAAAAGGAACGGTCACGTTGGCGCGCAAATGTTGCAATGAATGTTAAGAGTGTAAGATTTGAAGTCTCTCACTATTGTAAACTGTGACCAAACCTTTTACAGACGTAAAGCGTCTTATAGCTATGACTAAAATTACACCAGAATCTTAAGAAGAGTGTACATGACCCTTTATTTTAAATTTTAAAAAATAAACAGAAGACATACCTCATGCTTACAAATCCGCCAGCGTTTACGGCAAGAACTCGAAGTAGAAGTTAAGCTAGTTTAAATATCTAATAGTCAAAAGCTACACAGAGTAATTTAACGCGAAATTGGCTCGGACTTCACCGGCGTGAATTTAACTATCGGCAAAGATAACGCAATACCAAAGACAAGAACTCTAGTCTTAGAATAGCAAACCTAGTAACGTGGCCTTCAAGAGGCAGAACACGCTCTGTCTAACAATCTTAAACCCTTACTTGTATATAAGCGAGCTAATATACATTCTGTAGGGAAAGCGGAAAGAGAGACATAAGAATAAAAATTCCAGACATAAAATAACGGGTTAAAATGACTTGGTAAGATTTGAGCCAACCTTTTACAAACCATAAAATTTAGAAATCAAAGTTTACATGCAGCTGGAAATCTGCAATGCAGTTTTTCATCTTGTATATTAATAGCAGCTGTTCTCCTTCTAGTCATCCGGAAGGAAAACAATTTTAGAAAAATATTCAACGTGCTTTAATCACTTGATCGGAAGCCTTTTCCAAATCAACGTTATCTGAATCTTTCATATATTTTTCATTTATTCTAGAATTAAATTTTCCTTCCCCTCTGTTCTCCAGTAAAATATACTGAAATGTACTAGCGTGTTGGCATCTGTACAAATGTTTCAACACTACCATTTAACCGAAATCATTCATGAAATCATTCATGAAAAGATCTGCCAAAGATCTACCTGACTAATGTAATTCTAATGCATATACCAGGGGTGGCCAACCTGCGGCTTGCGAGCCACATGTGGCTCTCGAGAAATGTACCCGAATCCCTTTTCATTTTTGTGTTGTTATATTTTTAAAAAATATCGTTCCGTATGTGTTTCAAAATGTCTTTTAAATTACTGACAACAAATATGAAAGACTAAATGCAACGTTGTAAAAAAATTTCATTTCCGTCCAAGTTAAGAATTGTATGACTCATTGAAAACTTCGCGAACGAACATTAACTGCGGCGTAACAGTTCCGTTCGTCGACTTTATTCTCCTTCGACTGCCTCGTGAATTATGAGAAACATATGGAAGTCAAGCCCTTGTCCGGCCGATTGCTTCTCGACGAATGACGATCTACGTAATCGACCGACTCCAGACCGATTTTGAATTTGTAAACTTTCATTGCAACGGACAGCTGACATTGTGTTCTTGAGGAAACAATTTGTATCCCTCTTGCTATGGATATAATTTGTAATCTGGAATTTTTGGTAAGTTAACTATAATTTGCTTCGTAGTATGTAACACGTGTTGTTATTGTTTTAATAACACAAAATTTGTATTTTCTAAATTTCTTTATTTATTTCCATTTCTTTTAAAAATATGACAACAGAGAACGAAAATAAAAGAAGAAAATACGAGCAAGAAAATAAAAGTTTTAATAATGAGTCGGAGAAGAATTTCTTTTTATTGACAATAACGGAAAAGCATTATGTGTTATTTATAATTCTACGGTCAAAAATTAAAAAGCTAGCAATTTACGTCAACATTATGAAACCAATATCCTCAGTTTTCTAATCAGTATCCACCAAATTCCAAATTAAGATCAGATAAACTTGCTTCTTTAAAATCAAATTTAATTACACAACAGTCAATTTTGATGACCTTTAGCAATCAAGCTAATAATGTGGCTGAAGCCAGTTTTGTTATTGCCTGGAATATTGCTCGTGCAAAACGCCCGTATAGAGAGGGAGAGTTTATTAAAAAAATCTTGGAAGATGTACTTAAAGTTTTAGATCCAAATAACGCAGCACTGCACAAAGTTGTTTCGCAAATTCCCATCGCGAGACGCACAACCGAACGACGCATAACTGCAATTTATACATCTCTTGACTATAATTTAAAAAACGATTTGAAGAACCGCATTGCATTCATCTTAGCCGTTGATGAATCGACGGATATCACAGATCTTCCGCAATTGTCAGTTTTCATACGTATTGTTTCACCTGACTTGTTAAAGAAGAATTATTAGATTTAGTAGCACTTCAAGAGTCAACCCACGGTGTCGATATTAAAAATGCATTAGATTCCATAATGAAAACTTTTGATGTGCCTCTTAATAAACTTGCAAGCATTGCAACCGATGGAGCTGCGGCAATTCTGGATAAAAAATTACTCTTATTGGGCTTTTAAGAGATGATTCTCAAATTCCACAATTCCTACCGATTCATTGCATAATTCACCGAGAATATCTCGTTACAAAATATTTAAAATATCCTGATGTTATGAAAACAGTGTTACACATTGTAAATTACATTCGCCCCAATGCAAAAAATCATCGACAATTCAAAAATTTCCTTGAAGAATTAAAGGACGAAGAACTTCCTAATGACAATAATTTCTTTTCCATTGTTAGATGGTTATCTAACTACAACGTATTAAGTAGATTTGCTTGATCCGATAACTGCATTTCTAAAAGAAAAGGAAATAACTAATTCAGAATTAGACGATGACGAGCGGTGATAAAACTCCATGTTTTTGACTGATGTCATGGAACATTTGCAAACACTGAATTTACAATTACAAAAGATAAAATAATATCTGTTCTTTCACAGTGTATGTATAGTTTTCAAACTAAATTACACTTTTTTCAAAAGAACATTAAAAATAGAACATTTTGACATTTTCCTCGAATTAAAAAAAAATTTCCAATATTAAACAGGAAAACCTCAACGAGTATATAAAAAAGCTAGAAGGAATATTGACGGAATTCCAAAATAGATTTCAAGACTTGAAATATTTTAAATCATCTCTTGATCTTTTTCCGAATTCATTTGAAATTAACATAATTCAAGGTGAGTTTTCCATTTCCAATATAATTATGACACAAAGAGCATTTGGATAATTAGAATTAATACAGATGTAAGAAGATCAAGCTCTACAATTAAAATATAAGTCAACGCCGATTACTGAATTTTGGAAATTTGTACACAGAATCGAAGTATCGTGAATAAAAAAAAACTGCTTGTGGAATTATTTCAATATTCGGAACAACGTACTTATGTGAATCATTTTATTCCACTTTAAAATTTAAAATTCGCGAAATCCAAACACCTATCAGTATTAACTAACCAGCATCTAAAGAATTATTGAGAAGTGCTGTCACCAATTATTCACCAAATTTTAAAGAATTATCAAAAGAAGTAAAATAAATGTGTTTAATTTTTAATACTTAAATTCAATACACACATTTTGAACTTTTATTGATATGTTTTCAATAAATATAATTTCTGTAAAAAAAAATTGTAATACATTTTTTGCATACCTTTTAAATACGTATTTAATTGCGGGTCGCGAAAAATTTCAAATTTTGAGAAATGGCTCCGACTACCAAGGAGCTTGGCCACCCCTGGCATATACCTAAGGCACATCTCAATAAAGACTAAATACACATGCTATTTTAATATTTAAACTAAAAAACTCAGCAATCTCCCATGAAAAATTAGAATTAATTATAAAAGCATCCTTTTATATTAAAATGTTTCAGTATTAATGATGCTTCTAATAGTACAGCTGTTGGTATCCTTAATATCTACAATGGAAGGTATTAAAAAAATTAATATTCCGATATTTATGTGTATTCATTAAAAATCGATTACAACAGCTCAAATATTAAAACTTATCCTGATGAAATTAATAAAATTTTAGCTGCATAAAATATTCTATGTCACTAATTAATATTAATAAGAGAAAATTGGCTTTGTATTTATATTCTTGCAGATAAACAGATCTTTCACGAATTCGGCTATTTCAGTAATTTAGAACAACTATTCTTGAACTATGAATGTACTATTATTACACTTACACTTAAAAGTTTGGAAAACGTTATTCAAGGTCTCGGCAATAGTTTTCAATTAATTTATATACACTTAATTTTCTTAATAAAATCATTATTAATACTGGTAAGCATCAGTTATAAATCTTACCATGTTTTCTGCAGAAATTTGCACAGATGTTTCATAATTAATTGATTTTTTCATTTTGGCCTTAACACAGCTTGTTATAAGCACCGTGATATCCGGCATTACTTTGAAACAAATATTGTTCACATGTTTTTTCCTTGAATAACAAAAGGCTCTTCTTGTTGACATCAAGGAAAGAGTAATCATTTCCAAACTTACTTTTTAATTTCTTGCAATAGCCATAAATTTCTAAATTCGAAAAATCAATTAATTTCAGCGGAACATCTGCTGTCGACTCACTGTAAACATAGCACATGCGTATGTTGTTGTTATTAAACCAAGTGACCACATTTTTCCTCTTCTTCTCTTGCGGAATGTATCTCACTGTTATGAACTCACGAATAGTGTAATATTTCTGGCAGTTATTCACAAAATCTTCAAAAAAACTCTCTTATAAGTGCAAGTTTATCTGAATCTTGATGACGCGAGTTCCTATGTCATCAAAACGCAAACATAGAAAAAGAAAACGTTTGTAGGACACAGTTTTGTGGAAAATTTCCAAGCCGGTTCCGTCTGTTGCCCACAGATCCCGCACATTTACATGAGATGACTTATGTCACAAAAATATAAAAGATCTATAAAAGCGCGAATTTCAATTAGAGTTGTGTGACGAGCCTCTCTCTCTCTCTTTTAAAGCTGTCAGAAATAGATGCAATATAAATATTTGTATAACTGACGACTTTCAGCAACATTTGTTCACTTAGTAAAAGTTCCCACGATTCATTTGGAGTCTGCACATATTTTGCCTTCCCGATGTTTCCAGGCAATTTAGTAACAATATTATGAGCAGGAATTCTAACATCAGGTTTAGGCTTTTCAGGTTTAGACCATTATTTTTTTTTCAATAAAGCAATAAATGTCATTCTCATTTTCGTTTTCAGAATGCATCTCGATTTCTGAATCAGTATCATGAGAACTTAAAAATTCACTATAACTTTCCTCATCAGTTTTTTGAATGGAGTCTTCAGTTGATACATCTTCTAATAATTTTTGCAGACGTAATATTTCTTCCTTGTAGGATAAATTAGGCGACATGTTTGGAGCTTTCTGTGCTATCGCAAAAGAACTATGTTACAGCAATGAGAATAGGCGCGCTGGGCCTGAAAGACCCGATCCGATCAAAAACAAAAATTAGAATCAAATTTCCTGCGAAAAACTTCGGAAACATAAAGAGGATGGCCTTGGAGGAGACTATAGCGAACCACAACCACTTGGAAAAAATAGTAGCGTTTTCAGAGAAGTTTCTTTAATCGGGCGGGTTCGTTGGAACCAGCGCGCGTACTCGCGGGTTAAGTGTATATCAATAGCTGAAAAATATTCTCGAGACCTTGAATAATGTTTCCCAAATTTTAAAATGTTAACATAATAATTTAAACATTTGTTAATAATTCATGAATAGTTGTTCTAAATTATTGATATAGTTGAATTCATGCTTATTTGATCTTTGATTTCAAGATCTGCTTATTTGTAAAAACATTTACACCAAGCCAATTTTCTATTATTGATTGCAGTGCCATAGAACATGTTATACCATTAACTTTTTATTAATTTCATCACGTTGTGTTTTAATAATGTGGCTGTTATAATCAAGTTTTAATCAATACGCATAAATGTAGTATTTTTTTATCGTTTTTCGTTTTCTACTATAAAATAAAGAAATATCTATGACCAAAAAAATTATTAATTTCACAGCTAATATTACAGCGAACTCGGTTGTGCAAATCCATACAATTTTCTTTTTGACATTATTTGAAACAACAACTGAGAACTAGCTAAATTTCTTACAACTTTAGCTCTTTTATTAAAATCATTGGAAAGAGGAATTTGACCATTTATTAAAATCTGATGTGACACTTATCAAATCTTACCAATAAAATAATTATCTTAAAATGGATTGGAGCACAGACTAATATGGTTTTTTATATGAAAGAATTTAAAATAAATCAAATTACACGATGGCCAATACTTGAATTGAAAAAGTGTAAATAATGGCCATACTTTTCATTATTCGCATCGCAGATACATAGTTTGTTACTTGACATAGAACAAATACTGCCTGTTGTTTTGCTTTAGTGATGCAAATGATATTGTCTAACACATTGCCCTGCAATACTGCAATAGCACACATTTGTAGTTGTATAATTTGTTATGATTCATGCTTATCCTCATATACAAAGTGAGCCAATAATACCTCGCACGCTTGATCGACAGTAAAGCTCACGGCCTGATGAGAAAACGAAAGAAGAATCAAGACAGCACTGGCTGATTCCGTATTCGTTGAAAATGAAATAGACTTCAACCTTTGGATATAACGATGGTTTTAGACGAAATTTCTACCTATGAAAAGAAATTGACGTATAATTAATTCTTCATGAACATTTAAAACTGTTCTCAAAATTCTTTTGATGATTGCATGTATAGGTCACGGATTTTTTTCTTTGCTAACATAAACAAAAGCCAATTTTACAAAGAAAAATTCTCGTTAAAGATATACCTTCTTTGCCTGATAGTCCAATGTAATATTTGTTAAAGTTAAGTGATTAAACGCAACCAATGTATCTCGGATTTTGATTTTTATATCATAATAACAAAATTATCGAAAAAAACAGATTTAAATCTCTGTTATTGTTATGTAAAGCTTTATTATTGCTGTAAGTTCATCTCAAAATCTAATTGTATTGAATCTCATTCTAATCATCTAATGGTAATAAATATTATTATTATTATTGTTTCATTAAATTAGTCATTACCATTATTTTATTAATGAAAATATGTTATTAAAAATCGCATTCCAGCCTGCAGACTTAAAAATCTAGTCCGCATTTACTATATTTTGTTAAATTTTGTTCTCGCTTTCTAATTTCTAATACGAAAATACGCGAATATAAATGAAGAGTGAAAACAAAGTTAAAAAATTCACAAATTATTTGCGAGATTGATTAGAAATAGTGAGTGAAATATAAACATTGCATACATTTTGTTCTAAATAAATTGTGCACTGGATATGCATCCAGTACTGCATATTTATTTATGCACTATTTATTTAGAACTTCATTTAAATAAAAAGCAAAATAATCATCGAAAAAATTGCAAATCGAGCAACCCCTCTACTATGGGACGTAAGCGTCCGACAAACATGTAAATTTTACTTCATCCATGGAGGGGGACTAACGACTTTTCTCATTAGGAAAATGTCAAAGAGGGGGTAAAACTGTTTCGGATCGTGCCGGTCTGAAGGCTATATTATGAGAATTTCGGGCCGGTTTTAGAAGGTTAACTAGTAATAAATTATGATAGTAAAATAATTAATCTTGTAATAAATTATGATAGTTAACTAAATAAATACTATGTTTAATTTGTGTTTTTAATACATATACTCAGTAATTTACACACACACACATATATATATATTTTGGTGTGTGCGGTTGTGCTCTTGTATTGTATATGGTTCTATGTTGTTTGTCTGCTGCTGTTTTTTGAAAAATTTATGAAAATGTTGGGAAAGAAAATAGCATAAGTTACTTTAGTTAAATTAATGCACGCGCTCTTGTATTTTCAATTTTTCCGGCTTAGCTTTCTTTTAATATTCGTCACGCGCTGCATTGCGCGAGAAATAAAACCATTTAATTTATAATTGAACTAACATTAGCTTTTTAAATACCAAATTCGTAACACTGCCCCCTTCCCAAGGACTGTAGTACAATCCCTGGACAGGAAGCCAAACTTACAACTGAGGCATAAACATTACATTACAATATCAAAAAACATCCGTCCCGGGCAGTACAATCCCTGGACAGGAAGCCGAACTTACAACTGAGGCATAAACATTACATTACAATATCAAACAACATGAACAATAAATGTAATAGATAACTTAAACAAATCAAATACTAAATGCATATCAAATACTAAACACAAATCAAATCAAATACACATTTAAAAACAAAAAGGACCATGGTCTTATACTATTTACAATTATTTACATTACGCACTATGGCCATAGTAATGAGCTAACCTGTCGTAATGAACGACTTTAGATTTAGAGTTCGAAGACTTACGGATCCGAACCACGACGTCATTCAGCCTGTTTAGGACCATGTACGGACCATCCCAAGGTGACTGTAATTTCGGACAAAGCCCTTTCCGTCGAGTCGGATTCCACAACCACACCTTGTCTCCTTCGTGGAATTGATGTTCAGTAGCTCTTGTGTTGTATCGGGTCTTCATCTTCTCCGTCGCCAAGTTGACTCGCTCTCGTGCAAAGTTGCAGGACTTAGAAGAGAAGGGCTAACTCGTAGAGCTTTTCCCCCTGAAGCAGAAAGTGAGAAGTGATGACGTAGCCATGATGACACTGAGCGCGCCAATATAATTCACAGCTTGGAAATTAGCGTTTTTGAACCAGCGTTTAAAATGAGCTGTGTGTGAAAGATAGCTATAATTTGGAAGAGGCAATGTTACTGCTTTATGCATTTTAGACTGAACCATTAAAAAATTTAATAATGCTTACTCAATTTTAAAATAATAGTGTTACGAATTTGGTATTTAAAAAGCTAATGTTAGTTCAATTATAAATTAAATTGTTTTATTCCCCGTGCAGTACAGCGCGTGACGAATATTAAAGGAAAGCTAAGCCAGAAAATTAAAAATACAACAGGACGTGCATTTAATAAATAAATATCTCTTTTTGATTTCGAGAAAGTTCCAGAAAATTCTCGCGCGCGATTTAAAATCTTATAAAAAGGAGGAAAACCTCTCAATTCAGTATTTAGTTAGTTAATTTGTTGTTGTTTTAAGAGTTTATTTCGAAAACTGCTCTTGTTGACTGTAGTGAATTCGCGAATTAGATAATAATAAAGCTAAAAAGACAAAAAAAAATATCTGAAAGCTTCCTAATTTTATATTACGCCCATCTTTAGAATTTCCGATAGACAGTCTCGCGCATTGGAGATAAACTGTTTTTTCTCCTAATGTTGCCATTGCTCGCTTTGAAATCGTTGGGTTTCTTAATCAAAAACTCATAAATGCTTTAAAAAATATGAAATAAATAATAAAAAAATTCCAAATTTGGGCTTCCAGATGACCATATTCCGTGAAGGATTACGTTATTCAAAATTCGATGGCTCTAGGTACCGCTAACATACATACATTTATGCAGATTCTTCATTATTTAATTTCTTTAAATATAATACAGGGCAACAATTTGAAATATTTGGTGGCAACAATTTGAAAATGTCGAAACGAAATTAATAGTCCTTCTGGACAAACTTCTCCTTTGGGAAAAAAAAAAAAAAAAAACGTTAGGAAGAATGAGTACAACAGCAAACTGCTAGACTGGCGTGCTCAGTGAGAGCGTAAATGACCTAAATAAACCCTTTTGGTTGACCATTGGTGCAGATTCTTTTTAATACTGTAAATTTTTTGAGGGGTTCCCAAGAAAATTTCTTGCTTAGGAACCTAAGAGTTCTAGAAACGCCACTGCATCTACCACAGCACATGCTTGTTTGTTTACATTAGCAGTTCTTACACTTGTGTAGAAATTGGTGGCAAGTACTATGATGATTGCGAAATCCGAATTGTTCTTCTGGGAGAAAATTCATCGAAGGGTGAATTCTTTGGATGTGGAAAGTAGAATTTTCTCTATAACTTTAGAATAAGTCTCCTCTAGACCAGGCTGAATCACCAACTTTTCCCTCTTGGCGAGTAAGGGAAAGCGCTGCCAATTTTGGCGCGTTTATCGCACACACTGGCTGAATTTCTGCTGTTTTTTTTTTTTTTTTTTTAAAGATTGATTTTATAGACGCGCGGCATTCAGCGGATATAAACTTTCGGATAATTTGTTAGTTCTCAAATAGTATATAGACGTTTTCACTTAAATAAAAATTTCGCGTATATTTTGTAAAACATATTCAAAATAGCTTATGCTTTAGATGCTTCAGTTTAGTTAGCAGGGTAAAGTAAATAAGATATGAATAAAAGCTTTCAATAGTGTCAAATGGGGAAATATTTAAAGCGTAGAGTGCGCAAATAAATTCACCTTAATGACATTTTAACAAAAATTTCAATAAAAACACTGTAAATTCGTACTCAAAAAATAACTTTAGAATATGTTGTCAGTTAAGTCTGAGATATATGGAAATAATTGTGCAAGACTCTGAAGAAACATTTTCTTTTAAATGTGTGAAATATTTCATAACATATATGGAAGAAGAAAGTACAGCATTCTGAGTTTGGATGCTTTTCTCCAAATGTAATATAAATACGAACTAGAAACCGTAATAAAAAGTCCTTCCCCTCCAATCAGATCACCTTTGTGTTGCACTGTATTTGTAATACTTCTAAAAATCCAACTTTTACCTAAATTAAAAAAAGTTATTACATAAAAGATAATAAATTTGAACATATAAGAATGAATTTTGTAATTTGAGTTATGTTACAAAATAATTCATAGTTTATATATTTTATATTAATAATTGAGATAAAAACCTGTCCTTTTATAATTGAAGAATGTTACAATTTAAGAATGTAACACACATTCTTAAACTGTAAAAGGATGACTTAACCACAGGTAATTAATTTCAAAGCATAAAAGAAAGCTTATTTTTTATTTTAAACAGCAACAGCAGTTTCATGCAGTCAAGGTTTTTTAATTGCTAGTTGTTATACATAATACTTAATTTTAAAAACATTCTTATTAGAGAGCATAACTAAGAAACCTCTCATGTGTTGTATTTTATATATGTTGGGTACGTGCTCAGTGATGATAAGATGTATACAAACATTGTTTATTCTACATTGCTCATCTACTATTCTGTATTACAGTTATGATTAAAGATAATAATAGGTACAGTTACAGTTACATATATAATATCTCCCTTTTTTATTGTAGAGTTGTGCGCCTCCAACTTGCACGCAACCAAGAGGTGACTGTTGAAACTGGAAAAATGGCAGAGTCTTGCTAAGGGTTTAAGTCCCTTTTTATTCAACTTAAGAAGTTACAATTGCGTGCTCTTGACGCTCACAAACTACGCCGACCCGGCGGTAAAATAAAAATAAGAACCTGAAAAGAAATAATAACAAGACTCTAACTACGAAGCTCTCTAAAAGAAACTAACCTCACCGCGTTTTACAATACCGCTGCTAATTCAGCAAAATTTGAATATCACGTTGAACGATTAACAATTCTCCAAGGCAAGCACACAGGCCGAAACGCGGGGTTCTTCAATTTTTGGCTAACTACCTCCGCGCTCGTGAAGTAAGAACAGCACACCTCGAACTCGTTTCCTTTCTATTTAACTCAGAATACTTCCGCTGATAATTTGAATCCTTGCGCGTTCTACTAAAATTTACATACTCTGGCATTGGCAGTTCCAGGGGAAAGTAAGGCTTGACAGGAAAGATAGTTTAAACTTAAAATAAATGTTAGTTAAAATAAATATAAACCCTACATTTGCCGCTGCCAGAATTTGGAAAACTTGGAAGCAGGTCCTACAAACGACCTGTTGTAAGTTTCTATAATTCTGAACTAACTCTCAAGAGCCTCGTTTACACAAAAAAAATTATGTAACAAATTGTATACTAAATTTCTGTCGATACTTATAAATCTCTCTTCTTACAGCAACTTTTTCTGGACTTCATCAATCAATCTTGTTCTTTTCCTTCCAGCATCTGGAAGGAATAAGTATCAGTATCTTTCTAAATACATTATAATTTACACTTTCTTGACACTGAATAAATTTTTGTTTTTAAACGATTCGTTTTCCTTAGTTATTGCTTAATTCACATTCATTCAATTTTTCAAGCATTAATTTAACTCTACCCTGGCTCTCCACCATGTGTGGTGTCAAACAGGAATATTCGTGTTTTAGTCTTACAACACTTTCCCTAACCATCATGATTTGTTAGAATTCAACGACCAAATAGACACACCTTACTCGACATTCTACAACTCGATGAACTAATTTAACATTCTTAGAAATTCAAGTGTAGGTGGAGAACCCTACAAAACACATTCATTCTAACTTTCCCCTCATTCATCTTTAGACATGCAGGCTTTCGCTCTAAAGCATGATTTTATCTACAGTTTAATAATTAAATTTTGAATTCATTGCTTTTGAGCATTTTACTTTTAGCATCTAAAATTTTATGCTTCTAGACTAAATACTACTTTTACATAACATTCAAGTATTTACGTACATTTACAAAATTTTAATACATATGATTTTTACAATTTACCATAAAATGAATAAGAGAAAATAAATTTTTACTTTACTCATTCTTCGCCAAGCTGGCGGCACTGAAACTAAAATTCTTATTAATACAAGAATACGAAGTTATTTTTATCTTCGGCCAAATTTTGGCTTTAACATAACAGAATTAGTCTTTCGACCAACAGAAAATGCTTGTTCTTAGCTTTTATACTTAAAGAAAATAATACTTTTGCCTTAGCTAAATAAAGTAAAACAAAACTAAGTCTCAACCGAGACATATTGACTTTCGTCAAAACATAGAATTTCGTACTTATGCATAACATTTCGGAACAAAAGAGAAAAAAAAAATTTATAAAAGATTTTAACTTATCTTTGAGTTTTCGATGATTGAAACTCCGTCATTCTTTTCTGGCAAAATTGTTCCCATGTTATAGGTTTCATGGACGTCAATCTTCTCCTTACTGACCTCCGAGTGTCGTCCACATTAGTTTTTCTTTTGCGTCCTCTGCATGCTGGCCTATTGGCGGAGTAATCGTCGGGTTGTTGTAGTTTTCGTTTTTCCATTGGACGGCTGGTCTTGACGTCCTCCGGTCTGGAGTCCTTCTTGAATTTCTTCTGTTGTTCCTGGTATTTTCGTTCCTCCTGCTGCCTTTTCAGTTTCCGGAACGGCGGCCTTGCTTGCACCTGACTCTCTGGCCCTGGAAGCGTTCTCCTTGATGTATAATTTCTACTGCGATACGTTGTAGGTTGTGTTTTCCTCTTTACCAAGGTTTCTTTACGCGGTGGATCTGCATTCTTGTTTTTCTTAAATGCTGGAGTTTGAAAGTTTTCATTTTTCCTTTTTGGTACCGTCGTCTGGGTTGTAGAAGGGCTAGGTCTCTCTTCAGTTCTCTGCTTCTTGGGTGGTGGAACAGTTGTTATTTCTGGACCTTCTACTTCTTTTAGACTTGAGTCCTGCAAGAAACTTTTAAGGATTTCAAAATCATTTGGATTATAGTATTTTTTCACCTGGTCGGGACTTGCTTTACAGATTTCCCCTCTCTCGTTCTTAAGGTACAATACGACTCCTTTGATTTCCTGAATTACATAGGGGCCTTCAAATTTTGGAGTTAACTTTGCAGTAAAATTGTCTGGGGCACTTGATAAAGAAAATTTCCGCTTCAATACTTTATCCCCAACTTTAAAATCTGCTTCACGGCGTTTTCTATCGTAATACACTTTTTACTTATTTCTTTCCGTATCCGAGCTTTTAAGCGCCTGATCAATAAGTTTTTGCACATCTTTCTGTTTAAACTCTTGCTCTCTTTGTTGCACAAAGAATAATTTATCTAAAGGCGTAATTAACTTTCTGCCTAAAAATAATTCTGCTGGGGTTTTTCCCGTAGTATCGTCATTTGCCGTTCTTAAAGCATAAGCTAATTCATTTATGTAGCCATTCCAGCGCTTGTGATGTGTGCTAACGTAACTGCGAATTATTTTTACGATGTTTTTATTCACTCTTTCTGCTATGTTTGCGTGTGGTCTATACGGAACCATTTTGTTATGGCGTATGCCAAGTCCAGTGCATATGCTTTCAAATATTTGACTAATGAATTGTTTTCCGTTATCGCTAATGACTTTTATCGGTGCACCGTATTTTAAAATGTATCTGTGTAAGAATGCATCTGCGATTGTTTTGGCTGACGCGCGTTTAAGTGGAACAATTTCTGTCCATTTTGAAAAATGATCTACTATTACTAAAAGAAAACGATTTTAACTCACTCTGGGGGAAGGGACCAAGAAGATCTATGCCTGAAATTTCATTCGGAAATGTAGCGCGAATGCTATTTAAGTACCCGGCCGGGCTGTAATTAATATCATTTATTAACTGACATTGATTGCAGGACCTGACATACGCAGTTACTATTTTGTATAATTGCGGGAAATATACCGCTTCGCGTACCCTTTTTAAAGTCTTTCTGACCCCTAAATGACCCGCTGTTTTCGCGTCGTGTAATTCCCTCAAAATGCTTAATCGAAGCGAGGCTGGGATGACTGGTTTGTACTCGAGATTTTCGTTTGTTGTTTTCGTATAAAATAATAAATTATCTATTATTTCATAGTTTTCTGCTCTATTTCTTATCGCATCGATATCTGTGTGCTCAAAGCTTTCGGGGTCTTTCAAATATGCATAGATATTTCCAAATTCAGAATCAGCTTTCAGTTCAGTGATAATCGTATCTCTAGAATCTAAAATTTTTGAAGTCAACACAGCGCATTTAAGTTCATTTCCTTCATCGTCCAGTTTTATACGAGAAAGTGCGTCAGCTACATTGTTTTCCTTACCCGGTTTATATTTTATTCTGAGATTATGTTCTTGGAGTTTTAAAGCCCATCTTATTAACCTGGGCGTTAGGTTTTCCCCCGAGTAAAGTCTACCAACAGCCGCATGATCCGAAAAGACTGTTACTGGCGCTTTGCCGAAATAAACTCGAAATTTGTGTACAGGCATGTACCGTATTTTAATACGGCTAATGTTTCTCTCTCTCTAGCTGTATAACTCCTTTGTGTCTGATTCAACGTTTTACTAAAAAATGCCAGAGGATGGCTATTTTGCATAAGAACCGCACCCACCGCATAGTCTGACGCATCTGCTGCAATTTCCAGGTTTTCGTCCCCCTCCGGGAATTTTAAAACAGGGGCATTGATGGGCGCTTCTTTTAATCTTTCAAATGCTGTATTTGCTTCCGCTGTCCACGTAAATTTACTTCTCTTTCTTTTGATTACTAAGAGTGGTTCAACAATATTAGCGAAATCTTTTATGAAAGACCGATAGTAAGAACATAACCCAAGGAAAGAAGAAAGTTTCTTGGCGGTGTTGGGCGGTGGAAAATTCTTGATTGCTTTTATTTTTGAATCTTGCGATTCTATACCCTTTTGCGAAATTTTATAACCGAGATATTTAAGTTCTTTAGTTGCGAACTTGCATTTTGAGGCGTTAATTGTAAGACCGGCCTTTTTTAATAATTTAAAAACTTCTTCTAGATCTTTAATGTGTTGTTCCAACGTACTACTCGTTATAATTATATCATCTAGATAGATTAAAGTTGATTTTCCTAGGACAGGCTTTAGAACAATGTCCATAGCTCTCCAGAATGTTGATGGGGCCCCACACAAACCAAAGGGCATGCGTAAAAATGCATAAGTGCCCGATTTTGTTATAAACGCGGTTTTATGTATGTCTCTGGGTCTCATAGCTATTTGATAGTAGCCAGACGTTAAGTCCAAAGTAAACATGTATCTTGTAGATTTGATCTGTCTAATAATTTAGTCTATAACCGGCAAAGGGTAAACTGGGAATTTAGTAATACTATTTAGTTTCTGTAATCGATAGCAAACCTCCAAGCCCTTTTCTCCAAAGGAGGAAACTCGTTCTTTTTCTACATAGTACGACTGGACTCGCGTATTCACTATTTATGGGCGTTATTATTTTATTCTTTAACATCTCTTGAATATGTTCTTCGATGATTACGTCTTTTCGTTTGTCATAACGATAAGGTTTAGTCCTACAAGGTTTTTCGGCATTTAATTGTATCTGATGCGTAACTATTTGGCAACTACCAGGCTTTTCTGAAAACAAGTTAGAAAAATTACTCACCACTTGCTGGATGGCTTGACTTTCATGGTCATTCAGATGGCTAAGGTCAACTTGCGGTTTCTCCACATGTTCCACCACCCTCTGGTCCATCTCCAGCACCACGGAACTGTCTTGAAAATTCAGCTTGGCCCTTAAAACCTCCATACCTAAAATAAGAGGATTTTGCAGATTCTTCACTACAAAAATTAATACTTTGAGGCTTTCCTCTTTTACCTGTATGTTTAATGATAATTTCCCGATGCAATGACAGGTTTTTCCTTGCGCCGCTATAATTTCCGTATTTTTGGTTTTAAATA
Organism: Stegodyphus dumicola; assembly: GCF_044657685.1. Classification (NCBI taxonomy): domain Eukaryota; kingdom Metazoa; phylum Arthropoda; class Arachnida; order Araneae; family Eresidae; genus Stegodyphus; species Stegodyphus dumicola. The sequence goes on from NC_140776.1 coordinate 43,368,584, forward strand.
ATCGTACCCTATAAAAATTCTTTTTGGAGAATGTTTCGCTCATAAAATTTCCTTCTGCTCCTATATCGATGAGGGCTTCTACTGGTACGTCGTCAACCAGGACTTGTATAATTGGTAGATGTGAGTTTTTTACGATGACCGTATTTAAATGTCTTTTTGAGGGTTTTTTTAAAACTTCCGGGGTCTGGACACTCGCTTTCACAGGCCCCTCTACTCGTTTAAAGGTTTCCTTTCAAGTTCTGCCTTCTGGGTACGCGGATGTTTGTTTTCGAATTTTCTTTTTGGGCCTTGACCTTCGAGGTTCGATGAGTTAGCTTGATGGCTCTTTTCCCCATAAGAGCGGTTTGCATTTCTGTTTTGCTCATTTGAAAATTTCCTTCGGGTACTGTGAGAATACGTTGCCCCTCTAGCTTTTTCCGCTATTCTGCGATTTTGAAACTTCACCGCCAATTCGAAGAGCTCCTGCAATGTGCTTGGGTTTCTAATTTCGAAGTAGTCTTGAACAGCAGGTAACAATCTTGGTAAAATTATTTCAATAATCTCCGCATCGGGTTTCTTTCCATACAGCATATCCGTCAGCTTAATTTTTCGTAGAATAAAGTCCGTCAACTCTTCTATATCCCGTTGATAGAAACTATATAGTTCGGCTTCCAGCCTTGCTCGATCTTTCACTATGGGGAAGGCCTTTACTAACGATTTTTTGAAATTTTCAAATGTATATGTCTGGCTTCCAAATTCCCCTAATAAAAATTTGCCTATATTCTTCCACCATAGCGCGGCCTGTCCTCTTAGTGCAGATGTGGCGATGGCAACTTTTTGTCTTTCAGGCACAGGGTAGAGCTGAAAGTGATTTTCTAGGCCTTCTAGAAATATCGCCACCGAATTTTTTCCGTCGAAATTGACGTTTGGCTTGATTGACGCTCTCAAAGTCTGGACCAGGTATCCAAATCCTTCCAATTGGCTTGCCATTTCTTGGTGTTGTCCAGCGGCTTCCATCCGATTTTCGGCCATTTCAGTTCGATAAGTGTTCGGGCGCCAATGTAGAGTTGCGCGCCTCCAACTTGCACGCAACCAAGAGGTGACTGTTGAAACTGGAAAAATGACAGAGTCTTGCTAAAGGTTTAAGTCCCTTTTTATTCAACTTAAGAAGTTACAATTGCGTGCTCTTGACGCTCACAAACTACGCCGACCCGGCGGTAGAATAAAAATAAGAACCTGAAAAGAAATAATAACAAGACTCTAACTACGAGGCTCTAATACCGCTGCTAATTCAGCAAACTTTGAATATTACGTTGAACGATTAACAATTCTCCAAGGCAAGCACACAGGCCGAAACGCGGGGTTCTTCAATTTTTGGCTAACTACCTCCGCGCTCGTGAAGTAAGAACAGCACACCTCGAACTCGTTTCCTTTCTATTTAACTCAGAATACTTCCGCTGATAATTTGAATCCTTGCGCGTTCTACTAAAATTTACATACTCTGGCATTGGCAGTTCCAGGGGAAAGTAAGGCTTGACAGGAAAGATAGTTTAAACTTAAAATAAATGTTAGTTAAAATAAATATAAACCCTACATTATAAAAAATAATAATAGTAGTAAAATTAAACATATTCTTTTAAATAATAAGGTTTCTTAACAGTTCTACCAGATCGAGTAACGTAGTTATGTCCATTTGAAAACTTTGATGATACCATACCTCTTTCACTATTTGGTGACACTGTTAGGTTTTGAAGGACTTACAAGCACATCTAAATTTGTAGTGCTCCTACTATTTTCATGTATCTCGGGTTCATCTATAACTTCATTCTCATAGTTGTTTTGTATTGCAAACTCTTCCTGATTAGTTCCTTTAAGAAGGTCTCTTCTGTTCCTATCTACAATTCTTCCATCTGTTCTTATAATCCTATATGAATGTGGTCTTTCTGCTTCTTCTATAATTTTCCCTCTTTCATTTAGTTTTTTCCCTTTCTCTTTTATGTAAACATGATCTCCTGTTTTCAGTGGTTTTAACGGTTTTGCATTCCTATCACAATAACTTTTTTGTAAGGTTTGCCTCTTCAGTAAATGTTGTTTATGGTCTTCATATCGTTTAGCTTGGACAAAATTCTCTTTTATAGGCATCAATCCATTTACTTTTCTTCCAAACATCAATTCTGAAGGTGACATAAATTCATCTGAAATAGGAGAGTTACGATATTCCAGTAATACTAAATATGGATCCTTGTCAACTACAGCTTTTTCTAACATTCGCTTGACAGTTTGAATATGTCTTTCAACCATTCCATTAGATTGTGGGTAATTTGGACTTGAAGTTTTGGTTTCAAAATTCCATCTTCTTGCAAAATCTTTAAATTTTCTGCAATTATATTGTGGACCATTATCCGAATATACTATTTTCTGAATGCCGTGTCTTGCAAAAATTGATTTCAATTGCTTTATCACTGTTATACTTGACAAATCTTCCAAATGCCGAATTTCAACATATTTTCTAAAATAATCTATAACCATTAGATACTCCCTTCCTTGAAAGTAAAAGAGATCTGTTCCCAATACTTCCCAGGGACCATTAGGTATTTCTTTAGATATCATTGGTTCTTTAGTGTTAGCTTTTTGTAAACTTCAACATGTTTGACAATTCAGTACCAAATCTTTAATTTCTTTCGACATTCCTGGTCAATATAATATTTCTCTTACTTGGATCTTGCATTTTACTACTCCTAAATAACCATAATGCATTCTGCTTAACATACCTTTTCGTATACTTCTTGGTACAACAACACGGGAATTTTTAAATATTAATCCATTTGCTTCTGATAGTTCTTTTCTAAAGTTAAAATATGGTTTTGCCAGTTCTGGAACCATACATTTTTCATCTGGCCATCCAGTTTTAATTAATTTTCTTAAAACTTGTAGTTCTTCATCTTTTTCTGTTTCCAGTTGAAAAAACTTCCATTTTACCATTAGACATTGGTATACATTCTACAACCAATCCAGCATGAGCTTCTATGTCTCCTTCAAAGACATCAGGTCCTTTATCAGTGGAGGCCCATCAGCGGCCGAGCAGTAAAGTCGCTGAACACTGGTAGTTCGGTCCGAGGTTCGAATCCCGCGAACGGGTTGGCTGCATGGGCGTTTTCGTGGTTTTCCCCATGTGTAACGTGTATACGAGCCAGTTTCCCTTAGAAAGTCCTCCACGAAGGCATCCCTCCCCTTAGGCAGATAGCCCTCGAGGCTTTGCCATAATCACACACACACACACAATCCTTTATCAGTGAATGATCTTGATAGTGCATCCGCTATAAAAAGTTCTTTTCCTGGTTTATATTTTACCTCAAACTGATGTGGCTGTAATCTTATACGCATTCTTTGTAATCTTACAGGGCATTTATTTAATGGCTTTTTGAAAATTGATTCCAGTGGTTTATGGTCACTTTCCACAGTAATATATTTTCCAAATATATACTGGTGAAATTTCTCACACCCAAATACAATTGCTAAAGTTTCCTTTTCAATTTGAGCATAATTCTTCTGTGTATCTGTTAATGCCTTAGATGCATATGCTACTGGTAAATTATTCTGAAGTAAGACTGCTCCTAGTCCTTATTGAGATGCATCTACAAATAAAACAACTGGCATCTTTATATCATAATACTGCAAAACTGGTTTATTTACTAAGACATCTTTTAGTCTTCTAAATGCTTTTTCATGTGTTGCATTCCAGTTCCAGATAACTTGTTTTTTCAACAAATCTCTTAAACATGATGTCAATTCTGATACATTAGGTATAAATCTAGAAACATATGTAATCATTCCTAGGAAAGTTTCGAATTCTTTCACATTTTTTGGTGGTTTTATATCTAGAATAGCCTTAATTTTGTCTTCATCTGGTTTTAAACCATCTTTAGAAAATATATGTCCGATATATTTCACTTCATTCAGCCCAAATTTACATTTATTTAAATTAAATTTAACATTTTTTTCTCTGTCTCTGTCCAACAACTTCTTTAATCTTGAATCATGTTCTTTTTTATCTTTGCCCCAAACTAATAAGTCATCTATATATATTTGAACTCCTTCTAAATCACTAAAAATTTCAGAAAAACTTCTGTGGGAAAACTTCTGGTGATGAACTTAGTCCATATGGCAACCTCAAAAAACAATATCTACCAAACGGAGTGTTAAATGTAGTAAATTCACAACTTGAATCTGACAGTTTAATTTGCCAAAATGCTTTGTTTGCATCTAAAATACTAAATACCTCTTTTATCGTTTGAGATGAAATTTCTTCAAAGGTTGGTATGTGATAACGTTCTCTCAGTATATTTTGGTTAAGGTGCTGAGGATCTAAACACACTCTTAAATTATCATCCTTTTTCCTTACTACCACTAATGAATTCACGAATTCTGTTGGTTGGTTAACTTTCTTTATAATACCATCTTTTTCCATTCTTGCTAATTCCTTTTTTAATGGATTTAATAAGCTAAGTGGAATTTTCCTACAGGGTTCTATTTTACCAACAGCTCCTGGTTTTAATTTAATATGATATGTATATCCAGTTAAATTCCCAGTTCATTTAAACAAATCTTGATATCCTTTTAAAGATTCTGGCAACTTTTCATTGGAAACAGGATTTACTGTACAAATCCTTTGTATTAGGTTTAATTTTTGCAATGTAGGTAAACCTAAAATAGCTGGAACAGTTTTATCACATGTGTAGTGGCCCAAGTATTGCATGAGAAATAATTATCTTTAATTTCATATATTTGTTCATGTGTTTAATTATTTTATAAAATTAAATTTAATATTTTGTTAATATTCATATTTATATTTCTTTTATCCTGAATGGCAACAAGTAGTTCATATTTATATTTAAATTTCTTTATGCTGAATGGCAACTAGTTCTGATTCATGATTGCGAGGTTTCGGTTTCCAAACGTTGCTATTCTAGTAGCGTCGCATTTCGATAGCTGGAAAATAAAATGCAATAAACTTAGCTATTTGTTTATAATTCATGCTGTTCCTAATCATAAATTAAATTTATGATTAGGAACAGTAGTAGCCAAGGCCACATCGTGGTGACCCTGATTAATTTTCGACATGTCAACAAATGACTCTTCTGAAACTGCTATGAAAGATACGATGCAGTCACCAGAGCTTCATAAAGTGAGTGTAAAAATACCTCCTTTTTGGACTGATAAACCGGAAATATGGTTTCTTCAAGTTGAAGCTCAGTTCAAAATTAGTAATATCGTTTCAGAAGAAACGAAATTTAATTTTATTTTTCAGAAGAAACGAAATTTAATTTTAGTTTCACAGCTTGAGCCTAAGTTCGTCGAAAATATTTGGGACATCGTAACGAGCAATAGTGCCACAAAATATTCGGATGCTAAAATTAGGTTATTACATTTATTCAAAGAAAGTTAAAATGTACGGATTAAACGTTTGATTACTGGTATCGAACTTGGGGACATGAAACCAAGCCAACTTTTGCAAAAGTTGAGATCAGTTGCTAGAACAGATGTGTCTGAAAATCTAATCAAAACTTTATGGCTGGAGAAGCTACCTGACTCAATAAAAAATATATTATTAGTTAGTGATGAAGATGTAATCAAGTTAGCGTCTATGGCAAATAAAATTAGTGATATGAATCGGAAACCAGAAGTATTTAGTGCTAATGCTCCTTCCGTTCCCACAAATGATTTGTTGCAAAGAATTACCTCTTTTGAACAAAACATTGATCAAATAACCATTCGCTCAAGACGTAGGAACTCGGATTTACGTAATTCCCGTTCACGATCTCGAAGCCGATCTCGTAAACGATATGATCCTACTGGCAAATTTTGTTTCTATCATTTTCGATTTGGAGCAAAATGTATTCCAGAGAAATGCCGGCCTCCGTGTGCTTGGGTAAACAACGATTCCAAAAACCAGGAAAACTCGAATCTCCAGTAGGTTCAGCGGCAAACGCTTCTGCAGAAAATATGAAGGATTGTCGCAAATTTCGTTTATTCGTTCGTGACCGAAGATCAAATTTGCACTTTCTTATTGATAGCGGAGCTGACGTAATCATAATTCCTGCTACTTCACAGAATAAATGTAAAACTGAATACAAACTGTATGCAGCTAATGGCACAGATATTTCCACTTATGGCATAAAAACGCTAACTCTTGATTTGGGATTACGTCGTGATTATCAGTTTCCATTCATAATTGCTGATGTCACAAAAGGTATTTTAGGAGCTGACTTTCTTCACAAATATAAATTACTTATCGATGTAAATAAGAAACAACCCCTTGCACCTTGTTACGAAAAAGGATGGTTCATATCGTCCTTGCGGGGACTACCGACGATTGAATGCGCAGACGATACCTGTGTGGAAAAATCCCCCAAATGATTTATATATCGCCGTTAGAGGGCGCTTCGCTTCTGAAAAGGAATGTTAGTTTTTTAGTTTGCGACGTAGTTAGCAGTGAACCTTCGATGCAACGAAAGTTGCTTTGTAAATAAAATGATTATTTTTGTAGATTGTTGAAGTATTTCACTTCATTTAGAATTAGAACCACCTTTCGCAATATGGCGCATCGGTGCCGAGAACCTTTGGCTAATTTAGAAGTTTGTGTTTTTTAATTTTGGATATCATTTTATGCGAAGACAGCCAAGGTAAGCCTGTATTTTCTATTTTTATATAATATGGAAGATCTTATTGCTAAACTGAAATCGAAAAGAAAGGTATTGAGGACCGGAGTGTCCAAGATATTAAAGAAAATTGAAACCGAACTGAATAAAGATGATAGTAGTATAAATGTAAATGTATTAGAAGAAATTTTAGACCAGTTAAACGAAAAATCAAAATCCTTGAGTAATTTAGACGCAGAAATAGAACGAGAATTAAAAGTCGAAGAAGACGAATTTGAACTTGAAATCTCATCCGCTTTGGAATATGAAGAGAAAATTCAAGTGTGGCAGTTTAGAGGAAAGAAAAAGTTGAAAGAGTTGAAAAATTCGGACAATGCAAATAGAGACATTTCTAATGAAACCGTTACAGAATCCCAAAACGAAAGTAACAAATTCACTCGTCTTCCAAAATTAACGATCTCTAAATTTTATGGTGATTCTTCGGATTGGTTAGAATTCATAGGTCAGTTCGAAAATGCGATTGATAAAAATCCGAATTTATCAAAAATAGAAAAATTAATTTACTTAAAAAGCTTTCTTGGTGGCTCAGCCGCCAAAGCTATTTCTGGTTTCGCTCTCATCGAAAATAATTACGAAGCTGCTCTTGAACTGTTACGTTCCAGATTTGGTCAAAAGAACATCTTAATTAATTCGCATTTAGGACAACTCTTAAGTACTTCACCTGTTAGAAATCCTAATGATATAAACGGATTAAGAAAACTTTTAGATCACGCCGAAGTACAGATAAGAAATCTTGAAGCATTAAAAATAGACTCTGATACCTACGGAAATCTCTTAACGCCTTTAATTTTGAAATTACTTCCTAATGAATTCGTTCTTGATTATAGCCGAAAAATTAAAGACGAAAATTGGGATTTAAAAGGTTTGTTAGCCTTTTTGAGGAACGAAGTATTCAGTAGAGAACGCGCGGCTTCTGTTAATTATAATTCTAGAGAAAAATATTCGCGATTGGAAAAGCATTTGCCCTTCAAACATGAAAATTCTCCAGCCATAACGAGCAAGCCGTCTACAGTTGAGTTATTAGCGGCGTCATCCGAATCGCAGTGTCTGTTCTGCGGGAACACAAATCATAAATCTGCGGATTGCGAAGTTTTAAGTGTAGAAAAGAAAAAGGAGATCTTAAAAAGTGAATCGCGGTGTTTTTTATGTTTAGGTCGGTATCACCGGATCCAAAATTGTAAACAAAAAATAAACTGTGCCTTCTGCTTTAATAAACACTCGAAAGCCATTTGTTATTCATTCCATCAGAAAAAAGATAATGAAAAACCTAAAAAGAAAACGTCGGATTCGATCGTTATTTCCGCTGTTTCGTCATATAATTCCGATGAAAATAGATCTAATAAAATATTATTACAAACGGCTTCTGCATTGATTCGAAATAATGATAAATCTGAAAATGTCAGAATTCTTTTTGATAATGGCTCAATGAGATCTTTCATAACCAAAGATGTATCTACTAAAATGGAACTTCCGATTGTTAGAAAAGAATCACTTTCTGTTTATTCCTTTGGTGATAAAAGTGCGTTAGAAAAAACCTTTAATGTTGTTAGAGCAAAACTAGAAAATGTAAACGATCCTAATCTTAATATATATATTGAGCTTCTTGAAACCGAAAATATATCCAATACTGTTATCTCTCCTCCAGATTTTAACTTTGCTAAGAAAAATAAAATTTTACAAAATCTACAATTAGCAGATTGTTGTAGAAAAAGTGACAAAATTGATATTCTCATAGGGGTAGATTTCTACTATTCTATAATTACTGGTAAAATTAAAAGAATTTCAAGAAATGTAGTAGCCACAGAATCTTTATTTGGGTGGTGTTTGCAGGGTAAAGTAAATAATGATCATAGTGAATTATTAACTATGAAAGTAATTGTAAATGAAAACTTGATATCAGATCAGTTACAACAGTTTTGGAAGCTAGAAAACTTGGGTTTGGAAAGTGATACTCAAAACGACAAAACTGTTGATTTAGAAATTATGAAATCTTTCGAATCTGATATCAGGTATAAGAACTGCAGATACCAAGTAAAATTACCTTGGAAACCGAATTCAAAACATTTAATGGAAGATAATAGGGATATAGCACTTGAAAGATTTAAGAAATTGAGTAACAAATTTAAAATTGATAACTCTTTGTTTGTTCAATACACAGAGGTTTTAAAGGATTACGAGTTAAAACATATTATTGAACCAGTTCAAGAAGACAATCAAAATGATAAAACCCTATTTTATTTACCTCATAGAGCAGTCATCAGAAATGATAGAGCAACAAGCAAACTAAGAATAGTTTATGATGCTTCAGCCCATAAACCAAAAACACTCTCTCTAAATGACTGTTTATATACTGGTCCGAACCTATATCCTGATATTTTTGATTTATTGATAAAATTTAGACAAAATTCGATAGCCTTTACAGCGGACATTACACAAGCATTCTTACAGATAGAGTTAAATGAAGAAGACAGGGACGTTACACGATTCTTTTGGAAAGATGATCCTAATGATAACAATGAGAGTTTGAAAACCTTTAGATTTACTAGAGTTTTGTTTGGAGTAAAATCTAGTCCCTTTCTTCTCGCTGCTACTATTAAGCATCACCTTAAAAAATATTCAGAAATATATCCTGAAACAGTAGAACTCTTAAACAACTGCCTGTATGTTGATGACATTATTGGTGGTCAACAAAATTTAGAACAAGCCCTGAAAACAAGTTTAGAAATTGTGAACATTTTTAATGAAGCTAGCATGTCACTACATAAGTGGCATACTAATTCCAAAGAACTCAAAGATATTTGGCATCGCAATGAATTTTCGATGCAAGAATCTCCTGAAGTTGTCCCGATCAAAGTGTTAGGAATTAACTGGGATACGGATAATGATAATTTTTATTTTGACACTCAGCACTTGACAAATTTCATTTCCTCGTCGATCAACTCAAAACGTTTTCTATTGCAAACCGCAGGCCATATTTTTGATCCTGTCGGATTTTATGGCCCTTTCACTATAAGAATAAAGTGTCTGATTCAGGAAATTTGGTCTGCCAAAATTGATTGGGACGATGAACTTCCACCTGATCTTAGTTATAAATGGAAAGCCTGGTACGAAGAAATTGAAGAACTAAACCACCTCAGAATTCCCCGCTACTATTTAGAAGGAATATTAGATGCAGATGTGAAACAAATAGAACTCCATAGCTTTTCTGATGCTAGTTTGAAAGCTTATGGATGCGTGGTATATCTGAGAATAGTTTTGAACAATGGAACTTTTCAAACAGTTTTTGTTGCTTCCAAGAGTAGAGTCGCACCTCTGAAATCCCTTACACTTCCTAGATTGGAGCTTTTGGGTGCGCTTTTATCCGCTAGATTGAGTGATAAAATAGCAAAATCTTTAAAATACGAAGTAATCCCCTTCCACTGGACTGATTCTCAAATAACGTATTTTTGGATTCAGGGATCTCACGAAAAATTTAAATCTTTCATCAAAAACAGAGTTTATGAAATTCAGAAACTAACTGAAAGCAATAATTGGCATTATTGCCGTGGGAAAGATAACCCCTCCGACCTCATATCACGAGGAACTACTGTTGCTAATTTAAGAAGTTGTTCATTTTGGTGGTTTGGACCAGAATGGTTGCAAAACAAACGTATAGACTGGCCAGTTCAACCGAAGTTTGACGTGGGAAACGATAAGCAACTAGAACTCCGTAGTAAGATATCTGTTTATGACGTTGTTGTGAAAAGAGATGATCAACTATTGGATATAACAAAATTCAGTAATGTGCTGAAATATCTCAGAATTATGGCATGGGTTAGACGTTTCGTTGCTAAGGCAAGAAAACTGCCTGCTAATAGTGGAACATTAAGTGCTTCTGAAATTCAGGACACTGAAATTTTTTGTGTTCGTAAAGCCCAGATGGATTTCTTCACACCTGAAATTAAGGCTCTTCAATCTAACAAGTCAATTTCTCCAAGCTCTGATATATTCAGCTTGGCACCGTTTCTTGATGAAAATAAAATTCTTCGAATTAAGGGAAGATTAGAAGAAACCGAATATACAGTTGACGAGAAGCATCCAGTTCTTCTTCCTAAAGATTCCAAATTTACTGAATTAATTGTAAAAAGGGAACATAATAACGTTCTGCATGCGGGAGTTGCAGCAACTTTAGCCAAACTAAGACAGAAATTTTGGATTCCTAAAGGCCGTCAGTTGGTAAAGAAAGTCTTAGGGAACTGTTTAATTTGTCGGAAGTACGCAGTAAAACCAGCGAAACAAATGACAGCTCAGTTACCTAAAGATCGAATTGTTGAAACTCCACCTTTCTATGTTACAGGCGTGGATTTCACAGGTCCAGTTTACATCAGGTCTGGAAACGACATTCAGAAATCATACATCGTATTGTTTACGTGCGCTGTTACACGAGCGTTACATCTAGAACTCATTTCCAATATGTCTGCAAACAAATTCATTTTGGCTCTCAGACGTTTCATTTCGAGAAGAGGAAACTGTCGCACCTTTTATTCAGATAACGCGAAAACTTTCAAATATGCTGCCAAAGATTTACAGTATTTTTACAGCATAATTAAAAATACAGAGTTTCAAAATTTTCTAGCAAATGAAGGCTTGACTTGGAAATTTATCGTCGAGCTTGCTCCATGGTGGGGAGCTTTTTATGAACGCCTTATGAAAACCATAAAGGAACCGTTGAAAAAGATATTAGGCAGAGCTCAATTGAATTTTGAAGAATTTATGACTGTGTTGACACAGGTCGAAAATATTGTGAATAAACGTCCTTCGACCTACGTTTACAACGATTTACATGAACCTGAACCACTTGCACCGGCTGATTTTCTATTGATCGGACATAAGGATGAATATCCATACAACTTTGCTGAGATCCTGAATAACTCTCCAACAAGAAAGAGTCTAATAAAACGAAAAGAATATCAGACAACGCTTATAAAACAGTTCTGGAAAAAAATGGAAAAATCAGTATCTTCTTGAGTTGAGAAATGCTCACTTCTTCGGTACACCAGAAGCCAAGAAAAATCTTAAAATTGGTGATATAGTTTTACTTGAAGGAACAACTAAATCTAAGTTCCTCTGGGATTTAGGTCGAGTAATTCAAGTCTTCAAAGGACGTGATGGTCTTGTACGATCATGTGTGGTAAAAACTAAAAAAGGGGACCTTAAGAGACCTGTGCAATTGATATACCCCCTTGAACTATCAGACTGAAAATGAACTAAATTTGTAACCTTTTAATTTTACTTCTTGTATTTCATATTCACTAACATTAATTTTAGATAATTAGTTTAGTTATTACTAATAATTTACTGTTTGTAATTTGAATTAATATTTACGTATTGAGTAACATTTGAGTTGATGCAGTTAACTATATTTGTTTATTTTATAGAATTTCCTTTTGCAGTTTATATTTACATCAGTTGAATGTATTTGATATGTAAGTTGCTTTCTTATATTTTATTATTTGTATGCTGAAATAGTGATAATTTTTGCAAAAATTATCAGGTGGGGAGTGTGGAAAAATCCCCCAAATGATTTATATATCGCCGTTAGAGGGCGCTTCGCTTCTGAAAAGGAATGTTAGTTTTTTAGTTTGCGACGTAGTTAGCAGTGAACCTTCGATGCAACGAAAGTTGCTTTGTAAATAAAATGATTATTTTTGTAGATTGTTGAAGTATTTCATTTCATTTAGAATTAGAACCACCTTTCGCAATAACCTGATCGATACCCAATTCCTCGCATTGAAGATTTTCTTCATATTTTAAGAGGTACGAATATTTTTTCTAAAAGTGATTTATTCAAAGCTTATTTTCAAATTCCCATTGCAGAAGAAGACAAATGTAAAACGGCTATCATCACTCCTTTCGGTTTTTACGAATTTAATGTAATGAGTTTCGGTTTAAAAAATGCTCCTGCAACGTTACAAAGATTTATTCACGAATTCTTTAGAGGATTAGAATTCGTTTTTCCCTATTTAGACGATATACTCATTGCATCAAGTACCCATGAAGAACATGAAAATCACCTTAAATTAGTTTTCGAAAGATTACATACATTTGGGTTAAGAATTAATGTTTCAAAATCTGTATTTGCTGTTCCACAAATCGAGTTTCTAGGCTACCTAATTACACCTAAGGGTTCCCGTCCTTTGCCAAAAAGATTTAAGCTATTACTAACTACAAACGACCAGAAACAATTCATGAACTTAGAAATACTAATTACTACCTATTTCTCCATCTTCGTAATGTAACTTAGTTACTGGTGGGGGAGTAGTGTAGTGGCCCAAGTATTGCATGAGAAAATTATTTTTATTTCATATATTTGTTCATGTGTTTAATTATTTTATAAAATTAACTTTAATATTTTGTTAATATTCATATTTATATTTCTTTTATGCTGAATGGCAACAAGTAGTTCATATTTATATTTAAATTTCTTTATGCTGAATGGCAACTAGTTCTGATTCATGATTGCGAGGTTTTGGTTTCCAAACGTTGCTATTCTAGTAGCGTCGCATTTCGATAGCTGGAAAATTAAATGCAATAAACTTAGCTATTTGTTTATAATTCATGCTGTTCCTAATCATAAATCAATTTTAAACAGTAGTAGCCAAGACCACACATGCTATAACTTGAAATTCTATTTCATCCTTGTCCCTTTTCGATGTTTCACATAATAATTTACATTTTCCGACTACATCAATTGTAGTACCATTGTAATTATTTAAAGTGACTTTTGATTTAGTCAAACATTTATCTCTTAAGTTTAATTGTTTAAATTTAGGCAATGGTAACACATTACACTGAGTTCCAGTATCCAACTTAACAAATAAATATTTAGATATGTTTAATTTTAGTTTTTCAAACCATTCGGTTTTATTTTTAGAAAATGGATTTGTATCTTCTACTGACCCTAAAATATATTCATTACCATTATTATGTAATTCATGCTCTAAATTATTCTGTACAACATTAACGTTTTTATAAGTGCATATTTTAGAAAAGTGATTTTTCTTTTTACAGTATAAGCAAATCTTATTATAAGCAGGACAGTTGTATAACTTATGAAACGTTACACATTTTCTACATGGTTTTGGATTATTGTACTTATTCCCTTGATAGTTTGAAGAAGATTTAGTACTTTGTTGCTTTTGTTTTACATGATAGTTTTTCTTACAAGGCTGACTTTTTTCCTCTGAAGGTCGAAATTTATTACGTTTGATAGCTTCTATTTTATTTTCTTCAGTTAAAGTTTTCAGCTGAAGTTCTGCTAATTCAGAAGCTTTACACATTTTAATACATTTCTCCAATGTTAACTGATCTAACTTAATCTATCTTTGAGATTTTTATTTAGAATTCCTCTTACTATTCTATCCCTTATTAAACTTTCTTTTAATTCTCCAAATCCACAGTTGCTACTTAATTTCTTTAAATCGGTTAAGAAATCATCAAAAGATTCACCTACATGTGGTGTTCGACAGAAAAATATATGTCAATTAACACTTTCGTTTGCTTTCGGCATGCAAAAATTTTCGAAAGCTTCAATTAATTTGTCAACATCTTTCTTATCTTCTTAAGTATTAAACTTTTCAAGTGCTTCTTCACCAATAATGTGCAATAAAATAGGTACTTTAATTTCAGGTGATTTAGTAGTACCACCAGACGCTAACATATAAATTTGGAATTTTTGTTTCCATTTCTTCCAATTTTCGCTTAAATTACATTCAAAATTTAGATTACTTGGTGGCTTTAATCCATCCATATTTAGTTTAAAACTCTAAATATTATATATATAGGTATTTTTAGCCACTTTAAATAAAAATAAACAACGCACTTACCAGCGATATAAGTTTCGATTTCACTGTAAACAACTTCCCACCATGTTTTTGTTTAGAATATCTTTACCGACGCTGCATGGTTCTTCAAAAAAGATTTTCTTTTTTAATCAACGACGGGCTTCGCCATGTATTGTATTTTATATATTGTTACGAATTTGGTATTTAAAAAGCCAATGTTAGTTCAATTATAAATTAAATGGTTTTATTTCTCGCGCAATGCAGCGCGTGACGAATATTAAAAGAAAGCTAAGACGGAAAAATTGAAAATACAAGAGCGCGTGCATTAAATAAATAAATATCTCTTTTTGATTTCGAGAAAGTACTAGAAAATTCTAGCGTGTGATTTTAAAATCTTATAAAAGGAGGAAAACATCTCAGTTCGTAGTAGCATCGAAACTGAGCTTAAAAGCTAAACGCATGATTTATCTCACTATGATTAGGCCAGTTATGCTCTACGCCGCCCCAGCGTGGGCAATTGCCAATAAGACGGATAGGAGAAAACTAGAAGTCCTTCAAAACAAAATTTTGAGAGCCATCACTAACGCGCCCTGGTTTGTACGAAATAGCATCATTCATGCAGATTTGAAAATAAAGCCCATTCCTGAACAAATCCTCGTGGAGACGCACAACTTCTTCGAAAAAATGGATAATTCTCCAGGGCACACGCTAAGAGAAATCGGTAATTATGACCTTACGGTGGACAGCGTGGTGAAGAGACCTCGGTCAATTCACCATAATGCGCGGTGGTGATGTAAATATGTAAATAGTGTACACATGAAGTTGTGTTTTGTGCTCTATCTAAAATTATTTAACCAGTACTGTGTTACTGCCAAAATAGGCTATTTGCCTGGAAGCAGGCTAGAGACTCTAAATTAATTAATATGTGTTAAGGACTGTATTATGTGATCTCACCACGCCCACTGCTGTGGTTCTACTCCTGATTCGCTGCTGGACTGCGCACCCTATCTCAGTAACCTTACGCTACTATCCTGACCGAATGCATCATGCATGGACTTGAATGCTGGATGATTTTGTTTTCCAAGTACTAATTTCCCAATTTTCGTATATTCAGCTTGACTTCGCCACGGAATGATTGCACCTTGTTCTAATGCCACGCCCCCGGGCGAGGTGCAGTAGCACCTTAATGTACTAAAAACCGTGAATGGCCTTCATAGGCTGCACAGATTGAACAGGTCAAAACTCAATGTAGTTGTATACCTGCGGTGAATAAGAAATAAATAAATAAATAAATAAAGTTCGTAGTAGTTGCTTAGTTTTGTTGTTTGCAAAACTGCTCTTGTTGATTGTAGCGAATTCGCGGATTAGCTTTCTTTAGCTGTTTTGAATTACGTTTTATTGGACATTTGAGTAGTTAAAAGATAACTACTGTGAGATATTGTAATACTGCATTATAATTTGAGAAAATTTAATCATACTTGTTGTGATAATAATAAATTTTTGTTCATTTTTCATCGGACTTGTGCATTCATTTCGTAACGAACCCGTACGCACGCAACAATTTTTGGTGTCAGAAGTGGGATCTTAAATGCCAGTTAAAAGAGCGATGGAAGAACAATTCAGGCAAATGATGACTGCATTTGCTGCTTTCCAAGAAAAGATGGAAGGGGCCGTCAACTCTGAAATGAAATTGGTCCAGGAATCCGTTAAAGATTATATGAAAGCTGTTCAAGCTAGTCAAGAAAAGATTGAAGCAGGTCAAGAAGAAATGAAAAAGGAAATTACTTGCATAATAGAAAGTAAATTTGAGGCTATGGAAAACAGAGTGGACACGGATGAAAATAGAGTTGGAGAAATTGAAGAAAAGGTTTCTGCTGTCCAACAACAAATCGAACAACAAATTGATGAAAGAGTTTCTGCAGTTCCCAAAATTTAAAACCATCCGAATTGCTCCTTGGCAGGTGTATAAGACACAATTTTCTATCGTGGCGGATGCGAATGGATGGGATTCCCAAGCTAAGGCTTGTCATCTCGCCGCTTCTCTGAGAGCAAATGCAGCGGATATCCTGCAGAAGCTTCCCGAAAACCAAAGACTTGACTTCGAAGCTCGATC
The DNA here is from genome assembly GCF_044657685.1 of Stegodyphus dumicola. NCBI lineage: Eukaryota > Metazoa > Arthropoda > Arachnida > Araneae > Eresidae > Stegodyphus > Stegodyphus dumicola. The sequence continues at coordinate 43,385,218 of NC_140776.1, forward strand.
CGGCGCACTGGAGCTGCGCTTTGGCGAGAAATGTTTAAAAGACTACAGCAGGCTTCAGTTAAAATCCCGTCAGCAGAAGCCCACCGAATCACTCCAGGAACTCGCCACGGATGTTGAAAGGCTGTCCCAGCTCGCCTTTACGGAGTGCCCGAGAGAAACGAGGGAAATTCTGTCGCTGCAATATTTATCGATGGCATCCGGGACCCTGAAATACAGAAAGCACTGCGAATGGCGGATGTTAAAGATTTAAAAAGCGCTTTAGTGTGTAGGGTTTATATTTATTTTAACTAACATCTATTTTAAGCTATCTTTCCTGTCAAGCCTTTACTTTCCCCTAGAATTGCCAATGCCAGAGTATGTAAATTTTAGTAAAACGAGCAGAGGATTCAAATTTTAGCAGAAGTAATTGAGTTTAAATAGAAGCGAAGCGAGATTTTAAGTGTGCTTCTCGAATCACGAGCATGAAGGTTGCTAGGTAGAAATTTAAGAATCGCGCGTTTCGGCCTGTGTGCCTATTTCGGCAGTTAGTTGAATCTTTCAACTTCTTAATCAGAAAGTTTGCTGAATCTCAGCTGTATCATAGAACGCGGTTAAGTTAGTCACGTTTATAGAGCCTCGTAGGTAGTGACCTCGTTATTTATTCATCCTGTTAGTTATTTTTAATTGTACTTTTCTATTTTCGTTAAACCGCTGGGTCGGCGTAGTATGTGAGCGTCAAGTGAACGCAACTGTAATTTCTAAAGTAAAATAAAAAGGGATTAAACCCTTCTTACGAGTTTGTGTAATTTCCAGTTCATAGCAGTCACTACTACTGTTGCGGACAAGTTGGGGCCACGCAACATCACAAGTGTACGCCATGAAATTCGAGGCAGCCCAGCAAGCCACTCGTCGAGACCGCCACACAGTCAGAGCTGCTCAAGTGCAGGAGCCAGGGGATCAAGTCACCGCTCGTCTAGACGATTTAACTTGACAACTGAACTCCTTGAGACGGAATATTGGTGAGAAGAAACCGACCGTTAAGTGCTGGAACTGCGGTGCTGCAGGACACATACGACGAAACTGCAGAACACCCCCGGGTACGGATGTTAAGACCGCTCCTAACAAACAGCAGGGAAACTAATTAGCGGCCATCTCGCGGGGCGGAGGTTGCCAGATAATGAAAAGCCCCAGTTTAAAGCGTTTCAGATTTCTGCACTGAGAGGCGGCAGTAATGGACTTTTCATAATAGGAGATATTAAAGGAGTTCCCTGCAATATGACGATAGATACAGGAGCCAACGTTACCATCATCCGAAAAGATTTGGCTCAACACCTGGGAAACAAACTTATCTGGACGCCGCCCTGCGTTACCCTCCGGACTGTGTCCGGTGAGAAGATCGACATCGATGAAAAAGTAAACGTTAACATCACGTTTGGAAGTGCCGCTTACCATCACACGGCATATGTAGCAGAGATCACTGATTCTTGCATACTCGGATTGGACTTTCTAAGAAATACAATTTTTCCTTGGACTTTAAAAATAACGAATTGCATTCTACATCTGAGGACATACCCCTATTCGGAATTAATGATGGAGTGAAATCTATCCACAAGATTATAGCTCAAGATGATATCTCAATAACCGCAAGAACCGAGTTTTTACTTCCTGGGTCCATAGCCGAAAATAGAAATTTCCGCTACGGCATCATAGAATATCCCAATAACTGTAATAGCCCGAAAGGAGTACTAGTAGCCTCAACACTCGTCGACCTATCCAGAACGGTTATCCCGGTGAGAGTCGCCAATGTAACTGAGAAGGCGAGAGTTATTAAGAAAGGTGAAGTGGTTGCAACATGTACTCCAGTAACCAGCGTTGAAAGAAAGAGTAACATCCCAGAATCCGTGTTCTCAGAGAGCATTACATCGGAGTTACTGCAGAATGCGCAATTAAACGATAAAGAGAGGAATGCTGCCGATCGCGTCATTAAAGATCTTCAAGTTGTTTTCTTCCGCTCGTCTTCTGACGTGGGTCGAACTAGTTTAAGACAACATAGAATAGATACTGGCGATCATCCTCCGATCAAGCAATATCCAAGGCGTATACCGTTTGCTAAACAGGAAAAGGTGCGAACACTGTTAAAAGATATGGAAGAAGGCGATGTCATCGAGCCTCCAGCAAGTCCATGGGCATCTCCCATCGTTCTCATCAGAAAGAAAGACGGCTCAACAAGATTTTGCGTTGACTATCGCCGGTTGAATGAAGTTACGAAGAAAGACAGTTACCCTCTTCCTAGAATTGACGACATTCTAGACACTCTTTCTGGAAGTAAGTGGTTCTCAACGCTTGATTTAAAGAGTGGGTATTGGCAGGTAGAAGTGCACCCTGATGACCGAGAAAAGACGGCATTTACTACGGGACAAGGGCTTTGGGAATTCAAGGTGATGCCGTTTGGACTGTGTAATGCGCCGGCAACATTCGAACGCCTCATGGAGACTGTTTTGAAAGGCCTTTCCTACGAAGCCTGCCTGATATACCTGGACGACATCATCATCGTCGGAAAGAGTTTTGAAGAACATTTAGAAAATCTTAGGAAGGTGCTTCAGAAACTGAAAGAAGCCAATCTGAAGCTGAGACCCGCTAAATGCAAGGTGTGTGACTTACCTGGGACATGTCATCTCTGCAGAAGGTGTGTGCACGGATCCTGAAAAGATGTCAGCCGTTAAATCCTGGAAAAGTCCCGAAAATGTCCATCAGCTGAGAAGCTTCCTAGGGCTTTGCACCTACTATAGGAGATTCGTGAAGGACTTTTCTTCCATCGCAAGACCCCTTCACAAGCTGACAGAGAGCAAGCAAAAGGTCTTGCGGACAAAAGAATGCAAGGATGCATTTAACAACTTAAAAGAAGCTTTAACATCTGCTCGAATCCTGACGTATCCTCAGCTCGACAGACCATTTATTCTCCACACGGACGCGAGCAATGAAAGTGTCGGTGCGGTTTTGTCCCAAGAAATAGACGGCCAAGAACGTGTAGTGACGTACTGGAGCAAGTGCCTGTCTAAACCGGAGAGGAATTACTGTGTCACCAGGAAAGAGTTGCTCGCCATAGTCAAAGCTGTAGAACATTTTCATCATTATCTATACGGCAGAAAATTCCTCCTCCGCACGGACCATGCCTCATTGGCCTGGCTTTTAAATTTCAAGAATCCTGAGGGTCAAATAGCCAGGTGGATACAGGGACTTCAAGAATATGACATCACTATACATCATCGTAAGGGATCATCACACGGGAACACCGACACCCTGTCTAGACGACCTTACCCAGAATGCTGCCGATATTGTTCCAGGGTGGAAGCGAAATACGAGCTGCTGACTCCGGTCGCTAGACAAATTATCACATCAACATCAGCTGTTCGAGGTCCGTGGAGTGATGATGAAGTCAGGAAAGACCAGCTGGAAAATAGCGACATTAAACCCATTATTGATTTAATGGAGTCATCAAACAGAAAAACCTAACTGGCAGGACATTTCTATCTGTAATCCTACAACAAAACAATACTGGGCACTCTGGGATTCACTTCACATTCAAACGGCGTCTTATACCGGAAATTCGAATCGAATGATGGGATGACATTTCGATGGCAACTGATACTTGCAAGATCCCGCATTCCTGATGTCCTTAAAGAACTACATAACAGCCCTACAGGAGGTCACTTTGGAATTATGAAGACCTTACAGAGAGTTCGTGAGCGCTTTTACTGGAATAATGCAAAGGATGACGTGCAAGAGTGGTGCCGATCTTGCGATGCCTGTGCAGGTCGGAAAGGACCGAGGAAACGCAGCCGAGGCAAGCTGCAACGTTACAACGTAGGTGCGCCGTTAGAGCGTATCGCCTTTGACATCTTGGGACCTCTGTCACGAACTGCTGATGGCAACAATACTCGTTGTCATTGATTACTTCACCAAGTGGCCTGAAGCTTATCCTATTCCTGATTAAGAGGTTGTTACAGTAGCTGAGGTGATGATACAGCACTGGATTTCCAGGTTCGGAGTGCCTCTTCAGTTACATTCCAATCAGGGAAGGAATTTTACCTCGGTAGTAATCAAAGAACTATGCAATCTACTCGGCACTGACAAAACCCAAACGACGCCATTACATCCCCAGTCGGACGGTATGGTAGAGAGGTTCAATCGAACCTTTCTTAATAATCTCTCATTAGTGGTTTTCAGAAACCAGAAGAACTGGGACAAGAAATTATCTCTGTTTTTACGGGCTTACCGCAGTGCTGTCCACATGACTACCGGCTATTCCCCATCCCAGATGCTCTTCGGTCGTGACCTTCGTTTGCCTTGTGATCTATTATTTGGTCGCCCTCCGGATGCTCCTTCATCGTCTGAGGAATATATTCAAGATCTTCAGGCTCGTTTTGAAGTGATGCACAACTTTGCCAGGGATAAATAGAAGGGCTGGCTCATTTCTTTGTTCGACTCTTCGCCGACGCGAGCCTAATGGGGAGACGTAACAGGCAATAATCTGATGTCACTGTGATGCCACCTGTCCTGATTTCCCGCGTTTAAAACAGTAGTTTCATGAAGCTACGAGAAGATTTTCTAGAGGTTACATATCCCAAATTAATTTTAATAATATATATATCTGTTTTCTAATAATGTATATATTTAAAATAATTTATATATGTGTAATTTTAGTCAGTTTTTATTTTAAATTCTATATTGTAAAGTATCGTTTACGTAATATGGCTTTTTGCGCTGCAGTAACGTGCCGTAGCACTTACAGAAGTATGAAAGGATGAGATATTTTATTTTCATGGGACCAAAGGATCCAAATGAGAGTTTGCTTTTGACGAAAGAATGGATACACAAATGTCAAAGAGAAGATTATATTAATGTGAAGAGCGGGAAAATCTGCAGCGAACGTTTTCTATGCAGTGTTTATTAAGATGATATGAAAAATCGCTTGTTTGGATAGCCACAAAAAGAAACTGTTGAAATGGAATGCTATGCGGAAAGTGAATTATGATGACAATAATAAATCGAAATTTATGATGACAATAATAAATCAAATTTTAATGATTTTGAAATAAAACTCACAAATGAAAATGTAGATCATTCTGAATGTTTAAGGATAAACAAGAATGCATTGATAATTTGAAGAACAAAATAATATCCTTAGAAAATTGTATTAAAGTATTGAAAAATAGAGAAAAGGAAAATTTTAGAATGTTTGTTCAGCGACAAAGAAGGTGGACGACATCTAGACAGAAATTGGTATCAGAAATTAAAATCTCAAATAGCGAAATTTGGGGGGGGCGGGAGCACAAATCGTAGAATTTGGAAAAATGTCTAAAGCCTATTTTTCTAAAGACGTAGATTAATGCATTACTGAAAAAGAAGAAAAAATCTGGTGGATTAGTGAAAATATTTCACGTTGCATCGTCATAATAGCTCTGTCATCTTAAAGCTATGATTTTTGGAAAGAAAAAAAAATTAAGAAAAAAATTGGAATATCTTTACCTAGTATTATCAAATTAAAGAAATGGTGTTTATTTTATTTTTTAGTGTTTTCTAAATTTTAGTGTAGTCCAAGAATTCAAAATAATGTTCTTACTCTAAAGAAGGAAAGAGGCGAATATTTATATTCTGTAGAAAAAATATGCGTTCTCAGTTTCGACGAAATGCATATAGATTGAAATCTCTGCTATGACTCTAAACTGGACTAAGTTGGTTCTTTTCAAAATGTGCAGTTTGTTTTAATCAGAGGTCTCATTTCGCGCTCTGCCTCAAATTACTGAGAAACCGCGTCTTAGATAGAGGATTTGTTTTAGAAGATGTAACTGTTTTAAATTTTGATATTATTAAAGAGGTTTTAAATAGAGATTGAGAAGAAATCAAATAGTGTCACAAACTAAAACCAAATTATTTAATGGTCAAGAGAAACGAGAGACAAAAAGTCGCTCCAGAGAAAACATTATTTTCAAAAAATACCGCAAAAGGTATACTCTACCCACAGGAAATCAGAAAGCATCTGACTTCTATGAGTTAATCGATAATATCTTCGGTATTATGAATAGTACCAAAATAGTACCAACAAGAATAAGAAGTATTTAAGAAACTAATTTTGTTAAGTACTTGTTAAAGTTATTCTTATTCTCTCCTTTGTAACTAATTATTGATTAGATTTTGTGCTAGATTAGCATTCTAGATAAAATATAATAGTATAAAACATCAAAGTAATTGGCATAAAAAGACCTGCTTCCGTTACTCAAATTTTTGAAAAATTAAATAACTGTTTTAGGTACTCTGAATAAAGCTATTTTGTCAAAATTAAGGTAACAATCTTATATACATTTATTTAATTGTAATATAGATATAAGTATAAATTACAAAATTATTTTTAAAATATCTTTTATATTGAATCGGAAGAGAATTATAACAATGTAAAATTTACAATTAGGCAAAAAATAAAACGTAGGTTAGCAGAAATGTTGCCATATATGTCATATATGTTTAAACCTATGTCAATGTATGTTGTGTTTTGAGTAAATTCAAATAGCTGCTATTATAGTTATCTTAGAAGCAGTATAAAAATTCTCTCAGTTAGCATGCAAATAAAGAAATGATTAGAAATAAACGTGCATTAAATAAGAAACCTGCAAATAAAAATTTAAAAAAAACACGGAACTTTATGTTAAAAGAGTAGCACATTTTATCTATTGTTGCGTGCGTACGGGTTCGTTACGAAATGAATGCACAATACCGATGAAAAAATGAACAAAAATTTATTATTATCACAACAAAAATGCTTAAATCTTCTCAAATTATCATGCAGTATTACAATATCTCACAGTAGTTATCTTTTAACTACTCAAATGTCTAATAGAACGTAATTCAAAACAGCTAAAGAACGCTAATCCGCGAATTCGCTACAATCAACAAGAGCAGTTTTCTAAACAACAACAAACTAAGCAACTACTACAAACTGAGATGTATTCCTCCTTTTATAAGATTTTAAAATTACGCGCTAGAATTTTCCAGTACTTTCTCGAAATCAAAAAGAGATATTTATTTATTTAATGCACGCGCTCTTGTATTTTCAATTTTCCGGCTTAGCTTTCTTTTAATATTCGTCACGCGTTGCACTGCGCGAGAAATAAAACCATTTAATTTATAATTGAACTAACATTAGCTTTTTAAATACCAAATTCGTAACACTGCCCCCTTCCCAAGGACTGCACGTCCCGGGCAGTACAATCCCTGGACAGGAAGCTAAACTTACAACTGTGGCATAAATGCAACTGAGGCATAAACATTACATTACAATATCAAACAACATGAACAATAAATGCAATAACTAACTTAAACAAATCAAATGCTATCAAATACAAATCAAATACTAAATGCAAATCAAATACTAAATACAAATCAAATACTAAATACAAATCAAATACTAAATACAAATCAAATCAAATACATATTTAAAAACAAAATGGACCATAGTCTTATACTATTTACAATTATTTACATTATGTACTATGGCCATAGTAGTGAGCTAACATGTCGTAATGAACGACTTTAGGTTTAGAGTTCGAAGACTTACGTATCCGAACCACGACGTCATTCAGTCTGTTCAGCGCTGTATATGGACCATCCGAAGGTGACTGTAATTTAGGACCGAGTCCTTTTCGTTGAATCGGGTTCCACAACCATACCTTGTCTCCTTTGTTGGATCTATGTCTAGTAGCTCTCGTGTTGTATCTGGACTTCACTTTCTCCGTCGCCAGGTTGACTCGCTTTCGTACGGAACGGTGCATCACTTCAAAACGGGCCTGGACATTTTGGATGTATTCCTCAGGCGATGAAGGCGCATCCGTATGTCGATCAAACAGGCGGTCACAAGACAGACGAAGGTCATTACCGAGGAGCACTTGTGATGAAGAACAGTTAGTAGTCTGGTGTTTCTCTCCGACCCTAGTATGATTTCGGCAGCTTTCTGAGCTGGGTCTTTCAGACAAGGCGTAGGAGTTTCCAGGTGAGGATCCCTTCTGACGATGGATAGTCGTGTCCTCAGATGTTGACTGCAGTTTGTTGTTTTTGAAGTCTAAGGAAAAATTGTATTTCCTTAAAAAGTCCAATCCGAGTATGCATGGATCTGTGATATCCGCCACATATGCCGTGTGATGGTAGGCGGCACTTCCAAACGTGATGCTTACGTTTAACTTCCCAGCTATGTCGATCTTATCACCAGACGCAGTCTGGAGGGTAACACAGAATGGCGTCCAAATAAGTTTATCTTTAAACTGTTCAGCTAAATCTTTCCTAATGATGGTAACATTAGCTCCTGTGTCAATGATCATGTTGCAAGAAACTCCATCGATATTCCCATTAATGGACAGTCCGTTACCGTTGCCACTCACTGTATAAATTTTAAGCGCTTTAAAACAAGGTTTTTCATTATCTGGCAACCTCCATTCCTCGATATGCTCACTAATTTGTTTATTGGGTCGTTGCTGGGAAATGGTCTTATTTTCCGTACCTCGGGGTGTTTTGCAGTTTCTTCGTATGTGGCCTTCAACTCCGCAGTTCCAGCACTTTAGAATTAGTTTCTTTTCACTTCTGTTCCGTCTCAAGCCACTGACTTGTCTGGTAAAATTATCTGCTTTATATTCCGTACCCTGGGGTGTTCTGCAATTCCGTCTTAGGTGACCTTCACTACCACATCTCCAACACCTTTGAGCCACTTTCTTCTCGCTCCTACTCCGTATCAAAGCGTCGACTTGTCTGGCTAAATCATCTAAACGAGCCACCAGTTGATCCACTGGCTCATGGACTCGCACAGCTCTAACTGGGTAGCGATCTCTACTAGTTGCTTGCTGGGCTGCCTCGAACTTCATGGCGTACAACAGAGCGCTTTTTATGTCCTTTACATCTGCCATCCGAAGAGCTTTCTGTATTTCAGGATCCCGGATGCCGTCGATGAAATATTGCAGCGACAGGATTTCTCTTGTTTCTGTCGGGCACTCCGAGAAGGCGTGATGTGACAGCCTTTCAACATCCGTGGCGAGCTCCTGAAGTGTTTCGGTGGGATTCTGCTGACGGGATTTTAGTTGAAGCCTGCTGTAGTCTTTCAAACACTTCTTGCCGAAGCGCAGCTCCAAGGCGCCAGCCAGAGCTTAGAAATCTAGCCTTTGATTTTCGGGAAGCGTCTGCAGGATATCCGCTGCGTCTGCTCTCAGAGAAGCGGCGAGATGACAGGCCTTAGCTTGGGAGTCCCATCCATTCGCATCCGCAACGATAGAAAACTGGGTCTTATACACTTGCCAGGATGTCTTCCCATCATATGTGGATAGCTTCAGAGATGGACGAGCAGGCATCGGCAAGAATTTGAAATCATCACTCTTGCTCCCTGCCGTCGCTACGAATTTTTTTAAAGTTTCCATTTCTTTGGCAACTGCAGAAACTCTCTCTTCAATTTGTTGTTGGACGGCCGAAACTCTTCCTTCGACTCGTTGCTCCACAGCCGACACTCTATCTTCTATTTTATCTTTGACGGAAGAAACCTTTTCTTCAATTTGCCCGACTTTATTTTCGACAGCTCCTATTCTGTCTTCTATAGCCTCAAATTTACTTTCTACTACGCAAGTTATTTCTCTTTTCATTTCGTCTTGACCTGCTTCAATCTTTTCTTGTACAGCTTTTATATCTTCTTTAAAAGTTACTTGACCAGCTTCCAACTTTTCGTGAACGGCTTCCATTTCCTTTTTAACTGATTCCATTTCCTTTTTAACGGATTCTTTCATCTTTTCCTGACCAGATTTCATTTCATCTTTCATTTCTTCTTTAAATGCAGCAAAGGCTGATATCAACTGTCTTAACTGCTCTTCCATCGTTCTTGTGATTGGCATTCAAATCCCACTTCTGACACCAAAAATTGTTGCGTGCGTACGGGTTCGTTACGAAATGAATGCACAAGTCCGATGAAAAAATGAACAAAAATTTATTATTATCACAACAAAAATGCTTAAATCTTCTCAAATTATCATGCAGTATTACGATATCTCACAGTAGTTATCTTTTAACTACTCAAATGTCCAATAGAACGTAATTCAAAACAGCTAAAGAACGCTAATCCGCGAATTCGCTACAATCAACAAAAGCAGTTTTCTAAACAACAACAAACTAAGCAACTACTACAAACTGAGATGTTTTCCTCCTTTTATAAGATTTTAAAATCACGCGCTAGAGTTTTCCAGTACTTTCTCGAAATCAAAAAGAGATATTTATTTATTTAATGCACGCGCTCTTGTATTTTCAATTTTTCCGGCTTAGCTTTCTTTTAATATTCGTCACGCGCTGCACTGCGCGAGAAATAAAACCATTTAATTTATAATTGAACTAACATTAGCTTTTTAAATACCAAATTCGTAACACTATTATTTTAAAATTGAGTAAGCATTATTAAATTTTTTAATGGTTCAGTCTAAAATGCATAAAGCAGTAACATTGCCTCTTCCAAATTATAGCTATCTTTCACACACAGCTCATTTTAAACGCTGGTTCAAAAACGCTAATTTCCAAGCTGTGAATTATATTGGCGCGCTCAGTGTCATCATGGCTACGTCATCACTTCTCACTTTCTGCTTCAGGGGGAAAAGCTCTACGAGTTAGCCCTTCTCTTCTAAGTCCTGCAACTTTGCACGAGAGCGAGTCAACTTGGCGACGGAGAAGATGAAGACCCGATACGACACAAGAGCTACTGAACATCAATTCCACGAAGGAGACAAGGTGTGGTTGTGGAATCCGACTCGACGGAAAGGGCTTTGTCCGAAATTACAATCACCTTGGGATGGTCCGTACATGGTCCTAAACAGGCTAAATGACGTCGTGGTTCGGATCCGTAAGTCTTCGAACTCTAAATCTAAAGTCGTTCATTACGACAGGTTAGCTCATTACTATGGCCATAGTGCGTAATGTAAATAATTGTAAATAGTATAAGACCATGGTCCTTTTTGTTTTTAAATGTGTATTTGATTTGATTTGTGTTTAGTATTTGATATGCATTTAGTATTTGATTTGCTTAAGTTATCTATTACATTTATTGTTCATGTTGTTTGATATTGTAATGTAATGTTTATGCCTCAGTTGTAAGTTCGGCTTCCTGTCCAGGGATTGTACTGCCCGGGACGGATGTTTTTTGATATTGTAATGTAATGTTTATGCCTCAGTTGTAAGTTTGGCTTCCTGTCCAGGGATTGTACTGCAGTCCTTGGGAAGGGGGCAGTGTTACGAATTTGGTATTTAAAAAGCGAATGTTAGTTCAATTATAAATTAAATGGTTTTATTTCTCGCGCAATGCAGCGCGTGACGAATATTAAAAGAAAGCTAAGCCGGAAAAATTGAAAATACAAGAGCGCGTGCATTAATTTAACTAAAGTAACTTATGCTATTTTCTTTCCCAACATTTTCATAAATTTTTCAAAAAACAGCAGCAGACAAACAACATAGAATCATATACAATACAAGAGCACAACCGCACACACCAAAATATATATATATGTGTGTGTGTGTAAATTACTGAGTATATGTATTAAAAACACAAATTAAACATAGTATTTATTTAGTTAACTATCATAATTTATTACAAGATTAATTATTTTACTATCATAATTTATTACTAGTTAACCTTCTAAAACCGGCCCGAAATTCTCATAATATAGCCTTCAGACCGGCACGATCCGAAACAGTTTTACCCCCTCTTTGACATTTTCCTAATGAGAAAAGTCGTTAGTCCCCCTCCATGGATGAAGTAAAATTTACATGTTTGTCGGACGCTTACGTCCCATAGTAGAGGGGTTGCTCGATTTGCAATTTTTTCGATGATTATTTTGCTTTTTATTTAAATGAAGTTCTAAATAAATAGTGCATAAATAAATATGCAGTACTGGATGCATATCCAGTGCACAATTTATTTAGAACAAAATGTATGCAATGTTTATATTTCACTCACTATTTCTAATCAATCTCGCAAATAATTTGTGAATTTTTTAACTTTGTTTTCACTCTTCATTTATATTCGCGTATTTTCGTATTAGAAATTAGAAAGCGAGAACAAAATTTAACAAAATATAGTAAATGCGGACTAGATTTTTAAGTCTGCAGGCTGGAATGCGATTTTTAATAACATATTTTCATTAATAAAATAATGGTAATGACTAATTTAATGAAACAATAATAATAATAATATTTATTACCATTAGATGATTAGAATGAGATTCAATACAATTAGATTTTGAGATGAACTTACAGCAATAATAAAGCTTTACATAACAATAACAGAGATTTAAATCTGTTTTTTTCGATAATTTTGTTATTATGATATAAAAATCAAAATCCGAGATACATTGGTTGCGTTTAATCACTTAACTTTAACAAATATTACATTGGACTATCAGGCAAAGAAGGTATATCTTTAACGAGAATTTTTCTTTGTAAAATTGGCTTTTGTTTATGTTAGCAAAGAAAAAAATCCGTGACCTATACATGCAATCATCAAAAGAATTTTGAGAACAGTTTTAAATGTTCATGAAGAATTAATTATACGTCAATTTCTTTTCATAGGTAGAAATTTCGTCTAAAACCATCGTTATATCCAAAGGTTGAAGTCTATTTCATTTTCAACGAATATTCTATTTGCACATAATATTTTCTAATTTATTTTAGAAAGAGTAATCTTTCACGTTTTCAAAAGAATAAGGATATACTGGGTGTTGACACAATGTAGTAAATCTGTTTTTCATATTTCTTCCAGTAATGAAAAAGATTACCCTGGAATATTTTCAAAGCAAAATTGAAAACCGTTTACTCCAAATTTTGCATAAAGTATCTTCTCGTGTATTTTTTTATTTAAAGTGTGTAATTTTCTCTTTGAAAATATCAAAAATCATGAACGGAACAAAATTAATTCATGAGAAATAACTTTGAAATGCAATAATTCCATCGTAATATGAAATAATGTAGAAAAGTGCAATACAGTTTATTTATTCATAAATAATCCCCCTCATATGCGTAATTTATGTACTGTCGATTGAGAAATATAGGTTAGTAAATTAAACCGGTTATTTCAATAGTTTTCCTTTATCAATATTTTTACAGGCCCTTCAGTAGAGCGGTAAAGGTGGCTGAACACTTGTAGCTCGCTTGGGTTTGAATCCCGGCTAAATAGTTGGATTCACGGTTTTTGTGCAACTTAAATGCAAGCCAGCTTCTCTTAGAAAGTCCTCCGCGAAGGCATAACTCCCCTTATACAGGTAATTGTTGTGTGCTTTGATGTAATTCAGTAAGCGAACAAAATTAATCCAATCAAACCCGAAGAACGGGTTGATTACATGTGGAGTTTTCCACCAGGAACGTAAATGCGAGCAATTTTCTCTTATAAAGGTTTACACGAAAGCATCCATTCCCTTAAGCAGATAGCGTTCGCGTGCTTTTCCGTAATCCAATACTAACTTTCATACATTTAATAGTAAGTTCACATACACCTTATTACAGACAAAATAACAACCTTTTTTAAAGATATTTTTTATTAACTTGTCTGAATTCCTTTATCTCTTGAGGAGTATAAGAATTTCAGCAAATAAAACTGGCCGAAATTTTATACAATGTAACTGATGTTTTGATTCAATTTAGAAGTAACGTGAGCTTTACTGATATTTAAATACTTTTTGGCAGATCTCATCCTAAAAGAGGGTCTAAAGATAAATTGATTTTATTTAATTTACAATCAATGAAAATCATTGAAAGCAATCACTGAATGAATGAAAATCACAAAAACTATTATGCATACAATTGTCTCTTATTTATCTCCTGATAGATCAGACAAAATTGCCTACATAATAGAAGCACTTTGAAAGAGTTAACAGTTCTTAAGGGTTTTATGCACTCCACAAAAAAAATGTGTCAAAATAAAATCTTATTATTCATAAGTATGAAAAGGAAGTAAACGATAAAAGCGGTTTTACCTATTTTCTAGAAGGGCATTAAATCTAAAATATTAATTTATTTTTTTATGATTAAAAAACATTAAATATGGTAAACTTAAAGAGCGTGCAAAATCGCTGACGTTTTAATCATAGCAAAAGTCAGTACTAAAAAATTTAGCATTAAAATTATGAGACAGATTGAGAAAGAGATGGCCTCTATTTGATTTTCAAGTATATTGGCGCGAGACGAAACCTGCGGTTTTTGCCAAAATGTAGCCAAACTGATAAGAAGAGGGAAATAATGCGTAGCCAGCGGCTACTCTGAGCAGCGACAATGGACCACCCAGAGATCTACAGATAGGCGATTAACTAAAATGGGGAGGGAATGGATGGTACGACAGTTGTACCAATGCCGGCGTCTGAGAAAGTCATTCTCCTGTTACAACTGCTGTACCAGCCGGCTTCAGAAAGTTAATTAATGCTAGTATAACACAATGAGGCACACTGTTATTTATATAAGCTCATAGTTCTAAGAATTCATTTAAGGCGGTGAAGAATAAACCATCCCTTACATATGGACATTTAACAGATAGCAAGGAACAGTATGAGAAAAAATCGGTGAGGTATAATATTATTTAAAGGCGAAAATATATTTTGTGAACTGATAACGTTGGCGTCTGTTTGGAATTGATTCCCACAGGAAGCCACAAGCAATGAGCAAATTCAAGTATTTTTTAATGCTAAAAACTGATGAAAAATTTAAATTTATTGATTTAAAGGCACTTATAGAAATTTGATTTAGTTTATGTTGGTGTTTTAAGATTGGCATATATATAACATTCTCAAAAGAATCATCCACTTCTAACAAAAATACATTATGGCAATATACAAAAAGAAAATCAGACATAAGAAACCTTACCACATTCTACCAAACCATAATAATGAAAAACTCTCTCTTTCAGATACATTTTTAACTCATTCTTTTTACAATTTAATATCAATGTTGCCAAAATATTAAAAATTAAAATTATGCTTTATAAACAAACACTATCAATTCCCCCCTTATTTGTATTTAAAGATATAATTTTAATCAGTCAATCATGTCCATACTTTAATTGTTCATCTTTTAATTTCACCCTAAGTAGATACTTTGTTAAAATATCCGCTTCTTGATTTTGTGAACACACAAACTGAGGAATGATTTGATTCATTTCATATTCATCCTTAACAAAGAAATATTTTCTATTAATGTGCCTTGAACTGCTACTTTGTTTTGGTTTTTTAATCCAATCTATTAATGCTTGACAGTCTGTTTTAATTCCTATTGGTTTGTCAATTAGATCATCTTGACCCAATTCTTCAAGTAAAAAGATGTACCATTCAACTTCACATGCACATTCACAGAATGCTAAAAGGTCAGCTTCCATTGTAGATAGAGCAACTATTCTTTGTTTGTTGCACTTCCAATTTATGAAATTTTTGCCTAATTTAATGAAATAACCACCAAATGATTTTTCATCTTCAGTGGTACACCAACTTGCATCTGATGTAGCATTTAATTTCCCATTGTCTGAAGTATACACTAAACAAGTATTTTGTGTTCCTTTAATATATCTAAATATCCTCTTTACAGCTTTCCAGTGTTTCTCTCTGGGATCTTGATTATATTTTGACAAATTACTTACTGCAAAAGCTAAGTCTGGCCTTGTGCCTGTTGCTAAGTACATCAAAGAACCTAATGCTTCTTGATATTTTGTCTTCGACACAGGTGGCGAAGATGCTATGTCATCAAGATTTTCACCCAATAGTCTTGATAGGTTTTACATTCATCCATTTCAAAGTTTTTTAAGATTTTAGTTATATAGTTTTTTTGACTGAGTATAAGTTTTCCAGATTCTTACCGGATGTCTATTCCTAAAAATTTTTGTGTTTGAGTGACTTCTCGTAATGTGAACGATTTAGATAGTTGAGAGATGATGTCATTTATCTCAGAATTTGAGTTTCCAATCACCATTAAGTTATCCAAATATACTGCTATGATACAATATTTGATCTTTATAAATATAAACACACGGATCTGACTTTAGTCTAGTTAAATTCTTTTCTTTAAGAACTTTACATAATTCATCATACCAGCATTTTCCTGATTGTGGTAATCCATATATACTTTTGCTTACAAGATATACTTTGTTCGGATCTGATATAAAGCCAGGTGGTTATTCCATGTAAATTGGTTTATCCAAGTATCCATTTAAATATGCAGTTTTTACATCGAAAAATCTTATTTTGTAGTTTGTGTAAACTGCAATCGATAGTAATGTTCTAAAGGTTGCAAGTCTCATTACTGGGCTAAATCCATCTTCATAATCAATTCCTTTTTTTTTATTAAATCCGGCTGCTACTAGTCTTGCTTTGTAAATTGTTTCTAAATTACCCTTTTCATCCCTTTTTGAGAATATCCAGCGGTTTTTAATAACTTTCTTATCGATGGGTCTTTCAACTAATTCCCAGACTTCATTAGCCTCCATTGAACTCAATTCTTCTGTCATTGCTTGTAGCCAGAATTCACTTTCAGCAGATTCTATAGCTTCATCATACGTCTTATGTAATCCTTCATTTGTATTGTATGCTACATAATCTTTTTAATTTTTCTGGAGGCTTCGTAGTTCGCGCTGTTCTTTTCTGTACAGAATTTCCATGATTATCATTTCCAGGCTCTGCATTTATTTGTGGATACTCGGTTGGCTTTTCCAATGAATTGTTATCATCGTGTTCATCATCACTATTGGATGGCAAAATTTTCTCAGCTTCTTTATCTGTTGTATTATCTTCTCTATAGTATCTGTTAGTTATTTCTGAATTATTTATATTTCCATTAGTTTGTTCCTTATAAAAAATAATAAGTTCTTCTAATATTTGATTTTTATCGAAATTTAAATGATTTTCTTTTAGTAAAGGTGATCCAAGTTTCTGTTCATCAAATTTTACATCTCTTACTTCTTGAATTTTATTTAGTTCAGGGATATAAATTTTGTATGCTTTTCTCTTCATGCTATAGCCTATCATAATTCCTTTTTTAGCTTTTAGATCCATCTTTCTACGTTTTTCTTGTCTTATATGAACATATGCTTCACATCCAAATCTTTTAAGATAAGTAATGTTAGGCTTGCGTCCTTTATATAGTTCATATGGTGTAAACCTTTTATCATTTTTTGTGACTCTTGTTATTCACATGTACAGCTACTTTAACGCTTTCAGACCAAAATTTTATCGGTAATTCTGCATCAATTAACATACTTCTAGAAGATTCAATTATAGTACGATTAAAACGTTCAGCTTTTCCATTACTTTCCGGAGTATAAGGGGTTGTAAGTTCATGGTTAATTCCCATTTTTTCAAAAAAATTTTATAGTTTTAGCTAAAAGCTCACTACCATTATCACTACGAATTCTTTTTAGTTTCTTTCCTGTTTGTCTTTCTTCTTCAATGATAAGTTTGATTAGAGCTTCTGAAGTTTCACTCTTCTTCTCAATTGTTATCACAAATGTAGAATTTAACTTAATTCACAGCATGAGAGCACGAAGTAATATTTAAATGGTTTATTTAATAGAAAGAAATAAAAGTAATTAAGAAAAGTATATAAAGATGAAGTTAACGGCATGCAGGATTAACATAATGATGTAGTCCTTTTACACAAACATTTAAATAGTATGATCGTTTAGAGTCATCACAGCTAAAGGCATAACATCAAAAGCACAATCTAAATTCATAAACTCTTGAAGACGCGTGAGCCGTCCGCTCACGTCTGCCATCCGCTCTCGACCAGGTCTCAGCGCTGTCTGGGATGATTCTTACTGCGCTGGGCTGTACTGATGACGTCATCTGATATTCTAATTCGGCATTGGATGTTGATAACTCCCACAGCTTCGGCCAGCCTGAAGAGGCATCGTCCTCGATGTCTGTTGAATGGACATCACTATCATGTACCTGCAAAGAGAATAAAAAAAAAGAGAGAGAGTATCAGGTCCTTAGGTTTTGAGCTGATACAAGCTTTAAATCAATTTGATTATGGCTTCATATGGTCAGCCGCAGTAGATGTAAAATTTGGTCCTTCATGGCATCCTACTTTCTCGACTTCATATCTGTCATTTGATCGAACAGCTATGATTTTATACGGTCCATGAAACTTAGGTCGTAGTTTCAAACCAGTTCCATATTGAGTTCTCTGAATGGCTACCAAGTCGCCAATCTTGTATAGTTTCGGTTTCTTACGTTTCTTGTTGAATTGTTTTCGATTCTCTTCTTGTATCTTTAGAATGTTGTTTTTCGCATCTTCTCTTATCTCATCACGTTCTTGCATCAAATGCTTTAGATATTCTTCATTCAATATCTCACTAATTCTCAAATCTTCTTTGTTCTTCATTTTTGTGCCTATGAGAAGCTCAAACGGTGAACATTTCGTACTTCTCGTAGTCGTACTGTTGATGATTCTCTGTACATCTGGAACATACTTAAACCATTTCGTTGAATCTTCATGTGATAATTTTGACAAAACAGGAATCAGAATTCTATGATTCGTTCAATCTGTCCGTTACCTCTTGGAATACCGGTAGTAATTTTGGCATGTTCTATTCCTTCTTCAGTACAATAAGCTGAAAATTCTTTCGATGTAAAGGCACTACCTCGATCTGAAATGATTCTGGCTGGATTTCCAAATACAGTCTGTTGTTGCTTCAATTTTGAAATAACTTCTTGCGTAGTTGGTGATTTCACTGGATAGAACCAAGTAAATTTCGTAAGAGCGTCGACAACAGTCAGAATGTGTTGGTATCTCTTGTTCGTCGATGGAAGAGGTCCAATAAAGTCGACATGATATGTACTCAAAGGAACGTTTTCTTTCGGTACAGGATGAAGAAATCCTTCTGCTTTTCCTTGCTTCTTGTTGTACAGTATACATTCTATACAGTTAGCAATTACTTTTTCAACTTTGCATTTCAGTCTGGGAATATAGAATTCTTGCTCTACAGCATTCACAGTTTTATCTACAACAAAGTGACCTTTTCTATGTACCTTCTGTATGATTTCATTCTGTAAGGATTCTGGCACTACAAGAAGATCTTTACCATTTTCAAATTTGTACAAAATATCATTTCTCACGAAGAATCTATTTTCTTCTCCCTTCTCAACTAAATTCTTTATCAATTTCACATGTTCATCTTCATTCTGTTGTTGTGCTAACCGAATCTTCTCAGTTACATCGGAGGTGTATGATGTTAAAATTAAAGCATTTCTACTTAAAGCATCAGCATGTTTCATTTGGCTTCCTGAACGATGTACAATTTCGTAATCGAATTCTTCAATAAACATTGCCCATCTCGCAATTTTAGGAGTTAAATTTTTCTTATCTTAAGTTTTCTGAAAAGCACTACAATCAGTTACAATTTTGAATTTGGAGCCTAACAAATAGTTTCGAAATTTCTTCAGAGCTTCTATTACTGCAAGGGCTTCTAATTCGTAACTACAGAGTTTCTCTTGCTGCGGTGAAGTCTTCTTACTCTTATACTGGATTGGGTGATAATTACCATCATCAGACAATTGGAGTAATACCGCACCAAAGCCTTGACTACTAGCATCAGTATGAAGTTCTAATGGATATCCTTGCCTAAATATGCGTAGAACAGGTGCTTGAGAGAGAATTTCTTTTAATCTGCAAAACGCTTCCTGTTGTTCGGAATCGAACTTAAAACCAATACCTTTTCTAAGTAAGTCACTAAGAGGTTTAGCTATTTTAGCATACTGAGGAATGAATTTACGAAAATATCTCGTTAGTCCTAAAAAGCTTTGTAGTTGTTTACAGTTACGCGGTTGTGGAAAGTTTCGAACAGCAACGGTTTTGGAAGGTGATGGTCTAATAGTTCCGTTTTCAATTACATGTCCCAAAAATTCAATTTTGCATTTTAAGAATTGGCACTTTTTGAAATTTATTTGTAACCCATACTCCGAAGCAGTTTTGAGTACTCTTTCTAATTTGTCTAAACATTCAACTTCATCATTAGCCGGTATGACTATATCATCCATATAAATAATTAGTACACCTTCATTTAACAAGTCACGAAATACTGAATAAATAAACCTTTGAAAAACATTTGGACTAATACATAAACCAAAAGGAGCTTTAAGAAATTCGTAAATACCATTATGTGTTACAAATGCGGTATATTTGGTGCAATTTTCGTCTATGTCTACATGGAAAAAGCCATTTTTCAAATCTAGTGTCGTGAAAACTTTTGACTGTTCTAAGCGATCAAGTACTTCCGGAATTAAAGGCAGTGGAAATTTGTCTTTAATAATCTTCTTATTCAATTTCCGATAGTCCACGCATAAACGTTTCGAATTATCACGCTTGTTACACAAAACAATAGGCACCGAATAATTAGAATTGTTAGGCTTTATTATGCCTTCTTTTAACCATTCCTTAATTTGATCGTCAACAATTTTTTGTTCCGCGAAAGACATGTATCTTCTATTTTGGCAGACAGGAATTTCATCGCATAAATTTATTTGCATCTTGAAGTCAGATTGTCTATTTTTCCGAGGCTGGTACGAATTAATTAAATTACACAGTCTTTCTTTATGTTCTGCATTTGAAATATGCGATAAATCAATCTCGTTGACAGAAATAGCATTCACCAGATGGGAAAGGTAATTAAACGTCGCGCTACTTCCGCTTTCGGGACTTTTGTTTACATTAACAGAGACGCCAGACGATTGCGAAGGATCATAAACATTCTTCAATGACATAGCAATATTCAAATTTCCCATAACGCAACGAACGTTAGAATTTCGATATGACTCAGCAGTTATTAGGTTTACATTACTTTTATTCCGATGAGAAATTATTTGAAGGCCATTCTCGGTAAAAGAGAAGTTAAACTGAATACATCCAAACCTAATACAATTTGATTACATAACGACTTAACAACATAAATTTTCGTACGAAGTGAAAAACTATCAATTGAAATATCAGAAATGAAAAAGCCGATGGGGTACGTTTGCTTTGATTCAATTCCGTTTAATGTGATATCGCTACAATTTTAATTAGGAGAACCAATCTGCTTGTGTAGCTCTACGCTGCATATCGTTACATTTGAACCAGTGTCAACTAAACTATCAACTAAATGATTATTTATTCCTGCAGTCTTCATAATTCTATCCTTGTCGGAAATTCGTTGTAATAAAGCTGCTTGTTGTGTCTCGGGGCTTCGCTCTGGACAGTCCGTTGAATAATGCCCGAACTTCTCACATTTTATACATTTTACACCCTTCGATTTGTTTACACAATGCTTTGAAAGATGCCCAAATTCCTAGCAATTAAAACATTTGACCTTATTAACATTAGATTGATTTCGGTTTGATGACGAAAGCTTACTTCTATCTTTAACTTGAGTGTCTACTTTCGGTTTCGGATTTTTAAACTTATCATTGTCCGATCTCATTTTATCATAAATTTTAAGCCTTTGTTTAAATTCAGTTATTGTTTCGCAACCATATAATATAGTTTTCCTAACCACAGAATCGGGAATACCATCAATAACATATTTAATTAATGAAGCATCTTCAATGTTACCTCGCGAACGCATTTCTTTCATTTTCAAAAAATACTCATCTAAAGATTCATTAGGCATTAATTTACGTTTACATAACATTTCATGCAATTCAGCAGAATTAAAAGCTTTACCATATTCAGATTTCAAAAGCTTTTTTAACTTACACCAATGATTAACTTTAGGTTCACTCTGAATAAATAGTTTCGCTTTACCTTTTAACGATCTTTTAGCAAAAACTAATTTATGCAAATCACTTAATTTCAAAGCGTTTATAACATCTTCAAATTCCTCAATCCATTTATCAACATTTTCATATGCATTACCAGAAAAAGGATTAACAATACTTTCAATATCAAAAAAACTAAGATGAGGTTTAAAACGATCTTGAATTGGAAGCTGCATACTGTTGTTTACTTGAGCCTCATTAAAACCAGGATTGTCTCTTTGATTATCATCAAGCATTACTTCAGAAATTTTATTAATAGTTTCATCTTCAATATCACTATTTTCTTCATGCAAAATATTTTCAAATAGTACAGATAAATCACATAGGAAAGAGACAATTCGGGTTACGACTTCCGTTTTTAAACCTTCTGAATTTATGCACAGTACATTGCAAATTTTAATTAACTCATTCAAAGTAAAACTATTCTGCACTGTATCTTTTTCTTATTAAATTCTTCAGAATCTGGTTTAAATATAAAGCCAGAAAATTCACGTAATCTTTTCCGGTTATTTCGGTCTCCATCAGTATTAAAAATAAGCTTATGCAAACTTTTGATTTCAGAACTTTTACTGTTCTTTAAAGCTGCTTCCAATTCTGGAATTTCTACTAACTTCATATTGGAAAGAAAGTTTTGTACTCACCCGACAGATGATTGTCGTCAATTGGGTAATCCACACTTTATACGAGTAATCCAATAAATCGAATAACTTGTGAGAACAGTTCACTCAGTTCACAGTTCAAAGCACAGTTCTACTACTCGAACATTTTGGAATTCGAGGCCCCACGATTGGTCGCCATATTTTTTGTAGAATTTAACTTAATTCACAGCATGAGAGCACGAAGTAATATTTAAATGGTTTATTTAATAGAAAGAATTAAAAGTAATTAAGAAAAGTATATAAAGATGAAGTTAACGGCATGCAGGATTAACATAATGATGTAGTCCTTTTACACAAACATTTAAATAGTATGATCGTTTAGAGTCATCACAGCTAAAGGCATAACATCAAAAGCACAATCTAAATTCATAAACTCTTGAAGACGCGTGAGCCGTCTGCTCACGTCTGCCATCCGCTCTCGACCAGGTCTCAGCGCTGTCTGGGATGATTCTTACTGCGCTGGGCTGTACTGATGACGTCATCTGATATTCTAATTCGGCATTGGATGTTGATAACTCCCACGCAAATATGAAATTACTGTAATCATCTACCACTGTTAAAAAATAACAACTTCCATCTATTGATTTCTCAATTGGTCCAACTAAATCTATGTGCCATAATTCTAAAATATCTTCAGATTGCTTAAATTTCACATTTTTATAAGATGTTCGTGTTATTTTACCCAATGTACAAGGTTCACAATTGTTTTCAGAAATTTTTACATTTTCTAACCCAATGACCGATGAGTGTTTTTTCATTTCTATCAGCCTTTGATAATTTATATGACCTAGCCTCTGATGGAATAGTGCATCATTAACATAACTAATTTTAGCTTCTTCAACAATATTTCCTTCAACTTCAAATTTATTTCCATTTCTGTTAGCTATATATAGAATGTTTCCCTGTTTATTGATCACTTCTGCTTTATTTTTGGTAAAAATTACTTTTAAATCATGATCTACAATTTTTGATACTGACAGCAGATTTTCACTTAAATTCGGTACTCGCAGAACATTTTCTATTTCTTATTTCTATCAGTTTGCCTTTTAATGTTACCGATACCAACTGACTTGATCATGGCCCCTTTTTCAGCCGTCATTATTTGTCATTCTTTATCTTTAAAATTCTAAATATTTTTTCATTAGTTGCCATGTGAGATATGGCTCCTGAATCAATAATCCATTTAATTTTTCTATTCTCTTGTTTATTTATTTTATTCTTTTCTATCTTGATTAAGATATGAGCTTTCTATTTTCTTAGATACTTCAAATAAGCATGTAGCTGATTCATATTCTATTTCCTTGCTTGACATTCTATAAGTTTTATTTGTTACATTTCTCTGCTGTTGGTGTTCTTGTTTAGTTTTCATTTTACATTCAGTTGATTTGTGGCCGAATTTTCCACACAAAAGCACTTTATACTATTATTATTATTATTATTTCGACATTCTTTTATTAAATGTCCTAATTTTCCACAATTAAAGCATCTTCTTTCATATTTCGATTTTATCCAGTTTTCTTTTGCCTTAGAACTTACTTCTATTTCTTTTCCTCTTTGTTTATTTTTTCCTTCTGTTTTTTTTTAAAGCTTCTTTGTTGCTTTTAATAATTTTAACATCAAATTCAAATTCCTTTCTAAGTCCTTCTAGTATGAAGTAAATTAATTCTTTATCTGTTATTTCATCTCCAACTTGAATACTTTTACTTTTCAGAATAACAGCTCTATTCATATAATCATCTACTGATTTATTTTGTCTCATTTTCAGTTGAGCTAATTCTATTCTACATTTGATTTGAATATCTTCTGTTCTTGCCGCCATTTCATTTTTGATTTTCTCCCATAACTTCTTTGCGTTCTTTTCATTCGCATATTTTAACGCTTGTGGAGCTGTCATAGTTTGATTCATTATATTTCTTGCTATCGCGTTATTATCATCCCATATTTCCCAAGTTTTTATTTCATTTTCGAAATTAACATCATCCTTTTTATATGGTTTTGGTGGTTCATCAGCTTCTATCACACTTCTCCATATCTTTAAACTTCTTAATTGTTTCATAAGAAGAAATTGAATTTAATTAAATAAATTTAAATTTAAAAACAAATTTAATTAAATAATTCTTTGCGCCATTGCTGCAAGGAATGAAATTTAAATTTAAACAAATTAAATTTAAATTTTAACTAACACGTATGAAAGTAAAAAAGTAAAAAAGCAAATTTAAAGTCAAAATTAAAAAAAGCAAATTTAAAGCCCAAAAAAAATGTGTAAACATATAAAAGATTTAATTCTCGAACTAATCTACAATATCATTTAAATTCAGAAGCATAAGCAAATCAAGTGCAAAACCAAACCATGAAAATAAATTTAGCACATTAAAATTAATCCAAACAATTTTTTTAAAAAATGCATTAGTGAATGAATGTTGAGCAGGCAGGAGACAGAAGACAGACTTAATTTTAATTTGCTAAATTAGTGAATTTATTTTCATGGATTGTTTCATGATTGTTTAATTTTCATGGATTTATTTTCATGGTTTTGCACTTGATTTTCTTATGCTTCTGAATTTAAATGATATTGTAGATTAGTCCGAGAATTAAATCTTTTATATGTTTACACTTTTTTTTGGCTTTAAATTTGCTTTTTTTAATTTTGACTTTAAATTTGCTTTTTTACTTTTTTACCTTTATGCGTGTTAGTTAAAATTTAAATTTAATTTGCTTAAATTTAAACTTTTTAATTCACTTTCAACTCTGTTGGCCCAAATAAGATAATTATCGTCACTTAATTTTTCTATATGACTCAAATTTATCATATTATATGCCATATTTTCTAATTTATATTCACTAATTATAATACAAGTCTAATTTATCTCTTAGAGAAATTGGCGATTTTGTTAAGCCTAAACAACATCAATGTTCTATCTGAAAGTTTATTAACAGAGGGGGCAACCACACTCTGCTTCCAAATGTTGGTTTTTTAAGATTGGCATATATATATAACATTCTCAAAAGAATCATCCACTTCTAACAAAAATACATTATAGCAATATACAAAAAGAAAACTTTATTAAAGAAAATCAGACATAAGAAATCTTACCACATTCTACCAAATCATAATAATGAAAAACTCTCTCTTCCAGATACATTCTTAACTCATTCTTTTTACAATTTAATATCAATGTTGCCAAAATATTAAAACTTAAAATTATGCTTTATAAACAAATACTATCAGTGTAGATGAAAGAAAAGTACTTATCTTAAAATTCCAGGCTTTCGTAGTATATCCTCACATTGTCCGCTGTTTTATTCTCGTCAACATCGGAGCGGAAATTCTTTGGAAAGATATAGGTTTTGTAAAAAAAAAAAAAAACTATTTCAAAGTAATTTAATTGATAATCACCAAGGGGAAAGGAATTTTTTTCACTTTTTTACGGAGCGCTGCAAACGTGCAGCCGCTTGCCTCGGTGATCGCAGCGCCCTCATCTTTTCCACATTCAAAACATCAACATTGGCGATGTTTTGCAACGGGTACATTAACCCTAGACTAATTTAATTATAGCTATTATGACACAAATTAGCAGATAATTAGGTTATTGCACACAAGAATTTCACTCTACTTGCACATTATAAACATCGGAAAAGATATAAACTCTAAATGAAGGAATAATATTATATTTACTAAGCAAAGTTGAGTGCCTGGACTAGGTTTCCAATTGTCTCTTCGGCAATTCTTTACCCATATTTTTCTTCTTTCTTCATTTTTCGGAAATTTTACCAATATATGATCTTTCCGTGAATGATTTGAGCAATTAATAGCTGCACATCCGCCTATTTTATACAAGCACAAGAAGTTGTTGTACCGCTATGCAGCCGCCATTAATACTCCCACTTGGGATCCTGAATGCCTGATGATTCAGCCTGGTATATAGGAGCCTTACTTTAGAAAGATGGCTCAGTAAACTGATAGGGCGATAGTTCTGAGAGAAGGTGGGATTTATTTGCGGTTTAGCAAAAACTATTAATATAGCTTGCTTCCACGGGTTAGGAAAATGAGCGAATTTGATAATGTTATTTATAATCTTAGTTAGGAAGCCTTTGATGCAAGGTCGGTGCCTTTGATGCAAGGTCACACGAAGATAAACTTGATTTAGCAAATTTCTGAAAACATTAAAATCAAAAGTGTTAAATTACAGCAACATCTATTAAACTATTTTTTAAGCAACTGCCTGGTAAATTCTAACTTTTATATAAAAACTTAATTAAATTACGAATACGTGACTAAGCTTGTACAGTATTCATGTTCATACATTGGAAATAAATTGCACTTAAATTAAAGAGCTGGAAATAGAGTCTGCATGATGCATAAAATATGATCAAATCTATTTGTTAAATATTTGAATTAATGCTTACTTTCAGGGATGTAGCTAGAGAGGGACAATTTTATATATCACTATCGGGCAAGCCCGCTACATGAGGGAAGGGATGCTTTCGTGGAACGCCCGCTTTATTCACGTTAGGTCACTTGATTTACGTATGCAATCACAAGATATACGCTAGCTCGCATGATTGCTAGCGGAGAAGCCCGCCATTTGAGCGGGAAGAAGCCTGCTTTCATTGGCCTTTATTCGAAAGTTGGACCAAACTACCAGTGAAGCCCGCTTTAATTCGATGGGATTTGAAATTTGGAGCAAACTACCAGTGTTCAGCGATTTTTTTCCCGGGCTGCGCCCGCTGTATTCACATATGCATCCACAATTTCTGAACAGTACACCGGGAATCGAAAGTTGGACCGAACTACCAGTATTCAGCGATTTTACCTGGGCTGCGCCCGCTTTATTGACGTTATTCACAAGATACTGCCACGAAAACACCTATGCAGTCAGCCTGCTTGCCGGGATTCGAAAATGGATGGAACTACCAGATTTAGCGCTTTATTCACATATGCATACAGAAGATAGTGCATAAATGATACACATGTGTAAAATCAAGAAAACACACATGGAGTCAGCCCGTTTGCCGGGATCGAAAGTTGGACCGAACTACCAGTGTTCATCGGTTTTACACGAATATGCATCCAGAAGACACTGCATACACGATACACATGCGGATTTTTATATATCATTCTAAAACATAACTTAAGATTGATTTGCAACACTTGATATAAATGATTTAATGTATTTTTACTCCTCCGAACTATTTTAATGACAAATTTATTCATTCATTTACAATGTTTATCAGATAATATCAAATCAATATGTATATCTGGTGTTACCAAAGGTTTTATTATCCTTAGCATTTTTTATATGTACTATAATTTTCTTAGTAAAAGTGCTGTACGCAAACAATGACATACTGGCAATGAAAATTTTGAGATTGTGCTAGTAAAAAAAAAAAAAATCGCTAAATCTTCTTAGCACTGATGAGGCTATCAACACTGCATAGAATCGACACCAATTCTAGTTACGAACATATAAGCAACACCATAAAATCGAATTTTTATAACGACATAATAATACATAAGAGAATTAATGCATATTTGCCCCAGAAATACAACTAAGATAATGTTTGAGATAATAAATATGGTTGCATCATTAAATAACTATGCAAAATCTTTTTTCTTGCAACTAAAAGGCTGTGTATTCATGTATTTTTCTTATTCTACTAAATGTTCTACACGTTCTTATTCTACTAAATTAAAGCTTGTTATAAATAAAACAGGAATACATAAACAATCTAATAAATTACTGAACTGATCCAAGTCCTTGCTTTCATTTGCTAACCTGTATATCTGTATACACATGTCTGTGCACGCTGTTTAATTTACTCCAAAGTTATTTAGTTACATGCAATCATATTTTGAATAATGGCTGAGAAATGAAATTACTTAAAAGTCTCTCCCCTATCAATATTTAACACTGAACAAATACTTGGGTGTTTTACATTACAGAATAACAGATTTTCTCGAAAAAGATACATGTACCCGTTTGATACTTCAAGTGAGGAAAAATACTTTCATCATTAGCTAATTTTCACCATGGAGAAAATTTTTGAAGCTACTTTAAAAACTTTTTATTACTAATACTTACTTCAAAACGAACATTGCTATAAAAGATAAGAAAAAACATTTAACTGTGCTCAGCGAGTAACAATGGTATGTATATCATTTTATAAGAAATTGTTTGGTGCATGCTATTCTATAGTGGAAAAGATTTGATATCTGTAATACTTTTTATACTATTACTCATACTACATCATCATAACTATTTTCTGAACTGGAAATTTTTTATGCTAACTATCCTGAACCACTGTAAACAGTTCTAAATAATTTAACAGGAAATGACTCACACACAGAAATTTCAACATTACTAGAATATGAAATTCAGAGTTCATCATTAACGTTAAAATAATTAACTTTTACTTTTATATGTGTCATTCTATAAATTTTCATTTGAATCATTGCTAACATAAACTGAAACACAATTTAAATTTCTGCAGGTAAAATATGCATAAAAGCATAATTGTATATGTATGTGTATTAATAATATTTAAGAGATTAATGAGCTATAATGATTTATATTTCAATACACAAATATGCATGTTTACTTTCGAAGAACACACATACACATTTATATGTATGATACACGAGAAAGAAAACTTTCCTTACGAGAAAAAATGTAATCAGTTTTTTTTTTTTTTTTTTTTTTTTTTTTTTAAATGCTTAGAACGCACGTTCATATAATGTCCAACTTTCTTTCCAATTCGAAATACGCGAATCCACCCTCTTCGTTTTGCTATCTCGTTCGATATTTTTCGAACCAAGAATGCGATAGAAGCATAACTCAGGTTCTTTGCAAGCTCGTGATTTAGACTAGTGTACACAAGAAAACGTGTGGTCTGTACTTCTTTTTAAGTTATACATATGCCCACAACAATAAAAAATAAAACGTTTAATTACTTTCCGATCACAACTCGCTTCACAAACTAGGTAGCATTGTCAAACGTAAATACCGAGCTTTAATGTTTCCACCTTTTAGCCACTAGATGGCGTATCAGAGCGCTGGAATCGCGGATAGCGTTGATGTAAGGCTCCTCTAAACCAGGCTGAATCACCAACGTTTCTCTCTTGGCGAGGGAGTGAACGCGCTGCCAATTTTGGCGCGTTTATCGCACACGCTGGCTGAATGTCTGCTGTTTTTTTAAAGATTTATTTTATAGACTCGCGGTATTTAGCGCATATAAACTTTTCGGTTAATTTATTAATTCTCGAATAGTATATAGACGTTTTCACTTAAATAAAAATTTCGCGTATATTTTGTAAACATATTCAAAATAACTTATTCTTTAGATGTTTCAGTTTCGTTAGCAGACTATAATAAATAAGATATGAATAAAAACTTTCAATAGTGTCAAATGGGGAAATAGTTAAAGCGTAGAGTGTGCAAATAAATTTATCTTAATGACATTTTAACAAAAATTTCCATAAAAACACTGTAAATTCATACTAAAAAAATAACTTAAGAATATGTTGTCATTTAAGTCTGAGGTACATGGAAATAATTGTGCAAGATTCTGAAGAAACACTTTCTTTTAAATGTGTGAAATATTTCATAACATATATGGAAGAAGAAAGTACAGCATTCTGTGTTTTGGATGCTTTTCATCAAATGTAATATAAATACGAACTAGAAACCGTAATAAAAAGTCCTTCCTCTTCAATCAGATCACCTTTGTGTTGCATTGTATTTGTAATACTTCTAAAAATCCAGTTTTTACCTAAATTAAAAAAACAGTTATTCCATAAAAGATAATAACTTTGAACGTATATAGAATGAATTTTGTAATTTGAGTTATGTTACAAAATAATTCATAGTTTATATATTTTATACTAATAATTTAGGTAAAACCTGTCCAATTTAAGAATGTGTGTTAACCACATTCTTAAATTGTAAAAGGATGACTTAACCACATGTAATTCATTTCAAAGCATAAAAGAAAGCTTATTTTTTATTTTACACAGCAACAGCATTTTCATGCAGTCAAGTTTTTTTAACTGCTAGTTATTATACATAATACTTTATTTTAAACCCATTCTTATTAGAAAGCATAACTAAAAAACTTCTTTTTAAAGCACCACAGTGATTGCAAAGAATGTCGTTAAATTTACAAAAGTATTGAAGATATATTGAACAGCATTATAACAAGAAAGTACTGTACAAAATATGTAAATTTAGCATAACTTCTTTTTTAATATTTGCATAGTTTCCTCCAAATGAACCTTAATGGGAAGTTATCTTGCGAAAATTTAAAAGTATTAAAATGGCCTCTATTTAAGATGTAACTGCATTTATAATTATTTTGTAATTGCGAATAGATTATATTATTGCAATTAGATTATGCACTTACAACATAATTGCATAAAGTAATGAAATTAAGAGTTCACAGATACAATGTAATATAATTACAATGCAATTACCTAAATTTTAATTATAATCACTTATTTCATACCACAATATTATTACAATCACAATGTAATTTAAATTGGGTACTATATTTGCATACCCTCCACTCAAAAGGAGGTACTGATAAGCCTGGAAGTTATTATCAACAAAAAGCCTGTTCAGGACAGTTTGATGACAATTTCCACCGGGCGAAAAGTACATTCTTAAGCCCAGGCAAATCATGACAATAAAAATCATTTAGTCTTATTATTGACTATATTTTAAACCCTAAATTTGAATTCTGCACCAAATTATTTACCTATATTTTAACATACTTTATGAATTATTAGAAGCGATATGGCAAATATCTTCTAAAAATAACTGTAAAATATTTGTATCCATTAATTGATTCAGATACACACTTTTATTATTTAAGTATATCAAAATAACAGTTTCATGTTCCTGAAATACAAAAATTATGGAAAAAGTTAAAGTAATATTCTTAGAAGCATATGATATTAGTCACCAGATGCAAAATTATAGTTAATTTTTTGCCCTAAATGCAATTTTATTACACAGTAGTCAAATGTGTAACTTAATAACATGTTATATAAAAAATTAATGATAATAAGTTTATCAGAAATGAATTAATTCTGCAAATAAACTTTCTGCACTTGAAAATTTTCTACACCTGAGGGGAGGGAGAGATCTAGTAAAATTAGATTTATTATAACTTCAGTTGGACCAAACACCTTCTCTCTAAATATATGCATCACTAAAGAAATAAATAAAATTATCATGCTTAAAAAACAGATATACCATACCAGTTTTTTTTCCCCTTGTTACACTTTACATTGAGAAATAACAAACTGTACAACACTGAAAAATACTATCCTTGAAATTTTGTTTAAATGAAGGAACACACACTATCTTTTTATTTAAGCATTACACTTCAAAAACAGATACACATACCAATTTATTTTCACTAGCCTTTATACTGATAACATGCCATATAAAAATGAAAAGAATTATCCTTGAAATTTAGATAAAATGAAGTAACACAATGGGAAAATTTATGCACACGGACATCTTTTTTCTATTGCATGTTGTCTGACATGATCCACAAGTGCCTAAAAATGTACCCAAAGAAACGCATTTCAATATTAACAAAAAATTGTTTACAGATTAAAATTCATTCATTTCATACCAGTATTATAAAGATCATGCATGAAACAAATCTGCTTTCCCATACTTTTAAGTAAAACTTTTATACTGGAAAATAGACTATATTTCTATATATTAGAAACAAGAAAATACTAATTTGAATGTTCTGCATTCATTTCTAAATCTTTACTCCATTGCCAAATTGTATAATACTGTGATTATAAATAAGCTTGCACAATCCTTGCAATTATTGAAGTCAGATTATATATATTTTGTCTCACACTATTCAATTTATTCTATTGACTTCAGATGTCAATGTCAAAATTCTGGAAGTTATTTTAACCAAGAAACAGTAGTGGGCACCGTGCATAAACAACTCATCTAACTTTTTAACAATAGTGATTATAAAATAAAGAAAAAATTATATATCATTCCAACGATATTGCAACTATAGTATAATGTTACATATATCTTTAGCAAACATTCAGATTTTATCTTGACTTTCCAAATTATTATTTATTTTTTAATAAATTTCAATATGCTAATGATTTTCATGTTACATTAGTATAAATTCCACAATTAGCACAGGAAAACAAAATCCGCGCTTTATATTAGAAGAGAAATTTCTTTTCCATATTCAAAACATCTACATTGGCGATGTTTGGCGACGGGTACATTAACCCTAGACTAATTTAATTATAGCTATTATTACAGAAATTAGCAGATACTCAGGTTATTGTACACAAGAATTTCACTTTACTTGCACATTATAAACATCAGAGAAGATATAAACTCTAAATGAAGGCGTAATTAACATTATACTTACTAAGCAAAGTTCAGCGCCTGGACCAGGTTTCCAATTGTCTCTTCGGCAATTATTTACCCATATTTTTCTTCTTTCTTCATTTTTAGGAAATTTTACCAATGTATGACCTTTCCGTGAATGATTTGAACAATTAATAGCTGTACATCCGCCCATTTTACACAAAAAAAACACAAAAAATTGTTGCACCGTAACCACTCAGCCGTCATTAAATCTCCCACTTGGGAGCGCGAATGCCTGATGATTCAGCCTGGTAATATTAAAGAACCTTGAGCCTGGTATATAGGAGCCTTACGTTGATGGGGAGATGTTTCAGTGCTTTGGTCGAGAGTACATGTTTTTAAATTCGGGGTCCGTTTGTAGCTCAGAAATAATAGTTTCACAAGAATTCAGAATTACTGCTGTTAGTATAGCACATTTAAGTTTGTTTACCTTCTCATCTAATTTTACTTTTAATAATTTTACATTTATTATTTTTTAATTAATTTTTTATTTCAACAGGCGTCCAGCTTTTTAGAGCATGTGTGTAAAGTGTTTCCGAACTTGAACCCTTAGCCCACAAAAATACGAAGACTTTCTTTTTGCAATATGTATATATTTTTTACATTCTTTGAATACTTTTTGATATTTTAGAAAATTTATCTAAAAAAATGTATTTGTGTTTACTAAGTTTGAAAATAATATTCTGTATTTGGTAGTTAGCACTCTACAACTCAACAGAAGGGTAGAGTTATGTTGTCTGCTACATTTAGGAATGTATTTTCAAATTGCAATGCGTAAACGGACTTTTACAATGTAATTTATTAAATGCGGTGTTAATTTTTTTCAAGTTTTATATGTTTTTCTTTCAATACAATTTTTAAAACGTACACATCCATTATGAGCATTTGTAATATTAGTCGTTTGAGGAATAACTTATGTTTCCCGTTGTATGCAATCATAGCACATCATTTTAGAAACCAACACTGTAGAAGAAATTTATTACTTCTACAGAAACGATCTTTTTCTCGTACGCAAGTTCGAAATTCATTTTATGAAAAAGATAATAGAGGTGCAGGGTATGAAGTGTATCCCGACGCAACTTTGATGGAGCATTTCAGAGATGGCCGGAAGATATTCATTGAAGAATGCAAATTATTTTTGAAAGAAGTTAAAGAAAAATTTGAACAAGATCCGAAATTATACGAGCATGGTGATACAGACGTGTTCTTCAGGTTCGATTCTGAGGTTAAGTATTAATTTCAAATTTCCCTAATTCTGAAATGTAATTATATATGTGTGTGTATATAACCTTAAAGCATCTAAAGAAAACTGGAGTCAAAGCAGGGCAATTCCTCAACAATATTAATAATTGCATCCTTGTATAAGAGGTTTAACATGGTATCTAACCAATTTAAAAAGGGATCATAGTAGTACAAACTCGAAAACTAAAAATGCAAAAGGTAAAAAATATACAAGATAATAAAAATATAAAAATTAATCTCCTTTTACTGAAACTCCAAACACCTCTATTCAATTTTTAACTACCTTTTTTAAATTTCTCATGTCACTATGTGATATGATAATTATTACTTAAACCTTAATTGGAGGTAATAGTTGGATGACAGCGTTCAAAAATGTAATGTAAATATGTACAAAAATCTTATTTCTTTACCCTTTCAATTCTTATATATATTTTCTGGGGTTTTCATCCGCAGAGAACCCATTGGCGCGTCGGGAAAGAACCCGTTGGCGCCGTTGCATTTTTACTCGCCAAGCTCGCCGTTCATTGACGATGAGCCGATCCGTAAACATGATATTTTGTAAACGTGATTTTTAGTGCATGTAAATTCAAATTAGCAGACAAAACAATATATTAAGCATATGGTAGTAAAAATTCACAGATAATAAGCATGTAGATGTAAAACTAACCGGTTAAACGTGATATACGAAAATAAATGTGTATTAAATTCAAGTTAGCACAGAAAAGAATATATTAAGCATAAGACAATATATAAGGATTTATAACGGAAATAAAAATTTATTTAAAAATATAAATTAGTATTAATATACTGAAATTAACCGGTTAAGCGTGATATACGAAAAAAATTTGTCATAAATTCCAGTTAACACAGAAAACAATATATTCCTTACACCAGCAGTGGTTTGCTAATTTTGATGACCATGGTGATGCATCGAACTATTCTGACATCTTAGATAATCAATATTTTTTATTTCAATTTAATCATCTATTTATGTCACACCTGCCATCCTCTGAAAGGTTATTGTTAGAAAAGCATTAACAATATGTTATGTTGTTAAAATTTTACTCCATAAAAAATGGATTTATTCTCATAATTTTAGATGACAATAACCAATAATAAAAATAAAAGCATTACTTAATTATTTAAAATGCACATGCACATTTTTTC
This sequence comes from Stegodyphus dumicola, assembly GCF_044657685.1. Taxonomy (NCBI): domain Eukaryota; kingdom Metazoa; phylum Arthropoda; class Arachnida; order Araneae; family Eresidae; genus Stegodyphus; species Stegodyphus dumicola. Next base: position 43,420,513 of record NC_140776.1, read on the forward strand.
GGTCTACGAAATCAAATTATTTTAGACTTTGGAAACCTCATGGTTCTTAGAGCTGTTAATAATTAAGAATACAACGTGAACAGCCGTGTTACAAATTAGCATTCACCTCTCCTTTCATCCCGAACCAAAAACCGGCATCTATCTACGAAAATATTTCTATCTATTCGTTGTTAAAAATTCAGAAAAAATAATAATAAATAAGAGAAGAATAATATAAATCTGCAAATGCGAACAACGACAGTGTTAATTCAACAAAATAAACGCAAGAGAATGGTTGCAAACTTCGAACAAGCGAATAGGATAAATCCGATGGGTTACCAAGTTTGAACTATTATCGCCAATGTTGGCGATGTTTACATTTACCGGGTTCTCTGTGGAAGTGCTTCCATTTTCTGTATCTTATTTTATAAATATCAAATATTCGGCTGATCTTTGGAATATGGTAACTGGTAGTTTGGCGATAAAGGTTACGGGTTACTACCTAGGACTTTGGTAATAATGCGAGAAGTACTCAGTTCCGATTACGCATTATTTTGTGTGAGGGAAATGAGAGATCATGAGATATGTCATGTGACATTAATGGACGAATTACAGTTCTTTAATCCGAAAAGAGGGGGAATTTGGAAAACTGTAGTACTATATTATTTTGTATTAAGCTTCAGGTTGATCTTTACATTATGGTAACTTGGCGATTTTTTGGCGAAAATTTGGCAACCAACTCTCCTACAGCAACCCTCTATTTTTTTTCCCCGCCGCCATTTTGTCTTCATGAAGTAAAGACATGTTTCTTTTCTTTTTATCTACTGAACACTTCTTCCAACACTCTACTAGCCGAATTACACTTATGCTAGAAATTTTATCAAACAAAACTGCTTAATCATGACAAATATTCACTGCAAAATTGGGAAAAAGTGCACAATACCATACTCCTTATGCGTTTTTCAAAATAACACATACACATAAACCATGTACATGCCGACTTATTTTTACTTAAAAATACATTCCAGAATTGCACAAAAATGGCATTGCGCACACTCTTCACTATATCCATGTACACTGCTTTTTTCTCATAAATTAGAAAAATTTCACGAAAATACATGACAATTTTCTGAATCTTTAAACCCGGTAAAAAGAACATATATGAAATTACCTGATCGCGAAAAAGCATTTACCCTTTCCAAATATGAACATTTCCACATATAAAATAAATAAAATATCCAAAAACTTTTACCTCTAAATCATCTTTTATATTATAAACGTCACCAACGAATTCATACCGCAACCATTACAAATACTTAGTGTCAGATATTTAAATTATTTCCATGCACGTTTATTTCAACTAAAACGTATACCAAATTCCTACAAACATAAAATTCACAAAATAACTATCATTTCATTAAAATATAATTAAATTCAAAAACAATACTTAAAATATAAATGAGCACATACATTAAATTAATAAAAATTACCTTACAATCCTAATTACTTTAAACTAAATCATTGCTAATAACAATTTTCCCAATAATACCAAATTCCTTTCCACCTTACATTTAGAACAATGCATAAAAATAATACCCTCAAATAATTAAAAATACTAACTTACCTAATCTTCTTCAGAATCTTGATTGCGTGGTGGATACACTTTTCTAATTCATTCAATAAAATTATTGAAAGATTTTTTCTGCGAATTTTTCCTCCATACTTCCTCCGCTAAATAAAAAGCAAACTTCTCTTTATCACAATGCCTAAATACCCATTTCGAATTCACTTTAGTTAGGGCCATGGGATCCAAAAATTAACAAACACTCTTTCACACAACACAGAATAAAGCTGAATACAAAATTTCCAGATTTTTTCCCGATTTCCCCTTTTTCCGATTAAAGAACCGTAATTCGTCCATTAATATCACATGACATATCCCATGATCTCTCATTTCCCTCACGCAAAATAATGCGTAATCGGAACTGAGTACTGCTCACATTATTACCAAAGTCCCAGGTAGTAACCTTTAGCGCCTCCAAAATGTTGCCAAACTACCAGTTACCATATTGTAAAGATCAACCAAGCTTCATTGTGTGTTGTGTGAAATAGTGGAAGTGTGCCTGCCACGTAATGAAGATTCTGAAGATTAGGTAAGTTAGTATTTTTAATCATTTGAGGATATTATTTTTATGCATTGTTCTAAATGTAAGGAGTAAATAAATTAGTATGATATTATTGGAAAATTGTTATTAGCAATGATTTAGTTTAAAGTAATTAGGATTGTAATCTAATGTATGTGCTTATTTATATTTGAAGTAGTGTTTTTTTTTAATTAAATTTTAATTTAATGATCGTGATTTTGTGAGTTATATGTTTGTAGTATTTTGGAATACGTTTGAGTAGAATACGTTGAGTATTTTCATACATTTTCGTGAAAGTTTTCTAATTTATGAGAAAAAAGGGTGCTACTTTGGTAGACGGTTGCACGGATTTTGGCGGTTTTCCTTTGGCGAGTAATACAACTTATGGTAAACCCATTGCTGGATAAGTTATTTATAGTAACCGATACTTTGTTGTCATTTTATTTTTAAAATAATGCATTTTATTGTGCATAAATTCCGTGTTTAAAATATTATTTATGGCTTTTAAATATTAAAAATCAATTTAATTTTGCATTTTTATTTGAAATAAAAATTGTATTGTTTATCATATTTTATGAAATTTTATGTTGTGGATGATGTAATCAATGACGTCACCTTACTTTAAAAGTAATTCGTTTTAATATGTATAAATTTAATCTAAAGTTTTAAACATTATTTATGGCTCTTAAATATTAAAATACAATTTAATTTTGCATTTTTTTTAAAAATGATTTTATTATGTATGAATTTTTAAATAATTTTAATTCTAGCCGTGATGTAATAAGCTCTCTGATTGGTTATAGAATATTTGTGCATTAACGAGCTGTAATCAGCTCCCTGATTGGTTACTGACAAGTTGTGCATTTCCGCGCCGATTTAAAATTTAATTTATATCTTCGAATTCCTTCAAAGATGTTATCTAAATTATGATTCTGATTTTTTATTGTGGTACTGATCAGTAAACAACAGGTTAAACACTCAAAAAAATGTAAGTACATATTTTTTTTTTTTTTTATTTTATAATTGTATACTTCAATTTTTGTTAAAAAAATTAATACACTATTTTCAGAAATTGCTGAGATAATTATTGTCCATATGTTTTAATGTTAATTATATTCTATATAACGTATTTTAAAGTATTTGAATTTAATAATATTCTAATTCTTTTAAATGTTGGTATGATGGTTTTTAATTTGATATTCAATTTCAGTAATATTTTAATCTAATTAAACGTTGGCCCAATGTTTTTATAGCGGTGTTTTTATTCTCTTCTTTGCTATATGAAAGTAATAATAACCTTACTTTAGTATTTTATACTCATAGTAAATGTATTTATTTACACTTGCCTGCCATCTTAAAAAACGACATTTTCAACAAAAAATTAATCCATTACTTTTAATGATATTTATTTATTTATTTTTTAAGTTTCAAATACTTTACTATGTGTAAAAACAGCGTTTTTCAAGATGGCTGACGTTTGTAAAAATCGCGCCAACAATTCGGCCAACGTAAATCGCCAAAAATCCGTGCAACTGTCTACCAAAGTAGCACCAAAAAAAGCAGTGTACATGGATATAGTGAAGAGTGTGCGCAATGCCATTTTTGTGCAATTCTGGGATTTTTTTTAAGTAAAAATAAGTCGACGTGTACATGGTTTAGTGATATTTTAATTAAATGATAGTTATTTTGTGAATTTTATGTTTGTCGGAATTTGGTATATGTTTCACTTAAAGTAAACGTGCATGGAAGTAAATTAAATATTTGACACTAAGTATTTGTAACCATTTGTAATGTTTGCGGTATGAATTCGTTGGTGACATTTATAATATAATAGATAATTTCGAGGTAAAAGTTTTTGGATATTTTATTTATTTTATACATGGAAATGTTTATCTTTGGAAAGGGAATATACTTTTTGTGATCATTTAATTTCATATATGTTCTTTTTACCGGATTTAAAGATTCACAAAATTTTCATGCATTTTCGGGAAAGTTTTTTAATTTATGAGAAAAAAGCAGTGTACATGGATATAGTGAAGAGTGTGCGCAATGCCATTTTTGTGCAATTCTGGGATGTTTTTTTAAGTAAAAAATAAGTCAACATGTACATGGTTTAGTGATATTTTAATTAAATGATAGTTATTTGGTGAATATTATGTTTGTAGGAATTTGGTATACGTTTCAGTTAAAGTAAACGTGTATGGAAATAATTTAAATATTTGACACTAAGTATTTGTAACCATTTGTAATGTTTGCGGTATGAATTTGTTGGTGATGTTTATAATTTACAGTCAAAAGTCGTTAATCCGGACTCGTCGGGACTTCGGCGATTCCGGATTATCGATTTTTTCAATTTTCTTTCTAATAGGTTTTTCAGTTTTTTACCGAAGTAGGCTCAGATTAGATTTTATTATTTAAAGCAATCTTTGCGAAAAGTTTTTCGTTTTCTTGGAATTAAAAGTTAAGCATAATTGGGAACTGCCAGTGTTTAGAGTATTATTTAAATGACTGTTTTGTTTTAAATGTATTTGTATTGCACTCTATATTTATATTTGATTTTTAAATTTTGGATTTGCACATAATGTTTTTAGAGCAATTTGGTTTTTTTCGAATGGTCATTTTACATAAAGTTTTATGATTTTCGTGCAATCAATTTGAAACAATATTTTCTTTATTCCTTTTTCCAAATGTTTTGAAGGCATGTAGGAAAAATCGTGGTACATTTGAGATTCACTTGAGGGTCATGGTATGGAGCGGATGGAATGGCCAGCTCAATCCCCAGACCTGAATCTGATAGAGCATCTTTGGGACTACCTTGGGAGACAGGTTGCTTCCTATTTCACTGACCAACAACATAATTGACAGCATGGACAATAATTTTTGTAATGTTACCACCCCATTTTTCCTCAAAACACTGTGATATACTGTTTCTTCAAGACTGGATTTCTCGGCCAAGAGTGCAATTTTTTGTTGTAATTCATGTTTGTGTTGAACTTTAGAAACATTCTTTGTCCTATTCAATAAAGAACTTTTTAGTGAACATGTCCTGTAAATTTCTTATTCTTATGTTGCTTCATTCTCAGATTGGACACTGAAAACATGCTGTTCCTTAAAATAATGTTCTTTAAAATCAATTAATCAATTAATTTGTACTTCAGTACTTTTAAATTATTTAATGTGAAGAAAACAAGTAAATTAGTACATTATGGAAAAAATAAGTAACTTTACTTGACAATCATTTAACAGTATGTAATCTTAGGTTCTTAAAACAAATACAGTCAAAAGTCGTTAATCCGGACTCGTCGGGACTTCGGCGATTCCGGATTATCGATTTTTCCAGATTATAGATCATCAGTTTAAATCTCGTAAGATGGCATGCAGAAATTCTAAAATTAAAAATATGAAACCGTAATTTATGAAATAAAGAACAATTATGATCTAAAGGGTATCAAAATTTGCAAAAAGAAAAAGTTTAATATTTATTTGTTTAATATCAACATAAACATTTCTTTCAATCTTTTTTAAAAGTTTAATATCAACATAAACATTTCTTTCAATGTAACTTGTTTAAGTTTTGCTTCGTTTCATGTGATAATATTTTCTCTTTAATTCTATTAAACAGAAATAATTTCTTGTTCAGTTACAAAGTTCCACTGTTCAAGTCCTATAATTGCTGTGTCGAGAACACCGACTAATTTGTCGATCGAAATTTTTTCGTTTTCAATAACCTCTGTTACTTTCTTCGCTATCGAAAGCGAATTATAATGACGAGGAACTTTTTTAAATCATATCAAAGACGGAGCATATCAAGATGAAATACTACATTTGGTAAGGAATTATAAGCCAAATAAAATAAAAACATCTGCGCTGAAGATAAGGATAGTGCTGACAGATCAACTTCCAATTCATTACGCGCCAGCCGCGGCGATCCCCCCGCCGAGCAGCGTGAAATTGATAAACAGATTTCGGATTTCAAAACATACTACTTTCGCTTTAGATCCTTTACATATTAACAAATATATATCGGGAATTCTATTTGATATAATCGAAAGTTTAAGCTTACTTTTATAAAATTGCTCTTAGAGTCTGCAAAAAATAATAAGCCGGATCCAATTCAAAAATTAAGGAACAACGCAATCATCAACATTAACTGAAATAGATAATTTTAGCTTATACGTCCATTATACATAAAACGCGCACGCGAAAACGTATTCTGCACTTGCGCACACTTATATGCGCAGTCGTAAAAGGTCTTACGTGCACGCATAAACGCCTATGCGCATGTGTCAACGCGCATGTGCAGAAAGTTTTTAATTTTGAGGTCCGGATTATAGATCATTCCGAATTATGGGTGTCCGAATTAACGACTTTTGACTGTATAAAATAATTACTTCATTTAATAAATACATAGTAATTGTTATCTGCAAAAAATAAATGTAGATACATTTTCTTTCAGGAATGCTTGAAGAACTGGAGAGTGTCTTCTGATAAAAGTTTCAACGAAGGGTATAGTGAATGTAATTTAATAGTAAATGACAATCGCAAGGGTGTGTTTTATGGAACTATTGATACATCACCTCCTAAAGATGGAAAAAATAGATATACTGGTTATTGTGCTATAAAATCTGTAAGAAAAAGAGTAAGTATTGCATTCTTTTCATGTTATTAACGAATTTTCATTGACTTACATATCAGTTCTAATTGTGTCTTTATATGACTCATAATTGGAGATTTACATACTGATTTGGATGTGCAGTTTTGAGATATATGATAAGAGCTCTGGCGGCACAGTGTTCCACTTCATGGAATGCCCACAAAATTAAAACAGTAAGTGCAATTTTTACAAAATTTTACATGTATACTCCTTTAGGCCTAAATAGACTGCATATAACTATTTGTGTTAAAATTTCGACTTTAAAGTATAGTGTGCCACAAAGGGTTAACAACAAGAGTTAAACTTTTTTACTGAATAATAATCATAGCAATACTATGTCCCTGTGCTCAAAAAGAAAAAAAAAAAAAAAAAGAGTATACATCATCATTCATAATCTAATTCCCTTTTTGGAATTCTCGCTCTTTGTTCTGTTAACATGTTGTTCACTGCCTTTTCATTACAAGTTTTAGATAGTGAATGTAGCAGTTGCATCACTTTAGCTATGCATGTTTGCTCAAATAATGCTAAGTCAAAAATAAAATAGCTGACGATGAATGTATCTCATTTTTTATACACTAGTACCATCTTGTATGTCATCATCAGCATTAAAACAAAATTTTCGATATATTTATAAATGTACCATTCAGCAGAAGTTTTGCATATTTTGCATTCACTTTGTGCTAAATTCAGCATGGTAACAAATTCTGTTGTAGAGGCAAATAAAAATGATCAACATAAAAGAAGAGTGCTTTTGAAAATGCATCAGGGGCATCCTCTTAGGGCATGTGGTACATGCCTGTGAATTTTAAATTATGAAAAAAAAATTACTTTTAAGCTTAATCTTATATATCATTAATTGCAGTATGTGTTATCATGTTGCCCTTGAAGTTTTGATACCATTGAACCAAAAAGGTTGGGGGAAATCCTGCCAAAATTGCACCAATTATTCCTGTGGAATTCTGAACAAAATGACATCTCTTTATTTAATTAACAATCAGTATTTGACCTGCTTGGATTTTACTCTTCATAAAAAGACTTGTCAATTTCTACTTATTCTGTTAAGCCCTCTGATTTCACTTAGAGCTGTGTTTAGAAAAGCTTTCAATAAAAACCTCTTGCAAGTAATTATTCCAGTTGATTGCTGTTTTGTCAGCCATATTAAGCTTACCATATGACATTATTAATGCACTTTCTTTTGTCTTAGATGGTAGGATAATATAACTTTAAAAATAATCTACTGCTACTTTAGAAAGCACATCCCAAATATATATATATATATATATATATATATTTCAGAATGTAAAAGAAAATACAGCAATAACAGTTACTTTATATCCGTGTTCATAAAAACAAAATGTAGCTTATCAAGAATCAGTCAGGAGTGCATCAAATGAAAGTGCAGATTTTCTGAGTGTGTTATGCAGAGCCAGCGAAAGCGGGCCTGCAAAGCCTTCTTCGCAGGCAGGCGCCGACCAGCCAAAGACATAGAGGGGGGGGGTTGTTTGTTTTGTTTTAATGCAGAAGAATGTGCACTTACCAGGGAAGAAAAATAAATGTACCTTGAATGCTACACAGGACAGGGATCATGGGCGTTTCGGCCCCTCACCTTTCCTCACACCTTGCCACCCAACCATCAGTCGTTAGATGAAATGCCACACAAAGATGTTCGAGTTCCAAAAGGCATGGGAATTCAAACTGTGAGTAAGTTTAATCTAGGTAATACCCTACACCAACTACACCCGCAGACATTGTGCACTACTCAAAATAACCCTTCTGAGCACCTAGTACCATCTAATGGTCATTTTCCATTTGTCTAGAAAGCCACATGTTATGTATCATCTACACATTCCTTCTGCGTATTTATTGAATGGTTGGCTAAGAAAACTTTCAATGTAAAATAACCTTACTACTATTGGCAAAGCAAAATCCATTTGATGAAGTATGTACTTATTTTATTTCACTTAATACAATTTCTATTTATCTTTATTTAATCGATTTTATTATATTTTTGTTTTAAAAATGTATACACTGAAATACTGCTTCTTTTTTACCATAGAAAATATTTCTGAGAGTGGGAAGGAGGGGAATTGATTAGCCCTTTCTATGGGGACAAATTTGTCATTTTGCCACATGTAAGAATGTATACAGGCGCCAACTTTTCATTTTCTTCACTGAAGTTGGAGAGGGGGGGCAAGGTTTGCATGAACGAAAATTCATGGATTATAGAGGATTTATTTTCCTCTATCATGGGAAAGCAGGTAGCATCGGTCTAAGTCCAAATTCTCAATGTTTATATAATTTATTTAATGACTAGACTCCCAATTAAGCAGCTTTTTGTGTTTGTGCAGAAAGGCCAAAGGTATATAAAAAAGGCCCTTGAGGAGCTTGTCCATTAAACACGTAGGCAGAGGCCCCAAGGTAAAGAACTGAGTTTTACATTCAGTTATTTTCATAAAACATTGAGAATCTGCATTAAATTTTTTAATATTAAGTTGGCTTCTGGGACTTCGCCTCGTACCCTGCTGGGAAATGCTGCATCAGATGCTCTTGAGGACAAGACCATGTCTTTCTTGTTAATGGTTGAAATTTCAAAATTTGATTAGTTCCTTGGAGCTAAAAACAGAATTGTCTGCATTGGTCATTTAAGCTTGGGTTTACAACGCACAGTAGAATTCATGCCAGGTGTAAACATATATTTTTTGTATATTAGAAAAACATTTTGCATTTTCATCCTCTGAAATTTTCCAATTACATGCCTTGTATGCATTGCCCCACCTCCCTGTCATTCTTTGGAGAAAATCTGAATCTGCTCAACTAGAAGGCATTTCAGATATTGAATTTAATTTTAGGGGTTTTAGGGGTATTTTTAATGGTTGTTTCTTCAAAATGCATGAATAATATTTACATAGAAAATTGAACTTCAAAATGAGGTTTACACGAGGATGGTTCTATCTGTTGCTAAGACTTTAGAGGTTGTATTCCTCCATCGGGGAAATCGAGAGTGGTTCTATCTGTTGCTAAGACTTAAGAGGTTGTATTTACATCTGGGAAATCGGACCATTTGTTGCCGCTCTTCCGCGACAGCATCTGTTGATTCCATCTTGATGAAAATTTTGGTAAAACGAAGTTTAGAATTTTTTTTTTTTTTTTTGTCTATGAATTTTATGTCCAAACATCTGTGATATTTTTAAAAATCTAGCTTTTGTTGACTGGTGATATATTAAAACGAATAACAACAATACAATAAAACATTGGAAGCATGTACGAGATTGAGGATAGTAACAAACAAAAATCAACATTAGAATTTCACAATAATTCAGTTATAAAAGGTAATGCAGTGCAACATCAAAAAGAAAGATGTGTACAGGAGTACAACAACTTCGCATAAAGCTGTTGAATGTACAGGGGAGGGATATTTACAGGGGCATTATTATGTGATTAACATTAGCTGTGAACTGATATGTTTGTTTTGTTTTCGGTGCTGTTGTGCTGGTATACAGATGGATTGGGTAAGACTTAGCTGGTGATTGGGAAGAGAGAGGGTTTGGGATCATTGTACACTGAGCTCTTGACAAGCATTTAAGTTTGACTCATCAGAAGGTCAAAATTTTCCTTATCGTTTGTTAGAAAGACGCTAATTTTTCACCAGCTGCTCGAAAAAGTTATGATAAAGGTTATTTATTGATTTATTTATTATTATTATTTTTAGTTTTTCATTATCTACAATTTAAAAAAAAATTTTTTTATTTTATTTTTCATCTTTATTCTATATTTAGCTGATGTTATGGTTTATTTTAAAAGAAGGATTAGATATTTAATATTTAAAATTGAATTTTTAAATTTAAATGAATGTAAAATTTTGATAATATGGAAACAAAGAAGAACCATCCCGTGCGCAGAAGCATACACACAAAGCTGAGAAAGATGCTGACCTTCAGAAGCAGGCAGACGCAATGTCTCACTTCATAAAAAAGATGAAGACTACTTCGGATGTAAATGATGTTCACATTGAATCAGCATCAGAATCAATTACAAAAGAACAGACATCATCCAGCCAAAGAACATCAGCTATATTGGATGAAGTTATTGAAAGGACTGACGTAACGCCAAAGGAAGAGAATGATGATCCAAGCATGGAATTAAATGAATCGGAAGTTAAAGATTACCCAGATATTTCGATGGAAGAGACTGGCATAAATGAAAACTCCTTTCCTCATATTGATTTGATGAACCTCCAAAGTGGCCAACTCTTAGCGACAAAGTGAGAATGACTTTGTCTAAAATGGAGGCCTTTAAAAAAAAAAGGTTAATGTATCTGAAAAGTATTAATGGACTTAAATTTAGAGATACATATTACAACAGAAAAATGGAAAACGGAGAATTAGTTTCCCGTACATGGCTATTATATTTCTTAAGTAAAATTCTGATTTTTGCTTCTGTTGCAAGACATTTTCACCGAATGACAGTAGTAGCCTCGTAAAAAGCTATAATGATTGGATAAATGCATCTAAAGCCTTGCATAGGCACGAGACTATTAGAGCACATATGAAATATTTCTTGCTTGAGAAAATTTGAAAAATAAAACATTTGACTCCCAAACACAAGAGATGTATAAAATGAAACAAAAACATTGGTCAAGTGTATTTAAGAAGACTGAGATCACAAAATTTCTTGGCAGCCAGAATTTAGCCTTTCGAGGTTCATCTGATGAGCTGTACCAAAAATACAATGGAAATGTCTTAAAATTAATGGATCTGTTTGCTGTTTGCAAAGTTCGACCCAGTTATATAATTTTGCATAGAAAGACCTAAAGGTAGCAGCAGAAAAGTCGTTATCTAAACAAAGATAGTCAAAATGAAATGCTGCAAATTATTGGCAGTAGTATAAGAGAGAAAATCTTACTATCTCTTCGAAAAGCCAAGTATTAATTCAGAAGTCAAACAACAAAAATCAGCGTTATATTTTCAAAATTTTCATAGGACTACTTTCGATGGTTTTACTAGACCACCATCCTCAGCTGCAAAACCGCAAATGAACGAGATAGGATATAATGATTAGATAAGATAAAGCCTGGACAAGAATAAGCAAGTGGCACCATCTGTTGATGAACCAGAACTATAACATAATTTCTTTTAAGGCCGAAGGCAAAGATAGATTGGAATTCGGATCGTTAACTGGAACAGAAAGATTTTTTTGAATGTGAAATGCCTCTAGAAAATCCAGTTCTCCAATGGAAGATGTTTTTTGAATAATTTTGGCAGCAGAAAAATTGAAAGTGTGATTTTCGGACCAACATTGTTGAGCAACAGAAGAAGACTTCTGTGTTTCCTTTTTTTCTAACGTATGCCTCATGTTCCTTGACACGAAATTTAAGGCTCCCTTAGTTTGGCCAATGTAAATTAAACCACACTGGCAAGGAATCCTATAAATACCCCAGGAATTCATATTCGGAGTGGAGTCCTTGAGTATGGAACTTGAAATTTTATTGATAAGAGAATAAACGACCCGAAAGTTAAATTTCTGCAAAATATATGCAATTTTATAGCTAATTGATGGAAAGAAGGGAATGACAACAGAATTTTTATAATCTCCTAAAACAAGAGTGTGCCTTTTAGTGTGTTGAGATGAGAATTTTTAAACTGCTTCATTAATAATTTTGGGTGAAAAGCCCCTGTCAATAGCTATTGCTTTTAAATAATTTAGTTCTTCATCAAAGGATAGTTTGGGGAAGCAAACTTGAAGAGCACAGAAAACATAGGAATAAAATGAAGCTAACTTTTATTTAGTCGGATGACATGATTTAAAGTGTGGTGGATCTTATTTTAGGAGACTATAAAAATTCTGTTGTCATTCCCTTCTTTCCATCAATTAGCTATAAAGTTGCACATATTTTGCAGAAATTTAACTTTCAGGTCGTTTATTCTCCTATCAATAAAATTTCGAGTTCCATACTCTAGGACTCCATTCCGGATATGAATTCCTGGGGTATTTATAGGATTCCTTGCCAGTGTGGTTTAATTTACATTCGCCAAACTAAGAGAGCCTTAAAATTTCACGTCAAGGAACATGAGGCATATGTTAGAAAAAAGGAAACACAGAAGTCTTCTGCTGCCAAAATTATTTAAAAAAATCTTCCATTGGAGAACTGGATTTTCTAGAGGCATTTCACATTAAAAAAAAATCCTTCTGTTCTAGTTAACGATCCGAATTCCAATCCATCTTTGCCTTCGGCCTTTAAAGAAATTATGTTTTAGTTCTGGTTTCATCAACAGATGGCACCACTTGTTTATTCTTGTCCAGGCTTTCTTATCTAATCATTATATCCTATCTCATTCATTTGCGGTTTTGCAGCTGAGGATGGTGGTTCGGTAAAACCATCAAAACTAGTCCTGTGAAAAAAATTTGAAAATATAACGCTGATTTTTTTTGTTTGACTTCTGAAATAGTATTTGTTCGGCATGTTAGTGTGTCTTAAGCCAAGTATTATTATAAATTTTTAGATTGTACTCCCGATATTAGCAAAACTTAACAGATGACTGTCGTGATATGTTTTGTCTTCTGCAATGATGGAGTATCAGAAATCAAGGAGCACTTTTAGGCTTTATTAAAGTTGATGATTCTACAGGTAATGGCCTAAACAGTAGCGGAAATGTTGAAAATGTGGAACATTCTCTTTGATGATATGAGAGGCCAGGGATATGCCAACGGCACAAATATGAAAGGAAAGGAAAATGATCTTCAGCATAATATCTAAAAAATAAATCCTCCTGCATTTTATGTTCCTTGTGATGTTCATAGTTTAAATATAATGATTAACGATGTAGCAAAGGTAAATGCAGATATAGGGTTCTTTTTTTTTTTTTTTTTTTTTTTTTTTTTTTTGGTAATTCAAGAATTATACAATGATTGATTTTCAGTTCTTTTAAAAAGCATTTCCTGTTTAACCTTAAAACCCCTCTCAAACACTCGATGGGAAAGCAAAATTGAAGCCATTCGACCTTTAAGATATCAACTAAGAGGTAATCTATTATGCTCTTTTTGAAATACCGAAGGTGAATGCTTTTCAGAAGAAGTGCAACATAAAGCACAAAGTCTGTGTTCCGAAAGCAAATATTATAAATTGATTAGTTTCTTGATACTTTGGCATGATTTGCTTAACAGAATTAATCCTTCAGCAAAGAACTGCAAGAAAAAGGTCTGCATGTTACATTAGCCTTAAAGGCAATAAGTAACTTAAAAGCGTACATGAAGAATATAGAAGTGACATCAATTACAAAAGTACTCTTGAGAAAGCTAAAGAACTTAGTGAAGAAGTGGATTGAGAGCCGCAGTTTAAAACTGTTGAAGAAGTCCGACAAAGGAAAAAGAAATGTCACTTCGATTACGAACATGTTGACAAATTCCCTCAATCTCCAGAAGAGAAGTTTACGGCAAATGTCTTTTTTGGAATTCTGGATATTGCTTGGACATCTTTAAATGAAAGATTTGATGCAATGAAAAATCACTGTGATCATTTTAGTTTTCTGGGTAATTTATCAGAAATCAATAATGCAAATCTGAAAATAAAATACAGTAAATTAGAAAAGCTGTTAAGTGGGATGACAATAAAAATATTAACGCAGAACACCTTTATGACAAAACAGTAGCTTCAAAAGACATTTTTACAGCCAGTATGAATGACCCATTCGATACTAATTGTGTCAAACAATTTATGCTTCCCATACTTCAAGCTCATATTGAGAATACTACTTAGTATTTCTGTTAGTGTTGCTAGTAGCGAAACATCATTCTCCAAATTAAAATTGATCAAAACATATTTACTGTCAAACATATCGCAGGAAAGGCTTATAAATCTAATGCTGATTGCCATTGAAAATAAAATTTGTCAAGAAATAGATGTAAAAGAAATTATAGAAAAATTTGTAAATATGAAATGCAGAAAAATATATTATTCTCGATAAACTAAAAAAAAAATTCAACAAATGCTTCAAAACTTCCTTTTCCTATACAAAAATTTAAAAAGGGGGGGCCGGGACTTCAGCTATTTTGCATTCGGGCGCCAGATAACCTTGCGCCAGTGCTGCTGTTATGAATGCTTATCCATAACTGGCACTTTGCAAAAGTTTCATGGATAGGCTAGTACATAAATAAGTATCTTAATTACTTTAGATATTCTACTTTGCCTTGAATCATGGATTTTAGAACCATAAATTTAAAACAAAATAAATTGTGTGCTACTGCAGTGGCACATACCCAAGATAGTGTAAAGGGACATATGCTCCCACCCACAAAATTTGTTCTTGCTTCTCTTCATGCCTAAAATGTTTTCATTATGAAGAGAACAAATGATTCCATCTAAATCAATTTATGAAAAAAAGAGCAGACAAGTTTTTGCCTCTGGATCAGTGTTTGTAGACGAAGACATCCCTGTCTGTAGAACATGTTCCCTCTCTCTCCACCCAACAGTTTCCTAGGAAAGAATTACAGGAGAATTAATTCTTTTTTAGCAGATAGTGATCTATGAGCACCAAAATAGGTCTTCTGAAAGTGCAGACCTCAGCATATCACCCCTATGGAGCTGAATTGTCCACGAGCGATAGTCTCAGCTCTTGATTTTCATAAACAGATAGTAGTCAGGAAATCTGGTTCAATCTCTTTTCTTTTGCTCAAATTGTTTAGTTTTTAATTTTATATCTTTAAATTTGTTTGAATGTTTTTCTTAATTTTTCAATTCGACAATGAGCAAGATGAAACAGCAGTCGCTTTTAAGTTACTTTAATTTGAAAAAAAAAAAGAATATGATCACCCAAAAGAATTTTTTAAGCTATTGTATGCTCTCACTGATTTGCACTCTACCAGTCTGTTGTTGCACTCACTTCTGCTAACTTATTTCTTTGTGTCTTTTTATCTTTGTTATAAAGCATTGTTTTCTTCGCACTTATATACAATTCGACAGCAAAATTGCAAAAATTTTAAAACCAACATATCAGTATATGCTTAGAATTTTTGATGCAGGATTAAGTTTTGGCATACATTTTCCTATTTTTATTAGTCTTTTTTAAGTTTATCATATCAGTGCTTAGTTTTCTAAGATGGCTTACAAAAAAAAATATTTTCTCCCCTCCCCTTTTTATTATTAACTAGCAGCTTTGCTGCCAGCCATCGTCTGGCTTTTAAATGTACCAGAGAAATGGCTGAAGGAAACACCAAACATTAAATTTTAAAACTGCATAGAATTTTACTCTGCAGAACAACTTCATAAAAAAAAAACGTTATTACATATAACAAAATTACAATGAAATAAGCAATATCCCTTAATACAAATATTATCCTAATAAATAAATTAACCAACTTCCCTTTGCAAAATCTTAAGAACTCAAATGGTATAAAGGAGGTTAAGAACTTTGTTTCCTAAAAAAATTACTCAAAACTTTTCAATATCTTAACAGTGAAATGAGCAATAAAT
Organism: Stegodyphus dumicola; assembly: GCF_044657685.1. Taxonomy (NCBI): domain Eukaryota; kingdom Metazoa; phylum Arthropoda; class Arachnida; order Araneae; family Eresidae; genus Stegodyphus; species Stegodyphus dumicola. Next base: position 43,436,756 of record NC_140776.1, read on the forward strand.
AACATAAAAGAATACAAAAAACAAAAAATTCTGAAAAGCGAAGTATAATTAACGATATTTTATCTTATATTTTCAAGAGAAAAAAATTACAATGAAATAAGCTATATCTCTTAATACAAATATTAATTATCCTAATAAAAAAATTAACCAACTTTCCGTTGAAGAAAAGAAATCATGCAAAACTTTACAATATCGTACAAACAGTGAAATAAGCAAAAAATAACATGAAAGAAACTCAAAAAACAAAAAATTCCGCGCAGAATTTTACTCTGCAGAACATCTTTATAAAAAAAAAATCAATAAAAATGTATTATATATATATATATATATGACAATGAAGTATGCCAATCTCTTAAAAACAGTGACATAAGAAATACAATGAAAAATTGTTGCCGAACCCATATTTCTATAAGAATGAAACTATTCAAAATCATGCAATTTCATCAAAAATCTATCAACAACAATAAGAAAGGAAAATTGTTGCCAAAATCACATTTTTAAAGATGTGAGAAGTGTACTCGGAAGCTTCATTTAAAAAATTTTTTTAAAAATACAAAATATCATTTTTCCAAAATTCTTTTTGTAAAAGCAGTCGCAAGGATGAAAGTTTAACGTGTCCAAAAATCAAAGAAAAATAAACATTACATTTTTAAAAATAAACTTTTTTAGAAAAAATCCTGTTTAAAGGTGTTAAGCTCCATTTATTAAATAAATTCGTATTTAATCAATTTATTGAAACACGAAATTTATTTTAAGTTCGTAAAATAGCTAAGTGCCTACGTTTCATGACGATGTGAAAATGGAGTGTGTAGAGTAAAATCTCACTTTCCTATAGCCCATTATATCTCAAAATGACGCAATTTCATCACAAAACATTAAATTTAAAAAATTTGAATTCGAATTTCAAAAAAATCGCGTCAATGTGCACTGGCTCTTGTCTAGATGCACCTATGTACCAAATTTCGTAGCCGTGGGTCTATTAGCTTACATGCAGGGCGAGCAAAAGACACACACAGACATACTCTTTCTTTTATTATATGTAGAGATGTTCTGTTAACTTTAAATATCATGTTGCCACATAAAATAATGCCACAGAAAATTCAATTCAACAGCAAAATCACAAAATGTTTAAATAGAGCATAATTTTAGAATTTCCGACACATAGTGTCGTATGCTGGAGATAAAAATGTTTTATTTCATACAATGTTGAAACTGCTCACTTTTAGATCCTTGAGTTTGTTAAAGTTTTACAAAATCTGAAATATTAAATTCAAAATTAGGGTTTCCAAGTGCACATTGCATTATTCAAAATTTGACTACAAAAAATTTGGACTATGTCATTCATCTACGACTATTCATTCAAAATTTGATGGCTCTAGGTACTGCATTTTCTCACAAAGGTGAGCAACATACATACATAGCAATTCTTCATTGTTTAATATCTTTAAAAATAATACAGGATGTTATTTGGTGGCGACAGTTTAAAAAATGATTCACCATGTGAACTGACTGTGAACTGTGACTAGGGAACTGATGCAAAATCCCATTTCGAGACTAATAGCCCCTTTTTGGATTAATAACATTAAAAATTTTAAGTTGTTTTAACTTGATATAACTTCACCCTTGCAAAAATTCCAAACACCAGTTTGAAGCAGAAAAGTGGACATTAAATGATAGTGAAGAAGTAGAATATCACCTGCCTGAATTGGAAATGGAAATACAAATACAGAGCTCAAGAAATCACTGTTCTTCAAAAATTATCCAAGTTGGTATAAAAACAACACCACAGTTTGAAAAATATAACATATCAAATTATGTCAATACTAAGCTTACTGACGAAGAAATATTTTTGAAAGGTTTTTGGATGCCAATAACCAGATATGTATTTCTAAGCTTTTTATTTGGTCATGAAAGAGTGAAGTGGAAATTTCGATATAATTTGTTAGAATCTCGTAACTTATTATACAACTGAAGATGTAATTTACTGTAAATATATAATTTTAGCCAAGGAATATGCAGGAAATCAAACAATCAACCATTGGGATAATTAATTTTTCAGCCTTTTCATTTCTGGCACAAATTAACAGAAAACTTCAAAATCTCTGAAAATCAAGAAAAATAATATCACACAGATTCTTCCTTATCTTCTGATAATTTAAGAAATATTTTTCAAAGGCATAAACACACTGTAATAAATATTATTGATACTGTTACTAATGCTCGACAGGTAAAAGAAAATATTTTTAAAAAATTAGCTCTGATATAAAAATAGTATTTTTCTTGGCAGAAATAGACTTCCTTTAAGAGATCATCATGATTATAGTCAAATTAACACAACAGAGAAAAGCAAGAAACACAACCATCATGATGGAAATTCCAAATTGATGCAGGAGATGAAATGTTGGGAAAGCATTTTAAATCATCTGCTAATGATACATCCTATATATTGCTTAAAATACAAAACAAAACTATATATACTTGCAATAAAATAATGTTAAATTTGATTTAAAAAGTAAATGTTTTTGTATAATAGTAGATAAAACCACAGGTATTTCTTTGATAGAGCAAGCTCTTTTTTTTTTTTTTTTTTTTTTTATGTATTGATATATTTTATGTATCATTATTGAAAAACACAAAATATGGCATATGAAATATATGACAACTTAATGACTTTGACACCAGATTTAATGATCATACTAGCATACTTAAATTACAGCTTTACAGAATATTCAGCATACTACAAATTGAGAGCCATGTGTGCCATACATGTTGCTTAATTGATTTATACTGACTGATTCAAAATTGAATTGAGATGTGATTTGATGCTGCATCTCCCACTTTGATAGATGAATAATCTTCTTATATTTAAACATATCTATTATTATTGCATGCTGTGGGTGTTTATCTGAAATTTATATATTTGCTATATTTTCTTACATATGATATCCATAAAAATCTCAGCATTCCACAATCTCTATCCTTTTAGCATCTACCTGCATTCAAATTATGATAAATGATATATAACTATATATATCCCCTGTTTGTCAAACTTGCACTGAAATGTGAGTGTAAAGAATGTTGCCATACATCCAAAGTGTGTAGTTATGACTAATTCACTTATGGGAAGAGAAGCTCTTTCTAGGTTCTGCTCCTATTTTTATGCAGCTAGATAATTTTATGTTATGTTTCCCTTTTGAAATGCATGCTGTCATAACTTTTCAGTATTTTAACAATAGTGGTAAGGTAGACAGTCAGTTATCTTAGCTTTGGGTCCAATTTTGAATCCTGGAAAAGGCATGGATATTTGTATCTGCTCTCTCCAGAGGTTGGAAGTAAGGCAAAGAGGTGTAGGAGACCATCAGTTTCATCTCTAGGAGTGTTTTCTGGAAGTGTTTCTGGGAAATTAGCAGAGTTTCTCCTTTCTCATGGGTGTAATTTAGTCACCTTGTGTAATGTACCTTGGGAAACATCTTGAAGAGTTACAAATGTTGAGTGTGAACAAAATAATTTTGCTTTCTGAATGTATGAATCATACCTGTAAGCATTATAAATACAAATAATTTATATGTATTACAGCATAATATTAGCTGATATAAAACATTTATATTGAATATTTGTATTGAGATTTTAATTACATGCATTTATTATAATAAAGATTTTTCTTTTCAGAGATCATTTCTGCGTGATGATACTTTTTTCTGGTCATGCTTTACGCACTTAGAGTTACGAGTAAGAGGAGATGGTCGGAATTATGCTATTAATTTAGGTCTAGGAATGTACTTTGATGTTACTTGGTTTGATATGTTCACATATACATTTCATACTCATGGTGGTCCATATTGGCAAGTCATACGGGTCAGTATCATATTAGCAAATTTTGTGAAATGCATATTAAATTTGGTTTACTCTACTCTAAATTATTTACCATATTAATACACTCCTTTTGGTACTTCTCCATTGAAGAAATAGAATAATGACTTATAACTGAAAAAAAAAAAAGGGCGGGTTTGGCATTTTCTGATTATTTGTATGCCCAGTGTCAACATTCAGTAGCGTTTGTAGTGTATTTTTGAAAATGCATGTCGCAGTAGCTATTCTACTACACACATTTAAGTTATATGGATTTGCTTGCATTATATTTAGCCATTATTTCATTTCCATCACTTGTAAAATTGTAAATATTGAGCGCATAGACTTTTTCCTTCATAAAATTTCTTATTTATTATAAAATCACATTTATTATTATTATTATTTATGAGTAAAACAATTTATGAGTAAAGATAGTTACACAAATATTTTTTGGCTGATTCACAAAGTTTTAGTGCATTAACGACTTTTCATGGGGTGCAAATAATCAGAAAGTACCAAATAACTTATTATGTGCATACACATTTTATGCAGTGTAACCTCGAGATAAGAGTTTAGTTTGTTCCAGCATTGAGCTCTTATAGTGAATTTCTCGTATGTAGAAAAAAAAACTTCCTCATTGAAAATAATGGAAATCCAGTTAATCCTTTCCCCACCCCCCCAAAAAAAAACATCAACATAAAAATAAATTTTTCTAATAAATAACACTGGTAAATAATATAACTGTAGTTTACCTTTATGAAGAGTCCTGACTGGCAATAGGAATGTGAGGAAGACGAACCAACCAGTTACTGTGGGGAAGAAGAGGCCCCCCTCTGTTTCAGGAAGGCTCTCTCTTCTTGAGAATTTTACCCCACTGGAAGCAGGCTGTGGGTCATAATTACTTAACTTTCTTTCAGTTGCAGGTTGCTTTACCAAAAACTTATCTAATAACACTTGCTTCTGTCTCCTTTTTAAGATGCCTCTAAAATGTGACACTACATTGTCATTATACAATTTCATGGTGCAACCACAAACTGCTTTATTAGGGTGACTTTCTTCAAAGAAAGTTTTCACTTCTTCCCACTTTTCCAACATTTTTTTAAATCTTACTAGAAGAGAGGGCCTCATCTCCTGATCCCTCCTCCCGTAGCGAAAGCTGTTCTGCTGCCTCTTGCTGCTCCTTATGAAGTTCTTTAAGTTTGTTCATTGTAAGTTCTCCACTATGCTCCACTAACTCATCCAGATCAGCACCATCCACATCCAGAAACATACTTTTCCCCAGAGATACAATTTCTTCGACTAGCTGCACTGTGTTGTCCACAGGTTGAGGATTGAAACCTAAGTCTGAGGAGGCCTAGTATTATTCTGAGGCCACTGTTTTTTTCCATGCTGAACTCCACTGAGACTTCTTTCTAAGCCATATCAATGAGGTTTAATCAATTTAGGATGTTGAAATGATTCTTCCAAAATTCTCTGAGGGTCAGGCTTCTATTTTTGGTCACTTTAAAATACCTTTGAAAAAAGTCTTCGTATACAGCTTCTTAGGGTTGGAAATAACTTCATTCATAGGCTGGAGAAGTGGAGTGATTTTGGGAGGAAGAAACTTGACTTTTATGAACTGGAATTCCTCCAGCAAATCATTTTCAAGCTCTGGAGGGTATACAGGAGCATTATCAAGGACGAGCAAATCCTTGATCAGCAACTTATTTTCGTGAAGGTCACTTCACTGAGGGACCAAAATCTTCATTCACCCACTCAATGAAAAATTGCTGCATTACCCAGGCTTTGCTGTTGACTCGCCACATCACATTCATTTGGTTTTTCTGCATATTGCTCTCTTGAAAACTCTTGGATTTTCTGAGTGGCAAATGAGCAATGGCTTGATTTTACAATCTCTGCTTCTAACAAGAGGGTAAGCCTATCTTTCATTGGCTTGTGCCCAGCAACGCTTTTGCATGATGTAGCTCCTCTTAGGCATTTTCTTCTAAAAAAGACCTGTTTCATCACAATTAAATACTTGCTGGGAAAGAAACCCTTCACTAGTTAAGACACAATAACATGCCGAATAAATACTAATTCAGAAGTCAAACAACAAAAATCAGCATTATATTTACAAAATTTTCACAGGACTAGTTTCAATGGTTTTACCGAACCACCATCTTCAGCTGCAAAACCGCAAATGCACAAGATAGGAAATAATGATTAGATAAGATAAGAAAGCCTGGACAAGAATAAGCAAGTGGCGCCATCTGTTGGTGAAACCAGAACTAAAACATAATTTCTTTAAAGGCCGAAGGCAAATTTGGATTGGAATTAGGATTGTTAACTAGAACAGAAAGATTTTTATGAATGTGAAATGCCTCTAGAAAATCCAGTTCTCCAATGGAAGATGTTTTTTGAATAATTTTGGCAGCAGAAAAACTGAAAGTGTGGTTTTCGGACCAACAATGTTGAGCAACAGAAGACTTCTGTGTTTCCTTTTTTCTAACATATGCCTCATGTTCCTTGACGCGAAATTTTAAGGTTCTTTTAGTTTGGCCAATGTAAATTAAACCACACTGGCAAGGAATCCTATAAATACCCCAGGAATTCATATCCGGAATGGGGTCCTTGAGTATGGAACTCGGAATTTTATTGATGGGAGAATAAACAACCCGAAAGTTAAATTTCTGCAAAATATGTGCAACTTTATAGCTAATTGATGGAAAGAAGGGAATGACAACAGAATTTTTATAATCTCCTAAAACAAGAGTGTGCCTTTTAGTGTGTTGAGATGAGAATTTTTTAACTGCTTGATTAATAATGTTGGGTGGAAAGCCCCTGTCAATAGCTATTGCTTTTAAATAATTTAATTCTTCATCAAGGGCTAGTTTGGAGGAGCAAACTTGAAGAGCACGGAAAACATAGGAATAAAATGAAGCTAACTTTTGTTTAGTCGGATGACATGATTTAAAGTGTGGTGGAAGGCAAACCGATGAAGGTTTACAGTAAACCGTAGTACTGAAGTTGGATGTATTACGTGCTTATTCTTATTGCGCCACTTGCTTATTCTTGTCCAGGCTTTCTTATCTTATCTAATCATTATTTCCTATCTTGTGCATTTGTGGTTTTGCAGCTGAAGATGGTGGTTCGGTAAAACCATCGAAACTTGTCCTGTGAAAATTTTGTAAATATAACGCTGATTTTTGTTGTTTGACTTCTGAATTAGTATTTATTCGGCGTGTTATTGTGTCTTAATTATAGAAGCCCCAAACAGGCTTATTTTTTGCTTTCTTTTTTGCACGTGTTGTGGCCGCCATTTTGTGATTGCATGAGTTTCGGTAAGTACTTTTTTGCAATTTTCGAGTTATGTTTATATTTTGTATATTTGGATATTGTGCTTTGCTTGTCTGTTTTCATGCATTTTGCTTACAAACGTTTTGTTTTCTATTAATTTCAGTGAGGGGTTTTTCTGCTGTTTTGTGTGTGCTTTATTATTGTTTAGTTAATTTAGTTTGATTTTCTGTATTGTTTATCATGCCTTCATCCGTTAATCGTTTCACTAAATTAGCCAAGATGATTCAGGAATTTTTGCCTGAAACAGCAAAAATTCCTGAATCATCTTGGCTTTTTACTTAAATGTAAATGTAAAAAATTGATCCCCAATTTTATTCAAATCAAATCTAATCAAAAACCTTCGAGTCGCGTTTCAAGAATTCTGTTGAATTGCAAGCTTGCCTTACTTCGGTCCGTCATAAGGGATACACGTCAACAATTGTCCAAAATTGAACGTGAACTCAATAAGCTTCATCTGGAACTCGCTAAATCATATTCAAAATTCACTGCCCTTGAACAAAAGTCTTGGTCTAGAACGGAGAATGCAGTTAACCGTCATAAAAACACCCTTGCAGTTAAATTCGAAAAACTTGTTTTACAATCTTCCAGTTCAAGTAGTTCAAAAAATCTTCCCATTGTAAACATCAAGCCAATAGTTAATATTTCTAATGTTAGTCTTTCAGAAGAACAAGAGAGAATTCTAAAATATAATTTTAACTTCTCACAAACCTGTAAACCCTCAATTCCAAAGATTTTGGCTCCTATCGAAAAAGCTTTCAAGTTCAGTAAAGTTTCAGATTCACAGAAAGAAATGATTAGGCATCTTATCGCTCATAATGTGAAATTCAATAATAAACCTTTGAAACCAAATCTAACTGCGAGAGAAAGAGCTACATTGCGTGAAATTCATTCTAACCCGGATATTATTATTTCAAAGGCCGACAAAGGTGGCCAGATAGTCATCATGGATAGGAACACTTACATCGATGGTGTCACTAAACTCTTAAACGAAGGACCATATAATCTGATCCCTAAAGATCCTTCACCTTCGGACTTGTCAAAAATAAAAACTGCGATCAAATCTTCGCAAATCATTTCAGGCAACTTAAAACATTCACTTATCCCCTCTGTTGCGAATTGTGCCAGATTATATGCTCTTCCCAAAATTCATAAAAGTGGTATTCCTTTCCGCCCTATTGTATCAAATTTAGGTACTGCCTCGTATCCATTAGCTAAATATTTAGTTTCTAGATTTTCAACTCTATTAGACAATAACATTTACACCATAAAAAATTCAATAGAGTTTGTAAAAAAAGTTAAAAACATTTCTCTTAGTAATTTACTCATGGTTTCTTTTGATGTAAAATCATTATTCACCAATGTCCCAGTGGAGGTTGCATTAAGATGTCTAGAAACCAGACTTCGCGAATTTCATTTCTCTTGCATCGAAATTGATGAGCTAATTTCTCTCACTCAACTCTGTTTGAAACAAACACATTTTGTTTTCCAAAATAAATATTACAAGCAAACTGAGGGATTAGCCATGGGAAGCCCCCTCAGTCCCATCCTGGCTGATATCTACATGCATTATTATGAATCAAAATTGTTTGAAACTTTAAACTTCCCGGCATGGTTCCGCTACGTAGACGATACTTTTACTCTGTTTGAAGGTAATAAAGATGATTTAAATAAAGTTCTTTCAACAATGAATTCTATTGATCCCGCTATTCAGTTCACTTTTGAACTTGAGACTTGCAATTCTCTTCCGTTTCTCGACATTCTGGTCACACGTAATACATCCAACTTCAGTACTACGGTTTACCGTAAACCTTCATCGGTTTGCCTTCCACCACACTTTAAATCATGTCATCCGACTAAACAAAAGTTAGCTTCATTTTATTCCTATGTTTTCCGTGCTCTTCAAGTTTGCTCCTCCAAACTAGCCCTTGATGAAGAATTAAATTATTTAAAAGCAATAGCTATTGACAGGGGCTTTCCACCCAACATTATTAATCAAGCAGTTAAAAAATTCTCATCTCAACACACTAAAAGGCACACTCTTGTTTTAGGAGATTATAAAAATTCTGTTGTCATTCCCTTCTTTCCATCAATTAGCTATAAAGTTGCACGTATTTTGCAGAAATTTAACTTTCGGGTTGTTTATTCTCCCATCAATAAAATTCCGAGTTCCATACTCAAGGACCCCATTCCGGATATGAATTCCTGGGGTATTTATAGGATTCCTTGCCAGTGTGGTTTAATTTACATTCGCCAAACTAAGAGAGCTTTAAAATTTCGCGTCAAGGAACATGAGGCATATGTTAGAAAAAAGGAAACACAGAAGTCTTCTGTTGCTCAACATTGTTGGTCCGAAAACCACACTTTCAGTTTTTCTGCTGCCAAAATTATTCAAAAAACATCTTCCATTGGAGAACTGGATTTTCTAGAAGCATTTCACATTCATAAAAATCTTTCTGTTCTAGTTAACGATCCTAATTCCAATCCAAATTTGCCTTCGGCCTTTAAAGAAATTATGTTTTAGTTCTGGTTTCACCAACAGATGGCGCCACTTGCTTATTCTTGTCCAGGCTTTCTTATCTTATCTAATCATTATTTCCTATCTTGTGCATTTGCGGTTTTGCAGCTGAAGATGGTGGTTCGGTAAAACCATCGAAACTAGTCCTGTGAAAATTTTGTAAATATAACGCTGATTTTTGTTGTTTGACTTCTGAATTAGTAATAAGTTGTTGGAACTTTGGCCAAAATTTATGAGCAGTAGCTGTATCAGAGCTTGCAGCCTCCTCATCTCGCACAACACTGTGATCACTGGTTCTCTTTTTAAATTTCTCGAACCATCCATGGTTTGCCTTAAATGCCATCTCATCTTCAGTTGTTGTGCCTGGTGTTTTTCGGAGAAGGTCTGAGTATAGATTCTTAGCCTTAACCCAAATGATAGCTTCTGATACTGGATCACCTTATAAGTAACTGCTTCTTGTTAATCCACACCAAAAACAGCTTCTCAACATCTTCTAAGAGTTTTGGATGGTGCTTGCAAGTAATGCTAACTCCTTTGGCCACATCAAGCTTCTTAATTTCTTCCTCTTTCTTCAGAATAGTGCAGATTGTCGATGTCGAATGGACATAAGTTTTCACCAATTCCATCACTCGTACACCACGCTTATGCTTATCTATGATTTCTTTCTCAATTTCAACGGCCATGGCTTCCTCCTTTTTCTTTCCAGCATTATCTGAGGACACAGTATTCTTGAGAGGCATCGCGAAATAATTTTTTTCATATTAAATGTAAAAGACAATCAGCTTGCAAGTGCACAAACATGTAGATCAAAGAACACTAAGTGATAAGACGAGGGGATTGCCCAAGTCGAGCCTTATTGGAAAATGCGCCATGCATGCCAACAGCCTGGCTCATTAATTGAGTCAATGCGAAAAATTCATTTAGAGACGAATTTTTTGCTCATATGTTCTGTTGAATTTCTCATATATAGAGGTGCTTGTATCTCAAGGTTCCATTGTATTTTAATTAGATATTTTTTCCGAAAATCAGTCACTGAACCTACTTACAAGTTTAATTTCTTTTGTTTGGTGGAAATTTTGTTGCAATTGCTGTAAGAATAGATTTAAAGCAATTGTTCCTTTAAGTTTTGTAATAAAATGTATTTCTACAAAAATATTACTGCCAACCCTTCCACTGCAGTGTATATTTTAAAAACAAGTGTAAGACATAAAGTATCATGATTTATCTTTAAAAATCCTTGGAACTTTAAATACAAAAAAAAAAGAAGAAAAAAAGGAATGGAAAATGTCAGTGCTGTTTATGCACATGGTTACCAGAGTATGATGCAATCTGAAAATTTGCCAATTTCTGCTGAGGTGGTTATGCTAATATGTAAGTACCATCCTTCTACATAAGATAACTAAAAACTAGTATGGTATTTTTCCCTCATCATAAAAGAAGAAAATATACACCAGCAGCTACAACATTAACGAATTATTGCTTACTATGTGAGATTTTTTATACTTGTAATTTGAATAGTGGCTTCATTACTGTTTATCCATAGTAGCTATTCATAATAGTATTTCAAGGTCTTCACATAAAGGGAGTAAACAAAATCATAGTTCATAAAAGAGCTGCTCGAAAAGGGGCGTCATATTCTTTGTAAAAATAGTAGAGTTTTTAAAAAGTTCAGATCCTTGATGCGTACATGTTATTGCAATAATATATGTATTGTCTTTTAATAGTCTTTAATAGCATAGTAAATGAAAGAATTGCTGTTATTTAATATATTGAGGCAATGTTTTTGTTTAAGATTTCAATTTTAAATACTAAATCTAATGATGTAAAGCACAAATACAACAGTTATTCTATTAGGTAATAATATTGTGTTTATTTATTTATTTATTTATTTTTCCTAGTTGCTAAAAAATATTTCTAGCCACTGAAGTATGTTTAATTATAGTAATATTTACATTTAAACCTACTTTATTTAAGTATGAATAACTTTTTGATTTTAATACCATATATGAAAAAATGACTTTCTGTAAAATAATGGGTTTTTTTAAATGATTTTCCCCTTTTCACAGAATAATAAAAAGAATTATATTTTAACTCATATGAATGTTAACTCTATTTTGGTGTGTTGTGCTCAGAAAGGGATTGTGAAATTCTTCATAATAACAAAATAAATATTTTCAAATTAAAAACTGCATATTGGCAAAATCAAATTTTTGAAAATTTTTTAATATTTTTGTTATTGAACTGATCATGCATGCTTCTCTGTTTATGTAATTTGATACTCCATAATTAGATATTCTTAATATACCAATAAACACACTTGTTAAATCTTTTGTTTTACAATAACGCATCTATTTGACAAGACTTAAAATACCATTATTTCAAAATATACTCAGTTTCCAATTTTTTTGAAAAATTACAATATAATTGCACTTAATAATAGAGTTCTGATGCTACAAGTAACATTTCTGAGTACAGCACTTCTTTTTTTCAAGTAGTCTCTAACACTGAAAATTCATCAATAATTTTCCAAGAAAATTTCAAGTTCTTTTTTTCATTTTTCAATTATGATTTCTTTGATTAAGATTTCTTTTGACATATCTTTTAATGGAAATACCAAAATTTTTTTAACTGGACCTAGGAATTTCACTTCCCTTGAATTGAAATTGATTAATTATTTTTTTCTTACAAGCATTCTTTGAGCTTGTAAGCTTAAAGATCCATCTTAAAGATCTTTCCATTGTGATAAAATGTTGTACTTAAATACAGTCAAAGGTCTTTAATCCGGACTCGTCGGGGCTTCGGCGATTCCGAATTATCGATTTTTCTGGATTATAGATCATCCGTTTAAATCTGGTAAGATGGCATGCAGAAATTATAAAATTAAAAATATGAAACCATAATTTATAAAATAATGAGCAATTATGACCTAAAGGGTATAAAAAAAATAAGCTTACTATTTATTTGTTTACTTTATTAAACATTTCTTTCAACGTGCGCATGCGTAAAGCATACATTACGCATAGCTGAAATTAGAAAATTGCAACCAGAAAACTATTTGATTTGTATTTGTGATATTTATAATGACGAGGAATTTGATTTAAATCATATCAAAGATGGAGCACATCGAGATGAAATACTGCATTTAGTAAGGAATTGTAAGCCGAATAAAATAAAAACATCTGCCCTGAAGATAGCGATAGTGCTGACAGATCAACTTCCAGTTCATTGCGCGCCACAACGTTCCCCCTCCTCCCCCCGTGCAGAGCAGCGTGAAATTGATTAACAGATTTCAGAACGGTTAGATAAACAAAGGATATGCCTTTATCCAGCAATTCCACTTTTTGTTTGATGGACATCGAAACATACTTTCATTTTGTAGATCCTTTGGGAGCTCCAGCATCAGAAATTCTATTTGACATAATTGAAAGTTCAAGCTTACTTTTATAAAATTGCTCTTACAGTCTGTACAAAATAATAAGCCGGATCCAATTCGAAGATTAAGGAATAACGCAATCATCAACATCAACTGAAATAGATAATTAGATAATTTTAGCTTATACCGTCCGTTATACATTAAACGCGCACGTGAAAACGTATTCTGCGCTTGCGCACACACATATGCGCAGTCGTAAAGGTCTTACGCGCACGCGTAAATGCCTATGCGCATGCGTCAACGCGGCACATGCGCAGAAAGTTTTTAGCTTTGAGGTCCAGATTATGGGTGTCCGAATTAACGACTTTTGACTGTATAACTGTGTATTTTACTCCGTGTTTTCATAACTATCAATGATATTATCACATTGATATTTAGGTCATAAAAGAAAGGAAGTGAAATATTTCAAATAACCAGGTAATATATCTTGGGATACAGCAGATCACATAGCCATGATAAAAGTGAACTGCTGAGAAGATTAAACCAAACTTCTAAAAGAATAAGTATTATTCCTTAGGCCTCTTTTGCTGATATTTTTTATTCTTATTATTATCTATTTCTTAACCATATAATCGATGTTTCTTCTAAAATTATCCAGAATTATTGAATTAGTGTATGAGATTTCTTCAAAACTTTTTATATTGATCAGTTCAATCTTCTGTGTCCATTTTTGATATTTGCTGTTTATATAATCACCTTAAACAGTTACAAAAGTCACAAAATTTTTGGAATGCGTCAAACTTTAGCAACCATGCACACAACAGTTCTTCAGGTTTATTGAGCTGCCATTTTCATATGCATTCTTTTTGTTGTGTTCCAAATTCCTCAATATTTATTGATAAGTCATGATATTTTTTGTTTTAATTTGACTGCAGTGGAATAAACTGTAGTACAATATCTGGAGGAATGTAGTATTTTTTCACGTAATCTGTAAAGAGAACAACTGCTAAAAGTCTATTTTAAAGCGATCAGCATGACATTTCTGTCAAAACAGGAAAAAACAAAACAAAAACCTACTTGCAAGTAAGTTTATTGATTAACTTTTCAAGATAAATGCCTGATTAAAATATATATGCAGTATTCTATGTGAAATAATGTGGATGTTGTAGTCACATTGGCTGAATTGATATCCCCCTTTTTCTTTTCTTTCATTTCATGAATAAATACTTTTAATGCATGAAAAATTGATGCTAAGTATATCCATTCTTCAGTAAATTTTACATTTTTTTTAAGATATCGCAGTAAGAAGGGAAGAAGCAGCAACAGCAGTTTATCTAGAGAGAAAAGCAGAAAACAAAACTGACATGACCAAAATGAAAGTTTAATTCAGAATGATTTAAAATGTGCCTCATTGGCTTATAAGTTTTGGCTTCTAAACATGAAAGCATTATTGGCCTTATGTAGTGTTATTATGTGAGAATGATGTATTCTGTAAGAATCATATGGCTATATTTAATTTTGAAGTGACATAGTTAAAGAGATTATCCTAGGCATTTACTGTTTTTAGGACAAGAAATGAAAATAACCAAATTTAAAAAGATTGTTTGCGGACTGTTCCAAGTTAAAATTTTGATTCATATATTTTTATTTTACATGTATTCAGTACAAATTCTGAAATCTGGATGTACAATATCCAGAATGATCTAAAATTCAGACTTCCTGACAACCAGAAATTATTTTATTTATTTATTTATATGCATTATGCAATTGATATTTTTTCACAAGAAAATGTGGAGAGTTCCAATTCTTAATTTCATTTTGGTACTAAACCTCCGTACTGAAGAAGCAATCATTTATTAATATAAATTTTTCTGGTGAATAACTTGGCTCCATAACCAATTTTTTGTTTGGCATGCATCTCAAACCGTACAGACTTCAGCTAACTGGGCTGCAAAGTATTGAATGTGTTCATGAGGAAAAATTTAACAGCAATTTCTTTCTGTATGAAAAATATAAATTTCATAAATGATACTTTTAAGTTTGTTGATTAAGGACAGATTTATTAACAGTATACTGTAGAGGAAAAAAAAAACTCTTTAAATAAATTTATTAAAGTGAGAACAGGAGTAAAAATGATAATGAGTGTCTTCATTCAAAACAAATTTTAATGTTTATTTTTTATATCGAATGCTTTTACTGTTGCCATTTAAACAAAAAAAAAATCTCAACATGAAGAATTTGACAAACGGCATTTCAGTATTGCAAATGATTTTGCCATGCACCCCCTTTCCAATGAAAACTTTATACTTCATAGTCTTTCAGATATGCAGGAAATCACACTTTTCGACCAGTTCGTGTGTTTCTATGGTTAGTGTCTTTGAAAGGATCATTGTCAGTAGGAAGTGGTTGTGAGATTTTAGAATTAACGGATTCAGATGTCTGAAGATTTGTTTTTACTTCGTATTTGAGTTTTAAATATAATTTCAGTAAATCTACCTACATTCTTTGAATTTTGCCTGAAACTGTCATATCGAAAAATTTCTGAAAATGTTGTTTAACTAAATATGGCCAAGATAGGTTGATTGAAGCGAAGATGAAATCATGTTATTAAAGATGAATACATGTGAACAAATTTGCTAAGTCCTTATGTGCGAAAGCTGAATTTTTTTCTTAGCTGGTTGTTAAGAGTTGGTTTTAGAATTTGCATGTGGCTTTGCAATTTTTGTATAAAATCTGAATGCTTAGCAGTTGGGGATTCACTGAAAAATTCTACAAGCAAACAGGTCGGTGTGCCGTACATAAATTCAGCAGAACAACACAAATCTTCTTTAAAGGGTGATCAAATGCCAAGAATTAAAGGTAGAACATCAGTCCAAGAATTTGACTTTTGAAGGTGGGATTTCAGGCAGTTTTTCAAAGTTTGATGTTCAATTAAACCATTAGCTAGTGGGTGATAAGCTGTGGTGGTGTTAATTTTGAAACCTAGGTATTTGCTCAAGTATTGGAAGACTAGGCTTTCAAGCTGTCGACCTTGGTCATCTGTTATCTTCTCTGGTATTCCAAATCTGCAAATCCAAGTCGCATGTTTGTGATAGAATCTTGCAGTTTGGTCTTCCAAAGGAACAGCTTCGATCCACCAAGTAAATCTATGGATGATAGTAAGCAGATACCTAAAACCTTTTTAAGATGGTAAAGGGCCAGCAATATCGATGTTAAGGTGCTTGAAACGTTCATTTGGAATTTTGAACTCAGCAGCTGGGGCATGAGTATGTTTGTGAACTTTGGTTCGTTGGCATGCTCTAGTTCACAGTTGACAGTCTTTGTTTATGACAGGCCAAATGAATCTTTTTGCCACCAGCATCACTGTTGCACGAATTCCAGGAGGAGATAAGTTATGTATAGAGAAAAATATTCTTTCGCGAAATCCTTCAGATATGTATGGCCGATTAAAATTAGTGGAGGAATCACAGTAAATTTTCTTTTTGCTATCCACGATAGGAATTTGTACTGTTTTGAAATTTCAATTTGATTTAAGAATCTTGAGGTGTACATCCTCCAGGCAATCTGCAATAACTGTATGATCACTTGGAGCTAGAATGGCAATAGTTTCAAGTCTCGACAGTGTGTCTGCTACGATGTTTTTTTTTTCTCCAGAAATGTACCGTATGTCTGTAGTGAATTTAGCAATGTAGTTGAGTTGCCGGACTTATCTTGGGAAAGGCTTTATCTAAATTCTGTTGGAAGGCAAAGGTGATAGATTTATGATCAGTGAAGATAGTAAATGATTGTCCATCCAGAATGTGTTTAAAATTCTGTGTGGCTAGATAGATTGCAAGTAATTCGCGATCATAAGCACTGTGGTTTCTCTGCGTTGATAATAGGGATCAAGAAAAAAGGCTTAGCAATTGTTTTTCACCATTACGATAGGTGATGGATTACGGTGCCTATGGTGAAATCAGATGCATCTCTTGTTAGGGTGAACTAAAATGCGATTTACGATATTAATAAAAAGCATTCTGCGCATCTCCGTTCCAAACTAGAGATTTTTTACCGTTTTTTGATACTCCTTTAAGCAAGATTGTCAATAGTTGTTGCAGTTTGGTATGAAGAGATGGTAAAAGTTCACCACTTCTAAAAATCTGCGTAAGCTTGTGAAGGATTCCGATTTAGGATATTGTTTAATTGTATCAACTTTCGATGGAAGAGGTTTAATTTCTTCTGTTGATATTTGTAACTTAAGAATTCAACTTTGCTCAGACCAAATTTACATTTTGCAATGTTTATTCTCAGTCTGTACTTATTGAGCCTTCTGAAGACTTAATTCCAGCTTTTTTTGTGTGTGTTTCTATGTCTGAAGAAGCAATGAGAATCGTTGAGATTGAGGGCAGTGAGAATCGATATAGCAGACCAGGTTTATGAATACCATGCTAAGTCTAGGCCGCTTAGCATGGTATTCATAAACCTTTGGAAGGTTTATGCTGTGTTGCGTAGATCAAATGTCATATAAGTAAATTCAAGAAGTCCAAAAGGTGTTATAATGGCCGTCTTCGGAATATCAGCTTCCTGAACAGGAATCTGTTGATAGGCTTTTATCTGTGGTTGAAAAAATCGTTTTCCTATGCAGAATATTTGTACGGTCCGTTAGAAATGCTAGTGGGTAACGGTCTGGTATGATGTTTGCAGTTTTTTTTTTTTTTTTTTTTTTTTAAGCGAGATGTAATGGACTTAACCAGCTGCTTTTTGATGGTCTGCAGAGACCCTCCTGAAGATTCTTTTTTGCAGCAACCAACTTTCGAGAAAGTCTTCTGACTTTAGACAGTATAGGGTGTTCTTTAATTTTATAATTTTTTATGCTGGTTTTATATAAGGAAAGAAATTTATTTAAAATGGTTCTATATTGGTTTTGGAAAATATTAGCAATGAGTTTAGGAGTGATGCCTACGTATACGCATCAACTTGTGACTACATAATCATATTTTGTTTATGTAGGTTGATATGTTACTGATTATGTAGGTATTAAAGTTAATCAGCCATAATTCGACAGTTGCAGAGAAGAAACAAATATTTGGGGGATTGGGTTTCCAAAAAGGAGGAATTTTTAGACTTACCCTGCCAGTTTTTAATCTCTTCGATTCTGTTTCAGTATTCTCGTTTGTAGACGAGAATCGCAATTAATCGATTATGAACGCGGTCACAAATTTATAGGTTCTTTGATTAAGGATGATAATGTAATAGCATGATAATATAGAGAACAAACTTCTTTTAATAAATTTATTAACGAGAGAACAGGAGTAAAATCATAACGAGTCTCTTTGAAAACAAATTTTTATTTTTATTTTTATATTAAATTTTTTTACTTTTGACCCTTGAGCAAAAAGAAAATCGCAGCGCGAAGAATTTGACAGACAGCGTTTCAGTTTTGCAAACGATGTCGTCAAAGTTCTGATAGATCAAAAGATATTTAGTGTTGTTCAAATTGAGAATAACTGAATTGTTACTCAGATTACCCCCAGATTCGGCGCCAGAGCTGATGAAGCCACAGCAGGTCCCAGAATTTAGGGGGAGCAAAATTTTTAAAATTTAGACAGGTGCCAAATAACAAAATTAGGACGACAAAATTTTTAGAATTTAGAGAGCGCTTGGCAGCAGAATTTAAGACACATAGAGACTGCATGAGGCTTCAGAATGTCTAGCGCAAGCCGTAGATATAAGACTTGCATGCATGTGGTAATTTATTTGGGAACCAGATAATCATGTGCAGAAAGTAGGCGTAAGTATAGAAATAACTAATGTATAATTCAGGCCTAACTCCGTCAGCCTGTGATAAAAGCAAGACAAAATTTAGCAGAACAACATATCTTAGTCACAAATTTCATAATCATCGCCAATAGTATATAGCAGATACTAGCAGAGCTTTATGATGATAGCCATGAATTTGAAGGTTTTCAAATATCGCAAATTACACTCCTGCTCAAAAAATAAACAACAAAGGCAGAACATGGTATAAAGCAAAAACTATTTATTGGATGTGTGAAATTGATCCAAGAGGTTGGTGTAGCATTACCAGACCACATAGTTAACAATAAAGCAAAGGCATACAAAAACACATGTATTACAACCATTACATTGTGAAAGACTAAGTGGATTGGAAGAATGTGCAGTGAAAACATCATGCTAATAACAGGTGTGATACCCTCTAGCTGAAATGCATGCTTGACAACAATAACACAAGCTAGCAATAGTGTAGTTAATCACGTGGTGTGGCAGTAGTACCCATTCCTATAATAATGCATGTCTGAGCTCATAGAGGATGCCTGCGGCACACTGTGACCTGTTATCTATTGTTCCAACAAGTCCCACATATGTTGTATGGGATTCAGGTAGCACACCACAGCAGAAGTGAAATTGTTTCACTCTTCAGTTAACTCTGATCTAGAGTTCTATGGGGGCAGACATTGTCATCCATAAATATCACATTGGTACCCATTGCAGCAATAAACAGATACACAAGAGGATATAGAATTTTGTTGCTATATCGAACAGCTGTGACGAAACAACAAACATGTAGAGGTCGGTACAGCCGTTTTTTGATATCCCAGCCCATACAAAAATGCCTCCTCCTCTTTAATAGCTTGATGATCTTTGGCACCCAGTAGCATGTCCCTGGCTCTCACCATATCATTGCCCTTCGAGAATTATTCTGGATGTTAAATCAAGACTCATTTGTAAAGAGACTAGGGCCCCATTTCTCTGGTGTCCAAATGCAATGTTCACGGGCCCAATTCAACTGCAGTCTGACATGCAATAGAGACAAAACACATACCACAGGTCATCGGGCATGCAGTCGACACGACACAGTTTAGCGCAATATGGGCCATCCTGCAACAGCAGAGAGATGTGATACCAGCTGTCATGCTGTTCGTGATCTATGATGTCTTGCACATAGCAACAGGAAGTGAACATCTTTTCATAGCAACAAGAAGTTATCGTCTGCCACTGTGGTAATTGTCCAGTTTCCAGACCCACATCTTCTACAGGGATTTTAATCCCTCTGGCAACAATTCCACAGCCTGTGACACTACGATGCACATTCAGCTCTCTCGCAACAGTGGATTGTCTTGCACCAGCCCAACAGAATCCAGTGCATTTCATCTTGCACGTGGTGTCTTGGGCTCATGCTTTCCGCTTTGGCTATCTCCGATTATACAGGTCCACCAGTGGCCGGGCGGTAAAGTCGCTGAACACTGGTAGTTCGGTCCAAGGTTCGAATCCTGCAAACGGGCTGGCTGCATGGGTGTTTTCGTGGTTTTCCCCATGTGTAACATGTATACGAGCCAGTTTCCCTTAGAAAGTCCTCCACGAAGGCATCCCTCCCTTAGGCAGATAGCCCTAGTGTGCTTTGCCATAATTAAATACACCAATACACACCAATTATACAGAACTGTTACTGCTCACGAACTGATGCATAGGTGTGGCATACCCTTTCTTAAGGCATTGTGGTGTGACTGCAGGATTCTGTTTTATGCTAATGTTAGTTGCCTGTTTGCATTCAGAGATGCAACCTTTCCCTCATATGTAAATTCTATGTTATAATTTCCCTTACATTCATACCTTTTCTTTTAATGATTGTTGCTTATTTTTTAGTACAAGTATATTTGTATTTATATAGTAAATTAATTAGTATAAATTATTTTATGGAAAAAAATAATTTGATAGAAATATTAAATATTTTAGTGATTGTATAAATGCATTTTAAATGGTCTTTGACAGGTCAGGGACTGTTCATCTTGGAAAATACAGCAACTATCAATACTGATTTTAGTTTATATTCTCAGAATACTGATATTTTCAAAGGTGACTACCAAAAGAAGATGTACTTATATATGACCGTTCTGTATTTTTTATTAAATGGAGATAAAGTATTGTCTTGTTACAAAAGCATTGTCTTATATTCAAGATAACATATTGGTCCAAGTTTTTCATCATTTTAAATTAATAAAAATTATGATTGAAATGGCAGCTATTTTGAGATTCTTTTGCATCTTAATGTATTAGAATTTTAAAAATATAGTTTATAATAGACTATATTTTATATTTTTGTATTTTATTTTAGATACCATTTTCAAAATTTTTCTTAACATCGAAAGGAAGAATACAAGACAAGCAAAGTCAGATACCTTTAAATAAAGTAAACAGTGTGGGGATTACAGCTGCTGCTGTTCCTGGACCTTTTAGATTAGAGATAGATTACATTGGTTGTCATCTTGATCGTACACACAAGGAAAAAACTGCTTATGAACTGTACACTACGCCTAAATACTATGTTTCCAATTAATAAATTGTTTTATATGAAAAAGTGTAAATTCTTTAGGGTGCACTATATGTGCTCATGTTATCTCAAATGTGCATCTTTATTAAATGCTTATGTTATTCCAGGATTAGCAATAAATATGAAATTTATTTAAAGCTGGGGAAAATTTTTGTTGTAAGTAAAGGATAAGTAGTGATAATAAAAAACACATAAATAACAAAGTATATTTTATTTCTTAAACCATTTATATTTTCTGTAAAGAAAGATTTGTGCGTTTAAGTTATTTTGTACAAGTAATTTTTACAACCAAAACACTAACATGAATTTTAAATTCAACATTATTCTTTAAATCTTATGGTCATCATATTATTATTTCCACTTTCACATGCAAATCCAAACTGATTGTAAAATTTGACCATTTTGTCTTTACAGTCAAGGGTAATTTTATAGCATCCTATATATTCTGCTAACAACCGAATTGTAAGTACCATTCTGTAAAGAGAAAATATAAATTAGGATGTTTACAATATTCAGATATTTAAATAATATTAAACTTCTACCCAATACTAATTCAGAAGTCAAACAACAAAAATCAGCATTAAACCTACAAAATTTTCACAGGACTAGTTTCGATGGTTTTACCGAACCATCATCTTCAGCTGCAAAACCGCAAATGGTCCTGTGAAAATTTTGTAGGTTTAACGCTGATTTTTGTTGTTTGACTTCTGAATTAGTATTTATTCGGCGTGTTATTGTGTCTTAATTCTACCCAATAGTTTGATATTGAGGATATCAGTATGTATGTAATAAAAATAGTTAGTGTTGGATATTATATATATGAAAACAGTTGAAAATTAATTTTGTAACACTTTTGGAATATATATATATATATATATATATGGAAAGATATCAAAATTACAGGAACTATTCCAACTAATAAATAAATATAATTAGTAAAGACTTTGCAGTGAACTTGCCAATCTGTTCTTTTTATTTTACTTATATTATCTATTCATAATAAAAATGATAAATGCTGGAAATAAAAATTAATCATTATTGAAAATTATCCAAAATGCTGAATATAGTTAGTTCATTAATATGTATAATTTTAATTTGTTCATGTTATTTTGGTTTTCAAATAATATATTTTAATGTATTAATTTTTGCTTAGAATATCTGACTATAAATTGCAGCAATTGCACTCTGATTATGAATTGCTTCTGCCAAGGCTACTCTTTCTCATTTTAGTTCAGTCCAGGCTTCTGAATGATAGATTTCTCAAATTAATGGCCTTAAAAATAGCTTACATCAGTTAAGCAAAAAAAAAAAAAAAAAAAAAAAAAAAAGTTACTTTTAATGGAATTAACACAACAAATAAAGGTAAGTGGAATTTTTATATTTGTTACATATAGAGTACAAAGTCCGTAATCCGGAATGATCTATAATCCGACCTCAAAGCCACAAACTTTTTTTTTTGTATGCTTTACACATGTGCATAAAGAATGCGCATACATTACGCTGAACCACAGTCATAACACCTTGGTTCTATACTCTTATTAAGTATAGCGCATGCTTTATTTTGTGTGTTAGTACTTGAATAACCGTTATTCCTCGAATCTCGAATGCGGATTTTTCTCATAAATTTTTAATTTCTCTTTGAATTCAGGAACAGTTTTACACCCATACAAAATAATTTTGTAACTACTCTGAACTGGTATCCCATTGATTACATAATCAAGAATTGATGAATCATCAACAGAACCGTGACTGGCTATTTCACACATAACAATAAAATATTCGGAAAGGGATTCATAGTCTAAATGAACCGCATTTTTTCTACTTAGCACGATATTACTTGCGTAATCAGAACAGCTTGGCTTAATGATTTGTTTCTCTAACCATTCTGAAATCTGTTTATTAATTTCATGCTGCTCTGCGGACGTTGCGGTGCACAATGAACTGGAAGTTGATCTGTTAGCACTATCCTTATCTTCAGGGCAGATGTTTTTATTTTATTCGGCTTATAATTCCTTACTAAATGTAGTATTTCATCTCGATGTACTCCGTCTTTGATATGATTTAAATAAATTTCTTCATCATTATAAATATCACGAATACACATCAAATAGTTTTCTGGTTACAATTTTCTAATTTCAATTATGCGTAATGTATGCTTTATGCATGTGTGCGTTGAAAGAAATGTTTAATAAAGTAAACAAATAAATATTAAGTTTTTTTTTTTGTAAAATTTGATACCCTTTAGATCATAATTGCTCTTTCATAAATTATGGTTTCATATTTTTAATTGTATAATTTCTGCATGCCATCTTACCAGATTTAAATTGATGATCTATAATTTGGAAAAAACCCTAATCCGGAATCGCCGAAGTCCCAACGAGTCGACTTTGTACTGTACATATATATATCTTTTGTGTAAATGCTTAAGTATGCAGTGAAAAAGATTTTTTTTCCTTCAAAAGGATTATCTCTGATATAAAAAATAAAGGATAATAAAATGTACAAATAAAAATTTTTTCATGTAAAAAATTTATAAATACTAAGTAGTTATTAATATATGAATAAATATTATGCTTTTGCTACTTAAAATGCACATACAATAGAAAATATAAAATACAGTAGATCTCTGCTATGAAATTTTTCAGAGGATTAGGAACAGCATAGAGTGAGAAAATTTATTAAAAAGAAAGCTTTTTAAAAGTGAGACAGTCAATGAGGTAATCAAAAAAGACAAATTACAGAAATTTAAAATGATTTTAGGCAATTTGTTAAATATACCAATGTTTTCTGTTTTTGAGAAATAATCCGTTATAGATTAAGCTTCCTCAACATGATACTATAATAGTATACTGCACTCAAGCAATTTTCTATAGTGTGAGATTCAGTAATAATCTAAGTATACAGTACAATACAAAGTCTCACAGTTTTACAGTACAAAGACAAAGTCTATACTATACAATACAAAGTCTGAAATCTGAACGTCCAATATTTAGAATGATTTAAAATCCAAATGAAGGGCCTGCAGCAGGGTCCAACTCCACATTTTTAAATTTTCAAAAAATTAAAAAATTCGTTTTTTAACTTATGTTCTAAACATTTGTCCTCATTAAAAGTGCTAGTAAAAGTAATTTTTTATGGCTACTCCAATGGCTTTTTACCCCAATGCAAAGAATGATTTTTTTTTTAACAAAAACAAACCATGACCACAAAATCTACCAAAGTGGAGCTGTATCCTTCTTGCTACAAGCCCTTCAAATCTTCCTGACAACAAGCAGTTTTTTCCCTCTTTATATGCATTATTTGATATTTTTTTTTTTTCAATAAAACGTAATTACATAAAATTTTCAGCTCCATAACTAACATTTTACTTGGCATACATCTCAAACCAAAATATTCTACATCAAAACAAAGCTGATTTTACACTTACTAGATAATTTATATTCCTGGTGCCATTATTTATTATTATCTAGATAAGCTCAGGACCAACACCAGAGCTGGTGCAGTCGTATCAGGCAGCAAAATTAAGGGAAGGCAAAATTTTTAGAATTTAGACAAGCACCTAACAACAAAATTAAGAGATTACACAATCTTCAGAATTTAGGGAAGGCACACAGATGAAAAATTTAGGGATGCCAAAATTTTCAGAATTTAGAACGCACAAAAACTACACCAACCTGCAAAATGTGAACAAAACTGCTCCTTTAAGCGATCAGATCAGAACCGTTCACTGAAGTTAATTAGTTCTTTTTGACGATTTACCGCTTACTAAAAATGACCTTGATGAATGTGTTTGGACTAGACATGGATCAAGAGCCGTGTGCAAAGGTGAGGGAAAAGCAGAAAAACTTGAACAAGGAATGGGATAGCTGGAATCAATTCAACCAAACTGCTCACTCCCTGCACTGATTTCTTTCAACTGTACTGAGATTTTCTAAAAAACTTTTCCATATAGAACAACAATAAAATTCTGGAATAAAAAATAATGAAAACTAAACTCACTTTTCTTAAAGATTACCATTATTACTATAATTGATATTTTGTTGCTACTACAAAACACAGTGTGAAAATAAATTTTTAGATCAGAGGCAGATCCCAAAAGAACAGCAAATTGCTAACAATACTGGCATTTTCCTTTTTTTTTTTTTTTTATCTAATTTGGCAAAATGATGCCAAATATAGCTCAAGGTTCTTCTATTTGGTAGGATCCATATTTTGTTCTGCAACCTTGAAAAAATACATCACATGGAAAAATTTATGTTTAGAAATATATACTTATGTTTAATTTATGTTTAGAAATAAGTCTAAAGAAGATTAAAGAGAAATTCACCGCTCTTGATTATAAGGTGTTAGTAAAATAAGTAAATAAATAAAAATATAATTTATTATTTTACATAGCAAATAATGAAGACTCCGGAATCAGATGCGCAGCTACAACAGGAGCAATGAAAACTGCTCCTGTAATGACAACTCCAAAGGACGCAGATCTGTGACTAATGTCGGAGTGCTGACAGCTGGGAATCCGAGAAATAAATTCCTATTTACTTTAAACAGATCCTCGCATTGTCAGATGGAAGAAAAAACTTCATCCATTTGCAAACAGGGGTGATGAGATTCATTGAGATGCGTCGGTTTATTTAATGTTTTGTTTTTTAAATATTAGATGGAACACAAACAAGACAAAAGCACACTTATATACATACATAACACATATACACGCATAAAAAATAGGTCAGAGACGTTTCCGGTAAATAATCAAGGCAAGACTGCTGGTGTTTACATTAAGAGGAATCAAATTTTTGGACACTTTCCAACAACAGCACTCGATAAACTGTTACAGAACTGCCATTCCATTTTCGCCGGAGTCTGATCAGTTTAGCCAATCGTTCATCTCTAGCACAAACCCTAGATAATACTTACGTGTATGTGGGAGTTTATTTGGGAATCAGATAAGCCTTACACAGATGCAAAAAGTAGGCTTAAGTATATAAATAACCAAACTAAGGTATAATTCAGGCCTAACTTTGTCAGCCTGCAACCAAGACAAAATTTAGCAAAGCAACATTTCTTTAGTCACTAATTTCATGACACATCGCCAATAGTATATAGGAGAGCTTTATGATAATAATGAATTGAAAACTATGTGAAATCTTCTGAAATTTTCGTCTTCCAGTTACAGAAGTAGGGATTGTTTATATACATTAGGGGAGGAGAGGGGGAGCACATATTCATAGCTTAATAGTCAGGTGGCAAGATCAGTTAATAGGCTAAATTAATATATCTTTAAATGAAGTTAAGAATGAGATACAATAGGTTGACATACTGGAGACACCTTTAAATATATATATAAAAGATATTTTGCAGATAACCAGTCTGCTTTAGCAGTTGGAGCTGGAATGATTGGTTTGATCACATTCATCATCTTATATAGGTTGCTGTGCTCAGAATTGACATCAAGATGTATGGAAGATTGAAGGGAAAGTCTCTTTTGCAACACAGTTTGGTAGTGATTTAAAATGCTTCTCTAACATTGAGGCTGTTTCTGTGCTGGGGTTTGGAGTTTCACAATGCTCAATTCCCAACAAAGATATTTGTTAAATATGTCACAGAGCTTCCATATTTATTAACTGAATGGGACAATGCTAAACCCCAGCATAAAAACAGCCTCAAAATTAGAGAGGTTTTTGAAATCATCATCCCCCTTCAATCTTTCTCAAATCTAGATGTCAATTCTGAGTATAGCAGTGCTGGAATGTGATCACACCACCCATACTAGCTCCAGTTGAGGAAATGGATGGGCTCCCTGTGAAAGATCCTTTAATTTTATATATGTGTTGTTTATTTTGGAACTTTAAAAATCAAACTTATTTCAAGAAAAAACTTCTCATCCAAATTTTACTGTATATTCTAAAGTTTGCATGTTACATTTAAAATCCCCCCTATACAAAAAGAAAAATGAATAACTTACAATTTTCCAAGTTGCTTTCCTCTATAATCATTGCTGATTACAACATCTTCTAATCTACCTCTCTGAAATGGAATATGAAATTTCATATTTCATTGTATATTTAAATGTGTTTAAAGTTCTTATCCTTTAAAGCTAGACACTTAAGCAGATATTAGTTATGAGGGTCTTAAAAGTTTAAATACTAAGCTTTTAATATATAAACTAAGATGTAGTTACCAGTCCTGCAGAATGGATAAATTTTTTTTCCACAGCTAATGTTGCAGTTCCTATGACTTGTTTCGTCAAGAGATCTTCGATAACAGTAACAAAATATCTATTTTTGTGCATTTTCATTTCGTTAAATGTATCTGAAAAAAAAAAAAAAAATTCAAGTCATGTTTAAATTGACAAAAATTCAGAAGCATAAAGAGCAGTAATTATATAAAAAATATTATGCAAAATTTATGCAAATTAAGAAATTTTAATATTTGAAGCATGGGAAAGATTGACTGTATATTATTAAAATTTTTATGAAATAATCTACTTTATTCTTTTGATATCTTGGATACCTCTAAGATTCAATGACAATTTTTGACTTCATAATATATAACCTTGCAGCTTAATTTTATTACTGTTACTTAATATAGTTTAACTGTGCCGGCTGCCACCATGAGCACAAACTCACGTGTGATATTTCGACCAATTTATTGATGAATTAGGGTGGATGGACATAAATGAGGCTGTAGGGATATTTTCTATTCTTATTTTTTCCCTGTTTATTTTCACTCTCAAAGAGAGCAAATATAAGGAGGAAGAAAATTACTTTATAACATGGTGATAATTATTTGTGATTAACTGTTTGATTATATTTAATTTTCGTCGAAAGCCTCAGTTGAACAGAGAATCAATATCAAATTTTGTGTTTGCTTGGGAAAGAGTGCAACAAAGACTTGATGAAACATGTGTATGACAAAGAGACAAAATGTTGAAACATGTGTATGGAAGTGAAACATTGTTGAGAACGGAAGCTTTTGAGTAGCAATGTCATTTCAAAGAAGGCAGGGAAAGTACAGAAGATGACAAACACTGTGGCATCCCATGACTTCGCGTGCCAATGAAAACATCAAAAAGGTGTCTGCGGCAGTACATGCAAACAGGCAACAAACAGTTTGCCAAATAGCAGAATCAGTTGGGATATCAGAGGCCACATTCAGCGGATACTGACTAAGGATCTTAACATACATCGGTTGTGTCAACATATAATTCCCCACATGCTAAACACAGACCAAAAGGGAATTCGAATGGAAATGGCAGGAGATTTAATCTCGACTGTTGACAAAAATCCTTCCTTACTTGGCAGAACTGTTACTGGAGATGAGAAATGGTGTTTTTTGTGTGACCCGCAAACCAAGAGAGCATTGGCAAGATGGAAATCGCCACAATCTCCACAGAAGCAGAAATTCCGCCAGGATCGCTCTAAAGGAAAGGTCATGCTAGAGGTATTCGATATCCAGGGCATTGTGCATCTGGAATTTATCCCTGAAGGATGCACTGTGAACAAAGAAGGCTGCATCGAAATCCTGCGTCGTTTGCGTGAGTCGATCCAAATAAAGAGACCAAAAATGTGGGCTGAACAGTCATGGGTGCTGTTGCATGACAACGCCCCTGCTCACTGATCCCTACTCGTCAATGACCTTCTTGTAAAAATGAAAACAAGTGTTTTGCCTCCTCCTCCTTACTCAGCTGATCTCACACCCTGCAATTTCTTCTTATTTCCTAAACTGACAAGATGCCTGTAAGGTCGTCGATTTCAATCTTCAGATGAAGTTAAATGCGCATTGCAGGCTGAATTAAAGGACATGGCCAAAAATGGATTCCATATACGCTTCGATAAACTTTACAGGCGCTAACAAAAGTGTGTTGTTGCCCAAGGGTTTTATTTCGAAGGAGGATGTGTTTCTGCAATTTAATTCATAATATTTTTTACATTATAGTCTCAGTCTGGGAACTTTTGAATCCTACCTCACATGCAGCACAAAACACAGCAAAAGAAATAAACAATTTTCAAAACATAAAAAATTATTAATACAGTCAAAAGTCGTTAATTCGGACACCCATAATCCGGAATGATCTATAATCCGAACCTCAAAGCTAAAAACTTTCTGCACATGTGCCGCATTGACGCATGCGCATAGGCGTTTACGCGTGCGCGTAAGACCTTTACGACTGCGCATATGTGTGCGTGCAAGCGCAGAATACGTTTTCGCATGTGCGTTTAATGTATAACAGACTGTATAAGCTAAAATTATCTAATTATCTATTTCAGTTGATGTTGATGATTGCGTTGTTCCTTAATCTTTGAATTGGATCTGGCTTATTATTTTGTACAGACTGTAAGAGCTATTTTTTTAAAGTAAGCTTGAACTTTCAATTATGTCAAATAGAATTTCCGATGGTGGAGCTCCCAAAGGATCTACAAAACGAAAGTATGTTTCGATGTCCATCAAACAAAAAGTGGAATTGCTGGATAAAGGCATATCCTTTGTTTATCTAACCGTTCCGAAATCTGTTTATCAATTTCACGCTGCTCTGCGCGGGGGAAGGAGGGGAAACGTCGTGGCGCGCAATGAACTGTCAGCACTATCGTTATCTTTAGGGCAGATGTTTTTATTTTATTCGGCTTACAATTCCTTACTAAATGCAGTATTTCATCTCGATGTGCTCCGTCTTTAATATGATTTAAATCAAATTCCTCGTCATTATAAATATCACGAATACAAATCAAATAGTTTTCTGGTTGCAATTTTCAAATTTCGGCTATGCGTAAAGTATGCTTTATGCATGCGCGCGTCGAAAGAAATGTTTAATAAAGTAAACAAATAAATAGTAAGCTTATTTTTTTTATACCCTTTAGGTCATAATTGCTCATTATTTTATAAATTACGGTTTCATATTTTTAATTTTATAATTTCTGCATGCTATCTTACCAGATTTAAACTGATGATCTATAATCTGGAAAAATCGATAATTCGGAATTGCCGAAGTCCCGACGAGTCCAGATTAAAGACCTTTGACTGTATTAAATAATAATAAATCTGAGCGTGAAAATTTGAGCAAAATGGCAGAAAGAAAAAGTGTGTAAAAAAAACAATTTTAATGGTGCCATCTATCGATCAGTTAAGAAAGATAGATCACCTATTGGAAGAATACCCAAAATTTAAATACAGTACAAAATCCGAGATCCAGACTCATTGGGAATTCAGCGATTCCAGAGTTGGGATTTTTCTGGATATTAAGATCATCGGTTTAACACTTGTAAGATGGCATGTAGAAATTATAAAATAAAAATAATGAAGAATTTATGATCTAAAGGGTTGTAAAATTTACAAAAAAAAAAAAAAAAAAAAAAAAAAAAGCTTAATATTTATTTGTTTACTTTATTAAACATTTTTTTTTAATGTAAGTTGTTTGTTGCTTTTTTTGTGCTAATATTTTCTCTTTAATTCTGTAGACAGACATAATTTCTTATTCAGTAACAAAGTTTCAAGATCTGTAATTGCTGTGTCGAGAATTACGAACTAATTTGTCAATCGAAATTTTTTTGTTTTCAATAACCTCTCTGTCACTTTCTTGATTATTGGTAGTACAGTCAAAAGTCTTTAATCCGGACGTCCATAAACCGAAATGATCTATAATCCAGACCTCAAAGCTACAAACTTTCTGCGCATTTGTAAACGCATAATACGCTTATGCATGTATAACGCTTATGCATGTTTAATGTATAACGGATGGTATAAGCTGAACAAAAATTATCTAATTATCTATTTCAGTTAATGCTGCAGATTGTGTTGTTCCTTAATCTTCTAATTGGATCTGGCTTATTATTTTTTGCAGAGCAATTTTATAAAAGTAAGCTTGAACTTTCGATTATGTCAAAAAGAATTTCCGACTCTGGAGCTGCCAAAGCATCTACAAAGCGAAAGCATGTTTCGATGTCCATCAAACAAAAAGTGGAATTGCTGCAAAAAATGGATAAGGCATATCCTTTGTTTCTCTAACCATTCCGAAATCTGTTTATCAATTTCACGCTGCTCTGCGAGGGGGGGACATTGTGGCACGCAATGAACTGCAAGTTAATCAGTCAGCACTATCCTTATCTTCAGGGCAGATGTTTTTATTTTATTCAGCTTATACAGTCAAAAGTCTTTAATCCGGACTCGTCAGGACTTCGGCGATTCCGGATGATCGATTTTTCTGGATTATAGATCATCATTTTAAATTTGGTAAGATGGCATGCAGAAATTATAAAATTAAAAATATGAAACCGTAATTTCTGAAATAAAGAGCAATTATGATCTAAAGGGTATTAAAATTTACAAAAAAAAAGCTTAATATTTATTTTTTTACTTTATTAAACACTTCTTTCAACGCGCGCATGCGTAAAGCATACATTACGAATGGTCGAAATTAGAAAATTGCAACCAGAAAACTATTTGATGTGTACTCATGATATTTATAATGACGAGGAATTTGATTTAAATCATATCAAAGACTGAATACATCGAGATGAAATACTACATTTAGTAAGGAATTATAAGCTGAATAAAATAAAAACATCTGCGCTAAAGATAAGGATACAGCTGGCAGATCAAGTTCCAGATCATTGCGTGCTGCGATGTCCCACCCCACCCCGCAGGGCAGCGTGAAATTGATAAACAGATTTCGGAATGGTTAGAGAAACAAAGGATATGCCTTTATTCATTTTTTGCAGCAATTCCACTTTTTGTTTGATGGACATCGAAACATACTTTCGCTTTGGCAGCTCTAGCATCGGAAATTCTGTTTGACATAATTGAAAGTTCAAGCTTACTTTTATAAAGTTGCTCTAACAGTCTGCAAAAAATAATAAGCCAGATCCAATTCGAAGAACAAGGAAAACGCAATCTGCAACATTAACTGAAATAGATAATTAGATCATTTTAGCTTAGCTTATGCCGTCTGTTATACATTAAATGCGCATGCGTAAAAGTATTACGCGCATGCATGAATGCCTATGCGCATGCACGAACGCATTATGCATTGACGCATGCGCAGAAAGTTTGTAGATTTGAGTTCCGGATTATAGATCATTCCGGGTTATGGGTGTCCAGATTAACGACTTTTGTCTGTAATTCCTTACTTTATTACTGTATTTCATATCGATATACTCTCTTTGATATGATTTAAATCAAATTCCTCATCATCATAAATATCACGAATACACATCAAATAGTTTTCTAATTTCGACTATGTGTAATGTATGCTTTACGCATGCGTGCATTGAAAGAAATGTTTAATAAAGTAAACAAATAAATATTAAATTTTTTTTCTGTAAATTTTGATACCCTCTAGATCATAATTGCTCTTTATTTCATAAATTACGGTTTCATATATTTAATTTTATAATTTCTGCATGCCATCTTGCCAGATTTAAATTGATGATCTATAATCCGGAAAAACCAATAATCCAGAATCACCGAAGTCCCAACGAGTCCGGATTAAAGACTTTTGACTGTAGTATTTTCTGGATCTAGAACCATACTACAGATTTCGCTGACCATTAATTGATTAATAATTGGGGCAATGCCATTGCAATGAAAAACTTCTGTTATATTGTCTTCATTTATTACTGCTTCTCCACATTTCTTTAAAAATTCCCATTAATTGGAAAATTTAGCCTTTGATTTGCGATATCTGAAAACCTTCAGATTCGCGGCTATCATATTTATCAGCCTCACCATGAAATATACTAGCTGACCTAAAATTATGCAAAGCACTTTTTAAAGTAACTGGAGACACATCCTCCCACGCAGCAGATTTTATGTCAAAGTATTTAAAAAATTCTTGAATAGTCTTATCATTATTAAAAAAATTTAACAGGGATTTTAAAAATTCTACTTTATATTTCCATTTCAGCACGCACACTATTCCAATATATATAGGCTGAATAACTGATGTATAATTTTGGGGAAAGAATAATAGGAATACATTAAATTTCACTAAAACTTTAGATGAAGTATGAGCCAAACAGTTCTCTACAATCAGGACAATTTTCACATTATCAGGTAAATCAACTGAATTTTGCCGAGCCTTGGGTATGAAATGATTTTCCAAACCATTCATTAACACTTGTGTCATCAGTATTCTTATTTGAACAATATATTACGGGAAACTCTTTACTCGAGGTTGTGTATTTTTTCCGATTACGAAAAGTTTGCACACGTGTGTTCCTGCCACATTTTCGCATGCAAAAATTGCTAGTCTCACTTTGGTATCTTTGATACAAGTTGGACCCTTATCTGTAGAGTTGCGGAGGTATTTTGCGGTACATATTGGCAGAAAAGACCAGTTTCATCAGCGTTGTAAATTTGTTCTAGAGATAATGATTAATGAGCTCAATGAATTCATCTGCAAATAGCTCAGCAGCTTCAGTATCAGCTGAAGCTTTTTTACCTGAAATTCTTAATTGCCCTATACCAGGGCAAATTTTGTTAATTTGGTTAACCAACTTGTAGAATATGTACACACAGTTTCTAAGTTCATTTCTTAGTGAAAAATTTTAGCTTGTGCCATTAGCATTTGACAGGTCAATGGTACGCCCTCGCTGTGACGCTGTCTGACCCATTCAGTTTTTCACTTTGTCATGATCTTCACTTTTAGCATAAAGAAGAATTTTCCTGTTATTCATTGCGAGCGAGGTGTCGGAATCCACAAAAAATTCAAAAAGGCCATACTCCTCGCACAATTTTGAGACGGATATACCTTTATCCATTTTTTGAAGCAATTCCACATTTTGTGTAATGGACATCAAAATATGCTTTCGCTTTGTAGATCCAGTCGCAGCTTCAGAGTTAGAAACTCTTTTCGACATGATCAAAAGCTGAAACTTTAATTTTCACCAAAAACAGCCTACAAAAAATAATTAAGCTGGATCAAATGAGAAAGTTAAGGAACAGCGCAAACCACTATATTGGCTGAAATTCTTGGAATCAGTAAGTATAATTTTAGCCTGGCTTAATAGCATCCACTCTACATTATTGGGTATGTATCATGAGGTCGGTGATGAAAGAAAGTTGTTCCGCTAAATTTTGCCTTGCTTCTATCACTCACTAGATATCTATCTAGATATCTTACCACCTGATGCAGTCTCTGCGGGTCCTAAATTCTACTACCAAGCATCTCCCTAAGTTCTAAATTTTTGAGGCCCCTAAATTTTGGATCCCAGTGTTTTCCCTAAATTCTAAATATATTTTCATCCTCCCTTTTTTTTTTCCTCGGTGCTTTTCTAAATTTCAAAAATCTTGTCTTCTTTTAATATCTGCCACCTGGTGCGGCCATACGGGTTCTGGCGACGGTTCTGGGTTTACGGGAAAATATGGAAAGAAACTTTTATTAAATTTTTCCTCGTCAATATTTCTTAATGTAACTTAGATCTGTAATCATTGGCAAGCATAAGAATATCAATATAAAAGGTTACCATAGTCTTTGTACTTATATAAAAAAATTATAAATATAAAAAAAGTGGGTTTAAGAGTCATTACTCAAGTTGTTATGTGTTGATAAATATGCGATGATGAAAGCAAAATATAATAAATAATCATTCGCCACGTTGGGCATCAAGGATATAAAATATTAGTAGGTGTAAAACCAATGATGTTTCAATCCAGAATGTTTTGGTTTGAGATGTATGCCAATCAGAGCCAAATTATTGATCAGACAAATGCTAAATTATTGTTTCTTCAATAATGAGGTATTTAATTAATTCCAAAGGGAAATTAAGAATCGGGACTCTCCACGTGTTTTATCTACAGGAGAAAAATCAAATGCTCATCCATAAAGTAAAAGTTGTTGGCGGTTTTGAGGTCCGAATTTCAGATCATTCCGGATCTCAGACTTTGTGCTGTATAATAAATGAAACATGAATAAGAAAGTGAGTAAATATATATTTGGGGGATGCAATTTTGAAATCTGCCTCAGGTATTAAAAGTAGATATGATGCTTTCTTTCTTTTTTTTTTTTTTTTTTTTTTTAAATTCTATGTATAATGTTGCTACATAAATGATATTAAAAAAACATAATAAAAAATTTCATCTTTTAAAATTAAAAGAAACATAACGTGCATGGAAATTATATCTAACTATTAAACTATACACTTTTAGAATGATAAAAAATTTTAATATATAATTTACCTTACCATGGAAAGTTTTTTCTGAAACATCACCAACTCTTGTTAGTTGAGATAAAAGCTCTAAATAACCTATAAAGTCATAAAAATGCCCATTTAATTATACTATCAAATTAATATGAACAACATCTATATATATATAAATTAATAATGTAATTGTGATAGTGTATAAGTAATATTGTTTATTACTAGGTTTATCGAACATCCTATGAAAATTCCCAGATGAATACATTTTGCTTGTGGCAAAGAAATTTTTTTAAAAAAATTCTATGAATTTTGCAATGTACCAAACTATTTAACAAATGTTTAACAGCTAATTGAGAGTCTATAGAAATTTTTTTGAGTTAAAAAATAATCAGTTTCAATAATTTTCAGAGTAAACAGACTTAAATAACATACACATGAACTTAATTTAAATACAAACTGAATATTCCTATTTTGAAAGGCATGGAATTGAAAATGTTGAAATTTGTGGCTTCTTCCTAGATTTAAAATACAGTGGTAGATAACTAAAATAAATGCTTTAAATTTGCATCAACTATGACTGTATGGTGGCCAATTTAATATTAAAAACCATCAATTTTAGAACACGCTGTAGCATATCTATACAAAATAATAGGCCTCACATGAAATTTGCACACATATCTGTATATCAGAGATAAATTTTTGATCATGTAATGCTTAAAATGGAAAATATCTACAACTTTTCTATCTTTCTGAATAAAAAAACAAAGGGAGGGGTCATTACTTCATTTTTCTATTAACTGTCTTCAGTAAAAAAATGTGGAAAAGCTTTTTCCAAAGAGATCACATAATCAGAAGAAAATTAGGAGCTTAGTAATAAAACCAAGGCCCATATAAGGACCAACCTTATGAGTGTGTTGTGACATCATGCTTATCCATTACTGGCATTAAATCACATTATTTGATAAGCTGTTTTTTCATCAAAATTAGTGAACAGGAAAGTATTTAAGTATCCTAAGTAATTCTTTTTGTTTCCAAGGGTCATTAATTGTCATCAACATATATGGCAAGAGTAATATATGGTGCTTGTGGAATATTGTTAGCATAAATATTATGTGGATTTAAAAAAAAAAAGTTTCAAGCATCTGTATTTGAAAAGTAATTATTGTGGAGGGAATACTTTATCCCCAGAATGTAGACAGATGGCATTAGTTGTCTAGCAGTGGTTGTGTGGATACATAGAGTAAGTTCTGTGTCAGAGAGATTGAAATGGCAAAACATTTAGAAAAGTGGTCTCGCTTGACAGGTGCAAGCTGTGTTTCGCTGTCCTGATTGAGTATCTGGAGTGTAGTCATATTGTTACTGCTGACCATTATTGATCACTTTGACAAGGTTACACGAAGCCATCTGATGCAAGTGCCCTGACATGTTGAATGATGGTGTCATCCTCTTGCATGACAATGCCCGGCCCTGTACAAACTCAAGAATTGCCGCAAAAGTGGGAAGTCTGGAGTTACCCTCCCCCATATAGTCCAAATTTAGCATCCAACGACTATTTCCGTTTTCTGAAATTGAAGAAACATTTATCTAGATGAGGTTATCTTCAGACAGTGACGTAAAAACAAGATTTGATGATTATGTGAGGAAAATGATAAGCAAGTATGCCTCTTAATTCCCTCTTGTATTTTTTGTCTATTGCTAATAAATAATTTTTTATAACCCATGTAACCTTTTTGGGGGTGATCCATCATCATATTAAATAACATGGGTCTAGAAAGGAATCTCTGTGGAACGCCCAACAAAATAGCATAATGCAAAACATGGTGTTAAAAGAATGAATAACAAAGTGCCTTATTGTGTATATAAGTAGGAATTTAGATATGATTTTTACTGTGTTATGTAATCCTGAGGAACCCAAAGAAAATTTTGCATATGAAAACACATGAGACTCTATTAAAAGTCTTAATAGAAGAGAGTTTCTTAACTTCTATACTGAAGTGAATATTCCAGCAATGTTTTTCCAGTCTAGCAGAAATAAATTCAACCAGTCTATGTATCTGATGACTTGTGACCAGATGGGTCCTACATTTATACTGGTGATTGTAGTATGTTTGTATATATATATACACATATATATGTATATGTTATGTGTGTGTGTGTTTGCATATATGTGTGTGCGATGTTGTAGTTTTTGCAGAAGGTAAAACCAATTCACTCTTTAGTCATGGCTAAGAAAACTGTTGCTTAGGTGACGACTGGTGCAAAAATCACAACTGGCTTGATGGTTAGAACATATTTATTTTGCACAGGAATAATTATTCAGAAATACATTTTTGCTGAAATTGGCACAACACTAGGGATGCTAAATGCACCCCAGAATTTCTATATGCACAGTTTACATTTCAGAAAATAAAGAAAGAAGGCGAAATAAGAGATATGGTTTATTTTAGCAGCAGCAGGTGGGGAAAAAGTAATGCATACTCAGTGTGGTCATATTTATTCATTACAGTTGGAATGTCTTTGTGTTAATCCTGAACAACATAGGCTAAAGTTTACAGCAATGCAGATACTGCAGGAAGAGTCACGTAACAAACTGAAGTAGTGGAAAATGGTACAAAGTATATTTTTGAAGTGGAGATGTATTTAATTAAAATTTATGAATTTAAAGGTCTATTTCCAAATGGTTTCCAATAAGTTTAGTAATTTTGTTTCATATTTTATATTTTACATATCCACCCCCTCTTCAAAGAGAAAAAGGCTTGGCCAGAGAAAAGCCTTTCGAGAAGAAATCATTAATGTTAGCAAAGGAAGAGAAAGTTTGTATATATTTGCAGTTGCAATAAGAAAGCAAATGAAGTGCTTCAAAGACTTACTGTTTAGGTTTCATTGTGCCCAATCACTTTTTCTGGGCTGCATCATTTCTAGATAAATCCATATCATACGACTTGCATAATGCTGATGATGTAGCTAATTTGGAAATTAAACAGAAACTTTTTTCTTAATAAGCTGCTATATTGGAATAACTGGTCACTTTGCATCTATTTCTGTTCTCGGTAAGACACGGCCTCACTGTCTCTTCCTATCGCAAAAGTATCAAAAATGTAAATGTTCGTGAATAGGCATGATTAAAGTGCAAAGTGAATTGTGGTTGCAAATGCCAATTGATATAAAGATGAATATTTAATATGCCGCGGCTGCCAAATTTGCTGTTCATTATGGATTCAACATTCTATGTTTTATGCTATCAATGCTTCTATACCATTATATCTAAATTTATTGTTTCATTACATATATATCCTGGGGGGAATTTTACTGTGCAGTTAGAAAGTATCCACAATTTTATAGAGAGAGTATCATATTTTAAATAATAGCATAATTAGCAGCACAACAAAGCAAACAGAGCGAAGTAGTATCTTGACTGCAGGAGAGTCCTGCAGTCAAAACTTCAGTTCGAAAAGCTTCAGTTCTTGAAATTGTGAGCTTAGGTTCTGAATTAGTAACGTCATCAGCATTATGCAAACCATGCAAGATGGATTGACCTAGAAATGACGCAGTCCAGAAAAGTTACAATTTTTAGAATAGAGAGGGGGAATTACAGGATTCATTTTGATTTACATATTTTTTTGTCTTAGACATATTTTGCATGTGTGTAATCTTGACAATTTTTTAACTGCATTGTTGATTCTATCAATACCTAGACTTTAAATTTGTGATACAGCCTGAAACTCCAAAATGAAAAATTGAATTACTATTATTTTCAGATAGTTTGGAGATGAATTGTGAAAGCTTATTATTTGAGATGATAAGCTTTAGCAATTCACCACTATGAATTTTTGAGATGAATTGTGAAGAACAAGCTCTGCATGTGCTAATTCCATGTTTCCACACAAAACAAATTCTAAATACCGATGCGATATTTAAAATCTGATGTAGCTTGCCAAATGATATTACATTGGATATGTAGCATTATGGCAATGCATACTATGGACTATGTGTCTAAAAACAGAGATGCTTCCGTGGAAGACTTTCTACAGAATCGGTCACACAATATTGGTAAGGCCCCCAAACTGATTTGGATCTATACCAAAAATTAAACAATTAAATTATGCTTTTTTCTTAAAAATTCTTATTAAGTGATTGAGGTCGTAGAGTGCTGTGATCAGTTAAATATTTAATCCAAGGCCTCTGGGCAGCATTTGTAAGATTTATAGCATTTTGAATTTCTGAATGAAGAGAAGATTTCAGTTAAGAGAAATTTTTCCTTTTATATTGTATGCATCCAAAACATTAAAAGTAAAATCATAACTCCTTTAGTTTCCTTTTCAGTGAGTGTAGGCAACTTGTAAGCAAAATGGAAGAATATTCTTTTTAACCCTTTGATGGTTATGAACGAGTTCAGCTCGCAATCGAATCATGCTTCATAATGCGTGCAAACGAGTTCCGCTCGGGAGCAAGATTTTGACCAAAATGGTTAGTAACGAGCACTACTCGCGTAGTGAAATTTTTCCCCAATGCGCGCTCACGAGCTGACTTCGTTCACCATTATTATTCTGCACTGATTGTGTTTCAAAGGAATGCTACTCGCAAAATTTTTAAAAAAGAAATTTTTAAAACATGCGAGGCGAGCTATCTACGGCATCGCCAGAGAAAGGTGACATTTTCGGAAGAACGGCGGGGAAAACAGCTGCCACTTTCGACTACTCTTTACTCCTATTGCTGCGCGAATTAAGTAAATGGAAACTGTTCATTTCCATAACCGTCAAAGGGTTAATTGTCTTGCATGTCAGTCAGCTGAAGTCTCATTTACCAGAGTGTTATGTTTATACAACACTTAAAATATCAGTCCCACTAAAATGTTGTGCTTTTAAGTGTGCATTAAGAAAACAATATCAGTTATGAACTTCATATATAATCTTGCTAGTTTTACTGTCTACAGATGATAGTACAAGTTCCATGAATTTCTTTGCATAATGAAGGTGGATTTTTTTTTTTTTTTTTTTTTTTTTTTTTTGACCTTGTTCATTTTATACGTATTTTGGTGCGGTTTTTAGGGTGTTTGTACAGTAAAATGGCTCAAAAGCGAAAGTTAGATAGGTATGATGATGATTATGATTGTTATACAGAAAGCTTATCAAGTTTTGAATCTGATGAAGACTTTGTTCACAGTATTTCAAGCTCAGAAGACAATTCAAGCGATGAGGAAGATTTTTCGAGTCTTCAACAGTGGTGTATAATTGATTCAAGTTCTCACGCTTCTAACCGATTTAGTTTTACTGGTGATGTAGGCATGAAAGCTTGCGTGACAAATATTTCTGAAATTCTCTATTAGAAAGAACCTACTAGACGATGTGTGGTATGTTGCAGCAAAAATGATGCTAATGGAAAAAGAATTCGCTGTGAAACACGTACGTATTGCAAAGACTGTAATGCCCCATTATGTGCAATTCCATGTTTTAAAGTATATCACACACAAAAAGATTTTTAGGTAATTACTGTATTTATACTGTGCTTCATAAAGTTTTACATTAGTTGTATTTATTTAGTCCTATCAATTTAATATTTGTCTTATATTTATAATTAACTATTATTATTTATATAATTGGTTATAATCATTTATAATTTACTGTTTAATAATTATTTTAAAGTACGTAAAAACTGTTATTTACGTACTAAAAATACTTTAAGAAATTTATAAAATGTGCGAGGTGAGCTGTCTATGGCATCGCCAGAGAAAGGTGACATTTTCGGAAGAACAGCGGGGGAAAACAGCTGCCACTTTCGACCACTCTTTACTCCTAATGCTGCGCGAATTAAGTAAACGGAAACTGCTCATTTCAATAACCATCAAAGGGTTAATTGTCTCGCATGTCAGTCAGCTGAAGTCTCATTTACCAGAGTGTTATGTTTATACAACACTTAAAATATCAGTCCCACTAAAATGTTGTGCTTTTAAGTGTGCATTAAGAAAACAATATCAGTTATGAACTTCATATATAATCTTGCTAGTACTTTCAGTAATTTCTGGATTACTCTAAAGTCTGAAAGTAAGAATACATTTTTATACAGTCAAAAGTCATTAATTCGGACACCCATAATCCGGAATGATCTATAATCTGGACCTCAAAGCTACAAAATGTCTGTGCATGCACATAAGACCTTTACAGCTGCGCATATGCGTGTGCACATGAGCACAATACGTTTACTCATGCGTGTTTAATGTATAATGGACGGTATAAGCTAAAATTATCTAATTATCTATTTCAGTTAATGTTGCAGATTACGTTGTTCCTTGAATCTTCGAATTGGATTTATTTTATTTGGCGTATAATTCCTTACTAAATGCAGTATTTCATCTCGATGTACTCCGTCTTTGATATGATTTAAATCATATTCCTTGTCATTATTATTCGCTTCCGATAGTGAAGAAAGTGACACAGAGTTTATTGAAAATGAAAAAATTTCGATTGACAAATTAGTCGGTATTATCGACACAACAATTATAGGACTTGAACAGCAGAACTTTGTAACTGAAGAAGAAATTATGTCTGTTTATAGAATTAAAGAGAAAGTATTATCACAGAAAATGAAGCAACTTAAACAACTTACATTGAAAGAAATGTTTAATAAAGTAAACAAATAACTTTTAAGCTTTTTGGTACTTACGTATTAACGCAACCAGGCCAAAATTCGCATAAATCGCCAAATTTGGTGACCCTACTTATGGCAACCTTATGTTAATTTATTAAAGCGAGGTGTGCGTAGTTCGTAGATTCCTTCATTGCCTACATTGTGCCGTTCGTAGATGTTTTTTTAAGTTAAAACATGTCGCTGTGTACATGGATTCTTGTCTATATTTCGAACTTTAAGCTTAAAATGTCTCCAAAAACGCGGTTTTCGCACATGCAAAAACTACGTTTTGAACACACGATTTAAGCTAAAAATCCGAAACAAAAACAAAAAATTTAGATAGCAAAAACATAAAGTTTCTAACCAAAAATATTTGACAAGAACCCATGTACACAGCGACATGTTTTAACTTAAAAAAACATATACGAATGGCACAATGTAGACAACGAACGAATCTACGAACTACGCACACCTCGCTTTAATAAATTAACATAAGGTTGCCATAAGTAGGGTAAAGAAAATAATATAAAAAACTGTATTAAAAATTATCTGTAATTAATAAATGTACATTTTCTTTCTATTCATACTTTTTTACTCAAACTTACAAATCGCGCCAACCTGGTTGCGATAATACGCAAGTACCAGCTCTTTTTTTTGTAAATTTTGATATCCTTTAGATCATAATTGTTCTTTATTTCACAAATTATGGTTTCATATTTTTAATTTTATAATTTCTGCATGCCATCTTACCAGATTTAAACTGATGATCTATAATCCGGAAAAATTGATAATTCGGAATCGCCGAAGTCCCGACGAGTCCGGATTAACGACTTTTAACTGTATATATTTGATAGTTACCAATTTTTCAAAAAACAGCATTTTATTTCTTATCATTAGACAAAAAGGCAATTTAAAACTGGCATAGATTTTGAATAGAAAAATTATGATTGATTCACTTTCAGTATCATAGCTGAAAACCTTGAAATATGAAAAACTTGGAGGCTCCTGGCCAAAAAATCAGAAGGTTTTTGTGCCATTTCAAAAGACATCCAATTTGGCTTAAATTAAATTTATACTATATGATTCTGATTACTGAATCACTTATAATTTGACCCTGGTGTAAAATATATTAATATTTAGTTAGATACAGTACAAAGTCCGTAATCCGGAATGATCTATAATCCAGACCTCAAAGCCACAAACTTTACGCATGCGTACATTGAAAGAAATGTTTAATAAAGTAAACAAATAAATATTAACCTTTTTTTTTTTTTTTTTTTGTAAAATTTGATACCCTTTAGATCATAATTGCTCTTTATTTCATAAATTACGGTTTCATATTTTTAATTGTATAATTTCTGCATGCCATCTTACCGGATTTAAATTGATGATCTATAATCTGGAAAAAACCCTAATCCGGAATCGCCGAAGTCCCGAAGAGTCCAGATTACAGACTTTGTACTGTATTTTAAATTTTATGTTCTTTGGTTAACTTCATTTTGCAATTTTCTTATGCTTTTATACTGAGAAAATGCCAGGTAAAGAAGAAAGCTTTTATTTATCAAAGTATGTTTAAACATGATGAAAATAAATTTAATAATTCATGTATCTACTATTGTGCTGATAAAAACTGGTACTCTTCTGTTATCGGGACCAGATTTGAAATGTATGTATATATGCACATGTATTTGTAGGTATGTGCATATGTGTGTGTATACATGTATGCCTACATATACACAAGCATACATAAACAAAATAATCCACACATACCTGCATATTTACACACATTTCTGAATCCAGTCCTCATAACAGAAGAGTACATAAAAACTCAGTAAGCCCCATTTACTGAAGTAAAACCAAGTTCAGTATATGGTTCAGTAAGTTCCATATACTGAAGTAAAACAAAATTAAACTCAAATACAGTACAAAGTCCAAAATCCGAATATTTAATATCTTGAATGATATGATATCTGGACCTCCAGACTACCAGAAATTCTTTTTTTCTTCTTCCCACAAATAACAGTATAATAGGGGGAGGCAGGTACGTCATAAAAGTGATTTTTTTTCTCCCAACCAGTTGAGATTCCTGTATGTCAGTTTAATGACAATGCACTGACTGACATATACTTGTATTAAAACTAGCATTCAGCTGCTAA
The DNA here is from genome assembly GCF_044657685.1 of Stegodyphus dumicola. Lineage (NCBI taxonomy): Eukaryota > Metazoa > Arthropoda > Arachnida > Araneae > Eresidae > Stegodyphus > Stegodyphus dumicola. The sequence goes on from NC_140776.1 coordinate 43,481,073, forward strand.
TTCTTAGCAGCTCTTTCCGGGTATCTCAATTGATCCATGAAAAGGCCTGACAGGTTAAAAATTTCTTAAGTAATCTTTTAAGAGAATCGGGAAAAGAAAAAGAGAGGCACTTTCATCTCTGAAAAAGATCACTATATCAGGAAAAGGTGATCTGATCAGCACAGGAGTAAGTTCAGCTGGAGAGGGAGGTGGAAACCTGCATTTGGAGGGCAGGGCTTCTGGAGAAAGTGCTGGGCACATGATCTTGAAAGGGCAGCCAAAGCCTTGGATTAGTGTTTAATAAGGAGCAGTAGAAAACTGAGGAAAACATGTGAGGCAATAAGGTACAAGTCCAACTTTGTAAGTAAATCTAATGATAAATTAATTACTTAGGTCATGAATTGATGCCACTGATTTAGTAGCTTTGCTTCCTTTCATTTCATAAGGAATTACGATATTGACTGATATCAGACATGAACATACTTCAAGCCCTTGAATGGTTATGGAGGGGATAGGCAACATTTTCCTTCTCACCTGAACAATAAGTGAAGCATCAAGATTTATTTGAAGTGGGTGTTGCTCATACAAAGTTTCTTTTCTTTGCACAGTAGTAAAGAGAAAATGAATTAGATTACAAAGAACTTGCATTTAGTTAATATAGCAAATTGCTCTCTTCCTTAACTTTCTAATTTGATCCAGTTTATTATTATTACAGCTATTTATCAGCATTAAAATTTGAAATTTTATTTATTTCAAAAAGAGTTTTAATTTCTGGAGTTATAGCAGGATATGCAAAGGGAAAGCATGTTTGGTACTTCCCTTCTATAGCAACCTTGTCGCAATTCGGAAATTAAGAAAGTGCTATTTCAAAATTAGGCAAAACAATAGCCTTATTTTGACATAGATTTCTGAAAGTTATAAAAATGTAAGTTTTTCTAATTAGTGGAATTTCTTAAGAAATATGTGATAATAAATGAAGTTGATATAACAAAATTTTTCTATTGCAATAACAATGCCTCAGTAAGCAATCAATAAATGGATGCAAAAAATGTCATTTGGTATTAAATCCAGAAAATTATTGTTACCCGTATCAAAGAAAGGAACTAAGATTTTTTTTTTTTTTTTTTTTTTTTTTTTTAGAATTAAAAGATTTCTAGTGATAGTTTATTGAGAATTTTTGATTCGACAATTACAGGATTTGAACATGGAAACTTAAGTAAGTGAACAAGAAATTATGTCTGTCCATAAAATTAAAGAGAAAGCATTAACACAAAAAACAAAGTAGCTTAAACAACTACATTGAAAGAAATGTTTAATAAAATAAACAAGTAAATAATGAGTTTTTTCGGGAGGGCTAAATTTCGATTCCTTTACGATCATAAACACTTTATTCTACGTTAAACAATTACTTCATATTTTAATTTTATAATTTCTACATGTTATTTTACTAGATTTAAATCTACGATCTAAAATCCAGAAATTTCTGAAATGCAAAATTACCAAAGGGTTAGCCTATATTTTAGGGTGTCCCTTGGATTATAGCCAAGTTGTTTTTTCATTTATGGTAACCTGAGTAGTTGAATGTTATGAAACCCTATTATGATGTGATTGGTTGTATGATTACAGTGAATTTGATTGATGGCAAAATATTTGTAAGGGTTTATTATTCATGTGTTGTATACTGGTTAGAAAGTATGTTGCTTATTTTGTGCTTTACATGGTAAAATGGCTATATGTGATAAGATTAATTTGAAGTTTTTGTACGATTTGGAAGGAAAGTGAAAAAAAGCTTTAATTGATGGGTGTGTAAATGAAGGTTTACTTAATAGCCATTATAAGTGTCCTGTTTTTACGAAGGAAATGTGTATCGTTGAACGTAAAGTTCGTTCAGATGGCTTTGAATGCGTTTGTCGCAAGAAAGGTTCAAATGCTCACCATATAAAGTGTTCCATTAGAAAAGGAACATGGTTTGAGGAAAGTTTTTGGATGCTGTTAAGGAATTTTGTGTGCCACCGACTGAAAACATAGGAACTTCTAAATAAGATAAATGGATATTTCCTTTGAGTAGTGCGTAGATGCAATAAGATGCATTTCCTTTTTTTATATTATTTCATTGTTTGATTTAAAATGCAGTTTATCGAGATTACATATTTTTTGTTTGGCTCTAGTGTAGAATTGTGTGCTCCTTCAATTTTTAAGTGAAAATAGATCGATGTGTACATGGACAAAGTCAAGTCAGTGCACAATGCTGAGTTTGTGCAATTCTCTGATTCGTTTAAGTGAAAATAGATCAGTGTGTATATGAACACAGAGTTTGTGCAATTCTTTGACTTTTTATTTTGGTTTTGTGTAGCGGCCATCTTGAAATTGCACCTTGCTAGCGCCAATCTTGTCGTCAAAAAACAATCGCTGAAAAAACAAGGGGCACCCAATTGTAAACTTTTACCTTTTCATTTAATTATGTTTTATTGCATTATGTTTTGGACATCATTTTACTCAGGAGGGCATTGGATGTAAACAGGAGTAGCACCAAAAAAAATCGCCAATTTTTGCCAAGGGGCACCCTGAAATATATTTTTACCCAACAAAGTCTCGACAAGTCTGGATCTCGGACTTTATGTTGTATTAACTGATTAACCCTTTGATGTGCGGTGGTCACGCCCTAAAACCACCATTTTCCAAATTTTTTCCTCCTCTTTTTTCCGAAATTTTTTAATGAAAATGAAATGATTACTGATCTTTTACATCTAAATAACACAAAATGACTGTAGAATCATATATGTTTTAGGTATTAATACTTCAGATGGGATGACTTTTAAAATTCGTTTTCGATGAGACAAAATAACTTTCTTTTATTAATATAAAAAACTTTAAATTTCAAAAGTTAGTCATCACACATCATGATTTCTATCATAAGCAATAAAAAATTGCAGTAATTAAACTGCATATATATAAAAAAAAAAACCTCTATATGTATGGCATTTGCTATGTGGTTTCAGGGCACGACCACTGCACCACTAAAGCATTGTGTCACAATGCTTACAATCCTCTAGAGGCTCGGTGGTCGCGCCTTGAAACCACTGGCGTTTGCTTCTCAATGGCGTTCGCTTGCTTTTCAAATAGGAATGTTTATTTTTACTCGGATATAGATAAAGGGCTTTGAAACCACAGAGTTATTTTATTACTAAACAAAACATGCACCTGCCCAGTATAAAGGTCTTTCTTTTCCAAATACCTTTCTCTGACATCAACACACTTGCTCCCCAAGCTAGTATTGTAATTTTATATATTATTTCCTGTGGTTTAAACTTAATGTAAATATACTTTGCTATAATTAAAAATAGATATTGTGTAAAATTTTTATTTAAATTAAAAATATTTTCTGAATATTTTGGGACGAAATACGAATAAAATAAGTATGAATGGGAAACGAACAATCCGTACAAAGCCAAAAAGACCAAGCCCCCCCCCCATTAACATAAAAAACCACAAATTTCATGTGCCAGATGAAAAAAAAAATTATATAATGCTGGACATATACCAGTGAAATTTAAATCCAGGCAGTGTACATTTTGTAGCACAAGGAAGAAACCTCATAGAACAAGATGTATACAAAACGTGTAGTGTGGGTGTATGCATGTGCCAAAAAGACAAAACATGCTTTGAACAGTGTCACAAAAAAAAAAAAAAAAAAAATTGTTCTTTGAAATTAAAAAAAAAAACCACCGAGTTCTTTTTTATCCTTATTTTATTGAGTTTTTTCATCCATTTATCCAAATGTCCTTATTATATAGGTACTTATATTTTCACTGCTATAGAAAAAATTGCATAAATGTTTATTTTGTAATTTTTTCTGACAATTTCTATTTTTTTTTTTAAATCCGTAAATTTCGTCATTTATTGGAAACACGCGCGGAAAATGGTAAGTTTTTTTTCCCTACTACATCAGTAAGTTTCAAAGGCCTGGACGCGCGGTGGTTTCACAGTGCGATCACCACCCACAGAACAATGGGCAAGAGTAGATTTTTTTTAATTCATATATTATTTGTCTCTAGGATCATGATATTCAATTTCTAGAGTTTTTAGTTAAAAAAATTATAAAAATAATATTGCGCCCATCAAAGGGTTAAACAATAATTCACACAAAGTTTTACCAATGTCTGTATTAGGTTAAGATAATTCAGATCATATTATGCTGAAAATCATTGGAAATAGCAGAATGGAATTGACAAAAGGTTGATCTTTACAATATGGTAACTGGTAGTTTGGCGACATTTTGGAGGCGATAAAGTTTACTACCTGGCACTTTGATAATAATGTGAGCAGTACTCAGTTCCGATTACGCATTATTTTGTGTGAGGGAAATGAGAGATCATGGGATATGTCATGTGATATTAATGGACGAATTACGGTTCCTTAATCGGAAAAGGGGGGAAATCGGGAAAAAATCTGGAAATTTTGTATGTTGCTTTATTCTGTGTTGTGTGAAACAGTGTTCGTGAATTTTTGGATCCCATGGCCGTAACTAAAGTGAATTCGAAATGGGTATTTATGTATGTATTAATTTAATGTATGTGCTCATTTATATTTTAAGTAGTGTTTTTGAATTTAATTATATTTTAATTAAATGATAGTTATTTTGTGAATTTTATGTTTGTAGGAATTCGGTATACGTTTTAGTTGAAGTAAACGTGCATGGAAATAATTTAAATATCTGACAATAAGTATTTGTAATGGTTCCGGTATGAATTCATTGGTGATGTGTATAATGTAATAGATGATTTAGAGGCAAAAGTTTTTGGATATTTTATTTATTTTATATGTGGAAATGTTCATTACTTTTTCGCGATCAGGTAATTTCATATATGTTCTTGTTACCGGGTTTAAAGATTGAGAAAATTGTCATGTATTTTCGTGAAATTTTTCTAATTTATGAGAAAAAAGCAGTATACATGGATATAGTGAAGAGTGTGCGCAATGCCATTTTTGTGCAATTCTGGGATGTTTTTTTAAGTAAAAATAAGTCGGCGTGTACATGGTTTAGTGATATTTTAATTAAATGATAGTTATTTTGTGAATTTTATGTTTGTAGGACTTTGATTATACGTTTAAGTTGAAGTAAACGTGCATGGAAATAATTTAAATATTTGACACTAAGTATTTGTAAAGTTTGCGGTATGAATTCGTTGGTGACGTTTATAATGTAATAGATGATTTAGAATATTTAGAATGTAATAGGTAAAAGTTTTTGGATATTTTATTTATTTTATATGTGGAAATGTTCATATTTGGAAAGGGTAAATACTTTTTCGCGATCAGGTAATTTCATATATGTTCTTTTTACCGGGTTTAAAGATTAAGAAAATTGTCATGTATTTTCATAAAAATTTTTCTAATTAATGAGAAAAAAGCAGTGTACGTGGATATAGTGAAGAGTGTGCGCAATGCCATTTTTGTGCAATTCTGGGATGTTTTTTTAAGTAAAAATAAGTCGGCGTGTACATGGTTTATGTGTATGTGTTATTTTGAAAAACGCGTAAGGAGTATGGTATTGTGCACTTTTTCCCAATTTTGCAGTGAATATTTGTCATGATGTCATGATTATTGTTAGATAAAATTTCTAGCATAAGTGTAATTCGGCTAGTAGATTGTTGGAAGAAGTGTTCAGTAGATAAAAAGAAAAGAAACATGTCTTTACTTCGTGAAGACAAAATGGCGACGGGAAAAAAAAATAGAGGGTTGCTGTAGGAGAGTTGGTCGCCAAATTTTCGCCAAAAAAACGCCAAGTTACCATAATGTAAAGATCAACCTGACAAAATTTAAATTTAAATAATTTTATAAATTTCATTTATTGTTGGAAAACATTTACCTCAATAAGGGTTAAAAGTTAAGAGCCAGAAGATTCAGTAATATACTAGGATGGATCTCATAGCAGCTACGCAGTATTTTTAACATCCTGCAAGATTATTTCATTTGAAAGCATTTTAGTCTTGATTAGACTGGAAGAAAAATATGCCAGTATTTAATTTAAAGCTAGGCAAATCAGCAGTTAATTACAAAATTTTTATTATCATTTTCAAAATCTATGCCAGCCTAAGGTTGATTTTTGACTAAATTTAAATCTTAGTGTTGGTTGAAAATAAACTGTAAATAGAAAAATAATCAATGTTTTCACCAGGGTTCCATGAAAAATTCCTATAGTAACTGGGAGATTTCACCCTTCTTATGTTTTGTTTCACAAAGGAATGTCACCATAGAACTTCTTATATATTTAACATGCTAGCTGAAAGTAAAATTTAATGAGTTTTTTTTTTTACTTGATGACATATCAAGTAAAAAAAGTTCATCAAGATGTAACTTATCAAGTTCATTAAGATGTAACTTAAATTTGCCATATATTTAAGTAAAAATTCATCGGTGAATCTTCGGATTATGGTAACTTGGCGATGTTTTGGCGACCAACTAGTTTTTTTTATGGACGCCATTTTGTTTTCACGAAGTAAAGGCATTTTTTTTTTCCTTTACTCAACATTTTTTACAACAATCTGCTAGCCGAATTACGCTTATGCTAGAACTTTTATGGGACAAATGTGCTTAATCATGACGAAGATTAGGTGCGAAATTGAGAGAAAGTGCAGAATCGCCCACTGCTTGCCGCGTTTTTAAGAATTGCACATACACGGTCCCATTCTTGACTTTATCCATGTACACATCGACTTATTTTCACTTAAAAAGTCAAAGAAAATTGACAAAAATCCAATTCTTCTTACTCTCGTAAAAAGCGCAAACAAATAAGTGGGCGATTCTGCATTTTAGCAGCGAAATTCCTTCCAAGTGCTTATTAGTTAAAATCACGATCGGAATTTTCCAGAAAATGTAGCATTACATGTCTCATGATCTCTCATTTCTCCGAGACAAAATAATCTGTGATTCGAACTTCTCAGATTATTGCTAAAGTCATAGCTAGTAACCTTTATCGCCTTACCAAAATGTCGCCAAACTACCTGTTACCATATTCCAAAGATTAGCCGATTCATCAATTCCTTCTGGAAAACATAACTTCCAGCTCTTGAAAAGCTTTAAAAATGTAGCTTCTAGCTCTAGAAAACATAACTCAAATTTCAAGCTCCAAAATCAAAGCAATTTTGAAGTTTGAAGTTAATAATGGGAAATATAAGATGTCAACTTCACCCACATATCAGATGTTTAATCAGCAAAATAAACAAATCCTTTATTCCTGAACAACTCAAAACAGTACATTAATCTACTTAAATGTTACTACATGTAATCATATTTATTTTTAAAAGTATTTGAATAATTATTTGAACTTAATATTTTTTTCAGTTAAGCCGAAAACATTTATGCTTTTCTTTAAAAAAAAATGAAATTTCAAACAGCATTTTTAGAATGGAATAAACAAGTCACATATGGCAAGATAACTAAGAATAAACTCACCTTTGTGATAATCACTTAAGCACAAAGGTCTAACAATTAGATTTTCTCCAGGGTTAGATATTGATATTGGAGGATTAAAATGAACATGGCTGTTCTTGAAATCCAACTTGAAAAGTATTTCCGCAGAATACAAAAATTCATCATCTTCAGTAAGCTGAAAAGCAGAACATACATAAACAGAGATAATTTATTTTATATTTAAAAAACTACTTTCGTTTGAGATAAATAGGAAGAAATATATCATAATACCTGAAAGCATTTGAAAATATGCTTTATAAAAATTTAATTATAGTATGAAACAAATTAGTTTGCATGTTTTCTGTTATTGAATACTTACGTTATTTGCGCTGTCACCAGGATTCATAATCGTACAAATTAATAAATTTTTAGAATATCAGCAAATGAAGTTTTTTACCGTCAAGAAAAATAAGTATTAAATTCTTAAACAAGTTATGGAGAATATGTCCTTAATTTTGGAAAAAGAGGTTTCAACAAACCAGTCAGCTTTTAATTTCAAGGATTACAGCTCACCTTACAACATTCCACAGTCGTCTGCTTATATGAAACCGGTACTGCTATTAAACTAACTGATGCCATTCCAATAAAAGCAAAGCACTTTTCTTTCGCTGTTAATTATGATGAACACTAGATTAATGCATGTCTTGCCTTGAAATAATCTTTTCTGTGAAAAATAAAATATGAAAGTTGCATAAGGGAAAATTCTAATTCTGAGAGTATTTGAATTATTGTGAGAGAAAAAAAAATAGTTCTATTATTGTAGAAAGCACTGTAACTGTACCTTCCAAAATAAAAATGTAGCAGACGTTTAAATTTTATATTAAACTGTATCAGATTTGAAGCATCTAGCATATGCACTAATAATATTCCAGAATACGCCGCTATGGGGTTTCAGCAAATGTATCTATGACTGTTTTCAAGAAATTTCTCTTTCTTTGTTTTTGTTTGAAATTGTAAATAATATTCGTGTATTTGTCCATTTACCCCGTTTTTTATATTGGTGGTTACGTACTGGAAATTAAAAGTCTTTCACTATGAATTCTCAAACACATACAAATCATACGTCAGCTTCTTTAGTGCAGAAATTAGTATGTCATATCACTAGAAAGCCTGCTGACTTAGTTAAATTAGAATATCGTAATGCTCTTCAAGTACTGAACTGTTCTTTCATCAACTTCGATAGCGACGAGTTTTCAATATGCGAAAAAATAAAAAAGAAGTTCATGATGGATGAAAGAGTTAAAGATGCCTTAACATTTGTTGAACTATACCGTAAACTCCAAAGTACCTCAGTATTAAAAAATAAAGCAAGTGTATTACATTTGTTGTATTGCTTATATGGATTTGGTAGCGAAAAGTTAGACATGGGCCAGTGTGTTGCTAGTTGCCCAAAATTAGGAACTTTGAATTCAGATCCATCATTAAAAGTACATGATATCATTAATAGACAAATAAACAAATCCTGTTCAAATACTGCTGATTTAACAGGACAGTTTCTAAAAAATCCGAACAAAGATCCCATAACAGATATGCGATTTCTTAAATATATGAATAAACCGAATATTTATCAAGATAATTTAGAATCTATTCCAACAAGGGTTTCTCAAGTGGCTGCTATGTTTGCTACTAGCACAGAAAAACATTACATTCTTCCATCCAGTTTAAAACAAGAATATTTAAATAATACTAAAGCAACTGATGAATGTAATTCGCATCATGCTGGCAACTCACTAGCAAGAAACCTAAGACCTGTTTTGCGTGATATATTGTATGTAATTCAAGGTCTTAGAGGAGATTTATTATTTTGGGAACCTGAAAAAAATAATTTCAGTGTATCATTTAAAGATGATTTTCCAAACCCAATAAAAAGATTAACACTGCGGTTTGTGGAATTGGGTTGGATGTATTATCGTATTAATGAGTATTGTACATCAGAAAGTTGGGAAAAGTCACATGGACTTATTGCACAGAGTTTTGTTGCTGCTCTAAAATCAAAACTAATTGATTATTATAAATTAATTGCTGAATTGGAAGCATTTTTACTTCAAGAAATCAGCTTAGAACATTTAAATACCAATTCAAATTCTTTAACTTTACATAAATTATCCGTATGGCTTTTTGAACCTCATATGCAGTTGAAAATGCTTGCTTCTGTTGTAGATGCCTGTAGAGGTAAAAAAGGAGGTGCTCTTGCATCTATTTTATATTCACATTTGCAACATGGAGACTATTATGTCAGAGAACTTATCCAATATTTGCTGCAAGTTGCTACTCAGCCACTTTTTAAAATGTTGAGTAGTTGGATATTTTGTGGTGAGTTAGAAGATCCTTTTGGAGAATTCTTAGTTGCTACTAATATTGGAATTTCAGATGTGTGCCTATGGCAAGAAAAATACTGCTTGAATAAATCTATGATTCCATCATTCATAACTATGGAGCAAGCAAGGAAAATTCTTTCAACAGGTAAAGCAATAAACTTTCTAAGACAGGTGTGCCAAGACAACACTTTTGTACGAGATGAACAAAGACGCATCAAAGCACTTGAACTAATGAGCACTGAATCTTTATTTTCTCATGAAAAAGGAGCAAATTTTGAAAGCATATTAGAAAAAAATTATGTTAGAACTAGCAAAATAGTCTTGCAAGTTTTGCATGAGAAATATAATTTAATGGACCATTTATTGGCTATGAGGAATTATTTCCTATTAGGTCAGGGTGATTTCATCAGACATTTGATGGATCTCTTAGATGCTGATTTAGCTAAACCCGTGAAAAATGTATACATTCATAACATCACTGGAGTGTTAGAAAGTGCAATAAGGGCCACTAATGCCCAATTTCATAACCCAGAAGTATTGCAAAGGTTAGATGTTAGATTATTAGATATATCTGTAATAGGGGATACGGGGTGGGATGTATTTACATTGGATTATCATGCTGGAGGTCCTATTGGAACAGTTTTTACACCTCATTGCATGAATTCTTACGTGAGACTTTTCACTGCTTTATGGAGGGCTAAACGGATGGAATTCATATTGAATAAAATCTCTCAGTCTCGAGCAACTTATCTGAAATGGCAAACAAGAATTCCAGAAGTCACTCCTGTTCTGCATCAGTGCCACATTACTTTAGCTCAAATGGTACATTTTGTGCAGCAAATGGAGTACTATATGGCATTTGAAGTTATGGAATGTTGCTGGGCTGATTTATTATTAAAAATATCTTCTGCACAAGATTTGGACCAGGTCATTGCAGCACATGAAAATTTCTTAGATACTTTATTAACAAGAGCATTGCTGGATGAAGAATCTTTAATTCTTCGCACGCAGTTGAAGGCTATTTATGATTTAATTATAGATTTTGACAAAATCCAAAGCTTATTTTGGAATCATATAAAAGAAGTTGTAGAGAAATTAAATGATCAAGATGAGCTTAACAACTCTAATATTAATTCAGAGACATGGAGTATATCTGCAAAACAAAAGAAAGAATATAATGAACTTATAGCAGTTTTGAAGAGTAAGCATATTCCTACTACAAAAGCTGAACTTAAAATTTTGTCCCATTCTTATGAAGATATGGTACAAAAATTTCTGATTATGTTAAATGATCAAGATGACCCTAACCTTCGATTTCTGAGCTTTCGTTTAGATTTTAATGAACATTTTAAGAGAAAAAATTCACGTCTTCAGACGTCACTTACTTACCAGAATCGTAGAAAATCAATCAAGTAGAAAATTTTCTTATGTCCTTATTGTCTCAGAATGTTTCCTTAATATGATAATGAACATCTGTGGTATGTTTTGTTATAATATATGAAATTTAGCATGCAGTAGCTTAGTTCCAAGTTGTATATTAATTTAAGAACTACTATGCTTATGTCACCTGTTCTGCAAAGTACAAATGAACTATTATTAACTGTTTTGTTGTATTTCTCTGCTACTGTTAACTGTCACTTTAATAGATTTTTCAGCTAATCTTTGGATTATGGTAACTTGGTGATTTTTTGGCGACTAACCCTGCTACAGCAACCTGCTAGTTTTTGTTTGGATGCCATTTTGTTTTCACGAAGTAAAGGCTTTTCTTTTTTTTTTCCCCAACAATCTGCTAGCCGAATTATGCTAGAACTTTTATGGAACAAAAGTGCTTAATAATGAAGAAGATTAGGTGCGAAATTGGTAAAATGTGCAGAATCGCAAACTGCGTGCCGCATTTTTAAGAATTGCACATGTACACGTCGACCTATTTTCACTTAAAAAAAATCCCAGAATTGCACAAAAATGGCATTGCGCACTCTCTTGACTTTATCCATGTACACTGCTAAAGTCCTAGCTAGTAACCTTTATCGCCTTACCAAAATGTCACCAAACTACCTGTTACCATATTCCAAAGATTAGCTGATTTTTCATCTAAAACTTTTAGATGCAGTTCCCCCCCCCAGACTATAAATTTATGCAAAATAGGAATTATTGAATAAATGCCAATAACTCGCTAAGCGCTATAATTCGGCTTTATCTGGTCATCAGATTTTTTGTCACTTGGCACATATTAACTTATAATTTAAAATATTTTACTTTCTTACATTTTTTTAATAATGTAAATATCATCTTGATGAATGTAAGTTTATGAGAATAGAGACTAAAATTAGTAATTATACAAATTTAGCTGATAGATACTGTTTAAATACAGGTCTTCATGACAGATCTAAATTTCTGCACAGCTGAGAGGGTTAAATGCATGAGATAATTTTATGTACTTAATAATTTGCATGTTAATTCTGACACAATTAACAGCTACAGCAACTGTGTCAAATTTATCTAATTAATATATTTTCATGTAATTATATACAGCTGAAATCGAACACAAAATTTCACAGCTTTTATGGCCTTGTTATTTGTTTTGCTGTTCTTTTCTTTAAAATGTAATGAGTAAAATTACATGATATAAAGTTCTTTTAGCTTCTGCAATTTTTTTAAAAAATTTTTGTAGTTTAGAGATGCTAATTTATTATCTTAGGATTTTGAAATGTGTTTTCTATAAATGAGAATTTATTTCAGCAAAATTAAAACGTGTATGAATAATAATATAAATATATGCTATTCAACTTTAATATTTTTAGTTTCACTGTTACTGATAGTGGCAAATCTTAATGTAGAGTGCTCATCTCACTTGAACTATCATCCTAAGAAGAGAATATTTTTACTAAATTTTAAAATTAGTTAATAATTGGGGGCGGGGTCCTCTGGTCATTGTGACTTGCATGATCATATAAATTTGGCTATGGGTACTGAATGCAAGTTTATTTTGTAAATTGTTTTCAGAAATTGTTAATAATTATGAATTAATATACCATATTTACTCACATTTTACTTAATTTATCATCCAAAAATAAGGAGGGGAAAATTTTGTGAATAATTTAATTTCATTAAGACACAGTTACAGTGAGAACAAAACAAATGAAAACTATTCATAAATAAACTACCAATAACTGTCATATTGCTATTTATTTAAAAGAAACCTACATTTTAATAAGAATATATACTAATATTACCATTGTAGTATCTAATAAGCTATCTTCATTTTTACTTTCCTGTAACTTGAATCTTGCCTGTTCTCATTATTGTCTACTGTTGCCTCAAATTGTTTTAATCATACTAGAAGTGCTATCTGTTTCATCAACGACAGCTTGCAAGTGATCGCCTTTCTGTCTGTCTTCCTACTTCAGATAATCTTCAGAACCATTAAAAGAACATTAGATATTTCCATTTTATTGAAGTTCATTGTTATTGCTTCATCAATCAAAACCCTTGCACTCAAATTCCATGAGCAAATCAATTAGTAAGATGGAAACTATACAGACAAATACAGATTACAGAGTTCATTTTCAGAATGTCTTGAAGAAGTGGAAAATTTCATGAATACTTTAAAAATTTTCAGAACCTTATTCTAGAAAGCTAGCAAGTAAATATGGTAGTTTTAATTGTAGATAATACAAAACTTCTTTATTATGTTTACGTTTTCCTTCCCAAGACAGGGAGATTTAACAATATGTATGCATTGTCAAGTTTTTTATATCTTTTTTAACATTAGAGTGGATCGATTATAAAAAAGTTGGGTAAAGTGCAGAATTGCCCACTTATTTGTTTGGTGCTTTTTACAACAGTAAGAAGAATTGGATTTTTGTCAATTTTGACCTTTTTAAGTGAAAATAGGTCGATGTGTACATGGATAAATTCAAGGGAGTGTTTTGTGGAATTCTGGGATTTTTTTAAAGTGAAAATAGGTCGATATATACATGGACACCGAGTATGTGCAATTCTTAAAAACGCGCCAAGCAGTGGGTGATTCCGCACTTTCCCCAAAATGTTAACTTCCTCTAATTAGTATTATACTCTAATTTCTTCCATTTGTTGAGATGATGAAATGCTCATTGTTATGTTTTGTAAAGTTTAAAACTGAGATTGTTAGTCATGCTCCAATCATTTTCAAAGATGATGCAAAAAAGAAAAAAAAAAAAAATAGTGTGGGAATTACTTCCTTGTAAAATTCTTTAGAAATTATTTGTCATCAGAATCATTTCCTATGGTGTTATAAATGTTTTTTATCTAGATGAATTTATCTCAAAATATAATTTATTTGGGTGGCTTACAGTGTTGATCGTTAAATTGTAAGAAATAACATGTACTTTCAAAACTTCACTTTGTGTATACATAGCTGAAATATATTTACCATTTTTTAATTTTTTAAAATGTATTTACCGTTTAATTTTTCACTTTTTCCCCCTTTAAATTAAAATGCAGTTAAAGTTTTAATGTTTAAAGGTTTACTGTGTAAAAAATAAAAAAAATATGTATGTCTTAAAGGGTAGTGTGAGATAACCATTACAATTTCTGATTCTGTGATTGTAAATAGTAATTCCTAACCTTGTACTAGATACTCTTCCATTAATTTTGACTAAATATCACACATTAATATCACTGTATGTGATTATAACATTGTATAATATAGAAATATATATTGCCAAATGTGTAAGTTACTATTTAATTGTTTATTATTGATGCCAAATGTATTTATTTATGTTTGTTATTTTATTCATATAGTAAACTCTAAATCCATGTAATGAAGAAATTTAGCTCAGATTATTCATAAATTGAATTTGTTGTACACTGTAATATACTTTAAAAACTTTTGAGAAGCTATTTGTTACTTAATGTATTTTATTGTGAAATATAATCAATTATTACTGCCATTATTCCATGCTAAAAAAAAAAGGACAGAACTTTGCAAAAGATTTTTTTTTTTTTTTTTTTTTAAATGTAAGTTTATAAGATTTGTAGTCATATGTGTCACCTAAAAAGGTTAACATTCAAAATATGAATGCGATGAAATATTCTTGAAAGCTGTAAATTTGTATGCTAGTTTTGTAGACATATAATAAGATTTCCAAGCAAAAATTTAAGAGGAATTGTTTTCAGATCTTTTTGTTAAAGCTCTCAAATAATGGTATTTGCCCTTTTGAAATGCAGAACGTTTATAAACTGTTTCAGCAAAATAACAGGATGATAGTATCCAACAGTATTTGCAATGGAATCTAGGATCATATTCAACTTTTGAATGTCAGAATAGCCTACTGTTAAATATTTAAGTTGAACTTTCAATAATTAAAAAAAAAGAGAGTTATTAAAATCATAAGTTGCACAGTCCCATTCAGATCAGAAAAAGACTCAAAAGTGGCATGCAAGGATACCGTTGCACAATTTACACCAATAAGTGGAAGACTGGCACATGCTTTTATAGACGCTTGGTATCAGGTTTTGCCTGCTGCAATGATTCTTGCAACAAGATCGCTCTCAGAGTCCATGGGTGTCTCGTACACTAATGATGTCATCTGCCCCCAGAACTATGATGGTGAAGTATGCTGGGGGTGCCATTATGCATAAACCATATGCCCCTCTGCATGATGAGCAGGGCAGACTAAAAGGCACATGCTGCAAGAAGACACAGTATGCTGTGCTGGTCAGACATTCTTGTGACATCCACCAGGAAATTACCAAAAATACTTGCCAAGATGTTTTCAGTAGATTTCTGCTTGTGTTTATTAAAGACAGTAACAATGGGGTTGATTTTAGTCCAGATGTAATTTTTTGTGAGTGCTAAAAGTACTTTTCCAGTCAAATAAAGGCTTTATCACTGAATAAAACTAAGGCAGAAAACTGCAGATTGTTTGTTGTTACCTGGAGCATCCACTTCATAAACTCCTCATCCTCATACCTACTAAGGATAGTCATCTGAATTTAAAGATAATCATTCTGCATGTAGAAGAGATGCATGCATGTGTTACATATAATATTTAATACTACTAGGTTATTTTAAAAACCAGTACTGGAAATCTTTGCTTGCATACTTGAAAAAAGACCTAGTGCTGATCTCTCCAAAACTTCCACTCTTCCACACACTTTACTTATGTTCTGTATCTCTTTTTGGTATAGCAAGGAAGCTTGTTGCATGCAATCAGGTGTCAGCAAGCACTGGTAAAGCTGGAATGATATAGAATATAAAGCATTAGACATCATTTACAGTATAATCATTGTATTTTGCATCCATTTCAGTTTGCTTAGTACATATGGCTCATGAAGTTATTTTAGATGATGTTATCATGGTAATAACTGAAGCTTTGAGGATGTGATGCTTTTAAAGAACATTTGTTTCAGCTGATTTTTTATTGAACCTTGGTGACCCAATCAGCTACAACTGTTGATGCTGGTTTCTTTTACTAAAACTCTGCATATAGCAAATGCTTGACAGTGATGTTCTGGATATGTGCTGCTTCTCTACAGACCAGAAGTCATGATTTTTACTTATTGGACATGATTCAAAGTTACTTTTTCCTGGCACTCTGAGTAGAATGCAGCCTAGGCTTCTTTATAAATATTGTTCGGCCTGATTGGTACTCATCCCTCTTATTTTGTTAAGACAGTTTATTAATATGACTGTATATAAAAGATTTCCAAACCATGTAATTTCATCGGTATTTCATTATATGCAATCCTCAATATGAAATTCAGTGTTTTTCTTGTTTATATGTGCAGAAATATGGTAAATGCATTAAATTATCTATACTTTTTATTAGTGTAACTACCTTGAAAGAAGTCATCAGTTCTCAGAATATGCCAGGCTTTGGCAAGTTCTTCCTTTTAAAAATCAATGCTCCCATTTTTTGACTTTTTTGGGGGGAGCTTTATTGCAAGTTTTGGTATTTTTTTATTGACAAATCTTCATATTTTGGTCATAAATTTAGTTTTTAAATATTCACTTAAAGGTTTTAACTGCAACAAAAGAAACTGAGTTAACATTTTTGAAGGAATGTAATGTTTTGCTGCATAAACAACTGTTCTGAATTTATTCTTGAAGTGTTCATCATAAAACTTCTGCCACCCCAAAAGCTAAAATCCATTTATAAGTAATTTATTAATTTTCAGGATAAAAACCTAACTAAAACAATAAAATATGTAAGTTTGGAATAAGTAATTCTGTGCAGTTATAAATATTTTTTTTCATCAGCGAAAATTGCCAAACTACATCAAGAGGGCTGTGCTAACTTAATTATCTAATGATGCTCTAACTTCATGATCTGCATTAAATGCTTTTATAATTACAGTCGTCTGCAAAAGTTTAAGACCACACATGGAAAAATCAGATTTATTGGAATTCCACAGCAAAAACATGTTATAAATGAAAAAATAGACTTACAAGGTTATTAAAGTATAGTCAGTATTTTCTCGGACCTCTTTTATTTTTTATCATCGCTGCAGTCCTTTTAGGCACACTATAAACAAGAGACTGGCAGTAAGCTTGAGAAATCTCTGTACACCCGACATGCTTTATTGCTTCAACAAGTTCTGTAGCACTGGATGGTAGCTTCTTGGCGACTTTATTTTTCACAATACACCAAGGTTATTAAAGTATAGTCAGTATTTTTCGGACCTCTTTTATTTTTTATCATTGCTGCGGTCCTTTTAGGCACACTATAAACAAGAGACTGGCAGTAAGCTTGAGAAATCTCTGTACACCCGACATACTTTATTGCTTCAACAAATTCTGTAGCACTGGATGGTAGCTTCTTGGCGACTTTATTTTTCACAATACACCACAGATTCTCTATGGGATTCAAATCTGGGCTGTTACCTGGCCAATAAAGCAATTGGATTTGAGTAGCCTTCAGATAGCCCTTAACATTCCTTTCCCTGTGACACGGAGCCCCATCATGTATGAAAATTGAACAATGTCCAAGTGAATCCAAGTGAAGCTTCAACTTGTCTTGTAACAAATTAAGGTACCGACTGCTGTTCATCGTGGTTTTAGGTGGCTGGACATGTACACCAGCAGTACCAAACGCAGAAATTGCACCCCATATCATCTGGCTTGGAGGGTGTTTCACTCTTGGACTTGTATATCTGTCATCATATCTTTTTCTAAATGGGCAACGAATACATTTAGCACATGCAGAAAATTGCTGCACACTTGACTCATCAGAAAATAACACTGTAATCCACTGTTGTTCCGTCCAATTCTGATATTATCTGGCCAAAGTCAGTCCTTCCTTTTTCATACTTTAGGTAAGTCGAGGTTTCTTTGCAGGTTTATAGGAAAATAAATCACAATCTTTAGTCAAGCATCTTGAAATAGCACTCAAACTGACATTGGTACCTTTTGCAGGCAGAGTAGCTCTAATTTTATTGCAGGAGGTGGTTGGACATCAAGTGGTCATCCTTCTTATCACATGATCATCACGTACAAAAGTTTTTCTTGGACGATCGCTTCTCTTAAGATCCGTATAATTTCCTGAAATTTTGAATTTACTGATAGATTGATGCATGCCCGTCTTGCTGACATTTACCTTCAAACTTATTTCATGTTCAAAAAAGCCAACTTCATGCAGGGCTACTATTTTTGCCATTTTTCAATAGTAAGTGAAGGTTTTTTACCTATTACAAGAATTATACAACAGCACTGTGTATGCAAAATCCAATAATGAACTACTAATAAACAAGACCACATTATATTTATAGCAGTAGAAAGTGTTTGATGCAATCAAAGCATAAGAGAACACAATCATGAGCGAAAATGGTGCAATTTGTTAAAATACAGGAAAACGGCTAGTGGTCTTAAACTTTTGCACGTGACTGTATTTGCATGGTAACAGGCACATGACTAAGAGTTCAGTAATACTACATAGATAGGATCTGTTAAATGGTGTATCTTTTCTTATATTCTAAATAATAGACTTAAAAATCATGTAAAATGTATTCTTCTAAACAATCAGATGATAAAGGGGATAAGCCATTAAACACATTGATGGTTTCAGCCTGTTTTGATTTGCAGTAGCAAAGTCAGCTTGTTGCTTAGGTGTTTTTGTAATTTGTTTTGTATAATTCAAGTATGTAAGCCAGCTTCTCATAGAAATTCTTCCGTGTAAGCAGCTCATTTATGGCAGATAATTTTCAGACATTTTAACAGTTCATACTGTAGGGTTTCAAAAGCTTTCTTACACAGTTTTATGTGCACACTCTAAAATATGAGTATGATCTATGCCAAATTGTATCTGCCCTTCAATAATTTAGTATTGCAAAGAAAACAGATTTTATTTTAATATAATGATACTAGTAATT
The DNA here is from genome assembly GCF_044657685.1 of Stegodyphus dumicola. NCBI lineage: Eukaryota > Metazoa > Arthropoda > Arachnida > Araneae > Eresidae > Stegodyphus > Stegodyphus dumicola. The sequence continues at coordinate 43,500,194 of NC_140776.1, forward strand.
GTGCTGGAAAGTTTGTTTCAAACCTACAGACCAAATGCTAATATTATTGAGCTAAGAAAGAGAAGTTATAATCTATATTAGGTTCACAAGTAAATTTACATGGTTGGAATAAAAAAATTATTTTTGGAGCTTAAAATAACACACCCTCCAAGCCAGATTATATGGGGTGCAATTTCTGCATTTGGTACTGCTGATGTACGTGTCCTGCCACCTAAAACCACGATGAACGTCAGTCGGTACCTTAATTTGTTACAAGGGAAGTTGAAGCTTCACTTGGATGTTCACAGATGTTCAAATTTCATACATGATGGTGCTCCGTGTCACAGGGAAAGGAATGTTAAGGACTATCTGAGGGCTACTCAAATCCAAGTGCTTGATTGGCCAGGTAACAGCCCAGATTTGAATTTTTTGCATCAGTTTGTGAAGGATGCATTCCTTGGAAATATTCTATGTAGACTGATGAAATTTTATATGGTACACTTGCTTACTTAGAAGGTGGAAATTCATTCTTCTATCCATATTTATCTCTAATTTTTTTCTGTTGACTTATTTCTTTTTATATTATTATTACAAATTTTGTACTAGTATCCTGTCTGTAAAATTACATAGTTTCAACTGTATTTATTAAATTCTAGCTTGTTATTTTATTTTATTTATTTATTTTTCCACGGTGATGGAATGTCACAAGTGTATAAATTGTTATTGCTGATTAATTCCTATTGTAATTTTTTGCAAAAAAATTTACTAAGCTTTATTATCAAGTTAGCATTCATAAAATTTTCCTTTTATAATAGAAGATATAATTAAAGTGAAATATTCCTGCATTCAAAAGTATTTAATAAACAGAATATGGTAAATGTTCTGGACAGAAAAATATGCATCTATTTAAACAGAAGATTTCTTTTTATCTTTTTTTACAATATTTGATATAAATTAAATTATTTTTTGGTTCGAATATAGTATGCAATTGCTATTCTGTGACATGCACATTATAGTTTGAAATTTACCCCAATTTTTTTTTCTTTCTAAATGGTTTTTATGATTGCAATTTTTACAGTCATTATAGTTATTAAGCATAAAGAAATCAAAGTTGTATTTTGTAATTCATATGAATTGAATGCTTAAATTTCTCACACTTTCATTTAACTTTCTTTGTATTCTAAGCATGTTTTAATGATGTAAATTTTATATATCCTTTTAAAATGTAAATGACTCCTATCAGCATTCTTATTGTTGAATATTACTGAGAAAAATAGCAATATAGAATATAAAAATTAATGTTCTGAAATATTTATTTGTGGGAATCCTGGCATGCATTTTACCTTTCAAATTAACAAGAAACGCTTAGCTTACTTGATAATATGAAATAGTTATTATTGGGGTATATTTATAGAAGTCCGATTGACTTCAAGACTTTGTAATTTGCTGTAAGCACATATTTTTATTTTATTAATTTATGTGACTAAAATTATTGGATAAAAATTTAAATTAAGAGCAATGGTTAATGTTACTATGGCAGCATCTTTCATAATTAGTCATAATGAAATTATGTATTTATCTAGTATTATGTATATGTAGCGTTTAATTCTTGCATTATATTAATTTTAAAGCTAATATATTTTATGGAATAATATGCTTAGAACTAATAGTAGCTCTAAGCAAATTAGTTTGTGATTTGTATATGCAAATTACCGGGAACTGTTTGTAAATATGTTAATTGAATACACTAAATATTGCAGTATTTGTCAAGTTTGAGCTATGCATGACTTGATCATTTACACTCAGGGGATCATTTATTAGTGATAAAATTTCCTTTCAGTTTATTGATATTTATATTTGATTTTTCTGAGCAGGTTAAACATTTAATTTTAAGTGGAAGTAAAGATCTAAGTACAAAGTAGATTAATCAATAATGGTTTATTTACTAGTCTGAAATTTATGTAGTTTATAAAGTGTGTTTTTGTTTGTTTGTTTGTTTGTTTGTGTGTTGTTGTTGTTCTGTTATAATTTATTTGATGTTTTACAAATGGTTTTCTCCAGTGTTTATTGCTTATATTATTATGACATTTTTTAAAAATGTATCATTCATTGTTGTATGTTTAAATTTGTCTTATCATTTGACATTATTGCATTTAATTTTTTAGCATTATTTCTTTGTATTAATAATAACCTGCACATATAATCCTAAAACATTTTATGTAGTAGGCATTCAAGCATAAAAACTTTGCTCTTTGATCATCATTCAAAAACTAGTACATTTATAAAATAAAGTTGTTACAGAGATTTCCACTACTATTTTATTGCAAGATTCAGTTTTAGTGTTTGTTTCATTTATTAAATGATAATAATTGTGCCATATTTACTAAAATAAGCATAATCTAGTTATATTAAATTATTTTGACTTTTTTATGTTCATTATAATTTTTTTTAATTTAAAAAAAAAGGTCATTTTCTCTGTTTGTCATATAATTTATTCAAATAATAAAAAATGTCTGTACTTATTGTATGTATTTTTGTGTTAATTATTCAAACAAAGCACCTGAAAATAAATCATGAAAATTTATTATATTATCTAAATCATTTTTGACTATAATATTAGTATATACAAAGTTTGTATACATTATAGCTGCATTCTTTTAAGATAGAAAGTGCCATATTCTTCTGTACTTTTCTGCAAGTATTTTTATTTATATATTTGGCGAAATGCCATAATTAAGCATTTTAAATTTCGTCACATATTTGCTTTACTTTGTTTATTTCTATTTTTAAGACTTCAGTATTAAGATAAATGTATATTTATGTAGAGTCTGTCATGGTAAAATTGTATTTTTTCATTAAAAGTTGCATAAAGAAGTTTCTAAATTTCAGTGAGCTCAAGTTATGTAAATATCTTGAATCAAATATATTTTATTTACGTAACTTTTTATTTGCTTCTAATCTAAAAATAAAAAAGATTCTTGTTAAATACATTACAAACTGAATTTACACACTAATATTTAGTTGTTAGAAAATAAGTACTATTTTCATATAATAAATATATAGGATGATTCAATTCCACTGTGTGCTGTTTTGGCTTTTGCGCTCTTCTGCACAGGTAAAATGCAATCATATATCAACAACTTGTTTTTATTTTATTTTTATCATTTGTACAGGAAAATTTTAAAAATAAATTTTAATGTTTTACTTATTCCATTCATTAAACAGTTAATATGTTATGCCCTTCTTTTATTCTTGATAATTCTTTCAAATGTTTTAAATTATAGTAAAAGGCTTTATCATCATTACCCTTTTTTTTTGTTTTTGTGTGGTTTTAAAATATATATATATATATATATATATATATACACCTCATGGAATTTCATAATTTCAGGGAATGTGGTCAACCTTTTATTTACCTGTTAACCTGTTAAGTATTCAGTTTTAGTTTATAAATACAGTCAAAAGTCGTTAATTCGGACACCCATAATCCGGACCTCAAAGCTAAAAACTTTCTGCGCATGCGCCACGTTGGCACATGCGCACAGCCGTTTTACGCGTGCGCGTAAGACCTTGACTACTGCGCATATGCGTGTGCGCAAGTGCAGAATACGTTTTCGCCTGCGCGTTTAATGTATAACGGACGGTGTAAGCTAAAATTATCTAATTATCTATTTCAGTTAATGATTGCATTGTTCCTTAATCTTCGAATTGGATCCCGCTTATTATTTTTTGCAGACTGTAAGAGCAATTTTATAAAAGTAAACTTGAACTTTCGATTATGTCAAATAGAATTTCCGATGCTGGAACTTCCAAATGATCTACAAAACGAAAGTATGTTTCGATGTCCAACAAACAAAAAGTGGAATTGCTGCAAAAAATGGATAAAGACATGAAGAATGTGACAGAGAGGTTAGTGAAAACGAAAAAATTTCGATTGACAAGTTAGTCGGTATTCTCGGCACAGCAATTAACGGGACTTGAACAGCCGAACTTTGTAACTGAACAAGAAATTCTGTCTGTTTATAGAATTAAAGAGAAAGTATTATCACATAAAACGAAGCAACTTAAACAACTTACATTGAAAGAAATGTTTAATAAAGTAAACAAATAAATATTAAGCTTTTTTTTTTTTTTTTTTTTGTAAATTTTTATACCCTTTAGATCATAATTGTTCTTTATTTCATAAATTATGGTTTCATATTTTTAATTTTAGAATTTCTGCATGCCATCTTACGAGATTTAAACTGATCATCTATAATCCGGAAAAATCGATAATCCGGAATCGCCGAAGTCCCGACGAGTCCGGATTAACGACTTTTGACTGTATAAAAAACTATGTTTATTCAAGTTTTGGTATTTATCAACATGTTTTTATACTTGTAAACACAGTAAAAAATAATCAAAATTTAAATAAATTAACATGTTTTTTTTTTTTTTTTTTTTTTTTTTTTTTTTTTTTTTAGGTTTGGAAAAGAAGGGGGATGATTGTGTAGCAGTGGTAAAAAGGGTGCATGAGACAAAAAAGGTTAAGATCCACTGATATAGACCATCTTTGGATTAGATTATGTTAAACTAACCTGGTAGACCATAAAGCACATGCAAAAATATTACTAAAAGCTGTTCTTTTATAGGAATATTGTAAGCGATCTCCTAATACTATAATATTTTGGATTTAAAAAAAATATCATACAACTAATATTAAAATTTGTAGTAAACATTCAGTGTTTGATTACATTAAACTTTTTCACATTGTTATTATAAAAATGGAATTCTAAAGACACATTTCGTATTCTTAAATAGTCTGGTTTCTCTTATATGATGTGACTTACTTTTAGTACTGTTTTTCTTCTCTAAATTCAATTTAATTATTACTTATGCACAAAGTTTAATCATCAAGATTCTTTTGCTGAAAAAGACTCAGGTCATAAATTTTCTCTTGAAATGCAATGATGCTTTTTGTTTGAAATCATTTGCAAACTAAAGTTTAATTTTTTTTTTTTTCCTTTTTTGAAATTAATTAAAAATGTAGATTTTTTTTAATTTAGAATTTTAAGTAATCTTGTTGTTTTAAACTAACAGAAATAAACTCATGTGAATGCTTATAAATTCTAATATTTAGGATTTTCAGTAAATGCCCTAAAACTTGGAAACTATAAGGACTTTGAACTTTTCAGATGTATTAACTATTCTAGTATTAACTAATGTACTATTAGTTTCCTAGTAGAAAGCAGAAAAATAGTGAAAATAAATAAAAATTTTAATTAGAACTCATGGATACATATTAAATGGTATTTTGGAAATATTCTGTGCTTGCTTTAAAGTTGCATGCTGATTAAAAAAAGCATAAGTCTTATTGAACTCTTAGGATTGTTCAATAAGCAATAGTTTCTCTCTCTTATATTGATTTTTATGTTTTAAGACCAAGGTCTTTTTAAATAATGTTGCGTGCGTACGGGTTCGTTATGAAGTGAATGCACAAGTCCGATGAAAAATGAACAAAACTTTTTATTATCACAACAAAAATACTTAAATTTTCTCAAATTATCATGCAGTATTACAATATCTCACAGTAGTTATCTTTTAACTACTCAAATGTACAACAGAACGTAATTCAAAACAGCTAACGAACGCTAATCCGCGAATTCGCTATAATCAACAACAACAGTTTTCTAAACAACAACAAACTAAGCAACTACTACAAACTGAGATGTTTTCCTCCTTTTATAAGATTTTAAAATCACGCGCTAGAATTTTCCAGTACTTTCTCGAAATCAAAAAGAGATATTTATTTTTTTAATGCACGCGCTCTTGTATTTTCAATTTTCCGGCTTAGCTTTCTTTTAATATTCGTCACGCGCTGCACTGCGCGAGAAATAAAACCATTTAATTTATAATTAAACTAACATTAGCTTTTTAAATACCAAATTCGTAACACTGCCCCCTTCCCAAGGACTGCACGTCCCGGGCAGTACAATCCCTGGACAGGAAGCTAAACTTACAACTGTGGCATAAACATTACATTACAATATCAAACAACATGAACAATAAATGCAATAACTAACTTAAACAAATCAAATGCTATCAAATACTAAATACAAAACAAATACTAAATACAAATCAAATACTAAATGCAAATCAAATACACATTTAAAAACAAAAAGGACCATGGTCTGATACTATTTACAATTATTTACATTACGTACTATGGCCATAGTAATGAGCTAACCTGTCGTAATGAACGACTTTAGGTTTAGAGTTCGAAGACTTACGAATCCGAACCACGACGTCATTCAGCCTGTTTAGAACTGTGTACGGGCCGTCCCAAGGTGACTGTAATTTCGGACAAAGTCCTTTCCGTCGAGTCGGATTCCACAACCACACCTTGTCTCCTTCGTGGAATTGATGTTCAGTAGCTCTTGTGTTGTATCGGGTCTTCATCTTCTCCGTCGCTAAGTACACTCGCTCTCGTGCAAAGTTGTGCATCACTTCAAACCGGGCCTGGAGACCTTGAATATATTCCTCAGACGATGAAGGAGGGCGACCAAATAATAGATCACAAGGCAAACGAAGGTCACGACCGAAGAGCATCTGGGATGGGGAATAGCCGGTAGTCATGTGGACAGCACTGCGGTAAGCCCGTAAAAACAGAGATAATTTCTTGTCCCAGTTCTTCTGGTTTCTGAAAACCACTAATGAGAGATTATTAAGAAAGGTTCGATTGAACCTCTCTACCATACCGTCCGACTGGGGATGTAATGGCGTCGTTTGGGTTTTGTCAGTGCCGAGTAGATTGCATAGTTCTTTGATTACTACCGAGGTAAAATTCCTTCCCTGATTGGAATGTAACTGAAGAGGCACTCCGAACCTGGAAATCCAGTGCTGTATCATCACCTCAGCTACTGTAACAACCTCTTAATCAGGAATAGGATAAGCTTCAGGCCACTTGGTGAAGTAATCAATGACAACGAGTATTGTTGCCATCAGCAGTTCGTGACAGAGGTCCCAAGATGTCAAAGGCGATACGCTCTAACGGCGCACCTACGTTGTAACGTTGCAGCTTGCCTCGGCTGCGTTTCCTCGGTCCTTTCCGACCTGCACAGGCATCGCAAGATCGGCACCACTCTTGCACGTCATCCTTTGCATTATTCCAGTAAAAGCGCTCACGAACTCTCTGTAAGGTCTTCATTATTCCAAAGTGACCTCCCGTAGGGCTGTTATGTAGTTCTTTAAGGACATCAGGAATGCGGGATCTTGGAAGTATCAGCTGCCATCGGAAGGTCTTCCCATCATCCGATTCGAATTTCCGGTATAAGACGACGTTTCGAATGTGAAGTGAATCCCAGAGTGCCCAATATTGTTTGGTTGTAGGACTACAGATAGAAATGTCCTGCCAGGTAGGTTTTCTGTTTGACGACTCCATTAGATCAATTATGGGTTTAATGTCGCGGTCTTCCTGCTGGTCTTTTCTGACTTCATCATCACTCCACGGTTCTCGATCAGCCGATGTTGATGTTGTAATTTGTCTTGCGACCGGAGTCAGCAGCTCGTATTTCGCTTCCACCCTGGAACAATATCGACAGTTTTCTTGGCAAGGTCTTCTAGACAGGGCGTCGGCGTTTCCGTGTGATGATCCCTTACGATGACGGATAGTGATGTCATATTCTTGGAGTCTCTGTATCCACCTGGCTATTCGACCCTCAGGATTCTTGAAATTTAAAAGCCAGGTCAATGATGCATCCTCGGTGCGGAGCAGGAATTTTCTGCCGTATAGATAGTGATGGAACTGTTCTACAGCTTTGACTATAGCGAGCAACTCTTTCCTGGTGACACAATAATTCCGCTCCGGTTTAGACAGGCACTTGCTCCAGTACGCTACTACACGTTCTTGGCCGTCTATTTCTTGGGACAAAACAGCACCGACACTTTCATTGCTCGCGTCGGTGTCGAGAATAAATGGTCGGTCGTGCTGAGGATACGTCAGGATTGGAGCAGATGTTAAAGCCTCCTTTAAGTTGTTAAATGCATCGTCGCATTCTTTTGTCCACAAGAACTTTTGGTTGCTCTCTGTCAGCTTGTGAAGGGGTCTTGCGATGGAAGAAAAGTCCTTCACGAATCTCCTATAGTAGGTGCAAAGCCCTAGGAAGCTTCTCAGCTGATGGACATTTTCGGGACGTTTCCAGGATTTAACCGCTGATACCTTTTCAGGATCCGTGCGCACACCTTCTGCAGAGATGACATGTCCCAGGTAAGTCACTTCCTTTCGGAACAATTTGCATTTAGCGGGACTCAGCTTTAGATTGGCTTCTTTCAGTTTCTGAAGCACCTTTCTAAGATTTTCTAGATGCTCTTCAAAACTCTTTCCGACGATGATGATATCGTCCAGGTATATCAGACAGGCTTCATAGGAAAGTCCTTTCAAAACAGTCTCCATGAGTCGTTCGAATGGTGCCGGCGCATTACACAGTCCAAACGGCATCACCTTGAATTGCCAAAGCCCTTGTCCCGTAGTAAATTCCGTCTTTTCTCGGTCATGAGGGTGTATTTCTACCTGCCAATACCCACTCTTTAAATCAAGCGTTGAGAACCACTTGCTTCCAGAAAGAGTGTCTAGAATGTCGTCAATTCTAGGAAGAGGGTAACTGTCTTTCTTCGTAACCTCATTCAACCGGCGATAGTCAACGCAAAATCTTGTTGAGCCGTCTTTCTTTCTGACGAGAACGATGGGAGATGCCCATGGACTTGTTGAAGGCTCGATGACATCGCCTTCTTCCATATCTTTTAACAGTGTTTGCACCTCTTCCTGTTTAGCAAACGGCAGACGCCTTGGATGTTGCTTGATCGGGGGATGATCGCCGGTATCTATTCTATGTTTTGTCAAACTAGTTCGACCCACGTCAGAAGACGAGCGGGAAAAAACAACTTGAAGATCTTTAATAACGCGATCGGCAGCATTCTTCTCTTCATCGTTTAATTGCGCATTCTGAAGTAACTCTGATGTAATGCTTTCTGAAGACACGGATTCTTGGATGTTACTCTTTCTATCAACGGTGGTTACTGGAGTACATGTTGCAACCACTTCACCTTTCTTAATAACTCTCGCCTTCTCAGTTACATTGGCGACTCTCACCGGGATAACCGTTCTGGATAGGTCGACGAGTGTTGAGGCTACTAGTACTCCTTTTGGGCTATTACAGTTATCGGGATATTCTATGATGCCGTAGCGGAAATTTCTATTTTCGGCTATGGATCCAGGAAGTAAAAACTCGGTTCTTGCGGGAATTGTGATATCATCTTGAGCTATAATTTTGTGGATAGATTTCACTCCATCATTAATTCCGAATAGGGCTATGTCCTCAGATGTAGAACGCAATTCGTTATTTTTAAAGTCCAAGGAAAAATTGTATTTCCTTAGAAAGTCCAATCCGAGTATGCAAGAATCAGTGATCTCTGCTACATATGCCGTGTGATGGTAAGCGGCACTTCCAAACGTGATGTTAACGTTTATTTTTCCATCGATGTCGATCTTCTCACCGGACACAGTCTGGAGGGTAACGCAGGGCGGCGTCCAGATAAGTTTGTTTCCCAGTTGTTGAGCCAAATCTTTTCGGATGATGGTAACGTTAGCTCCTGTATCTATCGTCATATTGCAAGGAACTCCATTAATATGTCCTATTATAAAAAGTCCATTACTGCCGCCCTTCACTGCAGAAATCTGAAACGCTTTAAACTGGGGCTTTTCATTATCTGGCAACCTCCGCCTCACGAGATGACCACTAATTAGTTTCCCTGCTGTTTGTTAGGAGCGGTCTTAACATCCGTACCCTGGGGTATTCTGCAGTTTCGTCGTATGTGTTCTTCAGCACCGCAGTTCCAGCACTTAACGGTCGGTTTCTTCTCACCAATATTCCGTCTCAAGGCGTCCAGTTGTCTAGTTAAATCGTCTAGACGAGCGGTGACTTTATTCCCTGGCTCCTTGACTTGAGCAGCTCTGACTGGGTGGCGGTCCCGACGAGTGGCTTGCTGGGCTGCCTCGAATTTCATGGCGTACACTAAAGCGCTTTTCAAATCTTTAACATCCGCCATTCGCAGTGCTTTCTGTATTTGAGGGTCCCGGATGCCATCGACGAAATATTGCAGCGACAGGATTTCCCTCATTTCTCTCAGGCACTCCGTAAAGGCGAGGTGGGACAGCCTTTCAACATCTGTGGCGAGTTCCTGGAGTGATTCGGTGGGCTTCTGTTGACGGGATTTTAATTGAAGCCTGCTGTAGTCTTTTAAACATTTCTCGCCAAAGCGCAGCTCCAATGCGCCGGATAGAGCTTCGAAGTCAAGTCTTTGGTTTTCAGGAAGCGTCTGTAGGATATCCGCTGCGTCTGCTCTCAGCGAAGCGGCGAGATGACAGGACTTAGTTTGGGAATCCCATCCATTCGCATCCGCCACTATAGAAAATTGTGTTTTATACACTTGCCAGGAGGTCTTCCCATCATAAGTGGATAACTTCAGAGAGGGACGAGCAGGCATGGGTAAAAATTTAAAACCATCACTATTGTTCCCTGCCGTCGCTACGAATTTCTTTAAAATATCCACTTCTTTGGCTACTGCAGAAACCCTATCATCAATTTGTTGTTCGATTTGGTGTTGGACGGCACAAACTCTTCCTTCTATATGTTCTTTTACAGAAGAAACTCTTTCTTCTTCTTCTTTCACCGAAGAAACTCTTTCTTCAATTTGATCTTTTACAGAAGAAACTTTTTCTTCATTTTGTCCAACTTTATTTTCAACTGTGTCAATTCTGCCTTCCATAGCTTCAAATTTATTTTCTATTATGCAGGTAATTTCTCTTTTCATTTCTTCTTGACCAGCTTGAACGGCTTTCATTTCGTCCTTAACGGATTCCTGGCCAATTTCATTTCTTCCTTAACGGATTCCTGGCCCAATTTCATTTCTTCTTTAAATGAGGCAAAGGCTGATATTAAATGTCTTAATTGCTCTTCCGTCGCTCTTGTTATTGGCATTCAAATCCCACTTCTGACACCAAAAATTGTTGCGTGCGTACGGGTTCGTTATGAAGTGAATGCACAAGTCCGATGAAAAATGAACAAAACTTTTTATTATCACAACAAAAATACTTAAATTTTCTCAAATTATCATGCAGTATTACAATATCTCACAGTAGTTATCTTTTAACTACTCAAATGTACAATAGAACGTAATTCAAAACAGCTAAAGAACGCTAATCCGCGAATTCGCTATAATCAACAACAGCAGTTTTCTAAACAACAACAAACTAAGCAACTACTACAAACTGAGATGTTTTCCTCCTTTTATAAGATTTTAAAATCACGCGCTAGAATTTTCCAGTACTTTCTCGAAATCAAAAAGAGATATTTATTTATTTAATGCACGCGCTCTTGTATTTTCAATTTTCCGGCTTAGCTTTCTTTTAATATTCGTCACGCGCTGCACTGCGCGAGAAATAAAACCATTTAATTTATAATTAAACTAACATTAGCTTTTTAAATACCAAATTCGTAACAATATATTATTTAATTTTTCTTCCTATTTAAATAAATGAAACTTGCATTCTGAACAGATCATACATGTATACTTAACAATGTTTTTCATTTTCTTTAAAGTACACTATGTAAAGTTTTAAATGTAGGACATCTTTAAGAAAAGGAGGGAGGGACATTTTAAAAAAAATTAAAAATCAGCATGTCAAATCATATTAACTGTTATAGTTGTTTCATTAAGTATTTATTTATTAGATATGATATTTAACATCTGTGTATTTTAATGCTGCAGTATGCATTTGTTCATTTATAATCATTTTCAAGCAGTTCTGTGTAAATGTTTGTCAGATAAAATCGATGCGTGAAACTTTATATTTAACTTATGGATATTACAAGGTATATGACTCATAAATATTTTTGTTGAGGTAAATGTTTCCATTTTGTAAATTCTGTTCCTGTTACAAATAAAAACAATCTTGAGAAAATGCTATCCTTTTGGAAAAGAGCAAAATTTATATATGTGTTGTATGTGTGTTATATGTATATATTTACATATGTTTAAGTAGCATAAATAAAATCTTGATTGCTTAAACTTGCTTATTTATTAAAATTTCAAAATTTGCTCAAGTCTTCTGTGTGGCTTTAACAGTGATGTAGCTGATCTTCTGTAGCAAGTAGCTAAAACATATTGTTACGAATTTGGTATTTAAAAAGCTAATGTTAGTTCAATTATAAATTAAATGGTTTTATTTCTCGCGCAGTGCAGCGCGTGACGAATATTAAAAGAAAGGTAAGCCGGAAAATTGAAAATACAAGAGCGCGTGCATTAAATAAATAAATATCTCTTTTTGATTTCGAGAAAGTACTGGAAAATTCTAGCGCGTGATTTTAAAATCTTATAAAAGGAGGAAAACATCTCAGTTTGTAGTAGTTGTAGTAGTTGCTTAGTTTGTTGTTGTTTAGAAAACTGCCGTTGTTGATTATAGCGAATTCGCGGATTAGCGTTCTTTAGCTGTTTTGAATTACGTTCTATTGTACATTTAAGTAGTTAAAAGATAACTACTGTGAGATATTGTGATACTGCATGATAATTTGAGAAAATTTAAGCATTTCTGTTGTGATAATAATAAATTTTTGTTCATTTTTCATCGGACATGTGCATTCATTTCATAACGAACCCGTACGCACGCAACAATTTTTGGTGTCAGAAGTGGGATTTGAATGCCAATAACAAGAGCGATGGAAGAACAATTCAGGCAAATGATGACTGCATTTGCTGCTTTCCAAGAAAAGATGGAAGGAGCCGTCAACTCCGTTAAGAAAGATATAAAAGCTGTACAAGAAAAGATGGAAGCTGGCCAAACATCTTTAAAGAAGAAATTAAAGAGAAAATGGATGCTGGTCAAATATCCGTTAAGGAAGAAATGAAATTGGGCCAGGAATGCGTTAAGGAAGAGATGAAATCCCTTAAAGACGAGATGAAAGCAGGTCAGGACGAAATGAAAAGAGAAATTACCTGCGTAATAGAAAATAAATTTGAGGCTATGGAAGGCAGAATAGACGCGGTTGAAACTAAAGTTGGACAAATAGAAGAAAGAGTTTCTTCGGTAAAAGAACAAGTAGAAGAAAGAATTTCTTCTGTAAAAGAACATATAGAAGAGAGAGTTTCTTCCGTCGAACAACAAATTGATGATAGGGTTTCTGCTGCCGTCGCCAAAGTTGACAGCCTAAAGAAGTGCATAGCGACGGTAGGAAACAATTCTGAAGGTTTCAAATTTTTATCGATGCCTGCTCGTTCCGTTCTGAAACTATCTACATATGATGGGAAGACCTCCTGGCAGGTGTATAGGACACAATTTTCTATCGTTGCGGATGCGAATGGATGGGATTCCCAAGCTAAGGCCTGTCACCTCGCCGCTTCTCTGAGAGCAGACGCAGCGGATATCCTGCAGACGCTTCCCGAAAATCAAAGGCTAGATTTCGAAGCTCTATCCGGCGCACTGGAGCTGCGCTTTGGCGAGAAATGTTTAAAAGACTACAGCAGGCTTCAGTTAAAATCCCGTCAGCAGAAGCCCACCGAATCACTCCAGGAACTCGCCACGGATGTTGAAAGGCTGTCACATCACGCCTTTTCGGAGTGCCCGACAGAAACAAGGGAAATCCTGTCCCTGCAATATTTTATCGATGGCATCCGGAACCCTGAAATACAGAAAGCACTGCGAATGGCGGATGTTAAAGATCAGCGCTTTACTGTAAGCCATGAAATTTGAGGCAGCCCAGCAAGCCACCCGTCGAGACCGCCATCCAGTTAGAGCTATGCGAGTCCATGAGCCAGTGGATCAACTGATGGCTCGTTTAGATGATTTAGCCAGACAAGTCGACGCTTTGATACGGAGTAGGAGGGAGAAGAAAGTGGCTCTAAGGTGTTGGAGATGTGGTAGTGAAGGTCACCTAAGACGGAATTGCAGAACACCCCAGGGTACGGAATATAAAGCAGATGATTTTACCAGACAAGTCAGTGGCTTGAGACGGAACATAAGTGAAAAGAAACTAATTCTAAAATGCTGGAACTGCGGAGTTGAAGGCCACATACGAAGAAATTGCAGAACATCCCGAGGTACGGAAAATAAGACCATTTCCCAGCAACGACGCAGTAAACAAATTAGTGACCATATCGAGGAACGGAGGTTGTCAGATAATGAAAAACCTTGCTTTAAAGCGCTTAAAATTTATACAGTGAGTGGCAACAGTAACGGAATGTCCATTAATGGGAATATCGATGGAGTTCCTTGCGATATGATCATTGACACAGGAGCTAATATTACCATCATTAGGAAAGATTTAGCTGAACAGTTTAAAGATAAACTTATTTGGACGCCATCCTGTGTTACCTTCAGACTGCGTCTGGTGATAAGATCGACATAACTGGGAAGTTAAACGTAAGCATCACGTTTGGAAATGCCGCCTACCATAACACGGCTTATGTGGCGGATATCACAGATCCATGCATACTCGGATTGGACTTTTTAAGGAAATACAATTTTTCCTTAGACTTCAAAAACAACAAACTGCTTTCAGCATCTGATTGCATGACTATCCATCCTCAAAAGGGATCCTCATCTGGAAATGCCGACGCCTTGTCCGAAAGACACAGCTCAGGAAGCTGCCGAAATCGTGCTAGGGCCAAAAAGAAACGCAAGACTACCAGCTATTCTCCATCTCAGATGCTCTTCGGTCGAGACCTTCGTCTGCCTTGTGACCTCCTGTTTGATCGCCGCACGGATGCTCCTTCATCGCCTGAGGAACACATCCAAGATGTCCAGGCCCGTTTTGAAGTGATGCACCATTCCGCACGAAAGCGAGTGAACTTTGCGACGGAGAAGGTGAAGACCACATACGACACGAGAGCTACTGGACATAAATTCAAAGAAGGAGACAAGGTGTCGTTGAGGAACCCGATTCAACGAACAGAACTCAGTTCTAAATTACAGTCACCTTCGGATGGTCCATATACAGTCCTGAAGAGACTGAATGACGTCATGATCCGTAAGTGTTCGAACTCTAAACCTAAAGTCGTTCATTACGACATGTTAGCTCAATACTATGGCCATAGTACGTAATGTAAATAATTGTAAATAGTATCAGACCATGGTCCTTTTTGTTTATAAATGTGTATTTGATTTGATTTGTGTTTAGTATTTGTTTTGTATTTAGTATTTGATAGCATTTGATTTGCTTTATGTATTGCATTTATTGTTCATGTTGTTTATTATTGTAATGTAATGCTTATTAATGCATTTATGCTACAGTTGTAAGTTTAGCTTCCTGTCCAGGGATTGTACTGCCCGGGACGTGCAGTCCTTGGGAAGGGGGCAGTGTTACGAATTTGGTATTTAAAAAGCTAATGTTAGTTCAATTATAAATTAAATGGTTTTATTTCTCGCGCAGTGCAGCGCGTGACGAATATTAAAAGAAAGCTAAGCCGGAAAATTGAAAATACAAGAGCGCGTGCATTAAATAAATAAATATCTCTTTTTGATTTCGAGAAAGTACTGGAAAATTCTAGCGCGTGATTTTAAAATCTTACAAAAGGAGGAAAACATCTCAGTTTGTAGTAGTTGTAGTAGTTGCTTAGTTTGTTGTTGTTTAGAAAACTGCCGTTGTTGATTATAGCGAATTCGCGGATTAGCGTTCTTTAGCTGTTTTGAATTACGTTCTATTGTACATTTAAGTAGTTAAAAGATAACTACTGTGAGATATTGTGATACTGCATGATAATTTGAGAAAATTTAAGCATTTCTGTTGTGATAATAATAAATTTTTGTTCATTTTTCATCGGACTTGTGCATTCATTTCATAACGAACCCGTAGGCACGCAACAATATATTTTTTATTAATCAGAATATTCCACATTTATTACTAAAGAATTTGTGCAATAATTCTTGCAACAGTTCTAGAAACATTACTGTCATTTTGTGTTGAAATTAGCATTTGCTAATTTGGCAGTTGGTAAGAAATGTACTGTGGCCCTAAAATATCTGTAAGTATATACAGTCAAAAGTCGTTAATCCGGACTCATCGGGACTTCGGCGATTCCGGATTATAGATCATCAGTTTAAAACTGGTAAGATGGCATGCAGAAATTATAAAATAAAAATTATGAAACCGTAATTTATGAAATAAAGAACAATTATGATCTAAATGGTATCAAAATTTACAAAAAAAAAAAACAACTTAATATTTATTTGTTTACTTTTCTTTCTTCGCTTTCGGAAGCGAATTATAATGACGAGGAACTTGATTTAAATCATATCAAAGACGGAGTACATTGAGATGAAATACTACATTTAATAAGGAATTATAAGCGAAATAAAATAAAAGCATCTGCCCCGAAGATAATGATAATGCTGACAGATCAACTTCGAATTCATTGCGCGCCGCGGCGTCCTCCCGCCGCTGAGCAGCGTGAAATTGATAAACAGCTTTCGGAATGGTTAGATATGCCTTTATCCATTTTGGTGCTACTTTGGTAGACGGTTGCACGGATTTTGGCGAGATTTTGGCAATTTTTCTTTTGGCGAGTAATACGACTTATGGTAAACCCATTGCTGGATAAGTTATTTATGGTAACCGATACATTGTTGACATTTTATTTAAAAATAATGCGTTTTATTATGCATAAATTCCGTGTTTTAAATATTATTTATGGCTTCTAAATATTAAAAATCAATTTAATTTTGCATTTTTATTTGAAATAAAAATTTTATTCTTTATCATATTTTATGAAATTTTATGCTGTGGATGATGTAATCAATGACGTCACCTTACTTTAAAAGTAATTGGTTTTAATATCTATAAATTTAATCTAATGTTTTAAACATTATTTATGTCTGTTAAATATTAAAATACAATTTAATTTTGCATTTCTTTTTAAAATGATTTTATTATGTATGATTATTTAAATAATTTTAATTCTAGGCGTGATGTAATCAGCTCTATGATTGGTTATAGAATATTTGTGCATTAATGAGCTGTAATCAGCTCCCTGATAGGTTGCTGAAAATTTGTGCATTACCGCGCCATTTTAAAATTTAATTCATATCTTCGAATCCCTTCAAAGATGAATGTTGTTTTTGATAAGTACCAAGAAATTCTGGTTTCGGAATCAAAAAATTGTCCTTTGAGACCTTATTTTTGCCAGACTGGCTTTCCTAATCAAAGATTTATTTATAAATTCTTACAAGGGTCAGAGGAAATTTATTTTAAATTTTTTAAGGAAACGTCGCTAATTGTTTCTTCAATGAAGTGCGAAAATGTAGATCACAGATGAAGACCGTTAGAAGAGCCGATTCTGAGACGGCCGTATATGATATTGTGGTCATGTTGGAAGAAATAACCGCTTTAACGGTAAGAAAATTATTAGACATTCCTCCTTTTTTACCGACAATAAACTAATTGCTGTCATTTTAGCTCTAGTGTACGAAGCGTTCTTATTTACTTATTTTAAAGTATTTAATTTAAGTAATATTTTAATTCTTTTAAACGTTGGTATGATGGTTTTTAATTCGATATTCAATTTACGTAATATTTTAATCCAATTAAACGTTGGCGAATGTTTTTATAGTGGTATTTTTATTCGATTTCTATGCTATATGAAAGTAATAATTTAACCTTTCTTTAGTATTTTATACTCGTAGTAAATGTATTTATTCTATATAATATATATATATATATATATATATATTATATTATATTATATTATATATAACGTATTTTAAAGTGCTTAAATTTAGTAATATTCTAATTCTTTTAAATGTTAGATGATGTTTTTTATTTCGATATTCAATTTCAGTAATATTTTAATCTAATTAAACGTTGGCACAATGTTTTTATAGCGATGTTTTTATTCTCTTCTTTGCTATATGAAAATAATAATAACCTTACTTTAGTATTTTATACTCATAGTAAATGTATTTATTTACACTTGCCTGCCATCTTAAAAAACGACATTTTCAACAAAAAAATTAATCCATTATTTCTAACGATATTTATTTTTTTTTTAAAGTTTTGAATACTTTACTATGCTTAAAAACAGCGTTTTTCAAGATGGCTGACATTTGTAGAAATCGCGCCAACAACTGCGCCAACGTAAATCGCCAAAAATCCGTGCAACCGTCTACCAAAGTAGCACCTCCATTTTTTACAGCAATTCCACTTTTTGTTTGATGGACATCGAAACATACTTTCGCTTTGTAGATCCTTTGGGAGCTCCAGCATCGAAAATTCTATTTGACATAATCGAAAGTTCAAGCTTACTTTTATAAAATTGCTCTAACAGTCTGCAAAAAATAATAAGCCGGATCCAATTCGAAGATTAAGGAACAACGCAATCTGGAACATTAACTGAAATAGATAATTAGATAATTTTAGCTTAGCTTTACGTAATAGATTTTGTTCACTTTATAGTACTTGATTAAAAACAAATTAAGGTACTATTCCGTTTTGAGGACCGTAAGAAAATTGCAGCGAAAATGTATGCGCAAAAGCGCCAAATCTAGCGTACGCGTTGATTTAAGATTCGATAAGTATATATACAGTGAAAAGTCGTCAATCCGGACGTGCATAATCCGGAATATCTATAATCCGGACCTCAAAGCTACAAATTTTCTGCGCATGCGTGAACGCATACTGCATTCACGAAAGAGCATATACGTTTACGCATGCGCGTAATACCTTTACGCATGCGCATATGCGTGTACACATGCGCATAATACGTTTACGCATGCGCGTTTAATGTATAACGGACGGTATAAGCTAAGCTAAAATTATCTAATTATCTATTTCAGTTAATGTTCCAGATTGCGTTGTTCCTTAATCTTCTAATTAGATCCGGCTTATTATTTTTTGCAGACTGTTAGAGCAATTTTATAAAAGTAAGCTTGAACTTTCTATTATGTCAAATAGAATTTCTAATGCTGGATACTGCCAAAAAATCTACAAAGCGAAAACATGTTTCGATGTCCATCAAATAAAAAGTGGAATTGCTGCAAAAAATGGATAAAGGCATATTCTTTGTTTCTCTAACCATTCCGAAATATGTTTACCAATTTCACGCTGCTCTGAGGGGGGGACGTCGCGGGGCGCAATGAACTGAAAGTTGATCTGTCAGCACTATCCTTATCTTCAGGACTGCTGTTTCTATTTTATTCGGCTTATAGTTCCTTACTAAATGTAGTATTTCATCTCGATGTACTCCGTCTTTGATATAATTTAAATCAAGTTCCTCGTCATTATAAATATCGCGAATACACATCAATTAGTTTTCGGGTTGCAATTTTCTAATTTCGACTATGCGTAATGTAGGCTTTACGCAAGCGCGCTCTGAAAGAAATGTTTAATAAAGTAAACAAATAAATATTAAGATTTTTTTTTGTAAATTTTGATACCCTTTAGATCATAATTGTTCTTTATTTCATAAATTACGGTTTCATATTTTTAATTTTATAATTTCTGCGTGCCATCTTACCAGATTTAAACTGATGATCTATAATCCGGAATCGCCGAAGTCCCGACGAGTCCGGATTAAAGACTTTTGACTGTAGTATAGTCAAAAGTCTTTAATCCGGACTCGGCGGGACAGTAGCACGATGGGACAGTAGCAGGATATTTCTTAAGACGCCATTGAAATACTAGTTTAATTTTTAAATCCTTTTTTGATTTTAAATCCTTTTTTGATATTCTATGGATTTAACAATTTGGGAATTGCGCATGACGAAAAGTCGGCAATAGAAGTTTGGTTAAAGTGCAGAATCACCCACTGCTTGACGCGTTTTTAAGAATTGCACATACTCTCTATCCATGTGTACATCGACCTATTTTCACTTGAAAAAAATCCTAGAATTGCACAAAAATGGCACTGCGCACACCCTTGACTTTATCTACGGGGGTTGTAAATTAAATAGTGGCAACTTAACCTTGAAACTCGCAAATAGGATATTGGGGCGGGGAGGTGGCGTCGATGTGTAGTGTGCAAAAAACAGTCGATCTGCTTAGAAGGGTAGTTGTTGTGGGGCGTTAAAGTGAGGAGTTTCGTTTCCATCGCTCTAAAGCATGTTTTCAAAAGGTGATCAGCGCTCGTGGCTTAAAATCGAAGTTGCCGTGCAAAAATGCAGCAGAATGCTATCGAGGATTAGTGGAAGCCTGTGGCACAAATGCTTTACCGTATAGGACAGTAGCACGATGGGTTCAAGCATTTCGTTATAGTCGAAATGAGACTGCGGATTTGCAATGCACAGGTCGGCCCTCCATTCCTCAAGAGCAGAATTGACATCCTGAGCTGTCTCCTCACCATAGATCGCCGATGGACTGTCCGAGAAGTATCCTTAGAGGTTGGTCTGATCATCAAACGGTGTGGCACCTAATGAAGAAATCTCTCAACATGAGGAAAATTGCTTCCCGCTGGGTTCCACATCGACTAACCGAAGTACAGAAATGGCACCGGTATGCATTGGCTGGCACCCACTTGGAGAGATACCGCAATGAAGGAGACGCATTTCTGCAGCGTATTCTCGCCATTAATGAGACATGGGCACGAGTCTATGAGCCTGAATTAAAGCGTCAATCAAAGGAATGGCGTCACCAAGGTTCACCACGTCCACAAAAATTTCGACAGGAACCCAGTCGGGTGAAGATTATGCTGATTGGGGCATACGACTGGGACGGTGTGATTCTTACACATGCTGTACCTGAAGATCAAACTGTCAACGCAGATTACTATTGCTAATTTCTACAGCTCCATCTGCGGCTATGCAGCGCAAAGGTCCACGTTTATTGCACAACAGTATCTCTATCGTATTGCATGACAACGCTCGTTGCCATGTCGCACCAATGTCATTCTCCTTTTGCGACGATGGCAATGGGAAATCCTGGAACACCCTCTCTACTCACTCGACTCCCTTGTGACTTCGATCTGTTTCCGAAGTTGAAGGAACCCCTCCGAGGTCACCGATTTCATGACGTTTCATCTGTACTCCACGCAGTAGGGCGCTCAGTCGCTCACATCAACAACCAATACCTTGTCACTGGTCTACAACGGCTTCCCGACATTTGGCAAAAGGTTATAAGCTTTGCTGGTGATTACACAGAAGGAATGTAATGCAGTTGTACTTGTAAGTTCATTGAAAATTGATTTATACCTTAGACCTAAAGAGTGCATTCGACACCCTCTGGTGGCCAGCAATTAAGCAGGCCCTCAGAGGAGCACACTGCCCCTCCAACCTATTCAACATCTTCAACAGCTACCTCCACGACCGCCATATTCAGTTTGTAAATAACGACGGTACGACATCCAAGGTACAAGAAAAAGGTTGTCCGCAGGGGTCCTGTGTGGGACCGACACTCTGGAACCTCACCTTCAATTCAGTCCTTGAAACCAACTGGCTACAGCATACAAACATCACTGCTTATGCAGACGACGTAGCCCTGCTCGTAAGAGGACGCACCAGGAAAGAACTGGAACGCAACAGCACAGAGACCTGCACCTTATTTACCACCGCATGCAACAAATTAAAGCTCACGATCTCCATAGGAAAATCGTCAGCAATAATAATTCCCAGACGAAATATCAATCCAACTCGTCGTCCATGCATAAAACTCCTAGGCCGAAACATCAAAATTGTGCGGAATCTCAAGTATTTAGGGATAGTATGGGACCAAGGTCTCACTTGGATTCCGCATATCATGGAAACCAGAAACAAGACGTCAATTATCGCCCGCATAGCAAGACAATTTCAAGGTCGCAACTGGGGCCAAAACCCCCACATCCAAAAAGTGCTATACCTCACAGTTGTAGAAAAAATAGCTTTATACGCTGCAGTGATCTGGGCGCAGCCAATGGGTACTCGCAAGATCAGGCAACTTACAACGCTACAACGCCCCTTCGCCCTGCAATTAAGCAAAGCCTACCGCACAACCGCCACCAGTGCAGCAACAGTTCTAGCCGGCATATTACCACTCCATATAAAAGCAGAGATGGAGGCAACTTTTACTAAATTGATCTACCTACGCAAAGATGCAACTTTCGCAAATACCAGCTACAGTCCAGTCCAGTTCGAACGTCCCTCCACTTCTACCCATACTCATCTAGCTCTCAGAGGAAGTGGAACCCACATCAAAATTGACAAGCAACAGACTCACACCTCGACACACGCACCACGGAATGGGAACCAGATCTACACAGGCGGTTCAAAGCAGGAGAATGGTGTAGGCAGTGCTTTTGTGCACTATGAGAATGGCAAAACTGTACACGACTGGCAAGGACAACTTCGCACTCACAATAGCATCTTCCAGGCGGAAGTACTGGGAATTACGGCAGCAGTGCAACATCTCATAGATTGCCAGATCCCACGAGCAAATATCTATACCGATAGCCTTTCAACTTTACTTGCACTTAAGAACCATCATCATGTCTCACCTCTCATACTCAGTCTCCAACATCTCCTTATGCAACACCCTCATTACCATTTCAATCTAGTCTGGGTTAAAGCCCATGCGAATAATGAGGGCAACGAGGCTGCTGACACGTTGGCCAAAGATGCAATTTCCAACCCGACAGCCCAACCCATCACCGTACCTGCGCCCTGCTCTTATCTAAAGGGCCTCCTACGAGAGCAAAGAATGCACCAATGGCAACGTGAGTGGACAGAATGCGAGACAGGCAGACGGACTTTCACCTACCTCCCGAAAGTTTCCGCCGATCGACTCTTTGCCGTAGCACCTCTCACCTACTTCATCACGGGTCACGGCCCGTTTCCCAGCTATTACAATCGCCACGGCATCTCAAATACAGATATCTGTGTCTGTGGATCAGAATGGTCACCAGACCATTACGTATTTGAATGTCCTTTGACGGCTGCACACCATCTTCCGCTACCTACAAATAATAGGAACGCCTATCACCGGTCCCTTATAACGCATAAAGGAGCAGTTAATTCAATCTCCAGCATCATGAATACCATCGCGGCATTGGGCACAGACCTTTGCCTACCGTGCTAAAATGACGCTATGGTGTACTGACGATAAGCTCTAAGACTAGTCCAGTGAATTTTACAATATCTGGGCTTCACCACAACTGTGTGTTTAAGCTCCCCTGCCCACAATCTAAAGTGGCAATACTAACAATTCGCAAATATGTGGCATCTCCTTAGAGAGATGTGTTATGCCTCCATAATGATACGTGTGTAATCCCTTCAACAGCATGTGAACAACATCTTACGCAGTGTTAGTGAACGCTTGTGTGCCTCACGGTGCACACATTGCTGGGGCACTGCCCAATAATTAGTGCTACAACATCCTCGTGCCTTTTATGAGTGTTTTTATCTATGTTCTTAGCGATGCTACAATAATCAACGCCTTAGCGATCTAACCGCACTCTTCCTCTGCACACATGAGTATTCATGAACTCATCATTCATCATTCAAGATGTACTTGTATTTATATCCAACAGAACTGCCTTACACTAACATTGTGCTCCAGCTTTCATGTGACTTCATGTACTCCATTTATCTTTTTGTGCCTTAAGTGACTATGTGTATGTACCTGTGTTTTGTGCTCTCTGTTTATGCATTTTACGCATTGTGCTTTGTGTATTGTTGCCTATGCATTTTAATGTTTTTTTTTATTTTTTTTTTAAATTATTAATGCGTACGTCTTATTATCCAAGTATTTTTAGTTTAACTACCTACTATCTGTAACACCACAGCTTTCCTCTTCAAACTGTAATACAATCCTACTAATGCCCTTGTAAGGCCATGTACTTTCCTTTGACAACCTCAATAATCTCCTGGTGCAGCCTCGTGTGGTTCCAGGAAGCTTTTGCCGTAGTTAAGCCCCGTTCACAAGAGCAGATTCGACCGGTAGCGAAAACCGGTTCTTCCAACGTGTCCCGTTCACATGGAACAAGCATTAACTGCCTCGCCGAATTGGAGGTAGAACTTGGTTGAATGTTTCTTACCTCTCGGGAGCAGGGCAAATGGGGAGATTTCCCGTACTATACTGCGCGGTTCACTTAATTTTAGTTACTGCTCGCTGGACTGTCAGCGAAACAATCGCGCTGATAGATGTCTGGAGATGTGATAGCATCCCCCCCCCCCCAAAATTAGACAGAACTGTACAAGATACGGAAATTATAGGCAAATACAGACAAGGTTTATCTGATGCTAGGTAATCCAAAAATATCGTTCAAATTAAAACTAAAGTTAAAACAAGTGCATATCGGCTTCAACGCAAAAAGGGACTCGGTACCTTTTGAATGATTTTTTTTTTTAAATTTAAGCATTTTCATCTACTTAATAATTATGAATCATCATTTAATAATTATGAATATTATTAAATGGTTTTGTGAGACAAAATAATTTTGAGCTGAAAAAAAGTTTTTGCTAGCATTTTTTTTAATTTAAATTTTTGAAGAAAAATTTTACGATTAAAATGTCTTTCTTCTCCTACAATTTTCAATGTCTCCCCCCCCAGTTTTTTATTGTATTTATTAGAGTGTTCTTAATAACTTCAAGGAATGATTTTGCAATTAATAAATTAGTTTCTGAGGGGGGGAAAATACACTTTTATCTAAAATCTTTAAAACAAATATGATCTCAGTCACATTTTCATTTCAAATAATTTTTTCCGCAAGTATTTTGCAAAATCCATCCTTGTTTCTATAAAGTATATAATTTTATATAAGCAGTAAAAATAATAAAAAATTTAATCCATACCTGTATATGTTTTAGGAGTAAAAGGATTTATTGGAAAAAGTGCAAAAGTTTCTCAGTTTGCATTTGCAGTTTAAAGAATTCAAACTGTCTAAATAGACATTTAATCATTTCAAATCTTTAAAATTTTATTACTGAATTTCAATATACATATATGTATATAAATCAAACCTAGTGCTATTTATTCAATTGGTAAATATAAACATAAATTACAATCCTTTTTTTAAAACCTTATGTGGCCAGAAAAATTGCAAAAACTCATAAAACGCAAGCAGAATTTTTCTTTACCTGTTTTTGTTTTGTAAAACACGTTCAAAACAATTTTAATACATTAATTACTTATAATATTGCTGCGTGCGTACGGGTTTGTAATAGATTGATAATAGTTTTTAAGAGTTGTCATTGCACTCAAATCCGATGATAGCTTAATTAATTTTATTTTATCAACATAAACACTTCAAAGTTCTGGAATTTTCCACAGAAATACTCGTACAAGTGTTTAGCATATCACTAAGTATAATCAGTAGTTATGCTTCAATCTAAAGAACATTAAACACAACGCATCTTAAGAGAAAGTTAACTCAGAAATATCTCCAATCTCACGCTGAACTAACAACTGGTAACAATAACAACTTATATAGCGTAAATAATGTCATAAAAATAGTGTGGTATAATGAGATTATTACTTTGAAACCGATGTTTCGAACTGATGCCCAAGAAGAACCAATATTTTCCATTCTGCTTCATTGCATATCTTTCAAAAAAGTACAAAATCATCCATTTAATTTCCTTTATCATTTTTTTTAATGCGAAAAGTTTGTTTTATAAACTGTGAAAATGTCGGAAGTTTGTAACCGATGTATTTTTAGATATGAAATTTTAAAATTAATGGGCGTCAAAAAGTCTAAAAATATGAACGATTTTCAAAAATTCTCCCAAAATATTTTTAAAAAAAAATTACGCTAAAAATTTCATTTAATTTTTTTTCTTTCACAGTGTGTTATGGTGCAAACTATAATATTCTGAGATTCTCAGTTTATTTGTTAATATTTGCAAAAAGTCGTTTCAACTTTAAATTTGAAAAAAAAAATCTAATCCTCTAAAAATCAAAAGCGTGACACCACATCCACAAGCAGTGTATGTACAAAGTTTGAGTTCTATGTCATATCGGGAAGCAGTTTAAAAATTCATTACCATCTTTTAACCATAGCGACAAGCACCAAGAGTGAACTAAATAACAGCTTATAAAATAATAATAATAATTAAAAAGCATATATTTTTCAGGAACCATTACGAAAGTTCAGGTAACAGTTACGAAAGTACACATTACAAAATTAACAACAGTAAACCACGTTAAAAATGTGTGAACAGTATTAGAAATCTGCCAATTCGGAGACGTGATTGTTCATAGAGGCTTTAGGTGTAAAGGGGAAGGAAGACGGTGGTCTTCTGAACGGGTCCTAAAGACGAAACTCTTTCATGTCTCCTTTTTCTCCCCTTGCTAACGGCAGCTGTGCGAAGGAGCGTTGCATGTGAACGGGGCTTTAGAGGAGGGTTTGGAACACATGCCTGTTTACCTCTGTTAGACACCAGGCGTTACAGTCCTCCGTAACCTACCTACCTACCTATGTTGCCATTACTTAATTTACAGCCCTCGTATGTACACATCAATCTATTTTCACTTAAAAAGTAAAAAAAAATTGACAAAAATCCAATTCTTCTTACTCTTGTAAAAAGCGGCAAACAAATAAGTGAGCGATTTTGCACATTACTGAGAATATTTTCAAAGAAAAGTCATCATTCATTATAGACAATAACGTTTGAACAACCAACGAGATGAAATTATGCTTTAGCGATAAGTCGGTAGCGAAATAGCGATACAGGCATCCATTCAGTTATGTTCAGCAATTTTTATATAAATTACAATAATGATCTGAAACAGTTATTTACTCTTATGCTTCTATTTAGTCATGTTTAGCCTTTTTCATCTAAATAATAATAATAAAAAAGTATTATATGAAATCAGCCTTTCATCTGAATTAAAACATCAATCTTAGATACTTCCTTTCTTGCAGCAATTATTATGTTGCCGCAATTATTTTTGGCAGCATTGGCATCAACAATAATTTGGCGATTTTTTACGGCCCTCGAAACCGAATAGTACCCAAATTACTATTTATATACACTCATGTCCATAAATTAAGGATAATGCAAAATCAGGCAAAGGAAGAGTTAAGCAAAAGAAATTTGACTCTTTTCTAAAGCTTATTTATTAAACAAAAAGTAAAGAGCAAAAGAAGATGCTATATGTTTGATATTATTAAAAAAAATTAGCGATTTTTTCTCCCTGGAGCAAATTACAAAAAAAAAAAAAAAAAAAAAAAAAAAAAAAAACTATTTACAAAAAAACCAATATTACATGGTTGGTATGATTGTTAATACATTGTATGTCTCCCAGACGATGCAATACAGTCCGTACAACGCCTAGGCATGCTGAGTATCAAATTATCGATCTGATCTTGGGGAATATTACACCACTCAAAAAGCAATGCTCTCCGAAGTTCCGGTAGACATGTAGGAGGAGGTTGACGGACTGCAACTCGTCGGCCAAGCATGTCCCACACGTGCTCTACTGGATTCAAGTCCGGTGAGAATGCTGGCCAGTCCATACGGGTGATATCCTCCGATCGCTTAGGATGTTTGCACGGTGAGGACGGGCGTTGTCATCCATAAACACAAATTGTGCGCCCATGGCGCCCCGAAACAAACGTGCATGTGTTCCAGAATGACGTCCCGATAGATTTGGCTTATCATGGTTCCAATTTGAACATGCAGGTTAGTTCTGGAACCCAGAATAATTCCACTCCACGCGAGCACTCCTGCACCACCGTTCAATGATGTTTTCTTAGTGGTAACGGGTATCTGGAGCTCTCCATATGAAAGTCCGGCGAGAATCAGACTACAAGCTAAACCTGGACTCTTCAGAAAACATCATACAAGCCCACTGTTGCGGTGTCCACAATGCATGCTCTCTACTCCAGGCTAAACGCAGGCGACAGTGAGTTGCAGTAAGTGGAACGCATCTAACAGGTCTACGAGAATATTGAAGAAGCAATTAGCGAGATTTCCTCCAAAAATTTTAAATAATTTTCCTCAGACCCTTGTAACAATTTATAAATAAATCTTTGATTAGGAAAACCAGGTTGGCCAAAATAAGGTCTCAAAGGACAATTTTTTGATTCCGATACCAATAATTCTTGGTACTTACCAATAACAACATTAATCTTTTAAAGGGACATATCCGTTTCCTATGAAATGTAAGAAATTCGAAAAGATGAATAATAAAATTTTAAAATGGCGCGGTAATGCACAAATATTCAGTAACCAATCAGGGAGCTGATTACAGCTCGTTAATGCACAAATATTCTGTAACCAATTAGGGAGCTGATTACATCACGTTTAGAATTAATAAATAATCATACATAACAATATCATTTAAAAAAATGCAAAATTAAATTGTATTTTAATATTTAACAGCCATAAATAATGTTTAAAACTTTAGATTAAATTTATAGATATTAAAACTAATTACTTTTAAAGTAAGGTAACGTCATTGATTACATCATTCACAACATAAAATTTTATAAATATCATAAACAATAAAAATTTTATTTCAAATAAAAATGCAAAATTAAATTGATTTATAATATTTAGAAGCCATAAATAATATTTAAAACACAGAATTTATGCATAATAAAACGCATTATTATTTAAATAAAATGACAACAAAGTATCGGTTACCATAAATAACTTATCCAGCAATGGATTTACCATAAGTCGTATTACTCGCCAAAAGAAAAATCGCCAAAATCCGCGCAACCGTCTACCAAAGTAGCACCTATATTAACCCTCTCAGCATTACGGACGGATTTTTCCGTACTGAAAAATGGCTTTCCAAATCGACAGACACGGATTATTTTGCCTGCTTTTGATGAATCCGAAAGCGTTTCAAACGACTTTTTCTGCCTTACATTTTCCGCCTCGAAATCATTGACGACGAAATATTCTGTACTGTCGTTCCCTCCGACCTCCTGTCGCGCTTCATTGGTGGTGGGGAAACAGCGATCGTTAGAGAAAGATGTTACAATGGGAGGGTCATAAATAAAAACATCAAATCCAGCCGTACCATCTGCCGACCTGAGGGCGATTTTCGTGTCGAAACTGGAAAATACCGGAAAGCCTTCAACGCAAACCTTTCTGCATGGTGAAAAATTTGCGAAACAAAATTTCTTTTGCAAAAGTAAATGTAATTTGCACGGAACCCATGAATAACTTTTAAAGGATTGAGCATCACCTAATTTACAAATAATTTCTTTTAGCATAGAATAAATACTTAAACAGGTATCTTACAACATAGTGTAGTATATATATATATATATATACACACACCCGGAGGTCATACGAAATGACCGCTGTTCTAGATATTATAAATTGTAATTAAAATGATTTATGCAAAGGTGTCTGCTAATTTAAAGTGAATTACCTAGGGCAAGCGGCGAGGACGCCCCTTTGCTTACTGCCCCACAGGGTTCCCCCTTCTACTTGCTTAATTGCTTAAAGTAGAGTGCAATGAAGGAAACCACTGGCGGTACATTTCTTCTTAAGTCAATCAATAAAGGTGATTTAAAAAATGAAATGGTAATTCACATGTCAAAGATCTCTTTGTACACAATTCTTGTGTAGATCTTTCCACCATTTATAAGCTCGCCTTGCCATCCATTATTTTTAATTTTACATCCGTTCTTTCACGAACTCTTGAACAGGCAACATAAAGTTGACCGTGTTCAAATGCAGGCTCAGGTAAAAAAATGCCAACACGCTTAAGCGTTTGGCCCTGAGACTTATGGATGGTCATAGGAAAGGCAAGTTTTACAGGAAATTGTCTACGTCTCAATTGAAACGGCAACCCTGTGCCTTGGCAAGTACAGTTACGCAAGCAACCAATAAACTATCGGCGATAAACAGGCACTTAAGCAGCATATATATATGGGGTGCAGTAACATTATCTCCTCCGAAACGGCTGGCTCCCGGGCTTAGCGAAGAACACCATTGGATTCCGCAGGTCCGTGGCACGACATTTTGACCATTCGCGTCTTCTTGGGACTTTAATTAGCGGAGATATTAATTAAAAACTAATTTTCCCCTACGTTTTCCCTACATTCTTCACTTTCTTTCTTGGGTTTCCCCTATTAGAGGGATTTGGCTACATGCCAAATTCTTTTCTCTCGAATATCTACGGAACGGCGCCGAATTGAAATTCGAGACGCATATCCTCGGATTCCAAAAAATTCTCCGAATCCATCAATACTGTTCTCATCTTCGTGCGACTTTAATCAGCCGAGATATTAATTAAAAACTGAGGAAACGTTAATTTCCGCGCTCATTTTTCAGAGTGGCAACAATAAACTATAGGTGACACACATTTTAGCCGCTTATATAGTATATAAAAAGATATATATCATGTGCATTTGGTGACTTGACGTATTAAAGGCATTGTTGTATATAATATAAATATTTGCTTGTTATTTTACGAAATAGAGTGTCTGGAGCCCATTCAAATACCCTGTAGAATTTTAACAAATTATTTTATAGGATACAAATATGCACATGCTTTTTATGAAATATGCAAACCTCATGCAAATATAATTCTGTTTTATTAAAATTAAGGATTATGAAATTAATTTTAATATAAATATATTACTTTACATAAAGAAATCTGCAGGCATCTTTATTCCCATTATTTTTCTATTATTGTCATCGCAAAAAATAATAACAGTCTTTATCTTATAATAAGGTAATTAGATTAGTTTAAAAATACGACCTGTGAAACTTTTTATCCTCTTTGCTTCAGTTTTTCTTATGACAGTTACGCATATTCTTTAATTTAATATAAGATCCACTTATTTTAAATACGTTTCTAAAACGTTTTATAAAAAATAAGAAAATAATGCTAGCGCAAAATATTTGGTTGAAAAGTTATGTAAAACTGGGTTCAGTACCCAAAAAAATAAATAAAAAATGAAAACAGATTTTATATTAGATCCAAACGGGCAATTTGTTTTATTTACAGACACATACATGTTTCGAGAGCATTTGGGTTAACGCAACTTAGGGTTAAAAATATTTAGACACAGGCTCGCAGGCTGTGGACAAAAATGTTTTATTCCTTACAGTGTTGCCATTGCTCGCTTTGAAACTGTTGAGTTTTTTTAATCAAAAATCCGTTTACGTTTTACAGAATATGAAATAGACAATAAAAACATATGTCAGATTCTAAATTCGGTCTTCCAAGTGTCCTTGTTCGAGTGGAGGACTATGTGATCCAAAATGTGAGGACTCTAGCTAACGTTGTTTTTCTGCATTGCGAAAAGCATACATACGTTCATGTAGGTTCTCATTATTTAGTTTCTTTAAATAAATGCAGGGCGATAATATTTTTTAGCAACAGTTTGAAAAGTGATTCGGGCATTTAAAGTGATTCGACACAATGCCGTTTCGAAACTAGTAGCCCTTCTGTACTAACACTCATTTGGACTTAAAACTGATTTGGTTAAAAAGGAATTATAAAATTAAAAACATTAAAATAAAATCCAGAAGCTTTCAGTTTTTATATTACGCCCAAAGGAACTTTTTGACGCTTTATATGTCACTTTTATTTATTAAATACCATGTTCTTCGCAATTAAAGCACATAAATTCCAATTCAATAGTAATATCATAAAATATTTAAAAACAGCATATCTTTAGAATTTCCGATAAACAGTCTCGCACGCAGGAGATAAAAATATTTTATTCATTACAGTGTTACCACTGCTCGCTTTGAAACTGTTGAGTTTCATAATAAAACATTCGTCAAAGTTTTACAAAATATGAAAGAGATAATAAAACAAATTCGAACTTAAAAGTTCCAGTTTCCAGTGTGCATATTCGAGGGGAGGATTACGTTATTCTTAATTTGATGGCTTTAGGTACTGTATTTTGAACAATGCAAGACAAATATTCATGAATATTCTTAATAATTTATTTTTTTTAAATATAGTACAGGACGATAATATTTGGTGGCAACAATTTAAAAGTTGATTCGTTTATAGTGAAACGCTATAAAATGCCGTTTTGAGACTAGTAGCCCATCTGTTCTAGCGCCCCTTTAGGATAAAAAAAACTATGATTTTAAAAAATGAATTTGTAAATATATATATATATAATCCGTTTTTAAATTTTGTATATATTATGCACATATTTATTATAAAATTGAAGCATTTTGCAGAAGAATTTCCTACAAAATTGTACTCACAGAAATGCGTTCTTACATTCGGTTGAACGATACTGAGAAAAGTTTAGCCTCTATTTCTAAAAACAGATGAAGTATTTTCAAATGGGGTGCATGTTGAAAAGAAGCGGTAATGTAAAACCAAAACGGCTAGAAGAAAGAATAGAATATGCGTTAAAAATTAGAAGAGGGATGATAAGAATGAAAGGCAATGTGCATTGTCATTCTACGTATTATATATGGTACCTTTGATGAAAAAGACTTCTTTTCTGCTATCCAGGAGAGTCAGTACGCCCTGGACATATATAACTCTTATCTATTCGTATAACTTGGCTCACATAGTAAAATTTAGAACGATGCGAAGGAAAATTCGAAAGTGCAGTTTATATTTAAATTTTTCTAATATCGATATTACCTGCTAATTGCATTAAAATTAGCTAACTACAGAGCACATGAAATATAGTAAGACTTCGAATTCTCTTATTGCGGGTGTCGAGTTTAGTACTGTATGCGAATAAATTTTTTGAATTGGTTTCGTCTAGTTGAACCTTGCTAATAGCCGAATGATAAAACACTTGCCGATAGTTTGATTTAGGTTCGAACATAGGTGAATGGGATGACTGCATCATAAGTGTTTTGTGCAAAGTCAGTTTTCCTTAGAAAGCCCTTTAACGATGGCAGCCCTGGTATGTTTGCAATAAGTATCTCTCCTATGTTCTGCAATATCAAATAGTATAAACTGTTTTTTATTGAAAATGAATAAATTACGTTTTTTGTTTTGTAAAAAAAAAGTATCTTGTTGAATTTTAATATCTTAGAGGAAAGAAGGGAAAAAAGTTTATATATTTATTTCTAACTGAATCAGCCAGCCACGGGAACAAAACTTAATTTTGCTTCTTTTAGTTGAAGTAGAAATATATTGTGCATTTTGGTGAATAAAAAGCGTTTTACACATCAGTTTTGCTTTAGAATGTCTGTTTTGTATTTTGTTTTACGGAAATTAAAATCTTTAATTTTTTTGTTGTAAACCCTACATGGGGAAAACATTCTCTGTATAAAAAAAATAGCAGTCACATATGTACGTAATAATAAATAAATATGAGCCTATAGGAAGCAAACCTATTGCCAAGACTTTCATAAATATTAGGATAGATTGTGATCATATTATCCCGGGTATTCGTTGAAATTAGTTGAATTTCTGTTCCAAAGCTTACTTCTACTTCAGTGTATGCTTTATATAATTTCTAATATTCGCACTTTGAGCATGTATATTCTTAAGCACATAAATATTCTTGAGAAAAACCTAACTGAAAGAAGATGAATCCAAGCATGATCAGTTCTGCACAATTTTATTTTAAAATTCGTTATCATTTGCATTTTTTTGAGCACAAACATAATTTTTTTCTTTTCATATTTCAAAACTTTAACCATTTACACCCTTTAAAAATAACTGCATATTATTTTACAGAAAAATGAAATTTAAGAAAGTATAGAATACTGGAAAATCTTAATTCATTATTTCGAAAACCAAATTATAAATATAAATATTTATAAAACTTTATGTTTCTGCATTAGGTAATTACACTGAAAGTAATGCTGATAGAAAATTGCCTCTATTTACTATAATATTTGGACACAAAATATGTTCAATTTCCCGACTGCACATACAAAACTTATATTCAATAAAACGCATCAAGAGCGTTGGCCCATCAGCGAACGAGCAATCTCTGAACACTGAGAATTCGAGTTTCGGCGAACGAGCTCACTGCGTAGGCGTTTTCTTTGTTTTACCAACTTGCAACGTGTATATAAGACAGTTTTACTCAGAAATTCCTCCACGAAGACATCCCTACCTTTAGGTAGGTGGCCTTCGAGTGCTTTGCCATAGTCAAATTAAATAAAATTAAAAAAATAAGTAAGCATCAGGAGCATTAAACTAGAATCTCTGTTTAATTCTTTCTATATATATAGAAAGAGAAAGAATTAAAGCCATAGAGATTAATAAAACCATAAGAATCAATCTGTCAAAATGCGATGTCTTTTTTTCATTAATGCTCTTATAATTTTTCAACGCAAGAATTTCTAAGAGCACCTGTTTATTTGCTCTTAGCCCCCCCCCCCTAAAAAAAATAAGTAGTGGAATAGTAAAATACAGTGGTGGCCAAAATTGTGAACACTTTTGGAAATTTTTATGTTTTTGAAATTTGTATGCTTATAGAAAATGTTACGTTTCGCAAAATGCAAACTTGTATATAT
Source organism: Stegodyphus dumicola (assembly GCF_044657685.1). NCBI lineage: Eukaryota > Metazoa > Arthropoda > Arachnida > Araneae > Eresidae > Stegodyphus > Stegodyphus dumicola. The sequence continues at coordinate 43,534,536 of NC_140776.1, forward strand.
CATTTCAAAGAGAATTTATTACTGAATTCAATACAAAACACAAAATTCAATTATTTGCAATACAAAAAAGTTATATGTACTTTAATATAAATAAAAAACAGAGTTATGAAGTGGTTTGTAACGTCTAGCTTTCCTGGCCAATCACTGCTCTTGTTCTGAGAACCAATCAAATGTTAGTAACTGCCATCATGTTTACACTTGAAACAATTCATTAGTTTGCTTTGTTCTGTAGAAGAAGGACCTGTTTCTTATACACTGCAATTACAAGTAGGAAGTTTTCTAAAAATTTTTAATATTTAGTCAAGAAGCAATGACATCAAATAAAAGAGTAGATTGGACACCTAGAAAGAGATGTAATATTATTGTGTTACGAGAAAGTGGTCTTTCCTATGCTGAAATTGCAAGACAGGTGGGTGGTTCAGTGACTACATCTAGAGTCCGAAAATTTTGTTTACGATATCAGGAGACAAATTCAATAAAAAACAAAGAAGGAAAAGGCCGAAAAAGGTGCATCACATCTATTGATGACAGAGGAATAAAAATACTATGTCTCCAAGATAGAAAAATGTCATCAGCGGCCATCAGAAGTGATCTGAATGATGCTGGTGTTTCTGTCAGTTCAAGAACAATCAGGAGAAGATTAACAGATGTTGGACGGAGAAGTAGAATTCCACGAAAAAAGCCTTATCTTAATTCTCAGGAACGAAAAAAAAAAGACTACAGTGGGCAAAGGAACACATTAATTGGACACATGATCAGTGGTCACAAGTTATATGGAGTGATGAAACTAAGATATCGTTATTCGGTAGTGATGGGCGAAAATATGTAAGACGTAGAATAGGAGAAGAGCTACATCCTGACTGCATTCAAGCAACTGTGAAGAACCCAGTTAGTGTTATGATTTGGTCATGCATGCCAGCAGATGGTATTGGTCGCCTTCACGTCATCGATGGGACACTGAATGCCAGAAAATACATTGACACCATTCTAGAACCAAAACTTCTACCTTCCATCAGAGATCTCTTTCCCAACAATGCTACGTTTATTTTTCAGCAGGATTCTGCTCCTTGCCACACGGCCAAAATATCGAAAGAGTGGTTTCGTGCAAAGAGCATTAAATTGTTGTCATGGCCAAGAAACAGTCCTGACCTCAATCCTATCGAAAATTTGTGGCACCGTTTGAAACCTCTTGTCCGAATGAGGTGCCCATCAAATAAAAGGGAACTAATTGAGGCTATAATTGTTTCCTGGCATCATGTAATAACGAAAGAAGAGCTTAAAACTCTTGTCAGCTCAATGAAACGTCGATGTGAAGCTGGAATGAAAAATAAAGGGTACCCTACTAAGTACTGATAACTCACTGCAATCATCACTATCTAATGTATATCGATAACTATTATCGTTTAACTTTTTTTTTGTATTGCAAATAATTGAACTTTGTGTTTTGTATTGAATTCAGTAATAAATTCTCTTTAAAATGATATATACAAGTTTGCATTTTGTGAAACCTATCGTTTTCTATAAGCATACAAAGTTCAAAAACATAAAAATTTCCAAAAGTGTCCACAATTTTGGCCACCACTGTATACTGGTATTTTCTTAGATTTCAAAGAAAACAATAGCATTATGGCACAATTAATAAACTCGCGGCTTTCCTTACTCATGGCTATACACAAAAGCGGAAAATTGCATGACAAAAACTTAGACGTCTGATAAGCAAATAAGTTTTTTACTTTATGTTTAATTAATTAGTTCTGTCATTATACCAAGTAAATTGTGAAATATTATTTATATCCGCAGCTTCAAATAAACTCTGGATCAAAAATACCTGAAGTTGCAAATAAAATAAGAAATTTTCTAATTTAACAAAATATTTTACTTTATTAAAAAAGTAAACTATCGAAGATCATATTGTTTTGGTGAGAAAATATTCCTTTTATCCTAGCAAGCAATCTTATATAAGAGGTAAATTCAATAACTAAAGTGAAGGGTATTAGAAACACAAAAATATTTTTTAATATTACTGCCGTATGCACATTGATTTCCATAAAATTTAAATATATATATAAACACGCACACATACATGTATACATACATAAAAATGGAGGTTATGAACGAGAAAAAAATTAAACATTTAAATTTTTTTCTTTTAAAGTCTTGATTTTCAATTTCCATCAAAATTTTCATTTGATAACAAAATCCATAGCATAAAGCGAACAGTTACTGTTACAAGGTCAGATCGCTTTCGAAGCATTCTACTTCTTGAAAACTCCCGAAGGGCAAAGCTCTGACAGTGATTGATTCTTTTAGAGCCTTTTATTAGAGCTAATTAGTTCATCTGGATGATTACCCGCAGGAGTAGAGGGTAAAGAAAAACTGCTTAACGCTTTGGGTGGATACAGTGACAGAAAACATCCACGCTGTGGAAGCATTTCGTTGACAAAGCTACTGACGCTTTACAAAACAATACCTTATCTCTTTCAAAACCTCCTGGGGGTTAGTATATTGATTGAAAACTTGATTATAACAGCTAAAATATTGAAACATTCCGTGTTGAAGTTTAAAAAGGAATTAGGGGGAAAGTGCAGAATCGTCCACTGCTTGGCGCGTTTTTTAGAATTGTACATACTCGATATCCATGTACACATCTACCTCTTTTCACTTAAAATAACATCCCAGAATTGCACAAAAATGGCATTGCGCACTCCCTTGACTTTATCCATGTACATATTGACCTATTTTCACTTAAAAAGGTCAAAGAAAATTGACAAAAATCCAATTTTTCTTACTCTTGTAAAAACCGCCAAACAAACGCAAATGAAATAATTGGGCGATTCTGCACTTTTGCCGGAATTAGTGGCATGAAATAATCTACACACACACACACACACACAGATCATATTTTATTCTCGAGTGTCAAGATGTAGCAACATCTTTTTACTCGACTTCTGATAAGAATCAGATGGGAGGAGAAAGAATAGGGTGGAAGGAAGTGTAGGAGGCGGAAAAAGAGAGTCAGGTCCCCGCCAGCGACGGCGAGAAAAGGGGAGGGGTAAGTTCAGTGTCGCTATAAGATGTAACCGCGGGAGGTAAACCGCAGAGTCAGTTTAGCGTGAATGAGTCAATTAAGGTTGTAATTCTTATGTGAGTAGGATGTCACATGGGTACCGATGTTTTTCACTGGGATGCGGGGATTGTCTGAGGGTTCTAATAAGGCTATTACTGTGGGTTTGTACTGAATAAAAGAAGCTGACCGCTAATCGTTTAATATGCTCTTGAATAAGTTCGATTTGAAGGTCTCTGTAAATGTAGATGTTTGGAATATACCAAGGAGCATTGATAATTTCTCGTAGAATTTTATTTTGCGGAATTTGTAATTGTTTAATATTGGTTTTAGCTGCATGTCCCCAGATCGGAGCTGCATAAAGGAGGGCTGGACGAAGTATGGAGCGATATAAAATTAATTTGTTTGTAGTAAATAAGTTGCTTTTTCTACCAAGAAGAGGTCGCATAGTAGCTGTGCAGGACTTAAAAGAGAAGGGCTAGCTCATACAGCGTTTTCCCCTGAATCAGGCAGTGGAAAGTGATGACGTAGCAATGATGCCACTGAGCGCGGAGATGCAATTGACAACATAGAAATTAGCGTTTTAAATTTGAAGAACCAGCGTTTAAAATGAGCTGTGTGTGAAAGATAGCTATAATTTGGAAGAGACAATGTTACTGCAGTATGCATTTTACACTGAACATTAAAAAATTTAATAGTACTTTCTCAATTTTAAAATAATAGATAAAATGCGCTACTCTTAGCATAAAGTTCCTTTTTTTATTTGCAGTGAATTTTTTTTCTTTAAATGCCTGTTTGTTTCTAATCATTTCTTTATCTGCATGTTAACTAAGAGAACTGTACTACTGCTTCTAAGATAACTATAATAACAGCTATTTAAAATTAATCAAAAATCAACCTTAAATTGGCATAGTTTTAAATATGTATGATTATATATGGCAAAATTTCTGATAATCTAACTTTGAGTTTCAGCCTAATTGTAAATTTTACATTGGCATATTTTTCTCCCGATTCAATATAATAACATATATATTTTTTAAAATTATTTTGTAACTTAGGCTTACATCAATATTTCATTTAAATAAATACATGTAAGATTGTTATTTTAATTTAGACAAAACAACTTTACTCACAGTACCTAAAATAATTATTTAAATTTTCAAAAGTGGGGGTTAAGGGGGCAGGTCTTCTTATGCCAATTACTTTAATATTATACTTTATATATGTTTTATCTAGAATGCTAAGCTAGCACAAAATCGAATCAATAATAACAGAGGATACAATAAAAATAACTGTAACAATAACTTAACAGAATTAGTTCTCATTTGAAATATGCTTTACGCTATTAACTTCTAAAATGTCATCTAGAAATATTTCAAATCATAACATATTATACATATGCTTACTTGTACAGTCGCAGTGCAACAACAAGTTGTTGAAACATTATTTATTGTCTGCCACATTCGAAGCAATCCATTTTTTTTTTTTTCCTTTTGGGTTGCTTTTCTTTGGGGAAAAACATATGCATTTCTATTTAAGAAACGTATTCTAATAAAAGTTCTCACTCTGCAAAATAAACGAATTGCTTCTCTGTTAACTTCAGGATAATGTTTCTCCAGTTTATTAATTAAAGAGCCAATTAAATGCTTCCCTTTATAGTAAGTTGAACCATGAACTGCACAAAATATATTTTCGAACTCATAAACTGTATTCATCCATGTATGGGAAGGTGTAGTCAAACCTCCTAAGGACAATAATTTAATCCATTCTGAATTAAATATTGGTTCATCAGCACTATTTTTAGATATTGTTCCCAATGATGGGTCTTTGTCTTGCACACGATAGGCAATATAACCTGCAACATATGTTAATGCTTCTTTTTCGGCGGTCGAAAATTGTCTGTCGGAATTCAATTCTAATTCCCAAGCCATAGGAGAAGGTTCCTCTATGAAATCCAAATCCAAATCATCAATAGTATATAATGGAAAAGCATCTTCCTCCTCAGTTTTCAAAGCCCTTTCAAGTATTTCTGATGTTAAATATGAATCAATATTTCTGCTTTCTTTAGTCATGCATACTTTTGAAGATAAATTTGGCAGCTTATTAGCGAGTATTAATTGCTTTAAGCGGTGTATAACTTCACTAGGTGATGGAGGTCATTAAACCTACCAAGCCCTCGAATCTGACTAAAGAGACTTTCAAGTGCATCCTGAGTTAATCTAGAGGTTAAAATATATTTAGCATCATACGATGATAAAAAAGAATTTATTGAAATTATTATTCCCTTTTGGAAAGGCAGTAAGTTGGCTTTTCCCTGAACTCTTAATCCACCAATGACTTTCTTCATTAATTCCAAAACTTGAATTTGTTTTTCATGATGTTCATTTAATCCAAATGCTGCTTTAAGTATTTTATCTGAAGGAGGGTATGTTTTGGTACTATTCATAATATCGAAAAAATTGTCGATTAACTCAAAGAAGTCGGATGCTTTTTTATTTCCTGTGAGGTGGAGTATACCCTTTGCGGTAGTTCTTAAAAATAATGATTTCGCAAGAGCGACTTTTTGTCTCTCGTTTCCCTTGACAATTAAATAATTTGGTTTTAGTTTGTGACACAATTTAATTTCTCCTGAATCTTTATTTAAAACCTCTTTAATAATATCAACATTTAAAACAGTTCCATCTTCTAAAACAAATCCTTTATCTAAAAAGTGGTTTCTCAGTAATTTGAGGCAGTGCGCTAAATCTGCAAAAACCCATATGTTTTTCGTTTTCAATACTGGATTTGGAAATTGAGAACTATTAATCGAAATTTGTATCTCTTTCCACAAAGTACTAGATCCTCCTAAATCAGACACTATTGCTTTCACTTCTACTCCAGATGATTTAATATGTCTTATGAGTGAAAAAGTTCTTTCTTCATTGGAGTGTTAAAATAAAAAAATATTGGTTGTTTCCATTGCGAAATGAGACCTCTGATCAAAACAAACTGCACTTTTTGAAAAGGACCGAGAATTTGGTCCAGCTTAGAATCTATGTGCATTTCGTCGAAACTGAGAACGCATATTTTTTTTCTACAGAATTCAAATATTCGCATCTTTCCTTCATTAAAGCAAGAACATCACTCTGAATTCCTAGACTACATTAAAAAATTTAGCGCACCATCTCTTTAATGTGCTAGTGCTAGGTAAAGGAATTCCCATTTTTTCTTTCCAAAAATCGTAGCTTTTAGATGACAGAGCTCCTATGACAATGCAACGTGAAATATCTTCACTAGTCCACCTTCTTTTCTAGCAATGCGTTAATCTGCGTCTTTGTAAAAATATGCTTTAGATGTTTTTCCAAATTCTTCGATCTGTGCTGTTTTTTTCCTAAATTTCGCTGTTTTGGATTTTAATTTCTGAATTTCCGATACAAATTTCTTTCTAGATATCATCCACCTTCTTTGTCGCTGAGCAAACATTCTAAAATTTTTCTTCTCTATTTTTCAATATTTTATTACAATTTTCTAAGGATATTATTTTGTTATTCAAATTACCAATACATTCTTGTTTATCTTTATACTTAGGGCATTCAGGGATATTGTCACATAGGGCATAGTCACTTGTGAGTTTTATTTCAAAATCATTCACATTTGATTTATTATTGTCAGCTTCAATTTCGTTCTCGGCCTCAAAATAAATTTTCTTTGGGCTTAATTCGTGTAGTCTTTCAAAAGCACTCTGCATTAGTTTTCTTTTCAAATGTCTCCGATTTCTTGGTGTTATTTCGTTTACAGCACACGATAAATTTACTTTCGGCACAGTATTGCATTTCAACAGTTTCTTTTGCGGCAATCCAAGCAAGCGATTTCTCATGTCATCTTCATAATCACTGCACAGAAAATGTTCGCTGCAAATTCTTGCATTTCTCACATTAATAGAATCCTGTCTTCGACATTTATGTATCTATTCTTTCGTCAAAAGCAAAATGTCCTTGGGGAAAGCATGAAATACAATATCTCTTCCCTTCGTATTTCTATAAGTGTTAAGGCACGTTGCTACAGCACAAGAAGCCACATTACATAAAGGGGCCGATGCTATTCGCACCACCGGTGGGATTAGCCGCTTAAGCTATTCGCACCAACATTAACCACGCATGCGCATTGAGTTGCCAGATCCGTCATTTGAACCCAATTGAAAGGAATGGATTCTACGCATGCAAACTGTTGTAGTGAATCTTTTTTTTTTTTTTTTTTTTTTTTTTTTTTTTTTTTTTTAAAGGCGGGTTACTAACTTGGCGTAGTTTATCACTTTTTAAACGTTGGCGACTTTCAAAAGTTTAGATAGGAAAATGGGTTCCTTTTCTTATAAAAAGAAGGAACACATTTTCTTTTATTAAAGTATATATAAAAAAGGGCCGATTTTTATGTTCGCAATGTTTATCCTTTTCCTGAACGGCTGGAATAGTTTAAATGACTGATTTGGGAGGGGGCACAAAATCTTGTTTACATTTTTTCTATTTAGAATACATTTAGCTTTAAAGATGTGTTTTGCGCAATCAAGACTTTAATTCATTCCTCTTTGAAAAAGTTCGTCCAAGAAAAGATAATAAAAATTAGACAGAGGATTTCTGTGTAGAAAATTTAGACATGAAATAAGTTAAAAGCGATTATATCAACTATTAAATGAATTATTCTGTATGCCTGCTTATTTTTTTTTATGGAAATACTTGGCATTTTAGGAACACCAAAAGTACTTCCAAGAACTTTGAAATATTAGTACAAACACATTAATAAATTAAATCGAAATAAATAATGGGATGTAATTTAAAAGACAGAAATAATTTAATGTAACAGATTTAGATTTAAAAATTTGTACACACAAATGATGTATCAGATTTTATAAGGTAATTCATAAATAACTTTGATTCATAAATAACTTTGATTTTGAAATATGGCATTTGAACCTACAATTATGTGTGGATACTGAAAACGTGATGAATAAATAAGAATAGTATAATTTTCAGTAAGTTTTCTTATTGAATAATAAATTCTGACAGTTTTATGCTATAAGACTAGGGTTTAAGTTTGCATAAAAATTCCTCCGTTAAATAAAAGAATTTAAGTAATTTCTGTAGCTTTTTTGTCAATACATTAAAGATTTCTTAACTAATTACTTGTCCTCGCTTGCATTTAGAACCATCATTAAATCCCTATTTTATCTAATAATTTCCTGAACATTATCATGTATATAGATTAACTTCGTCTTTGTGACTGATGATTATTAATTGCAAATTATTCTCTTGCTGGTGAACTATTAACAACTCTTTCTGTTGCTGAGTTAGGGTTTAAAACCTTCGCTCTCGCTACCGCCTGCCTTACGGAAATCGGCGTAAAATGCTGGTACCTGGGCTGATTGTGCGCATGCGCGAACGTAGGTTGCGTGAATAGCCTGTAAAGGCCCGTTTACACTAGCGGAACTTTGGTCCCAAGAAACGTACGCTAACGTTAAGTTGTTACTCCCAAGGATCCCACCCGTTTACACTTGTTAAGTCTCAAAGCCTAAGAATTACTACCCCCAACCAATCAAGTCGCTTTGATTTGCGCATTGGCAATATTTCCTATTTTGGGGTACAATGTCGAAAGTTTTCGGTAGAATGTCTAAAGTTAAAAAAGCTGAAGAAAGAAAGCGCGTTATGCATTTAGCCATTTAATTATTTTAGTAATTTAATATGTATGTATTTGCTGTACAAAAGCGTTTGCGTTCCAAGGCGGGAATGGGTTCGGTCAATTTTTCAAGAGCGAGATACGTATTCCGCTCATGCAGCATTGTTTCCGTCACTGAGGCAGAAGTACCCAGAATTATTTTTCAATTATACTCGAATGACGGTAAGTTATTTTTATTTTTTAGCAAAACCTAAAAGTAAAAATTGAAGGAAAGACTGTCAAATATTTCTTTTTATATATCAGTAAATTAGTATTTTTTTCCCTTAGTAATTTATACTAAGGAAATAGGATTAATGATTACATTGCGATTTGATTACCGACAAAATGAATAATTTCAGTGTTTATTTTGGTAACTCGGCGATTTTTTCGCGAAAATTTGGCGACCAACCCTGCTACAGCAACCTGCTAGTTTTTTTTCGGGGGGGGACGCCATTTTATTTTCACGAAGTAAAGGCTTTTTTTTTTTTTTTTTTTTTTTTTTTTGTTTGTTTTTTTAACTCAACATTTTTTTCCAACAATCTGCTAGCCGAATTACGCATATGCTAGAATTTTTATGGAACAAAAGTGCTTAATCATGACGAAGATTAGGTGCGAAATTGGGAGAAAGTGCAGAATCGCCCACTGCTTGCCGCGTTTTTAAGAATTGCACATACACGGTATCATCCATGTACACGTCGACCTATTTTCACCTAAAAAAAATCCCAGAATTGCACAAAAATGGCATTGCCCACACTCTTGACTTTATCCATGTACACTGCTAAAGTCCTAGCTAGTAACCTTTATCGCCTTACCAAAATGTCGCCAAACTACCTGTTACCATATTCCAAAGATTAGCCTTTATTTTTTATATAATTATGGACTAGCATTAGTTATAACTAATTAGTTTAATTGGTTTATTAAGCGCATTATTAATAAAGGTTGTTTATAATTCGATTACCTTAATGAAACATAATATCAGATGGAGTATAATGTAAAATTACTAAATGTGCCAGATGTTGGACAGTCAACATTTTAATGCACTATCGTGTATTAGGATATGTTCCTCTGTTAGAAAATACCCAGCATTCTGTATCCGTAGATTTTTTAATTATTACTGTCATGAATTCTATTAGTATTGCTTCACTTTGTCATGAAAATACTTTTGTAGAACCAGAAATATAAAATAATTAGGCTTTTAAATAATATATTCTAGAGAATTTGGGAGATCCATCAAAAGACTTGCTTTTAAAAGATTTTCTGCATTCCTGTTCCACCTGTGTTTTATATTTGACAAATGAGCAATAAAATTAAATCATGTCAATATTTAAAAAAAAAAAATCATTTTTGGAGAATATTGTAGTAATATGATGAAAAACACTTTACCTCCAAAAGAATGTAAGAATAATTGTATCAAAATAGATTATTTAATGAAATTCTACTACCTGAAAAATTAAGCAATTATTAGAGTATAAGAGTGAAATTGAAATGGAGAGTAATTTTCCTTTTAATCAGAATTATCATATTTTATTTTTTCAAATTTGTAAGATAAATAACTGAATATTTTTCACTGATCATAGTTGCAGCAACACAGTATATATTTCGGCAATATAGTATATAGTGATGCCCCTCATGTTAAGCACCTTCAATAGTCAAAAGTATTCCTGAGAATATAAACAAACATTGGTAATGACAATCACAGATAACCATATTCTCTGAAGGTTGCTATAATATCCCGTCGGTGGCTAAATAAATAAAAACACTGAACATTAACTGTTCAATACCTGATGAAAGGGTTTAGAACATAGGCATTTTGTGCATATCTGTCCAAGATATGAATGTAAATTAGTTTACCTTAAAAAATCTTCCTGATGACATTATTTAGGTTAGTAGGGTTACCTTTAGGCAGGTAACCCTAGTGTGTGGTGCATAATCAAATAATCATGTTGAAGGTGATCACCTTCACAGAAGGCTGAAATCATTTCTAATTATGGAGTTTATGTTATTTTTGTTAATAATATGCGATTAATCGCTAAATGTGTTAATTGTTAGAAATAGTAAGATTATACTTCAAGCAATTTTTCAAGAACACAAAATTATTTTCTCTTACTTTGGCTAATCATTTTAGCACAATATAAACTATTTTGTATTTGTTTTTATATTAACTAGATAATTAAATATAGTTCTGATGTTCAATTTACTTATAAGTATAATATTATTGAATTTACATGTAGGGAGAACAATATGATCATCTTCTACATTTACTGCAAGATAAACTACAGCAAGAAACACGTTTTAGGAAATCAATTTCAGCGTCTGAGAGACTTGCCATCTGTTTAACGTAAATATAAATATATACATTTGTTTTGAAAGCAGTGTCGACGTTAGACAATTTACCGCCGGTGCAAACTCCACAAATCGGAAATTCTGCCACCTGATTCCTTTCTAAATTCTAATAATTTTTCCATCTGGTGTGGTCACCCTGGTTGCATATGCTCTGGTACCAGCTCTATTTGAAAGTCTTTATTACATCTAATTCCAGTTTTGTGTAGTATATATAATTGAAAATTAATGTTCTTGTCAGAACATTTTATACTTCTGTCTAATTGAACTTTTTAAAATTCATATTTTTTTTTTAAATTTGTAATGCATTTAAAAAATTATGAATAGGAACATAATTTTATCAAAATAAGTTACATAAATAAAGCATTTATTTTCTGTGGTTTAATAATAAGAAAGAAAATTGCAATCTCTTTGAAACTGACCCCCCCCCCAAAAAGGAACCTTTTTTAAAACTTGCATACTGTTACAGATTGCTCTTTGTTCATTTTTATACAACATGTTTTTAAAACTGCAAAAATTTAATTATTGATTCAGAAAGTTTTTGTAGATTTCTAGAATCTGGAACTAATTATACAGACCTGGCATACACTTTCCGTATTTCTAAATCTTCAGTTTCATATATTATTCGAGAGACCTGTGATGTCATATGGCAAGCCTTACAGCCACTGGTTATGGCTATACCAGCATCATCAGATGAATGGGCTGCATTAGCAGAAGGTTTTGAATATAAATGGAATTTTCCCAACTGTGTTGGTGCAATCGATGGTATGTATTATGTCTTGCATTCCATATTTATTTGTCAGTGAGTACTTTTGAAATACAAAAATTGCATTATATTAAAATTAGGCAAATGAAGATTCTTTTCAAAGATAAATATAAAATATTGTAGAATCATCTAACTTGATATATGAGCTGTCTTAAAATATCAAAAGACTGGAATTGTTTCATATAAATAAATGAAAGTGTGAAATGAAAAACAAATTTTAATATAAAAAGGAATTTTTTTGCAAGTTTCTAATTTAAGAACTTTTTTAAGAACTGAATTTATTATTGGAAAAAGTATTTATATTAATTTTTATTATTAAAGTGTATATTATTTTTCTTTAGGCAATTAATAATTGTTGCTTTTTTTTTTCTTGTAGGTAAGCATATCAGAATACAAGCTCCACCGTCAGCTGGATCAACATATTATAATTATAAGGGCTATAAGCTATAACAGCATAGTCCTAATGGCAGCGGCAGATGCTAGTTACACTTTCCTTTATGTTGATTCAGGCAACTATGGACGCATCAGTGATGGTGGAATTTTCAGTAACTGTTCACTAGGTAAAGCTTTGGTTAGTGAAACTTTGTTTTCATTGCCAAATCCAACACCATTATTAAATAGTGATCGAGTTTTGCCTTTTGTATTTGTTGGAGATGAGGCTTTTTCACTCAGGAAAAATATTTTACGCCCTTATCCTGACAAATTTCTGTCGAATGAAAGAAAAATTTTTAATTACAGACTTTCTCGAGCAAGGAGGTGCGTTGAAAATGCTTTCGGCATATTGGCGTCTAAGTGGAGCGTACTTCGTACTGAAATTGCCCTGAACCCAGAGCATGCAAATAAAGTAGTTTTGGCATGCTGTTGCCTTCATAATTACTTAATGAAAAATGAGTTGGGAAAGGCAGCTAAGAAATACTGTCCAGTGAACTTTGCTGATTCTCTTCTTTCAAATGCCACTATTAAAGAAGGTATGTGGGGAACAGAAGAATTTACATGGCAACCTCTTGGCCGTCTAGGGGCCAATAATTCATCCCGTGCTGCATCTGCAGTTCGAGATAATTTTTGTGAATATTTTTCTGCAGAAGGAGCAGTACCATGGCAAGAAAGGAAAGCATTTCTTGTGTAAATTTATTTTTTGAAAATATTTATGAAATATGTAAATAAAACAATAAAACAACTGATTAGTGTTATGTACAAATAATTTCATTTATTTCTTGCGATAATTTGTAAAAATTGTATTTTCGTTTCCAATTTTTTTTTCATCAGTCATTTTTTTCAAATCACTATGGAGACTCAATAAAAATAATTTATCATCATCGTCATCATCATTTTCACACCGATGGTGATTTTTTAAATATTTATTTGTTTCATCAATAACAGAAAGCAATGAACTTTCAATTGTTTCTTTCTTTTTTCTTTTCTTCCCTCTAGGAGTATTTTCATCATTATTATTTGAATTAGTGTTATCTAAGATTTGTCTGGAGCTTGATGCAGGTGATAAAGGTGATTCACATGAGGGCATAACGTGAATAACAGATGGCTCCACATATATATGTGGATGGGCCGTTAAGGCCCATCCACACGAGGACGCTCCCGACGTAATTGACGTAACTTTTTTGAGGCCGGCGTAAATTCGCGTGACGCAGAAGACATAAAACTGAGTTCGCTCCTGTTCAGCTTTTTCGCCCGAGACGCGCGCGTATAGCCAATAGCCGACCGAGTTCTTATCACGTGTCATAGGGCCCTATTCATGACATTTTTAACCCCAGCGTTAAGTGAGATTTACGGAATCACGTGGTACTCTGACGTCACAAGTAGTTAAATCGCAAGTATTGGTATTCTCATCAAAGCTAGCTTTAAATTTGACCGTTAAATTGACGAGACGGCTGTTAAAGTAAGGGCAGGTCTGACCCTTCGTGTTAAATAAACAGATGGTTATATTTCCGGCAATAAACATGGCGGAAGGTTTTGCGTCAGTTTTAGCTGAAGCGTATTTGGATGAAATTAGTCGAATTTTTCTGCGTCGGCAAGGAATATTCCGCGATCGAAGCAATGCGTTCGATTTACATACAATATAGACAATGGATAATTAATTATCGTCAAGATTAATGAATTCCGGGACCAGGAGAGTGTCGTTGCTGAGGTAAGTTCAGCTTTGTATTTTTCCATAGAATGTTAGAAAAATTACTCTTCGTATTTCTTCAAAATGTGTATTTTTATTTCACTGTCACTTATTGACGATCAACTGTTTCTATAAATACAAAATGAATTGCGGAATGTGCATGTGTTTGTGCAGTAAAATATCGCCAATACTGTTTGTGATGTTTCTTTTGTTATTGCAAATAGTTTATACTGTTTGTAAAATTGTATCCTACATTTCATGTTAACTTTGTGCTGACTTATCACAAAGGTTAAAAATGTGATGTGCCTTATTTTTAATTAATTTTACTGTACGACTGGTAATTTAAAGTAGCATTCTATTTTGATTCTAATATTGTCGCCAAATCTCTTAGTTGGCGCCAGTGTTAAAAACTTGATAGTGTGATCTAAATTATAAATAATTTTGTTTATTCTTTATAGTAAGATAAATATATTCTGTATTTTTTATGAATTTTGAAGACGTTAAGTATGAATTTAAATATTCGACAAATTGTTTTGAGCCCATTATCATGCTTTATTCTAGTAGTAAATCTTCATGTTGTATTTTTAAGTATACTTACTTTAAATTTATTTAAATGTATGAACAGGAAATATGTTTTAAGTAGCTTTACGAAATTAATTCTATTTTCGCATAAAAATTAAAATTTACCAGAAAATTGCATTCTTAAAAGTGTGATTAAATTCATTTAATACATGTAACTGTTATTAAATACTAGTGCTTTAGATTTTAATGTTAAATTTCATGCATGAAGTACATTTTATTTGTTCATAAATTTCTCGTGGAAGATCTCATGTTCAGCTAAATCAAATTTACTTTTGTGTGACCTTAAATTTGAGCCATCGATCGTGAATTTGTTTTGGCATATTCGTAATTTTGATTGGAAAACTTAGTGCTACTGTGAAAGAATGATCAACTGATTTTTACCTTATTATTGTAACTGACTTACAGGATTTTTCATAATGTGATGTTGCAATTGAATCTTATATAGGTTATGGAATTATCATTAAATATTCAGATAAGTATAATATTAACAGCATATGTATGTTTTATCATCATTTAATGCATGTAAATTCTTATAAATTTATCAGTATTTTTCTATGTATTACAAAAAGTGGCTATCAATAACAAATAATTGATTAGTAAATAATATTTGCAAATTCCGTATTTAAAGGTATTATTTTTATTGATTTATGTATGCATTATTTTTTAAATTTCGTTTTACCTAAATAAAGGTGAAAAAATGTTTTTGATGTGGAATTTTTACTCTACTAAATCTATAGAAAAATTAATTTTTTTGCCATCCGAGAACTGAAGTATTTTTTACAGCATTCTGCACTTCAATCTAAGCATTTTAATTTAAAGGTGCATGTCTTGAACCAGTATTTAAAATCATAAAACCTTTAGCTGCCTTTTCTGGAAACACATGCAAAATAACACTTTTAACCAGTTTGCTACAATAGTAGATGTTAGATTCCATATGAACAAACTTCAAATAGCATATTTAAAATAAAAAAAAACATGCTTTATATGCAGACATGCTATTAATTTTTTTCAGAAGTTTAAACTGTGAACTTGCTAAATATATTAAAGCGCCAGCATGCACTTATATATTTATCATGTAAAAATTTATTGACAATTTTAGAAAATTATCTGTTAATTCAGGAAAGCTTTAGAAACTTAAAAATTACTGAAGTTGTATTCATACCAATTTGTACCCACAGCTTTAACGGCCTCTAAATATTTTAACATGTAATGTAAATAAAAGTAATATGCTTAATTCCATCGGTACTGAAATGCCATAGCTGAGAAATTAAGAATTATCATACAAATAGAGCCCTGAGAGACTTCTAATTTTTATATGACACATGAAATTACCTTGAATTCTAAAAGGAAAAAGTTAAATAACTATGAAAGTATGATTATAAATCCAGTACAACCTCATAAAAATTTAAGCATACAGCTGGGAGAAATTTATTGTCAAAAAACAGATTTTGAGATGCTTAACATTATACATGTATTTAACTTTTAAAATAACTTAAATCATATGAGAAATTTGGCAGTTTAAAAAAAATACAAGAAAGAAGCTGAACTGCAGAGAAAAGAAGGGGGTCAAAAGCCACACATCTTTATATGAATGCAAAAATTCGGAAGTTTGGATACTCTAGAATGTTAAATAATAACGTTTTAGCGAACACTGCTAAAGAGCCAAAAATGGCACCCCAAAACCCTGAAATACAACCTTAAAGCGTGGCTACAATACGAGGCCCACGCTTGAACATGGCTGATGAGTCAACCTGTATCTCTAGTAGCTGTAATATGATTGGCTTATTTTAACGAACTTCCCCAACTCTCGAACGAAGGTTACTTACTGTAAGGATCCCTCCGACGGCCGTTGTCACGAATGCCAATTTAACCAACAGTCCTTACGGTTACTGGAGCTGTGAAATTTAGCGGTCGTCCGTTATGGAGATTTCATGTTATGTTTTTACCACCAATCCTCGAATTCCATATCACAGATTATGTTCTTACTGCATTAATATAAATATTAACAAGACATAGTGCACAATAAAAATTAAGCTTTATTTAGGAACATCGCGCATACTCCCCGACAGCCTGCCTGTTTCGCTCTGCTCGCTACTCGTAAGAAACTTCTCCTCTAGGGTTGCCACACTTATCGGAGCGCTCCAAGGCGCGCTCCTTATCGCCATCACCACAGAGTTTCCCCCCAGTTCCTTTAATGGCTATTCAAAGGAACGACATAGGTTATGAAATTATCTCAGAGGATCCGTACTGTCGGGTATTTTTTACATGATTACAAAATTAGAATATAAAATTAGAAAAGATCAAAATGCAATTCAATATATAACAAGGTATTGACACATATAATAAACATGAAATAACAAGAAATATGTTAAGATATGAATTAAAAAAAAGTTTTAAATTGTTACGTAAGAAGCAAGTTTCTTAGGGAAGTGAACATGTCTTCCCGATCTGGTGACAGTTTGTGTCTTAGAGAGTTCGTTTGCAGATTTATTCTGCTGAACTGTCTTTAAGTCTTTATTTGTTTTCAGTTCAGGCAAATTAGAGTCCGAAAGCAAATAGGCTGGTTTCACACGGTCTATAGACACAGTAGATTTCAGACCGTTAATATCAATTGTAAAAGTTTTGTCCGTTCTAGAAAGGACTTTATGCGGACCTGTATATGGTTGGCACAGAGGTGGCTTTACTCGATCGACACGTAAGTATACATGCGTACACGACTTTAAGGTAGCACTTACGTAACACTTTTCTTGGCAATGTGCAGATGTTGCTATTGGATTGAATTGTTGCATTCTATGCCGAAGATTCGTGATAAGTTGAGTGTCATATGGAGATATATTAGATGACGTTATCATATCACTAGGCAGCTTGAGAGTTGTGCCATACACCAGTTCAGCACAAGATGACTGTAGATCCTCCTTTACGGCTATCCGAATACCAAGCATAACAACTGGTAGTGTTTCAGTCCAGTTATTGGTCTCGTGAACCTTGAGAGAAGATTTTAAATGTCGATGAAATCGTTCAACAATGCCGTTGGACATTGGATGATAGGCTGTTGTTGTGATTCTGTTCGTACCCAAAATGAGCGTAAATTCTACAAAAAGTGCGGATCTCATTTGAGAACCTTGGTCTGTTGTTATGATCGATGTGCAGCCAAAACGAGATATCCAACAGTTGAAGATGGCTCTGCAAATGGTTTCCGTTTTCATATCCGGGATGGGAATGGCTTCAGGACATCTGGAGAATCTATCTATTAGAGTCAAAAGGTACACGTTGCCTTCTGATGGAGGTAACGGTCCGACGATATCCATATGGATTTCTGAAAAACTTGCATCAGGAAGAGAGAATGTGCCCAGTGGTGCTTTAGTATGCCTAGTAATTTTCGATTTTTGGCAAGATTCACAGGATTTCACCCAATTTTTGATATGACGTTTCATATCGGGCCATACATAACGAGAACAAATAAGCGTCGTAGTAGCTGCAATTCCTGGATGTGACAGATTATGCAGATGATTAAAGATGAGTCTGCGAAAGGAATTCGGAACAAATGGACGAAGAATGTCTGTTGATATGTCACAAAGAATATTACCATCAGAATATTGGCACGGTTTAAATTCCAGTTTCTAAGATGATGTGTTGTTTTTGAGTATGTCTTGTACCTCCGGATCATGCCGTTGAGCTTCCTAAATTTTTTTAAAATCCAAAAATGGAGATTTTGTTATGGAATCAATTTCGATTTTTGAAAGAGCGTCAGCAACGACGTTTTTTGAACCTTGCACATGCCTAATATCAGTAGAGTACTGAGAAATAAAATCTAAATGGCGCAATTGTCGAGGTGAACATTTATGAGGGTTCTGTTTAAAAGCGTATATTAACGGTTTTTGATCCGTATAAGTTATAAAATTTCTGCCCTCTAACATGTGTCGGAATTTCTTAATTGCAGAATAAATTGGAAATAATTCCCTATCGTACGCGGACCATTTCTGTTGACTTTTATTGAGTTTCATAGAGAAAAATGCTATAGGTTCCCACGTTCGTTGAGACAACTGCATAAGTGTGCCGCCTATTGCGACGTCTGAGGCATCTACCCAGATGCTTAGCTGGGCTCCGGGAATAGGGTGTCTCAAAAGGGTAGCCTGAGCAATGGCATTTTTGGCAGCAATAAAGGCTTATTCAGCATTCTCGTTTCAATTTAATTGTGGGGATGAATCCTGAACACGAGAACGAGATTTCTTTTTATTAATATAGCCTTCTAACAATTTTATTAAAGGAGAAAGAATATGTGCTGCTTTAGGTATGAAACATCTGTAAAAGTTAAACATGCCTAAAAATCGGCGAAGCTGAGTGAGAGCGGTAGGTTGAGGAAATTCTAAAATACATTTGACTTTGTCAGGAAGAGGTTCAATTCCGTTTTCACTAAGGTGAAAACCTAAGAAATCAATAGACGTTTGACCAAAGGTGCATTTTGAAACATTTATGCAAAGTCCATATTCCTGAAGTTTGGAAAATAAAGCTTTCAAATGCCTGCAATGTTCCTCAGAATCTTTAGAGGCTATGAGCAAGTCATCGACAAAAGCGTAAACACCTTCTAAATCCCGCGTGACTTCATCTATAAAACGTTGAAAAGTCGAATTGCATACGGGTACTTTCGAATAAACCGAATGGTGTGCATATGGCGGTTTTGTGGATGTCGGCTGGGTTAATTGGTATTTGATGGTATGCCTTAATCAGGTCGACATGACTAAAAATTTTAGTACCGTGCAATGCAGCAGTAAAATCGGCTAAGCATGGAATAGGATATTTGTCTTTTATTGTTTAAGCGTTCAATGCTCGATAATCTCCAACAGGTCTCCATTCCAGACTGCCCTTTTTTGGAACCATGTGAAGTGGGGATGCGTAATTGCTGCTCGAAGGTCTCAAATGCCCTAATTGCATCATAGTTTGAAATTCTTGTTTTGCTATTTTTAAGCGATCTGGAGCTAACCGACGAGGTTTTGCAACCACAGGTGGACCTTTAGTTATGATATAATGAACGGTGTTGTGTTTAACAGGTTGGTTAGGATCTGGTAATCTAGTAACTGAAGGAAATTCTTTTAAAATTTTGTGATATGGTGTATCACTAAATACAGTTTTTACTGAATAAATGCTTGCATTTTTCACGCAACCGACGGTTTTAAAATGCGTTTTTAAATCTTTGAGACATTTGTTTCTGAGATCAGGCACAAATTCAAAGAAATGGAGAAAATCTGCTCCAAGAATGGGTGTACTAACATTTGCTATAAGAAAAGTCCATGTAAACTGTCGTCTTAATTTGAAATCCAAAGAAAGTGTTTTTTGACCATAAACATGAATAGTAGAAGAATTAGCAGCGAAAAGTGTTTGTTGGGACGAATTCAGTTTTTGAGAATTATTTACTGGAAGTAAGGACACGTCAGAGCCGGTATCGACCAAGAATGAAAGGTTTGTTCTACGGTCACGAACGAACAGGCGACGTGAAACTTGAGGCAAAGAATGAATAAGTCGCCTCTATTCTTTGCTGGTTTCGTTTCCCTGCCATGAACAAGGTTTTGTACATTTATCATCTCTACACTTTTTCCCAAAACGTCTATGATACCAGCAAACAGAATAATCTCTCCTTTTGGAATTGCTCCTTTCCTTATTGCGATCTCCGCGATTTGGTGAGCGACCACGAGAAAGAGAAATGCGATCAATACGTTTGTTTAATTTTTCTATTTGTTTAAATAATTTATCCTCAAGAGACTGATCGACTGTGCGAGAAACGGCACAAGTCCCTGGGGTTGGATTTACTTCTAAAATTCTGTCGGCAATTTTTGCAGCTTTATCTACAGTTAAATTGGAAACCGCTGCCAAAATAGACTGAACAGTCGAAGGCAAACGTTGAAGGAATAATTCTAACATTAAGTTATCAGGAACATTTAAAGATTCTGCTCGACGCTTCATATTTCTAAGCAAATCGGAAGGTTTTCGAGAACCTAATTCTTCTCCAGATAATAATTGGCGAATTTCTTGCTGAGAAGATTCTCCTGAACGATTTATTAACTCAGTTTTGAGCTTTGTATATGGATCAATAGGATCTGGTTTCATAAGTAAATCCCGTACTATTGATGCAATATCTGGAGTAAGATGAGCAACTACATAATTATATTTAGTAATGGATTCTGTGATAGGTTTGGGGGTGGCAAGAGCAAAGGTACTTTCACACATAATAAACCATAAAGATGGGTCTGATCGGTTATAAACCGGAATTTGGACGGCATGAACATCAGACATTGTGCAAGGTTTTTAAGCAAAAATAAAAGCAAAAATTTAACTAAAGAAAATGAAATTAATGATAAGTAGAAAACAGAATTATAAAATGATCTATAATTACTACTCATCTGTGATCCGGAGGACGAAAACCGATGTAATCCATTACTTCTGGTTTGGAGATCTTGAGTGATGGCTTGTAGTCAAAACCGAAAGTGCTTGAGAACTGTTCATACGATTTAACACAGTCCGGGTTACCATTATAGTGATTTCCTGGTATGTTTTTACCACCAGTCCTCGAGTTCCATATCACAGATTATGTTCTTACTGCATTAATATAAATATTAACAAGACATAGTGCACAATAAAAATTAAGCTTTATTTAGGAACATCGCGCATACTCCCCGACAGCCTGCCTGTTTCGCTCGCTACTCGTAAGAAACTTCTCCTCTAGGGTTGCCACACTTATCGGAGCGCTCCAAGGCGCGCTCCTTATCGCTTATAACAAGGCGCGCTCCTTATCGCCATCACCACACGTTAAGAGAAGATCGTTATTTACGCTCCTTGTCGTGAATCGGGCCCTAATCAGAAAACCTTCTTGCTTACCCATTTCAATATGACGCAGAACCACACAGAGATGAGTTTTTGCTGAGAAATATAACTGTATACAGCAATAAATAATCAGCATTGTTCACGCCATCTTCAGATTTCTCAAACCGTACATATTGGTATACATTTAAAATTCTCATTAAAGGGGAAAACTGTATATTTATAAAGCAATGATCCGACCCGTATATTCATATGCTTCACCTATTTATAACACCGTAAGTAATAGGAACCTAAGTAAATTACAGTTTCTACGAAATCAAAGTTTCTGCCTTACAAAATTCTCCTTAATTATTATAAATATTGGCTATATCATGTGTAATAGAAAGCTCTATAAATATCCCAATATTAAATACACCAAAAACTAACTTCAGCAATACAACAACTTCTAAAATAAAGCAGTTGACTGTGAAAGAGTATTCAATAAAATACGATTACGAAATTTTGGAGGAAAGTTACAACTTCTGTCACACAGCAATCATTTATTGAAGTTTAATTAAATTACCTCTGCAGCGACTTCTACTTGTTACATTATTTTTCGCAAGGTCGCTGCTTTTTCGGATGGCCCAGACTGTCCTTTCCCCATCGATGACGAATAGCTGATAACTTTGCGCTTTGTAATCGATTACGAAGCTTCGATACTTTGTTTACGTTTTATGTGGAATTGTGGTAAGATTGTATATGGAAAATCTTGCGGAATTGATAAGGACCGCTCTTCATATTTAATTTTTTTTTTCTTGCTGTATACGAGAGTGGACACAATATGAATAAATCTCTATGCTATAGTCAATTATTTCCATTATTCGAATTAATTCATCTTGAGAACTTTAAAAGTCTTAATAAACAGAAACTTACTCATATTGCTGATACAAAAGTATTGATATGCTTTGTTCAATTCTCTTGTTAATAAAAAACAGCAATTGTGCATGTAATGACAGTAAAAAATAGTGAAAATTTATATATGTCTGTATTGTTGCCTAAGTAGTAATAATGCATGATTATAAAATAAATATTAGAATCTACTGAAGTAATAATTACATATGTTAGAACACAAGAAAAGAATCTGAATTTTTATTTATTTTAGTGACCCGTATTTTTTTTTTTTTTTAAATTATGTTCACAGAGTTCTTTTTTAAGTTTTCCCCAAACAGCAGAGATGCGTGACCTAAATTTTGTACTGAACAACACAAAATTATGTTCAAAGAAAAATTAATAAATTCTGCATTGCCTACGATTGCTAGTTAAAAAAAAATCATGTTTTCCATTTCTCCACATCGAAAAATTATACTGGGGGGGGGGAGACACCACTTCATTTGGCATTTGATGTTTTATATCAATAAAAATCCCATGGTTTTAACCATTGATTCTAATTTTAATCCTTCTTCATTGTTAGCTTTTAAGGAAATTTGCTTCTTATTTGCATTTTAGTCTCTTTCTGTCAATAGTGGTATTAAGGATTTGGTTTTTATCATTTAACCATACTCTCCAGTTTCTTTCTGTTGCTTCTCTTTCCTTACACCCAGTGTGCATGCCGTGCTGAATGCATTATTTCAGATTCAAAATGTGTAGACAGAAAACTGTACCAGAACGACAAAAGTGGTAATTTAACAACATTAGCATCAATTATCCCCTCCCTAAGACAACCACTTCCGTAGAAATATTTTTATAGCAGCTGTGTCTGGCTGTCTTACATATGGTTCACTGTATTTTGTGATTAAAATTTATAAGCTCGTTATAATACTGATGATATTTAAAGTTTTTTCTTAGTTAGTTCAAACATCCCATGTTATGGATCAAAAAGTAGTATCTTATGATTATTAGTCATATTATTAAAAATTTCAAAATGGCTTTTGGAAATTTTGTTCCTTACGCAATGATTTGCAGTTTGGCAAAAAATCTTTCACAAGTTGGTCTTACTATGGGCAAGTATTGAATTTTGTTTCCGAAACGATAACCAGTAATTTTGTTTAGAGTTAAAAATCATTTCTATGGTATATGTAAATCTTTTTAGTTTTTAATATATTTCAAAAGTTCCTTTTCTTATGCCATAAGGCATGTGTAAAATAAGCTTATTTCCTTGTATTATTATTATTAAACCATTCAGAAGAAGCCTTTCTGATAATTAATCACTGAAACTTACGCCGTACCTTTTTGTTAATTAGAAAATAATTTTGGATAATAAAATAAATGTATTAGAAAAGTATTATATTATTAAAATATTTTTAAAAATATATTAAATTAATGTATTAGAAATCTCTGTAATTTAAAGCAAGCTTTCGTTCTTCAACTACATGTCCATTTCCGATACCCAAAGGCTAATTCCATCATAATAACTTATCTTTTACCCGGTCATTATTCAGTGAAACCTTTCTATTTGAAAATTCTGTGATTCAGATATTCAAATTAAATACATTAGGCAATTTGTGTTTATTATCTACATTTGTTTCAATAATAATGTTTTTGTTGGCATTAATTTCTCCAAGTAATTTAAACATGAGGTTGTTTAAGGCCATTTTTTATCTATTCATTTATTGAAATATTTACATTTATTACTTCTTATATATTAATATTTACATTTATTACTTCTTATATATTAATATTTACATTTATTACTTCCCCCCATTAGATAATCCAAGAATTTTATATACTTATAATTTATGGTATAGGCTTGTATATATGCAATATGAATTTTTTTTTTAAATTTTCCAGAAGAAAAAAATTCTTATCTTCTACTTGTTATCTCATTATCGGATTGTTTTATAAGGTATTTCTCCTGCCTTCGTAGCATGCCTCGGCACATATTCGGGAGGTCCATGGTTCTAGTCGCGGAGAGGGCATTGCTCGTTTTCCACGTCTCTCAGCTTCCAAAAAAAAATCCTAATGTCTCTACAATGTCTTCTTCAAAATAAACAAATAATCTGATGGAATGAAAATATTTTGGTCATTAAAACTTTTTAATCACTGCTGTTTACATCTACATTTCTTTTTTCACATAATTTGAAGTTTTCAAACTAAGTTTCAGAGAAATTTTAGATATCGTGCACCTCCTCTGGGGCATCTTCAAGTTAAAATCAAAATTTAAAACTATTTTCAATATCACTGGACATGCAATAGAATAAAAATATTTCTTTAAGTTTTTGTTACAAAAAATATTAAGCAGATCTGTTTTTATGATTAACATTATAATGAAATAAAGATTTTTTTTTTCACTTTCTGCATAAAATGCACAAATTTTGCATTTCAATACTTTTTTAACATTTATTTTTTTGAGGATGGAAATGCTTCTCTCTAAAAAATTACAATTTTAGCGTTTTTTCTGAATTTACAGATTTGAAGACAGTTGGATAGAAAAGCCACAATTTTTTAAATGGAGGAATAAATATAGCCCTGGCTTTTGTTATGTTTTATGCATTTAATAAATTTCCGCCCGACTGTTTATTAATTCTACCTAACACAATTAATCGATACTTGTTTCTAACATAGAATTTTAGCATCAATTTTACATAATAACATGAGTAATCTTTTTTTAATTGAATTTTATCAATATTAACAAAATACTTTGGCACTATGAACTGAGAATTTTTTCCTTGACTTTTATCTTTCAATACTTTAGGAACTGGTCATTGATTTACATCTATAATAAAAGAAATAAATGCTTGTATGAGTTTTAACATATTGTTAAAAATGCAATAAACTTCAGCTCCTTTGTTGCATGAATAATGTTAAACTCCCTGTTAAGTATTTTTTTAGCATCTTCTATGTAACAGTATAGACTCCATGATTATTCCTTAAAATTGGAAGTATCAGAAATAGATGTAAATATGTATTGTCTTCTGCATTAACTTACAAAAATAAAAGTGTGAATATCTGAATGGAATTATATAGAAAGAGCTACAGGACGCTATGTTGTCCTGATGGTCATTCCACTATACAGGAAATATCAAATCAAACAATAAGTGCAGGAAAAGATTCAGTAAGAGTATATACTCTCTTCTGAAACAATACATTTGGCTGTAGTTGTTCCATATGATATTCCTATACAACATCCCAAAATCTTGGTAAATAACTTTCTAAACCAAGATTACAGTGTAAAAAAAGTAGTGGAAAAATGTTATAGTCATGTAACTGGGCTACCATACATAAAAATTAAGCAGTGTTACAAGTGTTTTTATCTTAACTGCCTGTTACAACCAAATAACAAGCTATGAGAAAGAACATGTAGTGTCAGTACAGCTGGATGATCCCTTTTACAGAGTTGCTAATTTGAAAACAAGTTAACCTGTAAAACTACCCTTCATACTGGTTTGCTTTAGATTCATTTGGTAACAAATATGCCATTAAAGTCTGTACCAATCAATCAATAAACCTTGTTACAAGCAAGTTTTTGTTTGCAGGACGCTGTTCATAATTGGCTTTCTTTTGGTGGTATTCACTTAAATTCAGAAGTTTGAAAAACGTCATTATTTAATGCTTAAATGCAATTTCCTATTCACGAATAAGAAGATGCTCTCGTGTCACGTCATCCAAAATACTCCCATGTATCTCTGCTCATTACTGCCGTTCTTCAGTACGCAACGCAAGCTCCATGCACCTACTCGCTCTGCAACTTAAAAATTCTTTTACTCAGCAAATTTTACACGCTGAAGAAGATTTTATGATGATACCTCACTTTAACTAATGCCCTACTTTGCCACCTATGTCTTCTTTCGCCCACGGGCGCGGTGCTTACGCACCTCACTATTTTAAATAAATGTTATTGGCCGAGGCTGAAGAGATATTGGTTTATACTCTGAGCAGTAGATACCAAGAGTTAGAACGACGACTTGACTTGACTTTGAAAAACGTCTTATTGATAAGCATTATGCAAAATAAAAATTTATAAATCTTATCTCGTTTTCTTCAGAGATTCGCAAAGGTATTTTATAATTAACTGTTTTCTTCATTTTTGCTTTATTTAAATTCGAAAGATGAATTAATTTTAGCAAAACCATTGCTAAGCTAAACAATAAACACCACATGCGGAGTTTATTGTTCATAAGGCCCCGTTCAGAAGAGGGCGTAAAGGGCATAAGTGGTTAAAGCCGAGCTCCGTTGCCAAGGCAACCAGTCACTGCCACGTCACAGAATCTGGCTTAGGGCTCGTGGCATAGGGTTCCAAGTTTCCAACTTTATGCCGAGTTTGGGATAAGCGTCGACCAATCAGAGTGAAGCTAAAACGAAGCGGCTTTCTTTAGACGATTTCGCTGTCACATCGAAGGCGACGTTTTTTTTAATCTGGAACCCATCGTACCCGAACAAAATAATGAGTTGTAATCGTATCCGAACGAAATAAAGAGTTGATCTTGCAAGAAATCTACGATGATGACATGCATTTTTTAATGAGTTTTTCAATTTATATTGAAAAATATAGATGAAACTCGTAAAGCGAAAGTTAAGCTCAGGATTATACACGCTGTGTATGATCCTGTAGATGATTGATCTCATCCAATATTTTTCATTTTATTATGAAAATTCTTTAAAAAATGCATGCTTGCAAAAATTTTATTTTTTCTGTGTAAATTATTATTATTACTTTCTTTCCGTCTATAATTTTTTAAAAAATTATTACTATAATTTTTTTCCTGTTTAATTATTTTTGTATTTAAGAATAAATTTATTAAAGAAGCTGGAAATATTGTACTGCTATTTGCTTCAAATGCTGATTTTCTTTCCAAACAAACTTCATGAATTAATTTTACTAAAACATCAAATCAATATAAAAAACCTGCTGTTTTTCTTAACAGTAAAAATATTACTTTAAAAAAAAAAAACAGAAAAAATTATTTTCACTTATTTAAGAATAGTCAGAATAGTCAATTCAATGGTGTAAGCTTTGTATAAGTAATAAAAGATTAATCTTTTGAGAAAATGCTCTTATGAATTCCAAGAAAGAAAAAATGTAGTGAAATATCCTTAAAACAACAGTCAACAGTCTAGACAGTTTTGTCTCCTGTTGAAGTTCTGTTCTGTTTTTTAATTACGTTCTCCATGAAAGGAATTTACTTTTAATTAAACTGAATAGCACACATAATTCATAACATGGACTATAATTTAATGAATAGTATTTGTTATTATTATCCACTCTTTATTTCTATCATTTGAATGGAGTTTTGATCATTAAATTCATGCTATTTCTCTGGTAGAAATTCCTGGAAAAGGTATGAATGTTTATAATTTTGATGTATTTGAAAACTTGGGTACCTAAAATTTGTCAATGTGAAATTACTTTTGAGATTTGGTCGTAAATAGAAATGACAGCATATGTTGTAATTAAATTCAGGGGTGCGGCTTATACATGCAAATTATTAAAAATAGATGTATACAAACAGCGGGCAAGACAGCAAAATGTATTTAATGATTGAGCATAAGATACATTGTTGGGTGAACGTTTCCTAGTATTATACTAGTTGTGGTTGCTGGTCATTGTGACTAGTTGTGGGATACTAGTACTAGTAATAATTGATACTGGTAGTGCAGCAAACTACTATAATAATCGACAGGGACAGTGAATAAGGAGTGCTAAGCACACATGTTTCACTGTCACAGAAACACGTTCCTTTTGATTGAAAATTTAAAATAATAATAATAATAATGTATGGTAAGTACTGTTTTTAGCTTAACTGCTTTCACACCTGCAAAATGGAAAAATATTATATACAGGCTATCTGTTAGTTCGTTATTTTTCTTTTTTTTACCTTCTTCCGTTGCCTCTTGGCTTATAAGAAGGGCAGATAAAACAGCCTTCTGTTGAACCAGTAAAACTTTGTGTTGAGCTGAAAAAGCCATGACACAAAATAAAGAAAAAGAGCAGAGCGAGCGCGAGAAAGTTCTATCCAGATTATTGCTTTAAGTTACCGTTAGGAGATGCTGTTAAAAAATTATGTACTATTACCTGATAATTATGTATATCCACAACATTTTAAGATATGTTCGTTAATGCATTCAGTTATAATTCACATATATTCGAAACTATACTGTAATTTGTTCGATGAGGGGTAGGGTTAGTAATACCCAGGTACCCTGGTGTCGGGCACCACTTTATATGTTATATGAGCGCGAGAAATCAATTGAACTAGAAAACAGCGCGCGAAAGGTGTAGACACATCCACGCATGCGTAAATTTAGCTTCTCTCATTGGCCACAGCTTAGACCCCCGTCTCGAAGGTGTGGAATCTGTCTGATATCTGGTGTGGTGTGTGGTGTATTTAATTATGCCAAAGCACACGAGGGCTATCTGCCTAAGGGGAGGAATGCCTTTCGTGGAGGACTTTCTAAGGGAAACTGGCTCGTATGCACGTTACACATGGGGAAAACCACGAAAACACCCATGCAGCCAGCCCGTTCGCGGGATTCGAACCTCGGACCGAACTACCAGTGTTCAGCGACTTTACCGCTCGGCCGCTGGTGGGCTCTGTCTGATATCTGAGACCCGACGAAGGAGGCTTACCCGGATATTTACGGGCCTCAGGGCAAATACTCTCGACACACGAGTGCTATTGACGAATGAAGGGTTATTGTAATTGGCTATTTATCGCCGTACTGGTTATTTTTTGTTATCATACTTTTACGTATGTTGTAATTGTACTTTTATTACGTATGTTGTATATGTACTTTTACGTATGTTGCCATGTGAATGGGTTTGGGGAAGTTTTTATAAAATATTTACGACTCTTCTCTTTAGTGGTATAGTTTGTAGCAAGAACTTAAGATTATCATTATACATACGCGTGCATTAAAACTAATCAGTCTGCTCAAAAAATGCATTAGATATGTGATTTTACTCATGCATTATTTCTTCGTACATACACAAATAGAAATATATATTTCTGGCATATATGTATATAATATTTGAAGTGTGCAGTAGTTTTTAAAATGCATGAAATTTATGAAATCAGATTGAAATCTGTGTTATATTTTATTATCTATTTAATGGAGAGATACTTATTTATTACTGATTTAATGGAGAGATACGTTTTATTATATTACGTTTTTATTGTCAAGTGGAGTAATCTTTGAAATATTATAAAAACTGTATAATGGATTGTTTTGCTAAGCAAGATTTTTCCGAACATTACGCTCTGTTAACTCTTTGTTGAATATGTCCACTGTATTATGAAAAGAAACCTGACATTGTATTAAAAACATATTTCCCTAAAAGATTTAAGGAAGGCAATTATTATTCATTTTCTCAAATATTTGTTTTTATATATTATGAAATGAATGTGGAATATTTATGATTGCAACCTTTGAAATCAATCAAAAATAAATATTTAGGTCAAAAGAATTGTGTATGTAAAAAAACTTGTCCACATATATATTTTCATGTTAACAGAATTTGTTTTTATATATAATGAACAATTATGTGAGTTCATCAATGCAGAGATTCCTTATTGATTTCTACAATATTTGTCCTTGCAATCGTAAAACTGCATATTTGCAAAAAATATAGATATATTTTCTTTGAAAATAAAAGTAAGACTGTTAAGTAGTGTCTTAGATATCAATTGTTTTATCTTTATTTAAAAATTAGGGCGTAATCGGTAAATTACTGAGAAAATTTAGATGACTAAAAACTAAAGAATTTTGAATGCAAGAATGTTAGATAATTTTAGATATAGATTTTATTGCTTATTACTATATTTAACTACACTTATTATTGCAGCTTATGTAAAATTTACTGTTTCTGTTTAAAAAGTTGTTCTTTTTTACATCCTTTCACTTTTATGAAGAAAGTTGGAAAGCAGAATTATGGTGCAACATTTATTTCATATAATGCCTGCTGAAAAGTAGGACCAATTATGATGTAACAGGAAAAACAAGGAAACCAACAGTTTTAAGGAAGTATCTGCAGATATCAATTTTAACAGCTTAGTATCCTAAACATTAGTCAAAGTGTAACAAATTTTTTACTTTTTGACCCATTTGGGCACCTAAATTATAGACATAGTGATCTTATAGATTCAAATAATTAGATATTAATAAGTGGTCTTCAACCTGTCTCCTATATCTTGCACAACCAGATATTTCACAACTCACTTTACATTTTCACTGCCATCTCCTTTACAGTTTCCAATGGACTCATTTTTTTACACCGAATATACATGTACTTCTATCTACATAATCTATGTATTCATCATGTGATTGTTTCTTTTATTTATGTTTTATTTCTTAAGAAATTGATATGATTTTAAAAAAGGACAACATTTATATTATAAGAAAATTAGGTTGATCTTTACATTATGGTAACTTGGCGTTTTTTTGGCGAAAATTTGGCGACCAACACTTCTACAGCAACCCTCTATTTTTTTTCCCGCCGCCATTTTGTCTTCACGAAGTAAAGACATGTTTCTTTTCTTTTTATCTACTGAACACTTCTTCCAACAATCTACTCGTACTTAGTATCAAATATTTAAATTATTTCCATGCACGTTTACTTCAACGTGTACCAAATTCCTACAAACATAAAATTCACAAAATAACTATCATTTAATTAAAATATCACTAAACCATGTACACGTCGACTTATTTTTACTTAAAAAAACATCCCAGAATTGCACAAAAATGGCATTGCGCACACTCTTCACTATATCCATGTACACTGCTTTTTTCTCATAAATTAGAAAAATTTCACGAAAATACATGACAATTTTCTCAATCTTTAAACCCGGTAAAAAGAACATATATGAAATTACCTGATCGCGAAAAAGTATTTACCCTTTCCAAATATGAACATTTCCACATATAAAATAAATAAAATATCCAAAAACTTTTACCTCTAAATCATCTATTATATTATAAACGTCACCAACGAATTCATACCGCAACCATTACAAATACTTAGTGTCAGATATTTAAATTATTTCCATGCACGTTTACTTCAACTAAAACGTATACCAAATTCCTACAAACATAAAATTCACAATATAACTATCATTTAATTAAAATATAATTAAATTCAAAAACACTACTTAAAATATTAATGAGCACATACATTAAATTAATAAAAGGTACCTTACAATCCTAATTACTTTAAACTAAATCATTGCTAATAACAATTTTCCCAATAATACCAAATTCCTTTACTTCCACCTTACATTTAGAACAAACAATGCATAAAAATAATATCCTCAAATAATTAAAAATACTAATTTACCTAATCTTCTTCAGAATGTTGATTACGTGTCCGATAAACTTTTCTTCTTTCTGTTTCAGGATCCTTAAAATCATACTTATATTTCACAGCAAGGTACCAGGTAAAATAAATAACTTAATACAACATCTTTATTTCTATCTCGCACAACCTTAAAGAAACATTTATTACTACCCTTTTCAATACCACTAAATACCCATTTCGAATTCACTTTAGTTACGGCCATGGGATCCAAAAATTCACGAACACTGTTTCACACAACACAGAATAAAGCCAAATACAAAATTTCCAGATTTTTTCCCGATTTCCCCCCTTTTCCGATTAAAGAACCGTAATTCGTCCATTAATATCACATGACATATCCCATGATCTCTCATTTCCCTCACACAAAGTAATGCTTAATCGGAACTGAGTACTGCTCACATTATTACCAAAGTCCCAGGTAGTAACCTTTATTGCCTCCAAAATGTCGCCAAGCTATCAGTTACCATATTGTAAAGATCAACCGAAAATTATTTAATGAAGGTGACCCTTTTCTTTTTACAATGAAAAAGAGGACAAAAAGCGAACAAAGCAGGACATTTGCGTCTTTACAAAAATTTTTTAAAGCAGTCACACGAACCGTAAAACGACTAAAATACAAATAAATTGTTGTTATTATTACTTCTACATCAATTGGCATGGCAGATGATACCATGTTTATTGCATTTGACAAAATATGTGTATTACAACCTATGCCTAGTGTTTTCTTTTAGAGTAAATCTGGCAATTTTTCATAGACATTATTTACTCCTTTTGCATCTTTTCCCACCAAAATTTGTATTTGTATTATCTGCTGTTAGTGCAACAACTTTATATTTCAAATTGTTTTCATTTATTACTCTGTATAGATGGTTCACCAAAATTTCTTCGCCCTCAATAGACATTAAATTAAAAATTTTTATGTGAGTGCCATTGTTAACATTATAATATCTTACTATTATTGGATACAATTTTGTTTCATTATGATTCGATGCCTCAGATAAAACTGTTACAAATACTGCATTTTTCAAGTCTTCTGCAAGTATATTGTCACAATTATTATACTCAGAGTATAATAATTATACAGTGAAAGGAAATTTGTATTTGCATCAGATGTAAATGCGAACTATAATATTATAGACACATTAAAATAAACAAAGTAAAGTGCGCAAAAGTGTGAGGTGCATGACAAGTGTGGCTGCGTGATGTTTTGATATGCCCAGAATGTGTTGTCTGTGCATTTTATAATCATGTTTCTTCGAACTGCACCATCACATGACCATTGACGTGTAACATTTCGAAGCAGCATCTTTAACTAATACAGAGATAAACAGATTAGTTGTAAAATATTGAAAAGGAAGACAGTTGGGAGCACACTTCTTGAAGAAGGACAGAGTCTACCAAATGAGGACAATTGGTCTTGCAGCGGCAGCGCCAAACAGGCAATACGGACTTAAAAACTGTACAGAAAAGCGCCAATTGGCGAAACAGTAAACCCGTTTGGCAAACCTACAGGCTGACGGAGAGAGCAGATTTTTCCCCGGCAGTCAAGTGGAACTACTTCAACAAATGTGTGCGTCTCTGCTTCGCCGAGATATGTAAACTTGTGTACTCGCATCTGTACTGTGCTCTGAATTTCTTAAGCCGTTATAATGTACCCGGCAACTGTTACTTTTCCTTATTAAATTTGATTATTATTTGTAACATGTCTATCTTAACTAAGATTTCGGCTTTCCTAGTTAATGTTAGGGATATTTTCGTATGCACGTGTTACTCACACGTACATCATTGGTGACCCTGTCCCTCGCTCCTTCTGTTTCGATCCCTAATGACTATCTGTCTCAATCTTTGTTTAAAAACTAAAAATATGCCTTATTTTGATGCCAATGCTCTTCCTTATGACTGATAAAGGCTCAACCCTATTTATTTCCTCCTCATTTTATCGTACGGATTACACGTGGTTTATCACACTTAAGGAGGATTTACAGGTATGTGGTCAAATTTTTTTAATTATCTGTGATTGGTCTTAATTATGTTTTTGTGATATGTTTTGCTCTAAAATTATAGTTTTAATTTAATTATTGATTGTTTAAAATTGATCTTTGGGTAATATTCGTGCTCACACTTTTATTGAGATATTGAATGTCTTCATTATTTTATTCTAAATTGATACTGTTTTGATAAGGTATAGTGCAAAACATTAAGTTTACGATTTACGATATATTTATAATTGGCAACCATGCCAGGATCGGAAGGCCAAACCAACGAGGAATCGAATATGGCGGTTCAGGAGCCACAAATCTCACACGTGGCAGTTAAAATTCCCCCTTTATGGAAAAAAAATGTTAAACTTTGGTTTATTCAAGTTGAAAGTAACTTTGCTTTAGCGAAGATTAGTAGCGATAGTACAAAATACAACCACGTGGTTTCTTCGATAGACCCTGAAACTCTTTCCGCAGTATCAGATATTTTATTTAATCCCCCAGCGACGGCTAAATATGATGCCCTTAAAGCTAGGTTAATAGTAGAATTCTCAGATTCGGAAAGCGAGCAAATACGCAGACTTATTTCTGAATTGCATTTAGGGGACGACAAACCATCTCACTTATTGAGAAAAATGAGAGAATTAGGTGGAAACTGTATAACTGACGAATTTTTAAAATCATTATGGCTGCAAAGGTTACCTTCCGAGGTGCATGCCATTTTATCAATAAGTTCGGAATCCTTAGACAATTTAGCAAAAATGGCTGATAAGATAGCTGAAGTGCGCACGCCAACGAACAACAGCGTGTTCGCGGTCCAGGCAGCTTCGGCGAGTTCCCCCAGAAACCCTAACGATTCTGGTGCCCCCCTCGAGGAGCTTAAGGCCTTAAGGATTGAAATCTCTGCCCTAAGTAAACAAGTCGAGCGACTCTCCCGCGGAAAAACGAGGAATAATTTCCCCCGGGATCAACATAACAAAGCACGTAGTTTTTCGCGTGGGCATTCCCGAGAGCGTGTGAACAATTATTGTTATTTTCATTCGCGATTCGGTAATAATGCACGAAAATGTCGAGTACCTTGTTCCTTTTCTCAGAACACTACGGCCCAGGAAAACTAGTAGTAGCGGCTGTCGATCGAAATTCATCGGCAGTCGCGCATTCATGTCGTTTACATGTTTACGATAACAGATTAAATTTAAACTTTTTGATTGATTCGGGCTCGGATGTTTCATGTGTGACACCGACTTCTAAGTTTAAGAAAATGCATCCTGATTCGCTTCAATTATTTGCCGCGAATAATTCCAGAATTTCTACGTATGGAACAAAATTGTTAACTGTGAATTTAGGACTTAGACGAAACTTTTCGTGGAAGTTTTTAATCGCCGATGTACCAGTGCCTATAATAGGAGCCGACTTTTTAAGGCATTTTGATCTTTTAATCGATTTAAAACGAGGTAGGCTTATCGATAATACTACGAAATTAACTCGTATTGGTTCTCTTTCCGATTCTAAAAATTATTTTTCGGTAAAGTTAATATCTGGTGATTCACCATATCACAGAATCTTGAAAGACTTTCCGGAAGTACTGAAGTTAAAATCCGATTCGGGTAGAGTAAAGCAGTTCATTACATCGAAACAAACGGTCCTCCTGTGCACAGTAAATCGCGTAGGTTAAGCCCTAAGTTATACGAAGCAGTAAAAAAAGAATTTCAATTTATGATAGATCAAGGTATTTGTAGACCATCAAAATCAGCATGGTCATCACCTCTTCATGTAGTTTCTAAAAGTTCGGGCGACATACGGCCAGTAGGAGACTACCGAAAACTAAACGCGTGCACCGAACCCGACAGATACCCTATCCCGCATTTACAAGACTTTAATAATACGCTTAGCGGAAAGACAATTTTTTCAAAAATTGATATCGTTCGGGCATATCATCATATACCAGTCCATCCAGATCATATACCGAAAACTGCAGTTTGCACCCCATTTGGTCTTTTCGAATTTCCGTTTTTAAATTTCGGACTGTGCGGAGCAGCTCAAACCTTTCAAAGGTTTATGAACGAAATTCTTGGAGATCTAGAATTCGCCTACGTCTACTTAGATGATATTTTGATATTTAGTGATACGGAAGATGAGCATGAATCTCACCTACGTACTGTTTTTGAAAGATTAACTTCATATGGATTGACAATTAACGCTTCGAAATGTGTTTTCGGCGTTCCGGAAATATCATTTTTAGGCCATATAATCAATAAAGATGGTACCAAGCCTTTGACGAACAAAGTGGAACCGATACTTAACTACCCACTTCCTAAAACGGTAAAAGATTTGCAGAGATTTTTAGGATTTTTAAATTTTTACCGTCGATTTTTGCCCAACGTAGCCCAGAATCAAATACATTTAACTTCGTATTTAAAAGGGGCTAAGAAAAATGATAAGACAATCCTGAATTTGTCTGAGGAAGCGCGGAGTGAATTTCAAAAGTGCAAACAGCTAATCGCTAATGCTGTTCTTTTGGCACACTCGAAGAAAGATGCCCAGTTGGTTTTACAGGTTGATGCGTCAGACTTCGCGATCGGTGGAACGCTATCACAAATAGTTGATAGAAATTTACAGCCTCTCGCATTTTTCCCACGAAAGCTTTCGCAGGCGGAAAGGAACTATAGTGCGTATGATCGAGAGCTATTGGCAGCTTATGCTGCTATTAGGCATTTTAGCATATGTTGGAAGCACGGAACTTTTCTTTAATCACCGATCACAAACCGCTCACGTATGCATTCCGACAGCGTTTGGATAAGTGTTCACCTCGTCAGGCTAGGCAGTTAGACTTTATCTCACAATTCACCACTGAAATTCGCCATATAAAAGGTTCGGAGAATATCGCTGCCGACGTACTTCCGCGTATAGAAGCAATAATCATGCCTAACCCTATCGACTATGAGGAAATCGCTAAAATGCAAGAAATCGACCCAGAATTACAAACATTGCTTAAAGAGTCAAAAGTTCTACATCTCAAAAAACTTACCTTACCGAATTGTAGCTTACCGATATATTGTGATGTGTCAACAGGTAACGCCCGCCCTTACATTCCTCCGGCATTCCGTGAGAAAGTTTTTGTCACCTTGCACAATTTGTCTCACCCCGGCATTCGCGCATCAACAAAGTTAGTATGTTCACGGTTTGTTTGGTCTTCCATCCGCAAAGATTGCGCGAAATGGGCACGGCAGTGCATTCCGTGCCAGAAAGCAAAAGTAAGCAGGCATACTAGAACCCCGTTAATGAAGTTTCCAGACCAATCACAGAGGTTTGATCACGTCCACCTTGACCTTGTTGGCCCCCTACCTCCTTCTCAAAATAATTATTACTGTCTAACTATGATAGATAGATTTACTAGGTGGCCCGAAGCAGTACCCTTACCAGACATAACAGCACGCACAGTAGCACAGGCTTTCTATGACCACTGGATTACTCGATTTGGTTGTCCGACTGTTATTACTACCGACCAAGGGCGACAGTTTGAAAGCGGCTTATTTCGAGCCCTTTCCCAATTATTGGGAATCAAGAGGATCAGGACGTCTCCGTACCACCCACAGGCGAATGGACTGATCGAGGAATTCCACCGTCCTTTGAAAGCTGCCTTAAAAGCGCACGATACCAGTGACTGGGTGGCTGCCCTTCCAACGCTGCTGATGGGTTTCCGCGCCGCTCTCAAAGAGGACATAGGAGCAACCACTTCTGAACTGGTGTATGGAAAGACTATCCGTCTCCCAGGAGAATTTTTCAATCCGACACCTCCGGATGCGTCCCCCAAACAGTTTGTGGAGGATTTAAAATCTCACTTTGCCAGTGTCCGCCCGACCATGACTTCTAGCCACGGCCAGCGAACATGTTTCATTCATCCACGCCTTCACAAGTCCACATATGTGTTTGTTCGACACGACGGAGTTAGAAAACCACTTCAAACTCCTTATGATGGACCATTTAAGGTGCTAGAAAGACGAGATAAAACGTTTGATCTCGAAATAAAAGGGACTAAGCAAACGATCTCCATAGATAGACTGAAACCCGCTTTTGTAACCATGGACTCTTCTCAAGTTGCTTCCAAGAGTGTGAAAAAAACTTCGGACAATTGTATCACCCGTTCTGGACGATTAATCCGACCCCCGCATCGGTATGTCACATTTCGTTGACACTGCGGAGGGAGTATGCAGCGGCAGCGCCAAACAGGCGATACGGACTTAAAAACTGTACAGAAAAGCGCCAATTGGCGAAACAGTAAACCCGTTTGGCAAACCTACAGGCTGACGGAGAGAGAAGATTTTTCCCCGGCAGTCAAGTGGAACTACTTCAACAAATGTGTGCGTCTCTGCTTCGCCGAGATATGTAAACTTGTGTACTCGCATCTGTACTGTGCTCTGAATTTCTTAAGCCGTTATAATGTACCCGGCAACTGTTACTTTTCCTTATTAAATTTGATTATTAATTGTAACATGTCTATCTTAACTAAGATTTCGGCTTTCCTAGTTAATGTTAGGGATATGCACGTGTATGCACGTGTTACTCACACGTACATCAGTCTCCTTGCATGGTTGTTCACATGTAACATTCTTTTCATTGTTACCTCCTGGGGCATAGCTAGAGGGGAGTGAGGGTGGACATCTGTCCCTTGCCCCCCCCCAAGGGGAGCCAAACTGATGTTACTAAATTTTAAAATTAAATATTTTCTGTTCTTAGCAAACAAAAGGGGGTGCGAAAACTTCAGCTGGGCACTGAAAACCTTACCTATGACTTTGGTTACATTATCAGCTTTAAGATTTTCCCCAGGCAGATTATTATAATTCTCATACTGTCTTCGGACTAGTTGTAAGACATTTTAGCTCTGCGTATTCCTAAACATTCATGATTTCATTTGGATAAAATTTTCGCGGTGAATCATTTCCATAAACTTCTTCAGAGTATCAGGTATGAGTCAACATTTCAGACATTAGCATCATATTCTGAAACATAAGCACAGAAGCTAACCATACAGAAATAAATGCCAATGATGATTTAATAGCTGTCCTTTAAAAAAAAAAGTATTCTATATAATATCCTTTAATAAAGGTTAGTTTTTCTATATAAATTCACCTTAGCTGCTTCATTACTTTTTACCATTTTGTCTTATTAAAGATTTTACAGCAGTGCTGTTCTTTTGCAAAGTGGACATCTGTATTAAATTTCTATTTTTTTAGATATGTACTGTTAAATATAATTTAACAGAAATTCAATTATCCTTCATCCTCTCAACATCAGTTTTTACTATTCACTTATATATTCTGATGGACAGAATGAAACCCCTAAAAGGCGAAAAATAAAAATAAGTAATAATAATAAAAAAAGGGTTTAAAATAAACCATATTGTGATAAATATGATTATTTTGTCATTTTATTTATAATAGAGGAATAAATGACTGTTTTAAAAACAAAACAGTACTATGGAATAAAATTACATAGAAAAAAATTTCCATAAAAAATGACAAATGGTCAAATCAATAGTCATGTTTTTCCTGAATATATAAACCTTCATATCCAGCATGTAAAATTTTAATAGAAATTTCTATCCAGCAGTAAGAAATAGTATTGACCTAAAATGGCAAGGATGAGTCATGTTAAAGATGTTTGATATTTATTGTATTTTGTGTAACGATTGTAAGTTATATATTTCTTAAATGCAACTGACTTATATCATAAGAGCTTGCTTTTGTTTGCATAAAGGCACAAATCCACATACTATTGGAATTTCACTTTGCCAAACAAATTCAAATTTTACACGTACATCCATTTTGATGTTTTCAATGAAAGCAAAAATACCAATCTGCAGTTTGAAAAATTAATCTGGCAATTTAATTATGATCTGTACATTACTTATAATAAGTATAACAAAAGTTAACATATAACACATATGAAATTTTATTATTGTACAAAATCTTTGGTAAAACAATTTTGGAAACTTCTGAAAGTTAATAGTAATTCTGAGAACATAAAAAAGCTTTATTATTGGGCATTAGTAATAGTTATTTTCTTGTTTGAGCAATCTAAAAGCTATTAAAAGAAACAGAAATTGAAAAATCATCAGGAATCATATATGGTCATCTTAGGGAGATTTTATTACATTTAATATAACTTATGTAATAGTTTACTATTTATATATGTATATGTGCTATTTCATCACTGTGTGCTAACATAAGTTGTCAATAACAATTATTAAATGCAGTGGTTTGTGAAATGGGCAGAAGTTTTGATTTTACTGCTTACTTATTTATAATTATTGATCATTTTTAACAGTTACAGTGAAATCATTGGGGCAACCACTTCCTGAAAATGAGTAATGTTTCTGAGATCATAAATCAAACTTCACAGAATTCGTTTTTAAATATTAAGCTTTAAATATCTTTATAAGATGATGGATTCCAAGAAAGATAAGAGCCATGGATGCCCTTCTTGCAGAGATTTCACTGTGTAGATATTTAGTTATTGCTATTTCATTACTCATTATTTGCTTCTGCTCTCTCACATAAACTATATGCATGATGCTTAAAAGATTTTCAGAAATATGTTTAATAAAAATTTATAATTTTAATCCAATAGTATATATTATTACATTTTTTTCACATTTCAGAAATGTTTAATATGGAATTTTTATTTACTTTCTCAAGGGGGAAAAAAACTTAGCATCATGATGTGTTAATGAAATAAACATCCTGAATTTTTTATTCATACATAATTTGTCAATGCATGATCTCATAAAAAAAGTTCTCAGATTTAATATTTAAAAATTATGGAAATTTTTAACTTTTTTTAAAATAAAAATTCTTGTTTTTAATGTAATGAATCTCATTGCTAATGTTGGAAATAAAGATAAAATTGTACCTATCAGATGGGAGATTTCACTGATATGAAGTTATGGCATTAAAAAATTATTCCTGTTAGCATAGAGCTTCTGATAATAGTATTCAGACTTACTAATACTATTTCTAATATCTAATAGTTTGAAAAGACAATAGAACTTTGTTAATTCAAATTTTGTGATAATTTAAATTTAGATATCTCTTTCCCTGATGAGTTGTTTTAAAAATGTATACTAACTTTGTAAGGATCTTAAGTTTTACTAACGTTTATTTTATTTTAAATCTTTACTATCACTTCTTATTTTCTACTTCCGGCCAGAATTATAAGCGTGAAGGAGTTTATGCAAAGTTGTCTGGCGAACGCCAAGTATTTAAGTGTGGCCTTTTTGCCAAGCAGAAGAGAGGAAGCCGTGAGTTCGAAGCAGGCCGCTTACCTTAGAAGTTACGCAGTTGCTACTTTGCCTTCCAGGCCAGAGGTTTTAATCCTCTTGATAAATTAAACGTATTGTAGTGTTCACAGTCTCTGTGCTACATACGCTTCCTGTTATTATAAGGCCAATCTTATTCTAAAGTTAAATTAGAGTTTAGTTTTATTTTGATATCTTTTAAGTTAGACCCCGAGTGGAGGGTCATTGTATTCCGAAGTACGGAAGTCATTGTATATAAAGAAAAAATAAAGGGTTTTGTATACCCTTCGTATGTATCCTGTCTACTTACTACAATTAGTGAACATAGCTTTAGTAAGCTCTCTGTTCTAGTCAGGTCATTGTATGTTTCCGAAGAAGGTTAGAAGAAACATTGAACCTGATAGTGGCGCCCGACGAAGAATAACCATGGCCGAGTTTCAAGAAGAACCTGTGCTGCCTGCAGAAACGGCTCAGAATCCAGAAATGCCAGCTGCCGCCCTGGAAGGATTTGGGTACATCGTCCAGACCATGCGCGCTTCGATGAAACCAGAAGCAACGTTTAATGGAAACTCACAGGTAACCAGTTTTTTGGAAAAATTGGAGAACCACTTCATGCTCTACCCCGTGCACGAACTTCAAAAAGTTACCTTAGCTACCAGCGCTTTGAGGGGCCAAGCGCTTAACTGGTTCAAATGTATCGGCAGAAGTCTCTTGGGTCAAGCAGGCAGTCCCACCTATACTTACGAAAATTTCAAGACTGCCCTACTAAAAGCCTTCCCTGTTGTAAGGGATCGTGCGAAATTAGAAACAGAACTTTTCAGTATATATCAACAAAGAATGGAACACCTCTCGAGCTTTATTTTAAGAAAAATTCACGTTTTCAAGCTCTTGTATGGAAACCGTCCGGATCCTGAAATAATTCAAGTGATTTTGCCGAGGTTACTACCCCAAGTGCAAGACTTTATTGAATTACGAAATCCGACTACACTGGAAAAGTTATTTGAGCTAGCAATCCAGTTTGAAAGTAGAAGAACGGCGGACGTCGAAAGAAGACGCCAATATCAACAGCGAAACCAATTTGGTACGCCAAGACTACAGCAAACTCAAGCACATGGCTACGGAGAAAAAGCGAATCAGTGGGCAAGGAAACCCGAGCATTCAAAAACAGCCGGCGAACGTCGACAGTTCAATAGCAACCCAGGAAAAAAGTCTCAAGGCCAGTGGAGAAAGAAGGAAAGCACCGAAAGGAAAATAATTTAAACTAAAACGGATTTCTGCTGACGAGAGGGTGCGGAAATCCGAAGGCCACGAAAACCCCTCTTCCTACAAGTTAAATACAGTAATGGTGAAAAATTTAACCTTTCCGAAGATTGAAGTCTTGGTAAATAATATCCCGGCCACCGCACTCCTGGATACCGGCGCGCAGTGTTCCTGTGTGGCAGAAGTCTTTTTTAGAAAGTATTTTCGCAAATACCGCATATATAATGCGGATAATACAACAGTATTAGCGGCGCAAGGAGAACAATGTAAGTGCGTAGGTAAAGTACCTTTGTACATCCGTATCAAGGACGAACAAGTAAAGGTGATGTTTTTTATAGTAAAGAATTTGCAAGCACACTTAATCCTAGGAATAGACTTTCTTTCAGACGAACA
Source organism: Stegodyphus dumicola (assembly GCF_044657685.1). Classification (NCBI taxonomy): domain Eukaryota; kingdom Metazoa; phylum Arthropoda; class Arachnida; order Araneae; family Eresidae; genus Stegodyphus; species Stegodyphus dumicola. The sequence continues at coordinate 43,577,107 of NC_140776.1, forward strand.
AGTAAAGGTGATGTTTTTTATAGTAAAGAATTTGCAAGCACACTTAATCCTAGGAATAGACTTTCTTTCAGACGCACAAGCTACACTGGATTTTAATGAAGCGTCTCTTAAGCTGATGATGAAACCAGTGCGTGTAGAAAAGGTTGAACCGCCAAGGTTAAATCTTGACCACCTGCCTAATGACGAGCAAGATAGAATCCGACAAGTGGTAAGTGAATTTGCTTCCTTATTTAGTGATATTCCAGGATTTACCCAGGTTACTAACCATAGTATTGACACCGGAGATGCATTGCCGGTTCGTCAAAAACCATACCGGTATGATAAGAATAAGGAAAAAATTATAGAATGGCATATTACCGATATGCTACGTAAAAAGATCATAACGCCTATCTCAAGTAGTTATGCTAGTCTGGTGGTTTTATGTAAGAAAAATAATGATTATCCTTTGGAGCATCCAAAAAGGTGGAGATTCGCTATTGATTACCGTAAATTAAATTCCATAACGAAATATCCGGTATATCCGTTACCGATTATAGAAGAAATTCTAAGGAACATAAAATCAGCCAAATTTATGACGACTTTAGACTTAACGAATGGTTATTTTCAAATAGGGATCAGGCCTGAGGACGTGCCTAAGACTGCTTTTATAACCAAGTCTGGCACTTATGCATTTTTGCGAATGCCGTTTGGCCTTTCAGGCGCCCCAGCAACATTTCAGCGATGCATGGACATTGTGTTAAGACCTGTTCTCGGAAAGTCCACATTTATCTATTTAGACGATATCATTATTACTAGTGATAATCTAGACCAACATGTACAGGATTTAAGACAGGTGTTTTCTTTATTAAATGAGGCCGGTCTAAAAGTTAATGTCGAAAAATGCAAATTTGCAGCCCCTGAATTAAAATATTTAGGTTACAAAATATCGCAAAAAGGGATCGAGACAGATGAATCAAAAATAATCGCTGTACAAAAGTATCCGACTCCAAACACGGCAAAGAAGCTCTCTTCTTTTCTAGGACTTTGTTCATATTATAGGTCCTTTATAAAAGATTTTGCGGCTATCGCTGAGCCATTGTTAAAATTAAAAAGGAAAAAGGCAAGATTCTCGTGGACGGCCGAAGCCAATAGTGCTTTCGAAAAATTAAAACAAGCATTAACGCAAGCCCCTGTGTTGAAATTTCCTGAAAAGGATGAAAATTTAGAAATTTCAGCGGATGCTTCGGATTATGCGGTAGGAGCGGTACTTTCGCAAAATCAGCAGCCAGTGGCATTTTTTAGCCGAACTTTAAATCAAACACAAAGAAACTATTCCGCGACCGAGAGAGAGGCACTTGCAGTTCTGTTAGCAGTGCAAAAGTTCCGAGTCTATTTTGGAAAGGCGCCGATAACAGTATATTCTGATCATGCGGCGGTAACTAGATTGTACTCTGTGAAAAATTTATCCCCAAGGTTAATAAGATGGGCACTCAAGCTGCAAGAATATAATCTGGTAATCAAGCATACCCCCGGAAAGGAAAATATCGTAGCAGATGCCCTGTCACGAATTAAATTAGACGAGCAGGGTAATACCGTAAAAGTTGCAATGCTGACAGCGTGTACAATAAATTCCCGAGAAACTGTAATAACCGAACTGGGTAAGGATCCTGAGTTTGGAAGTATTTATGAGTATTTGAAGGATCCTGAAAATTTTAGCCACCAAGATATTGTGGCGATAAGAAATAGGGCGGCCCATTACGAACTAATAGATGGTCTATTATTTTATACAAAAACTACGAATTCCAACAACGAATTTCGACCTGTTATCCCAGCTAGTCTTAGATTAAATATCCTGCAAGAGCTCCATGACAGCCCTTTAGCTTCTCATGCTGGTATTCGAAAAACTACTCAACGCGTACGCGAGGCAGTCTACTTTCCTGAACTGCAAAAGTTAACAAGGGCGTATGTCCAGTCCTGCCCAACATGTCAAGCCGTTAATTATATTAATTTCCGCCCGGCCGGGTTTCTAAATAGTATTAAATCCGAATTTCCAAATGAAATAATCGGCATCGATTTATTGGGCCCTTTCCCAAAAAGTCAGTTAAACAAAAGTCGCTATCTCCTTGTTATAGTTGATCATTTTAGTAAATGGACCGAAATTGTTCCCTTAAAACGAGCCTCCGCGAAATTAGTTACCGATTCTATTTTAAATAAATATATTTTAAAATACGGGGCGCCCCTAAAAGTTATATCGGATAATGGTCCTCAATTTGTAAGTAATATATTTGAAGACATGTGCCAAAAACTGGGCATACGTCATTTAAAAATGGTCCCGTATCGGCCGCAATCAAATATAGCGGAACGGGTCAACAGAAATATAGTGAAAATTATCCGTAGTTATGTTAAAAATTTTCATAAAAGCTGGGATAACTATGTCAATGAATTTGCTTTCGCCCTTAGGACCGCAAAACATGATACAACAGGCAAAACTCCTGCTGAGTTATTTCTAGGCAGAAAGGTTATAACACCGTTAGATAAACTATTTTATGTGCAACAAAGAGCCCCAGAATTTAAAATGGGTGATATAGAAAAACTAATAAAAGAAGCAAAAAAGAATACGGAAGTAGCACAAAGAAAACAAAAATTGTATTATGACTTGAAACGACGGGGAGTAACTTATAAAGTAGGGGATGAAGTACTAAAAATTAAGCATTCACTTTCTTCAGCACCAGAAGATAAAACTGCCAAATTTTTTCCACGCTTTGAAGGACCATATGTTATAGAAAAAATAACTCACGCTGTTGTAGTGTTAAAGGCAAGAAATGGTGAAACCTGTTCCGCAAATATGGATCAAATTAAGCCCTAATTCGATCGTAATAAAATGAAAATCTTTTCAGATCTTTTGCAGGATCCGGTACGGCAGACACCGCAGGTACAAGTTCCAGAGGTGGGAAAACGACAAGTACAAGGGCAAGCCAATGAGAGACAGAACCAAGTGAAAAGAAAATTGCCCCGCGGAAAAACTGAATGTAAAAAGAAAAAGAAGCCATTCCACCGTCCAAAAAACAGAGTTCACGGACACCCCCAGAATGAAGAAGGGAGAAGGACGACGTATGTGGAAAAGACCGGGAGAAAGGACGGCAACTATAACCCGGCTGTGAAACGGAAGATTGACTCATCCGACAGAACTCTCCGCAGCAAAAGTCGCCGAACTGCAGAAGGGCCATCAGCGGCGGAGGAAAAAGTACAAGAAAAATTTGAACGGCCAACAACGAGGTCCAAGCAGGATCACGACAGAAGTTTCCCGGTTCCACCAAGACCAGCTGCCTTCAAACGGCCAAGACCACAAGCAGAGCACAAAAGGAAGATGTTCAAGGGTGGCCGTTGTGGTAAAAAACGGGAGCTTCCAGAGGAAAGCACTGAAGGGCGAGCCCGTACAAGAAGGAGGATCAACCAAGCTACGGTCTGCAGCACCTTTAAAGACTGGGCCCAGAAAAGGATGTCTGAATATTACAAAGATAAGTAAAATTTTATGTTACTTTACAAACTTAAGTTAATCTTTCATTCTTACTGCAAGTGGCAGATTTCAAGAAGTTTTACCTCATGCGAGGTCTACCTTTATCGCCAAAAGGGCGAGAAATGAGTTGTGACCGATTTTCTTATTATGTTTTGCAATTACTCGCGCGTAAAACTAAAGTTGATGTATAATAGCGTTGTATAAAGACTTAAATATTGTAAAAAGTTATTGTATAAATTTTATTTAAAACATTCTAACAAGAAAGAAGTTTTAGTCTGAAAGACTTTTTGAAATGTAGTATTATTTCAATGTAGAAAGAATTGGCACTTGCTTTGAAAAGAATAGAAGTTAACAATGTACAACTAATGTATGTTTTCAAATGTGTAAAATTAACGGCATGTTGATATGTTCTTGTATACATGTGAACTGTTATTTTGAATGTTAAGAAATACCGTGATATGGTAAAAGTGAAAGTAATGTTAAAAATTTGTTATTCGTGTGACTGTAAAGATTAAATCATGGTGAATATGTGTTAAAGGTTGAATGATGTAGTTAGGCTCTCTGACGCTACACTTTAGAGTTAGCCACTTTCAGAATAGTACCTCAGGGTCTAGAGTTGAAATTAGGGTGTGTTAAGAGGTCTCGTATGTTGAATTTTAACACGTTAGTGTTTTGATTGTAGGAGGAAGTGTGGCACACGTAGACAGAAACACATTCGTGGTTGGTGTTCTTTTACAACACATGTCACGGGAGAGATAATTAAAATAGTCATGAATGAAATAAGAATGTTAAGAAAAGTATATTCTATATGTTATTTGCAATGTCATTCTGTAACATTTCATTAAACTAGTTTTCCTTCCAGATCTCTGGAAGGAACCAGAATTGAATAAAGCTCCTGTTTAGATGCAGTACAGATGAAAAAGAAAAAAGATTGTTGTATATTCCGGGAGCTGCTATTGTAACAAATTTCTTTCTTTTAAAATTTTCTAGTTTCTAGCTAAGTTATGATTGTAAAAGGTTGGCCTCGCGTTAGTTTCTAGAGCTAAAAGTTTTCAACAAGGTCGTTTTAGACCTCAGTTTCAAACTAATTAACTCTGGCGGGAAGTATGTAAGGATCTTAAGTTTTATCAACGTTTATTTTATTTTAAATCTTTACTATCACTTCTTATTTTCTACTTCCGGCCAGAATTATAAGCGTGAAGGAGTTTATGCAAAGTTGTCTGGCGAACGCCAAGTATTTAAGTGTGGCCTTTTTGCCAAGCAGAAGAGAGGAAGCCGTGAGTTCGAAGCAGGCCGCTTACCTTAGAAGTTACGCAGTTGCTACTTTGCCTTCCAGGCCAGAGGTTTTAATCCTCTTGATAAATTAAACGTATTGTAGTGTTCACAGTCTCTGTGCTACATACGCTTCCTGTTATTATAAGGCCAATCTTATTCTAAAGTTAAATTAGAGTTTAGTTTTATTTTGATATCTTTTAAGTTAGACCCCGAGTGGAGGGTCATTGTATTCCGAAGTACGGAAGTCATTGTATATAAAGAAAAAATAAAGGGTTTTGTATACCCTTCGTCTGTATCCTGTCTACTTACTACAATTAGTGAACATAGCTTTAGTAAGCTCTCTGTTCTAGTCAGGTCATTGTATGTTTCCGAAGAAGGTTAGAAGAAACATTGAACCTGATAACTTTTCTTCATAAATCAAACATAACTTTGATAATTCAAAATTTGTGATAATTTAAATTCCTCTTTCCCTGATGAGTTTGTAGAGGCATTAAGTTATTTTAAAACAAGAGACATGAAAAATGAGCAATGCCCTCTCCAGGAATCGAACCACGGACCTCTCGAAGACCCGCCAAGCATGCAGACCAATACACCACGAAGGCACGCTAAGAAGGTGGGAGAAATATGTTATATACTCCCCCTTTTAAAGGGCACTGTTGATTAATCATCAAACTCTAGTGGTGGAGAATCGTCATCAACCATCATTTTTAGTTCAGGCGGCACTATAGAGATATTGTTTCTTTCTTTTTTTTAATGCAGTAGAAGTAAAAAATTAGCGACGCCTTCACAGGGAATCGAACCACGGACCTCTGGAATACGCGCCCAGCGTGCTGACCACTACACTACGAAAGCATGCTAAGAAGCTGGGAGAATTACCTTATACACTTCCCCTTTTAAAAGGTGACTGAGGTTTTATGGGACCCACTCGCCAAATCCTGGGTGTGGAGAATCATCATCCACCACTCTTTTAGTTTGAGTGCCACTTTAGAGACATTATGTATTTTTTTGGAAGCAGAAAAGATGAAAAATGAGCAATGCTCTCGCCGGGAATCCAACAACGGACCTCTGGAATACGCGCCCAGTGTGTAGACCATTACATCATGAAGGCATGCCAAAAAAGTCGGAGAAATACCTTAAAAGTTTTATCAAAAATGGATACTAACTTTTCTTAATAAGTCAAATTTCCTTGGGTGCTGTAATCAAAATTTCAATTTACTCAAAATTCAGAATTTTGAGTAAGTTTATTTTTTCCCCTACTTTTTCCTATTTATCCTAAATTCATAGAAGTTGTTCTAACTTCTCAGGAGATTCTAATCAATTGAAACCTGGAATGTTAACAAATATGTAGAAGTCTTCGGTAAAAAATGAACTTCCCCTTTTCGTCCTGACAAGCAAATGAAATATTGTAACATGAATACAAGTCTGTATCTCAAAAATTGTCCAGAAAAGCATCCGTTCTCTTAGCAGATGTTCCTTACACACTTTGCTTTAAGTTAATTGAAAGAAAATCTACCGTGGTATGTAATTTAAGTTCTTCGAAGGCAGTGTTTTGTCAATATTCAAATTTTTTACACATAACAGTAATATTTGTAATAAATATTTAGAGATATCATGTATCATACAGCATTATTTATTAGGAAAGAACACAATTCTTGGTTTAAGGATGCTAGCATATGAGAACACTGCAGCTTGGTTTCTTGATCAATGCTATATCTTTTGGTACCTCTAAATTTTAATAGTAAATTATTAGTGCTATGTAACTCTTGATTACCTTGGCATTAATTAAATCACACTGTTTCCTTTGCTTGGTCCTAATACTTATATAATGTGCCATATGTGACTTCAGAAAAAAATCCAAGCTGTTGTCAAACTAAAATGAGAAGCAATGATATAAGAAGCATGATTGCCAGTGCCCAACTTAGCCTAAATGGGGACTTTACCAAAAACCTTTTTGGGACCCTCCTATGCTTTACTGCTTCAAACACGCGAACTTTTTAGATATATTTAAATTTTTATAGTAATAAACTTTCTAGTCGATTAAGGGCCCTTCTGTGATGTGGGGGCCTGGGGCAACTGCCCCGTATGCCCTTGCCTTAGTCAGGATCTGATAATTACATAACCTACAAAGTATATATTTGAGGACTATATTTCCCACCTATTTGAGTCCCTACTGTCATACTTTGCTTTCTTCCTTGAAATTGATATTATACTGCTAGCTGCTAAACTTGCTATACCATGACTGCGGCATGCAACAAATGTCAAATTTGCCTAAAGTACTACATGGTGGGATGTGCAAATAGTTAATGATGAGCATTCTAGCGCATGCACACAAAGCAGGTATGAATAACATCTGTATTGTGTATAATTGTAAAGTCACACCGCGATTTTCATTTAGAAATCACAACTGAACATCGGTCGTTTGAGTATTACGCCTACATATTATAAACGAAAAACTCCTACCAGCACCTGTCAGAAATCGACTGCTCCAGGATTGGAGGGTTTATCGGTCCACTAGCGCCTAGAGGACAGCCATTTCGTCTCGGCTTTTGCGGGATTGTACAATGACTTCACGTGCCCTGAGTCAGGAATTTGGCTCCTCATGTTCAGGACTACGAGTGTCTGCACAGACCGCGCTATGACGTCTGCAGCACCACGAACTGTTAGGACTGCGACCGTTATTGCGGTTTTCAATTGATGACGCAGCAGAGACAGGCGTACGTACCAGTAGATTGACGAACGACGATATTGGACACAAGAGTACCATCACATCCTCTTTGTAGAGGTTCTGCTTCAACATCATGATGAAACTCGGTTCTGCGTCAGCCATCATGATGGACGTATCCATATATGGAAGTGTAGCAATTTTAACGCCCAAAAGCAGAGTACTTTAACCATCAGCTGTGTGCATTTAGAAAAATTATATGATCATCATGAAACATGCAAGAGGAATGAGAATACAGAAATGAAAATACGATGGAAGCCTATGAGTCTACGCTTAGTCACCATGCATAATTGGTCTCAAATTGATTGAAGAGCATACTTCGGAACACAAACTACACTCTTTTGCAAAAAATCCAAGCACCATGAAGGAAGTGGTTGTTTTTGATGAAATTGAATATATGTATAACTCATACACAGGTAATAAACTGATTAATAGGTCAAAGTTATAGTACCTGTTCATGGCTCACAATCACCCATTGAGTGTTCAAGTTAGTAGTTGGTCGAACCGCCTCTGGCGGCAATGCATGCTTTAATTCGTCGAGGCAAGGAATGGTAGAGGTTCCTAATGTCATCCTGCGACACATTCTGCCAAGCATTCATCAGTTGTCGCTACAGATCTGCGATATTTTGTTCTGCCTGAATCTGGCGGCCTACCATGCCATAAAGATTAAAATAGTTCCGACCCGGCAATAAGCCATACAGCATTGAATGCTGTGACACCAAAGGGTGTCTAAAAACTATTTAGCGATCACTCAGCCCGAGTCAGACCTTGGTAGTATCATTACGAATCCCTACCGCGCCTGAGCGCGCACTGAACAGAACGGTGCTTATAGTTCTGTGAAGGCCGCTAATTTTCTCCAAATTCCACTCCCAACGTATGCGCAGAATAAGTGAGCAGCGTGGGGGAGGTCAGGTCCGATTAACTCGCATAAGTAGAGCAGCCAACTCATGCATTTCCGTCTCTTCCCTACGTCGACGAAGGACCCACGGAGAGGGACTGATAAACATGGCCCAAGATCCCTAAAAGTGAACTCCTGACGATTGAAAAAAAGACAACTGTAAAAGAGACAACTATTCACTGACGGCAATGAAATTATGCTCTCAGAAAACAGCTATTAGCACTACAGCTTATCACAATATCGCTGCCGATCACATTCACTCAGGACCAGGTTCGGAGCCTGTGCAGCCGTACAGGGCGGTAGCACTTAGGGAAGACAAATTTTTTAGAATTTAGGAAGGCACTGGGCGGCAGAAGTTAAGACAGCAAAGACTGCACCGTGGGGCAAAGAACCTACCATTGGCCCTGCGTACACTCCTTCATTGATGCTATTCCACCAGATGCTAATGTTAACTTTCAAGAGAACGATAGTCACCGTGCATAATTGATCTCATATTGGCTGAAGAGCATATTTCCGAACATAAATAGTGCCAACTCAATTCTTTGGTTTCAATCCTATAAGCACTTTCAGAAACAAAATTGAAACATAATTTCGAAACTTGATGACAAGAGTTTTTAATTGTTGATCAGGTTTATGCGCGTTGTCAAATGGTTGTAACTGTCGTCCTAACACGCCTCATGCATATCACTTTTGGGAAAAAAACTGAAGATCTGGCAAGCAAAAGGGAGGTTGTAATATTAAACAGACATTCCTTGGAGGCGTTGGCCGCATGCAGCTGACTATTATCTTGCTCAAGGATGATCGCTGACAAATGCCATAGTTTTGGCAATACAGAAGTTGGCAGGATCTTGTCCATAAATCATTGGGCTCTTAAAGTGCTGCGAAAGATCAGTACAAATTTGGTTATTATAGAATTTGGCTGCCTAGATAATAATGCCAGTATATACAGAGGTATGGTTGTTTTACGTTGACAAAGGGTACACATCTCACTGGGACTTCTATGCTGAATTAAGGTAAGCCAATCTTCTTCACGTATGAATCCCAAGCTAACGAAAATCATAATTCATCGCAGAACATGATCCAGTTCTAACCCGATACATTCGAAAATTATCAGCCGCAACACCAGAATAAACGTTGCTCTCAATGCCCCCTCTCCGGGGATCTACGTCGGAAAATCGGGAAGCTACTGTCTAAGATCTATACATAAGCAGTTTCGGCTACGTATAATCAGTCTTTACAGGACTAGAACCTACGTTCATTCAGAGAATGTTTCAGGACCATATGGCATCATTCAGGACCTGCAGGGACCATATGGCACCATTCAGAACCTGCAGGGACCATATGGCACTGTCTTGTCTGCCTATTGACTGTAGGTCGCAACATGATTAGATATGAGGCGTTTTCATTGGGTCATTGGCTCTTCGGTCCTCTGGTGCACTTAGTAGATGGAACAACACATCAAATATAATCATTGAAACAGGACTGGTACCCAGCTGGAACTTTTATTGACTGAGCGTTATCTTTCGTCCAATGTTATATATATAAAGTCCGTAGGAGACCGCGTGAGTTACGTCCGCCTGAATGGTCTTCTGCAGATCTGAGGATTTTTTCTGAAAGTTAATCCAGGGCAGGAGTTCGTCTCCAGTGTTCTGTTTTGCTCTCCATGCCTAGGAGTTATGGATATTGCAACAGACGCCGAAAATTCAAACCACCTTTCCTTACAACACTGTTTTTTAAAACTACACGTCTAGAGTATGTAGGTAAGTGATACTGAATGGTAGAAGCTTTCAACTAATTTGCAGTAACTCTTGCTATCCCACGATCCTTCCCAGAAACTGCCATTCTAGCTCTGCGTCTGTCCTTTTGGTGATTCTGAATGCCTTATTGTAATACTTAGTAACAATACAGTTGTAACTGTATTACACTCTTGTCAGAATTCTCGTTCTCAGGTCAGACGATGCATCAGTAAGATCAGTCCGTTCCCATGAAAGTGGTAATGCAGTCACTGTCGAATTTATTCATTTGGATTATATTGAGTATTCGGATACATTCTCATTAGCTAATGCAAACAAAACTGTGAAATAAGTAGTCAAAGTTATAGAACGTTGACACGTTAGTCGATATGCTTAACTGAATAAACCTTGCTCAGGCAGTTTTAAGTAAGACAAGAGAAGGCTTATATAAGCACACTGTTTTTTCGGGAAATGAGCTTGTCCTCACCTACACTGCTGGCCATTAAAATTGCAACACCAGGAAGGAATGATGCGACGAACGGTAAAAGCACGTGAAAGGAAGAAGAGATTTGGTATGCAAATGGATTAGAATTTAAGCGCATGCAAGGAGGGAGAAAAGACATCTGACGTATTGCATAAAAAAAGTTGTATAGTGGATTTCTCATTCGGAACGCGCTTTGTACGGCCAGAGTTTTCTCAGAATATCGTGTTATGCCTCAAATATTAAGACGAAATTCTTATCAGCAAGAGTCGGAATATGGTAGAGGCAGGATTGTTTCCCATAGAGAGTGTGGATTATCGTTCCGCGATATCGCCCGTCGCACTGCTCGACATCCAATCACTGTCATGCGAATATATAATCAATGGGTTGCTGAGGGTCATACTGAACGGCATGCAGGATCTCAACGCCGTCTCCTGACTAACGCTCGAGAGGACAGACATATTGTGAGGTTAGCCTTGAAAAAAACCGCACAAACACATAACGAACCATCAGTTAGGAAATGGGTATGTTTGCAGTACGCCGAGTATCCGCTCGTACGGTGCTTCGACATTTGCAGCAGAGCAGTGCTTAAATTGCACCGGAGCCCAGCTCTGGTACTTCTCAGTTTTCAAGATAAATTACAATTCTAGCCGGAGTGCACCGGAGCCCTAAATAAGAAGGCTGCGGCAATTCTTTTATGTAACTGAATAACAATTTCCGTAGAAATTTTAACTCGAAAATTTTATTTTTAGCAATAAAATTATATTAAAAATCGCTTATGACATTTTAATTTGTCGCTTTACAATTATTTTAGTTTTAATTATTTCAATAAATAATAATTATCAATTAAATTATAACGAATTATATAATAATTGTTAATTGAATTAAATCTATAAACTTTAATTAAATAGCTATTAATTAATTTGATTATAATTAACTGTTTAATTTTAAAATTATTAATGAGTTTAATAGTCATTTAATTTATTTATTTACTTTTATTGCTCTTTGCTGGCGGTCTTCCATAGGGCTCCGGCACTTATAATTTTAAAATTTAAGCCCTGCAGCGGAGTGAACTATCAACACGATGACCGCTACTTTGGCTTCCCTTGAAAATGCAGCGTAGAGAGAGACAGTGATTCTGGTGCACCAAACGACAATAAAAGAATGTCACAATGTTGTCTTTTCAGACATGTCCCTGTTCAGCGTGTTATATTCTGATGGCCGTATATGTGTCTGGAGGCAGCGAGAAGACTGCACGTCGTATGCCATACATATCTTTTTGCAATAAATATCTTTTTTGTATTTGCTTTTCTTCACAGTGTTGCTATTTTAATGGCCAACAGTGTACTACTGAAGTGTTCCTAACTGAAACATGTTTCGTTGAAAACTGTGTCTCGCCTAGCTAGCGAGATAATTTTATACTTAAACGAAAATGTTTCGTATGAAGCACTGTTTCTCGTTTGATTTCTCCAAAGAACCGGTTTTCGCATAAGTCAACTGATCAAACAAAGATTATATATTCGACGTTGTATGCATAGACATTCTTTCTGCACCTTCCCACGCATTGACTGTATTCTCAAATTGCACATTAATTCTTCTAACACTACATTTCCTGAATGTTTACGCCAGCCCAGAAATTTTACGAGTCATTCATTTTAAGTAATATAGTCTGCTTCTTATTTGATCTATTATTTTTCTTCCAGTCTTTTTTAAATTGCTAATTCTTCATCGATTTAATACATAGCACTGTTGATTTATGTCATAGTGAATGAACTTCATTGCGTTTTTCTGCGATTACATTTCGCTTATTTTGTGACATTGCATCCCCTTTTTTTTTACCAGAAACAATGAACTGTTTGTGTTTTCTGAAATATTAATGCTAGATAATTCATTGCTATGCAGCAACTTGATCAATATGGTTCAGAAGAACCGACTCACTTGTGCCAAGATTCGAACTTCAAATAAGCTATTTTTTTATTGTTATGCTTAAGTACATTAAGGACACTTGAAATCTGTCAGTCCAAAAGTCCTCTGATGTGGATGATAGAAAGCAAACAAAAGGTGTAAACCACAGGAATCTGTCTTTTCGGGTTTTATGTATCGAATCTAAGAAATAATTACCTATACTGCTGCAACATAAACACCACAAGTAACAGGTATAAAGTTGCACTATTATGAATATTCAAGATCTTTCCGCATGTAAAGACTCAGAATAAGTTAACACCACACTTATTGATATGTATAATGTATAATATAAGCAAATGATAATCTCCTTTTCATCGAGTTAGAATGTCATACAATAAACAGTCCATGTTTAAAACCATCTAGCTAATTTCCTGGTCTTAATCCCATATCAAGTAGAGTTATACCTGACTTTCGCAACTTGAAGTTACATGTTTTTTTAAATCATTTTTTAAACTCCAATATATGCATACAACCAATGATTGCATAAGAACTCTGATGGACAAGTGGTATAAGCAATGTACTAACTTACATTTCACAAAAATTTAGACCAGATTTTATGACAGCAATGTAACTAAGAATGCTTTAGATGTATGGAAAAAATTTAATGTTGTAAAGGGCAAAATTATTTTGTTTCCCAGTTGCTTAATGATTTCACTCCTATATATATATATACATATGCCAGTATTGGGCTCAAACACTACTCCTGCATGAGTAATGTCTACATGAGAGTGGAGTAGGTCAAACACTACTCCTGCATGTATATTTAGTTTATTAAATGAAGACTTTAGTTATTTTCCCTTTTTTTTAAGTGTATTATGTAAATATAAATAAATATACAGTCAAAAGTCGTTAATTCGGACACCCATAATTTGGAATGATCTATAATCCGGACATCAAAACTAAAAACTTTCTGCGCATGCGCCGCGTTGACACATGCGCAGAGGCGTTCACGCGTGCGCGTAAGACCTTTTACGACTGCGCATATGAGTGTGCGCAAGTGCAGAATACGTTTTCGCGTGCGCATTTTATGTATAATGGACGTATAAGCTAAATAATTATCTATTTCAGTTAATGTTGATGATTGCGTTGTTCCTTAATTTTCGAATTGCATCCGGCTTATTATTTTTTGCAGACTGTAAGAGCAATTTTATAAAAGTAAGCTTAAACTTTCGATTATATCAAATAGAATTTCCGATATATATTTGTTAATATGTAAAGGATCTAAAGCGAAAGTATGTTTTGAAATCCGAAATCTGTTTATCATTTTCACGCTGCTCGGCGGCGGGCGCGTAATGAATTGGAAGTTGATTTGTCAGCACTATCCTTATCTTCAGCGCAGATGTTTTTATTTTATTTGGCTTATAATTCCTTACCAAATGTAGTATTTCATCTCGATATGCTCCGTCTTTGATATGATTTAAAACAAGTTCCTCGTCATTATAATTCGCTTCCGATAGCGAAGAAAAGTGACAGAGGTTATTGAAAACAAAAAAATTTCGATTGACAAATTAGTCGGTGTTCTTGACACAGCAATTATAGGACTTGAACGGCGGAACTTTGTAACTGAACAAGAAATTATGTCTGTTTAATAGAATTAAAGAGAAAGTATTATCACATGAAACGAAGCAAAACTTAAACAACTTACATTGAAAGAAATGTTTAATAAAGTAAACAAATAAATATTAAGCTTTTTCTTTTTGCAAATTTTGATACCCTTTAGATCATAATTGTTCTTTATTTCATAAATTACGGTTTCATATTTTTAATTTTGGAATTTCTGCATGCCATTTTACGAGATTTAAACTGATGATCTATAATCCGGAAAAATCGATAATCCGGAATCGCCGAAGTCCCGACGAGTCCGGATTAACGACTTTTGACTGTATATATATTCAGAAACAGGTTTGAAACATATTCACATAGATATTAGATTTTTTTAATATGTACATATACAGTATTCTTTATTAGTTCAAAACTGAACTTCACAATATCATCTTCTAAGACACAGGTTCCCAAACTTTTCCATGTCTAGCAGCTCTAAAAAATTATATTCTTGCAGCCCCTAACAAAGTTTCTAGGGAGGGTGAGGAAAAAGAAAACAGTTATGTAATCAAATTTTAATAATAAACAAAAATAAAACATGGAACTAAAAAAAATATTACAAAATTTAATATTTGCATAAATTTTTCAAAACAATAATTAATAACTATTTCTATTCCTCTGTATTGGATATTTTTTTCAAATTGTGGCACTTTATTGTTAATAGCAATTCGCATATCTGCTTGAGCATCCAAGCGATTTCTGAATTTTGTTTTGATTGACAAAAGAGCATACTTCACAAAGAATTCCTTCACATGCAGAAAGGCATCTTTTTCTTTTGTGATTGTTTTCATGTCTTCACAGAACAAGACATCTTCCATTATAGCAACACTATGCTGTAGCACCCAGACAGGATAGTAGTTAATGACGCTGCCTACCATACCAAAAGGTTCGAGTTCAAATCCCAAAGAAAGCATGGATGTTGTAATGTAAGTGTGTAATGGTTGTTTAGCAAGGAGCATTAAAAGCAGAAGGTGAGAGGTTTGAGAGGTTGGTGGTAGGAGACTTTCTGACCACATTCAGAGCATTCTTCTTCAAAATTCCATTTTGATGGAAGCTTAGTACTTAGCAAGGCCCAGCAATACCTACCCACTTAGATATACAGGTGCTGGTTTTCCTTCAATCTGTCAGGTTCTAAAACAAGCTTATTTTTGTTGCCCATCAGTTATTATGAAAGGACAAACAAACATAAGTTTGATTTAGGTAATTCTGATTATAGATGCTAAAATATACATTATGAACATAAACTCTTTAGAACAAAACAATTTCAATAAATATCGATTTGATTTGAATATATTCAAACATCATATATACTAATATTTTCAGATTTTTTTACCATACAATGTTTACAAGAGAAGGATTCGGGAGACAATTACAAATTATTATTATTTTACAAATCTCTGAAAGCTTTTTATCAGTTTCAAAATTATTTGAATGAAACTATTTTGAATTTACTTAAAAAGTCATATTTTCATCCTTTAACTGAGATGCTCACACGTATGTATTCTGACTCAACACAAATTCAAACATTAAAATAAAAATAACACCAGAAACATATATTATAAAATTTAATTCAATCTAATACATTATTACTAGATGTAAATTAAAGAGTATAAAATTCTAAAATACATATGCAAAATCTGATGTGCACATCACATTAAATTATACAAAAACTGCAGATTTTGAAATTTAAAACACTGCTCAGTCTTTGTCACATGGGAGTCAAACTTCTCATAATTTCATTTTTTATAATGAGTATAAAAATGTCCCAGATATTTTTGCAGACATAAGGAAGCTGGAGATCGCATTAAAATAGATTTCGTTATTTGTCAAAATAATTTTAAAAAAAAGTTTTACATTGATAAAACACAACTATTTTCATCATTTAAAGCATTTCAATGATAATTGGGAGTATAGACTAGGGCCAATGATTGTGAAAATTAAGGCTATCAGGTTCAATGTTTCTTCTAACCTTTTTCGGAAACATACAATGACCTGACTAGAACAGAGAGCTTACTAAAGCTATGTTCACTAATTGTAGTAAGTAGACAGGATACAGACGAAGGGTATACAAAACCCTTTATTTTTTTCTTTATATACAATGACTTCCGTACTTCGGAATACAATGACCCTCCACTCGGGGTCTAACTTAAAAGATATCAAAATAAAACTAAACTCTAATTTAACTTTAGAATAAGATTGGCCTTATAATAACAGGAAGCGTATGTAGCACAGAGACTGTGAACACTACAATACGTTTAATTTATCAAGAGGATTAAAACCTCTGGCCTGGAAGGCAAAGTAGCAACTGCGTAACTTCTAAGGTAAGCGGCCTGCTTCGAACTCACGGCTTCCTCTCTTCTGCTTGGCAAAAAGGCCACACTTAAATACTTGGCGTTCGCCAGACAACTTTGCATAAACTCCTTCACGCTTATAATTCTGGCCGGAAGTAGAAAATAAGAAGTGATAGTAAAGATTTAAAATAAAATAAACGTTAGTAAAACTTAAGATCCTTACAAGGCTAGGTAAAGGTGTGTGTGTGTATATATACACATTAGGTTCTGGCAATTACAATAAAAAGAGAGATGCACAACTATAGCAGTCCCATATACAACAAACATTCTACGGCTAATCTTTTTTAGTTATGTGAGATAAATACATATGTATGTACAGAAATCATTGAAAAAATTCCTTTTGGAAAAGAAGTCGTTTATTCTGTGCATATATACAGATGTTATGCAAAATTATGCATGACTTTATGATAACTCTTATGACAATGCATAAATTGGCAGAGATTTTAAATAAAACTATTAATTTTTTGGGAATCTGACACAGGAGCCCAAAAAAAAGTTTTTTTTAGACAGCAATGTTCAAAAGTAGAGTTTTATTTAAATTTTCTGTTAAAGGTTGTTCTCAAATTTTGTATTTTTTTAATACAATATTTTGATTTACGGTATAAAATGGGTTTATAACCAGAACATTTTAAAGTTTTTAGTCATTCTCAGTTTTATTTGGGACAACAAATTAACAAATTATATTAAAAAAAAATGTATTGTAACTTTTTTAAGTTTATTTTTTAACAGTTTTAAGATATTAATATATATTTATTTGGTTTAATAAAAATATACAGTTTAATTTAAATATTACAAAAGCCTGATGAACAAAACTGAATTAAGAGTATTAATGAACTATTAAAGCAACAGATTAATAACATATTTAATTTTATAGCATACTTCATTTAAAATCTTTCCTAAAGCAGTTTTGAATAATGAGAATAAATATGGCACTAGTTTCAATTCACTAAGCATCATCAATTTAAAATTTTTTTTCTCTCACAGTTTTCCTCAAAGCAGCTCTTTTACATAATAGGAATAATTATGCCTACGAACCTATTGGCCTTTCTATACATCTAACTTTTAATTTTTCTATTTTAAAAGGGTCAACTTTGTGGTAAACTTCCAACTCGTATTCACGACGCGAACGACCTAATATTAATAATACGACTACGAACAAAGACAGATTGAACAAAAGCTTGGCTACTTTTGAACAATGCACTTGGCTCTAAAAGTTATTCTGGTAACCTTACATTGCATCAGCGATTTCGAAAGGCATCATGGGAAAAAGTACACATTTTTCGGTAAACTTCCGGTATCAGGGACTCAGTTATCTGTAAAATTCCGAAGGTGTGAAGCACGGAGTATAATGAAGGAGGTGAAACTGCCTAAAACGATAGAAAAACGGTTCCTAAAACGGAACCTAAAACCTTGCCTAAAACGGAACCTAAACGGTTCTTAAGTAGAAAAACGGTCCTAAAATGTCGCGTTCACTAGATGGCGCTGTTCCGTGGGCAGACCGCACATTGAGTTGAATAATGTTAAGCAAATTACTGCGCATGCTTGATGGTGTACCTTTGGCACGGGGAGAAATATTGGCGACTACTCCGTGTTTATGCCCTTGTGACGATGCCTCTATGCGCTTTACGCCCACGTCTGAACGCACGTGACCACACTTTTCTTCTTCTTCTCTTGCATATAATTCATTGCGCATATATTCATTCATATTCATCAACAATTTGATGAGATTACTTTGTCACGTTAACTAGTCACATTTTAACTTGTAATACTGATATTTGCATGAGCACTCTTATCTGAATTATCATCAGTGACGTAATTATGACCATTCCCGTAGCCCTCGGACCATTCGCTAAACTGCAGTCAGTGGTGTCTGAGAGGGCTCTGTGTGATCACCGTGGCAAGCGGCAGCACGATCGCTGCGCTCCGTAAAAAAGTGAAAATATTTCCTTTCCTCTTGGTGATTATCAATTAAATTTCTTTGAAAAATGTTTATTTTTCCCCTACAAAACCTATATCATTCCAATGAATTTCGGCTCCGATGTTGACGAGAATAAAACAGCGGACAATGTAAGGATGTACTCCAAAAGCCTGGAATTTTAAGATAAGTACTTTTCTTTCATCTAAACTAAATCAAATTTCTATAAATAAGTGCCGTTAAATCAATAAATCTTAATTTTTCATCAGTTTAAAGCATTAAAAAATACTTGAAATTGCCATTGCTTGTGGCTTCCTTTGTGTATCAACTCGAAACAGACGCCAGCGTTATCAGTTCACGTCTGTCAACACTTACAAAGCCCTTAAGGAATCTCGAGAGAGGGAAAATTTGGGGATGAGAGGAATAATTTGGGCATCGCGCTATTTTCCTCTCGGATCTTCTGGATTCTCTTTTCTTTCTAGATCGCTTGAATATAGTTTCGCCTTTAAATAATATTATACCTCACCGATTTTTTCTCATACTGTTTTTTGCTATCTGTTAAATGTCCATATGTAAGGGATGGTTTATTCTTCACCGCCTTAAATGAATTTTTAGAACTATGAGCTTATATAAATAACAGTGTGCCTCATTGTGTTATATTAACATTATTTAACTAGTAATAAATTATGATAGTAAAATAATTAATCTTGTAATAAATTATGATAGTTAAATTAATAAATACTGTTTAATTTGTGTTTTTAATACATATACTCAGTAATTTACACACATAAATATATACATATATATATTTTTTGTGTGTGTGTGCGGTTGTGGTCTTGTATTGTATATGGTTCTATGTTGTTAGTCTGCTGCTGCTTTTTGAAAAATGTATGAAAATGTTGAGAATGAAAGTAGCATAAGTTACTTTGGTTAAATTAATATATACTTTTGTTTGATGACCTTTGTTGATATCTCAGGATGCAAGCGTACATGTTACTTTATATTCCATGCTAAATACCTTGATACGAAGCATTTTAACACCGTCAATATTTGTTTTTTCCCCAGTAATTTTTTTTTTTTTTTTTTTTCCCTCCATTATTTTTGGGCCATTTATTTTAAATTTTATTTTGTCCCATCTTTTCTTCCTGGCCTTTTGAACTCGTACAAGATGTACGAAGTTCCTTTTTACTCTCCTCAAATACGAAATTGCCCCTCTTTCTATATACCTTTCCTTCGCACCTATGCTTGATTTTTCGCCCATCGGTGCAGAAAGACTTAGCGGGTGCAAAACAAGACATCTGTCTACTTTGTCTGTCTGTCTGTCAGTCAGTGGTGTCTGCAAGAAGCAAGACTTTTTGACCAATAGAAAGATAGAATATAGAAGATTAGTTCTACGGATAATATCACACACATTTGTTTACAATATCTAACATTTCCGGTTTAAATATGAAAGAAGCGCGGTAAGCATTCATTCACATGTCAAATTAATCTGTTTTGTTTTGGTTTCCCAATGCGAAATGGGGATCTTTATCTCATTTAATTGCATTTCTCATATAACTTAGTCTAGTTAATATCTAAAAGCTTAAAAATTTTGAAATTATTGAATGCAGATTTCTTTAGCTGTTTGATTATGATGAAATGATATGGCGATCTTGGAAACCGTAAATTTCATATTCTTACTCTTTTATAAATCCATATGGGTAAAATCCTAGTATAGGGTACGGTCTTGGCGGGATTTTGAAAATTGTCACCTACACCAAAATGACCCGTTTAGAATGGAATGAGATGTTTGAAGTAAATTAATGAGAATTTCCTATTTTTTATGTAATTAATGACTTTATTTAATATCAGTTCTATGTACACATCGATCTATTTTCACTTAAAAAGTCAAAGAAAATTGACAAAAATCCAATTTTTCTTACTCTTATAAAAAGCGCCAGACAAATAAGTTCTGCACTTTACCCAAAAAACGATTTTCTTCAGATTTAAATCCTTGCTCAGTTAATCTTTGGATTATGGTAACTTGGCGATTTTTTGGCAAAAATTTGGCGACCAACCGTGCTACAGCAACCTGCTAGTTCTGTTTTGGACTACATTTTGTTTTCACAAAGTAAAGGCATATTTTTTTTTACTCAACATTTTTTCCAACAATCTGCTAGCCGAATTACGCTTATACTAGAACTTTTATGGAACAAAAGTGCTTAATCATGATGAAGATTAGGTGTGAAATTGGAAGAAAGTGCGGTTAATCTTTGGATTATGGTAACTGGGTGATGTGATGGCGAAAATTTGGCGACCAACTCTGCTACAGCAACCTGCGAGTTTTTGTTTGGACGACATTTTGGGAAGCACTTCCGCAGAGAACCCGGTAAATGTAAACATTGCCAACTTTGGCGATAATAGTTCAAACTAGGTAACCCAGCCGATTTATCGTTTTCGCTTGTTCGAAGTTTGCAACCATTTCTCTTGCGTTCATTTTGTTGAAATATCACTGTTGTTGTTCGCATATGCAGATTTACATTATTCTTCTCTTATTTATTATTATTTTTTCTGAAATTTTAGCAACGAATAGATAGAAATATTTTCGTAGATAGAGACCAGTTCTCGGTTCGGGATGAAAGGAAGAAAATACGGCGGGACGGGTGAATGCTAATTTGTAACACGGCTGTTCACGTTGTGTGTTCTTAATTATTAACAGCTCTAAGACCCATGAGGTTTCCAACCTCTAAAATAATTTGTTTCCGTAGGCCGCAAAAATATGCATGTGCATTTTAAATAATTAAATAATGCTTTTATTTTTATTATTGGTTATTGTCATCTAAAATTAAGAGAATAAATCAATTTTTATGGCGTAAAATTTTAACAAGATAATATATTGTTAATGCTTTTTTAACAATGACCTGTCAGAGGATGGTATGTGTGACATAAATAGATGATTAAATTGAAATAAAAAATTATTATTTTTTATCTAAGATGACAGAATAGTTTGATGCATCACCATGGTCATCAAAATTAGCAAACCACTGCTGATGTAAGGAATATATTGTTTTCTGTGTTAATTGGAATTTAAG
This sequence comes from Stegodyphus dumicola, assembly GCF_044657685.1. NCBI lineage: Eukaryota > Metazoa > Arthropoda > Arachnida > Araneae > Eresidae > Stegodyphus > Stegodyphus dumicola. The sequence goes on from NC_140776.1 coordinate 43,598,616, forward strand.
ACAAATTTTTTTCGTTTCTCACGTTTAACCGGTTAATTTCAATACATTAATACTAGTTTATAATTTTAAATGAATTTTTATTTCCCTTATAAATGCTTATATATTGTCTTATGCTTAATATATTCTTTTCTGTGCTAACTTGAATTTAATTCAAATTTATTTTCGTATATCACGTTTAACTGGTTAGTTTTACATCTACATGCTTATTATCTGTGAATTTTTACTACCATATGCTTGTTTTGTCTGCTAACTTGAATTTACATGCACTAAAAATCATGTTTACAAAATATCACATTTACGGCTCTGCTCATCGTCGATGAACCGTGAGCTTGGCGAGTAAAAATGCAACGGCGCGAACGGATTCTTTCCCGAAGCGCCAACGGGTTGTCTGCAGATGAAAACCCCCATTTTGTTTTCACAAAGTAAATGCATGTTTTTTTTTTTTTTTTTTTTTTTTTTTTTTTTTTTTTTTTTACTCAACATTTTTTTCCAACAATCTGCTAGCCAAATTACGCTTAGTTTAATCCTAGTATCATATGGGATTTGGCTTCTTTTGGCGACTTTATGATGAGCAGTAAAAACGAAACATATACGATGAGTAGTAAATGGGTCATTCAAAGAATATATATATAGTTATACACCAGTTAACTTTACATTTTCTTTTTCAATTAGTATATAGTATGTATGTAGTGATAATATATAGTGTATAGTATATACATAAACGTTCTTTGGGTCATTTTTGGTGTTGGCGCTAATTTTCAAAATCGCGCCAAGGCTGCACCGTATACTAGGATTTTACCTTACGCTTATGCTAGAACTTTTATGGAACAAAAGTGCTTAATCATGACAAAGATTAGGTGCGAAATTGGGAGAAAGTGCAGAATCGCAAACTGCTTGCCGCGTTTTTAAGAATTGCATATACACGGTATCCATGTACACGTCGACCTATTTTCACTTAAAAAAACATCCCAGAATTGCACAAAAATTGCATTGCGCACACTCTTGACTTTTCATGTACACTGCTAAAGTCCTAGTTAGTAACATTTACGCCTTACCAAAATGTCGCCAAACTACCTGTTACCATATTCCAAAGATTAGCGGAAAGTGCAGAATCGCCCACTGCTTGCCGCGTTTCTAAGAATTGCACATACACGGTATCATCCATGTACACGTCGACCTATTTTCACTAAAAAAAAAAAAAAATCCCAGAATTGCACAAAAATGACATTGCACACACACTCTTGACTTTATCCATGTACACTGCTAAAGTCCTAGCTAGTAACCTGTATTGCCTTACCAAAATGTCGATAAAAATAATGATGTAAAAATATTTTCATTTGAATGATGATATTTACGTATTAGTGCAATGACCTCGGCACAATTTGCCAATTTTTTACAGCTGAAAAAGGTAAAAGTTACTTATCAGGTGCAAGTTGGTGGTTTTCATGACATTTAAAAAAGATTTCCCAACTTTTGATATTTATCCTAAGTTAGCAAACATTATCAGCATGTGAATATAAAACATATTTTAGTAATTTAAAATTCAAAGTTATATAAAGATTACATGGTACATTAAAAAAGATAACTTGCATTCTTCTCCAGATCTTTCTGTATTCCCCCCTTCCACTGTTCTCCTCAAATACAAAGGGATCTTCTTTTGCTAATAAGAAGTCAGAGAATTGTAGAAATTCAGCATCACACAGATCTCAGCAATATTAGCTATCTACCATATGCATCTTCCCGTTATTCCCTTTAGAGATTTTGCAGCAAAATTCTATATTCCTGCAGAAATTTCACCTATTTTTTTCCATTGTTGACAATTTCCACAAATTCATTAAAATTAAGTTCAAGGAAATAAATATCACAAATTGTTTATGAAAACCGTTGGAACTTGGAATACATCAGAAAGAATACATACAAGAATGGCGATGTTGCTTGAATTAAGGATTGTTATAGTTTGGTTTATGTGATTATGGCAAAGCCTCGAAGGCTATCTGCCAAAGGGGAGGGATTTCTTTGTGGAGAATTTTCTAAGGAAAACTGGCTCGCATACATGTTACACGTAGGGAAAACCATGAAAACACTCATTCAGCCAGACCGTTTGCTGGAATCGAACCTCAGACCAAACAGCCAGTGTTCAGCGACTTTACCACTTGGCTGCTGGTGGGCAAGGATTGTTATGAGATTGGTTGCCAGAATTTTGCGCATTCTGAAAATTTTATGACTTCTGCTAAGGTAGTTGTGTTAACATGTAAGTATCGAATGAAGAACAAAGAAACTAATTCAAAAAACATCCGGTGATTTTTCTTCAATACATATCATTTCGAATTTAGCATTCTTTTTTGCTTCATGGGTCTATAAAACAGAATCATCTGCAAACAACAGGCACTTGACTCCAACTGAATTTAGTAACAGAATCAGATCATTAACGTAGGTGTTAAAAAGGTAGCAACTGCTAACTGCTGCCTGCAGCAATCCAGTTTGGAATAAAAAAATTTTGTGCTAATGTTTCCATAACATGTCCTACAGCTATTTTGGCCCAAGAACTAATGGAATCATATCAGTATCTTGGAACCTATCCTGAGATTTTTAATCTTAGAAACCTTCCTCTCCCTCCAAACAGAGTCAAAAGCGGATTTGAGATCTATGTACACAGCTGTCATCACGTTTCTATTATCTAAAGAATCTTTAATAGTTTGACTTAGTTATGCAACTTGATCAGTAGTTGACTGGTTTCATCTCCAGTTGTTTTGCTTGCGACAGGCCACCTAAATTCCACTGTAGAATGCTCAACGCACATATAGGCCAACTAGTTGCCACATGCCAATGTAGTAGACCTTTTAGCCAAATTATGAAATGTTTCTAGGGTATACAGCGATGGGTTAGGTGTACTAACGCACCCCCTTTTGAGTATATTAGGGCTACTGAATTATAGAGGATGTGCATATAACAGCAGACGAAATGGACAATCTTTCTAGAAAATGTATGTAAATTTCATTTAAAATTATTTTGTCTTACACATCCTACACTGAAATTGCATAATACAGTACAAAGTCCGTAATCCGGACTCTTCGGAACTTCGGCGATTCCGGATTAGAGGTTTTTCCGGATTATAGATCATCAATTTAAATCTAATAAGATGGCATGCAGAAATTATACTATTAAAAATATGAAACCGTAATTTATGAAATAAAAAGCAATTATGATCTAAAGGGTATCAAATTTTACAAAAAAAAAAAAAAGCTTGATATTTATTTGTTTACTTCATTAAACATTTCTTTCAACGCGCACGTGCGTAAAGCATACGCACGAAATGTATGCACATTCATTACGCGCATGCGTAAAGTTTGTGGTCCGGATAATGGACGTCCGGATTATGTACTTTGTACTGTATAACTTTATTATGGTACATTATGGTTAAATGCATCATAGCATATAGTGATTTTATGAATTGGATTGAATCTTATTTGAAGAAGGTCTCAATTTCATAATCTCATGATTCATGAAATATCTGAATTTAAAAATTAAAAACGTTATGTGATATTAATATGATAGGTTTTTTTGTTATACAGTCAAAAGTCGTTAATTCGGACTCGTCGGGACTTCGGCGATTCCGGATTATCGATTTTTCCGGATTATAGATCATCAGTTTAAATCTCGTAAGATGGCATGCAGAAATTCTAAAATTAAAAATATGAAACCGTAATTTATGAAATAAAGAACAATTATGATCTAAAGGGTATCAAAATTTGAAAAAAGAAAAAGCTTAATATTTATTTGTTTACTTTATTAAACATTTCTTTCAATGTAAGTTGTTTAAGTTTTGCTTCGTTTCATGTGATAATACTTTCTCTTTAATTCTATTAAACAGACATAATTTCTTGTTCAGTTACAAAGTTCCGCCGTTCAAGTCCTATAATTGCTGTGTCAAGAACACCGACTAATTTGTCAATCGAAATTTTTTTGTTTTCAATAACCTCTGTCACTTTTCTTTGCTATCGGAAGCGAATTATAATGACGAAGAACTTGTTTTAAATCATATCAAAGACGGAGCATATCGAGATGAAATACTACATTTGGTAAGGAATTATAAGCCAAATAAAATAAAAACATCTGCGCTGAAGATAAGGATAGTGCTGACAAATCAACTTCCAATTTATTAGGCGCCCGCCGCCGAGCAGCGTGAAATTGATAAACAGATTTCGGATTTCAAAGCATCCTTTCGCTTTAGATTCTTTACATATTAACAAATATATATCGGAAATTCTATTTGATATAATCGAAAGTTTAAGCTTACTTTTATAAAATTGCTCTTACAGTCTGCAAAAAATAATAAGCCGGATGCAATTCGAAAATTAAGGAACAACGCAATCATCAACATTAACTGAAATAAATAATTAGATAATTTTAGCTTATACGTCCATTATACATAAAATGCGCACGCGGAAACGTATTCTGCACTTGCGCACACTCATATGCGCAGTCGTAAAAGGTCTTACGCTCACGCGTGAACGCCTCTGCGCATGTGTCAACATGGCGCATGCGCAGAAAGTTTTTCGTTTTGATGTCCGGATTATAGATCATTCCGAATTATGGGTGTCCGAATTAACGACTATTGACTGTAGTAAAGCTTTTAGTCCGAGCGTCTCATTCCTGATATGGGGGACTACACACTATGGCCACTTACTTAGCCTATTTTCTTCAAGGTTCGTGATAATTGTATTGTGATGCAATGCTTATCCATCATTAGCACTAAATCATTGTCTGGTTACAGTTTGTTTATTCCAAATCATAGTCCTGTATGCGCTTATGATGGTTTTACAAATCTCTTGTTATCTTAGTATTTCATTAAAAGAAAAAAAAAATATGTTTCTGAAATTTTAAAATCTTCTGGTTAGTTTAAAGTCAGATAATGGGGCTTTTACTATACTTTGAAACTTATTTGCACAATACTATACTATAGAAACACAATACTATAGAAACATGAATGTTTCAACACCTTGTAGGCATGTTTTGTTCTTACAAATAAGGTCATCATTTGCTTGTTGGGTTTCATTTTCAGCTAGTAGAAAATTTTGTAGCAAGCCGATATAATTTCGCATGAAAAAGTTTGTTCCTCTCCCTGTTTGATTGCATGAGTAATGTTTAACATGGTGTACAAGTAATAAATCAACTTCAAAAATAATGTAATAAATGTTATGGCCTGATAAAAAATTGAACAAAATAAATAGAAGTGTAGCCTATTCATAATTTTTTCTCAGAAATATATTTAGTCATTCTTTGCATTTATGCATATTCTGGCTAGATGGAATAATTTTCCACATGCAAGAATAATTGTTAATACTATGTCGCACAATTTGGCAATAGTTTTTGTTTGTTCTGTGTTGTAATTTTATATGCACTTTACAAGTCTCTCATTTGCTTAATTTTCTTATCCCCCCTTTTTTTGTAAAAAGTGAAGGAAACAAAATTTCAAAATTTGAAAATATTCCATTTAGTTGAATCCAGATATTTGGGCTTTTACTGTACAGCCCTTCAACATAATTGCTATGGATGAAATTGCAGTATTTATGAGTTAAGGATCTCAAACAACAATTGATCAAAAGGGTGCCTTGTCAATCTTTATTTGCTGTACTAGTTACAAAAGGGCATGTGTTACTTTCACAAGGTGCACCCGTAAAGGAACTGGACAGTTTCTTACAAATTAGGAAAAGATTATTAAATTACAAATAAATTTATATCTTTCAAAATAAGTATAAGAGAAGTCTGTTGAATTGTTTTCACAGTTTTTTCAGGTCATCATTGAAACTAACCATTCACAAAATGCACATAACATTTGATTTAATATCGAAACTGAATTATTACTGTTGCTCAGACAAAGCTGATACAAGATAATGATTTGTCTGAACAACAGTATCTTACTGTTGTTCAGACAAAACTGTAGGGAGTCTAGCATTATCATCTAAAAAAAGCCATTGCCCAGAATCAAAAAGTTCCTTCTAACTTTCCTTATCATCAGAACCGTTCCTAGGCCATTGGCTGTCCGCGTACTTTCCTGGGATTTCCGCCCTACATTTAAAATAAATGCTCAATCAGTCATAAAAATTTTATTTCATATTCACTAAGAGCTTACACATGGCAAATTTTATAAAAAGTACTAACATATGACAAGTACTTACAATGAATTTAGAATATTTAGTCGTATCACAAGAGTCCAGCTACCCCTGATTTTTGCCGCCTGCGTACTTTTGCCAGCTGCACCCCCGCTAGGAACTGCCCTGCTTATTGTGTTTCTTAATTGAGAAAGAACCCCCTTGCAGACTTGAGCCTTTGAGGGGTTGGCTTGTTAAGGCCTGATGACTGAACTTGTTCCGGCCCGAACGGCCGAGGGTTTCACCCCTTGCAACAACAATAACAACCTCCTTGTAGAAATACTTATTAACTGATTGATTTTCAAGGGCAAATTCATGGTGACTAAGTCCTTTATGCAAGGGTGAATCAAATATAAACGAACCTTTTGTTTAAACAAAATTTATTTAATAGCAAACATCTACATTTCTACAAATCATTTTTCTAAATAATCTCCTCCTTTTATGATACATTTTGCCAATTTTTTCATTCCATTCTCATAGAATAAAGTTGGATGGCTATCTAATAAGCTGCACATGAGTGTTTTCACTTAATCGTTGGTCTCAAATCGCTTGCCTCCTCTTTGAGAGTTCCAACATTTGAAAATCACATGGCGATAAGTCTGGGCTGTAAGGTGGATGATCAAGCATTTTCCAGTGCATTTCCACCAGTTTCTGCTGCATTACACTTGCTGTGTGGGGCTGGCATTATTGGGGAGGTTCAACACTTCGCAGATTGGACAGTCTTATGTTTTGCCTAACTTGATCCTCATATTGACCACTAACTTGATCTTGAACTCTCTTGTCTCACATTGAAGTCTAACTTATCCAAGAGACTGCAGTAGTAAGTTTATAAGGTATTTCTCTTGCCTTCTTATTATGCCTTCATAGTGTAATGGCCATATTCCTGTTCAAATGAGTAAATCACTTCGTGTTCTAACTTGGCGCATATTTGAGAGGTCAGTGGTTCGAATCCCGGCAAGGGCATTGCTCATTTTTCATGTCTCTGCTTCAAAAATATCCTAATGTCTCTGCAATGGCCGGTACAGGTCTGTTCAACGCCATACTTTTTTTTGCTTTTGTTTGACGCCATACTTTTCGTATTTTTATTTATTTTTAAAATAAATTTGCATCATCATTCAGATAAATGCGATATGCCCGAGATAATATATATTATAATAGATTACTTTTTAGAAAGACACAGAATTCATTTTCTCTGCTAAAATATACTCCAGAATTGGAAATGCACTTGACAATATTACATACCTAACTTGTAAGTAAATATTTGTCATCTTAAGTATATAATCCCTCACTCTGAGTATGATTTGTCGTTATCTATTGAAATTATCAACACATGCGCATTTCTTATCTTCTCTAAAGAGCCCCGTAATCTATTTGGACGCGAGTCGACATTTTTTAATTCAATGTTAGCACTTGCAGCCGTAGAAATGTCTGGAAGCGGAAAATATATGACTAAGAGAGGTAAAGAAAAGTATGAGCATGATTGATATTTATACTGTTTCAATAAATATATAGAAAATGGAGCAAAAAAATCATGGCGTTGTGAAGTTGAATTTTCCAAAAACAATAAATGTAAAAGAAGAATTTATACTGATGCAGTTACGGGTGAATTTTTAAAACTTGTTCGCAATCATGCTCATGAAGGAAATGCAGCACGCGGGGAAGTTGTCCACACTTTAACATCAATAAAGCGAAAGGCTGTTGAAACACAAGAAATTCCGCTGTAATTCGCATTGAAGAAACATAAGAGCTGTCTGTTGGAGCATTAGGACAGTTTCCAAGTAGAGAAGCTGTAAGATTAGTTATTAAATGATGTAGAAAAGACATAAATGCAGCCCCGTCACAACTGATTTACAGGGCTTCCATTGAACTGCCAAAAAATTATAAATATTACGGAAAAAATAACAAAAATTTTGTTATTAGCGATTTGGGATCAGGTGATCAAGACCGAATTTTAATTTTCGGAAAAGACAGTGTCAGGGATTGGATTCACCGTGTAACAAAAATTTATGTTGATGGAACTTTCAGTCTAGCACCACATCTTTTCTCCCAGGTTTTTGTTATTATGGCCAAACGTGGAGGTTTCATATTGCCAATCATTTATGCCCTCTTCCCGGCAAGCGAAAAAATGTATACATGCATGATTAAAAGGATTCAAGACAATTGGCCACTTCTTAAGCGGAAAAAAATTTCTTTAAATTTCGAAATTGCCTTAATTAACACCTTTTCAAGCAAATTTTCAAACGCAGAATTTCACGGGTGCTTGTTCCACCTTGTGAAAAATATGAAGTGCAAATTAGCAGAATTCCATTTATTGCAACGATATAATACTGATGCTAATTTTGCTCTCTATGCATATATGATTCATGCGTTAAGTTTTGTGCCTATCGAAGAACTTGAAAATGCTTTAAAAGTTTTGAGAATTTACCTAATGAGTTAATCCCAATTTTAGATTATTTTGAAGATTATTACATTGGAAGGATTCAGAGAAATAATCGTCGCCTTCATCCTACTTTTAAACCAGAAATGTGGCCATGTTATGCTAGAACTTTAAATAACGAAGGATGCACCAATAATTTCACAGAAGCAGCGCATAGTCGTCTACAGTCCGAATTTCGTGTTTCACACCCCACATTATGGAAATTCATAGATGGTCTCAGACGTGTTCAAAAATCAATTGATCAATGTTATAAACAGTTTGTGCGTGGAGATGAACCGCCGCACAAGCGGAATAGGTATCTGCGAGTTGATATGAGAATTAAAGTAACAGTTCTGTGATGTAATCTTATAATTGTGTAATCTTATTTATTTGTAATCTTATTTATGTGTAACCTTATTTATCTGTAATTATATTTGTCTGCAATATAACTTCTTTGTAACCATATGTTTATTTACCATTTGTGTATTTTGCCTTTTTGATGCTGTTTTGGGAAATAAATTTAAAAAAAAAAAAAAAAAAACCTCCCTCATGCCTTGGGGCCTTGACGTTGGCGAGGGGGCTTCTTACTAATCTGGGACACAAAAAAAATATAGAACACTTTCACACATATACACACATATATTTATTTCAAATATGCATGCAAACAATCGCTAATTCAATAAATAAAAATCAGTCATATTACTTCATATTTATTCTAAAAATAAATAAAAATACGAGAAAAAATATGGCGTCGAACTGCCCTGGCGTCGAAACGACTTGCTTCAACAATGGCACCCGAACTAAAAAAGGTGGTAGATGGTGATTCTCCACCACCAGGATTTGGTGATTAGGTCCCATAATCCCCAGTCGCCCCTTAAAAGGAGTATATAAGGTTACTTCTCCCACTTCGGCATGCCTTCGTGGTGTAATGGCTAGTACACTCGGCACGTATTCGAGAGCTCCGTGGTTCGAGTCCCGTCGAGGGCATTGCTAATTTTTCACGTGTTCTGCTTCGAAAATATCCTAATATCTCTACAAGTTGCATTGATGGTCTGATGTCCGTGTAAGAAATTCACCAGTAGGACTCCCTCCAGTTCCAAAACACCGTGGTCAACACTTTTCCCGCAGAGGATCAAATTTTGGCTTTCATGGAGTTTCTTTTGCTTTTCCTTCTCCCCTCCACTCATGCTTGCAGGCTTTGATTGGGGGTGTAATGATGCACTCATATCTCATCACAGGTAACAGTATTCTGGAAAAAAGCTTTCTCTTCTTGAAAACAAGTTTGAAGCAGTCGAGAAATCCAAACTCATGCAGCTTTTTGATCACCATTCAGTAACTTTGGAACCCAACGAGCTGAGATTTTTCTGAAACCTGCTTTCTGATGACTGATTGGATACTTCCATAACTGACACCAAGTTTTTCTGAAATTTGAAGCACTATGCAGTGTTGATCCCATTCACTAAGCAGTGTTTTCATTTCTTACACTGGTGCGAGGACAACAGGGATGACCTTGATTCGCAACATGTTCACAGCCTTGCTTGAATTCGTTGCACTAAATCTTCATTCTTGACCATGGACGGATAGCTTCCCCGAACTCAGCATGCAGTCTGCGGTACTCCTGTCACTCATCATAAGGGCTTCTAAATAAATCATGGGACAAGCCAGATGATGTGGTTCCCTTACTCTAGGCAACCCCACCTAACAACTTCATCTGCCTAAACACATACAAGTACCAATATCTATGCTCAGCCAATAAAGGCTCGTTTATAATTGATTGCCCTATGTAATAAAAAAGTCCTCTCCCTCTGCATTTAGTTTTTTTATTTCTAGGTCATATTGTAATTTAATGCTATGATACACTTGAAAGAAAACTACACATAAAAAATGCACATTAGAAATTGTTGTTTTGTTTTCACAGCATGCTTTTCTATCTTCTTTTTGCTGTTCTATAAAAACCCAAGGCACAAACTGAGCGCAAATATTCCTAATTTTCAGATTTTTGATTGAAATTAACTTACAGCTTTCTTAGCTTATCCCAAGCGCATGTGAAAGTTGCTGAATTGTTACACATGTATCAGCTTTTACCAAAGAACAAATTTTCTCTACACTTTCCTCGTTCTTTGAAGTTGAGGGGCATCCTGTTCGTGAAAATACTGATAAATTAATTTCAGAGACAAATTTATAGCGAATAAATCTTATGTAATAAAAAAATGCGATCAGCATTACCTTAGACTTTAATTTTTTACTTCTATGCTTTTTTGTGTTGTTTTTTGCATGGAAGCAGACGGTCCTTTCTACTGTGCACTTGTCTTTTTGTTTCTAGTTCATATTGTAGACACCAGGTCTCGTCTTTCCCTGTGATACACTATAAGAAAGTGTCCTGTCTTGCAGTAGTCTGCAAATCTTCACAGCAAACTTTTCTGTATTCTTTTTACTGTTTTGTCAAAATTAGAAGCAGGAATCAAGCACAAACTTTCCTTATTTTCAATTAAAATTAACCTATAAAATATGAAATCAGAGGATTTCTTTGCATATCCCAAGTCTGTCTGGGTTGTTACATGCCTGTCAGCTTTTAACAAAGAATTAATTTTCTCCAAATTTTCCTCTTTCTTTGAAGTTGAAGGCAACCCTATCTTTAGTTAATCTTCAGTGCTTTTGCACCCACATTTCAAGCTGTTGTACCACTCATACTCTAGTATTCTTGGTAATGAAGCATCACCATGTACTGTTCGAATCATCACTAATGTTTTGGTAGCAGATTTACCTAATTTGTAACAAAATTTATTGCTATAATGTTCCGTCATGAAGCAATTGTTTTCGTACCATGTCTTTTCTATAAATGAAAATACCTGTGGGGTTTTGATATGCAGATGACAAAATAACCAGTTTAAACTGGCTTTAACAAGAATTGAGATGTCACTTTTTCTTAACTTACATTTATTCTTTCACATTTTTATTTTATCTTTAGGTCTTTTAATTTGTATGATTGCTTTATGGATGCACCTTGTATTTTGTCAATTCATCTGGACAAAAAGAAGCCCTACTTGTACTCATCACTAAGTGTGAGGAATATAAATTTGAATGTGGTTTAGACATTTATGTTCTTAAGTCACTTGTTCACCTTTCCTTCAAAATGAATAAATCTATGCATTTAAGCAACAGTAAGAAAATGGGTTGATTTAGCATTGTCACTTGTTTTACAATGTGGTCAAAGAAGTTTGAGATTCAACTAGTGATGCACTAAAGGAATAAAGAATTTGCGCAAAAAGAAATAGATCAAGTAATGATTCTTGCAGGAATGACTGCTTATTTTCAGATTCTTGATATTGTGATAAACAAGCCATTCAAGGAGTATCTGGCCAAAGTAATCAGTGACTACATTAAAAATAGAAAAGAGAAACATTGGCATGGAAACTTTGTGAAGCTAACTGCAAGAGATTGGGACTTGAGTGAAGAACTCATAGGGTATAATTATTGACAGATGTGTCAATGCATTATGAACATGCTAATGGACAAAAATTGCATATTTGGGGAGCTCGTCATGCTATTGCCAGACATGAGATATTGGAACTAGCGATTCTATAGGAAATGGACTCTCAAGAAATTCAAGCCAGTTCAGTGATAAAGTTCCAAAAGAAAATGACATGACCATACTTGAATAATTATAAATTTGTGTTTTTGAATAAATGAACAAATATAGATTCTTGTATGTGAATGTTTGAATAAATATAGAGTATTATAAATGTCAATTGTTTTGATGCAAGGTATTCCTTGACAATATATTCCTTGAAATCCTTGACAAGATATTCCTTGAAAATCAACCCTATTGCATCTTTTGGGGCAAAAATCAATATAATAAATCCCTAAAAATGAGATCTGCCTCTTTTTCAGGAAAATACGATAATGAGATTCACTCACTTGAACAGAAATTAATTTGTAGCCAATAAAAAGTACTTGCATGTTAACAAACCCACCTTTGTGCAATTTGGTGATTTTTTTACAGATGAAAAGGTAAAAGTTATTCATCAGGTGCAAGTTGGTGGTTTTTGCACCTTTTGTTTAGGAAGATCCCCAAACAGTCGATATTAGTCGTTAAGTCTGTAATTAACATATGAAAAGAAAGCATGTTTATCGATTTAAAATACAAATTTGAATTTAATCCGGACTCGTCGGGACTTTAGCGATTCCGGATTATAGGTCATCAGTTTAAATCTGGTAAGATGGCATGCAGAAATTATAAAATTAAAAATATGAAACCATAATTTATGAAACAAAGAACAATTATGATCTAAAGGGTATCAAAATTTACAAAAAAAATTTAATATTTATTGTTTACTTTATTAAATATTTCTTTCAACGCGTGCATGCGTAAAGCATACATTACGCATGGTCGAAATTAGAAAATTGCAACCAGAAAACTATTTGATGTGTATTCGTGATATTTATAATGAATTTGATTTAAATCATATCAAAGACAGAGTACATCGAGATGAAATACGAAGGTAAGGATAGTGTTGACAGATCAACTTCCAGTTCATTGCGCGCCACGACGTTCTTCTCCCCTGCAGAGCAACGTGAAATTAAAAAACAGATTTCGGAATGGTTAGAGAAACAAAGGATATGCCTTTATCCATTTTTTGCAGCAATTCCATATTTTGTTTGATGGAAATCGAAACATGCTTTCGCTTTGTAGATCCTTTGGCAGCTCCAGAACAGGAAATTCTGTTTGACATAATTGAAAGTTCAAGCTTACTTTTATAAAATTGCTCTAACAGTCTGCAAAACATAATAAGCCGGATCCAATTCGAAGATTAAGGAACAACTCAATCTGCAACATTAACTGAAATAGGTAATTAGATAATTTTAGCTTAGCTTATACCGTCCGTTATACGTATTATGCGCATGTGTAAAGTATTACGCGCATGCGCAGAAAGATTTTAGCTTTGAAGTCCGGATTATGGGTGGCGTCCGTATTAACGACTTTTGATTGTATTAAATAAGGATTACATGATAAATTAAAAAATAAAATTCATGTCAAAATTTTTCTGTATTTTTTCGCTTTTGAGTACGCAGCGATCTGCTTTCACTTTAAAAAACAGAATTGTGAATTGCAGAGACTTGATATTGCTCAAACCTTGGCAGCACTAGCTACCTATACCTAGCAAATGCATCTCCTCATTGTTCCTTTTAGAGATTTTGCATCAAAATTCTGTGTTCTGAAGAAATTTTATTGCAGCTTCTTCCATCACTAGCAAATTCCCCAAGTGTATATTTTAAAATTAAGGCATAAAATATCATGATTTGGTTATAAAAGCCATTGTAATACAACAAAAAAAAACACATGCAAAAATAGCAACATTGCTTCACTGAAGGATTGTTATGAACATGGTTGTGTTGGTTGACAATGCAATAACACGTAAGTACTCAGTCAAATAAGGAGAATCGTAGCATGATAACAAATTGCTTCTTAGGTTCAAATACTAATTTTTCCAATAAAATGATGAGAATATAATATGAAAGATTTTGGTGTAAAGGTAACTGTTTTTATTTATGCCATTTCAAGAAAACTGTTTAAAAAATTCATAATTAGGATGGAAATATAGAATGGGGAGGAATAGAGATCTATTGCAAATAGAGACCTTGTAACCATATTTAATTTTTGTCTGAAGTGTCTAGTTTGCAGCTTTTATAAAACAGTTGAGAATTTGGATTTATTAGGTAATCACAAAGCATGTTGCTTCTGTCTGCCTAAAGGAACAAATACCTTTGTGGAGGATTTTGCAGAGAAATTGGCTATTATGTTATGTATAAAAATTTAAAAAAAGAAAAAAAGAAGAGTATGCAGCAATCCTATCTGCCAAGATTTGAACTCAAATGAGATTTATTTATTTATTTATTTATTTTTTGTCCACTTGGCTTTTAGTAGTCTTCAGAGAGCTGAGGAATTGAACTCATTGTATAATAAGAGAAGATTATTATGCATTCCAAATCTAGTAGTCTCAGAAGACATAAAGAAAGATCCTCTTATATAAAAGTATTAAAAAATTTATTCATAGCTTTAACAGATCGTTTGTTGAAATTGTTTCTGCTCAGTTTTGATGCAGGATGATAATTACTTTATTCCTTGTGTAAAACTTAGTTCAAAAAAAAAAAATTTTTGATAATAATTTATTAGGTAACCCCATTTTGTAAAGTAATTTTAGGTATATGATCCGCACTAGTATGAGTTATCCTCAGCTAGTTTTAGCATGATTAATTTATGTACCTATTTTTATTTTTAAAAGTTTAATTTGAAATAAAGTTTATATTTATTTTTTTTTACTGTTTTTTTAAACTTATTTATATTTGTCAGTAAATATAATATCCTATACTACTAATATTTCTTATTATAAATGTCCTTATTTCAATTTCTAGCCTTTGAATGTATTTATTTATGATTTTGTTTATTACTTATTTCTATCTGTTGTTTGTAAAATATAATTGACTTATAGAATTATTATCATGTAGTATATTAAAATTTTCATTTTAGATGTGGCTCAAAAATGTTGCAAACTGTACTTGGTTTTTCTCAGAAACCACAACGAATGACACAAGTATTTCGATACCCTGAATCTCTTCCTAAGGAAAAGGCTGTTGCATCTTTAAGTAAAAGTTTCAAAGTAAGTTGAAACATCTATTGATATATGAAGACATGTTTCTTAGTCACCTCTGTCAGTTGCAAAATTGAAAGATTAGTCACCATGGTACTTTTTAATTATCCTCACCCCAGTGAAAAGTTGCTAACTCATTTGCCAATTTATGTATCAGCAAAAAATATTTGTTTGGTTATCTTTATGATCCATAAGTCCTTTTTATTCATAAATTGAAACAAAAAGAAGCATTTCATGAAAAATAAAAATTTTATGAAGCAAGGGGAAAAAAATTCCATATCTGTGACAATATTTACATTTTTATAGTTGAAAGGTGCAATTTAGCAAAACAACTGTTAATTATGTAGTATGAAAATTCATGTGTACTCAAACACATACGTGGGCTGTTTATTGTCTGTGTATACTTGACACTAAAATCGGGCAATTCCATTGAAAGTTAGAACCAGGGATACAGTTAATCAGAAAATACTGCTGCCAGAATTGGCAAACTTTATTGGTGGCTTTTTAACATGCAATGTTTTTAATTTTTAGACTGTTTTAATTATGAAGTTTTTTATGTACTATCTTGATTGAATTTTAATCAGTTAGAAAAGAAACAATATTTTTTTATGTTAGCTTCATTATTTTTAATTTGCAACATTTAATTTTCTCTCTTACTTTAGACCATGTGATGATATTTCTTCTTCGTTAATTTTTCCCCTCTAAAATGCTGGCCATTTTTAACTTTCCTTCAGATGGAAAATAAGCAATATTTTTTTTTCCCCCCCCGATATCAGTCACGCTTTCGTATTCTTTACTATTTTTACCTCCTGCCGACCTGTATAGGAACATAATGTTTTTGGTAAAAAAAAAAAAAAACTGATAATGAGTTTTCAATGAATAAGCATGAATTAGGGTCCCCCAAACACGTTTTTACTATTTTTGTCATTTTTACAGTGAAGTCTATCTGCCTATCAGTATGTGTGTGATGACGATTTTGTTTGCAATAAATATTTTACAGCAGGGGACCTACAGCTATCAAGACCTGGGATGGCAATATCCCTGAGCCCCTTCCCCATTAGAATGATCACCATGTAAAATGTAAAGACAAATATAAAATTAACATTTAATTAAAATTAAATAGTTAAAATGATTTGGGGGGGAGGGGAACCTAAAGGGGAAAAAAAAAAAAAACAATTTACATATAGCAGGCAAATAAATATTTAAAGCAGCTTATTGTGAACATTGACTTCTGAAAATGTTTTATAACTTTATCAAAACTAATGTTTTTAGTTACTGCATTTTTACTGGAAAGGAATACCAAACCATTAAGTCTTACATGGCTCATTGTTAATCAACTTCTTTGAAAAACTTTTCTCATAAGAAGCAACTGAAACATACACTATAAAAAACTCTAATGCCAAATATAAATTAGGGACAGATACTTTGAAGTCCTTTTCCACAATAAACTTTCACGTTTTTAATACAACCTACTCTTAAGCTTCATCCTTTTTGTATTCCTACATATAGGTGCATATATTTAAAACCTTAACATTCTTTGGAGCCCCTTTTCCCCAGACAGAGGCCTGGGGCACTTATCTCCCTCCCCCCATCTGTGTGCCCTACTCTTATACTTCCTAAAATACATCTAAAATTCTTATACATCTAAAATTGCCTTACTTCCAAAAATTTCTGTGTTTAAGCTTTCTGCATTCATCTAAAATTTTTTTTCAATTGTGGGTACATTTGGATAACCTGAAATGGTGCATGAAGCCCATTACAGTTTTTAATTGACAATTAAAAGTGGTACTTTACTATTATAGTTTTGCAGCACTCAACATAACATATTTGTGCAATTGAACGAGCATTTCTTACAAATATTTGAAGATCAAAATTAATTTTGGTTTGTTGATACAATAAAAATAACATAGAAAAAAAATGGCAGTATTAATTTCAAAATATTTATTTTAAATACAAACACTTAATAATATTACTTAATTAAAAACTAATTAAATTATGTGTTATTAAACTGCTCAATAAATATAATATTTAGTAAAAAAAAAAAAGAGCAAACGTTGGTTACATTGGCATAAATTTAGGAAAACCAGTTTTTACACCTGGCCAATTTCACATATTAAAAAATAGTCCAAAATTTCATATTACAGACCTTTCTATTTATTGAAATAAAAAATTAGGTTTTGTTTACAAATGATTAACTGGAAGTGACAGTTTACTTGAGGTCATGGGCTGGTGATATTAGATTTTTTTTTCCATCTGAAATATTAACCATGTTACTATCAATAGTAAAAGAAACAGGATTGTTGGGCTTCCTGGAAAGCCAGGAAAAGTCAGGGAATTCAAAAATTGAGCAAAGAAGTCTGGGAATTAAAATATTTTACCCAAAATCTGAAAAAGTCAGGAATTTAAACAGCAGTTCATCCAAAAAAGCAATTTTTGTACCAGCAAAGTCAGGACTTCGGCGATTCCGGATTATAGATTATCAATTTAAATCTGGTAAGATGGCATGCAGAAATTATACAATTAAAAATATGAAACCGTAATTTATGAAATAAAGAGCAATTATGATCTAAAGGGTATCAAAATTTACCAAAAAAAAAAAAAAAAAAAAAAGTTTGATATTTATTTGTTTACTTTATTAAATATTTCTTTCAATGTAAGTTGTTTACGTTGCTTCATTTTTTTGTGCTAATACTTCCTCTTTAATTCTCTCTTCTATAAACAGACATAATTTCTTGCTCAGTTACAAAGTTCCACTGTTCAAATCCTGTAATTGCTGTGTCGAGAATACCGACTAACTTGTCAATCGAAATTTTTTCGTTTTAAATAATCTCTCTGTCACTTTCTTCACTATCAGAAGCGCACATGTGTACACACTTTACTGGCTTTATGCGCATGTATAGTGGACATGCGCATTAAACGTGCATGCGTAAATGCTTTATGCGCATGCATAAACGCATTACGCGCATGCCTAAACGCATTGCACGCATGCGCAAGTTTGCGGCTTTAGGTCATTCCAGATAATGGACGTCCGGATTATGCACTTTGTATTGTATACACACACACACACACATATATATGAATAGAATTTAAGAACTGATTAGTGTTTGGAATTATTTTCTGGCAAGCATTTCTTAGCTATTTTAACTTTATGCTTCATAGATTAGTTTTCCATTGTATATCAAATTTATGTTTGTCCTCTAAAACAATTCTCCTTCATTTCTTTTATCATTTAAAAGTTTGCTGAAGTAACCCTTTCAATTTCCTTCATAAACAGGATTGAAATTTGATAGAATGCAGGATTTCCATCAAATTTCAATTTGTAAAAGAATGCTGTATTTCCCAAATACAGTACAAAGTCTTTAATTCGGACTCGCCGGGACTTCGGCGATTCCAAATTATAGATCATCAATTTAAATCTGGTAAGATGACATGCAGAAATTATACAATTAAAAATATGAAACCGTAATTTATGAAATAAAGAACAGTTATGATCTAAAGGGTATCAACAAAAAAAATCTTAATATTTATTTATTTACTTTGTTAAATATTTCTTTCAATGTAAGTTGTTTAAGTTGCTTCGTTTTTTGTGCTAAACGCGCATGCGTAGCATTAAACACGCATTGCAAAAAAAAAGTTTGTGGCTTTGAGGTCCGGATTATAGATCATTCCGAAAAATGGACGTCCGGATTACAGACTTTGTACTCTATCATTTTCCTGGAGGTGGAACCTTTTTAAGTAAGCAGGAAGCATCAATGTGCAGTGAAAATTTGATTGACATCTGCATCTCCAAAAATTCCCATTTTTTTGCTAATTTTTAAACATTTTAGATAGTTTTTGTTTCTTTCAGAGAGATCCTGTAAATTTTTCCAGTCTCTAATAAGCTTGTCATATATTATAGTGCATGTCTTCTTTTTTGAATCTTGAATGAAAACCTTTTTGGTTCACACCCCCAGGGCGGCTTCTTTCGCTAGAGCATTCGCTCTCTCATTCCCATGATCAGTGTGAGCTTTGATCCAATGTAAATATGCTTCTTTCATAGTTCTAAATATATATGCTAAATTTCATTAACAATATTATTCTTTTGAAAGGGGCAGGAGAGCGCCATAAGAGCAGATAAGGCATCTGAGTATAAATTAATGTAATAAATACCCCATGGATAATTCCTTGATCCAGGATAAAGCCATTTTAATTGCCAACAATTCTGCTTGATAAACTGAATTTCTTGATTTTAAAGTAAACGTTTAGTAATCAATTTCAATACCAGGGAAAAATACAACAAAGGCACAGCCGATACTCTCTACAAACCCTGATCCATCTGTATAAATTTCAATTTCTTCAGCTGAAATATAGTCTTTATCGTAGGATATACCATAATATTCGCTAGGATGGCTTGAACTCAGATCATGTTCTAAAAAAGCCTTGCTGGTAATTGCTTTATCTTCATACATTATTTTATGTTTTATATTATATTTCAGACAAAATTTGTCATAACTAAATTTAAATTGTAGTGAGAGAGGCGGTACACCAGCCAGTGAGCACACAACTTCTGTCGGGACTGTTCTAAATGATCTTGTAATTGCAAGTGTCCAGGCACTCTGCAATGAGTTTAATTTCTGCCTTGCCTTGATCAGCTGCCCTGCTCGATCACCCCATGCACCAATACCATAAAGAATTTTCGGTATAATAACATTTTTGTAAATATCCCTGAGGGTAGAGCTTTTGTCAGAAAGAGTGATCGGAGTAAAAGTATTTTTATAATAATTTAAAAATTTTCTATCTTTCGTTGTATTGACTTAAAATGCTCTATAAAATTCAACTTATCATAGATCACTATACCCAGGTATTTAAAGGTATTCACAAATTTTATTCTTTTTTGATCATATTTCACTCTGGGGGTTCTAACATTTCTCCATAACCAAGGGAAAAACATATCATTTGTTTTTTCAATATTAAATTCTATATTTTGCTCAGTACTCCATTTCTTAAAAACATTTTCAAGCAGGTTAAAAGTAGCCTCTATTTTTCCGAGGGAGTCTCCTGTAATAGTTACCATAATATCATCGGCATAACAGATAATATTCGTATCAGGTACATTTTCTTGCAGTAATTTATTTGCTATGAGACTCCAGAATGGGGGAGCACTACATGAACCCTGGGTACAGCCTTTTTCTATTTTATAATGAAGAATAATTGTATTAGAGTTGCCCAGAAAAATTAATTCTCTATACTCCAGATAAATTTTAATTATATCAAGTAGATCTCTTGAGATGCAGACAGTAGGAAGAACCAGATAATAGTCAAATGCCCCTCGGTCATTGAAGGAAACCAGGACTACATGTTTACCTTGTCGCTTTTCTCTGACTTGTTGGATCACATTGTATAATGCTAAATCAGTAGACATATTCTTTCGATAGCCATATTGATTTGAACTGAAAATATTATTTTTTGTTAAAAAATGCTCAGGTCTTTCTGTGATGAGTTTATCTAGGATTTTCTCATGGGTCTTTAATAAACAGATGGGTCTATGTCCACCTGTAGATTTAGGAACAAGAATCAATTTTCCAAATATCAGGAAAAGTCGTTAAAACCATACATTTGTTGTAAAATCTTTATAAGTTTTACTTTCAATTAGTTATTATGATTCAAATCTTCTTTATATTACAAAATTCATCTTAAATTTATAAGTTACCTTAATTATTTCTGTTTTCAGTATGATTTTTTGCTTTGTTATATCTCAATACCAATATTCTTTTTATTCTCATTCACAGTTTGCATAATATCTCTTGCAAATTTTCTAAACAATTTGTAGTTACTAAATAAATCCTCAAACTTTGCAAATTTATATTTTTCTCTCACAGTTCCAGTCAGGCAATAGTCCTCGACAAAATGCTTTGAATCGCCGAATTTATTACAAACTTTACAAAGTCCGTAATCCGGACTCATCGGGATTTCGGCGATTGCAGATTATGGCTTTTTCCGGATTATAGATCATCAATTTAAATCTGGTAAGATGGCATGCAGAAATTATACAATTAAAAATATGAAACCATAATTTATGAAATAAAGAGCAGTTATGATCTAAAGGGTATCAAAATTTACCAAAAAAAAAAAAAAAAGGACTTAATATTTATTTGTTTACTTTATTAAACATTTCTTTCAATGTAAGTTGCTTAAGTTGCTTCATTTTATGTGCTAATACTTTCTCTTTAATTCTATAAACAGACATAATTTCTTGTTCAGTTACAAAGTTCCACTGTTCAAGTCCCATAATTGCTGTCTCGAGAATGCTGACTAACTTGTCGATCAAAATTTTTTCATTTTCAATAACCTCTCTGTCATTTTCTTCACTATTGGAAGCGGTACATTGAAACATGCTTTCGCTTTGTAGATCCTTTGGCAGCTCCAGAATCGGAAACTCTTTTTGACATAATCGAAAGTTCAAGCTTACTTTTTATAACATTGCTCTAACTGTCAGCAAAAAATAATAAGCCGGATCCAATTAGTAGATTAAGGAACAACGCAATCTGCAACATTAACTGAAATAGATAATTAGATCATTTTTGCCTAGCTTATACCATCCGTTATATATTAAACACACATGCGTAAACGTATTATGCGCATGCATAAAGTATTATGTGCATGCGTAAACGCATTAAACATCTATGCGTACGCAGAAAGTTTGTAGCTTTGAGGTCTGGATTATGGACGTACGAATTAAAGACTCTGTACTGTATAATAAAATAAACTACATAAAAACATGGGTAATGGCCTGCATATTATGCTGTATGAAACAGTCAAATAATCCAAAGAAAATCTTTGCTTTTATTACTAACTATTTATTTTTAAGAATAAAAATTAAACAACTACAGAAATTTTTCATAAAATATTTCATTCATTGAAATTAGTGCCTATGTAATATACTTTTCTTCCCAATGAGCTGCAAGTTTTCAAATCCTGTTTTTATGATATATTATACCCTCAAAAATAAAGTGCTTGCTGCTTCACTGTCTGTCTTTTCGAGAATTGTTCGTTTTATATGTAGATGTTTCAGGCTAGGAAGAAAACGTAAAAGTCTTTTGGAGAAATATCTAAAGAAGATAGAAGGTGAAGGAGTACATATTATATTAAAGTGTAAACTTTCTTCAGCAAATTTTATGACATAGATGGTTTTAATGTTGCATGCAAGATCTATTTCCAGAAGTTTCCATGATTTTCCTAACTAATGATAGTGCAAATAAGCTGTTTCACTGGTCATGTTAAATATTCATGAAAGTTCTTGATACATTAATTAATCTGAGATTATTTTAAATAGAAGTACCTAATTCTTTGTTTATGAAACAAAAGAAACTTTTTTTGGTACTATTCGGTTTCGAGGGCTGTAAAAAATTGCCGAACTATTGTTGATGCCAATGCTGACAAAAATAATTGCAGCAACCCTAATAATTGCGGCAAGAAAGGAAGTATAATAGTAAATAACTATCTAAGATTAATGTTTTAATTTAGATGAAAGATTAATTTCATATAATACTTTTTTATTATTATAATTTATATGAAAAAGGCTAAACATGACTGAATGGAAGCATAAGAGTAAATAACTATTTCAGATCATTATTATAATTTATATAAAAATTGCTAAACCTAACTGAATGGATGCCTGCATCACTATTTCGCTACTGAGTTATCGCTAAAGCATAATTTCATTTCGTTGTTTGTTCAGACATAATTTTTTATAATGAATGATGCTTTTTCTTTGAAAAAATTCTCGGTAAAGTGCAGAATCGCCCACTTATTTTTTTGCCGCTTTTTACAAGGGTAAAAACAATTGAATTTTTATCAATTTTCTTTTACTTTTTAAGTGAAAATAGGTCAATGTGTACATAGATAAAGTCAAGGGTGTGCACAGTGCCATTTTTGTGCAATTCTAGGATTTTTTTTAAGTGAAAATAGCTCGATGTGCAAATGGATACCGAGTATGTGCAATTCTTAAAAACCCATCAAGCAGTGGGTGATTCTGCACTTTACGCAAAATTGCCGACTTTTCGTCATGGGCAATTCCCAAATTGTTAAATCCATAGGATATCAAAAAAGGATTTAAAATAAAAAAAAAAAGGATTTAAAAATTAAACTAGTATGTCAATGGTGTCTTAAGAAATATAGAACTATATAAACTTACGCAATCTGAAATCAACATGTACGCTAGATTTGGCGCTCTGTTAAATGGGCGCGTTTGCTAGATTTGGCGCTTTTGCGCATACATTTTCGCTGCAATTTTTTTACGGCCCTCAAAACCGAATACTACCCTTTTTTTTAACCTGATATTAAATATTTGTAGGTTGATAAACTTGTTAATGTCCTGTACTCCATTTAATCATTGAATATGATCATATAACAAAAAAAGTGTCCATGCTCTGAATCTATTTCATTCAACAAAAAATAAATTTTCTATATCAAAATGATGATCACATATTAATTTTACTGACAATTTTGTGACAAAAAGCATAATGCCTTCCAATTTTCTGCTAGAAATTTGTGTATATATGTGTTGTCAATGAAAGACATGATGAAAAGATAAATTTGGTCATTCAATGTATTTTTTTAAGTGTGTACTATTTTGTGAATCATTGCAGTTGTCCTGTAGGTCATAAAAGTATATTATTCTTTGTTTTACCATGCTTATTTATGTTTGCTATAATATAATCAAAAATGTATTTTGCTGTTGTTGTGGAATATATTGTCAAAATGTCTTACATTTTCCAATTGTAGTTTTTTTTAAATGAAATTTGACAATTAATTAAATATTGCTTTGTAATTTTTGTAACTACTTTTATCTAAGGATTAACTACTAGCATTGGATGGCTTAAAGTTATTTTGAAATTAGTTTTTTATGTTTTCATTCATTAACTGTATTTTCATTTGCTTATACAAGCAGCTATTGGTGTATTTTAAATTTTATTTTTATTTAAAAATTACACAAATGATATTCAGACATCTATTAAAAGATTGATTTAAAAAGAAATCACAGATCTGTGAATGCTTTTACATTTTTCCTGCATGAGGTAAAGCTGTAAAACTTGATTACTTGATTTTGTAATTTGTTTTTATGAAAATTTTTGATAAGTATTTTTGATTTTTGCATTCATAGATCTTTTTTAAGTATTCCTCCCCCCCCTGGATTTAAATGAAGTAATCTTTGTTTATGCTGTATTTCATAGTGTCTTTCAACACTTAAAATGTGTACACATAAATAAGCATCAGCTTAATTTTTTTCTTAGGTGAAATCTTTCTCTAGGTATGCATTCAAGAATTTTTTTTCCCATTATCATTTTATAATGTTGATGCTGAATCTTTTTCATAGTACAGAGTGTTACTTTCATGCAGCGAATGCATTAAAATTTTTTTTTACAGTTAATGTTGAATCAAGGTTTTATCAAACCACTTAGTTCGGGCATACTTTATTTCAAGCCTCTGACTGTGCGATCCTTAGAAAAACTCTCTGATTTAGCTGATGTGATGATGAGCAGACTTAATGCTCAAAAGATGTTATTTCCTACTCTAATACAAGATTCAGTCCTGAAAAAAACTGGTGAGTTTAAATTATTAATTAAAAGTATCACTTTATGTTTAAAATCAAAATGAAAGTTTATCATAATTTTATGAAGTAGTGAATGTTATTTATATTGTGTTTCCTTAACAAACAGTTAAAGTTTTCTGGAGCATTAATCTGGACACCCATAATCCGGACCTCAAAGCTACAAACTTACGCGTGCGCGTAATACTTTTACGCATGTGCATAATATGTTTACACATGTGCGTTTAACCCTCTAGGCAGCAAGGCCATATATATACGGCCTAGAATATTTTGTGGTATCTGTAAGAACGTACATATACGTGCATATTAAAATATGTCAAAGAAATTAAGGCAATATATCAAAAGTACGCAATTCCAGGTGTGAAATACCAGGAGAGTTTTTACATTAAAATCAAAAAAATAATTTGTTCTCATTGTAGTTTTGGCAAATTTGTGCTTTCTTAGCGAAAACCCATGCCGCTCAGAGGGTTAATGTGTAACGGACGGTATAAGCTAAGCTAAAAATATCTAATTATCTATTTCAGTTAATGTTGCCGATTGCGTTGTTCCTTAATCTTCGAATTGGATCTGGCTTATTATTTTTTGCAGACTGTTAGAGCAATTTTATAAAATTAAGCTTGAACTTTCGATTATGTCAAAAAGAATTTCCGATTCTGGAGCTGCTCAAGGATCTACAAAGCGAAAGCATGTTTCGATGTCCATCAAACAAAAAGTGGAATTGCTGCAAAAAATGGATAAAGGCATATCCTTTGTTTCTCTAACCATTTGGAAATCTGTTTATCAATTTCATGCTGCTCTGTCAGCACTACCCTTATCTTCAGGGCAGATGTTTTTATTTTATTCAGCTTATAATTCCTTACTAAATGTAGTATTTCATCTCAATGTATTCCATCCTTGATATGATTTAAATCAAATTCCTCGTCATTATAAATATCATGAGTACACTTCACACATGCACGCGTTAAAAGAAATGTTTAATAAAGTAAACAAATGAATATTAAGCTTTTTTTTTTTTTTTTTTTTTGTAAATTTTGATACCCTTTAGATCATAATTTCTCTTTATTGCATAAATTATGGTTTCATATTTTTAATTTTATAATTTCTGCATGCCATCCTACCAGATTTAAACCGTTAATCTATAATCCGGAAAAATGGATAATCTGGAATCGAAGTCCCAACGAGTCCGGATTAAAGACTTTTGACTGTATAAATTTTTATGAAGCAGGAGACCTGTAAAATCGATTATACCCTTATTGACATTCTAACCACAAATCTTTCAGTTGCTAACCAGACATGCTACTACTTATACCACAAGAACATGCATGGACGAAGATATGATAATTATATAATGCTTATAATGGTATTAAAGTAATTAATTATTATTTTTTTTATTTAATATGCTGTAGGTCGCTGGGAAAATGCTGGTTTATTCAAATTGAATGACAGAAATTCATTTTCTTATTGCCTTGGACCAGTAAGTTCATTAATCAGTATTATAGAGACTATTGACAAAATAATAATACATGTTGTTTTCCATATCTGTCTTTTAATTTCTTGTAGTCAAATACAAATGAAACTATGCATTTCATTTGTTGTTAGAAGAAGCTTCCAATTATAGTCAGTAAATAAATTTTGAGATAGGAATTTTTGTTACTGAAATTAGTTTAGAAACTTATTAATTTCTATGCATATATAATTATTTCTTTGTTTTTCCAGACACATGAAGAAGTTGTTACTCTTTTGCTTTCAAATTTACATATATCTTACAGAAGTCTGCCTCTGCGTTTTTACCAGGCAGGTAAATTAGTTCTTTATGAAATAATAGCTTTGTGCTTTTACTTTTTTAAATATGCTTTGCATGCAATTATGACTAAAATAACCAATTTTCTGCATTTAAACTTAGTTTATTTCTAATTTCTCATATCTAATAAAAATAATGGTTTGAAGTTATTAATACTTTGCTATATGGTATTAAATTTATTATTTATCTAGCATAATTAATAATAACTCATATAGTAGATTATCTGGAATATTGTTTATCCAAATTTAATAAAATTTGTTGACTGGTGATATGAGTTTTCAAATATTTCCTTTCTGAAGCAAAATATTCCTTTCTTGGGATACTTATACTGCTCGACATTGAAAATGCAACACCAAGAAGGAGTGGTCAGAAATTTATGCAAATTTTAGAGTAGACGCACGCCACTGAATTATGCGATGATGTGAAATGCGCAGCTCTCCGACGCACGTGAAGTAAGATATAAGGGAAGGAATGTGCAGAATGGACAATATTCATGTCGTTATTTCTGCCAGACGAATTATCGAAGGAAGTTGGTTTATGTCCTGGAGGATATGTGTAATAGGAGAGAATGCCAGGTGGCCATCAACAAAGGTATTTCCAGCAGATAGATGATTTTGCGAGGGGTATGGTTATCGGACTGAGAAGGGCAGGTTAGTCCTTATGTCAAATCGCAGCTGATACCCATATGGATGCAAGCACGGTGCATCGGCTATGCAAACATATTTGGAACAAGGAAATGTGGGAAGAAACAGGGGTGCAGGTGCAGCCAGAGTGACGTCAGCACGCGCGGATCGACGCATCCGCTGACAAGCTGTGGCGGTCCCGCAAGTCACTTGTACTGCGATTCTGCAGCATGTGCAAGATACCCTGGATGTTCCCGTATCGACTAGAACCATTTTCCATTGATTACTTGAACGTGGCCTGCACTCACGGTATCCGTTAAAAAGACTGCCATTGACCCCACAACACAGACGGCAACGTTTAGAATGGTGCCGGTCTGGAGCGATGTGGATGACAGAAGGGCGAAACGTCGTGTTTTCAGATGAGTCACACTTCTGTTTATCCAGTGACAGTCACTGCATACGTGTGGTTTTGACGTGGAGACATCTAATCCGGCCGTAACTGTGGAACACCCCACTGCACGACAACGTGGCATAATGTTTTGGGGCGCTATTGCCTACGATTCCAGGTCACCTCTAGTTCGTATTCATAGCACTATGACGGCCCAGCAATACTTGGATAATGTACTGTGGCCGGTGTCAATCCCCTACCTTCAGGGGCTGCCTAATGCAATTTTTCAGTAGGATAACACTCGACCACACAGTGCTCGCATCTGCCAACATGCTCTGCAAGGTATACAGATGCTTCCCTGGCCACCGTACTCTCCTGACCTGTCACCAAATGAACATGTGTGGGATGTGATTGGATGCTGTTTGCAGACTCTGCCCCTGCCTCATTCAGAAGATGAACTGTGGCAAATGGTTGAAAGGGAATGGACAGCCATCCTCATCTGCACTCTTATTGACTCTACGCCTAGACATGTTTGTTCATGCATCGCTGCCTGCGGTGGTCGTACATCCTACTGAGCCGACGCCGTTCTCGCTCTGTATTCTATCATTTTGAAATAAAGATCACTTATTGCTGCTTGCTGTCTCTGTCTTTTTTCCAAATTTCATCGCTTTCTGACCACTCCTTCTTGGTGTTGCATTTTTAATGTCGAGCAGTGTACGTATTGACGCAACCACCTTGGTGCAGTTTGGTGATTTTTTGCAGATAAAAATGTAAAAGTTACTTATTGAGTGCAAGTTAGTGGTTTTTGTGCCTTTTTTTTAAGGAAGATTCCCAAACTATTGATATTTATCGTCAGTTGGTAAACATGATCGACATATGAAAAGAAAACATACTTTAGCAATTTGAAAGAATTATTGAATAAGGATTACAAAATGCATTAAAATAATAACTCTTACATTCTTCTTCAGATTTCTCTCTTTTTTAGTCCAAAGGGGCTTTGTTCCTGAAGGACTATTGTTTTCGTTTTGCGATTTTTGTGTCGATTCACTACAAACAGTGAATCACTTTTCAAACTGTTACCACAAAGTATTATCGCCCTGTGTTATATTTAAAGAAATTGAATAATGAAAAATCTGCATAAATGTATATATATTTCTCGCATTGTGATAAAACAATGGTACATAGAGCCATCGAATTTTGAAAGACTTAATCCTCCTATGAATATGAGCATGTGGAAGACCAAATTTGAAATTTGGAACTTGTTTTATTATCGCTTTCCTATTTTGTAAAACTTTAACAATTTTTGATTAACAAACTCAAGGATTTCAAAGTGAGCAATGGCAACTTTGTACAGAAAAAAACATTTTTATCTCCAGCACGTGAGTCTCTGTATTGGAAATTCTAAGGATATGCTCATCTTAAAACTATCTTGCGATATTGCTGTTGAACTGAATTTTATGGTTTAAGTGCGAAGAACGGGATATTTAATAAATAAATGTAACACACAAAATGTTAAAAAAAGGCCCCTTTGGATGTAATTTAAAATCTGAAACATTTCAAATTTTTTTTTCCCCACTTGAAGTACCCAGTAATCTGTTTTCATTAAAAAAAGTTACTAGTGTTTTTTTATTGCACTAGTAACAACAGAATTGTGGGGACTGAGCTTCATGAAATCCTCAATAATAGTGACTATTGAAGAAACGCATTTCCTCATCCTTTTCAGCAAAATTCTATATTCCTGCAGAAATTTTATCCCAGTTTCTTTCATTGTTGGCAAATTCCATAAGGTCATATTTTAAAACTAAGTTTAAGGCAGAAAATATCATCATTTTTTTTATAAAAAAACTTGGAACTTGGAGTGCAACAAAGAAGAATACATATGAAAATGCTTGCTTGAACACATTGCTTGACTGAGGAAGTGTTATGAGCATGTTTGGTTGAAGATTGGTTATGCACATAGTTCCCAAATTTTGGCCCATTCTGAAAATTTGGTGATTTCAATTAGGTGGTTGCATTAATACACAAGTACCCTTATTGACTTTCTAATAGTACTTATAATAATTATTTTCCCATAATCATTCTAACCATTCATGGATGATAAAGTAATCATAACCTTCCAAAATGAAAAAAGTGAAGCCAAATGCAAAGACCTTGAATTGAGTGATGTTATAAAAAATACTCTAGCTCGTACAATAGAAGAAGCTTTTCATGCCCTTAAAATTATAATTACTTGGTTTGAGTCCAATGAAAGGTTAGGTTAGTTTGGTTTATTTGATTAAACAAAGCACTTAAGAGTAGCTGCCTAAGGTGAGGAATGCTTTTATGGATAACTTTCTGAGGGAAACTGCCTTATATTCATGCTATTCATGGAGAAAACTACAGAAGTACACATGTATGTATCCCATTTGCCTGAAATCAAAGCCAGTTTAAACTACTAATGTTCAGACTTTATCCTTTGATATCTGAAAGACTAAGGCAGCTAATTCAACTCGTCGTTTCAGATTATTTGCTGAGAAGAAGGTATTCAGTCAAACAGAAATCAGTAACTGATTGTATAATTTTAAAAATGCCTTTTTTCTGTTTATTTTGCTTGAAATTTTAATTTTAATTTTACTGAAAATTTTTATTTAAATTTAAATTTAAAATAAAATATTGATATTTCAGAGTGAATGTGCTGTTGTATTGTAATGTACGTTTGTGAATAAATGCTTTGCCTAAAGTAATACCAAAAAAATGTGGCAATATATTATTTGAGCTTCTTATAGTCTGACAAGAATTGGGTAATCAATGATCTACTATACTGTATGAAATACAGTCTTCTTCTTCTCCTTTTTTTTTTAATTAAATAGCAATAAAAAAGTTATCACAAATCATCAGTTTGAAACAAAACTATCTACAAAAAATGTGCAAAGGAAAGGAAAAGTGTGGGGGCTTGCTACAATGATAGCAGATTTTTAATGAAGTTTTTTATATGTGATGTATCCATAATATTATTTTCTATTAATATCAATCACAAATAAATAAGATTTTTCTGAAACTTTTTGCCTGAATTTTTTTATTAAATTAATTGCAACTTTAGAAAACTCTTTCGTGTTAGCTATTTATTCACAGTTGATGTTAAATAAATATGTAGTCCTGTGAGAAAACTTTAAAACTATATTTTGATATATAGCCATGTAACACCATATATATTGATTTATATTCTTATGATTTAAAAAAAAATGTTTTGCACAAATCATTTTATACGTTTGTTTGATCAGTTATGGTAAAGAACATAAGGATGACCTGCAGGAATGACCAATTTTTATATCAGTTTGAACCATATAGTATAATTCAATAATGTTCAAGAGCCATAACTGTATTTTTATATCTTAAAAGTTGCAAAATTTTTTAATTTTTGAATAGTAACAGATGTTTGAAGTAAATTAACAAAGAATTTACACGCTTTAAATAGGTGCTTATTAATTATAATTATTTATTAACAAAAAGCTTTTTAATCTTACTTTCCATTTAGGAAAATATATTCCTTTGCTTTAAAAATTAAAAAAATATTTTTATGATACAATGAGCATCTTTTTCTCTTCTCTCCTCAGACTGAAAACCAAGTATTTTCCTCTGGTTTTTTAAATTTTATACCTGATTATAACTGTCAATTGATTTTAATAGGAATAAACTGAAAATGCAAGAAAACATAGAGGTTTCCACATTAATGTATGAACCTTTTCATTCAAATGAAAAGTTATGCATTAATTTGAAGAAAAAAAAAAAAAAAACACTAGTAATCTTTCTATGGGTAGAATGATAGAAGGTGGAATGAAATGTGTTGCTAAAAAAAATGAAAATTCAAGATGTGAATATTATTTTAAAGTAACTGTCAGCTTATCAGAGTTTTTGCATAAAAATAAAATTACAATTTTAATTGCAACAGATGTGAAAAGATGCAGATATCAAACTTAGATATAAATAATTCAGTTACATAATTCATTTGATGAGAACTGTCCATTAGATGTAGCTGGATTTTTCTCCAATGAAATTTCAATTATATACTGTATATACCTGCATATAAGTCGACCCCCTCCCCACTTCGACATAAAGAATTCGTAGAAAATAAGAAACCCGCGTATAAGGTCGACCCCCCACTTCCGAAATCGATCGAGAAACTTTGTAAAAATTTTTTTTTAAGTACTACATTTATTCAAAATCATCTGAGAAAAAAAAGTAAATATACGATAAAAAATACTTTGGTAAATAAACAAAATCAAAATCCTTTCAACATCCGATTCATGGTCAGATTCTCCAAACATTTCATACAACTCTTCTGTCGTCATTGGCTCATCATTATACATATTTTCAGTCTCGAACTCTGTATTGTTACAATCACTAACGAAAGAACGACCGTAAAATGGTTTTTTCATACGTAACGTAAAATCTATCTGCATTTTCCCTTTTTAAAAGTTAAAAGAAATATTCAAAACTGTTCAGTTATTGCGTGGGCTATTTTTATAAATTTTGACGTGTAATTTTTTTATTGCTGGATATTTAAGTCATGAAATTACTTCAAGCAAGTGACTTATTTGATAAGTCGTCCAATTTGAGTGCGGGAAGAAAACAACTGCATTATATAAAGAAATTTTTGAACTTCCGATCTTTTGATTTTTTATGGCCCCGCGCATAAGTCGACCCCCCACTTTGAAGTCTTTTTTTTGTCCAAAATATCTCGACTTATACGCGGGCATATACGGTACATTTATCTTGCCTTTTATGAATATTTAAGGTGCATCTTCAGTAGAATGTGTTTCTAATGTATTCATCGTTTTTAAAGTTTTGTAAGATTTCATTATTTTTGCTGTTATGCAAGTGGCTTAATATTAATAGGAAGCCTAGCAATTTCTCACACAGGCGTGAAGAACAGCACAGAAGAAGGGTGTAAATAGCCCTTTTATTCCCAAACTCTTTAACAAAAAGGCACGTACTTCATGCTCACAACATCACCAACTGCTTGCGGTGAGGAACTTAAGGATAATTTGACAATAAATTCAAATTGGTAAATAGTAATGCTGGGCCACAAAATTTACGTAAAGCTAACAGTCTGACTCAACAACCTATACTGGCAATAGACTTGATAAATGGCCAGAATGCGTAGCTGCAACTAAGATTAACAGCTGGAGGACAGAATAGCAACACATGCTAGCGAAATCACGCTCTGTCAAACCTTTTCATTCCGCCTGTTTAAATACTCTCTTCGCTTAACTTAATTTGCATTCTGGTGAGGAAATGCAAGTGGAAATAAGAAGCTCTGAAAAGATACCAAAATTAAAATAACTGGTTATTCAAACTAAGGGAAACTCTACAGTTTCAGTAGCCCTTTTTCTGCTGTCAAAATAGCCATTCTGTTCTTAAACCAACATCATATTCACCTATCAAAAATTGGCATGAACTTTATAGACAATCTAATACATTTCTAATAGTAGTAGTTATTTATTGAATCATAAGCTATGTATTTTTGGTATTTATGCATTATCCCCTCGACCGTGGAAGCTGGATACCATCAAATCATGAAATTTGGCAGATCCTGCACCAGTCATTCCTGGGGGAATTCTAAAGGAACTGATGCCTCTTTATTTAACATAGAATTAGTATTAGACCCATTTAATTTTTTATCTTTGTAAAAAAGGCTTTTGTCGATTTCTGCTATTTTCTTGGGCTTTCCATTTTACATGAAGGTCTTACTGATAAAAGAAAGTTTACAATTTTTAGAACGATCTGAATGAAGAATTGTTTTGAAAAGGAAATGTTTTGGAATAAAATTGACAGGCAACAGCTTATTACCTTTAATGAATAATATACTTTTAAATTAAGTTTAAATTTGCTACTTTTAAATTTGTTGTTCTTTCAAAATATTTCATGTATACAAGATGTGGATTGAAGGATGTGTTTTGTGCTTTCTGAAGAGAAAATATTTCTATTTTATAAACCAAATGTGTTGTGAAATGCATTGTATTAAAATTTCTAAGAGCAAAATGAGTAACAGGGTTAATCGGAAAGAGAAAAACCATCAGTTGTTACTTCTACATGGAAAAAATATTCCAAACGTATACCTGAGAAAGGTAACCTATTATTTCTAACATTTCTAAAGCTCAATTGTTGATAAAAAGAGAAAATTCACTGATGCAGAAATCATTTGAAGAGTCTTTCAATTCATCTGTAGCAACACTAAATAAAATAATAAACCAAAATTTTCAACTTAAGAAACTAAATTTTCACCTTGCTTTTTCTGAGACATGTGGCTCAATGCACAACAGTTTGCAGAACCCTGTATGAAAACTATTATTTAGCAAGAAAATAAATGGAAATACATCATGAAGTTTGATGAAATATGGGTGTGCCTAAATGACTGCCACAAAAAAAGGTCTATTTATCATCCAGAACAAAGAGGAAAAAGTGTACAAACCTGGGGTCTGTCAATGCAAACAAAGTTTTAGCAAGAAATTTATGACTGTTGCAGGATTCTCTTTCAGTGGAAAATTAAAAAGTGGGAGAAAATGTTAAAATCAATTTGAGTACTATTAAGAGATACTTTTACGCTTGATATTTGCAGAAAAAAATTTATCCCAGTGACTTTCATAGAGTAAAACTTCATCAAGAGTGAGCAACAAGTCATACTTTGAAAAGTACCATTACATTCCTTGAAAAAAATGGAAGACTGATATAGGCACTGCATGTATAACCTTTTCAGTATATTCGTACAAAGTCCCCTGATGCTTCACCTATGGACTAATTGTGCCTTTGTTCTCTTAAAAATAACTCTTTCTAAACGCAAACACACCACAATAGATGGACTCCAGAAAATAATAGTTATCAATTAAGAAATCAATTATCTCCAGAAAATAATAGATGTATGAAAACCCCTTCTATCATGGAAATCACAATGCCGACTTAGAGTTGAAAAGAAAGGCTATTAAATCAAACATTTAAAAAAAAAAAAAAAAAGAGAGAGAGATAGAGAGAGAGAGAACTTTTTACATTTTAAACATAAGTAGACCCAAAATCATTCTGAAAATGTGTAAGCATCCTTTATATGCTATTAGTATGAACTCCCACAATTCCAACCTGTCCCTGTTTTGTTGGCAATATTCAGCTGACCGTATCGTGTTGATCAATGCACACTTTTTTTGTAGTAGGATCCCATAATTTTGAAAATAATTCACTGCTTGCTGTCACCCTCCCCCTTTTTTTTTTAATGCAAGAGAAAATATAACAATGAAAATTTTATTTTATATCCTTATTCTTACAAGCAAATGGTGGCTTATCAAGGATCAGTCAGGGTTACATCAAACAAAGCGAAGATGTTATCAGTGTGTTTTTATGTCACGCTTATCCAAAACTGGCACTAAACCAAGCTACTTGGCAACAGTTTCATGGTTGATGGGATAATTTGCAAGTACAAAATTATTATTAGGGGAACAATTATCATAATTTAAGTTACATTCAAACTTATGACAGTGCTTGATTTTTCTGTCTTTTGTTAAAACTAATCAAAATAAATAAATTCAACTTTTTTAAAGAGTGAGGAGGAGAATTGTTATTTCATCCTAAATATATGCCCTTATTAGAAACATGTTTAGTGAGGCATTTCCAGGGAGGTTATTTTGTAAATAAAAGAAAGGTAGCTACAAAAATAATTCATTGTAGTTTTGTGATTAAATAGTTAAGCTTTTAAGATGCTGTTTCAGATATCTTTAACATCTTTTATATCAAAACTGTGAGTTTAATTTATGTTAATATAATTCAATTATAAACTCTATTTTTGAATTTCTGTCTTGTATCATAGAAAGCAAGTGACTCTAATGAATTTATGAATAAGCTTATTTTTAGACTGCTGATTTTGCAGCAGAGAATTGGCTCCTTTTAACTCTCCGAGCATTACGGGTTTAGCCCTGAAATTTCAAAGTTCCTCAAAATGTCATGAATAAGTTTTTTTTTTTTTTTCCATTTTAAGTAAAAGACTACTCTCTCACTTCGTACCTTGATTCCTTTTCTTTCAATATACATCCAAACCGAAATCGGATACATTAACAGCTAGCAGAAATTTTCATGTGTAATGAATAAAGAAGCCAGCCTTCTATATGGAATTTTTCAGCCATAACTCTGAGAGGGTTAAGTATCAAAATATATATATTTGGTGAGTATTCATGTATTGCAGATATGCTGTGAGAAAACGGTACATTTCAGTTAGTTTTATTAAAATTATATGAGTGAAACATTCACTTTTATTTTCTGAATTAAACTATTGTGGTGTAGTGACCGAAACCGCTATGCAAACCCTGGGTTGTGACATCAGGTTGAAAACAAAACAGCATAAAAAAATTTATTGAATGCTAAAAATATGGCTACATACAATTCTGAAGAGAAAAACTTATCTTTTTTAAAAATCAAATTCTATACATCAAATGTGTGAGAGCAATACGTGGCTCTCGAGCCTGCGTTTTTAACATTGCCAGTAATTTAATATTATTTTAATAACAACTAAATTATTATATTTAGTCCCGTGATTTCATCATGTATATTGCACTCTGAATTTGCAATTTGAAATCATTCGTCGTAGATTTATCCGACTTTATCACAACTCCTCTCCTCATAAAGGAATTTTTCTTGACTATGGAAGGAAAAATTCTAAATACTTTTCACTGCTTTCAAAACACAAGTGGTAACCATTTAAGTGATAATAGAGAAGCCAGTTATATTACCCTGCACTTATTTCTAGATAACATAACCGCACAAATACAACAAAAATAATTTAAATTACTCCTAATGTGTGCCTTATACAAAGCATATTCCTCAAATTTTACACAATGCTAATACTTAAGATAAAACATTTAATTCTAACAATTTTTTTTGAAAATGAAATACACAATGCAAACAATTTTGAATCTACACAAATATAATTCCAAAACTGTACAAAAATCATTTTCACCCATTTTCATTACTTTTTACCTTACTTTGTATCCACTAATGATATTCAGTCACTAGACTAGGGCATGACTCAAGCCATCTGCATTATTGTGTAATTTGCCTGGCCTATGTACAATTTCAAAATTGTACATTTTTGTTGTACAAAATTGTACTGTTGGAGACACAATGCCCAGTGAGTCAAACGAAAATTTGATCCCATCATTTTGTTTAAAAAAGTCAACGTATTATGATCCGTCTGGATCTTGAATTTCTGTCCTTCTAAGGAATGACTTAGTTTCTTCAGTCTATAAATAATGGCCGCTAGTTCTCTTTCAATGGTGCTATAATTTCGCTCCACTTTAGTAAACTTTTTGCTAAGATACAGTATAGGGTGTTCCTCCCCATCCTGAATTTGAGACAACACAATACCCGCACCATATAAGCTGGCATCTGTCTGCACAATAAATTCTTTAGAATAATCTGGTGCAAATAAAACCGGACTTTTTACTAGTTTGGTCTTCAGTTTATTAAAAGCCTCGTCGCACTCTTTTGTCCAAATTACTTTTTCTTTTTTGTTTTTCCCCTTCAAAGCGTCTGTCAAAGGTGATGCAATACTGATGTAGTCTTTTATATACCTTGCATAGTAGCCCACAATACCAAGGTATCTGTGTTTTCGTAGTGGGGATCGGAAAATCTCTGATTGCTTGAAACTTGGCCTCACTAGGCGACCTTTTCCCAGACCCTACTTCATGACCCAGAAATTTCACGTGGTCTTGTGCAAATTTGCATTTCGAGGGCTTAGCAATCAATTTAGCCTCCTGAAGGCGACCTAAAACCACATCCAAATCCTTCATATGCCTGTCTCAAGTTGGCAAAAAGACTGCGATGTCGTCAATATACGGTAAAACAAAATTGTCCAGCCCTCCTAAAACTTGAGCGATCAATTGACAAAAATAGAAAGGTGCATTTAAAAGCCCAAACATCATTTTCTTCGGGATGAAAGATCCAAAAGGTGTCACAAATGCGGCATACCTCCGTGCACGCTCTGTTCTAACTTCCTCGTATCTCTTCGCAAAGCCTCATACTTGTCGCATTTCTTTGCTAAAATGGAAGCTGTTTTAAATTCTTCCCAATTGTCTAAGTAGTGCTCTCTTATTTCTAGAGGGACTTGCCGCTTAATTTGCTCAGTGAGCATAAGTTCCTTAAGACTTTCAAAATCTTCAACTTCTACTGAATCCAACCAATTCTCTAAATACACTCTCAATTCATACATTAAATCCACCCATAACATTCCGTTTTTTCTGGAATGTTCTTCAAATTTTGTTTTTAGTGCCCAAGAACTAAGCTTGAATCTCTGCATGAGTAATTTCTTAACATGCTGATAATCATCCCCTTTATCCGCTGGTTCTTTCACTATTAACTGGGCTACATCGTGAGGTAATAAAGGAATTAATTGCGAGACCCAATCAATCTCATTAACATTCTCTTTTTGAGCTTGTTTCTCAAATAGCTTAAAGAATAATGAAATATCTGTATTACTCGGTTCAAAACGCGGTACTAGATCTTTCAAATTAACCTTTTTTTTTTTGTTCAACTTTCGAAACCATGGAAGCTAGGCTATTAATCTGAACCACATTCATCAGTTTTAACCTTTCCAATTCAAAAACTCGCTTCCACTCCCGTTCCGCTCTCTCTTGTTCACGTTCCCACTCTGCTCTCTTTTGTTCACGTTCCCGTTCTGCTCTCTCTTGTTCACATTCCCATTCTGCTCTCTCTTGTTCACGTTCCCGTTCTGCTCTCTCTTGTTCGGCTATTTCTTCTGCTTTTCTCTGCTCAGCCGCAGCCCAAATTCTTGCTGCGTATTCTTTCTCAGCTTCTTCTTCATAGTCCTCGGCATTTAGAATAGCCTGCCTAATTTCTCTTACTCTATTTGCCTAAGACACATTTGTTTCAAACTCCTCCGCTAACTCCAATAGCAGAGCTTTAGTAAATTTCCTCATAAACTCACCCATTATGGAAAATTAAAGAAAAATAACCTACCTTGAAATACAATAGCACAAAAACAACAACAACAGGTCTATCTCTCCAAAACTGAATAATTCCCTAACAATTCTGAACACAAATTGCCTTACAACACTTAATAATAATACCTATGCCTACATACAAAGCGTATATAAAAAAATGCTAATTAAGAGGCAACCTTTTCCTGCTCTATTTCAACTATATAAATATTGTCTTCTAACTCTAGACTGAATTAAAAACTAGATTTTTCTGAAGCATACAATACTTCATACAATTTAAACAGTTACTAAAACAATAGAACAAACAATTTAATTTCAATTATCAACAGTAACCACAAGCTTAACTTTCAATAACCACCAGACAACTTTTGATCCCCAAAAACTGAACTATATCCAAAATAAACCTAGTCTCAAATAACTGGCATAACTTCTCCAAAATCACAAAAATGGTACTCACCAATTTTGAAGATGCCTTCAATTGACTCCCCTGGCACTACTTGGATATTCTTCCGGGAAATTTCACTATTTTGTGGCATTAGATCACGCTTCCTCCGGTGTTCCCTTCTGACACACTGTCACTTGTCACTGAAGAGGCTTAACCACGCGAACTGTCTTTGCACGCAAAATTAGATTTTCTTGAAGAGAAGAAAGTCTTGACTGTTCACATAAAACTAAATAATAAATAAAAACTAAATAAAAAATGTTCACAGGCGAAAAAGTCCGTTCCTAAATTTTACTCTCAGGAACGATCCCTAAAAACTGCCACCATTTTTTAATATTTACTGCTGTGGTGTAGTGGCCGAAACCGCTATGCAAACCCTGGGTTGTGACATCAGGTTGAAAACAAAACACAGCATAAAAAATTTATTGAATGCTAAAAATATGGCTACATACAATTCTGAAGAAAAAAAACTTATCTTTTTTAAAAATCAAATTCTATGCATCATTCGTGCAAGAGCCATACGTGGCTCTCGAGCCTGCGTTTTTAACATTGCCAGCAATTTAATATTATTTTAATAACAACTAAATTATTATATTTAGTCCCATGATTTCATCACGTATATTGCACTCTGAATTTGCAATTTGAAATCATTCGACGTAGATTTATGCGACCTTATCACACTATATATATATCTATATGTGTGTGTGTGTCCATCCGTCTGATGAGTTAAGAAATGATTTAATATGTCTGTTCTACTGATTTGTCTGTCGGCCTTTACTTCTTTCTTTTTGCTTTTGTTCTTACAGGTTCTCAACTTTTTCTATTGCATATTTTTAAAACTTTGGAATGTTAGAATCTTATTTTTTAATATAATTGAATTACTATATATATATATATATATATATATATATACAGGGTGTATCAGTACAGTGGTGACAGACTTTCAGGAGAAAAAAAGTACACCTATACGATCGGAAATGCTTTTCTGGTGTGGTAGTGATGACACAAAACTCAAAAAAAGGAAGGACACAAACAGTGAGATAAAACATGTTTTATTATGTTTAATATACAGAAACCTAGAAATAAGATCAAATGCAAACAAGAATCGTCATTAAACAAGTTGTTCGAAATTACGACTCAGGACCACGATGCTGGCCTCACTTCTCTGCCGCAGAGATGTTCTGCATCAGGAATGGAAGATGCATGATGCAAGGCCACTGCATCAGGGTCCAGGTTGTAATTAAGAACGCCTTTGATGATGGTCACGGTCTCTTTATGTTGTTTTTTCTTTGTTTTTTGTTGTACTCTGAATAATAAACATGTTTTCTCACCCCGTTTGTGTCCTGTTTTTCTTGACTTTCATGTCATCACTACAGTGCCAAAAAAGCATTTCCGACCATGCATTGCTATGTGATTACAGTACAAAGTCTGTAATCCGGATGTCCATTATCCGGAATGATCTATAATCCAGACCTCAAAGCCACAAACTTTTTTTTGTATGCTTTACGCGTGCTTGTATTGTATTTCTGCATGCGCGTATTGCGTTTATGCATGCGCGTAATGCGTTTATGCATGCCCACTTAATGTGTAACATATGGTATAAGCTAGACTAAAATTATCTTTACTAAATCTAAGGCATTTCAGTTAATGTTGCAGATTGCGCTGTTCCTTAATCTTCTAATTGGATCTGGCTTATTATTTTTTGCAGACTGTTAGAGCAATCTTATAAAAATTAAGCTTGAACTTTCGATTATGTCAAAAAGAGTTTCCAATTCTGGAGCTGTCAAAGAATCTACAAAGTGAAAGCATGTTTTGATGTCCATGAAACAAAAAGTGGAATTGCTGGAAAAAAATGGATGAAGGCATATCCGTCTCAAAATTATGCGAGGAGTATGACATTGGAAAGTCAACTGTATATGACATAAGCAAAAAGAAAAAGGAACTTTTTCAATATTTTGTGGAAGCATCTTAAACTAAACAACGTACACTGAAAGTTTAATAAAGTAAACAAATAAATATTAAGCTTTTTTTTTGTAAATATTGATACCCTTTAGATCATAATTGCTCTTTATTTCATAAATCGCGATTTCATATATTTAATTGTATAATTTCTGCATGCCATCTTACCAGATTTAAATTGATAATCCATAATCCGGAATCGCCGAAGTCCCGACGAGTCCAGATTACGGACTTTGTACTGTATATATATATATGAGAATAAAAATTACTGGTGATTTATTTATTTATTTTTACAGATATCTACAAAATTTAGAGATGAGATGAATCCAAGATTAGGTCTGTTGCGTGGACGGGAATTTATTATGAAAGGTTTGTGTTGTATACTATATATTCTAAATTATGTGATACTGTGTATTCAAAATTGCCATGTCAGTTTTTTTTCCCATTTATTTCAGAAATGATTTTGTAAAATACTGTAACTTTTATTTCTCCAAAGATAGGTAGTTAATCACAAACAACTTGCTATATAATACAATACCACTGTTAGCAGAAACATTTGTGCAGTCCATCTGAAATGTGTCCCTTCTCCCTTCCCCCAATCCAAGTCACTAGCATGTGCTGGCCTGTTACATTTGAAACCAATGTCTGTTGAAAAATTTTTAATAATTTTTATACTGAGAGCTTAGCAACTAGTCAACTAGTTGGAAGTGCAGTATATTGGCAATCTCTTCATTTAATTTTGACTATGAGGCTTTCTTTTTCATATTTCCTGCTGTTATGTTTCTCATATGTGTCATATGAACATGATACAGTTCTTTAAAAAATTCTCTAGTTGTTTTCTTTTTCCTCTGTTGATATATAGGTCTTTACCTCAAGTTGAGAACTTTATAGTTATTTAATCTAATTTTTAGTTCTATCATATTTTTTTTTTTACTAAGAACTCTGTTCCTTTATTATCATAAAGAACTTTATCTAGTGAAAATTAGTATTTACTGCCTCCCAAAACATGAGTGTTCATCAACCTGTCATGGAATTCCTCCATTCATGTATGAAGAATGATTGTACCGCCCAACCGGGCGCTTGTTCAGTGGTTACATTTTCATCATTGGTTAGCTTGTTCTGATGTTGCAGTCAGTGAAGTGAGATAAGTCACAACAACAACAGAATGATTGTGAAGCAACTTTTTTTATATTTTATTAAGAATGCCCACTG
This sequence comes from Stegodyphus dumicola, assembly GCF_044657685.1. Classification (NCBI taxonomy): domain Eukaryota; kingdom Metazoa; phylum Arthropoda; class Arachnida; order Araneae; family Eresidae; genus Stegodyphus; species Stegodyphus dumicola. The sequence goes on from NC_140776.1 coordinate 43,640,821, forward strand.
CAAATAGAAGTAATTTTTGAAGATTGGTCAACAGTTCTCGGTCTTTTTGTATGAGGAATGACGAGTCAAAATATGTTCTGATATACAGGTGTCCGAATCAAATGCACCTATTTTGAACAGTCAACTGAAAACAAAGTTTTAGGGGTACGAGGGCGATATTGCCCACATATGGGAGCTGAATTCATAGAGCTCGACGACAATACTTTTTTCTCGCATGTGATGCACCTGTGCTTTTGCTGAGCTGACAAACAGAAAAATGGCATCACTGCAAGGGAAGCCATGAATTGTTCTCTGGTATGTAGAGCACAAACCCGTAGTAAAAATCAAAAAATGTTTCAAACAGTTTATAACAGAAAGGCCACCTCAAACTAAGAGTATAAAAAAAAAAGGGAAGTGTACAGAAAAGATCCGGGTGATCAGCATTTACATTCTGATGCATGTGTGGAAAATGTTCAACAAGCTTTCATTTGGAGCCCTTGTCAGTCGATCAGGCAGGCAATTTCTGAATTATCTATGCCACAATCAATTGTTCATGATGTTCTGCATCAAAAACTAAGGATGTATGCATATAAAATGCAGATTATGCAGAAACTGCAACCAAACAATTGGCCACAGCATGCAGTATTTGCTGTGGAGATGTTATCTCGTTGAAAATGAACATGACTTTCTAAACCGCTTCTTCTTCTTTTTTTTTTTCCTAGATGAAGCTACATTTCATGTTAGCAACAATATTAATTAGCACAACTGCAGGATGTGGGCTCGTAAAATAACCATTCAGTGCACGAATTGAAATGGAGCAGCCCAAAAATCAATGTCTGGTGTGCTTTATCACATGATACCGTCATAGGATCATTTTTCTTTGCTGAGATGTCTGTGACGGCAAACATTTACCTGGACATGTTCCAAATTTTGCAATACTCCAAATGCAGCATTTGCAACCCACTGTTATACTGTTATCTTACAACAAGATAACATCTCTCCTCACTGAGACAAGCATGTTCACGCAATTTTAGATACAACTTTCCCTAACCGATGGATAGGACGGGGTGGCCAATTGCCTGGCCTCCAAGATCTCCCTTGGAACTCCTCTCAATTTCTTCTTTTGCGGCTACATGAAAGAAAGTCTACTCATGTAACATCCATGGTATTGAAGACCTTCGTGCCTCCATAACCACAGCTTTTGCTACTGTGACTGTGGAAATGCTACAGTGTACATGGCTGGAACTGGACTACTGGTGGACATTCTCTGTGCTGCTAAGGGAGCTCACTTGGAATTGTACTGATTGTTTAATAAAAACTTTGTGATTATTGGTATCTAATTTTATAGTTTTCTTATGCCTTTAAACTCTCTGTCAAGTGGAGCGACCTCTTCAAGTTAGGTACATTTGATTTGGACACCCTGTAACACTGGTCTCAGATTGTTTGATTATTTATGAGGTGGAGATATTATGTCAACATTTTAACTAAGATGCTGTGTTCTTTTTAATTAAATACATGGTCTTTTTTAAATAACATTTCAAGAACTTGTATATTTCTCTTAGAAAAATAAACTTAAAATAAATGTTTAAACTGCAAGTGTTTAATGCAAATTACCTGTTTAATATTTTCTAAATAATGAACATATCAGGTAAATAAGAGTTATATCAGCATTTAATTTTATAAGGAAAAATAAAAAGATGTCTCTTTTTTTAGATATGTATGCTTTTGATTCTTCTGAAGAAAATGCAAAAATCACTTATGAAGCTGTATGCAAAGTGTACAGTGATTTCTTCCAACTTTTAGGTGTTGATGCTTTAAAAGGTATTTTATAATAATTATTTAAAAATTTATTTTATATAGTTCATTATTTTTATTATTTATGTATGGCTTACACATTCATTAAAATTAATTTTAAATGTAAATTAACAATCTTTTTTTTTTTTTTTTTTTTTTTTAATTATTCTTTCGATTTCTTTCAAAAGGTGGTTGATACAAATTACTGTAACTTACCTTAGGAAAAATATTTCCTTTTTGAAATTAACTGAAATTTCATAACAGCTGTAAGATATTTGTATTTAGTCTTCCTTTAATTTAAATAAAAAAATTCCTCAAAATTGTTTATCTTGGTACTGTAGTAGTTATTCATTTATTGTGATTTACTTGCTGAAAATATGTTATAAAATATAAATTTATAATTCTAGTGTTGATATAATAATGCACAAATGTTGTTAATAATGAAAATTGAGTAAGTTTTTGTTAATAAATTATAATTTAAATAAGAGATTAAAATTTAAATAAGAGAATTAATAAATTAAAATTTAAATGAGTTTATTTTTTTATATTTTAGCAAGTAAGCACATAGTAAATAAATTTCAAACTCAGAAAGATATATTCTAAAGGTCTCTTCTGTTTTTCATTGTTTTTATTGAAAAAAATATTTTAATAAAGCAAATCCAGAGCATAAAATACTGTTTGGATATTAAAACAGCTCAGCAATTTGATTTCATTTAAATTTTATTACAGAAAAATCTCCACACCTTAAACTACTTTTTGACATATTCACCATGCAAATTAAGGTATGTGTCATATCTTGGGTCTAATTTTGACAAGCTCGCTTCGCTGTCTGTAATCGGAACCAGTTCTGGATACTTACCTTGATCTCATCATCACTTGTGTAATGCTGCCCAGTAAGAAATTTCTTGAGATGAGAAAACAGATGAAGTTGGATGGTACTATGAGTAGGTTATGTGTAGGTCCGGACAATAAGAAGGGTGACAGAATTGTTCTCAGCGAAATGGATCAAGCAGTGTCATGGTTACGCATGCAATATGCTGTCACGCATTGTCATGCACAAGCACAATACCAGAAGTCAGTAGTCCATGCCTTTTGTTCTACAGGATGGGGCAAATAAAAGTGGCCTGGAGAACAGAGTTCCAGGTTACAAAGGAACACAGCAAAAGAAGAGAAATGCAGTACTACCTTGACTATAAGAGATGTTGAAATTGACCACCATTCATCTCTTGACACTTTTGGACACTGGTCAGTAAGTTGCTGAAGGCAGATCAAAGCTGGACTGCAGGAATTGCTGCAATCTTATCCAAAATAGTCTGCTGCAGGTCTTGAAAGACTATGAGAGTTGTTGAAATACACCTTAGACTTGAGGGTTTCCTACAAAAGTAATCACACACTGAATTCAGGTGACCAGAGTGGCCAGCTAGGATCAATACCAGACTGACCTCTGCTAACAACTCTCTCAAGCATGAAGATTGTGTAAATGAAATCCAAAGTGTGACCGGCTGTATGGGAAATAGTCTGCTGCAGTTCTTGAAAGACTATGAGAGTTGTTGCAATACCCCTTAGACTTGAGGGTTTCCTACAAAAAGTAATCACACACTGACAATTCAGGTGACCAGAGTGGCCAGCTAGGATCAATACCAGACTGACCTCTGCTAACAACTCTCTCAAGCATGAAGAATGTGTAAATGAAATCCAAAGTGCGACCGGCTGTATTGGTAGTTGCTCCATCCTGCTAGAAGTAACTGTATGTCTTTTTCTCCTCAGTTAGTGCTGTCACAAATGGTTTAAGAGTGATGGTAATGTAACACTCCAAATTCAACATCTGATGAAAGAAGATTGGATTAATAATTTGGTGTGCAGTTCAACTTTCTTGATCATGCAATAGTGTTTGGTGGAAGGTATGCGGATTCTTCGCTGCCCGGAACCTGTGATTCTGTGAATTGACATAACCACTCAAGTGAAACCAGGCTTCATCGGAAATAAAGAAAATATACACTTCCAAGCCATTCACTGTTATCTCAGTGAACAGCAACTTACAAAACTGAAGGCGCTGAGGAGTGTCTGCTTGTTTTAATGCATAAACAACAGACACTCTGTAGGGATGCATTTTCAGGTCCAGGTGGAGTATACATTCGCATGATCAATGTGATATCTCGGTCTCTTGCAACAGGTGTCAAGTTGATTTGGTAGAATTCTGAAACATTTTCTGCTGAACTGCAGACACATTTGGTAGTGTGTTTTGACTTGTTCAAAACAGATTCCGTCTGATGCCGTTTTCTGACTAATCATTATATGGCTTCCACAACTTTGCTATAACGTAACTTTCCACAACAAAACATCCTCTGCTGCACTGTGAGTATCATCTTCACCTTTCCACTGTTCAACTCACACTGACACAGCCCACTCTAAGTTCTGAACCGGTTTGGATAATGTAGTGTGCATGTCATGTAGAGTAGTTATATGCATACATTCACATCCAATCGTATTCCATTTGTTCGAGCCACTTTTATTTGCCCCACCCTGTATATTGTACAGCACAATTTCTTCTATGTCTCACAATAAACTGTACTGTTAATTCTTATGCCTTGTTTCATTCGGTCCACTAACAGAATTCCTTAGCAGGCCTAAAACATGGTGCACATGATTGTTCTTGAAGAAGAGGTGGCTTTGCTTTCTTGTGTTTCAAAGAACCAGTATACTGCCATTTCAGTGACTGTCATTTCATCTCAGGTGTCTCATAATAAATCCGTGTTTGATCACCTGTGACAGCACTTTTCAAAAAGTCATTTACTTCTGTCACATAAGGCTGCAAAATCTCCAAGGTGGTTCCAATGCATTTCCATTTTTTAATGTCCATCAGCATTTTCACAAACTATGTTTTTTGTCGTGGAAATGTTCAGTCACAGTTTCGAGTATTAAAGTTTATGAAATGTTTTGAAAATGCATTGACAAATCAGAAATTGTGAATCGCCTATTTAAACAAACTTTTTCATTGATGCAGTGCACTAGTTCTTCAGTTATCAATGATGGGCATCCACACTGCGCTTCTCATTGTAGGCATTTTCCTTTCTTTTGTTAAATATTCTAATGCACTTTCACACCAAACCTTCATTTGCCATGCTCTCTGTATAACTTTTACTTATCTGGCAATAAATTGCATAAGATTGAACATTTCTCACATTAAAGACTAGATAATAACTCTTATTTCACAGTTTGCAAGCCAATTAAGTATTTTAAACATGATTAATGGCAAATAATGACCTTAAACATTAATGCAAACAAAACATAATGGCTATGCTAAATTGTTTGCAAGTTGAACGATGTAACTATGCATGCATGACCTTTGTGCTGTATGATTGGGAGGGAGGAGATAATGTGCAAATAGTACTTACTTTCTGGATTAGCTTAGTATGCTGTTTTATACAAAATAATTGTAATTAAATTAATTTACAAGTAGACAAAATTCAACCTCATATTGAATTCAATTTTAGAATAATAATTAAGTATAATGAACAGAATAAAATAAACAATTGCTTAAAGAAGTTAAAATGAATTTTTGACACTGATGAATAAATTCATGTGCTGTATTTTAATAAATAAATTACATTTAAAATTAACAAATATGTGTAAATATGGTGACAATGAATTACTATGTTATGAATTTTAATAAGTGATATTGTGCTTTAATTTCAGCTTCATTTTAGCTTGCATAGTTAAAAAGTGTTAAGCAATTATATTTTGTTATCTCTATCCATTCATCAGTTGAATAAATTATAATAAAGAAAATGTGTTATGACTATTTATTTTATGTAACTATGAATTAAATTTATAAAGTTGTTTTGTATATTTAAAAATCCTTTATTGTGCAGATTTGCATTTTAGTTTGTATATCCTCTGTGTTTGAAATCTAATATACTTAAATATGAATGTAACTTATGTTCCTCTTCTTATTATTTTAAATTATGTAGGCAAATATGATTTTACACAATTTGGAACAGTACAGTGATAGTAAAATAAAATTATTTTTAAATCTATTAATCACCGTTTTGTTTTAACAATGTAAAATTGTAAGACAGGTTTTGTACAGTGTAGTGATGCCTTAATCTAAATGATAATTATTTTTCAAATTAAATAAGATATTTATCATCTACTTTTACTAGAGTAATTTTTCTGAAGCTAAGTAGTTATTCAAAGGGGTTAAATAATTGGCAATGCACTGCTCATTGTTAAACTTAGTTATATTGTAGACTATAACTAAGCAGTGCCATAGATGAGATGTACGAAAATGCAAAATTTCATAATTTTATTTTATGTTTAATCATTGAATTCATTTCCCTATTGCTGTGATGTTCTTTGTAAATTTCAAAAATAATCCATAAGTACCACTTTTCTGAATTTCTAAAAACATATTAATATTAAATGAAGAATTTTAGGTTAATTTTTGTTGTGAAATAGTTGATTCAAAAGTAATATTTGATTATTCAAGATTTAATTTCTTAGTTGTTACTAAATGCTAATTTAATTCATAAAGTTTTGTTAATCATTAAAAAAAATAGCCATTATTCCTCATAGTATACACATATCCATACATAACACATTTTATGGTAAAATATTTGTTGTGTATAAAAATTCTGTTGTGGATTAAATGACACACTTAAAAAGAGCAGAAATTATAATCCTTATAATAGAAGGCATAAAATGTAATTACATCAGGCCATTGCTGATATTTAAAAGTTACTTGTAATTTCTGTTTATTTCAAAAGTACATGTGATTTTATCTGAAAATAGTAGAGGTAAACTCTGGTAATAGTGATCAGTTACATACATTTTCTTTTAGATATATTTGCATATGTTTATACATATTTTAAAAGTACATTGCTCATGGATGATACAAATATTTTTCAAGTACATTGGTGGTTTTCTGTATGAAAATGCATACAATGCCCTTATTCCTTTTAAATCATAAATGATCCTTGAAAATAATGTTGAAAAAGTAATGTATCAAAACCATTAAATTTTCTGAATTCAAGAAATTTTATTGAAAAGATTATTTTGTTTTTCTTAGTTGCATAGTTTTAGTATGTACTTTTTTTTAATTCGTGGTTCCAGTTCAAGGTGCAAGTGGTGATATGGGTGGAAATTTTTCACATGAATTTCATTTAGCCTCTAACGTAGGAGAAGATGTGATCTTTTATTGTGCAAAGTAAGATTTATTTAATATAATTACTTATTCCTGTTTGTTCCATTAGCATGCCTTTTCCTCTAAACCTCTTAAAGTTCTCAAAGGAATTGTCAGATTATAAAACGAATGATATTCTTGTTGAAAGCCTAAGAGACCTTGGAGGTACATTAATCAAGTAATTTGCTTGATATAGAAGGTAAATTTATCATGCATTATATTCTTAAGACAATTTACAGACATAGTGGAGAGACACTAACATCTGACAGCTTTGAGTACTTTAATTTTCTCTCACAAATTACAATTGCACCATTTTACCTAAACTTATATATTCAAAAATTCTTAATTTGATTATATCTGATCAGCAGAATATTTTTCCATTTGAAAGAGAGAAACCCCAAGTCTGTCTTCTTTGAAATTTGCAGTTTCTGTAACACCCATATTGATCTAAAGTTTAATTTTGTATAATTTTCAAAGGGTTTCATGTTAATTAATTAGGTTTACATAATATATTCATAGTATACTGCTATATTGTTTTTCTGAAACCCATTAATCGTTTGTTATATATCTGTAGTATAATAAAGTGAAGGAAACTGAGGCTTATAGTATACTTTAACTATCCTGGAAGAAAAAATAAACATTAAAGGCAAGAATATAGCATCATTATATATCAGAAAATCAGAACTTCATGTTTAAAAATATATTACATTTAGAAAAAGTATTAAATATAATAATATAAAGACATGATAAAAAGTATTATCTTTTATTAAAATATAAAAATTCATCTAAATGGAACTAATTTCATAGGATTCATGCAGCAGTAGTGGGTTAAGATTATGTCTCTATGATGTGATTGAAAATAATTCTATTTTGTTACTTTTGTTAAAAAAAAGTACTTATTTTTGCTGAAAAGAAAGTTAAGTGTATAAAGAATTAATAAACTAGTGTTTCAAATTAATAAAAGTAAGTGCAGCTTCTTATGATGGAGTCTGTTATACATTTTAGCATCTCTTAAATGAGTGACATTTATGTTTTGGGTGAGTGGCATTTAAAATTCTACCTGTGAAAGGAAACTCAGTATGTTTTGGTCAAAGTATCATATATAAATGGCAGAATAAAGGTTTTGTATAATATATCATACACAATGATTTTAGAATGCAATTAACATAAGCTGTTACTGATTGTAATCTGCAGTAAATACTTTCCTTATATGGTGGACATTTCAGTTCTAGTTCTGTCATATTTAAAAATAAAATAAATAATGATATTAGCAAGTGAATTCTGCTCAAAGAAGTCTCTTCAAAAGGCTGTAACCACAAGAAGCAATTCCTTTTTATCACAAGTAATAATTGTCCATTTTTTTAAATTAAATTTTGAGGGTATAATAGATCAACCAAGTCAGTTCTTGCAAGTACTGCTCAAGCAATCTGAATTCTGAGTATAGTTTCATTTCATAGCATATCAAGACCACCTTTAAATTCACGGATCTCCAAAAATACTTTAAATTTGCTGTTTGAGTTTGATGTTAATTTCCCTTTACCTACTCATTTTATCTTCTTTTCATAACATCATCATTTCATAACTGTTAACATGTAATATCGTGCTTTTAATTTTATGAAAATTTATATTTTATATAATAGAATTCAAATATAGTATATAATTTTGTTGAAGATATTTTTTTCCTTTTAACTTTTTACAGTCATGTATGAAATTTTATTTTCAGATGTAAGACTGGTATTAATGCAGAACTGTCTAGTAAGTATATTTTTAATTTTTAAATTGGTGTAATTAAAATAATGTATTAAAATAATGTCTTGCACTAAAAGAACTAAGCATTATCAAAATATTAGTCATATTTGAGGCAACATTTACTTGTATTGAAAGCCTATTTTCCATTTTTGGTTTGCTGCATAACACACCGAGAGGCAAATCAGAATTTGAAAAAGCTGTAAAGTTCATATTTTAATTTGTGTCTCTAAATAGAAATTCTCACTGTTAACATTCAACATATTAACTGAAAATAAAAATAAAATGTTGTGAGTATGTCTGTGGGGGTTCAGCTGTTTTTTAGCCCAAACGGCGTTAACCCAGAACAACTATTAATTTCGTATTAACATTTTGCATTGAAAACTTTAAATGTCGGTTCATTTTTCAAATTGTTGCCATTAAATATTATCGCCCTGAGTTATATTTAAAGAAATTAAATAATGAAGAATCTGCATAAATGTATGTATCTCACATTGTGATAAAACATTGGTACCTAGAGCCATCAAATTTTGAATAACGTAATCTTGTACTGAATATGGGCATCTGGAAGCCCTAATTTGGAATTTGAAATTTGTTTTATTATTGATTTCGTATTTTGTAACACTTTAATGAATTTTTGATTATTAAACTCAACAATTTCAAAGGGAGCAATGGCAAAACTGTACAGGGGGAAAAAAAAAAAAACATTTTTATGTAAGATATGCTCATTTTAAAATTATTTGCGATATTGCTGTTGAAGTTTATGGCTTAAGTACAAAGAACATGTTATTTAATAAATAAAGATAACACACAAAAGGTTAAAAAAAGTACCTTTGGACGTAATGTAAAATCTAAAAGGTTTTTTATTTATTTATTTATTTTATTTCTTTACTTTTTAATAATTTTCAGTTTCAGTCATTCAAGAAAGACTTATATACTTAATATGGTATAAATTAGGGTATGGTGTAAGTAGTTTTAATGATTAATTAAGATGGCTAGAAGTGCTTTCTAGTAATTGCACTTTTTGGTACTATAAATTTTTAGCAAAAATTAATAAAATAAAGATTAAAAAACGCCAATTAAAATTTTTTAAAAATATGTGATTTTTATACACCCTGCCTTAGAGCACAATGTGTAGAACTGGAAATTGACTGAATTTTTTCATGCATTTTATTTAATTTCAAAGAAAAATTTAGAATGCAATTTTAAAATGAGACTGCTAGTTTTAGCAACTAATGATCTCAGTCGTTTTGTTGCTTTCCCAAACTGTGTTAATACTTGTTTGATGAAGGGTGTGATATGTTGTTTAGTTTCTTTTATATGCTTCAGAAGGCAAACTGTAGTGTATCTACTATAATCATCAATTACTGTTAGTATATATCTTGCACCACCTGGAGTTACAGTTTTCATTGGTCCACAAAGATCTGTATGCTCTAAATCGAGTATCAGGAAGTAGACTTTCTTGGAAATGGTTCTCTACATGCTTTGGTAGCAATACAATCCTTACATGTCTATACAATTCTCACAGTAGAACAGGGAGCAATATTCATACCTTCAGTCATTCTTGTGCATCCTTAAAATATCAGCAGAATTTCTGTGACCTAATTTTATATGCTAGTTATGAATGTATTCTATATGGACTTGTTTCGTATGAAGTGCAGGCTCACTTTTCTTAAGAACATAAAAACCTTCTCTGATGTAGCCGAAAGCTATTATATTATCATTGTTCACAATATGACACTCTGCATCTTTAAAGTTCACTTCATATCCATTATCAGTCAGCTTTTTATGGATAATAAATTTCCAGATAGTTGTGGTACAAAAAGCACATCTTTGATCATAATCTGTATTTTCTCTTTTTGATTATTCTGATATTTTACCCAGCAATTACATTTTCCTAGACTAAGCACTGTATATCCGTTAGCTAAAGTTATTCGTTCAGGAACAGAATTACTATCAAAACTGCTAAACAGAGTTTTATCATTGCACATATGAGTGGTGACTGCAGTTTTGATGCACCAATAACCATGTAAATTATTCCCACTTGTAAAGCAATGTTGATTAGAAACTTGTTTCGCTTCATTAATGTCACTCGAGTTCATAGTTGCATTGACTTGTTGCTTTTGATTATGCTTAAGCTTCCATTTTGCATATTTCCTGCAGTCAGCCTTTAAATGCCCTAATTTCTTACATAAGAAACAACTAGGTACTTTATTTTTATCAGCTGTAATATTACATGCTAAAGAAAAATTTGACTTCAAAGCTTTATTCTCACTTCCTGTACCAGGTTCTTTATTTTCGTTTTGACCATTATACTCTTCCAACAATTTATTTTTAACCAATTCAACAGTTAAATCTGCTTCTGGTTGTGTTTCTAAAGCTGTTATTAATGTAGCATAATTTTCAGGTAAGCTACTTAAAGCTTTTTCAGGTAAGCTACTTAAAATAAATGCAACGAATAAAGGTTCGGAAATTTTCTCACCTAGCACTACTAGTTGATTCACAATAGCTTCCATTTTCATTAGATGATTGCTCATTTGTTCTTTATTGCTGTACTGCAAATTACACAGCTTTTTCAAAAGCTCAACTTTTCAGGACAGTTTTGACTTTTCATGGTACTGTTTGAGAGTATCCTAAGCCTCTTTCACTGTTGTACACTTTCTAATATGTCCTAATTGGTTATCTTCCAATAAAAGTCCTATAGTTGCTCTAGCTTTTTCGTCTTTCGAAACCCACTTTGTAGTTACTGTTTAAGTAATAATAACATCCCATAAATCCTCCTGAATCATCAAGAGACTCAGTTTAAATTTTCAGGTATAGTAATTTAGGTCATGTTTCATAAGTGATTCTCGACTTATTCATTTTCGTGAATGTTTTTTACAACTATCTTTTGGTTTTATAATATTACAAGAGATCTGAAATGAAGCCTATATATCATAGATTTATTCTGTATCCTGTATGATTTGCTGATCTCATGTACTTAAACTGAAAAAGAAGTTTCTTGTCTGCTTGACATATCAGAAACTAAAAAACAAAAAGCATTAGCCACAACCCAAAAACTCAGCATAATTTAGAATTATGGTACTATTAGCTTACAGTGACCACATTTTCATTGAGACAAAGCGGGACAAATGGAATGAAAGGAGAATTATAATTTAGTTATGAAAGCAGACTAATAATTCAAAAAAATATATTTTATTGTATACATTCATATATTTGTCTATAAATGTATAAAAATATATTTATTATTAACTATTAGTAACTGTAAAAATATTTGTAAAAACTATAATTTGAATATTACGTTTTTAAATTAATTTTAAAAAATTATGATTTTCTTTCACAGTGATATTTTTTATCCAAGTGAATACTTTGCAATAGATTCGGATCATTTATTAAAATGTTGTGAAATTTCTCATATGAATTGGTCATATTTTAGTTTATGATTATTTTCTCATATGAATTGGTTAGATTTTAGTTTTAATGTTCAACTGCGTTTTTTCAATAGTCCATATTTTATTGATACTAGAAAAAACAAGTTCTGTTGCTGCATTTGTTCCTGGAAGGGAGAGCGTGTGTTCTACAATTTTCAAAATATTTTCATAAGGAATATTATTCTGCTTAAAATGAAGGAATAACTCAGTCCATTTTTTGTGTGTTTTCACATTTGCAGGCAACCAACATTTAATTTTTTCTTCAGTAATGTATCTTTTTATATTTGCAAAAATGACAAATGGAATGAAATGAGAATTATAATTTAGTTATGAAATGTAGTTATGAATATAATTTAGTTATGAATATAATTTAGTTATGAAAGCAGACCAATAATTAAAAAAATGTATTTTATTGTATAAATTCATATATTTGTCTATAAATGTATAAAAATATATTTATTATTAACTATTAGTAACTGTAAAAATATTGTAAAAACTATAATTTGAATATTATGTTTTTTAATTAATTTTAAAAATTTATGATTTTCTTTCATGGTGATATTTTTTTATCCAAGTGAATACTTTGCAATAGATTCGAATCATTTATTAAAATCTTGTGAAATTTCTCATATGAATTGGTCATATTATATTTTATGCTTAATACAGATTTTAGTTTTAATGTTCAACTGCGTTTTTCCAATAGTCCATATTTTATTGATACTAGAAAAAACATGTTCTCTTGCTGCATTTGTTCCTGGAAGGGGGAGCGCGTGTTCTACAATTTTCAAAATATTTTCATAAGGAATATTATTCTGCTTAAAATGAAGGAATAACTCAGTCCATTTTTTGTGTGTTTTCACATTTGCAGGCAACCAACATTTAATTTTTTCTTCAGTAATGTATCTTTTTACCAATGACACCTCATCTAAAAGTTCATTTTTGCAAATATTATTTTCGGAAAATGGTTACTAATATATTAAAAAGACTTTTCCACATATTCCCATAAAATCTCCTTTTTTAAAATCAACCTATGAAAGTTTTTAATATCCTCGAATTGAACTGTTCGTTCTTCAAGATATTCCAAGCAGTTATTTTTAAAATTTCTGACTTCTTTCAGAAAATCTGGTCGTTTAATGGCACCTTGTTCTTCCAACCTAGTGATGTCCTTTCGAATAACTAAAGGAACGTAATCGTTATAAATTCTTTCTCACAATTTTGTTTTTAAATTATTGATTTCATTTGACACTTCCTTAACTGAAATTTCGTCCCCTTCAATAATTTTCACAGTATTGTGAAATAATGAAGCTTGGTTGTGGATGAACTGAAGCCAAATTTGTGATGTGTCATTTTCAGAAAAAGAGCTGCAATATTCTTGGACATTTATCTTGTGATAAAAAGTGATTTTAATGGTTTGTATATTTTTAAAATATTTACTACAGCTGGTAAAAGAGCTAGCCATCATGTTTTGCTGTAACTAATAATTCTTTTATGTTTGATTTCTGCACTTTCAGAAAAGTCCTTCAAACTTTCGACACGCACCGTATATAAAAATACGAATAAATTTTTGCAATAATATTCAACATCCACTGGAAATAAGTCAGATGCTATTTGAAAAGTATTGTATAGAATGTGCGCTGCACAACTTGCTCGAATAATTTTTTGGTTCAAATGTTCGTTAAGTTTCGTAAAAACGTTATTGATGCCTCTTCTAGCTTTTCCACCAAAATTTGCATTAGTGTCAAATTATTCTTTTTGTTCAAATTATTCTTTTTTAAAATAGTACTTATCAAATAAAAAATTATTTGTGAAGTTTCACCTAGCAGCCGCCCAGACAGTATAGAGGTTAGGGCTCAAATGATACTGAAGGGCCTGGGTTCGAACCCAAAGAAGGCACGGTTGTAACTGTCTGTCCTTTCATAGGAGGCAATGGTGGCCCACCTATTAGGTGTCTCCATAATAAAGAGACCACCACATCTGGCCTTAGTATAAATTAATGGACTCTGTTACAAAACTGTAACTGTTTAAAATCTGCCACTGGAAATAAAAAGTTTCACCCGGCAATGAAACAAAATCTAATGTTCTAATTTTAATTCCTGTTTCTGGATCAAAAATTCTAACAATTGTGGGAAATAATTTTAAAGCTTTGTGGTTGGAAGCATCATAATATGTGGATATAAATGTGCATTTATCTAATTCTTTCTGCAATTGTGAAAACGAATATGATGGGAAAACATTACAAATAATTGCTTCGGTTTTTGTCCTTGCACATACAAATTTTTTGTCGTACAATGTTTTGATTATTCACGACGTACAATCAATTGATCTCGAACTATGATTGTGGTTTATGGTATGGAAAGCAAATAGCCTTTCAGCTAATGCTAGCTGTTCCTCCGTTAACAATGCATATTCCTTGGCAAGACGTAACGACTATGATTGAACACCAGCAAGTAAATCTAACTCGTTACATCGCCTAATTTAGTTTACTCTGCATGCATTTTATGTGTTTTTTTTTTTTTTGTTTTGTTTTTTTTTTTTTTTTTTTTTTTTTTGTTTTGTTTCTTTATATTCACTATAATAATTAATAAATAATAGGTAATATATTTTTACAGTGCATTTAAAATAAGAAATTCAGATGTTTTCTAAAAAGCGGGACATTTTTAAAAATCGGCAGGACACAGGACAGTCCTCCAAAAAGCGGGACTGTCCCGCCAAAATCGGGACGTGTGGTCACTTTATATTAGCTACACTTTTATAGATTGTTGTTCATCCAACCATACTGTTGTTTTTAACCATACCAGCATGAGGGTAGGCATCAACTCATTATTTTGAAGTCAATAAATGTTAAATTGTTTCAAACATCTAATTTCTTATAATTTTTTATTTTAACTTTTAGTTTTCATTAATAAGTTTTTTTTAATTTGAACTTTTAGTTCTCAATAATCGTGATATATAAATTTTTTGCTGATTAATTTTGATGTTTATATAGGTGAGCCAGAAATGAAATGCCCTACTTGTGATATGCATTTACAGAAATGTAGCGCTATTGAGGTATTTTTTCTGCCAACATTATTTTCGAATTAATTTATTAAAGTATCATTAATATATTAAGCTGAATAATTTCCCTCCTTCTTAAATCTATCTGGGCATAAAGGGAAATTTATGTTAAATTAAAGACTTTTTTTGACGGCAAATTAATATAAGGGTTGCCCAAATGAAAATTGGACACGTGCGATAACATCAGAATAAATAGCAGCGCCACTGCACAAGTATATAAAGGGCGGTATGATGTATGCATCTCAGACGGCATTTAACCTTGAAACCTGTTTGTAGGAGATTAAATTGTGCAAAAGGAAAGTCGTGCTATCCATGGATGCGTCCAGATCAGAACAACGCTCGGTAGTACGGTTTCTGGTTGTGGAAGGTGAGCGTAATGCGGACATCTATCGAAGAATGGTGACAGTGTATGGTTACCACTGTTTAGGTCATATGGCTGTAAACAGATGGTGTAAAAGTTTCCGTGAAGGGTGGCAAGCGACATCGAATCTGGCGAGACTGGACCAAGCAAACAAAGTGATCACCAATGATTCCATTGCCTCTGTTAATGAAATGATCCAAGCTAATCGAAGGGTTACGACCCGTGAAATCAGTCATGAACTCAACCTGAGTAAAGGAACGGTTAACACCATTGTGCACAAACATCTGAAGTACAGCAAAGTGTGTGTGGCATGGGTACCAAAACATCTGACCCTTGATCATCAGAAACGATGAATGGGCTTCTGTCTCCAGCACTTGATCCGTTATGAGGAGAATCCCGCATTTCTGGATCGTACCGTTGCGGGCGACGAGACCTGGTGCCACCACTATACACCTGAATCCAAGAAAATGAGTATGCAATGGAAACACAGCTCATCTCCTCCACTACGGAAATTGAAAGCAATGATAACTGCATGGAAAGTGGTACTTCCATTTTTCTTCGATTGTCGTCGACCAATTTTAATTGAGTTCCTGCACCAAGGGAGCACTATCAATTCTGCACAATATTGCAGTACTCTGAAGAAACTGCGATGAGCAATAAAAAACAAATGGCCAGGCCTTCTCACACAAGGAGTAATCCTTCTGCATGATAATACCTGCCCATATGTCTCCCAGGAAACCCAGAGGACCTTAAACACATTCCGTTGGGAGGTTTTGGAGCACCCCACATACAGTCCGGACATGTTACCCTGTGACTTTCACATCTTTAGGCCACTTAAGAGAGCTTTACAGGGGAAACATTTCCATTTGGACAATGGAGTTAAGGAAGCCATGCAGAACTTCCTCAGGAATCAGCCCCAATCTTTCTACAGGAAAGGTATCGAGCTGCTGCTGCTACGCTGGGACCCGTGTTACAACGTCCATGACGATTTCTTTTGATTTACAATAAAGGTATTAGTTTTCTTCAACTTGTCCACTTTTCATTTGGGCAAGTAAATATTAGAGCATTTTATATTTTTAAAGTATGTTCAAAATTGAAAATTCTATGAAAAATGCATTCATAGCATTAGATGAAATCTGTGCAGTTCCTCTCTGTCTTAATTTGTACTCTTTTTCAATTATGTTCTGGAAAATCCAAATCTGTATTTTGATCAAATTTCATAAATTTTTTGAGAAATTATTCTCCGTTTCACTTTCTATAGATTTTGTGTAATACTAAATTTAAAATCTAAATCACCTTCTCTTAGCTCATATTTAGATTTATTGCTGTACATTTAATTTAAGCCAGAGTAAAATAATATAACGTGAAAATAGTTTTATAATAGGTATTAAAAAACAAGAAACATATTATTTTCTTAAATAGGTACTAATGTACTGAGTTACTTAATTCTTTTTGTAAAGTATTCACTTTGAATTTAATCCACAAACTAATTTTGCATCTTCAAAATCTGAATAAAAAATGTGGTTTAAATTAGGAGTAATGTAATTAATTTCAAAATATTGTATAAATGATAATAAATATTTTGGCTTATAATGTAATTGAGATACTAATAACTAAAAAGACAAATTCACTGAATGCTCTTTTTTAATTTGTATCCTGAAGAGCTAAATATGAGGAAACAACTGCATTTAGGTCTTTCTCCGTTTCTGGTCATGAGTAACATGATTGTTAGATTATCTTTAGAGAACTTTCCATAAATACATCGCTAGAGTAAAGAGTTAGGTTTGTTTTCTCTTAATAAATTACATACATATGCAGTGATGTGTCCATCCTTAGTTTTGACATAGATTAAAAAAAAAGAAAAATCAGTCAAAACAGTAAAAAAATAATCTAAAAGGTTATTTTGTCATTGTTATTATTTTTGTTAATTTATCTAATCTAAAAGGATAAAAGTGTATTGCTGAAAGTAACTACTAATTT
This sequence comes from Stegodyphus dumicola, assembly GCF_044657685.1. Classification (NCBI taxonomy): domain Eukaryota; kingdom Metazoa; phylum Arthropoda; class Arachnida; order Araneae; family Eresidae; genus Stegodyphus; species Stegodyphus dumicola. The sequence goes on from NC_140776.1 coordinate 43,658,348, forward strand.
ATTATTTCTTTATTTGAATATGTACATTGGCAGATTTTCCATATAGTTAAAAGGCAAAATAGATAAGTTTATCCATTTATATAAGTTTAAAAAAGAGGAAATAAAATTCAGCATTTGATTTTACTTTCTAAAATGATATTATGATCAAAACTTCAAGCAAAATTAATTAGCATATAGCAGAAATTAATTTTTCCTTCTCTGTGAAACTTTACTCTTCTACAAGAGTGTGCAATTTTCTGTAATATATAAAAATACTTATTTATTATTTTTTTATTATTTATTTTTGCTAACAAAAGTTATTTACTGGACAACCCATACCAGCAGTTAGTTACAATGACTTAGGAAAGAGGTACAGTCAAAAGTCGTTAATCCGGACTCGTCGGGACTTCGGCGATTCCGGATTATCGATTTTTCCGGATTATAGATCATCAGTTTAAATCTGGTAAAATGGCATGCAGAAATTATAAAATTAAAAATATGAAACCGTAATTTACGAAATAAAGAACAATTATGATTTAAAGGGTATCAAAATTTACAAAAAAAAAAGCTTAATATTTATTTGTTTACTTTATTAAACATTCTTTCAATGTAAGTGGTTTAAGTTGCTTCGTTTTTTATGTTATAATACATTCTCTTTAATTCTATAAACAGACATAATTTCTTGTTCAGTTACAAAGTTCCGCTGTTCAAGTGATATAATTGCTGTGTCGAGAATACCGACTAATTTGTCAATCGAAATTTTTTCGTTTTCAATAACCTCTGTCACTTTCTTCGCTATCGGAAGCGAATTATAATGACGAGGCATTTGATTTAAATCATATCAAAGACGAGATGAAATACTACATTGAGTAAGCAATTATAAGCCAAATAAAATAAAAACATCTGCCCTTAAGATAAGGATAGTGTTGACAGATCAACTTCCAATTCAATGCACGCCGCCGCAGCGTTAAAGATAAACAAAGTTTAGATAAACAAACGTTAAAGTTTAGATAAACTTTATCCATTTTTTGCAGCAATTCCACTTTTTGTTTAATGGACTCCGAAAGATACTTTCGCTTTGTATATCCTTTACATATTAGTAAATATATATCGGAAATTCTATTTGACATAATCGGAAGTTCAAGCTTACTTTTATAAAATTGCTCTAACAGTCTGCAAAAAATAATAATCCGGATCCAATTCGAAGATTAAGGAACAACGCAATCTGCAACATTAACTGAAATAGATAATTAGATAATTTTAGCTTAGCTTATCCCGTCCGTTATACATTAAACGCGCATTCGTAAACGTATTTTGCGCGCGCGCACACGCAAATTAGCAGCGGTAAAGGTCTTACGCGCATGCGTCGGCAGAAAGTTTGTAGCTTTGAGGTCCGGATTATAGATCATTCCGGATTATGGGTGTCCGAATTAACGACTTTTGACTGTAGTATTTTGTGCATTATTAATCACTTAATCAAATAGTAAAAGGAAGAAACCTTAAACACTGATAATTTTTTTATATTGCTTGCATCATTGCAACAGCTACCAGTATTTAGTAAATATGTTATTGCGCATGAAAAGCATAAAGAAGTATTATTTAGGATATAACATCATGTGATAAGTATACATCAGGCTGATAGAGAACAATGATATATTAAATTTAAAAAAAAAAAAAAAAAAAAAAAAAAAAAACATAATACACAGATGTCAATTCTCCCAACTTTACATCAAAAACTCCTGTTAGATCACCAACTGAAGAAACCTTTACTGAAGAAAATGTTTGCCATCAGTTAATCAATTTTATTGAACTAATGGAACTTTAAATTCAAAAATTCCGTTCCTCCAGCCTTAGTGATTTTCAACATAATTTTCCTTACTAAATTTTGTTTGATCTGAGTTGTCTTAACACATTCTGACAAAAACAAGATTTATCTTTGCTGGTCACCATTGTGTTAATTTACTGTAGATATTGGTAGAACTTTTTATGAAAATTCAGCCGATGTTTAATAAGTTAATAATTGTTTTTAACTTTGTTTTATCTCAATAAATTGTACATTACTAAGTTTTTCCACTCAAACCAATCTTACTTTAATCACTTTTAAAAGTAATTTGGTAAATAAAAGCTTTTCTTCTCTGCTGAGGATTTTATCAGTATAAACAGTTTAAAAATATTACTGAATGACATTATACAAAGAACGTAAATTTAGAATATCTAATTAAATGTCAATGTACTTTATATCAGAATTGTATTATAAATTGTTCGATAATGTGAATCATGCATTATAAAGTAAGCATAAGTTGGTTTGTCATGCTTTTAAAATATATTCATCATGCAGTGTGAAAACCTGGAAATTCCCTGTCTTTCAGATTTTAAGTTTGATAGCAATCTTCATAATTATGCTTAGAAGAAAGTTTTACTCAACGATTTGTTTTTAAAAGAGCCATCCTATTATCTGTTCTGATTATTCCCCCTTCATTGTTTTATATTTTATTAGCTCTGACATTTCTCGCATAAAATGGCAAATATTGTTAATATTATTACCCTGTAATGCTTAATATTTATCTGTTAAGGTAAGATTTTTAAGATATCTCTTTAAAAAAAAAAACATACTTTCCTGAAAAGAAAACGGATTTTTCTGATACTATTTATTTTTTAAAAAACTAGTTTTCTGATTTATTTCACCTAATTTTTTTTCTCATATTGTTATTTTGTTTTTAGGTAGGACATGCATTTTTATTAGGGAGAAGATATTCTGAACCTTTACAAGCCAAATTTGAAACTTCAAATCAATTATTTGAGTTAGTATTTAACATCTAAAAAAAGAATTTCTATACAGATTTTTTTAATATTTTTTATGAAAGATAGTGATTATATATTGTTTTGAAGAGGAATTGAAACTTGAGTTTTTGTCTTTGAATTGATTGAGGACAATATTAGAACAATTTTTATATATTTTTCTTTAATATTTGCAATATTTATTCTTTGATGAAATGTTTATATATCTTGAATTGCTTATTTAATTAAAATGGCATTACTGCACTAAAATCATTTTGGAAAAATTGTCATCAAAATACATAATTGTTCTCTGTATATTTTTCTCAAAATAGCATTTTAAAATTATATGCTGATTTTATAATCTTGAAGAATCAAAAAAATACTTTATTTTTTTTTTTTTATTTTTTATTTTTTTTTCAATGAAAGGGATTCTGACGATCTTGTTTGATCTTTATTTTTGCTGAGTGATTATGAACTTTCTCTTATTTATTCATTGAAATTTTAAACTATTCTCTGAAAATTCTCAAAATTTAAATATTCTGCATTCTCACTTCTTTAGGTGCATTAGTTTATTTTAGATTTATGGTCCAGAATTTTTTCTAAGAATTTATAAGAATTTTATGAGAATGTTTTAAGTTATTTCCTTAGTGGAGCATTATTCATGCTACAGAAGATGGAAAGAAATGGGCATAATACCAGAAATTCGTCAGTGGTTTTACAAGTATAGTCCCACCACACTTATTATATAACTCCACCTTAATTTTGATGTAAAAGACCCTGACAAGTGGATCTTAGGTTCTCTTACCAAACCTAATGAGAGAACTTTTGCCTCACCATTATTTGAAGTACCTCCATGTTGTGCAGGCACTATATCCTTGACAAACATCCAAGCTTATGTTATTATGCCTATCAGATTAGCAGAAATTTAGATGTTCAACAGGCTTTCAATTCATATGAATTTAGGAAGTTTATTTTTACACAATTAGGTGGAGAGATTGTGAATACATAGATGTTAAATATATAATTCATTTGTTTTAAATATTATTTAATTTTTGTTTTCTGACCTATTGGTATGGCATTAAACTCACGTAGGTAGTATTTTATCTTGTGTTTCCTGTGCCCTAAGCTTTTTTATATATTTTACTGTAGAAACTTGTAAATTCAAAGACTGCATTTAGTATTAAAATGTCTTGATGCACAGCAGCAACAATGCTCATGCAGAAGAAATGGAGTTGTAGTACCACTTTTATATTTAAAACTTACAATGATTAAAATTACATGCATAAAAGACACCATTTAAATGAAGGGCAAAAGTTGTGGTTAATTACTAGATTAAAGGGGGACAAATACAAATGGAAGTTGTACAAGATCTGAACTTTTATTAAGGGAGGAAAATATTTGTCTCTATTTGAGAATCTGTAGTGTCAGAATACTTAGAGACAGAAAATATCATTCAAATTAATTGGCTAGATTACTCACCGACAACTTAAGCATTGTTGAGCATTGTGTAGGTGCCTTGACCACTGGATTACAGTGCACTGAATACTTTTCCAGATCCTTTAGGAATGAAAAGTGCACTTACAGAAGTGTTTCCCTGAGAGTGGTTTTCTATCAGAGATGATCATATACCATATTAAAGAAAAATATGCTGCAATACAAGGGATGTTGTTTTTCTCTCATCTAATTTTCTATAACTTTGGGCTTTAACTTCAAGATTTTAATATTAATCAACTGATAAACATGGAAGTTTATGTTAAACAATGCTTTTGTACAAATTACTTAATCCTTTTTCAATGAATAACATTAAAATTTTATTTCAATCAATATTTTTTAATTTTGATGAGCAGTGTGTATGTGTAGTGCTTAATTTGTAAAATTCTAAATTTGTTCTCTAGTCCTCTATTAAAAAACGAATTACTTATATATGTTTTTGTGTATTCGAAAGCTACTTAATGTTTTTGTTTTGTTTTCAGGGAATATCAAATGGGTTCTTATGGTCTTGGACTAACAAGAATATTGGCAGCATGTGTGGAATGTTTGTCGTCTGTTGATAATATCCGATGGCCATTGAGAATAGCACCATATTATCTATCTCTTATTCTTCCAAAAGTAAAAGAAAATGTTTAGTTCATTATACATTTTATTTTATGATTACACTAAATTTTTGAATTTTAGGTATTTCTCAAAAAGTTGTAAGAATTTGTAGTTATCAAAAATGTATTTGTCAAACTTTTTCCCTACATAAAAACAAATAACAGCATTTTATATTAAAAATTAAATGAGTAATAATATCAGAAAATTAACAGAATTTCTAAAAAATTCATGTTTATGTTATTTTTTATTAATAGCAGCCACTCTTATAGTTCATGCTCATTTTTTAATATGCTTTCATTTGATCTTTCCAAAATAAATCCAATTTAGTGATTAAAGCTATGGCATATTCTTGCTGTTTACTTACTATCTTACTAGTGTATAAAGTGGAGAAGGGTGTGTGTGAGATTATGGCAAAGCCTCAAGAGCTATCTGCCTAAGGGGAGGGATGCCTTCGTGGAGGACTTTCTAAGGGAAACTGGCTCGTATACATGTTACACATGGGGAAAACCACGAAAACGCCCATGCAGCCAGCCCGTTCGCGGGATTCGAACCTCGGACCAAACTACCAGTATTCAGCGACTTTACCGCTCGGCTGCTGGTGGGCCATAAAGGGGAGAAAGTTTGCTATTTATTAATGTTTAAAGTTTGCTGTTTCAATAAAGTTTGTTTTTAATAAAGTTTGCTGTTTAATTGTTACCATTCTGAAATGGCTTGATAGCACTGAATTTGTTATTAAATGTTATAAGGTTTATTTCATACCTTTTCAAAATACCTCATGAGATTGTTATTATTTAGGTATAGGAATTTAGTAAAAATAATAGATATTTTACCAGAACCTCCGATGTCTAAATATGTAGGTTCTGATGTAGAGGTGATTATAACACATATCCAATTTGGTAATTCTGATCTTTCATTGTTGCTTATTTGTTGAACATTTCCATAAATTTTTTAATTTATATTTACATCAAAAGGTGAAATAAAATTCCATGAGCATACTGCAAGGTTTATTTGGAGAAAGAAAGAACTAAAACAAAAAGTCAGCAGAGAGATGTGCTTAGAGCGAGCCATAGAATTACATTGTGTTCAAAAATATTGTTTTCAGATTGATTACATCATATCAAATTTTAAATTAATTTTTTTAACACTTAAGTTAAAAAGTTTTAAACTTAAGTAATAATAATATGTATATAATAATTTTGTGTGTGTGCATACATGCATGTGGGTGGGCAGTTGGCCTTGGCTGTTCTCCATCACAAATGAACAGTTTTTATGTTTATTAATAAAGAAAAAAAATAAGTTAATTGCTGTTGCAAATTAGATGCCAAATAATGTATATTAGGGTCATACTTTGTTAGTTTTAACAGAATGCAAGGGGAACAGGAGTCATCTAACAAATAGTTTCTAAGCAAACCTTTAATGTTATTCATTTCTGAAAATAATAACTCACTGGCATTGGTAGATGAAAATATTATTAAAATAGTAAATGCTAGCTTCTTCAGACAGCTATATGTATTCAGAATTGAGTTTCACGTTTCCATAATTTCAGTACTGACATTTTTGCTCATATTTCCTGAATGTCTTTCTAGTTTGATTAATTCCCACGCTTTCCTTATTTTGAGTCTGTATTGAACTAGACTGGAAATCAATTAGCTGCATTTCAGCTTTTCAATTTCCTACCAATCAAACTTAGACAAGTTACTTAACAAGTGCAGTCACATGACGGAATGAATAAACTTGGAGTATTTCCAATAACGCTGTAAACCGAGAAAATCTTGATGAAAATTCTTTGATTTAAGAATTGCCAAAGGAAACTCTTCAGTGACTTTTGCTTGGTTGGGATTTGTTACTGAAAACTTGCAGTTTAGCCTGAAAAGCACGATTGAGATCTATCATAATGATAACTATTTTGTTTGTTCTTGAAACTTTACATTCTTGAAGTTCAAATGTTCTTCCAAGCAATTAACAAATCTATGAAGTACATTACCACAACACAACCAGCAAACATTGTTATACATCAATTAGCCATTGTGCACTGAATTGTCTTCATCCAACAAAGCATTGAATTTTTATTTATTTAAAGTCTGAGAGAATGCGAGGTTCACTATTTTTGTGATTAAGGCCGTCATATTAGCAAGGGAGGCAAAATAATCCTTTGCACACAAGGCTTGATTGTGTATTGCAGTGGAATTCAAGAATCTCTAATGTATGTGTGAAATAAACTGCTAAAACCATTATTTTTGACAATCATGCTGGGAGCAGCATCAGTTGTTATTGAAGCAATTTTAGTTAAATCTGTTTCTTTCTTATTTAGTGAGGAATTAATAACAGCCATACAAATGTCTGTGTCCTTAATAATTGTTGACAACAATGTTATTGCAATGAACTCTTCCTTGATACCATTTACTGCACAATATTGAGCAAAAACAGTTGAATGAACAGATTTAGTTAAATCTGTACTTTTGTCAAGACATAAGGATATAAAGGGAAACTATTTGGTGTCCCATTCTCCCCCCTTCCCATTTTCTGCCAGTTTTAGGATTATGTTCTAACAATTATAATTTAAATCAATCAATTGTTTATGATCTAGATCTTTATTATCACTTCTCCCCTCCTTTTTCGTACCAGAATGCAAATTAGTTGTGAGTATTTAAGCTGAGGTGGTTAGACAGAGCATGTTTCTGCCCCTTGAGACCACATAATTAGCTCATATAAGATTGTATTCTTTGGCTTTGAATATATTTGTTGAAATTTAAATTGTGTTACCAGTAGAAAGTTTAGAACAACTTTATGTTAAATTATTTTTGTGTAGCCCTTAGCTACTAGACTTAGTTTTAAATTTGAATTTACTATTACTTTTAAATTATATCACTACAAGTAGTTGGTAGAATTGTAAACACAAGTCTTGCATTTATGTTCCAGTTTTGATTTAATAGAAAGGTTTGTTTTAAAACATTCTTAAGACTCTCTAGTTCTGTCCATATATAGCAATAATTTGCTTAACGTCTGTTAGGAGTTTGGTACTTGTTTATGCTACCAAAACAAGGCAAACTTTATATTGTCTTTTACTTTGTTTCTAAATAAAGGGGTACATTTAATGTGCTGAATTATTGTATTGTTACAAAATGTAAAGGCACGGTAAGATAGCTTCCCCGCAAAGTAGTTTTAGGGTTGCCATAAAATGGCAAGGGTAGGTAGGGTTGCCACATTTGGCAAGAAATTGTCCATTTGGCGAAAAAATTGGCGACATACCATGGGCGATTGGAGAACCTTCTGGAACGAATGTTCCCGAACACAAGCCGAAAGCTATATAAACCCTGCTGGTCCACAGTCAGTAAGTGCACTTCATCAAGAGGAAGTGTGTTTCTTATCGAGAGTGTGTGTGCCTCGTCTAGCGAGTCAATCCCTGGGGAGTCGATCAAGTTGACAGCTGAGCAGTGAGTGCTGAGTGGGTCGTCGAGTCCACTGAAGGAGTCTGTTAGTGTATCGCAGTTGGTGCATCGTTGAGAGAGCGTGTTGAGCTCTGGGAACGACTGGACCGAAGAGTCTGGAGCCGTGCTCTGTGTGTCATTGAGTGCATAGCGTGTTGTAGTGGGGAGAGTCTTGAGAGTATGTGGAGTTCCGAGAATGGCCGAGCAAAGTCAGGAGCTGTACTCTGGTGCTTTGCGGTGAAGCTGTCTCCACTGTTATTGTCTGACAGTGTGAAAGCTGTGTCACTGAACATGTCAGCTTGTTTATAACAGTTCGACGACTGTAAAAGTGATTTTGGAGCTGTCCTGACAATACTGGCAAATAAAGTGTGTTTCCATACTTCATAAAGTGTCGTCGTTATTCACTCCAAATCTACACGGACCTCGTACGAACGTAAAGGAAGAAAATAACGTAACAACTGGTGTCCATAACAATTGGTGTCAGAAGTGGAATTTGCGAGTGAATGCCAGTGACCCGCCTGAAGGAAAAAACCATGGCGGAGGAAATGAAGACTTTGATGGACTTCTTAGCCGAGATGAGGGCTGAGATAAAAGCCGGATATCAAGAGATGAGAGTTGAAATGAAAGCCGGATATCAAGAGATCAAGGCTGAGTTGAAAGCCGGACTAAAAGAGATGAAAGCTACACTGGAAGAGAAGAATGCCCGACGGGAAAAATTAAATGTCGGCCAAGAGAAGGTGCGAGTGCAACTCCGACAGGTGGAAGTGCAGCTTGCAGAAGAAACTGGAGCCATAAAAGAAGATGTGAAAATGACAGTAGTGGCATCTGGAGAATCTAAGGATAAAGAAATGAAAGAAGTAGCTAATGAACTGTCTGAAAAAGATCAAGAAATGAATGATGAAACATCTAACGGAATTAAAGAAAAAGAACGAAAACAAGAAAAAATAAAAGACGCAAAAGAAGCTTTTGATTCTCAAGTGCCTGAAGTGGAAGTGGAAGAAAGTGAAAATGCGACTGTTAAGTTCGTCGAAACTGATAGTGAAGTTACGAAGTCGCAGGCAGCAAGTGTTGAAACATCTGAAAGTGCGTTTGATGCAGAGATGGGAGAAGCGTATGTGCAGCTTAAGCAGTGCGCTCCAGTATCACAAGAAAATTCACCCACTTTGCAAACTATGTGTGCATCTCATAGTGCAGGTTTTGAAGACAAGGACTTGATTCTAAACCTGGATACTTGTGTTTGTGAAGAATTGGCTTCCGTTCATGACTCTGATGCAGAATTTGAAGCTGGTTCCCAGAAAACAAAGGAAAATAAGCACGTACCATCTGCTAAAAGTTTCGCTATGAACTGTACACGTGATGCGAACAAACTTCAGAGTAGTGAACAAATTGTTTCACATCTCCCTGTGGATGAAAGGTCTGAAAGGACTGAATCTTCAGACTATGATATGCAAAACAGAAATACATCTGAGAACTGCAGTGGAAAAGTATTTGATCCGGGTATATTTTAATGAAAAGACAGAGACTGACATTAGACTTTAATTTGATATTAGATTTTAGATTTAATTTTATATTTTAATTGAGACCTTAATTTGAATAATTTAAAATTGGTATGCGTTTAATTTGTGTATATGACTTGTACATACTGTAAATATCTGTTTCTTTAGTTATGTTATTTATGTATACCTTATGTTTGTTTCATTATGCTTTGTTTGTATCGAATTATGCTTCTGACCAAGGGTTGTAATGCTCGGGACGTGCAGTCCTTGGGAGGGGGCAGTGTTACGAAATGTAAAGGCACGGTAAGATAGCTTCCCCGCAAAGCAGTTTTAGGGTTGCCATAAAAAGGCAAGGGAAAGTAGGGTTGGCACATTTGGCAAGAAATTGCTCATTTGGTGACAAAATTGGCGATATACCATGGGTGGTTGGAGAACCTTCTGGAACGAATTCTTACCGGTTTAGTCCAGAATGTTCCCGAACACAAGCCGAAAGCTATATAAACCCTGCTGGTCTGCAGTCAGCAAGTGTTCTTCATTGAGAGGAAGTGTGTCTCTCATCGAGAGTGTGTGTGCCTCGTCTAGCGAGTCAATCTCTGCGGAGTCGATCAAGTTGACAGCTGGGCAGTGAGTGCCGAGTGGGTCGTCGAGTCCACTGAAGGAGTCTGTTAGTGTATCACGGTTAGTGCATCGTCGACAGAGCATGTTGAGCTCCGGGAATGACTGAACCGAAGAGTCGGGAGCCGTGCTCTGTGTGTCATTGAGTGCATAGCATGTTGTATTGTGGAGAGTCTCGAGAGTACGTGGAGTTCTGAGAACGGACGAGCAGAGTTGGGAGCTGTACTCTGGTGCTTTGTGGGGAAGCTGTCTTCACCGTTATTGCCTGACAGTGTGAAGGCTGTGTCGCTGATTGTTCCAGCGTGTTTATAGTAGATTTTCAACGACTGTAAAAAGTAAGTGTTATTGGAGCTGCCCTGATTAATATTGGCTAAATAAAGTGTGTTTCGATACTTAATCAAGTGTCGTCGTTATTCACTCCAAATCTACGAACCCCGTACGAATGTGAAAGAAGAATATAACGTAACAGCATCTTTATTTTAAAAAAATGATCGGCCAGGCTTCCTTCAAAAACTCTTCCTCGCCAAAAGAATTACCGTGCCAGACAATGATATTTGCAGCTGAAAACCTTGCAGCACTAGTATGACAATCTTTGCTAATATATTTAATCTTAGATGTTGACTGCTTATTTCTTATCTCAATCTATCACATGCGATGATTTCCCCCCCCTTTTTTTGACAAAGAGATTAGGGATTTGTTTCATAATGTCATTTTACAGATGATGTTCTATATACCATTGTTCCAGAACACAGAATGCACAAAGCTTTATCACCTTATTATTAAAGATGCCATATTTCTCAGCCCACAAAGATTGAAATTCTCTATTACACTTATCTTCCATTTTTTTTTTGGGGGGGGGGGTCAAATTAGTCATGTCAAGTAATATTTAAAATTGTAATTATAACACACACAAACTTAAGCAAGCAGTTGTGTTACCAACATGAATTTTAAAATGATAAAAAACTGTGTGTAATTACAGCTGACATAAGCACTCACTAAACAAAAGCAAACAAGCAATTAGCTAGCTTTACACCCCTTTCTGCTGCTTGCACATGCTCACTTCCATTCAGACAAAAGGGCAGGGATAACCACGTTCCATTGCCTGCAAAGGAAACAGTTTTAAAAATGGTCTTTCAATTACTGACTTTGCTGATGGATAAGTACCTAAATTCCTCAAATAATGCCATTCCCAATTTTTTTTTTTTTTTTGTCATTGGTTCACCATCTCTGCCATAAGTGATACTGATGTTATCTATGTTTGGAGCTGGCCCTGGATCTAAAATATGTTTTCAGTGTATGGTGTTTACTTCCTGTGACAGAGAGTATTTGATTCATAAAGTATATATTACCATAATTTGTGGACAATAGTTCTGATTATGTATAAAACATTGTTTATTTATTCATACTGCTGTAAATTATGTATGTGTTAATAAGTTAATTATTTTCTCTTTTCTGTATTGTATTTTTCTATTTTATTACTATCATTATTGTAAATGCATTATTTTTTATTTAAACTTTATCTTTCAGAAAGGTAGCAAGGAAGAATCTGTTACTCCTTTTGCCGAAGATTTGTCAGATTCTTTAAATAACATTAATTGGTTATCGTCTAATGTTCTCATAGATGATCGAACAAATTTAACAATTGGTAAAAGAGTTCAAGAATCTAATTCATTAGGAATACCGTATGTTATTGTTGTTGGTCGTTCTGTAAGTATTTTGTCTTTCAAGTTCTTAAATTATATTCCTAATTTTCTAAAGTAAATTTCTGTATTTTTTACCTTTTATAAAACTATTTATTGTATGTTTCTCAATTTTAAGTATTGTGTTACCATTACTAGACAGCTCTTTACGCTGTATACATGTTAGAGATTTTTAAAAAAATAATGTTTAAATTTTAAATTTTCATATTGTTTTGTCATATGCAATTGAAAATGTCGAATGAGAAGAAATAAAAATAAATTAACATAACACTGAAAAGGAAATTTGATGTCTTAAAGAGACAGGAAAAAGGGGGTGGGGAAGTATTAATTCATTAACCCTTTGCGGCTCAGTATTCCACTACATGGAACACCCAAACTGAATCACTTCTAAAACCTTTAAATTCAACCATAAATAGATAAAAATGCCTTTATAATATACTTTGAACTTTTCTTTTTAAATAGTAGATAGCAGCACATCACAAGGAGACACAATTTTCATTTATTATGTGTTATTAAAATCCACTTTTTCAAGTAATTTTCTCTATTTTTTTAATGATATAAAAAATTTTATTTGGAAAAAAAATTAGGCATAATTTTTCTGGCTGTACTTCAAATTATCTGTTCTACACTTTTTTTAATCTTTCAGACAAAAACCATACGCAGAATCATTGAATAAACTCTGGTGTTCCATTAGCGGGAACACTGCGCCTTTAGCGATCTCATGCTGTTACGAATCAGAACATCTGTGCTTAGGAGAGAACATCCGTTGTTTACATTTTCTGTTTCCGTTGCTTTGGGGGGGAGGAATGAATTCAAACAAAGCAGTATTGAGGGGTGATGTGTGTTTTGTATTATGAAAGCCAGGAAGCTTTAATGTTGGCATCTCGAATTTTTTGGGAGTCGTTTTTAGGCGGAAATTTTATTTGTAGCTTGACTCATCTTTACTTAGACCTGCGCGAATTTTTTGCTGTCGCTTTTTAGTCTCATTCCCGTTTATTTTCATTAATTGTGTAGATATTTTTCGTGTATGTATATATTATAGGCTTAGTTTTCTTTATTGTTAATATTAATCGTAGATAATTTTTTTATTATTAATTTTCTATAAATGGTGCGGAGAGGTCTAACTCTTTCCGAAGCGCTAAAAGTGTTTCATGAATTACCCTCAGATTACAGCCCAAAGATTTCCGTTTAAATTAGCTGTGTTCCCTCTGTGCCCTGAAAGCGTCAGAGATAACTTTGAAGAGGTGACGTCTTTCAAGACCTGAAGATACTCCCAGGCATAAAGCAAAGGTTTCCGAGGAAAAACGCTACAGTAATGTTGAACACATACCAGTGAAGGGTACGCATAGACGATGTGCACATTGCAGCATAAAGCAGAAGCCGCACAAAACAAGTTTTATGTGCAAAACCCGCAAAGTTGGTTTGTGCTTCCATCAAAAGGTGTGACTTGCTTTGAACAATTTAACGAAGCTAAGAAATAAGAAAATTTGTAAATATTTTTGTGTATAGGACTTGTGTATATAGATATTTATCTCATTTATCCATATATATTCAAGAATGTTGTGCATATCCAGGAAACCATATATACAGCCATAATATAGATTTTTTTCATTCTTATACAAATGCTTCTACTCATTTTCGTGCTTCACTGCAATGCTCGCTTAGTCGCACTTTTAAAAGCTCTGGTGGCGCAGTGTTCCACCTTTTGGAACGCCCACAGAATTAAAACGGTAAGTGCAATTTTTACAAAATTTTTCCTGTATACTCCTTTAGGACTAAATAGACAGCATACAACTTTTTTTTGTTGAAATTCCGACGTTAACGTATAGTGCTCCGCAAAGGGTTAAAAGCTGGAATCCAAACATAATGTGTATTTGAAAATTATTGATTTCCCCCATCTTCTACAGAAGGGTGCTATATAAATTTAATTGTAATTATCGTAATTATTGTTATATTTAAATGTGTAATTATATTTAAATTTAAATTATATTACTATATCTACTGATCATTTTTGAAACTAATTTGCTAACACAACACATCAGTATTCACTGCCAGATTGATACTGCAGACAATCACAGGTCACACTGAAATTATGCACATTTGAAGACCTCTATCATCAAACTTTGTTAGTTCTGCATCTTTTTTTACATTAATGTTAGAATGCATAATGAATAATTCCTGAATAAAAGACTAATAATGTATTTACAATTGTCATGGTTTTAAATCTATATAAATATGCAACCCAAAAAAGGACATTGGCCTTGAACGGGTTAATAAAATTACTTTGGATTTAATTGCTGGATGGACTACTATAACAGGGAGAAAACCTAATAGGTCTGAAATTTAATCTTGGTATGTGAAAAAAACATATACAGTACAAAGTCTGTAATCCGGACGTCCATAATCCAGAAATCAAAGCTACAAACTTTATGCGCATGTGTAAATGCATAATTCATTTATGCATGCACGTTTAATGTATAACGGGCAGTATAAGCTAGGCTAAAATTATCTAAGGCATTTCAGTTAATGTTGCAGATTGCGCTGTTCCTTAATCTTCTAATTGGATCGAGCTTATTATTTTTTGCAGACTGTTAGAACAATTTTATAAAAATTATGCTTGATCTTTCGATTATGTCAAAAAGAGTTTCCAATTCTGGAGCTGCCAAAGGATCTACAAAGCGAAAGCATGTTTCAATGTCCATTAAACAACAAGTGGAATTACTGCAAAAAATAGATAAAGGCCTATCCATCTCAAAATTATGCGAGAAGTATGGCATTGGAAAGTCCACTAGATATGACGCAAGAAAAAGGAACTTTTTGAATTTTTTGTGGAAGCATCTTAAACAGCTTACATTGAATAAATATCAAGCTTTTTTTTTTTTTTTTTTTTTTTTTTTTTGTACATTTTGGTACCCTTTAGATTGTAATTGTTCTTTATTTCATAAATTACGATTTCATATTTTTATTTGTATCATTTCTGCATGCCATCTTACCAGATTTAAATTGATGATCTATAATCCGGAAAAACCCCTAATCCAGAACCCGTCTAGATTACGGACTTCGTACTGTACTGATGCTTTGAAGGAAAGGAAAAGTATGAAGTAGGAACAGGAGAGAGTGAGTGAAAGAGTTTATTTGTGATTTAGGCAGCAAAAGGAAAAAGATCTGTCATTTCAGGATCTATTTTGCAAGAGCACGCCCTTAAATGAGTCATTTCAAGAAAAAGAGCTTGGATTTATTTCTGTTTTTCAGTGGCTCGGCGAGTGGATAAAAGACTGCATCATCAGGCATTGAAACATTTATGGTGAAAAGCTATCTTCTGACTTAAAAAATGTTAATAAATTCAATGATCCACAGACTGGTTGAAAATTAAGATCTATCTAGAGATCAAATTTACAACTATGATGAGTCTCGAAGGAATTTTAAATGCTATTTTCAAAAATGCTTGCATACTGAGGAAAAAGAATCAATGCTCCTCAAGAAGCAAGGAAAGAGTTACAATCTTGGCATGCAACAGCTTAATGTCTTAATGCAACAGGTCCATAAGCTTAATCATGAGCAAATGGGAAACTTCCTAGGAAAGCATAAAAATTTAACCTAATGGGACTAACTTATTCTTTGCTCTGCAAATGTCATTTAGATGCATGAAAGAGTGGAACCGTTTTTGATTGCTGATTTTATCAGCAGTTTGTTTCTTTGTTGGAAAAGTTTCTACAATAAAAAAAAAAAAAAAAATATGCCAAAAAGCACATTTTGTACTTGACAATGCCTTTTCCTATTCTCATGCAGCACAGTTTTGAGACAATCTCACTCAAGATGGCAGAAATCGTACAGAAACTTTGTGGACTATTCTGCTATAAGAAAATTCCTGGCTGTGAAGAAATTACTGATGGTAATATTGAAAACTGGATGGGGAGCATGAAAACTGTGAATTTTTAAGAGGATGGTGGAATGCAGGAAGTTGTTTACACATTTTAGAATGATTTTGTGTTGTTTAATTAATGTTTTATAAGAAAAGAAATATTTTCTTTAATGTGTAATCTGATAGCTGTTTTTCTGGACATGATTTCCTGCATCAAGATTTCCATAATAAAATGTGCTTTTCATAACATTTTCAAAGGTTTTGATTTCTATACCACTTCTATTACTTTCTAGAGTTGAGCAATTGTTGTGGGTTAGCACATAAAATCTCTTTTCAAGAGACCTGAGCTCCATAGGTGAAACATGGCTTTATGGGACTTCGTAGGAATATGCTAAAGCAATGCCTGTATCGATCTTCATTTTTTTTTAAGGAATGAAGTGATACTTTTTGAGCTGTGACTTCTTGCTTTGTCTTGATGAAGTCTGTTTAAAAGTCATCGGGATAAAGAAATTGAGTTTATTCCATAAAAATCGAATGTAAAATTTTCTCTTGATTTTCACATTTTTTCTCTCTTCTTGTTTTTAATTTCCCGTTGTAAGAGAATCCTGCAGCAATTATAAACCGCTTACTGAAACTTTCTTTGTATTGATGGAACCAGGTTTATAAATTTTTTCTCTTTGTTTTAAATAATAAGTAGTTGTTTTTTTTTTTTTTTTCCCTCCAGTCATTTAATTAAACCCATGCTTCAACAAAGGTCACAATGTATTTTTATTTATCTCCAACTAAATAATTTTCATACAAAGTTTACAAATTGTTCTGCTTTGAGCCACATGCCTCATTAAAGCTAGTGAACATTGTGTTTTTTTAGCTTTTTCAAGCTATAAATCTTGGTTTGTGATTTTATTTATTGTTGCTACAGATGTGTTTAAAGAAAAAAATATGCCAAAAATTGATTCCTCTATTGGTGGATTTTCTCTTGTTACCAATGATTTATTAGAAACAGTGTATACTTTTTTGGGGTATATGTTTGAAGTCTTCTTTCCAGTGGTTGATGGTTTTCACTTTCTGAATAATGATGTTGTTTCTTTTGCACTTCAAAATTTTTAATGATAGGCGTTTTGCAGTATTTTTGAATTATGCAATAGGAATGTTTCTCTTCAGAAAGTGAAAAGCATAGCCTTCAATCAAAAGTTTTTTTACATGTGACATTTTGAAAGATTAATAAATTTTAAAAGAAAGGAAATTTGTCTCAAATTAAATTATAAGCTTTTGCCAGTAAATTTTGTATTCTAAAACTTTTTTTTTTTTTGTCTATCAAAATTAATAAAAGATGACAAGGATAAAAATGAAAATGAATCAGAGAACAAAAAGGGGGAAGCCAAAGGAAAAATAAAAAATTTGACTTAGAATGCTCTGTTATTTAAAGAAGCAAAGTGCATTTGCTATGTGTAGTAAAAGCCCAACTGTTTGATATTCAACTAAGTGAAGTATTTTAGCAAACAAATTTCCCCAAGTAATTGAAATGAGAGTTTTGTAATACCGCTTAAGAGTGCTCATAAGGCTATTAGCATGCATACATTGTTGCCAAACACTACGATTTAGCTCCAGTAATGGATAAGCAGGACGTCACATCGCAACCATACAAAGTTTGTTTTTGTTTAATGTGCATCCGATTAATTCTCAATAAACTTGTTTAAATATTTTCAAAGAGGGATATAAATTCTATGCTTTTCTTGCATTTAAAAAAATGATTAATATTTGGAATTGTGTGAAGTGAATATTTTCAAAGTTACAGTAACCAGACATCAATAAAGGCCACAATGTGCGGCTAAATGGATAAACAACGATGATGTAACATGAAAAATTATGAAAAACGATTTATGTTTTTTGTTTGCTGTATCCTTAATCTTTATATCATTGTCATTTAACTAAATGGAGAATAATATGTTTATGCAAACTTCTACTAGAATGGTGATATCTTCACCAACTTTCATGTTTGATGAGATTTTATTATCAGATCAGGCCTACGAAATATTTTATATGATTTAAATGCATATTTTTTTTTCCTCTTCTGAAATCTTAATTTTAGATATAAGGTTTTTATATTCAAGTTGATAATAAATCAGATTATTATTTTTATAATTTTAGGGTGGAAACTCTTCTGACTAATTTCGCTTTTCTTACATGAATTCCATTTTTTATATACTCAATTATCCAAAGTTTTCACATATCCAGAATTTAGTATTTCCCAAGATTTCCAAATAATCAAGCTTTTACAGTACATTTTGTTTCTCTGTCATCTATATGATGAACTGTACTAAAATGAAATGAGTGTGAAAGATAGCCTAGCATCATAAGATTCTTTTTAACAGCAAATTACTAATCAGTTCTTTCATTTTGTGTATGTAAGTGTTTTTTTGTTTTTTTTTTTTACTTTTAATAATGTTTTTTGTGTTGTACTTTTATGCTCCGTATTATGCTAGAACATGCAATATGCAGCAAAATAGTATTACAGTAGAATTCCAGAAATCCGTAAATATGCATTAAATTATTATTACATTTGTAAATTGATTATATTATTCATTGTATTATAAGTACACAGTATCGAGGTTTGCCGACTTCGCCTCATGCAAAGATTTCCGGTTTCGGATTCCAGTGTTAGAATCACTGTTGTAAAATTTCAACAACTTTTCTTTATTTTTCCGTATATCATACACAACCACGTTGCAATTCTATACCATTCTGCTATAAATCGAGGAGTAGCACCTGCTTCCATCTTTTGCAGAATTTGCATTTTTTGCATTACTATCAATGCAACGTGTTTACATTTTTCAACGTTGTAAGCAGTAAAATCATGAGTGCGTTTCTTATCTGTCATTTTTTTTAAAAAGGGCTGAAATTAAAAATATTCTTAATTTATCCTCAAAATATCCAGATAAAAAAAAAAAGGCAGCACTAAACAATCTCGTGAAATGAAATAACAAAGCTCAGAAAATACAACGGAAATCGTGAGCTTGAACAAAGAGTTGAGTGAATCGTCTGCTTTTTTACCTTGATGCAGATTAGAGGGAAAAAAACTTATCTTATTTTATATGTTTTTTTTTAACTTTTTTATATCAATAATTTGGTATTTCCGTTTTGACTCATTATTATTCAGTAATTATGATTTCATTATTCGGTAAGTATTTTTTCTTTGATATTTCGTTCTCAATGTTGCGGTTTCCGAAACCTATAAAACTGAATGTTTATATTCCGAGAGGCAACGCGGATTTCATGTCCGCGGATTTTCGGTATTTGACTGTATTAAGTTTTCAGTAACTTATCCCTTGTTGTGCAAAATGTGACATTTTTGCTTTAACTTATTATCCTCTGAGTCCATATTAGATCGAATTCATGGGATTCTGTTCTATAACACAAATTTTGTCCCAAGTAATGTTCCATCACAAATTTCTTCTACAGAATGTAGTTAATGGCCACTAGCAGCCAAATTCTCATGTACTTCAAGTTTCACATTTGTGACACGACTTTCCAATGAAATTTTTTAACAGAGAAATGTCATAAAAGCATTCTGATGAAAATAAGCAATAATTCAGAAGATTTCACTATCTTTATCTGCTACTGCTGTGTTTCTTAAACTGTGCTCCTTGGAACCTAAAAGGCTTCCATGGAGCCCTTAGGTTCCACGAAACTTATGTGCTTTGTTAATAACATTCAAGACAGAAGCTTGAAAAAAAGCAATAAAAATGAATGACCCTCGTTTAATGTGGATAGTCGATAGAAATCAACATTAAGACGTTGCAGGTTGTAAAGGCACTGTTGGGACAATATTTTAGCAGCAACCACACTGGGAATTCATCTGAAATCCCACTATCGTTGATTCCCCAGCTCATTTCTTCATTGATTGTTACACATGTAGGAACACAGCAGATCTACACCAGTTACCATAAATTAAGGAAAAATCACAAAAGTGATAATTACCCAAAACGTTACATGTAGAATTTAGTGAAATTGACCCACAGTATACAACACATAGTAAGGTATAAAGTAACATGAAAAGAAATTAATTACTTATGGTGTTATAGAAATTAGCATATGTATAAAATGAAAAAATGAGATGTATCAGTTTGGTTAAGAAAAATTATCTTCAACATGGAGTATGATCTCGCCTAGAAGCAATACAACACATACAGCGATATTTGATGCTGTCAATTATGCACTCTATCAGTTCCATAGGAAATGAGAGCCACTGCTCTTGCGAAGCAGTTGCAAGTGTGACAAGGGTCTGAAGAGAAGGATTGAGAGCAGCTATACATCTTCCTAAAGCATCTAATATTCTAATTATAATTCCTGTTTCTATATAAAAAAGTTCAACATTTGTGGTAAATAATTTTAAATCTTTGTGGTTCGAAGCATCATAATATATGGATATAAATGTGCATTTAATCTAATTAATTTTTTCTGCAATTGTGAAAACGAATATAGTGAAAAAACATTACAAAAAATTGCTTCGGTTTTTGTCCTTACGCATGCAATTTTTTTGTCATACAATGTTTTGATCATTTATGATGTACAATCTTCCTACAGCATCCCAAATATGCTGGATAGAATTCAGGTCGTCCCCCAGTGATCAAGCTGGCTACTCCATGAACTGAACTGTTTGTTGCTACCGCACAGAGCTTGCATCCATAATGCAAGCTCTGTGCGGTCTAGCATTGTTGTCCTGTAGCAATAAATTATCACATATTGTCCCAGCATAAGGGCACACATAAGAGTCAAGGATGTCAACACTATAGGCCTGAGCATTCGTGGTTCCACGTGGGAAGACATAGAATTTTGTGCTTCCACCCAAAGAGATATAACCCCAAACACAGACACTGCCTCCTCTATATGCATCTCTTTCTTTCATGGATGTTTGATGGATGATAATGGGTTCCAGGTTCTCTCCCAATCAAATAATGCCTACTGTTGCTTCGGAGGCTAAATCTGGACTCATCTGTAAAGAGATCAGCTGTCTAGCACACATGTTGATGTACCCACCTGAAACATTCTCTTCTATGATGTAATGTGAGCGGTATAGAATTGGCTGGTTGCCTTGTGTACAGACCTCTTTCGTGAAGCCTTCTATGCACAGTTGATCTTGACACCAACTTTCCAGTGGCTGCATCAAGGGGGGATCTGAGTTGAGCCAGAGTGTTGGTTCTATTCCTTCACGTGCATAACAACAAATATTGGTCGTCAGTGCTCATCATAGCATTTGGCTTTCCTTGGTTGAACCTCCTGGATACCGAATCTGTTAGAAATTGTTATCAAAGTCTATGAACCACAGTAGGACTCACATTTAGCCATCACTTCTGTCTGATTTTGCCCTGCCTCTAATCTCTCAATAGCTTTCCATCGCAGTTCTTCGGGAAAATGATGCCTGAAGGTCATTGTTACAAATTGACTTCCCAGTTTTCTTATCTCAGTACCACAGTAAAATTTCCAGGCTTGCTCTGAAGCATGCAATTTTATGCCCCTCGCAGATGACGTATTTCGATTCCAGTGCCACTAATTGCATACTGTAGTTTTACTCAGCAATTCATATTTGACAGCATATTCAAATTTTATATGGATTGGCCTTTTTTGAATGAGTTATCACTATTTTTGTGATTTTTTCTGAACTTTTGGAATGTGTAGAAATACAGGGAAATCCCATCTACTTGAATATGAAAGATGCTGTGAGTAGTCAAAATAGTAGTCCTTGTTGATGTGTCTCTTTAAAATACTAATTGATTGGACTTTTTTAAATTTTTTTGGCTTATTGATAAACTTTATTGATTATTATAATATATCGTGCATTCTGTTCCATAAGATTAGAAGTAAAATATCTGATGTGTATACCACATGACTTCCTTGTATGGAATATTAAATTTTCCCACATTTCATTTAAACATATTGAATTAACAGTTAACAAATTTTCAATTAAATTTACTTCGTCAATAGTGCTTAGACCACAATAGAATAAATGCACTATATTATTTACCATAGTTCACTATATTTATTTACCATAGCGATACTTCGGCGCTACGTTCACTTAACAGCATTAACATTCATTTTATTATATCATCTGAAGAATTGCCATAAATTCTATTCAAATACTATAATAAATCTAAAACGATATATAAAAGAAATTAAACAAATAAAAAATAACTTTTTCTCAAAGTATTCAACGCCGCTTACCTAATGCCCATGTGCTACTAATTCAGTTCTCACTTTGTGGCAAGACAAAAATACATAAAATTCAAAATATTTTCATTAAAGTTTCACAGCTATAGAAAAACATAAAATACCAAATACAGTTAAAACAATTAAAAAATAAATTTTTACTATTAAAGTTACAGTTTCTATATAAAAATAAGCTAATAACTTAAATGTTAATTCCATAGGGAATTAAGCATAATTTAATTTTCAATAATGAAAGAAGACGTTACTTTGTTGTTGGGAAGCTTAGTTTTTCTAGATTGGCAACAAATCCACTATTCTGGTAAGTTTAAAATGTAAACAAACATGGACGGCATACTAATCAGAAATTAGGCTTAGCCGCACTTTAAAAACTTTTAAATTGTTGGTAATTCCACAATTATTGCATTAGGTTAACTAAAGGCATAAAAACCTTAACCAGAAGATAAGAACAGCATAATTCAATCATTTTTAAAGCAAAAAAGGCACGATTTACAAATATCTAAGAATAAAGTAACTGAGATCACTGAGCCGAGTAACAGAGTGAATATATATACATTCTGAGGTTACTCGTTTTTGAGTTATGCGAGATACATACGTATGTATGCACAGATGCCACGAAAAATTTTCTTCAGAATTCATTTTAAATCAGTTTTATAATTTTTTGGGGAAAAGAGTCCTTTATTCTGTCCTTACATACAGATGTCACGCAAAAACATTGTTAAATTACATTTGATAGCAGTGAAAATGGATATTTTCTTTGAAATATGATGGCTGAAACTTTTCGGGATTACAATACTTCCTTTTTATTTCGTACAAGGAAGTAAAAAGGCACCTCCTTGGGGACCATAATGTAAATTATAAGGAAATTCAACCAGTATATCAGATAAACATTTATTTTTTTATGCTTACCCACACAGTTACCATGGGCAACTGCATTGATTTCTGTACCAATTGAGCAAAAGTCATGAGTGACATAATTAAAGGGGCTACACAGCTTATTAAAAATACCACCAAAACTTATTAACCACTACATGATGCATAGGCAGGTACTTGCTTCAAAAATTCATCCCCCAGATATAAGGTTTCGATGAGGTGATTAAAGACATTAATTTCATAAAATATCAGCCACTAAGTAATCGGTTATTCAAAGTATCATATGAGGACATGAGAAGTGTACATACATCTCTTTTTTTACATACTAATGGTTATCTCAAGGAAAGATACTAACCCATAATTTCGAGCTAAAGGAGGAGGTACATCCTTTTTTCAGAATAAAATATCTAATTGAAAAGTCAATTATTTGATAGAAATCAGCTGCTTAAAATTGCCTATTTAAGCGGCATATATACAAGACCCGATGAACATCTCATAAAAAATTAAGGCGTTAGCTTCAGGGCAAGTAAGTAAATGTATTTACTGGCCATGCAAAAGTTCATGCTTTCAAGAAAAGGATAGAATTTTTGACAATTTGTGTGCACACCAATGACTTTGATTGCTCTCCAACAATAAAAAACTTTTCAGACAACAAAGGGGTTTGAAATAGGGGACATATATATATATTGAAGAAATTATTCAGCACCTGAGAGGTTTGAGTGAAGCTTTTAATCAGAATTTTCTGAATGAACAACAGATTAAATGTAAAAATGAATTGTATTATTGTCAATGCATATCTTGTCAATCATGTCAACAGAAGAATTTGAAACTTAAATGATAGTATGTTCATCATTGTAACAAAAATTTTAATTAATGTCATTAGTGGAATTCTAGTGCAGTTTAAAAGTTGAATGTTCCAATTTGTCAAAAAGGCCACTTTAATTATTTTCAGCTACCTAAAACAGAGTTCTCAGATTTATGAATCGGCAAAAAATAAATTGTGCAACAGACTTGATGCCAAACCTGGCATGAGCATTCAACTTTCATCTAGTATTAAGTATATATACAATAATAAAAGGCAATAGCACTCATTCCATTAAAATTGAATATGTTATTTTAAGAACTTTTGGATTAATTTTGAAATTACTTTATGAAGCAAATAAATATTATTTGATGTAATTGTCATTTTTGTTGCAAATAATCTGTTTACAGAATATTGCTCTAAAACCCTATTATTGAAGCAAACCAAGAGTTCCACGATAAAAGTGGACATTGAAAAGTGTTCCATTTATTAAAAAGATTAAGAAATGCTTTTCTATTGCATGTTGTCAGAAAAATAATAATAACAGTTTAAAATTGGCATCATTAACTGTTGCATCTCACTGGTTAAAATGCAAATATCTGATTATGATTTTGCTACATATTTTGTTTTTGTGTGTTAGAAATGTTACTCATAGTAAAATCCCCAATATAAAATTTTGTTCTTATAATAAAATCATGTATACAGTACAAAGTCTGTAATCCGGACTTGTCAGGACTTCTGCGATTCTGAATTAGGGGTTTTTCCAAATTATAGATCGGAATTATAGATCATCAGTTTAAATCTGGTAATATGGCATGCAGAAATTATAATATTAAAAATATGAAGCCGTAATTTATAAAATAAAGAGCAATTATGATCAAAAGGATATCAAATCTTACAAAAAAAAAAAGCTTAATATGTGTTTGTTTACTTTATTAAACATTTCTTTCAACGTGCGCATGCGTAGAGCATCCATTACGCATAGTCGAAATTAGAAAATTGCAACCAGAAAACTATTTGATGTGTATTCATGATATTTATAATGACGAGGAAATTGATTTAAATCATATCAAGGACAGAGTACATCGAGATGAAATACTACACTTAGTAAGGAATTATAAGCCGAATAAAATAAAAACGTCTGCCCTGAAGATGACGATACTGCTGACAGATTAACTTCCAGTTAATTGTTCGCCACAACGTCCCCCCCCCCGAGTGAAATTGATACAAATCATTAAGCCAAGCTGTTCTGATTACGCAAGTAATATCGTGCTAAGTGGAAAAAAATGTGGTTCATTTAGACTATGTCTGGACTTAAACAACACTTAAAACATGGTGAATCCTTTTCCGAATATTTAATTGCCATGCGTAAAATAACCAGTCATGGTTCTGTTGATGATTCATCAATTCTTGGTTATGTAATTAATGGGATACCCGATCAGAGTAGTAACAAAATTATTTTGTATGGGTGTAAAACTATTTCTGAATTCAAAGAGAAATTAAAAATTCATGAGAAAATCCACGTTCCAGATAGGAAGAATAAGGGTTATTCAAATACTAACACACAAAATAAAGCACGCGCTGTATCTAATAAGAGTAAAGAACCAAGGTGTTCATGATAGTTATTTAGTTATCATTATTATTAGACCATACACATGCAGTTTTATATGTATGCTTGTACACAACATAATGATTTATAGCTCTTTGTAACCTATTATAGGCACAAGAAGAATTACCAAGAGTGGAAGTTATTGATATGTACAAAAATGAAGTATCATTTTTGACACATAAAGAAACAATGGATTTCTTTAGAAGCAAGAATGTGTTTCAATCTTTTGTTTGAGAATTATTTGAAATCTTCATTATGTATATATTATTAAAACTTATTTCATGTTTTTAGACTTTTATATTTCAATAATATTCATAGATTTAGATGATAACTTTCAATATCCAAATATTTAAATGATGTTTTGATATTGAACATTTATTATTACTGCAAAGTAGTTTAAATCAGATAATTTTTCCTGCATTTTTATTTATGAATTAAAACTTAAAACATTAAAAACTTCATTCCTCCATAAAATCATTTAGATCACACCTTCAAAAGTAAGCAATCAGCCCAAAAAGGGCTTATCAGATAAAATTCTTTTAAGACTTTCAAGTAGTTCATAATTTAATGTAAGTTATATTCAGTGTTGAGTTAAGTTACTGCTACTAGAGAGCAAAGATTTGCAAAATTACTTTATAAGGTATTTTCTGCTTCCTTTCTGCATGCCTTCATAGTGTAACTGGAAGCACACATGAAGCATATTTGGAAAGTCTGGAGTTCAAATCCCCGCATGGGCACTGTGCATTTTTCCCATCTCCAGCATCAAAAAGCCTAATGACTCTACAACTTAATAAAATAACTAAAAACTTTTTTTTGGGCACTACTTCTGATTTACAACTTATAATAAATTACCGTATTTGATGGCATATAAGATGCACTTTTTTTCCTAAATTTGGTCTCAAAAAAAGTTACTTGCTTCTTATACATGAAGGACACAGGTTAACTTTCAATACTGAATGCTATTTTTAGCCCGGATAAAAGTCTAGACACACATAACTTTTTCTACATCTACCATGATTATTTTGTGCATGTGTGAAATATCTGTCGCCAAAAAGCGGCAAAGCTCGAAGCTGATGTCGAAGTTCGAACAGGTTCGACGGTCACATTACGTCTATGGAGCCTTTCCTTCTTTACATAGACATTCTTTGACTCAGCCGACACACGTGTCGGTATCGGTGCTACTCTGTATAAACGTGTCGGTGTCGGTGCTTAAAACTATTTGTTTAAAAGAATACCCAGGAAAATATGACTACAGGAAACAAGAGATTAAACTATACAATTCAGTATAAACTGGGAGTGTTAAACTATGCCAAAGTGCATGGAAACAGAGCAGCAGCAAGGCATTTCGGTCCACCACCTGCCGGAAAAATGATACATATTTGGCGACTGCAGGAAGATCAACTGAAGACTGCTAAAAAACAAAAACATAACCTTCGATGCCCAGCTCCGTGTTGGCCTGAACTTGAAAATGGCGTAAAAATGTGGGTGATGGATAAGAGGAAATCTGGGATAAGTGTTTCAACCAAAATGATAATCAATGAGGCCAAAAGATTTGCAGAAAAACATGGGAATCAGAACTTTTCAGGGTCTGAGGGCTGGTGCTACAGGTTCATGAAAAGGCAAGGCTTATGAATGTGCACAAAAACGACTATTGCGCAGAAAATGCCAGCAGATTATGAAGAAAAAATACTAGCATTTCATAGGTTTGCTATAAATGCACGCAAGAAAACTTCTTTTGAGCGAGAATGATGGAACAAGTGGATAGGAGAGCCATATCACGCCCTCACACCCTCAGGTAGAATGAAGCGGCCCTCTATTTTGCAATGCGAGTGGGTAAAAAGATATTGGGAGGATTTAAAGGCTGAAGTAATTGTTAAGTCCTTTAAGAAGTGCAGAATCAGTAATGCTCTTGACGGAACAGAAGAAGACACATTATTCGAAGAAGGCAATACTAGTGATGACGGAAACAGTAGTGATGATGATATTCTCGTTTTCAATGATGATGATAGTGAAAAGGATTTTTATGGTTTTGAAAGTGATTAAAGTCTAATTTCATGATAGACAACGTTTTCCTTGAATCTTTTTTTTTTTTTTTTTTTTGTTGTTGTTGTTTTTCTGCTTTATTTTGTATTATGTTTGATTGCTTGCCGTTCATTAATTTATTTGTTATTGAAATTTACATATCATGTTCAAAATAGCTTACCGTTTGTTAATTTTCCTTAATAAAAATATATTTGGTAATTGCGTTTCAATGATTGTTTATTTGGCTTTTACGAAACGTGAGAACTAAAAGAAACCACATTTTAAGTTATTGTGGTACTGCGCTGTCGCATGGACTATTGAAACTTTTTTCCCTTGTGTGTGGCCTTTTAAATAAGGGTGCGTCTTATATGCCATCAAATACGGTATGTAAAAAAAAAAACTGAAAAATACTTGTTTAAAGACAATTATAGCAGCTAGTTATTCATAATTCAATCACTAATAAATTAAATTTTAAAATTTACAGTCAGACAGCACATACAAGAAACACAAGGTGACAAACAATTATCTAAAGTTAAAACTAATCTGCTCTAATGATAAGTTGTAATGAAGACTCATTCTTTAAATTTCATGTTTGCATAACTAGAATTTGCACTAAGCTTCTGGATAGAATGGATTAGTATGACAGAAGACAAGAAGAATAGAAAAGCCTTATAACTAAATATTAACTGTTAGCAAATTAATGTTAGATGACAGTTAAATTTAACAAACTGTGATAAATAGTTTTGACCAAGTATGAAAAAAAAAAAAAGTCCATCCCCCCCCCCGAAAAAAACTGCATAACAGTTTTTATGCAAATCACAGTAAAAAGATCCAGATAAAAGTACCCTTTTCTATGGCGAAAAAGAAAACGTTTAATTGAAGTTTTATTTTAGAAAGTTTGTGAGTTTTATCAACAGTTGCATTAGCAAAAGTCTTGTATCCACAAAAGTTTTGGCAAGTAGTGGTTGAAATGTTTTGCAGGAGGAAGTTGTATATAGGCTTTATTGTACATTCTGTTGCAGTAATGATTTTTTACATATTTAATGGCTGCTAAAAGGAACCAAAAATTAATAACCCAACTAGATGTTAAAGGAGTACTATCTTCTGATTTTGATCCGTAGAAACTCAGTTGTGTAAAATTTAACATCAAAATCGTAATATTTTATCGGTACTCTTGATGGACAAATTAACAGTGAGGTAGTGTTATTGGAAATTTAAGCATGGAAGGGGTGATGTTTATTGATGCAAAACACACTAGCTGATCCTCTGTTAATACAAATGAATTGTTAAGTAGTGTTCAATCCTGCGAAGTCACCAGCACATCCCATTGATGAATTCTAAGAACAGTTTTTACATATGTGTGACTATCTATTATGTATGATATCAGAAACTGTCATCTTGATTACTGAAACATTTGGGCCTCCTTAAGAGTGGATATTGGCAGTTGTATATACACCTTGATCTCCGAGACAAGACAGCATTTAGTACCAGACAAGAATTTGGAAGTTCAAGATGCTGCCGTTTAGATAATGCAGTATGCTAGTAACATGGAGATGGTGCTGAGAGGTCTTTTGTATGAAGTCTGTCTGATATTTCTCGATGACATCATCGTCGGAAAACGTTTTGAAGAGCATTTACAAAATGTTAGGAAGATGCTTCAGAAACTGAAGGAAGCCAATCTAAAGTTATGTTCTGTCGAATGTAAATTGTTCAGACATAAAGTGATTTACCTTCGAGATGTCATCTTTGTTGAAGGGGAGTTTACAGATCCAGAGAAAGTGTAGGATGTTACTGATTGGAGACCTCTTGGTAATGTCCTTTAACTGAGAAGTTTCCTATGGCTTTGTAACTACTATAGGAGATAAGTGAAAGACTTTTCTTCCATCGCAAAACTCCTTCAGAAACAAATAGAGAGCAAGCAAAAGCCCTTGGACACTAAAGAACTTAAAGATGCGTCTTACAAACTTTTTAGGTTCAGGCAGTTTTAACACCCCACATCTTTTAATCTTTTTAGAAGGTTTTAAATCTGCTCCAATTCTGATGTATCTTCAACCTGACAAACCATTTATTCTTGACTCGGATGCGAGCAACCAGAGTGTCAGTGCTGTTTTGTCCCAAGGAGTGATAAAGAATTTCGTAAAGAGCAGTTGAAAGACAGCGATATTTTAACCTATAATTGAATTAATGGAGTCCTAAAACAGGAAGTCGACCTGGCAGGACATTTCGATCTATAGCCCTACGACAAAACAATACTGGGCTCGCTGGAACTCACTCCATATTCAAAATCGCGTCTTGTACCGGAAATTCGAATCCGATGATGGAAAGGCTTTCCGAAGGCAGCTGATACTTTGAAGGTCTCGGATACAAGACGTCCTTAAAGAACTACAAAGCAGCCCTACAGGGGGCTACTTCGGAATAGTAAAGACTTTGCATAGAGTTCGAGAGCGCTTCTACTACAGTAATGCAAGTGATGACCTGCAAAACTGCAACAAAACAAAAAAAAAATATATCATTCAATGCCAATGGTGCCAATTTTTTTATGCCTGTGCTGGTCGAAAAGACCGAAGAAACTCAACCAAGGGAAGCTGCAGCGTTACAATGTAGAAGCATCTTTTCAACTCATCGCCTTTGACATCCTGGAATTTCTGCGATGAATGGCTGAGGTAAAAAATACACCATGTTTGGCATTTACTACTTCATGAAGCGGCCTGAAGCGTATCCTATTCCTGATCAAGAGGCTGTCCCGGTAGCAGAAGTACATACAGCATTAGATTTCCAGATTTGGAGTGCCTCTTCAGTTGCATTCCGATCAAGGAAGAAATTTTGCATCAGCTGTAATTAAAGAACTCTGCAAAGTACTCGGCATATATCCCCAGTCAGACAGCATGGTAGAGAAGTTTAATCGGACCATCCTTAACAATCTATCACTGGTAATTTCCAGAAACCAACAGGGCTGAGATAAGGAGCTATGTCTGTTTTTACTGACCTATCGCACTGCTGTCCATGAGAACTACCGGCTATTTCCCATTCCAGGTACTCTTCGGTTGTGACCTTCATCTGCGTAGGGATTTCTTATTTGGTCACCCTCAGGATGCGTCTTCATCGCCTGAGGAGTACATCCAAGATCTCCAGGCAAGGTTTGAAGTGATGCACAGTTTTGCAGGAGAGTGAGTCAAATTGGCGACGGAGAAGAGGAAGACCTGATCCGACATGAGATCTACAGGACATCAATTTAACAATGGTGACAAGGTGTGGTTGTACAATCCAATTCAACGGAAAGGACTGTCCGCTAAACTATTATCAACTCAGGATGGTCGTTACAGAATCCTAAGCAGGCTAAACGATGTCGTATTTCGCATCCGCACGTCACCGAATTTTAAGCCATTCATTACGACAGGTTAGCCCCTTACTATGGCCATAATACGTAGTCCCCATAATGTAAATAGTATACCAAGACCATGGTCATATTTGTTTCTAAAATTATAAATTTGTGCACTCATTTATTGATTTAGTATTTAATTTGTTTTATGGTATTTACTGAAATTGCTGTTTAAATTATAAGGTATTTCTTCCACCTTCCTAGCGTGCCTTCCTGGTGATATTAATTACCATTAAAGCACGCTGGGCTGGTATTTTTCAATGGAAAGTGAGAAAGAAATGGGTTTTGTCTAGCTAGCATTAAAAAATACAGAAATAAATTTAGTTACTTTAAAAAAAACCTCACATTCTACTACTGCCTTGTATTCTTAATTTCTTTTTCTTCCCAAGGCTGCATTGAATGATAATTATATATATATATATATATATATATATATATATATATATATATTTAGAGAAGTCACTGGGCAGTAAAATGTAAGTGCGGCAAAATTTTTAGAATTTAAGAAAGTTTTGGGCAGCACAATTTAGGATCCACAGAGATTGCACTGAACAGTAAAATGCCTAGTTCCGGCCCTGTTCTTTACTTGACCTTTTTATGTACATATGTCAGATATAGAGATAGACAAAAGAGTAGCATTGAATGCTGTTGTTTTTCTAGGTGTACTTTTTACAAGAAATTTTGAATACGTTTGTTTCTCCAGCAATTTTCTTCGAATTATGGAATGCTTCCAATGAACAAAACTAATTCTTCCATCGTGATCATCATTGTGATTTCAAAATGCAGATGTATATAATGAGTACGGGGCTGTAATGGATTGAACGTACACAGAACTGGTGAAACCTTGATGCAATTTATTTTTCAAAAACGCTTAACAGTTCTGGATCTTTTCACACCGAAGGTCTAGTACAGCTCTTCTCAGTATGACAGAGCACAATGAGTAGTTACCACTTCAAACTGCTAAGAACGTTGAATGCAAGACAATGCTAAGCACATCAAAAAGCAAAAGTTCGCACTGTGATCTCTTAGTACTCTGAGCATAACTGAAGAGAAATTTACATAAGGCCGGATACAGTTACAGAGGAACAGGACCTGTTACAGTTACACAGCAATCGGGCCAAATAATTACCAGGTTTGGCGACTTTAATATAAATTCATGGTAAATATTAATTACCATTAATTTTAATAATAAAATAATAGAACTAATAATAGTTCAATAATGGAATTAATGGTAATGAATATTACCATTAATTTTATTATTGAACAGTTATCAACATATCTGCTGATACGAACAGGAAAATATTATGAACCGAAATCCCCCCCCATTGCTCAAAAATCCCTCTTCCCATCCCCATTTCTCAGAGAAGGAAACACTGGTTATGAGTATCTGTGGTTTTCGACGGTCTGGACTCTTGTCCATAGCTTGATGCAAAATTCTCGTGTCGAGTCATTCTGCTGAAACTTTCAGGAATGGATCACTGTTTTTCAATAGAAATGTTCCTTTAATCCAGAACGATTTTTACCTTTCAAAAATTTAGCATTAGGTTTTTCACATATTCATAGAATTAAGTTCTATGAATATGTGAACCTGCCCTAAGTCGCTTTGCCACCTAGGGCCGGAATGGCTAACCTTTGGCACGTGTACCAATAGGTGGCATGCCACAGGTACATACTAGATTACTTTTATTCACTTACATTCACTGAAAACAACATTAAAAAAATCTCCAAGACTAGCGGCCAAATGCGGGTTCAGAAACCAGCTCGAACAGGGGCGGCGTCATTATGATAGTTTCCAAGACAGAAGGATGACTAGTGCTTCCCTGCTCCATGAAAGTTCTCTGTAGGGAAAACTGATGTTTTCTTTGAGAAGTACGTGAGTTAGATGTGTTGTAAAGGCAGAACCCAAATAAGTTGCAATTATAACATAGTTTGGGTTTTGGTTTCTTATATTTTAATATGAAGATGGTATACAACAAAACTTTCATGTTTCGAGGTATAACAATGATATTTCGCGAATGAAAGCAACTACGATGTCCTCTTTTATATCAGACAATTTGATTTTATAAATATAATAATCTGAAAAAGTGACAAGATAAAAGGCTTCTGTACCATACAAAAACTGAATTTTTTTAAATATCGCATAAAACCTTTATATTATCTCACACTGTGCCAAGAGAACAAAGAATAATTTTGAAAATTAAACATTTTTTATGTAGATTTGTTGCTCCACGTCAGTGTGAGAAAGAGTTCAGGAGTTTGAAACTTCTAGTTATTGTAAAGAAAGGGGCAAATATTAAGCCTCTAATTATAACTACATTAATTAATATTACTATTAAATATTTAATTATGGCTACTCCATTAAGTACGGAGATTTAATATGAGCAGAACTTTCCAAAGTGGAGTAGTATTTGTAGAGACACTAGGTTTTTTTTAAGCAGGGGATGTGAAAAAATGAGCAATAGTGATTGCGTCACCATGCCAGGATTCGAATCTGGACCTCTGGAATGCGCTTCAAGTGTGTAATGTTACACCACGAAGGCATACTGGAAGGAGGGAGAAAATACTTTATACGTTTACCCTTCCCCCCCCCTCTTTGTCACCAATGCAAGGAATCGCACAAAAATAACTGCTTGCAAATAAAGATCTAGTACATATCTCTGAGTTACAGACATTTTCATGTTCACTCGAGTTAAAGAATTTAAATTTTTGTATGTAGCTTAGTCTTTGCATTGTATGTATTAATTTTTTTCCTTCTTGTGCTCTGAATGCACACCTGCCACATATACTTTCGAAAAAACAGATTTGCCAAGGACAGCTGCCGAATTTTTGAAGAACAGTGGACAATGGACTATGCAGTGATAGAAAGGAAACAACAACAAAGTTCTGTGTTGCTTGTGCTCACTCATGTTAGTATCTCGAACATTCGCTGTAAAGCGTCATTTTGAAACAAACCATAAAAGTCTTTGGTCAATGCAAAAGGAAGAAAGAAAAGAATTCGTTGCACAAAAAATTAAAGCAATGCGCTAAACAAACAAGTTGTTTTGTATTTTCTTTGAAGCCAAAGAATAATATTGTTGAAGCTAGTTTTCATATGTCTCACTACATAACACAGTATGAGGAACCGTTTTCTGAAGAAGGCTTTCTTAGTCACATCTGACAAATTATTTGAAGATTTTCGCAATAAACAGCAAATTATCAGTAGAATTAAATAATTGCCTGCTAGCAGGAATACTGTGAAAGATAAATGATAAAAATGAGTGAAGATGTTTCAAAGCAAATAAAGTCTGATTTAGCTAACGTCGAGATGTTTTCAGTATGCCTTGATGAAAGCACTGATGTGACTTTACGAGCAAGGTTAGCTGCTTTCGTTCGATTTGCTTGCGGAAATATAATGAGAGAGGAATTAGTTGCATTGTTGAGCTTATGAGCCACAACCACAGGAAAAGATATAATGAATGAAATAAAGCAAGAACTTGCAGTAAAAATGGCGTTTGACTTAAAGAAAATTGTGTCTATAACAACTGATGGTGCTCCAAATATGATCGGAATACAATGGGTTTGTAAAATTTCGGTAAATTTGTAAAAAGTTCAACACCGCATCATGGCATTTTGTATCAACAAGCACGATGTGCAAAAGTTATTATGAAGTCATTTCAAAATATTGTCTGTGTAATAATTAAAATTGTGAACTTCATATCTGCACTAAAGCTCTAAATAATCTCAAGTTTTCTCAAGTCTCAAGTTGTTATATGAAATAGAATCTCAATATGGTGGACTTATGTATAATAACGTTCATTGGCTGAGGCGTGGATAAATTATTGACAGAGTTGTTGAAATTTTGGATGAAATTCGATTTTTTATAGCAGAACCAGAATTTCCAGAACTCGTGGATCCTATTTGACTGTCTGATTTAATTATTTTCAAAGACTTTACAGCACTATATAATGATGCGGTTAGTAGAACCGCAGTAGGCTCCAACCTTTATACCGTAAGTATATAGTATTAAGTTAAGTCTCTTAAAGAGGACACTGTTTTTAAGTGAATAAATAAAGGCAATTAATAATATATTTTGAATTCTATTGATACATCTAATTTTTCATACTATAAAAAATTGAAAACATCTAACATTGATTACATTTACTTTATCTTTTCGCATACAATAAAGGATGTCCGCTTTAGGCCACTTTACATTATCTTAATATTTATTTACTTATACCCGTGCCAGACATTTGGCCACTAACCCATTAGTCTTCATCTTGCTTCTCAATACATAAGAACAAAAGAATTAAAAGATAATAGTGCTGTACATTTTTCAATATACTCCTTATTCATCGACTGTCCAGAGTTACAAAGAGTACAGACAGAAGAGCCCTTAAGTCGAGTTTTAAAGAGATAGGCCTTCAGACAATCGCGCCTAGTCAAAACACGAAATAACGTCACGGCTACAAGACGAGGAAAAATCTGAAATAACTGGCTTTAAACCAGTGAGACACTCCCAAGCTTCATTTAATAGGTAGGAGGCAAACCTTCTCTTAAATTCTAATTTAATTAGGAGTTTTATAGAATGAAAGTCATATGCTTATTAATGGTTTGTAGAAAGTCTTTCTTTGCCGAGAAATCCGTTCTTTCATTTCCCTCGATGCCACAGTGAGCCGGAATCCACTTCAAGACAATTGAGTCAGCCAGGGTGTTGAGAAGCTTCCTGCATTCGTAAATTCGTTCGGAAGAGCAAAATTTATTGTTACAGATAGCGCTTTGCTATCGTACAAACAGTCCGACAGCAATTACGCTTCCGAGTGCTTAGCTGATTCAGAGCAATATACCCTCGACTTCATCATCAAAATTGGTAGTATCTCTTCCCACTGCTTTATAGTAGAATGCAAAATGGTTACAATAGATTCCTGCACCAGCTGCAGTACCTCGCTCCATCTTGGATCCATAGGTATAAACATGGGTCCAGAGGTTACTGGGATACCTTCTGTCATTAGTTTCATATACAGTGGGTCTGATCTGGGTAGTGGGCATCTCACTCTTATCAATTTTCTCTTCAAGTTCAAGACATACACAGAAGTCATCGAATTCAAGACAACACAAGGATACAGTCATTACATTCATTTCTCGAACAAGGTTCTGCTAATTGATAACCAATTTGATTGTAACCCACTTGTGTCTTTAAATTTCTATCATTATTAAAATTGTAATTCTTCCAATATTTATTATTTTGGATAAAATAAGCAACGAAATCTGAAGACACAAAATGGCTTTCTGCAGTGCTTCTCTCGCTTAGAACAATACAATCATAGAAGAACACTGAAACCGGCATTGCTGTTTTTGTTAAATCCTTTGGATTATGGCTTCCTTGATGTGCGGTTGGGCCTGGAATTGAGTCCACAGCCAATAAGAGCTATAGCTTTGGAAACAATTGAGCAACGTTTTCCGGCTAAGGAATGGATGCATGTATACACGAATGGCTCCCTGATCGATAGGATGGGGCTGGAGCTGGAGTTTTTAGCAAGCTTTTCAGTTTCTACATACCTGTAGCGGCTTAATTCACGCACTTTGATGTAGAACTGAAAGCCATTCGTGTGGCTCTCTAACAGTTATCACTGAGACAGAGCTCGTTCCGGAGGGCTGTTGTACTGTCTGATTCGACTTCAGCATTACAGGCCATTTCATCTTACCAAGAGTGTAAGAACATATGCGTTCAACAGTGTCAGGAGGTCATTAAAGAACTTTCCCACAAGATAACTTTTCAATGGGTACCTTCACACTGCGGTATTTGTGGGAATGAGATGGCTGATATGCTTGCGAAAAAGGGGGCTAGGTTCTCCAAAAGCCAAAAACGAGTGCTAGCTTCCATTCTATTAAGCTTCTGACATCGCTAACTTATCAAAAGACTTTTAGAGATTTTTCCTCTGGAGCTTGTGATGGTGGCAAGCCTTGGAGTGGGTTTTTTTTTTTTTTTTTTTTTTTTTTCGGTTCCTTTGTTTGGTATAGGTATTGCCGGGATATCGAGCGAAGCGCAATGTATCCGGCTCAGTAACAATTTTGCCACATGATGATGACGTAGAGTTGTCTGAACAAATGGCAGAAAGTTCAAAGGTGAGGAGAAAGGGGTGGCCATGCATCGCAAAGGCTGTAAGAGCCAAGGAAGATAGAAAGTGAACAATCGAAATGCAAGACGGTGAATCTAACAGCTAACGTAATGTGCTGTGAGGGTACAGTGAGAATTTGAAGTGAAAATTCAAACTTGAAAATTAATGCGTAAACATAAGTAAAAATACAAAATAAGAAAACTTGTAAATACATAAGATACGTGAGAATACATGAAAACTAAGTGAACAGTACATTTACAATGCGCAATCAAATAATAAGGGAGCAGATATGTTGAGAGCTTATGAGATAGACATTCTAAGTAGGAAAGTTTAAGTCCCTGGTAAGGTGAGCTGCGAACGGTCTAATTTCAAAGACCTCCTCGAGTACGAAGTAATCAAATACGTTTAAGTGCTTCATGTAAGCGCTTTTTCGAAAACGTTCTTATTCGTCCTGTGTAGATAACTATCTACATATTCAATATTTTCATTAGACACATAATAATGCGCATTTGTAATCATACGGAAAATTTTATTTTGCAAAACCTGTAGCTTTTGCACATCTTTCATGGTATAGGCGGCTCAGGCAGGCGAACACAGGTCTAATTATAGCTGCTTAGATATGTCTTTTCTTGTGAAGGTTTAAACCAGAGTACTTGCCTATTAAAGGCGTCAGTTGCTTCATAATACCAAAGGCCTTTCTCTTAACATTCGTGATATGATCCGCCCAGGTAAGTTTAGTATTAAAGGTGATACCTAAATACTTTGCTTTGTCTACAGTGG
Organism: Stegodyphus dumicola; assembly: GCF_044657685.1. Lineage (NCBI taxonomy): Eukaryota > Metazoa > Arthropoda > Arachnida > Araneae > Eresidae > Stegodyphus > Stegodyphus dumicola. The sequence goes on from NC_140776.1 coordinate 43,696,082, forward strand.
GAATAGCAGTGTTGAATAATTTCAGAGTGGTATTGAGAGGAGTCCTGGCGAATTTACGACGAATAATAAGCAGTTGCGATTTCTGCGCATTGATGCAGATACGCCACTTAGTACACCAAGTTTCAATTAAAGGCATATTATCCTGAAGCTTTTTAACAGCAAGTTCAGCTCTCATCGATTTAACAGCTAACGCGATGTCGTCCGTGTAGCATCCGGGGAAATGGTTTCGACTGATTTGCACTTAAGGGAAATCTGCGATGTAGAATATATAAATGAGCGGCTCTAAAATTGATCCTTGGGCTGCTCCAGCAGTGATCCTTTTGTGATCTGAGATTTCATTTCCGAATTTGACAAAGAAATTTCTCTCTGTGATGAAGGAGCGAATGAGCAGTATAAGTTACCTGCTGAAATTAAAGGCGATCAACTTGTAAATGAGCCCCTCAAGCCAGACGCGGTCGAAAGCTTTTGCCACTTCTAGCATGAGTAAAGCAACACAAGATTTACCATGAATTGCATCTCCGATAAACTTCGTTAGCCTTACCAGCTGTTTCGTAGTTAATAATCCACGTCTAAACCCGAATTGTTCGGGAAGTAATAAATCTAGGTAAGGAGTCATTCTGTTGAGTATGATACGTTCATAAATTTTGTCCGGTAAAAGACTAATCGGGCGATATCCATCAGGCTTCGTAATACCTTTCCCAGGTTTCGGTTCGTTTAATTATATCGTTAATCTCACTTGGAGATGTGTAAAGTCCGCGTAGTTACGAACATAAGGGGCCTGAATCCCGTCATTGACAAATTTTCTGACATCATAAACGAAACTGTAATCACCAAAAGGATCGCTGTTAGGGATAAATTGCTTTTCCAAATGCTCTGCTAAAACATTTGCTTTATCTTTGTTGGTATGAGCCACTCTGTGCTTAGAATGAATGGGTCTATTTGTGGTCGGGTTCTGCTTAAGAACCGACCGAAAGCCCAAAAAGAGCTATTCGATTCGTTGAAACTAAAATCTTTTCCTCCCAGGTGTCCTTTTTGTGCTGTAGGATATCCTTCTAAATATCTCTGTTTAATTTATAAAGAGTTTTCTTGAGGTCTGGGTCCCAAGTTCGATTCCAATGTTCACGAATTCTGTTTCTCTCTCTGATCTTATCTCTAATAAATCATGGAAGTAATCCAGCATATTTTTCTGCAGGGATTTTGAGAGTCGATTTGTTAAAAGCCTCTTTAATTTGATTCGTAAGATTAGTGATTTTTGTGTTCTCAGGCGATTGTTTCCCAGATTACTTTGCGCTAAGAGAGAACTAAATAGGCTTCAGTCGGTACTATACTTGATTTCTGGATTTTTACTTTTAGTGATACCTAGAGTAGCAATCAGTGGGACGTGATCTGAGGTCAAGTCTTGATAATTTCAAACCACATAGGGATCGAAAGAGGTGGAAATAATGATATCCACAATATCTCCAAGTCGACTGTTGCTTGGTAAATAGGTGTATTCATTGGGCGCGTAAAAGTACACAAAATGATTTACAATGAAATTGAATAGTTTTCCTCCGTTTTTATTACCTCTTCTACAATGCCATTCAATAGGAATGTTCTCTCAACAAACCCAGCTTTTGTTTCTGACCACCCACGAACAGTTACGGTTGCATCTTTTAGACTATTGACGGGGCATGACTGTCTACAGAATCATTTATTTCGCATTGGACTAGCTGATTCGCCGTTGTGTGTTTTATGTAATAGTGGACGGACACTGACGGCGGAACATTTGAACGAGTGTGAAGCACTGACAAATTTTTCTTGTAGATTTCAGCGCTAATAGCAAGCAAGGCGTTTAACGGCCAATGTAACTGGCATTTGACAAATAAATAAAAAAATAAAATTATTTGGGAGCTTGCAAAGTCTAGAGGAGCCTTAACTCCCGTTCCGAAGGTCAATATTAGTGAGCGGTGATTCATTAGAAAAGAACTGATTCACTTCATTGACTGAACGGTTCTGATCTGATCCCTTAAAGGAGAGGATTTATTCTTCTCTAGAAAAAACAGACTGCTTAAGTTTTGTGAATTGAGACAAGAAGTTTCTTTCTGTTTTAAAAAAATGTGAGTTAACGATAGAATTATGTATGAACAACGGCCATGGAAACTAACATTTTCGCCTAACATCTTCCATTGGTTGAATAAGCTAGATGAATCTTCAGAATAAAAAGGGAATATTCACAATGATTCGTCACAAAATAAAAAGTTTAGAAAGGAAGTTCAATTTCCAATCAAACTAGCTGGGTTGACTTAAGGCTCCGCTAGAGGTCTAGGGGAGCCTTCACGAGAGTGTGTGCAAAGGTAGGGGAAAGCAGAAAGAATTGAACAAGGAGCGGGATCTGTGGAATCAGCCCAATGAAGCCTCTCACTCTATGATCTGATTTCTTTCAACTGTAGTTTTGAGATTGCCCTAAAACACCTTTCTGCATAGAACTAACAATAGAGTTCTTAAATAAAGAAAGGCTCAAAATTTTGAAAAATAATAAAACCTAAACTCACTTAAAGATCACATTATTTCATCGCTATAATTGATATTTTGTTACAACGACAAAGCATAATGTAAAAATACCTAACACTAGAATTACCAGCACTACAAAAAATAAAAGGCAAAAATATTTAACACTAAAAATTTAATAAAATGTACCATTCTATCATTGAAAACTAATCAAGGTTTTGATTTATAAACATAATTTTTTAATTTTCCTGACGTGAGGCGGTTTCGCTTCTCAGTACATATCTGCCCTGCTTTCGAAAAGATCCGTTCGCAGGCACTGAAGTAGCCGAGATGCATAATTGCTTTAGAACGAGTTCATTCAACATGGAATATATTATCTTTCGGGATTCCACTACAATAAGTGGTGTTACTTCTACGTAAATAATTCTCAGATAAATATTTATTTAATTATACTTTGCAGCAGATTTCGATTCCCGTGCTCCTTGAAGCTCGTTGATAGTTCCATCGGACTCCTCCTATATGGAAGAGTTCTTAGTAAATGTTACCGTTGGATTTGAATGCTGTAGTGGGAGCGTCTGATATTGCACATCTAAAGTTTTCATTTTACAGCTACGACACTATTGTAGCCTTCTCGGTACTTCATATCATAAGCATTTTAAAGCGAGGGTCCAGGCCTCTGGTTTCAATTTGAGTTTATGTTTATTTAAATTCTCCTGTACTTCAGCAAGTTTGCCGAAAGCGAATGAAAATTTGAATTTTTTTGAAATACTCCACTGCCTGCTTAACTACGTCAACAGTTTTCTGTATTGACAACCAAGTAGCGTATTGCAAAATCAAGTTTAATGAATGCGCAAAGCATAACAGGTGTGGAAACTTTAAAATAGTAGCAGTTGATTTCATATTTGAAACACTTTCAGTGACTATATGTACGATTATCAAATTTTCTTGCTATAGTATTGACCCAACTAGAAATAATTTTCTCTGTGTGGCTATATTCGGATTCTGAGCATTCTAATAGATATTTATAATTTTGAGTTTCCGTCAACAAAATGCACCGTAAGCGCATAAAAGCTAACATTATTAATATTTGTCCACCCGTTTGAAGTCAACAAATGGCTTTTGCACTACTTAAATCATTCTTAATTTTAAACACCATTTCATTACAAAGACTGGGCAGTAACGAATTTGATAAAGTTTTTCCATTTGGAAAAATATTATTCAGACAAAGCATGTGAATTTTCTGTCAGTTCTTTAAATTTTACTAACTGAAAGAATGATTTTTTTTGAAAATTTTAAAAAGAAATTGATCCTTAAAATAAACGAACAAAAAGAAAAGCAATAGTATAGACATCTACAATGCCGTCGACGATTTTCTGAATGCTGGAGTTGAAGTTTTACTTAAAAAATAAAAGCGTAATTTTACTTTATATTTCTGTAAGTTGCTTAAAAATTTCCCGGCCTTTCATTTGTGTATTAAGAGGAATGGAACGCTTCGGTACACCGAGCGGCAAAAGCTATGGATACACCACTGCGTTAGAACTAAATAACCTTTTGTACTATTGCCTAACACAAAAAAAATAAATAAATAAAAATAAATAAATAAATAAATAAATGATAACATGTAGCTGATTTATTTACATTTCTAACCCATTAACCGCTGGTGTTGCGTTGACGCAACGGTCAAAATAAATGCGTATATAAATATAACTACCTAAGATATTTTATACCAGCAGATGATTTTGTGTAGGGAAGATTATTTCTGTAAAACAATATTTGCCTTCAACAATCATTTTGTTTATAATAATTAATCTCATACTTTAAGCAAAATTTTCGACCGGGTATTTTTGCTGAAAATATTTAACGAAAGAATCGCCGTCTTTATGAGTGATCTATTTTTAGTCAAGGTCACGGTTTATCAGAACATTACATTAGTGAGATGTTTATATTTGTGTTGGGAAGGGAGGGAAAACAGGTGTTGTGTTGACGCAACGTCAGCAGGAAACGGATAGTCAATCTCCTTTTTCACTCATTCCTTTCGATGTTCTGGTTAATGTTCTGATTGTTTAAAAATGCCTAGAACGAGGTATCTTACATTAGAAGAAGCCCTTCAAAGATTTTTTATGAAGAAACAAATGGGTATAATGTTAATAATGACCAGAATGAAACTGATATTGTTGTTGTTCCCCCAGAAATTCCAGAGGCTAGTGACGAAGAAGAAAGGAATGGCAATGTTTTAAGTAATGATAATGATATTTTACCAAATGATACTGCTGGGGAAGTTGAAATTCACGTAAGAAGTAAGTTTCAGCCTTCTAAAAGCAGTTATAGTCATACTAAAAAGTTTAAAAAGCAGAAAACTGAAATCTTGAAGTGGATAAAAAAGGAGCTGTTAGTTAATGTCTCAGGAAGAACATGAAGAAAGAGTTAGAAGAGAAATTATAAAAGACAAAACACAAGGTAAAACTAGTGCACAGATTTTCGATTTTCTTTTTGGTTTAGACATTTACTCTCTTCTTGTTGAACAGACAAATATATACGCTCATTAAAAAAAAAAAAAAAGCCCAGAATTTATTGCATCTGAAGCCTATATGAGAAGATTTATTGGAATATTATTGCTTACGGGATATCATTCTTTACCACAAGAAAAAATGTATTGGTCTTTTGATAAGGGCATTTCTGTTCCTGTTGTACGAGAATCGATATCACGTTTGCAGTACAGGAATATGAAGCAGAATTTGCATTTGACAATCGTCAAAATGCTAATACTGATAAATTATATGAGGTGAGACCGTATCTAAACTTACTAAATATCACCACTTTTTACTACTGGAAATATAAAGTCTCTTTTAGATTTCAGGCGCGAGAATGCATTATTCCTTTTGCAAACTCCTATTGAGAGTGTAGAATTAGCCAGAATTGGATCAGCAACAGGAAGACCTAGTAAATTCAGCATTCAAAAACCATTGCATGGAGATGGTAGACATTTTATCGTAAAGTTCGTTGATAACAAAAGACTTTGTTGTAAAGAGTACCCTAGCCAGACTTTTTATAGATGCAAAGTATGTAATGTAGCTTTACATCATGATTGTAATCAAGACTTTCATGCTTGGATTTTTCAAATGAAATAATCTATATTTGTAAAATAAATACAATGTATATTTTAATATTAAATTAATTACAAGTAAAGTGATTTGTAGACTTATAAAACGTTATACAGCTAAAAAGTAATCCGGCGCTCCACTCAAAAGAAACATCACACGAGTACAATCCTACTCACTAAACATCCGTAGTCTTATTCCGCTGACGTTGCGCGAACGCAAAACTCGCTTTTTCCACAGGTAATCGCATTTTTTTTTTTTTTTTTTTTATTTTCAATGTAAATTTATGTTATAAATGTTTAATTTAATATTTGTTATTATTTTCATGAGAAAAGCATTCCTTGTAGTTTTGGCGGTTAATGGGTTCAGAAGCTTGAGGCTACGACTTTCGAAGGAGGTATATACGTTTATGTTAGGAAAATAGCTTTTTTACCACTACATGGTATTAACCAAAATTGATCGACTTATAAAGGTAGTCTTTCGTGGCTTGCCCACTGGTTGCCCTGTAGAAGAAATACATGAGGATCTATATAATCTAGGATATAAAGTGCTTCGGGTGGCGGAAATGCACCGAAATAAGACTAGGATACCCATGCCCTTATTACAAGTTCAATTGGGGAACGTCCCTGGGGTGGAAAAAACCTACAACATCACAAAATTCCTGGATTTCTATATTTCTGTTTGTACTATGATTCTGAACAAATGAGTGGACTGTATAGCAAAAGAACTAACTAATTTATTGACGGTAATTTAACTACATTCAGATCTAATACATGCTCTGGCATGTTGCTTAGCCGAATCCAGACGGCCAAGTGAGCGTTTTTCTCCATATCCAATAGGTGGCGCTGTTTTTTAACTTAACATGCCGCCGCCCGTTGAAATTCCAAATTTCAACATGTAAATTACAAACATACATACAATTAACAAAACTAATTCTACAGTACAATATGAAAGCTAATAGATAATCTTTCATCATGAATATGATATAAAATAATATAAACATTCAAGAACATTAACATTCACTATGCTATAATCGAACTTATTCTTTAAAACAGTTCCATTTTAATATAAAGCACAATTTTCAGTAAGAACACAATAATGTAAGCTAACCATTATTATCCTGGGTAGGTAATAAACAAATTTTACTAATACATCGAATATACGCACCATTTGATGTTTTCACTTTAACAACTCGGGCCTTATTATCTTTACCACGTAAAACTTCTAGAATTCTAGCTAAAGACCATTTAAATGGGGGAAGGTTATCTTCCTTTAACACAACTAACATACCTGCCTTTAAATCTTCTTTATTAATAAACCATTTGGTGCGTTGTTGGAGATGATTTAAATAATCAGTTTGCCAACGTTTCAAAATAACTTGAATGAACTTGATAATAATCTGCCATTTAGAAAGTCTATTATCTGTAAGATTTGACAAATCTGGTTCAGGATATGAAGTAATGGAACGTCGAGTTAAAAAATGACCCGGCGTTAAGTCATTTGCATCTGTTGATAAAGGTAAAATTGGACGAGACTTGAGAATACCTTCTATCTGGGTGACAATAGTCCACAATTCTTCTAAAATCAATTTATAGCTGCCGATTGTACGCTGAAGATAACATTTAAATGACTTAATACCTGCTTCCTATAAACCACCGAAATTTGGTGCTCTAGGTGGAATTAGTTTCCAAGTTATATCTTTAGATGTTAAGAAATTGCTATGTCAGAATTAGATTTAAGGACTAATCTATGCAATTTTTTTAGTTCTGAGTTTTCACCAAGCATATTAGTACCGTTATCTGACATTATAGTATTACATTTTCGACGTGTAGCAATAAATCTTTTAATAGTAGCAAGTAATGAATCTGTGGTTAAATCAGTTACTACCTCTAACTGTACCGCTTTAGTAGCTAAACATATGAATATAGCAACGTACACTTTTGTATAATTACTCTTTCTCTGATTTTTATACTTAATGAGGAATGGACCAGATAAATCGAGTCCACAAGATTTAAATAAAAACCCTGGGTTAACTCTTTCACCAGGTAAATTTCCCATAAGTGGTTCACATAAAATTGGTTAATCTTAAAGCATGTTATACATTCATGTACAACCTTTCGAGCTATATCTCGACCATTAGTAACCCAAAATTTACTGCGAACCTGATGCAATAGAGCTTGAGCACCAAAATGTAAATATTTAAAATGGTAATACTGAAAAATTAATCTAGTGAATACATGATCTTTTGGTATTACATAAGGAAACTTTTGGTTGTAATTAAGATTACTATTGGCAAGTCTGCTTCCTACTCTCAGAAGAGAATCATTATTAAGAAATCTAAATAAAAATTTTAACTTACTTTTGGAAGAAACACAATTCTTACTTTTTAAGGATAAAATATCCTTGCTAAAATGTTGTAACTGTACATACCTGATCATGATTTTCTCAACGTCATCCAATTGTTTAAAAGTTAGAGAACCTATTATATTTTTTCCCTTGCAATTGGTTATAAATCTACAAAGAAAACTTAACACACGAATAATACGAATATAGTTATTACTGATGTTAAGAATATAATCTAAAATAAGGGAATTAGAATTCACATTTTAATTAACTAAGTCACTATCCTTAAGTTTGAGTTCTTTAACGTATTCCACATCATCCATATCAGATGAAATTACTTCACAAAGATTAGTCAAAAACCTCTCCTTAGTTGGTCCATACCACCATAAATCATTATGAAGAAGATCTTTAGGTTCAGCTCCACGTGATATTAAATCAGCTGGATTATTGTGAGTGCTAACATGGTACCTATCATGAACAGCAGTCATGCTGCGAATAACAGATACTCTATTAGCAACAAATGTCTTTAGCTGATAAGGTTCCTTCTTAATCCATGCTAATACTATTGACGAATCAGTGAAATAATACAGCTTGATTATAGGCAGCTGAATGGTCTCTAATATTCTTTTCATTTGTTTTACCAACAGAATTGCACCACAAAGAAACGAGGAATGGTAATTGACTTCAGAGGTGACACGCGAGACTTGCTGCACAGAAGTCTTGGTGAACATTCATTTGAAGATGCCATACATTTCACATAAATTGCAGCACCATAGGCTTTCTGACTAGCATCACAGAATCCTATGATTTCTACTTGCTGTAATCCATTGATTAGAACAAATCTAGGGATGCGATAATCGTTGACTATTTTGAAACTGTGTAGAAATGCCTTCCATTCTTCAAAGTAGTTTTTAGGAAGAGGTGTATTCCAATTTAATTTTAGAAGCCAAAGGTTTTGTAGAAATATTTTAGCTTTTGTCGTAACAGGTCCAATTAAACCTAACGGATCAAAGAGGCGACCTATTGTTGATAAGACATATCTTTTCGTTCCTGTTTCTTCAATGTCAAGTATCTTTAAATCGTAAGAAAAAGCAGTCTGCAGACGTATTTCATGACATTCCTAAGGCCTTTGTAATCTGAGGCTTATCCGTAACTTGAAAGGAGTAATTACTTTCTTTATTTTTCAATAATTCTGTATTATTTGAACACCATTTGTGTCACTGCATTCTACCACGTTCTAGAAGACATGTTAACTGTGTCTGCAACTCCTCGGCTTCTTGCAGCGTATTAGCTCCAGTGATAATGTCGTCCACGTAACAGTCTTTCAATATGGCTCTTCAGGCATGAGGAAATTCAGTTGCTTCATCCATTTCTAACTGCTTCAGGACCCTTCTTGCGAGGAATGGAGAACTTGCTGTTCCGTATCTTACAGTCCTTAGACGATAAGTCTGCACAGGACTACCAACTGATTCTTTCCACAATATTAAATGCAAGTTTCGTTGAGATGGTTCAATAAGTATTTGTCTGTACATCTTCTGAACATCATCTCCTAATGCATAGTTGTACTTTCGAAATCGAATAATAATAGAAAAAACTTTTTCTTGAGGTATTCGCTCTTTCATTAATATTGAATTAAGTGATTTTCCATTGCTAGTAGCCGCTGATGCATTAGACACAACGCGAAGCTTGGTAGAGGCTTTCTCTGGCCGATAAACTCCATGATGACTAAGATAATTGCATGTCGAAGTTTCAATTTCTTGAACTTCTTCGATGTGATTTAGATCCTTATATTCCTTGATAAAATTCTTATATAATGTTCTCATATTCGAATCGCTTTCCAGTCGATTCCACGCTTGATGCAATCTTTTCTCAGCCAGCGTTTTCGATTCCCCTAATTCTACACCTTCCCTTATAAGTAACTGAACTACATATCTTCCATCATTTTGTCTATAGTGAGTACGCTTGAAATGTTCTTCACAGTATTTTTCTTCTTTACTCAAAGCATCCTCGATATTCTCAATGGATTCAACTTCCCAAAATCTTTGCAAAATTTCTCCTGTACAATAATTTACCCCTGAGTTACTCTTGCATGCACCAGACGCGATATATCCAAAAACTGTGTCTTGGAATATCAACGGTTGATTTTCTAATTGAAATATTCATTGTTTTAAAATTTCAAAGAACAATTCGGCTCCTAGTAACATATCTATTTTGTTAAGTATTCCAAATTACGGATCTGCTAATTCAATATCAACGGGAATATTTAATGATTGCACGTCTAAACTCCTTGATGAAGTTACATTGTTTATTTTAGAAATAACCAAACAATTAACTGATCTTACATATGTTAAATCCTTATTCGAAATCTGTACATTTAGTTGATAATTAATATTTATAACGTTTTCTTTAATTCCGGATATAGAAGCATAAATTCTTCCTTCCTTTATATTTAACAAATTAGCAACTTCTTCTCGCAGGAAACAACTCACGCTGCCGTTATCAAGTATTGCGCGAACTGGAATTCTTTTTTCTTCTGAATTGCAAATATATACTATTGCTGTCGCTAATAACACATTTTATTCTCCGTGTCAAAAGACAACTTGACTGATTTTTATTAGATACATCTGCATTCTTGTTTATAATTTCGTCACTCGTTGCTTCCGTTTTTGTTTTGTCTAACTGTTGATCGATGGCGGCATTTCTGAGCAGGCGATGGATTAATGAATGATGTTTTTTATGTCATTCCGAACATCTGAACTTAGAATTGCATTTTTCGATTAAATGTTCCTTACTGAGACAGTTTAAACATAGTTTATGTTTTTTAACTATTTCATATCTTTGATTTGGATTTAGTTTTAAAAATGAATCACATTTATGCAGTGGATGATTATTATTTTTACATATAACACAAATTGAAACACTATCGGTTTTAACCATCAGAGCCTTTGATTTCCAAGTTTTTCTAACGGATATTTCACTTTATTAGCATTACGGTTAAGGTTATCCAATAACTGACATCTTTTCTCTAAAAACGAAATTAATTCATCAAACGTAGGAACTTCCGTAGCATTAATGTTTAATTCCAATTGTTTGCGCGATTCATAATCTAGTTTCTGAAGTACGATATTTAATAACAGAATATCTGATAAATTATTTTTATCATATTTTAAAACATTCAAAGCCCTAACGTTTTTAGTAATATTATCTATTACGTATCTTATCCCTTTAGACGATTCGAATGTTAAAGTTGTAAATACATTATTGACTGATTAATTCTGGCAAACGTATTTGTACTTTAGGATCAGATTTATTACAATCATTTTCATGTTCAGAATGAGAGATAGATGATAGAATTTCCATAATTCTTACCTCGAGTACTTCAGTTCTTTCTTACATTTCGGCGATTTCTTCATCGATGGCTGTGACATCTTTTTCATCAACGCTTTCGAAATATCTACTCCTTAAGTTTCTAATATCGATTTGAATGTTTGAAGGGATCTATACTTTATTTGAATTTTGTTTTTATTCGAACTACAATCATATTCCTTTACAACATATTCTAATGAAGTTAGTTTCGCTTTTAACGAAGTTTTATTTCTATCTAATACCAGCATTTTAATCGTTTCTCCGGCTGTGCTGACCTTGTGCTATGATTCTAAACTAATGAGTGGACTGTATAGCAAAAGAACTAACTAATTTATTGACGGTAATTAACTACATTCAGATCTAATACATGCTCTGGCCTGTTGCTTAGCCGAATCCAGATGGCCAAGTGAGCGTTTCTCTCCATATTTAATAGGTATTCTAACTTAACACTGTTAAAACTTAAGGTAAATGGAAGTGTTGTGCAGTGCTTATCTGCTAGCATCATTCAACTGGCACATTCAAGCTTGCATCACGTTGTGTTAAATGCGCCGGACCTCACAAGTCCGATGATTGTACTGAAAAAATATTAGATACCATATGCTGCTGAAACTGTACGCAAGTCGCACACACCGAGAACTATCGCGGGTGTCCGAAATTCCATATCCTTAATGCCAATAAAAATTCTGTGGATAACTTTAAATTAGTGATCATTCTAAAAATGATAATGTTGATATTATGTAAAGAAAAACTGCTCATATTGTAGAAGGTGTATCTTATGCGAGTGTAACTAAAAACAATAATCCTGCTGTTAAATCCAATCCTGACTCTGCCACTAAAACTAAAGATGTTAATAATGTGAAAAATGCTAATGACACTGAACCTATTGTAGTTATAGATATTGTTACGAATTTGGTATTTAAAAAGCTAATGTTAGTTCAATTACAAATTAAATGGTTTTATTTCTCGCGCAGTGCAGCGCGTTACGAATATTAAAAGAAAGCTAAGCCGGAAAATTGAAAATACAAGAGCGCGTGCATTAAATAAATAAATATCTCTTTTTGATTTCGAGAAAGTACTGGAAAATTCTAGCGCGTGATTTTAAAATCTTATAAAAAGAGGAAAACATCTCAGTTTGTAGTAGTTGCTTAGTTTGTTATTGTTTAGAAAACTGCCGTTGTTGATTATAGCGAATTCGCGGATTAGCGTTCTTTAGCTGTTTTGAATTACGTTCTATTGGACATTTGAGTAGTTAAAAGATAACTACTGTGAGATATTGTGATACTGCATGATAATTTGAGAAAATTTAAGCATTTCTGTTGTGATAATAATAAATTTTTGTTCATTTTTCATCGGACTTGTGCATTCATTTCATAACGAACCCGTACGCACGAACAATTTTTGGTGTCAGAAGTGGGATTTGAATGCCAATCACAAGAGCGATGGAAGAGCAGTTAAGACAGCTGATATCAGCCTTTGCTGCATTTAAGGAAGAAATGAAATTGGGCCAGGAATCCGTTAAGGAAGAGATGAAATCTCTTAAAAATGAGATGAAAGCAGGTCAGGACGAAATGAAAAGAGAAATTACCTGCGTAATAGAAAATAAATTTGAGGCTATGGAAGGCAGAATAGACGCGGTTGAAACTAAAGTTGGACAAATAGAAGAAAGAGTTTCTTCGGTAAAAGAACAAGTAGAAGAAAGAATTTCTTCTGTAAAAGAACATATAGAAGAGAGAATTTCTGCCGTCGAACAACAAATTGATGATAGGGTTTCTGCTGCCGTCGCCAAAGAAGTTGACAGCCTAAAGAAGTGCATAGCGACGGTAGGAAACAATTCTGAAGGTTTCAAATTTTTATCGATGCCTGCTCGTTCCGTTCTGAAACTATCCACATATGATGGGAAGACATCCTGGCAAGTGTATAAAACACAATTTTCTATCGTTTCGGATGCGAATGGATGGGATTCCCAAACTAAGGCCTGTCATCTCGCCGCTTCTCTGAGAGCAGACGCAGCGGATATCCTTCAGACTCTTCCCGAAAACAAAAGGTTAGATTTCGAAGCTCTGTCCGGCGCCTTGAAGTTGCGCTTTGGGGAGAAGTATTTAAAAAACTACAGCTGGCTCCAATTAAAATCTCGTCAACAGAAGCCTACCGAAACACTTCAGGAGCTCGCCGCGGATGTTGAAAGGCTGTCCCATCTCGCCTTTTCGGAATGCCTGACAGAAACAAGGGAAATCCTGTCCTTGCAATACTTTATCGACGGCATCCGAGATGCTGAAATACAGAAAGCTCTACGAATGGCGGATGTAAAAGATTTAAAAAGTGCTCTAGTGTACGCCGTGAAATTGGAGGCAGCCCAGCAAGCAACTCTTAGAGATCGCTACCCAGTCAGAGCTGTGCGAGTCCACGACCCAGGGGACCAATTGATGGCTCGTTTAGATGATTTATCCAGACAAGTCGATGCTTTGATACGGAGTAGCAGTGAGAACAAAGTGGCTGTAAGATGTTGGAGATGTGGTTCTGAAGGTCACCTACGACGGCATTGCAGAACACCCTAGGGCACGGATAATAAAACGGATGTGTTGACAAGACCAGTGAATGCTTTAAAACGGAATAGTGGTGAGACGAAACCGACCCTAAAGTGCTGGAATTGTGGTGTGAAGGCCACCTACGAAGGAACTGCAGAACTCCCCAGAGCACGGAAAATAAGGCATACGATTTAAACAGACAATTAAATGCCACGGGAAGGAAAGGGACTGACAAGAAACCAAAGTGCTGGAACTGTGGAGCTGAAGGCCACGTACGAAAGAATTGCAGAACACCCCAGGGTACGAAAATTGAGACAATTTCTGAGCAACGACGCAGGAAACAAATTAATGACCATATCGAGGAACGGAGGTTGCCAGATAGGGAAAAACCTTGTTTTAAAGCGCTTAAAATTTATACAGTGAGTGGCAACAGTAACGGAATGTCTATTAATGGGAATATCGATGGAGTTCCTTGCAATATGATCATTGACACAGGAGCTAATGTTACCATCGTTAGGAAAGATTTAGCTGAACAGTTTAAAGATAAACTTATTTGGACGCCATCCTGTGTTACCCTTCAGACTGCGTCTGGTGATAAAATCGACATAACTGGGAAGTTAAACGTAAGCATCACGTTTGGAAATGCCGCCTACCATCACACGGCTTATGTAGCGGATATAACAGATCCATGCATACTCGGATTGGACTTTTTAAGGAAATACAGTTTTTCCTTAGACTTGAAAAACAACAAACTGCTTTCAGCATCTGATGGCATGACTATCCATCCTCAAAAGGGATCCTCACTTGGAAATGCCAACGCCTTGTCCGAAAGACCCAGCTCAGGAAGCTGCCGAAATCGTGCTAGGGCCAAAAAGAAACGCAAGACTACAAGCTATTCTCCATCACAGATGCTCTTCGATCGAGACCTTCGTCTCCCTTGTGACCGCCTGTTTGATCGCCGTACGGATGCTCCTTCATCGCCTGAGGAACACATCCAAGATGTCCAGGCCCATTTTGAAGTGATGCACCGTTCCGCACGAAAGCGAGTGAACTTGGCGACGGAGAAGGTGAAGACCACATACTACACGAGAACTACTGGACATAAATTCAAACAAGCAGACAAGGTGAGGTTGTGGAACCCGATTCAACGAAAAGGACTGAGTCCTAAATTACAGTCACCTTCGGATGGTCCATATACAGTACTGAACACGAATGACGTCGTGGTTCGGATCCGTGAGTCTTCGAACTCTTATGACAGGTTAGCTTATTACTATGGCCATAGTACATAATGTAAATAATTGTAAATAGTATCAGACCATGGTCCTTTTTGTTTTTAAATGTGTATTTGATTTGTATTTGATAGCATTTGATTTGTTTTATGTATTGCATTTATTGTTCGTGTTGTTTATTATTGTAATGTAATGCTTATTAATGCATTTATGCCACAGTTGTAAGTTTAGCTTCCTGTCCAGGGATTGACCTGCCCGGAATGTGCAGTCCTTGGGAAGGGGGCAGTATTACGAATTTGATATTTAAAAAGCTAATGTTAGTTCAATTACAAATTAAATGGTTTTATTTCTCGCGCAGTGCAGCACGTGACGAATATTAAAAGAAAGCTAAGCCGGAAAATTGAAAATACAAGAGCGCGTGCAATAAATAAATAAATATCTCTTTTTGATTTCGAGAAAGTACTGGGAAATTCTAGCGCGTGATTTTAAAATCTTATAAAAGGAGGAAAACATCTCAGTTTGTAGTAGTTGCTTAGTTTGTTATTGTTTAGAAAACTGCCGTTGTTGATTATAGCGAATTCGCGGATTAGCGTTCTTTAGCTGTTTTGAATTACGTTCTATTGTACATTTGAGTAGTTAAAAGATAACTACTGTGAGATATTGTGATACTGCATGATAATTTGAGAAAATTTAAGCATTTCTGTTGTGATAATAATAAATTTTTGTTCATTTTTCATCGGACTTGTGCATTCATTTCATAACGAACCCGTACGCACGTAACAATATTGTTAAATTCTTTAAGGAGCTTGGTCAAATGTTCGATGGAATATCGCTTAGACATATTTTAAATAAAATAGCAATCAAGTTACCTGAAATTCAAGCTACTAGCAACTCTATAGACAAATTATTTGTTGCATTTTCCATATTCGAAGAAATTTTGGTACTACCCCCAGTAATTAACGTGCTAATAGTAGTCTCCTCAATTATTGAATTCCCATACTGAATTTAACGAAATTTGTATAAATAATTTTTGTATATATTTTTGTGTTATTTGTATGTTATATCTTACCTATATTTTTAGCAAATATCTGTCATACTGTAGGTATTTGTATGTTATTGATGTAGTTCTTTTTCATAACGGATTCAAAGTGCCATTATGATTTACATAACTATAAATGCTTTCTTCACAGATGTATACGTATCTTGATGATCACATTTCGACAGCTCTGGGCTTTTTTCCTTTCGATATAATTTAACTTAATGCTTCTACATTTGTGCTGTATTTTTATCTTTCTAAAAATTAAATTAAAAAAAGACAAAAAAACTATTATTATGTATGTATTAGGTTATTTCTAGTAATCAATCGTAAAGTTCCAGAATGCTCTACATGTGTAGGGCTTTTTTGCCCAGTTACCCGGGTGTTCAAACGTCGTTCCATTGAAGGATTTAGGTACCATTTTATTATGCCAACGGAAGTAAATATTGAACAATATTTGTTACGAAACCACGAGCTGATAGACAGAGGGCGCTGACTAACAGCGCTCGAGCAATGCAGATGTTTTTGAGATAAAAATAAATAGTTGAGAACTAATTGACGGAAAAAATGGTCCCATGTAAAAACAAATGCAGAACTGTAACAAAATTTTTGGTGAGGTATATATTTTATAAATAGATTGTAATAAAGTTTGTTTTAATAGCTTCATATTATTGGATTTGTGAAAATCTACCCGGCTGTCAGATTGAACGTAAGTACAAAGTAAATTCGATTTATTAATGTGATATTTTGTATTTTTACGTAACGTAACAATATCCGCTATATGTATGGTTTGTCTTTAGTAATTCTACTGTTGGTACCCCTCTGACATTCTACACACTTAACAACAGTAACTGCAATTGGCTTATTCAGGATTAACTGATTTTGAGGTTTACACTGTTGCAAATAACTTTTATTTGTGATTATATTTCCCATTTGTATTTTACAACATGTGTGGCAACGCGCTTTTTATATTTTTCTCTTGGCAACGTTTTTTTATGTGTTGCCACTGTTTTACTTTACCATGTAGAATTTACTGTACTTGTGCCATTTTGTGTTTCAATATATGTTAATTTAGATGAATCTCTTCTTATTTATTTGTCTCCATTCCTAACGTTAGTCTTCATCAGGTTATGGGTACCAGCATGATATAACTGTACGGGGAAATTTATGAGCGAAGTGGAGATAAACATTAACGGCAGTTCGTAAGCCTTACGTGAGTCGGCAAATTAGTTCTCAAAAATCGAAGCTGCAAAGATATTAGTTCAGCCGTTATGCGGAAAAAGTGATTGGCCTATTTGGAAATATAGAATTAAGTTCGTATTAAATTATCACGAAAACGCTTTAGAAGTCGTGGAAGGAAAACTGAAGAAGCCAGAGGAGCCTGATCATGCGGCCGCCGAAGAGATTCGAAAGAGATTTAGAGATGATATGAAGGTTTTTAATAAAGCAAATAATTGCGCTATGATGGTTCTTACGAACTCCATGACTGAAGACATTTTACAAAAGGTAATGAGATTTGACAGCGCAAGAGACATTTGGCTGGAACTTCACAAAGTATTCGAAGATTCGTCTGATAACCAACTTTAGAACATATGTTTACAGTTCTTCAAATTCAGGTGGTCAAATGATGATATGGCAGCTCATTTGTCAAAATTGAAAAATCTATGGAATGAACTGAACAGTGGGCTTGAAAATAAAGAAGAAAACAGACTGCCAGAAATGCTGTTGATTTGTAAAATATTGGATACTCTTTCTCCCAGTTATCGTACTTTCAGATCGAGTTGGTTACTTCTTAGTGATGAAAAGAGAACTTTAGATGAATTAACCACACAATTGTGCACCCATGAAAGAGAATTAAGGAAAGATCCAAATTTTTTAGAAACTTTAGATCAGGAAGCATTGATAGCAAAGTCGGAATTTAAGCGGAAATCATCTATTAACAAGAAAAACAATGGCAAGTGTAATTATTGCCACCAGAGAGTACATTGGGTCAGAACATGCAAGAAATGGATAGCTGATGGAAAACCGCAAAAACCCAGTCCACATATAGGGCCAAAAAAGGGAAGTAAAAACAGTGTTGCTAAAAATATGACACTTCTAGCTGTAGATGATACAATATTTTCTGCAGAAACGAATTCTGATGATTGGTTTATTGATAATGGGGCCTCGAAGCATGTCGTCAATAACAGGTACTACGTTATAGACTTGAAAAGATTTAAGCTTCCTCATAGCATCACTGTGGCAAATGGAAAGTCATTACCAGCAATTGGAAAAGGCACCATCAAGATAATGACCATTGTAAATGGGATGAATCAAATCAAAAATATTGAAAATGTCTGGTACGTTCCAGAAATAAGAAAAAATCTATTTTCTGTGTTAGCATCTCAAGATAGAAATCAAAACAGTGTGTTTGAATCAACATTTAAGGACTGCTATTTAAAAATAGATGGTGAAATAGTTCTGCATGGAACAAGAAACGCTGGTGGGGGTCTCTTCAAAGCCGTGATGAAGACCTTAGTTCCTGAAACTCACATTGACATCAACATGACTGAGAATAATGAATCAACTCTCCAACTTTATCATGAACGATGGGGTCACCAAGATAAAAAGCATGTAAAGGCCATTGTAGAGAAAGAGTTGAATATTAAGATTAATATTGATAGGAAATTATGTGAAGCTTGTGTATACGGAAAATCCCACCGTTTAAAGTTTGGAACCAGGAAAGCGGTTACAAAAGCTGGAGAATTGTTCTCGACAAATATTTGTGGGCTATTTGATCAGTCATTTAGGAAATACCGTTACTTTGCAATCTTCAAAGATGCCTACACCAAATTTCGATACTGTTTTTTTCTTAAAGCACAAATCAGAAGTAAAAGATGTGCTTGAAAATTTCATAGCTCACGCTAAGAACTTAGGGCATACGGTTAAAGAAATGCTCAGTGACAATGGTGGAGAATTTGACAACCAAGCCGTTCGCAAGATCTTGAACAAGCATGGAATCTCCCAGAGGCTCACAGCTCCATATACACCAGAACAAAATGGCAGTGCTGAACGAGAGAACAGAACAGTCCTAGAAATGGCCAGAACTCTCAAATACTCGAATGAGGAAGTGGACTTTCCAGCTTTCCTATGGGCAGAGTTCGTCTGTACTTCAATTTATATATTGAATAGGACAGGCAAGTCTTCAGTTCCTAATTCAAGCCCTTATGAATTATGGATGGGAAAGAAACCCAGAATAAAACACATGCGCATCATTGGATCGACTTGCTATACTCATATCCCAGTTCAGAAGAGGATAAAGATGGACAAAAGCGCAACTAAAGGCTATCTCCTTGGGTATGATGGAGATGAAAGGTACCGCATTTACATCAAAGAAACCAGTACAGTAATCTGTTCCCGAGATGTCATATTTGAAGAGAAACCTTCCATGACTGGAAACATTATAATATTGCACCCACAACAAGTTTCTGGAAGAAATTCATCTCAAGATGATGAAGTTGAAAATAAAGTAATAGACGAAGGCCCTCAACAGGAAAAGAAGGAGATGGAGGATATACCAGAAAAGGAGACTCGACCCAGAAGACAAATTTCAGCGCCTAAGTGGACAAAGGATTATATCATGGAAAATTCAGAGATTTATGAAGCAAATCCTCCAGAAATAAATGGGATTACAAGTGGAATGCAGTGCAGCTGACAATCCGAGAAACAGAAATATGAAGGCTCAACACCCAAGAAAGCTTTCCAGAATGATCCTGAAACTTTAGAAGAAGCATTAACTAGTCCAGATGCAGAAAAATGGAAGTTAGCCATGGAAGAAGAGTTGGAAAATTTAAAACGAAATGAAACTTGGGACATAGTGCCTAGGCCAGAGGGAAGGAAAGTTGTGAAATGTAAGTGGGTCTTCAAGAGAAAACTTAACAAAGATGGACAAGTGGAAAGATATAAAGCTCGTTTAGTTTCTCGTGGCTACACCCAAGTCGAAGGAATTGACTACAAAGAGACGTTTTCTCCTGTAATAAAAACAAAATCAATTAGAACTTTATTAGCATTCTCAGTTGAGCAAAACTGGCAGGTTCATCAACTTGATATTACTGCAGCCTATTTAAATGGAAGACTGAGTGAGACAAATTTCATGGAACAGCCACCCGTGAGTCTGCATATGAAAACACACAGAGAAGTTTGCTTGCTAAAGAGAAGCCTTTATAGACTTCATCAGTCTGGGAGAGAATGGAATATGTGCCTCGATAAATTTCTGAAATCAACGAGCCTAACAAGATCCAGAGAAGATCCTTGTGTTTACTTCAATAAAGAAAAGGAGTTAATTGTAGGGCTGTATGTGGATGATATTCTTGTAATGTCCAGCAAAGAATTCATCATTCAGAAATTTAAGGATAATATTGCAGCTACATTTAAAATCAAGGACTTGGGAGAAATACATCACCTTCTTTGAATTAGGATAAGCAGAAGGGAAGATAGCTATGTGACTCTTGACCAAAGTGTCTATGCTAGTGAACTCTTAGAAACAACCAATATGCAAGATGCTAAAGGAGCAACACCATTAGATCCAGGTATGAAATATACAACAGCCACTAAGGATAACATGTTGAATGCTGAAGGAGCATTAAAATATAGGCAGGCTGTTGGAGGGCTCTTGTACCTAGCAGGAGGAACAAGGCCAGATTTAGCTTGTGCTACTACTTACATGAGCCAATTCAATAATTACCCAAGCAAGGAACATTGGGCTGGTGTACAACATATCCTTCGTTACCTAAAACAGACCAAGGAATTAAGCTGACTTTCCAATAGACAGGAAAGAATTTGGAAGTGTTTTTGGATTCTGATTGGGCTGGTGATAAGATTGACAGACGATCATTTAGTGGCTATGTGGTGCTACTAGCAGGTGGAGCTGTCTCATGGAACAGTAAGAAACAACAGATGACTGCATTGTCAACAGTTGAAGCTGAGTACCTCTCAATGTGCCACGCAGCCAAGGAAGTACTGTGGTTCCAAAATTTTTTAAAGAAATTGTAGGAGAACATTTTTTAAACTTTCCACAAAGCATATTTATTGATAATCAGGGTGCCATTTCTTTAGCCAAAAACCATGTCACTTCAGAGCGTAACAGACATATTGAACTCAGGCATTTTTTCTTGAGAGAAAAGGTTGAAGAGAAGTTGTTAAACTTTACGTATGTGCCTTCCAGTTCAAATGCAGCAGACATGTTCACAAAGAGTGTGCAAAAGAAAGCCTTGTTCAATCAAAGGTTCTGTGTAGGACTGAAGGAAATTTAATCAAGGGGGAGTGTTGCAAATAACTTTTATTTGTGATTATATTTCCCATTTGTATTTTACAACATGTGTGGCAACACGCTTTTTATATTTTTCTCTTGGCAACGTTTTTTTAGTTGTTGTCACTGTTTTACTTTACCATGTAGAATTTACTGTACTTGTGCCATTTTGTGTTTCAATATATGTTAATTTAGATGAATCTCTGCTTATTTATTTGTCTCCATTCCTAATGTTAGTCTTCATCATACACCCGCTGCTCCATCTTGTAATGTCACTGACCTCACCCCATTCGTCGCCGCTAGCGCGGGCAAGATTCTCCTCTCCAAATAATAAATTAATTTTATACCGCTCCATACTTCGTCCAGCCCTCCTTTATACAGCTCCGATCTGGGGACATACAGCTAAAACCAATATTAAACAATTACAATTCTACAAAATAAAATCTTCAATGTTCCTTGGTATGTTCCAAACACTTATATTCGCAGAGACACTTATATTCGTAGAGGTTGAAATAGAACCTATACAAGACTATATTAAACGCTTAACGGTCAACTCCTTTCACTGAATACAATCCCACAGTAATAGCCTTATTAGCACTCTCAGACACTTCCCGCATCCCAGGGAGAAACACCGTTATCCCTGTGATATCCTGCCCACATAACAAGTAATACCATAATTGACTGATTCACGCTTAATTGACTCTGCGGTTTACACCCGCTGCTTCATCTTGTGACGTCACTGACCTCACCCCATATTCGCCGCCGCTATCGCAAACCAAAATTTCTTATCACCCCCTCCTAGTACGTTGTTCTTCGATTGCTTATTATTAGAAGCCGAGTAAAAAGTTGTTTCTACATCAATCAATCAATCATTACATGTATTGCCGGGCTATCGGTAACGTGTGCGATGTTTACGGCTCAATGACAAGTCTTCCCAAGAGGCGCATGACGTAACAGTCGGACAGAGTAAGAGGAGGTCTGAGGTGAAGAGAAGGGGGCGACCATACACCACAAGGTTTTAGAAAAGCAAACAAGAACGAAGACCAGGAGAGGCTTGACAAGAGTGTCGGTGTCTGACTGATGTTAACATAACATACATAAGAAAATGCATAAAATACAAAGTTTTATATACTAAAATAAGTCAGTACGGTAAAATGAGAATAAGAGAATAAATGTGAAATACAAAATATATGCATAACTATATACACATATATACACAAGGTGCAATTAAGTCGGAAAATTCGAGTTACGGCTGAGGTGAGCCGCGTAAGGTCTGATATTAACATCCTCAGGTAGTATAACATATTCGAAGGTGTTGAATTCTCCTAAGTGTGAGCAATTCGTGGCCTTATGAAAGAAACTTCTATTCATACGATTGATAAATTCTTCTAACCATTCAATCTTAAGGTCGTTGTGTAGAATATAATTTGACACGTAGAAGTGTGCTTGGGTGATGAGCCTTAAGTATTTATTTTGAACAACTTGCAATTTATTTAAATCCTTCTTGTTGATCGCTGCCCATGCCGGCGAAGCATACATAAAGATGGGTCTAATAATAGCAGTGTATACATGTCTCTTACTCAGGAGATCCAGTTTGGAATATTTCCCTATCAACGGAAATAAAGTTTTCATCGTGGAGATAGCTCTGCTTCGAACCTTATTAATGTGGTCTCTCCACGTGAATTTACTGTTAAGAGTGACACCCAAGTAGTTTGCTTTTTGCACTATGGGAACATCAATATCGAAAAGTTTAAGTCTGGCAGTGCGGGGGTTCTTTTGGCCTTTTTCTGAATGATTAGAAGCTGAGACTTCTGTGCATTAATAGAAATTATCCACACTGTGCATCCATGTTCTATCTGTGGAGTAATGCGCTGCAATTTATTTACGGCATTTTCTACGTTAAGTGATTTATGGCTAGGGCCGTATCATCAGCATCGCAACCTACGAAGCCATTTAAATCATTTGAAACACGCGGAAAATCCGCCACGTAGAAAATACACAAGATTGGCCCAAACTGGACATCCTGAGCTACTCCTGCGTTTAGCCTTTTCTGAACAGAATTATCTTTGCCTATATTTACAAAGAACTTCCGATTTTTGATAAAAGAATAAATGAGTAGTATAAGATCCCTGTTAAAATCTAAGCAGATTAATTTGAATATCAGCCCCTCATGCCAGATGCGGTCGAAGGCTTTTGCCATGTCTAGCATGAGTAAGGCTACCTTCTGATGATTGTGAAACGCTGATCCAATGAATTCATTAAGGCGGACAAGCTGCTTTGTCGTGGAGAGTGATTTTCTAAACCCGAACTGTTCGTGTGGTAATTTGGCTAGCTAAGGATCTATTTTTCTTAAAATAATTCTTTCGTAGATTTTGCCTAAACCAGGCAAAAGACTAATAGGGCGAAAACCCCCAGGTTTAGTTATATCTTTACATGGCTTAGTAGGAGGATGACTTTAGCGACTTTCCAGCTCTTAAGGCCTGTCTACACGAAGCGATTTTCTCTGCCGACTTTCTCGTAGAGCAACAATTTTAAGGATCTGCGCATGCGACAAAAATCGGTCATGTTCTCTGCCGCGATTTCAGAACTGGTGTTCACTGCTCACTAGCGTACGATAAAATCAGAGTCTCTAGCCAATAAGATTGCTTTGAGTGATCACGTGCTTTTCTCCTCATTTGGAATAATAAACATGGCTGCATTTCATTGGAGTGAAACTCAACTAATAGATTTCTATAGAGAAAATGTTGTCTGGTGGGACACAAGTAATGTAAATTTTAAATATAAAATATTAAGGGATTCATTTATTTTGATAAGATTTGTCTTCCCCATTGCTTTATACATTCAAATATTTTCTAATTCCGGGTGAAAATGATTTTAACTCCCCCAAGAAAGTTCCAAAAACTATTAATGATGCCATGTCATGGGTACTAGATGAAAATATTCAGAAACTACTTGAAACTGTGGTCGCATTTATTGAAAAAATTCAAAAAGCAAAATCTCCAGTCGAGAATAAAGCAATGCAGAGACTCAATTGACTTCGCCGAAAATTGGAGTTAATCAGGTGACGAAATACATAGCTTTTCCGACATCTCCCACACAAGCGATCATAGCCTAGTCGTAAGACGCAGAGCAGGTTTTCTCCGTACGTCGTGATCGTGGGTTCGATACCCCACCTTAATTTTGGACTTTCTGCGCCTGGAAGAACTTTTTAATTTAATTTCTCCATCACTAAATTCGAACTGTATGACTTAAAAGTCAAGTTTTATTTTTTCGCTTTTTCAAGTTTTATAGTCAAGTTTTAGTTTCTGCTAAAAAGCAGAGTAGTTACTTATTTTTTCTGAAACAGGGTTATTTTATTATTTCAAGATTTAAATGCACAAATAGGAGTGCCAGAAAGTGAAATTTAAAAATAAATAAATAAACTAAAACAGGAGTAATCTGTGTACTCAGTACACAAAAGAAAAGCTTTTTTATTTTCCTGCAAACTAAATTTTGCAAAAAATCAAAATCACACGGCATCATCCGTAAATACTTTCCGAATTGTACTGTGTCTTCAATACGCAACTCCCGGAGCAGGGAATTACGAAGGCACTATGAATTTCTCGTCGTTTGACCCAATTTCTGGTCCAAACGCATTTTTCCCCCTTCTATAGCAGTAGCTAAGTTCAAAATTGTAGCTGTATCTATAGTAGCAATTTAAAATAGTCATCCATTATTTTGACTATTTCACAATACCGTAAGCTTTGTTTACAAATCGTTGATAGTGTAACGCTGTAGAGGGCAAGAACACTTCCTTTCATAGTGATTGACTGAGTGAATTCCTGTACTAACGAGAAAATCGTTCCGTGTGGACAGGCGAGCTGTCCCAGATATTGTCGGCCAGATAAGTCGACCGAGAAAATCGCTACGTGTAGACGGGCCTTTAGGAAAATAGTTATTCACATTTACAATACCTGTGTTTTTTACGACGGTATTTAAGGGCAGGTTTTGATGGCAATATTCATTATTTCGTCGTAACCTGGCGCTTTCCTTTTATTTAATTTTCTAATAACATCTTTAACTTCATTTGGAGCAGTCAGATCAAGTTTGCTCCTCGGACTTGGACTAATGAACCAGTCATGTATAAAATACCTTATGTCAGGAAAACGCAAGGTCGCAAGGATCCATGTTTGGCATGAACTGCTTTTCCAGATGGTCTGCCATAATTTTTACGTTTTCTTTATTAGTCACAGCAACTACATTAGCACCGTAAAGTGGCTTATTTACAGTGGGCCTATTCTTTAGGTTCCTAGCAAACGACCAAAAGGCATTATTTGGCTTGTTGAAGCTGGCGATTTTATCATTCCATCTCTCGTTTCTATAGTTATAAATAATCTTCTTGATTGTCCTATTAAGTTTATTTAACTCTCTTTTGATATTAATGTCCCATGAGATGCACCATCTTTTTCTGAGCTTATTTCGCTCCTTAATCTGGTTGCGAATAAACCAAGGGAGCCTTTCAGCATTCTGATCAACAGGGAATTTTTTCGTAGCTCTATTATAAGCTGTGAGAATATTATTCGTAAGGGTCTCGATGGTTAAATCGATATCACTGATATTTCTCAGATTCTCGAAGTTCAGGGGGTTATTAAGAAGGTAATCATAATAAATCTCACAATGCGTAAATTTTCTGTATTTGGTCTCATTGCACTGATTTGTTCCTAGCGTGGCAGTAATAGGGACATGGTCAGACGTAAGCTCCACTTTAACCTCCAGATACATGGGTATTGATGCGGTGGTTAATATGATATCTAAAATATCTCCTCGTCTAGAGTTATCTGGCAAGTAAGTGTAATCTGCAGGAGCAAAGAAATAGATTGGATAATTATTAATAAAATCTTAAAGTTGCAATCTATTTTTGTTCGATCTTTGACAACCCCATTCGACATTTTTTGCATTTAAATCACCTCCTACTATAGTTTGTTTATCAGTGGGTAGAATTTCAGCAAGTAAGTTCTCATCGAGTGGGTTATTTGGCGTATTATACATGGAACTAAAATAAACTACTCCAAAGAGAGGGAGTAGCACAGAGACTGTGACTATTTTGCAGCCGTTCCTTCTATCTTCGCTGATCAGACAAGCTTGAAGGGATCTCTTTACAAAAATTCTACATCTTGACACTCAAGAATAAAATACGATCTTCATTCATTCTCTTCTTGTCCCTCTCCCTATTACTACACTGTTCTTTCGTTTTTCCCTAGATTTCTTATCAGAAGCTGAGTAAGATATTTTTACATCTTGACACTCGAGAATAAAATACGGCGAAAGAAGAAAAGAGATGTGCCTAGTGACAAGGCCAACTAGATATCTACAGGCCTGCTCCACCGATTTGTGACGTCACAATCGAAGGCGATCGTTCCTCGGTAGACGCAGCCGACTGATTCATTTATGTAGTACGCAGCGTTTTATTTCAAACTCAAGTCAAGTTAAATTAATTTTTACAACTAATATTTCGAATTTTAGGAATAATAACGTACTATGTTACATTGTAATGATGGATATTTAAATACTAAATACTGTTCTACCGATTTATCAAACAGAAAATAAAAATAAGATTCGAGTGATATTGTAAATATAGCAGAGCTGATTTAAATAAACTGAAACATATCTGAACTTTTATACAGAAATAAAATGGACACAAAATTATTTATAAAAATTATACGGTATGTTAATATCAATGAAAATATAACATATGTAATGAACTAAACATGAGATGTTTTCATTTTGTAATAAAATGAAAAAATATGTTAAGGCTCTCAGATGATTTTATATTGCTTAAATTATGAAGACTGATTTATACTGCTTGAATACTAAACAAACATATATAGTATTTCATAATAAAATTAATATCAATTCATTAATTCTAATATAATAAAATATTGCTTTATAATTATTTTTCGGTGCAATAATATTGAAGCAAAATGAACTCTCTTTTCTTCATTCCCATAAAGATTTTTCAAGATTCAATCAGAGATCCTAAGATGCTTTTTAATAATAAGTACACATGTGGACATTAAGTGAAGTACATAAATCTTATTAATACATTAATATATTAAAAGTATATCTGAAGTTTAGTCTACATATTGAAAAAAGGTTCATTCTAAAGATGTTTTATGGCAAAAACGTTACACAGAATATTCAAAAATATATTTCAAATTCTCTTAAAAAAAGCAAGATCATAACTATGCAATCAATCCCAATGAGCATCATATCATGCTCCAAAAAATTCGTATGAGAGAAAATCTGATTAAAAATACACTCTTAATACATCTCATTAAAATCACAATATTAAGCAATGAAAAATCCTGAGAGCCATTACGATAGTATAAGATACTGATTAGCCAGTTGAAATTATCATTTCACATCTGCAATAAGTTGTCATTTGAATTTTTTAAATATTAATAATGGAACATTATTATTGTAGACTCTGATGCGAGGTCCACAAAAATAAACTTCAAACTTGAATAAGTTTCTACGACTCACTGATATTACAATATATCATCTATATCATTCTATATGCCAACATGGATATCGCAACCAGGTTGACGCTATTTGTAAGTTTGAGTAAAAAAGTATGAATAGAAAGAAAATGTACATTTATTAATTACAGATAATTTTTAATACAGTTTTTTTATATTATTTTCTTTTAAAATATAAAATAGCAATTAAACCCTTCCAGTTTCGAATTTAAATAAGTTGCAGAATTATTTTTTCGGCGGAAATCTTTTGGCTATTGCTTTTAGCACTGATTAAAAACCGTATTCGCCATAACCATGTACACGTCGACTTATTTTTACTTCAAAAAAATCCCAGAATTGCACAAAAATGGCATTACGCACACTGTTCACTTTATCCATGTACACTGCTATTTTCTCATAAATTACAAAAATTTGCACGAAAATGCAGGAAAATTTTGTGAATCTCCACATGCTCTTTTTACAAAACTACGTATAACACGTAGGGTTGCCAAATTTCGCAATTTATGCGAATTTTGACCTGGTTGCGATAATACGTAAGTACCGGTACTTTTTAATTATAAACGTACAAGTGAACATTTTGGGAAAGTCGTTAATTTGGACACCCATAATCCAGAATGATCTATAATCCGAACCTCAAAGCTAAAAACTTTCTGCGCATGCGCCGCGTTGACACATGCGCATAGGCGTTTACGCGTGCACGTAAGACCTTTTACCACTATGCATATGCGTGTGCGCAAGCACAGTGTATATTTAATCAGATACTCAGACATCTGATTAAAATTTAATCAGATAATCAGACATCTGATTAAATATACACTTTCACTTTTGCGTGCACGTTTTATGTATAACGCATCTGATTAAATATACACTTTTGAGTGCAGGTTTTATGTATAACGGACGGCATAATCTAAAATTATCTAATTATCTATTTCAGTTAATGTTGATGATTGCGTTGTTCCTTAATCTTCGAATTGGATCCGGATTATTATTTTTTGCAGACTGTAAGAGCAATTTTATAAAAGTAAACTTGAACTTTCGATTATGTCAAATAGAATTTCTGATTCTGGAGCTCCCAAAGGATCGTACAAAACGAAAGTATGTTTCGATGTCCATCAAACAAAAAGTGAAATTGCTGCAAAAAATGGATAAAGATATGAAGAATGTGACAGAGAGGTTAGTGAAAACGAAAAAATTTCGATTGACAAGTTAGTCGGTATTTTCGACACAACAGTTAACGGGACTTGAACAGCGGAACTGTGTAACTGAACAAGAAATTGTGTCTGTTTATAGAATTAAAGAGAAAGTATTATCACATAAAACGAAGCAACTTAAAACAACTTACATTGAAAGAAATGTTTAATAAAGTAAACAAATAAATATAAAGCGTTTTTTTGTAAATTTTGATACCCTTTAGATTATAATTGTTCTTTATTTCATAAATTAAGGTTTCATATTTTTAATTTTAGAATTCCTGCATGCCATCTTTTGAGATTTAAACTGATGATCTATAATCCGGAATCGCCGAAGTCCCGACGAGTCCGGATTAACGACTTTTGACTGTATATGAGAAAAAAAGTTTTATTTTAAAGATGTTTTAAAGCATGAACATTATACGAGAAATCAGTTAATCTTTGGATTATGGTAACTTGGGAAAACTTTGGCCACGAACCCCGCTACAGCAACTTACTAGTTTTGTTTTGGATGCCATTTTGTTTTCTCAAAGTAAAGGCATTTTTTTTATTCAACATTTAATTACGCTTATATTAGAACTTTTATGGAACACAAGTGCTTAATCATGAAGAAGATTAGGTGCGAAATTGGGAGAAAGTGCAGAATCGCCCACTGCTTGCTGCGTTTTTAAGAATTGCACATGTACGGTATCCATGTACACGTCGGCCTATTTTCACTTAAAAAAACATCCCAGAATTGCACAAAAATGGCATGGCACACACTCTTGACTTTATCCACGTACACTGCTAGCTAGTAACCTTTATCGCCTTACCAAAATGTCGCCAAACTACCTGTTACCATATTCCAAAGATTAGCCGAGAAATCTTGGAGCATATCCAAAAATATATTATAAAATTCCCTGAAAATAAAATGAGATCATAACTATGTAATCTACCTCAATGAGCACCATATCATGCTATAAAAAATTCTTATGAAAGAACATCTGATTAAATATACACTGTCAATTTATTGAATAATAGACAAATAGTAAAAGATGCATGCAGTATTAAGCAATGAAAAATCCAGCAAATCATTACGTTATAAGATATTAATTATTAAGTTAAACATCATTAATTCACATCAACAAGAAGTTTGCCATTCAAATTTTTGAAATATGAATGCCAAAACAGGCTTATCATTGTAGCCCCTGATTTGAGGTCTACAAAAATAAACATGATTTAGCCAGTTGTTTTGGCTTATGGCAAAGGATTTCGATAAATGTGATTTGAGTTACTACTTTGTTTTGGTTTTTTATCCAATCTATTAATGCTTGGCAGTCTGAATCTGATTTAAATCCAGGTGGTTGTTCCATGTAAATTGGTTTATTCAAGTATCCATTTAAATATGCAGTTTTTACATCAAAAATCTTATTTTGTAGTTTTTGTAAACATCATAATTTTCTTATTGATGGATCTTTCAACTAATTTCCAGACTTCATGAGCCTCCATTGAACTTAGTTCTTCTATCATTTCATACATCATACTACATAATCTTTTTTCATTGTTCTCGCTCGTCTTTTCTTCTGCTTTAGTTTTGGTAAAAATTACTTTTAAATCATGATCTACAATCTTAAAGCTTATCTAATTGAAGCCATATCTTTCTCTTTATTGATATTTTATTTATTTTATACGTGGAAATGTTCGTCTTTGGAAAGGGTATATACTTTTCGCGATCAGGTAATTTCATATATATATCCATGGCTCAATTATGCACAGTTTGCAAATACTAATTATTTAACTTTAAAATTACGTAAAAATTTCACCTAAATTCCAGAATTATTTAATTTATTCATTTTTCTTTTTTGGTCATTGGTTTCCTTTAAATTGTTATTTTTAACCTTACAGTAATTATTCAGCAATATATTGGAAATGCATGTGGCACAACTTTTCAACAAATCATGCAATGATTTGCTACAGTCACAAATACTATCATCCCAAATATGTGATGAGACTTATTAATATAGAACGTTGATTTTTTGATGAAATATATAATTTCTCATACATTTCAGATATTAGGATTGAAAATATTTTAAATGCAGAGGTATTAATGAAAAGCACGAATTCTGTTGGCCAAAATAAACCACCTCGATCAATAGCAGCTAAGTACGCAAAATCTTCCCAATATTCAACTATCATTTCTTTGTCAAGAATTAATTTTTTCCTGGAGAAATTACAATTTATATGCTTCAATACAGATCTATAAACATATCCAGAAATGTAAATTAGACACATTATATCTTTTTCTGTAACATTAACATCATTGGATTGATGCAAAACATCAACAAATTCCTTATCAATAAGTTGATAATCATTAAAATCTTCAATATCATTACAAGAAAAATGTTGTAAAATAAATGAACCTTTCTCAGAAGACTGCATTTTAAGCAAACTAATTAATTTTAGTTTTCTTTCCGACTCTATAATCTGCTGTAAGGATACATTATAATTACAGCCACTCATTTGTCGAAATTGACCGAAACGTCCCTCAAGGTTATCTGTCTGAAATTTTCCTAAAAGAATAAAAGGTAATTTAAATTCTTTTAACAAATACTTTGAAAGTTCAATCAATGTTGCTGTTGTATGGAGAAGAGCAACTTGGGTTTCTTTTGACAGTTTCCCAATTTGTGACTTACAGTTTTTTGTTGTTGGGCAAAAATCGTTCCATGATATAAGCCACGAACAAAACTGTGATAAATATTCTAAGATTTTATCTTCTGCTGTCCTTATAGGCTGCATAAATACATCTCGAAACTGTACGGCCTTTTTAGAGTGTTTAACATTCACAATTTTCCACCACTTTAAAATTATATCAATAAAATGTTTAGTTCCTAAGACATCTTTTCCATACCCAGTTCTATTATTCTGTGATTCAATTTGCAGAGCAGCTAAAGTCTTTTCATCAAAAAGTTTAATAGCAGTACTTACATTCTGCTTCTCTATAGAAGACTGAAATAAAACTTTTCTTGATAAAGTTAGAGCCATTTTAATATTATCATTTTTTTCTATTTCATACAATTTTTTTAAATGTAGAACACTGGAATTGTAAACAATATTTGAGTTTTCAAATGACGGTATAAAAAATGTTTGGTTTGAATCTTTCTGATTGAACCAGTTGTTTCGTATAGATTTCAATAAATGAACTGTATCAAATAATATAAATATAGGAAGATTATGCATGGTAGGGTTTATAAATGAGGATTTTAATGCACCACCACAAAGCATTTCGAACATATTTCTGTTAATTCTATTATTGTCTGATATTAGAGTTATAATTCGATAGCCACAAGACTGTACATGGTCAATTACTTGTTTTGTAAATATTAATAATTGATGTGATGATAAGTTTTTTACTGGAAACATTGCTACAATATCTCTGTTTTTTGATAATATAGAGCTTATGTTAAATGTTTGCAGAGTTGTGGCCTCCATCTGTGAATTATCCGAAAAACCTAAAACACGACCACTTTTATACGAAACTTGTGGTTTTACATATATCTCATCTAATAATAATTTGACAATTTTTTCAGAATCATTTAAAATTTCACATTTTTTTTTTCAAATACATCCAGTGACTTGTTTGCAATCCAGAATCTGCTCGGCCAATTTTCAGAGATAACTTCCTTAAGTATGACGGATGAGGCAATATAAAATACTTACTGTTACGTATAATATTGTAGCTGTTTGGATTACAATAAAATATATAACAAGACCAGGCAAGGAATTCTGCACTATACGAAGGCTGTTTCATTTGCATTAATTGAATCTGTTCATACAAAAACTTAAATTTCTCAGAATGTGGGTTATTTTCTGTTTCTGCACATTTCAACAGTAGTTTTGATATTTTATCTAAATTTAAATTGCAGTCATCATGAATATCAGAAGCAGAAAAACCATCCAAATGGCTAATCATTGTCTCAAGTTTAGACCATTTATCGCATAGCTTTTCTTTTCCAAATATCCATTTGAACTTTTCAATGAGAATTTCATTTTCATTGAAAAAACTCTTACATTTAAATCTTCCAATATTTTTAAAGATACAAGCACTTTTGGACAGTTTAAAAATTCTAATTTCGATAGCCAAAAGATCTTACCTTTGGTAATGAATATCCATGAAGAAGGAAGATCTATTTTTTTTTGCAAAACCATTTATTAGGTTTTCAAAATCGCTAATAATACCATTCTTTTTCCACTGTTCAAATTGTTTATCACAACGAATATCAACTTCTGCTTCTCTTTCTTCCGGTGTTTTTCTTTTTGTGGGAAGTTTCTTCGATAAATAAGATGGCTGGTTTTGAAAAATCGTTGGATAAGCATCTTTTTTTAAAGCTGGAATAGTTCTAGGAACTACTAATACCGTCCCATCATCACGAACAGCTTTATCTTTTCGAACGATAAATTCTTCTTCGAAATGCTTAATGCATACACTACTGTGTTTGCCAGCTACAAAATCTTTGCGATTAATATTTTTTATCCATTTCTGAGAGAGTACAGGATACGAAGGAAATTTGAAAGTGGACACATGTTCAGTAGTGCTATCGTAATTTGATCGGCATTTAGGTACACTACACTTTCTTGGCATTCTAAAACACACTTTTTCTTATAAATTCGAATTCACAATATAATATTTTACTTTCCGGTAAAATACAAAATTTTTCAGAAGAAAAAACACATGTAAACAATTATCTCACTAGCAATAGTTATACGGCGAAGCAAGCTCAACTTACAAAATTGAAAGCCTAAGATTATGACGTCAGATCATGTGATCATCAGCTTGGAGCAGGCTAGAGCTACTAGAGAGTACTTTATAGTAGCCTTAGAGCAGGCCTGTAGATATCTAGTTGGCCTTGCTAGTGACCCGAATGAGATACCACGCAAAACCCGTTTACACAGTATACTTTAAGGGAAAACTGTAACTGTAACTGCATTATAAATTTAAGCGGGTTTTAGAATTGCAACGGAATGTAATTAATTGCCGTAATTGAAATTTTATGCTGAAAATTATTTCAGTGTTATCATAAAGGCTTTATGAAAACTTGAATAGTATCCTTAGTGAATTTTGTCCGTTATGACTTCGTATTCAGATTCAACGTCTTTAGTGCGCAAATTGGTGTGTCGATTAACCGGAAAACATGAAAATTCTGTGAAATCTGAATATAGAACAGCATTGCAAATATTGAATTGTTCTTTGATAAGTTACACGACTGATGAATTTTCTGTGTGTGAAAACATAAAACAGAAATTTATGCTGGAAGAGAGACCCGAAAATGCGTTGAAATTTCTCGAACTGTATCGTAAACTTCAAGTCAGTTGCGTATTAAAAAACAAAGCCAATGTTCTTAAATTTTTGTATTGCTTGTATGGCTTTGGCAATGATAGAAAAAACGCAGGACTATATGCTTGGAATTTCGAAGAGATTGTCTTAAATCCTGAAATAATATTGAATGCTCGGAATATAATTAATAACCAGATAAACAAACCATACTCGAACGTCAATCAATTAAATTTGATTACTTCAGGTGGGATTAAAAATTCTTTCACGGATCTTCAGTTGTCTAGAAGTAAATTGAATGATAAAAATTATACACATTCTACATCAAGTAAAATTTCTCAAATAGCTGCTATAATTTCAACAAATTGTGAAGATCAAAACCTAGAGTTTCATACAAAGAGAGGAAGTGCCGAAAAAGCACTCACAGTAACAGCAGAGGAATCTAATGTAGGTTCTGTGTGTTTAACTTCATATAATCTAAAACCACTTTTGCGTGATACTTTATTGGGAGTTCTAGGACTGAGAGGAGATGTTATAGTTTGGGAACCTGGAAAGGGAAATTTTAAAGTGGTATTTAATAGTGATATTCCAAATCCAATAAAAAGACTTATATTAAGGTTTCTTAACCTAGGTTGGATGTACTGTCATATAAATGAGTTCTGTAAATCTCAAAGTAATAAAAAATCTGTAGGCCGTATAGCACAAAGTTTTGTTGTAGCTTTGAATGAAAAAATGGTTGATTATCATAAACTAATTTCTGAGTTTGAATCATTTTTAATCCAGGAAGTAAATTTAATTCATTTGTATAATAACACAAATTCATTAACTTTTCATAAACTATCAGTTTGGTTTTTTGAGCCCTGTTTGCAGCTGAAGATTCTAGCTTCTGTTATTGATGCTTGTAAAGGTAAAAAGGGTGGTGCTCTTGCTTCGATTTTATACTCCCATTTGCAACATGGAGATTCTTATGTCAGAGATCTTATTCAAAAGCTATTACAAGTTGTTAGCCGACCATTGTTCAATATGTTGAGTAAATGGATTTTTTGTGGAGAGTTAGAAGATCCATTTGAAGAATTTTTTGTAGCATGTAATATTACAATACCTGATGTTCATCTCTGGCAAGAAAAATATAGCTTGAATAAGGATATGATACCTTCCTTTATAACTACAGTGCAAGCAAGAAAAATACTTTGTACTGGGAAAGCCATTAACTTTTTACAGCATGTTTGTCATGATAAATCGTTTGCTCGAGATGATGAAAGACGCATGAGGGCATTTAATTTGATGCATATTGAATCACTATTTGCACAAGAAAGAGATGGGAATTTTGAAAAAATTCTGGAAAGGAATTATGTGAAAACTAACAAAATAGTTTTACAAGTTTTGAATGATAAATACCACTTAATGGATCATTTACTAGCAATGAGAAATTATTTTTTGCTAGGACAAGGAGATTTCATCAGACATTTGATGGATCTTTTAAATGCAGATTTAGGGAAACCGGTAAAATATGTAGATAATCTCAATCTGTATGGCTTATTAGAGAGTGCTGTAAGGGCAACTAATGCCCAGTTTCATAATCCTGAAGTTTTACAAAGATTAGATGTAAGACTTTTGGATGTTTCTGTAATAGGGGATACTGGATGGGATGTTTTCACTTTGGATTATCATACCGAAGGCCCTATTGGAACTATTTTTACATCTCATTCTATGAATTGTTATCGCAGACTCTTTACAGCATTGTGGAGGGCCAAACGCATGGAATTCATATTGAATAAAATTTCTCAATCTCGATCAAAATATTTAAACTGGCAAATAAAAATTCCTGAGATTTCTCCAGTACTTTATCAGTGCCATGTAAATCTGACTCGTATGGTACATTTTGTTCAGCAAATGGAATATTATATGGCATTTGAAGTTATGGAGTGTTGTTGGGCTGATTTGTTGATGAAAATGTCATCAGCCCAAGACTTGGACCAAGTCATAGCTGCTCATGAAAATTTTCTTGATACCTTGCTAACACGAGCCTTCTTAGATGAAGACTCATTGCCTCTTCGGACCCAGTTAAAGGCTATCTATGACTTAATTGTAGAGTTTGATAAGGTTCAAGCCACATTTTGGAAAAATGTGAAGAATATTGTAAATAAATTAAAAGAATTGGAACAATTAGTAGAAACAAATACAAATAAAGATACATGGGGTATAACTGAACGACATAAAAAAGAATATAATGGCCTTTTGGCTATTTTGCAAACTAAACATATTCCAACTACTAAAGCTGAACTTCAGATTTTGTTTCGGTCATTTGAAGAAATGGTTCAAAAATTTTTGATTATGCTTAATGATCATAATGATTCCAATCTCCGCTTTTTGAGCTTTCGCATGGATTTTAATGAATATTTCAAAAACAAAAATTCTCGTCTTCATACATCTTTAACATTTCAGCATCGTCGGAAATCTTTCAAATTTGGTACATTCTAACCAATTTTTCAATCAAATTTATATTTCTTTGAATTTTACTGAAAGTTATTTCTCCTTCTGCTTTTCTTCTGAAAGCTAAGTGAAAATGTAGTGTTTAAAGATATTATGTTAAACTGCCTTTTTAAATGAGATTATATTATTACTATTATTATTGTATAATATTTAATATTTTTTAATTTTGAAATAAAATGCTCTTATATTTTTACTTCTTATAGGACATTTCAAATGTTTTGATTTTATAAAAAGTTAAAAATTACTATTGAGGAAAATATCAGTACTTCCTAGTTAAAGTGACACTTGTTGCTGAAATTGGCAAACTTAATTGCTGAATTTGTACTATAATTTATAAAATAATAAATTACGATATAATTTGAAATGTTTGCAACTTATTAGCTTAAAATAACTGTCAAGGTTCGTCAGCAAAATTGACAGGCAGTAGATGCTTTAACAAGAAAATACCAAATTATGATATGTAAATGAAAACTCGAAGTTCAATTCAGAATTACTTTTTAGGCATATTGATATGAAAAATTAGGTTTATATTGATTCAGTTGTGTTATTATTATGTATAATCATTATCATTTTTTTCATTGAGTACACGTTTTTTAAACGTTTAAACATCAGTGAAACAATATTTTAATATTATGGAAGCAAAACTTTACTTTCTCTTTTAAGATCAAAATGAAATCAAGTTATTATTAAAATCTAATTAATCTAGTTAATTAAGATCAGAATATCTTAAATTCATTCATAGTTGATAATTGATATTATAAATTATTGTCTCTTGGGTATTTCAGTTTCACATAACTTTGAATCGCATGAATCTTATGATCCAGTTTGAATAAATTTAATATAGAATAAATTAATAAATATATTCACTAATATGCATTGCATTGAACCACATGTCCTTGGGTATGGTCAAAAACTGATTGAAGTAGAAATTAACTTCAAGCAATCAATAATTCATTTTTAGGAATATTAATGTTAACTTTGAACTATAAATTTTGACTTATTAAATTTTATTTTGGCTTTTTGAAATATTTTACTGTTTATGATATAAGGGACTATAAAATCATCAATTAATTCTTTTGAAAATTTAAATATGTGTATTATGGAAATCATAGAACCTTGATTTTATGCAGTGGTGTTAATAATCAAAATATTACTAGTATATAAATGTTAGTTTGAATTTTAAAAATGTATAATTTTCATTTTATCTTTATACAAATTATCTGTGCTTTTTGCATTTTGAAATGTTGAGAGTACTTTCTGATTATCCTCATCACCCCCAAAAAAGTTGAAATCTCGTTGGTGACTAATTTTTCTCAAGGTAATGTGCATTTAAATGATACAGTCAAAAGTCGTTAATTTGGACACCCATAATCTGGAATGATCTATAATCCGGACCTCAAAGCTACAAACTTTCTGCACATGCATTGCGTTGACGCATGCGTGTAAGACCTTTACAGCTGCGAATATGAGTGTGCGCGTGCGCAAAATGTGTTTACGAATGCACGTTTAATGTATAACGGATGGTATAAGCTAAGCTAAAATTATCTAATTCAGTTAATGTTGCAGATTGCGTTGTTCCTTAATCTTCGAATTGGATTCAGCTTATTATTTTTTGCAGACTGTTAGAACAATTTTATAAAAGTAAGCTTGAACTTTTGATTATGTCACATAGAATATCTGATATATATTTACTAATATGTAAAGGATCTAGAAAGTGAAAGTATGTTTTGAAGTCCATTAAACGAAAAGTGGAATTGCTGCAAAAAATGGATAAAGGCATATCCTTTGTTTATCTAAACTTTGTTTATCTTTAACGCCGCGTGGCGTGCAATGAATTGGAAGTTGATATGTCAGCACTATCCTTATCTTCAGGGCAGATGTTTTTATTTTATTTGGCTTATAATTCCTTACTAAATGTAGTATTTCATCTCGATGTACTCCGTCTTTGATATGATTTAAATCAAATTCCTTGTCATTAAAATTCGCTTCCGATAGTGAAGAAAGTGACACAGAGGTTATTGAAAACGAAAAAATTTTAATTGACAAATTAGTCAGTATTCTTGACACAGCAATTATAGGACTTCATCAGCGGAACTTTGTAACTGAACAAGAAATTATGTCTGTTTATAGAATTAAAGAGAAAGTATTATCACATAAAACGAAGCAACTTAGACTACTTACATTGAAAGAAATGTTTAATAAAGTAAACAAATATTAAGCTTTTTTTTCTTGTAAATTTTGATACCCTTTAGATGATAATTGTTCTTTATTTCATAAATTACGGTTTCATATTTTTAATTTTATAATTTCTGCATGCCATCTTACCAG
The DNA here is from genome assembly GCF_044657685.1 of Stegodyphus dumicola. NCBI lineage: Eukaryota > Metazoa > Arthropoda > Arachnida > Araneae > Eresidae > Stegodyphus > Stegodyphus dumicola. The sequence continues at coordinate 43,735,290 of NC_140776.1, forward strand.
ATTTAAACTGATGATCTATAATGCAGAAAAATCGATAATCCGGAATCGCCGAAGTCCCGACGAGTCCGGATTAATGACTTTTGACTGTACTAAGAATTCCATACAAGAGCAGTCAGTAAAATTGGAGAAACGTTAAACATAAGGAATAAAAGTATTTGAGAAATCCTTTTTTCTTTCAACTGGTTAGAGAATTCATCAAAAACACTGGTATTGTACGCTGGCCAAAACAGATATGCTATGTACATACATAGGTTGCCACATGAGGACTCTTTACAGATGTTGTGGGTTATCACATAACTGTTTTGGTGACATACTGCTTTTCTTCGTAAATATTCTTTTGACTTTTTGAGGGGGTGTGGATAATCTCAAAGAACCATCTTTTCTTTCTTTCTTTTTTTTTAAATTGTATAAATTCTCAACTCTGAAAGCTTCATGAAATTTCTTGGTGTACCTTAAGAATTTTTACTTTTCTCGCAAGTAGTATACCATATCTAGAGTTGCAATAAAATTATTGCTTTACCATTTCTATGAAGTACAATGTAACTCTGATGGTGATCATCATTCTCTATCTTATATAATAAGATAATTTATAAAATTCAAATTGTTTCATAGTCTGTTACTTTAGAAAGGCACTTAAAGGCCATTTTCTGTAGCTTGGCTGGTAACCATGGTAAGAACTGTTGTGGAAATTGTTGAGTTCTTTAATTTACTAAAATCCACTAGTTCTTAGTATACCATTATGGTGATACATATTTTTGTGAGGAAAGGACATTATGACCTCAAAGAGCTTTTTTTTTTTTTTTTTTTTTTTTAAGTAACAGACTATAGAAAGGGAAGTAATAAATAAAAGCAGGTTGAAGCAAGGCCGACAATTGCATTTTCTGTATGTATATTAAGTATCAGCTGGCTAACTATTAAGCCTCCATCCCAGTTTGGAAGAACATCCTGGTGATCAGTCTGAGGATCTCTAACTCTTTTTTTTCTTTACCACTAACCTATTGAGAGAACTTTCGATTTGCTATGTATTTGGAGTGTCTCTTTGTCTCATAGATACTATACACTTACAAACAACTATGCCTTTTCTGTGATTCAAGTCAATCAATATGGCAGTCAGCTTCATTAACCACCATACTGACTAGGTGGCATTAATAAAAAAAGTCAAACTTCATTGGTTGAATATAATAAACATTAAGTGTTTTAGAAGTTCCAAACAAAATTTATAATTTAACCTTTTGGGGGGGGGATTTTTACACATAAGATCTGTTTTTTGTATTTATAAACATTTAACTTGCATTATGTTTGAAAGTGAAATATAAGCTAGTTTTGAAATTTTGATTTATTATTACAATTTTTGCTACTTATTATTGATAAAGCTTTTTTTAGTAATAAAACCATTTATCATGCTTAAGATATATTTTATAAGATAATAAGATTATTATTATTTTATAAGGTAAGCTAGATTCTATAACCATTTATATTTTTATTTAAATGATACCGAGAGTTTGAATGGTGTAAAGCCATTATAGCATTCAAGACTCTTATTACTACCATCACTGACAATTGTTTTCTCCAAGAGAGCCTCTTCCCCAGAAAACCAAAATTCTTTGGAACCATGTATGTTCATCTTAAAAATTACTGTATCCTTTTAGGGAATAATTTTGCATTTTGAATGAAAAGTATTTAGATGAATACTCATTAATGGTATTTATTCATTAAGTTGACATACTGGTAATTATTCTGATTTAGCAGAATTTTATAAATTTCAGTTCTTACACATTATCCTAACTATGGAAGTTATAGTGCTGTAGACTGTTGATTTAACTTTGGCCCTGATAGGTAAGTTTTAATGGAGGTTAAATCAGTAACTCTATTTGGTTTCTAATATGAGAGCATCTGTTCTTAAAAACACAAGAAAGCAAAATGTAACTATAAACAGAAATAATTAATAACAGATGTAATTTAATCACAGATTGCCACTGTTTTTTTATTTCAGCTAATTATCATGCTATTTCCATTTTCACACTTTTGCAGTGATACATTAACATCTTCGCACTTTTGACAGCAGTTAAAAAAAATTAAGCATTTTTTTTTTTTTTTTTTCTTTATAAAGCACTTAAATTTTAGTCCAATGACTTCTGAAAGGGAAACTAAAAGGTTTGCTGGAAATCCTTTACACTGTGAAACAAGCATCGCTGTCAAACTGCCAGTCAGCATTTCTGGGTACGAGCTTTTAATATTGCACGAATGATTTTAACTGCATTATAATATAAAAATATCTAAATATTTTTTCAGTCAGTAACATTCAGGTAACAAAAGATGTTATAGGATGGTCTTGGTCAGTGTGATATTTTATGTACACAAATTATTCTTTGAAATAATTGCACAAAAATACTTACATATTAACACATTCGCAGCCAAAGCTGTTATAGTGTGTTCATTCACAAGTGCCAAGATCTTACATTTTTCTGCTTTTAAATTATTTTAAATTCAGGTATAATTATGTTTAGCAGTAAGAATGAGTGTACTCATAATTGCATTTGAAAACATATTTCTGCTGCCTGTGACAACTATGAGATAACTTAGAACTAGATAAACAATATTCGACCATTCTGTGCATTCACACACCCGTACACGTGCAATACGATTTTCCATTAATCTTGCATGTTTCACTGAACAAGAACTTGAGCAGTCCATATATTACTTTCCCAAGTGAATTCCCCACCTCCCAAAAAATGGGTTTTGGGCTCTAAACATTCAGTTATCGTATCTATGTTTTTAGAAGTAAATAATCCATTTCAGTACACCAAGTGTATTATTTAGTCCCCTCCTTTACACCAAAGACCTAAATACTGCATGCCTTTGCTAAAGCAGTACTCGTACTCTGTGATTTTAAGTAAAGTGATCAATAATGAACTATCTCACAGTTGGCAAGTACACTCAGTTTTCCTACTATGAGCATTCTTGTAGATGGCAGTGCATGTGTTAAACATGCAAAATCCATATATATTTTAAACATATGTGTGTTTGGTAGAAAAACTGGACAAATGATGATTAAGATAAGATATTTAATTATTTAAAATTTTTACTTTAATACTTAAAATCAAGGTTCTAGTGTAGAAAAGGATGCCTTTTGATTTGGCTCCAAATACTGACGCCGTTACTGATTTTCTGGTAACCCAGAATCAACTCTGTTTTCCCAATGTAATGGCAGCCATTACTTTTTAACATGCTAGTGTTTTTCTCAAGTTTAATCTGATTGAAACTTTTTAGATTAGTGATTGAGGGGTATGTGAGGTGTAGTATATATATCATGTACTACAAATCACATATTTTGAATACTTAGAATTTTAATTGCCATCTATTGACCTTTGGTTTTTATTAGCTGGCTGACAAATACTTGTTTTTTTCACTATTATTTAGAGCGAAATGATTATAACTGATTGCTATATGAATGAAGGTTTGATTAGTTCTTGCTACGAATGTCAAGTTTGTACGAAAGATATACACATCTGGTCAAGCTTAAGTATCAATCGAACGGCTATGAGTGGGTTTGTCGAGAGAAAGGTGCTTAAACCAACACCGTTGAGTGCATGTGGAGTTACATTAAGAACGAGCTTTGGCACATGGGGTTTTGTGCATTCGTCAGATGACATTTATATTCCTACTTTGCGGAGTTTATGTGGCTGTTCAGGAGAAGGATGATCAATTCCAGGACTACATGATTTGCATTATGTATGTGCTGCAGTCATTCGATACTGACTATGATATGTAGCCACACATGAGACGAGTGCTTTGTTGTTTTTGTAACATATGGCTTTATTTTGAGTGACAGCCATCTTAGAAACATTAATTTTTGGCATCATAAAGATCACTAAAAATATCAAGAGGCACCCTATTCTAAACTTTTACCAAAATCAAAATCTGTCTTTTGTGTATATAATTCTCATTATTAATAGAAGTGTGGTGAAATGTTTCTAGGCTCTTCTTATGCAGATCTTGCATGTTTTCTCATAATCAAATAAACTAATCCAAAACCTACTTAACAGTATACTATAACAAACAAAACTGTCTAACCAGCATTTTTACACTACTTTGAAATCAATGGCATTATTCCAGTTCTCTTGCAAGTATTATTCTATAATGTCATTTAGAAATCCATTTCATCAATTTCTTTCTTATTCTTCCATTATATACAGTGTTTTTTTATTGTTAAATTTATGTAACCAATCATTTTCCAGATTAAATTGTTTAATAATACTGGTAAATTGCTGATACACTAGAGTTTCGCAAACTCGACTCCTGATATCTCGACATTCCATATAACTCGATAACTTTTTAGGAAAACTTTTAAGATAGCTCTAGGCCAAACAGAGCAAATATTGCATACAGTATATATTATTTATGCGTATGTCTTTCCTGTTCTGTTCAAAGATTCAAGTGTTCTTTTTCGGCAATTTTTGCCATTTTTTCATTGTGCCATTAATTATTGGAACTGCCTAACAAATTTCAAGATATGTTGCAATACTTAGCAATGCTGTTTGCTTCTTTCAACGATATGAAGAAAGTCAGGTAGCAGCTGGCTCACATTCTTTCTATTGTTGCGAAAGGTTAGGAGACTTGTCTGAAGTTTTGTGACTGCATCTTATTGCAAACTAAACTCCCACCAGTTCATTGTGGGTATTGTTTCTCAGTTCACATCCAGGTGTATAAGTATCAACATAACATATTTTTGAGAACTTTTGATATTCTGTGAAGTGAAAATGTCGTTCAAAAAGCAAAGAAAACAAACTAACATAACAATGAAAATGAAACTAGATGCCTTAAAGAGACTGGACAAAGGGGAAAGTAAACAAAATTATGATGGATTTAGATGTTGGATGGACTACTTTGATAGGAAGAAAAAAAAAAAAAAAAAAAAAGAGGTCCAAAATCGATTCTTGGTATGTGAAAAGAGCAAGTACAGAAGTTTAAAGGAAAGAAAAAGTATTGAAAGGTGGTAAATACGAAAAGGTGAGAGGCGCTCTATTTGTGGTTCGGGCAGGAAAGAGTAAAGGGGACACTCATTTCAGGACCAATTTTACAAGAAAAAGCCCTAAAATTTGATGATGAATTTCAAGAAGAGCCTGGATTTACAGTGTTGGCTGGCTCGACAGATGGAAAAAGCGGTATGCGATCAGGCAGTTAAACATTTGTGAGGAAAAGCTATCTGCTATCTTGGAAAATGCTGCAATATTCAAGGATAATTTTCACTAATTGAAAAGGAGGGTATATCTGGAGATCAAATTTATAATTGTGATGAGATTGGTCTGAATTTTCAAATGCTACCTTTAAAAACGCTGGCATCCAGGGAAGCAAAATCGGCACCTGGCTACAAAAGAAGCAAGGCGAGAGTCACAAATGTGGCATGCAACAATGCACAGGCAGCCATAAGCTCAAACTAATGCTTATATGCACATAAAAAAATCCTCGGGCATTTAAAAATAGAAAAATGTACACTAATGGAGCCGAAATCAACTATGCTCTTCCTGTTTGGTACCAGAATCACTCCAATGTATGGATGAATGGAGCAATATTTAAAGATTGGTTTCATCAGTAGTTCGTTCCATTGGTGGAAAAGTTTTCAAAATTTAAAAAAAAAAAATCTACCAAGGAAGGCGATTCACAATCTAGACAATGCCTTATTCCATCCTGATTCAGAACAGTTATGAGATGAAGATATAAGAGCCATATTTCTCCCTCCTAATATAACTTCAGTGTGTCAGCTGATGAATCAGGGCATTTTAGAAGCATTGAAGAAAAAATAGAGATGTAAACTTCTTTCATCTTTTGTTCTAGCCATGGAGGAAGGATGTGATATGATCAAGAAACTGAAGAAAATAGATATGTTGGATGGATAGCTAATTCTTGGAAAGAAATTGAGCAGATAAGCTTCATTCGTTTCTGGACGAATTTCACGAAAGCAGAGATGAGACAGAAAATTGTGAAGTAGTTGACTTACTTTAGAAAATTTCAGGATGCGAAGAAGTTACTGATGGTGGTGTTGAAGACTGGATGGGACGAGATGAAAATTGTGAAATTTTAGGACATGCAGAAATAGTTGCACTGGTGAAGACAGTGTGGATAAAAATGAAGATGAATCAGAAAATGAAGAGATTGAAGACAACGGCAAAAACTAAAATGATGACCCATAGTGAAGGACTGCTTCGTTACATGGAGGAGCAAGGTGCATCTGGTATGGACATTTTGTTCCTCCGTCGCCTACAAGATGAAGCTGCATGACGATGGAATGAGTGTGAGAGACAATCTACCATCACATGATATTTTTCTATCAAGAACTACTAATTATTTTTCATTTTTGTATGTAAGCTTTTTTACTAAATTATCTTAGGGTATTTGTTCTTTTTATGACTCAAAACATAAAAAATTTATGAAATTTACTTTTTTGACATAAAAAAAATCAACATTAATTTAATTGTATGCTGTACTTTTCCATGTCCTATATTGTGCTACAAATGTAGAGTAATTCACAGTTAAATATTAAGAGTTCTGAAAATCCAACCTCTTATTCCATAGAACTCTACAGTCTGTCAGTCCACATTATGTCGAGTTTGCAGGACTCTACTGTAGTATTCTTCTGTTAATTATAAAATATTTCTCTTTTCTGTGTTTTTTAAATGCTGTTGGATTAATAGTGCACATCATCCCCAGTATTACTGTAGTAAACTGGGAGTTGACTTCACTTTTCCTTTTATGTTTATGGATTTATTTTTTTATATTTATTCTTAACTGTTTAAAAATATGTATTTTTTATATTCTTATACACATATCATTATATTTATATTTTTTATCCTTTTCTGATCATTATTTTTGTGTGTATTACTACTTTATTCTTTATTAACAGAGGTATGTCTTATGATATGAATAATTCATGATAGAAATTCTTGGTCAGATATATTAGGCCATTATGTAAGTAATGCATATTTTTGGATTAAGATTTAAAATAGGTATTGTTCTGTTATCAGGACCGGATTCAGATACCACGAAAAGCTGACAATCTGGCAAAAAATTCAAAGCATAAAAATAATCGCCAAAATATTTAAATTACAAAAAATACGATAGGGTTCAGCTAAAGAAAAATCCAAGGGAAAAAATAACAATATATATTTGTAAAATTAGAAATTTTTAATGTCAATTAAACAACTTGCCAAAAAAATCATTTTATGATGTTTCGTTCACTTTTTTCTGACTGAATAATTCCTTGTTCCTGAAGAAATTGTATGGAAGGTATTTCATCATTAGGCAAGTCCAAATTTTCAAATCCATGGTAAATACAATAATAATAAAAACACAAGTGACCATTACATCTTTGGAATTTGCATTCTTGCTCCCAATTTTGAAAAGACATTCTTTTACTTTTTCTTAAAAAAGTTAAACATTGTAACGACTTAAGAAGTAAACATTGGTGACTTCATATGAACTAATTTCTTGGCGAGTTTAGCAAAACATTAGGTGACGACTCCGGTCCTGATAACAGAACAGTACCTTAAAATAATTATAAAAATAATAAAGAAAAATAGTTTTAATCCAAATGTAATTTGTTTCCATCTTTCTTTTTACTCTGCAAGTTCTTTTATCTTAAGAATAAGCTGAGCTCTCTCTGCATATCATAATACAAACTAAAAATTTTCCATTAAAGTGGTTTTCCTATGCGCATACTAAGTAATAATGCCAGATCAGTAAAAACAATTGATATGTCATGGTTTTCCATTTCAACTGCATCCATTTTTGTAATTTATTTCATGTTGTGTAGGTAATTTATATATATAAAAAAATCTATGTAATTCTATATAGTGTTGAGATTTAGTTGGTTTTATCACTACTTAGCTGTTATATTGCTTATATAGCTTGATAATATAATAGCAGCACAGAAAATGTAAAAGTATTCATGGTTATGTAAATAAATATATCTGTTTTTATTAATTTTGCGCTGAAGTAGATTAGTTTTTATTCTTAAAAATAAACAATGTGTTTCATCATCATCATCATTATTATTGTTATTTACAATATTATTGCATCAATTTTTTATATTAGTATAGTGCTAAACTTTATCAGTTTTTATTTTGTGAATATATATGTGGCGTTCCGACAGATACTTCAACTTCTATTCATGAGATGGCGCCACGTGTAAAATCCAGTTCTTAATCGGAGCAGCAAAGCGACGTCATTACTCACTCAGACTTCTCGTCGGACAAGTGTACGCGACGCTAGCACGAATTGTGTTCCGAGCTCTGTGTTGATCTCTGCAATGTAATTTAAATTGTAATTTAGTACTTAATATATTCTTTTGTTATAGGAGATTGTCTACTCTTATTTTCTTTAATTATATCATGCATTAAGCACACACGACCACCAAAAGTGGTGACCTTTTGACTGAGCACGCTACTGACAACGGATTTTCAACGACCCTAAGCCACGTGCATCCAAGGCATTCTGAAGAACTGAGTAAAAATAACAACAGATATGGACATTAAACGTATGCTACAACGTACCCCTTCAATTATTTCTAGAAGTATTGATATATATTGCTTGTGTTTTTTCAAAGTCGTGCATGGTCAAGTCGAGTTTTGACGGTCGTACATGTAAGACGTACATCTGCTCGCTCCTGATTTTGTGATATTGGAACTCTTCTTTTATTATACCTGATCAGAGTGCATGCCACTGTAACAGTAGGCCGGCATTGCAATAGACTCTGATTGCTTTCCCCGTTGCTATATTCTCTGCCATCCGCTCCACCATGGATCGAATGATTGATTTTATTGCCGCTGAGATTACCAACTTAGAATGCGTTGAAGAAGCTGATGGATCTCTCTCATCTAAAGATGCACGAGACCTTAAATTCCTTCGTCGTCTCAAACTTTTCATCGACAGAGAATTGAATGCTGATCGTTCTTCTACTTCTCTTCCCAAACCAAACATAGCTCCTAAGGTTAATGACAACGATTCTTCAATAATTGGAATCAACAAAACTAATGCCAGACGAGCCAGCAGCCCTGCGCGCTCAGATGAAGAGCAATCGGAAAAATATAAAGCATTGGATGAAGACAGCTCCAATACGGACTCAGGTCCTAAAGGAGATATTACTAGAAGAGCAAGAAAACCCTCTCGAAAGCCTACCCTGACGAATTCCTCTGATTCGACAGCTGAGCCGACCACGGAAACAACTTCTGATAATATGGATACAGCCCCAGAAGTACAGGTCGCAGATCCGGCTACCGAAACACCAAAAAATAACGTCATGGACACTTCTCCCAGTCCGCAACCAATGCTGACGCTACCATCGACCAATCCTAACACGAGCTCAAGAAAACCACCGCCTATCATGGTTAAAGATGAAAGATTCAAATTTTCAGAAGTTAAAGCACTCCTCATCGGTTATAATCTGCAGGCTGAAAAGGATTACTTTGGTCAATTAATTCAGAGTGGATTTAAAATCCAATCCAAATCCCCTGCGCTTTATAAACAAATCATACAGGTCTTCAAAGACAAAGGTATTCGATATCACTGCTTCGAATTGCCTGAAAACAAATATGTTAAGGCTGTTATTAGACATCTCCCCAATGACACGGACGAAAGCGAAATTGCTGAGTATTTAACTCAAAAAGGTTATAGCATCATCAGAGTGAATCAACTCAAACGAAGGCGAGACGGAAAAGTCATAAATATGCCTCTCTTCTTGATCACCCTGGATCGTAAGGAAAAAAGTAAAAATATCTTCGACGAAGAATTCATCCTAGGAATGAGGATTAAAGTAGAAAGATACCGAGGTAGAGCTGGACCCCTGCAGTGTTTTCGCTGCCAGGGATTTCACCATGCTCAGACACACTGCCACCATGAACCTCGGTGCGTTAAGTGTGGAGACGCTCATCAATCGTTTTTATGTAAAAAAGACAAGAATACTCCCCCTACGTGTGCGAATTGTAAGATGACTGGACACACTGCGAACTTTCGTGGTTGTGAAAAGTTTCCAAAGCCTAAAGCTCAGGTTCAGCCATCATTTTATGCAGATCGAGTAATTAGTAACAAATCCTACTCGCAAGCCTTAGCCAGTGGACTTGCCCCTGAAGCGGTAAGCGAAGCTAAAACCATTCTACATGAACTTAAAAGCTTTGTCGCAATTATTCAAAATTCTGGACTTCCCCTGCTCTTCAAGCAACTAACCCAAGAAAAAAACGCTCTACCTCAAGAAAATGTGATCTCAGATAATGGGCCAACACACTAATAAGGCAAATTTAATCCGCTTCATGGTGTGGAATTCAAATAGTCTCCGCAATAAAATCTCAGAACTGCAAGAATTTCTGTACGAGCACGATATTGACTTCGCGCTCATTACTGAGACACATGCTCAAAGATGTTACAGTCTGAATATCTCCAACTACAGAATCTATCGCTGTGATAGAACTAGCCATCGAGGCGGAGGTGTCGCCATCTATGTGAAGAGAAATTTACCATCTTGCCTAGTTAAAGAGTGTAAAGACTGGTTGCGAGCTGATTACAGTGTGCATTACCCTTCCGGTGTACAAAAATATTTATTTCAGTGCTTTTTATAATCCACCGCATAATGTGTTAACTTATAACCTACTAGACTCAATCCTTCCTCCTGATACTCCTACGATCCTGGCAGGAGACCTAAATGCCAAGAGCATCGCATGGAATTGCCGTAAAGGAAATACAAATGGTAAAACTCTACAAAATTACATTTTAAGCCATCCTGTTGTTATTTACACACCGGACGAATACACTTATCGCCCGGACAGAATAGAATATTCCGACATTCTGGATATTGTTTTGTCCACCACAACTATCCCTATCACGCTTGAAGTATTGCACGAACTATCCTCGGATCACTTACCGATCATTGCTACTTTAGGAGTGAACAAAAGTAATACTGCTTCCACTAGGAAAATTACTGACTGGCAGCGCTATGAACTCTTCATGAAAGACAGTGTTCTTGATGTCAGAAATTTGATCTGTGTTGATAACATCGACTCTGCAGTATCCTCATTTACCTTAAAAATTCAAAGGGCTATTGAAAATGCTAGTGATACAGTTGTAAATACAAACACGCTCTTCCGACTGCCGCCTAAAATACGTCAAATGATGAGGCATAGAAATCGCCTCAGAAAAATTTACAACCTTACCTGGGATCCTGTCGCCAAAAGGGCGATAAATCGCCTAAACCGGGACATCAAAACTGCTGTGAAGCAACACAAGGACGAACTCTGGTGTGAAAAAATCTGCAACTTAGATTTCCGTGACGGATCTCCTTGGACTTTAATAAAAAACCTCAAAGCAAATTTTGTTACCAATCGTCCCATCTTCCATAACGGAGTTGTTGCCCTTTCAAATGAAGATAAAGCAAATGTTTTCGCCTCGCATTTGGAACTACAATTTACGCCAAATGATTGGCCTGTGGACAGAAACTTTGAACTTTTCACCCTTACTCATGTGAAAGATTGGCTAAATGCCCCCACAGCACGAAATATTCCCAAATTTGCTACCCCTGTAGAAGTGTCTCAAATTATTAAAAAACTCAAATCACGCAAAGCTCCCGGAAATGATGGCATTTCTAATACTGCAGTTAAAATGTTACCTCCCTGTGCAGTAGCGAATTTCACTAGCATTTTAAATGCGTGTTTATTTAACTCCTACTTTCCACAGCAGTGGAAAAGTGCAAAAATTATTTTAATTCCTAAACCTGGAAAGGACCACACGAAACTAGATGGCTATCGACCTATTAGTCTCCTGCCTGTGCTCAGAAAAATTTATGAGCGCATTATTCTCTCACGTATGCAATCCTATCTAAACATGTTGCCTCCGGAACAATTTGGTTTCCGCCAGCACCTTTCTACTACGAAGCAATTGTTACGCATTACTGACTTTTGTGGCTCTGCTTTGCATAACAAACAAAGTGTTGCTCTCCTCATGTTGGACGTGGCGAAAGCCTTCGACCGCGTCTGGCATGAGGGGCTCATATCCAAATTAATTACTGCTAACGTGGACCGAGAAATGATCTTGACAATTCACTCCTTCATTACAAACCGGACTTTTTGTGTTTGTGTGAACGGTGCTATCTCCTTGTCTAGAAATATCCATAGCGGTATTCCGCAAGGGTCAGTTCTAGGACCTTATATGTATCTATTTTATGCTGCTGACTTTCCTCAAGCATCTCAAAATAACGCTATTTTGGCCTGTTATGCAGACGACACTGCCCTGGCAGTAAAGTCTGTTAATATGAATCACGCCATCAAAAAACTACAAGATGTCATTCCTAGCATTGAGCGATGGTGCGCGCAATGGAAAGTCCAAATAAATGCAGCCAAATCTCAACTTCTCCTCATACGCAGAAATAAAAGGAACACACCTGTCAAAAGAGGACTTTATCTATTTAACGAAATTGTTCCAATTGTTCCCCATGCCAAGTACCTCGGAGTGATTATAAATGATCGCTTAACGTGGACTAACCATATAAATTACGTCAGGGATAAGGCCTTACAAATTATCAAATGTCTCTTCCCAATTATTGGTAAATACTCCACTCTCGACCTGGGAAAAAAGCGGCTCATCTACACGTCTGCGATCAGACCGATCATGACTTACGCCTCCCTGACCAAAACTGACCTCAATAAATTATGTGTTGTGCAGAACCGCTATCTCAGGATTATTACGAATGCTCATTATTTCGTGACAAATAAGTGTCTACAAGATGACCTCAAGATCGACCCCTTAGATAAGTTCATCGCAAAGCAAAATCGGAATTTCTTCAGAGAAGCCCAGGACTGCAATCATATGCGTCAATTTAACCTCTTTGAATATGAAATATTGCACGAAGACAGGCACCTTAGACCATTTACTGCATTTATCCTCAATGAAAATCAGAACTTTCCAACCTAAGTTTTTACCCTGCGTTTACTTGGAAAACTGAAATGCTTAAAGTTAAGCAGCCACTATCGGGGTCAAGGCACGGGAGGGTGACCTCCCACGGGACTACGAACTAAAGTCTTCTACTGCTTACTGTAGATCTCTCACTGCTCCTATTGGTTTCAAATTTCTTTTATTTAATTTAACTTTTAGTTTACTGGAAAGTATGTTTTTATGTCTCTGCAATTGAATATTTTGTAAATAGCAAATTCTCATGATTTTCGCATACATGTCTCAACAGCCAATCAAAAGACCTCTACTAAGAGATATCTTTGACTGCTTCTGCTGGACTCCCTGCGGAATTTTACTTTTGTATATAGTCTTTCTAGTTGTGAGAAAAATGCACTTTGATGAGTTTATGCACTGAATATTTGTAAAAATGCACACTGTACCTGAAACTTGGACCAGCATCTCTCCAGCCTACCAGACACCGCTATAGCCTCACGTGACAAAGTAGTCACACCTTTTTTCATTTTGCATCCTGTCCTCCGGACACACTCATGCATTTGCTATACCTGCAATGTACTTTTTTTAATTCATGACAGCCGGTATACAGCTTGCTATCAGCAAGCTACACACGGCAATAGTGGGAAAAGGAAAGGAAAGTCGTGCATATCATCGCAAGGAGCTTCAGCAAATCATCAAAGTGATCTGTTCCGTTCCGCTGACTTCGCCAGTCGTGCAATAATTCTTCGATCATTCAACGACAAATGTGCTACAACAGTGATTTTCGCTAAATGTGCTACATCAGTAATTTTTCTGCAACGTGCTACGGCAAAATTCTTCCCTCAGTGTTCGAAAGTAGTGAATTTTTTCCCCATGTGCTACAGGAGTGATTTCCTTTTTTTCCTTCGAAAGTGCCTTAGCAGTGTGAAGTGGTGATTTTGTGCGTGCGCAATACAAAATTAAGGCATCATTTTTTCTCAAATAGGGGTTTCTTTTCAAATGCATCTCGGTAAAATATTATTTGTGTGTGTAATTGCTGACCCTGTATTATTTGTGTGTGTATCATTATGTAAATTTTTTATGCATGGTTAAAATATTTATTGTTATGGCAAAATATCAATAGTGTATCATCTTGCTACAATATTTGTGCTGATAAGTGTTTATTAATTAAAGTGAAAATTATCTATCAGTATGCCCGACGATATTCCACCAGAGCCACAAATCACACGTGTTGCGGTGAAGCCACCGCCTTTCTGGAAAAATAATCCTTCATTGTGGTTCGCTCAGATCGAAGCACAATTTTCTATCGCTCGCATTAGTGAGGATTCTACAAAATTCAACCACGTAGTTGCAGCAATTGAGTCTGATATTCTGAATTCAGTGCATGACTTAATTCTCAAACCACCTGATTGTGATAAATACTCCAAACTGAAACAGCGGCTGATTGAAATCTATTCAGAAAGTGAATCTTCAAAAATACGTACTTTACTACAAGGACTTGAACTTGGAGATCAGCGACCTTCATACTTGCTGTCACGAATGCGTGATCTGGCAGGAAGCCATTTTAGTGACGACTTGTTGAAGTCACTATGGCTTTCGCGTCTCCCTAATAACATACAAATAATTCTCGCTGCTTCCAATGAAGATCTAACCCGTTTAGCAGCAATGGCTGACAAAATTAATGAACTTGTTACTTCAGCTTATGTCAGTGCTGCTAATGCTGCACCTTCCAGTTCATTCCTCGAACAAAAAGTGGCTGAATTGACCAAAAGAGTATCTGAACTCTCTACAAGTCTTCATGCTTCACGGAGATACAATCGATCAAATCAGGGCCCACATAATAAATTTCGTGCCCAAAGCAGGAGTCAATCTCGTCATAATACTCGAACGCAGTACAAAGAACCCACAAGTGGCATATGTTTTTATCATATGAATTTCGGCTCTCAAGCTCGCAAGTGTGCCCCTCCATGCACTTTTGTACAAGCAGGAAACTAAATGGGCGGTCTTCTGCTGGCCAACAGAATGTCCGCCACATCGACAGAATAGTACTGGCTGATCGTTCAACTCAGTTATGTTTTCTAGTAGATACTGGAGCTGACATGTCAGTGCTCCCGAGAACTAAAACAAATGCTCACCAACTTAATAAACTTGTACTGTATGCAGCCAATGGTACCCAAATTGCAACCTACGGCACCAAACTATTGACACTTGATTTAAACTTGCGCCGGACTTTCAACTGGCCTTTTATTATTGCGGATGTAACTCAAGCAATTATTGGTGTCGACTTCTTGACACATTTCCACCTTCTAGTGGATGTCAAGAATAATTGCTTAATTGATGCTACAACTCAGCTGACATCACAGGGCCAAGCTTCTCACGTATCAAATGTACCTACCAACATAAGTGTTTTATCGGGCAGCACACGGTTTCATCGGTTATTAGCAGAATTCCCTGACATTTTAAACCCATCCAAATCAGGGCAGCATACTCATCAGCCAGAAGTGTATCATCACATTGAAACACATGGCCCAACTGTATTTTCCAAGCCTCGTCGTCTTTCTCCAGAGATGCTAAAAGCTGCTCGCAAAGAATTTGAATTCATGCTAGCACAGGGAACCATTCGCCCATCTAAAAGTCCATGGGCCAGTCCACTTCACATGGTTAAAAAGTCTAATGGTGACTGACGGCCTTGTGGAGATTATCGTCGACTTAATGCCGTCACAGTCCCTGACAGATATCCAGTCCCGCATATCCAAGACTGTACCCATCTTTTTCATGGAACAAACATATTTTCTACCCTCGATCTTGCCAGAGCATATCATCAGATCCCAGTGCATGCTGAAGATGTGCCCAAGACCACAGTGACTACACCATTTGGTCTCTTTGAGTACTTATATATGCCATTTGGCCTTCGCAATGCTGGCCAAACATTTCGGCGTTTCATACACCAAGTACTGTCTGGTCTCGATTTCTGCATTCCATATTTTGATTCCTGGTTGCATCTACAGATGCGGAAGAACATTTTCAACATCTGCGTCAGATTTTCACTCGCCTTTAAGATCATGGATTAAAACTAAATCCATCCAAATGTGTACTTGGTCAACCCTCAGTTTCCTTTCTTGGATGTCTTATCACCCAGAATGGAGTCAAACCTTTACCGGAAAGAGTCAAAGCAATTAACGACCTACCCCAGCCCAAAACCATCTCTGAACTGAAGCGTTTTCTAGCAATGTTAAATTTCTACCGACGCTTTCTGCCAAATGCCGCAAAAACACAAGCCTGCCTACATGAGTTTCTGAAGAATAGCAAAAAAAAAAAAAAAAACGATCAACGAGCTGTCCCTTGGACTGAATCTGCATCTGCAGCATTCGTGCAATGCAAACACGATCTGGCAAATGCAGCCACACTTTCTTATCACTCACCTAGTGATCAGCTCTCTATAATGGTAGATGCATCTGACACGGCCATAGGAGCAGTGCTTCAAGCCCATACCACTAAAGGACTTTCCCCAATGGCATTCTTTTCCAGAAAACTCACTACTGCAGAAAGGAAATACAGCACATATGACAGAGAGCTACTTGTTGTGTACTGTGCTGTTAAATACTTCCGGCACAACTTGGAAGGACACGATTTCATCATTTTCACCGATCTCTCAAACAAGGTCTGAAGTGCCACAGTAGCACACACTGGACAGAAGCCTTACCCCTAGTCTTGCTTGGTCTTCGCACAGCATTCAAAGAAGACATTGGTAGCACTTGTGCCGAAATGTTATATGGTGCAACCCTCCGTCTGCCAGGTGAATTCTTTCACCCAGAATCTACTCCAGTTATCGACCCTCCAACATTCCTTCAACGTTTACGTGAGACCATGAGCAATATCTCGCCAACCCCAGCATCTTCGCATAACCAGCCAAGCTATTTTGTACATCCTGCGCTTGAGACATCTTCGCACGTATTCGTGCGCAACAATGCAATTAAGCCAACTTTAACACCTTCATATGATGGTCCATTCAAAGTTGTCAAACGAACACCGAAACATTTCACCATCATCTGCAATGGCAAACAATCAGTGATTGGAATCGATCGTCTCAAACCAGCATTTCTAATGCAAGATCCAACAACTTCCTCATCAACATCACTCCCGGAAGAAAGCTTACATCCCGTTAAAGAGCAACCTAAAACTACCAGATCTGGAAGAAAGGTTAAATTTAACCCAAAGTACTTATAACGTACCGATGGTACTTGGGGGGGAGTACTGTGGCGTTCCGACAGATACTTCAACTTCTATTCATGAGATGGCGCCACGTGTAAAATCCAGTTCTTAATCGGAGCAGCAAAGCGACGTCATTACTCACTCAGACTTCTCGTCGGACAAGTGTACGCGACGCTAGCACGAATTGTGTTCCGAGCTCTGTGTTGATCTCTGCAATGTAATTTAAATTGTAATTTAGTACTTAATATATTCTTTTGTTATAGGAGATTGTCTACTCTTATTTTCTTTAATTATATCATGCATTAAGCACACACGACCACCAAATATATATACACATTTTACATTAAATAAATTTGTTTTTATATATCTGTTTTCATATTCATTGCTTCTTTACCCATTTATAAAAAACAATCTTTTGTAAGTATAGATAACAGCATTCTAAATAAATTTTTTTGCAGAAGTTTTATAAATTATTTTATGCAACCTTTGGACAAAAAAGGTTAACAGTGATCTGAATAAAAGCCCATCACTTTGAAACATTTAAAATCAAAATTAAGCATATGTGGGTCCAAAAAATCAAGCATATCCTTATTAAAATGATAGAAGTCTGATTTTAATGTGTACTAAATAATTCTGTTTTCTTTACAGTGTTAAGTGTACTCAGTATACTATTTTTTTTTTTTTTTTTTTAAATATCAGCATTCTTGAAATTTAATTGGAAATCATTTTCAGATTGTTAAAACATTATATATATTACTATTAATAAAATACCTACCATCTTATAAGCCTGAAAGTATTAATTTATACATTACATTAACATATAAATTCTCCATGTAATTTTTTTCTGTCTTAAATCTTTAAGTACAAATTAGTTGTAAAACTCATTTTATTTAATTAAATGATATTTCTTCACAGAATTAATGCAATTCTTTTCACTGGAGCAGTTCCCACCCCAGTAGATGTTAAATAGGATCCTACTTTCAGCATTTTTAAAACTGATTGCCAACTTTTTTCTCTGCATGTTATATAAAAAAGTATAAAAATTTCATAATGTTGGTTTCATACATTTTCAACATCTGTGTGCATTAAACTTGCAATCATTTCATCTAACAATAAATTACTTATTTAAATATTAACTCCTTGTGGTAAAATGACGAGTATAGCTTGTCATCGGGTTTTCATACTATACTGTCCAATGATGAATTACACTTATCATGTGACTAGTGACTGTTAAATCTAATAATGATAGGAGTTACCATATTCCTTGAAACAAAATTATAGAGATAAAAAACTATGTAAAAATGACGTAGATTAATGAAAGCTGTGCAAAATTTCTCTTATTTCTATCAATGGACTACAGCTTTTTGACGTAATTTCTCACCCCAAAACTTCAATTTGAGGAGTATAGTAATCCTTCTATTATCATATTCAACAGTAACTTGAGTGTAGCTCATCATTGTAAAATATGGCATGAAAACCTGACTGTCATCAGGTGTTGATCTTCATGTTTTCATACTATACTATCCAATGATGAGTTACACTTATGTAACTAGTTACTGTTGCATGTAATAATGATAGAGGGTAACCATATTCCTTGAAACAAAAGTATAGAGATAAGAAACTATGTAAAAATGACGTAGATTAATGAAAGCTGTGCACAATTTCTCTTATTTCCATCAATGGACTACAGCATTTTGAAGCAATTTCTCACCCCAAAACAATTTGAGGAGTCCTATTATTATATTCAATAGTAACTTGAGTGTAGCTCATCATTGTATATCATATTGTAAAATATGGCATGAACACCTGATGACAAGCTATAATTGTCATGTGGTTAAAGTTGATGTCGGATATGATAATTATAGAGGTTATCATATTCCTTAAAATGAAATTTTCAACATAAAGCTTCAATAAAAATTAAATGGTTATTTTCATGCAAAATTTTTTATTAAATCGACCAGTTTTTATTTTTATCTGTTTGGATCATAGCAACTCCTTGCATAATTACAGTAATCTCAACAACAATAAATAATTGATTGTGTAATATTTGAGATTAATATCTGAAAGAATCTAATTTTAAATAACTTAAAGATGCAAAGAAATTAAAAAAGTGCAGTTCTATTTGCTATTTCTGATAGAGGATGATACAGGAGAATTGGTTTACACTATTGGTCTATGCCTTGCACTCAGAATGCCAGAGGCTCTGAGGGTTATCAAGCTGGGCTGTGGAGTTGGAATCGGAGTTAGGCAGATTTTGAGGTAAAAGGTGTCGGAGCTGGAGTCGCTAAAAACAGGTCAACTCCTACTCCAGTTTTTGTTGGACAGTTTGAATTTGAAATGAAATTTAAAATGAATTGATAAAAAAATTAATGATAAACTGAGTTATTATTTTTATTTATGAATTATATACATTAATAAATAGTTATTTTCTATTTTATTAACATATTAATAAATAAATATAAGGGAGGAGGATGGATGTAACATTTGCCATTAGTGATTAAACTGATTCATTTAGTTATAAATTTCACTGGTAAATTTAGGTAAGCAGTAATAGCAGCAAGAACTCCCAAAATTGATGCCATTCTTAGGAAGCGAGCAGGAAAAGGAGCAATTATTGACCAAGTAAAGTGATAAGGAAGTACATATTTAATGATAAAGAGGTTGTTAGAATTAAGAAATGATTGTAGAATTCTGCAAGATCATTCTACAGTCCTGTAGAATGATCTTGCAGAATTGGAAACTCTTCTTTCTACACTGTTTATAGCTACAAAAAAGCTGCAATCTGAAGAATTGACAGGAGGTGAGAATGGAAGAATGTGATGTTTGTTCTTTCTGAAATTGAGGGTTTATTGCAGAAGGAATTATTTCTTCAATGAAGAAAAGAGAAACTAGTTTGCTAGACAATGAGATCTTGCTGGGTTTAATATATGTAGATCTGAAACACTGAATTTTCTTGGATGACGAACAACTTAAAAAGGCAAAGAAAGCCATCTATGAACTTTCACGAAGAATGGAATTATTCTCAGAACAATTGGAGAATTCCAATCAGGACATTCAAACTTCAGACATTGCAATCGAGTCTCTACCATATTCTTCTGGTGATGAATTAGATTTTGAGAAATATTTTTGGATAATATTGAAAAGGCTAGCGAATGAAAATAAAGAACCAAGGGCCTTTAGATATAAAAATAAAAAAATACAAACAAGATTTCTAAACAGCCTTTGAAGAAACAGAAAAATATGATTGCGCTTGCAAAACACGTCTTTTAGAACTTATAAAAATTTATCCTGAAAAGTTAAAAGAAAGTAGCCCTAACAGTAAGAGCTCTTCCTCCTACTCAAGTTAGTGTGAAAAGACTCTTCTCAGCTCTGAAGTTTATCAAATTGGATCTATGGCCCTCCAACAAAGAAGATTTTGCCGAAGCTATACTGTTTCTTTGAAATAACTAATGCCAGTTTTTCAATTTCATAATAATAACTAATTAATATAAATAATTTGCTATGTCATCAATTTTTTTTTCTCTGTAGCATCTAATACTTCTTTTATATTAAAGAAAATAAGCTGTAACCCATGTGTATATGTTTACATATATACATGGTGTTTTTTTTTAAGCTGATGGTACTCAGAGACCTCTGTAGCTTGAATTATCAGCCGCAAAGCCACGGAATTTTGTACAGGGACTGTTGACAACATCGGAAAAAGAATCCGTGAAAAAAAAAAATTTCCAAAAGTTGCCGATAGGGGGAATATGACGCTTTTGATCTAAATTTTAAGTTTAACTGCACGATAAAATTTCTGACCACTTTAAAAAGTTACAGTAAACAGATAAATGAATAACAAAGAATTTTTCCACAAATGTGCTTTATTCTAAAAAATAACTTCTGTAAATGTTTACAAATTATAAAAAAAAATAGAACATTCTATTCGACTTCCTTTTTATTCTTTTGTTCTTATTCAGTAGAATTGCTTTACCAGGGAAGACATCAACCATTTTCAATATGACCTCCATTTTCTTGGACTAAGCATTACCGTACTCTCTACAGCCGAATGGAACTCAACGCTGTTGTCGACTACGTAATCGGGATTTTACAATTTTTTCCTATGTTTTATGCAAAATTTTAGCTATCTTAAAGTGTAAAGCGCCACATTTTCCTTTATCGGCAACTTTTGGAACTAATTTTTTCCCCCGCAGATTCCTTTTCCCAATGTCGTCAATAGTCCCTGTACAATATTTCATGGCTTTGCAGCTGAGAATTCAAGCTACAAAGGTCTCTGAGTACCGTCTTAAAAAAAAAAAAAAAAGAACATTTTAAAACTTATGGAACTGAAATGTTTTAAGTTATGGTCCACTAACAGAAAATGTCAAAAACATGAATGGCAGAATCAGTATGTACTGGACTAAAATTTATTACCTCAGAATCATTCAAAGGACTCTAAAGAATAATCTCCAAATGCTGGAATTAAATCTTTCTGCCAAATAATTTTGAGGTTTCAGTCTGAAGATTTCTTAATATTTAATGAATAAGAGTTTTTAAAAAGATGAATTGCATTGAAACAATTTTTTAAAAAAAAACTTGCTTATTCTAACATTCTGTATAAACTGACAATTACGTTTATTAACGATCTTTTGATTTATTTTGTAGAAATATACAAAGAATTAACTATTTCCTTGTAAAAAGTAATTATTTAAATATAAGTCAACCATACTTTTATAAAAACTAACTATTTTTATTTACAGTTTCAATATAGAAGACAAATTTTGGCATTTGGTTCATTGATGCTATCAGTTTGATCATTCCCTTCTTGCATTAGTCAGTAGCTGATTATTTAAAATAGGTCATGACTGTTATTGATTTTCTCATCTGCCTTTATGTCCTTCATAATGAAGAGATTCTGGGAAAAAAAAAAAAAAAAAACCTCATGTGCAGTGTGAGTATGGGTCAGTTTCCCATATCAAGTGTCCATGAAGCTATAAGGCAGACAGCACCTGCTTTGTAATAATAAATTAACCACTGTGGTAATTTTGTAAACACAAGACTGAAAAGTCATCCTGGAGTTCATTATTAAAGTGCTAGTTGTTTCTTATGTGACTGTCAATCCACTTTAGCAAAGAAGACAATTGTCCACTCAGGTCATTATGTATTGAATGTTACTTAACTAGAAGCAAAATGTCCAATTAAGGAAGGAAAAAAGTAACCTTAGTTTGGCTTAGATTTTGAATGAAACTATCAACTTCATGGGTGATTTAATAGGAGTCCCTCTTCTTCAGAAGTAGAACTTTATTTGTGGAGTAAGGACCAAATATATAAAGAAAAAATAGGCAAAGCCAAAAAGAAAATAGATGTAGCACTATCTGTTAAGAAATGAAATGTGAAAAAGTTATATTAAAATTTTGAAACGAGCAAGTGAACATGGTTTGGAATTGATGCCATTAACTAAAGAAGGTAAATTTTTATGAATGTGAAAGGGACCAAAGAAATCCAATTTATCAGTTGAAGAAATTTTGTGGTTAATTTTTAAAGAACCAAAATCCAAACTGTAATTATATATGACCAACTTTGTGATATATAGGATGTATTATTTTTACTTATCTGCTAAATATTTCAGTATATTGGAGTTACAGGTTTTTGTTCTGATTTAAAACTTGGATTTGTATTTGCATATAGCAACGGCCAGTCACAGTCTGCACGAGGCAGTAAAAGGTTTAATGCCAATCCTTTATAGCTTAAAAACTTGTAAAAATAAATGTGTAATTTTTAGCTCCTACCTTCAGAATTTTTGTAATCGATTTTGATCTATACATTCTGAAAAATATTTAATATTTTTGCATCTAAAAATTATTCTATTATATCTATTAAAATTATTATATTATAATCAAATATTAAAGTAGTCAAATAAATATTACTTAATATGCGATAAGAAAAATTTTAAGAATTGTATTATCTAATTTTAGTAATCAACATTGTATAAAACTTATTCGTTCTCAGAGTTTTTATTTTTTATGTTTGTACTATCAGCTATGTAAATGGAATTTCTTTCATCACTGTTGATTTTATGTTTTTACACACACCAAATCTATCAGCCTTTTATGATTTTCTCATTCAGCACTTTACATGTTCAAATCAACTATTCCAAATATAGGAATCCCATAATAAGAGAAATTTGCACCCTTTAATACGCTGTTAAAAACTCAATGAAATAAGAAGCAGCAGTAGTTTCTGGCTTGTCTGAACAGAAAGGATTCTAGCAAGAGAGAGAAATGTAACCAAGACCTACCAGTACTGGTGGGGGGGGGGAATCATTTCAAGGTTAGTTTTCAGTGTACAGACATGCTGGCTTCACCGAGTTCTTTCTGTCTGTAATGTAAATACAAGCCAGTTTCACTTAGGAGTCCTCTGTGAAAGTATCCCTTTCCTTAGGCAGATAATCCTCAAGTATTTTTTCTCAAATATGAATTAGCCGTGGCTGATATGGAATTTCAAGGATTAAATATGTATTTAATATATTTTTTCAGAAATAAAGATAGATACATTTTTAAGGCCAGTTTATTTTGACATGAAATTTTTATATAAATAATTTAGAATATATTTCAAACAATCAGGAAATTAATTTCCTTATATTTTTAATATGGTATAAAAGTTAACAATATTGTGTTGCAAATGCAACAGAGAAGTAGATAACATTATAATGGAATTTAATGTCCATTATGATTAATTATATGCATGTATTATTTAAACAAGTGTTAACAAAACTTTTAATATATTGGATTTAGTTTAGATAACATTTGTAAATTTGTAAAAAAATGTGCATATAATTAGCTGTAATATATTAAATCAGTTCTTCAAAAAGGAATATCAGAGTTGAATTAAATTACATTAAGTAATCACAAGCACAGTAGCCTGGTCCATTGACTGGTTCTACTTTCAGACCTCGTCTGAAAAATAAAAAGAGGTTTGTACATGTTTTTTAAAAAATATATTCTATGAAGTAAGATAAAAAGTATGAAATTAGTGTTTGTATATATTATGCATAATGGCATTATATACAATATCATTTTCTAAACTAAAAGTGCATTTAATGCTATTACTTGGAATGGGTATCATTCTGCGAAAATTATTATTTAAGCCACACTAGCAAAAATGCATTAAAAACGTCCTAGTTTAATATTTTTATCAGTAATCAAAATAAAAATATAATTATAAGTGAATAGCAGTTTTTTTCACTAGATTACTACGGAGCATTGCAGAAGCAACTTAAGGCACAAAAGTAATTTAGTATTTTAGAAAAGCTTAATTTCCACTTTTATATTAAAAAAGCTTCTAAAAAAAAAAAAAAAAAAAAAAAAAATTCTTCCCTCCACTTCCAAAAAAAAGCTAAAAGCAAAAAAATATTCTAGCAAATATCTATCATGAAGGCAATAAAGCTGGAATTTTTAAAGTTTTATGCATATATTATAATGAATGAAATGCATAAGGCAGATTTATAAGCACTGACTTGGTAATTTTTTGTATTCAAACTAACATAAAAAATATTTAAAATTCGTAATATTACGACAAATGTTTAATTATTACATGCTTCTTTGTTGAAAAAATCTATTTCACTGATAATAGAAGCTATGATTTAAAAGATATGATATTCTCTAAGTAATACTCAGTACATAAATCCCAACTATTTAAAATGCCAGGTATTTAATTTTGTTGCGATAATATAATAAATTTTTTTATAAGCACTGATTTTTTTTTTGATGCTTTGCAAGATGAGCCAATTTTTTAAAAATTATACTAATATATAATTATAATATCTGTAATTCAGTAATTTTCATCATTAAAGAATTTAAAGTTTTTTTAATAGAAAAAAAAGAGTATATTAGAAATATCTAACCAACTCAAAATGATCAAAAATGAAAAGAATTAACCCATGATACTTTCTTATTTCTCTGTATATCATTAAAAAGATTATATATACTGATGAAAGCTCTATCAATCTTCGAATTCAAATTCCATAGTTATATACACGAGTCATGTTATTGTCAAAGGAAAACATTAGCATTCAGTTGTACAGGGTGCAGCAGGGGAACTTCCTTATTTGAAACGCGTGCCATCTAGCGACATTTATTCCGAGAAAGGTGGAATGGCGCTCATTGAAAAGAGCAGTATCTAAAGTTTATGTCATGTAGGTTTAGTAACAAGTATGCAGTGGACGAGAGAGAAGCGCACGTTCTCCGTGGAGTCGTACTTTTCAACGTACTGCATTTTTATCCATATAAATTGGCAGTGGCTCAAAAACTTAATCTACGCTATTTTCTTTCATGAAAAAATGCATGCAAAGTCGTTCTTAACAATACTCCTCATGATGCTCTTGTGTTCTTTAATGATGAGACTCATTTTCAGCTTTCTGTTTGCAGCGTGCATTAAGCAAAACATGCGATAATGGAGTAGCACGAATCCCCGAGAATTTCATGAGCAGCCCCCCCCATACAGAACGTGTGACTGTTTGGTGTGCATTGTTCAGAACAGGCATCATTGGCATGATTTTTTGGAGAACATTTCCATGAATGCCTCATCTCCTTACAAGGTGATTGTCAGTGTCCAGCACGTCCATCTGATTTAGCCCCGTGTGATTTCTTTTTGTGGGGCTATCTGAAATCTCTAACGTCCAAAGACCTTGGGCTCAACTGAAGAACAATATTCAAGCAGCTATCGACAACATTGACCAGAACGGAGTCCATCTTAATGATATTATTTTTAAACCGTAATAATAATAATAATAAAAAAAAACTTTAAATGTCTCTCTATAACTTGGAAAAAAATTAAACTGGTATCGCTTATACTATTTGCGTTATTCATTTTTAAAATAAGGTAGTTTCCCTGCTGCACCCTATATTTCAGACATTCATAACAGGAAGATTAGACATTCTTGAGAATGCAACAATTATTTTAAGATTAATTTCATAAATTCTGTAAGTATGCATAATGAAGAAATCTAAGGAATGATTTCTTGGTTTTAAGAAATTATAACTAAAATAAATGGATATTAAAGAATTTAATATCATAATACAAGGCACATATACAATTATCTACATGAAAATTAAGGACCTAACAGCATATAGGAATTGAATAAATCAAATACTTATTTATGTAACAGATTTCAATCTTGTAAATCACTCTAATAATGAAAAAAAGTATGTGAAATGCTTTGTCATCAAATATGACCTAATATTTAATCTTATATTAGGAATGTAATTTCTTGAAACGCTTATATTTTTACACTTGCAATAGTCAGAAATTTTAAAGAAGATTTCAATTACAAGTATTAAAAAATATTGCTTAAAAATATTTACGAAGGAAAAAACACTATTAAATTCACAATCTACAGAAATTTCACAATTTGAAGTAACAGATGCTGATTTCAGATGTAATTTATCACATGATATTAAAATGTTAATTACTTCATATTAAGACATTGGTCTGAAATTCAAATTGCATGTGGGCCAGATTTTCTATTTTAACAAACAGAAAATTTTTCAGGAACAAAACAGAAAATATTTTAAGTAGTTTTTTAAATTTCTCTTACTAAATATTGATCTAAACATACATAAAAAATAATGATATCCAAAGAAAAAAATTCAAATTTATTTTCTATCTGAAATCTAGAGTTTAGTTCATTATAATAATTATTTTTGTTCACTGTAATTTTTAATTCTACTCTATTGACAAGTAAATTTTACATTTTCAACTGATATTTATTTCAAATAATTTTGACAAGTTTAAATTAGAATTATTAGATTAGAATCAATTTACAAGATTTCAGTCACAAGATTAGAAACAATTTTTCATATTTTCAACACTGAATATCACAAAAGTGGAAGAGAATAAAGGAAAAAGGTGTATGTTAAGTGACAGACATTTTGGATCAAAAATAGAAAAGGTACTTCCTTATTGTTTACAAATGATCACCAAATGGTTGACAGTACTAATTAGTCACTTATAGTTTGAAAACTTCTGAGTAGGATTACAATTTTGGCACTGTCGATTAGGAAGAGGCCTTTCAGCACTATGTAAGTAATGGGAGCCATACTAATAATAAAATTTTCACTGCATTCTCCAAACACTAATAGAAATTCATCAGAATCTTCCCATAAAATGTATCTATTCTGCGTTAAGCTTCATTAACACATACTTTATTTCACTACGAACAATTGATCCAATAGAACAATGTTTAAACACCAGGATGCCCGAGCTACATGGCTCTACTACATGTAGAATGTACTACAAAATTACAGAATTTTATTATAAACTAACTTTAAGAAGCTTTAGTTTTTTTTTTTTTTTTTTAAATAATTTTTAATATATATACTATGAGATTTTCCTGAAATTTTACATTTAGCCATTCACATACCTGCCAGCTTTATAAGAATAAAAATTGAAACTATTTTTTAAAAAAATTCAGAAAAAGCACAAAATGAGTTATATAGAGAAAGCTTTATTTTTAAAAGAATTACACAGAATTTTAAAGAAAAACACTTATAAAAATTGAACAAATGAAATTAATTTTAATACAATTGCAGTAGCCTTTTTGCTTTTGCTAAAAGGTAATTCAGAAATTCTGCTTTATAACATTTACTATCTCATTTAAATCAAAGTCAAATATTTGAAAATTAATAAAATGAAAGGTACAGGCATTTTAAAACCTTAGAGATGGAAATATAATAATTTTATTCTAATATTATTTTTCTAACAAATTAAATAAGTTTGCTTTTTTGCCTAGTATTAAATTTTACACTGTCATGTTTCTCTCGCATTTGAATTTTCTGATTCACTGATAACACTGGTTGAAAGTGATAACAGTGATGACGATTACCTTTATGAAAATCACACTTTTGCCACAGCAAGTCAAAGAATGATAAAAAATTAAAAGCCGAAGAATTTTTTTTTCTTCTTTCAAAGTACATACATAGTATTCTTATTGACAAAACTGATTTTGGAAAGCTGAGTGGTCTCTGGTTACAACTAACCAGATGGTCCCAAATTTTTGTTTCAAGGTGGCCTCACTGTTTTACAACAT
The DNA here is from genome assembly GCF_044657685.1 of Stegodyphus dumicola. Lineage (NCBI taxonomy): Eukaryota > Metazoa > Arthropoda > Arachnida > Araneae > Eresidae > Stegodyphus > Stegodyphus dumicola. Next base: position 43,763,491 of record NC_140776.1, read on the forward strand.
CAATTTGCAGTGGCCCAGTGATGAATAGCATTGTTTTAATTTTATATTCATTCAATACGTTAAATCACTCTCCAAATTATGGTCACAGATAAGGAAATGAAATTTCAGATAAGAAAATTAATAATCTTTTGAAAGTTGGGCCAGAATTAAGGATTTTAAGGATAAAAAGTCATTAAAAATGCCTAAGGAATTTTAAAGACTGTATAAACCTTGTAATGTACAATATAATCTGCATATAAAATAAGAATACAGCTATGTACTGATGGAATTTCGAAATGGAAAGCATACTTACTTAATCATGTTACATCGCAGTTCTTCAAGTCGTGGTATGGCATTAACTGCACTCTTCACAGATTGATTACTCCACAATCTCTCTGCTACAGCAGCAGCTCTAGGCCTACACAAAAATATGCTTACAATTATGTTCCAAAATTTTATATTAAAAATTCTTAATCACTCTTAAAATTTATAGATATAATGTAAAAATCAATTGTACTTTAAGACTGAGCATACATAATAATCTACACTAACAAACAGTTCTAAATTAGCTTGAAACTAACAGTAGAGCCTTGGTTACTTGAACTGAATGAGAGCACATCAGGTTTAGATAACTAGCTTGTTCAGATAATCAGTTTCTATGTTTCAAATTATGAATATTTCAAGCAAATAATCAGCCCTTGAACATTGCATTGTTTAACTTAACAGACATTTATTTTCAAGTATTAAGTATTTTACTTTGATACTAAATTATATTTTCTAGAGTAACAATGATTATGATATCTGCAACAAATATCATATTGTTAATTTTCTCATATTATGATCTGTAGTAAATGCAATTGCTTCACTCTTAATAAAAAAGATAATTTTTAAATTGCATTTACTTTATAATTCTTGTGCTCTTTCCTTTTTTAATTTAGATGCCATAATTAATAACAGTTAAGTTCCCCAAATAAATTTTTCTGCCCAGGTCCAAAGAAACAGGCTGAGAGCAGAGGCAACATAGTACAGTACAAAGTCCGTAATCCGGACTCATCGGGACTTTGGCGATTCTGGATTATCGATCATCAATTTACATCTGCTAAGATGGCATGCAGAAATTATACAATTAAAAATATGAAACCGTAATTTATGAAATAAAGAGCAATTATTATCTAAAGGGTATCAAAATTAAAAAAAAAAGGGGGGGGCTTAATATTTACTTGTTTACTTTATATTAAACATTTCTTTCAATGTAAGTTGTTAAAGTTGCTTCGTTTTTTTGTGCTAAACGCACATGCATAAACATTACAGTGCGCATGCGTAAATGCATTACGCACATGCGTAAAGCATACAAAAAAAAGTTTGCGGCTTTAAGGTCCGGATAATAGACGTCCGAATTACAGACTTTGTATAGTGAATAGGAGAAGTATTGATTTGAGATCTAAGTTACTGAATATTAAAAAAAGTGACTGGAAGATTTTAAAGAATTTCTTTGGAATCATGACTGTATTTCATTTTCACTTTCAAATGTTCATTAATAGCAGTTCAAAAAAGTTTTAATACATAATTCATGCTCTTAATATGTATATATACCAATTAAAATTACACCTAATTTTATTACTTATATGACACTCATTGCATAATTATAGTGAAAAGGAAGGAAAATGGACATCACTTTAAAATTCATATTATTAAAATAATAATTTATATTTATGTACTTTATTAAAAATATTTGAATAGAAAAGTAATTTTAAAACTAGGAAAATACATTTTTAATTTTCCATTAACAAAGGCAATGAATGAAATTCTTACACAAACAGATATGGAAGGCATGAAAAATAGCCTTGTCTGTAACTGCAGTATCTACCACAATAATTTATTACCAATAAACCTAAAATCTTTACTCATCCTAGCCAGTAAGATAACTATTCTCACATTTTTATTGATTTATATTAATGAATTACAATGTGTGTTGTTCTATAATCTAGCACAGACAATGGGCAGAAAAAGTACAAAATTTAGTTACATTTTACTGTCTCTAAATATGAAAGCTATCTTACAAGAATTTTATATAGTTAAAATCAGCTACAGTTGCAACATATGTTCATTTATAATTAAATATGTAATTAAAATACAATCTAAATCTCTCAGAAGATTGAATCTAATTCTATTAATCCTCTTGACTGTGTATCCCACAATTTCCATAGACTACAGAAAGTACAAAATTTGCTCATCCCACAGTTTTCATGGATATGTATTTATCCCCTCTCTTTAAAAGCCCATCTATCTTTTAATAAAAAAAAAGTGCATTTTGTACAGTATTTAGTCATGTTTTGGCTTGCAGAAAATGTTAAGAGAGTGCAGGACTTGATAAGGCCCTAAGCTGTTTGAGATATGGGGCCCTAAGCTATAGTGTATGTAGCTTATATGTAAATCGTGCACTAAGTGAGTGATAGAACATATGATCCTGATGACAGTTCTGATGCTGAAATTGATTTCAGTTATTTTGAAAATTAGAAACAGTGAAACAGATCGTTATTTCTTGGACTCGTCTCTAGATAGTGATGAATATGAAAATGATTCAATAATCATCCTAAATGTTCACATCTCTACAATCTCTGTAGAATACTAATGTACTTAAAAGTTTCTGGAGCTTTGTATGCAAATGACTGAGCAAAGTACCAAAAGTATTTAGATGGAGCTACATGTGGTACACCTGGGAAACCTAGTTCTCTCAACCCTTTGAGACTGACAGGTTGTCATTTTGCAAGCTACGTAAGTCAAATAAATAAAAAAAAAAAAAAAAAAAAAAAAAGAGTGTGTTGCAGAAATATGCTACTTTTTCTTCCCTTCCTTAGAAAAACCTGAAATTGGCAAAAATATTCACAAAGAATGTGAAGAAGGACTTGGTCTTGAACCTCGTTTTGAAATTTACCGCACTAAACTTGATTTCAAGTGTTAAATTTAGATAAACACTGAACTATATCCAACATATAGATCATAATGTTTACTAACCAAATTGTTATCAAAATTGCTTTAGAAATTGCTTATTTTTATTATATATTTAAAACCTACATGAATTTTAGAGTTAAAATGTGTAGCGTATTTTTGTAACCAAGATTTTTAGTCCAAAGGGGCTTTGTCTCTGAAGGACTATTGCATTTTCAGAAGTATGCATTACATCTGTATTCTGTAAACTAAAATAAACTTCAATTTAATCAAGATTTATTTTCAGAATTTTCGCTTTATATCGTTAATCTTACAACTGACTTTTATAAAAGCCTGTTCTTATGCATAAAATCTATATTTAAAAAAAATCTGAATGGTTTCAGATTTTAAATTACGTCAAAGGGGCATTTATTTAACATTTTGTGTGTTACCTTTATTTATTAAGTATCATGTTCTCTGCACTTAAACCATAAAATACAGTTCAATAGCAATGTCGAAAATAATTTTTAAATAAGCATATCTTTAAAATTTCCGATACACAGTTCCACGCGCTGGAGATAAAAGGGGTTCCCCCCATAGAGTGTTGCCATTGCTCGCTTTTAAATCGGTGAGTTAGATAATCAAAAATTCGTTAAAGTTTTACAAAATATGAAATAGATAATAAAATGAATTCCAAATTTGGTCTTCCACATGCCCACATTCATAGGAAAATTACGTCATTCAAAATTCGATGGCTCAGTGTACCATTGTTTTATCACAATGCAAGAAATATACATACATTTATGCAGATTTTCGATTATTTAATTTCGTCAAATATACTGCAGGACTCTAACATTTGGTGGCAACAGTTTGAAAAGTGATTTGCTGTTTATGGTGATTCAATGCAAAATTGCAAAACAAAAACAATAGTCCTTCAGAGACAAAGCCCCTTTGGACTAAAAATCTTGGTTACAAAAATACGCTACACATTTTAACTCTAAAATTCATGTAGGTTTTAAATATATAACAAAAATAAGCAATTTCTAAAGCAATTTTGATAACAATTTGGTTAGTAAACATTATGATCTATATGTTGGATATAAGTGTAAGCAAAAGTTCACTAAAAATAATACCGTATTTGATGGCATATAAGACGCACCCTTATTTAGAAGGCCACACACAAGGGAAAAAAGTTTCAATAGTCCGCGCGACAGCGCGGTACCACAATAACTTAAAATGCGGTTTATTTTAGTTTTCTTGTGTGCATTTATAACAAACCTATGAAATGCTAGTATTTTTCCTTCATAATCTGCTGGCATTTTCTGTGCAATAGTTGTTTTTGTGTGCATTGATAAGCCTTGCCTTTTCATGAACCTGTAGCACCAGCCCTCAGACCCTGAAAAGTTCTGATTCCAATGTTTTCTGCAAATCCTTTGGCCTCATTGATTATCATTTTAGTTGAAACGCTTATCCCAGATTGATTTCCTCTTATCTATCACCCACATTTTTATGGCATTTTCAAGTTCAGGCCAAGATGGTGCTGGGCATTGAAGGTTACGTTTTTGTTTTTTAGCAGTCTTCAGTTGATCTTCCTGCAGTCGCCAAGTATGTATCATTTTTTCGGTAGGTGGTGGACCGAAATGCCTTGCTGCTGCTCTATTTCCATGCACTTTGGCATAGTTTAACACTCCTAGTTTATACTGAATTGTATAGCTTAATCTCTTGTTTCCTGTAGTCATATTTTCCAGGGTATTTTTTTAAAACAAATAGTTTTAAGCAATCAATACTGACACGTGTGTTGGCTGAGTCAAAGAAAGTCTATGTAAAGAAGGAAAGGATCCATAGACGTAATGTGACCGTCGAACCTGTTCGAACTTCGACATCAGCTTCGAGCTTTGGCACTTTTTGGCGATAGATATTTCACGCATGCGCAAAATAATTATGGCAGATGTAGGAAAAGTTATGTGTGTCTAGACCTTTATCTGGGCTAAAAATAGCATTCAGTATTGAAAGTTAACCTGTGTCCTTCACGTATAAGACGCAGGTAACTTTTTTGAGACCAAATTTAGGAAAAAAAGTGCGTCTTATTTGCCGTCAAATACAGTACTCAATTGAAAAGTTGAAAAATAAATGAAATAAAAAAACAATAGATTGCATTAATATACAAAACACATGCAAAATACAGCTAAGAATTAGCACCTGAAGTGGCATTAATCCATTTATTTTTGCTAGAAAAGGTCTATTATAATTTGCTATAATTCTTGACAGATGATTTCTCTTATCAGGATTAGCATTTATTTTGAATATTAACTACTAGACCATATACATAAAATCCATGCAAATACACAAAGCTGAAATATAGGAATAAAAATGAAATGCTTTTTCATATAAATTAATATAGCCACAACATGTAATTTCACTAAACTCTCCCTAAAAAAGAATGAAATGAGTCCAAATTCAGCAATGAAAACATCATTATTACTTTCACATACTAAACCAAAAAGAATTTTAAAATGGCTTTTGTTCTCAATTTGTTTAATAAATTTATTAAAATCTCTCTCCAAATATAACTGCAAATGATTACATACATTGATTAAGAATGTTTTAATGAGTCAAAATATTACTCCCATAAAATTATCACATCAATTTTTTTTTATAAAATTACACTGGCTTCCAAAAATTAAGCACACAATGCAAATTGGTAATTTTTGAGAGCATACTTGAATTTGAGCAGCTAAAAATCATTGTGGATGCAAATCGTAATTTCGCATGTTTTCATGTTACAGCCAATCACAACTGACTGAACATATTAGTCAGTTATTGAAGATGCCAGCACTCAGAAGGGTTTGGGAAGTTCACTAAATGCTGATACAAAGTGTTTATAACTTTTGATCCTACTCAAATTTCTATGGCTTAAAAAATATGAATGGTAGATAGTGAGTGTTGGCATGCTGTCAGATGCATTAAAACAGGACACTCAATCAAAAATATCACTATTTTCATTGGCACTAATCATTATGGAATTTCTCAAGTGTAGAAACAATTCCAAACAAGTCAAACAGTTGTCTTGAAACTTGTGCATGTCAGTTAAGAGTTATCACACCCTCTGAAGATGTCTATATTGCTACAGTAGCCAAGCAGAATTGATGAGTTATATCCATAACTGTTAGATCATTGACTGTATCACTTGGTGAGACAATGTCTGTCAGTACTGTATGTATAAAGGGACTGCATGCCCAAGTAGTAAGTATTTGTATCCCATTACTGCCCATTTCAGAGGGGCAAGATTAAAGTGGTGTCATCAACATCTCACTTGGACTGACTCAGATTGGTGCAACATCTTGTTCACAGATGAGTCCAGATTTGGTCTGCTATCAGATGATAAGCATATAAGGGTCTGGATAGAACAGAAATCAGACTCGCAACATCATCGAATATCACATATTCAAAGATGGCAGCATCATGGTAAGGGCTGAAATTTTAATGAGATATCACACCCAGCCGCACATCATTAAAAACACATCTGTGACAGCTGCAGAGTATCAGGATGAAGTCTTACACCCCACTGTAAGACGACACTGCAGCAGTTACCCATCCCCATTGAGCCAGCATCATTAATGTGTACATGAAGAGTAAGGGCATTCCTCATATAGAGTGCCACTGCACTCCCCTGAATTTAATTCCACTGAAAATCTTGAGATACTCTCAGCATGCTGTCTCTGCCTGATTTACCGCCTCCTGCTAGTCTCAAACAGTTGGGACAACCTTAATGTAAGAATGGCCATTGCTTTCATCTGCGATGGCTTATCTCATTGAAAGCATGGACAGTTGCTGTAAAGTTTGTGTGAAAGTCCTGGATGGTCACATACTGAAGAAATAAATGGGCCTAAGCAGATTGTAACATCAATGAACATTTTTAATTACTGAGATTAACTTAAACATAGTTGTGTACAGCAGAGAAAAAGGCGAAGAAGTAAGAATGGTATACATATAAAAAGATACGTAATAAGCAGTTACGTCATCACCGCGTGAATAAAGGCGAACAGCGCATGCTTCAGGAGAAGCTCTCTTAAGCTAAACGTCGTATTATAATTTATGATACTACACATACCTTATATTAATTTATATTTTATTTGTTTTTAACTTTAAACATCAATTAGTAAATGATTCAAATGTTACGTCATGATATACTTTACAAAAATTAAATATTGTTTTCATCTTTGTATTATAGTGATTGTTTTCTTTCATGGGGAGGAGAAAATTTTTTCCTTAAATGTACAATTTGGTATTCATCAAAACTTCACTCTTTCATTTTTGTTGATTTTACTGTCACATGCTTAACTTTTGAATACAGTGTGTATGGAAGGCAATGTTAGTTAGTTAGTTCTAAGCACTGGCCCCAAGCCCACCTAGCAGATGAAACCTGTCATATGGCTATGAGGGGACAAGCCAAGCCACAAAGCATAACAAAACAACGTAAAGCAGATACATACATTCCAAACACTCTCTGTGAAATAGTATATAAATGTGTCGTTTCCATTTCTGTGTTTTTTCTTAAGTTTAAAATCTTTATAAGTTTTACTTTCAATTAGTTATTATTATTCAAATCTTCTTTATACTATCAAAATTCATCTTAAATTTATAAGTTACCTCAATTATTTCTGTTTTCAGCATGATTTTATGCTTTGTTATATCTCGATACCAATATTCTTCTTATTTTCATTCACAGTTTGCATAATATCTCTTGCAAATTATCTAAACAATTTATAGTTACTAAATAAATCCTCAAACTTCGCAAATTTATATTTTTCTCTCACACTTTCAGTCAGGCAATAGTCCTCGACAAAATGCTTTGAATCGCCGATTTTATTACGAACTTTACATATATCATTTCCCTGGAGGTGGAACCTTTTTAAGTAAGCAGGGAACCTTCCATGTGCAATGAGGATTGACATCTGTATCTCCTAAAGTTCCAATTTTTTGCTAATTTTTAAACATTTTAGATAGTTTTTGTTTCTTTCGGAGAGATCCCATAAATTTTTCCAGTCTCTAATAAGCTTGTCATATATTATAGTACATGTCTTCTTTTTCAAATCTTGAATAAAAACCTTTTTAGTCCCAACCCCCAGGGCGGCTTCTTTCGCTAGAGCATCCGCTCTCTCATTCCCATAACGACCAGCGTGAGCTTTGATCCAATGTAAATTCAAAATATGCTTCTTTCGTAGCTCTAAATATATATCTGCTTAATTTCATTAACAATATTCTTCTTTTGAAAGGGGTGGAAGAGTGCTATGAGAGCAGATAAGGTATCCGAGTATAAATTAATGTAATACCCCACAGATAAGTTCTTGATCCAGGATAAAGCCATTTTAATTGCCAACAATTCTGCTTGATAAACTGAATTTCTTGGTTTTAAAGTAAACGTTTTGTAATCAATTTCAATACCAGGGAGAAATGCAACAAAGGCACAGCTGATACTCTCTGCAAACCCTGATCCATCTGTATAAATTTCAATTTCTCCAGCTGAAATATAGTCTTTATCGTAGGATATACCATAATATTCGCTAGGATGGCTTGAACTCAGATCATATTCTAAAAAAGCCTTGCTGGTAATTGCTTTATCTTCATACATTATTTTATGTTTTATATTATATTTCAGACAAAATTTGTCATAACTAAATTTAAATTGTAGTGAGAGAGGCGGTACACCAGCCAGTGAGCACACAACTTCTGTCGGGACTGTTCTAAATGATCTTGTAATTGCAAGTGTCCAGGCACTCTGCAATGAGTTTAATTTCTGCCTTGCCTTGATCAGCTGCCCTGCTCGATCACCCCATGCACCAATACCATAAAGAATTTTCGGTATAATAACATTTTTGTAAATATCCCTGAGGGTAGAGCTTTTGTCAGAAAGAGTGATCGGAGTAAAAGTATTTTTATAATAATTTAAAAATTTTCTATCTTTCGTTGTATTGACTTAAAATGCTCTATAAAATTCAACTTATCATAGATCACTATACCCAGGTATTTAAAGGTATTCACAAATTTTATTCTTTTTTGATCATATTTCACTCTGGGGGTTCTAACATTTCTCCATAACCAAGGGAAAAACATATCATTTGTTTTTTCAATATTAAATTCTATATTTTGCTCAGTACTCCATTTCTTAAAAACATTTTCAAGCAGGTTAAAAGTAGCCTCTATTTTTCCGAGGGAGTCTCCTGTAATAGTTACCATAATATCATCGGCATAACAGATAATATTCGTATCAGGTACATTTTCTTGCAGTAATTTATTTGCTATGAGACTCCAGAATGGGGGAGCACTACATGAACCCTGGGTACAGCCTTTTTCTATTTTATAATGAAGAATAATTGTATTAGAGTTGCCCAGAAAAATTAATTCTCTATACTCCAGATAAATTTTAATTATATCAAGTAGATCTCTTGAGATGCAGACAGTAGGAAGAACCAGATAATAGTCAAATGCCCCTCGGTCATTGAAGGAAACCACGACTACATGTTTACCTTGTCGCTTTTCTCTGACTTGTTGGATCACATTGTACGAGGGCCATCCAGGAAGTAGATTACGTTTCCGTCTGTGTCCGCTAGGGGCGGGGCTAGCGCGGCCATCTTGGGGTCAGAGCGTTGCGCAGCTCAGTCTGCATCTAGCCGTGCTAGTGAGAGGTTCGTGCTGTGCTCCGTTCAGATACTGTGACGGTTTGAAATGTCTGCGTTAATTGAAAATCCCGCGAGCTGCGAGGTGCGCTCAGTAATAAGGTTTCTGACTGCAAAAAACTGTAAACCGATAGAAATCTATCGGCAGCTTCGTGAAGTGTATGGGGACAACATTATCACTGAAGGTGGAGTGCGTCAGTGGGTCATAAGATTTCAAAATGGCCGAACCAATGTTCACGACGAAGATCGAAGTGGGAGACCCAGCATAGTGACCGCCGAACTTCTCGAAAAAGTCGATGCTAAAGTCCGTGAAAATCGAAATTTCACAATAACGGAACTTTCTTTGAGTTTTCCACAAATTTCGCGAAGTTTGTTGCACGAAATCATCAGCGAAAAGCTTGGTTACCACAAGTTTTGTGCAAGATGGATTCCAAAAATCTTGACAGAGGACCACAAAAATCAGTGAATGGCTGCAGCGTTGAACTTTTTGGACGCTTACCATAAGGATGGTGACTCTTTACTCGATCGCATCGTTACTGGTGACGAAACATGGGTGAAACATGCGAACTGTGAAACGAAATTGCAATCAATGCGTTTTGATGACGACGCACAGCTGCAAGAAGAGGTAACGAAGTGGTTGAAGGCGCAGGCGGCCGAATTTTTCGACGAAGGAATTTCCAAGCTCGTACATCGCTACGATAAATGCCTTAATTTGTATGGTGACTATGTAGAAAAGTAGTATTTGAGTGTGGCTTTCATCTGTATATAATAAAATTTGTTTCCTATACTTTGTTTATTTTTTTATTCCAAAACGTAATCTACTTTCTGGATAGCCCTCGTATAATGCTAAATCAGTAGACATATTCTTTCGATAGCCATATTGATTTGAACTGAAAATATTATTTTTTGTTAAAATTAGTATTTTAGCATGGGTCTTTAATAAGCAGATGAGTCTATGTCCACCTGTAGATTTAGGAACAAGAATCAATTTTTCAATTTTCCAAATATCAGGAAAAGTCGTTAAAACCATATATTTGTTTAAGGTAATATATAAAAAGAGGTGAATTCCGCCAAAATAATTCTAATTAAAGAAGTCCCAATTCCATCGAGTCCAGGAGCAGTGCCATCTCTGAGGCTAGAAATAACATCAAATATCTCTTAATAAGTAAATGCTCGCTCTATCTCCTTGTTGTCTTCCATAAAAATATTTCGATAATCAGGATAATTAGAACAATAATCCAGCCTCAGGGTGTCTTTAAAATAATACCAAAGTTATTTTGACCATCAGATGTGGAGACAGCCACAATACAATCTCTTACTACATCCACTACAAATTCAAGCTGTTTCTTAGTAATAATGATAGCGGTTCTACCTATTTTTGCATGCACAACTCTATAAGTCCGCAGAGCATGCACAATTTTATTTTGAATATAATAAGGCTCTTGTAAAGTAATAACATCTAGTGTTTCTTTGATAATGGTATCAATTGCAGAGAGCCTACAAGCAGCGGCAGCACAGTGATTTAAATTACAGTTACAAATTTTCATAGATAAAAAGAATATAAATACATAATAAAATATAATATGAATTCACTACTTTGTTGCAAATATTTTATACTAAAATTGGTACAATCAGCTAAAAAATTTTTATAATTAAAATCATAAAATCACAGTCTCTAGATCAATTATAAACAAAATCTAGAATATCCATTGTCATAAAAGAGAAAAATGAAAGGTAAGGGAAAATTCTTTTCATTCAAAAATTCACTAGAGTGCAGAAATGTAAATCACAAATAAGGACAATGATTTAAAATGTCCCAGCCAACCAAAATAAATAAAATATACTTTATATATCAAGATGATAAATCTAATTTCTTCCAAATACACAGGCCATTCCTTAGAAAGATTAATTAATCTAATTCCTTTCAAATACACAGGACATTCCTTAGAAACAGCATCATGTTCCTCATTATATTTAGTACTGAAACATTGATTGTGTTTGTTGTAATTAGTACAGCGAACAAAATCAGAAGAACACTTAGAACGCAGGTGATTCTCTGCACACACTCCGCAAACGGTTGGGTTTTAACAAAATCTTCTAGTATGCCCGAAAGCCAAGCAGTTGGTGCAGCGTTTAAGATGAATATATAATTTTACAGAATAAGATTTCCAACTGATTGTTATTCTCTGATCCTCCAAAATAAAATTTTGACACTCTCATGAAACATGAAAAACTCTATGCGATATTTCCTGTTCTGTGGCTTTCATTTTAAACAATGGACAAACACAGTCAGCACCACATGAGCATTCAATTTTTAATGCCTCTATAAGTACAGTAGAAGTCCAGAAATCTGCAAAGCTTGGGACCAGATTTTAGGATTTTGCGGATTTTAGGTCAGAAAAGATAAAGCATAATATTCGGACTAAAAGTGCAAAATAAATCAGGCATATTAAATACATTGCATTAAATTATTATATACATTATTGCAATAATTTATTATATGTATTAAATTATTATTACATACATAAATTGATTATATTACTCACTGTATTATATGTACACAGCATCGAGGTTTGCCAATTTCGCCTCATGCAAAGATTTCCGGTTTCAGATTCCGGTGTTAGAATCACTGTTGCTGTAAAATTTCAACAGTTTTTCTTTATTTGTCCATATATCAGTAGCAATTCCATACCATTTTGCTATAAATCAAGGAGTAGCTCCTGCCTGCATCTTTTGCAGAATTTGCACTTTTTGCGTTGCCATCAATGCAACGTGTTTACGTTTTCCAACGTTGCAAGCAGTAAAATCATAAGTGCATTTCTTATCTGTCATTCTATTAAACAGGGCTGAAATTTAAAATATGCTTAATTTATCCACAAAATATCAGGATAAAAAAAAAGGCAGCACTAAACAATCTCGTGAAATAACAAAGCTCAGAAAATATAACAACGTGAATTGTGAACTTGAACGAAGAGTTGAGTGAATTATCTGCTTTTTTATCTCGATGCAGAGATTAGAGAAGAAAAACTTTTATTTTATTCTTTTAACTTTTTTATGTCAATAATTTGGTATTTCCGTTATGAATCATTATTATTCGGTAATTATGATGTCATTATCCAGTAAGTATTTTTCTTCGATATTTCGTACTCAATGTTGCAGTTTCCAGAACCTATAAACTGAATGCTTATATTTTGAGAGAAAACGTGGATTTCAGGTCGGGGGATTTTCGGTGTTTGACTATACTTCATCTGAAAGGAAATTAGAAACATTGTAAATAATAACCTTAGGTCATATAAATTTTCTACATTTTGGTGTTACAAGTTGATTAAGTTTTTCATTATCAATAAGCGCTTTTTCCAATTTTCTACATTCTTTTCTGCTCTTTAGTCTGACTACCATATCCCCATTTTTCCTGCAAAAAGAACCTACAACACCGATTCCAAATTTTTTTTATCAATATTATTTTTTATTTCATCATATACATTGATATCTTCCTTGAGGGGCTTTAAGATGATTTCTTTATTTCTCCAGGAATCTGTATCTTCATTCTTCTTATAATTGTATGTTTCACTTGACTTTTCATCACCTCTTTCTCTATACATTGTCAGTTTCTCGTGATTTATTAGATCACGAATCTCACAAACTTCTTTGGCAATAAAATCCAGTTTGTCTTCCTTATGTAGATCCCTTTGCATTTCAACATGTTCCAAATTCTTTAGCGTAATCCATTCTGTGATCTTGTTAATACCAGAACTCAAAGTTTCAATTAAACCTTTATAAACATGTTTTTCTTTCAACGTTTAAACTACTTTGTTAATATCTCATATCGTATTAAAGATATCATATTTTGTATAGTCATGTGCAAATTCTCTCTCACACTCAGTAGTAGTTTTCTTAGATTCAGACATCTTATCAGGTCGGCAATGGGACAGAAACAACAATTCAATACATAAAGATAAATTTCAACCCAAAATTTCGTACTTAAAATTTTATAAATTCAGTAAAAATTAAGTAAAATCCTTAAACTAAACACATTTATGCACTAACATAGTCATGGAGCAATTAAAATTTGAAAATATGTAGAAATATGCCCTTACATAAAAACACAATAAAATTTGAAAGGCAAAAAGTTTTCATATAGCTGCAAGACAACTTTTAAATGTAAACAAACCGTCTCCTTGCAAAGCTTATCTCATTTCAAAGTTTCAGACATTCATAAAAACAGTGCGAAAATCCATGCAAATAAATTTGTAGGTAAATAAAACCATGTAGAATCATAAAAGTACTTTGAAAGTTATTTTCATAGGACCTAAAATTCAAAAGAACGTCGAAAGCATTCAGTCGCCGCCACATCAAGGCCTACACTTAAAAGTAAGATTGTTTATAAAATCCAAAATAATGCATATAAGAACACAGAAAATATATAAACATGCATCGGAACATCTACAATTTAAGAAAATATCATTCAAAACACTGTATAAAAGGATTCCACAACCAAAAATAGCCCCAAAAGAGAGCTCACCAACTTGCGTGTTGTATTCAGCAGAGTTCGAAAGCAAAAAACAAGGCAGTATGGAAGGCAGTGTATTTAACATTGGAAATATTGGGAAGGGTTGGAGGAAAAAGTTTAAAATTTTTCAAGAAATAAACTTCCCCCCTTTTCTTTCTTTCTTTTTCTATTTTTTTTTTTTTTTTTTAACTCACCATGTTCTTGAAATAACATTGGATCCATCAACATATTCTCCCCACATACAAGCTTCACCACCAATAATCAAACTCTTTTGACGCTGATTTCCTAAAAGAACAAACAAAATATTCAAGATCGGTAGAGTTTACTTTTTAATATATATATATATTTCTAATAAGCAATGCTTCATTGAACTGAAGAATTATTCGTACTATAGATACATTCATTAGAGTGTCACAACTTCTAATTTCTTTCTTGTTTGAGAAATTCGCTGATAAAGAAATTTTATAAAAGATGAAATGCCTAGTATTAAACTGGAGAATTTCTATAAAGAGTATTTATATTTCAATATATATGAAAAATTAATAATCAAGATTTATCATGATGTAAAAAAGGAAATTCTCCTAATAAACTATAACTCTAATGACAACCACAATAGCCTCATTCACTATGCAAAGGCTATTACAGTTATCCAAGTTAATATTCTACATACTATGTTTCTAGAATTTATCATTTTACTATATTCAACTGTTAACAGTATTTGGTTCATTAGAAGTTTGATAAAATTAGTTTTATTAATTTTAGCAGCAGTATCACAGGAGAATATGCAAGACATTATACAGAAGTATAACTTAATGAAATGCTAAAAATATAATCAAGGTTACTTTAACAATTTATAAATTATTAATAAGTGAAATTACTTATTAAATATTATCAGAAGTAAATATTGAAACTTCATTACAAATGAAATTACAAAACTACATTAAAAGCAATAAAACACACCAGGAAATATACAAATAAAATATAAAATGATGTAAACGAAAAATTATATACAGGAACTAATTTCTTACCAATAAAATCATAAGGATCACATGCATAATAGTTTGTCCAGTCATTGCCATAATTTATATAATTCAGATACCAACAGGATGAAAGAATTGTGTTAAATCCAGCTGCTGTAACATTAGCAAGTTCAGACTTGTAATTATCTTTCCAGACGTGTATGACAGTATCTGGTTTTACCTAAATATAACAGAACATATCTTAAGATTTTAAGTTACATTTATCTACTAGAAATAAGAAACATCAACATATTGGAAGCTTACATGCTAATTTAATTAACTTAAAAGTACATTTAAAATAATATTGTTAGAGAATATATATTGTGTTCTTAAAAGTTTGTATGCGGCCTTTATTTTTACAGTTGTTGAAAAAATTATTTAAATAAGGAAAATATTTATATTTGGTATTTTTAAATTTAAAAAACCAGTTTTGTAAAAGTTATAAAATGCAAGTTTTTATATGGCTCAAGTTTCTATAGGTATATTTACCAAAAGTTTACATTCATTCTAAAAAGTAAAACAGATAAATGTTTGACTTCTGTAACACAAAAATTGATTGAGATATTCAATTTCAAAGTTCGCAATCATTTTCTGAAGTTATACACAAACTGAAGAGAGAAATGGTTGCTACTTTATGTTAACAAATGAAATATCAGTTTCGAAAATGTTTCTGAGCATTATTATGCAGATTGTTATGAAAAATGATAATCAAAAGAACTTTTTTCTCTTTTTCAAATTGGATATCATATTTACAGAAGCTAGGAATCTAGTTTTCATGTTCTAGAAAACAGTGGCAGGCTTCGATATAAGTATACAGCTAATTCAAAACATTATTTACATAAATGAAACGTATGCGAAAATTCTTCTGACTTCCCAAAATTTAACAAAATTATCAATTAAAGAATGTTGCACACTAGTAAATAACAAAGGAAAACTTTTAATGACATTACAGAGAGAAAAGAAATGGCAGAAATCACAAATTTTGAAGCTAAATATCTCGGTCAATTTTTATTCTACAGAGTCAAATGTTTTGAGTTTTACTTCTGAAAAACTTTTATTAACACATTGAGCGGCCACGTCAGCCATCTGTGGCTGACACTAGACTTTCCGTTTAGGCCGTGTCGACCGCCGCTGGCTGACAGCGTGTAATATGATACATAACTATAAAATTTACACTGTTTTATGGAATTACAGAAAATTTATTTAAAATTTACTTAATTTTGATTCATTACAGGACTAATGAATTTCATTGAAACACAGCAAACATAAAAACGGCTCTCCATTACAGCTATTACAAATTGTGACAACTCTCTTTTTTATGGACATTACTCTACCAGCTTCTGTTGCATTTTTATCATAACATAATTTACAATACTTACATACTTCAGAGGCTTTCTCCAGTTTCCTTTGAAGTTTTTTTTTTTTTTGTTGTTGTTGTCGTTTTTTAGATATTCTTGCATTTCTGTTTGATGGAATGTCTTCTTTTTCACAATTTGTAAGGGATAGCTCTAATTCTTTCCGGAATTCAGTAATGCTAATTTTTTGCTTCGTAATATCTTTTTATAGAATGTAACTATTTACAACCGTACTATTTAGTAACAATTGGAAGGCTAGTTTTTGATTCCATTTTATGGTCTTACGTAACAGATTGCTGTAGGCATTCATTTGATTGGATAAGTCGACAGCTGCCTTTTGTATGGTTGTAGTCTACTATAATTTGTGGCCAAACGTAATCACTGGCCCTACAATACCAGCACTTTTTTAAGCGGCGCGCATGGCCTGAACGGGATTGCCTAAGAAATACGCGTGGCGTTCAACGTGTTAAATATAACAAAAGGACCAGGGAAATGTATAAAATGTTATATTTCATAATATTTACTAAACTGATTTTTAATCTAAAAATGCACAAACATGAATATTTGTTTCATTTAAAATATTTTTGTAATAAGATGTATATATCTGCAAACAAAAGTAGTGAAAATAGAGGCCATATAAGACATTTTATGGCTATGTTGTATATTTCAGTTGCATTAGATTCAATATTTAGTATCACTTAATTGTTATAACCATTCAAATAACATTCAGGATAACCTCATAATTCAGCTAACCAGAAAGTCTCATAGTTGATTTGCAACTGATTGCAAACTGGACTCCCCTAGCTCTTTAATCCATACTTACCGTAATTTCCGGAAGAAAAGCCGTATCAGCAAAAACACCGCACTTGAGAAAAATAGTGGGAAAAAAACTAAAATTACATAGAAATGCCGCATCAGCATAAACGCCGCAAGAGATTAAATTGCACGTGACATCGTCGTGGGCCGTATAGATGCAAAATCTCAACATGTGTCCTGATATATGACATATCAGTTAAGAAATATGCATGAAATGAAACAATAACTCAAAAATAAATTAAAGGTAAGAAATATTGAAAATATATTTACGTTCATGAATATACCCATATTTACCCACTAAAGAAGTCCATATTTGTAATACTCAGACTATATGATAAAAAATGTTGCAACAATGAAATATTAAATTTGGATGACAAAAGGAAATTTTAAATTTTACTTAGAAAAGGAATTACAGCAACCTATACATCATATGAAGCCATCAACATCCGATTCTTCACTATCTGAATTAAAAAGATTTAGTAAATCCTGATCTAAGTCCAAGTCTTCCAGATCGTCACATTCATCCTCTTGGTTTACAGTCTCTTTATGTAAGGATATAATTTCCGCTTCTTTGAACCCTGCTATTATTGATGATGTTTTTACTGATTTCCACGCACTTCCTACCCACTTTGCAACTTCTTCATAAGATGCTCTACACAATTTACCGCTTTTGGTATACGTATGCAATCTTTCACCCATTCAACACTCCCACCGTTTTTGGACTTCAGCTTTGAAGGATTTATTACCTGACAAATCTAATGGTTGTAAGATTTTTGTCAAACCACCAGGAATTATTGCTACGGTCGTAGACAATTTTTGACATCTGTTTTTCACTGACTCAAGTAAGTGAGCACACATTATCAATAACCCTTTTGGTTGGAAAAAAGATCCCTTATGACACTGCCAAACTTTTTGTAGCCACTGATGCATGATTATTTCGCACATCCAGCTGTTCTCGTTTGCACAAATAATTACATCATTAGGAAAATCTCCCTTCAGAATAATTTTTTGTTTAAAAATGATCATCGGCTTTAGCTTGTCACTGTTTGTGGCACAAGCTAACACACATGTAAATGACATTCTTTCATGCCCCGTCGTAAGCACAGATACAGTTTTTGCACCAGTTTCATCAACAGTTCTGTTTGTAGGAGAGTCGAAAGCTAACGGCGTTTCATCCATATTTATTATCTGTGACCGAAGAAGTTTTTTTTTTTTTTTTTTTTTTTTGTGAATAATATCTGTCACATATTTTAGAAAAGATGCCTTTTTATCTTGCCAGTCCATTTGTAATTGTTGCCCGACTGTTGTTCTAGTACGCACAGAAATATTTTTTCTTTTCATAAATCTGCTACACCAGCAAGGCCCTCCTTTGAAATCATTTACGTTCATTTGTTTTGCTATAAATTTTGCTTGTAAGCGAATTTTTATCGAAATTGTCCTTCCCTTTCCTCGTTGCTCCTTTATCCAGTCTGCGAGGTCATCCTCTAGATTTGGCCACCTTACAGTACCGCTTCTTTTGGCTCGTTTTTGTTGTGGCATATTTTTAAGTTCTCCAACATCGAATACATCTCTCATCCACTTCAAACTCTTGAGCTGCTGCTCTATTTCCAATTTGTTCAGCATGTGAAATTACATTAAGCTTAAAACCAGCAGTATAGCTTCTGTGCTGTTTAGGTGCCATTTTCAAAAATTTTCCGCTCCCTTCTTACTTAAAAACAATGCAACAAGTACTTGTACTGAAACTGATGGGATCTGTATCTGGCAGAATGCTAAGAAAAATCAATTCATGCTGAAGTGAAAATATGTCAGAGTTCGTTATTGCGAGGCAGGTGTAGTCGTGTCCGCCTTTGAAAAAAATTGCAGAAAAGGCAGGGGTGGGGAGAGGATGGATCATGGAAGATAGATTCCTCGAATGACAGAGGAGACTATTCAAACTGATGAGAATGCTGATTTGAAAGGGGAAGAATGTTATTGTTCTGAGATCCTGTTTAGGGTGAATAAGGCATGCAGGTCCATTCAAGGGAAAGAATATAAACAAAATAACGTTGGCAAAAAGCAACTGAGTGGTCTTTTGTGTGGGAACAGCACCAGTCTATGTACAATGACAAGGCCATCCAAACTATGCACAATGACAAGGTTATTCAAATTATGTACAATGACCATCATAGGAAAATATTTTATTTTTAGTGCACCTAAAACGCTGCATGGGTAGAAACACCGCACCTACTGAAAATTTAAGTTTTAAACACGTAAACGCTGCAACGTTTCTTCCGGAAATTACGGTATATCCTGCAGTATAGACTTTGGAAACTTCTGGAATAATTGGTCAGAAGGATTAAAAAATGTATTTTTGCAAAACTTCTAATTGCCAAGAAATCACAAAACATTGGCAAGTTAGTGCAAAAACTGTCAACAAGGTCCCTTAGAAACAAAATTGCCTATATCTCTAGTTCTTACTGAATAATTTTTAAAATTCCAAAGCCAATGCACTCAACTGAAAGATATCTAATTCTATATAACAAATAAACACTTAAATACAATACATGTGGCCACATATTACACTAAACACAAAATAACCCATAAAATTACTATTATAAAAACAATAAATATATAAAATAAATAAATAAAACAGTACCCTACACAACAACAACAACAAAAAACAAAAAACAAAAACTAGCATGGTATCAAATCTCGTCTTCATTTTCTCAGTAGCTGTGTTGATTCTTCCCCTGATGAACTGATGAATTTTCAGTAAAGGCACCTGCTTATCATTGAGGAATTTCTCAGGCAAAGAAGGTACGTTTGGTGGTAATCCAAAGCGCAGGTGACACAACAGACAAAGATTGCAGTCAAAAATCATTTGCAGTGGAGAAAATCCATTGCTCTCATCAATGATGCTTTTATATCAACGATGCTGCAGGTCTTTCGAAGCTATGTGTACATCACATGATTTTTCTACATCTACTTTGATTTTATCCCAGAAGAAATGTTCATGAACATTATAGAGTGTCTTTGATTTACTTGAGAAATGGAAATGTGCTTTATATATGTTCCATGATGACTTTCCGTCATATAGCACGAGCTTAATCAATAACTAATTTTAAAAATTTCTGTTCTTCCTTAGAATCTTTCTCCAATCTCTTGTTCACTGCAGAAATCTCTCTTTGTAATTTTTCTTCTACAGCTGCTAGTTTCTCATGCATAGCCTGACAATTTTTTCTTTGATCACAGCAATACTCTCTTTCAATTCTGTTGCCTTCCTCATTTCAGTGGCATTTGCTTCAAAGGAATTCATTTCCATCAATGGAGTTCTTCATTTTTTTAGCTTCTTTCCTCCTCTCAGTGGCATTTGCTTTTATTTCCTTTTTCATCTCACTGGCTTTTCTCTGTTGGCTGATAATATTTCCAAAAGAGCTTTCAGTTGTTCCTCCATCCTCTTGATTATTGGCATTCAAAGAAATCCCCAATTCTGACACAAGTTATTGCGAAATACAGGATCGATATGTTTCTTTAATAAACTTCTCTAAGTTTATTAAAGAAAGAAAGAAATTAACAATTTATTAGAAAAATAAGTAAAATAAATAGTACATAAAACACAATAATAGCTGGAAATAACTCAAGGACAATGTGGGTATTTAGCAATTCCTCCCTAACATACAAAATAAATCATAAAATTTCAAATTACTCTCAGGATAAACTCTAGTCTTTTCTAGTTTAAACTAGCCACTAAAGCCCCATCTACACAAAGAGACATACATCCAAACAAGTCTCCTTTGCAGACATGTCACCTGACAGCATTTTGTTTACACAGGGAGATTTTGTATCTAAGTTGTTCTCAGCTACTTTGCTAATTAGAACAGTCAGAGCAGATGACATGATTTGTTATCAATAGGAGAGCTCCATCAATTTCACAAAAAACATAATAATTTGTAAAGTTTCAGTACCTTTTGAGCTTTATTTTAAAAATAAGTTTTTGTAAGTTAAAATAAGTTTAAAATAATAATAACAAAGAGGAGGCTTAACAGCAGGAGGAAAGTAATAGTGCTAAAAAACGCCGATGAAAAATAAATACAAATTGTGGATTAAATATATATATATATTAAAGAAGAGGGAAAGAAAAGCTATTTATTATGAAATGTAATGTATTGTTACATTCTACAGGCTCGTGGATTTACAGTGATTGAAGACAATAATTGCTGAAAATTAAAACACAATTTTTCACCAGTATTACACAGGAGAGTTCTAAAGACACGTTTATAGCCGTTGATAAATATGTTCAAACAAACAGAAACACAGCCAGACTAGAATAGAAGAGAAACACGCTAATGTGACAATCAAAATCGTAAAAACAACCTTGTATTTAGCGTAGGTATAATGAAACACTCAATCGATTTCGAGGGCAGCTAAAGGACCCTCCTCATCAGGAGAAAGAAATACCTAGAAAGAAGAAAATAAAGGAGTCACAGAAACACGTGTTCCTTATCAGCACTGCACGTGGTTATAACTAGATTTTTAATCAGAGTTGCACTGGCCGCCTACTTTTACTGAGCCAGTCTATCTGATCGAGCATGAAAAATTAGCGAAGTTAAAATAGGGAGCGAGGGGCAAATGCACCTTACACTCAAAATCTTTTTCATGCTTGATCAGATAGACTGGCTCAGTAAAAGTAGGCGGCCAATGCAACTCTGATTAAAAATCTAGTTATAACCACGTGCAGTGCTGATAAGGACATGTTTCTGTGACTCCTTTATTTTCTTCTTTCTAGGTATTTCTTTCTCCTGATGAGGAGGGACCTTTAGCTGCCCTCGAAATCGATTGAGTGTTTCATTATACCTACGCTAAATACAAGGTTGTTTTTACAATTTTGATAGGAACACAGCCTTCGGAGTACAACGGTGAAGACAGCTTCCTGACTCAGTTTGGTCGCTCTCAAGCTAATCTCTAAACTCAAAACATTACTACTGAACTCAATATTCTACTCTCACTCTCAAGATACACTGCACTCTGCGTACAAGCAGGGTTTGTATAGCTTTTTGACCTGCCTCTGAGAACATTCTAGAGAGCCGGTAAGAATTTCGTTCTACAATGTTCTTGCTCCTTGTATGGCATATCACCAGTTTTGTCGCTAAATCTAGCAACCCTAAACTCACTTTGCAGTGAAGCTATCTTACTGCAGCTAGGCATTTTTATAATAGTATATCATTACAAATTTTGCATATATGTAAATAATTTTAGTGAAATTATATGTAGAATTGTAGCATCTCTTTTTTAATATACGATGAAAGGCTTCAATAGAGTGCAGAAAAATAAGGTTACAAGACCAAGTCCATTTTATATTGAGGCTATCTTGTCAAACTGGTGATAACTAATTTTTGTCGCCAAATTTGGCCAAAAATTTTTAAAAGTCAATCAGCCAAAGAATATCAGAATTTTGTGTGCAGTAAAATGTAGATATAAAATAGCGTTATAAAAACTGATGCATCAATAAGATCCTTCAAGAATTCTAGAAATATTCTAATATAAAATATGATGTGCAAGATAGTGAAAAGACATGTATGCAGATTTTGTTTTTAAAATCCTTTGTATAATTTACAGCCAGTTACCAAATTTCATGACGATGATGAAAGCTGAGAATCTAAAGGTTTTTTGCATATCATGAGTGAAATTTTTCAATTAATGGAATATAAGATGAAAGGCTAAATAAAGGTGATATACAAGCTAATCGTTCATAATGTGGTCTTACACTGTGATGGTAATGGCTCAATCACTAATCAATTAACAGAACAGAGAATATTGGTAATATGGTTTTAAATCTAAAAAATATCGCCATTTAAGCTTCAAGTTGCATTTTAATGCCATGTGGTGATGATTCAGAAAAAATCTTTTCTTTATGCAAAATACCTCCTTCTTAGAAAAATATTATCAAAGACATTTTTAAAAGATAATTTCTACATGTTATCTTAATATACTTAAATCGATCACCTAAAATTCAGAAATTTCCAAAATCTGGAATCATCGAAGTCTTGCTGATTACGGATCCTGGATTTTGTACTGTATTAAATATTGCAATTTATTTAATATAAACTATGTATTTAATATAAATTAACATTGGCAGATATTTAAAATGTATCAGATATTTAATGTGACATATAAAGCTATCTAAAGTATTATAATGCTACTAAAATCTTAACAATTAAAATGTTTACATAGCTATGAACTGGAAATAATCTAAATTCTTTTGTAAAGTTTACTTGAAAACTAATGGCAGTGCAAAAGAAAACTTCAAAATGCAAAAATATATTGATGTATAATATGCTGGAATAATTATGTGCCATCTATTACATGGTAATAGTTCTCAAAGTAGAATATTGCTACAGATTTGATAAAGTTGCTTTTATGAAAAATTGCCACAGCATAGGTTCAAATAGAAGAAAAGATTTACCAATGAAAACATAGCTCATTCAAGCAAAAATATAATTTGAAAACATAACTTATAATTTAATAAATACGAAATAAAAAAATCACATTAAATAATTTCTCAATATTTCAGACCATTTGTAAGATGAGAGACAGATATATATTTATACATATACCTTCACTCCATTATCAAAAACTTCTTGCCAAACAATATAACTTTTATTTAGAGACTTTACAATGTCAAGCAATCTGAAAGAAAAAAAAATAATAATGTGTTCCTAAATATATACTATCTTAAAAAATTAACATGCTAAAATAAAACAATATAAATTTATTTTGAAAACTTATGTGCAAATAGTCTGATACTCATTTCTTTAAACAAATACTCTGAAAAAGATAACAAAACAAAACAAAACAAAAAACAATGAATTAAATACAGACTCAATGCATATCAAAGGAAAGTTCTGTATTTAGCACAGCAACTCTAAATATATTATTAAATGTACAGTAAGTTAAAACACACTGATTACTTAATTGTCATATGGTGAATATACATGAGGGTCAGTTAAAAGGTAGTTGCACTGCTTAAGAAATCAAAACAGGATAGAAATTTTACAATAACTTTATTTGAATCTTAAAAGTTCCATTAAAAATCTATTTTTCAATGTAATTACCTCCATTATTTAAGCATTTGTCAAGGCGTGATACAAGTTTTTCGATGCCTTCTGCAGAGAAATCCCGTCTAATGTCCAATAATCATTCTTGGGTTGCAGCTTTCACCTCATCATCTGAGTGGTATCGTCACTTTGAAAGTTCAGCACAATGCCTTTCAAGAGTTTACCTGGCCAATGATTTTTAAGTGATTGTTGCAATTGTTTTAGTGTTTCACAATAAGATTATGAATTAATTGTGACACCCTTAGGCATGAACTCTGTAGCACCAAACCTTCTCTGTCAAAAAATAGTGTCAGCATCACCTTTCTCACAGATGGAATAGTTGGACACTTTTTTCCCTAGTTGGGAAATTGGAATGTTTCCACTTGAGGGAGCTGCGTTTCGTTTCAGGTGAGAATTGGTGAATCCAAGACTCATCTCCGCTCACAATTTTGTAACCAAACTCATTTCCTTCCTTTTGGTAAAGTTGCAGTAATTTCAATGCACTTTCAAAATGCTTCCCTTTATGCTCTTCTGTCAGTAGATGAGGCACCCTTCGAGCACAAACTTTATGAAGATTGAAGTTGATCGGCAATAATTTTATACAGACTTCCATGAGAAATATCTAGTTCATTAGAGATTTCGTCTATTGTTATGCATTTGTTTGCAAGAATGCATTTATTCACACGAGCAGCAATTTCAGAATTTGTGGCAGTTGGTCTCCTCTCGTGTTCTGCGTCATCAATGTCTGTATGTCCATTCTCAAGAATGTCGCACCACTTTACAATAGCTTGATGTGACAATGCATTTTCACCATAAAATCATGCAACTGCCGAAAAATTTCACAGCAGTTACACCTTTTTGACCCACTGCATGTATTTCCAATTTGGATGACACTTGCAGCTGTTGAGATATGTTTACTACTGATTATCGGATAAAGTAAAATTGCCTCATGGAAGCCGCTTTGTCACATGATACAGATAAATGTCTGATGTGTTGCTAGACAGTTTCATCAAAATAGACCTTAACAGAATTTTTTTTACGATGAGGTACAACTGCAAATAACTTCCTGACTGACCTACATATTAAAATTTCAATTACTTGAACTTCGGTTAATCAAAATGTTTGTCGAAACTAGGAATTTGAAGGTAAATCAAAATGAATATGGGAATATATTTTTCGAAACTGATACCCAATCAAAACTGTATTTTTATTATTTATTTTTTTGAGAAGTGAATTAATCCAATTTTTATTTATTGAATCTTGAATATATCTGAATTGATGCTTTGCTTTTTTCCATAAAAGAGAAAATCTTATGCACAATAAATCCATATCAAGAAATTAATTCAAAAACGATGGTAACCTCTCTCTATTCCCCAGTCTTTTTCTAGCTTATTCATGAGCAGTTTGGAAAAGATTTGCAAGAAATAGCTTTGAATATTCAGAAAATGGAGCTAATGAATGAAAATGGTTATTTTACTTCCAAGAAAATGAGTGTCAGAGGGGTGTAAATATGCCAAATAAAATACATTTTTTATGCTATTATGCAGTATTTAATGAATAATTTTTATATTTATTTCTGCTACATTTACTACGATATTACTAATATGTTTACGTAAAATTTTTAAATATACATAGCGTGTTTTTTAAGTAAGGGCCATTTTGTTGCATATACTAGTACATCTCACACAGGCGGCAATGAGTGCTTGCATCATGTTCCGGAATTCCTTTGAAACAATCGTGCTCAGTTACAGCTCTATATATAACCTGTACAGTCTGTTCTGTGTCTTTAAAATGTCTAAGATTATTGAAATAGGCCACCTCGTGTGATGTACGGTTGGTGATACTTTTTTTTTGTTGGCAAGAAACTTGGCTACTGCAGACATTCACTGACAGATTTGTAAAGGCTACAGAGCTACTGCCATGAGTGAAAGCAAAGAGTATAAGTGGGTCAGAGACATCAAACTGGGCGCAACAACATTCCTGATGAGTCACGCTCCAGTTGCCCATGTGTGATCCCAGACAATATGGTGGCTTCAATTGAAGCAAAAATTCTTGAGAACAGAAGTTTCACCATAAGCACTCTTTCAAACAAATTTCCTGAAGTGTGTAGTCTAGGATGTGAAAACAGCCACAACCTCTTGGTTATTGGAGCAGGTAACAAGTTTCTAAAAAGAAGGTATTCAAAATCTTGTTCTAAGGCAAGATAAGTGTTTAAACAAACTTTGCAACTATGTTGAAAAATAGAGAAATGTATGTAGACTCTGAAAATAAATTTGATTCTTAAAAATTTCCTTTCGTTTGGTTTTTATTTTCAAACGGCCGTTACTTAAAAAACACCCCTCGTACATACATGTGCATATATATATATATAAATTAACATGCAAAATATTATATTTCATGTGAAAAATTAAGGTATAATATATTTCTTATTTATGTAGCTCTTCCAGTTACACATCACATTTTAATAATCCAAGCAAAATACACGTTAAAATCGTGTATCTTGATTTTCAACGATAAGCCTATATGGAAATTGCCTCTCAATTACACATCATGAAAACTTTCCCATTTCCTCGAAAGTGAAACAAATTAATTTAGTTAAACAAAATTAATTAAAAACAAAACAAAATTAAAACAAAAACATTAATTACACAAAATTAATTAAAACAAATTAATATGGTTATCTCTCTATCTACCAGCCTTTTTTCACCTTATTTAAAAATATTCTAATCCAAGAACAGGATATAGTCTTTTAAAGTTTCACACTAGCTCAACAGAAGAAGGAGGCATTTTGCAAGTCTAGAAAGCATTAACCTGTTAATAAGCTTTCAGGTTCAGAGATGGGATGGTATCTCAGTAAGCATCAGTTCACCAGATAATTAGAAGACATTCTCAAGCTTCTTAAAAGATTTTAAATTCAGAAAATATATACAATGGAATCAACATTCATTAAAAAATAGTATATTTAGATAATTATGTTTATCACTATTTAAACAAATCATTCATTAAATTATTTAAATCCTATCCGTGCTTAAACTCCATAAAAATAACAGCTAAATTTAGAAATTACAGTGTAGTAGTCAAAAATATCCAAAAATACTTAAAATTTTGTAATTTGTACAAAATACAAATTAAGAAATTCAACAAAACCATGAATGAATCAATGGTTTTGTTGTGTTAAAAAAAAAAAAAAAAAAAAAAAAAAAACTAATACATTTCATTAAGAAAATATCCCATAGGTCAGGGATGAGCAAGCTAAGGCAGGGGTCACAAAACCATTAATTTAACTATAAACCAATTAAAAATAAATATATAAACTTTTAGCTGATTTACAAAGCTTCAAAACTGAAGAATCTGTAAATCTAACTGATTAATAAATTTCAAAAGCACTTAAATAAGAGAACTTTCTTCAAATCATAAAAATGCAACAATATTATATCAGTAATATGCTGGTCATCATCTCATGGAATCTCGTAGGCAAGGTCAGACCTCAACTGTGAACTCATCCAGCAATGATTCATTTTTTGTTCTTTCTCTTTCCACTCTATTTTCTGACAGTTTAATAATATTCTATAAAGGAACAATACAGGTCAATACAGGTTATCCCGAAGAAGACTGGTGAAGGAGCTCTCAATAAAATTTCAGATCTTGCACTTTTTTATTTTTAAATACAAGAAGGTTGCAAATCTCAATATATGTATTTGTTTTTATCTTTAAAGAAGACTTTCAAAGAAAAAAATGCATAAAATAGACAGTTATCTACACAACAGAACTATAACTAGAATTTCCAGTTTAAAATTCAGCATCTGAAGGCTACTGTTTTCAGATTTAATATTAGTGCCTGTGACATTCATCAGCCAAATAATAATCTAAAAATTGCAAAAGGTTTAATTTTGTTAATAACAGCAGACACATGCTGTGCAGACATATGCAAGATAAAAATATGTAAGTCAAAATTATAATTTAAACTAACAGTAACTTTTTTATTCTCCCTCTCTGTTTTAAAAACCGTAATAACTTCTCTGGATTGTGTCATTTCTAGATCAGCCCATTTTGCATGGCCTGTGCAGCACTGAAGATGTAATAATTGGGAACTGAAACTCTTAACTCAAAACAAAACCTTTCTCTTTGTGTGCATCCATCTTCCATAACTATGCATTTCAGCTTCACTCTCTACCTTGCTAGGATGTATTTTTGCTGTTTTGCTTGCTGTCGCAATAACATCAAAAATGTAAATATTCTTGAATATGCACGACTAGGATGCCAAGTGAATTGTGGCTACAAACGTCAAATGGAAAATAAAAATGGAATTAAAACTGCCTCGACTGCCAAATTTCTTAGATATTACAATCTCAACACATTAGAATACTATGCAATCAAAATTCTTCCTCTTCAATATGGATTGACGATCTATCCTGGCTGGGTATTAGGCATGAACAGTGCTTCAGTTTTTTTCTTGCTATTATTACATTTTATTGTCTTGGTGTTCCTACATCAGTACTTTTAAATTTTGTGTTTATGACATATATATATACGATTGGTTTGAAAAAGAACTCCATCCCAAATTAAACATGAATGATATATCCAAATGCTATGCTAACTCAGTTACAGAGACAAAAATAATTTTAAAATTTAAAGGGAAAATTCTTAAAATTTTTTTTTAAATCCGAATTGTTTCAGATTTTAAATTGCATTCAAAGGGGCTTTTTCATCGTGTTCAACATTTTGTGTGTTACCTTTATTTATTAAATATCGTGTTCTTTGCACTTAAACCATAAAAATCAGTTCAACAGCAATGTCGCAAAATTATTTTAAAATAAGCATATCTTTAGAATTTCCGATACACAGTTCTGTGCACTGGAGATAAACGGGTCTCTCCCTAGAGTGTTGCCATTGCTCACTTTTAAATCGTTGAGTTAGTTAATTAAAAATTCGTTAAAGTTTTACATAATATGAAATCAATAATAAAACAATTTCTAAATTTCAAATTTGGGCTTTCAGATGCCCATATTCACAGTAGGATTACGTCATTCAAAACTGGATGGCTCTAGGTACCGTTGTTTTATTACATTGTGAGAAACATACATTTATGCAGATTGTTTATGATTTAATTTTTTCAAATATAATACAGGGCGATAGTATTTGGTGGCAATGACTTGAAAAAGTGATACAGCCTTTTAAAATTTTCAACACAAAATTGCAAAACAAAAACAATAGTTTTTCAGAGACCCCCTTTAGACTAATAATTTATTATTACAGTTTTTATTTTTACTCTGAAGTCATGTAAACTGAAAATAAACAAAAAAACTAATTCACAGAACTCCAAAAAACTAAACTTATATTTTTTTAAAATATGCATTGTGCTACTTTTAATTCTGACGTAAATTGATATTCTAAAGTAATCAGATTACTTACTTTTGCATGTAGTATTGTTCTAATAAAGCATAATTGTCACCAAATCCACGATTTTTCATAAACGTTTGAATGAATGGATTTGTAGCCCTACATAAAAATTTTATAATAAATTATCTTTGATTTATGAATTTATTTCTAAATACTGAATAAAAATATAGGATAGAAAAATTTTAATTACAAGTTTTCCTCCATGATTTATAATGCTACTTCTTTAAAAAAGACCAAGATTAGTAAATCTTAATCCCTCCCCCCCCAAAGAGATTACCCTCAGCGTACAATAAATTTTAACGCTTGGACATGCAGGCACAAAAACTATGGTGCATTTAACTAAATTATTGTATAAAAATGTAATGACTGACACAAATTTAGCATGTGTCAAGTGACTATGCCAACAGGTCATTACAGTACAATGCCAGTACAAATTACTATGTCTATTACTGATCATATGAAATTATCAGAGAGTCTGTGTCCATGCTTTCCAGTGGCATATGAAGTACATTTTGCACTATCCGATATTCAGTATTTAAGCTCAGTGCACATTTGTCACTGCATTTCACTTCTATCTTCCCAATTTTAGAAAGGAAATCACTGTCAGTCCATTTTCAGAGCACCCAAGGCAATCATTATGATTGGCGACCTACATTAATTCAACACATTAATATTAAAAAATAAAATATACCTTTAATTACACTGCTGGCCAACAAAACTGCAACACCAGGAAGGAAAGAACTGACAAACATCAAAATCACATGACATGAAAAAGAAGTTGTGATACGCAAATGATTAGTATTTCAGCACATTTAGACAATGCAGGAGGGAGAAAAGATATCTGAAGCACTGCATAAAAAAACAGTTTTGTAGTGGACTTCTCATTTGGAAAGTGGTCTGTAAGGTTGGAGTTTACTCAGAATATTGTGTTATACCCCGAATAAGAAAAGGATATGCTTACCAGCAAGTTTCGAAATTCAATAGAGGCAGGATGGTTGCCTATCGAAAGTGTAGATTATCATTCCATAATATTGCTGGTCACACTGGTCGACATCAAACCACTGTCATGCGAATATGGAATTAATGGTTTGCTGAGGATCATACTGAATGGCATGCAGGATCTCAAAGCCCTCTTATAACTAATGTCAGAGAGGACAGACATATTGCGAGGTCAGCCCTGCAAAAATGTACCACGGATCATTAGTCAGGAAATGGGCATGTTTTCAGCATGCCCAGTATCATCTTGTAAGGTGTGTAAATGTTTGCAGCAGCATGGACTATCAACAGGATGACATTACTTCGGGATCCCTTGACAATGCAGCATAGAGAGAGATGAAGACTCTGGTGAACCAAATGACAAAGCTGGATACAGGAGCAGCACAATGTCAGCTTTTCAAATGAGTCCTGGTTCTATATGCTGTATTCTGATGGCCGTATACATGTCTGGAGTGTCCGAGGAGACTGCATGTTCCCTGCTTGCATTTGATACCAGCATAGGGTCTCTGCACCTAGTGTGATGGTTTAGGCAGCCATTGGGTATATGACATGCACATCACTAGTTTGGATAGAGAGTAATTTGAACACAGATGGGTACATTTCTGACATCTTATGTCCAGTGATTATGCCCTATCTTCAAGATCCCCAAACGCCATGTTCCAATAAGATAATGCAAGACCATATTTTGCATGTCATGTTCTGATCTTCCTCGATAGATTATTCGATTGATGCCCTGGCCTCTGCAGTATCCAGATCTGTCAGCCACTGAAAATATCTGGTAATGGGTTGCTAAGAGATTGGCTCGCCCCCCCTCTTCAGACCCCCCTTACGACTGACGAAGTGTGGCATAGAATTGAAGCAGCACAGAATGAGTTACAAATGAATGAGTTTCTACTAATTTTGCACCCTTGTAAATCACCAAAATGCTTACAAATTTAATCATTTTATTTTCATACCATTGTGCTGTTGCCTTGGGAATACTGTATGAAGTTTTGTGAGTTCTGCGCATGCCTGCCTCTGATGAGTGATGGAGGAGAGAATGGCGTGCATGAAGCAGCAGTTCCTTTTTCACATCGGAATGTCATTATTCATGTGTTAAATGTGTGTTATTTAGAACTTATCACATGAAGCTTTCTTTCAATGTTATTCCAAACTTAAGTTTTATTAGTATGATTTTATAGACACTTTTGGAGGACTGGAACCATTCAAAATTTTCTTCCATACATTTTCCTTATAAGCCAACTGCAAGATTTTAAATTAAGAATAATTAATTTAAGGAATATCTAGTACATAAGTACACCTTCAAGTTTTTACTGATGATCAACGATTTCAATTTTTTAAAAGTAGAATGCCCTTTTATAATGTCACAAGTTTCTTTAAAAATTAATTAATTAATTAATTAAAAGTGTTTAAATGCAACAGAATTTAATGTAATGCAGTTCTTCATTAAAAAATTTTGGAAGATGTAAAACCTAAAAAGCAAAACAAGGTCTTGAACACATGCCATCAGATGCATTTTTGTTATTTTCCACATGTGCTCATATATGTGCCATAGACATCAGGTTCTTAACTAGAGAGAAATTACACCATAGAGGTGAATTTTATAGTTTAAGGGGGGAAATGCTGTCACATTTTATTCACCTGCTAAGTATTTTGTTTTATTTTATGGATATAAAAACTACTTTATTCAAGTTTTGATATTTATCAACATTTTCCATAATATTTCTTGCTTAAATCATGAAACACATTAAAAAACGATCTAAATTTATATAAATGTATATGCATTTTTCAAGTTTTGGAATGGAAAGGTAGAAGTATAACCAGATAGCAATGGTGAAAGGGATGCATGGATGAATAAATGTTCCAACCACTGCTGTAGATTACAGAGAACGTGACATCACTTTGAAAACAAATATTGATGACAGAAAGATACAAGAAAAGAGAACTCTGAATTGTTATTTGCTTGCAATTTTCATTAAAATATAAATAGTAATAAAAATGCCTCTTTTTTAAAGGATTAAATATAAAGTGGGTTTTACATTAAAAGTGGTCAGATATGCCTTTATAACAAATAATTGTACAATACCTAGAAAATTCAAATAACATTTATTTAAGAGTAGGAAGAAAGAAGAAAGGATACATTAGAAAGTGTACTAAAATCAAGATTCACATTATGAAAAGGAAAATGTTTCAGGGTTCATAGCCACATTTTAGTTAAAAAAATAAGCACCTATAAGCACTTTTCAAGCACATTTTAAGAAAAAAAAAAAAAAAAAAAATAAGCACCAGTCTAATTACATTATACACAACTGCATAACCTTAAAAAATAGACTTGTAATTTAAAATATGAGAAATGCAGTATTTATTAAGAGAGAATAAGCATTACCTCAACCATGGAAAATAATTACTTTTTTTTAAAAAATTTTAAATAACAGTTCAATTTACAGAACTAGTTTGCAATGAGAGAACACTATGCAGAACTAAACTATATTACAAGATTTAATGATGAAATTTTAGTTCAAAATACAGAAAATAATAATAATAAGGCATATTTATTGTATTCGCTTGGAACCTAATAATAAATACAATTTATATCGATATTTAACTAATTCAAATCTAAATTCTGAACATTTTCTAATTTTTAATTGTATATCAGTTTTCCCTTAACAGATATTGCAAGCAAAGTAATTTAAGTAAAAAAGAGGAACATTTCTGAAATCAGAAGACAGAAATTTGCTTCATGCAGTCATCCTTTAACAGTAAAAGCTTAACCAACCCGCATACTTGGAAATCAGCGAATATTCGGACAGTCAAGTGTAACTTGAAAAAGGGGTGCGGAGGGAAGGGGGGTAGACTGTAGCCGCTCTTTAGATTTTTCCGCTAAATAAATGCTTTTGACATTTCGATATGTGCATCATATAAAAATAAACCAATGGAACTGAAAAATATTCTGCTTAACAAGCACAGTAAAACTCTTTTAAGTGTTTATAAACAAATCTCGGACAGAACATCAAAATTAATTATCTCTGCAAAATATTGCAAACGTTATTGCACAATACGTGTGCCACAATTCTTCCCTACGTGATATTACGCAATTGGAATCAACAGCTGCCGGTATTGGGAGAATAAAGAACTAAATGACTGGGGTGTTTTTCATTCTAATTTTCAACAGACGGCATTAAATTTCCAGAGTAGAATCATTCTTCGCTTGGGTTGGTAGACCGCAGAACTTTTAGTCTCCAGATTGGAAAGTGACAAAAAAAAAAAAAAAAAAAAAAAAAAAAGTCTGTTGCTTGTTTTGCAGCGAACTGTAACAGTTTCAATATTCGAGATTTTGCGGAGAAAGGGGAGAACCTCCCAATCTTCGTACTGTATAATGTATTGGCCAATAGAATGAAATTATTTTGACTATTCGATTACTTTCCCTTTATTTAAGCCATTCTGAATATTATTCCTTAGAAAGCTAATCTGTGTGAAAGCACAACCATTTTTGGAAGTTTAATATACTTCAGCAGTTACTGTAATTATGTTATTATAAACATTCATACATATGCTCATAATATAAGCATAATGATCATAATAAATATGAAATGACCATGCGGAAGGAGAAAGCAGATTATTAAGATCTTAATAGAAATTCAAACGTGTGTAGTATTTGGTTGGGAGGAAAAGAATGCCGAATGTACCGGAATTTTCTACTGCTTTCACAATTCTTTGACCAATAGAACGACGGGCAGCTGTCTGTACTCTTCGTGCACACCAAAGGTTATGTTAATGCAGAGAAAGGGGGAAAAGCTATTTCCGGGAGTATGATTCACCATCTGACATTCCATATTAGGAAGAAAAGTTGTTTTAGTTTCGGCTTTGGTACGGGGAAAAAAATAGGGCGTTCATTAAAAAAAAAAGCACTAAAAGCAAAAAATAAGCACTAAAAACAAAAAATAAGGGCTTTAAAGAAAAAGTAAGCACCTATTAGGGCCTTTATATTTTATTTTCAAATATAAGGACTTATAAGCACTTATAAGGACCGCTACGAACCCTGTGTTTTGGGCCAGATTTCCATTTCCTCTTCTAACTGCAACAGATATTAGAAAATCAACTAAGGGCTACAATGTCATTCACAATCAATATGCATTCAAGTTATTAAATAGGCTAAACCTAATAATATACGACAGATTTTAAGGGTGCTGTCAGTTGTCATAATCAATTTATGGAAAGGAAATCCACTCAGAATAGACTAAGTGAATGATAGAAGGAGAAAAAAACCTTTACTCCAAAAGGAAATCTAAAAGTTGTTCCATTTGATTATAACTGTTATGGCTTCAGAATACAAATGTGGGAAGAAAGTAAAGGTGACAACCTTTTTGAAAGTGCAGTGTTTCCAATTTGTTAGATAGGGTAGAAGATGATTATTTATGAAACACCGAATCTGATGATTCAAACAATTCAGATACCAAATATTATCCCTATGATGAGGCATCAGTACTGCCAGATGACAATGAAATGAATGAAAATTTTATTTCTGATGATGACTGATTTTAGGTCTATGTTTATGGTCTGGAAATGCTTCAATCATCAGTCAATAAATGGAATGGTGAATATCTGTAGTATGGTTTTAAATTCAGAGAATATCACCTCTGCAGCTTCAAGTCGCATTTTAATTTCACATGATGGTGATTCAGAAAAAACTTTTCTTTAAGCAAAAGATTTCTTTCTTAAAAAATATTACTAAATAATGTTTTTAATTTTATACTCCCAAAATTTCCAAAATCCGGACTAACCAAAGTCGCAACGATTGCGGATTTTAGACTCTATACTGCAGATAATTTTATAAAATTGCTTTAATTATTCACCAGAAAACTGAATGAGTTTTAGAATAAATTTTAGATTATTTAAAAATATTTTTTATAGCTACACCAATTTAGCCTTAGAAAGCCACTTGAAAACTAAAATTAGAAGGAACATAACATGGACAATGATGTGAACAAATAACCTATATATAACACATGGTTATGTGAATGTTATTTCAAAGTCAGTTTTTATCATCAGGAAGAGTGAAAAATCTAATAAAAAGGAAACCAAGAGAAATGCATAAGAAAATCATGAATAACAAATACAAGCATCACAGCCCTTTTTTTTAACATCAGATACATTTTCAAATTTCTAAAAATACAGTTTGAAAAACTTAATAAATATACATAAATAAATAAACAGGTCTTGAATGAATATAATTTTAGCAGGTATCTGAAACAATCTTTAGGAAAAACTTATTTTCTTTCTCTCTATAGGTTGAAGGTTTTCAACAATTACTTACCTCAAAATGGAACAATTAAATATAATCAATTATAAAACCTTAATTTTTTAAATAAATTAAATTAGTGAACATTAATGAAGAAGGCATACCCTCTGCATATTCAATAACTTTAAAAGCAGTTCCATTCTGGATTGACGGGCAATAAGAGGTAAAAGGATAATATTTAATAAAAATTTTAGTTATCTCTTTTATAAAATATTATTATATACAGTAATACTGTTGCTAATTATAGAATTTTGTTTAATTATACATATAAAAATATATTTCTATCACAATATTCTTGATGTGATAATGGGCTACTTTAAATCAAAGATTTAAAGACAAGAAAATATTTAATGTTTTAACAACTTACCAGCAGTCAAAACTAACTTCATCACCTCCTAAATGAACATAGGAGTCAGGGAAAACATTATCTATTTCATTAAAGAATGATTCTAAGAAAGTGTATGTGTCATCATTGATTGGATTTAAAGGACCATATCTTCCATTTGGAGATTGTCCAGAATAACAAGTTGTCAAAAGATCTGGCTGCCCTTTCCCCCAAGAAAGAGTGTGGCCTAAAATAAAAATATAAATATATATAAACTCAAAAGTGCTTTTATTTTTATGTAAGTATTTTAGATATTTGCTTTGCATTGCTACAAATTTGTACATTTTTTTTTTTTTTTTTTTTTTTTTTTTTGTGATTTTAGTGCTTTTTTCATATCTTCCAAAGATTTTTCCCTCAAAAATTTCAAATCGCAATATACACTGCTCAAAACAATTAGGGGATATTATGATTTTGGATATAAAATGCAGATAAGGAAATGTTTTAATGACTGATATAATAATGATAAAATGTTTTAGAGCTGTAAGATATGAGAAAAGAAAAAGAAGCAACAAACAAGGAATAATTAAATTTATTGACGATATTTAACAGTAACAAAGAGTGCACAATATGTGCATATTACATAAACAAACAAAAAGTGTGATTTCTCAGATAAAAATGAGTTTCAATAAGGGGTACGTTTTCTCTTGACTGAAAGCAATGTCACACACCTACGAGGCATGGAACCAATAAAATTATCAGTGAGGGACCAAGGTATTTTCTCCCACTCCAGTAGAAGACAGCTTTCAAACCGCTGAATAGTTTCTGGAAGTGATAAGTGACTCACAACCCTTCTCCTAACATCCCAAATATTAATTCAGAAGTCAAACAACAAAAATCAGCGTTATACCTACAAAATTTTCACAGGACTAGTTTCGATGGTTTTACCGAACCATCATCTTCAGCTGCAAAACCGCAAATGAACAAGGTAGGAAATAATGATTAGATAAGATAAGAAAGCGTGAACAAGAATAAGCAAGTGGCGCCATCTGTTGGCGAAACCAGAACTAAAACATAATT
Source organism: Stegodyphus dumicola (assembly GCF_044657685.1). NCBI lineage: Eukaryota > Metazoa > Arthropoda > Arachnida > Araneae > Eresidae > Stegodyphus > Stegodyphus dumicola. The sequence goes on from NC_140776.1 coordinate 43,800,945, forward strand.
TCTCTAAAAGCCGAAGGCAAATTTGGATTGGAATTAGGATCGTTAACTAAAACAGAAAGATTTTTATGAATGTGAAATGCCTCTAGAAAATCCAGTTCTCCAATGGAAGATGTTTTTTGAATAATTTTGGCAGCAGAAAAATTGAAAGTGTGATTTTCGGACCAGCAATGTTGAGCAACAGATGACTTCTGTGTTTCCTTTTTTATAACATATGCCTCATGTTCTTTGACGCGAAATTTTAAGGCTCTCTTAGTTTGGCCAATGTTGGACCATATAATCCGATCCCTAAAGATCCTTCACCTTCGGACTTATCCAAAATAAAAACTGCGATCAAATCTTCGCAAATCATTTCAAGCAACTTAAAACATTCGCTTATCCCATCTGTTGCGAATTGTGCCAGATTATATGCTCTTCCCAAAATTCATAAAAGTGGTATTCCTTTCCGCCCTATTGTATCAAATTTAGGTACTGCCTCGTATCCTTTAGCTAAATATTTAGTTTCTAGATTTTCCACTCTATTAGACAATAACATTTACACCATAAAAAGTTCAATAGAGTTTGTTAAAAAGGTTAAAAACATTTCTCCTAGTAATTTACTCATGGTTTCTTTTGATGTAAAATCATTATTCACCAATGTCCCAGTGGAGGGTGCATTAAGATGTCTAGAAACCAGACTTCGCGAATTTCATTTCTCTTGCATCGAAATTGAGGAGCTAATTTCTCTCACTCAACTCTGTTTGAAACAAACACATTTTGTTTTCCAAAATAAATATTACAAGCAAACTGAGGGATTAGCCATGGGAAGCCCCCTCAGTCCCATCCTGGCTGATATCTACATGCATTATTATGAATCAAAATTGTTTGAAACTTTAAACTTCCCGGCATGGTTCCGCTACGTAGACGATACTTTTACCCTGTTTGAAGGTAATAAAGATGATTTAAATAAAGTTCTTTCAACAATGAATTCTATTGATCCTGCTATTCAGTTCACTTTTGAACTTGAGACTTGCAATTCTCTTCCGTTTCTCGACATTCTGGTCACACGTAACACATCCAACTTCAGTACTACAGTTTACCGTAAACCTTCATCGGTTTGCCTTCCACCACACTTTAAATCATGTCATCCGACTAAACAAAAGTTAGCTTCATTTTATTCCTATGTTTTCCGTGCTCTTCAAGTTTGCTCCTCCAAACTAGCCCTTGATGAAGAACTAAATTATTTAAAAGCAATAGCTATTGACAGGGGCTTTTCACCCAACATTATTAATCAAGCAGTTAAAAAATTCTCATCTGAACACACTAAAAGCCACACTCTTATTTTAGGAGATTATAAAAATTCTGTTGTCATTCCCTTCTTTCCATCAATTAGCTATAAAGTTGCACATATTTTGCAGAAATTTAACTTTCGGGTTGTTTATTCTCCCATCAATAAAATTCCAACTTCTATACTCAAGGACTCCATTCCGGATATGAATTCCTGGGGTATTTATAGGATTCCTTGCCAGTGTGGTTTAATTTACATTGGCCAAACTAAGAGAGCCTTAAAATTTCGCGTCAAAGAACATGAGGCATATGTTAGAAAAAAGGAAACACAGAAGTCTTCTGTTGCTCAACATTGCTGGTCCGAAAATCACACTTTCAATTTTTCTGCTGCCAAAATTATTCAAAAAACATCTTCCATTGGAGAACTGGATTTTCTAGAGGCATTTCACATTCATAAAAATCTTTCTGTTCTAGTTAACGATCCTAATTCCAATCCAAATTTGCCTTCGGTTTTTAGAGAAATTATGTTTTAGTTCTGGTTTCGCCAACAGATGGCGCCACTTGCTTATTCTTGTTCAGGCTTTCTTATCTTATCTAATCATTATTTCCAACCTTGTTCATTTGCGGTTTTGCAGCTGAAGATGATGGTTCGGTAAAACCATCGAAACTAGTCCTGTGAAAATTTTGTAGGTATAACGCTGATTTTTGTTGTTTGACTTCTGAATTAGTATTTATTCGGCATGTTATTGTGTCTTAATCCCAAATATGTTCTGTTGGATTCATCATTGGGGAACAAGCTGGCCAATCCATTTGAAGGATTCCTTTGTCAAAAGGGAAACTGTCCACTAGCTAAGGATGGTAATGTCTAGCACTAGCTCATGGCTAGCATTTGGCATCCATGGCATCCATAATGCCAAGCCCATCATCCAAGGCTCATAATGTCAAGTGCCAGCCATGAGCCAATAGCTCATGGATGACTTCATCCCTGATTGCTACAGCATAAAGGACCACAATAAGTCTGAGGATCTCATCCCTATATCACTGAGCCATTAATGCTCCACTCCTCATAAAGTGCGTGGTTGTTCGGCTATCGAAATAGCGGCCCAAAAAAATCACTCTGCTCCCAATTCAACTACACCATCTTACTGAGACATCATATTCACTGTTATAAAAAATTTAACATGTGTCAATTGTTTTTAATCTTCTCCTATAGAAGGAATGCTGCAGGTCACTTTTATTCCTTATCTAAAACATGAAGTTTTCGACGGTACAGACAAAATTTGCATATCCCCAACTTTGTAAATATTAAAATTTTCCTTTTTAACCTCTTCTATTTTATTAAAAACATTGTTGACTGTTTGATTGTTTTATACCGAACTCACAATATCTCCTAATAATTTTGAGCAGTGTATATTTTGGAACAAAAATTATGGAATTTGCTCTCAAGTTTTACAAAAGATTTTGCAATAGTAGATTCACTATAGATATCTATAATAAGTGCTTAATGCATTGCGTATTTTGCTTAAATATTAAATAAAGATCATATTTGTTTGCTAAAAATATCTTCATTCATGATATCATACAATTCAAAATACTTCATATATCTCTGCAACAAGAAAATCCACACATCTTGAAAAAGCAGTGGCTCAATACGAAACTGGCCGAACACATAGAGGAAACCATAGCATATATGGCCACCCTGGGCATGATCCAAGCAGAAATGCAATCTGGCATGAGTGCATACAAGCATCTAATGATGTCTTGAGAGATGTGCCACCACATTTAGTGTATTTAATTACACAGAGAGGTCAGAAATGTTTTATGATGGTTGGTGCCAGCTGCCAGCCATATCCCAAACATATACAATGAGGAAAAAGTTTGCAACTGGGATGGAGAAGGGCTGTAGGTTGTGAAGAAGGTCTACTGTGATTTATGCTGCATGAAAATGAGCATTATCATGTTGAAAATAGCTACAGGCTCAAAAGCATGGCTACTACAATAGACTACCATCGATGTTGTTGGCTGCTCAGAGTGAAGCTCAGGATGATTAAAAGTAATCAAGTCTCATATGCCATAGCACTCAAAGGTAATGCCAGGCATGATGCTGCTGCTCCACACCCAAATAAAGTGAGCAGTATTGGCCTGGCTGCTTGCTCACATAGTTGCAATAGCCATCAGGGCCAAATGATAACACAGATTCATTGATGAAAATAACTCTAGATCTTTACATTCCACACATAGGTATGACACCACGGCAAATGCTATTGGTGATGAGCTATCATCAATGGAAGATATCACAAGGGTCACTAACAATGCAGTACACCCTTCAACACTTGGTTTTCAATGGTTCTATGTGACATCACATATGCCAGATATGCAAATAGGTTCCACAAATGGCAGAAAGTGTAGCTGTCTGTGTGGCTGTGGCAGTGTAGATAATGGCTTAACCTGTGCATAGTGGCACACCCTTTGCATTCCATGGCCTGCCACTTCATAGTATAATTCTACTAAAGGGTATGTGTAAGAAAGTTAAGTAATATAACAGATTAATAGATACATGATATGTATATTATTTAAATTTTGAAAACTAGCAATTTTCAGGCTCATTTAATATTAATTTTCTTGGCAAAAGGAATTTTTTTTTTTTTTCAAAATCTTTGTTCTGAAGCAAAAGTTTAAAATTATTCTGAATTTCGTCAATCATTAAAGTCTAGCAGATCTCTAAGTAAATTCTCAAGTTTACTTGAGAATTTATTCAGAGATAAATTTTAAAAATGATAAAATTTAAATAATTAAAAAGGAAATTATTTGAAATCATGTTTTTTATACATATAAAAATGATATACTGATGAGATTCAGCTGATCACTTCTACATGTAATAGTTAGCCTCCAATTAGCCCAAAGTTTGGCCAGAACAAAAAATTTTCCAGTATAGACTAAGGAAGAAATACTTTCTTGATTACATTTCAAAAATGTCCTTGCAAATTTATACACAGACTCTCTTAATTTTCTACAAACTGCTTTATAGTTTAGACATATTTTGAGATAGACACATATGAAGTTACTTAAAGGCATTAGGAAAAATAATGGCAGACATATTTGGAGAGTTAATAATCTTTTTTTCTATTATTATTATTTGAATGCTTAAATTATTTTTACAATGGTCACACATGCAAAGTTTTATTTTTAATGAAAAATTTACATTAGAAATGTTTAATTTCTTGAAAATATTTTTCATAGAACATAATGGAATTGCAATGAGAAACAATAGTTACGGAAAATGCTCATATTAGCATTTTCATTCATCTACAAAAATCTTAAATAAAATTTTACTCATTACAAATACTTAAAGTTTACAACATTTACATAATAAATTATGTGATATTTTCATGTCAGCTGAAGAATTAGTTTAAAAAAAATATAGTATAGCTTTTAAATCTTCTTACATACCAGGAGTATCAAATTCCGCAAGAACTCTTATTCCCCTCAAACGTGCATATTCAATAACTGTAGCCACATCTGCTTGAGAATATATGTGTGTTTCAGGATTGAAAGCTCCCTACATGAAGTTAAAATGTCACATTTTCTATTTTTGTTTGTACTAATCACATCTTTATACAGAATTATTGCAACATTATCAATTACTTTTCTAAAGAAAATAAAGAAATTATTACATACAGTAGTATTATATTATAAAACCTTGCTATAGCACATCTGGTTTATAATCAGCCCCAGATAAAATAAATGAACTTTTTATTTGCATCTAATTTTGTATATACTGAATGCTACTTAATATCACTATAATGGAATTCAAAATGTTAAAAAAAAGGGGGGGATATAACAAACTTTGTAGATAATCTTCAAGACATGTTTTTTTAATAAAATTTCTGCAATTTTCAACTCAAAAATTATTAACCCTTAAAATCATCCATGCGTATTAGGTATCTTCAGATTACTGTTCTTTTATGTTTACTTCCACCATCTCTGTGTTTTAAACAAAGGCTATGCGTTCTTAGAAAGCCAAGACACATAATGAGCTAAACATAGGAGATTATATTGTGTCATCCACTGAGCCAAAAAAAATCATCCATATATTGAAAAGCTTTTAATAAAAATAAAGACAAATTAATACTAATAAAAAAAACTTCCTCCAATAAAAATAACGGCCAGCAACATTTGCAGGTGAGATATTCAGAAATGCAAAAAAGAAATGTCTAGGATGTATCTTGGCAATGGGGAAAAAAAAAAAAAAAAAAAAAAAAAAAAATCAATGAAATATAATACCATATTTTCAACAAAAAATTATACCAATGAAATTTGGCTGTTCTATAAGATGATGCCAAATCAGATGATAATATTTACAGAGTAAATATGCAGTAGTGCAAAACCGAAGAATTTCAATCAGTTCGATTGAGCATCAGAACTCTGTTCAATGTTGATGCTATGATGGAAATTTTTGCTATTTAAGAGGGGGGAAAAAAGGAAACTGTGAATAGATTCTTACAAGCTTGGGGGATATACAGGTATTTATCTTTTAAGGAATGGAACTTTTTCTTTATCCTCATTAGTTTGTTTCATTCAGCATTTAAAATGCTGTTCAAATTCTACCCTCTGAATGGGAGATGGTGAATTCTTTAGATTTTTCGCAAGATATTTTTTGTAAGGGCTATATTACTTTTACTTTGCAGACCATCTGCGTTTTCATTGAATATTGGATAGAATAGATTAGTGATGAAATTATCCCAATTCATATTTCCACGTAAGGCAAAATTTCACATATTCTTTTACTTAATTCTCTTCATTCTGCACTGAGGAAATTTTCTGTGTCAAAAATTCATTCATATGCTGAGCTGTAAATGTATAGCATTCTGTATTGAAGATACGATGAATTTTATTTTAAAAGTGCTGAATGGATGTAGCTAAATAATTATCTGCCAGGAACACAATTAACATAAATCTACAGATGGTAACACATGAGAAAACTGCGACTTGATAATTGCTATTCATTGGGGAGGAGGGGGGAAGAGCTGGATACATAAAGAAGGTGAGAAGACTGATTATTGATGGATTATCAGTTGGTTTTTAATGTTTTATACTCTGAAAAGTCTAATATCCAATGATACTCGAACTAAAAATTAGAAGGATGGTAACTCATCACTATGTAGGTTTGGTTAACAGCATCTTATATCTCTTCTCAGTCAAATAAGAGGAAATGCTAAGAATTACTGCATTCTCCTTTTGAAACACACTTCTATGATGTAAAAGGTGAGCACTTTCAGCTAGCAGTGGAATATCTGTGATCTAAAGTTTGAAGTTACAGTTGATTTTTAATGGTTTTTGTTCCAAAATATCTAATGATCTCCCTTATTACTCATATTTTAACATTTTATAAAAAACTTAATTAAAAAATAATTAGACCAGATGGGCTGTCAATTTCATTTTGGCATTTTGTGCTGATTCATTATAAACGGCATTTCACTTTCCAAATTGTTGCCACCAAATATTAGAGCCCTACATTATATTTAAAGAAACTAAATAATAAAGAATCTGCATGAATGTATATATGTTTCTTGCACAGTAAAAAAACAGCGGTACTTAGAGACATCAAATTTTGAATGAGGTAGTCATCCACTTGAATACTGGTATCCGGAAGACCAAATTTGGAATTTGTTTTACTATTTCATATTTTGTAAAACTTTAACGAATGACTTCTAACAATAGTTTCCTTTTGGACAATATCCATTTTTTTCACAAAGACAGAAAATCAATTTACAAATAGTAATTTTTAGATTAATGATAATACAGACTGAAAAACTGTGACAATATAACTTACAAAAAGGATTTTCAAATATAAAACGGACTATTTTAGTTTATTTTATGACAATTTTCAAATCATTATTTTTGTTTTAAAATATTACAGCATTTTTAAAAAAGGGAAAAAATATTCTTGGTAAAACAATTACATAAAAAAATAATGTCTCACATACACCTTTACATTTTAAAAAAATCTATTTGTATGGAACAAAATATGCAAATTTAATAACAAATTAAACAATAATAAATTAAATAACATATTTTCTGACATCAATAACAGCTGATAATAAACTTACTTTTTGGCTAAGACTAGGAAACTTCTTGCTGACATAAGGGAAAGAGGGGTCATCAACAATATGCCAGTGAAAAACATTTAATTTTGTTTGTGCCATGGCATCCTAAATGTGACAGATAAATTTTAAGTTAGAACAATTAACAAGTAAATTTAAATTTATTTTAAGATACTTAGAGCTGATTTTCTACATTCTTTAGTTATGCTCACCAATGTACTTTCATCACAGAAGATGAGAGATTAATAATTCAGATAAAATTATATTAATATTATTTTTTAATCAAATTAATGTTTTTTGGCTAATCGTTTACTCAGAGTTAGAACCTAAATTTCAACAGCATGCTACTTAATGTCAGATTTAAAAAAAAATTATATTAATGTATAGGAGTTAGTAAGCATTTTATATATTTTAAAATTGACTGTATTTTTTGCATATTATGTTGTCTAACATTCTAAAGCATAAAAATAATGAAATCCACATGATAAAAGTTTAAAATTCACCAGTTCTAAGAATTAAGTCAAAATTTTTATAAAATTATTTAAATTGTAATAAAATTAGTTAAATTGTAAGAATTTAGAATCCAATTTCCTTTAGGTTTTATGAAACATAAATATAGAATCAGTTTTCTCTAAATTTTATCAAAACTTTTGGAAAATTAGACCTAAAGAAATCTTTTTTTTTCACTTAGAAAGTTCATGAATTCAAACTTCTTACAACTTCCGCACATCTGCTTGGATACATTATTATTTAACACACATGATTTCACATCTTTCATTGCCATTCTATTCTTATAGAAAAAAATTCTTTTACTACTTTGTACTACTTTTACTACTGTACCTGATTGCATTTTTAAACTGAAACAAACTAAGAAATTACAGTTTCATTTCTATGGTATTCACACAAACATTTGAACATATCATTTTGAATAACAGGAAATATCCACAGGTAACTCTGATTACTTTTTCTTCTCTTATTTGGATTTAGCAATTTTATGTAATTTTACCTGTTTATAGTATCAATTGACTGGTTAAAATCTCCAAGCAGTAGCCTTTGTTTTTTGAAGAAATATTAATAATTTATTAGTCAATTTAAAATTTCAATATTTTTATTACTGCCCCTTTATAAGACTTTGAGGTACTTTCATTTACTGACTTAAATGAAAATCTCCTCTACATTGTTTGCTTTAAGTTTATTCTAATATATAATTCTGTCATTATTAAGCAACAGAAAAAGGCCAAAACAAAAACATTTCTGGAACATCATAAAGTACTAGATGGGAACTTTTTTTTTTTCATTATGCAGTTTGAAATAAATTACGTTCTGCTTCTAATTTTGTTTAAATTTTATTTACTGCAAATGTCCATTAAAGAAGGGAAAGACTTACAATTTTAAATATTTTTAAGAGCATGTTCTGAAGTTAAATAACTATCAGTTGAATTATATTCTTAAAAAGCATCTCAGGTTCATTTTCAGCTGTGCACCAAATTTCTGAAAAATACATTTATCACATAAACAGAACATACTGTTATATCATACAGTTCATTGGAAAAATTCAGAAATAAGGATTAGCCGGCTTTAAATTAAATATACAGTACAGTGAAGTAGATAAATCATCTCTAGCATACTGAGAAAAATAATGAATTGTAATAAATTCATTGGTTAAATAATGAATGCTCTCTCCTGGCAACACACAACTCATTTTGATTTGAAGTTTTGATATTAAAATAAATGATTCAATGCAAAACTACAGATTAAATGCAAAGGATTTTATTATATAAATGAATTAAAAAGCAATTATTCTTTTTTTCCAATTTTAAATTTATAAGCATGTGCTGAGACAACGTTTCTGCTTTTATCTTGTAAAATTTAATTTTTTTCTTATTAAACCTTGAAGCAACTGTATTTTTACAAATTTTATTTTACATAAACCTATAATAAAATATGCAAAATTTATTTTTCATACATTATCTTTTTCTATTAATCATTTAGTAAATTATCATTACATTAAAAGTAGCAAAGATATTTTGTTATAGATGTTAACATTTTCTGAACAACTTTATTCCATTATTAAGTTTCTTCAAAACATCAATATTTTTACATTAGATACTTTCTCTTACTTCCTGAATTTCTTTGATATACCATTATATAATAATTTCATGGAAATAGAATATTGACCTCTCCACGACCAAGTAAAACAATTCAAAAAGGGTCTCTTTTAGAAAACCATTTAGGTATTTCTCTTTAACTATATTAAATGCCCTTTATCTTCATGTATCATGATGCCAATTAAAAGTTCCAGTATCTGCTATTCATTTCCATGTAAAAATTTATGTTTGATCGATCTTGCAATGATTACTTTCTGGTTGTGTGTATTAAAAAGAAAGATGATAATTTACTGTAGTTTACTAATGCCTAAATTCTAATCTTTGATTTTAAATTATTTTTCTATATAAACAGCAATTATTTATTCACTAAAAATACAGAGAAAAAATACATTTTAAATTTTTAAATGATATGTTATTTAATCACTGGTTTAAATCAGGTCCTTTAATAAAATGAAAGCAAAATAACACACTAGAAAAGTTACAAAACCTGAAAAGCAGTAAAAAATCAGATAATCTTTGAGCATATCAGGAAGATTTCTCATCAAGAATGAATACTTAACTTTACTCAGATGTCATATGTAGATACCAGATGTTATTAGAAAAGTTTATAATTGAAAATGCTCCTAAACTGGATTGAGAAAAAATTTCAAACTTTTAAGTGATAATATCATTGTAGAGAGAACCTGAGAAAATTAAAAGTTCCCAGATATAAACAGAAACCAGATATAATCAGATGGTTTGGTTTGGTTTGGTTTATTAGATTACGGCAAAGCACTCGAGGGCTATCTGCCTTAAGGGAGGGATGCCTTCGTGGAGGACTTTTTAAGGGAAACTGGCTCGTATATACGTTACACATGGGGAAAACCACGAAAACGCCCATGCAGCCAGCCCGTTCGCGGGATTCGAACCTCGGACCGAACTACCAGTGTTCAGCGACGTTACCGCTCGGCCGCTGGTGGGCAGATATAATCAGAAAGTTCTTTAGAACATTTGAGAGATATTATAGACTGAAATGAGATTTTCAAACATCAAAAACTTTCAGAATATTTCATAATTAAATGTATTAATAAAATAAAAAATTGAGACATCATATTGAAAACAGATTTGCCTTAAAAAGATGCAAATGTTATTTTCAAGAAAGTATTTAGATATTAATTCAGAAATATAATTTTCTTATTTTTTAACTAAGCACATTCTGTTTTGGAGGCACCCTTTTTTTCAAGTTTTTATTGTTTGTCTTTATTTGATCTTTAATATATTTTTATTACAAATTTATAATTTGTCCTCATTCAATCTTTGATGCTTTTATTAGAAAATTTGTCCCTTTTTTATACATTTTTATTAGAAATTTATCATTTGTCCTCATCATATTCATTAAAAAAATTTTCCTTAATTTCAAAATTGAGGTGGTAAATGATAGAGAAACCTTAAAAGAATTAAAGTCATTAAAAATTGTTAATTTAGACTTTTTTAACATTTATTTTATGTATGTTTTTTAGAAAAATTAGATTTTTAATTATTTCCTTGAAAGTGTTCTCATTTGATTATTTAATAACTACTATCAAAATACTTCCTCAAATCAAATCAAAATACTTCCATATTGAGATAGTTTTAAAAAGAATCATTTGTCAACACAAATCATTTAAAAATAATTATGTATGTTAGAATACAGCATAGTTGCAACTTTTTTTTTTTTCCATTCTGTTTAAAAAAAGGTATTTAATAAATTCTTTGGAGTGTAAAACATAAAAAAATAAAAACATTTTACAATGAAAAAATACCAAATTTTTCAGCAAAATTGGCACAGGAATGAAATGCCTAGAAGTGTCCAACAGCAAACCCCGGAAAGAAAAGCGTGGGAAGTCTAATACCATAGTTGTATTTACAGCAAACTACATAAAACATATATAAATATTAGAAAACTTGGCATGCATATTTCAAAGCTGAACTAAACTAGTTTAATTTCTTAAACATGCATAAAATGTGTTTTAAGTTTAAAACATGAAAACGCTAAAATTAAATTTCTATTTACCAATCCAGGCTGAAGTTGATAAACTAGCTGACTAAATGTCTCTAATCCTCTAAGAGCTCCCCATACTGTTGTACTGAAGAGTAGAGCTTGATTAACAGCATCAGGAGAGTTTATTTTTAAGAGATCTACATGAAGAAAAATATAAATTTATTATTAAACAAAATTATTATATTACTGATGGTTTTGAATTTTAGAAAGTTACTATTTTCATTACATGATTTTGATGATACAGAATGTAATCTATACTATTGGGAACTAATCCTAACACAGTAATGCTACTAATACAACAACTAACGTAGCATGATAAATTTCACTGCCGAAAAGAGATTTAAATGATCACTTTAACACACCACACAGGTGATTTCTTTAGAAGTTTAACATCATATGTGCTACAACATCTTTAGCCATAAATAAATAGACAAAAATAACCATATTCACATAGGGCATATGTGTTTGTCTAGTTTTGTTAAAAGCATTGTCTTTTTTATTATCACACCGGGAATGAGGAAATTATGCATGGTGTTTGTCACTCATATAAATCCTTAAGAGAGGATGATGTTCCGGGGGGGATCATCACCGGCATGTCAAATCACCTCTCTGTCACTCATATAAATACTATTGGACCATGTAAAACACTTTTTTGGTTGTAACACTGTTTAGAAGCTGTATTAATAACAGTATTAGTATGTAGATTAATATCCAGGTAGATTAGATTATGTTTATGTCTTTAAAATCATCTAACTGTAATAGCTCACTTTTTTTTAAATATGTATAAAATCATCAGCTAAGTATATGAAACCTTGTAATTTTGCCACAGCAAATTTAGCCCAGATACTATACAGTAAAAGGAAGTTCATGACATTGCAACAATTAAATCTGAAAAGACATTCAGTACTGCTGTATTGTTTATGAAAACTGTATTTTAAAAATCTATTAAAATATTATTTTCCCCCAGTTCAAGCTACTATCAATTCGAAAATTTCTTTAATATTCAGAATAAATATATTTTTTTACAAATTATCAGTTATATTTACAACTACATTTTTAGCTTTTTAACATAATTATCAAATGAATTAAAAAGTAGGAGTATTTTACTTTATGCATTTGAAAATTTTTTAAACAGTTGTAAGCTGATTATTACAAATTTAATATTTTTCTCAAATATCAAACTAATACATATATTGCATATATAAAACAGCTATAAAATGTTTTTGACAAACTGTACCATAACCATATTTTTGTCAAAAGAATACTGTAATTATAGTCATAAGAAAATAGAAAACATAACATAAATAAATGTACCATCTATATGATATCCTATACTGTTTACATTAAATCATATAAATACTATTGGATATTCAGGAATGAAAAATTGGTATTATATATTTAATAGAATTAACATAACATTAATTTATAAAATAATATTTTTTGTAATATTTTAATGACATTAATTCTTCTTCTATTCTAGCTTAATTAAGTATTATTAATATGACAGAAAATGTAAAATAATTTATATTTGCAATAAAATTACAGAATGAATACACAGTCAAAAGTCTTTAATCCGGACTCGTCGGGACTTCGGATTATCCGTTTTTCCGGATTATAGATCATCAGTTTAAATCTGGCAAGATGGCATGCAGAAATTATAAAATTAAAAATATGAAACCGTAATTTATGAAATAAAGAGCAATTATGATCTAAAGGGTATCAAAATTTACAAAAAAAAAAAAAAAAAAAAAAAAAAAAAGCTTAATATTTATTTGTCTACTTTATTAAACATTTCTTTCAACGCGTGCATGCGTAAAGCATACATTACGCATAGTCAAAATTAGAAAATTGCAACCAGAAAACTATTTGATGTGCATTCGTGATATTTATAATGACAAGGAAATTGATTTAAATCATATCGGAGTACATCGAGATTAAACACAACATTTAGTAAGGAATTATAAGCCGAATAAAATAAAAACATCTGCCCTGAAGATAGGATAGTGCTGACAGATCAAGTTCCAGTTTATTGCGCGCCGCGACGTCCCTCCCCCCACACTGCAGAGCTGCGTGAAATTGATAAACAGATTTCGGAATGGTTAGAGAAACAAATCACCTCTCTGTTACTTTCTTCATGCCTTTATCCATTTTTTGCAGCAATTCCACTTTTTGTTTAATGGACATCGAAACATGCTTTCGCTTTGCAGGTCCTTTGGTAGCTCCAGAATCAGAAACTCTTTTTGACATAATCGGAAGTTCAAGCTCACTTTTTATAAAATTGCTCTAAAAGTCTGCAAAAAATAATAAGCTGGATCCAATTAGAAGATTAAGGAACAACGCAATCTGCAACATTAACTGAAATAGATAATTAGATCATTTTAGCTTAGCTTATACTGTCCGTTATATATTAAACGTGTATGCATAAAGGTATTATGCACATGCGTAAACACACAGGAAATTTGTAGCTTTGAGGTCCGGATTATGGACGTCCGGATTAAAGACTTTTGACTATATTATAAAGTTATTGCATAAATATTGCATGACTGAGGACTTTATGACGTTATTTTAAAAAGTAAATTTTAGTAGCATATCAATATTCTTATTCACACTTAACATGGTGCCAGCTGTCAAATGCAGTAGCCTGTTTACACTGTGTTATGAATAGCTGCACAAAGGTATATGGCACTTATGTATTAGTGATCAGGGCATATTGTAAAAAGTTACCGAATTTTTAGAATATGCCCTGATCTGTCACCCATATTCATAACAATTTTTCAGTTTTCGCAAGAAACATTGCTTATTTTTACATGCTTTCATTTTGTTGCATTCCAAATTCTAATTATTTACTCACTCGTAAACAAGTTTGTTGATTAATTTTTGGAATACATAATTAAAACATAAAATATGTGTGTATATTATATTTATATAAAAAATGTTTTGTAATTTTGCTTGCAACATCATTCTTTAGCTTCTGTAAAAAACTGTCAAACAGTACCAAGGTAGCTGCACTTATATATACAACATTCATAACATTTAATGTGTGCAACGCTAAAACTGCATGTGATGCTAAATTTATGCAAGTCTTTCAGTTTTTTAAGTGATAAGAAATCACTTTGTGCACGAGAAAAACAACAGTTTTGTTCTCTCCATATACACAACAAACTGTTTTTGCTTAAAAAAAAAATTACAGAATTGCACAAATGTGACATTGTGCACATTAAACATTATAAATATTATATTCATTATAGATAAAATAGTTTATTCTTTTCATGCTTATATATCATTACAATTGTTACCTTTAAATTAGATTTTGTGCCAATGTATTATGGATGGCCCTAAGTTGTGCCCCAGCTGATAGAAAAATATCATTAAAACTATAAAAACTGTTATTCTTTTAAAACAAAAGACAAAATACTTTTAAATGCAATTAAATAAATTATTTATTTACCTAATCACGTAGCTCATTATTTTGGAAACATAAAACAATAGGACTATAACTAGTATGTATTAATTTCTTTTCCACTAATATTTATAGGAACTAAATAGTATATAACTGCTTTTCATTAATATATTACCAGTGTATTTAAACTTAGCAAAGAACAACAGGACTATAAGTAGTATGTATTAATTGCTTTTCCACTGATATTTACAGAACTGAATCGCATATAACTGCTTTTCATTAATATATAACCAGTGTATTTTACTGAACATCATATGCCAATTTATATGTCATGCATACTCATCTAATAATTTGATAACTTTTGAAAACATGTACTATATGATCATTTTATATCAATTAAATACAGTACATTCTCATTAACATGAATCCCAAGTGACCAAGTTTGTGTTAAAAAAATTCATGTAACCGGGGATTTTATTTTTCGTGTAACCGTAATTTTATTTTTGGAATAGTTTTCCCCATATATTACCCATTTACAGTATATAGGTATATATGTACTACATTATATTATGTATGTCTTCATAGGATACACTACAGTAGTACATTAATTACTGAACTGCAGCAACTTGAAAAACTGCATTACCTAGACCTTTCTCTGATGAAAACTTTCTGTACATTGCACTATCACAGACGGGAAAGAAAATGCCTGGCTAACTTCTAGGCCAACTGTGCTCATGGCTTCTGTAAAATTAACAGTCAGTCTGGATGTTACAGCAAGACATTCTAACATTCTGAAGTATCCATGGTGAGTAACACTTAGGATATGTAGGAGACTCGCTTCTGATGACATGTCTTTCACCACAGACACAACTGATTGAACAATAAATTTCACTGCAGCACACATGGTAAAATCATCCTCTGCACATTCCATTTATCAGGTGAATTAGTATCGTTGTCTTCACCTAACTTGTCAACAGGATTAGCATCTTTATGCCTTCAGGCTCTGCTAAAATAGTTCTGTACATGTTACGATGACTTGAATTCTCAGGATGCAGCAATAGCTTTTATTGCCTCAAGTAAACACCAGTTGTTTCCACCTTCTTTTCAACAATGCAAATTGCAATATATAACGATGCAACAAAATAAGAAAAAACAGTCCATAATTCATGCTAACTAAAATCTGCATTAACCAAATTAAAATTCCTGCAATATCATTTACATAGGTGCCATGCCGAAATTTTGTTCATGTTAACCACCTTAAGTGGGTTCATGTTAAGGAAAAATTACTGTGGTTAAAAACATATAAATAAATAAATAAACAAACTTAGTTTTATTTCAGTTACAATAAACAATAAGCAGTCTGGATAATGGAGTTTCGAGAACTTTTGAATTGAATAATTGAAGCTCTATTGCAATTTATTTTTAATAACTAAGCTTTTAAAAATATTACATTAAAAGTCCAACTTTTTTGGCATTCAGCTAACTGCAGTATTATAGAATTAAAAAAAATCTCCCAAAAATTAATAAATGAGAGATTTGTAATGCTATTATAAAACTTGCAATACTGTTTACAAGGATACATTGTCATTAACCTGTGTGATTTAGGGCTGCTCAGTGATAAGCATTATGTCGTAACCCAATCATAAGAAGTTGGTTTTGGTTTGGTGTAAATTTCATTAACTCTTGATGAGTTAGTTTAATTTTTGTAATGAAGGATATAAGCTCTTCTTCTCTGCAATTAAAAAAATTATTAATATTTGAGACTACATGAAGTAGATGATTTTTCAAAGTTACATAAGCTGAACATAAAAGAGCCATGATATGCAACTTTCAAAACATATAAACAATGGTGATGTAATGTGAAAAAGCATGAGAAATGACTTCAGTTCTTTATTTGATATATCCATAATTTGTATATCTTTATTATTGAATAAAAAATGATACGTTCATTTAAGCTTCTGCCCAAAATGATTGGTGACATCTCCACCAACTTTGTGTGGCAGGAATTCATATTTAAATTAAGCCTACAAAATATGTCAGCTTTTATAAGACTGAAGTGCATTTTTTTTCCTCTCCCAAAATCTTAATTTTAAGTGTAAGTTTTTGATATTCAAGTTTTTTATACATTCAACTATAAAGAAATTTCACATATCCAGAATTCGGCATTTTCCAAGCTAGTCAAACTATTATTGATTGTAATTTGTTCATTGTAAATTGAATGCATTAGTAACATTTTTTTTTTTTTTTTGTTTTGTTTTGTTTTCAGTACGCAAATAAATAAGATGCATGCATAAACAAGCAAGTATTGCATTTTTACTACTGAAATTTAGAGACAGAATACAGCAATTTACAGAGCAAAAGCTCTATTAATCCATAATAATAAGAATTAAAAGATACACAAGCTAATCTTTGGAATATGGTAACAGGTAGATTGGCGACATTTTGGTAAGGTGATAAAAGTTACTAGCTAGGGCTTTAGCAGTGTACATGGATAAAGTCAGGAGCGTGCGCAATGCCATTTTTGTGCAATTCTGGGATGTTTTTTTAAGTGAAAATAGGTCGATGTGTACATGGATACCATGTATGTGCGGCAAGCAGTTTGCATTTCTGCCCTTTCTCCAATTTCGCACCTAATCTTCGTCATGATTAAGCACTTTTGTTCCATAAAAGTTTTAGCGGTACTTATTATCGTAACCATGTTGGCGCGATTTGTAAGTTTGAGTAAAAAAGTATGAATAGAAAGAAAATGTACATTTATTAATTACAGATAATTTTTAATACAGTTTTTTATATTATTTTGTTTTAAAATATAAAATACCAATTAAACCCTTCCAGTTTCGAATTTGAATAAGTTGTAGAATTATTTTTTCGGCGGAAATCTTTTGGCTATTGCTTTTAGCACTGATTGAAAACCGTCTTCGCCATTAACAGCTTGAGCTTTGCGCCATATAAATTCGATAAGGTATGAGTCAAGATGATGACGGTCTGTTCCTCTCTGTCACATGCGCTCTACATGTTGTGTGTGAACGCCCGTGTTGGGACCCACAAAGTTATATTTGTGATTAACAGTTCCATGCAGAAATCCAGCATTTTCGAACTCACTTGTATTGTATCCTTTCCAGCAATCCGAATAAATGATGCTTCCTTCCTTGATATTTTCGCAAATTTTTTCCATGAGGGTAACGGCGCTTCTGTTAGGTACAGTAACCAAAAAAGTAATTAAAGTATTTCAGGGCATTCAATCTAACCAGTAAGAAAAATAATTTCTTTACGAAAAACTACGTATAACACGTAGGGTTGCTGTAAGTAGGGTCGCCAAATTTGGCGATTTATGCGAATTTTGGCCTGGTTGCATTAATACGTAAGTACCGTTTTAGCATAAGCGTAATTCGGCTAGCAGATTGTTGGAAAAAAATTTTGAGTAAAAAAAAAATGCCTCTACTTCGTGAAAACAAAATGGCGTCCAAACAAAAACTAGCAGGTTGCTGTAGCAGTCTTGGTCGCCAAATTGTCATCAAAAAAATCGCCAAGTTACCATAATCCAAAGATTAATCGATACATCTTATACTCATTACAACTGATTAAAATGTTTTAGTATAAGAAGAAATCCTGTTATGAAAATGACCTACTTACATTGCTCATCCATATTCATGTAAGGATATTTTTCACAAGAGCCAGCTATTTTAATAGTTAGATTATATAACTGTCCATTGCTATTGATAGGTGAGTATTTCAAATTACTATGGCTATTTTCCATTTTTGAGCAAGAATCAATAAAAGTTAGTTTCTGATATCGTTCAATAGCTTTCAGTATTATATCACATTTACTGCTGTGAAGAAAATGGAAATTTTCAGGTTGAATAGTGAAAAAAGTCGATTCAGCAGCATACTGTTGAGGCAATGGCCATGGCTGCCCTTTAGTAGGATTAATCTGTAGGGTTAAAAATAATCATACTTAATTAAAACTCTTGGTTATGGATATGCAATCTAAAATTAACATAAAAAATTAAACTCAGATTCTATAAAAGTGTATAAATAAAATGTTAACCAATTGTATGCAAGGTATGTAATATATGACATTACAAGCTTTATATATATTAATGTATTTTCAATTATCTTAATCAGATATATTATTCAAAAATAAAATGAAGATTTAAGCAGTATGGAAGTTTATAGCTCTTAATCTACTTAATTTTTAGGCAATTATAGATTGCTTGAATGCAAAAGATGAAGTTATGATCTTATGTCTTACCAGAACTAGTTAAGCATGACAGATGGAAAAGATAAACACCTTATGAAACCCTGTGTTTCACACAGTGGAGTCACTTGACAAACATATAAGGATTGCATCTAGTGCTTTTCAGTTGTGTGTAGTGTTTCATTCATTAATTCATAACAGACAGATTCAGTTTGAAAGATAAATACTTTTCACTTTGATGAATGGCAATGGACTGGAATGAAAAATGAAACTATGCATTGACAGTGGACGACATTTAAAATGAAACGTGAAATCGTGTAATAGTCCTTTCGAACTACTTAGAAAAAAAAAAAAGAAGAAGAAGGAGAACTTGATGAAAGTAACTCGGAAAACAAGAACTCCTCTACTTTTACTGCAGACATGGATGAGAACATATTTCAACTTTCAATGCAATAATTAACTCATTCTTATTTGATAGCAAGTTTTGCTTTATTAACTTTCCCAGTGTTGCAGATCTGAAAATAAACAAGAATACTTTCACGAGCATCTCTGTAATGATTCTCAAAATAAATTAAAAGCTGAACATAATATTTATTTGTTTTATGTGAACACAAAGTAGTATTAAAGTTTTTTTTTTTTAAGAACTCTTTTCAAATAATGAAGCTGGACATAAAAAAATTTACTTGCTAGAAAATTTTTTATGAACATTCACTATTCCGAGGAGCAAGAACTCCTGTTTTATGAAAATAATATGTATGCTTATGGTTATCTCTCAGGGGGAACTGTTGTTTATGGTGAAAAAAAAATCCTTTGATCAAAGTGCCCTTTTGATACTTTATAGCAGTTCTTCCAAATATAAAATTTCAACATTCTACTGATACTTATCTATCTGTCTAAAGCAGTGATAGTCAACCTGATCCCTACCATCTATAGTGAGCATTCCAGCTTTCATGGTAGGTGCTAGTGGGAGCAACCACACGGTGCTGATCCAGTGACTGGAACACCTGATCCTGCTTGACCAACAACAGGAGATGAGAAAGACATCTCAAACACCAATCAGAAAAGCACGCAGCCTTCCAAAACACACGACCATGCAACAGACATTCAAGCACATAAGTTTTGTTCACATTATGTAAGTGGAGCTAAATTATTACATAATCAAAACTAAAGTCCGTCTGTACAGTACAAAGTCCAAAATCCGGACTCGCCAGGACTTCAGCCATTCCAGATATTAGATCATCAGTTTAAACCTAGCAAGATGGCATGTAGAAATTATAAAATTAAAAATATGAAATCGTGATTTATGAAATAATGAAGTATTTATGATCTAAAGGGTATCAAAATTTACAAAAAAAGCTTAATATTTATTTGTTTACCTTATTAAATATTTCTTTCAATATAAGTTAATTCGTTTTTTGTGCTAATACTTTCTCTTTAATTCTGTAGACAGACATAATCTCTTGTTTAGTTACATTGTTGAAGTCCTGTAACTGCTGCTTCGAGAATTGTGACTAATTTGTCAACCGAAATTTTCTCATTTTCAGTAACTTCTCTGTCACTTTCTTCACTATCGGTAGTGGTACTTTCTGGATCTAGAAACATATTACAGATTTCGCCATTCATTCATTGATTGATGATTGAGAATTGAGATTGTCATTACATTGAAAATATTCTTTTATATCATCTTCATTTATTACCGCTTCTCCACATTTCTTTACAAAATCCGTTAATTGGGAAATTTCACCTTTGTTTTGTGATATCCGAAAACCTTTAAAATTAGCGGCTATCATCATCAAATTTAGCTATCCTTCATTATACATATTTGGCTATGTATCACAAGCTTGGCGACTAATGACAAGTTGTTCCTTTAAATTTTATCTTGCTTCTATTGTGCACCGAGACTGCCGCAATAGGAGCTTTGGCGCTGGTTCTGGGTTTATGTAAATAACAAATCAGTTATTCTTAATTCAAATAGCCCTAAATGTAATCTTTGGGTCTTTGAGTATCATCAACAAATTCTATTTTAGCATATGGAAAGAAATTTTAGGCAAATTTTTCCTCGTCAATATTTTTAGTGCATTTAACATAAATCTGTAACCATCGAAGAGCATAATGTCAACATAAAAGGTTACCATACTCCTTTATTTTTCAATTACTAGCATAAAAAAATTGTTTAGGCATCGTTACGTGATTACATTACTCAAGTTGTCATGTTTTGATAAACATGCGGTGATGAAAGGAAAGTATAATAAATAATTATATTCGCCAGATTTGCGTCAGGATCAACAATGTACCTATGTGGAATGTTTCGGTTTCAGATGTGTGCCAAAAAGCATATACGCAGCAACAGAACCAAATTACTGATCGTACAAATTTATGCTAATATGTTTGTTTCTACAATAACAAGGTACTATCTTATTTAGTGTCGAAGTGAAATTAAGAATCGGGGCTCTGCAGATGTTTTATTATGCACGGAAGGGGGGAATCAAATGCACATGTGTAAAGCGTAGGAGAAAAACGTTGTTGTTGGTTTTGAGGCTTGGATTTTAAATCATTCCAGATTATGGAATCCAGATTTCAGACTTTGTACTGTAGTTAGAATTCTGAGAGTAAGCACATGCTTACAGCTTCAAACAAGATATTGTGAAATACAGTCAAAAGTCTTTAATCCGGACTCGTCGGGACTTCGGCGATTCCGGATTATCAGTTTTTCTGGATTATAGAATCATTAATTTAAATCTTATAACATGGTGTGCAGAAATTATAAAACTAAAAATATGAAACCGTAATTTATGAAATAAAGAGCAATTATGATCTAAAGGGTATCAAAATTTACAAAAAAAAAAAAAAAGCTTAATATTTATTTGTTTACTTTATTAAACATTTCTTTCAATGTAAGTTGTTTAAGTTGCTTCGTTTTATGTGCTAATACTTTCTCTTTAATTCTATAAACAGACATAATTTCTTGTTCAGTTCCACTGTTCAAGTCCTCTAATTGCTGTGTTGAGAATACCGACTAACTTGTCAATCGAAATTTTTTCGTTTTCAATAACCTTTCTGTCACTTTCTTCACTATCAGAAGCGGTACATCGAAACATGCTTTTGCTTTGTAGATCCTTTGGCAGCTCCAGAATCGGAAATTTTTTTTGACATAATCGAAAATTCAAGCTTGCTTTTATAAAATTGTCCTAACAGTCTGCAAAAAATAATAAGCTGGATCCAATTAGAAGATTAAGGAACAACGAAATCTGCAACATTAACTGAAATAGATAATTTTAGCTTAGCTTATACCGTCCGTTATACATTAAATGCGCATGCGTAAATGTATTATGTGCATGCGTAAACACTACGCATGCGCAGAAAGTTTGTAGCTTTGAAGTCCGGATTAAAGACTTTGCACTGTATTGCAAGTCCTTGTCTCAAAAAAAAAAAAAAAAAAAAAAAAAAAAAAAAAAAAAAGAAAAGAAAAGAAATATGCATGTGGCTATTCATCAGAGTATCTGAAGTTTTCTGGAGTTTCACAGAATATCTTGCATAAACAACATCCAGTGTGTTTATTTTGCCATAACATTAGATGAAATGAGCCAAGTCGATTGAGAGAACATCTTTGTAGATTGCATCCAAATGACAAGGAAAAGTGCCTTGAATACTTTCAGGAAATATATAAAAAAATTTAAAAATTGTTCAACTAACATTGCACGATTTAAGAAATAACATACAACGAACGAAGATGGATTTATTGCAACTTATTGAATTTCACAATTAATAGCAAACAGTAGTAAAAGCTATAATATTGAAGAAACTGGGCTGATCTTTGGAATATGGTAACTGGTAGTTTGGTGACATTTTGGAGGCGATAAAAGTTACTACCTAGGACTTTGGTAATAATGTGAGAAGCACTCAGTTCCGATTACGGATTATTTTGTGTGAGGGAAATGAGAGATTATGAGATATGTCATATGACATTAATGGACGAATTACAGTTGTTTAATCGGAAAAGGGGGGAAATCTGGAAATTTCATATTTAGCTATATTCTGTGTTGTGTGAAACGTGACATTAATGGACGAATTACAGTTCTTTAATCGGAAAAGAGGGTTAATTTGGAAAAGCTTCATTGTGTGTTGTGTGAAATAGTGCTGATTAATTTTCGGATTGCATGGCGCTATGTAAAGTGAATTGTAAATTTTTAATGTGTTTATCTGATAATAATAATAAGTTGAGATTGTGTGAAAGGAAGGATATTACAAGTTTAAATGGCGGTGCAAGAAATATGGTGAAAATGGACATTTTGCGAAAAGGAGTGTAAGGAAGGGTACGTGGTTTGCTGAAAGTAGTTTGAGTATAGGTGAAATTTTATTAATTTCTTATTACTTGGTGAATAGACTTCCAGTTGACTACTGGATTTAGGATTTAGAAATTAGCAGTTGTACTGCAGCGACGTAATGAAGATTCTGAAGAAGATTAGGTAAGTTAGTATTTTTAATCATTTGAGGATATTATTTTTATGCATTGTTCTAAACGTAAGGAGTAAATAAATTAAAATGGTATTATTTGAAAATTGTTATTAGCAATGATTTAGTTTAAAGTAATTAGGATTGTAATCTAATTTTTATTAATTTAATGTATGTGCTTACTTATATTTGAAGTAGCGTTTTTTAATTTAATTATATTTTAATTTAATGATCATGATTTTGTGAGTTATATGTTTTGGAATATGTTTGAGTAGTATATGTTGAGTATTTTCATGCATTTTCGTGAAATTTTTCTAATTTATGAGAAAAAAGCAGTGTACATGGATATAGTGAAGAGTGTGCGCAATGCCATTTTTGTGCAATTCTGGCATGTTTTTTTAAGTAAAAATAAGTTGATGTGTACATGGTTTATGTGTATGTGTTATTGTGAAAAACGCGCAAGGAGTTTGCGATTGTAAACTTTTTCCCAATATTGCAGTGAATATTTGTCATTATTAAGCAGTTTTGTTAGATAAAATTTCTAGTATAAGTGTAATTTGGCTAGTAGATTGTTAGAAAAAGTGTTCAGTAAATAAAAAGAAAAGAAACATGTCTTTACTTTGTGAAGACAAAATGGCGGTGGAAAAAAAAAATAGAGGGTTGCTGTAGCAGAGTTGGTCGCCAAATTTTCGCCAAGTTACCATAATCCAAAGATCAACCAGAAACTGTAATAATACCCTTTATAAGAGAATTTATCTTAACACTAATGCATCATCATATGCATCACATTTTAAAAACATTTTCCTTAAGCAACTGCACAGTAAAGCAGTTAATTGATGAAATGATAGTTAATGTGGAAAACCAACTTAGAAGTACAGTCAAAAGTCGTTAATTCGGACACCCATAATCCGGACCTCAAAGCTAAAAACTTTCTGCACATGCGCCGCGTTGACACATGCGCATAGGCGTTTATGCGTACGCGTAAGACCTTTTACCACTGCGCATATGCGTGGGTGCAAGCGCAGAATACGTTTTTGCGTGTGCGTTTTATGTATAACGGACGGTATAATCTAAAATTATCTAATTAATTTCAGTTAATGTTGTTGATTGCGTTGTTCCTTAATCTTCGAATTGGATCCGGCTTATTATTTTTTGCAGACTGTGAGATCAATAAAAGTAAACTTGAACTTTTGATTATGTCAAATAGAATTTCCAATTCTGGAGCTCCCAAAGGATCGTACAAAACGAAAGTATGTTTCGATGTTCATCAAACAAAAAGTGGAATTGCTGCAAAAAATGGATAAAGACATGAAGAATGTGACAGAGAGGTTAGTGAAAACAAAAAAATTTCCATTGACAAGTTAGTTGGTATTCTTGGCACAACAATTAATGGGACTTGAACAGCGGAACTTTGTAACTGAACAAGAAATTGTGTCTGTTTATAGAATTAATGAGAAAGTATTATCACATAAAACGAAGCAACTTAAAACAACTTACATTGAAAGAAATGTTTAATAAAGTAAACAAATAAATATTAAGCTTTTTTTTTTTTGTAAATTTTGATACCCTTTAGATTATAATTGTTCTTTATTTCATAAATTAAGGTTTCATGTTTTTAATTTTAGAATTTCTGCATGCCATCTTACGAGATTTAAACTGATGATCTATAATCCGGAAAAATCGATAATCCGGAATCGACGAAGTCCCGACGAGTCCGGATTAACGACTTTTGACTGTATTCTCCAAAACTCTTCATTTTTTATGCCAGGTGGACGAATCTACCATTGCAGATAATGATGCTTTATTAATGGCATATGTATACTATTTTAATGAAAATAATATATTACGAGGAGAAACGCTATTCACAATAAATCTCATCACAGATACAAAAAGATTATCTATATTTAATACTCTGAGAAACATACTTAACAAAAAGCAATATTTATTTGAATAATATTGGGTTGATCTTTACAATATGGTAACTGGTAGTTTGGCGACATTTTGGAGGTGATAAAGGTTACTACCTGGGACTTTGGTAATAATGTGAGCAGTACTCAGTTCCGATTACGCATTATTTTGTGTGAGGGAAATGAGAGACCATGGGATATGTCATGTGATATTAATGGACGAATTACGGTTATTTAATCGGAAAAGGGGGGAAATCGGGAAAATATCTGGAAATTTTGTATTTGGCTTTATTCTGTGTTGTGTGAAACAGTGTTGGTTAATTTTTGGATCCCATGGCCGTAACTAAAGTGAATTCGAAATGGGTATTTAGTGGTAGTGAAAAGGGTAGTAATAAATGTTTGTTTAAGGTTGTGCGAGATAGAAATAAAGATGTTTTATTAAGTTATTTATTTTACCTGGTACCTTGCTGTTAAATATAAGTATGATTTTAAAGATCCTGAAACAGAAAGAAGAAAAGTTTATCGGACACATAATCAAGATTCTGAAGAAGATTAGGTAAGTTAGTATTTTTAATTATTTGAGGATATTATTTTTATGCATTGTTCTAAATGTAAGGTGGAAAGGAATTTGGTATTATTGGGAAAATTGTTATTAGCAATGATTTAGTTTAAAGTAATTAGGATTGTAAGGTAATTTTTATTAATTTAATGTATGTGCTCATTTCTATTTTAAGTAGTGTTTTTGAATTTAATTATATTTTAATGAAATGATAGTTATTTTGTGAATTTTATGTTTGTAGGAATTTGGTATACGTTTTAGTTGAAGTAAACGTGCATGGAAATAATTTAAATATCTGACACTAAGTATTTGTAATGGTTGCGGTATGAATTCGTTGGTTACGTTTATAATATAATAGATGATTTAGAGGTAAAAGTTTTTGGATATTTTATTTATTTTATATGTGGAAATGTTCATATTTGGAAAGGGTAAATACTTTTTCGCAATCAGGTAATTTCATATATGTTCTTTTTACCGGGATTAAAGATTGAGAAAATTGTCATGTATTTTCGTGAAATTTTTCTAATTTATGAGAAAAAAGCAGTGTACATGGATATAGTGAAGAGTGTGCGCAATGCCATTTTTGTGCAATTCTGGGATGTTTTTTTTAAGTAAAAATAAGTCGACGTGTACATGGTTTAGTGATATTTTAATTAAATGATAGTTATTTTTTGAATTTTATGTTTATAGGAATTTGGTATACGTTTAAGTTGAAGTAAACGTGCATGGAAATAATTTAAATATTTGATACTAAGTATTTGTAATGCTTGTGGTATGAATTCGTTGGTGACGTGTATAATGTAATAGATGATTTAGAGGTAAAAGTTTTTGGAAATTTTATTTATTTTATATGTGGAAATGTTCATATTTGGAAAAGGTAAATTCTTTTTCGCGATCAGGTAATTTCATATATGTTCTTTTTACCGGGTTTAAAGATTGAGAAAATTATCATGTATTTTCGTGAAATTTTTCTAATTTATGACAAAAAAGCAGTGTACATGGATATAGTGAAGAGTGTGCGCAATGCCATTTTTGTGCAATTCTGGGATGTTTTTTTAAGTAAAAATAAGTCGGCGTGTACATGGTTTATGTACAATTTTGCAGTGAATATTTGTCATGATTAAGCAGTTTTGTTTGATAAAATTTCTAGCATAAGTGTAATTTGGTTAGTAGATTGTTGGAAGAAGTGTTCAGTAGATAAAAAGAAAAGAAACATGTCTTTACTTCGTGAAGACAAAATGGCGGCGGGGAAAAAATAGAGGGTTGCTGTAGGAGAGTTGGTTGCCAAATTTTCGCCAAAAAATCGCCAAGTTACCATAATGTAAAGATCAACCAAATATTGTTGTTGCAAGCACTATATGAGCACTATTGATGGAACACCATCAATGGTAGGTCGCTATCATGGATTTGCAGGAAGTGCCAAATGCTTTATGTATTCATTGTGTAGTGCACAGATAACATCTTGTAGGAAAACATCGGAGTACAAATCTCTATTGATTGTTAACTATAATAATTTGAGTTGTAAAGAAGATCAAATCCAATTCAAAGAATGAAGGAATGTTTTGACAGCTTTTCCAGCACAATAATGAAGATTTTAACAAGATAGTTTTTTTTTTTTTTTTTTTTTTTTTGCACACGGAAGTTCAGTGGCTGTCAAAGGGTACATCTTTGGTTAGATTAGCAGCATTATATGATAGTGTCATAATATGATAGTTTTTTAAAGTAATAACAAGACCAATCTGTGTCGAGAGTTAAAAAGAGTAAAGAATAATGCCTTTTACTTGGCAGATATTTTGAAGAGATTTAACAATGTCAGTTTGCAACTTCAAGGAGCTAATAAAAACTCTTATAGAGTGCTACAGTACTGTGCTATTATTTATTGACAAACTTGAATTACTTTGTCATAATCTACTGAAGGCACAACTTCATCAATTTTGTCAATTATCATTTATAAAAGATTATGTATAGAGGATACTAACAGGTTCAGTAGCCACCTCAACGAACTTAAACTGGACAGGGAAAAACAATTTGAAGATATTTTGAAACTGAAGGTATATGACTGGATGAAATATCCTTTTACCACAAATACTAAAGAGGCTGATTTAACTTGCCAAGCCAAGAAGAATTGTCAGAAATTAGATATGATCAGTGCCAGATTTATGTATAAGCTGCACAAGCTATAGCTTAGGGCTCCTACTTTCTTGGGGCCACCTCCAGAAATTGTACCATATCCCGTATAAAAAATTTTACTTGTACTCCTTATAGCTTAGGATCTCTTCAAATCTATATACGGTCCTGGATATTATGAAGAAAGTAAACATAAATTTGACAACAGTAAATACAGAAACCTACAAAAAAAAAAAAAAAAAAATTGCCAGTCTTATATCCAAATTTGTGGAAAATTGTATACAGTTTATTGGCTTATTGATACTTTTCCCTATCTTAGATCTTGTGGAATCAGGAATTAGTGCTGTTAATTCATATTAGAACAAAGGAAAGAAAGCTGCTGAATATTTCTGAAAGAGAAGACATTCATTTGTTACTCAAAAAAATTTAACCGATATTCAATATTCAGTTACCCACCATCAGCCTCAGGGATCTCATTAATAATATAATTAACTAATGTAATTTTTCCGTATGCAAGGTAAAATAAAAGATAGATTGATCTACAGTAAGTAGTTTTATAAAGATTTATTCTGCCAAATTTCATGAAAATAAGACAAAGTCATTTGGCAAGTAATTAGTATTATATGCCTTTAACTTGCTGTAACTCTGCTTTATAAATTTTATAAAGTAAATTTACTTCCCTACTATATAAATCACCATTACTGTGAAATCAGTGGGTGGTTAGAAAATTTTACTACTAACAGAGATACAAGAGTGGTAGGTATAAAACGGTTGACTACCCCTGATCTAAAAGAAGGGATGCCTTCAAGGAGGGACTTTTCAAGAAAACTGATCATATTCATCAACAGTAAGATACACAATTTAATTTCAATACACTAATAAAGAAAAGACATCAATTTAAGGAAAATAATATGAATGAAATAAAATGATAAAATATACCTAGTAGATACATTTTAATAACTCATATTGATTCATTAAAAGCAATAGAAAATTAATAAACTTTACCATGTTAGAATAATTAATAACCTGGAAAAATCTACAGTTCTTAGATATACTTAATTATTATAATGGGAAAAAATTAGAATTAAAAAAATCATACAAATAAATTTTAGCCAGGAATTACAACTTTTCTGTTTACAGAGGGAAAGGTAAAAAAAAAAAAAAAAAATGTGTGTTTCTTCTCACGAGAGGAAGAATGAAAGATTATATAAACAAATGCAGCAATGAAAAGAAATACCTGTAAATCATCCTCATGTAGTTTAGATGCGATGCCTTCTGGTATATGTCCCAAAGAAGATGCAAATGATATAAATAAGTAAATTATCCCTATTTGTTTCATGATGACTGATGAATAGAGTTCTATAATGAGTTTAAAAAAAAAAAAAAGCTATCAAAACATAAAGAAATTCTACAGGCATACAAAATTCAGAAGATACATGTAGTTAATTTATTTAGAGCAACAATATAACATGTTATTCTGACAGTTTTTCTACAGAAGTTACAAGAAGTAACCGATGGGGAAAAAAAAAAAAAAAAAAAAGAATTATTTGCATTAGTACAAAAAACCGCACTCTACTTTATAATGGCGATATTATTTTTAATATTAAAAAACGATTAAATATATTTCAAAAGAGTTAAGTGACACTTCTCCTTTATGAGTATAGGGGGAAAAAGAAATACGCAATTAGAATGAACATAAGAATGATATATTTGAAATATTTTGTGGGCAGAAAAAACATACAAGAACTCACTCACTAAAGTTACATTCCACTCAAATAGCGCAAAGGTTCTGAACAAATCAGACAATAAAACATCCACAATATAACATCATATGCTTATCATCACTGCACGATAAATTCCAGATTATGATTAAAATTGAATTTTATTCATATCACCCATATCACTGAAATTCGCAAACGTTACGAAATAAAATGAGATAAAAACCAACAACTGAACTGTCTATTTTGATCAAACATGCCTAGTGAAAGTTTCAGTGAAATAATAAAATGCAAAATATAAATACATCTGAATAACAACAATTTATTACAGACAGATAATTCGAAGTATTTTAAATTTTTTTACTGGAAGTAAAAATTATTTTTTGTTCATGTGTTTTATACATTTGACGCTATCTTAACCTGTTATTTAAAGGAAAATATATTTTTTTTCCCCTGCAGCGAAGAACAAATGGTAATCGCTACATATTTTACTCAGCGTTTTTCACTTCAATCATGTTATCCTCACTACGGTCAACCGAGCAACTTATTTCCGCTTTCCAACTATTATTGAATAAACTTCAATTGACTGATGCGTCTGCGCATGGGAAATAAGCGAAAGTAGTGCTAGGAATCGCGTCTGCGTGAAGATACATTCAAGAAGTGGGACATTTAATTTTCACAATGTAAGGGATGTACCGTTTTGTTTACAAAGAACAACTCTTTTAACTTTTGGCAGCTATCATGACTGACAAGACCAGGTAGAACGATTGCTTACTAAAGATTTTTATATCTGTCATTTTAACATTATATGGAAAGTAAAAGTTCGCCAAGTTTATATTAAATGATTACTTCATAGCCTTCTTGTGGTTTGCTCAAAACTGACTTTCTGCAATATCAACTTTGAGAAATATTTTATACTGATTTGACCTCCTTTCTTGTTGTTTAAAGAAATATTTGCTTTGTTGTTTATAATTCTGAAGTACTCATGCTTAAAAAGCAATAAACAGAATAACATAAATCTCCTGCTGATGTTACATTTCTTGGTTCGTATGTACATATAAGTATTTTTATAGCTTTGTATATTTAATAAAATGTAGTAAATTTATAATTAACAATCTATTTTTCAGGCAGTTTTAATCTTGTAAATTTATTATACACTCAAAATAACTATAAAAAAATGTGGGTATATATCATAACCTTCACTTTGTTTCCTACCTATATGTAATATTCATGTGGTAATTGAAAGAAAAGGAGAAATGTTAGATAATATAAAACAAATTTACATAACAAATTTATTTATAATTAAGTATGAGTATGGAAATTGGTTTAATCCTAGTATCCGGTGCACACGGGATTTGGCTACTTTTGGCGACTTTATGATGAGCAGTAAAAACGGGACATATACGATGAGTAGTTAACGGGTCATTCAAAGAAAATATACAGTTAAACATAGTATATATACTATGTGTGTATAATATATATATAGACGTTCTTTGGATCATTTTTGGTGTTGGCGATAATTTTCAAAGTCGCGCCAAGGCTGCACTGTATACTAGGATTTTACCTGGAAATTTTTCATGAAAATAATGTGCATTTCAGAAAATGTTTGAATAATTGGTATATATGTTTTTTTTTTTTTTTTTTTTTTCTTAGAAATGTATGGATTTCTGATAAACAAACAGTGGCCCCAAGTGCCCCACCACTTCTCTCTCTTTATGATGATTCATATACAAAATGTTATACTGGGTTAAATCATGTAGCATATTCTTTTCCTGATAACAATACTCCTGCATTACTTGGTGAGCCTGAAGCTCATAATTTACATGGTGAGTGAATTCCTTTGCAGACATACTTATAATTTATCATTTGCACATTTTTCATTTGATGAGTGTAATCAGTCAGAAAATTTCGGAGATTGAAAAATATTTAGGATAAGTTTTATTGAAAGAAATTACTGATGTATTACTGATGAAAGAAATTACTGATGTATTACTGATGAAAGAAATTACTGATACTGTATAACCTAATAAATATTTTATTGTAAGAAATTATATAACAAATAAATTATAATGCTTTCTTTTTTTTTAATCAAGTTAAACTGTTTTCTCATGATTGCTATTTATTTTCAAATTGTTTCAGTATTCTGTCAGATTTTTCAAATTGGTTTTTGGAAACTTTTTGTCCATCTTGACGTACTTTAAAAATTGTAATGTGTTGGATTATTTATAATCTATTATATAAAACATAGTTCTGCATTTTAAAAGTCAATTTAGAGCTTCAGATGGTATTTTTATTCACTCATGTAAAAAGGCAAAAGTAATTTTGGTACTTTTCCATTATGCACCTGCCATGCATTTCAGCTGGTTTTTTAGTTGTAAATAATTTCTAGTGTATACAATAAAAAATACACAATGTGTTTACAATAAAAAATACACAATCTATCTAATTAATCTAATTTTGTATCTGTAAAAGAGAAGCCAAACAGTGTGAAATCTGTGAAAGAGAAGCACCTCATCCAACCCAGTGATGGCACTGTGGTTGGATGAGGTGCTTCTCTTTCACAGATTTCACACTGTTTGGCATTTCTTTTACAGATACCAAAAAGCATAGCAGATGCATAACATAAAAATACATAATTCCATATATTAATAGTGCTGTTGCCAGTAAGAGTGCAGTAAATACTAATACAGGCCACTCCATAGTAGGAATTTAACAAATGCCTTTCTTCCCCCTTATAAAAGTCATCATAAATTTAGTGTGTATTCTTTATTAATCTATCAATACTATTTACCAATCTAAGAAAAAAAATTCTGCTGTGGCAAATAAATGACAGCTTTCATTTTGTAACATAAAAATCAGGGTAATAAGTGAAATAAGGAAAAGTGTATTAAATTTTCATACATTAATCATGCGGGTGCACATATATATATTTTTTTTCTGAATTAATTCTATGGTTTAGATTATGAATAAACAGAGGCACTACTAAAAAAAATCTGGATATTAGATTGAAGTTTGGTAGAAGTGAAGTTTGTACTTTGAAACACTTTTCTGGTGAATACAGCAAACTCTTTTTCCCAATGTCCTTCCAATGCACTTCATGTCGAATTGTTATGCAGAGATCTGTGCAGTCTCACTGGCTCTGGAATACCTCAAGATAAAGATTGATTATTTCTCTAAAACAGTTACTCTAGATGATTCCAAAGCAGCCATCCAGGCTGTAGTTATAAATCATGACACAGATACCCAGATTATCTCAGAAATAAGTCAAACCTTGAACTTTCTTTATAAACACAACAAAACAATTATTTTTCAGAGGATGCCTTCACATGTAGGTATCAACAGTAACGAAAAGGCAGACTCACTACGCAAGAGAGGAATACTTGAGCCACAAAACAGCAAACCATTCTCTTCAAAGTCACTTAAAAAGCATATTTTTGAGAAAATAATGGATACTCTTAAATCTGACCAGGCAGCAAAATGAACAGGCAAATCCTGGGCTAACATTCAAGACACATGGAAAAAGTTTTGTCAAAAACCCTATAAAGATGCTGTGGCAAACTTCAGACTGCAAACAAGGCACGATTGCATGGAACATTAGCTTAATAAAATTGGCATCCTTCCATCTAGCATATGCCAAATTTGCAATTCAGGTATCATGAATGCAGAGCATCTTATATGCCCAGGACTAGATAAAGAGTCTCAGATGCGATATCAGATAGAAATTAAGCAAATTATACTGGAATGGCAGAACTTGCATGAACTCTTTTAAAGACTACATCTCTCATGTTCCTTTTGTTGTTGTTTAAATTTTTAACTTTTTACTTTGGTTCCCATGTTCATTTATTCTGATTCTTACTTTAAACATTTGTTCTTTTTTATTGTTTATCATTGTTCTTTTGTGATACTTGAGCTGTTTTATGTTTGAATTGATCTTTCCAATAAAGCCATTTGTAACAACACTTTTCTAACTAAGTGGAATGGTTGTTAAAGCATAATTTTTTTTATCTTCCTACTTTTTACATAGTTGTTCCTCTGGATTTACATGAAGAGTAAAGCAATTTATTTGGCAAAATTATAATGACACAAACCAACTATTAGTTCATTAAGTACTATCTTTCTGTTTTAACTTCTTGAATTAAATTATATTAATTAACTAAGTATAACTTTAAATTTAAAAAATTCATAATAATCAATAAAGTGTTGGTTTCATACTCCGAATGGTAGAGTATTTCTTGCAGAATCTGTATTTTAAGTGAGCAAGGCTTAGTAATGGGATTAAAAAGAAATAAGAATTGCTTTCTGTCAAATAAGCAGTTAAATATGCTATTGTGTAACACTAAGTGGTATTTACATGGTATCCCATTGACTACCAAAGTTTTCTACCATTCAACCATAAAACTTAGCAGATATCTCTCCAAAGTTGCAATCCACAACCCATCAAATAGCCACTGATGTGGGAAGTATTTAACCCATTTCACTTTTTCATTTTGTAAAAATGTTTTTTTGATTTTTGCTATTTTATTACATTATCTGATTTTATGGGAAACTCTGTTGAGAATACTATAAGTACAAACTTTCCACAGATGAATTTTTCGATCTCTTGCTATTTTGTTGGCTGTATCCAGCTGTTCTTCAACACGGTGCTGCTTCATAAGCCCATTCAACAGATGTTAATTTCTTGATAAACTGGAGTGCAGTCACAAATGTAATTCTACAGTCCTCAAACCTTTTTTTTTTTTTTTTTTTTTTTCAAAATAGGAAAAAGGAATACTATAGCTATAATAATTAATTTGTATTCTTGTTCATAAAAACAAAAGGTGGCTTAGTTTAATACTCTTTGATTACCAAACTAGTAATTGTTTAGTTTTTAATTGTTAAATTTGTCTCTAATTTTTTAGGCCCTTTTTCTCTATGTTGTTTAATAAAGCAAATAAATAAATTCTGTGGTAATGCCAAAGAAATCTGAGAGATTAAAAATAAGAATAAATTTTACATATTACCATTAAAAAAATTACTGAACTGTCTTGAGATGATAACAAAATAGATTATTTTTGCAAAATAGATGCATTCACGAAATAGATTATTGTTTCAAAGTAATTGTAAAATAAAAAATGAAAGTGAAGAGCTCAATGATGAAAAATTAAAAGTGATTTTTTAATGTTTTATATCCAGAGACCCTGAAAATGGAAGTAATATGCCCATGGTCAGAAGAATGAAATAATATGAATAATTTAATTTTGCATTGAAACATAAAATATAAATAAATAATTTTCAAGATTTCTTTGAAATAACTTTAACAGGAAAATTCTGTAATGAAATTCCTAATAGTATAAGGAAAACTAAAGTTATTTTGAGGCTGTGACTATTAATAGTGCTGAAGCTAAATAAGCTTTCAGCTCGATGAACAATGTTTCTAAAAGAAGATTTTTTTTTTGACTGTATGGCATTTTTCAGTTTTAATGATAATCCCATTAAGTAAGAAATATTTAAGAGAATTTAGTCCTAAATTTTATATAAAAAACGTTTTTTGAAAAATCATTGCAAAGCAAA
Source organism: Stegodyphus dumicola (assembly GCF_044657685.1). Taxonomy (NCBI): domain Eukaryota; kingdom Metazoa; phylum Arthropoda; class Arachnida; order Araneae; family Eresidae; genus Stegodyphus; species Stegodyphus dumicola. The sequence goes on from NC_140776.1 coordinate 43,836,351, forward strand.
TAAACTTAAGTGAAAGAAGTATATAATCTGAGGTAACTTCAGATCAAATGTATCACAAGATAAAATTCATTCATTATTTTATGCAAATTCTGTGATATTTAGTGATTTTTTTAATTTTTAGGTTAAAAAAAAATTGGGGGGCTACTCATGTACATTTATTTGTACTTTTCTTTTTATGAAGCAAAACAAAATCTTTAATTATAAAATGTTATATTATTTTAATAAGATTGGGTGCAAGTTCTTTACTAATATTTTCATAGCTTACTACAGTCAAAAGTCGTTAATTCGGACGCCCATAATCCGGACCTCAAAGCTACAACCTTTCTGCGCATGCGTCAACACGCGTGCCCGTAAGACCTTTACGGCTGGGAATATGCGTGTGCGCATGCGCATAATACGTTTACGCATGCGCGTTTAATGTATAACGGACGGTATAAACTAAGCTAAAATTATCTAATTCAGTTAATGTTGCAGATTGCGTTGTTCCTTAATCTTCAAATTGGATCCAGCTTATTATTTTTTGCAGACTGTTAGAGCAACTTTATAAAAGTAAGCTTGAACTTTCGATTATGTCAAATAGAATTTCCGATATATATTTACTAATATGTAAAGGATCTACAAAACGAAAGTATGTTTCGAAGTCCATTAAACAAAAAGTGGAATTGCTGCAAAAAATGGATAAAGGCATATCCTTTTTTTCTCTAACCATTCCGAAATCTGTTTATCAGTTTCACGCTGCTCTGCGGCCGGGGGGGGGGAGACGTCGTGCCGCGCAATGAATTGGAAGTTGATCTGTCAGCACTATCCTTATCTTCAGGGCAGATGTTTTTATTTTATTTGGCTTATAATTCCTTACTAAATGTAGTATTTCATCTCGATATACTCCATCTTTGATATGATTTAACTCAAGTTCCTCGTCAGTATAATTCGCTTCTAATACTGAAGAAAGTGACACAGAGGTTATTGAAAACGAAAAAATTTCGATTGACAAATTAGTTGGTATTCTCGACACAGCAATTATAGGACTTGAACAGCGGAACTTTGTAACTAAACAAGAAATTATGTCTGTTTAATAGAATTAAAGAGAAAGTATTATCACATAAAACGAAGCAACTTAAACAACTTACATTGAAAGAAATGTTTAATAAAGTAAACAAATAAATATTAAGCTTTTTCTTTTTGTAAATTTTGATACCCTTTAGATCATAATTGTTCTTTATTTCATAAATTATGGTTTCATATTTTTAATTTTATAATTTCTGCATGCCATCTTACCAGATTTAAACTGATGATCTATAATCTGGAATTGCCGAAGTCCCGACGAGTCCGGATTAACGACTTTTGACTGTAGTACCCTCAGCACAAAATAAAATTGTAGAAGCTATTTTACTAAAAAGAATATACCTGTATAATTTCATCAATGAAAAGAATCACCAATATAAATTCTAGAAATTGTTCAGTAAATTTCCATAATCATAGGATTAATTAGTTGGGAACTCATCGCATCATTGGTCATTATGAGGTAATTCAAGTTCGGGAGATAAAGAACTGTCCGCCCCCCCTTTCTTCTTTTTTTCGCAGTGTACTTGGGATTCTTTTTAAATTTTGTATAATGGATATTGTCAAGTGTTTGCTTCATTTGAAAGCTCTAAGTTCGCTTTTGTCAAATAATACTCTTCTTAGGCGAATCAGCGATATGACTGATGATGTAAAAGAGGCATTTGTAAGTCGTATCAAGTATACTAAATTCGGATTATAAATGGATGAATAGACTGACGTCACTGGGTGGGTGGTTTCAACAGTATTTGTTTGTTACAGTTATTACCAAGTTATTCATTTGAGATCTCTACCAACTAGCATATTCATTGAATGAAATACTTAATCTTTTGGAGGAAAGGAAAACGTGGGAAAGGTTTTAGATACACGGAAAAATGATCAATCCTAACGCTTGAGGCCTTTCCAATGTTAAAGTAAGGAAAAAAGATGTGGGAGCACCCATTGCGTTTTTCATAGACATGTGTTCACTTTGCAAAAAATACGCTCTACGATAGTATTGAATGATGCTATTGAAAATTAGTTTTAACATCTTAGAACCAGGCTCTTCAAACTAGTATGTGAAAACATGGAAAATCATTCCCAGTCGCTTCTGCTACACGATAAAATAAGGTATTTGTTTCGAAGAAAAAGCTAACGTGCTTGGTGGAGCTGTATAAATAAGTGACAGCATTTTTGATGAACCATGACAGCACATTAACAAATAAGTAACAGTACATTAACAAGATTTTAAGCGATTATTACTGGGTGGGCAAGCTAGTCTGTTTGGCCAATATTTGTAGCAAAATAAACGAAATGAGTCTATAACCGCAGCCACAAATTTTGAAGCAAAAACTAAAGTGCTTTTTTTGAAAAGGGAACGTATGCATTATTTGTAGTGCATAGGAAAAATACATCAACTGTTTCCCTCTTACAAAACACTCTTTCAATGAAAATAACGTCAGGAATTCATGATAAAACAGAGTCAAATGCACCTCGAAGATCTGCAATCAAAGCACTAGAAAGTGCTGGGTATTAAAATGATTACTGAATGAGTTTAGTATGAAAATATATAAATAAATCTTTCAGCTATGTAGAATCATGAATTGTATATTTTACAACAAACTAAAAATTCCATTTAAAAATCAGAATGTATCCGAGTTTTGGCTGCATTTAGAAGAATTCAAAATCTTGTCACAGGAAGCAAAATTAGCAATGTTGTCTTTCTCAATTATATATCTTTGTTAAATAGTGCTTTTAGCAGGTCAAAATAATAATAATAATAATAATAAACGCAGAAATGCAGAACTAGATACTTACTTAATTGATATCAACTGCATTTAAAATAGTAAAAACTGCCATTCACTGGCGTCTATCTCATTAAGTGTTTAAGCATTATTTCATGTTGTATATTAATTTAGGCCTTCTGCTGTACTGCAGTGCACTCTAGTTGCAGTGTAGTGCACTAGTTTCTATTTTAACACCATAGTTGTTAAAATAGAAAAGTTCTTCTATAATGATTAATGAAATTCTGAATAGCAAGTAATGTACATATATCGTATTTGAATTAAATTGGCGGCATTGAGTTTATTGTATTGGCCCTTATGGACCTCTTTTACTGTTGCTGTCATTTGTAGTGTGAAATCTCTTGTAATGCAAATAGTTTGATTTATTTATCCATGGAAGAATGTTTATACACTGACTACCAATAAGTATTTGGACACCTATGCAAATGACGATATCTGCGGTCCCAAGGTACGCCACGGACTCCGCCGGTATATATCGTGTAGGAAACAGCATTGGATTTAGTCGTATGCAAGATGCCTCGCAGTTCGGAGCTCTCTGATTTCGAGAAAGGTATAATTATCGGGTATCACAATGTGGCCGATCCTTAAGGGACATATCTAGCGATCTGAAGTACCCAATATCGACAGTGGCCTATGTGATTAAGAAGTGGAAGGTGAGCGGTGATTGTCGGAATGTGCCCCGAGTCGGCAGACCGACGAGTGCTGTTCAAAGAAATTCGGAAGAACCGCACCCAACCGATAGCCCTCATCCGCGAGGAGTTTCAACAGGCATCCGGGAGGCGTAATGGCAGACCGCAGATTGAGTTGAACAGTGTTAAACGAATGTCGCATACTGCGCATGCCCAGAAAAATTTTGGCGTCATTATTATGTTGGCGCGATTTGAAAAGAAGATAAATACGGTATATGGTAGATGTACCGCCATGTGATTGTAAACAAATCTAGCTTTTAAATCTTCGTAGAGTATAATGTAAAGTAATTACTGTGTTAAAATGCGATTTTTTCCTGTACTACTCCAACAACTGAAAAGCTGAATGATACGATCAAGTATGGATTCGATTGAAGAGAGCAAAAAATGGGTAAAGGAAATCAGCGTAAATACAAATGCCCAGCGCAAAATCTCCAAACCAAATGCTATTGCAAGATTACTTTCAGATATGTGTTTTCTCATTTCAGTAAATTTGATATATTATAAATGCAAGTATGTTTATGTACTATGTCACAATATCATCTTTCTTAACACACATATAGTTCTTTTTTTTTTTTTTTTTTTTTAACATTTCCTAAATTTCTACATAATGAAACATTAAGAAAAAAGTTTTAAGGAATGATTTGTTTTCTTCAGAGGATTATAGCAAATGTTTGTAAATAACACTGAAGAATTTTACAGTTACTTAATGCTGTTTATTTAAATCTTTGAAATAAGGAGAAAAAACACGTCAACTAACATTAAAACAAACTGGACAAGAAAATCCAGTTTACATTACTGAATTATAACATGTAAACAAATTAAATCTAAATAACGAATAATTACGCACAGCATATGTTAACAAATATTAAATGCACCGTTACCAGCAAATTAGCCTAAATTAAAATGAAACATATATTAATAAATAAAGCAAATTCAATCAGTATGGACGTTAAAATAACGAGTAAACAAAGTTCCATAATATTGCAATTCTAAACATCACTGGACCAGACTCGACAGCAACGGACATCACGAATAAGCTAATGTAGGGTTGCTTACTCGCCAATATTTCTCCCCGCGCCAAATGTACACCATAAAGCATGCGCAGTAAGCGAAATTCGCTTACCACTATCAACTCAATGTGCAGTTTGCCATTACTCATCCGGGAGTATTATTTCAATGAATACCATCCGTAAGGAAGCACATCTGCTTGGTTTTCATGGTCGTGCTGCTGCCCATAAGCCTTTGATCACAAAGTCCAACCGTGCTGCTCGGTTAATGTGGTGCAAAGCACATCGAAATTGGACTGTAGATCAGTGGAAACGGGTTCTTTGGAATGACGAATCAAGGTTCACCCTTTACCGTTCGGATGGCAGGGTCTGGGTTTGTCGTCTACCTGGAGAACGTCTCCTGCCAGAATGCATTGTGCCAACAGTCAAGTTCGGCGGAGGTGGAATTATGGTCTGGGGGTGTTTCTCCTGGTATGGGCTGGGACCCATGGTCCCCATTCATGGTAAGCTCAACTCCGATGCCTACTGCACTATTTTGGATGACAATGTTCTTCCTACCTTGTGGCAGTTTTACGGGTTGGACCTCTGTTACTTTCAGGACGACAATGCCAGTTGTCGTGTTTCGACGTTAACCAAGGCTTGGTATGGTGCCAATGGAGTTCATCGAGTGGACTGGCCTGCCCAGAGTCCAGACCTGAACCCTATCGAGAACCTCTGGTACAAGTTGCATAGCCGAATTCAGGGGTGCACTACCCGTGCAAAATCGGTAAAGGAACTTCTATGTCTTCTCCAAGCCTAGTGGAAGAAAATACCACTAGCTGTCATACAAAGACTTGTGGAAAGTATGCTCCGGAGGATCCACGCTGTAATTACCTCTCGTAGAGGCTCTACCAACTATTGATTTTGAATAAAGTTAGTTTTTCTTTCTATCACAGGTGTCCAAATTCTTATTGGTAGTCAGTGTATATGTCCACGTTTTGACAGTAACATATATGTTGTTGTTACTAATGGCTTTATTGGATGGATCAATACAAACATATAAAATAGCTCAAGTATCGCACAAGAACAATGATATATAATAAAAAAGATAAATAAACCTGGGAACAAAAGTAAAAAATTAAAAATTTAAACAACGACGAAAGGAACATGAGAGTACCAGTCTCTGCAAGGAGTTCATGAAAGTTCTGGCATTCCAGTATAGTTTGCTTATTTGCTATCTTATATCGTTTCTGAGACTCTTTATCTAGTTCTGGGTATATAAGAAGATGCGGTCGCGGACACTTAGCCGACGGGACACTTAACCGACACCAGTTAGCCGACAGGACATTTAGCCGACAGGACGTTTAACTGACACGGACACTTAGCCGACAGGACATTTAGCCGACACGGACAATTAGCCGACAGGACATTTAGCCGTCAGGACATTAAGCTATAGGACAGTTAACTGTCAAGACACTTAGTTAACAGGACACTAAGCCGCCAGTGACCTTCAGCTTACACGTAACCAATAATTATTTAAATTTACAATCAATTAGAAAATTTCTCGACTTTCCCCATCACTTCAATATTTAAGTTATTTTTTTCACTTATCAGTAAAATCCAGTTTTCGATTCTTGAAGATCTCATACGTGCTTTTAGTTATTGTGTTAATTTAGCATTGTTTGATAGTTTGATAATGTATCATGCTGTTTGGTGTACATTGGCCAAATCGAAAAAGCGCTGAAATTTCTCGTCAGGGAATATGAATTAAAGGAATTTTTTTTAGCTAAGTACGGCGGTCACTTAATTACATTGTAATATGGGATCTTCAAAAATTATCCGTAAAGTTTTTTCATTTAATCAAGTTTCACATCATTAATAATTTTTCTTGTTTACTTAATGATATTAATTTTCCAATCTCGCTCTTCCAAACGCTTTCACATTTCTAATATCTTTACGTTACATTACTATTTTGCTTATCACATCGTGTTACATTCCTTCCCTTAAAAAATCGTTTGGCTCCTCCCAGTAATGAAATTCTCTTTTCCTGTCATGAAAAATCTGAATAACCAATAAAAAAAATCTGAATACCAATAAAAATTATTGGTATACTTGAATTATACTTTTTATAGAAACATATGGCAGGGAGGTTTAGTTTAGCAAATATATTTTATTTTGTTATTAAAAACAATTAAAAAACTGAATTTTTAAGACCAGCAAAGGTATAAATTATTTATGACCTCTATAATTTGCAGTTTATGCCGCCATCCTTGAGATAAAAATTCTGTAACTTTTTATTGACCACGCTTCTCGTTTAAAATACTTACTTAGGTTAATGTTTAAAGCCCTAAACTAGTGCATAATGTTGAATTTAGAAGGAAAATATTTTTTAAAGTTTTGTTTTGTTCATAATTGAAGCTGCAGAAGGAGGGGCCACAAAGTAGGGTGGAGCAAAGCAACACATCGTGAAAAGTCGTCGTAATGTAGTGCCATCTAACAATGCTAGATTTAACTATATCTATCACGTAAATAGATAATATTATTTACTATGTTTTGAAAGCCTCGATGTGTACTTTGCAATATAATATGTTATATTAATGTTTTTCTTATAAAAATAACTTTTCTCAATAATGTTAAAAATGTATAAATTTTCATTTCTCATTATTTTTTTTTTCTCTCTTTCATTCCTTCTCTTTCTCGTTTTTGGTTTAGCGGCCACCTAACAGAAGTAAGTTTGGTTTATGTAATTACGGCAAAGCCAAAGGGCTATTTGCCTAAGGGAAGGGATGCCTTCATGGAGGAACTTTCTAAGGAAAACTGCCTCGTATACATGTTACACATGGGAAAAAACTACGAAAACAACCTGTCTGTTCGCGGGATTCAAATTCATACCGAACTTCCAGTGTTCAATGACTTTACCTCTCAGCAGCTGCTGAGTCTAACAGAAATAGAGTGACCGTTTTACTTAATACATTACCAGTCTCTTCCAATGAAAATTGCCTTTTTAGGATGGAACTTTATTAATACATTCAGGAAAATGAGCACCAAAAATTTTCCCATTACCATGTAGCTAAAACCGAAAACGAGAAAACGAAGGAATGAAAGAAAAAAATAAAATGAACAAAAATGAAATGAAAGTTTATACATTTTTTAACAGATATTGAGAAAAGTTTTATATTAATAGAAAAACATTGTATGATCTTAAATTCATTTAGTGCGAAAACAAGTTACTACTACTTGCGCAAATGCTGCAAAGTAAGTTAATAATAATTTATTTACTAAAAAATATTGATTAATTGATTATATTATCTCCTAAGATTATTTTTATTAGAATTATCTTAAAAGAGTGAATCCATAGTTAGTAAGTTCAATTTCGAAAATTGTTTTAAAGTAACTTGAATGTAAATTGTTAAAAATGTTTAACGGGGATTTGAATTAAATCATGAATAACAAAATTTCAATTGTAAAAAGAAATAAAGGTACTATTCGGTTTCGAGGGCCGTAAAAAATCGCCAAAGTATTGTTGATGCCAATGCTGCCAAGAATATTTGCGGCAACCCTAATAATTGTGGCAAGAAAGGAAGTATAATAGTAAATAACTATTTAAGATTGATGATTTAATTTAGATGAAAGGTTAATTTCATATAATACGTTTTTTATTATTATAATTTATATGAAAAAGGCTAAACACGACTGACTGGAAGCATAAGAGTAAATAACTATTTCAAATCATTATTATAATTTATATAAAAGTTGCTAAACATAACTGAATGGATGCCTGCATCGCTATTTCGCTACCGACTTATCGCTAAAGCATAATTCCATCTCGTTGGTTGTTCAAACGTAATTTTCTATAGTGAATGATGCTTTTTCTATGAAAAAATTCTCGGTAAAGTGCAGAATCGCCCATTTATTTGTTTGCTTCTTTTTACAAGGGTAAAAACAATTGGATTTTTGTCAATTTTCTTTTACAAAAAGTAAAAGAAAATTCATTCATCGACCTATTTTCACTTAAAAAAAGTGAAAATAGGTCGATGTGTACACAGATAAAGTCAAGGGTGTGCGCAATGTCATTTTTGTGCAATTCTAGGATTTTTTTAAAGTGAAAATATGTCGATGTGCATATGGACACCGAGTATGTGCAATTCTTAAAACGCGTCAAGCAGTGGATGATTCTGCACTTACCCAAAATTCTATTGCCGACTTTTCGTCATGGGCAAATCCCATGACGAAAGTCAATATCTAGCGGGTTTGCTAGATTTGGCGCTTTTGCGCATACATTTTCGCTGCAATTTTTTTACGGCCCTCGAAACCGAATAGTACCGAAATAAATTAAAAGCAAGTAATTAAATTAAAAGCAAGTAATCATTGCCATTGATCGGAAATTAGTTGACTTTTCAAGGGGAACAAACCAACTCCCGTTCAATGAACAATAATTAATAAATAAATACGAAGGTGTTTCGTCTTTACTCGAGCAATAAGGTTAAGCCAAACCGGCAATTCAAGTCAGGCCAAATATTTCCGTGAATAGAAGGGATTATGAGCCAATGCTGATATTCAAAGAACTTATTCCTATTAAGCACTTTAGCCAATTCAATTTTGAGTGAAAAGCAATTTCTTTAGTAAATTTCTATAAAGCTCGAGTAGCCGTCCCCCGACACCCTCGTGTTTGCATTTGAGTTCAATATTATTTGTAAAAATTAAACATTGGAAATTGTCATTATGAAATAGAATTCAAAGTAGTTGATATAAACATTAGAAAATTACAAAATATAAGATAAATAATGAAAACTTTGCAAAAACAAATCAAAAATAATATAAAAATAAAAAATATAATAAGAAAAGTGAATGAACATGAAGATATAAGGGCCAGAAAAAGTATTAATTAACTTACGTTCTTTCTAGTGGGGAGTGGGCAAAGTGTTCTCTTCGCGTCTGACTCAGAAGTGTAGTGTTTCCGAAAAATATAAAAACATTAGTATAACCTATTACGGTACTTTTCCGTTTTGCCGGCGCAACCAATAAAGTCGCCAATATTGGTACAACTGATGCCAAACGAAATATCCTTCCTGGTAACCTTTTACGCCTCGTTTTCAAATCAAATCGCAGCCATTTTTTTCCAGATTGATTGTTTCTTTCAATACTGGCATACGAATACATATAATATTTATCAGATAAGATAAGGCCATCTGCGGTAATTAACATTCTGAAGTCGGCTGGTACAGCAGTTGTACCAGGAAAATGACTTTCTTTGACGCCGGCTGTGGTACGACTGTCGTACCAGCCATGCCCTCCCTATTTTAGAGAATCGCCTATCTGTAGATCTCTGGGTGGTCCATTGTCGCTGCTCAGAGTAGCCGCTGGCTACGCATTATTTTCCTCTTCTTATCAGTTGGCTACATTTTGGCAAAAACCGCAGTTTCGTCTCGCGCTAATATACTTGAAAATCAAATAGAGGCAATCTCTCTCTCAAACTGACCCATAATTTTAATGCTAATTTTTTTTAGTACTGACTTTTGCTATGATTAAAACGTCAGCGATTTTGCACGCTCTTTAAGTTTACCATATTTAATGGTTTTTAATCATAGCAAATAAGAATAGATTAATCTTTTAGATTTAATGCCCTTCTAGAAAATAGGTAAAACCGCTTTTATCGTTTACTTCCTTTTTATACTTATGAATAATAAGATTTTATTTTGACATTTTTTTTGGAGTGCATAAAACCCTTAAGAACTGTTAACACTTTCAAAGTGCTTCTATTATGTAGGCAATTTTGTCTGATCTATCAGGAGATAAATAAGAGACAATTGTATGCATAATGCGAGTAGTTTTTGTGATTTTCATTCATTCAGTGATTGCTTTCAATGATTTTCATTGATTGTAAATTAAATAAAATCAATTTATCTTTAGACCCTCTTTTAGGATGAGATCTGCCAAAAAGTATTTAAATATCAGTAAAGCTCACGTTACTTTTAAGATACTTTATGCAAGAAATGAAAGATGAAATGAAATCTGGTCAGGAAAAGATGGAAGCTGGTCAGAAAAAGTTGCAAACTGATCAATTAACGTTTAAACACGAAATAAAAGTTGTTAAGGAATCTGTTAAAGAAGAAATAAAATCCGTACAAGTAAAGATTGAAGAAAGTCAATACGAAATGAAAAGAGAAATTGCCTGCATAATAGAAACCAAATTCGATGCTATGGAAGGCAGAATAGATGTGGTTGAAAATAAAGTTGGGCATATTGAAGAAAAAGTTTCTTCCGTAAAAGTTCAAATTGAAGAAAGAGTTTCTTCGGTGAAAGAAGAAATAGAAGAAAGAGTTTCTTCTGTAAAAGAACATATAGAAGAGCCAGTTTCTACCCTCGAGCAGCAAATTTATGATAGAGTTTCAGCCGTTGCGAAAGAAGTCGATACTTTAAAGAAATTCGTAGCGACGGCAGGGAGCAGGAGTGATGATTTTAAATTCTTACCGATGCTTGCTCATCCACCTCTGAAGCTATCCACATATGATGGGAAGACATCCTGGCAAGTGTATAAGACCCAATTTTCTATAGTTGCGGATGCGAATGGATGGGATTCCCAAGGCCTGTCATCTCGCCGCTTCTCTGCGAGCAGACGCAGCGGATATACTGCAGACGCTTCTCGAAAACCAAAGACTTGACTTCGAAGCTCTATCCGGCGCATTGGAGCTGCGCTTTGGCGAGAAATGTTTAAAAGACTACAGCAGACTTCAATTAAAATCCCGTCAACAGAAGCCCACTGAATCACTCCAGGAACTTGCCACGGATGTTGAAAGGCTGTCCCACCTCGCCTTTACGGAGTGCCCGAGAGAAACGAGAGAAATTCTGTCGCTGCAATATTTCACCGATGGCATCCGGGACCCTGAAATACAGAAAGCACTGCGAATGGCGGATGTTAAAGATTTGAAAAGCGCTTTAGTGTACGCCATGAAATTCGAGACAGCCTAGCAAGCCACTTGTCGAGACCGCCACCCAGTCAGAGCTGCTCAAGTCCAAGAGCCAGGGGATCAAGTCACCGCTCGTCTAGACGATTTAACTAGACAACTGAACGCCTTGAGACGGAATATTGGTGAGAAGAAACCGACCGTTAAGTGCTGGAACTGCGGTGCTGAAGGACACATACGACGAAACTGCAGAATACCCCAGGGTACGGATGTTAAGACCGCTCCTAACAAACAGCAGGGAAACTAAATAGTGGCGATCTCGCGGGGCGGAGGTTGCCAGATAAAGAAAAGCCCTAGTTTAAAGCGCTTCAGATTTCTGCAGTGAGAGGGGGCAGTAATGGACTTTTCATAATAGGATATATTAATGGAATTCTCTGCAATATGACGATAGATACAGGAGCCAACGTTACCATCATCCGAAAAGATTTGGCTCAACAACTGGGAAACAATCTTATTTGGATGCCGCCCTGCGTTACCCTCCAGACTGTGTCCGGTGAGAAGATCGACATCGACGGAAAAGTGAACGTTAACATCACGTTTGGAAGTGCCGCTTACCATCACACGGCCTATGTAGCAGAGATCACTGATTCTTGCATACTCGGATTGGACTTTCTAAGGAAATACAATTTTTCCTTGCACTTTAAAAATAACGAATTGCATTCTACATCTGAGGACATAGCCCTATTCGGAATTAATGATGGAGTGAAATCTATCCACAAAATTATAGCTCAAGATGATATCACAATACCCGCAAGAACTGAGTTTTTACTTCCAGTATCCATAGCCGAAAATAGAAATTTCCGCTACGGCATCATAGAATATCCCAATAACTGTAATAGCCCAAAAGGAGTACTAGTAGCCTCAACACTCGTCGACCTATCCAGAACGGTTATCCCGGTGAGAGTCGCCAATGTAACTGAGAAGGCGAGAGTTATTAAGAAAGGTGAAGTGGTTGCTGCATGTACTCAAGTAACCAGCGTTAAAAGAATGAGTAACATCCAAGAATCCGTGTCTTCAGAAAGCATTACATCATAGTTACTTCAGAATGCGCAATTAAGCGATGAAGAGAAGAATGCTGCCGATCGCGTCATTAAAGATCTTCAAGTTGTTTTGTCCCGCTCGTCTTCTGACGTCGAACTAGTTTGACACAACATAGAATAAATACCGGCGATCATCCCCGATCAAGCAACATCCAAGACGTCTACCGTTTGCTAAACAGGAAGAGGTGCGAACACTGTTAAAAGATATGGAAGAAGGCGATGTCATCGAGCCCTCAGTAAGTCCATGGGCATCTCCCATCGTCCTAGTCAGAAAGAAAGACGGCTCAACAAGATTTTGCGTCGACTATCGCCGGTTGAATGAGGTTACGAAGAAAGACAGTTACCATCTTCCTAGAATTGACGACATTCTAGACTCTCTGTCTGGAAGCAAGTGGTTCGCAACACTTGATTCAAAGAGTGGGTATTGGCAGGTAGAAATACAGCCTGAAGACCGAGAAAAGACGGCATTTACTACGGGACAAGGGCTTTGGCAATTCAAGGTGATGCCGTTTGGACTGTGTAATGCGCCGGCAACATTCGAACGTCTTATGGAGACTGTTTTGAAAGACCTTTCCTACGAAGCCTGCTTGATATACCTGGACGACATCATCATCGCCGGAAAGAGTTTTGAAGAACATTTAGAAAATCTTAGGAAGGTGCTTCAGAAACTGAAAGAAGCCAATCTGAAGCTGAAACCCGCTAAATGCAAATTGTTCCGAAAGGAAGTGACTTACCTGGGGCATATCATCTTTGCAGAAGGTGTGCGCACGGATCCTGAAAAGGAATCAGCGGTTAAATCCTGGAAATGTCCCGAATATGTCCATCAGCTGAGAAGCTGCCTAGGGCTTTGCACCTACTATAGGACATTCGTGAAGGACTTTTCTTCCATCGCAAGACCCCTTCACAAGTTGACAGAGAGCAACCAAAAGTTCTTGTGGACCAAAGAATGCGACGATGCATTTAACACCTTAAAGGAGGCTTTAACATCTACTCCAATCCTGACGTATCCTCAGCACGACCGACCATTTATTCTCGACACTGACGCGAGCAATGAAAGTGTCGGTGCTGTTTTCTCCCAAGAAGTAGACGGCCAAGAACGTGTAGTGGCGTACTGGAGCAAGTGCCTGTCTAAACCGGAGAGGAATTATTGTGTCACCAGGAAAGAGTTGCTCGCCATAGTTAAACCTGTAGAACAGTTCCATCACTATCTATACGGCAGAAAATTCCTGCTCCGCACCGATCATGCATCATTGACTTGGCTTTTAAATTTCAAGAATCCTGAGGGTCAAATAGCCAGGTGGATACAGAGACTCCAAGAATATGACATCACTATCCGTCATCGTAAGGGATCATCACACGAAAACGCCGACGCCCTGTCTAGAAGACCTTGCCAAGAAAGCTGCCGATATTGTTCCAGGGTGGAAGCGAAATACGAGCTGCTTACTCCGGTCGCAAGACAGCCCTCAGGGGGCTCACTTTTGTGAGTACGGGTGTGGCAATCCCGAGGTACCCTAGCCCTTCAGGGGATCATCTTCTTGGTGAGACGGGTGTCACGATCCTGGAGCCCCAGTGATCTATCCTCTTTTCCGTCTCCTCTCCTCTTGGCTGGTACTTTTTCCCTTCCCTTCTCCCTCGTGGTTTCTCTCTACGGAGTTTGGGGCTCGTCACGAGAGACTGGAACAGACCTTGTCTCTAGTTCTCGAGTGGCGAGAAAACTGCCCACGTGTTTGCCGTGCGTGGAGACCCGTGTCGCTGGAAAGGAGGGTCCTGGTAGTTGAGGGGCGAGGTACTGTCCCCAAGACACTACTTTGGCCTCTGCTTCAGCTAAACGGGAGGCACCTTAGTCGTCCTCACGGGTGTCAATCGGCTGGTCACTAGTCCTTGTGTCAGTGGCTTGGGGTCAAGCTCTCGGGAGTACCTGCTTTCGGGAAAGCCGACTGTGGGGCTTCAGTTTGCGTATAGGTCCGGCTAGCCCTAACACAGGAATCTGTGTTCCCTTGTTGGGCTCCGTGGTGGGCGGGGCCGTCGGACCCGAATCTTTTCTATTTTCAATATGGCAAATACACATATTTTTTTATTAAAAAACTTTGAAGTCACTCCAGTCTTTCAACCTAGTTCTGAAACATCTACTACTAAACCAATCATTCAACCTAGTTCTGAAACATCTCCTACTAAACCAGTCACTCAACCTAGTTCTGAAACATCTGCTAATAAACCAATCATTCAACCTAGTTCTGAAACGTCTCCTACTAAACCAGTCACTCAACCTGTCGCTCAACCTAGTTCTGAAAATTCTGCAAAAAAATTACGGACAGATGCAAATAAAAAAAATCATAACAATAGTCCCGGTTTCCTAGTAATCTCTAGTCCTTCTGGCGAAATGCATAAGATGTCTCCTTTCGTAATAAACAAATACATCCAGTCTTGTATTGGTGAGCCGAGAAACATAAAGCGTCTCCGCTCCGGAGACTTGCTTATTGATACAAACTCAGCCACCCAGTCTGCTTCTTTACTTCAGATTACTCAACTTGGACAAGCCAATGTCACTGTAACACCCCATAAGTCACTGAATTATTGTCGTGGTGTAATCTCAGAATTCGACCTTCTGTATGTTTCTGAAGAAGAGATCGCTTCTGAGTTATCCGAACAAAATGTCTGCGGTGTAAGGCGGATCAAGATGCGTAAGGAAGGTAAGTTGATAGACACGAAACACGTGATCCTTACCTTCAACACGCCTGATCTGCCTAAGAATATTAAGGCCGGATATCTAAATATTCCTGTAAAACCTTATATTCCAAACCCTATGCGATGTTTCCAATGCCAGCGTTTCGGCCATTCTAAGACGTCTTGTCGTGGCAGCCTCACATGCGCCCGATGCTCACAGATTGGCCACGATTCTGATAATTGTACCGCTGCGCCTTTGTGTATAAATTGCAAGGGTGACCACCCAGCATTTTCTCGCTTGTGCCCAAAATGGAAATCGGAAAAAGAAATCCAGACTACAAAAGTTACTAAGAACATCTCTTACGCCGAAGCCAGAAGACTAGTCCAGAGCACACAGCTTCGACCAAATTCATCATACGCCAGTGCTGTTAAATCATATCGTACAGTTGCCACCCAAACATCAATAGGCACACAGACCCTACCAAATAAAACCCAACCGTCTACATCCAACAAGAAAAAAGAAAATGCAACCCATATAGTACAAAAGAAAGAAACAGTTATTCAAAGTAAGCCGAAAACTGCCACACAAAAAATATCAAATAAAAATAGAAGTCGCAGCAATAGCTCTCTTGATGACATGATTTCTGAATCTGCGGATTCAGACTTTATGGAAGTGGAAGAGGGTCTGGAATTTCCCAGGCATCTACTTCCACGAAAAACAAAAGAACAGCACAGGAAAAACAAAAACCATTCATAATGGCCACCCTCGTGTCATGGAACTGTCGCGGTTTCCACCGAAATTTGCTTGACATCAAATCTATAATAAATGTGTACCATCCTGTGTGCTTAGCAATACAGGAAACAAATCTGAAACCAGAACACCATGCAAAACTTCGGAGGTTTTCTTTCGTCAGGAAGGATAACCTTGCAGGTGAGCGTGCCAGTGGAGGAGTAGGTCTCCTCTCCTCACTGGATTATCCCTCAAATGTACTTGCTTTGACGACATCCCTCCAAGTTGTCGCTACTCAAGTAAATTTTGATATTGTTGTTTCATTTGTTTCTTTGTATTTGCCTCCAAATGAGCACATTTATCAGCAAGATTTAAATAATCTAATAGAGCAGCTGCCTGAGCCTTTTATCATAATAGGAGATTTTAACGGCCATAGTCCACTCTGGGGAAGTAAAGATACAAATTGCCGAGGAAGACAAATTGAGCAGATGATCGAAGATCACAGCCTTTGTCTCCTAAATAATGGGCAAGATACGTACTTCCATGAGGCTTCAAGGACATTCCACGCTCTCGATCTTGCCATCTGTTCACCATCTCTGTTGCCATTTTGCACTTTTAGTGTCGGAAATGACCTGTACAACAGCGATCATTATCCTATTTTTGTGTCTCTTGCACGAAGAGGAGCAAACCCCGTGTCGAGAGTCCCTCGTTTTATCCTGGACAGGGCAGACTGGGAACTCTTCTCTTCCTCCGCAGAGCTCACAGAGCAAATGGTAGAAGATGTGCATATCGATGACGCTGTGGAAGCTGTTACTAATACTATTATTCAGGCAGCTATGCTTTCGATTCCTAAAACATCAGGAAAAACAATAAAATATTCGAAACCGTGGTGGAATCGCCACTGTCATGAAGCACTGAAAAAACAGAAAAAAGCATGGGGTATTTTTCGTAGATATCCTACTCTGCGAAACCTCATAGCCTTTAAAAGAGTCAAAGCAAATGCACGGAAAGTAAGAAGGCAGAGCCAGAGGGATTCCTGGATTTCATATGTGTCCTCAATAACATCCTCTACGCCTAGTAAGCGGGTTTGGGAAAGAGTTCGAAAAGCATGTGGAATGTATAAAGACCACTCACTTTCCTTTCTGGAAAAAGATGGCCGAGTGATTAGCTCCATAGAAGAAATTGCAAATACAATTGGTGAGACATTTGCTGCCGTTTCTTCCAGCCGAAATTACTCACCTGCATTTCTTTCTATCAAGCAACGCTCTGAGAAAAATCCCATCGCTTTCAACTCTTCCAACTTTGAGCCGTACAATAGCGACTTTACTATGGTTGAATTAAGGAGAGCTTTTTTGCAGACACATAGGTCTTGTCCGGGTCTGGATGGCGTGTATTATGAAATGCTAAAGCATCTGTCCTATAAGTCACTGAGTGCCCTTCTCACACTTTACAATAGAGTGTGGAAGGAGCATACATTTCCCAGTGCATGGAGGAGAGCTGTTGTCATTCCTATTGCGAAGCCAGGGAAAGACCCGAGGAATCGCTCGAACTATCAGCCAATTGCCCTTACCAGCTGTGTTTGCAAACTGTTTGAAAAGATGGTAAACAGCCGCCTAGTCTACTTCTTGGAAAAGAATAATATTATATCGCCTTATCAGAGCGGTTTTCGAAAGGGGAGAACGACCGTAGACAATATGCTTCTATTAGAGACATCTATTCGAAAAGCCTTTGTCAGAAGAAGTCACCTTGTCTCAATATTCTTCGACATTGAGAAAGCTTATGATAAGGCATGAAGATACGGTATACTCCGGGATCTTCACGAGAGTGGCTTGCGCGGCAACCTACCAATTTTCATACAGAATTTCTTGAACGCTGGAACTTTTCAAGTAAGGATTGGCTCTGTTTTTCGGATGTTTTTC
Organism: Stegodyphus dumicola; assembly: GCF_044657685.1. Lineage (NCBI taxonomy): Eukaryota > Metazoa > Arthropoda > Arachnida > Araneae > Eresidae > Stegodyphus > Stegodyphus dumicola. The sequence goes on from NC_140776.1 coordinate 43,854,184, forward strand.
AACAGGAAGAGGGTGTGCCTCAAGGCTGTGTGCTTAGTGTAACGCTGTTCAGTTTAAAAATAAATTCTGTATTAAAAGAACTTCCTCATACCATCTTGGGATCACTATATGTAGATGATTTACAGATTAGCTGTCGAGGAGCAGACATGAGATACATAGAGAGGCAATTGCAGATGGCTCTGAATAAGATCCAAGAATGGTCAGACAAACAGGGATTTACTTTTACGAAACAGAAAACTGTGTGCGTGCACTTTTGTAGGAAGCGAGGTCTCCATCCTGAACCTGAGTTATATCTAAATGGTACAATTATTCCAGTTGCGCCCGAAGTAAAATTTTTAGGAGTGACGTTCGACCAAAAATTGACTTTCCTTTCTCATGTTTTAAACCTGAGAAAGAAGTGTCTCAAAACACTAAATATTTTAAAAGTGTTGGCGAACACCTCTTGGGGTGCAGAGCGTTGCTCCATGCTTCGCATTTACAGAACGCTGATCCGCTCTAGACTGGACTATGGCTCAGCTGTTTATGGATCCGCTCGCTCATCTGTTTTGTTAAAACTGGATCCTGTTCACCATCAGGGTTTGCGGATTTGTTCAGGAGCTTTCAGGACTTCTCCTGTACACAGCCTATATGTTGACTCTAACGAACCATCATTTTATCTGAGGCGTGAGCAATTGTCCCTTTTACAATATTTTAATATCTTATCCCAACCTGAACATCCCAATAAGCTGTGCTTACTTGATAATGAGTGTAACACTTTATTTGAAACACGTCCATCCTGCGTTCCTACCTTTCCTTTAAGACTTCGCCCTATCATTGAGGAACTTTCCCTCTCTGATATGCGCCCCCAAGCAGTACAGAACTTTGAAATCCCACCTTGGGAAAATTCACGGATTCAGCTTCTTGATGTTTTCAAACATCACGTGAAGGCAAGCACTAACGAGATCGTTTATAGACAACTCTTTGCTGAGCACAGGCACAAATATAGCAGTTATTATCCGATATACACAGATGGATCAAAGACAAATGATCATGTTGGGATGGCTTTTGTATTTGAAAATTACATAGAGGGCAGATGCCTGCACCATGCTTTCTCAGTCCTAACATCTGAACTGACTGCTATATATCATGGTCTTTTGTATATCTCAAAGCTCTGCCACAAAAAGTTCATAGTTTACACAGACACGTATAGTGCTCTTAAATCCTTGGAAGCTTTTCCCAACACTCAGAATCCTGTAGTAGTGGATGTTCTCAAAATTCATATAAATTTAACGATTCGAGGTTATGAAGTCCTGTACTGCTGGGTTCCTGGACATGCTGGAATAAAAGGAAATGAGCTTGCAGATATCGCAGCCAAATCTGCTGTTGAACTGTCCAGTCGCCTTATCCCTTTTAGAGATATCTGCAATGTCATCAAGGGAAAGGTCCGAAAAAAATGGCAGCAATTTTGGGATGTTCAGCATCACAACAAGTTGAGAAACGTCAAGCCTAGAATTGAGCATTGGGATATTGTTGGAAATCGTAAGGAGGACGTTCTTTTGACTCGCCTCAGAATTGGTCACACTCGAGTCACACATAACTATCTTCTCAAAGCTGAAAATGAGCCTGTTTGTTTTAATTGTAATGTTTGTTTATCTGTTCGTCATATTTTAATTGAGTGTCCATGTTTTAATAGTCTTCGCCAGAAATATTTTAATAGCTGTGACTTACCTCTCGACCGTTTAATCGGAAGAGAGGTGAATTGTAATTTATTTTATTATTTAAAAGAGATTGCTTTTATTACCAAATGTAATTTGTTTTGAAGACTGTGTCTTGAATTTTAATATGTGCTTTTTAACTTGTGTTTATATGACTTCATCCTCTGGATTTGGTACATTTATCTACTTGTTTTTATTGATTGAATTTTAATGTCATCAATTGTAATCATCCCATCTTGTGTTTGGCGCGTCATAACCATCTCTGGTTTTTGCGCCATAATCACTCACTCACTCACTCACCCGGTCGCAAGACAAATTACAACATCAACATCGGCTGATCGAGAACCGTGGAGTGATGATGAAGTCAGGAAAGACCAGCTGGAAGACCGCGACATTAAACCCATAATTCATTTAATGGAGTCGTCAACCAGAAAACCTACCTGGCAGGACATTTCTATCTGTAGTCCTACAACCAAACAGTATTGGGCATTCTGGGATTCACTTTACATTCGAAACGGCGTCTTATACCGGAAATTCGAATCGGATGATGGGAAGACGTTCCGATGGCAGCTGATACTTCCAAGATCCCGCATTCCTGATGTCCTTAAAGAACTGCATAACAGCCCTACGGGAGTTCACTTTGGAATAATGAAGACCTTACAGAGAGTTCGTGAGCGCTTTTACTGGAATAATGCAAAGGATGACGTGCAAAGGTGGTGCCGATCTTGCGATGCCTGTGCAGGTCGGAAAGGACCGAGGAGACGCAGCCGAGGCAAGCTGCAACGTAGGGGCGCCTTTTGAACGTATCGCCTTTGACATCCTGGGACCTCTGCCACGAACTGCTGATGGCAACAAATACATACTCGTTGTCATTGATTACTTCACCAAGTGGCCTAAAGCGTACTCTATTCCTGATCAAGAGGCTGTCACAGTAGCTGAGGTGATGATACAGCACTGGATTTCCAGGTTCGGAGTGCCTCTTCAGTTACATTCAGATCAGGGAAGGAATTTTACCTCGGCAGTATTTAAAGAACTATGCAAACTACTCTGCATTGACAAAACCCAAACGACGTCATTACATCCCCAGTCGGACGGCATGGTAGAGAGGTTCAATCGAACCATCCTTAATAACCTCTCATTAGTGGTTTCCAGAAACCAACAGGACTGGGACAAGAAATTACCACTCTTTTTACTGGCTTACCGCAGGGCTGTCCACGAGACTACCGGCTATTCTCCATCACAGATGCTCTTCGGTCGTGACCTTCGTCTGTTTTGTGATCTCTTGTTTGGTCGCCCTCCGGAGGCTCCTTCATCGCCTGAGGAATATATTCAAGATCTCCAGGCCCGGTTTGAAGTGATGCACAACTTTGCACGAGAGCGAGTCAACTTAGCGACGGAGAAGATGAAGACCCGATACGACACAAGAGCTACTGAACATCAATTCCACGAAGGAGACAAAGTGTGGTTGTGGAATCCGACTCGATGGAAAGGACTTTGTCCGAAATTACAGTCACCTTGGGATGGCCCGTACACAGTCCTCAAAAGGCTGAATGACGTCGTGGTTCGGATTCGTAAGTCTTCGAACTCTAAACCTAAAGTCGTTCATTACGACAGGTTAGCTCAATACTATGGCCATAGTACGTAATGTAAATAATTGTAAATAGTATAAGACCATGGTTCTTTTTTGTTTTTAACTGTGTATTTGTTTTGATTTGTTTAAGTTAGTTATTGCATTTATTGTTCATGTTGTTTGATATTGTAATGTAATGTTTATGCCTCAGTTGCATTTATGCCTCAGTTGTAAGTTTGGCTTCCTGCCCAGGGATTGTACTGCCCGGGACGTGCAGTCCTTGGGAAGGGGGCTGTGTTACGAATTTGGTATTTAAAAAGCTAATGTTAGTTCAGTTATAAATTAAATGGTTTTATTTCTCGCGTAGTGCAGCGCATGACGAATATTAAAAGAAAGCTAAGCCGGAAAATTGAAAATACAAGAGCTTGTGCATTAAATAAATAAATAAGTCTTTTTGATTTCGAGAAAGTACTGGAAAATTCTAGCACGTGATTTTAAAATGTTATAAAAGGAGGAAAACATCTCAGTTTGTAGTAGTTGCTTAGTTTGTTGTTGTTTAGAAAACTGCTCTTGTTGATTGTAGCGAATTCGCGAATTAGCTTTCTTTAGCTGTTTTGAATTACGTTCTATTGGACATTTGAGTAGTTAAAAGATAACTACTGTGAGATATTGTAATACTGCATGATAATTTGAGAAGATTTAAGCATTTTTGTTGTGATCATAATAAATTTTTGTTCATTTTGCATCGGACTTGTGCATTCATTTCATAACGAACCCGTACGCACGCAACAATATTAATAGCAACAGCCATTTAGTTTTTCTTTTTCTTTCTTTTTTTTTTTTATTCTGTATAGTGTGCAAAATCTACTTCTGTAACCGAAAATCAGTCAGGGCTTGTATGTTTGAAACAAGGATTAAGGATTTGTATGTTTGAAATGTCGGCACTTGATTTTTGACAAGAATGTGAACCGAAATTTCAACCGTGGATCTCCATACACTTCTCCTAACATAACAAAAAGTTTTTTTTTTTTTGAAAAAGTAGGAACGAAGCCTATATACGAATTACAAGGTATACACGGTTACAGGCTCTGAATAATAATTTGCGTATGACTGACTAATAAAGATGCGTATTTATAGCTTTTATTATAGATGGGACGTTAATCAAAGCGACGGAACGGCCAAGAAATTGTAAGAAACGTACTCTTTGTTTCAAAACGATATGTCAAGTCACTTTATCTTGAATCCTATTAAATAGGTTTAATTACTTTGATAGAATGCCAACAAGAGTCATCATCGGTTGTATTAATTTAATACTTTTTTTTTAAATAAAAAGTACTCATTCAGTTTGTGTATACTAAAATCAACTAAATCAACGATTCTCAAATTGTGGTATGCATATCTCTAGGAGTCCGCGAGGAACTTTCGGCGTGTTTTCAGTTTTTAGGACTAAAAATGAGTTTTTTGCCAAAATTTTCTTCAAATTGCTAACCATGATTTTACGTTCATTGGTGCCTTTCCAAACAATGTTGTTCCATGAAAATACTTCTTCAGTCATAGTATATCTTAAATGTGAGTTTTGCAACTGGGAAAATTGGAGCTGGGCTTCTGCTTGAAAGTTTTAACTGATTAAATCAGCTTCTTTTTCGGAATTTAAGATTTCAAGTCTAGAATTGTGATAAGAAAAGTTTGCGCAGGAGTTTATTTTTGTCCATTATCTTCGAAAAAAATTACTATTAATTATATTTCTAAATGTTAAAATATGTTTCTCATTTTATTTTGTTAACTGATTAAAACCTTTTCTTATAATCTGTAATGTTCAGTCATAGAATTATTAAACGGTTTTGAGATACCTTACTTGCAAATATATTTGTATAGTAAATTAAAAACTTTCTCAGTAGGGTTTGCAGATTGTTGTAAATGTTTTTCAAAATCTAGAGGCAAAAATTTTATGTTTGGGGACTGTAAACTTTTAATCATGAACGAAGCGGTATAATCTGTAAAAAGCTTAAAAGCCACTGAATTAAAGGACTTTTTAATGTTGAATTTTAAGCTGAATCTTACAATTTTTCTCTCAAAAGGAAAGGCTCTAGGTTGATAGTGTTTGGGAATATGTTTGAGGTAATTAGTGATTTTACACTTCTGGCTGTTAAAATTGTTATACCATGAAGGTATTAGCAGAATATTATTGCTATTGTTGTGTAGCATGCGCCTTAGGCAACTTCAGCATCTGTTATATAACTGGGCATGGAGTCGAATAAACTTTGAATGGCAGTTACGGACATAGCAATCCACGCTGTTTTTGTGCTAAAATCTTCTGACTGTCGGGCCGCCATCCGCCGTGTTCTTTCTCGAAATTGACGTGAAAGTATACAGTTAGTACGGCGGGACTATACCTGTAAGACCCAATGGGGAAATTCTGGTGTCATACCCACTTCTGCCTGTACCTGGTTGGCAGTTGTATCAGTCTGCCTTAGACATTGATTAAACTTTTTCAATTAGTCTGGAAAACTTGTTGACCAAAGCAGGAGTTAAAACCCTCTGTGTTGAAAAAATTAAGACATCGTCAGCAACATGAGATCTCGTCCTGTTCTACTGAAAAGTGAGGCAAGAGGAGATCGGAATGTTTGCCACCGTCATGGGCATTAAAACCTGAACCAGTGGCTAATCAATGTACTTGAATATGCAGAGTAAAGTTAGTCATTATTGTTATATTCAGAGCTACCCCATGCGATTAATCCAAACGCTAGGTCGGTATAACGATGATAAATGCAGGCTTCCAACATTCCTTCCCTGTATTGCCACCCCCCTCCCCGCACACACAAGTATGGCAATTATGATGCTACAAATAAAAGCGGGATTCGGCAGAGATTAGGACTTAATGCCATTGAACTTGTAGGTGTGGATATTTTTTTATTGTCAGGGAAAGCCAAGGCATTTGTCGTCTAGCTGACAATCCAGGACGTTGCAGACGTCGTAACTTTGGATGGGTAACGTATCCAATCTCCTGACCTAGGATACATGATGTGGCTGTAAAATCCTTAATAGGGATGCGGATAAGATGTCTTTCGTCTCGGACATAGGTGGTTGTGTGGGTAGGTAAGTGATTGAGATTCTGCACGTTATTCTGACTGGTCCTTCTGGATGCACTGAATGCAGATTTTCATAGAATTCAATGGATCTCAATCAATGCGAACAGCAAATGCGCGATACGGTAAATAGTCTCTAACATAAAAGGCGAAATACGATTTCTGAATGAAAATTCAACATATCAGTCTTCTTTTTATATTGCATTGAGATACCATTATTCTTTCTTGCATGCCGGGAAATGCTAATCATTTTCATGTCCCAGCATGTTCAACTTTTCATACAAATTTTAGGTTTATTGTGCACTACCATCATGGTGGAGCATTTTTTAATGACCAGCAGTGTACTTTGAGCTAAGAATTTTGATTTCAAATGCTATAGATTTAGGTTTATTTGATTCTGTCAAAGCAGTCGAGGACTATTTGGCTAAGAGAGGGACGCCGGCGTGGAGGACTTTTTAAGGTAAATTGGCTCGTATACGCGTTATACAGAGGCTGTTCGCACATTTTTTAGACGATTTTGGTAAGCGGTAATAAAAAATCGTTTGCTGCAAAAGAAGTAATTGTAATTGTACTATGTTTAAGTCAAAATTATCGTCTGTGGCTTGAAAGTTTTGTTTTTATTCAAAATGGCGAATTTAACAAAGCAGTGGTTCGAAGGCTACATTTACACTCTTTCCGAAGAGAAATATGGATAAAACTTAAGAAACGAAAAAACGCAATGTGCATCGTCTTCTTCCAAAGCATATCGCTCAACGCAGGACACGTTGCAGAATTCTATATGAGAAACACTTATCCAAAGAAAAATGGAAAACAATTGTCACAATAGATGAAGCATGGGTGTATTTAAATGATTGTAACAAAAAAGAGCCATTTATTATCATAAAAGGGGGAAAAAATTTAAGTACGTGGTTCAAAGAATCGAAAGAAAGTTTTTCTAACGGATTCATGATTGTTGCTGGTTTTTCTTATAATGGCAAGTTAAAAATAAAGAGAGTGAAAAAAAAAAAAATGTCAAGATTAACTCCAAATACTATCAGGAACATATTTTATCGCCAACTTTTCTGAAAGAAATACCATCGCTTTACCTACAGTGCCATCAATCTGTGAGACTCCATCAGGACAAAGCTACAGTCATACATCAAAATCCATTGTAAATTTCCTAAAAGAAATGGAACAAAAAACTGGTATCAAGGCCATACCCTTCACTGATATCCCTACTAAATCTCCCGATGTGTCACCTATGGATTTTTGTGCTATCGGACTTTTAAAAACTGCATTATCCAAACGTTGTCCCAAAACCCTAACAGGACTCTGGAAAGGTGTTCGGGAGGAATGGGATAGAATATCTCTTCTGCCACTTCAAAAGGCATTGTTATCCTGGAAATTGCGGTGTCAAAAGATAGTTCAGAATAAGGGATGTCAAATAGAACATTTAAAACACAAGAATTTTATGAATTTAGTTTTGTGAATACAATATACGTCGTCTAAAAAATGTGTGAACAGCCTCTGTACATGGGGAAAACCATGAAAACGCCCATGCAGCTGCCGTTCACGGGAATCAAATCTCAGAGGGACTATAAGTTTTCAGTGACTTTACCGTTTGGCCGGTTTGGACCCCCAAATGCAAGTAATTAAGTAATTGGTTGAAGCAACAAAATGTAGTTTCTAATATTTTTTTTTTTTTTTTTCTTTGATAATCTGTTTAAAACGTTATAATTTAATCTGTGACAAACTTTAAATAATTCAATATTAAAATGAAAGAATGGAGAGTAATTCGGTTGCTTAATTATTGAGTTATTAAATTTTATTAGAAATGCGCCTAGTGAGAACAATGACTACAAGTATTATGCTAGCCGTTATTTTGTTCATATTGCATATTATAATTAATAAGAAAATGCAGGGAAAGAATTTACTAAATTTGATTTACAGATCAGTAAATTTTAATAACAGATAACAAAACATTTATTGGTTATTGTGTCGTTTAATATAAGTCTTTCTCTCTTATAACAGCATGTACAATATAAAGACACCACATTTAAAGTAATATACATCTTTTTAATAAATAAACTGTGACATTTGCTGTTAATTATTAGTTTGTTGATGTAATGTCCACTAAAGCATTAAACCAGCCTGTGATATTGTTTTATTAATTTGTTGCAGTAATTGATTGATGCAATAAAATGTATGTTCCAATTTTTCGATTTTATAGAGGATTTAACAAATAAAAATAACAGGATTCGTATATTTCGCATTATAAATAGTGAAAAATGCCTTTGTTTGAGTCATCGCTGTTTAAAAGCCGCATATAAAAGAATAGAAAGTGAATGAAATGACAATGCTTATTTAAGTTTTCTTGGGTAATATCTTTGTGGTTCGCGCGGGTTTTTCAAACTCAGAAAAATGCAGAGGAGATATTGTCATTTCTTCTTTCATCTTCTGAGTTCCTTTACATCCCGGGAGCAATATTCTAAATATACAGCTTTCACCCTCACATCATTCACCGCAACCACCCAGCTCGGGAAGGTGCCCGAACTTCAGTTAGAAACCACGGACAAAATCTCGTTCTTTCCTTCGTAGATCCGTAGTTGATGGTGTACGCTGAAGATAAGCATTATGTTTAAATTACTGTTTTTATGCCTTTAATATACTGATATAGGATATGACCTTAAATGAAAGATATATTTCTTCACTGTTCTTGTTCAGATAGTCATCATAGAAATTTAAGAAAAAAAAATTTGGATAGTTATGTAACTTTGAATTCGAACATATCAATGATTACGCAAACGGGTTTATTGCTTATGAATGCTAGAAGTATGTAAATTTATTTTTCAAGGTTATATAAAATAGCTTGAAAATATATATGCATATATATGTATATACACGTCTTAGAGCTATTTAAAAATCTAACTTACAAAGAAGAAATCTTTAAAAATGAATCATGTTCATTACGAGTACTGAAGCTGTTAAACGTTGTCAAATGTTCAAAACTTCCCCAAGTGTGAGAATGAACTTTTAAGCAAGGTCTATCTTTTAAATTACGCTAAGCTGTGTGGTTTAATTACAGACTTTCTCAACGTAAATTTATTATTTTTCAAGTCAACGAGAATTGATTAATGCAGATTTTTAAAAACTGTTTGGTAATCTTTCCTTTTGTTGAAACTTCAGTGAATTTAAAGTAAGTTTTATAAACAGAATATCTTCTCGAATGGAATTAATTAGAGCAGATTTTTAAAAACTAGTTAATATTTAATTGCATTGAATTTCAATGGATGTCATCTCTCCTGAGCCTATCAGTCGCCGATTATCGTATCGACGATCAATCACACCCGCACGTGCATCCGGATCTTATAAAAGGCAAACAAGCTGCCGAAGTAAGCCACATTTTTCTTTTCCCAATTTTTTTTCCCTTCCCCCTCGATTGAGACTTTAATTCATCAAATGTATGTAATATTGGATGCAAATCTGCTAATTTTGAGAAGTAAACTGTGTAATATATGGTAAAAAGTTACTTGGGAAATGTATTTAAAACAGTTACCGGTAAATATTCTGAAAATTATTGGTCTGGATTAGGTATATAAGATTTTGGAACTTGCACGATGCTTTTTATTTGATATAATATAACAGGTTAGTAAAATCTGTAAGAAATGTAAAATATTTCTTAGAGATAATATACTTACTCACTTAATACCTATTTATTGTTTAACTGAGTATTTGTTTCTGTATTTTAATTGGACTATTTCAACAAAGGAGAAATGTGTTAATCATTATTTTCTGTCTTAGCTAGAAGCCAGTATTTCATTTATGTGTTTTTCACTTCTAATTTTTTTTTAACCGCCTACTTAATTTTGTGTTTCTGTAAACAAGCTAAATTTGCGTAAACGAACTTGAATGGTATCCTGATTGTATGACGCATACCTTATTGTGTCAGACTTTTGAATTAAGGTCAAAACCAGCCGATCAATAGATCAAATATTTTACCGTTTGCAGTTCTCATCTCAGTATATGTATATGGAATATTTTTTTTTTAATCTAATGGTGGGCAGTTTCCTATAAATGGAATAAGTTATGTAATTAATATAAATGCATAGCTCCTGCGCATTAATTTTCTCATCACCTACTTTCTCATTTAGATTCATGAGAAAATCACAAGACATTTGTATCAGATTTATAAGATTTAGCTCATTAACATCGTTAATTCAATCTACATTTATCAATATTTTTAGATTGCAACCTTGAAATTAAGCAAGAAAGGAATGATCTAGTTTACTTTCATAACAATGATAGCAAAGGGTCGCTACAAAACTAGTATAACTTCTTAATGGTATTGTGCAGCATTCGTATATTGCATTTGGTGAATTTCAAATAACCATTTTGTTTTTTCATGTTGTTAAGAGAAATAGATATATTGCATAGGATTTTAATTGCTGTTTTTATCATGTATAGTTTATATGTTTTTGTATTTATTTTATCAAAAAATAATGGTAATTTTATTTTATTTTATTTTATTTTTTTTTTGTTTACTGGGGCGTTTTATGTTTATTGTGACATAGATTCAGGGCGGCGAAGCAGCCGTACACCCCGAGCTGCATTTTTCATAGGAAACCTATTATAAGAGTTAGTCATGTCAATCATTGGAACAGAAAGGCTAATCGAGATTTATTAGGTTATGAAAAACTTCGCTGCAGTTATAAGTAGCTGGATGTCTTTGCGAAGGACTCAGAAAATGGGAACTGGCTCATATTCACATTGCGAAAAAGGATTGGGTCATATTCACATTACGAAAAAGGGATTGGCTCATATTCACGTCGTGCATGCGTGAATTACAAAGTCACATACTCTACATTACACGTAAGGTATGCCAAGTCGTTGCTTAGCATTTGACCCCAGGTCTAACTACCAGTATTCAGTTATCCCCTCGGTCATTGATGAGGGAAAGAATAACGATATGCTGAGTTATGATACGAAATTGAATTAAATGGAGAATTGGTTTTACATCCTATTCAAGGAAAGTACATAGAGATTCCGATAGTTTCACATTCTTGATATGTCTTCTTTAGTCCATCGAAATTTTTAAATGGACAATGCGAGTGACAATTAAATAATAATCTTAGTGACATTAATAAGGAAGAACTCCTTATTTAAGAGAGAGAAATACTTCAGAGTTTTCGTTTTTTAATGCTTAGGAAAACGAAAACGAGAGGTAGAAGAGCATTCGCTTTGAACATTCGCAGTTTGTTCTAAAATACAATCTCCGAAACGAAATTTCAAATATTGTATTCGAATTTTCCTCATTATTGCTGCAAGTGTTAATTTTTCTGAAAGGAGTTTATATAGATACAAATCGGTTAAGAAGAATCTAAGACCAATAACTAAATATATTGCTCTTAACAGATACTGCATTATCTAGATAAGGGCAACTAACAGGAAAAAAAAAAAAAAAGAAAGAAAAGAAAATAGTACTTTAAAATGTTAGAACTAAAGTTTTATGTAAAAAATTAGCAGCTTTTTATATGAAAAATTAACAGCTATTAGAGCTTTCATTTATTTCCCTATATGTCGTTTTAACATTTAATACATTGAGTATTGAGCTAGGCGGCAAAAGCTGCGTCCCTATACTTAATGAGAGTGTCTATACTTAACGGAGGACCATGGGCACCATTCTTCTACTATTGTGGTTAATCGGTTTAGCGCCTCGTCCATTATTCTCTAAGGCTGTACGTAATACTTGACACAGTACTTGACAATACTTAATACATACTTGACATGATATAATACTTGACCGTAACACAATACTGACTTAATTCTTGTTAATACTTGGCGGTAATGCCTGACATAATATTTGCTTCTAATACATATTCTTGACATAAATACTAGCTTCTAAAAAGGTCCTGAGATGTTTATGGACTAGGCACAGGTCTGTGCCTATATCTGATAGTTTGTTCATTTACCTTTGTAATTTGCCTGATTAAGTATCTTTGTTTGATCATATATTTACTAAATGCCTTCCTGTTTGTTTGAGGCATTGGGATATGCATGCCATTTGTGATAGGACAGTCCACTATATAATAGTCAAGGGCTGCCAGTGTCACCGCAGGAGCATTGGTCTGTATTTGTAATAGCATGTTTAGTATAGTAGATGGGAAAAAGGATCGTGTCCTGAAATATATCTGACAAGCATTGAATTGATATAGATCCTGTCCGTGTCCACATAGGTGATTAGGTACGACGGACAGTCTGTATTTAATGAGAAGAAAATCCATCTTATCCCATCCTTTATGTATCCTTCACAATATTTCTGGAGATATCTCGATGAAAATGGATAATATAGCTTATACAGATAACCTTTATATACTTTGCATTAAAGATTAAATTATCGAACCCCTCACCCGATTTATCCCACTGATAAGACCACTGATTGTTAATAGTTCTTTTCACATTCGATTCTTGATGAGCGGTTTCCTCCGTGTGCAATAAGAATACGAAACAGTTTCCCTTGAAGGTATTTCTGCCTTTAGCAGGTAGCACTCACGTGATCTGCCATAATCAATTAACCAACGAGTCGTTACAAAATTGAAAATTTTTTGGTTCATTTATATTCAGATCTAAAAAATTATGAAACGGTGTTAAGTTTTTGTACATAACAGCCATGTTAATCAGAATTATTGTTTATTCTGGATGCTAAAAATAATATGAAATATAAGACGTGACTAGAAGTAATAAAAAAAATATAGAACGTTCTCTTCTTAGAGGTTTAAAAATACATAGAAATTTAATATTTTGTATTCTGTTTGCGAAACGAAAATTAAAATCCATTTCTTCCTTTCCAGGTACATGTCTTTCAAAATTAAAACTTTAAAAATTGTATAACTTTAGATGTTGCAATCGTACTGGTACGTAACTAAAACATATGTGCGTGCTTTCAGCGATTAGATTTTCAAATAATGATGTTTTGCTCAGGCTTCATATTCTTGTTTATTATTGTATTTATTATGTCTTTAAAAATAAGCTAATCGCTCGTTCAAATATTTTTGTTCAAGACCTTGTAGAGAGCCATTCAACAAACCCGTAACTATGTAAATAAACTGAAATTACGTTGTGCATTATGTGGAAGCGGTATGGGAAGGGGTAGGACTACTTCCACGAGAGAATGTATTATGTATTGAATACCGATGCAGTAAGTTTTTCGTTTCTGTAATCGGCTGTACTGTTTTGTATTTTTTGCCTTTCTCAGTTTGCCACAAACCATATTCTTTACATAGTATGTCCTAAGTGTAGATTATAGCTTGTAATTGACCTAGTTTTTTTTTTTTTTTTTTTTTTTTTTTTAATGCATTATTTTTCAGAGCTGCGTATTTATTAGGATTATCTCGATAAGTCTTGTCTTTGAGAAATTTTGAGAACTAATAGTCACGTGAGATGAGCTCAAATAACAAAATAACAGAAGAGTTTTGCAGTGGAATGCTTTCTGGCGTATATTAGATGCTGTCGAAGTGTATGTATTTGCTGCCTTTCCGTCGAAGGCTACCAACCTGCATGAAAATTATTAAATCCACGCACAGACAGTGCTGCAGCTTTGACGCAGCAAAATTGTTTATCATATTGCAATATTCTTTGAAGTAATTGAGCAAGTCAAATGTCCCTACTGATAATGACCTCAAGAAAAATGGTTATTGATAGACGAAGCACTCAACATTTATACTATATCAGTAGCTTAAGGTGAAGGCAAAGGAATCTGCTCACTTGAATGTAAATTTTTTCATAGTTGTCCATGGAGTAATGTAGGTATTCACAGCTCCATTCAGCTATCAGGGAGGCAATCTTCTCAGAAAATGAAGGGTTGTAGACAAAAGTAATCAAAGCTTACTTTCATTGAAAATTGGCTATTTTGATTGCAAATTCTTACAAATAATCGGTATTAAGATATACACTGAAATTGAATTTCGAAAGTTCCAATAAATGCTGGAACACTGCTGAAGCTAAAAGTGAATACGTAAAAATTATCCGTCCTGCTCTTAATCACCGTCTTGAGCAATGCTCGCTTGTGGCCGAAATTGTGGCATTCAGTTGCACAAACTATCGTTATATTTTATCATAAATAATTAAATTGTAACGTTGCGCGCCTCCAACTTGCACGCAACCAAGAGTTGACTGTGAAAACTGGATAAAATACAGAGTCTTGTGAAGGGTTTAAGTCCCTTTTTATTCAACGTAAAAATTACAATTGCGTGCTCTTGACGCTCACAGACTGCGCCAACTCGGCGGTCAAATAAAAATAATAACCTGAAAAGAAACTAAAGACAAGACTCTAACTACGAGGCTCTCTAAAATAACTAACTTACCGCGTTTTACAATACCGCTGCTAATTCAGCAGACTTGAAGCTCACTTGAACGATTAACACTACTTCCCGCCAAGCACATAGGCCGAAACGCGGGGTTCTTCAATTTCTCGCTAACTACCTCCGCGCTCGTGAAGTAAGAATATCACACACCGAACTTGTTTCCTTTCTATTTAAATCATAATACTTCCGCTGATAATTTGAATCCTTGCGCGTTCTACTAAAATTTACATATTCTGGCATTGGCAGTTCCAGGGGAAAGTAAGGCTTGACAGGAAAGATAGTTTAAACTTAAAATAAATGTTAGTTAAAATAAATATAAACCCTACATTTGCCGCTGCCAGAATTTGGAAAACTTGGAAGCAGGTCCTACAAACGACCTGTTGTAAGTTTCTCTAATTCTGAGCTAACTGGCGAGAACCTCGTTTACACAAAAAAAATCTTATGTAACAAATTGTATACTAAAATTCTGTTGATCGTTATAAAGCTCTCTTCTTACAGCAACTTTTCCTGGACTTCATCAATCAATCTTGGTCTTTCCTTCCAGCATCTGGAAGGAATAAGTATCAGTATCTTTCTAAATACATTATAATTTACACTTTCTTGACACAATAAATTTTTGTTTTTAAACGATTCGTTTTTCTTAGTTTTTGCTTACTTCACATTCATTCAATTTTTCAAGCATTAATTTAACTTTACCCTGGCTCTCCACCGTGTGTAGTGTCAAACGGGAATATCCGTGTTTTAGTCTTACAACACTTCCCCTAACCACCATGATTTGTTAGAATTCAACGACCAAATAGACACACCTTACTCGACATTCTACAACTCAATGAGCTACTTTACTATTCTTAAAAATTCAAATGTAGGTGGAGAACCCTACAAAACACATTCATTCTAACTTCCCCCTCATTCATCTTTAAACATGCAGGCTTTCGCTCTAAAGCATGACTTTACAGTTTAATACTTAAATTTTGACTTCATTGCTTTTAAGCATTCACTTTTAGCATCTACAATTTTATGCTTCTAGACTAAATTCTACTTTTACATAACATTCAAGTATTTACATACATTTACAAAATTTTAATACATATGATTTTTACAATTTACCATAAAATGAATAAGAGAAAATAAATTTTTACTTTACTCAAACTTCGCCAAGCTGGCGGCACTGAAACTAAAATTCTTATTAATACAAGAATACGAAGTTATTTTTATCTTCGGCCAAATTTTGGCTTTAACATAACAGAATTAGTCTTTCGACCAACAGAAAATGCTTGTTTTTAGCTTTTACACTTAAAGAAAATAATACTTTTGCCTTAGCTAAATAAAGTAAAACAAAACTAAGTCTCAACCGAGACATATTGACTTTCGTCAAAACATAGAACTTCGTACTTATGCATAACATTTCGGAACAAAAGAGAAAAAAAAAATATAGAAGGTTTTAATTTATCTTTGAGTTTTCGATGCTTGAAACTCCGTCATTCGTTTTTGGCAATATTGTTCCCAAGTTAGAGGTTTCATGGATGTTAATCTTCTCCTTACTGCCCTCCGAGTGTCGTCCACATTACTTTTTCTCTTGCGTCCTCTACATGCTGTCCTCTTGGCGGAGTAATCGTCTGGTTGTTGGCATTTCCGTTTTTCCCTGGGACGGCTGGTCTTGACGTCCTCCGGTCTGGAGTCCTTCTTGAATTTCTTCTGTTCGTCGTATTTTTGTGCCTCCTGTTGCCGTTTCAGTTTCCGGAACGGCGGCCTTGCTGGCACCTGACTCTGTGGCCGTGTGCGCGTTCTCCTTGATGTATAATTTTTCTTGCAATCCTTTGTAGGTGGTGTTTTTCTCTTTACCACGGTTTCTTTACTCGGTGCAGCTGTATTTTTGTTTTTCTTAAACGCTGGAGTTTGAAAATTATTTTTTCTTTTTGATACCGACGTCCGGGTTGTAGAAGGGCTAGGTATCTCTTCAGTTCTCTGTTTCTTGGGTGGTGGAATAGTTGTTGTTGTCTCTGGATCTTCTATTTCGTTTAGACTTGAGTCCTGCAAGAAACTTTTAAGGATTTCAAAATCATTTGGATTATAGTATTTTTTCACCTGGTCGGGACTTGCTTTACAGATTTCCCCTCTCTCGTTCTTAAGATATAATACTACTCCTTTGATTTCCTGAATTACATAGGGGCCTTCAAACTTTGGAGCTAGCTTTGCCGTAAAATTGTCTGGGGCACTTGATAAAGAAAATTTCCGCTTCAATACTTTATCCCCAACTTTAAAATCTGCTTCACGGCGTTTTCTATCATAATATATTTTCTGCCTATTTCTTGCCGTATCCGAGGTTTTAAGCGCCTGATCAATCAGCTTTTGCACATCTTTTTGTTTAAACTCCTGCTCTCTTTGTTGCACAAAGAATAATTTATCTAAAGGCGTAATTAACTTTCTGCCTAAAAATAATTCTGCTGGAGTTTTTCCCGTAGTATCATGATTTGCCGTTCTTAAAGCATAAGCTAATTCATTTATGTAGCCATCCCAGCGCTTGTGATGTGTGCTCACGTAACTGCGAATTATTTTTACTGTGTTTTTATTAACTCTTTCTGCTATGTTAGCCTGTGGTGTATACGGAACCATTTTGATATGGCGTATGCCAAGTCCATTGCATATGTTTTCAAATATTTGACTAATGAATTGTTTTCCGTTATCGCTAATGACTTTTATCGGTGCACCGTATTTTAAAATGTATCTGTGTAAGAATGCATCTGCGACTGTTTTGGCTGACGCGCGTTTAAGTGGAACAATTTCTGTCCATTTTGAAAAATGATCTACTATTACTAAAAGAAAACGATTTTTATTTAACTCGCTCTGGGGGAAGGGACCAAGAAGATCTATGCCTAAAATTTCATTCGGAAATGTAGCGCGAATGCTATTTAAGTACCCGGCCGGGCTGTAATTAATATCATTTATTAACTGACATTGATTGCAGGACCTGACATACGCCGTTACTATTTTGTATAATTGCGGGAAATATACCGCCTCGCATACCCTTTTTAAAGTCTTTCTGACCCCTAGATGGCCCGCTGTTTTTGCTTCGTGCAACTCCTTCAAAATGCTTAATCGAAGCGAGGCTGGGATGACTGGTTTATACTCAAGATTTTCGTTTGTTGTTTTCGTATAGAATAATAAATTATCTATTATTTCATAGTTTTTTGCTCTATTTTTTATCGCATCGATATCTGTATGCTCAAAGCTTTCAGGGTCTTTCAAATAAGCATAGATATTTCCAAATTCAGGATCAGCTTTCAGTTCAGTAATAACCATATCTCTAGAATCTAAAATTTTTGAAGTCAACACAGCGCATTTAAGTTCATTTCCTTCATCGTCCAGTTTTATACGAGAAAGTTCGTCAGCTACATTGTTTTCCTTACCCGGTTTATATTTTATTGTGATATTATATTCTTGGAGTTTTAAAGCCCATCTTATTAACCTGGGCGTTAGGTTTTTCCCCGAGTAAAGTCTACCAACAGCCGCATGATCCGAAAAGACTGTTACTGGCGATTTGCCGAAATAAACTCGAAATTTGTGTACAGCCATTAATACGGCTAATGTTTCTCTTTCTGTAGCTGTATAATTCCTTTGTGTCTGATTCAACGTTTTACTAAAAAATGCCAGAGGATGGTTATTTTGCATAAGAACCGCACCCGCCGCATAGTCTGACGCATCTGCTGCAATTTCCAGGTTTTCGTCCCCCTCCGGGAATTTTAAAACAGGGGCATTAATGAGCGCTTCTTTTAATCTTTCAAATGCTGTGTTAGCTTCCGCTGTCCACGTAAATTTACCCCTTTTTCGTTTGATTACTAAGAGTGGTTCAACAATATTAGCGAAATCTTTTATGAAAGATCGATAAACATAACCCAAGGAAGGAAGAAAGTTTCTTGGCGGTGTTGGGCGGTGGGAAATTCTTAATAGCTTTTATTTTTGAATCTTGCGTTTCTATACCCTTTTGCGAAATTTTATAACCGAGATATTTAAGTTCTTTAGTTGCGAACTTGCATTTTGAGGCCTTAATTGTAAGACCGGCCTCTTTTAATAATTTAAAAACTTGTTCTAGATCATTAATGTGTTGTTCCAACGTACTACTCGTTATAATTATATCATCTAGATAAATTAAAGTTGACTTTCCTAGGACAGGCTTTAGAACAATGTCCATAGCACTCTGGAATGTTGATGGGGCCCCACACAACCCAAAAGGCATGCGTAAAAATGTATAAGTGCCCGATTTTGTTATAAACGCGGTTTTATGTATATCTTCGGGTCTCATAGCTATTTGATAGTAGTCAGACGTTAAGTCCAAAGTAGACATATATCTTGTCGATTTGATCTGTCTAATGATCTCGTCTATAACCGGCAAAGGGTAAACTAGAAATTTGGTAATACTATTTAGTTTTCTGTAATCAATAGCAAACCTCCAAGCCCTTTTATCCGAAGGAGGAAACTCGTTCTTTTTCCTACATAGTACGACTGGACTCGCGTACTCACTATTTATGGGCGTTATTATTTTATTCTTTAACATCTCCTGAATATGTTCTTCGATGATTACGTCTTTTTGTTTGTCATACCGATAAGGTTTAGTCCTACAAGGTTTTTCGGCATTTAATTGAATCTTGTGCGTCACTATTTGGTAGTTTCCTGGTTTTTCTGAAAACAAATGAGAAAAATTACTCACCACTTGCTGTATTGCTTTCCTTTCATGGTCATTCAGATGGCTAAGGTCCAATTGCGGTGTCTCCACAGGTTCCACCACCCTCTGGTCCATCTCCAACACCACGGAACTATCTTGAATATTTAATTTGGCCCTCGCGGCCCTTAAAAACTCCATACCTAAAATAAGAGAACGTTGCAGATCTTTCACCACAAAAATTAATACTTTGAGACTTTCCTCTTTTACCTGTAAGTTTAATGATAATTTCCCGATGCAGTGACATGTTTTTCCTTGCGCCGCTATAATTTCCGTATTTTTGGTTTTAAATAATCGTACCCTATAAAAATTCTTTTTGAAGAAATTTTCACTCATAAAATTTCCTTCTGCTCCTGTATCGATGAGGGCTTCTACTGGTACATCGCCAACGAGGACTTGTATAATTGGTAGCTGTGAGTTTTTTACGATGACCATATTTAAATGTCTATTTGAGGGTTTTTTTAAAACTTCCGGGGTCTGGACCCTCCCTTTCACAGGCCCCTCTACTCGTTTAAAGCTTTCCTTTCAATCTGTGCCTTCGGGGTACGCGGATGTTTATTTTCAAATTTTCTTTTTGGGCCTTGACCTTCGAGTTTCGATGCGTTAGCTTGATAGCTTTTTCCCCCATAAGAGCGATTTCCATTTCTGGTTTCCTCCTTTGAAGATTTCCTTCGGGTACTTTGAGCATATGTTTCCCCTCTCGCTTTTTCCGCTATTCTGCGATTTTGAAACTTCACCGCCAATTCGAAGAGTTCCTGCAATGTGCTTGGGTTTCTAATTTCAAAGTAGTCTTGAACAGCGGGTAACAATCTTGGTAATATTATTTCAATAATCTCCGCATCGGGTTTCTTCCCATACAGCATATCCGTTAGCTTAATTTTTCGTAGAATAAAGTCCGTCAATTCTATTATATCCCGTTGATAGAAACTATATAGCTCGGCTTCCAGCCGTGCGCGATCTTTCACTATGGGGAAGGCCTTTACTAACGATTTTTTGAAATTTTCAAATGTATATGTCTGGCTTCCAAATTCCCCTAATAAAAATTTGCCTATATTTTCCACCATAGCGCGGCCTGTCCTCTTAGTGCTGATGTGGCGATGGCAACTTTTTGTCTTTCAGGAACAGGGTAGAGCTGAAAGTGGTTTTCTAGACCTTCTAGAAATACCGCCACCGAATTTTTTCCGTCGAAATGGACGTTTGGCTTGATTGACGCTCTCAAAGTCTGGACCAGGTATCCAAATCCTTCCAACTGAGTTGTCATTTCTTGGTGTTGTCCAGCGGCTTCCATCCAATTTTCGGCCATTTCAGTTCGATAAGTGTTCGGGCGCCAATGTAACGTTGCGCGCCTCCAACTTGTACGCAACCAAGAGTTGACTGTGAAAACTGGATAAAATACAGAGTCTTGTGAAGGGTTTAAGTCCCTTTTTATTCAACGTAAAAATTACAATTGCGTGCTCTTGACGCTCACAGACTGCGCCAACTCGGCGGTCAAATAAAAATAATAACCTGAAAAGAAACTAAAGACAAGACTCTAACTACGAGGCTCTCTAAAATAACTAACTTACCGCGTTTTACAATACCGCTGCTAATTCAGCAGACTTGAAGCTCACTTGAACGATTAACACTACTTCCCGCCAAGCACATAGGCCGAAACGCGGGGTTCTTCAATTTCTCGCTAACTACCTCCGCGCTCGTGAAGTAAGAATATCACACACCGAACTTGTTTCCTTTCTATTTAAATCATAATACTTCCGCTGATAATTTGAATCCTTGCGCGTTCTACTAAAATTTACATATTCTGGCATTGGCAGTTCCAGGGGAAAGTAAGGCTTGACAGGAAAGATAGTTTAAACTTAAAATAAATGTTAGTTAAAATAAATATAAACCCTACAAAATAAAGCGGAATAAGAGCGGGATAAAGGTTATTCTATGTCTCATGTTCTGTAGTACTACATTTTGTGAATTTTGCTGAAGTTTGAAGTATGCGTTGGGATGCTGCATAGTATGGGGGATTACAGACATAATTTTCCGCTCCTTTGTTTTAATGTCAAAAGAGCACATAGCGTATAAATGGTCGATTTTTGATTTATTTGAAACACATCCTTATCATATTTCATGTCTTTGCATGAAATACTGTTATTGTATTTTTATAATTGACGTAACTTTTTCGCATTAATTCTTCGAGGCCCCTTAGCATTCCCTTAGCATTTTTATAATTTTATCTCCTCAAGCATCGCAAAAAATATATAAAACTTTTCTGTTGATATCAAAATTGTTATCTGTGAAATTAGCGGTCAATCTACATCACTGGAGCACATCTTTGCTTTTACTGACTACTGAAGTTACTTTAGGGTGCCCAACAGCGTTAGATCTAATACTGTTTAAAAATTGTTAGTGTGCTAGTTTGATGACCATCAGATCTGGCACTTTCGTTTTTCGAAGGAAGAACGGGAAAAAATAATAATACGAGGAATTAAAATATATCACTTTATACCTTACCTTCAGTGTAGTAGACGATAGTATGGAGAAGCCAAATCAGTTTTAATTGCATTACAAAATTCTAAGACGCACTTCTTAAAAATCATCTTACCAAAAGTAATATATTTAAATATAGATTACTAATATAATAAATATGGTCCTCATTTTCTTTTCCATCAATAGGACATATTTTATGAAATATTAACCTATTAACTGCCATGATTCCCATTTGGAGATTTGTCTTAGTAGCGGAAATTTGGTAACTTTAATTAGGTTGGCAACAATGGCTACTTTTTTACATTGTTGTTTAAACCTTTCTCAAGCTTTTGAACGAGTTGTTCAGTAGTAGTTGTTAAATGAGTGAGCTGGAGAGTATTATTTGCGAGAAGTAACATTTTTGTAAGTTTCAAGATTTCAACATTTTCAAAACGCGGCATGCCATATGTACATCATTTCCAACTCCTATGTACTGCCGTGTTCTCTAATGGTTTTAGAATATATTTACTAATTATTTATTTTCAATGTGAATTTTATTTTACGTTGAGGGCTACTTAAATCCAGCCTACTACGTTTAATTCTTAAATACAGAAAATGGTAGCTAGGAGCTAGAGTGTAAGTGTTTTTGAAATAAGTTTGATTTTAAGTGAAGTTCTAGAAACAGACATTATGGCACTTTTGTGCGAAATATACTGCTGGCCATTAAAATTGCAACACCGTGAAGAAGAGCAGATACAAAAAAATATTTATTGTACTTAAACAGTATGGCATGAAGACAAGGTGATTAAATTTGTAAGCAGTTTGGGGTTTACAGGGATGCGAAATTAGTAGAAACAGCTGGCACCCCTGGCAGCTAAAATGGCCCTTACCCGGTTAGGCATGGAGTCGAACGGGAGCTTAGATGACAGAAACGGGCAACTCATTCCATGCTGCCTCAAGTCTAAGCTCCACTTCATCAACCACGTTATCTGGAGAGGGGTGGCGAACCAGTCTCTCAGCGACCCATGACCAGATGTTTTCAGTGGATGTCAGATCTAGAGACCGAATACCCTGTGTAATCGAGAAAGGCCAGAACACGATGTACAACATGTGGTCTTGCATTATCTTGTTGCAAAAGGGCTTTGGGCAGGCCTCAAATATTAGACACAATTGCTGGACGTAAGATGTTAGAAATGTACAGATTCTGCGTTTAAATTACGGTCTCTGCGAACTAGAGATGTGCGTGTCGTGTACCCAATGGCTGCCAAAACCATCACACCAGGTGCAGGGCCTCTAGACCGAGATCGAATGCAAGGAGGCGTCGTGCGGTTTCCTCGGAGCCTCCAGACACGTATACGGCCATCAGAATAGTGCACGCAGAACCGGGACTCGTCTGAAAAGATGACATTGGGCCACTCCTATATCCAGCTTTGTCGTTCGGCGCACCAGAGTCGCCGTCTCTGTGTATGCTGCATTGTCAAGGGAAGCCGAAGTAATGGTTGCCGTGCTGATAGTCCATGCTGCTGCAAACGTGGACACACCGTACGAGCTCATACTGGGCGCACTGCAAACATTGCCCATTTCCTGACTAATGGTCTGTGATATGGTTGTAAGGTTTTGCAGGGACCTCGCAATATGTTTGTCCTCTCGGGCATTAGTCATGGGAGGGCGTTGAGACCCTGCGTGCCGTTCAGTAGGACCCTCATTAATGCATTGACTCCATATTCACATGCCCCACCAGCGGCCGAGCGGTAAAGTCGCTGAACACTGGTAGTTCGGCCCGAGGTTTGAATCCCTCGAACGGGCTAGCTGCATGGGTGTTTTTTTGGTTTTCCCCATGTGTAACGTGTATACGAGCCAGTTTCCCTTAGAAAGTCCTCCACGAAGGCATTCCTCCCTTTAGGCAGATAGCCCTAGTGTGCTTTGCTATAATTAAATATACCACAGCACCACCATATTCGCATAACAGTGGCTGGATGTCAACCAGTGCGACGGGCGATATCACGGAATGATAATCCACAATCTCGATAGGCAGCGATCCTGCCTGTATCGAATTGCGACACATGCTGGTAAGCATTTCTTCTTATTATCCGAGGCATAACATGATATTCTGAGCAAACTCCACCACACAAAGCGCTTTCCGAATGAGAAATCCATTACACAACCTTTCTTTTATGCAGTGCTTCAGATGTCATTTCTCCCTCCTGCGTCGTCTCAATGCGCTGAAATTCTAATCATTTGCATATCCCAACCTCTTCTTCCTTTCATGTGATTTTAACGTTCGTCAGATCATTCCTTCCTGGGGTTGCAATTTTAATGGCCAGCAACGTACTTGTCATGTTTTTAGTTTTCAAATGAATACGTTTCGAAAATCATGCATTTGAAACGCTTACTCTTGCTGGATGTTGAAATGTGCAAGTTAGAATATTTTTGTATTAATAATGCTACTTGCTTTGAAATTTTCCATTTTTGTTGAAGAAAGTATTTGGGGAGACGTTAATAGAAAATGGTATTTATTAAGAACACTAGTAGCGCTAAAAATGTTCAAGAATTCTTTTTTTCTTTCTTTATTTTTAAGTAGAGACTTTAAAATGAAATATACTGTAGGAAAATAGATGTTTTTACTTCCTTGTACCGAAAGTCAAGGAAGTTCTGTAATCCCAAAAATTTTCGGGCATCATATTTCAACAAAAATATCTATTTTAACCGCTGTCGAATGCAATTTAACTATATTTTTGCGTGACATCTGTACGTAAGGACAGAATAAAGGACACTTTTTCCCAAAACGGGTTTGAAAAAAGGATTTAAAATAGATTCAGAAGAGATTCTTTTGTGACGTCTGTACCGTACGTATGTAGAATACTAATCCATATACGTATCCCGTTATCTATAGATTACTAATGCACATACGTACGTATCTCGCATAACTCAAAAACGAGCAGCCTCAGAAGGTTGAAATTTCATACGTAGGACTGCTATAACATGCAGTTGTGCACCTCCTTTTTCGGTTGCAACAGGCCGCTCCAAAAGTATTCTGTTACTCGAATCTTTGAGCTCTTTTTTTTATTCTTATATGTTGGTAAATTGTGCACTTTTTGCTGTCAAAATGATTGAATTATATTATTCTTATGTTCCAGTTAAGTTTTTTATGCCTTTAGTTAATTTGCATGCAATAGTTGTAGAATTATCAACAATTTAAAAGTTGTTTAAGTGCGGCTAAGCCTAATTTTTTTACTATAGCAGCCATATTTGTTTACATTTGAAACTTAGCACAATAGTGAATCAGTTTCTGCACCGTCAGCGTTTTTTTGCCGAGTGGCACCAAAAGTAAACTTTCAGTTTTGTGCACTGAAAAATCTGCCTTCCTGCTTGCTGGCCGAATTGCTTGTTGTTTGGGTAGAAACTAATTGTTAAGAAAAGTTTTAATCGTATTTCGTGTTTTATGTTTTCTATATCTTTCGATTTTCAAGGAAGATATTTTGAGGTTTCATATATTTTTGCTTTGCCACAAAATGAGAACTGAATTAATTGAATGAGAAATATATGTAATGAAATAAATTTAAATGAAATGCCGCAAAAAATGCGTATAATTTAATATTCCATGCAAGGAAGTCGTGGTGTCAGATTTTTTAATATAGCTTTCTCATTCTTGAGCGCAACTGAAAAATATTTTCAATAGCGACAATGAATAAAAATAAATTAAGGAATTAATTACGAACTTTCTTAAGAATGATTCTTTTGACATTTCTTTGAAGTCATTTCTTAGGTAAACTCGTCAGTGATTTATTTATTATTTCTCAAGACTTAGCTAACTTAGCAGAATCTACTAAAACAATTAATAAATACTTACAGTACTTTTTTATGTTAGAAATATGCAATTAGTATATAAAATAAGTGAAATATCTATATGCAAATACTATAGAAGTAATTCAAATCTCTGTATTTAAGTAGAAAAATTAAATGGTTAATAATGTAAGCTTCATAGAGGATTATAGTAAGGTGAATCTTTTTTTTCATTTCATATTTATCGTATCTATATTAATTTAATAGATTTTTTCATTCAGTTATCTATGTTATTAAGATAGTAATACTGCAAAATGCTCAGAAAAAACTCAAACATATATGCTCTCGTTTCATATTTCACCCATCTCATATAACCCGTCTCACATTTCATACAATTTTAACCACAACTTTTGTTTCCATGTATTAAGGGCTGTTTACCAATCCTTTCTTTAGAAATGCAACTTCTACACTACCCCTCTATTTAGGCCCTCTATCGGCGGAGCGGTAAATTCGCTGAATACTGGTAATTCAGTCTGGGTTTTGAATTCCGGCGGACAGGCTGCTGCATGGGCGTTTTCGTGATTTTCCCCCTTGTGTAACGTGTATACGAGACAGTTTCCATAGAAAGTCCTGCGCGAAGGCATCCCTCCTTTTACACAGATAGCCCTCGAGTGCTTTGCCATAATCAAATAAACTAAGCCCCTCTATTTAGAACTGCTACTTTCTTTCAGAAATAAATAGTGTAGTTTAGAAGTCATTACACTGTGAGATTGTCTTTTATAATAAATAACTGCATTATATATACTCGTACATTATAATAAATAGCTGTATTATTCGATCTACTATAATTCTAAGCTTCTCAAATCGATTTGAGATACAAAGGAGCAATATTTGTTATGAATAACATATTGCTATAATTTTCTCTTACAGAATGATCAGTTTTTCTCTGTAGGAGTTTGATATTTCTATTTAAAAACACCTACCTGCGTTATTGAATGGTTTAGATGCATTTTCTTGTGCACATTAAAAAAATAACTATTTTCACTATTCATAAGGTCTATAATTATCGCATTGATTTTGTTGTAACTATAAAATTATTCAGTACTCGTATTTAATTTGATAATATTTTTCATTGTGATTGGTCAGAGAAATCGTTCTGTTTGATCGTGGAAAATCAAGAAAAGTCAGAGAAATTAAAAAGGGAATTCCTGTGAGAACCTTGACTGGCATCCCATTTGATATATGCTCCAATCTCAACTATACGAGAATTGCCTTTTCTTAAACCCCTTAAGATTCTTCCCCCCCCTTTTTTTTTGAAGGCCGTCAGCTGTTCGTTCTGTAATTTTTACCGTTACAATTATTGAGATTTTGTTTTTTACGTCCGTTGTGTACTCAAGTTTCATCGTCGACTGTGCGCGTATCTCATTGCCTTCAGCTGAAAGTTTAATCATTTGCATGTCTAATGAAAATTAATCTGTTAGCCGAATTTCAGGCCTATCCAAAAAATGTTTCTTGGTATAAAAATTTCTTTGGGCAGCACGGTATTTTGTCTCGTGAGTCAACTACAAAAATGTGAGATAAAGTAAATGGACATATTTGGAACATTCTCTGATTTTGATGCAATATTCCGTTTCAGGATACATTATGGAAAATATTTCGGATTTTGTTGGTATGAGTTTTGCTAATATTTCTTCATACAGTGATGGAGATAATTTTGCGGGAATCGAAGAAAAGTACAAACTTCGAAAAGCCCAAATTAAAGTGGGCAGTAAAAAAATTTCGAGGAATCGGAAATTAGGCCTATCGAGAAAATGTATCATTAATTTCGAATTCTTTGTCCTAGCATTTAATTTAAAAGTTTGTAACGTCGTGTATTCTTTGCTATCATAATATGTAGGCGATGCTGAAAGACTGTTTAGTGAATTACTACAGAATCAGGAGAAAGTTATAAACACCTTTTAAACTGCAATAAAGTTTAACAGTCAGAAAATTAAATGATACCCTACAAGTTCTTTATATTAAATAGTCAAATGATCACCTGTTCTGACTATAAGTTTTAGTATGGTCTCGGGATCTCCAAAAGAATGATTTGTGAAATAATTTTCGGTTTTCTAATCCATTCGCTTTTCGTATTCTGAAAAGTGCAGTTAAATTATTTACACAAGTTTAAATGTATCACTTCAGGAAATATATGGAAAAAGTAAACGGGAATAGAGCTTAACGGTAAAATATTTTAAGAGATTTATAATAAATAATTTATTTAATAATAATTTCTTTTCTTCTGAATAAATTTACTTAGAAAGATGTGCAACAGCTGAAACGTTAAACATTATGTTCAAAGTGCAAACCTAAAACTGGGGTTAAATGGGTTTTTTCCATTTCCTGAGCAATTCTTTCAAACCTATAATAGTAGTAATTGAGCTACATTTGCTAGGCAGAAAATACAACAGCAGAGAATATTTGTAGGTAATAAGTAATATATGAACAGTTGCAAAAACAGACTAAATGTAATCATTGTGAAATACGTGATAATCACGAAGTGTAATGTTGCTGAACTGAGAAAGTGGCAATTGTTAAAGAACTGATTTTTAGTAATGAAATATCGACGGAATAAAAATGTTTTTGAAATTATAATATGCATCGATAGAAATTCTTCATGGTAAATAACTAAAGTAAAAACTGAGCTTTTCTGTTCTGAATCTTCAAAATTTTTTAATTTTATAGTTTTTCTCATTTTCGATATTAAAAAAATTCAAGTCTGTACAACTATCTTGAACAGCTGTGTATCTGATAATCTAAATGTTTAGGTTTTATGATTGCAGCTTATTTAACTTCAAGGTTAATCTGTCTTTATTTTTGGTTTCTTAAACTATGATTTTTGTCTTCTTTATCTCTTTTCTTTCTGAAAATAGAAAAATAAACAGTGCGTGTTTTTTTTTTTTTTTTTTTTTTTTTTTTTTTTCAGGGCTGTAAATTCTTTTTTCCTTGTCCATGTTCCAAAAATTATAAGATGTCAAAGAATTGCCAAATATTTTGTATATTTGCCTTTTTTACTTTCTTTCCTTTTTATTTCCTTGTACGAAGTAAAGGAAGTATTGTAATCACGAAAGACTCCAGGTATCATATTTCAACGAAAATATCCATTTTGACCGCTATGGAATGCAATTTAACGATGTTTTTGATTGTCATCTGTACGTAAGGACAGAATAAAGGACTCTTTTTCCCCAAACGAATTGAAAAACTAATTTAAAATGTATTCAGAAGGGATTTTTTTCGTGGCGTTTGTACATACGTACGTATGTATATATCTCGCATAACTCAAAAACGAGTAGCTTCAGAATTTTGAAATTTTGTGTATAGGACTGCTGTAACATTTAGTTGTGCACCTCTCTTTTTGGTTGCAATCGGCCGCAGCAGAAGTATATGTATGTAATGAAAGCACAATTTTGGAAGCACTGATGTAAGATCACTGAGATGTAGAAGCGCAGCCAATGTTGTTTAGCGTATAGATACTTGATGCTTAGAACGTCCATCCATTTTGAAGAAGCAGTCGAGCGGGATTAAATTCCATATTTATTTAAATTCACATTTGTGGCGAGAGAAGTGTGCACAGATGATAGCAGCAGCGTCTTAACAGGAAAAAATGCGTATAATTTAATATTCCGTACATAGAAGTCATGTGGTGTACAGATGAGATTTTTGTAATTACATTTGTAAACATGTGATTAATGCTAATTACCAAGCTTTAATTTTTTTTTTTAAAGTTTTTTTCCCCCTAAGACGCTGAAAATTGCTAAACAGAGCTTGAAGCCCTGTCGCCGACCTGGAGGTGAATGTCCCCATAAAATGTCACGAATCTCCCAAATAAGCTTTTTGCCTATTAACTAGAATTAGTTCTATATTGAGTTTTCGTGGGTTATGATTATTTGCCTTTTGGGGATAATGATGTTTGAAGATTTTATTCTGAAGTGAGATACTATTAAATACATTATTCTATAATTTTGAATCAAACGTTTTCCCATTTTGATGTTGACTATTTTAAAAATCTTGGTGTAGTAATAAT
Organism: Stegodyphus dumicola; assembly: GCF_044657685.1. NCBI lineage: Eukaryota > Metazoa > Arthropoda > Arachnida > Araneae > Eresidae > Stegodyphus > Stegodyphus dumicola. The sequence goes on from NC_140776.1 coordinate 43,883,890, forward strand.
TTCAATTTGCTTCATTCAAATTTTATGTTTTGCCTCAATAAACTGTTACTATAGCAGTGTAGAATATAATAACGTTAGTTGAAAGTGGAAAATTAATCTTTATAAATATGTCTATCTATACTTGTATGTATAATTTTATATCCTGTAATGTCTCTTTTGCGATTATTTATTGTCTTTATTGTTAAGTGTCTTTCTCATCGATATCGAGTTCCAGTTGGTGACTTTTTCAAGTAGTGTTAGTGAAACTGATAACTGCCTTACCATTAGTGATAAATAATTTTTGTATATTCTAACTTTTTTTCTCCTATATTTTGAGTTCGTTTGCTTCGTATAAGAATTAACTTTTCTACAATCAGTTATATGAAATCTGACGCCCCCACTTAATAAAATTTAAACGCTTTTGCAATCTTATTTTGAAGTCTGTTTCTTACTGTATATCAGTGACATCCAACCTTGTTGGCATCCCTAGCCACATATTCAGTTGCCATAGGAAGGGGGCAAAAAAAGAGGTGAGGCAGAGAAGAGTCCTAGGAGAAAATAAGATATGAATGAAAAATAAGTAAATATGTAAATAAATAAGTAATGTTTTACGTAGTTATTAATTAATAGTAAATATGTGAACAGTTTATAAATAAGTATACACACGCACACAAACGGCAAAAGTTTCGATCTACAGCTTATTTACAGACGATGTTTTGAAAAAAAAAAAAAAAAAAAAAAAAAGAAGATAAATTTCAAAGTAGCAAATTATATTTATAAAGTTCTAGTTACGTGTCCTTGGCTACTAGAACTTTAATGGGAGTGTCTAGCGACTATCACTGGTCTCCTTAAAACTATAAAATATAAATCCAAATAAGGAATTATTCAAAAGAAAATGCAAACAAGGGTTAAAATACCCTTTTAGAAGAAACACTCTCACTCTAAGAAACACTCTCAGTCGGCTCCGTCTCCTTATAGGAAAGCCTCCCCTTGGACTTTAACTTAAGGTAGAAAATAAGAAATTAAACTAATTATAACTATCTAAACTTTGGCCGAATCTGTACAAAGATAACTAACCTAATTGGCCCTTAATTAAACCTCACCGGTGAATACGAATACTCTCACAGGCACGTACGACTACGGCCGTTCCTAGTAAGATAGGCTTAAAGTAACGACAATGCCTAAAGGTAGATAACTAACCGAATTGATACTTGAATAACCGAATTGATACCGCTCTACTAAGAACTTCTGAGCTCCTCTACGGAAGTGACTGAATTTCTCCATTAAATACTAGTTCTACTTCATTTACATAAAACGCGATACTGAAGTCTCATTCTGGCAAGGAGTTGTAGATGGAAAACAAAAGGAAAGGCTTTCAAAATTAAAAATAACTATTAGAAAATTAAAATTATCTCTACGTATTTCTCATTTCAAATTACACACCGATACAAGAAATTTGTACAGCATTTACATTTCTAAAATCTTTTATCGAAATCGTTCTATTAGCACCTTCTGTAAAAGAAGGATGGATCAAATTTTATTTACGAAACTAGAAATGAGTGATGGATAAATAGAGGAGTAAGGTAATTTTTTTGATAAAGAAAGACTCTTGCAACCTATTAGGTCTCTGAAATCTCTGAAAATTCTGATTTAAATTCCTTAAATCTGCGAATAACTCTGATCTTTGCCAACTTTTATTATTTACACCACCCATAGTGAAAAGTTTACAGTCTTAGAATATTTCAAATTAAAAAATTTGAGAACCTACATTTTGCCCACTTCACAGCTGTTATACATGGCTCATAAATCTATGAGATTTAATCCAACGTGAATTTAAAAAATCTTCAATTTGACACCGTGAAAATCAAAATAGTGCACCTTAGGTATGACATAAACAATTAGCAATGTGGTTGTTCTTATAAAATTAACTCATAACGATTAAATGATACTCCAATTCAGAGAACAGAAAAGCGGAAGAAAAAAATTCACAGTTGCAATTCAGTTATCCTTTACCCACGGGTAAGTGATAATAATAGCACAGAATTCAAAACGCAGAGAAAAGGCATTGCACTCATACCATTCATTAAAAAAAAAAGAAGGAAAAAATATATGAAAGAGAAAAAGTTTGGCACAACATTCAAACATAATGAAGAAAACTCATCTGAGTTGAAAAGTGTCCAAAATTCCAAATGACGAAAATGAGAAAATGATTGCGAGAAATAAAGATAAGAAGATTTTAAACGAATTTTCAAGAATCATATTAATAAAAATAATCTTTATAATTTTTAATACTGCTACATGAGTTTGTTAAATTATGTTTCACCGTAATGCGATGCTTAATTCAGAGCTGTCTTTCAATTAAATACAAAAAAGGACCTCTACCAATTCCGTATTTAATTAAAAAATCATTTACACTATTTTTCAATTAACTTTTTGATTAATTTTCGTTTGACAGGCAAAATAAAAGGTGCAATAAATTTTAAAATTGTGAAAATGTAATTTACCAATCAATTATACACTGATACTTCTCATGACACTCCCACCTTTCCAAAAACCTGCTTTGAACCCTGCATGTTTATTTATTTAGTTGATTATGTCAAACTATCTGGAAACGTAGGTAACCTGTCTGTCTTAGCCTGTCTAACTGGCACCGTAGGTAATCATTTTAGAGGGGTTTTGTTATATCAAATCAATGGCAGCAAAATTTGTCGACGAATATTTTAATAATTGTGAATAGGTAATGATTACACAAATTTTGAAGAACTGTTTCATTTTATGGGCCATTTATCTAGTCTCATAGCAAATTTTTTTTTGACGCATCCCATTGTTGCGTCAAAAAGAAAAAGTATTGCAAAAAATGTGACTGCTAAGCTTAATATGCATCTACAGAACCCAATTTCGATGCATACAGTACGAAAGGAACCTCATAAGCAGAATATTTACTACACAGCTGCTATCTGTAAATTTCTTATTTCACAAACAAATGCAAAGTAGAGACTACTGTAGAACTGTCTTTCAGATGGGTCAAACTTTTAAGTATTTCCTACTTCAGGACGAGTTTACATGCGGAGAACATCAGCAGATGCTTAGCAGTTAACCTTGACTGTATAACCATTTTAAGCGACAACGTCCTTTCAGTGACAGAAACCTTGTTTCGCATGGATTACTGAATTATGGATTACTTTCAAGATTAATAACGCCTCAAATCACAGAAAAATACTTTATTCTTTTGTGTTTTGAAGAACATCAATGTGAAATTACATAGCTTCCCTGACTTGTATACTGAACCACTGCAATATCGGTTGTAAAATAGAGTAAGGCCTCATTTTTTCTCTTCAGCATCTCTTAAGTATTAGAGAAAATTTTGATACAAGAATGATATAAAATATTTATTGTTGTTATTCTGAATTTGTATTTCTCCCTTCCAATAAGCTTTCAAGTAGTTTTAGATGCCAAAGCTGCTCCTGCATCATATTAGATACACAATTCTTAATATTTTTAAGTTCTATTATTATAGACAACTCTATAATAATGTACTTGTCTACGACCAAGTGTTAAGAAAATTAAGGTCGCATAAAGAATTTTATGAGCTCTATGTCTGTTGTCTTAGGACGGCACTGTTACACAACGATTGATACAAGAATGTCAAGATTTGATACAAGAATGTCGAACTTCCAAACCAAAAGCTCCATTGGCTTCGTTTGTTGGCATTATAAAAGCTAGCTCGGATAAAGTTTTAAAAAGCTGCAGGTTATCGGAATTCAAATTTTTTTAATCTTAAAAATCAAATTTTAACGATATCGCACTGTCAAACTTTTATAAATTATATTTGGTTGCTGGAATTATTGAAGCTTTTGTTTGGGAGATAAATGTATTACATAATTATTACTTTTACATACTACATAATTACTATTTTACTTTTGCATACTATATACATGTGTCACATGAAACACAGTTTCATCAACAACAACAATCCCAGTATTAAAATTCTTGTGACCATATTCATTTCTCTAAAATTTTGTTATAGCTATGTTGATTATATGCTGATAATATTTTGGATAGTAGGATTCCTAATCAATTATTGTACCAACTTCTTTTTTTAATCAATTTTATTATTTACTAATTATTAGTTTAGGTATATTTAATTCAATTGTTCTGTTCTTAATTTTTTCATAATTAATATTTTACCTGTACTTTGCAACTAAAATGGTTCCATGCAGTTTGGCTCTTAACTCTGAGGAAAGATCATAAACTGGCTCTCGAACCACTTAAAACTTAAAGCTTTCCTTGCTGTATTGAAGTATTTGCATATCAGCTCGAATACTATTAACGTGTTTTGGCGACTTTTAACTTTTTTTTTGGGGGGGGGGAATGGCAATAACATTTGCCTACAATTTGCAGTTAGTAGTGTCTTTCTGAATTTATATTATTGAGTAGCTGGCATTCCCCTGCTTTGAGTGTTTTATTATAATAGTAGTTATTATTTTATTATTCTCTGCATGTCGGTGACTTTCAGGACTTAGAAGAGAAGGGCTAGCTCATAGAGCTTTTCCCTCTGAAGCAGAAAGTGAGAAGTGATGACGTAGTCATGATGACACTGAGCGCGCAGATGCAATTCACAGCTTGAAAATTAGCGATTTTGAACCAGCGTTTGAAATGAGCTGTGTGTGAAAGATAGCTATAATTTGGAAGAGACAATGTTACTGCTTTATGCATTTTAGACTGAACCATTAAAAAATTTAATAATACTTACTCAATTTTAAAATAATAGATAAAATGTGCTACTCTTTTAACATAAAGTTCCGTGGGTTTTTTTTCAATTTTTATTTGCAGGTTTTTTATTTAATGAACGTTTATTTCTAACCATTTCTTTATCTGCATGTGAACTGAGAGAATTTTTATACTGCTTCTAAGATAACTATAATAGCATCTATTTAAATTTACTCAAAAAACAATTTTACATTGACATAGTTTTAAACATATATGACATATATGGCAACATTTCTGCTAACCTACGTTTGATTTTTTGCCTAATTGTAAATTTTACATTGTTATAATTCTCTTCCGATTCAATATAATAATTTTTTTTAATAATTTTTTAATTTATACTTATATCTATTATATTACAATTAAATAAATGTATGTAAGATTGTTACTTTAATTTTGACAAAATAGCTTTACTCAGAGTACCTAATACAGTTATTTAATTTTTCAAAAGTGTGAGTAAAGGAAGCAAGTCCTTTTATGCCAATTACTTTAATGTTTTATACTATTATATTTTATCTAGAATGCTAATTTATCACAAAATCTAGGATACAATAAGAATAACTTTAACAAGTACTTAACAAAATTAGTTTGTTAAATACTTGTTATTCTTGTTGGTACTATTCATAATACCGAAGACATTATCGATTAACTCATAGAAGTCAGATGCTTTTTGATTTCCTGTGTGGTGGAGTATACCTTTTGCGGTAATTTTTGAAAATAATGTTTTCTCTGGAGCGACTTTTTGGTCTCTCGTTTTCCTTGACCATTAAATAATTCGGTTTTACTTTGTGACATAATTTGATTTCTTCTCAATCTCTATTTAAAACCTCTTTAATAATAACAAAATTTAAAACAGTTCCATCTTCTAAAATAAATCCTTTATCTAAAATGTGGTTTCTCAGTAATTTGAGGCAGAGCGCGAAATGAGACCTCTGATTAAGACAAACTGCACATTTTGAAAAGAACCGAGAACTTGGTCCAGTTTAGAGTCATAGCAGAGTTTTCAATCTATATGCATTTCGTCGAAACTAAAAACGCATATTTTTTCTACAGAATACAAATATTCGCCTCTTTCTTTCTTTAGAGTAAGAACATCACTTTGAATTCTTGGACTACATTAAAATTTAGCGCACCATTTCTTTAAATTGCTGTCTAGATGTCGTCCACCTTCTTTGCCGCTGAACAAACATTCTAAATTTTTTCTTTTCTCTATTTTTCAATACTTTAATACAATTTTCTAAGGATATTATTTTGTTCTTCAAATTATCAATGCATTCTTGTTTATCCTTAAACTTAGGGCATTCAGGAATATCTATTTTTTCATTTGTGAGTTTTATTTCAAAATCATTAAAATTTGATTTACTATTGTCATCATCAATTCCGATTTATTATTGTCATCATAATTTACTTTCGGCACAGCATTCCATTTCAACAGTTTCTTTTTGTGGCTATCCAAGTAAGCGATTTTTCATATCATCTTCATAAACACTGCATAGAAAATGTTCGCTGCAGATTTTTCCGCTCTTCGCATTAATAGAATCTTGTCTTTGACATTTGTGTATCCATTCTTTCGTCAAAAACAAAACCTCATTTGGATCCTTTGGTCCCATGAAATAAAATATCTCATCCTTTCGTACTTCTGTAAACGCTACGACAAGTTACTACAGCGCAAAAAGCCATATTACGTAAATGGTACTTTACAATATAGAATTTAAAATAAAAACTGACTAAAATTACATATATATAAATTATTTTAAATATATACATTATTAGAAAACAGATATATATATATATGATTAAAATTAATTTGGGATATGTAACCTCTAGAAAATCGTCTCGCAGCTCAATGAAACTACAGTTTTAAACGCGGGAAATCAGAACAGGTGGCATCACAGTGACGTCAGATTACTGCCTGTTAATTTTCCCCATTAGGCTCGCGTCGGCGAGGAGTCGAACAAAGAAATGAGCTAGCCCTTTCTATTTATCCCTGGGTGACTTTACCCATGGCTGAGATTTTAAAAATTTGTTATCTCCTTGCAGTTACTCCTCCACCTGATGCAGTGGACGATGATGGAGAACCTTCAGCTCCTTCCCTGGAGCTTATGGACAAAGTCCGAGGCTACGAGAGCGCATCTTTCGAAGCAAGTAAGTAGACGTCTTTTACTTCGTATCAAAGTTAGAATAAAAAGTATATTGTTATGTTACATATCTCCCATTTCCATCACACGAAAGTTATTCTGCACATAAGGAAATATTTTCTGATTACAACCCATAAAGCAATATTTTACACAGACTAGAAGCAGAATTTATCTTATTAAATTGGAAGAGAAACATGCTATTGTAAAATTTAAAGTTAGGCAAAAAAAACAACATCCAGTATTAAATTTATAGTATGTTTTCTTATTATTCGTATCAGATAAATCGCGTGTTAAAACTTTTTATTTTCTAAACTTCAAAGATGCAAATGTGCAATAGGAGACTGGCACTAATATCATAAGAAAATATATGCATCAAAATTAATTTTGTGTGTTGGCACTTCTCACATCATGACTGGCTGTTCTTGAAGTAAAATAACTTTGCTGTAAATTGTTGCAATGTTCTGAAGATCTTTTTGAAACCGTTTCTTGTATGTATTTTCAAGCTTTCCCCTGAAAGCCTTTAAAGTTGCTATTTCAGTCTCACTGTATATGAACATCAGTTACTTTTTAGGAAAAGATGGCGAAAATGTTTTATGGAGCTACATTTGGGTCATAATATAGCTGAGGCACCCGCTTTATGTTTCTTTCGTAAAGTAATCTTGCGGGAACTTTAAAAGTCTTGTGTTATCATGATAAGCATTTGCTTGATTTCATACAAGAAAGTGTTTTTAGAATGTGAATCTTTCTCAGTAATTACGGTACTAATATTTATGATTTGTTCAGGTAAAGTTATAGCAAAATCGTAATATCCACATTGATTTAGAACTTTTTATATTCATTAGCCTATTTAAACTCTAAAAACATGAATAATTGGTCTTGTATAATTCTGACATGTTAATTTTAGTAATTCGTATGTTTCTATATCTGTTTTACCCAGATAACAGCAAATTAATAAGTTTTGTTCACAACGGACACTTTTCCAAGTAGTTTTTTAAGCCGTCTCCGCCAAGAAACTATAAACCATTTTATTTATTTATTTATTTCTGGTTCACCGCAGGTATACAACTACTTTGAGTTTTGACCTGTACAATCTGTGCAGCCTATAAAGGCCATTCACGGTTTTTAGCACATTAAGGTGCTACTGCACCTCGCCCGGAGGCGTGACATTAGAACAAGGTGCAATCATTCCGTGGCGAAGTCAAGCTGAATATACGAAAATTGGGAAATTAGTACTTGGAAAACAAAATCATCCAGCATTCAAGTCCTTGCATGATGCATTCGGTCAGGATAGTAGCGTAAGGTTACTGAGATAGGGTGCGCAGTCCAGCAGGTAATCAGGAGTATAACCACAGCAGTGGGCGTGGGGAGATCACAGAATACACAGTCCTTAACACATAGTAATTAATTCAGAGTCTCTAGCCTGCTTCCAGGCAAATAGCTAATTTTGGCAGTAACACAGTGCTTGGTTAAATAAGGTTAGATAGAGCACAAAACACAACTTCATATGTACACTATTTACATATTTGCATCACTACCGCGCATTATGGTGAATTGATCGAGGTCTCTTCACCACGCTGTCCACCGTAGGGTCATAATTACCGAGTTCTCTTAGCGTGTGCACTGGAGAATTATCCATTTTTTCGAAGAAGTTGTGCGTCTCCATGAGCATTTGTTCAGGAATGGGCTTTATTTTCAAGTCTGCATGAATGATGCTATTTCGTACAAACCAAGGCGCATTAGTGATGGCTCTCAAAATTTTGTTTTGAAGGACTTCTAGTTTTCTCCTATTCGTCTTATTGGCAATTGCCCACGCTGCGGCGGCGTAGAGCATAACTGGCCTAATCATAGTGAGATAGATCATGCGTTTAGCTTTTAAGCTCAATTTCGATTTCCTACCTATAACAGTATAAAGCGACATGAAAACTCCGTTTGCTTTATTTACTTGGTTGGTTACGTGCTCTTTGAAGGTGAGCCTATCATCTAGGGTAACTCCCAAGTACTTTGCGGACGAGCAAACTGGAATCACATCATTCTCTATCTTGATATCCGTGTTCGTAGTGACATTTCTTCTGTAGCGACGGAATTGGACAATTTTACATTTCGCGGTATTAATTTTAATTCTCCAAAGTTGACACCAAGCAGCTACTATGTTGATGTAAAACTGTAGGTTAGTAAGAGCAAGTTGGGGGCTTTTAGATTCCGATAAAATCACCGTGTCGTCTGCATATTTCAGGGTTTTAGCATTCAGTGGGTTGGGTAAATCATTAACGAAAATGTTGAATAAATTTGGCCCAATAACAGACCCTTGCGGGACGCCGCTGGCAATGATTTTCCTTCCGGAAAGGGAGTCTCCAACTCTCACCTGGAAGGTTCTTCTTTTTAGGTATGAGATGATTAACTTCACAAGGCTGACAGGAAAAAGAAAGTTATTTAGCTTGTAAATCAGTCCTTCGTGCCAGACCTTGTCGAAGGCCTTCTTAAGGTCTATGAAGCATGCTGCCACAGCAGTCTTGTGGAAAAAAGCTCTCGTGATAATCTCAACGATATTTAGTACTTGATGGGTTGTACTGTGATGTTTCTGGAAACCAAATTGGGCCGGGTCTATCAGATCCGATCTTTCTAGGTGGTCTGTAATTCTGTTGTTTAAAGAAGGCTAATAGGACGATAACTGTCTGTAAGTGAGGGGTTTTCCCCCGGCTTCAGTATAGTGATAATAATCGAGTGTTTCCGCTGCGAAGGGTGATAACTCGTCCTGATGCAAGCATTAAAGATGTTTGTAAGTAGCACTATACACCTTGGAGGGAGTGCCTTCAGAGCACGATTGCTGATCCCGTCAAACCCGTGAGCTTTCTTGGTATCGATATGTTTAATGATAGTATGGACTTCTTTCGGGGAGATGAATTTTATATAATCAGTATTATCCCTGTTTTTGAGCATGTTAACGACATTTTGAACCTCCTCTTCGTGCTGAGGGTTGGTCGAGGGGTTGGGCCTAAACGTCTCCTCAAGTTTCTCTGCGAACACATTGGCTATGTCTTCTTCAGAATAGTGGTTGGATCCCATGTGACTAATTGGAGCAATGTGATACGTCCTATCTTTTTTCATCGCATTCACAATTTTCCACATAGAGCTTGTATCAGTGCTGAAATGCTCTAAAAGATTATCCCAATTACTTGACCTGAATTCCATGATGCCGGCCTGAATTTTCCTGTTGAGGTAGTTTATAGTCCTTTTAAGTGAAGGGTCTGGCGTAACATTAAACCTTTTCCTAATTCTATTTCTTTCCTTTATGTCGTGAGATATATCTTCAGGTAGTTTATTCCTTAAGGTATCTCTGCAAGCATACGAAGAACTCTTAATCGCATTTTGAATTTTGGAAGTCAGCGAATAAATTTCACTTTCAATTTCCCCGCTGTCTCTCAGATGGGGATTACAAGGCATGTTCCGTAGTTTATCTGTAAAGCTGGTCCAATTCACTTTAGTGCGTTTCCTTGGAGGGTCAGGGTAAAAGCCGTGAAAATCAAACACTACTGGATAGTGGTCTGACGAAAGTTCTTTCTTGACTTCTAAGTAGGGAGTCTGACTAATATTTTTAAGTAATGCAATATCTAGTATGTCTCCGCCACTTCGACAGTAGAAAGTGTATTCACTTAGGGTGACAAGCTGTAAGTTATTTGCATAGATATAGTTTTTAAGCAGACTACCATTTCTGTTACCCATCCTGGCTCCCCAGGAGCGATCTTTTGCATTTAGATCACCCGCAAGTATGGTAGGGAAATTCGTCGACATTATGATGTCTAAGTCCTGTAAGTTGATATCCTGCGGGGGGTTGTACGCTGCTACTATAAGGTAATTCTCATTGGTCGTACTGCTAGCAGGAATTGCAGTGTATTCTAATCTCGTCGTCGTCGGGAGCTTGATAGTGTTGAATTTAATGTGATTCTTGATCACAACTGCAGTACCTCCTCGGGTAGTCCTGAGCCTATCGCTTCTAATAACGTTATAATAATAACGTTATAACCTTCTAATAACGTTATAACGTTATAAGTAAGAATGCGTCGCATCGATCAGATTTGTCACGTGAGCATGGTTACTAGAACTCATATTCAATATTTGAAATGTATTCAATGGCTTCCATGCCGACTTCAATTTTACCCATTAGGGACTTTGCTGACTTAAACTTCGTAAAAAGTTCCTTCACTTTGCAAAGCTGCTTTTTGAACCAATCAAATATGTTCTCTTCAGGTTTTCCGCCTTTCGCCCAACTGGGCCAAGTTTTGGCGTTTTCGTCAGTTTTACCACCTGGCAAGGTGGGGAAGTCATCTTTATTCAAATTAAATCTAGCTTCCTGCTCTTTCGCTGAGAGTTGGGGTTCATTTCTTTGGATTTTAGGATACTTTTCACATCCCTTGTACGACGAGACATGACTTCCATCACAGAGCGCACAGCGCGCCGGTAGTTTCTCCTTGGGAGTTTTGCACGTGAACGTTTCATGCCAGCCTGCACATTTCATGCAGCGGGCTCTGTAATGCCAGTGCTCTCTTGAGTGTCCATAACGCTGGCACCTGTGACACTGCACAGGTCCAGGCTTCTTCTTGTACTGTCTGACTACGACATCAAGTCCTCGAAGTTTTTCCAAATTCCAAATCTTCTTTCCATCATCATTTCGCTTGGTTTCAACTAAACAAGGGTAGCTTCACTATCTGACCTTCCCTATAGCTGGTCAGCTGCCTCACTTTTTCTACGGGTATTTTTAACTCCTTCAGCTCGTTTTCAATAGCTTCTACTTTCATCGTTCTGGGTAGCTTTTTTATCACCGCTTTTAGCGGTCTATCTGAGTTAATTTTACAAGTGTGGAAAGGGACTCCTTCACTTGCGAACATGCCTGTGATCGTTCTATAATAATCAGGGGTTTTTGCTCGAATGGTTAGGGTATCTCCTTTCATTCCAGCTTTGTAACTTTTAATTTTTAAATCTTCCACTATTCTCTCTTTTATCTTATCCCAGTCGCCACTGAACTCGTCTAACACGATTGGGGAATATGGTTTGCTGTTTTTCTGGGGGCAATAAATTCACCTTCGGTATCTGCACTATCCATTTTGTCGTCATTCTGTAAATCCGCAAATTTATTTTTCTGAGGTGGTTCGTTTATTCTCAGTCTCAGATCGCGTTCTTTTTAGGGTATTGCGAGGGGCAATAAATCCGTCCTCATCCACCACGTTTTTCTTTTTAAGCTTAGAATTTGTCCTCCTAATTTTAGGGGTTTTCTGCGCTTGCATATTTAGCTGGAGATCACTTAACTGCTCTGAAATATGCTGAATTCTCTCAGTAAACGGTCCTGCTTTCAAACTTGATTTTTCTAATTGTATCTTTTCCATAATCAGACTATAAATCTCATTAAACTTTTCCTTCGGTAGGTTACGGATAACTCGTTCATCTAGATATTTCCGTAAATCATCTATCTCTATTTCTGACATGGCTAGCTCCAACCTAGCTGTTAGCTACTGGTAGCCGCAGCTTTGTATAAACTTTATACTCTGATGTAATTTAAAGCGTTTCGAAAGCGCGTCACAAGTCACAAATTTTCAGAAACGTATTTTAACACCAACTTACTTACTTCAGTAACGAATTTCACACTTCAAACAATTCACAATTCCAACTTGACTAACTGAACAACGAACTGAGATCACTACTATAAACCATTTTATTACTCGTGATTTCTATATATATATGTAAGATAAAAATGTATGAATCAGAATTATAATATAACTATAAACATTAATTCTTCCTCTCTATTCTAAAATCGTAATAACTTATCTGCATTGCGTCATTCAGATTAATCATGCGATCTTACGTAACCGTTAATACCAGATGCCTCTTGACAACCAAAACTTTTCTCCTCGCGTGCCTCCATCTTGCATAACTACGCACTTCAGCTTTTGCTCGCTACTGTGCTAAGATGTGATTTCTCTGGCTTGCTTTCTATCCCAACAATATCAAAAATGTAAATCTTCTGTGGAAAGGCACGACTAGAGTGCCAAGTGATTGTGGCCACAAATATCAATTGGAAATAAAAATGGAATTAAAACTGCCTCGACTGCCAAGTTCTTTAAATACTACGCAATCAAAATTCTTCTTCAATATGGGTCTAATCACGCATCTACAGCGTTCCGTCTTTTCCTTGTGTTTTTATTATGACAATTAAGTCGACAGGATAGTTTCCTGCAGCCTGAAACCTCAATGGAAAATTTAATTCAGCTCTTCAAATCATCGTTTTGTGATAAATCCAAGATAATGTGAAATAAGTGAATCATCAAGTTTGTTTTTTCAGTGTTTAAAAAATAACAGATCATTCTTCTGCTGTGGTGTTTTGCAAGTGCTTCAAAAAAATAATCAAGCGTTGTGTTTACAGATTGAAAGTAATCTCTCGATAAATTGAGAAGTTCGAATGCCTAGTGAAAAGGAAATCATCAGTGAATTACCGTTTAGGAATTAAACATTACAGTCGGTTCAAGGTCGATCTGAGTTAAGTGTTTGCAAGTATGTGCGACAGAAAATTATTTGCGCTTCTGCTTTTTCAACAGCTCAAAAATTATAACATTCGTGTGAATCTAGCTCAGGAACTAAATAATTTAATGTGCTGCGGATTCTCTGTCATTGGTTAAATGACACTGTTTTCATTTGAACATTGTCACTGTTTTCATTTCAACATTGGTTAAAATTTCTGAAATTTGTTTTGAGAAAATCTGAAATTCTTGTTCATTAATTTTTCTAATTTTTCATAATTATGTGTGAGCAAATTAAGTAACGAATTTTAAGCTATTTAAATTATTCATAGGGAAGGATATTAAGATAAGTTTTTATGTTTTTGAAATTTTGTTGAGAATTTTCAATACGAATTTTATAATTATTCTAAAAATGAAGTAGGTGTAAAAAATAAGTGAAATTAATACAGATACGTAATATAAAATTATGGTAAATGCATGTTAAAATTTATGGGTTATTGTGTGTTAAGTATAGTATGATGAGGGTGTACTGGTTCCTTCAACAGAGGCCTGTAATTACCTCTGTACAGTTGTTCCTTTTACCCTCTTCATGCAAGATAATGTTGGAGGCTCTCATTTTATGAGTGTGTGTAATTTTTTATAATATTATTATTATTATTATTATATTATTATGGAATGTATTAATGCAGTTCTCAAAGGCCAGTTACCTTATGCAAGGAACGGAGGCCTTTTCAAGTAACTGCCTAGGCACCCTGGGTCACCAGTGCATAGAACACACTGGTTAGCTCAAGAGGACAGCCCTACTGATGGATATGTTTGTTTAGAAGTATTGCGAGGCTTCCAGTTTGGTAAAATCAGGAATTGTAAATGAAAGATGATAACAGTGAAACTATAAATTCTGAAAATCTTAATCCTATTATTTATGATGTTAAATTATAACTTATAAGTATAAAAATAAGTATCATAAATATTTATGTGCATTGCATTTAATTATAAGTAATGATTATGTAAAAGTTTATTTTGTGATATTCTGTAATAACAAGAACCTTCCCTGAAGAATTATGATTATGTGAATTCTCAAACAAAAAGACTTTTTGGACTGAAATGCTGAAAAATTCAATAGGACTCTAAAAATTAAAAATTTATTTAAAAAAATTGATATTTATAAGTTATACTTTTATAGAATCAAAATTATACTTTTATAGAATCAAAATTTTCTGATTTATGTTTTTCTTTTTTATTTGCTAGTGCTTTAACTCTCTCATTAAAAAGGCTTCTCTGTCGCTACGCCTTTTTCTTTTTGAAGGGGAGAATATGTAAGATAAAAATGTATGAATCAGAATTATAATATAACTATAAACATTAATTCTTCCTCTCTATTCTAAAATCGTAATAACTTATCTGCATTGCGTCATTCAGATTAATCATGCGATCTTACGTAACCGTTAATACCAGATGCCTCTTGACAACCAAAACTTTTCTCCTCGCGTGCCTCCATCTTGCATAACTACGCACTTCAGCTTTTGCTCGCTACTGTGCTAAGATGTGATTTCTCTGGCTTGCTTTCTATCCCAACAATATCAAAAATGTAAATCTTCTGTGGAAAGGCACGACTAGAGTGCCAAGTGATTGTGGCCACAAATATCAATTGGAAATAAAAATGGAATTAAAACTGCCTCGACTGCCAAGTTCTTTAAATACTACGCAATCAAAATTCTTCTTCAATATGGGTCTAATCACGCATCTACAGCGTTCCGGCTTTTCCTTGTGTTTTTATTATGACATATATAAGTGGCTAAAGTGTGTGTCGCCGATAGTTTATTGTTGCCACTCGGAAAAATCAGCGCGGAAATTAACGTTTTCGAAGTTTTTAATTAATATCTCGACTGATTAAAGTCATACGAAGATGAGAACGGTATCGATGGATTCGGAGAATTTTTTGGAATCCGAGGATACGCGTCTCGCATTTCTACTCGGCGCCGTTCCGTAGATAGTCGAGAAAAAAGAATTTGGCCCGTAGCCATATACCTCCAATAGGGAAAAAACTGAAAGAAATTGGAAATTATAGGGAAAACGTAGGGGAAAATTAGTTTTTAACTAATATCTCGGCTAAATAAAATCCCACGAAGACGCGAATGGTCAAAATGGCTTGCCTAGGACCTGATGGTCCTCTGCAAGGCGAGCTTAAAAATGATGGAAAGATGTACACAAGAAATGTTGTGTACAAAGAGATCTTTGACATGTAAATTAACATTTCATTATTTAAATCACCTTTACTAAATGAGCTAGCCGTGGGCTCTTAAGAAATGTACCACCAGTGATTTCCTTCATTGCACTCTACTTTAAGCAATTAAGCAAGTAGAAGGGGAAAACCCCGTGGGCCAGCAAGTAAATGGGCTTCCTCGTCGCCTGCTCTGGGTAATTAAGTTTAAATCAGCAGACATCTTTGCACAAATCATTTTAATTACAATTAATAATATCTAGAACAGCAGTCATTTCGTATGACCGCCAGGCTTTCTAGTAGTAATATAATGTATTTACACATTATACAATAGTAGGGCGACTAATAATTTCTTGTATGTGTGAATACCATAATTTTATATGCTAATGTTTTGCTTTGAATAAAATTAGATCATTTCTTTTTTTTTAATATTTGATTTTGAAAAGAGTTATGAGTAAAAATAAGTGTTCAGTTTACAGGATCTATTAATGAAACCTACGCATTGCATTTTATTAAATTAAATCTCTGAACTGTTACACACTCTAAAGTACCGTTTCTTTGTCCGTGATCCGCGGACTATTTCTAAAAAATCTGATGTGTACACCACATGACTTCCTTGTACTGGAATATTAAATTATACGCATTTTTTCTTGCATTTCATTTAAACTTATTGGATTGAATTAAATCTACTTCGCCGACAGCGCATAAACCACAATAGAATAAATGCATTCTTTAAAATTCACTCTAGTATTTGTTTACCATAGTGACACTCTGGCGCTAGATTCACTTAATAGTATTAATAATTATATAACAGTTAACTTATATAATAATTATATAACGGAAACTAAGTTAACTGTTATATAATCCAATAATTATATAACAATTAACTTATATATTTCGTTCATTCACTTAAGAGTATTATATTTCGTTCATATTATAACTCATAATGCACAAAATTTATATCATTTAAAGAATAGAATTATCTAATCGTATCATGTTCTATTCAAATACTATAATAAAGCTAGAATGATGTATAAAAGAAATTAAGCAAACAAAACAAAAAAGAAACAGTTTTTCACAGACGGTTGAGTATTTCTCATTTAATTAATTCAGTTCTCACTTCGCGAGAAGGCAAAAATACATAAAAACTCAAAATATCTATATTAAAAATTATGAAGTAAATCTTAAACACTTATTTCCTCGAAAAAATTCCAGGAAGAATTAAGCATGATTTAATTGGCAATAATAAATGAATGCATTATCTTTGTTGTTGGGAAGCTAAGTTTCTCTAGATTGGCAACAAATCCACTAGTCTCCTGTTTAAATGTAAACATCAGTGGATGCCATTAAAAAAAGGCTTAGCGGCACTTAGACAACTTTAAAATTGTTGATAATTCTAAAAATATTGCATACAGATTTACTAAAGGCATAAAAACCTTAACCAGAAGATAAAAACAACATAATACAATCATTTTTAAAGCAAAAAAATGTAAAATTTACAAACATATAAGAGTAAAGAAACTGAGATCACTGAGCCGGGTAACAGAGTGGATATATATATAAATATATTTATAGTATACGTTTGGTAAGGCTGATTGCAACCAAAATACGAGGTGCACATCTACATGTTATAGCAGTCCTGTATACAAAATTTCAACGTTCTGAGGCTACTCGTTTTTGAGTTATGCGAGATACGTACGTACGCATGTTCGTACGTACGTACATACGTTCGTACAGACGCCACGAAAAATTCTCTTCAGAATTTATTTTAAAGCAGTTTTAAAAATTTTTTTTTTGAAGGAAAAGAGTATTTTATTCTGTCCTTACGTACAGATATCACGCAAAAACATCGTTAAATTGCATTCGATAGTGGTCAAAATGGATATTTTCGTTGAAATATGCTGCCTGAAACTTTTCGCGATTACAATACTTCCTTTTTACTTCGTACAAGGAAGTAAAAAGACTAAAGTTCAGATTCACTTCGTATACCAAACTTTAGCTGTGAATCTCAAAATGTGGAAAAATTATGCATCAAAATCGTCTATCACATTTTCTTCCAAGATTGCCATTTTCTGAAATTTATTACCGGTTACCCTACCTACGGATTTCCTACTCTAATTTTAGCAACAAAAAAAGAGACTTAAAGTAATATAATTATTGCTTTACTCAATGTATACATCCAAACACAGAACATCTGTGCAAGAATAGGCAAGCTCATCCATCTCATTAACGTGAGTACCAACATATTTAATTTTTTGTTAAAAAGATAAAAGTTTATCCAGAGTCCAATAGCCTTGAATTAGTAAAAGCAAATATATATATTTTTATTAACTTATATTAACTTATATTTTTATTAACTTTTATTAACTTAATTACTTAACATTTATGTAAAATTGAATAAATTTTATTTAACTGCATTTTAATAATATAAGTGTTCTGGTAACATATGCTAAAAAATTGCTCTTGAAGGGTCGAAAGTAAGATGGTTCACAGAATATTCTAATTTATAAAAGTGGTTAGGCCTATGCAATTTGGCTTAATTCAGGGTGTATCGTGGCTAACTTTTCCATAATGCGTTGCATTTTATACGAGAAACTGCATTGTCCTGGTATTTTTAAGTAAATAAATTTCAGATTAATCCGTACTTTGAATTCCAGCTGAATATGTATTTTAAAGATAGAAAAGAGTACGCATTTTTAAATATAAAGTTCTGTAGTTTTTCGGAAATTCATCATCTTTTTGTAAAATTGTTTTGATGTAGCTTGAAGAGAAAATAATTTCTTGTAAAAGTAATGTCTCTAAACATATTAAATTATAAACTCTCTCAGTATCTAAGATTTCATTAAAATTTTCCATTCTTTGGTACGAGCTGATTTCAGCAATATTGTCTTCTGATAAAGGGGGTTAAAGATAAGCTGACGTTTAGTTGATGTACCTTATCTACTTTTTCATTATGAAAGCAAAATATTATCGCCGACTTTGATCGGGGCGTTGAAGAACGTTTTGACTGAAACATTCTAACTGAAAAGCAGTTGAAAAAAACTGCAGTGAAAAAGCAGGGAAACCGGGGGGGGGGAATTGGGCAGATTTAAGTGACTGCAAATATATATGATTAAAATAAGTAATAATCTCGCAGTCTGATATAGCAATCATTTTGTAATTATTATATTAAAGATAGTTCGTTAATGCTTTTGACAGGATTTTGATATATATTGAATCCTACCTCTAATATTTTTCTCATGAGAAAAATGCTCAAAATCAATTTTTGAACTAATCTTCATCGTGTTTAGGTTATCTTTTATACTAACTTTTCAAGATTGGAGTGAGCTTGTATTCAGTTGATTAGTGCCTAATGCGTTCAATATCAAATGAAACTGGTTTTATTTTCAGAGCTTTTGCTGATCTATTAGCATTCTCCCACAGAGGTATTTAAACTTACTTATATCATATCAACCATATGAAAGTCGTTCACATGCTTTCATTAATTGTTCATTGTCGTTCAATCTATCATTAATTCAATCATAGTCGTTCAATGCTTTCATTTCATAATAAAGAAAATATTTAAGTAATTTTTAATATACATGTGCTGCTTTCTACATAAATTGCTATGTGCTTGGAAATAAAAATAGTTTAATAGTTTTAACTTGTACAAAATAACATGTACATTTTAACATGTACATTTATTACGTCATTTGTCCTTAACGGTTTTTCATTCTACCTTGTGTTTGTGTAGCGTGCGTATGAAGATTCGAAGGGAGTTGCAGTTGCTCCTGCGAATGATGGAATTTGCTGTGCATTAAATTCAGGTAGAGTCTTCAAATTTTTGTGAAAAACTATCGAGAATAAGGACTATGAAAATCTGTGAGCTGGCCGCAAATGATACCAGAAGGTCCAAAAGAATGAGCAGATTTTCGCAAATTAGATTATTCTGAGAAAAAAGTCTGGTAACTGACGATCTCAAATTATATGTATTAGCTCAGGCATGGGAAACTTCTGCGGGAAACAGTAATGGGTGACGTGTCATGGCAAATGTTTTAACTGAGAAGGTAATTACATAGTGAATTAACACTAGTATTTATCTAACTTGAATATGTTAAAACTTTGTTCTTTTGCCCCATTTTTATCACTAAACTATTATGAATTTAAAAGTGGCCTTTTTCAATTGACAAGAAACTGTCATAATCTTATCCTTAGTATATGCATATACACTGCTCGACATTGAAAACGCAACACCAAGAAGGAGTGATCAGAAATTTATGTAAATTTTAGGGTAGACGCAAGTCACTGAGTTATGCGAATAATGTGAAATGCGCAGCTCTCCGATGCACGTGAAGTAAGATGTAAGAAAAGGAACGTTCAGAATGGGCAATATTCGTGTCGTTATTTCTGTCAGACGAATTATTAAAGAAGGTTGGTTTTTGTACCGGAGGATACGTGTGATAGGTGACAGGTCACGGAGAGCACGGGCACTGTCCCTTTACCATAGTGGTTAATCGGTATAAGCACCGTGCTCCCCAAAATCTAGAGCAGAGCCGATTGATGAGGTCCCACGAGCGCCCCGCACCCGAAAACGCAACCCAGCGCCCGGAACACCCAGAGGACAGGTCTACAGACCAAAAGCGCCCCCGGGCGTTTATTTAAACACTTAAAAGAGTACATTGCCAGGAGGGAATGCTAGGCCGCCATCAGCGAAGGCACTTTCAGCAGATAGACGATTTTACGAGGGGTATGGTGATCGGACTGAGAATGGCGGGTTGGTCCTTACGTCAAATCGCAGCTGATACCAAATGGATGCGAGCACGGTGCATCGGCTTTGGCGAACATGGTTGGAACAAGGAAATGTGGGAAGAAGGAGGGGTGCAGCCAGAGTGACGTCAGCACGCGTGAATCCACAGCCAACTCTATAATGGCCTTGAAGCGCAAAAGTCACGTGATCGAGATGGTCGATGTGTTTTTGTGGTAGTGTGTGGTTGTGAAACCCGTGGTCGTAGATTTTTTGGATGTATATTTTGCTGTTAAGTGATTTTAAATCACTAACGCTAAGGTAAATAATATTTTTATCTATACTTCGTTTTATACTTTTTTAATTTTTAGATTTATTTGGGAAAATTTGTAGCTGTTCTCAATCCTATTCAAGTATTTCGTTTTAACATAACATCGAATACATTAGTTTGGACGTTTCGGACAGTCGGCTGTGGCGTGAATCATGGACCTTATAAGAGATAGACTAACCCAGTGGGCGGGGCGCGCGTCACCGACATGTCGGCAAGAAAGAGTAGGGACGATCTGGTTTACTTTAACACGGAAACCTATGGCGTTTGTATCACATAACTCTTTTTAATTATTAAATGTGATACGTTGTATAGTGATGAGATTATGAAAGCCACAGTTTTTTCCAAATAGGATTTAATATTTCCATTAAAGCACTTTTTACTGGACTTCGCGCATTTTTTTTCACGCGTAGTTCTTGTACAAACATCTTTACTTTGGTAAAACGGTAAAAACTCTAGGCACAAAATTTATGAACTTAATTTTGCGTACAAATAACGTAAAATTAAATAAGATTGATAGTACGTGATGCTTTGAAATAAATAAGGTAAAATTAAACAAGATCTGATAATTTTTATTTTTAATTTAATGACCATTATCAGGCAGTAATTTTCAAACTATAATAACATTACAAAACAATCATTTATTTGATTATTTCATCATTAACTTATTAACGTTAAAGTGGGATATTTATTTTAGTAATTTATAAAATTCGGAGCATGAAATATTCTGAATGTAATGAAGGGGGGAAAAAAGGTAAAATAAAATCTAGAAGCATACAGATTTTATATTACGCCCAAAAGGAACACTTTTTTAACGTTTTGTGTGTTACCTATATTTACTGAATGTCATGTTCTTCGCCCGTAAACCACATACATTTGACAAAGCATATCTTTAGAATTTCCGCACTGGAGATAAAACTGTTATTTTCCGTACATTGCTGTCTCTGAACTCGTTGAGTTTGTTAATAAAAAATTCATTAAAATTTTACAAAATATGAAATAGATTAAAAAAAATTCGAAACTCAGCCATCCAGATGACCATGTTCGGGTAGAGGATTACATTTTTCAAAATTTGATGGCTCTAGATACTTTCGTTTTAGTCACAGTGTGAGAAACATACATGCATTCATGCAGATTCTTCATTATTTAATTTCTTTAAATATAATACAGGGCGATAATATTTCGTAACAACAATTTGCAAGGAGACATGGACATTTATAGTAAAACAGCGCAAAATGCCGCTTCGAAACTAACAGTCTAGGCTACCGCCCCTTTGGGCTAATAAATTAAATTAACAGTAAATAAAAAAATCTTATGCAGAACTAAAAATAAATTTTAAAAAATAATCACTATAAAATACAAGAAAAATTAATTATTACGGTTAAATACAATTTTAATATTAGAATTAAATGTATAAAAATTTTTAAGGAGTTAAAAGTGTTTTTATCACTATGATATTGTTACAAATTTGGTATTTAAAAAGCTAGTGTTAGTTCAATTATAAATTAAATGGTTTTATTTCTCGCGCAGAGGAGCGCGTGACGAATGTTAAAAGAAAGCTAAGCCGGAAAATTGAAAATACAAGAGCGCGTGCATTAAATAAATAAATATCTCTTTTTGATTTCGAGAAAGTACTGGAAAATATTAGCGCGTGATTTTAAAACCTTATAAAAGGAGGAAAACATCTCAGTTTGTAGTAGTTGCTTAGTTTGTTGTTGTTTAGAAAACTGCTCTTGTTGATTGCAGCGAATTCGCGGATTAGCTTTCTTTAGCTGTTTTGAATTCCGTTCTATTGGACATTTGAGTAGTTAAAAGATAACTACTGTGAGATATTGTAATACTGCATGATAATTTGAGAAAATTTAAGCATTTTTGTTGTGATAATAATAAAAATGTTCATTTTTCATCGGACTTGTGCATTCATTTCATAACGAACCCGTACGCACGCAACAATTTATGGTGTCAGAAGTGGGATTTGAATGCCAATTACAAGAGCGATGGAAGAGCAGTTAAGACAGCTGATATCAGCCTTTGCTGCCTTTAAAGAAGAAATGAAAGATGAGATGAAATCTGGTCAGAAAAAGATGGAAGAATCCGTTAAAAAGGAAATGGAAGCCGTTCACGAAAAGTTGGAAGCTGGTCAAGTAACTTTTAAAGAAGACATAAAAGCTGTACAAGAAAAGATTGAAGCAGGTCAAGAAGAAATGAAAAGAGAAATAACCTGCGTAATAGAAAGTAAATTTGAGGCTATGGAAGACAGAATAGGAGCTGTCGAAAATAAAGTTGAGCAAATAGAAGACAGAATTTCGGCCGTGGAACAACAAATAGGTTACAGAGTTGATTCTGTCAAAGAAGAAATAGAAGGAAGAGTTTGTTCCGTTAAACAACAAATCAAAGAACAAATTGATGAGAGAATTTCTGCAGTTGCCAAAGAAATAGATACTTTAAAGAAATTCGTAGCGTCGGCAGGGAACAGGAGTGATGATTTTCAATTTCTACCGATGCCTGTTCGTCCACCTCTGAAGCTATCCACATATGATGGGAAGACGTCCTGGCAAGTGTATAAGACCCAATTTTCTATAGTTGCGGATGCGAATGGATGGGATTCCCAAGGCCTGTCATCTCGCCGCTTCTTTAAGAGCCGACGAAGCGGATATCCTTCAGACTCTTCCCGAAAAAAAAGGTTAGATTTCGAAGCTCTGTCCGGCTTGGAGCTGCGCTTCGGGAAGAAATGTTTAAAAGATTACAGCAGGCTCCGATTAAAATCCCGTCAACAGAAGCTCACCGAAACACTTCAGGAGCTCGCCATGGATGTTGAAAGGCTGTCACATCACGCCTTTTCGGAGTGCCCGACAGAAACAAGGGAAATCTTGTCGCTGCAATATTTTATCGATGGCATCCGGGACCCTGAAATACAGAAAGCACTGCGAATGGCGGATGTTAAAGATTTGAAAAGCGCTTTAGTGTACGCCATGAAATTCGAAGCAGCCCAGCAAGCCACTCGTCGAGACCGCCACCCAGTCAGAGCTGCTCAAGTCCAAGAGCCAGGGGATCAAGTCACTGCTCGTCTAGACGATTTAACTAGACAACTGAACGCCTTGAGACGGAATATTGGTGGTAAGAAACCGACCGTTAAGTGCTGGAACTGCGGTGCTGAAGGACACATACGACGAAACTGCAGAATACCCCAGGGTACGGATGTTAAGACCGCTCCTAACAAACAGCAGGGAAACTAAATAGTGGCGATCTCGCGGGGCGGAGGTTGCCAGATAAAGAAAAGCCCTAGTTTAAAGCGCTTCAGATTTCTGCAGTGAGAGGGGGCAGTAATGGACTTTTCATAATAGGATATATTAATGGAATTCTCTGCAATATGACGATAGATACAGGAGCCAACGTTACCATCATCCGAAAAGATTTGGCTCAACAACTGGGAAACAATCTTATTTGGATGCCGCCCTGCGTTACCCTCCAGACTGTGTCCGGTGAGAAGATCGACATCGACGGAAAAGTGAACGTTAACATCACGTTTGGAAGTGCCGCTTACCATCACACGGCCTATGTAGCAGAGATCACTGATTCTTGCATACTCGGATTGGACTTTCTAAGGAAATACAATTTTTCCTTGCACTTTAAAAATAACGAATTGCATTCTACATCTGAGGACATAGCCCTATTCGGAATTAATGATGGAGTGAAATCTATCCACAAAATTATAGCTCAAGATGATATCACAATACCCGCAAGAACTGAGTTTTTACTTCCAGTATCCATAGCCGAAAATAGAAATTTCCGCTACGGCATCATAGAATATCCCAATAACTGTAATAGCCCAAAAGGAGTACTAGTAGCCTCAACACTCGTCGACCTATCCAGAACGGTTATCCCGGTGAGAGTCGCCAATGTAACTGAGAAGGCGAGAGTTATTAAGAAAGGTGAAGTGGTTGCTGCATGTACTCAAGTAACCAGCGTTAAAAGAATGAGTAACATCCAAGAATCCGTGTCTTCAGAAAGCATTACATCATAGTTACTTCAGAATGCGCAATTAAGCGATGAAGAGAAGAATGCTGCCAATCGCGTCATTGAAGATCTTCAAGTTTTTTTCTCCCGCTCGTCTTCTGACGTGGGTCGAACTAGTTTGACACAACACAGAATCGATACCGGCGATCATCCCCCGATCAAGCAACATCTGTAGAAACTGTATTGCACCAGATGGCGCTGTGTGCGCTTGAATTCTTCGGACTAGTTCAGAACCTTGTTGATTGCGAAAGATTAACCAAAGTTTATCTGTGCTTCTTTGTTGTAAATATATTTAATTGTGTCGTCAATAAAATATAGAGAAAATAATAAAAGTGGTGAATGCGTCTTTCAAACTTTCAAACGATCAGAACTTGAACTTAAAAATTTGTGGATTGTCATTAGTCATCCAACAGTAAAAGACTTTTACGCCTCACACAAAATCCAATGGTGCTACATCGCTGAGAAAGCTGCGTGGTGGGGTGGCTTCTATGAAAGACTAATTAAATCTGTAAAATTTGCTTTGCGAAAAACTCTAAGAAAAACTACTTTATCTCGAGACGAGTTAGAAACTCTAATTATTGAAGTTGAAGGTGTTCTTAACTCTCGTCCTTTAACTTATGTTTATTTTGAATTACAGGAACCTATGCCTCTAACTCCAGCTCATATGCTATTGGGGCGCAGGGTGAATAGTTTGCCTCCTGCCAGGCTTCATTTTGATTCTAATTTAGTTAATAGAAAAATGCCAGTTAAAAGATTTAGTAAGTATGTTTTGGAATAAATGGAAAAATGAATGCTTATTAATGCTGAGATCTGTTCATTGTGATAAACCTTCAGGTAAAATTACTGAATTTAAAGTTAATGATATTGTATTAATTCATGATGAAAAGCTACCTAGACATTTTTGGAAATTAGGAAGAATTGTAACAGTATTTCCTGGCAGAGATGGAAAAGTAAGGTCTTGTGAAATTAAAACAGGTACATCAGTTATTAAGAGACCTGTGCAGCTTTTATATAATCTTGAAATAAATGAATAAATTTAATTGTTTATTATATGTTTATTAATTTGTATTATTGTTACAGGACTATTCCATATATGTGATGAATGTTTTAATGTATGTACAGGTATTGAGTTGCCAGCTTATTATCTTTATTATATTTATTGCAGGTAACTTTACAAATTGTTTAAAGATGAATGATTTGTTTATACAGTAAATAAGTGTAGTTTCTTTAATATGTGAATTGATTGAACTTTACATTGTAAAAGTTTCTTTTGTTAAATTTGTATTAATGTAAGTGTTTGAATGAACCCCTGGTCATTCGGGGGGCAGTCTGTAGAAACTGTATTGCACCAGATGGCGCTGTGTGCGCTTGAATTCTTCGGACTAATTCAGAACCTTGTTGATTGCGAAAGAAATAACTCCAACGCGAAACATTAACCAAAGTTTATCTGTGCTTCTCTTTGTTGTAAATATATTTAATTGTGTCGTCAATAAAATATAGAGAAAATGATAAAAGTGGTGAATGCGTCTGACAGGTAAGTGAGATTTCTTTATATATTGAATTGAATTGAGTTTTAGCGACAAAGAATGTAAATGCGTGTTTGCAATTCTTTTTGCATCCAAGACGCCTACCGTTTGCTAAACAGGAAGAGGTACGAACACTTTTAAAAGATATGGAAGAAGGCGATGTCATCGAGCCTTCAGCAAGTCCATGGGCATCTCCCATTGTCCTAGTCAGAAAGAAAGACGGCTGAACAAGATTTTGCGTCGACTATCGCCGGTTGAATGAGGTTACGAAGAAAGACAGTCACCCTCTTCCTAGAATTGACGACATTCTAGACACTCTTTCTGGAAGCAAGTGGTTCTCAACACTTGATTTAAAGAGTGGGTATTGGCAGGTAGAAATACATCCTGATGACTGAGAAAAGACGGCATTTACTACGAGACAAGGGCTTTGGCAATTCAAGGTGATGCCGTTTGGACTGTGCAATGCGCCGGCAACATTCGAACGCCTCATGGAGACTGTTTTGAAAGGTCTTTCCTACGAAGCCTGTCTGATATACCTGGACGACATCATCATCGTCGGAAAGAGTTTTGAAGAACATCTAGAAAATCTTAGAAAGGTGCTCCAGAAACTGAAAGAAGCCAATCTGAAACTGAGTCCCGCTAAATTCAAATTGTTCGAAAGGAAGTGACTTACCTGGGACATGTCATCTCTGCAGAAGGTGTGTGCACGGATCCTGAAAAGAATCCGTTCTCGCAGTGTATTCTGACTATCATTTTGAAATAAAGATCACTTTTTGCTGCTTGCTATCTCTGTCTTTTCCTTTGCCATTTTTCCAAATTTCATCACTTTCTGATCACTCCTTCTTGATGTTGCATTTTCATTGTCGAGCAGGCCCACCAGCGGCCGAGCGGTAAAGTCGCTGAACACTGGTAGTTCGGTCCGAGGTTCGAATCCCGCGAACGGGCTGGCTGCGTGGGTATTTTCGTGGTTTTCCCCATGTGTAACGTGTATACTAGCCAGTTTCCCTTAGAAAGTCCTCCACGAAGGCATTCTTCCCCTTATGCAGATAGCCCTAGAGTGCTTTGCCATACTTAAAATACACCGAAATACACACCATTGTCGAGTAGTGTATAAGGACTATATAGTTTCATGACTATGAAGCATTCCTTTGCCATTAAGCAATAACATCTTGCGCTGCCATCTTCTTGAATGCCATGCTCACGATTCCCGCATTTATCCGGGAATTACGAATATCATTTTCTTTTTGCTTCGAAAGCTTATTATAGCAGATCCTGTCATGGCAAGTATCAATATGAAATTAGATTTCAGCCTTTAAAGGTAACGTCTCGCCCTAGTATTACTGTTGGTGGAACTGTGGCCCATTTCTGGCCGTATCCGAGATGTTTTGCTTATTCCCTTTAACTCTATTGGTCAATGTAATTTAATCCATGCTTTGTCGAGAGCTGTTAGAGGTTTCAGATCGCTTATTATTTGCTCATGCAAAGTCAAGTTGTGTGCGTTGGATATATTTTTTGTTTGTTTGTTTGCCATTTGGTTTTGCCATTTTGAACAGCTAATTTTAAATATAAAATTTTAGTATCTATTTCTGTGATTCATTTAGGGGATTGATTCTTAAAATAATAGCAATAATAAATTCAATAAAGATATCTCCGGAAACTCTCCGACACACATAATATTGAAAGATGCGTTAGAAAAAGTAAGTTATAACTCTACAAACTAATGTAACCTTATGGAAATAGATCCGTTGAGAAAAGTATTCTAGTGCCCCCAAATGTTGTACAAATAAATAGATCCTACTCTTAGGCATTTTCATATTTAAAGTTCACGAAGACTAAACATACTTTCCTGTTTACTGATATTCCGAAACTGAAGATTCTTTATCATTATCTTTGTGTGGATACACGTTGAATTATGAAAGCTTGGTTGGAGACATGGAAATGCAGGCTGCCCCTTAGTAATGAAAGATAATGAAATAAAATTCAATCTGCATTTTTCCTTGGCTACTTTTAAAGTAATGAGTAAAATATAGTAAAATATAGTTTTGATTTAATTCCTGCTTCTCGGCCCCATTGTTATTTATTAATACACAAGATGCAAGTTTAAATGCGTTAAATGTTAAGATTTTAGTAGGTACATCGCGACACATTATTAAGAAAAAGAAGTCGATGGTATGTATACAAAAGTTCATGTAGTAGTCATCATACATAACCCTTCTGTACTGAAATTCATTTGTCTTTCCTACTTATACACGGAGTGTGCCGAATCTTTCTCAAAGAACTACGATAAAAGTCAAGAAAGAAGCTTAAACCGATATGATCACAAGATAGACTGGGCGGACTAAATAAAATTAATACTGAAGAAATTCCGTAAAAACTATTACCACAATTCCAGCTAGGCAAAAATTGTGTTTATGATCATCAAACTGCAATATAACTCTTGAAAGAAGGATTTGCCATTAAAAACGTAAAAGGCTCTAAATATAGGAAGGGAAAAAATTCTATATCAGTTATGTATAATTGGCGTTAAAAAATGTTTAAAAACAAAAAAAAAAGTCTATAGACTGTTGATTTTGTATAAATCAATTAAGTGAATCTTTGTTTAAATCAGTACCAAATTAAAAATTAAAAAAATTACACGATTTGCATTTATAACTTTTAAACCGCTTAATTTGTTAATTAGTAATAAACAGATTTATATTTGAAAATTAAATATCTTTCCCGAATGGCAACATACTGGCACGTAGAATGTGAAAGTGTGTTATTTCCCTCAGTGGTAGCACATTGCTTTTAAATAGCCTAGTTTGTTGGTTAAGTTTGGAAGATAAATCTGTTCCGTTACCAAATCGGAATGCGCTCGCGAGCGAAACACAAAAAGGTTTAATTTCGATAAGTGACAATACTTTTTTTTTATTAAATCGCTTAATATGTTGATAAAAATTCATTAATTTCTCACGAAATATGAAATAAATAAACAAACTGGAAATTCGGTCTTCGAAGTGCATGTTTGTGTAGTCAACTATGTGCGTTCAGAATTTGTTGGCTCTAAATGAAGCCGTTTTTTCACAATGCTAGGAACAGACAGAAAGTCAGAGAAGACTGTAAATGGCCACTACGCAAATTCTTTTGTGGTGCTGCCATTGCTGATGGATGGCCAGCAGTATATATGATACTGATATAATAAAAGTTCCAGTTAGTAAAATATTCATTGTGCTTTATTGGGTTCAAATAACTTAATGTCTCTGCAGTGGCGCCCGAACTAAAAAAGGCGGTGGGTGATGATTCTTCACCACCAGGATTTGGCGATTGGGTCCCCTAATCCCTGTTCGCCCTTTAAAAGGGAGAGTATATAAGGTAGTTCTCCCGCCTTCTTAACATGCTTTCGTGGTGTAGCTGTCAGCACGCTGGATGCATATTCGAGAGGTCAGTGGTTTGAGTCCCGGCGAAGGCGTTGCTCATTTTTCATCTCTCCTGTTTCAAAAAAAAAAAAAAAAAAAAAATCATAATGTCTCTACAAAATGACCTCGGTCACTATTCGTTATTAAATATCTTTGCAAAATTTTCATATAATGTATGGAACTCTTTTAAATTTGTTAACACAATGAATGTTTTCCTAACTTGAATTTTTGCTACACGGGCAGCACGTAAGATGTTAGATATTATTTTTAAAGAACCTGCAAATTTGAAAATATTTTCATAAAATTTTGTATTTTATGTTAAGCAACGTGGCTAGTTTGAGTTATGCGTTTTGGTGATAAATCTGGAATTATGAAAATTTATTTCTGTATAATTTAATTCTAAACCATGACTAAAATTTACGACTCTTCAATTAACAAATTTCAGTTACTCAGGGTACACAGTGAAATTTTTTTTATCGAAATATTTTTATGGTTTTAGCCAGCTGTGTGCGATTACAATTGCTAATCAGTACAGGAATGTATAATTTTATTTTCTGTAATGCCGTAGGTTATGACCCTAGCCTTGATTGATAGATTTTATCAATCGCAGGTTCAAGGCTTGCTTTTTGTAACCTTTAAGAAACTTGTTCTGAAACTTATTTAATTTGTTTTTACCTTTTGTTAAGTTATATTCTTTTGTGATTTCATTAGTTTTAAAAATGATAGTTAGAAATATATACTACGTAGAGAAAATGATCGAAATTCGATTGTGGGCGACCTAAGGATATTTGGTTTAACCCTTAAAATTTGGGTGGTAAAAGATCTGTAACGAAAGCAAGTTAAATATATGCTAGAATTTGTCTCTTATTTACAATAGTATTAAGAGAGAAAGTGATGGTTCGTGACTTAAATTTTTTTTAAGCGAAGTAAATTTTAAAGATTTTTTTTTCAGTCTAATCATGAAACAGTTTTAAATTTTGCGAATGTAAAATAAAGTACAAAATTTCGTTATATTTCGTTATATTAATTTGAAACTTTCAGGTACAAATATTTTAATTTATTGTTTATTTTTATAGGAAGTGCTGTTCCATGAACATTTCAATTGAAGTGTTGAAAATAAATAAGAAAATAACTGAGATTTTTATTATAAGTAATGCACTTCGAGATGTTGCCGATTCGATTCCAGACTATCGCAGTAAAGCGAGTGATTAATCACAGATTTGAGAGATTTCAGGGAAATACTGATAGAGGTACATTGCCTTAGCCTATAAAAGGAACAATAATACTAGATCTTATAGTGTCGATATCTTGATTAAAATGTACACCTATTTGAATTCAGTATTATTAAATAAATAGGTAATTAAAATATTGTTTAAAAATATAATACTGATTGTAATTGTCTGAACAGTTGAAATATTTTGTTTCCATATCTACCATAGCATTAATAAAAGGGTCTAATACGCATTTAAATAAAAATTGAATAGGGTGTTCTCAGAAACTTCTAGTGCGCTATTTAAAATAACTTCTTAATATTAAAAGTAGCTGGTTAGGAGGTTTTGTATTAAACAGCAGGGCCATGGAACCCTGGACCTTTGTAATGTTCTGAGACCTTTACCTGTAGAAGCTGTGTGGAGAAATATATGAGTCAGTAGCGAATATGGGCATTTAAGGGCATTTCACTCTGTGGTTTATGTGCTATCGAAGTTGGTTCCATGTGTCGACTAGCTCTGCTATACGTGAATTTCAGATTTTTCAACTGAAGAAAAACTTGATTTTTCAACACCGTGGAGTTAAGTCGGTTATACCAGATGTCTCTGTTGGTTGAGATAAATCCGAGCGTGAAGGAGCCTTAAGGTTCGCGAAACCCTCGACAGTGCTTATTCAGAAAGCACCATTAAAGAGCTTCATGGATGTATGGAGT
The DNA here is from genome assembly GCF_044657685.1 of Stegodyphus dumicola. Classification (NCBI taxonomy): domain Eukaryota; kingdom Metazoa; phylum Arthropoda; class Arachnida; order Araneae; family Eresidae; genus Stegodyphus; species Stegodyphus dumicola. The sequence goes on from NC_140776.1 coordinate 43,915,411, forward strand.
CTACCGGCGGCCGAGTGACTAAAGCCGCAAAACACTGAATTCAGTCTGAGATATATCGGTCAAACTTTTGAAAGATTTGGTGAGGTTTTCCTTCCGCGTAGTTATTTCCTTGTGTAGCATAAAGACGGAACTGTTTCTGTAAGAAAATCTTTTGAGACTCATGTCTTTCATGGGACTGGAGAGCTGGCCAAGCGGCGAGCTAATGAAGCTACGTTGCAATTAACAGAAATAAGTTGAAGAAATAAGTGAAGACATCGTCTGAGGAGTAGAAAAAAAATAGATGGAGGAATCCGTCACTTCAAATGACTTTAGAGAGATGTGTAAAATGTAAAAAAAAAAAAAAAAAGTGTAGGAAAAAACACCACCCGGTTAAGGTTGTAGCAGTACGAACGATGAATCTGACAACAGTGCAATATCGCATTTCTGCTAAATCATCTAAAAGAGGCAAAAATCGTTAATCGGCAAAAATGTAGCAATTGTGATATTAAGAGGGGTCACAGAAGGTGTTCGAAGTTTCAGCCACTAGGTGCAATATTAGCCTGACATCAGTGCCGCATGGAAATATTCCGACGGCCGTTGAAACTGCGCCCAGAGGCGTATGACAAGATTTTCGTCATTATCCATCATTGTCTCATTTTATGCACCATATTTTTCATATGACCCCCGGAAAAAAGTCTACAGAGAAATAGGCCTAGCAACCTTGTGAACCAATGAGTGGGACCACCATGCCTGATCCATTGTTATTCAAGTGTCGCATTTAAATGCTTCCGAATTTCACGGCTGAAATAGGCTTGGACATTATCATGCTGCAGCCACATATAAAGGTGCAGCAACTGGATAAGTATGTTGTTCTTTCCTTAACTTCGTCTTGTAACATCGTCGGTCCAAACGAAGTGGTAAGAGATACAAATCTGTTAAGTAGTTCTCCACAATACCGAACCGAACACTGATAATAAACCGCTGCTGTGCTGTAAATGTTCGTGTAACGTGGGGATTTTACACCGCCCATACATGCGAGTTATGTGTATTTTTGGTGAAATATGCCCTGTCTGTGAATAAGACGGAAGCCGAAGAAAAGAGGGTCCTCTAAGTATACGATTGCTTTTCTAACTCTGCATTGGGGCTCACCAGCGGCCGAGCGGTAAAGTCGCTGAACACTGATAGTTCGGTCCGAGGTTCGAATCCCGCGAACGGGCTGACTTGACTGCATGGGCGTTTTCGTGGTTTTCTTCATGTGTAACGTGTATAGGAGCCAGTTTCCCTTAGAAAGTCCTCCACGAAGGCATCCCTTCCCTTAGGCAGATTGCCCTCGTGTGCTTTGCCGTAATTAAATACACACACACACCAACCCTGCATTGCTATCTGATCCCAATTCGTCTTCGAGTAATCTTCTCCTCTCAGACGTTTATAAATGCCGTAGCGAATCACCCTGTATAACGTTTTTGATAAGTTGTAGCGATTCTGAGGAGTATGCATGTGATAGAGCGTTCGTTCGAAACTTTTGTTCTTATTTAAATTTTTATACGTTTTATAAAGGTAAAAACTGCTGGCAAAATATGTATGCTTTCAAAAAGAAATATCATGAGTAAAGAATTATATGATTCGCTGGAAATTTTTATTTAAATAAGTACAACTTATAAAAGTGTACTTGAATAAAATTTTTGTTTTGTAAGGATGCAATTATGTGCATTCCATTTGCAAGTTCGAAGATTAAGATTGGTGTCAAGTGGGAATGGAATAGCAAACATACTTAAATGAATTGGTATTTTCTGAAATCTTAAAATTGTGTAATGAAATGACAATCATTACCTGTAGTTTTCGCTTTTTACGTGACTTGGTTCTGGCGGAACGAATTAAGCTTTTGTGATCACCGCAATTTCAATTTCATTATAAATTCATCATTCTTTGAAACATAAAGTATTAGTTCCTTTTGTCTTTAAAGATGCACATCTACTTGATTTGAGTAAGCAGTCATACCTATTAAAAACCATTTTACCTGTTGTCGTTTTTAAATTCAGAGTCGCATATTCATTTACGTATCTTCAGATTCTGAGTACTGGATGTAACCGAGGGTTTTATACCTCTGTTTTTTAATGATCTCAGGTGCTTCCTTCGTTGTTACTTTAATCATTTTTTCCGAGTACCATGCAGGCTATAATTGACACAAATCTATTAAACAATGAAGATGCTTGCTTGGAGAGGTATCTCACAAGCATTTCAAATCTTTGCTTTTAGTAGAATTAGGTTCATTTCATGTAAACTGTCCATTTACCTCTAAAGAATGAAACTACCAAAAAAAAAAAAAAAAAAGTTTGGGGATTCTCATTTTATGCGCAATTTAATAGTTAAAACCACCTTTTCTGTACTCCTCGTTTCGTCGTATACGCTCACAGTCCGGAGATTTATGAAGATGTTATTGGCAGGCTGCTTTGCTTAAATTGAGAGAATCTTAAACACATGACTTTTAATAGAGACTTTTTGCTGTTGCTATGACTTACTTTGCCATCAGAAGCCGGTGTTAGATTAAGAGTAATCGCCAGATGTTAGGTTCGGATTGGTAAGTGTAATTTTAATTTAATGCGTTGTTTGACCCAAATGTTATTTGTAACTTTGAATAGAAACACTGGTTTACGTTCCAACCAACAGCACAAAGCTGAGGATGTTTGTATTGATTGATTTAATCTTACAGGTAGTGAGGAAAATAAGTTAATAGTAAAGTTAATATTTTACGTATTGGTGTGTTTGTTGCTTCCACAAATAGTTTAAGTTAAGGGCGATAACTCGCTATTACAGTTAAAGTGACATTTGAGGGTGATTGGTTGATAAAGGCACTTAATTAAGAAGTCCCCTCAAATCATTATAAAGTTTATTAAAAAAAATAATGCTTGACTTATTTTCATTTTCATTGAATTCAGTTTTGTTGTTGTTGTGTGTGTGTGTTTTGGTTAAACAATATTTTGCCGTACTATGGCTTATGAAAAGAGTAATGTCGTTTTTATTTTTAATTAAGTAAACTTAGGCCAAAAAGGTGAAAGTTTTTTTTTCTCATATAACATCGTAAATCATTTTCTGATAGGCTCATCAATCTCTGAGTAAATTCCTTGTTATTATTACTGCCTGTTGTAGCTTTACTTTCTTTTATTTCCTCCGCCTTTTTCCCCGCAGGCTTTTCCACGTTTTCAGTAAATGCTTCTTATTCGGATAAACTAAAAATTAATGCAAAAATATTCTGATTATATTTCAAGGGAATGGCGTTATCTTATTTCTTGCTTTCTTATGTAACAATTAACATAAAATCTTCTAAGAAACACGTCTATATAGTTAGTTACAATACTTGCAGGGTGAGTACTTATTTATACTATAGAGAAAGGAAATCTGATGGCGTAAACTGAAGCATAAATTGAAACTTTCTAAAGAAATCTAGAATGTTTATAATATTTTTGCAAGTAAATCCCTTCCTTCCGTTGCCATACCATTGCTTGACTGCTGAGTCAGTTCATCTCTATTTCTGAACATAATTTTTGAAATATTAAAAAGGCAGTTTATTTTTTTAACAACTCTGCGTATTTCTCATAGGGTGGCTTGGCCCAATTATCTTATCTTTAACATGTGGCTTTTTGCGAAACTGTTGCAGTAAAGTTTCTTTTTCTCGGCCCTCACCGCTTTGTGTATTTTCTTTCCTCCTGAACAAACGAAAACTTCCGCTCGTACAGGGATACATCAATGCCCAGCATTGTAGGAAACGAAACAGGAAGGAGCTTTTACTCCTTCATTTCATTTTGCTTTAGTAATTCACCCATCTGCTGCTTCTGTACCAGAAGAGACGATAAACTATAAGGAGAGTGAATGAGTAAGCAGATACATTTTTCACGATGTTACCATCCACATGAAAAATGCTCTAGTTCTTTCCCTCGACTTGTTTTTAAAAACAAGTGTTACGATTTCTGATTAATTACATGTTGCTTGCAATGTCTAAAACAGTGCCGGCCTTCGTACTTTCAGTAAAATAAATACCTACAAAAGACCAGAATAATGTGTTCTTCAATAATATGAACCATAACAAAATTTTTCGGTATTAGACCCTCGACTAGATAAGCATCTGCATGTTGATAACTTCGTCGTGCGTGTAACTGCTGAGTGACTCCATAAATACTTTCATGCCTTCCCCATTTATTGCTCAAATTTGAAATACTAATTCTCTGAATGCCTCGTAACCAAAATATGGGTCCCGGGTAAGTTACCTCAAGTGTTCCGTTACTCATATTTGGGTGATTCAATCATCTAAATGAGCAGGCCTTCGCAGTACTTGTGGAAATTATTTTGATTAATTAATAGATGACACTAGCGTTTCGTGTTAAACGTAGCTAAACCACTGAATGCTGTAATCAATGATTTGTAAATAGTGTAAATATTACACTTTTCATTTTTAAAATTATTCGATGTCGACTTCTATCAACCTTTGAATTTTGAACAGTAGTTTTTGCTTGGTGTAATCACATTCGTATTTTGTAGAAATTACAGTATCAGATATTTTACTAATTAATATCAATATCAGATATTATACATTATACTAATTAACTTTGTTGTTAATAATGTTACATTAGTACACTAATAAGGCATGCCTTTCAAAATAATTATAGCCATTATTTGTATTTTATATCTGGGCACGAATTAAATTACTGTATATTCCGGCGTATAACGCGCATCTACAATTTCAAACTACATTTTTTAATTTTAAACTTGTCAAAAAATTAATATTAGACTGGGTTTATTTTAGAGCAGAGCTCTAATTTCAGGGAATATAAGAAGTTTCGGAGAGAATTTGATCTCCTCCTTTTCAAACAGCAAAATCATTTGTGCTTCTTCAAGAAGATAACGTGTAAAATTGTTAAATCAGTAAAGCAGACATGTCAATACTGTTGTTCTACATCCGGTTCATATTGTAACAAACAATAGTTTTATTTCTGAAATATCATTTCAACTTGAAACAGAAAGAATTTTTTCCGTATATTTTTTAATTATTAGTAATTTTACGAATTTGAATTATACTGTAGGAAGTTTTAACAGTTTCAAACTGTGCGTCATTTCTATGACTTGCCGTGACAACGTTGCTTTTAAAGTAAAGAGTAGTCTTGGAGCAAAATCTTGGAGTGTGTTAAAAGAGAGTAGGGGGAAGACATGTGCTTATCAAAACTGTGATGTTACTAAAATTATGAATTAATTATAAACATAAATAAGTGTCTAATAATACAAGGGAAAAACTTAGGAAATATTGTATCTTAATTTTTTGAAGTGAATATATTTTAAAATACTTAAAATAGTTTTATCTGTAAACATAAACAAAAGCCTTGTATTACGAATTGTGTTTAGTATTTACAAACATCATTTTTGAAAATACATTTTGTATTTACTAACATTTTTTTTTCTATTTACATATTTTAGTATTTACAAAACATTTGCAAAACTTTTGTTTATTATCTTTGTTTGAATCCAACAAATATAATTTCACAGTTTCAGCTAGTAATTCATAATAATTGAAGTGAATCTGCGTTTATTGTTTTAAAATTGCTTGATTTAGTAATTAATAAAATAAATATGGGAGAAAAATTAAATATCTTACCCTCAGCTGAATAACAACATACTCCTTTGTAGAAGATAAAAATATTATAATTCGGACAGTAACAATAGGTTTGTTTTAAATTGGTGAGTTCGCAGATTAAATTCAAAAGACAAAGATATTGCGTTTTGCCTACAAATGAACGTACTTCTTTTTTTTATACCACTGAGTTTTCTGATTAAATTTGAAATATAAATATCTCACTCTTTGTTAAGTAGCAGCAGAAAGCTTTTATGTAGCTGAGGTTTTAATTAAAAGTTCCTTCAATCCGCAAAAAATAAGAAATACATTTTTTTTAAAAAATTTTAAATTCGAGCTTCGAGGTGCACATGTTCGGGTGGAAGACTTATGGATTCAAAATTTAGCTGATGTAGGTACCGCCATTTTCCCGCAATGCGAAGAACGTACATACTGTTTACGAATTTTGTATATATGTAATTAATTTTAGTGAAATTATACGTAAAATTGTAGTACCTTTTGTATAATGTAACTTGAAATGCTTGAAAACGCAAAGCTATATCAAAAAAATAAGTTTACAGAGGCAAGTATCTTTAACATTTAGATAAATGGCTATCTCGCTAGATTGGCAAGATATCGCCAATCTGGCACTGATTTTGGCGATTAGTTTTGTCATCAAATTTGGCGAGAAATACCCAAAAGCCGTGAAATTTGGCAACCATTTAGCAATATTGAGGTCCAGTCCCTGTGTAACTGTCATTCATACTATAACTGAATAACTGTAATTGATCTCTATTATGTAACTGTAACGCTTATATGTAACTTTAACCATATATGCCTTCCCGTTTTTTCGAGAAATGAAAGGCACGACATGTTTTTCGGCGGCCGGACGAAAACTATTTAAGACTGGAAAGATCATCAGGTGTCAAATTTTAGTTCAGAATCGACTACGGAAAACTGAAAGACTTCCTAGCGAACATGGCTCTTTGGATGCGCTTTGCACTGTGTAATTACTGATTGTGCTCTATGATATACTGAGAAGAGCTGTACGAAAAGTTCCAGAACTGTAAAGTGTTTCTTTTGGGAAAATAAAATTTTTATCAAGTTATCATCGGTTCTGTGTGCATTCAATCTATTCTGAACCTTCGCGCAAACAACAATATATGCATAGTCTTCATTATTTAATAATATAAATTATTAATTTAAATTTTACAAATATAAAAATGTTTTCAGAAACAAAATCACAGATTCTAATTGCGCAAAATTTGGATTTTATTTGTGTGATGGTTGCACTTGATGTAACATTCCAATATATTTAATATTTGTCAAGAAATTGCTTAACGTAGTTCTTGAATCAACTCGTTTAAAAATATTCAATCTCTTTCTTATTTTACAGAGTAAATTATTGATTTGACTACAGCTGATTCCATTAGGTAAGAAGAGGGAAAGCTGAATAATGTTGTTTTTATAACAATTTATATTTCAGGGTAGCTCTATCAGACAACTTACATCCCAAAGTTCAGTGAACCCATGCGTCTTGAATAAGACTTGTGTTGGAATATCTTCTTTCAATGCAATCAGCTGTTTTTGCATCATAATATCGGGATGCAAAAAGTGGAGTCGATATACAAGATCAGATATATCGCAGCTCAGCAGTTCTTTGACCCATTAAAATTTTCTTTGTCTTAGAAGCGAACATTAAAATTCCCTTTTAAATTCTATTAGTGGCTTGCATATAACAATATATCGTCTGAGGAACTATCATATTCAATAACAGACATACAAATTAATTTATCAAATTATTGGAATTTTTGACATATGCTAAAATGTCTCGATATTTTCCAACCGTTGGTGCACCGTCACAAGTTGGACAGGGAAATGCCATAGTGCTAGGAAATGTTTTCAAAAAAAATGAAATAGAACTTCTCCTCTGGTGTATGTTTCGGGAGGTTTTGCGGGGAAAAAATACTCTTCTGTTATTTCTTTTATGGTTCACTATAATAACGCATATAGATCATTAAAAAGTTATTCCTGCCAAAATTTGATTCATCCAGTATATAGCAAATTTATTACCCCTAATTCAGATATAAGTTGTTCAATAATTTCCGTCCTTTTATCTATGCAACTTCGAATTGTTGACTATGCTACTTGGTTACCAATTATTGACTTTGTCAGCTAACTTTATAAAATTGGATCAGAGTTCACTTTCATAATTGTAGTTATTACTTTCCGAACTATTGCTAATAACAAATTTTTATCAATTGTATGCAGGTTTTCTCCTCTTGCAGTTAAGAAATATTATACAGGGTGCGGGAACGTTCATAGTAGGATATTAAAAACACACCATAAGTCAGTAACTATAATTTATTTATTGCCACTTATGTCAATTAATAGTTAAAGGTATGCCATTTACTAATGTTTAAATCATTGTCCGTTGCGGGGATTACTTTTTGAATACGATGTCTGTCAAATGATGCCCCCTCTGCACAATAGATTCATCTAGGCGGCGTTGGAAGTTTGCCATAACTAGGCGTAACGTATTCCTTGGGACACTAACGACGACAGTTCTGATGCCATCCTTCAACTCAGAAATGGTGGCACAACGTGTTCGGAAAACTTCTTGTTTCAGGTGGCTCCCAAAGGAAAAGGTCTGCACATGAAAGACCAGGTGAGCGAGGCGGCCAGGAAATGTCACCAAAACGGGAAATTACTCTACCTGGAAATGTCTCTCGCAATGGTCCGTTCATCTGGAACATTCTCATGATGTCCCAAGCTGAAATGTTGCTGAAATAGATGCTGGGTAGCAATAACAGAGTGGTTATTCATGAAATAACTTTCAACAGCAAAGGCACGATGCTGTGCACTCCACCGATCCATATCACTGACGCACTCAAAATGACAGCTCATAAGTACACGAATGCGGCATGAGCTGTCGCGCATTCATGCAGTACATCATTGTACTACGCAAGTCAAATTATGCTATTAACGCTGCTGCACCCTGTATGAAGCTTCGAGTTCTGTTTCATAGTTCTTAGATGTCGCAAAGATTTCTTTCTCTTCTTGTGTGTGTGGGGGGGGGGACAGCAGCACTTGTAGAATTCTTGTCAGATATAATCAGAGTTTGCCTTAACAAGTCTTAACGGCCGACATAGGTAAAAGAATAAGCGTAGATTTTGCTGTGATTCATTCGTTTTGCATTTTGCGTATTTGTTTGATTATGTTTTGTTCCCTTTTTTTGTACTGTATTTATTGCTTAAAAATTTATATATTTAAAAATATATTGAATTTTAAGGTATATTAAATAGCTTTTGTAGATTTTCCCCCTATAATGATTTTGTATAATTCCTTTTTAATTACATAATATAGGGACAGGATTATAATAAACAAATGTTTATCAATTTTATTAATAATTTTTTTAATCAATGGGATCGTGATTATGCTAGATAATTGCTAATGCGTATTCGCCTATCAACCTCTTGACCACCATTCACCCCTTTAAAACTCTATCAACGCCCAAAGGGTCAATAACGGCCCCGCTGAGACTCCAGATATAAAGGAACTGGTTTTTCTCCATCCGATTTTCCTATACTTAGAAGAAACATTGACATGTATTTCAAAAATGTTTTTTACACATCTTTAGCTTGAAGCTCTTTTTTTTTTTTCCCCTTCCTTCCAAGTTCCTGCTACTGTAAACACCTAAGTGTTAACCTAGCTTAACGATTCTATTTTACTCAGCATTAAAATTTATTATGTGTGCTTTAATTCATCTGCAATCACTTAGCTTAAAATCCATCTTTATCGTGAATCCATCCATAATATTCCATAGTTCTTCTCACTTATTCAGGTAATCCTCGTAATACTAACTCCCCCCCCCAAAAAAAAAAGTGCTTGCTTTATAAGAATTTACAAAGAAAGGTTTAGGAAATGGGCAGCTGAGACTTTCCAAATGATCTAGATTTTACCTATTATATGGTACATCGTGCAATTCCACTGTATGCCTTGCATCCAGTATTTATTAAAAATAATGATCTACGACATAGAGTCACAATACCATTTAAAATTCACAAATTAAATTTAACATCTGTTTTGGTGAAACAAAATAGCAGATAAACATAATTAGTATACAGATAAACATAATGAGATAACTGTAATAAATATTGAGACCACAATGTTACAATGAACTGTAATAATAATACTAAGGAGGTAGGTTTCTATGGTGTAATTTCAGTTATAAAAAGTTATTGCAGTTTATAAAGTTCACAAGTTGAGTCATTTTGTACTTATTCACAGAATGTTAAAATTCACTAAATTTATGCAGCAGGAGAACTTATACTTGACAAAGATCTAGGCCATAGGAAGAGAGTCGTTGCATATTTTTTTGAAATTTCGGATGCTGATGTTTATCTTTAATTATAAATCATTGGAATTTTCTTACTTCATACAAATATTCCGCTGAATCGAAAACGCGAAATTTATAGTAGTCATTATGCGGCGTTGTCATTACAGTTCAAATGACGCGATAATTTTACAAGGTGAGGATTTATTAAGTATATTTAGATGAGAAAATAACAAATTAGTATTAATAGTATCTCTGCGGGAATTGGGTACGACTTTGAAAATTAATTTCTTATACGCTACCAGTTGTACAGACAAGAATTACAAAATTAATGTAAATAGGGTCACAAAGAAGTAAACAAATATGACTACTTACGCCATAATTTAAATGAATAGACTTGATGATTCAAAATGTTTTAATGTCTGTTTTTAAATGAAAAAAAAAAAAATCTATGTTACAAAGAAAAAAATTTGAAATTTAATTTTTTGTAGATTTTTTTTAGTTTGTATAAGTTAGTTTAATCAAAATTAAATGTTTTTGCGACCTCGTTCGAGTTAGAAAGTTGTCTTCCCTTTATAGAAGAATATTATAATTATGAGTACTGATTTTTTTTTTTTTTTTTTGTGTGTGTGTGTGTGTATGTTATTGTGTGTTTTGAGAAATACTTATTACTGTAATACGTAATCGAAGCGAGAAGGTTCACTGTAAAGTGTATAACAACTTCCTACTGACATTTTATAATGCTTATTCATTTCATTTAAATTAATTTTGATTGATTTGAACGTGTTCTAAGCACCATAATAAGAGTTATGTTGACGCTAGTTGCATGCATTGCTTTTGATCCTTGAGAAAAACTATGTATACGTATTTTACTAATTCTTGTCAGTAACGTACTTATTCTTTACAATCTTAAACAGCATTCATCTGAGTCGTCCTGTTGTGCGGATGAAGAGTTTTTTGCCCTTTCACAGTAGTGTGTCTGATAACCGTTTGACTCTTGATAACAAAGAGGCTTTTAATCTGTAATGAGAGTTTATTTTGAACCGGCTTCCCGTCCAAGTTTCAGCGCTGTCATCACATCATGTACTGTTAAATTTTTTGTCGGTTATATCTCAGAGGAATTCGATAATGAATATCGTAATATATCATTCTTAAAGGGTTTGTATTGATATGTTTCAGAACAGATTTTGCTGCTACTATCCTTATCAGTGTGTATTTCCAGTCATGAAATCTGACTCCTTTTTTCCTTAGCATTATCATAAAGAAATTTATAATCTTTGTAATTTTGCAAGATTTTTAAGAAGAGAAAAAACTGTGAACAATAATAAAAATTAATTAATATTTAGATCCTTAATCAAGATTTATTTTGCCCACCGTTCTCTTTTTTTGCAGAAAATATATTTCTGAGGAATATTTATATCAGATGTGCAACAATTTATATTTTCGAAAATCATCTTCTGCAGATAAAAATCTAATGAATAAATATGACTATTAAAATACATCTGAAGCAGATATTTTCTTTTCAGTACTGCTTTTGCTGACATGTGTTTAAAAAAAGTCTGCACTTTTCTCAGATGCGGAATATCCCATTTAAATGTGAACGGAAGTGAAAGATATTTCTGTTTATTTGTAACAATGGCCTAGTATATGAATGCTGTGCCTTAGCCTGATGTTTTACTTGATCTTTAACAAACATCGATTTTTAGAAAAACTTTTATGCCTTTAGAGGAAGGGTGACTCATACCAGTCTCTCTCGAAAATCATTATGTTTTTCTGTAACACCAGTCTTAACCTAAACAACCTAAACTTGAAGTTTCCTAAATTTCCAACTGGCCTGAAGTCCACATGAAGGAATCTACACCTCAAGAGATGACAAGGGGAAAATGCTGTTACTGTACGCTATGGTATCATATACAGTTCCAAGGCATAGCTGAACATGAAAAATTATGCTCTTCTGTTGAAGTATTCTGTAAACATTGACGCATTTTCCCGTATTGCGCGTTATCTGTTTTATAACTTATGAACTGTTTATTTCTTCCCTTCCCCCCCAAAAAAATGCTGAGAGCACAATTTTATAGTAAACCGCGTCTATTTGTAATTTTTTTAAAATTTATTTTACTTTATTTTCAGATGAAAAAATGAACCATAACTTTTCACACATTTTTGAGAGAACATATTGTTCATTAAAAGAAAATCTAATTTTCTCAGTAACTTTCGTCAAGGAGGGAATTGTGTCTGATCGTTCTCGAAACTGATAGTTTTATTCAACTTCCACGCCTAAATAGGGATGCTGTTTTGCGTAATTTTAATGTCTTTAAAATCAGAATTATGTTATTGTTAGACATTATCTCAAAACATCTGTACTAATCGGTTGAAAGGGTTACGGAGTTCTTAATTATGAGTGTTTTTAAAAATATTCGATTATCATTTGTAATTTCGGCTGTTACTTTCCGCTAAGCTGTTACTGTACGCTCCCCCTAAAACAAGATTCAGATTCATGTTCTTACAATAACGTTCATACAAGTAATATAAATTTTTAGATGAAAATTTTGAATGATTAAACTATGGTTTACCAAGAAATATAGAATTATTAGCTTAAAATAGTTAAAATTTAATGCACCGACTTCTAATGGTAATGGTACTGTGAATACACAGATCTAAAACTGTTTTCAAAAGCAATTTTCAAACTGTTGAGTTATTGAGTCTCTCCACTGCATTTGTGTTGCTTCTTGTAATAAATAATATTTTTCTTCCTTTCAAACCTTTGTTAAGGCTTCATGTCAGTTACCGGCTATGACCGGTCACACCAGTTATGATAATTTTTAATTCATTTATTTACTTTTTTTTTTTTTTTTTCAGTTGATATACCCCCACCTTTACTGCCTGCTGTACAAAAAACAGAAAGTGAACCTCACAGATCTCCATTACCTAAGTGAGTATTTTTTTAAAAATTAAAACTCAATTTGAAAACTGAATCCTGCACCGCTTTTACATCTGAAGTAAATTTAATTTGTTAATTTTGTGGTTACCGGTTTATTCAAACTCTTTATTTTATTACCACTCTGAAAAATCACTAAAACCCTTTTATCTAAAAAACTATATGTGTTTTAGATTTTATCAGATTTTCATTGTAGGGTATCCAGCTTCTTAATACGTAATTTCGAATCAGAATCGTGCCGAAGGTGGATTGAATTGAGGCACTATCAGGTATGAAATCAAATGAGACGCAGTCTGTAGCGGGTTAAAATATGATACAGTGAAATCTCTTCACAAATGTAATTCATTCCTTAAGCCCGTTTGTCACTTCAATTATTTGTAAATTGAAACTGCTTTCTTCTTATAGGAATCAATATAAAATGGACTAATCCGCATAAATAAACTAAATTAGCAAGCAGATGAAAACTTATACCTTTTGTGCGAAAGAGAATGAATGGCATGAGTGATGAGGTAAAAAAAGGGGAAATTTTATCTTTTGTCTCTTTAACACCGCTGATTCTACTTGAGACTTACTCAACCTCCGTTTCACTCAAGTCTAATGTGCTATCTGCGTTTTAAAAGGCTGATGAAGTGAGACACAGGAATTATCAATGATAAAGCTTATGCTGAAACTTTCTACTGTTACAAATTTCCTCATTTTGCACAAATTTCGCAGCTCAAAGAACTAAAATTATTTTTCTGTCCATCCTTTCTTCCGAGAACATTTCCTCTACATTAGCTTTTCATTGCTACTGCTGACTCTACTTTAACCTTTCATTGCTGCTGCTGAAGCTATTCCTGTTTTTTTCTTGTTGAGCTTATTTTTGTAGTTCCCTTGTAAATCCTCCATGTCTTCACTGTTAATGTCTTTGCCTAGAGAAGCAGCATCATAGATTTAGAAAAAAAAAAAAAAAAAGTCAGTGACAAAGCTCCCAAAGGTTCTGCCTGTAGCACCGCCTAACCATATCTCCTTCCAAACCGAATTCATGGTTCTGTTAATTCCTTGTTTCTAAGCTTATTGGTGAGCTTTAAACTATGGAAAATATTAAAAGGATGTTCCCAGAAATCCATAAGTGTTAATTCTATGTCAGAAATTATCTCAAAGCACCTTTGAAAATCATATCTTGATGAATTGATTGTTCATCTCCCGAAACCTTTCCTGTTCAGGTAATTTGTTCGTGAATCTATTTTTTCGCGATGAGAGGCGTTCCTTACCCGAAGTTTCATTGTATATTGAATATCAACGCAAAAGTGATAAAAGTATTTAGAGAATGCAAGTCTGATTTTTGCTTCAGATTTTGAAATCTGTCGGTATGGCTTTATTTCAGATGATTATCAAAATTCGTTATTGGTAGAACGATTGCTGTAGATAATGCGTCTCTACCTTAGTTAACACTTAATGTTGTAATCAAGTTTAAAATAACACTAAGACGTAAAACATAAGGTGGGGCAAATATTTTGTTGAAGAAGAAATATCGAATATGTTTTTAATGCATAGTTTTTGTCATCCTTTAAAAATGTTTTCATAATTATATATTGAAATTATGTGCATCACTTTATCAGAACGAAAGTCATAGTATAACGTAGCTAATACTAATATAAAGAATGCTTAAAGTTTTTTAATATACACTGCTGTCCAAACGTTTATGGACAGCATGGGGGTTTTCCAAAGTTCACCATTACAAAAATGTCAGTAGCTTTTAAATTAGCCGTTTATATTCGTGATAGTAACGAAGTTTAAGAAGATATATGCAAAAACAATAGCTACCACTTCTATTGTACAGAAATAAATACTTATATAGGAGTTGGAGAAAAAATGCTGAAATTTTAAGTTTCGTTCACGAGTGTTGATCTTTAATTCTTATTAGCAATTTCGTTTACAATATCCAGGAGAGTCTATCAATGCCCAGTGGAAGTCGTTTGCCCGATTCGTTGTGGTAGTGGGCGATCGTATGGATGGAATTACGGTTGTCACTAGCTGATGCTGCTAGACGTCTCAATGTCCCTCGCAGTATGATCCACCGACTATGTATAATCAGTTTTAATCTGGATATTCTGTGTCGATAAGACATATTCCAGGCAGGCCAGGAGTAAAACCATCTGCGGAAGACCATTATTTGGCTATTTCAGCCCGATGGAGAAGCAACATTATAGTTCCTCAGCTCATGGCAGATCATATAGTGGCAACAGGACCCAGAATCTCATCTACTACAATGCGCAGACGCCTGCACAATACAGGTCTGTATGCAAGACGACCAGTTGTTTGTATCCCCTCTACCCGAGCACACAGTGATGTCTGTTTATATTGGGCAAGAGAACACGTCTCCTGGACCAGTCAACAATGGGCAACAGACGAGTCCATGTTCACATTTGAGGTTATTCAGGTCATCAGCTGATCTGGAGGGAACAACGCATCAGATACAACCAAGCTCACATTGTGGAAAGACACAGTTACGGAGGTGGTAGAATAATGGTATGGGCTGAGATCTCTCAGTGGTCACACTAACCTGCATGTGTTCGATGGACGAACTTTGACCGGTATGAGATATCGAGACGAGATCCTTGATCAGTATGTCCGCCCATATGCCGCTGCTATTGGTCTTGAATGTCTTCTTATGAACGACCGTGCGTGACCCCACCGAGCTCGAGTTGAAGACTATCTTGAGGCTCACGGTATTGAGCGGACGGAATGGCTAGTTCAATCCCCAGACCTGAATCTGATAGTGCATCTTTAGGACTACCTTGGGAGACAGGTTGCTGCTTTGAATCCTCCTCCAAGGTCTTTAGATGAGCTTGAATAAGGATGTAATGTTACTGCCATATTTTCCCTAAAAAAAAAAAAAAAAAAAAAACAGTGATGTACTCTTTCTCCAAGACTGGATTCCTCTACCAAGGGTGAAATTTTTTGTTGTAATTCATGTTTGTGTAAAACTTTAGAAACAGTCTATGTCGCATTCATTAAAGACCTGTTTAATGAACATGTCCTCTCAATAGCTTGTTTCTATGTTGCTTCATTCTCAAATTAGACGCAAAAAACATGCTGTTCCTTAACTTTTGGAGGGCAGTGTACTTCACAGACTTTTAGGTGTTCGTCCTTTCTGTCTGGGCAATCTGTAGTTCATTTCAGCCATCCTCGCTCCAACGCTGTTTGGTCCACATGATTGGTAGGCGAGCAGTGTCAACACATTTAGGTAATGGTAATTCATTATTTCAATTTCATTAATTTTCTGGGTAACTTTTAGAGCATTTTAAATGATAGCTCATCTCTGTCTAAAAGAAAAGTTAATGAGACGTGCTGAGGTGTTGAATTGTATTTTTTAACCGCCAAAATCATGGGATTTAATACCGGGGAATGTTTGCCTTTTGGCTGCTTTAAGGATATTAAATGGAATAGAAATGCATTACTACGGCTGCCATTCAGGTGAACTAGGCAACGATGACGCAAACTGAATTGAAGTGGACTGCTGGATAAACATTTACTGTTTTACGACTGCTTAACACATCGACAAACTGCTGTATCTGTAAAATAACGTGAACATTTTCCTTTCATTACCATTAAACTGTTGGGTCATTTGAAAAATTCTGCGATTTTTCAAATCAAGGCGCATCTTTTTCTATTATTTTGTTACTGCTAATAAGGAGTGATCTTGATTGAAGCGGATATTTAAATATGATCTTTTCTGCTCATGTTGCTTAATTCTTGCATATATTGTTATGTAATTTTTTCCCAATGCAGTGCTAAGAATGAAGAACCCAGAAGCTCATTTTCATCATTTTATGCTCTTTTATATTAAAAAAGGAAACTTGCTAACCAGCCTGCTTGTTAAATTTGTACTGCATATGGAAAAATTGTTTCTGATGACACAATTCGATAAGCGTGGAAATTTCAGCTTCGAAGGTGATGTACGTTCTTGATGACCATCCAGTGCAAACAAGGAGCTATTGTTTAAAATTCACGTTATACAGTTCAGGAATACAGTTCGGATAGTTTAAATGTTCCAAAAAGTACAGTATATGATTATTTGAAGAAAATTCGATGTGTAAGCTACTATGTATAAGTACCTCGTACTTTAACCGAACAGAATATTCTTGCTCGAGTTTTGGTGTGTGCTTCTTTGCTGAAAAACAACGAAGAAGCTCCGTTTTCTTAATGGGTTATTATCGAAGATTAGAAATGCATTCTATGCAATAATGCTATAAAAAAAAGATTTTTGGGCAAGCCAGGAGAACCTCCTTTAATACCATTAAGAATGTGTTTCATCCCAAAAAAGTAGTGTTTTGTGGACCCAAAAAAGTAATGTTGATGGGACTATAAAGGAACTGCAAAATAAGATTTGTTACCACCAAATTAGGTAATAAATTTGAATAATGTTATTCCCAAATGGCAGACTTAAAAGCAGAAATCGAAGCTAAGCTCTCAGAACTGACCAGTTTTCGAAGTGCTCTCATTTAACATGACAATGCTGGACCCAACATATCGGTGAATGTTGGACAAAAACTTGCTGACCATAGTTGAGAAGTTTTGTGTAAACTTTCATATTTATTAGACCTTGCCCAGTTGGATTTTCATCTGTTTAGATGACCTCAAAATTCTTTGACCTGCCTGGACTTCACTTTTTTAAAGAGTGTCAAACAGCACCTCAGCAACTTCTTTACAAATAAAAACCTAACAATTTTTTTACAAAAAGGATTTTCCAGCTACCAGTATTGAAAAAAACGTCAAAACGTCATAGAAAAGTAGTGCTTATATGCTCCAATGAAATTAACTTATATGTTTTGTATTTACCATCCAAAAACTGCATTTGTATTAATCATAAAAAAAAAACCGCAGAACTTTCCGGATGACTCAATATACAGTCAAAAGTCGTTAATCCGAACTCGTCGGGACTTCGGCGATTCCGGATTATCGATTTTTCCGGATTATAGATCATCAGTTTAAATCTCGTAAGATGGCATGCAGAAATTCTAAAATTAAAAATATGAAACCGTAATTTATGAAATAAAGAACAATTATGATCTAAAGGGTATCAAAATTTACAAAAAAAAAAAAGCTTAATATTTATTTGTTTACTTTATTAAACATTTCTTTCAATGTAAGTTGTTTCATTTTATGTGATAATACTTTCTCTTTAATTCTATAAACAGACATAATTTCTTGTTCAGTTACAAAGTTCCGCTGTTCAAGTCCCGTTAATTGCTGTGCCGAGAATACCGATTAACTTGTCAATCGAAATTTTTTCGTTTTCACTAACCTCTCTGTCACCTTCTTCATGTCTTTATCCATTTTTTGCAGCAATTCCACTTTTTGTTTGTTGGACATCGAAACATACTTTCGTTTTGTAGATCCTTTGGAAGTTCCAGCATCGGAAATTCTATTTGACATAATCGAAAGTTCAAGTTTACTTTTATAAAATTGCTCTTACAGTCTGCAAAAAATAATAAGCGGGATCCAATTCGAAGATTAAGGAACAACGCAATCATTAACATTAACTGATATAGATAATTAGATAATTTTAGCTTACACCGTCCGTTATACATTAAATGCGCAGGCGAAAACGTATTCTGCACTAGCGCACACGCATATGCGCAATAGTCAAGGTCTTACGCGCACGCGTTAAACGCCTGTGCGCATGTGCCAACGCGGCGCATGCGCAGAAAGTTTTTAGCTTTGAGGTCCGGATTATGGGTGTCCGAATTAACGACTTTTGACTGTATTACTCTACGTTATTATGGGTGCTCGAAACTTCTCTGTAACATTGACTGGCCGTTTGGAAGGCCTTTCTTATTTATTCTCATACTTAAAATATTACTGCTTGCTTTGTTGACTTTAAAATTCAACAAAATATGCAGCAATATTTTACATGCATTTTAATGCTTTCGATATTTTTGATTTTTTTATTTATTAAATTATTATTATTATTATTTGTTTGTTTGTTTTCAAGAGACGAAGAGAGAAAGAATTTTCTTCTTCCGTAATTACACACTACTGGTATTACCTATCATATATGTAAAAGCTACAATCCTATTACCACTTTTTTCTTGCCTTTATTAAACTGTAAATAGTGAATGATTTTTGCATGAATTTTGTAAATTTTGATTCTGTAACCAATATTTAATGCTATACTAAATGGCACTTCATTATTTGATCAGATTTGTAAAATGTCTTTGACTCGTAGAATTATGCACAATATAGTTATTAAATTTTACATTTGCAAATATCCTACTGGAATGTTTAAAAAAGGAAAAAGCATTCTTGGCGATATTAGAATGTTATAGGCAATTTAGATGATGCAAATAGATTTGAATTCGTACTGGTATGAGGAAATAAAACTACTGCTGCTCATTATCCCGTTCTTATGAATGATTCAATCAATACCTGAGTAAATATTTTTTCATTTATTAAAAATTATGATCGTTATTTCATGATCAAAATTTTAAAATAAAAAAAGTAGTTTTTTTCTCGCATATAGAATGTAATAACGTGTCTGCACTTTTACAGCGCTATTGAGCACTTTAATGCAATTGTCTTACACAAAACAAAGCTTTCCCTCACTCCCCGCGACCAGTCGTCTATTGATATAAAACGACGTTTTCTCAGGCAAAAACTTTAAAAAAAAAATCCATTAATAAATTTACATTTTGAAATGTGATGTAACATATTAGTACAGCATTTGGTCAAGATTGGCGCTAATTTTTATATCTCATTGATCATTGTGCTTTTCAAAAAGAAACTAGTTCGCTTAAGTACGACATATAATGTGCTTTTGAATTAGACCAGTGAAAATCAAAATATAGATCTAAAGTACGAAAACTGTTGTCATATCTAGAATGTCTCCATCTCCAAACTTTTAAAAGGCCATTGCTTTCTAAGCATTTTGCTTTTATTTAATGTAAATCATTATATTCTAAACTTATTGATATTTACCCCATTAAGTCAATAATTTATTCTTTTGATTTGTCTGTATCAATTACTCGAAAAAAATTACAAGGCCAAATTTGAAAATCTTGTTGATTGTAAAAATTGGGTGTTGATTATTCTTGTATTTTAATTTTTTACAATATATTTAATAGTTTCTTATGAGATATACACGTTTCTTATACACGTTTGTTTATAAACTGAGAAGACTCCAAAGTAACATATTCACACATCCAAAAATTGATTGATTCGTGTCTGAACTGCGTAATGATCCTTTGTCCGTCTTGGTATCAGAATATACTTCTTTCATCCTTTAGAACAATGAGTATTTAATTATGCATTGGTTAACGTCTATTTTGATGTGTTCACTTCATATCCGTTATTTATACATTTTCCCATAGGATTTTTTTTGTCGTAATTCAGGGAGTTTTCGTAATTCATTATGAATTGGATGAAGAAATAATCTGCCTTGATCTTTTAGCACGCTACGATAAAAATTGCATACGTTTTTCTTGTCTGAACTTCTTCCAATCTGTATTTTTATTCTCGTTTTACGAAAGTAGAACGCTCCTGTTAAACCTGTCATCCTCATGTGTAACACTGATGCAAGCCAGTTTTCATAAGAAAGTGCTTCACTGTGGTTTCTCAGTAGATAACCCTTGATAAAAATGAACCAGCCAACATATGAAATCTATCATAAGACAAAATTGCGTAAAGCAAAGAAGCATTTGCTATTTAAAAGGAAAAGATAAGTATATTTGAAAAACATTAAAGATGGTGGCAGAGTAACTATTGCAATAAAGTAAGCCGTCGAAGATTTAGATGTAGGAAATACAAGACTTATCATATAGGAGCTAAAAGGACAACGCTTATTTAATGCTTTTCTTAATTACCTTAGCTTCTTTAAGTCATGTTAGCTACAGTTCTATCTGAACAAGTGATAGAAATTGAAGACTGTAATGTGTTCAGGTTGACGTGAAAAATATGAAACCAGATTATATGTGTCAATACTTATTTTGACACATCCATTCAGTCGGACAGTTCTTTTGCAGACAAAGTGTCCTCAAAACTGCTCTCCGTATTACATTTTTCTTCAATTATTGCATAAAACTAACGTCGAACGATATTGTCTCTCCGCTTTCCCCCCAATAAAAGCAAAATACTTTCTGAATTTCTTTCGCTTACCTAAAGGTATTAAATGTTTTTCCAAAATAGAGGATGGTTGAACAGTCATAAAACTGGGGATTCGTATGTCTTCTTTTCAATGATGCTTTCTTGAATCTTCTAATAATCATTACTAGTAATCTTATTATTAGTTCAACTTTCACATATAATATGCTCATTCTTACTTCATTTATATTACTTACGAATCCATATGAATCCGACATCCCTTTTTTCGAAATCTTGGAAGTGCGCGTAATCTGTAAATGTATAACTTTCTGTAGCCTTCAACACATTTTCGGCTGTTCAAAATCCTTAATTCCCATCTTCAGATTATATTGTAACTATTTATATTCCCACTTTACCTTACTAGTTCTAATCATCCGAGTTCGATGCTTGTATTTCTAGTTAGATTTCTGATCTTATTTGTTTTTGCTTTGTGATCAATGACTAGCAGTTTGGGACTTAACTATTTCCAACCGATCACCTTGCTTTTTCTCATTAACATGAGGTCCGTCTACAAGATATCTCTAATACTGTCAAAGTTTGAGTGACTGGATGTTGAGGTCAAATGTTGCATACTGTGTCTTATTTGATGTGATAAAGCTTTATTGCATGCATTCCCCTGGGATCTGTAAACGAAGTTCTTCGACGAGGTTGTTCGTGTAAGTTTGCTGCAACTACTTGCCTCGTCGTCATTATTCTTGATGCCAGAATTGAGATCATCTATTAGGATTCAATAATTCTAATGGCAATAACTTTAATGGAAATAATTTTAATGGTGGCTTTTAATGGTATTGAGCATAAAATCAATGAGTTAGTTCACAAACTTGGATATGAATATAGTATATATATATTAGAATCCTTGTATACTTGGAATTAACTGAGATATTTTTTAGATAGATCCTTTAATTACTGTTTGCATAGTTCATCCTTTTTTTTTTTTTTCTGTATTAAATTAATTAGCATAATTTATTTTCTTTTGAATAGTTCTAGTTCTGTTAAATAATAACAATCAGGTGAGTCTGATTAGTAATAACCGTCTGTTGATAAATGCAAACTTTAATTTTTCATTGATCTGATGGTTATAGCAAAATCCCTCATACGGACAATCTTTCTTCAAATATCTTATTTCATATTTTAAGAGTTTAATCTTTGTAGCACTCCCTCTCCCTATTTTTGTGTCTATACTTGAAATATGATAGACAGTAAATCATCTCTATAGTTTCTTTTCTCGCTATAAATTTACCTCTGGATCTTTTATATTATTATTTCAAATATTAATTTTAATCTGTATCTATTGAAGATACTCATGAAAATTCGAAATGTTCACTTCATTGAAAATTTTATATCTTTCTCACATTTCTTGTATTTGCATTATAAGTTTATCTTATACTCTGCAGTGCTTCTTTTGTGATATTATTTAGCTCTGTGTAAGATAACTTTCGAGTTAATTGTTTTAGGGAGGCTAATTTCGATGTAAACCTTCAGTGCTTCATTTTTTGCCTATAAGAACCGCATTATCTTGTGTGAAGAATCTAAAATATAACTTTTCATTTGGTATCTTTTTCAGCTGTTTGACTTTAGGTGTCATTGCAATATAGTATACATAATGTAACTTTTTATA
Source organism: Stegodyphus dumicola (assembly GCF_044657685.1). Lineage (NCBI taxonomy): Eukaryota > Metazoa > Arthropoda > Arachnida > Araneae > Eresidae > Stegodyphus > Stegodyphus dumicola. The sequence goes on from NC_140776.1 coordinate 43,938,002, forward strand.
CCAATTGCAAATAATTTTTTTAAAATATTTTAAAACGTTTTTACTATCTTTGAGGTGTTAGACAGTAATCTAAAGTCACCAGACTCTCCCCCTCCCTTTTAATTAATTTTTTTTTGGTATATTTATAAGCTTTTTTTTTTTTTTTTTTTTTTTTTTTTTTTATAATAATAATTTTGATCTTCCTGTTTTTCATTTCTAAAATGATCTTGCTGTCATTTTAAAAAATACCTTATTGTTAGTGTATTTAAGAGTTATTCAGTTTCTCGGTGACATTATCATCAATCATATTTCTTTGTGTATTTTTCCCTTTTTATTTTAACACTAGATTCTGAAATTTTTTTAAACATTCACATAATTTTCTCCATCCTTTATTGTATGTAGTTTTTCCTTTTGAGGTCTAGTTTATTGGTAAATTGTATTCCCTTGATTATTTTTATTGCGGATTCAATTTGTATTTGCATTTTTATATTAGCATTTTATCCATATTATTTTCTGTTGCATTAATTATTTGAAACATATTTGTGCAAATTCTTTATTGAGCTAACCGGGCATGATAAATGTGTAGAGATATTAGGCATTTTTGGAAGCAGGCAAGATGAAAATTCAACAACGTCTTCGCCGGGAATCGAACCGCGGACCTCTGGAATACGCGCCCAGCGTGCAGACCTCCACACCACGAAGGCATGCCAAGAACGTGGGAGAAATACTTTATAAACGTTCTCGCATTTAAGAAACTTTCCAATGTGATTTTACTTTACTTCTTTTATTCCCGCTCCATCTCACTGTAGCCTTATCTATTGCTGATGTGTTCGATGTTTGGAAATCCGTGTCTTTTATCCCCCTGTTCTTTTTCCTTCCTCCGATGTCCCTCTTGGGAATTGCAGTCATGGCTCATTCATGTGGCGCTTTACAAGATAAGTTGAGCCGGACACGTCGCTCGAGTTACAGTTTATTTTAATGTTAATAATATTAATATCCCTATGTAATCTTATTAGAATTTAGGTTTCTTTTAAAGAAATAATATTGTGATAGTTATTAGTAGTTTTTGCATGACTACTTTTCATTTGTTACTTTCTTACTGTAACCACGTTCTTCGGAAATTAAATTATTCGCATAATTTTCCCTTCTCGATTTTAAGGCGATATTAGTTTAAAAAAAGGGGGGAATACGTGATAAGATACGGTATTTCTTCAATCGCGTCGAAATGGGAGTCCATCTTTCTCTCTTGTGCTGCATTAAGGTAATTATGGTGCGGACCTTCATATTTGTAGAAGTATTTTCAGTATTTATCTACCTCCTTGTGAAATTTCGCTTTCAGCTATAATTTTCACACTGACTAAACTAGGACTTTTTAAGTAGATAGAAGATTTAAGCCTTTTCAAGAGAAAGCCACTTGACTACAGCAAATACTTGAAGCTCGGAATGTGTCTGTAGCAATTGTGAAATTTTTAGTGTCAAATAGAGAGTAATCTTATCAATCGTTGTCGTAATTTATAAAACCATACTTCTCAAAATCAAACTTTGATCACATTCCACGAAAGAGAAAGGTCGGTAAGACAATAGAAAGAACAGATAAATAAATGTTAGGATAACAATACAATTTTAAGTTTTAAGAATCGGAACAAAAGTTCTGTAATTTTTTTATCATCCAAGCATTTTACTTTCGAAAGAAAGCTGTGGCATGTGCAAATGTGTGCAACAAATATCCTTTAGATGTAGCCATAATCCAAAATTGCAATCTCGCATTTCCGTATTAAATATGTCAAATAGCATACCTCTTGAATATAATTGCTTCCTCTTTCTTGAAAAGACATTATTACAAACTCGTTAATTACCGAAAAAAACTGGATCCACTTCAGTGGTTGAGTGTTTAAGACTGCTGAATACTAGGAGTTCGACCTAAGTCATCACCTTCTCGAAAGTATAACTATTCTAGAAGGTGTTGCCTGGGTTCAGTCCTAGGCAAATAGGTAGGCTGCATGATTGGTTTTCCCCATATGTAACGTGAATACAAGGCAATTTCCCGCAGACAGCTGTTGTGTGTTTTGCTGTATTCGAATAATCTAACCCCTTCCCCCCCAAAAAAAAACTGAACAATTTTTTTTAATGTTTTTAATACGTTTGTATTAATTGTTGCTTTTTATGGAAAATTCCATATGCTCTGTTTGGAAGTTGTTGCATTCATTTGTAAAACCAAACATAAAAAGTTTATTCCATGTTTTATTTCAAGTGACTGAATGGTGTTTTGATGATTTTCTCCCACATGCAATGTGAATGCTAGCCAGTTTCTATTCAAAAAAACCATTTCATATTACAAATGTCTTCAACTGCTTTTTATTATTATAAGTAACCTAACTTAACGAGGAGTTAATGAAGGATAATAATTTCGCCAAAGAATGAAAGGAAAAAATTATGCTTGGAGTAGTAATTATTAGTAGACTTCTTTAGATGATTGCCTATTGCATCCAAATGCAAAAAAGAACAGCAAATTATCTCGAAATAGAACTTTAATCTATCAAGTTTCTGGAAGCGAAGATACAGGACAAATTTCTGTTTGGTTTTATTTAAGAGATGAAATTGAAAATTATTGTTTTCCGTTTTACAGTTTACTAGATTTAAAACAAATAAGGATTATTCTAGAAAAATAAGGGATATTTTAACCTTTCATGCACACACACACACACATATATATATATATATATATATATATATATATATATATATATATTAAATATTTCTCTTGAATATAATGTTTAACTGGCAGCCGCCCAGACAAAGAACATCTATGTGTAATGCAATACATATTCTTCGGCCCAGACGGTATAGGGGTTAGGGCGGCTAACTGCGTTATCTAAAGGCCCTGGTTCAAATTTTGGAGAGGGCTTAGTTGTAATTGCCTGTCCCTTCACTGAAGGCAACAGTGGCCGCCTATTAGGTGCATCCACAATAAAATGGTCTTTGAGTGGCCAATGTCAAATAGGCAAGTGTTTATAAAAAAGATTAAAATTTTAGATTAATAAAAAGTATTCAACTGGCACTCATTTGTAGCTGTTATTTGCATAAATATAAAACATCAAGAAAAGCCTTGGTCCTCGGTCTTTACAGTATTATAATATACAAATACGTTAATTTACTGTGAAGCTAACACAAGTTTATGTAAACATGATGTATCTTCTGATTAACAACAATATTAAAGGATTAACTTGCTTAAATTCTGTCGAAAAAATGCAGCGAAAAAGTTTTATGTCTTCTTAAGAATTAGGTGTCATATCACCGATTCACAGGGTATGAAGAACGGATTTCATTCTCTATTCGTATTAAAAAATACATTCCATTTTAAATTTTTTTAAAGTTTTAATACATTTATATTATAAAATTTGTTTTAACATGCATGTATCTGTTTTTCAGTATCCCACAGTTAACCGAGAAGGAAGTTAGAGATGCTCTTCTGAAGGAAGTTTCATCTCATTGCTGTTATGGTAAAAATGCTGTCAGAGATATGGCTGTCACTGAAATAAAGCATTCCATAGCATTTCATGTAAGTTTGCATTTACTAACATTTTTATGAGCTGATATTTAGCATCAATAGAAAATATTCATGCTAAATAACAGCTAATTTTCTTCGTTAGATACCAGCTAATTTTTGTTGGTGCTGAATGTTAATCCTATAAAGTAGTGCTTTATAGGAATGTAGTGTAGACCATTCTTTATCTTACTAAAAATCGTTGTCTAGGGGCTTAGATCTATAATATGCAAAATTAACCATAAAAGCATTTGTCAGAGTTCTGTGACTTAAATAATTTTTACACGGAAGGCAATTTAAAGGTTCCCACTGGGGTTTGCCTGAGCTAACGGAGTCAGTTCCATGTGTCCACTAGCTCCACTGTGCCTGCAGCTCAGATTTTTCAACTTACTGCCCTATGGGGAAAAAATTGGTTTTGGAGATGAGTCGACCATGTCAGTTGTGTTCATTAGCTCAGATAAACCCTAGTTGGAATGGTCCTTTAGAACTGTTTAAAATACAATTTTAAATAAAAAATTATAATTTTAGCATTTCTATGAAAATTGGTGCTTTTCAATTAATGTCTTCTAAATGTTAAAGGAATCATCTAGAGATTCACATTTGAAAACTTAAACTACATAATCATCTTTTGAAATACTTGTACATGGTCTTCCAAAATTTTAGTTTATCCTCCATAGTTTTGAGCACATGAAGATTAGATCTTTGAATTTATTAGGCTGGGGGAAATTGTTTTCTTATTGACACTTTTTCTTCTATAAAACCTGTATAAAAATTTAAGTTTCATTAGTTTTACTAAAATTAAGCATATATCAAAATTCATTAGTTTTACTAAAATTAAGCACATATCAAAATTGCTATAGTTTGAAAGCATACCTTGTTTGGTTCACTCCTTAAATTAGAAATTTGATTCTGTATCAAACCATTCAATAAATGTTTAGCTATGCAATTTTTTTAATCCTATATTAATAATCAAATTTAGCAGCTGATATCGTATTCTAGTATTGCTGTTAAATGAATACTTTTCAAATTATTGAGTCCTCTTAAAAAGGGAGCTGAGCACTTATGTAGAGCATTGTTTTTTTTTTTTTTTTTTTTTTTTTTTTTTTTTTTTTTTTTTTTTTTAGAACAGAAAGGAAAACCAAAAGGAGAAAACGAAAACTTCATATTATTACAGAGTAATCTAAATATTAAGAATGTTTGTCATGAAATATTTTATGCATAATTTGATAAGAAATAAAGTTTTTTTAACATTGCATTGTATGCTGAAAATTAAAATATAGGTGTTTTATACATAATATAATAAAGTAAATAGTGTATGCTTTTCGATTTTTAAATGGAAATTTATAATATGCATTGCTATTTTTTAATATGCTCCTATAATATCTTATCTTTTAATATTGTTTCTTAATCCTTAGAAACATTTTAAAATATTTTTCAACACACAGATTTTGAATTCGTATTACAGAAGACTATATATTTATTTTATTTTTCAAATACAAGAATATTTTATTGTTAAACTTTAAGAAATAATCAAACATATTATGAAAATTAAACTTTGGCATATTAGTAACATTTGTAGTTAATTTTTCCTTTTCACAAAATGTTAAGTACTGTAAGACCCCACTTGATAAGGGGATATGTTCCAGTAAATTCCAGCGCTAAACGAAATAGCATTAAATGAGATCATCTTAACATATAAATAATAGGAATAAGTGAAACAGAACAGAAAATAAGAAAACTTATTTTTTTATGTGGTAACATTTAATGTTAAGTACTTTTTGTTACATTAATTATAAATTTATTTATTGCTAATATTGATTTTTATTCATAAAATATTCATGAACATTTAAAAAAAAAGTTTTAGTAAAAAAGTTATGTGTGTGAAAAGGAAAGTTCTTTCTCCTTTGACATTACTTTTTTTTTTTACGTGAATTCTAACATCCTTTGCCTTTCCCTGTTTCGTTTAGCAAGAAGTTGTGAATAGCAAGCCATTGCATAAATAAAACTTTGTCTTGCCTTTAAATATCTATAAAAATTTAAATCATTTTGTATAACTTTACCCATAATTTCAATTATAATAGCTAAACCTTTTTTAAAAAAATCTGTTGAAAGTTTCTTTTGCTTCTCATCTTCAGAAATACTAATTCCGTCATCTTTTCTTCATCTGCTTGTCCTACTAATTCTTTAAGGTCATCATCGGAAAGACTTTCACCATTTGTAACTTGCAATAATTCTTGAGTATTCTGTGCATTTATTGCTTAACCCTGTTTTATTATCTAGCTTGACAATTTCATTGATATCAGCCATGAATCCATTTGCATCAACATCCTTGCCTAGTCATTGTCATAATGTTGTCATAAGTTTTCTGATTGTCCGGAAAAGCTAACACTACTAATCACAAGCTAACACTGCTAATAACAAGCTAATACTGATACTGAGTGCTATTTCAGGGAATCTAAATACTACTGTATAATACTGAAATAGCATTAAGAGGAGTAGCATTAAGTGGGCTCTTACTGTACTGTATTACTGATTAAATTAATAAAACAGTGCTGTAAATGAGATTGCTATTATCTAAATCATATTTTCTTTAATTTATTCTAGTATACTTTAGAAACTTTTACTGAGAAAAGGACAACATGTTGGGCTTTTGAGCCTTATACAGGTATTAGCATTTGAATGTGTTTGTTATTTAATGTTATACATATTTTAAAACAACTCCAAAATATCAAAGGTATTTTTCAGTTATCAGGACACTACTTTATGTTTATAACTACAGATAGGAATGGCAACTTTAATGATTTGTACAGCTTCATGAAAAGAGAGGCTGTTTTGTTAAATTCAAATAAATATTAAAAAAATGAAAACAAAAACGGAGATTCACAATTAAGAATGCTTATAATTATTCTTATTGACAACTGTTCCTAGTTGTAATTGAAAAAGTTCTACTATTGTGAGCTTTTGACACCTGAAGTAATCAAATAGCAGTCAGGAAAGTAATCCTTGAATCTTACATCGCAAACTTTTGTTCCAATGCTGTTTCGGGTCTCTGGTAATAGTAACGTAGAACTTCATTGCATGATTTTTTTGATGCAGTCTTTTGGTATACCTCTCTATAGCTATTTATGAGATGATATCAGTAGATTATTAAATTTGGTACTTCAGGTTCATGTCTCTGACTTATGCCTTGTTAACTGAAAAATACTGTATCAATAACAAAACCTATTACATCTTTTAGTTTAATAGAATGTTTTTTAAATGCATCATTATGTTAATTTTAGTCACCATAACATTTTCAAAAACTGTATTTTCAATTCATACAACAGGAGGTACAATTGATGACAAGAATACAGATCAGGTTCCGTTTCCATGGGATATTCCAGCAACTCCTCCTTCATACTTCAAAAATCATGTTACACAGCTTGAAGTTCCCCATACTGCATCTATAAAGACCTGTCATGTATGTGGTGGTGTGGGTCGCAAAAGATGTAGCACTTGTTCAGGAAGTGGCTGGGTAAAAATGACTCTTTGTATTGATATTATATACATTCATAATGTGTATTATATTTTATATTGTATTATGTTTTTGCAGCATCATCTTGGTTTTTTTTTCCATACATGTGGTAGAATTTTGATATCCAGGCCAGTTTTTTATAGAAAGATACTTGTACCATCTTGATGCATTCCACTAAGAAAACATATTTTGTTATCAGTTAATTTTTTTTATATGGTACAAGTTTTCTAAACATAAGAAAAATATCTCTTAATTTAGCTATTTCAGTAAACAAAGAATGAAATCAAATTTTTTATTGACAGTTGAAAAAAAGAACAATGTTCCAAGACATTAGAGATACATTTAATTTAATGGAGGTCGATAAGTAACACTGAAGCAGGAATTTTTCTGTAAGAAATTATTTCCCACCTATAACCCTGTGATGGAAATGATGCAATATTTTTATATTAAAAGCATAGTAATACATAATATAAAATTACATCGCATATATTTTTGTATATATTTAATAGATAAGCCCTAATAAATACTTAATTTGCATGTGTATCAAATGTAAAATGTATATGGCTAATAAATAGAATAAAAAAATTTAAGCTGTTTCCTGATATTTAACTTGCTTCTGTTGATAAATTAAGTTAAATGCTAATTTTTTCCACTTAAATATTTTTTGATAATTTTGGTGCAGTGTAGATTTATTAAAAATACTGTATTCTTCTTAGTATTATATTATTTCTGATTCTTATCTGATAGGAGTATTGCTTTTCTTGTCATGGTGATGGACATAAACCTTCTGCTTTAGAGAGTGAAAATGGTCGTTGCTTGCAGTGTCATGGCACAGGACGTAGGAGGTAAATATTCAGTGCAGGATTTATGTATAATATAAGCTACACAAGCTGTAGCTTATGGCCCCCACTTTCTTGGGAGGACCCCAAATATTAAAATATAGTATAACAGACTTATAAAGGGCCCTATATCTAAAATAGCTTAGGGCCTTATGAAGTCTAAATCCGACTCTGTATATATTGTGCAAAATTTCTTTCACAATTGTTTTATAAATTATAAGTAGAGAAGAATCAAGTTCAGTGTTCATGCCTTTAAATCATTAGTAACAATTTCAGAACTATATGTTAATTAAATATCAATATTTCTCCCAAGTTCATCTATGCTGTCTCACTGTGGTGAGTAGGAGACCTGTGGAAGAAATGGGTGAAGTACTTCAAGTGTGTAACTCTTGGAATGGTTGTCCTAGCTGTGAAGACCATCTTAGTATGCCCAGCTAAAGTATAGTAGGGAAAGACCCTTTGGGGAGTTACCTTCTTGGCAATTAGGTGTCACATTTCTGGAGAACCAATGACCTTTCCTCTTTTCCTTTCCCATTAGCTTTCACTTCTCCCTCTCTTTCTGCCCGGTGGTTTTCTCTTATGGAGGTTGAGGCTCACTATACAGTTACAACTCTTTTATTTCTGTCTTGCCATTGTAAGAAAACTGCCCATGCGTTTGCCATGCATGGAAACCTGCATGGCTGAAAGTAGGATTCTGATAGTTGAGTGTGTACTCAACATACTGCTTTGGCTCCTGCTTGAGGAGGCACTTAGTTACCCCTGCTAGTATCAATTAGCTGGTCACTAATCCTTCATGTCAGTGACTTGGGGATAAGTTTCAAGAGTTCCTACTTTCAGAAAAGCTAATCCTGGAGCTTCAGTTTGCATATAAATTTCGGTAGCCCTAACACAGGGACCTGTGTTCACTCTTTGGGCTCCATGATGGTTGGGGTGGTCAGGTCTGAATCTCTTGTATTTATAAGATGACAGCTTTAATTTTTCAACTACAACAATAAATTCTTCTCCCATTCACTTGTAAATGAAAAATTCTGGAACTGTTAAGAGAATAGCACTCCTGCCATTGTTAGTGAAAGCATCAGATGTCATTGGTCATAACTGGTCAACTAAAAACTCTGTCGCCATTTCTCATCCAGAGTATATTGTAACCTCAGCTGGCTTGCCAAAAAGCATAAAAAAGCTCTATTCAGGGTTATTGTTCATTGAGACGACATCTGATGCACAGAGCCCTTCGCTCCTAGAAATGACGAGTATGGGCGAGCATTCTACTAATGTATCACTGCATAAGTCTTTGAACACGTCCAGAAATGTCATTCCAGGAATAGGCCTGATATCAGTCTCTGAGGAACGACTTTTAAAAGAACTGGCTGAGTAAACGTGTGGGGCTTAGAATTGGTAACCTTGTTAATTAAAGCATATTTTCTTGATGTTCTCATCTCCAGAGCTACCTTAGCCCATTCAGGTGGGGTACCTGAACTCTCCCATTGGACCTTATGTGTCAAACCCACTGTTGCTGATGATATTGAATACAATATTGTATTCAGTATTAGCAATTCAGGGATACAAAGGCTGCATGCCGTGCCAACCTTGCTCGTCCTCATTGTTCTGTGACTAGTCGTAAAAACCAGATTTCATTGTTAATCCAAATCGTGTAAATTGCCATGCTGACCATCCATCATGCTCATAAACCTGCCCTAAATGGAAAGAAGAGATTGAAATACAGGACATTAAAGTTATAAAAAAATCTCCTCTTCTGAAGTTAAAAAAAATATTTAGCAGCAGTCAACCAAGGCCAGACATTTCTTGTGCTGAAGCCACCGAATTGTATTGCTCTGTAAGTACCCAAACATCTTATATCAAACAGAAAAAGAAAAAAAAAAGAAAAGAAAAAAGAAAAAAAAAAAAAAAACCACCTGAACCAAAAAAATTACTAGTAGCAAAAAATTTTTAAAATCTTCTCCTCCCAGACAGGCAATGGGAAGCTCAAAAATAAAAGTACTAAAAATGCACAACTCATAAAAGAAAATTTTTAAGTGCCCAAAACAGAAGCCAAAGCTCTGTTGAAGGTATTTTCTGTGATTTTTTAATCAAAGATGGATATAGAGGGAGGCACAGTTCTTCCAAAACATGTTTTACTACAAGATACAAAGAAACGTCATTGTAATAATAAATATCCATAATGGCCACTCTCATATTGTGGAACTGTCATAGCCTCCACTAGGGTCTTGGCAGTATTAGAAAGTTTATTAATAATTATTAATCTGTTTGTTTTGCAGTACAAGAGGCATTCCTTAAACCTGATAATCCAGCAAAGCTACGTAGGTACTCTAGGGTAAGAAAAGAGAGCACTTTCAACGGACGTGCAAGTGGTGGTGTAGGCTTGCTTTACCTCCATTAGCTGTCATTCAAGTGCCCTTCCTATGGTTACACATCTCATGCTTTACGGGTGAATGTCTGGGCACCGATTTTTGTTTGAAGTGTCTGTATTTCCCAATGAGAGTATTTATCAGAGAGATTTGGTCGATTTGATTGGCTAGTTACAAACATTTGTTTATTTCTCATTGGTCGTTCCTTAACCCCCCCAGCCTCTAAAGTTCTTTAATGCACACAGCATTAACTTGAGGAACCCCTTTAATGCTTCTTTAAGAAGAAACATCACAGTCTAAAAGGACTGAATTAAAATATTTTCTAACTTTGAATTGACTTAAACAGAAAAAGATTTTTAAATACTGCTCTTTTCTTCCTTTAAAAAAAGGAACTTTCTCAGGCATTTAACAACATCATTTTAGGCTTTAAATACCGCATTGAATAGCTGTCAAAAACAAAACTTCTCCCTCCCAGCTGATCACTGGCAGAACTACTTTTTCGACCTGTAAACAGGTTCCCCCCTCTCACCCACCCCTGAAGAACGCGCATCGGAAATTCCCCTGCATATTCTTCGCCTCTGACATATTCAAAACATGATTATCAAGCTTCAAGCAAACTTCACCTTTTATTTTTCTAGTCAAAATTTTATTATGGCTGCCCCTATCTAAATTATTCTGGCCCTTTTTCGGCACAAAATTAAGACCTTCTGAGTTTTTTGCCTTTTTTTGACTCAGTGTGAAGGCACTTATTCCAAGTCATTCGGCTTCTCAAAATTTTTACCCTATTTGACAATCCCCTCTTTTTGATGATGTAATTTCCTTTGAAGATGTGGACGTAAAGGCATAATTGCCTATGAACTCCGTAAATTGCACTTCCTTGATCCTTGATTTCTCATTGGTGATTTTAATGGACACAGTCCCCTTTGCAGTAATAGAGATACAAATCCATGGACAAAACAAATCAAACAGCTACTCCAGGACTACTGTCTCTGTATCTTCAACAATGCAAAAAACACATAATTTCATCATCTGCTCCTTTAGTGTTATGAATTATCCATTTAATGGCAAGCATTTCCCAATCATAGTAAACTTTATAAAAAAATGAAAACCTTCTGTCTCCAGAACACCACGGTTTTCGTTGGATAAAGAAGATTGGGATTTCTTTTTTCATCATGTTTATTTCCTTGAAGAAAATAGTGAAGGACCTGCAGATTGATCATGTTGTGAAGATTCTTACCAATAAAATCACTCAAGCAGCTGAATTATCTATTCCAAAATTGTCAGCAAAATTCTCAGGATGCCATCAGAAAACAGGAAAGCTAAGAGCATTTTTCAAGGATATAACACTGAATCCAATCTCATCGTCTTTAAAAGAGCTAAAACAAATGCCATGTGTGTTACAGGAGTCAGAGGAAATTATGGATCTTGCATACATTATCAATAAATTCTTCTTCATGGGTATGATATCCTCTGAGTGCATTATATACAAAGACTACATTGTCTATTTTAAAATTAGTGGTGAAATAATCAGCAGCAGGGAAGGAATTGTTAATACCAGCAGAGAGACATTTTTAACTCTATCAAATAACGGTAACTATCATCCTGCATTTCTTTCTGCCAAGCTGCTTTCTGAAAAACAGGCTATTGATTTCAACTCTGTCACTTCTGAACTTTATAATCAAGAAGTAACAATGCTGGAGGTGAAAAGATCTTTGTTGCAGATAAGGAGATCATAGCATTAGTTATCCTATGTTAAAACACCTCAACGGTAAGTGATTGGTAGCCCTCCTCTTTTTTTTTCCAATAAAATATGGAAGCTTTTGTTATCTCAATAGCCAAATCAGGAAAGGACCCAACGAATCTCTTTCATTACTATCCCATTACTTTAACTTGCTGCCTTTGTAAACTGCTTGAAAAGATGTAAATTTTTGTCTGTTCTGCTATTAAGAGATGAATAATTATATCTTCCTTTATCATAGACGATATAGAAAAGGATGAGCAAGTGTTAATACTATTCTGTTCTTAGGAAGTAGTATCCATAACATGCTTATAAAAAGAAATCGAGTAGTTCTACATTGTTGTGTAGAGAAAAAGCGTGTGACACAACATGGAGGTAGGGCATCCTTCGGGAGCTCTACAGTAGGGGCTTACAAAAAAAATCTGCCAGTTTTTGTCAAGCATTTCTTGCAGTTTTAAAAGTTTCATGTGAAGATTGGCTCTGTATTCTCTGATGGGTTTAGTCTAGACGAAGGTGTTCTGCAAGGCAGTGTACTGTCACTTCGTTTAGCTTAAAAATTAACTCTATTTTAAAACAACTTCCTCCAGCACTCCACAGAATGCTTTATGTTGATCGCCTACAGGTTAGTTGTCAGGGTGCACACCTGAAATACGTTAGGAAACAATTGCAGACATTTTTGAATAGAATAGTTAAATGGTCACAGGACAATAGATTCAGGTTCTCTAACCAAAAGACTATGTGTGTATTTTTGTCACAAGTTTTCTCATCCTGATCGCTAACTTTATTTGCAAGATGTAATGATTCCTGTAGAAAAAGAGATAAAATTCCTAGGCGTGCTGCTCGACCATAAGCTTACTTTACTTTTCCCTATCATCCCTCTAAAAAAAAAAGAAATGTTTACAAATTATGAATATTCAGAGTCTTGTCAAAATACCTCATGGAGACTTCAATGCAGCTCAATGCTTCTTATTTACATAATCCTTACCAGCTCAAAGCTTGATTGCGTATCAATTATTTACAGGTTGGTGAGGCCTTTTGTGCTGGCTAAACTTGATCCTATACATCATCAAACACTTCAGATCTGCACCAGAGCTTTTTAGATCATCTCAGAATAAAGCTTGTATGTTGAATTCTTTGAAACTTCCCTACATTTAAGACATGAATAACTTTGTCTCGAGCTTTATGTTAAAATCATACCACAAATCAAGGATCCTGTTCATTCACATCTACTCAATGGTTCATGATCTCGTTTGTATCATGCATGTTTGTCATGTATACCATCATTTGGTCTAAGAACAGGCACTTTGGTAGAGCAGTACAATATGTCTAGTATTAATATACAACTTTAGAATCCTTTTGAAATTCTACCATGGGAGAACTGAAAAATTCAGCTTCATGGTATGTTCCAGTATTTGGATAAATCTAACACTAATAATATCATTTACAGACTGAACTTTGCAGAGCTTAGACATAAATATAGAAAAATATAGAAATTAAAGCCTTTCTATACAAATGGATTCAAATCCCAAGATCATGTTGGGGAAGCTTTTGTAGTTGAAAAAATAATTGTTGGGTTTTGATTGTACCCAATTTGCTTGGTTTTCACTTCTGAACTTATTGCAATTTATTAGTCTTTAATTTTCCTCTCAGAAGAATGTTGAAGGAATTTCATAATATGCACAGATCCTCTGAGTGCATTAATGTCACTGAAAATCCTACTTATAGCTCATATCCCACTAGTGCAGTAATTCTGAAACTCAGTCAGATCCTAAATGTTGGGGATATCAGATTCTCTATTCTTGGATTCCTGGCCCTGATAGCATAAAAGGAGAATGTACTAGCAGATATTACAGCTAAGACTGCTACTGCGGTGACCAACCCTTGGGTCCTACTCACAAATATCAAGGCATTGATATAACAAAAAATTCTTAATAAAAAGCATATGCATTTGGGATAATCAAGCAAACAATAATATGATAAATGTTAAACCTACTTTAGAGTGCTGACCGCCTATACTAAATAGAAGGGAAGTACTCTTAACTTGTTTAAGAATGGGTCACTATCAGCTGACCCATGAACATCTTCTGAAAGGTGAGAGAAATCCACTTTGTTTAGATTGCAATGGAATTCTGACAGTGTATCATATTTTACTGGAATGTCAATCTTTTAAATATTTTTGCCTAAAGCATTGTAATTGTTTCAATCTGGATTTAGAAAACTTAATAAGACAACCTCATAACAAATTGTTTTAATTTTTGAAAGATACTTGCTTTTACTATAATTTAACCTTTTTTTTTTTTTTTTTTCCTCTCAATTTTATCAAGCCTAAACTGTGTTGTAGCTGCGCACATGCAGTATTTAAACATACATTTTAATCTGTGCATTTCCTTAGTTGCTCTTATCTTTCATGGTTTTACCCTGCTATTGATAGTATTTGGTTTTCACAGTTCTGGGAATGTTTCAGTCTTATTTTTCTGATCTGGGACATATTTTATGGTAAAGGCAGTAGAGATTGCTTCATTTTTGCTTAATTTCTCTTTTGTACATCGCCTTCTTAATTGTTCTACCATTCTGTTCTTGATTCCCAGTTACTTCTTAGATTACTGAATTCCTGGAAATTATCAACTTATAACTGTTTCACTTCAATCATTGGTTTGGTGCAGGTAACTTAGTTAAATTTTGCACTAGAAATTACAATACAAACACACAAACAAATATGAATATAAGAATTAAATGTCAATGAAATATCTCAATAAAAAGTTTTTAGCAGATTTAGGAATGGAAATATTTCTTTTTATGCAGAATTTAAAAGATTTTAATATGGAAGTGTTTTTCTTCTATATTTAAACGCTTACTTTTTTTAGTGATAAGTGAAATAATCTATCTGTCCATCTGGTCTGCTTACTTGCCTGCATGTGCATATGTCTGTCTATCTTTAAGTAATTGAGTCAAGAGTAATATCTTTTCGATTTCCAAATAAAAATACACAATTTTAAATAACAATCTGCAACATAAAGGAAAGAATGCTTTAAAAGGATAAAATATATTTTATTTAGATAGTGATAATTAAGAGGCATGTATTGAAAATTTAATTTGTGAAAATTATTAAATTTTTGCTGCTACGAAAATTATTTATTGGGAACAAAGGCTATAGAAAATAAAAATATAAATTAAATTTTGCTTAAAAATATTCTGAGTTTTTGTGTTTTATAATAAAATAAATATATTTGCCGCATATTTTGTAACTATGAAAACAAAGATTTGACTAAAGGAAATTAAGAATCTTAAAAACTATAGATACATCATTTCTAGTTTTGAAGAAAATATAAAATTTCTTGTAAATTGGCCATTTTTATTTACAGATTAAATATTGAAAATATAACTGTATCATTCACAAATTTTAATACTGAACAACATGTGATAACGTGTGCTAATATGTGATTAAAATAAATAGGTGCTGGAAGTGCAATGGTGATGGATTAGCTGTCTGTAAGGGTTGCTGTGGCACTGGCCAGATCAAATGTTTTATACGCCTGACTATAACATGGTAAATAACATCCTTAATAAGACTATAATATTAACTGAAAATTTAGATTAGGAAAGGAAATTTGATGTACTTTTTTTAGATTTTTAGTTTTAAAAATTTCAGTATGTATACAAGTAATTACTGTTTTTCCACAGAATCAAAAGTGAATAACATGTGATATAGATCCACCAATTGAAAAACAGTATTTTTTATTCATTTTTGAAATTTTGATTTTTACATTCAGGACAGATCATATGGATGATCATGTTGTTGAACAAGTGGCAGCATTAAGAGATGATAGAATACGAAGTGTTACAGGTGAAGTAGTTTGTGAAGAACAAGATGCTGTTGTAAGTTATCATTTGCTACTTTGATGTTATATGTACATAAACATTAATTGTAAATATTTATTCAAAATTTAATGGAGAATTTTGAAAAAGAATTAAAATTAAAAAATTAAAAAGAGCATAATATACTATGAAAGACATGTTCTACCTGAAACGTGAACTAAAGTCTATAAAAGTTAATGCTAAAGCTAAAAATGGAGGCGAATATACATTAGGAAAATTGTCTCTCTTTATCCAAGAAATAATAGATGCAGAAAATTAATTTACAGTTTAGATTTTTAATTAATGTCAAGGGAAGTTAGTCAAAATTATAATTATGAAAATGGACTTGGATATTTTGTTTTCTTATTTGTTGGACTTAATTGAAATATCATTTAAAAAATGCAGTTGATTGATATTCCATATTACATATATACTTTTTTGTGCTTGATGATTTTTTAGACCTAAATTCTAACATTAATGAGGTATTTAAATTATTTAAGCTTTATCTGAATAACATAGTTAATTTATAATGCTGGTCAATATAATTTTTATCAGAACCAAACTCTTTCATACATCTTTGTTAAATTCATTTGCTCTTATTATTTGTTATTTGTACCAAATTTATTATTTGATTAATACTTATAATTTCATTATTATACAAAAACATCACTAATACTCACTGAATCATTACTAAGATTTATTTACATGAATTAAAAATTTTAAAGAAAGAGAAAAAAAGAAGAATCATTGAAACATTATCCATTTGCATCAGTCACTGTTTGCATACTCATCTGTGCACTAATCTAGATGGTGTGTTACTATTACATCATACAATTACAGTTGCATAGTCATTTTCTACATAATTTGGTCATTCTACATAATCATCTGCCATCAGTTGCCCTGGGATGACAAGAACAAAGAGCAAAATTTAGCATATAAAGTATACTTAAATTGAAAATATTAATAGTATTAAACAACAAAAGAAAATATTGAAGCAATACTGATAAATGAAAATAGTATTGAATTAGGATATTCTAATAACAACACCTGGAAAAATAAAAAATAAAAGTTAGTAATTATTATCAAAGAAAAGTTTAATAACATTAAAGTCCAAAGCTATTGATCAGTACATATGGGAAAATATGTATCATTTGGCTTGATTTTCATGATCTTGTATGGTCTGAATTTAAAACCAAGCCCATACTGTGTGCACTTGATTCCCACCACATTGAAGCTGGAACACATGGGATGGCTTACATTGTAAATTGTATGTTTTATGATTTTCCGCCTGCACTTTCAAAATTTGTTTTTCAGCTTTCTTTCAAAGATCATCACGAATCTTGACAAAATTAATTTATCTCTACATGTAGCAGCTCTGTAATTTTGTCATGGTTAGAAATTTTATTTTGATTTCAAACATGAGTTCAAATGGGATTTCACTGATACTCCATTGTTATGTTCAATTAATTACTTGCTGAATTTCACCATGTGCATAAAATTTTGTCAGATTCTGAATCGCTAATTTTCAGAGAACAGAAATTATGACAGAATTTATTCTCTCAATTTGTCCAATCTGGTAGTAATTTAAATAAGCTAGATATTGTTCCTTAATCAGTAATCTTGAAAATCTTTAGAAGTAAATTCTGAACCTCTATTGGAAATTAGATATGAAAGATTTCCAAAGACAATTTTTTTATTTTCCGATTTAGGTATTACTTACTTATTCAGTAGTTTTTGTTGTGTAAATCTATACAAACTTTGTGAATGAGTCAATAACAGCAAATATATGTTTATAGTTTCTATGAGTAATTTTTAATATTCCAGATAAATAAGTGTGGTTTTAAATGATAGTGTGATATGTATGAAGTGGAATATTCAAACAGATCTTTTTATCTTTTAATAAGAACTGGATACTACATTTAATGCTTCTCCAGTCAAGTATGTTTCTAAGCATGCAAATTTTTCAATTTTTGAAAGTAAATTATTGTGATCAACAGTGCTTTCAAATGAATTCCAAAATTCATTCCAATATTTTGGGTCTCATGATTACAGATTGATTATTTAACTTAGGAAGTTTAATTGAAGAGGCATTCAAAGTACTTAAAATTTTTTCAGATGTCAATGAACGAATAAAATTTTCTTTTCTTTTGAATAAACTTTTAAGTTTGTTACTATGCCAGATGCATTTGTCTTGATAATCAGTACTAGTGCTTACTTCCTCCTTAATTAAGTTTACATCGATTAAATGTTCAATTTGACTATCTAAGAATTTTAATTTATTTATTTTTTAACTAAAACTACTAGATGTTCCTTTAATATGTTATATACATATATTAATGTTTTCATCTGTTAAGGCAACAACAATTCTTGAAATTAGTTTAGCAGTATTTATCCTTTTGACAGTTCGCTGTCATTTTAAATTTTCTACATTTTCTTCAGAAGCCATTTGTTTTATATTTTAAAGAATATTATATTCAAAGTGAAAGTTGTAAACATAAAATGCTCCCCTGTAATCCTCTTGAAAATGGTTGAACATTGCTAATCCCTTAGTGTTGACAATGGGAATGCTACACTAAGCACAGTCCATCAAATTGAAACATTAATATATGGAGCAGGAATTTTTACAGTTCCAAATACAAAAAAATAATCACTAATAAACATCAGTAATACTCATTAAGTTATTACTAAACTGTTATGTATTTGTGTGAATTAAAAATGATAAGAAAAGGAAGAATAATCATCACAACATTATACATCTGCATGCTCGTTTGCATTCTCATCTAAATGGCACATTATGATTACATCATATTGTTACAGTTGCATGGCCATTCCCTACATTATATAAGATAGAGAGAGAGTGAAAGAAGTTTTTGGTAAATATACTGAGATTGATTTCATAATTTTAATTAAATTTTAGATTAATTGAAATTTGCTGTTTTAGTAATCATAATGTGACTTTGTGTTAATAGCTTTAGGAAATGAAACCATTAAATCTTTGGCACCAAAATAATATAATTATCATTCCCTACTCTCACTTAGAAGAAGTTTAGAAATCGTGAGAAAAGAGAAATGCATAGTACGATCCCCGCTGCTTATTAAACTCATTGGTTAATAAACACAGCCATATACTGTGTTCAAATTTCCAGGAACCAAAACAAATAAAGAAAATTTGTCAATAGAAAAAGCGCCATTTATGAAACTCCTCTTGGCTACTTATAAAACTTAAACTGGTAAAAATATCATTATTCAAATTCACAATAAACTGTTTGTGGCTGATAAAAGCAGTTTGTATTTCATTCATTTACCTTTCAGTTATGTAGTGCTTCAATAAAATGTATTTAGCAGAAATTTTAGCCTGTCTAGTTAGAACCAAGACACCCTGGGATGTTGGGTATACTTTCTTATTTACTGTCAGACGCTGTTTGCAAATCTCTTGGTCTGGACTAGAGCTGAGAGCGACAGAATACCTTTATTCTATGATTAACAAAAGCAGTCCTCTAGAGACAATTAAAACAAGTTCTTAGATTATAAGTAAATGAGTGTTTCCAAGAATTAAATAATATGTGGTGCTTAAGTGTGAATGCTAATTTCCTTTCTCGAACACCAACTAATAGAGGATGGACTTGCATACTCACATTAAGTTTGCACGTTGCTCTCAGAAAACATCAGAAAATGCTTTCTTGCCTATCATACATTATCACGCTTTGATTGGAAAAAGGGAGTGATCATTGTAGGCTGAAGAAAAACGAACAAGTATTGATTATGCCTATAATAAAATGGCCATGAAGTGACAGGTCGACTTGACAAAAGTGCAGTCTTCCTGCTTGTGTAACAGGTATTCGAGACTTGAACAAATCTCTGGAAGAAAAATTTTTTTTTACTGTGGGCCTTATTTGTAAAATGTTGAAAATGTCTAAATAAAATAATTAAAGCCTAAAAGGAAAGGCTTAATTGCTTGAAGATTATGATACATTTTGGTAAATGCAGTCAAAGAAAAGCAGCTTGGGATTTCCCAAACATCATTGTTGGAATAGGGATTTCTCAAACAGCATTGTTCAATATACTTAAACAAATAAATAAAATTGATAAAGAACTAGTAAAAAATGCAAATAGCTCGGACGCAAAAAGGATGAAAAATCGAGGGATGTTGAAACCACTATTCTAGAATGGTTTCAAGTTATGAGACTAAAAAATATGTCAGTTTCTAGAACTCTTTTGATCACAAAAGCTGTAGAATTAAAATACTAGGAGAAAATTTTTTGCCAACTGATGAATGGGCCACAAAATAGAAAGAGAAAAATAACATTGTTTATCAGAAACTACATTATCAGAAGCTAGTGTCAGATCACCATTCAGCTGAGAAATGGATAAAAGATGTTTTTTCTGGGCTTCTAAAAGAAGACAAAATTTTTTACGCAAAATTTATAACATAGATGAAATTAGTCTGTTTTACAGAGCATTACTGAAGTATACATTAATGTTTAAGTGTGAAACAGCAGCTGGTTTTAAGAAGAGTATTAGTTATTGTGTTATTAACATGCAATATGGATGCAATAATTCAAAAGATGTTTATAATTATTGGATTATTGAGTAGAAAACCTCAATGTTCAAAAGGAGTCAAGAATTTACCTTACCATAATAACAAGAACTTATGGATGACAAGCAGTATTTTTACTGATTTCTTTTTTAAATGGGGCAAAGAACTGATAAATAGCTTTCCTGGTAGATAACTGTGCTACACACCCTCTGATATCATTCTGAAAAACAATAATACCATTCATTATAGACAACGTTTTATAAAAGTTTTCAAATATAATTACAGAAAAGGTAGTGTTCAAAGAAATATAAACAAAATTGAATCTTGTAAAAATGTAAGCATTTTGAAAAAGATAACTAAGTATCTTTTTCATCTTTGTTGTATCTTTGCTAGAAGTTATGCATATTGCAAGCATGGGAAGCACTTTCCCACACAGAGTTAGAAACTGTTTTAGAAAATACAATTTTTTTTATTTAAAAGAAGCTACAGAGGAATAGCAAATTATTTCTAATATTTTGGACATCAGCGAAAGAAATTGCAATAAGATTTCTTCAAAGCAGAATCATTTTGTGTTGGATAGAGTTGTTAAAAGGTGATAGATTTATTAATGTGAGTAATTAAACTTCTTAAAAATGGGATTTTTTTCAATAAAACATTTAAATCATTTGTACTTTTTGCTGTTATTCTATTCTTGACAGAAGTTGTGCATTTTTTTTTTTTTTTTAAATTTTAGAAAGATATTTTTCTTACATGAAATCTACCTCCTATTCCAAAAACTTCATTTATTTTCAGATACAAAACTTTTAATTATTTAGTGAATTGCATCATTTTTGTTTTCATTATTTAGCTCTGGCCTTTGACTCATTTTCCTGATACAACAGTTAGCATGGCTTCAGCGCAGCTTATTCAAAAGCATGCTTCTTGTTTCACATCAGAGAAAATCTTGCAACAGGTAAATAAAAAAATATATATTAGTTTAATTTTTTTAAGTTTTCATTTTTAATTTAATTCTAAGTAATGTACAACGAAAATAAAATTTTGGATAAGTTATATGAAACCTGCTAATCAGCTGAAACCAAATTATAAAAATGATTGTTAATCTGTAACCTATGAATTTATTAATTATGACTCAAAACTTCACAGATTTGTGATATATGTTATTCACCCTCAAAATTAATTTATAATTATTATTTGGCTTTAACAATATAACTTTACTATTATTAATCTGGCATCTATTGTAAGCTACATACTTTTCTGTTGCTTGCCTGTATGCTGCTAACATCATGCCCACCACTCCTTTTCTATTATCGTTTGCAGTTCTATGAATATGTGAAATTTGTATATATGTTGTTATATTGTGTTATTCAAGGAAATATGCTTCAGTAAAAATTAACTGTGAGAGCTTCTTTATGCATCTTCTATGGCTGGTGATCAAAAAGTATTTTCATTGTATACTACATGTATACAATAAAAATATTATACAGGACTAAACACGATATATTATACATAACTGATTTTAAAATGTGCTAAAATTACAGTAATATAAAGTAGTTTAGTGTATATATATACATACATACATAGTACAATTCTATTTCTATATAATAGTACATTCTATTTTTTATCTGTCTATTTATATATACAGTCAAAAGTCGTTAATTCGGACACCCATAATCCGGAATGATCTATAATCCGGACCTCAAAGCTAAAAACTTTCTGCACATGCGCCGCGTTGACACATGCGCATAGGCGTTTACATTTGAGCATAAGACCTTTACGACTGCGCATATGCATGTGCACAAGTGCAGAATACTTTTTCGCGTGCGCGTTTAATGTATAACGGACGGTATAAGCTAAAATTATCTAATTATCTATTTCAGTTAATGTTGATGATTGCATTGTTCCTTAATCTTCGAACTGGATCCGGCTTGTTACTTTTTTCAGACTGTAAGAGCAATTTTATAAAAGTAAACTTGACTTGAACTTTCGATTATGTCAAATAGAACTTCCGATGCTGGAGCTCCCAAATGATCTACAAAACGAAAGTATGTTTTGATGTCTATCAAACAAAAAGTGGAATTGCTGCAAAAAATGGATAAAGACATGAAGAAGGTGACAGAGAGGTTAGTGAAAACGAAAAAACTTTGATTGACAAGTTAGTCGGTATTCTCGGCACAGCAAGGGACTTGAACAGCGGAACTTTGTAACTGAACAAGAAATTATGTCTGTTTATAGAATTAAAGAGAAAGTATTATCACATAAAACAAAGCAACTTAAACAACTTACATTGAAAGAAATGTTTAATAAAGTAAACAAATAAATATTAAGCTTTTTTTTTTTTTTTTTTTTGTAAATTTTGATACCCTTTAGATCATAATTGTTCTTTATTTCATAAATTATGCTTTCATATTTTTAATTTTAGAATTTCTGCATGCCATTTTACGAGATTTAAACTGATGATTTATAATCCGGAATCGCCGAAGTCCCGACGAGTCCGGATTAACGACTTTTGACTGTATATATAAGATATAAAATATGAAAGAAAATTACTAACAAATTACTAACTTAATTTGGCAATAGCCCTTTTAATTCCTGATTTTATTTGATTATGTCCCCATCAAAGAATCTGTACTATATTACTTACAACATAGTTTTCGTCTGCAATGATTCGGCAAGCTGTAGAACTCTTATCCAATCACCATTTGAAGCTGAAAAAAAAGGATCCAAATCTAAAAATACCTTAGCTGCTGAATCTGCAATCACTTTCTCTCCTCTACTCTTGCTCCACAAGCATATTGTTAATCATTTTTACTGTTTCATCTATTATTTAAAGATGTGATACACATATATAAAATTGTGGGGTACTCATAATACCCACAGGGTTTGAAAATCAAGAATAGATGTCTTAATAGATTAATGATGTGTGATTGAATGTATATCAAGAATGTCCAAGAATAAATTATGTGTTGAACTCCATGTTTGCCTACAAATCTATCATTCCATCAGCACAAATGTTCTGAGCTAATCAAGTTATCTACACATGAATCATTACATATATGTATAATATTTGTATTAATTTTAGTTATATAAATGAAATATTTTTGTATACAGATAATCAGTCCTTGATTTAAGATGGCTCAACATTTGGCAACTCATTTTTGTGGCCAAAAGTTAAGATAAAAAATTTAAGTGTAGTACTAGCATATACACACTACTTTAAAGTTTTGTATGCATAACAGTGCATAATTGTTAAAACATTGTCGCATGTATGAATTGTGTTGAATTTTGATGTTGTGTTTCATTATTTTCTTGTTGTGGTAAGTAGTGAAACGCTCTAGATGCATAAAATATCTGCAATAAAAAGATGTGATACAGTTATTTTATATCACTGGTTTATTCTGCTAGTTATTTCAACAATTAATACAAACAAATGGAGGATCTAAAGGATATTGGCAGGCATGTTAGAATTTTCTCAGTAATTTAATAGCACAGGGCCTCCTGCACTTTTTATACTTCACTGTAATGGCTAGTGAGCAAAGTAATATTGATGAATGTTTCATCATAGTTAAGATCATGATGAAGGCTCTGAATTTTAATTTTAAAATAAAAATTATCAAAGTTCATGGAAATAGAAACAAATCAAAGAAATAGCTTGTAAAAAAAATGTCATGTTTGATGGTTTCTGTGAAAGTAAAAGGTAAAACCAAAATAAAATGGGCAGTTAAAAATGCAATGAGCATGAAATGCACAATTTTAACAAAAGAAAAAGGGAGTTGGTGGTGGTGAAGGCTCCTTTTCATAAAATGTGCAAATTTTTGATTGTATGAATAGAGGATCATATTAATAAGAGCATTATTCTGAATTTATTAACCATGGAAACAAAAGGATGCAGCCTGTCTGTTGATTTAAAAGTTGAAAGACTGACTAGAAGATAAATATAGTGAGTGAAAGCATTTAAAGCATTTAACACTAGTAAATGTACATTTTATTGATTTAAAATTCAATATGATTTATGTAATGTATACATAATTGGAGAAAGCTGCTTGTTTCAATTTTAAGATTGCTGAACATTTCAAAAAAAATCTGAAAGAAAAAATAAAAGATGGTTATTTGCCTGAAGGGGTATTTAATGTGGATGACATCTAACTGTTCTGAAAGAGGATGGAAGGATGAACTTACATCCACGAAGAGCTTCATTGAGAACTGCTTTTAAAGATAAGATTATATTCCTTCTTGGAAGAAATTCTGTTGATTTAAAATTAAAAGCTATTTTTCATTTATTATTCATGAACCCCACAGCATTGAAAAATATTGACAAGAATAAATTGCCAGTTTATTTCAGGAGTAATTTCAACACTTGGATGACAATAGTTTTATTCAAATACTAGTTTCTGAATTGACTTATTTTAGAGGCATATTCCTGTTGTCTTGAAAAAGCATTCTTTTCGAAAGTTAATGCAACTTCATCCTCTAAGATGCAAGCTGATTTGCCAGAAAACGTACTGTTAAATATTTTCCCCCCTCATCATGAATAGAAAATGGCTGCCTTTATTACAGTGTTGATAATAACACTGTTTTGAGGCAGTAGAAAGCAAAAAATTTCTAATATTCTCTAAGCCATAAAAATAGCCATGCTAAATTGGGCTACATTTTGTACTTTAATCAATTTTATGTAATTTTATGGTTAATATTCCATAATCAGGGTCAACGGCAAACTTGGTGAAAATTTTTTATTTGGCGCGATTTTGATTTGGTTGTGGTTTCTGGCTCTGTGTTTTCTTGTGGCAAACCTAGAGCTTTATTTCAGTAATTGTAAGAGTGCAAATTTAGTGTAGCCAGAAGATTTTTTTTTTTAATTTGATTTTGAAATACTGAGTTTGTTTTTAAAAGTTTTATTGTTTATTAATAATGATATTATATATATATATATATATATATATGTTTAATATTATATTTATATAAATATTTACAGAAGGTTAAGCTGTTGTTGGTGGGAGAATGTTGGATTTCAAATGATGGGAAGTTATGAATGTTTTCATTTAATGTTATGTAGTTAATTTTTTTTTTAGTTTTGTTTCTTGCATGTGGCAATCGAAAGATGTGGAATATTTAAAGTTTTGAATGAAAGTTGTTTAGTGTGTTGAATTCCACAACGTTGTTTTATCATTTAATCAATTTCATTTACTATTCTATTTGCACATAAATAATCATTATTCCCCACTGTAAATAAAAATTTTCTATTCTGTTTATGTTTAAAACTCACTTCGCAGTGCTCTGATCTGATAAGTGTATATATTTCTTGACTCAATAATTATTTACAAGAATTGTTCATTCTACTATTTTGTGATGAATTGCCTAGATAGGACTATGTTTTTACTTGCAAAGCTGTTAGACTTTGTTTTACTCATCTAGTATTTTATCATCTCATTTTACTATTCTGTTTACATAAAATAACGGCATTTCACTACTGCAAAACTTAAAAGTTGCTATTTTGTTTATGTTTAAAAATCACATCTTAGTGCTTTTATTGCCATCGAAAAAATTTGCCAAATTTGGAAGGCCAAAATAGTTTGGTGCCAAATTACCCTACTTATGGAATATTAGCCAATTTTATCTTAGCAGACTGATCAACGCCTCTAAAGGCAGCTCTTGTTTTATGAAGGCATGTGCATAATTTATCAGTTGATTTGATTTAATGTTTTATTGCTTCTTTATAAAGTTGTGCAGAAATTTTCATTTTCTTATTTTTCTAAAGATCTATTTATCACTTATATGTGGAAAAGCTGTAGTACTAAAACCAGGATCTACAGCTACAGTTAGTTTGTAAAATTAGAAGTGCTAGAACTCTATATAATGCCATTAGAAGCAGGAACAAACAAACAAATAAATAATGTAATAGATGAAACACTGAAAATAAATAATTGAATAAAATGTAAAGGGAAACAGTATTAGTAAATTAAATTAGTATTAATTAAGTAAATATTGAATCAAAATATCATAAAAATTAACAATAATAAGTAAATTAAAAATAAATTCAAACCAAAAAAAATTAAGTAAAATAATTAAAGAAATGAAAGGTAGATAAGTTTATAATAACAAGATTTGGTACAGAGGGAATTTTTTTCAGATTTAATTGGGCTAATTGTTATTGAAATTGAAGTAATTATATGATTATAATAATGCATTAATTCTGAGAAATAAAACATATAATTGAAAATAGCAGAATGTAGATTTAATATCTATTTCTTGATATTTAATGTAATAATGATATTTAATTACAATAATAATGTAAAACCAAATATTTGAATGCATTATGTCACATAAGTTTACCAATAGTCTCACTAGTCATACTTTAGATTATCTGTTGGTAAATACAGTATGAAAAATAATTATTACATTTTGTTTGGCATATCACATTTATATTTGTATAAATGTAATTTTTATTCCCTTTGTTCATGTTTGTTAAATGTTTTAAGTAAAATTTTGATTTTTTTCTTACAAAAACTGTTTGGTGTCCTAATTAATAAATAATATATAGAATGCCAGACTGATTGATCAGATATGAAAGATAAGGACACAGATTTATTTAGTGCTATGTGCAAATTCTGCAACTATTATAGATTGAAAAGCAAATATTTCTCATAATTGTTTGCTTTTTATTCTGTGGATAATTATTTTAAATACGTTTTGTACTTGAATACTGGATTTTCCCTTTAATATAGCTTTCTATGCAATCTTAAACTTTTTTACAATCAGAATTATATGCAATAATCTCTTATGATTCTATAAATCTGTTACATAGCTTACTTACAATGTAAGGCATATAGTAGATTTACTATTTTAATGAAACTTGCTAAATTTATACTTAATGTATTTGTAAATTTTTTAGCGTCACAAAGTAAGTGTTGTTCCAGTGGCTGCTGTTAAATATAAATGGAAGAATCATGAAGGCCTTTTTCATGTCTATGGGTATGAGCAAAAGGTGTACGCTCCTGATTATCCACAAACCTGTTGCTGTTGCTGCATTTTATAACCAGCAGAATGGAAAACATGACATTTATTATTTAATGAGTATACTTTTTATATTTTGGACTGATGTGCTGTGAAACACAAGTGCCTAAAAATCAATGGTAGTTGTGAAATGGTGTAAAATAATATACAGTGCTAGTATATTTGAATATCTATTGAATTTCAGATTGATGCATTGTGAAAAGTGCCTATTATTTAAGGAATCTCTCTCTCTCTCTCTCTCTTTTTTTTTTTTTTTTTTTTTTTTTGTTGTTGTTGTTTTGTTTTGATAGATAGAATTGAAATACTATTCTTTTTACTATATTTTTACACACGATGTAAGAAAAATCGCCAATGTATTTTGTCATCTGAAAAGATTTATAAAGAAAACCTCACATCATGAAACTTTTTATCACTAGTCATTTTTAGACTCTTTGTTTTTTATGTAAGGACCAAATAGTTGAGTGTGTTAAGTAATACAAATATGCAAATATCAAATAGTTTTAACTATAAAAAGTACAGTTAAATGTTCGGGTTATGGTATGTGCAGTATCACAACAGCATGTTATCTACTGTAACAAGCTAAAAATAGTATTGTAACAGGCTAA
The DNA here is from genome assembly GCF_044657685.1 of Stegodyphus dumicola. NCBI lineage: Eukaryota > Metazoa > Arthropoda > Arachnida > Araneae > Eresidae > Stegodyphus > Stegodyphus dumicola. Next base: position 43,965,984 of record NC_140776.1, read on the forward strand.
AAATTTATTAAAAATATTTATATATAGTATCATAGACTTCACTGTTTATTATGTTGTATGTGCAAAGAATAAAATTATTAGAAAGTCTGTACTTTAAAATTTCTCATAATCAGCAGTGGAGATCATCCAATGGGTAATGCATGTTATTGCATTTTGTATTAAGATATATGTTACAATTTATAAAAATTTTGAAGTTAATATGGATAATTTTATATTATTTACTCTATGCCAAAAACATGTTAACTTATTCTACCTTTAATTATCTTATATTTTTTTACATAAAAACATTGAACACAGAAACAGATTTTTTTTTAAATCAATAGAATTTCGTAACTTATTCTTATGTAACTGACTTTAACAATTGTGTAGGAATGAGTTATAAAAAACATTAACTGATATTTAGTTTTGCTGCCTGTGATGATGTTTAAATCTTGAAACATTATTTTTAATCAAATACATAATTAAATTGGCAGCTGGGAGGCAAGGATTTTATAGTTTTTATTAATGTATTAAGTCCAATGTTAATAATTCTTTGAAAGAATAATAGATTGCTATTAATATTATTATAAATACATTAATGCCTAGGTTTAAAATAATAATATATTTTGCATTTTATTTTAAATTTATCATTGATTTATATTCTATACTTTTCTTTGTACAAATTGAATTATAATGATTTTGGCTCTGGCTTTTATATGTAGTTCTAAGGAACTTGTTCAAAATATGCATACATTTTTTGTTCAAGTCCACACATTTACATAATATTTTAATATGAAGACAATTTTTGCCAATTCGTAGCGTTCAGAATATTAAAAAATAATGGTGAAATTATTAAGTTGAAAATTTATCAGTGTTATTTCCACACACATACACACAAATAAACACGATACTTTGAGAAGGTTAAGAGCTCTTTATTCCTAATCTTAGCTATTTATGATAAAATGATATAGGGGGTATAGGGCAATCTTAGAACTTTAGTGTTTTATTTTTAATACATGCCTCAAAAGTTTTGTGTGTTAAACATTGCACTTCTAGATTCAATTCAGAAGAATTGTGTGTTTCATATCATATTTGTTAAATAATGTAACAAGCCTAATTTTTATTGTTTTAATTTAAATTAATTTTTTTATCTTAACTGACGACTTTTCAAGTTTCAGTTAGTCATTTAAATGCTTGTTTGTTTGTGCCAAATATACATAGTATATGTATTTTGTAATGTACTTTATTACTTTAAAATTTACTTCTCCTATTAGAAATAGGAAACACTGAAAATTTGAGGAATTTAAAATTGAATTTCCAAGAGGGCAGTAAAACTTGAATCTTTAGGCTATTACTTTTCCTAATTTACTGTATGACTTTTCTTTCATAATACAATTTATAGGAATTATTTTAACAAATGCACAGTTTAAAAAAAAAAATTTGTACGGATGTATTTTGCATTTATTTATTATTTTTTCCCTTGAACACTCAGTTTTAAAGTACTATAAACATATGAATGAAAACAGATTTAAAAGTAGTTGTAATGTAGAAACAGATCACAGTGTGTATGAAAAATTAAACATTAAAAAAAAATGTTGAATCAAACATTTAACATATATTATGATTAAATTAAATTGTAAGTATTATGAATCTTTCTCCCCCAGTAAATAAAAAAACTTATTTTTGTTGCATTTCACTACCATTTATTAAAATATAATATCTAGTTTTAAACAGCACTGTAAATGTTAATTTTTTGGGTAAAAATTGCAACTGGTATAATATAGATCTGCATTCAGAAAAGATGAACATGCTTTTGACCCTTGGGCAGTTTTAAGCATTTATCTATTATGTAGAATAGAAATTTGAAGTTATTATTATTATTATTATTATTATTTTTTTTTGTGTGTGTGTGTGTGTGTATGGATGGATGCTTAAGAATATTTGTACTTTTAGTATTGATGTAAATGAGAAATGTTTATAAAAGCAGTGAAACAGAAATACAGAATATGAAAATGAACAATAGGTTAAATACGAGATTAAAGAAACTGCATATTACCATTGCTTTTGGATCTGTTTTTCTATCTGAAACAATGTTACAGAAAAATCAATACAGCAAAATTTCAGTAAGACAAAGTTTTTAAAATTATGTATTTTTGAATTGAATAAATTTAATAACAGGGAAATTATGCAATTTTAAATTGATAACTTAATACAGATTATTTCATTTCATATCCTAAACTGACTTTAAAGAATTTTATAATTTAAAAAAAATCGAAAATCAATAAAAAATGAATTAAAAAAATATTAATAGTGTTGCAATTAAAAATTAAGGGAAAATAAGTCATTCTTATAAGATAGGAACACCTTTTTAAAGTAAATCTGAAATGTCATTTAAACAATCCTTGTTATTTCCTCTTAAATCTTTGCATTTTTTGACATTAACTGCATGGGATTATTTTACAGAAAATAACAAAGATAAATTTATGTTATGTGAAATTGACTAGCTGCATTGTATTCTATATAAGTGGAGTATTTTGCTGCCTTGTCATATATAATCGTTTATGTTTATGTGATTTTGTTCCAAATTTATCAACTGAAATTTTATATCTAATATCACGAATTTTTAAAAGTTACTATATTTCACTAGAAATATATTTGTCTATTTTTGCTATTGTGTTGGTACTTTGTAAGTGTTAGTCTAAATAGAAATAAAATAGCTTTTTGTATTTTTTCTCATGTCACACTTTGTAAAATTCTAGAAAACTTTAATTAAAAAATATTGTTTTTCAACTCTGTAGATACATGGCGAAGTGACACATATTTTTTAAAAATAGTTAAGTAAAAATTTGTGCGAATAAAGGAAATTTTTCTTTTAAGGATCTGTTTACTTGAGAAATACCCTAATTATTGTATATCCTTTCACAAGGTAAACTTTAACCTTCCTAGAATAGGCCTGAAACAATTATGTCTTTTCCCAGGACTGGTGCTGGGTATTTTGCCGCTTGGTGTAATCTCTGCAGCTGATAAATTCTGCCGCTTTCAGAATATAGAATTTAGGCAGATAAGCTTCAGAATTTTGCTGCCTCTAAATTCTGCAGCTCTTGAGGTTGCACCGGCTCTGGCCCCAGCCCTGAACCCTCAATGCCATATTCGACCATTTTTTTTATTGAAAAGGAAGCAGCTATGCTATATTTATGAGTGCATCTGACCAATTCCAGCATAACATGTCTGCCGGCTTCCTGCCTCGGAACAATAAGAGACGATTACATAAAACATTTTTAAGCATTAGACGAAAGAAGAGGAATGGATTAAAATCTTAAAATAAAATACACAGGATACACAGGTCTTAAAATAAAATACACAGGATATAAGATTAAGTTATTGTGAAAAATAGCTTTTAATATACAATTACCAACTAAAACTTCTATGAAAAACGTATGTATACTGATCAGCGCTTAATTTCTAAAATTGGAAGTGACGGAGTCCTATGAAAGGTTATTAAGAAAGAGAAGCTAAAGTAACCAATAAAATAATTAAAATACTTAGTAATTAAATAATAAAATTCAGTGAAATGCAGCGTGAGTCAACGGTAGGCTTAGGTTGCTAGAAAGTGTCAGGAAAGGATGGGATTCCAGATTTGGCGTGAAATCGCCCATTTGGCAATATTTGGTGACAAAATTGTCGATTTGTCATAGACGAAGTGAGAACATTCTAGAGCGTATTTTTAGCGGTTTTCTTGGAAATATTCTCGAACTTTAGAACATCTTCTCCGGCTAGTATCGACTTCTGGGAGTCTTGACTAGTAAATCAAATCAGGTGCCAAAGGCTTTCACGATGATAGAAAAGAAATTATGCCGTTTGGCATCAACACCCGTAGGCAAGAACTCACCATGGCAAGCATACAATCTTTCTAGCAATTTGGTAATAAGATAGCAATTATTAATCTATAGCTATTCATTGACATAATCTTGGCATTAGCAGGAAATCAATCATAGTAAATGTAGCAATTCATGGCATCTGGTCAGAAGTCGGTCGTCTGGAAAGCAATTAACAAAATGGCAATTTTTCGTACAAAATACAGGAATTCAATAGTCGTAGCTAGAGGTCATAGCTACGTAAGAGGTACGTGGCCGGTAACGGCCTTTACCAATATAAATTTTTGAGTCCACCGGGGCTCTGAGAAGTGAAAAAAGTGGAAACCTAATAAATGGAACGTTCAATATTGCACTAAGTGCAGGTCCTCTAGACGAGAAGTAGATGTGGCACCATCTTATGGCAAGTTCAAAAGGAAAGTGAAGAACAATGGGGTTGGCAACCTATTGAAACGGAAGAGCCAAAGTTTACAATTTACAAAATTTCCCAGTTTTTAAAGAGCCACTAAAATTTTTCCTTTCAATATTATAATATTTGTTTATGTATATTTGATTTTAAATAAATAGCTTTAATTACAGAAAAATATTTATTCATATTAAAATACAAATATAGATAGTTACATCAATGGGAGCATTGACTTTGCATGTCTTTTGAAAGTTTGATTAGATCTGTCTCATAACTTGTTGTTTTAAGTTTCAAGCACGACTCTAGATTTTTATTTGTCATTTGATTCCTAACTTTACTTTTTATTATATTCATGCAAGAGCTCGCATGAATATGTCGACCCGAAGATTGTCAGGCACTGCATATGCCAACTTCTTGACCTCACTGTAGCATTCTGGAAGACAATTCTATGGGCCAAATACAAAAGCCTCAACTCGCGGAATTTCTTTTAGACCTGCGCGATATGCGTGCATTTCTAGACTTCTAACTTGCCTTTGAGTTCTGTGAACTTGCCACTCAACAAGTCTTTGGTTTTTCAAATCCAGCAACTGCATTTGAAGCGATCCAGCATCAATTCCAAATGGCCCAGTGTTGATCTCATATGTATTTGTGTGAGAGAGGGTTTTTTTTTTTTTTTTTTTTTTTTTTTTTTTTATTATTATTATTATTGCTCGAATATCCAAGCGAATCCATTCTTCATGGTTTTTAAAGCTATGCTTAAGGAATTTGTGTCAATAGTTGCATTGGTATCATCGTGATATTGCTTAAGATTTTTAAAATGAAGTAATTTACTGCTTTCCATGTCTTCAACAACAATTTTTTTAATAATAATAAAGTAATTTTTTTTTCCTCGAAATAAACTACTTCTTCAAGCAAGGTGTAGGTTGGGTTAACTTTTCCTTGCATCTTTAGATTTAGTTTCATCGTGGTATGTACCATGAAGTTGAATTTTTGCAACCATTTGTCTTCTTCCAATTCGAGATGGTCAATACTTTTTTCATTGAGAAATATTTTTATTTCATGCAAGCATATAGGAAAACGTTGCAATATGTTACCTCTGGAAAGCCATCATACTTTATTGTGCAGAAGTAGGTCAGAAAACCGGCTATCTATTTCGTCAAGGAAATCTTTAAACTGACGATGGTATAGTGCGTTTGGCCCATATGCTGGTTAATAATCTTAATTACCGAGTTCATGTTCTCAGCTATTTCGGCCGGAAATGTTCGGACACAAAGCGCTTTGTGATGAATTGTGAAGTGATACGTTAGAATTTCATGCTCTTTTTTTTTTTTTTTTTTTTTTTTTTTTTTTTTTTTTTTTTTTCCTGAAGAATTGCTGTTTTTCCTCTATGTATTCCTGCCATATTTCTGGATCCATCAGTTGCTATAAAAACGATTTTATTTATATCGATTCCATTGTCTTCCAGGCATTTTTGCACAGCACTTGCTATATCTTCTCCATGAGTTAGCCCTGAGAGCGGTAGCAATCCTAGCAGTTCTTCTTTTGGACCTTGGGCCGACATATACCTGACGAAAAGGGTAACTTGTGCCGTATCTTTTTATGTCGCAAGACTCATTTGTAGCAAGTGATAAAGCAGAAGCCAGTTGAATGTCTTCCACTTGCGGGCACTATGTGTTACATTTGTAGACATTTTAGCAGTTCTATCTTGTACTGTTTTTGCAGGTAATGGCAAATCTTTGATTCTTTTCACGATTTCTACTTTGATTTTAAAGTCACAAAACAGTTCTTCAGATGCACGTATAAAACAATCTTTGACGTACACAACCATCTCTGAATTGTTTTCCTCTTTTTGCAGTTTCTAATGATACTGCAAAGTTTGCCATATTTACATTATTTGAAGATTGCGCCCAGTTACTTGACTTTTTTTTAGTCCAAAGAGGCTTTGTCCGTGAGGGACTTGTTTTCGTATTGCGATTTTGCGTCGAATCACTCTGAATGTCCGTTTCACTTTTCAAACTGTCGCCACCAAATATTATCGAATTGTATTATATTTGAAGAAATTAAATAATGAACAATCTACATAAATGTATGTATGTTTCTCGCATTGTGATAAAACAACAGTACCTAGAGCCATCAAATTTTGAATGACGTAATCCTACTGTATATTCGCATCACCGGTTGGGCATCTGGAAGTTCAAATTTGGAATTTGTTTTATTATTGATTTCATATTTTGTAAAACATTAACGAATTTTTAATTAACAAGCTCAAGGATTTCAAAGCGAGCAATGGCAACGTTGTACAGAAAAGCATTTTTATCTCCAGCGCGTGAGACTGTGCATCAGAAATTCTAAAGACATACTCAGTTTAAAATTATTTTGCCATATTGCTCTGGAACTGAATTTTATGGTTCAAGTGCCAAGAACATGCTGTTTAATAAATAAAGGTAACACACAAAATGTTAAAAAAAAGTCTCTTTGGATGTTATTTAAAATCTGAAACCTTTCAGATTTTTTTTTTTTTTTTTTTTAACCTTTCAATAGTTTTTTTTTTTTTTTCGTGCATCACCGGTTGGATATTTACTAGCACACTGCGTATGTTTTGTAGTAAAGTGTCTCTCCAAATTTGACTTCCTATTGCGTGCGAGTTTTTCATGGCAAATTAGACAAGTCGGACGGCCATCTGTGTTGTGTATAAATGCAAAGGGCTCCATCCAATCCTGATTGAATTCTCGGTTTTCTTCTTCAGTTCCTCTCTTCTTTTTAAGCAAAATTAAGGAGTCTATCTCTAAGAACAAAACAATAGTTCAAGTAGAAACAATAGGTACTTAAAAATATGTCTTCTCGTTTTGTATGGTTTCGATAATAAATTATTAATTTTTTCATGTGGAACTTGAGAGCCGCAACTTTACATCAAAGGAGCCGCAGGTTGCCGCCCCCTGGCTTAGATTAAAAATGGAGCGCGAGAAGTGCCGGGGCCGTAACTCACGATGTGAAGATTTGCAACTCACGACTATTACCACACTGGCTTGGTGAAAGAGTGATAATCAATCTTTATCTGCTAATTCCACGATTTCTTCTATTGCTTGGAAGGCTAATATTAATTTCTGGGTAGTTGAATTTGCTGATTTAATTTTCTGTGATATTTATCATGAAGTAAAGGACTTTGGGGTCTTTAAAAATAGAGAATATATCCGCAATGTCTTCCGTCTGGGGAAGGTTCTGTTTATCGCTATAAGACATTTTCTTGAATTCTTGCTTTTCTGGTTCTGAATTTTTATTTAGGGTAGGAAAATCTTCCTTTTTAGGTAGAGTAGGAACGTTTTTTTTTTTTTTTTTTTTTTTTTTTTTTTTCTCTCTAAGTGATTGAATCTGCGTCTGTAAACTTTGCAGCCACGATATGAGCTTATGTGATTTTTCGAACAGTATATACAAATGGGTTTTTCTTCTCGTTTTAGCGTGCATGTATTTGATCGGTGATTTTTACCACATTTGCAGCACCGTACTTTGAAGCAGTTATTCTAGGAGAGTCCAAACTCCTAGCAGTTAAAACATTGACTAGGTCTTTTCTTGGGATTATATTTATCTATTATGATGCTGAATCCGAACACATTATTTAAGCTGTGAATTTTCTTAAAGGTGGAGTTTTTTTTAAGTTCGAGGAAAAATACTAGTAACCGAATAAGCTGATCTTGTTTTTTGGTAAATTGTTTAACTTAAGTAATGTGAAAAACCTCTGCGTTCCAGGTCGGCATAAATAGCTTGCTCTATAATTGATCTAGGAATATTCTTTAGGATAACTTTTATAGATGAGCCTGTACTAATTTGATACGTATGGAAATTTATTTGCGCTTTTTGGAAATTTTCTATTGTAGTTGTGTAATCTTCAACTGAAGTGGTGTAAAGGAAAATTTGTCCTGCCTTTATTCCGCTTCGAATTCGTTTTTGCAGGTTTCTCTTAACATTTTGTCAACACTAAGCCAATCACTTTGTTTTCAGGAATCGCGATCTGAGACATTTTTACTGAATTCTGTATTTCATTACGAGTAGTTTTTTTCTTGATTGTTATCTGAGATTTCCATTTTTTCATTAGTTTGATTGACAATATCATATCGGTTAGACTAGAAGAGAAACATGCTAATGTGACAATCAAAATCGTAAAAAACAACCTTGTATTTAGCGTAAGTATATTGAAACACTCAATCGATTTCGAGGGCAGCTAAAGGTCCCTCCTCATCAAGAGAAAGAAATACCTAGAAAGAAGAAAAATAAAGGGGGAAGGAGTCTCAGAAACATGTGGTCCTTATCAGCACTGCACGTGGTTATAACCGGATTTTTAATCAGAGTTACACTGGCCGCCTACTTTTACTGAGCCAGGCTATCTGATCAAACATGTAACACAAAGGACAAGAAAATTAGCGAAGTTAAATATAGTCCGTTCAGTGTTGCTTTCCATTATTCGAAGTTCAGATTTTGAGCGTGAAGGTGCAGTTGCCCCTCGCTCCCTATTTTTAACTTCGCCAATTTTCTTGTCCTTTGTGTTACATGTTTGATCAGATAGCGTGGCTCAATAAAAGTAGGCGGCCAGTGTAACTCTGATTAAAAATACGGTTATAACCACGTGCAGTGCTGATAAGGACAACGTGTTTCTGAGACTCCTTCCCCCTTTATTTTTCTTCTTTCTAGGTATTTCTGTCTCCTGATGAGGAGGGACCTTTAGCTGCCCTCGAAATCGATTGAGTGTTACAATATTTTTACGCTAAATACAAGGTTGTTTTTACGATTTTGATTATCATATCGGTTGTTTTGTGTAATTTCTGTTGGCGTTGAGAGCTTCGGACTAACTGTTTTTGATCGGGTAATCAGACCCTTTTCAATAGCTTCTGTAATTTCCGGCGAGTTTTCTGAATTTTTGATAGCTTCTGTAAGTTCTGGGGACTGTTAAACAATCTTAAGCTTTTTTGCTAACTGTTCTTTGTGTACGTTGTAAGGATCTTAAGATTTACTAACGTTTATTTTATTTTAAATCTTTACTATCACTTCTTATTTTCTACTTCCGGCCAGAATTAAAAGCTTTAACTTATTTATGCAAATTTGTCTGGCGAACGCCAAGTACTTAAGTTGGGGCTTTTTGCCAAGCAAGAGAGAGGAAGGAGTTAGTGGAAGCAGGCCGCTTGCCTTAGCAGTTTCACTCGGTTGCTGGTTGCCTTCCAGGCCAGAGGTTTAATCTTCTTAATAATTTTAAACGTATTGTAGTGTTAACAGTTCTCTGTACTACATACGGCTTCCTGTTAGTATACGGCCAGTCTTCCACGTAGGCCCTTGTTTATTATTCCAAAGTTAAGTTAGAGTTGAGTTAATATTTTTATATTCTTACGTTCAGATCACAAGTGGTTGGTCTCTGTATTCCGAAGTACGGAAATCATTGTAAAGAGTGAAAAATAAAGGGTTTCGTATACCCTTCCTGTGTATCTTGTCTACTTCCCACATTTATTGAACATAGCTTTAGTAAGCTCCCTGTTCCGAGTCAGGTTCTTGAATGTTCCCAAAGCAAGTAAGGCGGAACATAGAACCTGATAGTGGCGCCCGACGAAGAAGAATAACCATGGCCGAGTTTCAAGAAGAACCTGTGCTGCCTGCAGAAGCGGCTCAGAATCCAGAAATGCCAGCTGCCGCCCTGGAAGGATTTGGTTACATCGTCCAGACCATGCGCGCGTCGATGAAACCAGAAGCAACATTTAATGGAAACTCACCGGTAACCAGTTTTTTGGAAAATCTAGATGACCACTTCATGCTCTACCCCGTGCATGAGTTCCAGAAACTCACCTTAGCTACCAGCGCTTTGAAGGGCCAAGCGCTTAATTGGTTCAAATGCATAGGCAGAAGTCTCTTGGGTCAAGCGGGAAGTCCCACCTATACTTACGAAAATTTCAAGACTGCCCTAGTAAAAGCCTTCCCTGTCGTAAGGGATCGTGCGAAATTAGAAGCGGAACTTTTCAGCATATACCAGAAACCAATTGAAAATCTCTCAAGCTATATTTTAAGAAAAATTCACGTCTTCAAACTCTTGTATGGAAACCGTCAGGATCCTGAGATAATTCAAGTGATCTTGCCGAGGTTACTCCCCAAGTACAAGACTTTATTGAATTAAGGAATCCGACTACACTGGAAAAGTTATTTGAGCTAGCAATCCAGTTTGAAAGTAGAAGAACGGCGGACATTGAAAGAAGACGCCAATATCAACAACGAAACCAATTTGGTGAGCCAAGACCACAGCAAAGTCAAGCACACGGCTACGGAAGCAAAGCGAATCACTGGGCAAAAAACCCGAGCATCCAAAAACAGCCGGCGAACGTCGACAGTTCAATAGCAATCCAGGAAAAAAGTCTCAAGGCCAGTGGAAAAAGAAGGAAAGCATGGAAAGAAAAAAAGATTTAAACTAAAACGGATTTCTGCTGACGGGAGGGTTCAGAAATCCGAAGGCCAAGAAAACTCCTCTTCCTTCAAGTTAAATACAGTAATGGTGAAAAATTTGACTCTTCCGAAGATTGAAGTGTTGGTGAATAACATCCCAGCCACTGCACTCCTGGATACAGGCGCGCAGTGTTCCTGTGGGGCAGAAGATTTTTTTAGGAAGTATTTTCGGAAATACCGCATATATAATTCGGATAATACGACAGTGTTAGCTGCGCAAGGGGAAAGATGCAAGTGCATAGGTAAATTACCGCTATACGTTCGTATCAAGGACGAACAAGTAAAGGTTATGTTTTTTTATAGTAAAGAATCTGCAAGCACATATTATCTTAGGAATAGATTTTCTTTCAGAGGCAGAAGCAACGCTGGATTTTAATGAAGCGTCCCTTAAGCTGACGATGAAACCAGTTCGAGAAGAAAAAACGGAACCGCCAATGTTAAACCTTGAACACCTGCCTAAGGAAGAGCAACAAAGAATCCGACAAGTGGTAAGTGAATTTGCTTCGTTATTTAGTGATATTCCAGGATTTACTCAAGTTACTAACCATAGTATTGACACCGGAGATTCAATGCCAGTTCGCCACAAAGCATACCGGTATGATAAGAATAAGGAAAAAAATTAAAGAATGGCACATTGGCGATATGCTACGTAAAAAGATCATCATGCCCATCTCAAGTAGTTATGCTACCCCGGTGGTTTTATGTAAGAAAAACAATGACTATCCATTGACACATCCAAAAAGGTGGCGTTTCGCGATTGACTATCGTAAATTAAACTCCATAACTAAATATCCGGTATATCCGTTACCTATTATAGAAGAAATTCTAAGGAACATAACGTCTACCAAATATATGACGACTTTAGACAACGACTGGTTATTTTCAAATAGGGGTTAAACCGGAGGACGTGCCTAAGACTGCTTTTATAACCAAGTCTGGCACTTATGCATTCCTGCGTATGCCGTTTGGCCTTTCAGGGGCACCGGCAACATTTCAGCTATGTATGGACATGGTGCTAAGGCCTGTTCTTGGAAAGTCCACATTTATCTATTTAGACGATATCATTATTACTAGTGATAATCTGGACCAACATGTACAGGATTTAAGACAGGTGTTTTCTTTATTAAATGAGGCCGGTCTAAAAGTTAATGTCGCAAAGTGCAAATATGCAGCCCCTGAATTAAAATATTTAGGTTACAAAATATCTCAGAAAGGAATCGAGACAGACGAATCAAAAATAATCGCTGTGCAAAAGTATCCGCCGCCAAATACGGCGAAGAAGCTCTCTTCTTTTCTAGGACTTTGTTCATATTATAGGTCCTTTATAAAAGAATTTGCAGCTATTGCTGAACCATTGTTAAAATTAAAAAGGAAAAAGGCAAGATTCTCGTGGACGGCCGAAGCCAATAGTGCTTTCGAAAAATTAAAGCAAGCATTAACGCAAGCTCCTGTGTTGAAATTTCCTGAAAAGGATGAGAATTTAGAAATTTCAGCCGATTCTTCGGATTATGCGGTAGGAGCGGTACTTTCGCAAAATCAGCAGGCCGTAGCATTTTTTAGTCAAAATTTAAATCAAACACAAAGAAATTATTCCGCGACTGAGAGAGAGGCACTTGCAGTTCTGTTAGCAGTGCAAAAGTTCCGAGTCTATTTTGGAAGAGCGCCAATAACAGTGTATTCTGATCATGCGGCGGTAACTAGATTGTACTCAGGGAAAAACTTATCCCCAAGGTTAATAAGATGGGCACTCAAGCTACAAGAATATAATCTGGTAATCAAGCATACCCCCGGAAAGGAAAATATCGTAGCAGATGCCCTATCCAGAATAAAAATAGATGAAGAAGGTAATACTGTAAAGGTAACAATGCTCACAGCATATACAATAAATTCCCGAGAAACTGTAATAACCGAACTGGGTAAGGATCCTGAGTTTGGAAACATTTATGCGTATTTAAAGGATCCTGAAAATTTTAGCCACCAAGATATTGTGGCGATAAGAAATAGGGCGGCCCATTACGAACTGATAGATGGTCTATTATTTTATACAAAAACGACAAATTCCAACAACGAATTTCGACCTGTTATCCCAGATAGTCTTAGATTAAATATCCTGCAGGAGTTACATGACAGCCCTTTAGCTTCTCATGCTGGTATTCGAAAAACTATCCAAAGCGTACGCGAGGCAGTCTATTTTCCTGAACTGCAAAAGTTAACAAGGGCGTATGTCCAGTCCTGCCCAACATGTCAAGCAGTTAATTATATTAATTTCCGCCCGGCCGGGTTTCTAAATAGTATTAAATCCGATTTTCCAAATGAAATATTTGGCATCGATTTATTGGGCCCTTTCCCAAAAAGTCAGTTAAATAAAAGTCGCTATCTCCTTGTTATGGTTGATCATTTTAGTAAGTGGACCGAAATTGTTCCCTTAAAACGAGCCTCCGCGAAATTAGTTACTGATTCTATTCTAAATAAATATATTTTAAAATACGGGGCGCCCCTAAAAGTTATATCGGATAATGGTCCTCAATTTGTAAGTAATATATTTGAAGACGTGCCAAAAACTGGGCATACGTCATTTAAAAATGGTCCCGTATCGGCCGCAATCAAATATAGCGGAACGGGTCAATAGAAATATAGTGAAAATTATCCGTAGTTATGTTAAAAATTTTCATAAAAGCTGGGATAAATATGTCAATGAATTAGCTTTCGCCCTTAGGACCGCAAAACATGATACGACGGGCAAAACTCCTGCTGAGTTATTTTTAGGCAGAAAGATTATAACGCCGTTAGATAAATTATTTTATGTTCAACAAAGAGCCCCAGAATTTAAAATGGGCGATAAAGAAAAATTAATTAAAGAAGCAAAAAAGAACACTGAAGTAGCACAGAGAAAACAGAAGCTTTATTACGATATGAAACGACGGGGAGTAACTTATGAAGTAGGAGATGAAGTGTTAAAAATTAAGCATTCACTTTCTTGAGCACCAGAAGATAAAACTGCCAAATTTTATCCACGATTTGAAGGACCATATGTCATAGAAAACATAACTCAGGCTGTAGTGGTGTTAAAAGCCAGGAATGGTGAAACCTGCACCGCAAACATTGACCAGAGAAAACCATTCTATAATCGTAATAAAATGCCAATATTTTCAGATTTTTTGCAGGATCCGGCACGGCAGGCACTGCAGGCACAAGCTCCAGAGGTGGAACAACGTCAAGCACAAGGACAAGCCATTAGGAGGCAGGAGCAATTGAAAAGAAAATTTCCCCGTTGGAAAATTGTAGGTAACAAGAAAAAGAAGCCGTTTCACCGATCAGAAAAGAGAGCTCACGACCACCCCCAGAATGAAGAAGGGAGAAGTACGACGAATGCAAAGAGAGCCAGGAGAAATAACGGCAACTATAACCCGGCTCCCAAACGGAAGATCTACTCATCGGACAGGACTCTACGCAGCAAATGTCGCCGAATTGCGGAAGGACCACCACCGGCGGAGGAAAAGATGCAATGAAAATTTGAACGGCCAGCAGCGAGGTCCAAGCAGGAACGAGAGAGAAGTGTTCCGGTTCCGCCAAGACCAGCGGCCATCAAACGGCCAAGACCACAGGCAGAGGCGAAAAAGAAGGTATTCAAGGGTGACCGAACTGGAGGAAAAAGAAAGCTCCTAGAGGAAGGCACTGAAGGGCGAGCCCGCACAAGAAGGAGGATAAATCAAACACGAATCGTTGTTACCTTCCAGGACTGGGCAGAGAAAAGAATGTCCGAATATCACAAAGATAAGTAAAATTTTATGTTACTTTGCAAACTTAAGTTAATCTTTCATTCTTACTGCAAGTGGCAGATTTCAAGAAGTTTTACGTCATGTGAGGTCTAACTTTATTGCCAAAAAGGCGAGAAATGAGTTGTTACCGATTTTGGTATTATGTTTTTCAATTACTCGCGCGTAAAACTAAAGTTGATGTATAATAGGAATGTGTAAATACTTCAATATTGTAAAAGTTATTGTATAAATTTTATTTAAAACATTCTGGCAAGAAAGAAATTTTAGTCTGAAAGACTTTTGAAATGTAGTATTTCAATGTAGAAGAATTGGCACTTGCTTGGAAAAGAATAGAAGTTAACAATGTACTACTAATGTATGTTTTAAATTGCGTAAAATTAACGGCATGTTAATATGTCCTTATATACAATGTGAACTGTTATGTTAAATGTTAAGAAATACTGTGATATGGTAAAAGTGAAAGTAATGCCAAAAATTTTAAACTTATTCGTGTGACTGAAAAAAAAAAAAAAGAGAGAAAAGTATTGTGAATATGTGTTAAAGGTTGAATGAATGTAGTTAGGCTCTCTGACGCTACACTTCAGAGTTAGCCACTTTCAGAATAGTACCTCAGGGTTTAGAGATGAAGATAGGGTGTGTTACGAGGTCTTGTTATGTTGAATTTTAACACGTTAGTGTTTTGATTGTAGGAGGCAGTGTTGAACACTAATACATAAACACATTCGTGTTCGGTGTTTTCTTTTACAACACATGTCAGAGAGCACGGGGAGAGATAATTAAAATAAAGTCATGAATGAAATAAGAATGTTAGGAGAAATATAAATATTCATGTGACTTGCCATTTAATTGTGTAACATTTCATTAAACTAGTTTTCCTTCCAGATCTCTGGAAGGAACCAGATTTCAACTAAAAGCTCCTGTTAAATGCAGTACAGATGAAAAGTAATTGTCCATGGAGCTGATAATGTAAAAACTTTTTTTTTTTTCAATTTCTAGTTTCTAGTGAGAAATGTTTGTAAAAGATTGGCCTCGCGTTAGATTCTAAAGCTAAAAGTTTTCAACAAGGTCGTTTTACACCTCAGTTTCAAACTAAGTAACTCTGGCGGGAAGTATGTAAGGTTCTTAAGTTTTACTAACGTTTATTTTATTTTAAATCTTTACTATCACTTCTTATTTTCTACTTCCGGCCAGAATTAAAAGCTTTAACTTATTTATGCAAATTTGTCTGGCGAACGCCAAGTACTTAAGTTGAGGCTTTTTGCCAAGCAAGAGAGAGGAAGGAGTTAGTCGAAGCAGGCCGCTTGCCTTAGCAGTTTTACTCGGTTGCTGGTTGCCTTCCAGGCCAGAGGTTTAATCCTCTTAATAATTTTAAACGTATTGTAGTGTTAACAGTTCTCTGTACTACATACGGCTTCCTGTTAGTATACGGCCAGTCTTCCACGTAGGCCCTTGTTTATTATTCCAAAGTTAAGTTAGAGTTGAGTTAATATTTTTATATTCTTACGTTCAGATCACAAGTGGTTGGTCTCTGTATTCCGAAGTACGGAAATCATTGTAAAGAGTGAAAAATAAAGGGTTTCGTATACCCTTCCTGTGTATCTTGTCTACTTCCCACATTTATTGAACATAGCTTTAGTAAGCTCCCTGTTCCGAGGAATCACAAAAATCACACAAGTCTTACAATTCTTCACAGTATCCCAGAGATACAAGATTAGTAAGAACACTTCAAACTACTAAGAACGTTAAAAGCAATGAAGAACGCATCTAAAGTAGCGAAGCTAACCCGAAGGTATCTCAGAACTTCACACCCACGCTGAAATATCAACCCAGAGCAGATGCTCTGTCAGATCTTATATAGTTTTCACCCGCCGTGGAGATATGTAGTGCTTTATGTTTCTCGAAATAACTTGAGAAAATATGAAGGCCGAATACGGTTACAGTCTCACACATCACAAATTACACTGCAGTATCCATTACAGTTATACAAGAACTGGACCAAAATATCGTAAAATGATCGCCAAGCTTGGCGACTTTTGACGTTGGCTTCAAAAATTAATCTCCAAAATTGTTGCCAGCTTGACGATAACCGTTTACTCAATGTTAAATAGACTTTCTTTTGCATCCTTACTTTTCGGCAGACCAACCTGTCTCCAGATTTTTATGTTACATTATACAAAAGAATAAAATTTCGCAAGTAATTGCACTAACATCATCTATCTACGTACAAAATTTGTAACATTGCTCCCTTCCCAAGGACTGTATGTCCCGTACAGTACAATCCCTGCACAGGAAGTCATACTTATAACTAATGCAAATCCATGCGATACTTAACAATAATTGCAATAAATGACATCAAGAATCCAATGCTAAACCAATAAATAAATGCATACATTACAAATTCATATACATATGGGACCAAGGTCTTAGTATACTATTTACAATATATGGACATAGGGACTACGTACTATGGCCATAGTAATAGTCTAGCTTTATTGTAACGAATGACTTTAGAATTTGATGACTTACAGATCTGAACTACGAAGTCGTTCAGTCTGTTTAGGACTGTAAAGACTGTCCTAAGGTGACTGTAGTTTAGGAGACAGCCCTTTCCGTCAAATCGGATTCCATAACCACACATTGTCTCCTTCGTTAAATCGATGTCCTGTAGCTCTCGTGCCGTATCGGGTCTTAATCTTCTCCGTTACGAAGCTGAATCGCTGTCATGCGAAAACGTTCAAAACTGTGCCTGGAGATCTTGTATGTACTATTCAGGCGATGTAGGGGCATCCGGAGGTCGACCAAACAAGAGATCACAACGCAGACGAAGGTTGCGACCGAAAAGTATCTGAGATGGGGAATAGCCGGTAGTTTCGTGGACAGCACTGCGATAGGCCAGGAAAAAGAGATAACTTCGTGTCCCAGTCCTGCTGTTTTCTGAAAACCACCAGCAAGATATTAAGAATTGTTCGATCAAACCTCTCTACCATGCCTTCTGCCTGGAGATGTAAAGGTGTCGTTTGGATTTTGTCCATGATGAGTATCTTGCAGAGTCCTTTAATTACAGCCGAGGTAAAATTTCTTTTTTGATCGCAGTGTTACTGAAGAGGCATTCCGAAGCTAGAAATCCAATGCTGTATCATTACCGCTGTTACTGTGATAGCCTATTGATCAGGGATAGGATACGTTTCAAGCTACCTTTATGAAGTAATTAATGACAACGAGTATGGACTTTGCGATCAGCCGCTATTGGGAAACGTCTCGGGATATCAAAGGCGATACGTTCAAAAGGCGCGCGTACATTATAACTTTATTGCTTCCCTCGGTTGCGTTTCTTCAGTCCTTTCCAACCCGTACAGACATCCCAAGATCGGAACCACTTTTGCAGCTCAGCCTTTTCTTTACTCCAAAGAAGCGCTCTCGAATTCTAAGCAAAGTTTTCATTATTCCAAAGTGGCCTTCCTTCCTCCTCTATGCGAGTCTTTAAGGACGTCCTGGATCTTGGAAGTAGCATTTACCATCGAAATGCCTTTCCATAATCCGATTCGAGCTTCTGATAAAAGACGCCGTTTCGCTTATGGAGTGAGTCTCAATATTGTTTTAGTCTAATATTCTTTTTCATAGGACTATAGATCGAAATGTCCTGCCAGGTAGGTCTTCTGTTTGAAGACCCAATAATGGGTTTAATGTCGCCGTCTTCCAACTGGTCTTTCCTGACTTCTTTGCCACTCCATGGTTCTGAGTCAAACGATGTTGAATTCCTAACTTAACGTACATATTTCGCTTCCATTCTGGAACAATATGGTAGCTTTCTGGATAGGTTCTTCAAGACAGGACGTCGGCGTTTCCATTCGATGTTCCCTTTCCAATGACTGGTAGTTATGGCATTCATGGAGGCTCTGTATCCACCTGGCTATTTTACCTTCGGTATTCTTGAAATTTCAGAGGCAGGTCAACGATGCATGATCTGTGTGGAAGAAGAATTTTCTGCCGTAGAGATAATGATGGAAATGTTTTACACCTTTAACTATGGCGAGCAACTCTTTCCTAGTGACAAAGTAATTCTTCTCCTGTTTAGATACTTGCTCGAGTATGCCACAAAGCGTCCTTGACCGTTTAATTTTCTGGACAATACAGCACCGACACTCTCATTGCTCGCATCCGTATCTAGAATAAATGGTTTGTCGAGCTGAATATAGGCTTAAACTTCTCTCAGTTTTTTAAATCCATCCTCACATTCTTTTGCGCACAAGAACTTCTCGCTCTCTGTCAGCTTATGGAGGGACTATAGCTTATGAAGGGGCTATAGATTGCGATTGAAGAAGCGTCCTTCACAGATCTCCTGTAGTAGGTGCAAAGCCCTAGGAAACTTCTCAGCTAATGGACATTTTTGGGGTGTCCCCAGTCTTTAACTGCTGCCCCGTTTCCTGGATCAGTACATACACCTTCGGCTGAAATGATATGTCCAAGATAAGTCACTTCCTATCTGAATAGTTTACCTTTAGCGGGACGTTACTTTAGGTCGACTTTTTTCAGGTTCTGAAGAAACTTTCTATGATTTTTTAAATGCTCTTCAAACGTTTTACTGGCGATGATGATGTCATCGAGTTACATCAGACAGGTTTGACAGGAAAGACCTCTCAGCAACGTCTCCATGAGGCTTTTGAATGTTGCCGGCTAATTACATAATGAATAATTAATAATAATATATAATTAATTAAATGTCCGAATGACATCACCTTGAAATCAGAACTTTGTCCCGCAGTATAAGCTGTCTTTTCTCGGTCATCAGGATCTATCTCTATTTCCCAATATCCACTCTTTCCGACGAAAAACACTTGCTTCCAGAAAGTGTCCAGACGGTCGTCAATTCTAGGATGAGGGTAGCTGTCTTTCCTCGTAACCTCGTTCAACAAGCGATGGTCAACGCAAAATCTAGTTGAACAGTATATCTTTCTTATCCGGAATATGGGAGAGGCCGAAGGAATTGCTGAAAGCTCGAATTACGTCGCTTTCTTGCATAACCTTTAGAAGTTTTCCTATCTCTTTCTTTGGCAATAGGAAGACGTCTTGAATGTTGCTTGATTAGTGGATGATCCCCTGTATCAATTCTATGCGGTGCCAAACTAGTTCGATCTACATCAGATGACGAGCGGGAAAAACATCTTGAAATTCTGAATGACACATTCTGCAGTACTCCTCTTTTTATCGCTTAGTTGAGCAATCAGCAATAACTCCAATATGAGCTTCACTGAAGACACAGAGATTGGCGGCCTATTGGGTCGTTTAAATACAGGTCACTGGAGTACATACTGCAGCTACTTCACCTTACCTAATGACTTTCGTTTTATCACTTGCATTGGCAACTATCATCGGGATAACTGTCCTCGATAAGACGACGAGTGCCGAGACCACTAGCACTCTTTGAGTTGTGTTGCAATTCTTCGGATTTTCCATATGTTTTCGGCCATGGATCTAGAAAATAAAAATTCTGTCCTTGCCGATACAGTGACAGTGGCGTGAGCTAGAATTTGGTTGGCAGATTTACCTCCTTCATTATTAATTCCGAATAGGGTTAGGGCGTTAGGGGCAGAATGCAGTTCTTTATTTTTAAAGTCCTAGGAAAAATTATATCCCCGTAGAAAGTCTAATCCGAGTATGAAAGATTCTGTAATTATTTTCTACATACGCCGTGGAATGAGTAGGCGGTGCTTCCAAACGTTATGCTTACGTTTAATTTTCCATTGCTGTAGATTTTATTTCCAGACACAGTCTGGAGAGTAAAGCTGGGTGGCGTCCAGATGAGTTTACCTTCCAATTATGGTATAAATCTTTTCGGGTGATGGTAACATTGGCTCCTGTATCGATGGTCATATTGGAAGGAGCATCATTGAAATGCCCTGTAAGGAAAATTTCATTACTGCTGCCAATGAATGCAGAAATATTTAAACACTTTAAAATGGTGTTTCTTATTAACTGGAAACCTCCGCTCTGCGAGATGGCAACTAATTTGTTTCCTGCATCCTTATTGGGTACGTGTCATATTTTTCATTCCCTGGGGTGTTCTGCAGTTCCTTCGCACTTCGCCTCAGCACCGCACTTTAGGTTTTGTTTCTTGTCACATCTATTCCAGCTTAAGGCATTGACTAGTCTGGTTAAATCGTCTAGATGTGCAGGCAGTTGATGCAGTGGCTTCGGGACTTAAGCAACTCTGATTGGGAGGCGGTCTCTATAAGTTGCCTGCTGGGCTGAATCGAATTTTATGGCATGCATTAAAGCGTTTGCTAAGTCCTTGACATCCGCCATTAGCAGAGCTTTCTATATTTCAAGATCTCGGATGTCATCGATAAAGTACTGCAGGCACAGGATTTCCTTTGTTTCTGCCGGACACTCGAAAAAGGCGAGATGAGACAGCTTTTCGACATCCGTGGCAAGCTCCTAAAGTGCTTCCGTAGGCTTCTGTTGGCAAGATTTTAACTGAGGCCTGCTACAATCGTTTAAACACTTCTGCCCAAAGCCCAGCTCTAACGCGTTGGACAGAGCTTTTTATGTCTAGCCTGTGATCTGCGTCTTCTCTTAAGCAGCGAGACGGCAGGCCTTAGCTTAGGAATCCGATCTATATGCGTTTACCAATATCGAGGCTGCGTCTTGAACACTTGCCAGTAGATCTTTCCATCATATGTGGATAGCTTTAGAGAGCGCCGGGATGACATATGTTCGACATCAAAGGCGTTTGAATTTCAACCAGCTGTCATTATGGATTTCTTTGAATCTTCAACTTCCTTGCGGACAGCAGTCGGAATTTGTTGCTGGACTGCAGAAACTCTTTTCTCCATTTGTTGTTCCTCGGCAGAAACAATTTCTTGACTTTCTCAAACTTTGTCTCCAGCCATGTCTATTTTGCCTTCCATAGCCTCGGATTTGTTTCTATTATGGCAGTCATTTCTATTTTAATTTCTTTTTGACCAGCTGCAACTTTTCTTGGCTCGCCTTCATCTATTCTTTGAATAACCAAAGTCGGCCTTCAAAGGTGCCACAAGTTGTCTTAATTGTTTTTCAACTCTCTTATCACTAGCATTCAATCCTACGTCAGACACCAAAAATTGTTGCGTGCGTTAATAAATTGAATGAACACAGATTTAACGACAGCTTGTTAAAATTTATTTTACCAAAAGTAACACTTCGCAATTCTGGAACTTTGCACAAAAGCACTCGTACAGCTTTTCTTAGTATCCCAGTGCACAATCAGTAGTTACATTCCAAACTACTAAGATCTTTAAAAACAACGCAATAAAAAGCGCATCTAAAGAGTGAAGTTAACCCGGAGATATATCACTACTCCGCATTCACGCTGAAAGATCAGTTGAAAGAAGATGCTGTCTCCGATTTCATAGAGTTTTCAGCCGGTCCCTGAGATGTATCTAGTACTTTCTTTTTCTCGAAATTTTTGGAAGGCATATGAGGGCGGAATATAGTTACAGTTACACACATCAGTTCGAGGGTTGACCTATTTTTAATCATATGGTCCCGCTGGGACAAGGCGGATTGGGTCTCCCTCGAATAGTTCACACAACATCAGTTACAGTTTTTCAATTACAATACCTATTACGGTGATACAGGGACCGAAGTCAAATGTCGCCAAGTTTTGCAGCTTTGGCGATTTCCAGCGAAATTTGCCTTCAAAAATTAGTCTCCAAAACCATTGCCAGCTTGTAAATATCTCGCCAGATTAGTAAGATAGCTATTTACTCACTGTTAAGTAGACTTGTAAGGATCTTAAGTTTTACTAACGTTTATTTTATTTTAAATCTTTACTATCACTTCTTATTTTCTACTTCCGGCCAGAATTATAAGCGTTAAGGTTTTTATGCAAAGTTTGTCTGGCGAACGCCAAGTATTTAAGTTGTGGCTTTTTGCCAAGCGAGGGAGAGGAAGCAGTGAGTCGAAGCAGGCCGCTTACCTTAGAAGTTACGCAGTTGCTGTTTGCCTTCCAGGCCAGAGGTTTTAATCCTCTTGATAAATTTTAAACGTATTGTAGTGTTCACAGTTCTCTGTACTACATACGCTTCCTGTTAATATAAGGCCAATCTTCCACGTTTATTATTCTAAGATTTTATAACTCTAATTATAAATTAGAGTTTAGTTTTATTTTTATACTTTTACGTTTTGACCCCAAGTAGCGGGTCGGTGTATTCCGAAGTACGGAAGTCATTGTAAATAGAGAAAAATAAAGGGTTTTGCATACCCTTCTTGTGTATCCTGTTTACTTCCCACAGTTTTGAACATAGCTTTAGTAAGCTCTCTGTTCCGAGTCAGGTCCTTGCATGTTCCCGAAGAAGGTTAGAAGGAATATTGAACCTGATAGTGGCGCCCAACGAAGAAGAATAACCATGGCCGAGTTTCAAGAAGAACATGTGCTGCCTGCAGAAACGGCTCAGAATCCAGAAATGCCAGCTGCCGCCCTGGAAGGATTTGGTTACATCGTCCAGACC
Organism: Stegodyphus dumicola; assembly: GCF_044657685.1. Classification (NCBI taxonomy): domain Eukaryota; kingdom Metazoa; phylum Arthropoda; class Arachnida; order Araneae; family Eresidae; genus Stegodyphus; species Stegodyphus dumicola. Next base: position 43,988,980 of record NC_140776.1, read on the forward strand.
ATGCGCGCTTCGATGAAACCAGAAGCAACATTTAATGGAAACTCACCGGTAACCAGTTTTTTGGAAAAATTGGATGACCACTTCATGCTCTACCCCGTGCACGAGTTTCAAAAAGTTACCTTAGCTACCAGCGCTTTGAGGGGCCAAGCGCTTAACTGGTTCAAATGTATAGACAGAAGTCTCTTGGGTCAAGCAAAAGTCCCACCTATACTTACGAAAATTTCAAGACTGCCCTACTAAAAGCCTTCCCTGTTGTAAGGGATCGTGCGAAATTAGAAACGGAACTTTTCAGTATATATCAACAAAGAATCGAAAACCTCTCAAGCTTTCTTTTAAGAAAAATTCACGTCTTCAAACTCTTGTATGGAAACCGTCCGGATCCTGAAATAATTCAAGTGATTGTGCCGAGGTTACTGCCCCAACTGCAAGACTTTATTGAATTGAGAAATCCGACTACACTGGAAACGTTATTTGAGCTAGCAATCCAGTTTGAAAGTAGAAGAACGGCGGACGTCCAAAGAAGACGCCAATATCAACAGCGAAACCAATTTGGTACGCCAAGACTACAGCAAACTCAAGCACACGGCTACGGAGGCAAAGCGAATCAGTGGGCAAGGAAACCCGAGCATTCAAAAACAGTCGACAGTTCAATAGCAACCGAGGGAAAAAGTCTCAAGGCCAGTGGAAAAAGAAGGAAAGCATGGAAACAAAAAAGGATTTAAACTAAAACGGATTTCTGCTGACGGGAGGGTGCGGAAATCCGAAGGCCAAGAAAACTCCTCTTCCTACAAGTTAAATACAGTAATGGTGAAAAATTTGACTCTTCCGAAGATTGATGTGTTGGTGAATAATATCCCAGCCACCGCACTCCTGGATACAGGCGCGCAGTGTTCCTGTGTGGCAGAAAATTTTTTAGGAAGTATTTTCGTAAATATCGCATATATAATTCGGATAATACGACAGTGTTAGCTGCGCAAGGAGAAAAATGTAAGTGCATAGGTAAAGTACCTTTGTATATCCGTATCAAGGACGAACAAGTAAAGGTGATGTTTTTATAGTAAAGAATCTGCAAGCACATTTAATCTTAGGAATAGATTTTCTTTCAGACGCACAAGCAACACTGGATTTTAATGAAGCGTCCCTTAAGCTGACAATGAAACCAGTTCTTGCAGAAAAGGCTGAACCGCCGATGTTAAATCTTGACCACCTGCCTAATGACGAGCAAGGAAGAATCCGACAAGTGGTAAGTGAATTTGCTTCGTTATTTAGTGATATTCCAGGATTTACTCAGGTTACTAACCATAGTATTGACACCGGAGATGCAATGCCAGTTCGCCAAAAACCATACCGGTATGATAAGAATAAGGAAAAAATTATAGAATGGCATATTACCGATATGCTACGTAAAAAGATCATAACGCCCATCTCAAGTAGTTATGCTAGCCCGGTGGTTTTATGTAAGAAAAATAATGACTATTCTTTGACGCATCCAAAAAGGTGGAGATTCGCTATTGATTACCGTAAATTAAACTCCATAACTAAATATCCGGTATATCCGTTACCGATCATTGAAGAAATTCTAAGGAACATAAAATCAACCAAATTTATGACGACTTTAGACTTAACGACTGGTTATTTTCAAATAGGGGTTAGGCCTGAGGACGTCCACATTCATCTATTTAGACGATATCATTATTACTAGTGATAATCTCGACCAACATGTACAGGATTTAAGACAGGTGTTTTTATTAAATGAGGCCGGTCTAAAAGTTAATGTTGAAAAGTGCAAATTTGCAGCCCCTGAATTAAAATATTTAGGTTACAAAATATCTCAGAAAGGAATCGAGACAGACGAATCAAAAATAATCGCTGTGCAAAAGTATCCGACTCCAAACACGGCAAAGAAGCTCTCTTCTTTTCTAGGACTTTGTTCATATTATTGGTCCTTTATAAAAGATTTTGCGGCTATCGCTGAGAGATTGTTAAAATTAAAAAGGAAAAAGGCAAGATTCTCGTGGACGGCCGAAGCCAATAGTGCTTTCGAAAAATTAAAACAAGCATTAACGCAAGCCACTGTGTTGAAATTTCCTGAAAAGGATGAGAATTTAGAAATTTCAGCGGATGCTTCGGATTATGCGGTGGGAGCGGTACTTTCGCAAAATCAGCAGCCGTGGCATTTTTTAGCCGAACTTTAAATCAAACACAAAGAAACTATTCCGCGACCGAGAGAGAGGCACTTGCAGTTCTGTTAGCAGTGCAAAAGTTCCCAGTCTATTTTGGAAAGGCGCCAATAACAGTGTACTCTGATCATGCGGCGGTAACTAGATTGTACTCAGGGAAAAATTTATCCCCAAGGTTAATAAGATGGGCACTCAAGCTGCAAGAATATAATCTGGTAATCAAGCATACCCCCGGAAAGGAAAATATCGTAGCAGATGCCCTATCAAGAATTAAAATAGATGAACAAGGTAATACCGTAAAGGTGGAAATGCTCACAGCATGTACAATAAATTCCCGAGAAACTGTAATAACCGAACTGGGTAAGGATCCTGAGTTTGGAAGCATTTATGAGTATTTGAAGGATCCTGAAAATTTTAGCCACCAAGATATTGTGGCGATAAGAAATAGGGCGGCCCATTACGAACTAATAGATGGTCTATTATTCTATACAAAACTACGAATTCCAACAACGAATTTCGACCTGTTATCCCAGCTAGTCTTAGATTAAATATCCTGCAGGAGCTCCATGACAGCCCTTTAGCTTCTCATTCTGGTATTCGAAAAACTATCCAACGCGTACGCGAGCAGTCTACTTTCCTGAACTGCAAAAGTTAACAAGGGCGTATGTCCAGTCCTGCCCAACATGTCAAGCAGTTAATTATATTAATTTCCGCCCGGCCGGGTTTCTAAATAGTATTAAATCCGAATTTCCAAATGAAATAATTGGGATCGATTTATTGGGGCCTTTCCCAAAAAGTCAGTTAAATAAAAGTCGCTATCTCGTTGTTATGGTTGATCATTTTAGTAAATGGACCGAAATTGTTCCCTTAAAACGATCCTCCGCGAAATTAGTTACTGATTCTATTTTAAATAAATATATTTTAAAATACGGGGCGCCCCTAAAAGTTATATCGGATAATGGTCCTCAATTTTTAAGTAATATATTTGAAGACATGTGCCAAAAACTGGGCATACGTCATTTAAAAATGGTCTCGTATCGGCCGCAACCAAATATAGCGAAACGGGTCAATAGAAATATAGTGAAAATTATCCGTAGTTATGTTAAAAATTTTCATAAAAGCTGGGATAACTATGCCAATGAATTTGCTTTCGCCCTTAGGACCGCAAAACATGATACAACGGGCAAAACTCCTGCTGAGTTATTTCTAGGCAGAAAGATTATAACGCCGTTAGATAAATTATTTTATGTGCAACAAAGCGCCCCAGAATTTAAAATGGGTGATATAGAAAAACTAATTAAGGAAGCAAAGAAGAATACGGAAGTAGCACAAAGAAAACAGAAGCTCTATTATGATTTGAAACGACGGGGAGTAACTTATAAAGTAGGGGATGAAGTTTTAAAAATTAAGCATTCACTTTCTTCAGCACCAGAAGATTAGACTGCCAAATGTTTTCCACGATTTGAAGGACCATATGTTATAGAAAAAATAACTCACGCTGTAGTGGTGTTAAAAGCCAGAAATGATGAAACCTGCTCCGCAAACATTGATCAAATCAAACCCTACTTTGATCGTAATAAAATGCAAATATTTTCAGATCTTTTGCAGGATCCGGCACGGCAGACACCGCAGGCACAAGCTCCAGAGGTGGAAAAACGACAAGTACAAGGGCAAGCCATTAAGATGCAGGAGCAAGTGAAAAGAAAATTTCCCCGCGGAAAAATTGAAGGTAGCAAGAAAAAGAAGCCGTTCCACCGTCTAGAAAAGAGAGTTCACGAACACCCCCAGAATAAAGAAGGGAGAAGGACGACGGATGTGAAGAGAACCAGGAGAAATGACGGCAACTATAACCCGGCTCTAAAACGGAAGATCTACTCATCCGACAGGACTCTCCGCAGCAAATGTCGCCGAACTGCGGAAGGGCCATCAGCGACGGAGGAAAAGTTACAAGGAAAATTTGAACGGCCAGCAACGAGGTCCAAGCAGGAACGCGAAAGAAGGTTCCCGGTTCCGCCAAGACCAGCTGCCATCAAACGGCCAAGACCACAACCAGAGGAGAAAAAGAAGGTATTCAAGGGTGACCGAACTGGTGAAAAAAGGAAGCTTCCAGAGGAAGGCACTGAAGGGCGAGCCCGTACAAGAAGGAGGATAAATCACACAACTATCTGCAATACCTTTAAGGACTGGGCCCAGAAAAGGATGTCCGAATGTCACAAAGATAAGTAAAATTTTATGTTACTTTCCAAACTTAAGTTAATCTTTCATTCTTACTGCAAGTGGCAGATTTCAAGAAGTTTTACCTCATGCGAGGTCTACCTTTATCGCCAAAAGGGCGAGAAATGAGTTGTTACCGATTTTGGTATTATGTTTTTCAATTACCCTCGCGTAAAACTAAAGTTGATGTATAATAGCGTTGTGTAAAGACTTAAATATTGTAAAAAGTTATTGTATAAATTTTATTTAAAACATTCTAGCAAGAGAGAAGTTTTAGTCTGAAAGACTTTTTGAAATGTAGTATTTCAATGTAGAAAGAATTGGCACTTGCTTTGAAAAGAATAGAAGTTAACAATGTACTACTAATGTATGTTTTCAAATGTGTAAAATTAACGGCATGTTGATATGTTCTTATATACAATGTGAACTGTTATTTTAAATGTTAAAAAATACCGTGATATGGTAAAAGTGAATGTTAAAATTTTTTTTATTCGTGTGACTGTAAAAAGACTAAAGCATGGCGAATATGTGTTAAAGGTTGAATGATGTAGTTAGGCTCTCTGACGCTACACTTTAGAGTTAGACACTTTCAGAATAGTACCTCAGGGTTTGGAGTTGAAATTAGGGTGTGTTACGAGGTCTTGTATGTTGAATTTTAACACGTTAGTGTTTTGATTGTAGGAGGAAGTGTGGAACACGTAGACAGAAACACATTCGTGTTTGGTGTTCTTTTACAACAAATGTCAGAGAGCACGGGGAGAGATAATTAAAATAGTCATGAATGAAATAAGAATGTTAAGTGAAATATAATTATACATGTTACTTGCCATTTCATTGTGTAACATTTCATTAAAGTGGTTTTCCTTCCAGATCTCTGGAAGGAACCAGATTTGAATAAGAGCTCCTGTTTGGATGCAGTACAGATGAAAAAAAGTGTGTATCCTGGGAGCTGCTATTGTAAAAACAAATTTCTTTCTTTTAAATTTCTAGTTTCTAGCGAAAAATATTTGTAAAAGATTGGCCTCGCGTTAGATTCTAGAGCTAAAAGTTTTCAACAAGGTCGTTTTAGACCTCAGTTTCAAACTAATTAACTCTGGCGGGAAGTATGTAAGGATCTTAAGTTTTACTAACGTTTATTTTATTTTAAATCTTTACTATCACTTCTTATTTTCTACTTCCGGCCAGAATTATAAGCGTTAAAGTTCTTTATGCAAAGTTTGTCTGGCGAACGCCAAGTATTTAAGTTGTGGCTTTTTGCCAAGCGAGGGAGAGGAAGCAGTGAGTCGAAGCAGGCCGCTTACCTTAGAAGTTACGCAGTTGCTGTTTGCCTTCCAGGCCAGAGGTTTTAATCCTCTTGATAAATTTTAAACGTATTGTAGTGTTCACAGTTCTCTGTACTACATACGCTTCCTGTTAATATAAGGCCAATCTTCCACGTTTATTATTCTAAGATTTTATAACTCTAATTATAAATTAGAGTTTAGTTTTATTTTTATACTTTTACGTTTTGACCCCAAGTAGCGGGTCGGTGTATTCCGAAGTACGGAAGTCATTGTAAATAGAGAAAAATAAAGGGTTTTGTATACCCTTCTTGTGTATCCTGTTTACTTCCCACAGTTTTGAACATAGCTTTAGTAAGCTCTCTGTTCCGAGTCAGGTCCTTGCATGTTCCCGAAGAAGGTTAGAAGGAATATTGAACCTGATAGTGGCGCCCAACGAAGAAGAATAACCATGGCCGAGTTTCAAGAAGAACATGTGCTGCCTGCAGAAACGGCTCAGAATCCAGAAATGCCAGCTGCCGCCCTGGAAGGATTTGGTTACATCGTCCAGACCATGCGCGCTTCGATGAAACCAGAAGCAACATTTAATGGAAACTCACCGGTAACCAGTTTTTTGGAAAAATTGGATGACCACTTCATGCTCTACCCCGTGCACGAGTTTCAAAAAGTTACCTTAGCTACCAGCGCTTTGAGGGGCCAAGCGCTTAACTGGTTCAAATGTATAGACAGAAGTCTCTTGGGTCAAGCAAAAGTCCCACCTATACTTACGAAAATTTCAAGACTGCCCTACTAAAAGCCTTCCCTGTTGTAAGGGATCGTGCGAAATTAGAAACGGAACTTTTCAGTATATATCAACAAAGAATCGAAAACCTCTCAAGCTTTCTTTTAAGAAAAATTCACGTCTTCAAACTCTTGTATGGAAACCGTCCGGATCCTGAAATAATTCAAGTGATTGTGCCGAGGTTACTGCCCCAACTGCAAGACTTTATTGAATTGAGAAATCCGACTACACTGGAAACGTTATTTGAGCTAGCAATCCAGTTTGAAAGTAGAAGAACGGCGGACGTCCAAAGAAGACGCCAATATCAACAGCGAAACCAATTTGGTACGCCAAGACTACAGCAAACTCAAGCACACGGCTACGGAGGCAAAGCGAATCAGTGGGCAAGGAAACCCGAGCATTCAAAAACAGTCGACAGTTCAATAGCAACCGAGGGAAAAAGTCTCAAGGCCAGTGGAAAAAGAAGGAAAGCATGGAAACAAAAAAGGATTTAAACTAAAACGGATTTCTGCTGACGGGAGGGTGCGGAAATCCGAAGGCCAAGAAAACTCCTCTTCCTACAAGTTAAATACAGTAATGGTGAAAAATTTGACTCTTCCGAAGATTGATGTGTTGGTGAATAATATCCCAGCCACCGCACTCCTGGATACAGGCGCGCAGTGTTCCTGTGTGGCAGAAAATTTTTTAGGAAGTATTTTCGTAAATATCGCATATATAATTCGGATAATACGACAGTGTTAGCTGCGCAAGGAGAAAAATGTAAGTGCATAGGTAAAGTACCTTTGTATATCCGTATCAAGGACGAACAAGTAAAGGTGATGTTTTTATAGTAAAGAATCTGCAAGCACATTTAATCTTAGGAATAGATTTTCTTTCAGACGCACAAGCAACACTGGATTTTAATGAAGCGTCCCTTAAGCTGACAATGAAACCAGTTCTTGCAGAAAAGGCTGAACCGCCGATGTTAAATCTTGACCACCTGCCTAATGACGAGCAAGGAAGAATCCGACAAGTGGTAAGTGAATTTGCTTCGTTATTTAGTGATATTCCAGGATTTACTCAGGTTACTAACCATAGTATTGACACCGGAGATGCAATGCCAGTTCGCCAAAAACCATACCGGTATGATAAGAATAAGGAAAAAATTATAGAATGGCATATTACCGATATGCTACGTAAAAAGATCATAACGCCCATCTCAAGTAGTTATGCTAGCCCGGTGGTTTTATGTAAGAAAAATAATGACTATTCTTTGACGCATCCAAAAAGGTGGAGATTCGCTATTGATTACCGTAAATTAAACTCCATAACTAAATATCCGGTATATCCGTTACCGATCATTGAAGAAATTCTAAGGAACATAAAATCAACCAAATTTATGACGACTTTAGACTTAACGACTGGTTATTTTCAAATAGGGGTTAGGCCTGAGGACGTCCACATTCATCTATTTAGACGATATCATTATTACTAGTGATAATCTCGACCAACATGTACAGGATTTAAGACAGGTGTTTTTATTAAATGAGGCCGGTCTAAAAGTTAATGTTGAAAAGTGCAAATTTGCAGCCCCTGAATTAAAATATTTAGGTTACAAAATATCTCAGAAAGGAATCGAGACAGACGAATCAAAAATAATCGCTGTGCAAAAGTATCCGACTCCAAACACGGCAAAGAAGCTCTCTTCTTTTCTAGGACTTTGTTCATATTATTGGTCCTTTATAAAAGATTTTGCGGCTATCGCTGAGAGATTGTTAAAATTAAAAAGGAAAAAGGCAAGATTCTCGTGGACGGCCGAAGCCAATAGTGCTTTCGAAAAATTAAAACAAGCATTAACGCAAGCCACTGTGTTGAAATTTCCTGAAAAGGATGAGAATTTAGAAATTTCAGCGGATGCTTCGGATTATGCGGTGGGAGCGGTACTTTCGCAAAATCAGCAGCCGTGGCATTTTTTAGCCGAACTTTAAATCAAACACAAAGAAACTATTCCGCGACCGAGAGAGAGGCACTTGCAGTTCTGTTAGCAGTGCAAAAGTTCCCAGTCTATTTTGGAAAGGCGCCAATAACAGTGTACTCTGATCATGCGGCGGTAACTAGATTGTACTCAGGGAAAAATTTATCCCCAAGGTTAATAAGATGGGCACTCAAGCTGCAAGAATATAATCTGGTAATCAAGCATACCCCCGGAAAGGAAAATATCGTAGCAGATGCCCTATCAAGAATTAAAATAGATGAACAAGGTAATACCGTAAAGGTGGAAATGCTCACAGCATGTACAATAAATTCCCGAGAAACTGTAATAACCGAACTGGGTAAGGATCCTGAGTTTGGAAGCATTTATGAGTATTTGAAGGATCCTGAAAATTTTAGCCACCAAGATATTGTGGCGATAAGAAATAGGGCGGCCCATTACGAACTAATAGATGGTCTATTATTCTATACAAAACTACGAATTCCAACAACGAATTTCGACCTGTTATCCCAGCTAGTCTTAGATTAAATATCCTGCAGGAGCTCCATGACAGCCCTTTAGCTTCTCATTCTGGTATTCGAAAAACTATCCAACGCGTACGCGAGCAGTCTACTTTCCTGAACTGCAAAAGTTAACAAGGGCGTATGTCCAGTCCTGCCCAACATGTCAAGCAGTTAATTATATTAATTTCCGCCCGGCCGGGTTTCTAAATAGTATTAAATCCGAATTTCCAAATGAAATAATTGGGATCGATTTATTGGGGCCTTTCCCAAAAAGTCAGTTAAATAAAAGTCGCTATCTCGTTGTTATGGTTGATCATTTTAGTAAATGGACCGAAATTGTTCCCTTAAAACGATCCTCCGCGAAATTAGTTACTGATTCTATTTTAAATAAATATATTTTAAAATACGGGGCGCCCCTAAAAGTTATATCGGATAATGGTCCTCAATTTTTAAGTAATATATTTGAAGACATGTGCCAAAAACTGGGCATACGTCATTTAAAAATGGTCTCGTATCGGCCGCAACCAAATATAGCGAAACGGGTCAATAGAAATATAGTGAAAATTATCCGTAGTTATGTTAAAAATTTTCATAAAAGCTGGGATAACTATGCCAATGAATTTGCTTTCGCCCTTAGGACCGCAAAACATGATACAACGGGCAAAACTCCTGCTGAGTTATTTCTAGGCAGAAAGATTATAACGCCGTTAGATAAATTATTTTATGTGCAACAAAGCGCCCCAGAATTTAAAATGGGTGATATAGAAAAACTAATTAAGGAAGCAAAGAAGAATACGGAAGTAGCACAAAGAAAACAGAAGCTCTATTATGATTTGAAACGACGGGGAGTAACTTATAAAGTAGGGGATGAAGTTTTAAAAATTAAGAATTCACTTTCTTCAGCACCAGAAGATTAGACTGCCAAATGTTTTCCACGATTTGAAGGACCATATGTTATAGAAAAAATAACTCACGCTGTAGTGGTGTTAAAAGCCAGAAATGATGAAACCTGCTCCGCAAACATTGATCAAATCAAACCCTACTTTGATCGTAATAAAATGCAAATATTTTCAGATCTTTTGCAGGATCCGGCACGGCAGACACCGCAGGCACAAGCTCCAGAGGTGGAAAAACGACAAGTACAAGGGCAAGCCATTAAGATGCAGGAGCAAGTGAAAAGAAAATTTCCCCGCGGAAAAATTGAAGGTAGCAAGAAAAAGAAGCCGTTCCACCGTCCAGAAAAGAGAGTTCACGAACACCCCCAGAATAAAGAAGGGAGAAGGACGACGGATGTGAAGAGAACCAGAAGAAATGACGGCAACTATAACCCGGCTCTAAAACGGAAGATCTACTCATCCGACAGGACTCTCCGCAGCAAATGTCGCCGAACTGCGGAAGGGCCATCAGCGACGGAGGAAAAGTTACAAGGAAAATTTGAACGGCCAGCAACGAGGTCCAAGCAGGAACGCGAAAGAAGGTTCCCGGTTCCGCCAAGACCAGCTGCCATCAAACGGCCAAGACCACAACCAGAGGAGAAAAAGAAGGTATTCAAGGGTGACCGAACTGGTGAAAAAAGGAAGCTTCCAGAGGAAGGCACTGAAGGGCGAGCCCGTACAAGAAGGAGGATAAATCACACAACTATCTGCAATACCTTTAAGGACTGGGCCCAGAAAAGGATGTCCGAATGTCACAAAGATAAGTAAAATTTTATGTTACTTTCCAAACTTAAGTTAATCTTTCATTCTTACTGCAAGTGGCAGATTTCAAGAAGTTTTACCTCATGCGAGGTCTACCTTTATCGCCAAAAGGGCGAGAAATGAGTTGTTACCGATTTTGGTATTATGTTTTTCAATTACCCTCGCGTAAAACTAAAGTTGATGTATAATAGCGTTGTGTAAAGACTTAAATATTGTAAAAAGTTATTGTATAAATTTTATTTAAAACATTCTAGCAAGAGAGAAGTTTTAGTCTGAAAGACTTTTTGGAATGTAGTATTTCAATGTAGAAAGAATTGGCACTTGCTTTGAAAAGAATAGAAGTTAACAATGTACTACTAATGTATGTTTTCAAATGTGTAAAATTAACGGCATGTTGATATGTTCTTATATACAATGTGAACTGTTATTTTAAATGTTAAAAAATACCGTGATATGGTAAAAGTGAATGTTAAAATTTTTTTTATTCGTGTGACTGTAAAAAGACTAAAGCATGGCGAATATGTGTTAAAGGTTGAATGATGTAGTTAGGCTCTCTGACGCTACACTTTAGAGTTAGACACTTTCAGAATAGTACCTCAGGGTTTGGAGTTGAAATTAGGGTGTGTTACGAGGTCTTGTATGTTGAATTTTAACACGTTAGTGTTTTGATTGTAGGAGGAAGTGTGGAACACGTAGACAGAAACACATTCGTGTTTGGTGTTCTTTTACAACAAATGTCAGAGAGCACGGGGAGAGATAATTAAAATAGTCATGAATGAAATAAGAATGTTAAGTGAAATATAATTATACATGTTACTTGCCATTTCATTGTGTAACATTTCATTAAAGTGGTTTTCCTTCCAGATCTCTGGAAGGAACCAGATTTGAATAAGAGCTCCTGTTTGGATGCAGTACAGATGAAAAAAAGTGTGTATCCTGGGAGCTGCTATTGTAAAAACAAATTTCTTTCTTTTAAATTTCTAGTTTCTAGCGAAAAATATTTGTAAAAGATTGGCCTCGCGTTAGATTCTAGAGCTAAAAGTTTTCAACAAGGTCGTTTTAGACCTCAGTTTCAAACTAATTAACTCTGGCGGGAAGTATGTAAGGATCTTAAGTTTTACTAACGTTTATTTTATTTTAAATCTTTACTATCACTTCTTATTTTCTACTTCCGGCCAGAATTATAAGCGTTAAAGTTCTTTATGCAAAGTTTGTCTGGCGAACGCCAAGTATTTAAGTTGTGGCTTTTTGCCAAGCGAGGGAGAGGAAGCAGTGAGTCGAAGCAGGCCGCTTACCTTAGAAGTTACGCAGTTGCTGTTTGCCTTCCAGGCCAGAGGTTTTAATCCTCTTGATAAATTTTAAACGTATTGTAGTGTTCACAGTTCTCTGTACTACATACGCTTCCTGTTAATATAAGGCCAATCTTCCACGTTTATTATTCTAAAGTTAAATTAGAGTTTAGTTTTATTTTTATACTTTTACGTTTTGACCCCAAGTAGTGTGTCGGTGTATTCCGAAGTACGGAAGTCATTGTAAATAGAGAAAAATAAAGGGTTTTGTATACCCTTCTTGTGTATCCTGTTTACTTCCCACAGTTTTGAACATAGCTTTAGTAAGCTCTCTGTTCCGAGTCAGGTCCTTGCATGTTCCCGAAGAAGGTTAGAAGGAATATTGAACCTGATAGTGGCGCCCAACGAAGAAGAATAACCATGGCCGAGTTTCAAGAAGAACATGTGCTGCCTGCAGAAACGGCTCAGAATCCAGAAATGCCAGCTGCCGCCCTGGAAGGATTTGGTTACATCGTCCAGACCATGCGCGCTTCGATGAAACCAGAAGCAACATTTAATGGAAACTCACCGGTAACCAGTTTTTTGGAAAAATTGGATGACCACTTCATGCTCTACCCCGTGCACGAGTTTCAAAAAGTTACCTTAGCTACCAGCGCTTTGAGGGGCCAAGCGCTTAACTGGTTCAAATGTATAGACAGAAGTCTCTTGGGTCAAGCAAAAGTCCCACCTATACTTACGAAAATTTCAAGACTGCCCTACTAAAAGCCTTCCCTGTTGTAAGGGATCGTGCGAAATTAGAAACGGAACTTTTCAGTATATATCAACAAAGAATCGAAAACCTCTCAAGCTTTCTTTTAAGAAAAATTCACGTCTTCAAACTCTTGTATGGAAACCGTCCGGATCCTGAAATAATTCAAGTGATTGTGCCGAGGTTACTGCCCCAACTGCAAGACTTTATTGAATTGAGAAATCCGACTACACTGGAAACGTTATTTGAGCTAGCAATCCAGTTTGAAAGTAGAAGAACGGCGGACGTCCAAAGAAGACGCCAATATCAACAGCGAAACCAATTTGGTACGCCAAGACTACAGCAAACTCAAGCACACGGCTACGGAGGCAAAGCGAATCAGTGGGCAAGGAAACCCGAGCATTCAAAAACAGTCGACAGTTCAATAGCAACCGAGGGAAAAAGTCTCAAGGCCAGTGGAAAAAGAAGGAAAGCATGGAAACAAAAAAGGATTTAAACTAAAACGGATTTCTGCTGACGGGAGGGTGCGGAAATCCGAAGGCCAAGAAAACTCCTCTTCCTACAAGTTAAATACAGTAATGGTGAAAAATTTGACTCTTCCGAAGATTGATGTGTTGGTGAATAATATCCCAGCCACCGCACTCCTGGATACAGGCGCGCAGTGTTCCTGTGTGGCAGAAAATTTTTTAGGAAGTATTTTCGTAAATATCGCATATATAATTCGGATAATACGACAGTGTTAGCTGCGCAAGGAGAAAAATGTAAGTGCATAGGTAAAGTACCTTTGTATATCCGTATCAAGGACGAACAAGTAAAGGTGATGTTTTTATAGTAAAGAATCTGCAAGCACATTTAATCTTAGGAATAGATTTTCTTTCAGACGCACAAGCAACACTGGATTTTAATGAAGCGTCCCTTAAGCTGACAATGAAACCAGTTCTTGCAGAAAAGGCTGAACCGCCGATGTTAAATCTTGACCACCTGCCTAATGACGAGCAAGGAAGAATCCGACAAGTGGTAAGTGAATTTGCTTCGTTATTTAGTGATATTCCAGGATTTACTCAGGTTACTAACCATAGTATTGACACCGGAGATGCAATGCCAGTTCGCCAAAAACCATACCGGTATGATAAGAATAAGGAAAAAATTATAGAATGGCATATTACCGATATGCTACGTAAAAAGATCATAACGCCCATCTCAAGTAGTTATGCTAGCCCGGTGGTTTTATGTAAGAAAAATAATGACTATTCTTTGACGCATCCAAAAAGGTGGAGATTCGCTATTGATTACCGTAAATTAAACTCCATAACTAAATATCCGGTATATCCGTTACCGATCATTGAAGAAATTCTAAGGAACATAAAATCAACCAAATTTATGACGACTTTAGACTTAACGACTGGTTATTTTCAAATAGGGGTTAGGCCTGAGGACGTCCACATTCATCTATTTAGACGATATCATTATTACTAGTGATAATCTCGACCAACATGTACAGGATTTAAGACAGGTGTTTTTATTAAATGAGGCCGGTCTAAAAGTTAATGTTGAAAAGTGCAAATTTGCAGCCCCTGAATTAAAATATTTAGGTTACAAAATATCTCAGAAAGGAATCGAGACAGACGAATCAAAAATAATCGCTGTGCAAAAGTATCCGACTCCAAACACGGCAAAGAAGCTCTCTTCTTTTCTAGGACTTTGTTCATATTATTGGTCCTTTATAAAAGATTTTGCGGCTATCGCTGAGAGATTGTTAAAATTAAAAAGGAAAAAGGCAAGATTCTCGTGGACGGCCGAAGCCAATAGTGCTTTCGAAAAATTAAAACAAGCATTAACGCAAGCCACTGTGTTGAAATTTCCTGAAAAGGATGAGAATTTAGAAATTTCAGCGGATGCTTCGGATTATGCGGTGGGAGCGGTACTTTCGCAAAATCAGCAGCCGTGGCATTTTTTAGCCGAACTTTAAATCAAACACAAAGAAACTATTCCGCGACCGAGAGAGAGGCACTTGCAGTTCTGTTAGCAGTGCAAAAGTTCCCAGTCTATTTTGGAAAGGCGCCAATAACAGTGTACTCTGATCATGCGGCGGTAACTAGATTGTACTCAGGGAAAAATTTATCCCCAAGGTTAATAAGATGGGCACTCAAGCTGCAAGAATATAATCTGGTAATCAAGCATACCCCCGGAAAGGAAAATATCGTAGCAGATGCCCTATCAAGAATTAAAATAGATGAACAAGGTAATACCGTAAAGGTGGAAATGCTCACAGCATGTACAATAAATTCCCGAGAAACTGTAATAACCGAACTGGGTAAGGATCCTGAGTTTGGAAGCATTTATGAGTATTTGAAGGATCCTGAAAATTTTAGCCACCAAGATATTGTGGCGATAAGAAATAGGGCGGCCCATTACGAACTAATAGATGGTCTATTATTCTATACAAAACTACGAATTCCAACAACGAATTTCGACCTGTTATCCCAGCTAGTCTTAGATTAAATATCCTGCAGGAGCTCCATGACAGCCCTTTAGCTTCTCATTCTGGTATTCGAAAAACTATCCAACGCGTACGCGAGCAGTCTACTTTCCTGAACTGCAAAAGTTAACAAGGGCGTATGTCCAGTCCTGCCCAACATGTCAAGCAGTTAATTATATTAATTTCCGCCCGGCCGGGTTTCTAAATAGTATTAAATCCGAATTTCCAAATGAAATAATTGGGATCGATTTATTGGGGCCTTTCCCAAAAAGTCAGTTAAATAAAAGTCGCTATCTCGTTGTTATGGTTGATCATTTTAGTAAATGGACCGAAATTGTTCCCTTAAAACGATCCTCCGCGAAATTAGTTACTGATTCTATTTTAAATAAATATATTTTAAAATACGGGGCGCCCCTAAAAGTTATATCGGATAATGGTCCTCAATTTTTAAGTAATATATTTGAAGACATGTGCCAAAAACTGGGCATACGTCATTTAAAAATGGTCTCGTATCGGCCGCAACCAAATATAGCGAAACGGGTCAATAGAAATATAGTGAAAATTATCCGTAGTTATGTTAAAAATTTTCATAAAAGCTGGGATAACTATGCCAATGAATTTGCTTTCGCCCTTAGGACCGCAAAACATGATACAACGGGCAAAACTCCTGCTGAGTTATTTCTAGGCAGAAAGATTATAACGCCGTTAGATAAATTATTTTATGTGCAACAAAGCGCCCCAGAATTTAAAATGGGTGATATAGAAAAACTAATTAAGGAAGCAAAGAAGAATACGGAAGTAGCACAAAGAAAACAGAAGCTCTATTATGATTTGAAACGACGGGGAGTAACTTATAAAGTAGGGGATGAAGTTTTAAAAATTAAGAATTCACTTTCTTCAGCACCAGAAGATTAGACTGCCAAATGTTTTCCACGATTTGAAGGACCATATGTTATAGAAAAAATAACTCACGCTGTAGTGGTGTTAAAAGCCAGAAATGATGAAACCTGCTCCGCAAACATTGATCAAATCAAACCCTACTTTGATCGTAATAAAATGCAAATATTTTCAGATCTTTTGCAGGATCCGGCACGGCAGACACCGCAGGCACAAGCTCCAGAGGTGGAAAAACGACAAGTACAAGGGCAAGCCATTAAGATGCAGGAGCAAGTGAAAAGAAAATTTCCCCGCGGAAAAATTGAAGGTAGCAAGAAAAAGAAGCCGTTCCACCGTCCAGAAAAGAGAGTTCACGAACACCCCCAGAATAAAGAAGGGAGAAGGACGACGGATGTGAAGAGAACCAGGAGAAATGACGGCAACTATAACCCGGCTCTAAAACGGAAGATCTACTCATCCGACAGGACTCTCCGCAGCAAATGTCGCCGAACTGCGGAAGGGCCATCAGCGACGGAGGAAAAGTTACAAGGAAAATTTGAACGGCCAGCAACGAGGTCCAAGCAGGAACGCGAAAGAAGGTTCCCGGTTCCGCCAAGACCAGCTGCCATCAAACGGCCAAGACCACAACCAGAGGAGAAAAAGAAGGTATTCAAGGGTGACCGAACTGGTGAAAAAAGGAAGCTTCCAGAGGAAGGCACTGAAGGGCGAGCCCGTACAAGAAGGAGGATAAATCACACAACTATCTGCAATACCTTTAAGGACTGGGCCCAGAAAAGGATGTCCGAATGTCACAAAGATAAGTAAAATTTTATGTTACTTTCCAAACTTAAGTTAATCTTTCATTCTTACTGCAAGTGGCAGATTTCAAGAAGTTTTACCTCATGCGAGGTCTACCTTTATCGCCAAAAGGGCGAGAAATGAGTTGTTACCGATTTTGGTATTATGTTTTTCAATTACCCTCGCGTAAAACTAAAGTTGATGTATAATAGCGTTGTGTAAAGACTTAAATATTGTAAAAAGTTATTGTATAAATTTTATTTAAAACATTCTAGCAAGAGAGAAGTTTTAGTCTGAAAGACTTTTTGGAATGTAGTATTTCAATGTAGAAAGAATTGGCACTTGCTTTGAAAAGAATAGAAGTTAACAATGTACTACTAATGTATGTTTTCAAATGTGTAAAATTAACGGCATGTTGATATGTTCTTATATACAATGTGAACTGTTATTTTAAATGTTAAAAAATACCGTGATATGGTAAAAGTGAATGTTAAAATTTTTTTTATTCGTGTGACTGTAAAAAGACTAAAGCATGGCGAATATGTGTTAAAGGTTGAATGATGTAGTTAGGCTCTCTGACGCTACACTTTAGAGTTAGACACTTTCAGAATAGTACCTCAGGGTTTGGAGTTGAAATTAGGGTGTGTTACGAGGTCTTGTATGTTGAATTTTAACACGTTAGTGTTTTGATTGTAGGAGGAAGTGTGGAACACGTAGACAGAAACACATTCGTGTTTGGTGTTCTTTTACAACAAATGTCAGAGAGCACGGGGAGAGATAATTAAAATAGTCATGAATGAAATAAGAATGTTAAGTGAAATATAATTATACATGTTACTTGCCATTTCATTGTGTAACATTTCATTAAAGTGGTTTTCCTTCCAGATCTCTGGAAGGAACCAGATTTGAATAAGAGCTCCTGTTTGGATGCAGTACAGATGAAAAAAAGTGTGTATCCTGGGAGCTGCTATTGTAAAAACAAATTTCTTTCTTTTAAATTTCTAGTTTCTAGCGAAAAATATTTGTAAAAGATTGGCCTCGCGTTAGATTCTAGAGCTAAAAGTTTTCAACAAGGTCGTTTTAGACCTCAGTTTCAAACTAATTAACTCTGGCGGGAAGTATGTAAGGATCTTAAGTTTTACTAACGTTTATTTTATTTTAAATCTTTACTATCACTTCTTATTTTCTACTTCCGGCCAGAATTATAAGCGTTAAAGTTCTTTATGCAAAGTTTGTCTGGCGAACGCCAAGTATTTAAGTTGTGGCTTTTTGCCAAGCGAGGGAGAGGAAGCAGTGAGTCGAAGCAGGCCGCTTACCTTAGAAGTTACGCAGTTGCTGTTTGCCTTCCAGGCCAGAGGTTTTAATCCTCTTGATAAATTTTAAACGTATTGTAGTGTTCACAGTTCTCTGTACTACATACGCTTCCTGTTAATATAAGGCCAATCTTCCACGTTTATTATTCTAAAGTTAAATTAGAGTTTAGTTTTATTTTTATACTTTTACGTTTTGACCCCAAGTAGTGTGTCGGTGTATTCCGAAGTACGGAAGTCATTGTAAAGAGAGAAAAATAAAGGGTTTTGTATACCCTTCTTGTGTATCCTGTTTACTTCCCACAGTTTTGAACATAGCTTTAGTAAGCACTCTGTTTCGAGTCAGGTCCTTGCATGTTCCCGAAGAAGGTTAGAAGGAACATTGAACCTGATAGACTTGCCCCCGTATTCTTACCTTTCCGACTTAGCATCGTCTCACTAGGTTTGCATGTTACATTAAACAGAAGGATACAAAATTTTCACATATACTTGCACTGAAGTAATTCATCTATCTATGTGGAAAATTCATAACGCTATGAATGTTGAATTTGGGATCTCTGTAAATGACGCATTCAAGAAATTGTGGATTTTGGGATATACATAATTTAAATTTATACTGTATACTTTTTATTACATTTGTCAATATGTTACCTGTCCGAACACTGTAAGTTAAAGCGGAATTACGTATGTATGGAGAAATTCATTATAATGCATAGCATAAAATTTCAGAATTTATGAATTGTAGATCAAAGCCCGAAATTAAGTACATTAATACAGACATTAGTTTAAAAATTACGCTTTTATAAGATAAATTAAAACATGTATTCCTGACTTTGAAATAAATGGACTATGGAATAGGAGACACCAAATATTTTACTTTTACTGAAATTAATATCGAATGCTTTAAGATACAATAACCTGCCGAACAAATATTAATTTAGAAGTCAAACAACAAAAATCAGCGTTATATTTTCAAATTTTCACAAAACTAGTTTCGGTGGTTTTACCGAACCATCATCTTCAGCTGCAAAAGCGCAAATGAACTCTTTTTTTGTTCATTTGCGCTTTTGCAGCTGAGGCTGATGGATCAGTAAAACCACAGAACTAGTCCTGTGAAAATTTGAAAGTATAACGCTGATTTTTGGCCCACCAGCGGCCGAGCGGTAACGTCGCTGAACACTGGTAGTTCGGTTCGAGGTTCCAATCCCGCGAACGGGCTGGCTGCACGAGTGTTTTCGTGGTTTTCCCCATGTGTAACGTGTATACGAGCCAGCCAGTTTCCCTTAAAAGTCCTCCACTTAAGGCAGATAGCCCTCCACAGGCATTTCATCTTAAGGCAGATAGCCCTCGAGTGCTTTGCCGTAATCTAATCTAATAAACCAAACGCTGATTTTTGTTGTTTGACTTCTAAATCAAATGCTTTATTTGATAGATCAATGAAATACATTCCGGTGACGTCGGATGTCACGTGATTTAAGAACTGCTAATAAAGCTTTTGCTGTGGTAGATGTGTTGAAAATTCGTAAACTTTGTTTATTTTTAATTAGTTATGAAATTTGTATTTCATCTTTAATTATTATTTCATCCGTTAATTAACTGTTCATTCATTTGGTTAGTATAATATCACATACGTGTAGCATAAATACAGCTTCATCAGCCAGTGCTTTCTGGATTCTCCTTTTGTTTCCTCATCAGGCCGAAAGCTTTACAGCCGATCAAAGGCGCGAGGTATTATTGGCTCACCTTGTATATGAGGATAAGCATGAATCATAACAAATTATACTACTGAAAATGTGTTCTGCTGCAGTATTGCAGAGCACTGTGACAGGCAATATCATGTGCATCACTAAAGCATCACTAAACTGACAACTGGCAGTTACTTGTTCTATGTCAATGGAAAGTAGCAAAGTATGTATGTGAGATGCCAATAATGAAAAGTATGGTCATTATTTACACTTTCTCAATTAAAGTATTGGCCATTGTGTTACAGTAGATAATTGATTTATTTTAAACTCTTTCATAAAGAAAACAATATTAATCTGTGCACCTTTTAAATCCATTTTAAGAGAATTATTTTATTGTTAAGATTTGTTAAGTGTCCCATCAGATTTTAATAAATGGTCAAATTCCTTTTTCCAATAATTTTAATAAAAGAGTTAAATTTGTATGAAATTTAGCTAGTTTTCAGTCACATCAAACACGCTGTAGTAATACAATTTTTATTAAGCTAGTACAATAATTGAGACAGATCGTTAATAATCATAACAATAGAATAGAGTAAATATTATTTTGTCTTTTGTTGCTATGGGTTACCATACAGGCAGAGTTGAGTTGTAAAAGGCAAGTCGCCACAGTGCTAAGGAAATCTTGATTTGATACTGATTCCAATACATAATTATACCTTAAATGAGTAAAGTCCACCAAAGGCTTAATGAAAGAATCATCAATTACTGATGATTATTTAAAGTAATTACAGCCTTAATGTAAAATGGTATACAGGTCCCCGAGAACAAATTGTCTATTATCCACTATACTGTGGGGTGTCACTGTTGCTCACAACTTATTGTACATAACTTATTATACATAAAGGCAAGTTACATATTTATATAATTCTTTTTACAGCTAGAACATGTTAAGAATAATATATTACTCACTTAAAATGTATATAGGAGATTTCAGATATACTGCCAATATAAAATTTAACATCTTAAACAGAATTTAATGTTATAATTGAAATAAAAATTTTTAAATTGTTTAAAATAATGTCAAAGAGAAAATTGTATGGATTTGCACAACTGAGTTCGCTGTAATTCTAGCCGTAAAATTAATAATTTTTTGTCCTAGATATTTCTTTATTTTATAATAGAAAGCGATAAAAAATAATACAATTATGCGTATTGATTAAAATTTGATTATAACAGCTACATTATTAAAACACAACGTAATGAAATTAATAGAAATTTAGTAGTATAACATATTCTGTAGCACTGCAATTAATAACAGAAAATTGGCTTGGTGTTAATGTTTTTGCAAATAAACAGATCTTGCATGAATTCAACTATTTCAATAATTTAGAACAACTATTCATGAACTATTAACAAATATTTAAATTATTAAGTTACATTTTAAAGTTTGGAAAACATTATTCAAGGTCTCGAGAATATTTTTTAACTATTTATATACACTTAATATTCCTAATAAAGTAAAACATGAATATTGGTAAATATTGTGCATAAAAGAAAATTTTTGAATCTTACCTCATTTTCCGCAGAAATTTGTACAGGCGATTAATAATTAAATGTTTTCTTTATTTCTGCCTTAACATAGCTTGCTATAAGTACCTTACTATCTGGCATTACTTAAAAGCAAATGTTATTCACATGTTTTTCCTTGAGCAAGAGAAGACCCTTTTTATTAACATCAAGAAAAGAGAAATAACTTTTTTCTTTTCAAATGGCGGGCACTTGCCTATAACGGCATTGGCTACTACAAATGCCAATAGTGGTGGCCAATTTATTATTGAGGAACCTAATAGGCGGCACCTCTACCCGTCCTATGAAGGAACAGACAATTTTACATCCATGCCTTCTCCGGGATTCGAACCCGGGCCCTTCGGTATCGCAGTCAGGCTCCCCTAACCACTATACTGTTTGGGCGGGACAGAGAAATAACTTCCAAGATTACTTTTTAATTTTTCGCAATAGTTGTAAATTTCTAAATTGGAAAAATCTATTAATTTTAGTGGTACATCTGCAATAGACCAACACCGACTCTACTTCGTAAAGTCGGTGAGTCAACTCTACTTCGTAGAGTCTACTTCGTATAGTGGAGTCGGTGTGTATAGACTCCATCGTAAACTTCGCACATGCGGAGATTGTTGTTTCTAAACCACGTAACCACTTTTTTCCTCTTCTTCCTTTGGGGAATGTATCTCATAGCCAGGAGCTTATATTAAACAAACATCAAGACAATTCTTTTGCAAATAAGCGAATTATTCCTTGTCTTTAATTCATAATTTATTTGCTGTCTTTGATGTCCATATTTCAGCCAAGCATGGCTTTAATTCTTTGATTCTGAAAATCGAAATAACCAGACAAAAGTAGAATCATCAACATCAACTGCTTTATTTCTGTCACGAAACACTCAAATTCTTCGCAAACCTTCAGAAAATATGAGATCCATATCCCTTCCAAAAAATACCTGCCATTTCAGCTATCCTGAATTTAGATTCAAAACGACCACCTAAAAGTTAATACGCGGTGGCTAATCTCACCGACGGTGCGAATAGCTAAGAGGCTATACTAGAGCGTCAGTCTCGGAACACCTGATATTGTTAGCTGGGCGAGTTCAATATACGCAGGTGAGAGGAATAGAAAGGAAAGGTTCCGGGGTACTATTCGGTTTCGAGGGCCGTAAAAAATCGCCAAACTATTGTTGATGCCAATGCTGCCAAAAATAATTGCGGCAAGAAAGGAAGTATAATAGTAAATAACTATCTAAGATTGATGTTTTAATTTATATGAAAGTTTAATGTCATAAAATACTTTTTTATTATTATAATTTATATGAAAAAGGGTAAACATGACTGAATGGAAGCATAAGAGTAAATAAGTACTTCAGATCATTATTATAATTTATATAAAAATTGCTAAACATAACTGAATGGATACCTGCATCGCTATTTCGCTACCGACTTATCGCGGAAGCATAATTTCATCTCGTTGGTTGTTCAAACGTAATTTTCTATAATGAATGATACCTTTTCTTTGAAAATATTCTCCGTAAAGTGCAGAATCGCTCACTTATTTGTTTGCCGCTTTTTACAAGGGTAAAAACAATTTAATTTTTGTCAATTTTCTTTTACTTTTTAAGTGAAAATAGGTCGATATGTGCATAGATAAAGTCAAGGGTGTGCGCAGTGCCATTTTTGTGCAATTCTAGGATTTTTTTTAAGTGAAAATAGGTCGATGTGCACATGGATACCGAGTATGTGCAATTCTTAAAAACGCGTCAAGCAGTGGGTGATTCTGCACTTTACCCAAAATTCTATTGCCGACTTTTTGTCATGGGCAATTCCCAAATTTTTAAATCCATAGGATATTAAAAAAAGGATTTAAAATCAAAAAAGATTTAAAAATTAAACTAGTATGTTAATGGCGTCTTAAGAAATATAGAACTATATAAATTTACGCAATCTGAAATATCAACGCTTACGCTAAATTTGGCGCGCTGTTAAATGGGCACATTTGCTAGATTTGGCGCTTTTGCGCATACATTTTCGCTGCAATTTTTTTACGGCCCTCAAAACCGAATAGTACCGGTTCCGGAATGATTTCCAACGGAAATAATTAGATCGTAGAATGGCTTTCAATGGGTACTAAGGAAAAAAGAGATATGCTCGCTGACTTATTCCCGAACTGTGGAAGGAGTTTCACTGCTTATTTTTATGCTCCATGTTTTATTGAACATTTTGTTTAAGGACAGATTAATTTTTATCAATTTATGAAACAAAAAAAAATATTTCGTAGAGAAATACGTGTTTGCAATGTAAAATTGTATGCTTATTTAAAATTTGTTTAAAGACATAACGTTTAGGCGAAATTACATAATTTTGTTTATTCCAACGAAATTTAAAATTTATTAGAACTCTTATCACGGTAGAGTAACAGATTATTACATGAAGTTACAATACGTAACTGTAAAGTTTTTATTTACTTAAGGTATCGTAGAAAATTGTAACTATAAAAAAAAGGCAGACAATCAATAAGAATAATAAATAATACACTTACTAACGAAACGCTAGCTACCTTCACAAAGCAGGAGCCCGTTCATAGTAGGCGCTCAATCCCGGAACGACTGAAATTCCCTATACTCAAAATCCCTTTTCCTTTCTTCTCTTAGCTCATCCCTACTTTCACGTACCATACCTACAAATCTTGGGCTCTTCCAGCAAACAATAGAATTCGTTCCGGGATTGAGCGCCTACTAGAGGCTATTCACACCACCTACGTTCGCGCATGCGCACAATTAGCTCAGGTACCAGCATTTTACGCCGATTTCCGTAAGACAGGTGGTAGCGAGAGCGAAGGTTGCTAACTCTAACTCGGCAATAGAAAGAGTTGTTAATAGTTCACCAGCAAGAGAATAATTTGCAAGTAATAATTATCAGTTACAAAGACGAGGTCAATCTATATACATGATAATGTTCAGGAAATGGTTAGATAAAATAGGGATTTAATGATGGTACTAATTGCAAGCGAGGATGTGTAATCAGTTAAAAAATCTTTAATGTATTGACAAAAAGGCTACAGAAATTACTTAAATTCTTTTATTTCACTGAGGAATTTTTATGCAAACTTAGACCCTAGTCTTATAGCATAGGACTGTCAGAATTTATTATTCAATAAGAAAGCTTACTGAACATTATAATATTCTTATATATTCATCACTTTTTCAGTATCCACACATGTTTACAGGTTCAAATGCCATATTTCAAAATCAAAGTTATTTATGAAATAAAACCTTATAAAATCTGATAAATCATTTGTGTGTGCAAAATTTTTAAATCTAAAATCTCTTACATTAAATTATTTCTGTCTTTTAAATTACATTCCATTATTAATATCAATTTAATTTATTAATGTGTTTGTATTAATTTTTCAAACTTCTTTGAAATACTTTTTGCGTCCTGAAAATGCCAAGTATTCTCATAAACAAATAATAAACAGGCATACAAAATTGTTAATAACCAGTATTATATGATTAATTCTTCATTTAATAGTTGATTTGATTTCTTTTATCTTATTTCATGTCTAAATTTTCTACACAGAAATCCTCTGTCTAATTTTTATTAGCTTTTCTCAGATAATATTCAAAGAGGAGTGAATTAAAGTCTTGATTGTGCAAAACACATCTTTGAAGCTAAATGTATTCTAAGAAGTACAAAAAATGTAAACAAGATTTTGTACCTCCCCCAAATCAGTCATTTAAACTATTCCAACCGTTCAGGAAAACTATAAACATTGTGAACATAAAAATCTGCCCTTTTTAGTTCCTTGTACGAAGTAAAAAGGAAGTATTGTAATCGCGAAAAGTTTCAAGCAGCATATTTCAACGAAAATATCCATTTTGACCGCTATCGAATGCAATTTAACGATGTTTTTGAGTGATATCTGTACGTAAGGACAGAATAAAATACTCTTTTCCTTCAAAAAAATTATAAAACTGTTTTAAAATTAATTCTGAAGAGAATTTTTCGTGGCGTCTGTACGAAAGTATGTACGTATCTCGAATAACTCAAAAACGAGTAGCCTCAGAAAGTTGAAATTTTGTATATAGGACTGCTATAACATATAGATGTGCACCTCGTATTTTGGTTGCAATCGGCCGCAGTAGTATATATCTGATTGACTCTGGATAGAATTTTACTCTCTTTAGTGGCGATGGTAGTTTTACTCTCTTTAGTGGCGATGGTGGCGATGGCGGTTTTACTCTCTTTAGTGGCTATGGTGGCGATCGCCTCTTTAGTGGCGATGGTGGTTTTACTCTCTTTAGTGGCTATGGTGGCGATGGTGGTTATGGAGTCGATGGTGTGTAAGGAAACTTGATGTTGTGGAGTTGTTGTCGGAGCTGAGTTAAAATATGTAATAATTTTCAGATTATTATGATTTTGAAATGTTTAGTCATGTCATATATTTTTTTTTCTGTGATTCCTACTTTTCTGAAACGAAAGATATGCTTTTATGATGTTTTGGTGTATACACATTGTTTACAGCTTTTTTGTGAGCATATTGGCATAATAAGACATACTTATATTTTCGATTCTTGGGAATGTTTTGGACAAATTGTTGATATGTTCATTGCTTGGCGTGCCAATATGCACATAAACTATTTCAAATATCAAATTTATGTGCATACTGACACGAAAAGAAACGCATATTAACTATGAATATTCTTCTTCTTCTTCTCTGAATATTTTGAGATTTCGATATGGAGATATCTTCGTCTTGGATGGAGTGTTGATGTGTGCATTGCTTGGCGTGCCAGTACGCACATAAACTATTTCAAATATCAAATTTATGTGTGTACTGACACGAAAAGAAACGCATATTAACTGTGAATATTCTTCTTCTTCTTCTCTGAATATTTTGAGATTTTTTCGATATGGAGATATCTTCGTCTTGGATGGAGTGTTGATGTGTGCATTGCTTGGCGTGCCAGTACGCACATAAACTATTTCAAATATCAAATTTATGTGTGTACTGACACGAAAAGAAACGCATATTAATTGTAGACATTCGTTGGGAAAACAAAATATCGCTTTTTTCCTTCTGTATTTTCCTTTTCCATCTTCATGAAATCTTTCCGTATTCGCTCTGCAAAAGAAACATTTATTTTGATATTTAAAAAAATGAGAAGGGAAAACAAAATTTGACTGATGCATATAGAATAATATTTTTTTTATTTTGTACATATCATAGAAATATATTAAAAAATGAGCAAATGCGTGAGATTTTCGGATCATGTCGATGGGATCTATATCCCCAAAAGTGAAGAACGAAGAGGTTTTTGGGAAATAGACGCTGAACGTTTTCGTCAAAGAATTGCGGAATTTGAAATACTTTTTAATAGACATGTTTTGACATGCAGAAAGAAAAGAAGTGAAGAAATGCTCGAAAAAAAGACTATATTAATAAGGCGTAACGATTAGATAACCTGATTTGACGAGTGCTTTTTAATTGATGAAGATGTCGAAAACAGAAATGAATTGGGAAAATTTTGGGAAGGAGAATGAACTAAGCGAAGAGATTATTAGAGATTTACAGAACATGGTGAATTGGACGACTATTTCAAAATATCAGAAATTAAGTGAAAGTTTTATTCTTGAATTTCAACACCTTGTGGATTGGGATAACATTTCAGCATATCAAACTTTATCTCAATCATTTATTGAAGCCCACCAAGATGTCGTGAATTGGAAATTTATATCTAGATGTCAGTCTTTATCAGAAGATTTTATGGTTCAGTTTGCTCACAAAGTTGATTGGAAAGAAATTTCTCAGTATCAGGATTTGAGTGGAAAATTCATCAGAGATAATGCAGCAGTTTTGGATATGTCGCGTATTGCAAAATATCAAAAGCTGGATGAAGATACAATTGAGGAGCTAGAAGATGTCATTGACTGGAATCAAGTGCTAATTCATCAAGAAATATCAGAAGAGTTTATCTCAAGAAATATGCATAAAATATCTGAATGCGATGTAATACTAAACAAGCATTTTTCTGAAAATGTAATAAATACGTTATACAAGCGATTGGTTTTAAAATATTTAGCACATATTTGCAAGAAATTGTAAGGGAAAAAAATGATTTTTCTTGTGTTTTTTTAATATAATTTTCATGAAATGTTTGGAGAAGGTTCATTTGAGTTGTTGCTGTCGTAATAGAAAGACTATAAAAATGAAGTGGACGTTACAAGATCGAAAAAAAATAATCTTAATTTGTCTCAGTGTTTGTATCGTAGAAATTCTAATATACATATGTTTAAACTGTGTGGAAAGACAGAAAGAAGAGGAACCAAAAGTAGATTTGAACAAAACATCTTGCATATATTCTGAACATGTTGGGAGAAGAATATTTCTACATATTTGTATTAAGGATGGGAAAAGGATATATGATTTACGTTACTTTTGGAGAAATGAAACTGATTATTTGAAACCCGAAATTATTGGAGTACAGTTAAACCAAAATGAATTTAAGAAAGTTTGTTATCAATGTAAACATGTAATCTAAAGAAAAAATAATAAAAAAGATATGGATAAATTGCAAAAACTCTTGTGTTGTTTCTCTTTACTTTCTTCTATCTTTATTTATTTTGAAAAAGCACACTTTTCATTCTACAGTAACATTTTTTTTTTAAATTGTATGTTTATTTTTTTTCCTAAAAAATTCGAAAAACCATATACAATCAAATAGTCAATAAGGAATGAGGATCTGAAACATTTTTTTTAAAGAGAGAAATCCACAGCGATAAAAACACAGATATAACAACAAAAAATTTATTTATTCGAGGAACATTATGTGGAGATGAGATACATTACCTTCCGTTGTTGTTAAACGGTATTAAAACAATTTATTAAAAATAAAACTTATAAAAAAACACTGTTGAGAAGATGTTAAAGTTAAAACATCCAAGTTCGTGTTTGATTGTTGGTCCGAGTCAATCTGGAAAAACATCACTAGTTCGACAAATGATAAAAAATAATATCTTCGATATTCCGAAACCAAACATTAAGTGGTGTTATTCATATAGTGCACCATGGTTTCTAGAAGAACCAAATATTGAATTTATACACGGGTTGCCAGAAGTATATGAAAATGGAGATTTGATAATCATAGATGATTTAATGCATCGATTAAATGAAAAAATTGCAGATTTATTCACAGCCGCATCTCATCATTGCAATATCAGTGTAATACTAATACTACAAAATTTATTTCCTCGTTTAAAAGTTATGAGAGACATTAGTCTTAATTCTCATTACATTATTTTATTTAAAAATGCAAGAGATATGAGTCAAATTAATTGTCTAGGAAGACAAATATATCCACGTAATTCACAATTTTTATTGGATGCTTATATAAAAGCTACTGCTGAACCATATAAATATTTAGTTATTGATTTACATCCCGAGACGGAGGAAGAGTATCGTCTGCGAGGGAATTTATTTCCTACTAATGAAGGAGTTTTTTGGATTTACCGTCCAAAATGAAAAAGAATTTGAAAAAGAACTATCATTTTCTACAAGTGTTAGCCAAATCATCTCCTAATCAAAAACGAGCCTTACTGAGAACTGCAAATAACGCACAAATCGCTTCTTTGTGTGAAATTTGTTTAAACATTTTAGCTGGACATCTTCCTGTAAACGTAAAAAAACTTCAAAAATATAAAAATATCGTGAGAAGATTGGCCAAACGAACGTCTTCGATTCAAAGTAAAAAAAGACTTTTAATAAATCAGACTGGTGGTTTTTTGCCGCTGATAGCTCCTATCATTTCTGCTTTAGCTGGTATTGCTGGGAGTGCTATTGGTAAAAGAATATAAAGAAAAATTATTAACATATTGAACAAACACTATAAGCAAAAAAAATTTTTTTTTTCATGATATACATTATTACAGTTTAAAAAAAAGAAAAAGGATATCATGGCGAGAAAGGTAGCACTTATTCCTGAAGAGTTGGTTTCATCGTATCATTTGCACAAACCAGAAATTCGCATTGAGGATGATATTGAAACTTTGTTAGAGAGAAACAAATTACCAGATGATATGAAAGTAAAATTATTAAGTCAACTTATCACACGCTATCAAAAAACTATTCATACGCCCGCAGATCCAGTGCGGGTAAGCATTACTAATGAACAACTACTAGATGATGAGAAGGAAGACAAAAAGAGACATTTGAAAGAGGATTACGACAACGATCCCAAGGTGAGAGATATTGTGGTTTCATCACCTCATCAGTATTCCAAATATGTACCGCTGATTGTTGAAAAACTTAAAACAAGACAATATTACTGGAATGAAAAGGGAGAATTCACCCATGATGGTATTCCTGTCAGAGGCAGCAGAGTAGCCGATTTCTTCTCCTACATGTTTCGAAATACAAAATCTCAAATTGAACCGGATCATTTTAGTGAATTTTTAAAAGCTATTAAAGAAATAAATATTCCTCTGTCTTGGATAGGAAATAAGAAATTAGTATCGAAGTTGCGCGAAACAAAAAGCGAACTAACACGAGAGAAAAGCAGAAGTGAAGAAATTTTACAAGAATCGGAAAGTAGAATATTAAAAGGAAAGAAGACTCGAAGTCATCCTTCGCTTGTTGGACCCTATTCAAGAACATGGAAAGCTCACGATCTAAAAACGGACAAGTGGCTAGAATTCTAGAAAAAATATATTATGATGTAAATAATCCAGCAGCATTTGGGGGTGTATTACGTCTTTCAAAAACGAGTGGCATTCCCATAAAAAAGACTAAAGAATGGTTAATGACACAAGACACTTATACACTCCATAAACCGATAAGATACAAGTTTAAGAGAAGAAAAGTTTTATCTTTTGGAATTGGTGAACTGATCCAATGTGATTTAGTCGACATGTCAAAAGTATCTAGATACAATAAAGGTGTAAAATATCTTTTAACTGCGATAGATGTTTTCTCAAAATATGGCTATGCGATACCAATAAAATCTAAAAATGCTGATGCACTCGTTGAAGCTTTTAAAAAATTATTTAAGCAATTAAAGACAATAGTAAACTTGCAAACTGACGAAGGGAAAGAATTCTATAATAAAAAAGTACAAGCACTACTCAAAAAGAATAAGATACACCATTATTCCTCATATAGTGAGCATAAAGCCAGTGTTGTAGAAAGATTTAATCGTACTCTAAAATCTAAATTATATCGCATATTTACACATCGAAATTCCTATAAATATTTAGACATCTTAAAATCTGTTTTAAAAAGTTATAATGAAAGTGTGCATCGCAGTACCGGCTTTGCTCCTGCTACAGTCACGTCTGAACTGGAACCTGAAATTTTAAAAAAATTATACAATTTTCAAATAGAGTCAGAATATAAGTTCAATATTGGTGATCAAATGAGAATTTCGAAAGCAAAGAAGACATTTCGTCGTGGATATTTACCTAATTGGACTGATGAAATATTTACCATAGTTAAACGATATCCTTCGAATCCTCCTACATATGTGTTGAAAGATTTGAAAGAAGAAATTTCAAAAGGAAGGTTCTATGAGGAAGAGCTTCAGAAAGTGAACAAGCGATCAAGTGATTTTTGGCGAATAGAAAAGATTCTAAAAACGAAAGGAACAGGAGATAACAAAGAATTCTATGTGAAGTGGAAAGGATTTGATCATCGTTTTAATTCTTGGGTAAAAGCATCATGGATGAAGCAGTAACTGATTTTTATGTTACCTTACCAAGCAATTCCAGTATAAAATATTTCCCACAAAACACTCAATCTTCATATCGTACCAAACTCTGCAAACCTCTTATTTTTAATGATAATAATTATGTTGTAGGACTTTCTGAGATATTCATTCCGCGAAATTGGTTTAACATTGGTGATCATAACAACAAATATTCTGTTTCTTTTGAAAAGAGGAAAGCATAGTAATGGAAAATATACAATATGACATATCTTTAATGTGTGAATCAAAAGATAGTCTTGAGAATTTTTTGTTAAAAGTGAATGGAGAAACTGAAAAGACACATAGTGTGAACTCGAATGTAAGATTTGCTTCCGATGGAGACAGAAAAAATCGGATTACAATCGAAGTCAAAGAAGGATTTCAAGTCCATATTACAACAAAACAAGCTCCCATAATACTTTATATGTTGAATTTGCCGTTTAAAGATATAATTATAAAAAAGAATCAAACTTTCAGGTTTAGACCAACAGTTCAGAGACAAATGCAACAAACATTTACAATCATAAATAAAAATCCTAAAAATATAATTTCGCATATAATACCAGCAACACCTATCAAGCGTGGTGTAACTAATGAAAAAGACGCTTACAGCATCATAAATGAAAATATCGAATTATTGGGGCTTCAGAATTATGTTAAGTTTTCATATGAACCAATAAAAAAAGAAGTGGAAATTAAACTTTCAGATTATGTCGAATTGGTATTGAAAAAAAGCAACGCTAATTCACTAATGCAAAACCTAAATTTGAATCATGATACAGTCATAAAAGGAACTCAACGATTCGCTTGCAACCCGTTGATTTTAATAGCAGAGAGAGAACAAATGAAGTTAATTATAAAAGAATATCATCAAACAAAAAGGACAGAAATGCAAACTGAACATCTATCAGTGAATGTGGGAATGTATAAAAATGCATTAAAATTATTCGAAGAATTTAAATACATTCGATTGCAACAGCTACCGAACCAAAAGGTTGCTTTAAACGTTCCTTCCGAACATGAAGTAAATTTCGGAAAAGGTCTGGCAGACATGTTAGGATTTAATGTCTTGCATTTTAAGGCTGGAAATTATATCAGTAATTATCCACTAGAGTTGGATGCTGGAATAACTGAAATATTTGTTTACACAGATTTAATACATCCACATCATGTTGGAGATTCTTACTTACCTCTTCTTCGAGTTATACCATATATGAATGAAAAGGAAGAACAAGTAGTAAAACACTATCATAAACCGCTTTATTTCCCGATCAGAAAGAATTTTGTTGACACAATTGAAATTGAATTAAAAACAAGTAGTGGTAATAATATAATATTTACTGGTGGAAAAACGTTTGTAGTGTTGTCCTTTAAAAAACGAAACACTCTATAAATTAAATAGTTTGAACACAATTTTGTCATTCTTTGTTTCCGAAACGAAACAACATGCATTTGAGCGCAAAAGAGTGCGAATTTTATTACTGTTCCCAGGTTGGTGGAGGAGGTCCCTACTTTCAAGGTATAGCACATCAACGAGGTTATGGAATTTTTGGAGATTTGAGGCGATATATTACTCCATTGGCATTAAAAGCTTCACGCTATTTAGGCAGGCATTTGCTACAAACTGGAAAAAATGTCCTTTCAGACGTCGCATCTGGTGCTTCTCTAAAAGACTCGGCGCGCTCTAGATTACGTGAGACAACAAAAAAAAATAAAAGATGATATTTTTAACAAATTAGAACATGGAAAGGGTATAAAAAGAAAGCGAAACAAAAAATCTACTCAGTCTACTAAAACAAAACGTCGAAAAACACAGCATAAAGATATTTTTCACGATGGAATCCATGTGCTTAAAAAGTGAACTGGATCTTTTTACATCTTCACCAACACAACTTGCCATTGAAGAATCCTCATTTTTAGAAATGCATCCTGTGGCCTCGCTGAATGATAAAACTCCGATAGAGTTTTATATAAGTGGAAATGGAGAGCATTATCTAGATTTGGCACATACTCTTATACATATACAGGCAAAGATTGTGAAAAAAAAACGGACACGATTTAACGGAAACAGATGATGTTGCTCCGATCAATTATTTCCTAAACACTATGTTTTCCGAGTGCAGTGTTTACCTCAATGATAGACAAATTTCTTCACAGGGAAATTACGCATATCGTTCAATCCTCGAAAGTCTTTTATTTTCTTCTAAATCTAGCCAAGAGAATATGTTAACATCCTCATTGTTTTATAAAGATACGGCATCACAACATAATGTATTTGGCAAAAATTCAACCAACTCAGGATACAAGAAGCGATACGAAATTTGTGCTAAAAGCAATTTAATGGATTTAATAGGACCTCTTCATTTTGATTTAGCTACTCAACCGAAGCTACTGATTAATGGTGTTAATGTGCGCATCAAATTAGAACAAAACAAAGACATTTTTTCTTTGATGTCCAAAGACGACGAATTTAAAACTGTGATTCATTCTGCAAAATTATACGTTCGTAAGGTAAACGTCTCACCTTCCGTTTTTCTGGCGCATGAAAAAGCGTTAGAAAGTGGCGTGATTAAAATGCCAATACGTCGAATAGAAGTTAAGACCTTTGCTCTATCATATGGACTACAATCGACAACAATAGCGAATGCATTTATTGGGCAGCTACCAACGCGCATCATTTTAGGTTTTTTATCAAATGAAGCATATAACGGGAATGTTTCAAAAAATCCTTTTCAATTTTCTCATTATAATTTAAATTATCTTTGTATATTAAATGGGAGTCAAATGATTCCTTCTAAGCCTCTCCAACCTGATTTTCAACAGGATTGTTATGCAACATGTTATATGAATCTTTTTACTGATTTAAACCGTTACCATAATTTTCAGAATATTAACATTAATTATGAGGAATATAAAAATGGATATACGCTTTATGTTTTTGATTTGACTCCTGATTATGCAGCAAGTGAATCACATACAAGCGTGAATAAAAATGGAAATATCGGAATCGATATAAAGTTTTCCCATAGTTTACCAGAGACAGTCACTTTATTGGCATTTGCAGAATATCGTAATGTCATAGAGATTGATAAATCTCGAAGTGTATTTACGGATTACTAAAAAAAAAAAAATATCTTGTGGCGAAAGGAGAAATGAATACGATAAGTTTGTGTAGATTAGCTTGTAGTGATTTAAAAATCAAGGAACATTTTGGCGGAGTATATGCATCGGATATTTTACCTAAAGTAAAAAATCAATTTAGAAGCTTTATAGTGAATTTAGATCCTCAAAATCTACCGGGCAGTCACTGGGTTGCTATTTATTTTAGAAACGATGAAGCGTATTATTTCGACAGCTATGGATTACCTCCATCAAATAAAAACATCCTGCGATTTTTGAATCAAAATTCTCAAAAAGTATTTTATAACAAGTTTTGCTTTCAGAATAATTTTTCTTCCTCGTGCGGTTACTTTACGCTTTATTTTTTATTATTCAAGAAATTATTTTTTATTATTCAGTATTCAAGAAATTTGACATTAAAGGATCTTAACAAAAGAAATACAAAAAGAAATGAAAAATTTATCAAACTATTCGTGAAGAAAAATTTTAAACTGAATAGATGTTGCCACCACACATTTCATTGGGGAAATCAACGTTGTACTGCGCTTATATATATGAGCAAAGCCATCAAACATTAGTTCATCGATGAAACATGGAACGTTACGGATATCTGTTGTTTGATTCCAATGGCACAGAATATTATTATGTGCATAATGTTTTATTTAAAGATATTACTAGCTGTATCAGGAATTCAATTGAAAATGAAATGATTGGAAAACGATGCTATTTTAAAATTTTGAACAATTCGGAAGTGATGAATCACATTCATGCTCATTCGAAAGCAAATGAATATGGATATTTACTACTACAACTCTCCTGCGATAAAATGTTATTGCATGACTCATCAATAAATTTGTTTAACAATTTATTTGACTGTGTGATGATGGGGAAACAAAATATACGCGGCGGTGAAGATGTTCCAGATACAGTTACTTGCACTAAAAAGAAGATTGGATACTTCATCATCCTTCCCGACGACGAAGTTATTCGGGAACTT
Organism: Stegodyphus dumicola; assembly: GCF_044657685.1. Classification (NCBI taxonomy): domain Eukaryota; kingdom Metazoa; phylum Arthropoda; class Arachnida; order Araneae; family Eresidae; genus Stegodyphus; species Stegodyphus dumicola. Next base: position 44,024,214 of record NC_140776.1, read on the forward strand.
CATTTGTAAACAATTATTATGTTAAAAAAAAACTATGTAATCTCTTTTTTTCTGCAATAAATAAAAAAAAGTATATTTAACAAAACATGTTTTTTACTCACTCTTATTTTATAATCACACAGACTAGATATTTTTTAAAAATATACAAATTATACTGTAAGTTTCATACCATATCTTTTTCCCTCTGTCTGGCATACTCACGTTAAAAAGCATCTGATATATATTTCGACAGATTGCTCTTCATCGTGAATATGCAAGCCCTTGAGGGGCTTGCCATTTTTTTTTATTTTTATTTATTTATTTATTTTTAATCGTAAAACTAGTTTACATGAAAAAAGTAACTATACAAATCAAAATACATAATAACAGAATATGAATAACATAAAATAACATGAAAAAACATAGCATTCAAAAATATACATACAAAAAAATTATTAAAAAAAACATATTGTGTGTAGCCTGTTTTTCACTGGAGTGGATAAAATCCATTGGCAAATATATTGATTAGTTCTTTCGTAGTGAGATTCTTTCTTTTACATGATGTAAGAAATTCGGGGTCGAATAATCGACGTGGAACAACATTTCGTTGTTTTTTATATTCTAAGTAGAGGAAAAAAAATACATGAAACAGTTTTTTTCAATTTTCTTGAAATGACTGCTGTTTATATAAAAATAATTACATATTAAAAAGTGTTTTCTATACATTCATCTTCTAAAAGCAGATTTTTATGATGACCATAGCAATTGGCATTTATGCCGTCTGCTTTTAAGAACTTCTTGTCGTAAAATGGCGACAATCCTACTTTGTTTTGAAGAACAGTGCATATATCATGCTTTTTGGAAGTAATTGTATATTGATACTGTCTCATTAATGTTTCATCGTACAAAATCTTTTTATATGACTCAGTGGTCAGATCTGCGACACTAGCTTTTTTAATTCCTTTTAACTTTTTTTTACATGTATTTCCGAAAGAGAATGCATACATTTTGCACTTTAACCCCACAAATTCTTTGATGGGTAAATTGTTTTCATTTTTCAAAAACCCTAATTTGCCTTTATTATTTATACTGTACATTAAATGATGTTTTTCGAAATTACTACAATCTAAAATTTCATTGAAATACTTTTTCATGTCATTAAAAATATCGTGAGTTTCAATATTCATATATAATGAGTCAGTATCAGTATAAATCAATTCGCATTTATCATTGTACACGCTCTTAAAATACTTATAATATAAATTATACATATGCAATTTCGACAATTCTAACACAGTGAAACCCACATAAATTGGTTTATCTAAACACAAATTTTGTTTTTTCATTTTATATAATGATAAATTTTCATTTATCACTTCAAAATAATCCAGTAAGGGACTTTGCAAGTATTTTTTGCTCTGAATTTCATTTAAGGCCGCTTTAACATTAACACGCTTTCTTACGTTTTGACATGTTTTGCCATAAAAACTATTATTCATTTTTTTAAAGAAAGATTTTTCAAAATCATTTTCGGATGCCGTTCTTTTATCGTTATTAAAAGCTATATAGCTTTCTAACCATTTGCATTGGGAAAAAGCCAAAATCTTATGTATCTTTTGTAGAACAAGTCCTTGTTCAAGATAAAATTTTAAGTTTAAATAATGACATATATAATTTTTCTTTTCGAAAAAATTCGGTGTCAATTTTTTGTAGGGTAAAACACTTTTCATGTTTAATTTGTCGCACATCTTTTTCGCATATGGAGACAACATGTCATATGTTATTGTTAAATGTTCTGGGGCCAACGGAAAATCATTGTGGATATCATGCAATTCAGGTGGATATAGGAGATCTACCTCTAAAATATATCCAACGCTTGAATTAGGATCGATGTTCAAAATATCGAAATGTCGTACTTGGTCAGTCGTCAACCATGTGAAATGTCCATATGGTAGCGACTGACTCATGACATATCCATACAAATTGTTAGCATCAAGTGCTAAAATATAATTATGGGGTTTGTATGGGTCATAATCTGAAGTATACGGATTATTAGCCACTACATGTCGCTTGCCTAATAAACAAATCCCCCCACGCATTTGTGATTCTATCCACATGTAATCGTTGGCATTGCTGAATAGCTGTAATTCTACTTTTGTATATTTCAATCCCGCATTCCATGTGAGATCCGCTCCTGTCACGAAATGGAGGGGATCCAAATTATAGTACGTCATGGACATTCGGCGAAAGGCCGAAAATATTTCGGCTAGTAGAACAGTATCAACATTTTGATAAAGCTCTAAATAATCTCCTATTGTTTCACAGTGAAATGTTTTGTACACGAGTTGTGCATGTTCATATTCATCATCTGTTATATGGTTATATGTTAAAATATTAAAAAAAAGCACTTTTATCTGGTACGCAGGTTTCCTTTAAAACCGCTTCTGAATCCAGATAACTGTATGGGAATACTCCTTTCCTCAGCAGTAAAAATCTGTTTGTTTCATCTTTGAAAAAACTATTAAAAATCTCGAATTGGTGTTCGGACTTTTTTAAGTTCTCAACTAATGTATCTAGCGAAGCGTCTAAAAATTGATAAGAATCCAAAAATTTGATTTCGTCTAGAGTAAACATAGTAAATTTTTCCAAATTTACTGGTGTGATATTAATGCATTTGAAAACATCTTTCGGCATATTTCGTAAAATTAAATGGGAATCGTAATTACGCGCATTATGTATTACCACTGGAATAAAATATGTAGATCTATAATTTAGATTGCATGTCTGGTGTGCTAATCCGCGTATATGTCCATCGCTCCAGTGGCAGTGATCTCGAACGCGTATCTCGTTTGGTAAAAATTGCTTTTGACATATGTGACAACAGTTTCTGTCATAAGTTTCAGAGCTTTCCAACATCGGTAGAATCCTTTTCATTTTCTGTAACAATTTATGTGATAGGTATTTCAAAGTTCTTAGAAAGTTATTAATGACATTATTTCCGGAGTAGTATTCCGTAAATATTATTTCATCGTTAATGTTTGTGACAAGAATTGCATAGCTGATAGGTTCGTGGTGTTCTACTGCTACTGAAAAACTATGAAACTCAGACGGAAAAGCTGAAGAAACTTTTCTAGTGAGAGACTCGAAATCCGCAAAAATGCAAAAAGGAAGATATAATTGTTTAGACAAGTCAGTGAATTTAACTACTAAATTTTGAGGGATGCTTACTTTCTGAGGTTCTTTGCCTTCGCACAATTTTATGTGGGTTTCTAAACTGCATTTTCGCTGAAACCCTAACAAACAGTTTTTACAATAGTGATGAATACCTTTACGAACATTTAATAATCTATTTAAGTTTGTGATTAAAAAAAATGATTTTCAAAAAAAAAAGTAAATCAATTTCTTTCATTAAGTCGATATTTTTTGTTTGCTTATACTTAAAGGAAAGATTTCATTTTCTTCAAACGCAAATACATTAATTTTTAAATCATTTAACTTTTCAAATTTTTGAATTCCACTTAAGGAAATCGGAAATTTTATCCCGCTAATTTTAAGACATCTCAAATATTTTTTATAATAATTTAACGTGTTTTTATTCTGTTTCCTTGGATATAGTTTTGCGATAACAGAATACAAAAAGCATTTATTATCATAACAATTAATGTTTAAAACCGCTTTTTTGTTTCTAATTTTTGCTGGCAATTCTATGTGTTTACATCCGCCTCTTATTTCTTTAAATTGCCTACTTGAATGTCGATATAGTTCAGACGCTTTATTGTCCATCCACTACCGTTTCTAATAAAGTTATCAATGCCTAGAAATATTTTTCGAAATGCATTGTCAATCGCTATCAATATCTGTCCTCGTGTTAGGATTCGTTCACATTTGGAGCAAAAATAGAAACTTTTTTCTGTTTCTTCGTCTCCATCGCCTTTCTTAAATAATATGCTTAAGCATATAAGTATTCTTAACCTAAGAATATTACTACTACTTATTAATGAAAAAATTATTTGTCGACTGTCCTGATATAGTAGATGAGGATCTCTGTAATTGTTGCAAATAGCTCTATACGAACGCACAAAGCCGCGATGGGCATTTCTGTGCACATTAAAATTTAGCATACTGATTTTAGAAACTATTATTTTGGATTGTTACAAAAAAAAAAGGTTGTGCTGAACAAAACAACCTCATATGATTTTCTTAAATTACTTCAAATTGATATATTCATTTTTTTTTGAATAATTTTAAACAAAATGTACTTTACAAATGCTACACAATTAAAAAAAAAGTAGTCAATGTTAAATATATAACACATTCATTTATACATAATAACACACTGATTTCAAAAAAAGAAAAATGAAAAAAAAATAAAAATAAAAATAATACAATTAAATTAAAAAAAACAAGCGTTTTTTTAAACCACTCGATTGCGTTTAATGTGATTGATCATGTGCTCGCAGGCCTGTTTCAAGGTATCCAACATTTCAAGGGGGATGTTAAACCGATTTTTGATGTCGTTATTGGAGGTCTGTCTGGATAAGCCGATGTAATGAGATCCACGGAACTCCTTGAGTTCCATGACAAGATTACGACCAAGATGTATTGAGTACAATGGGAAGAGGGTTTTTTCTCTTCGCTTGCTAAATCTAAATCGAAGCTCTTTGCTTTTTTACGGTGGGGATTATTCAATTCCACATCTTCGTCGTCAAGCAAGTTAATGTGTCTTTTCACTTTGCAGTCTAAAAAAATAATTTAAAACTACACATACTATGAACGAAATTCTAGGGAGCAGAAAAAAATAGTTTTTTTGAAAAACATAGCGCAAAGCATAAAAATAAAAAAATGTCTTACCATTGCTCGTCGAAGCTGAACTTTCCATTCTGTCAGGAACTGCAAATCAAACGAGTGGAGGAATATGTTTTTCATTGCGAATTTTTCTCTTTAAATACGCTATTCGTGTCCTAATTTCCCTCATCGCCTCTCCAGTACATTTATATGCTTACTTTTTTCTCCCCTCAATATTATTTCTATTACCAAGAAAAAGGAGTTGCTAAACTTTATTCAGTGACCCACATTTTTTTTTTCGCATTCGACCCAATAGATTGACCTCCGCGCTAAAACTAACTGCTTTCGTTTTCCATACTTGAGGTTTCCCCTCTCCCTCTTTGCGACCTCCATTCGCGTTTCCTCTATGCAGCTTCGATGGCACATTCAAAGAAGGAAGAAGGGAAAAAAACAACCCTCGTTTCCACATCTTTTTATGTTTCCCGTCCTCGGAATACTCATCTGTTTTGATAACGTGTGCGCTCCCCTGCAATCTTTAATTTCTCTAGGAAAAAAAAACGTGCGTCCTCCTTTTTTATTATTTTTAAAGTTTTTTTTTTACTCTTTTTCCATAAGTAAAATAAATCATGTCATATGTCAATCACAAATTAAGAACTGTTCCTTCCTGTAATCTAAATTCTCTCGAGTTTTTTTTTCTCTCATTCTTTTTTAAATCTTTTTCCTTCCTCCTTTTAAAAACGTTTTCTGTTCTTTTCCGAAAGTAAAAAAAATACCATATATCATTCTGTCATTATACTCATATAGACTTAATAAAGAACCACACCAATCTAGTTGTCATCCTTTTAACAAAAAACATCCTGTAATCTAAATTCGTTCGGACGTGTGTTCTCATTTTTTTTCCTCTAGTTCTAAAATGGATTTTTCCTCCTTCCTTTTTCCAAGGGAAGCGAATAATTATTATCACATAGCGTCTCATCATTATATATATAAACGTGTCAACTCGATACCGAATTAAAACAATGTATATACACCAAAACATCATAAAAGCATATCTTTCGTTTCAGAAAAGTAGGAATCACAGAAAAAAATATATATGACATGACTAAACATTTCAAAATCATAATAATCTGAAAATTATTACATATTTTAACTCATCTCCGACAACAACTCCCCAACACACATCTACATATCCTCCGATTCCTAACACACCTTCGACATCTCCACCCCCCTGATGTTTGTTTCCGTTCAAAACTCATATGTACTAACAATACAACCGTTTTACATACTTAAAAAAATTTTTTTTTTACTTCTCCCATCATAAAAAGCATATCTTTCGTTTCAGAAAAGTAGGAATCACAGAAAAAAAATATATGACATGACTAAACATTTCAAAATCATAATAATCTGAAATTATTACATATTTTAACTCAGCTCCGACAACAACTCCACAACATCAAGTTTCCTTACACACCATCGACTCCATAACCACCATCGCCACCATAGCCACTAAAGAGAGTAAAACCACCATCGCCACCATAGCCACTAAAGAGAGTAAAACCATTATCGCCACCATAGCCACTAAAGAGGCGATCGCCACCATCGCCACTAAAGAGAGTAAAATTCTATCCAGAGTCAATCAGATATATACTACTGGCCGCACCAAACGTATATAAATATATTTATATATATATATCCACTTTATTACCCGGCTCAGTGATCTCAGTTTCTTTACTCTTATATGTTTGTAAATTGTACATTTTTTGCTTTAAAAATGATTGAATTATGTTGTTTTTATCTTCCGGTCAAGGATTTTATGCCTTTAGTAAATCTGTGTGCAATATTTTTAGAATTATCAGCAAATTTAAAGTTGTTTAATTGCCGCTAAGCCTGTTTTTAATGGCGGCCATTCATGTTTACATTTGAAACACGAGACTAGTGCATTTGTTGCCAATCTTGAGAAACTTAGCTTCACAACAACAAACATAACGCCTTCATTTATTATTGCGAATTAAATCCTGCTTAATTCTTTCTGGAATTTTTTCGAGGAAATAAGCGTTTGAGATTTACTTCGTAATTTTTAATATAGATATTTTGAGTTTTTATGTATTTCCTCCTCCTCGCGAAGTGAGAACTGAATTAATTAAATGAGAAATACTCAATCGTCTGTGAAAAACTGTTTCTTTTTTGTTTTGTTTGCTTAATTTCTTTTATACATAGTTCTAGCTTTATTATAGTATTTGAATAGAACATGTGGCAACGATTAGATAATTCTTTAAATGATATACATTTTGTGCATTCTGAGTTATAGTAAGAATGAAATATAATACTGTTAAGGAAACCTAGCGCCAGAGTGTCGCTATGGTAACAAAGTGGTATGGTAACAAAGAGCCGGGTAAACAAAGTGGATTTTAAAGAATGCATTTATTCTATTGTGGTTTATGCGCTGTCGGCGAAGTAGGTTTAATTCAATCTAATAAGTTTAAATAAAATGCAAGAAAAAATGCGTATAATTTAATATTCCGTATAAGGAAGTCATGTGGTGTACACATCAGATTTTTTATATATACTTTAACAAAAGGAAATGTGTTCCTTCTTTTAATATATATAAGAAAAGGAATCCATTTTCCTTTCTAAACTTTTCAAAGTCGCCTACGCTTTAAAAATGATAAACTACGCTAAGGTAGTAACCCCCCCCCTTTAAAAAAAAAGATTCAGTACAACACTTAAACAGTTCACGTACGTAGAATCCGTTCTTTTCGATTGGGTTCAAATGACGGATCCGACAACTCAATGCGCATGCGTGATTAATGTCGGTGCGAATAGCATCGGCCAAGTCAATATCGCGAAAGCTTTTGACAGGGTATGGCATGGAGGCCCTATTTACAAACTAATCACTCTCAATTTTCCAGATCATTTTATTCGCTTAATAGCCTCTTTTCTCAGCAACAGAGCATTCAAAATCAAAATCGGTACTGCTTACTCTACCACCAGAGTAATCAATGCTGGTGTCCCACAGGGGTCGGCACTTTCCCCGTACCTTTTTAATATTTATACACAAGACATCCCTAAAAGACCCTTCTGTTCATCTTGCACTCTTTGCCGTTGACAGCGCCATACTTACTAAAGCCTGCACAATTATCGCCGTAAGAAACCAACTCCAAAGCTATCTCACAAAACTGGAAAAATGGCTTACCCTTTGGAGGATTAAAACTAACACTGATAAAACTAAGGCAATAATTTTCCGTAAAGGAAACATGAAATACTATCCTCCACCCCCTGAAATATTTGACGAAGAAATAGACTGGATTAATGAAACCAAATACCTTTGTGTCATCCTTGACAAAAACTTACCTTCAGAACCCACTTCCGGTCCGTAGTACAAAAATTTAAAATCACCACAGCTACTATGCGACCTCTTCTTGGTAGAAAAAGCAACTTATCTACTACAAACAAATTAATTCTTCATCGCTCCATACTGCGCCCAGCCCTCCTTTATGCAGCACCGATCTGGGGACATGCAGCTAAAACCAATATTAAAAAATTACAAATTCTATAAAATAAAATTGTACGAGAAATTATCAATGCTCCTTGGTATATTCAAAACATCTATATTCACAGAGACCTTCGAATCGAACTTATTCAAGAGTATATTAAACGATTAGCGGTCAACTTCTTTTATTCAGTACAAACCCACAGTAATAGCCTTATTAGCACTCTCAGACACTCCCCGCATCCCAGAGAAAATCATCGTTACCCACATAAGAATCACAACCTTAATTGACTCATTCACGCTAAACTAACTCTGCAGTTTACCACCCGCAGCTACATCTTATAACGACACTGAACTTGCCACCCCCCTTTTTTCGCCGCCGCTAGAGCGGACCTCACTCTCTTTTTTCCGCCTCCCGCACTCCTTTCACCCTACTCTTTCTCCCCCCACCCGATCCTTATCAGAAGTCGAGTAAAAAGATGTTTTACATCTTGACAGTCGAGAAAAAAATACGATCTCTGTGTGTGTGTAAAAGTTAAATAGCAGCTGCCGAAAAAAAATGTCTAATCTTCCGATTTGTGAAAGGATTGAAAACGATATCTTGAGACTTGCTGATTATCGAACAATCACTGTTTCTCTTGTTCCGTTTCGACAATGTCCAGACTAAGGCCTTACAGCTTATATTTAAAACTAATTCAATCTGCCATAAATACAAGTATCTTCACAAAATTGACAAATTCACAAATTCGCAAATTGAACTATTTAAAAGATACAAGAGAGAAGAAACGCATTTTTAATTTATATACTGAACTGAATGCAGCTTTTATTGGTTTCCGATTCTAGTGCGTTAATCCAGAGGCTGGATGTTATAAACGCGCAAAATATTAATTTTAGACTATTCATATTCCATAGCAATGTTCTGGATTATTAATTTATTCAAGGGAGAGAATTAAATGAATCGAAATAATGACGGACTCCTTAGACAAGGACTCCGTATTTACTGGAAATTATGACAAATACTTGCGGTTAATTATGATATATTACTCTCGCCTAACTTCGAAAGAAGTTTGCTATCAGCAGCAATAAAACATCTAATTTCCTTTATTAAAAGTAAATATTTTTTAAGGCCTACTAACGTTGGATTTCGAATATCAACATACAGTGAAGTGCCGATTTTTTGTTTGAATTCACAACTTGAAGTAAAATGACAATATAATTTTAATCAGTGTATGTCAGTTGCCTTTTTCGGTTATGAAAACTCTTATTGTAGTGCTCTTTTCGTAGCTCAACGGTTAGCCAATTTAAAATTTTGGAATATACTGCGGAGATCATTAAAATTATTCTCGATTTCGATTCACATGCAAAGTATGCAATGAGAATTCATAGAACTACATTACGATGCCGTTATTTCGTCGAAAAGCAGGTAAGTTTATTCTGTGTGTGAGTACACGTTTAATTATATTTAAAATAAGGGAGATGTTCCCCTGTTTTCCTCTAATTCCATGAATATAAAAATTTTTAAAGCTTATTGTCATTACTTCATTTACATATACCGAAAAATTTAATGAAAATAAGATGTGTTCACAGTAATGGTTGTTCGTTTTATGTGTGAATTAGAAGGCTCATTTACTAATTTTTTAAACGACTTTTAATAGATTAATCCATATTACAGTTTCTCTTCTTATACCCAGACAAAACATTACAGTCTTATAGTTGTGGTAATATTTTTAAAAAAAAGTTCCTGTGGTAATTAAAAGCAAGCGGTTGTAAGAACAAATACAGTCTACAAGTAAAGTCTACAAATACAATCAGAACGAATACAGAAACGTAACATATACTTCAAAGTCATTTTTGAAAATAATTTGGAAAACTTTCATTGCTTAAAATTGATATTATAAAACTTGTTTGGCTTAAACCTAGGATACGGTACACACGGGATTTGGCAAAGATTTTGAAGTGTGCGTTTATCGAGTCTTCCTTTTATTCTAAACATATTTTCCCCAGAAGAAAATATTACACTTTTAAAAAAAATATACGACTTAAAAACTCGTATATATTTTTTTTAAAGTGCAAAAATTATGTTATAAAAGTCTTCACAGACAACTGAGATCAAACAAAATCATCTACAATAAACACAGTATTTAAATTTATGGTGTGTTTTCTGTCAGAGTAATAAATGTCATCTAAAAAATTTTCAGTTTTTCAATGAAATTTTCAAAGAATGTTTTCTATTTATATGCTGTTATCAAGGTTACATCATGAAGGCATATGTTATGAGACATTCACAGATTCCTTTTTTGTGACTAGGAAAGGAGAAATCTGTTAAAAAAATTACTGAAATGATTAATGTGAAGCATTTCATAGTTTCTATATAATGAAACAATAAAATGATTAATGGGAATCATTTAATAGTTTTTCTGTATAATCAAACAATATTCAAAAACCTCACAGAATTCAAAATGATAGTAAATTTCAAAGACCATTAAGCTGTTCTATTGTATATAAAGTTCATTATAAAAATTAAAATATATGAATGCTTAGGGCTCCTATTGCAGCAAAACAAAACATTGGATGGGTGACACAGAAATAGTTCTACAGAGGGTGGAAGACTTCAAATTTTCTTTCTAAAAATTCTATGAGAAATAAGAAATCTGTCTAAAAAAGTTAACATTTACTGATTAAAGATAATTTTGCATCTTTGATGAAAATAATGAGTTGAAATTATGAGGATAAAAAAAAAAAAAAAAATAGTGGTTGAAGATGTTTATAACATAGTGAATGCAAAACAGCTCCAATAGCCATGTCTGAGGTGTCAACCATTAATGACAACTGCTAAACCAGGGGCATGGGAACCAAGTGCACTGCATTTAGGTTAGTTTTACTTTTTTCAAAGGCCATAGTTGTTTCTGCTGTCTAGAGAGTAGGAGGTTTATTGTTTTTTCTAGAATCTTCAAAAGATAATAAAGTGTTGCTTGGGTAGTTGTGGCCTTAGGAAAAAATCGTCGATCAAAATTCATCATTGCCAAAAATCTCTTTAGTTTGGTCATTGTTACAGGTTTAGGTAAGTTAGAAATTATTGAAATTTTTTTCAGAAAGAGGCCGAAAAAAAGGAAACCTTGGTTGTTCAACTACCACAAGGCGTAATTGAACAACCAAGAAATGATACTGACGACTTTCCCAAAACACATTTAGCAGGTTTCAGTTTTAACTCGTATTTCTTCAGTCCATCAAAAATCAAATATTTTTTTCAAAAAATATCTGTGTACAATCTTGAATCAATGAGGTGCAGGTTAGCGGTCAGGAATAGTTACAGCATTCGGGTGAAGAACATCATCACCACAGGGATGCTAGTCTAAAGTGACCACATTTTCATTGAGACAAAGCAGGACAAATGGAATGAAACAAGAATTATAATTTAGTTATGAAAGCAGACCAATAATTCAAAAAAATGTATTTTATTATATGCATTCATATACTTGTCTATAAATATACAAAAATATATTTATTATTAACTAGTGGTAACTATAAAAATATTTGTAAAAACAATAATTTGAATACAGTCAAAAGTCTTTAATCCGTACTCGTCGGGACTTCGATTCCGGATTATCGGTTATTCCGGATTATAGATCATCAGTTTAAATCTGGCAAGATGGCATGCAGAAATTATAAAATTAAAAATATGAAACCATAATTTATGAAATAAAGAGCAATTATGATCTGAAGGGTATCAAAATTTACCAAAAAAAAAAGCTTAATATTTATTTATTTACTTTATTAAACATTTCTTTCAACGCTCGCATGCATAAAGCATACATTACGCATAGTCGAAATTAGAAAATTGCAACCAGAAAACTATTTGATGTGTATTTGTGATATTTATAATGACGAGGAATTTGATTTAAGTCAATCCAAAACGGAGTACATCGAGATGAAGTACTACATTTAGTAAGGAATTGTAAGCCGAATAAAATAAAAAAATCTGCTCTGAAGATAAGGATAGTGCTGACAGATCAACCTCCAGTTCATTGTGCGCCGCATCGTCTCCCTCCCCGGCCGAGCAGCGTGAAATTGATAAACATATTTCGGAATGGTTAGAGAAACAAAGGATATGCCTTTATTCATTTTTGGCAACAATTCCACTTTTTGTTTGATGGACATCGAAACATGCTTTCGCTTTGTAGATCCTTTGGCAGCTCCAGCATCGGAAATTCTATTTGACATAATCGAAAGTTCAAGCTTACTTTTATCAAATTGCTCTAAAATTCTGCAAGAAATAATAAGTCGGATCCAATTCAAAGATTTAAGGAACAACGTAATCTGCAACATTAACTGAAATAGATAATTAGATAATTTTAGCTTATACCGTCCGTTATACATTAAACGCGCATGAGTAAACGTATTGTGCTCATGTGCACAGGCATATGCACAGCTGTAAAGGTCTTACGCGCATGCGCAGAAATTTTGTAGCTTTGAGGTCCGGATTATAGTTCATTCCGGATTATGGGAGACCCTCGTACCACCTGGAAGGTGGTACGAATACCTCAATCATGTATGGTAATGTTAGAGGTGTCGGTCTAGCCTCTATCTCTACCTGTACCTATCCATTTTAACTAGACCTCTCATATAAGCAAACTGCCATTGTCAAATAACTGGAGTTATTAATTCAGAAAATAAGCCAGAAATGATCATCTGATTGTTAAGAAAATGTTGCATTCAGAGTGTCATAGATGGAGCTGAAAATGATGTCATTTTACTAGACTGGTGACAATGTTAATATTAAAATAGAGGAGGTTGACATTCACCCAGATTTGAACGTAGAGGAGAGAGACTTCCAGACGCTTCTAAAAAATTCGAAGTCGCATTCTGCTGCTGAGAAATTAAATTAATATATATTAGGATTTAAAAATAAATTTTTTTTTCAAAGAATTCCGTTGTTATTTTTTGTTATTCCTTATTCTGATTTAATTATTTGTAAATTATTTTGAAGTTTTATTTATGTAAGCTGACTGTAAAACTTAAGTAGCAAAAAATTTGCTTATACTCAGGGGGATACGTAGAGTAACCTTTTTTTGCTGTATTTTTCTAATTTGTATTCCTATCCAAAATATTACAATAAAACAGAAATTAGAACAAAAGTAAATGATTGATATTTTATAAAAAATCTCTAGGCACAAGGTCTTGAAAAAATTTTTTTAGTTTACTTTTAGTTTATATAGGAGATTTTTAATACAATATTATTGTATTTTATTTCTAGAAGATGTAAGAAAAACCATTCAAGTGTTAGCGATAGAGATTTATAATTATATTTTGCATTTTACTCTAATAAAAATACCATAACTGTTTAAAATGTATTTTTGATGTAAATGTATCTAGATGATGTTTTGCATCATTTATTAATTTTTTATATTAATGTGGTTTTGTATGTAAATGTATCTAGATGATACTTTGCATCTTATGCATTTTGCTCTGATACAAAATACCACAACTGTATAAAATGTACTTTTTTTTTTTTTTTTTTCAGAAACACCATTGCCAAGGACTAGTTCCATATCAATTTATGGGCAAGGACGAGCTCAAGCTTTACAGAAAGCTAAGAATTCTGACAAGCATTCTAATGCTGGGTCCTTTTCAAGTTTTGATCTAGATGACAGACCATATCCATTGGCATTTGGTATGATTAAATAATATGTTAAATAGACACAAAGTATATAATATTTTATATTTATTAAACTGTCATGGATAAGAGTGGAAATATGCAGTTTATAAATGAGGTGAAATATTAGAGCAGAGGTGTATTCATTATTTTTCAGCATAGTATGATTATATGCCACATTCTCTGATTGACTTGTGAGTATGTTACTCCCAGAATTCATAAAATACTTTGTTGTGTTATGATTCCCGGTTAGTTCAGATTTAATACATTGCTCATTTTATTGCAGCTGATCATTCGCTGAAGCTTATTATTCGCTGCAGCTTATTATTTTTAATTTGCAATTTAATTTCATGTCCAAAATAAATGATGTATTTACAACTTTTATGTACAGTCAAAAGTCGTTAATCCGGACTCATTGGGACTTTGGCGATTACGGATTATCAATTTTTCCGGATTATAGATCATCAGTTTAAATCTGGTAAGATGGAAAATGCAGAATTGAAAAAATTGCAGAAATTACAAAATTAAAAATATGAAACCATAATTTATGAAATAAAGAACAATTATGATCTAAAAGGTATCAAAATTTACAAAAAGAAAAAGCTTAGTATTTATTTGTTTACTTTATTAAACATTTCTTTCAGTGTAAGTTGTTTAAGTTGCTTCGTTTCATGTGATAATACTTCCTCTTTAATTCTATTAAACAGATATAATTTCTTGTTTAGTTACAAAGTTCCGCTGTTCAAGTTCTATAATTGCTGTGTCAAGAATACTGACTAATTTGTCAATCGAAATTTTTTCGTTTTCAATAACCTCTGTTACTTTCTTCACTATCGGAAGTGAATTATGATGACGAGGAACTTCTTTTAAATCATATCAAAGACGGAGTACATCGAGATGAAATGCTACATTTAGTAAGGAATTATAAGCCAAATAAAATAAAAACATCTGCCCTGAAGATAAGGATAGTGCTGACAGATCAACTTCCAATTCATTGCGTGCCGCGGCATTCCCCTCGCCGAGCAGTGTGAAATTGATAAACAGATTTCGGATTTCGAAACATACTTTCGGTTTAGATCCTTTACGTATTAGCAAATATATATTGGAAATTCTATTTGATATAATCGAAAGTTCAAGCTTACTTTTATAAAATTGCTCTAATAGTCAGCAAAAAATAATAAGCCGAATCCAATTTGAAGATTAAGGAACAACGCAATCTGCAACATTAACTTAATTAGATAATTTTAGCTTAGCTTATACCGTCCGTTATACATTAAACGTGCATGCATAAACGTTTTATGCGCACGCACACATGCATATTCGCAGCCGTAAAGGTCTTACGCGCACACATAAACACCTATGCGCATGCGTCAACGCGACGCATGCGCAGAAAGTTTGTAGCTTTGAGATCCGGATTATGGGTGTCCGAATTAACGACTTTTGACTGTATTTAATTCAATATCTTTATTATATACAAGAGAAATATGTATTTTATAAATTTATCTTTATAGTTGTATTATGAAACCAAGGTAAGATGAATTTCAAAATTCTTTTAATATTTTAATAATAATTTTTAATTAATTTAAAAAAAAAATTTGGAGTTGCGCATTTAATATGTTTTTAAGGTAATAATTATAAATACTATAATTAACAGCATATATCCATAATCATGTTACATAATTTTATTATTAATAAAATTCATAATATAATTATTCTTTATATTAAGATAACTGCCATTAGCATAATACATTCGTCACGTAATAATTCCTATATACTTGTAGATGCTGTAATAGGTAGAACAGTATAGCCATAGGAGTCGTAATGGGCACCCTCCTGTAATTTGAGCTGGCTACGCCCATGAGAAACCTTTGAAATTATGATTGAACATTACTTCTGAAATATAAAAGATCAAGGAACATCTTTTATTCTGAAAAATAGTAGTTTTATATTTTAACTGTCAAGCATATCATTATGCATATGTTCATTTAAAAGAACTTTAGTTACATACTTGGTAAAGTGGTCACCATTTAAACCTTGATTTTTTTTTTTTTTTTTTTTTTTTTTTTTTTTTTTTTTTTTTTTTTTTTTTTTCAAATTTGCATGATATGGATTAGATTATTAGAGTTGCCAATTTTGATGACTTAGCAGAATAGACACTTTAACAAGGAAATGCCAAACTTTGGATTTTGCTAACTGGTGATATTATTTGATATTTCATTCCTCTATTTACACAAAAGCTGTAAGGGAAACGGAGAGGAAAGATGATCAGATTAGCAGCCATTAGGTAGATCAGTGGTTGGTAATCCTCTGCAGGGGAAGGGCCAAACACCTATGCAATGCCTATGCAAGAGGAGAGCCGTGTTATTAAATGTAATGGAAATATGCTTACAGAAGGCTAAGCTATTTAGAAGTCTAAATAAAACAAGGGAACTGATGTAACATTTAAACATAAGCAACAACAACAAATCAAAATCCTTGCTACAAAATACAAACAGTTTGAACAGGCAAATTATTTATTGAGACATTTGTTTCTTCTTATTATGTGATAACTTTGCATCAGGTGAAATATTTGTTGATAGGAGCAAAATATGGTCCAGGTGGCCGTCACTCAACCTTGTTCTTAATTGACTTTCAGCATATTTCACTTTTGTTCACAAGCATATGTATTTCAAAATAATTGAGTCATCAGTTTTACGTTAGTCATGATTTTTTTACATTTTCCGCTTGGCAATACATACTTTTTTTACAAATCTGCCAAGGATTGCAAATGAAGTTTTGATTTCAGAAATCCATTGCGTTGTAAATCAGTTAGCTCCAACTGCCATTCTGTTTCATAAGGAGTACCAGAATCTTTAATAGAGCTCATAAAAGTGTGTGGTACTATATCTCTCTTGTGATTTTAGAGATTTGAAAAATGAGAAGCATTTTCTTTTTGAAGTTGTGATTCCCGTAGTCAAAGTTTTCTTCCCAAAGCAGTAATTTGACTAAGCATCTGAAGGACAAACTTTCTTTCTTTGAAATTCAGGATTCAAAGTGCTCGTGTAAGTCATGATGTCTTTTTAAATCAAACTTCATAATTCAGTTTGGATCCTGAAGGTAAGAAGTATCTTGATCTTTATTTGAAGATCTTTGAGTATACCATTGTTTATTTATCTTTCTTTATGGGGAACAAATGTGGGTATGGCTAATTTATGGTTATCTTATTTTAAAATATTCTATAAAGCACCAATCCATTAACATAAAATAGAAATAGTCACTATAATTTAAAATTATTGAATTTTATGTAGTATATGCATAACTAAAAATTGCACCAAGTAATCAATAATCCTATGAACAATCATGAAAGACTGTGCAGTAAAGATTGCTTTCCATCTGCTCATTAAGCTACGTATATCACATATCATTAGCACGAATGAAAACTAAGAACAATGTAAAAACTTTGAAATCCTTTTACATTTGTAATATTTTGTACAAGTACTTGAAGTGTTACAAATTTTGTTCAGTATTGCTAGAATATATAGTTAAAGTTGTGAATTGATATTAAATGCAATAAATTTTAATTTAAAATTAAAAATTACTCCTACCCCAAACATCATCACACTCAAATAATGAAGTATTTTTGTGTGGGGGGGGGAACCTATCAACCTAGATGACAATCAAAAACCCAGATAAGGGTGGAGAAACCCAGGTATGGGAGCCCTGCCCAACATATCTTTATATCTGTAAGAATCTCTTTGTTCATTAAAGAATAGTATGATATTTTTGTGAAACCCAGGAATAGACTTTTGGCATAGAGAAGATCATTATAACATCGTCATATAACAAAATTAAATAAAATCTGATCATCAACCAGTTTGTTACAGGAAAAAACATTGGCCTCCAGTCTCAAAACCTTAATAACAGTACTGATTAAATTATGCTGGCTGGTATTAGGAAAAACATGCCATGATTGTGGTCTTGGAACATAGTAGACCATTTGAGTGAAGTTCTTTGACATAACAACAGCATTTGATGCTCTACCATCTGGGGAAATTCACTCAACTAATTACCACTCACTATGACTGGTAATTAGTGAGTGATACTGGTAATTAGTGAGAAGTGAAAAGTTAGCAGATTGTATTACACTTATAGTAAGTTGCTGACTGTTAACTGAAAATTGACCTCTTAGCAGTAAAACTGATGCCATGGCAAAAACTCCAATAATAATGAGAAGAAAGTATCAGAAAATCAGAAGCAGGCAAATGACGATATCTGCGGTCCTAAGGTACGTCACGGACTCTGCCGGTATATATCGTGTAGGAAACAGCATCGGCTTTAGTCGCATGCAAGATGCCTCGCAGTTCGGAGCTCTCTGATTTCTAGAAAGGTATAATTATCGGGTATCACAAATGTGGCCGATCCTTAAGGGTCATATCTAGCGATCTGAAGTACCCAAAATCGACAGTGGCCTATGTGATTAAGAGGTGGAAGGTGAGAGGTGATTGTCGGAATGTGTCCCGAGTCGGCAGACCAAAGAAACTGGGAGATAGAGACCGACGAGTACTGTCCAGAGAAATTCGGAAGAACCACACCCAACCGATGGCCCTCATCTGCAAGGAGTTTCAACAGGCATCCGGGAGTATTGTTTCAAGAATATCATCTGTAAGGAAGCACATCTGCTTGGTTTTCATGGTTGTGCTGCTGCCCATAAGCCTTTGATCAGAAAGTCCAACCGCGCTGCTCGGTTAATGTAGTGCAAAGCACATCGAAATTGGACTGTAGATCAGTGGAAACGGGTTTGGAGTGGCGAATCAAGGTTCACCCTTTACCGTTCGGATGGCAAGGTCTGGGTCTGGCGTCTACCTGGAGAGCGTCTCCTGCCAGAATGCATTGTGCCAACAGTCAAGTTCGGCGGAGGTGGAATTATGATCTGGGGGTGTTTCTCCTGGTATAGGCTGGGACCCTTGGTCCCCATTCATGGTAAGCTCAACTCCGATGCCTACTGCACTATTTTGGATGACAATGTGCTTCCTACGTTGTGGCAGTTTTATGGGGTGGACCCCTGTTACTTTCAGGACGACAATGGCAGTTGTCATGTTTCGACGTTAACCAAGGCTTGGTATGGTGCCAATGGAGTTCATCGAATGGACTGGCCTGTCCAGAGTCCAGACCTGAACCCTATCGAGAACCTCTGGGACGATTTGCATCGCCGAATTCAGGGGTGCACTACCTGTGCAAAATCGGTGAATGAACTTCTATGTCTTTTCCAAGCCGAGTGGAAGAAAATACCACTAGCTGTCATACAAAGACTTGTGGAAAGTATGCCCCGGAAGGTCCACGTTGTAATTACCTTTCGTGGAGGCTCTACCAACTATTGATTTTGAATAAATTCAATTTTTCTTTTCTATCACAGGTGTCCAAATACTTATTGGTAGTCAGTGTATATTACCAGTAGCTTTGAGAGCAAGTGGGAACAACCAAGGAATGTGACAAAGAATTCCACTTTCTCTTCACTGTGAAGAAACAGAAAATCTTCAAAACTTCCCTTTCATGTCTCTAAATTGACCGTAGTTTGCTAAAATGAAAAGAATGTTGGGAAGGGGGATGCTAATAGATTGCACTTATAATAAGTGGGAATGAAATATAAATACAGCAGATTTTTTTTTCATGAAATTGTCACATTTTTTTTAGAAGCAAAAGAATAATTTTGAATATAACCATATATATTTGTAACTAATTTAGATATTTTTACTTCTAATGTTTTGAAACAGAAGATTCAAACTGTGCCATGAAGCTGATTATTTTTATTTATATAAATTTAGAGAATGCAATATAAGTACTGTTTTTTAGGCACAATTAAAAAACTAAAGTTAAAATAGCCTTTTCTGTTAAATGCTTGAAGGATAAGCTAAGTGTCACTGAAACAGTAGATATGCAAGTTTTTAAACACTTCTCAGTGTACTAAGTAAATTAATTTTAAAAATGCAAATAAACAGCTTACAAAAATTAATTAATTTAAATAGCATTATACAGTACAAAGTCCGCAATCCGGACATCTATTATCCGGAATGATCTATAATCCGGACCTCAAAGCCACAAACTTATGCATGCGCATAAAGCCAGTAAAGCGTGTACACATGCGCGCTTCCGATACTGAAGAAAGTGACAAAGAGGTTATTGAAAACGAAAAAATTTCGATTGACAACTTAGTCGGTATTCTCGACACAGCAATTACAGGATTTGAACAGAGGAACTTTGTAACTGAACAAGAAATTATGTCTGTTTATAGAAGAGAGAATTAAAGAGAAAGTATTAGCACAAAAAAGAAAGCAACTTAAACAACGTACTTTGAAAGAAATGTTTAATAAAGTAAACAAATAAATATTAAGTTTTTTTTTGGAAATTTTGATACCCTTTAGATCATAATTGCTCTTTATTTCATAAATTACGGTTTCATATTTTTAATTGTATAATTTCTGCATGCCATCTTACCAGATTTAAATTGATGATCTATAATCCAGAAAAACCCCTACTCCCGCCGAAATCCCGATGAGTCCGGATTACTGTATTAAATAAAAAAAATACACCATTAGGAATTTAAACAAAATTAATTATGATTTAACACCATTTAACATATAGTTAAATTTCTGCAATAAATGAACAATATCAGCCTGAATTTTTGCACATTTTATAAAAAATCTTGACATTCATAAAGTTTTAATTATTTTTCTTTGTTTTCTTTTTTTATTTCAACTATTAAGTTGATAAAAGTGAGCATTCTTCTTCTGTACGAAAAAGATTTAAAGAAGTGTCTTTATGCCTCATATTTATGGGATAATTCTTAGTCATCACGATACTTCCTGTGCAGTGATGTAGCTAAGCAGGAGGTGGCACACCTTGTGCAGCATATTTGGGATGGCATTTTTCATGATTTTATTATGTTAGTTATACTCTAAAACACAGTGTTCTGAATGCAGTTCTGAATATTAAATAATATTGCAAAATTTCCCCACAGTTGCTTTAAGTGCTTACTTATTTATGAGAGGGATTTTTTTTACATAGTGAATAAGAAGACCTTCGATTTATTACCTTTGCACTTAAAAAACAACTTACTGTATTTTGTATAGAACAACAACTGGAGAGATGAAACAAACCTTTAGAATGCATCAACAGTTTTGATAACAGAAAAAGGAATAAACTAACACTTTAGAATGCTAGAATTAAAGTTTTATTTCAAAAAGGAATATAAGGATGGGAAAAGCTGTATTTACACTGCTTTTATAGTCAGTTACTTTAAAATAGGCCCTTCAAGATTTTTCCCCTTGTTTACAGTTGTAACATATATTGCCATTACTACAGAAAGGAGATTAGGAAATCTTAGCAAATTAAAAGACTTAACCATCTTGTGTAATAGTTATTACCATGATTATGAAGTAAGTTGAAAGGGGAAATAATCTCGAAGTGCCTGTTAAAAAGACTGTAGTCATTGCTGTTTTACCGTATTTGTATTAGAAATTTCATTCCATAAACCTTGCAACTTAATATTATGATACAGCATTTTGTAAAACAAGTGTAAAATAACTGTCTTAAAATAATGTGTAGTAATTGTTTGATCATAAATACTAGTTCAGAACAGTTATAAACATCTGTGTACAAAGTTTCCCAGACTTAATTTTTCAGTATGCCATATGATTTCACTTATAACCAATGATAATTAAACTGTAATGAATTAAAATTTCAAATTTAATCTTAGGAAGATATCATCTGAAAAATCAAATCATATTTATGATGTAAATTTAATGAAAAAAATCACATTCATGCGAAATTTTTATGTTTGAAATAGAGTATACCTTTAACATAACATTTAATTATACTTTTGTTTGCTTTGTTATGATTTTTAAACGCATGTATTATTTAAGCTGTTATTTCTAGAACCCTATACAAAAACAATAATAATAAAATAATATTCATTAAAATGCGTGAACTTATATGGTAAATTATAGAATGTCAAAAGATATATGGTATCATAATTGGTATATGAAATCCCGAGAACTTAAATGAACATTGCATATTACGTATTCAAAGTCCTAGTAAACCGTTTTTTAAAACAGTCATCCAACTTTTCAGAGTGTTTTGGTCTTTTGTATAAATTGTTGCGTTAGAGAGTTGATATTCAGTGCTGATGTTTATTTATGTACTAAAAATTACTAGTCACTTTCAGAAATGGTTTTTGTGTGAATATTCACTCTATATTTTAGTAATGATGGCTTTAATTTTGACTTATTGTAATTCTGATATTGTAGTGGCTAAAGAAATTATAGATAAGCAGTTATAAGAATTATAAAATTTATTCCCTAATATTTAAGTAAACTAATTTGGCATGTATCTAAAGAACATCTCATATAAGCCGTCGTAATTGTTGTCTCAAAACTTGCTGTGATGAGCAAGCACCTTACAACATATACCTAGCAGCATGACTCTTTCAGTTAACAGATGTATCACGCAATTTTGACTGCTTTTTACATCATTCAATGCACATGAGTCTTTCTGTCCCAAAGTAAAGTGTAACGCATTTATAAATCGTAGCCGGAAACCATTGGGCCAATTTTCAACACAAATGCCTCTGCAGCTTTCGAAATTTTATATATGGGCACATAATCATTTTCACATATCTTATATAAGAAGACGACTGGAAAATATATCGAGAAATAAGTGTAAGTGAGAAACTGTATGCTAAAAATAAATCAAAATATTATTTTGTTATAAATTTCTTTTTTCTATAACATTTTTGTTTATGCTTTTTCTATTTAGAACTTTTATTCATCCCTGGCACATTTTACTTAATGACAATTTTCATGGTGTTTGCTATAACACAAAAATACCAATAATTTTATTATTTATGTAATCTTACTAATTCATTATGGTAAATTTTGGTTTTTGCATGTATTTTTAATATATTAATTATCTATTTTATTTTCAGCTGAGGCTACATTTGACCCATCATTGCCTATAAAAAACAAATCTCGATTATCAAAAGATCTAGATGAAGTTCTTGCTGATAATTCTGCACTGGCGTACTTCATACAGTTCATGGATGCACATCGTGTTAAGCATCTGGTCAAATTCTGGCTAGAGGCGGAAAGTTTCCGAATTTCATCAGAGACTAAGCTAAAATCTGAAAATAAGAAAATGACTCTTCTTCAAACTTGTGATGTAAATATATCTGCCTCAAGCAGTGGGAACAGCAGTTATGTGTCTGATAAGTCCGAAGAAGTCTTCCAGTCCTCTAGTCATGCCACTTGTTCTAGTTCCAAAGTGCTGGACCATAAAGTTGATATATTTGAGAAAAACTTGCATGACCCTAATTTAAAAACACTTGCTGTAAATATAAATGATAACAATACTGTGCCTCTTCATATTAGTTATAACGAAACTGTCAAATTTGATTTTTCTTGCGGAAACTCATCTAATGATAAACCTAGTAAAATTGTACAGCAGAGTTCATCTATAGACTCTGGTTGTGAAGAAAGAGCTAAAGAACTTACATTTGATTGTAGTTTAACTGACAGTAAATCAATTCCTGTAAATAGTGGAAAAAATAATGCAAAATTGTCTGGTATTAAAAAAGAATGGAATGCTGAAAATGAGGTGTTAAGCAAAGATAATCAAAGGACAGAACTTCTGAAAGGTGGTTTGGTGAGACTTGAAACAAGTAAGTGTTTGGTTAAATCTTTTGCAAAGGGTCTGTTTTAAAGAAATCATTATTTCTCAAATTCTGATGTTATCTAGTTGATATATGTGTAATATACTTTTCCTGAGGTTATAAATTATATTTCTAATAATTGAAACTCTTAATTTCTGTTTATTAATTGCTCTTTTAGTTTTTGTTTATTAATTGCTCTTTTAATTTTTGTTTATTAATTGCTTCCTTCTTAATTCCTGATGGAGAGGGATCTGTTCCTGTTCATTCTCAAAATCGAGAGAGTCTTAAATAAAATCTATGCCAAACATAAGGTTATTGCTTTGCCTAATTTTAAGTTATATTTCACTTCTGTTAAATTTTGTGTTTATTCATTAACAGCTATTAATTAGATTAGAAAATGTAATGCATATTACAGTTATTATGTATAAAGCTTGGAAATAGTCATTTAAAGTAAAAGCATATTAAAGTAACTGATCGGATAGGAATGGATTTTCATTATTGGCAATCATTGCTGAAATCATCTTATTTAAGAAGCAAATGCTCCTGTCCTAGTAAAATAAGTATAAGAAGGATATTTATATAAGGCAACCTCATCTGTGTGAACCTGATGTATTGAAGGTATTTTGCTAAAGAAGGGGAAGAGAGAGAGGTAGTCAATGGTCTAAATGCCAAATTTGAGATAAAATTAAGTAACTATATTTTCTTTAAATACAAAATTTCAAGAATAGGTAATAAATTATTAATGTATTTTTCAGTGTTAGGCTGCTTATATAATATGAGTATGATTTTCAAGAGGACATTTTAAGAAAAAGTCATTGTAACTATTGTATATTTTGGGTAGTTGAAGCAGCACACTGTGTTGCCAAAATAGGCAACTCATTATATTGTCAAAATGTATTTATGTAGCAATCCAGGTATATGCACATATGCAGTAGATGATTAAACAACAGATTTTCACCTTAAAATTCAATGGTTATTAATTTTTTGGGGGGACTGCATACATTTTTTTTTGTTTTTCTAAGAAATTGTAATGGGGTAATGGAGTTTGCTGGCTAATGAAAAAGAAACCTGCCCAACAGTTAAGAATGTTAAAATTTCCATTCTGCAGAGTTGTATTTCATGAATGATCGAAGTTTATTGATCAAAACTCGTGCCCTTGATGGCTAATTTGTGCATTTCTCTTATGTTTTTTATGCAAAACAAATTGCTGTAAACACGAGAAAATGATAGCATGCACATTGCCCAATTTTCACAATTTTCTGCTCTTGAGTGAAAACAGCTCCTGTGTGCACAAGTCAAATAAAAAATAAGTAGTTTTATATTTCCCATTCTACTTGGTTGATTGATGAAATTTAGCTTGTATTTTTCATGTCTTGAAAATGTGACTGGCAATACATATATATGTATATAATTATCTATCTGTCTATTAATCTATGTGTAAATTTTAATAATTAAATTCAATTTTGATTATTTTCTAGAAAATGATAAGAAAATATTAATTTTGAATTGAAATAATGCAAAACTTATTAAAGATTGTGCATATTGTGGAAAGCAAAAGTTGTAAGAAGTATTGGATTTAATGAAATTTAAAAAATATATTAAAAGCATTAAAAATACAGGAAAACTTATTGCCGATTCCATAGAAAGATCCTGACTTTTTGAAGGGAATTAGCCCCTTTCCATAAAATCACCAGCATGTCAATCTGACCACGTTTCGTCTCTCTCATATTGTTAAACAATACTCCTATGCCAGATTGTAAAGTAATATAAATTTTTTAATTTAAATCTTTGATTTTGTACATATTGTACCATGTGTGTGTGTGTATGTGTATATATATATATATATATACCCACTTCCTTAGCTTAACAGTTCTTATCCATCCTTTATTTTTACTATTATTGGTCATAGTTATGTATTATAGAAGTGTTTTAAATGGCAAAAATATTCATGTTTTGGCTATGTCAAATTAAGAAAGAAAATTAATTTTGGGCAGGTAATATAAAACATTTTTATTGTGGTGTCCTAGTTCCTGTACTTATTATTAGGGAAAGCTTTATATATTATGAAAGTATTTATATATATGAAAACACATATATTTGGAAAGT
Source organism: Stegodyphus dumicola (assembly GCF_044657685.1). Classification (NCBI taxonomy): domain Eukaryota; kingdom Metazoa; phylum Arthropoda; class Arachnida; order Araneae; family Eresidae; genus Stegodyphus; species Stegodyphus dumicola. The sequence goes on from NC_140776.1 coordinate 44,049,909, forward strand.
TTGTTATAAAAAAATAAAAACACAAGAAGTTTGATTGTCGTACAACAAAAATTGACTGGGATATTTAATTTTAAAATTTGCAGTTTTTTATGTCATTTTCAGTAACTTTAGGATTTTTAATTAAATTAAATAATTTGGGGAAATAAGTTTAAATGGAATGCAGCTGAAAAAGATTTTTAAAAAATATGTGAAAAATTTTTTATTTGTTATTGACTGAGAAAGAATTTTATGGTATTATTATGGAGGCCATGAAAAAGTATTAAATTTTGTTATGGATGTTTCTTTTATGTACCAGAGAATATCATTAGTCACAGACCTCACTCTTTTGTCCATATCACTTTTCAAATGTTGCCACTTAATATTATTGTCATGCATTATTTTTAAAGAATTGTAGTGAATATAAAAAAACAGATATTGCTGCGAAATGCTATTGCCATGTATGTTTTTTAAGGAAATAATGTAACAAAAAATCTATCAACATTTAGCACTTTATCCAGAATTCTAAAGATAGCCAATATAAAAATATTTTAAACATCCACATCCAGTTTTGTTGCCATTTGACAGAGTGTAAGCTGTTTAATTTTTATTTTGAATTTATTCTGCCTGTTATTAACTAACTGAGCAATTCAAAAACAGTAAGTGCAGTTCCTTATCTCATTTATTAATTACTTGGTTGACCTGTGAAATGGCAGTAGCTGGATTTATTAAAAGCATTATATATGTGTGTGTGTATGTATGTATATATATATATATATATACGTATATATATATATATATATATATAATTTATTTACTAAAGAAATATTGATTTATATTATCTCCTAAGATTAATTTTAGTAGAATTATCTTAAAAGAGTGAATCCATACTTAGTAAGTTCAATTTCGAAAATTGTTTTAATGTAACTTGAATGTACATTGTTAAAAATGTTTAATGGGGACTTGAATTAAATCATGAATAACAAAATTTCAATTGTAAAAAGAAATAAATTAAAAGCAAGTAATTAAATTAAATGCAAGTAATAATTGCCATTGATCAGAAATTAGTTGACTTTTCAAGGGGAACAAACCAACTCCTGTTCAATGAACAATAATTAAGAAATAAATACAAAGGTGTTTCGTGCTTTACTCGAGTAATAAGGTGTTGCCAAACCGGCAATTCAAGCTAGGCCAAACATTTCCGTGGATAGAAGGGATTAAGAACTAATGCAGAGAACCAAGGAACTCATTCTGTTTAAGCATTTTAGCTAATTCAATTTTGAGTGAAAAGCAATTTCTGCAGTAAAATTGATATTGCTTGAGTAATTGTCCCGCGACATCCTCGTGTTTATGTATTTTAATTCAAAACTATTTGTAAAAATTAAACATTGGAAATTGGCATTATGAAATATAATTCAAAGTAATTGAAATAAACATTAGAAAATTACAAAATATAAGAAATATAATGCAATCTTTGCAAAAACAAATCTAAAAATAAAAATTTAAAATTAAAAAAATGTATACAGTCAAAAGTCGTTAATCCGGACTCGTCGGGACTTCGGCGATTCCGGATTATCGATTTTTCCGGATTATAGATCATCAGTTTAAATCTCGTAAGATGGCATGCACAAATTCTAAAATTAAAAATATGAAACCGTATTTTAGGAAATAAAGAACAATTATGATCTAAAGCGTATCAAAATTTACATAAAAAGAATCTTAATATTTATTTGTTTGCTTTATTAAACATTTCTTTCAATGTAAGTTGTTTCGTTTTATGTGATAATACTTTCTCTTTAATTCTGTAAACAGACATAATTTCTTGTTCAGTTAAAAAGCTCCGCTGTTCAAATCCCGTAATTGCTGTGCCGAGAATACCGACTAACTTGTCAATCGAAATTTTTTCGTTTTCACTAACCTCTCTGTCACCTTCTTCATGTCTTTATCCATTTTTTGCAGCAATTCCACTTTTTGTTTGACGGACATCGAGACATACTCTCGTTTTGTAGATCCTTTGGGAGCTCCAGAATCGGAAATTGACATAATCGAAAGTTCAAGTTTACTTTTATAAAATTGCTCTTACAGTCTGCAAAAAATAATAAGCTGCATCCAATTCAAAGATGAAGGAATAACGCAAGTATCAACATTAACTGAAATAGATAATTGTATAATTTTAGCTTATACCGTCCGTTATACGTTAAACGCGCACGCGAAAACATATTCTGCACTTGCGCACACACATCTTACGCGCACACGTAAACGCCTATGCGCATGTATCAACGCGGCGCATGCACAGAAAGTTTTTAGCTTTGAGGTCCGGATTATAGATCATTCCGGATTATGGGCGTCCGAATTAACGACTTTTGACTGTATAATAAGAAAAGGGAATGTACATGAAGATATAAAGGCCAGAAAAAGCATTAATTAACTTACGTTCTTTCTAGAGGGAAGTGGGCAAAGTGTTCTCTTTGCGTCTGACTCTGAAGGGTTGTGTTTCCGAAATTCTTTATCGGCAGCGGGGGTTTGAATTATATCAGTCGGTAAGACTTGTGTGAAGTAATTTATGGTATGAAGTGACATTGAGAATGATTGTTTGTTTTCCTCTTCTATTTTTGTCCATTTTCTTTTAATTTCATAATTTTTGAAGAGGGGTTTTGCTTGTTTTAAATGTTTTGGTTTTAAAATTTTAAAATTTATTATTGCATTTCTATGATTATTTGAAATTTATTAATTATGAATTTCAATTTCTGGTCTTTGTGAAATATTAGCTCTAAATTTCTTACTTTATGTCTTAAATGATAATTTTTCTTCAGCTTAATGTGCAAAAATAACTAGGCATGTTTGTGTTTTGTTTTCAAAAGAATTATTTTGTAATTATATACAGTCAAAAGTCGTTAATTCGGACACCCATAATCCGGAATGATCTATAATTCGGACCTCAAAGCTTCAAACTTTCTGCGCATGCGTCGCGTTGATATGCTTGTGCGCGTGCACAAAATACATTTACGAGTGCACGTTTAATGTATAACGGACAGTATAAGCTAAGCTAAAATTATTTAATTATCTATTTTAGTTAATGTTGCAGATTGCGTTGTTCCTTAATCTTCAAATTGGATCCGGCTTATTATTTTTTGCAGACTGTTAGAACAATTTAATAAAAGTAAGCTTGAACTTTCGATTATATCAAATAGAATTTCTGATATATATTTATTAATATGTAAATGATCTACAAAGCAAAAGTATATTTTGAAGTTCATTAAACAAAAAGTGAATTGCTACAAAAAATGGATAAAGGCATATCCTTTGTTTATCTAAACTTTGTTTATCTTTAACGCCGTGGCGCCGCGCAATGAATTGGAAGTTGATCTGTCAGCACTATCCTTATTTTCAGGGCAGATGTTTTTATTTTATTTGGCTTATAATTCCTTATTAAATGTAGTATTTCATCTTGATGTACTCCATCTTTGATATGATTTAAATCAAATTCCTCGTCATTATAATTCGCTTCCGATAGCGAAGAAAGTAACAGAGGTTATTGAAAACGAAAAAATTTTAATTGACAAATTAGTCGGTATTCTCGACACAGCAATTATGGGACTTGAACAGCGGAACTTTGTAACTGAACAAGAAATTATGTCTGTTTAAAGAATTAAAGAGAATGTATTATCACATAAAAAACGAAGCAACTTAAACAACTTACATTGAAAGAAATGTTTAATAAAGTAAACAAATAAATATTAAGCTTTTTTTTTTTTTTTTTTTTGGTAAATTTTGATACCCTTTAGATCATAATTGTTCTTTATTTCATAAATTACGGTTTCATATTTTTAATTTTAGAATTTCTGCATGCCATCTTACGAGATTTAAACTGATGATCTATAATCCGGAATCGCCGAAGTTCCGACGAGTCCGGATTAATGACTTTTGACTGTATATATATTTAACAAACATTCATTATTCGTAAAAAGCAATATATATACCTTATTTGACGGAATATAAGACACACCCTTATTTAGATGGCCTCACACAAGGAAAAAAGTTTCAATAGCGTGGTTTCTTTTAGTTCTCACGTTTCGTAAAAGCCAAGTAAACAATTATTGAATGCAATTACCTTCACGTATAAAACACAGGTAACTTTTTTCAGACCAAATTTAGGAAAAAAAGTGCGTCTTATATGCTGTCAAATACGGTATATATATATATGAGGGTAAAGTGAAAAGTCCTCGCCCTGACAATAAAAGACTGTAACTTTCAGTTAAGAAATGATTTTATTTTTCTACATAATCTACCTTGACTTCAACACTCTTGGTCTAACGTTTCTCCAACATCAATATTCCTTTCCAGAAGTGAGAATCTGGAAGGTTGTGAAAATATTGAATTTTTTTTTTCAAGTTTTGGAACAGATGGAAGTTTGAGGGTGCGGCATCAGGAGAATAGGGAAGATGGCTGAGCAAATTGTACTCCAAATCCTACAGTTTTCCTATCGTTAACGCCTCCTTGTGCACAGGTGTGTTGTCGTGGTAAAAGATGATTTTTTTCCTCGCAAATTTTGACGTCCAACTGGTCAAGAAGGTTGCAGAAATATTCACCTGTAATTGTTCTGCCCTTTGCAAGATTATCAATTAAAAGAATCCTCTCCGCATCTTGAAACACTTTGTGAAGGTCATAGACCTTGCCGGCAATGCAATCAACTTCTTTGGCGCTGAACCATCGGCTTTCACTTCATTGCTTGGACTACTGGTTCATTTCTGGCATGTGGTGGACACAGGCCTCATCCATGGTGACAAATTGGAGCACAAAATCAGTCAGATCCCTGCTGAATCGGTCCAAAGATTGCTGTGAAAATCATTTGCACATTTGCTTTTGATCAACATTCAGCTAATGCAGCACCCATCTTGTGCAGAGCTCTTGCATCCCTAAATCTTTGTGCAAGATGTTTCACACCCTTTCTTCTGATGTCCCCATAGCTTCAACTATCTCACTCACCTTCACTTGCCTGGTGTCTAACATGATATCATGCTTTTTTTTTATTGTTTCCGGTGTGGTTGCGGTTTTTAGCCTTTCTTCACATGAGTCATCTTCGAGGGATGTGCGATCACATTTAAATTCAGCTGCCCACTTTTTAATGGTTAACATGGAAGGAGCAAAGTCCCTGTACACTTTTGTCAACTTTGGATGAGTCTCCTTAGGAGTTAATCCATCCAAAACGGAAGAATTTTATGACCACACAATATTCAAGTTTATCCATTTTAATTAAAAACACGCAAGATGTCTACTGCGAAAATTCCTGTAAACAAACTACTTGAGAGAACGAGTTGAAACTGGTCATATGAACCCAGGCGGGAAACATAAATTTTTGCTGATTGGAGTGCCATCTGTGGGTCAGGCCGAGAACTTTTCCCCTTATCCTCGTGTATATATATATGAAATAAACAGCAGCAAGGAAAAGACAGGAGCAGTGTTGATGCGTACGTAGATCCATATTGAAGAGGAAGCATTTTGATTGCATTCTAAGCTAATAGGTTGACTTCATAATATCTAAGAAACTTAGCAGTCGAGGCAGTTTTAATTCCATTTTTATTTGCAACTGACTTCTGTAGTCCCAGTTCGCTTGGCACTCTAGCGGTGTCTTTTTACAGAACATTTACATTTTTGATATTATTGCAATAGCAAGCAAGATAGCAAAGTTACATCCTAGCAGGGTAGAGAGCAAAGCTGAAATGTGTAGTTATGCAAGATGGAAGCACGCAAAGAGAAAAGTTGAGTTTAAAAGTTTCAGTTTCCAGCTATTACGCCATCAGCGCTGCTGAAGCCATGTAAAATAGAATGATCTAGTAATGATGCAATCCCAAGAAGTTATTATAATTTTTGAACAGAAAGGGAGAATTAAAGTTTTACTGTTTGTTTAAATTATAATTTTGATTCACATATTTTTTACGATGGCTTTGCTGTAAGTGAACAGGCAACCTCTAATTAACTTTCAACAATATCCGGATCATCCCCCTAAACCAGTACTTTCGATAACTTTCTGGCATGTTATGTAACTCCTGCTATAAATGTAGAGTTTGTGCCATTTTTCATTAGACCGCTTTCTCCTTTTACTGCTGCCGCTCTTCCCATCTATCTTTCCTTGCTATTATTTCACACACACATATATATATAGTAATAAATTTAGGAAGCTGGCTGCAAAATTGGTTAGTTTGAAAAGAGAAATGGGCAACAAAAGTGATTCATTGCAAAAGTTTGAGAATAATATTCCTCTTGGGGAGAAGTCTATGGCAAAATTTTAACATTTGATTGGGAATTCTAAAAGATATGCTTTGTGCTGTTTAAAAAAAATTGGGATATTTTTCTGTTGAACATTTTGCAGCATAAGTGTGAAAAAGGTGATTTTTAATATGAAAGCTAAAAAGGCAAAAGTGTTGTAGCAATGGGAGTGAGTCCAAGAGCAGGTAGATAAACTGTGAACTGAATGAGAGCATAAAAAAACCTTAACAAACCCCCTGGTATGATGTTACTTAAAAAAATTATTGATTAATTTTTATGTCATAGAATTCATAATGTGCTGCTGTTTTCAAAGTCACTGTTGCCTTTTATGTAATAGCTTTATGAAAAATTAACTGCCAACTTTTTTAGGGATTGATGCAGAATATTTGAAAGCATAGTTTTAATTGGGAAATCTGAATTTTGACAGTATTCTGCAGTTAACATATATTTCTTTTCTTTAATTCAAACATTTTTTAATAGGTATAGAGCAAGATGCTAATTCCATATATTGCAAATATATTGCTCTTGATGCATCTTTTCCAGTCGGTGTGAGTGAAGAACTTAGAACAGCAATAAAAAGTAAGATTTCTATTATAATTTTCTGCATGTAAATATTTTTCTGGCTAATATTTTTATTTTCTTTTTGATGCTAACTATTATAGATACATCTTTAAAATAATTTATCTAACAGAGTTGTACTTATGCCATAACTGCTATTATTGTTTTCTTAGATGAAATTGTATGCTTCCATCTCTAGTGTGAATTAGTGTCATTTCTTATACTTTTTACTAAATCATTTTGCCAGCAGTTTATACTAAAGAAGAGGTAACAATACAGATGCTGTAAAACAGAAATTTGTTGCCAGAAATTTTTTGTTTTTGAGGCTTTTACTAAAATAGGCAATGGTGTGCAATTGATCATCATTTTCTTACAAAAGAACAGCTCCAGTTCCTTCATTGCTACTGTATGTATTGAGGATTATCTATTGTGGAAATGGAAGTCAAAGTGTCTTTCAGAGCTTTAAACATTTCTTCACACTCATCAATGTATGAAAACTTCTACATTGCTTGTCAGGCAGTGTAAAGGTCTTGCAGTTTTAGGAAAACCTTTGACAAATCTTCGATAATAAGTGCAGAGGCTGAGAAATCTTTTAAACTGAAGCACATCTTTAGGGTGACACTGGTCATGAACTGCTTTGATTTTCTCCTCTGTAAGTACACCTTTAACAGAGATAATATGACCGAGGTAGCTAACTTCTGGTTGAAATAATTTATATTTTGAAGGACTGAGTTTTAAATTGGCTTCACTGAGCTTCTGTAGCTGTTTTTTGATATTACATTTGTTTCTCAAAAGTTTGACTGTTGTCAAGTACTGAAAAAAAAAAAAAAAAAACTTCAAAGTTGCTGTTTTAGATGTCATCAATGGAAAGCAGAGATCTTTGATTGTAATGTCATTTAGATATCTAAAATCATCATAAAATTACGTGGAAACCCATCTAAAATGATAGATGATGCCTAAGGACTAGCTGAAGGCTCAATATTTTAAATTCTTCTATTAAACAACTTGCAGCTTTAATTTGATTAGCATTAAACTCTGTAGTTGCAAGTAAATCTTTTAATTCAGATGGACTGTGCTTCTGATCAACAGAATTTTGCACTATACTTGTCACATGGAAACTTGAAGCTATGTTTTCTCCTTTCGTAAAATAATGTGGCTTATGTTTTTTGTTGGGAATTCTGACAGGGTCATTTTCTATTATTATGTCTACTAGGGCAGCTGCAATTTAAAGTTCCTTCGAATGTATACTTTCTTGAGGGATATCAGTAATTCTTACTCGCAGCTTTTCAGCAGTTTTCACTGTTTTGCCGATGAAGCATTCCATTTTAGAAAGAATTGTAATATTCTTGTGAGCAGTTATTCCAATAGCAGCTCACTTCATTTCCACCTACTCTAAACATATGAGGTCTGTCCAGAAAATAATGTCATACATTTTATCGCAAAGCCTTTAACTTTGCAGTGCACGTTTTCTACCCTGACTGATGGTGGTGTAAATCAATTATCAAGCGAGCATTTGTTTCAGTGGTCTCTGAGCTCACAGAGGTGTAGGGTGGGTGATTTCGTAAACCTCTGTTTCATGTCTTGTATGAGAGTTTACTGAAACAAACATATACGATAAAGTTTTGTGTGAAACTCGGCAAATCTAAGTGGAAACTTTTCCAGTCGTTAAACATGTCTTTGGGCAGGAGTGAGCATCATAAAGCCTACACATGGTATAGCTTTTGGAAAGCTGTGAAGAGGTCAGTGATGAAGGCTGTGCTGGGCACATGCCAACTTCCTCAAACGAAGAGAATGTGATTTCTATGAAAGAACTTTTGCAGACTGTCAAATGAGTGTTTATTTAGTGGTTGATATGTTAAATATTCCAAAAGCTATTGTCTGAAATCGTGACCTAGGATATGCATATGAGAAAAATATCGTCCCAAGAATTTTGACCAACAGCCAAAGTATTTCCTGAGTGGAAATTTGTCAAAATGTTTTGGAAGTGTGTGAAAATGATTCTCACTTTTTGTACAATATCATGGGTGATGGAGCATGGATATTTCAGTACAACTCCAAAACGAAGAGCTTAAGTGCTGAGTGGCAAATTTGAGCATCCCCTCACCTCAGAATTTAAATTTAAAACCAAATGAGAAATATCTTTAAAAAATCTAAACCCAACTCATTGTTGAAGTTGGATTACTTCGCTAAAGGCAGTAAAATTACGCTATGGTGATACATATGGTCTTTATCAGTCCAGCCACTATCAACCGTAGTAACTAGTGCAAAAAATGGTAAAACTAATAAAGACTCAGACTACTTTGATTAATTTTCTGAGATTATTTAAAGCATTAAACTTTATATATATTTTAAGTTTTGCCCAAGGGCTTTGAAATTTCTAACTAAGCCACTGCACACAGGTGGCATGCCATACGTATAAATTGCATAACTTCTGCTAAATGTAATATGTAAGTGTCATCTTGTTAAATAATTGCAGTTTAGGCCTACATCTACTATACTGATTACTTGTTTATCTGGAAATAAATAATTAAGTGGTATTAATTTTTCTTTTTATACTATATTTTTAAAGCAACATATTGATTTAATTAGGTAGCTTGCTTTTCATTGTAATCAGAAACAAGTGAAATGCAATCAGAACCATGCTGTCATCAAATATTCACCTGCACTTTTATTTTCTTAATATTTATCCTAAAATATAAGTGGGGAATTGTACATTTTTGAGTAACTAAAGTGCCTATTTAAAAGTTAATATTTCTTATTAAAAACAATTAATCAACATACATATTTAACTTCTTGCAAGACTAAGTTTATAACAGTTTTCTGACCTTAAGTAGGAATCTAATGGCATGGCACATTGCCATTTTCTAAGTTAAATTTGCTTTTTTTAAAAAAGTAACATCACTGATTTAAACAAAAAAATTCCCATATAGGCAGTCAGATGTTCTTCAAAATTAGAGTTGTTTCAAAATTAGAGTACACATAGAAAATCCCGTCGACCATTTTTGGGGGGGGGGTGTGGGAAGAGCTGATTTTTCACTAATGATGGAAAAGCTTTCCTTAAAAAGCACTTGGTTTAGTGTGTTCTTTAAAGAAAAGTTTTATCAGCTCTATTTTTCAAATTCAGTTCTTTATTTATTTATTTATTTGACTCAGATTTGGGACATGCCAACTACAAAAGAGAACGCAGTTGAATATAGATATATATTTTTTAATATGGAATCCTACCAGCATCCACAAAGTTTAATGGGCAAGATATCATGCTTGAAAACAGACAAGCAGTGTTGCAATGTTAAGACTTGTGAAAAGTTAATATCAGTTCAGAAAAGCACATGGTTCCAGGTTCTATTTAATTTTTTACTGTTATCATCTGCAGCTGGTGCAAAAATGGATGACTGTGGAAATTGAATGGGAAAATGAACAATTAATTAGATTTAAGTAAAAGACAGTTATAAATTGGAGCTGTGACAACTACTTGAGCGGTGCAGGTTTTTTTTTAATCTGTCATGAAGACCGGTATTTAAACAACTTTTATTTGTTGAATTTGTATTTATTTATTTTAGCCTCTATTTTCAAAAACTTTACTTTATTAAGATGACATTTATATTATTAAAGGAAATGAGAAAGTAAAATATCTTAAATTATTAGCTAACATACCAAATAACAAAAAATCTCATAACTGTATAAAGTTGGTCATAGCACTCAGAGGGTTAAATGATGTTTGTGCAGACAACTTTTTATCAAGGCTAAAGAAAAATACCAGAGGGTCTAACTAGTTGAAAAACCATTTGACCTAGTGTAAAAACCAAGTAAGTAGAATACTGAGCAATTCATAGTTTGGTAGAACAGGGAGAACATCGAGTGTTTTACTATAAGAGTTTCTGAAAGAAGATGACTACCCTTTTGCAAGCAGCAAAAGAAAATATATATATATATATATATATATATATATATTAAAAAAAAAAAAAAGGATTTATGGTTTATTTGAACTCATGATAGTATTATAAAACTGTCAAATTAACAGTTGTCAGATTTGAACAGTCAAAGTTGTAAATTACTGATGTAACTTGTTGATCTGAATATATAAGAGTGTGTTTCCAAACCAGTGAATAACTGTGGGTCTCTGCTTAAGGGCATAACAAGAAACAGTCGAAACTGCACACTAGTACTTAGATTTTTATTTGAATGAATTTATGTGTTGTTGGCTTTGCAAAGAAAAGCATTCAAAGCATTAATAATTTTTGGCCACCACAATGACTGATATGTGCTTGGTGGGATTTTCGCCAATATATCTTGGTTGATGGAATTTTTCATAAGTACTAGGATTAATTTCCTGATATCAAAGTATTTGCTGAGATAATTTAAGCTAATAACTCATCCACTCAAATAATATTTTATTCGTGAAGACTTATTATTTATATTTAGTATTATCCGTTGAATTAAAAAGGTTTAATATAATATTTTATTATATGTTTTATTGTAGTCTCTTGCTTTAACTGTGTGTCAGAATTTGTATGCTTGTTTAATTTATAATGCTTAACTGCAAATTAGAAATTATATTTTTTAAGATGTTGAGGTATATAGTTTGTGTGCTGAGTTATTTGAGTAAAGTACAGAATTATGTTTTGTATAACAGATGATATATTCAATTCCTCTGGTGATATTGATCCACAGTGTTTTGTTCCTGCTCAAGATTTTGTTTTTAAGCGAATGGAGAAAGAGTATGTATTAATATTTATCCCCTTTTTGAAAAGATTCTTGTGTTTGATTTAGTAATTAGATGCATTAGCATAAATTTCATATCAAATTTAAATGTAGTATGCTAAAATGTAAAAAATTTCCTCTTTCTCTTTCTTTAAAGCTTCCTCATGCAAATAATCCCAATTGACTTAATTTGCATCTTACTTCCTTTGTTAGAGGAAATTATAGATGTAATTTTTCCTGTAAAACAAATGTAAAACATCTGTAGCATGAGCAGAAATATGTTGCACTGCATAAATCTCAGTCTGTGAAATCTACAAATAATGTGAACTTTTTTGGATGTGGATGCAGGGGCATGCTGACTGAAGCTAACAACACATCTCAGAAATATGACTTCACAAGAAAAATTCACTGAAAATTTGTGTCTATCGAGATTTTCATTGAATAAGTTGCTCACTTTCTGAGTTTGGTAAATTGCACTTATTATGCCATGGAAAACTCATGATAACTGTTGAAGAATAAAACATACATTTTATATAAAAAAAGACATGAAAATATGTAATTAAAAGATTTTAATTCTCAGCAAATTCAAGATTTCTACATGCATAGATATGCAATTTTGAAATGTTTTCTTCTGAATAGGCAGGAAGCATATGCATTTTTTGGCAGTTTCTCAAGTTATTACTTTGAGTCATTATGTTTTCAAAGTAATCCAGTAGTAATTGCTTTCAGCAGTAATCATTTTTAAACACATAATCTAAAACAGATTTTGGCCTCCTTATGTCATCACAAAAGTGTGCAAGATATCAGTTCTTATTTTTCAATCATTAATCTTCTAATTGTTAGTTTCACTGTTTTTCACAGTATCACGATCAACAACATCTTCTCTGTCCAGCAGTAAATCATGTTCAATTCCATCCATTGTGTATGATATGCCCTTACTTTAAAACTTCATCAAATACTGTCCTGAGATACATTTCCTTATGTTGAGAGCTTTCATGGATTTATAACAGCCTATAAATCATCCACTTTCCCCCTACTACATCCTTTCAATTTTTCCATCATAAAAGTGCTTGTTCTGATACTGCGTGGATAAATTTTTTTATCCTGTTGTATTTCTTGCTGAAAATCAAAGCACTTTTTACATGACTACATATTATTGGGTTTTAATAACAGTTGCCCGCCCCTGCACTGTCTCCACAAACAGTTCACATTAGCTTGTTTAATTATATTTAGTCAAACGATTTTTGGCATTTGAAAGATAGAGACTTGATTTAGAACATTGTGTTGTGAAATTTGTAAAAACAAAAAACATTAAATACAAGGTGTCTGAAATGGAACTATTATGCTACCAGATTAGAACCATCATTTACTTCCAGTTCTGTAGCAGAAAGTCAGCTATAGAATGTCACCAAATGTACTGACTATTTGTTATGTGCAAATAGTGAGTACATTTAGCTTTAAGGTACTAATATTGTATCATGTGACACTATGAAGGTTTGGTACTGAAAGTTCAAAAGCAAGGATTGTGACATTTAAGAAGCAAAGCGCTTTGATCGGCCTACTGATGTTGATGAGGCCCGCCTGTGAGAACTTGTATACTCGAACTGTATGATCAGTATACTCGAGAGTAGTATATGCTCAGTGTACTTGAGTGCTACTCGAGAACTTGCTAAGCAAATTGAACGTTAGTGCCATGTACATTAGTTGTGCTATACATCGCAAAAACTTGACGTACTAGTTCAATTACTGGGTGCTGCATGAGCTGACTCAAGAATATAAGGACAGATGTGTTCGGGTCTGCGCTAATCTGTTCGAATATCAATGCAAGGGCAAAATTCTGGGCTGGAACTTCACTTGTAATGAAAAGTGAATTTACTTCAACAACACAGGCCAAAAAGGGAGTTGGTTTGTACCCGGTTAACCCGCCAGCAGCATCACAAAATGCAATTTGACAAATAAAAAGATCATGCTTTGTATCTGTTGGGATTACTTAGGTATTATCCTTGAAGAGTATCCAGAATAAAACCCTTGACAGCAAGATGCCGATCCATGTTGGCGTTACTATCAAGGAATAATGTCGAACTGAGTTCTGACACAAAAAGGTAATGTTCCATCAAGATAATGCAAGTCTGCATGTGTCTGCATTCATTGGCTGCACTCTGTATGAACTCGGGATCTTTTGCTACACCCACCATGTAGTTCCAACATCATTCCATTGTGCGCAGGATGTCCGAAATGAGGATGGATTTTGGACTTGTGACTACCAAGTTTCTGTGCCTAAGGTTTTGAAAAACTACCAAAACATTGGCAGAAAATCATGTAACAATTTGTGAAACGCAAGACTGCTCTGAAAATTGATTTTTCAATCTGATATATCATGCCTTTTGCATATCTGATTGGAAATCAAAAAATTCATTTCAGGTGCTTTTTTTTTTTTTTTTTTTTTTTTGAAAACCAGGGCCAAAGAGTTTAAACAGCAAACGTTATAGTTAATATGCAGTTTTATAGAACCTCTTTTTTCAAGGTATTCAAACAAGGGGATGTGCATAATTGCTTTTTATGAAAAAATTAAATCTATTGCAACAGCTATTCTGTCAGTTTATGAAGTCAGTATGATTTTTTCTTTCTAGATTCTTTATAAAGTTTTAAATTGATGAAATGCTTTCCAGTATTAATAATTTTGAAATGTGAGCAAAATACTTATTAGCTCATACGAATTTGAATAATCATATTCTTCAAAATTAAACCTATCTGGATTGTTTTGAAGATTTCAGAGGCTCAAACTTATGTTTCTAGAACTAATGTTATTTTCCTAGTGAGTGAATGTTAAAAATCACCAAACACAGGTAGTTTGACTTGATTCAAATCCTACCAGTTGGACTAGTTGCATGAATTTTTCATAGTTTTCTCCATTGTAATAAAATTAAAAGTCAACTCCTTTCCAAAGTTTTCCATGAAGACATTTCTTTCCTAAGGCAGATTGCCTTTACATGCTTTGTTGCATTAAAAAAAAAATCTGATGTGTGCACCAAATGACTTCTTTGTATGGAATAATAAATTATACCCATTTTTTATTCCATTTCATTTAAACTTATTGGATTGAATTAAATCTACTTCGTCGATAGCGCACAAACCACAATAGAATAAATGCACTCTTTAAAATTCACTATATTTGTTTACCATAGCGACACTCTGGCCCTAGGTTCACTTAACAGCGTTACATTTCATTCATTTCTAACTCGGAATGCACAAAATTTATGTCATCTTAAGAATTATCTAATTGTTGCCACATGTTCTATTCAAATGCTATAATAAATCTAAAACGATGTATAAAAGAAATTAAGCAAAGAACAACAACAACAAAAAAAAAAAAGGGAGAGTTTTTCACAGACGCTTCAGTATTTCTCATTCAATTAATTCAGTTCTCTCTTCGCGACAAAACAAAAATACACTAAAACTCAAGATGTCTGTATTGAAAATTGTGAAGTAAATCTTAAACATTTATTTCCTCGAATAAATTCCAGAATGAATTAAGCATGATTTAATTCGCAGTAATAAAAGAAGGTGTTATCTTTGTTGTTGTGAAGCTTAGTCTCTCTAGATTGACAACCAATCTATTATGTTGTTTCAAATGTAAACAAATATGTCCACCATGTTATTTAAAAATTAGGCTTAACCGTACTTAAACAGCTTTTAAATTGTTGATAATTTTACAACTATTGCTTGCAGATTTACTAAAGGCATAAAAACCTTAACTGGAAGATAAAAACAACATAATTCAATCATTTTTAAATCAAAAAATGTACAATTTACAAACATATAAGAGTAAAGAAACTGATATCAATGAGCCGGGTAACAAAGTGGATATATATATATATATATATATAAATATATTTATATACGTTTGGTGCGGCCGACTGGAACCAAAATACGAGGGGCTCATCTACATGTTATAGCAGTCCTATATACAAAATTTCAACATTCTTAGGCTACTCGTTTTTGAGCTATGCGAGATACATACATATGTTCCTACGTACGTACACACAGACACCACAAAAAAGTCTCTTTAAAATTCATTTTAAATTAGTTTAGGGTTTAGTTGGTTTTAAATTTGTTCATTTTAAAATTTAGGGGGAAAAGAATCCTTTATCCTGTTCTAACATACAGATGTCACTTAAAAACATCGTTAAATTGCATTCGATAGCGGTCAAAATGGATATTTTCATTGAAATATGCTGCCTGAAACTTTTTGCGATTACAATACTTCCTTTTTACTTCGTACTAGGAAGTAAAAAACTCCACCTAATGTTTTATATACCGATTTTATATTGTATTTTTTAATTAATCAGTGTAGTTATTTTTAAATATTTTTCTTTGTAGAATTTTATTTTAATTGTATGAATTGCATGGTTAAATTATATTTTTCCAAATAATTATTTTTAAACTTTAATTTATTTGTTCTGTTTACTTTAATTATATTTATTAATGTAAATGTTTTGAGAATTTTATTTTATTTATTTAAACAGCATTTCTTTCAAATGTTACCCAGTATATGCCATGATGCATTTGAAAATTGATATATTAAAAGAGGAAATACAAGAGTCAAATAACCTAAGATAATGCGACAAGATTTAGGAAAAGAAGACAGAAGTATAAATTTTAAAATTTAATTTATCATGAAATAAAAACAATGCCAGATTTTTAAATAAGGAGTAAAGCTCAGATTTCTAAAATATTGCAGATTTGAATATTTTTAATTTGTATATACTTACTATCTGTGCACATGTAACAATGAATTTTTATCATTGCCTTGCTATATTTATCTGGATTCTAGACATAAAAAGGTGTTCCAGTTTTTGACTTGCACTTTCATATAATGCTTTAATTTATATTCAGATTTTGACATTCATTCTAGAATATTAATCCAGGAGTGGCATCAGTATTAAAAAAGTTACGTAATTAGGAATATTTACTGTTGCAAGTGCTTCCATATGAAAAGTTTTGAGGTAGCAATTGAAATTTACTGTTTATTTTAAATATACAATAAAACTCCTATTAAAAACATAATAAAACAGTTTTAATTCACTTATCATTAATCAATATAATTATAGTTCATGAAATACTAAAATTTTATTAATATACTTTTGGTACAGCAAGTTTGATATTTTAAAACCTAATTCATTTTAATTAAACAGTTACTTTTTTTATCAATTATTATTATCAATTAGCAGTTATTTGTTATTTTTATCTAATTACAATTTTATTATCAAACCAGCATTTTCAGTTTTAAAATAAATTGATTTAAATGAAATTAAAGTAAGAAATTGCGGACGATAACATGACAAAGATAAAAATTTACTTTTATGAACATAGAAAAAGGGAGGGAAAAATATATTAAAAATTCAATTCATAAATCTTATAATTTAAAAGATTGCTTTTTAATAAATATATATCATGCATCATTAGTAAAACTAAGAAAAAATTCCACATAAGTAATTATCAGGAAAAATTATTTTGAAATTTAAGGTTAAAAATAACTGTGGCAATTCATTGAAGATTGTAAATAAGTGCTTAAATGACATTTGGCATTATTATCGCTTATAACAAAGATTCCAAATTTCAAAACTTACCAATACGTAAATTCATATACAGCATCAAAACATTATGAGCATCCCCACATTTTTTAATGAACTCGTCTGGGTGACGGGGAGGGCATGTAATTAGGTGGGAATGGTGTTTAATTGCTGCTGGAGAAAGTAAGGAATCATTCTTGTACTTACTTTTGTGAGTGATGGAAAAGGATCTAAGCGAATTAGATAGAGGGCAGATTGTAATGTTCCAAAATCTCAGAACAAGTGTCTCCGAAACTGCATGACTGGTGTGTTGTTCATGATCTACCATCGTTAGTATTTTTTAGTAATTTTTAGTAAAAGTAATAACTGTTGTTGAGATTTCATTAGTAGAATATGTTCTCGCTTGCAACTGACAAGATACACATTTATTGAAATTTTTTGGGCATATTTAAGATTATCCTTTTACTGACATAGTTGGCCAATAAAAAAATTATCTTTTAAATATATTTTGATTCTCCCCCCCTTCCCAGATGACCTTCCCTGTACTTAAATGTAAAATTCTAAATATTACAATCTTCTGTCTGTTAGTTCTACTAATTGTGAAATTCAATCAAAATATTATGATGGTACAAAAATGTTCTCAGTAGAATAATCATTTGAATATTTTTTGATATTTTCCCAATAATTAGCTAAAGATTCATCAAATTCTTGCTGAAAAGGAAACTGTTAGAATGATAGAAGGCCATTCAATTTTTTGCTGTAAATACTAATTATATTAGGTACTAACTTTAAGTGCATAATTGTCATTGTGCTCAAAAAAATTTTCATTTAGTTAGTTCCATGCAGTAAAAATTATCTGTTCATCTAGACATTATCCCTTCTACTTCAGATTCTACATTTTATATAATTTTTTTATATGAAATGTGATTATTCTTATATGAAATTTTTTTATATGAATGCATACCAATAAGTCATTCCTTAAGAAGTCTTTATGACTGTATCTATCAGTACATTTACAGCCTGATTATAATTTTCTTTGATCAGAGAAAAACATTTAGCAACTTAATGTTGTACCATCTGCTAATAAAGTGAACATACAATTTTTGTAAGTGTAAATTCTGGTTAATATTAATGCTGACAGAAGATTAATATTAATGTTGCTCTTGTAGGTTTTTTTACACAATTTATTGATTATCATTTCAGACAACAATACAACTGCTTTTATCATTCCTATACTTCTGTTAAAAGACTATTTATAATAAAGATTTGACTGTTTTATTACAGTTCATTAGCTTAAAAAATATACCTTCAGTTTTCATGCTAAATAGAATTATCTATCAACAAAGTTTATTTCATTAAATATTAATGTATGTATAATGCAATTTAATAGAATACTACAATATTTAAATTGCGACTTTCCTTTTTTTTTTTAAATATAAATTAGCAAATCATATTACTCATGAAAAAATGGATTTCAAATCAAATTTTCACAATATGATGGCATGTTATTTTACTAATACAAAATTGCATCTATATTATTTTCCAGATATTTCCCAAATTTTTTAAGAAGTAATTTTCATTGCAAGCACCAGATAGATGTACTTACTAGTGGAAATGTATTTCTTGCTGATGTCCTTTATAATGATTCTGCACTTTTCTATTTTATGGAGGTAGTCTTTTATTTGAGTAATTTTATTGTATAATACTTGCTATGTTTCAGATTTCCTCCCACACAAAGAAGTATTTTTGTAAGAGTTTAAAAATATGTTATATAAGAGAAATATTAATTATTTTTATAATTGTAATTTGTTGGGAAAGTTTTAGTGTTATGCATTATAAGGATTATAGTTCAGGTATTCAGTGTATTCAGTGCTGTATGACTGACATGCAGGAAATATATGCTGTAGAGAGAGAGAGAGAGGGGGGAAAAATAAATAAAATAAAAGGCACCAGAATATTGACCCTAAAAGGTTTTCTGGTAATCATTTTTTATTTATCTTTTTGTTAAATGATTTTAAACCTTTTTTATTTGTGATTTTTTTTTTTTTAATTTTTTTAAGTGTATATAGCTTCATTATATTCTATACATATTTAGCCATGCAATCTTTAAATCTCAGTATGTAGGGGTCATATATCGGTAACATTCTAGTCATATATGCTACACTGCCTATATATATTAATCTACTGTGAACATATATGCTATACATTGTTAGTATTTAAACATTTAGAATTTATGTATGTGTTAAACAACCCTCCAAGTGGCCTAGGATTCAGCCCTCAAACCCTAAAATTACTAAAACAAACAGAAGTGCCATTTTCTTGATAATAATTCCAAAATGATTTTGTACCAATTTGTACCTTGATTTGTTTTCTTGCTATATAATATGTAATATATATATATAAGTATTCGGTTTTGAGGGCTGTAAAAAAAATTGCAGCGAAAATGTATGCGCGAAAGCGCCAAATCTAGCAAATGTGCCCATTTTACAGCGGGCCAAATCTCGTGTACGCGCTGATTTCAGATTGCATAAGTTTATATAGTTCTATATTTCTTAAGATGCCACTGAAATATTAGTTTAATTTTTAATTCCTTTTTTGATATCCTAGGGATTTAACAATTTGGGAATTGCCTATGATGAAAAGTCTGCGATAGAATTTTGGGTAAAGTGCAGAATCACCCACTGCTTGACGAGTTTTTAAGAATTGCTCATACTCGATATCCATGTACACATCGACTTATTTTCACTTTAAAAAAAATCCCAGAATTGCACAAAAATAGCACTGCGCACACCCTTGACTTTATCTATGTACACATCGACCTATTGTCACGTAAAAAGTAAAAGAAAATTGACAAAATTCCAATTGTTTTTACCCTTGTAAAAAGCGGCAAAGAAATAAGCGGGCGATTCTGCCCTTTATCGAAAATGTTTTCAAAGAAAAGGCATCATTCATTATAGAAAATTATGTTTGAACAACCAACGAGATGACATTATGCTTTAGCGATAACTTGGTAGCGAAATATTATATGAAATTAACCTTTCATCTAAATTAAAACATCAATATTTAGATAGTTATTTACTATTATACTTCCTTTCTTGCATTAGGGTTGCCGCAGTTACTTTTGGCAGCATTGGCATCAACAATAGTGTGGCGATTTTTTACGGTCCTCAAAACCGAATAGTACCAAAAAAAAATACAGATGTAAAATATAAAAAAAATACGATGGCTTTGCTCTTCGTGAACACACAACCTTCAGTTAATTTTCTGCAATTCAGGATCTTCACATTAGATCAGTACCTTCTAGAATTTGCTAGCCTATTACATAACTGCTACTATAAATACTGAATGCACACCATTTTGCGTCAGAAGCTCTCCTTTCCTCGTGTGGTGTACTCCACGCTGCTCTGTCCATCCTTCTTTTCATTGTTAGAATGTTATGATGCAGAAAGTCAAAATTTAATTTACTTAGTAACTCATTATTGAATATGTAATTTTATAGAACTTCGTTGGAAAAGGAAATTGATCTGCTATTTGAATTAAATATGTGCAATTAAAAGTGAAATTCCTCTGTGTGTCTTCTTTGGATATTGCCTTACCACTCTGCTAAAACCATGCCTGAACTCTGATGCCAAACTTCATGACTGCCACTTTAATTGTGTGTGTATATGCCACTTTGTCTGGACACATTTCTAGATGCATATCTGTGTACTTAAAGATATCATTACTAATACTTTTTAATGTGTATATACGAGTATATTGTTTGGCTGCTTGGAAGGTTAAATCATTGCAATACATGTGTATTTCAAAGTTGCTAATGCATGCACTCAGTCAGACTACTCTCATTTATAAATTTCTAGTTGTTTATCTGCTCAAAATTCAGCAAATTACTGAATACTAAGGAACAGATTAGAAATAATATGAAATACAAAAGCAATAAACAAATATTAAATAACAAAAACATTAATCAGGCATGTGATAATACCAAGTTATTCAAAAGAAATATACAGTCAAAAGTCGTTAATTCGGACACCCATAATCCGGACCTCAAAGCTACAAACTTTCTGCGCATGCTTCGCGTTCACGCATGCGCACAGGCGTTTACGAGCGCGTAAGACCCTTACGGCTGCGAATATGTTTGTGCGCATGCGCGTTTAATGTGTAACGGAGTTATACGCTAAGCTAAAGTTATCTAATTCAGTTAATGTTGCAGATTGCGTTGTTCCTTAATCTTCGAATTGGATCCGGCTTATTATTTTTTGCAGACTGTTAGAGCAATTTTATAAAAGTAAGCTTGAACTTTCGATTATGTCAAATAGAATTTCCGATATATATTTATTACAAAGCGAAAGTATGTTTTGAAATCCGAAATCTGTTTATCAATTTCACGCTGCTCTGCGGCAGAGGGGGGGGGGCAGAAACGTCATTCTGTTTAATAGAATTAAAGAGAAAGTATTATCACATGAAACGAAGCAACTTACATTGAAGGAAATGTTTAATAAAGTAAACAAATAAATATTAAGCTTTTTCTTTTTGTAAATTTTGATACCCTTTAGATCATAATTGTTCTTTATTTCATAAATTACGGTTTCATATTTTTAATTTTGTAATTTTTGCATGCCATCTTACCAGATTTAAACTGATGATCGATAATCCGGAATCGCCGAAGTCCCGACGAGTCCGGATTAACGACTTTTGACTGTACAATAGAATAAACAGACACAGTAAAACCTTGGTTCACGAACTTAATGCATTTCTGAAAAGCAGTTCATCTCCTAAATATTCATAAACTGGGGGGGAGGGGAATTTCCGTAGGAATTAGTATAAGGTAAATTAATCTGTTTCTGAATCTCAAATTATTGTTTAGAAAAGAATATGTAAGTTTTGTATTTGTAATGCAAAATCACTGGAATTCTAACACATAGACTATATGACTGCATGCAAACAACTTTATGGATAGAAAGTAACTTTAAGCTGTGGTATGATGAAATATTATCTAGGGGCAAAAAAAAAACAATTAGTTTCATTGCAGATTAATATAAAGTTTAATATGCTGTATAGTATGCCTGTTAATAAATGTAAATACTGTATTACTATTATTCATCAGCAGAATGCATATAAATTTTATGTAAAAATGTATGTTCCTAATGAAAAAAATTTAAACTTTTTTTTGTTTTATGAGTGGAAAGAATTACACTTGTAAATATTTTCAAGTTAGCTGTACGGCCCACTGAGTGTAAAACTTTGTAGTCTGCCCCTTTCCCATACCCCCCCCCCAAAAAAAAGGTTTGTGACCTCTGTGCCAAAAAAGTGAATCCATTACTTCCATTTAAAGTCAAGAACTCTGTAACAAAATACCATATGTACTTGTGTATTTCTCCCCTAGTTGTTTCAGCATGTGATTTAGAAATTTCTGGTTTATCATAGGAATGTAAATTGTATTTACAAATAGCAATTTATTTTATGTAAATTAAAAGAATATCATTAAAATTCATAAGCTGTTTGAAATACATAATATATTAGCATGTTTTTATGTGCTTTTAATACGCTATATATGTATTATTTAAGCTGTTTCTTTAGAAATAGTATACTATGTGTTGCGTTTTCAGGTGGTAAAATTAGTAGGAAAAGTGGGGGATATCTGAGTAAATATGGTACATTAACATCATACATTTCTACCTCCAGTCTATTTTGATTTGTTATTGCTTTTAACCTTGAGATGGCTTGCCTTTGTTTAAGACAATTCCTCAAGACGGATGGGAGTCGAAAGACTTGTCGCACAGGAGGCGAGTTTTTGTCACTAAACCTAACTTTAGGGGGTGGAAATCCAAAAATCAAAGTTCAGGTTCTAATATCATAAATTTTGGTATCTGTTTAGGTTATTACTTAAGCTATCATATACGTTAAAATTAGCATTTAATATATTACATGAAAATAGATTTTTAAAAAAATTTTACTGTGAGAAATAATTTTCGAAAGTGCTATTCAAATTATTCTGAAGCTTTAATTACCAAAATACATTAACAAACTTTAAAATTAATAAAATATAAAATATACAAGGATGACTATTTACAAGAAAAAGTATCAAAATCTTTCACAGGAAATGGAAGGCAGACACTCAGCTTAGTCTCTGACAAAATGTTTTTCATCAGAATCACTAGAAGTGTCACTCTGAACTCTTTAGAACACTGTTTCTTAACCGCCGGTCCGCAAGAAATATTTGCCGATCCGCGAATTTCCAAGTTATTTTTGTCTTCATGACTTATTCACGTGAAAAAAATTGTGCCTATGGATCAAATTATTAAACTTACCAGTCTGCGAGAACTTACCGAAATATTTTACCGGTCCTTGGAGTAAATCCAGTTGAGAAACACTGCATTAGAAAAGGAATCATTACTCTCATCCTTGTCACTTATTGGCTTATTTATCATGTGATTATATCTTTCCTCTGATAGATAATGCTTGCTCACCATAATAAATTAAGTCAAGGTTTTCGAAATAGAAAGGAAACTATGCAAAATATAAGTGATAAAGGCAATGCAAAAAATAACAGAACTCGACATAGTTTTTGCAAAGACTCCATAACAGCTAAAAAGAGGATTCGAAAGGATGTTAGAAACCCAAATGTTTATTCTGTTTACATTAGACTTTCCCTGCAATGCCTGATACCAAAGTTAGGTCCAATATGATCAAACTGAAGGTCAGGATCCTAAAATTATGTTCAGTTAAAGTAATGAAGACAGGATGCCATCTAGTGGGCTTTAAAAAATAGTTCAGCTTAAAATGCACATATATGCATCACCCGTCCCTTCCTGGCTGTGAGAGATGTTTGTAAGGAATGCATATATGGGACACCTGTCTGGAAAGGTTTAATGAATTTTTATTATATTTTAGTTTTAAAAATTTTTATATGCATTAGCATGACCTTGACAAACTTAATTATCATCATGTGTCATGCAAAACTGTTGCATAAGTTGCAATGTTTACTTATGTAGTAGATAAAATCATGTATATTGTATCAAATAACAGCATAAAAAATAGATATGTAACTATAAGTTTGTTTAGCTAACAGATCAGTTTCAGCTGCTGTTTTTTAAAATGATTTAAATGAAATATTTTAATGAGAATTTTTTAATTTTACTAAATGCTGTTAATTGAATTTGTGAAAAGTTAAACAGTATTTTCCTTCCCATCAGTTTATGGAACAAGAAGGTGTTCGGCATCTTGTTGATTTTTTATTGATGGCTGACAATTTTCAGAAACATTTACTTTCTCATCAGGGAAAGTATGATGGTCTGCAAGCTCAAACAGATGCCATGGTTTTATATGACAAGTAAGTGCTTAATATAGTATATTGTGTAAAATCTTATACTCAAGATTTTTAATCATCATGAAAATTTTTATTGAGAGATTCCA
Source organism: Stegodyphus dumicola (assembly GCF_044657685.1). Classification (NCBI taxonomy): domain Eukaryota; kingdom Metazoa; phylum Arthropoda; class Arachnida; order Araneae; family Eresidae; genus Stegodyphus; species Stegodyphus dumicola. Next base: position 44,074,397 of record NC_140776.1, read on the forward strand.
TTTTTAGAAAATGTAATAAATAGTTGAGGGTTATGTGTTTAGAAGAAAATAAAAATAGAATAAAGCTTCCAAAATAAAAACCAACATGCATTTGATTTATTTAATATTGTCATTCTGAATGTTGTTTGTAGCCGCATCGAATAATAATAACCATTCTTTAATATAGTCATATTTAATTACACAAACTGTTGCAATTCTGAGTTAAAATAACATGCCAAATAACGATTTTTGGAGTTGTTAAGTCAATAAGAATCCACCCGAGCCTTCTTTTTCATAATTTGCATTCCTGCAGCTGAAGAAGACTGTTCCATGTTTAAAACCTTTGAAGCTAGTCCTGCAAATTCACAAATATTATGCTGATTCTTCTTGTTTTGTTTTAATACCTCCAAGGAAGTGTAACAGGTTTTATAATATTTTTTCTTAAAATTTTCATGTTTATTAAATCTTAAGGATATCTTTTCTTATTTATTTTTTAGTACTTGAGTACATTCTTTTTTCCTCCTCTTTTGAAAGCTTGTTATTGTATATTATGCTATTTTCACGACTTGTTCTTTGGTGATACACTGCTTTGTCTGCTTTTTAATGATATATCGCTTTACCAGTTAATGATACAAAAGTTGTCATGTAGCAGGGTTAATTGTGGTCCATATATAGCTGGAATTTTGGATTTTTCACTTTCTCATATCTGGAATTTTTTAATTTATCTTTCTCAAATTTTCTTTTACTAGAAAATATCATTCAAAGATTACAGAAATTGAAAAATTTTAGACTTTTGACTAAAGTCAGACAAGAGTTAACACTTTTGAGAGAAGTATTCGAGAACAAGAGAGGAGCTTGAAGTATTCAGGCTGAAAGAAAGCGGAAAGCAGAAATAACCAGTCTTGATGCAACTGATTAAATCTCTTTTACCTTACTTCCATGTATCCATTGTTCAGAGTTTATTTAATTGACTCTGATAAGAAGTTTTTATTATATAAGAAAGCTATTTTTACTGTTTGCCATATACAGACACAGAAAAATAAGCTAATTCTGTAAAGTTTTTGGCAGTAGTATTCAGGCTAAAGGAGCAGGAAAAGCAGAAATACCAATTATCAATAAAACTGTTTAAATCTGTTTTAATTTGTTTCTATGTATAGAATGTAAAATGTCCTTAAAGAACACCGACAGCCTAGATATTGCATAAAATGTGAAATATTCTTTATTCTCATTAATGCATGTGAAGCTTTTGGATGAGGAAATTCCTTTGAAGACCCAATCGGTGAAGATTTTAGGGATAATTTGGTGAATAACAAGACAGCTTACCAAAATTCTGTACATTCAATGAACCGTTCTCTTCTTTCTAGCAGTTTCTTACCTTCCACACTTGTTAATATACATACTTCAAGCTCTAATTTAATATTTAATTTATTCCCCCCTTCCCCAATTTGGTTTTCTATCGAAAGTATTGCTGATCATACTGAACTTTCGATTGTTAACAAATATATCTACAAACCAGAAAGTAAACTGTATCTCCCTCGAAGGCGGGCTGAAATTAACAATTACTTTTTTAAATGGTAGGAAATTTAAAAGATAGACAACTGGGGGAAATTAATTAATTAATAATAAATTTTAAAAATATGTACTTTTAGCTGTTTAATAAAGCTGCTTTGAAATATGTGAGCATGCATTTGTATTTCAGCTTAATATTTTGAATTATTTGAAATTTTATCAGATTTCCCCTCCATGTTGGTAGTTTTCATGATTTTTGAAATGGGATCACATTCAGCTCTAATGTAGTGTAGATGCAAATAATATTAAATTTTTAAAGCATTTTTTATGCATATTGTGTCAAAAATTTATTTTTCTCACATTTAATGCATAATATATGAATTTTAAAAGTATTTTTCTTTATATATACACTTTATAATTTTAATTTTTCAATTGAGACTGATCAAAGAATTAAAAGAGCAGGGACTTTCAATTAATTGTGCTTATGACATACCACCATTTATCAACACAAAAGTTTTAGTATCATGTATTTAATTTTAGTAGCTCTAAATATACTGACTTTCAGAATATTTCAGATTAAGTAAATCCTCCATTACCTTATTTATTTATTTTTTTCCGTAGGGGGGGGATATTCAGTAAGTAATCAAATGCGCATTTTTTATTTTTTATTTTTTTTTTATTTTATTTATTTATTTTTTTTTTTTAAGTTTCTGTATCAACACTAAAATTAAGTAAAGCAACAACCTTGTTGTTTGGCTAGATTTTTATATAAGACTCGTTAATAGAATAAGTTAATAGAATTTAAAAAAATGTTAGGAAAGACATTCCTAACATTTGTAACCTGCCTTTGTTTTTTATCTAAATATAGCTGTGGTTTCTCCCATCATTGCAGTTTCCTTTGCTCATGATGAGAAAGAACATATACCTGTTCGCTCTCAAAAGTGATAGAGTCTTAATTAAAATCTATGCCAAACACATAGTTGTCGATTTGCCTAATTTTATGTTTTACTTTGGTCTGTCTTTTCTCTCTTGATAAGTGGATACTAGTTTAATAAATATTTCATCTGTCATACAATCTTCAGAAAACCTGCTTTTTATTTTCTGAAATATTTTATATCTACCCAAAAGATACTTTTCCCTGCAAGCTACTATACCTTTGGGCTTTAGTGATGAGGTCCGATATGAAGTGGAAGCAAATATATGCAGAGAAGGAGGACCTTTACCAGATTGTTTTTTGAAACCTGTAAAAATTCTTACCCAGTATTTAGAAAAAGTAAGCATTTTAATGTCTTTTATTTTAAAAATGTGTTTCCATTTTAAACGAATTAATTTTTTTCTTTGCAAGATTTATCTTATCCTTTTTTTTTTTTTTTTTTTTCTTCTGCTATAGACTTACCTTCTCCAATTTTTAAATAGTCAGCTTTACTTCAAGTATATTTCAGAATGTATTATCATCATTCAGAGTGGTGGGACTGATTCTCCATTGCAGCAAAAATACACAGGTAAAAAAATTATTAAAACAAAAAAAAATCTCTGTTTTGCATAAAGGAAGGTATTTTTGGTATTTGGTTATTTCTTTGTGTATTAAAAGAATATGTGTAATGTATGTTTTTGCTTAAATCATTTTATGTGAATACTTTAAGTATTGTTATTTCTGTACTGAAAACACCATTTTTTCATTTTTCGAGAGATCACTGTAAAAATGATGTCTACATGTGAAAAGTACATAATAAAAATTTCATTTCAAGATTGTCATACTTATACAGTTAACTTAGAATTTTTAATCTTATTTCTGTAATATTATTATACTATTATTATGCTATTGTAGTTATATAAACTTAAAATTATCACTGTATTTTTAATTTGCTTAAAACCATTCTGTATTTAAAAAATTTTAAATAATTTTGAAATAATAGTAGCTGTGTAATATAAAAATGAGACTAATCATAAATTTATTTCAATTGTTTTTGTTCAACAAATAACACTTTTTCACACAGAAATTTTAATATGCATGCCGAACTAAAGAGAAAAACGTCTATCAGTATCATGTGATGTGCCATTTGTATTTTTATCATAAGCTAAGCAATTAAGAGCATAAAGGACAAACAACAGTCATGCTAAAACATGCTTGCACATGACAGGCAAAGTATCTTTCATCAGCAGATGTATAATAGACTGATTTGATAGCATAATTTGCAGACATTTAAATATATTGTTATGTCAATCTTGGGTTATTTTATGTTGTATTAGATTATACAACAATAAATATAAAACAAATTTTACTAATTAAGTGAAACATTACAGAAGGAATTTTGACCTATGTTTGCAGTCTAGATGTAACAAACACTATTGTGGAAAATTTGATTATTATAAAAATAAAATTGAAAAAAATTACAGCAAATCGCCCCCTTGCCCAGAAAAGGAAATTTTTATTGCTAATGATATAAGCATCTTGTGCTATGACCATATTAATATAATTTATTGATTTGTTTTATTGTTATTAGGTAGACTGGGTTTTGCATCAAAAAAGGAAAATTTACATTTTTCACCAAAATAAATAGATAAGAAATACAAAGTAACTTAAAATCAAATCAACTATTGCATGAAAAAAAAATAATCGTATATTTTATCAGCTGCTGCAACTAACGACTTGTTAGTCCAAAGGAGCTTTTTCCCTGAAGGACTATTGTTTTCGTTTTGTGATTTTGTGTTGAAAAGGCAGTATCACTTTTCAAATCATTGCCACCAAATACTATTGCCCTGTATTATATTTGAAGAAATTAAATAAGGAAGAATCTGCATAAATGTATGTATGTTTCTCGCATTGTGATAAAATAATGGTACCTCGAGCCATCCAATTTTGAATGCCTAATCCTACTGCAAATATGGGCACTGAAAGCCCAAATTTGAAATTTGTAATTTTTTTATTATCAATTTCATATTTTGTAAAACTAACAAATTTTTTATTAACAAACTCAAGGATTTAAAAGCGAGCAATGGCAACACTCTAGGTGGGGAAAAAAGATCTTTTTATCTCCAGTGTGTGGAACTGTGTATTCGAAATTCTAAAGATATGCTCATAATTTTATTTTAGTTGTTCTTATATTGCTTCTTCTTCAAAATATATGCATTATGTCTCAAAGTATCTCCAGAAGGAAGGTCATTTGAACTAGAGACATATCTTACTAAATCATCATGGACAGCTAAGTGATCTTATTTATGCAGTAGAATCTTGACTTTTAAACTCATTTTAAAATCTTCCTTTCTCATTCTACATGTTTTTGCACTTGATAACTACCAATAGTTATAAGTCTGATGCTTAATTCCATGTGGGCCTCGATGGGTACTTTTCCTTTAAATGACTAACGTTAGTCATATAGTTCATTAGAGTATCCCTGCCCATTTACATGAACGTAACTATATTTATTTAGCTATGCATGTAAAAATCTTGTACAAACCTTCTTCTGTGAACTCCTTTATTCTACCAATTATTTCCTTTTTATAGTAACCCATACAAATAAAAATTGATGATCATTAAGTTGAACTAAATAAACGTGCACTTATGCACTTATTCCGTAGTTTGTAACATGATATATATATATATGTAATAATAAAATTCCATAGTCAAGAATACACTTAAAATTCTAACTGTATGTTCTTTTCATTTTAAATGGCGACGGTCTCTTATTTGAAAGTACGTGGAATTAAATCCACAGCCCCGTAGTCAAGTTGTTTTTCCTGCCTTTTCTACACGTACAGTTATAGAATGTTCTGGAAATATTTAAAGCGAACTGGATTGGCTGATGAGGCTGATGTCATTTCTTGGAAGCTCCGCCTTTCCAGAGGCTATAAAAGGACTCGCAAAAGAATATTGGGGGCTTTTTCTTAAATGTCATGATGCAGTAAATTTCATGCAAAATGTTATTAGTAGTTCTTTTTTATTTACTCCGGATATCTGATTTTGTAACTGCTATTTCTCCTGACCAATAATAAATGGATCCTGTTTTTTAAACTTATCGTCTGATAATTTAAGCTACGACTACATTTATGATTCTTCAACAATCTATTTATTCCTGACAAAGCTGGTACATCACAAGGAGTCGGCAGGATAGATGTACCCAAAGATCTAATGGAAGAGAAAGAACTTTTTAAGTGCAACTTGTGTCTGTTTTTTACAACTGAAGAATTGTGAATTGTGATACAGCTGTGTCTTCGAATTTTGAGCGCGTCTCATAGTTAGAACCGCATGATTTGGATGCAATCCCAACCTGGAAGGCCACAACCCTTCCGACGCCAATAGGAACGAGATGCCTGGAAAGTGCATTTTCAATAAACTGTGGCTTCATCAAGCTGACTACGAAGACTGGATATTGATGGATGGCAATCCTTAAATGTGGTCTTTGTCTGAAACAAATTGAAATTTCTAGAATGGGAGAGTCAGCGCTGAAAATTCACATGAAAATTAAGTTTTGTTTTATCATTTCAATTTGTTTTTACATGGTTTTGCTTAGCTTAATTTCTGTGTTTGTTTCAATTAAGCCATAAATTAATTTATCACCTTCTACGGAGTTTATTCTCTTTTGCACGTACTATATTGTTGATAGTAATGCATAATTTTTGCTAATGGCGATACAATTATTAGTTGAAAATAACTAATTAAAAATTTTTTAATATTTTTAAAGCTAAAAACAACTGATTGAAACTAATTTTCCTGAATTAACTAGACGCAAAATTAACTTTCATGGATTACTAAAGTTATTGGGTAAAAGTTTAACTGAAAATATACATTCCGTATTATATATATATTATATATAATATAACAAGCAAGGTAGTTAGTACAATACTGTAAGACCAATTTGGTCTAGATAACATTTTGCGCAATATGCTGCAAAATAAGTAAATTAGAAATTGTAGTAAGCTCGCCTAAAAGTTACCAGGAGCTCCAAAAGTGGCTCCAAAAAGTTCAACTTGTTTTAAGAAACAATGTCATTTAAGGGTGAGATATATATATATTTATACAGTACAAAGTCTGAGGTCTGGACTCGTCGGGACTTCGGCGATCCCAGATTTGAGATTTTTCCGGATATTAGTTCATTTTAAATCTACTAAGATGGCATGTAGAAATTATAAAATTGAAAATATGAAATCGTGATTTATGAAATGAAGCATTTATGATTTAAAGGGTATCAAAATTTACAAAAGAAAAGAGCTTAATATTTATATGTTTACTTTATTAAACATTTCTTTCAATGTGAGTTGTTTGATTTGTTTTCTCTGCTAATACTATAGACATATAATTTCTTGTTCAGTTATTAAGTTCCATTGTTCAAGTCCTGTAATTGCTATGTCGAGAATTCCGAATAACTTGTCAATCAAAATTTTTTTCTCGTTCAGTAACCTCTCTGTTACTTTCTTCACTATCGGTAGCTGTATTTTCTGGATTTAGAACCATACTACAGATTTCGCCCTCCGTTGATTGATGATTGGGCATTGTCATCGCAATGAAAAACTTCTGTTTAACTTCGTTAAATTCTGCCGCCTGTTGCGGCCATGCGAGTTCTGGCGCTGGTTCTGGCTTTATGTGAATAACAAATCAGTTATTCTTAATTCAAATAGCGCTAAATATAATCATTTGTACTATGAGTATCGTTAACAAAATCTATTTTTAGCATAAGGAAAGAAATTTCTGCTAAATTTCCCCTTGTCAACATTTTAGCGCATTAAACTTAAATCTGTAATCGGATAATACTCTGTTATTTGGCGTCGCTGCATGATTCATCACTCAAGTTGTCATCCATTGATAAACATGCGGTGATGAAAGCAAAATACAATAAATAATGATTCGCGATTTCGGCATCAAGGATATAAAATATTAGTTGGTGTAAAATTAACAAATGTTTCGGTTTGAGATTATGCCAAGCAGATACGCAGCTATGGAGTCAAGTTACTAATCACACAAATTTATGCTAAAATAATTATTTCTTCAATAATGAGATATTTTATTTAGCGCCAAACTGAGATTAAGAATCGGGATTTCTGGCATGTTTTTTTATGATGAGGAAAAAAATCTAATGCGCGTGCATAAAGCATACCCCTTCCCTTCAAAAAAGCCCTAAAAAATTGGTTGGTGGTGGCTTTGAGATCCGAATTTTAGATCATTCCAGATATTGGATGTCCGGATCTCGGACTTTGTACTGTATATTTATATACAGTCAAAAGTCGTTAATTCGGACACCCATAATCCGGACCTCAAAGCTAAAAACTTTCTGCGCATGCGCCGCGTTGGCACGTGCGCACGGGCGTTTTACGCGTGCGCGTAAGACCTTGACTACTGCACATATGCGTGTGCGCAAGTGCAGAATATGTTTTCGCCTGCGCGTTTAATGTATAACGGACGGTGTAAGCTAAAATTATCTAATTATCTCTTTCAGTTAATGTTAATGATTGCGTTGTTCCTAAATCTTCGAATTGGATCCCGCTTATTATTTTTTGCAGACTGTAAGAGCAATTTTATAAAAGTAAACTTGAACTTTCGATTATGTCAAATAGAATTTCCGATGCTGGAACTTCCAAAGGATCTACAAAACGAAAGTGTGTTTCGATGTCCAACAAACAAAAAGTGGAATTGCTGCAAAAAAATGGATAAAGAGATGAAGAATGTGACAGAGAGGTTAGTGAAAACGAAAAAATTTCAATTGACAAGTTAGTCAGTATTCTCGGCACAGCAATTAACGGGACTTGAACAGCGGAACTTTGTAACTGAACAAGAAATTATGTCTGTTTATAGAATTAAAGAGAAAGTATTATCACATAAAACGAAGCAACTTAAACAACTTACATTAAAAGAAATGTTTAATAAAGTAAACAAATAAATATTAAGCTTTTTTTTTTTTTTTTTTTTTTTTTTTTTTTTTTTTTTTTTTGTAAATTTTGATACCCTTTAGATCATAATTGTTCTTTATTTCATAAATTACGGTTTCATATTTTTAATTTTAGAATTTCTGCATGCCATCTTACGAGATTTAAACTGATGATCTATAATCCGGAATCGCCGAAGTCCCAACGAGTCCGGATTAACGACTTTTGACTGTAAATATATGTATACATCTTTCAAAATATAACTACCAGTATGGATTCACTCTTTTAAAATAACTCTACTTTAATTAAACTTAGGAGATAATATAATCAATTAATCAATATTGTTTAGGAAATAAATTATACATATATATAGTAAAAAATGTATATTTTCACTATTCAAGTATTCACTGTGACAAGTATTCTTATCTTATCACATGAACAGGCCTCTGTGGAAAGGGGCTTCTCTGTAAATATAGCAATTGAAATTGAAAATTTAAGTGACTCATCATACATTTTTCAACGCACAGTATTTGATTACATAAAATTTTCTGGAGGTGATCTTAATATCGAAATTAATAAAGAAATGAGATCAGCAGCAGCTTCTGCAAGAAGTGGAATTCGTTATTTAGAAGTTCAGTATTTAGAAGAACAAAAATCTTTAACTAAATCTGAAAATTCAAAGAGGAAAAGAAATTGATTATATGAAGCAGAAGAAAAAATTTCTTCAAAGTGATATTAAAGATGTTAATGAAGAAGTAGATGCTTTAGCAGATGAAGCTGAGACCAGCAGGAACATTGATTTGTTTATCAAAGCAAATGAACTTAGAAGAATAGTTAAAGAAAAGGAAATAGACATAAATAAATTAGATGTTAAAATAGCTGAAAAGATTTCAGATTTAAAAAATAGCACAAATATTTTGTATCTTTTATTGTACAGTTTATTATTCTAGTATCTTTCAAAAAACCAAGGAAATAAATTGTATGTTTACAAATCAGTTATTTTAACCTGCAAAATATTCTTACATTGTGATTATAATAGTAGTTGACTGTGTTTAAATAAATATCAAATAAGTTAAATAATAGCCATGTAAATCTCTAAAGTAGTGACTGTTAAGACACAATAACACGCCGAATAAATATTAATTCAGAAGTCAAACAACAAAAATCAGCGTTATATTTACAAAATTTTCACAGGACTAGTTTCGATGGTTTTACCGAACCATCATCTTCAGCTGCAAAACCGCAAATGAACAAGATAGGAAATAATGATTAGATAAGATAAGAAAGCCTGGACAAGAATAAGCAAGTGGCGCCATCTGTTGGCGAAACCAGAACTAAAACATAATTTCTCTAAAAGCCGAAGGCAAATTTGGATTGGAATTAGGATCGTTAACTAGAACAGAAAGATTTTTATGAACGTGAAATGCCTCTAGAAAATCCAGTTCTCCAATGGAAGATGTTTTTTGAATAATTTTGGCAGCAGAAAAATTGAAAGTGTGATTTTCGGACCAACAATGTTGAGCAACAGAAGACTTCTGTGTTTCCTTTTTTCTAACATATGCCTCATGTTCTTTGACGCGAAATTTTAAGGCTCTCTTAGTTTGGCCAATGTAAATTAAACCACACTGGCAAGGAATCCTATAAATACCCCAGGAATTCATATCCGGAATGGGGTCCTTGAGTATAGAAGTTGGCATTTTATTGATGGGAGAATAAACAACCCGAAAGTTAAATTTCTGCAAAATATGTGAAACTTTATAGCCAATTGATGGAAAGAAGGGAATGACAACAGAATTTTTATAATCTCCTAAAATAAGAGTGTGGCTTTTAGTGTGTTGAGATGAAAATTTTTTAACTGCTTGATTAATAATGTTGGGTGAAAAGCCCCTGTCAATAGCTATTGCTTTTAAATAATTTAGTTCTTCATCAAGGGCTAGTTTGGAGGAGCAAACCTGAAGAGCACGGAAAACATAGGAATAAAATGAAGCTAACTTTTGTTTAGTCGGATGACGTGATTTAAAGTGTGGTGGAAGGCAAACCGATGAAGGTTTACGGTAAACTGTACTACTGAAGTTGGATGTGTTACGTGTGACCAGAATGTCGAGAAACGGAAGAGAATTGCAAGTCTCAAGTTCAAAAGTGAACTGAATAGCAGGATCAATAGAATTCATTGTTGAAAGAACTTTATTTCAATCATCTTTATTACCTTCATACAGGGTAAAAGTATCGTCTACGTAGCGGAACCATGCCGGGAAGTTTAAAGTTTCAAAAAATTTTGATTCATAATAATGCATGTAGATATCAGCCAGGATGGGACTGAGGGGGCTTCCCATGGCTAATCCCTCAGTTTGCTTGTAATATTTATTTTGGAGAACAAAATGTGTTTGTTTCAAACAGAGTTGAGTGAGAGAAATTAGCTCATCAATTTCGATGCAAGAGAAATGAAATTCGCGAAGTCTGTTTTCTAGACATCTTAATGCACCCTGCACTGGGACATTGGTGAATAATGATTTTACATCAAAAGAAACCATGAGTAAATTACTAGGAGAAATGTTTTTAACCTTTTTTACAAACTCTATTGAATTTTTTATGGTGTAAATGTTATTGTCTAATAGAGTGGAAAATCTAGAAACTAAATATTTAGCTAATGGATACGAGGCAGTACCTAAATTTGATACAATAGGGCGGAAAGGAATACCACTTTTATGAATTTTGGAAAGAGCATATAATCTGGCACAATTCGCAACAGATGGGATAAGCGAATGTTTTAAGTTGCTTGAAATGATTTGCGAAGATTTGATCGCAGTTTTTATTTTGGATAAGTCCGAAGGTGAAGGATCTTTAGGAATCGGATTATATGGTCCTTCGTTTAAGAGTTTAGTGACACCATCGATGTAAGTGTTCTTATCCATGACGACTATCTGGCCACCTTTGTCGGCCTTTGAAATGATAATATCTGGGTTAGAATGAATTTCACGCATTGTAGCTCTTTCTCTCGCAGTCAGATTTGGTTTCAAAGGTTTATTATTGAATTTCACATTATGAGCGATAAGATGCCTAATCATTTCTTTCTGTGAATCTGAAACTTTACTGAACTTGAAAGCTTTTTCGATAGGAGCCAAAATCTTTGGAATCGAGGGTTTACAGGTTTGTGAGAAGTTAAAATTATATTTTAGAATTCTCGAAAAAGCTTTCAAGTTCAGTAAAGTTTCAGATTCTATCGAAAAAGCTTTCAAGTTCAGTAAAGTTTCAGATTCACAGAAAGAAATGATTAGGCATCTTATCGCTCATAATGTGAAATTCAATAATAAACCTTTGAAACCAAATCTGACTGCGAGAGAAAGAGCTACAATGCGTGAAATTCATTCTAACCCGGATATTATCATTTCAAAGGCCGACAAAGGTGGCCAGATAGTCGTCATGGATAAGAACACTTACATCGATGGTGTCACTAAACTCTTAAACGAAGGACCATATAATCCGATTCCTAAAGATCCTTCACCTTCGGTCTTATCCAAAATAAAAACTGCGATTAAATCTTCGCAAATCATTTCAAGCAACTTAAAACATTCGCTTATCCCATCTGTTGCGAATTGTGCCAGATTATATGCTCTTTCCAAAATTCATAAAAGTGGTATTCCTTTCCGCCCTATTGTATCAAATTTAGGTACTGCCTCGTATCCATTAGCTAAATATTTAGTTTCTAGATTTTCCACTCTATTAGACAATAACATTTACACCATAAAAAATTCAATAGAGTTTGTAAAAAAGGTTAAAAACATTTCTCCTAGTAATTTACTCATGGTTTCTTTTGATGTAAAATCATTATTCACCAATGTCCCAGTGCAGGGTGCATTAAGATGTCTAGAAAACAGACTTCGCGAATTTCATTTCTCTTGCATCGAAATTGATGAGCTAATTTCTCTCACTCAACTCTGTTTGAAACAAACACATTTTGTTCTCCAAAATAAATATTACAAGCAAACTGAGGGATTAGCCATGGGAAGCCCCCTCAGTCCCATCCTGGCTGATATCTACATGCATTATTATGAATCAAAATTTTTTGAAACTTTAAACTTCCCGGCATGGTTCCGCTACGTAGACGATACTTTTACCCTGTATGAAGGTAATAAAGATGATTGAAATAAAGTTCTTTCAACAATGAATTCTATTGATCCTGCTATTCAGTTCACTTTTGAACTTGAGACTTGCAATTCTCTTCCGTTTCTCGACATTCTGGTCACACGTAACACATCCAACTTCAGTAGTACAGTTTACCGTAAACCTTCATCGGTTTGCCTTCCACCACACTTTAAATCACGTCATCCGACTAAACAAAAGTTAGCTTCATTTTATTCCTATGTTTTCCGTGCTCTTCAGGTTTGCTCCTCCAAACTAGCCCTTGATGAAGAACTAAATTATTTAAAAGCAATAGCTATTGACAGGGGCTTTTCACCCAACATTATTAATCAAGCAGTTAAAAAATTTTCATCTCAACACACTAAAAGCCACACTCTTATTTTAGGAGATTATAAAAATTCTGTTGTCATTCCCTTCTTTCCATCAATTGGCTATAAAGTTTCACATATTTTGCAGAAATTTAACTTTCGGGTTGTTTATTCTCCCATCAATAAAATGCCAACTTCTATACTCAAGGACCCCATTCCGGATATGAATTCCTGGGGTATTTATAGGATTCCTTGCCAGTGTGGTTTAATTTACATTGGCCAAACTAAGAGAGCCTTAAAATTTCGCGTCAAAGAACATGAGGCATATGTTAGAAAAAAGGAAACACAGAAGTCTTCTGTTGCTCAACATTGTTGGTCCGAAAATCACACTTTCAATTTTTCTGCTGCCAAAATTATTCAAAAAACATCTTCCATTGGAGAACTGGATTTTCTAGAGGCATTTCACGTTCATAAAAATCTTTCTGTTCTAGTTAACGATCCTAATTCCAATCCAAATTTGCCTTCGGCTTTTAGAGAAATTATGTTTTAGTTCTGGTTTCGCCAACAGATGGCGCCACTTGCTTATTCTTGTCCAGGCTTTCTTATCTTATCTAATCATTATTTCCTATCTTGTTCATTTGCGGTTTTGCAGCTGAAGATGATGGTTCGGTAAAACCATCGAAACTAGTCCTGTGAAAATTTTGTAAATATAACGCTGATTTTTGTTGTTTGACTTCTGAATTAGTGACTGTTATTAGTGTAAAATACACTTATACATGTTTTTCAAGAAATTATGTTCCTAATTTAATGTTATCTACTTCATAACTTGTAGGGAGTTAGTTTAATTTTCAAAATTGTTTTATGGTAAGTATTAAATTGAATTTAATAATAGTGCATAATACACACTTCTGTTAGTTTCTTAAAGTGAAATTACAAGCATGAAGTCGGTTGTATGGATAATTGCTTTATTCTATTCATTTTTTTGTTTGCTGATAGGTCCTTAATTTTTTCTTTGATGGTCCCTAAAAGTCCTTAATTTTCATGTAAGGAAATGTGTACGAACCCTGTATTTTTCTTTATTTTCTATAAATGTCAATATATTAAGATATATTATTTACGATTTATATATTGATATTATTATTGACTATGCTATAGTGAGAGTGTATATTTAAGATTAATATTATTGTAACTCGAATTCTGGATGCGAGTTCTTCAAACAAATTAAGCAATGATTTAAAATATTTTTTCTATTTGGAATGTCTTGTGGTCGAGGCACCTGGCTTCAAGCCTTTTCAGATGGGGGGGAATATTTGTAATAATAAAATTCCATAGTCAAGAATACACTTAAAACTCTTAACTGTATGTTCTTTTCATTTTAAATGGTGACGGTCTATTATTTGAAAGTACGTGGAATTAAATCCACAGCCCGTAGTCAAGTTGTTTTTCCTGCCTTTTCTACACGTACAGTTATAGAATGTTCTGGAAATATTTAAAGCGAACTGGATTGGCTGACGTCATTTCTTGGAAGCTCCGCCTTTCCAGAGGCTATAAAAGGACTCGCAAAAGAATATCGGGGGCCTTTTTCTTAAATGTCACGATGCAGTCAACTTCATACAAAATGTTATTAGTAGTTCTTTTTTATTTACTCCGGATATCTGATTTTGTAACTGCTATTTCTCCTAACCAATAATAAATGGATCCTGTTTTTTAAACTTATCGTCTGATAATTTAAGCTACGACTACATTTATGATTCTTCAACAATCTATTTATTCCTGACAAAAGCTGGTACATCACATATATATATGTATTGTTATGAATTGTACAGGTGAGGTAAGATAGCTTTCCCCGCAAAGCAGTTTTAGGGCTGCCATAAAATGGCAAGGAAAGGCCAAGTTGCCACATTTGGTGGCAAAATTGGTGATATCCCATGGACGGATGGAGAACCTTCTGGAACGAATTCTTACCGGTTTAGCCCAGAATGTTCTCGAACACAAGCCGAAAGCTATATAAACCCTGCTGGTCCGCAGTCAGAGAGGGAGTGCCTTACATAGAGTGCGAGGGATTGTGTCTCATCTAGTAAGTCCGTGCGCAGACGATCGAGTTGACAGCCGGCCAGCGAGTGCCAAGTGGGTCATCGAGTGCATCGAAGAGTCTCTTAGTGTATCGCGGTTAGTGCATCGTCGAGAGAGCGTGTTGAGCTCTGGGAACGACTGAACCGAAAATTCGGGAGCTGTGCTCTGTGCGTCGTCGAGTTCATCGTGAGTTGTAGCGTGGAGAGTCTCGAGAGTACATTGATCTCCGGGAACGACTAAACCGAAGAGTCGGAAGCTGTGCTCTGGTGCTTTGCAGTGAAGCTGTCTCCACCGTGATAGCTTGATAACCTGAAAGCTGTGTCGCTGATTGTGTAGGCGTGTTTATAGTGGATTTTCGACGACTGTAAAAGTGTTTTGGAGCTGTCCTGATAAATGTTGGTAAATAAAGTGTGTTTCGATACTTCATCAAGAAATATTGTCATTATTCACTCCAAATCTGCACGAACCCCGTATGAACATGAAGTGAAGAAAGAAAATAACGTAACAACTGGTGTCAGAAGAAAAAAACGCAACAATGTATATACCGAAACTTGCTCAGACAGATTGTGCGGATCATGTTAGTAGGTATGTGGAAGATGTGAATATCTGGTGAGTTATTGAATGGTGAGCATCATGCACATTAAGAATTACCTGAAATATATGTTTCACTAATTTTCATTTAAAAATATTTGTGAACAATATTTTGTGTGTAATTGCTAATACTTGTGAATTTCAGATTTATTCACCTCTATTTCATAAATATAAAAATTATGTATATTTAATAATAATGTTAACAAAATTTTAATCATATTCAAGAGTATTAAGGAAATTAAGTTGGAACAAATTGCCTCATGTCTTTGATATAGCACTGTGCATAATCCACAAATAAATGGATGGATTAAATGAATCCACATTTAATAATCACTATGTATAAGTGTGTTAGGGTAACTCTCATATATGACTGCTTAAAAAGAATATACCAGGTAACAAAGAAAGTTTGAGTGGTTTTTGAGAACAGTTTTGGTATATTAGTGTAGTCAAATTGATTCTGATGATATCGTATGTGTACATTCCTTTCAAACCTTATTCAGTAGAGAGTTGTTCAGTGCATCGACTGTTTCGCTGTAAGTTTTGTAGGAAGTGCAATTTTCGAAAGAACACATAATTGGGAAAAAAGATTTTGAAGCCTATTTTACTTTATGAGTAAAATTGGGCACAAAGCTAATGAAGTCGACAAAACAATATGCTCTGCATTTTGAGAGATATTAGTGAGTGAACGGACTGCTCAAAAGAAGTTCAGCTGATTTTCTTCTAGGGACAAGAATCTTGAATACAAGCCTCGTGTTGGTAGTCCATCCACCCTCAACAAAGTCCAGCTAGAAGAAGTCAAGCAGAATCCTCATCAAACCTACCAGGAACTTGCGCATAGGTTTTGAGTATATGATAAAACCATTTGATCACATCTTCATAACCTTGGGATGACATGAAAATTGAGGAAGTGGATTCCTCATGTTTTGTCTGAGGAAAACAATCTCCAGTCATTGAAAATCTGCTTTTGTTGCTGTCACGTCTAAAGCCTCCATCCTGGACTAAAATCATGTCTTGTGACAAAGAATAGATCACGTATGATAACCGGATAAGAAAACATCATTGGTCAATTTCCTGGTTTGGTATCACCGGCCGCTAAACCAGACATCCACCAAAAAAGGCTAATGCTGTGTGTTTAGTAGACCAGGATGGCATAGTCGACTATGAATATTTCAGCTGCACTGTCCCAGAAGCAGCCAGCACTAGTCAGTCAACAGATGAGTTCTCCTCTATGATAAGCCACTATGATAAAAAATTTTCTTGTTATCAGAACAATAATGCTTATAGCATATTTAATCAGAATCATTTCCTTATATTTACATAGGCAGTGACAGTGGAAGTGAGCAGAGTCTTCCTATATCTTCAGTAAACACCCTTCTTGCAATGGACACTAAACACCAAAGTACATCTAAAATAATAAAAAATCTTGATGATCAAGACATGAGAATAGATACTCAACAATTTAATCCTGATGCACTTTGGCAAAGACCTTTAGCTGGGTAAGTTAAAGCTATATAAATTCAAACTTGGTTTGGTACTTTTCGTTATTGGGACCGGATTCAGAAATGTATTTTGCATGTATGTATATGTGTATGTGTATACAGGGTGTTTCAGCAAATCGGGTGCAGACTTTCAGGTGAGATAGAGTCCAACTGGACGACAGAAAATCATATGGCAATGAATGGTCGGAAACGCTTTTCTGGATAGTAGTGACAATACAAAACACAAGAAAGCAAGAGCATGAATAGGATGAGGAAACATGTTTATTATGCTTAGTGTAACAGATATCAAGAAACAAGAACAAAAATAGACAACCATCATCATAAAGAGGGTGTTCGAAATTACAACCCTGGACCGTGATGCAGGCCTCTTACACCTCTGGTTCATGGAAGATCTGCATCACGCATGGAAGATGCATGACGCACAGTTCCTGCATCAAAGTCCGATGTGGTAATTTGAACACCTTCTTTGATGACAGCCGTTGTCCATTTTGTTCTTATTTATTTCTTGGTTTCTGCTGTACTAAGCGTAATAAACAAATTTCTCACCCTGTTTGTGTCCTTCCTTCCTTTTTTGTGATTTATGTCATCACTACCATGCCAGGAGAACCTCTCTAACCATTCATTGCTATACCATTTTTTATCGTCCAGGTATATCCTGTATCTCTCCTGAAAGTTTGTAACGGATTTGCTGAAATACCCTGTATATATGTATACGTACATATATACAGGGTGTCTGTAATCTGGACTGTAAAAGTTTGTAATCCAGGTGTCCATATCCGGAATGATCTATAATCTATATCAAAGCCTCAAACTTTTTTTTTTTTTTTTTTTTTTTTTGTGTGTGTGTATGTTTTACGCATGTTACACATGGGCATTTAATGTTTACGCATGCACTTTTACCACAAAAAACGAAGTAACTTTAACAACTTGCATTGAAAGAAATGTTTAATAAAGTTAACAAATAAACATTAAGCTCTTTTCTTTTTTTTTTTTTTTTTTTTTTTTTAATTTTGATATCTTTTTAGATCATAATTGCTCTTTATTTTATAAATTACGGTTTCATATTTTAATTGTATAATTTCTGCATGCCATCTTACCAGATTTAAATTGATGATCTATAATCCGGAAAAACCCTTAATCTGGAATCTTCGAGAATCAGTCAAAGTCCCGAGGAGTCCAGATTATAGACTTTGAACTGTATTGTGTATGTGTACATACATATATATATTATGTAAGGGAAATATGGTCCTGATAACAGAAACGTACCCTTTGTTTTATATGTAGTGATTTCCAAGCTTTCGATTGACAACACACCTAATTTAATTACCAATCTTATGACTAAAATGATTTTGATTGATTTTAAATTATTGTTATTATTTCATTAAAATTTGCCTTTCAGCGTAAATATGTGCATCATATATTGTGTATCGGTCATGGTCTTCAGTTGATAGACTTGACCCAAATTATCTTCGAAATGCATCTATATTTAGATTTTATTATCTTAATGTTACTTCACAATAATGGGGTTAAAAATGGAATTAGATTTATATTGTGGTATTTACAATTGTAATGTGTACAGATTACAAGTAAATCCATAATGATAGTAAAATTTGTGTATTTTTCATCAAGTGAAAAGCATGAGGCATAGTAATGTTGCAGTACGTTGCAACACATCATATGGGAATCACTTTTATGATGAATACGAAAGAATATAGCAGTAAAATAGTTGAATTAGATAAAATTCTCTAATTATTTTAATTTGCTCATATTTCTGTCATTTACTTTTATTAACGATAGAGTAACTAATGCTAGTAACTTGCATACATTCAAATATATTTTTATGTGCTTATTTGTTTATTTGTTTGGAAATTTATTAGAATTTCCAAGCAAATAAATAAATTATAGAAGGTCTGACTACTTATCCCCCCTTTTTTTGTTTGTGTGTATGTGAAAGAACTTAAATGAAAGCAAGATGTAATTTTTAAAAAAGAAAGTTGCAGAATATTGGTGTGTAGTTTTTATAACAAGCATTAATTTTTTATAGTAAGTAAAAAAGATGTTTGAAATTTTATATTTCATGTCAATTTGTATTTTTAAAGATGTAACTGAAGTATTAGATGAATAAATAAGTAGTCCAGACCTTGTAGGATTTTAAAATTAAGATGAATAAATAAATAGTTTATACACATACTGTGTAGTAATACTCATGAATTACATGTTTATATATTATTACTTAATCTTGTTAATTTTTCTTTTTTTTTTTTTTTTTTTTTTTTTATTCTTTTTACACAAATTTAATAAGAACTTAAATTAGAAATAACGTAGATTTAACTCATCACTGATGTAGTCAGAGTTTGTATGGTTCTTAAATTACTTCAAAGTCTAGAATTTTGGGAAACGATTTCTGGTTCTTAAAAGTCCTTAATTTTGGTCCAAATTAGCAAAAGGTCTTTCTCGTCTGACTTTTCTGTCTGCTTTTTACAACTGGCATTTTGAGAATGAATTAAAAATTTTTTGGGAATATTTTTCGATTTGTTGATAAAAATGTATTTGATGGGTCATCATCTGAATTTTATCCGTCCTCTTAATAGAGCACGAGGCTGTGCATCAATGAAACATTAACATTTCAAAATTATTTCTATTTTGAGAATGTTCATAAAATATTACATCAGAAACATCATTTCCCTTTTTGAGGTATGATTTCTTTTATTATGCAGTACTAAATTTATCAATTTCAAGATCAATTTGTATATAAAATTTCTGATCCGGGTATTTGTGAATATTCCGACTTTTTTTTTTACACCCATAATAAAATTTTAAAATATCATTAAAATAATGATAATAAATTAAGATTGTAACCAAGAAATAGCAATAAAATAAAACTATTTTATTTTCCCATGTCATATTTTAAAATAACATTATTTCCCATTTTTTGATTTAGGAATATTTTGGTTCTGGAAAATGAATAAGCTAATAAATGTCATGTATCTTATTCATTTTCCAGAGTTTCTGAAACATTTTCTAGCAAAAGCAAAATAGTTACTTTAGTTATTTTTAAATTAATTTAATTTTTCTTCTTTTGTATTATTTCATTTGAGTTTTTCCCATGTAATTGTTTCAGAATATTCAAATGTTTATAAGTTTTTTCTTAAAAATTCACTGTACACTTTTCTTTTCTGAACTTTTCATTCAAAAATCTTTTGGCGTTTTGCTCTAGCTAGGTAATTTTTAGACCTTGCACCTCGGAAGGCTTACAAGGATTTGAAAGCAAGATTTGTAGACCTATTATTCCAAAAGATTCCAGAAAAATGTGACCAAATGAAAGATATTTTCACAGTATTGATATGTAATGAATGAGTGTTATAAGAAATTTGTTATAAATTTCTAATTTTATGGAAAATTTTTGGAAGAACTGTGAAACAAAGTTATTAGAATTATCTGCCTTTAGTCCTAGAAGTCTTCATAACATATTTGTCTTTCCTGTATTTTCTTGAGACGCGAACATGTAAAATTTCAGATTTAGTCCTTGGACAGGCATCTGTAGAAAGGAATTTTTCTATTACTAAAGAAATTGAAAACTGGTAATTTAAACGATTCATCTTATATATCTCACTGCATGTCACACAGAATGTTTTGCCCTACAGTCTCTATGGATCTGCTGCACAGTGTCTGCTGTGAATTCTAAAAATCTTGCCAGCTCTAAATTTTGTTGCCTGTTGCTTCCCTAACTTCTAAAAATTCTGCCATACTGACTCTGGCGCCAGTCCTGACCTTGTATCATTTCATATTTATTCTCAATACTCATATTATTAAAGAAATAAAGTTAGTGTCTTCTGTACATTCTAAATACTTGCAGTTCTTTAGCATAACAGAAATCTTTAATTAAATCCAAAATTCTAAACTGTAGCGGAAACTTATTGAGGAAAAAATTATATAATGAGGAGGAAAATTATTCTTCAAAAGTGTATTGTTAAAACATTAGCAAATTAGGGGATGAAGCAGAGACTGGTGGAAACATTGGTTTGTTTATTGAAAAAAACAAACAAAAAAATATATGAAAGAGAAGAAACCTGATGTAAATTAGCTGAAATATCTTAATAATTTTCAAATTAAAAAGATGCATAAATATTTTTTGTGTGTTGTACAAAATATGTAATTCTTGTTTTGTAGCTCTTTTCATGTTATTATTCTAATATCTTTTTAGAATCAATATCATAATTACATAATTTTTAGAATCAATTACATGTGTAATTAATTATATATATTTTAAACTGTAAATTAAGTAATGATTTGAATATTATTTTTTTAACAGATAATTTTTAGAAATAAATAAAACAAAAACTAATAGTGTCCATGTAAATCTATAGGGGTTCGAAGTATCTGACTATGTATACAGTGTGAATCTGAACAAGTGGACAAAATTGAAGGGGTAGTAGAAGCTATATGATCAATATTCATCACAGAATGTATGGTCAGAACTCAAATGGCGAGCTGCTAGTTGGCATTGTAAATAATAGTGTAAAAAGGCTCGGTCATAGCACACAATGACATTTTCTACCATGGATTGCCGAGAGGATTGCTGGTTATACAAACCACGAAATTTCCAAGGCGATAGATTGGCCGAGGTGGTCCCATAGCTTGGCCACCAAGATACTGGATCTCTCATATTCGGACTTTTTCCTTTGGGGCCATATGAAAACCTAATTTATGAGTGCTTCATTAAAACCAATGTGGATCTAGTCGCCAGGACCACCGTTGTTGCCGGCAATATTCGGGATATGCCTGGTATCTTCACAAATGTCCATCAATTCATATCCTCCATGTGCAAAGCCTGCATTATAGCTGGCGGAATGTCTTTCGAGCAATTTCTATTAGCATGTTTCATTAATAAAATGTTTTCTGAAGTATTTACCCTCATTCTTGTGTTAATTCCTTAAATGTGACAGTGGAAAAACTACCCTTTAACTTCTCACCTCTTGCTTTCTGACCGATTCTAGGAAAAAAAAAATCCACATAAAAAAAAGCTCACAGGAAAAAAGCTCACAGGTATAATGGTCAAAGGAAAAAAGCACACACAGAAATATGCCCACATAGAAAAAAGCTCACATGGAAAAATGCCCACTTAGAAATAGAAATATGCTCACACAGAAAAAAGCTCACATGGATATATGCTCACATGGAAGTAAGCCCACTGATAAATAAAACTGGTGATGTAAATTGAACTGAAACTCAAGCAGCCAATAATAATTTTACAGCAATATTAACTGTCCTATCAAAATGCTTTGAAAACCAAAACTAACTCGGTCTGACTTGAGATTTCATCATGAACATTACACACTTGCTTTCCACGCTTTGGCCTATCTACACTGCTGCCTGTTTGCTTTGATTTCTTGCTACAAAATTATCAAAGATGAAAGCCTTTTGGAACATACACATTTAATGTGCCGACTTGTGTGTAGCCGCAACATGTTGCTGAAAATAAAACTGAAGATTTAATCTGCATTCACCCCCAATTTTCCGGTCATTGCTTCTGAGTTTGAATATATTACATATATATATAATATAATTTAAATAATTTTGCTTTGAACAATTCAAATAGGTGTACAATGCCCAAATCGATTAATTATTGATTGATTAATCTAAGGATATTTCTACATATTTTATTTATCAGTGGGCTTATTTCTATGTGAGCATATATCTTTGTGAGCTTTTTTCTGTGTGAGCATTTTTCCATGTGAGCGTTTTTCTATGTGGGCATATTTCTGTGTAGTCTTTTTTCCTGTGGTGGCCATTTTTCTGGTCACCTTTCCAACCATACATTCTATGATGAATATTGCTTTTATAGCTGCCTTCTATCACTCCCTTAAGTTTTGCCCACTTGTTCAGATTCACCCTGTATAAATATTTGTAACTAATCACTCACCTTTAGAACTTTTCTATGCATGTTAAGGTAAGGTGTTATATTTATTTAATCTTTAAATCTATTAAGAATCTTTAAATCTATTATTTATTTAATCTTTAAATCTATATCTGTGGACATACGATAGTGACACAAAAATGTAAATATTAACATAAACATGTTTGTTCTCAGAGTTGTATTACAGAATAGAGGTTTGGGTATAGATAATTGCTTTAGTTTATTCAATTCCCTTTGCTGATAGGTCCTTAATTTATTTCACTAGTTATTCTTAAAAGACCTTAAAAGTACTTTATTTAAGTGTTTAGTAATATATCGAACCATGTGTAGTGAGTAATGCTTATAAAAAAGAAATTTTATTGATCATCTTAGGCTTAACACAACCATGTATGTAGCTTTGTTAATGACGTACTTAAGTAATAGGCAGTTTCAGTTAAGTTGGCTAAAATTTTTAATTGCTAGAACAAATGTTAAGTTTTTAAAAATTTCAATTAAATGTGTTAAGTTTGTTACTTTCTTTAGTAATTTTATTTTTTATAAATGAACTGTTTTCAATCCTTTTCTCTAATCTTGTAATTGTTTGAGGCATTTGTAATTGTTATGTATTTTCATGCAGAATTGTTGCATGTACCTGCATTGTACCTTTTTAATACTAAATTTGTCAGTGAAAATTGTAATTAGGTATATTATAGAGTATTTTCCTTATTTGTGGAATTCAGTATCTTTTATATAATATTATAGGAAGTTGCAAATGGCACATGTTGATCATCTGGGAAGAGTGACTACTGAATTTGAACCAGATCCTGAAAAGAAACGTGGTTTGTATTTTATTATTATTATTATTATTTTAATATTATTCACAAAACTGTTTGCTATATCAAACAGCAGTAATAAAAAAATATTTGTATAATGTTATTCATTGTATCCATTTTAAAACATTATACATCATAAGATAACTGTCAAATATTTAAAAGAAAAGTATTGTAGGGTACAAGTGTGGGGATCCCCTTTCATTTATTTATAATATATATTTAAAAAGTTTATGCAGAATTATAAACTAGAATTAAAATTATAAACTGACAAAATATATAAATTTTGTTCAATTTATTTGTTTGTACAATTTTGTTCAGTTAATGCTGGCAGAATATATGAGTAATAACCAATTAATTATTTGTTTAAAAAGCTTATGCATAATGTTTCAAAATTATAAATGACAAAATATATGAATGTAATTTATTATCCTCTTCATCCATGACCATGAGCACAAATACACATGCACCATTTAGACTGATTTATTCTCAAAATGATGAACAGGGATCATGTAGAACAGATTTTTCCTGGTGTTATTTTTTTCTCTGTTTGTTTCCACGGTGTTCAAAGAGCACAGACATAAGAAGACAGGAAATTACCTTTAAGTAATCTAAGCTGATATCCTGATCATTATTTATAATTAGCTGTTCTATTAAATTATGCTTAATTTTGTGCATTTATTAGTCCAAATGGGCTTTATCCCTGAAGGACTATTGTTTTCATTTTGCGATTATGCGTTGAATCACTATAAATGTGAGTTTCACTTTTCAAACTGTTGCCACTAAATGTTAGAGTCCTGCATTATATTTGAAGAAATTAAATAATGAAAAATCTGCTTAAAGGAAGTTATATTTCTCGCATTGTGATAAAACAAGGGTACATACAGGGGTTGGACAAAAATATGGAAACACCTTTAAAGAAACATGTTTCTTTGCTTAATATGGTGTAGGAAACCCGTTGGCATCCAAAACAGCTTGCAGTCTTCTCAGAATGGATAAATACAGTTCCTGTACGTTTGCCAAGGGAATATTATACCATTCTTCCTGCAAAATGGTGGCAAGTTCAGATAATGATGTTAGCGGTGGATAACGAGAATGCACTTTCCGTTCCAATGTAGACCACAAAGGTTCGATAATATTCAGTTCTGTTGACTGTGGTGGCCAGGGGAGATGGGACAACTCATCCTCGTGCTCAGAAAATCAGTCCTGGACAATGTGAGCTGTGTGAACAGGGGCTTTGTTGTCTTGGAAGACACCATCACCATCGGGGAACAAAGTTTGTACCATGGGATGAACTTGATCGGCCAAAATGTTCACATAAGTCTTGGTAGTCATGTGCCCTGACACAGTTATGGGGCTAGCAGAGAACCACGATATGGCTGCCCAAACCATAACAGAACCCCCGCCATGTTTCACTCTTGGCAACAAGCAGTCTGTATTATAGGCTTGAGACGGCATTCTCCAGACGTAAACTCGGCCAGAAGTGGGAAACAATGTGAAAGAAGACTCGTCAGACCATATTACTCGCTTCCACTGCTGTATAGTCCAGGCTTTTATGACTTAAACACCACCTTTTTCTGTTACGGGCATTAGTATCACTGATGAGTGGCTTCTCAATTGCAGCACGGCTAGAAATTCCCTGTTTATGAAGCTCCCTTCTAATTGTTTTGGTACTCACAGGATTCGGTAACACAACACGAAGTTGTATAGGTGGCGTCAGTAGTCAAAAACGCCAGCACTACCTACTTATTTTATTAAAATCAATCTTTCTTTTCAAACATGCATTTCACAAGGTGTTTCCATATTTTTGTCCATCCACTGTAGAGCCATCGAATTTTGAATGATGGAACTGTGTATCGGAAATTCTAAAGATATGCTCATTTTAAAATTATTTTGCGACATTGCTATTGAACTGAATTAACTGGTTTAAGGGCAAAGAACATAATATTTAATAAATAAAGGAAACACAAAAAACGTTTAAAAAAACTGAAACATAATTTAAAATCTGAAACCTTTCGGATTTTTTTTATATATTTGTAAAAATACAAGCATTTTCCAAATTAGTTTTTCTATGTATACTTTATTTTGTAATAAAATGGAATAGGTAAATTTTATTGTGTTGTAATTGTAATTATAGTTATTCAATTATTATATTTTATTGTATGATTTTTATTATATATTATAATTGTAATTCTGATTATTACATTATTACAAATAATTGTCCTAATTATTACATTATTACAAATAATTATTACAAATAATTTTTTATTATTATATGATAGTAAATAATTATTGAAATTATATGATAATTGATAAGTATTGTATCTTTTTTTAAAATTTGAGCTAATATATACTCCTACAGCGTTGCTGGTTCTTTTCATGGACTATTTCTCCGTTTCCATGTCACGAAATGCAGTGACACTGTATAGCAATTTCTTACAACCAGCATGAAATGCTTTGTTTTCACCAACTGAACTCATTTTAATGATAAAAAAAAGCTATCACTAACACAAAAGACCACAATATTGGCAAATGTCATGGCAAAATCAACTACGATCTTCTAGGTAAATTCCACACAAATGGGGTGAAAACCCTATTGTTTCCTTTTTTTACTTTGAAAAGAATACTTCCATTGAAAAATATAGCTCCAAGATTTTTAGTGACTTTAAAAGTAAACTATGAAACATGCATTGTCATTATAAAATTCATTTTTTATGAAAAAAAATTCTATATTCTTGGTTCCCAGGCTGTAAACCGATGTGAATTTAGCCGAATGTGAAAGGTGCAAAAGACAATTGACAATAGGATCACTCGATGACACAATTTTCTTATGACATCTCACCTTGTACCTCACATAATTAATGCCCTTTTTGGAGGATTCTATGTATTTTGGCTGAATGCCAGCTGAAGCTGTGTTTGAGATGGTGGAATTACGTAGCGTATTCGGAAACTAAGTACCGTTTCATTCTGGCGCCGTCGCAGCGCTGTGGTAGGCGTCCCGTGCATGCGCACTAGTCTTTCTTGTTCACTGACTTTCAATTGTCACCATTTTGGTTGCTCTATGTTGTGTTTTCAGTTTGCTGTGCACATTCAAAATGTTTAAGACAATTAATTCTCCCGCTGACTGTGAGATTCGTGCCGTGATTCAATTTTTGAATGCGAGGAATGTTAAACCGGCCTAAATTTATCATCAAGTGACAGAAGTTTACGGTGAATATGCGATAAGTGATGGAATGGTGAGAAAGTGGGTAAGAATGTTTAATGCAGGTCGAATAAATGTCCACGCCGAGGCTCGGAGTGGTCGGCCTTCTGTTGTCACCGATGATTTGGTAAGGAAAGTTGATGAAGCAATTCATGAGAACAGACGCTTCACAATGACAACTCTTTCAGAGGCATTTCCACAAATTTCACGGCGCCGTCCGACTATCACTTGTTCCTGCACATAAAACGCGAGCTTGGTGGCGAGCGCTTTGGATCTGACGATGACACGAAAAATGCTGTGGAGTCGTGGTTATCAAAACTGGCGGGAAGTTTCTTTGACGATGGTATACAAAAACTGGCCACCTGCTATGACAAGTATTTTCGTGGAAAAATAAAATTGGATTCGAAACAATTGTTTTACTTTTTTTTTTTTTTTTTTTTTTTCAAAACGGCACTTAGTTTTCGAATATGCCTCGTATAATAATCTATCATTTATTAATTATGCAAAAGTTTTTTTTTTTTTTTTTTTTTTTTTTTTGTGTGTGTGTGTGTGTGTGTTTGTATAGTGTGATGGAACAGCACACACAAATTAAATTTTCACATGAATGTGAAACGTCATGAAAATATAGAATATCAGTTTACTGGATTCCTGTAAATGTTAGACTTCTTAATTTTTACTAGAAATGTTTTGGCAAAATGTATAAATAAGAATTAGCTTTTCTCTGTATTAAGCCTTGTTTTTTTTTTTTTTTTTTTTTTTTTTTTTTATGAAAATAAATAAATTATAATAATTATTTTAAAAGAAATTATAAATTAGTTTTAAATTAACATACTTATGTTCAATTCATTATCTGCTTTTTTAATTTTAATTAATTAATTAATTAAAAATACTTTTACTCATATGTATTAATATATTATGGATTTTTATTACATCAATTAAAATTTAGTATTTTGCATAGAACTTGAAAGCATTATAAAATTTCTTTTCAGAATCCAGGATTTCAAGAGCTGTTAAGAAACTAGTCAACTGGGATGCAAATAAAGTAAGTGTCTGTGTGGAACTTTGGCTAAACGACTGCAGATATGTTTAGTTTGTTCGTCATATGATAAAAGAAAATGTGTTTTCTATTTATTTTTGAAGAAACATTTGTATTTGATCCTAGATTTAATAAAAACTGCTATTTCTCAAAATCTTAAGGAAATTAATTTTTCATTTGGCATGAAATGCTCCATGATATTTCTAATAATCGTGTAGTTCATTGAATAATTTCTTGATTAGTTTACACTGAGGAAAAGTGTTTTTGATATTTTTCTTCATAACAAAATTAAAAGGTTTAATTCTAATTCAGTTCTTTTAAATTCTAATTTTAAGACTTCATAACAAAATAATTAAAAGACTTTAAATTGTAACATTTCTGTAAATTTGCATACATGTCAATTTAGCATTTGTTTTAAATTTATTTCTTAAATATGATGCAAATCTGAATCAAATCAATCTAAGAGTTTCAGTCATTACTTTAGGATCAAGAAGAAATGGCATGGAAAGTAGCTGAAAGGATAGTAAAAGACATCTGCAGTATAACTATGCCAGAATCTGTTGATTCTATGCCAAAAACTATACCTGATTCTATACCTGAAATAGATGATTTTTTATTTGACAGCAGCCCATCATAGCCAAAATTGCTCTTTATGGTAATGTTATTTTAAATTTTATTCCATTGCATTATTCACAGCTTGATTTTTAATGACAAAATCATTCTAATAATATGTATGTTCAAAAATAAAACTTAATTTTACATGAAATTCTTGTGTTGTGAAATTATCGTATTATTTTTCTTGTTAGTACAACACTGCATGAATAATAGTAAAAAGATGACACCTCTCAGAGGATTAATAGTAAGAACATCCTAATAAGATATTTGTATTTGAATTTAATAAGAGTTCTGCAATATAATCACACATGGCCAAGTTTCGTGTATTTGTGTACCAATCAATTAAATATAATGCTAATAAATAATATTAATGATCACCGAAATTTTAATATGAATAAAATAGGTTTTGCTTGCTTATCTTTATGTGGAGTAAATTCTCAATGGAGAATTTTGTTTGCCTGTACAAGTTGCACCCAGAAAGTAACCACATAATTTCTTGCAAATAAGGCAAAAGATTACTAACCTTCAAATAAATTTAGCTTCTTCAAAATAATCACCAGAAGTGTGTATGCAAATTTCTAACGTTTCTTCAGGTCATTGAAACACATTTTATAGCTGTTGGAACTAACCATACATAAAATGCACGTAACATTAACAATACACTTTCAAATCTCTGTCCTTTCATAGCCATCCTGTGCTTTGGAAAAAGAAAAATCAGCTGGCAATAAGTTGGGAGAATATTGTGGGTAATTTGTCACTGCAGTTGAATACTTAGCAAGATGTTGTACAGATACTGCTGGGTGGGGCCTAACTTTATTATGTTAAAGAAACCATTGCCCAGAATCAAAAAGCTCCTTCCTGACTTGCTTTGTCCTGTTTCTTAATCAGCAAAGCACCTCCTTGTAGAAATACTTATTAACTGATTGATTTTCAAGAACAGGTTCGTGGTGAGTTAATCCTTTGCAATAAAAACATGCAGCCAGCATCACCTTTGATTTCGGCATTAGGGCTTTTTTTTTTGTATGATAGAAGACAGTCCTTTTCCTTTGTGTAGTTTTTCCCCCCCTCCCTAGGTCATATTGTAGTAACCACGTTTCATCTAACCCTATGATGTACTTAAGAAATTGTTTTATCTTCACAGCATACTTTTCTGTCATCTTTTTGCTGTTCTATCATTAACCCAAGGCACAACTCGAGCACAAACTTTCCTCATTTTCAGATTTTTGACTGAAATTATAACTTTCTTTGCTTATCCCAAGCATATTTGAAAGTTGCTAAGTTGTTACTTGTCTTTCAACTTTTACGAAGGGGCAAATTTTCTCTACACTTTCCTCATTCTTTGAAGTTGAAGGGCTCCCTATCTTTGGTTCATCTTCAATGCTTTCATGCCTACATTTAAAATTGTACCATTCATATAGTTGTGTTCTTGATAATGGTGCATCATATTATGCTATTTGAATAATCTACCATTTCGGTAGCAGATTTGCTTAATTTCTACCAAAATTTAATGTTATAACATAGTTTAATCTCAAAGTAAAGTTTTTTTTTAATGATGCCTTCTCAGTAAGTGAAAATGCCATTTCAAAATGCCCAGTTTTGACAAAATAAGCAGTTTAAACTGGCTCTTTTAAGAGTTGAGATGTCACACTTTCTAAACCTACATTTATTTCTTCACTTTTGTATTTTATCATTTAATCTTTTAATTTATTTGGTTTCTTTAAAGTTTATTTATTGTTCAAACTTTTAAAAATTAGAAATATTTCAGGGAGGGAGTGTCACATTTAATCTGCCACAGCCTCCAACTTTTCTTTTCTCCCCCCCCTTAAACCACACCTTCTGCTTTGGTAAAAAAAAAAAAAAAAAAAAAAAAAAATTCATTGGTTTGTAATTTGCATAGAATCATATAAATAGAACTGAAACATATATAATAAAGTAAATTTAAGTCAATTTACACCATTGCCTTACAATGAGAAAAACTCCAGAAATTCCAGTTTTTCATATGGCATATCATCCAGTGAGTATAAAGGAAATACTATCAATATTTTTTTCTGAAAAAAACTTTTTTCATTTCAGATCACCAGTTTGAACAATTTTTCTTATGAAATTTCTTTCTAGGTACTACATTTATATTTAGGAAATTAGGCTATTTAGTACATGCATTTGTATCAGTAGAAATATCAGTGATAGCAATGTAAACTATTCTATTAAAAATTGATATATGCATTATTTTTGCATGCTTTCAAAATAATAGTATAAATGTGACAACATTTAAATATACTGTCAGTCAATGGTAACAATACTGTCAAAATGATTTTCTTAAATAGCAGATATTGTTACTTATAATATTTTGTTAATGAAAGAAATCTAACATGGTAATGTGAAAAGTGTGCACTTCTATTCTTTGCAGTTTATTTAAAAATTACAAAATATGCCTTTAAAAATATATAAAATGTTGATTTTAATGGATATGTGAAAGGCCAGCATCAGAATTCTTTAAAAAGTGTTTAAAATGTACTATTTTTCATTTTCAACATGAAAAACATTTCACTATCTTTTATCTATAAGTTGCACTGTTATATGCAATATTTCTTTTGTTTTATTTGATAGCTAGTTTTCATATCTGTGTTGAACTAGTCCAAAATCTCTCATGTTATTTGTCATTCTTGAGAAAATGTTAGTAGCAATTTTTATTCACAGTAACTGAGACTTATCAAAAAATGTTCTGACTTTTCTTTCACTTTCATTGTTATTGAACCAGTATTCATCTAAAATAGATTTAATTTTTTTGTAAAAATGTTTAATTTTACGCAACAGCTGTGTTTTTATTTTAGGTATGCTGTTTAGCTGGTGTTATAAGTTGGAATATAATGAAAGAATTCCTAATTATGGGTGTTGCTACATCTTGTGATATGAACTCTTATCTCCTTATTTCTTCCATGTTACTTGCTTTTGTAAAATACTATCTGCATGTATGGTTAGGGTCACATATTTAATTATTTTATTTTTGATTTTCAGGGTATAGTAATCTCAGTTTTAAATTTTTAATTTCTGTTTCTTCTTTGTACTCATTTTCTCAGTATAAGTTTATATATTTTTAAACATGTTTTTAATTTTATGCCATTGTATAAAAGGTTAGAATATGGACAGATAAGGCTGATTTTTATGATCTATTGACCGCCTTATAATTTATTTTGGATAATTTAAAAACATGTTAGTTTTTTACAAACATTACACTACTTATCTTCTAGTAATAACAACAGTAAATGCTTATTTAAAGGAACTTTAAAAAAATTAAATGATGTTACAAAGGTAATAATAATAAGCATGAAAAGTTTTATAATAACCATGCAGTTTTATCAGAAAATTTATACTAAAAGACTAACAGTCAGTCTTTATTATTGCATACCTTATGTATAGGATAAATTTGGAAGCTAAAACTTAATCGGGGACAGACATAAAATTATTTGGTTGATTTTCTTCTAAGCAAACAATTTATTAATATTAATATTTTTGATATTTCTTAAAACAAGCTAAAAATATTAATTTTTACAGGTACTTAGTTGCAAAATTATTTGTAAATTATTCATTTTTTATGAATTTTCATATATAAATGGTTCTGAAAATGCACTACTTTTCTCCAATTATTTGAATGTCTATGTGCATTGTACTACTTGTATGAGTTAATGTAGATGTGCATCTTTTATTTTTGGAAAAAGTGATACCTTTGTGCTGCTATAAATAACTACATAATCTAACTGTATATCTTTTAATATAAACATTTTAATATCAAGTTTAATAACATGAAAAATGTGTTGTTAATCACTTCATTAAAGAACTCTGTTTCAGGTGTATACTGTGTAGTAAACTAAAATAATTTTACTGCTGTCAAGTAAAGCATGATTGTCGTTTTGTTTATCAAAATCATTCCAAGTAATTTGTTAAAAAAAAGCTTGTGTACCTTAAATGCATAATAATTTTTTTATTAATTTTGTAATTAATATTTATTATCACTCTGAACCTCATTTTATTTTAATTCTTAAGATTAGCAGTGAAGAAACCTCTGTATTACCTGAACTTTTCTATGCCTGAAAAATTATATGAATTACCAAAAATTAAACAATGCTCCCTCATATTATCTCTGTTGTAACTCAGGTTTTTGGATGCCATTGTTAGGCTCATTCTTAGATTTCTGTTTAATAACTTATACATTCATTGTAATACTGAATTAAAATTTTCATGAAAAATATTTTAGCCTGAGTTGGACTGATTCTTAAGAAATATGTTTCTTGTCATGGTAACCATTAAATATTGCATGAAGCTTATGCTTCACTAAAAGTTCTCACTGGGATTTTTGGTAGAGAATGAAAACCGTTCTTTTATAGCAGTTTCTTTTCTCTAATAGAAATGTATTTCAAATTAATAATGGATTTCAAATGAATTACTACTACATCTCTAAATTTATTATATGCTTCTAATGGTGTTGTTGTAGCTCTTAATATTTTGAGAGACGACTATTAATTTTTTTCTCATTTCTGCATTGAATACTTTTTGGCAAAAATATTTTAACTCTGCTCTTGATCATAATTGTATACTTATATTCATGTGTGTGTATGCGTGCATATATATAATTACATAACGCAAATATCATTTCCAAATTTCAGATAGTGTCTGATTTACTAAACAATACTGTATCAGTAATGAGTTATTTAATTTAACATTCAAAAAATAAAGTACTGTCAATTGATAAAACTGCATGATAACATTGAATGAAATTATCTGCAGAGACATATTTGATATAAATAAATTATAAATTAATAAAATAAAGTACTGCATTTAATTATGCTTGGGGCTGTGATCCCAGTGACAATAATCACATTCATTACTGGATAAATTGTTTATACCTATAGGTGTATATAAGTATAAACAATTTATCCTTTTGAATGTATGTTGCTATATTTTGCCCATTGGTCTATTTTCATGTTGAAACTTCTTTTTATCATTTTCTATTAAATTTATTTGGTTGTGTCAAGTATGTTTTATTTATATAACCTATAAATTATTTATATTACCTATAAATAAAACACACACAAAATTGTGTCCATTTAAAATAAAGATTTTAAAAGGGGTGGAATTCTAAACTGACTGCAGTTTTTTCATATTTTTCTTGTATAATGAAGTGTAAATCTTTATCATAAATTTTTATGATATTCACATACCAGAAAAAGAGCTTTTCAACTTTTCATGATTTATATCATTTTTGTGATTGTGTCATTTTAAAATTCTAATATCAGAAATGCCATCTTGCAAATCTCATTTTTTTGTTGCATCTGATTCTGAAAACCATACTTATTTTCAAAGAGTCTTGTGAGTTTTGCATTATGTTATGTTGAATTGGGATTTTTCTCTTTCCATAATACATAGACTTTTAATCTTTTGATATGTTTATATTTTTATGGGCTATGCTTATGTTATAGTTATAAATGATGACTGCCTGCACATATATATGCTCTTTATCAAATGGTCATTTATATAAAAATGTAAAATACTTTAACTTATGGCACATGAATTAGAAAATTGGTCAAGTTTCTTTCAATCGTTCCCTGTTTGGTATTAACACTCTCCCTTTTTAATTAGTACTCTATAATTATTGCATTTAATATATTATATATGTTTCCATTTAATATTCAATTCAAATTCAAATATTTGTATCTCTAAATTTCTTATTACACACTTCTTAGAATTAGTTTTTAAGACAAATTATTTCATTGGTGGTTTCATTCAAATTATTTCGAAAATGGTGCCTAATAACAAAGCTGGCAGGAGTGAGTACAGCAGCAGACTGGTAGATTGCAATCATAGAAGAACATAAAAATCCTTAACAAAACCTTTTAGTCGATTGTTAAAATCTGAACTATTTTAGTTTTTTAATATATATATATATATATAATTGACAGGACTATTTTGCAACTTGCTGTATTTACCATTTAAAATGTATTATAGTAACAAAATGGCAGAATTAATAACACAAATTTACTGTGTCTGGAAACAGTTGGAAAGTTGATAGATCAAATAAAATATATAAAATCTCATATGTGTAGAGCCACAAATTTAATGGTATATTCAGAAATGTAAACTTCAAAGAACTGAAAGGAAAGAATAATTTTTTAGCTACAATAGAAATAAATAAATCCATACAAAATATTGTTGCATTTTTTACTGGTATGCTTTTAGTTATTTGTGCAATATGTTACTTTTTCACCTTGACTGAATGTTATATCTGGATGTCAAATATTTAGACTTAACAGTGCAAGCACCTTTCTGTAAAAAAATAAGATCTTAAAAGTCTTTGACCAATAAAATTACCCATGAAGATATGATTTCATATATCTTCTTCCAAGACATTTCTCTCTGGGAGATTAATAGAATGTGATTTCATATATCTTCTTCAAAACATTTGTCTCTGGGAGATTAATAGATTGTCACATATAGAATACAATTTTTGTTTATTCTAGACTATTTTGCAAAGAATGTCTTGAAGATGTAATTGTATCAGAAATGCCAGTAATCTGTAAATTAAATGTTAGCTTACACCATTGTTATTTATTTTGTGAATGATTTTTGTCATGAAATTGGGCAATATTAGGGGGGAAAATTATTAGTAAAATGTGACTTTGACATCTACTAAAGCTTTATCTTTCACACTGCACATGCATGAAGTTTTTGTTATACCACTGTTGTCTCAGTATTCTTTATTTTAGTTACATTGTGTGAAATGTATGAAATTTCCCTAACCATTTTATTTTATATCAGTTGTCTGTCTGAATCTTCCCTTTTCTGAGCTTGATTGAAAAAAATCAGATCAATTTATCAGTTTTCTCTGCTTTGTGCAGTCATAAAAACATGAAAGAAAACTCAAAAGTTCTTAACACTTACTTAACTAGGACCATTAACATACTTTTATGTTATCATTTCATTCATAAACTTTTAGTGCCTATTATTGTTATGTTTATAAATAAATAATGTAATAAAAAAAGAAGGGTGAAGAAGTAGCTTTTATTTAACACTCGGCATGCGGTTATACTTCGGCGCGAACTTACATGTGTAACGGGCGTTTTTTTGTGAATCGTGCGGAAGTATGGTTATTCAGGAAAATCGCAGTAAATTGAAAACTACTTGTTTTTATGAACAATTTTTTTTTTTTATTTTATACTTAAATATATACTGTATGATTATTTAACCCCCCCCCAAAAGATATTGTTACGAAATCACAAAAATAAACGATTTTTAAAATTTTACAATGTATTCAAAAATATTTTTTCATAACAAGTACAAATAGAACTGATAACAAGTTAATAGTTCTTTACAGTATGGTAGCGTTCAAAGCATTTTCCTCTATGAAGAGGAACACGGCAGAAGCTAAATATGAAACACATTTCACTTCGCACTTCTTCGACTGCTCACACGCGACATTGTCTTTGTGGATTTTTCTTCTTCCCGGCACCAACAATTTTCTCCAATACGTGTTTGCGCATATCCATGGACAATCTTCCAGGAAGGTCGTGTTTTGATATCATTTGCTCTGGTTCTTCAATGCTGATTTCAGGTAGTTCATTAGTAACCCAATGTCGTGCAAAAATTTCGTGTATTTTATTTTTTGCGTCTTTGTCAATTTGTATACTACATATGCATTGAAAAATGCACAATTCATCATATACATAGCTAAGCGCTTTGTCCACTTCACTGTTTTACGCAAAATACTATAGTAGGACAAATACTGATTGGCCCAATCTACACCTTTCATGTACTTGTAGTCAATCAAAGCATTTGGCTTTATGATTTTTTTGTCTCTTGATATGATCAACATTACTACTTTCTTTTATTTCCACAGAATAGATTAAAGAGATGAGACCAACTTCTTTCTTGGATTGCCAAACTTGTACCAATATATAATTTTTTCTTCGAAAGATTGTTTCTCCTTTTTTTCAAATTAGTTAGGCACTCTGGTAGACCTCTATTCTTCCTAATTGTTCCTCAAATTCATATTTTTTTGGGGGGGGTGGGGTAACAGGGCTTTAGTGTTATCGATGCTGTTGTAGTAATTGACCATGTACAAATGGTGCCAGACATCAGTATATGGCAAAACTACTGTGAGTATCGTTTCAATCAAACGTAATCCTTGAGCTGCATAAACTTCAAAATTGCAAATATAAGCAGTGTCACTTACTGACAATATTCGTATGAGTATGCCGTATTTTATAATTTTTCTAGCGTTGTAAACTCTAAAAAAACAATTGTTCTCTCCAAGGTATTATGCCCTCATCTAACGATACTTGTTGTTTCGGTTTGTAAATGTTATTGAATTTTTCAACAAAATAATTTAGTATAGGCCTGACTTTGAATAATCGATCAGAATCGTCCGTGATGTCTTCATTGTTATTGAAATGCCAAGCCTTCCATATTTGGAGAAATCTATCCCTTGACATAGTTTAAAAAAAAAGAAAAGAAAAAAGGTGTACTCGTGCAGACATTAGTTAACCAATAATCGTCTCGGGCGTCTTTACGAACTTGTCCCATGAAAATAATAAGCCTCAAAAATTTCTTCATCTCCGGAATCGTAATATCTCTCTATTTCATGCTTTTAGGAGATATTTTGAACTTATTCATATTTTGATAATAATACCTGTTTGATTCCGCGACTAAATATGCAAAAAAGTCATCGCCTATAAATAACTTTACTGCATCAGCTGTGGGTTCAGGAACATTAGCCAGCTATTATTAGTTCAGGAACCATTTCATGCTATTATTAGTTATTCCAGGATGACCCAAAAACTCTTCAAGGTCTGGAGGATTGTCAATTGATGACCATTCATCTGCTTCTTCATCAGAAGTTGTTTCAGAACTACTAGAAATTCTTCTTCAGATGAACACTCGAGAACGTGGAATAATGTCATCGTCACTTTTTTCGATATCTTGACTTTCAGAATCACTATCATACGAAAAGTCCAATAATCTGTCAGTTATTTCTAATTATTTCATATTTTCTTCATCACTATCTTTGTCACAATGATTCATTTTATCAAATTATTTAATCAATAATAAAAAACCAAGCTTCAAATTGACAAAATACGACTTGTACGTTATGGAGCTAAGAATTTGATTGAAGACGAAATAACTCAACAAAAGACCAAGTAACTCGACAATCATAACTTGTTGAAAGAAAAAATGCATATCAAACAACACCCATATAATGTCACACATGCATGTAATTATACGTATTTAATAGATTTGTGGTGGTTAGTGGGTATTCACCACAAATCTACTAAATACGTATCTTTACGTGACCCACGCTCCAGTGACAGACTGCAAAAAATGTAAAAATATGTTGCCCACATGTCATACGTATTTTTACATGATCCGCGCTCCAGTGACAGACTACAAAAAATGTAAAAATACATTGTCGCATGCCAAGTGTTAATAGCACAGTGTTTTACAATATACAATATTCATTTTAAAAATAAATACACAATTGTCATCTGCAGTTGAATCTTCCTGCTTTAACATACCGCAGATAAAAGGAATGACCCTTTTGGTTCTGGTGCAGTTCTCTATTGTACTCTTACGTTATGTTGTATTATATTATACAGTTAAAGTGAGTCTCCAAAAATAAGAAAATTGGATGTAATGAACTACTATATGATTATGTTAGACTAAAACATTTTTGTATTTTTCATATACCTTTAAGAATCTCTGCAGGTTTTAATGAAGAAATTACTGTTCAAATTGTCCATGTTTAGAATATTAGGTGACTATATTCCTTATTTCATCCATGAAGGAAAACATCTTCACTACCCCACTATGAAAATTAATTGTAACATACATATTTTGTCTCATACCATTGGGGTTGCATTTTCTTAATGATGTTTGACTTGTTCACTTAGGAGCAAAATTTTTTACCATCATAATAAAACAAAAATTATGGTGGTAAAGCAAAATGTTTTGTTATTGTGACAATTAAACCCAGTATTTTTGTTTAATAAGTGACTCATTGCTTCTTTTAAAAAATGTTTAACAGAGTAGTATTCAAGGCTTTCTTAACAATTAAATCCAGTATTTTTATTTAATTGGTGACACATTGAATTGAAAATAACACATTGAGATGTGACACAATAAAATTTTTTAACAGATTTGGCAGACAGAATAGTATTCAAGGCTTTCATAATTATTAATCCGGTATTTTTGTTTATTTGGTGACACATAGCCTTCTTTTGCAAATTTTTAACAGAGCTGCCAGACAGAGCAGTATTTGAGGCTTTCTTTTAGGGAATTTTTTTTTAATGCTTATCAGTTTGTTTTGAGTATAAATGTTCTTCAGTTCTACTCTGACTCCAAGTTTTGCATTCTTTAGCTCTTTTGAAAGATATAAGATATTCTTCATAATGGTTATTGAATCTTTGGGTTGCAACCATACATATCTTGTGGGATACTGTTTTTTTTGTCACTGTACATTGTATAAGACACATAGATTTTCTAGCTCCTTTCGGCTTGTTTTCGTGATGTAATGGTAGCACACTCGGCGCATATTTGAGAAGTCCAGGTTCGAGCCCCGGTGAGGGTCTTGCTCATTTTTTGTGTTTACTACTTCAAAAATTCTAGTGACTCTACAAGATGACAAAATTATCTTCCTTTTCCATCTTATCTAGTTGAATAAAACTCTCATGTATTCTTCAGCCAAATTCTGTGATTCTGTATAAAAAATTTATTTGCATGCCGAGCTGTGGATGTTAAAACTTCTGCATTGAAGATAAAATGAAGATTTTTTGAAAAATACAAAATGGATGCAGTTAAATCAATATCTGCCAGAAATATAGTTTATCCAAATCTTCAACTCATGCCAGATAACAAAATCAAAACCATGTAATATCTGCTCATGGAAAAAATGCGAATATGAGAAAAAAGTTGAAAGAAAAAGAAAGATTGAGCATGGGGGTGTTGAAGAAACATTTTAAAAATGAATTGCAAAAGCCATTGTTTGGTCAGATGCTTCGAAAGCCAATTAAATCTCCAGGCACTGAGAGACAAAAGGAATGGATAACAAATTTAATAACTGCAATTAAATGTTGATGTATTTAAGTTAAGTTTATTATTTGTTTGCTTTTTGTAAATGTGACAATTTTAATCAGTTTACCCCCCTTTCTTTATTCATCATTAATTTTTTACACGGTTTTGTGAGCTATCTGTTTTTCTTTTCAGATCAGATATAGTGAACCAAACTTTTGGTTTCTTGAAGTTTATAATAGCGAGGTTTGACTGTAAAGAAAAGTTTGTTAAACTCAGGTATTGAATATTGCATATTTGTTTATCTGTGTTAACCATTTTTTGCAGATATGAAACTGAAATTAAAATCAGAAACTTTTTTGAGACTTTGTTAAACAAATTCTGAAATCATAGTTTCTGATCTTTCATTTGTATGGTTTGAAAGAAGAAGGCAGTCTTGAAATTTTACTAATGTAACCTATGCTTATTGTAGCAGATATTTATTAATCTGAGTGCAAGATCTTTGGTTGATGATTTCTGAAATAAAGAAATAATTTCTAATTTTCTTTCTAATAGCCTGTATTTATTTTAAGTATTAACATGTATAGTTTCTTCGGTTTTTATGTGTTTAATGTTTGACTGATGGTATAATTGTAAGCGAATATTGTCTGTAGCAAAAAGAATTTTTTATGTATTTGGTGGACTTCAGTATTGGTTACTATTTTATGAAATGCTATTATTATTCCGTTAACTGTTGTTTCT
Organism: Stegodyphus dumicola; assembly: GCF_044657685.1. Lineage (NCBI taxonomy): Eukaryota > Metazoa > Arthropoda > Arachnida > Araneae > Eresidae > Stegodyphus > Stegodyphus dumicola. The sequence goes on from NC_140776.1 coordinate 44,114,729, forward strand.
GTTGAATCTGAACTGTATATTTATCTTTTTTGTGCTTCCATTATTTTGTGAGAAAGGTTAATGTAGATGTATGGATATAAAGTACACTAGAAATTGTCTTTCACTATACATTATGTTGTTGAAGTTTGTTACAATATATATTATATTTAATATTCTGTATTTTGATTCATAAATTGTGTTGCAGAATATTTTGAAACTAAACATTATGTTTATGTAAACTTATATGTAAATGAGAGATAAGGTGCTCTGTGATTTTATGGAATTAACTGATAATGGAAAAGAGTATTAATGCAATATGTTAATAATTCATCCATTTTGGGGTATGTAATATCAGTGTACAAAATACTGAAATGTAAATAAAAGATAACATCTTCTTCTCAGGATTTTTTTTATAATGTTCTGCGATGATGAATTATTATCCTCATCATTATCTATTAAAATTTTGATAATGTTTTTCAATGCTTGTTTTTATATTAAAATCTGATGATTTGAAACTTTTGCATCTTAAGATGAAATTACTTTAAAATTATAATTATTACCATTAAAAAATTAAAATCATTGCTGAAATAATTCTTATTTTCAGGACTTAATGTTTTTCTCACAACTTGGCTTCATAAATAATAAAACATGCAAACACACATTTGTATCAATTAAAAAGCATTAACAAATTAATAAATCAGGTACATGTACATATGCATAATAAATTTTTTTAATGAAAATTAATTGTAACACATATTTTGTCTCATGTCTTTGAGGCTGCATTTTCTGAATGATATCTAATTTGTTCACTTAGAAGCAAAATGTTTTACCATTATAATGAAACACAAAATTATGGTGGTAAAGCAAAATTTTTGGTTATCGTAACAATTAAATCCAGTATTTTTGTTTAATTGGTGACACATTACCTTCTTTTGAAAATTTTTCATGGATTCTTTTTTAAAATGAATTACTTCTTTTATCGAAAACTGATAACTGAATATCCGTCTTAAAAGGAAATAAGAATACTTACAGTCAAAAGTAAAAGCTTTGTTATTGCTTATAGAAACTGTCATTCTTCTGAGCCAATCAAAATCTCTAATGGTGATAGGCTTTACCACTTCATTGCTAAGTATGATTGCTAGGCATAAAGAGAGAAGACTTGTTGGGTGGCTCTTTTAGATTTCAACAATAAATCACTGATTAGCATTTTTAATAAATGCAGGCTGTCAAAAGCTTATTAACAGCTGAAAAATTTATTAATTATATGTATATGCAAAAGGAGAGAATTAGGATGTAAATCTCTGTCTTGATCCAGCTCTAAATTACTAAGACATACATAGTTCTACACAAAGGTTCACAGAATTACTTTAAAAATGTATATTATTATACAGTGTCTCATAAAAATGAATGGAAACATTTCATTTATAAAAATAATGTCAAAAATTTTAAATGCATGAAATAGAAACTAAAAGATTGCCTTTATTTGAAAGTATATATACATTTAATCTAGTCTTCTTATAGTATTTTACTTATACTAAATATTTTTTCCAAAAATAAAGTATTGTGCTTAAAAGTTAATATCTTCTCTTTTGAATGAAGAAGTCATCTTATAACAGACTGCAAACAAAGTCATAATCTAATAAATATATATAAATAATGATATATTGCATTAAGACAACAGGAAAAATCTAAAATGACACTGTACAATGTTGTACATCTCCGATGAATAAATTTATGATATATTGTATTAAAACAACAGGAAAAATCTAAAATGACATTGTATAATGTTACTCAATGCATGACATAATTCAAAGTGAGAAAAAAAGCATGACAGTCAAACATTTTTTGTGGAAAATTTTTAAATATTATCAAAAGTAATCTAAATAAAAAAACTTGAAAGCTGTTATCCAATATGTAAGGTTTATTCTCAAGTTTAAAATCTGTATTAGTGAAAGTAAAGAATATTTGAGAAATAATAATTCTGATCACTGTAATAAAGTAATATTTGTTGAAAGTAGCTATTTTAATATATTTGATTAGGATGTCAGCTTTAAGCACGGAGAAGAGATGAAAAACAAAATTAGTTCTAACAGTAGAATATGGTAGAGGAATAGGTATGATATTGCTATTTGAAACCCTGATTTTAATTTGATGTAATAAATCAGTACAAACAGATTGATATTTTAAAAAGAAATTTAAAAATTATCAGTTCAAAAATTGAACCCATGGAATAATTCAAATTTTTTTAAAAACAATTATCCCAAACTTATTACTCTAGGTATTGCTGCGGATGCTGAATACTTTTTATAAAATTTCCAGGGGTATTAATTTCCTTTCGTCTTCCATTACTTTCCAGAGTCCATCAACCATAGTGAGTTTGCACTTAGAAATTAAAAGCAAGCAAGTGAAATGACAGAGGACTTATATGCAATACCTGTGCCAGTTTTCACTTTTTCATGGCACATATCGGCCTATGATTACTATAGAGTACAGACGCTAAAATGTTTAATTCTATTGACAGAATGACAAAAAGTGAAATAGAGACCGAAATCTTGCAATACAGATTATCGGTGGGGGAGGGAATTGTTTATTCGGTCTCGATTGTTGAATCTATGTATCTATATCCATCAACGCTACATTTTTTTACGCCTTCATCTTGCAAATTCTCGCATTTATTGAAAGTCAAAGAACTAAAAATGTTTCTTGAAAGCATTAACATATATCATAAATTTGTTCCAAATTATGCAAAAATAAGACCCTATAATAACCTATATATAAATTTACTTTAAAAAGATACTCCATCCATTGAACGCTAATAGTCAAACAACCTTTTAAAATTTAAAGATTTTACTTTCCAAACTCATTTAATATTATTTAATTCAAATTACCCTCGTCTTGTGTTTGTAAATGCCTCTGAAGAAGCTATTGTTGCAGTTTTCAAACAAGAACACCCAGATGGTACATCAGCATTAAGAAAGACCTCATAGCATTTCATTCTCATAAATTAAGATCTTATGGAGTCAGTGAATTAGAATGTCTAATTATACAATGAAGGGTCAAAACATTATGACCACCTACTCAATAACACGTTGCATGGCTTTGGCAGGCAAAACAGCTGCAACTCGCCTTGGCATGGTTGCTACAAGTTCTTGGTAGATGACTGAAGACAGATTGTACCAAATTTCTTAGCAACAGTCACACAAATTTGAGATATTCTGACACTGTGGTGTTTGAGCTCTGAGCTGCCGCTCCAAAACATCGCAGATGTTCTCAGTCGGGTAGGATGTAGTGAGTTAGGTAGCCAGTACATTAATTAGAATTCATCCGTATGTTCCTCGAATCACTCCAACAGCATTCGAGCCTTCTGGCATGGGGCATTGTCTTGCTGCCTATGAGAATGTCCTCCAAAGCATAATACCACTGCCACCAGCCTGTGTATAACCTGCTGTACAGGGAAGGGGGCAGCAAATGTTTGCCTGGAAGATAGTGTACCTCATTCATCCGACCAGGCAACTGTCTTCCACTTATTCACGGTCCAGTCTCGATATTTCTGGGCTCCACTGTAGGCGTAGTTGACAATGATGCTTGATCACCAGAAGCATACGTGTGGGATATTTGCTGTGCAATCCCATATCCAAAGAATGTTCACTAAACCGTGTGTTCCGAAACACCTGCACTGTATTCGGTTGACAGCTGAGCCACTGCCTGCCACCGATTTTGCTGTACCAAGCGGAAAAGTCGTTGACCTCCTTCTTCTTTGATGATGTCCTTTGTGGATGTCCAACATCTTGATGTGTACTGCTGGTTTTACCACCATTTATCCACTTTTCATAACTACTAACAGCGGCAGATCGTGAACTACATACCAGTCATGAGTTTCAGAAATACTCGTTCTTAGTCTTCGGATCATTACAATCTGCCCTCTATCAAATTAGATCAGCAGCCTTTCCATCACTGGCAAAGTAAGTCCAAGAATGATTCCTTACCTTCTCCAGCCGCAGTTAAATGCCATTCCCATTTAATCACTTGCCCTCCATGTCATCCAGATGAGTTCATTGAAAAATGTGGGAAGGGTCATAATGTTTTGTCTCGTCAGTGTAGATGCTGTAGATAAATTGTATTACTATTTACATGGAAATCATTTTTTATTGTATATGATGATCATGCTGCTTTGTAAATTACTTTACTTTGATTATAACTGATAGATATTCTAATCACTGAATTAGAAAGTCTAGCAATCACAAAAAATATATTGCATCCTACAGGTGGATTATTCCAATGGTGTTTAAAATTATCCATGTAGGATTCTGATATACAACAGACATTCTACTAATATTGCATCTGTTATGTTAACATATAACCGTATTTGTCAGCAATTTTGTTTATAAATTAATTTATTATCACTGAAAGAAATTGAAGACCATCAAAATTTGGATAATGTTTGTAATCCTGAATTCAAGAAAATTAATAATGTTTTAAACATAAAAAAGTAAGTATTGCATACAATTGCAATAAAATGTCTCTTCGTACAAAATTATTTCAAAAAGCCCTTACTGAATTAGGCCATATTGTTTCTTTTATGTCAAATTTATTATCTCCTCAATATTATTAGGCAGGTATAGTTCAAGATATTAGATATTATTGTAAACATTGTAAAGTATACCAGTTTAATAAGAAAAGTAAAAGAAAGTAAATTTGATGCAGTCTGTACCGTCTGTAAACGAATATTTTCCAATTTTGTCTATTGATATCGCTGGAGGTTTAAATTGTGTGATAATATATAGGTGGAGATGATAATACAAGTACTATATCGCTATAGGTAGACATTTTCCTCTAGAAGTGTAACTACTAAAATAAATTCTTAAAACAAACTTTTCAGATTCAAAGAAAATTTGCAGTGATTGTAATGCTGTATGTACTTTTTCAAAAATCAACGCTAGATTGCCCAAGGAAGTCATTTTGACTGCTTTTTAATTTCAATTAGAAAAACAATTATGTATATAATGACACAATTTCTTAGAATTTTGTTACTTTTGTACAACATTATAAATCCTTTTATTAATAATTGTAGTTAAACCCCTTATTTCATTTCCAGTATATAGATGTGTTATACCTATATTGCCAAAAGCAGTCATTTTGACTGTTTGGGAAATTTTAAATAATGAAAAGGCTCTTATTATTGAATTGAGTAAATTTCTTATATGACCACTTCGACTCTGTATTGAAATAACAGTTTTCTTTTCTTTCTTTCTTTCTTTTTTTTTTCCCCCAATTACCGTCACATGATAACATACAAGTACGTGATAATTTGTCGATTTGGGCATATACTTGATAAGTTGCAGTTTCTCAGTAAGCTAAAGTAGTACTTGTTATTCGAATCTCAGTGAACACATTTTTCTGAAACTCGTCGAGCCATATACAAGTTGTAGAAGAAATATCACGACCGGTAACGTTTTCACTAGCATGTCACTCTCGACAAAATTATTGGTTAAAAAAAAAAAAACTCTAGTTGGAACTATTCAAGGAAATAAAAGAGAACTACCCAAATCAGCCAAACAAACTAAGTAAACATGCCTCATTTCTCTGCTCTATAAATCAGTGAATTGTGTTCTTACAATATATAAAAGCAAACCAAATAAAAGTGTAGCTGTTCTAAGTTCTAAGCATAAATTTGTGAAAATTGATAAACGTAATAAAAAAGTGTTACCCGAATCTATTCAATTTGATAACAGCACAAAATGTGGAGTTGATATTACGGATCAAATGGCCAGAAAATATACAGTAAAAGCAATGGCGTAGCTAGGGAGGGGCAAATGGGGACATCTGTCCCCGGGCGCAGCGTAGAGGGGCGCCAAAATTGATGGTACAAAATTTTAGAATGAAACTTTTTTCACTCTTGGCACACAGAAGGGGGCACAAGGTCTTCAGTTGTCCCCGGGCGCTGAAAACCTACATTTCTGAGAAAAAGCTAGTTCTCGTAGATGGCCCCTCAAATATTTCTCAATATGTTAGATTTAGCTGCTTTAAATGTTTGGATCCTTTACAAAGAAACGACAGGAATACAAATACAACGAAAAGAGTTCTTGTTTCAATTAGCAGAACAGCTTTCCACCAAATACAGAGCTGCAAGACAGAAAAAGTCATCAAAATATGAAGACTCGCAAAGATCAACTGCAATATCATCAAATGCAACCCGTTTCTAACAAACGCAAAATTTGTCAAGTACGACTTTGCCACAACAACAAAACAAATAATATATGTGAAAAATTTGAAATGTTTGCGGAAGATGTACTCGTAAAAGATTTTCATTTACAAAAAATGTACAAATAATAATGCATAAATTATTTTTTTCCAAGTGAAGCAATTTTTTTATTGTTAATATTTACTAATAACTTGTTATATAACTGTAAATAATACAAAAAATATTTAAAATTAATTTCAAAGAAATTTCTTTACATATTAATTATTCTTTCACAATGCAGTCATTTTGACTGCTTTTAGGCAATGTAGGTATATGCTAAGTTTCAGTCTTTCTGGTGTTAAACATGTTTTTGAAAAACCATAATGTTATAGAATTATAAACTACTGTTAATATATCACAAACTAACGGCAAAGTAGAAAGCGTTAATCAAACTATTTAAACTGCATTAAATGTAAATTAAATTCTTATTAAGGTATAATTGTATGGACAAAATTGCTTCTTCAAATTACTGACATTAAAATAATATCCTGTAAAACAATTTCCACCATCGTATCTAATGTACGGCAAACAGTTATATATTCATTAATTTAAGGGCAAGATTTATATTCAGCGGTAGAAGAAGGAAAAAAATTGCTCAGAAATAATCTAATGATTATCACAATGTAAAGAAGCAGAGGTATACTGACAATAGTTTTAAAGCAAGTAATTTTAAAACTGGTGATATTGTAATGCATAAGGAATTTCAATGTCACAATTCTAGAAAACATTCACCTCTATTTTTAGGCGCACATAAAATTTTAAAACAATATTCTAAAACTGTTTCAGAATTGATAAGTCCAATTCTCTCGCTAAAACTAAATCTGAAACTGTGCGAACCAGACTAATACTTTTTATTAGAAATAGTAAAATATCTGTTCCAACTAAAACTAATTTAAAAGTTTCAGAAATTATTTATCAAAATGGGCTTGATTTTTTAAAAAATATATATTACCTGACCTTTTTTAACCCGACAAAATGAGGCCCATAAGTTAAAATGCGTATCCAGTTTTATCGGTAGCAGTGGGGTAGGACAGGATGTGCACATGTTAACTTTATGGGAAATTAAGGAAAAAAATATTTTATTCACAATTTGAGAATATTATTTACAAATTCACTAGTAAAATTGTTTTCGTTGTCTTTCTTTTCACTGCAGCTTTTGTGGACCCGGTTAAGGCAATTGCCATATTGGATCCTCTGCTTTTACCGTTTTTATCGGAAGTTTTTTTTTTGTTGTTGTTGTTGTTGTTGTTTGTTTACTTTTCTTTTTCTTTTTAGCCTAAAGGGACAATTTGCCCAGAAGGGCTATTAATTTCGTTTTGGCATTTTGCGTCAGCTCACTATACATAAATGTTGATTCACCTTTCAAATTTTTGCCACCAAATATTAGAGCTCTGCATTATACTTAAAGAAATTAAATAATGAAGAAACTGCATGAATGTATGTATGTTTCTCGCACTGTGAAAAAACAACAGTACCTACAGACATCAAATTCCGAATAACCTAGCGCTCCATTCGAATATGGGCATCTGGAAGCCGAAATTTGGAATTTAGAATTTGTTTTATTACCTACTAGCCGCTATGCGGCCAGCCTTCGTCTGGCTATTAAATGTACCGGAAAACAAAAGTCCTCTCCACAAACGTCGTATCCAAGTGCCTCTCAACAAATGTCCAGTATCCAAGAGAAACATTAAATTTAAATCTGCACAGAATTATCGTCCTCATTTTTACAAGTGGCAACAGTGCTGATATCAGCAACAATAGCTGCGTGTCATTATGATACATTGCGTGCCATCGATTTGATGCGATTTTATCAAAAAACATAAAATAATAAAAATAAAAACTCCCTCGAATTTTGAAAAAATCGTTTCGGAATGCACTGGCTTTTGTCTAGATGCACCCTATGTACCAATTTCGTAGGCCTGGGTCTATTAGCTTACGTGCAGCACGAACGAAAGACACACACAGACAGACAGACTCTTTCTTTTATTATATGTAGAGATTTCATATTTTGTCAAACACTGAAGAATTTTTAATTAACAAACTGAACGATTTCAAAATGAGCAATGGCAACACTGTACGGGGAAAAAAATATCTCCAGCGCGCGAGACTTTGTATTCTAAGATATGCTCTTTTAAATATTTTGTGATATTGCTGTTGAATTGAATTTTATGGTTTTAGTGCGAAGAATATGATATTTAATAAGTAAAAGTAACACGCAAAACTTTAAAAAAAAACTCCCCTTTGGGCGTAATATAAAATCTGAAAGATTTCAAATTTTTGGGGTGAGGGGGGAGTCAAAACGATTAACCGTTTCCTTGTGGAAACAATGTAGTGGCAATAACAACAAAATAGCATTGTTTTCTTGGACGAAATTTATTAGATCGAGGTTTTTCATATGTGTGGCATAGTTATCCAAAATGAAAAGGTCTAATTTTTCAGCAGGCAATTTAGAGAATTCTGTAAAATTTCGAAACCAATATACAGAAATTTTCCACATCCATCAAGAGGGATATTGAGCAAAGCTACCTGGCGATGCAGCATCAATGAATATGGGGTTTTTCTCTCTTTGGAAGTGGCATTAAGTTCTTGGCCGCACTCGTACGTTTCAGCGGTGACCAGAAAAATGCTCACAGGAAAAAATGCCCACAGGAAATATGCTCACAAGTATAAATGCTCACAGAAGAAAAGCCCACATAGACAAAAGCTCACATGGAAAAATACTCACTTATAAATATGCTCACACGGAAAAAAGCTCACATAGATATATGCTCACATGGAAAAAAAGGCCCACTGATAAATAAAATATGTAGAAATATCCTTACATTAATCAATCAATAAATTACTCGATTTTTTAAACATCGTACACCTACTTGAATTTTTCAAAGAAATATTATTTAAATTACCAAAACATCTATTGTATATATATATATATATATATCAAAAACGGTATAACTTATGCGTAGATTTAGTTTCTATACAAGATCAATAAATGGGCCGTTTTGAATTAGGAAAAACAGGAGGAAGGAAGGCAAATGAAAGAGAATATACAGCGAAAAATTATTACAATTTTAATTGTTAAAAAAATAAAATAATAGTAAGTTACAAATTTTTTAATAGAAACATTTAGAAGAATAAGCAAATAGAAATAATTATTTTATTTAAACTACGTAAAATACCTTGTTATATATAAATCATGTATATTTCACACAAACCTTCTTAGCATGACTTCGTGGTATGGTGGTCTGCACGCTGGGCGCGTATTCCAGAGGTGCGTGGTTCGATTTCCGGCAAAGGCTTTGGTCATTTTTCCCATCTCCTGCGTCCAAAATACCTAATGTTTCTACAGTGGCGCCCGAACTACAAATGTGGTGGATGATGATTTTCCACACCCAGGATTTGGCGATTGGGTCCCGTAAAAACCCCAGTCGCCTTTTAAAAGGGGGGAGTATATAACGCATTTCTCTCGCCTTCCTAGCATGCCTTCGTGGTGGGGTGGTCTGCACGCGGGGTGCATATTTCAGAGGATGGTGGTTCGATTCCCGACGAAGGCTTTGCTCATTTTTCACATCTCCTGCTTCCAAAATACCTAATGTCTCTATAAACTTATTGAATATTAGCTAATATATGTAAATATCTAATTTTATCATGGATTTCATCATAGTTTCTTACATGATTCGCGATTACCAAATGCAAGTTTCATATATTTTTTTTTTTTTTACTTTAGTACGCCCTGTATTTACAGCAGATAGTAATAAACGTTGACAGGCTAAATCTTTTTTCAGTCCGTCAAACAAAAACCACATACTAGGATGGCTACAATTAAATAATGAATTTAGTACCTTATGAAAGTTTTCGTAATAATTTGTTGTTTTAGGAGATTTTTCGAAGGCTGCTTCGTAATGATTCCACACTCCGATCGGAAAATGTGGTCTTCTAGAACTTTTTAGGCTCCAAGCTTAAATAACTACATTCAAACATCAATTTCTATAGATACACATCAAAAGTATGCAAAAACAGAGTAAATAAAAAACAAAAATAAACTATTGGCAATTACAAAGGGAAAAAATTGTCGTACAGGGGGCAGTGGTATAAAATATTACTGTACATGCAAAATTTTACTATAGTTTTTCATTCTTTTATATACCACCCCTGAAAAAGTTAATATGAGCATTTGTCTAATAGTTTTTCAAATGATCAAATAATTTTTCTGTAAAAAATTCAAGTAGGCGCACGATGTTGAAATCGATTAATTTATTGATTGATTAATGTAAGGATATTTTTACGTATTATATTTATCAGTGGGCTTATTTCCATGTGAGCATATATATATATATATATGAGCTTTTTTCCGTGTGAGTATATTTCTAAGTGAGCATTTTTCCATGCGAGTATTTTCTATGTGGGCATATTTCTGTGTGGGCTTTTCTGTGTGAGCATTTATACCTGTAAGCATTATGCCTGTGGGCTTTTTTCCTGTGGGTTTTTTCCTAGAACCCGTTTCAGCAGTAACTAACTCCACATTTGGCTGATGCCAATGTTTCAACCTGTTTTTCCCTTTGTCCCTTTTTCTGATGATCTGTTAGTAACAGTATTTATTCCTGTTTCGTCGACGTTATATATAACGGAGGAATAAAATCTGTGTTTCTTATGCAAACCTTCTGACAAATAAAAAAAATTAATAAACAGCTTGTTTGCTGAAATCAATGACTATTGATATCGAAATGTTTTCTGGAAATTGCAAAGAAACCTTCTTCTTATATCTGTTTAGGCCTATGAAGGTAGAGCTATGTTAAATTGATAGAAAAACATTAAAAAGTTCATTGCTGTATTTTGAATAGTTTATGCTTTATGGTATTATGTGCACCTAAAAATGCGCATTTTAATTTGTATGACATAGGGAGTATATGGTTACCGTAAATAATAAATATAATTTTTTCTTAAATTATATGTATTCGGTCTTGCTACGCTCGGCCCACTGGTCTTACATGAGTGTAGAGGTTATATAAAAACAAAACAGAACCATGCTACCATTGGACTAAGATCTTATTGTCTGTTAGAGTATAATCCTTAGTAAATGTATAATGAGGCTGACGAAAGACAGATTTTCTAACTGTAATGACTGATAAACAATGATAGTTTAAAAACAAAGGACCATTGTAGAGTTGACATCAGGAAGAAAACCCGCCGAAACCGTGAATTCAATAGCAACTTGCTAAGAATACCGTTTCTTCTTTTAAATTAGTGGAATATACACTGAAGTGACAAAAGTCATGGGATACCTCCTAATATTTTGTCGGTCCTCCTTTTGCCCGGCGAAGTGCAGCAACTCGACGTGGCATGGACTCAACAAGTCGTTGGAAGTCCCCTGCAGGAATATTGAGCCATGCTGCCTCTATAGACGTCCATAATTGTGAAAGTGTTGACGGTGCAGGGTTTTGGGCACGAACTGACCTCTCGATGATGTCAATCGATGATGCCATAAATGTTCGATAGGATTCATGTCGGGCGATCTAGGTGGCCAGATCATTCGCTAGAATTGTCCCGAATGTTCTTCTAACCAATCGAAAACAATTGTGGCCCGGTGACATGGCGCATTGTCATCCATAAAAATCCCATCGTTGTTTGAGTACGTGAAGTCCATGAATGGCTGTAAGTGATCTCCAAGTAGCTGAAGGTATCCATTTCCAATCAATGATCGGTTCAGTTTCACCAGACGACTGAGACCATGCCATGTAAAAACAGCCTAGACCATTATGGAACCAGCACCAGCTTGAACAGTGCCTTGTTGACAACTTGGGTCCATGGCTTCGTGGGGTCTGCGCCACACTCGAACCCTACCATCAGCTCTTACCAACTGAAATCGTGACTCATCTGACCAAGCCACGGTTTTCCATTCGTTTAGGGACCAACCGATATGCTCACGAGCCCACGAGAGTCGCTGCAGGCGATGTCGTGCTGTCACTAAAGGCACTTGAGTCGGTTTTCTGCTGGCATAGCCCAAGGAAGACAAATTTCAACGCACTGTCCTATAGGACACGTCCCTCGTACGTCCCACATTGATTTCTGCGGTTATTTAACGCAGTGTTGCTTGTTTGTGAACATTGACAACTCTACGCAGATGTCGCTGGTCTCGGTCGTTAAGTGCAGGTGGTCGGCCACTGCGCTGTCCATGGTGGGATGTTATGCCTGAAATTAGATACTCTCGGCACACTCTTGACACTGTGGATCTCTGAATGTTGAATTCCCTAACGATATCTGAAATGGAATGACCCATGCGTCTAGCTCCAACTACCCTTCCGCGTTCAAAGTCTGTTAATTCTTGTCGTGCGGCCATAATCACGTCAAAGCCTCTTCACATGAATAACTTGAACACAAATGAAAGCCCTGCCAAAGCACTTCGCATTTATACATTTTCTACGCGATACTACTGCCATCTGTATATTTGCATATTGTTATCCCATGACTTTTGTCACTTCAGTGTATATCAGAATTCGTCTGCTAGAAAACAGAACTGATGCCGTCAGAATCAAGGTACTCGGTTGCATCTAAGGAGGAAGGAAGGGAAAGAAAGGCTTTAACCCATTTCTGTTGCTCACTCTCATGACGCAGTTGCAGTAGCAAAATACTTAGTGGTTTTCTATTAACATCTATAAGCTTTGACAAATCCGGAGATACATACCTTCTTAGGTCGTAAATATAAGTATAAATGTATATATTTTCTTTTTCTACAATAACTATATGAAATATCCTAACTATGTGAAAGTTAAAGTTTAAAAGTTCTAGCTATGTGAAATATCATATTTTTAAACATTTCCTTCAGAACGAAATTAAAGGCTGTTACTTTTCTTGTGTTCTGAACAGTTGGAATTTCAATGAAATGTTTCCGCTAATTACTTTAGAATGAAATTTTAGGGTAATTCGATTTTGCTTAATTAATGATTGCAAAAATTGAAAGCCAAATTTATTGCATTTTTAACATTAAAATCACGCTTTTATTGTGTTACTATAATATTTAAAATACGGTATTAAAATATTTCCTCAAATATGAGATAATGTTCAGTTTTCTGAGGTATCTTTTAAAGCAAAAATCATAGTCACTAAAATTAATGCTCTGTTTGATATTTACTTCAAACTAGAGCCCTTTTTATTAGTCCAAAGGGAAATTTTGTCCAGAAGGACTATTAATTTAGTTTTGGCATTTTGCATTATCAGGTTCAGTGTTTCTCCTTACTTGCTTGTGGAACATGCAAGAACCTGATTCGGAACAGGGAGCTTACTAAAGCTATGTTCAATAAATGTGGGAAGTAGACAAGATACACAGGAAGGGTATACGAAACCCTTTATTTTTTCACTCTTTACAATAATTTCCGTACTTCGGAATACAGAGACCAACTACTTGTGGTCTGAACGTAAGAATATAAAAATATTAACTAAACTCTAACTTAAATTTGGAATAATAAACAAGGTCTACGTGGAAGATTGGCCGTATATTAACAGGAAGCCGTATGTAGTACAGAGAACTGTTAACACTACAATACGTTTAAAATTATCAAGAGGATTAAACCTCTGGCCTGGAAGGCAACCAGCAACTGAGTAAAACTGCTAAGGCAAGCGGCCTGCTTCGACTAACTCCTTCCTCTCCTCTCGCTTGGCAAAAAGCCACAACTTAAGTACTTGGCGTTCGCCAGACAAATTTGCATAAATAAGTTAAAACTTTTAATTCTGGCCGGAAGTAGAAAATAAGAAGTGATAGTAAAGATTTAAAATAAAATAAACGTTAGTAAAACTTAAGATCCTTACAGCATTAGTTCACTATAAATGTCGGTTCACTTTTCAAATTCTTGCCACCATATATTATCACACTATTATAGTTAAAGAAATTAAATAATGGAAGAATCTATATAAATATATATATGTTTCTGGCATTGTGATAAAACAACGGTATCTAGAGACATTAAATTTTGAATATCGTACGTTAACCCGAATATGGGCATCTGGATCCCCGAATTTGCAATTTGTTTTATTATCGATTTCATATTTTGTAACATTTTAATGAATTTTTGATTAACAAACTGAACGATTTCAAACCAAGCAATGTCAAAACTGTACGGGGAAAAAAAAAATCTCCTGCGAGCGAGACTGTGTATCGGAAATTCTAACGATATGCTCATTTTAAAATTATCTTGCGATATTGCTGTTGAACTGATTTTGTGGCTTAGGTGCGAAGAACATGATATTTAATACATAAAGGTAACACCTAAAATGTTAAGAAAAGTCCCTTTGGGCGTAATATAAAATTTGAAACCTTTAAGTTTTTTTTCTTTTTTTTAATAGTTAAAACTATGTTAAATATCGCTGCTAATATTGTTGATTTTTAAATTTCACGTACTTTACTTTCTTTGCAGATTTCGGGGGGGGGGGACAAAAAAAAAGGAAAAAGCTTTATTAATATTCTTTGATAATTGTAGCTGAATTATTAAAAAAATATAAGGAAATATTTCTTTTACTACTCATCAAAAATTAGTTCTGACCTTTATATTCAACAATACATATTTTTGCGTGCGTACGGGTGCACAAGTCCGATAACAAGTTAATAAAATTGTTTTCGGTACTTTTCCGTTTCGCCGGCGCAAATCTCGCCAAGCAGACTTTGTTGGCGACAAACATACAGTATACACAGAAAAAATGTTAACAAATGTTAGTTCTATGAATTTTTTTATTTGGAAGGCATAAACATTTTAATATGGTTTAAAATTTTGTAAAAAGCCAATAACTAAAGACAAATTTGTAAAAAGATATTTATTTAAGAATTAACTATTCTTTCATGGTTCAACATCCTGATTCGCCGGTTCGTATCACGTGACTGCAAGTGATCTTATCTCACGTAAACTACGCTACAAAATTCTAATTCTCTCAGTAATTATCTACATTAATTTCAAGTTAAATCTTAATTTGGAATACACATTTAAATGTAAGAAAATTATTTCAATTCGTACTAATAGCTTACTCAGAAATTATGTAAAACCGCAGTGCTTTACTTCGCTAGCGCATTTTCATTAGAATTCATGATTTTAATCATTGATTTTTCCTTTTCTATATTTTCGCCTTCGAGTGAGCGGTTTGATTGCATCTTAATTGAATGGTCTTAGGGCATAAAATTTAACTATCTTGTAAAAATTCTATGTAATTGTATGCCAGCATTGAAAGACAATCAGTCTGATAAGAAATGGGAAATGGCTGCGACTTATTTTGAAAATGAGGCGTAAAAGGTTATCAGCGAAGATATTCCGTTTGGCATCAGTTGTACCATTATTGGCGACTTTAATCGTTTGCGCCGGCAAAACGGAAAGGTACCACTTTTTCTTATTACAAGAAATAAAACAAAATGCTAGAATTTTTCCTCAGAGATATTCGTACAATATCAAAATATCACGCAATATAATCAGTAGCTATCCTTTAAACTACTGTAAACGTTAGAATACAAAGCAATCCACACCGCAAAGAAAGCTAATTCGATTAAGAAAATTACAGCTAAGTAAACAACAACAACTTAGCTGAGATATCTTTCTCCGGCATTTTAAAGTGTTTTAATCGATCGCGAGAAAGTTCTGGTAATTTCTGTTTTCTCGAGATTTCTGGAAAGTAGTAGATTTTAAGGTTACAGTTAAACACAGTAGTCGATTACATTTATTCAATTTAAATATAAATTACGAAATACCTATTTATTAAATGTTAAACGAGGGAGTTTATGAAACATATAAATCCTTCATTTTCAAATGCTTTCAAGTTGCTGTTCCAAGTTATCGGAAGATAACCATAATGAGATCTGTGCGGAAGTGCCATTAACCTGTATAAATTGCTCTTACCCATCCAGCAATGAATGCGAAATTAAAATTGTGCGGAAATCATTCTGCTTTTGAATTTGTGCCGAGTTTTCTTGTGCGGGAATGCCACTAAACAGCTGTCAAAGTAATGTGCACTGGATGTAAACTTAATGGCACACCTCCTTAGATTGCCAAAGCTCTTCAGTATTGTGTCAGCCGTGGTGAAAAGAATGTATCTCCTTAGGTTGGCCAAATAAGACCTACCAATGTTAAATACAAATAACATTTTTATTTTTTGATATAATTATTTTTTTCTCTTTTTGTAGGTCATAATGGAATTCTTGGAAATTTATTATGAAACCATACAGTACAAAACAACGCGTTAAAATTATCGAGTTTTTCTGTTCTTGTCAACGATCAATTGTTATGACGCAGCGTAAATATCGGCAATATTTTAATTTAAGTGTACTGTTATGGCCAATAGAGTTATCGACTCATATTTCTTCGAGAATGAATGCCGGAAACGATTTCCGGAGCTTCTTACAAAACAATGATTATAAAATTTTTGCGGCCAATGACGGAGCAGAATCCCTTTTATTTTTATGGGAATATTTAAAAGACAAAGTGTATGTTAATAAACCAGAGACTATTAGACAGCTGAAGTAGAATATTCGAGACAAAATACTGAGCCTTCAACCAGAAACATTACGTGATGTCATGGAAAACGCGTTAAAAAGAGCCAATCTCTGCATCGAGAAAAATGGTGGACATTTGCCTGATGTCATATTTCATACATAATTTCCATAAAATATATCTAATGTATAAAAATTAATCGAAATAAATGATTATTACAAGAGTTATCCGTATTTAACATTAGTAGGTCTTATTTGGCGCACCCTATATTAATTACTTCCTCCGTAGTTTCATCTGACTACCCGGTGTTACGCATTCTTCCCTACTTACTTTGATTTTAAAAGTTAGTATCAAAAGTAGGAAAATATAAAAAAAATCTGAGCTCTTAAACTCCAATATTTTTGTAAAATTATGGAGAATTAAAGAACCTCAAGATTCAAGAATTTTAATTATGCATTTCATTTACTAAATTTCATACGTATATTCTCGTAAATCAAAGTGTATTTTGAAAAGCTATATTCTTAAATTTGTTTTTCATATAAAGCAAATTTGAAATTTTGCTTTCCTTAAAAACTTTTAACATTAAAGAAAGTTTTGTTTCTTCTTATTATTCTTATAGCAAGAGTAGAAAGCCTTAAGAGCCTTTTAAGATTTAAAAAGTATTTAGAATTCGTCCTGTGTCTAATATAATATTTAAATCGAAATTTTTAAAACATCAAACGAAGTAAGAAACAGCTCTAGAGATTTTCAGTTGGGTCAGTAGGGACATCCTAAGTATCAATGAAATTTTATAAGGGGCCGAATGGCGGTCGTTAGCTGAATATGCATGGGCATAATCAAGATACCTTTCATTACCAAATATAAATAAAATTGTTAATAATAAAATTATGTTATCAATAAAATTGGTAATTAATTTTTTATGATAGAAAGCTATATCATGTAGTAAGAAATAAAATAAAATAAATACTATTTAGGGAAATTTACACAAAAATTTTTGAATATATTTTAAATAATAAATACTTTTAAATATACTAATAATACTTCTTAAATATACGAATTTTTATGCAGTAAGTACAACATAAAAAAGTAAAACACAGGAACGCACACACAAAATAATAATAGTAATAAATATATTAAAAAAATTCTAAATTTAACAAATATTCTCTATTCGTAAGCTAATATAAAACTTAATTAGGAAATTTAATTGCAAAAATAAAAAAAAAATAATAATAATAAATAAATAAATAAAAATAAAAATAAAATTTTATTGCTGCAAACTAATTTACAATATCATTTAAATTCTAAGAGCATATGTAAATTAAGTGCACATATCTAAAACCATGAAAAAATATATTATTCCAAAAAATTAAATTCCATAAGTGAATAATTATTGAGCAGGCAGGAGACAGACTTATTAAGGGGAAGTTGCCCCCAAATCTAACTCTTCAATTACTCAACTCGTGTTTCATCATCCATATAGGCAAAGGTAAAAGTAAAATTCAAAACCAAAAGTAAAACCAATCCAAATTTTAACGATCGCCTAAAATGTTTTCTTTTTTCTTTTCTTTTCTTTTCTTTTTTTCTTTCTTTTTTTTTTTTTTTTTAATAATATTTTTGAACAAAGTGATTTAAGAATCAACTTAATTTTACGACAAATATTTTTTTTTAAATGCAACGTTACATCGAGCTTACGATCTTAATTAGTGTGATGGTACATTGCATCCATCATGTTAATTAAGATCGAAATTTTGTGTAACTAGAATCGGTAATTTTTTTAATGAAATCTTATTCATATTCTAAATTTAAAAGAAATAATAATAATGCAAAAAATAATAAAACAAACATTTGATAAACAATTTTTTTCAAGACTTTTGTTCAAATTCTTAGTATAATTGCTATTTTTAAGTTATTTACGCGCAATTATTTGTATTGTGATTAGCTGCTGTATACTATAAAGAAAAATAAAGGGGGTCGATGAAGAAAACCATTCTTTTAAAAGTGTGGGTGCAAGAAAAGGACTAGGAATTGTTGATTTAGAAATATTTTAGTAAAAGCGATGTAAAAAATTAATTTTTGTATCTTTTTGATTAAAGGTGTCAAGTGAAAAAATTTATAATATCTTACTGGCTTATTAATTTTCTTCTTAAAATGGAAAATGTGTATACGACCAGTCATACTTAGTCCATAATGCTTTGAAAATCATCTATGTGTATGTCATCCCTTCGAAAAAAGAATTTTTGTTCTTTGAAATATATTTAGCATTTTTTAAAATTAAATTACGAATAAAGTTTGACTTTTGCTCTTTGTTGAAGTAGGCTGTTTTGGAAACAAATATTACTTTTTGGGAATATTACAGGCACTGAGATCTAGATAAAAATTGAATAGACCTTTTTATATTAAAGAATTAAAGCGAAATAGCTCCTTTTGTCTAACTTAAAAACTTACTTCTCAGTTATGCGAATTATAATGATGAGAATAAAGTTCTCTGTGACAGTTAACTATTAAATATTTTTATTAGTGATTTGCTACTAAACTGGTTTTTATGACAGATTTTGATGATGAAAATCATTGCGCCACAGCACATCGCATCACTTTACGGGTAAGACTCCGGATGCTCAAACCGGGTGTTGGACCGGAAAAAAATAAAAATTCCATTACAACATTCCTGAGAATTGTCACGTATTGAAAATGCCGCTGCCATTCGGTACGCCAAAAAATGCAAATCTAGCTAATATGTTGCTACCCGCAGAGTGGATGAATCATCCTCTTAAATTGCACTGTCATTCAGAATTGAGCAGATGAATGTAGCCACGCGTTTGAAAAGAAGTGAAATGGTGAGAGTAGATTGAATAGAATTTACACTTTTAAAAAAATTCTCTTTATGTTAGCCATACTCCTTTTCCTGTTTCCAATCAAATATTTTATGCTAAACTTCTCTTTAAAATTTGTATTCTTAATCTATGTAATAAAAGTAATCTCGAATAAGTTTAGTACGTCTTTGGCCTTTGAAACTATGTTGTTAAAATACAATTTGGTTAAAAAAAAAAAAAAAAAAAAAAAAAAAAAAAACAACGATTGTTAAAAATAATACGCATAATTAATTTTAATACTAGCTTACAAGCAAATATAAATCATATATTTTAGATTGTAAACATTAATTGTATACTTATCGCACATATTTACAAATATTTTTACAGAAAATTCAGTACTGGAAAACATCGCTTAACGAGGTTAATTAATCTATCAACTAATGCGAGTTAAACGAAACTGCGTTAAGTAAATACAACAACCAAGAAAAATAATTATAATTAATCAATTAACATTTTCTCTATATTCAATACTTGCTTAGAAAAACACGATTCTTAAGTGGAAATTTGTGCTTCTCAAAGTAACGAAGAGGTTTGTGATGGAAAATGAATGGATGTGGAATCAGGCGATTCTCGAAAGCGAAGACGAAATGGGTAAAGCAGGGAGACATTTTCCGCTGAATTAAAATGAACCCCTACAAGGTGTAAAAAGATGCTTAATGATTTTCAAGTTCAATAGACAAACAATGCTATGCTTTTTCTTATGTGAGTTTAATGACGTCACTGGACTTATAGAAATGGGGAAAATGAAAAATCAAAGAGAATAAAGAATAACTAACTGCTTTTGAGGCAAGTTTTTATGTGTCATTGACGTAACACACCCAAAGGTTTCCAGTCGCGAAGAACAAACATCGTAGCGTAGTAACTTTGATGATTTTGACGTTAACAACCTTCAACACAAGTTTGATATACTTTGTGGGGAGCCCACGGCTTGCCTTGATCATCTAATTTAATTCCAAAATATGTGAAGTATGCATTTTTAACAAAATCTGTTATATTTTGCTTTTGTTTTACTGGTACATAGTTTTTAGAAATATAAAAGAATGTATCGGCATCATTCACATACTTGCGCGAAGTCATACTTCATAAAATACTAATTAAAAGCACTGAAAGTAACTACTTGAAACTTAGCAAACGATTAATTTAAGGCTAAGAAAAATAAATAAATAAATAAATAAATAAATAAATAAAAATAACAGTTTAAAAGGGTCACGTGATTAAACTATTTTAAATAACTTGCTGCCATCTTTTAGAAAGGAAGTTAATCGTAAATGTATATTTTTCACATAAATCATTCATAAAAAATAAACCTTACATGATAGGGAAAAAACATTTATATTTATGAAATCAGAATAAAGAATATTTCTAGGAACAATGCAAAATATAGAAACATCAGAAATCATGCTGACCAGTGTAATCACAACATCACGCAGTGTCCCCATAACTTACAGATACATTACGTATTGCTAATTTGTGGCTGAAAATGCTGCATGCACGTTGCCCATTTTATACGTCCTATTCTGAAGGTCGTGGGCGTTTGTGAAATGTGTTACATTGCACCTGTTACTTTTATTGCATGCTTATACATTACGAAAATTTCTTAGTAATGATCACCGGAATGTTTAATAACATCTTTTGCTAATGCTCAAGATAAGCTCATTAAATACCGAAGAAGAGAACTGAAGGCTAAATTTCAAAAAGCTTTATACAGCTGTTGGGGAAGAAGAAATGATGGCTACGTGTTCTCAGTAGGAAAGACAAAAAAAAAAAAAAAAAAAAAAAAAAAAATTCTATTTAAAAATCAATGTGAACGTCTTTTTTCTACAATATCTATTAAAACTATATATATTTAATTAACCATATTAAAAACATCCATTAAAATCTTATAATCATTTAAAACCATATATCTGAATATAGTTTTAGATCTCTAGCTCTTCGTACCTTGAAGTATTAAATCATAGTATCTAAATGAAATGAAAAAAATATCCAATAACTCTTTTCACTTTTAAAATACAAATATAAATAATTATTTTTCAAGTAATTTAAGCTCAGAAGAATATTTTTGGTCAGACTACGAAATCAAGAAAACGTTAGTATAGGTTGGTCATGTCGTTAACGTCTCAGTTTCGAAGCCTCATTCTGAGGTAGAAAATGCCCGAAGCCTTGTAAGGTATTTCTCCCGCTTTCCTAGCGTGCTTTCATGGTGTAGTGGTTCTGCACGCTGGGCCGTTATTCCAGGGGTCCGTGGTTCTATTCCCGGCGAAGGAGTTTGCTATTTTTTATCTCTCCGGCTTTTCCAATTAACCTAATGTCTCTACAGTGGCGCCCGAACTAAAACGGTGTTGGATGAAGATTCTCCACACCCAGGATTTAGCTATTGGGTGCCCTAAAATCCCCAGTCGCCCTTTAAAAGGGGGAATATGTAAGGTGTTTCTTCCGTTTTTCTAGTGTGCCTTCGTATAGTGGTTCTGCACGCTGGGTCGGTATTCCGGAGGTCCGTGGTTCGATTCCCTGCGAAGGCGTTGCTAATTTTTTATCTTGCCTGTATCCCCCTCCAAAAAAAATATCCTAATGTCCCTACAGCCTTTCGCCGAATAGGCAAAGATGAGGAAGGTTTGGAATTCATATTATGGGGAAACCCAGGTCATTTGAAATTGAAACTGATCACCGGAAGCATAATTCACAAGTGCCATATGTATAGCTACTGAGAGAGGGGTTTCAAAAATGGACCAATGAGATTCTATTCCTCTTGTGACGCTGAATCATTGCAACTATGCATATGAGCACATTTTGTTGTTTACGTTTTATTTTGCATTTGCTTCGCAGTTATAAATGTATGGCGTATAAATGCTACTATTATTTTAGTAGAAGATGTCGTAGTGCTTTCATTTGATAATGTGGATAAGGTCACATAAAAGAAGAAGAGACTGAAGATTAAATTGGACAAGAATGTCTCGTGAGAATAAGCTGAAAATTATTATTTTTTAACTTACAAATACGTTTTCAATAGTTGCTAAAATAGTCTTAATTAAAATAATTAAATCGTTGGCAATGTTAAAAACGCAAGCTCGAAAGCCGCGAATTGCTCTCGCACGTAAAATGTATAGAATTTGATTTTAAGGAAAAGATTTAGGTTTTTCTCTTCTGTATTGTATGTAGCCATTTTTTTTTGGGGGGGGTGTTCAATAAAATTTTCATGTGATGTTTCGTCATTAGCGTTTTCATTGGAGTTCAACATCTCACCGTTGAAGCATTAACACTACACCACAATAAGTTCATTTAATCGTCAACATTTCCCTTTTGCTAAACTTATCAAGCACTGATATTCAGATTAACGTTCGGGGTATATTATTGCTCTTTACATCAAAACAATGACTCAAACTACAATTAGCCTGGAATTTTATGCATTTGCCTCTCGATTAAGAGAATTCACGTGCATACTTTTTTTTTATTGAGCTGAGAATAACTGGAAGTGTTACAATGAATCTAGTATTTCCTTATCTCAATGCGTACATTACTTTGAATTTGAAAGTGTAAGATTCAAAATACATATTGTTAATGATCTGATTATACCTACTGCTAACTTTAAAAATTACATATGAATAAATTAAATATGTTCGTTTTGAACAAGATAAATTCATTCTGTTTGAAGAGTATTTCCTGTGCAGGCAATACGTTTAAGAGCGAACAGTTATTAATATGAAATGTAACACACTAAATATGTAGAAATACAAATTAGGAAAGTTCGCTTTCAAGAAAATTGTGTATTTGCTATTATGGAACATCTTTTCCATATAGAATGCAATAAAAAATGCTAAGACTTGTACTATTTATGTGTATAATATTGCTTATATTTGATCTAACTTCACACTGAAAATTTTCACAAGAATTCCACGATGCTTAAATTATCTTGTACAGGAAATTAAGTGGCAAAACATTTTTCAACCATCTTGTTTAAAGCTCAGCAAAGGTCATGTGAAATGACAGACATATTACTGGAAATCCATTGGTCCATTCTAGAAGCCACCCCCTCGGTGGCGATACAGATGTGCGCTTAATGAAATATGTTCACAGGAAATAATATTTTTATTAAGATGCGATTTTTCGTAACCGCTTGAATTAAATAAGTAAATAATTTGTAAAATAAGGTTAAAAGATATTTTTCTGAAGTTTTGCATACTCTTAATTTTCATTTAGAGTATATCCATATTCAAGCACATTAAGGAACTGGTGCTCGAATCGCAAATGGTAGTCAGCTGTTATTACCCCACAGTTTAAAATGAAGATTGCAATTTTTTTTTTATAATTTGTGATAACAGTAATATCTCAATAAAGAAATTTTTATGAACTTTGAAGCCTATAGGCAATCGATTAAAAACGTTCCGCTGGAGCATATAAATTCTAGTTATTTAAATAGTTCTATAGAATTTTTGTAGAACAATATGGAGTACCTGTTATAAAAAGACCCTCTTGATTTCCTTTACATAAAAAAGGATGAAACGATTAGGCACCAAAGTACGTAATGTATGTCATTAGAAATATTTTTTATTAAGCACAAAAAAGATGCAAATGTTTACGAGAATTATCGGTTAATTATACTATAAATTACACAAATAAATAGATTATAATTTATATCAATTGCTTATGTAAGAAAAAAAAAGCTAAACTGTAAAATACTAAAAAACTACATCTGTTGCTTCTAAATCGCTCGATTTGTTTAGCAGATATGCCTGTAATATGAACAACAAATTGATGATATTATGTCACGTAAATGACAGTACCAGAAGAACTGGTTATTTTCCATGTAACGTCGAGGTTGAATTTAATGATCTTATGCCTTTTGATTTGGCAACACTTGCGACAGCAGAAGGATAGTAAAAGCCCTAGTATAAGTGTTATCAAAGGACTTCCCCCTTAGCCTCCTTAGTCCTACCTTGGGATACCACGGTCATGTAGCATTCACATTATGTGCCATATAGACAAAATTCCTGTTACTGAGCCGGACACGTTGCGCTGCCGCGCAATATCTCGGCATAAAATTCTCGGATCGGATCAGATCAAAGGACTTCAACGTGAGCTTTTTGGTGTAACGCAGCGGTTCAAAAAAATTTGATACATTATGTTACTGACATTTCTAATATCACTCTGAAATATCGATTCGATTGCTTTGGCCTTGCATCGATGTGTTTAGATCACATAGTCCTATAAATATCGATAGATATAGGAAATTTATAGTATATATCGACCATAGGCACATTGCCACCCTGCGAAATCTCTGTGGCGCCTACATTCTGCTGGCCGGTGTTTCGCTAAATTCTAAAAATTTTGCCACTTTTAAATACTGCACACCCCTGGATGTCTGTTGAAACTTCTGGAGTACGTCGGTCATCGGTGTGTGTGTGTGGCGGCGATTATTCCGAATTGCTGTTAACAGCACCTGTAGGTCTCTATCAGCCCAGTTTCGTGGGTCCGCTGACTCGAGGCACATCCCCACAATCATCGCTCATCCTCCGCTTCTGAATAACATAGGTCATCGTCGATTTTGAGTAATTTAGCTCTCTAGGTATGCCCCTTAAGTATCGGTCATTTTTGTAATACCTGACGATTATACCTTTTTCGAAACTCTGCACTTTGTGGCATCTTGCATGCGACTAATGCCAATGTTGTTTCCTACACGTCATTTAACAGCAAAGGGCGTGACGTACATCAGGACCGCAGATATCGATATTCGCATGGGTGTCCAAAATTTATTGGTAGATAGTGTAATATAGCCCTGTGATCATTTTATTAGCATTCATATATTTATTTTAATCAAAAATGAAAATTCACTGATTTGCACACTGATTAACAATGAGTTTCCTATGTTAATGAATTATCATAAAAATATTTGATTTTTTTAAATGTATGAAAGAATGAAATACGTTGCATATTACTAAAAGTACTTTCAATTCAAGTCAAGAGTTAAATTATATAGCGATTTTGGCTAAGAATTTTACTTAAAAAATATAAAAATAAAATTTTGGATATAATGTGAACTGGAAAAATGAGCATCCTGAAAACAAGAATGTTTTAAACTGGAATTAATTACTCAGATTATTATAGCTCTAGTAAAACTCTAATTAAAAAAATTGTAATTTATTTATTAGCCCAAGGGCCGTTAGCCCAGAAGGCCTATTAATTTTGTTTTGGCATCGAAAACTTTAAAAATCTGAATTACTTTTTAAATTGTTTCTACCAAATATTATCACTCTGTATTATATTTAAAGAAATTAAGTGTTGAAGGATCTGCATAAATGTATGTGATAAAACATTGTGATAAAACAACGGTACCTCGAGCCACCCAATTTTGAATAACGTACGTCTTCACCCGAATATGGGCATCTGGAAGTCCAAATGTGGAATATGTTTCATTATAGATTTAATATTTGTAAAGCATTTATGAGTTTTTGATTAACAAACTCAAAGATTTCAAAGCGAGCAATGGTAACACTGCACAGAAAAAAAAAAAAGAAAAAAAAAAAATCTCCAGCGCGTGAGACTCTGTTTCGGAAATTCTAAAGATATGCTAATTTTAAAATTATTTTGCGATATTGCTGTTGAATTGGATTTTGTGGTTTAAGTGCGAAGAAGATGCTATTTGATAACATACAAAACGTTAAAAAACGCTCCTTTGGGCGCAATATAAAATCTGAAAGGCTTTCAGATTTTTTTTTCCCTGCAACATTTGGAGGCGTTCTGTGAAAAAGGGAGCAAAACAAATTCCCCGATAAGATTTGATATATCTATATACCTCTGTTTTAATATTTTTCGCTCTTATCAAATTTATACCTAATGCATTGTAATTCTTTTAACGTAAATACATATCAGAAGATCCTTTCGAATAAATTTTAATGGCATTTTTCAAAATCGGATTTCCTCTAGAGACCAGATTTCAATTACATTGGAGCTTAAAAATCCCTTCGTTATAATCTTTCCAGCAATATAAGCATTAATAGCTTTCCATTCTTAAATCAAATTTTGATTAATTTAGAATTATGAGAGTTTTTGTATACATTGTAAGCGTATAATATTATAAGGAAGAGAAAGGAAATTCTCATTTTAATGGATTCTTTTACAGCATTTTTTCCTAGGAAACTGTCATTAAATATTTGAAATCAAGAGACATATTCCTGTAAGCTTACATATATTTTTCTATATATATATTATAAGTATTTATTTTTTATGTACTGAAAGAAAACATATCGAAAATTACGTTTTCCTGTTTCGTAAAAATATAGAAACACATCAGAAAGCAGAGCAGAATCGTCTTTTTCTCTTTTAAAGAGTGATTCTAAACATTTTTGCATAGATTAAAAAAAAAAAAAAGGGGGGGGGGAGAAAAAGATGATTCATTCAAGCATCTTGCTATTCATCTTCGCATTGAAGGAAATTGAGAAATAAAACATTATTTAAACAAGCTGAAGGAGAAATACAAAAACAAACAATAACCCCCCCCCCCCAAAAAAAAAAAAGTCTCAAGCAGATCACTTTACGATGAACACAAAAAAAGTAAACTCATCTTTTCTTCTTCAATGATTCTTTTACTTCTGCGACAATTTTATTTGAAATTTGTACACCATCTGCGTCGTAATTCACTGTCGCGGTACCGAAATTTCGCTCGTGTTCATTCAGCTGGAAAAGTTGTTTGTATTAAACTTATAGGGGTCGCTGTCGTCGTCCATTTTCGAAACGTGCCACTCAGGGTACCCGCGTTTCCCAGCGCGTGTTACTTGCTTCCAACTTCGTATAACAACATTTTTGTCAGCAGCATAAATAATAAATTTACTGGGTTTTTGTGAGGTGCTGAAGATCAAAACTATGGTCAAAGTCATGTAAGTAATATTTTTCATCCTTTAATATTAATTAGAAATGAACAAAATTTGGTATAAAGTTAATATACGATTTATGATTTTTTAATATATTTTAGTATTTTCATAAAAATTTGTATATTATTTTTCCTAACTTGCATAACGATTCGCATGAATTCAAAAAAATAGTTTATTATTAGCTAGCGATAAAAATCAAAACTTATTTTTTTAATTAGTCAGCTAGAATTTCTTTTAGTTCTTTATCAAATGTAAAATTAAAAAAAAAAAAAAAATAGTAATAACATTCTATTTTTCTGTAGTTTGCTCACTATTTAACTTATATGGCTTAATCTATTTTTGTCCAAATACTTTATAAATATTAGAAATAAAACAAGGCTGAATGTCTCTGTTGACCTAAGCGAGGAAATTTCTAAGGCACCTGCAAAACCATGCTAAATATAACAATGCAATAAGCAAAGCCAAAACATTAGATCAATAATTAGAACCACCTAAATATAACGTTATAACTATATATAGATGCTATAAGTCTATTAAAAAACACATTTCTTAAAATGGAAACATTTTTGTTAGTAAAAATGCTTTATACTTTCATTGATTTCTGAAAATAATGTTGAACTATGAACACGGCTCACAGGTTCGAAAATTGATGATCATGCCTTTTTCATAATTTTGAAAACTGAAAGTTTCGTAATAAGCACTTTATCGTTTTATTGAAAAAGATAAAAGGCATTATTTTACATTCTAATATCTTCTCTCTCTCTCTTTTTTTTTTTTAACTGAATAATGTATATTTTTAGATCTTTATTTATCCGCTACGCATTTTCTGACCATATTACGTAAGCCTATATATGCCATTTCAGATTCTGTACGACAAAGTGAAAACTTATGTAACTACTTTGTAAATTCTGTGTTTTAACAATAGATATTCATTAGAGGTGAAATGAATCATAAATTACTTCCAGTCCGAAACCTAATTCTTTAATATTTTCGAATCTTCATATAAAAATAATAAGAAGAAACTTTTACTGAATATAATGTCATTGTTTACAGCAAAATTTGATTTGCGTTTAGTGAAAAATAATGAGGTTTTTAAAATACAACTACATTTATTAAGATGATATATTAACGAAACGTAATAAAAGAACATAATTAAAATTCTTGAGTTCTGAGGCTTCCCCCCCCACAGTACTGTTTGGCAAAATATATTTAAATAACCTTTCATATAATTTACCCTTTCTCAGAAGCTTTAATCAAAGGAAGTATTGAGGATGGATGATTAATTCAAGAATTAACATAGGTTAACACCAAATATAGAACTCTAAATTTTATTCAGAAAATTTGAAATGAATCCCATTTCGATTGAAATGAATCCTAATGGAAGGTTCGAATGACGGCCATTTGAATAAATGAAATTTCGAATCTTTTTTAAGGATTCGAGTTTTCGAATGCCTAATTCCTAATATATGTTTATTTATTTATTTAAAAATGTTTTAACTTTCTTCTTATTATTAATCTCGTTAAGAATTCTCTCCTTTCCAAAATAAAATTTCAATTTTTTGAGTAATTTTAAAGAAATGCTTGCATTTCGAGAGATTATAACCGGATTTCATTTTCAAGAAGTTTAATGTTTTGGTCTTCAATAATTTCTCAGATAAAAGCGGTAAAATCACAAGCACACAGAAACAAAATAAAATTTCTTTCCATTTATTCTAAGTAGTATACATAGCTCACTTAAATTACTATTCAAAGTTAGAGATTAAAATATTGCGACAACTTTTTAATCACAACTTGCTAGAGGAAAAAAAAAGTAATAATAGGAGTAATCTTAAAAAATCTTATCTTAAAACTTACTCATTTGCATCGTTTCTGAACTGTATAATCATTTAACAGAAGAGAAAATGTAAAAAAATAAAATAATTTAATGAGAGTAATTATAATATTAAATATTTTAATTGCCATTTATTTCGAATTTATAACTGTCAAATATCTCATTCTGAAATTTTTTGTCCGGGAGGAATGTTTGAAATATTTAAAAAAATTTCACATAACCCCTGCATAAAAACAGTCCACCTAACAGTCCTAAGTTAGCGGTACGCTAACTTAGTTAAAAAATTGTAGGTATTATAATCCAATAACTACTAGCAATATTGTAGGCTGTTTTCTTTCTTCTTTTTAGTCCAAAGGGATTTCAGTCCCGAAGGACTATTGCTTTCGTTTTGGCATTTTGCGTCGGACTCATAAACGTCGGTTCACTTTTCAAACTGTTGCCACAAAATGTTAGAGTCCTGCATTATATTTGAAGAAATTAAATAATGAAAAATCTGCATAAATGATTGTCTATTTCTCGCATTGTGATAAAACAATGGTACATAGAGCCATCGAATTTTGAATGACGAAATCCTACTGCGAATATGGGCATCTGAAATCCCAAATTTGGAATTTGTTTTATTATAGATTTTATATTTTGTAAAACTTTAACGAATTTTTGATTTACAAACTCAATGCTTTAAAAGCGAGAAATGGCAACGTTATATAGAAAAAAAATACTTTTATCTCCAGCTCGCGAGACTGTGTATATCGGAAATTCTAAAGATATGCTTAATTTAACATTATTTTGCGATATTGCTCTTGAACTGAATTGTATGGTTTAAGTGCAAAGAACATGATATTTAATAAATAAAGCTAACACTCAAAAGGTTAAAAAAACGCCCCTTTGGACGTAATTTAAAATCTGAAAATTTTCAGATTTTTTTAAAAATCTTTTTTTATTATTTTATTTACTTATATTTTTTTAAAGCAAGCACTTCAAGGGCATAACAACCCTGCCCTCATTTGCGATCGTCACGTGAACTGTTATCACCACACGTAGGAGATTCAACAACCGACCATCTACCGTAGCAGTCGTTACCATTGTTATGAGGCAAGTCGGAAGGGAAAAGAATGACCTTGATGTGCCTATTCTAAAATAGTCTGTAGTTTGAGTAATGAATACTTTTCTGTGGGTATACTTATTAAGTCATAGGTACTTTTTAAAAGTATGCTCTTGTTTTTACAAAAGATCTTCTCATCAGTCATTTGCTCATTATGAGTCAAATGAGTAAAGAATTATAATTAAAAATTTTTATTTTCCCTGACGAAGAGGGATCTGTGTTAGATCGACTTCGAAATTTAATAGAGTATACTTAAAATCGACTTCAATTTAAGGTTTCTTTCTTTTGCTAACTTTAAATTTTATTTCGGCCGGTCTCTCTTCAAGTTAGAGAAATGAGGTATGTAAGCATAGGATAGATATATAATGTATAATGATCTTAGCTAGCTATCGATGCGAAAATTAATAATCATTATTTAGAAAGGACCGTAATTCGTAGACCAGTTTAAATGCCATTAATTTAAGCTAAACTTTGAGACTGTTCCAGACGGTTTCCATATTCTGCAGAGGTGGTAGTTTCAAAATGATGTTTTCAGAAATAATCGCTCTAATAATAATCACTGTATTTTAATTCCTAATTACTTAAAATTCTTTTGCATATAATTTTTATTCCTCCTACAAAAAGTAAACTTCCGTTCCTAAAGACCAGTTTTTCGAGTATGTAATTAAATGTGAACAGAAATCTGGGACAAAAACTGTTTGACCTGAGACTAAGACACTTGTTAAGAATTTCCTGGAAAATTGTTGTCACGGAAAGTTGCGTGTTGTAATTTTCGACATCAGATTTTATTTACATAGATGTCGCATTCTAGGAAATCTAGACACTAAATCATATAAAATTAAATACTTATTGGGTTTCTTAAAATGCATGCAGATTTAGGAATTCGGAGAGAAATACAGAGTAGCACTTGATAATCGTTTGCATTTAGAGGAAACAACGATACGGTGGATTTAGTAATTCTGTAATTATTTATTCATACGGTATTAGTTCCTATGATCTAAAGT
This sequence comes from Stegodyphus dumicola, assembly GCF_044657685.1. Taxonomy (NCBI): domain Eukaryota; kingdom Metazoa; phylum Arthropoda; class Arachnida; order Araneae; family Eresidae; genus Stegodyphus; species Stegodyphus dumicola. The sequence goes on from NC_140776.1 coordinate 44,146,075, forward strand.
AAACACATAATTCATTTTTATTCAAAATTGTTCTGAATTTGAAACAAGTGCTGCTTAATGCAGGAGTAAAACAAAGAGCTTTTATTCATTATATATTTGGAATTCAAAATTCGGGCCTCCCGGTGCCCATATTCGGGTGAAGGACTATGTTATTCAAAATTTGATGGCTCTAGGTACCGTTGTTTTTTTTACAAAGCATGATACATACATACATTCATTCAGATTCTTCATTATTTAATTTCTTTAAATATAATGCAGGCGATAATATTTAGTGGCAACAATTTGAAAGGTGATTCAACGCTTTTAGTGATTGGACGCAAAATGCCATTTCCAGACTAATAGCGCTTCTGGGCTAAAACGTGACCAGATTTTGTAATTTTAAGACAAATACGTTTTTTATTACTCATATCTATGAATCCGAAAGTTACATTTGTTAAAATATTATATACTGTAAACTTGAATTTTAGCAACTGTAGTAAACTTTAGTGCATAATTACGTAATACGACACTATTATTATTATTTAAACAATGATGTGTTCTCATTTTAATTGAATATTTCATTTTAAAATATAAAAATGTAATAATTTTAGTCTTTAGATTTAACCAAGCTGAAATACAAGGGTGAACAGGTGAGAAGAGAAATTCAAGTATAATGAAACTTCTCGTAGCAACCATCTACCGTGAACTTCTGAAAGTGACCAGTATTTCTGAGAACTAAAATAACTATGGGATTGATTATCTCTAACTATTACCTCTCTAAGATGAAGATTTACAGTGTGGCGTAATTACTCCACTTTTAGGTATCCACAAAGCAAATCTGGCAACAAATTTAACAAAATAATTTTCTTGGTGTAATTGGCATCACTGTTTATCTTTCAGAATTAATTTTGTTTTAAAATAAGTTTGTAATAAAATTCTAAGGAGAAAGTAGATCGGTAATTTATCCATTCTCAGCATTGTGGTGATATTTGGACGTGATGATTAAAGGTTAAGGCCAGTGAATTTGTTAATATCGACTTTGTTGGTTTAAGATTTTATTAATATGGAAAATATTATTAAAAGAAGAATACCTGTTAGAGCAACGTTCACAAAGCGTTACAGTTCGTTATCGTTCGTTTAAATGAAACAGATTTAAAAAATGAGGATATTGAAATTAAATTTTCTTCTTTACAGCGAACTGCTACTGATTTAGTTGAATTGAATGATAAAATTTGTACTGCTTTAATAGACGTCAAATCTGAAGATTTTTAAAGTTGAATACTAGAAAATTGAAGACTATCGAGAAAAATTAGATGTAACTTGCATTTGTACTAAAGAATGTGTAATGTTCTAACCTAGAATTTAACCAGTTAAAGTGTGTGGAACCTTGAGAAACTGGTAAGCGAATAATCGCTTTAGTTCAGGAGACAGAAACTCAAGAAGGGTTGATAACCCTTTATTGCACAAAATAAGTTGCACAGTCGGTCCTCTCTCAAGACGTACAGAAAAGCCCCTACTTGGACTTGAACTCAAGAATACTAAGAAATAAAACTTAACTAAATTTAACTAAAATGATATTGCCGAAGCTATCAAAATTCTACAGGAATTGGCCCCTTAACGCTAACTAAACGGCGAAGCTATCAAGGGCCTGAAATACGGCCGAGTGTAGTAATAGCTTTGAAGAGAATGTAGCCAAAGGCGATCGCGTAATAGTCAGAATCTCTAACGAAGTCAGTAGAACTTCGACTTTAAATATTTGCTCTTCCTTCCTTTGCGTTTAACCGCGACTCTGAAAACACATTCTGGCAGGAAATTTGTAAGCTGAAATTAGAAGCGACAGGAAAGTGGCTTTAACTAAAAAATAACTGTTAAAAACTTAGGCTAAACCTTACAAATGTCTTGATAAACTTTCAGATTTTTGTGAACTGTTGGCGACGAATGCAAGTGAAAAAAACAAAATTAAAGCACCCCAAAATAGAATTGGTTAAATTTAGCGGGGAATTGGAAAGACTGGCTCACGTTTTGGAGTCGGTTCAGTAGAATTGATGAGTCAATTGGTTATGAAGATAAATTTCAGTATCTCATTCAATGCATGACAGTTGGTAGTGTAGAACCCGAGAAATGGTAGATAGCTATCCGTCAACTGTTGATGCCATTCTTAGCCTAAAAACAAGGTTGGGCTGGGAAGAGCTACTTGTTGAGTATTATGTTTGCGAACTGCTATCATTGGTAGCAAAAAATGCTATGAGCGTGAAAATAAAGATGAATATCATACAGTTGTATGACAGACTGGAGTCACATTTGAGGTCTTTAGAGTCGATTGGCTAATTACTGATATGTATATTGCCATGTTATTTCCATTTATGGAATCATGCATTCCGGAAAATTTATTAAGGGTTTTGTTACGTAATACATTAATCAATAAAAAAAGGAAAATACTCTTCTGGCGAAAAATTATCCCAGTTATTGTTGTTTCTTCGCGCGGAAGTTGAAGGTAAAGAACGAATTTCTGTACTTTTCCATTTTGCCGGTGCAAGCGATAAAGTCGCCAAAAAATGGTACAAATGATGTCAAACGGAATATCCTCACTGGTAACCTTTTACGCCTCCATTTTTAAAACAAGTCGCAGCCATTTCTTATCAGACTGATCATTTCTTTCAATACAGTTACGTATAATTTATACCAGATAGTTCAATTTTATGCCCTGAAGCCATTCGCAGTGATTAAGCTAATTAGGATGCAATCACACCGCTTATCCGAAGGCGAAAATATAGAAAAGGCAAAGTCAAGGGTTAAATTCATCAATTCTAATCAGAATGCCCTAGCGAAGTAAAACACTGCTGTTTTACATAATTTCTGAGTAAGCTATTCGTACGAACTGAAATAATTCTTGCGTTTAAACTTGTATTCTATATTAACTTCAAATCAATGTAGATAATTAGATTTTTGTAGCGTAGTTTACGTGAGAGGAGATTAGTTGGGGTCATGTGATATGAACCGGCGAATCAAGATGTTGTATCATGAAAGCATAGTAAATTCTTAAATTAATGTCTTTTTACAAAATTTTAAACGATATCAAAATATTTATGCCTTCAAAATAAAAAAAAATTCTTAGAACTAACATTTTTTTATTTGTATACAGTGTGTTGTCGCCAATAAAGTCTGCTTGGCGAGATTTGCGCCTGCGAATCGGAAAGGTACCGAACTTCTTTATCCAAAGCTGGTTTTAAATTAAATAAAAATGAAACGTACACGAACGACGGAATTTCTGTCCCGACGGCTTATTATCTAGTTTCGGGTACTAAAGTTATGAACCTACTTGTGTATTTTGAGGCAAAACACGTTATTCTTAAGACTGCTTCAAAGGTAAAATAATGTTCGATGCATAATTTATGAAAAGAAACATTGGACTATAATATGACCTAATGACTATAATAGTTGTCTAATGTTCATAAGAAAATTAATTCAGCAACTTCTCGCGTTGATGAAAATGTAACGTTTCCAAACAGAAGTTTCGCAAACTCTGCTTGTGTCCATTGAAGCAAATGGAAAGAGAAGAAATGTAAGACCTTTATTTGACAAGGGATCACAGACACTATGTAAGAAATCTTTACACCGAGAACTTTTTCCACTTATCATCTAATCTTGTTGCAGTACTCCGTTGGAATGTTATGGGCAAAATAAACAACTGTTGGAATGTTATGGGCAAAATAAACAACTGTTGGAATGTTATGGGCAAAATAAACAACTGTTGGAATGTTATGGGCAAAATAAACAACTGTAGTACTTCATCTTTAATAAGCAGTATGCTAATCCACAGCAATAATTTAGAGAATTTGTGGAAATTAGATGCTTTAGAAATAACTGATACCAGTGAAAGCAAGTCTAGAGTAGACACTTGGAAATGGTTGTATTGGATGACTTTTATAGGACTTTGAGAAACATTTGTGATGGTAGATATGAAATCAATTTGCCATAGGTCGATGATATGGATACTTTACCAGCCAGAGACAGTGAGAAAAGAGATTGCTCTCAACCACAAAGAAACTTAAATTAGAAGAAAAATTTGAAGTCTATAATGCGGGAACCCAAGATTGGTTACAACTGGTAATGGTCGAAGAAGTGCCAAATTTATGGGAAAATACACGACCTTCCACATCGACCAGTTTTCAAAGAAAATTCCTGGACACCGGTTAGACCAGTATTTGACGCATCTTGTAAAAAGAAAACATTTGCTGCCCTAAATGACTACTTAGCAAAAAAGCCAAATCTTCCAGAGTTGCTTCCAGCAATATTTCTGAAATTTAGCGAGAAGAGGATAGGCATTGTTTCAGATATAAGGAAAGCGTTCCTACGAAATTCGATGGATTGAGATGACAGATTTCTGTATCGGAAGGATGCTGAACAGCTTATGGAGAGATGGCCCGAATCCATTCAGAAAATTTTCTCCATGGAGATATCTTTATCCGCTGAAGAGGATATGAGAGAAGTGAAATTTTCTTTGCTTGATCAATCTCTTCCTCCCTCGCCAATGAAACAAAAAACTATCGTGACAAGAAGCGGAAGGAATAAAGTTACCTTTACATTTCTTTTAAACTGAATTAAAATTTTGAACTGAGAATTTTATTGCAGGTTTCGATTACTAATTGTATATTATTAATCAAAAGGTGGGAAAATTGTCGCGTAAGTATTCCAACTTTAGGCAGCCATAAAGAAAATTTGGGAACAAATTTAACGAAATAATTTTCTTGACGCAACTGGCATCACTGTTTATGCTTTAGAATTAATTTTGTTTTAAATAATAAATTCGTAATAAAATTCTAAGGAGAAAGTAAGCTGGTAATCTATCCATTCTCAAGACCAGAATCTTCTCACACCGTATCTGGTCACCTGACAGAGAGGGCTCACTGTATTTTTATAATCAGAAAAGTTATGCTCGAATTACAATATTTTAAATCTATTAAAAAATAATGGCCTCGAAATAAAAAAGTTTTTTTAATCATTTTTTTCGACAATATCCACTAAAAGGCTCCGTTTTACTTCTAATGTTGATAAAGAATACTTCACAGCCAGTCATGGAAAGAGAAAATGTAATATTGCTACTTAACTTTTTTTTTCTTAAAAAAGAAAAGTTCGTGCAGCTATAAAATTTAGTACATTTTATAAAGTTTTGTATGTTTTGCAATCATCACTTAATATCTAAACTCTTGCTAGAGGTTAAGCGAATTATCGCTAAGTCTAAAATAACAAATGAACCTTGGAAATGGGGTAAAAAGACCCTTTTATTAAAACTGAAGAACAGAAGGCATACCTGGTGCTTACAACATAGTCTGCATCAGCACTTACACTGAGATAACTTAAATGGCAGAAAGTTAAAATTTAAATTAAGCTAGTAGTCCAAGACTACACAATTCAATTTAACGCGAAGTTGGCTGATAAACCTAACCGGCATAAATGTTCAAATATTTGCTATTGTAATGCAAGGACGAAGACCACAAATCTTACCTGAGCTAGCAGTAAGTAACGTGGCCTTGAAAGACAGAAGTCTTATAATCTAAAAACCTAAATTAAATACACGAGTGCTATTTTGCATTCTGGCAAGAGACCGGAAGAAAGAAATAACAGTAAAGGTCTAAATCATTAAGTAACTGGTTAATTAACATAAAAGAGCTCTGCAAGTTATAAATATTAGTTTTGTGAGAATTAATTCAGTACCATTTGCCACCTAACTCATATCAGGCTGCTTTAATATTTAAATAACTTATCACTGCTGCGGTAAATGGAAATGGAAAAATCAACGACGACTGGGTAATGTATATTTCAACCAAGATGTATCCGTAAATTTATCCTTTAACTTTCATGTGATTTCATTTTAATTTTACCTTGTAGAGACATTAGGTATTTTTTTGAAGCAGGCAAGATGAAAAATGAGCAATCGCCTTGGCCGGGAATCGAACCACGGACTTCTGGAAATACCGGCCCAGCGTACAGAACCATTACACCACGAAGGCACACTAGGAAGAAGGGAGAAATACCTTATAACTTATGTTGTAAATCTGTTTAATCGTTTAAAATTGTTTTCAAAGAGTGGCGTGCACTGTGACAGTTTTAATAAGAAAATTTTGATATTCTAGTATTGTCTCCAAATTAAATGATTTCTTTTAAATATTTTAACAATGCTCTTTTTATTACCAAACCGTATTACTTTCTGTGATAATGTCAGAACTTTATCACTCTTAAGTTGTCAGACACTGCTTTGTTGTCAGTTTTATTTCCCTCGATAAGGCAGGCGCAAGGGCAATATCATAAAATACAGATGTATTAAGGTGACAAACTGTAATACGTTCTTCAATAATTGTTCTGAAATCTTTTTGTCAGACATGCCCTTATTAGGTATAAAAAAGTGCGTAGTATAAACCTCCGCATGTTTTCAGCTATATTGAGTAATCACAAATACTCATACGTATATGTTATCAGATCTTTATGTAATAGTACTGTTCAGCATTGTCCCAGAGCTAATTTTACTATCTAACAGAATGTAATGAAATAAAAACTCTGAGAAATGTAGATGTTAAATATTTTAAAAGCGGAAGACGTCATTATAATATTAAATGTTTTAAATGTTACGCATGTTTGAGAAGTAATCTTTATTTTAAAAAATCAGTCTCGTTGTTTTCACATTCAGTTAGTTCTAAAGCATACCATTCGTCAGAAAAATTTTATAGTTTATTATTTTGTTCATCCTCAAATGCTATTTGACCGTTTAAGAAGAATATAATTTCTATGCATGTATACATATGCTGTACGCAACATGAAAGCGGTTAAAATGAAATATCGTTTCTAGTTCCTTCATTAAAAATGATGAAATATCAAAAAGGCAGTTGTAAATAAAGAATCATTAAAACTTCAAATTTTTCATTAGCTATGCTACAAATTTTTCCGTAATTGTAAATTATACTTTAAGAATTCTATTCTAGTTTTGAAATATTCTTATACAAACATAAACTCGGTGTATCTGCCAAGTTTTAGGACTAATTTTTTTAAACAAATTCCAGCAAACTTGCCAAACGATAGAAGAAAATATTTATTTCTACGACATCTCAACTTGCTTTTCCTAATATTTTACCTGCATATGGGCAAAATTTTCTGTGCAGTTAATTGTTTGTTTTGATCAGTTAGTATCTTCCATTATGAATTCAAAAACCGAACAATAAAAAAAAATTAAAAAAAAAAAAATTCTGAAATCTTTCAGATTTTACGTTACGCCCCAAAGGACATTTTTTTAACCTTTTCTGTGTTACCTTTATTTATTAAATGCTCTTTGCACTTAAACCATAAATTTCAGTTCAATAGCAATGTCGCAAAATAATTTTAAAATGAGCCTATCTTTAGAATTTCCGATACACAGTTCCGCGCGCTGGAGATAAAAGGATTTCCCCCCTCCGTAGATTGTTGCCATTGCTCGCTTTCAAATCGTTGAGTTCTACTCAAAAATTCGCTAAAGTTTTACGAAATGCGAGATAGATAATAAAACAAATTCCAAATTTCAAATTTGGGCTTCCACATGCCCATATTCGCAGCAGGATTACGTCATTCAAAATTCGATGGCTTTTCCCATTGTTTTATCACAGTGCGAGAAACAGACATACATTTATGCAGATTTTTCATTATTTAATTTCTTCAAATATAATGCAAGACTCTAACATTTGGTGGCAACAGTTTGAAAAGTGAAACGGACATTTATAGTGATTCAACGTAAAATCGCAAAACGAAAGCAATAGTCCTTCAAGGACAAAGCCCCTTTGGACTAATAATATTACTTATTTTACAACTGCCGACCGTTTTTAATTTAGTAACTTCTCAAGATACATATATAGTCTATTGATTTATCTGCAAAAGGTCCTGCGTTTGGATCAAAGAATTTCAGAAATATAGTCGTTTCTTGTGTTTCGCAGCTTTAAGTAAAATAGGATGTTTATAAGTATCATCTAATTTCATAATTATACATAATGTATTTCTATAAAAAAATTTTCCGTTAAATTCCTCATTTTTGTTCTATTGCTAAACATCGTAAATGAAACTTCATGGTGATGGTTAAACCTCGTATCAGCAGAATCTTTAAAACATCAAACTGCAATTTGAAAATGGTTTAGGTCTGCGAAATTTCATACCATACCCCGAAGGTATCTTCTTTAAAGTCCTGTGCGGTAGAGGGTAGATTAGATTGCATTCAGTGTCATTTTTATGATGAAATTCATTACTTTTCGAACCAATTACTTATTGTCTTGATGTTGCTTCGGACGATTGTGTATTGAGAATACGGCAAAGCACACTAGGGCTATCTAATGGCCAATATGAATTTTAAAAAAATTGTACAAAATATAAAAAAACGAGTTATTGTATGCAGTCAGTTCTATAGAATACCCATTGTAAGATATTTGCAAAGTGCCACTTAATGAGACTATTTAAATTCTTTTATAAGCATTATGAAATCTAATGAAAAATATACGTGGATAAATGTTACAAAATTCGCTTATTAATTTCGCATTTTTACGCTCAAAATATAGCAGCTAGTTTTGTAGTTTTGTGCTTGTAGGACAAAAAATATAATATTAACAAATTGTTTGAACTGTATACATATAAACAGCAGAACTTGCATACTTGAAATAAAAATAGCAATGTTCACAATTTGAATCTTTATATACGTGTGTGTGTGTGTGTGTGTGTGTGAGTATGGCAAAGCCTCGAGGGCTATCTGCCTAAGAGGAGGGATGCCTTCATGGAGGACTTTCTAAGGGAAACTGGCTCGTATACACGTTAGACATGGGGAAAACCACGAAAACGCCCATGCAGCCAGCCCGTTCGCGGGATTCGAACCTCGGACCGAACTACCAGTGTTCAGCGACTTTACCGCTCGGCCGCTGGTGGGCCTTTATATACGATTAACATAGGTTTCTCTGTGATATCACGACGGATTATGAAGCATATTTTTCAATGTTTAAATTTTTTACCTTTCTTATTTGTTCTTGTGTCTCATCGATGCATGAATAAACAAACTAACTATAAAGAAAAGAGTTTCTTTTCCGTTGGTTGTTTCTATTATCAAGCCAATGAAAAAACTTTCACTACACTTTTGCTTTGTTTACACATTTATTGCCATGACCGCCACGGAGCTTTTCATTTACGCCTCGCCGGTCACTGGCAACTGTTATTTGATGTATTTTTTTAGATATGTGTGACTGCAAGGCTAAGGCTACGTTGAATAATAACAATAAATCTACTACTCAAAGAGAGCTGGTAACAAATTAATGCTGTTTACAGAAATTTTTAAAATGCATTGTAAATTAATAGTCTTAATAAAACAATGATGAGATGCGTTACCAAAACATAGCATTAATATGCATTAATATTATAACTACATGCATTAAAATGCATGTAGTATAATATTAAACACATTTATTTGACTGTCTCCATTCGTTCCTGTTACAGGACATGAGCATCACAGGGCGATCGTGTCATGCTTACACTGAGATAACTTAATTTTATTGCAGTTCAAAATCGTTTCAATTATTGTTTTTTCGTTATTCTTTTTAACCCAAAATAATCAAACAGTGTGAAAGGAAAGTCATATGAAAAGAAACGCCACACCATATAGCGAAAGTTCTGGCTTTTGATTTTAAACATAACATTTTTAATCACAGAATTTTGCTATTCTAAAAGTCGTAATACGTCCTTATTATAATAGATTTTTTTAAATGTATGAAGGCTGATTTCTGCTTTTAAGGATAATGTCCCTCAAAAATAAATGAAAAGATTTTGAGATACTATCACAGACATGTGTCTTTTAAACTCTGCTAGACTCTAAAGAATGTATCATGATAGAAAGAAAATAATCTTTGGGAAATTTTAATCTTCTGCCCTTTTTCTTATGATAAACAATTGATAAATAATCGCGGAAGTTTATAAAAAAAAGTGAAAACAGGTTTTAGAACAGAAATAATTACGAGTTTTGGAAGGGTAAAATAGATGTATTTTGATTTCCTTACTTTGCAATAACATAACAAAGTTCATAACAACTAGCAATAACATAACAAAGTTCTAATAAACAGGAAAATTCAGCTTTTAATTTAAATTTCAAATAAAGTGGTTTAGCATATTCAAACTGCAACGGTACAGTCCTTTTCTTTAGAAATATATTAGTTTGCTTAAGCGCGATTATTCACTTCCCGTAGAACTATAATGTGACAAATAGTTCCATTTATTTTGCGAAACATGAAAAGAAAATTTTGCAATGAAATATATGTAAACCTTTTCTGATAATTGAAATTTAAACTGAATTATGTTATTAAATTGAATAAATTCAATGACACGCAATTTAAAGGACACCTAATTAACCACTGAAGAATGTTTTGAAGGTAAATTTAGTAGAAAGATGTTGAAATAATGTCTGAGAGACGAACAATAATTAAAAATTATTAGTTCCCAGTTTTCTTGTATAGAAACCGTGTTGTTTAACACGCAGTGCTTTATCTCTCTCTCTCTTATTTTAACTTAGCTTTTATCGCATACTATAATTATCGCATGATTTATCTACAATTTAAATTTTGGTATCTTTTGTTAAAGATACCAAAATTTCCTCAGAATTTAATCCTTGTCTATAACCTTAAGAATGAAACCTCCGTGTTTATTCATCGAAAGCAAATTACCTTGAAAGTTCAATGCATGAAGAATAATTTATTGTTGACTTGAAAATTGTCTGATAACTTTCTCCGCAATAGAATAGAAAAAAGAAATGAAAATAAAAGCACTGAAATTCTTATTATTGAATGAATATTATCATTTACTGAATATTATGTTCTGTTATGAGAAGGAATTTTTTCAAAGCTTTATTAAGAATAAAAGAAGCAACGATTATGAGCTATAAGAAATTTTAAACAAGTAAGTTACTAAATAACAGCATTTCCTGAAGAACAAATATTTAAAGATGCAAAAAGGAAAAGAATTAACAGAATCTATCCGTTTACCGATTAGTGGAGACGAGACAAATTTAACAATAGTGGAAAAGCAAGTAGAAAAATATTTCCAATGAAGTGTATTGCTCAAATTGCATTTATTATGTATTCTTAAAATGTCATGCACAAGGCAAGGATTAAAAATTTAAAAGGTTTAACTGATTGGGCTGACGATGGGAATTTACGATTAACAAACTAATAGTCCAAAAGAGCAATTTGTCCAGAAGGGCTATTAATTTCGTTTTGGCATTTTGCGTTGGCCACAATAAACGGCGCTTCGCTTTTCAAATGTTTACCACCAAATATTAGAGCCCTGAATTATATTTAAAAGATAAAATAATGAAGTATTTGCATGAATGTAGGTATGTTTCTCGTACTGTGAAAAAACGACGGTACCTAGAGACATCAAATCTTCAATAACGTACGTTTCCACTCGAATATGAGCATCTGGAAGCCCAAATTTGGAATTTATTTTATTACTTATTTCATGTTTTGTAAATCTAACAACCTCAACGATTCCAAAGCATGCAATGGCAACACTACAAACACACACACACAAAATAATAATATTATTTCCAGCGCGCAAGACTGTATATCGGAAATTCTAAAGACATGCTCATTTTAAAATTATTTTACGATATGGCTGTTGAATTCAATTTTATGGTTTAAGTGCGAAAAACAAGATATTTAATAAATAAAGGTAACACACAAAACGTTAAAAAAACACTCTTCTGGGAGCAATATAAAGTCTGAAAGTTTTAATTTTAATTTTAATTATTACTTCCTTGTACGAAGTAAAAAGGAAGTATTGTAATCGCGAAAAGTTTCAGGCAACATATTTCAACGAAAATATCCATTTTGACCGCTATCGAAAGCAATTTAACGATGTTTTTGCGTGATATTTGTACGTAAGGACAGAATAAAAGACTCTTTTCCTCCAAAAAAATTATACAACTGCTTTAAAATAAATTCTGAAGAGAATTTTTCGTGGCGTCTGTACGAACGTATGTACGTACGTATCTCGCATAACTCAAAAACGAGTAGCCTCAGAACGTTGAAATTCTGTATATAGGACTGCTATAACATGTAGATGTGCACCTCGTATTTTGGTTGCAATCGGCCGCACCAAACGTATATAAATATATTTATATATATATCCACTCTGTTACCCGGGTCAGTGATCTCAGTTTCTTTACTCTTATATGTTTGTAAATTGTACATTTTTTGCTTTAAAAATTATTGAATTATGTTGTTTTTTTAATCTTCCGGTTAAGAATTTTATGATTTAGTAAATCTGTGTGCAATATTTTTAGAATTATCAGCAATTTTAAAGTTGTTTAATTGCCGCTAAGCCTGTTTTTAATGGCGGCCATTGATGTTTACATTTGAAACAGGAGACTAGTGGATTTGTTGCCAATCTAGAGAAACTTAGCTTCGCAACAACAAAGATAACGCATTCATTTATTATTGCCAATTAAATCATGCTCAATCCTTTCTGGAATTTTTTCGAGGAAATAAGTGTTTAAGATTTACTTCGTAATTTTTAATGCAGATATTTTGAGTTTTTATGTATTTTTGCCTTGTCGCGAAGTGAGAACTGAATTAATTGAATGAGAAATACTAAATCGTCTGTGAAAAACTGTTTCTTTTCTGTTTTGTTTTCTTAATTTCTTTCATACATCGTTTTAGCTTTATTATAGTATTTGAATGGAACATGTGGCAACGATAATTCTTCAAATGATATAAATTTTGTGTATTCAGAGTGTCGTTATAGTAAACAAATATAGTGAATTTTAAAGAGTGCATTTATTCTATTGTGGTTTATGCGCTGTCGACGAAGTAGATTTAATTCAATCCAATGAATTTAAATGAAATTCAAGAAAAAAATGCGTATAATTTAATATTCCGTACAAGGAAGTCATGTGGTGTACACATCAGATTTTTTTTATTTAATTAATTCACTCTCTTCTGCTGTCGAAAAAGTGTTAAAAGCACACCATCTGACATGGAAAGTTAAAGGTTTTTGAATGGTGCATCTAATTAATTTCTAACTATGACACTTTGAGAAAATATTTAGTAAGTGCATTCTTAACAAAAGGAAAGAGGCTAGGAATTAGAATAACAATAGAGTCACAGTATTAGACAACAACAGAGAAAGAGGCTAGAAATTAGAATCACATTTATGAGCAACATGAATTATAAATTTAAGTAGAAATTTTGCATTACTAAACTTGTAGAGACATTAGGTTATTTGGAAGCAGGAGACATGAAAAATGAGCAATGCCCTCACCGGAACTCGAACCACGGACCTCTCGAATACGTGTCGAGCATGCTGACCACTACACCACGAAGGCAGGGTAAGAAGGCGGAAGAAATACCTTATAAACTATATGCATACATACATAATAGTATATTTTTTGGAGATTATGCCACTCGGGCATAAGATATAAAGAGAAGTATAATTTTAATTTAATTTAACAGATATTTATAATTTAAAATCTAAAAATAAATTTATCTTCTATAAAGGTGAAAATTATATTTGGAATAAAAATAAAGAGTTCGTATGTTCTAATTTTTATGTAAAAATTCAGTTGCAGAAAATTGAAAACAATATAGTTTTCGGTTTCAGACTCTCCGGATTCCGCCTTTCATGCACACGAACGGTTATATGTATGCACTATTTCTTCTGTATGAAAATGCATGGTGTAAATAGATAATTTATATTGCGACAAGAGTTAAAAGCCTATATTCAGCGAGAGTTAATGGTGATGTTTAAATATGCTGTAGGTTTCCTAACGTGAACATAGAGTAGAAAGTGAATCTCGGATAAAAGTTTTGGATTTTTAGCGTTATAGGACAACACGCGCTAAACAGTTTTTGCAGAAAGATTTATACCCCAAAATTCCTACTGGCAGCATTAAATTAAATTTGCTTTTATTGTCTCTTATTACAGTGTTCTTGTTTATAATTAAGTTAGTATTGTGAATAAAATGTTTTTAAAGTATGCCATTCTATTTCATTCTCATTTTATTGAAATAACTAACCTACTTATGTTTCGTATGCTTAGGAGGAAAAAAAAAAAAAAATACCGCAATCAAAGCGAGCTGATGATGAAAATATATTTTCAGTTTAAAGTATATTTCTTATTGGCAATATTAAGTGGGCGCATATGTTTGTTTAGAAAAAATGACATGGGGTGTGTTTTTCCATAATGAGAAAAAAAAAGACCCACAGATTTCTTCTTCACTGTAGAAAACATATACTTGAGTACATTGAAAATCAAGAAATCATTGTGGTCTTCTTACTCATATTTCGGGCATTATTTGGAATTGAGCAACCTTGCTTTGGGGTTTTTCTTGCCCTGCGACGTCATTTTCCCCCTTCCCACTTTTCTTAGAGGTCTCGACCAGGAAATACCATTGTTTATTTATTTAACCTTTTAATATAATTATAATAAATCCTGTTTTGTAACTCGCGCTTATATTTCTACTAGATAATACAGATTGTTTTCGTTTTCCATATATGTTATTTAATGTATAGAAAATATGCGCCTTAATATATGCGTTTGGGCGGAGAAAAGTTGAAATTAGGAAACGAGGGAAAGAAAAAGAAGCTGTCAAAGTCATAAGGTCAAAGAACTAATTCTCGTGAAAGAAGACCAGTTAGCTGCAAAAGAATTAAAAAAAAAAATGCCTGTACAAATAAAAGAACTGCTGCTTGGAATTGTTTTATTGTGAGGAAAGGCGGCGTGCTTGACGATAACGTTTTTAAATTATATACCTATGTATCAACACGCCGAGCCGGTGTATCAACATTTTATTTCTATATTAAACGAGAATTAGAAATAGGGAAAATATACACCAATTATTTTTAGTAATAAAATAGTAATAAAAATGGCAAGTATATTTACTTAGCTTTCTGTATTATTTGTACGTATATAATGCATATTTGTTCTTCTCACTATGGGAAAACGGCAACATTTTAAAGCCATCAATTCGATTTTTTTGTTTTCTTTTAGCCAAAATGGGCGTTAGCTTGGAAGGGCAATTAGTCTAGAAACGACATTTTGCGTCAAGCCGCTATATCTTTATTCAAATTGTTGCTACCAAATATTACCTCCCTGTATTACATTTAAAGAAAGTGAATAATAAAGCATCTACTATGTATGTTTCTCGCATTGTGAAAAAACAACGGAACCTAGAGTCATCCAATTTTTAATAACATGGTCCTCCACCCGGACATGGGCACCCAAATATGGAGTTTGTTTTATTGTCGATTTAATATTTTGTAAAACTTTAACGAATTTTTGATGAAAAAGTCAACAATTTTAAAGCGAGCAGAGGTAACACTGTAGGGAATAAAACCTTTTTATCGCCAGCGCGCGAAACTGTCTATCAGAAATTCTAAAGATATGCTATTGTTAAATATTTTTAGCCCAATATGACGTTAGCTCAAATGCTCTTAAAATGTTTAATGTCTGGGAAAAAAAAAAAAAAAACGCCCATTTGGGCGTAATATAAAATCTAGAAGATTTCCTTCAGATTTTTTTTTTTTTTTTTTTTTTTTTTTTTTTTTTTTTAATTTTCGTTATTTCTGTCAAAATTAAAAAAAAAAAATTAAATTCTTTCAGTGCAGAACAAATGCATCTTTTTTTAATTAAAAAGACATTTTTCGAATTTTAGAGAGAAAGTTTTTGTATAAACTGATGAAAATCTATAAACAAACTTAATTATCTGAAAAAAAGTTATTTCTTTTGTACTAGAACCTGATATTTTAGGTTTCTAAAAATTTACACCCATTGCGAATGTTAAAATGAAACATATTGATATCTTCTTATTGTTCTTAAAATGTAATAATTAATTCTTACCATAATATATTTCAAATATTGAAAAGAGAGCACTATAATCTTAACTACAGGATTAAGAAAAATTAAAGGCATTATCCATTTATAACATACGTATCCATTCCCTTGGCACTTACCTCAGGTGAATAACTAAAAGGAGCGCCTGATTAGCTACAAAAATTTAAAAATTTATTTTTAAAAAGAACTTAAGGTTGCTAATTATCAACAGTGAAACACATCAAGAAGCACCGTTTTAAAACTCATTTTTAAAATAAAAAAATTTTATTACAATTATTTATGATAATTTAAAAGTACTACTATATTCTTAGTATATCTTTCAAGGAAACACAGTATTGCCCAGGAAACTACTGCTGAAATTAATCATTCTCTGTCTCTCTAGAGTCGAACATAACTCTTAGAGCTTTTACTTTATTATAAGAAGAATTCATTAGCTACCTCTTGAAATTTATTTTAACATATCTAACATACTTAAGTCATTTTGGAATGGAATTGGAAGATTAATTAAGTATGCCCAAAATAAAAATGTACTTTATTATCAGTTTCTTCCACCATTTTCCGAATAAAATTCTAGCTTGCTGCATTTTTTCGTTACAAAGTTAGACCTTGGACTCCCATATACAATTTGAGTTTTTGTCCCAATGTATCCATATTAATTTCTCTCGGAACTGTGCACTTAGTTTCGTTTACGGTTATTCCTACATAACTGTGCAGTTGGTTTCATTTACGGTTATTCATACAGAAATGTGCAGTTGGTTTCATTTACGGTTATTACTACAGAACTGTCCAGTTGGTTTCATTTACGGTTATTCCTAGAAAAGCTGGATTTATTGCTAGACGAATTAAAAGAATAATTTTCTGTTCAGACTGGAACGTCGCAAGATAAAGTAAGACGAAACTTTTCTGAATTGTTTTGTTACTCATAATGAAAAAATAAAATGAATTGCTTATTACCAAAGAAAGAAAATTAAAGGTTCAAAATCCTGAATTTCGTTGTTTAAGAATTATAACAAATCGTTTCAGCTTATTCTGGGGTAACTTTGTAATGCATTTTCTTCCTTCTGGCCGCATCCTTTCGAGGTGTAATTGAGTAAAAATCCCTTTCCTTCTTTCAATATAATGAATATTGAATCTTGTAGGAAGAATAAAGGTAATTTTTTAGAATAAACAAAATACTTTTATTTAAATTTTAAAACAGAACCAAAAAAAAAAAATAAATAAATACTGCAGCTCTAAACTATCAAAATTTTAAACTCTTAACTACTGAAGTTAAAACTCTTACAACTCTTAAAATATTAAACATTAAACTCTCTAAACAAAAATATATATATATAAATCTTCCGAATCCTCTTCTTGTTGCCACACCGTAAAATGCAAGTTCTTGTCCTATTATTTATATTTCACGTTCTCTTTAAGTCACGATCTTTATAAGTCATGATCTTTACAAGTCACGATCTTTACAAGTCCCCCCACAAGAAGCACATTCGTCACCGTAGAGACAATGTTGCTCAGAGTTCATTGAGAGAGAAAGAGTTAACAGCTAACCTTGACAAAGCATCAGCATTCCCATGTGAACTTCCTTTGCGGTATGTCACAGTCATGTTATACCGTTGTAACGCTAAGGCCCAACGAGACAGTTTAGCACCATGAGGGGTGCTTTGGGTCAAGTAGGTGAGGGGATTGTGATCAGACACAATCTGCACTTTGGCACCGAAAATCCATGTGTCAAATGTTTTCAAGGCTTCGATGACACAGAATGCTTCTCGTTGGATGGTTGACCATCGTTGTTGACAGGCCGTTAATTTCTTGCTGAAAAATGCTATGGGCATTTCTTTGCCATGTTCGCGTTTTGAGCTAAACATGCTCCAATTGCGAAAGCAGATGCATCCGTATAGAGTTGAAAGGGCTTGCTGATGTCCGGAGTATGCAGAGATGGCATTTTAATCAACTCTTCTTTAAGTTTGTTGAAAGCTGCTTCTTTTTCAGAGTCTCATGGAATATTATTTGGAACACTCTTCTTTGTAAGGTTTGTTAGAGGTAAAACAATCTCAGAAAAATTTGGGATATAATCCCTATAGTAGCTTGCTAGCCCTAAAAGACTCCTGACTTCTTTTTTAGTGGTAGGCTTAGACAGATTTCTGATGACTTCTACCTTCTCAGGATCTGGAGAGTGAGTGCCAGAACCTATTACATGTCCTAGAAACTTCACGTGACTCTTTCCGAAATCACACTTTTCTAGATTTGCGGTTAGACCTGCGTTTCTCAGTGTCTGAAACACTTGGTCGATGTGATAGAGGTGGCCATCCCAAGTTTCAGAAAATATTGCCACATCATCAATATATGAACGGCAGTAGTTCTTATGGTTTGCAAGCACCTTTTCCATCGATTTTTGGAAGGTACTTCCAGCATTTTTCAAACCGAAAGAGAGAACTTTCCATTGGTAATGGCCGGAATGAGTGATAAATGCTTTGTAGGGTTTAGCTTCTTCTTTCATAGGAATTTGCCAATATTCCTTGGTTAAATCGAGAACTGTTATGAATTTGGCTTTCCCTATTTCGAATAGTAAATCTTTAGCAATCTTCATCGGATAGGCGTCCGGAATTGTGAAGCTATTTAAAAGCCTGAAGTCTATGCACAGTCTAACGCCGCCATTCTTTTTTGCAACACATACTATAGGATGTGCCCAGTTACTGTCACTGGGTTCTATAAGATCCCATTCTAACAGTTCTTTAACTTGACGATCGACTTCCTCTTGAAGTGAAACAGGAACACGGTAGGGCCTCAATCTTTTCGGATTACATCCTTCTGTAACCTTGATGTCATGACCATCAACATTGGCTTGACCAGGTTTGCTACTGAAAACATTTACATAAGATTTTAGTACTTTAAATAGTCCTTCCCGTTGGTAATATTTTAAGTCACCTTTCAAATTTTGTAAATGGGTCCAGATATCATCAGCAGATTTATTCATAAGATCTGCTGGTGCATAGTGGATATCTCCAAACTCTTCATCTTGGTCAAAAATGATACCAACGTGATCTACACGAGCAGTATATGGCCTTAACTTATTTATATGGAGTTCTCTAATACTTTCGTTTTCCATTTCGATTTTGGCAGAGTGTGGCCTGGTAAGTTTGATCACGGTAGCTGGTCCTTGCCACGTGTTGAGCAATTTATGTGATGATGATGGCATTAACACGAGGACTTTGTCCCCAACATTGAAAGTCTTTTCTTGAGAACGTAAATTGTATCTTGAAATGTACTCTTCTTGAGATATTTTGGAATTTGCTGATGCAATGTCATGAGCTTTTCTTAATTTTTCTAAAAGATCCTGTAGATAATTTTCAATTGAACGGGAAGCTGTAACTGGAATGCTACGTTCACCTGTCCATATCTCTTTCAGTAAAGATAATGGTCCTGGTGGCATTCTTCCATATACCATCTGGAAGGGAGACAAACCAGTGGTGCTATGTGGCACTTCTCTGTAGGCAAACAGGAGATAGGGAAGATTCAAATCCAGTTTCTGCCATGTTCTTGGATATTTTTGTTCATCATCTCTTTTAAGGTTCTATTCCAACGCTCGACGGCACCCATACTCTCGGGGTGTCCTGGAGTGGAGAATCGTGGAGACACACCAAGTAAGTTCTCAAAGGCTCGGGTGAGTTTGGCTGTGTAATTAGTTCCCTGGTCGGAACAAATCACTTTTGGAAATCCAGTTTGAGTAAAAAACCTCATCAAAACGTTGCATGTTGTTTTCGCACTTATGTCTTTGACGGGGGTGGCTTCTGCCCATCTGGTGCATAGGTCAACTGCACATATCACAAACCGATGACCCCTCCTGGATGGAGGTTCTAATGGCCCGATACAATCCACGCTCCATACTTCAAAGGGTGTTTCCGGTCTAACAATAGGTTGAATTGGAATTCGATCTTTGTACGTAACTGTTCTCCTCAATTGGCATTCTTTACAACTTTCACAGAATTTTTTAACATCTTGCTTAATAGTAGGCCAAAAGAATGAGTACTTGATTCGTTGAATTGTCTTTTTCTCACCGAGGTGGCCGGCAAGAGGGATTTCGTGTGCCATTCTTAGGACTTCCCTTCTTTTTTCTAAAGGTAACACAACTTGCTTAATGTTTTCATCACAGATATATTCGGAATGAAGTAATATGCCATCATCAAAAGTATATTAATTTTGATTTTTATTTGCCCATTCAAAGCATTTTTTCAGAGTTTCGTCTTGTTCTTGATGTGTCTTGAATTCTAGTCTTACTCTATTCGTTGTTTTCCCAGACTCTATGTTTTCTTGGGAAAGCTGATTAACAACAGCCAAATTTGTAGTATTTTCTTCAACTGGTAACGGTTTATCATCTGTCTCTTTGTACTCTAAGGGGGATGCATCCCAATGACGATCACAGTTCCACAGTTCGATATTTCCACAGAGTGTTTCATAAGCTGAAGAACTCAATAGCAAGTCGGTAACTAGCTTTTTTGAAACAGCACACGTAATGGACACTCTACCGTGAAAATCATCGTCAATTTTCATCTGGAAAATCTTTAGTGGAGTAATTTCGTTTTCACCAAAAGCAGAAGATATCTCCATTTTACTTTCTCCTTCGCAAGGTATGTTGTCAACCAATTTCTCACGGACTACTGAAATTTGTGCTCCCGTGTCTACGATTCCATTTAGAATAATATCTCCACATTTAACTTTGACCAGTTTTAACTCATCTATGTTTCTAGATACGTCCACTGATTTTGAGACAGGAATAGAGATCTTGGCAGTTAGCACTTCTGGTTTTTCTTTTTCTGCAAGGGGTGCTTGTGTTTGTATTAAGTTGTTTTGTGCTGTTGCAGAAGCACTTCTTGGTATCCGATTTTTGGTACATAACTTAGATGTATGACCTTCTTTTCCACAATTATAGCAAGTTAATTTGAAATTAGTCTTTTGTAGTTCGTCACTCTTACGGGATGGGTACACTCTTGGCGTGTTTTCAGCGTACAGAGATTTATTTCTGAAAGCTCTTTCTGGAAGTGGAGAATGAGGTTGCCATTTTTTTATTAGTTCTGTCTGCTGATGGATTACCACCAGTCCGTTTTGAGATATTACGAACACTGTCATATTCGTCAAGTTTATCAGCTAATTTGGTTGGAGAAACGAACTTCGCTCAGTCGTCAAGAAGATGGTCTCTTACTTCATAGGGTACTCTTTTCTTAATTTGGTCAGTAATAATCAAGTCTTTTAACGCGGCAAAATTTGTGATTTCAAGACCATTGATCCATTCTTCAAAATAACTTGTAATTTCGTAGCAAAAATCTCTCCATGATTTTTCAGCGCTCTTTTGGTGCATCACAAATTTTTTTCTAAAGCTTTCAGGATTTAATTTAAATCTCTTCAATAAAATGGCCTTAATGTACTCATAATCTTCAAAATTTTCTTCAGATTCCCTACCAATTAATTGAATGATTTCAGATGGCATTAAAGTCAATAAACATGAAACCCAATCTTTAGGATCAATCTTTGTCCTTTTAGCTTGTCTTTCAAATAAGGATAAATAAATCACAATATCATCGTGTCTTAAATTGAATTTGGGAATAAGCTTAATTAAATCAAAATTATGATGTCCATTTTCATTTGTTGGTGGAGTTTGTGTTAGTCGAACACGAGATTCAATTTCGAGTTTCCTCAATTCAAACTCCATTTGCTCTCTTTTCTGCTGTGCTTCTAATTCTTCTTTCCTTCGTTGTTCCTCAATCTCTTCTTTCTCCTTTCTTCGCTGTTCCTCTTCTTTTCTTTTCCTCTCTTCAATAATCGTTAAAAACACTTCTTTAGCAAATGCTTCATCATATGTATCACTTTGAATTATTTCATTTTTTATCGCCACGATTTTCATACTTGGATCTACTTGAATTTCTAATTCAGCAGCTAAAGCCAGCAAATCCTCTTTTTTCCCACGTCCCATAAAAGCCATGTCTCGATTTTATTCAGCCAATAGACTCTTAGTTAAAAAAAAAAAAAAAAAAAAAAAAAAAAAAAAAAAAAAAAAATTCTTTTCTTTTTCTATTTAAATATAATTCACAATGAATTTAATTTTATTCGGCACGAAAATCAATCAGTGGAATCAATACTTAATGTGTTGTTAACTTACTCTGGCGAATCAAACGAAATTACATTTGAACACTGGCGTATTCATTACTTTGACAAGTAAATAAACTAAGATTCCATGACGGAAACAATAATTAACTTTTCATAATCTTAATTAATTATTTTACGTTTACAAGGTAAATTGAGCTCTCACCTGAGTTATTTTGGTTCGTAATTATATGCGGGTAAATCCCGATCCTACTGGCTGCGCCAGTAAAAATCCCTTTCCTTATTTCAATATAATGAATATTGAATCTTGTATGAAGAATAAAGCTAATTTTTCAGAATAAACAAAATACTTTTATTTAAATTTTAAAACAGAACCAAAAATAAATAAATAAATAAATAAATAAATACTGCAGCTCTAAACTATCAAAATTTTAAACTCTTAACTACTGAAGTTAAAACTCTTACAACTCTTAAAATATTAAACATTAAACTCTCTAAACAAAAATATATATATAAAAATCTTCCGAATCCTCTTCTTGTTGCCACACCGTAAAATTCAAGTTCTTGTCCTATTATTTATATTTCACGTTCTCTTTAAGTCACGATCTTTATAAGTCATGATCTTTACAAGTCATGATCTTTACAAATTGGAAAACACTTCCGGCTAGCAATCGAAAGTTTCGGAGTTCGAATCGCGACTGCGGAGGGCATTGCTGGTTCTTCACATTGCATAGCTTCAAAATAAATCTAATAGACTGATTTGCCATATTAAGACCAAAACATAGATATTCGCTAATGCCAATGACATTGAAAAAAATCCCTAATATTTATAGACAGTTAGGAATAAACATCGTTTCATAAAAGAAGTTGCAATAAAGAATCAAATAATTTTTAAAATTTGGTAATAATAAAGGAACTTAGGAAATTATCAGTGGTCAAGTGGATAAACCCACTGAGCAGTGGTAGTTCGACATCCTGGTTGAAATGCTGGTGAACAACGGGCTGCACGAATGTCTTCTTGTTTTTATTCATACGTAAAGTGAATACGAACGAATTTCGTTTAGAAGACCTGCATAAAAGCCTTCGCCTTGAACAGATTGGCCTCGCTTATTTTGCCTAAATCAATCAATCAATCTAAATCGGACACTTATTTAATTATTAACGATTTAAAATTATTTAATATTTAAATTGTGACAAAAATTAATGCTGCGTATTTTATAATTTTTTCAGTTCGCTCTTATTACTTAATAGTTATATTAATAATCGGATTTCTGTAAGACATTAAATAATAAATCATTGCAAAGCGGGAAAAATGATAGTGTCTTTAATTTTTTTATGCCATCTGCATAAAATTAAATACTCAAAGCAAGAAAAAGTAAATACAATTTCACAGTGAGAAACTGTAACTGTATGTTAAATAACACGATGATTATCTTAGTTCATATAGTGAATGAGCTTCGTGCGTGAGCGTTTCTGTGATTGCTACGAAAGAAATTGTAAGCACGAACCATTTTCCTTAAGAAAGTTATCGATGAACGTATCTTTTCTTTAGGCAGCCTTCGTATGAATTAAAGAAGCGAACAAATATAACGAAAGGATTATCACCATCATTTATTTTTCAAAAACTAGGATATTTCTGAACACTAAGTAACTTAGTATTAGTTTAAACTTTTCAAAGATAATACACGGTAGTTTAATCCAGTCATATCGAACATTGGAAGTCGATGTTAAGGACATTTTCACATTACCAGCTATAAAATTTATGTAAGATTGCAACTTGGCGAAGAAAAATTTCAAACGTAACTATTCTCTGTATGAAATATGTGTTAAAAAATCGGGTAGATTTTGAGGTGCTAAATAAAGGACAAGAAAAATTAAGTTAAAAAGCATTGCTTCGCCGCATTAATGTGATGCCTTTTGTTTTAATTAGATTGTTATTCGCTATTTATCAAAAAGGCATTTTTTAACTTTTTTTCAATTTAAAAACTCTGTATCATTATTTGCCTCACTTTTCTGAATACTTAAAGCTGAAATTAAAAATATTATAAAAGTTAAAGCATCATGATTTAATATAATTACTTTTGAATGTCTTAAAGTATGCGTAAACAATGATATTCACCAAAGGGAGAGATGACCCATGGAGGACTTTAAAGGGAAACTAGCTAGTATCCTCGTTACACATGGGAAAAACCACAAAATGTCCATGCAGCCAAATCGTTCGTCAGGATTTTAAACCCCGGGCCGAACTACCAGTGTTCAACGACTTTAGTCCTTGGCCGCTGGTGGAAATAAGTATGGTAGTTAACATGACTTGACTTTAGGGGTGCGAATTAACCTCTTTGCCCCAGGTGTAAAAGTATTTAGACACGGCTATGAATGTCGGCAATGGTTGTAAATTTTGTTTTTTACGCACTATTTAATATAACGATAAATTTGGCACTCACAGACTCGTTAATACGCATATTTATCTACATCCTGTGGGACGTTAAAACTGAACAAAAAAAAATTTTTTTTTTTCAATGGAAAATAATTTTTACAGCAAACTATCTTTGGGTGCATAGTAAATTTTCATAAAATTTGCTTTTGTACAAGTTCTGTCTCTCTCTCTCTCTATATATATATATATAGTATATATATATGCTAAATGGGGGAAAATATCTCAGATGAATAGTTATTAGTTTCAGAGGTAAGGAATTTTAATTGAAAATGTTTTTTTGGATAAGCTACCTCCGATGTTTTGCAGCAC
The DNA here is from genome assembly GCF_044657685.1 of Stegodyphus dumicola. NCBI lineage: Eukaryota > Metazoa > Arthropoda > Arachnida > Araneae > Eresidae > Stegodyphus > Stegodyphus dumicola. The sequence goes on from NC_140776.1 coordinate 44,170,766, forward strand.
GATCATAAACATATATTCCGGTTATCAATACTCATAGCACTAAATTTCAAATACACCTAATATTATGCATCATTTCATCAAAACGTTTTTTTAACAAGATTTGGATATAGGCTTTTCATTTTCTAAAACACTCGTTAAAATTCATCGCGAGATCTACAACAAATCCAAAGAATGGAGAAAAATTATTATTTCACGAAATTACCCTTGACCTTATGATATGGAGCTTAGCAGGTCAGCTTTTCTGCCACTCACCATTCGAGTTTTTGTGTTTTTGATTAATTTTTCTTTTTACCCTGCATCTGGGGTTAGATCATTTTCTATGTCACATGTTAAACTTCTTGAAACACATCTCTGCAAATCAATTTTGTTGAGCTCGCACATAAATTAAGAATTCAGCTGAGTGCCATAGCGTGTGCTACTGTGTGATGTCAGCGCTATGATAGGGTAATTTCTGCAATGCCTTTAAAGTTATTTTACAACTAGTTCTGCCTGATGGCTGTTTAATGTGTAGCTTCCTGTGGTAAAATACTACGGCTTTCCCCAGCCGCTCTGTGTGGTTTTTATTGATATATTGAACCTCATTGTTTTTAACCTGGTTTAGTCATAGATGAGAGACTAATGCCCAAGTTGGCGAGGGAAGAATATGCCAATCTCTAAACTAACTGATAATTTTTATGCAGTTGAAATGTAATGCTTAAAATTATTGAGCTTGAATTTATCAAATGCATGTAACATAACCTAAGTTTTGTTTGCAGGACAAGCAGTTTAGTAAGTTGTTTTCACTCCTTTAGACGGTTTGATTTGACCTGGTTCTTCTATTTGTTTAGGTCAAACCTTGAAATGAATTTTTGACTACCTTCTAACGGTCGTTTTCTTGAAAGCTTTCAAGAGATGCATTTTTGATGAAATAGTTACTAAATATTTTTATGCATTCGTGATAGTAATACTATATTCAACTGGAATTGTTTCAAAATTCGATACAGAATTCCCCCCCCCGCGTATCATTGTCTAACAGTCTAACTAATCATGGCAGAATTTTGATTTTTGCGTCATCCGATAGGCTGAAAAATTAATCTTCCAGGCATTTCGGAACTTATTTACCTTATATATTAACCGAATTTTTGCTTTTTTTTAATCATCACTGTTATTTATTTATTTAAAATCTATGCGCATTTGCTAATAATGATGGAGTTTTAAACCAATGATTTAATTCGTCATTGTTAGCATATATTTTACAGGATGATAAAATCATAACCACATAGACCAGCGGTTCTCAACCTTTTGACTAACGCCTACCATCTAAAGAAAAACTGAAAAACTTCAATACCCCCACTACATTTTACAATGACTGTCTTTCAACTTCTCAATAAAAATATTAAACAAAAAATTGGCTATTTGTATTAAATATGCACGTAAAATATTAGATTAAAATTAGTTACCATTTTAATTCTCAAAATTTAAGTTGTACTCAAATTTCTAAAACTTAGTGTGAGAATTAGTGAATTCTATGCAGAATTTTATCATGAATGGTTCTAAATTTTAGTGTGAGATTTGGGCCTGTTTAAGAGAGATCAATTTCTTTATGTCTGGTCTTATTTTACTTAGCTTTAACCCTAAATTCGGATCCACTTTTAAATTTGTTCTGTATTTATTTTTCAAATATAACATGGAAGAAAATCCTTGTTCACACAAATATGTTGCCCAAAAAGGCAATAAAAATTTGATAGCTTTATTTTAAACGCTTCTAAGTTCTTTTTTTCCGTGCAGCCAAAAGTTAACAAGTGTGTTATTTTTTAAATCTTTAGTTAGACTTCGATCGCAGAAAATTTCTATCAGTTGTTCTTTTTCTTCAGGAGAGTTTCGAATTTAATTGTTTAAAATACTCTGTTTCTTTAGGTACCACATATTTTTCTCTTGCGTACCACTGGTTGATAATCGCTGACATAGACCGTATAGAAACCATTTAGAAATTGAAATGACCTCAATATAATTTTAACTACAGGCTATATACAGGTATACTAATCGGAATACCTCATAAAACATGATCGGAAACCTGACAGATATCTCAGTATTACAAACTCACGCTGAACTAACAACTCAGAGCAAATGCTCTCTTTTGCCTTATATAGTTTTCTCCCTGTCGCTAAGAAATTTCTAGTACTCTCTGCTTCTGGAAATTAATGGATGGCAATATGACGGCCGAATTCAGTTACAGTTATACAAAACATCAATTACATTTATTCAATTGCAATACCAATTACGGTGATACAGAGACCGGACCCAAATGTTCGCCAAGTTTGGGCGACTTTTGGTGATTTCTAGCCAAATATTAGGCTATGTTCCAAAATCGTTGTGGTTTATCGTCGAAAAACTTGGCCAGGTGATTTTCAGCGGCGCTACGGTCGATCAGTTTTTTACCATATAGAGAGTTTGGCAGAGACCGAAACAAATGGTAGTCAGACAGTGCAAGGTCCGGGCTATACTGTGGATGCATCAGAACTTCCCAATCAAGTTCGGTCAATTTGTTCCGAATCATGAAAGATGTGTGTGGCCGCGTATTGTCATGATGGGACACAAATCCCTTTCTGTTGGCCAAATTCTGGTCGTTCCCAAGGTTCCCAAGGTGAGTGTTTGGTAGGTCCAATCCCATCAAATACTCAACATAACCTTCTTTGGCGACAATTTAAGGCTTTGAAGTCGTTTGTGGAGGGTCACCAGCCTTTGACCATGATCGCTTGCTTTTGATATTCTCGTGTATTTCATCCACTTTTCATCGCCTGTAATGATTCGATTCAAAAATGGTTCGATTTCGTTGCGTTTCAGCAACATTTCACTTATTGCAATTCAGTCAATCAAATTTGGTTGCGTTAATTCATGTGGCACCCAAACATGAAGCTTCTTTTTGAAGCCTGCTCTTTTCAAATGATTCCAAACTGTCATGTGGTTGATATTTAGTGCTTTCACTATTTCCTGATAGCTTGCGTGCCGGTGTTGCTTCTCCACTTGCAAAATTTCATCGACGTTTTCAGTGACTGGCCGACCAGAGTGATGTGCATCTCTGACATCGAAAGTTCTAGAACAGAATCGAGCAAACTACTCCTGGGTTCTTCGTTCACTCACAGCATTCTCACCGTACACTTCACAAATATTTTGGCATGTTTTTGTAGTGTTTTTACCTTTTTTATAGTAAAAAAGCATCACATAGCATATTTCCTCAGATATTTCACTCATTTTCAAATCAATATAACATTTTACAAGAGCAACGAATTAGAAAACTGTCTTCACAATCAATGGAAGCTGAATGTCACCTTTTAAGTACATGTTCGTTTGAGACAATCGGGTGAGTGTCGCCGGATATATAAGCATCAACACCATTTAGTGGCGCGGAGACTTTGTGTATGACACAATATTTCTATAAATAATATTTTTTGTTTTACGGCTTGCTTAAAATAATATGAAGTAGATCTGTTTTTGTGAGTAAAATTCCCACATAAAATTCAAGCAATACTTATATATTTTTAATGCTCTTATAATTTTTATTAGGATGACAGAGATCCTCCCTTTCCTCCGAAAAATACGCTGCTGTATGGAATATGTTTGGTTTTCTTAAAATAGTTACAGTCCTGTTAGCAACAACGGTTCAGTTTCTTTGGTTTGGTCTGAGTTCAAAGTACCTAGATCTTATTTCTATAATCAGTAGCATAACGAGAGGAGTAAAACTGTAATCTATAGCTCTCCTTATGTTACTGGTTCCAAACACGTGGGCTATAAAAGTTTGAAGACTTAAATTTATGAACTGTACACTACACTATTATCAATTTTTGAATAAAAGATCAAATTTGTGAATAGTGATCATTTTACTAACAAGAATAATAGATAAGAATAGATCCCTTGCCAAGAGCCGGATACTTTGTTAGTTAAGCATTCATCGAAAATGCCAGAACCCATTGGTCATTTAGCTGTCGTAAATAATAAATTATTAGATTTTCCTTTAACGCTTAATTATCCGCTCTTTTATTTGTAGAGTGGCGCTAAAGTGATAACTTTAGGTTGAACAAACAGCTGCCTGTAATATTTTTAATTCTTGCTTGTCAGATAAACTTACATAACGGTAAATATAGTGGAAACTTTTATCTTATAAGAAATAAGCGGTCAAGCCAATAAACAACATTCTACGTTACAGTAATTTGTTTGTAATTGAATTAGGGTAATTGCTTAGAATTAACCACTTGCGCTAAAAAGACGTGCCACGCACGTCGAGATGCTTTTGTCTCAAACCGCGAGCGACCTGAACACCAAGTCGATAGGCATTTATCGCAAAAATGAAAATAACATGGTACACACGTCGCCTAGCAACGAGATCGTTTATTTCTCGAGTTACAGCTCTGGATTGCAGTCGCAGACGCGAAGCGGCGTAAATGAGACACTTTACCGCTTGTTATATTTGTAGCGCACGGCACCGCAACTGTGAAGTTTAATCGTAGCGCAAGTGGTTAAAAATATTTTTACAGATCTGATGCCCATTCTCTTCCGGTTTAAACCAAAAAAAAAAAACTTATCGCGTTATTGGAATGGCGGTTGAGCCAGATACTACAGTCTTAGATCTGGTTTAGAATTCCGTGGATGATATGGTTGTTGGTAAATCTATAGTGTATTTGTGGCATGAGGGCACTTAAAATACTGTCGAATGAAAAGACCTCTCGAGAAGCTGATGCTAGAGGAGCAGGAGATCCCCAAATCCATCCCCAGAGCGTTCTTCATCAAAATTGTAACGGATTGGAGTAAATTCGGACTGTCACCGATAATGTGCCTATAGCTAATCCAAAGACATGCGCAGTCGCTTGTATCTTGGCTATTCATGGGCCTGATGCTCAATAGCGAAGAGTAATACGATAATACAAAAATGTAAAATTTAACCCTCTTCATTTCAGTTTCATACAGAAATGTAACAATGATTGAGATGCTTGTTTTCTTTGCGTATTTCTATGCTGATTGTCTAAGTAGTTATATGTGCGAAATAATAATGCTTCTTTATGGTTGCTTGATTTTTTTTCTTTATAATATACTGGGATGGATTGAGCCAACATTTCGAATATCAGATGAAGCCATTTGCAGGAACTGTTCTTGAAATAAGTGCTTATATATGTTAAATTCTTATTTCATCCATTACTGCGTGTTTACTGGATGTTTAAAGAACATCTAGCTCTTGAATAGTTAACCGACATCCATGGCTCTCCTTTCAGAAATGAAGCAAATGGCTTTAAGTTATGATTGTTTGATCATGTGATATCGTTTACTCAAGTTTTACACGGAACATAAAATATTTACATTGCCCATGGAGGAAGAAAAAATATCAATGAGAAATATTATTTTCAAATTAGTCCCAAAAATATCTTTATTATGCGATCAAAATTACGTGCGAGATAATTAGTTAAAATTTGGGGTCAAAATATATTGTTTTCAGCAATAAGAGCCAACAAATTTCTGAAAATAGTTACTCAGCTTGTGTTTTCCAATGCAGTTTCCAAGAGATACGTTAAAAAAATATCAATTTACAAGCAGTGATTTCAATATACCTTTGCATAAATTACATATTTAAAGAAATTAATTTTTATATTGCTCCTAAAATCGGCAATTTTCATGGTGTGATACTGTTGAAATTATATAATTTGGGTAATTTTTTAACAGCATTAAATATTTTTTTTTCTTTTTTCTGCATTATAATAACTTTTTTCCCTACGGAAATAATTTTTTTTCTAAATGATTTTAGATGAAATGTGGAACAGCTTATCAACTAAAATTTTATTCAGGCTGGGCGCATATGAAAATGTTAATTTAATGTACATTCAGCGAAAGACATTAGTGGTTGGAACATTTAAGCAGTTTTTAGGGTTACACTTGATCTGGTAACGCTGTTCAGAACTTGAACAGACATGAAACGGATTGTCGGTATGTCTGAGAACAGTGAAACAGTCCTGAGAAGGTTAAAAATAACCTTTTTATTTAAAGAAAATTTTGAATATAAGCAAACATATTTACAATTTCCACAACTCGTGGTGATGCAAAATAAAATAGAACAGTCCAAATTAAACAAACGTTGAATAGTAGTCAAGGACTATACATTTAAGTACTACTAACTCAACCGGAGCGTCAGAATTAAAGCGTCGGCAGCGATAGAACGCAAAGCTGAATAATTACAACTAACAGAGCTGCTAGAAAGCTGACAATATAGCTCGCACGTGATGCCAGAAATACGCTTTGTCTTGAATCCAAAAGCTCGCTACTTATTTGCATTTTGATTTAAATACTTGCTACTCGTTTTCATTCTGGTGAGGAATACGGAAAGGAGAAGATATAGTAAAGGGTGAAATTATAAATAATCTTTAATTAACATTCCCTACGAATTTATCTATAAAATATGCACATATTATTGCACATTTCTGTTTAGATTATGAAGACTGTAGTGAGATTCTAATAAGTCATATTATTTTCTCGCCCTCATCTCCTATATTTCTTTTATACATTTTAAACTAATTTCAGAAGAAAATTCAAATTAATTGTCTCAAAGAAGATATTAAGGTAGAGTATAAGAGGGTGCTTACCTAACTGTAACTTATGTTTGTTTGCTTGGATTGGACAGCTCTTTTCGTGAGCACTAGTGTGGTAATTAATAATTTGTTGTGCTTAGGAGTCGCGTAGGTCACGCTGACTTTGAAAGTTAATTCTTTTTCATTTTCAACTGTTAGTACCCTGCAAGAGATAGTAGTTATTTAGTTTGTAAACTGAACTTATGTTTAATTTATAATCTCCCAATTGGTGGCTGAATAAATGTTTATTCTCCTAATAACTGTAAATGGTTGGTATACATGATAGCTGGCCAATAAATAAATACGGCTATGAAGTTATTTAGTATTAGCAAGTTTGTTTTTCTCTCAGACAATCATAAATGTTTTTAAACCAATTGTTGGGCTCTTGCTCCTCAAACATTCGCAGGTAAATGGTACGAAAATTGAGACAATTTCTGAGCAACGACGCAGGAAACAAATTAATGACCATATCAAGGAACGGAGGTTGCCAGATAATGAAAAACCCTGTTTTAAAGCGCTTAAGATCTCTATAGTGAGTGGCAACAATAACGGACTGTCCATCAATGGGAATATCGATGGAGTTCCTTGCAATATGATCATTGACACAGGAGCTAATGTTACCATCATTAGGAAAGATTTAGCTGAGCATTTTAAAGATAAATTTATTTGGACGCCATCCTGTGTTACCCTTCAGACTGCGTCTGGTGACAAGATCGACATAACTGGGACATTAAACGTAAACATCACGTTTGGAAGTGTCGCCTACCATCACACGGCATATGTGGTGGATATTACAGATCCATGCATACTCGGATTGGACTTTTTAAGGAAATACAATTTTTCCTTAGATTTCCAAAACAATAAGCTGCTTTCAGCATCTGATGGCATGACTATCCATCCTCAAAAGGGATCCTCGCCTGGAAATGTCGACGCCTTGTCCGAAAGATCGAGCTCGGGAAGCTGCCGAAATCATACCAGGGTCGAAAAGAAACGCAAGACTACCAGCTATTCTCCATCTCAGAAGCTCTTCGGTCAAGACCCTCGTCTGCCTTGTGACCGCCTGTTTAGTCGCCCTGCGGATGCGCCTTCATCGCCTGAGGAACACATCCAAGATGCCCAGCCCCGGTTTGAGAGGATGCATCGTTCTGCACGAAAGCGAGTCAACTTGGCGACGGAGAAAATGAAGACCAGATGCGACACAAGAGCTACTAGACATAGATCCAACAAAGGAGACAAGGTGTGGTTGTGGAACCCGATTCAACGAAAAGGACTGAGTCCTAAATTACAGTCACCTTCGGATGGTCCATATACAGTGCTGAACACGAATGACGTCGTGGTTCGGATCCGTGAGTCTTCGACCAGTCTTACGACAGGTTAGCTTATTACTATGGCCATAGTACGTAATGTAAATAATTGTAAATAGTGTAAGACCATGGTCCTTTTTGCTTCTAAATGTGTATTTAGTAATTGATTTGTATTTTGCATTTGATTTGTATTTTGTATTTGATTTGTTTTATTTATTGCATTTATTGTTCATGTTGTTTATTATTGTAATGTAATGCTTATTATTGCATTCATGCTTTAGTTGTAAGTTTAGCTTCCTGTCCAGGGATTGTACTGCCCGGGACGTGCTGTCCTTGGGGAGGGGGCAGTGTTACGAATTTGGTATTTAAAAACCTAATGTTACTTCAATTATAAATGAAATGGTTTTATTTCTCGCGCAGTGCAGCGCGTGACGAATATTAAAAGAAAGCTAAGCCGGAAAATTGAAAATACAAGAGCGCGTGCATTAAATAAATAAATATCTCTTTTTGATTTCGAGAAAGTACTGGAAAATTCTAGCGCGTGATTTTAAAATCTTATAAAAGGAGGAAAACATCTCAGTTTGTAGTAGTTGCTTAGTTTGTTGTTGTTTATAAAACTGGCCTTGTTGATTATAGCGAATTCGCGGATTAGCGTTCTTTAGCTGTTTTGAATTACGTTCTATTGTACATTTAAGTAGTTAAAAGATAACTACTGTGAGATATTGTGATACTGCATGATAATTTGAGAAAATTTAAGCATTTCTGTTGTGATAATAATAAATTTTTGTTCATTTTTCATCGGACTTGTGCATTCATTTCATAACGAACCCGTACGCACGCAACAATATTTCCACTTGCACATACAACACAACACTTGTAAGCCTGGCTATGAACTAAGAAGCTCTGCTCGAAATGAACTTAAATTTAAAACTTACAGTATGGAGGAACTGTTATAAACCTTCAAACAAACTACTGAAGGCCAGCAACAAAAAGGAAAGTGTGTAGTGATCGACAATGGCCACATAATTTTTATCAGTCACTTTGTTTCTTACACTAAAAATATTTCCACGAAAATAACGGAACTTATTACCAAATTCATTACACAAGTCTCAAGAAACAGTATCTCAAAATGAAAGATATAGAAATTTCAAAGTTAGAAACGAAAAAAAAAAAAAAAAAAAAAAAAAAAACCCTGCGGTTATTTATACGCATAAATATTTGCTGTAATATAGTAATTATATTCTACTTATATCGTTTACACCGCATATGCGATATTACAAATTATTACAGTCTACTTATTACTAAACCACTAAATTATTTTTTAAATTCCTACTATTAGTTAGTTAAGACTCTCACTTTCATAACTTTATAACTCTCATAACTTTTCGGTAACTTTTTAATAAAATATTTTTTATTCATCCACTCAACTTCAAGTACATTTTTTTTAACTTGTAGAGGATGACACTTGATATTAATACAGTTTTGTATTAAAGTCAATTCCTACTTATTTATTCTTGTTTATCGAAACTAAAGATGTACTGTTTTTTAAATATATTATACTTACAAATAATGCCGTTTATTAGGAATTCTGCTGTAAAAATTAATTTTATAACAATTTATAAATAATAGTACGTGATTGTGATAAATGGGATGGTAATATTTAACAAAAATAAGTGACAACAACAGGACAGACTTCTAAAGATTTTAAAAGTGTATGGAATTAAAGAATTGTAGTTTTATAGAGTTGGATGAAGCGGATGTAATGTCCCATTATGTAGCGAAAATTCTCCCCGTATTTCTATGGTAACGTGATAATAATATATATTAAAAATATAACCTTCTAAAATGTCCCTTGCTTATTAAAATAAATAAATAGCATGTAGATTATGCAGTAATATATTTAGGACGAAAACTCTTCGCAGCAGATCAAGCATATGTCGCCTTGAGTAGTGTGAAATCATTAAATGGAATATTAATTGAAGTACTGGACTGCTCAAAACTCACTGGAAAGTTTCCTTGCAATAATGAAGCATTACAAGAGATAGATATGAGAAATTATAGACCACCATCAGCTTCAGAAAATAGAAGCGAAAAAATTTTAATAATGTTAATAAAAAGTAACTAAAATAAATTTTTTCTTTGTTGACCTAAGTAGGAACTTACTTATAAAATTTTTCTTATATTACTTGTTATGGCTGGAATATAAAATGGCCTCACGCGTAAGATGACTTTAAATTTTCGAAGGTCTTTTCACAAGAAAGAACAACTTGCTTATGAATGTCCTCACATAATACGTTTGATACGTTGAAGTTGTTTTAAAAGAGATCTAAATGAATGGTTTAAACAGAATGCCTTGAGATTTAAGACCTTAGAGATGAGCTGTCTGAATATATTTAAACTAGGTACATAAGGTGAGTATGGCTTTCAAAAGATCTTTTTAAAGGAAAAAAATCATCGGACCATATGGTACTCCTGTTCGTATTTGATGTCTGAGAATGTTCCATTAATTAGAAACGAAAGCGTTATGTGTCACTTTGCAATGAATGCCAGTGTCTATGTTGTCTTGTGTAACACGAGTTATCTGAGATGTGTTAGCGTAACAAATATTTAATTCACAGTATTTTTCCTTGAGTATAGGTTTGCAACTGTAGGTGTTGGGACAGTGCTTCAGAAGGAGGTATATCAAGAAAAATGCAATTTTATACTTATGTTTTTCTAAATTTTAGCTTGTTACCAGATATTTGCACAATTTTTTTAAGCAAGGTTTATATGATTTTAATACTTTTCTATCTGTAAGCATTTTGATGAACTAATCACTCTTAATACAAAACAATACTGTATAAGGTATTTCTCCCGCCTTCATAGTGTAGTGGGCTGCACGCTGGGCGCGTATTCCAGAGGTCCGTGGTTCGATTCCCGGCGAAGGCGTTGCTCATTTTTCATCTCTTCGGCCTCGAAATAACCTAATGACTCTACAACTGTTAAAAATAAACTTTGAAATATTGATGGTTTAATGCGTTTGTCATGAGTTCAGTGACTATTGCCAAAAAGACAAAACAATGCTAGTTTATATTCTGAGCTTCGTATTTGTTGCTAACAAAAATAAAATGTTCTACGTTAGTATACCGAACAGATATTTTTGTCAACAGAAATACCTATTGTCTGAAATAAGGTGTTGTTTTTAATCATTTTAATGAAAATTGAGTAACTAATAGTAGATAAATATTTTTTCTACGTACTTTTGTAATTTAACTGCCAAGAAAACGCATTGTAGACTTCTCTATTGTTTTCCAATTGAATTATGAAGCAAAAATGCAATTTATATCAAAATGCTGCTTTGCGTAAAATAATTTGGGTGAACGATAAGGAAAAAGAAAAAAAACTCATTCTTACTTCACATGTAAACTAGAGAAAAGAATACAGATGAGAATTATTTTATGATCGAGGAGAGAACGTCGGAGACTTCTACGCATAGTCATCGTTTTCAGTGAATTATTCATGTTATTACTTCCACAGTCTGACGTAACAAAAGAAAGTTCACATAACTAGCATTTCAAACGATTGCTTCAAGCAGGAAATATGCGTTTCGAGTTGTGAAAAATTAATCATGCTTATGTGATTTCAGGAATGAGGTTCATGTCATTTAACATACACAGTACATAAACTTCCACTGTTTGTGAAAAGATAAATAGGAGCAGCTGGGGTAACATTTACCCAGACTCATAGCTCTGATTTCTGAATCAATCACTGCAACGACAGAATCTGTAAAATCATTTCCACTTTATATGGGTGTAAAATGTCTTCCGCTTTATCTGGGTATAAAACGTTGAACACGTTAAGTATCGTATCGGTCATTGATGACCAATAGTAAACTAGCCATTCAGGATGTACTAACGACATAAAATGTAACGTAAAATATTTCGGCATTAAATTTTTTAGTTTAAGTAACTTGTAATATGAAATTTAAAATTAATGATAAGAAATGAACTATGAACTTTTAAATTAGAATGCATTGTGAAGAAAGAAGTAGTTGAAATTTTTTTTTCATTAATATTAAGAAGTTCAGTACGGTATAGTAAAATAATGATTATTTTACTGGAGCTTGTTAAAAAAGTTTAATAAGCAGCGATGAAAAAGGAGTGCTACTTTCGTAATGCAACTTCTGGTGTTATTCTTACTTTATCATTTTATATGGCTTTTATAATATTTCTCTGAAACTTTTATGATTTCATAGATTTTTCCTCCCTTTTATTTATTTATTTGCTTATTTGTGACATTAATCTTTACGTTTATTTGTATAAAAACTAATTAGGGTTTCGTCATCTCGGTAATTCATAAAATGAAGAACTAATTTCATTTTAATAAGTTGTGAGGTTTATTTATGTTAATTAAGAAGTTAGTTTATTTTTCGAAGCTGAATGTCACTTCTTTCTTTCCGTTTTCTTGCCAAAATGCAAATTAGCTCGCGTGTATTTAAGCGAGCGTTTGAGATTGTTTAGACAGAGCGTGTTCTGCCTGCTGGACGTCCCGTTACTAGTTACTATTATAAAATAAGCGTTCCTGTCTACGGTGTTGCTTTATTTTTGCCGATAGTGCTGGCTCTCCGGTATAGGCTTAAGAGCCAACTTCCGCGTTTAAATATCTCTGCTTAGTCTTTCGCTAATAAACACTTAGTTTTAATTTAAAATTCTACATTTGATTTCATGCCATAAAAACTGTCTGATTTGTAAGCATCATGTATGCCTTCTGTTCAAATTATGTAGTTTTAAATAAAAGGGTCTTTTACACTCGTTTTAGGTTCTTTTTTATCTTAGACATAGTGATAATCTGCTTACACGTCTTTTGAAGTTTTTACAACAAGTTGCATTTAATTACAGGCACCTCTTTACAAAGTGATGTGAATTCGATGCTACTAGTGAATCCTAAGTTAGCTAATCTCAAAATTTAAATCTTGTAGGGATCATTAGACAATCTATTTCGGAGAGAAAGTGAAAAATTGTGCAATGTCTTCGCCTAGATTCAAATTTCGGACTTTCTGACTGCTTGCCGGACGTGTTTCCAATTACACCACGATTTCACAAGGCAAAGAGGGTAAAATGCCTTACATTCTTTTCCGTTTAAAGGGCAACTGGGGAGCAGTAGATACAGTCTTCAGATCGTCATCCACCACATTTTAGTTCGGGCGCTACTTGTAGAAACTTTATATATTTTTTAAAAGTTTGAAAACGTAAAGAATCAGCATTGCCTTCTCCGAGATTCGTATCCGGATCTTCCGATTATTAGCTAGACTTGATTTCAATTACACTATGAAGGCACGCGGTGAGGACCCAGCCTGGCTCTTTGGGCCTTCTGATTCTTCGGAATATATTTTAATTTTGCACACAAGGAGCGGAATTAAGAATGTAAAGTATTAATTATTTTTGAAAATAATTTATTTCTACACTAAAAGAACTTTCGTTTTGAAGAAATGTAGAACCCTCGTTACAAGGGTAATCTTTGAAATCATAATAATTCCAATTTATCGGAAACGTAGCAATCCGATATACAGCAAGTTAATTATTTGATTACGGAACACTTTCTAATAATAAGCATAACTTGGCAACATCGTTACATAGACATCGATTTTTAAAATTTTAAAATTATTTTGCGACATTGCTGTTGAACTGAATTTTATGGTTTAAGTGCAAAAGTACATGATATTTAATAAATGAAGGTAACACACGAAATGTTAAAAAAGCGCCCTTTTAGACGTAATTCAAAATCTGAAACCTTTCAGATTTTCTTTTTAGAAAATAAAATTCGATATCTTTATCACAATTCTTTTTTAATTTAGGTATCCTACATATGTTCAAGTCAAAGGTTTTCACGTATTTCTCATTGTGCGAAAAAATTCGATTTGAATTCTTTGATAGACAGCACATCTCATGTTGCAAGGATATATAATAACATAAATAAATCTGACAACTAAATTGAAATTTGAGGAGATTCCAAATATTTATTTTTTTAAATACACTTTAAGCAAAAATAACTGCAAATAGCGGTTTCCACCTTTGAGAATGATAATCTCTTAAACCGGATGCAAATAAAAACTTCAAGTAGTGATCAAAATACCGATTCGAGCTTTGCGGGAAACACAAGCAAGCGACAATCTCTTATCTAACTTTGTGACATAAATTTTGTCGTTCCATAATTCTTCTTTTTCGCAATTATATGGTAAATACTCAGATTACGTTGCATCTTGTAACATATTAAGCTTTAAAAAACTGCAATACTGCTCATATTCCCTATCAACTTTGGTTTTCTCTTTCCTTCCGTAGTCAGGAAGTACTTCTCGAATATTTGTTCCAGAAAAATTGGAAATCATTTCTTCCTCCTTTCGCGGTATGCTTGCTATCATCTAAATAGAAAGAAAAAAAAATCAGTCTGATTCCAACTGGTTTTTTTTCCCGTGTTATGTTTTTTTAGCTATGATGTAATACTTTTTCAATTGTTTGCCGATTTGCTTCAACGGTCTTCCTAAGTGCCTCTATATGTTTATACTCCTACTATTTTCCTCGAATACGCAGGTGTGTATAGTATTAACCATTTATCTCTTGTAAATTCTTTCCTCCGCTAAATGCTTATTTTTAATTCCTTAACACCGGACTGACGCAAAAAATCCGGAGCTACTGAAGTTCCAAATTTTTTCAAGGATGAATTTGTTCATCCAATCAATTAAAGGTCATATAATGTACTTAGATGTTTGTACGTCATTCAAGCGCGTCAAAAAGGGGAGAAAGTTGCGTAAGGAATACTCGTATTTAGGCGAAGCGAGTGTTCTCCTTTTCATGAAGCAGAACGTTCCTACGAATACTTTCATAACACAAAATGGATCTATTACCTGGAAGCACTTACTGAACCCCTTCAGGGGCGGTTTTTTCACATTGAAACCGCATTTTCAACATTTTTTTTTTAATTCAAAAAAAAAAAAAAAAATCATCCCCCCTCAAAACCGCTGCTAACATTAAATTACTACTTAAAGCTGATAACAGATGGCAGCACCAAATCTTTCTGGGCATCCATTAATTGATACGAATCATTCAAAAATAGCTTCTTTTCCACACTACTCTTTTTGACCCATTTTAAAAACAAAAAACCCAAAAATTTTTAATTTTTCCTCAATATATTTTATAAGCAGGCATCAATGAGTAATTAAATGTCCTTAGTTCACAAAAACGTAATGGAACCCTTTAAATTTTGAATGTTTTCATTGCGGTTTCAATATGAAACCACCGCTCCTCTGAGACATCGAAGAAAGGATCAGATGACGCAGTCGCGAGATTTTTTGCAGTTGTGTTTATTGCTTTCGGATCACTGCTGTAAACAGTTGCACCATATCTTCATTTGAGTGGCTTCAAAGATGAGGATTTATGGAGCTTTTGAGAGAGGGAAAACATATTATTTTATTATATAACACTTATTTTTTACACAGAGCACACTGAAAAACACTCACAGATGCGTTTTTATTATGCTTCTCTTAGCAGTCGCTTTTCTCATGCTTCTAGTTCATAGTAAAATAATTGTATGCATCTTAAATTTATTTTATTTTTACATATAATTTTCTTAGTTTTTAACATAATTTTAAAAAATATTTCATAGTTTTATGTAAGTAATTTAGTGCATTATTAGTTACTTTTTGTCTCATACTTTTTTGTTTCCTGTTTTAAATTCTTTATTTATAATTAAAAATGTGTGTTTATGCAAATATTACTTACTTCATTAGTTGTTCAGTAATTTACTAGTTGCAATTTGGGTTACGTTCAGATACTTTTCAGTAAAGTAAAGATAAATAAGCAAATGTTTAGTCTTAAATGCTCTAGACGGGCGCTGGTTTCAAGGCGAAACCGGTCCCCTTTCCATAAAGGGGGACGAAAAAAATTTTTTTTAACTCATTTATGTTGTCCATAGGACCATTAAATGTCATTATGCTTACTTTTTCATAACTTTAAAAAAAAATCATAACATTGCGCCCCTGAAAGGGTAATTCATGACAACAATTATCCCGTTCTTTTCTGTGTTCCGAGGTTCAAAAAAATGTAATTGATTAAATCCTACCAAATGGCACATGAAAACCTAAAGTAATATTAATAAATAGCAAAGCAGAAATTTTATAATAAACGCATAGTTTGCAGGAAGTAGAAACTGCAGCTTCACGTTTCAGAATGCGGACGACAGCCAGCACATGTAATAAACCCAAAAGTGGTTTATACATAAGAAGATTCAAAAGGAAGTTAGAATGACCTGATGTGTAGGAAAATGATATTTAGATTATCTAATTAACATGTCTTCGTTTGAATCCATTGCTTACTAATATCTATAATTTCTGTATCTTCTTCGACTTTGAAAATTGACTTTTACTATTTGCTGTGATTAACTGAAAGATTTAAATTGCGTATCTATTTGAATGACATTTTATTTGACTGCAGCTTTTGATCATACAATGAAGACATTTTTATCATGCCTTTTAGGCCTTCGGAAGGCTTTTTAAACTCAGGTGAATCTAAAAGCACTTTTAAAATTACTGGTTTCCATTTAGTACCCCTTGACTCTTTCGCATGGTGAGAGGACCAAATCTGTTTGCCTCAAAACATCGAAAGCGCCCGTATTTACGAATTTCTCTTGGAATGGGAGTGTGGAAGACCAAATTTGGAATCCGGAATTTGTTTTACTATCTATTTCATAATTTGTAAAACTGTAACGAATTTTTGATTAACAAACTCAACGATTTCAAAGCGAGCAATGGCAACACTGTAAGGAAAGAAAAATCTCCAGCGCCTGAGTCTCTGTATCGGAAATTCTCTATATATGCTCATTTAAAAATAATTTTGCAACATTGCTTTTGAACTGAATTTTATTGTTTAAGTGCGAAGAACATGATATTTAATACATAAAGGTAACCCACAAAACGTTAAAGAAAGTCACTTTTTGCGTAATGTAAAATCTAAAAGCTTTCATATTTATTTATTTATTTTTCCCCTTTTCTTTATTCCCCGCTTTTTTGTGCAAGGTGTACATTCTGGCATTAAATAATCAGATATTTATTGTTTTTCTTCGAAAACACAAGCGTGCCTACGGAAAGCATTGGTAACAGTTGATACTTAAGCACCATTATAAATTCTTCATAAATAAAAAAATTTGTTGGACATAGATATATACTTCTGCATTCATATGAAACCTTCTTCAAACTGCACCCTAATAACTTGGACATCTTCAAACACGCATAGTTACGCCGTCGCTCACGGTGACTACTGGTATTTTCTGACTTTCAAAGACCTTGCTGAAAGTGACAATATTTGAACTTTTTTACTAATCTTCTCCAATTTATTTATTAAAAAGTAAATATTATTATGCGTACGTTCTAGTTCTAAAAAAATTAATTAAGAATCGAATGTGACTTAAAAAGAATCAGCTGAAAAAGAAATCGATAGATACTTTGTTGAACAGCATTAAAGTTTAGCATTTGCATGATATACTTAACCATTTTTAACATATTGTCTTCGTAACGCTACATTGAAAAGAAGACTTACAATTGGAGAGAAGAAACGAGTTAAAGGAAACGACTGAAAAACTTCTCTTGTTCATAAGCATTCCAGATTGGTGGAATGTATATTTTTTAAAGAGAACCAACCCATGCAGCATTTTTTAAAGTTTTGCAAAATTTAATACGCATTTGAAATCAGAATGCTATATTCGTTGAAACAGAAATGCTACACTAATTTATGTCTAGTCATTTTTAATTAGGGACACATTGGTTTTAAAAGCTGTAGAGACAATAGGATTTTTGAAGCTGCAGAAGACTTGAAAATGAGCAATGCCTTCGCCGGAAATCGAACCACGGACCTCTCGAATACGCGTCGAGCATGCTGACCACTACAACACGAAGGCGGGAGAAATATCTTATATACTCCCCCTTTTAAAAGGCGACTGGGGTTTTAGGGGACTCAACCGCCAAATCCTGGTGGTGAAGAATCATCATTCACCGCCAGGATCACTTTTTTAGTTCGGGCGCCACTTAGAGACATTATATTATTTTGGAAGAAGGAGATATGAAAAATGAGCAATGCCCTCGCCGGGAATCGAACCACAGACCTCTCGAATACGCGTCGAGCGTGTTGAACACTAATGCTAAGAATGCGGGAGAAATATCTTATAAAGCTATGAGCTATTTGGCTAAATTTTGATGTATTCTGAAAACGAACAATGGTAGTATTAATTAAAAAATGAAATTACATCTATTTTGTTTCAGGTTATGTTGCTAAAGTTCTCGATTTCTTATAATTTAGTTAATGTGTATGTGCTCTGTGTTAAATATTGCATATTAGTAGCAAGCATATTTTACATCCAGAAGGGCATTAAAGTTATGATATGATACTTTAAACGATTTGTCATTACTATGGGGCATTTAAAGGGTACTTGAAGGAATTTTGTTTTAATTTAGTTACAAAAAATTATGCTTTTGATAGACATGTATATTTTTAAAATCTTCTTTTCTGCTGATTTTGACGCGCTCATTATTTATTACCTAGTGCTTACAGCTGCATCCATTGTTTTTTAAAATGCAACTTTTCAATATAAGAAAAATTATTTTCTGTTACATTAAAGAAGCATCAAATTTTGTTCTCATTACTGTGATTTTGTTCTCATTACTGTGATTTCTCATTACTGTATTTCTTTGCCTAGTCTGATTTCAGATATTCCTTAACTCTGATATTCAAATTCTTCAGCACTAAAACGCTTTAATGTTTATGAGAATTTACATTTGGACAAAATGAAAACGTAATTTTTATTTTATATATTGTCTATCTGTCTAAATGGAGATGGACATCGAAATTAACTTTACCTGCCTAAAGTTTCTCTTTTCATTGTAATGTCACTCACACAGTAAAAATAGATATTTCCTTCTTTTCATGAATTTGTACGAAATGTCATTTAAAACATGGCTAATTAAGAGAAGAATCTAAAAATAGGGATGACTGATGGAATTTATTTTATATTTTGTTCCTTCAAAAATACAAGGTTAAAAGCTGTGAGGTATACAGTCAGCCATCCATCATCATCCACCATACTATATTCTTTGAGCACTTTCCCATCACTGGCTTCCTTTTTCTAATATTTCAACAGTTGTACATACAAAGCTGAATATGATGCAATTAAATAATGTTTTCGAGAGGACCATCTTTACTTGAGAATCAAAACCATAAAAACAATCATTATTTAAATGGAAAAGAAAAAACATTTTGTGGTGAAAAAGTATGCTATTTTGAAGTCGTATAATGTATAGCATAGATACAGTGAGTTGATTTGAGAATTGTATACAAAAGCGTCCATTGCATATTTGATAGACTGGGGGGGGGGGAAGTAATGCCGAAAACGAGAAATCTTTGAAATGCGAATTCAACGTTTTTTAGTTAGCATATGTCGGTAGATGCAAATTTGACATAATCCATTAATGAGCATAGTTATTTAAAGGTTATCTCCAGGACAGATATTCTGTAGCCACTGTTTCTGCGTGCAAATATACTGTGATCGTTTGTGTGCGTTTTAAAATATGCGGAATGAAGCTTTCTTAAAAAATTACCACTTGCACTTCCAGATGATTTTGGTCTTTTATGGAGGGGATCGCATTATAAAGTATGCTCAGTATTGATGTTGTAATAAGGTGGTAGCCAATTTCTTTACATGGAAAGTCTAATTAATAATACGTACAGGCTTATTATTTAAAATACATATAGCTTTTAAAATATATACTGGTCAGTTTAAAATGCAAAACGTACAGTATTGTTTATTTGGGTAATATTTTTGGAACACAGACATACGATAGTTAATTCAGTATATTCAAAATCTCTTTGTAAGCAGTTTTGAGGATAGGATAAGACCCAGACCAATTTTAAAGCTGATGAAAGCATTGTGGCTTCTTATTGGAAATAAAAAATCCAAGTCATTTGTGCTTTAACAGGAATCTGCACGTGCATTATATATAATCAGAAAAACGTGTAAAAGGATACATGCAACAGGCAATACGTGATCAGTAATAATAAGAATTGTTATCGTACTGCTGGCTGCAGTAAAGAATTGAGAGGGCATCAAGCAGTCCAAGAGCATTAGCAGATCTTCATTACCACTTAGATTTATAGAGTCCAGGTGTAAAGGTTTTAGGAGACTCAAAAATATTCCTGCAAGGGTTATTAAACACTCATCATATTCACAAAAACGACGAAAGTAAGCACTGAAGCCTTTGAGAAAATCCTCTGCCTAAGTTCCCTACTTTAATTGGGCACAGGACATTAGTTAGCATCCATTTTTATAAGAAACATCACTCCCTTTCATGAGAGGGAGATGAGAGGTTTCGTTCTGTTTACTTTTGAATATTGAGGAGAAAAAGTAATCTGAAAAAGCTGAAGCAGAATTAATTTGGGGCTTACTAATTTAGTCTTATAGCTCACTTCAATTTGGGGATAAATGAAGTTCAACCAAATGTAATTTTGTTCATAAACAAATAAGAAAATTACTTAGATATGCATCAGGAAAATTTTAGAAAATATTTTATGCACTTCTGTCTATAAATTATGTAAAGAAAAGCTGCAAACAAAGTGGAAGTACAGAAAGCAAAAAGACTTTAAGTAGATAGACACACACAGATTATCATATATGAATGCATAAAAAATGTAACAGCAAAAAGTACAGAAAACAACAGAAGAAGAAGCAACTTAGAAGTGCGCAGAATGTGAAGGCATACGGCCATATATGTAAGGTTAACAGAAAAGATGGTCACAGCTTTAAAGAGTGATAGAACGGCAAGAGTAAAAATTTTCATAATAGAGTATGTGATTGGGAGCCAAGTGGTTTGACTTATACTTGACATACCAGATATCTTTTAAAACACCAATGACCCTTGTGATGCATGATTTTCAGTTATAGCTCGTTCATTTGAAAAATTCTTTGATTAAAACAAGCTTTTCATTTTTCAAATTTTTCGTACTTGTACTTCCGCGTTAACACTTCATATGTAATCTCGCATTTCGTTTTGAAAACTGTTACTTTTGCAATGATCGATCCCTCCTTTCCTGTTACTCCCTGCATTCGTATTATCACAATGTAAGGAAATATCGCTTTCCCTCCCGTGTGCTGTTGTATTGTAAATGGTTACCATTATATTATAAATGGTTATCATGCCCAGCTGATGTTAGAAGATCCTTTGTGCGAATACCGGTGAGGGCACACTTTTTTGGTGCATCTTTAAAACGTTTTTTGGCTCAGAAAAGTAAAAAAATCTCTAGAACGGATATAGAATGAAAATTTATGAGGCGATATCTCATTACCGCCTAAATTTGTATGACTAGGTCTTTTTTGTCCCTCAAATCGCCCTTTGAATGGGGGTACGTATTAATAGTCTCTACAGTAATACACAGAAGTAAATACATAAAATAATATACATGTGTTTTAGTACATAAATGTAAATACTTCTAGATTAAATGTACGTATATATAAATCAAAATCATCTGTACAGTTGCACACGGACGTACTATTTTTTCTGGAAACGTGTTTTAGTTCAGTTTGTCTTTCTCTGTTGTATTAATCTTTTCATCGCAGATAAATGAGCAGTATAATATATAAAATCCATTCTTTTAACTATTAGACGATTAAGGGAAAGGAATTCCCAGTAAGAGAGTTCGAAAACTGAAAAATTGCGATTTTAATTCTAGGCCTGTTATTTACACGCACATCAGACAACATATTTTTAATATCAGAATCCGCCCTATATCAATCTTTGTTATCACCCAGGACTACTGTATAAGTAAATATATAAAATTTCAAATTGGTCGCCATGGAATTGTTGGTCATGCGTACAATAAAACGAATGTATTTCGTAGTAAACTCCGAAACAGAGCTCGATTTTATGTATCATCCTTCAGGAATTTTCAAATACCTAAAACGGAAATCTATTCTCCGCCGATGACATCAACACTCGTTTGGCATCATCCAACACCTGAGCTTGGGCTGTTACAATTACGCTACCCCCCACCAAATGTTTTCTTCTTATCACTGTGCCACTTAGAGATAGTCAGATTCTTACTCAGCCTGAACTTTGGAACACTAAGTCACTTTGTTAAAAATGTGCCATAAAGAACGCTTTTTTCATTAAGAACGGAACGGTATCTGAGATTCTTTTGTTATCGGAAGAGTCAAATCGATGGTTTAATTCTACATTTTGTTTTTGATGATTCGGATGTTAATTTTTCCTTTTCGTCTGTGATTACAAATGAAATGGGATCTAAGGCTCTTGAATACAATTATTTGATGCAAAGGTAAGTTTTAATATTTTATACATTTAAACTTTACATTTTAAGAAGCAATCCATAGGTATTTGTGCCAATTTGAGTTTCCTTTATTTCGGGTGGGAAAAAAAATTGTGGTAATGAAAACTGCAGAAGCTTAGCTTAATGGTATTTTGGGATTAATTTGAAACCTTTTACATTTTTGTCCTGGGTATTTTTCTGTGTTTATTAGGTCTTCTAATTTTTCTTTGTTTATATCAAAATATAGCACCATGCATGTGCACATGTTAGCTGCGAACTTTTATCCACTCAAGTTCAGTTAATTTCCATTAATATCATTATGAAAAATGTAATCCTTTATTAGAGCGGTGGGACAGCAAGAGTTAGAACTGTGTTATTAGATTACATGCGTTCTGCCAATCTTGGGGAAAAAACATAACGTAACAAAATTTACATAACGTAATAAAATTCAAGTACCTATGTGTTCAACAGCAATTTCTGAAAATCAGCTTTATGCATTTTATTCGTACGGTATGCCGTAAAAGCAAGAAAACAAAATGGAAAAGTACTCAATATAATACAGAGTACGCAAAAAGTAAAAGTATATAAAGTTCATATATATGCTTGCAAGTATTCATAAATCAATATAGTACATTTGTGTATAATTTGGAATTATTTAGTACATATTTAATTTTGTAAAACACGTTTAATACTTGATTAGTTTTCTTTCAAATATTTCCGAAGACTTCAGCTATTGTGCTAAACTAGTCTGACTATATTATAAAACATACTATAACTGAAGGGAATACTGTTGTAGGGAATTCTAGAATACTTTATATTATTTTCGTAAATTTTTATAGTGCATAATTTGTAGGGATTTGTATTTATTTTAAATAACCAGTTTATTTATTTAATTTGTTCTTCTTTCCTATAAGCCTTCATTCCTCTAATTATAAATGCCAGAATATTTAAATTTGGTACCGCGCGTGAAGGAATGCAAATTATACCTTGAAGAAAGAGTTTAAAACCGAGGTTCAGTAGGAAAGAGTTTTAGGCTATTGGCTTTGGAGAGAGTTTTAGGCTATTGGCGTCACCTGTTGCATAAGCGTCTGCTCCCAGAGTTATTGCTAGTTCGCGTGGCTTAACTGCATTTACTTGCTGCCACTAGTTTTCGACGCGGGTTTAAGAAACAGGAATTATCTGAGCCCTGTAGCTTAGTTCTATTTCTTGTGTATATCTTCGAATTTTTAGTTTAGTTCTGTGATTTCAGTTACCGCCCAAGGGAGGCGTAGTGTGTTAGCGTCGAGTTGACGCATTGTAAATTTTAAAGAGTTAATAAAGGGTACTTTTAACCTTCTCCTGTGCAGCTACTACTCTTACAAGTTCTCACACAGAAGTTAGACAAATAGACTCTACAAATTTATGATACTTATGTTTGGAATTTCTGAACCATCAACTCTTAACCTGTAGTCCGCATATTCTTGGCTGTTCTTTAGCTAAGAGTGAGGAGTTCACGAATAATATTTCAGGCAAAAGTCAGATTTATTATTTAATTTCATTATGAGAAATTAAATAAACCATTATTCAAATTAACATTGAAAGGCTGTTGAACTCTTTAATAGTCTTTGTTTTAGATTAGGGCTCTTCAACCCGTGGCCCGCTGAAGGCACTTTTGTGGCCCCACATTTAAATATGAAGAAAAATTGAAGATTTTAAAGAAATTTTGATTTCAAGAAAAATTGCCTTGTCAGGTTTTGTCGTAGAAAAAAACATTTTTCCCCTCTTATTCTTAATATTTAAAACATTTTATTGACATGCCTGATATTATTTGAGATAAGGTTTTCTGAAAATGACGAATGTTTCAAAAATTTCACTTTATCTTATGTAATTTTAAAAATAAAAAATTTGACTATGCATGAAATCTCGATTCCATAAAAAGGGTAGAAGCTTATCTCCAACAGGTTTGCAACAGATGTCAATCTTTCGTTAATACTTTGAGCGTGCCGAGAGAGATATACATAGAGGGGAGGGGAATAAATTAACAGAATTACTATAGAGGGGGAATAAATTAACCCAATTCTATTTCTCCTAATGCTGCAATCAATTGTCAAAGGGAACGGTGATCTTAAACATCCTGTTTGATTTGGTGATAAACAGATTTTCTACAGTTGATTTTAAGCTAGGTTACTCTCACTCATTCCACATTCTAAAATTCAGAAGCGTTTATGATCTTTCGATGAGTACACAATGGCAGGCCGTGATAACAAAAAAAGGAACGTTAAAGGAAAAGTGCGATTTTTTTTCAAGAAAAGTGGTCAGATCTTTATTTTTTGTTGTACATAACGGTAAGGCAATTTGCCTTATTTGCAACGACAGTGTAGCTGTGATGAAGGAATACAACAATATGAGACATTATGATACTAAGCACAGTGAGAAATATTCTGCATCGGAAGGTAATTTTCGAAGTGATAAGGTGAATGAATTAAAATCAAAACTAAATTTTCAGCAGTCTTTCTTCACTACAGCGAGTAAAGAATCTGAAAATAGTGTTCGTGTTAGTTACATGATATCAGAAAACATTGATAAGCGTGGAAAACCCTTTGCTGATGGAGAATTCGTAAAAGAATGTCTTCAGACTGCAGTTGATGTGCTTTGTCCATCACAGGCCATTTTTATGCGTGGCGCCATTTTTATGCGTGGCGTTGATAAAGACTTCACAATTGTAGAGGAATTAGCCGGTGTCGTTGCACTTAAAGGTACAGCACGAGGAATAGATTTATATTCGAGTCTGACACAAACTTTGTATAAATGTGAGTTAGACTTCAGTAACATATCTGCTATAACCACGGATGGTGCTAAATCTATGACTGGAGAGAAAATAGGAGTAACAACATTACTCAAATCTGATGTGAAGCCAAGTGGGAATAATACTATGATGACGTTCCACTGCATCATCCACTAAGAAAATTTGTGCAAGAAGTCCTTTTCAAACTTTGAACATGTGATGAATGTTGTTGTAAAAATTATTAATTCCATTCGGTCTAAAGGATTTAATCACAGGCAATTTCAACAGTTTCAACTAAAGTAACTTGAGTGAATTGGAAGCTGAATATGGTGATGTGTATTACGCGGAAATACGTTAGTTGAGCCGAGGAAAGATGCTTCAGCGCCTGTTTTCTTTGAAGAGCGAAGTTCAACAATTCAATGGAATCTAAAAGGAAATCTATTCATGAGTTCAGTGATGAGAAATGGTTGAGAGACTTTGCATTTCTTGTCGATTGGTCATCTCAATGATTTGAACTACCGCTTACTGGAAAAAGATCTATTTGTTCATAATCTTTACTACTTTGCGAAAGCTTTTGACACAAAATTAATCCTGTGGGAAAGTTAGTTGCTAAATAAGAATTCCACTCACTTTCCAAAATTGATGGAATGTGTGAAGAACTCTACAACATGGAATTCAAATAATGATGTACAATGTATTTCAAATTTGAAAGAGGAATTCAAAAGCAGATTTTCCGATTTGTGAAAATGAAATTTTTATGAGAATGTTCTCCTCGCCATTTTTAGTAGACGTTGGCAGTGTTCCGCCTGAACTTCAATTAGAATTTATAGGTTTACAGTGTGACTCTGCGGTAAAATGCAAATTTCTTGAAAATCGTACATTAATTTATTTTTATTCGAAGTACGTGACCGAAGACAAATATCCAGGAATTCCTAAACATGCTCCCTTCACGTTTTCTATCTTTTGCAGTATCTACATATGTGAACAGCGTTTTCGTAAAATGAAAATCTTAAAATAAAAAACGAGAGCGCGGCTGACAGATATTTGGAGGAAACTTTAAGAATTGCAACAACACAGATTAAACCGGATATTGAAGTTTTAATCAAGCAAAAACAATGTCAAATTTCATATTAAAACTAAATACCATCTCCCGCCAGTAATGGAAGTTCTTTTCTATTTTACTTCCTTGTACGAAGTAAAAAGGAAGTATTGTAATCGCGAAAAGTTTCAGGAAGCATATTAAAAGAACATATCCATTTTGACCGCTATCGAATGCAATTTAACGATGTTTTTGCGTGATATCTGTACGTAAGGAAAGAATAAAATACTCTTTTCCTCCCCCCAAAAAATTATAAAACTGCTTTAAAATTAATTCTGAAGAGAATTTTTCGTGGCGTCTGTACGTATCTCGCATAACTCAAAAACGAGTAGCCTCAGAACGTTGAAATTTTGTATATAGGACTGCTATAACATGTAGATGTGCACCTCGTATTTTGGTTGCAATCGGCCGCACCAAACGTATATAAATATAGGTGCTACTTTGGTAGACGGTTGCACGGATTTTGGCGATTTTTCTTTTGGCGAGTAATACAACTTATGGTAAACCCATTGCTGGGCAAGTTATTTATGGTAACCGATACTTTGTTGTCATTTTATTTAAAAAATAATGTGTTTTATTGTGCGTAAATTCCGTGTTTTAAATATTATTTATGGCTTCTAAATATTAAAAATCAATTAAATTTTGCATTTTTATTTGAAATTGTTATTGTTTATCATATTTTATCAAATTTTATGTTGTGGATGATGTAATCAATGACGTCACCTTACTTTAAAAGTAATTGGTTTTAATATGTATAAATTTAATCTAATGTTTTAAACATTATTTATGGCTGTTAAATATTAAAATACAATTTAATTTTGCATTTTTTTAAAAATGATTTTATTATGTGTGAATTTTTAAATAATTTTAATTCTAGACGTGATGTAATAAGCTCTCTGATTGGTTATAGAATATTTGTGCATTAACGAGCTGTAATCAGCTCCCTGATTGGTTACTGAAAATTTGTGCATTTCTGCGCCATTTTAAAATTTAATTCATATCTTCGAATTCCTTCAAAGATGTCTGTTTCTAAGATGAAGGTTGTTATTGGTAAGTACCAAGAATTATTGGTATCGGAATCAAAAAATTGTCCTTTGAGACCTTATTTTGGCCAGCCTGGCTTTCCTAATCAAAGATTTGTTTACAAATTGTTACAAGGGTCAGAGGAAATTTATTTTAAATTTTTAGAGGAAACCTCGCTAATTGCTTCTTCAATGAAGTGCGCGAAATGTGGATCACAGATGAAGATGGTTAAAAGAGCCGATTCCGAGGACGGCCGTATATGGTATTGTGGTCACGGTGGAAGAAATAATCGCTGTAACGGTAAAAAAAAAGTATTAGACATTCCTCCTTTTTTACCGGGAGTAAACTTCCAGTTGCGGTCATTTTAGCTCTAGTAGTGTACGAAATATTCATGGGTTCTTCGTACGATAGAATTCAATGTGAGCTCGGTATTTTTTCAGAAGCCGTAGTACTGGCGACTGGCGCAGTTAGCCGACTGGCGCAGTTATGTAACCGACGTTTTAATTAATTTTGTAGAACTAAAATGTGAAGATCGGAGGGCCAGGGAAAATCGGGAAGATTGATGAGTCCAAAATCGGGAAAAGAATGTTTAACAAAGGTCGATTCGTTGAAGCGCCTTGGGTTTTTGGGGAAATAAAGCGCGATTCAGGTCGTTGTTTGTTAGTTGCTGTGCCATACAGAACAGCGGATACTCTTCTCGCTTTAATTAAGGATTGGATCGAACCGGGAACCCAGATTATTTCGAACTGCTGGAAAGCTTATGACCGTTTGAGCGAAGAAAGGTTTTAATCACTTGCAAGTTAACCATTCGCTCCATTTCGTAAATCCTGAAACCGGAGCTCATACTAACACAGTTGAAAGACAATGGTGTGACTTCAAAAATTCTTTGTCGGTTCACAATCGTCGAGAAGATTTTGAAGGATACATAGCCTGGTATTTGTTTAGGAAAATTTTCTCTGCATTGAATGAGCATCCATATGTTAAATTTCTCGAAATTATTCGAGACATAAATTGGGATGATTGGCATGTACTTCAGGGAGGGGCGGTTAAAGGATCTTCGAAATCTTAAAAACAATACCTATTATTGGATTTTTTTCAAATTTTTTTGTTATTTTTAATCTTCATAATCCATTAATTTGGCTCTAAATTGCTTTATCTATTTATAAATTTAAAAAAAAATTTTTATTCCTGCCCTTGATTTTATATTTTTCAAATTTTTTTCATTGATATCTAAATTATGATTCCGAATTTTGTGGTACTTATCTATATACAACAGGTTAAATGACTCAAAAAAATGTAAGTACATATTTTTCTTTTCTTTTATAATTGTATGCTTCAATTTTTGTTAAAAAAATTAATACACTATTTTAAAAAATTGCTGAGATAATTATTGTCACATATGTTTTAATGTTAATTATATTCTATATAACGTGTTTTAAAGTATTTGAATTTAATAATATTCTAATTCTTTTAAATGTTGGTATGATGGTTTTTAATTCGATATTCAATTTCAGTAATATTTTAATCTAATTAAACGTTGGCACAATGTTTTTATAGCGGTGTTTTTATTCTCTTCTTTGCTATATGAAAGTAATAATAACCTTACTTTAGTATTTTATACTCATAGTAAATGTATTTATTTACACTTGCCTGCCATCTTAAAACACAACATTTTTAACAAAAATTAATCCATTACTTTTAACGATATTTATTTATTTATTTATTTTTAAATTTCGAATACTTTACTATGCGTAAAAACAGCGTTTTTCAAGATGGCTGACGTTTGTAAAAATCGCGCCAACAATTGCGCCAACGTAAATCCCCAAAAATCCGTGCAACCGTCTACCAAAGTAGTACCTAAATATATTTATATATGTATCCATTCTGTTACCCGGCTCAGTGATCTCAGTTTCTTTACTCTTATATGTTTGTAAATTGTACATTTTTTGCTTTAAAAATGATTGAATTATGTTGTTCTTATCTTCCGGTTAAGGATTTTATGCCTTTAGTAAATCTGTATGCAATATTTTTAGAATTATCAACAATTTTAAAGTTGTTTAAGTGGCGTTAAGCCTAATAATTTTTTTGATGGCGGCCATTGCTTGTTTACATTTGAAACAGCAGGATAGTGAATTTGTTGCCAATCTAGAGAGACTAAGCGTCGCAACAACAAAGATAACGCCTTCATTTATTATTGCGAATTAAATCATGCTTAATCCTTTCTTGAATTTTTTCGAAGAAATAAGTGTTTAAGATTTACTTCGTAATTTTTAATATAGATATTTTGAGTTTTTATGTATTTTTGCCTTGTCGCTACGTGAGAACTGAATTAATTGAATGAGAAATACTCAATCGTCTGTAAAAAAAATATAATTAAATTTTTAAAAAATTCTGAATTTTTTTATTTATTTATTTATTATTTTTTTAAATTTACGCCTAAAGGGACTTTTGTTTTCTTTTTTACAAATTTTATATTACGTCCAAAGGGGCGTTTTTTTCATTTACACACATTTAGACGTTTCGAGAGCATTTGGGCTAAAAAATTTTAAAAACCTCATATCTTTAGAATTTCCGATAAACAGATAAGAATAAGATCCGCTGGAGAAAAGAATGCTTTAGTCCGCAGTGTGTTGCCACTGCTTGCTTTGAAATTTTTTAGTTTTTTAATCAAAAATTCATTACAATTTTTCAAAATGTGAAATAGAAACTAAAGACTTTAAGCATCCAAGTGCCCATATTTGAGTTGAGGACTACGTTATTCAAACTTTAATGGTTCTAGGTATCGTTATTTTTTCACATTGAGAGAAACATACATACATTCATGTAGATGCTTCATTATTTAATTTTTTTAAATGTAATGCAGGACGATAATGTTTGGTAGTAGCAATATGAAAAGTGATTCAACGCTTTTACTAATTCGACGAAAACGCCATTTTGAGAATAAAAGCCGGGCTAGCCTCTTTCGGCTAAAAAATTCCAATACTTTCAAAGGTTTTCAAGAGAATATTGTCATAGCAAACTACCTGACTGTTATTCTGTATTAGGTGCAAAAATTTAATAGTTTTTAATGCAATTATTTTTAAAATTCCAATATTTTGAAATGTTTTCGTGAAGATAAATGTTAACATCCGCTTTACGAAACCCCATAAATGTACGTAATTGTTATAAGAATTATTATACTGACAGTCATAAAAATAAAACTTGTGCAATATTTTAAAGTATATATGAGTCATAAATAGAATTTTCTTGTCATTTTATTTCCATTAATATGATCTCGCATTGTAGGTAATTTGAGCTTTAATGGGTTGAAATGGGTTTTTTAATTTGAATAGGTAATCTACATTAGTCACTTAAAAAATTTATAATTATGTTTCTTACAGATAATTTCTTAGATTTTTCTATCCAAAGTTTCTAAAATGTGGATTATAAATCTGAGTTTACGAGTTCTCTAAATTTATTCTGATTGATAAATATATTCAGACTCAATTTTCATTCGCGGTACCTGAAATACTTCATACATATTCAAATCAATTCAATTAAATTATTGTATTTCCGTTTTAGTTTGTAAGTTCGTATTAGTGTTCTCAAACGGACCTTTTTTTTTTTCTCAGGATTTAGGAACTTTTTGATTATTTTTGCATATTTAAAAATTAAGATGATAAACAAAAGGAATAGAAAACCATATTTTTATATTTCCAATTTTTAGAAATTTGTAAACTGTGGTGCAAAAATAAATGCGCTTTTCTAAGAAAAGTGCCTTTTTCGTAAAACTTTAACATCTGCATTCAAAACAAATATTTACCCATTTCTTTAATAACTCCTTAAAATAATCAAATATCAACATTCTTATCACTAATATTAACTCAGTTCTGTAACAACTGCGAAAAATTTTCTTTCTGCTTAAACGGAGAGAACTGAAGTTGATATTAGAGAATCAATTTTCCGTATAAAGAGACTAGCCCTACTTCATCCTTTGGACAAATAACTAAAAGTTATTTTTTAAAATCATGGCCTAGAGGGATGTTTCTAAATCACAGGAAAAGATTTAAATGTTGTCTTAGGGGGGAATTATCACTTCTGATTTATCAGTCAATGACATATACAGGATTCACAATGTCTTATCATCATTTACTGTTTGCAATGATCAAGCAGTGGGTGAAACTTTATATTCTTTGAAAAGTTGGAAAAGATCTTAGATACTACAAATTCAGATACTACTTCTTTATTTTGGTAATGGATGAGTGTAATAGAGAACTAATACAATTTTCGCCTTTACTTAAATATTGAAGCCAACCTACCAAACGCATATTCCTTCTGTAGTTCAAGCAAACTTATGTCTGTGGAGCTTCGTGTAAGGAAGGCAGAAAAATAGCTTTTTTAACAAAACATATGCAGGAAATTATTGTACATCATCATGTAAAAAATGGAGTGGCAAGTTAGAAATTCCTAGAAAACATCTGAAGTGAAATAGATCCTGCAAGTTAAAAATAATAAAAATTTTCTTTTACTGGAAAAACAGTATCCATGGTTTCCAGGAAAAGGAAAGCAAAACAATAATTAACATGTTTCATATTAAAAATATGTTAGTGTTTTATATTTAAAATATCTCATTATTTATTAATTATTTAAAAATACTTGTAATATAACGATTTTCATAAAAAAAAGGAAAATAATCAGAAAATCGTCTAAGAATAATATGATGTTAATTTGTAATAAATAAGGATAATATAGCCTATGCATTAATGCCATGTCAAGTCACCTATAAAACTATTTTACCGTGTGATGCAACTAAAATACGGCTCAAGTTCACTTTTGGTTTAGCATTTCAACATCCGAACAAAGAAAATAATTTAAATTTTGCTCAGACGGGATCGGTTCAGTCGAAGACGTTAATCCAAACTCAAACATGCCTCGTTCACTCCATAAATTTCTCAGTTCATCCGAATGCGTTTTGAACTTTCTTATCTTCATGTTATCAGGTTCAATGTTCCGTCTTACTTTCTTCGGGAACATGCAAGGACGTGACTCGGAACAGAGAGCTTACTAAAGCTATGTTCAATACTGTGGGAAGTAGACAGGATACACAAGAAGGGTATACAAAACCCTTTATTTTTTCTCTATTTACAATAATTTCCGTACTTCGGAATACAAAGACCCACTACTCGTGGTCTGAACGTAAGAATATAAAAATAAAACTAAACTCTAATTTAACTTTAAAATAATAAACGTGGAAGATTGGCCTTATATTAACAGGAAGCCGTATGTAGTACAGAGAACTGTTAACACTACAATACGTTTAAAATTATCAAGAGGATTAAACCTCTGGCCTGGAAGGCAACCAGCAACCGAGTAAAACTGCTAAGGCAAGCGGCCTGCTTCGACTAACTCCTTCCTCTCTCTTGCTTGGCAAAAAGCCCCAACTTAAGTACTTGGCGTTCGCCAGACAAATTTGCATAAATAAGTTAAAACTTTTAATTCTGGCCGGAAGTAGAAAATAAGAAGTGATAGTAAAGATTTAAAATAAAATAAACGTTAGTAAAACTTAAGATCCTTACATACTTCCCGCCAGAGTTAATTAGTTTGAAACTGAGGTCTAAAACGACCTTGTTGAAAACTTTTAGCTCTAGAATCTAACGCGAGGCCAATCTTTTACAGACATTTTTCGCTAGAAACTAGAAATTTAAAAGAAAGAAATTTGTTTTTACAATAGCAGCTCCCAGGATACGCAATTTTTTCATCTGTACTGCATCTAAACAGGAGCTTTTATTCAAATCTGGTTCCTTCCAGAGATCTGGAAGGAAAACTAGTTCAATGAAATGTTACACAATGAAATGGCAAGTAACATGTATAATTATATTTCTCTAACCATTCTTATTTCATTCATGACTATTTTAATTATCTCTCCCCGTGCTCTCTGACATGTGCTGTAAAAGAACACCAAACACGAATGTGTTTATGTCTATGTGTTCAACACTTCCTCCTACAATCAAAGCACTAACGTGTTAAAAATTCAACATACCAAGACCTCGTAACACACCCTAACTTCACCTCTAAACCCTGAGGTACTATTCTGAAAGTGGCTAACTCTGAAGTGTAGCGTCAGAGAGCCTAACTACATTCATTCAACCTTTAACACATATTCACCATGATTTAGTCTTTTTACAGTCACACGAATAAAAAAATTTTTAACATTACTTTCACTTTTACCATATCACGGTATTTCTTAACATTTAAAATAACAGTTCACATTGTATATAAGAACATATTAACATGCCGTTAATTTTACGCATTTGACAACATACATTAGTAGTACATTGTTAACTTCTATTCTTTTCAAAGCAAGTGCCAATTCTTTCTACATTGAAATAATACATTTCAAAAAGTCTTTCAGACTAAAACTTCTTTCTTGCCAGCATGTTTTAAATAAAATTTATACAATAACTTTTACAATATTTAAGTATTTACACATTGCTATTATACATCAACTTTAGTTTTACGCGCGAGTAATTGAAAAACATAATACCAAAATCAGTAACAACTCATTTCTCGCCCATTTGGCGATAAAGGTAGACCTCGCATGAGGTAAAACTTCTTGAAATCTGCCACTTGCAGTAAGAATGAAAGATTAACTTAAGTCTGCAAAGTAACATAAAATTTTACTTATCTTTGTGATATTCGGACATTCTTTTCTGAGCCCAGTCCTGGAAAGTAGCGTAGATTGTTGTTTGATTTATCCTCCTTCGTGTACGGGCTCGCCCTTCAGTGCCTTCCTCTAGAAGCTTTCTTTTTTTTTCCAGTTCGGTCACCCTTGAAAACCTTCTTTTTCGCCTCTGCCTGTGGTCTTGGCCGTTTGATGGCAGCTGGTCTTGGCGGAACCGGGAAACTTCTTTCGTGTTCCTGCTTGGACCTCGTTGCTGGCCGTTCAAATTTTCCTTGTAACTTTACCTCCGCCGCTGGTGGCCCTTCCGCAGTTCGGCGACATTTGCTGCGGAGAGTCCTGTCGGATGAGTAGATCTTCCGTTTTAGAGCCGGGTTATAGTTGTCGTCATTCCTCCTGGCTCTCTTTGCATATGTCGTCCTTCTCCCTTCTTCATTCTGGGGGTGTTCGTGAGCTCTCTTTTCTGGACGGTGGAACGGTTTTTTTTCTTGCTACCTTCAATTTTCCCGCGGGGAAACTTTCTTTTCACTTGCTCCTGCCTCTTAATGGCTTGCCCTTGTACTTGTCGTTGTTCCACCTCTGGAGCTTGTGCCTGAGGTGTCTGCCGTGCCGGATCCTGCAAAAGATCTGAAAATATTTGCATTTTATTACGATCATAGTAGGGTTTGATTTGATCAATGTTTGCGGAGCAGGTTTCACCATTTCTGGCTTTTAACACTACTACAGCGTGAGTTATTTTTTCTATGACATATGGTCCTTCAAATCGTGGAAAAAATTTGGCAGTTTTATCTTCTGGTGCTGAAGAAAGTGAATGCTTAATTTTTAAAACTTCATCCCCTACTTTATAAGTTACTCCCCGTCGTTTCAAGTCATAATACAGTTTTTGTTTTCTCTGTGCTACTTCAGTATTCTTCTTTGCTTCCTTAATTAGTTTTTCTATATCACCCATTTCAAATTCTGGGGCTCTTTGTTGCACATAAAATAATTTATCTAACGGCGTTATAATCTTTCTGCCTAAAAATAACTCAGCAGGAGTTTTGCCCGTTGTATCATGTTTTGCGGTCCTAAGGGCGAAAGCAAAAATATTGACATAGTTATCCCAGCTTTTATGAAAATTTTTAACATAACTACGGATAATTTTCACTATATTTCTATTGACCCGTTCCGCTATATTTGATTGCGGCCGATACGGGACCATTTCTAAATGACGTATGCCCAGTTTTTGGCATATGTCTTCAAATACATTACTTACAAATTGAGGACCATTATCCGATATAAATTTTAGGGGCGCCCCGTATTTTAAAATATATTTATTTAAAATAGAATCAGTAACTAATTTTGCGGAGGCTCGTTTTAAGGGAACAATTTCGGTCCACTTACTAAAATGATCAACCATAACAAGGAGATAGCGACTTTTATTTAACTGACTTTTTGGGAAAGGGCCCAATAAATCGATGCCAATTATTTCATTTCGAAATTCGGATTTAATACTATTTAGAAACCCGGCCGGACGGAAATTAATATAATTAACTTATAACGTTGCGCGCCTCTAACTAGCACGCAACCAAGAGGTGACTGTGAAAGCTTGTATAAACCACAGAGTCTTATAAAGGGTTTAAGTCCCTTTTTATTCAACGTACTAAATTACAATTGCGTCCTCTTGACGCTTACAAACTGTGCCAACTAGGCAGTCAAAATAAAAATAATAACCTGAAAAGAAAATAAAGACAATATTCTAACTACGAGGCTGTCTAAAATAGCTAACTCACCGCGTTTTACAAAAGCCGCAGCTAATTCAGCAGACTTGAAGCTCACTGGAACAATTGCAACTACTTCCCGCCAAGCACATAGGCCGCAACGCGGGGTTCTTTAATTCTCGATTTCTACCTCCGCGCTCGCGAAGTAAGAATAACTCTCTCTCACCGAACTTGTTTCCTTCTATTTTAAATCATACTACTTCCGCTGATAATTTGAATGCTTGCGCGTTCTACTCAAATTTACATATTCTGGCATTGGCAGTTCCAGGTGAAAGTAAGGATTGACAGGAAAGATAGTTTAAACTTAAAATAAATGTTAGTTAAAGTAAATATAAACCCTACAAACTACTTGACATGTTGGGCAGGACTGGACATACGCCCTTGTTAACTTTTGCAGTTCAGGAAAATAGACTGCCTCCCGTACGCGTTGGATAGTTTTTCGAATACCAGCATGAGAAGCTAAACGGCATGGAGCTCCTGCAGGATATTTAATCTAAGACTAGCTGGGATAACAGGTCGAAATTCGTTGTTAGAATTCGTAGTTTTTGTATAAAATAATAGACCATCTATTAGTTCGTAATGGACCGCCCTATTTCTTATCGCCACAATATCTTGGTGGCTAAAATTTTCAGGATCCTTTAAATACTCATAAATGCTTCCAAACTCAGGATCCTTACCCAGTTCGGTTATTACAGTTTCTCGGGTATTTATTGTACATGCTGTGAGCATTGCCACCTTTACGGTATTACCTTCTTCATCTATTTTAATTCTGGATAGGGCATCTGCTACGATATTTTCCTTTCCGGGGGGTATGCTTGATTACCAGATTATATTCTTGTAGCTTGAGTGCCCATCTTATTAACCTTGGGGATAAGTTTTTCCCTGAGTACAATCTAGTTACCGCCGCATGATCAGAGTACACTGTTATTGGCGCCTTTCCAAAATAGACTCGGAACTTTTGCACTGCTAACAGAACTGCAAGTGCCTCTCTCTCGGTCGCGGAATAGTTTCTTTGTGTTTGATTTAAAGTTCGGCTAAAAAATGCCACGGCTGCTGATTTTGCGAAAGTACCGCTCCCACCGCATAATCCGAAGCATCCGCTGAAATTTCTAAATTCTCATCCTTTTCAGGAAATTTCAACACAGTGGCTTGCGTTAATGCTTGTTTTAATTTTTCGAAAGCACTATTGGCTTCGGCCGTCCACGAGAATCTTGCCTTTTTCCTTTTTAATTTTAACAATCTCTCAGCGATAGCCGCAAAATCTTTTATAAAGGACCAATAATATGAACAAAGTCCTAGAAAAGAAGAGAGCTTCTTTGCCGTGTTTGGAGTCGGATACTTTTGCACAGCGATTATTTTTGATTCGTCTGTCTCGATTCCTTTCTGAGATATTTTGTAACCTAAATATTTTAATTCAGGGGCTGCAAATTTGCACTTTTCGACATTAACTTTTAGACCGGCCTCATTTAATAAAGAAAACACCTGTCTTAAATCCTGTACATGTTGGTCGAGATTATCACTAGTAATAATGATATCGTCTAAATAGATAAATGTGGACTTTCCATGAACAGGCCTTAACACAATGTCCATACATCGCTGAAATGTTGCCGGTGCCCCTGAAAGGCCAAAGGGCATACGCAGAAATGCATAAGTGCCAGACTTGGTTATAAAAGCAGTCTTAGGCACGTCCTCAGGCCTAACCCCTATTTGAAAATAACCAGTCGTTAAGTCTAAAGTCGTCATATATTTGGTCGATGTTATGTTCCTTAGAATTTCTTCAATAATAAGTAACGGATATACCGGATATTTAGTTATGGAGTTTAATTTACGGTAGTCAATCGCGAATCTCCACCTTTTTGGATGTGTCAATGGATAGTCATTATTTTTCTTACATAAAACCACCGGGC
The DNA here is from genome assembly GCF_044657685.1 of Stegodyphus dumicola. NCBI lineage: Eukaryota > Metazoa > Arthropoda > Arachnida > Araneae > Eresidae > Stegodyphus > Stegodyphus dumicola. Next base: position 44,208,201 of record NC_140776.1, read on the forward strand.
TAGCATAACTACTTGAGATGGGCGTTATGATCTTTTTACGTAGCATATCGGTGATATGCCATTCTATAATTTTTTCCTTATTCTTATCATACCGGTATGCTTTGTGGCGAACTGGCATTGAATCTCCGGTGTCAATACTATGGTTAGTAACCTGAGTAAATCCTGGAATATCACTAAATAACGAAGCAAATTCACTTACCACTTGTCGGATTCTTCGTTGTTCGTCATTAGGCAGGTGGTCAAGGTTTAACATCGGCGGTACAGCCTTTTCTCCACGAACTGGTTTCATTGTCAGCTTAAGGGACGCTTCATTAAAATCCAGCGTTGTTTGTGCCTCTGAAAGAAAATCTATTCCTAAGATTATATGTGCTTGCAGATTCTTTACTATGAAAAACATCACCTTTACTTGTTCGTCCTTGATACGGACATACAGCGGTAATTTACCTATACACTTACATTTTTCTCCTTGCGCCGCTAACACTGTCGTATTATCCGAATTATATATGCGGTATTTCCGAAAATACTTCCTAAAAAAATCTTCTGCCACACAGGTACACTGCGCGCCTGTATCCAGGAGTGCGGTGGCTGGGATATTATTCACCAACACTTCAATCTTCGGAAGAGTCAAATTTTTCACCATTACTGTATTTAACTTGAAGGAAGAGGGGTTTTCTTGGCCTTCGGATTTCTGCACCCTCCCGTCAGCAGAAATCCGTTTTAGTTTAAATTATTTTTCATTTCCGTGCTTTCCTTCTTTTTCCACTGGCCTTGAGACTTTTTCCTGGATTGCTATTGAACTGTCGACGTTCGCCGGCTGTTTTTGAATGCTCGGGTTTCCTTGCTCACTGATTTGCTTTGCTTCCGTAGCCATGTGCTTGAGTTTGCTGTAGTCTTGGCGCACCAAATTGGTTTCGCTGTTGATATTGGCGTCTTCTTTCAATGTCCGCCGTTCTTCTACTTTCAAACTGGATTGCTAGCTCAAATAACTTTTCCAGTGTAGTCGGATTTCTTAATTCAATAAAGTCTTGCACTTGGGGCAGTCTCAGGATCCGGACGGTTTCCATACAAGAGTTTGAAGACGTGAATTTTTCTTAAAATAAAGCTTGAGAGATTTTCGATTCTTTGCTGATATATACTAAAAAGTTCCGTTTCTAATTTCGCACGGTTCCTTACAACAGGGAAGGCTTTTAGTAGGGCAGTCTTGAAATTTTCGTAAGTATAGGTGGGACTTCCTGCTTGACACAAGAGACTTCTGCCTATACATTTGAACCAATTAAGCGCTTGGCCCCTCAAAGCGCTGGTAGCTAAGGTAACTTTTTGAAATTCGTGCACGGGGTAGAGCATGAAGTGGTCATCCAATTTTTCCAAAAAACTGGTTACTGGTGAGTTTCCATTAAATGTTGCTTCTGGTTTCATCGAAGCGCGCATGGTCTGGACGATGTAACCAAATCCTTCCAGCGCGACAGCTGGCATTTCTGGATTCTGAGCCGCTTCTGCAGGCAGCACAGGTTCTTCTTGAAACTCGGCCATGGTTATTCTTCTTCGTTGGGCGCCACTATCAGGGTAAATGTTCCGTCTTACTTTCTTCGGGAACATGTAAGGACCTGACTCGGAACAGAGAGCTTACTAAAGCTATGTTCAATACTGTGGGAAGTAGACAGGATACACAAGAAGGGTATACAAAACCCTTTATTTTTTTCTCTATTTACAATAATTTCCGTACTTCGGAATACAAAGTCCCACTACTCGTGGTCTGAACGTAAGAATATAAAAATAAAACTAAACTCTAATTTAACTTTAAAATAATAAACGTGGAAGATTGGCCTTATATTAACAGGAAGCCGTATGTAGTACAGAGAACTGTGAACACTACAATACGTTTAAAATTATCAAGAGGATTAAACCTCTGGCCTGGAAGGCAACCAGCAACTGAGTAAAACTTCTAAGGTAAGCGGCCTGCTTCGACTAACTGCTTCCTCTCTTTCGCTTGGCAAAAAGCCACAACTTAAATACTTGGCGCTCGTCAGACAAACTTTGCATAAGTACTTTAACGCTTATAATTTTGGCCGGAAGTAGAAAATAAGAAGTGATAGTAAAGATTTAAAATAAAATAAACGTTAGTAAAACTTAAGATCCTTACAATGTTCTCGACTTTAAGAATTTCTACAGTGCTATGAGAAAGTGCTACAGTGCTATGATTTTACAACCAGTTAAGGTTTTGAAAGTTTCTTGATGTTTTTCAGTGCAGTGCCAGAGAACATTTTTCTTAAGTAACTGCCCTAATCATGCTCTAACAGTAGTTAAGTTATGAATAAATTTGGCCAAATAATTAATCATTCTAAAACTCTTTGCAGAGAAGGCACATCTTGTGGTATTTTATCATTTGCTTCCACTTTAGAAAAATCAGATTTCAACCAAACTTCACTTAACTCATGCCCTACATCATCCACACGATTAACTTTTATTTTACATTTTTACTTATTAAACTTCAGATTATTTTCTTGTCTTCTCTGGAATCCCCTTTAAGGCGTTAGTCCTGTTCCTTTTCATCAGATCCCTATATTAGGATATCATCTATAATGCATTCAGCCCCTTCTGTGATTTGGTTTAATTCTGCTTTTATAAATTTCTGGAACTGAACGTATGCCAAAGGTAATCTTTTAAATTTGTATCTGCCAAAAGTTACATTGAATGTACAAAAATTACTACTTTCTTTGTCTCGCTGAATTTGCCAAAAATCATTATTAGCATCTAAAACAGAAAATATTTTTACTTCTGGCATTCTAGTGACAACTTCTACGGTTAACATAGGATAATATTGTCGTTTTATTGCTTTATTGAAATCTCTAGGATCTAAACTGTAGAGGCCTCTTTTTAGTTTTGGGAGCATAAACTGCAGACTCTACTGAAGACAAAGTAGCGAATTCTCAGTATGTCTTGAAAGAAACCAGATGACTGCAGGCAAAGGTTATAAGAACCTTTTTATTTTACTAAATTGAAGAGAACATGCACTCATTTGCTGCTCGCAAATTAACCACCACTTGTGGCTAAGTAACTTGAACACAAAATAGTATGTACAATCACAATGAATTAATTTTGAGCTACACGGCTGGCTCCTATTCAATCTAAACTGCTTAATTGGCTGCACAGAAGACAGGAGACCATCAATAGCGCAGCTACTTCATTATTCCGACTCTCAGCTTTTGTGCTCTATTGATGGAAACTATCTACCATCCGCAATTAGCGGCATTTATTTTTGAAATAAAATTTTACGAAGTTACAATGGTTGTACAAATATACATAGGACATACAGAAATAGATTATTCAGGTTTTGTGATGTTCACATAGACGACAATGTTTGCAATAAAGCTCATAGCATAGTATTTAGAGAATTGTTACATATGCTGAAAATTTATGTTTACATATTTTTATGTATGAATTTTGAAGAATAACCAAATTACATAATATAAAATATCATTATACATTTTAAAGAATGTAAAGTAACGTTTAGTACATATATAATTTAGAAATAATTAAGCTAAATTAAAAAAGAATGAGAAAAACACTATATATAGAATAAACATTAAATAAATTTAGAAAAATGTAAAATGCAGACTGCGTATAAATATTATGGATATGATAAAAGTAAATAATAAATAAAATAAAAAATATTAACAATCTTATAGTTAATAATTTTCTAATTAATAATCTTACAGTTAAGGAATAATCTAATAGTTATGAGAAAAGAAGTATTAGGTAAGCATTATAATTAATATAAGAAAAGGGGTATTATAAATTTATTAAAGAAAAGATATTTAAGGTAAGTGCTAAGAGAAGGAGGTGAATAGATAGTAAATTGAAAAGTGAAAGACTTGGAAAAAATGATTAATACTGAACTTGGAAAAGATGACTTGAAAAAATTGACTTGGGAAATATGATTAATATTAATATAATTGGCTTCACACAGCAATGCCGAACCTAGAATATCAATATAATCTAAAGTAAGTGGATGGCATCAAAATATTCAGCTACAGAGCTACTTTCGAACATAAATTCAAGAACTAACCCTCCTACTTCGAATAGATTCTGCTACATAAATACTATTTTTTAACTCAACTAGATTTGCATATACGTCATTTTAAATTTGTATTCTGGCAGGAAATTGAAATCAGAAGGGAAAGGAAGTTTCTTAACTAATCAATCAGTAAAAATAATTGGTTAGAACGAAATAAGGTCTTTACTTAACATATTCTTGCTTTGTTCGGATTGACCACAGTGACCATTGAATTTCTCTAATTCAGCTGATTCTCTTACTTCTTTAATGATGTTTAAATTTTCCATTCTTTGTTGACTTTCTTCATTTTATCTCGTATAGCTATAGGTTTTTTCCTTGAAGAATGAAGTACTCGTACTGCTGCTTCTTTTAACTGGATTTTATGTTCTCCATTTAAACAACCTAAACCTTTATTTCGAAGGTCATTTACATACTCATCAATAGTTTTTGGCGTGGTTTGATATCTAGTTAAGAATAAATGTCTTTCATATGTAATATTTGTTAATACAATATTATGTAAATTTTGTCTAATTTAATTTAATTTAATTTCTTTACCTTCTTCTACAGGAAATGTATTAAATATTTCAAGATCGAGGATTCTTAATACATGAAAAAAGTATTAACTGTCACCTTCTCTTCTTTATTATATACTACACTGGCTACTTCATAAATTTCGAACGATTGCAGCCATAGCCATCAAGTTTCATCGGTGGCTTTAAACTTTCCATTTTTAAAGCAAAATATTCTTAACTCCTGACACCATATAAAATAAAAAGAGTGCACTTTTAACTATTTAAAGTATTCATTTATAAGCATAGAATATTATATATTACAAAGAACTGCAATACTTTACCAGTTCTGTGTTTACATACATCCAAACTGTTGCCATTCACAAAGTACTAAACACTAAATATTAAAGGATATATATTGATGTATATGTTCAAAGAAATTGCTCAAAAGACCTTCCTCCAGCTGTAATACAAACTTTACACTTGTGCGATAGGGACTGGCCCAGCTTTGCGAAGACGGGGCATTCGTAAATTAGGCTTTTCATACGCCCCAGGAAAAAGTCCAAATACGAGAGATCCGATGATTTTGGTGGCCAAGCTATGGGAGCACCTTGACCATTACATTTCCCTGGAAATTTCGTGGTTCGTATAACCATCCATCTTCTCGTCAATCAACGGCAAAATTGCCGTTGGGTGCGAAGGCTGACCCTTTTTATACCATTTACAATGCCACCTAGCAGCTCGCCGTTTCCTTTACGCCCAGACTTTATGTTACGAATATTGCTTGTATAGCTGCGTTCTATCACCCCGTAAAGTTTTGCCCCCTTGTTTAGATTCGTCCTGTATATCAAAAATTGCTTTGATACAATTTATCATTTAATTTTTAATTAATATTTTATTCAATTTGATGAAAAAGTAAATGGAACGAAAATAACGTATTATAATACTTTTTTATCATTAATTAAAAAGAATAGTGACTCAGCTTCAGGTCTTAGATATTTTTATAATAATGACTAATTTCCGAAAACAGAATTCATTTGTAGTAGCTCGCGTTATTAACTTAGAAATTAAAGTAAAATAGTTATTTGATAATTAATGAGTTAATTAAAATATTTAAAACAATTCAATTTCGATTTGTTTACCGTTTTTTTCCCTGTGTTTTCTATTTTTAATTTATCAAATGATCATTTGCAGTATTTTTTTTTGTTCTGTATATAATTTTTTCATTTTAATTTCACTGCTGGAAATTACACTTTTTTATTTGCATCTTATTTGAAAAATTCGTCTAATGTGAAGTGATCTAGAAAGGATTTTGTCGAATTCCAGCTAATATTTGAACAAAAAATTTTTAAATATTTGAAAATGAAAGCCATAAAAAGATAATTATCTGTACTAGATATGTAAGAAAAATATAATATTTTAATTATCCCTATTATAAAATATGAAGGATAATAATTAATAATCTGATGAATAAATAGTATTTGAATAAAATGGGTTTTGGAGTCCACTTGAAGTGTCTAAGCAAAAAAATATTATTCTGATCTTCGAATAAATACTCTAAATGCGGATATTCATTCGACAAACCTTTTTGGAATCAGACATCATTAGAAGAATTTGGATACAAGTAAAAGAAAGGTAAAGAAGATAGTTTATAATATAGGAGTCAAAAGTAAGCTTTTTCTGTGGTAATTATAAAAAATATTTTCTTTTCAATTTTTAGTCCCTGGCAATCAAAGTTGTACTACAACCTCGTACTGCGACGCCGCTGTATGTGAGTAGAACTATATGCAGTTAACAAAGTTCACGTATGCATTTCATTTCCTATTGCACTTTGTCATTAACACGGTGACTGCCGAGGAAAAATCGAGTGAAATATTCTACCGCGTCATTTTTTAATTCAAGTGTTTTCTTCTCTCATTTGTCCTAAAAATCAGTTCACTACCTAGTTTTCGTTTGAACTCGTTATCGTTTTGTTTACTTTCACATTCATTTTCATTTACATAATTCTAAGCTACCACTTTTTTTTGGGTACTCCTAAATAGATTACAACTTAATTAATTGCAAAATAACACAAAAGTAGTCAGACAAATATTGCGTTACAATGCAAATAATAAAACAGCATATGTAACAAAAAATGAGTAACTTACTGAATGTATAAACATCTTGAAATGTACCGCTAGTCTTGTACTCTTTCAATAAACAATTACAATCACCCTTATTTACAACTTCGTTGTCTTATTTCCACATAAATAATAATTAATTAAAAGTTACTGAAGAAAAAACATATATTAAAATCATATAATAATTTATGGAAAAAAGCTTCTAGAAACCGTAAGCCAAGTATACGGAAGCCAAATCACCGGTGATGCACATGGTAGTCAAGGTGTTAATGGCCAGCTTGCATGCATTTAGTTCTGGTGTTGGCGCTCTAATTCCTTTTCTATTGCCAAAAGAAATGGATATCATATGGATAATAGTAGTTTGTGGTATTTTCCATATTATTTCATTATGATTCAGGAGTATTTCATTATGATCTTTTATTAAGAATGTTTTAATTGTGATTTTGACTCTCAGGTGGCCGGGTTAAGACCGCTGAACACTGGTAGTTCTACGCAAGTTTGAATATCTCCAAACGAGCTGGTATCATGAGTACTTTCACAGTTGTCTTCATGCATAACATGAACTTAATTATTGTCCTTCTAGAAAGTCTTCTGTTAAGGTGCGCTACCCTTAGGTAGATAGTCTAATAATAATTATGCTTTTGTGTAGTATATTCTCGCATTTAACAGAGTTAGCTAGATTTCATCTCTCAGATCCTTGTACAAATGACTGCTGAAGACAGAGTGTGTTTAAATAGTGAACTTTGTTTTATTTGATTTATTATGCAGTGAGACTTTCCAACCTCGCACAGTAAGACTATACACAAATCAAATTTTTTTTTCCATCTGCGACTGTGATTCGAAATACTACAGCAAATAGCTTCAGTGTGAGTTGAATTAATTGCCGAACTAGATTCAGATTAGAAATGTAGTCACAATGACATAGTCGAAAAATTAGTTTGTTAATACCTTTTATTGAGTAATCTTTGCAGAACGTTCCGAGTGGTGACTATATCAACTTTCCTTTAATGGTATGGACATATGGTATTTAATAGGATAGGGATAATAGTTAGATATAATGTTTTAATGACGAAATTTCATTATCATAAGCTTCTTTTTTTCCTACAAGATTGTTGATATTTATCGTATTTCCCTGTGTGTACTCTTGCGGTGTAAGTGGTTAGCGCTTTTAGCTGGCAACTGGAAGCGTTTCAGCTTAGAACGAAACTGATCTTTTACTTTTCCGGAGGCGAAAAACCTAACAGACATTACAAATATGGAAAATTGCATTGTAATCCTTTATTTTCAAGAACTCAAAAATATACACGTGAAAAATAGTTCAGTTTTTAGCTTCATTTCTATATCCGGAACATAAACTAAAAACTCCATTGTGAATGACAGGTGTCGGGCATGCAAATTACAAGTCATGTGCGTTTGCGAGAACTTTTGGGACGAAAACAAAATGATGAGCATAGTAGAGTGATATCCTTTGCATTCAGGTTTTATTGTAATAAACATAAACATAGATTTCTTAGCTCTTTCTTGCATAATCTAATACCCGTACATACAATTAAAATTTATGTACGAACTGAAGCCAGTTCAATTTCGGGCGCAGCTAATCAAATAATCTTAGTTTAATTCTCTTTTCGAAGGTTTTAACCCTGAATTCTCTAGAAAAGGTTTCCTATTCTAATTCAGAAATATCTTTTAATCCAAAAATCTAGCTGGCTTTCCTAAACGACTAAAAAGGAAATAAATACAAGAATTAAAAGGAATTTAAATAATAACAATAATAAAATCTTTAAGAGTTCAGGTTTTAAAGGTCACCCAAAAGAGGTTGTTTTTAAGTTTAATATGGTTTATGAGTATAGAGATTATCAATAGAGATGGCCCAGGCGGAATAGCGAAACATTTTACAGGATTATGTGGATGAATATACAGCTAGACTAACCCGGTAACGTTATATATTTTCTACATATTTGAAAAGTGAAAAATATGTAACGTAATTCTGCAGTTTATTTAATGTTTTTAATTAGATATATCATGAACTAAGTGCATTTGTATGTAAATAAATCAGATTAAAAAGTTTAAAAAATATTGTTAAGAGCTTCATTTCTTGTTTTTAAATAGCTTAATATGCTCATCAAACAGACAGATTAAATTTGAAAGATTTACTTTGTAGTTAAATGAAATACTTTGTGGCAAATGACAAGTCTACTTTTCCATTTGCTACAAAAATCGTTGTAGTGAATGGCTTTACAGAATGGCCATTCGGTAAATCTTACGTTTTCTCAAATAGCAACAAACTCGAATGAATCGTGAAACAAAGCAGAATCGTGTTTCGAAATTATGAATTCTTTCAGGCTAATAGCTAATTGCTACGTTTATGAAAAACAAAACAGAAATATTTTATAAACTTAGTAGATATCTGAGATATTGCATATTCGTAGTGAACTTGAAAAGCATCCATAGAATAAATTATTTAACCCTTTCATTTAACTACTCAGTATTCAATACTATCTCAATTGAGAATTATTTTGATGAATAGATGAACTGAGAATGAAGAAATGATAATACATTTTTGAAGATATTGCGTGAACAAAAAACTTAATAAGAGGCAGTATACACATGTCCCATAAATTTGGGTAGGTACCAAAAAAACTTATAATTACAGAATTTTTTCTATATGTCAGCGATTGAATTTACTACTATACAACTAAAAGCAAAATCTCGGTTTTTCTCAGTATTTTATGCATTGCATCGAAGAAAATTTGCTCAGAGCTAATAAAATGTGTTTCTTAATGTGAAAAATGCTTTGAGTCATGTCTTGGAGTTACGAAGATGCTTGCTTGCTTGTGTCGAATGAAAAGAGAGTGACAGCGCGCTTTTACTCTGTATCAGATAAAAGAATGTCAGGAACAACAAAAAGAAAATATGAAGAATCAAGATGGTAGAATGAGATATTTCACTTAGCCGCCATCAGTCGGCCAAGAAAGATGAAATGAATGAAAATAGACCAGCACTGTGAAAAAAAGTTGGATCAGTAAGGTAGTAGGTACTTCGAATAATTAACAAAATGTTAGGCTAGAATATCCGAAGGATATTTTTGTTTTGCTCTAGGAAAAGGTGAGCATCGCAAAGAGCTGATACAGCTGTTTGGATGTAATAGTACAGAAACGAAAAAAATTTGCTGCAAGTTTTTTGATATAATTTTGTATAGTATCAATTTGAAGATCTCTGTGAATATATGAATTTGGGATGAACCAGGGTGCATTAATAATTTCACGAAGGGTTTTATTTTGAATAACTTGGATCTTTTTTATGTGGGTTTTAGCGGCGTGTTCCCATACCGGATTGGCGTAAAGTAAAGTAGGTCTAAGGATAGACTTGTATAAAATAAGCTTATTGTTGATAGTCAGATTGCTATGTCTGCCGAGGAGAGAGCGCATAGTAGCTATTGAGATATTGAATTTCCTGACAGTTTCGTGTAAATGTTGCCGAAAAGTGAGTTTTTTGTCAAGTGTGACTCCGAGATACCTCACTTGATCCGTCCACTGAATTTCGTCGTCAAAGAAGATGGGATTAGGCGGAAGGAAGTTTGTTTGTCCTTTTCTGAAAATAACAGCTTTGGTTTTGTCAGTGTTAACGGCAGTTCTCCACAGCGTCGTCCAGTTTTCAAGAAGCTCCAAATAGTTTTGTAGAAAAATTTGTACAGTATTGATGGTTGAAGCTTGAGATAGGATAGCGGAATCGTCGGCAAATAAGACGATAGTAATATGAGATTCTTTTGGAATGTCTTGAGTATAAATATTGTAAAGAAAAGGAGAGAGAACGGAGCCTTGAGGGACACCTGCAGTAATATTTCTACTATTTGAGAGGGTGTTTCCAACTTTGACAGCAAAAGTGCGATTTCTGAGGTAAGAGGCAATAAGTCGAATAAAGTGTTTCGGAAAATTGAGCTGAATTAGTTTGAATTTAAGTCTTTCGTGCCACACTCTGTCAAAGGCTTTGGCAATACCTAAGAAAATTGCGCCGGTAGGAAATTTGCAATTGAATCGGTCAGTAATGTAACTGATAACGCGGAGAAGCTAATGATTGGTGCTGTGCAGATGTCTGAATCCAAATTGTTCATCAGGAGTATAAGAGCTAGGAGGCATGATTCGATTAATATAAAACAGAATAATTTTTTCAGCAATTTTAGAAATTTGACTAAGTAAACTGATAGGCTGATAATTTTGAGGAAAAGTAGTTTGATGAGGCTTAGAGAAGACAACAACTGCATGTTTCCATACTTTTGGGAAGTAAGAGAGCTTGATAACTGAGTTAATTATTTTAGTTAAGCACGTAATTGCATTAATTGGAAGATGCTTGAGTGCTTTGGAAGAAATGCCATCACATCCAGCAGCTATTTTAGTTTTTAAAGAGCTAATAAAATCCGCAACAATTCTCGGAGAAGCAAGAAAGGTGAAATTAGGTAGTGCAGGGCTATTAAGGTAAGAATATACTGTTCTATTGACTTTGGTGATATGATCATTATCATATGGGGAAGCATTGGGAGTAAAGGTTTCTTCAAGAATGTCAGCGAAAGTATTGGCTTTATCTTCATCAGAATAAACAAGTCCATTGCAACCATGAAGTGGAAGAATCTGCTTGAAAGGCCTTTTGAATTTACGAGCAATGTCATAGAGGAAATTGTCTTCAGTAGCAAGAGTGTTTAAGAAGTTGCTCCATCGTTGAGATTTAAATTCCCTGATATTTTTAATGGTTATTTGAAGAGCGCTTAAGTGAGCTTTAATTCTTGGGTCTCTAGTAGATTGCCATAATTTCCGTATGCGATTTTTATATTTAATATTTTGCCTGATGTTATTCGGAAGAGAAAGAAAAGGATGATTACTGATGACTTTATTGGTAGCAGAACGTTCAACACTGTTGGTAAAATTTTGAATTTCCGTGTCTAAGGCTTCTTTACTGCAAATGCAAGGATTTCCTGATATAGTTTCTGTCAGAATTTGAGAATATTTATACCAGTTTGTAATTACAATGCTGCGACTTAATGCAGGAAGGAAGCAGTTGATATTAATTTCAAGCAAGATAGGATTATGATCAGAAGATAAAGCAGAAATAACAGAAGTTTGACTATTGTAACTGAGGTTATTGGAAAGAAAAAAGACAATGATGGAGGAGTTATGGTAACCAAAATGTGTTGGTTCATCAAGAGCATGTATAATAATTTTTATCCTGGATCATATTGAAAATTTCAGTACCTTTTCTATTCCTTGCACCAGGATTCCAACATTGATGTTTCGCATTAAAACCGCCACCTACAAGAGAGGAATAGTTAGAGTCCAAAAGATGTTCAATTTCAGCCATAATTGGTCTATGATTCGATGGAATATAAATATTGGAGATTATGAATTTGTTAGATTCAATTTCAATTTCAATAGAATTACTCTCAAAAGAAGTAGATTCGTTTTGTTTAAGTTGATGCTGTATACTCCTTTCAACGAAAGTAATAATTCCACCTCCTCGCCTTGTAGTTCTGTCAGATCTGAGAGTAGCATAATTTGCATAAAGTACTTTGTTTGCAGGTTGTAAGTGAGACTCTTGTATTAACAGAACATCCGGTTCTAATTCAAGAATAAGATCACCCAATTCATCCTTTTTGTTATTTAAGCCATTTGCATTCCAGGAAAAAATTTTAAAGCTTCTCATATTGACGTTTTTAGGCATATTAAATGTAACTGCAGACTTTATCAATGATGTTAATTATGATGCTAATTTTGTCAATAGCAGATTTTTGTTTTTTCATTTCTTTTAGGCCTTCGGTTATTGTAACCCATATAGTTTTTAAAGATTCAAGATTGAAAATTTCTGAGAGCGAATTATTTGCTTCTTGGGGTTCAGCGATGTACGCATTTTGATTATTTTCTAGATTTGTGCTGACAGGAGGGAAACCTTCTTTAATCTGAGCCGTGTAGTACGACTTATTGGTAACTTCAGAAAGCCGAGTGAGATTAGATCTCACTCAAAGCAACTTCTCTTGCGTTATGCAATTCACAGTTCAAGAAATTGGGTTTTAAGGCAGTAAGCATCGTATTGTCGACTCGTAATGTAGAATGCCATTATACTACTAAAACTATTCCAAAAATTCTTTTAGCGCATTCAGATGGCTTTCAAATGCTTCCTCCTGCAACATTTTCAGGACACTTTTTGGTTACTGTCCTATCAAAAAATAAATAAAGAAGAGTATCCGAGGATTTTTATTTTGCACATGCCACATCACAAGGAAACGTGTTTTCGTCGCTGTTCCTTGAAAACGTTTGCGAATTTGACAACTTTTTTAATAACTATTGACTGTTCCTTGTTGATTTTCCTAGAAACATAACAGCTACTTTCATTAGCGAATAGAAATTAAGATTAAAATATTCCATTTTCCGTACACTGTTCTCGAATTTCACTAAATTGTAATCCTCTATTAGATCCAACTTAAATACCGTTGCAATTTGTTTCATGGTAGTTTGCATATTAGAGATTAAGTTACTAGATACAATGACTGATGTTCTTGGCATTTTCAGTTTCGCAGAATATACGTCGAAATGATTCCTTGGAGCTGGGAAAAAACAGTCATCAATTTGTACTAGTTAGTTCAAAGGACCAGTTTGCCCAGAAGGGCTATTAATTTCGTTTTTGCATTTTGCATCGTCGCTATGAAACGTCGTTTTGCTTTTCAAACTGTTGTCACCAAATATTAGAGCCATGAATTATATTTAAAAATTAAATGATGAAAAATCTGCATGAATGTATTTATGTTTCACGCACTGTGAAGAAAGAACGATATCTACACCATCAAATTTTGAATAGCGTAGTCCTCCACTCGAATATGGGCATCTGGAAGCCTAAATTTGGAATCTGGAATTTGTTTTATTACCTTTTTCATATTTTGTGAAACTTTCATAAATTTTCATTTACAAACACAATGATTTCAAAGGGAGCAACGGCAACACTTTACGAAAAAAAACATTTTTCTTTTATCTACAGCGCGCGAGACTGTATATCGGAAATTCTAAAGATATGCTCTGCTTAAATATTTTGTGTTATTGTTGCTGAATTGAATTTTATGGTTTAAGTGCGAAGAACATGATATTTAATAAATAAAGAAAACGTTAAAAGAAACGTTAAAACAAAAGGTTAAATCTTGTTCGTAATATAAAACCTGAAAGCTTTCAGATTTTTATTTTTTTTTTTATTTTTAAATGAATTTTTGACGTTTTATTGTGTAGCTTAATAAGTATGTACCCAATTTGTCTTAAATTTGGATATCAGTTTTCCAGTACATCTATAGAAATATACATTGTCCTCAGTTTGGAAGCCAGTTTGTTGAATATTTCAGCGTATGTGATTGATTTGAGGTTTGAGTGCATTTGATGAATTGCTCAGGCACCCCGTGGCTCCATCTCTGCTGAGAAAACTAGAGTTTATTCTGATGTAATCATTGGTAATATGAGAAATCCTGGAGAGTGTAGAAGTGTAGGGCATCTTGTGTGTGTATATATGTACTTGGCTAGTTATTTTTTGTTTTCTTTGATTCTGTCTGTCTTTTTTGTGTAACAAAAACTACTTAAGAGAATAAGATCAAAGTATAAAATCGTAACATTTGGAAAAAATAGAAAAGAAATAAAAGTAAAATGCATTAAATGAGAGCACTTTAAGTTCCTCTATCACGCAAATAATGAAAAAAATCTGATGTGGACACCACATGACTTTATACGGCCTGTGAAATTATATACATTTTTTGCTGCACTACATTTAAACTTATTTTCTTGAATTATTAACTTAATTTATCGATCCTTCAAGGCAAGTTCAAAATGACATCAGAAATTGCAAATTTTGAAATTAAATATCCAAGTCAATTTTTGTCGCACGGTACTGAAACTTCTTAAAATTTTATTTTTTTCATAACGAGTATAAAACTTTCCCAAATATAAGTATAGGAACCGAGAGATCGCATTAAAAGTTAGATTTTGTTGGATATATTGTCAAAAATGAATTTTAAAAAAATGAACATGCCTTTTTTCGTCATTTAAAACACTTCTGCTGTAATTTTAAGTATCTGACTGCGACTAACGATTGTGGAAATAAAAATCGCGTAGGTACTTTTAAGCCGGGTGATGTGGGTTGATACGGCTGATTTCAATGTAAAAGGGAGATGCACAACTAGATGTTATATCAGTCCCTTATACAAAATTTCAATGTTCTCCCGCTAATTGTTTTTGAGTTATGAGAGATGCATACATACACACATACGTACCTACATACGGAGGTCACAAAAAACCCTTTTAAATGCATTTTAAATTCTTTTCACAATCCGTTTCAGGAAAAGAGCCCTTTATTCTGTCTGTACTTACAAATACTACACAAAAAAGTAGTCCAAATGGACTAAGGATCGGTCAAAATGGATAGATATATCAGTTAAAATATGATACCCGAAATTTTTCGCTATTACAATACTCCCTTTACTTCGTACAAGGAAGTAAAAGGATTTAAAAAAAAGACATGCCAGACATATGTTTAAGAAATGTCAGACACATTTCTTTCGACATATACTTATCCATGTATACCTCTTTATGATGACTTTTGAAAAAGCCTTCGATCGTCTAGGTATGGACAGTTTTTATTAAAACAGTTTTCCTTGTTCGTGTCGGTTAAAAGACACATTGATCAAACCTGTTATCGATTAAATCGAGTATTGGCTAAATTGACTTATCAATTAAATAGTTTGGCTAAATGTCACGGACACGTTTTAATTCGACATTTGAAAAGCGAACGTTTGCGATTATTTAAATTTTAAGTTGTTAACTTGAGACGACTTCTGCGTTTTGATGATCCGGCAGTTTTCATTTATAATCGTAATCCTTATGTTATCTCAAACTGCTAAGTCATCTTTTACCTACTTTAAAGTAGCTATTTCTTTATTACCTCATGCCAATATATATGCATAGACAAAGGAGGTAATGCTTTCGGTCCTGAAATTCAATAATGATTTTTTAGTGAATAAGCACGAATTAGGGTTTTTTTTTTTCAATATGGTTTTACTATTTTTACAGTAATGTTTTATTTGTCTGTGTATCTGTAGGAGTATAATAATTTTTTTCGTCCAAGATATCTATCTGTTGCATGAAATTTCTAAAAATTTCTGTTTTCTATATTTAAGCATTCTGTATTCATATGAAGAGTAGATTAGATTTTGGGCTAAAATTCGACAACCGGAAGTAGTACCTTACAAGTGACAGGTGAGAGCAGGTCCGGACACCCGGGCGGCTTTCACTGACTATTCGGGTATCGTCCGAATCCCGCAACTGTCCAGAAAAAGAATATTGCAAAAAGGGGCAGATGGAGGAAAACATGGGTATTGAGGATTCCTACAATAACAGTGCTTATTATACAATAAAAAGATACTTGCATCAAAAAGGGCTGTTACTATGTT
Organism: Stegodyphus dumicola; assembly: GCF_044657685.1. Classification (NCBI taxonomy): domain Eukaryota; kingdom Metazoa; phylum Arthropoda; class Arachnida; order Araneae; family Eresidae; genus Stegodyphus; species Stegodyphus dumicola. The sequence continues at coordinate 44,224,347 of NC_140776.1, forward strand.
GAATTACCACAATAGTAGTACATCGTATTACATTATACAGTGCACTATTATAATAGTCGATGCATGGACGCTAAATTAATACGTATAATAATAAAATTTTCTGAACTCTACAGACATTGCAGAGCGGCATCAGTGCGCATTGCTAAATATATTATACAATACCTATAGCTATATATATTATACATTAATATTACATGCGTACAATACATTAATACACAGATAACATAAAAGGTGCATTCACTATATTGATACACTATACATTAATAGTGCACTCGATTTAAGCCATACAATAAAAAAAAAGTACCTAAACTCTACAGACATTTTGGAGAGCAATACCACTGCGCATTACGCAACTTATAGCTATATACATTATACATTAATAACACATACACATGTCCATTACATTGATACATACATAACATGAAAGGTGCATTCGATATATCAGTATAATTACATAATACATTACACATTAATAGTACACTCGATATATTAATACATACTATAATAAAATTTGCTAAACTTTACAGACATATTGCAAACGCACATTACGCAGCTTATAACTATATACATAAATAATACAGGCACACATACATTACATTAATATATACGTTACATAAAAGGTACATTCGATACATTAATAGGTGCACTGGATACATTAGTGCTTACAATAATAAAAATTTTCTATATTCTACAGACATATACTAGTGCAAATTCTACAACTTATAACTATATATATCGTTATACATTATACAATAATAGTACATGCATACATACATTACATTAATATAAGATAAAATGTGCATTTCCCTATTCGATTGAGCATTAAAGTTATGCATTGACATTGCATTAACTTGTATAGAGATATTAATATCCATGAAGAATTACAGTAGTAGTACTTTACAGATCCAGAGGGCAGTCCAACAGACCAAAAGCGCCCTCCAGACAAAGTCAACCAAAGCCCGGGCATTTATTATACACAAAAGCAAGAATACATGGCCATACAAGGGCTCATAATTGCGCAGCAATTAGAACAATATGTAAAACTTGCGAATAATGACATAATTAAGATATAACAAAAATTTAAATAAAAATTAAAAAAAGAATAAAAATAGAATAACATATTCAAAAATTCAAGATGCAATACTCAAACGTGTCACAATATTAGGGATACATAAATAACTATAATAATATCGAACTAAAATTTGAATGCCGACATATTCTACTAACCGAAAGAATATAAAAACATAATTGTAAAAAGACAACAGGTTCAGGTTCAGGTGGAAATGTAGTGGGACACCCAATGTTTACTATAAGTAATGTAGGTATAGTCCCACTACACTTCGGTTTATTTTTAAAGTAATATTCAAAATAGTACATAGTATAATATAACATAATATAACAGTATAAATAGTATGTCGATATTTTGATTGATATATATATTAGATATAATTATAGTAGTTATAATAGCTATAATAATAGTAGGCTAACAGTCATAATTTATAACAGTTCTTAATAGTTCCTTGAGATAAAGTTTATTATATGAATCTGTATCTTCTTCCTCTTCTTTTTCCCTTTTTTACTATATCATTATTATTGCAAGGGTTTATTTTTAAGATAATTAGATAATAAAAGTTTTAGATGAATTGCAGCTTCAAAAATGAATTTTGACATTAATTACATTAGTGCTCACATAAAGTTTTGCCTATTGAAGATAGATATTTGATTGTATTTTCTATTTTACTTTTTAAATGTTTGTTGGTAATTGCAAAACGAAGGAAGGCATTGATATTTGAATTAGGCAATTTAATATGAGTTGACTTTGTTAAGGGACATTGAGTAATATAATGGATTGGATCACCTTTATTTCCACATACACATTGCTCAGAGTTAGAGATGTTGAATCTGAAGAAGTATGTGGGAAATGGCCCATGTCCAGTTAAAAAGCGGTTTATATAACCATTGACCATTGTACATGTATCATTTACATGAGGTGCTATTTGATTTAATTGTCTTCCTGTATTTATTGTTGTCCATTCTTTTTCCCACATTTGGATGCTGACACATGAACACACATGAAGCCCATAACGGTCTTTAATGTTATAAGGTATTTTCCCCACCTTCTTTGCATGCCTTCGTTGTATAGTGGTCAGCACACTCGGCGCGTATTCGAGAGGTCCGTGGTTCGAGTCCCGGCGAGGGCATTCCTCATTTCTCATGACTTCTGCTTAAAAGAGAGAACGCAATGAATCTACTGTGGCGCCGAACTAAAAAAGGTGGTGGATGATGATTCTCCACCTCCAGGGTTTGGCGATTGGGTTCCCTAATCCCCAGTCACCCTTTAAAAGGCGGTGGTTACCTACAGTAAACCACCTTTTCTATTGAACGTCTTACTCACTCGTGTGAGTGATTTTCAAGACCGACCGTTTCTGAAGTTCCCTTGTAGCTCATTAGATGGCAATCAAGAAACATAAGCCAGGAGTTGAAACAGCAATTCGTCTTCAAGAAAATAAGCATCAGCTATCGAAGACAATATCACGACGATGTCACTCTGTAGCACCAAGGAAAAGCTTGTAAGAAGAGTGTGGGAATGCAGCACATGTAAATTTGCACTCTGCTTGAAACTTGCACAAAAACTCTTGCACAAAAGAAAAACTATTTTCATGAGTACCATAGAGACTGATTTGTTGGGATGTGTTCCTTGGGCAGTGGTCACTGACACTAACCACCAGAAGCAGTCATTTTTTTTACGCGTCTTGGACAAAATATGTGTAATTGTCGAAAATAATTTCATTGTAACACCTGATATATAGTAAATAAAACAAGAGTTTTGCTGAAATTGCCTTTTCTTGCCTCTCAAAGAGTTAAAAGGGGGAGTATGTAAGGTAGTTCTCCCGCCTGCTTAGCATGTCTTCGTGGTGTAACAGCCAGCACACTCGGCGCGTATTCGAGAGGTCCAGGATTTGAGTCTCGGGGAGGACATTCTCATTTTTCGTGACTCCTTCTGGGGTGTAAAAAGAACTAATGTCTGTACAATTTATAAAAAGTAGTGGTACTTTACTTGAAGTCCATAACAGTTTTTAACGAACACCTATATTAAAATATAATTTAAAACTTTTAAATTTTAGTATTTAAGACTTTTACATCAATGGAAACAACATGCTAAATTTTGTTTAAATGTATTCTTCGAATTAAGCTAATTGGAACGAGAATAAGCTCATATGAAGATGAGCTGTAGTTATGAAACAATTATATGTATTACCTCAGTCCTTAGTTTCTGTCTGTTTCATTTTTTGCCGAGTCACTTTTCAAACAAAAGGATGCTGCCACCCAGTGTTATCGCTATGTATATTTAGAAGAATGTCGATAAGGAACTGAAAAAATGCAAATTTGTTGAAATAAACATTTCTAGCAACAGCTTATTATTTGAAAGGGAAAACATTGTGTATTTACTTTTAAACTGATTTTTCTTTCAAAATATCGCATGTAAACAAGCTGTGTATTTAAAAATATATTCCTGCGCTTTCCGAAGAGAAGTATTATTATCCATAATTTAAAAGTGTTGTGAAATACATAGTATTAAAATTTCTAAGTCCAAAATAAGCAACATTATTTATCGGAAAAGGAAAAATCATCAGTCATTATTTCAACATGGAAAGAAAACTCCAAGTGAATAACCGAAAAAGGCGCATACTGTTTCTAATGTTTCTAAAGTTAAACCTTTGATAGCAACAGAAAATCCACCGACTCTGAAATTATTTGCAAAGTCCTTAAACACATCTGTGGCAGGAAGAATTGAAATAAGAAACTAAGATTTACAACTTTAAAAAGCTAAAAAACATAATGATTACCAGCTTTTGGCGAGGCATGTTGCTTAATGCAGAACAAGTTTTAGAACCTTGTATGAAAACTATTCAGTAGCAGATAAACGGAAATACATTGCTGCACTCGATGAAGCATTAGTCTGAATGAGTGATGCAAGAATAAATCTATTTATTATCGATAACGAGGAGAAAAGAATGTACAAACCTAATTATGTCAATAGAAAGAAAGTTTGAATAAACGGTTCATGATATTGTCACACGATTCTCTTGCAATGAAAAATAAAAAATAAAAAGATTGAGAAAAAATATTAAAATCAACTCAATGCATTATCAACAGGAAGTTTTATATCCGGTATTTACAAAAGAAATTCCATTTCTTTATCGCAATGGCTTTCTAAGACTGAAAGTTCATCAGCATAAAACAATAAATAACACTTCGAAACATACAACTGCATTCCTTGGAAAAAAATGAAGTCTGATATAGGTATTGCATATATATCTTTTGAATGTATTCGTGATAAGTCCCCTGACGTTTCACCTACGCCAATCGTCTCTTGGAAAGACCTTATAAGGTTTATCCTAAGTTATTAACAGTTATCTTTAAAGTTACTTTCCTATCCCTTCTAATTTCAGCTTACAAATTTCCGGCCAGAGCGTGTTTTTAGAATCACGGTTAAATGCAAATGAAGGAAGAGCAGTATTTAAAGTCGAAGTTCGACTGACTTGGTTAGACAGCCAGAGATTTTGACTAGCGCGCGATCGCCTTTTGGCTACACTCTCTCTAAGCTATTTCTACGCTCGGCCGTATTTCAGGTCCTCGAGATAGCTTCGCCCTTTAGTTAGCGTTTAAAGGGCCAACTCCTGTAGAATTTTGATAGCTTCGGTTATACCTTTTTAGTTTAGTTAAGTTTTATTTCTTAGTATTCTTGAGTTCAAGGCCAAGTAGAGGTTTTTATGTACGTCCTAAGAAAGGGCCAACTGTGAACTTTATTTTGATCAATAAAGGGTAATTAACTCTTCTCAAGTTTATGTTTCTGTCTACTGAACTAAAGCGATTATTCGCTAACAAGTTCTCATGGTTCCACACATTTAGCTGTAAATTTTAGGTTGGAACATTACAACCTCTTTCTAAGCGCAAACCCAACACAATTGATGGACCCAAGTAGTGGCAGAAGAAAGGAAATCAATATCCTTGGAAATTTTATGAAGAGCTATTCTATCATGGAAATCACGATGCAGACTTATAATCCAGAAAACGTCTATCAGATTGAACACTTTAAACATTAATTAAAGGCCTCCAAACTCGTTCTTTTTCTTTTCCAATGGCAGATTGTGAACAGTTACAGTGTAATACAGTCCATTAATCTATACAAGGCCGGATGGGGTCTTTATTATGGATGCACCTAATAGGTGGGCCACCATAGCCTCCTATGAAGGGACGGATAGTTACAACCATGCCTTCTGCGGGATTCGAACCCAGACCCTTTGGAATCGCAGTCAGACTTCCCTAATCACTATACCGTCTGGACGGCTCGACACTCGTTCTAAAAATGTATAAACATCTTCTGTAAAAATTTTGTGATTGTTAGTCATTGATTTGTAAATCCGAATCATTGTATGACCAGAGCATATACTACGATCGATGCAGTATTTTTCAAATCAAAGCATGAGAACAAGTGTGTGCATGAGCACTTGTAGTTATCATTATCTATCGTATGGGAGAATATAGTAATAAAAATAAGCAGTGTTTATAATTAACATTAATAACTATAAAATTTATAAACGAATTAGATTTTGTTTACAGAAGATCAACTGTAAGTGGCAGTTTACTTAGAGCTCTTTGCCATAACCCCAGTTCCATAGTTTGGAGGGAGGTCTTGTGCTGACCACATCCGTTTTTTTTATTGGCTTTGGTACAGTCTGAGGCAACTTAAAATTCAGTGTCGCATTTGTACTCTTCTTCCATCTTCATCATCTCTATATCATTATTGGCAACTTATCAACTAATATTTCACAAAAACCAGAAATTTAAATTCATAATGAATAAATTTCAAATAATCATATAAACGCAGCAAAGAATTTGAAAATGTTAAAACCAAAACATTTCAAACAAGCAAAACCCCCATTTCGAAATTACTGAAATTTAAAGAAAAATGAACAAAAACAGAAGAGGAATTCAATCAACCTCAATCCCATTTCATCAGGGGGGAGGAACTTAAAAATTAATTGAAATCTCTCTTCTACAAAAATCCTTGCTTTTCTGTATTCAGAATTAGCCTATGAACCATTTCAATGTATTTTAATTATAATAGTTCACCCGAAAATTCTGGCACTTCCCCAAAGCAAGGCAAAAACAAAGTAAATTCTAATAAGAATAATTAGAATAATCTTAAATTAAGAGAATTCTATTTTATAAAAAGAATTGAAAACGAAAGTGAAAAAAAAAATACTTCAGTGGAAAATTTTAAACAAAATGTTTACCTTTAAACAAGTAATCCATTGAATTAAGATGTGAGTGAATTCATAAAACATAGTTGAAAAAAAAACTAATTAGAACACACAAAAAGGAATTAAGAACTTCGAGGACTCTCATTAGACACTAGTCTTAACTATGAGATGTGAAACAGTAAGGGACGTACAGGTTTGCCATTTTGGCTTCATTGGAGAAACTAAAAAAAACCTTCGCTAGAATGTAATCGCTCAAAAGGCTAAAATCTTGTACGAAATATTTAATTCTGAAATCAAAAGAAAAACTTTTAAATATTTCAAAGAAAACTAATTTTTATTTTTCAAATTTTTATTTTATTTAGTCAAAGAAAAAGATTGCATATAAACTGAATGAAATTTAAGTAAATTCTTACTCTTGAAAAGCAAAAATGGGAATAAATAATATTATTTAGTGTAAAATTTTAATTAAATTTTAATATCGATTAATCCTTAAAAAAGACTCAAAAAGTTGCCTAAAATGCGATTCATTATGAATTTAAGTCTTGTGAATCTTGTGAAGCGAAATGGTATAAAATTAAACTGGACTTAATTGTAAATGGTTAATATTCTTTTGATTCACATATTCTCTATAATGTTTTTAGATGACTTTGCAAGAGAAAATTTAGATTGATTTCACTTAATCTTTTCAGAAGTTCACAGTTCTTCTGTATTTCTATTTATAAATAATATCCTAAACATTCTTTTGCGAGAAAATGGGAAAAAATATCTTGTTGCAAAGATTTCGCATCTCCGTCTCTTGTTGTTTAAATCGTAACTTTTAGTTTTTATTATTGTAATCTTCACGGAAAAAAAGTATTTCTAGTATCCGGTTGAAAGGAGATTGTTACAAGTTTGAAAGTTTTGTGGTGATGCTATTTCCTCTTTCTTCACAATTGTTTCGGAGTATCCTGACGGTGACGTCACAAATGATTTGATTCTCAAGTGCTTTTCATCGAATGTCCTGTTTCCGTTATTCCGCATCACATTTCTGAAATCTGAATTCGTTACTTAATTTTATATTTAGATTGCTTCCAGTTAAATAGTTATTTCAGTAATATTGCGGTTAGTGTTTCTAGTTATTTTTTATTAATGTAACGTACAGATGTTCTTAATTTAATAACACAATTTTTAAAAATAGGATTATTAAAAATAATTCATTCGATTTCTTCACTTATTAATCATATGTTAATTTGATGTACATCAAAGTAATATAAACATTAACGTACATTTGAATTATATACGCATAATGCCTTTCTTAACAAAATGTTCTGGCACTGTTGGATCAGTCTCATCAGGTTTAATAATATTGCTCCACAATTCACCGGATCTTACTCAACACGAGCTTTTCCCTTCGAGATATATTAAAATCCCTGTGTTCTTTACACGTTTGCTCGCAAACCTATATAATTTCAAAAACTGTGTTGTTATAACTGTGGAAACAATATCGAAAGATATGCTGGATGAAGTTTGGAAAGAATTTGATTATCGCCTGGACGTGGTTCGTATAACAAATGGAAATCACATAGAACATTTGTAAGTAAACCTCCGACAGTTTTCATTTCATTTAATTTATCTCTTTGTATTTAAAAATATCAAACCTAAAGCCATTTCAGATAGGAGAAATCATTTTGCTAATCTTGCATAGTCTATGAAATATATAACCATTCATGTTTTCTTAAAGTATTCATTTGTGAAAAACTAATTTAAAAAAAAAATCTTTTTTACTTCCTTGTACGAAGTATAAAGGAAGTATTGTAATCGCTAAAAGTTTCAGGCAGCATATTTCAAAGAAAATATCCATTTTAACCGCTAACGAATGAAATTTAACAATGTTTTTGCGTGATATCTGTACGTAAGGACAGAATAAAAGACTCTTTTCCTTCAAAAAAATTATAAAACTGCTTTAAAATGAATTCTGAAGAGAATATTTCGTGGCGTCTGTACGAACTTATGTACGTACGTATCTCGCATAACTCAAAAACAAGTAGCCTCAGAACGTTGAAATTGGTATATAGGACTGCTATAACATGTAGATGTGCACCTCGTATTTTGGTTGCAATCGGCCGCACCAAACGTATATAAATATATTTATATATATATCCACTCTGTTACCCGGGTCAGTGATCTCAGTTTCTTTACTCTTATATGTTTGTAAATTGTACATTTCTTGCTTTAAAAATGACTGAATTATGTTGTTCTTATCATCCGGTTAAGGTTTTTTATGCCTTTAGTAAATCTGTATGCAATATTTTTAGAATTATAAAAAATTTTAAAGTTGTTCAAGTGCCTAATAATGTTTTTGATGGCGGCCATTGCTTGTTTACATTTGAAACAGCAGAATAGTGGATTTGTTGCCAATCTAGAAAAACTTAGCTTCGCAACAACAAAGATAACGCCTTCATTTATTATTGCGAATTAAATCCTGCTTAATCCTTTCTGGAATTTTTTCGAGGAAATAAGTGTTTAAGATTTATTTCCTAATTTTTAATACAGATATTTTGACTTTTTATGTATTTTTGCCTTGTCGCGAAGTCAGAACTGAATTAATTGAATGAGAAGTATTCAATCGTCTGTGAAAAACTGTTTTTTTTTTGTTTTGTTTTGATATTATTAGAAGTATATTCCATAAAAGAAGGTAATACGCTGAAAAGAATGAAGCACAAATACAACGTTAGCACAAAATCTTTTTAAGACTTCTTTTGCCTCTGAAAAAATAAATAGAATCCTCTGTCGCCAATATATATCGTTTGGCGCATTTTTTTTTTTTTTTTTTTTTTTTTTTTTTTTTTTTTTTTGTGACATTGCCGAGTTTTATTATTTAAAAGTGACACTAATTTATTCTAACATACTTTTTAATTCATAATCGCCTTATTAAACATTTTGAATGTTGTTTTGTAAAAGGCTCATTAACAAAAATATACCTTTTACAAATGATACTAATTTTACAAATTTTCCAAAAATATTTCAACATAAGACATAAAATGAATTCAGTGGAACTTGATATGTTTTATCTAACTGGGTCAGCATTTCATCTACATATCACATTATCACCTTAAGAAGCTAAAAAAAGTGTCTCACTATAATCCAGATTGCTTTATTCTGTAAACTAAACCAACTAAGTACAGTTAAGCATCTCCTACGATAAAAAAACCATTGTTTCAAATTATTTTTGGTCTTCTGTCAAAATGGTTATCTTAGAAAAGGAATGTCAGATAGTGGCGTTTATTTATATGCTTAGAAACACTGGTCACTTTCAAATGTGGTCTTCTTAAAGAAATGCTCACCAAGAGAGAGGTGATTATATTTACTGTAAAGCAGGTGAGGGATCCATCTGCCTTTATTAGCCAAAAAAGTCTATTAGTCTCGAAATGGGATTTTGCAAAATGGGATTCACTATAAAGGCGTTGTGTCCCTTTTCATTCGAATCTGTTGCCATTCGTTAAAATGTAACATATTTATTTTTCAATTTGAATCTGTTTCTTGTGCATTAGCAAATTAAGCTATTTTACAGCAACAGATGCTGTTCTTAAAAATATTCGTTTTTTTCTTTTTTAATCGAGTCATTTAAATAATAAAAATGCATTTAATTCATGATGTATCTAATTCAAAATATTCAGTATTTTCATAGAATGACATTCTATATATGTATTTTTTTTTATTATCTATTTCACACTTTGTAAAACTTTAATGAATTTTTGTTAGCAATCTCAACAATTTGAAAGCGAGCAGTAGCAACACTTTACGAAAAAAATATTTTTATCCCAAGAGCACAAGTTTATATACGGAAATTCTGAAGATATGCTTTTTTTAAATACTATTTTGCTGTTGAATTGAATTTTATGTGGCGTAAGTGCGAAGAACGTAATATTTAATAAATAAAGTTAACATATAAAATGAAACGTTTTATAAGCTAAGCTCACAAAGAAAACTAAACATTGATATGATGAACTAAGAAAACACTGGGGGAAAAAAACGCGAATGTATGCCAACAATTAACATTGCGTCTTAAATTTTAAACATATGCATCTATGCTACTTTTAAATTTTTTAGCCTTAAAGAGCGTTAGCCCAGAAGGATTATTAATCTCGAAACGAGATTTTACGTTGAATCACTATGAAAGTCTGAATCACTTTTCAGATTGTTGCAACGAAATATTATCTTCTGGTATTATATTTAAAGAAATTAAGTAATGAAGGATCTGCATGAGAGTATGTTTGTATCTCGCATTGTTAAAAAACGACGGTACCTTGAGCCATCCAGTTTTAAATAACGTACTCAACGATCCGGACTTTCGCTCCTAGAAGTTTGAATTTTGCTTTATTATCTATTTTATATTTTATAAAATTTTAACGAATTTTTGATTAACAAATTGAAGGATTTCAAAGCGAGCAATCGCAACACTGTACCCCCCCCCCGGAAAAAAAAATTTCCAGCATGCGAGCCTGTCTATTTTAAATTCTAAAGATATGCTGTTTTTGAATAATTTCTGATGTTGCTGTTGAATTGAATTTTATATGGTTTAAGTGTGAAGAACATGATATTTAATAAATAAAGGTAACACACAAACAGCTAAAAAAACCCGCCTTTTTGGGCATAATTTAAAATCTGAAAGCTTTCAATTTTTTTCCCCTGTTGAATTTTATAGGAAGTAAATGCGAAGGAAACGATGCTTAATAATAGAGCTAAAAAAAAAAAAAAAAAAAAAATTGGGTTAACAAGAGCGAGTGCAACAGCAGGCTGGTAGACTGCGAGCTCAGCAAGAGTGAACTTTTGGGCGGCCGTTAACATCTGAAACCGTTAAAATTTTAGATTTTTTTACAATTTTTATACTTTATTTCAAAAATTATACACTTAAAGAAACAAGAAGGTATTTTTACTTTCATAGAAAAAAAAGGTCAAACAAAAATGCAATTTTTCAACTAAATTAAACAGTCAACTTATTTTTTTTTATTTGCTTAACGCATGGAAAAGTCCTATTTCAACTAAAATAGAAAAATGTAAATAATTGATTTTTGACATACAACTTGAATATAAAATCGCACGTTTTCTGTTTATATTTTTATTGCATATACGCAGCTAAACAATAAAAAATATTAGTTTCAAAGTAAAACTCATAAGTTATTTTTTTATTCGATTTAAAATGAAATGAAACATTACTTTTTTACAAAAAATAAAGTACTTAAATAATTTAAGAGCAAGTTTGAAATAATTTCCGGAAACTTATTTTCAGGGTTGTAAGAAGCATTTTTTCCGACGCTTTCTGAAGCAGTAGGCAACCTAAAAATTAGGCTGCCTTGAAGGCCAAGAACCAGCTCATTTCAAATAGTCAGATGAGTGAATCAACGTAGAACTTTCCAAATGAATCAGTGATTACTAGTGCAGAGTTTACTCTGTGAGTGATATCGATTATGTGTAAACTAATCATATGTTAAAGCGATTTGGTTTTATTTTGATTATGGCAGAGTACTTGAGAGCTATTTGCCTAAAGGGAGGGATGCTTTCGTAGAGACGTTTTAAGGAAAACTGGCTGCTCGTATACAGGTTACTAATGGGGAACCCACGAAAACGCCCTTGCAGCTAGCCCGTACGTGGGATTCGAACCTCGGACCGAACTCCATTATTCAACGATTTTACCGTTCGGCCAATGGTGAGCCACGTGTATGTTCTCCTTCAGCTGTTTACTGTATTGTAAGCTAATTTCATCTATCCAATAAAGAATTCATTTCATGATGTTCATCTGCTGTAGTTATTAAAGAAATCTTTATGAGCCCGTAGCTAGCAGCAATTTAAATATTTAAGTGTTTATTAAATAAGAAGTAACGGACATTTTTAATGGGCCAAAATATTAATGTAAAGCCTAAAACTAAATATCCCTAATAGTTTTCTCGTACTCCAGAATGAAGTAATCTTACATCTGACAAGCAAGACTGATTTAAAAAGTCGCATCTTATACTGGAGTTTTATGAGTTTTTAAGCTATTTTCTCTTGTCTGCGCTTTTGTTTGTGACATTTTCCCTGTATTTTTCCTGAATGCCACGAATTTTCTTTCTAGGAGAGAATATTGTGAGGTATGCTTCCTGCTTTATTTCAGCTCCAATATTTTTGTGTTTATTACTACTTTCCAAGGTTATAACCATAAAATATTCGAAAAATACGTCAGTTGAAAGCTCACGTTGTTGTAAAAGAGTTAAATAAATAATAATAATTTAATTAGTTAATACATGTGTGTAAGAATAATAAGAATAGTTTATAACAAAAATTTTGCTGTAATTTCGAACAGTTATTTACTTATAAATAGATGAGCGCGCTTCTCCATACACAAGATTTTCAAAGCTGAAACATTTTAACAGGTAGGTTGAATACATTTGATGCTTTTACTTGTTATATCACTTCAGTTTTAAAAATTACATTTAAGTAATACAATATAACAGTCTAACTGGAAGGGAAATATGTCAATGTGAAATTTCAAATTAGAAAAAAAAAAGCATTAGATTAGTGTAAGAATCCTGTATTAATTAATCCTGTATTATTAGAATAAAACTCCATTAATTTGAAGAACAATCAGACACAGATCCCCCTTCAAATATTCGTCCTCCTTTTCAAAATTTACTTCCAGTTTTCGCCTTCGAAAATTCGAATTTGGGATTGCCTTGGAGGTCAACAGAATGTTATATAAATTTATGCCAAGCTAAGGTTTTTTTTTTTTTTTTTTTTCATATAAACTGACTTTTCGTGCAAAATGGAACGTTGTGTTATAATTAAACTACGCAGAGCAGTATAAATAGTACGACGTCTGATAATATTATTATACGTGTGTTTAATGCACATACCAGTGGAAAGGTACGTTAAATTAGGTTATCTGAATGTGTCAAAGCACACGAAGACTATCTCTCTAAGAGGAATGATGTCTTTATAGTGGATTTCTAAGAGGAAATAACTCATATTCACATTACACATGAAGGAAACCGATAGAAACCAACAATGCGGCCAGTCCTTTTGACTGGGATCGAACTGCCTATAACTATTGAATTACTAGTAAAAATAATAAAATGCAGATAAAAAGAATATGTTTTATCAGAATTTTCAGAGCATGTTCATAGATTTTTAAGTCTGTGTAACAACAATATAACTACAGTATAATCTTTTAGTTTTCATTATTAATATGTTTTATCATATTAAATCTTACATATAGGGGGGGGAGTATTAGCAATTGCCTGTAATTAATAATATTTCCTAACAAAGAAAATGCTTGACAATTTTAGCTTGACATAACGAACACAGGAGGTAATAAACACACAAATCTAATGAAACAATTCAATGTCCTGGGCAAGTTGTCAGCTTGTCGCAAGAACCCCCCCCCCCCCGGTGTTTAGTCCCCAAGCGAATTTGGTATTCATTTTATCGACCCACTCAAGGGAAGAAAGGCGAGTCAAGCTTGGCCAGCCCGCGGATCGAACCCCGAACCTGTGGTTTAGCTCCTCGACGCGTGAGCCACTATTTAAACATATAGATTTTATTATTATACATTAAAATACATTTAAGCATATAGATTTTATTATTATATTATTTATTATATATAATATTGACGCGAAAAACAGCATCCAAAAATAGAGTAGTACCGTATATTCCGAGATACTAGCCAATTTAGATAATTTAGATTTTTCTCAAAAAACGATCCGTTTACAGAGTTAAGAACGATTGTTATTTTAATCAAAAGGAAAGTATTAATTGTCTATAATACCGCTTTTATTTTCTATCTACTTCTTAAATTCGCTCCCAAAAATCTATAATTTAGCTCTGTCATAAGCAGGAGAAAATGATCCTGTTTATGTTCGCGAAGTTTAAGCAGAATGGTGCAGAATATTTTGCTTTTAATTTTCTAAAGTGCGATGAATGTTTTACTAATTTAAATTTTTGATTTATGGATGTTATAACTTTTTAAAACAGAATCTGCAATGTTGAGATTATTTTGATATAGATCTGTATTTGTTTTTAGGAAACTCTATTGCTGTAAGGATTAATGTTTAAAGAACTAAAGTCTGTAGTCACGTTTCTCGAATATTTAATGTAAATCGTATGCAAGTCTTTTTAATGTGGAAATTGCTTCATGAAAATATCTCATCCTTCAAGCAGATAGACTCTAATGGTTGCGGAAATAAATAACTTAACTTAATCTAACCAGAAGACTATTGTATTTCTGAGGTTAATCTTTCATAAAAATATATGCTATTCTGAATTTCCGGAAAGTAGGCTCTCCACTCTATTGGAGGTAGTGGGAATCAGGAGTAATAATTAACTGTGAGGAATAATTTAAATTTTACTTTGTGTGCACAATAGTACTAATCACTACAAAGAGAAAAATTATGTTAATTTTTATAGAAGAAAAATATTAGCTGAATACACCAACTTTTTTGTTGCTTTTGAATTTAAATTACAGTACTCTGGTGATGTTTGATATTATAGTAATAAATGTGAGCATTTTGGAAAATGAATTTCTCATTTCAAAATTTACATTTTATAGGGTGTCTCTCTTTCTCATTTTTTTTTTTTTTTTTTTTTTTGCTTTATGTTCGTATATAGGAAAGGCTTAAAATAAAGCTAACGGATTGTTATTTTGTATAATATTATTTCACTACAAAGAGAAAGATCGCAATATTTTCCTAGAACTGGTCTCTAGTTAGCTATAGAAATATTAAATTAATATCTGGGTTTCACAAAGCAAGGTCTAAAAGTGAATTTATTTAAGCATGTGATTTCATGTTTTCAGTGAATTTTTTCTTCAGACGACGTTGGAATAGATAATAGATTTGGTTACTGTCCTTTACAAATGTTAATCTTCTAGACTCAAAAAGGAATGCTTTAAAAATAAATAAAAAAAAGATAAAAATCTAAAAGGTTTCAGATTTTAAAAGAGCAATATCGCAAGATAGTTTTAAATTGAGCATCATAATGCGAGAAATATACATACATTTATGCGGATTTTTCATTATTTAATTTCTTCAAATACAATGCAGGACTAGTATTTGGTGGCAACAGTTTGAAAAGTGAAACGGACATTTATAGTGAACCAACGCAAAATCGCAAAACGAAAACAATAGTCCTTCAAGGACAAAGCCCCTTTGGACTAAAAATATAAAAGAAACTGCACTTATTAACTAAATAAATAGAATCATTCACTTTTTAACAATTTACAAAGTTATTTGTAATGAAGAGTTTAAAAAAAAAATGCATTTTTTGCATTAGCTGTGTTTCCAAAATTTTTTCATCATTACTTCTATTCTTAATAGCTTCTAAGAATTTTTTCAGTGTGCAGTCATTAAGAAAATTTGGCTGGCCATTTCCCAGCTAGAGACATCATTATTTGAAAAAGTTAGTTTATGCTGGTTTGGGGATAAATAAAGGAATGTACGGTCTTAATATTCATCAACCTAAACGTTACGTAAAATCTACATATTTTTATATTTTATACTCCCCCCCCCATCCACAATATTAAGTTTGATTGTGCGATCTGAATTCTGTGTATAAATGAATAATTTAGAGGAATAATTGTGTCGCAATAAAGATAAATACTAAGATAAACAACAATCGCTTTCGTTGCTTTCCATTCAGAGAAAGCGCATGAAATTCTATACGCGCCGACTGTTTCTGATGTATTAGTTATCATTTGCTATGATATAGTTAAAATTAAAATGATTGAATATTACTTTTTATCTGCGCTGTTTTATCTAACTTGCTGTCACTCGTCAAATCTGTGAAAAGCTGGTCGCCTGATAAAGGATAAAAACAGATTTCATCGTAGATTAATACACTGGAACCTGAAAATTTTCTCATGTACTTGCTTTGTCATAAACAGCGCTAAAATGTCAACCAAGGTGTATGAATACAAGCTAGCCGTGGAGTAAGTCTTATGTTTCAGAATTTTTTTCTCTTATATAGATGTATTTCACTAAATTATAGCGATTACATACACTATACCTAAATCGGCAATTAATCCATCGATTAATTGTTTCGTTAATTGATTGCAGCAAAGCTTTTGAGAGTTAAACTTCTAAATGGAGAGAGATCTTCGCCAAAGAATTGGAGCTTTTTCCATGTTTATATTACCCGAAGAAAAGATCTACGAAAACAGACATGCATTTAGCGCATTCTGCTACCCTGAATCGAAACTCCTATGTCAGTTAGATGCTTTAGCCAAGCAAGCACTAGCAGATGCTTTCCTCAGACATTACAGGAAATAGAATCTTAAAATTCATATCGATCTTGCATTGCCTTCGAGTTCCTTGAATGTTTTTGTTCTCTTTAGCTTTGCAACGTATTTTTTTAAAGACTTATTTTCTTGGCATTGAAATTTACCCCTTTATTCAACACTTTATGAAAACATCATGTCACACACACATCTTTCAATATTTGGATATTTCCGTTAGAAGGAATTAACGTACTCTTTACAAAAGAAATTAAAAATGTAATTTCATTTAAGACTGCATAAATTATGTTGTAATGCAAACAATGTTGAACCAGCCTTCTACCTTATGGAGCGATGTCATTATGAATGAAGAAGCTCGGACTTTCCTTCATCAAAAATACTTCTTTAATACGTCGAAACCACTTTATATGCTAGATTTCTCACTTTTTAACCCTGATGTTTTTCTCTTATCAAGTTGGTTCTCAAGATCAACGCTTTCTGACATTTCAAGCTATCCTAAATAACGCGATAGCCAATTTATGAAAAATACCAAAAGTGGCATGCTACCAGTGTTTTTTGGAATGTCAGGAGTGCTGGAGTACAGTTTATATATCATAAGAAAAGCTCTCGCCAGTTAGTCTGCAGCTATCTGTTGCCGTAGAAACGAGCCTTGGCCCATTTTCCGTAGGGGTGTCTTGAAGACGAATGATAACTCTTTTCTCCTCAGCCAACAGTGGCCAAAAACAAAATAACAACAAAGTCCATATTTGAAATATACTAGCCTTGTTGCTATAGCGACCGCCACCCGAGACAGTAAATGTCCTCATTTTGTTACTTTGAAGCTGACTATGTTAATAGTATTTTACATGTCAAATAGAATTCTATAAGCATTTATTTCTAACTCATTAAACACAGGAAGAGTATCCCGCAGAAATATTATTTCATTAATCTGCATGTTAGTTTTCTAATATTCTTTTTACCATTGAATAATAAAGACTATTTCAAACTTAGTTTCAAAATTGGAATTCAAAAATAGGAAGGATATTATTAGATAATTATTTATTTCCATTTTATCTAAGCATTCCCTGTTCTTTAGGCTGACTGAAATTTTGTCTAAGAAGCTTCAATAACTTTTGATTAAATTATTAACTGATTTTACCTCATCAGTGAAAGAAGTTTAAAGTTAATAGATTAAAAATACACTACTTTTACAACGTTTGAATTTCGTTTTTACCTGTAAAAATGCTCGAAATATTTTTCTTGATGAATTTTTTCATTAAAATATAATTTCTATAATATTGTCTAATTATTGGTAGCTTTCTGTTTTTTTTTCGAAGTCTGATACTTCCATAAATGTTAAAAATTTGAATTGAATTGAATTTATGTTCTATTTGGGCATGTGTATGCAGCCTCCTGCATACGAACTATCCGAGCATGTTTGCTCTTAGAGCATCAAGGAATCGGTCAAACTTACATCAAGCAGAAATTTTATGGAAAGGTTTCATATATAGTAATTTTATACTGAATTTAATTATTTTACCACGGATTTAATTTTCAGTTCATTTAATTGCTTCATTTATGTTATTATATTATATATTTAACTAATTGTTATAGAAAGAGTAGCAAAAAGATGACAATTAAAAACATATTTGCATACATCATTCAAGCAGAGTAATTCGTTTTTAATTCTGATTGTGGTAAAGTAAGCTCAAAATGAGTTTTATTATCAAGTATGATGCTTAGGGATGTGTCTTCTTGTTTTCAGAGTGTTTCTTCCATAAAAAGAAGGACAATTTTGAGTAGTTTTTATGAATTTGTTACACTCATTACATGTGTCTTACATCTCTAAAATATATGCGTATACATTTTATAGATGCGTTAGATCTATAAAAATATTAAAAATGTTGAAAACATCAAAAAACTCGATGAAAATAGTAAATTTCTTGTAAGGGACTGAAGTTCAAAAGTATTTGGCATGTGCTCTGCTACAATGTATGCTTTCACTGACAACAATGCTTGTGTTTCATATAAATTACCTTGCATAAATATTTTAACATAATCATGCAAAATACAAATGCTCTAAACAAGAGGTTTTTTTATATTCATCAAATCTGATATTTCATGACATTTTTTTCATCCTTTACACATAAAGTACGGTATTTGCTGGTGTATAAGACGCACTCCCTCTTTTATACACACTTTTCAAGGATAAAACTTTATTCCTGATCATTATAATGAATTTACAATATTTTAAATGCAAAGTAATACATTCTGCAAATACCCAATCTATCTGGGAAAGAACATCTTTTAATTGTCTCCGTCAAAATCTAGACACTCATCTCCAGAGCTAAATGAAGAGTCACTTGAAACCTCTTCTAAATCAGCATCTGAGTCTTCATACAACAAATTGTCCTCTATACCATCCAGAGCATTATTAATGTCACACTCCTTAAATGATTTAACCGCTGTCTCTATTTTCACAGCATCCCATGAAAATAGCATAACTCCAAATAGAAGAAATTTTCAGAAGGCTCAGGTGCTAGGCACTTCTACAGGCTCCTAGGCTGGGAAAGCCTAATGAATGCAATCAAAACTGAGTATCGATGTATAAGACACACCCATTTTTCAGACCTATTTTCAAAGGAAAATTGCGTCTTATACGCCGAAAAATACGGTACTTTAATTAAATTCTATATTATTGTGAATTTTAAATCATGTCGTGAACCTTATGGAAAACCAAAATATCAATAATATAATTTTGCAACCTTCAAAGAAATATACTTTAACCTTCAAAGAAATGCTCCAGCAATAGCAAAATAAAGCAATTGAATGCAGATACAATGTACGCGGGTGTACCTTTATAGGAAAGAAACAAGCACCGCAAACCATATGAAGCACAAAATAGATCACTCACAAGTAGAGTAAGGGGCTCCTATCTGTTTATATCGGTTAAATAATAGATAACCCCTACATTTCTATGTAACATAAGATCACCAATTACCTGATAAGTGAACACATATAATAAATTGCCAGCATTGAGTTGGTAAAGTATCAACAATGTAATGTATCATGGAATGAAATTCATGTAAACTAATTATTGTAAAAACACACGAAATTGCATACAATGAACTGACAAAAATAAGTTGGCAATGTATCAGCATATGTATGCAGCTATATCTAAAAGTACGTAGTACGCATAGGTATGCAGATGAAGCTATTTTTTCTTTTGTTTTCAGACTTATTTATTTATGTCTTTTTTATTATTTGATATTCTTTTCTAATTTTGACTGCTGTTTGTAAAAAATGGATGTAAACAAGTCATGACTGTAGGCATGATCTAGATACTAGAAATAAGTTGCTTCTAGCCACCACAATTCATAATGTCATGATCAATTTTTACATGCAAATAACAATGCACTGCTGGACAATAATGTAATTTCTGAAAATCAATTAACTCAAAAACATACGTTACAGCACATAATGAATCGTCAAAATTGAGCTGTTAAAGTTTCAGAACAACTTTACAGCAATACTTAAATGTAAGCTTTGTAAACAATTTTATAGTTCTTAATTAATTCTGACAGTAAACAGATCATGTTTTCAAAAATGATTTGTAACGTGGGAACATCATGCCAGTTTTTAAAGCAATATATAATGTCCTGAAACATGTTGCCTGTACCCACTACAATAGATAACATCTTGAATATGCACCTGCACAATTATGTATATCGCAATGTATATCATGTAATTTAATCCCTTTTCCTTGAGCTAATTTAACGCTGAAAGGTAGGAGTACCGTCTTGCCACCAGCGGTGGCACTACAAGTACTGCCACCGCTGGTGGCAGTACTTGTAGTGCTCGCTGGAGTCACAATTTCCCGTCACGACTCGAGGAATGATGTCAGAATGTTGTTAGTTTTTTAGTTAGTGTGTGGGGCTAATACCTACTTTTACTTAGGATAAATATTAGGTAGCCTCCTCACTTCTACATAACATAACATAATATAATATACTTTTTCAGCTAAAATAACTGGTAATTCACAAAAATAAATTGCTAGAAATCTTACGGAATGTTCAGTATTTTGCACCAAACCGTGTCACATCCTCAGCTCTCCTCTGCTCATCCGCCGTGCACCTCCATACCTTCGCTTAAGATATAGCTACTGTTCTCTCTATAAATGCAAAGAAGTTCATCTGGTTCAGAATCTACTAAACAGAAGAGTTTCTAAATATCTGAAAGTATAGATAATAATAGTAAAAATAGCAAGAGACAGTAAAAATTCTTAAGAAGCTTTCAAATTCATTTCCAAAACATCTTTCTTTAATAGGAAATGAGAGCTGAAGGACATACTTTTTTTGACAAATGCTCAGTACTTTTTTCCCCTTCGTAATCCAGCATGAAATCCACAGAAACTTTTATTTTCTGCATGCAGTCAATCGATTTAATCTTATCTCCATTGTTCTGATCTGCTGTTACGATACGATTCGAGGGAAAAAAGTGGAAATTGCCGTATACTGTGAATGAATCATATTTTTACATATGCATTGCGCTGTTATGAGCCAATGATAAAAAGCGTTTTCATTATATTTGACATACTTTATTTATTTCCCACCTTTATCGAAACTGCGCTCTAGACTACTTACGGAAGTGTGAAATGTTCACAAACTCTTAAATGAGTACCAATTTAATGAGAATTTTTTTATAATTAACAAATTTTTATTACCACCATTAGGTGTTATTAGTCTCGAAACTCACTTTTTGTCCGTATCACTTTTGTGTCCGAATCAATTTTCAAATTGTTACAACCATATTTTATTGCGATGTATTGTTAAAAAAATTTAAATGGCGTTTTTAAAGTAGCAATGTATGCAAGGCTATGTTTGTGTTCTTTCCTAAGAGAATTATTCGTATCTAATTATTAAGAAACGGTGTGAAAGGCCATGGTTTTTCGATAACTAAAGCTACGATTGGTAATGCTGTCCACAAAAAAGGAATAAAACGTCAAAATTTAGCTTCAAATGGAAAAATTATTCCAAATACGTATCCACGGAAGAAACGGAATGTTTCGAATGTTACAAAAGTAAGATCCTTAATGTTAAAAGAAAATCCGCCAAGTCAAAGGACAGTTGCAAAATGATTAAAATGATCAGTGTCAACTGTAAAGAAAGTGATTAATTAAGATATAATAACACGCCGAACAAGTATTAATTTAGAAGTCGAATAACAAGAATCAGCGTTCTATTTTCAAATTCAAACTAGTCCTGTGATAATTTGAAAATATAACGCTAATTCTTGTTATTTGATTAATGCTAATTTGAATTTTAAAAAGGCGAAAAAATATAATGTCCATCCTCTTTCTCCACTATATATGAACGAATGCGGAACGCGCTGCAAAGTTCTTCATGAGAAACATTTATCCGGAAAAAGTGGAAAAATGTTCTGGCAATAGACGAAGCTTGTGTGTACTTAAATGACTGCAATAAAAAGAGATCCATTTATTACCGTGAAAGAAGAAAAAAGTATGCTAAAACATAGTTCAAGGAATCTAAAGAAAACTTTTGTAAGGGATTTGTGGTTGTTGCTGATTTTTCACATAACTGAAAATTAAAAATAGAGATCGGAGGAAGATGTTCAGATCAACTCTACATATTATCAAAAACATATCCTATACCCAATTTTCAAATATGAAATAACTTCTAACCGATTGTTTTTACCGAACAATGAGATTCAAAGTATCTATTCAAAGTATCAATAAAATTCAAAGAATTCTAAGATTCAAAGTATCTTAGAATTTTTTTAACTTTTGTGATTGTCAAAAGTTGACTTAAACAGCTTCATACTTAATAACCCTTTTTCTAGAGTATAATAGCTGATGTTTGTTTACTTTTGTTTAATCCGCAGCGTAAGAGGCTTCCTTGTGACACTTTCTTTAAATTCTGACTAGAAGAGAAGTTTCCGCTTCCTTATGCAGGCTAAGCAGTTTTTCTCTTGATACATCTTTCTTAACAACTAATGAATAATTTATTATTTTCTTCGATTCAGAAAATTTATTATTGAGATGTCAAAAATTTAGATGCATTATTCAAATGAAGTAGCAATAAGCTGAAAAATATATCTAGAAACCACTTCCTTTTTTTCCTGTTAAAAACTCTGAAGATAGCAAATTCTAAGCATATTTTCTCAGTTGATATCATACCAGAGTAATAAACTTGAACGATCATTTTTACTCATATCACTTAAATTGTTTTAAAACTGTTTCGGAACATTAAAAGTGGAAAAAATTTTAACTAAATAAATACATGAAAATTTACTCTTCGTTAAACACCAAACATTATAAAATTTAAATCAAAGTATCTTAGAATTTTCTTAACTGTTGTGGTTGTCAAAAGTTGACTTAAATAGCTTCATACTTAATAACCCTTTTTCTAGAGTATGGACCCATTTTCCTACTTAAATAGCCTTTTTCCTGAAGCAGAGGCTCTCTAAAGTCTTTTTTGTAATTTATGTATATTCAGAAAGAATGTTTTTTGCGTTGAGCCCATACTTCAAGAAAAGTTTTTTTTTTTTTCATAACTTAGGTATATTCAAAAAGAATGTATTCTTGCATTCTTGAAAATACTTGAAAAACATATAATAGTGTGTTTCCAAAAACCTTTTTGATAACTGCTTTCCAGATATCCAATTTTATGATATTTATAAGCCAGTAAAAATTAATTTGCTTATTTTAATTTTGTACTAGCGGGCAAGCCTGTCAGATGAGCGGACTGTAGACAAAATAAAATTTATAAGCTCTATGTGCATCTGGAAACGAAAATGTTTAAAAACATTTCATATGAATAAAATCAGTTCATTCTTTCCAAGCAACAATCAAATTGTAAATAATTTTTTGTTGCCAAACCGAGAAACAAAATCTTTGACACTTCAGATTAATACGTATGACGTCATGGTTTAAATTTAATGTAATATAACAATTGGTTGTTAATATTGTAAGGATCTTAAGTTTTACTAACGTTTATTTTATTTTAAATCTTTACTATCACTTCTTATTTTCTACTTCCGGCCAGAATTAAAAGCGTTAACTTATTTATGCAAAATTTGTCTGGCGAACGCCAAGTACTTAAGTTGTGGCTTTTTGCCAAGCGAGAGAGAGGAAGGAGTTAGTCGAAGCAGGCCGCTTGCCTTAGAAGTTTTACTCGGTTGCTGTTTGCCTTCCAGGCCAGAGGTTTAATCCTCGTGATAATTTTAAACGTATTGTAGTGTTAACAGTTCTCTGTACTACATACGGCTTCCTGTTAATATCCGGCCAATCTTACACGTCGGCCCTTGTTGATTATTCCAAATTTAAGTTAGAGTTTAGTTATATTTTTATATTCTTACGTTCAGACCACAAGTAGTTGGTCTCTGTATTCCGAAGTACGGAAATTATTGTAAAGAGTGAAAAATAAAAGGTTTCGTATACCCTTCCTGTGTATCTTGTCTACTTCCCACAGTTATTGAACATAGCTTTAGTAAGCTCCCTGTTCCGAGTCAGGTCTGTGCATGTTCCCAAAGAAAGTAAGGCGGAACATTGAACCTGATAATATCAAGAAAAGAATTAACGTGGCAATAACATATCGTGTCAACTTTCCTAACCTGAAACCAAAAAGTTGCCAACAGCAGCTAGTTATTTAAACTGCTAACATTAAAGAAAACTTTCGACATACAATGAAATCACGTAGAGTCGCGTGCTTTTTTTCGTCGTCAGAATATAACCCTATATAAGCATAGTATGTTTAATGTTTGGCAGGGCTATTTTTATTTCATATTTTGTAAAACTTAAAACTTTTAACAAATTGTACGATTTGAAAGCAAGCACTTTTCGAAATAAAGCAAATTTTTATCTCCAGCGCCCGAGACTGTTGCCAGTCGGAAAAAAATGAGTGCATAAATTAGCATTTTCAAGGTTTCTAATTAATATCCCGGCTAGATAAAGTCGTACGAAGATGAGAATAGTCGAAATGTCTTCCCACGAATTTTTGGAATCCGGGAGTATCTCTCTCGAAACTCAGCTCTCCGCCTTTCCGGACGAGATAATGCCACAAACAAACAAACAGGGGCGCATAGTTTTACTCTTAATACACTCTGCAAAGAAACTACGAGAATTTTCATATTTGATCTACGATCTCCAGAACTAGTGGACAGATTTTTAATAAAATTTAATGTGAACATAGGTTGATATAATACAAACAAAATAAACATTCAACAGTTGTAATAGACACACATGTTTGCGTGTAACACTCATGAGAGTTCTGAAGGTCTGAAACAGCGGTTGCAGAAGACAAAAAAGAAATGGGTTAACAGGGGGTATGGTCCCCTCTTACAGCCATACAGTCCTCGCAGCGTGATGTCATACTGGAAATAAGTCAGTTTATCAGTGCCTGTATCAATTGCTCTCACTCATTCAGCAACTCTGTTTTCAGTTCCTGAATGATTCTCTGAGGGGGTTTGCGAGTTGCAACTGCCTTCTCCAGAGCGTCCCAGACATGCTCTATAAGGTTGAGGTCTGAAGACCTGGTTGGACAATCCATCCGGCGAATATCCTCACTCTCGAGAAATTCGTCGACCAGAAGAGCTCTATATGCCCTCGCGTTATCGTCTGTAAGATGAACTCGGGGCCCATTGCACCCCGGAAAAGGCGAACATAGGGCTCCAAGACCTCATCCCTATACCTCACACCAGTCACAGAGCCTCTGTCAATGACGAGAAGAGGTGTGCGGCCATCCAACATGATGCCTGCTCAGACCATTACACAGCCGCCGCCATAATTGTTGATTTCGCGGACATTAGAGGGTAGGTAGCGGGTCCCTGGCTTTCTCCATATGAAAGTACGGCGAGAATCGATGTTTAGGCTAAAACGGGACCTTTCGGTGAACAGAACGGTCGCCCATTGCTCCGTACTCTAATCACTATGCTGCCTGCACCATGCTAATCGGACTCTCCTGTCCATAGATGTGAGAGGGACGCAAACAGCCCGTCTTCTGGCAAACAACCCTTTCTCATTGTCTTTTGGAAATAGTCACCCTTGTTACACGGGTTCCTGTGGCTGCATACAGGCCCCGAGAGAGCTGATAAGCTGTAGCCCCTCTCAATGGACAAATAGCGATCTTCTCTAGCCGTCGTGGCTCTTGGACGACCTTGCCCAGGCATTCTCTCGATGGATCCAGTATCCTGGAACTGTTTCCATAGGTTAAACACGACGCGCGGCGTTAAATTAAATTCTCTGGACTTGCGACTGGCCTGCCTCAAGCCTTCCCATAATTCGCCACCTCATTCCATTATCTAAACATTGGTGGCTACTCATTTTTACTGTTCCGATGTGAATTTAACGGATTGCTGCAAGATAACACGAAGAAATACGCCGAGGTGTGCTAGCGAACGCAACTCGTCTTACCCTTCACGCTCTTATAAACCCTGTTTTTCTGCTGATTCCGCCTACACACACGTGTACGCTTGCGTATTTGCCGTACAAGATTTTCATTTTTGTCTAAAAGCAGTGGTGTTTCCTTCAATTCAGTTCTTTTCATGCAATTCGATAAAATATGCAAATTCTCTTAATTTATTTCACCAGTGCAGTACAGATTTTTCTGTGCTAATGAAAATCTTTAAGAGTTATTTTCGTCAAACTGTACTTAAATTATCTCAGCTGAAGGAAGATTCCAAATTTTATATTGTGTTGTTTTTAAATTGTACTCAAGTACAACATTAAGCTTGTTTTCGCAGCATGTAATGTCAACAGGAGCCAGGTTTTGTTAGAAAGTCGTTCATGAAGGCATCTCTCCCAATAGACAAATATTCTCAAAATACTTTGCAACAATTAAATTAATCTAATCCAATGTAATATTAAGTTTAATATGTAATTCTAAAGCTACTTTTTAATACACTGTATAATTTTATGCTCTTAAAGAAGTAAAATAATCGTTCTTTCTTAAATTGTGCTTAAATTACCCTCTCCAGAAAGCATTAAAAATTCAACTAGCTGATGTTAGACGAAAAAAACAAAACTTCAAGATACCAGTTTGTGACACATTTGTGACATAATAAGTGTTCCTGATAAGAGTTCGTTGACAAGCTAATAAAGAAATTTTCAAGACGATGTAGCAGTAACAGATGTCCTTCTTCCACGGTATCTCACTTTATAAGCAGCTATTTTAAAAGTCCACAATGCACTCTTGTCGGGGCTGTAATAACAGAGTTAACGCCCATTTAATGGCAAATATATCGATCTGAGGACTGTTTTTTAAAGTTCCTATTTGTACGTATTGATATCTGCACGTATAGATCTGATATAAAAATGAAAATATGTATGCGAAGAATTAAATTGTAATTTTAATCCAATTAATGGGAGAATGTTCTACAGGATTTAAATGATATAGGATAGACTCTCTTTTCAATCATAATATTCGCAGCTGCTCAAAATACAGTGAGCATTTGTCCTGACCATCTGCCTAAGAGACCAGCTCGGAAAGTGACCAATGTTTCTGGAAACATAAATAAACATCTGTTTGTCGACTTCCTCTTTCTTAAACGATCACCTTCACAGAAGACTAAAATTCTCTACAACCATGGATGGTCGTCTTAGAGAGGGTTTATTGTAACGATGCAGTACACTCGAGACTGATAATAATTATTAAATCATCAAGTTAGGAAATATTGAGGGTAACAAAAAGGAAATTCAATTTTTCTAATAAGAAAGCATATAAAACAAAAAATAAATAAATAAATAAATAAAGTCCAAATTAGCAATTGCAAATAATTTTCAAAATCTCCCATTATTTACTCAAACTAGAGCTTGTTCTTATGTTCCGGTTAAGGATTTTATGTCTTTAATTAATCTACATGCTTAGTTGTAGAGTTATCAACAGTAAAATGTGTTTAAGTTTCTTTAGGCTAAATGTGTCAGCTATGTGTTTACATTTGAAACCCTTCGTAGTGTAGTATGCTTTTTTAATTGAAAATAACCTTCCCAAAGATTTAATTCTAAAAATTGTAATTGATACTTTCATGTGTTTGGACTGGGAGTTTTCAAAATATTTCCCTTGAAATTTTGAGGCTGGAAAGGAAAATTGAATTTATAAACCATACTCAGTTGAAATGATTAATTTCAGTTATTTACCATGAAATTCTCTAGAAGAACTTGCTGTACTATCAAGCGACAAAGAGTTAAGTTTTCAAAAATACCGTAAGAAGTTTGGCTGTGGGTTAGGGCAGAATTCACGATTATTTTTTAAATGGCCCTAAACATACTTATAAAATATTCTACTACTGCAACTTCCTGATATGTAATCTAATGTTTTCTATCACGTATTTTTGCAAAGAGGCATTTTAAATCATTAGTGATTAAAAAAAAGTCGGTGTCCGCCAAAAATATCGTGGCAAATACATCGCAGACGAAAACGTCGCAGACAAAATAAGGCAAAGTAAAAGGTCATCGTACAAGACATTGTGGGAGAGAAGAAAGCAAGGAGGAAACATCGCAGTCCTAAAAAATCGTGCTACAAAATACCGTCATCGAAAAAAAAAGTTATTAAAAAATTTCGCAGATTAAAAACAGTCTTCGAAAATATCGTGGTTAAATTCGCTCATCAAGTGACATTGGTCACACACCCTGCATCTGCTATCCTGTCTCCACGAGAACTACGTTCGGCATTTCCTTACCTGCAGCGCTCCTAAAAGCACCAAAGTTCGATATCCGGAACACAACCTGCAATTTCGCAGGTTAATCGCGGCAAATAAAGCGAGTTGGAGTTGGAGATCGTGGTTAAAGTAAAGCATCTACAAATAATCGCCTGATGATGATAACATCGCATACATACGCTTTCAGGCTTTAAAAATTCCCAAATTCGAATAATGATTTGTGATCGCAAGAAGCATTGAGAAATATTTTTACTTTTATAATTCATATTTTTAAATTAACTAATACATTTTTGCTGAAAAATAAGAAGGAAATTTAGGCATTCAAAAATTGAAAATAAGTAGCAAAATAATGTTATATATAACAGTTAAAAGAATATTAATATAGTAAACTAATAAGGATAATTAATTAATTAATCTCCTCTTTTATAAAGTTTTATTGGCAATTTCCCATGAAAATCCCATGAAAAAATATTAGAAAAAGTTTTTTTTTTAATTTGTTCAATAAACGATTTTATAATCCGTGAAAAGTCGAAATTTTGTACTAATACATATTTCGATATTAAAATTTTAAAATCTCAGACGTCGAACAGATGAAAAAACGAAAAGCATTTTTGAAAATTCACCAAAAATATGAGATATGATGCTTAAAACTTGATACAAATTTCAATTAAAAGATACTTTTTCGCTCTACTTGATGGCGCAAACACTAAATTTTTGAGATTTTTTAGCTTGTTCGTCAAATAAAGATGTGTGAGGAAACTCGTTTTAACATTAAATTTGTCGTTAAGTTTTTTTTTAAGTTATTAAAGTTTAGTTTAGTTTTTTTTAAGTAGTAAAAAGTTAGTTTTTTTTAAACTAACTTTTTAACTAACACCACAAAGGTGTTAGTTTTAAACTAACACCACAAAGGCATGCGGAAAAGAGTTTTTTTAAAACTAACTTTTTACTACTTTTTTAGTAAAGTTCGTAAATTTAGTTTAAAAAAAAAAGGAGGACACGTGAAGAATGAGCAGTGCTTTCACCGGGACTCGAACCATGGACCTCTCGAGTACGCGCCGAGTGTGTTACCGTTACACTACGAAGGCATGCTGAAAAGAGGGAGAAAATATCTTATATAGTACTCCTTATAAAGGGCAGCTGAGGATTAGGGGACCCAGTTAACGATGGTGACGAATTATTGTCCACCACCTTTTAGTTCGAGCGCCTCTGTAGAGTCATTAGGAATTTTGAAACAGGAGACGTGAAAAATGCGCAGAATCCTAGCGGGAACTTGAACCCTGGACTTCTCAAATACACGTCGAGTATACTTCCAATTCCACCACAAAGGCATGCGGAAAAGAGGTAGAAAATACCTTCGAAATTTTAAAAATTCTAAATAGAATTTTAAAAACCGCTTCGCTACATTGCATTTTCATCCACAATCAGTATGTGTATAAAGTTTGAAGTCGAGTAGGTTAAAAATCGATGGCAAACTTTCAACCATAGCAACAGACACCATAAGTGAACAAAATAAAAGCTTGTAAAATTGGTTTTAGTGTTAAATTTTAAAAAATCTGATGTGGTCAGCACACGACTACTCTCTAATTATATGTCTAAAATAGCAACGAACTTTTAGTAAAACATAATTTCTTGTTGATCTTTTGTAAACAAAATCCAATTAATTTGTTGTTACAATAAATAGAAAGATTTATAATAGGAAATTTTTGATTACATTTTATTAGCATAATTGCCCACCTTTAAAAGTTAATTTTTCTAAATTTATATAAGCAGATGTCTGTTCCTTTATTTATTCTTATAAAAATTGTATTATATTTATTGAGTACTAATTTATTGAGCCTTCGAATACCATGTAATTTAATTCACTTTAATTAAAGAAAATTAAGTGAATATTATATATTTAACATAAATACCTAAAACGAATTGCTTAATTTCATTTTCCTGTGTATCATTTCTATAGTACCAACAAATCTAAATTCATTTGATCTTAGTGCATATATCCCTACGATATTTATCCCTACGATCGCTACGATTATCCCTACGATCTTAGTGCAGAAATTATGCATATATCCCTACGATATTTAGGTATCAGTACAGAATGATCGTTAGTTTTTGAAATTACAACTGAGTAATGACTACCGTGCAAGATTAGTAAAGCAGGTATTTTCGAAATCGCTATTTGCTATTGTGCGCCGTCATCATCAACACTGCAAAAGAATAACAAGTGCATTTGTTTGGCAACATGCTTGCATTACAAGAGTTTTCACGTTCTGCAAATTAAATATTGACATAAAAATCATTCTCTTCTACGGCTCAGTACAAATAAATATCTTATCTAGATGTGACAGAAGTAGCCCAAATATCTGCTGCATTATTTTAGATTAAACTCTTATCGTGATTTTTTATTTTTCCACGAAAATCAGTTGAGAATTTTACGAAAAGTGATTTATGATATATAGTCAATATCTAATATGTTATTCTCGATCATGACTGGATATGCATGGTATATGTATGTACGAGTTTTAAATATCAAATTCGAGAAGTTTTGGATTATATCTTAGTACATGTGCTTGTGAAAATCTGTCCTGAGCTTCAAGTAAATTATCACTTCCATTTAATCAATTTTAGCGAAAATCTAATAAGTTGCTCTGATATAAAAGTCTTAAATATTGAAATTGAAAAGTTTTGATTTATATTTTAATGTAATATTTCCTTAAAAACTGTTATGAGTTTAAGTAAAGTGCCACTTACGGTTGTCCGTTAAAAAGGTCTATGGGTTTCAAAATATAAAATATTTTCTCCCTCCTTTCTGCATGTCTTCGTGGTGTAACGGTAGCACACACGTTTTAACCATAGCAGTCATATTAACAAATATGACTGCTATGGTTAAAAAAAATTAGGCTTAGCCGCAGTTAAACAACTTTTAAATTTTTGATAATTGTACAACTATTGCGTGGAAGTAAACTAAAGGCATAAAAATCTTAACCGGAAGATAAGAACACCATAATTCAATCATTTTTAAAGCAAAAAAAGTGCACAATTTACCAAAATATAAGAATAAAAAACTGAGCTCATTAAGCCGAGTAACAGAGTGGTAAAGCCGAGTAACAGAGTGGTAAAGTCGAGTAACAGAGTAGGTATATATATATTAGGATTTTAAAATGCGTAGATTGAAACTTTGGAACACTGGAATTTTTAACAGCTTTCGATATTGCGTCATGGCTGAGAAGACCGTAGTGGCTGAAAGTAATGCTGAGTGGAAAAGCATGATAACGCATTTAGCACAACTGAGCTTGAAGAATCACAATCCTTATTTTTTACGCATATCAAATCATTTATTTTCAGACAAGATATTTTTTAATTATAGTTAAATACAATAAGTTCCATTTTAAAGTACAACGTCATCTTTGGCAAATAAGCAACAGCGTGGAAAAGTAACTTCTTGCCAGCTGGGAAACGTAACCGAAAGAGAACGCAGCAGTGCGAAGGAAGGAGGGAGGAAATCAAATAGTTTCAGTTCGAGTTAGAAAAAGTTTTGGTTTACAGTTATTTGATTGGGCAGGAGGTATCTGCATTAAACGTTACGTAACACAGAAAGATCTCGAATTTAAAAGAACAGATGAATTTAGGGAGAGAGCACCAAATCTAGAATTGTTAATTTTGAGGTCACTAATTATTTTTTTTAAAGCAGCTATATATTTTTTAAAGCAGCTAGTTTGTTATATCTTACATATATATATAAATTTGAATTTAACAAATATTCTCTATTCGTATAAAACTAATTTAAAGTTAATTTAAATTAATTTTTTAAATTATGAAATTTTAATTGAATATAAATAAAAAATTAATTATTGCTACGAACTAATTTACAATATCGTTTAATTTCTGAGAGCATATATAAATTAAGTATCTAAAATATCTAAAAATTCTGAGAGCATATATAAATTAAGTATCTAAAAGCATGAAAAAATATATTTAATAATCCAAAAAATTAATTCCAAAAATTTTTTAAAAAATTTTTAAGACTAAAAGAATTCACATAAAATGAATATTTGTTGAGCAGGCAGGAAACAGATCTTATCAAGGGAAAGTTGCCTCGAAACCTAAATCTTCAATTACTCAATTCGCGTTTCATCATCAAGGCATGGGTATAGTAATATTCAAAACCAAAAGTAAAACATAATGTAGTTAATTGTTTAAAAAAGAAATTTAAACTATAAGGAATTTTGAGAAATTTAGTAAGCTAATTAACTAGAAAACAAAAAATTTTATTAAAAGTAACTTGTGAATGTAATTAAGAGTAGGAAACCAAAGTAATTTAGGAACCCTTGCCTATCGAAAACTTCTACACGAATTATGAATGTAAACCAAAAGCAAACTAAATAAAATCTATAAAAATACAAAAATAATACAGAAATATTACTAAAAAGGCAAGTAAACAGTAAGTTTTTAATTTAATTTATTTAGTAACTACACATTTTGTACTCCAAAGAGTGAAGTAGCATTTGATAAGCAGAGTGAGGTTGAGTAATTTGTTTCTGCTAACTGTATAAATAGAGGGCGCTAATACAATCTAAAGTTGAGTATTAAGCTGCTAACTGTGTGATCTATTGTAAAAAACCTATGCTGTAAACTCTGAAGTAATGTAAAATGCTTGTTCTGTGTGCAAAAATGTTGCTAATTGTGAAAGATTGTAAAAACTGTATAAAAATTGCAAACTCTTACGGTTTGTGAAAAAAGATGTTGCAAACTGCTAAGGTTTGTTAAAATTCGAAAAATATTTGTTTGAAATAAAGTTCGAAAAAACTGTTTTTGAAGTAAAATTCTAATAAACATGTTAATTGAATTAAATTAAATTAAATTTTAAGTTTGAAACATTTTTAAATTTACGGAATTGAAAAAAAATGCGAATTGATTTTATTGTAAAAATTTCTTACAATATATATATATACTTTTGATGCGGCAGATTGCTACCAAAAAGGGAGATGCACAACTGCATGCTATAGTTGTCCTATATATAAAATGAAACGTTTTAGGTCTACTCGTTTTTGAGTTATACGAGATACATACATACAAACATATGTACACGTACGTACTCCACGAAAAAAAAATCCCTTCTGAATGTATTTTAAATTAGTTTTATAATTCATTTTAGAACTTTATTCTGTCCTTACGTACAGATGTAACGCAAAAAGATAGTTAAATTGCATTCGAGAGCGGTCAAAATGGATATTTTAGTTAAAATATGGTACCCGGAATTTTTCGTGATTATAATACTTCCTTTAATACGCACAAGGAAGTAAAAAGGTTTTAAAAATGCGGCTAATTTAAAAGAATTCTGAATGGATATCTAATTAGTACTTTTTATCGTTCCTGTATTACAAGAGGTTGAAGAGTTTGTTTTATAAGCTTTGAAAATTTCCAAACTTTACAATGAATGCATTTTTGAATGACAGAATTTTAAAGTACCATCAAATAAGATAATATTAAGTAAAATAGAAAAATGCATGTAAACTTACAAAATGGAAGAAATTAAAACTACAGAATAGATTTCATTACGTTAATTTCAAGCGCTAATTAATCTTAAACTTTGTTGCTTATGAGAATAATAAATGAAAAAATATCTGTACTCAAGCGATAATAATTATGTGATGTAATGACATTATAATATAGCATTGTATAATAATATAGCATAATAATATAGCATTGTAAGTAATACGTGTGCAAGCGTGGGTCCACCAGCGGCCGAGCGGTTAAAGTCGCTCAGAACTCCTAATTTGGTGCGCAGTACGAGTCCCGGCGAACGCGATGTCTGCATAGTCTTTTGTGTTATTTTCCCAATGGTAGCATGGATACGAGTCCGTTTTCCTTAGAAAGTCCTCCACGGAGCATTTCTCCCTTATTTGATCTTTCATTATGTGTTTAATGCGAAACACATAATGAAATAAAAAATCTATGAAATGGCCGGGAGATCAATTTTTTTTTCTTCTGCTTCAAACTGCAACATACTTTTTAAATAAATATAGAAAATCTCCATCTGACGTTTATTTATCAATTTTGTTTTAAAAGAGAGCGAAGTATTTGTTTTAAATTCTGCGAAAATTTCAAAATTTTTAAATCTAATAAATGTTTAAATGTTGAAATTGTAAAATTATGGAATTCTAATAGTCGAAAAAAATCGAGCAATTTTTAAAACTTCGCCAAAAATGATGGAATTAAACAACAATTTACATACTCAGTTAAAAGATTTGTTTTCGCTCTATTGAATGGCGTAAAAATAAAATTCTGATATGTTTCAATTCCTTCGTTAAACTAAAATATATGCGAAAAATCATTTAAACATTAAATGAAAATTTTAAATTCGAATTTGGAAGAAATCAGGAGGAATAAGGTTAAAACTCGATAACAAAATTCCATCCATAGTGAAACACCATGAAAGATTATAATTATTTTTCACTATGCAGATTTTAAACCGTATAAAACGGGTACGCGAAAATTTTTTTTCTCTAAATTGGACAGTATTATATTGTATTTCCTCCATGTCAAAACAGGCATTGTTTACATGAGAATTAATCTATTAATGAGTCGCTTTATGTTCTTACAAATGCACTTGATACGATTTATGATACAAGTATAAATTAATATCTTGAAAAAAAGCAGGTTTAAAATTTTCTCCTGTATTTTAATTATAATCCTGAGTGTTTTCACTCGTTATTCAGGTTACTGAGAACACTCAGAGAAGCGTTATTAGCGAATTCTTCTCCTCCCCAACGTTTGAGTACATTATTTCACCTTCGGTTTTGCAGTATTTCTGATGGCTTTAGCGGCTTATGAATGAGTTATAGAAACCAATATAATTAAGAAGGAAAACCTCATCAGTTTAATAATTGAGCTCTCTTTTCCTTCAGCCATTGCAGAAAAGCCAATTAATTATACTTTACATTCATTTGATAAAACTCTATTCTCTGGGAGTTTTTATTGTATAATTTTATCATGAATTAGAAAAAATATCCAGGTCTAAGCTATGATAACATGAATTTATCATGCTTCATTTTATTCCATGTTTATTATCACTCGCCTGAAATGTAAATTCGGACTGGTTTCCGTGATAGTGCTCCGGCTTGTAGTCAAGGGCGATGCCACTCGATAATGTGAGATGCAATTGAGCGAGTTCCAGCGCAGTTGGTCTTCAGTTCATTTTTATGGATGATAACACTCGTCCACATAGGGCTAATCTGATGAATGATTTTATGGAACGTAAGGATATTAACTGAAGTGATTGGCCAGTCGGATCTCCAGAATTAAACCTTATAGAGCACGTCTAGGATGCTCATGAGAAAGTGAAAGCAACTTGTATTCTCCTCCCGAAGCCTTCCAGAACCTGACACACAATGACAGCTGTAAAGTGAGACCGACTGCCACAGGGATACATAAACTGTCTGATCTCCAGTTTGAAGACACGTTATGAGAGTTTATGATTGTTAGAACCCCTATTAGCCTCCTTTTTTGTTTGATCTGTGTTTTAGACTTTCTTGCGCCGATGCGCTTTACGCACACATTCATGCTTGTATACCATGACTGTTGTATGGCCTATATTTCCGTATTTTATCAACCTACGTCCATAGCAAATTTCTTTAATGTCTATAATTTCTGGAAATAATAGAGCAAATGAGAAAATTCTCTTAATTTTAAACACATGTATATTAGAATAACCTTGTTTAACGCTGTTTCTTTCAACAGTTTAATTCAATTTTAGTTCAAACATTAGTTTTCGTTCTATAATTACGTTCGTTAATTACGTTTTTGTTAAAAGTATAGCAAAGCAACTAATAAACTCATTTTTTCACTACATATCATTCATAACGTCTGTAATGCGAATGTTAAACCCGATAATATTTGGTTTTGATGAAAATTGACTCTACTTATATAATATTGAGAAAAATAGTAATTTAATTTCTTGATAGCTGCAAGTATACATACTGGTACTAAAGCTCTAATTAATATACTGCAAAGAGAAAATCGTGCAGTTGGTTTAAGATATATTGAAATACTTTAAAAATAACCTTTAAATTATTGGGATAAACTCAACATCACCGAAGCGCTTTAAAATGCAGTTCTTGATAATAAAATGAATTAATTCCAAAGAAATACTTTATTTTGCGCAGAAAAAGGGAATGTTAATAAATAATAAGCCTTTTAAGTATTTAGGATATTCTTATATCTTTTCAATAACAGTAAATTAAAAATCGTTAAAAAAATTTAAATTATCAGTAATAAACTTTTTTGGCAATCCTCAAACTGTAACCGAATACCTCAAAATACTATAATTTTCCATTAATATCTTTTTATACCATTGTTATCATATCTTCGGGGTTTCAAGATCGCTTATAAAACAAACGCTGTTTGAGGGGGAAGGTAGATATGACAACCACAGTACAAAAATGGCCTTCTTTTTGACATCAGGTCAATATTAACAGCAGCGACAATTTCCTTCCGTTCATAACTTGCTCTGGACTCTTCACTGTAATGTTGGTCCATCCAGAAGAGCAGCAGGGGAGCTCCGCTGTGGATACTGCTGTTCAATTATCTGCTTCTCAGTTAAACAAAAGAAATACGGAGTGAGTGAATTAGAACACTTTGTCTCTTTACTGTTAAATTTCTTTGAGATCTTTTTTCTATATAAAATAGTTTTCACTTTTAAGAGTTTATGGATTTTGTACTGATACTATTGACCACTCCCTATTATAAATTATGAAAACAAAAGCCTGCTTTTTGAAGGATTTACCAATTAAAAATCACATACACACTTAAAAAAAGTCCTTCTATATAACAGTATTTTATAGCTTACAAAATAGAGTTTGAAGATCTCGCATCCTTTAAATGTTAGTGAAGATATGATGCTAAAGATATCTTGAAATTATTTTGCTATAAAGCATGGATTATAATTTTCATTGTAATAAAAATTGGTATTTTGCGGTCAAAATAATTATAAGACAAAGCTCAACCAACATTAGATCATATCTCGAAATATGTAAAGCATTTTATGACCTGCCACATCAGTTGTGTTGATTTTGCGTATTTCAAAGCTGGAATAGACCGAAAAACAGAGGTCACATTTCGATAGCGCAGTTTTCTTTTCTCTCTCTAACTTTACTCTGTCGTGACTTTTATTACAAAATTAATGAAATAAATTATAGGTTGTTTCACATTTCTGTTAATTATGCTTTGATGTTTTCACAGTTGTGCTCTTTTAATTCATAAACAGCTGGATGCTTTAAATTCTTTTAGCTGGATGCTTTAAATTCTTTTGATTACGCATATCAATCGCCAATTTTGCTTCTATTGATCACAAAAATTAGAATGATGCTAAAATTAAATTACATGCATAATTTGTTCGAGATATGTGATTTATTCGTTCTCGTATTTTCAATGAAATATTTAGTGGACCGATTATATGAAAAATATATATTGGCATGGGATATGCTTCCGGATTTTCCTTATTTTAAATACCTAGTGAGTGTTTAGATATTACTGTTTAAAACACTGCAAAACTGCATTGAAAGCTTGTTGATGCCGATTTATCTTTGCATTACAAACTTAATATGAATATTTCATTTTAGCAAGATGAAGAATACACATTTAATAATGTAGCACAAAAAATATTTTGGCACTTCCGAATTTAATAGTTTATATTATATGTATGGATTTCATATTTTTAATATAAAATGTAATTTCATTCTTAATTAATTTTATATCTGACTGATACCGCAATGAGTAGAAGAATTAAAATACGTTTTCACGTAAGAAACTATTTATTCTTGCATGGTTAGAGGATCTTAAACATATGCACTTTATTCTGGAATGCATGTATCAGTTTTTTCTACTATATGCGTAGTTCATAGAGTTTAAAAAAAATTTTAATTGAACGAAATATTTCACTGCATATGTTGGTTTCAGTGATGTGAGATTAGTTCATAAAGATGAACAAGTACTACTTTTACATGTTTCTTTTACATCTGATTTCTCTCTTGAATAAAGTATTAATAACTGCTTGGTAATTTGCATAAAGTATTCCGAAAATCTGCCTAAGACTTATTTACCACTGAGTGTTAAATTACAGAGCCATAATCCATCTATGACCCTTCTCTTTATTATTTATTGTGAATGGTTGTGCGTATTCTTGCACGGGTCCTTTAATTCATTGCTTCTGTAATTTCAAAAGCCTTGAACATGTAAAATTTCGATATCTTTGCAACTAGTCTGGCTTCACCCCAGATTTACATAATCTTACTTATACTTACGGGAGTTTTACGGAATATAAGGATGTCGTTTTGAGTCGCCAATCGGCGTTTCATAAGAGCAGTTATAATCGCTGGCAGTATATCGTCGAGGGTTTATATTACGTTTTCCTAATATTTTAACCATACCCTTAAATCTGTTATTAAATTGCCTTAATAAAATAATTCTTTACAATTTGACATCTTTATAGTTAATAATGATTAACTATAAAGATGTCAAATTGTAAAGAATTATTGTATTATTCCATTGATTATATAGTTACCAAGTGGAATATCCGTATTCAAATTATGGGACTTACAGAGTTGTTTTTTGGCGTCCCTGGCTTCGAAAGTCCCACAACGACGCCTTTTATTAAGGCAATTTAATAACAGATTTAAGGGTATGATTACATAAAGGTTAAAAATTTAAGAGGTGTATTTAAAAATACACCGCGCCCGAAGGCGAGATCAATAAATGAAAGAACTCATAAAATAAATTTTACTAAATTGCATATCATGGCATATCATGAAAATATTACTATTGTTACGGATTTGGTATTTAAATAGCTAATTTTAGTAGAATTATAAATTAAGTTGTTTTATTCCCGTGCAGTACAGCCCGTGACGAATATTAAAAGCAAGCTAAGCCGGAAAATTAAAAATACAAGAGCACGTGCATTTAACATTTAATAAATAAATATCTCTTTTTGATTTCGAGAAATTGCTAGAACAATCTCGCGCGTGATTTAAAAAGCAGGAAAACCTCTCAATTCAGTTAGTTGTTGTTTTAAGAGTTTGTTTAGAAAACTGCTCTTGTTGACTGTAGCGAATTCGCGAATTAGCTTTCCTCTAGCTGTTCTGAATTAAGTTCTGTTGAACGTTTGAGTAGTTAAAAGATAACTACTGTGAGGTATTGTAATACTGCACGAATATCTGAAGAAATTTAAGCATTTTGTTTTATTTGTTGCGATAATAATAAATTTTTGTTCATTTTTCATCGGACTTGTGCATTTAATTCAAACGAACCCGTACGCATACAACACTGTAGTAATTTTATGAAATTTTCCACAACTATTCCATACCATATTGTGAATTAAATGGACTAAAAATTTAGGTTTATTTAGGTTTATGATATTTAAAAATTTTTCAGACAATTTTTGTAAATGAAAAGAGAGAAATTTCTCGAAACCTCGCTAATGCATGTGCTCAAACAGGCATATTCAATAGACATCTTATTTTATCACTTAAATTTTAGTCCATTTAATTCCTTATACCTTAGTAAATATTAGTGACAAAAATAGAAGTAAAATATTAATACATATTTTTATGGGAACATGCCTAATAGTCCTGAAATTTAACATACTTTAACCCAAAATATAAGAAAACCGAAAATTTATAATTTAATGATATGTTTGTCTTTTATTTCTATGATTTTAAATAATATTCTGCTAAATAACACCAATCATTCATTTATTTGCTCTATTTTTAAAGATTTGGGTGTTGAACGTCGTCGGATCGCGTAATATTTTTTTGCATTTTAGCAATGCATTTAGCTTTTAAAAGTTCCTTAACTTTTTAGGTAAAACATTTTAATTAACTTCAATTTATTCGTTTATTTATCATCTCATCACCGCAGATTATCCAGATGTAAAGGCTCTATGGACTATTCCCGCTTGGCTGCTGGTTGTAGGGAAAAAGTTGAAAAATTATGAGCTTTTGTTATTCTATGGTAATTTCCTGTTATGTTTTACCACCAATCCTCGAATTCCATATCACAGATTATGTTCTTACTGCATTAATATAAATATTAACAAGACATAGTGCACAATAAAAATTAAGCTTTATTTAGGAACTTCGCGCACACTGCCCGACAGCCTGCCTGTTTCGCTCTGCTCGCTACTCGTAAGAAACTTCTCCTCTAGGGTTGCCACACTTATCGGAGGGCGCAAGGCGCGCTCCTTATCGCCATCACCACAGAGTTTCCCCCCAGTTCCTTTAATGGCTATTCAAAGGAACGACATAGGTTATGAAATTATCTCAGAGTATCCGAACTGTCGGGTATTTTTACATGATTACAAAATTAGAATATAAAATTAGAAAAGATCAAAATGAAATTCAATATATAACAAGGTATTGACACATATAATAAACAAGAAATATGTTAAGATATGAATTTAAAAAAAATGTTTTAAATTGTTATGTAAGAAGCAAGTTTCTTAGGGAAGTGAACATGTCTTCCCGATCTGGTGACAGTTTGTGTCTTAGAGAGTTCGTTTGCAGATTTATTCTGCTGAACTGTCTTTAAGTCTTTATTTGTTTTCAGTTCAGGCAAATTAGAGTCCGAAAGCAAATAGGCTGGTTTCACACGGTCTATAGACACAGTAGATTTCAGACCGTTAACATCAATTGTGAAAGTTTTGTCCGTTCTAGAAAGGACTTTATGCGGACCTGTGTATGGTTGGCACAGAGGTGGCTTTACTCGATCGACACGTAAGTATACATGCGTACACGACTTTAAGGTAGCACTTACGTAACATTTTTCTTGGCAATGTGCAGATGTTGCTATTGGATTCAATTGTTGCATTCTATGCCTAAGATTCGTGATAAATTGTGTGTCATACGGAGATATCTTAGATGACGTTATCATATCACTAGGCAGCTTGAGAGTTGTGCCGTACACCAGTTCAGCACAAGATGACTGTAGATCTTCCTTTACGGCTGTCCGAATACCAAGCATAACAACTGGTAGTGTTTCAGTCCAGTTATTGGTCTCGTGAGCCTTGAGAGAAGATTTTAAATGTCGATGAAATTGTTCAACAATGCCGTTTGACATTGGATGATAGGCTGTTGTTGTGATTCTGTTCGTGAAATGCGCGTGAATTCTGCAAAAAGTGCGGATCTCATTTGAGAACCTTGGTCTGTTGTTATGATCGATGGGCAGCCAAAACGAGATATCCAACAGTTGAAGATGGCTCTGCAAATGGTTTCCGTTTTCATATCCGGGATGGGAATGGCTTCAGGCCATCTGGAGAATCTATCTATTAGAGTCAAAAGGTACACATTGCCTTCTGATGGAGGTAACGGTCCGACGATATCCATATGGATTTCTGAAAAACGTGCATCAGGAAGAGAGAATGTGCCCAGTGGTGCTTTAGTATGCCTAGTAATTTTCGATTTTTGGCAAGATTCACAGGATTTCACCCAATTTTTGATATGACGTTTCATATCGGGCCATACATAACGAGAACAAATAAGCTTCGTAGTAGCTGCAATTCCTGGATGTGACAGATTATACAGATGATTAAAGATGAGTCTGCGAAAGGAATTCGGAACAAATGGACGAGGAATGTCTGTTGATATGTCACAAAGAATATTACCATCAGAATATTGGCACGGTTTAAATTCCAGTTTCAAAGATGATGTGTTGTTTTTGAGAAGGTCTTGTACCTCCAGATCATGCCGTTGAGCTTCCGAAAATTTTTTAAAATCCAAAAATGGAGATTTTGTTATGGAATCAATTTCGATTCTTGAAAGAGCGTCAGCAACGACGTTTTTTGAACCTTGCACATGCCTAATATCAGTAGAGTACTGAGAAATAAAATCTAAATGGCGCAATTGTCGAGGTGAACATTTATGAGGGTTCTGTTTAAAAGCGTATATTAACGGTTTTTGATCCGTATAAATTATAAAATTTCTGCCCTCTAACATGTGTCGGAATTTCTTAATTGCAGAATAAATAGAAAATAATTCCCTATCGTACGCGGACCATTTCTGTTGACTTTTACTGAGTTTCATAGAGAAAAATGCTATAGGTTCCCATGTTTGTTGAGACAACTGCATAAGTGTGCCGCCGATTGCGACGTCTGAGGCATCTACCCAGATGCTTAGCTGGGCTCCGGGAATAGGGTGTCTCAAAAGGGTAGCCTGAGCAATGGCATTTTTGGCAGCAATAAAGGCTTGTTCAGCATTCTCGTTCCAATTTAATTGTGGGGATGAATCCTGAACACGAGAACGAGATTTCTTTTTATTAATATAGCCTTCTAACAATTTTATTAAAGGAGAAAGAATATGTGCTGCTTTAGGTATGAAACATCTATAAAAGTTAAACATGCCTAAAAATCGGCGAAGCTGAGTGAGAGTGGTAGGTTGAGGAAAATCTAAAATACATTTGACTTTGTCAGGAAGAGGTTCAATTCCGTTTTCACTAAGGTGAAAACCTAAGAAATCAATAGACGTTTGACCAAAGGTGCATTTTGAAACATTTATGCAAAGTCCATATTCCTGAAGTTTGGAAAATAAAGCTTTCAAATGCCTGCAATGTTCCTCAGAATCTTTAGAGGCTATGAGCAAGTCATCGACAAAAGCGTAAACACCTTCTAAATCCCGCGTGACTTCATCTATAAAACGTTGTATATCCGCGTATAAAAGTCGCGGATGCATTGCATAAGCCGAATTGTATACGGGTACTTTCGAATAAACCGAATGGTGTGCATATGGCGGTTTTGTGGATGTCGGCTGGGTTAATTGGTATTTGATGGTATGCCTTAATCAGGTCGACATGACTAAAAATTTTAGTACCGTGCAATGCAGCAGTAAAATCGGCTAAGCATGGAATAGGGTATTTGTCTTTTATTGTTTGAGCGTTCAATGCTCGATAATCTCCTACAGGTCTCCATTCCAGACTTCCCTTTTTTGGAACCATGTGAAGTGGGGATGCATAATTGCTGCTCGAAGGTCTCAAATGCCCCAATTGCATCATAGTTTGAAATTCTTGTTTTGCTATTTTTAAGCGATCTGGAGCTAACCGACGAGGTTTTGCAACCACAGGTGGACCTTTAGTTATGATATAATGAACGGTGTTATGTTTAACAGGTTGGTTAGGATCTGGTAATCTAGTAACTGAAGGAAATTCTTTTAAAATTTTGTGATATGGTGTATCACTAAATACAGTTTTTACTGAATAAATGCTTGCATTTTTCACGCAACCGACGGTTTTAAAATGCGTTTTTAAATCTTTGAGACATTTGTTTCTGAGATCAGGCACCAATTCAAAGAAATGGAGAAAATCTGCTCCAAGAATGGGTGTACTAACATTTGCTATAAGAAAAGTCCATGTAAACTGTCGTCTTAATTTGAAATCCAAAGAAAGTGTTTTTTGACCATAAACATGAATAGTAGAAGAATTAGCAGCGAAAAGTGTTTGTTGGGACGAATTCCGTTTTTGAGAATTATTTGCTGGAAGTAAGGACACGTCAGAGCCGGTATCGACCAAGAATGAAAGGTTTGTTCTACGGTCACGAACGAACAGGCGACGTGAAACTTGAGGCAAAGAATAAGTCGCCTCTATTCTTTGCTGGTTTCGTTTCCCTGCCATGAACAAGGTTTTGTACATTTGTCATCTCTACACTTTTTCCCAAAACGTCTATGATACCAGCAAACAGAATAATCTCTCCTTTTGGAATTGCTTCTTTCCTTATTGCGATCTCCGCGATTTGGCGAGCGACCACGAGAAAGAGAAATGCGATCAATACGTTTGTTTAATTTTTCTATTTGTTTAAATAATTTATCCTCAAGAGACTGATCGACTGTGCGAGAAACGGCACAAGTCCCTGGGGTTGGATTTACTTCTAAAATTCTGTCGGCAATTTCTGCAGCTTTATCTACAGTTAAATTGGACACCGCTGCCAAAATAGACTGAACAGTCGAAGGCAAACGTTGAAGGAATAATTCTAACATTAAGTTATCAGGAACATTTAAAGATTCTGCTCGACGTTTCATATTTCTAAGCAAATCGGAAGGTTTTCGAGAGCCTAATTCCTCTCCAGATAATAATTGGCGAATTTCTTGCTGAGAAGATTCTCCTGCACGATTTATTAACTCAGTTTTAAGCTTTGTGTATGGATCAATAGGATCTGGTTTCATAAGTAAATCCCGTACTAGCGATGCGATATCTGGAGGAAGATGAGAAACTACATAATTATATTTAGTAATGGATTCTGTGATAGGTTTGGGGGTGGCAAGAGCAAAAGTACTTTCACACATAATAAACCATAAAGATGGGTCTGATCGGTTATAAACCGGAATTTGGACGGCATGAACATCAGACATTGTGCAAGGTTTTTAAGCCAAAATAAAAGCAAAAATTTAACTAAAGAAAATTAAATTAAATGATAAGTAGAAAACGTAATTATAAAATGATCTATAATTACTACTCATTGTGGAACTTCGCGCACACTGCCCGACAGCCTGCCTGTTTCGCTCT
This sequence comes from Stegodyphus dumicola, assembly GCF_044657685.1. NCBI lineage: Eukaryota > Metazoa > Arthropoda > Arachnida > Araneae > Eresidae > Stegodyphus > Stegodyphus dumicola. The sequence continues at coordinate 44,269,047 of NC_140776.1, forward strand.
GCTCGCTACTCGTAAGAAACTTCTCCTCTAGGGTTGCCACACTTATCGGAGGGCGCAAGGCGCGCTCCTTATCGCCATCACCACAATTCATTATTTTGTTTTGGCTTAAACTTAAATTTGATTTCAGAGCTGGTTTTCAGATTTATGCTTCATGTTGTTTGATTCTTTTTTTTTTTTTTTTTTTTTCATGGAAAGTAGCTAGCAATTTTGTGGAGATTTATGCCCTTATACTATATTCTAGCTATTCTTTTTTTTTTTTTTTTTTTTTCTGTTTTATTCTATCTTTTTCTATATTCTATCTATATTCTTTTATATATATATATATATGTGTGTGTGTGTGTCTATTTATGTATGTGTGCATGTAAAACGTTTAATTAGGCAAAATTGAAGTAAAATCGTTTTTCAGTCTCTAATTTTATATATACATAAGTTGAAATAAAATAAAATATATACATAAATAACATAAAAAGTATATAAAGCAAAATTAAAATTCTAAATTTAATTTGAAATTGCCTGTTGACTCTCCATTTTAATTGATGTTAATTGACTATTTTTCCTTTCCATCCTAAAATTATTATCAGCTAATAATAAACCGCTCTAAACTGCTTCATTTCAAAATTAATTCATGCCGTATGATTCTTACATAATATCAGTTATGCAGATCCTTACATAGACATTTCAGCGAATAAGATTTCAATTGGAACCGAAACCTTGTATAAATATCTAGTAGGAAAATTCGAAAGTGAAACTCGAAGCACTTTGAGCTGAACTTTCTTCTGTGGTAGGACATAATCCTGCTCTTGCTTGCTGTCCAGCGACCAGCTTGACGCATACCTTTCTTTTTTCATTAATTTTATTATTATAAATGTAGCACAGACAAATAAGTAATCAGGACGTACGCGCATACGTTGCGTGTAATTAATATTAAGAATGTGTTTCTTGTGCTTAATTGCTGTGGTTGCAAGTATCTGAATCTTCTCTTCAAAATTAATATAATAATACAAAAAAAAATGTAAATCAAAATACTAACTTAATTAGCTACAGCCCCTTATCTTTTTGCAATGCTGGATGACGCAATTAATTCGGAACTGAAATTCAGAATTTTCAAACCGAAACGTTTTTTCTTCTCAAATAGGCCTCCATCTTGGAGTACGTCACTTTTAACTTCTGCTACTCTTGCTAGCAAGACTGTCTGTCACTTGAAAATTATATTTTAAAATGCAGCGGTTCCGATTTAGTTACTGAAATCTGCCATTACTTTTCTAGAACACGATTGCCATAGGATTCCATGAAAAAGATATCTTTTTTGAAAAAAATTATATTTATCAGTACTGTCCACGACAATCTAGCGGTGCCGCTTACTTAATCTATCAATATGAAAAACTTTTTCCTAAAGTAATATTTCATTTTCAAGTTATGTACGAAAGCAAACATTTTGCTTTCTATTCTGTCTCCATTCACTGGAACATGATTCCATATTTTAAAATTAAATATCTCTAAATTTTTGGCTACGTATAAACTTTTACTAAATACAGCTATATAAACTGGAGCATTGTATAAAAAGTTAGACTTCGTAATTTTTCCAGAACTAATTTTTTGATTTTAAGTGCCAAACATCAAACGAAAACTTCGCTGACAACGTGTGTTAACGAGAAATAAAAATCAATATTAATTCTGCCACGACCGCATCTTATTTCATCACCATGACTTTCAGGTATTTCAGCAGTTTGCTTCAACATCTGCAGCTATCAACGATTTTCCAATTTTTTTACATTTCGCTCTCTCTCTCTCTATATATATATATCATAAGAAATATACTATATATATTATATATATATATATGTATATCATATGAAGTAGTGTAAAAAGATATATGAGTAAAACGATCTTAGCATTCCTTCCCCCCCCCCTCTCAGCATTTTCAAGTAACAAACGCATTTCTTTGTGGCTAACTCATTTTATCCTTTTGTGTATTAGAAAATGTATCTATATACTATCCATAATCATTAGTAGTAATTATAAGAAACTGGCTTCAACTTACTAATTTTTAAACAATTATGTGTATGAAACACATCTTACGCACAACATCCTTTGGAGGCTTTATATCTTCCATAGTCAATCTCTTGTTAGTTCGATTTGGACCACCTAGATATATTTACTGCATTACACGGGCTGAAAACCGTATAACATAACTCAAAGTATAGCACAGCAGTCTTCAATCACTGAAGAATTTCATAGTCTCAGTGGAGAATACGATCAGCCTCTTATTTACCTGCTAAGTATTTAGTTTTAATTTGTGAATATAAAAAACTACTTTTATTCAAGTTTTGATGGTTATCAAAATTTACTTTTTTTGTTTAATTTATAAAATAATCTAAATTAAAATTAATGTATATGTATTTTTCGAGTTTTGAAAAGGAGGATTGCAATAATCATCTGGCAGTGGTGAAAGGGATGCAGGGAGCGAAAAACACTGGCTATAATAAAATGAAATTAGGAAATAAATCTTAATCTATTTCAAATACTTACTTACAAATTAATGTGACTTTTAACACTGCGAAACATATTTTACTATTTTTAAAGAATCAGGTTTAAAACCATTACGTGCTACTCTTAATACGTCTTCACGTTGAGAATCAATAAGTAAGTTTCTATATCAGCTGCTCATTCACTTAAAAAAATGCAAAAATGTAAAAGTTTCTGTGCACATTTTTATACAATCTTAAATTTTTTAAACGCTAACTTTCGAAATTCAATATATCTCTTCTTTTTTTCTTTAAAAGTAACCTCCAAAAATTCATCAAATAGGTTTGCATTATCGTACCCAAGCACTGCAAGTTTTGCTAAAAGCCGCCGTTTATACATTTTTGGTGTTTTTTATAAGTAACAAACAATTTTTAAAGCTTCTCAAATCTTGAAATCTACTTTTGACATTCTTGGATGAGGCACTTGAATGATTTGAAATTAGTGTAACTTTCCGGAAATATTTGAATACCACCTTATGTAGCTTTCGTTATGTTTGGAAAATTATGCAATACTTATTTTTGTATTTCCTCGGAATTCTTATCTTGTCTTCAAAGCAAGTATGATCAGTATTACATTTCCTTCAGATGGGTAGATCTTATTTCCCCGGTCAAATTTAAGGCACTTCAGGTATCCACGTAAGGAGCCTCGCCAAAGTAGTGTGCTGCGCACATGGAGATAGGAAAGGAAAGAGGGGCCAGTCGGCACTAGAAGTGAAGCACTACTTTGAAGCTTGGGTCACCAGATGGGGTGTTCTTTGTTTACATTCAGAAGCTCGCTTGACACGGTTCTGGTAGTATTTCGACACACGACAGTTCCATACAAATCGAAAAAGGGACACTTTCGCATGAAAGAAACATTCATAGTGGGATGGTGTGTGTGTGATTATGGCAAAGCCTCGAGGGCTATCTCCCTAAGAGGAGGGATGCCTTCGTGGAGGACTTTCTAAGGGAAACTGGCTCGTATACACGTTACACATGGGGAAAACCACGAAAACGCCCATGCAGCCAGCCCGTTCGCGGGATTCGAACCTCGGACCGAACTACCAGTGTTCAGCGACTTTACCGCTCGGCCGCTGGTGGGCCATAGTGTGATGGATAATAGCAATTTGTATAGTTTAGTGACATTTACGCAAAAATCACATCTTGGTTATTTTTCGATAATTAACAACAGCGCGATTTTGATTATAAATTTGTTTTATAAAATTCTAAGCTGTTGAACTACAAAAATATAGATTTTAAGAAAAATGTTATGCTTAAAGAATGAAAAATACCTTACGGTACATTTAAAATTGTATACGTTTCTCGATACCCTTGATAGAGTATTCGCTACTTTTATTTTATTTTCCAAACGCCAAAATGTTTTAAATAAAAGACATTTTTTTCACATCCATATATTATTGTTGCATATTATTGCAAAAAGCATGTATCTGCCTTTGACAAAATACATAAATATTCATTAAATTATTTATAAAGAAATGTATTTGAAATGAAGAATTTATTCACTTATAAACAACTGTGAAAGTACTGTGAAGAAATCTAATCATTAAATGTATCTAATTTATAATGATTATAAATGTTATCTAAATATATAATAACCTCAATATTGAACTGTAAACATAAATTGAAATCCTGTTGACAAATACGTTATAAAACTATTTAAGCAAGAATTGTTCGTATTGGAAAGCAATCTGTTAAAAGGTATTGTAAAGCAAATGCTATGAGATGCGCACTTAAGAAAGTAATAAAGAGTTTTGCAATATGTACTTTTGAAATGAAAGGTAAAAAAAAATCTGATAAGTATAATTAAAAGAATTATTCCCCTTACATTTTATAATAACTCAGTTACAAGTTTTAAATAATACTAAAAAAAATTTTTTTTTAAAAAAACTTATTTTATTCCCTTTCAGAAATGCTCAGAGAAAGTCAGGTACTGTTTAAAGTATTTCGCTAATTACTAATAATTCTCTAATTTAAAATGAACCGAATAGAGCATTAATTATAAATTGACTTACATTTTTCGATTTAAAAGATGCCTCAGAAGCCAAAAAATCCTGTCATATTTAAGAAAGTATTTTAGGAAGAAGCTCTATAAATAGAAAAGAAATAATTCATAATTTTAATATTAATAATACAATAAACTTTGATCTTAATTTTTGTACCTTAACCGAATAAAATCGAATTACCTTAATTTTTTCCTAATGTAATTAACGAAAACTTGTGAAAATATTTCATTCAAATTAAACCATTCTGATAAAACTGTCCTGTGAAAATTTAATTCCGTTCAGAATGAAATGTTGTTTAAAAATATGTTGTTTTCATATACTTAGGACTCTGAAGTGTTGTAGAAAAAGAAAATATATACATTTATATGTATATTTACGACGTAATTACAAAATATTTACATCCGAACGCGTCAAATCCCATTGAACTCAATGGTAAATGACCCAATGTTTTGGTCACCACGTAGAGATCGCCGGTGCTTCAGAGCAGGGTACGGGAGAAACTTGTTTAGGGCAACTCCATCTTACTTCCTACCTCCATGGTGAATGTATATATAAAAGGAATTAAGAATTTTCGTTTTAGAACAATTATAGAATAAAATAAACAAGTTTTTACAAAATAAACTTTTATTTATGACTCGTAAAATTATTAATGAATTGAAATGAGAAAAATAATGTATTATATAATTTACTGGGAACACGTGATTAAAAAATTCTCTTAAAAAAAATTTCGACAAATTTATATCATGAATAACAAACGTGCGGTTCTCTTTATAAATTTATAAATCTTATACTTTTGACTATGCGAATCGATATTTCGATTACCCCCAAAAGCAACAGCACCTGCCAAAGTGCTAGTCATAAACTGGAGAAGAATGCCAGGGAGAGGCAACGTAGATTTAACTCTCGAGCAGATCTCCAGAAAGATCAGGGTGCCAGATGTTAGTTATTGAAGTACCTTCCTTAGGTAGGGTATCAGCTATTTCATTACCACTGAGGCCAGTATTTGAAAGGATCCATTGCAGATATACATCATGATGAGAAGAGAGTTTTTGCAGCAAACCTAAAACTAGAAAGTGAAGTTTTACCACAGTTTTTTGCAGATGCTAGATAGAACTGCGACTGTCAGTCAAACTCCAGATGTCTTTGTAGGTAGTGCAACTCCTGTTCTTCTGTAACCAATCCATTCAGTTGATGTCGCACTGTATGACTGCTGTGTATTTTCAACTGCAGACTTGCTGTCTGCTTGTCTACTTTACGTCGAAGAAATGAAAAAATGCATTGATATTTGACCTGAAGGATGCTTTAAATAATGGGTTCTAGAATAATTTCAAAATCCTTTAAAAGAAAGAACTACAATATAATTTTACTAGAAGTATGTTGTAGATAAAGAACCTCGGTTTGAAGGAATACTTGTTTCAACATTAATTAAAAGAACTTATGGCCTCTGCCCCTTTATAATACTTCTAAGTGTATAGTTTTAGAAATTTCCTTTACCTTACGAGCATCATAAATAGGTATTTCGCAGATGTAAGTGTATTGCCCATTATTTTAAACTATCATTAGATAAAAAATTTACACAGTAACGGAACTAAGTCATAATCACGAGGAACATCATATTTCGAGAGATCCCCAAAAAATTAATTAATTTTTAGAAAACATTGAGCATATCATGTGTCTTATAATTAAGGCACAAAATTTCAGGTAAGGTAAGCCGGCCATTTCATTAATCTGTCTCTGAAATTGTAACCACGTAAAATATGAAGAGATGTATCTGCAAATTACTATTATTGTGTCTTAAATTAAATCATACTCTTACGTTATTAATGTGCATTTTATTATATTTCCTCCCTAATAGCGTGTTAACGTATTATTGTCTTTCCTTTTTAGTATTCCATTTAATGCTCAAAAATGGGATCTCAATGCCAAAGAAGACGCTCGAATCAGGTAAGTATTTCATTTCATGGTTCAGAAACCCCTTTTTATTGAAATACATGTTTTGGATATAATTAACTCTCTATTATACATAGGAATTATCCTTTTTGTGGGTTTGTCATCCATCATCTTTCCAAAAAAATTTCAGGTCGATACACGAAGAACGTCAAAAACTCACAATTTTTGACGCAGTGAACTTCATTCCTAAGGTTAAATACAGTGCCTAAATTAAAAAAAAAAAAATTGTGCAACTAATTGTTATTTTTTTTAAAGAAACTAATTTGTGATACGTAAGTATTTTTAAAGTATGGGAAAGTTCAACGTGGTTAAGATGTCGGTTTCCTCCTCTCCAATTAGGGAAACTTAACAGCAACATGCCATGTAAAATTATTTTTGGTGGTCTAGCATTTGAAGATGGATGTGAATAAAACATAAACGTGTGCTTGAAGAAAAACACGAAGAATGAAACTATGTAATGAAAATGTTAAAATTTTATAAGATCAAACTATTCTAAACCTAATATACTAAAAGGAGCTTGACGTAGCAATTAACAGAGAAGAATGCAAAGGAAAGAAAGTGAAACATTAAAAATACTCCTGATGAGAGAGTGGAATGTATACACAAGCTAGACTGTATGAATGAAGATAACCTCTGCTATGTAAAATAAACGTAGATTACTTTTTTTTCTAAATACATAGCGCCCCACCAGTAGCCGAGTGGTTAAGACCGCTGAATACTGGGAATTTGCCCAGAGTTCCATCCTAGGTGAAAGGGCTGGCTGCACAGTAGGTCTTCGTGGTTTTCTCTATGAGTAGCATGAATACAAGTCAGTTTCCCTTACAAAGACCTACATGAAGGTTGACAGCCCTTCAGTTCTTTTCCATATTCTAATAACCTAATCATCTAAACACTAACGGTTCTATCCACAGAAGTTAAATATTTTGTCTGTCTAATTTCATCGCTAGGATTGTTTAACTACTGCATACAAGCTAAACCTCAAGCGTAAAATTTTATAAAGTTTATTAGACACGATATGTCAATGTCATAAAACTAAAATTAATAACGATAACACGATTTGTGAATTTTATAAAATTAAAATTGATAACCACTAAAATCCAGGTATTCTTTCTCATCAGTCTTTACAACAACGGGCTGCTTTATGCTACGCAAGCATTGCGATATATTTACAACGATTAGGCTTTTTCTAGTTAACAAAGCTGGACAATTTCCTTAAAACTATTGACAAATCTAGAGACCTGTCTTTTTTTTTTTTTTTTTTTTTTTTTCGGAATTCTTACGTTTAAATTTCACATCGCACATGCATAAGACATTTATATGACTTCAAAGCTTTGAATAAAAGATCTTCATGATGAATTACGTAATCATAGAACTTGCAGCAACTTCTTTGTTAAATACTAATATGTTTGTTAATACTAAATATACATTTCGTAATTGTCTGAATTGTTGAGATATGTAATCGATTTCTTTCCTCCTTCCATTGCGAATTCATAAGAAAAAAACACTTTTTTTCGTTTGCATTGTAATTATCAGAAAGCTGAAGAAGAGTTAACATAGTTTTAATAGCTCTAGCAACTCTTAATACTATTCTGAACATGTATACCATTTAAAGAAATGAATCCACTTTTTCTGAGACGATTTCATACTCCAGCTATTTTATTGTTGCTGAGTTCTGACTCATCTAACTTCTTCAGAAAACAAAATTGATCAAAGAATTTAGAATCATCTTTTAGAAGTATCTAGAATAAAACACGAAAACACGGAGCCAGACCACCAGTTGTGCTCAAGAAAGTTAATATTTTAGTAAGCGAAAGATTGGCATTGCCATGAAGAAAGTAGATTCTAACAACCGCAAAATTTTAGGAGAAAACAATTTTTCTTTTTAAAACACAGGAACGAAGCATCTAGCTCATTTCTTATCCCATATGACAAATTTTCTTTTAAAAAGGGAAATCCGGAACAATAAAATGTCCCCAAAACTTTATCTCCAGACAATGAATGCTTCAGCAAAACTCGGAATGTCTAGAAGTTAATTTCTTAATGTTTGCTGAGCTGAACCATAGCTTCTCGGTATCGTTTTCACAAGCGACCGCCATACGCCCGCCAGCGCAATTACTTAACAAGCTCCAGTAAGCTCATGAATGGGATTACATTCTACTTTTAACTCACTCCGCTTGGAGTATAATTTTCGTAAACCACTGCTATAAGCCAGCATCACAACAAGCGAAGGAACGTATGATCGAAATTAACTTAATAATTAGTAAAACTTAAATCATGAGTGCCGCAACGTACCGCGTTATTTATCTTATCTAAAAGAATAACAACATGCCTGTCCCTTCCCTTCCCCCCTGCCAAAAAAAAAAGAATATTTCTAGAAGAAAACTTGAAAAATTTATCTATGGTTTCATATAATATTGATTTAAATTCATTTTAGACAATATACTAAATACTGCGCATTCGAAACATCAAAGTTTTACTTTTTTTTTTTTTTTTTTTTAATTTAAAACATTTTTTTCCCCATATACATGTATTTATAACAGTGTATGTAGTACAATGCGATTAATTTTTAAAAAGCTAATTTTGGGTTGTCTGTTTTTTCAATTATCAATGCAATAATTAACATGGCTAAATAAGTTATCTGCTTTAGCACTACAAGAAACACGCACCATTGTTAATTAAAAAAAAAAGGCGTGCGAACTGTAAAAACTGTCAAAACTTTTTAATATTGAGAATTGTGGCTATAAATACAGCAAACAGACTAAATTTAAGTAAAAATAAAATAAAAATTAACGAAACGTTTACGTTGCAATCATTGGGAGCCAAACTGCGTACTTTCACGACTTAATTTCTAAAATTAGAAGTGCTAGAATTCTCTACCTTTCTGGAGCATTTAACAAAAATAATTAAGGTAATAAATAAAGTGATAAATTATAACAAATTAAATAATTAACAAAAAATTTTAAATAAAATAATAAAAAATTACAAAAATTAAATATATGAAATGGATTAAATAAAAAGTTATTAATGTATTATTTTTATTATTATTTCCTTATTAAGTCATCTAAAATTTATAAATTCAGTTTCAATAATTGACACATCTGATGCAAATGAAATTGACTTTTGAAAATGAAATTGCCAAAAATGTCTGATTTGAAAGAATTTATAGTCTAATCTTTATAGTCTGTAAAAATTGCTTCCTTTATTACTTATAAAACGTTTAAAGACGCAATTTTTCAATCCCATAACTATTTCCCTTTCTGAAAGGGAATCATTCTGATATAAGAGGAGGTCCTTTTCATCCTACATTGACTAAGGTTACTTTATACATTTCTAGTGAAAATAAGGCAAAAATTTAGTAGCTTATTGCTTAGTTTATTTGCTCATAATCATTCTTAATTACTACAAAACTGATTTTTAGTACTTACTAAATAGTATAGAAATATTATACTTAGTAGTTAATAAAACTAGTATGAGTAGTTTAATAGAATTGCTTTCTGGCACTAAATATAATTCATTAAATAAGGTACCTGAACTCATTTGACTATGGATTCTGGAGTACACGCGTTGAAAACAATATGTCTCAGATATTAGAATATACCACCAGAGCCGGATTGAGTTGGACTTGGATTGAATTTAAGCTCTATTATATTCTATAGTAAGCCGAAAAGAGTCAAAGAGTCAGGAATGATAGTCATTTCGAAAAAAACATTTAGAAAAAAAAAAATTAAGGATTGCTAAAATAAAAAAAGAAAAACATCTAGCGCCATCTATTGAAACAAAAGGGAAAGAAAAGCCGAAATGAATCCTAAATTAAAACCGATAAGGGAAAAAGATTAGAATCCCTAATCAAACATGAAGGCTTCATGGATAAGAAAAGCAGTAATTAAAATAATAATAATAATTAAAATTAAAAAAGAAAATCTGGAAGGTTTCAGATTTTAGAGGGGCGTTTTTTTTAACATTTTGTCTGTTACCTTTATTAAAGATCAAGTTCTTCGCACTTAAACCATAAAATGCAGTTCAAGAGCAATACCGCAAAATAGTTTTAAATTGAGCATACCTTTAGAATTTCTGATACAGAGTCCGGCGCGTTGGAGATAAAAATGTTTTTTCTGCACAACGTTGCCATTGCTCACTTTGAAACCCTTCAGTTTGTTAATCAAAAATTCGTTAAAGTTTTACAAAATATGAAATCGATAATAAAACAAATTCTAAATTTCAAATTTGGGCTTCCACATGCCCATATTGGCAGTAGGATTACGTCATTCAAAATTCGATGGCTTTAGGTACCGTTGTTTTATCACAATGCGAGAAATATACATATATTTATGCAGATTTTTCATTATTTAATTTCTTCAAATATAATGCAAGACTAACATTTGGTGGCAACAGTTTGAAAAATGAAACGGACATTTATATTGAACCAACGCAAAATTGCAAAACAAAAACAATACACCTTCAGTGACAAAGCCCCTTTGAACTAAAAAAGAAAATCTGAAGGTTTTCAGATTTTCTTTTTTTCTTTTCAGATTTTAAATTACGTCCAAAGAGGCTTTTTTTTTTTAACACTTTGTCTGTTACCTTTATTTATTACGTATCATGTTCTTCGCATTTAAACAATAAAATTCAATTCAAGAGCAATATCGCAAAATAATTTTAAATTAAGCATATCTTTAGAATTTCCGATACTCAGTCTCACGCGCTGAAGATGAAAACGTTTTTTTCTGTACAGCGTTGCCATTGCTCGCATTGAAATTCTTGAGTTTGTTAATCATAAAACCGTTAAAAATTTACAAAATATGAAATCGATATTAAAACAAATTCCAGATTTCAAATTTGGGCTTCCAGATGCCCATGTTCGCAGTCGGCTTACGTCATTTAGAATTTGATGCCTCTAGGTACCGTTGTTTCATCACAATGCGAGAAACATACATACCTTTATGCAGATTCTTCATTATTTTATTTCTTTAAATATAATTCAGGTCGATAATATTTTGTGGCTACGATTTGAAAAGTGAAACAATGCTTGTAGTGAATCAACGCAATATGCCAAAACGAAATTAATAGTTCTCCTGGGCAAATTGCCGCTTTGAGCTAAAACTATAATACGCTAAATAAAGAAATATTTTTAATTTTCCTCACGAAAATTTAAAATCATAATTGTAATTCTTCATACTCCAAAAGTTTAAATTACTCTAGGAATATAAACAATTATTTGTGGAATGCCTTTTGATCAAATTCAGGAAAAATATTACTGCCATTTATTTTCTTCTAACATTACTTTATGTTAATAAAGAAAAAGTTATATATCTTTAAGATGATTACTGTGTTTCTGTCGAAGTGAAATATCTATAAAATATGCATAATCAAGGTTTAAATTCAGACGGAGCTTCTCGCAGGTATTCATCAGTTTTTCGTTAAAATTATAGTTACAGCCGGAGCCCAAACATGTGTTCTAACATTTTAATGCATTATTCAGTTATTCTCATTAATTTCACTTATTTATTTCTGTGTATTTTATTTAATTTCATTATTCGTTATTTCATATTTTTAATTTTGTTTAGCATTCTTGATCTTCACAAAGCTCCGGTACTTCTAATTTTAGAAATTAAGCCCTGTATGATTTAAGTTTTGAAAAACTAAGTAAAAATGTTAGAGTGGTAGAATTTCTAGTAAATGAAAAAACTTTTTATATATAATATAATTAGCAGTATATATAATATAATTTTACTAATTAATTTAATGTAGGATTAAAAACTAATTGCAAGAAAAAAATCTCATTTCTAATGGTCATTTTCGTCATGCTTATTAACAAGCCATAAAATGTAGTAGTAATCAATGTTATTCCTCAGCTGCATATATGATCAAGCATATTAAGACAGTTTGAAATCATGTTAAACTTTTTTTTTTCTTTTTATGCATTACCAACACGGTTGCTGCTATTCCTCGAATTCTTAAACCTTTTGCTAAATTTGAATGTACTTATCAGCACCTACTGTTCGAGATTTGCAAGAACTACCCGTTCTCCTTTCTCCTAATAAACTTAAAATAAAATAACTTTATATTTCCAAAGCGTCATATTTATTTTCAAAATCCGTAGAACTACAAGAAACTACAACAAAAATCAGATGGATGCCATTCTTAGAGCGACAAACTATGAAAAGAAAAATAACAGCTGAGGCTGGGTTCTAACACCTACTACAAATACCTAGCGCGAAGGAAAATTTAAAACAATAGAGTAGGATACTTTCTATTTTGATTAATATTTTCCAGGACACTTGTTTGCTAACTTGGATCTCCTAGATGTTATTTAAGTGTTCCAGGATACTGATTACTGTTTCTGCGTTTGTAATACTTCCTAGAATAGTATCTGTGAATTCCGGAAATGTTTAGTTGGCGTTTTCTATACTACTAACACTCATTCGAAATATATTTTTTTCATTTATTATTATTATTATTATTTACGTGTTCCGCCCTAAGGGCCCTACACGGAAAGGTGGGATGCCTTAGTGGAGGACTTTCTAAGGGAAACTGGCATGTATACACATTACACTTGGGGAAAATGACGAAAATGCCCATGCAGCTAGCCCGTTCGCGGGATTCGAACCTCGGACCGAACAACTAGTGTTCAGAGATTTTATCGTTCGGTCATTGGTGGGCCATTTTGGTGTTTAATATCAGATGCAGATGCTGTAGTAAGGTATCATTTATGATGCAAATATTTTCTGAGAACACTTTTATATTTTCTACGAAGATTTATTATGAATTACTTGATGTTCTTAAGACATATTTATTATTGTACACAGAGTTTTCTAGCGCTAGATTTGAGATAAATATTAAGTACCATTGCAGATTTTCAGATGTACCTAAAACGTCTGCACTTTCCGTGGTGAACACGACAATACCGTGTCCCGTCCTACCCGTTGCTCAGTAAAAGTTCAGTTTCATCCCATTTTTCAGTTACTTGAAAATGCTCTTGAAGTTTAGTATTTCACACTTCCATTAAGCTTTCCTTTTACAATTTTTACCATTTTGCAAATTACAAATTAAAAGAGTCAAAACAGGCGGAATTGTACATTCATTTTGATCTTTGTAAGGAATTAAAATCAGTGAAATAGATAAATTACCTTGTGATAAAATATAAGAAAAAAACTTCTCCAATATATAGATCCCTAGCGACCTATCTGCTTAGCCAGTCGAAATGAAATTGCAGATATTGTTATTTGAAGGTATGCGCTCGGTAAAGAACCAATGAGAGCACGGAGAGGAGATAAATTGACTCCCTTTGCATACTTCTTTGAAGAGGTTACTTCTACAGGTATGAAAATGTTCTCTATCGCAAGGACTCGGTATACAACATTGTTACTTACTTACCACCAGGTGTACCATCTGTTATATTTTAGAGACATTAGGTATTTTTGGAAGCAGGCAAGAGGAAAAATGAGCAAACGCCTTCGTTGGGAATCGAACCACGGACTTTGGGATACCGGCCCAGCGTGCTGAACCACTACACCACGAAGGCACGCTAGGAAAGCGGGAGAAATACCTTATATACTCCTCCTTTTTAAAGGGCAACTGGGGTTTTTAGGGAACAAAATCGCCAAACCCTGGGTGAGGAGAATCATCATCCAACACCCTTTTTAGTTCGGGAGCCACTGTAGAGACATTAGGTATTTTTGGAAGCACACAAGTTGAAAAATGAGCAAACGCCTTCGCCGGGAATCGAACCTCGGAGCTCTGGAATACCGGCCCAGCGTGCAGAACCACTACACCACGAAGGCATGCTAGGAAGGCGGGAGAAATACCTTATAATATGACTATCAGCATTTGTATTCAATTGATGGAGCATTCTATTATCGATAAGCCTAGCCAAAATCTCTATAAAATATTAAAATTTAATTAAAAATCAAATAAATTTGTAGCTGAATTTATAAAGTTGCTTCGGAAAGATAGGTATTTGTTACCTGTAGTTATTAAAAAGACTCTGTTAAGACTTTGACTGTTCTGAATGATACTTTTTTTTACATTGCTTTTAGATTTTCGCAGTTCATTGCCAGGTAGTCTATGACAGTTTTAAATTTGTTTCGTAGTAGCTTACTCTTTTAGAGTTGTTTCAACCATACCTGGGCATTTTTAGCTGTATACGGCCGGAAATGTAGGTCTTTGGTGATTTCACACTCGAACATATGATGATCGATGGTACCTTTTGACCCACATATGCATGAGTCTGTGTGGTGCAATCCGAAGCGAAACAGATAGGCTGCGAAAGGGCCATGCGCCGTCAGGAAACGTGTCATTGCTCTGCATGTAGTGTTTAATTCCCTTGAGGGCACCGGGAGGAAATTAAATGTCCTCCTACCTGTTAGCTCTTGTGTCCAGTTAGTTTTCCACAGGGGCATAAGATCCTGTTCCAGTCTTGATTTAAGATGTGGTAATGGAATTGGCAGACAGATGGCTGGGGCAAGTTGTCCATTTGCACTATCTCTTGCAAGTTGGTCGGCTGCTTCATTGCCCACTGTGCTCACATGAGCGCGTGTCCAGTGAAGCTTGGGACGGGTTTTCTCTGGGAAATAGGATAGTAAGCGTTGGATTTCCCTTATTAGTGGCAAGTGGCTCAGTCCGATTATTGCCTGTAAGCTTGAAGCACTGTCGGAAATTATAACACTTTTTTCTTGTTGTTTCCTGGTAAATTTCACAGCTTCTGTAATGGCTAACAGTAACATACAACAATGTTGCAGAATTACGTAATTCCAGAATTGCAGCAGCGAAATGTTGTTGATAGCATTGTAGGAAAGCAAAATGCTGTTCCTCCACACGTCGCCACATACGTTTGGCAAGTTCTGCAACAGCATGTTGGAGATAAGAAGTCATCTCCCTTAACTTTGTAGTTCCGTGGCCACCGCGTGCTCCGACCTCACTCTGATAAATTTCTGGTTCTGGGGTTATCTGAAATCTAAGATGTACACATCAAATTTCAAAGATCTGTCAGAATTGAAATATGCCATAAAACGTAAAGTTATATAGATTCCTCTTGCGATGTCACGTTTGTCATTGTTGTCAACCATCTCCTATATGCGCCTCTGCTGCTACAGAAAGCTTATTTTAATGTATTGAGACAAATAACAGGAATAGGATATATGTTGGAACAAAGAGTATAATAGTAAAATATAAAACTTAATGAGAGAAATAATGGATAGAATTAATTTTCGTTGCGAAAACGAAATCAAATTCACGGGTAGCTTGTAAAACTACATATCTGAAAGGATGCACTTATTGAGAATCTGTAGAAAAAGAACATGAAAAAATACTAGTACAGTGCCTCTGGTACTCTTTTCTCTGTTGCTATGTAATTCGCTGCATGTGTCTCTGAGGCTGCCAGAACTGCAGCTGTAAATTTTAAATAGGATCTAGGTGCTAGACAGTAGTTTCTTCTTTCCAAGAATTACATTAAATGCGCCCACTTATAAAAAGTGCTAGGGTATAGTGAAAGAGTACTTCAAGCCGGATTTTGGTGCACTGAACTAAATTTTTAAAAATTTTTTTAATTAAGAATTTAATTTAATAAAAATGAATTTGTTTTGTTTAATTTTAACCAAGCAAAATTGTTCTTTGTTTAATTAAGAATTAATTGTTTAATTAAGTTTTAAAACTTAATTAAACAGCTTTTTGTTTAATTAAGAATTAAATTAATTTAATCGCTTTATGAAATCTCACTTTTATGAATAATAAAGCTTGTACTCTTTTTTTTTCCACTTCCAGCCGATCGCTGACGTTGAAGGCCAAAATCGCCTTGGCAGTAGCGATCATATTAGCCATTCTCATCATAACCGTGATCGTTATATGCTTCGCCTTACCATCTTCAACCCAAAATGTGGTTGCCAGACGAAAGATATATATGTATAATATGCCAGATTATAATTCGAATTCTAGACTGGGTAAATTTGCTTCTGCTGCTATTTCAACGGATGCTGCTCCATGTGCTGTCATTGGAAGGTAAGTTGATACTTATAAATAACCTATTTATATCTGTGAATAAGTTTTTGTGCAAATATTTTAAATTTTTAGATATTTTGTCCAGTAAAAATTTGATGACAAAAATATCGTAATCTAAATTTTACAGGTTGACTAAGTATTCTAAAGACAATAACGAGATATCTAAAATTTTTAACAATTTTTTTCAGTTCGAAAATATGCCTCGACGTCTCATCTGTCGTCATACCATTTATTATTTAAGATTTATATATTAAATTTATATTTAGATATCATTTATTATTTATGTTTTTACGTATGTCAAGATAAACCATTCCTTTATTATTCTGGGATTTGTTCATCACAAATATAATTCTTTTATCAGCTACGTATTAGAGAAAGTAAACTTATTGGTGCCGACCCTCTCGATCCTCACCTTTTTGTCCGTGTCACTTTTGTGTCCGAAAAAGGATATTCCCATCAAACATTATCACCATGCATTATTTTTAAAGAAATAATTTAGCGAATCTCAAAAATATGTGGCGACACTTACCTCTATTGAGATATCTAAAAATATGTCGTTTTTAAATATCTTGTGATTTTGCTGTTGAATTTATGTGGCATTGCGAAGAATGCTATGTTTAAAAAATAAAGTTAAAAAGACTAAAAGACCATAAAAAATACGTAGCAAAACATAGCACTATGTGGGGAATTCTAAAGATACGCTGCTTGTAGAAATTTTGTGACTTTTCTGTTGAATTTTACGTGGCATAAGTGCGAAGAAATTAAAGCTAAAAAGACAATAAGTGTGTGTCAGCAGGAGTGAGACCAGTAGCATGTTAATTAATTGAGAGTTCAGTGAGAGCATAATAAACCTTAACAAATCCTCTAGTTTGAGGTTAAAATTTTAATCCTTTCGATTCTCTCTCTTTTTTCTTTTCTTTTCTTTTTTTTTTTTTTTTACTTTTTTTTAATTAATTAGTCTTTATTTGGTAAATTTTATCACTTTTTAAGTATTTCTAAAGTTATGCCTTTATTTTATTAATTTAAGCATTTTACATTTCAATTGAAGAAATATTAAAACTAAAATTGGTGCCGTTGTACTTGCTTTATCTATCTCCTTAAAATCTAAATCCACCCTCAAACAATATACTTAATTTCGTTATTTTTCATCTATTACATTATATTTTATTGCAGTGAAGAGACTAAGAAGATCATTCAATTTTATCAATTCAATGGCAACTAGTTTCTAGTATTGGGGGGGGGGAATCTCATTATTTGATCAGCTCAGCCCTAGTGCTTGCTTACTATTTATTTCATGTTATTACACAGTAAATTAATCGCCTTCGGGTGAGATACATAAATATGTATCCTTAAAATACTATTAAAACTAATGGCCACTGGTTATTAACATTTAACGTACTGGTTAATACTCCCAGTAGTAGACATCAGAAGTAAAGCTACGATTTAGTATCAGTATTTTAATACTTACGCATAGTCAACATTTTGGCTTTAGATCGTCCAAGTAAAATCATAAATGCTAACAAGATACCTTTTAATTTTATTGAAAAAATAAGGGCTTAAAAGTTCATTTGTTGACGTCTCAGATATGATCAAATTAACTGGCTTTAGAATCAAAAATTATCTTGCAATTATAATTTATGAACATAATATATCTGGTTATTAACCGTTTCTTAATTTTAACAACGTTTTTACCTTGTTTTCTTTCAATCAACAGCAGATACTCATTTTGTCTCAGTCGAAGGTGTTTAAGCGATCTTCATAACTTTTATTAACCTAATAATGATTCTTGTTTTAATTCATAACTCGTTACTAATTAGTAAAGTAGACGCATTTATTTGAAGGATCTTTGGACAGATACAATATAATATATGTAAACTTTTTATTTTGTTTCAGGGATATTTTGGCCAAAAATGGTTCCGCTGTCGACGCGGCCATTGCTGTTCTTTTATGCATGGGAGTTGTGAACCCCCAAAGCATGGGTTTAGGAGGTGGATTCCTGATGTTGTTTTACAACAAGTAATTACGAAACTTATTTTGCTTTATTTTAAAAACTAAATATATTGCCAAGTTCAAAAAATTTCCATTTAAAAAAATAGTATCTTGACATGAACTTTTTTACAAAAAGTACCGTCTGATTTTTGGATTTTAGTTTGTTTCACCATAGAAGATAAAAAGAGACCTCTGTACAGAATAATAGGAATGTAGTAAATGTAAGAGAAAATTAGATGCTATTATTATTGAATCTAATAGCCCATCGTTAGAAATTTGCGTACTAACTTTTATTATTTCTACGGGATGTTTAAGTAATATATTCCTATGTCGTGTTTAGGAATTCTTTAGATATATTTTCAACCTATACCACCTTTGAAATTTTTTTGTAGCAATAGATGTAAACCATAGTTGAAGTCTTTATGTACAAAATCTTTTTATATGATAAGAAAATTCGGCACCATTTAAAGGTTGAATATGATAACAGCATGAAGAGGAAAACAATTGTAGTCAACCTAAGAGCAAAACTTTAAAACGTATTTACGATACGCAGCCTTTAAACGCTTGTTGATGAAGTGGTGTTTGTTACTTTCTGGGAACATCTAGCAGTAAAATTAGCACCTGGTAAAGATGCTTAAATGTGTGTATCCTGCCAAAAAAATAAAAATAAAATAAAATAAAATAAATAAAATATCTAGAAATACATACAGTTTGTGATTTATTGTTTGAAAATCAAATTACTGCAAATAAATTTCCTCTATGATTCCATCTATAAAATGCGCAGTGAAAAATAAAAATGAAAGCTAAATCAAAATAAGACATTTTCAAGTAAAGAAATATATTGCAATTACAGAAAACAAAAACAAAAAAAATACGTTACTGAATTATTTTTTCGATTTGTTTTATATATTCAGCAACTATATTCGAAGTGACGTCTTTTTAATACTTTAATTGCGATAATCTTTAAATTTCTTCTGCAGTTGTCTTTTTAAATAGTTTTCCCAATTAAAAATCAGAAAAACGTAATTCGGCAACAATGTAGAATGCATTCTACTGCTTTTAGTTTAGTTACTTCCTAGATGACGCCATTAAAGCACCAATACATAAAATTATTAAGAATACATGAGTGAAAATGTTTCCATTAATTTGTAAGATTTATCCTAAGTTTTTAACAGTTATCTTTAGTTAAAGCTACTTTCCTATCCTTCCTAATGACTTTTGGCTAAGTCTCTCTAAGCTGTTACTACGCTCGGCCGTATTGCTGGCCCTTGATAGCTTCGCTAGCTTATTCGATATTTAGGGACCAACTACTTAGAATTTTGATAGCTTCGGCTATATCGTTTTAGTTAAGTCTTATTTCTTATTACTTTGAGCTCATGTCCAAGTGGAGGCTTTGCTCTACGCCCTGAGAAAAGGGCCATCTGTGAAAATCTTACTTTGAGTAATAAAGGGTAATTAACCCTTCTCGGGTTTACGTCTCTGTTCCTGAACTAAAGCGATTATTTGTTTAGCTGTTCATTAGGTTCCTTCACATTCAGTTTTTAGATAAAAGAGTGGAACCCCACAAATTTATTAAATAAGCTACTGAATTTTGAATATCGTTAAAGTTAAATTACTTCTAATCTTACAAAACAAAAGCAGGAGTGGCCTTTAAAAGGGCCGTTTTTATGAGACATTCAGCCATATACATTACGAATGTCGCGCAGCATGGTAAAAAAATAGTAATCAATTTTATTAATGAATCTTCACCATGCGTCTGTGAGATAATGTGGAAGCATTTAAACATTAGTACCTGCGTCTGCGAGATAATGTGGAAGCATTTAAACATTAGTACCTGCGTCTGCGAGATAATGTGGAAGCATTTAAACATTAGTACCGTCCTGCAGGTTTGATAAGAATTTTGTTAACTCTGCAGAGGGTAATCCAGAAGGTACTAAATGAAATGACTAAAATAACCCATTTTACTGGCGCCCACAATGTGTGTGTGTTCGCGAAATTTGAGTTGGATAGTTTATCAGGAAACTGTTTAAAAAAACTGGTGCAAAACTTTGACCGTAGCGAGAAACACCATGAGTGAGTTAAAAAAAAAAAAAAAAAAAAAAAAGGTTATGAAAATGCGCCTAGTTTAAAAGAGTTCTACAAAATGTCTACTAAATATTTTTTACCATTCCTGTTTTAAAAGAGGGTGAAAATGTTGCTTTGAAAATATTAAATGTTTATAATAAGAATTTTTGGATGTTAGAATTTTAAAGCCCCACAAAAGAAGATATAAGGCATTAAAATTAACAAAATAACTTTTTAAACTGGAATGCTGAGAAAAGTGCATGTAAACTTGCGAAATGTAGAAAGTTAAAAACTACCGGGTAGATTTCATTGAAAATAATTTAAATCACTAATAAATCCTTGAGCTGCATTTTTTAATGAAATAGTAAATTTTCAAAAATATCTGTACCGAAGCGATAAGAATCATGTGACATAATGACATTGTAATTTTCAAAGTAATTTGTCAGTAAGTTATGTGATAGCCAGAAGAACCATATTTTTCCTATCTGCTGATCAAGACTGCAGCGTTGATTTTTAAATAAATGCAGAAAATCGCCCGGTTAACATTTTTTTAATTCTGGTTTTAAAAGATGTGAAGTATTTGTTTTATAATCTGTGAAAATTTCAAAATTTATATCCAATACATTTTTAGATGCTGAAATTCTAAAATCATGGACGTCAAATGCTCGAAACAAATTGAGCGATTTTCGGAAATTCGCCAAAAATCTAAGAATTTAGCTACAATTTATATACAAGTTTCATTTAAAAGATATTTCTTTGCTGTATTCAATGATACAAAAAGTAAAGTCCGGATACGTTTAATTTATTCTTTAAACTAAAGTATATGCGAAAGATTGCTTAAACATTAAATAAAAAAATTGTAAACAGAATTTTGTAAAAAATGCACTGTCATTGACAAACAAATGTGTATACAAAATGTTTACTCGATAACGTATCAGGAATAAGGTTAAAAATGGATGATAAAATTCCGCTTATAAGTGAACTAAAGCTGATAAAAAGGATAATTACTTTCAGTATAAAAGCAAATGGTTTTCTATGTTATACTCTTTAAAAGAAATCTCTGTTTTTGGTGATACACATAAGTCACTCTGAAATTTTTGAGAAACACGTAGACTATAAGTGGCAGAAAAACATGAACGTTTAGATTAGAAAATATAAACTATTTTAGCCTATCAGACGATTTCTTATTGTCCAATTGCAAGTAATTTAGCGTAGAATAAATTTTTGGCAGAAGAAAAAAAGAGAGTTGACGCGAGAACTCGTCTTATTTTCTATCATTTTAGAGCGGTATTAAATCAAGAAGAATGCGTTTAACGTCTGCAGTTAGCATTTATAATCTGTGAAATGAAAATCCACCTCGTGCTTACAGAATTTCAAAGAAGTTGCTACTTTCTTCAGGATTGAACTGACTGAACTTTCTATACCGTCATTAGAGGCTTAAACAGGGCTTAGTGATGCTATGTAAATATAGAAACATTGAAATCTAAAACAAGGCCTAAATCAGGCCCATAAGCAGCAGAACCACCACCATACTACCTGAAATAACTTTAAATAGAATTAACAACTAAAATATGAACTTGAAGTCTAGAAGCTGGTGAGATTTACCAGCTACACAAACAAATAACACATTATTACATACTTTGTAAAACAATGTTACTAACAGAATATCATAAACACCATAATTTTTCTTAAAACAGGCAAAGAAATTTTTAAACAAAATCAATACATAAATTCGTTTCATGTACAGATACATATCTTATGAAATTTGACAATTTCAATTTAGTCATTGTATTTTTACACACATCCTTTAGAGTATTAAATATAGCAATATTTGAAATAAATCTTGGAACAATATTTTTCGTAAAAGAACAGCTAAATAACAAGTGCTCAAGATCGACATTACTCATGCCACAAAGAGAAGCACAAATTTTAATCGAATCCTATTATAATAAAATGGGAAATGTCCATCATTAGTTAAAGCTTGATTAAGATACCTATCACTAAGGCATCTTCTCTCACTTATAGTTGAGATTAAATTATATGTGTTTAGAAGCTGGGTCGTTCCACTTTGCTTGCCAAAGAATCAAACTTTTTCTTTTCAACAAGGATTTCAAACTGTCAAAGGAAGTCTTTACTTCAAACTCAATAAATTGATTTTCAGTGGCAGCTTTTGCCAATCTATCTGCTAACTCCTTACCGATAGTCTCAATATGACTCCAAAAGAGTTTAATATCTCTGAAAGCGCTAAGAAATATGAGCATATCTTTTATCTGTTTAATTAATTCGGTACTTGGACGTATCCGTGATTGAAACAATTGCGCTTTCGCAGTCGCTATTAATTTCTACAGGATCTAGTAAAAACAGTGTAGCCTGTCATATTAGGGAGGCCTTTATGCCAATTCAACCGTTTTAATAAAGCTGGATGAATGTCTAAGGGTTTCTCAAAGTCAAAATCTCTAGCTGAGAAGACCTCACTGAAGCAATCGACAGTTTTATTACCAGCTTTTAATTTAAAGATAGCATATTCTTTTCTGCTAAAATATCGATCGGAAGACATCCAGAATAAATCTGAAGAGCTACTGTGGAAACAGTTCTAAAAATACTTAGTAATCCCCAATAAAGCGATTCTTTGAATTTGCAGAATTTTGTTACGCATTCGAACCTATCCAGCCCACCATGCGCCACATGCTTACAAGATCTTTCTCTCTATAGCTCTTTTATATAAACTCTTAAGAACTTTGCCTTAGAGATTCATTTTACTAAGTCTATTAAGAATATGAGTGCATTCGATCTTTATTTGATCTCGGTGAGATATAAAAGTGAGCTTTTCATCATCGTAATGCCCAAATACACTTATGTTCATAAATTAAGGATAATGCAAAATCAGGCAAAGGAAAAGTTAGAAGCAAAACAAATTTGACTTATTTGTAAAGCTTATTTATTAAACAAAAGGTAAAGAGCAAAAAAAGATGCTATATGTTTGATATTATTAAAAAAATTACATTTACTAACATTTCTAACATTTTCTCCCTAATACATTTATACATACTCCCAAATACTAACATTTTCTCCCTGGAGCAAATTACAAAAAAAAAACCTATTTAAAAAAAAACAATATTACATGGTTGGTATGATTGTTAATACATTGTATGTCTCCCAGACGATGCAATACAGTCCGTACAACGCCTAGGCATGCTGAGTATCAAATTATCGATCTGATCTTGGGGATATTACACCACTCAAAACGCAATGCTCTCTGAAGTTCCGGTAGACATGTAGGAGGAGGTTGAAGGGCTGCAACTCGTCGGCCAAGCATGTCTCACACGTGCTCTACTGGATTCAAGTCCGGTGAGAATGCTGGCCAGTCCATACGAGTGATATCCTCCGATTGAAGACATTCGCTTACGATGTTTGCACGGTGAGGATGGGCGTTGTCATCCATAAACACAAATTTTGCGCCCATGGCGCCCCGAAACAAACGTACATGTTATTCCAGAATGACGTGCCGATAGATTTGGCTTGTCATGGTTCCAATTTGAACATGCAGGTCAGTTCTGGAACCCAGAATAATTCCACCCCAAACTAGCACTCCTGCACCACCGTAACGGTGTCGTTCAATGATGTTTTCTTGGTGGTAACGGGTACCTGGAGCTCTCCATATAAACATCACACAAGCCCATTGTTGCGGTGTCCACAATGCATGCTCTCTACTCCAGGCTAACCGCAGGCGAAAGTGAGTTGCAGTAAGTGGAACGCATCTGACAGCTCTACGAGCATATAGACCAATCTGCCCTAAGCGTCTGTACACGGTCTGCCTTGAAATTATCGTACCAGTGGCTGAAGAGAGCTGACGAGACAAGTCTGAGGCTGTGCTCCGCCTGTTTCTTTTGGCAGTAACTGCCAAATACCGGTCCTCATTCGGCGTTGTAACTCTGGGACGACCTGTGTAACGTCCACTCAGATTACCATCATCTTGGAATCGTTGCCAAAGCCTGGAGATAACACTCTGGGCAATTCCAAGTTCGTCTGATACTTCCAGTTGTGTACGCCTACATTCCAGACGGCCGATAATTTTACCACGTAAAACATCATCCAAATGCGTCCTTTGTGCCATAACTATTCGGTTATTGCACTGAAATGCTTATAAAGCGCCTGCGAACAATTGTACTTCTTTGCCTGTATTCCTTATATATCACTCTCTTACATTCTCGTCATTGTGACATACCATTGGTGTCATCTGGTTACTTCCTGAAATTTGCATATTATTCTTGAAGATGTGTGTAGTGATTTTAAAGGTGATATATTTATTTTAGAGTTCGATTTCCGCGTGACTCCGAATTATCCTTAATTTATGGATATGAGTGTATTTGATTGTCTTAGAAACTCTGATTGGTTGTCCATACAATTTGCACCTAGGACGTATTGATCTAGTATTAGTTTTAGCAATACCCAAAAGAAAACTCTTCTTTGGATCAAATTTAAGTTTAACATGGAAAGACCACTTCTCCAAAACTTGAGTGGCGAAACGTAAAGCTTTAATCAATAGTAGGAACGACCACTTCCTGTGGCCAATAATACAAAATCATCGGCATAAGCTTGTATACTAACATTTTGTGGTAAAGTTATGTTTACAGCTATATTAGTAATAATATTCCACAAAAGTGGACCAGATATTGAGCCTTGGGGACAACACCTTTGGTAATTTCTGTGGTGCCACTTTTTACGATCATATAAGGAAACATTTCTTTCATTCAGAAAATCACGTATCAGCAAGAAGATGTTTCTTGAACATTTTATATCTTTTAATTTCTTTAATAAAATTGGCCACCAAACGTTGTTGAAGGCGCCCTTTACATCTAAGGATAAAATTGCAGTATGTAATGCCATTCCTTCTATTTCGAAGGATGTCATAAATTAAATTATCTATAGCCTGGATAGTACTTTTGCCCAGAATAAAACCAAATTGGTTTTTATTTAAAAGATTATTTGATAATAAATAATATTGGAACCGTTGTGCTATAAGTTTATCCACCACCTTGCCCCAGGAAGGCAGTAAACAAAATGGGGCAAAAAGAGGAAGGATCTTCTTTATCCTTTCTTTCTTTGTTGAATAAAAGTAAATCAGCCTCTTTCCAACATTCAGAAAATATTACCCTCCGAAGACATTCATTCAGAAAAGCTACAAAGAACATTTTATTGCATTCAAAGCTTTCTAAAATACTAATTTCTATTGTCAAGCCATCTTTACCAGGAGCTTTAACTTTTTAAGAGTAAATTCCACTTCATTCAAAGTAAACTCATGATCATTTACTATCTCTGTAGGTATTCTACAATCTGATCTAACTTGATAATAAAATGATAGACCACCATAAGTAGTATTACAAGGAAAGTGATATTGTAAGAGGTAATTTACTGTTTCGTCTGTATTCTTAGTGTAAGATCCATCTTTATATTTCAAAGAGGCAATTTGTAAAGCTGGTTACTCTCTTCAGGATAGAACACACAGTAAAGCAATTTTCAATAGTAATTCCGGATACGTCAGTCATATGAAAAATGTTAATTGATTATAATCGCTGCACGTAACAAATGATACAAATGGAACTCAACATTGGATCCGCCACCGCACATCAAATTACTCATTCATACATAAAATTATACAGGAAGAATTGTATATGAAAACCTAGTTTGCCGTTGTGTTCCCCATAATTTAACTGAGCACCAAAAAGAAGAATGTGTCCGAATCAGTAAAGAAACCCTAAAATTACTTAAAGATAGTGGCCATTGCATGAAACGTGCATACCATTTTTTGACGTTCTAACACATCAAGAAAGTAAAGTATGGTCTTTGAAGATCTTCCCCCGCCCATAATGATGGAAAGACAATGTGCCATGAAAAAAACTAAAGAATGCCATTTTCTTCAGAAGTACCAGAACTGGTCAAAGCCATCAAGCTGGAAGGACAATTCGGCTGGCGAGGTGGCCCTCCGTCCTAAGGAACAATGAGCCAAGCGGTGGATAATGCAACCCCGTCAGACATAAAAATCCACTATCTGCTGGCCACAGCCAAAGGAAGGACAGAAGAAAGTCACAGTTAACTGGTACCTATTGTAATCACCTACCTATAACGCTGTAAATGTGTAATGGAAATTGTTCTCCTCACCCGCAATGCACCCTTCTTCCATCACTACACTATCGTCTTTTCGTCCAGCATTTGGTTTGCACCGCCCTTAGCACTCGTTTGTGCATATTGTGCTCAAAACCAAGTTAATTCCGTCAGCGGGGTAACGTGGGCCAAGTTAATTCCGTCAGCGGGGCTATCTGGCCGATATGCTAACTGCCCCAGTGGATCGGCTGCCTCGCTGTCGGTGCAAAGAAGGAAAGTTAACTGGTACACCACTAAGTGTCTTTTAGAAATCCTTCGAGAAGTGAATGTTAGAGGACTCATGCTCCACCATGACAATGCACCTTCTCATTCAGCAAGATTGACAGTTGAAACTCAATCTTGGACAAAACACACACACACACACAAAAAAAAAAAAAAAAAAAAAAAAAAAAAAAAATCAAAGTGATAGAACATCCACCCTGTTCAACCGATCTAGCTATGATTGATTTTTGGCTATTTTTTAATCTAAAAAGGAATTTACATAGACGTAGTTTTCATTCGAAAGACGAGATTGATGAGACTGTAAATGCATTATTTTCATCGATTCCAAGAAATGAATGGCTTGAGGCATTTGTTTGGAAAATTCGCCTACAGGAGTGCATTATGCTTGAGGAGACCACTTTGAACGTTCCTAAAATTTCGTAAGTATAATTTTATAAACCTATGTGTATCTCAAAAATTTCAGAGTGTCCCTCGTACGTGTGTCTGTCTTCCAAAAATTATAAATGTGTTTTTATTCGTCTCTTTCGTTTTCTAGTTGAAACATTCCCTCACCGATTCGTTCAGTGCATCTTCGGTGAAATTATTATAATTTTAATATATATCAGAAATAAACCACATTCGTATGTAGCCTACATTCAATAGCTTATTATCATTAGCTAATGAAACTCATTCCCTATAAATTAATGTTTTAGGTTATACCATAAATATCGTATCATATTCGCTTATTATGTTTGATAAAAATGTAACTTCCGCTACAGTTGTAAGCTTTTCCCAACTAGAATGAGTGGACATCGATTAAGGCCTACTTCTCTATTACTGGGCGTTATAGGGAATTTTTAAATCCAGCATCTGTAAAGCTTTCAATAAAATTTATTTTATAATATGCTTATAACATTTTATAAAATTTTATATTTCCACTCTTGATACGTAATGCTCATTCATTCTTATAACTGCAGATCAGAAAGAAAAGCCTACTATTTGGATGCTCGAGAAACTGCTCCTGAAAGCGCAACTAGAGATATGTTCGAAGGAAATGCTACGCTAGCCAAAATGGGTAGGACATTTTATACTGATTTTAGTTCGTGAATTAAATATAATTGAAAATTTACGAATCATATTCATTTTTCAATTTCTGATAAGTTTTCATAATACGAGGATTGATCTACAGTTAAAATTTTCAGTTGTACAAAATAAATTTACAACAAAATGAAATAAATTTTAAAAATTGGCAATTCAAAACTTCAGATTGCAGTGATGATATTTACCATCATAACGAGTTTACCAAAAAAAATTTTTTTTAATTTTCAAAAATGCATGTTTAAATATAAAAATTCTGAGGTTAAAAAGTTGCAGCCTGACTTCTGTGCGCATATTCCAATTTAATATTTGAAACAGTTTGTGTCATGCAGTTACGACTGGCCGACTAACTTAAGAACTTGTTCTCTAGAAAGAAAAGTTACAGAACATAAAATCTTACACTTAAAATGAACCATTCAAATAGTAAAGCCAAACGGCGGAGAAATATTTTACTGCTATATTATTTGATTGTAAATTAAAGCCGCGAGGTGATTTGAGCACTAGTTTAACAAAGGGCTTAATTATTCAAAACTTAGCTGTGCATTTATTTCACTGTATTTGTTGCACACGAAGCTTCCAATAAATATTTCCTTCCAGTTACAATACTTTCCATTCTACAAAGACGTTAAATATGCTAAATGAAGATAATAAATACATCAAAATTTCCTTTGAGATTTTAATAATAAAAATGGTATCAAAATGAAAGAAAATTATTTCTCTTAAGCACTATACTTTTATTTTTCAACATGGCCATCATTTATTGATATACAGTTTTCATGACATATGATGCATTTTTTTTCTGTTCATGAAAATTTTGTAGTTTACTTTGTAGTTTAGTGCCGTGGTCTGAAATTACTTAATCTTGCTCCTTAACAGTTATCTAGAGAAGTTACATGAACGCATGGTTAGTTATTGCCCCTGGGCTGTTTTTAACTGCCAATACAATGTTCAACTAAGATCTAAAATTTAAACATAACTTTATTACCACTCTTATTCAGATTTGTAATAACTTAAAATATTAACATAACTAAAATAAGTTTTCTTGTACCAAATTTTATACTACTGACCACTTTACCTTGACACTAAGATTTCGATTAGTCCAGATTTTAAATCTAAATCTGGGTCAGATCTGATATAACTAATTCCTATAAAGTTGCCATGCACAGGCAGTATTTCTCGGTATATCCTTCACAATTACTGCAAATGATATACGCAAACAAGGCAGAAGCAAGCGATGTAAATTTCACTATGATCCCGGTTAAGATTAACATCCTACTTTTAAACTTATTCTTACCAGTTGAAGTGCATAAACATTCTTGTTTCAGCGAACATCGCGACAAGTCAAGGAGAAAAGGATAAAACTACTATAGAAGTAATTGTCACATGCTGTTCAGCCACTGGCCACAGCAACTTGAGCTGAAAAGTTATGACTTTTTAACATCTCTTTCTGTTTGAGAAATAATAAAAATGTGTACGGCGCCAGATCTGTTTTAGAAGTAGTTATGGAGATGAATGAAAAATTTCAAACTCTGTTTCTATCATTGCAGCGTAGTATTACATTATCATAATCGTGGGGGAGTGCTTTTTCGTGGTTTTGCTGCGTGCAAAACGTGAATATGAGCTAGTTTCAATTTAGGACGTTTCTCACTAATGTAATCAATAGTCTTAGTGGGCTCTGGTTATAGTCTAATAAATCGAAATCTTCAGATACTTCTATGCTTTCTGTATCAACCAGCATTTTCTTAGCAAAAATTTACCTGACAGTCATGAGCTTCACATCCTAAGAATATGATGAACAGGCTTTTATATACTGAAAGAACTCTTTCGAATTTCTTCAAAATATGCTATTCTTTAGTTTGCGTAAACCTAATGTAAAATAATTTTAAACTTAAACTTTATTTCATAATTTTTAACTTTAATACAGTTACGAATTTTGTTCATATAAGGATAATTTTAGTGAAATCATATGTGAAAATTTTTCCCCTGTATAATTTAACGTAATAATCTAAAAGGAGGATGCTCTGCTGGAAAAATAAAAATACAGAGGCAAGCGCCAAGCTGGCAAAGGTCTTGGCGACTAATTTTTGTCATCAAATTTGGCGAGAAGTTTCCAAATGTCGCCAAACTCAGCAACCGTTTGGCATTATTTTGGTCCTACCCCTGTATCACCATAATAAGTATTGTAAATGAATAATTGTAATTTATTTCACGTGCAACTGTACTGTATTCGGCTCTCATATGCCTTCGAGTAATTTCGAGAACAGGAAAGTACTAGAAATATCTCGGTGGTCTGTTGAAAATTATATAAGACCGGACAGAGCATCTGGCCTGGAATTATTATTGTTGTTGTAATTGTTAGCCCAGAGCAACTTTGGAAAGCCTTTTAGATGCTGTTTGCATGCTGTACTAGTAGTTTGAAGTATAACTATTGATTGCGCTCTGTGTTACTGTGAAGAACTGTATTT
Organism: Stegodyphus dumicola; assembly: GCF_044657685.1. Taxonomy (NCBI): domain Eukaryota; kingdom Metazoa; phylum Arthropoda; class Arachnida; order Araneae; family Eresidae; genus Stegodyphus; species Stegodyphus dumicola. The sequence goes on from NC_140776.1 coordinate 44,299,497, forward strand.
TTGTGGAAAGTTCCAGAACATTGAGGTGTTTCTTTTGGCAAAATAAATTTAACTAACTTATCATTGTAACTGTGTGCATTAAATATATTACGAACCCGTACGCACTCAACAGTGCAGATCCTAATAGTATGATATTCATTGATAATCGTTTTTTGCTAGTCATTCCCTAATTAATATTGTATATCTTCATTTTAACACTAAAATGCATTTGGACTTTATTTGGGGCTATAATTTAATTTCAACAAAAGGAAAAAGACTTATTTAATTTTGAGAAATTATTTTCTTACGAAAGTCTTTCCTATTTTTTCTGTACTCGCGAAATGGCTTTGAGCTTTGCCGTTTAAATCCCTTCAATTATGCTTTGAAAACTCGTATTTACTACAGTCTAGCTTAGTTCCAGTTTATTTAATGGAGAATATAGGTATGAAATGGAAAGTCTGACTCTATTAGGGGTGAGAAAATCATTTAAAACTGATTTTTAATCATCAAGGAAATGTTAACATTTTGTAATGTTAAAAATAAAGCTCCTTTGCTATGAAAAATTCAGAAAAAAATATAACGCACATTTTAATGGTATCTTATCTTTGTGTACAGTTTTTTGCAAAGAGGAAAATTAATACTATTATCAATATATTTTCTGAGTCCAGATACAACTCAACTAAATGCGTTTCTATGTAAAGCACACATTTTAAATTAAAATTCATTCCATTTTCTTATAGGAGGTCTTTCGATTGCTATTCCTGGGGAATTAGCAGGATACTATGTTGCTCATGAGAAATTCGGTAATCTGCCTTGGGAGGATCTTTTTCCTCCCACGATCCGTTTATGCAAGGAAGGTATCGCTGTAAATAAACATCTTGCTAAAGCCTTGAAAAAATACGAAAAGAATATCCAGAGCTTCGAAGCTATTAGGTAAGTATCAATTATCCATTTCCGCTGAGACTAAAACAAACCAATCATATTTTTCAAGGTTTTTATCGAATGATTCTTTTAATATTTTAATTTTAAGCTAGTCTGTTTATTTCTTATTACTTTTTTCAGGAACAGGCATTTACCATATTAGAGTAGAAGAATATCACACAAATATCAAATATCCCCTTAATTAATATAGTTACTAATCCTAGAATGCAGCAATATAATATAATCCTCACTGTTTCTGTTACAATTAATCGCATTTAAAAAGAGGTAGTCTCTTTTGAAGCAATAATTCAGCAGAACTATACAATTAATACTGTGTAAGGTAAAATTTAAATTTTATAACGCTTATTTTAATTTCAACGTGCTTTCCTACGGATTCTTGTTTCCACTTACAACTCCCTACCAGAATGAGTTTCTAAAGTCGCACTAAATGCAAATGAGTTAAAAGTATTATTTTAGGAAAATTCAACTTATTTCGCCAGAGAGAGAGCTAGGAGTCCTGAGTAGCGCGTGTTTGCCTTTCGGGCTATATCTCTCTTGAAGCTGTTAGGTCCCAATCAGATTATGTTTCGGCTACGCGCAACTTGACGTCGAAAAGGACAATTCTCAGAACCCGCATAATTCCAGGAAACCCACTTAGCTAGATTAACATTTTCACTTGAACGCCAAACAGTAATCGATTATCTCTCAGATTGGGATCACGTGATCCTTAAGAGGTTATCATACTTGGCTGCAGTCTCTTCTAGACGGAACTTTTCTTAGAAACGACATTCTGGTAGCACTGGTTTATACGGGAGGATTCCTATAAAAAAGAGCCCCGCCTGAAGCGAAGTCCCGCCTAGCTAACCTCACTGAAAATGTCTCGGCTGGACCTCTGTCCTGGGTAGAGACAACCAATCAGACGAAAGTTCTGCATCTGAAGCATCTCGTGATCCCAGTCTGAGCGGTACTGCATTAGTGTTTCGCGTTCAAGTCATTGTAGTAAGTGAAAATGGTAACCTAGCTACGTGGGTTTCCTGGAATTTGGCGGGTTCTGAGAATTGTCTCTTTCGACATCAAGTCCCACGTAGCCGAAGCATAATGTGATTGAAGTTTAAAGAAGCAGAAATTTCGTCTAATTGGTTGTCTCTAACCGGGACAGAGGTCCGGCCAAGACATTTTCGGTGAGGTTTGAAAAAATCTCGCGTTAGCCGCATCAACGTTTCCGTAGCTAGGCTTCGCTTCCAGCGGGGCTCTTTTTTCTAGGAATCCTTCCATTTAAACCAGTGCTACCAGAATCTCGTTTCTCAGAAAAGTCCCATCTAGCAGGGACTGTAGCCATATATGTCGACCTTATATTACGTGTTTTTTGATATTCGCCGACTAGTTTAAATTAAGCCCAACTATTTTATATAACTGTGTTAGCTTCGACTAAGTCTCTTAGTTAGTTATAATTTAGTTCTTATTTCTTATTCTGAGTTTAAGCCCAAATGGAAGCTTTGTTGTAAGCCCGAGAAAGGGGCCAACACTTCATCTTATTTTGAGGTAAATAAAGGGTAGTTAACTCTTCTTGAGTCTACGTTTTCAGTTATTTGAACTCATCGATAAGTCGCTCAACAGTTCACTAAGTTCTTCAACGTTCATTTAGTAGAATAAGAGTGAGGACCCCTACAACTGTATTAACATTACTATGTGATTAATATTGCAGTAATTGTTGTTTTCCTGAAATTTGTTCATCTTTTCATTGAGAAAACTCATCTGAAGTGAACAAAAATGTTCGCTTTTGCCCTAATATCACTTATTTCCTGATAATATGAAATCTGAATTTGATTACTGCAAAAGTCTCTTCCCTTAGGATGATTATTCCCCTTAAAATGCAACCTAGTTTTGTATTTTGTTTATGAAATATAAAAGAAGTAGTCAGCAACATTTTTCTAGAGCCTTTTTGTTATTTTCAAATAGCATTCTGTTACTGTGTATGTATGTTACCAGGGCACCTTCTAAACTATTACCTGTTTAAAATATTACCTTATAAATAAGCATTATTTTCCTTGTATTTTCATGGTACTTTTCATGCAAAAAAGCGCATATAACATTTTTTTTCTATATTATTTTCAGGATTTCTTTTTTGTGTTTGCTTTCTATTCTTGCATGTTTATGTTTACTTACATGCCTTGCTTTCTACCAACAGGAACGTATTTGTGAATAACAAGACTGGAAAGGTGTTTGAGGAACATGATATAATGAAAAGGCCTGACCTAGCAAAAACTTTGGAAACAATTGCTAATGAAAGTATGAGTGCACTTTATGGCCCTCGTACCAAGCTATCCAAAGAGTTTCTTGCCGATTTGAAAGCTGCAGGTAAGGCAAAAGAGATCGCAATTAATTTGTGCATAAACCTCTCATCAGTGGCTGAATTTCGTATAATTCTTGGTTTTTTCTAGATTTAGGAATTTTTGAATTAATATTTAATTTATTGTGCGACATTAGAGATTTATTTTTTGAAATTTTCAATAATCTCGATTTTCTGAAAAAATATTTTATTAGAAAAAACTTGTTTTAATCAGTAAAACAGAAAAGAAGGCTAAGAAATTGGTGCGAAAACAAAAAATACTGGCCTGCTTTACATTTTTTAATTAATGTTTTAATTATTTCGAAAAATAATAGTTTTTGCTTAACTACGACTGTGACAATTTTTATTGAAATGATTTTTAATACACGGATAGTTTACTGATTTATCTTTTAAAAGGTTCTAGTGTTTGGACCCAAAAATTCTAGACACGATGAAAATTCTAAGTAGGACGAAGTTCTTGTCACTTTTCAATAAAAAATGTAGAATATTTGTTCAGCATCTCTCTGCAAAAATTTTGCGTATTTATCATATCCAATTATGTTCCCAAATTCATTTTTATTCATGCTCATAAATATTTATTGGGGGTAATAAACTCAAATCATTCTAAAAAGATTCGATAGACTATATGAGATTGTTTAAATTAGATCACACTCGGATACATCTTGTAATAAAATACTAAATTTTAAAGCAAGTGCTCATGTTTGATGCTACTTTATACCGTCAAAACTCAATTAAAACTAATCCCAACAAAGGCATTTAACCAATAAATATAATCGCTAAACTGAGATATTATTTTCAGCTTGTTCACTGTTTTTCTCTTTCCTTTTAAATCGTCAAATTATTCCATTATCAAGTGGTTTGGTTCATTTTTGCAGTTTAGCGCTATTAACCAACTTTCAGATTAGGGAACTCATAATCTGTCAAAAGAGAATAAATTATAATTTTTTAACCGTAATTTGTCATCCTTTCTGGGATATGATAATATATAATACCTAGCTTGCTATACCAAAGCCCATGGATACATTGCGTTTCTGAAGAAATCTAGTTTGAATTTTAAAAACTTTCTTTCATCTGAGTTATTACGAGGGTCACTCAGAAAAAAAACCGTTTAGTTATACAAAATGAAAAACACAATATGTATTCAAAAAAAAAAAAAAAAATTATGTTACACAGCTGAAGCTTCCTTCACTTTTCTACATAATCATTTCTTACATTTAAATATTTGTCATATCTGGTCACGAACTTCAGAATTCCTATGTTATACTCTTATACCGCCAGTTCATTAAGCCAGGTGGTCACTGCATTCTCCGACTCTTCATCACTTCTAAAACATTTACCTCCCATAAATTTTTTCATCTTAAGAAAAAAGTAGACATCCCTGAGAGCAAAAGCTGGACTATAGGGTAGGGATCACAAATTCCCCCCCCCGGTCATGAAGAGTCCAGAAAGCATTCCTCACTTCCGATTTCGGATATCTCGCCAGAGTTTTTTACTAACCAGAGTTTTTTTTTAAGTCTTACACTAACGATTTACCCCAATCGTAGTGCCTTTTGGCATAAAATTCACCAAAAAACACCTTTACAATCCCAAAAGACGGTTGCCGTGAACTTTTGTGTTGAGAGAGTCTATTTGAATTTTCTCGATTTTTTGGATGATGAGAGATGATGCTACTCAAATGAATGGCACTTGCTCTCTGGAGTGATGTGAGATACCCAGGTCTCATCAGTCACAATCAGATGAGGAAAGCCGTCTCCATCTCTGTCATATCATGTCAAAAATATCAATGCTTAGCCCATTCTATGAGTTTTATGCGTGCCACCCATTTGTCTCGGAACACATCGAACACAAATTTTGTTGTAGCTTAGATGTTGCGACAGACACAGTTTCTCGAAGCAATAAACGAGAAATGTCTGGAAACACAATGTGCAAGTCATCGAGACTTACACACCTTTTTTGCAAGATTATGTTGTTCACTGCAGTCCTAAGGTCTGGTGGCAGAAAAGTATAACATGGGAGTTCTGAAACTCGTGAACAGATACGATAAATGTTTAATAAAGGTGGTGATTATATAGAGACGTGAAGGAAGCTTCAGGTATGTAACAGAATTGTTTTCTTTAGTTTCTTGTAGAGCTAAACGGTCTTAATTTGCTGGCTGACCCTCGTATTTTTTCATTTCTCATTTTCGATAGGTAGCATCATCACTGAGAGAGATATGCTGAAATACAGTCCAAAATGGAGAACACCGATAGAAGCCCAGTTGCGGGATAACATGACGCTGTATGCACCTTCTCCACCAGGTAGTGGTGCCCTTCTGACATTTATGTTACGTGTGTTATCTGGCTATTCAGATATCAACGCCAATGTCACTCGATACCGAGATTCCACTTTGCTCACACTTCATAGAGTCGTTGAGACTTTCAAGTTCGCATATGCTCGTCGCATGGAAATGGAAGACGATGATTCCAAAGAAATGGAGGAGGTCTGTATTAAAATAATTTCCTGAATCACATATATATATATATATATATATATATATATATATATATATTTTCTTTCCTTGAGATTTTTCTTTCATTTTGTGAAGTTGGAGTGATTGTAATGACCTTCGTTTGGACACAAGCAATTTCTCTTAACAACATCATCTAGCCCAGCGATTCTCAACCGGTGGTACGCAGAGAAACAAAATATTTTTAATTATTAAATTCAAAAATCTCCTGAAGAAAAAAAAATTGATAGAAATTTCCTGTGATCAAAATCTAACTGAAGATTTCGAAAATGGCACACTTAATTAACTTTTGGCTGAAGCGAAAAAAAGGATTTCAGAAATAAAGCTATCAAATTTGTATTGCCTTTTTGCACAACCTGTTCGTGTGAACAAGGATTTTTTTCCATGTTATATTTGAAGAAGTATAAATAAAGACCAAATTTAAAAGTGGATCCTAATTTACGGTTAAGGCTGAATGAAATAATACCAGACATAAAGAAATTGATCTCTCTTAAATAGACCCAAAATTCACATTAAAATTTAGAATTAAAGTATTATAACTTAAATTTTGATAATTAAAGCGGTAACCAAATTTTAATCTAATAGTTCTTTATGCGTCCATATTTAATACAAATACCCAATAAGTTGAGCAAATGGCAATATATATATATATTATATATATATATGTGTGTATATATATATTTTAATATTTGTATTGAAAAATTGAAAAATAATCATTGTAATATTTAGTGGTGGTACTAATGCTTTTCAGTTCACGAAGGCACGCTAGGAAGGCGGGAGAAATACCTTATAAGTACTTAATTACCTTTTCCAAGAAATTAAAATGAGCCTCTTTGTCTCTTCTAATACATAATTTTCACGCCTTATTTGAAAATTATGTATGCCCCGTCTTACGTGCATTTTTAAATTTAGCACTCGGTGCTTTAATGCAAACGCAGTTAAATATTATGTCTTTGGATTCCTGTTTTGTAAGATTTTCCCCTAGGAATTTGTTTATTTAAAATAAAATAAAGTCCCGATATAAGTTCAACACAAGAAGGTAACGGTTCAACACATGGGGGAGTGGCTAGGAACAGACTTCGCTATTCAACACGTTGAAGTCTCGTCGCTGATTAGCTTTCATGCCTCGCTCATTTTTATTGGTCTAATCAGACTGCTATTTTTCTAACTATGCGCTTCTCATTGCTTTAAACATGCTTATGAAAACCCCACTTTCTAGTCAAAGAAAAATTTTTGTCGCACTGTTAAAATGCTTTTTAAACTTATCACAATCAAAGTTTAGGAGCATTTGCAGTTTACAATAAACATAAAATAAATTCTTAATAAATGCCTTTTAATAGAAATGTTAACACGAAGACGAATTTCAAAGCAATCAGTTCGTCTGTGCCACTTAAGTATGAATGGAAAATTTACATGACAGTAGAAAATCGAAACTAAAACTTCTAAAATTCTTTTATGCATGTAATGAAAAAGTAGAGTAGTAGAGTAGAGTCGTGCAAACTCCACTTAATGTGGATTGAGAAGATGATGAGTTATCAAATATGTCGTGTTTTATGGAAGAAAATTATATTATTTCGCTCAATATCTAAATTCAAAGCAATTCATTAATTCTTTCCACTTTGTATAATATCTTAAAGCATCTAGTAATTTCATTTAATTGTCCATTTTTCCTTTCTTCTGTTTTCACATTTTTACTTTCTGAGACATCATAAACACATTACTTGTAAGCTTGGATATAAGCTGAGAAACTCTATTCAGAATGTACTGAAAGCTACAGCCATAAACCTTCAGACAAGCCAATTAACGGCCAGCAACAGAAACGAACGTGATTAATTGACGTCAGCTGCTTGATTTTCTTCCGCCACTTCGCTACTGAGAATAGAAATGGGGTAGATTGAAATTTCCATGAAAAGAAGATAAAGATATAATAAAATTCATTGTATAGAGAAACGAATGAGAATGAATGAAAGAAAAATTACAAAATTAAAATACCATAACAAATTTTTGAAAAGAACAGGAAATCATGCGGACATTCATACGCCTAAATATGTAGCGTAATTACAATAATACAATAATTAAAATGTACTGATACTGTTTGAACCGTATAGGCAATGCTAGAAATTACTACTGTCTAGCTATTAATAAACCACCCTATTATTTCAAAGATAATATGCCTACTTGAGCAACAGGAATCATTTAGCGATTAGAAAACACAATCTTCGAGTTACATTGAATGTTAAGAAACAGGGAATCGAATGTTAAGAAACAGGGAATCGAGTTTGAGAGAGTGAGACGTACATTATTCCATAAAACATGATAAACAGCATTGATTTGTAACAGAAACATGAATTTCATCAGAAATTCAAAAAATAAGATTCTACGAAAACAGTTTATGTTACACAGTCTCTTACCCCCTCTCCCTCTCCCGCATTTAAATACTTATATCTCATGCATATTATGAAAGAGTTCAAAGTATTATGAAATACATAAAGCAAATAATGTAAAATAAACTTTTATATAAATAGGCAGAATTTGTAAGTTACATCTTAGAAGTCTAGGCCGAGGTTAGATCGTTATGGAGGGTTATCTAATGCAAATAACGTTCTTCGGTATTCATCTTTGTGATATACATTGAAATGCGTTATATAATTCTAAGAAAATAACAGGAAACAGAAAAACTACGTCTTGTTATAATTTAAGACATCAATTATAATATTATTCCTTAGGCTTTATTTATATTACTTACAATATTTACGCACAAGATCATTAAAACAAAATTAACTGAAACATTTTACTCTCAATTTAATTAAAATAAATTAAATAAACCAAATTAATTAATTAAATAAGATAAAAATTTAACGAACTAAAATTTGTTTAAAAATATCATTTAAAATGTTAATAAAATCAGAACATTCCTATGATAAAAAATATCTTATCACTTATTTTTATTATTAATGATCTTAAACATTAATTAATAAACATAAAAGTATTCTCCTTCAAAGTGAACTAATTCATTAAATATATATCTTTTTTTAGCCCAAATGGGCGTTATCTCAGAAGCGCTGTTTGTCTAAAACGGTTTAAACTTTGAGGTAAAGTAAAAGAGCACTAAAAGATATTAGATGTACTAGAGCACGTATTCTAGTGCTTAGCACGTGCTCTAAAATACGAAGGGAATGTTGAATTGTTGCACTGCAATGAGAAATGGGTATAATTCAGAAATGGTTTGAAGATTTGTAAAATATACAAACGACGCAAAATTTCTCATAGATAAGAAAATCTAATGTATATTATTACGTGCAGCAAGGCTTTGACTTCTGTAGCAAAATTTACCCTGCAATAAGAAAAAAAAAAATAGTAGTTCCCTATATATGAAGATTTTTGCGCCATACTGTAGAATAACGAAATCCGGTACAAGTTAATTATAAATTTTTATAAATTATACAGAAGTTGTTATAAATTGTACAGCAAGAAGATATATCTAAATTATTGAATTCTGGAACATTTTTTTTCTGAATTATCTAATATTTGTGAAATTATGAAGATATTTCTACATGAGTCCATAATCATAATTATAATGAGTCCATAATCATAATTAATATCATAAGTCTTACAGAAGGAAGATATTTCTGAATTCTACTACATTTTCTAGAATTGCTACTACTCAGATGGTGCGACTCCATTTTATTTAAAAAGCAATATATTACTGAAAGTTAAAAAATGCATCTGCACATTATGATAAGTATTCAATCGTAGCAGTAGTGTTTGCTGTTACACACGAGGAGGTTATATGTACGAATTCCACTGGAAGTCCGTATGTTCGTAACTAATATGTTTCGTGTAAGATATTTGTAGACACTATTTCGTGTACCGTGTCTATTACTTCAAGAAAAAACTTAAAGGCTTTTTTCCACTTCCGGTGTCCACTCCAGCGGCATAGCGGTAAAGTCGCTGAACACTGGTAGTTCGGTCCGAGGTTCGAATCTCGCGAACGGACTGGCTGCATGGGTGTTTTCGTGGTTTTCACCATGTGTGACGTGTATACGAGCCAGTTTCCCTTAGAGAGTCCTCCACGAAGGCATCCCTTCCTTAGGCAGATAGCCCTAGTGTGCTTTGCCATAATTAAATACACCACACCGCCCCACACCACCACTGTCCGATTTGACCTGTAACCATGGGCCGTTTTGGGTTGTGAGAAAAAGATCGAATCGCTTAATCTCCCAACTTCATTTCCGTTTAGCGTGTTTCACTGCATGAAAAGCGGGCGAAGAAAGACTGACAATTACAGTCTAAGTGACGTGGAGAAAATAAATGCTATGCAGCGATGATGACACGAGTTACTCAAATGGGAAGGGAGTTGGCAGTTGCCTCGAAATGCCTGTTTTAAAGTAACAGACTAAAACATGCTACATGCATTTCACAGGCACTAAAAAACTAACATTAGCAAGATCTAATTCGGTAATTTATGTAAGTTTTTTTATAGCTATGAAAATTAATTATTAAGTTCCTATGTTATCTGAATTAAATTTGGCTGTACTATAGCATTTTTATGTCTTCATTGTTAATTAAGAAAATATTATAGAAGAAAAAATAATCACATGCAAAATTATTGTAGCTCCATACATCGTATTTACAGATTTTATTTTATTTTATTTTTTTTTTCTTTTTTTTTCTTTGCAGCTTATGAAAAATTTGACATCCCACGAATATGCTGATTACATCCGTAGCCTCATCGACGATACAAAAACGTATAACAATGTAGATCACTACGGGATTAATGTCACAGTACAAGAGGATCACGGAACTGCCCATGTATCGATAGTAGCTCCCAACGGTGACGCTGTATCAGTCACTTCTACAATCAACTTGTAGTATGTACTTTAATTACCTTATTAGCCAATCTAGGCCCTTATTAGCCAATCTACATGCATTTTGTTTTAAAGATTCACATAACAATGCAACTTTCAAAATAGTCTAATCTTCATTCTGATGAAAATTACGGATAAAGTGTAATTTTAAATAATCATTCCGTGAGAATTGTCATAAAAGCACTTCCGATGAATTCGAGTCCATGTTTAAGTTGCAACAATACTCTTATTGTGATGCAAAAATAGAAATACAATACCTTTCTTTCTTGTAAATATAAGATTTTTCCGCTGAATCAAGCAAGAAAAATATTTCTCCAAGAAATTTAAAGCTATACATACCAAAAGCTTTAGTTCACACAAAAGTACAGTGATATAAAGCGCTACAATCCGTTCATCTTCAGCTTTCTGTTGTGGCGTTTTGGGGCAAAATTTCTTCTCGTAAGCTTCCAGGTCCAGATCAGGTTACTGGTCGCGTATAACTTACAAAACAGCATCATATCCATATCCTTTCATGAGTTTTTCAATCTGCTTGTCATTCAATGGGATCATTGCTCTCTTCTCAACCTTTTCAGCCCCCTCTCTTTTTTTTCCTTTTTCCGATGAAGTGCAAGTTTTCTGTTTCTTTTTGCTCCTCTTGTCATCAGGTGAGGCAAGAAAATAAGCTTTGCGTAGAGGGAATTTCTTAGTAGAATGAGTCGATTTTTCGGAATCAGTAATCTCCTTAAGCTCGTCATCAATATTATCGCATCGAACATTTTTCGTGTACTCTAGGGTAACACTAAATCACCATAGAATTCTCAGCGCAGTAGGTCAAGAGTGATCAGCAGTACGTCTTACACGATTCTTCGTCACCAAGCTGATTGATGCTACTTTAGAGTATTTTAAAAACATGCTGCTTTAAGCGATGTCAAACTTATTCGCTACACATGTCATACTTCGACGTTCTTCCAGCTTCCCAATGACAGGACTTCAGGTAACGTCCTCATTTCACTGTACATTGTGCAGTAGCTCAGGACCTCATCTCACTGTACAGTGTGCAATAGCTTTCACCGAACTGCTGAGCTTATATCGCCCTGTGCAACACCCCTTCCGACATTCCTTTTTGTCTATTTCTGGATTAGTCATTTATATTAAACAACGATTAACATTGGTCACTAACTGAGTCACTTTGGTCTTAGTTATTGTTTTTTCGTAATTAGGTACAATATTGAATGAGTTTCTACACCATTTAAATTTTGCCAAACACTTTTGAGAGATCATTTCGGCATGTCGCTATAGTTTCTGGAGTTATTCGAAAGCACTTTATTATTTCAAAAATAATAATGTCTTTAAGTAACTCAAGAGATGCTTCTAAAACCGCAATTATTATCAGTGACAAACATTTAGAAGCAGCCAAAACAACCCAGAGAAAGGGGAAGCAAAACTGAAAAATGAATAAGACGCCTTTAAAATATAAAGCTAATTTTGATTGCCGTGATCTTGTCGTGTGCCCAACTACTCGTGAAACAAAGAACATCATTTGAGTTTTTTTGTGTGTTTGCGTGAAACAATGCGTAAAAAACAACCGGAATTGTAGAAAAATTACTCATGAATTTTGCTCGGCGATAATGCAGCTTACCGTAATGCTCTTACTGACGAATCTACAAGCTAAATATTCAACAAATACAGATCTGTAAACAGGATGCCATAGTCACTTGATCTGCATTAACATTTTCTTATTTTTGCCGTTGAATGGAACACATTTTCAATCTATTGATGCAATAAAAAAAATTTCTGCAGCTCTGAAGGTGCTTCATAAATCGATTCATTTCAAAGATGGAAAAAAACGTCATTATAAATGCACTGTAACTGGAAGGGATTTCTTTGAAGGGGATGTAATAAGTACTAACCAATTATTGAAATCTTGTAGTTTTATGGAATCATTCCTGATACTTCTTTATCACAGTAGTTGTACAGCTATTAAAAATTGTAACTTGTATTAAATGTATTCAATTTTGGTAATGTCTTTGCAGTCAGTTTTTTCCTACTAACTTTTATTTCGTATAGATAAACAAGCAGTCTCATATGCTTTGTTTTTAAGTGTAATCTTTGATAATTTTGTAATTTCATTTGTATCATACTGAAAAATCCCATTTCGCATATTGTTTGTTAGAATCTTTTTTCATGGTTTAATCTGCAGCTATGCGATAGTCATATATAATAAGCTTATATATGAGATATATTTCACATATTTAAGCATATTTTATGTTTGGTTTCAATCATATTACTTTAGTTATGGAAATTTTGGTTTTGCTTGTATATTATATTTTTCTAATAGCAGAAAGGAATAACAATTGTGCTTGATGATTTTCAATGAACGAAAATACTTCTGTAAAAGAGCTAAAAATTTATTAATTTTAGGACGCGGTTGTATTACTATTAAATACCTAAAAACGTTATTGATTATTTTCGGTAATCAAATTTCGCCTTCTGGCAAAATAAAAGGTATATTGAAAGAAATGCTTGTCTCAAGCTTCGCGCGCACGTGATCCAGTGAAATTAATGCACAGCTATATTTTGAGTCATTAAGTTCATTCTTTATTGAATAAGTTCACAACTGTCCACGTGAAATTAGTTAATGATGAAATAATATCACAGCTATTTTTTTAATATTTGGCTTAGCCATTTTGAACAGCCCATTCTAAATATAAAATTTTATATTCTGTTTCTTTAATTATGGGGGAATCTAATTTTGAAACTAATGTGGCTATTGTAACCGCTTAGTTTGAATAGTTTCAGATCTTAAATTAAAATCTGTACATCAAGGTCAAATTGCAATCATTTTACTTTTACGTTTTTATATTTTCTTATACATTTTTATATTATTATTGTTGTTCTTGTTGTTAAAAAGTAAAATATCTCCTTATGTAAACAGAGAAAACTTAATGTTCGTCACAGCTATTTATATTCCATAATTCTAATAACTCATCAGAGAATGAGATAAAGCATAATAAAATCAATCTAATAACTCATCGAAGCATGAAATTGTAATAAACATTCCAATTAGCACAGAAAATTAGTCATAGAAACCTTTAAAACCATTATTTCTTTGTTAAATATGAAGGCTTTTCAATATTTTGTGTTTTCTTTCAGCTTTGGGAGTATGGTAATGTCACAGTCCACAGGAATAATCCTTAATGATGAGATGGATGACTTCGTTTCTCCCAACATTACCAATTACTTCGGTGTTCCACCTGGCAACAAGAATTTCATCCGACCCGGGAAACGACCCATGTCATCCATGACTCCAACAATCATCGTCGATCCCAATGGAGATGTGAGACTGACTCTTGGTGCAAATGGAGGAACGCAAATAACCACAAGTATTGCTCAGGTTAGAAAAACTGTTCAATTGTATTTTGCGCGCTGTGCGTAAGTATATATTCCTAATTAAAAAGCAATTTAATATGCAGACGATTCAGATAAAAGTCATTCTACACTGAAGAGATAATCAACAGGCGAAACGCCTCCAGAATGTTCCTTTGCTTTGTTTATGAAATATATGGTGACTTTACTTAACCTGTTCCAACAGTCTAAGTTATGGGCACTATAGTGTTAGGAACTCATCCTAGTCATTGCTAGCAATCTGACGGTTAGGCCGCCTTTCTACATTTTACATTAATCTTTAGTTTCTTGGAGATAATTGTTTTCATTCACTTGCTTCAGTATCTCTAAAATGCCCTTGTTGCAGTAATATTATGTTTTTTATGAGGTAATGAAAGTTATCAATTTTAAGATGAAGAATCCACGATGACCACTAAATTTTAAGTGTTCAGAAAAAATGAGGAAACTTTTCATGGCAGAAGAAATGTGTGTTCAGCCTTTCATTTCTGAGATACTGTAAAAAGAATAAAAATCTTTAAATTCCATTACGGTGGATTTAATGACAATTAATTTTAAAACTATTAAAATAATGTCTATTTATGGCGTTTCCATCTGCACTTTCCTAAGTTCAGTGGAAATAAAGTATATGTTATGGCTTCTGTTTTAATATTTCTTATAATCTTATATTTTAGTATTTGATGGGCGGCAAACAAATATATGAAACTAGTTAAATAGAAGCATTTAAAAGAATAAGCATTCCTCTGAATATATATTCTTCTTCCTTTTATTTTAAAGATGTTATCACTGAAATCAAAAATTTTTTTAATTTGTTTTTCTTTTCAGGTTATTTTGAGAAACCTATGGTTGGGAGATAACGTTAAAAGATCTATAGATGGCCCACGATTGCACCATCAGCTTTTGCCTAATTACATTGAACACGAAAATCTTTTTCCGGAAGTAAGAGCCTTTTCCTTATAAGTTAAACCAACTGCGAATATCAGAGAAAGGGCGTAAAATTTAGCAAAAGTTCTATAAGCCGGCACGCTTCGGTCTTCAGTCATGCCGAATTATCAAATACGCTGAATTATCGGACTAAAATTTTAAAATACCGCAAAGCGATTTTTACATGTCGGTTAATGTATTAATACACACACACACACACACACATATATATATATATATATATATGTGTGTATAAAAGAGAGAATACTACTGTACAATATACATGTAATGGTCTCTATATTGTATTCCGAAAAGATATTCACTGAGTTGTGATGTTCCTCACCCTTTGTCTATGCTGAAACACCGAGGAACCTAATGAACTACGTAGCGGCTTATCGTCGAGTTCAGACAATTAAGACGTACACTCGATAAGGGTTAATATACCCTTTTATTCACTCAAATAAATAATACAGCCGGCCCCTTCTCGGGCTTACAGGAAAGCCTCTACTCAGGCTTTAACTCAGAATAAGAAAAGAAGAAACTAATCTACTATGAACTAAAATAGACTTAGTCGAAGCTAAACGCAATTATCTAACGTGGTTGGCCCTTAAATTAAACTAACCAGCGAATATAAATAGGCATGTATAATATGGCCGGGCGTAACAGCTTCAATAATTAATTAGCCAGAAGGCAAGCACGCGCCACTAAAGACTACTAGTACTCTCTATCGAAGTTAGTTGAACTTCCAATAAATACTACACCTAACTCATTTACATTCAACGCGATTCTAAAACCTCATTCTGGTAGGGAGTTGTAAGTGGGAAACGAGAATTGAAAGAGAAAAGTGTTTTAAAATTAAAATAACTGTTATAAAATTAAAATACCCCTTACAGAGTAAAACTTATTAGTAAATTAATTTATTTGTACATTCGTATAACTGGTGTCTGCTAATTAGAAATTAGAGCTTTCCAATTGTCTCAATTTACCCCATGTGGGGATTTGACGAGTGGAGAGATCATGAAGTAGACTCCTTCGGAGAATCTTAAAAGTTAAAGCGAGAAAAAGGAAAGACATTCTGAATTCAGTACATCATCTGAGCAGGAATGAAATAAAACTTACAGGCTTATTTGGCTTTGTAATCACAGGAATAGGAAGAGTTCCTCAAATTTCAGATGGGAGGTAATTTGGCTTCTGATCTTGACAGGAGGTAATCGTCAGTAGCTGCACGCACAGTAAGAAGCATCACATGGTACACAGAGATGAAACATCTTGCAACAAAAGAAAATACTTCATCTCATAGTCAATGATTTGCATTGCATCTAGTGTAAGTTTTAGTATATTTATCGGATATTTGTTTCATTTGCATTTATTTGCAATATCCATGACATTTTTAATGAAATTTCAGGTTCTTTTATGTTGCAGGAAGTCCTTGATAAAATAAATTTGTTCATACTTAATTTATACTTAATTCCTCCTTTTCTCCTATAAACCATTACTGCTGCCAAGTTACAAAATCTTCAAATAAAGTTGTTCCTCTACTTCGTAAATTCCCCTCTTTAAAAAAAAAAAAAAAAAAAAAAAAAATCATTCTGTAGAACATGAATATTTATTATTTCTCCAATATTATATTTTTTCTGTTTTTCGGTTACTTTCGCAAATGTATTTAATGCTTCATCAGCCTCATGCTAAGTGGTCTTAGTTTAGTAATGTTTTTAACTATCCGCTTCTTTTTGTTACTGTCCATTCAAAACGGTTTGAGCTTTAACTCTTCCGTGACTAGTTCATTTTCGTAGTTTACAATCCAATCAAACATTATACTTTCGAAAGCATTATTATCGGACTATTTCATCAGTTTTTAATAGATGAGGGTGGTTGACCATTGGAATCATCAATATTCTCGAGTTCTTCGACAGAATTTACTTTCGTGAGATTTGGCCACTAATTCCTTCAAGCTTTTGATAGCGTTGTGTTGTTTACATGTTTCCGATCAATAGTAACCTTAACATTGCATTTTTTTATTTAAATGAACTACGATCAGGGTTTAATGAATTTTGCGCAAATAAATTCCTATATGTCTATTTAAAGTTTTACATAAACATTTGAACCGTGGATTAGATTAAGACATTAACTTTGTGAGAAAATATGAAACGGTTCTCGGTACAAGTTCAGAGACTGTAAGACGCGTTGTCAAAATCTTAGAATTCTTAAACATTCTAGGAGGACCGAGCTTCTCAACGTTATTTTAGCAGATGGTACAAAGGGGTTCATAATATCCATCTTTTGATAAATTTTGTCAAAAGTCATATATTTGAAGTCATATATTTTCGTTTCATTCCCTTATCAACAATTTTGTCACGTTTTGAAAATATTTTAAATAAATAGGGATGAAGAGATGAAGAAATTATATGACACTTAAACTCGAAATTGCCACCCTGTTCGTTATAGTGTTTAGTGATGCTGATTGTCATATCTTTAGGCTCGGATACGCATCCCGGAGAAGGCTTGGATGTCTGTAAATGTATAGTGTCTTTACGGCACAGGAGCATCTAAATACACAATATCGGCCTGTTTAATTGAACTAACAGTTATTTTAATTTTTGAGCCTTTTCTGAATTCTCTTATTTTCCCTCGCATTTCCTTGTCATAATGCAAATTAAGTAGGTGAACGAGAGTATTTAAACTGATGAAACGGAAAGGTTAGACAAAGCATGATTTTACTAGTGAAGCGCGCGTTTGCTATTTTGTCTTCCAGCTGTTAATCTTACCAGCGGCTACGTATTCTGATCAGCTAGTTAGTATATCGTCGGTGTAGGTTTCTGAGTCAGTATATCAGATTAAATTGAATTGTATAGTCAAGCACTCCATCTCTACCTTTAAATTAATTGTTAAACTGCATTTAAGTTCTCACCGCAAGTGGACGGTGTTTCTGTGCAAGTACGTAAGTCTGTGCTTTCTGTTATACAGTTTGTGATAAATAAAGGGTCTGTTGTGCTCATCTTCGCACCTGTGCGAGAAGTCGCCAGGTTAAGTGATCACACACAACACAAACGAGCCGAAAGTCTCTCGAGAAGTTTGGTGAGGGGGGGGAGGAGAAACGGGTGATCCTAGAATCTGTGTCCCGTGGGATTCTTCTTTAAAATTAGAACGAGGCAGACAGGATCGTACCCTCACCTGTATGGTGTCCATGCCCAATAACGGAAGTAATTCTGCTCTTCTCGCCAGGACTTGTTCAGGTATTACTGTCAGACAAGTGAGATAAGTAACAGCACACAAACTCGAAATTCAATTCAAAGATCAATCGAAAATGGCAAAAAGACATGTTTCAACTGCAAAGCCTTTCCGAATATGTCGAATTTAATATTCATAAGCCATCATATAGCACAAACCTCAGTGAAAAGGGTACCGAGTAGGGTTGGACCTCCTCCAGAAGAAATATATTTGCTCTAGAGCTGCGGAAGAAACCGAAAGAAAAGGGAAAGAATGGAAGAAGCTGGAAGAAATGAGCATTGATGTATCTGTGAAGCTCCTAACAGGAATAAATTTACAAATAACAATTTAACTTATTTGAAAGTAAATGTTTTATCATTTTTGCAATAAAATGCAAAAAATCCATACAATGAAAATTATTAAATTCATCGGAAATATAGTAGTTATATATGAATAAAATATGAACATTATAATATTAATTCAAAATAAAAACTAAAAAAAAAAAATTTTTTTTTCTAGCAAGTTTTCTCCACAATGGAAGAAACTTACTAATCCTGCTGAGGATATACCATTTCCAAAATCTTACTTTAAGCTGATGTAATACATTAAATGGTATATAATAGAAAAGAAATTCATTTATGAAATTTCATATGAATTGCGTAATGCAGTTTAGATTAAAGTTCAACAGAATTAGAATCAGTTTTCTCCTATTTTAAATTAATACATTCAGAATTACAAAATAATTTACTGTATCGATAAAGAAAATGTTCTGTTTTGCCAGATTGCTTTTTAGAAAGTATACTCCCTCCCCAAATATTTCCAAATGTAAGTAACTAAGAAAAAATTATTGATAAGAATATAAATGAGGCTAGCTGAATGACATTGACAAATAGTTTAATTTTTATTACAGCAGTGCTACATGTGAATAAAATATAGATCTAATAATATAAATATGTTCCAAAATTATATTTGTTCCATTTTTATTCATATTTCCATTTCCATCTCTAGTAGGGAGAACCCTGTTTCTTCCGCTCAGTACTTTTATTCCTCTGTGGGAGAAAATTGGCAGCACTGATGACAAACTATCGGGTGTGCCGAACCATTGCATGCCGGACTATCGAACTTTTGTATTTATGTATTATGCATTTATGTATCGTGTATCAAAAGTGTATTTATGCAAATTATAACACGTGCTTCTATATTTAGATAAACATGTATAAATTGTATGTAAGGTAAAGTATGAACATTCGCATCTTCTCTTATATCGTTATATTTAGTTTAATATAATTCTTAATTATACTGAAAAAAGATTAAATCGAGGAGATTCTTTTTCCTGCCAGCTGTTTAATATCTCCCTTGAAAAAGCAATACGAAACTATATTCATAAAGAGAGCATGCAAATACAAAAGACTATATTCATAAAATCTGTGCAGTTGTTGGCTTTTGCTGATGACATTGACATCGTGGGAAGAACGAAGGCGGCAATAGTTGAGGCTTTATATATACTTGAGTCGGCACCAAAAAAATATTGGTTTGATTGCTATTGAAGAAAAAACTAAGTTCAGGATTACAAACAGAGGACATAACGTGATACAGCTGAAAATAAATGATTCCAACAATTTAAATATTTGAGTACAGTTGTAAATAATAATGATATAACTACTGAAATCAAGAACCGAATTAACATGGTTAACAGATGCTATTATGGATCACGAAACCAGTTTATGCAGTCGTAAATAAAACCCTAGTAAAACCTACAATGTTGTATGAAAGTGAGTGCTGGACGATGAATAAAGCAGATGAGGATTGAGTAATAACATTTGAAAGAAAGATTTGAGAAGAATTTTTGGATCAGTAAAAGAAAATGGAGTGTGGAGAATTTTTTGTTTATTATTATTAAAAGAAACACAAGAAGTTTCCCATATACCACATAGCATCACATGGGACTTACAGAAGTAAGTATGAAACACAATACAAAATAAACAGAAGAGAAAACTGAAACAAAATTAAGAATGATTACAAAGTTTTACAATGAACTGACAAAAACTGTTAAAGACACTTCTCTCAGAAATAAATTGGTAAAATTCTGGAGGCCAGTTAATATTAAAATTTTTCATTCCCAGTTTCAAGACTTGTCTTTCGCTCTCAGATTTAGGACATATAAGAAGCACATGTTCAACATTTTGCTCGCCATCGAGGTTACAATCACAGACTCTTTGATCAACTTAAATCTGCTCAGATAACTTTTGAAATTTCCATGGACAGTAAGAAATTGGGTTAATTTATAGTTTGTGAAGAAGTGATGACATGACAATCTCATTTTGATGGAAGGGAAAAATCTCTTAGTTAAGCTCCCTTTATTTGAGCTAATGAATTTGTGGTTCCACGACTCCATAATACTTTCATACATGACCTTCTTATAAAAGTAATTAGGGATATTGACAAAAGTGTCAATTTCCCGCTTAGTCGCAGTCTTCGCAAGGAAATCGGCTTGTTCGTTCCCAACAACACCTATATGACCACGAACAAATGTAAATGCAACCGAAATATTTTATCTTTTAGGTGTTTCAGTTGTTTCTGAATCTCGATATTGATATTATTAGAGGAAGGAATACATTTTAGGATCTCCAATGATGATAGGGAATCAGTACAAATGGGATGGTCTGAAACAGCATTAAGACATAAGACATAATTTTTAACTGCACCAAAATTTTAGAGAACAAATATAATAAAAGTTATTAAAGCCTCTTAACTAAGATGGCTAGGCCATATACACACATAGGGAGATAAAAACCCAGCGAAGAGATTGACATTTCAAAAGCCAGAAAGAAAGAGAAGGAGAGAAAGATCACGAACGAGGTGTCTAGACATTGTGGAAAAGTGGTTAAAGAACGTTGGTATCAATAATGTTGAGGATTGTGGCGTCGGATGGGTCAAGATGCCAGAAGCTGACTGAAGGAGCCTTGGCCAGAGGTAGAGCTTTAAGAAAAGAAGATAGTTGTTAATTCTGAAAGAAAAATATTGGGAAGATTGAATTTGTAAAATTGGGCGAAGAAGATTTTATGCTTCTCTCAGGAGTTCAGGCTCCCTATGCTTTTAATCAAACTGACACATTCCCACAAATTCGTCTCGTTATCAATTCGCTGATTATTTATATATTTCAGCCCCATTTAGAGGAACATTTCAGAAATCTAGCATTTTGAAAATAGTCTCAGGCACTAGCCTTAAAGTTACATTCTCTTGAATAGTATTTCATTTAGATTTTTAATGATATTTCATCACCACTATTTTTCTCATTCAGTGTAATCAGATGACTAATTAAAAATATCTTAACAAATTAAATAATAAATTGAAGTTTTTAATATATTTATTTTATTATATGATTTTTATCATAAAATAATTATTGAATTAGTATTTCTCAAAACTAATTAATTCACTTTTTCAAGTTGTAAATAAAATGCCATGCATTGAATTAAAAACAAAGATATTTAATAATGATTTAATATTTATACTGTTTTCAGGATCTTCTAGAAGACTTGAGAAAGATGGGCCATAAGACACATCACTTGGGAGCTGGCATGATTGGAATAGTTATGGGTATTACTAGAGATAAAGATGGCTATCTTTATGCTAACTCCGATTATAGAAAAGGTGGAGAAGTAGACGGTTATTAGTTAATTTTGAATAAATGCAGCATATTTCTAAGTCAATAAATGCCGTCCAATGTGTAATTGGTGCAGCTTATATTTGAAGATATCTACTGGACAATGAAATAAGTAAGATATCTGTACAGCTCCTTATTTCTGGTCATAGAGTACAAAATCGAAAGGTCCAGTCGAGGCTGTACAGCAAGTAAAAACGCTGGAAACTAACACTGCTGGTTTCCTTTTCACTTTGTAGTTGCTGTTCATCTACTTAGGAGATGAATTCATCAGTATTTGAGACTGTGAGGTTGTGCGTTGGCAATCTTAGTGTTATCCATAGTGAAATATTTCAGACAGCTAAAAGTATTTTATTTAAAAATATATGTGTAGTGATTTTCACTACAATAAAAACTATAGCGCGCTGTATATTGTGAAAATCACTTCAAAATGAATGTGTTATGACGGTATGGTTAATAAATTATATTTCCTGTTTTCGGCTTTGAGATGGTTATAATTTACTTTTTAATGATTTATACAATCACATTTGTATTTTCTACTAGAATTCAGATACAAAAATATGAATAAAGATATTCAAGTGATGAGAATTTGTAAAGAAAATATTTTCAGGTTGGCAACAAATTAAATTCAATAAAGATGGTCATAAAGAGCATATATTTCTTGTTATTTATTTGTTGTTTTTAGTGTTTAGACATGTTTTTAAAAACGAAAATTTATCACCATATTTTAGAAGTTAAATTTTATTTTATTTCGAAAGAGTAAAATGTACTAAGTTTTTATCATTTTAGTTTTTTATTATATTTTATTTTTAGAGTGCAGAATTTATTTTCATTTTCAAAAATTTAATGTTACAGTACCATTTAGTAGTAAAGTATAATACTGCTAAAAGATTTACTAATTCAATACTTCTTTTAGAATTTCTTCAAATTCATAGAAGAAAACTTCAGAATTAAAATTTTTATTACACTGAAAATTCTACATGTTATAGTTTTTTAAAGATTATGCCATTTTAGTAGTAAAAACGTCCTTCTAGTTTACTTCCAAATTATAGTTTAAATTCGTTTTTGCAAGAATAGTAGAAAAACATGTTCTACAATTACCAGCGTCAATGTATAATTCTCATGTTCATTAAACACGATTTATAAAATATAATTCTGCAACTATTCGTTAATATTTTTTAATATATAGCTCTTCAAAAGAAAAGTTTTAAACATATGATTTAAAGTAAAAAGGTTAATAATGTGAAAAGTTAAATTTTCCACATAGAAAAATTTATGTGATTACATCAATATTAATCCTGCATACTTTTAAGCTGTAATATTATACAGGTATACGCATATATATGTAAATTAAAAAGTGAAATAGAAGCACGTATTTGCTGAAATTATATATCTTGCTTAAGTAATTTAAACCGAATATATTTGCAATATGCAATAATATTTATTACTATTAAAACGTTTTCAATGTTGAACATTTTTAAGGTTTGTTTAAAGTATGTAAATTAATGCAATACCTAATTTAATAAGATTATTTAAATTTTATTTACCAAAAGTTATCAAGCGTGTTAATTTCTTCACATATTTACTATATATTTTAAAATTTTAAGCAACAAAAAATATGGTACTTTTCCATTATTCACTTGCTACGCATTTTATAATACTGTTGTAAAAATATATATATGTGTGTGTGTTTAATTATTCGGTACTTTTCCTTTATCTGCCCGCAATATCGTAAAATCGTAAGAATAAATGAATTGGGACAGGAGATATAATAACACATAATAATTAATAATAAGACAATAAGAAAAATAAATTTAACTATAAAAATGGTAGGGGGTTGCTCATGTCAATGAGATACATTCATGGACCTTATAAGAGATAGACTAACCCACTGAGCGGGGCGCGCGTCACCGACATGTCGGCAAGAAAGAGTAGGGACGATCTGGTTTACTTTAACACCGAAACCTATGGCGTTTGTATCACATAACTCTTTTTAATTATTAAATGTGATACGTTGTATAGTGATGAGATTATGAAAGCCACAGTTTTTCCCAAATAGGATTTAATATATCTCATTAAAGCACTTTTTACTGCATTTCGCGCATTTTTTTCACGCGTAATTCTTGTACAAACATCTTTACTTTGGTAAAACGGTAGAAACTCTAAGCACACAATTTATGAACTTAATTTTGCGTACAAATAACGTAAAATTAAATAAGATTGATAGTACGTGATGGTTTGAAATAAATAAGGAAAAAATTAAAAAAGATCTTATATTTTTTTAATTTAATGACCATTTTCAAAACTATAATAACATTGCAAAACAATCATTTATTTTATTATATCATCATTAACTTACTAACATTAAAGTGGAACATTTATTTTAGTAATTTATAAAATTCGGAGCATAAAATTTTCTGATGTAATGAAGGGGAAAAAAAAGTAAAATAAAATCTAGAAGCACTCAGATTTTATTTTACGCCCAAAAGTAAGCTTTTCTTAACGTTTTGTGTGTTACCTATATTTATTGAATATCATGTTCTTCACCCGTAAACCACATACATTTGAAAACAGCATATCTTTCGAATTTCCGCGCTGGAGATAAAACTGTTATTTTCCGTATAGTGCTCGCTCTGAACTCGTGGAGTTTGTTAATCAAAAATTCGTTAAAGTTTTACAAAATAGGTTAAAACAAATTCGCAATTCGGCCGTCCAAATGCCCATGTTCATGTGGAGGATTACATTATTCAAAATTTGATGACTCTAGATACTGTTGTTTTTGTCACAGTGCGAGAAACATACATGTATTCCTGCAGATTCTTCATTATTCAATTTCTTTAAATATAATACAGGGCGATAATATTTGGTAACAAAAATTTGAAAGGAGACACGGACATTTATAGTAAAACAGCGCAAAATGCCGCTTCGAAACCAACAGCCTTTCTAGGCTACCACCCCTGTGGGCTTATAAATTAAATTAACAGTAAATTTTAAAAAAATATGCAGAACTAAAAATAAATTTAAAAAAATAATCACAATAAAATACAAGCAAAATTTATTTTTACGGCTAAATGCAATTTTAATATTAGAATTAAACGTATAAAAATGTTTAAGGAGTCAAAAGTGTTTATCACTATGATTTATTATTATATATAATTGAAATAAAATTCCTTTATAGAAATTGTGCTATAATATTGTTCTATAATTTTAAAAAAGAAGCACAGTTTAGAATTTTAAACACAACTTTCAAAAATTCGTTTTTAAATATTTTAGTATTTTTTACTTATTTACACCAATAAAAAGCATAAAAATTGCAAGAGAAAATTGCTTGTTTGAAATTTTCTATTAGTTCAGATTCAAAATATTATTTTCTAAAAGAAGTAGTTACAAATTTCCTGACAGCATAGGATTAGCGAAAAAATATCCAGCCCTGAAAACATGCAATAGCTTTATAATTATTTGGAACGTTAATTGTGCTTGGTAACTATGCTAAATTTTTAAAAATCAATCTCAATTTCAAAAATAAAAATATGGAGAAATTCTAATTTGTGAAATGAGCCCTACAACCAGCTCTTTCTTGTCAATTATACACGCTGCAATAGGCAACCACAGTTAAATTTTTAAAAGTTGTCCCTACTCCTTCAGATGTGATCAAAGTGACAGCCGGGAACGCCTCAGACGAGGGAGAAAACCCATTTGGGTTAGTCTATTTCTTATAAAGTCCATGGATACATTCCGATGACCTCACAGGTCATGTGACTTATGTACATCTAATGTAAACAAACAATGTAGATGACCTCAGAGATCACGTGACTTATATATAGTTAATGTAAACCCTTCTTCTCTTGCGAAATGTATCTCATTAGTGTTTATTTCAGGTGGAAACATTTTGCCTATTGCCTCTATAATGGAATCAAAATTAATTCCTCCCGCTTGCTTCTTGTTTCTTTGTCCAAATAAATTCTGGCAGATAGGACGTCAAATGCTGCCTTGCGATATCGCGTTGTATTTTATTTCTTTAGCCGATCCCAATAAACACTGGATAATTTTGCATGAGCCGCTGTTTCCGGAGAGAAATTATGTTTGTTGTTAACTTTCAGATGGGAATAGCCAGTTTCGTTAAGTTCCTGAGTTTTGTACCCTTTCCAACAGTCTGGATAAATCGTCTTTCCATCGTTAATATTTCTTTGATGCATCGCAGTAGACAACCTACCACTACCAGAAATGTTTCTCTCGTCTCTCTACAAATTCCTTCCAAAAATCCATTGTTATTGGAAAACGCGACTGGTCTTGTTCTTTCTTTTGGTAAATATACTCTTGTCTATTTCGACAATTAGACCAGGGATAATTTTTTCTTTCCTCTCCTGTCCCAAATCAATTTCTGTATAAATCTCGCGTAAATAGTTGTTCCAATCAACCAAGTATTATGTGACATGTCAAGTTAGTCTTGGCAAAATTGAATTGAGATCAGTTCCTTACACAATAAATAAATAAATTTGAATGCGCATGTAAGTGGAGATACGAGTTGTTTCAAACCAGTTACCTTTTCAAACACTGACACCTTCTCGACAGCCATTACATGGCCTTTTATCTATGATGAATCCTTTTATCTATGATATACAGATTCATGTCAGAAAGATTTATTTTAGATTACATGGGAGAATTCTACATTGTTGGAAATATTCTATCGAACCTTTTTCAGTGGATGATAATTCAAAGAGCCGCATGGAGAGACTCAAAAAAAATAAATAAATAAATAAATAAATAAAATAAAATAAAAAATTCGAGAATAAAAATAGCCCCCAGACGTAATGACTTACTCTTTCCAGATTTGAAGGCAGATAACAGAAACATGTACCATTATTCTTGTTTACATGCACATACACACATATTTCCCAGACAGTGCTATCGTTGAGCCTCGGCAAGTATTTTTCTTTTTCACAGACGCCAAAAGGCATGGCAGATGCATAACAGAAAAATACCAAAAGTATAGTACACATTGTAAATATAAAACCCAAAGCAATGTTTTTTGGCTAAAATTTTTAACATGTATTCATTTTATGTGAGCTGATATTTTATATTAGAATTTTCTTTATTATTTCACTTCAATATTTACTTTAAAAGAATACAATTTATTAAATTTCCATTCCTATAAAGTAAATTATACAGCTGCAAACCTTTTCTGTATATATTGTTTGAAAATGATGATTATGTTCTGTATAGGTTCCTGAAAATAAAATTTTGGAAATCTGTATTATGTTGTTGCATTTCGATTTTTGGCTCTAATCTTCCAGATGATCTGACATTAAAATTAGATTTTATTCATTTTGAGTAAAGGCAAACATTAATTGACAAAAACACAGATTGGATAGTTATCGAATATGTTAAGAATAAATTTTCAGAAAAGAAACGAAATCAAACTCATATATCGGTAAAAACAACAATGTGAAGTCAGAATTTCTGATATCAAACGGATAGGGAAAAAACAGGTCATTAAATTTTCCCCTTTGGAATTATTTCATAGCAGTCAACTTTTTAATTTTTGCAAAAAAATAACCTTATTTCGTATATATAAGCCGTTACAATTAATGATAATTTTCTTAAAGCAAAATTCTATTTGATTTTCTTTTGTATTCATCTGTAATATATTCCTTTTTAAAATCGTATTTTCCGTTTTCATTTTTCTTCGTAGTTTCTTCTAATTATACATGAATCTCCGTAGAAACTTTCTCCATGCTAATATTTAAAGTCTTTAAATTCTCAGAGAATTTATTAGAGAGCATATTCCACCTCATTAAACATACTTTCGAATTCAAATCACTCATTAGTAAATTAATTTGAAAACCAAACAAAAGATGTCTCCCTTAATTTGGCTTTACTGAAGCTGAAGATCATTTAAAAATAATAACAATAATAATAATTCTCTGTCTCCCTCTTTCTTCATTGCCTTTCTAGAGTCTTTCATTAAGCTTAGTTTGATGTGAAGAAGTGGTAAGTATTTTTTACGTCATCTGATAAAGGGCTCAAAAACTACATATTTAAGTAACAAATTTGACACAATCAACTTAAAATTATTTCATCTACTAATACTTTTTGCATCGATCCTCAGTTCTCAGAATTATACTTAAATAGAATTGGGATAAAAATTTTATTTTTTCGAAGAAATTCAATATTTGTGTTGCAATGGCTCGCATTGCTAAAGCTTCGAATTAAGCTAAACGCTAATTCATAAAATTTATGAATTCGTGGGGGAAATGATTCTTCATGGAGTAAAGTAAGAAGGCTCTACCAATGAAGAGATCGCACTCTTGAAATTAATGTACTATAGGGTTTGAAAACATAAATAAGAGTGAATGGAAAAAGAAAAAAAAAAGATGAAAGGTTCATCAGATTAAAAAATGTTTAATGTAGGGATTGAAGAGGAGTTCGAGAACGATCTCGAAGAGGAAAATGAAGCTTTATATCATCAAAATACCACGTTGCTTTCAACAATGTCAACATGCCAAAAACGGAATATAATATACTTATTCCCTGAGAAAAATATGGTGTGAATACCATATAACTTTCTTGTACGGCGTATTAAATTAGACAGGCAATGAGATTGCAAACGCACTGGCTAAGGCAGATGCTGGAGATACCTTAGTGCCATCTGCCGCCTCTCATCTATATGGAGCTTTTTTTCATTGATTAAGTGCAAGAATAAAACCACCTGGCTTGTTCCGCCCGTTGGTATCACAGTAAATGGCCGCGTGGCTCTCTGGCACTTGATTGCAACAGGCAAAATCAAACCACTCTCAGTGGGCATCTAGATCTTTGACTTTTTTTTTTTTTTTTTTTTTTAAGTTTCCAAGTGATTTGAAATCTGCACCAAGTGTCCTGAGCAATTATATCATATTCCTAATCATATTCTTGCTCGCCTGGGGCTCTCTAGGCAGGATCTTATTGACAATACATTGTTGTTCTGGATTTCTTTAGAATGCATAATGTCATGGACCGGATTTAACCCTGCTAGTCATTGGGAATAAGCAATAAACAACAACAACAAATTAGGTTCATTTTTTTTTTCCTGCACTTCATTTAAACTTTTTTCCCGGAATTATTCTACCTTAATTAACGGATTCCTCAAGGCAGGTTGAAAATGACATAAATTTCAAATTTTGAAATTAAATATCCTCGCAATTTTTGCCGCACGGGAATCAAACTTCTTATAATTTTATTCTTTCATAATGAGTATAAAACCTTTATAAATATAAGTAAAGGAGCCGGAGATCGCATTAAAAGTTACATTTCGTAATTTGTCGAAAATTATTATTTTTTTTTTTTAACTTGACATTGCCAAAACATGAATGTTTTCGTCATTTAAAACGCTACTGTAATTGGAAGTATATGACTACAACAGATGATTGTGAAAATAAGAGTCGACTAAGGGGGTGGGTGTATTTATACGAGGGCCATCCAGGAAGTAGATTACGTTTCCGTCTGTGTCCGCTAGGGGCGGGGCTAGCGCGGCCATCTTGGGGTCAGAGCGTTGCGCAGCTCAGTCTGCATCTAGCCGTGCTAGTGAGAGGTTCGTGCTGTGCTCCGTTCAGATACTGTGACGGTTTGAAATGTCTGCGTTAATTGAAAATCCCGCGAGCTGCGAGGTGCGCTCAGTAATAAGGTTTCTGACTGCAAAAAACTGTAAACCGATAGAAATCTATCGGCAGCTTCGTGAAGTGTATGGGGACAACATTATCACTGAAGGTGGAGTGCGTCAGTGGGTCATAAGATTTCAAAATGGCCGAACCAATGTTCACGACGAAGATCGAAGTGGGAGACCCAGCATAGTGACCGCCGAACTTCTCGAAAAAGTCGATGCTAAAGTCCGTGAAAATCGAAATTTCACAATAACGGAACTTTCTTTGAGTTTTCCACAAATTTCGCGAAGTTTGTTGCACGAAATCATCAGCGAAAAGCTTGGTTACCACAAGTTTTGTGCAAGATGGATTCCAAAAATCTTGACAGAGGACCACAAAAATCAGCGAATGGCTGCAGCGTTGAACTTTTTGGACGCTTACCATAAGGATGGTGACTCTTTACTCGATCGCATCGTTACTGGTGACGAAACATGGGTGAAACATGTGAACTGTGAAACGAAATTGCAATCAATGCAGTGGGGGCACACAAGTTCTCCCCAAAAACCCAAGAAATGCATGCAAACAATGTCGGCAAGGAAGATGATGGCGACTGTTTTTTGGGACAGAAAAGGTGTAATTTTGGTGGACTTCCTGGAAAGAGGCACTACAATAAACTCTCAAAGGTATTGCCAAACTCTCCAAAAACCCAGAAGAGCAATTCAAAACAAGCGCAGAGGAATGTTGAGCTCTAAGATCTTGTTGATTCACGACAACGCCCGGCCCCACACGGCAAATGTCACTCGTAAAGTTCTTGAATCTTTTAAGTGGGAGTTGTTTCCTCATCCGCCGTACAGTCCCGACCTGGCACCGAGCGACTTCCACCTATTCCCAGCAATGAAGAAGTGGCTGGCTATGCAGCGTTTTGATGACGACGCACAGCTGCAAGAAGAGGTAACGAAGTGGTTGAAGGCGCAGGCGGCCGAATTTTTCGACGAAGGAATTTCCAAGCTCGTACATCGCTACGATAAATGCCTTAATTTGTATGGTGACTATGTAGGAAAGTAGTATTTGAGTGTGGCTTTCATCTGTATATAATAAAATTTGTTTCCTATACTTTGTTTATTTTTTTATTCCAAAACGTAATCTACTTTCTGGATAGCCCTCGTATATATTAAATTTATGTTTATTGGAGATGATATATAAAAAACACTTTTCTAATAATAAATTATATATACGTTTTGTACAGCCGATTGATATAAAAAATGGGAGGCGCTCAGCTAGATGTGTTATAATAGTCCGATATATAAAATTTCATCTTCCTAGACCTAATCATTTTTGAATTATGCGAGGTGCATATATACATACGGAAGTACGTACAGACGTGACAAAAAATTTCCTTTGAATCCACACTTTAAAACATATTTTACAATCGTTTTAGAAAAACATTTACTGTGTTACTCTTTACTTACTCTGTAACTTTTACTCTCTCTCTCTTTCAAAAAAGACTTCACACACACACAAAAAAAAAAAAAAAAAAAAAAAAAAAAAATTGTCTAAATGGTTTTGGTAACGGTCAAAACGAATATTTCCGTTGAAGTATGATAGCCGATTTTTTTCGCGATGACAGTACTTCCTTTATAGTAGGTTAGGTTATTTAATTACGGCAAAGCCTCGAGGGCTATCTGCCTAAGGGGAGGGATGCCTTCGTGGAGGGCTTTCTAAGGGAAGCTGGCTCTTATACACGTTAAACATGAGGAAAACCACGAAAAAACTCATGCAGCCAGCCTGTTCGCGGGATTCGAACCTAACTACCAGTGTTCAGCGAATTAACCACTCGGCCGGTGGTGGGCCCCTTCCTTTACAGTAAAGTATTAAGTAAAATATAAGTAAAATTTGAATAATGTAAATTTTATTATTTTTTAGTTTAAAGTTTTGAACTGTAAACTTGAAATAGCTCATTTAAAACCTCTGGAGAGTTAGTTTTTTATTAAACTTGTATTAATTACACGTTCTTAAGGTCATTTTTCGATTATCCGTATTTTCCGGTTATCCAAACATTCCTGCGTTGATACGGTTAATTGTGAATTTAGTATATCTTTTTATTCATAAAAAGGATGATTTCTCAAAATAATGAATATTATAGTAAACATAAGCACAGACTTATGATCTGCCTTAAAAAAAATGCTCCGTTCGACAGCAAATTCGTATGCACTTAACATTTATATCTCTTATCTTCTCAAATTTCTTGCACGCATAAAATCTGTAGTTTCTCCTATAATAACATTTCACGGGGTATACTCCCAACTGCGCGAACCGAAATTTCTTCCCCCCCCCTTTTGCTTACAGGGTTACAATTTTACATTTCGAAGCCAATTGTAGCCAAAGCGCAGTTCGTGAATTAGATAAGAAGGGGATCTTCAATTAAATTTCGTGCAATTCGTATCCTAAATATAATGAAATTTTTTGTTAATTATGAAAATTCTGCAGATGCTCATAATTATCAATTTATTAATGAAATGTGTATTAGAAATTAAATGTATGCCAAAGTACATAAGGTAGAGTAACTGAAAAGCAGAATAACTACTAATTCAGAAGTCAAACAACAAAAATCAGCGTTATATTTTCAAATTTTCACAGGACTAGTTTCGATGGTTTTACCGAACCACCATCCTCAGCGCAAATGGCGCTTTTGCAGCTGCGCCTTTGCTGCCCATTCGTGCTTTTGCAGAGGATGGTGGTTCGGTAAACCATCGAAACTAGTCCTGTGAAAATTTGAAAATATAACGCTGACTTTTGTTGTTTGACTTCGGAATTAGTATTCGTTCGGCGTGCTATTGTGTCTTAATAATAGAATAAATATTTAAACGTTTCTAATATTAAAATATGGAATTTGTAAGAAAGTTAAATAACTT
Source organism: Stegodyphus dumicola (assembly GCF_044657685.1). Classification (NCBI taxonomy): domain Eukaryota; kingdom Metazoa; phylum Arthropoda; class Arachnida; order Araneae; family Eresidae; genus Stegodyphus; species Stegodyphus dumicola. The sequence continues at coordinate 44,331,822 of NC_140776.1, forward strand.
TAAAATAACTTCACTGATTATAAATGGAAAGCTTAATAAGGCATATATTGCAATAACATTAGTATGAATTTAGAACCACTTAGGAAATCCAATTTTTAGATTTAACAAAGAGAATCTTTTTTAATTAAATTAGAACTGTTTACCTAAAATGGTAAATTTGAAAGTTAAAACCATTCTGCTATCAAAGAAGATTTTTTAATATTTATCGAGACAAAACTTATTTAAGTTGCGCTACAAATCCGATATTTGATAAATTAATTATATATCCGGTTTATGTATGTCATTAATCTATCAAATTTATTATTCAAAACTTATATATATATATATATATATATATATATCAGCAGCTAAAATGTACCACTTGTAAAGTTTTTAATTCTTACAGAGAATAAAAAAGATCTGGCTCATTCTTCTTTTAAGCATGATAAAACTTTAAAATGCGTGTAAAAGAAATTCATTTTTACTTTAGCACAGGCCATGTTTTAAATTATTATTTGTTTTGTACGCACAATTTTTACAATAATAATAAACGAAAATAGAGGCTTGCAATCTCAATAAAATGTCCCATTAATGGCGATAAATGACTTTTTGTAGCACCCATCTTCTTGGGAATTCAAGATCTTAGAAAGAGGGGACAGGAAAACGTTGCGCAGTTCGTGGATTTGATAAGAGTGGGGAGGGATATCATCAATAAAATTTCGCCCAGTTCGTATCCTACCATTTTTTTCAAGGTTGCAGAACAAAATGTGGACCCTACCGAATAGGAAAACCTCAAGCGATATTCGGTATCATTTTGTCAAATTAGATTTTTTAAAAAAAAGAAGGAAAAAAAATTGGTATTGTCAGTGGACAATTTCCTGTTCTTTGGGATCTGCCTCCAATCTAAAAAATTATTTTTACACTGTGCTTTGTAGTAGCAGCAAAATATTAATTATAGTAATAGAATAATATGATCTTAAACAAATGTGTGTTTAGTTTACATTATTTTTTAACTTTTAGCAATTTTTTATTCCAGAATTTTATTGTTGCTCTATGTAGAAAGGTTTTTTACGGTATCAAAAAGTACATTTGAAAGAACTCAATCCAGGGAGTGAGCGGCTCGGTTGAGTTGATTTCAGCGATGCCACTTCCTTGTTCAAATTTTTCTGCTTTTCCTCCATCTTTGCACACCGCTCTTGATCCCCGCCTACTCCGAGCGCATTCATCAAGGTCATTGTTAGTGAGCGATGAATCTTTAAAAAGAACTGATTCACCTCAGTGAGCGAACGGCTCTGATCTGATCCCTTAAAGCAGAGATTTTGCCCATCTCTAAAACATGCGGATATTCATATGCATAAATATGTGCTGAAATTACACTAATACAACAATTAAAATATACTTATACTACTTTCATCGTATAAGTGATGTTTGAAATTATTATAGTGCAGTTATTAATATATAATCCCGTTATTTCAAAGATAATGTTCTGCTTTACAGCAGATTTAGCAATTAAAAAAAAAGTTATCGTTAAATTACATGGAAGGTCGAGTAATCGGGAGTCTGGTATACGAGACTCTGTTGTAATATGGCAAGGTAGCGAAAAAGATCTTTTCAGCTAGACTGTCTGGAGACAGTGCATATCGGGGTGAGAAAATCGAACAGACTGACTTCTAATGGACAACAATAGTTTTAATAGTAAGCTAATCAGAAGAAATTTCATTTTCAGTCCTGAAGGCCAAAGGTATGATTAAATAATTTTTCAGTTATACCTTTGGCTGGAATTTCATTTAAGGGTGGAAGGCGCCTTTCGTTTATGAACATGAATTTTGGATTTTTTTTTTTTTTTTTTTTTTTTTTTTTGTCTCCCTAGACATTGTTTCTCATAGAATATTCCTTTTTTACAGAAATTCAGCATCGATGGTAGTCTGGCCCCCCTATTCTCTTCCTTATTTTTTCACATTATTCGCGGCATTCCTAATTTAGAATTAAGATTATTCTCTTATCTTTTTCTTGTATCACTTTTTTATGTTTTCGTTTAAAATGTTTATGTTTTTTTTAAAAAATCGAAGAAACAATCCTCAATACACAATGCATTCACTAAATCCAGTAAGGGTGAAGTTTGATAAGATTAAATCGTTCACTTACACTTGACTCCCCATTGTGTGAAAGTGACATTTGACTTCTGAAACTGAATTAGACAAGTTATCGATTTCATGTAAAATAGAAATCTTTAACTATTTTAAGTGCTTGTTTTTCAAGATTAAATTTTAAGTAGGTACTCTAAGATAACTAGTAGAACAAAAATTTCACAAAACGTTTGAAACTAATGTAAAAGTACTTTTGGTAATGTTATCATGACAGTACATCCTGAATGTAGAATTCGTATCAAGAGTGAAAACGGATAATTGAGTCGGAAGTTAGATCAAATGAAAGTCGCATTACTTAGTGCTTTTATGAAAAAATATGCCAAATTCTGTTAAAGCAGTAGAAGTTTAGAATATTTCGTGTCATTACAATCAGCTTTTGTTTAATCTCATAACCACATTTTCTTTTTAACAAATATAAGAACGATTTCTTAACTGAAAATTATTTCTCAATTTGAAAGAGAGAGCAAGAAGATCCGCCATTTGCCGAGTGATTAAGATCGTTGAACACTGATAGTTCGACCCCGTAAATGAGATGGCTGTCTTCGCAGTTTCCCCAATGTATAACGGGATACTAGCATGATTTCCTTAGAAAGTTCTCCATTAAATTGCCTAAGTAAAGGCGTTTCTTTACTTAGGCACATAGCCTTTGTGTGCTTGGCCAGTATTCAAATAAAGACCAAACAAAACCAGAAATCTTGCACTGTTAAAAAAAACAACATAAATGTAAATAATGCACGTGCTTAAAATTTTGATATCTGTGAGTTATTTAAGCTTTTAAAGGGGAAAAACTACTTAGTAAATCGAAGCATTGATATCCTTCTTAATTTATACATTTCCCTTCCATAATGTACCAGCTTAATTTTGTCTGGAATAACTCTAAATTTCGAATATACTACACTCTTGTTTATGTGCAATTTTTACTTGTACTCTGCGCTGCCACATAAATAAGTAATTATTATGACAAAAAAAAACCGATCCTACCTGAAAAATTCAAACTTCATAATAGAAATCAATACAGCAAAATTCAGAAAAACTACAGAATTAGTTTGTTCTCTAACAGAACTATTATTCATTAATGTAATTTGGAAGAAATATACTGAACTTAAAAAATTCTATTTAGCATTCGTCAGCATCCATATTGCCTATACAATAACATATATATTGGACTCCATTAAATTCATAATTTTTAAGAATTCCCCTAACATAATGATTGAATTATATTATATGTTCACAGAATGATTCAGAAGTCAGTAAACATATAAGAAATTTGTATTTTAGTAAATTTGCATCTCATGGCGACGCAACCAATACTGATGTCCATAAAATTAAAGCAGGAGGTTAAAAGAACTTCTTTTATTCACAAATTGTTGTGAAGAGAAAGAGTATTTGGACAATGCTTATTTTCGCAACAATTTTATTTCGAAGGAAAGCAATGCAAAATTTCAAGAAGTGAATTCCAGAAGTCTGTTACTATCGACTACACTGGAGAACAATTTATAACACAATTTCTGTTGAGTTTTCTTTTAGAACTGTTTTAGAGTTAAACAGGCATGCTAATTTCAAAACTGTAGTTAGTATTCTTCTACCACGTCAAGTTTTTTTCTCTTCGCCTTATGTGAATTTGACCATTCTCCGCAGAATCGAGCGCAGATCACATGAAGTACTAGTGCTCTCCTGTTGGCTTTCTCCTGACATGAACCTTTGGCATCGGTTGCGGGATACCGTACGACGCCAGCGACAGGTGTATATTTGTCTGGACTGGTTCAGTTACACTTGAGATACTTCAGTGAGACGCTGTGTGTCGCTCTGATATAGTGAAGCGCATTCCGAAGTGGAGTCCGAGTTCTTGTTTGTATACAAGGCTAGCAGTATTTAGTTTTTAATTGCATATGTGCTGAAACCTTTCTTTATGTCTGCCTCTGCCAGTTCGCGTCCTAAGTGCTTAAACGGGCCCCATTCGTTTTGTTATATTATACGTTGCAGTTTTACTATTCCCATTCAAAGGAAAAACATCAGTACGTTTGTCAAGCAAGACTATTTTGCCTATTTTAAAGTGAAAATTAGTGATCAAGACAAATCATGGGCCACTCACAAAGTGTGTAAGCAGTTGTGTTGAAAGTTTATGGGTGTGGATGAATGGAGCACATTCTAAATTTCCATTTGGTATACCTAGAGCCCAAGAGCCCAATGATCACTTAAGTAATTGTTACTTTTGTATCGGGAAGACATCAGAATATAACAAGAAAAACAAATGTTAATTATAATATCCTAGTTTACAATCAGCTATACTTCCAGTGCCTCACTCAGTTAAACTTCTAGTGCTAGTTTTCAAAGAATTATCCTCTTTGGAAATACAGGAGTTCGATTCTGGAGAATATCGAATTGACCCCAAAGACGAAGATTTTGAAACTGAAAATTATTCCTTTCGTAAGGGATTTGACCAGCATGAGTTGAATGATTTGGCACGAAATTTGGGACTATCCAAAAAACTTTCAAATGTGTTACATCAAGACTGCACGAGAAAATCTTGCTTGCAAAAGGATTTAAGATATCCAACTTTTGGTCAACAAAACATGCTTTTCTGCAATACTTTTGAAGTGATGATGGATTTATGTATTGCCATAACGTACATGGCTTAATGGAAGAGTTGGGAATTTTAGCCTGTAATGCAATTCAATGCCGATTGTTCATCGATAGCTCAAAGCAGGGCTTGAAGTGTGTCCTCCTCCACAATGGAACTTTATTTGGTGCAGTCCCAATAAGTCATTCAGTTTGTTTGTGTCAAGAATACGAAGACATTAATACAGTCATTGATTTGTGGCAATATCACAGGCACCAATGGATCATCTATGTTAACTTTAAAATGGTCTGCTTCCTTCTTGGTCAACAACGCGAATATACCAAATATTCCTGCTTTTTGCGTATGTTGGACAGCAGTGTTGTTGAGAAACACTGGGTGCAGTCGAATTGACCATCAAGATCTAACCTGAAACCTGGTGATGCAAAATTCTACATCAGCCAATTGTGGACAGAAAGACCACTGATTATAAAACTGGGTTCCATTAAACAATTTGTTAAAGATTTGCCAATTAAGGAAGATATTTTCAAGTATCTCATTTCGGCATTTCTTACCTTGTCCTTTGAATAGATAAAGGCCGATATGTTTGATGGTCCACAAATTCGGCAGCTCCTTAAACATGAGCATTTCATCGAAACAAAACCAAAACTCAAAAAAAAAAAAAAAAAAAAAAAATACAGCTGCAAAATCGCAAATGGATTCTCGATCCATTTACACTTTTGCAGCTGAGGATGATGGTTCTGTAAAATCATCGAAACTAATTCTGTGAAAATTTGTAAATATAACGCTGGTTTTTGTTGTTTGACTTCTAAATTAAACAATACTATATTAAATTTCCTGCAGAAAATGCTAATTCTTTCAGGATATTCTCTATTGAACAAAGGTATCGTTTTTAAGATCTGTACAAGATCATCTTTTTTCTGAACTTTTTTCTGCATTAGGACAAAATATTTGTCAAGCTTTCTTAAAATACTGCTGTAATAGCAGTATTTTAAGTCGATTTTTCGACAAAAAATCGATTTTTCGGGTGCTATTTTGTTAAACACGCTATTTTATTCTGAGCAATTTGGCACCATTCTTTTACGTCTCCGGCAAGCATTCATCAAATTATAAAAAACGTATGCATTTCACTGCATAATTTCGAGCTTATACCCTAGGTTAGCTGCCATGACAGTTTGTTTTAACTTTAAAATTACGTGGCTATCATCGTAACTTTACTGTTGCATTAGCCTAAAGAGCGTTAACCCCGAAGGACTTTTAATTCCGTTTTGCCATTTTGTGGCGTTTCACTATAAACGACGTTTCACTTTTCAGATTGTTGCACCCATATATTATCACCCTGTAAAATAATATAATAGAACCGTCAAGATTTCATGTTATTCTGCTTCAAGAAACATTAATTCAAATCACAAATAACATCACAAAGGTAAAAAAAAAAAAAAAAAACATTCGAATCAGGTTTCAAACTTCCAAGTTTATTCAAGTCTAACACGTATTCAACTAGCACTGCCAGATCCAAGTACAAGAAGAAACGATTGAAATGTTATGAAAGATTTACGCCCTCTTTGGTCATTAAAATATATAAAATTTCTCACACACTGGGCCCTGCTGAACTGTAGTTCAGAACAATCAAGATTATCAGTGATACATGAACATTTTCAAGAATTATTTTCAAGAATCATTATGCATTTCAATACAAATTCAAGTTTTTGTAATTAAGTTTTTGTAATCAAGTTTTGTAATCAACCACATAAACATCAAGAACAGGCAAAACTTATTATATGTTTCAAGAATATCAAGTAAATTTTCATTCATAAGAATTATTGTCATAACATTAATGTTCAAGCATCAGGAATTTAAATCAAGAATTTATTTAACTCAAGATAATAGTAAATAAATAACATTTCAATAATCCAACTAAAATACTAGAATTATTACAAGAAACCTGTCTTTCTTTTACTTTCAAATTAAATTAAATTTTAAATACACTTATACATTTCTACAACCTTAAAATTTTCTAATATATACATTTCAACTTTAAATATTAAATATACAATATTAAGTAGCATTAAGATTACATTTTCAGTAAGAAATATACTATTACACAATATTAATACTCTTAGCACTCTAAATCTAGATTTAGGTAATGGTGCTATGACTTGTCGCAGCGGTCGGAAGTTATAACGATGACACAGTACACGTTTCACATTTTATCTGGATCTAATTATCCAGTATTTTTCACGGAGAAACATGAGAGTACTAGCTACACCAGTATGAAGAACTCGTTCATATGTATCACGTATCAGAAGATCTGTAAAATCAGTTTTTGAAGGAATAATTATAAGATGCTCTTCATGAAAACTTAAAAGTTGATTTTTGTAGTTTTCCTCCTACTAACAATACTCCTTCCTCACTTAGAAAGGGATTCAGTTCATAAATTTTTGAATTTTTTCAAATCAATCGACTTTAAACTATTAATTTCATCAGAAAAATGTTCATATTGAACTTCTTTTATCAAATATAATTCTGCGGCAAAGAATACTTCTGTAATCATGGGTCTTGTTTTCTTGTCAGTTTTATTTTTCAGATTGTGAATAAATCTAAATATCCATGCAGTCACTCTAATAGCTCTGATTAATTTACTATCATTTTCAAGGTTCAACAGAGAATTAGAGTTTTCTGCAATAGATGGTAGTATTGTGGTATCATTTATACACTTTTTCCGCTTTAATTCAGCATCAGAAAACTCCGTTGTCGCAATAAATTTACTAGGTCGAGCACTCATTGATTCAACTAACCAGTCTGGTCCAGACTGCCATAATCTTGAAAACAACAAATAATAGACTGAACATCCTCGAGATAAAATGTCCGCTGGATTGGACTTCCCATTACAATGTCTCCAGTTATTTGGGCAAGTTAATGATTGTATTTCAGATACTCGATTTTTTACAAATATTTTCCATCGTTCAGAAGCAACATGAATCCAGTGAACAACTATCATATTATCAGTCAGCAGATAGATATTTTCTTCATGAATTGAAAACAGCTCTTTTAAATTTTTAGCAAGTCTTGCCGATTTTAATGCTCCTAATGTAATGGAAGTCTTGGAAGTGTGAGTTTTTGTTTTATTGGTGCAATTCTAGATTTTGCCATAGTGAATGCTACCTGACCTTCTTCAACTGATCTAAAATATGCGACTGCACCGTACGCTTTAGTAGATGCATAACAGAATAAATGCATCAATTTGCATCAATATTCTCGAGAAATTTCAAATTTTTTCAATTTTCTGATTTCACCGCTCCACTCGGACTACAACTCCTTACATTCAGTTGGAGCTTCGTCGTCAAATTCTAAACTCAACTGTCAAAGATTTTGCATTATCAATTTTGCACGTAATATAAATGGCGCTAGGAAAACTACTGGATCAAAAATAGGTAGCAGTAACCTTTAATATATTTCTTTTTGTGGTGTTTCTACAACTATTCAATGTTTCGCACAAGTTGTCTATGTTCAAGAAAATTACATCTTTACTCGTACAGCAGTTACGTTCTAATACTTTTAAGAAGCTATTTAGGTTCATTTTCTGACTTAATTATTCCATAATCATCCCAAAGTTTTTTTAGTTCCTCTGAATTTATATTAAACTGACGCAAATTCATTCGGGCATCTTTAAGCATGCAATAGGCTCCAGTACTTAACTTAAAAGCCTGTTCCAAGGAATCTGCCCCATAGAAAACATCATCTACGTAGATCAAACAGTTCAACATCTCCAAAAATATCTGGATTTTCTAACTCTATTTTCTTTATATGCTTTTTTATGGTGCACGCCAGAATGAAAGGGCTACATGACACACCGAAAGGAACGCGTGTCATTCTAATTATTATCAAAGTATAAAAACCGTAATATATCTCTATCAATTTGAGAAATTCCAATCTCGAGAAAGGCCTTTTCTATATCTGCTGAGAACGCATGTTTGTATTGTCTGAACCGCAATATCAGGTCCAAAACAGAAGGATTCAAATTTGTGCCAGGCATCAAACAATTGTTCAGAGATAGCCATTGTTACACTTCGAAGATGCGTCAAACACCCGACACGATACGGACTTTAGTTTCTGATACATTTTTTCTTACCACTGGAGAATGTGACATGTAATACATTTTATTATTGTAACGACTTTCAATTTTGCACTGTTCAATTATTTCATTTTTTAACTGTTCGTTTATTATGCTATCATAATTCGCCCTAAGGCATTCATCATTTAGTTTATTAACCTAAAGATACTAGACGTCATTTTCTAAATTATTGGAATTTTCTAAATTATTAACCAAGTTTTCATGATGTGATTTCCATAACAAACGAGCTACATATCTACCATTAGTAAAAGGCAATTCTTTTTCAAATTTCTCAATGACTGATTTATCACCAGGATTCTCCTTCTCCTCTAAACCAAAGTGGTCCAAAGTCTAAACCTTCGCAAACAGTCATTAACTGAATTATTATCTTCCTTCAAGCAATGAGAAGCACCAGTTGTAAACATACAGGATCTGGATTAATCACCTTCCAACCAAGGACCAACCAAATATAGAAAGATACTGCAAATAATTTATTACTTACTCTTTTTTTTTCGCCTGTTTGCACTTTCCAACATGAATCAGATCCTAATAATATTTTTATTTCAGCTGCTTCACAATAATCGGCCCATTTTAAATTTTCTGATTTTAATTTCTAAAATGTTTTTCGAGGAAATTTTTATGATCGCTCCAGAAATAGTGTCTGTAATAAGAACTTCAACCGTGATTGAGTCATTAGAGCAGTGTATACTTTTCAGGGTAATTTGAACAAAATTATATTCCATTAGTCTGCTCTGGATATACCCAAAAGAATAAATATATAACCTTTCTTTCCTTAAAATCCTTAATTTTAGTTCTTTAGCCAAGTCATATCTAATAAATGACCTCTAGGATCCACCATAAATTAAAATTTTTACTATTTGGCTTCTAGTATTATCTGTATCGGAAGCGTAAACAGTGCAAGTTTGTAAATATACACTTTTATCATCAGTTTCAGTAACAGTCTTAGAGTTAAACGACAGGGCTGCAACTACATTCTGCTTATAATCTGATACCGTAACTTTCTGTTTAACATTGTAACTGGCTTCAGGAACAGTATTTTTACAAAATAACTTATTATGATTTAAACCATTACACAACTCAAAAGGCTGAAGTTTCACTTTACACCTGGGTGATACATGACCTTTCTTAAAGCATCTGTAACAACGCCCGTGGTTTCTTAATATCGCTCTTTTTTGCTCATTTGCTATCTCACATTTTCCTACGTCATGTCTATTTTGATTAGAATAGAAGCAGTACGGCTTAATCACTGTGGCTAATGTCGAAGCAGTAGGAACGCTTGCCTCTTTTAAGTAATTATTTTTATTCTGCTTAACACCGTAATTTATGTTAATTTTCTTTGAGTTTATTATTAAATTAAAAGCTTCCCGACTCTCAACTTCAAGTCTAATGATTTCGAGAAGTTCTGTTAGGCTATATTGCTGTTTAGAGTTTCTTTTGCTATCAAACTCTAGATTCATATCATCCGGTAAAAGCTTTAAAATAACAGGTCCTAAAAGGCTCCCATAAGCTTCCGACACAATACCAAATTAATTTAAACTTCTTATATTGATTTCACAGGAATCGTAAAAAATTCTTAACGCTTTCACATTGGACGAACTTCTAACCGGTTCAAGATTCAAGAGTTTGTTCATATGCGAAGATATAACCAAATATATTCGTCCAAATCTTTCTTTAATTAAACTTATAGAAGCGTCATAATTCTCATTAGATAGTGCGAACCCAGATACTGCACTTAAAGCAGGTCCTGCGAGTAAAGATTTAGGATAGGTAAACTTCTCGACCTTTGTTAACTCATTATTATTACCAACAGCATTTTCTAAAGAATTATAAAATTCCAAAAACAAACCAGCATTACCATAATGTTTAGAAATTGAAATTTTAGGTAACCAAATGTTAGTTTTGCTTTCGACCTTTACGGCAGCAGTATGGTTACCAGGCGATTCGTTTTCAATGTTCACTATCTGAGAATTTAAATTAAGTTTCTTTTTAGCCCTAAAAATACATAAACTGATTTTTTCATCATACTCTAACACAGTATTACTTTCTTGTTCAATTTCAGATTCATCCCCTTTAAAACAATCCAGTATTTTTTCATTAATTTCTTTCACCGCAGACTGTTTAGAAGTAAGTAAAAACACTTCTTCTTCTACCATATTCTTGTCCCAAATGTCTTTTTTAATTTCAGGTTCTAAAACATTTATTATTTTAGAAATAGCTTGTCTCACAGTTTTTCTACCAGCTTTCAATTTAACAGTATTGTCTGCCATAATAACAACAAAAATAATTTTATTCCCTTACCTCGTGTAGGCTTCAGTGATTTGATCCTAATTTATAAATTCACTTTCCAAGAGATAAGCATTCACAAGTATTCTGAACGTTTATCCTCCCATGTTCAGTGCAAAGGGATAATTTTTCAATAACACGAAAAATCCCTGCATTCTTAAATCAAAAAACTGTTCGTGCGCAACTGTTGGACGCCAAAAAAGTAAAATTATATAATAGAACCATTAAGATTTCATGTTATCCTGGTTCAAGAAACATTAATTCAAATCATCACATATAACATCACAAAGTTAAAAAAAAACATTCGAATCAGATTTCAAACTTCCAAGTTTATTCAAGTCTAACACGTATTCAACTAGCACTGCCAGATCCAAGTACAAGAAGTATATATCATGAAAGATTTACGCCCTCTTTGGTGATTAAAATTTCCACATAAAATTTTTTACACACCCAGCATTGTATTTAAAGAAATTAAATAATGAAGAATCTGCAAAATTTATGTATGTTTCTCGCATTGTGATGAAACAACGGTACCTACTGCCATCAGATTTTGAATAATGTACGTCTGCACCCGAATATGGGCCCCTGGAAGCTAAAATTTGGAATTTGTTTTACTACCTGTTTCATATTTCGAAAAGCATTTATGAGTTTTTGATTAAGAAACTCAACAATTTCAAAGCGAGCAATGGCAACACTTTACGGAAAAAACACTTTTGTCTCCAGTGCCCGAGATTGTGTATCGGAAATTCTGAAGATAAGCTCTTTTAAAATTATTTTCTTCTATTGCTGTTGAATAGCATTTTATGGTTTAAGTGTGAAGAAAATAATATTTAATAAATAAAGATAATACAGAAAACGTAAAAAAAGCCCCTTTGGGCGTAATATAAAATCTGAAAACTTTCATATTTTTTATTATTATTTCTTTTAATCTTTGGCTGTAGTTTATTTTCCCTAATTTAAAAATTTTTTAAAGACCTGTTAGAACCCAATACACTTAAACGTCTCCAAAAAAATTCTTTAATTCAAGTGTGAGAAAGTGTTCTTCCAAAACACGCAACTTGAGCAAAATAATCGCTGATATGGCTACAAACGAAACAGTAGTAACATGTAATGGTAGAAGGGAAGGAACAAATCATGCAAAATTTGGATTTGCAGGTACGGCAGCATTATTCAGAAGCCGCTACGTAATGTGATTTAAGAAGCATAAAAGAAGGTTTTGTTTAGAAGTTAGCTTAGACGTTTTGAATTTAATTTTAATATTCTACTTATTATATATCTACGATATTTTTCATATAAATTTATATTAATCTTATTGCACGAACAAAATTTAGTAATTTATTTTATAACATTCCTACAAGCATTACAATAGCTAAGTTTTACAAAATGGTGATTTCTGTTATTACCGAGTAAGATACGTCTTATGTAACGATGAGTGTTATAGTATGTCTTATGACAAACATTTGATAATTTTTGTTCTTTATTAGTATATGTTGTATTATTTTATAAGATACTTTCTCTCTCTTTCCAGCATGCCTTCGGGGTGTAACGGTAGCACAATTGGCGTGTGTTCGAGAGGTCCAGGCTAGAGTCCTGGCGAGAGCATTGCTCATTTTCCACGTCTCCTACTTCAAAACAAAACAAAAAAAAAAAAAAAAAACCGTACAATGGCACCCGAACTAAAACTTGGTGAGCAAAATCCGGTACTACCGGGATTTGGCGAGTGAGTCTCCTAACCTCCCAGTTGTCCTTTAAGAGGGTGAGTATATAAGGTAAACCGAGAGAAATACTATCCAATCTACGTGGTCTAAAAATAAACCATATGATCCTCTTTTGGTTGCTCTAAGTTCACCACAAAATAAGGAATCGCACTACAAAAACAAGGAGCATATAAGTTTTTTTTTCCTTTCTCTTTCCCGCATCCCTTCGTGGTGTGACGGTAACACACTCGGCGCGTATTCTATAGGTCTAAGTTCGAGTTCCGGCGTAGGCATTGCTCATTTTTCACGCCTCCTGCTTAAAAAAAAAAAAAAAAAAAAAAAAAAAAAAAAAAAAAAAAAAAAATTACAAATTATTTTACATTCAACGCATTAAACATCATAAGATTTTACTTTTATGTGTTAAAGTATCATATAGAAAGCGATTTTATAGTTACTGAATTGAAATCATTATTTCAAAAGTGAATTTCTATTTTTTATTAGCTTTCCTAAAAGCACTGTTTCTTACACTTGCGCCCATGATATTTAGAAAACTGTGCACGATATAGCTTCAGAATTTACAGTACGCATACATATCAAGGCAACAGTTTATGTGAACTACAATTATGAAGCCACGTTAAAAGAAAATTATTTTTAAGTATAATTCCATGCAGTCTCTAAGTAACCAGCTGATCTACCCTCAACCTCAATAGCAATAAAGTTCACTTCATTGTGATTGCTGGTTTTCTCGAATCTTGTTCTTCCTGAGTATAATAATATTGACTAGTCTTGGACGAAGTGTTCCACTACGATACTGCATTCCGTACATTTCGTTCATTTCTATTAATGTATAAGTGTGTAAGTGTTTCATTTGTAATAATATATATAGTCACGTAAGATAATACATGATTATGTGTAATTATTAATTGTCGCCTTTCACAATGATGCACAGTTATCAATCTCAGTGTATCATTTCTATCAACGTATAGGTGTTCAAATGTATCATTTCTATTGATGTGTGTATAGCCCACCAGAATAATGCATGATTATGTGTTATCAATAATCGTCATCTATGCGCTTCAGAAATTCAGCATCATCTTCTATCCTCCTTAGCATATCTGTTGCAAAAGCCATCCTCCTAGGCCTATCATCGGGCTCCAAAACTTGAACAATTTGAACTTTGCATGCAGACTTAATTTTTTTCTTAATAACCTTATACACCGTCGAAATTGGCATATCCAATTCTTTTGCCGCTGATCTCACAGATCTTCCAGGATTGTGGGAAAATGTCTCTCTGACACGCTCAACATCAAAATCACTTGTGCAGGGACGTCTGGAACGTTTCTTATCTGCGATACTTCCAATTTCTAGAAAATTCTTTTTCCACCGCAAGATGCTGCTTTTTGGATGGAGAATCTTTCTGGTAAATTCTTCTGCAATTTCTCTGTGTTTGCATTATGCATTTCTTTTCTATGAACCACCATAAAATCTGTGCTTTCTCTTGTGGTGTATGCATTCTCCTTAATATCCGGTCGAATAAAACATCACATACAACAGTACTAGAACAAACACATCAAAAGTTAACATAACATTGCAATAGTTGCCAAAAACAAAAGAGAGAAAAATGCAATTAATAAGCAGACGATATTTAGAAAAGTACAGATATTTAAACTGGAAAATGAAATTATCTGAAATTAACCACACGCGCAGACAATATTTACAAAAGTAAAGATATTCATATCTGAAAAGCAAAATATATAAGTTATTCCATCAATAAATGCCATAAGTTTGTTTATATCTTCATTATTTTATGAGTTATTAAACATCAAAATGGGTCCGGGACTTTATAAACACCCTGCATTTTAAATCAGAAACCTATGTTTTATTTTGATAAATTAGGTCAGATTAATTTTCAGGAAAAACTCTCGACAGCTAAAACTGGAAATTAGAAAGAAGAGGGGAAAAAATAGACGGGAATAAAAGAGAACTTAAAGGATTCTTATAATTTTTTTCTGTTTTATAGTTGATAAAATATAGAATTGGAAAAATATATAAAATTGGACACATTTTAAGTACTATAGAAGGATTTTGAAGTCCCCTTGAAAGTTCCCTGTTTAAATCAGGCCACGTGCACTTTTAAAATTCAAGATTGTCTTATATTTGAAGTTACCTTATACCACTTATTACCTTATATTTGAAGTTATTCGGACTACAATGATTAACTTTGAACAAAATCTTTACAAAAAACTGTTTAATCTGTTTCCTAAAATTATTTTCATATTATTACATTCGAGAAATTAATTTTCATATTATTACATTCGAGAAATTAATTTTAAGGAATAATTAACTACAAAACATAAATCTTTAAATAAATTATTAAAAATTATTAAACGTTATATACTGCAAACTAAAATAAGCAAATAAAAAATAATGCTAGAAGTTAAGTAGATTGAAATTAAAAGAATTAATTTTGAAAAATTAATTTCTGTTAATAATAAATTTTATTTTTATTTCATTGTTTAATTCCATGAAACCAGAATCAATTTTTGTAGAGTCTTTCTACGAATTCTCCGTACATATAGCTAGGTGGTTTACATTCTATCGTAAGTAAAACTCTAAAAATATTTTCATTCTGCAATTAAAAGGTTTTAGTTGTTTCGTACAAGCAGAAGCGCTTTTGACATATTTGCATGCATAATTGAAATATTTTCAGCATAAAAAGGGTTAAGGAACAGATATTAAGTTAGCGAAACTGCTATCACAAGGAATTGTCAGGTGTGATAATCTAAATATCAATAACATTGTTTAGTCTTTCACTTTCGCACGCTTATCAGAATTTCGACATGAATATATATAAAAAGTTCTTTTCACACATATATAAAAGTAGCGTTTTTTCATCCCTCTTTTGTATATTTGTTGGCCAGTATTTTAGCTTAGGATCCTTAAATCAATTCGGAAAATATGCGAACTAACAGGTAATTGCTTTTTCCTTATTACTTGTATATTAACATTCATATCAAAAATAGTATTCATGTATTATCACTAAAGAATTAGTATAAATAGTAAAATGTTTAGCTTTTGCCTTTGTAAACATTTTAAAAATCATTGATCTGAATTGTTGTTTACAAAATACTATGTAGATCACTTCTACTGCACCTGTTTACTTTATTACTAATCAACTATCTTCAGGGTTTGATTTCTAAAATTAGAAAACCCGGTGCCTTATGGAAGGCGTTAAGATAGATGAATAAAATTAATAAATTAATTTAATTTAATCTCATAACGTAATAAATAATTTTATAAGAATTAAGTAAATTAAGTAAATTATTAAGCTATATAAATGAAGGATTTAAATTAATAATAAATACTTAAATAATAAATTAAAATACTCGAGCTCGTCTTATTTTAGGCTTCAGCCTGATTAACGATTATACTTAATGAAAAGAGCATGAACCGGTTTTTTTTCCCCCCATGTAACTACGGCTGAATTCAAGGCCCGACGATTTTGCCAGTTTCACTTGCTATATATCTTGCAAAGTTTAGTGCGAAACGAATTTTATATAGATTCTTTATGTACAGGAAGTGAAGACATAAGGTTAAGCTTTATTTTGCTTTATTAAAACAAATCTAACGTTCTAGCCTGAAAAATGAAATTTCATGCTCTTTCTACAATCTCAAAACGGTAAGCGAATACAACAGAAATGAAAATAGCTAAAACTTACTCTGTCTCCAACCTTGAAATACAGAACTAAAACCTTGCGTAAATGAAAGACAATATGAAATTTAAATTATTAGCAATTCACACGTTTAACTATTATTTTGGTATTTGGCTCGATTAACTTTCGCAGAACCGTTGCTTAATATTCAACAGCAAAGGAGAAATTCATCATTTCATAGACAAATATCGGTCGCATAGGAAATAACCAGAAGAATTTTTATTTGGATGGTCGGCATTACCAGTTCTCCTTCCCTTAAACTTAGGTTCGTACTTTTATTTAAAACTTTTCTCATTTATATATTTTCATGGAGTAGACGAAACAGTAAAAACATAGGACAAATTTAATATAAAAAAAATGTGTTCATTAAAATAAATGTTACAGGGAACCTTTTACGAAACGCATTTTGATTATGTGCTTAGTTATAATAATTTTAAAAAATACTTAGGGAAAAATGAGAGCTAAATTGTAGAAAAGTGGATTATTTTTCTCACGTTTAGTAGTAATTTGTATTTCTACCGTTTTCTTATGCTAAATAAATAACACATTTAAACTTTATATGTTCGTTAACACGCTAGTAAAAGTCCATCAGCGACCGAGTAGTAGAGTCGCTGAACATTGGTGTTCGATCTGTTCGATTCCAGGCACATGGACTGTCTGCATGGGTGTTTTCGTGGCTTTCCCCATGTGCAATGTCGATACGAACTAGTTTCACTTATCCACGAAAGCATTCTTCAACGCAGGCAGGTAGCGTTCGAGTGTTTTGCTTTAATCAAATAATCATACTAATGTGTTAGTAACAAATAAAATATGATAAATTATTACTACTACCTCTATTAGTCTATTAACAATTTGAACTCAATCTAACATTTGCTTTTCTTATCCAGATTCTACCAAAAGGCCATCGAAGCCGGTACTATGAGAATTTTTCATCCATTTATAAACAGATTGCAAATAAATTAAAAACCATAAATCATTTGCAGTAACTAATAACTACAATGTTTTACATTAAATCGGACGTCCAGTTCTAAAAGGTCTGAAAACGTTATCCGAAATGAAATCTTTCCAAACACAAATCAGGCATTTATAAAAAATTACAAGCTCTTTAAACTACGAAGGTAACATTACAAATTTAGAGACCATTCAAGAGAGCGAAAATACTTTCGTTTTAAAAAGGCTTATCAAATCTATGATCAGGTAGAATACGTTTTAGTGATAAGAATCCAAAGCCAAAACTTATGCAATATGCAAGTTTCTTTTCTTGCAATTAAATTATTCCAAATTTAAAAAAGCATTTTACATAATAAAATTATTTACGATTATTGCACTTCTATGAATGCACCATTAGTTTAACACAAAACATCTCATTGAAATGAAAGTTTTCCTCCAAAACAAGTGCTTAATAAAATTAGGGGAAGAAAAAAAACCATGAAAATAGTACTTTTAGTGAGGGTAGTAAACACCACCCAAATCTATGATTTTCTGCCAACCTTTTCTTAGATTTTCAAAGCCTTCAACTCAAAACTTGGTGACCGCGAGTCCAAAAACAGATCAACCTCATTTCGGACGTCCTGTGCAGAATGGAAGATAGCACCAGCAGGATGTAGCTGCAGGCGTCAAAAAAGTAAAAGCCCGAAGGAGCGATGCTGAGGCTATATGGTGGGCGTGACAAAAGATCCCATTCGAGTCCGTAAGAGTCCAGCCGGTGAATGTAGACACACGTGGTCTTGCATTATCTTGATGGAATATTACCTTTTTGGATCGGAACTTAGTTCGACGTTTTTCCTTAATAGCAGCGTCAACACAAACTAACATATCACTGTACGCCTTACTGTCGAGGTTTTTACCTTTTTCCTCATACTCTTTATGGATGCAACGGCATTCTCCGCGGCAGTGCCACCAGATAAAAAACATGATCTTTTTGTTAGTCAAATTGCGCCTTGCAACGCTGCCGACGAGCTCACCGAGGGCAAACCAACCCTTTTTCGGCTTGTTGTTGAAGTAAATCCACTTTTCATGACAAGTAACGATATGGCCCAGAATTTTGCCTTTGATATTCAAGCATATTAGTGCAGGCCCGAACAAGCCTGTTCTTATCTGCTTGAATCAGCTCATGCGGCACCCACCGATTGAACTTGTACGTCTAGTTTATGCGATGCATAGCGCGACTAATGGACATGGCACTAAAGTCTAACTCCTTAGCAAGCTCTCGAGTGACTGCATACTGATCTTCCATAAGTTCTCGCAGACAGGCCTCATCAGCATCAGTAGCCAGTCAGAGCGCTCTGCTTCTTGAATGTCATAGTCCTTGTTTTTGAACTTTAGGTATCAAACCTTCACAGTGTCATATGATACAACATTAATACCTAAAGCTATACACATGATTTGGCAACATTCTGTAGCTGACTTTTTGCAACAGAAATGGAAGTAAATGATGGTTCTAAACTGGTAGCGTGATAGTTCCATTCCAGACACCTTGTACTCAATGATAAGGATATTTTTTATAAATTTCACAATACAATGTTCTAAAGCAAGTCTCTTACTTTCAACTGCCAAAAATAATTTTAAAAAGTATGATTAAATACGCTGACGCGAAATGTGTGCGCAGACGATATTTGCGATGGCGGGAAAACTTTCGTTAAACCTCAAAATCAGCTCCTTTCGGCTGATACTAGAACTGTGAGAGAATTCCTCGCTTATTTCAATTTTCAAAAATTTTTAATGTAAGATCAGCATATTCACTTCGTGTGTTAGCAAAATTTTGAGCGTGGTTCTCTGCCTGATTGTTGATGAAAAATGTTTTTCTTAGAGATTGTAAATATCTGTAAATGTGAAACTGGATATTTGGTCAGCAATAATACTATTATAATGTTGATGATGCAATTCTAATTCTAGTGCTTTTCATATGCACTGATTAGATTTACTTGGAGAGCCCATTTTCCTAATGGATTCGTAAAAAACAATTTGCTCTAAGAAAATTTAAGTTATAAAATTGAATGGTACTTTATTCACAGAATGGTACTTTAATTGAATTTACATAATTTACAGAATGGTACTTTATTTATTGAATAGTACTTTATTTACAGAAAAGACGAATTTAGTTATTAAAAGGAAAGTTGGAATAAGTTGAATCGCATAATCCCTCAGTGCCGAATAAAAGTTAGGGAAAATATTCTATTATTCTCATAGTTTCCTACATACTAGAATTATTGTTATTGAAACGTTTTGATATTTTGTTTAGAATTCAACTGTTTTGGACTTTTTTTATCTGCAGTCTCATTTGTTTTAATTCATTCAATGTTAACAATTCCACTGTATCACACTGGAAGCCAAATATTGAGGAGAAAGCAAACCCTTCGATCATTGCTTATATCACAATCTATGTAATATAAAAAGCATGACTGATTTAACCTTCGGTTGCATATATGAGAAATTTATATATGAAGTAAATACCATTTGCGAAAAATTCATTTTTAACACTTTGAAGAAGTGTTATTACTTTCAGTTAGAGATAGAATCATCTCCATTATTTAGAGCAAATCAAAAGTAGGATAGGTTGTAGTTGCCAACCGCCGATGTGCAAAATCTTTTGCTTATAAAAATGCGTCGGCCGTCTGCGTAAACATTTAAAATGTTAAAGATATTTCAGCAGGATTACTTAATAACATTTCTCAACAAATGTTGTTTAAGACTATATAACTGTGAAAAATAAAATAAGTTTCTAAATTATAAAATTAATCGTTTCTAATCGTAAAATTTTACTTTTTTTTTATTCTATCATGCACGCTGGATCTTTTAATTTTATGCAAACGGTAATATAATTTTTAAGGTTTTCATAATTTTCTGCATATTAAATTTTTATATTAAAAGAAAGCGCATAACGTGAAAGCTTTTAGAATTGAAATTCTTTTTTAATTTTAATAATAATCAACAGTAAAAATTTAGTTTTTATAGTTTTCAACAATAATATTATTTTTAGGATTTTTTTTTTTTTTTTTTTCATCGAATCTAGGAATAAATTTTTGACCCTTTCCCATCCCATTCTCTTAAACGCTGAGTTAGAAAAGCGATCGTTTGCGATGTTAGTTCCTGTCCTGTGGGTTAAAAATTCTATAGGAAATGTTTCCGATATTTTTCTCCCGATTATCGATAATATCGATACTTTTTCTAGCAATTTATTTATTTATTTATTTATTTTTTATTTATTTATTTTTTTTGTTTGCAAATTATACGAATTTTGGAATTTTGTCTCTCTACTATATGATACACTTAAAATTAATATTTCGCATGCCGTTCAAAATTTCTAATCCGAATTTTGGCAGCTTTACGAAAATCATTAGATTTCTTTCTTTTTTGTTATCATGTAGCTGATTACAATTATCGATTTTTCAATCAAAAGACTGAATCCATCACTTTTAGCAGGCCAGCGATTTTAAGTGGTGATGGAGATCGGATTTCTAAATCGAGCAGAAATTTAAATAAATAAAATGTAATCTTAACTAGTATTTGAGAGAATGGGTATTTCTAATATTTAACTAGTATTTGTAGGGGGAGATGGCGTCACGTGTACTTTACTGCTGTGCTAATCAGAAAGAGTAACTGGTGAGGTGTGGATTTTATTACACAATGTTACGATTTGCTTTGCTTCCCGTATACTCCAGCCCTTCCTTTCTTTATTACGATGCCTTGATTGTTCTTCGATCCTTTCATACCCCCTTTTACCTCCCTCCACTGATCTCCCATCTGGGTTCTACGGCCATGATAGATGTACGTGATGTGCCTTATATGGCCTTATTTGTATTGAGCCGGACACGTCGCGCGATATTCGCGGCATAATTTGGTTCAATTCCATTCGCTTTCTAATACTTAGCATTGTACGAACTAAAAAAAACCTTCTTAAAATAAAACTGATAAAAACACTTTTTTTAAGTTACACATTTTTAGATAAATGTACTAAAAAGTAAAAGATAATTTTTAACTATCATATTACTCTTGATTATACGTGACTTAAAAATAAAATTGTGTGGCACCTATATACGAAATGTATGAGGACACCAACAAAACTTCAACAAACAATAGAAACAACACTATAACAAGGACATATACTAGAATGATTGCATTCTATTCACTTAAATTTTTCTTCGATAATTTTCGGTTTAAATCCACCATTGTTAGCAGCCTCCTTATGTTTTACTTCCTTGTACGAAGTAAAAGAAGTGTTGTAATCACGAAAACTTTCACGTATCATATTTCAACGAAAATATCCATTTTGAATATTCATATATACAGTGTCTTACAAAAGTGATGGGACACTTGTGCTTTACAAAAGGAAACTGTAATAAAATAAATTAAAAAAACATGTAAAATTTTTTGTGGGTGTGTTTCATACTTAAATTTAGTAACAATTATTACATAACATACATTTTCTCAAAATATTAAAATATTAATTTAATAAAAATACAATTGCTTAAAACGGAGCAAAAAATGACTCACATAAGTGATGGGACACCATTAGATACTATTACGTACTACAATGAAAATATTTTTGGGGTTTTTTTATTTTTACTCAAAAGCAATTGGCAATAATTTATAAAATCTTCTGCAGTATTTCTCTACAGTTTGTTTTGGAATTTTTGTGTTTTTTAGCTCTGTGCAGCCATGAATGCTAAACGAAAAGACACTTTGCCTGAAATTCGAAAATTAGTTATTAATTTGCACATTGAACATGGAAAATCTATAGAGAAACTGCTGAAACAGTTAACTTGAGTCATTCAACACTTTTTAATATCATTAAACGATATAAAAAGAATCCTATCATTCAGGATAAAAGAAGACCTGGCCGCCCATCAGAGCTATCCAATGGAATAGAGCGCATTATCGTTCGAAATATTTAAAAAAAAAAAAAAATCCAAGAATGAGTGTTCCTAAAGTTGATGCTGATTTACAAGAATTATATGGAGCAATTGTTAACTCTGAGACTATTAGAAGAGTAATTCGATCTCCTGGATATCACGGTAGAGTAACCAGGAAAAAATTCTTCGTAAGTGAAAAGAATAGTAAACTCAGACTGGCTTTCGCAAAATCCAACATAAATAAGAATTCTGATTACTGGAATGAAGTTATATTTGCTGATGACAGTAAATTTAATATATTTGGTTCTGACGGTAGAATCTTGGTGTGAAGAAAACCCAAGGAACAATTTCGCAAACAGAACTTGGTGCCAACAGTAAAATATGGTGGAGGAGGAGTTATGGGATGGGGGTGTATGTCGTCCGCTGGAGTTGGTAATCTTGTTTTTATTGACAGTATAATGGATCAGTACAAGTATATTGACATTTTAAATCAAAATTTGAAATCTTCAGCACGAAAATTGAACCTTTTTTACGATTTTAAATTTTACCAGGACAATGACCCCAAGCACACAGCTTTGAATGTTAGACTCTGGCTGCTGTATAACTGTCCTGAAATAATAAAAACACCACCACAATCTCCAGACTTAAATCCCATAGAGGATATTTGGCAAGAATTGGAATCAAGAATTCACAAACACGCCATTTCTTCAAAACAACAATTAGAATCGGTGCTTCAAGAAGAATGGGGTAAAATCACTCCAGAAATCACAAAAAAATTAGTCAAATCCATCCCAAGAAGATTAAATCATGTTTTAAAAGTAAAAGGAAATCTAACAAAATATTAAAACCTTTTAAAAAGTAAAATTTTTGGATAAATATTTGATGGAAAAGTAAGTGTCCCATCACTTATGTGAGCCATTTTTTGCTCCATTCTAGACAATTGTATTTTTATTAAATTATTATTTTAATATTTTGACAAAATGTATGTTATGTAATATTTGTTACTAAATTTAAGTATGAAACACACCCACAAAAATTTTTTACATGTTTTTTTAATTTATTTTACTACAGTTTCCTTTTGTAAAGCACAAGTGTCCCATCACTTTTGTGAGACACTGTATATGTTCTATTTTTAATTCGTTTTTTCTTCCTTGTAGAGTCATTAGCTTAATTGGAAAGCCCCGCTTTAGAGTCATTAGGTTAATTTGGAAAAGCCAGAGAGATGAAAAATGAGCAATCGCCTTCACCGGGAATCGAACTACGGACCTCTGGAATACCGGCCCAGCGTGCAGAACCACTACACCACGAAGGCACGCTAGGAAGGCGGGAGCAATACCTAATATACTTCCCCTTTTAAAAGGCGACTGGGGTTTTATGTATTTTTCCCTAGCCGCGAAGTGAAAACTGAGTTAATTGAAAGAGAAATATATCTCTAATGAAATTCGAGCGAATAAGTTTATATGAAATGCAGTAAAAAATGCGTATAATTTAATATTCCGTACAAGGAAGTCATGTGGGGTACACATCAGATTTTTTAAACATAGTTATACTTAGTGAAATATCTTTACCTTGCATGTTTAATGAGGAATTACACGAATAACAATAAAAGGTTAAATCATTTTCCAGACTTCGAATGAAGTGTTACAATTATCGGGTAATATTTTTCCATAATGCAGAATCAATTTAAACTACTACTAGATATTCATTCCATTTTTTTTTTTCAATACTTTCAGTCGACCTCTGACGTTTAAAGCAAATTTTGCTTTAGCCGTGGCTATCGTAGACGTCTGTTTATTTGTCTCTCTGTCTGTGTCACGCCCAACCAAAGATTATTGGATGCCAAATTACAAATCTATTTCCAAATTGGGAAAATATGCATCTGCAGCTGTGTCCACGGATTCTGCTCCCTGTGCTGTCATTGGCAAGTAAGTAGGCTTTGTGAGTAGTATATGAACATTTCCATATATAAGTGAAATAGTTTTTATTGATTCAATGAGTGAATTTACTTTTCTTTATCTTCCATTAAGTGATTATACAAGATGTTCGAAAGAGGTAGCAAGAGGACTTATTTCCTTAAATAATAATACTAAAGATGTGCTACCTATTATCTCAAAATAAGATAGACAATTTTATGAAAGCATTTCCAAACCATGGGGTGCATTTTAAATGCAAAATTTAACTTTTTATCTTGCCCCCGTTGAACAAAAAAATCTAAACAATAAAATGCTGTTGTTTTCTTAAGTTTAAAACAAACAAAAGGTTTCACACATTTAACATAAAAAAAATACTACATCTTTAAATACAAAAATCTAGACAAATTTACTGACATGCATTACATTTCAACGCATATTACCGAACTAAATCTGAATACTCACCCCCCTTGGATTTAGGAAGAAACTGTAAAACAAATGATTCTTGTTTTGGCAACTGATAATTCTATTTTGGATGAAACAGAATTCATTATTTCTAGATAGTCTTATGTAATATAATCAAGCTCGTTTGTAATTATAATCATGCTCAAGAATTTTAGAATGTATAAAACTTATTGTACTTATGAAAGCTACTTCACTCACAAAATGTTTCGTTCTCCGCGGATTATACAAAAAGTAAAATTTTGTATTTGTAACCATTTTCTTGAGGCATTTAAAAAAAATACGCTTGAAAAGTCTTCAAAATTATGCAACTCATCTGAAACTCTAATAAGCCCTCAGTAAGGAATTAGAACACATTTGTTACAACCTATGCAAAGAAGACTTAAGAGTTAAACAGTATACGGATTTGTCTGCTTTTAAAAATTAAAATCAGTTCGCTCTTTGTGTCATTATTCATATTTTTAGTTTTAAATATACAAAGTATATTTTAGTTTGTTTAATTTTGATTCTAGCATTCGCAAACAATATAGCTTTTCTCTTTAGCAAACAGATATTTGTATTTGAGAATTTTCAGTAGAATGATTCGGAGAACTTTGTATATTATTTAGATACCTTAGTAGATTAATAGATTAATTAGATATTATTTAGACTTTACATCTGTATTACAGTTAAGAGAATTATAACTTGACACATCTAATAAATCTTTTGTAAGTAATTAATTATTTGTGATATCTAGTTAAGAAAATTGTAATAAAAATGGAACTAAACTTTTTATCAAGGGGAAATACGAGCTTTTCAACTGCAAGAGTACATTCATCAATCTCTTAAAAGCGAGCACGCGTATGAATTTAACGATTGTTGAGAGATTTGGACATTATTGGCAACATGTTTCTTTATTCATTATTTACCACATATTATATCACCAAACGTGTATCTGTAACTGAAGATTAATCGGATTTTTTTTTTTTTTTTACTTTTATCCCTTTTTAAAAAATAATGACACTAGTACATTTTGCGCCATGTTATATTATTTAAGGTTTGCAGAAAAAAGCATTTGGGTAGATTTTTACTAGTAAAAATAACAGATCATATATTCTTTCGAAGCACGCCAAGCTGCTTTTGATCGAAATTAAAATTAAAACCAATTATTCCAATTTTAATTTATTAGGTAAAATCTTTCCTATATGCTTCTCAGATTTTGTCAGATAAAAAATCACTAACACATAGTTTTCGAAAATTTTATCCTACATTACTACGTTATATCTTATCCTTATTGGCAAGTTCTTAAAATCTGTGATGCCTCTTTACTGGGGCTTTTTTCAAACATAACAGCAATATATTCTCTATCTGACTAAATGTTAATATTTTAGAATTAAACATCCAGAGGAAATTTTAAAAATGCATAGAGATTTTCTTCAAAATGTTTTTAAATATATCTCTGTAAAACTAAGTTAGCAAATCTTTAAGTCGGTAAAGTATTATATAGGGTATAATAAATTTATCAAGTTTTAAAATTTAAAATTTTCTAGATTTAGTAACTATTCAGAAATTCATGTATACTTTAATTTTAATAAATGCGTCAAAATGCCATAATTTTCCTTCCGCGTAATTCATTAAACCATGAAAATGCTGTATGACTATAAACTTTCTCATTTGTAAATGTATTCTTGCTGCCAATGCTACTAATCATCTCGAATCTCCCCTCCTAAATTTTTTCTATTTATTTCATTTAGACTTTTACTTCCTTATAATTATTTCGCTATTAAACTACTGATTCTGATTTATAACAATCTATGTTTATTTTTAAATAATCAAATAAGAAATGTTTTGATAAAGTGCTTTTGGCTTTTCCAGGAACATTTTAGCCAAGAACGGATCTGCCGTAGATGCTGCCATTGCCGCTCTTTTATGCATGGGCGTTGTGAATCCCGAAAGTCAGGGTCTAGGAGGTGGTTTCTTAATGCTTATTTACAAGAGGTAATTAAGTATTACTCGATTACGACATTAAAGGAAACTACCGTGGATTAATTAATTTCAATTATTTAGTTATTGAGATATAAAATAAGCTTACGATTTAAAATATTACTGCTTTAAGATCGAATCCAAGAATTGTCACATAATTCTGCCCCTCTCTTGAAGTTATCCAAAACTTTAAGTCTGTACTGGTATCGAGATTGTTAGTTCTTCCTGTCATCTTTGTTCTGAAGTAAAGAACAGAAAATATGGCCATTACATTAGACGTACCACTTTTTTAAACTACATACGTCATGATCATTGTATTGTTCATCATTTGTTCAAAAGGTTCTGTAGCTGAACTAACACTTCGGCCATATATACCAGTACTTTCTATCCAACAATTCTACGGTTTTCGAATTACCGTATACATATTAACAAATAAGCTAAAATTTAAAGTATATTCAGCAAATTATTTTGTAACTGTTATTGCTTTTCGTACGTATTATATGTGTGCCACTGTTTTTCGTGCAATGACAATCAGTAATACTGTTTAATTTAACTTATTTTATTTAATTCTTTTAATTAAAGGAAAGCATTATGGATATGTTTTGAATTCAAAACAAAAAATATCATCCGATTTCTTCTGACGAATAATCATCCATTAATTGAAATTATATTTCTTCAGAAAAATTAAGGAATAAAGTATTGAATGCTAAAAAAGAATTTTATCGAAAGTTCAGCAACATTTAATTCAATCATAAAAAGAAAGTTTTGTAAGATAATTTTTGAAGATGTTATGCCGTTGACTTTTCTTTCACATAAAAGAAGAAATGTCTCAGTAATAAAAATTCTAATATCTATTCGGAAATTAACATGTAATGAATACGAATCAAATCGTTTGATTTTTAAGCTTTTCCCCGAAAAACGTCTTCATTGATTTTTTCCCCCTTCGGATGAAATTTGAGCATTTATGCCCAAACAAAAAATGCAAACTTGGCTTGTCTAAAGCGGCATAAAATGTGCTAGGATCTATTTAGATTATTTTCTGTATTTGGGATGTCAAACAAATAATTTTAAGTTCTTTATAAAAGACTAGCTAGTTCAGATAAAATTTTAGGAATAGTTTTAAATAGTTTTAAACAGTTCAATCACCTGAATTCTTTTATTTTTTCCGCAACACAAAAGTTAGTTTGAGAATTTTAGGCTTCTACAGTGCACTGCAAAAACGTTTATTAAATACCAGGTCATAAAAAATGTAAAGAATAAAGATTATAGTATTACGAATGAAGGCATGCGGAAAGTTATAGGATTGCGATGCAAAGACCTTGCCATTGTGATGCGAAGAACTAAGTTTCCAAACATCATCTTTAACTACCAATATTTAAGCTGAAGAGATTAGCTGTTGGAAGCAGCAGTGTCAGCGAAAGGCTTTGCTTAGCAGGACTTCGTATGCTTGGCTTTCCTTTTGGTTCATGTATATTGACTTCTGCTTAGCTTTTACAAAAGCTATAATTAATGTTCTCTGCGGTGGACCGACAAATGCTTAAATGACTGCATGGCCCTGATTGCCATGCATCTATTTGGCAGTTGGTTGATTAACTAGTAGAGTCCAGCGAATGAACCTTTGTCTGTATACTGGAGTAGCAGGAAACTACACAGGAGAAGGGTTCACGTACCCTTTATTAACTGTTTAAAATGTACAATGCGTCAACTCGACGCTAACAAACTTCGCTTCTACTTGAGCGGTAACTGAAAGTCAGATAATTGAAACTAAACGTTGAAATATTAACAAGTGATAAAACTAGCCTACAGGGCTCAGCGAGATCCTGCAACTTAAATCTCCTTTGAAGCTAGTGGCAGCAGATGAATGCAATCATGCCACTTAAATAAGCAAACTGACCTACGGCAGAGACGGCAGCTAGAGCCAAACTCCCTCTTTCTCCTACCGAAAACTCGGCTTTTAACTACTTCCTTCAAAGTAGAAAATTTGCATTCGTTCACGCGCGCTACAACATATAACTATTCCGGCACTGACAATTGGAGGAATGAAGGCTTGCAGGAAAGGTCTAAACTCTAAATTGATAGTTAAAATAAATATAAATCCCTACAAACTAATTAAGCATACGAAGACTTCTATCTAAGTGAGAACTTTCTAACAGAAATTAACTCATACTTACGTTACCATGAATAAAAACAACCTATGCAATAAACCCTTTCGGGAAAATGTGAAGATCAGTCCGTGTTATACTAGTCATTGTTTCATCTCTTTAAGTATGTTTGACTGTTCTTATTAGAGCTTAGAGGCTAGTTAATCTGAACTTACAGCCCTGATGGATTGATGCTTCTGATTTGTGATGATAAATAAATCAAAAAGATAAAACTATTGCCCTTTTCCTTAGTACTGCTGATTAACTTTCACGACTTTGTCCGGTAACTTCAATTAGTTGCTCATTGATTAGCAATTAGTTAGCTAAAATACAGTTAAGTGTATATGTGTCCTCAATTATCTTATGTATATTTAGCTCAAAGTAAAGAATTAGTAATTTATTAATTTATTTAAACTGAAACTTATCTTTTTCATTTCGCATGTAAAAACGACCCGACGCTCGTTCTTAACATTGCGTTTTTTCCTAACGGTAAAAGTTTGCCCGGTTCTTTTTTAGTTACTTAAGTAACTTACATACATCATTAAAGGAAAGGCTATTCAATATTTAAGTTTTTCATATTTTTTCTTGTTGAAGTCTTCTCTCTAGAATAGACAGTAAACTAACAAAATACTTGAAACTTAATATATTGTTAAATCTCTTTTAACTTTCAGAATAGTCTTAATTTTACTCGATATGATTTTTATTGAAGGAAATTACTTTCATGTTTATATTTTCAGCTAATAAAAATGTTTACATCGGCCGACTTTCACGTATCAATTTCAGAAGCTTCTTCTTTTGATTCAACGAACAAGTACTATATTCTTGACGAATATTTTGGATAGTCAGTTCAGTGCCACTTCTTTTACCATCAGTGTCTACTGAAGATCTGGAAATTACACTTACCTTCAGAACTAAGCCCTTTCCGTAAACTTAAATGATCTCTAACTATATTTAAACAGCTTCCCTAAGTTAAACATTAATAAACCAACGAACTTCATGAACTTTCTGAAATGTCAATAGACTAACGAATTTTAACAGACTTCACAATTTTCAAGGAAGTTTTTCCTCCTACTCTGTAAGTTTCCGACATGAAGCTTCCAGTAATTTATAACATGTTACTAGTCAATATAGACACATTATCCCACGCCGCTGATGTCATATACGAACTTTTTTAATAAGACATGTGGTTTATGTATTAAACTTTCACACGACTGATCGTTGCAGATAATTTTCATCCAACCATCATAATTTTAATTTATTAAGTTTAAAAAGACAGCTAGCCAGAGAATGCCATAAAAGGTTTTATGCAATTTCCTTTTTCCTTTTTTTAAAACTTATTTTTTAATATGTTACTCACTGAATTTATTACACCAATATTTTTATGTCTATTTCAGATCTGAAAAGAAAGTTTATTATCTTGATGCCCGCGAAGTTGCGCCTGGAAAAGCACATAAAGATATGTACGAAGGCAATGCGACATTATCTAAGTTAGGTAAAGAGTCACTTTATTTCTGTAATCATTGTAAAAAAATGTACGCGATATACAATCTATTATTATTTTTCCTTTGTGTTTCGATTTATTTTCTTGTAAGGATATGTACTTTGAAACATTTTATCGTTTTATTTACTTTTGTCGTTTTAATCATTAATCTATTAGTTATTGCATTGTGATGATTTATGTATTGTCATTCTTTTCTTTTATTTTGAGAGATAGGAATTTCACTGTTTTGCAAATCTTTTACAGGAGAAGAAACATAAATAAATTTCGTACATCAGTTCTCAATGAGCAATGGAAAGCAAAACAAAAATCTTGTCTTGCTAAAACGTTATGTTAACACTAGCTTTCTTAGTCTTATTTTCTTAGTCTTATTTAGAAAATATGTTCGGATGAAACATAATTTTTGCTATGCGCTGCTCAAATAGTTGACATGATGTTTGGTAGATGTCAATAATTTATGCACCGAGACCAGAAAAAACATCATACCATGTTGTCAGTTGAGGTGAGGTCTTGTCCTGGTAAAGATTACTTTTCCAATTCTAATCTGGACGGATATCATCAGGGAAGCCCAGTCGGGTGTCATTCAACTTATAATAAGTAAGGCGTACAACTACTGAAAATATTTTTTACTTGTGGGAACGTCTGTTTGAAACTCGGCACTGTATTCAAATATTTTACAGAGTACCAGGACGGAAAGGAATTCATGGACGACCATCGTGATCACAAGAAGAAAACATGACGATTATATTATAGATGTTGGTGAGGAAAATCCTTTTCCCATCATCTTTGAGCTCGTAACAGATATCAAAGTAGCGTTAGATGAATATCAAACATTCTACACTGGTTAACCTACGAAGCGTTGTCTGCTCAATAGATACCAAGAAAACGTATGATAAAAAAATATCTGTGCGTATGAGAATCATCTCTCAGTATCTCTTTCGGTGACATAAATAGGGACTATATCATATCTAGCCACGGTCCCAGCTAGACGGGACTTTTCTGAGGAGCGACATTCTGGTAGCCATTTTTTTAAACGGGAAGAAACAGATCCACTGGAAGCAAAGTCCCGACTAGCTACGGAAACGATGTCCCGGCTACGCGGGATATTTTGAAACTTCGCCAAAAATGTTCCGTCTCCTGCTCTGTCCCGCGTAGAGATCAACCAATCAGACGAAAGTTCTGCGTCTGAAGGATCACGCGATCCCAAATTGAGCGATAATCGATTACTGCTTGGCATTTAAGTCTGTTTAGTAAGTGAAAATGGTAACTAAGCTACTTAGGTTTCGTGGAAATGTGCGGGTTCTGGAAAAATGTCCTCCAGTCCCACGTAGCAAAAGCATATGTGGTCGGGGCTTAATACTCCTGTCCCGAATTTTTGAGCCACCAGTTTTATCCAGCAATTAGCGGATGAATACGGAATGGAGAAATTCATCCTCACCCAGACAGAGTACGCGACGTTTGTTGGCAATAACTGACAAAAGCATATTAATCTTATTTGACGACAACGGATATTTACTACCGGAATGGCTGAAAGAGAATGACCCGATTAGTGTTGCATAATTATGTGGTATCCCAAAGGCACTTCCGAAGGCCATTAAAAATTTATAGTCAGAATATTTGTCATGTGGTACTGTCCTGGTTCACAGTAGTATGAATCATCTTAACCTTATGTAGCTCTCACAAAAAGGATCATTATGCGATATTTAATTTAGGAATTCCTTGATTCCTTGTATATCTTCCATAGTCTGCACCTTTTCCCCAGCTAGTATTTCTTTTCTGAGCCTCTAAAAAGATATTTAAAGGGATTGATTTCATTTCTTCTGCGATCAAGGGACCCGTACTATAGTGGAAGAATAGTTTCAATTTCGGTCCCCCCCCCCTTTTTTTTTTAGTCTATTTTAAAGTAAGGTATACCGAAAGCAATCGAGCGGCCATACCCCTGTCTTTGACAACTCGGTGGTCATGTGTAGACACGGCCATTCAACCAGAAATGGATGTTTGCCATAAGTACGCTAGGCGCCTTGTTGACTGAATTCCACAGGACCGGATGTTTAACACGATAGTGAAGTGACAGATCAAGTCGAATTGTATACAATGTGGTAGAAGATATTAAAAAAATGAGAATATTTCAGAAACATTTGCACACATATATTTATTTAATCACTGTACTTTTACGTTAATTAATTCTGCACTATATCTTGAAAATAGATGTTGAAATTAAACAAATTGTGAATAAAAAACTATTTTTTTTCCGCCAGTATAAAGCTGAATTATGCTATTTCTTCATGAACACCATACAAGCTGCAGTGAATTCCTTTTGATAATTGTCAGTTTCAGTGCGTAATGCTTTTACTTTTTAGATGTGGCTAATTTTATCTCCTTTTCATTTATAGTTGCTTTCTTTTTTGTCTCTTCAACCGTTTTCTGCTTAAAGGATTTCATCATCACTTAGAAGTTGCTTTTTGACTTGGTCAGATACCCACTTCTGTACATCTTTAATAAGCTCATTATTATCAGGATATTTCCACAAATCAATAACCGGGGCGTCATTATCCTCCATTTCGAGTGTTATTGTATTATTGTAGGATTATGTTCAGCTACAGAAGTATCTTCTTTATTTTTTTTTTTCATGTAACTCTGACATTTGGTCATGAAATTCTCCAAGATTTGATAAATGAAGACTTGGGGCCTTTCTCCAGTGGTCCCCATTTAGGTAGCATACTTAACGTTTATATCATTTAGTGCAAATCAGACGTTTCAGTCTTCCCTTTGTAAAGTATTTCTTTGACAGCTTTATGCCTGTAAAGCCTTTTGAAATTTTCTATAACCTCCTATTCCAGAGACTGTGACGACCAGGTAATATTAGGGGTCAAGCACAAAAATTTTGTCTTTCTCCTCTTCAGATTCTAGCTCATCTGGATGAGTTAATACATTATCAAGGACTAATGTCACTTTTATTTCTCATTAAGTGCTTTAAGGTCATTAAGTATTTTTCTTTGGAGGGAGAGAAACTCACTGGTAAACAATTCTTTAAACAAGTAGGCCCTCCATCGACATATTTATAGCTCACTGAAAGGCAAAGGGAAGATTCGCTCATACGCAGTTTCTATATTTTGCTTATAGATTATTGCAGATATTTGGCTTCCTTATTAGAAAAAGGGGAAATTTATAAGTTAGAATGATGCGGTGATACAGCAAAAAAGAAAAGTTATTCTTCCTTTCTTTGACTTGAAAGAAGGGATTGAGGTTTCCGAAGCAATAGCAAATATCTTCATTGGCAGAAGTTTAAAGATCAGTCCCGTTTAATCAGCACTGCACTGATCTGAATGTAAATCCCTTTTTTATCTCTGTCTTCAATATATTTTAAAGTTTTTGCTGCTATTGGATCTGCCGGCAGTTTTTTACCTCACAGGTCTATAAAATGAATTTCATGGCTATTTTCTCAACAATAAAGCAAGCCCTTGCTTATTGAAAGCCCACCTTTATATTCAAACTTTGCATATAGCATAACCTCTTTCATAATTGGGGTTCTTTTCAGAATGCCTCGCCAATGTTCTAACTGAAACCATAAATATAAATCATTAAAAAGCAACTAATTTGTAGGTGTGCTAAGCATACAAAATGTGCTAAAAATGCCTTCTTTGATTCAACATACATATAAAAATGTTGAATGTATTTATTACTCCAAGGCAAGACATTCACTACTCCTTCTTACACTGAACTCTATCCTGTATATGTGTCAAGAGTTTACATTTGTCGGAAATTCTAAGGCTATTTTAATTTGTATTCCTTTGTTACTAATCAGGGTTTTCTTTTTTTAACTTATTTTGACAAAGAAAAATTTTACATCGTTAAATTATAGTAATTAAGTAAGAATAATACTATGTACTAATGCGAAAACACAATAACAACTTTTCCACAATACAGCATCCACTACTATACGAAAGGGAGTATTTAACAAAGAAATGGAGGACAGACACAAAATCATCGTGACTGGTGCAGTATAAACTATTTCCGGAGGTGACTGACCATAAGTGCATTATTCTCATAAATTTTGTCAACTTTTAATGATAGTTGACTGCTAAAATAATTTTTTTTAATCTTCAACTATCATTCCAAAAATCGCATGGTTTAATTGTTTAAAAGCATGTATAATATTTCATGTGTATAGGAATAAATCATGCCTTTCTTCCGCAGGGGGCCTTGCAATTGCCGTTCCCGGAGAGATAGCCGGATACGCTCTCGCTTATAACAGGTTCGGTGTCCTTCCATGGAAAGAACTATTTCAGCCTACCATTCGAATATGCAAAGAAGGTTTCAAAGTAAACAGTTACCTCGCTAAAGCCCTGAAAGAGAATGCACATGACATTAAAAGATTCGAGGTCATTAGGTGAGTAATAAATTAATCTCAATGCATATGGCAAATACAGAAATTTCAATCTAGTTACAGAGTTTTTCAAACCATTTCTATTTATTCCATAATTTCATTGAGAGTGTTTTCCCTTTCCTTTAAAATACACTGCTTCTCCTTTTTATTGTTGTCATTGATTATTATATTTACTTTATTGACACAAAAGCAGAAGAAACAAAAACAGATTTAATGTCATAAGGTTTATTACAAATCCTTTTCAGGAAAGAAAGTAATTAATACACAAGTTTTGCTTTATTGCATATCGAAGCCCCGAGCAAAGAAAAAAAAAAAAAAAAAACTAGACTAACATCTTAACATTTTCTCTAGTCAGTGTTCAAATATTATTTTTCTGTTCCATGTGCTGCTTCAGAGAAAAAAAAAAAAAAAAAAACTTTTCGTCATAGTTAATTTTTTTTTTATTATTATTATTATTTGTAAGATACTTTTTCTTTCCTTACGAAGTGCCTTTGTGATGGAATTTGAAGCAGACCGGTTGCAGTCAAGAAGTCCGGAGTTTGAATTCTGGCGAGGGCACTGTATATTTTTCATGTTTCTGTTTCGACAAACACTGTTAACAGGTTGACTGATGATTATAACGCGAAACGAAATGAAAATATTATTTAGACTGAATAAATTCTGAGTATATTACAAAATAAAAAGTTTAAAACAGATGGTTAATATACCCACAATTAAAAATCACTCTTTGGAAAAGATAATTCTTACTTAAAATGTTTAGTCTATAAAAAAAAAGATGATAATAATAATAAATAAATAAATAAAATTATCCCATTGACCAGAAGAAAATTAATTAATAGCAAAAGCAATGATAATTTGAATATTTTATACATAACATTTTTAAGCAAGAAACAAAAAATAAATTATTTAAATCATTGGATTTTTATAAAATTTACGCTACTTACTCAGGCAAATGTTTTAATAAAACGCCAGCATAACCTAAGTTAATAATAACCTCAATCCGTTAATATTCTCGTTTAAAATCATAATATTTCAATTAATATCTTTCCAGTCAATTTCCAGTCATTTTTCAGCATATTTATATTACAGGAAGTAGTATTAATGAGAATATTATAATTCTGAATAATGCTTATGCAGTTATACCTCAAAATTTCGAATCATGCGGGAAGAGAAAAAAATTAGAGATTAAAAAGCGTTTTTGAGATAATAAGATGTTAATTTCTCATAAATTTTAGAATCGCAATACGAGCAAAATGAACTATGTGCATATAATAATACATTATTAAAGTTATGAAATTTTATGATATGATACATTAATAAAATTATGAAATGTTAGTGTTTAATTTCAATTTTTAATTTTAAAATTAGAATGAATGCTTTATAAGGATTTAAATAAATTTATTTTCAAATGCATGGTAGGAACATTCAGCTTGCTTCAACAAAATTTATTTGCTGATTTATTTGCTTAAGTCTAGTACATTATAAGATTCTAGCTAAATTAATTGCCCTTGGCAACTAGAATATTTGAGAAGTGTGTAGTGATTAATCGCTTACTTCCTAAGGCTATAACAACAAGTCCAAAGAAGAGTTAAATTACCCTTTTATATTTTTACTCACGCGTATTTACAGTTGATCCCTCTCGGGCCTACAGGACGCCTCCACATGGGCTTAGGATAGAAAATAAGAAACTAATCTAATGTTAACTAATTAAAAACTAAACGAAGCTGAACAGAAATAGTTAGCAGAGTTGGCCCCTATTTAAAGCTCAGCGGTGAATACTAAAAAGAACGTAACAATACAGCCGAACATAGTAAGATTTGGCTTAAAGCACCGACGTAGCCAGAAGGCAGAACTCTAGTAAAAACAAGACAGAACTCTACTAAGAACTTCTAAGCCCTTCTACAAAAGTGACCGAGACTTCCCTCTTAAATATTGCTTCTACCTCATTTACATAGAACGCGATCCTAAAAACTCATTTTGACAAGGAATAAAGGGGAAAAAAGAAAATAAGGAAAGGTGTTCAAAATTAAAAATAACTATTAGGAAATTAAAATAACCCCTACAATTTGTTTAAATTTTCTTAACTGAATAATTGATCTGAATAACTTTCTGTGAAACAGTGATCAGGGCGAATAATTTCGGTTCAGCGTGTTTGAGCGCTTTGAAAGGTATCTAGTAAATTAACAACTTCATTTGCTTCTTTCACAGTCATGTTCCAATAACCTTTCTGTAATTCTGCTTCACAATCTTCTTCTGATGGAGATATCTATCACAATTTCGGGATCTATTAAAGTTCCCACATGTTGCAACTGAAGTACCTACTTCAAAGAAACGAAATTTAAGGGTTATAAGAGCGTTGACTTGCAAGGAAAAAAACAGAAACAAGAAACTGCACCTCTTTCTTACTGTTCTGTTTTGAAGTCTAAAGGTGATAGAAAATTCTTCGTCAATCATTACTTTCCATCCGATCATTCTTAACATTGTATGTTTTAAATGCATGCAAAGGAAAGCAGAACCAATCATGCCAGTGTAAAACCCTGGAAATTACCAGTGAACAAATCTTCAGGCCACTTTTTCGGGAAAAAATGGCAGAGATTCGGCTGCTTACTTCTTGCTCTGATGCAGAATTTGGAAAGTCTACTTAAGCAAGAGTTTCAAAGAAAATATTTCGATATAGCAATAGGAAAATAACATTAATTTAATGCTAAACATATAGGGAATATTTTTGGGACATTACAAGGGATATCAAATAAAGAAGTTCGAGGTATCGAGGTCCGACTGTACTTCTACAGATGCACTAAATATCGAAATGAAGATTGATTAATATTGGGAAACAGGAATCCATTTAAATACAAAATTTCATTGACTGTCTAACTGTTTTAACGATGGTAACATTGTACATTATTGCATTATGAAATAGATATTCAGCGAATGCTTTTCCATCAAGTTCAGTCACATCTTTCAAGTCACATCAATATGTTTTTTTCACTCTCAAATATGAAACGCTTGCAGTATATGTATTTCACTTAGAAATAGACATTATTTATTTACTTTACGGAGAAATAAAATGTAGAGAGAACTATCTTTATCAAAGATAAGAATACGAGGTGTGACACACACACACACACAAAAAGAAAAAAAAAAAAAAAGAAAGAAAGAAAGAAAGAAAGAAACTAATTGTGTAGCTTGAAAAAAGAGGGGAGTTGGCAACAACTGTTTTGGTGACGTCATACCAAACACCTCCTCTATCCATGCGGCCAGTTTCGACTTAACTGACCACGTTAGAGTCGGGCGTGGGGAGTACTGCGCCATTGAGTGAACACATGCAACTGCATTCTGCTGGAAAAATGGCTAATGTAAAATCCGAACAGTGAATCAACATTAAGTGTCTTGTGAAACTTAAGAAATCAGCCACGAGAAATCAGAGGAAACATTTCAAATGTCAACCGAGGTTTATGCAGATGAAACTTTGTCTCATGCACGTGTGTTTGAATGGCATAAGCGGTTTTTAGGGGAAAGGGACACTGTGGAAAATGATGAGTGTGCTAGGCGCCTCCTTGGGCGCCCAGCGCGTTCATCATGATTGAATGGGTTCCCAATGGTCAGACTGTTAATCAACACTATTACTTTGAAATACTAAAAAGACTTTGAAAGAATTAGGAAAAAAAGGCTACAGTTGTGGAGCGATGTATGGCTGTTGCACCAGGAAAATGCACCCTCTCACACGGCCCTATCTGTCAAGCAGTTTCTGGCCAGCAAAAACATTTCCGTGATGGGGCATCCTCCTTGTTCAGAATGAGAATAAGAGAATTTGGCTCCGACTTTTTTTTAATTTCCTAAAAGTTAAATCTTGCTTAAAGGAAACCCATTTTACCTCAGTTGAAGAAGTTAGGCAAAAACGGAGAATCTCCGGAAGGGCCTCCCAAAAACCTCGTTCCAGAACTGTTACGAGCAATGCAGCACCGAATGCAGAAATGTGCGAATGTTGAAGGGAACTACTTCGAAGGTGATAATGCCACGAAGAACTGATTCTGTAAGTACAATGATTTATTGGAGCAGTCTCCTTTTTTTTTTTTTTTTTTTTTGTGTGTGTGTGTCACACCTTGTATCTTTCGAGTATGAAAGGCAATGTATGCAGTTATTTACTCAAAATCCTTGAATAAGTATGAACCATAATTTAAGTCAGACGTTAGAGGAAAAGATTTAATGTGAAGAACAGAAGACTTAATAAGGGGTTCTACAATTTTTTTAATTATTATCGCATTGATGCAATGCTTTACGTGTTATAACAGATTACTCTCTGATAATCAGTACAAATTACGGAATGAAAAGCAAAAAGTAAAAAACTACAGCCTAGTTGTTCTGAATGCTCCAATTAGCTGTGAGAGATTAAATTTAAATATCAAATAATGAATATGCTTTGATCAATACAGAATTAATGAATATGTAAAAGAAGATTTCTTTCTTTTTTTAATTTTTTTTTAACATAGTTGGTTGGTTTCACGCCACTTATACTGTTTACTGATGACGCAATCGTAAATGGAATGATTTATCTAAAAGGGATTTTTGATGCATGGGAAGTGTAAAATACCCTGTTTTTCAAAGAAATGCATGGGCTTTACTAACTGAGCATGCATTAGAAATACAGAAAGATATATTGCTTATTCTCAATTTAATCTTTCATGGGTGAGATTATATTTCATTATATGAGACATGAATAGTGTTAAAAAAATATGGAATAAAGAAGAAAATAGTTTTAATCTTAAACTAAAATAAAAGGTTTAAGAAAAATTAAATTCACTGTCAGATTTCAAATTAGTTAAATTCTTAAGACTAATAGTAAAATATAAGTTAGGAGAAAAGGAGTCTCAAAGCTTTTCAAAAGAGTTCAAAAGTTCATCAGTACCTAAAATAATTCTGATATGCCAAAACATTATGTGACAGACCTCACCTAGTATCTTCTTTAGTTATTACTATGAAACAAATTTTCTTATTAACAGTATTAGCTTACAAATAGGCATTTTGTTAAAAGCATCTGAAGAAAAAATACATGGTAAGAAGTTCTTAGTATATCCTATCAGTCTTATATGTAACTATGTAAACTGCCGTTTGCTTTTGGAATTTAACTTCATTTCGCGTACTGATTTATTTTAGCTTTGATAGTTAGATTATAAAAAAGCAACAAGCGTTGTTCGTTTTGAATAATATTTCTTTATAGAATTTGAATAATTTTGAATATTTTTTAATAATTTTTCTTTGAATATAGTACATTCTGAAAGGAAAGGTTTTCTGTTATATGCAAATAATGAAACCCCAAAATGCACTGATGCTGTCCTATTAATCGAACTTGGGAGTAAATAAATAACAATTACTTCATAATTGATTATTTACCCCAAAATTCCAGCAGATAACCATCATGTACTTCGCAGTAATTAAAATATCTAACTATTTTCAAATATTTTACTTCTAGAATATATACAGATTTTTTTTATTCCACATGTCTGTAGAAATATCTTTATAAACAAAAGTACTGGTGAAGTGTTCAATGAGAATGACATAATTAAAAGACCCGATTTGGCAAAGACTTTGGAGATCATAGCTACAGAAAAACAACGAGCGATTTATGGTCCAAGTGAACTCGCCAGCAAATTTCTTGCCGATCTGAAATCAGCAGGTAAGAAAAGCAAGAGATGGTCTGTCTTGTGTGTTACCTAATCTTGTTTATCTTACCTTTATTAATTAAAATTAAATGCTTTGCTGTTGTAATTCAAACTGTTTGAAATACTTATACATGCATATATATATATATAAAAGTCTAAGCAAAAGTCTTATACATTCTGATGATGTGAGCCTTGTTTCAATAAATCATCAATAATTGATTATTATTTATTTATATTACTTTATTCATTTTTAATATAATTTGAAACTTAACTTTCGTTAAAAATTCTTGGCCTTGATTAAATTTATCATGATTTCTTTACACACACTTATTTCTACAAATAATCAGGGTTTAATAATCTACAATTATATTTTACATACATATATAGGGTGAATTTAAATTGTGTTCATAAAATAAAACGGGTGATAGTACCCATCCGGAGAGCAATAATTACCATGGAACATAGGGTCCTCCACTAAGAGAGACAGAAAAGAGTTCTTGTGAAATCGAATGAACGATACCAAAAATTGCTCAATCTTATTTATTGATCACAGAAAAACTCATAGCAAGTGCTCAAAGTGGTGGAAAAGCGTGTTATTGCACAGTTCACACCAGCGAATGAATGACTAAAGCAACCTCTCGAAGATTCGTGATGTTGTGTTAGTTTTGTCGGTGGCAACAACGATTCTCGTTGCGACATCTTCAGCCCAGTATAGAAGTGTCTCGTACACTAAATATTTCATGTGCCCTCCCCCCCCGAAGAAAACGTTCAGTGGGTTGATGTATGGTGAGCGAGGAGGCAAGCCACACTACGTCCAATCCATCGTGCAGGATATTCTGTCTTAGATAATCTATATATATCATAGTTTTCTAATGAAATTTTAAACATCATTCCATTTTACAGATTATTTCGTTTAAATTAGCTACTCCTTTATCCCAATTATTTCTATGGGTTCTATAATCATTGGTCTATGTTTTGTTTTTAATAAGTTCCTCGTAATATTCAGATGCCTCATCCAGCTAATAAAAATGCCTTTACGGTATAAAAAGTCAATGATACGGATCTTTGCTGAATAGATCTAAAACGGCCTTCTTTCTCGACCAGTAATAGACTAACTCTGTCTGTGAAAAAGAGCTTTACTCGAGAAGAAAATTAAACTTATCTTGGAGGGGGGATTCTTTTTTTTTTTCTTTTAACTCAGCATCTTCCATGTTTATAGAACTCGCTTTCTTTTAAAGATGTTTCCATTTCTCTGAATGCTTGTCATTAATATTTATTATAGCTATGAGAGGTAAGCTATTTTAACCTAATAGATTTATTTACATTTCTACATATTTATAATAACCTAACACATTTTTATAAAGTATTCAGTGTGTCGTAAATTACAGAACATACTTTTAATCTCAAATGCTTATCTCTAATGCCTTCATTTTTTTCTCTTTTTTTCTCAGGGAGCATCATTACTGAGGAGGATATGCAAAACTATACGCCAAAAATGAGAAATCCAGTGAAAGTCCATTTGAGGAATAATATGACTTACTACGGTCCTTCTCCACCAGGTAGTGGCGCATTGTTAGCTTTCATGCTACAGGTTCTGTCCGGATACCCGGACATCAATGCTGATGTCACTCGTTCTCGAAATGCGACTTTGCTCACTCTTCACAGAATGATTGAAACTTTCAAGTTTGCGTACGCTCGTCGCATGGACATGGAAGATGATGATTCCAAAGAAATGAAAGAGGTTTGTAAAACTTTTTGTTCTCTGAAGATTCTTGTAACTCTGTGTAATTAAAAATTTTTCGCATATCATCTTGTAAATCAGCAAGATGTTTTGCAGTCAACTCATTCCTGGATCGTAGATGAAGAAAACACATAAAAGTTAGATGTCTGTTGCAGATCAGTGTGTAATAAACAATTACAAATATTGCATATTATTTCAATGATTTTGAGAATATGGTTTTACGAAATGACTAAACGTTTCAAATGGCTTTGTTTCTAAGTTACAAATATAAAGAGACATATACAAGACTTTCATTAGCAATGAAAATCGCTCGACTTCTACACATGTCCTTTATGAGAACTTTCCTTTAATCATACAAGCAGTATCTAGACAGAGCATTCATTCTCAACCTGTTTTACCCCATGCATCTCTATCTTCATTGCTGGAAAATCATTTTCCACCTGTAAAAACTAAAAAAATACATATATATTTACTCAGTTTTAGTTTACATTTTAATGTGCTTTTATAAATTAAACAATAAAAAGTCCAGTAAATGTTAACATAAATACTAAAACTTGAATTAAAGTAGTAGCTTTTATAGTAATAAATTAAAGTCCACTCTCAATAAAAAAAATAAAAGATAGTTTAGCCAAATAAAAGATTGTATAGATAATAAGATAATATATATAGATAATAAGATAATAAGGAAGAATTTCTCGTTAAGAGACAAGTATTTTTGAGTTTTATTTTATTGCGGGAAAAAACAAAATAGGGACTTGGAAGGACGATCACTTTAAATTTTTATATATTCTATTTATTTATTTATTTATTTATTTATTCTGAAATATAATCATATAATTTCCTTATTTTACATTATAATATTGTTACGAAATGTACAGGCGCGGTAAGGTGGCTTCCCCGCAAAGCAGTTTTCGGGTTGCCATAAAATGGCAAAGGAAGGCATGGTTGCCATATTTGGCTAGAAATTGTCGATTTAGCGATATTTGGCGATATGCCATGGACGGATGGAGAACCTTCTGGAACGAATTTGTACCGGTTTAGCCCAGAATGTTCTCGAACACAAGCCGAAAGCTATATAAACCCTGCTGGTCTGCAGTCAATTAGTGTGAGTGCCTCGTCGAGAGGGCGAGTGAGAGTGCCTCGTCTAGAGTGCGAGATAGTCAGTTCGTGCGGAGTCGATCGAGTTGACAGCCGGCAACCGAGTACCGAGTGCATCGGAGAGTCTCTTAGTGTATCGCGGTTAGTGCATCGTCGAGAGAGTGCGTTAAGTTCCGGAAACGACTGAACCGAAGAGTCGGGAGCTGTGCTCTGTGCGTCGTCGAGTGCATCGCAAGTTGTAGTGTGGAGAGTCTCGAGAGTACGTGAGTTCCGAGAACGAACGAGCAGAGTCGGGAGCTGTACTCTAGTGCTTTCCGTGAAGCTGTCTCCACCGTGATAGCCTGATAACCTGGAGGCTGTGTCGCTGATCGTGTCAGCGTGTTTACAGTAGTTCATCGACGACTGTAAAACGTGTTTTGAAGCTGTCCTGATAATACTGGCCAAAAAATATTTCATCAAGTGAGGTGTCGTCGTTATTCACTCCAAATCCACACAAACCCCGTACGTAAAGTAACAACTGGTGTCAGAAGAGAAAAACGCAGCAATATTATTCTAAAATATTATTTTTAAATACAGTTCTAAAATGCAATCCAAAATACAATTTGTTTAAATTTATTTTTTCTAAAATATTATAATATTAGCGAAACCTTCCTTACAACTGTGTTACACTGTTAAGTGTTGCTATTTGTAAGAAGAGATTTCTAAGCAAAAATCATTTAAGAAGTGTAAACCTAAAAGTGTACGCTTATTTTTTTATTGTATTTAAGTCCTCTTTCTATACTGTCTGCATTGTAGCAGCTGAAGTAATCAAGTAGACTTCTGCAATGTTATCGATGGATTTGCGAACAAAACCAAAAAAAAATGATGATATAATTTTTAATTGTTGCAATTAAAGCTTTTCTTCAGAAATATGCATAAGGTTTAAATTTATTTTCGTGTACATCATTCTGCCCTTTTTTAAAGTTATTGTTTGTATATCAAGAAACATTATATATCGATATTTATCGGCATATCCAGGGATCGCATCAGATGGCAAACACAAGGACCGTCCCGGGCAGCAAAAGCTCAGGCTATGCCACTGTTCAGGAACCCAACTGAGGAACACTCAGTTTCACTGTGAACACTGAAGAAATACTTCGTGTGGAAAATATGGCATTCTGCATCAATATGTTGATGACATTCTGAAATTCTCATATTTAGTTTTCATTTCATACATATCTTAATGACATAATTTTAATAGATATGAAATTATGCTGATCTAAAGTCAGTGCTATGATTTTGAGTAAACTTGTGAAACGATTTTCGTTGTATAAACCACTAAAAAAGAATTATTTAAATGATATTCCATTATAAGATTCTTGTAATCATATTAATCATGTCAGAAAAATGGCTTGTGACT
Organism: Stegodyphus dumicola; assembly: GCF_044657685.1. Classification (NCBI taxonomy): domain Eukaryota; kingdom Metazoa; phylum Arthropoda; class Arachnida; order Araneae; family Eresidae; genus Stegodyphus; species Stegodyphus dumicola. Next base: position 44,376,464 of record NC_140776.1, read on the forward strand.
GTAAAATCATGTCTTGTAAATAAAGTTTACGATTAAAACACGAAGATTGTAACATAAGAAGATAATTATAAGAAACTAATGATCTCTTTATGTAATACAATAAATTAAGGTATCTCAACCGGGGGGGGAGAATTCCATACTTTCAGGGGGAAGTACAGTCTGCCTTTTATTTAACTGTTTAGTTTTAGTTCACGCATATAAAAAACGACTATTATTCAGGTTTTTCATATTTATCAACATTTTCGAACCTTTTTGAGTTATAGAAACATGCTAGAAAATAATTCTAAATTGAAATATATGTATATGTATATTTCGAATTCCTGAAAGCAGGGGAGAATGATTTTTCAGCAATGGTAATTGGTTAATTGAATCATAGCAAAGCTCTCGAGGTCTATATGCCTAAGGATAGGGATGCCTTCGGGAGAACTTTCTAAAGGAAACTGACTCGTATACACGTTACACAGGAGAAAAACCACGAAAATGCCCATGCAGCCAGCCTGTTCGGCAAGATTCGAACCTCAGACAGAACTACCAGTGTTCAGCGACTTTACCGCTCGGCCGCTGCTTGTCCTCCAGCAATGGTGAAAGGGGTTCATGGAGAAAGAAAGATTCAAAAACACTTTAATAATTGAAAATAAATTACAGTGTCAAAAAAAGCAGCGCAATTCTTTTGAAGTTTATGAAAACATATTCGAGAAAGGATTAATAGCAATGAACTAGTGACTGGTGATAATCAGAGCCTGATTAAAATATAATGAGATACAACGTTTTTTTAAGGGTCCCGTGTACTTATTTCCCTTCTTGAAAAAAAGGGGGCATTATGAGAAGTTAAGGGACCATTTTGAAACCTCTTTAAATCTATGGCCTTAAGCCCAAATTTTATGTTTCTAAGTGATAATTCGGCGCTGTTTATAGTATACCAAATCTCTTTTATCTGAATTCTAATTTAATGATAACTTGTTCTTCTCTTTATAGCTGGTCAAAAATTTGATATCGCCGAGATATGCCGATCATATTCGTAGTCTCATAGATGATCACAAAACCTATTGCAATGTAAGTCATTATGGAGGGAATATTACAATTCAAGAGGATCATGGAACAGCCCATATGTCGATTATAGCACCTAATGGTGACGCAGTATCCGTCACCTCCACAATTAATCTATAGTGAGTTATATATATTGATATCCAGTTCGCTTTTTTTTTTTTTTTTTTTTTTTTTTTTTTTTTTTTTTGAAAATATCTATTTTATAAAAATATGGGGAATTTATTAATTTATGATTAGAACAAACTAGACAGTACTGTAGAAAATAGATCTTAGACAGAAGAACAAAATTTCTAGAGCTTTTAGATTGTTAAACAAAGGACACAAAAAGATTGTTTAATTAATATCAAAATTCTCTTTGAAAAAAGCCTTTCCATTATTGTTTAAGGCCTTTACACTATTGATTAATTAAGGCCTTTAAACTATTGATTGGACACCATAGTAAATCCCGAATTTGCGTTTTTTTATTGTTTTCATTTAAATTCAATTAAGTAACTTTCTGAAGCTTTACACTACATCAAAATAGAATACATATTCTCTCAGCAAAATAAAAGAATTATGTAAAAAACTTAAGTTTGAGAGCAAAATAGCTGAAGCTTTTGTCTCAAAAATACGACATTCTAGAATTGTGAATTTAGCATAATGCTAATGGAATATTTCATTAATCTGAAAGCCACAATTAATTTTGAAATTTATTTATGTAACCCTTTTTTTTCAGAGTATTTTTAAAAATTATATTCAATCTTTCTTTCAAGACGCAAGTATCCTTATTTTAACTCAACTCCTGTTATAAATAGGAACAAAAATTTTTGGATTGATGTTAGTATTGTTTGTCTGTTCAGAATGAAAATATATTAAAATCAGTTAAACCAGGGGTTCTTATCCAAGGAGGGAATTTCCCTCTAGAAGGAATTTCATATTTTTAGGAGGGAAATGAGAGCAGCCTTTTCTTTACCTGTTGAATATTTATTTGTAGTTTATAAATTTAAAAAAAAACGCTTTTTTTTCAAAGTTTTGGAATCAGTATTCTTATTTAATTTATAAAACACATTAAAAAATTTTCTAAATTTAAATTAATGTATTTTCCGAGTTTTGGAAAGTAAGGAGGGAATGATCGTCTGGCAATAGTGAAAGGGGAGCATGGGATCAAAAAAAGAGTTGAGAACTACTGAGTTAAAATGTAAAACTGAGTCTTGTGTGAATGAAGTAAACGTCTTGTATGCATCAGGCGTCCCTGCAAAAGCTGGTTTTATGTTACTTGTTTGTACGTAAAATAGTAATTCACTCTTATTTTTGATTTCATGATTTTCTCGAAACCTCACGCGTTTCAGCTCGCTTGTCTATGCAAATTGGAAACATTATTATCCCATGTCATTAAAATTTTTGGTTTTGCATCATTAAATAGAAATAGAAATATTTCTTAAATTTTAGTTTTTTATATTAACTTTACATAAGCTCTAATTTTATGTGCTATTTCGCATATATTTTTGTACAGGAATTTACCAAACATATTATTGCAGACTTTAACATAGTACAGATGTCTTTTATTATTTGAAAACATATTGCGGGTGACCTCAAAATATTTGTTCTTCAAAGAAAGTAAAGTTTTAAAAGTAATTCTTTTCTTTTTAGCTTCGGGAGCATGATTATGTCTCCCTCTACAGGGATTCTCCTCAACAATCAAATGGATGATTTCTCCTCTCCCAACATCACCAATTACTTTGATGTTCCACCTGGCAATAAGAATTTCGTTCGCCCAGGGAAAAGACCCATGTCTTCGATGTCTCCCTCGATCATTGTCGATTCCAATGGAGATATCAGGTTGACTCTTGGTGGAATTGGAGGAACGCAGATCACGACGAGTGTTGCCCAGGTCTGAAAACTTTAAACTTTTTATTTAGAAAACGAAACAATATGTAACACAGTTCTAAATTTTAAAATGCTTACTACGAAATGATACACGATATATGCTTTAAAATGCTACACGATATATGTGCAATGAAATAATGTATGAAACAGTCTCTGAATTAACACAGTTAAAAGCATTCCGTTTGTGGTGTTTTTCTTTTTGTCTATGATATTTGTTTGTTTGTTTGTTTGTTTGTTTTTCATTACATTCCAAAGAACATTCAGCCTCGTTATCTTACTGTAAATTGAATTTTTTATATCGACAGTGTTTTGGAGGTAATTTTCAAGAGAAACATTAACAACCAATCATAATCTAGGCACTTTGCGTGAGATGTTCCTAAAAAATGCCTTTTGCATAAAGACAATTGTTTCGGTCTTGCTTAATATACTAATCTAAAACAAATTAGCTATAAACATAAAAATAACCATAAAAATCTAATGTTCGGAATTAAAACTAAAATATACATATTTGACAAAAGTTCAGCGCTGATTCCAAATATGCAAATGAAATTTGATTAAAATGTAATCCTGAAGTCAAAACAAATCTATTTAAGACAGAGCATCTGCATTTAATCGCAATCTGAATATTTCAAAAATTATGAAATAAGCAAATCAGGCATACAAGGCTGTTCTTAGTGGAGGTGCAGCGCGTAAAAGTAAGCTGGCGGCCAAAATCAGGGGTGGCCGGATTCTCGGGGCGATACCACCCCTAAATATTTTTAATTCATTGTAAGTACTTGCCATATAAGTATTTTATACAGTTTGTCATGTGAGTACTTGTGAGTATGAAATAAAAATTTTATTAATCATTGAGCACTTTTTTTAAAGTTGGGAGCGGCAATCTTATGAAAGTATGCGGCAGCCAATGGCCTAGGAATGACACTGCAGATATAATGAGTAAAAACGTCATGTGAGTACTAGTGAGTATGAAATAAAAATTTTATTAATCATTGAGCACTTTTTTTTAAAGTTGGGAGCGGCAATCTTAAGAATGTATGCGGCAGCCAATGGCCTAGGAATGACACTGCAGACATAATGAGTAAAAATACCACTTGGCATAAGAAATCCTTTGGAGGGCTGTAAAAGTATTGTAATCTACTGCAAGACAATCCGATACTGTAAAAGATCTCAGTGTTCATTGGAACATCATTAACGGAAAATGCAACCACTAAGACGAAACTTCCGAAGCAATTTTAAGCCGAGAATGATCAGATGTAACTAAGTCGTATTTAAGCCGAAAATCCATATACAAGCCGAGAATGTCCAGACCATAGCGATTACACACTCTCTAGAAGTTCTGGATCTGAACGGCTGTACATTTCAGCTGTAGGCGCCAGAGAGCCAAATACTGCAAAACTCTAACAAGGAATAATAATAGAAATAACTATAGGAAGACCTACATTTAAAAAAAAACTGCTTCGCATAGTCTTGAGTGTGGATTATTAGTTAGAAGACCTTAACTATCTGCATTTCTCTCTCTCGTCTCATATTATAATTCAGTTGAGTTGAATCAGTGAGCATTTAACCCTTTCCGGCACGCTACCTTTTAAAGTTGGAATTTTGATTTAAAAAAAGATAGGCAGTCTAATTAGGCCTAGAGGAGTACACAAGTAAAATTTTGTGAAGATAGCACTTATCGTTTTAATTCTATAGGTGTGCCCAAAGTGGCACACTGATTGAATAGAGCTCCGAAAAGGGCGCTGAAACGAGCATTGTTGTCAATGAACTGACGGATAAGATGCGGAGAAACAAAGAATACAGATTCTCAGTTGTCCTAGATTATCGGTGAGCCTGGTCTGGGCACACCTAGGGTTCGCCGTTTGATTTTAAACAAGATTTCAAGGTAAAAATTTAAAACTAATATAAAATAAGGAGTTTAGCATATAGCCAAAAAAAATAACATACAATTCCTTTTATACCCTAAAAAAATCTGGAAGATTTCTTTGAAAAATGAGGGTCTTGAAAAACTAAACATGGCTAAAATATATAGACCGGTTTGTGTTGAGCTGCCATCTACTATAAATAAAGAAGATTCAGAGTAACCTATAGTAACCTATAAATCCTTTTTAATTCAATTTTTCTGTGCGTACAGAAGGAAATTTTTAGGTGTGTCCAGATCAGACACACTGTGCCGCAAAGGGTTAAAGTGGATCAGTAGAATTAAGAAACTTTTACTTTCGAGTCTCAATTTAACTTTTGGAATGATCCTTAAAAGTGTTTTAATGAGGAGAGAACTCAGAACTTAATATCGAACAAAAACTATCATAGAAATATAGAGTTAGCTATTATGTGCAGGAATAAGGATGGGCTCCTGCTGTGATCGTCATGATTTGTTGGCGGTTCAGTAATGTAAATTCACACATACACGAACACAAAATTTATATATCATTGCTGCATTGAACACTAATGCAATACGTATGGACCATACATGAACTCGTACAGCTCTCTTCATTCAAAGATATATAGAAAGTTAAATAATTCTTACATATATTGTAACCTTCAGTATAATTAGACTGAACCTGATATTGGAAGAAATATGTATGGAATATGAAAAAGAAATTAAAAGGATTATTCCATATCCAAGCGTTTCATCACGTAGTTTCTAAGAACTTCAGCATAAACTTTAACAATAAACATTACTGCCACAACAAGTGATGACTCTCGTTGTTAAAAATAAATGTCGCTGTTGCAATGTCGTCTTGTACAGCTTTATGGACCTCGAGGAAACGAATGTGTACAGGCCAACAATCATTGACAGAAATGAAATATAAATGGATTAGCATGGGGACTCTACTCAAGTGAAAAAGCCAACAATCATTGACAGAAATGAAATATAAATGGATTAGCATGGGGACTCTACTCAAGTGAAAAGTGTTAAGACAGCCCTGCGCTGTTGTCGAGCGGGCATTTCTGCTAAAAGGGTACCATAAATTCTGTTACATAAATGTTCCCATTGAACATTATTCTAAATACTAAATTTAACTGCAATGTCATATTTATAACTTACGTATTGTTTCATTTCTTTAGTACATTTGTAGTATATAGTATAAGTCTGTTTACAAAAACTAGCATTGTAAACTTCAAGTAAATAAGTTTGTTTTCATTCATAATTATTTATATGATGCTCTATTTTAGCAATAGTTTAATAGTTCACTGCCAATCAGAACAGGCTTGTTTACCAAATAGAGCCCCCCAAATTGAGCTATATTTCTTCTTAATGAAATATTTTCTGCTTAAGTCAAGGAAAGTGAGTACTGGAGGCCGCTACGAGAATATTCTATTTAAGGCATAGGCTACCATAATCGAAGTCTGCTAATCGGAAGATATAAATTTCAAGCCCATTTAAAAATAATTTAATTTCATTTTTGTCTTTGAAAAGGAAAAAGATCCGCAACGAGTCCAAAAACAAGCAAAATTAAAATATAATTAATTTTTTAAAAAATTTTATTACGCTGTTAAATAGTGTTTCTAAAATTCTTATTAAAATTGTAAATGACAATTATTAACATGCCATTGAAAGACTAAACTCTCAGAGTAATTTTTAAAATGAATTAAAATGTTACTGTTTCTCTATTATTGAAATATATTTTGATATATTCCGAATAAATAACGGTACCTGTCATTTAAATTACTGTATGCCTTTTACGATTGTACCCATAAAATTGACAGTATGTATTTTCATTCATACGTATTCCTAACTTAGATATTCAAAATTATTATCCTTGCAGACTATCTTGAGAAATTTATGGCTTGGAGATGACATTAAAAAATCTATAGATGGCCCAAGACTTCATCATCAGCTGTTTCCGAACCACATCAAATATGAAAAACTTTTTCCACAGGTAAGAAATCCTTGATTTTTTTAGGCTAATATATCTGAGCAGCATAATTAAGAACAGTCAAAATAAGATTCATAAAGGATAACATAGTCAGCTAAGAGCACAGGTTTATTGATAAACAAAACGCACCATTCGCCAGATTTGGCGATTGTTTGCCTAGCATGGTAAACAAGAGATTTTGAAAGATTTTGTTTCTTATGGCAACCTATTTATCAGGAAAATTAGCTGGGCAAAAGTTTAAAATTTGTGTTAATAAAGCTGAATAAAGTTTTATGTTTCTGTTTGGTTATTTTTTCTTATTTCTGCTGCGCTTTTTGTCAAAGATGATTTTTTTATATTTTTACTAAATTTTTTTAAGTTCTTTTCTTTTTTTCGAAGAATAAATGCGCTTGTTTTCACATATCTTTATTAATTACATTGCTTTATTAATTATTTAAATTTTTTATTTGCATTTCGCACTTTAAGCATAATTATAAGGTAAATTTTCGTCAAAGCGGTGCGTCTGGCACATCTACTCCGAGCACAGTTAGCACATAGAAAGTATTCCTAATTATACATATAAAGAAGAAAGCATTCCTAACCATACCCATATTCGCCATAATTTATTGATTTTAAAATCGCCACAGTTTATTTGTTTTAAAATAATTATGCGTAATAATATTAGATAAAAATCACTTTAAGAATTCTTGAAATTTTACAGTATTTATGTAGTTTCCCGTCGATCATTTTTGGCAAACAAACACTGTCACCAAACAGTGCGATTTAACCCCAGTAATGGATAAGCGTAATGTCACAACATAATCATAAGATCTTCAGGTAATACAATTTTTAGTAATTTATTTCAAAAAATAACGTGCATAAAAATAACAAAAATGGTACCTACGTATTATCCCGTGACCCGACAAGTAACGCAAGTTCCAGAAGACACCGCTGAAAAAGCGAGCGAAAAGAATGGCAGTAAAATATAGGCAAGTAAATATAGGCAGTAAAATATAGGCAACACAAGATTTCTTACTCATTTTCGTTGCATCTTTCTGCGTCAGCGACTAAAGATTACTGATATAAGATACGAATGCGCAAAAAAATCGTTTTTACTCAATAATTGTGGAATCTTCTATACAAAGATTTTCCCAAATAGAAATCAGATTCGCCTTCTACATGATTGGCATTATTTCTGACTGTGCATTTCACTGCTCACCAAGTCCCTTTAATTGAATTCGTACGCTTCCCCATCAATCTTTGAATATCAGGCTGTGATGGACTCTCAAATGAATGAATGTACTGTATCTGTCTTCTGAGAGATAATTCTATGCTTTCCAGCAGTCCGATATTATGGTAGAAGCGTGCAGAACCACTACACCACGAATGCACGCTAGGAAGGCGGGAGAAATACCTTATATACTCCCCCTTTTAAAAGGCGACTGGGGTTTACAGGGGACACAATCGCCAAATCCTGGGTGAGGATAACCATCATCCAACACCCTTTTAGTTCGGGAGCCACTGTAGAGACATTAGGTTATTTGGAAAAGCCGAAGAGATGAAAAATTAGCAAACGCCTTCGCCGGGAATCGAACCACGGACCTCTAGATACCGGACCAGCGTGCAGAACCGCTACACCACGAAGGCACGCTAGGAAGGCGGGAAAAATACCTTGTAAGACTAAGCTATTTAATTTAGAATAAGCGCAGATTTATTTCGGTTATTATTGATTACTCATTGAATCTGAGAAATGACACTAGCTGGATTCATTAAAATCATCTATATATCTATAATTTATGTACATATATAAAGAAGAGTCCTTCCTTAATTGTGTGAGTGTAAATGTGTGAGAATCTATAGTTTTATTCCGAACTTGATGAAATTTTGCACACTTGACCGAGGAAGGTCACTGTCAACATAAGCTATCGGAAAACCATCCCATGGGGGTCTACACTCAGAGCATTTACACTGGTGTGCAAAACTTAAGCAACAGGTGTTCTTTTTGCCATAACTCCACGAGAAATCATCTGAGAGACGTGAAATTCAGAAATGTGAGACAGCAGTTTGTACTTAAACGATGACGTAACCATGGGTGCACAAAAATGAATACAATGCAAACAGTATGGAATCAAACAAAAAAAGGCTTTATTGAATTCATAGTATCATTACACATGACTGTCTGTACAAGAGGAAGAACAACAAGCAGATATTCCTTAGCATGGGGTATGCCCTCCCATTACTGCAATGGTTGCTTCGCACCGTCTCTCCATACTCAACAGCAGACTGTCCAAAACATCTTGAGGTAAGAGTGCCCATTCCTCAATCACCATCTGTTTCAGTTGTTCGGTGTTCCCGGAGAATGTAATCTTGCCGCAAGCCATCTCCCCAAAGCATCCCACACATGTTCTGTTGGATTTAAATCAGGGGAGTAATCATGGTTGTTTAAATCGTTTTTTAATTTAAATCATGGTTGCTTCGCACCGTCTCTCCATACTCAACACCAGACTGTCCAACAGATCTTGAGGTAAGAGTGCCCATTCCTCACCATCTGTTTCAGTTGTTCGGTGTTCCCGGAGAATGTAATCTTGCCGCAAGCCATCTCCCCAAAGCATCCCACACATGTTCTATTGGATTTAAATCAGGGGAGTACGCTGGCCAATCCTTTCGACTGATATGTTCACTTTTCGGTAGCTTCTAAACAGCATCATTCCGGTGCAGCCGTGCATTGTCATCCATAAAATCAGTCTGCTGCAATGGCATCACAGAACAGACGCGTATGGGAAAGGATCACCTCCTGACAATAGCGATCTCCGGTTACAGAAACTCTGTTGTAAATAGGGAGCTCTGTGCGCCCGTTCAGCATAATGCCTCCCCAGACGAAATCTCCAGAACCACCGTAACGGTTTCTTTCCGTGATGTTACTGGAATGAAACTATCCTGGGATCCTGGAATGAAACCATTACTGGGATGAAATCGACCTCTCTCCAAATCAGTTGGCGTTGAGAATTGCTTGTGGCACTCATCCATAAAGAGGACACTACTCCATTGGTGAGATGCGCACTTTTCGTGCTTCTTGCACCATTCTAAACGGTGTCGTCGATGGCCAACTTTCAAAGGGATGCAGCATTAAGGATGGCGGGCGAATAGGCTATCTTTGTGAGGGCGTCTCGACACAATAAACCGCGACACTTGTCGACCCGTTCCTGTATACAGTTGTTGAGCTATGGCGCTTGCTGACTGGTTTCGGGCACTTTTTACCTGCAGGACAATATATCGGTCATCCACTGCAGTTGTTTTCCTGGGACGGCCACCACCAACCTTTCTAACAGCTGTACTTATGTTTGGAAGGTTTTCCAAGCGCGCGAAACGACACTTTTGTTCATCCCGTACTCTTCAGCTACACTAGTCACACTACGCCCCTCCTGCAGCTTTTCCATCATTCTCCCAGGTGTGAAGTCATCCAGGTGATTTCTTCTAGCCATATTTCACGAAAGGACCCACTTGCACTTGCAGTGAATGTCCTACGTCCTTCCTTTTATTGTAGACTTGAGTTGAGCCCGCCGACCGCACGTTCATGGCTATATGATTAAAATTTATATTGTTGCTGAAGTTTTGCACACCAGTGTATATTAGGACGTCATCCACGCTCACGTCACTCATCTTAGGTTCATGTCGTCGTTGTTGTATTCCCGCTATCGGCTAGACGGCGCCATATTCGTTTGTTCTTTAGAACAATGTAAAACTTTCCAGAACAGTGTAGAATGTTTAAAAAGAAATTTAAGTGCTCTCTCTGTCAGTTTTTCACGAATATTTCGAAAATGGTGAAGCATCGGCCAAAGTATAGGTGATTTTCCGAAAGCTCCTTTCCGATAAAAGATATAACCAATAATAAAGCAAGAACCATTTCTTTCTAAAGCCGTTACGTGACGCTGTTATTTCTACACTGTTCTGCAGTTCATTCTCTAGCTAAGTTGAACCAAAATAAGAGACAAATCTTTGTCTACCTAAGATTTCGGAAAAATTAACCTCCATGCCCTTAAATGAAGCCTCTTCACTCTGTGCAAAGCTTGGGCAGAGCGGCATACTTCAGCTAGTCTAAAATGTCCAAAGAACACAAAATGCGTGATTGCTCCGCAAATGCATAAAATCTCTAACGCATAAAAACGGTAACGATTATCAGTCAAAATTAAACCGCTATGCTGTTCGAGTATGCACATGGGCTGTTCTATAAGAGCATAAGTATTCGAATTTAAATTTTGTCGAACAATTTTTCTTTTCCATTTTAAAAAGTATAATTTATTTGCCTTAGAATGGCATACGAATAGCAATTTAACGCATAAGACTGGTAGCGGTCATCTGTCAAATTCAAATCTGTATCTGTATTTGTATTAATCTTACTTCTTAAGCAAGAAGAAAGGAGATGAGGAGTTTGGCGAACGCCGTTTCCTCCAGTCCGTGATGGTTAATATTGAAATTAACAACAAACGTTTTTACAACTTTTTATTAAACATTTACATACATCCATGCCTTCTCCGAGATTCGAACCCGGACCCTTCGGCACGGCAGTCAGCAACGCTAACCACTATACCGGTTGGGCGGCAAAATTCAAATGAAACCGTTATATTGTTTGAACATTCGCATGCGTTGTACTAACAGCTCACTATGCACCTTCACCAGAGAATGTATGTGCAAAGAAGGAAAGCTTCTGTAGACGTAATGTAAACCATTTGACTACTGCATCGCTAAATCGTAGAGAGACAAATTCTTGTCGCCAAATCACTAGGTGTACAGGAAATTGAGGAATACTGTACAAAATCAAAGAACTGATAAGATTCGGAACTTGTAGGATTTAACAAAACTTTTCGCGATAATTTAAACTCGGATTTTCGTAGATTTTGTTACTCAAAGTAAATAATCCATTAATTGATCTACCTGCGGAGATCACTGATTTGACTTAAGTCGATACAGCAGGAAAAACTGGTATCACAGAACCACGGAGTATAAAGACTTCGTGCACAGAACATTGAATTCTTAGGAAAGGTAACCAGGAGATTCTTTGGGTAACCTTCGGCATTAGCTCGACAACTATTCCGCGCATGCGCATAAGGCAGGATTTGCTTCGACACCGGTTCCAGAGCTTTTTCGAGCATGCGCAAAAAGTATTAAGGCTGCATGGATAACACATGGAAAGTAAACTTGGAGTATATTTTTTCCTCTGATGTCTAAAACGGAACTCCTGCTTTGGCGAAGCTTTCGTTCTTTAAGATACATATTCTTTACGTTACCACGGAATGTAAAAGGTGTATCGCGTAGAAAACATATCTCCGCCAAGCAATGAGTTAAACAGCATTCCACCCTTCGCAATTCTCGATAAGACAGTTTAGTTTTTGAAAAGAAGGATAAGAATTAACTACTGCTCGTCTTAAAAATGTTGGTCCTCATCTACGGAACAGCAAACAGTGCAATTATTTTCAAATTTATGGGATCAAGAAAAGTGCGCAATAATGGGCACGCTATATGACTTTATTTGAAAACAAACAGCGGAGATGCAGCGAGAAAAATTATGATAGTAAATTTAGGATTTTTGTATGCTTTATATCTGTAAGTTGTATTTGTTTATTACTTTATAAACCGCGCCAGAAGTTTCAGACTCTAATGAACTATCCTATTATAAGCAGCGATATCAAATCAGTATAATTATCATTTTTATTTATAATTTTTTACATATTAATTTTATTAACGTAAGTAGTAGTCACAAAAGGGGCTTATAATCTTAATGATAATAGTTTTACTTTTGTAATATTATCCTATTACTTTTCGTTTAAATAAATCCCCTAAATGAGCAGAAAAATTTGAAAGTCTTTCAGACGAAACAACTGCTCCTTCTGCGGTTTCCTATACCTTCAAACTTCTGCTGGAATGATTGCCTCATATTTAGTGGAATTTCGGCAAACATTCAAACATCGATGAGAAAATACGTTAAGTACACGTTTTTCCCCCCTTCAGGTTTTCATTTAATATAAAGAAAAGATCACTGAACAAAAAATATAAAAATTCTGAATAAATCAAGAAAATAAGGAAAGCCATGTTGAGGCGAGGAGTACTACTGGATGTCATCCTCTGTTTATATTGGTAACAGTTTCATAAATTAATTCATCTGATAAAAATCAAGTGTTTCAAGCTATGATTAACAAATTGAGGCAATTCAAATTTACTTTCCGCGTGAATTTCCTTACGTTTGTGATCCGACTTCTAGATAATGTTGTTCCAATGCGGAGATTTGTGACAGAGGAACGAATTAACACACAGATGCAAGAATTATGCTTCTTAAGTTCATTTAGTTTGGTTAAAAAGTGAATGATTCTGTTATTGTTTGATCAAGCTTCACACCATAAATTTAAGATTCATTTTCAGTTTGCTTTAGGCTTGAATTAAACAGCACTAAGTTACTGAACTTAGTACTGCGTATATTTTAAAAACTACTAGTTTGTCAAATATTGTTAAGAAAATGCCATAATAAATATTTCAAATTTATTTTGAATTAATATAATATTTTTTCTTTCATTTAGGATCTTCTGGAGGAGTTGAGAAAAAAAGGCCACGAAATCAGAGCCATGGATAAAAGTATGGTTGGAACTGTAATGGGTATCGCCAGAGAAGAAGACGGATATTTGTACGCGAATGCAGACTATAGAAAAGGAGGAGACGTAGATGGGTTTTAATTAATTCTAATTTTCTGTTGTTGTTTGAAGTCAATAATATAGATGTTATTATTTAATGTAAAAAAAGAACTTTAAAATGAAATGTTGAAATAATACTCTATTCCCTTAACAGTGTACAAAGTGCTTGGAAAAGTTAACCTAATTAAAAGTACTTAGCAACTTAATTAAAAGTAACTGGAACCTAACAGCGCCCCACCCAAGTATTTTAAGTACCGCAGTCATTAATTACTTTAAATTATTCATATTTCAAAATATATTATCGTAGTGATTGACATTAATCAACATTATCACTGACAACTTCATAAGTTAAATATATAATTCTTGAAACTAAACATCAACCTTCTCAAATCAGTATTTTAATTAATGAAATCAAATCAACAAATATATTCAACTAAGAATGTGTACATAGCAATGATTTGTCATAACTAATTATACAATCAGTTAACCAATCAAACTAAATAATAATCTGATAAAAATTTGAAAAGAAGGTACAGAAAAAACGGGAATTCAGATTATCAGGTTCAATGTTTCTTCTTACCTTCTTCGGAAACATACAATGACCTGACTAGAACAGAGAGCTTACTAAAGCTATGTTCACTAATTGTAGTAAGTAGACAGGATACAGACGAAGGGTATACAAAACCCTTTATTTTTTTCTTTATATACAATGACTTCCGTACTTCGGAATACAATGACCCTCCACTCGGGGTCTAACTTAAAAGATATCAAAATAAAACTAAACTCTAATTTAACTTTAGAATAAGATTGGCCTTATAATAACAGGAAGCGTATGTAGCACAGAGACTGTGAACACTACAATACGTTTAATTTATCAAGAGGATTAAAACCTCTGGCCTGGAAGGCAAAGTAGCAACTGCGTAACTTCTAAGGTAAGCGGCCTGCTTCGAACTCACGGCTTCCTCTCTTCTGCTTGGCAAAAAGGCCACACTTAAATACTTGGCGTTCGCCAGACAACTTTGCATAAACTCCTTCACGCTTATAATTCTGGCCGGAAGTAGAAAATAAGAAGTGATAGTAAAGATTTAAAATAAAATAAACGTTAGTAAAACTTAAGATCCTTACATACTTCCCGCCAGAGTTAATTAGTTTGAAACTGAGGTCTAAAACGACCTTGTTGAAAACTTTTAGCTCTAGAAACTAACGCGAGGCCAAACTTTTACAAACATAACTTAGCTAGAAACTAGAAAATTTTAAAAGAAAGAAATTTGTTACAATAGCAGCTCCCGGAATATACAACAATCTTTTTTCTTTTTCATCTGTAGTGCATCAAAACAGGAGCTTTATTCAATTCTGGTTCCTTCCAGAGATCTGGAAGGAAAACTAGTTTAATGAAATGTTACAGAATGACATTGCAAATAACATATAGAATATACTTTTCTTAACATTCTTATTTCATTCATGACTATTTTAATTATCTCTCCCCGTGCTCTCTGACATGTGTTGTAAAAACACCAAACACGAATGTGTTTCTGTCTATGTGTTCAACACTTCCTCCTACAATCAAAACACTAACGTGTTAAAATTCAACATACGAGACCTCTTAACACACCCTAATTTCAACTCTAGACCCTGAGGTACTATTCTGAAAGTGGCTAACTCTAAAGTGTAGCGTCAGAGAGCCTAACTACATCATTCAACCTTTAACACATATTCAGCATGATTTAATCTTTACAGTCACACGAATAACAAATTTTTTAACATTACTTTCACTTTTACCATATCACGTTATTTCTAAACATTCAAAATAACAGTTCACATGTATACAAGAACATATCAAGATGCCGTTAATTTTAGACATTTGAAAACATACATTAGTAGTACATTGTTAACTTCTATTCTTTTCAAAGCAAGTGTCAATTCTTTCTACATTGAAATAATACTACATTTCAAAAAGTCTTTCAGACTAAAACTTCTTTCTTGTTAGAATGTTTTAAATAAAATTTATATAATAACTTTTTACAATATTTAAGTCTTTATACAACGCTATTATACATCAACTTTAGTTTTACGCGCGAGTAATTGAAAAACATAATAAGAAAATCGGTCACAACTCATTTCTCGCCCTTTTGGCGATAAAGGTAGACCTCGCATGAGGTAAAACTTCTTCAAATCTGCCACTTGCAGTAAGAATGAAAGATTAACTTAAGTTTGTAAAGTAACACAAAATTTTACTTATCTTTGTAATATTCAGACATCCTTTTCTGGGCCCAGTCTTTAAAGGTGCTGCAGACCGTTGCTTGGTTGATCCTCCTTCTTGTACGGGCTCGCCCTTCAGTGCTTTCCTCTGGAAGCTTCCGTTTTTCACCACTACGGCCACCCTTGAACATCTTCCTTCTGTCCTCTGCTTGTGGTCTTGGCCGTTTGAAGGCAGCTGGTCTTGGTGGAACCGGGAAACTTCTGTCGTGATCCTGCTTGGACCTCGTTGTTGGCCGTTCAAATTTTTCTTGTACTTTTTCCTCCGCCGCTGATGGCCCTTCCGCAGTTCGGCGACTTTTGCTGCGGAGAGTTCTGTCGGATGAGTCAATCTTCCGTTTCACAGCCGGGTTATAGTTGCCGTCCTTTCTCCCGGTCTTTTCCACATACGTCGTCCTTCTCCCTTCTTCATTCTGGGGGTGTTCGTGAACTCTGTTTTTTGGACGGTGGAACGACTTCTTTTTCTTTGTACCTTCAATTTTTCCGCGGGGCAATTTTCTTTTCACTTGCTTCTGTCTCTCATTGGCTTGCCCTTGTACTTGTCGTTTTCCCACCTCTGGAACTTGTACCTGCGGTGTCTGCCGTACCGGATCCTGCAAAAGATCTGAAAAGATTTGCATTTTATTACGGTCATAGAATGGTTTTATCTGGTCAATGTTTGCGGAACAGGTTTCGCCATTTCTTGCCTTTAATACTACAACAGCGTGAGTTATTTTTTCTATAACATATGGTCCTTCAAAGCGTGGGAAAAATTTGGCAGTTTTATCTTCTGGTGCTGAAGAAAGTGAATGCTTAATTTTTAGTACTTCATCCCCTACTTTATAAGTTACTCCCCGTCGTTTCAAATCATAATAGAGCTTCTGTTTTCTTTGTGCTACTTCCGTATTCTTCTTTGCTTCCTTAATTAGTTTTTCTATATCACCCATTTTAAATTCTGGGGCTCTTTGTTGCACATAAAATAATTTATCTAACGGTGTTATAATCTTTCTGCCTAGAAATAACTCAGCAGGAGTTTTGCCCGTTGTATCATGTTTTGCGGTCCTAAGGGCGAAAGCAAATTCATTGACATAGTTATCCCAGCTTTTATGAAAATTTTTAACATAACTACGGATAATTTTCACTATATTTCTGTTGACCCGTTCCGCTATATTTGATTGCGGCCGATACGGGACCATTTTTAAATGACGTATGCCCAGTTTTTGGCACATGTCTTCAAATATATTACTTACAAATTGAGGACCATTATCCGATATAACTTTTAGGGGCGCCCCGTATTTTAAAATATATTTATTTAAAATAGAATCGGTAACTAATTTCGCGGAGGCTCGTTTTAAGGGAACAATTTCGGTCCATTTACTAAAATGATCAACTATAACAAGGAGATAGCGACTTTTGTTTAACTGACTTTTTGGGAAAGGGCCCAATAAATCGATACCGATTATTTCATTTGGAAATTCGGATTTAATACTATTTAGAAACCCGGCCGGGCGGAAATTAATATAATTAACGGCTTGACATGTTGGGCAGGACTGGACATACGCCCTTGTTAACTTTTGCAGTTCAGGAAAGTAGACTGCCTCGCGTACGCGTTGAGTAGTTTTTCGAATACCAGCATGAGAAGCTAAAGGGCTGTCATGGAGCTCTTGCAGGATATTTAATCTAAGACTAGCTGGGATAACAGGTCGAAATTCGTTGTTGGAATTCGTAGTTTTTGTATAAAATAATAGACCATCTATTAGTTCGTAATGGGCCGCCCTATTTCTTATCGCCACAATATCTTGGTGGCTAAAATTTTCAGGATCCTTCAAATACTCATAAATACTTCCAAACTCAGGATCCTTACCCAGTTCGGTTATTACAGTTTCTCGGGAATTTATTGTACACGCTGTCAGCATTGCAACTTTTACGGTATTACCCTGTTCGTCTAATTTAATTCGTGACAGGGCATCTGCTACGATATTTTCCTTTCCGGGGGTATGCTTGATTACCAGATTATATTCTTGCAGCTTGAGTGCCCATCTTATTAACCTTGGGGATAAATTTTTTCCAGAGTACAATCTAGTTACCGCCGCATGATCAGAATATACTGTTATCGGCGCCTTTCCAAAATAGACTCGGAACTTTTGCACTGCTAACAGAACTGCAAGTGCCTCTCTCTCGGTCGCGGAATAGTTTCTTTGTGTTTGATTTAAAGTTCGGCTAAAAAATGCTACTGGCTGCTGATTTTGCGAAAGTACCGCTCCTACCGCATAATCCGAAGCATCCGCTGAAATTTCTAAATTTTCATCCTTTTCAGGAAATTTCAACACAGGGGCTTGCGTTAATGCTTGTTTTAATTTTTCGAAAGCACTATTGGCTTCGGCCGTCCACGAGAATCTTGCCTTTTTCCTTTTTAATTTTAACAATGGCTCAGCGATAGCCGCAAAATCTTTTATAAAGGACCTATAATATGAACAAAGTCCTAGAAAAGAAGAGAGCTTCTTTGCCGTGTTTGGAGTGGGATACTTTTGTACCGCGATTATTTTTGATTCATCTGTCTCGATCCCTTTTTGCGATATTTTGTAACCTAAATATTTTAATTCAGGGGCTGCAAATTTGCATTTTTCAACATTAACTTTTAGACCGGCCTCATTTAATAAAGAAAACACCTGTCTTAAATCCTGTACATGTTGGTCTAGATTATCACTAGTAATAATGATATCGTCTAAATAGATAAATGTGGACTTTCCGAGAACAGGTCTTAACACAATGTCCATGCATCGCTGAAATGTTGCTGGGGCGCCTGAAAGGCCAAACGGCATTCGCAAAAATGCATAAGTGCCAGACTTGGTTATAAAAGCAGTCTTAGGCACGTCCTCAGGCCTGATCCCTATTTGAAAATAACCATTCGTTAAGTCTAAAGTTGTCATAAATTTGGTTGATTTTATGTTCCTTAAAATTTCT
Organism: Stegodyphus dumicola; assembly: GCF_044657685.1. NCBI lineage: Eukaryota > Metazoa > Arthropoda > Arachnida > Araneae > Eresidae > Stegodyphus > Stegodyphus dumicola. The sequence goes on from NC_140776.1 coordinate 44,395,113, forward strand.
TCTATAATCGGTAACGGATATACCGGATATTTCGTTATGGAATTTAATTTACGGTAGTCAATAGCGAATCTCCACCTTTTTGGATGCTCCAAAGGATAATCATTATTTTTCTTACATAAAACCACCGGACTAGCATAACTACTTGAGATAGGCGTTACGATCTTTTTACGTAGCATATCGGTAATATGCCATTCTATAATTTTTTCCTTATTCTTATCATACCGGTATGGTTTTTGACGAACCGGCAATGCATCTCCGGTGTCAATACTATGGTTAGTAACCTGGGTAAATCCTGGAATATCACTAAATAAGGAAGCAAATTCACTTACCACTTGTCGGATTCTATCTTGCTCGTCATTAGGCAGGTGGTCGAGATTTACCCTTGGCGGTTCAACCTTTTCTACACGCACTGGCTTCATCGTCAGCTTAAGAGACGCTTCATTAAAATCCAGTGTAGCTTGTGCGTCTGAAAGAAAGTCTATTCCTAGTATTAAGTGTGCTTGCAAATTCTTTACTATAAAAAACATCACCTTTACTTGTTCGTCCTTGATACGGATGTACAAAGGTACTTTACCTACGCACTTACATTGTTCTCCTTGCGCCGCTAATACTGTTGTATTATCCGCATTATATATGCGGTATTTGCGAAAATACTTTCTAAAAAAGACTTCTGCCACACAGGAACACTGCGCGCCGGTATCCAGGAGTGCGGTGGCCGGGATATTATTTACCAAGACTTCAATCTTCGGAAGAGTTAAATTTTTCACCATTACTGTATTTAACTTGTAGGAAGAGGGGTTTTCGTGGCCTTCGGATTTCCGCACCCTCTCGTCAGCAGAAATCCGTTTTAGTTTAAATTATTTTTTCTTTCGGTGCTTTCCTTCTTTCTCCACTGGCCTTGAGACTTTTTTCCTGGGTTGCTATTGAACTGTCGACGTTCGCCGGCTGTTTTTGAATGCTCGGGTTTCCTTGCCCACTGATTCGCTTTTTCTCCGTAGCCATGTGCTTGAGTTTGCTGTAGTCTTGGCGTACCAAATTGGTTTCGCTGTTGATATTGGCGTCTTCTTTCGACGTACGCCGTTCTTCTACTTTCAAACTGGATTGCTAGCTCAAATAATTTTTCCAGTGTAGTCGGATTTCTCAATTCAATAAAGTCTTGCACTTGGGGTAGTAACCTCGGCAAAATCACTTGAATTATTTCAGGATCCGGACGGTTTCCATACAAGAGCTTGAAAACGTGAATTTTTCTTAAAATAAACCTGGAGAGGTTTTCCATTCTTTGTTGATATATACTGAAAAGTTCTGTTTCTAATTTCGCACGATCCCTTACAACAGGGAAGGCTTTTAGTAGGGCAGTCTTGAAATTTTCGTAGGTATAGGTGGGACTTCCTGCTTGACCCAAGAGACTTCTGCCGATACATTTGAACCAGTTAAGCGCTTGGCCCCTCAAAGCGCTGGTAGCTAAGGTAACTTTTTGAAACTCGTGCACGGGGTAGAGCATGAAGTGGTCATCCAATTTTTCCAAAAAACTGGTTACCTGTGAGTGTCCATTAAACGTTGCTTCTGGTTTCATCGAAGCGCGCATGGTCTGGACAATATACCCAAATCCTTCCAGGGCGGCAGCTGGCATTTCTGGATTCTGAGCTGTTTCTGCAGGCAGCACAGGTTCTTCTTGAAACTCGGCCATGGTTATTCTTCGTCGGGCGCCACTATCAGGTTCAATGTTTCTTCTTACCTTCTTCGGAAACATACAATGACCTGACTAGAACAGAGAGCTTACTAAAGCTATGTTCACTAATTGTAGTAAGTAGACAGGATACAGACGAAGGGTATACAAAACCCTTTATTTTTTTCTTTATATACAATGACTTCCGTACTTCGGAATACAATGACCCTCCACTCGGGGTCTAACTTAAAAGATATCAAAATAAAACTAAACTCTAATTTAACTTTAGAATAAGATTGGCCTTATAATAACAGGAAGCGTATGTAGCACAGAGACTGTGAACACTACAATACGTTTAATTTATCAAGAGGATTAAAACCTCTGGCCTGGAAGGCAAAGTAGCAACTGCGTAACTTCTAAGGTAAGCGGCCTGCTTCGAACTCACGGCTTCCTCTCTTCTGCTTGGCAAAAAGGCCACACTTAAATACTTGGCGTTCGCCAGACAACTTTGCATAAACTCCTTCACGCTTATAATTCTGGCCGGAAGTAGAAAATAAGAAGTGATAGTAAAGATTTAAAATAAAATAAACGTTAGTAAAACTTAAGATCCTTACAAGATTAATCGAAAACTTGTTTGCTTTTATATATTTATGCATTTATTTATTTATATCATTCATTAGTGTTTCTTTTAGTATAGTACGACCATTGCTACTAGCTTCTAAATCTTTGTCCATGAACATACCAGAAAAACTATTCCGCTACATAGTGTCTGTTACGTAAAAATATTGTCATTATTCTCATCAAATGGCAAAAAGTCTTCCTTATGCGTTTGTTATTGAAAAAAAATTCTTTCAGAACTTCTTTCCAAACTGCGTTGTAAAATATTATTTTTTGCTATCGAAACTTGCATTTTGTTTATTCTTACCTTCTTAATATTTAATTGTAATTTAGAATGTAGTCATGAATATGCATTTATATATATACACTATTAATCAGTGCATTTTTAAATTTTATCCCAAGATAATTTCGCAAATTTGGACTTTGTTTTAATATGCAAAATGAGGTATCACGATGATATGCACGCATACAGTGAATTCAGTCCTAAACAGCAAGCCACTTTGGTTTCAGTGGCGACGCTGATATTAGATGATTATAAAAGATTGTACCAGTTTGGCAAATGAGAGCACTTTGTTAATAAATAAGTAAATGCATGCAGTACGAATTGTACTTTTTATTATGAATGTGAGCATTATGTGTATGATATATATATTATACATGAACCATTATGTACTATTTATTATGCATGTGAGCATTATGTACTATATGAACTGTACTATTTATTATGCATGTGAGCATTATGTGTATGAACTTTACTATTTACTATGCATGTGAGCATTATGCACTGCTTATGTGTAATAATGAGCTTCTAAATAAATGTATTCTTGTACGTTTGAATTTTGACAAACGGTAGCAGAACATATTGAAGTGCAATTCTTTATTTGTAATTAATAATCTCAGAAAATGAAATAAAACTATCCCACATCCAAACTTAATCTGCAGTGTCATAAAATCAAGAAAGTATGCTTATTATAAATTATTTACTAGGATTCATAAATTTTTATGAAAGTTTCTTTTAGAGAAATATACATTAGAATTTAAAATATGTAAATTTATATACAGATGGTCACAAATATGCGCAGTAGTTAAAAGGACGCACAGGTATAATTTTTGACCTTCCCAGATCTTAACTATAAATAACCTGCAATTGATTCGAAAGTCTTATCGATAGTATAAACAACCAATTAATGCACAAGCTTTAGTCGACATAAGCAGCCACCCGCTTAGGGAACCGATTTTCGGAGGATGTTAATTAAGCTGTTTTTACAAGCGACAATTAAATAAAGATACATTTCGCTGAGAATTATTAATATTTAATTTTTTAGCTCCAAGACTACTGATCGCCCTGGAGCACCAAAAATGCAGGACCCGGAACTATTGTCACACTATATTCATTTGTGTAAATACATGTCTGCGTTTTACAATCACTTCCACGTCTCGCTGCCTTCAATCAAAATAAATGAATCAGAGGAGATGCAGGTTTATCTGAAATTTGTCTGAAATTAATGAAATTTTGCTGAGATATATCATAAAAGTTAAATTTAACGTCAGGGAAGAGGACATCCGAAAAGGTATGACGAGCTCGGCTGAATAAGAAAACATTTTTGTTCTTCAGCATTTCTGAAGGTATTATTTACAATGAATTTCGGTGAATCTTCGGATTACGTAACTTGGCGATTTTTCGGCGAAAATTTGGCGACCAACCCTGCTACAGCAACCTGCTAGTTTTTTTTGGGGGGGGCGCCATTTTGCTTTCACGAAGTAAAGTGGTTTTTTTTTTTTTTTTTTTTTTTTTTTTTTATTATTACTATTATTATTATTATTATTATTTATTTATTTATTTTTTTTGACTTAAAATTTTTTTTCAACAATCTGCTAGCCGAATTACGCTTTTGCTAAAACTTTTATGGAACAAAAGTGCTTAATCATGACGAAGATCAGGTGCGAAATTGTGAGAAAGTGCAGAATCGCCCACTACTTCGCGCGTTTTTAAGAATTGCACATACGCGGTATCCATGTACACGTCGACCTATTTTCATTTCAAAAAACATCCCAGAATTGCATAAAAATGGCATTGCGCACACTCTTGACTTTATCCATGTACACATCGACCTATTTTCACTTAAAAAGTCAAAGAAAATTGGCGAAAATCCAGTTCTTCTTACTCTTGTAAAAAGCGCCAAACAAATAAGTGGGCGATTCTGTACTTTAGTAGCGAAATTGTTTATAAGTGCTTATTAGCTAAAATCACGATCGGAATTCTCCGGAAAATGTCACATGACATGTCTCATTATCTTTCATTTCTCTGAGACAAAATAATCTGTGATTCGAACTGTGTACTTCTCAGATTATTGCTAAAATCCTACCTAGTAACCTTTATCGCCTTACCAAAATGTCGCCAAACTACCTGTTATCATATTCCAAAGATTAGCCTGAATTTCTTCCAGAAGAAAGGGAATTGTAACGCATTCGAGAAGCAGAGAGGAAGAATCAGAGAGAAAACAGTGCTGGATATTCCATCATGACAGTACGCCCGCCCTCATATCACTGCTTTGGAAAGAGTTATAAGCTAAGAACTCAAGAGTAAGTGTTCTCGAACATGCATATTCACCGGATGAACTCTATCATACTTCTCTTTATTCCCGAATTAAAATTCATTCTGCAACTTCGCCATTTTAAATCCGTCTACGTTACTTAAAATTTGGTAGCAGAGTTGCAGAGCATCCCTTCTCACAAAAAAAAAAAAAAAAAAAAAAAAGGGAATGTTAGAAATTTTGTTAAGAATCTATTAGGAATTTGATCAGAGTATTTGCAATTAAATAATGAAGTATCAGTGTATACACTTAGGAGGAGACGATTTCCAAGAAAGCAAAACTAATTATCTTCTAGTTCAATGCAAGAAACTTATTATTTACAAAGTTCACGAGCTTTCCGAGAGACATTCTATGCTGTTGGAATTCCAATAGCATGGAATGTCTGTTCCAACAACAGCGTGGAATGTTTGAATTCCATGCTGTCGGAATGTCTGTTCCAACAACAGAGAGGAATGTCTGAATTCCATGCTGTTGGAATGCCCATTCTCACAATAAAGTAAATTGAAGGGAAACAAAATTTTAAAAATAAAAAAAAAACTATTAATAAGAGAAAATTCATGGATAGTACAGTACTATATCTGTCAGGAGTATAAAATGTGTTCCCAGTTGATTTTCATGGTTTATTAATTTTAATTATTTGCTCACTCGAAAAATGTGAGAACGATCTCTTTTTTTATAAAAGCAGCAACTAATTAACTTACTTAAAAGTAGAAAAGGAAGGAAAAAATTCAAATTTTAACAGAGACTATGCAGACAGTCTTTGTATATTCTCTGCAGAGATATACAGCATATTCCTGCAGTGAATATACTGCTGGTAAAATGCAGACGATACCTTGTCGTAAGTAAACAAAAATAAAACTATCTTTTGTTATTTAACTTTCTCATAATTTTAATACTAATTTTGCCGAATTGTTAATTTCACAAAATATTAACGTTTTAAAATATTAGACAAATAAAAACAATTTCAATAAAATTATTTCACCATATACACAAGTTCATTAATTAATGACCTTCCCTCAATATGTGTTAAACTTCACATTAAATCTTATGCCAAGTTCCATTTCCAGTTGCCAATGTCGCCGCTTCTAGCTTGCTAAGTATGCAAGCTGTATACTGGCTATCGTAACATAGGTGCTTCAAGGAGCGATGCAAGTAGAAAAATGCTTGACTGGGTCCAGAGAACAGGATGAAAGTTGGTGACACCTTTGTCACGTGAGGGATGTGAAAAACACATTTTACAGAATTAGATGATACATAAAACATAAAATACATATCTTCCCCTAAAAATAGACCACTATTTACATAATATTTACAAGTATAATGCCATGCTAAAATAGCAGAAAGTCCTACAAAAATTAGAAAAAAGACTTAGAATGCCCGTATAATATGGAGTTGTAATGACAATTTTAAATCCTATGTAGGGAAATTTTGGTTTGCGATGCATATAAAAGCTGTGAAAGAGCGCAAGTACCGATCTTTTTGCAGAATTTCAGAGCTGAAGAGATTGAAGTGATTCATAATGTTGCAATCTTGTGCGCGCTGATAGAATAGCTTATTAATTTTTCAGAACTTCACTAGGGGTTCTACTTTGAGGTCATCATGAAGACACTTATTCCTTAAAAAATAGTAGGCATCCATGAGGATACGCAGGTATCTGTTCTGCACCACTTGTAATTTATTAAGCTCCTGGTCAGTAATTGTCGTCCAGACCGGTGAAGTGTAGATCATTACTGGCCTAATAACAGAAAGATAAATGAGTTTCTTCTTATCCAAATCTAGTGAACAGTAGTTTTCAATGATAGGATAAAGACATTTAATGATATTTAGGGCCCTGTCCCGCACGTTATTAACGTGGTGAGTCCATGTGAGGCAATCGTTAAGCAATATTCCAAGGTATTTTGCTTGAGAGACGACAGGAACTTCATTGAAAAACGTACCTAAGTCCATTTTTGAGTGGAACTTTTCTTTTTTGTTTCCGAATAATCAGAAGTTGTAACTCGGACGTGTTGATTTGAACTTTCCACTGTGCACACCACTTTTTAAAATGGGGAATGAAGTTTTGAAGTTTACCGACAGCATGATTCACATTTGCGGATTTCACCGCTAAGGCATTGTCATCCGCATAACAGGCTAAAATAGAATTATTTTGCTGAATTTGCGGGAAATCCGCAGCATAAAATAGATACAAAATTGGTCTTAGGACCGAGCCTTGTGGAATACCGCTTAACAAAGAATCTTTCGGAGGAGTTTGCACCGTTAACACAAACGCTGAATGTTCTGTTAGTGATGAACGAGTGAATCGTAAGAAGCAGTTTTCTGTCAAAATGAGAGGAGATGAGTTTAGAAATAAGCCCCTCATGCCAGACGCTGTCGAAACTTATTCCAAGTTCCAAATATGTTTCTTGATAGAAATTTTTAATATTTAAATACACTGGTGAACAAAAATTATCAACCGCCCAGGATTTTAAGTGTAAAATATTTATATGTTAACGAGAGGCTAATATAAATTTATTTATACAGGGGTGCGGTGAATAGTAAAAGCATAAGGGCCACACAACAGATTCAACAAAAACTGCATCAATTTTTTTTTATTTCATAACTGCTTAGATCAAATTCTGTAGAAAAATAAGATGATTTATGGTAGAGTGCTACATGCATTGTTGCAAATCTATTGTAGTTCCAGAAACAGCAAGTTATTAGATTAATTAGAAATCTGTCTCATATGCAATTACAGTAACAAAATTATTCAAAATATAACTTCTTTACTTTTTATTGTTTTACTTTCAGTCCAATTTTTCTTACTCATTTATCATAATCATAATTCAGCTTTGCACAGAATGATATAAATCAAGACTAATTTGACTAGTCCTGAGTAAAATATAAAAATAAAACAAAAGTTTTCAAAAACATGCCAACAAAATAATATTAAAATATATATATATATATATATATGTACAATATCGGATCAATATTTAAACAATTACAGCAACCACAGGCCCCATAATATTAAATAGCTCCTTAGAAATCCGGAATCTGTTCTTTGAATTTTAACAACTGATAATTTTTACTTCTAGAAAATTCCAAACTTTTAAAACTACTTTTAGATAGCAGAATATCATGTCAGGTACAGGTATAGGTAGAAGTAGGCGCGTCACCAGCCATTGGTCGTATAGGCTGCCATTGGCTGCACTAACTCTTAGACTTAGACTTAGACTCTATAATTGACCGAGCTATTGCGAAGAGCAACGTTGCCGGTTCCAAAATTAAAGTCCAAGGGCACTTGACATAAATAAATCCGGACGTGGAGAAAATCTCAGATGAGAAAACGGAGATAAGGGGAAGAAGAGAAGTACCAAAAGGAGCAAGACAATCCAATCGGACAAGTTCGCAAAAGGTGACGAGCGATCATAGCTTTCAAGGAGGACCCAAGACAATGGAAATCAATGACAACAATACGAGAAGATACACTACAACAATAGTTCCAATGACAAATTCAAAAATAATTAAACAACATCAATCAGTAGTGCTAAATACAACACAATACAAAACAACTATACAACACAATTTAAATACAATTATTCAACGAAGCAACAGAAGAACTTCAATCAAAATCAGATGCATTGGAAGTGTATAAATAGCTAATAATTAATAATAATCTAAGTGAAAAAGTCGTCGTCTCCTCCCATGAAGGTGTGAGCTGCAAGTGGTCTGACGCTTCTATCTTCGAAGAGAATTTCATAATTAAAAACTTGAGAGTAATTAACAAAGTCACATTGCACAGCTTTGTTGAAGAATTTTTCATTAGATCTTCTGATGTAATCTGGAATCGTCTCAAGTTTTAAGTCTCTGTGTAAAAGTTTATTGCGGATAAGATAGTGAGAATCAGTAATAATGTGCAGAAATTTGTTTTGCACTACTTGTAATTGATGCAGTTGAGTTTGAATGACTGTGTTCCAAGCAGGAGCAGCATAACAAAGTATCGGTCGAATGCAAGTGGTATATATATGTTTTTTGGTACGCAAGCTAAGATTTGAATATTTTCCAATGACCGGGAGAAATCTGCATATTATGCCCATGGCTTTGCTCTTGACACTATTAATGTGATTAGACCATGTGAGCCTTTGATTCAAAATAATTCCTAAGTATTTGGCCTTTGTGACCAGAGGAACAGCTTCCTGAAAAAGGTAGAGGTCTTTAAAAGCAATTTTTTTCTTAGTTTTGCTAAGAATTAAAAGTTGTGACTTGCTAGCATTGAGTTTTACTCGCCAATTTGTGCACCAGTCTTCTACGGCATAGAGGTAATTTTGCATTTTGTCTATTGCATGATTAGCTTGAATGGATTTAATTGCAATCGCCGTATCGTCGGCATAACATGCTAACAGAGAGTAATTGTCCAAACCAGGGTGAGGAAAATCTGATATGTAGAAAAGATATAGTACTGGACCGAGAATACTTCCTTGTGGGACGCTGGATCTTATAGGTGCACTAACTCTACAGTTCCGCCCCAGTTTTGAGGGGAAAATCCCGAGCAGCATAGCGAGATTCTCCCACCCGGTCTTCCTCTACTACCAGACTATCGAAAGGACTTTCTGCTTGCCGTATATTTTGAATGCTCACACCTGCAGACATTGTATACTTACACACATCCACGCCTTCTCAGAGATTCGAACCCAGCCTCATCGATAGGGCAATCAGCGTCACTAACCACTCATATCATTTGGGAGGCAGAATAATGTGACACAAGAACATAGATCAAGATGAAATTTTTTTTCCTGCTAATATATTGGTCATTTTTTAAACATTTTATTTAACATCTAATGCCGTGATAACATAACTCGATATGTTATTATTATTTTTTTTTTTTTGGAATCATAAAATCTGGTCAATTAGCAAAATTTACCCTTTTATAAATAACTTAAATTGAGGTTGAAATATAACTATTTTCTTAGACGTAACAGGAGTGGTTATAATTGCACTAATAGAACTCGAAGGGATGTGAAGTCTCTTCTGGCCAATCGATTCCAAAGAAATTAGTTACGCTACAAGTTGTAGGAAAAGGATTCATGAAGAAAAAATAATTGAAACATTTGCGTTTGTAACTGTTTTTGTTTTTCTTGGGGGGGAGGCAGGGAGTGCTGAAAGAGCTTTCGGAGTAGAATACGTGACTGGCCTACCAAAGGAGAAGTATAATGTACTGGATGTAAGTTAAATGAAAGGATTTGAATTGATGCTTCCCTTGAACTTGATAAAATAGGCGAGAAAAACATGAGGTTGTTAACAGGTGAGACCAGGTCCGGACGGCTAACATAAACTGATCGGGTTTTGTCTGGATCAAATTGTTTAGAACAACACTCCTGGGTGCCTTAGAAGATCCGCGTTCCTAGTTCGTTGAATTTGCGTTTTACGTAGCCATACGAGGACATACGCATAGTTTCTGACAGCATACAAGGTAGCTGATATTAGTACTTAATAAATTCAAATGGAACACCTAATACACATTATACAATTAAAACAAATTAAACACATAATATGGATTATATGAAACAACATTAAGTACAATAATTAACCACAATGCACATTATGCTGATCATAATACAAAATTACTTAAATTACTTCATGTCAAAAATTACTGTTGTAATATTTTAAATATAAAATACAGAATATTATATTCATTGAGTACAATATGCTAAATTCAATATATATGCTATTCATGAAATTTATTTTACAGCCAGTCACACATTACATTAAACATAGTTTCCTTTATACTATATATTATACCGCATTGGGCTCGAAGCGGATTTACACGATGCAGATAGTACCAAGAATACAAACTACTACACTCAAGTGTGTTCGGAAATCCTATCTGCAGTACGTATGATATTTCTTCACTATATACCTTTTTTATTATATTTATTGTGTGCCTTCAATACTGTCAGAATTATAGCCATTGTGTATCAGTTCTACTATCAGTATTATAGCCATTGCGTATCAGTACTACAGTCATTATTTCATTGTGGCAATCAGTATTACTTACAGTTCTCAGTGTTGCTTACTCATTACAGTCATTACTGTATCATCAATGCTATAGTCATTGTATTTCATGATGGATAGTACTACAGTTATTGTGTTCAATAATGCTATATGCAGTACATCTACTATTCACTATACGCTTATTTCGCTGCAAAAGAGTACACTTATCAGCGTCACACGGGTCCCACTATAATGCCTCTAGTTTTTCCATTATACTTCTTAATTTTTTTAAAGAAGGCTGGCTGCTTGATGAAGAATCGCTTAAATGAATCGTCAGTGTCTGGCAATCCGCATATGCCACGCCTTTTTGAGTGGGCACGTTGTTATGTAATGGTCTGGAGATCCAGCTTCACCTCACATACAGAGGTTACAAGAAGCAAATCCTCTTTCCCAGTATTCCAGAAAGAAGATGGATAACAAGGCGATAGCTTAACAATGATAACTGCTGCGTTACTTCAAGTCTAGTTTGTCATTACATTAGCTCGGCAGGTACTTGCAGGAGCCGGCATTAGAGTTTTGGAAACCTATCTGCGAGTTCAGAAATAGCGCCTTTGAGAATTTTTAATTTTCACTTTCTTTGGGAATTGCAAGAGGTTACGAAGGGAGGATCAAGCAACAAAATAGCACTGAAAAACAATCTATTACTTAAATTTTTGTGGAATTTCTTTTAAATATCTGATTCGACATCCTTGTAATTTTCATTTGATAGCCATGTAAGATTTGTGGGCCCGGTGACATTGTCGTACGTGTGATTTATTTGAAATAATAAATTTGGTGTTGAAAATGATCATTCTCCAGTTACAGCATCAACAAACAAAATAAAAATATTTTAGACCAAATCTTTTCATTTTTACTTCCTGGCAAAATCACATACATTATCACTATCAGTTTTCATTACTCTGAAATTTCAGTTTAAGTGCACACACTGAAATAGGTTAATTCTGAATTTATCTGCAAGTTTACGGTGATTTGTTTTATTGTTTTTATTTAAACTGTGTTTCCGTTGAATTCGCTTTGTTGTATTCTTTCGTCGATTTCCGGGTTGCCCGACATCGTTTCCCTCAATTTCAAGCACTGTATGCACCTGTTCTCCGTTCTAATAAAAATCCCCTGGGGGTCGACTGGAACAATCCGGCGTTCTGGCTATGTCAGTACCTAGACAGACTCGACTTCTGAGAAAACTTAACAGTCTTCACAGTGCTTAGAAGCTTCGTTTATTCGGTGGTAGTTTCAGGCTCAGCAGGGACCTTACTGTCCCATGATTGTGTGGGCGCTACATGGTTGGATTTCGAAGGTTGTCTGGAAGTACTGGCTCCCCCTGGTCAACACATGGAGGTAGGAAATAAATATATTTATTCTTACGTCCATGGGCCAACACTCGGAGACGGACCTCCGGCCTCGTGTTCTCTTTCCTGACGAATTGCATTTCTGTCCTCCCCCCCTGGTTGATAGGCGGTTGGCCTCCTCTGATCGCTTCCAGGGGTTCGGGCGTTTAAGTATGGCCAAAGAACGTCTATGGAAAGAAGGAAAGGTTCCATAGACGTAATGTAAACCAATTTGCTACTACGCCGCTAGTCGCCAAAGGGATTTAGCGATGGACCTGGTACGAGCGGCTAAAACCAAAGCCGCCTGAAATAGATCTTCAGGGGGCTTTGCTAAAACCCGCCGGGAACTGGAAAAATTCAACCAATCAGAGACGACCGTTGCGCCAGGAATTTTTGGCCAGGAATAAAAATCCCCAAAAATATATTTTGGGCAAAACTGGTATACAGGAAAGCAATTGTTAATGTTATGGTAACTTGTTCGTACTTCTTGGGTAGAAGTACTTCATTTTTGGTTATTTTGTGCTACCCTGATATGATTTAATATTTAATTTACTGTAGGGGCGATAAGTAAAGTATGTAGATCTCAATTTCGAAAATAAATACAACTTAATATTCTACTCAATTTGCTAACTCGATATTGAATAACTTTTCGATACTTTTAAATAAAGGGTGAAAATAATTGATAAAAATTACTGTATTGTGAAATTTCTGGGCTCTTTTGAAAATGCTTGGTGATATATAGGTTCATATTATTTCATGTACTCTAAACATCGTAAAATTCAATAAAGAAAAATATTTTAATAATGTTTTTTTTAAACTACTTTTAGAAATCTCTCTGTGTATTTTTCCGTAGACAAAATCACATTAACAAATACTCCTACTGAAATATAGAAAATACAATGATAATTCAGAGAATCTATATATTAAAATGCTGATGTGGGATAACTCATAAAATAACCCACGTAAGCCAATGACCAATAATCAGGTAACCCAGTAACTCCCAAAAGAAAAAAAATAATCGAAAAAATTAACATGAAACTTGTTTATGCATTATTCTCCATCTAAATAATTCTATTTCATTTCATTGTGTTATGTAAAAATAAAGATGTAATTTTTAAAGTCTTGCAACATTAGCACAATCAAGTAATTTTTATTCATGACGAATCTGTGGAGTATTTTACACTCTAATATTACACTGTACATTACTATGTACTATTATGTACTATGTACATTATTTTCTTTTATTGTCAAGACTTTTTGAATAATATTCCATAATTTATCACCTTAACTAGTCTTCAGGGTTTGTAATTATATTTTAGGAAATCACAGCCTTTAAGCTGCAATTTTAATTCCGTTTGCTTATGATTTCAGATGGCATGTATTAATCCCTAGCAGAAATTCTGTATAAGTTTTCTTGAAATCCGAAGTATTTTCTTTTTTTGTACAAATAAAATATTCCAACAACAGCTACCACCATTGGATGTCTGTAATTTTTATTTTGTAAAGAGCAATAAATTGTATACTGTAATCTACACATCTGCTACCTTTGTTCCTATAACTTGCTATCATTTCTGATTGTGGAATTGTGGTGAGTTTTCATAATTTTGTATTTTTTCAATAGAATAAATTTTTTGCAGTCTTAAACTAGAGCACGCATAAAAATATTTCAGTTGATAAGAGTTTTTTTTTTTTTTTTTTTTTAAAGTTCTGTATCAATGGTAGTAATTTACTCATTCATTACTGAAGAGCATGAAAACAGTATCTTTTTAAGGGTAGAAGACTTTCATGAAGTATATATTTAAAAGAATATGACTTCTGTTCATGCGACGCAAAAGAAATATCCCATGCAGCTAACCTGTCCACCAGCGTTCAAACTATTAGTTCTTCTTAGTCTTATCCACTCGAGTACTTCTCTATTAATACTAATAGTCCTCATAATAACTATACCATCCTTTACACTATCAGGAATTCCATTATGCGGTTTTCATGTTAAAACCATCTCAATGGAAATCCTAAGACAATTTATTTATATTTCATGTTTTAATGTAAAATTTGATGTTTTTTAAAGTATGGTTACAACATGCAAGACGTTTTTCCCTGGAATAAGTAATAAGCAAACAAAAAGAACATGGAGTTTGCAACTGCATAACAAACGGAGCAAAGGACACGTGCAAACTTCGTACATTTCATCACCGAAAATAACATAATGGACTTTTTGTACCCCATTTAATGTTGCAAAAACCCTAATATTACTGATACTAAGAATAGGCTAAATAGATTTCACTTGTATATATATCAAAGCTATATTTGTAGACATCTTTAGAAATTTCAAGACACTTTCAACTCAGAGTAATCGCCAAGCAGGCTCATTTCCATTGTTGAACTGATGGCAATGAAAAAGCTGATTTCCTCACACAGAAAGAACAAACTTATTGAGTGCATTAGATTTCACTTTCTAAAGCTTTTGACGAATTTAATTTCAAGATTTTTCATGCACAGTCATTGCAGGCATGTAATCCAAGAACTTGGAATGCTGTTCGAACAAATTCACCTGTGATCCCAGGCTGTCAAAAATATATAGTTGTTACAAAATTCAAAATTTCGCAGGTCATGAATTTAAAGATTAAAATTAATCAAAAAGGCTTAGACTGATCAGGGTTCGTACACATTTCTGCACAGGGAAATTAAGGACTTTTAAGGACCATTAATGAAAAAAATTAAGGACCTATGAGCAAATAACAAATTACTAAATTCAATTAAAAATATTATCTATGCCTGAATTTCACTTACGTAATACCATCCAAAAAATAAAATAGATCCGTAATTAGGATGCATTATTATTAAACATAACTTAACTAACATAATTATTAATAAGTTTGAGCATACAATATACTTTACGAAATTTATCAAATAGCATTAAATATTTTACACTTATGATAGTTCCGCATATTTGAAAGAAGATAAGTGACATTTTATTTACGTTTTACTAATAGTTAGTTTCATGTTGATTTTTTTTTATGCCTCATTACTTGCTCAAATCTAGAGGTTTAGTAAATACGTAGGTAAGTTGAAAAATAAGTTTCCCCTGTCGACTGTGGTCAGAGTTGTGTATGAAAGTCAAAAAATAGAATGAGACATTAAAGATATGACATACCTTTATTTTTCCACATAGGTACCAAGTACATTGAGACATTTGTCATATCGCTTGATAATCTTCAAAAAGCCCTCCAGGAAAAAATCAGGGCTTTGAATATGGAAGAAACGTTGAACGGCTTCTTTCACTTCAGTATTGCTTCCAAAGCGCCTTCCCCCGAGATTTTTCTTCAAAGCCGGAAACAGATGGAAGTCGCTTGGTGCGAGATCAGGACTGTATGGCGGATGGCGTAGGCGCTCCCAACCAAGAGTTGCAATATGGTTTTGCTTTGCCGTCGCCGAATGTGGTCTGGCATTGTCATCCAATAGCAGAACGTCAGATGTGAGAAGGCCAGGCCGCTTTTTCCGAATCGCCTCTTTCAATTTCGGCAGGGTGTCACAGTAGCGCGTAGCATTGATGGTTCCAACCTCCAAAAAGTCCAGCAACAAAACTCCTTGGGCGTCCCAGAAAACTGTGAGGAGCACTTTACCTGCAGAGGCAGTTGTCTTGAACTTCTTTCGGACAGGTGATGACGGATGTTTCCACTCCATAGATGCGGCCTTCGATTCTGGCGCGAAATGGTGGACCCACGTTTCATCCCCCATCACAATCCGAAACAGAAAGTCATTGCCATCTTCATGGTAACGCACGAGATGTTCCAGGCTGACCCCCATGCGTTGTTCCTTGTGTGTCGAGGTCAATTGTCGGGGCACCCATTGTTCAACGCTTCTTCCATATGCGAAGCCCTGATTTTTTCCTGGAGGGCTTTTTGAAGCTTATCAAGCGATATGACAAATGTCTTAATGTACTTGGTACCTATGTGGAAAAATAAAGGTATATCATATCTTTAATGTCTCATTCTATTTTTTGACTTTCAGACACAACTCTGACCACAGTCGACAGAGGAAACTTATTTTTCAACTTACCCTCGTAGTAGGTAGATTTTATGTCAAGCGTCATAGGTTAAAATAAGAAGTAAAATCATAATCAGAATGATTTATAACAAAAGACTGGCTGTTGTCACCGCTGCTCCTTGCCTAAAGACAGACCTGCTGATCAGAACAAAACTGAAAGGCCTGATATGAGCCCGGTTGGCAAGTTTTGAAAGTTAGTTTTACTCTGTCTGTTGGAGTTAGTGTTGTAGCTCCGTGTAGAGTTCCAGGGGTTATAACTCAGTTAATATACTTTAAGGTTCCAATAAGCCACTATAACATCAGAGGTGACACTAAGTTGTTTTGTATTATTTTAGGTCTCATTAGATACGAAGAATTAGTTTTACATGAATTTTTACATTTTTGTGTTTTATCTTGTACCACGCTAAGGATTAATGAAAGGCAATAACTCACTTTAATATGCACAGATAATTTTAAGGGTAAGCAGTTAATTATAAATAAATAAATTAGGTAGTTAGGTAACCTTATTCATTATGGATTGTCTCAATCTCGCTAGTTTCTGCGTGCTTTATCTCCTAACTTGTCAACCTCTCCACAATGTACCTATGAGTTTACTTGATCTGGTAAGAGCTAAGTAGTCCAAATACTCCCGACAACATGAAGGAAGTTATCGCTATGTCTCAAAGTAACTACAAAGTCAGACAAAGGTTTAAGCCTCTTTTATTTAAAAAGAACTTAAAGGCATGTTCTTATGCTAACCAAATTAGTTGCAGTTTGTGGTGATAGAATTAAACAAGAACAGTCAAATTCGAATAAAAAGATGTGGACTATTGGTCAAAGACTATACAATTTAATTTTAATTTAAGCTGGCTCAGTTACTCTATCGTCATAACAAATTCAAATGTCAGCAGCGATAATGCAAAGACAAAAAGTTACTAATTATCAGGGCTGGCAGGAACTAATGCAGCTAGCAAGCCGAGATTAAAAACACACTCTGTCTTACATACTAAAAATCTCAGTCTAAAAACTGCCTAAGTGATTTGCATTCTGGGGAGGAAATATAAACAGGAAATTATAGTAAAGGCTGAAATTATAAACAACTGGGTAATTTACATAATAATACCTGTATATATATTTGAAGAATAATTTTCTTTTTCTGTATGTATTCAGTTTTTTTCTTCAACACGCTTACTTTTCATTTTAGAATTTTTGGATTTAATTAAAGATTTCTGTTATTCTAAAAAACTAAGAAATTATGTATAGAAAAAGCTGCTAATTTTATTTCTTTGGTAATATGAACAATCAGAAGAAATATGAAATATATATGGTAAGGGCCAGTTGCAGAGCTGGTGTGACAGAATTTTTAGAATTTAGTGACACACCGCGCAACAAAATCTAGAAATGGCAAAACTTTTACAATTTAGAACAGGCACTGGAAGCAGAATTTAGAAAGGCACTAGTCAGCAAAACTTAGGATCTACAGACATAAGTTTAATATTCCACGTGATTGCACCAGGTGGGAAAATGTCTAAGGTCAGAACTGTGTATGATGCATTAAGTCCTATTAGATGAATCTTTTAAATTGCCAGTTTTCAATTTCTTTATTAATCAAAATATTCTTGTCTATGCTATAAGATTAGAAGCATTTTTAATATTTTCCATGCTTGTGTCTAGTGAAAAGTAGAAAATAAAGGAAAGATAAACATGTTAAGAAAAAGATTCTAATATCAGAAGTAAAACACTCAAATACTATGTTTTCATTGATCTTCCAGATGTTCTCCAAAAAGTAAGGAATTCATTGCAAACTTTCTGTAAAATACATCCATTACGTAGTAATACCATAGAGACATTTTTCATTTTGTCACATTTTTCTAGAATCTTCTGGAATCGTGGATCAATCCTTCTAAATTTAAGTTGCAATGTCTAATGTCCCAAAGAAAAATTACCCCTATCAATTTTGTAACAGCAAACAGCCAGAAATCCTGACGATTTTGGTCGAAATTAAAGACTTTTAAGAACCAAAAATTGATTAAAAAAAACTTAAGGACTTTTAAGGACTCTTAAGGACCGTACGAACCCTGACTGATGCAGAATTTGTATAATTCTTATTAATTTTGAGTGTGATCTAATATATGTTCTTCAAAAGGCCAGGAATAAAAACCTTTTGTTCATTTTTACTGAAGAAGACCTATGTCAGTTATTTCTTAAAACTGACAAGAGATTTTTATTTTAAGCTGATATTTTTGCCTTACTTTAATTTTACATGTTTTTGTCAGTCAAGTATGATAGATTTTTATCTGCTCTTAAATGTTAGAAACATTAATTTTTCTAAACCATGGGTTGTATTAAAATAAAGTACTTTGTAAGTAGATTTAAGCAAAATAAGTATGTTTCACAGAAGACTATAAGTATTACAGAAATATAAATTCTAATTGCATTGGAAGCATATAACTTTAAAATACATAATTACAAATGTTTGATATGTACATATTTGGTTACATGGTGAACTCGCTAATCATACTATAGAAATGATCCTATGAAGTATGATCTTATTTGGTTATATGGTATCTGTTACCATACTGCTTGATAGAGTACTCTAGTGTAATATTTACATGACACATAACAATTTCACTGGCATGTCGGTTTCTACAGCCATGGTAATCTTGTTTGCAGATCAGACATAATATTGGGTACAAATACTTTGTTTTTCTTTTGCCATTTTATAGAGATCATCAGACCAGATAAGCTAAGCAAAATGTGTCCAAATATATAGTTAGGATATAAACCTAACTATCAGTGTTCAGCAGTCTTACCACTCATGGGCTCTTTTTTAGATGATTATGAACTGCATTATAGTACTTAATAATTTATTTTTATCAGGCACATATTTTGAACCACCTTCTAAAGATTCATTTACAAATTCAACATCCGAGAATGGCTTGATTTCTTTGAGTAATTAGAAATGAAACAGAATAACTTTCCTTCACAATAGTACTAGAATCTAATAACTAGATGGTGCTTGTACTGCTGAACTAAACATTCTTTGTTGAGATTTCAAGTGTGACTTAAATTCTATCAGTTTTGATTCTTTTACTTCTTTTCTCCAACATCACATAATCGCAAATTTTGTTTCGTAATGTCTTTTCACATTACATACTTTAAATACAGAGCCAGTTTCTTGATAAGCACATTTATTTGAATTTTTGAACAATAAAACTGGATTTTTCTTCCTCAATTCACTGAATTTTCAACAACAGTACTCATACTGAAAATTTACTATACTGAAGGCACCAAGCAATCAGTTTGTCTGTATCTACAAGGCCAAATATTTTAAACATTATTGTCATGTGATTATTCGAGCCTTGCTGTTATTGCTTTTTACACCAATCAGAAGCTATGACATCATAGCTCCAACATACTTCTATTGATAGCTATTATGAATGGCCATGTTATTTTTTTTATCAGAAGAGCCAGAAAGGATATCTTAATTTTTGCTGTGTCAACCGAAGATATAAAATTATAAATTTCATGAATTCCATCACGGGTAGCAAAATTTTACAAAGAACTCTCAGGCTGGCCCTCCTGTACTAAAGAATGGTATTAATTTTATCACGAAGCGTAATTTATAGACAACCATAACAAAACCATGATTTTGAAATGCTAAATACTTATTTCCTTTCTTTAGAGTTTAAGTACTCCATTTATCAATTATAAGCATTTTTTTGTTAACTCCCATTATTAAAATTGAAGGCTTTCAGAATATTAATACTACTTATAAGAAATAAAATATATTTAATTAATTAAACTATAAATTTTGCTGCATAATATATAAAACTTTACTAGGCAATATAATGTACAAATTTAATCCTGAATTTTCAAGAAAAGGGTGAAGAAAGAGATCCGGTTGATGTGTGACCAGTCATCATAAGTGAGAAGTCTTGTCCACTGCAGTTGTTTCTGAATTGCAGCAGTTCTATTATTCTGCGATTGTTACAGTAAAAAAAAAATTGTGATAACACAACTTCCATTCCGATATAACCATTCCATTATTTAACATAGTTTACTATAGGCTAAAATTATTCAGATGAAAATAATGAAACAAATGAACTTAAAAAGTAATTAAAAACAAATCTGAAATGGTTCAGATTTTAACAATCATTCAAAAGGCCTCTTTTAAAATTTAATATGGTTTATCAACAGAGGTTATCAACAGGTATGACCGAGGTGGAATAGCAAAACATTACTTTCAATATATTTAAAAGGTAAAAAAAAGTATGTAATACAATTTTAGAAAAATATTTAATATTTTTAATTAGATATATCATGAATTAAATGCATTTTTATTTAAATCAATCGGATAAAAAATAATTTTTTAATAACTGCATCATTGTTTTTAATTAGTTTAGTTTGTTAATTAGTAACAGACATATTAAATGTGAAAAATATATCTTGCGTGCTTCCGAATAGCAACAGACTCCAATGAAAAGTGAAACAATGCAAAATAACATTTTGAAACTAATAGCCCTTTGGGGACTAATAATATAGGGTAAACGGCACTCACCACAGATTAGAGATCTATACTATGGTGCTTTTGAAGGGAAATGTGAACTTTAATATTGTTTCAAAAACATATGCTCTTTCTTTGCAATTAAAAAAAATCTGATGTGTACACCACAACTTCCTAGTACGGATTATTAAATTTTACGTACTTTTTCTTGCATTTCATTTAAACTTATGGGATTTAATTAAATCTATTTTCTTGATAGCGCATAAACCATAATAGAATAAATGCAGTCTTCAAAATTCACTACATTTGTTTACCATAGCGACACTCTGGCACTAGGTTCACTTAACAGCATTATTTTTCATTCATTTTATAATTCAGAATGCACAAAATTTATATGTTCTGAAGAATCATCTAATTGTTGCCACATGTTCTATTCAAATACTATAATAAATCTAAAACCATGTATAAAAGAAAGTAAAGAAACACTTTTTCACAGACGATTCAGTATTTCTCATTCAATTAATTCAGTTCTCACTTCACAACAAGGCAAAAATACATAAAAACTCAAAATATCTATATTAAAAATTACGAAGTAAATCTTAAACACTTACTTCCTTGAATAAATTCCAGAATGGATTAAGCATGATTTAATTTGTAATATTAAAAGAAAGCGTTATCTTTGTTATTGCAAAGCCTAGTTTATCTAGATTGGCAACAAATCCATTATTCTGCTAAGTTTTAAATGTAAACAAATATGGCCACCATGATAAAAATAATTAGGCTTAGCTGCACTTAAACAACTTTTAAATTGTTGATAATTCTACAAATATTGCATGCAAATTTACTACAAGCATAAAACTTTAACCGGAAGATAAGAACAACATAATTCAATCATTTTTAAAGCAAAAAATGCACAATTTACAAACATATAAAATAAATAAACTGAGATCACTGAGCTGAGTAACAGAGTAAATATATATACATATATTTATATAATTTTGGTGCGGCCGATTACAACCAAAATTGGAGGTGCACATCTACATGTTATGGCAGTCCTATATACGAGTAGCTTCTGAGGCTACTCGTTTATGAGTTATGCGAGATATTTACGTATGCACAGATGCCACGAAAAATACTCTTTAGGATTAATTTTAAAACAGTTTTATAATTTTTTTTTGGGGGGGGAAGAGTCCTTTATTCTGTCATTACATACAGATGTCACGCAAAAACATCTTAGCAGCAAAAATGTCATAGCAATCAAAAATGAAGATAGCAGTCTGGGTATCATATTTCGAAATATGATACCCAGAATTTACAATTCTTCCCTTTTACATCGTATAAGGAAGTAAAAAGGGGGGAAGAAGAAAAAGAAGAAGCTGTAATAAAGTAAAACTAAGACACCATATTCTGAAGGTTAAGAATTAAGAAATGAAAAAAATATATCAAGTTCAATCAGCAAGAAATGCCACATACTACTGATGCAAAAATGCTTAGCATGGAAACAAGTATACACAGCATCAGTCTTCTAACATACAACTTCTTTTGCTGTACATAAATGGCATCTATTGTTTAAGTTTGCATCCACCAGACACTTGTCCACAAAGTGTGAAAGTGCTAATTGAATACCATATAGTTTTGAATAAATTCAAATCTTAACATGATTTAGTATGTAGACAATGTTGCTCAATTGTATAGTAATATACTAATATATTCAAGTTAACTATTTGGAACCAATTGCTATTAAAATTTAAAATAAAATAAAGTTAGCTGAATACACAATTTATATCTGAAATTCAGAAACTGGTTACTTATGGTAAAACATGTTATACAAAAACAAGCAAATCTGGATTGATGATCGACTATCCTATAAATACAGTTAGCTGAATACACAATTTATATCTGAAATTCAGAAACTGGTAACTTATGGTAAAACATGTTTTACAAAAACAAACAAATCTGGATTGATGATCAACTATCCTACCTATCAATATAATTTAATAAAAACAAACCATGAAAGAAAAGTTTTTAAAAAAATTCTAGTAAATAAATTATTTGCATATTGGCTGAGACAAACAATGATGCAATTCTTTATTTTGTGGTTAAAGATAAGCTATTGACAAATTAAGTACAAGTTCTAATTCACTCAATATCATATCATCAAATGATTATCAACTGATACCATGAAGAATAATGTAATTTTTACTTGCCATTTTGTATGCCAAATATTAAATCAATAGCTTACCAAAAAATAATTGTCATATAATCACAGATCTATTATGATTGCAAATGTAAAACAAAAAAACATGAAAAGACAGAATTCGATTGCAAAGATTTCAAATTTAAAAAAGTGTAACTTAAAATTTTAATTAATATTCTATACATATGTGGACATATGTGTGTGTATTTAAAAATAATCAAGTTTTAAAAGGATTTCAAATTCAAAACTCAGCACTAATGCTGCTGATATGTTACATAATTCAAAGAAATTAATACCATCCAGGATATCTGCTTAATAAACAAAGATAAAATAGCTACAAAAATTATTTAAAATGTAATATGATTGCTATAAAAACTGTCAAAAGTCTTGTCAAAAAGAATGAATATAGATAAAAACTACATTAAAACAATTAGGAAATAAAGATGATGTAGGCAACTGAGTAAATACGGACCACATTCATCTTCTTTATTTCCTTACTTTTATTATTTTAATTTACTTTTTATTTGTGCTCATTCTGACACTTGAACAGCAATATTTTAGGCAAACACTTATGAAAGCTTTTAGGCGTTCCTGCAAAATTTTACAATACAAATTAAGCACGCAAATATGACACAACATTGCCAGTTAAATGGATAATTTATGTTAATTTTTCAGCTAATATTTTAATACCAGGTTATTACACAAGCAAAGTAAACAATTTAATTGATACTAACAAGTCATGAATCTTTGTAAAAAATTAAACATCTCTTCCCAAGTATAAAATAAATAAATAAAAGGGCATGTTTCACTCAAAACGTGGATATTTAAAACTACTTTTATTCAAGTTCTTTTTTAAAACTATAAAAAATCTTAAAATTATATATGAAGATTCCCTCCAAGATATATTAACTATAACAATACAATAAAGAGATGAATATAATGCATGAAAATTCTTTCCCAGCTTTTGTATATATGTACCTAGAAGTGCTTGACACCGTTGGTGACATGACAGACATCAATCTTAAATACAAATTCCATACACATCTCAACATGTCACTAACAGATAATACCAGTGAATGCGAGCATGATTAATTCTTGCGATTAAGCTAAATCACATCACAAAGAGATCATGAACTTGATATAATCCCAGAAGAAAAAAAATCACATGGGATTATATCAGGTGAATGTGGATGTCATGGAGAAAAGGAGAGTCATCTTAACCCTCTGAGTGGCCAGGGTTTTCGCTCAAATTTCCCAAAACTACTATGAGAACAATTTTTTTTATTTTAATGTAAAAACTCTCCTGGATACCTGGATTTGCTTCATACCTGGATTTGCTTTCTTTTGATATATTGCCTTAATTTCTTTGACATATTTTAATATGCATGTATATATATGTTCTTACAGATATCACAAAAATATTCCAGGCGGTATATATACACTGGTGTGCAAAAATTAAGGACGAAGTCAAAAAATTAGCATATCAGCTGAACGAAGAGGCAGAGTGGACAGAAAGACCAATCAGGAGATTAAGTAAGGTGATGTACGGTAGCACATGCGCAGATGTGCAGGTAGACATAATGGAGGAGTGTCTGAGTAGTATAAAGCATGTTGTCAGTGTAAGATCAGTATTTCTGGCAGAGAGATTGCACGCCGTATAGCAGTTAAAATCACACCGAGTTGCTGCCTCAGCGAGAAATTGCGAATAATCAATCTGTTAGACGACATCTGGATGCTTTTACCCGAGGTCGAATCATTGGGAAGTTGGAGGAAGGCTGCAGTGTGACAAGGGTGGCTACAGAGTTCGGAATTGCTCACAGCATCGTTTCACGACTTTGGAGACAATTTCAAACTACAGGAACAGCTATCCGGGGTTTAGTAGTGGTCGTCCACGAGGAACCACATCCACAGATGACCGGTATATTGCCTTAAAGGCCAGAAGAAACAGGCAGCAGACAGCGGGAGAAATCGCTAGACACACGACACAGGCGACTGGACGACCGATATCGTGTTTTACCGTGGCCAGAAGACTGCATGGTGGTGGTCTGTTTGCACGACGCCCTGTACGGTGTGTACCTCTAACGCCTGCCCATCGGAGAAGGCTTTCTCTGTGGTGCCGGGAACAATGGAATTGGAGAGACAATGAATGGGGACGAGTACTCTTTACAGATGAGAGCAGATTCAGTCTGAGTAGCGATTCTCATCAGATACTCATCTGGAGAGAGCGGGGAAGCCGCAATCATCCCTTGAACATCATTGAAAGGGACAGGTATGGAGGTGGCAGTGTTCTCGTTTGGGGAGGCATCATGCTTGGTAGTCGTACAGACCTTCACATCTTCGACGCAGGTTCAGTCAACGGGACCCGTTATTGTAACGAGATTCTTCTTCCATATGTGCGTCTTTTTAGAGGCGCTATGGGTCCGCAGTTCCTTTTCATGGACGACAATGCACCATGTCATCGCACAGTAGCTGCCGAACAGCTCTTAGAGAGTGAGGATATTGAACGTATGGATTGGCCGGCACGATCTCCGGATCTCAATCCCATCGAGCCTGTATGGGATTTTCTAGGCAGCTCGTACCTTACCACCAGTAACGATTCCGGAGCTTCGATTGGCGCTGCAAGACGAATGGGCAGCAATGCCTCAACAACTCATTGACACCCTTATTCTCAGCATGGGCAGACGCTGTGAAACCTGCCTAGCAGTCAGGGGAGATCATATCTCCTATTAAAGACCGGATGTTTCTTCATCACAGGGATGTTTCGGCCTTCAGTCGCATTGCGCTCCAGGCTACTTTTTCAATAAAGCTTCTTTTTATCCCTCTGATTCCTCTTTTAGTAAGTGTTGCTTACATTACTCATGTCCTTACGTATTGGGGATCTTACGGTATTAAATGTGTTGATTTGGAAAGCTTTCGTACAAAGTTATATTGAAAAAACAGTCTCGTCCTTAATTTTTGCACACCAGTGTATATATATATATTGACACTTAGAGGGTTAAGCACTATATCTCATCCAAATCAAGAAGCTTAACAATGAGCTTATATATATAGCCTTGCCGCTTAGACGGTTAAACACTATATATCATCCAAATCAAGCCATTGTTGAAAAATGAAGCCTTGAGTGCCTTCCTGTAATTGTGTCATTAGACACCATTAAAGCATGTCTAGGTATATTAAGCCCATAACAGTTTACCCTGCAAAACAAGTAAATCTACAGTTACATTATCTACTATAAGTGAAAACTTCAAGAAATTTTTCAGCTACTGACATATACCTTTTTGCCATAATTACAATTATTATACTGGAAACTTATAATCCCAAATTGAGAATAATAAATTTTCCTATTACTTAATTTCTTGAAGGCTTTCTGTATAAAATAAAGCATACAAATTTCAAAACCGGTTCCATTTCTTTGGTACAGTACAAAGTCTGTAACCCGGACGTCCATTACCTGAACCTCAAAGCCACAAAGTTACGCATGCACGTTTGATGTGTGCATCCGCTACGCATGTGTGTAAAGCCAGTAAAGTGTTTACTCATGCGCGCTTCTGATAGTGAAGAAAGTAACCACCAGTGTTATTGAAATGTTATTGAAAACAAAAAAATTTCAATTCACAAGTTAGTCGGTATTCTCGACACAGCAATTACAGGACTTGAACAGTGAAACTTTGTAATTGAACAAGAAATTATGTCTGTTTATAGAATTAAAGAGAAAGTATTAGCACAAAAAACGAAACAACTTAAACAACTTCAAGCAATTATGTCTGTTTATAGAATTAAAGAGAAAGTATTAGTACAAAAAAATGAAGCAACTTAAACAACTTACATTGATAGAAATGTTTACTAAAGTAAACAAATAAATATTAAGTTTTTTTTTTTTTTTTTTTTTTTTTTGTAAATTTCGATACCCTTTAGATCATAATTGCTTTTTATTTCATAAATTATGGTTTCATATTTTTAACTGTATAATTTCTGCATGCCATCTTACTAGATTTAAATTGATGATCTATAATCTGGAAAAAACCCTAATCCGGAATCGCCGAAGTCCCGACGAGTCCAGATTGTGGACTTTGTACTGTATAAAGATATTAGCTCTGTTAATCCAACTTTGCCCAGACAGTAACTAGAAATTAACAAATAGATACACAATCTGTTTGTCAACGTACATAACACTTAAACCATTAGTCAGAGAAACATCAATCTGAAAGAAAAACCCTGTTTAGATCTTAGAACAAACTTTTCTTAATTTTTTTCGGTGTGCTTGAAAAATGAATGTCCTAGGCTAAATTTTAAAAAGCACTAGAATAGCATGCACTGGGTTCATTCAGATATTCTGAAAATTTCTGGACTACTCTGAAATTCTGTAAAATTTTCTAGCTATAGCTTAGCACAGTTAATATCAAATAACAGGAAATTTATATCCTTGTTTCACGTCCTCCTTCATGAATAAAAAATAAAAAATAAATAATATAAAAAATTTATATTATTTGTTTTTTAAAGATTGGTTTAATCTTCATATTCAATATGTCTTTGTGATGTGGTTAGCACATACAGCTAGCAAGTGGACAATCTACAATACTATTCCCAACAGAACAAAGCTGAATTTCCATGTTTCCTGCTCCAAAGAAATTTAACACTCTCTATAAAGGGTCATTTCACACTGGGGTTTATCTGAGCTAATGGAGTCAGTTCCAAGTGTCAACTAGCTCTGTTATGAGTCTAGTTCAGATTTTTCAACTTGCTGCTCTATTGGGTAAAACTGGTTTAGAAGGGTCAGCTATGGCAGTTGTCTCCGTAAGCTCAGATAAACCCCAGTGTGAACGGCCTTTAAGGCTGTGTTCAGACGGGGGCATAAGTGGTTAAAGCCGAGCTGCATTGTCAAGGCAACCAGTCTGTGCTACGTCACATAATCTGGTTCAAGGCTCGTGGCACAAGGTTCCAGGTTTTCAACTTAACGCCGAGTTTGAGATAAGAGTCGACCAACCAGAGCGAAGCTAAAACGAAGCGGCTTTCTTTAGATGATTTTGCTGTCACATCGAAGACGGCATTATTTTTAATATGCAGCATATCATATCTGAATGAGTTTTAATTGTATCTGAACGAAATAATGAGTTGATCTCGCAAGAAATCTACGATGATGACATGCATTTTTTAATCAGTTTTTCACGATGAATTGAAAAATATGGATGAAACTTGTAAAGCAAAAGTTAAGCTCAGGATCATGCACGCTGTGTATGATTCTGTAGGTGAATGATCCCATCCATTATTTTTCATTTTATTATGAAAATTCTTTAAAAAATGCATGCTTGCAAAATTTGTATCTTTCTGTGCAAATTATTATTTCTTTCTTTATGTTTAGTATTTTTGGTATAAATTATTACTATCATTTTCTTCCTATTTAATTATTTTTGTATTTAAGAATAAATTTATTGAAAAAGCAAATTGTATTGCTATTTGCTTCAAATCCTGATTTTCTTCTTACTTTCTTTACTTTTCAGATATTGGTCGTAAATAGAAATGACAACATATGTTGAAATTAAACTCTTTTTGGTGCTTTAATATACATGTCTGCCACTAAGTGAAGAATTGTCATAATCTGTCAGCAAATGAAAAATCATTAAAAGTAATTACTTCTGACAACAGACGTGGATGAAATTCACATCTATGACATCTCACAGCAGAGCAGAGTTTAATTTAAATTACTCATATGATGTAAACATACCAGTTTTTGAAAATTAAAAAAAAAAAAAAAAAAAAAAAAAAAAAATTAATGTATGGTAAGTACTGTTTTCTGCTTAACTGCTTTCACACCTGCAAAATGGAAAAATATTATATACAGGCTATCTGTCACCTTATCCTCAAGATTTTTTTTTAATTAGGTATATTTAGAATATCGTATTTCTCCTAAGAGAAATTACATATAAAAATTGAAGAAGGTTTTATATATATAAATATGCATGTGCATGTTTACAGAATAGAGAGTACTACAGTACAATGCAGAAATATTCTATATTGCTTTGCACAGAAATATGTAACAACCAAGTATTGGCCTTTCCAAAAAAATATCTCGACACTTTCGTTCTTTTTTTACCTTCTTCCATTGCCTCTTGGCTTTATAAGAAGGGCAGATAAAAGTGCATTCTGTTGAACCAGTAAAACTTTGTGGTGAGCTGAAAAAGCCACAACACAAAATAACAAAAACAAGCAGAGCGGGCACGGGAAATCAATGGAGCTAGAAAACAGCCTGCAATAGGTGTAGACACATCCACGCATGCGAAAGTTTAGCTTCTCTCATTGGCCACAGCTTAGACCCATCTTGCAGGTGTGAACGGAACTCCCGTATTTTATGCCCTTATGACTATGCCTCTATGCTCTTTATGTCGGCGTCTGAACCCAGCTTAATACTACAACAACTTATTAAAAATAGTACTTCAAATTAACTAAACAAATGGAAAGCAACAAACTCATAATTATGCTTATATACTTTTTCCTACAATTTCTTTATGACATTTTAAGCATATATACTAGATTTATACCTTGATTTGCGAATCATGTCTTAGAATTCTTACTTTGTGAAAATTATGAATAACTGTGAATGTCTGAAAGCATAAATGTTATAATACGCACAGAAATAGATACACATGTTTTAAGTATCCAGTATCATAAATTCTGTTTCTTAACTGATACTATTATTTAACATTTCGGTAATTCCTATTTCACATTAGCCTTATTCTAATATAAAATAATATGCTCTATTTGTTGTTGTTTGTAGCTTTATTCTTTCAAGCATATCTTAGTCAGTAATTAATTTCTAAAATCAGGACTGAAGACCTGTGGATGGCCATAAAATTTAAAAACCAAGAAAAGGATACAAACAGATTTAAAAATAAATAAAAATACACAAATAGATACTAAATCCTCAAATGGGGGGAAAAAACTAATAAATAAAATGACGATAATTAGTTAAATAATAAAATATTGCAGTTCATCTTATTTTAAGATTCCAGCCGAATTTCATACCCGATCCAAAATGTAGGGGATACTTGATGAATAGAAGCATTTTTATTTCCCTTTTCTTTGAATGTTGAAGAACGTCCAAACAAATTCAGTACTGATCTGATGAACAGTAAAAGATCTTTTGCCTAACATATTACAAGTATGACCGTTACATACATAAAAACATTATAGTTTTTCTTAATGCATATTTAAAAAACTTGACAACTTTTCTAATTATATTTACATTATATAAATTAACTAAAAATATCACTTTCTAAGTAAAGATTTAAGCCTCATAATAGATGCATATAAATTCTAAGAATATTCTACATACCTTCTCAGAAGTTTTAATGCATATAAAATTCGTCGGTACTATTCGGTTTCGAGGACCGTAAAAATATTTCAGCGAAAATGTATGCGCAAAAGCGCCAAATCTAGCAAGCGCTCCGATTTAACAGCGCACCAAATCTAGCAATCCTAGAATTGCACAAAAATGGCACTGCGAACACCCTTGACTTTATCTATGTACACATCGAGCTAATTTCACTTAAAAAGTAAAAGAAAATTAACAAAAATCCAATTGTTTTTACCCTTGTAAAAAGTGGCAAACAAATAAGTGAGTGAGCGATTCTGCACTTTACCGAGAATATTTTCAAAGAAAAGACATCATTCATTATAGAAAATTATGTTTGAACAACCAACGAGATAAAATTATGCTTTAGCGATAAGTCGGTAGCGAAATAGCGATGCAGGCGTCCATTCACTTAAGTTTAGCAATTTTTATATAATATGTTATATAAAAATTTTATAACTTAAGTTAATTTATAATGATCTGAAATAGTTATTTTCATGTTTAGCCTTTTTCATATAATAGCCATTCAGTCATGTTTAGCCTTTTTCATATAAATTATAATAATAAAAAAGTATTATATGAAATTAACCTTTCATCTAAATTAAAACATCAATCTTAGATAGTTATTTACTATTATACTTCCTTTCTTGCCACGATTATTAGGGTTGCCGCAATTATTTTTGGCAGCATTGGCATCAACAGTAGTTTAGCGATTTTTTACGGCCCTCGAAACCGAATAGTACCCATTCATCTAATGCCTTAACCAGTTGCATGTAATCAGTGGTTCGCAAACTTTTTTGCCCGCAAGAATTTCTTTCATCATTGCTAAATAATCATTCCCCCCCCCAACCTCCTTTCCGAAACTCAAAAAATATGTTTATTTAAATTAAGATTATTTTTAACGTGTTTTATAAATAAAATAAGAAAATGTGTAGAAAATATAGATAAGTACCAAAACGTGAATAAAATACCTTATAGGTACATAAAAGGCTGATTGTATTACCCCCCTCAAACTACGAAATTCTACGGCTGGTCCACATAGTTCCTTTAAGCATAACTCTTTTTTTTTTTCCTCTGCAAAGGGTAAATAAGCTATTTAAGAATAAATAATTACCTTATCATTTGATAAAAAATATTATACCTGAAAGAAAAATCGGTCAATATATTTTGTACATTACACTAACTCTCGGTTAATAACTTCATTCTTTAAGAAAAGATGAAATATTTTCTTTATATTATTTTTTTTTTCTGAACTCTCTACCAGGAAGGTAAAGGTACTTCCTGGCAGAGAAAATTAAATAGAGCAATCCTAAGAGGTCTGATAAATAATCTTTATTACACATAAGGAATTTCACTTTTAAGCTTTACATACACATCTGAAAAATATGACTTCTTATAAGGTTCTGCTTTATACTACATAAAAATTTGTCAGTATTAGATCTTATAATGGAAAGACTGCATTAGGTCTTCTGAATAAAGTTAATGACAAGCACAATTTGTTTACTGATTTATCTATTATGGAATTCTGATAATCAAATAAAATTTCATTTTATAAAAATATAACAATAATCAGAGATAGTACAGTAATGGAACAAAACAACTTTAAGTACCCCTAATTATAACCAACATAATATAACATTATCTGGAATAGAAATTGAAGTTTCTAATGAGTTCTTAATTGGTAATCTCCATTTTGTGTAATATATCTAACCCATGGAAGGGCTTGGTATCCACTTTTTTCAATGATTTTTAAATACCGTACTTGGATTCCAGATGTTGTGAAGTAAGGGATTTCAAATTTAACTTGAATTGGTGGCTTCCCTTCACTTTCTTCACTCTCCACACTAGGAAGGCCAAAATGAGCACGCATTAAGTACTCTTTACCACCAGGAAATGATTTAACACTCCAAATAATGGCACTTTGCTCTGGAGCATATTTAACATTTCCCACAGTTGTCTTGAATTTGGGTGAATCTGCATCAGTTGGTACAGGAATTATTATTTCTACATTATTTGCTGTGGAACGACGTTTGAACTGACTTTTAGCTTTAACCATGTATTCAACTCTGCTATGAGCATGTCGCTCAATGACAGACTCAATCCAGATCAAAGGCTTCACATGTGTATTTAAGCGATATGACATAAGTTCAAATTCTCCATCAGGAGGAATGAACGAAATGGTGCGGTCATTCTCAAACCTGGACAAACGAACACACTGGTGAAATTTCACATCCTCTAGCTCCACAGATTTGCTCTTTCCCCGGCCAGTACTTTCAAATAAAACTTTATCATTTAGTCCCAAACGTAACTCTGGCATTCCTGAGAGATAAACGCGCATCTTGATGCAACCAACAATTTCACTTCGCAAAACATTGCCATTTGCATTAGCTAAAAGGTTAACAGATTCTATAACATCAAGAAAAACTTCATTCTTTCGGTATTTGATGCCTTCAGACCTCCACGAAACAGCATTTGTTACTGCCATAGGAGGCCTTGGCTGAGCTTCCATTTTATGACTCTCCTGGGTGATAAATTCTTGCAAAATCTTGCTGTCAGTAGTTTGAGGATAACCAAAGTCCATCAGTTCATCAAGCAGCTCATAGATGATTACAAAATTATCCCTTATGCTCTCTTCCTCCAATTCCTTAAAATACTCAATAAAAACTTGAACTATTTTATGCAAGAAAACAAATACAAGTGCTACATTTGCATTTTTCTTTGTAGTAGCTACAAGATACAAATTATTGTATTTAATGTACATAAATGTTATACCATTATGAGATAAGATTGGGGTAACACAACCTTCTTCTTCCTTTTCCATTAATAAGGGCATAAATTTGTCAGCCGATGCCATGTCTATATCTCCACGGTAATTTCTGGAGATAAGGACCTTGCCCTTTAGATCAAGTAAATAAATGGCTGAGGCAGACATTCTGCAATCTGAAAGACCAAATTAATTTATTACTAAAATTTCATTATTTATATTAGCAATATTACAAATAAAGAAACAATATAAAAGTAAATTTTATCCTCTTTACATGTTACTTCCCCAAATTAAACAGAAAACTGGATATAAAATACATTCAATTAATGGTGATATCATCACTTAATAAGCTATTTTTCAAGCTGTGATTTTACAACAGAAAAATAAAAGGATGCCATGTGAGAAAAATTAACCAAACTATTTAAAACTGATTAAAAATATCTTTAAATAATAAATCATACAAAATATTAATAAGAACCATAAAATCTGCTTCGCTTTTTTAAGTATTTTTTATAACAAAACTTTGATCAATACGTAAATTTCTCCAATGATTCACATGATTAATATGGCAAAATACAAAAGGTCTATAATGTATTAGAAGAGGGATGTTTTTGTGAATGACTTCTTAAACGAAATTTTTTTCATATAATTATGCTACACATGAGGAAAACCAAACCATGCAGTCAATCCGTTTGCCTGGATTTGAACACAAATTGAACTTTTAGTATTCAGCAGCCATTTAAACTCAACCATCAGTGCGGCTGTCAAATGAAGTACAGTACAAAGTCTTTAATCTGGACTTCGGCGATTCCAGATAAGGCTTTTTTCTGGATTATAGATCATAAATTTAAATTTGGTAAGATGGCATGCAGAAATTATGCAATTAAAAATATGAAACTGTAATTTATGAAATAAAGAGCAATTATGAACTAAAGGGTATCAAAATTTACAAAAAAAAAAAAAAAAAAAAGCTTAATATTTATTTGTTAACTTTATTAAACATTTCTTTCAAAGCGTGCATGTATAAAGCATACACTACACATAGTTGAAATTAGAAAATTGCAACCAGAAAACTATTTGATGTGTATTCGTGATATTTATAATGACGAGGAATTTGATTTAAATCATATCAAAGACGGAGTACATTGAGATGAAATACTACATTTAGTAAGGAATTATAAGCCGAATAAAATAAAAACATCTGCCCTGAAGATAAGGACTGTGCTGACAGATCAACTTCCAGTTCATTGCGCACCGTGACGTCCCCCCCCCCCGCGCGCGCAGAGCAAATTTATAAACAGATTTCGGAACGGTTAGATAAACAAAGGATATGCCTTTATCTATTTTTTGTAGCAATTTGTTTTTTGTTTGATGGACATCGAAACATGCTTTCGCTTTGTAGATCCTTTGGTAGCTCCAGAATCGGAAATTCTTTTTGACATAATCGAAAGTTCAAGCTTACTTTTATAAACTGCTCTAACAGTCTTCAAAAAAAAAAAAAAAAAAAAAAGCCAGATCCAATTAGAAGATTAAGGAACAATGCAATGTGCAACATTAACTGAAAAAGATAATTAGATAATTTTAGCTTAGCTTATACTGTCCATTATACATTAAACGTGCATGCGTAAACATATTATGCACATGCGTAGACGCATGCGTAAAGGTATTATGTGCATGCATTGACACATGTGCAAAAAGTTTGTAGCTTTGAGGTCCAGATTTAGATCATTCCGAATTATGGACGTCCAGATTAAAGACTTTTGGGCTCTAGTGTAGAATTGGGTGCCCCTTCGATTAGCGACAATTTTTTATCTTTGACTTCTAACTTTGGTTTTGTGTAGCAGCCATCTTGAAATTGTCCCTTCTTGGCATCCTTCAAAAAAGAATCGCCAAAAAACAAGGAGCACTCAATTGTAAACTTTTACTGACTTTTGACTGTACTGATTATTCAATAGCTATGTTGACACAGAATTAATCAACCATTTTAAATCTCCGTGTTGATTTGTATTTATTTGGTTTATAACAAAATGCATTTACATTCTTAAAAATAATATATATTATAAAGTGATTAAGTAAACTGAGAAGTCTTATAGATAGCAATCTGCATTGAAACAGTATCTTAAAACACACTTCTGATGAAGAAAAGCCCCCATTAACCATGCTTAACAATTTCTCAAAATTACATGATTATATATTTGATTTTCACCTTACTTGTGAACAGCAGTTATGTATCCTTCAAGCACAACATGAAACGATTTGACTAAAGGGTAAACTATCATAATCAAATTAATACAAACTAACATAACGAAGTCTTCAAATTAAAATGTTGAAGAAATACAGAGGATACACACAAAGGAATCGTATATTAAGTATTTTTTCGTATTTTGCATAATATCTTGAAATTTAATGCAATAGTATATATAAAGGATGACGAAACTTTAAAAATTCCCCATAAAAATAAAGCACAGTTTAAACCCATCACCCCCGAAAAAAAAAAAACTTAAGTGTGCAAATTCTTTATATGAATACACATATATTTAAAATATTCTCAAGTAACATAAAGAACTAACGTCAAAAATTTTCTTCTCTGATTAAAAATTCTTTAGTTTGATGGCAAATATACTTCATAACGATTTATTTCTGACATATTTATTAAATTTGAGTGACATATTTTACCGAACACCAAAAGCTGATAATGAAAAATCACACCCTAAAATCATTATATTATTTGCATTTCAAAAATTCGCTAACGAATACTTTCTAACTGTACTTAGAAACTGCTAATACTGTCCTAAATATGCTTCAAAGGAAAAATTGTAAAACGTTTGTTTTTACCAAAAAAGTATTTTTACCGTAAAACGTCTGCCGCAGTCTTTCGCGTATTCACTTCTTTCCGTCTCCCGGTCAAAGTTTAGTAATACCTTGGCTGCAGCGCACAGTTTCAATAAATAAGCAGAAATAATGCAGTTTTAACACCGATTTTTTTTCTTCCAAAGGGGTTTAATTAGCATTAATTCACCGCGATTTTAACGGCGTATAATATAGCACTGCTAACATAAGATATAGCGAAAAAGGACTATATAACCTGCTATTAAATAATTTGTTTCATAATTTTGTAACCAAATTATGATAAATGTTCTCCTCTTTATCAACCACTAAGCAGATATTGAAATGCTTACATAGTGAAACCGTTGGCCTTGGTGAAACTGAATATGCTGAAATTATACATAAAAACAGTCTACAGGTTATGATATCGGTTGCACTTATCTCAAGATGATCTTTCGTGGGTAGGGGGACATGTAAATATCATTACATAAATATTATGCGTATCAGAAGCCTTGAAATATAATACAGTATTAATGGTTTAAAAAAGTGTTCGCTAACAGCAAAAGAGAAAATTTTCAAATAAAATAAAGAAAGTGTAATTGGAAAAGTACTGGTGGGCAATATTAAACCGGAAGTGCATAGTTCACGCAAAAGTCTCCTTTGTTAAGGCTCTTATAAAGTAGTGCCATATCCTATAAACATTTCTTTTAAAAGTCTACTATTGATAAACGTAAAAAAAATTAACTGATGATGCAGATTTTTCGAAATGTAGTATCGTTTTTTTCTGAACTACATATTTCCTGTGAGAATGTTTTTGTAACCGCGGTGGCAGGAAATTCGCCACTTCCTGTGAAGTAAATGATTTATTAAACTTCAAAGCGTAAGTAGATTATAAATATTATTTTTGGGGATCTAGTGTTAAAATTGTCCTCTAGATGAATGTGACCTTTCTTTGGGACATTTTCGTGAAGAAATTAGGGCCAAATTTTAGTAATTTATTGAAATGTATACCTGTATCGATAAGGAAATTGGAATCGGAAGTGAGTAATGGCTGGTAAATAAGTGTATGTTTTGCGGTGTATATATATGATGGCCTGAATAACATTTTAAATTGATAAACATGCCGTTGTAAATGATTAATTCGACATCTAAAATATCCTGAACTCATATTAATATCCTTCAATGAATTTTTAATTGTTTCTTTTTCTAGAATACCTTCATGTAGATTTAAATTGCATTAGATATGGATGCACAGAAAGTGTTGACATATCTTGACATGAGTCAGCCAAATAATATAAATCAGGTGAACAGTATTATACATCAGAACAATATCATGCAGCCAAATAACATTCAAACACATACTTCTACTGAACCTACCATTATTACTCTGTGTGTAAATAATCAGACTGCTTCAACTGATGAAAGTGAGTCTAAACAGCCAGCTAAAAAGGGTCGAAAAATTAAATCAAACAAAAGTCAATGGAGGAAAGAGAAAGGAAATAAATATTTGAATAAGCCATATAGAAATTACAAGGGAGTTGAAATTAAAAGCAAAGAATTTGTGGATTATGATTGTCAGTGTACCATGAAGTGTCGTGAAATATTATCTGCAAATGAAAGAGAGCAAGAATTCCAGAAATTTTGGGAACTAGGGTCATATGAAGCTCAGGCAATATTTTTAATTGCTAGGGTTGATGAACAAACAACTAAAAAGAGTGCTAAGAAAAAGAAGGAAAAAGAAAAAAATGATGGCAAAGAAGATGACAACAAAAATGTGGAAGGATCTGGTAGTGATAAAAAAAGTAAAAGACAGTTTTCAAGAACATATATTTTAAAATCTAAACAAGTTTGTCGAGATATGTTTGTTAAGACACTTGGAATTACTTCCAAACGTATAAATACAGCATTGGTGAAGATGCGTTCAAAAAGCCTCATAGATCATCGTGGACTTTCTCAGGGTGGAAAGAATAAAATTAGCGACAAAAGGTATGACGAAGTCGTCGAGCACATTAAAAAAATGCCACGTTACAAATGCAGCCATCTACAAGGAAAATTTGACTCTGAATTCTTACCACCTGAGTTAAGTTTATCCAAAATGTATGATCTCTATAGTAAAGAAGTTCAACAGCCTGTAAGCCTTTCAATGTACAAAAAAATATACTATGGAAAATTTAATTTCAAGACAAAAGGTGTGAAGAAAGATATATGTAACATTTGTAAAGGGGATAGAAAGGTAAAGAATGCAGAAATGAAAAAACAGCAGACAAGAGAAAAACTTGCTTTGCATTGTCCAAACAACCAAGTTATGTTGCAAGATCAGTATAGGCCTAATTTTATTGCACCAGCACCTATTAATTGCAATCAATCATGGTTACCTCCTCCAAATTTTCAAATGCCGCAGCACAATCCTGCACATTATTTTGATCAACCTATGGTGTATGAATAAGTTTTGTACAAAAATTGCTTTCACCAATTTTTTTTTTTTCTTTTTTAAATTTGTAACTGCAAAATTTAAACTGCCTATTATTACCTTGTATCAGGGTTGGTAGTTTTAAATGAAGCATTTAGTAGCAGTTTTGTATCCTTGTTATGTGGAAGTGTAATTGTATGTGTCCATATATCAAAAAAATTTAAACAAATATGTATTTTCATCATCAAATTCTCGCTTAATTTTTGAACATATGGGATAAAAGTAATTCATATTATTTCATTAGTATTGTAATGCTGTGACCTATTTTATATTCTCAATGTGTAGATTAATGAACTATAATATAAAAAAAAGTTCAGAATTTTTTTTAATTAAATAGTTTAAACATTTATGATATAATTTTGATGTTAAATAAAAAAAACTTGGGAAACTATTATATGCGCCCTCAGGTGGCCAAATGCGGTGACAAATTTCTTGCCAAACATTTTTAGCGAGAAACTCCACGCTGCCATATTACTATATAAATTTTTTGTCTACATTTCGAACTTTAAGCCTAAAATGTCTAAAAAAAGGGGGTTTTCACACATGCAAAAACCACGTTTTGAACACGCAATTTAAGCTAAAAATCCGAAACAAAAAATTTAGATAGCAAAAATGTAAAGTTTTTAACCAAAAATATTTGACAAGAATCCATGTACACAGCGATATGTTTTAACTTAAAACAAAATCTATGAATTGCACAATCTAGGCAGCAAAAGAATCTATGAACTACGCATACCTCACTTTAATAAATTAACATAACAATAATAAATTTCAAAGAATACCATGTACACAGCATCCTGCTTAAAAAAAATCTACAAATTGCACAATATATGCAACAACCGAATCTACGAACTACGCACACCTCGCTTTAATAAATGAACATAACAACAATAAATTTCAAAGAATACCATGTAGACAGCATTCTGTTTCAACTTTAAAAAACGTCTACGAATTGCACAATCTATGCACTAATCAACGAAATAAACTAAAATGAATTTCAAACAATTTAAAAAAAAACCATAACGACAGAAATTCATATTAAAAAACCAATGAACGTAACATTCTACAAAATAAGAACAAGAATAAAATGCACTTACCATGAATTAATGCTTTTTCGAACAGCAGAAATAACAATTTCATACCGCCTTTAACATGCCGCCACGTAATCACTATCCTATTTATATAACAGCCAGACACACTATCCAGAAAATTCATACTGTGGTTCACAAATAAATATTCAAAACCTTCTTTTCCTAAATTCTTGTAAGATTTCCAGCCATCTGAAAAAATAAATGTACAAGGCTCAACCCACTCTTTAATACACTGTATCAGCATTTCTTTACTTCTATCATGCACAGCCACTAAAAATAATCTTCGAGACCCTCTTGTAACCACGTCTCTCATTGCAACATAGGCCATTTCAAACATGCACGATACGAACCAACGAGCAATTAAACCACTTCCAGCAAAAGAGTTTTCAACGCCAAAAGGGTTGCCATACAACATGTAATCGCGCCTAGTGCAGAACACATATCACCACATTAGGTGATCTTAGGGTGCATATAAGAGTAGAGCCAAAATTGGGGATATCTAT
Source organism: Stegodyphus dumicola (assembly GCF_044657685.1). NCBI lineage: Eukaryota > Metazoa > Arthropoda > Arachnida > Araneae > Eresidae > Stegodyphus > Stegodyphus dumicola. The sequence goes on from NC_140776.1 coordinate 44,435,078, forward strand.
TAGAATAATGTGCCTAAAAAGGGAAAATTAGTACAACATCCAAGTTAAATAATAGACATCAGTGTTTATGTTACTACTTTCATCACAAGTAATGACAATTTTAAATAGTTACTGTTTTGTATGGAAAAAAAAGGACCAGTCATAAATAGAGCTTTGCCACTTAGAGGGGTTTCATGTATACTAAATTTATTTGCATATTCTTAACCCCATTCTTCTTCAGATTTTATTGCTTGAAAACTGTGAAGGGAAAAATATGCTTTATATGCTATTTCTGAAGAGATGGCATAGATGATAAACATAACGCATTAATATGCAGTCAAAAGCCATTAATTCGGACCTCAAAGCTAAAAACTTTCTGCGCATGCATTGACGCCTGCGCATAGGCGTTTACGCATGCACGTAAGACCTTTACGGCTTCGAATAAGCGTGTGCGCATGCACACAATATGTTTACGCATGCGCATTTAATGTATAACAGAAGGTATAAGCTCAGCTAAAATTTTCTAATTCAGTTAATGTTGCAAATTGCGTTGTTTCTTAATCTTTGAATTGGATCCGGCTTATTATTTTTTGCAGACTGTTAGAGCAATTTTATAAAAGTAAGCTTGAACTTTTGATTATGTCAAATAGAATTTCTGATATATATTTACTAATATGTGAAGGATCTACAAAATGAAAGTATGTTCTGAAGTCCATTAAACAAAAAGTGGAATTGCTGCAAAAAATGGATAAAGGCATATTCTTTGTTTATCTAAACTTTGTTTATCTTTACGGCACACAATGAATTGGAAGTTGATCTGTCAGCACTATCCTTATCTTCAGGGCAGATGTTTTTATTTTATTTGGCTTATAATTCCTTACTAAAAGTAGTATTTCATCTCGATGTACTCCGGCTTTGATATGATTTAAATCAAATTCCTCGTCATTATAATTCGCTTCCGATAGCGAAGGAAGTGAGGTTAATCTTTGGATTATGATAACTTGGCAATTTTTTGTTGAAAATTTGGCGACCAACCCTGCTACATTAACCTGCTAGTTTTTGTTTGGACGCCATTTTGTTTTCATGAAGTAAAGGCATGTTTTCTTTTCTTTTTTTATTCAACATTTTTTTCCAACAATCTGCTAGCTGAATTGCGCTTATGCTAGAACTTTTATGGAACAAAAGTGCTTAATCATGACGAAGATTAGGTGCAAAATTGGGAGAAAGTGGAGAATCACAAACTGCTTGTGCGTTTTTAAGAATTGCACATACACGGTATCCATGTACACGTCGACCTATTTTCATTTAAAAAAATCTCAGAATTGCACAAAAATGGCATTGCACACACTCTTGACTTTATCCATGTACACTGCTAAAGTCCTAGCTAGTAACCTTTATCGCCTTACCAAAATGTCGCCAAACTACCTGTTACCATATTCCAAAGATTAGCCGAAAGTGACAGAGGTTATTGAAAACGAAAAAATTTCGATTGACAAATTAGTCGGTATTCTCGACACAGCAATTATAGGACTTGAACAGCGAAACTTTGTAACTGAACAAGAAATTATGTCTGCTTATAGAATTAAAGAGAATGTATTATCACATAAAATCAAAGCAACTTAAACAACTTGCATTGAAAGAAATGTTTAATAAAGTAAACAAATAAATATTAAGCTTTTTTTTTTGTAAATTTTGATACCCTTTAGATCATAATTGTTCTTTATTTCATAAATTATGGTTTTATATTTTTAATTTTATAATTTCTGCATGCCATCTTACCAGATTTAAGCTGATGATCTATAATCCGGAATCACCAAAGTCCCGACGAGTCCGGATTAATGACTTTTGACTGTATTATGTATTTTGAAGGACTTACTAACATTAACATTTATTTTACTTAGACAAAATACCTTTCTATTTGTGCATGAACTTTGTTTATTATATATTGGATGATTCTAAATTACATATTGAAAAATTAGGGAAAGAAATATGCGAGTAAATAGGATATTTAATAAATTTTTTTATTAGCTGACATTGTTATTGCAGATCTACCTATAAGATTAATTTACTTATTATATTTACTTGCATGTTCTGACCTCCATCTTGTAGTACTTTCATATTGTGTTCTCCTTCTTGTCCAATTTCGCAAGATTCCTACTTGCCTGAATTGATAATTGTACAATTTTTTTTTCCCAATATCAGAGAAAATCTAGAACTTTTTCTGAGTCAGGGAAGTTAAAAAGGTCTATAGATTAGTCTTCTCAAATATTAAAAAGTTCAAGTTTTAAACTGTAATGTATAAACAAAAGTGGTCTTGACAAGAAAAATAAATAAATAAAGAGATATTATAATATTTGTTTGTCTTGTCCAAAATATTTTACTTGGCTCATATTCGAAACAATTTTATTAACTTGTAACTTTCCTCTCAACTTCAACTTTTTCTTACCTAATGAGTTGTTTGTTCTTCTTTCAAAATGTAAGTATTCTGTTGCTCCTCATCTTAGATGTGCAATTCAGAAACAAGTACTTCAATTTAGAAGTGTGTGGTTTACTTTATAGTAAATAACTGCGTAATTAAAACTTTTTCAATCCAGCATAATCACTAACATTTCATTTTAATTTTGAATCGCCATAGGAGTAATGTTTTCTATAAATGGTATTTCTTTTTAAAATCCTATATATATTTTTCTGTATGATAATAAGATAAATTAAAACTTTTATAACATTCGTATTGCATTTCGTAATAAATTCATAAAAATATTCAATTACTCTTACATCCTTTTTTAACTGGTTCATTATATTTAATCTGGAAATATGTTTTCTTTGATTATGGCAAATCAGAGGAATTAAAAGCTAGATTTCAGTGGGAAGACGGTCTAAGAATGGGAGGAGAAAATTGTATGGTATATTTCATTTCTGAAGGGAAGTATTAAAGGAAGGACTTAGCTGATTAAAAAGCTCAGTAAAAATATATTTTGGGGTGCCCCTTGGCAAAAATAAGCGATTGGCCAGAAAGGCACAAATTCAAGATGGCCGCTACAGAAAACCAAAAAAGTTAAAGAATTGCACAACTTGGTGTCCATGTACACATCGATCTATTTTCGCTCAAAAAAACATCAGAGAAGTGCACGAACTAGGCATTGTATGTTTCCTTGACGTTGTTCATGTACACATCAATCTATTTTCACTTTAAAAAAATCAGGAGAATGATGACATCATATAATGTTAAAATAAAGTTACTCATCATCAAAATTGAACAAACTATCGAATCTCAATAAACTGTGTTTTAAATCACAGAATGAAGTAACATAAAAAAGAAAATACATGTATAGCATATGCACACTATAAAAAGGAAATAATCGACTTACCATATTTAGAAATTTCTGTGTCTTCAGTCTGTGGCACACAAAATTCCTTAACAGGATCCAAAAGCTTTCAAAAATTATCTCAATTACAATATACATACTACAGTCAAAAGTCGTTAATTCGGACACCCATAATTCGGAATGATATATAATTCGGACCTCAAAACTAAAAATTTTCTGCGCATGCGCCGCGTTGACACATGCGCATAGGCGTTTACGCGTGCACGTAAGACCTTTTACCACTGCGCGTATGAGTGTGCGCAAGTGCAGAATATGTTTTTGCTTGCGCGTTTTATGTATAATGGACGTATAAGCTAAAATTATCTAATTATCTATTTCAGTTAATGTTGATGATTGCGTTGTTCCTTAATTTTCGAATTGGATCCGGCTTATTATTTTTTGCAGACTGTAAGAGCAATTTTATAAAAGTAAGCTTAAACTTTCGATTATATCAAATAGAATTTCCGATATGTATTTGTTAATATGTAAAGTATCTAAAGCGAAACTATGTTTTGAAATCCGAAATCTGTTTATCAATTTCACGCTGCTCGGCGGGGGGAACGCTACGGCGGGCGCGTAATGAATTGGAAATTGATCTGTCAGCACTATCCTTATCTTCAGCGCAGATGTTTTTATTTTATTTGGCTTATAATTCCTTACCAAATGTAGTATTTCATCTCAATATGCTCCGTCTTTGATATGATTTAAAACAAGTTCCTCGTCATTATAATTTGCTTCCGATAGCGAAGAAAGTGACAGAGGTTATTGAAAACAAAAAAATTTCGATTGACAAATTAGTCGGTGTTCTCGACACAGCAATTATCGGACTTGAACAGTGGAACTTTGCAACTGAACAAGAAATTATGTCTGTTTAATAGAACTAAAGAGAAAGTATTATCACATGAAACGAAGCAAAACTTAAACAACTTACATTGAAAGAAATGTTTAATAAAATAAACAAATCAATATTAAGCTTTTTCTTTTTGCAAATTTTGATACCCTTTAGATCATAATTGTTCTTTATTTCATAAATTACGGTTTCATATTTTTAATTTTAGAATTTCTGCATGCCATCTTACGAGATTTAAACTGATGATCTATAATCCGGAATCGCCGAAGTCCCGACGAGTCCGGATTAACGACTTTTGACTGTACCATCACTGCATAAATTCACAAAAATAAGAGTAAAAAATAACCACCATAATGTCGGAATGTTGATGGCACTTCTTGCATTATGTTTTTATTTTATTTGGCTTATAATTCCGTACCAAATGTAGTATTTCATCTACATTTGGTATCCATCTTTGATATGATTTAAAACAAGTTCCTCGTCATTATAATTCGCTTCCAATAGTGAAGAAAGTGACAGAGGTTATTGAAAACGAAAAAATTTCGATTGACAAATTAGTCGGTATTCTCGACACAGCAATTGTAGGACTTGAACAGCGGAACTTTGTAACTAAACAAGAAATTATGTCTGTTTAATAGAATTAAAGAGAAAGTATTATCACATGAAACGAAGCAACTTAAACAACTTACATTGAAAGAAATGTTTAATAAAGTAAACAAATAAATATTAAGCTTTTTCTTTTTGTAAATTTTGATACCCTTTAGATCATAATCTTTATTTCATAAATTACGGTTTCATATTTTTAATTTTGTAATTTCTGCATGCCATCTTACCAGATTTAAACTGATGATCTACAATCCGGAAAAATCGATAATCCGGAATCGCCGAAGTCCTGACGAGTCCGGATTAACGACTTTTGACTGTACATACCAATAGTAGGCTAGTTGTTTTTCAGTATAATCTCACTGAAATCAATGTTATCCATGCTAATTAATGCATGAATAACCAGCTAAGAAAAATAATCCAAAAATAGTTCAGTAAAATTTTAATCTATAATTATTGTAAAAAATTATGTCTAAAGAGATTTTAAATGAACTGTGTTCGGTGTAAGATAAATTTCAATCAATAACAAAATTTACAAATTTTCAGTGTTTCTTTTGGAAAAAGATTGCTGTACCCCCCCCCCAATCCTTTTTTGAGGAAAGGCACCCAGGTTGACTTTTTTTCAGAAAAACACTGCACAAAACTCTGGCATAAAATCATATAATTCAACAATGTACCAATACTTGATGATACCCTTTGTTATTTTGCCTTCATTTTTCTCTTTATTGAGTCATACATAAAAAAATGTCTTGATATGATAAAATTTGTGTTCATCTCTATTTTTATCCTCTTTTGTTTTCAGTTCTGTACTTTTTTCAATTATCTTTTAATATCCTTGAGATAATTTCAATCAGGTCTGTTGTAACTTCTTAGTCAGCAGAATCATCATAATTTATATTATCAGGATTGTTCCTCTCGAGCCATGAGGAAGCATATAGTTTCATATCCAACCCTAGAAATGAAATTCATTGCATGAAAAAGTCTGGAGATTTTTCATCTTTTGCAAGTGTAAATCTAAAGACTTTTTTTTTAATTAATCATAAATTATGTATAATCACATGAATCAAAATTTATTTTTGAGACTTTCACAAAAGAATATTTTTTAAATTGTCTTAATTACAATTTTCTTCTTAGTAATAATAATAAATAAGATATGTAAAATTAAAACTATCAGAGAAAGTATACATTGTTTCTTTTTAGTGTAATTTCAGTGTCAAAGTATGTAAGGACACTGTTTAATCATTGGAAATCCAAATGTTGTAAAAAATCATGTTGTCTGAACCACTGTAAAATTTACTATGCTGTATATTTATTCATATAAATTACATATTGAAAGTTTAATGTGTTAAACTAAATTAGTTACTGAAAGGCACTGTCATTATCATACAGTAATATTTGCTGTTAATAATGACATAAAAATAGTTTTTCTTCCCCCCCTCCCTCTTAATTACATTGTTTTAGGTGTTGGAAAGAAGAAACATTGCCTCCAAGTGGAGTTGTAAATTTTACAAAGTAAGATCGAAAAGGGATGCTTTTATGAAGAAATTTTAAAGCAAAATTATAAAATATAAATTATATAACAAGCTTATGGTGAGGAGAAATGGAACCTGTAAAAAAATCATCAATGCAAATCAGATTTATAACAAAACCATCAAAATGGATGAGGCTTTCTACTTAGCTACAAATGAACAGACATTTTGAAATGGTTGTTTTAATTTGCCTAAAATATATGTACAAGTTTTTAATATTTGTTATTTGCCTCTATTATTTATTGCTATCATAGTGCGAGAAACATACATACGTTTATGCAGATTCTTCATAATTTAATTTCTTTAAATATAATTCAGGGTTGTATTATTTGGTGGCAACAATTTAAAAAGTGATTCGCCGTTTATATTGAATAAACTCAAAATGCCAAAATGAAATTAATAGCCCTTCTGAGCTAAGAATATATACATATTTTTTACTTAATTCTTTATATATAAAATTATGGCTGATATATTATTCAATTAAAAAATCACTTTCTTATGCTTCATTGAATTTATTTTATTTATTCCAGTTTCTTGTAATCTAAATTTAATAATTTTTTATGACCTTAAATTCATACAGCCTCAGATTTTCCGTCTTTTAGTATGTAATTAAAACAAATGATCTCAGTATATTATATGCAAGAATATGTATTGTAAAATCTTTATCTAGGCAATGGCTTTCTTGTGTAATTTTCAACAAATCATGGCACAGTATAACTAGTTGTATTTTGAGAAATAAGAAAGTTTTTTTTTTTTTTTTTTTTTTTTTTTTTTTTTTTTTAAAGTTTATAGATATACATGTGTATTGTAACATGATTTGTAAAGGCTTAAAATTAAGGAATTTTAAAATTTATTTTAAATTATATTACAGTATTGATATATATTGAGATATAAATATGTATATGTAATAGATTCTTATACTTAGTAACTTTTTATGTAGTATTTATTTTATCCTTTAACTGCAAAATATAGTTCCTCTGATTTGAAATGACTTTGTCCTTTGTTGGAGGGAGATCTGCTATATTTGTACTGTATCTAATTTGTATCGAGTACCATAAGCACAGAATACTAGGTACCTACATATTTTCCTGTTGACCATTTTTGGCAAACAAAAACTGTCACCAGAGGGTGTAGTTTTGTGCAACATCAGGGTTTTATATGACTGCCAAATTAATTTTATCTTAGTAAGCCAATTTAGTTTTTTTCAGGATGGATAAGTTAACAGTTGTTTCTCTATTTTGCAGAGGAAAAATTTTGGACTGTTCTGTGCATAGCATGCTGTGGACTATTTACAAAATTGTGAGACATTAATAAACGTATTCACAACACTAAAAAATTCTGAAGTTGGAGAAAATGGCATCATAAAAACTGTGCAACTGAATGAGATCACTTAGATTCATATTTGAGAGAATTATCTTATGCTCAGCTCATAAATAGGATAACCATTTGTAGCTATTTTAAAAGCCATTTGGAAATTTCAGCTGCCAGATTGATTTGCTATATTTTAATGAATTTATTTTTCAGGTAATCTTAAAGCTTGAGCTCATATTTAATCAAGGTTTTTTATGCTGTATTTATAGCTTGTATTCAGAGCTGTATTAAAGCAAAATTAGCACATGCTTAGGGCATCAAGGAAAGGGGGCACTGCAAAAATTTCCCATTCTCGGTCTTACCGTGGAACGCATGGTGCAACTAAACCAAGACCGAGAGAGAAAAAATGGGGAAAAGACAGGTGCAAATATATGTAGGGGGCACTGTTTTAAGTGCTTAGGGCCTCTAAAGGTCTTATTCTGGTCTTGTTTGTATCTGTTAATTATATAGTTGATAAAGAGTGATATTTGATTTTCTAACTAAATAAAGAACAACCTGTGACTTCAAACTTCTGCTGGAATGAATGACAAAAGTTTGATGAGATCTCTGCCAACTTTCATGGTTCATAGAAAAATATGTAGATACTGAATATCGATATGATGAAGCTCTTAGTGAAAATGTTCTGCTGTAAAGATTTTTATTTCCTATTCCCTAAGGCCTTTTTGTGTGTGTGTTTTTTTTTAAGTAAACCTTAAAGTAATAAAAGGGGGTAGAATTTTCCCTTTCAAATTCATGATTGGGAAGAATTAATATTCAGTTTATTCTCCTGTAACAACTGTCAACAGAGGTATAGTTCAGTATAATTTGGTATAGAATAATATAAAAGATATATTCCATTGTCATATTTGTATAATTTTTAATATGCCTATAGAGAAGATTTTTGCTGTTCTTATAGGATAATAAAAGATATCCTGCAATGCAAATGCTGTAATATAGTCAATTTACATTAAAATTTCACAAAATTTATCAAGATTAAATTTTGAGTGTACCTATTGAGACATTAAATGTATTAATATAAGCTTACAGTTAATAATCATCTTTTATATGCTACAGAAAAAAAAGAATTTTTCCATATGTGGATGATCCAAAGTACATGAAACAATATGGATTATTTTTTCACTTTCATATATTTATTTTGCCGTTTCCATTTCAATGATCAAATGAGAAAAAATATATCACAGATAATTTAATCAGTTTAGAATTCCCTGTGAATTTTTTGCCTCATCTTTGATGTTTTGTGATGTGATTAAATAATTATTTTTTACAGATTAGGAAATTTAATGTGAGGCATTTTCAAAACATGGATTTCAGTTTTAATTTCTTGTTAATATTTTCTAGAAATGCATTTATTTTTTGTTTTGTTTTCAGTATTAATCCTCTTAGTGCACAGCAATTATGTTACATACATGACTAAAAAATCTTTGGCAGATTTAATTGCAAATCACATTTTGTGTATTCATAATTAGTTATACTATTGAGAAAAATAATAGTAATTTAAAACCCAAAAAATATTAGTCAAGTTTATATTAAATGTCAATAATAATTAATATTTTGTAATTTAGGGAACATGGTAAAATCTGAAAATTGTGAAAAATATAATATGAAAGAAATGGTAATTCTGAAGTATGATTAAATTTTATTCAATTTATTATTTTAAAATCCTAAATTCTGATTTGCAAATGGAAGTATGAATGAAATAAAAGTTATCTAAAATGAAAACTCAAAACTGATAGATTTGTCTGCCTCCAGAGTCTACATTGAATAGTGGAGGGCAACAATGCATGAGGCTATTCCTGCTTATGTGAGTGATGGAATCCTAATCCCCCCCAATCATACACACATTTACATTAGTCTCTTGCAGCATGTATACATCGTGGAAACTGGCAATAGGATAAATTAGTAACCTTTACAGATCTAGAACTATTATTTTTATGACTGGTAGCTCAGGCATTGGTAATGAAAAAAATCAGTTGCCTTTAATGGAGCTCAAACTGTAGTTTCTACAGTGGATGGCTCAGGTGGGGTATTGGTACTCTCAAGTCCAACGTGGGTTGTGTATATTGTTGCATATATTTTTAGATATTCAGGCATCTAAATTCTGTTAAGTATGACCTAGCCTGTCACTTGCAATCGGGCATCTCTCAGAATTATCTAACTTCCAAGTGACACTAAAAAGAAAGCTCTCAGGTTTTAACATGTAAACATTACATTTTTATATACATATCCTCTACTTTTACTTTATAGCTGCAAAATATATACTAATGTAAAATAGGTATAATTTGAAGTTATAATTCATTTTTAAATGTCTAGAAGTATTTTTTTTTTTTTTCATATCCATTTCATATCTATGTTAATGTAATTTTCATTTCATCCGGCACGTATGTGATTTTTGGCAAAAAGTTTGTTGACAAGTATAAGTTTTTCAATGTCAATATTTTTTCGAATTTTGTTCAATGAAAGTTTGTATTGAAATAATAAATTGAAAAATAAAGTTAATGTTGATGTAATATCTGAAAGGGAAGCATATTTGAAATATAAAACAAAACTCACTATATGTTGAGGAAAAAATTGAAGGTGTATTAGTGTACAGAGTAGTCTGAACAAAAGATTATTTTTAAATTATTTTAATTTTTCTTGAATTATATCTATTTAATTCTGAATTTTTCTTCCAGTTTATGCCATTTCATTGTTGCAATAGTTTCTACATGTAAGTATCTAATAGCCATATTTTGCTTGTGTCAACCACTTTTTGTTACTATTTCTGAATAAAATTTTTATCTTTTACTGATAGTTTGCTTCAGTTGTTCCAATGGATATTGCTCCAGAAGAGAAACATAAGTTTATTAGTTAAATCAGTGCACTCTTATGACTCAACATCAGTTAGGTATGTCGAATAAGTGTTGGAACTGTTAACAACATTCTTCCAAAATATGCAAATATTATGAACCCCCTCCTATGTCCTCCTGAGTAGAAAATGTACACCATATTTACTCGTGTATTTCTTCTCCTTTTCCAACTAATTTTACAACTTCGAAAGAGGGATCAAATATGCAGTGTATGCTATTTCTAAAGAAATGGCTCAAATAGTAAACTTAACAAATTAAAAAGTACACCTAAAGACATGCAAATGTTGTTATATTATGTATTTCAAAAGACTTATCAATTTCAATAATATTCTTGACAAAATAATTTCCTAATTATGTATCCATTTTACTTTATTACCATAAATCAGAAGTTTCTAAATTCTATGCTAAAAACTTGGCAAAGGGAGATATACGAGTAAATACAATATTGGTTTAGCCTCTTTATAATCAAGCGAAAGTAATTAAAGACTTGATGAGGTATTGACAAAGTAAGTTTTTCTCCATAATGTTTTAATTAATGATATCAAAATATTTTGATTAATAATATCAAAATGTTTTGAATAATATTCAAAAATTGTAATATTAGCTGTTGTGCACTAAAGGGGTTTAAACATTTTTTTTAAATTTTATTTATTGTTACATATTACAAAAGGGAATGAATTTCCAAAATATTTGCAATGTTTTCATTTTTGTTATTTGTCTGTATGTGAGCCATATATTTATAAATATAGTCCTGTATATTTATTTATGTTTAATATTATTATTTTTTAAAGATTTGTTTGTCTATATTTCCACAATATTGTGATACTATAATGCAGTTTAAACCAGGAATTGTTATGTCCTTCAACAATCACAATAAAACATTGATTTCATCAGTATTTTTGCATATTTCATTATTGAAGTTACACTGAATTAGCCACTGAAATTACATCTGCACTTTCTCTCATAATTAATTGCAATTTGCATAATTGAAAGAAAAGGCCTAAGCCAATAAAGCATTAGTCAAGCATATATTATATATATATATATATATATATATATATTAATTAGGTAGGTAGCAGAAATTTTCCGAGTAATTTTTGTTACATATGTTCGAAAGACAAATCCAGTAAAATCCATATAATGTTTAAGCTCAACATGACAGACATACTATTTTCAAAAATATATTTTAACTATTCAATTTATCATGCTAAGAATCCATAATCCATCAAAAGTAGACACTTTCATCTATCCCACGTTTTTTAAGCGACAATAATTTTTGTACGAAAGGTTTTATTACATTGTAAATTACCATTATGTAACTTTACTTCACAGATGTATATTTTTAGTGATTTAATTCCCATCGAATTCATTCATATTTTTAATAATTGTTTTTGGTTTAATTTTTTTAAACCCATATAGTGAGGCTTCGCTGTAGCATTTTCAGCATCCAAGGCAATTAGTACATTTGGTCCTCCATGTAAATTAAATATGTTAGTAATTCAAAGCAAAATCTACCTTTTTTTACCTAATTTAATTAATGCTTCTCACCTACCTAATTTAATTAATGCTTGTCAGAGAAATTTACCTCTCTCCTCTGAAAATTCACATCCTAGGCAGCTGCATATTTTACTTATGCTTGGAACCAGTACAATATATGATTAACTATAACCATCAATTTTATCTTTCTTTCTTGAAGTAATATTAACTTTAATTTGTCTCTTTTTCAGTAAAAGTTGAGCATTTTATCCAGTTCTGATGGAAAAATCAAAATAAAAATGAAGAACGTCTACAGTGCTATTTTTTCAATTCTTATATCCTATTGTAAAATTATTGTTTGAGTTCTTGTGTCAATATTTATGTGATTTCTTAAAAATTGTGTATATCATACAAAATCGTTTTTTGTTCTTTTAATGGAATGAGTGTAGAAACCTGTCTTGTGTTCTTGATATTTATTTTTAAAATACTATGAAATTAGATTTATTAAAAGTTACTGAAGATTTAAACTTTTTATTGTAAAGATATGTTAATATAATGATTTTATATATTCCTTTTTGTATCTGTAATTTTCAAGCTTGTAGTGGGAGAATGATTTTTTCTTCTTTTCCTTCCCATAAGCATGTTGTATTTCTCTAAGTATGCCATTATGACAACAAGCTTTTATGTTGTTGAACAGTATGAATTAACTTTGTCAAGACGATTCAAAGTGTTTATCTGACATAGTGTACTTAATTATCTTTAATTTCAGTAACAGTACTTCGGTTTTGCTTAAAACGATGTTAATATCATCTCATGTGTAATCATATGTGTAAATTTCTTTGTGAAGACGTAATTGCTAAATTGCAACAGTTGTTTATGAATATTTTTGTAATTTACTGTGATAAGCTATTTTTACTGTACCACGAACAATTTTAAATGTTTTCCTTGTGAATTAAATTCCCTCATAAGCGTCATTATTAATATCATATTGCTGAATTTTCAGTTGTGTATTTTGAATATAATTTATGTATTTTGCAGCTTGAAAGACAATTAAAATTCATAGGTACTTCAAATTTAAAAGGCCACTGGAGATACTTAGCTTAATTTATATTTCATTAGCAAACTGTAATATAATTTCTGAAATGAGTAAAAATAAAAAGATCTTACATCCATACAAGAGGAGTTGGAATGTGTTTTTAATAATATGTAGTGATAAGGATTCTCGGATAGTTTTCTCAATTCCTTCCCTTATATCACTAATCAAAATTTCTTATTTATCATTCTCTGAGGAAATTTTATTTGTCATATATCCATATATTCAAGGTTCATCCATTTCTTTTTAAAAAATACAACTCGTTAAAAATTCTTAATTTCTGCTAGAATTTAAATGATTCTTAATATTGCTTAAATGACATTTCTCTGTCTTTTTTATGACTGCTGTTCTGAGTGTAAATTAAAATTTTAAATAAACGTGGAATTCCAACTGCGTGGCTTAATGGAACCATTGCATATTGGTGTTGTAAACAATGAAAGCAATCAGGTATTTCAGAACAAAAGTTTTAGTTTGTTCACAACTTTTTAAAGCAAATGTTATCAACAAAAATACTGTCTGTCAACATTTAAAAAAAAATTCTTGGAGTTCAGTTTTGAGCTTTTGGCCATACTTCAACCTACAGTGATGAGAGTATGCTTTGTGAAATTCATGATTTAATGCAATGTAGTCACTGAATCCAGAAATTCTTTTAGGATACGGGTATAAGATGTAAATAGAGCACACATAAAAGAAGGAGAGGAGCTATTTTAAGAGCATATGCTGTAATTAGACAGTTTAAGCTTGGGAAGAAACATATTTGTGAAGAGAGTTCAACTGCTCGCAGCTCCAACGCCATTAGGAACAGTGGGTTCCCTCTAGAGCAGTGGTCTCAAATTGCATGCTTCATGGGCTAAATGCATGATCTGAAAGCAGCTGAAGGGCCAGAACATTTTTTAACAAAATGTAAAAACATTTTTAACAAATAAAAAAAAAAATTACATCATTTACTGAATATTTATCGGGACATGCATAAATAATAATAATACAAAGGAAAATTTTCAAATTTATGTTTTTTCAGTGTTGACTCTAAATATTGGTACCTTTAAAAAATTTCTATTGGTTATACTTCATAATTCAAGCATATTAACAGCTAATTATTAAATTTTAAACTGACATTTATTTCAAGTAATTCCAATATGATTAATGAACCACTAAATAACTTACTTTTTAACTTTAGCTGGAAATTTTGGAATAGTGAAGCATGACCAGCTGTTGGGCTGACAAAGTAAATTTTACTGACTATTCCAGCAGGGGAAGTTCTCCTACCTTACCCTAGTCTTATGGCCTGGTATTCAAGCATATTGCCACCCAGATAGGATAGTGGCTAATGATGCTGACTGTTGTACTGCATGTGTTGAATCCCAAAGGCATGGATGTTTGTAAGTGTATAGTATCTGTGTGGCAAGGGACACTCAAATTACATGCCTAGCCAAAATCCTCATAAGAGTTTGGTGGAAGGTATGGACCTCTAGGATATTCTCAGAATTCCAAATTGAAACATAAGCTTAACAGTTAGCTAGGTGCTATCTCAATCACCTATGGTACTACAGAGAGTCTGGTTTAGCTTTTACCTATACTAGCATTCAAGGTTACTATACTAAAAGATTAGCTGTTTTATGGTGTCACTAATCCCAAGTATGCTCTAAAGCAACTTCTTCCCTGCAGTCTTTGTGTTTTTGTTTCTGCCACCTTTGTGAATAAGTGGCTTCAACATTATGAAAAGCCTAACCTTACAGCCATACTGGGGTAAAGACAAGTCCCCAAAGTATTCATCTTTTTTCTTTCAGTAACAGTCATGTGCGTATAACTACAGTCCATATTTTTATGTTGCTAAAACTAGATTCACCATATCTGCAACAAATGCATAACTGAAATGTATTCATGGATCATGTTAAGTTGCATAGGTGCTGCATGTGCCCTGCAGAGCAACGAGACTACTGAGACCATTCCTTTGGAGAAGAAATGATCAATCAGGTTTTGAAAAAAAAAATTATCAGTGATGGTTGTCTGTTGAGGCAGTTTTTACTTGGACTGAATCCTTGTACCGTAGCAAGTTCTAATAACATTTTAGAGCCATGATTGCTGGTTAAAAGTCTAGAAAGAACCTGTGACAAACTGAAAAACATGTTAATGGTATTAGCACAGAATAAGCATGTTTTAAAGGATGAATGCTATGAATTATGTTAGTATTTGGAGAATTTTTGGAAAAAAGCAGAAAAATAAAATTATTTGAGTTTTGTCCTAGTAATTCCAAGAGGCTTTCTTTTGGTACATTTCTCTTTACATGTTTTTATGATTTTCAGTATTCAGAAGTATGGGAAATTGCAAAAATGATTCCATTCTTGTCACATGTGAAAAGAAGTTCCTTTGTTCAAAAAGAAATTTAAAATATTTTCTTTTATTTCTCAGTGCACTATAAACGATTTATAGCTTCTGGAGGTGATAGTATCAAAATTGTTAATAGAATGAGATTAACAGTTTTTCTTCTAACTTTTCTAAATATATGCAGTATTTAGTTAAAACAAAAATTCTGTAATTAAATCTGATCTAACACAACACTAATTTAAAAATACAGTGAGGTATTTATTAAAAAAAAAAGAAAAGGAGGTTACCTAAAATTTGGGGAAATTTAGGATCCATATTTTCTATGAAAAAGAATGCCAGTGGTCATAGAAAATGCTAAATAATTTCAATTATAAAAGAAAATCTGTATCTTCAATCAAAATTGTATAATTTGTTTTTGATTGAAATGTTTATTTTCATGTTATGCAATGTTTATTTTCGTATATTTAAGAAAACATTGCCATTAAGTTTGCCATGCTGAATTTTCTTCATTTACTCCAAAAATAAGAGCAAATTTTTTAACTTTGTTAACAAAAAAAGGCAAATACTTTTGCAAATGAAGCAAAGACTAGCAGAACATTGATTTCTTTAAGAAATGAATTTGGAAAAGTAGTTGAAAATTAAAAAGAAAAAAAAAGGGGGTATGTTTCGTAACTTTTAATGTATGATGTTTCTAATGTCTTTTTCAAACAAATATAATAAATTTTATGTGTATTAATATGATACTTTAAACTGCAAAATGAACTTAAATTGTGATTTTTATAGTGCTTTTTAAGTGAATAATTTTTTAAATAGTAGGCATGGAAATCTTTTAAATATGTGTGACTGTATAAAGCATAAATGTTTCTCTAAATTATATTAATAAGTTTAATGTTAACTACTCAAAAGAGTTGGTTTTATTCTGAAACTCATTTTGCATTTTTATATATGAAACTGTATTTAATAATAATAATGCACTTTACATATTTCTGCTTTATTATTAGACTGGTAATACAAGGGTGAAGTTGATTGCATAGATATTTTATTTGGTTTTTAAATTAAAGATTAAGTCTTAAAGATTAGTCGTTTGCTGATAGGTACTTATTTTTTCCCCCATCATATTCCTTTAAAGTTTGTAAAGCCTTAATTTATATTTAAAGGTATATGAAACCTGATTGCATTATCCCTTAATATTGTTGAACAGCACATGTTAAAGCAGCTAATTATATTCAATAAACTCTAAGCTTTTATAAATTTATATAATTCATTTCATTTAAATTTTTAAAAATATATAATTTTTTTTTATTTATTATAGTTTAACTAAATTATTAATTGATGAATAATTTATTCATTTAAGGAATGCATAAACTAATTTGAAAAGAATACTTGTATTACATTTACAAAGAGAATTTTGCAAATAATTTGCATTAGAAGGTAGACTAGTTCAAATTAGATAAATTTCAGGGTATATATTTTATATGAAATTGTTTTATTTCAATTCATTATAGCACTTTACTCCAGAATTTTGAGGGTGAAATTCCTTCATTTCATAAAGTTTCAACTAGCATGTTTTTGAATTAAATTATATTTTTTAATTGTAGACTATTTTCACTTAATATGAGCAGATTTCACTTAGCAAGATCCAGGCAGTATATTTATAGCCCCCCCCCCCCTCATCAAGTTGTGGGCCCTCAGCCGATTTCGGCTTGGCCATTACTAATTTTAAAAGTGGTCTTCGCTTTGTTATGTAGGTACCTAATAGGTGGGCCACCTTTGCCTCCTTGGAAGGGAGGGACAGTTACAGCCAGGCCTTCTCCGGAATTCGAACCCAAGCCCTTTAGTATCACAGTCGGCTCCTCTAACCACTATACCATGTGAACACCATAAATTTTACTAGTATTTGCATGCTAAATCTAAAAGATATCATGTTGTATATCTTTATCAAATAACTTTTTATAATTACATTAGGTTAAATAAATATAATATGTATAGCCAATAACTAGTCACAACTGTTAACGAAACTGCAGCTATTGAACATGAATTAGTTTTCAATAAAATAAACACTTGACTAATGTGGATGAATTATTGAATTAATATAGTAAAGAATTCACCAATAGCTCTCTTGTTGATCAACAGTGAACATATTAAATTGATAATAACAAATGTATTGGTAAAAGAAGCCCTTCCAGAACTGAAATAAACTCGGAGTAGTTGCATAAAATATTTCATACTGCTGAAGAGTTGAAAATGTAAATTATGGATCTGTATCCAAGCCTGGGGGAAAAATTTTTCAAATTTCCTATATGAACTTAAATCTGTGATTTGTTATGAGAAAAAATATTAAATATTTTTTTTAAAAAAAGGTTCAAATTAGTACTTTAAATAATATTTATCAAAAAATATTTAAATGTCACTTTAGAGGATTCATTGGGGATTCTTGTATTTTTATATATTATTTTTTTTATTTCTTTCATGTATTTATAAGCACATATATGTGAAATATTATTTGCAGTTTTCATATAAAATACTTTGAATAAAATGTCTAAATTTAAAAAAAAATTCCAACTATGAGATAAATTTTATATTTTCTCTTTCAGATTCAAAGCATATGAGGTATTGAATGGCACCAAATTGAAAATTTTAGAAAATAAGGAGACTGAAAAATTTTGAAATAAAATAATTTTTTGCCTGTTATGTCAAACCATTTTTGTGTGCTGTTTTTCATTAATTATGTGATTATATTTTTACTTGTTAAGTCTGTCTGGGTAATATGACTTTTATTAAACTTTGAAATGCCATTATTATTTACTCCATCTAATATACATATTTATACATTAATATATATAGTACTTAAGGTTATAAGCTAGAATACTAATTATTAGTGATAAGTTTGTGATCATAAGCATGGTAGATCTATAGCGAACATAGATTTAAGCTAATTCTGCTGAATGCCTTACACAGATTATTTTACTAATTCTCTTTAAAAAAAGTACTGATATTCATTAATATAATACTGTATGCTAATATAATTAATTGTCAGATAATGCTAACACTTTTTTATTACAGTCTGTTACTTTAAAATAGACACTTCAGTTGACCCTCCCTTTCTTTTGCATGTAATGCGTGTTGTCATCAACGCACAGAGCAAATTAGAGTATTTGGCTTTTTTTTAACATCATTATTGTCATGGTTTGAGGGAGGAAGAAATGGCCAGCACTATTAAAACAAGAAATAAAATATGAAGAATGTATGAAAACATATATAATAATGATTTTGCTGTTATTCTGAATTTTTACTGACCTACTAAATCTATAAAACCAAATTGTTTGGTTAGGTGGGTTGGGCTGTGCCCACTTCTGCTACCTTATATGCCATCTAATGACCTACTAAATCTGGAATTATAAAACACAGCAACTTGAACAAATTAAACTTTCAAGTGAAAAGAAATAGAGGTTAAGATGAGATAAAAATACATGACCTATTGGTGAAAAGAAAATAACAAGAAGTTAATGGAAACATAATATATATATATATATAAAGATATGTTATTATGTTTTAGTTTTCAAAAATACCTTCCTTTCTGTGACCACAAAACCTGTGAAAGTTTAATTTAAAAGAAAAAAAAAATGATAATATAGTTGATTTTCAAAAACATTTTGGCAAAGAAATGCAGTTATGGCTAGATGTTAGTTGTGTTTAATGATGTTTTTGTATGAATGTATTATAGGGAAATCAATGCATCATATATTCTTATGCTGCTAAAAATATGGATAAATGATAATAATAATAATTTATTTCTTCTATGAAATAGAAAGCTTTTAAAAGTTTTATGAATTTCATATAAAATATGCTGCTTACACATTTTATTTAAAATCCTTCCCCCTTTCGAAGTTAAGTCTCGTTCAAGAAGGAGTTTCTTAAAATATGATGGCATAAAATTATATCTCAGCATTTTTCACAATGCTGTAAATTTTTCAAAAGTAATTAATATTGGAAAAAGTATACATAAATTGTAAGGTTTTATATTTACTTGTTTTGTGTTTTCCTCTCTACGTTTTTTTAAATGAGTTTTAGCATGGAGTAGTTGACTAAAAATATCCTTTGTTATCCTGAGTAAGATGAAAAAATTAGATGTTTCAAAGCAGAAAGAGATGATTCTTGTATGTTAATGATCTGTAGTGAAAGCTCACAACCAAACAAAAGGGCCATTAATTTGTGTACTTAAAATGTGCATATTATCGTGCTGTTCTATGAATCTATAATTATCAGTTCCTCACACTTTATATTACAATATTTAACATTGATTAAGATTTGGGGAAAAAACAGGGTAATTTTATTTGTATTTATTGAAAGTATTCTACAACACAGAAAGAGCTTTCCTTTTTACACTTACAGCTTTATTAACGATCAATTTAGCAAATGAATTGTTTAGTGTTATCTGACAAAATATATTGGAACCTTATCTGTTATATATGTTAAAATTAGGTAATTATTTATAGCTAAACGAAAAAGAACACGTCAAAACATACTTGTATTATTTTTATTGTGTAAAAAACTGTTTATTTAAATAAAATTGGATTTTTCTAGGCAGAATAAATTAAATAATTACAACAGTAACATTGTTTCTTTTTTTTTTTTTTTTCTAAGGCTTACTAAAGAAAGGATTTTTAAAGAAACTGTTAAAAGATATAGCTGTTCTTCGTGCTACTCAAAAAAATCATGCAGATATTTTGGATTCTCTCCTGGAAAGAAATAATAAAAGCAGCAGTAAGTTTCTAACTTCTGTCATTGTTATAAGCTTTTATTTAGCTCTCTTGTGGTATTTGTCGCTATGGTCAAAAAGTTTTGTATAGCTCAAATTTTACGCTACTTATGGATAACAATTCAATGTGTTGAAGTGACTTTTTTCAAAATACAGTTTAAAAAATTTAAATCGAAATGACTTTTTCACACATTATCTTCATTTAACAAACAAATGGAAGATCTCAAAATTCTGCTTTTAAGCACCATTGGAAAAAAATCGAGACTTTAAGCACCATCAGAGTGGAAAAATCTTTTAAATCAAGTCTATGTGAAATTTTTTAAGTTTTCAAATTTTCACAGATTATAAACTAATCAACTGGGTATGAGCCTTAAATCTTGGATGAATATTTGATAATGTAGGACATAGAGTTTCTTCAATGTTTTATAGAACGGGCTGATTCCCCTCCTCTCATTTTATAAATGTTGACATTGAAACTGTTGTCTTGCATGAATGCATAGTACAAAAAATTAGAAGTATGTATAAGGGCATTTCAGAAAGTGTTGAAAAATACTGTCCTCATCTTGAGTCTGTGTTAATTTAATTTTTTTTTTTTTTTTTTTTTTTTTTTTTTTAATTTTGGCCATTTGATAATGCAGTAAACTCTTCTAGAGCATTTAATAGTAAGTAATTGGCATTAATCATTTCAATTGAGTATAATTTATGAACACAATATTCATTTTCAGCATTAAAATGGAAGGAAAGTATTTTAAAAATTTTTATATCTGCACATTTCAAATTACTATTATATCTTTAAGAGTTAAATCTTTAGAAAAGTTATTTTATAAAAGTATCTGTTGCTGTAAATATTTCTAAAGATCCATTTTGAACTCTATTTTTACATATCCTCACTTTATAAAAGAACTTTCAATTTTATATTTTAATACAGTCAAAAGTCGTTAATTCGGACACCCATAATCCGGAATGATCTATAATCCGGACCTCAAAGCTAAAAACTTTCTGCACATGCGCCGCGTTGACTCATGCGCATAGGCGTTTACGTGTGCGCATAAGACCTTTACGACTGCGCATATGCGTGTGTGCAAGAGCAGAATATGTTTCCGCGTGCACGTTTTATGTATTATCAGAAGGTATAAGCTAATATTATCTAATTATCTACTTCAGTTAATGTTGATGATTGTGTTGTTCCTTAATTGGATCCAGCTTATTATTTTTTGCAGACTGTAAGAGCAATTTTATAAAAGTAAACTTTAACTTTCGATTATGTCAAATAGAATTTCCGATGCTAGAGCTCCCAAAGGATCTACAAAACGAAAGTATGTTTCGATGTCCATCAAACAAAAAGTGGAATTGCTGCAAAAAATGGATAAAAAGACATGAAGAAGGTGACAGAGAGGTTAGTGAAAACGAAAAAATTTCGATTGACAAGTTAGTCGGTATTCTCGGCACAGCAGTTCCGGGACTTGAACAGCGGAACTTTGTAACTGAACAAGAAATTATGTCTGTTTATAGAATTAAAGAGAAAGTATTATCACATAAAACGAAGCAACTTAAACAACTTACATTGAAAGAAATGTTTAATAAAGTAAACAAATAAATATTAAGCTTTTTTTTGTAAATTTTGATACCCTTTAGATCATAATTGTTCTTTATTTCATAAATTACGGTTTCATATTTTTAATTTTAGAATTTCTGCATGCAGTTGTTCTTTATTTCATAAATTATGGTTTCATATTTTCAATTTTATAATTTCTGCATGCCATCTTACCAGATTTAAACTGATGATCTATAATCCGGAAAAATTGATAATCTGGAATTGCCGAAGTCCCGACGAGTCCGGATTAACTACTTTTGACTGTATTATGTATTTTGAGGGACTTACTAACATTAATATTTATTTTACTTATTATTTACTTATTAGTATTATCACATAAAACGAAGCAACTTAAACAACTTACATTGAAAGAAATGTTTAATAAAGTAAACAAATAAATATTAAGCTTTTTTTTTGTAAATTTTGATACCCTTTAGATCATAATTGTTCTTTATTTCATAAATTACGGTTTCATATTTTTAATTTTAGAATTTCTGCATGCAATTGTTCTTTATTTCATAAATTATGGTTTCATATTTTCAATTTTATAATTTCTGCATGCCATCTTACCAGATTTAAACTGATGATCTATAATCCAGAAAAATCGATAATCCGGAATTGCTGAAGTCCCGACGAGTCCGGATTAACAACTTTTGACTGTATTATGTATTTTGAGGGACTTACTAACATTAATAATTTTACTTATTATTTACTTATTAGTATTATCACATAAAATGAAGCAACTTAAGCAACTTACATTGAAAGAAATGTTTAATAAAGTAAACAAATGAATATTAAGCTTTTTTTTTTTTTTTGTAAATTTTGATACCCTTTAGATCATAATTGTTTTTTATTTCATAAATTACAGTTTCATATTTTTAATTTTAGAATTTCTGCATGCCATCTTACGAGATTTAAACTGATGATCTATAATCCGGAAAAAGCGATAATCCGGAATCGCCGAAGTCCCGACTAGTCCGGATTAACGACTTTTGACTATATAAATGTTTCAATTGTTGTACAGTGCACCTTGACTTATGAACCGCTGAACAGGCAAACGTTTTTAGATTAAAAATTTTATGTCCTATGTTAACATTTAGATATGAATTTGATATTCTTGAGATATGAATTTTTTCATATCTCACTTCGACCTCTAGACTTGCTTGTAAAAAATGAATGATGTTTAAATCATTTATTTTTTTTAATATGTGACAAATATTACAGTTTTGAAAGCCATAATTCATTATGAAAAATCTATAAAATCAGATCTATAGTCAATAACTTGATTTTTCAGCTGTGATAGTCTGTAAATACTTCATCTTTTTTAGAGTCGCTAAACTTTTTCATGAAGCAATAAGGTTTGCTAATCAGAATTCATATTCTTGCAAAGTTTTGAAAATAATTGTTAAATACTTGACCTTTTATGAAATTCAAGATATTGTATAGTGTAAAAACAGCAAATCTTCTCCCCCCCCCTTTTTTTTGTCTATTAGTGCTTTCTGATATATCAAACAGTTAGTAAAAATGATATGTTAATTAATCATCAGCTTTAACTTATGATACAAATCCAGTATTCTTGTTTTACATTGCTGCAGCACTGTTTGTACAAACATTGATGGAACTAACTCCATAGTAAACCCTCATTTGTCATCAACATTAAGATACCTTTCTATCTTGTGTGTGCTCCCAAAGGATGACAAGAATTTTTCATGTGTACTTCATTCATACACATATCTTATATATACTCACTATTGTGCTGTAAGTTAAAAATTGTGTTGTTAAGTTAAAAAATGTTTAAGTTGTGCTATAAGTTAAAAATATTAGTTGTTGCATCCAACTATCTATTGCAAACTTTGGGTTGTTCTTAAAATCTAGGTTGCTGCAATGGTAACTAATCCCTCAAAATATTATTTTACTGTATTTGAGGATTTTAGAAGTCGTACTTTGTACAGTGGCACCTTGACTTATGAACCGCTGAACAGGCAAACGTTTTTAGATTAAAAATTTTATGTCCTATGTTAACATTTAAATATGAATTTGATATTCTTGAGATATGAATTTTTTCATATCTCACTTCGACCTCTAGACTTAAACAGTTAGAATATTACAAATCAGGACTGGGTTTCATCTCTGATTTGGTTTCTTCTGGGGGAAAAAAGTCTCAAAGAGTATTCATTACTAAGGAGGAAATGGCTTTATGTGGATACAAATCAATGGACAAAAAATTTACTTTACATTTTTGTGGTAATGCCAACTGTGCCTTGACACCTCTGTTCATTTATCACTGAAAACCCTCAGGCCTTTAAAAAATATAATTTTAATTGTCAAATATGTGTGTCATTTGGAGGGCTAATGTCTGAGCTTGGGTAACTAAAGAGAGTTCTCTGAATGGTTAGCAAATGTTTTTGCTGCCATTGTAAAAGAATATCTTCAAGAAAAGGGTTTACATGAGAAGGTTCTCCTTAAAATGGAAAATGCACCAGTGAATCTAGTACAGTCACCAAAATTCACCACCAGTTTACCATAACCTAAAACTGCATCAGTCTTAAGCCAGTGGCTCAAAATATTATTGCTAATATCAAAGCTATTTTCCAAAAATGTTTCAGAGTTACTGTTGATATAGAATTAACCATTAAGAAATTTGTTGAAGAGCCAATTTCTTAATTGTTTGCATCTTATTATCAGGCATCAAGACAATAAGGCTGAGGGTGCCATCTGTTGACAAAAATTGGAAACAACTATGAAATAAATTCCTTAGAAGCTGAAGGTAAAGAGGAATTAGACTTGGGATCATTAATTAGAACTGCAAGATTTTTATAAATGTGAAATACCAAAATCTAATACACCAATGGAAGATGTTTTCTCCATAACCGTGGCTGGAGGAAAATAGAAGATGTGATTGTTTGACCAGCAATTTTGGGTGGTAGATGATTTATGTATTTCTTTTTCTTAACATATGTCTCATACTCCTTAGTAAAAAAAAATTTCAGGCTCTTATTTTAACCAATATACAAATATATTAAATCAGTTGGCAAAGAATACTGTATATATCTCAGGAGTTGTCCAAAATGGCATCTGTAGATATGGAACTGCAAATATTTATATATCTCAGGAGTTGTCCAAAATGGCATCTGTAGATATGGAACTGCAAATATCTATTAAAAAGAGAAAAAATAACAAATCAACTTCTATAAAATATATGTAATTTTATAGCTAATCAAAGGAAAGAAAGGAATGACTACAGAATTTAGTATGTTTCTTGTTATTGGGACCAGACTCAGAAATGAATGTATATATGCATGTGGGTACACACACACATATACATACATGCATTTCTGAAGCCAGTCTCAATAATAGAAAAGTGCGTAGAATTCTTATGATCTATAAAAACGAGAGAATAAGTTTTATTATGTCGTGACGAAAATTTTTCAACTGCTTCATCAATAATACTAGGTGAAATGCCTCTTTCGTTTGCAGTTGCTCTTAAATAGTTGAGTTCTTGGATCATGAGCCAACTAAAATAGCATAGAAAATAAAGGATTGAAAGAGAAACATTTAAAGCATGGAATTTCCTTAATAATATGAAATAAAATTAAAACTGTTTATTTAAGGAAATCCTTTAACCTTCCCTAGATAGGCAGAGAACTTCATTATGTTAACCCTCACATGATAGTATAACCATTGCTCATATTTTTTTTCATAATTTTGAAATGTGCCCAATAATTTCTTAACGTCCTATACATATGTATTGTAAACAAGTGCACTATTTATATAAGATGATTGCCCAATGCCTAGTATGTTCATGAACTTGAACATTTTCTTATATAACTATGGGACCTAC
Source organism: Stegodyphus dumicola (assembly GCF_044657685.1). Classification (NCBI taxonomy): domain Eukaryota; kingdom Metazoa; phylum Arthropoda; class Arachnida; order Araneae; family Eresidae; genus Stegodyphus; species Stegodyphus dumicola. The sequence continues at coordinate 44,460,709 of NC_140776.1, forward strand.
TTGTGCCTAACTGAATAAGCAGCTGAATGCTGATAGTTTATCTGTTGCTGTGTCAGGCATTCATGCTTTCCTCTTATTTAATATGAATATGAGCTAATTTATCTGAAAAAATCCTCTATAAAAGTATCTCTCCTAAAGTAAGTAATTGTTAGATAACAAATCTAATCACATAGCGTGGCTGCCAACTCTTCTGGTTTTACCAAACTTCCAGTTTTTCATAACATCTCCTGGTCTTCCAGTTTTAATTTTGGTATTATTCTATTATTATTATTCTATTGTCGGGATGCTAAAAGCTGATGAAACATAGAAATAATCACCAAAATATTTACGGTTAGTTGAAGAAAATTCCATTTGAAAAAAATAACCTAACAGATATTCATAAAATTAGAAAATTTTATTGTAAATTAAATAATTTCCCAAAGAAATCAGGCAAAAAAATTCTTTAACTAATTAACACAGAGTCATGAAACTGTGAATATCATTTAAAATGTCTGAAAATATTTGCATTTTAAGATGCTTATGTTCCTCATAAACTCAATTAAATAAGAATCTAATTGGTTATGTTGAGTGCCACATTGTTGTTTATTTCGTACTGCACTGTAACCTTTCAATAATTTGCATATGGCATCCATTATCGATATCAATAATATGATATTTATGGTAAACACAGGAATGTTCAAATCCGGCCTCTGTTAATTCTTCACTTTATACCTTTTCCAGCAGTCCCAATATATTATAATGCCATCAATAATATTTTTTCCAATAACTTTAAGCAAAGTTTTGGCAAAGCAGTTTGGCACGGACCTAAAAAAACATTCTTTTGTTTCTTGGGAAATCCTGCTGTACACCCACTGAGGCAGAAGGATACAACCAACATCATTTTTTCTGACATGAAAACAGACTTTTGTCAACTTCGACAATATTAGCAGTGCCGCATATTTTAACTGACGGTCTAGACATTAATGCATGGCACCGAATTCCCTTATGTAACTGTTCTAGTTAACCTCTCAAAGCCGGCTGGTACAGCAGTTGTGCCAGGAGAATGACTTTCTCAGACGCCGGCATTGGTACAACTGTCGTACCATCTATGCCCTCCCCATTTTAGAGAATCGCCTATCTGTAGATCTTTGGGTGGTCCATTGTCGCTGCTCAGAGTAGCCGCTGGCTACGCATTATTTCCCTCTTCTTATCAGTTTGGCTACATTTTGGCAAAAACCGCAGGTTTCGTCTCGTGCCAATATACTTGAAAATTAAATAGAGACCATCTCTTTCTCAATCTGTCTCATAATTTTAATGCTAATTTTTTTTAGTACTGACTTTTGCTATGATTAAAACGTCAGCGATTTTGCACGCTCTTTAAGCTTACCATATTTAATGTTTTTTAATCATAACAAATAAGAATAGATTAATATTTTAGATTTAATGCCCTTCTAGAAAATAGGTAAAACCGCTTTTATCGTTTACTTCCTTTTCATACTTATGAATAATAAGATTTTATTTTGACATTTTTTTGTGGAGTGCATAAAACCCTTAAGAACTGTTAACTCTTTCAAAGTGCTTCTATTATGCAGGCAATTTTGTCTGATTTATCAGGAGATAAATAAGAGACAATTGTATGCATAATAGTTTTTGTGATTTTCATTCATTCAGTGATTGCTTTCAATGATTTTCATTGATTGTAAATTAAATAAAATCAATTTATCTTTAGACCCTCTTCTAGGATGAGCTCTGCCAAAAAGTATTTAAATATCAGTAAAGCTCATGTTACTTCTAAATTGAATCAAAACATCAGTTACATTTTATAAAATTTCGGCCAGTTTTATTTGCTGAAATTCTTATACTCCTCAAGAGATAAAGGGAATTCAGACAAGTTGATAAAAAAATCTTTAAAAAAGGTTCATATGAACCAGTCTCTTGGTGAGTTTAGCAAAACATATCGCAATGACTTCTGTCCCAGTAACAGAACAGTACCTTAATTTTTAGCCTTTACGAAGGAAAATGTTTCTCAGCAATAAATGAAATTGATTGAATTATTTAGATTAGGCAAATTCCATTTCTCACCTCTGTGGATTTTCAGAATAATTTTTCTTAGTAAATTTTATTTCATCTGAACTCTATTTTTTCTTATTACATTTTTATTGATCTTACTAAATTTTTCTTTTTAAATTTCATTTGATCTGAATTCTCCCAATCCATCGTAGACTTTTATATGAAAATTCAATTAATATGTAATCAATTAATATTTGTATCTATATTTGTTTACTTCAGTAAAGTTTCAGTATATGGTACATTTATAAGTTTAACTACTAAATACTATGCACATTAATTTAATTTTGTTTTTATCATGTTTGAAAGTGCTTTGATAAATGAAAGCTTTCCTTCACTACGTGACATTTTTCTCCAGTGGCGTAGCTAGGATTCCAGTGCCTAGGGACAACTGAAGAATTTGCGCCCCTTTCTATGTGCCAAGAATGCAAAACATTCATTAAAAAATTTCGTAGCATTAATTTGGCGCCCTCTGGATGCTGCGCCCGGGTACAGATGTCCCCTCTTGCCCCACCCTAGCTACGCCACTGTTTTTCTCAGTATAAAAGTGTAAGAAAATTACAAAATGAAATTAACCAAAGAACATCAAATTCAGAATATCTAATGAAATGCTAATGCATTTTTGCATCAGAATTGAATTACAAATAGTTCAGTAACCTGAAGCATGTATTATAAAATGAATTATTAAAGTCAGTTTGGAGTACCTTTGTTATGATGTTGCAGCACAGCGTGAAAGCGTTGTGGTTCTTGAGATTTTCAATGTCGGAAGTTATGACGTGGCCAAAGGAAATTAGGTTTATTTCAGAATTGTTGCGGTTTTTAATAATTGTTAATAACTTTTTGTTAATTCAACAAAATGAATTTCTCACCCATGTTAACTCGGGCAAATCAGGAAAGGGTTAAAAAAGAGTGAAGTTTAAAAAGTATTTTATTGTAGACTGCCCTTCTGTATTTCATTGTTAATATAAATAATAAAATTTTGTCAGTGATCATTACAAATTTGTTATTCAGAAATTATTTTCATATTTTATAATTTTTCCAGATCATTAAACTATTGGTCGTTAAAATGGAGAATGTAGTCCTCTTTCAGAAAGTTTTCATTCTTTGTTATGTGTCTGATAGGTATTACTAACTTATTAAGAAAGCCATGTTTCTGACTCATATTTGCCATTTGAATTCTGAGGAATTATAATAATTTCAGACATGCATGTTCAGTTCAGGCCTAATTGTCTTTATTTTGTAATTTGAGCATGATAATGTAATTTTTTTATCATTCTTTATTTTGTTTATATAACATACAACAAAACTTTTGATTTCCCAAATTTTTGATAATCCAAACTTTCATACCAGTGAAGTTAATTAAAATTAATGTTAACTTTTCTCTTTAACTGAAGTAAATTTGTGTATAATTAAAATCATTCGCGATTCCTCATTTTATTTAAGGAATTTCAAATGTTTATTTCTTCATTTCTGCAGAGCATATTATTAACATTTTTTATAAAAGCTGTTGTTATGTATTAAATTCTGCTCATTTGAGGAGGAAAACTCAAGAGATTTTCTGTTAATAGTTAGATTTACAAATCAGCAAAATTAAAATTAAAGTTGTTGTAACAGTATGCTGAAAAAAATTTGTTGTTAAAAATTAACAACTCGGAAACAAATTTTTCATTGTAGATACTAATTAAGTAATTTGAAAAGCAATAAAATGAATATAAAATTTGACGATTTGTTACTGCATGAATTTTCTTATGAGTTTTCTCATTTCTGAGAGTAGAACATCCATGTTGCAATTTGTAAAATAGTAAAGTTATTTGAATTCTTAAAAATTTTTAACAGATTATTTTATAAAAAGTTTTAAGCCTTAAAAATTATTAAAAATCATGCATATTCTTTATAGCTGCTGCTGAGGAACAGCAGGAAGAAATAAAATTTGACATAATCTTGCCACTATTGAATGAAAATGATCTATTTCGTTTGGAAAAGGCTCTGCTTGATCCAGAATGTAGAAATTGCTTGGTATGTTGTAATTTTTAATTAAGCTATAAGAAAATGAATTAGCATTTATGGATTAAATGTTTTAAAGTACTTACTTTTACTTTTCCTTCGGTTATGAAAGTTGATGGAGATCCCATCAAACTAACACCAATCATTTCAGTGTAAGTTTTTATTATTCTTTATTGATTAGATAATCAGTTGTTACAGGTTATGGATGTAGAGTTGGCCCCTGCTATAATGAATTTTAAGAGACAAAGTTTTATTCTGTATATGAAATCAGATTAAAAAAATTGATTATTCTATGAAAAAAAATTAATTTGGATGATGTCTTGATCTCCAGTATCACCTTGTGGCAGCCCCAAGTGTCTTATTGTTTGAGTATGCCATATAGCAAAATCTGTTGATAATTGGTACATTGCACTTTTTAAAAAATTCTGGAAATTAACCTCAATTTTCTCTGTAATTCTGGATGTAGATAACTGACTATTAATGCATCATGGATGGATTTAGCTAGCTATTCATGCCACACTATATAAATTGTGAATATGATATTTGTCTATCATTTGAACTAGTCAGAGTTAAAGCTGTTGAAGTCAAGTGAAATTCAAGCAGATATTCAACCTCCAAAAAAATGTGTTGAGAAAACAAATATCAAAATTCAAGCATTTTTAGTTATGTATTTCTTTAATTAAAAATCATTTGCATCTTGTTAATAAATATAGGTGTATTTTTTAAATCTACCTTCTTAAATTTGTTTTCATTAAATGTGAATTTCAAATTTGGTTTATTTAAAAGGTGTTAATATTAAATATATATTTTTCCTTCTTTCATCATTTTATTTTAATTTGGAAAATTAAAAAAAAAAAATTAAGTACCTTTTAAGAGTCAGATTCAAGAAAATTCTTTTAGGATTCATCCCAATCTAAATACACATTTTTGGAGGCAGGGGCACTAAATCACAAATTATTTAATTCCCTATAAAAGGTACAGTGAAAATTTGCTATTCTTTTATTGTACTAAACATTTTTACTTCATTCAATAAAACTTACCTTTTAAAAGTTTTGAGTTAAAATATTTAACAGTTTTTTCAGTTAGGATTTGTTGGCAATGTAGTTAAGCAGCTGCTTAGCTTCTCTGACACAATACTTGTCTGGATACAGTTCATTCCCAGCATATCTTCACCACTTGCAGCATAGTAACTCATATTTCTGTGTATGCAGTTAGGAAGGAATAGTGGACCGCTACATATTTGATTGCTCACAGAAATCAGGACACATTCTTAAAAAAATGCAGCTTCCACAAACTGGTCAGCATTGGCTTCTAACATTAGCAGTAACAGATCTGCACAAAATAAAATTGGTTCAATCTTTATTTATTGTACCACTGCCTACTCAGCCATATCAAGCCATATGCAGCCTGTTCCACACATATCCATAACATAAGTTTTCATCAGCGGTTGAGTGGTAAAGTAGCTGTACACTGGTAGTTCGGTCTGGGGTTTGAATGGTGTTTTCTTCATTTGTAATGTATAGACAAGCTAGTTCCTCTTAGAAAATTCTCCATGAAGGCATCCCTCCTGTTTGGCAGTTAGCTGTCTAGAGTTTTGCCATATTCAAATAAACCAAACTAACATACGTATCCAACAACAACCCCTCTATATTCATTGCTGTTACCAATATTCAACTTTGTACTTAGTTCTGTATTGATGTGTATATTTTCAGTTTGTTTATCACCTGCCCATATGTTTAGATGATATTCTTCCTATCTTAGCTTACACACCAGCTGCAATTTAACTCTTTTTCATACAATGCTGTTACAGTTTTGTCTTGCCTTGATTGCTCAAAGTTATGTGTATGCTTAGGTCTTCTGTTAATCAAAGTGTCCTGTCATCATTAAAGTGTCTTCGAGTTATATTCAGTCATCTTAACTCATCTCACTATCATAGCCCTGTATCTTCTGATGAGTTGGCATCCAAACTGTACGTGGTTGACATCCCATCAGAGATCATCTCGAGCCATGACCAGTTAGGATTTGTAAAACTTGAATGATAAAATAGTGCAAAGATTCAAGTTTTCAAAATTCCAAATGCCCTGTCTCTGTATTTATTATAAGTAACCTGAAATTTTGAACTTTGATTTCCGTCACCACCCAAGAACATGAGCGTTTTTTCTTTCTCTGACAATATGAGTATTTCTTTTTCCATAATAAAAAATACCTTTTTAAATTTTGCATTTTAATAACATCTAAAGACATTATCATTCTGGGATTTCTAGTTTCTGAATTTTCATTCAACATTTACATCTTTAGCCCCTACAGATATACATTTTAACAATACTTTTTAGAACCTTTGTGTTCTTGATATCAGCTTTTATTGTGGCAAAGTTGTGAAAAATATCAGTTACAATAACTATGAAATGTACTTTTAAATAGACGACAGTCCTGTATAAATGCAAAAATTTTTTACATTGAGCCATTTCGTAAAGTGATAAAATGATGGCCAGCATCATACTATACTAGTTTTTATGTGCCATTAATCTCAATACAGTTTATTTGCTTATTTAAATTATTTCCAAGCATATTTGAGTTTATTAAGTGGCTGAATTAAATAGATGGGGATTTGTGTATTGAAAACTCTGATGTCAGTTTTAAACTTGTATAATAAAATAATAATTAACAATTAATCCAATAAATAATCCTTAAAAAATAAGGAATTAATGCTAAAATTAAACTATTTATACATTTTTGAAATTTTTATAAAAATTTATACAACTATGTATTTAGCAGAATTTTAATTTTCACAAACAGTTGTTTTCTAGACAGAAGAGAAACATGCCAAAGTAATACAAAAAGGAGTTAAGCAACACTCTTGTGTTTGGTATAGATTTTAGTAAAGACTGTATCGATTTTGAGGGCAAACATTTATAGGTCCCTGTTTTAGAGAAGCATTGAGAAGGACTGGATTGGAATAAGAGTCACTTACAAGATAAATCTTTGTGAATGTGAAAAGCTTCAAGAAAATCCAATTCACCAATGGGAGAAGCTTTTTGAATAATTTTTTAAAACTCAAAGCCAAAATTATGACTAAATTTCTAACTATGATTGGGCATTGAAGACTTGTTAAGTTCAACCTTTTGGACATAAGATTCATGTTCCTTGATGAAAAACTTAGGAGTTCAAGGAAACGCTGTTTTAGTTCGACTGATACATCTCTAATCACACTGACAAGATAAGCTATAAAATCCTCCAAGAATTAAAGTCAGAAGTGGAATATAAAAATTGACTTGAACTATACATTTTATTGATAGATGAGAACCTGCATTTTGGCTTCACCAATCTCAAAATTATATATGGCTCTGAAAACCTTCCTCCTTAATTGCTTGCCAATAGTTTTACTGCACTGTGCCTTCTCTCTCCTCCAATAGCTATTATTTTTTTAAATATTCTCTATGACGATCAGTACACTTATGCATGTGTTTGAACCAATTTTCAAAGCACTTTCTCTGCTTTGATTGAGGTAACTCCAAAACATGCATTTCAAATGCATTAGCCACTTCGGGTGTTGCAATTCGCTAACCACATACATAATTTATGTTTGATTTGCAGAGCTAAAAAATGTCATTGGCTGCCAAATCTGGGCTGTACAGCAGATGACCCATCAATTCAATGTTTTGGCCTATCAAAATTTCCTTTGCTTGAGCTAATGTGCGAGAGCTCGCATTGTCATGATGAAGAAGTCTTCACCTCTTCCACTTTTTTCGTATTTCTCCGATGACTTCTGGCAAACAAATGGTTAAGTACCATTCGGAATTGACCGTCTTGCATTGCTCTAACACCACTGTTGCCATGTGATCAGTAATGCCAAAGAAACAGCCAACCATTTGCTTCAATGTGCTTCTTCTGTTAACAAGTCTTGTTGGATTAGGTGTGTCTTGAAAGACCCAAACAGATGACTGCTGTTTTATGTCGTGCTCATACACAGAGATCCATGATTCGTCACCTGTGTAGATGTTATACACAACCTTTCATGCAACTTGAACATATTTTTTCAGCATTTCCTTGCACCAATTGACACGAGCCTTCTTTTGAGCATTCGTCAGATTATGCAGGATCCAACACAAGCACATCATTTTATGGCCACATGTTCATGTAATATCTTATTGATGCTTATTGTATGCCTCAATCTCATGGTATGTCACATGATAATCTTGTGCTATCAGTTTACACAGCATCAAAACTTTCTGGCACAAGAACTGATTTTGGAACGAAATTCATCCTGGAGCGAACGTCGACCACGACTGAATTCATTATACTAGCTTTTTACGGTACTGTAAGATGTTGCTTTATCACTGTATGAAAAATTAAGTTAATCAAAGCATGCTTGTCTTGATAATCAATGTTGAAAGTTATGAAAAATAATTGCACGAAAATGTTCACGCGTCATTTTTTGCCCGAGGTGAATTTTTCTATTTACTGTAAACAAATCACGCTAAAATGGCAAAACATTCTGAAGAAGTTATGGTAAAAAAATATCAAACTTTCAATTTGAATTGTCTGCAGTCACCTAGCAACACTGTTGCCAAGGCCAACCTTCGTACGCATTACTCATGGGGAAAACCACGAAACTTCCCAATCAGCCAGCCTGTTTTTCTTGGAATTCAACTCAAATCAGAACTACCAGAGTTCAGCAATTTTACTCCTCGGCCGCTAGTGGGCTAGCATGGAAAAGCAAACAAACAGAAAAAGGTTTATGGTGAACAATAATGCCGAAGTCAGATACATTGTGCATCATAAGAATATCAAAGAAGAGTGTCAAATTCAATTTCAAAAGTAAACTGGATGGCTGGATCAATCAAATTCATAATAGATAAAATCAGAGATATACCTTCTTTATTACCATTGAAAAGCACAAAAGTGTCATCTATGGGGCAAATCCTGGGACGAAAAGATAATTTCCAAATAATATGACCTCAAAACAGGAACATTAGTAAATAGTGATTTAACATCCCCCCCCCAAAAAAAAAAAAACCGTAATGGAAACATAAGGAATGCTTCAAAAGAATTCTTTAGTGGTGTGAATAGTATGAGAAAGTAAAGGAGAAAATAGGGAAACTAAATATTTGGCTAAAGGATTAAGTTGGAAGGTAAATATTGAAAGGAATTCCAATTTTGTGGACTTTGGGCAGAGGGTAAAACCTAGCACAGTTAGCAATAGGTGAAATAAGTGTTTTTTTAAACTGAGCTGGGAGTATATAGAAGATTTAACAGCTGTTTTAACTTTCGTGAAGTCAGAAGTTGGAGGATATTTAGGAATTGAGCAGTGTCGCCTTTCATTTATTAGTTTCATGCCTCCATCAGTGTATGTGTGTTTGTCCATAACAACAATATGTCTGCCCTTATCACCTTTGGAATTATAATGTTAATATTAAAATGAATTTCATATAAGGCCACCCTTTCCTTTAAGATAAACAAACAATTTGTTGTTAATATTCACATAATAAGTAATTAAGAGGCAGATTGTGTCATTCTGTGTTTATGGAATTTTAGATAATTAGAAAAAGCTTTTTATTGGAACAATTTGACGATGATTTGAGGGACTGAAGGTCTAGAAGATTTGAAAAGCTGAAATTATATTTTAATACTTTCTTCTGATCCTTCAAAAGGATTATAGAGATAATAAAAGTGCGATTAGTATTTACAATTGGAAGATTAACAAGATGGGATGAGACTAGCTGATTGAAATGTGAGCTTTTGAAATTTAGAAACTAGGACTTTTTTATGGCATTGAGAAGCAGTATCGGTTCTAAACCAAGATTTTTATAATCAAATGAGGAAAAATTTAAAGTGGCAATTTTTAAATGGAGTTGTTTTCTATCTGTGTTTGTTTAATGTTGTTCATCAGCAATTGTATTCTCAATTTTGTAAATTTGGAGTGCTTTTTTAGCTTCGACTGAAGTTGGCATGTGATTACTTTCTTCTGTATGTTTTCCGGGCCAGTTTCTGCTGTTTTTTAACACATTTGTATAATATTGCTCATTTTGTCAAACGTTTTGTCTGAATATTGCCATTATTTGGCACATATTCTAAAAATGAATCTATATAATTTCCTTCAGTGATGTCTGGAACATTAGCTGTAGCTTGAAATTCCTCTGAGACTACTTCTATGTAAAAGCCACATTTTGTTTAAAACAGTTTTAGTTGTTTTATATGAGATTGACCTCCTGCATTGATTATAATGTACATGATTGATAACAGAGATATCAGCTTACTTATCTCCTTTAAAATGCTTGCATTTTCATAAGATTTAATGCTGTTTATAATTTTCTGAAAATCATTCCTGTAATGGTATTTGAATGTTTTTATAATACTCTGTTCTAAAGGCTGAATGTTAGAAGGTGTATTTTCAGGAAGAGAAATGTGTGTGCCATGCATTTATATGATTAGTAAAGCTATTTTTTCATTATTCGGCTCACTATCTCATTTTAAAATAAAATCAGTTAAGATATTACCTTATAATCCATGAGTTTTCATTGCTGTGGTACGTTGGAGGCAAATTCTCAACTCCTTTCAAACTGAGGTTTTCTACTTTGCCAGTAACCAGTGCTACCTTCTTAATTGTGTAGTATATATTGCACAATAGCTCATTGCTTCAGTTCCTTAAATCAGCTGCTGTTTCACCTTTAAATGTGTAATATGTGTTCTAATAATGTTCCATAACACAATCCAGTTTTGTCTGTATTATTAATTTCAAGTGCCTTGTATTCGTTTATCAATTACCTGATAAAATCTATTTTACCCAATTATTAGCTGTATGATGATCTGATTCTTTCTTCTCATCATGCAATTTCCAATTAATAATATTATATATCTCTTTCCAATTTGTGAGTCATCCGTCAGTTTATACAAAATTGTCTCCTAGCATTGCAGTGAATTCTACAGCTTTTATAATGAAAAAAAGCTCTAGAAATAGAGCCTGGTTGCACTTAACATGAACATCAAAAGTTTTTAACAATATTTAAAAGTTTTTTCAGACTTTAAGCTTTTCATTAATCACTTGAAAGTTTGCACTTTGTTAAGTCAATCTGCCATTTCATGAATTACAGGTATGTCCAATGTTTTCTTCACTTCTTTTTCAGCCTAAAGAGTTTTGTCCATTTTGAGCTCCTGTGCAGACAAAGAACTCTAAAAATCAGTATCTCATTGGTAAGGTGTGAGGGATGTCACTTATCTCCCCCTTTTGGGGAGGGCGAAGGAATGCTTGAATGATAAATAAGTTCAATGGGTAAACTATGAATAGCTTTGAGAAGCACAAGTAGGATATTCTGAGTTTTATAAGTGGCAGACACAATTTTAGTAAAGCACAGTTTTTCTATTGATTAGTATGTATCATGTTTTGGTTCCTTGAAATTTGAACAAAATAAGTGACTGATTTTATTAACCAGTGAGATTAATAAGTGATGGATACTGTATATAGAAAATGCCTAATTTAATTTTGTGACATTCCGCTTCCCTACTTAAAGAGGAAGAAAAAAAATCTGTTTAAGCATTCATTTAGAAGTTACAGCACAGTCATAAATTAGGGCAACATATAATGTATTAAAACATCAAATAATTATATTAATCCATAAAAAATTCATTATTAAAAACAGTTATTTATAATTTTAAAAAATTACACATTGTTTTGGTTGTTGAATGTAAAAAAGAGGGGGGACATAAGATTGCAGTACAAGAAGTAGTAATTACTTTACAATTTTTAATTCTGAAAATTACTATTACAGATCTAAAATTCCTGATTTATATCTAGTTTTTGAGGGTATACATGATAACAGAGATGGGGATTTAAAATTCTTAAAAATTTTTATTTTCACTTTATTTATAGAACTTTAATCTCTAAAATTTAACAAATAAGTACTTGAAAAGCAAACTACCAGAATGTCATCATGAAGTCTGGTAAATAAATGCAGCAATAAGAATACAGTGAAGTTTCAAATATTTGAGGTACACATTTGTCACTTTTCTTAATATGCCTAAATTTTTACCTGTAAATTTACATTTTTAAAAATTATGTGTTTATGTTAAATTTATTTGACTTAAAGTAAGAAATTTGCATGGCATCTACAATTCTAAAAGTGTTAATTTGCATCACAGATTTTCATAGTTGCATGGAACCCCAATATTTAAAATACAATAAAAATAGTATTATTTAGTTTTAAATCTTTTTTTTTTTTTTTTTTTTTTTTTTTTGTTCTCGTGTATAAGTGAAACATTATTGGGTTTCAAAAAATCAATTTCCGAAATAATCTTAGAGTTAAAATTAAGATAAATGAAAATAATAAAAAATAAACATCATGCCTCTAAATTTCATTGCATCTCTAATACACCATGCTTATTTTATTTCTTCACACTTTGAATGCAATACATTCATGTGTTCTTGGCACAGAATGTTTTCACATTTTAAACATTGCATTCACGTTCTTCTGTCCTTGGCGCGAGGGCAAAAAATTTATCATATCTTTCATACTTAGTTGTTTTGAATTTCACACATTCGTTTTACTTCTTCGTCGAAACTTCTGCTTTTGTTTTGCATGCAGTAACGTCAATTTCTTGGAAAAGTATTAAATCTCTGATCTTTGTTCAATACTTTTTTTCATTAATTGTAATGCGATGTATGTCCTTCAAAAACAGACTTCTGTTTCTGGTTGGTGGATTAGCAGTTGAATGTAATATAATTCAAGCATTTATTACAGCAACATTCAGTGCAGGAAATAAAATTACCATTGGCCACCTCCTTGTTATTCTGGCAATTGAATAATTGGCTGACATTTCATCCCCCATATCCACTGCTCCTTTAGTCATATTATTAAAGCATATAATTCCTGACGTTTTATTTTCTCCAATAGTATCATCTATAATATGATCATTATATAATGTTGAAAGCATAAGAACAGTTTTTCCTTTTTTAGAAACATCAGGAATTAATGTTTTTCGAAACCAAAACCATTGTAGAAAATATTCTTAGTTTCATCTTCAGTTTCCGAAATGCAATCTTCGTCGCTTTCAAATATTTCTAATAAATCTCACATGCATTGCATCTCCAGTTCATAGGGACTCATTCTTTTTACCATAATGCAGTTAGAAATTTTTAAGAATTTAATGTCACGTACTTTAAAATCACTTGCGAGTAGAAATATTTACTGTTACACTCTAGAAATAAATTTCTGAAACACTCTAGAAATAAATTTCTGAACTAAATATTCAGTCAGAAAAACACTTACATGGACAGGCGCGTGGGGTGTGTCATACACCAGTTCCAACAAAATACCGATAAATCTTTTTCTGAAACACACAGGCGAAGAAAAAGCGGTTCTGAAAGTCAACCTCAACTAGAAACTCAGCTACTGAAAGCAGCACAGAATTTCAGTTTCACAAGTTAGGAATATTCCACTTTTATGTAGGGTTGGGGTATGATACACCCCATGTGCTTTCCCACGGGTTAATTTCAGTTCAGTTTTTAAATTCTGGATATCACATTTAGTATTTTTCTAAAATTTATTTTTTAATCTAGTTTGCCAAGTTAAAAAGCTATGGAGGAAGTAGTTTTGCTGATCATGCACGAAGAATTTTGAGATATGTCTTCTCTGATGCCCTTGCAGAGCAATACAGCTGGCTTGGAAATAAAGATAAGAAGAAATTTTGTGATTTAAAAATTTCACAAATAATTGTTGGTGAGTTTTTATGGCAGCATTCTTGATTCTATTCATATATTTTAAGTTTTATTATATAAATCATGATACTATGAAAAAAGTAATTAAAATTTTATTTTTTATTTTATTTTATTTTAAAGAAGTAGAAATATAATTGCCTTAAGAAAATATTTTTTGACAACAATAGACTGTATATCAACAGTACTTAGTATGCTGTATACTGATAGTTACTCATTATATTTGTAAGATATTGCTGATAAATTTCAGTGACTGTGGAAGTCTTAGTGACAAGAATTCATGTAGTTTTATGATAAATGTAAAATGCTGAATATAATAATGTGAATGTCTATGTGTTGTATATGTTGAATGGAACTTTTGAAAGATTATAAGTAATTAAGAATGACATAAGAAAGTTGAGAAGTTCTGTAGCTTTTAGAATAACAAATACTAAGTCTTGCAGTTTTTGGAATACTCTTTTTACATGACAACATTCATTATTTTTATTCTGGAGTTGGAAGCTAAAATGTATAAGTTTCTGATACTGCATGACTATATTGTTTTGGAAATGATACCTTTTTTAATTTTTAGAGCCACGGTCCAATATTTAAAATAAAAAATTTTTGCAATCATATGTTAACAGTCAATGCAATATTCATTTATTATTAAAAATAACTGAATATGTTTTAATAATGGCTGGTTTATGTGATAAGTTATGTTTTTGTATGAATAATTTATATTATTCACTCTAGCTGGTTTATTTAGTTGTAAAAAATTTGTTACAATTAACACAAGTGTCATAATTTTCAATGCATTCAGATTGAGACTTGCATCTATTTTTCTCACATCAATGCCTCACTATTTTGCAAATGTATGATAGCTCTTACGAGTATGTGAATTTGTTTTTATGCATTGGCAGCAGCTATACGAAATCTTTGACTGTTTATTTTAGATGAAGGCAATTTTCAAGAGGTTCACATATACTTTTCATTCAACAGTTTCAATTGTTCTGCATGCTGCATAGTGGCAAGTTAATGTTACTTTTGCTGTCAGTTGCTGGTGTGCACATAATTGTTTCAAGGGTGTTCCCCCCCCCAAAATTTTACTACATATGTAAGCATAATGGCTGATGATTTAGAGCAGTGGTTCTCAACCTTTTAACTACCGCATACCATCTAAACAAAAACTGAAAAACATTAGTACCACCACTACATTTTACAGTGATTATTTTTCAATTTTTCAATAGAAATATTAAAATATGTATATATATTGCCATTTGCACAACCTATTGGGCTATTTGTATTAAATATGTACACATAAAAATTATTAGATTAAAAATTGATTACTGTTTTAATTATCAAAATTTCAGTTATAATACTTTAATTCTAAAATTTAGTGTGAAATTTGGGTCTGTTTAAGAGAGTTCAATTTCTTTATGTTTGCTCTTATTTCATTTAACTTTAACGATAAATTAGGATCAACTTTTAACTTTGATCTATATTTATATTTCAAATTTAACATGGAAAAATCATTGTTCACACAAACAGGTTTTACAAAAAGGCAATAAAAATTGGATAGCTTTATTTGAAATGCCTTTAAATTCTTTTTTTCGGTTCAGCCAAAAGTTAACAAGTGTGTCATTTTCGAAATCTTCAGTTAGAGTTTGATCACAGGAAATTTCATCAACTGTTCTTTTTCTTTATGAGATTTTTTAATTTAATGGTTAAAAATACTTTGTTTCTTTGCATAACACCAGTTGAGAACCGCTTAGAGAATGGCTGATGATTAGAGACATTTTATATATTTTACAGTTGTTTGCCCATTATATTAATGACCAAAAAAATGTGGTTCTTCCAATTAGATAACACATTTCTAAATGTCAGTAGTCCAGTATTTATGGTTCCAGGCCTTTCATAACTTAATTTTTAGAACTTTTTATGAAGATTCAACGAATGTTTAACCAGTTAATATTTGTACATAATTTTATTTTATATTAATATGTTTATCCATACCTTAGTACATACATTAATTTTATTTTTCTTGTATTTAAAAGTAGTTTTAGACACAAAAACTTCTTTCTAGGCAGAATTTTCTTAGTATACAAATTTAAAAAATACAAAATGAAATTAACCAAAGAACATAACATTTAAAATAACTAATTAAATAGTAATATATTTAAATCAGAATCATATTACAAATGATTCAGTAATCTAGTAAATCATTATAAAGTGAATTTAAGTCACTTTGGCGTTCTTTTAGATCAGCATTGTGATAAGAACGAAAACCTTACGGAAACTCCAGGTTTTTATGTGAAAAAAAGTCCCAGTTTTTCATATTTAAGGCTTGGCAGCTATGATAATGTGATAGTTTTTATCCATACTGTCTTAAGAATTATTCTATGGCCTGATGGACTTTTGTACAATGACTTTTGAGCATCTTATAAGGTCTTGTGGTCTGTATTCCTGTCAAATGCAATAACTCTGTTTTATGCCAATGTTCTGCATTACTCTACAGTCCTTGTAGCAATGTCTAGTGTTAGAGTGTGAAAAGTATAGCACCTCTTATAATAGAAAATAATAAATATTTTTATTAGTGAGCTTATCATGATTTTATTATTGTTCTGTGTTACAATTTGTTAAAATTTTAAAATCCAAATTTCTAAACTTTTCTTAATGCTTTAAAGGGATATTTTTTCCACTCTGTACTAAAATGCTGTCTTTGATAAATAGGCAATTTATGCTATGCTATGATTTTTAAGATATTTCTTTTATTTTCAGTATTATAAAAGTGCATTCATTACTCAAATAAATTAATCATTTAAAAAGTCATTTTATTTAGACTTAATATTATTTTTCAAAAAATTTTATTTTATCCATGTGTGTGATAAATAAAATCTAACACATAGTAACAAAATTTCTAATTCTGCCTATTATGACATCTGTATCCAGAATAAAATGTAATGGTAATGATAAAAATTTTCAGCAACTTATAGTTTGCAAGTCTCTG
Organism: Stegodyphus dumicola; assembly: GCF_044657685.1. Lineage (NCBI taxonomy): Eukaryota > Metazoa > Arthropoda > Arachnida > Araneae > Eresidae > Stegodyphus > Stegodyphus dumicola. Next base: position 44,477,454 of record NC_140776.1, read on the forward strand.
TAAGTATATTTCTTATATAATGGGTGGTTATAATTTAAAATTACTCTATTTAAACCTACAACCATTTGGCCCATTGTGGTAGCCTTATTTCATTGAAAGTTGGTATATATAGGTTATATAGACCATGGGGAGAAAGAAATCTGCAATAAAAATTAATAGTTCAAATTTTAACCAACAGATAATATTTTTCATGCAATTTAGTAAGGAAGTTATGAAGGTGTCGACATCCTGCAGACCAGGGCAAGTTCACTGGTTATGCTAGCCTTCTGTTGACAATTATAGCTGTTGACAGTCCATGGCCTCTTTGGAGCCTTTTTTTGGTTAGATGAGTTGCATTTTGCCCTAGATGGAGCAGTTAAGGCTCAAAACTCTCGCATATGAGGTACTACAAATCCTAATATTGTGCATGAACAGTCTCTGCATCCGGATTATATTACTGTAAGGTGTAGTTTTACTGCTGATTTCATTTCTGAACCCTTTTTCTTGGAGGAGAAAGCTCCTCAAGCCCCTGAAATGTGTCCCATCATGGATGCCCATTAGTGCAAACTTCTTCAGCAGCAAGTTATTCCTGCCTTGAATGAAAATGTTTAGAGGCTACTGTCTTCATGCAGGATGGTGCACCACCTCACATTGCCAAACCAATGAAGGCATTGCTTCATTGCCTACTTTGGAAATGATTAGGTAATTTTCTGAGTGCCTGACCTTGAATCTCTGTGACTTCTGGTCGCAAGGATTCCTGAAAGATCATGTCTTTGGAGGAAGCATGAAAGCAAACATAACATGTCATGCTGTTGCAAATTTTCAAGAAACCTTTTGTACTACTGTTGAATGTGTTATAAATATGTGTTGAATGTGCGGTTGACTCAAATGGAATGCACATTGAACAAATGCTGTGAGTAAATAAAGTTTTATGTTCTTCTTGTACCCACTTCTCAACTGGTGACCCAAAACTGAAATTTATTTTTTATTCTAGTTTTCATTTTCCCGTGGCCCATATAATATATATATATATATACACACACACACCAAGTTTCAACGAAATAGATCTACCAGAATGGGCTTTATATAAGTCTAAAATTCAGATCCTTTTCTAATTGAAACTATTGATAATAATTAATAATCAAACACTATCGTACAACTTGAAAATGAACGTAAAATAATTTTTAAACTGTATTAAATGTGTAAAATAATTTTTAAACTGTATTGTATGATTGTCTCTAGAGCTCCAGAGCTAGAGAGTCCTTTAAATAGCCATGTTTAATCAAATTATTGAAAATATTATTTTTTGAATGTTTTTATTTGTAAAAAGTTGATAGAATTTTCAATATTTAATTCTATTTATAATTGTTCTAGATGCTGTTTTTGAACAGAATGGAAGTGATGTAACAAGATCCCAGATTGAATTTGCAATTAAATCATGGTTAAGACATGCAAAAGAAAGAAAAGATAAAAAGGCACGGAATACTACATTAAAATAAGATTACTATTAAAAGAATATTAATAAATTATGTAATTATGATTGATTGAAAGTAAAACCTAAGCACCTAGTTGGATTAACTTCTTCTGCAGCATTGGAGACATACAGATATTTATTTTGATAATCAAAGGTCATGAGACAATTCAAAAGTTTTATGTCAAAATCTAATTTTTTCACCCCAACAAAATACTGTAATATACCACATTCAGGACACATTCAGTGATGGGTATTATGGAACTAGCATTGCATAATATTACAAATCGTTTTATTTTAATTAATGAATCAAAGAATGAAAAAAATTACACATAGTGATTCTGCAAACATATGTAATGGAAAAAATTTATTCAGTTTACTTAGGTTTTTTGCTTTGAAGTCTTGAATTTTACTAAATAAAGTTCAAATATTGTGTTGCTTTGCAGATTCCAGTTTTTCTTTAGAAAAATATATAATTTTTTAAAACATGAATATTTATTATTTCTCCAGTATTATTTAATTTTTATGATGAATTTTCCAAGTATATATAACACTTTACCACCGTCATTCAAGGTGATTTTGGTTGTTGTCTTCATCATTCCCCCTTACCTGAGGATTCAAGAGATTTTGAATTGTGCTGTCAGTTAATTCTTCCACAATTCATTCCTTTTGCACAATTTGTTAAATAATTTTATTCTCAGAACGCTTGATCTATGCAATGTTTGAAGGATATTTAACTGTTTCCAGTAACTCATTATTTGGTCATTGATCTTCAGTACTTTCACCTTTTTCGATAGAATTTCGCTTCATGACATTTGGCCATAATTTTTGCTAAGCTTTTGTTAATGTTGTGATACTTACATGCTTTCATGTAATAGTAGCAATGAAAATCGCATCTTTTGTGTTTGACTGAACTTGGAAGCCTTTGATGTTGCAATCAGAATTTAAGAAATATTGCACATATTTCTGTGTTTAAGAAATATTACTAAAAAAGGGGGGAATGCATTTTGCATGTAAAGTTTTGAATAACGCCTTGGTCAATAGGTTGGATTAATATCATCCAGGTTATGTACATTAATAAGGTCACATGTTTGCATTTTATTTCCTTATCACATTTTTATAATATTTTGAAAATATTCTAAATTAATCAAGATGAAAAAGTAAATAAACCCTCCAAAAAACTACCTGAAACTGGCAAAAAGCTTCCAGGCCTTTTTGAATATTGCAAAATGAAATGCCCACTTTACTTTTGTTGTGCTTTTGTTCAGTAGGAATATTTCAGAAAAAGATGCCAGGCTATTAGACATTTATTATAGTTAGGGTCATAACATCTTATTGACATATCATACTATTGACCATAGTTTTTTTTTTTTTTTTTTAATCCTTACGAGACATTAGCAGTAATCAGCATAGTTTTCGTATTATCATCGCATTACTCATGAAATTCATTTTTATTTTCAAAAATACTTCCTCATCTATCACCAAGGCAACGTTTTGAAATTTTCTTTAGTCTGTAAAGTGGATTCTCTTTTGTTTGGATGCGTTTATAATTGCTGATTTCCTAAAAAAGGGGGGGAATGCATTTTGCAGCATTGAATATTTCTCTAGATAACACAAATAAATAGTTTAGCTAAATAAATATTAAAAAAAATAAGCTCTGTTAAATATTACATATGTAAAATGCTAAGTATTTAAATGTGAAAGATGGTCAAATAAATCATTGGAGCAAAACTTAATTTTCTGGTATTCAGGTACAGTGTATTTATTGAAAAGATATTTAGTGCAGAAGGGGTTAGTAATGTTTGCAAGTAAATAGATTCTAAATGGCAGAAGAAAATTTTTATTTGAGTGAAATGAAGATATTTTTGATAATGTTCATTTTTATGTGTACCTTTTTGCTTTGATTGTTTTGCTGATATAATGATTCTGTGGAATTTTTTTTTTCTTTCTCTGTGTGTATGTATGGTTCCTTATATATTATATGTAACTTTAAAAACAATAAATTTATAATGTAAATGTTACATTTTTTTAATTATAAATATAAATTCATAAGAGTCTTTCAAAACATAAGTAAATTACGAAATATTTAGTTATTTTTATGTATAATTTCATTTAAAGTAATGCAAGGAGGGAGATTATCTAAATGTCATTTTTGTTGGATTTCTGAGACTCTTATATATAAAGTAAGTATAAAAATTAATCTTTAAACAAAGTCAGTTATTAAAGCATCTTAATTTCTCAATTTCGTTCCATATTAAAATTTATTATTATTATTATTTAACTTTTATTTTGCTAAACAATATTTTAATTTAGTTGAAATGTAGACAGACTATTGAAAGATGCAATTTCATTCATCTATAAGAATTTTTTTTTTCTTTAAAAAGTATAATTCTGTGTACTGTATATTTGTAGCTTGCTTGTAATTGTATTCAGTGATAAGAATAAATAAAGGTTTTTCTGTCAAACATATTATTACTAGCATCAGTGTCAGAGTTGGTACAACATGTGTGACTGCATCAAGCAGCAAATTTTGGAATTTGGTATACAATTGGCATTCCTAAAAGGAAAAGCTTAAAACGGATTTTAGTACAATAAACCCTCATTGAATGAAGCTTTGCTTGTTATGCATTATCTTAATTGTCTCCATTCAGTTTGCCCAACATGAGAATTTCAATTATGCGTGGTACACTGCAGAGCTCTGGCCACGTTCCAATAGTCCTCTTTAATGACTCAGAGGTTTATTCCTTCCCCAGACACCACTTCCGTATTGCAACCATCAGAACAAGGAATGATAAAACATTCTAAATGTATGTAACATGCATGTTTACATCTCTACAAATAAAGTACTAAACAAAAGAAAGAATGACGTATTAATGGTATTTTAAAAGGAATTTAATGTAAGGCACTACATAGAAATAATTGAGATCACATGGAAACAGGTGAATTCATCAACAGTAAATGTTTGCTGGTATCAACACTGGCTGGTCAATAGTGATTTTCATCAACTGAAAATGGTGTGTTGGTGTTGGTGTATTTAATTATGGCAAAGCACACTAGGGCTATCTGCCTAAGGGGAGGAATGCCTTCGTGGAGGACTTTCTAAGGGAAACTGGCTCGTATACACGTTACACATGGGGAAAACCACAAAAACACCCATGCAGCCAGCCCGTTCGCGGGATTCGAACCTCGGACCGAACTACCAGTGTTTAGCGACTTTACCGCTCGGCCGCTGGTGGGCCTCAACTGAAAAATGAAGCCAAGAAAATCATACAAAATTCTAGAAGTCAAAGAATTTGTGAAGAATGATGATCGTGAAATGACAGATGAAGAATTGGATTATCTTATAACGCTGACTGATAGTAAAAACAGCAATAGTGAAAAAGATAGTTTCCTCTCTTTTTTTTTTTTTTTTTTTTTTGTGTGTGTGTGTGTGTGTAAAAAAGCTAAATGATTTTAAATAAAAAAATAGTAACGGTCTGTTTTCATAATTAGAATTTACCCTAATGTGGAAAGAAGAGGACTCTTTAGAAGAGGTATTAGAAAACTTTGAATTGCTTACTGCAAAATAGTGTTTGAGTTGTGTCGGTATTGTCACAGGTCAAAATCATTAGTTATTTAAAAATAATAATAATAATTGCATCGTGCTTACTTATAAAGCAGTAGTAGAAATCATTTAAATTAAAATTTGTTTCATTTTTCCCTTTTAAATACAATAATATTTAGGTATGTATAAGTTATACATACTTTCTTAAACTGAACTCTATCTAGCTCATTTTTACTTCCTTATATGAAGTAAAGGAAGTGTTGTAATTGCGAGAATTTTTGGTTATCATATTTCGACAAAAATATCCATTTTGACCACTATCGAATGAAATTTAACGTTGCTTTTCCTTGACTTCTGTATATAAGGACAGACTAAAGGACTCTTATACCCAAAACGGGTTGCAAAAAGGATTTAAAATGGATTCAGAAGAGTTTTTTTCGTTATGTACATATGTATGTATCTATGTATCTCACATAATTTAAAAAACGAGCAATCTCAGAACATTGAAATTTTGTATATAGGACTGCTGTGACATGTTGTTGTTCACCTCCCTTTTTGTTGCAGTCGGCCGCACAAAAAAGTATATATATAGTGGTGTATATAACATATTGGGTACATAAACTTAGAGCATCTAAAGTTAAAAGTAAATTGGAATCAAAGCAAGGCAAATCCTCAACAATATGAATAATTCCATCCTTGTATAAGAGGTTAACACAATATCTAAACAATTCAAAATTTAAAAAAGGACTATTTAACTTTGTATTACTAAAGTCAAAAACTAAAAATGTACAAGAAATAAAACTATAACAATTAATCTTCTTTTACTGAAATTCCAAATCAGGGAAAAATGAATTAAAGCTTCATAAAAGTTGATTAATTTGCTTCAAAAACATATTTCGTTTTCCTGGTTCATTTGAGATGAAAAGCTGAAAAAAAAGTTTCATTACATTATATTGATATAAATCTGAAAAAAAGTGAATATCAAATGTACCAGAATTTTCCTTACATGCCTTCAAAACACTTAGAAAAAAAATAAAACATAACATTGTGTGTGGTCAATTTCCACACAAAAAAACCATAAAACTTTACATTATGTAAAATGACCATTCGAAAAAAAAAAAATCAGATTGGTATAAAAATATATGCAAATCTGAAATTCAAAATCAAATGTAAATATAGAGCGCAATGCAAATATACTTTAAACCAAATAGTCATTTAAACAATACTCTAAAAATGGGCAGTCCCTGATTATACTTAACTGAACTTTCAATTCCAAGAAAATTAAAAACTTTTCAAAGATTGCTTTATATAATAAAACTAAATCTGAGCCTACTTTGGCAAAAAAACTGAAAAAACTATTAGAAACAAAATTGAAAAAACGCGAACTTAACTGAAATCATATGACAACCATCAAATGAAAATTTACTTAATTCTTCAGGTGACCAAACTGTCTTTCTTGTATAATTCAGCTCTGGAGAAGCAGAAAATGGTATATATATATATATAGTTGATTATATATAGTATATACATATTGGGAAAATGGTAGATTGGGTATATATATATATATACATATAAGAAGAGAGAGGGTGGGTATACCCACTCTGTTACTCGGCTCCGTGAGCTCAGTATTTTTTATTCTTATATGTTGGTAAGTTTTTCATTTTTTGCTTTAAAAATGATTGAATTATGTTGTTCTTATCATCCGATTATGGTTTTTATGCCTTTAGTTAATCTGCATGCAACAGTTGTTGAATTGTCAACAATTTAAAAGTTGTTTAAGTGCAGCTAAGCCCAATTTTTAACCATAGCAGCCATATTTGTTTACATTTGAAACTTAGCAGAACAGTGAATTAAGTCAGTTTCTGCACCTTCAGTGTCTTTTTGTCAAGTGGGATCAAAAATAAATTTTCAGTTTTGTGCACCGAAAAATCTGCCTTCTTACCCGCTGGCCAAATTGCTTGTGTTTGCGTAGAAACTGTAATTTTAATTGTAAAATTTTTTTTTTTACTTGTTTTAACTCTATTTGGTATTTTATATTTTTCAATTTTCAATAAAGATACTTTTAGGTTTTATGTATTTTTGCCTTGTCTCAAAGTGAGCTCTGAATTAATTGAATGAGAAATATATATCTAATGAAATTGAAGAAACTAAGCTTAAATGAAATGCAGGAAAAATGCGTATAATTTAATATTCTGTACAAGGAAGTCACCCGCCCGCCGAGAAACGACTAGTACCTTTTATTTCTCAGAATTAGTGAAAGGCATATTCGGTTAAAGTAGCAAGCCGGATATAACAGTTAAATATAGGAATGAGTTACATTTATATAGGGACTACACCAAAATGTCGCGAAATTTGGCCACCAAAATTAGTCGCGAAAACCATCGCCAACTTGGCGATATCTCGCTGATTTACAGAGATAGCCATTTACCTCAATGTTAAATATACTTGCCCCTGTAATCTTATTTTTCCGGTAGAACATATCTTCAGGCTTTTCATATTACATTATACAAAGGATACTAACTAAAATTTCACATATAATTTTCACTAGAATTATTTACATTTATACAAAATTTCTAACAATTGCAATATCTAATAAAATATCTTCATTTTTAATTCTCTGTAACTTGAATCTCGTCCTTTCTCTTTATAGTCTTTGCTACTCGTTAGTCCTCATATTATCCATAAATAATTAGAGAAGGTGAGAGTGCATGTGTCTCAGCGAAATTCGAGATTTAATGTCGTGTTTACTCCGCTGTGAGAGGGTAATTCCTGCAGTAGGCTGGCATTTAATGTCACTTCGTGTTTACTTCGCTATGAGAGGTTAATTCCTGCAGTAGGCTGGCATAAATTTCAACATTTAGAAGTGAAAGGTTCAGCGTGACCTTCGCAGCTAGTTTGTGAAGGTTCGTCTTTGTTCGTAAGACGAAAATAATCACTACTTGGACGTAATGACGTCCATTTTAAAATTTAGAGAAGCCTGTTCTCTGAATGGAAAGGGAAAATTACGCAAATATTTTTAAAATTTTTAAAACCTGGCGGTATAATGCTAGAGAGGGGAAATACCAAATTATTATAATCTTTATTGGATTAAAGCGAAGCATTCTAGAGCTGTCTTCTTGAAGGAGCTTTCATGGATCGATAATGCAGGGCTTAAATTGCGCCGGAGCCATAAATAAAAGAGCTCCGGCATTTCTTTTATGTAAGTGAACCACAATTTTAGAAGATAATTTCTGTTTTAATATGTAACCATACCTTAAAAATAAATTTTAACTTCTGAATGCAGACCTGTCTTTCCCTCGCACTCAAGCCTTGCACAGAGGTTGAGACTTTTAAGGAAAGAAAAGCCCCATATGTCAAAGGCTTATTCTCCAGGATATGCAATGAATTTATAGGAACGGGTAAATTTTGTATTCCTCAAAGAACTAAAAGTGATAGCCTGGTAATGCATGCTTCATCTAGTGACTTCTTACTGCAGACCTCTTGTAGACTTTCTGAATGATATAACCAAACAGGAGGACCACTGCTGGCAGTGTACAGAGAAGTCTTATGTTTATTCTCATGCTGTATTCAGGGAAAATTTCTGCTTGACGGCTAGAATTATATCGACAGGGCATGGCGATCAGAAAGTCCTGAACTCTTTCCTGTTTATTTACAAAGCTACACTTTTCCGTTAAATTTCTTTCCATATTCTCATACTGTTTCTAGAATTCTCACTATTCTCCTTAGTGGAGCTTTAACCGTTTTATCTTTTTTCCTTGGTGTGCTGCAAGAAAAGAGTGGTATCTGTCATCCCTTGAGGTAGTATATTATATGAATAATGAGGGCTTAAATTCAGACGGAGATCGGCTCAGCTGGTTCTTAGCATCTAAGTTGAACTGTAATTCCAGCTGATGCCCCAAATAAGACAAGGTTCGATACTTTTCTTTTCTATTTAACTATTTAAAATTAATATAGTAATTTATTAGATTTCTCTTTACATAGCCTTAATTAATTTAATTAATATTAATTTAAATTTATCATCTAATTATTTTAATTTTTAGCTATTTTATTTATTTCTTTTTCTCTCTTTCCTCACAAACTTCCATAGTCTCCGGCACTTCTAATTTTAGAAATTAAGCCCTGCGATAGTGTCTCTAACAACTTTTTGATTAACTAATTAAACATGTTTGTTATATCGAAGCATTGTTTAAAACTAAAACTATTGAACTAGTTATAAAAAATTAAATTATTACATATATTAAAATTTACCTAAAAGTAATATTTTTCATTTAAACTTATGTTGGTTTAGTTGAAAACGCATTTAGCTATTCGAATAATTTAAATAACGAAGATTTCTGAACTCAAGAACAAGAGCATTTAAGAACCATGAGCCCAGCGTTGTAAGAAAAGTAATTTTGCACATTAAAAATAAATTTTATTTCAATAAAAAAGTTGCTCGATTAACTGTAAACGCTTAAAAAACAGTTCATTTTATTTTAAGATAATTATTTATATACAAAAACTTTCAGTGAAGCAAATTTAAAAGAGCATTTAGAAACTGAATTTCTCTGGAATACTTCTTTTGTGGGTTTTATGCTGTTATTTACACGTTAAATATTAATTCGCCTAAACTAAGAAAAAGAAACACATAACATGTAAAAATTTATTATTTACAAGAAATATCAAATTAAGGTCATTTTCTTATGCATTGTTTTCTCTAAACGAATTTCGTATTCTGACAACACAGAAATATTGGCCACATAACATGTAGGAGATATTTCTTATAATTCTCTTTAGATTCTAATATCTTGTTTTCTAGCATGGAATGTTTCAGCAGTTTTTAAGGTTCGTTGCTAAGAATAATTTATTAAACAGAAGTTAGTAAGAACAAGTAGGGTATACTTCAGATTTGATCTCTTAGGTTTGTTTGGTCTGGTTACTAAATAAACGTTTTTGAATTCATGATAAAATTTTAAACATTTTTTTTTATTATTATTATTTGTGTCTTAACGTACATGTACTTTTCAAGTTTTTGGAAAAAGGGCTTGAATGATCGTTTAGCAATGGTGAAAAGGGGTACATGAGGGGAAAACTGTTGAGAATCTTTGGTCTAGACCAGTGTTTCCCAACCTTTTTTGTGCTATGCCCCACCTAATCCTCTCTAAAATTTTTAAGCTTCCCCTAGCATATACATAATTTTTAATATTTAAAAATTGAAATGTTCACGAAAGAAACTTGAATGATAGCTTTTAGGAAGAAATGACTACGAAATTTTGTGAGCAAACACAGTAAGTGAACTTTAAAAACATGGAGAACTGAAATTCAAGAAAAAACTCATTTTAGTGAGAGTTTTTCATTTTAAGTATTAGTAATTTTTATTATTTAAATATAGCGAGTTTTTTGCGCTTGATACTTGCTGCAAAGAAATTTTATATCAGGTTCCAATTTAGATAACTTGAGTCTCAAGTCTCCCCGTTTCATTATATCCAACCGATTTCTTCTTCTTCTTTTTTTTTTTTTTTTTTTTTTTTTTTTTTTTTTTTTTACACGGGAGGCATGAAAAATAAGCAATGTCCTCTCCGAGACTCGAACCTGGACCTCTCGAATACACCCCGATTGTACTAACCGTTACACCACGAAGGCATGCTGGAAGGATGGAGAAAATACCTTATATACTATTTAACACCCCCTTTTAAAGGACGACTGGGGAGTTAGGGGATCCGGTCGCGTAATGGCAGACCGCACATTGAGTTGAACAGTGTTAAACGAAAGTCGAATACTGCGCATGCCCAGAAAACAATTTGGCGTAATTACTACGTTGGCGCGATTTGAAAAGAAGATAAATGCGGTATATGGTAGATGTACCGCCATCTGATTGTGAACAAATCTGGCGTTTAAATCTTCGTAGAGTATAATGTAAATGTAAATTAATTACTGTGTTAAAATACTATTTTTTGCTGTACTGCTCAAACAACTAGAAAGCTGAAATTATTGCGAAGTAATGTGAAGCAGTGTTTGCATTCAAAATGTAAAATATAATACCTATGAAATTCTGCACATTCTTTTGGAACTGTACAAATTTTCGTTCAGAAAAAGACTGAAATTTAGGATACATTAGTTGAAAATTTATTCATTATACTTTTAAGCAATAAAAACAATTCAGGATTTACCATATGTTCCATTCGTACATACATAAAGAAACACTGAGGAATATAACAAGTGCTTGCAAATAACACTGAAGAAATTTTACAATTCCTTAATGCTAGTCATTAAATTCTTTGAAATGAGAAAATAAAAGCGCGAATATACGCTAACAAACTAAGCGAGATACTCCAGTTTACAATTACTGAATTATAACATGTAAACAAATTACATTTAAATAACGAATTATTACGAACATATGTTAACAAATATTAAATGCACTGTTATTGACAAATTACAATGAAATATATATTAGAAAAATAAGCAAGTGCAATCGGTATGGACGTTAAAATAACTAATAAGCAAAGTTCCAGAACATTACAGTTGTAAACATCATTCGAACACACTCGACAGCCATGGTGATCACAAATAAGCTAGCGTAGGGTTGCTTAGTCGCCAATATTTCTTCCCGCGCCAAAGGTACACCATCAAGCATGCGCAGTAAGCGAAATTTGCTTAACATTGTTTAACTCAATGTGCGGTCTGCCATTACGCGACCCGGTCGTTAAATACTGGTGGAGAATAATCATCATCCACCACCTTTTTTTTAGTTCAGGCGCCATGCTGAAGGCGTGAAAAATTAGCAATGCGCTCGCCGGCCTCTCGAATACGCGGACCTCTCGAATACGCGCCCAGCATGCAGACCACCACACCAAGAAGGCGGGAGAAATACCTTATATACTCCACCTTTTAAAGGGCGACTGGGGTTTTAGGTAAACCAGTTGCCAAATACTGGGTGTGGAGAATCATCATCTAACACACTTTTAGTTCGTGCGCCACTGTAGAGTCATTAGGTTTATTTCGGAAGCAGCAGAGATGAAAAATATGCAACGCCTTCACCGGGAATCGGACCTCTGGAATACGCGCACAGCGTGCAGACCACCACACCAAGAAGGCGGGAGAAATACCTTGTATGCTCCCGCTTTTAAGAAGCGACTGGGGTTTTTTAGGGAACACAATCACCAAATCCTGGGTGAGGAAAATCATCATCCAACACCCTTTTAATTCAGGCGCCACTGTAGAGACATTAGGTATTTTGGAAGCAGAAAAATCGAACCACGGACTTTTGGAATATGCGCCGAGCCTACAGACCACCACACCACAAAGGCATGCCAAGAAGGCTATAGCAACGGTTCAAAACCTTTTGACTAACGCGTACTATCTAAACAAAAATTGAAATCCTTTAGTACCACCACTACATTTTACAATGATTATTTTTCAACTTTCGAATAGAAATATAAAAAAAAGAAAGAAAGAAAAAAAAAAAAAAGAAAAGAAAAGAAAGCTTTCAGATTTTATATTACGCCCAAAGGGATGTTTTTCTAACCTTTTGTGTGTTACCTTTATTTATTAAATATCATGTTCTTCGCACTTAAACCATCAAATTCAGTTCAACAACAATATCACAAAATACTTAAAACAGCATATCTTTAGAATTTACGATACACAGTCTCTCGCGCTGAAGATAACTTTTTTTCGTACATTGTTGACATTGCTCGCTTTGAAATCGTTGAATTTGTTAATCAAAAATTCGTTAAAGTGCTACAAAATATGAAATCAGTAATAAAACAAATTCTAACTTAGGGCTTCCAATACCCATATTCGGTGGGGGGATTACGTTATTCAAAATTTGATGGCTCTAGGTACCTTCGCTTTATCAAAATGCGAGAAACATGCATATATTTATGCAGATTCTTCGTTGTTTAATTTCTAATATAACACAGAGCGATAATATTTGGTGGCAACAATTTAAAAAGTGAAACGGACATTTAAGTTTTCAGCGCAAAATGCCAAAAAGTTAATAGCCCTTTTGGGCTAACGCCGGTTCGGCTAAAAAGAAAGAAGGAAAATCTGAATTGAACAAAGTTCTTTATATCAGTAATTTCATCCAATTGCAATACGAAATACTTACTGTGTTTTATTTTTGGAATAAGTGTCTCTTTTATGGAATGTGCCATTTCATGAATGATTAGTCGACTTACTGCGTCATTTGATAATGGAATATTATTAAGTTCATTAGTCGCTTTTTCGTTGAATAATATTAAAACGATATCTTTAACTGCTGGGAATATAAGGGTTTTTTCCAAGCCTGCCCATTCTTAGCAATTCTCAGGTTTACCAGGTAACTAGCTACCAAAGCTTTTTCAGTTGAAGTATCAAAACCTTCCATTACTTCTCTACTATTTTTTTAACTACGCAATTTCCTCTTAAAATATTCATCAGATTTATCCTTTAAATTGAGATAATTAGATTTAAGATATCTTTTATAAAAAGGTGGTTTCATACTTTGATTGGATAATTGTTCACCGCAAACAATGCATTCAGGTTGAGAGTCCATTTCAACTCCATTGCAGGTAAATACAAATAATAAATAACTTTCATTATACTCGTATTTTCTTGAAACAATTTTTCTTTTCTTTTCAATATTCTTAATGTTAGTAGATTGTACTGGATCCATCACCGGGTGAATCGCCACTTTTCCGCTTAGTCACTGCTAGCAATTTTTCTATTTTGAATATCTAGCTTTGTTTTTTTATTTTGTTACGAATATTTAAATGCACAGTACATTCCGAGTTTTTCAAAAACAGACGATAATATTCTCAAATCGCGTAGAAAATTAAGGATTTCAAAGCAACAAGAAGACAAAATACCTGCTGTTAGAGACAGCAAATCGACTTAAAAAATTATTCTAATTGAAAATGGAGCAATTATGAGCCCTGAAATGGCGACATAAAGTGCTGACATGCTAATAAATTGATAAACTCTAAGAGAATTAATAAGATATTATTATCTTTTTTACAGAAACTTATTTTTATTTCCTATTAAATACAACATCCATTTCTATCACTTCTTTTAAAAACATCATTAATGGCAACTTTTGTTACGTCTACGGCTAAAATAATATTTGTGAAACGTACAACATGGAAGAACGAACAACACTGCCATGCAGACAGATCGTTCGCCTCTTGCTGAAGTCTGTAAGTGGCTACTGACGCTACTGACCTTGAACAAAGCTGAGATAGAATAAATTTTCAAATATTAGAAAAAAACTCAATCAGGATGTTGGGGTTTAAATTTTTGAATTTAATAGCTAAAAATACTTTGCTTCTTTGCGTACCACCTATCTTTCTCTTGCGTACCTCCGGTTGAGAGCCCCTGCCTTATAGGGTTAGTTTCATAAAAAAAATTTCTATTGCTTTTAAAAGGGGAAAAAATTTTGAGCATTTGTTGAGATAAGCAGTATGCATAACAACTTACATATATTACATTCTAAACTTGAAAAAAAAAATTGTTTTTATTGGTAGAACATATCTCATCTAAGACTTAATCATTTATTTTCGATTCGCGAAACTTTCTAGACATTGTTCCTTTGAAATTAAATCTGAGGAAAAGTTCAAATATCGGAAAAAATAAATAATCAGTTAGATGAATAAAAATGAACAAAAACTGAAATAAAAGCTGTACATTAAGAAAGCATCAGTCATCCAAATCTTAAGCTTTTCATTGTAAGCAAAAGGCTCACCAGCGGCCAAGCGGTAAAAACGCTGAATACTGTTAGTTCGGACCGGGGTTCGAATCCCGATGACTTCATGGGAACTTTCGCGGTTTTCCCCACGAGCGAGTTTCCTTTAAAACGTCCTCCACGAAGGTATGCCTTCCTTTGGCTTAGTGACATTTCGTCCTTTCTCTTTTCATACCGAAATAGTGTCGTTTCGTCCGCTGACGTACGCACAAAAGTGCGGGCATCCCGGAGTTTGGAGTACTGTTTTCATTCCATGTTCGAAAAGTCACTTTATGATTAAAAAAAAAAAAAAAAAAAAAAAAAAAAAAAAAAAAAAGATGTATTTAGACGAAACGACCCTTACTACTGTGACTTGACTTAGATAAATTTATTCCGAGGAGAATAATGAATTTCAGGCATGTTCAAAAGGTGTGTTTTGAATCTAATTCCATTTTCGTTACATAGTGTCCATTTTTCCATTTTTATATTTTCACATACTTGTAAAGAAACAGAACTACGGTTCCTCTGCTTTGACAGAAAATGTAAATGTAGCAAGTGTATAACTAGGATGTACATGCTTTATTAAAAATATAGTGAACCCTCTATAAACGCGACTGTTCACGGTTTTAAAGGATTTGGGTTGTAGATGTGGTGGTCTTAGAAATGTGATATCCACTGGCAATGTTTGTTTATGTTCACAAAAAATACAGGTCTCTTTCGAAAGGCGATCTCTTAGAAATGTCGTCAGTAGATGTAATTCACTATAATTATTTTCTAATTTATAATGGAATTAATTTAATCTAATGTCAATTAGAAAACGGCTATTTACAATGGGGAGATTTAAGAGCAATATAATTTTTCTTTCACAATGAGCTGTTATACAAGATTAGCTGCTTTCTGCGTATTTTTCATGTTATATAACTGATATCCATACACCTTTAACAAATATACAGAAAATGCAAAACAAATTATTAAAAAATTACATTTTGAAACACTAAAGTTAATACTAATACTAATTTTCTATCACTTTACATAACACTATTAATGAATGATGAATTTATATAATATGTATACTTAGAATCTAAAAACGATGAACTTTGAATCTTATGACTCTATAAATATATATTCATGTAGTTACAAAATTTTATTAGTTGTTATATGCATAGCTCTTTGTAATCTTACAAACTCTAAAAAATGCTACATATTTATTACAATAGTTTGAGGTGACTGTACTTAAATTTGTAGATATGTTGACTTCTAAGAGTTGTTCCATCCCCCCAAAAATTAATAAATAAATAAAATTAAAATTAAAAACACTATTCCAAATTGCTGTAGTTGAAAGATTAAGAGGTTACATTTGGAATTCATTTTCTGACAAAGTGTCAGCTTACAGTTTTAATTTATTCAGAAATCTAAAAGAAAATATCTCTAGAAAATCGCCAAATTATAATTGTTACATTGAAAAAAGCATTCAATCAGAAATATATTTAAACTTTGATAATAAGCTCAGTCTAAAGTAAAGATTAAAATACCTCTTAGCCAAGTTTTCATTATGCTTAAACTATTTTAATATAATTTTATTAAGTGTGCATAAAACTATTTTAATATTACTAAACTAAAAAGGAATTAAAGCAAAAACTAAAATGGAAGAAAATAAAATTCAAGTGTTTTTCAATTAAAAAGTTACTACACTGACTACCAATAAGTATTTGGACACCTAATGCAAATGACGATATCCGCGGTCCTAAGGTACGTCACGGACTCCACCGGTATATATCGTGTAGGAAACAGAATCGGCTTTAGTTGCATGCAAGATGCCTCGCAGTTCAGAGCTCTCTGATTTCGAGAAAGGTATAATTATCGGGTATCACAAATGTGGCCGATCCTTAAGGGACATATCTAGCGATCTGAAGTACCCAAAATCCACAGTGACCTATGTGATTAAGAAGTGGAAGGTGAGCGGTGATTGTCGGAATGTGCCCCGAGTCGGTAGACCAACGGAACTGGGAGATAGAGACCAACGAGTGCTGTCCAGAGAAATTCGGAAGCACCGCACCCAACCGATGGCCCTCATCCGCGAGGAGTTTCAACAGGCATCCGGGAGTATTGTTTCAATGAATACCATCCGTAAGAAAGCACATCTGCTTGGTTTTCATGGTCGTGCCTTTGATCACAAAGTCCAACCGCGCTGCTCGGTTAATGTGGTGCAAAGCACATCGAAATTGGACCGTAGATCAGTGGAAACGGGTTCTTTGGAGTGACGAATCAAGGTTCACCCTTTACCGTTCGGATGGCAGGGTCTGGGTCTGGGGTCTACCTGGAGAACGTCTCCTGCCAGAATGCATTGTGCCAACAGTCAAGTTCGGCGGAGGTGGAATTATGGTCTGGGGGTGTTTCTCCTGGTATGGGTTCGGACCCTTGGTCCCCATTCATGGTAAGCTCAACTCCGATGCCTACTGCACTATTTTGGATGACCAATGGGCTTCCTACGTTGTGGCAGTTTTACGGGTTGGACCCCTGTTACTTTCAGGACGACAAAGCCAGTTGTCATGTTTCGACGTTAACCAAGGCTTGGTATGGTGCCAATGGAGTTCATCGAACGGACTGGCCTGCCCAGAGTCCAGATCTGAACCCTATCGAGAACCTCTGGGACGAGTTGCATCGCCGAATTCAGGGGTGCACTACACGTGCAAAATCGGTGTAGGCATTTCTATGTCTTCTCCAAGCCGAGTGGAAGAAAATACCACTAGCTCTCATACAAGGACTTGTGGAAAGTATGCCCCGGAGGGTCCACGCTGTAATTACCTCTCGTGGAGGCTCTACCAACTATTGATTTTGAATAAAGTTAGTTTTTCTTTTCTATCACCAGGTGTCCAAATACTTATTGGTAGTCAGTGTAGTTTTAATAATGAAACATAATTATATTTAATTTCAGCCATTTTACCTTAAAAATAGCATGCGAGGAACTTCGCAATAATATTCTTCATTTTCACAGACACATAACAAAGTTAAATAAGTAAATAAATAATAAAATGCAGTTTCAGATTTATCATCGAAACGTTATAGCTAATAATTTAGAAAGTTTGCTTTCAACCTAATAAAATAAACAAATAAAGTAGTCACAAAATATAAAATTAGACATATATTTGAGACATTAAAATTCATATCTGAACACTCCATTTATTATAATTAAAATTATAAATACATTTTATTGTAATAAAAAAACATAAGTCCTTTCGATTATGTGTGCTTTTATCAATGTGCGCTTTCAATCGCTGTGGAATTTTGTCGCGTGTTTTTTTTTTTTTTTTTTTTTTGGGGGGGGGGGCTTTTTTCCAGTGGGCTTTTGTCTGGGAACCGTTAATTGATTACTGAACTCTCAGAACCATACATCAGGAATTTAAGGTTAATTGCTACAAATCGAACACAAAATCTTCTTCTTTACATGAAAGGAAATTTCTACTAAATTTCTCTTCGTCAACACAATATTTCGGAAGTCCGTAATCGTCACCAAATGTACTGTCAACATAAAAGTTTGACCCGAAGTTACCATAAAAGCCCCAAAAAGAATGCACTAATCATCTTGATCAAGGCAAAAACAGTCTACAGCAGTGATTCTCAACCACTGTGCAGCCAAATTTTAGAAATGTATATAGTAAAAATTATAATGGGTTTAATCCTAGTATAGGGTACACATGAGAATTGGTGAAATTCGGTTTATAAGACATTAATAGGCGCGCCAATTGTGGTATCCAAGCCGTTTTTGGTGCTCAAGACTTCTGCATTTGAATTAACTTTGAAATTTTAAATATTCGGAAGAATTAATTAATTCATTTTGGATTAACATTAGATGCGATTATCCCATGATAGCCAAAAAAGCTTATTACAGTTACAGTTATATTATTACAGTTTTCTACATCTTATCTGTGCGAGTTCGGATTTTCAGTATTAACCAACATAAAAACGAGAAAACGATCGAGACTGTTAAATGTAGAAAACAATATGAGAGTAGCATTCTCATTTTTACGACCAAATATAAATGAAATTATCCAAAACATCAAGATCAAATTTCTCATTAAAAGTATTCTTATTATTAACTTGTAATTAATCCTTAATAAATTTACTGCTGTTTTTGTAGTACATATTATTTTATTTTAAACTTATCTTTTTCTTTGTGTGCCGCCAAATTTTAAAATCGTTAAAAGTGTGCCGCGACAAAAAAAAGTTTAAGAATCACTGGTCTAGAGTAATGGTTCGCAATCTGTACTGCGCCGTACCCATGGAGGTACATGGTGGCATAGTCAGAGCTACACGGAAAAATTATCAGTAATGACGAAAAATAAGTGCTGATAAAAATCAAATTATTTAGAATTCTTAAATTTTACATTCATTTGAAAGAAAATCAGTTTGACTTATTTCGACGTAAATATAGTAGAACATCGACTATATTTATATATATCAAGGGACCATCAACAAGCGACGTATAAATGAGAAACACACATAAAATAAACGAAATTTAAATTTACGGTGTGAAATATATACAGGGTTTATCAGTACTGTTAACCAGAGAACAGGGGCTCCATTACCTAACTGACATGATGTCTGCATTACACGGATTAAAGCCCCTGCCTCCAGAAGCTATTTATTATAACTAAGCAGAATAAGTTTACAGTGGCATACAAGGCCTTCAAGAACACAAGGACATAAGTAACATAGTCATTAATAGACCCTAAAGAAAGCATGTTACAAGTAGTACCTATAGCATTCAAACAATAAACCGAGTATACTTTCATAATTTGTACTGAAAATATGAAATACTTTCAAAACTGAGTCCAACTAATTTAAATAAAAACTATGGTACAAACAAACAAACAAAATATAATACATCCATTACTGTATTATACACAATTAATTTCAATTAGATTCACCATTCATCAAGAAGAACCATTCAATTTAGAAAAAATGCATAAAGATAAACTAAGACAATAATAAACTGCCAAATAAAATTTCTTCATATGAATTCAGAATTAAGAACCAATAACTTTGATAACTGAACAATATTATCATAAAATACACTGAACCTGAGATATTATAACAATACAAAACATAAATTTGGTTTAAAAACAAAACCACTGCAAGTAATATAAAAACTCTACATCAGGTTTGCTGGCAACGCGATAGAAATACAGTACAAGAATAATGCCAACATAAAGATATGAAAAATTTCCAAGTCAAAAACCACATTCATTCAAAAATAAGTCAAACATTCAAAAATAAGTCAAAGAAAATTATTATAAAATACTGCCTTAAATGCACATTTTACAATAGAGAACTCAAGTAAAACCAATCAAATTCACAAAAACAGGTCAACTATTCAATTCAGATAAGTGCAAAAAGGTATACAAAATAATTATTCTATAATTATTCTAGATTAGGTTTGCTGGCATCGCTAAGACAAATGCAATACTAGAAAAATGCCGATATAAAATTTTACAGAATTTCAAAATCAAATACAAAATGCATTCAAGATTAAAGTAAAGAAAATTAATATAAAATAACTATCATGAGTGCAAATTTTTATAATAGAATGCACAATTAATGCCTATCTAATTCACCAAAGCGAATCAATTCAATTACAAAAGAATGCATTAAAATATGCAAAATAATTAAAATTGTCACAAAAATTTTCTGTTAAATTTAATTAACAATTGCAAAACTGAACAAAATAATCATGATATATATATGATTAAGAACGATTTCAACACCATACAACAAATACTATGTGCGTCACAAATAAAACCGACTATTTGTACAATATAAGAAAGTAATAGGCTACAAGTAACCGTTACAATTTATAAGAGCATAGATGCATTCAATGTCAGATACGTCTGTTCTACGTAAAACCATTTCTAATTTTAAATCAGTAACATAAGTAGTGGAAACAACAAAACTGAACAATAATAAGCATCAAACACAAAAAGTTTAACAATTACCATTATGCAGTAAAAATCTAACAGTCGCTGAAAGTCAATTACTCACTCCCAATAGAGATGATCTGAGAGAATTATTTACAGAAAAATTTAATTCCTGACAGAAAAGCATAATTTCCTTAAATTTCTTACTCTCACTAGAGTTTTTTAATATCAATTCAGCCCATTTTGGCCTGTGTTGATCTAAAGGTTTATTCAAGTGAAGTTTTATAGTAAATGGACAGTGAAAGATAAAGTGTTCAGGGTCTCCCAACTTCCCGCAAGAACAAAGCTCAGTCGTACGTAGTCCAAATCGAAAGAGATATGTATTAAAAGGTCCATGACCAGTGAAAAATTGAGTATAAAATTTCGATGTGCTTCTTTGACTGAGTGAAACTTTTGGAAAGAAAGAGAAGACTCGTCTTCCTGTGGAGTCATTAGTCCATCTTTCCTGCCATTTCACAAGCAGTGCATTTAAAGTTTTGCTCTTCAAGTGTGAAAAAGGCAATTTCGTTGGATTTTGAATTCCGTTGATATCATTAGCAGCCCATTTAGCTAAAGTATCTGCTTCTTCATTGCCCAGTATGCCAACATGAGCTGGCACCCAGGTAAGAAGTGGTCTTTCAGATGAATTAAATCTTAGCAATTTCTCTTGAATAACTTGTACAATCGGATTTCTATTCGCAATGTCTAAGATAGCCTGCAGACTAGATAATGAATCACTGAAGATCTTAGTCTTGCCCGATAAATTTCTTTTAACATAAGTGAGAGCAGCGTTTATCGCTAAAAGTTCTGCCTGAAAAACAGTATTTCTGTCATCAAGCCTTCGAGTCCATGTATATACCTTTTGAGTATTGTTAAATACACAAAATGCACAACCTGTTCCACATTCAGTTTTAGAACCACCTGTAAATAGAGCAATGTCATTGGCTACTGGAGCCGTATAGTATAAATTGACTGCAGATTTGAGTTTTAAAGAGGCAGGATGGCCAAGATTAGATGGAACCCGTAATTCCTAATCATTTACTAGGTGATGTTGGTTCCATAAATCCCCATTCAATCGTAATCGTAGGATCCATCCTAAGAAAGAGTCTCTTTGAGCCTGCAGATCTAATGGAGGTATACCCGCCAAAATCTGCAGTGAGGCTGTCGAGGTTGTTCTATAACCTTTGGAAATAAGTAATAGCTGATGCCTCTGTATTGAATTCAGTAAGCCACTCATAGTTTTGTTCATATCAGAACCCCAAATGGAGACTCCGTACAAAACAACTCTTTCAGTGAATTGCTTTATACCACAGCCGCAAGATTTTTGGGGAAGTACCCCAATTAAGGTCCACAGTCTTTGTCATGCCATTCGTAAGAACGGCACATCTCTGTTTAAGATGTTTCACATGTGGAAACCAAGACAGCGTATTGCTGATAACAAAGCCTAAATATTTCAAGGTGTTTGCACATTTTATGGGCCTTCCATGGATTTTTATAGACGGATTTCGACGCATTTTTCTTTTCCTACCGATAAACAACATAGTAGTTTTTTCTTCGGAAATTCTTAATTTATGCATGTCTGCCCACTCTACAAACTTATTAATCGCTTGTTGAGCTCTTACTTCAATGTCCTTTACGCCTGAGATAATTAACAGAAAATCATCGGCATAAGCTTGCAGAGTTACTTGTTCAGTATTTTCAAACATACCAAAGGCCGTATTAGCGACTAAGTTCTACAGGGTTGGTCCTAAACAGGAACCCTGTGGACAGCCTCTTTGCAAATCTTTTATTAAAATTTCATTATCCAGGGTTAATTGAATTTTGCGTTGTTCCAAATAATTTCGAATAAAATTCAAAATTTCTACAGAGCAGTTTGCGCTATCCAATGCATCAATTATGTCAGGCCACCAGACCGTGTCAAATGCACCACGTATATCAATGGAGATGATTAACGTGTGCCTGTTACCATTCCTGTTGCCTTTTACTGTGTTTAGCAGATTAAAAACAGCCATTTCAGTTGAAACCCCCTTTTTAAATCCAAATTGAAAGTCGCTGATCACTTTATTTTCAGTTAGAAAATAATTTAGTCTGTTCAATATTAATTTTTTCAAAGAGTTTATTTAAAGAAGAAAGAAGACTCACAGATCTATAAGAAGACAAAATAGCAGGATCTTTACCTTTTTTGCCAAATAAAACTATTTCGGCAATTTTCATCTGCCGTGGAAATAAAGCCAATTTCCAACATGCTCGATATAAAGATAACAACAATTGGGGAAATTCTTTGAAAAGTATCTTTATGATAATATTATCAAGACCGTCTGGTCCGGGGGCCTTCTTAGACGGTAGAGAACGAATTGTATTTTCTAACTCCTCAAGCTCTAGGAGGGCAGAGTCACTTAAAGTAGAATTCCAAGTTTGATTTTTAAATCTTTCTCGCATACTTTATGTAAATCCATATCGTCAATCTCCAAATCTAATGGAAATAACTCATCTAAATTTTTTTTTATATTTCTCTCCCAGAGAAGTACAGTCCGGAGCTACCTCTACTGGCAGCTGAAGAGGTCGAAATACTCTGTCCACTGCAATCTTTTGAGTGATGCCATAAGGATTTTCAATAGCAGCACAAAATGCCTTCCAAGATTCACTTTTTGTCTTTATAATCAATCATTTAAAAATTGCTAGTTCCTTCTTATAAGAAATTTTAAGTGAATGCCTTATATTGTCATCCCTTTCTTTCTGCATACGTCTCCTCAAAGCACGAACTTTGTTCCTTTTTATTGTGAGCGAGTCAGACCACCATGATGTAGAGGTTTTAATCCGTATTCTTTTCGACTTATAGGACGCTGTTGCTGCATCCATCAATGAACCAATAAAAAAGTCGTAGTTATTTTCTAAATCCTCTCGAGAAGTATTAGGTTCAAATAAATTTATGAATTGAGAAATTCGTGGACGAAGTTTCTCAATAAATGTTTCATGTCCACCATATGAAGTTTTAAATCTACGTTTCAAAATTATGTCTTCCGAGATTCCAATTTCAAACAAAATAATTTGATGATCACTAATAGACAAACCTGTCAACACCCTCCAATTTGTAATAGAAATTGCAAAAGGAGATGAAGCTAATGTAATATCAGGCCAACCCTTGGCTCTGACAGTTAAGAATGTTGGCTCTGAATCGAAGGAATTAAGAACACACAGTCTGTTTTCGAGGATAAAATCAAGAACTTTAGCAGCCCTATGATCTTCTTGATTTCCACCCCAAAGAGGACTCGTAGCATTAAAATCACCCGCAATAAGCAAATGATCATTATGAATAATATGTGAACAAAGTTCGGTTAAATTGCTATCTAAATCAGCGGTCGGTGGAAAATAATCGTTAGTAATATTAATACTTCTGTTGATAAATTGCAAGCGAATTGTCACTGCATCTAAAGTTCTCGCCACAAAAAAAATGGATTTAGAGGGCCGTTATATATTATAAACGCTTTAAAAGATCCAGAAAAGAATATCTTACTACAGTTTGGTAATCCAATGATCTTGCCATCTTTGACATAAGGTACTTGTAAGAGAGCGAGCTGTATTTCATTTCTAATCATAAAATCAATAAAATTTAAAGTAGCTGCCCTTAATCTCTGTAAATTTATTTGTGCACAAGTCAGACCCGAGATGCTCTGAGTAACCGGTATGTTCATTAAGCCTGTCACTTCTGAGTGTTGCTGAGGCGAAGAATCTCCTGCCTGTATAGCGGACATTGTGATGAGCTAGCCTGATGTGATGTCTCGTACTTTGTTCCTGCAGAGGCGTTGCAGTGAGTACAATTGATGCAATTTACAGTGCTTTCGGAGCACTCCTGAGTAAGGTGGCCCTTCCCGCAGTTTGCACACGCCGGTGGATTTTTGCAAATTAGACTTAAATGACCAAAGGCTTGACAGTGATAACAACGCATCACTTTATGAAATTCTCGAAAGAAGCACGATGCGAAACCAATATAGACTCTCTTCAGGTCCTTTAACAATTGTGCCTGTTCTCTAGATACCTCAACAAGCCAGTCGCACGTACCGTCTGTTCTGCGTCTGGGTTCTCTTGGAAAAACAAAATTCTTCTCACCTGATGAAAAGAGTTCTTGAAAAGCTATTTATAGTTCCTCAGAAGTAGTATCCTGAGGAACCCCAAAAACTATGAAAGACACTCTTGGTAGTCTTGGAATTCTCAGGTCCAAATGTTCCTTCAAATCCGAGTTTTCCAAAATGGCTTTTTTCAATGTCACCAGTTGCTCTTCCCCTTTACAACGAACAAGTAACTCTTTGGCTCTTGTTGGACGAACTTGTAAAATATTTACTCCGAGCCTTTGCGGTTTAATATTCTGAACTAATTGCGTCTTAATACTGTTTGGCGATCTACTTGTATCTTTAGCCTTGATAATCAAAACGTGATCCTGTTGAGCTGGAATCTTCCTTACCTGTGAAGGCTTCGAATTAAGCCTAACAATTTTTGCAGAAGATAACTCCGAATTCACTTTATCAAATTTACCGTCTAAACTATGTGAATGACAAGCCTGTACATCGGACGCTATTTCCGAATGTGGTAAGACAGTGGCTTGGTCAAGCTGTGTTAATTGATTAAATTTTAACTCAAGTTCCAAAAGTCTTTTTTTCAACAAAGAATTCTTTTCCTCTAATGAAGAGACTCTTTCCTTCAAGCAGGCGTTAAAACCTTCCAGGTGAGCTATGTATAATTCACGTTTGTTTTAATGTGATCTGATATTGCTTACAAACTTTTAAAGTTTCGCTGCATCTTTATTATTTAATTTACGTTTTGCATTAGCATCAACTAAAAATGCTAAGATACCGTCATAGGATTCATTAATAAATGATAGATGGTTCCCAGTTACCTTTTCTGGAGCCAAATCTTGTACAGAGCCAAGAGAAGATTCAAAGACTGAAGAAACTGATTGTGTCGGAGAAAGCGAAACACTAGAATGAGACATTTTATTATAATTCTATAATATGGGCATTTCTGCAGAGGGAGTTACTATATAATCATAAAATCCTTAAACATGACTTAAAAGTGAAACAGAAATAAAAACACTATGAAAAACAAATCGGTAAGCAGAAAAGAACCAATTAAAACAAAAATCATTAATTAACAAAAGACTAATTAAAATTAAGTACGATTTGAATTATTAAATTAACAAAAAGGACCCCAAGGAACATTATAGCACAGAAATTAAAACAATGATCACTTGACTTCAAGTAGTAATATAAGCATGAATTTAACATATAGTCTATGGAGTTTTCCACGAAAGAACCACAGTCTCAGAACGTAAGTTTGACAAGTTCAAAAACATTACTTCTCTAGAGATTATAATCAGTAACAACATATAAATTTAGAACATATTTTCTATGCGTATGGCAACTTCCGGTTACAGACTCTTAAGAATTTCGAAGAACAGTGGTATAAGATAGCGTCTTTTTTGTACCATAGTATAAAAATCTTAATTAATTATCCTAATTGTGATAAAACTGTCCAAAAATTTTTTGTAAGTCATAAAATCATAAAAACATTAATATTTAAAAGAAAATTGCAATTAATTTCAACAAAAGGACCATAATTAATTCGAAAACAGTCTCTAGCTAATATCAGTCTATGAACACAAAGTACAATGTAAACAAATACAAAATTGAAGATAAATCAGTAAGTACTTATCTAAAATACATGTGACGCAAATCGATGCAATCCACGGAAGCTGTAGACTGCATAATTTCTACACCTGTTTGGCACAAAACACGATCCAAAACTTCACAAAACGAAAACCCCATTGCTGGAATCTCGCAACACTAAACCACAACTAAGTATCCAAAATCACCATAACTTTGAAATTTGCAGGTCGAATTTCACAAAATTGGTATCTACTTGATCAGGAACACTTTATGCACACATTTTAAAACATGAAAAATACCGACTGTAGCTATTTCCACCTTTAAAATCCACTAAAATCGGAGCACGAAGTTTAACGGCCAACACCATCGACGATCCGACGCCACTCGGTTTATCAGTACTACGTTTCAGAACTTCTAATAAGAGTAGGGTTCACCCCAGATTCGGAATCATATAGCAATGCAGAATCAGAAATGCTTGCCTGACGCCTGACAGAAACATGAAAAATTAAAAGACGCCATTTAAGTTAATATTCATTTTAATAATATATTTACATGAACAAAAGTAACATGAGTCAAAGATAATATTCGACGTTTCGTCCACCGATTTCAATGCACTCCCTACATCTACGGCGCATGAAATTCCGAATATTCTGGAATATTTCTGGTATATCTCGAATTTCCTCGGCAGTTTTGGGGGCCCTCTTCATAGGCCCACCCAAAAAAAGACATGATAGATCCGGTGATTGAGCAGGCCAACGCGCCCGACGATCACGTCCAATCCACTGTTGGCCAAATCAAATGTATAAGTGGGTATGAAATTTATGGGGCTGAAATGAGCAGGAGCCCCATCGTGTTGGAAACAAAATGTCCGTCCCATCGATGCAGAAATCTGTTCGTCATCTAAAAGTTGTGGCATGACTAGCTACAGAAAAACTGTGTAGTTAAAAGCCGTTAAACGGAAAGGCAACAGGTATGGTCCGATGAGGTGATTCTCCACAGTACCGGCCCAAACATTAACCGAAAACTGACTCTGCGCTGCACGATATCGTGTTTCATGAGGGTTTTTTGCCGCCCAGAGATGGGAGTTATACGAGCTGAATATTCCTTCCCTTGTGAAGGATGTTGCATAGGTGAACAGCACATTAGCAGGGAAACGGTGATTTGTAGCATACTTTTCAAGATACCATTGTGTAAAAGCAATACGATATGCATAATCGCCCGGTTGAAGTGCCTGGATACGCTGCACATTACATGGGTGCATTTCGTTTTCTCTGAAAATCCTCCAGATGATCGAACGGGAAACTCAGACTTCATGCGCTAAATTTCATGTGCTCAAATTTAGACTTCCCTGTACCTGATGTAGCACATTCTCTTCGATGTACGGAGTACGTGTTGATTGTGCTCGCTTCGTGGCAATTCTTTGAAAGGAACCTGTTTCTGCTAACTGGTGCAGCCTTGCAAAGAAATTATGGCTAAGTGTACACTTCGTAGAATATCGCTCCACGTACAAGCGCTGTGTGGTTGCCCCATTACCATCTGCAACCCCATATGCCATTTGCATATCGGCTAACTCCGTATTCATCCTACCGACTCTGTGTCCTTCTGCGAAATGACGATTCCCTGCAAGAAATCTCGGAACTTGCGCGCAACTCCATCTACAGCCTTAGGAAAGCATTTCAGACACTGCATTGTTATATGATACCGAGTTACTGAGGTGCAACCTCCCCCTCCAGAGGCGTAGCTAAGGTTTTAAGCCCCCGGGGACAACTAAAGATTTTGCGCCCCTTTCTGTGTTCCAAGAATGGAAAACATTTCATTCTAAAATTTGTAGCATCAATTTGGTGCCCCTTGGATGCTGCGCCCACGGACAGATGTCCCTCCTTGCAAGACCCTAGCTACGCCACTGTCCACCTCCTAGAAGTTCTGATACATATAGAGTGGCCCAGGATTATTGGGACAAACTTTAAGGGTAAGCAGGGAACATCACAAGGATTTACATTTGCATAGCAATCCATAGTGAGAAACATCTTTGTTCGGCGCTAGGTGGCGTTTTTTACAACAGCATTGAAGGAAATAGACCTGCATTGCTGCAGTTATTTGAAATGTTATCTCCCGCAGAGAAGTATGGAACGTTTTGCGAACAACGAGCTGGCAGATATGCACTTGATTTACAGATTGGCAGAAGACAATGCACGAGAAGCAGAAAAATTGTACTGCGAAAGGTACCCATAGAGAAATGTACCGGACTGCCGGATGCTTACTAATTTGCATCACAATTTGTGTGAATATGGATCATTACGAGGTAATAGGCGTGGGCCAGGAGCGACTAGAACCCCCAGCATGGAACAAAATGTGTTGGATACCATTCGAAGGAATCCGAGTACCAGCGTACGAGCCGTCGCTGCTGCCATTAGATGATCTCGCAGTAGTGTTCATCGTGTTTTGCAACTTGAAGGCTCACACCTATACCGTCTTCAAAGAGTACAGTCACTTCTCCCCACAGATCATCCTAAAAGAAAGTTTGGCTGTAGAAAGTTTAGCTATAGTATTGACTGAGTTATTAGAGGACAAACAAACATACTTTCTTCTTTCACTGCTGCCAGATGTTGCAACTCTTGCTGAGATCCGATGGCTGAGTGACGTCATCTCGAACTATGAACTCTCGCTGAGAGATCGCACGAGAACTCTGAACGGAGAAGTCGCACACTGCGTCGTGCCAAAATTAATTTTTCATTATGTAAATATTCTGTAACCCGTTTGCGTCTTCATTAAAATATGTTTGTGTAAAGAATGTATTGATCATTATGGATTATTCCCTTCAAAGGATTTCAGATAGAGATGCACAGAGAAGATTAATTTCAACCAGTGGCCCTCGCAGAACACATTGGGACAAGGTAAGCAGTTTTGTTTTACCTTGATTAATTAGTTAGAAGTGTAAATAACTATAACGATAAGAGAAATAAATAATATTGTGGCACCCAACGTGGGCCACTGGGTTGAATTTGAACTGAAATTTAATAGATTTTTGCTTTAAGCAAAAACATGGATTTAGAAAAATTAAAAAAGAAACGATCTGCTATAAGAGCAGTAGTTACGAAGCTGATAAATAAGATAGAAACAAAAATTGCTAATGAGGGGGATAAAAATGTAATTGAAGAAACGGTTGCTCAGTTAATTAGTAAAGAAGAAGAACTAATCTTAGCGGATAATGGTATTGAAACTTTAATTGATGTAACAAATTTAGATGATGAAATAGTTTCTAGAGAAAAGTTAAATTATTGTTTGGTAATCATTTAGTCAATAGAAAAATCATCTATCCCAAGTTTCTATCCCAAGACTTGAACTCTGTGGTGCAGTGTTAATCGCAGTTAATGAATAAGGTGCGAAAGGCACTTATATTGAATTTAGATAAGATATATATGTGGTGTGACTCATCTATTGTTCTTGCATGGATTTGAAATTCTTCACATGCGTTAAAGACATTTGTAGCTAACCGAGTTGCCAAAATTCAGCAACTTACACACGAGTTTCAATGGCGATATGTGAAGTCAGAAGAAAACCCTGCTGACTTGATTTCCAGAGGTTTTAGCCCAGATCAAATTGAACATCTTAATGGAATTTTTTGGTGGAATGGACCTTCATTCTTAAGAACAGAAGTAGTTGATTTGTCCCTAACTGTGTCTCAGTCAGATTTAAATGAGATTTACCGCAAGGAAGTAAAGCAGCTATCCAAACTACTTCAGTGAATAATGACTCTCAACTTGACTTTAATTCAACTTATTTGCAAAACTTTCTAGTCGAACCATTAACTAATGATCTATTTTATAATGTTCTAAATATTACAAATAACTATACTAAATTATTGCATATTGTAAGTTATACTTTCAGGTTCATTTATAACTGTTGGAACCAAGAAAAAAGAAGGGGAATTTTATCAGTAGAGAAAGTTAATGAGGCAAAGTAGCATCTGATTCAGGTAATCATATTTTGGGAGGATATTAAAAACCTGAAAAGGACATCTCAAGTTACAGATAAAAGCTGTTTGAAATCATTGAATCCATTTTTTGATGAAAATCAGTTGTTAAGAGTAGGGGGACGTTTGCGAAATGCTAATTTAAATTTCACACAGAATCATCCCATTATTCTACCATCTAATCATCAGTTCGCTAAATTAGTAATGGAACATTACCATAAGAAATATCTGCATATAGGTCCACAAACATTGTTGAATTGTGTCAGACAAAAGTTTTGGCCTCTTAGATGTCGGAAACTGGCACGACAAATTGTGCACAATTGTGTAGTTTGTAGAAGGACCAAGCCAATTCTAGTTGAGCAAATAATGGGACATCTTTCTCAGAAGCGGGTGAGAATAAGTGCACCCTTTAATTGCACAGGGATCGATTTTTTGCGGCCCATTTTATATAGAGTATAAACATCAACGAAAGGGACAATTTCAAAAGATATATGTTGCTATTTTTGTTTGTTTCGTCACTAAGGCAGTACATTTTGAATTAGTATCAGAGATGTCATCTGATGCCTTCATTGCTGCATTAAAAAGATTCTTCACTCGTAGGAGTAGAAGCTCGATCATATTTTCTGACAATGCAACAAATTTTGTTGGTGCTAGTAGAGAATTGACTAAATTGTATAATCATTTTAAGAACCCAGATGAATCTTTAGGAAATTACTTGACTTTTGAAGAAGTAAAATGGAACTTTTTTCCTCCTAGAGCTCCCTATTTTGGAGGACTTTGGGAGGCAGGAGTCAGATCATTTAAATATCACCTTAAACGTGTCGTAGGTGAAACAAAACTTACGTATGAAGAATTTCTGACAGTGACTCTTCAAATAGAAGCTATATTAAATTCTAGGCCCATCACTCCATTACCGGCAGATGACGATTGTATTGAAGCTCTAACTTCAGGTCATTTTTTAATTTTCAGACCTATTACAGCTATTTCAGAACCAGAACTTCTATAGAAGCTTGATTAAGCCGCTGGAAAAAATTACTAAAATTGTCCAGGGTTTTTGGAAAAAGTGGAGTAATGACTACTTAAATCACCTCCAACAAAGAAACAAGTGGCAGTTTCAAAAACATAATGTTAAAATTAATTCTGTAGTTTTGATAAAGAAGATCATTTGCCCGTTAATAAATGGTCCCTTGGTCGTATTGTAGAGGTTTTCCCTGGAAATGATGGCAATATAAGAGTAGTCACTGTTCAAACTTTAAATGGTCTGTTGAAACGGCCAGTAACAAAATTGTCTATTTTGATGTAAACAGCTAAATTCTTGTGAACTTAGAAATAGTGTAATACCTTGATATTTTTGTATTATTTATCATGTATTTAGTATATTAAGTTGATTGTAATGTCATTATCATACATGTTTATTGCTATGTTTTATAACCAATACGGAATATTATGTATATTTTTTAAGTAAGTATTTATTGTTATAACTGAATTGATCAGGCGTCGCACGTGTCATGCACTTGCATGAGATCCGACTCATCATATCCCATTGATCTGTGAAAGGATCATAACTGAATTGATATTTTCTTGTATATTATTTGTTGAATGAAATCATTCAACGGGAGCCAGAATATTGCTGCCTTTAACTGTAATTGCGCCAAACTTGGCGATATTACAATTCAAACTGAATGCCGCCAACTAAGCGGGAAAATTATCAGTTCGTCTCGTAGAATTATGTCCATTTTTCCGGGCTCCTGGGTTCAGACCCTATCCGAATATAGCTGCATAATCTTTTTTTCGAACGTTGTGCATAGCATGGGAATTGCCTAAGTGAAGATGAAGAATTTTAAGCAATTATTTAGTAGTAGATGAGTAAAGTAGAGATGCTGAGGCATAACTTGTGAGAGCAATTATAAAAGTCCGAGTGATGAGTTGGAGAGTTGGAGAACGAGATGAGGAAAAATTGAAATACACTTCCCGAAGAGATAGTCCTACAAGAGTTGCGAGTCCGAGGCTGATTGCGGTCAGGGCTAAAGAAAGAGATTGCGGTATCTGGGTCTAGACAAAGAACAATATCTTTGGTCTAGAGTCAGAAAGGAGTCAGGAATAGCAGGCGTTTTATTATTATTATTATTATTATTATTATTATTATTATTATTATTATTATTATTATTATTATTATTATTATTATTATTATTATTATAGTTGGCTTGGATGAAGAGTCATCAGGGTAAGTAGACCAATAGTGTGCTAGGGGGGAGGGGCAAAGGCTCTTTCCAGTTACATACAAATTTAGAAAGGAGATTTAATGGTTGAATGATGGGGGAAGATTAATTAACCAGCGTAAGTTGATTAATATTAGTTTAGCATTTAAATAATTGTTATTTTCTGTTTGGTGTAGTTAAAGCGAGTAATTTGATATATTATGATGCCTAGTAGGCTGAATGATTTTAGATTTATTCATTTTTTTTTTTTTTTTTTTTGGTCAGTTCGTTCGTCGGCAGACACCAAGCCTCATCGGTGCCAATTGTCGAGAACTTTGGTTCTAAGTAGTGTATCGCGTATATTATTGTTGAGTTTTAATAAAACTACTGAAACACATTATCGCCTCATACAGTCCACATTTCGACACAAACAGTGGGTACTGAAGGAAAAACGAAATCTTAACTAAACAGCCAGAGCACATCACAATTTAAATAAATGCTTATTTTGGCCTTAAAAGAAACAGCATATTTATTTTTATAATTTCCATACTTATTTGCAACATATTACTTATTGTTTTGACATAAGAATAAAATACTAAGCTTTTTAAGAAATAAGGCAACACTAATCATGGAAAACATCAACGAACGTTTTTTGAACTCAACTCGTTGTTGCCACACAGCGAATCTTAATAACTATGCAAATATATTACATCATATTGCCAATTAGAAAATCTTGATAATTATATAAAAATATTTTAAATTGTGTTCTACTACATTACCTTTATTTATTAAATATCGTGTTCTTCGCACTTAAAACATAAAATTCAATTCAACAGCAATATCACAAAATATTTAAAAGAGCATATCTTTAGAATTTCCGATACACAATCTCGCGCACTGGAGATAAAAGTGTTTTTTTTTTTTTTTTTTTTCTTCGTACAGTGTTGCCATTGCTCCCTTTGAAATCAATGAGTTTGTTAATCAAAATTTCGTTAAAGTTTTACAAAATATGAAATAGACAATAAAACAAATTCTAAACTCCGAATTTGTGCTTCCACATGCCTATATTGAATGAAGGACTACGTTATTCAAAGTTTGATGTCTCTAGTTACCGTTGTTTTACCACAATGCGAGAAACATTCATACATTCATGTAGATTTTTCATTATTTAATTTTTTTTAATATAATGCAGTGCTCTAATATTTAGTGTCAACACTTCGAAAAGTGAAACGCCGTTTATAGTGAATCAGCGCAAAATGCCAAAACGAAATTAATAGCCCTTCTGGGTAAATTGGCCCTTTGGGTTAATGAACGTCTTATTGCTTTGGTAAACCAAGCCACGGTAAATCAACAGAAGTAATGTTACCAAAAGTACAGTAGATGGAATATCTAAACAAGAAGCATAAATTCAAAACAATAGAAAAAAATAATAAATAATTCTATCACGCTTTAGTGAGTGTTACGTTTTACGTCATGCTTCAGTAGAGGAGGAGTGGAGCGTTTTACAATTTGATATTGAACTTCTGCAGCTGATAAAATCTGAAAATGTGTCCTTGACAGAGAACGGATATGCCATTATTTCGAACATTGTTTCTTGATAAATCAAGATTCATTTTAATTTTGCCAATACGTTTCTCAGATAATACAAATGAAACATCATCTTGGCTTTACAGAAAGTCACGGTTGAGAATTTCACCATCGCATAATCATGCGCGCTGCAACATGCATCATCTGTTCTCAGGACTTGTCTCGCTACCATGATACGGCCATTTCATCTTGAATATTTCTAGCAACAAATTTAAACAGGCGTTTTTCATTTTTATAAAATCATAACATTTTATTAAAAGCGTATGTTTTGAAACAGAATAATTTTCCTGAAAAAAGAGCAGATTTTATGCTTCTTAATTATAGATAGATAGTTATTATTATTATTAGTTCAGTGATCGATCAAAAAATTGCAAGATATTCCTCGAGTAAAAAAAAGAGTGTAACTTAAGTCAATAGTATTTTGATTTTAAAGTTCTCTGATAAAAGAAAAATACAATCAACGGTTATAAAATAAGTTCACCACAGCGATGACAGAATTTCAAGGTTGGTACTATATTGATCTAAGATATGAAGTGAAAAGAAAATTGTTTCGGCATCGCTGCATTGTTTACAAGAGATGTGTATTTTTCAAAAGTGATTTTGGACTTTGCAGTGTAAAAACAAAAAATTATTTGCAAAACAATAAATGGACTATTAAAAAATTAAACGTATAAAACGTAAATTTTCACACGGAAATAGTCATTAAGATATAAAAGGGAAATTTTTTTAAATAAATGTGCTAAACAAAATTGTACAAAAATTTGAAATACAATATTCGCAATAAATGTGAAATGTAATGAGAATTATGGCATCATACTCATAGAAATGATGTTAAAATGTATTTCATGAATATTATATCAGACCCAATATCATAAAAAATCTGTACTATCGATCTTCAAATATTTTAGTAAAGCTGTTAGGAAAAGGATGATGTTTATATCCTTATTTCAAAAAAATAAGAAATAAATTTTGAAATCAAACATTCTCATTTAGTTAAACGTACATTTTACCGCTTGTTATTCCAGTCAGAGACAATTATTCCAGTCTTGAACAATGATGAGTATATAAAAGTTGTAGTTTTAACAGAGCTGAAATTTAAATTACCATGCGATTTTTCCGGACGTCCGAACCTACTGTTACGCAGGAAAACTAGAATCTTATTCAAGGAAAAAGATCCCAGCAGATTGTCTTTTACGGGAATTTTGACAGTTGATTTAGGAGTAAGAGTCGTAGCTAGGGTTTTCAGCTCCCAGGGACAACTGAGGATTTCGCGCCCCCTACTGCTTGCCAAGGATGGAAAACATTTAATTCTAAAATGTCGTAACATCAGTTTGGCGCCCCTCGGATTCTGCGCCCGGGGACAAATGCCCCCCTTGCCTCCCTCTAGCTACGCCCCTGTTAAGGCTCGTTCACACGAGTACGCTCGAAACGTAGCTGACGAACGCGCTGTTACGTTACCAGCGTAAAAGCGTCCAAACGAGTACGCTTGCGAAGAGTGTGTTTAACCAATAGAATTATTTTGCGCAAAAATCACGTGACGCTGTAATATAGCGTCAACAGAGCTGTATGTTATTACTTCGCTGTTCTTCTGTATGTTTGCGGCAAGTTGTCCGAATCAGATGATTTTTTTTTATAGCTGAAACTTTACTATTATGTGCAATTATTAAGTAGAGGCAAAACGGCAAAAAAATGGCAAGAATGGGTCCGAAAGATTCATTTAGAGCGACCTGCTCAAAGAGATTTTTTTTTTTTTTTTTTTTTTTTTACTGCCTTGTTTGCGAAAGGAATATCCGGAATTATTAAACTCCTACTATTAGCTCACACTCTCCCTATATCTTGTTCAAATTTTCAGTACATAAAATGCTTTTTATTCATCCACTTAAGTTCAAATACAATTTTTTAAACTTGTAGTGAATGACACTTGATGTTAATACAGCTTTTTCACATATTAAAATTTTTTTAATTTTTAATTTAAAAAAATTCTGTTTGTATTTTTATTTATTTAATTATGTATTTTTAAACTTTTCTTTGTGGATCTAAGTAGGAATTGACTTAATTTTTTTTGGGGGGGAGGTATATTACTTGTTTTTTAATTCCTTCAGGATGAGTATCGACCAGTTTGACAGACTTGCAGATTCTATATCGTATGAAAATTAGGATTTATAAAATTGGTTTTGAATACAGTATATAAAGAGAATTAAATTACTTAATTCTCTTTATATACACCATCCACCATATAATAAAACCAACTTCATATTTTTTTTAACTCGCTCTCCCTTGGTCTTTTGTTTTTCTTTTTATTTATTTTTGAATTGAGAATGAGGTTCAAACTTTGGACAGTTTATAAGAAATTATGTGCATGATAAAATATGCAACAAAGTAAAAATAAAGATAGAATTTATAGATGACATATGATAAAGAGATGCAGATATATTATTACATAAGGATTTCTATTTCCACTGCATATTTTTAAACTAAATTAAAAACAATAATAATAATGAATAAAATAAGAAAAAAAAAACAATAATAATAGGTAAAATGAGAACATAATGATTCATGATTAAGTAAGAAACACGTTTCAAAATGAGAGAAGCTAACTGAATTACATACCGTCTACGTGCGAGGTTCGAAATCGCCACCTTTCCATTCCTCCGCCAGCAAAGCAGCGCGCTGACCACTCAGCTATCTGTGACAGTAGTGTTTATGAAAAATAATGTAACAAGTATAAGTCGCTGCAAAGGTAATTTAATTAAACTTCAATAAATGATTGCTGTATGACACAAGTTGTAACTTTCCTCCAAAATTTCGTAATTGTATTTTATTGAATACTCTTTCACAGTCAACTGCTTTATTTTAGAAATTATTATATTGCTGAAGTTAGTTTTTGGTGTATTTAATATTGGGATATTTGTAGAGCTTTTTATTACACATGATATAGCCAATATTTATAATAATTAAGGAGAATTTTGTAAGACAAAAACTTTGATTTCGTAGAAACTGTAATTTATTTAGGTTCCTATTACTTACGGTGTTATAAATAGATGAAGCATATTGATATACTGGTCGGATCATTGCTTTATAAGTATACAGTTTTCCCCTTTAATGAGAATTTTAAATGTATACTAATATGTACGGTTTGAGAAATCTGAAGATGGCGTGAACAATGCTGATTATTTTATTGCTGTATATAGTTATATTTCTAAGCAAAATCTCATCTCTGTGTGGCTCTGACGCCATATTGAAACGGGTAAGCAAGAAGGTTTTCTGAACTTGGTCGGCTATTGGCTATACGCGCGCGTCGCGGGCGAAAAAGCTGAACAGGAGCGTCCTCAGTTTTACGTCTTCTGCGTCCTGCGAATTTACGCCGGCGTCAAAAAAGTTTCGTCAACTACGTCGGGAGCGTCCTCGTGTGGACGGGCCTTTAGGAGTTTACAATTTCTGGTGATTGCTCTGGATTTTTTTATGTCAAGAGTTCTCAGAAAACGTCAGACTGTGAGGAAGTATTGAAAGTAGAGCCTAAACATTTCTTATGTCCTGTTAGAGCAGGCATTTATGAGTTACCTGTGATTTCAAAGATATCGTCGTTCATAAAACTTCAAAGAGTAATTGCGAGGTGCCTGAGATTCCTTAACACGTTGAGCGCCACGTCAGCCATCTGTGGCTGACACGACATTTTCCGTTTAGGCCGTGTCAGTCATCTGTGGCTGACACTACATTTTCCGTTTAGGCCACGTGAGCCATCTGTGGCTGACACTAGATTTTCCGTTTAGGCCGCGTCAGCTATCCTTGGCTGACACTAGATTTTCCGTTTAGGCCGCGTCAGCCATCTGTGACTGCACTAAACTTTCCGTTTAGGTCGCATCAGCCATTTGTGGCTGACACTAGACCTTTACGTTTAGGCCGCGTCGACCGCCGCTGAAGCGTGTAACATGATGTATAACGATGAAGCGCGTAACAAGATGTATAACGATGAAGCGTGTAACATGATATATAACTATAAAATTTACACTGTTTTATGGAATTAGACAAAATTTATTTAAAATTTAATTAATTTTGATTCATGATTTGATTTTGATTCGTTGGATTTCATTGAAACACGGTAAACATAAAAACAGTTCTCCATTACAGTTATTACAAAATGTGACAACACTCTTTTAGTCTTTTTTTCTAGCCATTACTGTACCAGCTTCTGTTGCATTTTTATCACAACATAATTTACAATATTTCCGTACTTCAGAGGCTTTTCCCGGTTTTCTTCGGAGTTTATGTTGTCGTTTTCTAGATATTCTTGCATTTTTGTTCCACGGAATGTCTTCTTTTTCACAACTTGTTGCTATCTTCTACCGCGATACGAATCACTGGCCCTACAATACCAGCGCTTTTAAGCGAAGCGCGTGGCCTGAACGGGATTGCCTAAAACATACGCGTGGCGCTCAATGTGTTAACGATGTCAAATTGGCATTGTCTAGAAAAAAGTAGGAATTTCTGACTACCAAAGAGTTGAAATACAGCGAATCGTGCTATATTAAACAAATCACAAATTCAAGCGATGAGTTTTGCTCCTAAACTTAAATGTGTTAAAACAGGGAAATCGTTACCTACAAATTCGCGCGTTCTTAATTTACTATATATATATATATATATAATAATGGTGTAATGAGAGTTGGTGTTTGGTTACAAAATACTAATTTAAAATTCTGACAGATGCATCTAGCTAATTTACGTGATAAATACGCTTTAACAAAGCAAATTTTACATTATTTTCATGAGAAATATTTGCATGTTCATGCTCAATCATTACTATATCATGTTCGGCAAGTCTATTGGGCGTTAAATGGCAAATCTCTTTATAGAAAAGTTGTGCCTGAATGTACTTTCTGTTTTAAGGCTAAGCCAATTAGCACAAATCAACTTCTAGGCCCTTTACCTTGTTTTTGAGTGAATCAAAATTATGCTTTTATTTGCACAGGCACTGCCTTTGGTGGTCCTTTCTTTCTCAGATATAAAAACCAAAGAAATGGTGTCCATAATTAAGTGTATGTTTGCATTTTCAATTTTTTTTTAACTCTTTTCACATATTTAGATTTTATTATGGATCTTACATCTGAAACTTTTGCTGCTACCTTACTAGCTAGTAATAGTAAAAGTAGCAAATTATTTAGCGAAAATGCTAAACTTTTATTGGAACCTACAATGAAATGAAGAAACTTTATTATTAAAAGCCCAGATGAGATACTAACGGGAAATTTAATTTCGGAAGGTGTTAAATGGAATTTTTTTTCTCCTGATCCCCGACTTTTGGAGGACTGTGGAAGGCTGGTATGAAAGCTTTCATGTATAATTTAAGGCGTTGCGTGGGTAATGCAAGTTTAGCGTTGGAAGAGTTTCTTACTATGACAAATCAGATTGAAGAAATACATAATAGTCGTCCTATATCCACCTCTACCATGGGATCCAGATGATCTGGAAGTATTAACTCGTGTACATTTTTTGATAGGTCGTTCAGTTACAGACATCTCCGAGAAAGATTTTAGTATTTTGTCATATACCAGACTTTCCCATTCATTGGCAAACAGTAACTGATTCATCTCATTTGTAAAAAGTGGTCGCATAGTAATTTAAATAACTTACAACATAGAAGTAAATAGATGTCTGTAAATAATTATATGAAATTAAGGACTTTCGTTATTGTTAAGGAAGATGATATGGCAAGTTGAAGCTAGTTACTAGGATGCGTGGTAGATGTTTTTCCAGGATATGACAACAAAATATGAGTAGTAAATGTGAAGACAAAAAATGGCATATTAAAAAGATGTATTTCGAATATTTGCTTTTTGCCATTTCAGGATAATGTTGGAAAATCTCTACTATATCTGTTAAACTTTTATGCTTACGTGTAGTTCTAAACTGTTGCGCGATTAATCCTAACTGTTTTATTTTTATTATCTTGAATCTGAAGGTTACCATAGTAAAGGAGTCGATGAGAGCTAGAAAGCCCGCTAACAGTGACGCAAAATTGGAATAAATTCTGCATCTTCCACGCTGGTCAGTGGTATAGTGACGACAAGAATTGTAAAGTTTAATAACGAGAGCTCCGTGTTATTCACTGTGTGAACCAGTAAAATTCACAACGCCTCAAACATGTGCCATTCGTATTATTATTGATTATTTTACAACAGAAACAGATAAATACATTAAAGACTTGCGATTGATTCAACGTATCTGAATATTTAAATTTACTATATTAATCAACTTGTGAGAAAATACTTAAGAGGTACTTTACTTAGTGATGGCAATTATGGAAAAGAATCTCATGTATTGTGAAAGCAATGAATAACTAATGAAATTAATTTTTTATTTATTATTTCGCTTCTGCATTGTTTTTACTTATTTAATGCATTTTATTAAATATAATTTTATTATGCCTTTTTCTTTAATCGAATTAATGGACCGTTATTGTGTTTGTAAGTATTTATACTTCGTGTAATGTAGTATAAATTTTATAATTCTGAACCGATCGAAATTAGAATTATTAAGAACCGGAAATATGAGTAGGACTCCCTTATGAACCTTGTTGAAATTTAGTGGTTTCTCTACAAGTTGGAAATATTTTGGAGTTTTCGGAAGAAGCATTTTCAAAACTCCGTCAGCGACATTTCTCAACAGTCATTTCAATTATTCATTCAGAGTCGTGAGACTGTTTTCAGCTCCTGCTATAATCTATTCCCCTCAAAGGCTCACTTTTTGTGAATACGGATGTGGAGATCCCGAGGTACCCTAGCTTTCAGGGGATCATCTTCTTGGTGAGACAGGTGTCACGATTCTGGAGTCCCAGAGATCTATCCTCTTTTCTGTCTCCTCTCCTCTGAGCTGAAACTTTTTTCCTTCCATTCTCTCTTGTGGTTTTCCTCCTTGGTGGTTGAGGCTCGTCATTAGAAACTAGTCTCTTGTCTCTAGTTCTCGACTGGCGAGAAAACTGCCCACGTGTTTGCCGTACGTGGAGACCCGTGTCTCTGAAAAGGAGGATCCTAGTAGTTGAAGGGCTAAGTACTGTTTCCAACACACCCCTCTGGCCTCTGCTTCAGCTAAACGGGAGGCATCTTTTTGTCCTCACGGGTGTCAATCGGCTGGCCATGAGTTCTTGTGTCAGTGGCTTAAGGGTAAGCTCTCGGGAGCACCCACTTTCGGGAAAGCCGACTGTGGGGCTTTCGTTTGCGTATAGGTTTGGTTAGCCCTAACACAGGAATCTGTGTTCCCTTGTTGGGCTTTGTGGTGAGTGGGGCGGTTAAACCAGAATGTTTTTTTTTTTCCTCCTTCAAATACGGCTGAATCAAATTTACATTTTTCAATTCAATACAAGTATGAATCTAAAAGTGAGAACAAGTGAAAATGTCAATCCTGATATAAATTCAACAAATCTACCACGTTTTCTGGTCACTAACAACTCAACAGATGACCTCGAAAAACTGTCTCCATTTTTGATTCAAAAGTATATACAATCTTGCATCGGAGAACGAAAGAATATCAAACAGCTGCGCTCTGGAGATCTTCTAGTTCATATTATTTCTTCTACTCAATCTGCAACACACCTTGGATTAAACAAACGTGGGCAAATCGATGTTAAAGTGTCAGCACATAAAACACTCAATTTTTCTCGTGGTGTTATCTCAGAGATCGACCTCCTTTTCGTTTCAGAAAAGAAAATAGAGTCTGAGTTGTCTGACCAAAATATGTGTGCTGCCAGGCGGATCAAGATGCGTAAATAACGTCAGTTGATCAGTACAAAACTCATAATCCTGACTTTCAGTTCGCCTGATCTGCCAAAAAGTATTAAAGCCGGGTTACTTAAACTACCCCGTAAGACCTTACATACCGAACCCTTTGCGATGTTTTCAGTGCCAGCGCTTTGGTCATTCGAAAATGTCCGTCATGGCAAAATCACATGTGCACTTGCTCTGTGGAAGGCCATGACAACAAAAATTGCAATGCTGAACCATTATTAGCAAATTTCAAAGGAAACCACATAGCATACTCATGATAATGTCCAAAGTCGAAATCAGAAAAGAAGGTTTAGACAGTAAAAATAACAAGAAATGTATCTTACGTAGAAGCAAGTAGATTAGTCACAGATGCGCAGCCCCGAAAATTGTCTTATGCTGGTGCATTAAAATCCTGTAAATCAGTAGCCACACAGACAGCATTAGGTTTTACCAAATAAACAGCCAATCCAAAATGTGCCAAACACACACACACACAGGAGCCGGTAGCATCAATAGTAAAAATTCAACATAACAAAAGATAACCAAACTGAAAATAACAAAGAAAATTTAAAACCTGTCAGAAATCCCAGTTTCAGCTCCTTTGGGAGGCTCACTTCAAACACTGCAGATTCTGAGATGGATGTAGAAGAGGGACTGGATATCCCGAAACATCTGCTTCCACGAAAATAAAAAACAGCACCGAAAGAGCAAACATACAACATAACGGCCACATTAATTTTCGTCGTAGCTCTCACCAAAATCTCGATAATATAAAAGATTTGATAGATTTACACCACCCCTGTGTGCTTAGCAGTCCAAGAAACTTTGCTAAAACCTGTTCAACAATCAAAACTTTGGAGATACTGGCCTCACTAGGAAAGACAATTTAGTAGGTGAGCATGTGAGCGGAGGGTGTCGGCCTCCTTACTTCGCTTGACTGTCCCTCTAATCCAATAACTTTAAACACAGGCCTCCAAGCTGTTGTTATCCAAGTAAATATGCGAAGTTTAATTTCAATCTGTTCTGCGTATTTGCCCCCCAAATCAACAGATCGATCAACAAGAATTAGATGACCTAATAGAGCAGCTACCTGAACCCTTTATCTTAATAGGTCACTTAAACGGACATAGTCCACTCTGGGTAAGAAGGGTCAGAAACCCCTGAGGCAGACAAAATGAGTAAATGATCGAAGATCATCGCCTTTGTCTCCTCAATAACGGGCAGAATATCTACTTCCCACGAGCCTACTAACGACTTCATATAACAGGTAGATGGCTCACACACAGGGAATTCGTCTGCTAGGCCGTCTCCAACATATACCACGTGAGTTATGGTCTTGGCGCTCTTAAGGAGTGAAAGCTTAGGCTGTTCATCGCCAGTATGGAGCGCTTTTGATATGGAAGATAGTGTTTTTACTTCCTTGTACGAAGTAAAAAGGAAGTATTGTAATCGCGAAAAGTTTCAGGCAGCATATTTCAACGAAAATATCCATTTTGACCGCTATCGAATGCAATTTAACGATGTTTTTGCGTCATATCTG
The DNA here is from genome assembly GCF_044657685.1 of Stegodyphus dumicola. Lineage (NCBI taxonomy): Eukaryota > Metazoa > Arthropoda > Arachnida > Araneae > Eresidae > Stegodyphus > Stegodyphus dumicola. Next base: position 44,520,802 of record NC_140776.1, read on the forward strand.
TGCGTAAGGACAGAATAAAATACTCTTTTCCTTTAAAAAATTATAAAACTGCTTTAAAATTAATTCTGAAAGAATTTTTCGTGGCGTCTGTACGTACGTATCTCGCATAACTCAAAAACGAGTAGCCTCAGAACATTGAAATTTTGTTTTATAGGACTGCTATAACATGTAGATGTGCACCTCGTATTTTGGTTGCAATCGGCAGCACCAAACGTATATAAATATATTTATATATATATCCACTCTATTACCCGGCTCAGTGATCTCAGTTTCTTTACTCTTATATGTTTGTAAATTTTTTGCTTTAAAAATTATTGAATTATGTTGTTTTTATCTTCCGGTTAAGGATTTTATGTCTTTAGTAAATCTGTGTGCAATATTTTTAGAATTATCAGCAATTTTAAAGTTGTTTAATTGCCGCTAAGCCTGTTTCTCATGGCGGCCATTGATGTTTACATTTGAAACAGGAGACTAGTGGATTTGTTGCCAATCTAGAGAAACTTAGCTTCGCAACAACAAAGATAACGCATTCATTTATTATTGCCAATTAAATCATGCTTAATTCTTTCTGGAATTTTTTCGAGGAAATAAGCGTTTGAGATTTACTTCGTAATTTTTAATATAGATATTTTGAGTTTTTATGTATTTTTGCCTTCTCGCGAAGTGAGAACTGAATTAATTAAATGAGAAATACTCAATCGTCTGTGAAAAACTGTTTCTGTTTTGTTTTGTTTGCTTAATTTCTTTTATACATAGTTCTAGCTTTATTATAGTATTTGAATAGAACATGTGGCAACGATTAGATAATTCTTTAAATGATATACATTTTGTGCATTCTGAGTTATAATATGAATGAAATATAATACTGTTAAGTAAACCTAGCGCCAGAGTGTCGCTATGGTAAACAAAGAATGCATTTATTCTATTGTGGTTTATGCGCTGTCGGCGAAGTAGGTTTAATTCAATCTAATAAGTTTAAATAAAATTCAAGAAAAAATGCGTATAATTTAATATTCCGTACTAGGAAGTCATGTGGTGTACACATCAGATTTTTTATTTCTGTGTGCTGACAGTCGGCGGACAACGACCTCGAATTAGGTTATTCGATTTTTTAAAATTGTTTTTAGATATAACTTAACCCCTTTTCTCCTGAATATTTTATCTATATTTTTAATAATCGCTTTAAATTATTTGCACTGTTGTTTAAGATGTTTAGGTTAAATAATTTTAAGAAGAAAATCTAAAATAAATAATAAAATCTGAGATGGAAACTTTAATTTTGAATAACATTTAAAAATTAATTGCACTACTTTTATAATATTTGAGAAGGTAAAAAAATCTCGTTTATTTTTAATGCATTCCATTCTAAAGAGAAAAAGAAAATCACATTGTAATATATGTATTTATGCAATTTATGAAATATATATACTTACAGACTGTTGACTTTCAGCTGGAACTATAAACTATTACTGTACAAACTTATAATATAGTTAATGATACAAGAAGATAAATTATACTGAAATCTTATTAAAGAAAAATATTTTACTTTCTTATATTTAAGTAAACATAATTTTACTTAGAAATAGTCAGAATAGTCAGAAATAGTTTTTGAAAGAATCTCATTTACCTTTGACCTTTCGATGTTATCAATAATACTTGTATTCTGGAAATGTACGATAGTAAAGAATTTTTTATTTTTAAAAAGATTATTCATTGATTGTAAATGCCCATTTTATTCAGTTACTTGCATATGAAAGTGCTTATAAACTCAGCAATGTCCAGAAAATAATTTCATGCAAACCTGGAAGCTACTGCCTTAACTGTATGCTGCTATACATTAAATTTAGTAAGATTTTGCAGATTAGCTGTAAAATGTACATTTCCAAAATAAAATTTTCTTTTTGAATTATAAATTCAAACATGACCTTACATATTCTATTTTAATCCTGTATCCCAATTAAATAAGCATATTACGAAAATGTGCATTTAAATATAGTATTTACTATAAAGTAAGTGGATTTAATTACAAATAAACACTCAAAAATTAAGTAAAACAAAAATTAAGTAAAACAAAAATTAAGTATACTACTTTGTATGAACACCAATCTTTTAAACGCGAGCAGGACGCACATTTTGAACAAAAAGCTTCCGTTCTTCACCAGCTGCAAAAGATCCAACTTGCATCTGATGAAGAAATAAAGCTTTTCGTTTGAAAAGCATGTCCTGCTCATAGCTAAAAGTTTAGTGTTCATACAAAGTAGTATATTTTTATTTTAAGTGGATTAATGCTTTTTTTTTTATTTATTTAAATTATTTTTTCTAAAGTATATCAGGAACAAGTAGCAAAAATCACCTACTCAAAATGGTAGTCAAGTATATTCCAAATTTCCTATTTTTGATTTGTGAATAAGTAATGAGCTTTTTAAAGCAAAAACACACAATTTGGACAAAATATAGAAACAAGGTATTATTATATACTACATGAATAACTTTATGAAATACAATACCCTATATATGGCTCTGATATGAAAAACAATTTTTTTGGGGATGGTATAAATTAAAATGGAAATCTTTATAGATATCACGAAACAAAACGATATTATAGTTAAAAATTCTCGCTCTTTCCTTTTTTTTAAATACTATTTAAAATATGGTAAATATTTCACATCTTATTTTTTCAATTACGACAAATTTCTAACAACATCGTAGATGAGTAGATGAGACAGAATTATAATCCAGATTATTTTTATTTTAATTGATTTTATAGAAAATAATGATAAAGCACTGAGCTTTATAAAAGTAATCTGATTTTTAAAATAATGCTGTTTAAATGTTTATGTTCAATATTGCATGAATCAAGATTTTCAGCTTTTTACTTCCTTGTACGAAGTAAAAGGAAGTACTGTAATCGCGAAAAGTTTCAGGCAGCATATTTCAACGAAAATATCCATTTTGACCGCTATCGAATCCAATTTAACGATGTTTTTGCGTCATATCTGTACGTAAGGACAGAATAAAATACTCTTTTCCTTCAAAAAAATTATAAAACTGCTTTAAAATTAATTCTGAAAGAATTTTTCGTGGCGTCTATACGTACGTATCTCGCATAACTCAAAAACGAGTAGCCTCAGAACATTGAAATTTTGTTTTATAGGACTGCTATAACATGTAGATGTGCACCTCGTATTTTGGTTGCAATCGGCAGCACCAAACGTATATAAATATATTTACATATACATCCACTCTATTACCCGGCTCAGTGATCTCAGTTTCTTTACTCTTATATGTTTGTAAATTGTACATTTTTTGCTTTAAAAATTATTGAATTATGTTGTTTTTTTAATCTTCCGGTTAAGAATTTTATGATTTAGTAAATCTGTGTGCAATATTTTTAGAATTATCAGCAATTTTAAAGTTGTTTAATTGCCGCTAAGCCTGTTTCTCATGGCGGCCATTGATGTTTACATTTGAAACAGGAGACTAGTGGATTTGTTGCCAATCTAGAGAAACTTAGCTTCGCAACAACAAAGATAACGCATTCATTTATTATTGCCAATTAAATCATGCTTAATTCTTTCTGGAATTTTTTCGAGGAAATAAGCGTTTGAGATTTACTTCGTAATTTTTAATATAGATATTTTGAGTTTTTTTATGTATTTTTGCCTTCTCGCGAAGTGAGAACTGAATTAATTAAATGAGAAATACTCAATCGTCTTTGAAAAACTGTTTCTGTTTTGTTTTGTTTGCTTAATTTCTTTTATACATAGTTATAGCTTTATTATAGTATTTGAATAGAACATGTGGCAACGATTAGATAATTCTTTAAATGATATACATTTTTTGCATTCTGAGTTATAATATGAATGAAATATAATACTGTTAAGTAAACCTAGCGCCAGAGTGTCGCTATGGTAAACAAAGAATGCATTTATTCTATTGTGGTTTATGCGCTGTCGGCGAAGTAGGTTTAATTCAATCTAATAAGTTTAAATAAAATGCAAGAAAAAATGCGTATAATTTAATATTCAGTACAAGGAATTCATGTGGTGTACACATCAGATTTTTTTTAACAAAGTAAGCATATCGCACAATCTTTTCTCAATAATTTAATAATAACAATAACAGAATTTTTCTTTTTTTATCGCATGAAGTACTTGTTTACGAAATCAAGCCTTGTTTCAATTAGTAATTAGTAATTGTCAAACTAATAAACCATCTATTCCTTCCTCTGCGATCCTTTCACTGGTCAGACTACAGAAGATATAGTGGGATTACCGCCCGATAGACTCCATGTTTAAACAAGGTAATCATTTTTTGTAAATAACAGAAGGCGCTGTGAGCGCATGTGCTCCATGGATATCAGGTAAACGTTTGTTTACTAATACTGACATCTTGCATTTTTCTTCCTGAAATCGAAACATTTCTCGGTATTCTTTTTTGTTTTGAGCTGCTGAAATTGAATTTAATATATGTCAGCAAAAATTTCTTGAAAGTGATTTTTACCTGCCTGTATGTCTGGACACCGAAATACCCCAAAAATGTCACTGTTTAAAGTTCCTAAAGACGGAAAACTTCGTCGAAGGTGGACGAAAAGAATTTCCAGAGGAGATGCAGAACTATTCAACCAACACAGCGTGTGCACTGCATTTCGAAGAGCATTTTATTGATAAATTTTACAATCATATTGTTAATGATAAGGAAATAAAAATACCTAGAGGAAAACTAAAATCTGAAGGAAAACCTAGCATATTTCCGAATGCTGCAAAGTATTTTAGTAAACTATTACCAAAGAAAAGAAAGGCAGAAATAACATAACAACTGAGACAAAAAGAATATGTACGACTAAAGAAACTAATAACGCTTTAACACCCACGTTTCAGGAACTCTGAGAGTAAATGATGTAGAAAATATCCAGTTACCTTCTCCATTGTGGTCGAAATTACAGGTTGAAAGCTGTCCTCAATCGTTAATGTTCGTAAATTTGATTTTTGATAAAAATTTGCAGTATCCCTTGGTCAGCAAATTAATCAACATTGTGGAAAAAATAATGAACTAACTCTAGATGTTTCCATGTGGGGCCAAAAAACTTAATCTGTTATTTTGAATGTTGTAAGTAAGTTAATAATTTTGTTTAATAATGTTGATTCGATACCTGTTTACGATGGAGTTGGAACCATTTTGTAAAATAATACAATTAAGACTCATGAGGCTGCAACATGTCTACACTGTAAATATGTAAACAGATTTCTGAAAAGAAAAAATTATAAATATAATCATTTGAAATCAAAATTAAGTGTTAATAGAAAAAACAAACTGAGTTGCTATTTAAGGGTGGGAGGAATACAGAGTTATTCTTAAAATTACAAAGAAAACAGCAAATGAAATGTGAAGTTCTCTTGTTGCCTCAAATCCAAAGCATGAATTGACATGTTCCGTGGGGCAAATTTTGATCCCCCCAGAGCGATATCCCACAATCTCATTGTTTATCCCACTTCGATGAGAAATGTTTCAACAACTTGATCCAAATCAAATTCGCGCATTTATCTATTATGAGCAACGTTATTTCGTTCATTCAGAACCTGAAAATAAAAACGCAAAAAATGACATGGCATCATCATACGCATGGACCATGCCCTACCACATGCGTTACCGATGTCGCCATTCAACAACATCACTGGAAGGTTCTTCCATATTCGATGTCCATATGCTGGGTGCCACCTTCATAGATCCCTTTCGAATGTAATCGTGTCAGTTACTTCCAAAACAATGATCAGCTGCAAAGAATTCTGGATGAGATTTATGCATACGTTCTACTTACTTTTACAAAAATGATATACAAAAACGACCAGAAAGTTGGGAAAAAAGTGTGAACAATGTAATGAATATTGCATCGAAGAATTAATGAAAAGTAAAGCAAGAACTAAAAGTAAACATTGAAAGCAATAAATGCACACTGATAAAGAAAAAAGAAATGACCCCTCCCCGCCTTATGCATCAAGGTCCACCAACGACCGAGCGGAAAAGTCCCTGAACACTGGTAGTTCGGTCCGAGTTTCGAATCCGGCGAACGGGCTGGCTGCATGGTCTTTTCGTGGTTTTCCCCGTGTGTAACATGTTATACGAGCCAGTTCTGCCTTAGAAAGTCCTCCACGAAGGCGTCCCTCCCTTCCGGGGAGTGCGTTTAATCGTACTTTGTATGTAATTGTATTTATTCTTTTTTCGTACTTGAGATTTCATTTTTATATTTTTTATTCCTCTTAATTTTTATTTTAATGTTTTCCTTAATTTTAAGCTTCCTCAGCCCTATAGATATTTCAGTATAGCGTTGCGTACTCGGCCTCTTGAAAAGTTATGGAAAATTACGAAGCTATGCATAAGTTTTTCTGTTCTAAATGTAACCAAAACTTATATTAGCTAACGGGTACAAATTTGAACTGAAACTAGATTATTCTGAACTTAGCTTTCTTCTTCAACACGTTATTTTTTTCTTTCTGTTTTGGCAACAAGCTTGCTCTCTGCTGCTGAACTGTTATTGCTGCATAGAAGTAAATTGCTAAGAAAATACAGAAAAACAACATATGAGATCAAAAACAGGCTTTCCTTGCATTATGTAAGGTTAAGTTTGTAAAGTACTTCGCAAAGAATTAAAAAAAAAAAAAAGAAACTAATATACTCGGCAACTTCAACAGAGCACCCGGGTGGCGATCCCATACGCAGTTCATCCAATCCTCAAAATTGTGAGAATAAGGATTTATAATTTAAGAGGGTACAGTAGCATCATATAACTTTATATTTTCAGGGGATACCATAGCTTCAAAAAGAAATAATTTATGCCGACTAACTTCCGTTTACCTGGTCTATATTGCTTAGTTTCGCTTACGTAAGCTGCTCACCTCGATTTTTCCGATTAACATTATCAAAAAAAGCTGCGTGGTATTCGTGAACAGGTATATATCTACAAATTTTGTTGTTCTAAAAAAAGAAGAATCATCAATACCTTTATTAAAAGATATGCCATTATTTAAGTTTCTTTTTAACCCAGAGCTTAAAGTGCTTTTTCTAGCCGGAGCCCTAAGAAGACTACTGCACTTCTTTTATGTAACTGAACAACAATTCCAATAGAAATTTGATCTCGGAAAATTTTATTTTTAGTCATAAAATTATATTAAAAGTCACTTATTAAACTTTAATTTATTTCTTTAGATTTTGTTAAATTTTAGATATTTAATTACTTTAATCATTTATTATTTATTTAATTATTTTGAGGATTAATTATTAATGATTTTATTAATTATTTATTCCTGTTCCTCTTTCCTGGCGGTCTACCGTAGGGCTCCGGCACTTCTAATTTTAGAAATTAAGCCTTGTTTCAATTAGTAATTAGTAATTGTAATTGTACTTAACAGTTTTTATTGATCAATCTTAAGAAATAAATCTGTATAAATAATACACATTTGCAGAAATAAATGAATTACATTAAACGTTGTATTAAAACGAAATTCAAAAAAGGGAAATCGTACACACACACAAAAAGAACATATCATATAAAGTATCACCTTAATTAATAACTTTTAGAGGTATAGAAAAAAATCCCACTGGGTATAGGTTCAGAAGCAATTAAAAAAATAACTAATAAATAAAATAAAATAAATAAATCTCAATCACTTTTGTGAAATCTCGAAAATTTCTTGCTTCTAGAATTCCTATAAGAATGTTCGCTAAACTTAGAAAAAGCAAACATAAAATTTTCTCCCATTCTTCAGACTCACAAGTGACTGAGAGGATAAGACGCCTGAATACTAGTAGTTCGTACAGAATTTTGTCTCCAAGCTGATGGATAGAATTTTCGTAATTTTTTCGATTCATAAAATTGATATTTAGAAAAATTCTTTGGAAGGCATCCATCCTCTACCTGATAGTCATTTGTTATTACCGTGATAGGTTTTTCGTCTGGATAAAAAGGATTTAAATAGAGGAATTCTGGCCGATCAGTGGCCGAGCGGTCAAATCTCTGAACACTGGTAGTTCGGTCCGAGGTTAGAATCCGGTTGAACGGGTAGGCTGTATGGGCGTTTCCGTAGTTTTTTCCATATGTACTGCTAATACGAGCCAGTTTCTCTTAGAAAGTCTTTCACAAAGGCATCCTTTCCCTCCGTGTACTGCCTTCGGACGGAACACATAAATAATAATACAGAAATTCGACTATACAGGTATGTGTACAAGATTTTGTTTATTATATAATTAAATGATGTGTAAAGTGTATATAATATATAAAATTTATTTCCTAATATGAGCTTTTTCATAATATGATATAGAAGTGCTTTTCAAATTGTTGAATTCAAATGAAATTATTTTATGAAATTTGGATGTTGAACGATGAACATCCCTCTAAACTCTGCACCTCCATGAGGACAGCAGGCCTGCTATTATGCTTCAGCTGTTACGTTTGAGGAGAAAATCTACTACTATCTGCATCAAGGCCAGGGCCTGGGAGGATAAACAACATAATTTAAGCAATTGTTGTTGAGTTATACGGGTATATAAGGCTCTTGAAGAAAATACATTGAAATCCTCTGTTGCTATGAGTGAACAATATATCATAATCTTAAAATCTGGACTGCATAAATTATTGGATTATTTTCATCAGTTTTATAGAAACACATATTGTGCTAGATATTATAGGAAATGTTTACAGAATATATGCAAGTATCGGAATAATAATTTATAGAAATATTTGCATACTGTCTAGAAAATAACGGTTTAAACAACGTGAAGAAAATGTACGTGTTACAGATTAAACGTTACGTGAGACTGACAGTTCTGAGTTGAAAGTAATATACTGTGAGAATTACTTTGAGAGCTATCTTCAGACTTGCAACGGTTGTTATATGTAATTGTCAGCGATGTTTACAGTAGTGTTAAGTGCCAATCATTACTTATCAACACAGTTACAGCCGCCAATAATGAGTCAAATTTTGTTTCATTCATACAAATTTACTCTAATTAGTTAACAAGTAGAATGTACACTTTAAATTAAAATTAAACTTTCCTATATATTTCTTGTTCGGTTCTGTTATGCTACCATAAACAAAATCAATTTTCTTTAAAAATATTTCTGTAGGTTTTCGGTGTGAACATGAGCAGCACTGAAATTTGAATGTGAATTTTCAACTGATGGAGAAATATGGTGTTGAGAAAGTGAGGGAAAAAAAAAAAAAAAAACTCTGAAAGCTTTCAGATTTTATATTACGTCCGAAGGAGCGTTTTCTTAACGTTTTGTATGTCACCTTTATTTATGAAATATCATGTCCTTCGCACTTAAACGAGAAAATTCAATTCAATATAATAAATCAAGCAATATCATAAAATATTTTAAAAAAAAGCATATCTTTAGAATTCCCGGTACACAGAGCTGAAGATATTTTTTTCCCTTACAATGTTTCCATCGCCCGCTTTAAAATCGTTGGGTTTATCAATCAAAAATTAATTAAGTTTTATAAAATATGAAATAGATAACAAAACAGATTCCGAATTCCAAATTTGATTCCAGATTCCCATATTCGAGTGGAGGATTACGTTATTCATCATTTGATGTCTGTAGGGACCGTCGTTTTGTCACAGTGCGAGAAGCATGCATACATTCATGCAAATTCTTCATTATTTAATTTCTTTAAATATAATGCAGGGCTCTAATATTTGTGGCAACATTTTGAAAAAAAGTGAATTGTGGACGACGCAAAGTGCCAAAACAAAATTAATAACCCTTCTGGTCAAATTGCCTCTTTGCGCTTTAAAAAAAAAAAAAAAAAAAAAAAAAAAATTATTTGTTAATGCATTAAAAAAAAATTAGCTGTTAATACATCTGCATTTGCAAACTTCTCAAAAGGAGCTGGAGAATTTTACAAAAACACCTTTAACACTGTATGTGAGATAGGTAGTGTAATTACAAAACCTAACTTTTCAAAGCGTCACGCAGAACATTTCTAGTTAGTAAACTACTCTTTATACTTCACTAAAATCAATACAAAGAGCTACATACCTTTATTTACAACATTCCAGAAGATACTGGGGAAGATTCGTTCTTGGATTTACTCATTTAGTTCGCTCAGTTTGCCCAGCACGTCCAGAAATATCCAGAACAGTAGCTCGTTCCATGTCCAAAACATAACTACTTTCAATTTCATAAACATCTTAAACTCTACTCTACTCTACTCAAAATTCTTTGCTTTTAAAAAGATCACTTCTCCCTACTAACAGTGCTTGCAAAGTAAAGCGATCATAAGAAATCAGTCATGATAACGCGTGGGGCATAATAGCCCTTACTTTTTTTTTTTCTCAGAATTTCCGTTCAATATTCAGTTCTGCGTTTTCCTAATGGGTTTATTCATCATGCCTTGGGGCTGTTATTTTTAGAACTTTGTAATTATTTTACACTTTTGAAGGTGTTCAGGCTGCCGTTCATACGGTTCAGTATGTACCACTCCCGCGGGTCTATTTCATTTAGACTAATGAGAGATTCCGGCTTTCTTTCCTGTGTTTATGGCGCGTAAATCATCTGAATCTCAAGTCTTCTACTGTTTAACAGTAAATCTATGTGTGGTCCTCGTTTTTTACAATACATTTGAAACATATTTTTTCATCAAAGAATATACCGAAAACACCTGTTGCTGTTTCCTTTTCTAGAGTGGAAGAACTTTTGAATCTCTCAGCATTCGGATTGGGATCTTAGATAACTAAACAAATATAATTTTTGAACTAGTTTACATATGTATATACTTACATCTTTTGTTGGACGGACGTGAATATAATGGTATTTTAAAATTTTAGGTAAAGTATCGTTATGGAAAGAATTGTGAATTCTTAGTAATTATCTAGCGTTAAAAGCAAACTTATTTTATACTATTTATCATTCAGTAACTGAAGGCAAATAATATAAAAATGGAATTAAAAAATAAATAAATAAGTAAAATCTGAAAGGTTTCAGATTTTAAATTACGTCCAAAGGTGCGTTTTTAGACGTTCTTTGGCTCAGAGGCTTCGGCAAAGAATATCTAAGGAGCTTCTTTGGATTCGGTTTCCAGATGGGGTGTTTTTTGTTTACATTTAGAAGCACCCTTGACAGCACTTTGATAGTATTTCGACACGCGACCGTTCCATACAAATCGAAAACCGCGACACTCCCGAATAAAAGAAATATTCATTGATAATAGCAATTGTATAGTTTAATGACATTTACGCAAAAATCACATCTTGGTTATTTTTCGATAACTAACAACAACGACTTTGATTATGAATTTGTTTTATAGAATTCTAAGCTGTTGAAGAATGAAAAATACCTTACGCTACCTTTAAAATTGTATACGTCTCCGATAACTTTGATAGAGTATTCGCTACTTTTATTTTATGTTCCAAAAGCCAAAATGTTTTAAATAAAATATTTTTTTTTTCATCCACATATTATTGCAACATATACTTATTAAATGTTTTTAGAGAAGAAGCTTTATAGTTGCTCATTTTATTTTTATTTAATTGAAAATAATCACTTTGGGTTTACACTTTTTACTTATTTTTACTTATTTTAATTTTAAAATAAAATTACCACTAAATGCTGAAAATCTTCGTCAAAATTAATAAGTATACACACAGATATGCCAGTAAGTTAACTTTTCCTTTTTTTGTAACCACACGTGTGTGTAAAATTATGTACAGTTTTATACAAATGTCTTTTTATTAAATAGAGTAAGGCATGCAAGGACTATTTGCCTAAGGGGAGAGATGCTATCGTGGAGGAATTTCGAAGAAAAACTTACCTTTGAGTGAGTGGGTATTAAAAATAATGCGTGAAATTTTCATTCAAATTACATTTATACATATTTATGTTTGCTAAATTATTGTAAATTTACTCGAAAAATATAGTGAATGGACAGAAATTAAAGATTTGCACGTGCTGGAAATGAAAACTATGAAATAGTATGGGTATTTATGTATACCCATACCATTTAGTATGCTTGCAAAAAGCATATATCTGCCTTTAACAGAATTCGTAAATATTTATTAAATTATTTATAAATGTATTTAAAATGAAGGATTTATTCATTCGTAAACTCATGTGAAAGTTACTGTGAAGAAATCTAATTATTAAATGCATCTAAATTTATAATGATTATAAATGTTATCTAAATGTATAATAATCTTAACATTTAATTGTAAACATAAACTGAAATCCTGTTGACAAATACGTTTATAAAACTATTTAAGCAAAAATTGTTCGTACTGGAAAGCAATCCGTTAAAAGGTATTGTAAAGCAAATTCTATGAGATGCATGCTTAAGGAAGTAACACAGAAGAGTTTTAGAATATGTATTGTTGAAATTAAGGGTAAAAAAGAAATCTGATAAGTATAATTAAAAGAATTATTCCGTTACATTTTATAATAACTCGTTACAAGTTTCAAATAATATTTTTTAAAAAATCCTTGTTTTCTTCCCTTTCAAAAATATTCAGAGAAATTTAATACGCTTCATGGAAATGAGCACCAATATTTAATGTATTTCACTATTAAAATAAAAGGTGCTCTAATTTGAAATGAACCAAATAGACCATTAATTATAAATTGACTTGGATTTTTCGATTTAAAAAATGCCTCAAAAGATAAAAATACATATCATATTTGAGAAAGTATTTTAGGAAGAAGCTCTATAAATAGAAAAGAAATAATGCATAATTTTAATATTAATAATACAATAAACTTTGATCTTAATTTTAGTAGTCCTTAACCGAATTACCTTAAAACGAAAAACTTGCGAAAATATTTCATTTAAATTAGACCGCTCTGAGCAAGCTGTTCTGCGAAAAGTATAGCATTTTATTCCGTTCAGAATGAAATGTTTAAAAGTGCATTCTTTTCATATACTTAGTACTCTGAAATATTGTAGAAAAAGAAAATATATACATTTAATATGTATATTTACGACGTAATTACAAAATATTTACATCCGATCGTCTCAAAATCCATTGATCTTAATGGTAAGACACTGAATGTTTTGGTCACCACAAAGGGATCGCAAGTGCTTCAAAGCAGGGTATGGGTACACCGGTTTAGGGCCACTACATCTAACTTCCTACCTCCGTGGAACCAATGAAAAGAAGAGTGCTGTTTAAGAAAGAACTGGCTCGCTGTAGTACTAGCTCAAAGTTGAGGAAAAGGAAAAATATATGTTATAAAAAATAAAAGTGTTCTCTTAATTGGGGTATAAAACTAACATCTTTGAAACTAAAAAGCCCCATTCTTTTTAGGTAAAAGCAAGAATATTTGCCAGTTATAAATTTATAAAATAGATGTATATATAAAAATTGAAAGAAAGTATATATAATAATTGAAAGGAATTGAATTGTTTATATATTGTGTTAAACCTCTTATACAAAGATGTAGTTATTTATATTGTTGAGGAATTGCCTTGCTTTAACTCCAATTTACTTTTAACTTTAGATGCTTTAAGTTTATTTTACTTCAATACTGCAGTTACAGCGCAGATATTGAAGGGTATAAAAAACTTGTTTTTAATTTTTGCTTCTTACTAAGTTTCTTTATATATTTATACATATGTAAGATATAACAAAAAAAAAAAAAAAAAAAAAAAAAAAAAGATAGCTGCTTTAGGAATTAATCCGGGACTTCTAAATAACTATTCTACATTTTATGCTTTCTCCCTAAATTCATCTGTTCTCCCAAATTCCAGATCTTTCTATGTTATATAACTCCGCTTGAGAAAGGTAACTAAAACTAAAATTAACCATTCATAGTTTGTCTCTACAATTGCATCTACTTTGGTATGAATACCGCTCGCGAGTAAATTACGTCATTCTTTTCCCTAGCTTCCACCCTGCAAAGAGCTCTGCGCCGCTTATGCTGTCCTGTCCAAAATGCTTACGTCTTACTTTTAAAATCAGTGCATATAGAATTTAGTGTATTTCACTATGATTGGATAAATATCTATTAAGATGGCTTCATGTGCTAAAAATAAAGACTGAGAATTATTCAAAATTCATTTGTGTCGGCATCATCTGTTCGTCTTTCCACTCAGCCATCACAACTACGCATTAAAATATCACATATGTTTATATAATTATAGAAAGGAGAACAAACTAAAAAAGACCTTTGTGGTCAAGAATTTTGCGCATTGAGCTGCAAAAATTAAGCCACTTTTAAGCGAAAGCATTAAGAATTTTCTTTTTAATATGTTTATATATATATGTGTGTGTGTATGGCCCATTAGCGGCTGACCGGAAAAGTCACTGAACACTGGTAGTTCAGTCTGTATGGAATCCTGTGAACGGGATGGCTATATGGGCGCTTTCGTGCGTCCTTCACGGAGGCAACCTTTCCCTTAGCCAGATAGCCGTTGAGTGCTTTGCTATAATCAATTAACTATATATAAAACTTAAAAATTGCTTTATTTTCTATACTTATAAAATGGTAAAGCGGCCGAATGGGTAAGTTGATGAATACTGGTAGTTTGACTTGGGTTCGATTCCTAGTGCAGCAGGCAGCGGGCGTTTTCGTGATTTTCCCCATGTGTAACGTGAGTACCAACCAATTTGCTTTACTATGTCCTCCTCAAAGGCATACCTACTCTTATGCTGGTAAAACTCATGTGCTTTGCCATAATCATATAAACCAAACTAAGGAAACTTATAATTTTACTGCCTAGGATGCGCTAAGCTCCGTAGAAAGAATAGGTTAGCTCACTTGGGGTAAACAAACGAAAATGCGTTCTCGCTGTCTATTGCATGGACCTTATAAGAGACAGACTAACCCAGTGGGCGTCACCGACATGTCAGCAAGAAAGAGTAGGGACGATCTGGTTTACTTTAACACTGAAACCTATGGCGTTTGTATCACATAACTCCTTTTAATTATTAAATGTGATACGTTGTATAGTGATGAGATTATGAAAGCCACAGTTTTTTCCAAATAGGATTTAATATATCTCATTAAAGCACATTTTACTGCATTTCGCGCATTTTTTTTTTTTTTTTTTCAAGCGGAATTCTTGTACAAACATCTTTACTTCGGTAAAACGGTAAAAACTCTAGGCACAAAATTTATGAACTTAATTTTGCGTACAAATAATGTAAAATTAAATAAGATTGATGCTTTGAAATAAATAAGGTAAAACTAAACAAGATCTGATAACTTTTTTTTAATTTAATGACCATTTTCAGGCAGTGATTTTCAAAAGTATAATAACATTACAAAACAATCATTTATTTGATTATATCATCATTAACTTATTAACATTAAAGTGGAATACTTATTTTAGTAATTTATAAAATTCGGAGCATAAAATCTTCTGAGTGTAATGAAGGGGGAAAAAAAAAAAAAAAAAAAAAAGGTAAAATAAAATCTAGAAGCACTCAGATTTTATATTACGCCCAAAAGAAACCTTTTTTTCAACGTTTTGTGTGTTATCTATATATATTGAATATCATGTTCTTCGCCCGTAAACCACATACATTTGAAACAACATATCTTTAGAATTTCCGCACTGGAGATAAAACTGTTATTTTCCGTACAGTGCTCTCTCCGAACTCGTTCAGTTTGTTAATTAAAAATTCGTTAAAGTTCTACAAAATGTGAAATAGATTAAAACAAATTCGAAATTCGGCCGTCCAGATGCCCATGTTTGGGTGGAGGATTACATTATTCAAAATTTGATGGCTCTAGATACTGTCGTTTTTGTCACAGTGCGAGAAACATACATGTATTCATGCAAATTCTTCATTATTTCATTTCTTTAAATATAATACAGGGCAATAATATTTGGTAATAACAATTTGCAAGGAGACACGGACATTTATAGTAAAACAGCTCAAAGTGCCGCTTCGAAATTAACAGCCTTTCTAGGCTACCCCCCCCCTTTGGGCTATTATGCTTGATAAATATGCTAAATTTTTAAAAATCAATCTCAATTTCAAAAATAAAACATGTAGAAATTCTAATTTGTGAAATGAGGCGCTACAACCAGCTTTTTCTTGACAATTATACACGCTGCAATAGGCAACCACTGTTAAATTTCTGCAAGTCGTCCTTACTCCTTCGGATGTGATCAAGGTGACACCGGGAACGCCTCAGACGAGCGAGAAAACCCATTTGTGTTAGTCTGTTTCTTATAAGGTCCATGGTCTATTGGCTGTGACGTCACTGAAGCTCTCTCTCCTCAGATCAACATATATTTTTGCATTGATTTAAGCTGAATGCTTGTGCGCGACTGTGGAAACTCATTTTTTTTTCGCTCTCAAATATAATTAAATTTATATAGCATAATGGTTGGTACGCACTACGCGATTGCATTTTATGCAGGCAAAATGAAAAATAATCAGCAAAATGTATAATTTCATAGGTATACAAACTTACAGTGTGTTTGATTTGATTTAATGTTTAAATAGCAGTGATGCAAGTTATTTTGAATTTTCGGGTTACTTAAATTAATTGATTCATTAATATATATAGAAACTTCTATGCATTTTATTAGGTATATTTAAATGCCAACGGTTTTGAATATTGTTGTGAATTGTGACAGATGCATATAAATATGCTTAAATAGTAGTTTTAAATTATGTGTATGTAGTCCACTGCATTAACTAACTCGTGTTACACATGGAAAAATGGCCATGCAACCAGCCTGTTCTCCAGGAATTGAAGTCAAACCACCAGTGTTCAGCTCATAGGCCTCGTCAATTACTTAGAATTTGAACCTATTGTACTGTTAATATAAAATACAATATCAGTAATACACGGGGTACATGTAAGCAATAAGAAGGACTAATAACACTACAGAGTACAGAAAGCAACATATTAGAAGTCCACAATTCAGTTGGCGAGTAAATTAAGTTGTATTATTATACTTAAGGCTATCAGTTCTGGATAATTTAGTTACAGTAATTTTGCAAAGATAGTAAAGCAGTTCCTTCAGCAATCTTAATTTTCTAATTATTAAGGCTTTTTTCTTCCATATTATTTGAAAACAGAGTGATACACAGCATGCATTTAAATGCCATCAAAATTTAGGAAATGTATGATTTAAGAATATAGTAAAGTTTAAAAAACAAATATGCTAAAATTCTTGTAAAATATGAAATTTCATTTTCTCTCTGTACTTATAATTTGTATTATGAATGAATAATATAACTTTAGCAAACATTTTATTTAGTATAGTTTTAAAAATTTGCATTCCATTACTATACAGTGCACCATGATATATTTCATACAAAATTTCATTTATAAAATTAAGATCCATATTTACTAAAATTTTGTTGAATGTAGTGTTTAAAATTTAGTACCAATTTTGACTTTTGCATTTAATTATATAAATTTACCTGCAAAATGTGCAAAATTTATTTGCTAGTATTTACGAATGTAATCATTATCTCTGTGGGGATATTGTATACAGGGCATCATATTAAATAAACATCCACCCTTTTTCCATGTGTTCACAGAAAGTACGATGACAGTCAAATGACGTTAAGATAAATTGCATAATGTTTTAATGAGTGCATTTATCTGTGTATGAATAATATTTTTCCACAACTAAACTGATAACTCTAATTTTTTTTAATTCATAGAAGGGTTAAACTGAATATGTTAAATGAAATATAATATTTAAGTTATATAAACAAATTTCTTTTTTGATACCAAAACAAACACATACAGCATTCAGTCCTATTAATATCTAGGATTTACTTCTCTGAAATAAAAAATGAGGATGACAATGCAGAAAATGACTACATGTTTCATTTCGTTATTATTTTCATACATTAAATAATACATAAGTGAAATAAATATAGCAACCTAAAAGATAAAATTCTAAATATACAATATTAATAAAAAACATAATAGAGGATATGCAAATATTCTTTTAATACCTTTTACTTATTTTTTTACTTCCTAGTACGAAGTAAAAAGGAAGTATTGTAACCGCGAAAAGTTTCAGGCAGCATATTTCAACGAAAATATCCATTTTGACCTCTATCGAATGAAATTTAACGATGTTTTTGCGTCATATCTGTACGTAAGGACAGAATAAAAGACTCTTTTCCTCCAAAAAAATTATAAAACTGCTTTAAAATGAATTCTGAAGAGAATTTTTCGTGGTGTCTGTACGAACGTATGTACCTACGTATCTCGCATAACTCAAAAACCAGTAGCCTCAGAAAGTTGAAATTTTGTATATAGGACTGCTATAACATGTAGATGTGCACCTCGTATTTTGGTTGCAATCGGCCGCAGCAAACGTATATAAATACTGCAGAACCCAAACTTTGGACAAAAAAATACTTTAAACACGACTCAACCGAAATTATACTATAACGTTTATATATTAAAACAATAAATCTAATTATATTTAATTCTAATCCAAATCAAATTAAAAATCAATCTTGGCATCTTAATACAATTATAAATCTTAACATATATATTATTATAAATAAATATAAAGATAGAATTATAATAATTTCATTTATGAGGTATGAACCCTTTAGCTTTATTAGCTGACATTTATATATACTAAAAATTAAAAAAAGAGTACGCATTAATATATAGGTTAAATATATCTCTCATGCTCATTCATATAACAATAGAAAAACTAAACATGAGAAAAAAATTAAAACAAATAATCTATATCTATATATATATATGAACAAAATTATTAAAAATTTCATAAAAACCAAAAAAATAAAAATTTAATAAAGAATAAAAATTTAAATCTATCTGTAAATGACCAAAATACTCCAAAATCGACAGCTCACCATACTTTTATACATTTTTTGCTTTAAAAATGATTGAATTATGTTGTTCTTATCTTCCGGTTAAGGTTTTTATGCCTTTAGTAAATCTATATGGAATAGTTTTAGAATTATCAACAATTTTAAAGTTGTTTAAGTGCCTCTAAGTCTAATAATGTTTTTCATGGCGGCCATTGCTTGTTTACATTTGAAACGGAAGAATAGTGGATTTGTTGCCAATCTAGAGAAACTTAGCTTCGCAACAACAAAGATAACGCCTTCATTTATTATTGCGAATTAAATCATACTTAATCCTTTCTGTAATTTTTTTCGAGGAAATAAGTGTTTAAGATTTACTTCGTAATTTTTAATACAGATATTGTGACTTTTTACGTATTTTTGCCTTATCGCGAAGTGAGAACTGAATTAATTGAATGAGAAATACTCAATCGTCTGTGAAAAACTGTTTCTGTTTTGTTTTGTTTGCTTAATTTCTTTTATACATCGTTCTAGATATATTAGAGTATTTGAATAGAACATGTGGCAATGATTAAATAATCCTTCAAATGATATAAATTTTGTGCATTCTGAGTTATAATATGAACGAAATATAATACTGTTAAGAGAACCTAGCGCCAGAGTGTCTCTATGGTAAACAAATAGAGTGAATTTTAAAGAATGCATTTATTCTATTGTGGTTTTTGCGCTGTCGGCGAAGTAGATTTAATTCAATCCAATAAGTTTAAATGAAATGCAAGAAAAAATGCGTATAACTTAATATTCCGTACAAGGAAGTCATGTGGTGTACACATCAGATTTTTATATAAAAAGTTAACACCTTCTATCTGAAAATTTTTGGAAATTTTTATTTTTCATTCTTGCTAAAAAGTAAAGTTCAGAGGATTAAATGTAGTCTCAATTTTTATATAGAATTGCATAATGCAGCTGCTGATTCTAAAGCGTTTACTGATTAGGTATTACACTTCCTTTCAATTATAGCTTGAATAGTTCATTCGTTTATGTTTCTTGTTGCTGCTTTACGTCAAGAAATTACAAACAAGTTTTAGAATCTAGCGACTTATAATTTTATGCAATTTCTTTCCTTTTTTATATATATATATTAAAATTAATATCATATATTACAGAAAAAGCTCATGTGAGTTCATCTGGAAGGGGGGAAAGAAAAAAGTAAACTAAGGTTTCTAAATGAAACAAGTACTGCAGAAGCAATTGGACCGAAAGTAGGCTTTAGCAAAATAAAATAAATTTAAATTTCAGCCAAATTAGATTCCAAACATTAGGGACAAGTTTGTACAGCTTTATAGAATAAATATTCTTAATTTGAATTTCTTCTATTTTAGCATTTAAATATCACTACACTCAGGGCTTAATTTCTAAAATTAGAAGTATCGGAACCCTATGGAAGACCGTTAGCAAAGAGGAACAAGAGTAAATAAATAAATAAAATGACTATTAAAATCATTAATCATTTTAAAATTAAATAGTTAATTATTATCAAATTAATAAATAATTATTTAATTAATATTAACAATCATATTTATTAATTATCTAACCATTGATCAATTAATTAATAATTGATTATTATTTATTAAAATAATTCAATAAAATGTAAAGAGGTAAATTAACATTTAATAAGCAATTTTTAATATAATTTTATTGCTGCTAAAAATAAAATTTTTGAGATTAAATTTCTACTGAAATTGTAGTTCCGTTAATTACATAAAAGAAGTGCCGGAGCCTTCTTATGTAGGGCTCCGGTGTGCTCCGGCTAGAATTATGATTTATCCCATGAACTGAAAAGTACCGGAGCCGGCGCAATTTAAGCTCTGACTACATATTTTCCAGTTCTTGTGAAATGTTACGTTTTCAATCTGTTGAAGCTAAAATGAATAACGGTATAAACAGCTGAATCTTGAATGACAAATTCTGTAAGGAAGTTTGGAAGATTTTTGGTGAAACAATAAATCACTGAGGGAACGTTTCGTAATTAAGACTTACAGTAAACAGTAAGTCTTAATGTAAGTCTTAATTACGAAATTAAGACTTAACTGACTTAATGCCAGTCTATACAGTAAACAATATTTTAGGTAGTTAAGTTTCAACTCCAAATATTAGAATTTTTACTTTTTCGATGAAAAACAGAAAATATTTCAAAAGGAAATACGAAACTACTATTAGGAGATGCTACAGCGAACTTCAGTGACGTCACAGCCGAACGAGTCGTTGGCTTTTCGTTTGTTTACTCCAAGTGAGCTAACCTGTTCCTTCTACGGACCTTGAGGATGCGCACTGTTAGTTTTCAATCGGGGATGCATAAATTAATTTAATTCCACAGCGCAGATGCGAGTTAAGCGGCTGGCGGACCTGGCAACTGTCAGAGACCCCGAGCTCCGAAAAGTCCCCATGAACACATAATCGTCTGGAAATACGAGATTTCTTCAATTGATAATCCATCAAAACTGTTTATTACAATTACCTCAGTAAAATAACATATCCATCAATCACCTAAGAGCAACAATTAAAAAAGACGAAAAATAAAAATTAAAAAAAAAAATCTGAAAGGTATAAGATTTTAAATTACGTCTAAAGGGTCGTTTTTTTAACGTTTTGTGTGTTACCTTTATTTATTAAATATTATGTTCTTCGCCCTTAAACCGTAAAATTCAGTTCAACAGCAATATAGCAAAATAATTTAAAAATAAGCGTATCTTTAGAATTCCCGATACACAGTTCCGCGTGCTGAACATAAAAAGTCCCCCCCCCCTACGTAGAGAGGTGGCATTGCTCGCTTTTAAATCGTTGAGTTTGTTAACCAAAAATTTGCTTAAGTTAACAAAATATGAAATAGACAATAAAACAAATTCCAAATTTGGGCTTTCAGATGCCCATATTTGTTGTTGGTAGTTGCAAACGTACTCCGTAACAATAATGCCTTGGTCCTAGAGGTGATCGCCATAGAGAAGAGGTGGTGTGGTGTATTTAATTATGGCAAAGCACACTAGGGCTATCTGCCTAAGAGGAGGGATGCCTTCGTGGAGGACTTTCGAAGAGAAACTGGCTCGTATACACGTTACACATGTTGAAAACCACGAAAACACCCATGCAGACAGTCCGTTCGCGGGATTCGAACCTCGGACCGAACTACCAGTGTTCAGCGACTTTACCGCTCGGCCGCTGGTGGGCCCCCATATTTAGATGGAAATGTATGTTATTCAGAATTGGATGGCTCTATGCTCCGTTGTTTTATCACAATTCGAGAAACATATTTATGCAGATTCTTCATTATTTAATTTCTTTAAAAGGGCGATAATATTTGGTGGCAACAATTTGAAAAGTGAAGCAACGCAAAATGCCAAAACGAAAACAATAGTCCTGCAGGGAAAATTGCCTCTTTGGACTAATGAAGTCCTAAATTTTGTCATATTCTCCTCCCCTCATATTTTTTTGTATTCTTAGAAATTAGTAGTTGAAACTTTACTTTCCGAAAACGACCAACTGTAATTTAGACAATTTTGCATTCCCCTAGAGGTGATTCCCCTCTTTGTCCGTAATGGAGGACAATCTTTATAGATCTCCCTTCAGCCCATCGGCTTTCTTTCGTGTTTCTTAGCTTATGCTTTTCTCTCAGTCAATTCATTTTATATCAACATTATGTGGAGGTTATTGCATTACGTTGCAAAGGTACTCCGTAACAATAATGCCTTGGTCCTAGAGGTGATCGCCATAGAGAAGAGGTGGTGTGGTGTATTTAATTATGGCAAAGCACACTAGGGCTATCTGCCTAAGGGGAGGGATGCCTTCGTGGAGGACTTTCTAAGAGAAACTGGTTCGTATACACGTTACACATGTTGAAAACCACGAAAACACCCATGCAGCCAGCCCGTTCGCGGGATTCGAACCTCGGACCGAACTACCAGTGTTCAGCGACTTTACCGCTCAGCCGCTGGTGGGTCCCCATAGAGAAGAGGACTGTTATTGATGTGTTTAATCTGTTCACTTTCCAAGAAATACTGGTTAGTTTCAGATATTACGGAAGCGGCCGCTGTGAAAAGTGTTTTGTTGACAACCATCGATGAATCATTATAAGCAGCAAACGATGTTCCTCATTTTTTAACGAAGTTTGACGCCACTGTAAATAAAAGTCATCACTAAGTGTTATAAATCGTACTGCTGGCCTATGGCTGAAATGTTAGCATTTCAAATAACGTTTACTTCCTTCAGTATTCGGAACCTCTGCTTCAATGTAACTGTGAGTGAGCGTCGTATACAGCTTTATACAGTTATATAATTATAATGTGTTTTAGTCCTCATATGCAGAGGAAAAATACAAACTATACAATTAAAAAAAATCTGAAAGGCTTCAGATTTTACATTACGCCCATAACGGCATTTTTTTTTTAACGTTTTCTGTGTTACCTTTATTTATTAAATATCGTGTTCTTTGCACTTAAACCATAAAATTCAATTCAAGAGAAATGTAGCAAAAGAATTTTAAAAAATGAGTATATATTTAGAATTTCCGATACACAGACTCGCGCGCTGGAGATGAAAATGTTTTTTTTTTTTTTTTTTTTTTTTTTTCTGCCATTGCTCGTTTTGAAAGTGAATCGATGCAAAATGCCAAAACAAAATTAACAGCCCTTCTGAGCTAACTCTCATTTGGGCTAAAACATATTACATCCTAACTTTATTAAAAGATTTATAATACTAATTATGTGCATTTAATTAACATATAGGTAAGCAAATATTTTCATAGCCCCCCCCCCCAAAGATTTTACCTCTAGGGGCCCCCAACTGGCTTAGCCCGCGTTTGCCATGGGGGGTAATACATGGGGGTGCAGAGTAGAAAAATTTGCTCCACGTTAATTCTTTCCTTCCGTGTGACCGGCCCTCAGCCTGGGCCTGTTTCTGGAACGAAGGGAAACAAATCTATTTGAGAGCAAATGAGGGAGAATGGATGATTTTCCCAGAAGCATGACCTTGTTACCCTGCAGTTTGCTCAGCGTATGGTTAATATCTCCCCCAAGAGAGCCAGCTGTAACTACAGTCCACTCTATCATGGCCTTGAACTGAAATCAGTTTCGGAAGGTCACGTGATCCAGATGGACGATCTCATTCTCTTCACGTTCACGGTAATCCCGAAGTTAACACTGCCGAAAATATTAGTTTTGCGCTAAAATAAATATAAGTAAAATTACTTACATTAAATTTTTCCTAGTACAATATTTTCACAGGTGGTAAAAATGTATTTCTTCAATAATTTTTAAAACTATTGTAGTACTTTGTTACAATTGTACTTTGTTTATATAGCTAAAATGTCACTGAGAATCATCACACGTAAACTTTATTTCGGTAATTTTAATAAATATGGAATCCATTTATGCAATCTGAATCAAATTAATTCCCAAAGTCATATAAAATCCAAATAAGAGGAGAAATTTAATAGCTTTATGGCTGTAAATTCTATTTAGATTTTCTTAGTAGTAAAATACATATTAAGGGCATAATATTTTCTAAAAATTCATGTCCCTACCATAGCATCAGTTATTTAAATTTTCAGAAGGCAAATATCCATAGTCAACTGTCTTCACTCCATTCACTAATAAAAACTGGATATCTCAATTTTGTCAGAACTGGGAAATCAATTAAAAATTCCTTAAATGTTAGAAAATTTTAGTATAAAGATAAATTTACATGCATGTTATGATATAAATAAATCTTTCAAGAAAATGTAAAATAATTAAATGCTAATTACATTCATAAAATGGACAGCCTTTTATTTGTGCCATCTCCAGTTATATGTTGTATCATTTTTTCCAAAAAGACCCTAGAGGTCTGAGACTAGGCTCGTTTTTTGTAAAGCGGTTTCTCCAAATTACAGGCCTATTCTGTTATTAAAAAATAGATTCATAAAACTTGGAGCTGTACCGTATACACACATGCTACATATTGTAGATAATCTATGCAGAAACAAGAAAGCATACACAAACTAAACAATTGTTACTTATTGTTAACTCAAATTAATTGGTAATTTTTAACTTTTTATATGAACATTTTATATTAGTTTTTTACATTTTGTATAATTTTTTAAAATTATTTTACAAGTTATCAAACAGATATTTTGTAACACATTTTGTAAAGTCATTCCACAAGTGCAAGAATCTGTTAAATTAAAGTTAATTCAATCTAACTGTTTGCAAGATAACTGATATAAAATACTCAATTGCGTTCCCGCATAAGAAATGTATCTTCCATGTTTTAAAAATTTCACCAAATAAGAAATGCGCAATTGAAGATGTTAAAGTAACTTCAGAAGGTAAAGTTAATTTTCCCCTACCTAATTCTTTAAGAAAAGCAAAAGTATCATCTATATCTACTAAATCAGGGCTTCTTAAACTGTGGGTCGCGGGAATAATTTTACAATTACCAAATATATGCATCTGAAAATAGATGAAGATAAGACAATACAGACAATGAGATAAGACAATACAGATTTTACAAATTCTCACACATATTTTCTAACCAATTTTGTAAAGTGATTCCACAAGTGCAAGAATCTGTTAAATGAAAGTTAATTCAATCTAACTGTTTGCAAGATAACTTATATAAAATACTCAATTGCTTTCCTGACATAAGAAATGTATCTTCCATGTTTTAAAAATTTCACCAAATAAGAAATGCGCAATTGAAGATGTTAATAAAGTAACTTCATACAGTAAAGTTAATTTTCCCCTACCTAATTCTTTAAGAAAAGCAAAAATATCATTTATATTTCTTAAATCAGGGTTTCTTAAACTGTAGGTAACCCTGATTTAATAGGGGGTCCCAAGGGGGTCGCGGGGATAATTTTACAATTACCAAATATTGTTACGCAATGTATCTTAAAATAGATGAAGATAAGACAATACAGACAAAGAGAAAAAAAACGAAAACGTTTCGACGCATTCTTTTTATAACATAAACGTTCATTTTCCTTGCTTTGCTGTAGACGCTGTCATTTCGTCTCTTATTTAAATATTTCACATTGTTATATATCTTAAAATTAGAAGAGTTTCACTCACGCGTGTGTCGGATTTGCGCAATGCTTATGGGGTCCCACAAAATTTTTGTAAATATTATGGGGTCCTGAAGGTCGCGAAAATATCTCAGTGATAAAAAGGGGTCACCACTGAAAAAAGTTTAAGAAACCGTGTACTAAATGTCTACTTTGCAACCAGTTCTGACAAATATTGCACCCTTAATTCTTTCATGGAAGCATAACCCGACACATAAATCAGCACTGGTAAAATTTTAGAAAATATTTTCTATAGAAAATTCATTAATTATTAAATTTGAATATTCATCGATATTCACAAATATAAAGATAGAATCCTTATCATAATCTGGTAAAAGGAACATTGACGGAGCATACATATTTTGTAATAAAATTATAATATTGCTTTTAAACCGAAGCTACTTCTCAGTTTAGTAATTGTATGTAACGTTTTTAATAATTTGAACCTGATATTTGCCGATACATTCCAAAACGTGATTCAAGAGCATCAGTTTAAAATTTTCCTAACAATATGGTTTCAAGCTCATAGTACTTTTGAAACAAATATGGAATCGATATGAAGCGAATGCATCTGTAGTTGGAATGTTTGTGGTGATAAAGTTTTTTTTATTGGGACAGACTGTTTCCGTATCTTAATCCACAGCACTAGTTTCTTTAAGAGATTAATCTGCTTATCATTTTGAGAGTTAATAGCAGCACGAAATTTATCCTTAAAGCGCCTACTTTCAAAATTACTTTTACAGTTTACAATTTTCCACTATGTTGTAATTACCGAAATAAAATCACAAGCTTCATCTGAATTTCCAAAGCATCTACTTGATCGTTTGATATACATTTTAATGCTGCTATTTTTTTTCCCCATTTAAGATTTGAAATGCTTGTTTCACATTTTGTTTTTGAATAGTTGAATGACAAAGAGCTGTATCTGTAAGTAAATGGCCATCTTTAACAAATGAAAGATTTCTCTGTATCATACGCGATTTCCAAATCTTTTAAAGTTAGCATTCTCAGCTTAGCTGGAGTTAGTGTCGGTAATCAAATGCTTGATGAATCTAGTTTGGTTGGTTGGTTGATGTGATTACGACAAAGTTTCGAGGGTTATCTGCTTAAGGGAAGGGATGCCTTCGTGGAGGACCTTTCTAAGGGAAACTGGCTCGTATACATGTTACACATGGGTAAAACCACGAAAACATCCATGCGGCCATCTCTTAAAATATGCTGGAAGTTTCCGTGACCAGTAATAGTTTGATTCATATCTACATTATTAAATATTCTCCTTTTATCAATTTTCAAAAATCTGATGTAACCATTATTTTTTCCAGATGATTGCCAATTTTCATTCCATTCCAAAATATCTCTTTTTGTATAATATTAAATAACTTTATTTTCGAATACAACACTTCAATATCTTTCTTTCCTATGCCTTGAGCAGCTTCCTTTGCCAGCGAGTCCGCCCTCTCATTACCAATATACCCAACATTTGCCTTGATCCAGTGTAAATTTATGTTATGTATTTCAGTCAGAGATTTGAAATCATTTTTACTTTGTTTTATAAATAAACTATCAGTGTGCATTTTAGAAATATCGTATAAAGCAGACAAAGCATCGGAATAAATATATATTTTATGTCACGTTTCCTTTAATCCATGAGAAACTGCTTTAAACTTGGCTTGAAAAACTGAATTCGATGGATTTAATGCCTATTTTTGGTACTCGATCTCTGGTCCATACAAATAAATCACACATGAACAGCCAACCCCATTTCCGATCCATCTGTATAAATATCAATCTGACCTACATCCAAAAAGTTCTTATCAAATGTTATTACAGTCTTACCGATCGGATGGGTATCCATATCTCAATATTTATTAAAAAAATTCCTTCTTTATCATAATCTATTTAATCTCTAATTTATCAATAAAACCATTATCTAATAAAAACGTATGATAAAAGTAAAAGTATTGTATTGAGATAGGGGGCACACCGGCAAGAATACATGCTACCGCTGTTAATCTGTTCTAAATACTCTAGTGACACTGTCAAATTTTTATCTCAGCTTTATTAGTTTCTCCGAACACCCCATTCACCAACACTGTACTTAATTATAGGAGTAATGACATTTCTAAATAAAAACCCCACGGTGGTTTTCTTTTGTCAGTCCTCCTTTGAATACTTTTAAAATGTTCCATAAAGTTCAATTTACAATCAATAATGACCCCTAAATATCTGACCGAGTCAAAAAACTTAATTATTTTTTCATTAAACTTTATTTTAGGAGGTCCAACATCAACTTTATTTTAGGGGGTCTTTCGCACCCCGGGAAAATAAAGGCTATATAATTATAAGGTATTTATAAGGTACTACGCTGATAACCGCCCGCTTCGCTGGGCACACTATCTATTTGAACCTAAATTGTTTTAATCAATTATAATTATTTGTCCTTGATTTTTTATGTATGGAAATTTTTATAAATGACAACAACATTTTTATTTCTCATCACAATAATTTATTTCTCTAAATAATAACATTTATTTTCATGAAACTTATGAAAACAGTTAAATAAAAATGTTATTATCAACCTTATCATTTAAATGTTGTTCATATTTATTGCATAGATGCAAGTTATTTACCACTTTAATCATTTTAAAGGAAAATGCATTCATTGACAACATTTGTATTTCATATATAGTTTTGGCAATAATAATTAAAAAAAGAAAAAAAATTCAGAACTTGGATTTGAAACCAAATATATGAGAAACTTCTATTGTATAACAAATATCCATTTTGGACAGGATTTGCGTAAAATCCGTTCTTAGTGCTCCTCTACATCGTGGAATGAGTAGCTATGCAAAATTTCAAGTCAATCGGATGTATATTTTCGGAGATCTCGTGAGGAGTCAGTGGTATTTCGCTTATATATATATGTATATAATATAGATTATTAGGTATTTTAAGGCTATATAATCGCATTATAAGATATTTTCTCCCTCCCGAGGTGTAACGGTAGCACACTCGGCGCGTATTCTCGAGGTCCAGGTTCGAGTCCCGGTGAGGGCATTGCTCATTTTTCATGTCTCCTGTTTCAAAATAACCTAATGGCTCTACAGCATTTGCTTTAGCTGAAATACAATTGACCTAGTGTTCCTTTTAGTAGTAAATATGGCTCTTGCCAAACGAAACAAACACAGCACTGGTTTCAGATGCAAAGTCATTCAATTTGCGAAAGAAAATGGAAATCAGGCTGCAGCAAGGATGTTTCGTGAAAGCTGCATGAGTGAGTGAAAGGAAAATGAAATCATAATAATTAATATGCCAAAGGAATAAATGTGCTTTGCGTAAATAAGTTACGAAATGGCTTATCCTAGAAGAGAGTGTTTCGAATTACTTTCTAAAAAATCGCCAGCGTGGGTTAATTGTAACAAGAAACAGCGTACGTTTATTGAAAGGAAAACACATTATTTATTGTCAAATACTGGAAATGTGGATGAACTCCAGTAATGCTTGATATTGTTGCGTGCGTAAGGTTTCGTAATACAGACTGAATGAACACAGATACGATTATGAATTAATAAAATTTGTTTTTATTAATAGAAACATGTCTAAGTTCTGGAATTTTCCACAGAAATACTCGTACAGGTGTTCACAGGATCACAGAGTACAATCAGCAGT
Organism: Stegodyphus dumicola; assembly: GCF_044657685.1. NCBI lineage: Eukaryota > Metazoa > Arthropoda > Arachnida > Araneae > Eresidae > Stegodyphus > Stegodyphus dumicola. The sequence continues at coordinate 44,550,329 of NC_140776.1, forward strand.
TCCGCTTCAAACTACTAAGAACGTTAAGCAGAACGTAATGCAAAGCGCATCTAAAGAGAAAGCTAACCCCGAAATATCTCCGATCTCAAGCTGAACTAACAACTCGCAACAATAAAAACAACTGAGAGCTGATGTTCTCCCCGGTCATATATAGTTCTTAATCAGCTGCCGAGATATTTCTAGTATTTTCTTTTTCTCGAAATTACTGGAAAGCAGCATGAGGGTCGAATTACAGTTACAGCTAACATAGTGATCAATTGCATTTATACAATTTCAATACATATTCCGGTGATAAAGGGATCGGACCAAAATGTCGCCAAATGTTCACCACGTCTGGCGACTTTTGGCGATGTCTCACCAAATTACCGAGATACCCATTTACTCAATGTTAAATACCGCTTGCCCCTGTATTCTTACTTTTCCGACATAGTCTCTCTTTAGATTTTTTCCTTACGAAGAAATGCAGCAGTTTTACTTATAATTCTACTAAAATTACCAGTCTAAATATAAAACGCATAATAATATGATAGGAAATAGAACAATTGGTTTGAAAGCATGGAGGTAAGAAAGGAAGGAGTGGCCAAACCGGCATTAGAAGTGAAGCACTGCTCCGAAGCTTCGGTCACCAGATGGAGCGTTTTTTGTTTACATTCAGAAGCTCACTTGACAGCGCTCTGATAATATTTCGACACACGACAGTTCTATACATATCGAAAAACGGGACACTTTTGCATAAAAGAAAAATTCCTAGTGTGATGGATAATAGCAATTTGTATAGTTTAGTGACATTTACGCAAAATTTATAGCTTGGTTATTTTTCGATAACTAATAACAGCGATTTTGATTATGAATTTGTTTTATAAAATTCTAAGTTGTTGAACTACAAAAATATAGATTTTAGCAAAAATGTTGTGCTTAAAGAATGAAAAATACCTCACCGTACCTTTAGAATTGTATACATCTTTCGATACCCTTGATACAGTATTCGCTACTTTTATTTTATGTTCCAAACGCCAAAATGTTTTAAATAAAATACTTTTTTTTTTCACATCCACATATTATTGTAACATGTACAATAATATGTGGATGTGAAAAATATGTGGACATGTACAATAATATGTGGACATTTTAAAATAAGTGTAAATTACTTTACTCGAAAAATATAGTGAATACACAAAAATTAAAGATTTCCACATGCCGGAAATGAAAAATGGTATTTATGCATGTGCTTGCAAAAATCATATATCTGCATTTAACAAAATACGTAAATATTTATTAAATTATTTATAAATGTGTTTGAAATGAAGGATTTATTCATTCATAAACAACTGTGAAAGTTACTGTGAAAAACTCTAATTATTAAATGTATCTAAATTTATAATGATTATAAATATTATCTAAATATATAATAACCTTAACATTGAATTGTAAACTTAAATTGACATCCTGTTGACAAATACGTTATAAAACTAGTTAAGCAAGAAATGTTCGTACTGGAAAGCAATAATGTATTGTAAAGCAATTTCTATGAGATGCGTACTTAAGAAAGTAATAAAGAAGAGTTTTGGAATATGTATTGTTGAAATTAAGGTTAAAAAATTCTGATAAGTATAATTAAAAGAATTATTCCCTTTACATTTTATAATAACTCAGTTACACGTTTTAAATAATATTTAAAAGGTAATCCTTATTTTATTCTCTTTCAGAAATATTCAGAGAAAGTTAATTACTATTTAAAGTATTTCGCTATTAAAATAAAAGGTGCTCTAATTTGAAATGGACCGAATAGAGCATTAATTATAAATTTACTTATATTTTTCGATTTAAAAGATGCCTCAGAAGCTAAAAAATCATGTCATATTTGAGAAAGTATTTTAGAAAGAAGCTTTATAAATAGAAAAGAAATAATGCATAATTTTAATAGTAATTATACAATAAACTTTGATCTTAATTTTTGCAATCTTTAACCGAATAAAATCAAATTACCTTAAAATTTCTTTCTAATGTAATTAACGAAAACTTGTGAAAATATTTCAATCAAATTAAACCATTCTGAGCAAACTGTTCTTTGAAAAGTATAGCATTTAATTCCGTTCAGAATGAAATTTTGTTTAAAAATGTATTCTTTTCATATACTTAGGACTGTGAAGTATTGTAGAAAAAGAAAATATATACATTTATATGCATATTTACGATGTAATTACAAAACATTTACATGTGATCGTGTCCAAATCCATTGAACTCAATGGTAAATTACCCATGTTTTGGTCACCAAAGAAAGGATCGCCAGTGCTTCAAAGCAGGGTAGGGGGAAACTGGTTTAGGGCCACTCCATCTAACTTCCTACCTCCATATGTCAAAGGAACAAAAATGGATTACGCGAAAACAACAGATCACAAAAAATTTCACTTCACGGTAATACTTTTCTGCTTAGCGTAGGGGGCAAAATTAATACCCATGGTTATTTTTAGAAGAATGGCGATGCTGAAATGTAATTTTTGAAATGATGTTTCCATTCATGTTCACGAGAAAGGTTGGATGATGTAACGCAATCTGTTAAAACTGCGGATAAGAAATGCCTTCCAGAGAGCATTCAGAAAGTCTCTTAGTTTGGGACATGTTCAGATTCCATCTAATGGACAATACGAAGAAATTGATGAAACAATGTAACACAGAGACGACAGTTATACCAGGCGGATTAACGCCATTAATTCAGCCATTATATGTGTGTATGCATAAACCATGGAGGTAGGAAAGGAAGGAGGGGCCATTCCGCGCTAGAAATGAAGCACTGCTTTGAAGCTTGGGTCACCAGACGGGGTGTTCTTTGTTTACATTCAGAAGCTCGCTTGACAAGATTCTGATAGTATTTCGACTCACGACAGTTCCATAGAAATCGAAAAAGGGACACTCTCGCATGAAAGAAACATTCATAGTGTAATGGATAATAGCAATTTGTATAGTTTACTGACATTTACGCAAAAATCACATCTTGGTTATTTTTCGATAACTAACAACAGCGATTTTGATTATGAATTTGTTTTATAAAATTCTAAGCTGTTGCACTACAAAAATATAGATTTTAAGAAAATTGCTAAAAGAGATCTGCCAAAATTTATTTTCTAGAAGATTTGAAAAGTTTGAAACTTGATGGCTAAATGTAAATATAAAATTATGTATGTTAAAATATTTGTAATTAGGCACATAGGTCAGATTAAGTTTTTATTAAATAGAGTAACGCATGCAAGGGCTATCTGCCTAAAGAGAGAGATGCCATCGTGGAGGAATTTTGAAGAAAAACTGACCTTTGAGTGGGTATTAAAAATAATACTTATAATTTTCATTCAAATTATATTCATATATATTTTTTATGTAAAACTTTCGGGTGTATGCTAAATTAGTGTAAATTACTTTACACGAAAAATATAGTGAATGCACAGAAATTAAATATTTGCACATGCCGAAAATGATAAATAGGAAATATGTATGGGTATTTATGCATGTGCTTGCAAAAAGCATGTATCTGCCTTTGACAAAATACTTAAATATTCATTAAATTATTTATAAATGTATTTGAAATGAAGAATTTATTCACTTATAAATAACTGTGAAAGTACTGTGAAGAAATCTAATGATTAAATGTATCTAATTTATAATGATTATAAATGTTATCTAAATATATAATAACCTTAATATTGAATTGTAAACATAAATTGAAATCCTGTTGACAAATACGTTATAAAACTATTTAAGCAAGAATTGTTCGTATTGGAAAGCAATCTGTTAAAAGGTATTGTAAAGCGAATGCTATGATATGCGCACTTAAGAAAGTAATAAAGAGTTTTGGAATATGTATTGTTGAAATGAAGGGTAAAAAAAATCTGATAAGTATAATTAAAAGAATTATTCCCCTTACATTTTATAATAACTCAGTTACAAGTTTTAAATAATACTTAAAAAAAAAAAAAACTTATTTTATTAACTTTCAGAAATCTTCAGAGAAAGTCAAGTACTATTTAAAGTATTTCGCTAATTCTTAATAATTCTCTAATTTAAAATGAACCGAATAGAGCATTAATTATAAATTGACTTACATTTTTCGATTTAAAAGAAGCCAAAAAATCATGTCATATTTAAGAAAGTATTTTAGGAAGTAGCTCTATAAATAGAAAAGAAATAATGCATAATTTTAATATTAATAATGCAATAAACTTTGATCTTACTTTTTGTACCTTAACCGAATAAAATCGAATTACCTTAATTTTTTTTTTCTAATGTAATTAACGAAAACTTGTGAAAATATTTCATTCAAATTAAACCATTCTGAGAAAACTGTCCTGTGAAAAGTATAGCATTTAATTCCGTTCAGAATGAAATGTTGTTTAAAAATATGTTGTTTTCACATTCTTAGGACTCTGAAGTGTTGTAGAAAAAGAAAATATATATATTTATATGTATATTTGCGACGTAATTACAAAATATTTACACCCGAACGCGTCAAATCCCATAGAACTCAATCGTAAATGACCCAATGTTTTGGTCACCACGTAGGGATCGCCGATGCTTCAGAGCAGGGTACGGAAAAACTTGTTTAGGGCGACTCCATCTTACTTCTTTATTTCCATGGCATAAACCATTCAAAGGAAATTTAAAACGACGGTGGATGTTAGAAGGTGAAAAAACGTTTACAAAAAAGAACGCCAGGTGCGTCATGCCAGTCCAGAAATAATGTGTGAATGGGTAATAAAAGTATGGAATGAATAAAAGTATGGAATGAAGTATGGACATAATTCAAAAGTCATTAAAAAGTGTAGTATGTCTAATAATCTAAATGGAACGGTAGATGATTATTTATTTATGGATCCGACTAACAGTCGTGGTGAAGATGAAACGTAATTCGATGATGTGTCTAAAGATATGAGGAAGACGAATATGACGAATTTTTCATATTATCTGATAATGAAAATTTTTAAATTCATAAGGTTCATAAGGTCGTTTCTTTTAAATAAAGAGAATTTAGCTACACGTAACAATCTAATTATTTTTATGCTTGTCTTATTATTAAATCTATCATTTTTATATCCGGCGTATAACGCGTAAATTTTGATGTTATTATTTGTATTAAAAGTGCACTTTATACGCCGAAATATACAGAAAAATTAGCTGTCATATCAAGAAACCTAGATATAATTTTAAAAAACTTTCAAATGCATCTTGAAAATTATCCTCAAGGTCATCCTTTATTATATACTTATAGTTACATGTAGATGATACTGGCAGACGCTCTATAGCAGTGGTGCCCAAACTTTGGTCTCTCGCGAGTACATTTTGGCCTATTTCCAAAACATCAACATTTTTGTTAAACATATTTCCAATCTTTTGTGATACATCTGAAATATTAATTTCGGCAGGTGAGTTTGAGATGACTAATAATATTGGTTGAACTTTATGGAAATCAGAGAAGCGGAGTTCAAAATTATTTTTCAGTGCATTTAGGTTTTCTGAGTATTTCTCTGTTTCAATTGCCTTGTGGTTATGGCTTGATAAATTCTGAAACATGGGTGAAATTTTTTTCTTTCGTCTGATTTATCCACAAATTTAACTTTATCTGAAAAGCAGTTACAGTCCCAGTCAATTGAAAAATGGTTTTTTTCTTTTCCCTGAAGATCTTTGTTCAGTTTAGCTGTTATATCCGTGAGAAAATACACATCGGATAACCAATTATTATCGTCCAATCTTTTATAACTTTCGTTTCAAGATTCCAAAAACTGCTTTATTGACGAAAGAAATTCTACAAACCGTTAAAGTACTTTTACCCTGCTGAACCATCTAAACATCAGAATGGAGCAATAAGGTTCCATGTTCGCTATCAAGTTCATCAGTCAGCAATCAGTTATTTTATAACGTCTTGCGAGATATCTCTTATAACTGTAAATGTTTACCATATTTTAACAATTAAGAAATATAAATGAATGGTTATTTTAAAAATATTTTTTGTTCGTAGTACCTAATCAGGCTGGCGAGCACATACAAAACGATCGGTGAGCACGCTTATGCTCGCGAGCACAAAGTTGGGCACCGCTGCTCTACAGACAGACAGAGCATACAAGAAATAATCGATGCGCATTTAGATTAATCGCTAGCTCAGCTTTCTTCCTTCGTAAACAACATTTTATGCCAGTTTTCCGATTAAAATTTACTAAGGAAATTAATTTCTGTTATGATACAAAGAAAAGACTTTGCTTTTTATAATTTGCAATTTTCAACCGAATATTTAAGGAATGATTAATATATCGGTACACTGATTTGAAAAAAAAAAAAAAAAAAAATTTAATTGATTCTTTCCGCTTGAATTTAAATTGAAAAAAAAAAAAAAAGTCTAAGGGCATTTTAAGAGATACACAGTCCATCTTTCGAAACGGTTTGGTTTATTGATTAAAGCACGCGAGGGTCGAAAGGGTTTGGTTTATTTTATTATGGGAAAGCATGCGAGGGTTATCTGTATAAGGGGACGGATGCCTTCGGCGAAGCACTTTCTAAGGGGAAAGGCTTGTACCCACGTTACGTATGGAGAAAACCACGAAAGCACCCATGCAGACACTTCGTTCACCAGGAATGGAACCAGGTCTGACAGCCAGTTTTCAGCAACTTTACCAGCCATTCGTATGCATATTTTGGATTGAAATCAACGCGACTGAACGACTCATCGGTAAATTAATGGGTGAGATCGCTTTGAACAGAGGGTCAATTTACCCAGCTTTGAATCCCATCCAACGAAGTGGCTGCGTGGGTATTTTCGTAGTTCTACCTGTTTAATATGTAAATAAGAAGGACTTCCTCTTAGAAAGTCGTCTTCGAAGACATTCTTTTCCCTTTGACAGATAGGGTTCGAATGTTTTGCCTCCTTCAAATAAACAAACAACAAAGTTTACAGTTTGGCAGTGATTAATAACTAAGCCAAATAAAACGTTCACATTTACTTTTGTAGTTACCTATTAGGTGCCTCCATAATAAAATGACCACCGCTTCTGGCCTTAGCATCAGTGGTGAAAGCCGAAATGGCTAGTGCCCACCATTAAAAAAAATTATTTTCCTCTACGCTTTAAACTCTTGAGTGCTCTGTGTGATCATTTTATGATTTGAAAAAGTTTGGTTTATTGAATTATGGCAAAGCACACTAGGGCTATCTTCCTAAGTGGAGGGATGCCTTCGTGAAGGACTTTCTAAGGGAAAATGGCTCGTAAAATGGCGTTACACATGGGGAAAAACATGAAAACGCCCATGCAGCCAGCCCGTTCGCGGGATTCGAACCTCGGACCGAACTACCAGTGTTCAGCGACTTTACCGCTTGGCCGCTGGTGGGCCCTGATTTGATAAAGTAGGCATCTCTTAAACTTATTTTTCCAATGAGTTCTTTGCATTTTTGTCCTAGACGAAGAAACATGCACAGATCAGATTTTTACGGATTACATGTTATCAGTTTTCAAAGCTCTTTGATAGCAAACTTATGCACATAAAGCGTGTAAAAGGTAAGGTACGTATCTCCGTACGCGCAGCAACTCTCCTTTTCGTTTCGTATCGCGTGCAGTATTTTATAGAAACTAATCTTCGGGTAAGATTTTTGAAGAATTTGTTATCTCATATGTTAATAAAATAAATTCATGATTCGTGACGAATATGCGTATATTTCTTTCAAAGAAAACATATTTAATTCCATCAGTAAGTTGGTTACAAACAGCTTCGGATCGTGGAATTTTCCGGGGTGGGACAAAATCTTTAGAATGCCTTCTCGCCCATCCTCCTTTTAAGTTTCTGTAACAAGTTTTCGTAGTAAATACCAAAGAAGGGTAGGGTTTGAGATAAAGAGGCATCTTGTAAATCATACGTGTAGATCTGTTGCAAGAGTGAAAGCGCTAGCCTTTTTTATGTCGCCGAATAGTAGTGCGGCTTGTTCTTTAAAAACGGCGAGTTCCTAACAGAACTCATCTGCGTTTAGGCCTTGCTCATATTCTCATGGTAGATTCTTTTGCAGTTCTTCATTCCACATATTCAGTATTTGATGACTATTGAGAAATGCAAAATTTCAGTTTGGTATAGCAGCACTGTTAACCTCGTTTTAATCTGAGATAAGATTTGATCAAATACAATCTTTATTGTCTTTAAAAATATCTGACTAGGTTGAAGTGTACGTGAACCGTCCTCGGACAATTTTCCGTTGCTTCATTCATTGCTTGTTGCGCTTTAGAATTCATTTATTTGTCAAAATAAGCTCAACTTCAATTTTTTTTAGCTACTACTGCGACTAAGCGCGCAAGAATGAGATGTTTCTTTTCACTTTCGACCCACCAGTAGCCGAGCGGAAAAGTCGCTGAATACTGGTTGTGCGGTCCGAAGTTCGAACTTCCTGAACAGGTTGGCTGCACGGGCGTTTTCGTGCTTTTCCAAAGGTTTAACGTGGATAAGAGCCAGTTTCCCTTAGAAAGTGATCCACGAAGGCATCCCCTCTAGGCAGATAGCCTTCGAGGCTTTCCATAATCGCATAAAACAAACCGAACCTTTTCACTTTGAATATTTAATCGCACGATTTCTCGAAGAATATTAATTTCTCGATTTATTATCAAACTGTCAGGTTGATAATAAATTCAAGATTTTTCACAGCGTGTAGCAAATGTCCTGCCTCGTACATTGATTCAGCATTAAGAGAAATATCTTTAATTTTTTTCAAGGATTTTGATAATTCCGAAAGTTAATTAGAAGTTCTTTCACGACCACATATTTTGTCGACAATCTTATCTGGCTGCTTCCTTCATTTTGTACATTTTTTTCCAGCATTCTATCAAGTACTGGATTCGACTGAAAAGTGAAATACCTTCTGGATAATTCCAAATAGATTAACTGCCTCCGAGCACGATGAGGTAGAGTGCACACCGACAAGATTCAAGGAGTGAGACAAACATGCCACAAATTCGGTCAGTTAATTAATTTCTGTAATCCTGATTAGTACTCCTTTTATAAAGACCTGCCATATTAAGCCAGTAATAACCAGTAAGACTGACTGCGACAGTGTCCAATATCCAAACCAGCAGGTATGCATTTTTCCACAATCCGTTGAGAAATTTATTTTCCTGTCTTTCCACCAACTTCTATGAAATCAATAAAGCTTTCCTTTATTTCGAAATTCCGAGGCAATTTAACTGCAGTTTGTTTATCCTGTTCGGCCCTATTCTTGGCTTTTTTCTATATTCCGTTCCCGAGATTGTTTTTGCTAGGCGTACTTATGATTTCTTTTATCCTAAATAAAATACATTGGAATAACTAGAAACTGACGTAATTACGCTCTACAGTCCTAAGCCCGCGGACACGCGGGCTAACTAAATTGTTGCGTCTCATCAAATATAGAACGGATTATCGAAAATTGGCTATTAAAAAAAATTCTGAAGGCTTTCAGATTTTAAATTACGCTCAAAGGGGTGTTTTTTAGCATTTTGTGTATTACCTTTATTTATTAAATGTCATGTTCTTCGCAATTAAACCATAAAATTCAGTTCAAGAGCAAAATCGCAAAATAATTTTAAAATGAGCATATCTTTAGAATTTCCGATACATAGTCTCGCGTGCTGGAGATATTTTTTTTTTTTTCTCTGTACAACGTTACCATTACTCGTTTTGAAATCCTTGAGATTGTTAATCAAAAATTCGTTAAAGTTTTACAAAATATGAAATTGATAATAAAACGAATTCCAAATTTCAAATTTAGGCTTCCAGATGCCCATATTCGGGTGGAAAGATTACGTTATTCAAAATTGGATGGCTCTAGGTACCGTTGTTTTATCACAATGCGAGAAACATATATACATTTATTCAGATTCTTCATTATTTAATTTCTTTAAATATGATACAAAGCTCTAATATTTGGTGGCAACAATTTGAAAAGTGAAGCAACGCTTGTAGTGAACCAACGCAAAATGCCAAAACGAAATTAATAGTCCTTCTGGGCAAATTGCACTTTTGGACTAAAGAAACCGAAAAATAAGATCGAAAGAAACCTCAAAACTGAAAAACATAAAAATAATAAATCCTGCTCTAAAAGACCAAAATCTTCGCCGCCGCTCCGACGACAGACAAAGGCGAGCCAAAGTTGCGTCTGGCAGCAAAAAATATAAATGCCTTGCTTCGCTCCTTTGAGACACACTTTTAATTGCATTTAAAAATTACTACTTACTGAGTTTATCTCATGACTTCGATCTCGCCTTCGGGTGTGCATCTCTTATTTTATTATGATTACTAACGGCCTTTGGTAAAATGTTTAACTACTGGTTAGAACTCTTATAGAAGTTGATGCCAGAAGAAAATTTACGATCCTAGATCCTTGAGACACAGTTCACGGATCACTGATCATTTGGTTACTGTTGGTATACAATTGCATACAGTTTTGACCGGTAACTTTGGTTTATGCTCTAGCCCTAGGGCTAGTTAGGGTGATGTAAAGTAAGGTGCATTTGCACCATCATCCGATGGCGAAGAGTTCGGCTAACAAAATCATGAGATGAAATGAACGCATAATTCTCACCGGTAAACGGTGAGAAATTTCAAACCTAGTACTAGAATGTGCTAGATTCACTAACTTTACATTTCACATTTGACATTTGTGTGAATCCAATCAGGTGATTGTCGATGAAGGTGAACTTGCAGTGATAAAGAGTTCATATATAATTCACACAGGGTTCATATTAAATTGTTGCATTTCAAGATAAGATTTAATATAAGCATGGCATAGAATTTTTAATTTAAGTTTCTCGTGGGAGATCAGATTTGAAAAGTAAAAAATCACAATCCGACAATTCTCATTTTAATAGGCTTTATCAGTAAAAGTATAAAACACCTTTAATTAAAGGTAAATTTGTAATCAATTAAGGAAAACGTAACATCAAGTAAATAACACACGCGAAGTCCATATGCGCTTTGCCCAATGGCAAAAGTCCAATAACCTGCTTTTGGCAGGTAAATATTAATACAATACACATACAAATTATATGCATATTTACAGTTTACCCCAACGCAGATTATGATGAACTGTTCTCGGCCTTTTGACTTTCCTTTCAACTGTAAGATCATAATTAGTTTATTCCTTTATAGTCGGACATGGAGAATTTTTAGCATTTTCAAAGAAATTATGAGTTGTAATTAGAATTTGATCATGAATAGGGATGACTGAATTCCTAACAAACCATGGTGCATTTACTATGGTTTTTCGAATTTGTGGCTATGGTTTACTATGGCTGTTGTTTTGTAAAACATTAATTTTTTGCCATTCATTCTCATTTGCAATTGCCCAAGCTGGGACTGTATAGAGGATAAAATAGGCCTAATTAACGTGAGGTACAGAGTTCTTTAATCTTGATTTGAGCTGTAGATCGCCATGAAAGCTGAATATGCACGAACTTTTACTTCATTTACATATTCCTTGAAGGTGAGTTTTTGGTAATTATGAATCCCAAGTATTTATAAGACACTTAGAAGTGTTTAAAGTAATTTTCCATAATTTACACTATTTAGAGACAACGTTGACTTGCAGTTAAAAAATATTTAAAGTAATTTATGGACATAGTAACAATTATGGTGTCATCTGCATACTTAGTACTTGCATTCAGTGGATTCCGAAGATCATTTATGAAAATATTAAAAAGCTTTGGTTCTAAAATCGAGCTTTGAAGGACGCTACAGTAGATTGTATTTTTTGCAAGTTGACGCTCTGTTGTGTATACTCAACGTACATGAATTTTAAGTATTTCATTAGTTCAAGATTGTCCAAAGTTAATTTTTTATTTTGTGCGGTCTTAGAAAATGGTTACAGAACTTCTCCAAAGCATTCGGATAGCTTGAAAATCTGGCAACGCTAAATGCAGTAAGATGAAAAAGTATAGCCCTGATTTTTTTTTTTTTTATACTTTAATATTTTCTGTGCAAAAAAGGCATATAAATTAATTCAAATTCAAGCAAAAACTGTAGCTATAAAAATAAGAACTAAACTAACTATACAAATATATTCAACAACCTCAGTAAATAAATAAATAAATAAATAAATAAAAATAAAATATATATATATATAAAAGGCGAGATGAGAGATAATGAAGAAGTGTTAAATCATTTGTTAATAAATTATTAATTGTAAACGATTTTTTGCGTAAATCTTGAACTTGTCACCATTTTAAATCTAAAATCATTGATGTGACAAGATTTTTAGTCACACTACTCCAGCTTTTATTTCAGTTTTGAAATCCCAGTTTCAGTAGATTTTTTTTAAAGAAATTTTGCTTAAAGATTTCTTTAACTCTCATGTGAAAAAAGTAAATTTATATATTATATTCTCCCCCAATCTGGAACTCAGTTCCTTATTTCTATATTTTACACGTATCTTCTCAGTCTTGTATTATTCCTTTATAAGGCATATTTTTTCTATGTAAATTTATTTATTTGTTGCCAATAAAATCCGATGAGATAAAGAATTATCAAATGACTCTGTATATGCTGCTATGGTGTACCTGGTAAACGTCTAAATAGGATGGAAGATTCGTGGTTTGAACCTCGCATGATAGAATTTTCCCGTTTTCTGCCCCGAAGAAACATAATGCCTTTATAAACTGACCTAAAAAAATAAAAGCTAGATTAACATCAACTAATGCTTTATTTCAGGTCACAACCGAGGTCCCAATTTTCACTGTCCTTAAACACTGTTGATTCAAAAGTAGTTCCCCCCCCCAAAAAAAAATATGGATTCTGACTTGACAATTTTTCTAGTCAAAAATTTCTCACGTCCCTTTAGAGCCCTATACTGCTTAATAATTAATCCAGACCTGACAAAAACTATCATTGTTTGAAAAATCGTTTTCGATTTTTTTTCGTTTCTTAAAGTATTGTAAATCATGGAGCTCAGAATTTTCTTTTTTCATAAGTAAACCATCGGCGAAACTAGGTTCTAAGAACTCTAGTAATACGTTGGTTACTGCGATTTTCAGCTTCTCGAAATATGTCGAAAATTTAATCCTTTCCCATTAACACCAAAAGATTAACAAATGCATTTCAAACAGAAATTTAGAAATCAGATTTTATACTTAAACTTTCTGTTTTGTTCAGTTGCCTTTTTCTTGATAATATTCATATTTCTTGATAATATTCATATTTCATTCTCTAAAATACCATTAGCAGAAACGATGGAATTGTGTTCTTTAGAAGTTTTTTTCCGTAGACAGATTTTACAGTTAGTGTGTATGCTGTATCTGAAGGTTTTGTATGTAACAGCTGTTTTTGTATGTTGAATATTTTTGCAATATACACGCTAAAACATTATGACCAGCTCTACATTTTGCGATGAACGCGCCTGGATGACGTGGAAGGCACGTGATCAGGTGGAAGTGGTACTTAACTGCTGCTGGGGAGTTTGAAGAATCACAAGAAACGACTTATTTATCTAGCTCCAATCCGACCCATCATGACGTACGCTTCGCCAGCATGGACTACCGCTACGAAGGGTGAAATCCAAAAATTACAAGTTGTGCAAAACCGATTTTTAAGATTTATCACAAATGCACACCCGTATGTGAAGAACAAACGTCTCCATGAAGATTTAAAAATGGATACAATAGTGGAATATTTAAGAAGAACTAACACGGCATTTTATGACGCCGCTAACGAGTGCCAACATATGGACATTTTCAACCTATTTCACTATGAAATTTTACACGAGGACAGGCACATCCGTCCATATGCCGCTTTTCTACTCAGTGGAAACCAGGATTTTCCAACATAATTTGTGTTTTTAAGTATGTAGTACTCTGAAAAACTTATTTTACTTGTAAATAATGATGTTTAGAAATCTCAGCCGGATGATCATGTGACACACACAGCCACGCCCACAAGATATTACTTATATTTTTCCTGTATATATTATTGTACTTTTTGGAATCGTATTTTATTTTCTGCATTTATGACTGCAACACACACCTTTTATGAACTGATTTAGTACTATTTGATGTATAACTATTGTAAAACTTCAGATTTACAGCGCTACGATGCCTGGATACCTCATCGCCAACCAGATGTCTTATCGCTCATCACGTGACATTGGTCACACCCCCTGCATCTGCTATCCTGTCTCCATGAGAACTACGTTCGGCGTTTCCTTACCTGCAGCGCTCCTAGAAGCACCAAAGTTCGATAGCCGGAACACAACCTGCAATTTCGAAGGTTAATCGCGGCAAATAAAGCAAGTTGGAGTTGGACTGAAGAATCATTCTTTCACTTACTTCTGTGTGTGATGGGAAAGGCTGCGGATCTAAGCGACTTTGATATAGGGCAGATTGCAATGGCTCGAAGGCTCGGAACAAGTATTTCCGAAACTGCACGACTCGTGGGTTGTTCGTGATCTACAGTTGTTAGTACGTATGAAAAGTGGATGAATGACGGTGAAACCAGCAGTAGACGACATGGTGCTGAACGTCCACACGCTATCAAAGAAAAAGGTCGTCGGAGACTGTCTCGCATGGTGAAGCAAAACCGGAGCCAGACAGTGGCTCAGCTGACAGCCGAATACAATGCAGGACCAAGTAGAAAAGTATCGGAGCACATTGTTCAGCGGAAACTGTTGGATATGGGGCTACGCAGCAAACGTCCCACTCGTGTGCCTTTGCTGACCAAGTGTCATCGCCAACTGTGCCTGCGCTGGGCCCGGGAACATAGCGACTGGTCCATGGATCAGTGGGAGAGAGTTGCCTGGTCAGATGAATCACGGTTTGTCATTCATCACGCCGATGGCCGTGTCAGGAAACGCCGTCTTCCAGGCGAACAGTTGCTCCCTCAATGCACAGTAGGTCATACACAGGCCGGTGGTGGCGGTATTATGCTCTGGGGGACGTTCTCTTGGGCGTCTCTGGGACCCGTGGTTGTGGTAGAGCAGACTATGAATGCTACAGGGTATCTGAACATCATTGCGGACCAGTTGCACCCTTACATGGCCTGTTTTTCCAGCTGGAAATGGAATGTTCCAACAGGACAACGCTCCGTGTCACAATTGTTACAATTGTGTTGGAGTGGTTCCAGAACATGATGCTGATTTCCAGTTAATGTCCTGGCCGCCTAACTCACCGGATCTCAATCCGATAGAACACATTTGTGATGTCATGGAACGGCAGCTCATAGATCAAAGACCACCAATTCGCAATATCTCGGATTCGCGTGACCGTTGCAACAAAATCTGACACAATCTGTCTCCAGCCATCTATCAAGGACTTGTGGCATCCATGCCAAGCCGGGTTGAAGCTGTGTTGTGCGCCAAAGGTGGCCCAACTCGTTATTGACAGGTGGTCATAATGTTTTGGCTCTTGAGTGTACATACTGAATTCCGGAGAAGTAAACAAATAAAAGTGCATGGGATACCAGAGACTTCATTACAGAATCGAACAGTTATTGCTCCAGTACCCTAACCAGTGAGAATTTGGAAAATTAGAATTGACTGTTTGCTTTGTAGAGTCATTAGGTCATTTTGAAGCAGGAGACGTGAAAAATGAGCAATGCTCTCGCCGATATTCGAACCTGAAACTCTCGAATACACCAAGTGTGCTGCAGTTACACGAAGATATGCTGAAAGGAAGGAAAGAATGCCTTATATACTCTCCTTTTTAAAGGGAAATAGGGAGTTGGGGGACTCAGTTGCCAAATCCTGGTAGTGACGAATTACTGTCCACCACCTTTCTAGTTCTGTCGCCGCTGTAGAGTCATTAGATTATTTTGAAGCAGGAGATGTGAAAAATGGGCAATGCCGTCGCCAGGACTCGAATCTGGACCTCTCGAATACACGCCGAGTGTGCTACAGTTACACCACGAAAGCATGCTAAAAGCAGGAAGAAAATACCTTACAGCATTTTCTGCTAGGGAACGCTGAATTTACGAGTATATACGTGAGTTGTTACAAACGCAAGAGGATAATATCTGGCAAAGTTTTATAACAGAAATTGTTGAGCCTACTCATTACAATATTAGATTGCGTAAACACAATGAGTTGATGCTTCGGAGATCACTGCACTAGAATTTTTACATTTTTATGCAAATAGATAAACGTACGAGGTTTCATTTTGTTATGTTTTAGATAAAACTGTACCGAGCTGATATCTTTCAGTCAAATGTTTAAAGTTCATAGGTTCAGCTCAATACGTTTGGCATTTTTATGGGTTATGGAAACTTTTATGGGTTACTCGGAATCGGTTCTAAGGGTGTTGCCTAATTCCTCTTTCCGCTTTTTCGTTTTTGGTACAGTCCAACAGCATTGAGCTTTTGATGTATTTTCATGACTTCTCCATACAATATCACTATTTATCTGACCATATATGTATGTATATACCATATATACCATATATACATCGTGAATTGCTAGTCACGTAGATTTTATCCGTTTATTGTCTTCATTGTATATCGCATCCATGTTCTCAATGAAAGCTTAAAGAGAAAGCATAAGACGGATTGTTGAAGACAGCATCATCATTAAGAAAATGCTCAAAGGAAACGCAAGATGGCAGTATGAATATTGTGATTAAAACAATATAGTGAAACGGGAAGTAAAATAAACATATCTCTGAAAACTGGCAAAAATTTTTAGCTGTAAAAACAGACCAGACAACAGTGTAATCGTGCTTGTAAATATAACTCGAATTACTGGTGAAAACATTCACTAAATAAAAATGTAAACACGTAAAAAAAAAAAAAAAAAAAAAAAAATGAATGAGAAGCAACTTTACATTTAATCGCATACAATATACGAAATATGTTACTTATATGGTAACAGTTTTTATTTTCGAAATAAAATGATTAGTGGTAATAACGTTTGTGGTTGTTTACAGAACCAGGAAATGCAGTTTTGAAAGGGACTTCGTTAAGATTCAAACTTGCAGGGATTCCGAAATTACTTAAACTGGCCCTGTTTGTGGATGACAGTACAAAATTCCATTTATATTTTATAATTATTATTATTACTGTTATTGTTGTTATTACGGTTATTGATGTTTAAAGAATTTTTTAGTACATATCTGTTTAACAAACAAACTAAAAATCTCAGAAGTTTACTATTTTTACTTCAGTACGCACTTTCGAATAGGGCGGTTTAAAAATCTTTGAAATGAAGCTGTTTGGAATTTTAACGTAATTTCTGATTTTTTTAATAAAAATTACTGGATTTTTTTTAATAACAGAATTGTTGGAAATAGAAGGATTATTCATTAGCGCGCTTAAATAACAAAATAAGTTAATCGTATCGCATTGTGCAAGCCATTATGTTTATTTATCAAAGGTTCTCCACGCTTTTACTGTTTTTGCTTTAAAATTGTGGATCAATTTTGTAAAGAGAATTATTTAATCTGTTGTTCCTATTAAGCTATAGTATAAATTATTCTACTTTTAATTCAGCAATTCTCACGAGTTTTTAAACAAAAGCTTACTTTATAAAAACTTTTTTTTTGTATTCCTATAGAAGATTAATGCGTGGAAGACTGCCGCAGAAAAGATTAAAAAGAAAAGAACTGTACAAAACTGGCTGCGTCTTTTTCTACGGAGTTTAAAAAACGTTTCGTTCACTGTGTGAAAAAGAAGTTCAGTCACAATTACGCAATTTATTTGCTGTCTGTGGAAGGAGAAAAAGCTTTTCATTTGATGAAAAAGAGTGAATATTTTTTTTTAACTGCAATGAACATGTTGACATAAAGGATGAACTATGGATTAGTGGTGTAAGGTGTATGGATCAAAGCAGGCATTTTGTTTAAATCTCTCCCAACCTTAAAAAAAAAAAAAAAAAAAAAAAAAAAGAGAGAGAGAGAGAGAGAGAGAAAGTGACGTTTGATCGAGGGCAACATATGTTTTATAAGAATTTGACTGCATTTCTGCATGTGTATGTGAATACGCGCATCTTTTTTACTTCCTTGTACGAAGTAAAAAGGAAGTATTGTAATCGCGAAAAGTTTCAGGCAGCATATTGGAACGAAAATATCCATTTTGACCTCTATCGAATGAAATTTAACGATGTTTTTGCGTGATATCTGTACGTAAGCACAGAATAAAAGACTCGTTTCCTCCAAAAAAATTATAAAACTGCTTTAAAATGAATTCTGAAGAGAATTTTTCGTGGCGTCTGTACGAACGTATATACGTACGTATCTCGCATAACTCAAAAACGAGTAGCCTCAGAACGTTGAAATTTTGTATATAGGACTGCTATAACATGTAGATGTGCACCTCGTATTTTGGTTGCAATCGGCCGCACCAAACGTATATAAATATATTTATATATATATCCACTCTATTACCCGGCTCAGTAATCTCAGTTTCTTTACTCTTATATGTTTGTAAATTGCACATTTTTTGCTTTAAAAATGATTGAATTATATTGTTTTTATCTTCCGGTTAAGGTTTTTATGCCTTTAGTAAATTAGTTTTATGCCTTTAGCAATATTTTTAGAATTATCAACAATTTTAAAGTTGTTTAAGTGACGCTAAGCCTTTTTTTTATGGCGGCCATTGATTGTTTACATTTGAAACAGCAGACTAGTGGATTTGTTGCCAATCTAGAGAAACTTAGCTTCGCAATAACAAAGATAACGCCTTCACTTATTATTGCGAATTAAATCATGCTTAATCCTTTCTGGAATTTTTTCGAGGAAATAAGAAGTGTTTAAGATTTACTTCGTAATACAGATACTTTGAGTTTTTATGTATTTTTGCCTTCTCGCGAAGTGAGAACTGAATTAATTGAATGGGAAATACTCAATCGTCTGTGAAAAATTGTTTCTTTTTTGTTTTGTTTGCTTAATTTCTTTTACACATTCTTCTAGCTTTATTATAGTATTTGAATAGAACATGTGGCAACGATTAGATAATTTCTATTCTTTAAATGATATAAATTTTGTGCATTATGAGTTATAATATCAACAAAATATAATACTGTTAAGCGCCAGAGTGTCGATATGGTAAACAAATACTAGAGTGAATTTTAAAGAATGTATTTGTGGTTTATGCGCTGTCGGCGAAGTAGATTTAATTCAATCCAATAAGTTTAAATGAAATGCAAGAAAAATGCGTATAATTTAATATTCCGTACAAGGAAGTCATGTGGTGAATACATCAGATTTTTTATATTTATCTACCTTCAAAAGTGTGCATTTATTTTTCTATAAATTGACAAACGTATGACATCTGCATTGCAAATGTAAAATACCTTTGAAAAAGATATTTCTGCAAGTGATAAATACAATGAACAAATTATGTCTGCAAAGTTTAGAATTAAAATAAGATTAAATAAATGTAATGAAAATTCGTCTGTGAAAAATGCATCAGATGCAAATTCTTTGAACTATAATATTTTATTTGAATTATAAATATAATAAAATCAGATTATTAGATTATATGCTTCATTTTACTATCACAAAGGCCATTCCATTAATCTTTATCTCATTTTGTTCCTTTAATTTCATGATTTCAAATATATATGATACATTTACAAGCGAAAAAAAAAGATTAAGCTCTTCGTAGTTTATACAGTTTAATGTGTGTGTTACAACTCGAACGCGAAATGAGCGAAAGTTTCTCTTCGGCCAGTGGCAACGGGGAGTCGAAAAACGAACTTGGAAGAGAGCGGTCGCTCACTCTGTTTCTCTTGATAGAATTTGATACGAAGGGGGGATAATCCCCATCTTTTGATTTGAAATTAATCTCGAATTATGTATATATTGTAATATAAAAGATGTGTGTAAATAAAAGTCGTTAAGACTTAATTGAAGTAGTGATTTGAATCGAATATAGAAATCGAAAGCTCTCCCAAATAGAACTATGGATTTAAGAAATGACATATTTTAGTGGTGCCTTTACCAAAGGACTTTTTATTAGAATTTCGAAGATTATCAGATGGATTACCTGTAAACAGGTAAGTAATTCCTTTTTCTTTGAAAATTTGGAAAAAACTGAGTTTCAATATTGTGATTAGTCAATTTTAAACATGGAAGCTTTAGACAAACTGAAGCAGAAACGTACGAATGAACGCAGTAGCGTTACGAAATTAATTACAAAAATAGACTCTTTGTTGTCAGAAAATATCGAAAACACAAACATTGAGGAATTGCAGGAGATGAATGAAACTATTCTCGAAAGACAAAACACGTTAAAAATGTTGAATTCACAAATCGAAACTCAGTTAAAAGATGCTAAAGAATTTGAAAAAGATATTTCTGCAAGTGATAAATACAATGAACAAATTATGTCTGCAAAGTTTAGAATTAAAATAAGATTAAATAAATGTAATGAAAATTTGTCTGTGAAAAATGCATCGGATGCAAATTCTTTGAACACTTCTGTTTCTGAAATAAATGTATCGTCATCGACTATGAAATTGCCAGTTAAATATTCCAAAATTCTCAGGAGATGCAGGAAAATGGTTAGAATTTTATAACAGTTTTCAAGCTGCGATTGATCAGAACAAAGCGTTAAGCAAGATTGAAAAATTCGTATACTTGAAATCATTATTGATAGGGCAAGCATATAATGTCGTTGAAGGATTTCAATTAACCGAACACAATTACGATTCGTGTTTAGAACTTTTAAAAGAACGCTTTGGAAAACCAGAGAAAATTATAAAATCACATATGAATAATCTTTTGGACATAGAACCAGTTAAAAATTCTTCTAACTTAAATGCACTAAGAAGATTACACGACGCTTGTGAAATAAACATTCGAAGCTTAAGTAATTTAGGAGTAACTTCAGGTTCGTACGGACACTTGTTAAATCCGATATTATTGAAATTATTGCCTCACGATTTGATTCTCGAATATCACCGAAAGCGTGATCCAAAAGAAGAATTTGATGTTACAGGTTTAATTGCTTTTTTGAAAAACGAAATTGAATGCCGCGAACAAACGTACGCAGTTAACAAACCGGAACCGAAATTCGTTCCATTGAACGTAAAGAATAAACACTTCGACAAACACAAAAGTAATTATAAATACACAAACGATAAGTTTAACTCTAAAGTTAACCCCTCGTCGGCGGCAGAACTATTAGCCTCTGTAAAAGAAGAAAACTGTATTTTTTGCAAAAATAACACACATAATAATGAAAAGTGTAATATGAGTGTAAATGAAAAACGAAATATATTGCGATTAGAAGGTCGTTGTTATGTTTGTCTGGGTCAAGGTCATCGATTTTCTGATTGTTCTGAGAAGAACTCTTGTGTATACTGCCACAAAAAACATAATGCAACCCTTTGTTACAAAAAATGAGAAAAAACCCGAAGCATCGCAATCAAAAGGTGTAGAAAATTCAGCGTGCAATCACATTAGCATCGGTAGGAATAAAATATTTTTACAGACGGCGACAGTAGAACTTAAAAGTAGGTCAATTAGTTCGTTGTTTATTTGACAGCGCTAGTCAATGCTCGTGTATTCAGAAACATCTGTCTAAACAACTAGGATTTAACAGCAACGTATCTTTACTCATTGGAGCTGATAATTATTAGAAATTAGTAAAATACAAAATTGAACGTTTGAACTCATCATTAGTTACAATGGAAACCAAAAATGGGTTGGATTTTAATGGGAAAACTAGTTGAACGTATTGAAGATGGGGAAAATGTAGCTAATGCTGTCGCAGTGACTTCTTTATTAATTCACACATCGAAGATTATTTGTGGAAATTAGATTTATTGGGAATTCGAGATCCTGTTAAAAGAAAATGTAGAAAGGAAATGGAAATTGCCGCATTGAATCATTTTAACGAAACTTATCTTTAAAGAGGGAAGATATGAGGTTCAGTTCCCTTGGGTAACAGAAAAGGATTGTTTAAGTCAAAATTTGGATATTGCTAAACAGCGTTTAAACGGTACGACACACCGGTTGATACAAAAGGGTAAATTCGAGGATTACGAAAATGTTTTCACAGATTGGTTAAATGAAGGAATTATAGAGGAAGTTCCTGATCACGAAGTGAATAATCAGTGTCACTATTTACCACATAAAGGGATATTCAAAGAAACTTCGACCACGAAAATGCGACCGGTATTTGATGCTTCCTGTAAAGACAAAAATTCGCGCTCACTTAATGATTGCTTTGAAAAGGGTCCAAATTTGCTGGAACAAATTATTCCTATAATTTTAAGATTTCGCAAGAATAGAATAGGAGTTATTTCAGACACAAGAAAGGCTTTTTTGCAAATGTCAGTGAATAAGAGTAATCGTGATTTTTTACGATTTTTATGGTGGAAAGACTTTGACAAGGAGGAACTTAGAGTTTTTAGACATAAACGCGTTGTTTTTGGATTGAATTGCAGTCCCTTTTTATTGGCTGCAGTATTAAGCCATCACATTGATCTAAAATCGTCTAAATACTCTGAAACAGCAGAAAATTTAAAAGAACCATTCTACGTAGATAATTGCATTACATCTGTTCCTGATGAAGAGACACTTACGCGATTCATCGAGGAATCGAAACAAATATTAGATTCTGCGTCATTCGATCTGAGAGGGTGGGAGCACACTTCTCTTCTGAAATCTGATCACAGTATAGAACCTACTCCTGTATTGGGAATTTTATGGGATAAGGAAGATGATAGCCTTTTCTGTGAGGTGAAGACTGATACTTACAAACCAGTGAATCTTACTAGAAGAAATATATTGTCTGCGGTACATCGCATTTTCGACCCCATGGGTTTTCTCTGCTCTATAACGCTAAAACCTAAACTACTCATACAAAAGACGTGGTTGTTAAAAATTGGTTGGGATACAAATATACCCGAAGACTTAGGAAAAGAGTTCTATTCGTGGATTGATGATTTGTCACTTTTATCCAGTATTAGAATTCCAAGGGCTTTAGATATAAACGGAAATGAAAGTCTTAGTCTTCATACGTTCTGTGACGCAAGTAAACAAGCCCATGGGTGTGTAATTTATTTAAGAAAAGAAACAAGTGAAAATGTAACGGTGTATTTTCTTCTAGCTAAAAGTAGAGTGAGTCCATTACGAAAAATGACCATAAATCGTCTAGAATTATTATCCTGCTGTATAGGAGTTAGACTGGCAGCTCTTGCTTTACAAATACTCAAATTAGACAACGTTCCAAGAAACTATTGAACAGATTCGAGTACTGCTCTTTCTTGGATTCAAAGAGATGACCACTGGGCGCCATTTGTCGCAAATAGAGTAAAAGAGATAAGAAAATTGTCATCGGAATCTGAATGGCGTCACATTCCAGGAAATTCGAATCCAGCAGATATCCCATCACGAGGATGTTCGATTAAGAGTTTTGTGAAATCTCGCTGGTGGCAAGGGCCAGAACGGCTTATGAAGAACGAGGAAGAGTGGGCAACTAGTGAAGTGATTACCAACGAAGAAGAAATTATGAAAGAAAAGCGAAAGAACATTATTTCGACTTTGGCTAATATCACCGCTGAAAAATGGTATCTGATTTACTTTTCAAGTTACTTTAAAATTGTGAGAATGATTTTTTGGATTCTAAGATTCATAAATAATTGTAGACATGGAGGAAGAAATTATGGCAAAACCCTGAGTGTTGAAGAATTGGACATTGCTGAGAAGAAATTAGTGAAGATCGTTGAACGAGAAGCATTCTCTAGTGAAGAACAGTTGAAGGGACATTTTACTTTCAGAGATGAAGAAGGGATTACAAGGTTGGAAACGAAGATTTTGAGAAGGCATGATGATGAAAACTTCCGGTGCCCCATTGTACTTCCATCCAAACATAAATTAGTAGAAAGAATGATACAGGACTACCATTTACAACTTTTACATGCTGGTACTCAAGTTCTTTTGACCAATATTCGTCAAAAATTTTGGATAATAAAAGGAAGAAAAACAGTACAAGGAGTCATATCGAAGTGCGTTCGGTGCAAGAGACACTCGGCGAATGCTCTCGATACAGTGCCTTGTCCTCTCCTAGAAGATCGAGGCAGAGATGCTTATGCATTTGAGGTGACAGGTGTTGATGTAGCAGGACCACTTTATTTAAAAGAAAATAGAAAAGCTTGGATCTTGCTTTTTACTTGTGGAGTTTATCGTGCGGTTCATTTAGAATTAATTAAAAGCTTATCGAATAATGGATTTTTTCTCGGATTTAGAAGATTCATAGCACAAAGAGGACGGCCTACAGTAGCATACAGCGATAATGGCACAAATTTTGTAGGGGCAAGGAATTTGCTCCGATCTGTTGACTGGAACCAAATTATCAGAAGTTCTTCAATAATGAAAATTCAGTGGAAGTTAAATCCACCAACCGCAGCATGGTGGGGCGGCTGGTGGGAGAGACTGGTTCAGATGATCAAGAAATTATTGAGAAGAGTCTTGGGAAAAGCATTACTTTCATACGAAGAAATGTTAACTATCCTATGTGATGCAGAAGCAAATATCAACTCCAGACCGTTAACATACGAGTCAGAAGATTCCACCGATTTATGTGGAATCACTCCATCTATGTTTATTCAGGATGTGTGAACTGAACGTGTTCCGGATCTGGACAGTTTGGATAAAATCAACTTATCGAAAAAATGGCGATACCACCAAAAGTTACGTGTGGAATCTCGTAAAAGATTTAGAGATGAATATCTTGGTATGTTAGTACATCGACCAAAGACTGTACCTTCGCCAACCATCAAGAAAGGTGATTTAGTGTTTGTAGAGGACGATAAAAGGAAAAGAACAGACTGGCCTATGGGTCGTGTGATCGAAGCATACCCAGGAAAAGACAACAACATCAGAGTGGTGAAAGTAAAAACATCTAGTGGTGAACTGTTAAGACCAGTTCAAAGAGTATTTCCAATGGAGATAGACAATAAAGAATCTATCTTCGAGCTTAAAACTACTGAATCATCCAAATCTTTGAGAAATACTGGTAAAATGAATGATTTAGTAATTGATACCAAAAACTGTGAACTTGAAAATTCTGATAAAAACATTCAGTTTAGTAGATATGGCAGAAAAATTGTGAAACCAAAGAACTTTAATTAGTTTAATTTTGTTTTCAGTACCACTATTATTTGTTTTCTTTGTTTCTTTCTTTGAATTTAAATTTTGTATACAATTTGATTTTCCAGTTTAGTGATTAATCTCTTTGCTAGTATTTTTCAGAAAAGAATTTTTTGCCTGTTGTTTTAAGAATATAAGTTTGCAGAATTATTATTCTGCAAACATTACATTCTTAAGTAACTTAATACTTACTTAAATTCTTAAGTAAGTTTAAAATATTCAAGATATTTGTTACGCCTAGGTGAAATTGTTGATTTTGGTAAGATTTAAATTACTCATCTTATATTCGTATTTCAATTTTCATTTCACAAATGTTTTGATTTTTTCATACTTTGTCAGAAATCAAAAGGAGGGAGAAATGTTACAACTCGAACGCGAAATGAGCGAAAGTTTCTCTTCGGCCAGTGGCAACGGGGAGTCGAAAAACGAACTTGGAAAAGAGCGGTCGCTCACTCTGTTTCTCTTGATAGAATTTGATACGAAGGGGGGATAATCCCCATCTTTTGATTTGAAATTAATCTCGAATTATGTATATATTTTAATATAAAAGATGTGTGTAAATAAAAGTCGTTAAGACTTAATTGAAGTAGTGATTTGAATCGAATATAGAAATCGAAAGCTCTCCCAAATAGAACTATGGATTTTAGAAATGACAGTGTGTATATGTATGAATTGAAACAATTCATTGCATATAAATTTTAGAACTAACTTTTAACTTTTCGCCATTTGTATGAGATAGATTTAAAGTTTCGAGAAATATCTCAAAATAGGAACGCTATATCATGACCAAAATTAGTCTTTTTTGTATAGTTCTTACAATTTTGCTTATAATAATATATGTAATAAATTCTGTAGCAGAATGCGGGTGGTTGTATCCACAATGAACAGCGAGAATTTTGATGCCGTAGAATGCTGAAACGCCGATCCACAAGGAATAAGAAATTTACCAGCCAAGGTATATTTAATCTAACTTTTATTTCAGTAAATATGTTGTGGCCACGATCAAGTTGGCACATTAATTGTGCCTATTCTAAAAAGTATACATTTTTGATAACTTTGTAGCAAGAAAGCAGCAGCAGGCAGACAGCAGTCCAGCTAGGCCAAAGCGGTGAAAGCAAATATGTTATGTTCAGAGTGAAATCTTAATTCAGACTGAGTTAGTTTTTGTTCTCACTGCATTTTGATTGGATGGTTAATATTGCTGTAAAATTACTATTGGCTGTTTGAGTTTTGGTTTCATTTACATCATCAGAATTATGTAAGAGTCATATGACATAGATTTTTCTCGAAATCACTCAGTGCAAATAGAAGTTACTATTTTTAGAATACAGAAGTGAATTAATTTTCTCTGCTAATTTAATCTTTTATTACATAATTCTGATGATGTAAATGAAACCAAAACGCAAACAGCCAATATTAATTTTACAGCAATATTAACCATTCAATCAAGATGCAGTGAGAACCCAAACTAACTCAGTCTGAATTAAGATTTCACTCTGAACATAACGCACTTGCTTTCACCACTTTGGCCTAGCTGGACTGTTGTCTGCCTGCTGCTGCTTTCTTGCTACAAAGTTATCAAAAATGTAAACTTTTTAGAATAGGCACAATTAATGTGCCAACTTGATCGTGACCACAACATGGTTACTGAAATAAAGGTTAGATTAAATATACCTTGACTTATATATGTGGAGATCATCGACGACCGATGCTGACTTAGCGAATTACCAACTTGGTGACGTCATCCCAGCATAGCTCAGTGTGGAGCAGACGAGACCAACAGGAGATAGCGTCCAGACGGTGGGCGAGAGTGGAGAGTAACAGACACGAACGGACGGCTTGCTTGTCCTCAAGAGTTAAAGGAGACAGACGGTCTTCTTTGGTGTTTGAGTGCCTTTTGGTTTAACCAAGCCGTACATATTATTTAAAGCTACCTGTGGAAGTTATAATGATAACGTATTCTATCAACGCCGGAGGAACTAATATTGTCTGTGATTGTTCATCATTATATGAATCCTGTGGACTGATAATTCATTCCTACAACATTAATTTTTACTTAACCTTTATTACTTTTATCTATTTCTTATATTCTTATTAGTAAAATAAACGCATTTAACAATGCAGTATTCGTGCTCTGTTTTGAAAGTAAAACCTACAAACTTTGGCGACCAACCGTCGGGCAACGAGCTCATCAACGAACTTCAAATCGAAAGTGTGCCGCTAGTATTATGAACTGTGTATTGAACTGACTGAGTGAACTGTTATTGGTAACAAGTTATTGGATTTATTGGATTACTGTTTAAGTGTGTGGATTACCCTTATTGAAGACGATCACCTGTCGGGTGAGTACAAAACTTTCTTTCCAATATGAAGTTAATAGAAATTCCAGAATTGGAAGCAGCTTTAAAGAACAGTAAAAGTTCTGAAATCAAAAGTTTGCATAAGCTTATTTTTAATACTGATGGAGACCGAAATAACCGGAAAAGATTACGTGAATTTTCTGGCTTTATATTTAAACCAGATTCTGAAGAATTTAATAAGAAAATAGATACAGTGCAGAATAGTTTTTATTTGAATGAGTTAATTAAAGTTTGCAATGTATTGTGCATAAATTCAAAAGGTTTAAAATCAGAAGTAGTAACCCGAATTGTCTCTTTCCTATGTGATTTATCTGCATTATTTGAAAATATTTTGCATGAAGAAAATAGTGATATTGAAGATGAAACTGTTAATAAAATTTCTGAAGTAATGCTTGATGATAATCAAAGAGACAATCCTGGTTTTAATGAGTCTCAAGTAAATAACAGTATGCAGCTTCCAATTCAAGATAATTTTAAACCTCATCTTAGTTTTTCGGATATTGAAAGTATTGTTAATCCTTTTTCTGGTAATGCATATGAAAATGTTGATAAATAGATTGATGAATTTGAAGATGTTATAAATTCTTTGAAATTGAGTGATTTGCATAAATTAGTTTTTGCTAAAAGATCATTAAAAGGTAAAGCGAAACTATTTATTCAGAGTGAACCTAAAGTTAATGACTGGTGTAAGTTAAAAAAGCTTTTGAAATCTGAATTTGGTAAAGCTTTTAATTCTGCTGAGTTGCATGAAATGTTATGTAAGCGTAAATTAATGCCCAATGAATCTTTAGATGAGTATTTTTTGAAAATGAAAGAAATGTATTCGCGAGGTAACATTGAAGATGCTTCATTAATTAAATATGTTATAGATGGTATTCCCTATTCTGTGGTGAGGAAAACTATACTATATGGTTGCGAAACAATATCTGAATTTAAACAAAGGCTTAAAATTTATGATAAAATGAGATCGGACAATGATAAGTTTAAAAATCCGAAACCAAAAGTAGACACTCAAGTTAAAGATAGAAGTAAGCTTGCATAATCAAACCGAAATCAATCTAACGTTAATAAGGTCAAATGTTTTAATTGCGAGGAATTTGGGCATAAGTCAAATCACTGTGTAAACAAATCGAAGGGGATAAAATGTTTTAAATGAGAAAAGTTTGGGCATAAATCAACTGACTGTCAAGATCAGAACCCCGAGGCACAAGCAGCTTTATTACAACGAATTTCTGATAAGCATAGAATTATGAAGACTGTAGAAATAAATAATCATTTAGTTGATAGTCTTGTTGACACTGGTTCAGATGTCACAATATGTAGCGTGGAGTTACACAAGTAGATTGGTTCTCCAAGTTTAAATTGTAGCGATATCACATTAAACGGAATTGAATCAAAGCAGACGTATCCCATCGGCTTTTTTATTTCTGATATTTTAATTGATAGTTTTTCACTTCGTACGAAAATTTATGTGGTCAAGTCGTTATGTAATCAAATTGTATTAGATTTAGATGTAATGAATCAGTTTAACTTCTCTTTTACCGAGAATGGCCTTCAAATAATTTCTCACCGGAATAAAAGTAATGTAAACTTGATAACTGCTGAGTCATCTCGAAATGCTAACGTTCGTTGCGTTATGGGAAATTTGAATATTGCTGTGTCATTGAAGAATGTTTATGATCTTTCTCAATCGCCTGGCGTCTCCGTTAATGTAAACAAAAACCCCGAAAGCGGAAGTGGCTCGAAGTTTAATTACCTTTCCACATCTGGTGAATGCTATTTCTGTCAACGAGATGGAGTTATCGCATATTTCGGATGTGGGACATAAAGAAAGACTGTATAAATTAATTAATTCGTACCAGCCTCGGAAAAATAGACAATCTGACTTTAAGATGCAAATAAATTTATGCGATGAAATTCCTGTCTGTCAAAATAGAAGATACATGTCTTTCGCGGAACAAAAAATTGTTGACGAACAAATTAATGAATGGCTGAAAGAAAAAAATAATAAAACATAGCAACTCTAACTATGCGGCGCCTATTGTTTTGTGTAGCAAGCGAGATAATTCTAAAAGATTATGCGTTGACTATCGGAAATTAAATAAGATTATTAAAGACAAATTTCCACTGCCTTTAATCCCGGAAATACTTGAGCGTTTAGAACAACCAAAGGTATTCAAGACCCTAGATTTGAAAAATGGCTTTTTCCATGTAGACATAGATGAAAACTGCACAAAATACACAGCGTTCCTAACACATAATGGTATTTATGAATTTCTTAAAGCTCCTTTTGCTTTATGTATTAGTCCAAATGTTTTTCAAAGGTATATTTATTCAGTATTTCGTGACTTGTTAAATGAAGGTGTACTAATTATTTATATGGATGATTTAGTCATACCGGCTAATGATGAAGTTGAATGTTTAGACAAATTAGAAAGAGTATTCAAAACTGCTTCGGAATATGGATTACAAATAAATTTCAAAAAGTGCCAATTCTTAAAGCGAAAAATTGAATTTTTAGGACATGTAATTGAAAACGGAACTATTCGACCATCACCTTCCAAAACTGTTGCTGTTCAAAACTTTTCACAACCGCGTAACTGTAAACAACTACAAAGCTTTTTAGAACTAAGAGGTTATTTTCGTAAATTCATTCCGCATTATGCTAAAATAGCTAAACCTCTTAGTGACTTATTTAGAAAGGGTAATGGTTTTAAGTTCGATTCCGAACACCTGAGAGCTTTTTGCAGATTGAAAGAAATTCTCTCTCAAGCACCTGTTCTACACATATTTAGGCAAGGATATCCATTAGAACTTCAAACTGAAACTAGTAGTCAAGGCTTTGGTGCGGTACTACTACAATTGTCTGACAATGGTAATTATCACTCAATCCAGTATATGAGCAAGAAGACTTCACCGCAGCAAGAGAAACTCTGTAGTTACGAATTAGAAGCCCTTGCAGTTATAGAAGATCTGAAGAAGTTTAGAAACTATTTGTTAGGGACTAAATTCAAAATTGTAACTGATTGCAGTGCTTTTCAGAAAACTTTAAATAAGAAAGATTTAACTCCTAAGACTGCGAGATGGGCAATGTTTATTGAAGAATTCGATTACGAAATTGTACATCGTTCAGGAAGCCAAATGTAACATGCTGATGCTCTAAGTAGAAATGCTTTAATATTAACATTATACACGTCCGATGTAACTGAGAATATTCGGTTAGCACAACAACAGAATGAAGATGAGCATGTGAAATTGATAAAGAATTTAGTTGAGAAGGGAGAAGAAAATGGATTCTTCGTGAGAAATGATATTTTGTACAAATTTGAAAATGGTAAAGATCTGCTAGTAGTGCCAGAATCCTTACAGAAAGAAGTCATACAGAAGGTACATAAAAAAGGTCACTTTGCTGTGGATAAAACTGTGAATGCTGTAGAGCAAGAATTCTATATTCCCAGACTGAAATGCAAAGTTGAAAAAGTAATTGCTAACTGTATAGAATGTATACTGTTAAATATTTGCAAAAGTCGCCTGTAGTAACGGCAACCGCCGGCAATAAAAGGAGGTGCTTTCCTTAGTGGCACCGCAGTTCCTTTTAGTTCGAGCCAGAATAGACCTGCCCGGGGAGAAGCCAGGGGATGAGAGATTCCGGTTTCCGCCCTGTTCCGGTTCCCGTCTTGTTGCGGATCCAGTCCTGTTCCGGTTCCCGTCTTGTTCCAGTCCAGTTCCGGTCCTGATCCAGTCCTATTCCAGTTCCAGCCGTGGCCGTTTAAGTCCAAAACACGTAGGAGCGGATGTCTGAACTCAGCGGAATGGAGATATACGCCGAAAGGGCTAGATGGATTCTGTATTTTAAGGGAAAGTGTTCTTCACCGTGCCGGCATAGCTGTTACTTTAAAGCACTTTGAAGTTTTTCCACCCAAGATGTTAAGTTTTTGTTTGTGATGTTAAGTTTTCATCAGTGTTGAAGTTCCAGTTAAATAAACCTTTAAGTTTTAGACAAGGTTTTTGTGTTCTTCAGAAAATTTCAGATTCGAAGTCAGATATAGCATATAGGATTATTATCGGAAAAATCAACATTTTGGCATCAAGCGACAGGATATTGTCTGCAAGGTAAGCGACTTTTTTATTTTTGAATCATGGAAGCTTTAAAATTAGCAAGAACTCAATATAGAAGACTATTCAGTAAAGCTTGTAATGAATTTGACAATGAAGAAACTAAATTTAATCAGGAAGAAAAATTAATTAAAATAAAAGTTATTGCTGAGAAAGCTAAAGTTTTGTTTGATACTGAAATGAAAATACGAGAATTAATGTTTAAAGAAATTACAGATGAGACTTTACTTATTAAAGAAATAGATGAATCTGAATTATATTTTGATAGGTGGAGACTTCTGCAAAGTAAAGTAAAAGATTTTACTTCTGGAACCCCGAATGTAACTTTAATTGATCCGTCCTTTATTCAGAATAAAATGTTACATTATCCGAAGATTAAATTGCCTATCTTTGACGGCAACGTGAAGAAATGGCTAGGATTTTGGGGGCAATTCCAAAAGATTGATAAAGATCCTACATTAGATAATAATGATAAATTTGCTTATTTAGCACAGGCTATGGAGAAGAATTCTCCTGCAGAGGAAATAGTTAAAAGCTTTCCGCCAACCGGCGATAGTTACAAGAGCGCAATCGAAGCATTGCAGACGCGTTTTGGTAACAAAGAATTACTAACGGAGATTTATATTCGTGATTTGCTAACCCTTGTTATTCAAAAACAAGGTACACACTCTTTGCGGAAACTATACGATGAACTCGAATCTAATCTAAGAGCCTTGGAGATATTGGGAATAAATAGAGGCAAATATTGCGCGATATTATATCCATTGGTAGAATCAGCATTGCCGAATGAAGTCTTAAAAACGTGGGAGAGACTTAGGTTTTCACGTAAAGGATCAGAAAGTTTAACCGGAGAAAACGCCCAGTTAAGAGAAAGGGAATCTGACCTTGAGCGCCTTTTATGTTTCTTGCGCGGTGAAGTTGAAAGTGAGGAAAGAATTTCTTTAGCAGCTAAATCTTTCAATGTTTTCGATCGATTGGCTCACGGTAATAAGAAAGGGAATTCGGGTTTAAAGATAAGAGAACCTCGCTTAAAACCTACGGCAGCTGAACTGTTTACTTCTTCTAATGAAGCTAGAAAAGGCTGCATATTTTGTTCCAGTATAAATCATGGTTCTGCGGAATGTTTTCAGGCGCGTAACTTATCGTTGTCGGAAAGAGAAGTTTTGGTCCAAAGGACACGCTCTTGTTATCTGTGTCTGAAATCTGGACATTCTGTCAGGAGGTGTAGATTAAAAACAGTTTGTTTTACATGCGGCAAAAGGCATCATATTTTTCTATGTAAGGGCCATTCACAAATGAGTGAGACAAGGGCAACGGAACAGCCTCCGAATCAGGCTGAAACACTCGCCAACATTTCTTCAAGGTCTCCTAAAGTTTTGCTGCAAACAATAAGAGTAATAATTAAAGGGGATAAAAAATCTCGTTCGGCTCGAGCTATAATTGATACTGGTTCTCAAAGGTCGTATATTCTGCAAAGCGCAGCTCAAGATATGGGTTACAGGTATACGGTAAAGGAATACCTTAGCCACGCATTATTTGGCGGTACAACGACCAGTTTGTGTGAACATAAAGTTTACAAAATTCATTTATCTAGTACGTCTGGCTCGTACAGTTGTAATTTTGATGCGTTAAGTCAGCCTGTTATTTGTAATAGTATACCTTCTATTGGACAAGGAATATGGCTTAAAGAGCTTGCTGACTGTGGAATAAGTTTAACAGATCGTTTAGAAGGACCCATAGAAATTTTAATAGGAGCCGATGTTGCAGGACGATTATTAACGGGGAATCGTAAACAAATTTCAAACGGTCTTGTAGCTATTGAAACAAAGTTAGGATGGACGGTTATGGGAAAAACCGGGGAGTTGAATAGTGAAGGTTCAACATTCTTAGTTACATCAATGTTGAATAAAGAGGCTTGTATTTCTGATTTATGGGCCCTCGACTCGCTTGGTAATACGGACCCATCCGAACAAAAGACTAAATTGGAATTGTATGAGGCTACCAGGCAACATTTTCTTGATACTGTAAAAATAGAAGATGACCGCTTTGTAGTGTCTTTGCCTTGGTTGGAAGGGCACCCTCCCCTGTCGGATAATTTTGAGTTATCGCTTAAAAGGTTGCACGGTACGATTAGGCAACTTGAAATAGATAATCTTCGCCAAGAGTATGAAAATATATTCCAAGAATGGCTCAAAGAGGGCATAATAGAGGAAGTACCCGTAAATGAATTAGATTTACCCCATCATTATTTGCCACATAGACATGTTGTTAAGGAACATAGTACTACGAAGTTACGGCCAGTATTTGACGCTTCGTATAAAGCAAAGGGTTCTCCGAGTCTCAACGATTGTCTTGAAAAGGGATTAAACCTTATTTCATTTATTCCTACAATCTTAAATAGATTTCGCCAAGAAAAAATAGGGGTGATTTCTGATATTCGTAAGGCCTTTCTACAAATTGGCCTGAATTTTAGTGACAGAAACTTTCTCCGATTTCTTTGGATAAAGGGTGAAGATGGCTTGAAGCATTTTCGTCATTGTCGAGTCGTATTGGTGTAACTAGTAGTCCATTTTTACTTGGAGCTGTTATTCAATATCACCTAAATTCAATTTTGGAGAAAAATGATGCAGATGAAAAATATCCTTCCAACATTATTGTTAAATTAATGAATAGTTTCTATGTTGATAACTGTGTAACAAGTGTCGGAAGTGAAGATGAATTACAGCGCTTCATGAAAGTATCTTCAGATGTTATGGCAGAACGAAAATTTGAATTACGGGGTTGGGAATATACCGACTGTAGTTTAGAAACAGAATCTATTGCGAATGTATTAGGTTTGTTATGGGAAAGACAAGGCGATACTCTTCAAATAAATGTTGCTAATTTACAAAATCTTTGTTTCGAGAAAATTACGAAAAGAAGTATTTTGGCAATAGCCCATAAAGTATTTGATCCCATCGGTATAACATGTCCAGTCCTTATATTACCTAAGATGTTATTACAGCGTACATGGGAAACAAAAGTAAAATGGGACGAAGAAGTTAACACCGAAATTAAAAGTAAATTTTTGAAATGGGTAAAAGACATTTTTCTTTTGAAAAACATTAAAATTCCAAGGTGGATACGATATCAGCCAAAACAGTGTTCAATCCATGTTTTTTGTGACGCCAGTCAAGCAGCGTATGCGGCAGTAGTTTTTATTCGTGTAGAAGAACCTGAATCAGTTAAAGTCCAGTTGCTTCAGGCTAGGTCTAGAGTTTCCCCTTGTGGTAAAAAGGAAACTACTATTGTAAGATTAGAATTGTTAGCAGCAACTATTGTATCTCGTCTTGCTGCAGACGTTCTAAAAGACTTTGAGGCCAGCAGTATATTTTTCTGGACAGATTCAACTACTGTCCTTGCATGGATAAAAAGGGAAGAACAATGGGGGACATTTGTAGAAAATAGAGTACAGGAAATAAGGCTTTTGACACGTGTGGAGGATTGGAGGCATATACCTGGTCACCTTAACCCTGCAGATCTTCCAAGTAGAGGGTGTTCAGTTCGCCAACTCTCTCGGTCAAAATGGTGGGAGGGTCCGAGCTGGCTTTTAAAACCGCAAGAAAATTGGCCGAGTGCCGAATTTATAACTGATGAAGCGGAAATAGCCAGCGAGAAAAAAAAGGCAGTGGTTTCATCTCTAGTGTCTACTGAAAGGTTTAGTTTGAGTGAGCGATTTTCTAGCTATCGAAAAACAGTTAGAGTTGTTGGTTGGATTCAACGATTTTTCTTTAATTGCAGAAATAAGAAAAAAAGGAAAGGTGAACTCACTGTTGATGAAATTGATTTTGCAGAAAAGGTTGTTATTCGCTTGATTCAATCGGAATCGTTTCAGGATATAGAAGACGCACGCTTACAAACTCTTAGTCCATTTTATGATGCGGAAATTCTAAGAATTAAAACTGGTGCGTTTCGAAGAGATGACACGTTAGAGTTTAGAACACCTATAATATTACCAGGAGAACATCCATTAGTTAGGAATTTAATTATGGAAGAACATAAAAAGAAAGGACATGCAGGTGTACAATATTTACTGAATACCTTAAGGGAAAGGTTTTGGTTGTTATCTGGCAGAAGAACGGTGCGTTCTGTTTTGAGTAAATGCATTACTTGCAAGAGATATTCTGCTGCACCTGTTGACCACATATCAGCCCCACCGCCAATAGAGCGAGTAAATGATTCAGCAGTATTTCAAGTAACGGGTATAGACTTTTGTGGTCCTTTATTGTTGAGAAACAAAGAAAAGGCATGGATTTGTGTTTTTACATGCGCCGTTTATAGAGCGGTCCATTTGGAGTTGCTGACTTCTCTATCTACAGAAGTGTTTCTTCAGGCTTTTCATCGGTTCGTGTCGCGAAGAGTAAAGACCCGAAATGGAATTTTGCTTAGAGCAGTTCGAACTCTGTATCCTTTAGAGGTAGCGCAAAATGATGTACCCGTGAAGCTGCAGAATGAAAAACAAGATTCTTTGTCTGAACTTAAACTCAACATAGATGATAAATCTGTCAGGCCTGTAACACGATCTTGTAGAACTGTAACTTCGCCGGACAGACTGGTATATTAAGGCTCTTTGGCATTGTTTTACTTTGATGTGAAAGTTCACTTTTTTCTTTTTTCCCTTAGGTGGAAGGATGTTAAATATTTGCATAAGTCGCCTGTAGTAACGGCAACCGCCGGCAATAAAAGGAGGTGCTTTCCTTAGTGTCACCGCAGTTCCTTTTAGTTCGAGCCAGAATAGACCTGCCCGGGGAGAAGCCAGGGGATGAGAGATTCCGGTTTCCGCCCTGTTCCGGTTCCCGTCTTGTTCCAGTCCAGTTCCGGTCCTGATCCAGTCCTATTCCAGTTCCAGCCGTGGCCGTTTAAGTCCAAAACACGTAGGAGCGGATGTCTGAACTCAGCGGAATGGAGATATACGCCGAAAGGGCTAGATGGATTCTGTATTTTAAGGGAAAGTGTTCTTCACCGTGCCGGCATAGCTGTTACTTTAAAGCACTTTGAAGTTTTTCCACCCAAGATGTTAAGTTTTTGTTTGTGATGTTAAGTTTTCATCAGTGTTGAAGTTCCAGTTAAATAAACCTTTAAGTTTTAGACAAGGTTTTTGTGTTCTTGAGAAAATTTTAGATTCGAAGTCAGATATAGCATATAGGATTATTATCGGAAAAATCAACAATACTGTACAACAAGAAGCAAGGAAAAGCAGAAGGATTTCTCCATCCTGTACCGAAAGAAAACGTTCCCTGAAGTACGTACAATGTCGACTTTATTGGACCTCTTCCATCGACGAACAAGAGATACCAACATATTCTAACTGTGGTCGATGCTTTTACGAAATTTACTTGGTTCTATCCAGTGAAATCAACTACGCAAGAAGTTATTTCGAAATTGAAGCAACAACAGACTGTATTTGGAAATCCAGCCAGAATCATTTCAGATCGAGGTAGTGCCTTTACATCGAAAGAATTTTCAGCTTATTGTACAGAAGAAGGCATAGAACATGTCAAAATTACTACCGGTATTCCAAGAGGTAACGGACAGATTGAGCGAATCCATAGAAATTTGATTCCTGTTTTGTCAAAATTATCACATGAGGATTCAACAAAATGGTTTAAGTATGTTCCAGATGTCCAGAGAATAATCAACAGTACAACTACGAGAAGTACGAAATATTCACCATTTGAGCTTCTTATAGGCACGAAAATGAAGAACAGAGAAGATCTGAGAATTAGTGAGATATTGAATGAAGAATATTTAAAGCAATTGATGCAAGAACGTGATGAAATGAGAGAAGATGCGAAAAACAACATTTTGAAGATACAAGAAGAGAATCGTAAACAATTTAACAAAAGATGTAAGAAACCGAAACTGTACAAGATTGGCGACTTGGTAGCCATTCAGAGAACTCAGTATGGGACTGGTTTGAAACTACGACCTAAGTTTCATGGACCGCATAAAATCATAGCTGTTAGATTAAATAACAGATATGAAGTCGAAAAAGTAGGATGCCATGAAGGACCGAATTTGACATCTACTGCGGCTGACCATATGAAGCCGTGGTCAAATTGATTTGATGTTTGTATCAGCTCAAAACCTAAGGACCTGATACTCTCTTTTCTTCTTCTTTTTTTTTATTCTCTTTGCAGGATTGAGGACAACGGACATTGGACAAAGGACATTTTTTTATTCTCTTTGCAGGATTGAGGATAACGGACAACTCCACTCAACGGACATTGAGGACGATGCCTCTTCAGGCTGGCCGAAGCTGTGGAGATCATCGACGACGGATGCTGACTTAGCGAATTACTAGCTCGGTGACGTCATCCCAGCATAGCTCAGTGCGGAGCAGACGAGACCAACAGTAGATAGCGTCCAGACGGTGGGCGAGAGTGGAGAGTAACAGACGCGAGTGGACGGCTTGCTTGTCCTCAAGAGTTAAAGGAGACAGACGGTTTTCTTTGGTGCTTGAGTGCCTTTTGGTTTAACCAAGCCGTACATATTATTTAAAGCTAGCTGTGGAAGTTATAATGATAACGTATTCTATCAACGCCGGAAGAACTAATATTATCTGTGATTGTACATCATTATATGAATCCTGTGGACTGATAATTCATTCCTGCAACATTAATTTTTACTTAACCTTTATTACTTTTATCTATTTCTTATTAGTAAAATAAACGCATTTAACAATGCAATATTCGTGCTCTGTTTTAAAAGTAAAACCTACAAATATATATTTCAAAGCACTATAAGATCATTACAACAGAATACCTCACAGCTTTATTCATGTGCAGTTCATTTGATCAGATGAAATGTTTCCCCAATTCCTTCATTTTAGTAAAGGCTTTGTTTATAGAAAAATGCAACGTAATAATACGATTTATGGGATTTATTACAAATGAAAGAATACATTTTAAAAATTAATTACGTAACTAAAAATTAAACTACCCCTCCCCAAAAAAATCTGAAAGCGTCAGATTTTACATTACACCTTGTTCAGTGAAACTGTGTGCACCGTCAAAAGATTCATAGCTGAATTACAAAAGGATTACTTCAAATTGCCTGTAAAAGTGGATATTAGTGAAGCAGAATAGGATTTAGAAGAGATGGAGGTTCATCTGGAAAAAATCGAAGTAAGGTTAAAAACATTCTTGCATAAATTTAATGTGAAGCTTTCTGTGAAAAGTACTGAGAATGAAGAGGGTAAAATAAGTGTTGATAATTGCTCTAAAATAGCCCCGGATGTAAAGCTTCCAAAATTGAGTTCACCTACACTTACTGGTAATGTTTATGAATGGATAACTTTTAATAATTTATTTAAGGCTGCTGTGCATAACAACGATAATTTGTCAAAAGGACAAAAGCTTCAATATTTATTATCGGCTCTTAGAGGTGATGCACTGCGAGTCGTAAAGTCAATCCCAGTTTCGGATCAAAATTATGAAGTTACTTGGTCACTGTTAGAAGAAAGATTTTCAAATCATCGAGAACAGGTTTTTGCCCACATTAAGCGATTTATGTCAATTCCACCTATTCACAGTGAATCTGCTAGTGCTTTACTAAATTTAGTTGACATTACTTTTAAATGTACAAGAGCGACAGAAATTTTAGAACACAAAATTGATGGATTTGCTGATACAATGTTTGCGTATGTTTTGTTACAAAAATTAGATGCTTCAACAAAATTATGGTTCGAACGCGAATTTGATAAGAAAAATAATGTTTCCAAATTGAGTGAATTGAATTTTTAAAAAATCGTGCAAGAACTTAGAAACGTCTAGAGTTTCTAAGAACACGAACCAAAAGCATTGTTCTAAAGGTACTGTATTGTTAACTAATGTCAAATCATCTAAGTGTAGTTTCTGTTTGAATAATCATATTATATATAAATGTCCTAAATTTCAAGATATATCAGTGTATGATGAGGTTGAATTTCTAAAAAAGCAAAGATTGTGTTTTAACTGCTTTTTAAACCATAGTGTAAAGCAGTGTTCTTCAAAATTTTCCTTACTGAGGTAAAAAACATAACACCCTGATTCACTTTGAGAAAAGAAATAATAATTCATCCTATGGTGTACATTCTCAAAAAGCATCTTTCTCACCGAATAATACTAGTAAAATAACCATTTCAAACGAATTAAATCCGAA
This sequence comes from Stegodyphus dumicola, assembly GCF_044657685.1. Taxonomy (NCBI): domain Eukaryota; kingdom Metazoa; phylum Arthropoda; class Arachnida; order Araneae; family Eresidae; genus Stegodyphus; species Stegodyphus dumicola. The sequence goes on from NC_140776.1 coordinate 44,590,047, forward strand.
CGTGATTAGTTTCGAAACTAAAAAATCTTTCTCGGCGACGGAGCAAAGATTTCCTTTCCAAGGTCGAGAAACTTACACGTTTTTGTCTACTGCTGTGTTTAAGGTTCAAATGGGAAACGGAGAAACAATAAACATTTTAGCAACATGGACCTTATAAGAAATAGACTTTCCTAAACGGGTTTTCTCCCTCGTCTGAGGCGTTGCCGGCTGTCACCTTGATCACATCCGGAGGAGTAGGGACGACTTGCAGAAATTTAACATTGGTTGCCTATTGCAGCGTGTATAATTGTCAATTAAAAGCTGGTTGTAGCGCCTCATTTCACAAATTAGAATTTCTACATAGTTTGATTTTTGAAATTGAGATTGATTTTTAAAAATTTAACATATTTATCAAGCATAATTAATGTTCCAAATGATTATAAAGCTATTGCATGCTTTCAGGACTGGATATTTTTTTAGCTTTTCCTATGCTGTAAGGAAAATTGTAACTACTTCTTTTAGAAAATTAAATTTTAAATCTGAACTAATAGAAAATTTCAAACAAGCCATTTTCTCTTGCAATTTTTATGCTTTTTATTGGTGTAAATAAGTTAAAAATACTAAAATATTTAAAAACGAATTTTTTAAAGTTGTGTTTAAAATTCTAAATTGTGCTGCTTTCTTAAAATTATAGATGAGTATTATAGCACAATTTCTATAAAGGAATTTCATTTCAATTATATTTCATAATACACCATAGTAATAAACACTTTTGACTCCTTAAAAATGTTTATACATTTAATTCTAATATTAAAATTGTATTTAACCGTAATAATTAATTTTGCTTGTATTTTATAGTGATTATTTTTTAAATTTATTTTTAGTTCTACATAAGATTTTTTAAATTTATTAGCCTAAAGGGACGGTAGCCTATAAAGGCTGTTAGTTTCGAAGCGGCATTTTGCGCTGTTTTACTATAAATGTCAGTGTCTTCTTGCAAATTGTTGTTACCAAATATTATCGCCCTGTATTATATGTAAAGAAATTAAATAATAAAGTATCTGCATGAATACATGTATGTTTCTCGCACTGTGACAATAACGACAGTATCTAGAGCCATCAAATTTTGAATAATGTAATCCTCCACCTGAACATAGGCATCTGGACGGCCGAATTCGAATTTTTTTTAATCTATTTCATATTTTGTAAAACTTTAACGAATTTTTGATTAACAAACTCAACGAGTTCGGAGCGAGCACTGTACCGAAAATAGTACCGAAAACAGTTTTATCTCCAGTGCGGAAATTCTAAAGATATGCTCTTTTCAAATGTATGTGGTTTACGGGCGAAGAACATGATATTCAATAAATATAGGTAACACACAAAACTTTAAAAAAAGTTTCCTTTTGGGCGTAATATAAAATATGAGTGCTTCTAGATTTTATTTTATCTTTTTTTTTTTTTTTTTTTCCTTCATTACGCTCAGAAAATTGTATGCTCCGAATTTTATGAATTATTAAAATAACTAATCCACTTTAATGTTAATAATTTAATGATCATATAATCAAATAAATATGATCGTTTAGTAATGTTATTATACACTCATGTCCATAAATTAAGGATAATGCAAAATCAGGCAAAGGAAGCGTTAGAAGCAAAACAAATTTGACTTATTTGTAAAGCTTATTTATTAAAAAAAAAAAGGTAAAGAGCAAAAAAAGATGCTATATGTTTGATATTATTAAAAATATTAGCGATTTTTTCTCCCTGGAGCAAATTACAAAAAGCATCTATTTACAAAAAACCAATATTACATGGTTGGTATGATTGTTAATACATTGTATGTGATCCAGACGATGCAATACAGTCCGTACAACGCCTAGGCATGCTGAGTACCAAATTATCGATCTGATCTTGGGGGATATTACACTACTCAAAAAGCAATGCTCTCCGAAGTTCCGGTAGACATGTAGGAGAAGGTTGACGGGCTGAAACTCGTCGGCCAAGCATGTCCCACACGTACTATACTGGATTCAAGTCCGGTGAGAATGCTGGCCAGTCCATACGGGTGATATCCTCCGATTGAAGGCATTCGCTTACGATATTTGCACGGTGAGGACAGACGTTGTCATCCATAAACACAAATTGTGCGCCCATGGCGCCCCGAAACCAACGTACATGTTGTTCCAGAATGACATCCCGATAGATTTGGCTTGTCATGGTTCTAATTTGAACATGGAGGTCAGTTCTGGAACCCAGAATAATTCCATCCCAAACGAGCACTCATGCACCACCGTAACGGTGTCGTTCAGTGATGTTTTCTTAGTGGTAACGGGTACCTGGAGCTCTCCATATGAAAGCCCGGCGAGAATCAGACTGCAAGCTAAACCTGGACTCGTCGGAAAACATCACACAAGCCCACTGTTGCGGTGTCCACAATGCATGCTCTCTACTCCAGGCTAACCGCAGGCGACAGTTAGTTGCAGTAAGTGGAACGCATCTGACAGGTCTACGAGCATATAGACCAATCTGCCCTAAGCGTCTGTACACGGTCTCCCTTGAAATTGTCGTACCAGTGGCTGAAGAGAGCTGACGAGACAGGCCTGTGGCTGTGCTCCGCCTGTTTCTTTTGGCAGTAACTGCCAAATACCGGTCCTCATTCGGTGTTGTAACTCTGGGGCGACCTGTACTGTAACGTCTACTCACATTGCCATCATCTTGGAATCGTTGCCAAAGCCTGGAGATGACACTCTGGGCAATTCCAAGTTCGTCTGATACTTCCAGTTGGTTACGCACACATTCCAGACGGCCGATAATTCTACCACGTAAAAAATCATCCAAATGAGTCCTTTGTGTCATAACTATTTGGTTATTGCACTGAAATGCTTAGAAAGCGCCTGCGAACAATTTTACTTCTTTGCCTGTATTCCTTATATATCACTCTCTTACACTCTCTTCATTGTGACGTACCATCGGTGTCATCTGGTTACTTCCCGAAATTCGCATATGATTCTTGAAGATGTGTGTAGTGATTTTACAGGTGATATATTTATTTTAGAGTTCGATTTCCGCGTGACTCCGAATTATCCTTAATTTATGGACATGAGTGTAGTTTGGAAAATCTCTGCCTGAAAATGTTCATTAAATTAAAAAAAAAGTTATCAGATCTTGTTTGATTTTACCTTATTTATTTCAAAGCATCACGTACTATCAATCTTATTTAATTTTACGTTATTTGTACGCAAAATTAAGTTCATAAATTTTGTGCTTGCAGTTTTTAACGTTTTACCAAAGTAAAAATGTTTGTGCAAGAATTACGTGTGAAAAAAATGCGCAAAATGTAGTAAAAAGTGCTTAATGAGATATATTAAATCCTATTTGGAAAAAACTGTGGCTTTGCTCTCATCACTATGCAACGTATCACATTTAATAATTAAAAAGAGTTATGTGATACAAACGCCATAAGTTTCGGTGTTAAAATAAACCAGATCGTCCCTACTCTTTCTTGCCGACATGTCGGTGACGCGTGCCCCGCCAACTGGGTTAGTCTATCTCTTATAATGTCTATGTTTAGCAATTCTTGGCGTATGCAGTCAAGTCAGCTTAATTCGAAGGAAATCGCGGATATGTTACAAATAAAAAAAATAAGCCATAAATGCTCCTATATCTGGCCTGAATAATTCGATTCTAATTGTTAAAAGTAAGCTAGTAACATCAGTGGAAAATTCGAATGGAGACTTTAAAAGAAATGTTGAATTTTTAGTTATAGATAATAGTTCTGATTTTACTCTTTCGAAACAATTGGATGTTAAGAAAATTTGTTTTCCAGCAAATATTTGTTATGCTGACCCAAATTTTTATAGAGCAACGAAGATTAGTGCTCTTCTGGGAGCTGATATATTTTACCTGCTACTCAAACCAAATCAAATAAAATTACAAGAGGAATCTATTGTGTTGCAAGAGACAGTGTTTGGTTGGGTAATAAGTGGGTCTATGAATTTAAGTAAACAAAAGAGTTATCATTGTGGATTAGTAAACAATTTCGAAGATTTAGATAATCAGTTGGCGAACTTCTGGGAGTTAGAATCCCTTGGTATTAAAGATACCGAATTGAGAAATGAGGAAGATAAGACCCTAGAGATGTTCAATGAAAGTTTGTTTTAAAGAATGACGATATGAGGTTAGGTCAAAGAATATGTATTGACATAGACTTTCTTTGGTTAGGTTACCTTGGAAGAGAAATTGGGAGGAACTTAGGCTGTGTTCAGACAGGGGCGTAAAGGGCATGAGTGGTTAAAGCCGAGCTGCGTTGCCAAGGCAACCAGTCTGTGCTACGTGACATAATCTGGTTTAATATGTCTATATCTTATCACTTAGCAAGAGGCAATCGACCATTAACGGCCTTTACCAATATATGATACTTGACTTTTAAATGCTTGAAGAATCGAATAAGTTGTATCCAATAATATGGAAGTACTTGTACACATGCTGTACTAGCGACGGAGGCTCCTGTGCCGCCGTCCGTAGAATAAGTAAACTTTGAACAAATTAGGTGCTCGTGTGGCTCCATCTATTAGTAGTGATCAAAGCATTTTAGTTGACTAGAACTCTGGTTGCGCCATTTCTGGCAGGATGTATTGTAAGGCATTTTTAAAATTTCATAAAACTTATTCTTTTGATAAGTAAAATGATGAAAAACACAATTTGCAGTACATTGAAACGTTTCACAAGAGTAAAAACTATTTACACACAAAGTCTACCTGCTTTAGCAGGAACAAAGTCCATAGCGCTTTGTAATTTGATAAGTAAATCTATAAGTAAAGAAAATGAAGTAAAATCCTGGCTAACTAAGAAGAAAACGAAAATATATACATTACCACCGACTATTATGGATCTGGTTTAAGGCTCGTAGCACAAGGTTCCAAGTTTTCAACTTTACGTCGAGTTTGGGATAAGCGTCGACTAATCAGAGCGAAGCTAAAACGAAGCGGCTTTCTTTAGACGATTTCGCTGTGACATCGAAGGCGACATTTTTTTTTCATATGGAGCACATAGTATCCGAATGAGTTGTAATCATATCCGAACGAAATAATGAGTTGATCTGCCAAGAAATCTACGATGATGACATGCATTTTTTAATGAGTTTTCACTATAAATTGAAAAATATGGAGCTTTACGAGTTTCATCCATATTTTTCAATTTATAGTGAAAATAGCTTTATTCGTAGTGAAAGTTAAGCTCAGGATTATGCACGCTGTGAATGATCCTGTAGATGATTGATCCCATCCAATATTTTTCATTTTATTATGAAAATTCTTTAAAAAAATGCATGCTTGCAAAAATTTTATTTTTTTCTGTGTAAATTGTTATTATTACTTTCTTTCTGTTTATAATTTTTTTTTAAATTTATTACTATCATTTTCTTCCTGTTTAATTATTTTTGTATTTAAGAATAAATTTGTTGAAAAAGATGGAAATATTGTATTGCTATTTGCTTCAAATGCTGATTTTCTTTCTAAACAAACTTCATGAATTAATTTTACTAAAACATCAAATCAATATCAAGAATCTTTTTTTTTTTTTTTTTTTAATTTTTTTTACAGTAAAAATATTACTTTAAACAAAAAAGAAAAATTTATTTTCACTCATTTAAGAATAGTCAGAATAGTCAATTCAATGGTGTAAGCTTTGTATAAGTAATAAAAGATTAATCTTTTGAGAAAATGCTCTTATGAATTCCAAGAAGGAAAAAAATGTAGTGAAATATCCTTAAAAACAACAGTCAACAGTCTAGACAGTTTTGTCCCCTGTTGAAGTTCTGTTTTGCTTTTTAATTACGTTCTCCATGAAAGGAATTTATTTTTAATGAAACTGAATAGCACACATAATTCATAGCATGGACTTTAATTTAATGAATAGTATTTGTTATTATTATCCACTCTTTATTACTAGCATTTGAATGGAATTTTGATCATTAAATTCATGCTATTTCTCTGGTAGAAATTCCTGGATAAGGTATGAATGTTTATAGTTTTGTTGTATTTGAAGACTTGGGTACCTAAAATTTGTCAATGTGAAATTACTTTTGAGATTTGGTCTTAAATAGAAATGACAGCATATGTTTAAATTAAATTCAGGGGTGTGGCTTATACATGCAAATTATTAGAAATAGATGTATACAAACAGCTGGCAACACAGAAAAATGTATTTAACGATTGAGCATAAAATACATTGTTCGGTGAACGTTTCCTAATATTGTACTAGTTGTGGTTGCTGGTTATTGTGACCAGTTGTGGAATACTAGTACTAGTGATAATTGATACTGGTAGTGCAGCCAACTACTATAATGATCGACAGTGACACTGAATAAGGAGTGCTAAGCACACGTTTCACTGTCAGAGAAAGATGTTCCTTTTGATTGAAAATTTAAAAAAAAAAAAAAAAAAGTATGGTAAGTACTGTTTTTAGCTTAACCGCTTTCACACCTGCAAAATGGAAAAATATTATATACAGGCTATCTGTTAGTTATCCTCAAGATTTCTTTTTTTTAATTAGGCATATTTAGAATATCGTATTTCTCCTAAGAGAAATTATACATAAAAATTCAAGAAGGTTTTATATATATAAATATGCGTGTGTGCATGTTTATAGTATACAGAGTACTACAGTGCAATGCAGAAATATTCCATACTGCTTTGCACAGAAATAGATGTGCCAACCAAGTACTGGTCCTTCAACAAAATATCTCTAGACCATTCCGTTTTTTCTTCTTTTTTTACCTTCTTCCGTTGTCTCTTGGCTTATAAGAAGGACAGATCAAAGAACATTCTGTTGAACCAGTAAAACTTTGTGGTGGGCTGAAAAAGCCATGACACAAAATAACGAAAACAAGCAGAGGGAGCGCGAGAAATCCATTGAGCTAGAAAACAGCTAGCGAAAGGTGTAGACACATCCACGCATGCGCAAATTTAGCTTCTCTCATTCGCCACAGCTTAGACCCGTCTCGCAGTTGTGAACGGATGTCCCGTATTTTATGCCCTTATGACTATGTCTCTATGCTCTTTATGCCGCCGTCTGAACGCAGCTTTAAAGACAATTATGATGTTACAAAAAATAGACTTGCAAACCTTATTAAGAGAATGAAAGGTGATAATTACCTGTATTTAGAGTATTGTGATATCTTGAATAATTATTTGAGTGAGGGAATTATTGAGAAAGTGATGAGCCGAGTTAAGAAAGTAAATAAATCTTTATATTACTTACCTCACCATACAGTTGTAAGGCAAGAGACCTTAACTACTAAGGTAAGGATTGTTTTTGATGGAAGTTCGCATGAACCAGAACAATTATCTCTAAATGATTGTTTATATCAAGGAGTTAATTTAAACCGAAATATATTTCATTAATTGATATTCTTTCGCTTGAACAAGATCGCCTTCTTGGCAAATATAGAGAAGGCTTTCTTGCAAATTTCTTTACGTGAAAGAGACAGAGACGCAGTGAGATTTCTTTTCATTGACCATATGAATAATGTATGTGTATATAAATTCAAAAAGATAATTTTTGGAGTAAACGCAAATCTCTTTTTATTGGCAGTAACTATTAAAATCCATATAGAAAAGTACAGCAAGGACTTTCCTGCTACAGTACAAACGCTTGATACCTGTTTTTATGTATATGACCTTATCACAGGTAATGACGACATTCCATCTGCCTTTGAAATTTCTAAGAGTGACGAAAAAATAATGAGAGACGCTGGGATGCCCTTAAGGAAGTAGATTTCAAATTCTGAAAAGTTAATAAAGGAGTAGAAAGCTGTGGGATTTAAGCATTTATGTCCAGAAGATTTAAAGGATAAATTACACAGAGTTCTTGGTCTCTTTTGGGATCCATGTGGTGATTACCTGTCCTTAGAAAGTAATAGTTTGCTAGAATTTCTTCAACAGAAAAGGAACACTACACGGTTTCTAATAATGGCTGCTGGAAGAATCTTCGACCCATTGGGTCTTGTGACTCCTTTTACTATCCATTTCAAGAGCCTATTCCAGGAGATCTGGCAAAGAAAACTTTCTCGGGATGAAGCTTTACCTTCTGATATAAGCGAGAAGTGAATGAGGTGATGTGAAGGAGCTCCACAACTTAAAAATTTAAAGGTTCCGAGATATATACTTGGTTCTTTTACTGATCAAGATGCAGAACTGGAAATTCATACATTTTCGGATGCCAGTACTAAGGCTTGTGAAGCAGTTGTTTACGTTAAGTTAAAGGTTGAGAACGAAATCTTAATCAATCTTGTAGCTTCGAAATCCAGAGTAGCTCCGTTAAAGAAGCTGTCATTGCCAAGACTTGAGCGTATGAGTGCTTTACTTGCGGAAAGATTAGCTGTAAACTGAAACCAATTACTGACAAAAAAACAAATATCGAAAAGTTTTTTTTTGGGGGGGGGGGAGTGATTCGAAAGCCACCTTATACTGGATTGAAAGTTCAACTAAAAAGTGGAAACAATTTGTATCAACCCGTGTGAACGAGATACAAAGCTTGACAACTGAGGCTACGTGGCATCATTGCCCAGACAAGGCTAATCCAGCTGATTTACTTACGCGTGGGCGTGGTGCAAGTAGTGATTCTTATCTAAATAATTCAATTTGGTGGACTGGACCTGCCTTCCTTAAGGAAATTATTCCTGATGATGGCGTAGGAAAACATGTACAAATTGAAAATATATGCTATTGTACTCGTATTTCTAGGTAAATACAAAAAATTTGATGACAGCATGGAATGCCAGCTACGGTATTACAGCAGGAACTGTACCATGGTTATCCGAATTACTGGAAATCAAGAGTGAAATATTGGTGCATTCTTTAATGCTTTTTATAGTGTATAGATTACTAAAAGTATTTTTAGCCCATATAAAGCAGTTTTCGTTAGCTGGTGTTCGAACTTTGAACTCTAATTCTCTCTGTGCAGTTGAAGATGTAGCAAAGAATCTCTAAGGAGATTCTTCGGATGTAGTCATCTAAGTCACCAGCGGCCTGGAGCTCACGTAGACCAGAGTGATTTAAGTGACTCATGTATTGGTTATGGACTGTGAGGAATAGGGTTAACTCTGCTGGGTTGAGCTGAGGCTGACTCAAAGATATATTCGAACACTCTTCGTCCGTAAGTCCTCATTCTAGCTATTCTATCGCTTTGCCATCAGCTGGCAGTACTGGCCTTCATATGCGAGCTTGGAGCTTGTATAAAAATGGGTCTAGTTTTCGAGTCCGAAGCCACCTGTTTCGCTTTTCATCGGCTTTTCACTACCGAAAACTCCAGTATGTCCTTGAAATCCGTTGGAATATCGGTCTCATATTCTCTGACTCTCTTTTACTATTTCGATTTTGCAAAGTTGGCCCTGGATGGCTTGGAGGCTGTAGTCGGAATCGCTATTGTTAAGGGCTGTTCTGTTTGGTTATATGAATTATTACGAAAAGTGATTTATATAATTTTTATCATAAATATTTTCATTTAAAAACATTGCCAAATAATATATTTCGTTTCGTGTCTTTTATTCTTTTTCATTGTAATTTTTGTTTCCAAATAATACAAGATTATAAAAAAAAGCTGTGCAAAATTTTTTTCCCTTCATAATGAATATTTTTTTTCCCTAACTGGTAAGAATTATTTATTGCTAAAAGTGAATTTTGCAATGCTTACGACGGATATCTTTAGTTGGTTAACGGAGTCGCGGAAAATGTTAGTGTCGTTTTAAAAACGTCTTTTAAAAATATATGGAAAATAATTATAATAACTATAACAAAAAATAAAATATGAAAGCTTTCAAATTCTATATTTTGCCAAAACGAGCGGCTTTTTTTTTCCACTTACAGAAGCATACACGTTTTGATAGCATTTGAGCTAACGCCACATTGATTAATAATAATAATTATTATAAACTAATAAAATTTTACAAATGAAACCAAGCTACGAAATTTATTATTCACAAAAGTGAAAATTTACGATAAATATGATTGCAAGGCGGTATTCAGAGATAAATACATGTTGAAAATTAATTCCTGACGTGTCGATGGCAATTCCAGGTAATGCGGTAATTTCGAGTATGCAATTTGTCCCGAATACAGAATCTCAGCCTTTCGACTGCGTCAGCAAGAAAAAAGAAAATACGACAGTTTATCCAGCTGCTTCGATCTCTAAGAAAGAGATCTGTGTTTGATCTCAAACATAGATGTTCATTTAGAGCAGTGCTCCGCAACCTTTTCTCACCTGCGACGCACAAAAAATCTTTCTGGAATTTCGTGGCACACCAAAAGCTAATGTATATATGTATTGATTTATACACAAAATTTACAATAATTTTTTTTTAATTTGAAAAATATACAATTATAAAACCATAACATATTTATTTATATGCAATCATAATAATTATCAATGTGATACCTGCGCTTGCTTCAATGAACAACACACACAACCACACAACAGTGAAATATATAAAAACATTTAAAATAGACATTATTAAGGGAAAAATTGTCATTGTGTATTAAATACATGATAAAAAATTGCAAAATGTCAAATACATGTATTTGATTGCGGCACACCTATATTCTACTCATGGCACACCGGTTGCGGAGCACTGATTTAGAGGACGACATTTAAACAATCTAGACCTTGTACATATAACGAAGTTCTTATTAGACAGTTATGTATGTTTGAAAATTAGTCAATAGGATTTTAAAGATTTCTAGATCAAAATATCATGAGTTAGAATCTTTCAGAAGAATATACAGGCCAGAGTAAGTGAGTGAATCAGCGGAGGACGGCTAATTTCGTTCCAACAGTTTTATAGCGAAATTCTTAGCATTTCTTAGCATTTTAATCAAAACTCCGACTTTAAAAGGTAGAGTGCCGGAAAGGGTTAATGAGCCCACAAGCGGCCGAGCGGCAAATTCGCTGAATACCAGTAGTTCGACTTGGGCTCGATTCTAGGAGAAAGGGCTGGCTGCATGGACGCATCCGTGGTTTTTCCTATGGTGTACCGTGGATAGGAGCTAGTTTCTCTCTCCATGAAGGCCTCTTTGCCCCCCCCCCATGCTTTGTTATAACTAAATCAAAACAAACTTAGTATTAAATGAACCTCGCATTTTTCGTGCATGCCTAAAGATGAAAATTTGATGATATAGAAGACGAGAATTTGAAGGAAAGGACTTTTTCCAACTTCCGGTAACTAACTGTAACAAGTATTTTTTCTGAACACCAGTGAAAATATTTCGTATGTTTGAAAATGAATGTTACAATTAAAGAACAATATTTATAAAACAATGTTTCCTATCTTATTTAAATCTACAAATAAATTACAAACACTTGAATGAATTAACAGTTAACTCACCTGGGTTTCTAGATTAATTCATTAAGGAAAAACATACAAGGAAAATTTATCTTAAGTGAGGAATACCTTTGTGATGAACTTTCCAAAAGAAACTGACTCATATTCATGCTATACATGGTTAACAGCATTTAAATTCATGTACCGTTCGAAGTGTTTGATACATATTTGATAATTTGATATCTGATTGCACAACGTATCGATTTGTCTGATTTGATGATAATCTAAAGAAATATGACAACAGTATAATATTCAAGAATTACAAATATCCTTAATTAAAATTACTCTAGATATCGGGATCGTTTGTTTCTCTTTCAAAAAATTTAACTTTGTTTCAAATAAAAAAATCTAATGTGACCCAAGTGGCCAAGTGGATAAAAACACTGAACACTGGTAATTCGAACCGAGCTCAAGTCAGGTGAACGGTACATGAATTTAAATGCTGTTAACCATGTATAGCATGAATATGAGTCAGTTTCTTTTGGAAAGTTCATCACAAAGGTATTCCTCACTTAAGATAAATTTTCCTTGTATGTTTTTCCTTAATGAATTAAGAATTACAAATATCCTTAATTAAAATTACTCTAGATATCGGGATCGTTTGTTTCTCTTTCAAAAAATTTAACTTTGTTTCAAATAAAAAAATCTAATGTGACCCAAGTGGCCAAGTGGATAAAAACACTGAACACTGGTAATTCGAACCGAGCTCAAGTCAGGTGAACGGTACATGAATTTAAATGCTGTTAACCATGTATAGCATGAATATGAGTCAGTTTCTTTTGGAAAGTTCATCACAAAGGTATTCCTCACTTAAGATAAATTTTCCTTGTATGTTTTTCCTTAATGAATTAAGAATTACAAATATCCTTAATTAAAATTACTCTAGATATCGGGATCGTTTGTTTCTCTTTCAAAAAATTTAACTTTGTTTCAAATAAAAAAATCTAATGTGACCCAAGTGGCCAAGTGGATAAAAACACTGAACACTGGTAATTCGAACCGAGCTCAAGTCAGGTGAACGGTACATGAATTTAAATGCTGTTAACCATGTATAGCATGAATATGAGTCAGTTTCTTTTGGAAAGTTCATCACAAAGGTATTCCTCACTTAAGATAAATTTTCCTTGTATGTTTTTCCTTAATGAATTAATCTAGAAACCCAAGTGAGTTAATTGTTAATTCATTTAAGCGTTTGTAATTTATTTGTAGATTTAAATAAGATAGGAAACATTGTTTTATAAATACTGTTCTTTAATTCCATTTATAACTTAAATTCTTCATTTCTAATAATGTTTACTTTTCCGTTATTTCAGCGGGTTCTTTGTCCTTTAAATGCAGATTTAATTTATAAGGAATTTATTGTCTAAATTTAATTTAGAATGAATTTACTGTCTTACATAAAACAAGGTCAGACATATATGTTTCAAAATTAAGGCCAGCGTTTTACAATTGAAGTTAAAATTTTTGTGCTTAATTCTTTCTTAATAAATCTTTTGTACTAATTTCTTTCTTTGTCTGAATGCTGTAAAGCGCACACTAAAGCTATTTGCCCAGGAAGACATAGTTAACAGAAGACTTCCTAGTAAGGAAAGCTGTCGAACTTCCCAACGAGAATTGACACGAAACTTTCAGTGGTCATACATGTGAACAAAACAACAGGTGCAAAATGTGGCATTTTGCAGTTACCATCAACCTTACAGGAGAGGGCATGTAAAGTGTAGTGCGCCCACATTATTTGTAGCCACGAACCGGTAAACGTAATATATCTGTAAGTTACAATGTCTTTGTACGACAAGTTGTATTTATGGTATGTGGCATGCGGGTCGATGGCAGTAGTGAGCGTTGTTTGAGTAGTATGATGCAGAGCACTGACATGTTCGACCTCTAACAAATAGCAGTGTGGAATAGTAAGCATGTTGTACGATTGCCCAAACAGCATATAATCTTTATGCTTTGTTACAAATATTAGCAAAGACAATAAATCAGAAATATTCAACAGACAACGTGCAGTGACAAGCGCTTTGTAGACCCACCAGTAACCGAGTGGTTAAGAATTCTGAATTCTGATAGTTCGATTCGGGTTCAAACCAAGGCGAATCTTCTGCTTCACATGTGTTTTCCGAATTTTCCCCAAAATGCTCCTCGAATCTATCTCTTCTTTTAGGCAGATAACCTTAGTGGGCTTTAACATTCTTAATAACTAAATCCTATTGTTTTATTCATCGGAGCTACTGTTTTATTCATCGAAGCAACTTAAGTCCTTTTAAGAGAAATTTCTTAACTTTGAACAGTTTTTCTTACACAATAAATAAATAAAAATAAAATAAAATAAAAAAATCTGAAAGGTTTCTGATTTTGAATTGCGTTCAAAGGGGCGTTTTTTTAACGTTTTGTGTGTTACCTTTATTTATTAAACATCATGTTCTTTGCACTTAAACCACAAAATTCAGTGCAACAGCAATGTCGCAAAATAATTCTAAAATGAGCATGTCTTTAGAATTTCCGATACACAGTTTCGCGCGTTGGAGATAAAAATATTTTTTTCCCCATTGCTCGCTTAAATCGCTGAGTTTGTTAATCAAAGGTTCGTTAAAGTTTTACAAAATATGAAATCGATAATAAAACAAATTCCAAATTTCAAATTTGGGCTTCCAGATGCCTATATTGGCAGCAGGATTACGCTGGATGGCTTTATGTACCGTCGTTTTATCACAATGATACATACATTTTTGCAGATTCTTCATTATTTAATTTCTTCAAATATAATACAGGGAGATAGTATTTGGTGGAAACGATTTGAAAAGTGATAGTTAAATTTAGAAAAAAAAAAAAAAAAAAAAAAGATGCATGTGAATCTGTTTATTTTAGAAGTACATTTAGCTGCTAGTATTCTGTAGGTAGATTATAACAAATAATGTGATTTAACAACATAGCCCTACTTTGTGACTTCAAAATGCAATTTTAACAAAATGGTAAGTCCCCGATTCACCCAACGAAAATATGGGTGTACTCCAACTGCGCTGATGAAAATCCCCCCCTCGTCCTGAGATAGTCCAACTGCGCCGATCAAAATTTCTTTCCCCCGTTGGCCACAGGGTTACAATTTTATTTTTCGAAGCCAACTGTAGCCAAGAGGAAAATAAAAATAAAGAAATATATTTTTAATAAATGAATAGTGGATTTGTTGCCAATCTAGAGAAACTAAGCTTCGGCAACAACAAAGATAACGCCTTCTTTTATTATTATTGCGAATTAAGTCATACTTAATCCTTTCTGAAATTTATTCCAGGAAATAAGTGTTTAAGATTTCTAGAGTAAATTTCTTAGGGGTTGAAATTTAAAAAATACAGCAGAAATGAGAAGAGAATTTAGATCTCTTTCATATCATAAGTTTATTAAGCATTATATACCCTACACGGAGCACCTTGAAACTGAAATACGGACACAGCGGCACAGAAAAATATTTTTTGAAAAGAACTATGTAGTAATGCATAAATGAAAGAAATTAAATAAAAACTATCAAAGAAAATATATAATAATTATTACAGCAAACACTCTCTTGACCGCAAGTGATAGAATTTTGTTTTCTCGTTTATTTTTCAGCAAAGCTTATACAATTAAATAATCACTTTCATTCGCGTAAAATTATAAATAAATGTAAATTATTATAGAAAACGCATAAAGTTAAATACTACAGTGTGAAAGGAAAATTCTGGAATAAAAATGTTAAGAAAATTAGATGAGAAATAATTCATAATTTATTGATATCCATATAAATTCTATGCTTTTGGAAAAATGTTACATATAATTTGCACCGAGGTATCAATCACCGAAACCAAGTTAATTTCTTTCCTTATTTTTTCTTATCAGAGGGATTTATAAAAAGACACGCTAAGGTGAAAAAATTTGCAATATTTTTAAAGAATAAATTTTAAAAGTATTTTTACTTCATGAACTGAAATTTTTACTATACATTTTTACACAGTAAATAAGTACAAAAAAAGAAAGAGCTGGAGGATCACTGGGACTAGAAACTCGGGTCGAACTACCAATGTTTAGTGACTTTTCCGCTTAATCATAAGACATTTTGATATTAGGCTGAACAGTATGTTAAAGAAAATAGAAGATACAGCACACATAAGAACAAAAGTGGGCTGAATTAGAGATTTACATGTTTAATGAGTAAGTTAAACTTACCTGTATGCCATTATGAAATATTAGGAAGTAGCATAAAAGTATGAGTGAAGAAGGCAATGGCAACTAAATCATTCTAATCTAAATGTATAACATTATCAGTATCTGCTATTAATTTCAATACTGCTGAAAAAATTATAAATGAATTATATTATAAATCACAGGAACTCGTTGCATTATAAATTACAACAGTTAGAAATATTATTAGCGTGATTTAGCGACCATCTTTGTTAACAAATAATTTCAAGTAACTAATTTTACAAATAATTCAGCCTGGAACTAGGTTAGAAAATAAGCTACATGCTGAAGATTAAGCTTTGCCAAGGTGTTAGAAACATCTTCTGTTAACTAGAGTTATGAAGCAAGAATTTGTAAAAATTATCATTTAAATATATATTGGCATAAATACAATACAAATTATATAAATTTTACATACATGAAAACGTGAGTACATTGCAACAATATGTGAAAAAGGTGGTGTATTTGGTGTATTTAATTATGGCAAAGCACACTAGGGCTATCTGCCTAAGGGAAGGGATGCCTTTCGTGGAGGACTTTCTAAGAGAAACTGGCTCGTATACACGTTACACATGGGGAAAACCACGAAAACGCCCATTGTGAAAAAGGAATGGATTAAAAGGGAGACTGAAAATCCCAGGATATGAATATAAGGGGGTTTGAATTTTTTTTTTTTTTTCTTAATTATAAAAATTCTGATGACGCTCATAATTATCAATTTATTAATTAAATGTGTATTAGAAATTAAATGTATGCCAAAGTACATCAGGTGGAAAACAGAATAAATATTTTCTAGTATTAGAATATGGAATTTGTTAAAAGTTCGTTTCTAGTATTAAATATAATAAAGTTCGTTTCTAGTATTAAAATATGGAATTTGTAATAAAGTTAAATAACCTTAAAATAACTTCAATGATTAAAAATGGAAAGCTTAATACGGGAATATATTGCAATAATATTAGTGTGAATTTAGAACGACTTAAGAAGTCCAATTTTTAGATTTAATAAAGATAATTTTTATAATTAAATCACAACTGTTTACCTAAAATGGTAAATTTGAAAGTTTAAAACATTCTGCTATCTAAGAAGATTTGTTAATATTTATCTAGACAAACTTATTTAAGGTGAGCTACAAATCCGATATTTGATACGTTGATTATGTATGAGTTTTGTGTATGTCATTAATCTATCAATTTTACTATTTAAAACTAATATATATATATCAGCGACTAAAATCTACAATTTGGAAAGTTTTTAATTCTCACAGAGAATAAAAAAGATCTGGCATAAACGAAAATAAAGGCTTGCAGTCTCAATAGAATGTCCCATCAATGGCGATAAACGACTTCTTGTAGCACCCAATCTTCTTGGAAAGAAATGGGGGACAGGAACGTCGCGCAGTTCGTGGATTAAAAAAGAGGGGGACGGGGATTTTCGATCAAATTTGGCGCAGTTCGTACCCTACCGAAAATATAATATAAAAAATGAATACATAATTGAAAAACACAAATTTCGTCTGTAAATACACGAAAGTTAAAATAAAAGGTTGATGAAAATTAATAAAAATTCAGTCTTTAAAAAATTCGGTCAAAATAGAAGAAAACTTGGAAGTTATGTTCTATCTTATTATAGAAAGTTGCCCCATTTTGCAGCCATTATAGTTCCATACAAATATTCCCTTTGCGTAATAATAATAAGTACGCTGCCCAGGAGCTTAAATTGCGCCGGAGTCCGGTTCCTGTATCTCTCAGTATTGGAGGTAAATCTTAATTCTAGCCGGAGCCTTTAAATAAGAGGGCTCCACTTCATTTACGTAACTGAAGCACAATTTCAGCAGAAAATTCTTTGGATTTTGGAAATTTTATTCTAATAATAGGTCTACCTTAAAAACATTTGAACACATTGACTGCCATGGAACTTTTCACGATTCCAATCTAAAAAGAAAATTTTGATCTCGTAATAGGCGTATGTAACAGAGATCTCTTCGCAGAAGCCAACTACGAGGTAATTCACTCGCAGAAACTCTTCAACCTGTCACTTCGCTGGAGTTAGAAACTATGTATAAATTCGTAATTAATAAGAGTGCAGAGCGCATCACATTTGTGTCTTTCTTGTGTTTGTTATTTTATTATTGAATTAATTGACCCGTATGGATAGGAAAAGAACACTCACTGAAAAAGACATTGAGTACTACGCTAATAATCTAAGTAATCCAGAACTTGATGAGATTGTTAACGAGGATTGTAACGACAGTAGCGATTATCTACCTTCTGAGAATTCATGTGAGGACAGTGATGATGAAGTCGTCTCTGAAACTGAAGATGAGATAATTCTGGAACCTGAAGACATCTTCAGGTCACGAGACTTTCCAAGAAACCACTCCAAAAGTTATAATAATTTGTGGACAGAAAATCACCAAACTCCCGAGCTATTTATTGTCCAAGAAAATATTGGTTTGAAGTAGAAATATTGAATAGGCGGTTCAGAAATTACGTATTTTTTTTTTTTTTTTTTTTTTTTTTTTTACTTTTTCAGACGTTTTAGAACATACAATGAGACAGCATAAAAGATATGTAAGTTGCGAATACACCCTACCAATATATCTTATTGAATGACATCATGTATGTATACTGCCCCCCCCCCCCAAAAAAAGAGAGACAGTTCTATATCTTCCGTTCTACTCGGCCGATTGACGAAATTCAAATTATTGCGGTTTTTCATGTCTCGTAAGCACGACTACATTAGATTTATATATGGCACTGTTCTAATATAGGTATTTTGCTACAAAATCGGATTTTTTCTGAGATAACATGCCAATTTTTTCCCGTATTTCAATTTTACAACTTAAATTATGCCTAGATCTTAAATTTTGTAATTTTTGGTGAGAAATTTAAAAATTTGTCTTGGCGCATTTTCTTCAATTTGCGCCAAGAATAATTCACTTGACGAACTTCTTAATTTATAGCAACCTATTTTCCATTCCTTTTTCTTCATTGTAACGAGCGCCAAAAAAAGGTCCATCGTTCATTCTTTCAAATAATTTCAAGGAAGTGCGTAAATCACGTTATTATCGCTTATAACAAATATGCCAAATTCTAAAACGCGCCAATATATAAATTCGCTTATATCTTAGAAAATTTTGAATAAAGAACTCTAATTGTTTACGGGTATACTTAGAAATACATCTACTTTAAGATGACTGAAAAATTTCATAGGTTATAATAAAAAAATTATAAAAAATATTTTAAAACAAAAACTTTAAAAATCAATCATAAAATATGTGCGAATTATATTTGGATTAAGCCTAAATCAAGTAAGTTCAATAAAAAAAGACATATATTAATAAATATATATCAAATTCAATTAACACTGAGGAGCTAAAATTTTGAGACTTTTTTTTTTTAACCAACTTGTGCGAATTTTACAAAGCTTGGCAGTTTGGCAGTTTTTGAGTCATAGAATCGAAATATGGAAAAAAATTGGCATGTCATTTCAGAAAAAGTCCGATTTTGTGTAAAGATACCTATATTAAAACAGTGCAATAATTTCTTTTCAGTCTATAGCTATCCCATATGGTAAATGAGGATTTTGCAAATTCTCTCTTTCTTTACGGAACTGGCAATGTTTTAGATGGTGTAGGACCTGAGTGTATCTGCGAAATTAATCAATTAATGTTTTTCTATATTTCATTGTAGGCTTCAAGATTTAAATGAGATGTGGCCCAGTGCCACAACTGCCAGTACTTTTATCACTCTTCTAAGCAGTGTAAGTTAGCCCCTAGATGTGTAAACTTTATGCGGTAGCATGAAAGTTCAGAATATGAAGGCAAGTGATTCCAAGTGCTGTAATTGTGGACAATCACATGCTCCGAAATTTATGAAATGTCTAAAAAAATTCCATGACAAGAACAATGATTCGCCAGTTGATAGTCCTCGACCATGAGGTGAGTCTCGTGGCCAGAAAACTGCAGAAAGTAATTTGAAATCTCCTAACAGGGATAGAATTAGTCAACTCAATGAGAATGCTAAGACTTCGGAAAATAACTCGAAATCTCTTTTAAAAGTTCTTCCGAGGAGAAAATGTCAGAAATCGGGAATTAGCGGAGCAACATTCTCAGCACATAAAAGAGCTTCAAAATAATTCCGAAAGGAATTTCCTGCTGTTAATGATCTCGTTCAAAGAAGTTACTGCCATTTTCTCGCAATTATCAATTATGGATATTCTCAAAACATTTGTCGAAAAGATGAAGGAAATTAGGACCTATACATAAACTGTTCCTAGTGTGTAATATGTTTGACGAAATCTTTAGCGGGAACTTTCCCAATAACAGAAGAAATTGATCTCACTTTTAGTAAAAAATTTCGTATTCGTGGTTTATTGGTGGCTTGGCGAAGTTTTGTTGCGTATTTTCGGCTGCTTTGCTTGCTATTTCTCGGAAGAATGGGTTTCAGGTTATGGTACTGCATTCACAATTCTAGGTTTATTTTTCATACTTGTGGTTTAATTCTTGCTGTATTTTTGTATGTTGCATAGTTTTTTGCATAATGTTATACTTCTTTTAGTTTGTATTTGTGTTGTGTGCCTAAATATCTTACGCACTGCCTTTATTGTTGTTTATATGTTTGTTCACCTTGTCATGGCTAGTCGATTTTGTTTTGGACTGTTATTTCGTGATAAAAATTCAGTGGGAGTGTTTTAATTATGGTATCTAAGTTCGATATCATGTTAATACCACTCGGATCTTTATAATGCTTATTCTCTGTATCGTACGAACATTCGAGTGTTATTTTCGAATTGGATAAATTTCTCAATAGGAGGTAGGTACCCAGAGAACTAGGTACTCCGATGTTGCTGCGCTCGCACTGATAACAAGAGAAGATCGGAAAGAATCTACAGAAAATCCTTTACAAGTATTACCCGTTATGCCAAACATAGACCTTTTACTGATCTGTTTACCCTCACACATAGCAGGATTAAAATTTTTAAAAAATTTCTTTCATATTTAATCAATCGGTTACTGATTAACAAACTGATTTAAAAGCGATAAATAAACTTCTCAAAAAGTTTTATTTAACTTTTTGATCATGTACTTAATAGTATAAAAATGTACATAAATTAAAATAGACTAAATTTACAATATATCCAATTGATAATTTTATAAGCATTTGCAGCTCGTTGTAATTAACAAAATATCAAATATTACTACTGCAAAAAACAAAGCACCTTTAATTTTATATTCCATATGCTCTCGTTTAGAGTACTGTTATTCGTCAAAGCATAAGGTCTTTAATTCATCTCTCATATTTAACTAGTATGCTACTGATAAACAAATTAAATAATTTAAGAACAATAAACGCATTTCTTAAAAATTTAACTTTTTATTTTATTTTGTTTAAGAAAGTGTTTAACTGATGCAAATTAATACCCATTTAATTTGTTATGTAGCCGACTGATAATTTTTACGAACATTTACAACTTTTAGTAATTATTTAAAGATGCTTTTAAGGCCGTACATTCTGTAACTGGAACCGAATTATTAAAAGAAATTTTAATTTTTACATTTTAAAAACTGTTTTAATATTTTAGAATTAAAAAAAATTAGTATTAAACTCTTCTTCACGGTATGGGACTGAATCTGAAATATTCAGGTTGCAATTTTTCTTTTTCTCTCGTTTCATCTCCAAACCATGAATTATGCTTATGTACGCTCTTAAGTGATATAAAACCATAAAAAGAATAAAAGCAAGGCCAGGTGCCAGATTGCAAAAGTATAAATGACATAAAAAAATGATGATTCCAGAGTCATGAAACCAAACATGCATCTCAAGGTTTTTTGCATCAGGTTGTGTCTTTTATTTACTCAGTCCCACTTTTTTGTACCAAAATTGATGGATGTCAATAAAATATTACAATTTCCCAAATCCATGATAATGAACCTTTTATTTATTTACTTTTATGTAAGCTTGTTAAATTTCATCTTAACTGCAAGTGAATTTCAAGTGACATTTAATAAATACATTGCGAATGAAGATTTTTCCTTAGAAATAAAGGTAAGGCAGAAAATTTGGTTGTAAAAGAAGAGTTAAATAACTCTCGTTTCTGATAACAAACATATCAATACACAAACTTGAAGTCCAAAAGAATTTTAGTCTAATAAAATGTTATCCAAGTTTAATGTTACAGGTTTAAATTACATTCAGAAATGGTTTGAAAATTTAAATGAATGCAATTAAGTATTTCGTTTCTTTGTAAATTTGGAGCGAAATCTGGAGAAGAAATTATAATATTTTGTCTTTATTATGATATTTGTTTTGAAATCAATAAAGGAAACACATAGTTATTGAAAATACTGATAGTTTTGAGCTCTTAATAAGCGGATGATAGACAGGATTAAGAAAACAGAATTTCAGAACCATTAAAAACATATAACAAAAACAAAAAATAATTTATAGACATAATTTTTTAATCAGCTAACAGCTAAAAATATTTCTGATATATTTTCAGTTATTGTAACTTGAGATGACATAATTTTTTCGGATGCTTGATTTCTAAAAGCTCATTTAAGGACATTAAAGACTCAAGAAAGGTTTCACGAACTAATTGTTAAGTATAGATGAAGAAATGTGGAAAAATTAAGAATTATCAGATGTTGTTTTAGAAAATGCATATAAGAAAGCAATATGATGCCACTTGCAACTTAAGGCATACACTGTGTTATTTTTTTCTGATGTTTTGTTAATATTTTTGATCTCAATTAAAAATACCGTTATGTTATAAAATATTCGCAGTCTACGCTGATAGTCCAATATGTCTAATGGACAGATACTTAATGGAGTTATCACATCTAGAGACTTCGTGATGCTAAGAAGAAACTTTTAGCGAAACAAGCTTCTCCTTTTCCTACCGTTGGAATGTTCCTAACCGAAACAGTTTCGCTGGAACCGATGCTCGGTTACATTTTGCGACTGAGGCGAAAATATTTTGCTTGCAAGTGTATGCCGCGTAGGTTTTCCCCAAAGAACTAGTTTTTGCGTTAAGTCTACTAACTAATCAGACAGCTCGAGAGTGAAGATTCCCAGAAATGTTTCATTTGACGCGCAGTCACGGATAGTTTTCAAATCTGATAACAGTTAAACAGTCCCCAACTTGGCCAGTATAGAAGAAAACGCCGAAATTTGGAGAAAAAAGGGGCATTTATACAATAAGAAAATATTACAATGTCTGTAGGTCGGATGGCATCCGCGCAATGCAGAGAAAATCTAATACAGACATGAATGCTAATGACTATCTCTCTTATGTTGTAACGGTCCTGCCCCTTTTATTGGCTGATTGACTGGCAAAAGCAATGCTTCAGGTGCATCTTAAAATAGCATTAAGGATTGCAGTAATTTGATTATCATGAAATATGATTTGCACTTTTAAAATCTTATATTCATCAAACGAGAAATAATACCTCCAAAACACAGTACGCCCCCGTACCATCGAAACTAGTCCTGTGAAAATTTGTAAATAAAACTCTGATTTTTGTTGTTTGACTTCTAAATTAATACTTGTTCGGCGTGTTATTTTATCTTAATTGTATGTATGTTTCTTTTCACTGTGAAAAAACAAGGGTACCTAGAGACATCAAATTTTGAATAATGTAGTCCTTCAGTCGAATATAAGCGTCTGGAAGCCGAAATTTGGAATTTCTTTAACGAATTTTTGATTAACAAATTCAACGATTTCAAAGTGAGCAATGACAACATTGCACAGGAGGAGGGAATTGATCTCCATCACTCGAGACTGTGTATCGGAAATTCTCAAGATATGCTTTTTTTAAATTGTTTTGTGATACTGCTGTTGAATTGAATTTTATAATTTAGGTGCGAAGAACATGATATTTAATAAATAAAGGTAACACACAAAACGTTAAAAAGGGGAAAAAATCCCTTTTGGGACGTAATATAAAATCTGAAAACGTTCAGATTTTTTTTATTTGTTATTTTGGATTTTTTATTCAAATAATTTAACTGGCAGATTAAACATCAGAAGAAAAAGTATTACATTTTGAACTTAAGTTTCAACGATCGTTGAGTGCGTACATAGATATCCAGATCAAGAAATAGTTACTCGAGTGCGTACATAGATATCCAGATCAAGAAATAGTTACTCCCTTCTTCCTTCGGCTGTTCCTGTCTTCGCTCCTCAAAAATTCAACCGGGTGGCCGGTCGAAGATTCCCACGCTTCAAATTCCAGTTTCCGGTCATTGGATTTGCTTGACCTAAGTGACCTTAAGTAAAAGTTTCCTTCTCACGGGAATGAAATGCATTGAATATAAACAAATGCTGTAATGTTACAGCGTATTTAAAGACAAGCCATTTAAAACATACCATATTTATTAGTTTCATGTCACTAACTTCATCATAATACATTTTGCATAGCATTTAGACACAGAAAATTATAAAAGGATGTTTAGTTTGGAATAATAGCTGCATTTTATCATGAGTCTTTCTTGTGCCCCAGTTTCTCTTTCAGTCACTATATGAGATGTAGGCCACTTTTCCTCAGAAAATCTTTTACAAAAAATGTCTCTTTTTAGAGCAAATAATATTTGTATGCTTTGTTTATAAATTTTCAAATTCAGAAAAGCGCGCGTGAATCAGCATAAACTCGAGCAAATGAGCAGAAAACTTTGCAAACAGACTGAGACAATTTTTCACTTTCAGATGAAAAGTTTCAAATATTATAAGTATATATAAACTCTATATTCTAAAGAATTCTTTTTATTTTATTTTTAATTTGTAAACGATGAATTCGATATGGAATGCGTAGACTTTTTTCTTAAGATCAATGAATTCATTGACAAAGTTTATGATATATCTTTCAGTTACATTTTTATGATAGTGATTCTGTTTCTTCATCGGTAGATCAAAATTAAAGAAACTTTCAGTGAATTTTAACGATAATGTCATTGAAACATCTTCATTTCTTCCAGTTTTTTTTTTTTTATTGTACTTTTGTTTCTTCCATCTGTTAAATTAAAAGTAAGTACTGTGGAGATTATTAAACATTAAATCTAAATTGGTTTCATAAAATCATTTAATAACACGAAAGCAAATTTTTAGGAAGCTTCACATTTTTGAAAAATTAATTTAAATAAAGGGAAATGGATTTTTACATCTATTTTACCACAAAATCGAACCCAAGGCTTTAATTTGCAATCAGTTTGTCAAATAAAATAAATGAATCAGTTATTTTTATAAACAATATAGAAAGAATATGATATATTGTTTATAAAAACAAGAGAAGGACGCAATACCAGGACTGCTGTTTTTGCATCTGCACTAAGATCGCCGCGCTATCTACGCTCTTCATTTGGATCATCGATAATGGACTGCTTTAATTGTTATCTACGCTCACTTCTTCACTACTGAATTTGAGACATTACTTAAATGCTTATCGCTGCTTATGTTGCGCTAAAAATTGTGTCTGAATGATATGCCTTTGAGATATGCTTTATTTAAAACGCTTCTTCCAAGTTCGAATGCCTGCTATTGCTTTTAGGACTCTTAGGACTCCCTAGGAAATTAATTGCATTCAGGAACTTAAAAAATAATTGCTTTGTACACTTTAATTTCTAGACCGCATGCCTAACTCTGCGCCATTTTCTGACTTGCCTCATCAGTTACGTTGTCTGGATGCCGACATTATGAAATATTCGACGATATGCCATTGCTTACTCATCGCATTGCTATAATTGCTTTCAAGAATGTATGCCATTGCATACGACGAATGCATGATTAATTCAGGTAAGATTTTCGCCCAAGGGTGAGGTGTTCGCACCGCTCATTACCCTGCAACCATGAAAGGCCAAAGGCACGAAAATGATTGACAGGATTAAGACTCTACAAAATCAAGGCCTGTATGCGAAAGTTGATAGATTGATAGATAGACTTCTCGCTTTCAGAACTTACGATCGACTGGTCACTGCTTGGTTTTCTCTATTGCTTCAGAAATACGTCATAGATAAATCCTGGTGTGCTTATTCGCTGCCATATTCTGGTGCAGAAAACATATCTTTCAAGAATTTCAAAAATAAATTACTTTTTAACTCACAACACGTTTGTCTGCAAATCAGTCATTCCTACTACTACACAAATATGCTATTGTCATCAGTCAAAGATGTGTGTGCTGTCCTAAACATCTCAACTACTACGACTGCCAGAAATCTCTTTTCGTCAAAAGGCTCATTCCTTCATCACTTTCATTACACATATATATTAAAAAATCATACTGACTTTCATTACACATATATATTAAAAATCATAAATAAATTATACATTAAAAACTTGTGAACTAATTTGTCGAAAGAAAATGGTTAATAAATATTAGAAATCGAAAGTTAACCCAGGTGAAAACTATGAGACCCACTTTTGTTGAATTCTTTTAATTGATGGAAGTGAGTGTTCGCTGTCTCAGAAAGTGACTCTCCGAAACGAGGATAAATCGTTAAAGAGAAAACCAATGCGGAGATGGCAGCGGATGAACTGGAACGATTTTGAGTAGAAGATTAATCTGTAATTAACCCCTTTTGGGCAAGTTTAATTTTATTAGATACGTTAAGTTTTACTAAACATTGCAAACTCATGAGTTTTCAACGTAATAGCAGACCCATCACACAAGTGACTGCGTAAAAAATGTTATGTTGTATACCCGTGAAGTAAAAATTATTAACTAAAAAAACAGCTTTCTTGTTTGGGATTTATTATTCTGAAAGTCTTGTAAATATGGTGTATGGATATCTTTATATACAACGTGAGAACAAGTAAATAAAAAGCATATTTTGCAATAAATTTTATTTAAAGTATATGCTTGTGTATATCATTCACAAATTGCATTTCGGCTAAAAAATATATTTTTAGATTTTTTTCAGTATTCGCTCAGTGGTTGGTAACTTTGAGTGCCGTACTGAATTCATGGATGTAATTTTCTGTCCCTTCGGTAACGGTGGACCACCTTTGATACGACACTTTTGCATCATACTGGTCCACAGCAAGAGATTTCTTATCTTGCTCTTACTAGTTCCTTAAGGAGTTCCGATCGGGGCTGGCGGAGGTGAAAAACATCAGCGAAGTTTTCTCCAGGAGCAACAGAAATAGATGAAGAAAAGTCTGTGAAGCACATTGCTTCTTTAGAGTAGATGCCTGACTGGAGTGCCGGTTCTAGAAAGCAGTCTGCTGGTCATGCGAGGACGAACGACGAATTCGAAATATTTGTGGATGAAGCTTGCCAACTACGTCGTGAGAATATGAAACAATCGAAACTTGATGTGAGAAAATAGCAGTGATAGCAAAAGATTAATGAAGATTATGATTGAGATTTACAAGCATTAAATGTGCTCTGCAGAAACTACATTGAAGAATGTCTATAAGCTGTGCGTCCAGTCAGCCGCCGATTTACAAGGCCATAGGTTCTTAACTATATATACTATATACAAATTCCGCAGTGTAACAACTTAAATTAATCAGAAAAATAATGCACTCGTTGGGAGTGGTGGTTCATCAATTAGGTGCCTCCATAATAAAATAACCGACGCTTGTAGCCTTAGTAGTGGACAATGCCTATAACGACTAGTGCACGCCAATGGAAATAATAATGTTTTTCAATTTTTTTCTGCTATTAAGACTTTATATTAATCTGCTATTAATTGTTTTGTATTTCTTCAATTTCTTTTTAAATCTGATGCATTTCGAATCAGAGCTCTAGACGTATTAAAAGTACTTGGCAGAATTCTGAAATAATAAAATTTTAAAATATTTAAAGATATCATGTATTGCATATTTTCTGCTTTTAACTGTACATGTCTTTATTTTATTCAATTTATTTATTTATTTTTTGTTTTGATTTTCATTCTAAACTTTCAAATTTATAAATGCTTCTTTATATTTTTCCTTATCAAAAGAAGAAAGATCATAGCAAAAAAACTTAAATTCTGCCAGTTTTATTTCACACCTATCATCAACAGCTGCTAATATATATGTAAATTATAAAAAATAGGACGGCTTTGCTCTATGCGAACAAGCAACCTCTAATTAGCTTTCTGCAACTTCAGGATCTTCTCCCTAGACCAGTACTTTCGAGAACATTCGAGCTTATTATGTAACCGCTTCTATAAACAGAGAACTCGTGCCATTTTGCGTGAGAGACCGCTTCTGCCTCTATTGCTGTTAGGATCTATGCTGCCGCTCTCATCTGCCTCCCTTTGTTAGAATACTATGACGCAGTGAATTTAATCTTATTTAGTAAAGAATGATAATATGCCTTTTGAATTGAATAAAGATATGGAGCTATAAATTTAAATTCTTCTGTGTCATTTCATACTAAGCTTCGTTCATGTGCCGACTGCCAAAATATTACTGTACTAACTACCTTGCTTGTTAATATATATATATATATATGTATGTATGTATGGACGTATATAAGGGTGTCTCAGTACCACGTTTCACAACTTATAGCAGGGGTAGGGTGCACCGCGGTATTTCGAAATCATATAGGAATGAAGGGTCGGAAATGCTTTCCTGATGCGCAAGTGTACACATAAACATCAGAAATTAAAGGACGTCAGGTAAGTGTACATGAGTTTTAAAAATATACATGAGTTAAATAATCCGTTTTAATAATATATTTACATGAACAAAAGTAACATGAGTCAAAGATAGTGTTCGAAGTTTCGTCCACCGACTTCAATGCATGCCTCGCATCTACTGCATGGAATGTCGAATATTCTGGAATATTCCATCTTTCGAATTTTCCTGGCAGCTACTACGATTCGTGTAACCAACTCCTCAGCGTTGTAAACGAGTGTGCCATAAACTAATGTCTTCATATGACTCCATAAAAGAAACCAAGGCATGACAGGTTCGGTGATCGAGCATGCCGACGCACTGGACTACGACGTCCGATCCTCGGTTGGCCAAATCTGAAGTCTAGGAGGGTAGGAACGTTATAGCTTATATGAGCAGAGCTCCATCGTGTTGGAACCACATTGTCTGTCACATCGATGCATAAATCTGTTCATCATCTAAAAACTGTGGCATGACTTGCTGCAGAAAGATCTATCTAGATCTCATCTCAAGAGACAGATCTGGGAGAAGGCATTAAAGCAATGGCCAGAGGAATAGGATGCAGCTCTTCAAGGTAGAAGAGCTCATGTATTTTATCATAAAGGGTTTCCACTGATCGACTTATCTCGGCACCCTTTGTAACAAGATTTGTGAAGGGCCACATCCCCTTTCCAGAGTACTTTCCGTATAAGGGGATTTGTCTCATCTAACCTCTATGTGTGCGGTTTGGCTGGTACTCCAGACCATTACATAACAGCATGCCCACTCACAGAGACGTGGCACATGAGGCTGCCATTCATGCGCTTCTCCATTAAGCAGCCTACTCTGTTCAGAAAACTAAAACTCATTATGGAAAAACTGCAGGCTTTGGGACAGGACCTTTGTCATGTCAACTCGTGCACTACAGATTCCTGCCCAGTCTTCAGTACTAACTGTCTTATTCCTGAGTGTCTCGTTGTATGGTACTAGTGCTCTTGTGCGGCATGTTAGTGTGCTATTTAGTATAAGTATGGTGGAGCCCAGTACATGAATATTCCAATGTAACTAACCTATCCACAGCAACTATATATGTAAAATGCACCAGGGTGACTTATGTGTGTTTATTTATTTATATATATATGTATGTATGTATCATTGTAGAACTGACCTATAACCAAGAGTAAAATGTTTAATGATTAGTGTGGAATATTTATGTATGTGCAACAACGTACGCATGAGTAAAACAAATATTATGGTACCAATATATTCCCAGTATTTAAACCTAGGTGCACATAAAATGCACTACGATAATGTTTAATTATTAGTGTATAATATTTATGTATAAAATGATCAAATTTCAATATACAGCACCAACAAAAGTTTCTATTAAGCTCCTGACGCCGCGCTTCTGGGGCACCAAAGAATTATCCCGTTGTACAGTTGCGGATTCCGGACGGT
The DNA here is from genome assembly GCF_044657685.1 of Stegodyphus dumicola. Taxonomy (NCBI): domain Eukaryota; kingdom Metazoa; phylum Arthropoda; class Arachnida; order Araneae; family Eresidae; genus Stegodyphus; species Stegodyphus dumicola. The sequence goes on from NC_140776.1 coordinate 44,619,661, forward strand.
ACAGGAATAGTCCTAGTAAGCCGCTTGATCTTTCTGCAGGTGACAGGTGATCTCCGGATCTGCTATCACCTGTCACCTGCAGAAAGATCAAGTAGTTACAACCGATTATAGGCGAAAAGGCAGTATATAAGGTCCGATGAGGTAATACCCCACAATGCCGGCCCAAACATTAGCCGAAAGCCAACTCAGCGGTGTACGACATTGTGTTGCATGAGTGGTTTCTACTTCTCACAGATGGGCGCTACGTGCGTTGAATATTCCATGCCTTGTGAAGAATGACTCATCGGTGAACAACACATTAGCAGGGAAAAGGTGAACTGTAGCAGTTTCAAGGGGTGGGTGGCTTGGCAAATGCGGTCAAGAGCAGGAGACTGACGTTAATTACGGAAGGGGAAAGTAAACGGCTGTGTCAGGGATCATAAGGGGAGACATACTTTTTTTTTAAAAAGTGTTTTTAGGTCTCATTCAGTATCAGTATATCAGTATATCATTAACGTAATTAATGAAAGCTATTTGAAAGCAAAATAGTATTTGCATTAGTAAATTATAGTTAAGAATAATGGCTCCCATTGTTCTGATTATTACTGGAATAATTTAAAGATTAAATCCGATAGTATCTTAAGATGTTTTTGCAGTTGGAAAAACAAGAATATAACTCATTTTGATTCACCTTTCTTTTCTTTTTGAATGACGAATATCTGTTTGCCATACACGTGATCAAATAGGGAATAAGTGTTTAATCCGTAAGAGTATAAGTATTGATTAACATTTTCTATAACTACTTCTAATTGAGGCTTTCTAAGAGCAACCCCCTTAATTTTGACTCGCAGCTTTTAATTTTAGACTAAAATATGAGCATAGAATCTACCTTTAAACAATGGGATTTTTTTTAAACACTGTGGCATGAGAGTGCCTAGTAATAATAGTTTTAGCGTCGCTAAGAATCATTTTCTGGATTCTCATATTGATTTTTTTCCAAAAAATATTAAAAGCTGCAATTGACGAGTATGAGCAATGCATAATACATACATACGAGGGCAATCCCAAAAAAAGGTCTCCTATTTTTTGGGGACGTAGAGAAAGTTTTAATACGGTTGTTGGCAACACTGTTGTGAGTGGTGCCTTCTCCGCTACCACATAAGCACGCAGGCGCTTCGCTCGGATGCTCAGTCTTGGCTTGGCAGCCATTTGAAATGGAGCTCCCGACAAACGTTACCGCCAAGTGCGAAGTGCGCGCAGTTACTCGATTTTTGAACGCAAAAGGCGTTAAACCAGTTGAAATTCACCGGACGGAAGTGTATGGACAGTTGTGCATGGATGTCAAAAACGTTCGCAAGTGGCGTAGAGAGTTTACAGCCGGTCGTACTGAAATTCATGACGAAGAAAGAAGCGGGAGGCCGTCAATTGCCGACGAGACAATCGCGAAAGTTGAGGAACTCATGCGTAAAATTCGGAGGATCACTCTGGATGCTCTCTGCATTTTGGTTCCTGAGGTTTCCAGAAGCACCATCCACAGGATTTTAACGGAAAAGTTTCAATATCGGAAGGTGTGTGCAAGATGGGTGCCGCGTATGCTGACAGAAGACCACAAACGGCAACGGGCACCCAGCGATTTCCACCTGTTCCCTAAGTTGAAGGAACATTTGTCTGGACGACGGTCACCGATGATGAGGTGAAAGATGAGGTTCAACGCTTCCTGAAAAGCATGGCGGCAAGCTGGTATGACAGGGGCATTGTAAAACTGCCACAGTGTCTACAAAAATGCATCGAATGAAATGGCGATTATGTTGAAAAATAAAGCATTCTTCAATCTTTAAAGTGATGTAGCAATTATAGAAAATAAACGGTTCTTTGTATATCTAAAAATATATGAGACCTTTTTTTTTGGGATTGCCCTCGTATATAACGTAAGCATACCATAAAGAAAAATGAACCCCCAACAAAAGCTGATCGACTGCTATTGAACTCTAAAGAGGGGTTTATCAGAGGAAAAATGGCAATTAAAATCAATTACAATTCCATTTAATTGATTTTAATTATTTATTTACTGTATCGATTTATTACTTATTGTAATGGATTGGAATATTTGAATATGAATTAGCTGAATATTTAAGAAAAATATTATGACTGCGAGAATAGGAAAAAAAAAAAAAAAAATTTCTTGAATATTTACTTTCTTATAGAATGCAGATGAATTCATTTTTACTCAACGAAAATCAAAATTTAGTAGCTAATTAATCTGTCTTGTATCGAGCATTTTAGTTCAGTGATCCGTATTAATGTGCGCTTTTTTTTAAAAAAAAAATTTAAATGCTTCAAGAATAATTAGAAAAGGGCATAATTCTCCTCTTACCCTTAAATTCTTCAATAAAAAAACTGCATTTTCAGCTGTAACCAAGTGAAATAATTTTCTAAATATAATTCAAAGCATGAAAAATAAGGTACATAAACAGCTTGGAAATGGAACTAGCATTGAGATTCTCTTTAAGAAATATTGTGAAGCTTAACAAAAAGTCTACGAAGTGAAGTAATTCCGTAGAATATTTTCTAACTCTTTATGATTAAATTGCACTCAATTATACTTTATAAACGACATGTAAATACTATTTAATGTATATGTGTGGATGTGTGTGTGTGTGGCTCACTAGCGGCTGAGTCGTTGAACTCTGGCAGGTCGATCCGGGGTTCGAATCTGGATCAACGGGGATAGCTGTATTGGCGTTTTCGAGGTTTTCCCCACGTGTAACGTGCATAAGAGTCAGTTTTGCTTAGAAAGTTCTCCACGAGGCACCTGTTCGATGTTATGCAAATTGTATTTCTTTCTTTGTACCGAGGAACGGCGCAGACGCAAATCGTTAGGTTTTTAAAGCTCGCGTTTAGAGCTTTGAGGTTGCTGTGAATTACTGGAGTTTCAACTAAGCAGAGGTTCTTCTGAGTTTGTGTTGGTAAGCCGCCACTGAAGTCGGAGTTTGTGTGGTCTTCGCCGTTCCTCAACTAACTTACTGTTTGAAAATCAATAAAGAAGTTTCGGTCAACGTTATGACTCTGAGGTTTTTTTGGGTTCTATGCTGAAGTAATATCAAGTCAATTTACAGTCCAATATTTTTAACAACGGATCGTACATGGTTTTTGGTCCGTCGAGCCGGAGTCGCAGTAAATTTGGTGAGTCAGTGTGTTTTTTTATCTTTCTTATTAGATAATGGAATTTACAACGCTTAAGACTAAAAAGCGTGTAGCTAAAGCTAAGTTAAGTAAACTGAAAGAGAAAATTACAGTGACTTACGATTCTGCTGATGTTGATCAGTTAGAACTTTTTAAATCTAGATTAAATAGTTTAATGACCGAACTTTCGGATATTTTTAGTAACATATTTGTAGTGTGTGAAGAAAAAGATATTGATGTATTTATAGAAGAACAACAGGTCATACAAGATACAGTTGATGAATTAATTTTAATGCTAACCAGAGTTAAGAATGTTAAAGACATTAGTGTGGAAACTAAATCTTGTGAAATAGCGAGTATACGCTTACCTAAGCTAACTCTTCCTGTATTTAGTGACAGTACTGAAGAATGGTTATCATTTTCTGATTTATTTAAAACGGCGATAGTGGATAATGACCGTTTATCAGGTGCACAAAAGCTACAATATTTAAAGGGTTCTTTAAAAGGAGATGCTTTGCGGATTGTTCAAGCTTTAACTATTTCGAAATAGCGTGGCATTTATTGTGTCAAAGATTTTCACATAAGAGAGAATTACTTTCATAGTTATTAAAGAAAATCTTGTATTTACCAAATTTACAATCTGAAATTCCTAGTCAGATATTAGCGTTATTAGACACTGTAAGAGAGTGTGTATGTTCGTTTGAAAATCTAGGCTTCAAAGTGGAACAATTCGCGGGTACTATTTTAATGTTAACAGTACAGTTTAAATTGGATTCTTCGACGAGAGGATGGTGGGAAAGAACATTAAAGAGTGAGGACATACCAACACTTAATAATCTGCTAGAGTTCTTGAAATCTCATGCCAGAACCTTGCAAGCAGGTAAAACGCAAGGTGTTAAAAAACAAGTTACAAAAGACAAATTAACTTCATTGGCTTCAGAGACTCGCGCGCAGTGTACGTATTGTAAAGCCGGTCATTCAGTTTTTAAATGTAATAAGTTTTTAAATTTGAATGTTCAGGAACGCGTTAATTTTGTCAAGAGAAATAATGTTTGTTTTAATTGTTTGGTTTCAAATCATAAAGCTTTCGAGTGTAGAAGTACACATAAATGTAAAAACTGCTTTAAAAATCATCACACACTACTGCATTTCGAAAGAGTTCAAAATGAACCAAAGGCACGTAAAGGAGTTACGAACAGTTCGAATGAATTAAAGCCATTTTTCCCTGGGCCAGAAACTCGCGCTCAATCGGCTGGGTCAGGGAAGAATATCGCAAGTTCTAGTCCAGTAATTAAATATTGTGTTTCAGACTTTAATTTTCAGAGTGAAGTTTTATTATGTACGGCTGTTATTAAAGTGTTAGATTCATCGGGTGAATACCAATTGTGTAGAGCCCTCCTTGACCCTGGCAGTCAAGCAAGCCTGATTTCAGAAGATTGTGTACAAAGGCTAGGGTTAGCAAGAAGAAATGCCAAAGTTTTTATTTCATGTTTAGGGTCTTTGGATACGAAAACTAATGGAATTACGGAAATAAACTTCGTTCCGCATTTTCCGGCGAAAGTGCCATTTAAAACACCAGTATTTATCATCAATAGAATTATTGGAACTTTGCCGCATTTTACATTGGATAAGAAGTACGTTGAGGAATATAATGATTTAATGTTAGCAGATCCAGCATTTTACAAAAGTGGGCCTGTTGATATACTTTTAGGCGTAGATATTGCCTTACCTCTTTTAAAGGGAGAAATAATTAAATGCGAAGAAGGTAAACCGGTAGCTTTGTATGGATCTTAAGTTTTACTAACGTTTATTTTATTTTAAATCTTTACTATCACTTCTTATTTTCTACTTCCGGCCAGAATTAAAAGCGTTAACTTATTTATGCAAAATTTGTCTGGCGAACGCCAAGTACTTAAGTTGTGGCCTTTTGCCAAGCGAGAGAGAGGAAGGAGTTAGTCGAAGCAGGCCGCTTGCCTTAGAAGTTTTACTCGGTTGCTGTTTGCCTTCCAGGCCAGAGGTTTAATTCTCGTGATAATTTTAAACGTATTGTAGTGTTAACAGTTCTCTGTACTACATACGGCTTCCTGTTAATATCCGGCCAATCTTACACGTAGGCCCTTGTTGATTATTCCAAATTTAAGTTAGAGTTTAGTTATATTTTATATTCTTACGTTCAGACCACAAGTAGTTGGTCTCTGTATTCCGAAGTACGGAAATTATTGTAAAGAGTGAAAAATAAAGGGTTTTGTATACCCTTCCTGTGTATCTTGTCTACTTCCCATAATTATTGAACATAGCTTTAGTAAGCTCCCTGTTCCGAGTCAGGTCTCTGCATGTTCCCAAAGAAAGTAAAACGGAACATTGAACCTGATAGTGGCGCCCAACGAAGAAGAATAACCATGGCCGAGTTTCAAGAAGAACCTGTGCTGCCTGCAGAAGCGGCTCAGAATCCAGAAATGCCAGCTGCCGCCCTGGAAGGATTTGGTTACATCGTCCAGACCGTGCGCGCTTCGATGAAACCAGAAGCAACATTTAATGGAAACTCACCAGTAACCAGCTTTTTGGAAAAATTGGATGACCACTTCATGCTCCACCCCGTGCACGAGTTTCAAAAAGTTACCTTAGCTACCAGCGCTTTGAGGGGCCAAGCGATTAACTGGTTCAAATGTATAGGCAGAAGTCTCTTGGGTCAAGCAGGAAGTCCCACCTATACTTACGAGAATTTCAAGACTGCCCTAGTAAAAGCCTTCCCTGTCGTAAGGGATCGTGCGAAATTAGAAACGGAACTTTTCAGCATATATCAGCAAAGAATCGAAAATCTCTCAAGCTTTATTTTAAGAAAAATTCACGTCTTTAAACTCTTGTATTTAAACCGTCCGGATCCTGAGATAATTCAAGTGATTTTGCCGAGGTTACTTCCCCAAGTGCAAGACTTTATTGAATTAAGGAATCCGACTACACTGGAAAAGTTATTTCAGCTAGCAATCCAGTTTGAAAGTAGAAGAACGGCGGACATTGAAAGAAGACGCCAATATCAACAACGAAACCAATTTGGTGCGCCAAGACCACAGCAAAGTCAAGCACACAGCTACGGGAGCAAAGCGAATCAGTGGCAAGGAAACCCGAGCATTCAAAAACAGCCGGCGAACGTCGACGGTTCAATAGCAATCCAGGAAAAAAGTCTCAAGGCCAGTGGAAAAGGAAGGAAAGCATGGAAATGAAAAATGATTTAAACTAAAACGGATTTCTGCTGACGGGAGGGTGCGGAAATCCGAAGGCCAAGAAAACCCTCTTCCTTCAAGTTAAATACAGTAATGGTGAAAAATTTGACTCTTCCGAAGATTGAAGTGTTGGTGAATAATATCCCAGCCACCGCACTCCTGGATACAGGCGCGCAGTGTTCCTGTGTGGCAGAAGATTTTTTTAGGAAATATTTTCGTAAATATCGCATATATAATTCGGATAATACGACAGTGTTAGCTGCGCAAGGAGAAAAATGTAAGTGCATAGGTAAATTACTACTATACATCCGTATCGAGGTCGAACAAGTAAAGGTTATGTTTTTCATAGTAAAGAATCTGCAAGCACATATTATCTTAGGAATAGATTTTCTTTCAGAGGCACAAGCAACGCTGGATTTTAATGAAGCGTCCCTTAAGCTGACGATGAAACCAGTTCGAGAAGAAAAGGCTGAACCGCCGATGTTAAACTTTGACCACCTGCCTAATGAAGAGCAACGAAGAATCCGACAAGTGGTAAGTGAATTTGCTTCGTTATTTAGTGATATTCCAGGATTTGCTCAGGTTACTAACCATAGTATTGACACAGGAGATTCAATGCCAGTTCGCCACAAAGCATACCGGTATGATAAGAATAATGAAAAAATTATAGAATGGCATATCACCGATATGCTACGTAAAAAGATCATAACGCCCATCTCAAGTAGTTATGCTAGCCCGCTGGTTTTATGTAAGAAAAATAATGACTATCCATTGACACATCCAAAAAGGTGGCGATTCGCTATTGACTATCGTAAATTAAACTCCATAACTAAATATCCGGTATATCCGTTACCTATTATTGAAGAAATTCTGAGGAATATAACATCGACCAGATATATGACGACTTTAGACTTAACGACTGGTTATTTTCAAATAGGGGTTAGGCCTGAGGACGTGCCTAAGACTGCTTTTATAACCAAGTCTGGCACTTATGCATTTCTGCGTATGCCGTTTGGCCTTTCAGGGGCACCGGCAACATTTCAGCGATGTATGGACATTGTGTTAAGGCCTGTTCTTGGAAAGTCCACATTTATCTATTTAGACGATATCATTATTACTAGTGATAATCTCGACCAACATGTACAGGATTTAAGACAGGTGTTTTCTTTATTAAATGAGGCCGGTCTAAAAGTTAATGTCGCAAAGTGCAAATTTGCAGCCCCTGAATTAAAATATTTAGGTTACAAAATATCTCAGAAAGGAATCGAGACAGACGAATCAAAAATAATCGCTGTACAAAAGTATCCGACTCCAAACACCGCGAAGAAGGTCTCTTCTTTTCTAGCACTTTGTTCATATTATAGGTCCTTTATAAAAGATTTTGCAGCTATTGCTGAACCATTGTTAAAATTAAAAAGGAAAAAGGCAAGATTCTCGTGGACGGCCGAAGCCAATAGTGCGTTCGAAAAATTAAAGCAAGCATTAACGCAAGCCCCTGTGTTGAAATTTCCTGAAAAGGATGAGAATTTAGAAATTTCTGCGGATGCTTCGGATTATGCGGTAGGAGCGGTACTTTCACAAAATCAGCAGCCCGTGGCATGTTTTAGCCGAACTTTAAATCAAACACAAAGAAACTATTCCGCGACCGAGAGAGAGGCACTTGCAGTTCTGTTAGCAGTGCAAAAGTTCCGAGTCTATTTTGGAAAGGCGCCAATAGCAGTGTACTCTGATCATGCGGCGGTAACTAGATTGTACTCAGGGAGAAACTTATCCCCAAGGTTAATAAAATGGGCACTCAAGCTACAAGACTATAATCTGGTAATCAAGCATACCCCCGGAAAGGAAAATATCGTAGCAGATGCCCTATCCAGAATTAAAATAGACGAACAAGGAAATACCGTAAAGGTGGCAATGCTTACAGCATGTACAATAAATTCCCGAGAAACTGTAATAACCGAACTGGGTAAGGATCCTGAATTTAAAAACATTTATGAGTATTTAAAGGATCCTGAAAATTTTAGCCACCAAGATATTGTGGCGATAAGAAATAGGGCGGCCCATTACGAACTAATAGATGGTCTATTATTTTATACAAAAACTACGAATTCCAACAGCGAATTTCGACCTGTTATCCCAGCTAGTCTCAGATTAAATATCCTGCAGCGGTTGCATGACAGCCCTTTAGCTTCTCATGCTGGTATTCGAAAAACTATACTACGCGTACGCGAGGCACTCTATTTTCCTGAACTGCAAAAGTTAACAAGGGCGTATGTCCAGTCCTGCCCAACATGTCAAGCAGTTAATTATATTAATTTCCGCTAGGCCGGGTTTCTAAATAGTATTAAATCCGAATTTCCAAATGAAATAATTGGCATCGATTTATTGGGCCCTTTCCCAAAAAGTCAGTTAAATAAAAGTCGGTATCTCCTTGTTATGGTTGATCATTTTAATAAGTGGACCGAAATTGTTCCCTGAAAACGAGCCTCCGCGAAATTAGTTACTGATTCTATTTTAAATAAATATATTTTAAAATACGGGGCGTCCCTAAAAGTTATATCGGATAATGGTCCTCAATTTGTAAGTAATGTATTTGAAGACATGTGCCAAAAACTGGGCATACGTCCTTTAAAAATGGTCCCGTATCGGCCACAATCAAATATAGCGGAACGGGTCAATAGAAATATAGTCAAAATTATCCGTAGTTATGTTAAAAATTTACATAAAAGCTGGGATAACTATGTCAATGAATTTGCTTTCGCCCTTAGGACCGCAAAACATGATACAACGGGCAAAACTCCTGCTGAGTTATTTTTAGGCAGAAATATTATAACGCCGTTAGATAAATTATTTTATGTGCAATAAAGAGCCCCAGAATTTAAAATGGGTAATATGGAAAAATTAATTAAAGAAGCAAAAAAGAATACTGAAGTAGCACAGAGAAAACAAAAACTATATTATGATTTGAAACGACGGGGAGTAACTTATAAAGTAGGGGATGAAGTGTTAAAAATTAAGCATTCACTTTCTTCAGCACCAGAAGATAAAACTGCCAAATTTTTTCCACGATTTGAAGGACCATATGTCATAGAAAAAATAACTCACGCTGTAGTGGTGTTAAAAGCCAGGAATGGCGAAACATGCTCCGCAAACATTGATCAAATAAAACCCTACTATGATCGTAATAAAATGCAAATTTTCAAAGATCTTTTGCAGGATCCGGCATGGCAGACACGGCAGGCACAAGCTTCAGAGGTGGAACAACGTCAAGCACAAGGACAAGCCATTAGGAGGCAGGAGCAATTGAAAAGAAAGATTCCCCGTTGGAAAATTGAAGGTAACAAGAAAAAGAAGCCATTCCACCGTCCAGAAAAGAGAGCTCACGAACACCCCCAGAATGAAGAAGGGAGAAGTACGACGAATCCAAAGAAAGCCAGGAGAAATAACGGCAAATATAACCCGACTACCAAACGGAAGATCAACTCATCGGACAGGACTCTCTGCAGCAAATGTCGCCGAACTGCGGAAGGGCCACCAGCGGCGGAGGAAAAGTTACAAGGAAAATTTGAACGGCCAGCAACGAGGTCCAAGCAGGAACGCGAAAGAAGTGTCCCATTTCCGCCAAGACCAGCTGCCATCAAACGGCCAAAACCACAGGCAGAGGCGAAAAAGAAAGTATTCAAGGGTGACCGAACTGGAGGAAAAAGAAAGCTTCTAGAGGAAGGCACTGAAGGGCGAGCCCGCACAAGAAGGAGGATAAATCACACAACTATCTGCAATACCTTTAAAGACTGGGCCCAGAAAAGTATGTCCGAATATCACAAAGATAAGTAAAATTTTATGTTACTTTGCAAACTTAAGTTAATCTTTCATTCTTACTGCAAGTGGCAGATTTCAAGAAGTTTTACCTCATGCGAGGTCTACCTTTATCGCCAAAAGGGCGAGAAATGAGTTCTTACCGATTTTGGTATTATGTTTTTCAATTACTCGCGCGTAAAATTAAAAGTTGATGTATAATAGCGTTGTGTAAAGACTTAAATATTGTAAAAAGTTATTGTATAAATTTTATTTAAAACATTCTAGCAAGAAAGAAGTTTTAGTCTGAAAGACTTTTTGAAGTGTATTATTTCAATGTAGAAAGAATTGGCACTTGCTTTGAAAAGAATAGAAGTTAACAATGTACTACTAATGTATGTTTCCAAATGTGTAAAATTAACGGCATGTTAATATGTTTTTATATACAATGTGAACTGTTATTTTAAATGTTAAGAAATACCGTGATATGGTAAAAGTGAAAGTAATGTTAAAATTTTTTTTATTCGTGTGACTGTAAAAAGACTAAAGCATGGCGAATATGTGGTAAAGGTTGAATGATGTAGTTAGGCTCTCTGACGCTACACTTTAGAGTTAGCCACTTTTAGAATAGTACCTCAGGGTTTAGAGTTGAAATTAGGGTGTGTTAAGAGGTCTTGTTATGTTGAATTTTAACACGTTAGTGTTTTGATTGTAGGAGGAAGTGTGGAACACGTATACATAAACACATTCGTGTTTGGTGTTCTTTTACAACACATGTCAGAGAGCACGGGGAGAGATAATTAAAATAGTCATGAATGAAATAAGAATGTTAAGAGAAGTATAATTGGATATGTTACTTGCCATTTCATTGTGTAACATTTCATTAAACTAGTTTTCCTTCCAGATCTCTGGAAGGAACCAGAATTGAATAAAAGCTCCTGTTTAGATGCAGTACAGATGAAAAAAAATTGTTGTATATCCGGGGAGCTGCTATTGTAAAAAAAAAAAAAAAAAAAATTCTTTCTTTTAAATTTCTAGTTTCTAGCGAAGTATGTTTGTAAAAGATTGGCCTCGCGTTAGATTCTAGAGCTAAGAGTTTTCAACAAGGTCGTTTTAGACCTCAGTTTCAAACTAATTAACTCTGGCGGGAAGTATGTAAGGATCTTAAGTTTTTATTTTCTACTTCCGGCCAGAATTAAAAGCGTTAACTTATTTATGCAAAATTTGTCTGGCGAACGCCAAGTACTTAAGTTGTGACTTTTTGCCAAGCGAGAGAGAGGAAGGAGTTAGTCGAAGCAGGCCGCTTGCCTTAGAAGTTTTACTCGGTTGCTGTTTGCCTTCCAGGCCAGAGGTTTAATCCTCGTGATAATTTTAAACGTATTGTAGTGTTAACAGTTCTCTGTACTACATACGGCTTCCTGTTAATATCCGGCCAATCTTAGACGTAGGCCCTTGTTGATTATTCCAAATTTAAGTTAGAGTTTAGTTATATTTTAATTCTTACGCTCAGACCACAAGTAGTTGGTCTCTGTATTCCGAAGTACGGAAATTATTGTAAAGAGTGAAAAATAAAGGGTTTTGTATACCCTTCGTCTGTATCCTGTCTACTTACCACAATTAGTGAACATAGCTTTAGTAAGCTCCCTGTTCCGAGTCAGGTCTGTGCATGTTCCCAAAGAAAGTAAAACGGAACATTGAACCTGATAGCTTCTCGTACTGAACTAGGATGGATTATTTCAGGTAGTGTGAATAATTCAACAGAAATTAATCCTACTATCTATGTTAACAATATACAAGTGGAAACTGATCAGATGCTGTCTGACTTTTGGAAATTGGATGCTGTACCTACGTTTGACATGCTTACTAAATCGGAGAGAACATGTGAAGATTATTTCAAATCTACATATACGAGAGAGGAAAGTGGGGTATATACTGTGAAATTACCGTTTCACTCTCCGCCTTCTCAGCTTGGAGATTCCAGACAATTAGCTATGCGTAGATTCCAATCTTTAGAAAATTCACTTCTAAAAAGGCCTCAGATATATGAACAGTATAAGGATTTCATGAGGGAATACCTTGAGCTGAGACATATGGAGGGAGTGCCTGAGGGAGAGATTCTTATTGACTCTACGTATTACATGCCTCATCATGCCGTATTAAAGGAATCAAGTACTACGACTAAACTGAGAGTTGTTTTCGATCCTTCAGCTAAAACGTCATCGGGTCTTTCATTGAATAATATTTTGATGGTTGGGCCAAGAGTTCAGCAAGAACTGTTTCCAATTCTTCTACGGTTTAGAACTCACAAAATTGCAGTATGTGCCGATGTTGAGAAGATGTTCAGACAAATTCGTGTCCACCCAGAAGATACAAATTGGCAACGAATGCTTTGGAGGAATAGTCCTAGTGAGCCCTTGAGTACATTTAGATTAGTGACACTTACATATGGGACTGCCTGTGCGCCATATTTGTCTACTAGAGTAATGAAACAACTTGCATTAGATGAACAAGTGAGATTTCCTTTAGCATCAAAAATTGCCCTTCGTGATTTTTATGTTGATGATTTGCTTTCAGGAGCACAAAGTGAAGAGGAAGCGAATGTTCTAGTTCAGCAGTTGAATGAAATGATGAAAAGGGGTGGATTTCGCTTAAGGAAGTGGATTTCAAACAGTTCAGCTATTTTAGAGAATATTCCCGAGTGCTTACGAGAATCCAATATTTCTCTTGAAATAAACAGTGACAAAAAAGTAAAAGTATTGGGAATTAATTGGAACAACTCTAGTGATACGTTTCATTTTTCGGTATGCATAAGTGATAAAGAGTTTACTAAAAGGACTATTTTATCAGAAGTAGCCAAAATCTTTGACCCAATGGGATGGTTAGCGCCAACAATAATATACGCGAAAATATTATTACAAGAGTTATGGAACTTACAGCTGGGTTGGGATGAACTCGTTGATAAGAGAATAAGTAGAAAATGGAAGCGTTTCTATCTAGAATTGCCCTTATATTCAAGCTTACAATTTCCGAGGTATGTCTTGAGTCCGAAGGCAGTAGTTATAGAAATCAATGCTATCTGCGACGCTTCAGAAAAGGCTTATTGTGCAGTCATCTATCTCCGAACAATCAACCTTGATTCGTCAGTCAAAGTCAGCCTTCTGACATCGAAAACCAGAGTAGCGCCCTTAAAAACACAGTCTCTTCCGAGACTAGAGTTGTGTGCTGCGTTACTTTTAACCAACCTCTTACATGCAGTATTATTATGCATAGAACTGCCTATTAGCAATATTGTTACGAATTCGGTACTTAAAAAGCTAATGTTAGTTCAATTATAAATTAATTGGTTTTATTTCCCGCGCAGTGCAGCGCGGGAAATTAAAAGAAGCATATTAAAAGAAGAAAGCTAAGCCGAAAAATTAAAAATACAAGAGCGCGTGCATTAAATAAAAAAATATCTCTTTTTGATTTCGAGAAAGTACTGGAAAATTCTAGTGCGTGATTTTAAAAGCTTATAAAAGGAGGAAAACATCTCAGTTCGTAGTAGTTGTTGCTTAGTTTGTTGTTGTTTAGAAAACTGCTCTTGTTGATTGTAGCGAATTCGCGGATTAGCTTTCTTTAGCTGTTTTGAATTACGTTCTATTGGACATTTGAGTAGTTAAAAGATAACTACTGTGAGATATTGTAATACTGCATGATAATTTGAGAAAATTTAAGCATTTGTGTTGTGATAATAATAAATTTTTGTTCATTTTTCATCGGATTTGTGCATTCATTTCATAACGAACCCGTACGCACGCAACAGTTTTTGGTGTCAGAAGTGGGATTTGAATGCCAATAACAAGAGCGATGGAAGAGCAATTAAGGCAGTTAATATCAGCCTTTGCCTTATTTAAAGAAGAAATGAAATTCGGCCAGGAATCCGTTAAGGACGAAATGAAAGCCGTTCAAGCTGGTCAAGAAAAGATTGAAGCATGTCAAGAAGAAATGAAAAGAGAAATTACCTGCATAATAGAAAATAAATTTGAAGCTATGGAAGGCAGAATTGACACAGTTGAAAATAAAGTTGGACAAATTGAAGAAAAAGTTTCTTTCGTAAAGATCAAATTGAAGAAAGAGTTTCTTCGGTGAAAGAAGAAATAGAAAAAAAAAGTTTCTTCTGTAAAAGAACTCTCCGCACTGATCATGCATCATTGACCTGGCTTTTAAATTTCAAGAATCCTGAGGGTCAAATAGCCAGGTGGATACAGAGACTCCAAGAATATGACATCACTATCCGTCATCGTAAGGGATCATCACACGGAAACGCCGACGCCCTGTCTAGAAGACCTTGCCAAGAAAGATGCTGATATTGTTCCAGGGTGGAAGCGAAATACGAGCTGCTGACTCCGGTTGCAAGACAAATTACAACATCAACATCGGCTGATCGAGAACCGTGGAGTGATGATGAAGTCAGGAAAGACCAGCTGGAAGACCGCGACATTAAACCCATAATTGATTTAATGGAGTCATCAACCAGAAAACCAACCTGGCAGGACATTTCTGTCTGTAGTCCTACAACCAAACAGTATTGGGCACTCTGGGATTCACTTCACATTCGAAACGGCGTCTTATACCGGAAATTTGAATCGGATGATGGGAAGACGTTCCGATGGCAGCTGATACTTCCAAGATCCCGCATTTTTGATGTCCTTAAAGAACTACATAACAGCCCTACGGGAGGTCACTTTGGAATAATGAAGACCTTACAGAGAGTTCGTGAGCGCTTTTACTGGAATAATGCAAAGGATGACGTGCAAAAGTGGTGCCGATCCTGCGATGCCTGTGCAGGTCGGAAAGGACCGAAGAGACGCAGCCGAGGCAAGCTGCAACGTTACAACGTAGGGGCGCCTTTTGAACGTATCGCCTTTCACATCTTAGGACCTCTGCCACGAACTGCTGATGGCAACAAATACATACTCGTTGTCATTGATTACTTCACCAAATGGCCTGAAGCGTAATTGAAAGCCTGTTGAAGCCTGTTCCTGATCAAGAGGCTGTCACAGTAGCTGAGGTAATGATACAGCACTGGATTTCCAGGTTCGGAGTGCCTCTTCAGTTCGATCAGGGAAGGAATTTTGCCTCGGCAGTAATCAAAGAACTATGCAAACTACTCGGCATTGACAAAATTCAAACGACGCCATTGCATCCCCAGTCGGACGGCATGGTAGAGAGGTTCAATCGAACCATCCTTAATAACCTCTCATTAGTGGTTTCCAGAAACCAATAAGACTGGGACAAGAAATTACCACTCTTTTTACTGGCTTACCCCAGTGCTGTCCACGAGACTACCGGCTATTCTCCATCACAAATGCTCTTCGGTCGTGATCTTCGTCTGCCTTGTGATCTATTGTTTGGCCGCCCTCCGGATGCTCCTTCATCGTCTGAGGAATATATTCAAGATCTCCAGGCCCGGTTTGAAGTGATGGACAACTTTGCACGAGAGCGAGTCAACTTGGCGACGGAGAAGATGAAGACCCGATACGACACAAGAGCTACTGAACATCAATTCCACGAAGGAGACAAGGTGTGGTTGTGGAATCCGATTCGACGGAAAGGAATCTGTCCGAAATTACAGTCATCTTGGGATGGCCCGTACACAGTCCTAAACAGGCTGAATGACGTCGTGGTTCGGATTCGTAAGTCTTCGAACTCTAAACCTAAAGTCGTTCATTACGACAGGTTAGCACATTACTATGGCCATAGTACGTAATGTAAATAATTGTAAATAGTGTAAGACCATGGTCCTTTTTGCTTCTAAATGTGTATTTAGTAATTGATTTGTATTTTGCATTTGATTTGTATTTTGTATTTGATTTGTTTTATTTATTGCATTTATTGTTCATGTTGTTTATTATTGTAATGTAATGCTTATTATTGCATTCATGCTTTAGTTGTAAGTTTGGCTTCCAGTCCAGGGATTGTACTGCCCGAGACGTGCAGTCCTTGGGAAAGGGGCAGTGTTACGAATTCGGTACTTAAAAAGCTAATGTTAGTTCAATTATAAATTAATTGGTTTTATTTCCCGCGCAGTGCAGCGCGTGACGAATATTAAAAGAAGAAAGCTAAGCCGAAAAATTAAAAATACAAGAGCGCGTGCATTAAATAAATAAATACCTTTTTTTGATTTCGAGAAAGTACTGGAAAATTCTAGCGCGTGATTTTAAAAGCTTATAAAAGGAGGAAAACATCTCAGTTCGTAGTAGTTGCTTAGTTTGTTGTTGTTTAGAAAACTGCTCTTGTTGATTGTAGCGAATTCGCGGATTAGCTTTCTTTAGCTGTTTTGAATTACGTTCTATTGGACATTTGAGTAGTTAAAAGATAACTACTGTGAGATATTGTAATACTGCATGATAATTTGAGAAAATTTAAGCATTTTTGTTGTGATAATAATAAATTTTTGTTCATTTTTCATCGGACTTGTGCATTCATTTCATAACGAACCCGTACGCACGCAACAATATTTACGCATGGACCGACTCGCGGGTTACATTGGCATGGGTTTCATCCGAACCTCGCCGTTGGCTACCTTTTGTGGCAAATCGAGTTGCAAAAATCCAGGAAGCTGTTTCAGGTATTCAATGGAATTATGTTGCTGGGAAAGAAAATCCTGCAGACTGTGGGACCAGAGGTTTTATTCCATCAGAATTCTTACAATGTGAGTTATGGGTGAAGGTACCGCAGTGGTTAAACGAATCCCTAATTCATGTACAGCAAAATTCAAGTGTAGAATTAGAGAGTGAAGTTATGTTGAAGGAATTGAAAAAGAGTTTCAGTTCAAATGTTTCCAAATTTGAAGAGCCTAGTGTGTTTTCAAGATTTTCATGATGGTTAAAGTTATGTCGAGTGTTAGCGTGGTGTTTAAGATTTAGAAATAATTGTAGTAAGTTACCTACAGAGCGTATAAAGGGTTATTTATCTACTGGAGAATTCTGTGAAGTTGTAAGGATCTTTAGTTTTACTAACGTTTATTTTATTTTAAATCTTTACTATCACTTCTTATTTTCTACTTCCGGCCAGAATTATAAGCGTTAAGGTTTTTATGCAAAGTTTGTCTGGCGAACGCCAAGTATTTAAGTTGTGGCCTTTTGCCAAGCGAGAGAGAGGAAGCAGTGAGTTCGAAGCAGGCCGCTTACCTTAGAAGTTACGCAGTTGCTTGTTGCCTTCCAGGCCAGAGGTTTTAATCCTCTTGATAACTTTTAAACGTATTGTAGTGTTCTCAGTTATCTGTACTACATACGCCTCCCTGTTAATATAAGGCCAATCTTCCACGTTTATTATTCTAAAGTTAAATTACAGTTTAGTTTTATTTTTATACTTTTACGTTAGACCCCCGAGTAGCGGGTCGGTGTATTCCGAAGTACGGAAGTTATTGTATATAGAGAAAAATAAAGGGTTTTGTATACCCTTCGTCTGTATCCTGTCTACTTACCACAATTAGTGAACATAGCTTTAGTAAGCTCTCTGTTCCGAGTCAGGTCCTTGTATGTTCCCGAAGAAGGTAAGAAGGAACATTGACCCTGATAGTGGCGCCCAACGAAGAAGAATAACCATGGCCGAGTTTCAAGAAGAACCTGTGCTGCCTGCAGAAGCGGCTCAGAATCCAGAAATGCCAGCTGCCGCCCTGGAAGGATTTGGTTACATCGTCCAGACCATGCGCGCTTCGATGAAACCAGAAGCATCATTTAATGGAAACTCACCGGTAACCAGTTTTTTGGAAAAATTGGATGACCACTTCATGCTCTACCCCGTGCACGAGTTTCAAAAAGTTACATTAGCTACCAGCGCTTTGAGGCGCCAAGCGCTTAACTGTTTCAAATGTATAGGCAGAAGTCTCTTGGGTCAAGCAGGAAGTCCCACCTATACTTACGAAAATTTCAAGACTGCCCTACTAAGAGCCTTCCCTGTTGTAAGGGATCGTGCGAAATTAGAAACGGAACTTTTCAGTATATATCAACAAAGAATCGAAAACCTCTCGAGCTTTATTTTAAGAAAAATTCACGTTTTCAAGCTCTTGTATGGAAACCGTCCGGATCCTGAAATAATTCAAGTGATTTTGCCGAGGTTACTACCCCAAGTGCAAGACTTTATTGAATTAAGAAATCCGACTACACTGGAAAAGTTATTTGAGCTAGCAATCCAGTTTGAAAGTAGAAGAACGGCGGACGTCGAAAGAAGACGCCAATATCAACAGCGAAACCAATTTGGTACGCCAAGACTAGAGCAAACTCAAACACACGGCTACGGAGGCAAAGCGAATCAGTGGGCAAGGAAACCCGAGCATTCAAAATCAGCCGGCGAACGTCGACAGTTCAATAGCAATCCAGGAAAAAAGTCTCAAGGCCAGTGGAAAAAGAAGGAAAGCACGGAAATGAAAAATAATTTAAACTAAAACGGATTTCTGCTGACGGGAGGGTGCGGAAATCCGAAGGCCACGAAAACCCCTCTTCCTTCAAGTTAAATACAGTAATGGTGAAAAATTTGACTCTTCCGAAGATTGAAGTGTTGGTGAATAATATCCCAGCCACCGCACTCCTGGATACCGGCGCGCAGTGTTCCTGTGTGGCAGAAGAATTTTTTAGGAAGTATTTTCGCAAATACCGCATATATAATGCGGATAATACGACAGTGTTAGCGGCGCAAGGAGAAAAATGTAAGTGCGTAGGTAAAGTACCTTTGTATATCCGTATCAAGGACGAACAAGTAAAGGTGATGTTTTTTATAGTAAAGAATCTGCAAGCACATTTAATTTTAGGAATAGATTTTCTTTCAGAAGCACAAGCTACGCTGGGTTTTAATGAAGCGTCCCTTAAGCTGAGAATGAAACCAGTTCGTACAGAAAACGCTGAACCGCCGATGTTAAAACTCGACCACCTCCCTAATGACGAGCAAGGAAGAATCCGACAAGTGGTAAGTGAATTTGTTTCGTTATTTAGTGATATTCCAGGATTTACTCAGGTTACTAACCATAGTATTGACACCGGAGATGCAATGCCAGTTCGTCAAAAACCATACCGGTATGATAAGAATAAGGAAAAAATTATAGAATGGCATATTACCGATATGCTACGTAAAAAGATCATAACGCCCATCTCAAGTAGTTATGCTAGCCCGCTGGTTTTATGTAAGAAAAATAATGACTATCCATTGACACATCCAAAAAGGTGGCGATTCGCTATTGACTATCGTAAATTAAACTCCATAACTAAATATCCGGTATATCCGTTACCTATTATAGAAGAAATTCTAAGGAACATAAAATCAACCAAATTTATGACGACTTTAGACTTAACGACTGGTTATTTTCAAATAGGGGTGAGGCCTGAGGACGTGCCTAAGACTGCTTTTATAACCAAGTCTGGCACTTATGCATTTTTGCGTATGCCGTTTGCCCTTTCAGGGGCACCGGCAACATTTCAGCGATGCATGGACATTGTGTTAAGACCTGTTCTTGGAATGTCCACATTTATATATTTAGACGATATCATTATTACTAGTGATAATCTCGACCAACATGAACAGGATTTAAGACAGGTGTTTTCTTTATTAAATGAGGCCGGTCTAAAAGTTAATGTCGAAAAGTGCAAATTTGCAGCCCCTGAATTAAAATATTTAGGTTACAAAATATCTCAAAAAGGGATCGAGACAGATGAATCAAAAATAATCGCTGTAAAAAAGTAGCCAACTTTAAATCAAACACAAAGAAACTATTCCGCGACCGAGAGAGAGGCACTTGCAGTTCTGTTAGCAGTGCAAAAGTTCCGAGTCTATTTTGGAAAGGCGCCGATAACAGTGTACTCTGATCATGCGGCGGTAACTAGATTGTACTCAGGGAAAAATTTATCCCCCAGGTTAATAAGATGGGCACTCAAGCTGCAAGAATATAATCTGGTAATCAAGCATACCCCCGGAAAGGAAAATATCGTAGCAGATGCCCTATCAAGAATTAAAATAGACGAACAAGGAAATACCGTAAAGGTGGCAATGCTTACAGCATGTACAATAAATTCCCGAGAAACTATAATAACCGAACTGGGTAAGGATCCTGAGTTTGGAAGCATTTATGAGTATTTGAAGCATCCTGAAAATTTTAGCCACCAAGATATTGTGGCGATAAGAAATAGGGCGGCCCATTACGAACTAATAGATGGTCTATTATTCTATACAAAAACTACGAATTCCAACAACGAATTTCGACCTGTTATCCCAGCTAGTCTTAGATTAAATATCCTGCAGGAGCTCCATGACAGCCCTTTAGCTTCTCATGCTGGTATTCGAAAAACTATCCAACGCGTACGCGAGGCAGTCTACTTTCCTGAACTGCAAAAGTTAACAAAGGCGTATGTCCAGTCCTGCCCAACATGTCAAGCAGTTAATTATATTAATTTCCGCTAGGCCGGGTTTCTAAATAGTATTAAATCCGAATTTCCAAATGAAATAATTGGCATCGATGTATTGGGCCCTTTCCCAAAAAGTCAGTTAAATGAAAGTCGCTATCTCCTTGTTATGGTTGATCATTTTAGTAAATGGACCGAAATTGTTCCCTTAAAACGAGCCTCCGCGAAATTAGTTACTGATTCTATTTTAAATAAATACATTTTAAAATACGGGGCGCCCCTAAAAGTTATATCGGATAATGGTCCTCAATTTGTAAGTAATATATTTGAAGACATGTGCCAAAAACTGGGCATACGTCATTTAAAAATGGTCCCGTATCGGCCGCAATCAAATATAGCGGAACGGGTCAATAGAAATATAGTGAAAATTTTCCGTAGTTATGTTAAAAATTTTCATAAAAGCTGGGATAACTATGTCAATGAATTTGCTTTCGCCCTTAGGACCGCAAAACATGATACAACGGGCAAAACTCCTGCTGAGTTATTTCTAGGCAGAAAGATTATAACACCGTTAGATAAATTATTTTATGTGCAACAAAGAGCCCCAGAATTTAAAATGGGTGATATAGAAAAACTAATAAAAGAAGCAAAAAAGAATACGGAAGTAGCACAAAGAAAACAGAAGCTCTATTATGATTTCAAACGACGGGGAGTAACTTATAAAGTAGGGGATGAAGTTTTAAAAATTAAGCATTCACTTTCTTCAGCACCAGAAGATAAAACTGCCAAATTTTTTCCACGATTTGAAGGACCATATGTTATAGAAAAAATAACTCACGCTGTTGTAGTGTAATAAAATGCAAATATTTTCAAATCTTTTGCAGGATCCGGCACGGCAGACACCGCAGGCACAATCTCCAGAGGTGGAAAAACGACAAGTACAAGGGCAAGCCAATAAGAGGCAGGAGCAAGTGAAAAGAAAATTGCCCCGTGGAAAAATTGAAGGTAGCAAGAAAAAGAAGCCGTTCCACCGTCCAGAAAAGAGAGTTTACGAACACCCCCAGAATGAAGAAGGGAGAAGGACGACGTATGTGAAGAGAACCAGGAGAAATGACGGCAACTATAACCCGGCTCTAAAACGGAAGATCTACTCATCCGACAGGACTCTCCGCAACAAAAGTCGCCGAACTGCGGAAGGGCCATCAGCGGCGGAGGAAAAGTTACAAGGAAAATTTGAACGGCCAACAACGAGGTCCAAGCAGGAACACGACAGAAGTTTCCCGGTTCCGCCAAGACCAGCTGCCATCAAACGGCCAAGACCACAAGCAGAGGAGAAAAAGAAGGTATTCAAGGGTGACCGAACTGGTGAAAAAAAGGAAGCTTCCAGAGGAAAGCACTGAAGGGCGAGCCCGTACAAGAAGGAGGATAAATCACACAACTGTCTGCAATACCTTTAAAGACTGGGCCCAGAAAAGTATGTCCGAATATCACAAAGATAAGTAAAATTTTATGTTACTTTGCAAACTTAAGTTAATCTTTCATTCTTACTGCAAGTGGCAGATTTCAAGAAGTTTTACCTCATGCGAGGTCTACCTTTATCGCCAAAAGGGCGAGAAATGAGTTCTTACCGATTTTGGTATTATGTTTTTCAATTACTCGCGCGTAAAATTAAAAGTTGATGTATAATAGCGTTGTGTAAAGACTTAAATATTGTAAAAAGTTATTGTATAAATTTTATTTAAAACATTCTAGCAAGAAAGAAGTTTTAGTCTGAAAGACTTTTTGAAGTGTATTATTTCAATGTAGAAAGAATTGGCACTTGCTTTGAAAAGAATAGAAGTTAACAATGTACTACTAATGTATGTTTCCAAATGTGTAAAATTAACGGCATGTTAATATGTTCTTATATACAATGTGAACTGTTATTTTAAATGTTAAGAAATACCGTGATATGGTAAAAGTGAAAGTAATGTTAAAATTTTTTTTATTCGTGTGACTGTAAAAAGACTAAAGCATGGCGAATATGTGGTAAAGGTTGAATGATGTAGTTAGGCTCTCTGACGCTACACTTTAGAGTTAGCCACTTTTAGAATAGTACCTCAGGGTTTAGAGTTGAAATTAGGGTGTGTTAAGAGGTCTTGTTATGTTGAATTTTAACACGTTAGTGTTTTGATTGTAGGAGGAAGTGTGGAACACGTATACATAAACACATTCGTGTTTGGTGTTCTTTTACAACACATGTCAGAGAGCACGGGGAGAGATAATTAAAATAGTCATGAATGAAATAAGAATGTTAAGAGAAGTATAATTGGATATGTTACTTGCCATTTCATTGTGTAACATTTCATTAAACTAGTTTTCCTTCCAGATCTCTGGAAGGAACCAGAATTGAATAAAAGCTCCTGTTTAGATGCAGTACAGATGAAAAAAAATTGTTGTATATCCGGGGAGCTGCTATTGTAAAAAAAAAAAAAAAAATTTCTTTCTTTTAAATTTCTAGTTTCTAGCGAAGTATGTTTGTAAAAGATTGGCCTCGCGTTAGATTCTAGAGCTAAAAGTTTTCAACAAGGTCGTTTTAGACCTCAGTTTCAAACTAATTAACTCTGGCGGGAAGTATGTAAGGATCTTAAGTTTTACTAACGTTTATTTTATTTTAAATCTTTACTATCACTTCTTATTTTCTACTTCCGGCCAGAATTATAAGCGTTAAGGTTTTTATGCAAAGTTTGTCTGGCGAACGCCAAGTATTTAAGTTGTGGCCTTTTGCCAAGCGAGAGAGAGGAAGCAGTGAGTTCGAAGCAGGCCGCTTACCTTAGAAGTTACGCAGTTGCTTGTTGCCTTCCAGGCCAGAGGTTTTAATCCTCTTGATAACTTTTAAACGTATTGTAGTGTTCTCAGTTATCTGTACTACATACGCCTTCCTGTTAATATAAGGCCAATCTTCCACGTTTATTATTCTAAAGTTAAATTAGAATTTAGTTTTATTTTTATACTTTTACGTTAGATCCCGAGTAGCGGGTCGGTGTATTCCGAAGTACGGAAGTTATTGTATATAGAGAAAAATAAAGGGTTTTGTATACCCTTCGTCTGTATCCTGTCTACTTACCACAATTAGTGAACATAGCTTTAGTAAGCTCTCTGTTCCGAGTCAGGTCCTTGTATGTTCCCGAAGAAGGTAAGAAGGAACATTGACCCTGATAAAGTTACTTCTATGATTGTTAGGATTGTGCAAAGAGCCGAATTTCCAGAAGAATTATTCTGTGTAGACTCTGGTAAACCCTTGAAGACATCAAGTAAATTATTGTCTTTAAGTCCTTTCTTGGATTCCGCGGGAGTAATGCGTGTAGGCGGAAGGCTCAGAAACTCTACAGTTTCAAATAATCAGAAACATCCTATGATTTTACCTAAGAATCACAATGTTACGCGTTTAATTATTAAGCATTATCATGACACGTATCTTCACGCAGGTACGCAGCTACTCACTTCTGTCACACGACATAGATTTTGGATTGTGAATGCTAGAGATATTATAAGAAAGTGTATAAACCAATGTGTTATCTGCCGTAGAGTTAGAGCGCAAACTGCAACTCAGCTAATGGCAGATTTACCCGCTTCAAGAGTTACACAAAGTAGAGCTTTTTCTCGTGTAGGGATTGATTTAGCAGGACCATTTAACGTTAAATATCGTCCTGGTAGAGGAGTCAAAATCTTTAAGTGTTACGTATGTCTATTTATTTGTTTTACTGCAAGAGCAATACACTTAGAATTAGTTGGAGATCTTTCAACAAAATCATTCCTCGCGACACTTAGCGGTTTATAGCTCGTAGAGGCAAACCGTGTGAAATTCACAGTGATTGTGCAATGAATTTTATAGGAGCTAATAAAGAATTAAGGAAAGCATTTTCTATTGTTCAACGTGATGAACAGCTACAGGGTTATATTTCTTCAGAAAATATTAAATGGTTATTTAATCCTCCCTCTGCCCGTCATTTTGGAGGGCTTTGGGAAGCGGGTATCAAGTCTATGAAACATCACTTAAAAAGATGTTTAGGAACACTTATTTTAACATACGAGGAATTTTTGACATTAATAATCCAAATTGAATCCTGTCTTTATTCTAGGCCTTTGGTACCAGCTTCAAGTGATTGTAGCGACTTGGAGGCGATAACACCAGGACACTTTTTAACCGGAGCGGCTTTAAGCGCTATTCCAGAATTTAACCAAATTCAAGAAACCATGAGTTGCAGTGACCGTTGGAGGAACGTGCAAAGGTTATTTCAACATTTCTGGAATCGATGGAGCAGTGAGTATTTATCTAGATTGCAGCAGAGACCCAAGTGGTGCACGTTACGACAAGATCTGAAGATTGGTGATATGGTTCTTATTAAGAACGAAAATCTACCTCCGCTACGTTGGAAATTACGTTGGAAATTAGGTAGAATTATTAAAGTGTATCCTGGTCTGGATGAGAAAGTTCGAGTGGTGAGTTTACGCACTTCTAATGGTGAAATAAAATGACCTATAGCAAAGCTATGCTCTTTGCCATTTAATTCCTGATTTAGAGACTTTAATTTTTATTTTTCAGGTTTATGCAGTTCAACAGTTTAAATTTATTGTTTGAACCCCCTTGGGACTTCAAGGCTGGGGGTATGTTCGATGTTATGCAAATTGTATTTCTTTCTTTGTACCGAGGAGCGGCGCAGACGCAAATCGTTAGGTTTTTAAAGCTCGCGTTTAGAGCTTTGAGGTTGCTGTGAATTACTGGAGTTTCAACTAAGCAGAGGTTCTTCTGAGTTTGTGTTGGTAAGCCGCCCCTGAAGTCGGAGTTTGTGTGGTCTTCACCGTTCCTCAACTAACTTACTGTTTGAAAGTCAATAAAGAAGTTTCGATCAACGTTATGACTCTGAGGTTTTTTTTGGGTTCTATGCTGAAGTAATATCAAGTCAATTTACAGTCCACTATTTTTAACAACAGATCGTACAGCACCCTTACCCTTAGGCAAATAACCGTCGAATGTTTTGCTATAATCAAACAAACCAGATCAAACAATAGATATATAAATAAGTAGCTTAAAAAACTGCTATATTTTATGTGTACTTATCAAGTAGTATTTCAATATATATAATGATTAAAAGAAAGGAAAAGTCGGATCCTAACTGATTGTATATAATGTAATTACTATGAAGGCCCTAACAATTCTTTCTCACTTAAAGTCGTAACCCAAAAAGAGAACAAATTAAATTTCAGATACGTATACAATACTGAATCTAATACAAAAAATACAAAATATAAAAATAAATTATATATGTACGAAACCTAACTAACTATTTATATTGATATTACGTAAATATACGTATGGTAATGAACATTGTATAATAAAGATATTTTATACCTTGTTCTATATTTGGTTCCATTTATATATACCTATACATAGATATATATAATTTAAGGATTCCATTTAAGGATTATAGTAGTAGTTAATACTACTACATATAAAACCCAAAAGTGCATCAATAATGTATTTTTCAGTATTATTTAACTTCATTCTTAAGAATTTTCTGTAGTCTAGTTTGCGTTATTTTATTCATAAGTCTCAAATAAAAATAATTATTGGTTATATGTCATTAGAAAATTAACCAAAAAGCAGCGACCAGAATGTAATTGAGAAACAGTCCTTAGCCGTGAAAAGGTTGAAAGCCATTCGGTTATGACTATTATCTCACATACTCAGCTACTTCGCATACATGGAACATAGCATTCGAAATGAAAAACTCAATATTTACTACAAATTCATTCGTGTAACAAATATCTGTCTTTCTACACCTATGGCTTTAAAAAAAGATGTTATTTATCTTACAGTTTATCGTTAAGTAATACATTTTCACTGTACAAAATTGCATTCATTCGAAGAATTCAATTTGTATTTTCCTTTGTATAAAACTGAATGTAGAGAAGTTAGATGTTTAAACGACCCCCACATTTTTTCAAGACCACGAGCAAGATTATCCCCTACTTTTCAGCCCCCCTGTGAAAAAAAGGGGTTCTAAATTTACGACCTGACCGCATATGAGGGTATTTCAAAGGGTGTACTCCAACTGCGCTAATGAAAATCTCCCCCGGGTCGAGCTGTAGACCAACTGCGCCAAACAAAATTTCTTCCCCCCCTGCTGCCTACAGGGTTACAATTTAACTTTTCGAAGCCAATTGTAGCCAAGAGAAAAATAAAAATAAATAAATAGAATTTCATATCACAAGAACAAGTAAAAAATATCTAACAAGCGGGCTAATTACTTGAATAACAGTAATAAATGCGAGAGCTAACAAAGAAAATAAAAGGTATTCGTAAACATACATATTAGCATTACAAACATCTTTCATTTATGATAATAATATCATAAATTAAATAATTATAAAGCATACAAATTATATTTTTAATAAATTACATCAATAATAGTCAAGATGTCTGAACTAGACTGGAAAATTTAACAGAGTGCAAAAAATTATTCCATATCAAAGTGTGTTAAAATGTGCTATAAATATTTTTCGTTAATTAAAGCAATCATGTAAATGTTTGCAGAAATTAATAGTTAAGTTTAAAAAAAAAAGCTTAGCATGAAATCTATTATAACAACATTACTATGCGTTTGGATCACTGACGTATAAATTGTAAATAAATTTAAATTATTATGCTAAGAAGTTTTTTTTAAATTTATCTAGAAGAAAAGAATTAGATAAACAGTACTGCAAATTAATATAATCAATCAGGCCTCTCAATAAATAAAAGCTTATTTTTTTAACCAAAAACTAAAAATTAGGATGCAAAAGTTTGTGTAATATACTTGGAAATATCTGAACATATAATTAGTTAGAATCATACAATTAAATTAATAACAAGCTAATTAACAGTAACATTAAGCTTAATTTCATTCAATCTAAAACAAGCAATCGATCAGGAGCTCCGCATAACTGAAGTTTTAATGCTATTTTACGTAGATTTGCGTATAAAATAAAAGTTGCACTTGTGAAACAAGTGAATAATGTACTGATAGTCAACAGGAATTAAATTACAGTGGTTAAAATTATAACTACTTGTCAGAAGGTATGCAAAGTTGCCATGGCTAGAGAAATTGAATGATTGTAGAAAACTCATAAAGTTAAGCGCTACAATGTGAAAAGAAAATTCTGGAATAAACACGTTAAGAAAATTAGATGGAGAAATAATCTTTAATTTATTGATATCCATATAAATTCTATGCTTTTGGAAAAATGTTACATATAATTTGCACCGAGGTATCAATCACCGAAACTGAGTTAATTTCTTTCCTTATTCTTTCTTATTAGAGGGATTTTTTAAAAAGATATGCTAAGGTAAAGGTGAAAATTTTTGCAATATTTTTAAAGAATAAATTAAAAAAGTATTTTTACTTCATGAACTGAAATTTTTACGCTACATTTTTACACAGTAAATAAGTACAAAAAAAGAAAGAGCTGGAGGATCACTGGGACTAGAAACTGGGGTCGAACTATCAATGTTTAGTGACTTTTCCGCTTGATCATAAGACCTTTTGAAATTAGGCTGAACAATATATTAAAGAAAGTAGAAGATACAGCACACGTAAGAACAAAAGTGGGCTGAATTAGAGATTTACATGTTTAATGAATGAGTTAAACTTTCAAAAGTTAAAGTATGCCATTATGAAATATTAGGAATGTAAAAGCACGAATGAAGAAGGCAATGGCAATCTAAATCATTGTAATCTAAATGTATAACATTATCAGTATCTGCTATTAATTTCAATACTGATGAAAAAATTATAAATGAATTATATTATAAATCACAGGAACTCGTTGCATTATAAATTACAACAGTTAGAAATATTATTAGCGTGATTTAGCGACCATCTTTGTTAACAAATAATTTCAAGTAATTAATTTTACAAATAATTCAGCCTGAAACTAGGTTGAAAAATAAGCTACATGCTGAAGATTAACCTTTCCCAAGGTGTTAGAAACATCTTCTGTTAACTAGACTTGTGATGCAAGAATTTGTAAAAATTATCATTTAAATATAAATTGGCATAAATACAACACAAAGTATATAAATTCTACATACATGAAAACTTGAGTACAGTGCAACAATATGTGAAAAAGGAATGGATTAAAAGGGAACTGAAAATCCCAGGATATGAATATAAGGGAGTTTATTTTTTATTTATTTATTTATTTATTTTTGTTAATTATGAAAATTATGCTGATGCTCATAATTATTAATTTATTAATTAAATGTGTATTAGAAATTAAATGTATGCCAAAGTACATCAGGTGGAAAACAGAATAAATATTTAAACGTTTCTAGTATTAAAATATGGAATTTGTAACAAAGTTAAATAACCTTAAAATAACTTCAATGATTAAAAATGGAAAGCTTAATGCGGGAATATATTGCAATAATATTAGTGTGAATTTAGAACGACTTAAGAAATCCAATTTTTAGATTTAATAAAGATAATTTTTATAATTAAATTAGAACTGTTTACCTAAAATGGTAAATTTGAAAGTTAAAAACATTCTGCTATCTAAGAAGATTTGTTAATATTTATCTAGACAAGAAACTTGTTTAAGGTGAGCTACAAATCCGATATTTGATACGTTGATTATGTATCAGTTTTGTGTATGTCATTAATCTATGAATTTTACTATTCAAAACTGATATATATATATATATATATCGACTAAAATCTACAACTTGGAAAGTTTTTAATTCTTACAGAGAATAAAAAAGCTCTGGCTCGTCATTCCTTTAAGCATAATAAAACTTTAAAATGAGTCTAAAAGAAATTTATTTTTTAGCACACGCCAGACTTTAAATTAATATTTGTTTCACATGCACAATTTTTACAATATTGATAAACGAAAATAAAGGCTTGCAGTCTCAATATAATGTCCTATTAATGGCGATAAACGACTTTTTGTAGCACCCAATCTTCTTGGAAAGAAATGGGGGACAGGAAACATCGCGCAGTTCGTGGATTAGAAAAGAGGGGACAGGGATTTTCGATCAAATTTGGCGCAGTTCGTACCCTACCGTTTCAAGATACCATTTGAGAAAAGCAATAGGAGGTGCATAATTGCCCTTCTGAAATGCCTGGATAGGCTGTACGTGATACGGTTGCATTTCGTTTTCTTTGAGAATCCTCCAGACGCTGGAACGGGAAACCCCGACTGCGTGCGCTACACTTCACGTTCTCAATGTTGGAGTCGCCTGTACCTCTGATGGTGTGACTTTTTAATCGGAAAAAAAGAAAAAAAAAAAAATATGCTTGAAAGTTGTAGGTTGCACACTCAAAATGAGCAAAAATGCGGTAAGGATGCCATAGCATCTT
Organism: Stegodyphus dumicola; assembly: GCF_044657685.1. Lineage (NCBI taxonomy): Eukaryota > Metazoa > Arthropoda > Arachnida > Araneae > Eresidae > Stegodyphus > Stegodyphus dumicola. Next base: position 44,649,592 of record NC_140776.1, read on the forward strand.
AGATACGTTTTCAAATTTTGTTTATTGAATTTTTAAATATTTATTTATTTTTTCATTTTAGTTTCAGATTTTTGAATTTATTTTTAATACTTTGAGTTCAATGATAATTTAGCGCACTTCTCTGAAAAACTGTTTAACATTTGTCTCTAAAATGTATTCGTACGGATTCAAGTCAATATTTTTTCTACTTACATCTAATTTTTGAAAATTCGGGTTTTAACTAAAACATCTTATTTGCCAAATTCTCCGAGAAAGCTAAAAAAGTATAATATTGGATAAAAGATAAATATTTATATTCTGTGGGGGAAAAAAGAGAAGAGCGGAATTTATGATGCAAGTAGACATTCGAACTTTATTTGAAAAAACTTCATGCATAACAGTATGGGTTACTTCAAAGCAAAAACCGATAAAATATAGCTAAACATTGAATAGATTTATTATGAAATTTTACTCATGAAATATTAATTGCTTGGAGAATTACTATACACAGTTTAAAGTGTTCCTCAACACATTCAATGATGCAAAAAAATATTTTCGCAGTGTTATGCAAATTTATTCCGTTAATCCGGCATATTTGATAATTCGATACACATTCCTGAACGTATAAGGTATTTCTCCCGCCTTCTTAGCATGCCTTCGTGGTGTGGCGGTCTGCACGCTGGGCGCGTATTCCACAGGTCCATAGTTCGATTCCCGGCGAAGGCGTTGCTCATTTTTCATCTCTCCTGCTTCGAAATAACCTAATGTCTCTACAAACGTGTCAAATTCATCAGACGTTTGCTGTACATTACGTAGAGCCAAAAATAGAACGCTTGCCATGTAAATATCCGTGAGCATGTCATGTTTGAATTATTTAATTAAAAAAGGGGAGAGGGAAGAAAAAAGAAAAAAAAAAATCTGAAATGTTTCAGATTTTAAATTACTTCCAAAGGAGCGTTTTTTTAACGTTTTGTGTGCTACCTTTATTTATTAAATCGCATGTTCTACGGACTCAAAGTATAAAATTCAGTTGAACAGCAATATCGCAAATTAATTTTAAAATAAGCACATCTTTAGAATTTCCGATGCAGAGTCTCGCGCGCTGGAGATAGAAATGCTTTTTTCATACAGTGTTGCCATTACTGGCTTTGAAATCGTTTAGTTTTTTAATCAAATATTCGTTGAAGTGTTACAAAATATGAATTCGATAATAAAACAAATTTCAAATTCAAATTAGGGCTTCCACATGCCCGTATTCTATGGAAGATTACGTTATTCAAATTTTGATGGCTCTAGGTACCGTTGTTTTATCATAGTGCAAGAAACATAGATACATTCATGCAAATTCTTCATTATTTAATTTCTTTAACTATAAGACACGGCGATAATATATGATGGCAACGATTTGAAAAGTGATACAGCCTTTTAAAGTTTTCGACGCAAAATGTCAAAACGAAATGAATAGTCCTTCAGGGCAAATTGCCCTTTTGAGCTAAAAAAACTTCCTTCCCCCGTTTTCCACACTTAGAATTATTTCAAAGAGAAAAGAAAACATATTAACATTTATACTGACTGTTATTCTTTCCAAAACTTTAAGTTCCAGTTTTGTTTTTACTTGACTATATGCCTTAAATGTTCAACGCTTTTCTTTGGTGTTATTTTCCTCTCTTTCCGCTGCAAATTCTAATTATATGAAATAAGATTAAATGAGGTAAATAAGATAAATAATAAGATTCATATCCTTTTGAGATTTTTAAACGTTTCGTGTTGATTAAAAAGAATATAGTACATTCCTCATTTATTAAAAATATTGGCAGTTTTTACCGTCCACTCTAGGAAAAAAAAAAAAAAATGCATCTATAAAAATAACGTTTCTTTATTTTTAAATTAAACAGAAAAGAAAAGTTTTTCCTCCTCCTTTTCATTTTTCAATTAATTTTTTAAAGAGAGAGATGAACTTACCGTTGAAACTACTAGATGCCACCATGTAAACATCCGAGCAGAGCTGGTTTCAGCGTTGGTTGTTATACCAATGGCGTTCCGTCTCTTAACGCTTTGTTTCTATAGTATATCTTAGTACATGTTACACAGCTTCAGAATTTATTTTTCATTGCATATATTTATATTCTGCTTTTCCCTCATACCTTTCCCATTCCTTAAATTTTCATTTCGCCTATGCCACACAATTTTGAACAGTAAACAATCTCTGTTGTCACTCTCCCATAACTCCTTTTTCACATCAGATAATAATGCTATATGTTACCTTATCCTCAAATTTTACATCAAAATTAAATCAAACTCTCTTCCAAAGATGCATTGTTATCAGATAGCAGTACGTGAGTTTTCCCTCCAGCTGCATTCATGCTTAGTTAAGATATCACAATGCATGTAAAAAAGAAGAAGGACTTAACAAGCATTTGAAAGACTTTTTCCCATACTCCCATACATTCCCTTTATTTTTATTCTTAACACACTTTAATCTCTTTCACAATTGGCAAGATTTATTACAAATCAAAGACACGCTCCAGCGATCGCTGTAAATGATTTTCATCACAAGCTATGATGCATGAATACAAAAGTAAAAGTGACGCAAGTAAAAAATACGTAAAAGTGACACATCTGCTTTTGTTTTAATTGCTTTCAGGCTGCGTTGTGATGTATGGCTCCTAAATTGTCTTTCCAAAAAACAGAATAATTGAAAAAAAGGGGGAACCTCTCCTTTATTAGTCCAAAGCGGTAATTTGCCCATACGGGGATATTAATTTCGTTTTGCCATTTTGCATTGATTCACCATAAAAGGCGAATCACTATTTAAATTGTTGCCACCAAATATTGAAGCCCTGTATTATATTTAAAGAAATTAAATACTGAAGAATCTGCATAAATGCATGTATGTTTCTACCACTGTGATAAAACAGCGTTACCTAGAGACATAAAATTTGGAATTTGTTTTACTATCTATGTCATATTTTGTAAATTTTGATTAAGAAACTCAACAATTTCAAAGCGAGCAAAGGCAACACTTTGCAAAAAAAAAAAAAAAAAAAAAAAAAAAAAAAAAATATTTTTTATCTCCAGGGCGCCGAAACTGTGTATCGGAAATTTTAAAGATTTGCTCTTTTAAATATTTTGGGATATTGCTATTGAATTGAATTTTATAAACCACAAAATGCAAAGAAATGATATTTAATAAATAAAGGTAACACACAAAACGCTAAAAAAAAAAAAAAAAAAAAGCGCCCCCTGCTAGCGTAATATAAAATCTGAAAGCTTTTAGATTTTTTTTAGTCCGAAGGGTCTTTATCCCCTGAGAGACTATTGTTTTCGTTTTGCGTTGAAAAATTTAAAAGCCTGTATCACTTTTCAAATCGTCCCACCAAATACTATCGCCCTGTATTATATTTGAAGAAATTAAATAATGAAGAATTTGCAAAAATGTATGTATGTTTCTCGCATTGTGATAAAGCGACGGTACCTAGAGTCATCCAGTTTTGAATGACGTAATCCCACTGCGAATGTAGGCATCTGAAAGCCCAAATTAGAAATTTGGAATTTGTTTTATTATCGATTTCATATTTTGTAAAACCTTAACGAATTTTTGATTAACAAATTCAACGATTTAAAAGCGAGCAACGGCGACACTCTACGTGTATCCCACACGTAACTACACGGGAAACTTTTTTGTAATACTTTTTTATATTTTTTATAATACTTTTTTATAATTTCCCGTGTGGGAAATATCCCACACGGGAACTTTTTTATTTCCAGAGCGCGGAACTGTGTATCGGATCTTCTAAAGATATGCTCAATTAAAAATTATTTGGCGACATTGCTGTTGAACTGAATTTTATGGTTTAAGTGCAAAAAACATGATATTAAAATAAATAAAGGTAACACACAAAACGTTAAAAAACGCCCCTTTGGTAATAATTTCTTTGGGGGGGGGTTGTAACTTTTTTTTCTTATATTATTATTATTAAGCGCATACTGTTTACCTATAGCGCATATTTTTGGAATTATATGTACATGTAATGACAATTTTTGTATGGATGTAGTCACAGTCATAGACGACCTTTTTATTCCCGTCAAAGTATGCTTGTGAAACACAACTAAATAGGCGTAATCTGCGCAGCTGTTCTTAAACAATCACATTTACTCTTTTCACATTTTTAATAACGATAAGAAAGATAGATAAACAACGGATTACATGTCAACAGAACAGTAAGTGAGAGAAGAATGTGTCAAATACGATGTGAAAGTTAGTTTAAAAATACGGTTATGCTTTTTTTATACTTTATTCCTGCTGGTTAAGCTTTTGGTTTGCAAATTTTAATATTATTACTTGCTGAAAGACCTTTTTGCATTATGTTAGTACATGCGTCATGGGCTTGCATAAGACTTATTTGATGAGGATAATTTTGAGTTGACGCATTTCAGAGAGATTTATTATAAGCATGCTATTACTATTTGTAGGACGGAAACGGAAAATAACCAAATACGTAGCGTATTCGGAAACTAAGTACCGTTTCATTCTAGCGCCGTCGCAGCGCTGTGGTAGGCGTCCTGCGCATGCGCACTAGCCTCTCTTGTTCACTGACTTTCAATTGTCGCCATTTTGGTTGCGCTATGTTGTGTTTTCAGTTTGCTGTGCACATTCAAAATGTTTAAGACAATTAGTTCTCCCGCTGACTGTGAGATTCGTGCCGTGATTAAATTTTTGAACGCGAGGAATGTTAAACCGGCCGAAATTTATCGTCAAGTTACAGAAGTTTACGGTGAATACGCGATAAGTGATGGAATGGTGAGAAAATGGGTAAGAATGTTTAATGCAGGTCGAACAAATGTCCATGCCGAGGCTCGGAGTGGTCGGACTTCTGTTGTCACCGATGATTTGGTAAGGAAAGTTGATGAAGCAATTCATGAGAACAGACGCTTCACAATGACAACTCTTTCAGAGGCATTTCCACAAATTTCACGTACTGTTTTGTTCAAAATTGTGTCTGACCGCTTGAATTATCGCAAACTGTGTTCCCGATGGAACTGACGTTGGATCTGACGATGACACGAAAAATGCTGTGGAGTCGTGCTTATCGAAACTGGCGGGAAGTTTCTTTGACGATGGTATACAAAAACTGGTCACCCGCTATGACAAGTGTTTGATCATTGGCGGAAACTATGTTGAAAAATAGTTTAAGACATGTATTTTCATGTAAAAATAAAATTGGATTCGAAAAAATTGTTTTACTATTTATTTATTTTCAAAACAGTATTTAGTTTCCGAATACGCCTCGTATAAAAGGAAACTTAACGAGCTGTTACAAATTAAAATTAGAATTTCTTCTTACACACAGACATACATACATATCTTATCTGTATGTTGTACAGACAGTAGATATTTTTTGGAAGCAGGAGACTTGAAAAATGAGCAATGCTCTCGCCGGTAATCGAACCGCGGATCTCTGGAATATGCGCTCAGCGTGCAGACCACTACACTACGAAGGCGGGAGAAATACCTAATGTATTCCCCCCTTTTAAAGAGCGACTGGGATTTTAGGGGACCTAATCGCCAAATCTAGGGTGTGGAGAATCATCATTCAGCACCCTTTTTTTTGTTCGGGCGCCACTGTAGAGACATTAGGTATTTTTTTGAAGCAGGAGACTGGAAAAATGAGCAATGTGACCTCTGGAATACGCGCCTAGCGTGCTAACCACTGCACTACGTAGGCATGCTAATAAAGAATGGACATCGTTAAAAGTTTAAATTTGTATGAATTACACATTTAAACACACATTAAAAAAGGGGGGAGACATTTTTCGATATGTATACTATAGAAGATTTTAATGAATCTAGGTAATTTCATAGACCCAATTAGTAATTAATAATAATTGAAATGAATCTGCGTTCGTTACTCTTATATTGCTTAGTTTCTGAATTAATAAAAGAAGAAATTTGAAAGGAAAACTTAATTATGTTACACTTTACTGAATTACTAAGCACTGCCGCACTAAAGAGAAAAAAAATATTTTAATTCGGGCAATGGCAACACATTTTTATCGGTAGGGTACGAACTGCGCCAAATTTGATCGAAGATACCTGCCCCCCTCTCATCTAACTCACGAACTGCGCGACGTTCCCTGTCCCCTATTTCTTTCCCAAGAAGATTGGGTGCTACAAAAAGTCATTTATTGCCATTAATGGGACATTCTGTTGAGACTGCAAGTCATTATTTTCGTTTATCAATATTGTAAAAATTGTGCATACAAAACAAATATTGATTTAAAGTCTGGCGTGTGCTAAAGTAAAAATAAATTTCTTTTACACCCACTTTAAAGTTTTATGATGCTTAAAGGAATGATGAGCCAGATCTTTTTTATTCTCTGTAAGAATTAAAAACTTTCCAAGTTGTAGATTTTAGTCGCTGATCAGTTTTGAAAAGTAAAATTGATAGATTAAGACATACACAAAACTGATACATAATCAACTTATCAAATATCGGATTTGTAGCTCACCTTAAATAAGTTTCTTGTCTAGATAAATATTAACAAATCTTCTTAGATAGCAGAATGGTTTTAACTTTCAAATTTACCATTTTAGGTAAACAGTTCTAATTTTATTTAAAAAATTCTCTTTATTAAATCTAAAAATTAGACTTCTTAAATCGTTCTAAATTCACACTAATATTATTGCAATATATTCCCGTATTAAGCTTTCCATTTTTAGTGATTGAAGTTATTTTAAGGTTATTTAACTTTGTTACAAATTTCATATTTTAATACTAGAAACGTTTAAATATTTATTCTGTTTTCCACCTGATGTACTTTGGAATACATTTAATTTCTAGTACACATTTAATTAATAAATTGATAATTATGAGCATCAGCAAAATTTTCATAATTAACAAAAAAAAAAAAAAAAAAAAAAAATCGACCTCCTTTATATTCATATCCTGGGATTTTCAGTTCCCTTTTAATCCATTGCTTTTTCACATATTGTTGCACTGTATTCAAGTTTACATTGTATGTAGAATTTGGATACTTTGTATTGTATTTATGCCAATTTATATTTAAATGATAATTTTTACAAATTCTTGCATCACAACTCTAGTTAACAGAAGATGTTTCTAACACCTTGGGAAAGCTTAATCTTCAGCATGTAGCTTATTTTCTAACCTAGTTGCAGGCTGAATTATTTGTAAAATTAATTACTTGAAATTATTTATTAACAAAGATGGTCGCTAAATCACGCTAATAATATTTCTAACTGTTGTAACTTATAATGCAACGAGTTCATATGATTTATAATATAATTCATTTATATTTTTTTCAGCAGTATTGAAATTAATAGCAGATACTGATAATGGTATACATTTAGATTACAATGATTTAGATTGCCATTGCCTTCTTCACTCATGCTTTTATACTACATTCCTAAAATTTCATAACGGCATACAAGAAAGTTTAACTCATTCATCAAACATGTAAATCTCTAATTTAGCCCACTTTTGTTCTTACGTGTGCTGTATCTTCTATTTTCTTTAATATATTGTTCAGCCTAATTTCAAAAGGTCTTATGATCAAGCGAAAAAGTCACTAAGCATTGGTAGTTCGACCCGAGTTTCTAGTCCCAGTGATCCTCCAGCTCTTTCTTTTTTGTACTTATTTACTGTGTAAAAATGTAGCGTAAAAATTTCAATTCATGAAGTAAAAATACTTTTTAAATTTATTCTTTAAAAATATTGCAAAAATTTTCACCATTACCTTAGCATTATATATATATATTATTATAAAAAATCCCTCTAATAAGAAAAAAAAAAAAAAAAAAGAAAGAAATTAACTCGGTTTCAGTGATTGATACCTCGGTGCAAATTATATGTAACATTTTTCCAAAAGCATAGAATTTATATGGATATCAATAAATTAAGGATTATTTCTCCATCTAATTTTCTTAACGTGTTTATTCCAGAATTTTCTTTTCACACTGTAGCGCTTAACTTTATGAGTTTTCTACAATAATTTAATTTCTCTAGCCATAGCAGCTTTGCATACCTTCTAACAAGTAGTTATATTTTTAACCACTGTAATTTAATTCCTGTTGACTATCAGTACATTATTCACTTGTTTCACAAGTGCAACTTTTATTTTATACGCAAATCTACGTAAAATAGCATTAAAACTTCAGTTATGCGGAGCTCCTGATCGATTGCTTGTTTTAGATTGAATGAAATTAAGCTTAATTTTACTGTTAATTAGCTTGTTATTGTTCAGTTATTTCCAAGTATATTACACAAACTTTTGCATCCCAATTTTTTATTTTTGGTTAAAAAAATAAGCTTTTATTTATTGAGGGGCCTGATTGATTATATTAATTTGCAGTACTGTTTACTTATTTCTTTTCTTCTAGATAAAATTTAGATAAAACTTCTTACCATAATAATTTAAATTTATTTACAATTTATACGTCAGTGTTCAAACGCATAGTAATGTTGTTATAATAGATTTATAATAATAATATAATTTGTTATAATAGATTTCGTGCTAAGCTTTTTTTTTTAATTTAACTATTAATTTCTGCAAATATTTACATGATTACTTTAATTAACAAAAAATATTTCTAGAACACTTTGATACGGAAAAATCTTTTGCACGCCACTGAGCTATACTAAATTTTCCAGTCTAATTCAGACATTTTGACTATAATTGATGTAATTTATAAAAAGTATAGCTTTACAATTATTTGATTTATGACATTATTGTTATACTCTTTCCTCTAATATTGTAATTAATGAAAGATGTTTGTAATGCTAATATGTATGTTTACCAATACCTTTTATTTTCTTTGTTAGCTCTCGCATTTATTACTGTTATTTAAGTAATTAGCCTGCTTGTTAGATATTCTTTACTTGTTCTTGTGATTGTGATATGTAATTGTATTTCTTTATTTTTATTTTCCTCTTGGCTGCAATTGGCTTCAAAAAGTAAAATTGTAACCCTGTAGGCAAAGGGGGGAAGAAATTTTGATTGGCGCAGTTGGACTATATGAGGACGAGGGGGGAATTTTCATTAGCGCAGTTGGAGTACACCCTTTTTATCAAATCGCTGAATTTGTTAATTAAATTCGGAAGACGAGTTGCAGATAACGAAAATCTCTTCGCATTGGCTAAATGCCCACAGCACTTCGCTCCCCCCCCCTACATACGTCATCCAAATGAAAGACACAGAAGTATAGCAGCCATTTTTCAACAAGTTTTAAGAGGGACAGCTTTGCATCGCCAAAGGTCAGTTTTTGTTTCTTTTGTTACAACTTTTTCTTGGTCTTAGCAAGACCCACTTAGTTTGTTCTCTTCTTAATTTTTGTTTTATTTTATTTTAATTACAGGTTTTCATTACAGTTTTCTAAAATCTATAATTTAAAAATTAAATTGTTAATCTTTAAGCTTGCAGGCCCAGCCCGTATGTTTTTGTATTTTTAGGACTAATAGCTCATCGCTATTTATTTTCGTTTTTGATTTTAATTTTAATTTTAGTCTAGATTTAGGAAGTTTAGGTTTTGTTTAACATATTTTAACACCTTAATGTGTCATTCTGTGCGGACGCGTCGGGAAATTGGAACAGAGAATTGAGACTATTAAAATTTCCAAGACACTTTCTCTAAATTTTAAAAAATTTTTAGCGAAAAAGTTTCAATTGTCTGTTTCGGCGAAACGCGTAATGGGGTTAGTTTGATTCGACGTTCAAATAAATGAAATTTCCCTTGAAAAGCCTGTTTGGAAGTCGAATTGGGCTAGTTTACCATTTTTCGCTTACTTTTTATCTTTTTCTGTTTTTTAATATTTTTTTAATGTTTTACATGTCTAATGATTTGATTTTCATGTGTATTAATTTTTTAAAACGTGTTGAACCTTTTGGAGCAGCAGCTCTTGGTAACTTTTAGACGAGCTTACTACAATTTTTATATTTTACTTATTTTGCAGCATATTGCGCAAGATGTTTTCTAGACTAAAATTGGTTTTTTAAAAATTATAATTACTGCTTTGCTTGATAAATTATATATATATATATATATATATGTGTGTGTAAGATAAAATATGAAAGCAAACGTCTAATTTTAATTGACTATCAACTTCTGTGCTGCGGGGATGCTTCGCATACTCGCTTCTATCGCCATAGTATAAAAAATGTAAATGATCTGGAAATAGGCACGATTGCCAAGTGAATTGTGGCCACAAATGTGAATTTAAATAAACAAGGAAATTAATCCAGCTCGAGTTCTTCCTCTTTAATATGGATCAAGTATCTAAGCTAAACAACAATACTACGCTTCTACATCTCAGTGTTCTTACAGCAGTGCTTCCAAAATTGTGCTTTCATTACATATATGCGTACACAGCATATGCTATCTAAAATTTTTTCCAGGAAAAAGTGTTTTTTTCCCTAATCTACTGTGGAATTTTTTTGGAAGTAAATATTTAAGTAATTTAAGTCTTCTTACTATTTATTGCATCTTGATGTTATTATTTTTTTTCCAGATAAATAAAGCAGATTCTCATTATTTACCAAAACAACAACAAAAATGTAAGTACAGTCTGTCTATCATAAGAAAAGCTCTCGCCAGCTAGTTTGCAGCTGTCTGTTGCCTTAGAAACGAGCTTTGACCCATTTTCCATAGGGCTGTCTTGAAGACGAATGCTAAACTCTTTTCCCCCTCAGCCAACAGTCGTCAAAAACAAAATAACAATAAAGCAACAAAATAACAATAAAACAAAATAACAATAAAACAAAATAACAATAAAGCAACTTGGTTCGTTCCTATTTGAAACGTACTAGCCCTGTTGCTATAGCGACCGCCACCCACCAGACACTGTGGCGGGGCTGTTCTCGCAGATAGACAGTAGTAATAACTGACGTTTTAATCATTTTTAATAGCACGTATATCAGAGGTGACTGCATTTCAGGTATCGGGAATTCCAGATTTTTAACCTTCTCAAATGCAGAATTTCCAAAGTAAAGTCAGGAGCTAAAGCATTCAGACTAAAAAGAAGATGGAAAGCAAAAATATCCAACATTAACGCAACTGATTAAATGTGGTTTACTTTGCTTCGATGTACAGTTCATTTAATTCACTCAATCAGACAAGAAAGTTTTCTTTTATAGAGAAACAATTTTTACTGTTTGCCTTACACTGGGGGAAAAAAAAAAAAAAAAAAAAAACTGATATTGTAAAGTTTTGGGGCAATAGCATTCAGGCTGTAAGAGGACGAAAAACAGAAACACCCAATATCAACAAAACTAATTAAGATTGTTTTCATTTGCTTCCATGTACTCATTGTTAAAAGTTCATTTAGTTATATGGGTGATATAATGAGAAAATGTAGAACGTCCTCAAAAACCTTTTTTAGTTCGGCGAGTACTAGCCATTTTTAGGCTTCTATTTACTAAGGCTGGAAGCGGTGGTCATTTTATTATAATAGGCGGCCACCATTACATCTTATGAAGGGACAGACAATTTATATCCATGCCTTCTCCGGGATTCAAACCGGGGCCCTATGGTACTGCCCTTAGGCTTCTCTAACTACTATCCCGTCTGGGCGGCTCCGTGAAAACTAATAGCCTAGATGTTGCGCAAATTTTAAAATATTATTTATTTTCTCGTTAAAAAAGTGCATGTGAAGCTTTTGAGACAGAATATTCCTCTGAAGATCCTATTGTTACAAATTTTTGGAATGATTTAGTAAATAATTTGTTGAAAGTTGACCAAAATTCTTCACATTCAATGAATCATTCTCTTCCTTCTAGCAGTTCCTCATCTTCAACACCTGTTAATATGCGTACTTTTCAAGCTCTAATTCAATACTTAACGGCTAAATGAGAAAACAAAATGTTTTCTTGATCAGACTGATCTTTTAGATTTTAGTAAAGAAAAATACCAGCGCTCCCCTTCAAAAAGGGGGGGAGTGCGTATTTTAAATGTTGATAAGCCAACAAATTAAGCAACTGCACGAAATGTGAAACAAATTAATTTTTACTAAATTAAAAGGAAAATTATACTTCTGGCTTTTCTAATAAAATTGTTCGAAAATAGGTGTGTATGCGTTTTACTTAAAACTCTGAATTATTTGAAATTTTTATCAGATTTTTCCTCCACGATAGTTTTTAGGATTTTTGATATTGAATCACAGTCACTGATGGTACATGCCAAATACATAAAATTTAATAATGACGAAAAGTTTCATAATATAACTTATATTTATTTGGCTTTTAAATTTTACATGATAAATAAAATCTTAGGTAATCGTAATACTAAATTAATGGATATAAACATTAATCTGTATGTCGAGTGTGCGATCGGAATTTTGTTTTAGCAATAAAAAGCATTAGCAACAGAAAAATTGCAGTTATTTTGCATAGAAAGTAAATTTACTTGTAAATTACGTATCCCTCAATTTTTCCGAATTTGCTCAATTTTCATTCAAAAACAGTAAAATAAGAATCCTGCATTTAACATTATTTCGAGATTTCATTTTTCTAGAATTTGCAATTCCACCCACCTTTAATTGATTCTGAAGTGAACAGTTCTCTTTTTGCATTAGACGGAAACTGAAGAACAAGATATTCTTCATAATCAGAATCTGACTTATTTTCGCTGACTTATAATCAGACTAATAAGTCTGACTATAAGTTAAACAGATTTATTAGTCTGATTATAAGTCAGCATAAAGAAAACATAAAAACACGTTTCTCGTTATTTCGTACGTTTGTTTTCCTGAAAGCAGCTTGAAAAAAATATACTTTTCTCGATAATTCAGATTTCGATGACAATGTTATTGCTTCTTCAATTTATTTCTTTTCAATTCGAGTAAAAACATTTTGACTTATTGTTTCGAATCTTTTCTAAATTTGAAAACAAGTTTCAGCTCCAGTGTATAAGAAAGATTTAAAAAAAAATATTTGACATCTTAATAAGTTTTCGTCCATCTCGTTATAATCTTGCTTCTTCTCTTCTTAGCTTTTAAATTTCTACTCGTAACTACAGACGATAAGCAGATTTTAATTACGGAAACGCACTTGCCCCCCGCAAAAAAAATAAAGCTTTCAGATTTCATATATTAAGGCAAAGCGGCGTTTATTTTTTAAACGTTTTGTGTGCAACCTTTTATTTATTAAATATCACGTTCTTCGCACTTAAACCATAAAATTCAATTCAACAGCAACATCGCAAAATAAATTGAAATATACTTTTCTCGATAACAGCATATCTTTAGAATTTCCGAATACACAGGCTCGTGTGCTAGACATAATTCCCCCTCCCCCGTAAAATGTTCTCATTGCTCGTTTAGTTTGTCATTCGGAAATCGATAATAAAACAAATTCCAAATTTTATATTTGGGCTTTCAGATGCCAATATTCACAGGATTATGTCATTCAAAATTGGATAGGTCTAGGTACCGTTGTTTTATCACAGTGCGAGAAATATACATACATTTATGCAGATTCCTTATTATTTAATTTCTTTAAATATAGAATAAGGCGATAGTATTTGGTGGCAGCAGTCTGAAAAGTGATATAACTTTTTAAAGATTTCAACGCAAAATGCCAAAATGAAAACAATAGTCCCTCAGGGACAATGCTCCTTTGGACCTTTAAAAAAAAAAAAAAAAAAAAAAAAAACTCATCAACTTCTTTTTCTCCAGCTTTGCTGTTAAAATAATCTGCAGTTTATTAAACGGTTTTAGATGAGTTTTGTACCATTTAAAAATACAATTTTTCTTATAAAATTCTTCTATACTATAAATTAATTAATTTCTCTATGAGCCGTTACTTCTTTAGTTTTAAACTGTATTCACAAGGACAATGTCAAAAAAAAAAAAAAAAAAAAAAAAAAAAAAAAGACCATTGGAGCAAAAATATTATACATTAGAACAGAATGTTATTTATGTTCAATGATAAAAAATTATAAAAAAAAAAAAAAAAAAAAAAAAAACCCGAATTTTTATAAAATGTCTTTCGCAGGATCACAGACCTCGTGAAGAAGCCTTGTGTCTTTCAGACATTCTTACTGGACTCTCCTTTTTCCTTTCACCTCAAATTCTCAACTGTATGTGAGGCAAAGAACATTCTTTGTGTGGGGTAAAATGCCGGACACGGGTAACAAGCTTTCGTTTCAATTGAGGAATTACGACGCCTGATACCAACACCCCCTTATTACCCTCTCTTCCATCATTTCAGAAGGCAACGCTCGACGAAAGAAGGAATGCTTTCGCATCATTTTTTCACTCTTTCCCCATTTTCTGGCTCCCCAGGTTTCTCTCTCTCTCCCTTTCTCAAACGCCTACTTTTTATTTATTGTAAACTGGAAAGCTTTATCGTTTGACCTCTCGTCCTTTTCAAGAATTCCCAGAAAACCGATGTAGGGTTCTTTTTACGCCAAGTTGAAAGAAAATTCAGTCGAAAACTTAACTTTTTATTCCTATATTTTTGGCGTGTTTCTGTTTTTACTTTTGTGTTTACACATTTTTGTAATTGCAGATTGGCTGCGAATTAAGGAATCTCACAATTATTAAATACTTCCTTTTACTCAGACAAGCAAATTTAAATCTTTAGTAACTACTTAACATTACTACAGCTTTATGAGCGTTTTAATCTCACTTATCTATTCTGCTTTATTTTGTTTTCATACAATGCTAAAAAAATTTATATTCTGCCTTTTTAGAAATTATTATTCAGTTTAAATTTTCATGGTTTGTATTTTTATACGCTAATATTTCTATCCATTATCTAAAGCTTTAAAGTCCCTACCCCCTTGAAAAGTTTTTTTTGGGGGGTCGCCAAATCGTTCTTTTCTTTTAAGGGGTAGATATGTAACATAAAATGCAAGGGAGATAAAATAAGAACTTTGAAATCTCCTGTCTAATTTGGCTATTTCCCCTTTTCATTCTAAAAATAGTAACATGCGTGTGATAAATCTCTCTGCCCGCCAACGGTCGAGTAGTAAAAGCTGCTGAACACTGGTAGTTCGATTCGGGGTTGGCGTCCCGGCAAACGGATTAGCTGCATGAAGTTTCCACATGTGTAACGTAGATACAAGTCAGTTTCCTTAAGAAAGTCTTCCACGGGGCATCCCTTCCATTCCGCCTAGTGCTTAACGCCACAGCAGGTAACAAATAAATAAACAGGTTATTTCTTTTGAGCTACTGAATAAGTTTTGGCAAATTAAGCTTCCTCCAAGTGTTAAATTAAGACTTCTAGCTATAGTGAATTGAAAAATAATAATAATAATAATAATAAATAATAATAATAATAATAATAATAATAATAATAATAATAATAATAATAATAATAATAATAATAATAATAATAATGGAAATTGAATGGCGTATTTTAAAAATGTATTTCAAAATGCATATTAAAATGCAAATTAAAAATTACAATGAATATTGTCATAAAGTGACTTTAGGTTTTATTTTTTATGATCAACATACCTATAAATGCCCATAAAATGATAAAAATAATTAAAATCGAGATCAAAACAGTATTGGCAAAGTTCTAACTTCTAATGGAAATTTCATTGCGCTGAAATCACGTGTTTGGTGTTATAGGACATACTATGAGAGTAGTATAAAAATGGGAGTTCTGCGGCAAGAGGAGCTGAGGGCGTGGCCAATGACGTCACACAGAGGGCGGGGCCAAATACAACGTCATCCATGACATCACACTAGGGGCGTGATCTCGAGTTGAGTTTTGTTTGTATATTGCTGGTTGAGTTGTAGACCTCCTGCTTTTCATTTAAAGTTAGTTTTTTAAAAATTGGCAACGGGAGATTTTTTCTGCATCTTAATTTTGATGATATGGCGATGCTGCCCTCTATTGATGAAAAAGTGAATTATATGTTTTAGAAATATATTTTTAAGTCTGGTGTTAAAATTATTCAATACGCGATTCTGAAATCAATGTAAAAGAAACAAATATAAAAAAGACTTTCCTTTAATGATAGTTCATCATGTCATGAAAATGAAACTACAAGATAATTTGTTTTTTATTACTCAATTTTATTCTGATACTTTTATTCTTTCTAGTTTTCCATGAAACTTTAACTTATTTCTTAGGTTTTCTGTTCATAATAACATATTCATTTACTGTCATATTTTTTTAATACTTAACGTTTCTAATTTGTAATATTTTATTTAATTTCCACATACTATTTTTTTTCATACCTTTCATAAATTTCAGCATATCCTGATTTTTAACTTATATGTTATATTTCACAAACGTTCCCGCACATGCTGTTTATTTGTTACATTACTTAATTTTAGATGTAATTTCACACTTTTTTTAACGTTATAATGTTCAATATATTCTGAAGTTTAACTTCATTTACTTTTTTTAAAACATTCTAGTATTCTATACACATTTTAACTTAGTGGTTTAAAATTCTATTTAAAAAGAAGCGTTTATTTTTCGTGATCTTAGTTCTTTTACTATTTTTTCTACAGAATTTCTAATATCTTTCACATGTTCAACAATATCTTCTTTACATTACCGGATATTTTTTTTTAAAACTTAAGTCTATAACTGTTCATTGCTTTTCTTACGTTCATGATTTCCCTTCTGTGTTTATATTTCTTAAATCTAGTTTAACTTATTTATTATAATGATTTTATTTCTGTCTCATCACTCGTAATTCCAACATTTTATCCCATTTTATTCATTTTAACGATATGGATTGTTTTCATTCACTCCATATTCAAATATTTCCTTACAATTTTTAAAATACTTGTTTTATTCTCCGATCATAATAGATCATCTACAGGTTTTACTCAGAAATTTCCAATCACAACTTTACAGTTTAATACCATTTATATCTAAATGTATTTCTTTCTCATATAGCTTTATGGTCTTCAAAGTGTGTTGATAATTTTCATTTCTAATTTTACAACCACATTCAGAGTTTCATCCACACATACCAAAATATTTCTTACATCTTCTGATATTTAGTCTATGTCGTAGTTCAGTACTTCAAATGAATTTACACTGCTCACACTATTATTTTTTCATGTTTTAGAGACACTGACTATACTAATTTTACCTTTTTCCTACACTAATTGCATCTATGTCCGCACTCATGAAAAACTAGCAATTGTTTTGCATCACGTGCATAAAGAAATTCTTAAAAACAACTTTTTCCAATATCGTACTCAAATTACTATTTTCCAGATGGGAATTACCAATATTCTTTGGTTTTACTCTGTTGCATCTTTTTAAATTTTAACATCTTACTTTTAATTCTAACATACATCTTTTGAACAGCTTTTTCTTTTAATGAATAGCGTATAACCTTACCTTGTTTGTTCAAATTCCTTCTTTAATACCTTCATAATTCACTATGCAACCCCAATGTCTTTCACTGACATTCTATTTGATAATACTACAAGTTTCCTTAATTCACAAAAAGCGAATTATTTCTCATTTCAAAATAGAACTACTATGCTTTTTCACAAACATTACCTTGGTCCATTCAAGACACCCCTTAACTTGTAATTGACGTAGCAATAGGAAAAAAGACTCTTATCATATGCTCTTTCGACATTTCAGGTTTTTAGAACTTCTTTGGCAAGTATATCAATACCATCAGAAAATACACTTGAAATTTTTACTCAGCAGTTTAAAGATGACATATTGTTATAAGAATGGTTTTAGTAAATTTATAAGACAAATAAGGTACGCTGACTATGATATTAAGAAAAATGAAAGCAATTATTCCTGATGTTTGTAATACTTTTATATAAAGTTTTTGAGATTATTTTACCTTTGCAAATCAAATGTAAAAACAATTGTTCGGATGAAATAAGTAATTATGATGATGATGAACTTTTTAAAGAACTCATAAATTCTATCAAAACTGAATTAAATTCAGTGATAAAAAAAACTATTTAAATGTGAAGGTTGCATTGCAAATCATCCTTCACAAACGAGACATGATTGCATTATGATAAATATTGATGACAGAATTAAATATATTGGTGAAGATGTATTTTTATGTATAAATTTTAAAAATGTAAGATATTCTTTAAGGCAGAAAAAAATTGTTCATTTATTTTTTTGACAGGTTTTTTGAATCGAAATGTTATGAAGATTATAAAAATGCATTAATATAAGTACAGCTATTCTATTTAAATTTCTGTGCTGTAATTTATTATTATTATTATAATTATTATTATTTTCTTCTTCTCAGATGTAAATAAATAGATATTGTTTTTAACTTGAAACCACTTTATGTAAAAGAAAATTTTTAAGTATACTACAGAAACCTGTTCTTTGAAAATAAATAAATGTGTTTAAATAGAAAAGTTTCTTGGAAAAATAAATGTATCGTTATTTTTTATAACATTTAAAAACAATGTAAAACAAATATTGATTGCAGAGGGAAGAAATAAGAAAGTGTCTATATGTAACCTTTAAAAAATAATAATTTTATTCAATTAGTAAGATTCCCATTTTTTTAGGAGAACGTATATGTTTTACAGATTTAACATGCAATTTTTTTTTTCATATTAACATCATGATTCTGTAAATTTTCATTTTTGATATAGTCCATTGGCATGTTGATTTCAGTCAAGGCTTTTAAAAATTCGCTTTTGGCAGGAATATTAATCTTTTTTTTTTTTTTTTTTTTTTTTTTTTGTTGTTGTAAAAAGGATATTGAACAGGTCTATAATATTTGAATTTTTAATTTTTTCCTTATGATATAGTATCTTCCCTTTATCATTCCACTTAAGAATATCAGGATGTCGCCTTAAAATAGTTAATGGGTTTTGTGCTTTTCTTCGCATTCGCTGAGGAACGTTGTCTAAGGTAAGATCTGAACTCATCTCTTTGGCATCAGGGTCCATTTTCTGCACGGGTTCCTCCTCCTTCATTTTCTTTTCAATTGAATGCGGTCCTTTTGCGAATCGTCTTTAGGAGGTTTAAAGGGTGAATTATATTCCTTTAAGTTCAATTTCTTTTGTAAAAGTTCGTAATAACGCACTAATTTCTCACGATCGTCAACTGAACTGTTTAAAATATGCATCATGGCTTTATCCAACTCACTTAACTGTTTATCAGAAATGGTATGCTTTGTCATCATCTCTTCTGGAACTAACACATACTTCTTAGTGAATTCCATTGATTAGTCCTGTAAGAACACTGAGAGCAGCAGGAATCAAAACGTTTAGAAAACCTCCTTTTTGTAAAATTAATTTCCGTTTCTTCACAAGAGAAATCTTACGATTTCCTAATTTTCGTAAAGTTGTTTTATGCTTACAGAGAGACTTCTTTTGTTGCTCAGACAATGGAACGTTTCCCTTGAGTATGTTTAAACTACATTCGCATATAGCTTTTATACAATTGATATTAATTTTCTTTAAT
Source organism: Stegodyphus dumicola (assembly GCF_044657685.1). Lineage (NCBI taxonomy): Eukaryota > Metazoa > Arthropoda > Arachnida > Araneae > Eresidae > Stegodyphus > Stegodyphus dumicola. Next base: position 44,668,972 of record NC_140776.1, read on the forward strand.
AGCTGTTTCCGTAACTTTAACGGACAAATGTTTAATAGCTGCAACTGTTTTAGCTGTTTCTTGACCAGCGTCATTTTATAAAATGATGATGCATTTTATAAAGCTGCTGTTTTTATTATTTTTTAATAATGTTTCATTTGAAAAACATACTGTACTTGGTTAGGTAAAACTTGTGTGCGTAAGCGTAATTCTTCCGGAGTTTCACTGCGCAGATCAATGAATAAATAAGAAAAAGGTTTCTTGGTTGCATCTTCATATACTTCTCGAAAAAACTTTAAATGACGCAAAAAGAGCTGTTTCCCTAAATGTACGATTTGACTGACATCTCTTCTGTTTTTACATAAAATCAAATAGTGTGCATTTAAAGTCACTTCACGCATTTCTTTAACCTTGTGAAAAACGTTTTGTGTGATAAAAATAACGCTTAAGTTTAAATTATGACTTTCTTTTGTAAGTAAGTTAGTCAGACGTTTATCATTCCCACACTCGCTCATCAAATCGTCTATGATGAATAATGTGTTGGAACCTAAATATTCTTGATATTTAATTGGTAAACCTTCGACAAAAGTAACATTCGGTATATCATTATACAGAGTTGGTAAATTCCATAACACCATACTACTTTATCGGGAATCGTTGAAAACATTTCCTCTTTATACTTTAACAATTCTCGTACAAAATAGGTTTTCCCACATCCAGTGGGTCCCGAAATCACCATTGTGAAAGGATGTTGTAGCTTTGGAAATTCCATATTAAATGAGACAAGACACATAATGTATAAAGTTTAAATGTATTTATTGATAGAAAGAAGATCTTACATGAAATTTCTTGATTACAAAATTATATACTTTAATATCATTAGATATATGTTGAGGTATGAAAGATAACAATATATCATTGAGAGATTGTCCACGACATTTACAATGTAAATAGTATATGCAATATTGACCACATACTGCTGTTACATTAGTTTGGAGAGTCATCGAATTAAAGTCCATCTGTGGAAATCGTTCTGCATACTTGGTTATCGGTCCAGGAAAATAGGATGGGTCATGTCCATAGGAATCGAAAAATTCTAAATGCTGTGGAGATGAAATGTAAAAGGCTAACCAGTGACTACCGGATTCAGATGCACGATCTACATTAGCTATAAAGCAACTTGGATATTTCTTGATCTCAACAGGGAGTCGATCACTTGCAAAAACTCCCAGAAATGCTTTTCGTGTCTTTGCATTTTGAGAAAGTGCTCTGTTTATTTCAAGGCTGTCCATTGCTTAATTGGCAAAATCGCATAGTACATGAACAGATTTTGTTATTTCAATCACGTTTTGAAATTCTGCATAGACTAGCACCGAGAGAGTCACAGAGAGAGCTTTAGCAAATTTAATTTCTACTCCCAAATTCCCTTGATGCTGTAAGTTAAAATGAGATCCATCACACAAATCTGGAGTTAAATCGAAAGCATATAACACATGTCCTTTCGCAAATTCTTCTCGAGATAAATAGATGCCTTTGTCGCGATTAAATCCTGAAAATAAACTGTGGTAAGCACGCACATAATGATAAGATTCGAAATCAAGGTCCATTGGTTTACATGGAACGGGTTGTCCATCTACATAAATCGATATAAAGTTGACATGATGATGGGCAAACAGAAAAGGATTCATTGAATATTGTCCATTCATTGCAGCATTTTCTGCACAAGTAATAATGATTCACTTGGGCATCAATCCTAAAAATACATTATCTTGCATAAAACACCAACTTCCCTTAGATACTGAATATGTTTTGCATAATACTCGATCTATAGGGTATTTAGCAGAACTTTTTTCCAACGCTTTTACATGTCCGAGAGAGACTCCAGGGTTTATTTACTTTTACTTTTCTGATAAACAAAGAGGCATGATCCAAGATCACTTTATAATCGGCATCTTTCTCAGTACAAACTAGACAGAAAGCAGATTTACTACGCACCATTTTAATTTTCACATCAACTAAATTTAACATGAGTCGATTTTGTTGAAAAATGTCACAATGTAATTGCCCTATCAAATCCACACTTTGACTGTTTTTTATAAGTTCACCGCGAGCTTTTAGTCCCGCATCCGCATCTTGGGCTAAGACATCTATTTTATTAGGTGAAGTGTCTTGGAAAAATCCTTCAAAGGTGAGTAAACTTTTCTTTGCATCTTCCCCATAATTCAATAATGTTTCGATGAAGGCTCTATGAGGATAGGTATTTGTCGCAGATGAAATGTTTCTTTCATTTAAACTTACATCTACTTGCGAAAAGAGAGAATGTAAAAATAAATTTACAGGGGCAACCGGTTCTTTGTCTGTTAGATTGGATCCGTCTGCCTTAACTACTTTAACTTTCACGTGTATATAAGAAGCAGCTAGATCAATATAGTCTTCACCTCTGCCAGAAATATTAAATTCGATAGGTCCTCCATCTCGTATATCTGCGAGAGCGTGATATTCCACAAACTATCCTTTTTTTCTATAGCTGTTTACGTAGGAGGAATGGTAAATAAATCTAATTCAGATTTGACGCAAACGGGAGAGTCTCGATGAATATACGAAGTCATACTTTTTTTTTTTAAGAGAAAATATCCTGTGCTTTCACCTTCTTTGATCGGTGATAAAGGGTACGCTTTTCCCACGTTTCTGCTTTTTATTGTCGTCCAGAACCAATCATTTTCTTCACTTTAGTAGCAGCTTTATCCGTTAATATATTTCCAGCTTCTTTCAGTCGACGCTTAGCAGCCTCTTTTACATCTTGTCCTTGTGATACATCATTTATTAAATTCAGTACACTATGCCATACTTGTTTTCCAATTGCTTTGGCTCCTGATTTAATAAGAGGTACGGCAGCGCGAAAGATGGATCTGAATAGACCCCCTAATCCGTATCCTCTCTCATAAAGATTACTTTGATAATAATTCAATCCATGTCCTGTTTGTTGTACATAATAATCTTCAAAAGATTTCCGACAACATTGATAAGGTACATGCATTATGACAAGTATTTTTGACGGAAATGAAGTTTCACGTATGACCTTCCTCGTTCAAATGGCGTAAATGCTTCCATATGCGTTCTTATATCGATTTCCAAAGTGTCTATCATTTTCCGATTCACAGGTAAATAATGAGGTCTATCAAATAGTGCACTGACCACCTCTCCATCGCTACCAGTTACTCTTACAATTCGAAGAAGAGGAGCTAAAACATCTCTTACGATTTGAGGTTCTACAATATCCGTATATATCATTAACACACGATAATGTGCACAAGGGTCGGCTGCAAAAGGACTTTCTACAACAGTTTCGGAACTATCATCTGTAGATGCAATTTCCATAGGTTCGAAACCTAACCTTTGAACTAACCCATCATGTAAAATCACTTTAGCGTTATTTTTCACTTTGGTTTTCACTCGTTTTGTTACTGGGTTATAATTAAAAATTATTTTGTTTTGATGTTCTTTAATATAAATAGCTTTTAAAATAGAAGGTACTGTTTCATAACATCTTTGAGGTAATCTACGACCTAACATTTCACCATCTTTTTCTAAAACAAATCCAATTAAGTTATTGTCTGCATTTACGTTATGCCATGTGTGCGGATATAGCAATTCAACCAAACCAACTTCCCACATACCTTTCAATTCAATGGGAACAGGTAAACGTGTTATAAAATGTGAAATTTTATTTTCGGGAAAATAATTCATAGAGCTATCGCTCGGAAGTGTTACGTAGAAACTCATTTTCGCAAATGAATTGGATACAATATTTTCTCACACTTTATATCCAGAGTAAATTAGTAGCTGGAATCCATTGATTAAATTTGTCGGGATAACCGCGATATTTTACAAAGTAGTCTGTCTGTTTTTTACGCATACGTTTCTTTAAAATTTTTTCAATGCGATATTCCTCTTTCAGTCTCACTTTTTGCAACTCTTGCGCATAAAACGTTCCTTTTACTGACTGTCCAAGTAAATCTTTAATTTTATACACTTCTCGATGTCTTTTAACACATTCTGTCACCACAAACAGTTCTTCAGTCCAATTGGTTTCATTGCCTTTTTCGAAAGTAAGCTTTAGTTTGGAAACACGCACCACATCTTTTACAGCGAATATACATTTAGAAACGTTAGAAGGATGATCTTCATACAAGGTAAACCATACGTCACTCTCATTTTCTGAATTGACTTCTATGGGAGCTCGCATTATACTTGAATGAAAAGTAGCATTATAACTTTCTATTAATTTGTCCAAGATATCTACATATTTATATGTATTTCGAGTCGTAAAGTATTTCCACATTTTTGTTTTCAAAGTGCGATTAAACCTTTCCACCACGGAAGCTTTAGTAGTATTGAATGTATTGAAAAGTTTAACTTGATTTCTTTTTAAAAATTTTATAAACACTTTATTCTTAAATTCCGTACCCTGATCAGTTTGAAGTAATTTTGGTTTACGTTCACTCATTATTTTTTTAAACGTTTTCACACTATCTTCTCCTCTCTTTTGTTTCAGAGGAATAGCCCATGCATATTTTGATAATATGTCAATATAGGTTAATATATATCGATAGCCATCATTATGATCACGTAAATGTGAAATGTCCAATAAATCAGCTTGCCATTGTTGATCTATAGAATGTACGATTACTCTATTCGTTGGAAACTTTCGGCGAATTGGCTTGTGAAGCGTGTACGCATCTATTCCCTCCAACCATGTTTGAATGTCTTTCCTGGAAACTTTACCTCCTGAAGCACGATGTAAAGTTTCAACACCACCAAAACTTGCAATATGAGCCGGATCCTGATACGATAAATTCATTTTCATAATCTATTGAATTATTCTTCATATGGACAATGATAAGTTCCCACTGTCGTTAAGGCGTAGCGTAAAATCAATAGGAATTTTATGAAATTCTGTAAAAATATAGATAGATGATAAAATAACACATAAAACAGTGTATAAACACACCGCAACGGTGGCTTCTCCTGGCGCCGGCATACTTGCAATTGATGAGCCTATTTCAATTTCTTTTTCTTATACGGTCAAAAGTCGTTAATCCGGACTCGTCGGGACTTCGGCGATTCCGGATTATCGATTTTTATGGATTATAAATCATCAGTTTAAATCTGGTAAGATGGCATGCAGAAATTATAAAATTAAAAATATGAAACCGTAATTTATGAAATAAAGAACAATTATGATCTAAAGGGTATCAAAATTTACAAAAAGAAAAGGCTTAATATTTATTTGTTTACTTTATTAAACATTTCTTTCAATGTAAGTTGTTTAAGTTGCTTCGTTTTTTATGTGATAATACATTCTCTTTAATTCTATAAGCAGACATAATTTCTTGTTCAGTTACAAAGTTCCGCTGTTCAAGTCCTATAATTGCTGTGTCGAGAATACCGACTAATTTATCAATCGAAATTTTTTCGTTTTCAATAACCTCTGTCGCTTTCTTCGCTATCGGAAGCGAATTATAATGACGAGGAATTTGATTTAAATCATATCAAAGCCGGAGTACATCGAGATGAAATACTACATTTAGTAAGGAATTATAAGCCAAATAAAATAAAAACATCTGCCCTGAAGATAAGGATAGTGTTGACAGATCAACTTCCAATTCATTGCGCGCCGCGGCGTTAAAGATAAACAAAGTTTAGATAAACAAACGTTAAAGTTTACATAAACAAAGGATATGCCTTTATCCATTTTTTTGCAGCAATTCCACTTTTTGTTTAATGGACTTCGAAACATACTTTCGCTTTGTAGATCCTTTACATATTAGTAAATATATATCAGAAATTCTATTTGACATAATCGAAAGTTCAAGCTTACTTTTATAAAATTGCTCTAACAGTCTGCAAAAAATAATAAGCCGGATCCAATTCGAAGATTAAGAAACAACGCAATCTGCAACATTAACTGAATTAGATAATTTTAGCTTAGCTTATACCGTCCGTTATACATTAAACGCGCATTCGTAAACGTATTTTGCGCACGCGCACACGCGTATTCGCAGCCGTAAAGGTCTTACGCGCATGCGTCAACGCGATGCATGCGCAGAAAGTTTGTAGCTTTGAGGTCCGGATTATAGAGCATTCCAGATTATGGGTGTCCGAATTAACGACTTTTGACTGTATACCTCTTTCAGTCTAAATCTGAATGTATCACATCAGCTCAGTGGTTAAAATCTTCAAACTACTGAGCTGGTGAGATATTTTGTTTGAGGCTTCGATTCTATATTTTGAATAATAGAACATTAAAAAAAAAGAAAATTCTAAATAAATTATTTTCTTTTTTCGTCCCTAGAGGACGCCATGAGCAATTGTATCCCCATTGCCAATTTTTAAAAAACTAACTTTAAATGAAAAGCAGGAGGTCTACAACTCAATCAGCAATCTAAAAACAACTCAACTCGAGACCACGCCCCTCGTGTGATGTCATGGATGACGTTGTACTTGGCCCCGCCCTCTGTGTGACGTCATTGGCCACGCCCTCAGCTCCTCAGCTCCTCTTGCCGCAGAACTCCCATTTTTATACTACTACCAATGATACGACCAAGAGTTTGATTTCATCAATGAAGGTCAGACTACAAGCAGTGATAAATGCGAGAGGTTTGCATAAAAGTATTAAATATCTGTCATTTTTGTCCTACATGTTGTATTTTTTTGTCAATATTTTTTTTACATTCATATTTACACTATCCGACATTGAAAATGCAACCCCAAGAACGAGTAGCCAGGAAGTGATGAAACCTGGCAAAAAGAGAAAGACGGCAACGAACAAGAAGTGATTTTCACTTCGAAGTAATATGCATAATACAGAGCAAGAATAGCGCCAGCTCAGTAGGCTCTAGGACTACCTTGGATGGCGATACACGAAGCAACACATCTAGGTACGGAGTCAGTAAGACTACTTATTCCCTATCAACCATTTGCCCCACTCAGTTCGTCTTTTGAACGCGGCAATAGCAGAGTCTGAAAATGGCGTCCAATCACATGTGCATAACTCGGTGACGTGCGTCTACCTTGAATTTTGCATAATTTTCGGGAAAATCCTTACCCCCATAACACAAGACATCCTCAGGATATCCTATTTAAGTCGCAATCTCCCGGGAAGCAGTTAGGATATCCTGAGGATGTTGATTCTCAGATATCCTGAGGACTTCTTAAGTCAACATCCTGAGGATATCCTATTCAAGTCTCAATGTCCCGGGATATATGAAGATCTCCTCAGGATGTTGATTTTCAGATATCCTGAGGACTTCGTAAATCAACATCTTAAAGATGTCCTGTTCAAGTCGTAATGTCCCGGGATATATGAAGATCTCCTGATTATGTTGTTTCTCAGATATCTTCAGTACTTACTTTTTATGGAAGCTCATATCTGAAAATATTAAAGTAACCTTGTACCACACGCAAGTCATGTTATAAGAATCGAAATCTTACTCTATGGATTACCTATTCTGCATATGAAAATTTAATTGTTATGCTTACACTGGATTGTATATGTTGGCTGTAAATATTAAGTAATAATATTTTCAAATTTTTGTTGTTGTTTCACAGTGCCTATTGATCAGAGAACTTTCTTACAAGTTATAGACACGTGTTTTCATCCGTTTTTGAGTTTCATATTGAAAGTGTGTTTACGATTAAATTCTAATTGCTACATAATATATTTTGTAAACATTATTTTAAATACTTTTCTAATATCTTTGAACACAAATATTATGTACGTTACAGGTAACTCAGAAAATCTTTTACGAAGACATTTATCCTATGAACAGATGGGCATGATGTGCATCCATATGCCTTATATGGCATTCGAACTTGAGCCCTTCTGTACGGCAATCGGTCAATATAATTACTTACCCGTCTCTGAGGCACTAATCAGAAATATCAAGTTATAAAAGTATTCTATTAAATTCATCGATAGTTCTTAGCATAGAAATAACTATACTTTGAAACTGCAAAAGAAAAAGAAAAAAAAAAATACTCTTTGATCTGTTACACTATTATATTAGTAATGAATGATGTTTAGTGCTGTGCAGTAATAAGTAACAATATTTTTTTTTTTTTTTTTTTTTTTTTAACAAACGAAATTTTAGTTTACAGGGGCAGTTAAAAACTAGTCTGTACGAGGTTTAACTTGCTTTAATTTGAATTTATAAACAGAAGAATAATTTTATTAGGCTAAAAAATTCATTGCAGTTTCTTCGTTCATTTTCTGGTAAGTTCTTTAATAATGAGAATTAATTTTTCAAAGCGACTGAGGTAAGAAGTAACTTATTTTTTACCTCTCTGTAATAGGAAAATAAGGTTTGAGAATGGGAAGAACTAACATTAAGTTCTTACTCTCCTCAAACCTCACTTTGCTACATCTTTAAGCAAACAAATATTCGGTCTTTGCTAAACAAAGCGCGAAAAAAAATATATCCAGCGCTCTGCAGTCTTTTACGTTATGCCGACAATGCTACATGACTCCTCATAATTTAACAATAATTGCTGCTTTATTAATTTATTTGTAACATCCAGAAAATGCAGTAAACACGTTTCTTCAAAGTATATAACACAAAGTTAAATGTTGTTATGAAAACTCAAAATTAGATAACGGATTAAATAGATGTTCAAACTTTAAATTAAAATGATTTAATTTTTAAATTAAACGCGTTCTTTAAACTCAGCAGTTTTATTACTTTATTTTATACTATAAATAACAATTGGAGTTGAAAATCTTAAAGTTTTGATCATCATTATCATTGGTCGTAAAACTGCTTCTCAAATTTTCTTTGCTTTTGAGAAACCAAACTCCGCTCAGAATGTAACACCTCTGAGCACTTTTTCTGTAGCCGATGCCCCAAGAAGATTTCTCTTTTGTTAACGTGGCAGATTTATGTGTCAGACCTTCCCTTCTTTTGTATCCCCCTACAAGGGAAGGCGGATATCCTGCTGGATAGGTATACAACATTGTATGCCTTTGATAGAGTGACTGTGCGAGGTACAGTGGTGTAGCTAGGGTGGGGCAAGGGAGAACATCTGTCCCCGGGCGCAGCATCCAAGGGGCGCCAAATTGATGCTACGAAATTTTCTAATGAAATATTTTCCATTCTTGGCACACAGAAAGGGGCGCAAATTCTTCAGTTGCCCCCGGACGCTGGAAACCCTAGCTACGCCCCTGGCGAGGTATAGTAAAGACATCTTATAGCTCTATTTTTGTTTTTTCAGCCGTGCAGTTAGCCATCAGCACAGTTTATGAACGACTAGGCTTACCCACTGAGAGCTAATCTGATGAATGATTTCCTGGACCGATTGCTCTAGTCAGTTACAGCTTTAGACTTAACCCTACAGAATACGTGTGGGACGCTCTTGGGAGGACAACTGCAACTCGCTTATTTCCTCTCAGAATCCTCCAAAGCTTGAAAACAGCATTGTTGCAATAGTGGGACCGATTGCCACAGGGCTTGTAAACTACTTCATTTTCACTACAAACCTCCGTTATGAGAGCTGTATGACTATTGGAGGGTATCATACCCTTATTAGCCTCCTTTGCAGCCAGCCTCTGTTTTAAACAGTAACTTGTAACCATGGAGGTAGGAAGACCCTTTCCTACCTCCATGAGGGAAACATCCCTTCACAACAAAGTCGCAAAACGCCCCCAACGGTTTTAATTGCTCCGTAATAGTGATATCCTTGAAGAACCCCACAAAGTGGAAAGTACACGTACTTACTTTCTGATTTCCAAAATTCAGCTATTCTGCTAAACGTTAATAGCCGTCGTTCCAAATTCTCTTTCAGTTAAGAACTGACTTGTTGACGCTTGCAAGCGTTACATTGACAGAGTGTGAAAAGTAAGTTTCTAAATGTTTCCTTTATTCTACAAAAATGATCAGAACTAAAAAAAAATTATCTCAGATATCTAAAAGACGGATTTACAGCAGAATAAATCAACGTATATTATCGGATTCGTCAGAAGATGAAGTAGTATTTAATTATGAAAAAGGACTGTCGAATTTTCGCGCTAGCAAATATTCTTTAAGTTCCATTTCAAACTGTGATTCGGAATATGAACTTTTATGTCTCAAGAAGAACTGACTGATGGCGATTACCAAAACGATTATCCCATTTTAAGGAATATTCCAAATATAGGACTAATAAATATTCCGTTAGACTTTATGTCCCTTGTGTGCTTAGGGAGTAGTACAAAAAATGATTACTATTAGGATAGGCGGAGGCACCTTACAAGCACGATTACCACATAAAAATGTTGAACTAATTTTTTTTTAAATGACCAGTTTTTAAAGCCTTATGTACCAATTGAATTTGCAAGAAAACCAAGGAACCAACTCTAAAAGAATTGAAGCACTGGAAAGCTACAGAATACCGTCAATTTTTACTGTACACTAGCCCACTTATTATTATTTTTTTTTTTAATTTTTTTTTTTTTTTTTTTTTAATTTAACAAAAAGTTACATGATCATTTTTTACTACTTCATATTTCGATTAGACTCTTATGCAAAATACAGAATCAGACGGCAATTGATGAATACGCACAATCTCTATTAAAACTCTTCGTAGTAAATTTTGGGCTTTATTATGAAAAACAGTATATTGCTCATAATGTTCACGGCCTACTGCATATTTGCGAAGATGTAAAAATGTTTGGGCCGTTAGATAATTACAATGCATTTAAATTTGAAAGCTATATATCTTCTATAAAAAAATTGATTAGAAAATCTTCCGCTTCATTACAGCAAATAGCAAGACGAACTCATGAACTGTTTAATCATATTGTAGCCATGAATAATGATTCAATCAACATAACCGACTTAAGTTCAGAATTTCAAAATTTACACACATCTGGTCCACTACTTAAAGGTTATTAAATGCTTAATTTTATTATTGAATTTTGAATACAAATTAACTGAAGTCAGAACTGAATTTGTAGAATAATTTAATTATGAATATATCGAAGAATTCAGTTTTGGGCTATTGAATGGTTAAAAATGATCGAAAGATTTTTAATACTTTAAAGCAAAATTTTCTGTTATAATATTTTGTATCAATAATTCATTTCAAGTCTCTTGCTCAGTTTTAGATATATTTACAAATTATTAAATAAATTGAAATTCAAATTAGAAAATAAATTGTATAAATATTCTTAACATTTCTTATTTTTCCATAGTAACCACAGATGGAGGACCTGAGACTGTCTGTTGAAAATAAGCAAGTTTCAGGTTATCACAACACCTTCACACACTTTCACTGGAATATAAAGAAGATTTCTGGGGATATACTGGGATGTAACATTAAGCAGTTGAGAGTATGTATTTAAGAGGTTAAAGGGATATTATAACTAGTATTTCAAATCCTGATAACATCCCATACGCTGTCGGTGGGACCTAGATATGATGTCCTAAGGATATATTGGGATGTGACATTAAGCACTAGGGAGGATGAGTTTAGGAGGAAACTGGGTTATTACGGGATGTCCTGAGGATGTAGTTAGTAGGACTTTAAATCCTAATAACATCCCATACGCTGTCGATGGGACATAGATAGGATGTTTTTAGGATATAATGGGATGTGTTTAGGAGGTTAGTGGGATATCCCGGGATGTCCTGAGGATATAGTAAGTAGGAGTTCATATCCTAATAACATCCCGCACGCTGTCAATGGGACTTAGTTAGGATGTCCTGAGGATATCCCGGGATGTGACATTAAGCACTCGGGAGGAAGTGTTTAGGAGGTTCGCGGGATATTCCGGGATGTCCTGAGGATGTGCGCATATCCCGCGAGCAACATCCTCGGGATATCCCAAGGATGTTTTTGTGCTATGTGGGTAGTGGTGTTGTATTTTCAATGTCGGGTAGTGTATGTTTTGGTTCCATTTTATATCGCAAAGGCGTATTAAAATGAGAGTTTTATTATATTTGAGTTTTTATTGCCTTCCTACTTCATTATACTATGCTTAAATTATTGATCATTTCCTCATTTAAGTAATGTGTTTAAATATAGGCAACTGCCATTACTTTTTTAACCCACCGTAATTCTAGCCGTATAGTGAATAATCATTAACAAGGCTACATCAAGATTGTTCAGTTTTTTACGTAAAATGTTGCTCATAAGTTTTAAATTTGACTCCTGGACCAAAAGTAACCGCATGCTACCAAAAAAAAAAAAAAAAAAAAAAAAAAAAAAAGGGGGGGGGGAGAAGAAAAAGAAGCTTAAAAATGGTTTGTGAAGAAGAAGATTAGAAAGGCTTTGTAAAAGCCTGGGCGGAGAAGTCTGGTCGGATAAGTAAAAAGTTACAAATTCACTAGAAAGAAATTGCAAATACACTATTGTTCAGAATCAAGAGAATTTTCACATTTGATCGATTACTTCTGGAAGTGATGAACAAGTAGCGAATCGCTTGTTTTCTCTCCATGTAGCTTCATGTGGAAAGAAGCTGAAACACGCTACCTGTTTTCTAACATATGAGAAGGGGACCACTATGGCAGCAGAGATTTCAGAAGTCGGGCGGATATCCTGCTGGATAGGTATACAACATTGTATGCCTTTGATAGAGTGACTGTGCGAGGTACAGTGGTGTAGCTAGGGTGGGGCAAGGGAGAACATCTGTCCCCGGGCGCAGCATCCAAGGGGCGCCAAATTGATGCTACGAAATTTTCTAATGAAATATTTTCCATTCTTGGCACACAGAAAGGGACGCAAATTCTTCAGTTGCCCCCGGGCGCTGGAAACCCTAGCTACGCCCCTGGCGAGGTATAGTAAAGACATCTTATAGCTCTATTTTTGTTTTTTCAGCCGTGCAGTTAGCCATCAGCACAGTTTATGAACGACTAGGCTTACCCACTGAGAGCTAATCTGATGAATGATTTCCTGGACCGATTGCTCTAGTCAGTTACAGCTTTAGACTTAACCCTACAGAATACGTGTGGGACGCTCTTGGGAGGACAACTGCAACTCGCTTATTTCCTCTCAGAATCCTCCAAAGCTTGAAAACAGCATTGTTGCAATAGTGGGACCGATTGCCACAGGGCTTGTAAACTACTTCATTTTCACTACAAACCTCCGTTATGAGAGCTGTATGACTATTGGAGGGTATCATACCCTTATTAGCCTCCTTTGCAGCCAGCCTCTGTTTTAAACAGTAACTTGTCTTCGTAAAGGACATACCGTTAAACACAGAATTTGAAAAATGTATGTATTAAAAATGGCGATTAGCATTAAGCATATACAATATTTAGTTATTATGCATTTATATAATTATAGGGTTTATCCTAAGCTTTTAACAGTTAATTTTGAGTTAATGTCACTTTCCTATCCTTCTTAATTTCAGTTTACAACTTCTTGCCAGAACGTGTTTTCAGAATCGTGGTTAAATGCAAATGAAGGAAGAGCTAGTATTTAAAGTTGAAGTTCTACTGAAGCCAGGGATTCTGACTAGCGCGCGTTCGCCCTTTAGGCTACTCTGTCTAAAGCTATTTCTACGCTTGGCCGTTATTCAGGCCCTCGATACCTTCGCCGTTTAGTTAGCGTTAAGGGGCAACGCTTGTAGAATCTTAATAGCTTCGGCTATAAGTCTTTAGTTTAGTTAAGTTTCATTTCTTAGTATTCCTAAGTTCAAGCCCAAGTGGAGGCTTTTTTGTAAACTCCAAGAAGGAGAACTTTTAAAGTTACTTTGAATAATAATTAAAGGGTAATTAAACTTCGTACGTTTACGTTTCTATCTTTCTGAACTAAGCGATTATTCGCTTACCAGTTCTTAAGGTTCCACACATTAAGATGTAAATTCTAGGTTGGGACATTACATATTAACATATAAATAAAATTATAAAATATGAATAATAAAAATTTGAAACTCACCAATTTTCGGTTCTTCTGAATCTTCTACATATTAATTAAGTTCTATCTATTAATATTTACAAACAATTTACAATGAGAATACAGTCACTGTTGCATACTGTTATTATTATTATTATTCTATCAGCCTATGTCCATACCTGATTTAATCAAAATCTGTGATTCAGTTCAGAAGAAAATCGACTGAATCTGAGCAAAAAAGCAGAAACATTGAAATTCACCCCTGAATTTAACATTATAAAATTTTTATACGTCATTAGGGCCTCTGCAGAGTTAATTTATATCTGATATAGGTTTTATTTGCATAAATAGTCAATATCTAGCTATTCATAATCGTGAAATTCCGGAATCATGTTCTTGTTGTAAAAAAGAACGATAGTTTTCATTTAAAAAAAAAAAAAAAAAAAAAAAAAAAAAAAAACAGCATTATGCGTTGTCAGTCAGTGAAATGATTCGAAAAGCAGGTTTTTGGTCATATGGTATGTGTGTGTATTTAATTATGGCAAAGCACACTAGGGCTATCTGCCTAAGGGGAGGGATGCCTTTCGTGGAGGACTTTCTAAGGGAAACTGGCTCGTATACACGTTACACATGGGGAAAACCACGAAAACGCCCATGCAGCCAGCCCGTTCGCGGGATTCGAACCTCGGACCGAACTACCAGTGTTCAGCGACTTTACCGCTCGGCCGCTGGTGGGCCTTTTTTGGTCATATGGATAAAAACCGGAAGAGGTATCTTTCTTTACAAAGTATTAACAAATCACGCTGTTTGAAAGCTGTCTTCATAACAGTGTCATTTTTTATCTTGATGAGTTCCACCTGTAGCAAATATATCAAAAGTATTAATGGACATCTTTTTGGAATAGATATCAAACCATTCACTGCGTCAGGTGGTCTTATTGATATCAGAATCGTTCAAAATCACAATGTGCAACACAAAAAACAATGCGGGACGTATTTTACCATAGCAAGTGGATCTTTGGTGAAGCTTGCCGTGAAACAAAGAAATGTTTCCCTGTCAAGCTGCCAAACAGATTCATGAGCATTATATAAGAAGCAATTAAGGAAAATATCGAAAAGGCACTATAATATATTCGGATTCTTAGAAATCAAACTGCACTGAAAAACTGGAAGACGAAAGTTTCGGACATTTCAAAGTGAACTAACTGTAAATACAATTTGTTGATCCAGAAACTGGAACGCACACGCAAAAAATAGAAAGACTATGAAGTAGCATCAAATGGCGAAATAAGAAACAGAGGAACGGCACGTCATCATATGAAAATTATCTCGAAGAATTTATTTGGAGAAGGAAAACGAAAGACTCATTTGAAAAAAAAAAAAAAATAAATAAATAAATAAATAAATAAAATAAAATAAAATGTTTATGCCTCTATGGTAAAAAAATTCTTAGAACTAACATTTGTTAATACTTTTTATGTGTATACTGTGTGTTCTCGACAATAAAGTCTGCTTAGCGAGATTTGCGCCGGCGAAATGGAAAAGTACCTTTTTTTCTAATTACTTCTAATATCTATATCTGTTAAGGGTAGGGTACGAACTGCGCCAAATTTGATCGAAAATCCCCGTCCCCCACTTTTTTAATCCACGAACTGCGCGACGTTTCCTGCCCCCCATTTCTTTCCAAGAAGATTGGGTGCTACAAAAAGTCGTTTATCGCCATTAATGAGACATTCTATTGAGACTGCAAGCCTTTATTTTCGTTTATCAATATTGTAAAAATTGTGCATGTGAAACAAATATGAATTTAAAGTCTGGCGTGTGCTAAAAAATAAATTTCTTTTACACTCATTTTAAAGTTTTATGATGCTTAAAGGAATGATGAGCCAGATCTTTTTTATTCTCTGTAAGAATTAAAAACTTTCCAAATTGTAGATTTTAGTCGCTGATATATATATCAGTTTTGAATAGTAAAATTGATAGATTAATGACATACACAAAACTGATACACAATCAACGTATGAAATATCGGATTTGTAGCTCACCTTAAATAAGTTTCTTATCTAGATAAATATTAACAAATCTTCTTAGATAGCAGAATGGTTTTAACTTTCAAATTTACCATTTTAGGTAAACAGTTCTAATTTAATTATAAAATTATCTTTATTAAATCTAAAAATTGGACTTCTTAAGTCGTTCTAAGTTCACACTAATATTATTGCAATATATTCCCTTATTAAGCTTTCCATTTTTAATCATTGAAGTTATTTTAAGGTTATTTAACTTTGTTACAAATTCCATATTTTAATACTAGAAACGTTTAAATATTTATTATGTTTTCCACCTGATGTACTTTGGCATACATTTAATTTCTAATACACATTTAATTAATAAATCACTGTACTCAAGTTTTCATGTATGTAAAATTTATATAATTTGTATTGTATTTATGCCAATTTATATTTAAATGATAATTTTTACAAATTCTTGCTTCATAACTCTAGTTAACAGAAGATGTTTCTAACACCTTGGCAAAGCTTAATCTTCAGCATGTAGCTTATTTTCTAACCTAGTTTCAGGCTGAATTATTTGTAAAATTAGTTACTTGAAATTATTTGTTAACAAAGATAGTCGCTAAATCACGCTAATAATATTTCTAACTGTTGTAATTTACAATGCAACGAGTTCATACGATTTATAATATAATTCATTTATAAATTTTTCAGCGGTATTGAAATTAATAGCAGCTACTGATAATGTTATACATTTAGATTACAATGATTTAGATAGCCATTGCCTTCTTCACTCATGCTTTTATGCTACTTCCTAATATTTCATAATGGCATACAGGTAAGTTTAACTTATTCATTAAACATGTAAATCTCTATTTCAGCCCACTTTTGTTCTTACGTGTCCTGTATCTTCTATTTTCTTTAATATATTGTTCAGCCTAATTTCAAAAGGTCTTATGATCAAGCGGAAAAGTCACTAAACATTGGTAGTTCGACCCGAGTTTCTAGTCCCAGTGATCCCCTAGCTCTTTCTTTTTTTGTACTTATTTACTGTGTAAAAATGTATAGTAAAAATTTCAGTTCATGAAGTAAAAATACTTTTAAAATTTATTCTTTAAAAATATTGCAAAATTTTTCACCTTAGCGTATTTTTTTACAAATCCCTCTAATAAGAAAAAGTAAGGAAAGAAATTAACTTGGTTTCGGTGATTGATACCTCAGTGCAAATTATGTGTAACTTTTTCCAAAAGCATAGAGTTTATATGAATATCAATAAATTATGGATTATTTCTCATCTAATTTTCTTAATATTGTTATTCCAGAATTTTCCTTTCATACTGTAGTGTTTAACTTTTTGCGTTTTCTATAATAATTTACATTTGTTTATAGTTTTACGCGAATGAATGTGATTATTTAATTGTATATATAAGCTTTGCTAAATTCTATCACTTGCAGTCAAGAGAGTGTTTGATGTAATAATTCTTATATATTTTCTTTGATAGTTTTTATTTAATTTCTTTCATTTATGCATTACTACATAGTTCTTTTCAGAAAATATTTTTCTGTGCCGCTATGTCCATATTTCAGTTTCAAGGAATGCGTGCTCCGTGTAGGTTATATAATGTTTAATAAACTTATGATATGAAAGAGATCTAAATTCTCTTCTCATTTCTACTGTATTTTTAAAATTTCAATCCCTAAGAAATTTACTCTAGAAATCCTTTTCATGATTTAATATTTTATACTTATTTATTTTATTCATACTTTAGCATTTATAAAAAAATATTTCTTTATTTTTATTTTTTTCTTGGCTACAGTTGGCTTCGAAAAATAAAATTGTAACCCTGTAGGCAACAGGGGAAAGAAATTTTGATCAGCGCAGTTGGACTATGGCAGGACGAGGGGGGGGGATTTTCATCAGCGCAGTTGGAGTACACCCCTCTTAAGTCAGTACTTTTTATTAATATTGTTGCGTTTTTTGTATTTATTGAGCTATTTTTAGTAGAATTTGTAATTAAATTATTTTATATTCTCGTGCATTGCAGCACGAGACTTAATTGAAGAGAAAGCTACGCCAGAAAAATTAAAATAGAGGAGCACGCGTATTTAACATTTTAATAAATAGATATCTTGCAATTGTACTCTTTTGCTATCCAGAAAAATCGAGAAAATACCAGAACATTCTCGTGCTGATTAAGAGGCTTATAAAAGCGGGAGGAAAACATCTCAATTCAGTTTGCTTACTTAGTTCTTGTTGTTGACTATAGCGAATTCGCGGCGAAATCGGATTAGCCTTCTCTGCTTTGAATTGTGTTCTGTAAAGCGTTTTAGTATTTTAAAATATAACTACTGTGAGATATTGTGACATTGTACGAAGATCTCTCAGGAAATTTCAGCATTTTGTTTTTATTTCTTGGAATAAGAATAAATTTTATTCGCTTTTCATCGGACTTGTGCATTCAATTTATTACGAACCCGTACGCACGCAACAATATTTTTCATTAAGACCTTCTTTTTATACTTAACCATACTTACTTCTAATTTTAATTTATTATTTTTTTCACGTATCAAGTAAGTAAGTAAGTACTAAGTAATAACATTTCATTCAATAGCTGTCATTTTTCATGACAAATGTTTTTGACAGTTAACAATTATTCATGCTATATTAGCGGGAAAGCCCGCCAAAAGAGCGGGCTACGACCAAAGCAATATTTATAAGTTCTATGTACTGAAAAACTGCAAACAAAATGAACTAGTAATTTAATGTACTGTATACAGTGTTGCTAGCTGCGACCAAAGCAAAATTTATGAGTTCTATAGACACTTGAAAAGAAAGTGCATAAAAACATTTCAGTATGTATGACATCAGTTCATTCTTTCCAAACAACAACCAATTGGTAAACAATTTTTTTGTTGCCAGACCAGAAAACAAAAACTTTGGACACTTCAGGTTTCATACGCATATACGTGATGATTTAAATTTAATGTGATATAACAACTTATCCTCAATAACAATAAAAGAATTAGCGTGGCAATGACATACAGCCATCCGATTCTTAATCTGAAACAAAAAGTTACCAACAGCAGCTACTTATTTAAGATGCTGACATTAACGAAAAATTTTCGACATACAGTGACGTCTCATGCAATCCTGTGCTTTTTTCAGCGTTAGAACATGACCTTATATAATAATAATATATTGTAGCGTATTTGCGTTGCTACGCTACCAACATAATAATACCAGTAAGAAATATAAAGAAACCTCGCACATAGAATATCCGTCCCGGAAGATGCACCCGCTTAAAATGGTTTTCAGTTGTTCCGTAAATCTGACTAAAAAAGTTGGTTGTTCGATCAAAAATGGTGAGATTTCTTTAAAACTTCATTACAATATTTAATATCTGACAATGCTAGTTTTTAGCCCAAACGGCGTTAGCCCAGAAGGGCTATTAATTTCGTTTTGGTATTTTGCGTCGAAAACCTTAAATGTCCGTTTCAATTTTCAAACTATTGCCACCAAATATTATCGCCCGTGTTATATTTAAAGAAATTAAATAATGAAGAATCCGTATAAATGTATATATGTTTCTCTCATTGTGATAAAACAACGATTTTGAATAACGTAATCCTCCACCGAATATAGGCATCTGGAAGCCCTAATTTAGAATTTGTTTTATTATCTACTGGCCGCTACGTGGCCAGCCTTCGTCTGGCTTTTAAATGTACCGGAAAAATGCCTAAAGGGAAAACCAAACATTAAAATTAAAAACTGCACAGAATTTTACTCTGCAGAACAAATTTGTCGAAAAACAAAAAATAAAATCTCAATGCTTTCAGATTTTATATTACGCTCAGAGGGGTGTTTTTTAACGGTTTGTCTGCCGCCTTTATTTATTAAATAACATGTTGTTCGCACGTTAACCATAAAATTCAATTCAACAGCAATATGGCAAAATACTTTTGAAATGATCATATCTTTAGAATTTCCGATGCACAGTCTCGCGCGCTGGAGATAAAATGTTTTTTTTCGTACAGTTCTGCCATTGCTCGCGGTAGATAGAAAGTGAGGGTTCACATGCATGCGGTGTGCGGTGTGGCGGTGGTCAGTGACGTTAGCGGGAGAAAAGCTACATCATACATGACATCAACGGAAGGGGCGGAAATTGTGGAGGAGTTCGCATGCTGCTGCTATGGAACTGGATTAGGCAACACTGAAAGTTTAGGTTTCATCGAGTGGCAACGCCAACCGTAGTAACGGTAACCGTGGTAACGACAATTGTAGTAATGACAACCGTGGGTTACCATCACGATGCGACAGTGTCCTTTTCTGTAAGAAAATTACTATTGAACATATTGTAAAGAATAAATTTCATCATTTACTTTCACACACACACGCACACATATAATTATACACACACATGCTTTTACCGAAAGCCTCAGCTTTCTGACACCTGAAATGCTTCACAGTTTCACAGTCATGGAGTTTTTTTAATTCCTAGGTGGCAGCCCCTTCCCACAACCCCACTGTGAAGTCATTGGCCAATGATAGCATTAAAAAATATTAATTTTTCTTATTCTTTATCAGCCTCTATTTTATCATGCCCATACGCTAGTGTATGGATACTATCCTCCAAAATAAATCTTATATCGTCAAACGGGGAGAGATTTAATTTGTTCTGAAGAATAGTGAAGAGATGGTGTTTCTCACTTGCAATTCTGTATTGAATTTCACGTCTAGACTGCAGGTTTTGGAGGCATTGCTTGTAGTTTTCATGCATGATTTTATTTCTCACGACGTTACGTGAAACGCCCTTTGCCGTTATCTTCTCTCCCGTCTCCGAAAAGAAGGAACAGATTTTTGGTCGTAAACCCATAAATTCATAAACTAATTTTGATGAAAATTCATCCTTCATACATCCAATTTTCTTGACGTTTTTCAGAGACTGTAAAGAGGATGATTAGGAGAGTAGTCAGATTGTATCATAAATGTCGCTATGACGTTTCATATCCTCATATACATCCTACGTACGAATTTCATAGGTGAGAGAATTTATATCAGTGAATAAATAATGATGCATTTTCTCCGTACTCCTTCTTTATGATATTAGAATGGAAGTTGTACATCATAATTTTACTGAATTCTAAAATTACAAAACCCACATAGATCGGGCAATTCAAAGTGAGGGTGTTTCTTAAACTTGCCACCTCAACGAGATTCTCACTCTTGAAATCTTTTAAACGTGGGATAAGCTAACAGTTTTTCCGCCTTTTTGCGTGTGTTCACAAGTTCTAAATTCACTCGGTTTCTTATATTTTCCATGGTTTTTGCATAGATGGAATTATTCAGTAATTTAAAAAAAAAAAAAAAAACTTTTCCAAAGTTAGATTTCACATTCTTGCGCTGCTCCTTGTTAAAATCAATGTAAGGTTTCAACCATGCCTTCTGCTTAAATTTCATAATTCTATGCACTGCAGTCAATGTTAAACCTTGCTGTAATTAAAACTGTAAATTATTATAATATACTATGTGATTTTTCTTATCCTTCAAATTCGGAACTAATTTCATTTGGCTATTGAAATTTTGATGGGACAGGTTGTCAAGGCGAAAGATCTTCTGTCTTCTGTGGAATCTTCACTAATGTAGGGAATCCATTCCGGTGTCATTGCTTTCGCTGGCATCCATTCAAATTCACTATATGGCAATGACTGGGACATCGCCCAACCGTACAAGTTGTTTGCATCCAAATACATAATGTAACTGTTTGGTTTTGTACAGTCATAATTTTCTATATAGTATTCGCCTGCACTCACCGCTAGGTAATCACAGAAATTCCCCCTCGTATGCTTGTTCTATGAACAGATGCATTAAAAGTTCCAGAGGTTGATTAATCATTTTTAGGGATGCTTGCCAGAACAGACCGAGAGACGTCATCACATGCGCACAATCTATATCGTAAAACTGCAGACACAGCTTTCTAAAATTTTCGAATGCGTCTGCCAGCTGAAGGACACCCGACTTTACATACAAGTCATGATATTCTCCCATCGTACGGATCTTGAATCTATTCCACACTGTCTGCGCTTGTTCATAACCTGCCGAGGAAATCTCCTCATCCGTTAAACTATTGTGAAAGGCGAAAGGAGGTGGTAAGGCCGTCTCTTCAAACACATCGAAAGACTGAATGGCATCCGCATCAATGTCTTACGTTATGAGGATGATTAAGTGTTCCCGCTCTATATATCCCCTCAGGAAAATGAGGACTGTATTAATTTGTTGTACATATTGGTCCGGCTAAATCAGAATGCATTGTAATTCTTAATTAAACTAACTAATTAACTAAACTAAACTATAATATATCATTATCTTTATTTCATTCATTTGTGGAAGACACTCAGGCTTCCACATTCACTTTACTTCGCCATTGAGGCAGTCTAAAAAAAAAAAAAAAAAAAGTAATGACATTCTATTGTAAACAGTAACGATGGCAGCGCCATCTGGCTTCAAAGGGATTTAACACATAGCTATTGAAGGAGGCAGTCATTATATCCTCATTAGAAATTTTTCACGTTTAATGGGGAATTTAACACGTGCAGGGGATGCGCCTTTTATTGCTATCGCTGTCTCCACAGATTTACCGAGGAGAAAAATTTAAAAAAGCATATTATATTCTGCAAAGAATACTCACCACAACATACAACAATGCCCACATATCAAGCAAAATATCTTTCATTTAAAAATCGACATTTCCAATATCCAATTCCATATATTAGATATGCTGATTTCGAAGCCATAGTTAAAAAAGTGCACACTTCGAAACCTAGTAATGCAGCCTCATATACGCAAACATTATGAAGCACGAAGCTTGCGAGTACGCCTATATCGTAATAGGTCCCCGATGGAAAAAGTGTGAAGCCCGCTCACGTTTATCGAGGATCGGATGCAGTGGATAATTTTCTATAAAATATGGTCCTCGAAAGAGATGAACTTCCGGAAAAATTAACCCACATCGTTCCGTTAACTATGACCCCTGACCCCACAACAGGAGCAGGACTTTGGAATGGCTATGTTTCGAAATTTGTATAAGAAGCCTCTTTATAAGGATAGCGTTCGCGATCATGGTCACCTGACCGGACGTTACAGAGGAGCGTTACACAATTCGTGCAACCTGAAATACCGTCTACAAAAAAAGATACCTGTGATGTTTCATAATTTGAAACATTATGACTGACGAAAGTGCCGACTGATGAAATTCAAATTGCGTTTTTCATGTCTCGAAAGCGCGACTTAGGATATTTATTAGATTTATATATAGCATTGGTATTTTGACACAAAATCGGACTTTTTCTGAAATAACATACCAATTTGTTTCCATATTACGATTCTACGACTCATATTATGACTAAAATTTAAATTTTGTAAAATTTGGTGCGAAATTTACGGAGAAATTCAAAAATTTATCTTGCGAATTTTTTTCAGTTTGCGTTAAGAATAATTCACTTGGCGAATTTCTTAATATATGGCAACCTATTTTCCTTTTCCTTCCACTGTGCAGTAGCGGAAAAAATTACAGTCGTTCCTATCTTTTTACATTGTGCATGTGCGGAAAAAAGTCACATTATTCTTACTTTCAAATAATTTTAACAAAGTGCCTAAACCACATTTGATCTTTTTATCGCTTTCAACAAATATGCCAAAACGCGCCACTATATAAATTCACGTATATTTTTGAAAATTTTGAATAAAAGGGTCTATTTTTTTGCAGGTATGCTTAGATATACATCTACTTTAAGATGATGGCAAAAATTTTATAGGTTATAATTCTAAATTTTTTCGAAAAATTTATAAAAATTATTTAAAAATAAAAACTTTAAAAATATATCATAAGAAATGGACGAATTTTATTTGGAATGAACCTAAACTTCGAATTTGAACTGTGAAAGAAGGAATCAAGTAAGTGTAATAGAAAAAGAGATATTTATAAACATAGTATAAAAAATTTTAATTAACACTGAGGAGCTGAAACTTCTGAGAGCTAATTTTTTAAAAACTACCCTTGCGAGTTTTACAAAACTTGGTAGTTTGACGTAAGTTGAGTCGTAGAATCGAAGCATGGTAAAACATTGGATGCCATTTGAAAGAAAGTCCGATTTTATGTCAAAATACCTACATTAGGACAATGCTATATATAAATCTAATACATATCCTAAGTCGCGCTTTCGAGCCATGAAAAACGCAAGTTGAACTTCGTCAATCGACCCAGTAGAACGGTAAAATTATATGTCCCCCCTTTTTCTTTTTTTTCGCAGCTTACATTAAGAACGAAATGTTCGCCTTGAAATAAAAACGTCATTTTCACGGAATTGGTAATAATGTTAATGTAAAAATCTGGATGTCGATAGTTTGTAACGCCATTGATATGTATTATTACTAACACGTCAAAAGTAGCATAACATGGCACTAGCACATCAAGACTAACAGGTGACGCTATTGATGAATCACAGCCATTCCAGTCGACTTTTAAAGCTAGAGATAAATCTGAAAACTGTTCGCAACTTTTCTTTTAGCACTTGCGCACAGATATTGAATTTATTGCATTCTTATTTTAGGATATCTTACATTTTGGGCACACTAGCGGCCGAGCGGTAAAGTCGCTGAACACTGGTAGTTCGGTCCGAGGTTCGAATCTCGCGAACGGGCTAGCTGCATGGGCGTTTTCGTGGTTTTCCCCATGTGTAACGTGTATACGAGCCAGTTTCCCTTAGAAAGTCCTCTACGAAGGCATCCTTCCCCTTAGGCAGATAGCCCTCGAGGCTTTGCCATAATCACACACACACACACACTCTTACATTTTGTCAAAGGCAACCGCCTTATTCAGCCACTTTTCTTCACAGCCTGCTATTAAAAATAATAATATTAATGTTGATTTTTTCGCAAATATTTAATGATATCTCTTTAATATATGCTGAACAGATTTGAAAACATATACAAGAAGTATGTATTTACAAAAAATATGAAAAGAAAGTCCGTTAAAAATAGGAAGACAAGTTTCTGAATCTTTCTTTCTTAGAAAGAAAATGTATCTAAAAGTTACTATTACTGTACACAAAGCCAACGAATTGCTATCACTCTAAAGTTGGGGTCTTCAACCCGTGGCCCACTGAAGGTATTTTGGTGGCCCCACATTTGAATTTGAAGAATTTGAAGAAATTTTGATTTCAAGAAAAATTGCCTTGTCAGCGTTTTCAGTATTAAAAAAAAAAAAAAAAAAAAAAAAAAAATTCCCCCCTTATTCTTGATATTGAAAACATTTTAATGACATGCCTGATATTTAAGATAACATTTCCTGAAAATGACGAATTTTTCAAAAATTTCACTTTTCCTTATGTAATTTATCTTATGTTCCAACTTCAATTAGAATTTATAGATTTACAGTGTGACTCTGCAGTAAAATGCAAGTTTCTTGAAAATCCTACATTAATTGACTTTTATTCGAAGTATGTGACTGAAGACAAGTATCCAGGAATTCGTATCATGCCTTCTATCTTTGGCAGTACCTACATATGTGAACAGCTTTTTTGTAAAATGAAAATCCTAAAATCAAAACCAAGAGCACGGGTGAAAGACAAACATTTGGAGGAAACTTTACGAATTGCAACAGTACAGATTTAACCGGATATTGAAACTTTAATCGAGCCAAAAAAAAAAAAAAAAAAAAATGTCAAATTTCACATTAAAGCTAAACTACCATCTCCTGCTAGTAATGTAAATTAAAAAAAAAAAAAAATTTGTTGCAAATGCATTTTGTAACATCGTTCTGTATAATCATCCTTATACTTTTTTTTTTTTTCATAGTTAAAAAAAGATTTAAAACAATTTAATTCGATTTCCAGTTGAATTTTTGGAAACTTATGCATATATATAAACAAATTTGTAACACTATCTCTTCGCTTAGAATCAATTGTAGTCTTGCAAAACAAACCTCCCTTTTTTATATAATTTTTTTTACTACACTATTTTTTTTTTTTTTTTTTTTTTTTTTTTTTTTTTGACAGACTATGTGGTCCGCGGATTTCTGTGAATTTTTTTATGTGGCTCTCGGGCGTGAAAGGTTAAAAACCTCTACTCTAAAGACCTCTACTTAAAATCGTCTGTGCGACAATAACCCTAGCGTTTTTGTCTGTTTCATGTATGTTGACTAGTTTTTCTACGCTTAATCGATAAAATCTGGAATGCGTTTGCTTTCACCTTGTAAGCTTATTTGTATTCTTTCCTTACTTTGGGGACTGAAAACGTGATCTCTTGAACGCGATACTAGATAAGATTTAGATAAATATACGTACGAAGCACGCATTAAACATCAACTATATGTAGTGAAAAATTTACAGCCATGACAGTTGAAAAATGACAAAATGTTTACCGCCCTTTTACATTACGTTCCTGCAAACACTTTTCAAGGTAACAAGCATATTATAGCATTCTAAGTCGTTACCTTTATGATCATATGTGATATCTTCTACGCGCAAATTCAGAGACTATGGACTAAGAACTGATTTAATTGTCTAAGAATAATAATGTGCATTATCATATAAATTAAAATCCCAAGAAATTAATTTATGTTCATAATTGTGATCAACATACTTTGTGGAACCATGGAAGATTTTAGGTAGTAATTTTCTTTCCTGTAATCCTTTTGTAAGGGTTTATTTTAATTACCTAATAGTTATTTTTATCTATTATTATTATTATTATTATTATTATTATTATTTTGAATAATCTTTTCTTTTCTTTCGAATTTCCCATCTACGATTCCCTGCTAGAATGAGTTTTTAGGATCGCACTGTATGTTAATGAGGAAGAACCATTATTTAAGTCTTGGTCTCTTCAGTAGAAGAGCTTCGAAATTCTTAGTAGAGCGTGTTCAATATTTTCTGACCGCCTCGTTGCTTTTAATGTAGAATCTAACTGCTATTCCGCCGTATTGTTACGTTCTGGATGAAAACTGGTAGGTTGCCACGCAAGCCACTAGCATAGAGATCCTGCAAAACACCATATTTCCATGAGTTATCGTAAGCCTTTTCGATGTCAAAGAAGACAGAAATAAGATGGTTTCGTTTAATGAAGGCTTTACGAATAGATGTCTCCAACAGGAGCATATTATCTATCACGCCATCCTTCCTTTTCTGAAACCGCTGTAATAAGGGGAGTTTGTGTTGCTTTTTTCCAGATAATAGACTAGGCGACAGTTTACCATTTTTTATAGTTTGCAAATAAACTCTTGTGTTTGTTTTAGCTTTTTTGAAAGCAATAAGGTTTGACAAAGTTGGGTATTTATGAAAAACTCTCAACTTTTATCTGTTGCTTCAGTGTATCTTGGCATTCACGGTTCCACCATGGTTTTGTGAACTTAGGAAGCTTCGCTGATGTTATCGGAATAGATGCAGTAGCTGCCTGAATAATAACATCCGTGACTGCTTTCACAGCATCGTCGATTGGTCCATCTTTTACCATCTCTTTTGTGATCTCTGCACAAGACGAGAAGAGTTCCCAGTCCGCTCTAGTAAGTATAAAGCGGAAAGATCTTGGCATGGGATTTACTCTTTCTCGTGTGATAGAAACAAAAATGGGAAAATAGTCACTATTATATAAGAATAACTGCCAACATTAAATGTGGAACATGGAAAAAGACATGGAGAACAGATGGCAAGATCAAGAGCGTGAAAGTTCCTTATAGGCTCCAACGAGATATATACTGTTAGAGAGCGTATCCGCAACCTCCAACCGGTTCCAGCATTGGTGTCACTTGACTGCTGATCGAATTCCAAAAGTCCGGAAATACTTTACATTGATTTCTATGGGACAAAAGACTGCTGCTCTGCTTGGTCACATAAAATTTAAGAAAAAATGGTTATCCGCTGCAGCGCCTATGGATGTAAAGTAAGTTTTGTAAAAGGAGGACTTGTAACCTTTCATAAGTAGGTTAAAACTGCATGATTGATTATTTTATTTAAACTATTTTTGTCATTTTACTATCTCTGTTGAATTGGTAGGAAAGTTTCAGCCATATTGCATAAGAAAATTGCTGCTGTATATGACATTTTCAGCATGTATTATTAGCATCAAAATGTATTAAATACTGTGACACTATTTACTCGAATCACCCTTTACAATTAATTGAATTTTACATTCTTCTTCCGTGTACTCCGTTGAACTGCGCCAATTGGCGCTAACCTTTTTTCGCTTTTAATATAATTTTATGACTAAAAATAAAATTTTCCGAGATTAAATTTCTATTGGAATTGTTGTTACAGTGATGGATTCTATTGGAATTGTTGCTACAGTGATTATGGCAAAGCAGAGCTATCTGCCTAAAAGGGAGGAATGTCTTCATGGAGGACATCCTAAGGGAAACTGGCTCGTCCATGAAACGCCCATGCAGCCAGCTCATTAGCCGGGAAATGAGCCCCAGTGTTCAGCAACTTTACCGCTGGGCCGCCGGTAGGCCAAAGCAATAAAAAGACCTTTGTACTTATGCGTGAAATAGATGAATAATTATTTTATATGTCTGTTAACTTTTAACTGAAAAATGTAGGAGCAAATTGGAAGAAAACTGAGCAAAAATAAATGCAAGAAAACTACTAATAAAACATAAGGAACGAAAAATTATATTACTAATGCAAACTGACTTTTGTAACAATAATCATTTAGTAATAAGTAGTCTTCAAAGATAATAAAGGAGGGAAATGCACGTAATGCATTCAGATAATTGTAGGAATTTCATAATCGTTCTTGAAACACACTCATAATGAACATAGTTATTAAGATGCACTTTGCGTTATCAATAAAAAAAAGGCCATAGCGTTAATATTTTTATGTACTCAAGAAAAAATTTGTTGATTTATGTTGTACAAAATGTTTCTGATGTTGCGCAATTATTTTTGTTAAATACCTGCCAATACTAAAATGCTATTTAATGTCACGAAATTCAAATATATTTTCCAATAAGAAAGATTCTTAGCATCAAATAGCAATTGGGTACTTTTCCGTTTTGCCGGCGCAAACGATAAAGTCGCCAATAATGGTACAACTGATGGCAAACGGAATATCTTCGCTGGTAACCTTTTACGCCTCATTTTCAAAACAAGTCGCAACCGTTTCTTATCAGATTGTTTCTTTTAATACTGGCATACAATTACATAAAAATTTTACAAGATAGTTTACTTTTAGGCCCTAAGACGATTCGCGGTAATTAAGTCAATTAGAATGCAACCACATCGCTCACCCGAAAGCGAAAATATAGAAAAGACAAAATCAAGGGTTAAATTAATCAGTTCTAATGAGAATGCGCTAGCGAATTAAAGCACTACGGTTTTACATCATTTCTGAGTAAGCTATTCGTAGGAATTGAAATAATTCTTGCATTTAAACTTGTATTCCAAATTAAAATTTAACTTGAAATTAATATAGATAATTACTGAGAGAATTAAATTTTTGTAGCGTAGTTTACGTGATATGAGATCACTTGGGTCACGTGATACGAACCGGCGAATCAGGATATTGAACCATGAAAGCATAGTAAATTATTAAATTAGTGTCTTTTTACAAATTTATTGTCTTTATTTATTGGAATTTTGCAAAATTTTAAACCATATTAGGTACTTTTCCGTTTTGCCGGCGCAAGCGATAAAGTCGCCAATAATGCTACAACCGATGCCAAACGGATTATTCTCGCTGGTAACCTTTTACGCCTCATTTTCAAAACAAGTTGCAACTTTTTCTTATCAGATGAATTGTTTCTTTCAATACTGGCGCAAATCTCGCCATAGAATTTTTATCAGATAGTACAGTTTTATGTCTAAGGCCATTTTCGGTAATTAAGTCAATTAGGATGCAATCACAACGCTTACCCGAAGCCGAAAATATAGAAAAGTTAAAGTCAAGGGTTAAATTCATCCATTCTAATGAGAATGCATTAGCGAAGTAAAGCACTGCAGTTTTACATAATTTCTGAGTAAGCTATTCGTACGAATTGAAATATTTCTTGCATTTAAAATTGTGTTCCAAATTAAGATTTAAGTTGAAATTAATGTAGATAATTACTGAGAGAATTAGATTTTTGTAGAATAGTTTGCGTGAGATTAGATCGCTTGGGGTCACGTGACATGAACCGGCGAATCAGGATGTTGAACCATGAAAGCATAGTAAATTCTTAAATTAATGTCTTTTTACAAATTTATTGTCTTTATATATTGGCTTTTTATAAAATTTTAAGTGATATTAAAATGTTTATGCCTTCAAAATAAAAGATTCTTAGAACTAAATTTTTTTAAATATTTTTTTTTATGTGTATACTGCATGTTGTCGCCAATAAAGTCTGCTTGGCGAGATTTGCGCCGGCGAAACGGAAAAGTACCAGCAATTGTTAAGTTTCTTAGCAACAAGACCCTTTAGCTGTATAACTTGAAAATTATAAGCGGAGCAATAGCAATAGTAAAAGTGGAGCATTAGGTAAAATTCCATGAATCATAGGAACTTCTTCAGCTATGTTAAGGTGGGGTGTACTCCGTGCACTTCACGAAGGTCACGGTCACCTGCTGTGTACCTAAAGTGAGGGAGAAAAGCCTTATGAAGTTCATGCATTGTAGATGCTATCATTTTTTAAAACCTGTCTGTTACTGCAGTCGCTTCTTACATCCTTGTATTTCAGTTCAATGCCCTGTTCTTTAACTAGCAAGGAGTCTGTTTTCGTCTTTCGTACATTTTTTGGAATTCCACGCGCGTATATCTTTCTTGGCGACTGTGCGCGAACGTAAAAATAGCGTGAATGAAGTAATAAATGTAAGTATAGTGAAACGATACTTCTGTACTGCAGGATTATTTTCAGAAAAGGAGGACATTTTAAGCTTGATGGAGGACAATTGGGAAAGGAGAACAAGTCCTCCTTTTTTAAGGAGAGTACTATATAGTAACTTTAACAAGTCAGAGATTTGGGGCTTCGTGATTGTTGTTTAACAGTTAGGAATATATTATGGATATTATTGAATAAGTTCTTATGTCAATGGAATTCTGTAAAAGAATTTTGCAATGTCATATGGGCTTAGGACGAGTCAATTTTTGAATAATTCTAAAAATGTTAGTTTTTTAAAATTAACCCTGTGCACCAGCTAAGGAATAACAGCTAAGCCATTTGAACTCGCTCTTATTTTCGGAAATTCCAAAAACAACGGATCTTTTAAATGGCCTAGAAGATGCTTCCTGAAAACGCATTACCACCGGTAATGAAATCTGGATCTATGCTTTTTGTAAAGAAACAGTTCAACGATCAAGTGAATGGGTAATGGAAGACTTAAATGACCATGTCAGAGTTGATTAAAAATCACTAATAATAAGTAATATTCACTTTTTTCTTGTATTTTTTCTACCAGCCAGCGAAACTGTTAATAATGATAATCATCTGCATAAATTCCTGAGTGGATTGAATTGTGAAGAGATAATTTAAAGATTTTGTAGCACGTAGATTAAGGTCATCAGATTTTAACATTGGTAAAGCCGGACACCATTGAAAGGGTGGGGGGGGGGTGATTAAACATTTGGTTTATATGGACATAATATAAGACAAATTTTCATAGAACGAAAAATAGTATTGTAATATATTTTTAAAATTTCAGCAAAAGTACAATTTACAATAAAAGAAATCATGTATAGTATTATTTTATTCTTTGGCATATTTCTTATTTGAGTGAATTTATTTTTTAGTAGATTGCTGTTGTTGTTTGAAAAGTCATAAAATTTTTCACAAGAATTTGTTAAATTATATTTCACACATAAAATGGCTTTCAAAGTCTTAACACTTAACTCTGTTTTTTCTGATGTCCGCACTTCATTTACTGTAGACAGAAAGCGCTCAGTCGCAACATTTGTTCCTGGTAAGGGCAGCGCGTATTCTACAGTTTTTCGTGCATTATTGTATGGAACATGAGTAGATAGAAAATGGGGGTTCTGCGGCAGGTGGATCAGGGGGCGTGGTCAATGACATCACAGAGGGCGGGGCCAAAGGCAACGTCATCACACTAGGAGGCGTGGTTTCGAGTGGAGTTGAGTTGTTGGTAGACTGCTGGTTGAGTTGTAGACCTCCTGCTTTTCATTTAAAGTTAGTTTTTTTAATTTGGCAACGGAGTCATGGCGTCCTCTAGGGACGAAAAAAGAAAATAATGTATTTAGGAATTGCTTATGGCGTCCTCTAGGGATGAAAAAAGAAAATAATCTATTTTAGAAGTTTCTTTTTTTTAAATGTTCTATGATTCAAAATATAGGATTGAACCCTGAAACAAAATATCTGCTTTTCTGGAAAGGAATAACTGTTAAAAATATTGGAAAGAATAACATAATACTCATTAAAATTTCACACACACACACACACACACACACATGGGCTTTTATCGAAAGCCTCAGCTTTCTGACACCTGAGGGTCTCTCTTCACAGTTTCACAGTCATGGGGTTTTTTTGAATACCCAGGTGCCAGCCCCTTCCCATAACTCCACTGTGAAGTCATTGACCACTTTAAAAATAATCCATTTTGTTTTCCATTAAACATTATTTATATTGATATGCCCATAGGCTAAGGAGTGTACTCCATCTTTTAAAATATATCTTTTATCATCAAAAGCTGAAAGTGCGATTTTATTTATAGCCATGGTAAAAAGATGATGGTTCTTACTCTGAATATTATATTGTAATTCTCTGGTGAAGATAGATTTCTCTAAACAATCTCTATAATTTTTATGTTTAAGTTTCCTTTTAATAACACTTCGTTTAACTCCTTTCGCGGCTTTCTTCTCACTTTCATCCAACAGTAAAGAGTACATTTTCGCCCTCAGTCCTATAAACTCCAATATTGGTTCGGAATTCATTTCATCTTTGAAGCATCCAATTTTCTTTTTATTATTGATATTGTATAAAGCATGAGTTATTGTATAAAGCATGAGTTATTGATATTGTATAAAGCGATCTGACATATCGTACAGATGCGTATGAAAACTCATATCTCGATACACGTCTTCTGTTAAAATTTCGTACGTGAGAGAGTCTGTGTCAGTAAAAAGTAGCTTGGCTCTTTCTCCATATTGTTTTTTGATATGGTTGTAATGAAAATTGTACATATGATATTTACTAAGTTCTAGTATGACAAATCCTACATATATGGGCCTGTTTAAACTAACACAGTTTTTCAACCTTTGTACTCCAACCAAATCATTATCAAAAATTCTGAAATTATGAAAGGTTGGTGCAGCTACCAATTTTTTCGCTCTTTTTTCTGTATTGACTAATTGGATATCAACATGTTTCCTCACGTTTTCCATAGTTTTACCGTACGCACTATTGTTCATTAGTTTAAAAAAGTCTTTCTCATATTCTGTCTGTGCATTTTTACGTTGATCTGTATTAAACTGTATATAAGGTTGTAACCAAGCTTTTTGTTTAAATTTTATAATTTTGTGAACATGCATTAATTTCATACCTAAAGAGAGATATAACTGTAAATTTTTATGATAGATGACATAATTAAATTTAGGATTTAAATTAGGAACTAATTTAGTATTCGAGATAAATTTATTATTTTTCAGTACACTGACTGCATAAGGTGAAAGATGATTACCTATTATTTTCATTTTTTCTGGAGTTAAGGGATAATCGTTATGAGCATTATGAAGTTCTTTGGGATATTCAAGGTCTACTTCCAAGATGTATCCATCCAAACTGTCTTCTGATAAAGTCAAAATCTTTTCTATGACATTCTTATGAGGTTCAACCCACTCAAAACTTCCATAGGGTAAGGGTTGACTCATAGCCCACCCGTAGAGATTGTTTGCATCAAGGTATAAGATATATTTACTTTCTTTAGTTGAATCAAAATTTTTCAGATATTTATTATTTGCTACAGACTTACGCTGGGTAATCATGGACACACCTCCACGAATGCCCTGCTCTATAAATAAATGCATATTAACATCCGTTAATAATTCCAAAGCTTGATCAGCCATTTTTAAGCAGGCTTGCCAAGCTAATCCAGGTGCAGTCATCAAATGTGCACAATCTAAACTATAGTAAGTTTTACAAAGCTGTCTAAAATTTTCAAACACATCTGCTAATTGTAAAACATCACTTTTTACGTATAAATCATGATATTCACCTAAATTTTGAATATGAAAAGCTTGCCAAACAGTTTGAGCATGAATGTAATCATCCGAAGATATACTTTCACCAGTTAAAGTACTTCGAAAGTTCTCTATGGATGGTAACTGAGTATCTTTAAATTTATCAAAAGAGTTGATATATTCATATGGATATATTCCCTTCCGTAATAATAATTTTATGTTTTGATCATTGGGAAAATTTTCTTTTAAAATCTTAAATTTTTCTTCAGGCAAGTTAGATACAAGTTTTTCCAAAGACGCGTTCATAAACTGTAAACTATCAATAAAAATTAAAGATATTCTTAGATTATTCCATTTTCTTTTAATACTGAAAGAAATATATTTTTCCATATTTGCCGATGCCTTGCATGATTAAATGTGCATCATAGTGTTTTAAATTATGAAATACGACAGGAATTTTCTTTTGAAGTTTAAATTTCAAATTGCACTTATTGTGCAGAGCTCCTCTATACTTTCCCGTAAGATGATCGTGATCTTTTACACGATCATTATTCAAATGTTTTTTGCATAAGTAGCAATGAGTTGCATTTTTAAAATTTTGTTCATCTTGAGATGTCATGGAAAGAGGTACAATACTATATAATTTTTCGGCTATTTCCTCTTCTTCACGTAAAATATTTTGTATAAAATGGTCTACTGCATTTGGACCTCTATATACTGTTACAGGTTTAACGCTTTTCCCATCAGGTCCTACAATTATGTAAGCATATCCGCAAGCTTTATGATGATGTATTTTTTCTGTAAAAGACGCAGTAGCTACATCAGGTGTACAAGTGTCTATGTTTTCAATTAAAGCTTCAAAATCAGCATAAATAATGTACGGAATAGACTCTTCATATTGATAATTGGTATATTCTAATATTTTTTCTTCTTCTGATGGCATTTTAATTCTCTGTATGTTTTGATGTTGACAGTATTTTGCATGTTCTTCTAACAGGTTTTCACGGGTGAATCTATGCAAGCATCTCATGCAATAGAATGTGCTTGCACGATGTTTTGTGAGATCACCTAATAACCGAGACATATTTCTTATTAAGCAATAATGTTGAGTAGTGTCATCACTGATTAAAAGTAAATTAATACAATCAGTTTCTTTTCTGTTTGAAATGTAGAGGGGAAAGACTTCTTTTTCTTCATATCCAAATACATTTATTCTAAGATTATTTAGTTTTTCAATAGATGGTATTTTTGTAATAGGAACAGGGCATTCAATATTTCCTAATTTTATTTCATGTTCATAGGGTTTATAATGATTTACTCGTTCTGGTTTATTTTCTCTAGAAAGATCATATTTGTGTGCAAGTAAGCACCACACTAAACATTTTGGATCATCATTTTGAATGTTTAAAATGGCTTTTTTCATGGCAAGTTCTTTGGGAAGAGGTATATAACTACTAGCGGCTAAGGGATGATATCGAGCTGTGCAGAGTTCTAATTTTTCAATTTTATCTAATGTCCATCCCGAGCCATTTTGTAAAAATTCTTAAAACGATTTTTTTATCTTGTTATAGGCCTCATTCAATTGTTCTTCAACATTCTCTATTGTTAAACTTGTGAGGCAGGTAGATCTAAAATGTGATTTAATAACCTCTTCGTCCCCATCATGTCCTATTCTAGAGAACTGTGCTGTTACTATAATGTACCATTTTAAAGCCTTTTTCTCATTGATTTCTTCCTCGAGTTTGGA
This sequence comes from Stegodyphus dumicola, assembly GCF_044657685.1. Lineage (NCBI taxonomy): Eukaryota > Metazoa > Arthropoda > Arachnida > Araneae > Eresidae > Stegodyphus > Stegodyphus dumicola. The sequence goes on from NC_140776.1 coordinate 44,704,735, forward strand.
CATAATATTTAATTTGATATTATTTAAAAATATTTCTAGATCTTGATTAATTTCTTTGGTGGCGATAATTGTAAAAGAACTGAAGACGTTTAAGGCCGACGCTTCATTCGCTTGTTTAATGGATGGGGGGTTATTACTTTTCCTTTTAATACTTTGAACAGTACCATGTTGAGTACGGTTATGTTTCATTAGATCATGTTTTCTGCTAAACACGTCGTTGCATTTTTCACATGAAAAGGTATTTTTTTTAACATGAATATTTTGTATGTGTCTTCGTAAACTATCTGCTCTCGTAAACTGAGCCTGACATTCTTCACAGTGAAAGATTTTTCTCTCATGTGTTTTCGAATGACGAACTAAATTACTTTTATTGCTGAAACTTTTACCACATATGTCGCAAACCTGTGAAAGCCGCTTTCAATATGCATGCTTTCCTCATTACAAAATTACTCATTTTTAATCATCCCTCACTAAAAAAAATTTAATTACATAAATCATTTTAGAAATCGTTTAGTATTAACTCTTTACGTTTAAAGAATTTTAGTTTAGTTTAAAAATCTCTCTCTCACTACTTTTTTTCCTAATAATCACACATTGTACAACAACGACTGAAGGGAAAGAGAACCATTGAATAAATAACTATATCTGCAAGTCACTATTAAAAAGAAAAAAAAAAATGTTACCTCTCTTGTACTTGGTTGAGGTTCCATTCTTTCAGAAGTTAGAGAGTTGAATTCCTCCTCCTGAATTCCAAAGTCGATAAACTAAGAAAAAAAAAGAGAAAAAACTGTGTTAATAAAAAATATTTTTTTTAGAATATTCAAAAATGATTAATGTTTAACAGTATTTGATACTTCATTCATTATCTTATAATAAATATACTTTTAAAATAAAGATTCAAAATAAAAGCATCTTCTCTCATAAAAAATAGTTCATTCATGCATTAAAAATATCATGCAACGATATACAAACTCGACTGATTTCCTTCAGACTCTTACAAATGCTTTAAAAAAATTTTTTTTGAACTCTAAACTATGTAAAAAGCAGGCTATTTAATTCAAATCATACTTGAAGCAAACATATAAATCGTGCATTAAAAAATAGATTGATTATAATTCATTTTAAAAAGTTCATCTAGTCTGAAAAAAAAAATAATAATTAAAATAATATATAACAGTTCTAATACTTACGTTGGAAGAAACAGATTGGTGATCTTGTTCAAAAGCCATCGCAAAAAAATATTAAGCTCTGTGAATCAAATCAGGAAGACTTGCTCTTTTCAAGGTTGAGAAGAGAACTGACTTTTTCCATTTCTGAAACACCTTTTATAGGGATTAAAGAATGTTCTCGAAACATTTCAGATTTGTATAATCTGAACCAGGACAACAACAACATTATGATAACCCTTTCTTTCGAATACGATTTCAACTTCCATTAACCCTTATCATAACGTGAAGTCTACAACGCCTATCAAGGATCTTCCTTCACTTCTGTATGTATTGTCAAACTTGGAATAGCAACAACCTTAAGATAATACATTCTTTCACATATGATTATCAGAGTTTTAGAAATTTTCCATTACTCTATCATGATAAGTGGATGATGCTTTTAAGATTACCCTTATGCATATATGTATAAGTAATGTCAAACTTAAGAATAACAACTCTTTCAAATAGATTTTCAGTGATTATCAGAGTTTTCCATTAACCTATCTTACCATGATAACGCAATAATATAATGACGCCTTATAGACTGTCCTTCCCAAACAAGACAAGACAAGAATGTATTACGATAAGTGTTGATGAATTATATTGGTGAAGATATATTTTTATGTATTAATTTTAAAAATATAAGAGATTCTTTAAGACAGAAAAAAATTGTTCATTTATTTTGTGATAGGTTTTTTGAATCGAAATGTTATGAAGATTATAAAAATGCATTAATATAAGTACAGCTATTCTATTTAAATTTCTGTGTTTGGTTGATATTATGACTATTTTTTTTCCTTATGTTTTTAATAGAAATATATTGAAATTTTAGTTTTAATTTTAAAGCAAACGTGTATATCAAATGTTAGTAAATGGATATTGATGTTAATTTGATATTAACTAAGGAAAGAAAATTCCAAGTATATTTTATGTATAATACAGAAATTTATTCTTAGAAAATAAATGTATTGAAAGGTAAAAGCTTCTTGGTGAAATGAATGTTTTTCATAACATTTAAAAACGATGTAAAACAAATATTGATTGTAGAGAGAAGAAAGAGTCTATATGTAAAAATAATAATTTTATTCATTTAATAAGGTTCCCATTTTCGTGGAGAACGTATATGTTTTACAGATTTAACATGCAATATTTTTTTTTTTTTTTTCATATTAACATCATGATTCTGTAAATTTTCATTTTTGATATAGTCCATTGGCATGTTGATTTCAGTCAAGGCTTTTAAAAATTCGCTTTTAGCAGGAATATTAATCTTTTTCTTTTTGGTTGTAAAAAGGATATTGAATAAGTCTATAATATTTGAATGCTTAATTTTTTCCTTATGATAAAGTACCTCGCCTTTATCATTCCACTTAAGAATATCAGGATGTCGCTTTAAAATAGCTAATGCATTTTGTGTTTTTCTTCTCATTCGTAAAGGTACACTGTCTAAGATAACAGTAGAATAATCAGTTACAGTCATCTGTTTGTCGCCGTCTGTCACAGATGAGGGGGCTTCTTCTTCCTCTTTCACTTTCTTCATCTCAGCTGAATCGTCTAAAGAATTTTGTGAGTCGTCTTTAGGAGGTTTAAAGGGTGAATTGTATTCCTTTAAGTTCAATTTCTTTTGTAAAAGTTCATAATAACGCACTAATTTCTCACGATCGTCATCTGAACTGTTTAAAATATGCATCATGGCTTTATCCAATTCACTTAACTGTTTATCAGAAATGGTATGCTTTGTCATCATCTCTTCTGGAACTAACACATATTTCTTAGTGAACTCCATTGATTAGTCTTGTAAGAACACTGAGAGCAGCAGGAATCAAAACGTTTAGAAAACCTCCTTTTTGTAAAATTAATTTTCGTTTCTTCACAAGAGAAATCTTACGATTTCCTAATTTTCGTAAAGTTGTTTTATGCTTACAGAGAGACTTCTTTTGTTGCTCTGACAATGGAACGTTTCCTTTGAGTATGTTTAAACTACATTCGCATATAGCTTTTATGCAATTGATATTAATTTTCTTTAATAGCTGTTTCCGTAACTTTAACGGACAAATGTTTAACAGCTGTAACTGTCTTTGCTGTTTCTTGACCAGCGTCATTTTATAAAATGATGATGCATTTTATAAAGCTGTTGTTTTTATTATTTTTTAGTAATGTTTCATTTGATAAACATACTGTACTTGGTTAGGTAAAATTTGGGTGCGTAAACGTAATTCTTCCGGAGTTTCACTGCGCAGATCAATGAATAAATAAGAAAAAGGTTTCTTGGTTGCATCTTCATATATTTCTTGAAAAAACTTTAAATGACGCGGAAAAAGCTGTTTTCCTAAATGTACGATTTGACTGACATCTCTTCTGTTTTTACATAAAATCAAATAGTGTGCATTTAAAGTCACTTCACGCATTTCTTTAACCTTGTGAAAAAAGTTTTGTGTGATAAAAATAACGCTTAAATTTAAATGATGACTTCCTTTTGTAAATAAGTTAGTCAGACGTTCATCATTCCCACACTCGCTCATCAAATCGTCTATGATGAATAATGTGTTGGAACCTAAATATTCTTGATATTTAATTGGTAAACCTTCGACAAAAGTAACATTCGGTATATCATTATACAGAGGTTGGTAAATTCCATAACACCATACTACTTTATCGGGAATTGTTGAAAACATTTCCTCTTTATACTTTAACAGTTCTCGTACAAAATAGGTTTTCCCACATCCAGTGGGTCCCGAAATCACCATTGTGAAAGGATGTTGTAGCTTTGGAAATTCCATATTAAATGAGACAAGACACATAATGTATAAAGTTTAAATGTATTTATTGATAGAAAGAAGATCTTACATGAAATTTCTTGATTACAAAATTATATACTTTAATATCATTAGATATATGTTGAGGTATGAAAGATAACAATATATCATTGAGAGATTGTCCACGACATTTACAATGTAAATAGTATATGCAATATTGACCACATACTGCTGTTACATTAGTTTGGAGAGTCATCGAATTAAAGTCCATCTGTGGAAATCGTTCTGCATACTTGGTTATCGGTCCAGGAAAATAGGATGGGTCATGTCCATAGGAATCGAAAAATTCTAAATGCTGTGGAGATGAAATGTAAAAGGCTAACCAGTGACTACCGGATTCAGATGCACGATCTACATTAGCTATAAAGCAACTTGGATATTTCTTGATCTCAACAGGGAGTCGATCACTTGCAAAAACTCCCAGAAATGCTTTTCGTGTCTTTGCATTTTGAGAAAGTGCTCTGTTTATTTCAAGGCTGTCCATTGCTTAATTGGCAAAATCGCATAGTACATGAACAGATTTTGTTATTTCAATCACGTTTTGAAATTCTGCATAGACTAGCACCGAGAGAGTCACAGAGAGAGCTTTAGCAAATTTAATTTCTACTCCCAAATTCCCTTGATGCTGTAAGTTAAAATGAGATCCATCACACAAATCTGGAGTTAAATCGAAAGCATATAACACATGTCCTTTCGCAAATTCTTCTCGAGATAAATAGATGCCTTTGTCGCGATTAAATCCTGAAAATAAACTGTGGTAAGCACGCACATAATGATTAGATTCGAAATCAAGATCCATTGGTTTACATGGAACGGGTTGTCCATCTACATAAATCGATATAAAGTTGACATGATGATGGGCAAACAGAAAAGGATTCATTGAATATTGTCCATTCATTGCAGCATTTTTTACACAAGTAATAATGACTCGCTTGGGCATCAATCCTAAAAATACATTATCTTGCATAAAAGACCAACTTCCCTTAGAAACTGAATATGTTTTGCATAATACTCGATCTATAGGGTATTTAGCAGAACTTTTTTCCAACGCTTTTACATGTCCGAGAGAGACTCCAGGGTTTACTTTTACTTTTCTGATAAACAAATAAGCATGATCCAAGATCACTTTATAATCGGCATCTTTCTCAGTACAAACTAGACAGAAAGCAGATTTACTACGCACCATTTTAATTTTCACATCAACTAAATTTAACATGAGTCGATTTTGTTGAAAAATGTCACAATGTAATTGCCCTATCAAATCCACACTTTGACTGTTTTTTATAAGTTCACCGCGAGCTTTTAGTCCCGCATCCGCATCTTGGGCTAAGACATCTATTTTATTAGGTGAAGTGTCTTGGAAAAATCCTTCAAAGGTGAGTAAACTTTTCTTTGCATCTTCCCCATAATTCAATAATGTTTCGATGAAGGCTCTATAAGGATAGGTATTTGTCGCAGATGAAATGTTTCTTTCATTTAAACTTACATCTACTTGCGAAAAGAGAGAATGTAAAAATAAATTTACAGGGGCAACCGGTTCTTTGTCTGTTAGATTGGATCCGTCTGCCTTAACTACTTTAACTTTCACGTGTATATAAGAAGCAGCTAGATCAATATAGTCTTCACCACTGCCAGAAATATTAAATTCGATAGGTCCTCCATCTCGTATATTTGCGAGAGGGTGATATTCCACAAACTGTCCTTTTTCTATAGCTGTTTGCTAGGAGGAACGGTAAATAAATCTAATTCAGATTTGACGCAAACGGGAGAGTCTCGATGAATATACGAAGTCATACTTTTTTTTTAAGAGAAAATATCCTGTGCTCTCACCTTCTTTGATCGGTGAGAAATGGTACGCTTTTTCCTACGTTTCTGCTTTTTATTAACTCGTCCAGAATCAATCATGTTCTTCACTTTAGTAGCAGCTTTATCTGTTAATATATTTCCGGCTTCTTTCAGTCGACGCTTAGCAGCCTCTTTTACATCTTGTCCTTGTGATACATCATTTAACAAATTCAGTCCACTATGCCATACTTGTTTTCCAATTGCTTTGGCTCCTGATTTGATAAGAGGTACGGCAGCGCGAAAGAAGGATCTGAATAGACCCCCTAATCCGTATCCTCTCTGATAAAGATTACCTTGATAATAATTCAATCCATGTCCTGTTTGTTGTACATAATAATCTTCAAAAGATTTTTGACAACACTGATAAGGTACATGCATTATGACAAGTATTTTTGACGGAAATGAAGTTTCACGTATGACCTTCCTCGTTCAAATGGCGTAAATGCTCCCATATGCGTTCTTATATCGATTTCCAAAGTGTCTATCATTTTCCGATTCACAGGTAAATAATGAGGTCTATCAAATAGTGCACTCACCACTTCTCCATCGCTACCAGTTACTCTTACAATTCGAAGAAGAGGAGCTAAAACATCTCCTACGATTTGAGGTTCTACAATATCCGTATATATCATTAACATATATCCGTATACAATATCCGTATATATCATTATATATACGGATATCCGTATATATCATCATCCGTATACAATATCCGTATATAACAATATCCGTATATATCATTATCGGCTGCAAAAGGACTTTCTACAACAGTTTCGGAACTATCATCTGTAGATGTAATTTCCATAGGTTCAAAACCTAACATTTGTGCTAACCCATCATGTAAAATCACTTTAGCGTTATTTTTCACTTTGATTTTCACTCGTTTTGTTACTGGGTTATAATTAAATATTATTTTGTTTTGATGTTCTTTAATATAAATAGCTTTTAAAATATCAGGTACTGTTTCATAACATCCTGGAGGTAATCTACGACCTAACATTTCACCATCTTTTTCTAAAACAAATCCAATTAAGTTATTGTCTGCATTCACATTGTGCCATGTGTGCGGATATAGCAATTCAACCAAACCAACTTCCCACATACCTTTTAATTCAATGGGAACAGGTAAACGTGTTATAAAATGTGAAATTTTATTTTCAGGGAAATAATTCATAGAGCTATCGCTCGGAAGTGTTACGTAGAAACTCATTTTCATAAATGATTCGGATACAGTATTTTCTCACACTTTATATCGAGAGTAAATTAGAAGCTGGAATCCATTGATTGAATTTGTCGGGATAACCGCGATATTTTACAAAGTATTCTGTCTGATTTTTATGTATACGTTTCTTTAAAATTTTTTCAATGCGATATTCCTCTTTCAGTCTCACTTTCTGCAACTCTTGTGCATAAAACGTTCCTTTTACTGAGTCTCCAAGTAAATCTTTAATTCTATACACAGCTGGATGTCTTTTAACACACTCTGTCACCACAAATAGTTCTTCCGTCCAATTGGTTTCATAGCCTTTTTCGAAAGTAAGCTTTAGTTTGGAAACACGTACCACATCTCCTACAGCGAATATACATTTAGAAACGTTAGAAGGATGATTTTCATACAAGGTAAACCATACGTCACTCTCATTTTCTGAATTGACTTCTATGGGAGCTCGCATTATACTTGAATGAAAAGTAGCATTATAACTTTCTATTAATTTGTCCAAGATATCTACATATTTATATGTATTTCGAGTCGTAAAGTATTTCCACATTTTTGTTTTCAAAGTGCGATTAAACCTTTCCACCACGGATGCTTTAGTAGTATTGAATGTACTGAAAAGTTTAACTTGATTTCTTTTTAAAAATTTTATAAACACTTTATTTTTAAATTCGGCGCCCTGATCCGTTTGAAGGAATTTTGGTTTACGTTGACTCATTATTTTTTGAAACGCTTTCACAATATCTTCTCCCCGCTTTTGTTTCAGAGGAATAGCCCATGCATATTTGGATAATATGTCAATACAGGTTAATATATATCGATAACCATCATTATGATCACGTAAATGTGAAACATCCACTAAATCAGCTTGCCATTGTTGATCTATAGAATACACAATTACTCTATTCGTTGGAAATTTTCGGCGAATTGGCTTGTGAAGCGTGTACGCATCTATTCCCTCTAACCATGTTTGAATCTCTTTCCTGGAAACTTTACCTCCTGCAGCACGATGTAAAGCTTCAACACCACCAAAACTTGCAACATGAGCCGGATCCTGATACGATAAATTCATATTCATAACCTATTGAATTATTCTTCATATGGATAATGATAAGTTCCCACTGTCGTTAAGACGTAGCGTAAAATCAATAGGAATTTTATGAAATTCTGTAAAAATATAGATGGATGATAAAATAACACATAAAACAGTGTATAAACACACCGCAACGGTGGCTTCTCCTGGAGCAGGCATAATTGCAATTGATGAGCTGATTCAAATTCCATTTTCTTATATAGGCTTTTTTACCTAAATCTGAATGTATCCCGTCAGCTTAGTGGTTAAAATCTTCAAACTACTCAGCTGGTGAGATATTTTGTTTCATGGTTCGATCCTATATTTTGAATCATAGAACATTTTTTTAATAAAAGAAACTTCTAAAATAGATTATTTTCTTTTTTCATCCCTAGAGGACGCCACAAGCAATTCCTAAATACATTATTTTCTTTTTTCGTCCCTAGAGGACGCCATGACTCCGTTGCCAAATTAAAAAAACTAACTTTAAATGAAAAGCAGGAGGTCTACAACTCAACCAGCAGTCTACCAACAACTCAACTCCACTCGAAACCACGCCTCCTAGTGTGATGACGTTGCCTTTGGCCCCGCCCTCTGTGATGTCATTGATCACGCCCCCTGATCCACTGATCCACCTGCCGCAGAACCCCCATTTTCTATCTACTAACATGGTTTGTTTCAAAAAGTGATGAAAGGTTTCTAACCATTTGTTCTCTATTGTGATTTTCGCTATGTCCAAAATTTAACCTTCTCCTTATCAATATATTTTTTAATAATGTTATCTAATTAAGACTATTAATTACTATTTCTGAAAATAAGTAAATGGAAATTTTGAGTAATATCATCGAATGATTTTTTTTCACATTCCAGTTAAGTTCTTGTTTTAATATAACCCAATGAATATGTTGAATATCATTGTGATGTACCATCCATTTTTTCTAAATAATCTATGCGGTTACTATACAACTTATTAACGTAATTCATGGTATATGCACGATTTATTGCACATTGCTCTTCTAGCTGGATTATACTATTACGGATAGTTAACGGAAGAAAATTATTTTCTATCCGTTCTTGACATTTAAATTTTAAATTATTGACTTCATTTGTTACTTTGATTACTGAAATTTAGTCACCTTCAATATGTTTTATAGCATTTTGAAAAAGAGCTGCTTGATTGTGTAAAAACTCTAGCCAAATTTTAGAAGATTCTTTTTCAGAAAACCCTTCTAAAATTCTAGGATATTTATCCTGTGATAGAAAGTAGGATTTCAAAGGGTCGTATATTTCAAAATTCTTTCGACCGCTGGCAAAAGAGCTAACCAGCGCGTTTTACTGTATCCAAGTATTTTCTGATATTCAACTTCCGCAGTTTCACAAAATTCTAAGCATTTTAACGCGCACAGTGAAATAAGAATATATTTTAATTACAATATTTTCCACATTCGTTCGAGTCCTGAAGGAATTTCATGGAGCAATTTGTTTCGAGGCATGAAAACAATTCTGGTACAGACGCATTGCAATCAGAGGAGGTTACATCGAAGGAAGTGATTTAATTTAGTGATAAATATTGATCACTAAATTAAAATTTTGTGTTGTATGGCATTACTTTTGATACTTTTTGATCACACAGTTTTACACTTTCTAAATGTTAAAATTTTCTTTCTAAATACTGGGAAAAAATTTAATGATTGTTTATCTGCATATCTGTGAAAGAAGCTGATTTTTATGTGAGAAAAATCTCTTTCTTCGATTGTCAAACAAGAATAACTGATAGACGATTCATCACGATAATACCTTGATCGTGATGGCATAACCAAAGTTTTCTTTAGGATATCTTACAGTTAAAAATCTGCTTTATTTAATCAATGCTCTAACATCAAGGACTTTACTTATGATTTTATCTGATTACAGACATCCTTTTAGGGGTAAATTTCATGCAAATGCGAAGACGATTTAAACTTTTTTCTCTTATAGATTTTACTCAATGCAGTATGATCGTATTTTACGATTAAAATTCAAAAGGCTTAACATACTAGTAAAGCTTTTTTCTGAATTAAATACTTTAACCTGTTATTCGTTATTAACATGCTTAAACATTAATAAAACAAGCAAAAACTTTCGAAATATTAACTCAACTATCAACCTAGGGTTTGTGATTAATCAAAATAAATGTCAGTTATATTTCACGGAGCTCAATTTACACAAACCAGTATAGTACAGCGTGCTTTCAGGTTCTCCAAATTAATTGCAAGGTCACTTTCTTTTTATGCGATAGAAAAGCAGTCATGTGCAATACGAGGCCTTATAAAACACGGGCTGAAGCTGGACCTTTTATCCTAGGCACTAATCATTGTTCGATTTTTTTAATGGAGGAATCTAAAAATACATGCATACTTCTGGTGACTAATAATTCAAAACTTTAGTAAGAAAATAGTTTTAGAGCTTGGGAAGTATGGAATAAATTTAAATGATTTACGTCATCTAAACCGTTATATTGAAGCTATATGGGGGAAAATAATGGAGCATGAAGACGTTTACTGGATTTAAGGTCGACGTCTGAGTGGGGGCAGAACCTAGGAGCAGCAGAAATTTTAGAATAAATAGAAGCACCGAGCAACACAATTAAGGGATGGCAAAATTTTTAGATTTTTAGGGCACGCACTAACCAGCAGTATTTAGACGCAACAAATTTTTGAAATTTATGGTAACACCGGCCAGCAGAATTTTTAACTTACGAAGACTGCAAAAAGCCTAGCGCCGTTCCTGGCTTATACTGCTTTTCGAAGTGAATTGAACTAAATAATAGTTAAATTAAACTAACTATAACAAGGTAATCCCCCCTTTTTATGATGTATTACAGCAGATGTAAATTAATTTTTTAATGTGTATATTATAAGTACCATCATCAACAGATTGAAGTTTTTTTTGTTTGAAGCCTTCCTTAAAGAAAATTTTATATACAAACTAGAAAATGCATAGTGAAGCAACAGGACTGATTAAATATCAGCTTAAAGTATTTTAGGAACTTTAATTGCCATAAAAAATAAGAAGAATGTGAAAGGAACACATTGCTTTCAAGCAACAATTGAAGTTGATAGTTCACTAAATTTTATACTATTCATATACATGGTCATTAAAAAATATCTGGCAAACATGTGAAGCCAAGAAGACGGATTGAAAAAAGCAGATTTTGAAATGGAACATATGAGCCGAAATGGCGTGGTGCGCATCGCTGCACGAACGTGGAACTTACTGATGTGCATTATATTACGCAGTTTCTGAGGATATTCTTAATCCACTTCTAAACGACCAGCGGAACCATCTTCAAGTGTTGCTATAATTACCTCTATATCTATAGTGAGAGCAATTGAAATCCTCCATAAGGTAGGGGCTGGGACATGGCCCACCCATATAAATTATTAGCATCCAGTTATATGATATGACTGGAATTTTGCTAGGATCATAATCGGGTAGCGTTTATCATTTGCTTCTGCCCATCGATGAGATGTGATGGAGATACCTCCATGAACGCTTTTTTCGATGAACAAGTGTATATCTAGAACAGTTAATAATTGCGGTGGTCGATTGCACATTTTTAAACATGCCTGCCATGGTCGCCGGTGATGTCGTATAGTCCAACTTATCATTTTTTAAACATAAATATCTAAAATTTTCAAATACGTCCACGGAACGTCGAATTTTATACATAAATTACAGTATTCCTCTAAGGTGTGAATTTTAAAAGTCTCCCATACATTTAATGCGTCATCTTGATCAGAAATATATTCTTCTCCGAGAACAATATAAAATGCATCTTTCGGCGTAAACACGTTTCTTTAAATTTTTTTGAAAGAAGACATATATACGTAGGGATACGCATCTCTGCGCCGTGTTAATTCACATTCTCTCTTTTCAAAGTTTTCTTTCAAAATCTCGAAATCTACCTTCTTCCTACATATTTATTCACTAACTTTTCTAAGGAGGTGTTCAAAAATTGAAAGCTGTCTACAAATTGTAGACTTACTTTATCCTGCTGCTTAACTAAGGAGAAGCAATATAAATATTTCCATATTAGAAGCAATTACATTCCCTTCGTGATATTTAATTTTTTTTTTTTTTTTTTTTTTTTTGTCCTTGAATGATGAGATAGTCATCGTAGTTTTTCAAATTGTCAAATATCACTGGGATGCTGTTTTTCATTCTATGTTTCAAACTGTACTTAGAGTGCAGAGCCCTTCGGTTTTGCCCAATGATCTCTCACTCTGTCCTTCCCCAACGCGCTTTTACAAATATAACATAGAGTGGCTGAGCGAAAATTCTGTTCGTCTTTTTCAGTCAACACCGTGGAAGCTACTTGCGTCAGTTGCCCGAACAGTTCAGTTTTCACTTGATTATCAAATGAATGTACAAAATGTCTAGTGGCATTTTTACCTCTATACACTGTCGCTGGTTTCAAAACATTACTATCAGGTCCAATGCGTACGCATGCATATCCACAAGGCTGGTGTTGCACGATTTATTGGTAAACGAAATGCTTTCACATTGTTGTACTTTGTCGATAGGGACTGTTGTGGATTCAAAATCAGCATATACGAGTCATAGTATGTAAATCAGCATCTAAGCATATAAAGGGCACGCGATGCTAAAATTGAATTTTTGTAAAGGAAAGTATGTTTTTCTCTTCTTCCGGCCCTTTCACATGTTGAATGTAGTGTTTGGAGCAGTATCTCAGGTCCTCCTTCAACGCCTTCTTCTGATGTTAGTGTAACATCGGTAGCAAATACTATAATGTGGGGTGCGGCTTGTATTAGCATCTCTAGGAGACGCGGCATGTTAAGAATAAAGCAGTAATGCTTCCCATCTTCTACGCTGATCAGCAAAAAATTGATGCAGTCCTCATTTTCAGTATTTAATAAGGCCTTTGTATCGAGGAATTTCTTGGGCAGAAATATATAGCTATTGCCAGGAAAAACCTCATTTATAGAGACATTCAGCTCGAATTTTTAAATTTTTTCCGAGAGCCACCTTGAATAGTTTTTCAGAAATTCTTCAAAATTACCTTTCTTTTTCCAAATCTTTATTTTACTTGAGCTGGACATCATTCTGTTTCAATTTGTCCTCTTAGAAGGGATCTTTAGTCTTTAATACTCCAAAAATACATCTATATCTTGATTACGTTCCGCATCGGGGAAGATAGTCTCGGAGGAGAAAATGTGTCCATGCGAGTAGTTTTTTACCCGCTTCTCGAAGAGTCCGAGAGGAATCCCTCCTACAACGGTTTGAGTTCGAGTAACACTATGCTGTACTCATATGGTGTAAAAGATCATCGTTTCTAGTAAAACGTTTGTGACCTCAATGAGTAAATGATGTTAAATGAGACAATTCGTTACGTCTTAAATTGTTAAGACTGTTAAAGCAGTTCTAGCAGCAGCAACATCATGCATTTTTCTATGAGTGCTGAAGTCACTCTTGTTTGAAAATACTTGTGGACTTTCTTGGCAAATAAAAGATTTTAAATGGGACAATACGTGATATTTTAAATTATCAACAACCGTAAACTTCACGGAACATGTTGCACAGTTGAAGGAAGCAAGTTCATGGGTTTTCTTATACTGCTTTAAATTACTGCCGCGAATGAATGACATTTCACCTTTTTAACTCGCAGTCTAGCTGTGCAAAGATCAATGGAAACAGAATTCTCTTTGTAATGTCTCAAGCATATAAGCTAAGCGGAGAAGCTATCTTTTATTACGAAAATTTGAGCCTTCATAGTTTAGACAAACATTTATAATCTCATTATGAACCTTTTCTAGTATCCATATTTTTCTTAAACTTTAAAATATAAAAATAACAACCATGCAAAAATATCTACCTGTTACTTCATTTATAAAGTATACAAAAATATAATTAGGCAATAAATATCAATAGCGAAATGTATGTTTATAAGGTATTTCTCCCGCCTTCTTAGCGTACCTTCGTGATGTTGCGGTCTGCACGTTGGGCGCGTATTCCAGAGGTCTGCGGTTCGATTTCCGGCAAAGGCATTGCTCATTTTTCATCTTTCCTGCTTCGAAATAACCTAGTCTCTACATGTTAACTATTCAACAATTACTTTAATCCATGGTTTAATGCTTTGGCATTTAAGCTACAACACGCTTTCAATAATCATTATTATAACATATATTTAAAATATAAATTTTAATCATACTCTCATACATGAAGGATCATACTCTCAAGCGTCTGACCAGTAAACTATGTGTTCTTGAAGAGAAGGGTGACGTATATTGATGACCCCATACCATTTCAGATAGGCAGATAGATTCAGGGGCGCAGATAGTAGTCGTCTTCAAGAATGTCATATAGAAGAAGGCATCATTGTAGTTCACTTTCTCACAGGTGACTGCTTAAGCGAAGAAGTTTTCGTTTTGCCTGAGAATGAAGTCTTTAACGTTTTCAATGTTTAGGTCTTTATGCGTGCCCGTGTTCCGAATAAGGTAGATCATTTTTAGAACTATGCTTTGAATTATTTGAATCCTGTTTAAGTTATTGTCACATTCCAGGCAGAAAAAGCGTAGTTACGGGTAGGAAGGATAACGGCTTTGCATATGTGGAGATTTTTCTTGAGAGAAAAGACGGAATATTGTTGAGTAGAAGCTCGAGGGAGTTGCAAAGGCCCGTAGTATGCCATAGACGTCGTTGAGGATTTTATTGGTATGGTTGTTTCAATTAAGTTGGTTATTAGTGAAGATGCTAAGGTATTTTTCTTTATTGACTGTTGGAACGGTTTCGTTGAACAGCTCGAGGTAAGTAGTAGCTTTTTCCTTTCTTTTTAATGCTGAGCTTGTTGATCAGAAACTGAGACTTGTCAGGATTGATGCTCCCTTTCCAATTAACACGCCAATCCTCAAAGCTGCGTGAGTAGTTTGGGAGCTGTTTGATAGCACGATTGGCGTAAGTGACTTGAGTATGATTGCTATGTCATGAGTAGAACAAGCTTCCGTTTGTTCTTTGGTCAGGTTTGGGGAAGTCGGAAGCATCGAAGAGGTACAGAACATATCCTAGAACTGATCCTTGCGGCGCGCCTGCTTCTATGTTGCAAATGAAATGATGAGAAGGCCGATTTTGTTTCACAGTAGAAGTCCTGCGATTGAAGAAGAAATAAGAATGGTCTCCTGTGGGAAGTTACAGTTGATTAGTTTGTTGCATGAGAATATCTGAGAATGCCAGACTTAACATACCTAGTTCAGGAATTTTGGAAAGCCTTGCTTTATCCAATCAAATGTTACTAACTTACTGATACCCATGGAATTTTCTGGAATATTCATTATCATGCGGTGATTTCACCTCCTTGATCCTTGATCACCTTATCAATTCTATTTCAATAACATCCTATTTTTTTAAATGACATCAGCCTGACCTCTGATCTTATCAGGATTAGTCTATGAAGTCTTATCAGGAAAATGATCTACCTTATTCGGAACACGGACACGCATAAAGGTTAAACAGATAAGGCAGTTACTTATGATAGTGAATATGTGATTGTGGAAATGATGGTTTATCAACTGCTATCCCGAACACATTATCAAAAGTCACTTTAGGTATTCCATTCAACAGATAAGACGTCCTTGTAAACAGATAAGAGGAAACATTCATTAAACTTTATTATCATACAGTCGTTTGAGTGATGTGTTTTGAAAGCATGGCAGAAGCTACACAGAAGTTAATTTCATTCGTTTATTCAAAAGATAACCATTCGTTTATGTTGGAAACAACCGGTGAAATATCCTCTGATACCATTTTTACATGATGTGTATACAGAATTTCATTTTTAATTCAATGAGATTGTGTATTTAAGTTCTTGACAGCTGTTAAAAATTTATCTTTTCCTTTCTGAGATTTTTTTCAGCGATTTTCCTTAATCATTTATTCTTAAGTTTAATGTTGCTTGTTGCCTTTTTAATGAAATTTTATATATTATTTTGTATATAATAGATTTTTCTTAATTTTTTGCATTTAATGATTTTTTTTAATTAATTAATGTATAATTCCTTTTCTTAATCATTTCTCGATTTTTTATTTTAGCGTTTTTTCTTAACGTTATAGATATTTTAGTACAGTGTTACTTTTCCGGCTTTTGAAGAAGTGATGAAAAGCTTACATAACGGGTAAAAGTATAGTTTAGAGTACCCCTTGGCGAAACTTGACGGTACATGGATACCGATGTTGTGCAATTCTTTGATTCGTTATTTTGAATTGCGAAGCGGCGATTTTTGGTGCAAAAATCGCCGCTACACAAAGCCAAATTAACAAGACAAACAATTGCACAAACTCGGTATCCATGTACACATCGACTTATTTTCACTTAGAAAAAAAATCACCGAATTGCACAAAAATGGCATCGCGCACTTCTTTAACTTTATCCATGTACACGTCGACTTATTTTCACTTAAAAAAAAAATCCCAGAGTTGCACAAACTTGCATTGCGCTCTCCCTTTACTTTGTCCATCTACACATCAATATATTTTCAATTAAAAAGTCAAAGGAACACCGAATTCTACAATATAGGCAAACACAAAGTACATAATTTCAATAAAATACATTTTAAACCAAACAATAAAATAACATAAAAAAGGAAAAACATGTTATACATTTAAGCACTACCAAAAGCAAATATTCACTTACCATGATTTTCGAGCTCGCTTCGTACACCCAGAGCCACGTAAAAATCAAAATATCAATCATACTCAAATGACTTTTTTCAAACCAGTTACTCTTTCTGATCGAACGCTTTATATACTGACCATCTGAACCTTTCTTCCTACAAACCCATTCAAATCCAACTAAACGGTTTTTACGTTCGACTAGACGCATATCCTTCCTACATACAGGACACTTATAATGGCTACTAAGTAAACCTTCATTTACACACCAGTCAATTAAAAAAAAGCTCTTTTCTCCTTGCTCTCCAAATCGTACAGAAACTTCAAAGTAATCTTACTACTTTCGGCCATTTTACCTTCTAAAGAATCAAACCAACACACACCACAAAAACGCTTACAAAACATCCCATGATTCAAAATTTCCCAGAATCGTGCACCCGATTACGTCACAATAGGGTTTCCATAACATTCAACTACTCAGGCTACCATAAATGAAACAACAACTTGGCGATAAATCAAACAACAACTTCGCCATAATACAAAGGGTACCTTAAAGTCTACTCTACCCACATAACTGCTATGCATAAGTTTTTCTGTTCAAAATTTTCGAATTGTTGAAGTGCAAAATACTGCACCAGGTGGTCAAAAAAAATTATTTTGAACATGCTCATTTTATTATCAATAAATTATTAGAGTTCGTGTGTAGTGCTCTAAAGTAATCAGTCATAGTACTACCCTATGAACTCCTTTTGTTACTCGTTCGAAGCCTCTTAACAGGTAAAAATTTAGCATCATTAATAAATTACTGTACTCGAAATACAAACTTGCATCTGTCGTTATGAAAATTAAAACATTATTTGTGCCGAATTTTTATTGAAAAAATGTTATTCCTCATTGAATGGGTATTTTGAAGTGATATTTAAATGATATAATGAACATTCAGGATGTATTAAAGTTACAATATTCGAAAATGTATATTTGGGTAAAATATCTTTACTATTTCTTTGATTCGCTCTGTAAATATACATACATATTGATAATGATTATGTTAGGTATAGTACAGGATGTCGTTCCTAAGAAACTTTAGTGGCAAATAAATTAATGACATTCATAAATGAAAATCCCGGTATAAGAAATTATAAAACAGACTGTAAGTGAAGTTGGTTAGTGAATTATGTTGGAATTGAATTAAGTTCGAATAAAAGTATTAACTTTATGTGTTACAAATAGTCAATAAGACGAAATTTCAAGAGATAAATGGGTAACCATTTGGGTAAAATCGATGGTAATTCACCTCTGTTTCGGTAGTGAAAATGTTGTTGTTCGGAATTTATTTGTACATGTAACATAAACAATTGTTAGTTTCACATGAAAGTTGTCTATAGCCGTAATAATTATTTTGCCCAGGAAAAAGGCAATAAGTGAAAAAGAGCGTAGTTAGAGTATTTAAAGTATAAAAACAATGGAATGGATGCAATCAACTAGCAAAAAATACTGAATTAAAAGCTAAAAATAATAAGAAAAATTGCGTATGAGTACATGAAACAGTGAATATGGTGCTATAATAGCAAATGAAAGCAATGATTTCATTCAAAAAAGACAAAACATCGAGCTCGTCATTAAAGCTAATTTTGGCTTAAACATTAGTGACATTAAAGAGCTTAAAAATATATATTCAAATATTAATGTTATTAAAAATTATAAGAAAATATATGAATATGCAGAAAGTGATAAAAAACTGAAAATGCGAAAGAAGTTAATAATGGTATCTAACAGTGTTGCCAGAAATTTTTCAACTAAAATAGCGAAAGAAGACACAAAAAGTCGCAAGGGACGTCAGAGATCACGTGATTTTTGTGAAGTCATAGTTGTTGTCTCTACTGACTTTCAATTATATCTAATCTAGATTGATTTGCAATTTCTATCGGAACATCAGAAAACAAAGGACGAACTTGGCTGAGGCAGTTATTGGGCGAAAAGCTCTCAATTATTTGTAATGCTGTGTAATTTAGGGGAATGCGTTTAAGAAGTTCTCTGCATGCACTTTTTAAGAATTCATGGCATCTTTTATAAATAATAGTTTGAGCTTCTGTTGAAATCTTATTAACTTTATCTGCCGCACGGGATAAAAAAAGAATAACGAAAATCAACATTTTCTGTTGGCAAATAAATAAACGTTCATGTCATGTCAATTGCAAGATTTATATGTTCAGGGTAAATTATCCTCCTGAAGTTCTGAGTACAGAAAGCGTAAAATCTTCAAGCTCTCTGGGAAATTTACAGTGAGTAGAAACTGTAAACATAGTCACTTTGAAAAAGTTAATTGACTCTTTCAAAGTCTGAAATATGGGCGTTACGAATGTCAAATACAACTCATTTGTTAGATCTGTATATATTGTATGCATTTCTGTAGCTAAATGTTTATCACATGTTCATGAAACAATCTGAAAATGAAGTTTTAAAGACTCCCACTGATCAAGAATTCTTTTGATGCTCTTGCTCCTTCTAGCCATCTGGTTGCAGAGAGAGGAATCAACTGGAGGGGATCCTTTCCGTCATTTATTTTCTTATATAAATCCATATAAGATCCCTTTCTAAAAGTAGAACGGTGAAGCCAATTGTAAGTTTTTCTAATCATGCAATGTAGATTATAATAAATGATTTTTACTTAATATGTTTCACAAACAATAATAAAACATGGACTGTATTCCTTCACTTTTATTTCATTACACTAATTATAAATAAGATGTCAGCGATGCGAAATAGTTGATACAATATAAGCGAGCAATTCTACATGGCTGTCACAAACACAATTCTATCAATCAATTATCTTGTTGCCACACATAAAGTTCAAAACTAAAGGAAGAAAAACAAAAGAAATTTACGCTGTTTGCAACAATAAAATGAAGCAAACGATACTAACATAAACAGATTAGATGGTAATTTTTCGAATGCATGCGAACAAGCCAAGTGCAGAGAATGGCAAATACATTTAATTAATGTCAAGATGCGGATATCTTCCTTCATTAATGTAAAAAGTGAATGTTTTACTCCACATAGATTAGATGCTCCATCATTTCCAAGAGCAAAACAGTTTCTTGAATTAACATCAGTTTTCAGGAAAATCTTCTACATGCAAATACAACGCGTATTGCTAAAGGTGGTTCTTATTCTAAATGAAGTGAAACACTTCAACAATCTACAAAAATAATCATTTTATTTACAAAGCAACTTGGATTGCATCGAAGGTTCACTGCTAACTAACTACGTCGCAAACTAAAAACTAACATTCTTTTTCAGAAGCGAAGCGCCCTCTAACGGCGATATATAAATCATTTGGGAGATTTTTCCACACTCCCCACCTGATAATTTTTGCAAAAATTATCACTATTTCAGCATACAAATAATAAAATATAAGAAAGCAACTTACATATCAAATACATTCAACTGATGTAAATATAAACTGCAAAAGGAAATTCTATAAAATGTACAAATATAGTTAACTGCATCAACTCAAATGTTACTCAATACGTAAATATTAATTCAAATTACAAACAGTAAATTATTAGTAATAACTAAACTAATTATCTAAAATTAATGTTAGTGAATATGAAATACAAGAAGTAAAATTGAAAGGTTACAAAATTAGTTCATTTTCAGTCTGATAGTTCAAGGGGGTATATCAATTGTACAGGTCTCTTAAGGTCCCCTTTTTTAGTTTTTACCACACATGATCGTACAAGACCATCACGTCCTTTGAAGACTTGAATTACTCGACCTAAATCCCAGAGGAACTTAGATTTAGTTGTTCCTTCAAGTAAAACTATATCACCAATTTTAAGATTTTTCTTGGCTTTTGGTGTACCGAAGAAGTGAGCATTTCTTAACTCAAGAAGATACTGATTTTTCCATTTTTTCCAGAACTGTTTTATAAGTGTTGTCTGATATTCTTTTCGTTTTATTAGACTCTTTCTTGTTGGAGAGTTATTCAGGATCTCACCAAAGTTGTATGGATATTCATCCTTATGTCCGATCAATAGAAAATCAGCCGGTGCAAGCGGTTCAGGTTCATGTAAATCGTTGTAAACGTAGGTCAAAGGACGTCTATTCACAATATTTTCGACCTCTGTCAACACAGTCATCAATTCTTCAAAATTCAGTTGAGCTCTGCCTAATATCTTTTTCAACGGTTCCTTTATGGTTTTCATAAGGCGTTCATAAAAAGCTCCCCACCATGGAGCAAGCTCGACGATAAATTTCCAAGTCAAGCCTTCATTTGCTAGAAAATTTTGAAAGTCTGTACCTTTAATTATGCTGTAAAAATACTGTAAATCTTTGGCAGCATATTTGAAAGTTTTCGCGTTATCTGAATAAAAGGTGCGACAGTTTCCTCTTCTCGAAATGAAACGTCTGAGAGCCAAAATGAATTTGTTTGCAGATATGTTGGAAATGAGCTCTAGATGTAACGCTCGTGTAACAGCGCACGTAAACAATACGATGTATGATTTCTGAATGTCGTTTCCAGACTTGATGTAAACTGGACCTGTGAAATCCACGCCTGTAACATAGAAAGGTGGAGTTTCAACAATTCGATCTTTAGGTAACTGAGCTGTCATTTGTTTCGCTGGTTTTACTGCGTTTTCCGACAAATTAAACAGTTCCCTAAGACTTTCTTTACCAACTGACGGCCTTTACGAATCCAAAATTTCTGTCTTAGTTTGGCTAAAGTTGCTGCAACTCCCGCATGCAGAACGTTATTATGTTCTCTTTTTACAATTAATTCAGTAAATTTGGAATCTTTAGGAAGAAGAACTGGATGCTTCTCGTCAACTGTATATTCGGTTTCTTTTAATCTTCCCTTAATTCGAAGAATTTTATTTTCATCAAGAAACGGTGCCAAGCTGAATATATCAGAGCTTGGAGAAATTGACATGTTAGATTGAAGAGCCTTAATTTCAGGTGTGAAGAAATTCATCTGGGATTTACGAACACAAAAAATTTCAGTGTCCTGAATTTCAAAGGCACTTAATGTTCCACTATTAGCAGGCAGTTTTCTTGCCTTAGCAACGAAACGTCTAACCCATGCCATAATTCTGAGATATTTCAGCACATTACTGAATTTTGTTATATCCAATAGTTGATCATCTCTTTTCACAACAACGTCATAAACAGATATCTTACTACGGAGTTCTAGTTGCTTATCGTTTCCCTCGTCAAACTTCGGTTGAACTAGCCAGTCTATACGTTTGTTTTGCAACCATTCTGGTCCAAACCACCAAAATGAACAATTTCTTAAATTAGCAACAGTATTTCCTCGTGATATGAGGTCGGAGGGGTTATCTTTCCCACGGCAATAATGCCAATAATTGTTTTCAGTTAGTTTCTGAATTTCATAAACTCTGTTTTTGATGAAAGATTTAAATCTTTCGGGAGATCCCTGAATCCAAAAATACGTTATTTGAGAATCAGTCCAGTGGAAGGGGATTACTTCGTATTTTAAAGATTTTGCTATTTTATCACTCAATCTAGCGGATAAAAGCGCACCCAAAAGCTCCAATCTAGGAAGTGTAAGGGATTTCAGAGGTGCAACTCTACTCTTGGAAGCAACAAAAACTGTTTGAAAAGTTCCATTGTTCAAAACTATTCTCAGATATACCACGCATTTCAAACTAGCATCAGAAAAGCTATGGAGTTCTATTTGTTTCACATCTGCATCTAATATTCCTTCTAAATAGTAGCGGGGAATTCTGAGGTGGTTCAGTTCTTCAATTTCTTCGTACCAGGCTTTCCATTTATAACTAAGATCAGGTGGCAGTTCATCGTCCCAATCAATTTTGGCAGACCAGATTTCCTGAATCAGACACTTTATTCTTATAGTGAAAGGGCCATAAAATCCGACAGGATCAAAAATACGGCCTGCGGTTTGCAATAGAAAACGTTTTGAGTTGATTGACGAGGAAATGAAATTTGTCAAGTGCTGAGTGTCAAAATAAAAATTATCATTATCCGTATCCCAGTTAATTCCTAACACTTTGATCGGGACAACTTCAGGAGATTCTTGCATCGAAAATTCTTTGCGATGCCAAATATCTTTGAGTTCTTTGGAATTAGTATGCCACTTATGTAGTGACATGCTAGCTTCATTAAAAATGTTCACAATTTCTAAACTTGTTTTCAGGGCTTGTTCTAAATTTTGTTGACCACCAATAATGTCATCAACATACAGGCAGTTCTTTAAGAGTTCTACTGTTTCAGGATATATTTCTGAATATTTTTTAAGGTGATGCTTAATAGTAGCAGCTAGGAGAAAGGGACTAGATTTTACTCCAAACAAAACTCTTGTAAATCTAAAGGTTTTCAAACTTTCATTGTTATCACCGGGATCATCTTTCCAAAAGAATCGTGTAACGTCCTTGTCTTCTTCATTTAACTCTATCTGTAAGAATGCTTGTGTAATGTCCGCTGTAAAGGCTATCGAATTTTGTCTAAATTTTATCAATAAATCAAAAATATCCGGATATAGGTTCGGACCAGTATATAAACAGTCATTTAGAGAGAGTGTTTTTGGTTTATGGGCTGAAGCATCATAAACTATTCTTAGTTTGCTTGTTGCTCTATCATTTCTGATGACTGCTCTATGAGGTAAATAAAATAGGGTTTTATCATTTTGATTGTCTTCTTGAACTGGTTCAATAATATGTTTTAACTCGTAATCCTTTAAAACCTCTGTGTATTGAACAAACAAAGAGTTATCAATTTTAAATTTGTTACTCAATTTCTTAAATCTTTCAAGTGCTATATCCCTATTATCTTCCATTAAATGTTTTGAATTCGGTTTCCAAGGTAATTTTACTTGGTATCTGCAGTTCTTATACCTGATATCAGATTCGAAAGATTTCATAATTTTTAAATCAACAGTTTTGTCGTTTTGAGTATCACTTTCCAAACCCAAGTTTTCTAACTTCCAAAACTGTTGTAACTGATCTGATATCAAGTTTTCATTTACAATTACTTTCATAGTTAATAATTCACTATGATCATTATTTACTTTACCCTGCAAACACCACCCGAATAAAGATTCTGTGGCTACAACATTTCTTGAAATTCTTTTAATTTTACCAGTAATTATAGAATAGTAGAAATCTACCCCTATGAGAATATCAATTTTGTCACTTTTTCTACAACAATCTGCTAATTGTAAATTTTGTAAAATTTTATTTTTCTTAGCAAAGTTCAAATCTGGAGGAGAGATAAGAGTATTGGATATATTTTCGGTTTCAAGAAGCTCAATCAATATATATATTAAGATTAGGATCGTTTACATTTTCTAGTTTTGCTCTAACAACATTAAAGGTTTTTTTCTAACGCACTTTTATCACCAAAGGAATAAACAGAAAGTGATTCTTTTCTAACAATCGGAAGTTCCATTTTAGTAGATACATCTTTAGTTATGAAAGATCTCATTGAGCCATTATCAAAAAGAATTCTGACATTTTCAGATTTATCATTATTTCGGATCAATGCAGAAGCCGTTTGTAATAATATTTTATTAGATCTATTTTCATCGGAATTACATGACGAAACAGCGGAAATAACGCTCGAATCCGACGTTTTCTTTTCAGGTTTTTCATTATCTTTTTTCTGATGGAATGAATAACAAATGGCTTTCGAGTGTTTATTAAAGCAGAAGGCACAGTTTATTTTTTGTTTACAATTTTGAATCCGGTGAAACCGACCCAAACATAAAAAACACCGCGATTCACATTTTAAGATCTCTTTTTTCTTTTCTACACTTAAAATTTCGCAATTCGCAGATTTATGATTTGTGTTCCCGCAGAACAGACACTGCGATTCGGATGACGCCGCTAATAACTCAACTGTAGACGGCTTGCTTGTTATGGCTGGAGAATGTTTATGTTTGAAGGGCAAATGCTTTTCCAATCGCGAATATTTTTCTCTAGAATTATAATTAACAGAAGCCGCGCGTTCTCTACTGAGTACTTCGTTCCTCAAAAAGGCTAACAAACCTTTTAAATCCCAATTTTCGTCTTTAATTTTTCGGCTATAATCAAGAACGAATTCATTAGGAAGTAATTTCAAAATTAAAGGCGTTAAGAGATTTCCGTAGGTATCAGAGTCTATTTTTAATGCTTCAAGATTTCTTATCTGTACTTCGGCGTGATCTAAAAGTTTTCTTAATCCGTTTATATCATTAGGATTTCTAACAGGTGAAGTACTTAAGAGTTGTCCTAAATGCGAATTAATTAAGATGTTCTTTTGACCAAATCTGGAACGTAACAGTTCAAGAGCAGCTTCGTAATTATTTTCGATGAGAGCGAAACCAGAAATAGCTTTGGCGGCTGAGCCACCAAGAAAGCTTTTTAAGTAAATTAATTTTTCTATTTTTGATAAATTCGGATTTTTATCAATCGCATTTTCGAACTGACCTATGAATTCTAACCAATCCGAAGAATCACCGTAAAATTTAGAGATCGTTAATTTTGGAAGACGAGTGAATTTGTTACTTTCGTTTTGGGATTCTGAAACGGTTTCATTAGAAATGTCTCTATTTGCATTGTCCGAATTTTCCAACTTATTCAACTCTTTCTTTCCTCTAAACTGCCACACTTGAATTTTCTCTTTATATTCCAAAGCGGATGAGATTTCAAGTTCAAATTCGTCTTCTTCGACTTTTAATTCTCGTTCTATTTCAGCGTCTAAATTGCTCAAGGATTTTGATTTTTCGTTTAACTGGTCTAAAATTTCTTCTAATACATTTACATTTATACTACTATCATCTTTATTCAGTTCGGTTTCAATTTTCTTTAATATCTTGGACACTCCGGTCCTCAATACCTTTCGTTTCGATTTCAGTTTAGCAATAAGATCTTCCATATTATATAAAAATAGAAAATACAGGCTTACCTTGGCTGTCTTCGCATAAAATGATATCCAAAATTAAAAATCACAAACTTCTAAATTGGCCAAAGGTTCTCGGCACCGATGCGCCATATTGCTAAAGGTGGTTCTTATTCTAAATGAAGTGAAAAACTTCAACAATCTACAAAAATAATCATTTTATTTACAAAGCAACTTGGATTGCATCGAAGGTTCACTGCTAACTAACTACGTCGCAAGCTAAAAACTAACATTCTTTTTCAGAAGCGAAGCGCCCTCTAACGGCGATATATAAATCATTTGGGAGATTTTTCCACAACGCGTTAGCAATAGTCTCTACAGTTTCAACAAGCCCAACAAACTGCGTCGCTATTTTTATTTTTCTTTTCATTAAAATAACGAACACATGCAGGCTTGCAACACGAAACATCTGTAGACTCATCCAATATAAGAGAAAATGGGGATTTATAATTTCAAAGGTCCTTGCTTTTTGAGCAATTCAGATGAAATGACATTCTTTATCAGTACCATTTTGTTCCATGTTGTACCGTTTTGTTCTGTGTAAACGAAAAGTCTCAGATGATGAATTTGATGGCATTTCTTTCTTAAAAATTTCACTCAAATGGTCGATTGATCGTATGGGCGCATGGCAGGCAATAAAAGCAGACAGTTTAAATTCAAACATATTTATGTTGTTAAATTTTCAAATGCAGTTTGTAGAGTCTAGTGAATGAACTTCTGTCTGTATACTGGAGTAGCAGGAAATTACACAGGAGAAAGATTCAAGTACCCTTTATTAACGCTTTAAAATTTACAATGCGTCAACTCGACGTTAACAAACTTTGCTTCTGCTTGGGTGGTAACTGAAAGTCAGATAATTGAAACTAAAAGTTGAAATATTAACAAGTGATATAACTAGCCTACAGGGTTCAGCGAGACTTAAACCCCCTTTGAAGCTAGTGGCAGCAAAGCAATGGAATTAAGCCGCTTGAAACAGCAATAAGCAAACGTACCTCCGGCAGAGACGGCAGCTAAAGCCTCTCTCTTTTTCTCCTACCGAAACTCGGCTTTTAACTACTTCCTTCAAAGTAGAAAATTTGCATTTCCTTCCGCGCGCTACAACATTTAACTATTCTGGCACTGACAATTAGGAGAATGAAGGCTTATAGGAAAGTTTCAAATAAAACTTTAAATTATTAGTTAAAATAAATATAAATCCCTACAAGTTTTAATATTACAGTGGGGGAGGACTTGTTGAGAGTTTTGCTTATGCTTTAAAGAAGTACCGTGCTTCCTTAAATCAGCCCTCAGTTCACATTTACATAACTTTAGTCTTGCCTGTTTTTATTCTTTCGAGTGATACTCAGTGCTCAAACATGAATTCTGGAAGATGGTGTTGAATGTTTTTTACGTCACTCATATTTCACACTTTCATTAACACAGCAGCTACAATACAATCAGACATAACTTTTACCCTCTTAAACAGAGATCACCAAAAGATTAGACAAAGCAAACACGGAAAACACCAAGCGAGTAGAGAAAAGATACTAAGATGTGAATCCTGTAGCAGGAACCATCATTTCCAAGAGCTGTAGCATGCTTTTCTATGATCGACTGCAGGGACTACAGTCTCAAATCTCAACCAGATCTTATTGATGTTTGGATGAATGAGTGGGTGGGGAACAAAGATCCTGAATTCTGAGCCGAAACATTTATCGCCATTTTTGTCCACGAAACTTTAGCGAATTTGATGGGGTAAAATGCTACTATCCGATCATTCACTTTTTTAATCAAACATTTCTTTTCATCTAATACATTAACGGATATAAAATTTTGTTTTCCTAAGCTTTGTATTTTCGAGAAATTAGTTTACAAATGAACTAAAAAATTAAGATCAAATATACTGACATCTTGTAATAAAGCTTTTGCTAGTATCATTGCTGAGAGTAGTAAAGTTTAATGAAAACGCAGTTTTAATTATCAAATGATTTAGTAAATTTTTCAGTGTAAATTTATTAATAAATATGTATAAAATATGAATTCGTTTCATACCGTATAAATGGAATATTCCTTGCACATTGTGTTATTGATATAATTATTTAATTATATTTCTTAAATTTCACTAAACATGGATGAATATTTGTGTTTTCAGACTTTATCTCTAAGCTTGACGTATATGTTTTTCATATTTACAATGTATGTGTTTCATATTTACAATGCATTCATATTTACATACGATGTTACATATAGTTAATTCACAAATGAAATTATTGCATGACTTAATGTTCAAGACTTAATGACTTAAGATTACGGTACGTACAAAGTAAAGGTGTCAATTTTCCTGGCAGTTAAAGATTTTGGAATAAATAATGTATGCTATATGAACACATCACAAAAAGTAGTTTAACTGTTTGCGTATGAAATACCTACAATTGCTCACATTTGTTTTTTGGACTCTTGTAATTGTTATTTGCATAGATATTGAAAGATTGTCTTCAACTGTTTTTTCCTCTGTTTGAACCCCTGATTGTTGCAAAATCAATATCATCAGAATATTCCTTGGAATAAAATAATTTATTCAAAATATGTCAATAATTAACTCACATAACAGTTTGGAAACTCGAAAATTTTGTTAAGATGTGGCAGACATGTTGCTGTCCTTAATATTTTGTGTTAAATGAAAATACATCACAATTAATGTGTGTATTTGGAACTTAGTACTTGTTTGGCAAAATATTTTAACATTTTCATCTCTGAAATGAGCACGGAAATATGCTACAAATTAAAGAAAAATTCCATTAAAAATTTAATTATTCACATATTGATGTAATATTATTTATTATTTGAAATTTCTTTCAGTGCTCTTTTTGAGAAAGCAAATGCCTGTGGGTTATGATAAATTCTAAGTTTTTTATGATAAATTCTAAGTTTTTCTGAAAGCACAATATAATACACAAAACTTTCAAAATATCATTTTTAAAAAATCCAAAATTTGATTATTAAGGCTGGTGCTTTTAATTTTATCATATGACTGTTGAAATTTTTATCATATGACTGTTGAAACACAAAACTTTCAAAATATCATTTTTAAAAAATCCAAAATTTGATTATTAAGGCTGGTGCTTTTAATTTTATCATATGACTGTTGAAATTTTTTTAAGTGTCAACTCTGTATAATGTAAAATCTGTCTTCATCCTCCCAAAATAATAATAACAATAAAAACAGATTTTTAGTAGCATAAAGTAAACTCTTGGTATTTTCTCTGCTAAGGAACCACATGCAAATTTAAACTTTCATATTTATATGTTTTTTAAAATATGCCATGATCGATCAAAATCACAATGGTCTAAAAATCCTTTTTTGCTTCATTTCTTAAATTAGAACTATAAGGATGTGTAACTCTGAATTATAAAGCAAAATCAAGTTTTTCTTACTGCTTTTATATTTTTATAATTTGTCTAACTGTAAGTAATATAATCTTGATCTAATTCTAAGATTATGGAATATACGGCACATAATTTACAGTAAATCTCACAATAATTAAGTCTTGTAAATCTCACAATCTAATAATTGTGTATGAATAACCATCATTGAGTATCTTTACTGTTATTAATAGCATATTAACATAACTGCCGACTTTTTATTTCAAGTTTTATGAAAATTTTTTACATTACTTAGACATTTAGTCTAACAGAAATCTGAATGTTTTGTAATAAAAGTAAGAGTATAATTTATATATAAAAATTTGAATATATAGCAAGTGCTTAAATACTGATTTCAACATCTTTGAATGTAATTATAATTTAGATATAGTCTTTGCAAGCATACATTGTAACTTAACTTTAGGTAGACATTAACTGAATTATCGCTAACTAACAAACGGAACTGAGATGGGTGTAAAAGATCCTTTGCTAAGACTTAATAAGAACCGAAGAACTTTATGCTTACAACTCAGCCAACCACTTGTGGCAAGATGAATTTATAATGTATCTCTTTCGCCTTCTTAGCGTGCCTTCGTGGTGTAGTGGTCTGCACGCTCGGCGCGTATTCGAGAGGTTCGTGGTTCGATTCCCGGCGAGGGCATGGCTCGTTTTTCAAGTCTCATGCTTCCAAAAATGCTAATGTTTCTACAGTGGTGCTCGAACTACGGCGCCACTGTAGGAATGCCCGACCGCGTCCGGCATGAGGGACTTATTTACAAGCTGATTTCCTTTGACTTCGGTAGAGAAATCATTGAAATTATTTACTCCTTTATCGAAAACGGGAAATTATTTGTCTCCGTTGGTAAAGATTTTTCAAGTCACAGTCAATCAATGCAGGCGTGCCCCAGGGCTCAATTTTGGGACCTATAATTTATCGTTTTTATGTTTTTTTCTTCCCAGTTCACATAAATTATAACTATTTTCTTGGCTGCTACGAGGATGACACCGCGTCAACAGCAAAGTCCATTAATGCTGAAAAGGCCATTTAAAACTTACAAATCTTGATGCCGCAACTTGAAAGCTGGTGTGTAAATGGCGTGTGGAAATAAATGCCCACAAGTCCCAACTTCTTTTGATCAATAGAACTCGCACTAGGACACTAGTAAAGGCCAAATGCAGCTTTTTAATTTAAGCATTTAAATGGTTAAAAGTGTTACGTATCTAGGCATTGTCTTTAACAGAAAGCTCACTTGGTCTGACCATATCAATAAAATTAGCAGGCCTACGGGAATTATCAACAGTCTCACTCACGCCTTGGAAACTTCTCAAAATCGGACCTTTATAAGAAAAAGCACATTTACACTGCAATTATTCGCCCGGTGTTTACCTATGTTTCACCGGTTTGGGCAGCCTATTCAGAAAATGATATTCATAAAGTGCAAGTAATTCAGAACAAGTTCCTAAGAAAAATCATAAAGGCGCATTTTTATGTGTCACTCTGCACAAAGATCTTAAAATTGAATATGTTGACAAGTACTTACAGTGCATGAATGACAACTTCTTTAGCAAAGCTCTCTCTTGCTCCCACCTTCAAAACTTCAATTGTTTTGATTATACGATCCTCGCTGAAGATAAAAATACTCGTCCATATGCAGCTCATCTCACCAGAGACACTAACTTCCCGACTTAACTTTCAAATTGTACATCACGCTAACTTACTCCATCTCAATACTGTGTGCTTCAATTGTAATTCTGAATGGATTTTTATTTTATGTTTTATATTAATGCAATTTTAAATTGCTTATTTCTCTCTCCTCGCTTTTATAAATATCATGTATCTTGTTTTCACTTTTTTACGGGTTCTTGTATTTTCTTCATTCCTTGGTCTGATCATCGCTCCTTTCTCCACAGTCTGTTTCGTTGGTTCCGACCTTCGCGGTTTGTGGTCGCCCCCCTCTTATACACTTTTGACCTTTTGACTACGCTGTCATGATGAGTACACGTCTTGCGCCTTTTGGCACATATTTATTGAGTCGGATAAGTTGTGATCTGCACGATATCCCGGCAATACTTGCACAGATTCGATTAGATTCTTAGCGTGCCTTCGTGGTGTAGTGGTCTGCATGCTCGGCGAGTATTCCAGAGGTCCGTGGTTCGATTCCTGGCGAGGGCATGGCTCATTTTTCAAGTGTAATGCTTCAAAAAAATCCTAATGTTTCTACAACTTAAGGTAACAGTAAGTTCAAATATAAAATTTAAATTCAAATAAACTAATAGCCAAAAGCTACACAAATCAGTTTAATGCGAAGTTGGCTCAAAACTTAACCGGCACGGAATTCAATAATCAGCAATTATAATGCGAGACTAAAGACTATAAATCGTATCTTATCTGGCAACCTAGTAGCATGACCTCGAGTGGTAAAACATGTTTTGTTTTACAAACTAAAAACCTCTCCTTAAATATACGCGAACGAAGTTTGCATTCTGGTGGGAAAACGGACGGGAAAAGTGACAGTAAATATCCCGAAACTTAAAATAAATGTTTACTTAAAATAAGGGAACTTTACATTATACTTGGTTTCTCTGATTAATTATCCACTACATGAAATAGTGTATAGTACAAAGTCAGAAATCCGGACGTCCAATATCCGGAATGATCTAAAATGATCAAAACCAGCAATAACGTTTTTTCGTAGGCTTTATACATGCGCATTTTATTCCGCCCTCCGCGAAATAATAAAACAACTGAAGAGTTACGTTTCTTAATTTCACTTCGACACTAAATAAAATACCTTGTTAATGAAGACACAATCATTTTAGCATAAATTTGTACGATCAGTAATTTGGCTCCGTTGCTGCGTATCTGCTTGGCACACATCTCAAACCGAACCATTCCACATAGATACACCATTGATCTGACGCCAACCTGGCGAATCATTATTTATTATACTTTCGTTTCATAACCGCATGTTTATCAACACATGACAACTTGAGTATTGACTCATGTAGTGATGCCTAAAAAAATTTTTTATGTTAGTAATTGAATAATAAAGGGGTGCCGTAACCTTTTATGCTGACATTACGCTTGGCGATGATTGCATATTTAAGTTAAATTCGCTAAAAAATGTTGACACGGATAAATTTAACAAAAATTTCTTTCCATATGCTAAGAATAGATTTTGTCGATGATACTCATAGACCCAAAGATTACATTTAGTGCTATTTAAATTAAGAATAACTCATTTGTTATTTACATAAACCCAGAACCAGCGCCAGGGCTCGTATGGCCGCATCGGGTCGCATAATTTAGGACACACAGAGACTGCATCAGGCGGTAAAATATCTAGCGTCGGCCCCCAATAAGGCTTAAAATATATGTGGGAATTTATTTATTCAGAACTCTGATAAGCCTTAAGCATGTGCAAGAAATAGATATAAGTATAATAAATAACTAAACTTTTACAATTCAAGCTTAACTGTCTAAGTACGCGATAGAAGCAAGATAAAATTTAACGTTAAATTTGTCGTTAGTCGCCAAATTCATGATACATAGCCAAATATGTATAGTGATCGATAGCAAAATTTGATGATGATAGCCGCGAATTTTAAAGGTTTTCGGATACCGCAAAACAAAGGTGAAATTTTTCAATTAACGGATTTTGTAAAGAAATGCGGAGAAGCATTAATAAATGAAGATGATATAAAAGAAGCTTTTCATTGTGATGACAATGCTTCTCAATCATCAATCAATTAATGAATGGCGAAATCTGTGGTATGATTCTAGATCCAGAAAATGCCACTACCGATAGTGAAGAAAGTTGCAGAGAAGTTACTGAAAACGAAAAAATTTCGATTGACCAAGTTAGTCGGAATTCTCGACACAGCAGTTACAGGACATCAACAATGTAACTGAACAAGAGATTATGTCTGTTTACAGAATTAAAGAGAAAGTATTAGCACAAAAAACGAAGCAAGTTAAACAACTTACATTGAAATAAATGTTAAATAAGGAGTAAACAAATAAATATTAAGTTTTTTTGTAAGTTTTGATACCCTTTATCATAAATACTTCATTATTTCATAAATCACGATTTCATACTTTTGATTTTATAATTTCTACATGCCATCTTACTAGATTTTACTTATGAGTGAGTGAGTGAGTGAGTGAGAGATTATGGCGCAAAAACCAAAGATGATTATAGCACGCCAAACACGAGATGGGATGATTACAATTGATGATTTAAAATTCAATAAATAAACAAGCAGACAAATCTACCAAATCCAGAGGATGGAGTCATATAAAAACAAATTAAAAGCACATATTAAAATTCAAGACACAGTCTTCAAAACAAATTAAATTTGGTAATAAAAGCAGTCTCTTTCAAATAATAAAACAAACCACAATTGACCTCTCTTCCGATTAAACGGTCGAGAGGCAAGTCACAGCTATTAAAATATTTCTGGCGAAGCCTATTAAAACATTGACACTCAATTAAAATATGACGAACAGATAAACAAACATTACAGTTAAAACAAACAGGCTCATTTTAAGCTTAAGGTAGCTAGCTATGTGTCACTCTTGTGTGACCAATTTTGAGGCGAGTCAAAAGAACTTCCTCCTTACGATTTTTGGTTAATTCCCAGTGCTCAATTCTAGGTTTTACATGTCTTAATTTATTTTGAAGCTGAACATCCCAAAGTTGCTGCCATTTTTTTCGGATCTTTTGTTTCACAACACAACAGATGTCTGCAAAAGGGATGAGACGACTGGACAGTTCAACAGCACATTTTGCTGTGATATCTGCCAGCTCATTCCTTTTTATTCCCACATGCCCGGGAACCCAGCAGTACAGGATTTCATATCCACGATTCATTAAGTTTATATGTATTTTGAGAATATCCACTATTACTGGATTTTGAGTATTAGGAAAAGCTTCTATTGATTTAAAAGCACTATACGAATCTGTATAAATTATAAACTTTTTGTAGCAGAGCCTTGAGATGTATAAAAGACTATAATATATCGCAGTTAATTCGGATGTTAAGACAGAGAAAGCATTGTGCAAGCGTCTGCCCTCCATGTGGTCTTTAATTACATATGCCATCCCCACATGATCTTTTGACTTGGACCCATCTGTATAAACTGGAAGATAACTGCTATATTTGTTCCTGTGCTCAGCGAAGAGTTGTCTGTAAATAATCTCGTTAGTGCTTGCCTTCACATGATACTTAAAAACATCAAGAAGCTGAATCTGTGCATTTTCCCAAGGTGGGATTTCAAAATTCTGTACTGCTTGGGGGTGCATATCAGAGAGGGAAAGTTCCTCAATGACAGGGCGAACTCTTAAAAGAAATGTAGGAACACAAGATGGACGTGTTTCAAATAAAGCGTTACACACATCATCAAGTAAGCACAGCTTATTGGGATGTTCAGGTTGGGATAGAATATTAAAATATTGCAGAAGGGACAATTGTTCACGCCTCAGATAAAGTGATGGTTCATTACAGTCAACATACAGGCTCTGGACAGGAGAAGTCCTGAAAGCTCCTGAACAGATCCGTAGAGCTTGATGATGAACAGGATCCAGTTTTAACAATACTGATGACCGGGCGGATCCGTAAACAACTGAGCCATAGTCCAGTCTAGAGCGAATTAGAGCTCTGTAAATGCGAAGCATGGAGCAACGCTCTGCACCCCAGGAGGTGTTCGCCAAGACTTTTAGAATATTTAAAACTTTGGTACACTTTTTTCTCAAGTTTAAGACATGAGGAAGGAAAGTCAATTTTCGGTCGAACATCAACCCTAAAAATTTTACTTCCGATGCAACTGGAATTACAGACCGATTGAGGTATAATTCAGGCTCAGGATGCAGACCTCGTTTTTTACAAAAATGCACGCACACAGTCTTCTGTTTTGAAAACGTAAATCCTTGTCTTTTTGCCCATTCCTGGATCCTGTTCAAAGCGATCTGGAGCTGCCTCTCTACATGTCTCATATCCGCACCCCGACAGCTAATTTGTAGATCATCAACATATAAAGATCCTGAAATGGTGGGAGGAAGTTCTTTTAATACAGAATTTATTTTTAGGCTGAACAGAGTAACACTAAGCACACAGCCTTGAGGCACACCCTCTTCCTGTTCAAAAATATCTGAAAAAACAGAGCCAATCCTTACTTGGAAAGTCCTAGTATTCAAGAAATTCTGAATGAAAATTGGTAGGTTGCCGCGCAAGCCACTCTCGTGAAGATCCCGAAGTATACCGTATCTCCATGCCTTATCATAAGCTTTCTCAATATCAAAGAATACCGAGACTAGGTGACTTCTTCTTACAAAAGCTTTTCGAATGGATGTCTCTAAGAGGAGCATATTATCTACGGTAGTCCTCCCCTTTCGAAAACCACTTTGATAAGGCGATATAATATTATTCTTTTCCAAGAAGTAGACTAGGCGGCTGTTTACCATTTTTTCAAACAGCTTGCATAGGCAACTCGTAAGGGCAATTGGCCGATAGTTGGAGGGATTCCTTGGATCTTTCCCTGGCTTGGCAATAGGAATTACAACAGCTCTCTTCCATGCACTGGGAAAAGTATGCTCCTTCCACACTCTATTGTAAAGCGTGAGAAGGGCATTCAGTGACTTATAGGACAGATGCTTTAGCATATCGTAATTCACGCCATCGAGACCCGGAGACGACAGATTTTACTTATGATATGATGCAAAAATCTAGTACAATAATTATTTATTTTACTTAAATATTGTCCAAAACTAAACAGCATTTCAAAAATATATTTGACCATATTTTCAACCTATAGTTATGACACTTACTTCTTCACTTCAGAAACATTAATTTTCTGAGAGATCAATTAATTTAATCTGTTAAGAAACATCACTCAGATGCTGTTTCAAAAATTATTTCAGAATGAAAAAAAAAAGTGAGGTATCTACAAATATTATTATTACAACTTTAAAGTATTGATGTGTAAAGATTTCTTATAATAATCATGTGAATAGTTACTGCAATGTGAAGCATAGAAATAACAAAAATGGCATTGATTTTCAAAGTATTTCATTTAACTCATAATTAAAAACATTCTTTTTTCCTTATCAAAACAAGCTTAATTTTGTTGCCCAACAGTTATTGTGAAAGGGAAAACAAATTATAGGGATTTGTATTTAAGGAGAAAAGGACAGTATTTACGAATAAAAATAATTGAATAATGAGAATAAAAAGTAAATATGTATGCATGCTAGCAGAGGAAGGATGCTTCTGTAAAGAACTCCTAGAGAAACTGGCTCAGATTCATTTTATATATAAGGAGTGGAGTGGAGTATTTAATTATGGCAAAGCACACTAGGGCTATCTGCCTAAGAGGAGGGATGCCTTCGTGGAGGACTTTCTAAGGGAAACTGGCTCGTATACACGTTACACATGGGGAAAACCACGAAAACACCCATGTAGCCAGCCCGTTCGCGGGATTCGAACCTCGGACCGAACTACCAGTGTTCAGCGACTTTACCGCTCGGCCGCTGGTGGGCTATTATATATAAGGAAAACCAGAAAACTCCCGTACAGCTAGTCCGAACTACCAGTGTTCAGTGGCTTAGCACTCCACTACCAGTGGATTCCAACGTCTTTTTCAATCTTTCATAGAAATCATCAGTTACGATAATTGTTCTGTGTATTATTAACCATTGGTACAAAATTTACTCGTTGCGAAAGTTTAATTTTAGCTTTTAAATTATAACCATAAATAACTCGTATAAATTGACTGATTTAAAAATACATGCTTCTTAATAATACTATTAATATTTACAAAACTTAATTTATAAAAATTATTTAGAACACTGTGCATTATTACTACTGGTACAAAATTTACTCATTTTGATAATTTAATTCGATTTACTTCAACTTGAAACTCTTTTTTTTTTTTTTTTTTTTTTTTTTTTTTTTTTTTTTTTTAATTTTACCTGTAATCTAAGAAATTAAAGTAGAATATACTAGATTAACCTTTTGTAATTTCATTTTTCACATAGCATGCGATCATTAATGGCAGTGTTTCAAGAATTTATCTTTGCAGTACTATTGAAATTTAGAGAAAGACTGCTTTGAGGTGAAAGATTTCCAACTAAAGTGACAAATTTTTGTATAATTAATATTTTATGAATTATCATTTCTCTTCTCAGTAGAATTGCATGAAACTTATTTTCTTCTGAACAGTTGACATTTGGAACTAAACAATATCTACAGCATCACAAGGAATGCAAAATGAAAAATACCTTTCCTTATTTTCAAGCATTTCATATATGCATAGGGAAATTTAAACATTCAGTACTTTTCCATTATACGTCTGCCATGCATTTTGGCATGTCGGTGAATAACGGAAAAATACAATGTTTATCTGCATGACGGAAAATTACGAAGTACCAAATATTCTGGGCCTTTTGCAGTTGATAGCAAACGATGGTATGCTTTTAATGCTGAATAATAAAAAACAAATCCATGAAAACTTATCAGGAAACAAATAATATAAATACAATGCTTATTTCACTGAATGTGTAACCATTTGCTATTCGGTTACTTTGTGAATTAATATAATTTCCGATTTTCCTATTTAAACACAATTCTTCTCTCTCTCTTTGTAAAATGCTTGTATAAGCTACTGCTGAAGTTGTCTATCTGAAATTTTTACCTTTCGCAGCCTCTCGTTTAAATCATTATCACCAGCTTTCAGATACATATTAAATGACCTGTGCATGAACAGATAGTTACATAATATAATAAGTTATTCCAATATGTTACAGAAATTTATATTCTTGAAATCGAACCTCTTTTGGTTTGGTATTATTTGATTATGGAAAAGTATGCGAGGGCTACCTGCCTAACAGAGGGATGCCTTCACGGAAGGTGTGTGTGTGTGTGTGATTATGGCAAAGCCTCGAGGACTATCTGCCTAAGGGGAGGGATGCATTCGTGGAGGACTTTCTAAAGGAAACTGGCTCGTATACACGTTACACATGGGGTAAACCACAGAAACGCCCATGCAGCCAGCCCGTTCGCGGGATTCGAACCTCGGACCGAACTACCAGTGTTCAGCGATTTTACCGCTCGGCCGCTGGTGGGCCCCTTCACGGCAGACTGGCTCGTATCCATGTTGCAGATAGACCACGTAAGCCCTCGTGCAACCAGCTCGTTCACCTAGAATCAAACTGTCAGTGTTGAATGACTTCACTAATGGGCCCCTGGGAAGAGAAAGTATATGGAGCTGTTCAAGATACTCATTCTATTTATTATTTTGTATTTTAGCCATTGAATAGATGCGGACAAGATTAAGGACTTCTCCAAAATAGAAAAATAACACACATACGCAATATAAATAAAACAATGTAACCTACAGATTATACATAAAAGTTGCGTTGCAGTGAAATACAGTAATACTTCAATATTCACTCCAGAGAAAATGCAGTTCTTAACTTTGTTGACTGTTACATATTCTTTATTGAGTTGAACACTGATAAGCTGGGAAATCATTATCAACAAAAAGCGTGTTAAGGACAATTTGATGACAATTTCCACCGAGCTGAATGCATATTTTTCAACACAGGCAATCATCACAAAAAACATTTAGTCTCATGATTAACTTTATTTTCTGTACATTTTTTTTCCATGTAAATTACACAAAAATTATTTTATATATATTTTAAGATACTTTATTGATTATTATATGGCAACTATCCTCTCAGAACAACCGTTAAATACTTTTACCCAGTAAATGATTTAGATAAACACTTATTTAAAGTTTAGGTGATAAAATATTTTAAAATGTTGGAAGTGAGCACGTGTAAATAAATAACTGTAAGTAAAAGATTATCAAACATCAAAGCGAAATTCTTGAAAATTTCATTATGCAAGAATACTTAAAAGATATCTTAAGCATAAATATATACATATAATACTTGAGTTAAAAATTTATATTGGTAGGAACACTGACACATCTATTATTATTTAAGCATATTAGAACATTCCTGAAAGAGAAAAATTACAGAAGTAAAAGGAAAATTGAAAATATGCATTATTAAAAACATAATTTGCAGTACTGGATGATGTAAGCAGGGCATTAAAAACCAAATATAACAAAGACCTTTTTAGAACGTGTCAAAATAATAAAAGGTTTAGTTCATCACAGATAAAATTGTAGCATCGAACAAAGCGACAGATACTTAATATATGAACAATTATTTCACACTGCTTCATCAGAGTTTTTATACAAAAATATAAGTAACTGTGTATTAGTTCTGAGATGCACAAAAATTAAACCATGCTTCAAAAACAGTTTGGCAAAAGAATGCTTTTCAGTTCTACATGAGTTTCTATGAAAACTAAAACTGGTACTCAAAGTAGCTACCGCAAAACCAAAGTTTTTACACATAAAAAACCATTAATACTTATTTATTTTTGTAATACTTTAATTACATCAAGTAACTAACAAAGAATAAAAACCCTATTCGGTACTATTCCGTTTTGAGGACCGTAAAAAATTGCAGCGAAAATGTATGCGCAAAAGCGCCAAATCTAGCATACGCGCCCATTAAACAGCGCGCCAAATCTAACGTACACGCTGATTTCAGACTGCGTGCGTTTATATAGTTTTATATTTCTTAAGATGCCATTGAAATACTAGTTAAATCCTTTTTTTGATTTTAAATCCTTTTTTAATATCCTATGGATTTAACAATTTGGGAATTGCCCATGACGAAAAGTCGGCAATAGAATTTTGGGTAAAGTGCAGAATCCCCCATTGTTTGACGCGTTTTTAAGAATTGCACATACTCGGTATTCTTGTGCACATCGAACTATTTTCACTTTAAAAAAAATCCCAGAACTGCACAAAAGTGGCACTGCGCACACCCTTGGCTTTATCTATGTACACATCGACCTATTTTCACTTAAAAAGTAAAAGAAAATTGACAAAAATCTAATTGTTTTTACCCTTGAAAAAAGCGGCAAACAAATAAGTGAGCGATTCTGCACTTTACCGAGAATATTTTCAAAGAAAAGGCATCATTCATTATAGAAAATTAAGTTTGAACAAACAACGAGATGAAATTATGCTTTAGCGATAAGTTGGTAGCGAAATAGCAATGCAGGCATCCATTCAGTTATGTTTAGCAATTTTTATATAAATTATAATAATGATCTGAAATAGTTATTTACTCTTATGCATCCATTCAGTCATGTTTAGTATTTTTCATATAAATTATAATAATAAAAAAGTATTATATGAAATTAACCTTTCATCTAAATTAAAACATCAATCTTAGATAGTTATTTACTATTATACTTCCTTTATTGCCGCAATTATTAGGGTTGCCACAATTATTTTTGGCAGCATTGGCATCAACAATAGTTTGGCGATTTTTTACGGCCCTCGAAACCGAATAGTACCCAATATTCAATATATAAGCTTCATAAATGGCACTTAATACCCTAATAGCAGAGAAAAAGAGCAATAATATTTAATACGTTTAGAATTGCTTTAACAGCCCAAAGCTAAAATTATTACACCTAAAAACCAGTTATACTTATTTATTTTTGGAATACCAAGCTTAAGAACACAACAAAATATATTTTCTCAGTTTATTCTACAAAAACAAATTTGTACTCAAAATGAATAAAGAACAACACTAAGATTTGATTCAACTGGTTCTGAAATACTAATCAACAGAAAATTAAATTTGAAAAGAACATAGTAAAATCTGTTAAATAAATTAAAGAATGAGCAAAAAAAATCTTAAATTACGAAAATAAACAATGATTTTGATAACTACAAATATCTGAAAATATCGAATCCCAAATGCTCAAAGTTCACCGCTCCATCCTCACTCAATAAAACCACATACAGAGGAATGAACCTGTTTGAATTGTCTCCAACTCGATCCCCATCGGTTAAACCCATGGATTACTTCCTACCTCCATGGTTAAACCCACCTCGGCAATATTTCTTCCACACCCGCTCTTTTTAGTGGACTGTACCAGGCGGCAAACATCAAAAGGATCTGGCTGGGATTTGGTGACTCAAAACTTGGCGGTCAGTGTTGATTTGCGTACGGGGAATGCATGGAGGTAAGAAACTTCTATGGGGGAATGAGGAGGGAGAAAGTGAGAGGTCACCAAGCATTTTTTTTCCTTTCTTTCTCCACTTCCCCCCCTACCCCTTCTCATTATACCATGGGCATTATACCGGCGTCAGACTCTGCCAACCCAGATATATATGATTCTCAGATACCAACTTCTATTTGAGCCTAAATGATTTTTTTTTTTTACTATAAATTGTTTTGTAACCAATTTTTTTAATTGATATATTATTTTAACACACAAGCACTTTACGGCACATTAAAAAAAAATCTTTGAAGTCGCAAAAAATAGCATAATGAAATGATGGAGATCGCAAAAGTTTCTCAAAATCGCAAATACTAATATATTTTAATGTCACAAGTTTGTCAAAAGTCGCAAATTTGCGAAAAATCGCACCATCTGATAACACTGGTACCTAAATGAAGTAAAATGGTATATTTAGTTATTGTAAGAGTATTACGGGACGAGAAATTTAAAATACATGTATCAAAATAGAATTGTAAAATATAGACTAAGAAAGACTGTTCAATGAATTGTATACGAATAGTAATGAACGGTCGTAGGGCTAAATGTTTAATTTAGAAGTATCGGTGAGTATAGGAAACTTAAACACGTGAAAAATCATGTAAAATTAAGTGAAACAATGCAATAAATAAAATCAAAAGCATTAATACAATCGAAAATTATCTTGAACAACTTAAGCATAAAAGAGAGCAATTCCTGTATTTCAACGACTTTATTAGAAGCTATGTATTGGTACAATGCAGGAAAAAAATCTTTACCACCTCATGTTAGGCAATTTTCTTATCCGCAACTGCAACTTTTTCCTAAACCCTGAAATATTTTTTTACAGGACACAAGATGTTTATACATTGCGCTATAGAGACAAATTCAAGATATTTTGTTTGTCAAATATGTCGCACTAGTATACATGTTTCAGCAAAAGTCTGGTTCGGCAAAATACTTGGCAATCCCATAACTTTCCCCATGCAGAAAAGAGTGAATTTCTTGATACACCTCAAACGCAGAAAGCATTGTTTGCACGCAGTGGTTTATGCGCTATCGACGAAGTAGATTTAATTCAGAATTCGTTAACTGTTAATTCAATATGTTTAAATGAAATTATTATTCCGTGCAAGGAGGTCATGTAATGTACACATCAGATTTTTTACTTTAATGTAAATTGATTTCTATAATACAGATTTTTTCACTGCATCGCCTCCATCGATCCAGAACAAGAGATCAAAAACATTTTTATCTTACGAATAACTCGGTTAAAGTTTTAAACAAGAATTAAAAATATTATTTATTCTCAAAAGTCCTTAGGTTTTATAGAATTGGATACCCTGTTTTACGCTATTAAGAAATACAGAAGCATCGAAAATGCCGCCCATATCAGTGTTTCTGTTTTATGTCTAGCTTTTAGTGCAGTTTCCGCTTTAAGAAATACCATTACACTGCGAATAAGACTATTTTACCTTTCTAAAATGCTCGAATTGAATCTAGAATGACATGACGCACACTCAGAGTTTATTTCCGCAATACCTAACGCATTAAATCGATTGGAATTGCATCAAGCGATTAAATAAAGTTTTCTGAATATCGAATACATTTCTTCAACAGTTTCTTCATCCATTCTTTATTATGAAGATTTCCGCTGACACTCTTGCATTTTTCTACATTTCAATCTGTTGAATTCACATTAATTCTGTCAGAACTACGCAAATGGTTTCATTTACAGTTATTCCTAAAATAGCTTCCGTTATTGACAGATGGGTTAAGCAAATTGGCACTTTCATTTCCTGTGATGACTGGACACTATAGAGATCAGGTAATGAGATCACACTTCCTCTTTCACTTTCTATTGTTTACAATGCGACAATAAAATGAATTGTCCAATATAAAAAGAAATTAAAAAGGTTAAAATTTTAAGACTAAATTGTATTGTAGAAGAATTAAAGCTAACCCTTCTTCCTAATTTTATGATAACAGATATTCAAGCCTTCATGAACACTGATTTTCATTAATACCAGCGGTACTGAGAAAAATATCCCCAATTCTAGGCAACAAGTAAGGTTTTCAGGGAACAAAATTGTAATAAAGCTACTTATTTGCCAACTTTTATTTATTTCGTAATTGTATGTATTTGTCTACAGTAGCTGAATGAATAAGATCACTGATTGGTTTGGTTTGTGTGATTATGGCAAAACCTCGAGGGCTATCTGCCTAAAGGAAGAGATGCCTTCGTGGAAGACTTTCTAAGGGAAACTGGCTCGTATACACGAATAAGATCACGGAATACTAGCAGTTCCATTTGGGTTCCAGTCTTGAGAGCGGCTACATGTGAGTTTTTGCAACTGCAATATGAAACTTATTCCTTCCCAGAGTCTTCCATGAACTCATGAAAATAAACAGAGGGAAGGAAAATCAGTTTAAGTCAACAGTTGATTTTA
Organism: Stegodyphus dumicola; assembly: GCF_044657685.1. Lineage (NCBI taxonomy): Eukaryota > Metazoa > Arthropoda > Arachnida > Araneae > Eresidae > Stegodyphus > Stegodyphus dumicola. The sequence continues at coordinate 44,748,465 of NC_140776.1, forward strand.
ACTGCCACCGAGGTTTCTGAGCTGTTTTTCATTTCAAAAGGCACATATAGCTAAAGAAATGTCTGGCAGTCGTACGCGAAGTCAGTTACGGCAACCAATGTTTTCAAGAGGGCTTTCGTTTTGTGCCTACGCGAATGGCTAGCAGGTCCTTCCGTCGCATCGCAACTGAAACACACCTGCACGAGTACACTGCGCAAAGGATTTAGAGAAAATGGATTGAAGTTTGATGAAGTGGAATTTCGCGTGATATGGTATTTGGTGTAGAGTCGTATAATTAGTAGGACTTCTATCCCTATCATTATTTTCTATGGAAATATTGGAAGCATGTGAATTTTATGTTTTAGCATTTTCCCGAATTTCATTATCAACATGAGAATTTGTTATCTGTGAATTAACAGCCTCAATCATATTTAACATACTTAATAGAAATTTTCGCAATTCCAAATCGATAAAATCCAGCACCCGAAAAATCAGCCGAGTCCTGCGCCCTGGAACCGGGCGCACTGGAAGGTGTCCCGGCAGACAGATGGGCAGGCGGAAGTTTATTAGAGCTCACGCCTGACAGTGTGAGCTTGGGGGTAACTAAGTAAACTGTACGACCAAAATCCGAGTTAATCGCGCACGCAATAAAAATAAATCTAATTAATTCCTAAAAAGCAATTAGTGACAAGCAAAAATATGGCAGTTTAGGAGGTAAAGCAATCAGGCATTAATAGCAGCATTTAGGCTTATTCGAGATGCACGTGGTAGGCGACAGCGTCGTGAGTCACCCACGCAGTAGAGACAGGGTATGGCCAGGGATAAGTAGTCACGCACACAGTAGAGACAGGGCAAAGAGTATGTATTGTTAAGAAGGAAAGCTTCGCAGCAGCAGGAGTGGCTCCCTCCGAACGAAAAGGGACACAACTGCGCATGCGTGAAATATGTGTCGCCAAAAAGCGCCAACGCTCGAAGCTCATGTCGAAGTTCGAACAGGTTCGACGGTCACGTTTATAAAGAGTTTAAATCTGCGTGACTCCATTTTTTTTCCCCTACATATTGACAGATATAAAATCAGACATCAAACTGCGATATGGATAATACAAGTTCAACTAATAAAGCAAAAAAGCACGAAAATTGAAGTTTAAATTATCGCGAAAAGTCAAAGAACGATTCATCTTAACCCGTCTTCCTCAATTTCCTGTACACGTGGCGAATGTGGAAAAACTTGGTTAGGTACATCACAAAGGGGGAAAATTCTCGCCAACAGGTTCCGTCGCCAAATCCCTTGGCGAATTGTCCCTCTTCTTTCTAGCGGCGTACAAGACAAACTGGTTTACATTACGTCTATGGAGCCTTTCCTTCTTTATATAGACTTTCTTTGGACAGGGTGTGGCCAGGGCTGAGTAGTCACGCACGCAGTGGAGACAGAGTGTGGCCCTGGGGCATGTTCCTAAAACGTACTCGCCGTACCCCCTGCTGTGACAATGCTGAATCACTATTGGCTGACCGACTTGCTACGTAAAAAACGTCACTTGTTTGGTCACGTGACAAGCCGATTGCATGGATTCTGAACTGTTGTGAAAGTGTAATTTGTAGTTTGCTGTATAAGACGTAATAAATTTTGTATGCATATCCAATTCTGAATTAATAATAAACCGCTAAAAGGTACAGCTGGTAAAGAATATAGAACACAAACCTTTTCAGACATAACGCTTGAAGTATTTTATTTGCACGGCATAAGATATGTTTACTAGGAAGACAAATTTCGGCAAACAAAATATATAATTATGCAAAAGAAATTTCGTTACCGGAGCGTAAAAGTATTTATTATTGTACTTTATATTTTCAAATATCAGAGGTTGTGATATAATGTAAGAGAATTTTGATTTAACATTAGAGATTCAATTTTGAGGGAGTTGGAGCTTGGCATGAAGGGATTTTTTATTTATTTTTTAATAAAACAAGATTGGTTTTGTATTTTTGAAAATTTTTGACAGAAGAACAGTTTAATATTTTAATATTTCATTGGTATGTTAATATTTTCTGGAACTAAAATTAAAAAATTGAGGACTGTTAATATTTGCAGTAATAATCGATATTCTGAAAAAGAATATTGTTTTCGATTATTTGAAAATATAGAGCAACTTCTGTTGACGTCTGTCTTTTAAAAAGGTACAAAAAGGCAAACTAGAACACTACTTTGTCACAAGTAATGTATCAAAAAACATTGTTTCAGTTTTGGATGTGGGTATTCAGTTGCATACTAATTTATGTGAATCACAGGAAAAAAATAAGCATTCAAAAACTTGGAAACAGTCATTATGGTATTTCTAGGTAAAGTTTGGCATGGTGAATTAATAATTTCAAAATGTTTTGTAGTGGATTTGTCATTCGGAAAGCACTTTGCAAGGTTGGAATGTGCTCAGAATATCATGGTATGCCTTGAATAATAAGAAAAAATGCTTACCAGCAAGGGTCAGAATTCATTAGAGCCAGGATTGTTGCCTATAGAGTGTGTGGATTATCGTTCTGTGATATCGCCCGTTCCACTAGTCGACATCCAACCACTGTTAAGCGAATATGGCATGTATGGAATGCTGCGGATTATACTGAACGGCATGCAGGATCTCATTGCCGTCCCATGATTAATACCCGAAAGGACAGGCATATTGTGAGGTCAGTCCTCCAAATTTACAACCACATCACAGACCATTAGTCAGAAAACGGGCATATTTGCAGCATGCCCAGTATCTGCTCGTACGGTGTGTCAACGTTTGCATCAGCATGGACTATCAGCACAGTGTCCATTACTTTAGCTTTCCTTAACAATGCAGCACAGAGAAAGATGGCTACTGTGGTGTGTCCAACAACAAAGCTGGATATAGGAGGGGTACAATGTCGTCTTTTCAGACGAGTCCCGTTTCTGTGTGCATTATTCTGATGGTCGTATAAGTGTCTAGAGGCTCCAAGGAGACCGCACATCGCCTGGTTGCATTCAGTATCAGCATAGGAACCCTAATGTGATGGTATAGGCAGCCACTGAGCACATGGCACACACATCTTTAGTTCGGATCGATGGTAATTTGAATTCCAGATCGGTACATTTGTGACATCTTATATCCAGGGATTGTGCTCTATCTTTGAGGCCTGCCAAATGTAATCTTCCAACAGGATAATTCAAGACCACATGTTGCACATTGTGTTCTGACCTTCCTCAGTATGCAGTGCATTTGATTGCTGCCCTGGCCTATACGGTCTCCAGATCTGTCACTCATTGAAAATACCTGCTCGTGGTTTGCTGAGGACTGGCCTAGCAACCCTCTCCATCTAATACGGTTGATGAAGTGTGGCATGGACTTGAAGCAGAATGCAATGAGATGCCGAATTCTGTCATTCAAGTGAAATTCTACTCAGTGCCTAACTGGATAAGGGCCGTTTTTAGCTGCCAGGTGGAGCAGTTGTTTCGACTGATTTCGCACCCTTGTAAACCCCCAAGCTGCTTACAAATTTAATCATTTTATCTTCATGCCATACTATTTATGCACAACAAATATTTTTTTTATTTGCTTTCCTTCATGCTATAGCAATTTTAATGGCTATTAGTGTATTATTGATTAACAGTTATCTAAGAGACTTTAAGAGTAAGTACTTTACATAGTTTATAAAACTATTGCATATTTCTGTATAAAAAATTATTGATGCAGGATAGATAGCGCCTAAAGACTTCATGCAGCCATCAATGGAGTTGACAACACATTCATATTAGATGATTTTCTTTTATACTTTTCCCAACCACCAGTAGATTGCAAATAAAAAACAAAGGGACTTACAATTACAACATAGCCAAACTGTCCTGAAGTAAACATTAACAATATGTACAAAGCCAAAATAATTATATTCGCATAATATGTGTATGACACTTTGTTACTAATAAATATCAGAGTGTCTTGGATCAAATTAATATTTGAATATATATTAATTAGGGATATCTTTGAAGATATAATTAATAGCATCATTACAACAAGGTAAAGTATAGTAAAACCACCCACTACTAGACAGTTACAGGATTGCTATACGTGTGTACAGTGGTTCTCTGCTTCGAAATCAGGAACTCTCTATTTAATGGGGTATATCTGATAATGTGAAATGTGCATTGCTGGAGGCTCAACTTACATTATCATCATGTTGGGAAAATATTTTGCATCATGACATAATTTATGTGCATGATAAGATACATAAAACTGTTTTGAGTGATATCAGCTGTAAATTTAGAAAGACACTTGGTACACTCCCTTATTAAAGTGGCTTTTCCATAGGTCTTAGGCATTGTTTAAGATTACATAAAGCAGTCAAGTTGATTCATGATGAATTACTAACTCTATCTCAGATTTTATTATACTTATGAAAGCTACAAATCGTGTTTATTAAAAAACACCAGAAATAATCACTGTCTTATTGACTAGCCATTTAGTCTCTCTCATACCATTTGCCATTGTGCATAATGATATAAAAGTAATGCCTTAGTAGCATTGCTCAGTCAACATCATGATATTCATGAAATTTTCTAAGGGATAAATCAAACAAAAATGTAAGCAAAAGTCTTCTAAAAGATTATCTTCCCTAGAAAATACCAGCCAGATTTAAGACAAAAATACAGCATGTCTTCTGAGAAGAAAATAATTACTTACAAAATCATGTTTCCAACACTAATAAAGCACCTAATTATATATTAAAATTTCAAAAGATCTACACAATTGATATTCAACTAAGTCTTGTATATCTATTATTTGGCTTCATAAAGTAATATGTTGTCTAAAATGAAGTAGTCATATAAAAACAATATATTTTTCTTAATGATGGTTATATAAAATTTCTTAATAGAATGGTTTTTCTGAGTAAATGAATTAGAGTTTAAAACAATAAATATAATAGTGCTATAATAAAGCTTCGTAGGACTAAGGCTGGATTTCCTGCTAATTTGTAATTTAGATTTTTTTTCTGTTTTGTGAAACTTTTCTCTTCTTCATAACATCATGCTTTTAATGTACCTTTAAAAGCTAATTAATTAATTTTGACAAGTATTTTGCTTGAGAGATGCTCTCATGGAAGCTACTAAATGATATTTGTCTCATACCTGCTTTTCTGAATAGAAAATACATGAAAGACCAAGCCAGCCATGACCTGCCTGAGATCAGTGTACAAATGTTTTGTGTCTTTAAATATGAAGCTAGGTTAAATAATGTATGTTTAGTAAAACTCTTAATCTTTATAATAAAATATATATAAATATATTATACCTACATAAATATGTATCACAGAACATTTGCTTAGATACAGCTAGGATAACTTCTCTTGTTAATGTTATTTTGCATAGATTTTTTAATCAAAATTGTCTCTAAAGTAATGTGCTATAGATTTGTTTTGAGATTTAGAATGATGTCAGACAAAACTGGACAAACTTTATATTTTCCTAGATCCAAATTTTCCAACTTAATGGAAATAATGCTTATTCATCACATGAAGTAAAATTCTGAGAAGGAAAAAAAAACTTATGAAAGCATTTTAATGAAAAATTAATAACAAACAGCAATACCGGTTTCTAGGAAATGATGATTTAAGTGAAAAAAATATTAATTAGAAAATATGTAAACTGACGTTTAACATGTATGTTACAAAAGTGCATAAAAGATAAGTTAAGTAAAATGTGTTTCATCAAAGAGTAAAATCTTCTATTAATGATTTACTATGAATAAATTATTAGTAGTTATGTGTACATTTGAGAAAGAGTATGAAAATCATCAGTACAGCGAATATGTTCTACTGATATTATCACTTAACGCAGTTACCATTTGACTGTTAATAGACAAAAATATAAAAATTTCCTCAATTTATTTGCAGAATGAGTGTGGATGAATTTAAACAACATAGGAACATTTCTTTAGATCAGGGGTTTTCAACCATGGTATACAAAGAAGCAAAGTATTTTTAACTATTAATTAAAAAATTAAAACCCAACATCCTGATTGAGTTTTTTTTCTAACACTTGTAAATTTATGTGATTTGAGCTTTGTTCAGGAGTGGTGGTGATATTAAAGGTTTTCAATTTTTGTTTAGATGGTACGCGTTAGTCAAAAGGTTGAGAACCGTTGCTTTAGATTAAATATTAGAAGAAAATGATAATTGCAGTTTGTCTAATTTGTAGATTTCCACAATGATTTAATATTTTGGGGGGTTAACATTAATATAAATAACTGTTGTAATCTTAAAACACTGATGGCCCTTAAAAGCATAACATTATTGAAGACGGGAGATAAAGCCATATTTATTATACAAATAAATTTTAATACATGGTTTAACTGTACATGTGTAAGCAAATCAGTTAGACTTAAAGTACATGGTTTAAAAAACAGTTAAACTTGGAGTATACCACCTCGTACAGCCATTGCATGAAGATAAACAGATACTGGATGTGCACCTAGAATATGTGAGAAAAGTAGATTTCAGTTATTACCAGTTTTCAGCTGATGTAGCCATGGGTAGACTGTGGTACGTTAGTTTTTTTATAATCATAGGCCTGATATATTCAGTAGATAACAGATCTGATGAAATCATAGATCAAGGGATTAATAGGTCAATAAAAAAAATGGTGGGAATTTAGGATTTGTTCTCTGTTATGTGCCATACATTCCTTGTTGATCACTAGTTCTAGACAACCTCTAAAGATAGACAGCAGTAAGCTTCGAAAACCTCAGAGTAATAATAAATGATTCATCAGATTTTAAAAACACTGCCTTTTCATAAATGGTATACATACAATAATCAATTTTTGGAAATGAACTAGAAACTAAAAAATTACCTCGCATGCTACATACATTTTATGAACATTGATCACATAGCACACTTCCAAATGGCTATTGATTTCACATTTTTTGTACGAGTTTCCATACTGCATCATCTATCACATTTGAAGTCTTCGATTGGGCAAACATTAAGGAGTGCATTTTGTACATAATGTACTGTTAATATGTTATGTACAAAATGCACCTGGTGCTCACATGGTATTTTTGTACATAATGTAGCTGGTGCTCACATAACATACACAGCAAAACATTTGTTGTACGTAAAGAAAATTTGGATAATTTCTCATTCTTTACTTGGATTCAATCATTATAATATGCATAATATTTTCGATATTAGAATTTTTAAATCTGATAAATCATTTACAGTAGCCCTAAACAATGGCGCCTGTTCAACTGCACATTAAACGTGGAGGCTGTTTTTTTTTTGGGGGGGGGGTGTTTAATTTATTTGATTACAGTATAGTAACTTGGCTAAGGTTAGAGGTACTTTCAAAGAGAAGTTAGCTTATACATATTTCATATATGCAGAAAACTATGAAAACACACGTGCAGCAACAACACGTGCAGCCACTGTTCGCTAGAATGTAAACCCAGGTCGAATTATCAGTATTCAATTACTTTACTGCTTGGCTGCTAGCGAAGCCAGAGCTAGATATTTTATCACCTAAATAGAATAACTGCTGCTTGCAAATTATGCCTTCCAGTTCCTGCCAAAATTCTAAAAATTTTGACGCTCCTATGTCTTGCTGCCCATTGCACTCATACAGGTTGCCCTGGCCACCGATGAGCATTAAACGTGAAGGCAACTGGAATGTAATGGACCATACGATTACACTTGGTTTCAGACCTGTATGGGGATGCATAATGCATGACATAACGTGGCATTTTTTTGATGCAGACCATGGATGTGATCCTTGATGGTGTTGATGTATTAAGATTCATCTGGAAAAAATTCATTTATATTATTTATCCTTCTATTTGCAAAGTTCTATGCACAACTATAGCTGTAGTCACTTATAATGTTCTAACGAGGGTTTGGTTAGGTTACTTGAACATGGCAAAGCATCTAAGGGCTGCTTATTTTTTCTACCAAAGTTAGCTGAAACAATGGTCACTTTAAAAAAAAACTACTTTAACTTTTTGCTATGTAGCACTTACTTAGTTCTGAACTGAAGAATAATATAACTGTAACAGCCATACATACAGATTATGTTATCTTAATCAATGAGTCAAACTAGTGAGTTCATTCACCAACTCAGGTAGGAAAACCAGATCAAGTAGGATAGTGCTTTTTTTTTTTTTTTTTTTTTTAACATAATTAAATATAAAGTATAAAGCATATATGCTTTAAAAATGATAATTCAAATTGTGACAAAGGTATCTATTTATTATTAATACATGTAAGATTTTTAGAGGTAGTTATTTCCCAGCAATGATGTCTGTGCGTTTTCTTTGGTGGTAAAATAAAAATCTCATAGATTGAAATAATAATCATTCCAAAAGCATATTGCAATAGTAAAGTTCTGATATGTGCAAATAAATCATTATGTGGAAGAAAGGAAATTGGTTTGAGGGAAGCACAGCTTATTAATTTTTGTTCATCACAGTTCACAAAGTGTATAACTTACTCAAAATAATTCTAAAATGATGAATTTTGGTACTTTCTAATTTTCTGAACCTCACCAGAATGCTGTGAAAAAGTATTGATGGTCTAAACCATGATGCGAAGAAAAATTTATGTGGCTACACATGTCACTAAAAATCATTTATATGGCAACCCAAGTATACACATAGCATTCTCCCAGACAGCACTTCTCCAGATATTTTCACCAGTGTGGTTGCAGATTATGATCCCTCCTATGGGAATTTCAGTACTTCAGCATTCGGGTGGACCACATACCGCAGTTTCTGTTGTCTCTGGTAAAATCTTTCGCGATGTTGCTTTCTGCATGCATACAACATAACAGGCATCACATGCCTCTCTTTCCTTTCTCATTTTAGAATTCTGGTGCCAAAATTTTGCAATTTTGCAATTTTCTGTTTTTTTTTTTTTTTTTTTTTTTTTTTTTTTTTTATTAAAAAAAAAGCCTAGAATTGTGTGTGTCTTGTATTGAAGAAGAAAAATGTAAAACAATAGGTGGTGGTGGATGCATCGTTGAAATAAATTTAAAGATATGCAAACAAACATCCCTCTCCTAACTCACCAACAAGTTTGCAAATGCTCTTCAAAGTTGCCAATGAGTTCATGACTTTTCAGTGCCAATGAGTTCATGACTTACCACATCTGTGGTAAGAATGTAAATTCCATATATTTTATGGCTGTTGTTAAAGATGGAATTAAACACAGGAATTTTAATTTAATAACTTATATTATTATATTTGTTTCCCTTAATGGGAGAGCAAACATAAATATTGGTGCAAAATGTAGTTTAAAATATTAATGGTAAATTTAAAATACATTAAAAATGCAATTTGTCACACTAGATCATCCCCATCTTTAAAAAAAAAAAAAAAAAAAAAAGTAATGAAGTAGAAATAGATAATGGAAATGACACTGTGTATTTTAAAATATAAATGAAAATTTAGGATAATCCAAGCAATGTTTATGTGTCTAAAAAGTATATTCCTTACTACCTAATGCATACTAAAAGTTACTGATAAAATTAACTGACAAGTCACTTTTAAAACAAGAATATTAAGAGCGATTCAAAGGTTATATTTAATTTAATGGACAGTAGGCAATGTAGGCATATATATTTTGCTGTAAATTGACTGGCAAATGTTATTCAGTAAAGGCAAAGATCTCACGTGTGCTTTCTCTATATAACTACTTTGATCTAGTCCATCATTAACAATATTTTTCCTGGGATTCCATCTCAGAGTGAAAACTGAGATAAATTTAGGTGTATAATTGTAAACTTTGTAATCTTGTTCTTAAAAATGTGGTTGTATCACGATAAAAGATTAATAAACTATGTTAAATATTGTTTTTCCAACATTCCATTAGCAAAATGCTATATGGATATAACCCTCTCAAGCAAATAGCCCATTTTCCTTCCTTTGTAATGATCCGGTATTTCTCAAGTGTGTATTGCATAAAGTGAAAATATATATTAACATATGAATTAATTCAGTTGTACATAAAATCACCTCTGACTTAACTGATTTTTTTTAAAGGATTAAAACATAACCGCTCTAATCCGAACAAGTATGGCTGGAGTACGAGAAGCTTTACCACGTGACAAAACAAATGACGTCGAAAGCTCTATGTTACGTCTAAATTCTTCTAGCCAATAGCAGCGAAGCAGCTCTCACAGCAGGAGGTACAGCGAGTACGTTTTAGGAACATGCGGCCCTGGGTTTGTGGCAGCAGGAGCAATAACGACGACGGACCTACTCTCACCTCGACTCCCTTCCGAATGATTTCCGCAGCGCGCGACAAGAGGAAGAAAAAATTTAGAACAATATGTGATTAATCACCAATCTCAAGATGCGTGGCGAATAGCGTACAGTGGAAGGTAGCTAAGCGTTAAGATGCGCTTAAATAAGACACTACTCCAAATCTGCTCTATGGCTGGTTCTAAGATGCAGAAAATATCGCTACCGATACTGAAGAAAGTGGCAAAAAATATATGTTATTTACGTTATGAACTAACACTTAACGAATGATATACTGGGATAGGTCTTCGGCCCAGGAACCCGCACCTTGTGTAACTTTCCGCGTGGCCGGCGTCGGTCCCTGGGGACAGGCACTGGAATTTTCGTTTGGCTGGCGTCGGTCCTCGGGACCGACAGTATTAAAGTTAAAAAATAAATATAGTCTCAATGAAATGTGATCAAATTTAGTTTTAATGAAATGTATTGAAACATTCTAAACAAAAATACTGCTTAGCTTTATGGCTTAGCTCGCTGCCGGCTGAACGGAAAGGACAGCAAATTCGGCGCCGCGCTCAACGTGATGATATTATTCTAAGGGAAGTGTGATAATAAAAATTTCAAGAAGAAAGGTAAAGCTGTCAAACAGAATTTTATTAGTAGGGAAGGAGAAAAATCTTGGGGGTTGGGGAGAGAAGTCGTTCATATATTCTAAATATTGCACAAGCAGAAAATACAATAAAAAATTGTCACCAAGAATTTGAATACTGTTTTCAGATTTAGGAAGTATCGTTTTCCAGATCATTTGATACAGGTTTTGATTTCGTATCAGGAAATCCAGAATATTAAGCAATGAAATCATCTACTGATAGAAATCGGCGTAAAACTTTTAAGTATTTCTTCATTATCATTCATTAAGCAAGATTTAATAATTACTAGTGATAATTTTCTGATATATGATAAGAATTTTGTTATTTGCTACTCAGAATGCTTTCATATGTTTAGATTAAGTAGTTGGTACTTTTAAGAATTGCTGCTACAATGTTAACAGATTTACACAACTCACGTGGACTGCCATATTTAGCAAAGAGATGCTTTGTATCCATTTTTGTATATCTTTTTAGAAGATAAAACTCGAATATTAAAAAGTGCTAACATGGTTTCAACGTTTATTTGCTGCATGGAAACAGACCTACAGTGAGTGTAGAAATAATTCGTACAAAAGTGGTTTCGTGGGGGTGGAAAAAAAAAAAAAAAAAAAAAAAAAAAACTATTCTTTCGGAGTGTTAATTCTATCGGAACTTCTTCAAAAGGAAAAAAAAAAAAAATACGAGTGCAAAAAAATAATACGGAAAAGCTACTGAATTAGCATTTAAACATACGGGAAACTAAAAATTGGGGAGTAAAAAGTATTCGTACAAGCACAACAAATGCTAAATTTTGGTAGCATTTTCTAATTGGTTTAGTCAGTCTTTCGTTGATAATTAACGTAATTTATCTTGCGAATTTTATAAAATGACCGGGTGTAGCTTTAAATGTGATCCAAACTTCTTCCTAGACAAATTTACCTCATTTACAGGATGTATTTAATTACGGATTTTACAAAGCTTAGACCCTAAACGGGAATCTCTAAGGTACTGGTAAGAGCAAGGAAAAATATCTCCTGCTGGTAAGCCAGTATACTGATAGAACTAATCTTGAGCTTGGTAAAGGTAGTAATTAAATCGTACAATGGAATTTCAGTTTTATTCGGCAGACCACGTTCAACTGCGCAGTCGATTATTCAAAAATTTATTATCTCTATACAACAGTGTAAAATAGTACTCGTTCAGGACGATCATATCAACTTATCCGTTGACACACGATTTCTGGCACGTTCATTGAAGAAAGATCCAAAAGTAAGTGCTCCTAATCTTACAGCAGAATGCAGAAATATGGAAAGAGCAATATCCGTAAATATAATTCGAAATGATTGCAAATACACTCACAAAAGTAAGTACGCAACTCATAGCTTAAGTGAAAAAGCTCTAGTTCTAAAATAAATATAAGAAAAATATTATTTTGGAGAGTGTTGTTTATAGCTTCTGATTCAAGTCATAAAGTAATGAGAAATTAACCAAATCATTATATTTTAAAAAACTTTAAGAGTAATTTTGTTAACTACCAGTAGAAATTTAAATCACAAAAGTATATATGCACTCTGAATTTTTGACTTTTAAATAGGCTGAATGAAACTTCTCGAGTATTTTTCGTATTTCAGTGATAAGTTTAGAAGTTCTGTTGCGAAGCTTGTAAGTTTGAGCTTTAAGTACATCATCAATTCACCAATGGTTCCACGTGGAAAAGAATTATCAAAAGATCTAAAGGATGCAATAATAAAGCTCTATAAGGAAAGCAAGTCCTAAAGACAATTTGCTAAAGTCATAGGCAAAAGTCCTGCAACAGTGCAAAAAATCATTGAAAAGTTCCAGGCTAAGGGAAATACTTTAAACAAGCCAGGAACAGGACGACCACCCATTTTGACGGATCGAGAAAGGCGAATTATTGTTGGAAATGTGAAAAAAAAAAAAAAAATCCGACGATTAGCGCACCAAAATTGACAACTCATGTGAAAAACAATTTTGCGAAGTCATTGCAATCCTGAAACAATTCGCCGTGTGTTAAGGAAGGCAGGATACCATGGTCGAAATATGCGAAGAAAAGCATTTGTTAGTAAAGTGAATCGCAAAAAGAGAATAGATTTTGCAAAAGAAAATGTAAAACAGGACACAAATTCTTGGAACACCGTGATTTTTTCGGATGAAAGTAAATTCAACATCCACGGGTCAGATGGACACCAAAAAGTTTGGAGGAAAGCAAATGCAGCCCTAGAACCAAAGAACATGAGAGGAACTGTAAAACACGGTGGTGGTTCGATTATGATTTGGGGTTGCATGGCAGCAACTGGAGTAGGAAATTTAGTTATAATCGACGGAATAATGAATCAGTATAGCTATTTGAATATTTTAAAGAATAATCTAAGCCAAAGTGCTTCTAAATTGGGACTCGATGGATCCTTCACTTTCCAACAAGATAATGATCCCAAACATACTGCTCGGGTATGGCTGCTATATCACGTGCGAAAACAGCTAAAAACACCACCGCAGTCACCTGATCTTAATCCCATTGAACACTTGTGGGATTATCTCGATCGTCAAATTAGAAAGCAAGAGATCAAAACTAAGAATGATCTAAAAAAAGCCCTTTTGGAGGAGTGGCAGAAAATACCATCTTCTGTCACTCAAAATTTAGTAAAATCAGTGCCATCTAGATTGAGAGGTGTTATAAAGGCCAAAGGTTATCCAACAAATTACTAATTTTTTTGAAAAATTGTAAAATTTGCGATATTAATGTCTTTGTTTTTGTTTGCATACTTACTTTTATGATGTAAATTACATCCTATTTTAAGTTAAGCTCATATTGTTAATTAAATATTTGTATTTTTAATTACTTTTCATTTTGTTATTAAGCTCGATTTTGCTGTAATCGAAATAAATCGTTAATTTGAAAACTCTAATATTGTAGGTCTGTTTTTTTTTTTTTTTTTTTTTTTCATAGGACATCATCACATACACTCTGCATACTTACAAAGACATGGCCGTGTTGGGAGACGGCGGAAATTTTTTATGAATGAGAGCAATCCGAAGTTAGGATTATCTTTCGCCAAAAATGAGCGAATAAAAGCCCAGAGTTCCGGAAGAACAATTTTTTTTTTTTTTTCCAGATAAAAGTAAATTCAATATTTTTGAATCGGATGGGAGGAGAATGGTGTGGAAGAAATGAAATGCAGAAATGAATCGAAGGAATTTACTACCAAAAGTGAAACATGGAGGTGGAGGCGTGTTGGTTTCGGTTTGTATGAGTGCTTCCGGGGTTGGTAATTTAGTCATCATTAATGGCATTACGAACTATGAATTAGTTCTGTTTCCGCGATTCCTCTTTCCGCGTTTTTAAAAAATCTTCCTGTTCCCGCGAAATTGGAGAGTACAAACCCTTCCGACAGATCCTCAGGAGATGTCACGATGAGTTATTAATAAGAGCTGCTATTCTCGCATCTCATGTTAATCAATATGGATGTTTTAGACTTTATTGAAACTAAAAGGGAAAAAAAAATCCTCTAACCCTTTATAAAGGTTATTAATATTGAATTTGGAACAGATATAAAGAAAATGTAGTTTATTGGATTTTTCAAGCTGCAAAGGCGCAATTCAGATCAAAGCAGATGTCGTTTTAGAAGAAAGAACATCATTTCAGAACTTTGTTTTCGAACGAATATTTAGTCTGAAAGATTTTATTCTAACTCACCTTTATGCAGAATTTTATAAGAATATTGTTTTTTACTTTAGGAAACGATCTTTTAGTTCATTCCCAAAATCATCGCACACTTTGAACAAATCTCTCTATCCTTTTACAGTATTAGCTTCATTCATGCAAAGATCTGAGATCGTAAATATTTTTTGATTATTTCTTTGAAAAACTCTTTTTTTAAGTCTAAAAATTTTTTGCTTTCCTACATTTCGGGAGAGGCGAAGGTCCACTCGGCCTCTCACTATATATCCCCTTTGGGAAGAAGGTAATGATTTCGCGGAAACAGGAAGACACCATGAACTATCTGCTATATATTGATTATTTTGAAAAATATTTTACAGTCTAGTGCGACAACGATGGATGTGGATAGTGTTCATACATGACAATGATCCCAAGCAATAGAGCCCTAAATACATGACTCTGGATATGATATAACACCCCAAAGTTTATAAAATCCCCTCCTCAGTCACTCGACCTCAATTTCATTGGGAATTTATGAGAAACTCTTGATAAAAATGTTAGATACAGACACATTTCTAATAAAAAATTACTTACATTAATACTCTTAAATGGGAGTCCATATCCAGCTCAGTAATATAAGATTTCATTGAATCAATGCCAAGGAGACTCGAAGCCATTATTCACATTAAAGGACATCCTACAAGGTATTAATTTAAATACAATATATTTATGAGAATATTCAACATTATGTATAATGTACGAATACTTTTTAGACCATAAGGTGAGGGATCGTTTTTGTTTTGTAAAGGTATTTTTTATGCATGCCTTTAGTTTCATGTAAATTTCGGAAATATTAAAGTATATTTCATTATACATATTTAATTACTTGTTGTGGAATTTAACCTTATAGGTTTTATTAACAAGGTATTTTTGAATCATAACACTTACTGTATGAATACTTTTTACACTCACTGTATGGCGCTACAAAGAAATGTCTGAAAACAAAAAGGCCAAAGAAGATCTGCCATCTGCAGATTAGGTATTGCAGTTTTTTACATAATAAAAAGATGAATTAGGAAAAAACATGCATTTTTAAAAATTATTTCTACTGACGACATTTGAATTTATAAATCGCGTTTTTAATTGTTGAAAAACAAGATAAAAAATTTCTTTGGAGAAAATTATAATTTTTTGTATGCATTGAGTTTTATTGTTCGATTTCAAATATCCCGGGATACTAGCGAAACCGATTAGACAGATTATGCGAGGGAGATACTGCTATATTTTAGGTTTAGGTGAATATATTTGGAAGATTTTTTGTTTCTAAAATCTGAGTTGAATATAAATTTAATAGAAAGGTAAAAGTAGGTACTAAAATATTGCAAATGCTGTGGTATATAGTTCTCACATAACTAATTGGTACTCTTGGTTTAAATTGCAACAACAGTATTCAAATACTGATAGGTTAAAGAAGTTAATAGTAATGATAAATAGGAACTTTGCTTATGGTCTGCTGTAAATTTAACCTAATTCTGCTATCTTACGGTAAGATGCATTTAGAGGTTTTTAGAATTAAATCTCTACGTTCTATATAGCTATTTAGGAAGTTCTTTAAAAAAGAAAAAAGAAAAAAAAAGATTTGGCTTAAAATTGACTGGTGTTTCCTTCGTATCCCTAAGATTCTAATGTTAAATTGTATATAATTTTCTGAATAAGAAATGCCTTATAATTGTATATCTAAGATGTATGTTTATATAGACTATTTTTCTGAAAACGGTAATTGTAACCCTGGTCACAGGAATTTTTATAGAACTGTGTAAAATTGCATGTCTGAAATCAATATTAATGGCTGAAGTATGTCGCATAGGACTGATTGTAAATTAGCTGTGATAAATGTATGACGTATGTATTAGAAGAAAAATTATAAATCCAGAAACTATGTATTGAAACCTCTGTTGCACACCGGCCTTGTTTGCCCATGTATCTCTTTGTTTTAAGACTCAGTAATTGCCGTCTGACCTGCCACCCAACCCGGTTGTGGTGGAGCGGGTAAGTAGATAGCTTCTTCCGGAGGCAGAGGCTTTAATTTGCGTAAGACAGTCTGCTAGACTGCAAGGCAACGGAGCCCCTGTTGTCTGGCGTATAATAATAATTCGCAAATTAATTTTTGTTTTTAATTTAAATTACAATTCGCTTTTTTTTCATTTTAAGTTTAAATTATGATTTATTATAAGCACGATCAAATTATATGAATTGTATTTCACCGTTGTTGAGTAATTTCGCTTAAGACAAAATGAAGAAAATGTAGATCGACAGCTCTATCGAAGGAAAGTGCTACTTTGATTTAGTACTACGCTGAGTTTAGCAAGTTTTCGCCAAATGTGAACCAAACTGAAGATATCGAACATTTGGGGACAGTTGTTAGGTATGGATAACTTGAAGTGGAAAACTCCAAGCCGAATTCGTTCGTCTGAAAGTACATAATTTTCATTTTCAGCTGATTTTCCACAGACTGAAAACGAGCAGCGCCGAGTTCGGATCACTGATTCGGTAATTGCTCTCGTTATGATTCCGTTCAGACCGTTATGCACGTCTGCTTTGCCTTAATTAAAATACATTTTCTTCAAACGTTTTTTTTTTTTTTTTTTTTTTTTACACATAGTTTGTGAAAAACCTAACGCTTTCACACAATAATCATGTTAGCGACTTTGGGAACTTTTGTTGTATAGGATAACAAGCGCCAGATAGTTTTCTCTGGAGATATGTGTATACACGCCAACTTGATACTTCCAATCAGATGAAATATTTTTGTCATCAGCTTGTTTCGACTGTAGTAAAATGTTTCTAAATGTAAGAACTATATCTTTTAGGTTAGTTATTTCAGTAACGGAAGAACGAAATAAAATAATGCACTTTTTTTAGACAGTACTTACTTTTAAAACAGGAGTCTTATTATAAAATATAAGGGACATCACATTAAATTTAACTGCGGCCAATAGACAAATTTAGCTCATAGTAAATATCTTAGTCAAAAATTGTTTACCTCGTCTTGTCGGATAACGGAAAATATTCTAATCTCCATTTGTAGAGGATAACTTCTAGAGTGAGATTTATTCTTTGTAAACCTAGAAGCCATTCTTTATTCTTGAATGGCTTTGCACTCAGGAGAACTCTGAACATACTTATTAATTCTTACACTCAAGAATTTACTCTGGTAAATCCCCCCTTGAGTATGACGTGTATACTCGTATATTAACCTTTTGCTGGGTGCTGGAACGAGAGGTGTATCCTGAATTTCCATAAAGGGCATGCTGCTGAATACCAAATATTTCGAAAATTATATTAATAAACGAAAATTAGAATTACAAGTATTTGAAAGTCGAATATAGTATTTGCGTATTAATACGGTTTCAAACATTACATAATATGAAAAATAATTAAATGAATATCATAAAAAATTTTAATTCCTCAAATTTAAGGCTTGAAATGGAGATTTTTCAGGTAAGGTTTGGAGACAGTTTGCATCATAATTCAGTTTTGCTTCATTTATGGAGATCGTATTGTAATATATTTCGAAATGTAATTTGCAAATGAACTATGTTAATCACTAATTAAATTTAAACGGTGCTACAGTTAATGCTGATATTAGCAAAATCATTTACTCCCAGTCTCATAAATTTCACTGATCATGTTACGAATACGGTTGAGTATTTATACATGATGTAAGTTCATTATTATGTAGAGTATGAGTATGCTTCGTGTTTTGACCTTTATATGCAAATTCGTTTTATATTTTATCTTCTTTAAGTAATTTTTATTTATTGGAGGACGATCAAATTCTAACCTTCGGCTGAATTAAGCTTTTTAAAAGCCCGTCTGTTTCATTTTTAGCCATGCTTCAAATTAAAAAAAAAAAAGTTTCACTTAATAATTTAGGTTTAATACACTATCATAGTGGTCTCAAACTCAAATTGCACGCAGGCCAACGGCGCGATATGAAAGAAGCAGACGGATTACAAATAAAAATAACATGAAAGCTTTCAGATTTTATATTACGCCCAAAGGGACTTTCTTTTAGCGTTTTGTGTGTCATTCTTATTTATTGAATATCATTTTCTTCGCGCCCACCAGCGGCCGAGCGGTAAAGTCGCTAAACACTGGTAGTTCGGTCCGAGGTTCGAATCCCGCGAACGGGCTGGCTGCATGGGCGTTTTCGTGGTTTTCCCCATGTGTAACGTGTATACGAGCCAGTTTCACTTAGAAAGTCCTCCACGAAGGCATCCCTCCCTTTAGGCAGATAGCCCTCGAGGCTTTGCTATAATCACACACACGCATCATGTTCTTCGCACTTAAACGATAAAATTCAGTTCAACAGCAATGTAGCAAAATAATTTTAAAATGATCATACCTTTAGAATTTCCGATACACAGCTCGCGCGCTGGAGATAATTTTTTTTAAATCTTTTTTTTTTTTTTTTTTTTTTTTTTTTTTTTTTTTTTTTTCCCGTACAGTGTCGCCATTGCTGGCTTTGAAATCGTTGAGTTTCTTAATCAAAAATTCATAAATGCTTTACAAAATAGGAAATAGATTCCAAATTTGGGCTTCCAGATGCCCATATTCGGGTGGAGTCGTACGTTATTGAAAATTTGATGGCTCTATGTTCCGCTGTTTTAACTCAATGCGAGAAACATACATACATTTATGCAGATTCATTATTTAATTTCTTTTAATAGAATACAGGACTCTAACCTGGCGTAGCCCGTACATGGTCATAGGGCAAACTTTGTTTTGGAAGGTGGACCGGGCTGCGCCCTAACAAAACAGGGCTCTAACATCTGTTTGGTGATGCTAAGCATTTCCTCGAGGTCTGTCCCTACTTTGATGGCTTAAGAAACAATAAAAATATTCATTTTGAAAATCCCTTTTTATGCTATAAAGATTTCGCACAATTATGTAAATCTGTGATGAAATTTATTGACGGTGAGCGCCGGGCAGTGGGAATCAGTGTATGATATTTGCATTTTACTGCCATCACTATTTGGTCTATTTTACTAATTTGTTGTTAACATTGTTTGTGTTTGTTATTCGCGTTTTTGTTTTTGTCTTTGGTGTCTGCTCTTGTCTAAATGTTGGTATTTGTTCTTTTTCTTCACTTTTATGTTTATAATTATTATTAACACATGATTATTCTCATTTAGATATTTTATGTTTCATTTCTTCCTTTATTAAAATGGGCGCGGCCTGTCATGACCGTAAGACCAACTTGTTTGGTTACGTGGGTCGGGCTGCGCCCGCTACTGATATTGATACTGATACAGGGCTCTAATATTTGGTGGCAACAATTTAAAAAATGATTCGCCGCCATATAGTGAATCAACACAAAATGCCAAAACAAAATTAATAGCCCTTCTGGGCTGACTGCCTTTGGTCTAAAAGAAAAGGGGGGTTAGAAAAAGAAGGCCAAAGAACGATGTTTTTCTTTTGTTCAAATTAAAAAACATTTTACTATATATTTTTCTAAACGTACATATAAAACTAATGAAAAGATTAAAATCTATACTTACTTTCTGCCTGAAATCAAAGCTGGTACCTGCAAGATATTTTCTTGGTGAAAACTTGAAATTCAAACTCAGTGACAGCAAAATATTAAGATTTTGTGATTGACATTTATTCTGACAAATGTAATATATTGAAGTTGCTACTAAATAACTTACTTTTAACTCAAACTGAGAAGAAATATATGAAAACTTCCCGAGAGGAAAAGAACTTAAAACGAAAAACAGTAAAATCTTTCTTTTATTTATTAGATTTTTTCTATGACGCATACAGAAAAAATAATATTTGTATGTAAATGATGATAAACTTCTTTGTTTCGTACTATACCTTTCAACTACAACCCTCCATGGCGTTTCGTTTAGCTCATAAAGTTTGTAAATGTGAAGGAAAATTAATAGAAAGTATCTTCATCACAATTTGTAAATATTCTTCGGCAGTCTCTGGCTCTTTTCGTAGATTCATTAATTTTCCACTACGAAAAAGATATTGTTCATCTGTAAATGTACTCCGAATCAAAGCGATTAGTTTTATTTCAAAAACTCATAACTAAGAATATTTATTCTTCGACGAGTGCTAATCAAAGTAATTTGTATCTTCAAATCTTGAAGGAGATTTATATAAAAATCAATTTATTAACTCCATTTCTAGATTTTTCGGACAGTTACGTTTGTTTTTGGTACTGAAAATAATGTAAAATTGGATTGCGAACCATTAAAATGTTTTCTTTAAATTGTTGTTACAATAATGCTAGTTAAGAGAAAATGTAATTCGCGGGATGCTTAAAATTGCTTCCAGGGCTACCAGTTTGAGACAGCTGTATTATCAACTTTGAAAGAAGAAAAATAAAAAAAAAAAGGAAAATCTGAAAGGTTTCAGATTTTAAATTACGTCCATAGGGGCGTTTTTTTTTTTTTTTTTTTTTTTTTCTCTTTAAACATTTTGTTTGTTACCTTTATTTATTAAATATCATGTTCTTCGCACTTAAACCATAAAATTCGGTTCAACAGCAATATCGCAAAATAATTTTAAATTCAGCATATCTTTAGAATTTCCGATATACAGTCTCACGCGCTGGAGATAAAAATGTTTTTTCTGTACAACGTTGCCATTGTTCGCTTTGAAATTCTTGAGTTTGTTAAACGAAATTTCTTTAAATTTTTTACAAAATATGCAATAACTATAAAATTTTTTTAAAAAAAAATAATAAAAAAATAAATAAATAAAATTTAAAAAAAAACGCAAGATGGGAATAAAGTAAATAGTAAAAATTTGCAAACTTTCGACCATCAGCAATTTAGATTAATCATTTCATGGTGGAAGATTTACATATGCATTTCCTTCACCAGAAAATGAAGAAATAACACAACTAATATGTAATTAAATAAAAAATTAAATTGTACAGTTTTTAAACGAAATTTGCATTTATAAAAAATAAATTCTGAAAATGCATTCAGTTATTTTAGATCATGATGCTAATTTAATTGGATGGTATTGAAATTATTCTATGTATTTCTCTCAGGCACCTGCTGCTTTCTTCACTCTGAGAAGTTCGCCAGCGATCGAGTGGATAAGACCGCTAAACAGTGGTAGTTCAATATGGATTCAAATACTGGCTGGCTGCACGGGCTTTTTCATGGTTTTACCCATGTGTAACGTGTATACAAGGCAGTTTCCCTTCGAAAGTCCTCGACGAAGGCATTCCTCCCCTTAGGCAGATAGTTCTAGTGAGCTTTGCGATAATTAAATAAACCAAACCATATCAACCGACGAACAGACTGACTACTTGACCGTTTCGTGGTATTCCCGGTATGTAACGTGAACACAAGCCAATTTCTTTCTGAATATCCTCTATAAAGATAGCATTAGTGTATTTTGCCATAATATGATAAAGAAATAACATCTTCACTTTTTGAAAACCAGCTGTCCTGTGGTTAGAGAATTCATAAAATTATCATTGCCAACAAGTTTTCAATGGTAGTCTGGTTTAAAAAGTGTATACTGAGGTTTGTTTATAATACACATATTTTCTTCGTTAAATAGTAAGTTTTTAAAAAGAAATCGTTTGACTTTGGAATTGTTTATATAATTGGCATTAATTATAACAGCAACGGGAAATGACTTCAAGGTTTTGGCAAACGACATTTCTAGGCATTAGTATTGCAGGAGTCTAGTGAAACTTAATTCGATTTTCTAGATTGCGTTTTACCTCCCGGTGGCGAAGTGGCTAGCGCGTCGTGAAGCTACACCAGTCCGGGGTTCGATCCCCGGGCTGGGTAAGGTTGACTTCGCCTTTCATCCCTTGAATGGGTCGATAAAACGAGTGCCAAGTTCGCTTGGGGGCTAAACACCGGGGGTCCAGCGGCAAGCTGAACCCCGATGCCCATAATATATGCTGATGCATCCCGGGGCTCAAGGTCAAGAACGCAGATTTCGGGGCACTGCAGGCCGTGGCCCACTAGGGCTGTTGCGCCACTTAGTTGAGTTTGCGTTTTGAAATAGGCAAACTTTACAGTTTACTTTTGCAGAAATTCTAATGGTAAGCAGCATAAAAGTTATTTAAATACAATCTAACAGTTACAATAAAATTTTAAAAAATAACATGATAAAAAAAGATCCAAAATTGTCGGTTGATTTTTTTCCGAAATTTTAGGAAGAAAATTCGCGAAAAAATATCACAGAAATTTACATCGCGATAAAGTTACTGCCGTTTACTATGTTCTCAGGACAAGAGCCATTTTCGGAGGCTGTCTTCTAAGGACAATGGCACAACATAGTTGGTTCATTGCAATTCTAGATCACTTATGTGTCCGACCCAAGGTCAGCGCTGTAATTGAATAAAGCGCGCTGTGAATTAAAAAAGGAAATGTTATCCCTAAGGCTACGATGACCTAACTGGATCGAATAAAAAAATGTGTTATGTATTGATGCGTGTAAAAGTATGCATAATACTTGTGGTATTACTGACACAATACTGTATTCTATAAACTAGTTGTGAACCCTCGATTAAAGAATACAAGTCTGCATGGCAGAGGAGTAGTATACCACTTTTTGCAACATTTCTGCTCTGAAGATTAGGTGGATGGCTGGGATTCTTGTTTTAGTTTCACGCTTGCAGCATACTTATTTTTCGTTAGCTAATATTTTTCTCAGAAACTCAATCTTTGGATTTTATACTTTCATAAAATTAACCATACGAGCATTCTGAATTCACTTTCGAGTTTAAATATTCTTTTCATGTTGACACCCGTAAATGACTTCTTTCTGAAAATCACATGTTGTTTTTTGTACTAGAGCTGATGCAATTAACGACGAAACTGATTATCTCAATATACTACAATACAATCAATATCTTTGTAACGTGACGGAGCGGATGAGAGATTTGTATCTTTTCAGGGTTGCCAAGATGTAATGCAGCTTCCTAGCAGAAGAAAGACCAAAGGTGAAACTGAGATACGTATTAGAGTTTGAAATGAGTTACTTAACAAATGGAGACTAATTAAAACTGACTCATTGAAAATATGGAGACATAAAAGTGACCGTGTAATTTATTAAAATAGCTGAAATTTTCAGTTTTAATAAGAGAGAACTAACTGAAATGAAACATATGTTTTGAAACTGGATTATTACAGTTGTTTTATGTGTTAAGACAAAGCACACGAGGTCGATTGACCTCAATGGAGCGATACCTTCCCCGAGGTCTTTCTAAAGGGAAATAGTATTGTAGTATTCAAGTAGGCCTACCAGCAGCCAAGTAATAAAACTACTGAATGCTGGTTGTTCGATCTGGGTTCAAATCCGTGCGAAAGCGAATTTGTTGCATGAGCGTTTTCATGACTTTCCCCATGTTTAATGTGAATACGAGCTAATTTTCCATAAAACCTTAATTAATTAATTTCCTTAGAATATAATAATTAAATTTAATCTAATCGTGCTCAAGTAACGCATGGAAAAAAACCACAAAACTGCCTTTGATGCCAGTTGCTGTTGCCAGGACTACAACTCAGGTAGAACTGTCAGTATCCGGCAGTCTTAAGCCAGATGGCTGCAGTGACATGATTAACACATTTCTTTTAAAATTAGTATTATGCAAGCAATATTATTTCTAAAATATAGTTAACTTGAAGAAATATGGCTTTAAGAAATTATAGCTTAAAAAATACACATGTATGTACGTATGTATACACACACATACATACATGGTACATACAATGCCTCAAACAATTTAGAATACACGCATTACCTTCTTGGTAAAGTTTTATTTATACTGAAAGTGAGATTTACTAAGTCAAAGAATATACCTTACTTAATAAATCTAACTTTCAATATAAATAACACATTACCAAGAAGAGCGAACACGTTTTTATTTTTACACAAAATAAATCTTTTAATTTGAATTTTATATAAAGAACAATCAACTATAAAGTTCTAAAATGAAAAAATTCAGAAGCATTTTAAATAAACATATGCAGATTTTAGCATCAAAAAGTTAAGAATACACGAATAAAATTTTTGTAATATCTCCCATACAAAGAAAATGTTAGTATTTTATTTGATGTCCTTTGGCTGTTATCATCTCTTCCAAAAGTTGTGGTATCGATTTCACCAACTTTCTGGTCGTATTTGAAGATATTTTATCCCATTCTTCATGCAAGATTTGTTTTAGATTCCCTTTGCATTTAATTTTGTTTTTGGACTGCTGTTTCGAGTGTGGTCTACAGATTTTCTATGACACTGATGTCTGAGGACTGTGATCGTGTGTGTAACGGCTGTTTACAATGTAAAAGACACCACGTTTTGACATCATGTGCCGTGTGTTTGTGGTCATTGTCTTGCAGGAATATAAAATTTCCAGCTAAAGCTAACTTTTCAGCGCTTTCTTAGATTATTGTGGAGTATATCCAAGTAAACCATATGATTTCATAATGCCACCTATAAAAACTAAATTTTCTACCCCAGCTGAAGCCATATAACCCTGAACCATGACGGACCCACCACCATGTTTAAATGTAGGATCAGTGGCGTAGCTAGGGTGGGGCAAGAGGGGACATCTGTTTCCGGGCGCAGCATCCAGGGGGCGCCAAATTGAAGCTACGAAATTTTTTAATGAAATGTTTTGCATTCTTGGCATACGGAAAGGGGCGCAAATTCTTCAGTTGTCCCTGGGCTCTAGAATCCTAGCTACGCCACTGTGTAGGATACAGAGCTTAAATCGCACCGGAACCCAGTGGAGCCCGGCTATCATAATTTTAGCCGAAGCGCTCCGAAGCTCGAAATAGAAGGGCTCCGACTCTTTTTTTACGTAAGTTAACCACAATTTCAGCAAACACATTTTATTTTAATAATAAATATGCTTGAAAAATCGATTCTGACTTCTGAATGCAGGCCTGTCTTTCCCTCGGACACATGTTGAGACTTTTAAGGAAAGAAACTCACGTGCCAAAGGCTTATTTTCTAGGAAATGTAGGAGAGCGGGTTAATTTTTCGTATCTGAAAGGGCTAAAAGGCATCACACTGGTGGTGCACGTGCCACGCTAGTGACTTCCTACTGCAGAGCTCCTGTACACTTTCTGAACGATATAACCAAACGCCTGGGACCACTACTGTCACTTATATAGAGGAGTCTTACGTTTATTCTCCCGTTGTTATCAAATCGTATTCAGAAAAAATTTCTGCTTGACAGCTAGAATTATATCGACAGGGCATCGCGATCAGAAAGTCTTGGATTTTTCCTTCTTTATTTTGAATGCTACCCTTTTCCGTTAAAACTTCCTTTCATATTTCATTTCTAGAATTCTCAATTGAAACAGTACATTATATATATAATCAGGGCTTAATTTCAAACGAAGATCGGCTGAGGTATTTCTTAGCTTCTGACTGGAATTATAATTCCAATCAGAGCCAAAAATAAGGTGAAGTCCGACAATTTATATTTTATTTTACTATTTATAAATTAATTTAATAATTTATTTAATTTCTATTTAGCTCTTTATATTTCTTTTAGTTTTAATTTTATTATTTTAATATTTTGATTTTTATTTATTTTTTGTTTCCTTTCTTCTTGACAGTTTTCCATAGGGCTACGGCACTTCTAATTTTAGAAATTAAGCACTAGTAGGACGTTCATTTTTTGGATCCAAAGCGGTGTTGGGCTTTCTCCATACGATGAGAAGGCCGTCAGTGCCCAAAATGTTGAATTTAGTTTCATCAGTGAATATAACTTTCTTTCAAAAATTATTCATCTTCCATTGACGAGTTTTTGCAAATTCCAAACGCTTTTTTGTGATTTTGCAAGCTGATGCATCGTTTTTTTCTAGCAACTCTACTTTTATATCTGACTTGTCTAATTACATTCGCTCAGTTTCAGCACTTATCTTTCTGGCAATGATTTGAGAAATTTCTGCAGCAAATCTGACTACACTTACTTAAGGATCAATCTTGATATCTTTTAAAATTTTCCTTTTGGTGACAGCACTTCAGAATACCTTTCTTTCCTCTTCCACTTTTATTATCAACTAGTAGCTTCGCTGCCAACCTTCGTCTGGCTTTTAAATGTACCGGGAAAATGGCTGAAGGGAACACCAAACGCTAAATTTAAAAACTGCGTAGAATTTTACTCTGCAAAACAACTTCATAAAAAAAAATTATTACGTATAACAAAATTACAATGAAATAAGCAATATCTCTTATATATACAAATATTAATTATCCTAATAAATAAATTAACCAACTTCCCTTTGCAAAATCTTAAGTACTCAAATGGTATAAAGGAGGTTAAGAACTTTGTTTCCTTAAAAAAATCATTCAAAACTTTTCAATATCTTAAAAACAGTGAAATGAGCAATAAATAACATAAAAAAATACAAAAAACAAAAAATTCTGAAAAGCAATGTATAATTAATGATATTTTATGTTATATTTTCAAGAGAAAAAATTAGGTACAACTTTGGTAGACGGTTGCACGGATTTTTGGCGATTTACATTGGCGCAATTGTTGGCGCGGTTTTTACAGTCATCAGCCATCTTGAAAAATGCTGTTTTTACGTATTTTACGCATATAGTAAAGTATTCGAAACTTTAAAAAAATAAATATCGTTAAAAATAATGGATTAATTTTTTGTTGAAAACGTTGTTTTTTAAGATGGCTGGCAAATGTAAATAAATACATTTACTAAGAGTATAAAAGGCTAAAGTAAGGTTAAATTATTACTTTCATATAATGGAATAAAAATACCGCTATAAAAACATTGCGCCAACATTTAATTGGATTAAAATATAACTTAAATTGAATATCGAATTAAAAACATCATATACCAACGTTTAAAAGAATTAAAATATTACTTAAATACTTTAAAATAAGTTTTATAGGAATTAATTATTCAACATTAAAACATATGTGGCAATAAATATCTCAGGAATTTTTGAAAACATTGTATTAATTTTTTAATAAAAGTTGAAGTATACAGTTATAAAGTGAAAGAAATTTAAGTACTTACATTTTTTAAAGTATTTTACCTGTCGTATATTGATAAGTACCACAAAAACAAACAAAAAGAAAAAAAAAAAAAAGGGGGGGGGTCTTCTAACGATCTTCATCTGTGATCCACATTTTTCGCATTTCATTGAAGAAGCAGTTAGCGAGGTTTTCTCCAAAAATTTAAAATAAATTTCCTCTGACGCTATTAACAACTTAAAAATAAATCTTTGATTAGAAAAGCCAGGTTGGCCAAAATAAGGTCTCAAAGGTCAATTTTTTTATTCTGATACCACTAATTGTTGGTAATTACCAATAACAACATTCATCTGCGAAACGGACGTATCCGTTCCATTTGAAATCTGAGGAATTCGAAGAGATGAATAATAAAATTTTAAAATGGCGCGGTAATGCACAAATATTCAGTAACCAATCAGGGAGCTGATTACATCACGCATAGAATTAAAATTATTTAAATAATCATTAAGGCAAATTAAGGCGACATGTTTCACGCGCCTTCTCACGACCATGGACAAATTTCCCCTAACTTGCTAATGCCATCTAGATGGCCTTAGGGGCATCTAGGGGCGATCTTTCGCACCCCATCGAGAAGGCCAACAGTTTGTGACGTCACTAAACTACGAGCCTTCAGTAGAGAGGCTTGTGTTTAAGAAGGTGTTGGCACTTGCTAGGTATCTCATACCCAGGAGGGGGGCATATTTTTTGTCCCTTATCTGAAAACCCAATTTCCTGAAAATGGACGAAACCTTTTGTAGCTGAATTCAAGGTCACATTCATGAAGCTGAGAAATCCGTGCAGTGATTCTTCGAATTCCTTTCTAGGAATTGTACTGTTTCGGTATGTGACACTCACGCGCCTTCTCGCGTCTCTCAGATTTTCACCCTCACTTTCTTAGTTAGTCAGCATGGGGCGGCATCTAAGTTATGATAAAGAAATGGAAAAGGTTGAGAAATATGCTAGAAACCATTTCAACAGATAATGAAACGTTTAGAGAAGAAGAGGAAGAATTAATAGATGAGGAACACAACAGCAATTATAATTTATCAACATACAGTGATACAAACACTGAATTACATAGTGAATTAGAAAATCAATGAAATGATGAAAATTATGTTGGTAAAAATGGCTTGGTATGAAAGAAAAACAAATTCCGAACGAATGTTAGGACTAGTTCTAAAAGCATTATCTTTTAAAATTCTAAGAAATACTGGTTATTCGAAAGTAGAAGATTATTCAAATCAACGGCGGCAGCCAATCATGCTTTCTTTGAAACTAAAAGAAAAATAGAATTCGTGCCCCAAAAGCACGAACAGAAAGACACGGTTTCTATGCGAGAAATGTAATATCAGCATTTGTATATAGAGCATATGTGTTTAGTCTGCCAGAGATGTGCAAAATAATTGTATGTTAAGTACGTTATTTATTATATTTTTAAAAATATTCTAAAGTTCATTGTTTTTTATGTTAATCCACATTTATAGTCATATTATTAATATAATTTTAAACGTGTTAAGTACTTTCGGGTATGACATACCCAACGCGCCTTTTCGTGTTCGTAATTTTGGCGCGCGTGCTCGCGGGTTAACGATGTTTTTGAGTGACATCTGTACGTGAGGACAGAATAAAAGACTCTTTTCCTCAAAAAAAATTATAAAACTGCTTTAAAATGAATTCTGAAGAGAATTTTTCGTGGTGTCTGTACGTACGTGTGTATCTCGCATAACTCAAAAACGATTAGCTTAGCCTCAGGAAGGTTAAAATTTTGAATACAGGACTGCTATAACATTTAGATGTGCACCTCGTATTTTGGTTGCAATCGGCCGCACCAAACGTATATATATATATATATAATTTATTTACTAAATAATATTGATCAATTGATTATATTATCTCCTAAGTTTAATTATAGTAGAATTGTCTTAAAAGAGTGAATCCATACTAGTAAGTTATATTTTGAAAGATGTTTTGAAGTAACTTGAAAGTTAATTGTTAAAAATGTTTTAACGGGGACTGGAATTAAATCATGAATAACAAAATTTCAATTGTAAAAGGAATAAATTAAAGGCAAGAATTAAATTAAATGCATGTAATCATTGTCATTGATCGGAAATTAGTTGACTTTTCAAGGGGAACAAACCAACTCCCATTCAATGAACAATAATTAATAAATAAATACGAAGGTGTTTCATCTTTACTCGAGCAATAAGGTTAAGCTAAACCGGCAATTCAAGTCAGGCCAAATATTTTCGTGAATAGAAGGGATTATGAACCAATGTTGATATTCAAAAAACTTATTCCTATTAAGCATTTTAGCCAATTCAATTTTGAGTGAAAAGCAATTTCTGCAGTAAAATTTCGATAATGCTCGAGTAACCGTCCCCCGATACCTCGTGTTTATGCATTTGAGTTCAATATTATTTGTAAAAATTAAACATTGGAAATTGTCTTTATGAAACAGAATTCAAAGTAGTTGAAATAAACATTAGAAAATTACAAAATATAAGGTAAATAATGCAAACTTTGTAAAAACAAATCAAAAATAAAATAAAAATAAAAATTATTATAAGAAAAGTGAATGTACATGAAGATTAAAGGCCAGAAAAAGTATTAATTAACTTACGTTCTTTCTAGTGTGGAGTGGGCAAAGTGTTTTCTTTGCGTCTGACTCAGATGTGTAGTGTTTCCGAAAATTCTTTAGCGGCAGCGGGGGCTTTGAATAATATCAGTCGGTAAGACTTGGGTGAAGTAATTTATGGTAGTGGGTGAGACTAGGAATTCTTGAGGGGTGTATTCTGTGGAGTTCTTATTCGAGTGAAACCGTCTGTTAAATTTTTTTTGAAAATACTACTGAATGGGAATTAATTAATTTCTGGCTAATTGTCGTGTCGAAACGATAAGAATTTAAGAAAGGAAAAAAGGAATTTTCACTGTCAAAGAGCTATCTGACAGACTAAAGATTATGAAATAGGCCCATTTTTTTAGTAACAGCATAAGTCTGAAGACAATTAGCTTTTTACAATAAATACCACTGAGTAATTACCCTATATACTAATCCTTCAATTGATAGTCATCCAACTTATACCGCCTTCTCAGGTTTTAGGAATAATTATCATATCTTTACTTTGCAGCAATTGCGCAAGTAGTAGTAACTTATTTTCGCACTAAATGAACTTAAGATCATACAACATTACATATTTATATATATATATCCGCTTTGTTACCTGGCTCAGTCATCTCAGTTTCTTTACTCTTATATGTTTGTAAATTGTGCATTTTCTGCTTTAAAAATGATTGAATTATGTTGTTCTTATCTTCCGGTTAAGGTTTTTATGCTTTTAGGAAATCTGCAAGCAATATTTGTAGAATTATCAACAATTTAAAAGCTGTTTAAGTGCGGTTAAGCCTAATTTTTAAATAACATGGCGGACATGTTTGTTTACACTTGGAACTGCAGAATAGTAGATTTGTTGCCAATCTAGAGAGACTAAGCTTCAGAACAACAAAGATAAAGCCTTCATTTATTATTCCGAATTAAATCATGCTTATTCCTTACTGGAATATTTTCGAGGAAATAAGCGTTTAAGATTTACTTCGTAATTTTTAATATAGATATTTTGAGTTTTTATGTTTTTTTGCCTTGTCGCTAAATTAGAACTAAAATAATTGAATAACAAATACTTAATCGTCTGTAAAACTGTTTCTTTTTCGTTTTGTTTGCTTAATTTCTTTTATACATCGTTCAAGATTTATTATAGGATTTGAATAGAACGTGTGGCAACGATTAGAAAATTCTTCAAATGATATAAATTTTGTGCATTCTGAGTTATAATATGAACGAAATATAACGCTGTTAAGTGAATCTAGCGCCAGAGTGTCGCTATGGTAAACAAAGATAGTGAATTTTAAACAGTGCATTTATTCTATTGTGGTTTATGCGCTATCGAAGAAGCAGATTTAATTCAATCGAATAAGTTTAAATGGAATGCAAGAAAAATGCGTATAATTTAATATTCCGTACAAGGAAGTCATGTGGTGTACACATCAGATTTTTTAGTAAAAGAAAACCCGTGGCCACAGCAGCACGTTTTTGCGTTTAGGAACTTGGAATCGGGTGTTTAAAAGCCTTTTTTTATTTTGAAAAATCTTAGTTGCACTATTATTAACATTACGCCTTTTAATAATCAAAAGAAAGTTTTTGACATTAAATAATTTATTATTTACAATATATCTCTCACCTCATTTTTTAAGCACTTGCGCACTCGCACAGCCTTTAAAGCAGTTTCAAAACACTATTCAAAACTTTGACTATTGTCAAATCCAGATCTAAAATATAACGCTGCTATTCTAGTTTTCTTTTAAGAAATATTAAACTGATAAGTGATTCGCCTTTATCTGTTAAATATAAAAGTTTAAATAAAAATGATATGATAACAAATTTTACAAAATAAAATTTTAGAATAATTACGCAGTTTCCCCACACAACGTTATAAACCATCTTCCTTTCCTGAGAATGGATGGTTTTACTCTTGAAGATATTTCAATTTCACTAAGAAAAAACAAACAAACAAACAAAAAAAAAAAAAAAAAAAAACTTTGGAAAAAATTCTGAAAGGTTTCAGATTTTAAATTACGTCCAAAGAGGCGTTTTTTTTTTAACGTTTCGTGTGTTACCTTTATTTATTAACTATCATGTTCTTTGTACTCGATCCATAAAATTCAGTTTAACAGCAATGTCGCAAAATGATTTTAAAATGAGAATTAGAATTTCCGATGCACAGTTCCGTGAGCTGGAGATAAAAATGATCCCCCCCCCGTAGAGTGTTGCCGTTGCTCTCTTTTAAATCATTGAGTTTGTTAATCAAAAATTCATTAAAGTTTTACAAACTATGAAATTGATAATAAAATAAATTCGAAATTTCAAATTCGGGCTTTCAGATGCCCAGATTTGCAGTAGGATTACGTCATTCAAAATTGGACGGCTCAAGGTATCGTTGTTTTATCACAATGAGAAAAACGTACATACATTTATGCAGATTCTTCATTATTTAATTTCTTCAGCTATTATACAGGGCGATAGTATTTGGTGGCAACGATTTGAAAAGTGATACAACCTTTTAAAGTTTTCAACGCAAAACTAAAACAATAGTGCTTCAGAGACAAAGCCCCTTTGGACTAAAAATTAAGAATTATAATTTGGCGAAGATTTCTATCCAGCTACACATGGCGCATGATGTTCTGTAATAATGGAATTTAAATTCTCTCATTTTCAGTTTTGAACAGGTTGTCTGTTTTTCTCCCGGTAGTGAAATGGATTGACGTGGCGTGGTCAACGTGATTCTGCACTTTACTTCCTAAAGGTAAATTCACCAGCTCGGCAGCTGTGGTGGTGCTTTCTTTATAGTCTCTAAATCGCTTAGATTTTCGTTTAAGTTATTTTTGGCAATGATTTCGAATTTGTTAATTGAATTCAAGTTGGGGTAGAAGAATATGGCCAGGAAAGAACACAGGTGTTTAATGCAGTCTACATTGTGAGTGTCGATTACAATGCAGTTTGCAATACCTGAGGTATTTCTTAGGTTATGTGAAATTTTCTTTATGTCAATAGCACAAAACATTTCAAGCAGATTCCTTTCACTAAAGCGAAATTCTTTAGCTTTCAATTCGATTGTAACCATTCTTGTGGTGACCTTAGGGCTTCCTTGATGTCGCCCTAGAGAAGCAGAGAAAGAAATATTTGACCACAAGGGGAATGGTCTCTTGAAAGCAGTACTTACCCTTACCATGACCTTCTACTCTCGGCTCAGGAAAACAGTGTTCGCACATAGGTTCCCGCGCTACCCTGGAGTAACTATGAGCCGATTTTCGATTTTGTAATGCTTCTAAGGTAATGAAAGATAGAAAAATACTTGCATGTGATAAGCACGATGAGGCAATAATACAGTCCACGACGGATATAGTGATGAGTCCACAGATAACCAGTGTGCAACGGCTGTAGCCGATCGACCAATTTAAGCGGAGTGAAGTGCAAGTAAGGAGATAACGAGTCGGTGCAAAGCATAAAAAGAAATGCCAGTAATTGCATTGAGTTTGCAATGAGTCTATGTGTGACATAAGTAAGTAGCTAAATCTAACTGACAAACCATCATACTCAGCAAAGAAATATGGGAAAATTACACAAAAATGACGTGACATAAAAGCATACATAGTGGTCAAGATAAAGTTCAATATACATGGGAAATAACACAATTATATGAAATAAGGCACAATTATATAAGATACACAGGAGATAAGCATAGAGTTATTGATATAATAATAATAATTATTATTTTATTTAGTCATGTTCAAGGCAATTAATTACGAGAGATGTCTCAATACCGCAAGCGGTCTTCTTCTGTTCGCCCTTACATTATAATTATAGTTTGACATCTGAATTGTGGAGTTTTGAACTTGTGGCATTTTATTAAAAAATCTTTGAGTGACATCAGACTAATGGCTTTTACTTCGATCATCATGATAATACTCCATAAAGCACCTGATTTAAAAATAACAATCATACTGTGCAATAGAAAAAATATTGGCGTGAAATTGGAAAAAGAATATAATTTTCCCCTCCCAGCGGTAAAGCAGTAAAATTGGTTGTTTCTAAAGAAATTAATAATTACCTATCACGGCAGAAACTTCAAAACGTTTCGCGACCAAACAAAAACTATTTGGCAATTCATTTATATGTCGTATCACATATTTCGGGAACTACTGCGTCATAAAAACTTATAATAAGCGATAACATAGCATCATGAGCTTGTATGTTGTAAAGTCATCAACAATTGAAAGAGACACAGTATACAAGAGTTATCCACGGAATTTTAAGTTTAATATGTGTTCTTTAATTTCATCTTTTCATTCTTTCATAACATATTATTGTTTTCTTTATTAAAAAAGGCATAGGAAGGAATCACTTCATTAAAGATATCTTAAAGAAACTGCCTCGCATTTACATTAGGAAGAAAACACTAAAACACACATACAGAAACTAGATTGACAAAATTTGATCCCCTCCCCCTTGGCCGGTCGAACAAGCAGTGTTTTTCACTCGGCTAGGACTGGCACAACCATCTTGAAATCAACTGATAAGGAAATAACCAACATTCTTTTCAATAAAACTGTTTTTACATTTTTAAAGTACGTAAAGTGTGCAAATTACATAAATATTTATCCTCAACCTAATATAAAAGAAAACTACTTTAGTCAATAATAAGTGAGCTTATGAATGAGTTCCATTTAAGTTTGATTTCCGCTTCATTGTTGAAGTCTCGCTTAGTCGTTTATCCGGAAGGTGAAGAAAATTCACTTAATGAATCCCCAATAAAGGAGTCAGCAAGGCTTCCAAAGTTAAATAAAATTTAAACTTAGATCAATCTCGATTTTATTGAAAATTCTGTATGCATTTCGAGGAGAAGTTTTCTTCGAAATATACGAAATTAAGTAACACTAACTTCAGTTTCCAGTTGAAATTAATTGAAGTTTAAGTTATATAGTTTTAAATTTCTGTGCTTCTTTTTCTCGTAACAGATGACTTGTTTCCTTTTTGAAAAAGGAGAGGGGGGGGTAATCCTCTCAAACCAGCAGCATGTATATACCGCTTGATTTCGGGAT
Source organism: Stegodyphus dumicola (assembly GCF_044657685.1). Classification (NCBI taxonomy): domain Eukaryota; kingdom Metazoa; phylum Arthropoda; class Arachnida; order Araneae; family Eresidae; genus Stegodyphus; species Stegodyphus dumicola. Next base: position 44,783,691 of record NC_140776.1, read on the forward strand.
TCACCAAATGGCTGAGACTGGAGTTTGCGTGGTTCTGCGTGAGATAGTTGAACGGAAGAACTTATAGAGTATAAAATAAGGTTCAGTAGGATTTTTCTTTGGTTGAACCACCTAGCTGCATAAAGATATCTTTGTGTATAATGTACTGCGTGAGATTCGTCACGCACTTTCTCAGCAGGTAACTCTAGCCTCCTATGTTAGTTAGAATAATTACTTCTCTTCGACTTTCACGATATTGCTCATATTTCATGGATTAACACCATCATACATGCTATCTTGTATTTTTAAAAGTAATATGCACAAAATTTTTTTTTAATTGCTAAATTACACACTGTTGTGAAATTTAAAGAATTTCTTTTCCTACATCTATTTAAACTCACGAATATTATCCTAGGGCTCAAAAGCGGCAGAGTGGTAAAGTCGCTGAACACTGGTTGGTAGTTCGATTAGAGGTTCGAATCCCGCGAACGGGCTGACTGCATGGGCGTTTTCGTGGTTTCTCCATGAGTAACGTGTATATAAGCCAGTTTCCATTAGAAAGACCTCCACGAAGGCATCCCTTCCCTTAGGCTTTGCCGTAATCACGTAAACCAAACTACAAATAATATCCCATCATCTTTAATTTAACAGTATGAACACAAAAGACCATATCCATAGTCTAAATGTGCCGTGCGTATTAAAAAAGAATGAATAAAGATCTTTAAAAATTCTCTTTTTACTTACGCTTGTTTAGTTAATTACGGAAAAGTACGGAGATGATATATTCGTGGAGAAATTTATTTAAAAAAATGCATTCAAGTTCCACATATGGAAAATTCTCTACCACCGCGATTCAAATTTGACTTAAATTATTAATATTCAAAAGTCTGATTCGCTTGAACTAATGAGCCTCATTTTACATATTAGCAAAGTGTATTTCAGTTTATTATCGAATAAATTTAAAAACAGTTCTAATATACTTTTCAGTAGTTTTTTATGAACAAATTTACGGATTTGGTTTGGTTTATTTTGATTACGGCAAAGCACTCGTGGGCCATCTGCTTGAAGGGAGGAAAGCTTTCGTAAAAGACTTTCTAAGGAAAACTGGCTCCTATGCATGTTACTCATGAAGAAAGCCAGGAAAGCGCCCATGCAGCCAGTCCGTTCGCCGGGATTAACTCCGGATCGAACTAGAGTTCAGCAACTTTACGGCTTACTGGTGGGCGAAAACGTATACCGAAAGCTTTACCAAACGCTTATAATACAACACTTAAAACTACGAAAATATTATAGGGGAATATCCATTATTAGAATGCCTTCTGCATCTATTAATGAAGATGACTGATGTTACAAATTTCGCTGTTTATGACCAAAACGTTTAATGCTCAGGAATCAAATGAAGTAGCATTAGGACTACCTCCCATTTCCCGTCTAAATACGCATCTAAAATAAATTACTAGAATTGTTTATATTTTGGTCATTAACCTAAAAGAATAGAAAGAACCGAATCGATTTATTTATCATGCATAAACTCACTTATTTCAAAAAAAAAAAAAAAGGGGGGGGGAGAAAATAATAATAAAAAAGAGTTACAAATAAAAATAAAAAATTACCGAAAATATTTGAACAATTTAGCTACGAAGGCTTTCTGCTTTCAGTTACAACTTTTTTAACAGAATCTGACTTGTATTCATAGAGTACATCGGAAAACCAACGAAACGTTAACAGCAGCTAGCCCGTTCAAAAGAAACAAACCTAAAACAACTATCATCATTGAACTATCCTTAGCCATTTAGCCACGGTAATGGTATCACACAAACTAGCCGAAGGAAAAAAAGAAAAAAGTGTTGCTACTTTTCAACGTATTTACTCAAGAACGAGAAAATTTTTAATTCTACAAAGATTCCAATTTCACGGGAGTTGGCAAAATCTTTCATCTATATATCTTCTGTAAAGATACGCTGGTTGCATTGGTTATTCACATTTTCCTTTACATACAGCACAAATCCGATATATATTTCAGTTCTTTACCCACTTACCCAGGGCCGGATTTAAGCATAAGCTACACAAGCTATAGCTTAGGCCCCCCAAATTAAAATATGGTATAAATAGTATTAAAATATATTATAAACAGACTTATAAAGGCCCCCATATCTCAAATAGCTTATTAAGTCTAAATCTGGCTCTTCACTTAAATAAAAGAGAAAAATTAAATTAAAAAGAAATAATTAAATACCGCTATTTTTTATAATCCTTCAATAAATGTATTTTCAGTTAATTTTGAATCGTCAGCATTCGGTTATAAATTCTAGTCTGGGTCTTAAAAAAATAATAAATGATTACATATAATAATAAGCGAGTTCGCCTTTCTCGTAGAAGTTCCAGCAGAAGTCTTCCCCTTTACCCCTCCTATTCCTTCTAGAAATTTTTCTTTATTACCCACCTGTCTACTGATAACCACCGAACGACTAAAACGCCTGTTCCCACCCTCCTACCTCCATGGTTCCCACCGATGTCTTTCACGACCCTACACAGGTTTTGGCGCTCAGATTTCTCAAGTTGCCAGCCTTAGACCCTTTCTGCGCATGTGTCCAGTGATTCTTTAATTAAGAGAGGGAGAACTTGGCGAGATTTTTACGAAACACGTTTTTGTAACGTCCAATACGCAAATTACATTTCTTGATAATGACAGGAGGAGAAATTTTTAACACAGAAAACAGAAATGAATAAGTAAAATGTTTTTATGTAACAAGTGAATTTTGCTGTTGTTGCATCCAAGATAGACAATACTGTAAAAACTGTGCGTTTACAATGTAATGTGCGTTTACAATGCAAGGGATTTTATTAGTCCGAATGGTATCATTAAGCAGTATATCCACAAATATTATATCACAAAACTACATTTTTTTAATAAACAAACATTTTTAGAAAATAAATTAAAAATAAAACCTATTCAATTTTTTCTGATTTTTTAAAAATCGAAATTGCATAAAAATTTGTACCACGTTACATGATATCGTGTGCATAAAATTATGTCCGTTAATTTTCTTTAATCTATTTTTTAAATTCTTATACATAAATTATATTTTTATTAAAAAATAATTATATTTCTTATACATGAATGTTATACACTTTAATGATAAATATAAATTTTAAGAATAATTATGTAATTAATATAAATTTGTTTCTCTTACCTCTTCAGTTTGAAATTCTCTCTTTGGTTACAGCACTCTCTACTTAGCTTTCTTAAACAAACGTAATTTCTGAAATTAGAAGTGTCGAGACACTACTGTAGGTCTCCAGGAAAGACTAAGAAAAATTAGTAATTAAATAAAATAATAAAGTAACTGGTAATTGAAATTAAATAAATTGCGGAGAGATAAATAAAAAGTTAATAAATTACGCTAAATTAACGACAACTAGTTAATTAAAATACCGGCTGTCATTTTTGGAATTACAATTTCACGTAGAATTTAAGAAGTCTCGGAACCAGACTCTGAATTTGACCTGTGTTCTCGAAAAACTTTTCTTTTTTATCTGCAGCAGACTGTTAAAAGTAAAACACATTAACAGACGTAAAAACATAACAGATTGCTCAAAGTTTAATAAAATGGAAAAAAAAAAAAAATGTTATAAATCTATATTTGGTACTTATATTAATGATTTGTAATGATTTATGTTTGCACTGGAAGACGGAAAATGTATTATATATTAGAGTAATATCAAAATATCTCAGAAAGGGGGGGATCCACAGTACAGCTTAGTAATATCTTGTCAGGAGACAATTTCTTAAATTTTTTATTCGCAATTTTGATGTTAAGGACGATCTGAACACTGTAAATATGAATAATTTTTCTACTTCAATAAGCAAAAATATCTATCTCGTTGGCAAAAGTTTTCGTCACCCATCAAATTTTAATTCTCGCAATATAATAATTAATTTCTTGAATTCTTTAGTATGACATTTAAATCACATAGAGCATTTTATATTTCACATACTTAGCACATTAACTTTATTAATAGAAACTATATTCTAAGCCAGCTTATAGATATATATATTATCATGTTATATGATCTTAAATTCACTTAGTGCGATTGTTTAATTATCATGAAAGTAATAGTATCAAACTCTCAAATAACAAGCATATACTGACGATGAATATAATTACGGAGTTTTCACAAAACTTCATAAATACAGTAATCCACATAGAATTGTCGTATCAATTAGTTTCTGATCGCCAATTTCGCGATAAGTCGCCAACAATGTGTTACAGAGATGTAAGACGAATTCGCGCGGGAGATGTTGTTCAGTCTTCAGCGGAGTATCGTGGTGCTAGTAGCACCACGTGATTGTGAAAATATTCTTAAGTGAAAATATTCTTAAGTACTATTATACTATTAATATATTCAAATAATTTTGTCTTTTTCTCAGTTACCAGCTGAATCAATTTCAGGTATTTATTACAATTAAGTACCTTCATTTTTTTATTTTTTTTTTAAATCTTGTCATGTTTTTATGCTTTAACATTTGACGTTGAATTTCTGAAAAAATTGATGCATTTTATTTAACTTGTATTTTATATATGTTAAATAAACATATATAATTATATATAATAAATAATTATTTAACATATATATTAATATAACATATTTTTGAATAAACTGTTCATATGTTGTCATATTTTGAAAATTTAGTAGTTTTTGCTTCTGCATTTCATGTTTTAAAAGTTCTGAAAATTTTATGATGTTTTTTATTTGGCATTTACTACTACTAAATTTATTTTTTAATTGTGTACATAAACTGACTGAATTTTCAAAGTTAAATGTGTGTAGTATGATATGGATATAATTTTTGGTTTTAAAATTGTGTTTCTTAAAAATGTATTGCATTATTCTAAATTTTTTCAGTGTCAAATGAAATTGGTTTATTACTTAAGTGTAAAGTAACTTATAATTTAAAATTTTTGTACTTTTTAGGGGGAAGAGTGGGAGGATGTCGCTTGTAATAGTCAAATTATAGAACTTGTTGGTACGTACCTTATTAGCAGCGAACTTTTCGGATGTTTTTGAAAGGGAAATCTCTGCACTAGAAGACAGCAGAGAACCTGTTTTGGACCAATTCCAGACAGTCGTTACCGCGTGTTGCTTGTTTTGGTTGTGTGATTATGGCAGAGCCTCGACGGCTATCTGCCTAAGAGGAGGGAGGACTTTCTAAGACAAACTGGCGCGTAAAGACGTTACACATAGAGAAAACGCGCATGCATAATTTGCGGGATTAGAACCTTGGACGAAACTACCAGTATTGAACGACTTAGCCGCTCGGCCGCTGGTGGGCCGTGTTTGGGATCGAGAAGCCCATAAAGCTAGTCTTCAGAAAGTGAATAGCACTTGAACTTGAATTTTATATTTTAAAATTTCTTATATAATAATCTCCCCCCCCCCCTTTGTGTTTGTGTGCGTGCGCATCTGCTTTTCGAATCGGTTAAGGGGCGCTGCTTCGAATCCCAACAGTAGCATTTTTTTTTTTTTTTTTTTTACTAATTCAGCCACTAATTTTATGAGAATTTAATTATCCAATCTTTAGAAACTGAATAGAACTTGAATTTTGTTTTACTCTCTCTATTTTTATTTATCATCTTTGTGTGTGTGCGTGTGCGCCCGCACCTGCTTTTCGAGTCTTCCTTACGGCAGAACTGAAGAATACTCACTTGAAATACTGCCGCACGTGATATGGTCACCTGTGACATTACCTTAACGAGTCGCACACATTCCTTCTCTGCAATATTCCGGCAAAACCAAACCAGCTAAATCAATTTTTCTTACTTTGCCGCCAGACATTGTATATTATAAGGAAAATATATATTTTCTTCTAGAAAAAGACTTTATAATTTTATAGCATATATCTTTGATTTTTTGAAAGAATCATATTGGTGGATTTTTGATATAAATAATTTGCGGTTCTCAAAATGGCCAAATCTGCAGAACTTTCTTCGTTGTGTCCTGGATTTGATTTCCATGTATCGAATTGGCTATGTTTTTAGTTTGTCTTGCGTGAATGCAGGGCCAGTGAAAATAGCGCATAGAAGTTATGCTGCTCGGCTGTGCATATGGTTGTGGATTAGTCAGGACTAGTAGTTATATTATTTTTGTAGTTATGTACTACAAGAATTCATTTTTATACGATAAATACGAAATATACTTTATAAAACTTGCTATTAAATATATTTTACTGCCTGTTTTTTCCATTTTACAAATGTGGGTGTTTAAGGCATGTCGTCAAATTGAAATTTAATTAACTTGTGTTTGATTTTAAAAGCATATTTTTAGAATTTTACCTGTTCCATTCCCTTGTCGTAAGAAATGCCAATTACTGTGTATGAGAAAGTTACCAAAATCATGTTATCTGATAGAGGATAAAATCTCAAATTTTTGGAATAATCGGGCGTCAAAAAATATCACAAAAATCTTTTTTTTTTTTTTTTTTTTTTTTTTTGTGTGTGTGTGTGTGTGTGTGTGTGTGTGTGTGTGAAAAATATAACGTAAGATAACATCAATGCAATCGCATTGATGAATTGATTTTCCAATACATCGACGCGTTCGCATTGATGTGTCTAAACTGATAGTGAGAAGCATTGAAAGTACCTGAAATAATTGACATTCTAGTAATTTTGTTCATTTGGCCGTAGCTTGAGTCATAATCAGCTCGTTTGGTCAAGTTCTCTGTAACTGAAGACTTAGCCACAACTGCAGCCTTCAAGGAGAAACTGGATTGCATCAAAAGCGAAACTGTTCAGCTTCGAGGTAAGTGCAAAACTTTTCTTGCAAGCAATCCAAAAGCTAATATCAAAAACTAAAAAAAAGTAAGTCTGTTAAGTATAACTCTAACGATAAGACTAAATTTCTTAAGCCTCCAAAACGGCTAGAAACCGCTGTCTTAAAAAAAATGCAACTTGGCATTTGAGACGCCTTAGATGAGGATGAGAGTCAGTCTGTGGTTGAATGGCCTATCGGCTTTCAATCACATTCTAAACCACCAATTACGGTAAAACCTGCACCTAATATATCATTACTCCATTATGGCAAAAACAGATCCAATAACATGTTCGGTATTTAAAACTGTGCAAACAATTGTGTCCCTACTCTTTCTAATGGTAATTGTACTCTTAATCCGCTTAAAAATACCTGAAATTGATACACTAGTAACCCACTATCCGGATTCATGAATTTGTATAACAGCGTTAAGGAAATTAAAAAAATATTTGGCAACGGATCTCTTATTCAGAAGAGCAAGTATGTGCATGCTGTTAAAGCATGTGATAATGATTGTTTTCATTTTAATATATTAACTCCTTTGGGAATACTACTTGAACGCAAATGTTCTTTCCAACAGAGTTCACGAACTTAGTGTTTTTATAAATGAGTACTGCACTGACGGTACACTCTAAGAACAAACTTAGTCCAGGAGAGGGTATATGTAAGATAAGTATAATTTTAAGTGCTTAACAATCACATAATTTTTCATTATAGAGGCCGTAGCTGTTAGTCACTCTAAATCCGTTGTCATTGAAGCCTTAGTAGTGCTATTTCGACTTATGGAACAAAAGTGCTTAATCATTACGAAGATTAGGTGCGAAATTGGGAGAAAGTGCAGAATCGCCCACTGCTTGCCGCGTTTTTAAGAATTGCACATACACGATATCATCATGTACACGTCAACCTGTTTTCACTTAAAAAAAACAAACCAGAATTGCACAAAAATGGCATTGCGCACACTCTTGACTTTATCCATGTACACTGCTGAAGTCCTAGCTAGTAACCTTTATCGCCTTACCAAAATGTCGCCAAACTACCTGTTACCATATTCCAAAGATTAGCCGTTTGAACTCTTGATAAACGTTTGGTCGACAACTATTTCGCGCATGCGCAGAAAGATATTAAGGCTGGTTGGATAAAAAGTATACTTTTTTCCTTCTGAGGTATGACGGAGCCATTCCTGTTTTAACTAAGCATTACGTTCATTGCACCGGAGGCGGAGCTTATTGAGGCGCTGAGAGGAGCCTGCCGCAGCTGTGTTATCTAGGGCACGTTACAACCTGTTTGTTCTTGACGTCATCCCGGATTGCAACATAGCCGACTGTATTATAGCCTTGAAGCAAAACCAGTTTCGAAAGGTCACTTGATGCAGACTCTCCGCTACAATCGCTGAGTTTAACTTTGCCGAATTTTTTTAAAACGATTGTTCTTTGTATAATAAAAATTTTGGGAATCCTGAAATGTAAACTTTCTTTCCCTAATTTTAATAAATATGGAATCCATTTATGCAACCTGAATTAAATTTATTTCCAAAGTAATATAATATCCGTTTAAGGGAAAATTAGATCCATTTAGAGATGTAAATTTTATCCAGATTTTTTTAGTAGTAAAATAAATAAAGGCACAATATTTCCATTCTCCTACTATTGCAACAGCTATGTGAATTTTCATAGTGATCTCTCTTCACTCCATTCACCAATAAAATGCACGCTTATTCAAAGAATTATTATTAAAAATTAAAGAAACAACTTTAAATCCTGTATTTTTTTAGTGCTAATAAATCTGCTGAATCGTACCTTTTAAATCATGGGGAACTCTAATTAGAACCACATTTAAAATAAATGTAATGGTTGAATGTAAATTTCATCTAATAATATTTACTGCAAGTTCTTTTTTAAGAAAAGCTTTCATCAAAATGTTTTGTACATATTACGGTTTTTTTTTTTTAATTTGTTTAAATCTCGCGCAATTTTTCTTAGCCACTCAGCCCTTCTTTTAGGTAAATTATAAATAGCGACATGCTAATTTTTGTCGTAATTAAATTTGCAACTAAATACACTGTATTGTCAAGGTATCTTGTGTTTAAATATGCCATTAGAAAGAAATATTTTAACCAAAATAAAGAATTCCTAAAATACTACACCTAACAAATATTCAAAACAATATTATGCAAAATGTTCAAACTGGAGCAAAAGCATTCGAAGGTAAAATGAAATACGGTGCGATTAGGCTTGAGCAGAACACCTACGAATTTTCCCAAATAAATCTAAAGATTAAAAAGAATAAAATAAGGTATAGATAAAACAAAGCTTGAGTTATTTAAAATCACTTAGGACAGCAAAATAATCCACTTACGTAACATTAGTGAAAAAATATCAAAATTCTACGACCATATGTTAACAAACACCACATAAACAAAAGATCACGTGACTTTTGCGCTTCAAGGCCGTGATAGAGTTGACTGCGGGATTGCAAATCGCGGAATCATGCGTATTTTGTATGCTGTCCGAAAAGAGTTCCATGTCATTGTGAACGTCAGCATGCGCATGCTGTTGTGACGTCATACCGGATTTTTAACTTGCTGATCCACGCGTCCTTCGAGAATGTTCTAACTGAAAAACTGCCTCTAGATGGCAATAGTTTGTGCATGTTGTAATTAGTTATTGTAGATATAGATAAAAGCTGCATTGTTGGCTGGGTCATTTTGCAGAATCCATCATCCTCAGGAAAACGTTCCAGTTCACCTACTCAAACACGTATTGGGTTGTTGCAAATGAAATATCCGTTGAATGACGTCAGATGTCTACTGGTTGCGGAAGAAAGCTCCGAGGTTTATGCTGTTTATCAGGCGACAGTCACTGAGGCAGATAATTGGAAGGAAGACTATCCTGTATGTAACACGTGTACTGGACCTATTGATGCTTTGATGTCTTATTCTGGTGTGTAGCAGGAAATTACTCTGCTTTTACCAGATCAGTCAATGAATCCCACTAGGGGTCTCACTCCATAAAAGATGAGAGCAAATGGCGTGGTACGCTAGGCACTTTGCCTCTGAGGTCTCACTGCCAGGTGAGAGTACAGAAAACTGGCTAACTGGAGCTGTTACTTTGTTGTGCTAGTATATATTTTTTTCAAATGTTCGGCAGAGGAAAGCGCTCCGAATAATGCGTAACTTATCATTCACTCAGACTTTCGAGATGCCTGCCAGTTGGCTGCAAATGGGTGGAGCTAGCTCATCTGCCCAGCGAGTACCTGTGGTAGGGTGACTTACAGGAGCTAAGTTGAATAGATGGAAATAGTGCTCTGGTCTTGTGTTTTGAAAACTAAATGAATGTGTAGGAGAAAAAGGAGTAAGATGATGCAGTGCGAGCAGTTGTAAAAGGGAGAAAGAGATTCTTTTAAAACGTATACCATCTAGGAAGCAAAACCAAAAATGGGCAAAAAACGACGTGTAATTTTAAGGCAACAAATGGCTTAACGTATGAAGGTGGACTTAATTTAATTAATGTAATCTTATAATATTTGTATAGGCATATGTATGTATATACTCCCTGATTTAACTAAATTTTTAAAGAATTTCGGAACCTCCGTTACCATAAACATTTCAAATTAAGTTCTTGTTTGTTGCATTGTTGTGGAAAAACATCAAGGCTTAAAAGTTGAAACTGTGAAATTCTGCATCTGTTGTGGAAGGAAGAACCATCTAATTAGCGATTCACTCGCTGTTGGTTTGCAAAATTTCTGTCGGGAGATTTGAGGCTACTAAAAGAACCCATAGTGATCGTTCTTAGGCCGTTAATTCGAAAGATTAACGGGTATTAAATTTTGAATTGTTTCTGACCACTTGACAAAAATAGGAAAAATAAATAAGCTGGTCAAATGAGTACCTCTTGAACTCGTGGAACCGAAGCATGGCGGGTCGAAGTGTGTTCTCTCAAGAAGATACCTGCATCGAATATTGACCGTGGACTATAAATAGGTATTCTATTATAATAGTATATGTTCAGGTTGAGGAATGGACTATTCTTTAAAATTCTTTAAAAATTTAGTTAAATCAGGGAGTATATACATACATATGCCTATACAAATATTATAAGATTACATTAATTAAATTAAGTCCACCTTCATACGTTAAGCCGTTTGTTGCCTTAAAATTACACGTCGTTTTTTGCCCATTTTTGGTTTTGCTTCCTAGATGGTACATATACTATTATAATAGAATATATGGTTGAGGAATGGACTATGGTTGAGGAAAGGACTCTCCAAGAAGGGTTTCAAAGGCTGTTTTGCTTTCAAAAGATTGTGCCTTAAGCAACCAGCACTTGTGAATAAGACATGGAAGTTCTGTTTCAGAATAATGCCCAACTACATACGATATTGTTTACCATACAGCAGATCACAATTAGGGATGCGAAATTATATCCCACCCTTACTCATACTGTCTTTGTTTCCCCCCCTTAAATTATCATTTTTCTGACATTTGAACCAATTTTTGTCCTGAAAATGCTTTGTGTACAACGCATGCATTGATTACTTAGCAGAAGACTAGCATCTGCTACTTAACGCAGCTGTGAGCTCAGCACATGCATTAAAAAAATATTTGTTTGAATCATGGCTTCAGAAATGGGCATGACGAAATCAGAAGCTGTTCTCTTTATTTGCTTGAGGAACATCGATGGCAGCGTTCAAATTTATGGAACTCTTATCTCGTGCGGCAAGCAGGTCAAATATCTGGGTATCATTCCCGATAATCATCACACGCGGAAGCTTCTGTCACGCACGTAACCTCCAAATTCTTAACACATAAAGCATCCCTTTAATTGCTCTAAATTCTGTTGTCACCATTGGTAACAAGCTACTCATTTATAGGATCTTATTGCGTCCCACTGTCTAGCTGACGCCACGGATTTACTCCATTAGAAATTCCATAGGATTCCTTACGAATCCAAAATATAACGTTGATTCAAATTACAAATGCCAAATGGTTTTTAAAAGCACATATCTCCACAAAAAATTGAATAATAAGTAAATTTACGTTCCCGTAGTAAGAAAAAAAAAATTTAAATATTCATGAAATTTAAAACAGTACTGTTCTTAATTTTTCATGTCATATTAACGATTTGGTTAACGGAAAACAGCCAAAAGCTATCAGAGAACTAAACATTATAATTGATTGCATTGCTACATCAAGGAGATTGTTTTTACATAATTAATTCTACATTCAGTTCCCTCCCCGTCAATCTTCATTTTATTTTGGCAGTCTCTTCAGAATCAATACCACTCTAAAAATCTTTTCCACCACTACCACCATTTGAATTCTCGGTATTTTGCTTGCAAGTTAGTTTTGCACTGTTCGAACAATGAATGTTTCTGTTCCCATCTCAGGCTAAACTACTGATTCAAGATTTAATTCACAAGACCACGATACTCTGAAGTTTTGAATCTTGATTGTCTTACTTGACTATAGCTGTGTTGCGAAATACAGATTTACGCTACCAACTGATATTATTAGATTGGGGTAGGCCTCCGGCCTAGACCCCCAAATTGAAAATAAACTCACTTGAACCTGCAGAGAAGAGAAAATGGGAAGGAAATGGCATAGAGCTTCATCTAATAAAATCAGCTAATAAGAATAACGAATGAACAGGGAGAAATCAAGAAATCATCTGGGAGCTAGTAACGTTGATAAAGGTACGTGAAATGCATTGCAACACGTGACGCCACAAAGTCAGTATTTTTCAATATGTCCAATCACATGACAACTGTAGACGAACAAGGTAAGGAGTAAACTCGGTTGGAATTGAAAATATACATCAAATAGAAGTAACTTATTTTTGAAAAGTAGAAAAATCAAGTCTTACTGTAACTTTTCTATCAATTAACTGTCTAGCCGATTTTAAGAATATTAGCGAATTTTTTTCGCTTGTATTTCTCCGTAAGAAAAATTTTGGAAAATACTTTATATTTGCGAGCTTACGAAATACTTCTGACGGCAAATGAAATATATGCACAGGAGATTGTTTTTTTTTAATATTTTTCCTGTTGAACCCCGAATCGATGTAGACATTATGATGTCTTTTGTCATGCGGTGAGAAATTATTCAGTTTTTGTCGCCAGGGCTTGAATGTATTTCTTTTCGAAATCTCTGTCAAGAGTCACTAAATATAGGAAATTAAGACCTTGCATGGTATTTCGCGGGATGACCCAAATTACGGCTTAGGTTGTTTCTTCCTCTTCCGTATTTCACGGTATCACATTTAAGGCATCTTGTAACTAAAACTGGGGGGGGGGGGGAATGCATTGCATCTGAAATACTGCCTAATGTTTCGCCAGCCTTAAAACCTGGGATTAATTATAAACTTTCAAATTTTACGATTGACGATGGAAGCTGATGCGATAAAATCAGATCGACTGATGCGATTTTATCGCATCAGCTTCCATCGTCAGTTCAGAATCAGAATGTATTAGTCGCTTTTTAGAAAAAAAGTTGGTAGTTTTCGATTTGCTGGTGAACTTTTCACCTTTTTTCACAATATTCTGATGTCGTAAGTTCACCGGGTTACTGCAACCACCAGATTTTTAGAATGTGCCAAACTCTGGCAACCATATGTGCATAACAGTTTTTCAGCCAACCATGCTCATAGCAATCTTTGTCAAGCAACGTCGCCATTTTCGTACGTGTTCTCTATGCAGTATTCCAAGTTTCAACGGTTTTTATTAGTAAACCGTGATATTTTGCCCTTAAACTCAATTTTAAAGTATGCGTTGTGAAATTTACCAGCAATGGAAGAAGCCTTGGTAAAATTTGTGCAGGAATACAGAATTTTACCGCAAAATCTCTAACATGAACAACTAGGAAATTCGTTTGGTAGATAGCCGGTGTTACGGAGGTTTGCGCGATACGGATTTTGTATTTGGTTATTAATTTTTAAGCGAAATCAGAGCGCTATGTATTTGGGGAGAAGAATTGCGCCAAGGTGTTTGCGTTAATACGTATGTACCGTTCATCGTAAACTCCAGTTTTGGCAGATGTCTGAGAACTATTTTCATTGGATAATAAATGAAGTATTCTTCTGTTAACAAGTAATGGCTTTAATCTTCGTCTTTGGAGTTTAGTCTGAGGAAATCAGATTTTAGGATTCCGTAAATAGAAAAGGAAAGTGAGATCTGCTGCTAAAACAGCTTTATTAGTTTTATTCAGCTTTAATTAGTCAGCTAATATCTGACCACACAAAAGATGAGAGGAAAGTGTGTTCTTTTCACAATACTTGAATGTGAATAACCAGACATAAGATCGGTTTCTGAAGGAAAGCGAATATGTTATCTTGTGCTACATGAAGCTACGGAAGTTTCGCGTTGTTTGCTTTGGAAATGCATAGCTTTCAGTCTTCTTGGCTTCAGCATAAAATTGTCCAAATAATAAGGAATATTAAGAAATATCTGTCGGTTGGTTATCATAATATAAACTTATGACTATATATTTAAAATGAAAGATGTTTTAAAGTTTATAATTTTTGTTTTGAAGTGAGGAAGTTATTAACCATAAGTTATTGAAATTAATTAAATAATTTTAAACATTTTCCTAGCCCAGTCCAAAATGCTCAAAAGTGGTAGTGGGATTTTTGGTACTTTCCATTTTGCCGGCGCAGGCGATAAAGTCGCCTATAATAGTACAACTGATACCAAAACTGAATATCTTCGCTGGTAACCTTTTACGCCTCATTTTCAAAACAAGCAGCAGCCATTTCTTATCAGATTGATTATTTCTTTCAATACTGGCATACACAGAATTTTTACCAGATAGTTCAATTTTATGTCCTAAAACCATTCGCGGTAATTAAATCAATTAGGATGCAATCACACCGCTCACCGGAAGGCAAAATTATAAAAAAGGCAAAGTCAAGGGTCATCAATTCTAATGAGAATGCACTAGCGAAGTAAAGCACTGCTGTTTTACATAATTTCTGAGTAGTGTTTTTTTTTTCCTTCAAATGGCAGATTGTGAACGATTACAAATGTAACCTAGTCTAATACTCTATACCAGGCCGGATGTAATGGTCTCTTTATTAAGGAGGCAACTAATAGGTGGGCCACTATCTCCTTTCCTATGAAGGGGACGGACAGTTACAACCATGCCTTCTCCGGGATTCGAACCCAGGCCCTTCGGCATCGCAGTCAGCTTCCCTGACCACTATACCGACTGGGCGGCTTTCTGAGTAAGCTGTTCGTACGAAGTGGAATAATTCTTGCATTTTAACTTGTATTCCAAATTAAGATTTAACTTGAAATTAATGCAGATAATTACTGAGAAAATTAGATTTTTGTAGCGTAGTTTACGTGACATGAGATCACTTGGGATCGCGTGATATGAACCGGCGAATAAGGATGTTGAACCGTGAAAGCATAGTAAATTCTTAAATTAATTTTTTTTAAATTTTTTTTATTGTTATTATTTATTGGCTTTTTACAAAATTTTAAACGATATTAAAATGTTTATGCCTTCAAAATAAAAAAAATCTTATAACTAACATTAGTTAACGTTTTTTATGTGTATACTGAAGGTTGTCGCCAATAAAGTCTGCTTAGCAAGATTTGCGCCGGCGAAACGGAAAAGTACGTGATTTTTTTATAACAATGCACATATATCCCCCCCATTTCATTTAGTCTTACGTATTCCCAGCCTTTCATTGAAGTTTCTTCAGCTATCCTTAAATCCACAAGTGCTTTTTTTTTTTTTTTTTTTTTTTTGAATCTAGGTTCCAAGAAGTTAACAAGTTAGTTCTTTAAACTGGTTCCTACTTCGTCAAGATGATCGTCAAGCATTGTCGTTTTACATATAGCCATTCTGTTACTCTCAGCTTAACTAGAGTGCCTTTATTTGGTTATGGCCTATACCTCCTCTCGCTTCCTTTGAAGGTCCTTGATTAGAATAAGATCACTCTCTTTATGTTCCCCTTATTCCCCAAAGAAACGTCTTCGGCTTTTATCATGTTCTTGCTCAAAGAGGGTTTGCAGTTCTTCAGTGGGAAGCTCATTTAATTCCAGTTTCCACATTTACTTCCAGTGGTGTTAAAAACAAGCTTTTCTACTTCGCCATTCATGAGTTTAATTAGGGCATAAACAAGATACACACTTCTTAACAAACTGGACATTTTTTGAGTAATTTTAGATTATTTCTTCCTGATCACTGTGTTGACTTCCACAGTATCAAATAATACTTGCAGTTTTCTGTTACATCAGTTACAAACTGACAGATGTCGAAACACCATTTGAAACGTGCTGTTGTGTACAATTTATGGAAATTGGCTGTTATCTGTTTGTTCATAGGCTTAAGCAAGGAAGTTGCGTTAAGGGCATATTTCAAATCTTTAGAAAGTCTGTCCTTTTTGGTGTTTTGGATGGGAAGAAGCATTATAAGTAACAAACATACTTTCGGTGTCTTTTCTTTCTCTATCGAATATTTTTTGACACAAATTGAAGATTTTCATAATACACCTCTCAGAACGGAGTGAGTGAAGCATTTTGGTTCGAGCTGAACAAGATACGTACAGTTAATTAACTACATTCTGTTTTTTAAAAAGTTGTGCAGAGCCGGATTTAGACATAAGGCCATAAGCTATTTGAGATATGGTGCCGTTTAAGTCTGTTATTCTGTATTTTAATGCTACATTTTAATTTTTTTGGGAGGGGCTAAGCTAAAGGTTGTGTAGCTTATACGTAAATCCCGCACTGAAGTTGTGGATCCTTTAAGTGATAAACTTCGGATCTCCGCTCATTCGAATTGTAAAGAAGAGTGTTAGTCTATCAGAAGCTTGTGCGACAGTTAATTTTTTTTCATCTTGTTATGGTGGTTTGATGAGATATCTTTTCACAAAAGGGCCGAAGGTACTTATCAGTTAACGTATAGCAATTCCTGCTACTGATGTGTAAAAATAAATATAGTAACTATCATCGCATAACAGTAATAAGTAAATATCATCGCATAACAGTAATAAGTAAATAAACAGAAGTGTGACTCGTAATTCGTTGCAACGAATAAAACTAGATTTAAATAAGTACGAGCAACGAGGAACGCATGAAAAAAACAATATACAGTTTCGATGATGTAAAAAATAAAGAAATGTGATGATACACTACGATTATTTACCGATCAGAACGAGTATTTTTCGTGTTGGATACCCCATTTTTAATGTACTTTAATAAAATACGACAATAGTTACCGTATTTCTTTGTATAAGTGGTAGAAAATGCTGTTCGTTAACCAATGGCATCGAGCCGAGTGTCATCATTCGTATGAACAATTATCATACATTTTTCAGTCGGTGCACGCATTTGTTATGCGTTCGTTCTGAAGTCATTTAGAGAAATTATGTGCGAAGTTAGTCAATAAATATTATGATAGAAGTTAATACAATAAATATGCAGACTCTTTTAATAATATCTACATGCAGGAACTTAAATCGAAGATATACTTACAAACTTTTGATGTGAACGAGGAACATGTAACAAATAACGCGCAATAATACCCAGCTGAACTTACTAGACACCTAAACTTCATGCAGTTAACGAAGAATGTAGGAAACATCTTACACTTGAGCAAATTTATCATTGCTGACAATCGTATTCAGCTCGGGTCACGCATGCGTTGAATACCAAATTATGTAGTTAGCGCCTGTAAGGATGCCGTTTTCGTAACTTTGCGCTGCCATTAGTAGGGTGATTAGAAAGGCCAGTTGCTATACCACTAGGCTTGGATTCGGAAAGCACCGATGTTTGTAACTGTATACTATTTTTATGGCATAGGGAATAGCCGAAAGTTCTCCGGAGATGTATGAAAAGGTGCTAGAGCCTGGGGGGAGGGGTGTTCTCGATTAAAACTGGGATGGAACTGTTGCATTTTTGTCAAAAGAATTGAATAGGGAAAAATATTTTATTTAATTTATATAAAATAACAAAAACCGAAATCAATATCAAAATATATACCAAAAAAAATTTAAGTATTACATATAAGACATCTCTCATTCTCACACAATATACACAAAATAACGAAACACAAACAAAAATTTCAAATAATATTTATATTTTTTTTTTCTCTTAACCCGCGAGCACATGCACCGATCCGACGAACACGAGAACACGCGCCGGGTATGTCATACCCGAATAAAAAGTTTGTAATTAAAAATTTGCCAAAGAAAATTAATCGGTTTTTAAAAGAAATTAAAATGTAAAACCAGGTTAATACTTCATTTTAGACAAAATATGAAAGAATAAGGAGAGGTAAAATTACTTACAATTTTTTGAACATTGTTTACAAAATGAGGTCATATGTTCCATACATATACTTTTGCTACAATTTTCACAAATGAATCTAGTCTTTCTATCTTTTTCTTGGGGCACTCTGTACACCTCTTGTAAGTAATTTTAGGATTTTTTTTTTGGGGGGGGGTTCATTGTTAACATGTTCATCGGTGGTCAGTATTTGTCTAGAATCAGGAACTACAGATGCTCGTCGTCGTTCATTTTGCACACTTTCTATTAGCTGCATCCCTAAGGCTTTGAGAAAAGTACGCCTGGTACGTTATTCCGTTGGTGGTTCCTTCTTTGATAGTAGAATTATTCTTGCATTAATGGCAGCCACGTTTAACACTGAAAAGAAAATCACCATAAGCCATCGACGTGCTACACTTGCTGTAGAATACGCAGCTGCCATCTCATCTACAACATCGACTTCTCCTTTTGTCATGTTATAGAATGTAATGATTTCAGGCTTTTTAGATTCCCCAGTAGATTCATCGATTTGATCGCCAGAATGCAGTGTGAATAACAGGATCACACTCTTATTTTTTTTCGGCACATAAGATACAAGTGTTGCTTCTTTCTGAAAACCGAAAATTGAAGAATATACTTCTCTTTCCTTTGCCAGAAATTCAGGTGGGATTTCTCTCTTATTTTTACGCATTGTACCTACTATCGTAATTTTCTTCTTTAGGAGATCTTGAGATAATTCATATCCCATATACCAATTATCAACTGTTAAATTTCGACTAGTGTTGTATAAGGGCCTTATTAAACGTTTGACAACTTCGCTTGCACCATTTTCAACTTGAAATGGCCCATCTGGTTGTTTATCAGCATAAATTTCCATACTCCAGGTATAAAATAATACCCTTGTGTCTACAAGAGCAAATATTTTTATGCCATACTTTGCTGGCTTGTTGGGCATATATTGTTTGAAGGAACAACGACCTCTGAATGATTCCAACTTCTCATCAATGCTCACATACTCCCCTACAGTATCAGCCTTTTGGAAATTTGAATTTCCAAAAAATTCTCTGATCGGAGCTAATTTATCAACGTTTCTTCTACTGGAACGATCTCTAATGTCATCAAAACGGAGGCATCGTAAAAGAAAGAGGAATTGGTTCACTGACATTGTTTCCCGAAATATGTCCATTCCCGTTCCGTCTGTTGCCCACAAATCTCTTACGTTCACATGGATGATTTATAAACTCCACATAAATACAGAAATCCAATTAAAGCTTTGATTTCCAATTCATTTGTTGATTTCGCATCCCGTTCACGAGTGAAATTTCCACGTAGTGAATCAATATAAATATTTGTATTGTCGACTTTTTAACATAGCTTCATCGATAAGCAGTGACCAGGAATCTAAAGGTGTTGAGACGTCTTTAGAATACTTCGTATTTCCAGGGAGTTTAGTTATAATATTTTTGGCGCCAATTCTAACATTAGTCCGGAATTTATTTTTGTTCCATTTTACTCCATTTTTTCCAACATAAAACTCATTGCTACATTCCAAAGTTTCATTTTTTGTTTCTGTATCTGAACCACTACTCTCTATGGATGAATCATGATTACTATTATATTCTTCGTCATCAACATCTTCATCGTCTTCACTAAATGAATCCTCATCAGAAGAAACTGTTTCAAGAAGATTTCTCAATCTTTTCATCTCTTCATCGTAAGGAATATACGGCACCATGCTTACAACTCAAGAAAAACCTATACTAAAAGCTTGAAAACGAGAAGTGTGAAGCGACTCACTGAGAAACGCGAGTACACGCGCGGGTATGACATGCCCGAACAATGCTGTTCCTAAAAAACCGTTGCACCTGTCACCTCAGGAATTTCCCCCATTTAAGTACGCGACCTTGAACTCAGCTACACCAAGTTTCGTCCTTTTATGAAAGAATGGGTGAGAAATATACAAAAAGAAAAATGCGCGTGGGTATGACATACCCGTTGCGTGTGCTCACGGGTTAAGAAAATAGGATTTTAAAAAACATAAAATATCCACTGAAAGTGGCTAAGTCTTGTTCTTATTTTAGATCCAATATTGCCTGAAATTGAAAATACTCGTTTACTAGCTACTGAGCTTGGTTTTATAGTTTTCATGGCATCAAATAACAAATTTAAGTTTTTTGTTCTTTTATTGGTAGCTTCAAATAATGAAAATTCAGCTTTCAGTGAGGTTCGATTTGTAAGTTTTTTTCCAGGGAACTTGTGAAATGATTTTTCCATGGCTTCTTTTAAAAAAGCATTGCTCTGATGAGTAGTTTCTTCGATTTACTCTTCATCAGAATACATAGCACAAGAAACAATTCTCATTGAAACTTCACTTATGTGCAGTGTAAAACAATCTCTTATACACTTAATATATAACAATTTTCATTCGGACATAGGTAAAACACAGATTTTGGAAATAAATCTTTTAAATATACCTGCTTTAGTTTTAACAACCCGAATTTTCTTTATCATCACCGTAATAACAATTATTCGATCTACAATCCATTTGTGAGTAGGTACATTATCCTTTACCTATAACACTAAATTACGTGAATATTATCTTTTTCAAATCTCCATTTATTTCGTTGTTGCAGTTCATTTAAGTAATTATGGTGCCATTTTTTTTTCCAAATCAACTTTACGATTCTTCTTATTCTCGCCCATTTCTGAAATCGATTTTCATTTAAATCGGTTAAATCAGGCTCAATCACTAAATATATTGATCTATTTATCAAAAACGGCGCAGAAGTTAAAAACTCGAAAATCATCTTCGTTAGCTGTTAACGGACACAGAGGTCTTGAATTTAAAATTCCCTCAATCTGTATAATTACTGTTAAGAACTCTTCATATGTTAAATTTTCTCTGCCTACAACTCTTTTAAAATGGTACTTAAATTATTTAATTGTAGCTTCCCAAAGGCCTCCAAAATTGGGTGGTATGAATTTCCATTCGATAGTCACGGCAGATAAATAATTAGCTAGAGTTTCATTTGGGATTTTAATTAAGTTATGAAGTCTTTATTTCTTTGTTGGCACCAACGAAATTTGTGGCATTGTCCGATAATTTTGCACATTTACCCCTACCAGATATAAATCTCTTTAACGCAGTTATAAAGTCTTCGAAAGTTAGATCGATCACCCTTTCAGTATGCATATCTAACCTAACCAATATATCAGTTTTCCCCGGGTTATTAAAACTGTAATAAGCTAGTGGTACCAAACTCGAAACTTCAATATTTACACTGAGTACCTGATCAGTAATCGGTAATTTTTTTGGGTACAAGTAAATGTATCTCTTTCTGGAAACTCCTATTTTTATTTGCGATTGTTGTCGTAACGCGACCTTTCACAACCATTGACGAATCATTTAATCAGGAGATTAATGTGTTTATTTTTTCGCTTTTTAGACCTAAGCGCTTCACACACTGTTCACGTAATAAACATGTCTGAGAACCTGAGTCCAATATACATCTCACCTTCTTCCCATTGCGAACTGTTATTTTTAATTAATACTCGTACCTCAATAGAACATCCTTCTCGAAGTGGACACGTGACCTGATTTTAGATTTTGTATTTCTTTCTAAAAATACAGCTCGATAGCTACTGCCAGAAACCCTGACCGGCAGATGGCGTTACACCTGCGGTTTACTTGATTTCTCTGGACATTGAACTCTTACTTACTGAGACACGTCTTACTTACTGATTATGTCTTACTGAGACAAAGTGTCTCAAATTTCTCGCATACACGTTCGCCTTTCGAGCGCTTTACTTAGAATTTTCATCACAAGACCCATTGTGGACACAGTTGATAGAAAAGGATAGTACTGTCTTATGCAGTAGAATGTCTGTATAAAACACATAAGTATCAATAGAACATTCTTTGTGTTAGCTATCGCAAAGCTAGAAGCGACGACAGATTTATTTTCGTTTGAATCCAGCGTCGGGGGAAAAACGGCACTCTCCCGCCGGTTTCATTTCCGGTTTGCAGTTCAAGGACATTCGATGAAATCCTGCAATCGAGCTTGAAAAATGCTGGCTTTATTGGAAATATCAATCAAAACATTTAAAACAGCTCAAGTATCACACATGAACAATGATAAATAATAAAAAAGAACAAACATAAAGTAAGAATCAGAATAAATGAACTTGAGAACAAAAATAAAAAGTTAAACGGGAAGAAAAGGAACGTAAGAGATGTCTTTACAAGGAGTTCATGAAACTCTGGCATTCCAATATAGTTTACTTCTCACCACATTTCTGAGACCCTTTATCTAGTTATGGGGATATAAGAACATGTTCTGCATTCATGATGCCCGAATTACAAATTTGGCAGATACTAGATGGGGTTTTTGACAAAACATTTTCCATGTGTCTTGAATAGAAAAATGAATTAATTTATTATGTGGCTTGCCACAGAAGCAATGAACAATTTCTTTCACTACATTCGGGGAACAAAAATTTGAAACATGCCTTATTTATTTTAACCACTCCTACTCTTTCAGGAACCGGAAGTTTTTTTAAATTGCGGGCATGAGTTTAAAGCGTGGACTTTATTATATTTACACAAATTACATTTAACACTTTTTTCTTTTTATAAAAACACATTCGTGACCTTTCTCTTGAAAACGCGAATTCTGAAACTATGCCCGCGCCAAGCCTAATCTGCGCCGTCGTGCAAATGTCTAGCGAGCGCCTTTATGCATTGATGATATTAATAAATATATATTAATATTTTAAATGAAGAATTATTAACATAATATGAAAAAACAAACAAAAAAATACGTTTTATCTTTTAATTTGTCTAAATATGCAAACATTTTGTGCTTTGTTAAAACCCCACACTCAAACATATTTATTGAAGAATTATACATACATTTATGTTATAAAAAGCCGCCCAACCGAAGGCATGGATGTTTGTAAATGTATAGTGTCCGCGTGGCATGGGGGGCGCTCTAAATATGCGAGGCGAAAGCCCTCTCGAAAGGTTGATAAGGAAATAGTGCTGGGAGACAATCGGACCCGTTACCCAGAATGCTCTCCATCAAAATTGGGGGGCGAAAATCCCACTGTCACCTGTAAGGTGCTCAAGGCTGTTGCCAACGGCAGGTGTATCCTGTGCTCCTTGCCTCGAGGAATTTCGTGGGCTGGGGCTGAATATAAGTCAGACAAGTGAGCGTTATTTGCTGAACACTATTTTTTATCTTAAAAATAAAAACAAATTAATTTAGATATTTAATATTTTTGCACTGAATAAATTGTTGTTCGCAGCGTAGTTTACGACAAGGTTAAAACTGTGATTACAAAGGGCACAAAAATGCTGTAGGACTGATATCTAGGGATATATCCAAAATTCTTTTTGCACACCGCTATGCTGTTGACAACGGTATAGCTTATTACATTTCCTCCAAAGTTGAACCGGCAATACTACATTTCCTCCAAAAGTTTGCAAAAACTGCAGTACATGCATAAGATCTATATTATTTATATCGCTTTGATTTTTATCAGTTAATGGTTTTTGCCGTTTTTGACACAAGTTGAGCTAATCTTGTAAATATATGTGAACGAAAATACGTATATAAGGGTTGCTTAGTCCTTATTTTGTGTCTACTGTTGCAATGGTAGTAATTTGTGCAACATGTATTTTTTTTGGGGGGGGGGTAATTTTTTTTTGACTGCTTGTTATTATTGTTATTCTACATAAAAAGGTAAGTGCAGTTACATATTATGTCAAACTTAAGTTAGCTTTTTAATTCAGAAAAGCGACGATTTGAGCATGATTACTCAAAAAATGTTTTTTTTTTTTTTTTTTTTTTTTTTTTTTTTTTAACATGAACCATTTGTTTATTAAACTAAAAATTATTATCTTTTGAGAAGAAAGGATTGACATGCTTACGGAGTACCACTGAATTTAAAATCTACCTTTGAAATTTGAAGAAGTAAAAATATACAAGGTGTATTCTGAAATTAAAAATTGGCCATTTTCCGAGTTTTAGCTTATATGGAGAACGGAAGGAAAATGTTTAGTTGCTTCATTAAATCTTAAATACATACTTTAAATTTGATTTATTTACTTTGTAAAGACATTAGAATTTTTGGAAACAAGCAAGATGAAAAATTAGCAAACGCCTTCGCTGGGAAGCGAACCACGGACCTCTGAAATATAGGCTTAGTGTGCTGACCATTACAACACGAAGGAAAGGTGGGAGAAATACCTTCTAACTTTAATAAACAAAAGAGTACTCCCACCTCCTTGAATTGTTTGGTATTTATCTAATAGTTCATATATTTTCCTAGCAATGGTTTAAGATGTACTTAGTTTTTTTCAGAAGTAAGGTAAAATATTTCAAACGGTGACGAGTGTTTTTAAAAAGTGTTTTACGCAATAGTTATTATAATATTTTATTTATTTATTTTGTTTTTACTTCCGCTTTTTCTGTTTTCATCTTCCCCGAGATGTCGGACAAAAACAGAAAAATCTAAGTATCAGAATGCAATGAAGAATAAGAAAGTGAGAGGAAGACTTAATAAACCAGAACTTTAAAATTACTCAGTTTTTCCAAAACCCAGGGAATACCCAAGCTAACGCTACTAGCATTAGTTGTCCATCAACAAGAAAGATTTAAAAGGGTTTAGTTGCTAAATTCTGCTGAAAAAAATTCTGTTTATTGTTTTTGTTGCAAAATTTTTAAATTTCA
Organism: Stegodyphus dumicola; assembly: GCF_044657685.1. Taxonomy (NCBI): domain Eukaryota; kingdom Metazoa; phylum Arthropoda; class Arachnida; order Araneae; family Eresidae; genus Stegodyphus; species Stegodyphus dumicola. Next base: position 44,808,485 of record NC_140776.1, read on the forward strand.
GCTACGTAAAACTGATTAGTTCTGAATTTAACGACTGAAACCACTTAAATGAGCACTTAAAATTTCATGAAAAAAATAAAATTCATTTCTGAAATCTACATCTTTCCGATTTCTTGGAACGATTACGAAAGAATAAACCTGTTGATTCGGAATTTCAAAATATATTAAAAAGACTAAGCATTGGCGCGATGTATTTGAAAGAATTATCTATGCCGTTCAGTTTTTAACCAAATAAAACTTAGCCTTTTCGTGGTTCCAGTAACAAGTTATTCGGAATAAATAATAATTTTTTATTCATGTCTGCATATATTAATCAAATTCAAACTCAAAAAAATATGCTTCATTACCTTGAAGATAAAAATTTAAAATGGAATAATTAGCTTATTAGAGGAAAATATAAAGCAAATTGTTTTAAGTAAGGTCAAACAAGCAAAGTATTTTTATATTTTACTTGATTGTACCCCTGATGCCAGGCATCAAGAGCAAATATTAATTTGTTGAGTATCTTAATTTAGAAAATACAGATATGAGTATTGAAGAACGGATTTTAGTATTTTGTGTTTCAACAGATACCATCGGTAAAGGACAAACAACATTCTTATTAAAGACTTTGGAGGAAACTGGTTTCGATATTAGTAATTTACACGGCGAATACGACAATGGCTCAAACATGAGAGGCAAAGAGTTTTCAAATAATTAAGCTCAAATCGTTGCTTTTCCGCATTAAAAAAAATTGATCTAAGTTTAACATAATATGTAACTGCACTTACCGTTTTTATGTAGAAAAACAATAACAACAAGCAATCACAAAAAAGATAAATGTTGCACAAATTGCTACGATTGCAACAGTAAACACAAAATAAGGATTAAGCAATATGTCGAATGCGTGTACCCTTACATACGCATCGGCATCACGTAGTTTCACGTTCAAAAAAGACAGAAGAGAGCACCAGCGACAAACTCCTGCCCTGGTTATAACTTTCGGTGAAATACGATAGTGCATTAGGAGGAAGGGGCACTCAGACCTGGCAAGCTCGAGACTTACTTAACACAGTTTAAAAGCCCCAACCCCTAGAGGCGATCCAAGAGGCCGCTAACCTATCGGTCAGGCCGACGAGCTTAAGGCTAAGCTGAGTCGACAGGAATACTTAGAAACTCACGTTCCACGTCCACGTTCTGGAGGAATGGTCAACAGAAGCCCCAAATCCGGAAAGCAGAACGAAGTCACTTAAACACTGTCAGACGGACTGGGTTTCCGTGTTCGTAAACGAACACTTACCCTCTTAATTGACCGGAACTCTGTTCTATTTATCGACAATAAATTACTCATTTACAAGACCCTTTTGCGTCCCATTCTGACTTCCGCCTGCAAAACTAATCTGATGAATCTCCAAGTTCTTCAAAATATTGTACTCAGGCAAGCGGTGAACTGTCGACGGTTCATTCGAAACTCTGCAGTTCACCATGAGCTACATATTCCCGAACTCAACTGTTATGTGCCAAAACTTGCGGAGAACTTTTTTAATAAGATCCCGGAAGTGTTAACAGCACCATTCCCGTGCTCTCCTATACTAACCGCAAAAGACCGCTTGCGGTACTAAGATACCTCAACAACTAACTTTGCTTATGTTTATTGATTCATGCAACTAGTTAGTCTAGTTCCTGTCACCTATGCCTCGCTATTACACCATATTATTCCTGTACATCATCCCACTACAAATTGTCTTTTCTCTGGAACCCTTGTTGCTTGTATATTTTCCCTGTAAATATTGTGTATTTCTAATGTACCTGTAATATTATGATTGTATGTATCCCACGTCTATCACGAAGTTATTAGGACTCTCATATACTAGAGCAATACTAGGCATTTCTTTTTGCTATTCTGCCATAATAATTGCACATGCACTACGTTTCCTACTTGCATACTTACCTTCGCCTCAGGCCTGCTGCCGCGGGTGTTTTCGTTCAGACTCTGCCATATGGTCTCCTGCATCTGTTGACTTTCGTATCCCGTTGGACTTCTGTGTTATTTTTGATTTTAAGTGCTTGTACAACTCAAGGACTCGAAAATCGACTACCATTACGCCGGGTTAGCGATCATACGCGGGCAAACTTTTCTGCGAACTGCTTCGAGTTTGCCTGAGCCGACGGACTGGGCCACCAATCCAGCCTGTCATGGTATACAGATGTCGTCTTTAGGCGCCCCCAGAAGGAAACCAAGAAAGCATATGAATATACAGTTTTGAGGTTCCAGGCACCCACTGGTAATCTCAAGCAGTTTAAAGGCTCGCTGAATTCGCTAACTCCACAGACGGGGGTGTTTTGCCCCGGAGAACCATGAATATCTGACTGTGTAGCTCAACCACAACCAACGGAACGGACGAGATATGGTCCCTGCCAAGCTTGAAACAGCCATCGCTAGCGATGACTCCAGTCCTGTGCAGACTGATTTTAAACACCCGCCGCCGAGACTGCCTAAGTACAGATCCTAATCAGTAGCTTCTCAGGTTTCACCTCAGTTGACACCCGGAGGAGCTTTCAAATATGACAAGAATTTTACTGTTCAGACAGGCAGTGAGACGAATTGCTTGTTTTAATGATTGCCCAGCGCCTTTATGACTCGGCGCCGTCGTGCCCTGCACAACCTTGCACCTATTGTCGGCGCCGGCTGTCTGAAACTTTTGCTGTTCGTGACCTTCATGCCATTTAATTTTGTTTCCGTTAGAAGGTTTCGTATATTCACTTTTACCCTTTGAAGTTAAATATATGTCACATTCTCGTCTTAGCCGTTGTGGTTTAAAATATGATTCTCCTTGTTTATTGCAATATGTGTCATCAATTCGCGATCAAGTAAACCGAATATTTTATCTGATACAATTAATTCACATACTGATTTAAAATCACTCAGTTTAGGCAACTGACAATAAATACTCAAATGTAGCAATTAATCTTGACGCTAATTGTACATAACTTTCTGAATGTAATTTTTGTGCTCTTTGGAAACTTTAAATACTCCTGCGACGTTGGTTGAAATTCTTTCAACATTATTGTTTTAAGCTTATTATAACTGCGTAAGTCTTCTTCAGTCAAATAAACCATTAAATTTTTTGTTCTCTCACCCAAAATATTTAAAAGAATTTCTGATTTTAGTTCATCGGACACACTTTTGGTTTTAAACGCTTTCTCAAAGGACTGGAAAAAAGATTAAACGACTCTACTCTCGAAGGTACTAGGATGCATAGCGTTTTAATACTTTTAATTAAATTTTCTAAACTCTCCTCTGTCGAATATGACTTATTCTAAGACAACTCCTTTCGCATATTCGCGATTTCAAGTTCTTTCTCCAAATGCGCTACTTTGATTTTCTCTAATTGTAGCTTTATTTCGTTTTCAAGTTTTTGTAACGCAAATTTTGACTCGGTTTCGGCTTTGAGTTTTTTCGCTTCCTCAAGTGCATAATCAGCTATCCTGTTAACTAACTCAGGATCGGTTTTGAAAAACCTTACTGTTCTCTATCAAATTCTTTAAATCAACTATTTTCGTGCTTTTCCGCAATGGTTAGACCTAATTCCGCAGCTACGAGTTTTAACTAATCTTTCCTCAATTCTGGAATTACAGATCCTTTACTCTAATTACTAAAAGCTAAATAAGGAAACTGCTCTTACCTCAAATCACTGGGATTGCTATAATTGTTTATTGATAATTTAAATAATCGAATTCGCATATCACACACACAGCAGCTCTCAGCAATTCTTTTCATCTCTGCCGCGCGTGCGCAGCTGCTTTTAGAGCATGCGCAAACACGCATCTTCTTAATCTAATTCTGAAACTTGATAAAGACAATTATGTCGAAACGTTGCGAAAGAAAATATAGATTATTTTAATACCCTGTGTTTTATTTAAAATCCCGTTAGACAGAAGCCAGAACTTTTAATTTTACATTAATTTTTGAGAGAAGAAATGTATATAATAAAGTTGAAGTTTTAAAAATGTAAAATAGAAATGTTTCCATTTTTCACTTTACAATATTAAGCGAACTTGTAGTGACACGAGTGACACGGGACGAATTGCACATATGTATTACTAACATAAAATAAATTGGTTAGACACGTCTTTTTCCACGTAGCTGCACAATGCACAAGCACGTTGAAGAAATGTGCTTGCTGCCAGTTGCATAGAATGAATAGCAAATCAAATAAGCTTAAAATTAATTTTTACTTAATAATATCAATTCTTTATAAGAAAACCGGTTTTCGAATCTGACAAATTTACTTAAAACCGGGTTTGAAAACCCTAATAAGTACACGGAAATGAAACGAGGATGTGTACGATCTTTCTAGCAGTCTTACTGAGTGTTGTATAACATCCCCAGCAATCCATAAATATTGCCGAGCTTTCCGCAAATTTGCTTGTAAAGTTTTTACTTTCTCATTTTCAACTACGGACGGCTATTTCGTCCATAGTTTGTTCCTGAAAGTATTTGCGAATGTCGAATAGTACGAAAGCAGAGGGATGTAAAAAGATATGCACCAAAAATTGTGTTTTAAAATATTTATTTATAAGTGTATATATAATGAAGTTAACGAGGCCTTTTAAGTGCTTTCGGATATTTTCTTTATAAACTCGCCAAAAGTTAGTTGAATTTCTCAACTGTTTCTTCCTCATTTTCATTGTTGCTCAATTAAGTATTCATTTGACTGAGGCACTGAGATTCAATCAACTCATGAATATCTTCATTGTTGACATCCAATTTTAGTTATTCGTTAGGCTAGTTTATCTGTTACAGCTTCCGGTGTTTCTTCAGAACTTATAAAATTACTCATCATTCGAGGGCATAACTGTTTCCAGGAATCTTTGATTGTCGACTTCCCCCCCCCAGCCCACGAGTTTTCAGTATTGTTTATTGGGTTCCATATGTTATAGTTCTTCCAAAAATCTGTTAATGTCGGCCCATCTTTCCTGTCAGTTGCCTTGATGGTCTTGGTTATTATTGTCCACACATAATATATTTTAAACTTAGCTATTGCTGTTTGGTCCATGGACTGTATGAGGCAGGTAGTGTTGTTACTGCCGTCAGGTAGCGTTGAAGCGCATAACTAGACTTTGTACTTTTTGGCAACCCTACTTGGGTTGCACTCTGTTCTGAAGAATTGTAGCAAAAACCGACTGACTCGGTAACAATGATTTGAACTCTCGTTTGAGAGTAATTTAGAATAGTTAAAATTTTGTAAATAAATTTTGTATATAGTTTTAGTGCGTGTGCTGATGTGTTCACATATTGAGTGATTTTATTGAACCGTATTTTGCACAGTAAAATTATGACTAACCTGCATTGAAGCGAATTATTATGAACAGGATTAAGACAGGATTCGAATCAGAACATTGCAGGTAGTATAGGGAGGAAGGAACACAACACTGATTTCCGGTTGTAAATTTTGCTAAGATCTTGGGTATCCTGCAGCATGGTCTAAAATTAATAATGCTTTAAATTGTAAGAAACTGTCTATTTTCACAATATTGCTAAACAGTCGGCACGAAATAAAAAGTGGACCTATCTTTAAATATTAATGCAGTAACTTGGGCATTTTTATTTGATTTCCGAACAATTGGAAACAATTCTTTCTCTTTCAGTGCTCTGGCTTTTTTTTTTCCGTTTGGTAAACTAACAGTAAGTTCAATTTTAAATCAACTGCTAAGTTTTCACCAAAAAGCAATACCAATCGGTTTTGAAAGTTTTATGTCCAGTGGGGCTACCTAAGTTGTTTGGAAGTTTTATGTCCAGGGGTATTCAGTTAATAAAATTTTAAAAGCGTTTGGAATTAGTCATTAACTAAACAAGATAAATCTTTGTAACTGCAAAAAAGCTTTAAGAAAATCCAATTCACCAGTCAATGGAAGAAGCTTTTCGAATGGTTTTGGCAGACCCAAAGTCAAAATTATAATTAAATTTCCAAATATTACTTCTTGAAGACTTGCTAATTTCGCCTTTTCGGACGTAAGATTCCTGTCCCTTGACACGAAATTTAACGTTGTTTTAGTGTGGCTGTTTGTATGTCAAACCATACTGACAAGATATACTATAAATTCTCTGTATCCAAATCATACTGACTAAAGTATACTAAAAATTCTCATTCAGAAGTAGAATCTTTAAGAATCGAACCATGGATTTTTATTGATAGACGAGAATATGACTTGAAAATTGAACTTATGGCGAATTCGTGCAGTTTTATAATTGACGGAAGGAGGAAATAGAAGCACGACAAGGATATTAACGTTATTTCTAACAGCGGAAAGTCATCTTTGAAGCCCCCTCCCAAAAAAATGGTTAGAGTAGATTTTAAGGTACCCCCTTGTATTGTGGCGAAGTTGTTGTTTCATTTATGGTAGTTGAATGTTATGGAAACCCTATTGTGACGTAATCGGGTGCATGATTCTGGGAAATTTTGAATCCTGGGATGTTTTGTAAGCGCTTTTGTGTTGTGTTTTGGTTTTATTGTTTAGACGGTAGAATGGCTGAAAGTAGTAAGATTAATTTGAAGTTTCTGTACAATTTGGAACGAAAGGGAAAAAGAGCATTGACTGGCGTGTAAATGAAGGTTTACTTAGTAGCCATTATAAGTGTCCTGTATGTAGGAAGGATATGCGTCTAGTCGAACGTAAAATCCGTTTAGATGGATTTGAATGGGTTTGTAGGAAGAAAGATTTAGATGAGGTGACGCCTGTATACGGATTCGAGTTCAGATAATTTTAGGATGCTGTTAAGGAATTTTGTGTGCCCACAGACTAAAGACGAAGGAACTTCTAAATGGTGTAAGTGGATATTTGCTTCTTGTAGTGCTTAAATGTATAACGTTTTTCATTTTTTATGTTATTTTATTATTTGATTTATAGTTAGTTTATTGAGATTATGTATTTTTTGTTTGCCTGTATTGTAGAATTGGGTGCTCCTTTGACTTTTTAAGTGAAAATATATCGATGTGTACATGGACAAAGTGAAAGGAGTGCGCAATGCAAGTTTGTGCAATTATTGGATTTTTTTTAAGCGAAAATAGGCGACGTTTGCATGGATAAATTTAAGGGAGTGCACAATGCCATTTTTGTGCAATTCGAGGATTTTTTTTTAAAAGTGAAAATAGGTCGATGTGTACATGGATACCGAGTTTGTTAAATTTTGTCTTGTTATTTTGGCTTTGTGTAGCGGCGATTTTCGCGGCAAAAATCGCCGCGAGCCAAAATAATAAATGAAAGAATTGCACAAACTCGGTATCCATGTACCGCCAAGTTTCGCCAAGGGGTACCCTAAAATATACTTTTACCAAACATTTTTTTTTAAAGGTTTATTTCTCATGGGGTCATTGATAAAAAAGCCTTTAAAAAGTTTTCATCTTGCCATCAAAGAAAACATTCCGCTATTGGAAATAGCATTAGTCACTAATGATTAACAAAAAGTTTCATGTAAAGTCTGTGTGCAAATTATTTTTCAGGAAAGACAATGTGTGTGTTTGCTATAACGTAGTAATTTGTATCAGTATCGGTAATTCTGTTCCAAACATGAAATTGTATATGAGTGAAATGATAAAAAGTGTACAAGAAATGTATTGAAGAAGTGAAAAGTAAAAGTATTTTAATGTAAATTTGGGAAGCATTTTATTCAAAGTGAAGTATTTTAATGTAAATTTGTCTTCCCAAAATAAATTTAAGAAAACACTTGAAATTAAGAATCTGTTACATGCAATTCTGTTTTCTGAATTTCCCTTACATACGTTTGGTCATAAATTGTTTCCAAAATACGTTTGTTGCAGATACCGCCGGTACCCAACCCACGTTGCCAAGTTGGCTAGCTAAAAAAAACAATTTTAAGAACTTCTCATAGAAAAAAAGTATACAGTCAAAAATCGTTAATCCGGACTCGTCGGGACTTCGGCGATTCCGGATTATCGATTTTTCCGGATTATAGATCATCAGTTTAAATCTCGTAAGATGGCATGCAGAAATTCTAAAATTAAAATATGAAATCGCAATTTATGAAATAAAGAACAATTATGATCTAAAGGGTATCAAAATTTACAAAAAAAAAAAAAAAAAAAAAAAAAAAAAAAGCTTAATATTTATTTGTTTACTTTATTAAACATTTCTTTCAATGTAAGTTGTTTCGTTTTATGTGATAATACTTTCTCTTTAATTCTATAAACAGACATAATTTCTTGTTCAGTTACAAAGTTCCGCTGTTCAAGTCCCGTTAATTGATGTGCCGAGAATACCGACTAACTTGTCAATCGAAATTTTTTCGTTTTCACTAACCTCTCTGTCACATTCTTCATGTCTTTATCCATTTTTTGTTTGTTGGACATCGAAACATACTTTCGTTTTGTAGATCCTTTGGAACTTCCAGCATCGGAAATTCTATTAAAGTTTACTTTTATAAAATTGCTGTTATAGTCTGCAAAAAATAATAAGCGGGATCCAATTCGAAGATTAAGGAACAACGCAATCATTAACATTAACTGAAATAGATAATTAGATAATTTTACCTTACACCGTCCGTTATACATTAAACGCGCAGGCGGAAACGTATTCTGCACTTGCGCACACGCATATGCGCAGTAGTGAAGGTCTTACGCGCACGCGTAAAACGCATGTGCGCATGTGCCTACGCGGTGCATGCGCAGAAAGTTTTTAGCTTTGAGGTCCGGATTATAGATCATTCCGGATTATGGGTGCCCGAATTAACGACTTTTGACTGAAACACTTGAAATTAAGAATTTATTACATGCAATTCTGTTTTCTGAATTTCCCTTACATACGTTTAGTCATAAATTGTTTCCAAAATACGTTTGTTGCAGATACCGCCGGTACCCAACCCACGTTGCCAAGTTGGCTAGCTAAAGAAAACAATTTTAAGAATTTCTCATAGAAAAAAAGTATAGTTTCATAATTAGAAACAGTGTCTGAACTTTTATATCGATTCTATGGGCTGAATTCTGTCGGTTAGCAAAGAATTAGCATAAGGCTCAAGGGACTTTCCTTTAATGCTAAAGTCTGGAAGGGGATTTAAGAAGCCGATAAATCATAATTTCTGCTCTATTAAGAAATCTGATTTTGGTAAAAAGGGAAAGGTCATCAGAGGCATAATCATGAAATCTATTGTTATTTTCATAATTCTTAGGAGTCTCGGTAGTCCGTACTCTTTTCATTGTGCAACCTTACAGAAGATTCTATTTTAATCATTTTCCGTTAATGGTACTTACGTAATATTACACTCACTTTAGTCGCCGAATTTTCTAATTGTATCGAACTATGACAGCCATGTTTGTAACAATCTTTTCGCTCACGCAGCATAGCTATTGTCATATGTGTTCTTTTAGTTTTAATCCAAGTTTCAACGGTTTTCACACCAAAATCGTTAATATTTGTTGAGGAGAGGCCTAAAACTCAGTTTTCAAATATGTATCTGTGAGATTTGTCAGCAATGAAAGAAATTGAAGTAAAACTACCGCAAGAATACAGTACTTTGCTGCAAAATCGCTGAAGGCAACAATGATGATGTATTTCCTAGATAGTTAGGGCTCGAAGTTGTGCGAGACTCCGAGTTTGAAGAGTTCTGATATTTAAGCTAAAAAATCTGATGTGTACACCACATGACTTCCTTGTACGGAATATTAAATTATACGCATTTTTTCTTGCATTTCATTTAAACAAACACTATTGGATTGAATTAAATCTACTTCGCGACAGCGCATAAACCACAATAGAATAAATGCATTCTTTAAAATTCACTCTAGTATTTGTTAACCATAGCGACACTCTGGCGCTAGATTCACTTAACAGTATTATAGTTCGTTCATATTATAACTCAGAATGCACAAAATTTATATAATTTAAAGAATAGAATTATCTAATCGTTGCCACATGTTCTATTCAAATACTATAATAAAGCTAGAATGATGTATAAAAGAAATTAAGCAAACAAAACAAAAAAGAAACAGTTTTTCATAGACGATTGAGTATTTCTCATTCAATTAATTCAGTTCTCACTTCGCGACAAGTCAAAAAACATAAAAACTCAAAATATTTGTATTAAAAATTACGAAGTAAATCTTAAACACGTATTTCCTCGAAAAAATTCCTGAAAGGATTAAGCATGATTTAATTCGTAATAATAAATGAAGGCGTTATCTTTGTTGCCAAGCTTAGTGTCTCTAGATTGGCAACAAATCTACTATTCTGCTGTTTCAAATGTAAACAAATATATCCGCCATGTTATTTAAGGCTGAGCCGCTAAACAGCTTTTAAATTGTTGATAATTGTACAAATATTGCTTGCAGATTTACTAAAGGGGTTAAAATTCCATAATCGGGGTGAGCGCCAAGCTTGGCGAGAGTTTTTTTATTTGGCGCGATTTTAATTTGGTTGTAGTTTCCGGCTGTATGTTTTCTTGTGGCAAACCTAGAGCTTTATTTTGGTAACTGTAAGAGCGCGAATTTAGTGTAGCCAGATTTTTTAAAAATTTAATTTTGAAATACGGTGTTTGTTTTTAAAAGTTTACTGTTTAATATTATTGTTATATATATGTTTAATATTATATTTATATAAATATTTGCAGAAGGTTAAGCTGTTGTTGGTTGGAGAATGTTGGATTTCATATAACATGAAGTTTATAATTTATGAATGTTTCATTTAATTTTATTTAGTTAATTTTTTTTTTCTTTTTTTTTTTTTTTTTTTTTTTTTTTTTTTTTTTTAGTTTTGTTTCTTGCATGTGGCAATCGAAAGATGTGGAATATTTAAAGCTTTGAAAGAAGGTTGTTTAGTGTGTTGAATTCCACGACGATAGTAACTTGAATATTTTAGTTAGTTTATGATGCTGAATACGCATAATTTGCTATTCTGTTTACGTTAAAACTGACTTCGCAGTGCTCTGATCTGATAAGTGTATACATTTATTTACTCAATAATTATTTATAAGAATTGTTCATTCTACTATTTTATGATGAATTGCATATACAGTGTCTCACAAAAGTGATGGGACACTTGTGCTTTACAAAAGGAAACTGTAGTAAAATAAATTAAAAAAACATGTAAAAATTTTTTGTGGGTGTGTTTCATACTTAATTTAGTAACAATTATTACGTAACATACATTTTCTCAAAATATTAAAATATTAATTTAATAAAAATACAATTGTTTAGAACGGAGCAAAAAAATGGCTCACATAAGTGATGGGAAACTTAATTTTCCATCAAATATTTATCCAAAAATTTTACTTTTTAAAAGGTTTTAATATTTTGTTGGATTTCTTTAAATTACTTTCTTTAAATTTTAATTTCTTTAAATTTTTCTTTAAAATTCTCCCCCCCCATAGCACAAAACATCCTCAGGATGTCCTATTTAAGTCGCAATATCCCGGGACATACTTAGGATGTCCTAAGGATGTTGATTCTCAGATGTCCTGAGGAGATCGTAATTTAACATCCTGAGGATGTCTTATTTAAGTCGCTATGTCCCGGGATATGACAGGATGTCCTGAAGATGTTGATTCTCAGATGTCCTGAGGAGTTCACCAATTTCACATCCTGAGGACATTCATTCTGCATTGTCCGGAGGACTTTCGTTGTCAAATATTTTGAGGATATTTGTTCTCAAATTTACCAGTTTTAATTTTTTGACATTGCACATCTGAAACGTGCACATTATTTTATTTTTCATATGTATTTTACTAAGTTGTTTCTAAATGCTGTACATTAAAAATATTGCTATGATTGATGATTTATTCTTGTTATTTTGTTATTAATTTTAACTGCTATTTTTTCTGACGTTTTAAAAATTTATTTAGTCATGGAAAAGATTTTTTTTAATGGATTAGCATTTTCTAGAATATTTGCAAAATTCTAAATAACGTATATTTTTTTTATAAAAAATGAATAAATTACATGTATAATTACTTACAGATTACAAACCCTACTACAAATATAGGTAAAATTAGATATATATATATATTTAATTACGGAAACGATTTTTTTTTTTAAATTTGGGTATAGAGACATTAGGTATTTTTTTGGAAGCAGGAAACATGAAAAATTAGCAACTGCCTTCGCCGGGAATCGAAGGACGGACCTCTGGAATATCGGCCCAGTGTGCAAAACCACTACACCACGAAGACACGCTAGGTGTGGTGGTGGTGTATTTAATTATGGCAAAGCACACTAGGGCTATCTGCCTAAGGGGAGGGATGTCTTCGTGGAGGACTTTCTAAGGGAAACTGGCTCGTATACACGTTACACATGGGGAAAACCACGAAAACACCCATGCAGCCAGCCCGTTCGCGGCATTCGAACCTCGGATCGCACTACCAGGGTTCAGCGACTTTACCGCTCGGCCGCTGGTGGGCCGAAGACACGCTAGGAAAGCGGAAGAAATACCTTATATTACTTCTCTTTTTAAAGGCCGACTTTTTTTTAAGGGGATCCAATCACTAAATCCTGGGTGTGGATATACTTCATCCAACACCTTTTTAGTTCGGGCGCCACTGTAGAGACATTAGGATTTTTTGGGGAAGCCGTAGAGATGAAAAATTAGCAACCGCCTTCGCCGTGAATTGAACCACGGACCTCTGAAATACCGGCCCAGCGTGCAGAACTATTACACCACGAAGGCACGCTAGGAAAGCGGGAGAAATACCTCATAAGGAAAATTTTTTTCCTCTAATTACAGGACAGAAAATGTTTTTCAATCGCGCGATCTGTTATTGATATTGAATTACAGTCGTGCGATAATTTCGCAGTAAAGATACATCTCTGATGACTATCCAAGATTCTAGAAACTTTGGTCTTATATAGAGATGGTCGTCTTATAGAAATAATGCTTAATATCAATATTTATTTATAATCTCAGAACTATTGGTCACTTTCAGAAGTGGTCGTTTGAGAGGCGATACTCTATATATTTATTTACTGATACTCTCAGATTCCAAAATTTGTTTATATTCTCAGAAATATTGGATGGAAGGTGGTCGTCCCATACATGCAAAATTTTACATTTCATTAAAAATGAATTCGGCATTATTTAACTATTTCCCTATTAATTAATTAATTAGATAAAGAAAAAATTAGGAAATAGGTTTATTACGGAATAATGTAGGAAGTTCTACAGAACTATATTCTTTCGCGTCATTGTACATTGTATCCGGCAAACTACTAGTTCCTCGTATTCTTCCGCAAATCCGTAAACATCTGTCTGATTTGAAACGAAATCCAAAATGGCTGCGCCATGAGGTTAACTTGTATGGATATTTCTTGTTGCATGAAAGGTAAGTTCAGTTGCAATACTTGTATGTTTACTTTTTTTGCTTTTCGAATTTGTGTTATTTATGTCATTTTGACAGTTAAATGTTTCACAGCTTTATGAATTGTTACCATTCTGTCGTGAATTACGTGTATCTCAATGGCTGGCTATCTTTTCAAATATCTAATTTGCCCTGCTATCCAAATCTTTATGACTGAATTTTTTTTAGTCTAGTTTATGCATTCAGTTTCAAAATAATATGTGTGATCAGATTGCTTATTATTTTATTGCAGCAATAAATTTATGTTAAATAGTTTGAACAATTATATAAAAATAAGAGTTTGCATTGTTTTGTCCAAAATATGTATGGTTGAAACATTATCTTAATCTAGTTTGTAATTCAAGTTTTTTTGGGGGTACTGTTCTGTTATTGGGACCAGAATCGGAAATGTATGAACCTGTGTTCGTAAGTATGTGCATAGATGTTTGAATGTAGACACACACACATACAAATATACAAGCATACATAAATACATTTCTGAACCCGGTCCTGATAACAGAACAGTACCTTTTTTTAATCTTTTTTGAATATTTTATAAAATGATTAAGCATTTTTCAAACTGCATATCATTTTAAGATTCGACTTGCAGGAAGACAAAATATGGTCATTCAATCAAATGCTTATGATTGCTTTTAACATTTTCTCATAAATATTGTTTGCATTTTTATTGTATTTTAGATACTTTAGTTATGTAAAGTGAACATGAGAATATTAGGAAAGCTGAAGAATATGAATAGCTACCATAATACATGTATTTTTTCATCGAGCCCATTGTTTTAGAAACCAATGCACCATTATTATATGCTGGCTTATTTTATAGTTATATGCAGTTTAATTTTATGTTCATGTTACTGTAGTATTGTCATTATACGTAATAAAAGTATTGATAATTTTTGTTGAATCTTGCAAGTTGCCTAACATTCAGAATTATTGCTTCCGAATTTTACTGATAGGTTTTTTCGAGTTGACATAATCTGTCTGATAAATAAAATAAACTGGTGTTTAAATTATATGCATTTCTCTTAATGTTTCATTGAAAGTGAGATGGAAATACAAATGCTATCCAGAAAAGTGAATTCTTTTTGCCTGAAATAACAAACTGTACTAAATGATTAATGTTTATATCATTTTAGAAATGTCAATATTAAAGTTTCTCCCCCTTCTCTTCTTTGATTTTGAAATAATTTATAATAAAATAATGTATGCATAAGTTTAATTAATGTAAAGTGTCATTCAATAATATAATTTATTTTTGCTGATATTTTTATATTTCTTATCTGGGTTTTCTTTTGGTGTTAGAAGGAAGGAAAAGATTGTAATGTTTTAATTAAGGAAATAATTAAAACATTACAGTCTTTTAAATAACACAGTTACAGTAATGTTTATTGAAGCAATCAGTACTGTGTGATTGAATAATGTTAAAATGCATTGTTCATAAGGAAATTTGCTTATCTTTGTGTTATAGATTTTATTTTGACACAAGCTGAAATTTGAATTATTGGAAGCACTTTGAAAACCTGAATTATTTCCTGAATCATTAATCAGGCCAATATATAACGTACAAATTTTCATACAAAATTATTTCGAGCATATTATAAAGAGCTCATTTAATTTTATTATTTGTACAAATTTTAGACAAAAGTAGCATGTAACAGTTAAAGATTTATTGAAGCCTACTTGTTACTTGTGGTAACAAAGAAGTGTGAAAGATATTGCCACATTAGCGAACATGATGATCATTGATGCTTAGTTTAATAATATATTGAGAAATGCTGGGAACTTTCAGAAGTAGACATTTCGGAAATGATGGGCTTGATAAGAAATTTACATGGTTTTATTATTTATTCTTTAGTTAAGAATGGATTTTAGATGTTCATGTGAAAGAATTCTGTTTAATTATATGTGAAAGAATTGTTAAAGTTTGGCATTTAAAAAAATGAATTAATAATATGCAATTATCTTTTTATTATACATATATTACTATATATTTCTAATGCGCTATGTAAATGTCAGTGCTAAACAATTGAGATACTATTGTCAGGACAATCTTTTCTTATACATGAAAAATTCTGATACTTTCTTATCATCTACCCTCACAGCTTCAACTTAAGCTAAAACAGCAAGAGTATGCACATGATAATAGCAAACTATGAATATGCATACCACACACATGTATTTACATGCTTTATATTTAATCTTTATTTCTGAATAGTATTCCATTCGATGAAAAATATGTGAATATTGACCCAATATATATATTTTTGTGTATGTGCATCCTAAAATTTCTTGTTTCTTATAAAGTGCTTATTTGAATTACTACTTGTGAACAGAGCAGTAGATATGAACCATAAACTAACCATTTTGCCAATTTTCACAGCTTTGCAGATAGTCAGAAAGCACCAAAATTTGTAATAATGTTAAGTTTAAATGATGTTTTATACTTTTGTGTTAATTTTTCTATTCTATTAATTCTATTACTGTGTTATCAAACTTTCTGCAGGAATTTCAACTGGTTGAGATGTTATTACCATGTGGAGAAGAATTTGGTTTTCAAGCTAGAAAAAATTGCAGCTGAAGGATTTTGTAGAAGGTCAGTCAAACTGGTTTTAGTTAATTATAATTTAATTTTGGGTGAAGAATTCTCAAATTTATTTATCATAAGTGTCTAAAGGTCTTCTAACTTAAATTCTGCTTGTTTTTGAAATTTTTCATGACATTCATTCTTTGATTATTATTATTTTTTTAATTTACTAACTTATGTCCAGGCACATAATGTTGCATTTAATGCCATACCTTAAATATTGTAAAATGTTAAAATAATACATTTCACTTAAAAATGTGGTTGTGACAGTAAATTTTCTGTTACATTTAATCATATCTATAAACATTGGTATACATCATTTTTCAATAATCTGTATATTTTGTGCATTTCTTTTACATCCAAGATCTGGCATATGACTTGCTTTTCAAACTGATAACATGGTGTAATAATGTAATCTAATGGTTAAAGTTTACTATGGAATGGGCTAAATTTAATAAATTATTCTTTGATAGAAATTTATTCATGTGTTCAGTGTGTCTCATCTCTTTAAATTGCTAAAGTAAATTTTATGTACTTGCATTTAGGAATTTTGACTGTATCAGAGTAATTTTATTTCAGTTATTATAACATGCAAGGGAAAAAATTCATTCATAGCTCCGTATTTAAAATTAGTTAGAGTCCTTAATAAAGAGGGACGTTTTGTTGTTTTTAATGTTGATAGAGTTTAATTCAAAAATATGCCACATTAAGGGTTACTTTTTAACCTAATTTAAAATTTTCATTACTTTAACATGTCCAATAATTGTTATTTTAACTTCGATATTGTAATAATATCAAAATTCCTTACTTTTTGATAGGTAATCCAAATGTAAAACAAGAAAAGAAAAAATTAAAATCTAGAAGTATATTTATTTCATACCTCTAACAAATAAAAACAACACAAGCACTTTTTACTGTCTATCTGCATAGTGTGGCATGTCCCGTAAGACTGAGATTTGTATGGTCAAATCCATGTTTCAGTTAAAGGAAAATGTATGCACAGTCTTCTGATTTTCCCTTCGAATAAGGATTCTGTTTATACTAGCATAAGAAATATATTAGTTAATGCAGTGTTATACATCAATATTTATAGACAATTATTGTGGCTATGTTTATTATAATTTTGTTCACTGTAATGGCTGTAGTGCCTAAACCATCATGCTGTGTAAACAAAACTCAAATCTTCATCTCTGCATACTGCTCCACTAGTGTTTAAACCACTGAAATGGTGATTATGGTAGAACATCTTTGATAAAAATTTACTCTAATGTAACCCTTGGCGAATCATTTCTTTTTTTTATGTCAAGATCGTCACCTGAGAGGATCGGCACCAATTTCAAGGTGGCCGCTACACAAAACCAAAATAAGAAGTCAAAGGCATACACGAACTCTGTGTCCATGTACACATCGACCTATTAAAACAGAGAACTGCACAAACTGGGCATTGTGCACTGCCTTAACTTTGTCCATGTACACATTGATCTATTTTCACTTTAAGAAAATCAGAAAGTTAAAAATATCATAGTTACCAGAAAAAAATTGCCACTGCCTAACACACAGACAACCAAAAATACACAAACAGAGAGGAATAAGTTACCAAAAATACATATTTCCTAACATAAAAACATTAAACAACAAATCTTCTAACAAAAATTAACACACAGAGACAAAAAAATAAATGAAACATCATTTTTTTAACATACCTTTTTTTTTCACATGCATATGTTTAGGCTTCCCACCACCATCCTCCAGGTAAGCAATTCAATTAAATTTTTCATCTCTTAGTCACCTCAGACATACTCAAACGATGGTACCCACACCAAAATAATAAATAGCATGTTCAAAATACAAGACCATACCACTTCCGTGCAACCAAACACAGCAATTGAAAAGAATGGTAAGAACCAAAAACCTGGGTCCGTACAAAAGGTTTACTATTAAAAAAAGTAGCCCAAAACTAAATTTATCACAACACATTGGCAATATTTGCAGAAATAACTCCTTTTTATTGACAAAAAAAAATTTTTTTTTTTTTCCAAAGGCTACTTTCGCCAACATTATCAACATTAGGGTTACCGAAAAACTTATTTGACACAACGGGCTTCCACATTTCACAAACAACCAATACCACTTTGCGATTTTTTTTCAGACAGAAGCCAAGGTGTACCATACAGTAAAGATTAGCCACATCTTCATTTACTACTGTTACAAGTACTTTGGTAAATTTCTGCGGTTAAATTCAAAAGTTTAAAATTGCATTAACATGATCAGATTTTATTTTCTGCACATAGCTAACAATTACTTATGAGTTGTCAGATAAATGTTACCAGATGCAGTTAATTATTTTTTACTTGCCAATCTCGTGAGACAAGTTTTTTTTTTTTTTTGCTCCTGCAAGACTTTACTTTGTGTTGCAAAATAAATTCATTCTCACTCTTTTTGGACTTGCCTACACATTAAATTTAAAATAGTTTTATGAATAGGTAAGATGTGATTATCATAATTTTGTTTCTCTCTTTATCTTGGCAACTTTATATGTTGATTCAGTATCCAGGTTACCTACCAGTGGCTGATTGATAAAACTGCTCATATGTTCAGCTGGTGGTTTGAGTTTATTTTCTGACATAAAAAATTTTAAAAGGCATCCCCCATGTTTATTTTACTATAATCGAAAAATCAAATAATTGCTACTCTGTTTATAGGTGCTAAATGTTAAAATATTTTAAATGTTTCCTTTAATTTGCATTCTAATAGTCATTTGTTTAAATTTAATTATGAATTATATTCACATATAGTAATTGTGAGTGTTTTTTTATTTTAGGTGCTGTGAGAGGCAATGACAGAGATCCAATTTATCAAGAGTTCTTATATATATATAAGAATACATGGATATAAGATTGTTTTTCATGAATTCAAATAAAATGTGATAAATTGGATTAATAAAAACTATTTTGAATTTTGAAAAGTGTTTTTCCTCTGTTAATCATAATATAGCGCCATAAATTTCTGAATGTGTTTATTTTTCATCCAAATAAATAGTTTTACAAAAATTTGTCATATTAATAGATATTACATAATTTAGCATTATTATACATATTTATTATAGCAGATTTAGCTGAACTACTTTTTTAGTCTCTCTGCAGATGAAGTCACAAAGGTAAGTGGTTAGATATTTTTCTGTATTCCCCATTAAGTAATTTTATCTGGTAAATTACCATTACTTATATACTAAAGGTGAAAGAATAAGCTTTCCTTGAAAATACAAAAATTTGCAGATATTTCAAAAAATTGGTATACGTAAAGTTCTTAAATTGCCACATATGCGAAACTGAAAATGTTATATATGAAATAGTTCATAAATATAAATATTTTCACTATTTTTTAACTATAATTCACTGCATTTGTTATATATAATCACAGTTTAAGGTAGCAGTGCTTTTCTCACTGTGATTTCTCATGTATTTTGATTCATAAATACACGTACATAAATCCACGTATTTTGATTTCTCTTTTGAGACCGAATAAAAACTGAACTAAACATTCTCGTTGACATTGAGAGTTGAATAAAAGCTCACCTCAAAATAAAATGAATTAATAAATTTATGGAAAATTTTACATAGCATATATTGAGCAGAAAGTGTAAACTGAATATACTTAATGGAATTAATAATTGGTGGAGTTGATTGCAGAATAAAATGCCTTAATTGCATGGTAAACAGTAGATCTTTTGAAGTTTTTCTATGTTGCGTAAAATGCAGATTTAAATTTTTGATATTGATTGTCATATAAATGGCAATTACTGTTTTATTTTGCTCTTAAATGAATGGTTAGTAATAAAATTATGGATGAGACAACCTTTAACATGCGCTAGAATTTACAAAGTTTAATTTGGTGCTGATTTCAACGGGTAAATTTCATTTTACTGAATTTTGCGTAAAATAATACCGATGAACCATTGCAAATTATTTTCAAAACTTTTTTTTTAATCTAAAAGGGCTATTAGTTTTGAAATGTGACTTCATATTGTCAATCGTAAACTTGTTTCGCTTTTCATTCAAGTCTTGCCATTTGGCAAAATTTAACATATTTACCTTTAAAATCTAATATATTATTGACTAACAAGCCAAGCTATTTAAAAGCATTACACACAATTCTTAACAATGCTTTTTTTAATTTTTAATCTGATTGATTTAAAATGCATTTAATTCATGATATATCTAATTGAAAACATTTTAATATTTTTACATAATTACATGATATATTTCTTCATTTTTCAAATATATAGAAGATATATAACTTTCTGGTGTCAGTATCTTATAAAATGTTTTGCTATTTCTACTGCCCCATCTGTATTGATAATCTATGCATTCATAAACTTTTAGCCTCTTTGAGTGACTGCTAAAATCTGAGGCCTTTCAGATTTTTTTTTTTAATTGTGTGAGCAGAAAGATAGAATTTTAGAAGAGCTTCTTGAGTTACCTTTTGAATGATATAAAGAATTGTTAACATAATGTCAAATTTTTACAACTAAATATTAAATATATAAAAAAGCCTGCAGCATTCTCATGTTACGAAAACATATTTATTTATTCTGAGGCTAGGAGTTGATTTAGTTTTAAAAATACAATTTATTTCTTTTAACAATTTCCCAACAGTGTCATCAAAACACTATAAATTCCTTACATGTTTTAAAGAAAGATGATTCATTTATGTAAAGATTATTAAATGGCTAATTTTATTATTCAATTTTTAATACAAATTAACTGATTTTGTAAAATAATTTAATTATGAATAATTCAATTTGGGGTCTATTGGATGTTTAAAAATGATCAAAAGATTTTTAATATCTTAAAAATAAAAGCAAAATTTTCAGTTTTAATATTTTTTATTAATAATTCATTTTAAATTCCTTGCTCAGTTTTAATATATTCACAAATTCAGATTTAAAAACAAAATAAGTTGTATAAATATTTTCAACATTTCTGATTTTTCCATAGCAACCATAGGAAAAGGATTTGAGACTATCTGTGTAAAAAAAGTAGGTTTTAGATCATCATACCTTCACATACTTTCACTGGAATTTTCCTCTGTATATATACTGGGATGTGACACTAAGCAGTTGAGAGTATGTATTTAAGAGGTTAAAGGGATATTGTAACTAGTGTTTCAAATCCTGATAACATCCCATACGCTGTCGGTGAGACGTAGATAGGATGTCCTAAGGATATACTGGGATGTGACATTAAGCGCTCAGGAGGATGAGTTTAAGAGGAAATTGGGATATTACGGGATGTCCTGAGGATGTAGTAAGTAGGACTTTTAAATCCTCATAACCTCCCATATGCTGTCGATGGGACATAGATAGGATGTTTTTAGGATATAATGGGATGTGCTTAGGAGGTTTGTGGGATATCCCGGGATGTCCTGAGGATGTAGTAAGTAAGGAGTTCATATCCTAATAACATCCCGCACGCTGTCGATGGGACTTGGTTAGGATGTCCTGAGGATATCCCGGGATGTGACATTAAGCACTCGGGAGGAGGTGTTTAGGAGGTTCGCGGGATATTCCGGGATGTCCTAAGGATGTGCGCATATCCCGCGAGCAACATCCTTGGGATATCCCAAGGATGTTTTTGTGCTATGTGGGCCACACCAAGATTCTACCGTCAGAACCAAATATATTAAATTTACTCTCATCAGCAAATATAACTTCATTCCAGTAATCAGAATTCTTATTTATGTTGGATTTTGCAAAAGCCAGTCTGAGTTTTCTATTCTTTTCACTTACGAAGAATTTTTTCCTGGCTGCTCTACCGTCATATCCAGCAGATTAAATTACTCTTCTAATAGTCTCAGGATTAACAATTACAATTACTCCATATAATGCTTGTAAATCAGCAGAAACTTTAGGAGCACTCATTCTTGGATTCTTTTTAATATTTCGAACGATAATTCGCTTTATTCCATTGGATAGTAGCTTTGATGGTCGGCCAGGTCTTCTTTTATCCTGAATCATATGATTCTTTTTATATCGTTTAATGATATTGAAAACTATTGAATGACTCAAGTTAACTGTTTCAGCAGTTTCTCTAATAGATTTTCCACGTTCAATATGCAAATTAATAACTCCTTATTTCGAATTTCAGGCAAAGTTTCTTTTCGTTTAGCATTCATGGCTGCACAGAGCTAAAAAACACAAAATTGCCAAACCAAACTGGAGAGAAATACTGCAGACGATTTTATAAATTATTGCCAATTGCTTTTGAGTAAAAATAAAAACCTCCAAAAATATTGTTATTGTAGTACGTAGTTAGTATCTAATGGTGTCCCATCACTTATGTGAGCCATTTTTTGCTCCGTTCTGAACAATTGTATTTTTATTAAATTAATATTTTAATATTTTGAGAAAATGTATCTTATGTAATAATTTGTTACTAAATTTAAGTATGAAACACACCCGCAAAAAATTTGTACATGTTTTTAAAATTTATTTTATTACAGTTTCCTTTTGTAAAGCACAAGTGTCCCATCACTTTTGTGAGATTTTGTGAGACACTGTATATAGGACTATGCTTTTACTTACAAAGCTGTTGGACTTTGTTTTACTCATCTAGTATTTTATCATCTCATTTTACTATTCTGTTTACATAAAATAACTACGTTTTACTACTGCAAAACTTAAAAGTTACTATTCTGTTTACGTTTAAAAATCACATTTTAGTGCTTTCATTTAGTGCGCCTAAAAAATTCGCCAAATTTGGAAGGCCAAAATAGTTTGGCGCCAACTTACCCGGCTTATGAAATTTTAGCCACTAAAGGTATAAAGACCTTAACCGGAAGGATAAGAACAACATAATTCAATCATTTTTAAAGCAAAAGATGCACAATTTACAAACATATAAGAGTAAAGAAACTGAGGTCACTGAGCCGGGGGTGGCTTGGCAAATGCGGTCAAGAGCAGGAGACTGACGTTAATTACGGAAGGGGAAAGTAAACGGCTGTGTCAGGGATCATAAGAGGAGATTTATTTTTTTAAAAAAAGTGTTTTTAGGTCTCATTCAGTATCAGTAGATCAGGAATAAAATCTTGAATGGAGCTCTCCTCTGTGTTTCACTAAGTCAGTAACGCGTACAAGGATGCACACGGTACCGGAATGGAGACAAATTACATAGGATACGAAAAGTTTTGAAGTGCTCTTTTACGTGTTTATTAAACAGCTTAATAATATTAGTATGCACTTTTGGTTTATCAATAAATAATTAATTAATATTAATAAATTAATAAATACGTTTTTTAATAAAATAGTACATAAACATATCAGTAATAAAGTATTTACAACTATTTTAGTAATAGTAATAATTAGTAAATATCCATATCATTAATGTAATTAATGAAAAGCATTTGAAACCAAAATAGGATTTGCATTAATAAATTATAGTTAAGAATAGTGGCCCCCATTGTTCTGATTATTATTGGAATAATTTAAAGATTAAATCCGATAGTAGCTTAAGATGGTTTTGCAGTTTGAAAAACAAGAATATAACTCATTTTGATTCACCTTTCTTTTCTTTATGATTGACGAATATCCGTTTGCCATACACGTGATCAAATAGGGAGTAAGTGTTTAATCCATAAGATAATAAGTATTGATTAACATTTCCTATAACTACTTCTAATTAAGGCTTCCTTCCTTTCCCCTTAATTTTGACTCGCAGCTTTTAATTGTAGACTAACTAGGATATGAGCATAGGATCTACCTTTAAAAAATGGGATTTTTTTTAAACACTGTGCAATGACAATGCTTAGTAATAATAGTTTTAGAGTCACTAAGAATAATTTTCTGGATTCCCATACTGATTTTTTTTCCAAGAGATATTAAAAGTTGCAATTGACGAGTATGAGCAATAATACATATACTATATATAACGTAAGCATACCATAAAGAAAAATGAACCCCAACAAAAGCTGATCGACTGTTATTGAACTCTAAAGAGGGGTTTATCAGAGGGAAAATGGCAATTAAAATTCCATTTAATTGATTTTAATTATTTATTTACTGTATCGATTTATTACTAATTGTAATGGATTGGAGTATTTATTTGAATATGAATTAGCTGAATATTTAAAAAAAATATTATGACTGCGAGAATAGAAAAAACATTTTTTGAATATCTGCTTTCTTATAGAATGCAGATGAATTCATTTTTACTCAATGAAAATCAAAATTTAGTAGCTGATTAATCTGTCTTGTATCGAGTACCTTAGTTCAGTGATCCGTATTAATGTGCCCTTTTTTAAAAAAGTTAAATGCTTCAAGAATAATTAGAAAAGAGGAAATATGGTGAAGCTTACAAAAAGTCTACGAAGTGAAGTAATTCCGTAGAATATTTTCTAACTCTTTATGATTAAATTACATTCAATTATACTTAATAAACGACATGTAAATATAATTTAATGTATATGTGTGGATGTGTGTGTGTGGCTTACTAGCAGCTGAGCGGTAAAGTCGTTGAACTCCGGCAGATCGATCCGGGTTCGAATCCCGGTGAACGGGATGGCTGTATTGGCGTTTTCGTGGTTTTCCCCACGTGTAACGTGCGTAAGAGTCATTTTTGCTTAGAAAGTTCTCCGCGTGGCACCCTTACCCTTAGGCAAATAGCCGTCGAATGCTTTGCTATAATCAAACAAACCAGACCAAACAATAGATATATAAATAAGTAGCTTAAAAAACTGCTATATTTTATGTATACTTATAAAGTAGTATTTAAATATATACAATGATTAAAAGAAAGGAAAAGTCGGATCTTAACTGATTGCATGTAATGTAATCCCTATAAATGCCTTAACAATTCTTTCTCACTTAAAGTCGTAACCCAAAAGGAGAACAAGTAAAATTAAACTTCAGATATGTATAATACAAAAAATACAAAATATAAAAATAAATTATATGTTTACGAAACCTAACTAACCATTTATATTGATATTACGGAAACATACGTATGGTAATGAACATTGTATAATAAAGATATTTTTCTTTGATATTTTATACCTTGTTCTATATTTTGTTCTGTTTATATATAATTATACATAGATATATATAATTTAAGGATTCCATATTAACTACTACATATAAAACCCAAAAGTGCACCAATAATGTATTTTTAGGTATTATTTAACTTCATTCTGAAGAATTTTTTGAAGTCTAGTTTGCGTTAATTTATTCATAAGTCTCAAATAAAAAAAAATTATTGTTTATATGTCATTAGAAAATTAACCAAAGAGCAGCGACCACAATGTAATTGAGAAACAGTCCTTAGCCGTGAAAAGGTTGAAAGCCATTCGGTTATGACTATTATCTCACATACTCAGCTACTTCGCATACATGGAACATAGCATTCGAAACGAAAAACTCAATATTTACTACAAATTCATTCGTGTAACAAATATCTGTCTTTCTACACCTATGGCTTTAAAAAAAGATGCTATTTATCTTACAGTTTATCGTTCAATAATAAATTTTCATTGTACAAAATTCCATTCATTAGAAAAATTCAATTTGTATTTTTTTCTGTATAAAACTGAATGTAGAGAAGTAACATGTTTAAACGGCCTCCCACATTTTCTCAAGACCCCGAGCAAGATTATCCCCTCCTCGTCGGCTCTCCCTCTGAAAAAAGGGATGGTAAATTTACGACCTGACCGCATATGAGGTGATTTCGGATATATAACGTTTGGTGCCGCTGATTGCAATCAAAATACGAGGTGCACATCTGCATGTTATAGCAGTCCTATATACAAAATTTCAACGTTCTGAGGCTATTCGTTTTTGAGTTATGCGAGATACGTACGTACAAATGCTACTAAAAATTCTCTTCAGAATTCATTTTAAAGCAGTTTTATAATTTTTTTGGAGGAAAAGTTTTATTTTGTATTTACGTACAGATGTCCTTCAAAAACATAGTTAAATTGCATTCGACAGCGGTCAAAATGGATATTTTCGTTGAAATATGCTGCCTGAAACTTTTCGCGATTACAATACTTCCTTTTTACTTCGTGCAAGAAAATTTAAAAAAAAAAAAAAAAAAGAAAAAAAAGGAGAGTACATGGGGAGAAGAATAATATGAAGAAAATGCCAGGGTTTCTCTAGTTTTTTTAAATGTGTTATAACAATTCTTATTTAAAAAATAAAATTTGTATGTAAAATTTCTGAAGTCTTTTTGATATGTTGAATATGTCTGCTGACTTGCGATAAACATTGGTAGTTAAGGAATCTAAAGTATCGAAAAATATCCGATTTACACCCGATAAGTATATTTTACCTTTTCATCTGTAAAAAATAGCCAAATAGCTCTAAAGATGGTTGTGTTGTTAACAAATAAATACCAATTGTGACATTAAATCATATTTCAGTGTCAAATATTATAGAAAAAATGTGAAGAGTTGCTTTTCCATTAAACAAGAATTGGAAATTTGAATTGTTTTAGAACTGCAATTTTTATTTCCTTCACAGTAAATTTAATTCTTTTGTTTTCGGACAGTAGTAAATTACAGTCAAAAGTCGTTAATCCGGAATCGTCGGGACTTCGGCGATTCCGGATTATAGATCATCAGTTTAAATCTGGTAAGATAGCATGCAGAAATTATAAAATTAAAAATATGAAACCGTAATTTATGAAATAAAGAACAATTATGATCTAAAGGGTTTCAAAATAATAAAAAAAAATAATAATAAAAAAAAAAACCACCACCTTAATATTTAATTGTTTACTTTATTAAACATTTCTTTCAATGTAAGTTGTTTAAGTTGCTTCGTTTTATGTGATGATACTTTCTCTTTAATTCTATAAACAGACATAATTTCTTGTTCAGTTACAATGTTCTGCTATTAAAGTCTTATAATTGCTGTGTCGAGAATACCGACTAATTTGTCAATCGAAATTTTTTCGTTTTCAATAACTTCTGTGTCACTTTCTTCTTTATCGGAAGCGAATTATAATGACGAGGAATTTTATTTAAATCATATCAAAGACGAAGTACATCGAGATGAAATACTACATTTAGTAAGGAATTGTAAGCCAAATAAAATAAAAACATCTGCTCTAAAGATAAGAATAGTGCTGACAGATTAATTTCCAATTCATTGCGCGCCGCGGCGTTTAGGCCTTACCCCCCCCGGTCCGCAGAGCAGCGTGAAATTGATAAACAGATTTCAGAATGGTTTGAGAAACGAAGGATATGCCTTTGTCCATTTTTTGCAGCAATTCCACTTTTTATGTAATGGACTTCTAAACATACTTTCGCTTTGTAGATCCTTTACATATTAGTAAATATATATCGGAAATTCTATTTGACATAATGGAAAGTTCAAGCTTACTTTTATAAAATTGCTTTAACAGTCTGCAAAAAATAATAAGCCGGATCCAATTCGAAGATTAAGGAACAACACAATCTGCAACATTAACTGAATTAGATAATTTTAGCTTAGCTTATACCGTCCGTTATACATTAAACGCACAAGCGTAAACGTATTACGCGCATGCGCACACGCCTATTCGCAGCCTTAAAAGTCTTACGCGCATGCCTCAATGCGACGCATGCGCAGAAAGTTTGTAGCTTTGAGGTCCGGATTATAGATCATTCCGGATTATGTGTGTCCGAATCAACGACTTTTGTCTGTATTATGAATGTGCTAAATAATTAAATGAGTAAGAGTTTAAGTACATAATTGCTAATAGTTAAATACATATTTTTTTCCTTAAGTACCTAATTACTAATCCATACATAATTAACTATTTTTTTAGCAACTATTTCACAGAAGATTGATTACATGTACACACAAGAGAAACAAAATACGAAGTGCGACGCCTTAGTGCCACTAGTAAAAACAAAATGCAATCAGGAGGAAAAAAGAACAATATACAATAAAGAATCTGAGCAACCATTTGTATAATACATATACAAAATTACATATTACTAACATTTAGGATCGCCCTTGCATTTACTGAAATTGGGGTCCCTAGTATCATAACAATAGTTAACAACCACAGGATTGTCCAGAAGTTCCTGTTTATCATAAAATGCCCTAGATAGGCGGCAATAAAAATCACAAAGATCCTCTATTCTTAACTCTTTACGAATTTGGCTATTCCGAATGGACCAGGGGGCATTACATATCATACGCAATACCCCGTTTTGGGCAGCTTGTAATTGCCATTTCAAACTTTTGCGCGAGTATGCCCAGATGAGGCATACATAACTAAGAATTGGACGCAACATGGTTTTGTAAATGAGCAACTTATTATCAATAGATAGAACACTGTTTCGAGCAATTAAGGGGAAGAGTGAAGCTTTACTAGCTCGAAACTTCCTGAGTATATGTGTAACGTGTGGGTTCCATGTAAGAGACTGAATCAATTGAGGATCACCCCAAGATAAGGGACCTGCTTGACCCAGGGAATGTCCACACCATACATTTGCAGGTGAGTCGGGAAATTATTTTGGTTGTTTATTGTGTTAAATTTCCTGTTTTTCTCGAAAAGGCGCCGTCTTGTGGACATTTTGGAACTATTTTTTTTTTTTTTTTTACCCCGAATTTCCGTGAGCGCATCTCGTGTATAGTCGTTATAGCCCATATACAAAATTTCGTTGCGTTCCGTTCACCCGCTTGCTCTGTAAGATGCCGTTTATAGGGGCAGTTTAATTATAACCACCGGTATATATAAAATTGTTTAGGCATCGCTGCATTACGTCATTACTCAAGTTGTCATGTGTTGATAAACATGCAGTGTTGAAAGCAAAATATAGTAAATAATGATTCGCCAGTTTGGCGTCAGGAATTTAAAATATTAGGTGTAAAATCAACGATGTTTCTATGTAGAATGTTTCGGTTTGAGATGTATGCAAATTATTGATAAATAATCAGGGTTCGTACGGTCCTTAAGAGTCCTTAGATTTTTTGGAATCGATTTTTGAACCTTAAAAGTCCTTAATTTTGGCCAAAATCAGCAGAAGGTCCTTAATTTTAATCATCTGAAATTTCTGTCTTCTTTTACGACTGGTACTTTGAGTGTGAATCAGCATTTTGAGGAATATTTTTGGCGATTCACTGCCGTATATATGGTTATCTTTTGAATGGATTCATGAGTTATAATTTGTTTCTATTCCTAATATAAATGATGGGATACTCGAGTTTCTAAGCAAGAAGTGAAACATTAGCATTTCGAAATTCATTTTTTTCTAGTAAAGAGCTCTTAAACAACTTTTCGCTTTTGGGGATGTGAATTATTAAACGGTTCTAAATTTGGCGACTTTTCAACATTTTGGCGATTTTAAGATTAGTTTCTATAGAAACTTTTTAATTCCGAGATCTGAGAATTTTTCGACGATTTTTTTTAAAACATCGCAACATTAATAAATTTCATTAATGTAATATATTGAAATTATATTTAAAAATTAACATTAAAATAAAACACTTTTATTTTTCGCTGTCGTATTATATGACAACTTGTTATACAATATTTTAAATCTTAAAAATAAACAAGGTATAATGCTATAAAGCACAATTTACGAAACAACTGTTAGCAAAAGCAAAATAAGCTATGTAATTAATTAATGTCTTGTTTTTAATTTTTTCATAGTAAGAGTTTTTCCCATGTAATTGTATCATAATATTCAAAATTCTCAGAATATGCATTAGTTTTCTCTATGAAATTAATTTTATACTTTTCCCTCCATTTTTTTTTCCAAAATATTTCTGTCTTTTTGCTGTTACAGAAATACTGGGATAAGTTTTTTTTAGGATTTTAGACATTGCAGCTTGGAAAGTTTAGAAAGATTTTAAGGCAAGATTTATAGACCCACGATTCTAGTAGATTCGAGAAATATTTGACAAAATGAAAAACGTCTCCATGGTATCAACATGTAATGGATGTATTCTACAGAAAGTTTGCAATGAATTTTTTAATTTGTGGCAAACATCTGGAAGAACAATATTGAATGTTTCACATAATATTTGAATGTTTTACTTCTGATACTAGAATCTTAACATGTTTATTTTCTCTATTTTTCACTAGACAGAAGCATGGAAAATATCAAAAATGCTTCTGATCTTATCACATGAGCAGGCATTAATATTTTTTAATGCACAATACACATAGCTGGCACTAGGCATTTTCCCACCTGATGCAATCTCTGTGTCTGTGTTTTATTTTTCGCTGTCATATTATAAAGTTTCATTTTTTCAACTTATTATATAAAATTTTGAATCTGAAAAATAAACAAGATATATAAACAAGATTGTGCTCTATAGCACAATTTACGAAACAGCTCTTAGCAAAAGCAAAATTAGCTATGTAATTAAAAATGTCTTCTTTTTAATTTTTTCATAGTAAGAGCTTTTTTCCATATGCATCTCAGAATATGCATCAGGTTTCTCTATAAAATTAATTTTACACTTTTTCTTCCTTTTTTTTTTTTTTTTTTTTTTTTTTTTCCCAAAATATTTCTGTCTTTTTGCTGTTACAGAATTGATAGGAATAATTTTTCTTTAGAATTTTAGACATTGCAGTTTGGAAGGTGTAGAAGGCAAGATTTATAGACCCACGATTCTAGAAGATTTGAGAAATATGTGACAAAATGAAAAATATAAAAAATGTCACCATGGTATCAACATGTAATGGATGTATTTTAAGAAAGTTTGCAATGAATTTCTTACTTTATGGAGAATATCTAGAAGAACAATGAAAACATAATATTTGAATGTTTTACTTCTGATACTAGAATCTTAACATGTTTATCTTCCCTTTATTTTCTCTACTTTTCACTAGACTGAGGCATGGAAAATATCAAAAATGCTTTTAATCTTGTCTTATGGGCAGGCACTATAGAGAGGAATTTTTTTTATTAATAAAGAAACTGAAAACTTACAATTTAAAAGATTCATCTAATATGTCTTATTGCATCATACACATAGCTGGCTCTAAGCATTTTCCCACCTGATGTGATCTCTGTGGATCCTAAATTCTGCTGCCTAGTGCCTTTCTAAATTCTGCTTCTAATGCCTGCTCTAAATTCTAAAAGTTTTGCTATTTCTAGATTTTGTTGTTCGGTGTGTCACTAAATTCTAGAAATTCTGCAACATCAGCTCTGTAACTGGCCTTCACTATATATATTTCATATTGCTTCTGAATGTTCATATTACTAATGAAATAAAATTAGCCGCTTTTTCTGTACATTATAAATGCATTTAGTGTTTTTAGAATAACATAAATCTTAGTTAAATCCAAAAATTCTAAAATGAAAAGGAAACGTGTTGAAGAAGAAAAACTGAATACATAATGGAAATTATTCTTCAAAGATAGGTGCAGTTATTATTATGTAAATTATCCAATTGTTTATGATTTCAACCTTTACTATAATTTCCCATTTCTATTTCCTCATATGATAGTTTATTGAGCCAGATTAAATTAAAATTAAATTGTATAATCGTTGACCACTAGTCCACATTATTAGTTTGAATTTGAGTGTTCTTGTTTAATTACATCACTGTGAGCTGTAATTGATTTTGTTAGCATCAGAACATGTCTTTATGTTCTAAGTTCTTTTTAAAAAAAGCGGCTTATTTAAACCTTTGTCTGATATTGGAGTTAATTTCAGGCATAGCGATAATATGCTTCACGTTTATCGAGGGTTTTGGACTATTTAACTTTTCCCAGATCAAATAAACCCTCATAGGTACATTGTGGAGAGGTTCACAAGTGAGGAGATAAAGCATGCAGAAACTAGTGAGTGCATTGGTTTGAATATTGAGACAAATCTCTAATTGTTAGAAAAGATGTTTAAAGGAGAAAGAAATTGATATAAACTAGCCAAAATGTCTGCGAAGGCTTCAAATTAAAATGATGGATAAATATCTTGTTGATTGGCAGGGGCGTAGCTAGAGTTTCAAGCGCCCGGGGACAACTGAAGAATTTGCGCCCCTTTTTGTGTGCCTAGAATGGAAAACATTTCATTAAAAAATTTCATAGCATCAATTTGGTCCCCCCCCTTGGATGCTTGGCACGGGGACAGATGTCCCCCCCTTGCTGCACTCTAGCTACACCGCTGTTGACTGGTGTTGTTACAAAATATAAATGTTTTGTAGCTTTTAATGTGTAATTAATTATCTTAATATCGTTTAAGAATCTGTGTCATGAATTACATATATTTTAAACTGTGAAATTTTATTAGCTTTTGATTTTAATAGGGCTTTTTTAACAAATATTGTTAAAAAATAAAATTTAATAGTGGTCATGTAAATCCATAATGACTAAGGTTATCAAACTACCTAACTTAATTATTTATAACTAACTGCTTACCCTTAAAAATTATCTCTACATAAGTGTGTTATTGCCTTTCATTAAAGTGAGTTATTGCCTTTCATTAATGCTCACTGTGGTCACAAGATAAAATATAAAAATGTAAAAATTCAAGTAAAACCTATTCAATGCATCTACTGAGACTTAAAATAATACAAAACAACTTATCACCTCTGGTGCTTTAATGGCTTATTGGAACCTTAAAGTATATTAACTGGATTACAAACCTTGGAACTGTAGATGAAGCTATGACACTAACTGCATCAAACAGAGCCTGACTAACTTTCAACACTTGCCAACTTTGCCTACATCAGGCCTTTCAGATTTGTTCTAATCAGCAGGTCTCTCTCTAGACAAACAACAATAGTGACAACATTCAGTCTTTTGTTATGAATCGTGCTGATTATGATCTTACTTCTCATTTTAACCTATGCAGTTTGACATTAAATCTACTTACTATTTACTAAACCTCTAGATGGACCAAGTATGTGACAAAATGAGACATTAAGCTAACTGTTAGTAAAACGTAAATGTCGCTTATCTTCTTTCAAATATGACCAACTATTATAAGTGTAAAATATTTAATGCTACTTGATAAATTACATAAAGTTTATTTTATTCTCAAACTTATTAACAATTATCTTAATTCATGTTTAGTAATAATGCGTACTACTTAGGGATCTATTTTATTTTTAGGATGGTATTACAAAAGTGAAATTTAAGCATAGATAATATCTTCAATAGAGTTTATTCAGTTCCCATTTGCTCATAGGTCCTTAATTTTTTTCATTAATGGTCCTTAAAACAGGGTTGCCACGCTACCCGGAAAACCGGGAGAACCGGGAAAAGTCAGGGAATTCGAAAATTGACCAAAAAATTCGGGGAAAAGTCAGGGAATTTAAGTATTTTTGTCAAAATCTGGAAGTCAGGGAAGTTCATACAATGATCCCGCCAAAAAAAGCGATTTTTGCGCCAACGTCGGAAGAGATAACTTTTTTGGCGAATTGCCTATCACGTGAGTGTCTGCTGGCATAGAGCCAATTTTCGCAGCTCCAATTTGATTACCTTCCAGAAAGGCAAAGCAAGTTTCCCGCAATGGTTTGGTTTCCAGTATTCTCGAGAATCGCATGTGCAGTGCATGAACTAAAGAAAGTACCTGTTCTCGTATAAAACAAAATGGGTTTAATCTTAGCATACGGTACCATAGAGGTTAGAATCAAAGAATATGTATTGTAAAGAAGGAAAACCTCTCTGCAACAGACGTGGCTCCGTTCCATCATAGAGGGAAACAGCTGTGCATGCGTGATATATCTGCCGCCAAAGCTGGAAACCGGTGTCGAAGTTCGAAGGTCACGTTATCAAGAGTTCATTAAATGAATATCCTTTAAAATTTCTTTAACCACTTGCGCTAAAAAGACGTGCCACGCACGTCGAGATGTTTTTGTTTCAAACTGCGAGCGACGTGAACACCACGTCGATAAGCATTTATCGCAAAAATGAAAATAACATTGTGCACACGTCGCCTAACAACGAGATTGTTTATTTCTCGAGTTACAGCTCTGGATTGCACTCGCAGATGCGGAGCGGCGTAAATGAGACACTTTACCACTTGCTATATTATAGCGCACGGCACCGCAACCGTGAAGTTTAGTCTTAGCGCAAGTAGTTAAACTCTAAATTAAAAGAAAATATTTTTTGGCGCAAGTAAATTAATTCATAGGTTAGTAATTTTCAGGGGGGGGAACTACGAAAATCCGTTTTTAAAATTATTGCGAAAAATCCAAGAAGAAACGATCGCGGAGAGGGAAATTCTGGCCGCCAGGTTCCGTCGCCAAATTCCTTGGCAAATTTTCCCTCCGCATTCTAGCGGCGTAATAGCATTTTACTTGTATGGAAAATTTTCTTCTTTACATAGACCAAAGAATTAGAGATTCTTTGCATAGACGTTTTTTGGTTAAAATAATCTCCATGTATGGATTTGGCGACATGATGATGCGCAGTAAACGGGTCATTTTGGTCTTGGCGACAATTTTCAAAATCGTGCCAAAGCCTTACCGTATACTAGAATTTTACCGCAAAATCTTTTTAAACTTTTCTTTTTAATACCTTGCCATTTTGCAGTAAAATAAAAAATAGTAATCTGTCATCTAGGCTTACCATGTAATATAACTATATTCGCTAAAATATCGTTGATTATTCTAATTCAATTTTTAAGTAATTATCTTTATTTTTATGTTATTCGTATAATTTAATGATGCTTCTTCCCTCTAAATTTATTAATTATTAGTAAATAATATTTCTAAATTTCAGGAAATTTTCTCTGGCATAATCTTGAAATTAATTCTAGCAGTATGATGACATACCATCACGAAATTTAATGCACATATTTTTTTCTTATGTATGCTGCGAACTAAATATAAAATACCTCAATTTATTAAAATAGATTTCTTTCTTTCGTTTAGCTGCAGAATGTCTGCAAAAAAAGCCTTATTTTATTCCAGATTGGGAAGATTCTAATCTCAATCTTCAATGGAGAAAACAACAACTATTATAATTATATTTGTGTTTTCAAGTGTTAAGGTGCTTTTTAAGAACATACCTCACACAAATTAAATTTACCTAAAATCTAACCTAACTATTTAGCATTGCATAGTGATTTATAAGGACCGGATTAGCCTCGTGTTGAACTGGTAATTATCATGAGTAATAATTAAATAAAACATACATTTGTTATCTAATGTATATATCTTAAATTTTATTAAGTTTCTTAAGTGGAAAAGTAAACAAAATTATCAAACTAAGTATACCAAGAATAATTAAGAATAAATGTCCTCTGGGATTTATTGAATAATTAGTTAATTTGCTACACAATACAAGTAATACCATAATTTACCTCTTAGCGTAGCCAACGTACATTACGCGGATAGACTGGAATTTTCTTGAAACGCACCTGGAAAACCTGGAAAAGTCAGGGAATTTCATTCTCCTGTTTGAGTGGCAACCCTGTTAAAAGTACTTAATTTCTGTGTGCAGAAATGTGTATGAACCCTGTAAATATGATCAAAGATGATAATTATCAGTTAAATGCTTTGACATGTGGTTACTTGCATTTGTATAGAATTATTATGCAGGAAAAATGTCTGACAAGTCTCTAAGTTAAAATAAATTTTAATTGCAGGTCTGATAAATATATTGACTGAAGTGGGATGCTACTGAAGATTGGCAACTTCTGTTTGCTTCATGGAGAACCTGTGTATTAGATGATGGCTGTCAGTCTTGTGATACTCAGTCGAAAACCAACCCTACTTCCATTTCATGCTGTAAAGAAAACTTCATGCCACCCAGTAAGGAGAAAATATAAAGATAAAATAGAAAAAAGAAAACATAGACTTTGGAAATGGCAAGTTATTCAAGGAAGTGTATTTTATAAAACTCTGCAAGCTGCTTCTGTGAATGAAATCTTATTATTCATGTTAAAAAAGTATTGGTGCTGTTTTCACAAGGACATTATATCAAACTTTTACTTTTGTTTAAATATCTGGAACAGCAAAAACAAAAAAAATCAGAATTTTATTCACCATATATTATCTTCTCATAGCAATATAAAAACTGGTAATTTAAAGACAAGTGAAGATTACATCTTGCATAATAGTTCATGTAATTGCTACAGTAAAATTTCTGCTACTGAAAGCAATACGGTAACATATAAGCTGATGTCTCCTTATCATTATAAATGTAATTGTTTATTATCCGAGTGCCATATTTGTAAGGACTTTTTTCATAAACATTCTGATAAGGTGCATAAAAGTTCACAGGTTAAAAGAAAACAGAGCAATTCTTTTGATCAAGAAACTGTTACCATTAATTCTGTAGAATTTCATGTGCCTGACATTAGTTCAAATAAAGCAAATTCCGATGAATTGGACTGGAAGAAACTTGAGCAGTTGTGCAGTAAAACCTGGTCAACATTTCTGGTCACTGATCCTGCATTTAGCTCTAAGAAACGAAAATTAGATGTATCATCTGTAGAAAGTGCCAGTCCTATGTCTTCTCATCATCATATTCTTAAATCTGGAGATTCTCATCACAATCTGGCGATTCAGCATAATTCAGTATCACAAACCTCAAAAACTAACAGCGGTGTTTTTCATTATGCAGAGTCTGATCAGGCAACAATTGATTCATGTCAAGTATTATTTGCATCAGCAGAAGATCAGGAAATTCATCACCACAGCCTCAAATCTGGTGACTATCACACTCAAAGTTTACAGATTCCAAGTCACAGCCACAGTAATTCTGCATCGCAAATTTTAGTTACTGAGAAATGTGTTTCTTCTTTAGAATCTGATGAGACATCAGTTAATACAGATAAAATATCAGTTGCACCAGAAGATCCTCGCCTTCATTTTTATCGGAACCATAAACAGAAAGATGGCATTTCTCTGAAGCGGGTGAAATGGAGTTTCTGTCATAATAATAGAACTAACAGTAATTGTGGTTATGCATATTCAAAAAATAGTCCTGAAAAAAAGCAAGTTCAGCAGCTTTGCATAAATGGCTATTCATTACAAGATCCTCGTCTTACACGTGGTGTTACAGCTAAGCATTTTCAAAAGGTTAGTAGTACTGCAAGTTACATACAACATGAAATAAAATTTCCCTTCCATGTATCAGAACTGGAAAATAAAAGTTCACATAAAAGTAATACACCTACTAAGTATATGCACAAACAAGTTTGCAGGTTAGAAAATGAAAACAGATATGTAAATCAAATTGAAAAATACAAAGAGAAGTCAAAAGAAACTAGAAACTTATCTGATGTTATTTTATCTGAACAAAATAAAGATTTAATTGAACATGAGCTGGGAAGTGAAATCAGTGTTGAGCACTATCATTTGAAAGGTGAAATAAAATCTGATAGAAAATTGCAGTGCGAGTCTGTTTCTCCATCTTCAAAAAAAGCTGATGTAAAAAAAGATTTCAGTAATTTAATAAATGGTTATCAGAAAGAACATCCCACAAATAAAATGATGCAGTCTGTTGATGAAGCTTCGGATGGAAAAAGCAAGCCAAAAAACTCATTAAAAAAATCTAAATGTATTAGAGCTAGAAGTTTCAAAAAGAATTTTCAGAATAGAAATTCATTGCTTGCTTCTAGTTCTGCTATTTCCACAGATGAAAGCGTAACAGTTGAACAGCAGGCTGCAGAAAATGCTGAGGTTTCTAAAGAAACAATTTTAGCCATTTTAATAAATGTTGCAAAGAATGAGACTGCATCAGCTGCTGTTTCAAATATTTCATCAAATAGTTTATTAAAATTAAATTTGAAATCTAATAGTGCATGCTCATCTGAACTGCAGGGAATGTCAGTATCATCAGTCAGTAATTCATCAAGAAAGCATGATATAAAAGAAATGTCGGATGTTTTAAGACTCGGTATTACATCTCCCATTCCAGTAATTACAGAAAGTAAAGGAATTTCTCCTAATCAAATGCAGACTTTATTACAAATAGAGAGTGCATCTCCAAAATGTGATACTGAAGATTTAGCTGTCAGTTTTGCTTCAGTACATGCTGTAAATTCGGATGAAGGAATTGATCAAAAATTAGAATCTGTTCCACTATTTGAAAGTTATGAACAAAAATCGAGTTCTGTTTCCCAAAGTCCACTTGTAAATTCAGTGATTCCAAATGAAACTGATTTGAAAGAAGTAGCACCAAATTCTGTAGGTAGAGAGTGCATTTCCAAAATGTCCACAAATCCACAAATAGAGAGTGCATCTCCAAAATGTGATACTGAAGATTTAGCTGTCAGTTCTGCTTCAGTATATGCTGTAAATTTGGATGGAGGAATTGATCAAAAATTAGAATCTGTTCCACTATTTGAAAGTTATGAACAAAAATCGAGTTCTGTTTCCCGAAGTCCACTTGTAAATTCAGTGATTCCAAATGCAGCTGATGTGAAAAAAGTAGAATCAAATTATGTAGGAAAGCATTTCCCGTCTGTTGGTACTGAAGATAGTACATCTCTAAAATGTGATGTTAAGGATGTGAGCTGTTCTTCAGAAAATGCTGCCAATATGAATAGACAAATTTTTCAAAAATTAGAATCTGTTCCACTGTTTGAAAGTCATGAACAAAAGTCAAAGTATGTTTCCCAAAGTGCATTTGTAAATTCAGTGATTCCAAATGCAACTGATATGAAAAAAGTAGCACCAAATTCTGTAGGTAGAGAGTGCATTTCCAAAATGTCCACAAATCCACAAATAGAGAGTTCATCTCCAAAATGTGATACTGCAGATTTAGCTGTCAGTTCTGCTTCAGTACATGCTGTAAATTCGGATGGAGGAATTGATCAAAAATTAGAATCTGTTCCACTATTTGAAAGTTATGAACAAAAATCGAGTTCTGTTTCCCAAAGTCCACTTGTAAATTCAGTGATTCCAAATGCAGCTGATGTGAAAAAAGTAGCACCAAATTCAAAGCATTTTCCATCTATTGATATTGAAGAGAGTACATCTCTAAAATGTGATTTTAAGGATATGAGCTATTCTTCAGAAAATGCTGACAATTTGGATAGCGAAATTTTTCACAAATTAGAATCTGATCCACTATTTGAAAGTCATAAACAAAAATCAAATTCTGTTTCTCAAAGCCTGCTTATAAATTCAGTGATTCCAAGTGAAGCTGATATAAAAAAGATAGCATTAAATTCTGTAGCAAAGGTTTTTGATACTGAAGAGAGTGTATCTCTGAAGTGTGATACAAAAAGTGATAACTGTGCTTCACACTCTTCCAATCTGGGTGGACAAATTTTTGAAAAATTTAAATCTGTTCCATTATTTGAAAGTGATAAACAAAAATTAAATTCTGTTTCTCAGAGCACAGTTATAAATTCAGTGACTGCAAATGAGGCAGATATAAAAAAGTTAGCATCAGATTGTGTTGCAAAGCTTCTTCCTTCTGTAGGATTTGATACTGAATGCATTCCTGTCAATGAAATTACAGATAGCCTTGCAAAACTCGCATTTATCACTCCTGATAGTCAAGAATTGCATGTATCAAATAATGTTACTGGTATTAAAATAACTCAGTCAGATACTAATATTGATTCAGAAAATGTAAATATTAAGTCAAATGCTAATAAACGCTTATTGATATTTAAATCAGATTGCAGTGATTTGCATTCCTCAAACACTTATTCCGAAAAAACAAATAAGAATATAATGTTAAGCGTGGATATATTTGAGGAAAATGGAGCTTTAGATCGTTACTACAAGCATCTGAGTGGTATGGGCTTTCATACTTTAGACTTATCTCATATAACTAAAGATGTAACATTGCTAGATGGCAAAAGTTTAGAATCGTTTTATTTCTTGCGTGAACAGCTTCATTATCATGAGAGTGTACTAAGAGGTCTTGTCCACCAAGCATCTGAACCAGGAACTGACTGTGGGTGGGAAATTGCTCGAAAAATAACTGAAGAGCTGGAATATATTGAAGGATATGAGGTGGCATGTACAGTTATGTTTCTTTAAATCTGTGATATACATATCTTTTTAAAAATTTATATGCAAGCAGCTCAGGTTGTTCAATAGTCCATGTAGAGAATGATTTTCTGTGATTTTTTTTTATTTAAATTCAATGTGAATGTATATTTTGAACAAAGTATTTGTTTCACGAATCATACTCAGTGTAATTTTTTAATGTCAGTATGTCATGTTTGTTGCTGTACTATAATGTGTATATTTTTTTGTTTAATATGTACATTTTCTGCTTTTATGCTCAAAAACCAAAGATTTATATCACCTCGCTGCATTTGTACATATTGTGTAAAAACTATACATAATTTGCCATTTGATTGTTGTTAAGCAACAATATGATGTATAGCTGCTTTCAAAATAAAATTATGTTCATATGTTATTTACTGGAGACATATTTGGCAATAAAGTACATAATTATTATTTAAAATGCAGTAATTATTAAATTGTATATGAAAATTCACTTATGTACAAATTGTGGATAATTGTTGTGAAGAAAAGTGATATATAAATAGTCAAACTTGCATAGTCTTCAGTCTCATGATGTAATATGCATATGTCTGAAATGTTTGTAGTGCTCTTCACTTCTGAGGAAATGATCAAAATATTCTTAATGCAGCTTTATTGTTGAAAACTGGTAATGTAAAAAATATTACATGTGTAGATTCACAAACTTGTATTTAAAATTCATTTATGATTTGCACAGTTATTGAACATTAAAATTTTCTGTTACGGGGTTTAATAATTTTCTGTTGCAGGGTTTAGCAAGAGTTTTGATGATTATAATTTTGCTGTTCACTTAAAAATTGTTATTTATGGTGCATTTTAAATGTCACTCAGTTTTTGTTCAAATGTTTGGTTTACATAATTAGTGGTATTTGTTTGAATCCATTGAACGTTGATCCTTATTTTTGTGCTACATTTAAATTGTAAATGCCTGAATCTAAGCAAAGAAAAGATGAAAGTTTGTTGTTGTGGGAAAACTGACTTTAACATTTATTTTATATATGAACGTTAGATTGGTTATATTTTTCTATAAAATGTGTAGCGTTATTTGTGTATATGAGTTTATTAAAAACCCTTTTGTATTTTGTATTATAAGTCTTTGGCCAGTAATTCTCAAGGAAATTTTTAAAAGTGTGTAAAGATAAAATGCCGTAAATAGAAATATGGGTTGTAAATGGTAGCTATTACTTAAGTACAGTGAACTTGCTAAATATTTTAGTGTATTTATTATTTTATATATTTTGAAATTTTTTCCTTCAATGGTCAGTATATTCTATGAAACGTATTATTTAAGTTATGAAAAATTTAATCTTTTGTTTAGCATTAAATGCTTTGTTTTCATATGTGCAATACGTTGTTGGTGACAAAGTCATAAATGAGTTTGGCTGTTCTCAACAAAGCCTTAAACTTGTGCTTGGATTATAAAAAAGGTCTTTAATGTACTTATTAAGATACAGTTTTAAGTAGAAATTTTGATTGTATCATTAGTAATTTTTCTATAATCTGGTTTTAAACGTTTACAAGTTCAGTTTATGTGCAGCTAGTTCATTTGTATCCACGTGACTCTTTAAGCGATAGAATCTATACAGTCAAAAGTCGTTAATCCGGACTCGTCGGGACTTCGGCGATTCCGGATTATAGATCATCAGTTTAAATCTGATGACATGCAGAAATTACAAAATTAAAAATATGAAACCGTAATTTATGAAATAAAGAACAATTATGATGTAAAGGGTATCAAAATTTACAAAAAGAAAAAGCTTAATATTTATTTGTTTACTTTATTAAACATTTCTTTCAATGTAAGTTGCTTCGTTTCATGTGATAATACTTTCTCTTTAATTCTATTAAACAGACATAATTTCTTGTTTAGTTACAAAGTTCCGCTGTTCAAGTCTTATAATTGCTGTGTTGAGAATACCGAATAATTTGTCAATCGAAATGTTTTCGTTTTCAATAACCTCTGGGTCACTTTCTTCAACTATCGGAAGCGAATTATAATGACGAGGAACTTGATTTAAATCATATCAAAGACGGAGTACATCGAGATGAAATACTACACTTAGTAAGGAATTATAAGCCAAATAAAATAAAAACATCTGCTCTGAAGATAAGGATAGTGCTGACAGATCAACTTCCAATCCGCGGCGTGAAACTGATAAACAGATTTCGGATTTCAAAACATACTTTCGCTTTGTAGATACAAATTACATATTAGTATATATATATATCGGAAATTCTATTTGGCGTAATCGGAAGTTCAAGCTTACTTTTATGAAATTGCTCTAACAGTCTGCAAAAAATAATAAGCCGGATCCAATTCGAAGATTAAGGAACAATGCAATCTGCAACATTAACTGAATTAGATAATTTTAGCTTAGCTTACACCTCCGTTACACATTAAACGCGCATGCGCACAAACATATTCGTAGCCGTAAAGGTCTTACGCGCACTCTTAAACGCCTGTGCGCATGCGTGAACGCGACGCATGCGCAGAAAGTTCGTAGCTTTGAGGTCCGGATTATAGATCATTCCGGATTATGGGTGTCCGAATTAACGACTTTTGAGTGTACCAAATTAACCATTTCAAACTAAATATTGTATTTGCAAAATGCATGTACTTTACAAGAATTAAATGTCAAGCACCAATGTTATTAAATGTCAAGCACTTATTTCATGTCTAAAGGATCAAAAATTTTCATTTATTGCAACTCTTCTTAATTTATCAGTTAGCAGTATTTATGTAGATTAGATATAAAATATAGCTTTGTTAAATTGTCAGTTTTAGGGACTTATTTAATTCGTTTGGAAGAAGTAGAATTGACAGCTTGCATTTACTTTTTTTATGTTACATAAGAATTTAAGTTACATTTAGTGTTTTTGATGAAATATGTGAAGTGTATTTAATTTTCTAAGAAAGTTTAGATTGCAAATACAACCAAAGTTTTGTTGCAGAATACTTTTTTAGGTATAACAAGAGTATTTGTCTGCATAATGGTGGAAAGTATAAAAACTGCTTTCTTTTTTTGTGCATGTTTGGATCCAGTTAAAATAACAGTGTGTATTATGTGTATCATAAGCCAAACTTCTCATTTGTATATGTGTATTATAAGCCAAACTTGACATTAGTATGAGATAATAAATGTATGTTTGAAAAATGTGATATGTTCTCATAGGTGTTGTACTGGTATTTAAAAAAAAAAATA
Organism: Stegodyphus dumicola; assembly: GCF_044657685.1. Lineage (NCBI taxonomy): Eukaryota > Metazoa > Arthropoda > Arachnida > Araneae > Eresidae > Stegodyphus > Stegodyphus dumicola. The sequence goes on from NC_140776.1 coordinate 44,851,516, forward strand.
CAGTCAAAAGTCGTTGATCCGGACTCGTCGGGACTTCGGCGATTCCGGATTATAGATCATCAGTTTAAATCTGGTAAGATGGCATGCAGAAATTACAAAATTAAAAATATGAAACCGTAATTTATGAAATAAAGAACAATTATGATGTAAAGGGTATCAAAATTTACAAAAAGAAAAAGCTTAATATTTATTTGTTTACTTTATTAAACATTTCTTTCAATGTAAGTTGCTTCGTTTCATGTGATAATACTTTCTCTTTAATTCTATTAAACAGACATAATTTCTTGTTTAATTACTAAGTTCCGCTGTTCAAGTCTTATAATTGCTGTGTTGAGAATACCGAATAATTTGTCAATCGAAATGTTTTCGTTTTCAATAACCTCTGGGTCACTTTCTTCACTATCGGAAGCGAATTATAATGACGAGGAACTTGATTTAAATCATATCAAAGACGGAGTACATCGAGATGAAATACTACACTCAGTAAGGAATTATAATACTTAGTAGGATAGTAAGGAAGCCAAATAAAATAAAAACATCTGCTCTGAAGATAAGGATAGTGCTGACAGATCAACTTCCAATCCGCGGCGTGAAACTGATAAACAGATTTCGGATTTCAAAACATACTTTCGCTTTGTAGATACAAATTACATATTAGTAAATATATATCGGAAATTCTATTTGACATAATCGAAAGTTCAAGCTTACTTTTATGAAATTGCTCTAACAGTCTGCAAAAAATAATAAGCCGGATCCAATTCGAAGATTAAGGAACAATGCGATCTGCAACATTAACTGAATTAGATAATTTTAGCTTAGCTTATACCTCCGTTACACATTAAACGCGCATGCGCACAAACATATTCGCAGCCGTAAAAGTCTTACGCGCACTCTTAAACGCCTGTGCGCATGCGTGAACGCGACGCATGCGCAGAAAATTTGTAGCTTTGAGGTCCGGATTATGGGTGTCCGAATTAACGACTTTTGACTGTGATAACAATTCAACTAATGGAAATGCATATTGCTTTGCTGTAGTTCTTCAATTATACTGAGCCACATTTTTGTCATTGCTTTGCAGGTAATACTTTATCTGCATTTTAATTTTCCATTGTTAGTTATTTCAACTCGAAACCATTTTTACTATTGTATAGCAAATAAATGTATAACGTTAAGTTTTAATATTCACAACTTCCTCCAGGTTTTGATATATTTTTTGCATTTAAAGAATCCTGTTGAATCCTATTTATCATTTTTTTGACAGAAATATGCTAAGCAGTATATATATCATTAGTTATTCTGCTGCAAGTGTTTACAGTGAACAAAATCTCTCTCATGCTAAACATATTCTGAAACCATGTCGTGCTTATTATCTGTATTCATTCTGTTAATCTGTTGTTGAAGGAAATGTTCTGATTTTTCGTTGTTTTGTGGGTGCAGTGACTGAATTAAAGAAGTCACATTTAGAAGAAATGGTAATTGTATCATAAGACTTGATCATGAGGACAAGTATTAAGAAATAACTAAATTTTGTAATTTCCTCCTGTTGTCAGGTAAATAACTTCAGAGCTTCTGTTGGACAGAAAATAAGTTTTATTTAGATATCATAGGAAAAGACACAGTTCATTATAAAAGGTTTTGTGCAATAAAACCGCAAACAGCGATTATATCTACTAAGCTTATTTGCAACATACTATACCAGGAATGCGCAAACTACGGCCCACGTGCCAACTCCGTCCCTCCGGAAGTTTCTATCCGTCCCGTGGATAGAATTTAAATTTTTCGATCCAAGGCAAATTAACAGAAAGATTTATTTATATATTACATACCATCTCCATTTCTACTTTGTTTAAATATTATTTTTTTCCCCTTTTTTTCAAAGGGCTGATGGTCTTTTTACTTTCTCTATTTTCGTTCTAAAAACATAAATTGACAGAAATAGCAAGCACAGACAGCTTTCAATTGGTAAAGTGCAGAAACGGAAGTTCGTTGTTAGTAATAGCTGTAGATTGTAGCCAACAAGCGTTATCTCTTTCTCGGGGAGCAGACATATGGGAATCCGATATAGGTGAATTTAGACCTCTTACAAAAAATTTAAAATCTTAATTATCTTAATCTAAAACTTAACAAGAAAACTTAATCTGCTTGCTGGGCAGCTAGCTAAGAACGATTTGTTTCATTTCCCGAGGTTAAATTGAATACCCTCAGTGAATGAAGAGAAGCTTAAGCATTATGAAGATGGCTTGAAAAAAAAACTGCATTTTGAGTTCGAACACAGATTTCAGTGCCATTCAAACAGAATTGGATAATTTTACCATGCCTTTTAACGTAAATTGTGAAGAAGTAAGCTCAGATTTGCAGCTTGAATTAATTGAGGTGCAATCTAACAATCATTTCAAGCAGTTTTATAAATCATTATCGAAAGTTAGTTTCCTAAATTTAATATCTCACACCCAGAAAATCAGTGCTATGTTTGCTTCATCTTATATATGTGAGCAAGTGTCTTCAACTATGAATCTTAGAAAGAATTATTTCAGAAATAGACTGACAGATGAGCATTTAGCCTCGTTCCTTAGAATCAGTACATCTCACATCGAACCTCAATATAAGGAACTTTTAAAAATGAAATCGCAATTTCATTCATCTGATTAACATAGTTAAATTGTGATACTTGTATATTGTTTTTAAAATTTTTGAAAAATTTATCTTGGCACCCCAAACTTTTTGTTTTCGATTTTTGGCCTGCGACCGAAAAAGTTTGCCCATCCCTGTACTATACTCAGGGTTTAATTTCTAAGATTAGAAGTGTCGGAGCCCTATGGAAGATCGTCAGCAAAGAGTGAATAAATAAAATGACTCGTTAATAATTTCAAAATTAAATAGTTAATTATTATAAAATTAATAGCTAAATAATGTTTATAAATTGTTATTTAATCAATAATTATATAATTAATTGATAATTATTAGATAAATAATTAGTTTAATTGATAATTATTATATATTGAAGTAATTAAATAAAATGTAAAGACATAAATTGAAATTTAATTGTTGAAATAAAATTTCTACTGAAATTATTATTCAGTTACATAAAAAAATGCCGCAGCCTTCTTATTCAGGGCTCCGGTGCGTTCCAGCTAGAATTATGATTTATTACAAAAACTAAGAAGCACCGGACCCGAGACCCCGTGGGCTCCGGCCCAATGTAAGCTCTGATCGTAGGGGGGGGGGAAGTTCTTTTATCTTCACAAAACTTAAATGTACTTAAAGTATAGCTCATGAAAATTCCAAGGCGGAACAGAATGAGGGTATGAGTGGGTAGAAACAAAAAATGAGGGGAATCTTGGTGAGAGAGAACGTTCTCTTTCACCGCGCCTCTCTGCTGATATAATTATAGTCATCAAGCAGATGTATGTCACGGGCAGTGGCGGCTCGTGGCTAAAATTAGTGGGGGTGCTGTTCCAAAAAAATTTAACCTTTGTTTTAAAATTGTCTAAAAGAAAACAAACGTATGAAAAGAAAATTTATTTTAAAACATCAGGAAATCTTATAATAAAAATATTAAACATTTCTGAATGACTTTAACCAAAATTTTTACAGTTCACTCTTTATCTATTCATTTAAAAATGAAATCCATTCTTCTTGTTTTACTTCGCGCGAAACAATCAATAATTTTCTCCTTGATCTCTGGATGACAACTGAGGAAATTTTTCTTTATTGAAAGCTATGCAAGCGTATTTAGTCTTTCCGAATTCTAGTGCTTCTTAGAATAGTTTTCATTCTTTTTAATGTTGAAAAGCAACGTTCTGCCTCTGATGTAGTCATGGGAACTCTCAAGAGAATTTTTATCAGTTTCGTAATTCCACTAAGAACGTCATCTAGATTATTTTCGAAGATAAATTTCGGTAGTTCATTTAATTTGTATAACCAGAGGGCCATGTAAACTTTACATTTAACCAAGCAAATAAGAAAGAATTATAAGAAAAAACACTACATGGAAGAATTACATGTCAAAAGTAATAAAGGTAACATAAAGCAATTACTCTTGGATAAGAGGAAATGTTATGTCCATCAAAAATGTGTCAAATCTCTTTAACTAACGATTCAGATGTCAGATGTTTCAAAATTTTTTTGACTGTTGCCATTTAGCGTTAGGTTATAGACTCCCCTCGGGCCCTGATGACATCTCGACGAAGAGTCCGCAAGATATTTCACATTCATCTCTATGAGGAGTAAACCGGGAATCTTTTGATGACGAGTTTAAAATGATTGATTTAACCGCACAGAATCAGGATGATTCTCCAAAACATCAATGAATCGGGATGATTCATTTTTAACATGGAATCGGGGTTATTCCACTCAAACTTCACAGAATCGTTATGATTCATTTAACATGGAATCAGGATGGTTCCCTAAAACTTCACTGAATCGAGATGATTCATCTAACATGGAATCGGGATGATTCCCTAAAACTTCACTGAATCGAGATGATTCATTTAACATGGAATCGGGATGATTCCCTGAAACATCACTGAATCGAGATGTTTCATTTAACATTGAATCAGTTCTTGAAAAGTTCATTATATGGGGTTGGATCTCCCCCTGGTTTGAAGCGACTCTCGAATTTTAAAAGCCAAATCACAATATCAGATCCACCCTACTATGAAAGGAACTTTTAAAGTAAACATTTTGAAAATTTCAGAATAGTTCGAAGGCAACTTTGACAGCACCTGTGGAATTACTATTTTGCTTATCTTCATTACTTTTGCTAGACGACTGCACTTAATGCAACACATTTTTGAGCCACTTATTTTCCTTTTCTAAATTTGAATTTTGATTCTTATGAGAATATTAAAAAGTTTACTAGAACAATCATCTGTTGTAGAACTAGAGCCTTTCAGTTTTTAAACCGTTTCCTCCACTTCATCGTCAAGGTCTTATTTTTCTTCTTCCAAGCCTCTGATGAGTTGCTCCATTTCTTCGCAGGTTTTTCAAATAGAGTTTTAGGTCTCTTCTCTAACCAATGATAACTGAGACTAATAAGATTGAATTTAGGATCTGAAGAATTTCCACATTTATTCTTTGGTTCATCCGTTCCAGTAGCTTTGACTTTTAATGACATATTTTCAGTCATTTCCTTCTGTTGATCCATTTATTTTTTATTCTCAAATATTATTTCTTTTTATTTAGAAAATTAAACATGCTTTCACTCTATGTTAAACTATCATAATCAATTTAACTTTATATGAAATACAATTCCTACTTACTACATGATTGCTTTACAATAAGCGCAAGGATATTGGATTAATCCAGTCCAGCATTAAGTGCAGTCTCCTAGGGTGGCTGTTAATTTCCAGATTGTCAAAAATAAAAATTTTCCATATCACCAGGGTGGTAATTTTCTTCTTTTAACGCAGGAAGAGCTCGAAGAAAAAAATTGCGCTCCGCTTTCGGTAATAAGTTTTAAATTTTTGAGGCTTCGGGCCCACTGTTGGGCTGCCAGTTTATAACCAGAGGGCCATGTAAACTTTACATTTAACCAAGCAAATAAGAAAGAATTATAATTATAAGAAAAAACACTACATGGAAGAATTACATGTCAAAAGTAATAAAGGTAACATAAAGCAATTACTCTTGGATAAGAGGAAATGTTATGTCCATCAAAAATGTGTCAAATCTCTTTAACTAACGATTCAGATGTCAGATGTTTCAAAATTTTTTTGACTGTTGCCATTTAGCGTTAGGTTATATTTGTAGCATTCATGGATATCAGACCTACAATAGAATATTTTTAGTTCAGTTTCAAGCTTTCCTTTGTCAATCATTGGATATGCTTCAGCGGTCAGTACTATTTCTTACGTAGAATGTTCATTCCTAAAACTAGTGAAGCATTTCTTGTTTAACAATTTAGAAGCTGCTAAGTGATTAGTGGAAGAATATCTCTGCAGTATATCAATACATAGTATAAAGTCACATATTTCCTTCTTCTATTCTTCTGCCATCGGTGTCTTTGGAAAATTCTCAGAGTACTTTGAGTTTCTTAATTCTAAGATAGCAGATTTGGAATTTGTAATATATTCGTTAACTTTAAACACACTAATTTCTCTGAATTGCATTTGATTGTATATTATTTCAACATTAGGCATCTGGTAAAAAAGCTCTAACTAAAACTTGAAATTATCATCATTTAGATATTTTAAAATTCATATTGCTTTTGCTATAGGAACAGTTGTTTCATTTGTTGTTCTGCATTTGATGTTGATTGAATTTCACTAAGGCAATTTTTTAAAAGGTTGCAAATTTTCATGAACTCTGTTTATGGTCCGTATGATGAAGTTCCACCTTATGGAGGAGTACCACACGCGCGGAGTAAAAAGAAATCACTTTTCGAACAACATGCCAGAATTTTGGCACTGCAAGAGCGACAGTGCTCTTCTCTCTACCCTGCTCGCGTGCTGCTTTCTGTGTGCGCATGCGCAGAACAGCCAAACACCACGTCGCTGGAACTGTGAAGCGCGCAGTTCCAAAGACTCATACCTTTTTGACAAAGTGGGGGATGGCTACTGACATAAAGCTTAAGGATTATGTATTGTAAAAGTATAAAGAAAGAATTAAAGACTAAAGGACACACTATATTAAATACTAATTCAGAAGTCAAACAACAAAAATCAGCGTTATATTTACAAAATTTTCACAGGACTAGTTTCGATGGTTTTACTGAACCACCATTCTCAGCTGCAAAACCGCAAATGAACAAGATAGGAAATAATGATTAGATAAGATAAGAAAGCGTGGACAAGAATAAGCAAGTGGCGCCATCTGTTGAAACCAGAACTAAAACATAATTACTTTAAAGGCCGAAGGCAAATTTGGATTGGAATTAGGATCGTTAACTAGAACAGAAAGATTTTTATGAATGTGAAATGCCTCTAGAAAATCCAGTTCTCCAATGGAAGATGTTTTTTGAATAATTTTGGCAGCAGAAAAATTGAAAGTGTGATTTTCGAACCAATAATGTTGAGCAACAGAAGACTTCTGTGTTTCCTTTTTTCCAACATATGCCTCATGTTCCGTGACGCGAAATTTTAAGGCTCTCTTAGTTTGGCCAATGTAAATTAAACCACACTGGCAAGGAATCGTATAAATACCCCAGGAATTCATATCCGGAATGGGGTCCTTCAGTATGGGACTCTGAATTTTATTGATGGGAGAATAAACAACCCGAAAGTTAAATTTCTGCAAAATATGTGTAACTTTATGGCTAGTTGATGGAAAGAAGGGAATGACAACAGAATTTTTATAATCTCCTAAAACAAGAGTGTGCCTTTTAGTGTGTTGAGATGAGAATTTTTTAACTGCTTGATTAATAATGTTGGGTGAAAAGCCACTGTCAATAGCTATTGCTTTTAAATAATTTAGTTCTTCATCAAGGGCTAGTTTGGAGGAGCAAACTTGAAGAGCACGTAATATTTATTTTGGAAAACAAAATGTGTTTTTTTCAAACAGTTCAAACAAACATATTACAAGCAAACTGATGGATTAGCCATGGGAAGCCCCCTCAGTCCCATCCTGGCTGATATCTACATGCATTATTACGAATCAAAATTGTTTGAAACTTTAAACTTCCCGGCATGCTTCCGCTACGTAGACGATACTTTTACCCTGTTTGAAGGCAATAAAGATGATTTAAATAAAGTTCTTTCAACAATGAATTCTACTGATCCTGCTATTCAGTTCACTTTTGAACTTGAGACTTGCAATTCTCTTCCTTTTCTCGACATTCTGGCCACACATAGCACATCCAACTTCAGTACTACGGTTTACCGTAAACCTTCATCGGTTTGCCTTCCACCACACTTTAAATCATGTCATCCGACTAAACAAAAGTTAGCTTCATTTTATTCCTATGTTTTCCATGCTCTTCAAGTTTGCTCCTCCAAACTAGCCCTTGATGAAGAACTAAATTATTCAAAAGCAATAGCTATTGACAGTGGCTTTTCACCCAACATTATTAATCAAGCAGTTAAAAAATTCTCATCTCAACACACTAAAAGACACACTCTTGTTTTAGGAGATTATAAAAATTCTGTTGTCATTCCCTTCTTTCCATCAACTAGCTATAAAGTTGCACATATTTTGCAGAAATTTAACTTTTGGGTTGTTTATTCTCCCATCAATAAAATTAAGAGTTCCTTACTCAAGGACCCCATTCCGGATATGAATTCCTGGGGTATTTATACGATTCCTTGCCAGTGTCGTTTAATTTACATTGGCCAAACTAAGAGAGCCTTAAAATTTCGCGTCAAGGAAGATGAGGCATATGTTGGAAAAAAGGAAACACAGAAGTCTTCTGTTGCTCAACATTATTGGTTCGAAAATCACACTTTCAATTTTTCTGCTGCCAAAATTATTCAAAAAACATCTTCCATTGGAGAACTGGATTTTCTAGAGGCATTTTACATTCATAAAAATCTTTCTGTTCTAGTTAACCATCCTAATTCCAATCCAAATTTGCCTTCGACCTTTAAAGAAATTATGTTTTAGTTCTGGTTTCAACAGATGGCGCCACTGGCTTATTCTTGTCCACGCTTTCTTATCTTATCTAATCATTATTTCCTATCTTGTTCATTTGCGGTTTTGCAGCTGAGGATGGTGGTTCGGTAAAACCATCGAAACTAGTCCTGTGAAAATTTTGTAAATATAACGCTGATTTTTTGTTTTTTGACTTCTGAATTAGTATTTATTCGGCGTGTTATTGTGTCTTAACTATATTAAATATTAAAAATAATAATAAGTGGAAATTGGGGGTGCTGCAGTTCCACAGTGCTTATTACGAGTCGCCAGTGGTCAGGGGTATAATGAGTCCTGAATCTGATTCCTAAGGATGAACGTAAAGTTGTTGGTTACGCTTTCCCTCCCCCCATTAGTGGATACTGTGGGGAGACTATGCGTAGGACGTGCTTGAGCAGTTTATCTCAGTATTTCACTCTTATTATACTCGCTGTCACTTACGCACATTTAAGAACACAAATTTTCCTTCCTGCGAGGATAACTAACTGTAAGCATCGATAACAATGCACTAGATACGATGGCATGGCGATAAATTTACGCGTTCCTAAACAAACTCCCCCAAATTTATTGCGTTTCTTAAAGGGAAAGGTTTCCGCATGTGAGTGAGGGGACTTTACTTGAACGTCTCATGAGTTCGTATTTCTAGGGAAATAGAGTATTGCAAGGTCTGCTTATTGTTAAATTAAAACGTTAGGAATTCTAAAATTTTTTCCCCTTTAAATTTTGGTTTAGTTTTATAAAAAGAAGTACCGAAGCTCATCTTATTTAGGGCTCCGGTGCGCTCCGGCTAAAATTGTAATTTATCTTAGAAAATTGAGAAGCACCGGTGGGCTCCGGCGCAATTTAAGCACTGGCTGTACTGTTAACTAAATTGCATTGTAACTCGTTCTGTTTGCCGTTGCCGCCGCTGTATACCGGCTATCTTCATTTGGTTGCTTCATGTAGCGATGCAAGGACAGAAATGCCTAAGTGAGTCCTGGAGAGAAGATATAATACATAAAATACAAATTTTTCTCATAAACTGAAAGACTGTATACACAACCACGCCATGATTCTCTTTGAAGGAAAATGATGTCTTTCCATGATGTGTCTTGGGTGAAAACGAGTTCTAAGTTCTCTTCATATCGTTATCAGACGAGAATCAGTGTTCAGAGTAAACCGAGACTCGTCACTGAAAATCACATTCGCCCACTTTTGCAGACGCCAATGCTAATGTTTCAAACTCCAGTTTAGACGAGCGCGTTTATGCCCAAGCGTGAAAGTGCAAACGGCTGGTCGTCTGGTATACAGACCAGCATGATAGTCTCCTATAGTTTGCCTAACTCGTGCTCCTGTGGCGGATATGAGCGCTGAATTGAGTTCTTTTGTAAAGCTCTTCCTCTGACGTCATCACGCAGTTATTGCCAAATATTGGTCTTAACGAATGGTTGTTAGTCTTGGTTGACTTTGAACTGGTTGGCGAGTAGCATCGCCCGAAACTTCTGCCACAGTCTTGAGATCACACACTGAAGAACATTTAGAATTTGAGGCACTTTAGTTCAAGATCGCCCCCACTCCAACATTCCAAGAATTCTTCCTTTCAAAAACATCTCTGTTTGGCATCTTTGTGCCATCCTTCGGCCTTTGCGATCGTTTAACTCGCTCGCAACACAGCAATTGCACATAACCTATCTGATCTCCATATGGCACGTGAAATCACGTTCTTCCACATTTTACGAGTTATGCTAAACTTTTGAACCCTAATATATTATTATAGTCAAAACCTTCTTGTTGCGTGCAGCCACGAGCTACCAGTCGAGCTTTATACTTAGGCCTTATTTTTGTCTTAAAATCCACTTACATGAAATTGATGTTTTCCGATGTTTGTAATTCTTCACGAAGCTGAACATCACTGTATGTCATACTCTGCATTTTTTTCATACATGGCTTTCCATAGAATTTGTTCCGAGTCCTCATTCCCATTTAGCGTTAGATGTTAATTTAAGAAATTTTGAGGGAACGTATGGCCATAATTTTGAATCACTCAAAATAAAACATGTGAATCTGCTCCAAAAGTATTTGACCACAATACCCTAAAAGAATTAAAAGAATAAATATGTCTGACTTGCACCGAATTGTTTTAGGAGCAGATGTCATCGGGGACAAACTGGCAGCTCTCTGAAACTGAACTCGGGTGTAACTGTGGTTGAGACTAAATTCGGATACACTGAGATTCGCAAAGTAAATAACTTATGTAAAGAACTTACTTCAGTTACTATCCCAGCATTACTAGAAAATAATTTGCGCAAGAATGTAGTTTCGTTGCATTGTGCTAATTTTAGTGCAACCGAACATTAGAATTTAGATGCCATTGCCATAACAGATTCAACTAAAGATGTTAAAACGTAAACTTGCTCACTCTGACACCCTTAAGCAATTTAAAGAGAATTTAAATATTCTTGATGGCCGATATAAATTGCCACTACCCTTTAAATCTGAAATCCTGTTACCTAATAATAGGTCTATGTCCTCTAAAAGAATGTGTCACCCATTTAATGAGAAAAACTAGTTGTTATGTATTAATTGTTTATTAATTTCAAGCTTTAAGTTAAGCGCTTCTTAATTCAGTTTGGTCAGTGTTCAAGGTATTATTTTGCTTTAGTTTGTTTAAATTTTGGTTGTAAGTGTTAAGCTGTAACTTTTATTAAACTTTAAGTTTTGAAACTTTAAAATTTTTTAATTTTTTTTCTCAAGTTGGTTAACTTTAATAGAGTTTAGGAACTTAAAATTTTACTTTGGTTTTTGTACTTGGTTGTTTCTGACTCTTAAGGTTATTTAACTGTAACATTATTAATTTTATAGAATTTTATTGCTGCACTTTTGGTGTGTTAATTTCAAGTTTGCTTAACTTTTACCCCCTCTTTCTATTAAAGTTTTCTGGAATTCATATTTCCTGACTGGTTGTAACGTCAATTAATTGTAGAAGAAACTCAGTCTTGAAAATGAGACTCATCCTTAGTTCTTTTGAAGAAACACTTTTATTATGTGTTATTTAATTGAACTTAGTTTATCAGGTTCAATGTTCCGTCTTACTTTCTTTGGGAACATGCACAGACCTGACTCGGAACAGGGAGCTTACTAAAGCTATGTTCAATAAATGTGGGAAGTAGACAAGATACACAGGAAGGGTATACGAAACCCTTTATTTTTCACTCTTTACAATAATTTCCGTACTTCGGAATACAGAGACCAACTACTTGTGGTCTGAACGTAAGAATATAAAAATATTTAACTAAACTCTAACTTAACTTTGGAATAATAAACGTGGAAAATTGGCCGTATATTAACAGGAAGCCGTATGTAGTACAGAGAACTGTTAACACTACAATACGTTTAAAATTATCAAGAGGATTAAACCTCTGGCCTGGAAGACAACCAGCAACCGAGTAAAACTTCTAAGGCAAGCGGCCTGCTTCGACTAACTCCTTCCTCTCTCTCGCTTGGCAAAAAGCCACAACTTAAGTACTTGGCGTTCGCCAGACAAATTTGCATAAATAAGTTAAAGCTTTTAATTCTGGCCGGAAGTAGAAAATAAGAAGTGATAGTAAAGATTTAAAATAAAAATAAACGTAAAACTTAAGATCCTTACATACTTCCCGCCAGAGTTAATTAGTTTAAAACTGAGGTCTAAAACGACTTGTTGAAAACTTTTAGCTCTAGAATCTAACGCGAGGCCAATCTTTTACAAACATACACTAGAAACTAGAAATTTAAAAAAAAATTTGTTTTTACAATATCAGCTCCATGGACAACCAATTTTTCATCTGTACTGCATCTAAACAGGAGCTTTTATTCAAATCTGGTTCCTTCCAGAGATCTGGAAGGAAAACTAGTTTAATGAAATGTTACACAATGAAATGGCAAGTAACATAAATATTTACATTTCTCTTAACATTCTTATTTCATTCATGATTTTATTTTAATTATCTCTCCCCGTGCTCTCTGACATGTGTTGTAAAAGAACACCAAACACGAATGTGTTTATGTATACGTGTTCAACACTGCCTCCTACAATCAAAACACTAACGTGTTAAAATTCAACATAACAAAACCTCGTAACACACCCTATCTTCAACTCTAAATCCTGAGGTACTATTCTGCAAGTGGCTAACTCTGAAGTGTAGCGTCAGAGAGCCTAACTACATTCATTCAACCTTTAACACATATTCACCATAATTTGGTCTTTTTTCAGTCACACGAATAAGTTTAAATTTCTTTTTTTTGCATTACTTTCACTTTTACCATATCATAGTATTTCTTAACATTTAAAATAACAGTTCACATTGTATATAAAAACATATTAACATGCCGTTAATTTTATGCATTTTAAAACATACATTAGTAGTACATTGTTAACTTCTATTCTTTTCCAAGCAAGTGCCAATTCTTCTACATTGAAATACTACATTTCAAAAAGTCTTTCAGACTAAAACTTCTTTCTTGCCAGAATGTTTTTAAATAAAATTTATACAAGAACTTTTACAATATTTAAGTATTTACACATTCCTATTATACATCAACTTTAGTTTTACGCGCGAGTAATTGAAAAACATAATACCAAAATCGGTAACAACTCATTTCTCGCCTTTTTGGCGATAAAGGTAGACCTCACATGAGGTAAAACTTCTTGAAATCTACCACTTGCAGTAAGAATGAAAGATTAACTTAAGTTTGCAAAGTAACATAAAATTTTACTTATCTTTGTGATATTCGGACATTCTTTTCTGAGCCCAGTCCTGGAAGGTAGCGCAGATTCTAGTTTAATTTATCCTCCTTCATGTGCGGGCTCGCCCTTCAGTGCCTTCCTCTAGAAGCTTTCTTTTTTCTCCAGTTCGGTCACCCTTGAATACCTTCTTTTTCGCCTCTGCCTGTGGTCTTGGCCGTTTGATGGCAGCTGGTCTTGGCGGAACCGGGACACTTCTTTCGCGTTCCTGCTTGGACCTCGCTGCTGGCCGTTCAAATTTTCCTTGTACGTTTTCCTACGGCGCTGGTGGCCCTTCCGCAGTTCGGCGACATTTGCTGCGGAGAGTCCTGTCCGATGAGTAGATCTTCCGTTTGGGAGCCGGGTTATAGTTGCCGTTATTTCTCCTGGCTTTCTTTGCATTCGTCGTACTTCTCCCTTCTCCATTCTGGGGGTGTTCGAGAGCTCTCTTTTCTGGACGGTGGAACGGCTTCTTTTTCGTGTTACCTTCAATTTTCCAACGGGGAAACTTTCTTTTCAATTGCTCCTGCCTCCTAATGGCTTGCCCTTGTACTTGTCGTTGTTCCACCTCTGGAGCTTGTGCCTGCCGTGCCGGATCCTGCAAAAGATCTTTGAATATTTGCATTTTATTACGGTCAGAGTATGGTTTTATTTGGTCAATGTTTGAGGAGCATGTTTCACCATTCCTGGCTTTTAACACCACTACAGCGTGAGTTATTTTTTCTATCACATATGGTCCTTCAAATCGTGGAAAAAATTTGGCTCTTTTATCTTCTGGTGCTGAAGAAAGAGAATACTTAATTTTTAACACTTCATCCCTTTTTTTATAAGTTACTCCCCGTCGTTTCAAATCATAATAAAGCTTCAGTTTTCTCTGTGCTACTTCAGTATTCTTTTTTGCTTCTTTAATTAATTTTTCTATATCACCCATTTTAAATTCTGGGGCTCTTTGTTGCACATAAAATAATTTATCTAACGGCGTTATAATCTTTCTGTCTAAAAATAACTCAGCAGGAGTTTTGCCCGTTGTATCATGTTTTGCGGTCCGAAGGGCGAAAGCAAATTCATTGACATAGTTATCCCAGCTTTTATGAAAATTTTTAACATAACTACGGATAATTTTCACTATATTTCTATTGACCCGTTCCGCTATATTTGATTGCGGCCGATACGGGACCATTTTTAAATGACGTATGCCCAGTTTTTGGCACATGTCTTCAAATACATTACTTACAAATTGAGAACCATTATCCGATATAACTTTTAGGGGCGCCCCGTATTTTAAAATATATTTATTTAAAATAGAATAAGTAACTACTTTCGCGGAGGCTCGTTTTAAGGGAACAATTTCGGTCCACTTACTAAAATGATCAACTGTAACAAGGAGATAGCAACTTTTATTTAACTGACTTTCTGGGAAAGGGCCCAATAAATCGATGCCAATTATTTCATTTGGAAATTCGGATTTAATACTATTTAGAAACCCGGCTGGGCGGAAATTAATATAATTAACTGCTTGACATGTTGGGCAGGACTGGACATACGCCCTTGTTAACTTTTGCAGTTCAGGAAAATAGACTGCCTCGCGTACGCGTTGTATAGTTTTTCGAATACCAGCATGAGAAGCTAAAGGGCTGTCATGCAATTCCTGCAGGATATTTAATCTAAGACTAGCTGGGATAACAGGTCGAAATTCGTTGTTGGAATTCGTAGTTTTTGTATAAAATAATAGACCATCTATTAGTTCGTAATGGGCCGCCCTATTTCTTATCGCCACAATATCTTGGTGGCTAAAATTTTCAGGATCCTTTAAATACTCATTAATGCTTCCAAACTCAGGATCCTTACCCAGTTCGGTTATTACAGTTTCTCGGGAATTTATTGTACATGCTGTGAGCATTGCCACCTTTACGGTATTACCTTGTTCGTCTATTTTAATTCTTGATAGGGCATCTGCTACGATATTTTCCTTTCCGGGGGTATGCTTGATTACCAGATTATATTCTTGTAGCTTGAGTGCCCATCTTATTAACCTTGGGGATAAGGTTTTCCCTTTCAGGATCCTTTAAATACACATTAATGCTTCCAAACTCAGGATCCTTACCCATTATTACAGTTATTACAGTTTCTCGGGAGTTTATTGTACATGCTGTGAGCATTGCCACCTTTACAGTATTACCTTCTTCATCTATTTTAATTCTGGATAGGGCATCTCCTACGATATTTTCCTTTTCGGGGGTATGCTTGATTACCAGATTATATTCTTGTAGCTTGAGTGCCCATCTTATTAACCTTGGGGATAAGTTTTTTCCTGAGTACAATCTAGTTACCGCCGCATGATCAGAGTACACTGGTATTGGCGCCTTTCCAAAATAGACTCGGAACTTTTGCACTGCTAACAGAACTGCAAGTGCCTTTCTCTCGGTCGCGGAATAGTTTCTTTGTGTTTGATTTAAAGTTCGGGTAAAAAATGCCACGGGCTGCCGATTTTGCGAAAGTACCGCTCCTACCGCATAATCCGAAGTATCCGCTGAAATTTCTAAATTCTCATCTTTTTCAGGAAATTTCAACACAGGGGCTTGCGTTAATGCTTGCTTTAATTTTTCGAACCCACTATTGGCTTCGGCCGTCCACGAGAATCTTGCCTTTTTCCTTTTTAATTTTAACAATGGTTCAGCAATAGCTGCAAAATCTTTTATAAAGGACCTATAATATGAACAAAGTCCTAGAAAAGAAGAGAGCTTCTTCGCCATGTTTGGAGTCGGATACTTTTGTACAGCGATTATTTTTGATTCGTCTGTCTCGATTCCTTTCTGAGATATTTTGTAACCTAAATATTTTAATACAGGGGCTGCAAATTTGCACTTTTGACGTTAACTTTTAGACCGGCCTTATTTAATAAAGAAAACACCTGTCTTAAATCCTGTACATGTTGCTCGAGATTATCACTAGTAATAATGATATCGTCTAAATAGATAAATGTGGACTTTCCAAGAACAGGCCTTAACACAATGTCCATAAAACGCTGATATGTTGCCGGTGTCCCTGAAAGGCCAAACGGCATACGCAGGAATGCATAAGTGCTAGACATGGTTATAAAAGCAGTCTTAGGCACGTCCTCAGGCCTAACCCCTATTTGAAAATAACCAGTCGTTAAGTCTAAAGTCGTCATATATTTGGTCGACGTTATGTTCCTTAGAATTTCTTCAATAATAGGTAACGGATATACCGGATATTTAGTTATGGAGTTTAATTTACGGTAGTCAATCGCAAATCGCCACCTTTTTGGATGTGTCAATGGATAGTCATTATTTTTCTTACATAAAACCAGCGGGCTAGCATAACTACTTGAGATGGGCGTTATGATCTTTTTACGTAGCATATCGCTGATGTGCCATTCTATAATTTTTTCCTTATTCTTATCATACCGGTATGCTTTGTGGCGAACTGGCATTGAACCTCTGGTGTCAGTACTATGGTTAGTAACTTGAGTAAATCCTGGAATATCACTAAATAACGAAGCAAATTCACTTACCACTTGTCGGATTCTTCGTTGCTCTTCATTAGGCAGGTGGTCAAGGTTTAACATCGGCGGTTCAGCCTTTTCTTCTCGAACTGGTTTCATTGTCAGCATAAGGGACACTTCATTAAAATCCAGCGTTGCTTGTGCCTCTGAAAGAAAATCTATTCCTAAGATAATATGTGCTTGCAGATTCTTTACTATAAAAAACATAACCTTTACTTGTTCGTCCTTGATACGGACGTATAGCGGTAATTTACCTATGCACTTACATCTTTCTCCTTGCGCAGCTAACACTGTCGTATTATCCGAATTATATATGCGATATTTACGAAAATACTTCCTAAAAAAATCTTCTGCCACACAGGAACACTGCGCGCCTGTATCCAGGAGTGCGGTGGCTGGGATATTATTCACCAACACTTCAAATTTTTCACCATTACTGTATTTAACTTGAAGGAAGAGGGGTTTTCTTGGCCTTCGGATTTCCGCACCCTCCCGTCAGCAGAAATCCGTTTTAGTTTAAATCATTTTTCATTTTCATGCTTTCCTTTTCCACTGGCCTTGAGACTTTTTTCCTGGATTGCTATTGAACTGTCGACGTTCGCCGGCTATTTTTGAATGCTCGGGTTTCCTAGCCCACTGATTCGCTTTGCTTCCGTAGCCGTGTGCTTGACTTTGCTGTGGTCTTGGCGCACCAAATTGGTTTCGTTGTTGATATTGGCGTCTTCTTTCAATGTCCGCCGTTCTTCTACTTTCAAACTGGATTGCTAGCTAAAATAACTTTTCCAGTGTAGTCGGATTCCTTAATTCAATAAAGTCTTGCACTTGGGGAAGTAACCTCGGCAAAATCACTTGAATTATCTCAGGATCCGGACGGTTTCCATACAAGAGTTTGAAGACGTGAATTTTTCTTAAAATAAAGCTTGAGAGATTTTCGATTCTTTGCTGATATATGCTGAAAAGTTCCGTTTCTAATTTCGCACGATCCCTTACGACAGGGAAGGCTTTTACTAGGGCAGTCTTGAAATTTTCGTAAGTATAGGGGGACTTCCTGCTTGACCCAAGAGACTTCTGCCTATACATTTGAATCAGTTAAGCGCTTGGCCCCTCAAAGCGCTGGTAGCTAAGGTAACTTTTTGAAACTTGTGCACGGGGTAGAGCATGAAGTGGTCATCCAATTTTTCCAAAAAACTGGTTACCGGTGAGTTTCCATTAAATGTTGCTTCTGGTTTCATCGAAGCGCGCATGGTCTGGACGATGTAACCAAATCCTTCCAGGGCGGCAGCTGGCATTTCTGGATTCAGAGCCGCTTCTGCAGGCAGCACAGGTTCTTCTTGAAACTCGGCCATGGTTATTCTTCTTCGTTGGGCGCCACTATCAGGTTCAATGTTCCGTCTTACTTTCTTTGGGAACATACACAGACCTGACTCGGAACAGGGAGCTTACTAAAGCTATGTTCAATAAATGTGGGAAGTAGACAAGATACACAGGAAGGGTATACGAAACCCTTTATTTTTCACTCTTTACAATAATTTCCGTACTTCGGAATACAGAGACCAACTACTTGTGGTCTGAACGTAAGAATATAAAAATATTTAACTAAACTCTAACTTAACTTTGGAATAATAAACGTGGAAGATTGGCCGTATATTAACAGGAAGCCGTATGTAGTACAGAGAACTGTTAACACTACAATACGTTTAAAATTATCAAGAGGATTAAACCTCTGGCCTGGAAGGCAACCAGCAACCGAGTAAAACTTCTAAGGCAAGCGGCCTGCTTCGACTAACTCCTTCCTCTCTCTCGCTTGGCAAAAAGCCACAACTTAAGTACTTGGCATTCGCAAGGCAAATTTGCATAAATAAGTTAAAGCTTTTAATTCTGGCCGGAAGTAGAAAATAAGAAGTGATAGTAAAGATTTAAAATAAAAATAAACGTTAGTAAAACTTAAGATCCTTACAAGTTGTCAAATAATAGTTTTAATATTACAGTACTAAATTTGTTTAATTGTGATGAAAACTCTATTTAGTAATTTTTCCGATCAAAAATTGTCCACTTCGAATTTTGGTTCTCAGAATTTCCTTATCTTTGTCCTGCTGCGCACCGAATTCCTTCGCCAAGTAATGCACCATATGTGCGGATTAGCATAATTTGCACCCCTTTGCTCAGGGATGTCGAGAAAAGAAATATTCTGCTGTGGATTTCTTACGGTGGTGAAAATTTTAGCGGCTAGGCTTTTCCATGTATCGGATTTTGACCCCGAAGCAAGGTTAGTGTTTTACGTCATCCTTTCCGTGAAGGGGTATTTGACCTCTTGTAGTGGCCTTGGAGGCTGAATTTTTCGAACAGTGAGAGCAGCCAACATCTGGTAGCTGGAGAAGACTTTCCCTGAAGAAATCACCGCTTCATTATTTTTGGGCTGCCGTACTTGGCGTTGTTTTAATCATATTAATATTTATTGATCTATAATTAAGTTCATTACAACACTCTCACATAGCACATTGTTTATTCCAGCCCAACATTAACTGACAATTACTTCACTTCAGTTTGACCAGCAACTAGTGTGTTGCCACACATGTGTAACATCTCCCCTCTTTTGGGAAACTCATAGGAATCAATGCATTACATAATTATCATATTTGGATGGTCAATATACATTGCGACCACTTCTTGTTTTATATACACAATCACGATTAATATTATTGCTATTATTTTGATGGTGAGGATCATTATGTATTGTTGGATGTTCACTACTTATATTTTCCTCATTCTCATTAAATAGATCATAATAGTCTAATGTCACTAAATTCTGATTTTTAGTTTTTCTTAAATGGAATTTATTCCGTCTAATTACCCTATTATCTTTTGTTCGAATCCAATATGATCTAGGATTTGAATGCTTTTTTAAAACTATAACAGGCTCCCATTTATTTTTTCATCTCAACATTACCTTTTCCCATGGAATAAATTCAGGTCTTTCCCTTGCATGCAATCATAATAGATTTTAGCCTGTTTCTGCTTACTCCTCACCTTTTCTCTATATTGATCTTTTACAGTTTGTTTCAATTCTGTTTGTGTAATTGGTAATCGTGTTCTTAAATTCCTACTTAATAGCATTTGACTTGGTGATAAATTTATACCTGAAATTGGAGCATTTCTATATTCCAGTAAAGCCTCATTTAATTTCTCTATTTCTGCTTTTCTAAATAAACTCTTAGCTATACCTACCAACTTTTCTGCAAATCCATGAGATTTAGGATATCGAAGACTGCTAGTGATTATTTCAAATCCCCAATCCCTTGCGAAACTCTTCGTTTTCCAACTATTAAATGGTACGTTATCACAAATTAAAGTTTTGGGTATTCCATGTGTTGCAAATATCGATTTCAATTTACTAGTAACTTCCACTGCACTTTTATTTTTTAGAGGAATTATGTCTACCCATTTAGTTAAGTAACAGCCTATTACTAGATAACTTTTCCCCGCATACTCACAAATATCAGCACCAACCTTTTCATAAGGTAAACTGGGAATTTCATGAGAAACAGGTTCTTTTACTGTTTGAGGCCTGAACGTATCACAAATTAGGCATTTAGAAATCATATTCTCAATGTCACTGTTGATTCTTGGCCAAAATAGTACTTGTCGAGCCCTAGCTTTTGATTTTTCAATCCCACAGTGAGCTTCATGCAATAATGTTAATATACACTTTCTTAATGCAACAGATACTACAATTCGATTATTAAAAAAAAACTAAATCTTGTTCAACACCCAACTTATTTTTAAATTTAAAATAAGATCTTGCTTCATTAGGAACTTTATCAACACTCAAAGGCCATCCATTTTGCCAATATTCTTTCACTAACATTAACCCTTCATCTTCTAATGTAGCTTTCTGAAATTCTCTTTTCTTACTCTCGGACATTTGTAGTTGTTTTGTTAGTGTATGAACAATCTCTGTCATATCCATGTTTTCATTTGTGTTGTAAGGATCTTAAGTTTTACTAACGTTTATTTTATTTTAAATCTTTACTATAACTTCTTATTTTCTACTTCCGGGCAGAATTAAAAGCTTTAACTTATTTATGCAAATTTGTCTTGCGAACGCCAAGTACTTAAGTTGTGGCTTTTTGCCAAGCAAGAGAGAGGAAGGAGTGATTAGGAGCAGGCCGCTTGCCATAGCAGTTTTACTCGGTTGCTGGTTGCCTTCAAGGCCAGAGGTTTAATCCTCTTGATAATTTTAAACGTATTGTAGTGTTAACAGTTCTCTGTACTACATACGGCCTTTCTGTTAATATACGGCCAATCTTCAAGTAGACACTTGTTTATTAATCCAAAGTTAGTTTAGTTAGAATTTAGTTAATATTTTTATATTCTTACGTTCAGACCACAAGTGGTTGGTCTCTGTATTCCGAAGTCCGGAAATCATTGTAAAGAGAGAAAATAAAGGGTGTTAAGTCATTAAGACTATTTAACTGTAAAATTACGTCATTTTTTCTCTTCTTGGCGCCTTGCATGGCGCAGATGTTCATTACAGCAACCCTGTAAACGCTTACTCAGTTTTATTTTTTATTGCTGTTGTTGTTAGTAGTAAGTCATCGCTTGAAAGATGGCACGCATTTGATTAAAGTTGTTGAATAAAATATTTAGTACAGTCCACTTCTAGTTAATTTGAAATTGTTGTATAACAACGCACGCATCGCATGAACACTTTATGGCCCGCCGAGCCGGAGGTAAAAGACATCGTTGCTAAAATTAACCTTTTAGAACATTTGTAATACTTTCGTTTGGTTGTATTACGCATAACTTCATATAGAGTGTTTGGAATGCTTTCGTTTTCGTGTGGATTACGCAATTAAGATTGAATACTGTGTCATCGTTCATTTCCGGTGTTGCTGTCGAGAAATCTGCAATCACGGTAAGTGATAAATTATTTATTTGTTCATGATGAGTGAATTGAAAGCGATTAAAGCTAACAAAAAAAGTTTAAAATGCAGTATCAGAAAGTTTGAAAATAAGGTAAATTCTACAGTGGATGAAGCAGATATTTCCTTATTGGAGTTATACGAATCAAAAATATTAGAATTTAAAAAGGAATTAAGTAACATTTTCGATTATTTATTCGCACATTGTGAAGAAAAGGACGCTGACGAATTCATTAAGGAAAATTATAAATGTAGTAGATAATCTCGATGAAATTCATTTGAAAATTAAAAGAAAAATTTCTGAGATCCGTTCTCAAAGGAATAGCTGCTCAAATGAAAACGGTTCGAGTAAAGACATAATTGTTTCGAATATAAAATTGCCTAAATTGTCTCTTCCAATATTTAATGGGAAAATCGAAGAATGGATTGAATTTGAGGATTTATTTTCCGCAGCTGTGCATAAAAATTGCAAATTAACTAATGCGCAAAAATTGCAATATTTAAAGAGTTCGTGTAAGGCAGACGCTTTAAATATTATTCAGTCCATTCCAATTTCAGATTCGAATTATGACATAGCATGGAATCTGTTGGTTGATCGCTATTGCAACAAAAAAGATTTGATCAATTCTATCATAAAGAAATTAATTTCTATACCTCAAACGAGTGATTCTACTTCGTCGCTTTTAAAATTTATCGATAAGGTGCATGAATGTTTACGATCCTTGGAAGCATTGGAGCAAAAGGTGGAAGAATTTTCAGACACGTTAATTGTTTATTTATTAGTTGAAAAGTTGGATAGAAATACTCGGTGTTGGTGGGAAAGGTCACTTAAAAAAGACGAGATAGGAACGGTTAAACAACTGACATGTTTTTTGAAGGAACACGCTCGCACCCTATCACATTACAAACCTCCGCATGAGGAATCGAAACGTTCATTTAATACCAAAGCTCTTACATCACTTTCGAAAAATTCAAAAAGTTGTCCTTATTGTAAAGCTGATCATTTATTGTTGAAATGTGCGCAATTCTTAAATCTAACAGTCAAGAAACGATTGGAATTTGTAAAGACAAAAAAACTATGTTTCAATTGTTTATCTTCGGTCCACACAATCAAGGACTGTAAAAGTTCTAATACATGCAGAAAATGTCAGAAATTTCACAATTCGCTCTTACATTTTGATCGAAATGAAGAAAATTTCGATAAAGCAAATGGCGCATCGAATCAAATCACAAACAAGACTAATAAATTAAGCAGTAATCTTTCTCCAAATGCTGATACATTTACTCCAATGGGAAGCAGCCAAAAGGTTAGTGACACTAATGAAACCAACCAAGCAAAGTCCATTAACGGTACTGCGTTGAATATTTGCAGTTCTCTTAATAAACAAGTTCTACTTTCAACTGCAGTTATTTTCGTTAAGGGTAATGATGGAAAATTTATCTCGCTGAGAGCCTTGCTGAATTCCGGTTCTCAAAATAATTTCATTACTAAAGAAGGTGCTGAGTTATTGAATTTGAAGAAAAGAAAAATAAACGCTTCTATTTCAGGTATCAATGGTACAGTTATGGGTGTTAAGGAAAAAGCTATAGCAACCATCGCTAACGCTACTAGAGATTTTATTCGTACCTTACAATTTTTTGTTGTTCCAAAAATAACTCGCGTAACGCCTGCTAGATATATAAACATTCCTGATGTTAAGCAGTTGCAACTCATTGGTTTATCTGATCCAGAGTTTTATAAACCTGGTCAAATACATGTTTTATTATCTAACGAAATATTTTTTGATTTACTGGGGACAAATAGAATAAATATGCAAGACCTGATTCTCCATCAGTCAGTTTTTGGATACATCGTTAGCGGGTCAGTACGCATGCCGCAGCAAGGCAGTGTTGATAATTTTTGTGGGTTTGTGGAAAATGGGGATAATTTATCTGACAACATGAGAAGGTTTTGGGAGATTGAAGGTATTAATGAAGCAAAAAAAGTGAAAAGTCAGGAAGAGGAATTTTGTGAACAGCACTTTCTTCGTACACACGCGAGGCAAGATGATGGCAGATATGTAGTGGAAATGCCAATTAAGGAGGAAGGACTTAGCCTTTTAGGGGAATCGAGAGAAAACGCTAGCAAAAGACTGAATTATCTACTTAAACGCTTCACTCGCAATCCCGCAATGAAACACTTATACGAAGATTTCATTAAGGAATATAATGAATTAGGCCATTCCGAAGAAATTGATGAAGGGGATAGCTCTAGTTTCTCATATTATCTTCCTCACCATGGGGTTTTCAGGTCCGAGAAACCTAGCACTGAACTTAGGGTAGTGTTCGATGCCACTGCTCCTACGACTACTGGAATTTCGTTAAACGATATTCTGCTGAATGGAGGGTTAGTTCAAGACGAACTATTTGATATTATTTGCAGATTTCGAACGCATAAAATTGCCTTCACAGCAGACATTGTAAAAATGTATCGTCAGATTTTGATTAAAGAACATCAAAGAGATTTATTACGCATCTTATGGAAGAGTAGTGAAGAAGAACCAGTTAAGGTCTATAGACTGAAGACTATAACTTACGGTACTTCCAACGCACCATATCTAGCAACACGCACACTTAATCAATTAGCAGAAGACGAGAAAAATAATTTTTCGTTAGCAGAGCCAATAGTACAAAGGGATTTTTACGTCGATGACGTACTCACAGGAGCCCATACTCTAATAGAGGCTAAAGAATTACAGTCGCAATTGATTAACCTATTATCACGTGGAGGAATGCGTCTGCACAGATGGTGTGCTAATCATCCTGATCTTTTGCAGTTTCCGGATGGACAAGAGGAATATTCTTTCAGTAATTTCGATGACGATCAGAGCATCAAAACTTTAGGATTATTATGGAATCCAAAGATAGATTGTTTTTCGTACAAATCAACCATCAAGAAACCAACTACTTACACAAAGAGAACAGTGTTATTGCTCGCATTTATGATCCATTAGGACTGCTTGGTCCAGGGATAACAAAAGCAAAAATCTTCATCCAAAGACTTTGGTTATTGAAGCTTGATTGGAACGATCCGCTACCCGAAAGGATAATTAAGGATTGGCAACTTTTTATTGATTCAATGCAATCTATCAACAATTTGAAAGTCAGTAGATATGTTTTACAGGATAGTTTTTCTGATATACAAATTCATGGATTTTCAGATGCATCAGAACACGTATACGGAGTAGCCATCTATTTACGCTGTAGAAGTGACAATAATTTATCTTCACATTTGCTTTGCAGCAAGTCCAGAGTAGCTCCACTAAAACCGCTGACAGTACCTCGACTGGAACTTTGCGCAGCTGTACTGCTAGCACAGCTTGTTGCAAAGATGGTGCCTTTATTGAAATTGGACATCAGTAAAATATGTCTGTGGTGTGACTCAACCATAGTGTTAGCGTGGCTTCAGAATCCTCCGCATGTACTAAAAACTTTTGTTGCTAATCGAGTGTTGCAGATCCAAGACCTAACACAGACATGCCAGTGGAATTATGTGCGTTCAGAGGAAAACCCGGCAGACCTTATTTCCCGAGGACTGAATTTTGACAAGCTGCATGATGCTGATCTGTGGTGGAAAGGTCCTCCATTCTTGAGTGAGGGTGTCATACCTAACAAGAATATTGACTTTGAACAATTAGAAAAAACAGAGACATTTTCTAATGAACTGAGAAAAAGAACTGACATTGCTTGTTTATGCACTTTGCCTTCAAAATTTATTGATAATGTCCTAGATATCACTAACAATTATTTAAAATTATTACGTATTGTTAGTTATATTTTCAGGTTCATTTGGAACTCTAGGTGTGCAAAACAGAAAGGAGCACAGAGAAGAACAGGAGGAGTAAGTTCAAAGGAGTTAAATGAGGCAGAATCCTTTTTAGTAAGAGAGGTTCAAAAATGTAGTTTTTATTCAGAATACAACTCCCTCGCACAAGGTAAACCCATTAATAATAAAAGTAATTTACTTTCTTTGAACCCTTTTTTAGATGCAAATAATGTAATGAGAGTAGGAGGCCGATTACAAGGGGCCAATGTAATGTTTTCACAAAAACATCAAATAATTTTGCCTGTTAAATGCAAACTAACTAAGCTGATTGCTGAGAATTATCATCGGAAATATTTACACGTAGGTTCGCAAGCATTATTGTGTTTTATGAGACAGAAATTTTGGCCATTACAAGGTAGGAATTTAACTAGAAAGATTACCTATGAATGTATAATTTGTAGTATATCGAACAAATTATGGGGTCATTAGAGCGCGTAAATCCAAGCTCACCCTTTAATCATGTCGGCACCGATTTTTGCGGTCCATTTTTTATTAGGTACATGGGACAGAGGAAAGGAACTCTTCATAAGGTATATTTAGCTCTTTTCATTTGCCTTATAACAAAGGCAGTGCATCTCGAACTAGTGAGTGATCTCACCACTGACGCATTTATTGCCACCTTAAAGAGATTTATTGCTAGGCGCGGAAAATGCTCAATCATTTTCTCAGACAATGCAAAAAACTTCGTTGGCGCAAATGCCGAATTGCAAAGAATTAACAATTTAATTAGAAATCCTGACAAAAAATTAGCAGATTATTTAGGTGAAGAAGGAATAGTATGGAAGTTTATTCCCCCACGGACACCTAATTTTGGTGGACTATGGGAATCTGGAATAAAATCCGTGAAATATCACTTAAAGCGGATTGTAGGTAACGCAAGGTTGACTTTCGAGGAGTTATTAACTGTGGTAACTGAGATAGAGTCTGTTTTAAATTCTCGCCCTATTACTCCCTTATCTTCCGATGTAAATGATTTAGAGGCATTAACACCAGGTCCTTTTCTCATTAGAAGACCCTTGAATGCTATATTAGAACCCGAATTAATTGATATACCTGAAAAAAGACTCTCAAGATGGAAACGAACTACCAGATTTGTCCAGTTGATATGGAATCGTTGGCATAGGGACTATTTAAACCCACTACAGCAGCGTTCAAAATGGAAGGTAGAACAAACGAATATTAAAATAGGTATGCTAGTACTAGTTAAGGAGGATGAGCTTCCTGTCTGTAGATGGGTGTTAGGGCGCATTACAAGAATTTTTCCTGGAGTTGACGGTAAGGTTAGAGTAGTAGAAATACAGACAGCAAAGGGCATCATTAAGCGTGGAATTACAAAAATTGCAATTTTACCCCAAGAAGAAGCTTCCTAAGTTAGTTAAGTGTTAGCTTATTATTATAAAACTTGTATTGTACATTGTATTGTGTACAAAATTTTTATTGAAAATTGAATATTATTATATTGAATTAAGAGATGTTATTCGTATTGCATTATTGTACAAGGTAGTAATTGTACAATTTTGTAGGTTATTATGAGTATTATCGCACGAAATTATTGAAGTAACCCTTCAATGCCGGGGGGTATGTTAAGTCATTAAGACTATTTAACTGTAAGATTACGTCATTTTTTCTCTTCTTGGCGCCTTGCATGGCGCAGATGTTCATTACAGCAACCCTGTAAACGCTTACTCAGTTTTATTTTTTATTGCTGTTGTTGTTAGTAGTAAGTCATCGCTTGAAAGACGGCACGCATTTGATTAAAGTTGTTGAATAAAATATTTAGTACAGTCCACTTCTAGTTAATTTGAAATTGTTGTATAACAACGCACGCATCGCATGAACAAAGGGTTTCGTATACCCTTCCTGTGTATCTTGTCTACTTCCCACATTTATTGAACACAGCTTTAGTAAGCTCCCTGTTCCGATTCAGGTCATTTAATGTTCCCCAAGCAAGTAAGGAAGAACACTGAACCTGATAGTGTGTGTATCAATAAAGAAACGTGACAGTAAATCTGCAATATACATATATTTCCCAGGCAAATATTTAAGTTTTAAGTTATATTTTAAGAGCTTAATTTTTATCCTCTGCAATCCATTTGACAACACATTAGCAATATTTTTGTTCGTAATTGAAACTAATGGTTTATGATCAGTAAGCACTTCTACCTCTCTACCATAAATGTAATAGTGAAATTTATTAGCAGCAAATAAAATACTAAGAAATTCTTTCTCAATCTGAGCATAGTTTTTTTCTGCATTATTTAAACTCCGAGACGAAAAAGCAATTGATTGCCCATTCTGCAATAAGCAGTAGCCTAACCCATCTTTAGAACTATCTGCCTGTATAGTTATAGGTTTACTGCTATCAAATATTCCTAACACAGGTGCATTGGAAATTAATTTTTTTAATTCCCTGAATGCTTTAGAATGTAACTGTAACCACTGCCATTCTACTTTGTTTTTCAAAAGTTCCCTTAATATGGCCGTTTTCTCTGAAAAATGTGGTACAAATTTCCTCAAATAATTACACATTCCCAAAACACGCTGTAATTCATGCTTATTCTGAGGTTCCTGTAACTCAGTAATGGCTTTAATTCGACCAGGATCAGGTAGCATGCCTGATGCATTAAATAAATGACCTAAATATTTAACCTCACTAACCCTATATTGAAGTTTTTGCTTGTTGAATTTAATATTGAGTATTTTAGCTCTGTTGATGACCTCTGTTAAAATTTTATCATATTCTTGTATAGTGCTAGCAGCAATGAGAATGTCATCAAAATAGACCAATACTCCTGGTATATCGCCAAAGTTTTCAAGATTGCGTTTCTGAAAAATTTCAGGTGCACAGGAAATACCCATTGGAAGCCTTAAGAATTTATAGCATCCAAATGGTGTGCTAAAAATACAAAGATCACTACTATTTCCATCTAACGCTATTTGAAAAACCCCATCCTTTAAGTCCAAAACAGAGTAAATTGATTTATTACATAGCTTTGGAAAAACCTTCTCAATTGTTAGAATCAACACATATTCTCTTTTTATAGCTTTGTTAAGATCTTGAGGATCAAGGCATATTCTTCAGGATCCATTAGCTTTTTCAATTATTACTAGATTGCTAACCCAGTTCAAAGGTTGATCAACTTTTGCAATAATGCACTGTCTCTCTAATTCGTTTAATTTTAATTCAAGTTTAGGTTTTAAACTAAGTGGTACTCTACGTGGTGGTCACACTACAGGATCATCAACCATGATTTTACACAATTCACTAAATTTTCCCACACCTTCAAACACTCCTGAATTATTAATAATAAATTGATCTTTAGATGGAGGTAAAACAATTGTATACTGAACCAATGTTCCAACCTTATTTATAAACTGAATTAAATTAAGTTTAACACATGCATCAATTCCTAATAATGGACGTATATGCTTGCTAGAAACAATTAAAAACTCTAGAGTATGATCCACACCATCTGAGGAACATTGTAACATTAATGACCCATCAGGTTTAATCTTGGACCCCCCAAATGCTTCTAATACAACATTACACTTGTTTAAAATAAGATTAAAGTTCTTAGCATTCAGTGTTTCGTAAGTTTTCACAGGCAAAACATTCACTTCAGACCCTGTGTCCAACCTAAAAGTCCCAGTTGTCCCTTCAAAAGTTATAGTCCACTCTTTTGTAGACGATGTTGAGCATACACTTTTAGTTCTTTGAATATTTATGGAATTCACGAAGAATTCATTATCAGATTCCCTATATACATCTGCGTTATCATGCTGAGAAACGTTTTGGACGTGCTTCAGTCTGCACATAGTCGAAAAGTGATTTAGTTTGCCACAATTAAAGCATTTTTTTCCATATACCAGACACTGTCCATTAACGTGATGTCTGTTGCATTTTTTACATAAAGATGTCTCAGTATTTGAAGCGTCATCACTCCATCCTCTGTGCTTCCTCACTACTAAGGCTGCATTGGCTCCTCCTGTTCGATGTTGCTTCACTTTGCCTCTAGTTACGCTGTCAACATTGTGTTCTCTTAACGTTTGAGCATGAGCTTTGCTCAATTCAGCTGCTTTCCCTAATTCAATTGCTTTTTCCAAACTCAGATTATTTTCTCGCAGCCTCCTCTGCTGTAAATTGGCATCTGATACTCCAAGGACAATGCGATCACGTATGACGGAGTCACTCTGCTCACCAAATTCGCAAGATTTTACAAGTTTTTTCAGGTCAGTCACGAAACAATCAAAAATTTCCTTTTCTTCTTGTTTTCTCTTATTGAATAAAAATCTCTCCACCACAATATTTGTTCTAGGCGTCGTGAAAGCTTCAAACCTCTCAAGCACTTTTTCATAGTTACCCTGATCTCCTGTTGAAAGACTGAACGTGTTGAACACTTCAACTGCTTCCTCACCAGTGGCATTTAAAAATAAAGCAACTTTCACATCTGAATCTTTTGAAGCATTTCCTGAAGCTTTAATATAAATCTGGAACAGCTGCTTGAATCTGCGCCAGTTTTCAGCCACATTGCCGTCGAAACTTAGGCCTTGCGGTGGGCGACAAAATTCCATCTTGCGTTTGCTGAGAGGAAAAATAACCAAAGGGATTGCCTGGCAATTAGTTGTAATACTATTCCACACGACTACGCCAAGTTTTAATCATATTAATATTTATTGATCTATAATTAAGTTCATTACAACACTCTCACATAGCACATTGTTTATTCCAGCCCAATATTAACTGACAATTACTTCACTTCAGTTTGACCAGCAACTAGTGTGTTGCCACATATATGTAACAGGCGACCCCATCATCACCATTCTTCGCCAATTATTCAAGTTCTCGCCAATGGACAAAAGCGGTTGCTGCGACTAGCGTCTCAAATCAGAATGGCCGTGAAACGGCTCTTTACGGAATAGACGTTATGCGCATGCTCACAGACAATGCGAAATGTGCTTTCTCTTCGAAGATTTGCAACGAATGTCTCGTTCAAGGATGATACCAATGATCGGCCGGCTATTAAATTTGGTTGTTATTCGCCAATTTCTGTAGATTTTCGTTGGTAATTTTTCGTTCGCAATTACCGTATTCAGTGTAAACAATGGAAACTGAACAATATTTTTTTTTTTTTCTGTGAACAAACCATGTTCAGTTTTCGGGCCATCGCAGTGTAGAACAGTCGTTTTTCGAATCTTAGGAAAGCATTTGAGAGGAAAGTAGTCGTAAATTCAGTTGCACTAAAATGAAAATGGTAACTGATATCAAACTTAACAGCTGTGAAGAAAAGATTTCACTGGAATGCATTAAATTTTAGAAGAGTTACAATTAGGAATTTCTGAAATGAACGTTATAGACTTAAAGGTTGAAAACTTATAGTTTAACTTGAAAATAAAAGAAAATAAATCAAAATTCCAGTGTAATAAAAATCAATGTTTTAATGAAAACTCTTAAAATATTCTATAACTTAAAATTTTACTGATTTTGAATATTACATTTTCTTTTGTTCGTGAATAAAAACAGTTTCTTCTGATAGTGCAAATAAGTGATTAGACTGAATACAACTCATTAAGTGA
Source organism: Stegodyphus dumicola (assembly GCF_044657685.1). NCBI lineage: Eukaryota > Metazoa > Arthropoda > Arachnida > Araneae > Eresidae > Stegodyphus > Stegodyphus dumicola. The sequence continues at coordinate 44,882,709 of NC_140776.1, forward strand.
CAACATTTCTCTGAAATCAGATTATAAATTAACATTAGGGTATACTAATTTCCTGAACACTAAGAGGAATAGGCTGGTTGCGTATTTGGTGTTCATGGTTTTCTCGATGTGTAAAGTGAATAGGAACCAGTTTCCCTCAGGAAGCCCTCCCTTCCCTTAGGGACATAGCTCTTGCTATATGAAATCAACCTAACCTAAAATAATAATTTTATTGTGGTTTGACTTTTAGAAAGCTTTTAAATATCAAAAAAGATCTACAAATTTCAGAATCTATTCTTTAATAATTACAGTCATATTTAGTTTTTGTTATAATTATTTGATTGTTTTCCATTCATAGATAACTTACTGCTTATGTAGATTATGAAAAATTTTTTTTATTTAATTTTAAAATGTACTGTGCGACAAAAGATATTACATTGGAAGAAGTTTGCTATTTTAATTGAACATAATGAAATATGCTAGTGCTACCTAAGGGAAAGCATACCTTAATTAAGGGTATTCTAAATGTTTTAGGATTATTTGATTATGGTAAAGCACTTTAAGAATATATGCTTTAAGAGGGATGCCTTCATGTAGGGCTTTGTAAAGCAAACTGGCTCGTATTCTGCTTACAAATGGGGAAAACTGCAGAAACTCATGTAACCAACTCATTCACCAGAATTTGAGCCCTTTCAATGTTGCCATCCTCTTTAACCAGACAACATGATGCCAAAATTATTTTTGCACATTTTCAGTCTGTTAATGTGATGTGCTTCTTCAGCTATTAAATACAAAATTGCTATAACCATCTTAGAATTTTGGCTCCCAGTTTTAAATGTAGTAGTAATTTTGCAATAGTAGTTTCAGGAACAGTTCACTCATTCGTTTTTGTTCTGTAAAGCAACTACAGTAAAAGTCTGATAGTTCAGCATCCAGGGTTTGATGGTCTTATTAGTATGGCACTCTTATGGCATTTCTGCCATAAGATGGCACTACAGTGGGTAATGCTTAATAAAATCACTGCTTTAAAAAAGTCAACTGCTTTCAACTGCTTATTAAAATCAAAACCCAAGTAATGAATTCAAATGAATACAATATGATTTTAATATAACTTAATAAAATGAATGCTACTGCTTACAAAAATCAAATCACTTTTGAAATTGTAAAGTCAAAACCCTAAGTTCATGCTTCAAGTTCACTGATTTTATTCAAAGTCGATTCACTTTCACAAGTGCAGGTGCCCAATGCTAGAATTTTCTTATCCGGAATTGTCAAAAACCCCAAGTCTGTGTCTCAAGGTCAGTGATTTCATTCAAGATCGATTTGCTTTTACACATTTAGGTGCAAATGCTAAAATTTTCTTACCTGAACCAATTGTGGGTGGGGGTAGGAATGGATTACAAGAGGTTTGTTAGAATTGTCATTCATGCATTCATTATCAATTGTGCCGAAATATTGCATTTTAGATGCAACGTGTCCGGCTCATGACTTGTTTGCCCAAAGGGCGCATGACATAAGTATGTCTGGGTCGAGTAACAGGAGGGATCGGAAATAAAAAAAAGGAGAGTGACTACAGGACATCACAAACTGAAAATCAACTAACAAAAGCCAAAGACCAGGAGAGGCAGCAAGATGTGGAGTGTCTGAAATTATATTGTTCATGATAGGTAGGTGGAAATAATTACATGAAATAAGCAAACACGATTTTATTACAAAGTATATAATACATGAAATAGGAAAATATGAAATACATACACATACATAAATACGAAGAATTAAATAAATACTAGCGTAATAGGATTATATATAATTATATACAGAAAATACAGGTAATGTTGCATATGAAAATCTGACTAAGTTGGAAAATTAGTGTCTCGAGTGAGAAAGGCCGCTAAAGGTCTGATCTTAGAGTCTTCAGCAAACACAACGTAATCAAATACCTTAAAATAATTCATGTGCGAGCAATTTCTTGCTTTGTCAAAGAATTTACGATTTACACTGTGAACGAACTTCTCGACAGTCTCAATTCTCAAATCCCTATGAAGCGTTTCATTAGCTACATAAAAATGGGCACTCGTGATGAGTCTTAGAAATTTATTCTGTGTAATTTGCAATTTCTTGAGGTCATATTTTGAGTAGGTCGCCCATGCGGGTGACAAGAAATTGGTCTTATGATAGCTGTATATATATACGCCTTTTTCTTCTTAAATCAAGTTTCGAGTTTTTTCCAATCAATGGAATGAGATCTCTAATAGCAGCCGCAGTCTTACACCTGGCCATATTGATGGGATTTTTCCATGTAAATGTATTATTTATTACTACTTCCAGATAAGTAGCCTTTTTTACTACCGGCACTTCCACATTAAAAATTTTCAGTGTGTTTTCAAAAGGACTTAAAGGACTTCTAGAGTGTTTCTTCCTTACAATGATTAACTGAGACTTTTGAGCATTAATGGCAATACGCCATTTTGTACACCAGTGCTCAATTTCTGGTACTTTCTCCTGAAGTTTGGAAATGGCAAGTTCTTGGGTGTGTGACTTATACGCAAGGAGCCGTGTCATAGGCATAGCATCCTAAATAAATATTTGAGTTTGTAGAGATTTTCGGAAAGTCCGTTACATAGAATAAAAATAAAATGGCACCTAAAATTGATCCCTGGGCTACTCTAGCGTTCAGTCTTCTAGGATCCGAGTTATCACCTTCTATATTGACAAAAAATTTTCTATTTTTGATGAACGAATAGATCAACAATATCAAGTCTCTATCGAAGTCCAGGGAGATTAACTTGAAAATCAGCCCCTCATGCCAGACGCGGTCGAAATTAGAATTGTCTCAGAACAGTTGGAGGGGGAAGGGGAAACAATAACAATAACAACAACAACAACAACAAAAAAGTGACAAAAATCTGTATATATATTTTTTTTTTCTTTACATACTCATAGTTCATTCAGTTCCCCCATCAACATGTTCTTTGGTCGTGCCTCAAAATGTCCAAATACAAGGGCTTAAGCTTAAAAGATAAAGAAAAACTGATGAAGCAATATGATGCTTTACCAAAATGCAGCCAACGTGAAGCTTCTGTACAACTTGAGATTTCACAGTCTTTAAACACAAACTTGAATATATAATTTTTAAATAACGTTTCATATGCTTATATATTGTATTGATCTGTGTAATATGTTAAAATAATTAATTTTTCTGAATTAGGATGGCTTTGGTAATCCACAGAAAAAATAAGTTTTATTGAAAAAAATGTATGTAACTTACACATACATTTTTTTCCTAAATAATAGTATATCAAAAAGGATTATTAATTTCAACAGCAAGGCCATATGCAATGAGAGAGAGTTTTATGCACATTCCATTCATAAAAATGTATTGGAATCTTATATAAAATAAGTCTATTTTTAAAAATTTTATTTGTTTATCCCAAAGAATATCCAACCTCGTATCCCTAACTGAAATGAAATCCTGTCGTGCCCATCACCACATATAACACTTTATAAAATAAAATAAAGCCAGAACGGATATGATCAACTTAAGCACTATCCACTAACCCTTAAAGTTTCAGCAATCATTCTGTGTCTTCTTACCATTTCATTTAGTCTTTTGCTTAAAATTTGTCTTTATACAGTGTTTGTTTTATTTATTTAGGATGGTTTCTGTAATGTCTGATACCTCCCTCCCCCTGGTATTCGAGGGAAAAAGTTCGTACAACTCCCTCTGGCGATTGATTGCCGCAGGGAAGAGTCAGTTAGGGTTTGGACAGCGTCGGAGGTGACTGCACGATTATCGCAGGCGTGCACTCCCCGTATATCTTAATAGAACTACACGATAATATGCAGGCGTGTACTCTCCAATTGACTTTAATTAATGTTAATCTTATGTAAATATTTTGTAATCTAATTAATACCTCTTTTATATATATATATATAAATAAATGTGTGAAAAGAAAGAAGTCCCATTATTGGATTAACACCACGGATGACAGCAAATTAAAGAACCTTTCAAAATCAATCATCACAGTTTCGAAATTTGATAAAATTACTCATAAGGAAATGAAACGGAAACATGAATTCTGGCCAATTGATAAAATTGCTATTTTAACAATTCTCCAGAAGCTGAATAATATTAATCCAACCTATGGATTAAATTATTCAAAAATTTAAATGCAAATATAGGTAATCTTTTATGCAATATTTTTCAAAATTCTGATTGTAGTGTCAAGGACATTCAAACTAAATTCAATACAAAAGCATGTAATATTAAGGCATATATTGCTTGAAACATAGTATAAACAATAGAATGTTACAAAAGGCTTGGTGAAAATTGTTACCAAATGCCCTTAAGCAAAATTCTATTAAAATAAGGTGTCGCTATTGATAATCCAAATCAATCGTTCTGAGACAATGAAAGCAGCTGAAAGTCTTTCTTTGAGCTATCTATTAATTACATAATCAGAAAATGAAATTATAAAATGTTATATACAAATGCCAAGAACTCTTGGTGCTATTAGCTCTACACTTTATACACTGGCAAAACTGTGACTTCAGTAAGTAAAAACTGTTTAAATATATTTAAGCTATTAATAAATTTATTTACCGCAGTCAAACCTCTACTGCACGAAATCCCGCAAAAAGTTTCACTAAATGGAAGTTATGAAAAAATATGATTTAAGATGATAATTTTTTTAAATTTTAAATGTAAATGAAATATACATGCAAAATTACATACGTTAATGTATCCGTTCCATCAATGTATGAAAATTACATACATTCATTTCTAAAAATAATCAGTTGCTTTAGCTTGTTTTGATTGTAAGGAGTAGTATTTCATGTCATAATACATCTCACATCTTTGTAATGCATAGCAAACATCTTCTGGTTCCCTTTCTTCAAACTGAAAACCAAGTTATAAAGTATCAAACACATTTAAAATATCTTCTGGTGAAGATTTTGTACATTAATTTTCTTGAATTGTTGTTAAACTATTTTGCAATACATTGAATTTTATGGCATAATAACAAAGTTAAATTTAAAAAAAATAAGTCTCATTCGTTTTGTAACTGTAATTGTAATATTTAATACCTGAAGTTTTCAAAAAACAAAATTGGTTATATTGTAATATCGTGTGGCCCCAACTTGTCAGCAACTTGGTAGTGACTGCTCCTAAGTGTGAATTTACACAGACACGTAAGAAGGGTTTAAAGCCCTTTCTTTTTCAACTTTTAAAATAACAGCTGCGCCCACTTGATGCTCACAAACTACGCCGACCCGGCGGTTTAAGTGAAACAGAATGTAAAACTGAAAAATAATGACTGGATGAATAAATAGCGAGAGCACTATCCACGAGGCTCTGAGATCTTAAACTAACCTAACTGCGTTCTACAATACCGCTGAGATTCAGCGAGCTTACTGATTAAGCAGTTGAAAGATCCAACAAAATCTGCCGAGATAGGTACACAGGCCAACACGCGCGGTTCTTAAATTCTACCTAGCAACATTCACGTTCGCGATTCAAGGTGTTGGTGTATTTAATTATGGCAAAGCACACAAGGGCTATCTGCCTAAAGGGAGGGATGCCTTTCGTGGAGGACTTTCTAAGGGAAACTGGCTCGTATACACGTTACACATGGGGAAAACCACGAAAACGCCCATGCAGCCAGCCCGTTCGCGGGATTCGAACCTCAGACCGAACTACCAGTGTTCAGCGTCTTTACCGCTCGGCCGCTGGTGGGCTCGCGTTCGCGATTCAAAAAGCACACCTACAATCTCGTTTTCCATTTAAACTCAACTTACTTCCGCTAAATTTGAATATACTGCACGCTCTACTACAATTTACATACTTTAGCATTGGCAATTCTAGGGGAAAGTAAAGGCTTGACAGGAAAGATAACTTAAAATAAATGTTAGTTAAAATAAATATAAACCCTACATTTGCCGCTGCCAGAATTTGGCAAACTTGGAAGCAGGTCCTAGAAACGACCTGTTGAAAAGTTTCCACATTCTAATCTAAGACTCAAGAGCTCCGTTTACATAAAACAAACTTTTGCCTAACAAAATTTTACAATAGTTTTTGTAGACGATTAGAATACAATATCTTCTTACAGGATCCTCTCTGCTGTTGTTCTTCATCAATCAATCTTTTTCTCTTCCTTCCAGCATCTGGAAGGAATAAGTATCAGTATATTCCAAATACATTATGATTTACACTTTCTTAATACTCGGTAGTATTTTCGTTTTCGATCATTTTCTTTTCCTTATTTAACTGCTTAAATTCACATTCATTCAAATATTCAAACATGAATTTAACTTTACCCTGGTTCTCCACCATGTGTGGTGTCAAACGGGAATCTTCATGTTTTTGTATTTCAACACTTCCCCTAACCACAATGATTTGTTAGACTTCAATCGACCTATTATGACACACCCTATTCCAACATACTGAAACTCGATGAGCTATGTTTAACATTCTTAAATTCAAGTGTGGGTGGAAAACCCTAAAAACCACATTCATTCTAATTTCCCCCTCATTCATCTTTTCACATGCAGGCTTTCGCTCTAAAGCATGATTTTATCTACTGTTTAACATTTAGGTTTTAACTCGTTTCTTTTGAGCATTTACTTTTAACATCTAAAATTTTATGCTTCTAGACTAAATTCTACTCTTACATAACTTTCAAGTATTTACATATATTTACACAAGTCTAATACTTATGATTTTTACAATTTACAATAAGATGAATAAGAGAAAAAAAAAATTACTTCACGCTTTCTTCGCCAAGCTGGCGGCACTGAAACTAAATTTTCCATTAATACAACAATACGAAGCTATTTTACCTTCGGCCAAATTTTGGCTTTAACATAACAGAACCAGTCTTTCGACCAACATGAACTGCTTGTTAGCTAAATAAAGTAAAACAAGACTAAGTCTCAACCGAGACTAATTGACTTCCGTCAACACATAGAACTTCGAACATAGAACACATAATAGTTCAGAACAAAAGAAAAATTTATAGAAGATTTTAACTTATCTTTGACTTTTCGATGCTTGGAACTCCGACATCCTCTTCTGCAGAATTGATCCCAAGTTACAGAATTCATAGAACTTAACCTCCTTCTTTGATTTCTTCCAATTTCCTCCATGGTCCCTTTCCTCTTTCGCCCTCTGTACGCCGGCCTTTTGTGGTGGTAGTCTTCGGGTTCCTGTCTTTTCCGTTTGGCCCCTGGATGGCTGGTCTTGGCTGGTCTGTATTCTTGCTTGAATTTTTTCTGCTGGTCACAATCTTTTCGTTCCTCTTGCTGTCTCTTTCTTCTAATGAACGGCGGCCTTGTTTATTTCTGACTATCTGGCCCTGGAAGTGGTTTCCTCGACGCAGATTTCCTGCTGTGAGATGTTGTACCTGGTCTTTTCCTGTTGTTGTCTACCAAAGATTCTTTACGAGGCGGCGTTGATTTCCTGTACTTCTTGACTGCTGGAGTCTGACCATTCTCTTTCCTTCTTTTCGGGACCCTAGAATGATTTGTAGAAGGGCTAGGTTCCTCTTCTGTTTTCTGCTTCTTGGGTGGTGGAGCGGGCGGCGTTAATTCTGGAATTTCCACTTCTTTTGCACTTGAGTTCTGCAAGAAACTTTTAAGGATTTCGAAATCATTTTGATTATAATATTTTTTCATCTGGTCGGGACTTGCTTTACAGGTTTCCCCTCTCTCGTTCTTAAGGTAAAATACGACTCCCTTGATTTCCTGTATTGCATAGGGGTGTTCAAACTTCGAAGCCAATTTTTCAGTGAAATTGTCTGGGGCACTTGATAAAGAAAATTTCCGCTTTAACACTTTATGCCCTACTTTAAAATCTGCTTGACGGCGTTTTCGATCATAGTACAGTTTCTGTCTATTTCTTGCCGTATCCGAACTTTTAACCGCCTGATCAATAATTTTCTGTATATCTTTTTGTTTGAATTCTTGTTCCCTTTGTTGCGTTCCCTTTTCGATGCGTTAATTGTAAGACCGGCCTCTTTTAATAATTTAAAAACCTCTTCCAAGTCCTTAATATGTTGCTCCAACGTACTATTCGTTATAATTATATCATCTAGATAAATTAAAGTCGATTTTCCTAGGACAGGCTTTAGAATAATGTCCATAGCTCTCTGGAATGTTGACGGGGCCCCACACAACCCAAAGGGCATGCGTAAAAATGCATAAGTGCCCGATTTTGTGATAAACGCGGTTTTATGTATATCTTCTGGTTTCGTAGCTATTTGATAATAGCCAGATGTTAAGTCCAACGTAGTCATATATCTCGTAGACTTAATCTTTCTAATAATTTCCTCAATCACCGGCAAAGGGTAAACCGGGAATTTAGTAACACTATTGAGTTTTCTGTAATCGATAGCAAACCTCCAAGCCCTTTTATCTGAAGGAGGGAAATCGTTCTTTTTCTTATATAGTACGACTGGACTCGCGTACTCACTATTTATGGGCGTTTTTATCTGGTTCTGCAGCATTTCTTTAATGTGTTGCTCAATAATGTGTTCTTTCTGTTGATCATACCTGTAGGGTTTAGCCCTACAGGGCTTATCGGCAGTTAGTTGTATATCATGTGTTACAATTTGACAGTTACCAGGCCGTTCTGAAAACAAGTTTGAAAAAGTACTCACCACTTGCTGGATGGCTTGGCTTTCCTGGACCCTCAAAGTCCATTTGAGGTTCTTTCACTGGCTCCACCATCCTCCGATCCATTTCCAGCACAATCGAATTATCCTGAAAATAGAGCTTGGCTTTCGCGGCCTTTAAGAACTCCTTGCCTAAAATGACTGGATTCTGTAAATTTTTCACCACAAAAATTAATACTTTAAGGCTCTCGTCTTTTATCTGTATTCTTATTGATAATTTCCCGATATATTGGCAGGTTTTTCCTTGGGCGGCTATAATTTCTGTGTTTTTATTTTTAAATAACCGTAACCAATTAAAATTCTTATTGAAAAATTTATCACTCATAAAATTGCCTTCTGCCCCTGTATCAATGAGGGCTTCCACCGGTACATCGCCAACCAGGACTTGTATGACTGGTAACTATGAATTCTTTACCACGACCGTGTTTAGGTATCTTCTTGAGGGATTTTGCGAAACTTCAGAATCTGGACCCTCGCTTTTACAGGCCCCTCTAATCGTTTAAAGATTTCTTTTCAACTTCAGTCTTTTGGGTACGCGGACGGGTTTTTTTGAATTTTCTCTTTGGGGCTTGACCTTCGTGCTTCGATGAGTTAGCTTGATAGCTCTTTCCCTCATAGGAGCGATTTGTGTTACTGGCCGGTTGATTTGAGAATTGTCTTCGGGAACTTTGAGAATACGATGCCACTCTAGATTTTTCCGCTATTCGTCGGTTTTGGAACTTGACCGCCAACTCGAAGAGTTCCTGCAAGGTGCTTGGATTTCGGATTTCCAAGTAATCTTGGACAGCAGGTAGTAATCTTGGTAAAATTATTTCAATTACCTCCGTGTCGGGTTTCTTTTCATACAGCATGTCTGTAAGCTTAACTTTTGGCAGAATAAAGTCCATTAAATCTTCAATATTACGTTGATTAAAAACTATAAAGTTCGGCTTCTAGCTTTCTTCGGCCTTTCCCTATGGGGAAGACCTTTAATAATTATGTTTTAAAATTTTCAAAGGTATATGCTTGGCCTCCGAATTCTCCTAATAAAAATTACCCTTTACTCTTCCACCATAGTGAGGCCTGTCCTCTTAGTGCAGACGTGGCAATGGCAACTTTTTGCCTTTCGGGCACAGGATATAACTGGAAATGATTTTCGAGGCCTTCTAAGAATATCGCCACCGAATTTTTTCCGTCAAAATTGACGGTTGGCTTGACAGATCGTATACATTGAAACGCATTTTTCTCAAACAAAAATTTGAAGATTTGGTGATTAGTCGCGGTGCTGAATACATTAAACCGTTTCATCAACTGATAAGTATTATACTCTTTGTACTCAACTGATAAGTATTAACTCAAATCGAAACTGATAAGTATTATACTCAACTGATAAGTATTAACTCAAATCGAAACAGTCAAACAGTTTTCCCTCTTTCACGAATAGAAGACTTCTACACTTAATTTTCGATAAATATTTTAGAGCTTAAACTTTGTAGAAAGTTTTGCGTATTCTTTAATTTTATTTAGTATGAAATTTGTATAGTCTTGAAACGAATCAAGATTAGCTTGAGTAAATTCTAAATATTGCTTTTTGAAACTATCCAGAGAATGTTCAAAGCAAGCACAAATCGCTTATCTGTAGAAGATATTACTGCATTTATATAGTAATACATTTTGAAACTTTGGGTACCAACATTTTTTGTTTGTTTACAGTTAGAATTCTCTTTGAGATCTTATTAGCGAGGAGCATAATAGCATAAGAATTATAGAAAGAAAATACATTCAATGAAAAGAAGTAACTCGTGTTTGCCATTAATTGTCCCGCCGAAGAAGATTTGAATTTCGTAATTGCCTCCTTACCGTCATGAAATTTTAAAGAAACGATTTTATTTCTTAAGAGATGCACGAATATCTCAAAAAAAATTAAGTCGTTATGTCCTGAAAATTTAAATAAATTGGAATCAGTGTCCGTTGATTCCCGCATGCAAATGCCGAACTACTTAAAATATCTGTCTGGTACTTGCTCACAAAATTAATTAAACCGTAAACTAGATGTAGCTTAACTTCCAATGTATCACTAAATGGCATTCTTAGAATTCCATAATTCAGGTACACGACGATACCAAAGAAGAGTTATTAACACATAACAGATCAATCCTACTCTCAAAACAGTAATTGAAGTTCAACAAATATATCCTACTAAATACTGTAAGCTGAAATATGAATAAAACCCTAAAGATAATAAAATTCTAGGTACTATACATAAAAGAGAAAAATCCGCCATTTTATTTTCCAAAATATTTACTTATATACCATTATCTCAATTAACTTTTAAACTGTTAACTTCCGAAAATTGAAATAAATTGGAATCAATGTATGGTGCCGAAATATTTAAAATGTCTCTCCCGTGATTTGTCCCTAAATTAATTAAATTTTAATATTTGTAAGGGTAAAGTTTAATCAGACCCATTCTTACATAATCTGCTGAGACCTGGGCAATGACAGAAAAAGCTAAAAAGTATCATTTCTGTCTTTGAAAGAAAAATTTTGAGAAGTATTTTTGGTGGTATAAATGTAACAATATCTGGAGAAGAAGAACTAACTCTCAACTCTATAAATCCTTTAAAGAAATACATATAGTAAAATATATAAGGATTCAGAAAATTAAATGGGCAGGACACTTGTGCAGAATGGATGAAAATCGATTAACTAAAAAGATCTTCTCGGCCAGACGGTGACCTAAACTTAGGGAGCTCGACTGTTTGGAAACAGACTTAAGAATTTTAAAAATAACCAAGTGGATGTTCATGAACAGGGATAGAAGAGCTTGGAATTCGATTCTGAGGAAAGCAAAAACCCATCTTGGGCTGTCTGGCCACTGAAGAAAAAGAAGAAAGGTAAAGTTACAAGCATTTCTCTCTAGTGCTTCTGCATTAATTTCAAACAAATTTTGAATAATTTTCTCTTGAACTCGATACATTTCTAGAAAATCATCTCTTTATTTCCTGAAAAGTTTCTTCTACTTAATTATCTGAAACGAACATCACATAAATGTCAGTGCACACAGTGTCTTCAAAAAATAGAGGTAGCCCTGCCAAAATATCACTAAGACATGTTTTTGTAGAATTCCATATCTCAGGTACATCAAGATAGCAAAGAAAAATTATTAACATACAATAGACCAGTTATACTTTTAAACAATAATTCAAGTTTGTAAGTATAAGTTTTACTAACGTTTGTTTTATTTTAAAACTTTACTATACTTTCTTATTTTCCACTTCCGGCCAGAATTAAATGCGTTAACGTGTTTATGCAAATTGTACTTGTTAACACCCAAGTATTTAAGTTGTGGCTTTTTGCCAAGACTTAGAGAGAGGAAGTGAGCCGCCTTGCCGCTGCATTCTTACGAGTTTTCAATCAGTTGCTGCTTGCCTTTAAGGCCAGAGGTTTAGTCCTCTTGATATTTAAAGCGTATTATAGTTGGGGCAGTTTGCGTACTACCTACGTAACCTTTTAAAAAGGACAGTCTTAGTGTTAGGCATTTGTATACTAATTAAAGGTTAGCTTTTAGTTAGAGTTTTAGTTAGTAGTTTTTATATTTTTACGTTCAGACCACAAGTGGTTGGTCTCTGTATCCCGAAGTACAGGAGCACCTGTAAAGTAACCGAGAATAAAGGGTTCAGTATACCCTTCCTGCTTGTGTCGTCTATTCCACACACTGGAACATAGCTTTAGTAAGCTCTCTGTTCCTCTTAAGGATACGTTATGTTTCCAAAGCAAGTCAAAAGACATAAAAGTCCTGTCAAGTTCAACAAATATATCCTACTAAATACTATAATCTTAAATATCAGTGAAGTTATTAGAACTATAAGCACCATATTTAAAGCAGAAAAATCTACATTATCCTACATTTCTCGGTTTTGTATTCATGTGCCCATGGATTCCGAAAGAGTTAGCCATGACTTAAGAGAACCCCAAAATAATGTTATAATTCATAATCTCATAAATAAAGAAGACATTGGAATGAAAGAACTTAAATTAAATCAGAGAACCCATTCGAATTTATTTACTCAATGATGAAATGAATGATATGATGTTTTAAGATACACATAGGGCTTGGTTTTTTAAAATCTGGGTGTTACGACTGCTTCTTATAACCTTTTTCTTGAACACAGAGAAAAGCTAAGGTGAAAATGAAAGAGTTAAGATCCCTTTCATCCTTGGAGAAATTCAGTAAACAGTTTTCAATTAAAAAAAAAAAAAAAAAAAAAAAATCAGTCGAAGGTATCATAAAGTTCGTTATATCCGATTTTCATACAATTGGAGTTTCACTACAGCCGTATACATCGCGTTAACTGTGTAGAAAATTGGACGGATTTATGAGGTTCGTTTAGTATATTCCGTGGCTCATTATAAACTGAATTCATTATTGCCCGATTCAGGGCAAACTGCGAAATCAGATGAATCCAGTTACAAAAAGGGCCCACCAGCGGCCGAGCGGTAAAGTCGCTGATCATTGGTAGTTCGGTCCGAGGTTCGAAACCCGGAAACGGGCTGGCTGCATGGGTGTTTTCGTGGTTTTCCCCATATGTAACGTGTATACGAGCCAGTTTCCCTTAGAAAGTCCTCCACGAAGGCATCCCTCCCCTTAGGCAGATAGCCCTCGAGGCTTTGCCGTAATTAAATAACCTAACCTAAACCAGTTACAAAAAGGCACGTTAAATAAGTAATATCATAGTAAATGCCATAGCAGAAAATTAGTAAAATTGTGACTGATTTAAATAGTGTATGATCTACTGAAAAGTAAGTCATTTCAAAAACCCTCAATGAGCTTCATTAATTGTCCATGATCCAGCGGCCTTTTAACGAGTTTATGAGACATTAAGGCCCATCTTCGATCACTTCATCACAGCATAGTCGAACCTATGGTAATTACCGAGTAAGTTCGCTTTGATTATTTCCTACGTCTTCACACTGAAAATAACTTCCAATCGATCCGCTAATCAGCATTAAGTAAAACGTCTACGTGTTTCCGCCGTCTTTAACACAAAACCTGCTTTCAAAAGAATATTGAAACCGAAGATTTTAAGTGTCTGAACGAAGCTGATCATGCCAGATCACAAATCTTGGATATCATCTTCTTGCCGAGCTCGGCCTGTGAATGTTCATCGCCTATCATGACGAACTGAAAAAATTCGGAAACAATTCGTAGTAGTAGTATAGATCATTCTACTACATTCTCTCTATAGAAAACCAGCTGGAAAGTAACAGTAATGAGACCATAGCACAATTTGTACGGCTCTGTGAAGCCTTGTTCCCGAGATAGCCCGAGATAGTTTTTTGTACCATCTCGGGGCAAAAGTCAAAGTATTTGATCGTACACAAACCAGGTCAAACTCTTGCAAGAAATCCAGGTTTGAAACTACAGGGCCGTACAATCAAACGAACTCGGGAACTAAAACTGCTGGGGCTTATAATCGATGAAAAGCTCTCCTGGCTGCCTCATCTCAGAGCAGTCCGCGCGAGGACACACGTAATTGCAAATACCTTAAGGAGGCTTCAAGGCTCAGACTGGGGCCTTGACCACATATCCTAAAAATCCTCTATCAGTTCGTGGAGGAAAAAATGGCCCTCTATGGTGCGGCAATCTGGGCAACTCCAATGAACGAAAGGAAAAGGAAATTGCTCAGTAGTATACAACGCCCCTTTGCTCTGGCTATTACAAAAGGATACCGTACAGCGGCAGCCACAATACTGGCGGGACTTTTGCCATTATATATTAGAGCAGCACAAGAAGCAGCAGTAACGACTGTTCTCCAATTACATCTCTGCACTACTTTTGGACCGCTATGCTATGATTCAGAGGAGTATGAAACAAAACGTCTCATAAATGCAACCCATCCTTCACACCATGGAAAAGGGGTTATAGCACACACCACCTCTCAGCACAGCCTCCATGAAAAAATAAGGCCAGTAAATGTCATCCATTCGTCTAACTACGGAAAAGGAGTCACACATCATGGAAAGATGACTCTGACATAAAGGATCAATATTATGTTTATACGGATAGTTCAAAAGTTGACGGACAAGTAGGCTGTGGCCTTATAGTAACTAAGAACAAGGAAACGCTGATAACATGGAAAGGTCATATGGGACAGAATAATTCAGTTTTCCAGGCTGAAGCAATTGCGATTCGCAAAGCTATCGAGTTAAAAAGCCCCCCAGTAGAATCCACTATTAACATTCTTACAGACAGCCTCTCGGTCATATATGCCTTACGAAATCCCAGACCTCCTTCTCCTATCATAGCGGAGATTCAGGACACGCTGAAGGAGCGTTCGTCGACAATGAATATCCTCATATCTTGGATAAAGGCGCATGCCGGCATTCAAGGTAATGAGTAAGCCGACAGGCTAGCAAAAGAAGCAGCTCACAATATCGATGCACAATGCGTAATTACCAAACTCCCGTGGTCTCACCTTAAAAAAGTGACAAGGACAGCAGCTCAGCACCATTGGCAATGGTAATGGGACTCTACCGAACAAAGCAGAAAGACCTATGAATATTACCATAAAATTTCGCTCGATCGTCTCGAGTCATCCCCACAAATAACGAGATTTGTGACGGGGCACGGGCCTTTCCCCTCCTATTACTATGAGAGAGGAATTGCAAATACCGAAAGTTGTGTCTGTGGAGGCTTTGGTAAACCAGACCATTACTTGAACCAACGCCCTCTAACCGCACAGTGGCATGTGCAGCTTCCGGAACAGGCAATTTCTCATAAGCGTTATCTGATGAAACAGCCAGCATTTCGCATCAAAATATGCAAGATAATGCAGAAACTGGAGGAATTGGGAACAGATTTGTGCAGTGTGGAATAGTTCCCTGTCAATCTCTCTTCTCTCTCTCTCTCTCTCTTCTATCTTTTTTATTGTATATATTATGAAACATGTATGTATTACGGCCCACTGTATATATTATGAAACATGTATGTACTATGGCCAATGAAAATTATTATGAACTATGTATGTATTATGGAACAGGCTCAATATATTATGAACTATGTAAGCAAGTATGAACTATGTAAGCATGTATATGTATGAACTATGTAAGCATGTATATGTATAAACTATGTAAGCAAGTATTATGAAAGATCTATGTATTATGAACTACTTGTATATAAGCATGTACTATGAACTATGTAACTATGTAAGCATATATTATGAACTATGCAACTATAAGCATATGTTATGAACTATGTAAGCATGTATACAGGACCAATGTATGCCCTTATAGGCCCCATGAGGTGTTGCCCCGGATAGTTGCGGAAACTGGACTAGACCGGAATAGTCTTAGTAAGCCGCACAGGTGTCCAGATTCTGCTCTCAACTCAACTCAACTGAACTCTCTATAAAAAAAGGTGATAGTTCTAATAACTAAAATACATATTTAAACTGATTATTTAAAATCTGTGAAGCCTAACTTTCCAGAGTAAATTATTGGTAAATGTTATTTTGATTACGTTTATTTAAATATATTTATGCTATTTAACTTTTTTTTTTTTTTTTTTTTTGTTTGTTTGTGTATGTTTATTGTAACCAGTGGCGTAAATAAGGGTATGCAAGGAATGCCGTTGCATAGGGGCCCGAAGGTTTAGGGGGCCCTTAAATGTCCTGCTGAACTACATTTACATGTTTAAAGTTAAAAGTATCTTTTTCCCTTTCGCTTTTCATTTTTATTTTTAGAGTTTATACTACTATGAATTCTTATTTTAATATAATAGAATTCGTCTTCTTTTAAGTTTTTAAGGGCCCTCTTCCTATATGGTGAAGTGATGCAGTTCCGTATAAGACGCAGAAAAGGGGCCCTTGGAAGCACATGAAACAGTTAAATTCAGTGTTTGCAAAAGTTAATATTCCATCATTCGACTATCAAATAGTAACTTCATGACTTACCTCAGTTCAGGCATAGGAGTCAGCAGAAAATAGGAAAAGTTCCTTTGTATTTCTTAGTTTCTTACCGGGAAATTTTTAAAGGCAACCCTCTGAAGGAAAGGTTTCTCCCTTTGCAATCCCAATTCAACAGGGGGTGGAAGTGAAAATTAATTGTAACTATTTATTATAATGTAATTATTTTGTATATTAATTTATTTCTATATACTTTGTTATTATGATCGAATAATTAATAGACACATTTTCTAAGTATAAATAAAGAAGTAACTAAACAGGATTCTGGTACTTAATTTCGAATGACCTTTGCAAATTAAGAGGAAACGTGGTATATTATTTGCAGTTCGAAATTTTCATAATATGTCATTCCGAAGCGTTTAATTTTGTTCATATATTGAATCTGTTACTAGCACTCTCATTAAACCCAAGTCCAAAAATCAGGACTAATATTAAGCTTAAAATTGAATTTATTAATGAGAATGATTTTTACAATTTAATATAACATGTATTGCGTTAGTTCACTATAAACGGCGTATCACTTTTCAAATTGTTGCCACCAAATAATTTCACCCTGTACTATTTTTTTAAAAATTAAATAAGGAAGAATCTGCATAAATGTATGTATGTTTCTCGCACTATGACGAAACAACGTTACCTAGAATGTTTGAATGTATGGTTCTCACAATGTAAAAAACGGCGGTGCAGTCACACCAGAAAGCAGGGTATAGGGACGGGAAAATTTTGGTTTTAGAAGTATGAAACATTCCAAAATTGCAAAGTTAAAGGCGGATTGATTTTTTTCTCTTTTTTAGACTAATAATCTGGAGGGGGAAATCATTCGTAAGTATCAATTGCTAACTCCAGAATGTATGCTTTCCTTTCTTAAGGACACAAAATCATTGACGTAAATTGAGCAGTCGTGGCATAAAAGGACTTTGCCCTACCCACATGTCGAAATGGTGTCCTCGTCCAGGAAATGCAAAGAATTTATGACACCATATTTAGAAAAGAGAGATTTCCCGTTTCTTAGGAATTTTGAATGAATTCAAGGTCAAAGAAAAAAGGGGCATGTTTTATGCGACAAAGCTAATCTTGTGTTTCAACAAAGAACACAAAGTTTCATTCTGGTTGCTTAAACATTAAGCGGCAAATATTCCAGTTAATTTTTTCCCCTTAAATTTATGGAAATTCATGACTTCTTCTTCACTTATGGGAAGAGGATGGAATGGATGAATATTTTTACTTGAAATAATGAGTAAATCAATAATTATCGTATTTTTCATATCAAAATTTACAAAATATTCTCACATTGCAGATAAAGTGCAAGTTAAGAATTCTTTAAAATTCCTAAACGAGAATTAAATCTGTAGGCATAGAACTCGTAAATTGATTTGATTTAGGAAAGAGAACAGCTGTGCTGTTTCTTAGTCTGTAAATTACTCATCTAACCAAAAATTCACACTAATCTGTAAAAGATAATTCTGAAGATATTAAATTTGTTTTCAAAGAAATATTTTAATTTCCCTTCGTTTGAAAAAATATAATAAATTACAAATCATTTTAACAACGTGAAACATTTAAGCTTAGAATTCAGTAATGCGCAATAATTTGTATGTTATTTAAACGGAACTGAATTGAATTATTATATAATAATAAAGCACTCGAGGAATATTTGTCTAAGGGGAAGAACGCCTTCGTGGAGTACTTTCTAATCGTTATTTGAAATAAAAAAAGTGTATGTGTGTGTCTGATTGTAGCAAAGTCTCGAGGGCTATCTGCCTAAGGGAAGGAATGACTTCGTGGAGGACTTTCTAAGGTAAACTGGCACGTATACACATTACACATGGGGAAAACCACGAAAACGCCCATGCAGCCAGTCCGTTCGCGGGATTCGAACCTCGGACCGAACTACCAGTGTTCAGCGACTTTACCGCTCGGTCGATAGTGGGCCGTTATTTGAAATGAAACTTTAAAATTTACACTTTTGCTTTTAATTTATTTTAATTTTTATTCTACTTTTACTTTGCACAGAGCATTCAGTACCTGAAATCATCAATAATAATATAATAATGATAATAAAATGTCATCATACTATCAGGTTCTTTGTTCCGCCTTACTTTCCTTGGGAACATGCAAGGACCCGACTCGGAACAGGGAGCTTACTAAAGCTATGTTCAATAAATGTGGGAAGTGGACAGGATACACAGGAAGGGTATACAAAAACCTTTATTTGTCATTCTTTACAATAATTTCCGTACTTCGGAATACAGAGACCAACTAATTGTGGTCTGAACCTAAGAATATAAAAATATAACTAAACTCTAACTTAAATTTGGAATAATAAACGTGGAAGATTGGCCTTATATTAACAGGAAGCCGTATGTAGTACAGAGAACTGTTAACACTACAATACGTTTAAAATTATCACGAGGATTAAACCTCTGGCCTGGAAGCGTATTTCCAAACCCTACCCCACTTTTCGAATTTTTGACGTCATGGTCAGTCGACTAGTTTCGCCTGGATGGTAATTCTTGAGCATGCGCTGAAGGGCGAGAAGTAACATAAACAGAACTTTGGCTTGCACTTGTAAACAATATTAAGTATATTGTCTGAAAGTGCATTTGTTTATGTAATTGCATAATTTGACTGTTTCTGTAATAAGAAAACTTCATTCAGATAAAATTAATTTTAATATTATTATTATCTGGTTATAGGATTATGTGAAATGCTGAATACTCTAGGTACTATCATAATCTTCCCATAACCTTTCACACTGTATTTTGCGTTATCATTGTAAAATATATTGTATTATAAAGATTAAATTACTTTGTTAGAAATGTGAATGATCTAACTTAATTTTCTTTTTATCACTTATTATTTATTTTCGCTTTGAAAACACATTCATATTTGACAAATAATTATCTCCGCTGACAATTTTTGATTGTTTAAAAACTATATTTGTCAATAATGTAATGAAAACTCACTAATCTAGTGCTTTATAGATCAATATGACAACGAATTCAAAATGTTTTAAAAACAGTTCTTTAATCTTTAGTTTGTAGTAGATGCAACTAATGAGGCACAGAGAAAATATTTCAATAAAAAAGTTCCCCATGTTAATTCAGTAGCAAAATTAGGTTGATCTTTACATTATGGTAACTTGGCGTTTTTTTGGGGACCAACTCTCCTACAGCAACCCTCTATTTTTTTTTCCCGCCGCCATTTCGTCTTCACGAAGTAAAGACATGTTTCTTTTCTTTTTATCTACTGAACACTTCTTCCAACAATCTACTAGCCGAATTACACTTATGCTAGAAATTTTATCTAACAAAAATTAAACCTCTGGCCTGGAAGGCAAACAGCAACCGAGTAAAACTTCTAAGGCAAGCAGCCTGCTTCGACTAACTCCTTCCTCTCTCTCGCTTGGCAAAAAGCCACAACTTAAGTACTTGGCGTTCGCCAGACAAATTTTGCATAAATAAGTTAACGCTTTTAATTCTGGCATAAATAAGTTAACGCTTTTAATTAATAATAATAAAATAAGAAGTGATAGTAAAGATTTAAAATAAAATAAAAGTTAGTAAAACTTAAGATCCTTACATACTTCCCGCCAGAGTTAATTAGTTTGAAACTGAGGTCTAAACGACCTTGTTGAAAACTTTTAGCTCTAGAATCTAACGCGAGGCCAATCTTTTACAAACATTTCTCACTAGAAACTAGAAATTTAAAAAAAAAAAAAATTGTTTTTACAATAGCAGCTCCATGGACACCCAATTTTTCATCTGTACTGCATCTAAACAGGAGCTTTTATTCAAATCTGGTTCCTTCCAGAGATCTGGAAGAAAAACACCTTCCAACACTTACATGTGTTGTAACAGAACACCAAACACGAATGTGTTTATGTATACGTATTCAACACTGCCTCCTACAATCAAAACACTAACGTGTTAAAATTCAACATGACAAGACCTCGTAACACACCCTAATTTCAACTCTAAACCCTGAGGTACTATTCTAAAAGTGGCTAACTCTAAAGTGTAGCGTCAGAGAGCCTAACTACATCATTCAACCTTTACCACATATTCGCCATGCTTTAGTCTTTTTTCAGTCACACGAATAAAAAAAATTTTAACATTACTTTCACTTTTACCATATCACGGTATTTCTTAACATTTGAAATAACAGTTCACATTGTATATAAGAACATATTAACATTAATTTTACGCATTTTAAAACATACTGTTGCGTGCGTACGGGTTCGTTATGAAATGAATGCACAAGTCCGATGAAAAATGAACAAAAATTTATTATTATCACAACCAAAATGCTTAAATTTTCTCAAATTATCACGCAGTATTACAATATCTCACAGTAGTTTTCTTTTAACTACTCAAATGTCCAATAGAACGTAATTCAAAACAGCTAACGAACGCTAATCCGCGAATTAGCTACAATCAACAAGAGTAGTTTTCTAAACAACAACAAACTAAGCAACTCTACAAACTGAGATGTTTTCCTCCTTTTATAAGATTTTAAAATCACGCGCTAGAATTTTCCAGTACTTTCTCGAAATCAAAAAGAGATATTTATTTATTTAATGCACGCGCTTTTGTATTTTCAATTTTCCGGCTTAGCTTTCTTTTAATATTCGTCACGCGCTGCACTGCGCGAGAAATAAAACCATTTAATTTATAATTGAACTAACATTAGCTTTTTAAATACCAAATTCGTAACAATACATTAGTAGTACATTGTTAACTTCTATTCTTTTCAAAGCAAGTGGCAAATCTTCTACATTGAAATACTATATTTCAAAAGTCTTTCAGACTAAAACTTCTTTCTTGCCAGAATGTTTTAAATAAAATTTATACAATAACTTTTACAATATTTAAGTATTTACACATTCCTATTATACATCAACTTTAGTTTTACGCGCGAGTACTTGAAAAACATAATACCAAAATCGGTAACAACTCATTTCTCGTCTTTTTGGCGATAAAGGTAGACCTCACATGAAGACAAACTTCTTGAAATCTGCCACTTGCAGTAAGAATGAAAGATTAACTTAAGTTTGCAAAGTAACATAAAATTTTACTTATCTTTGTGATATTCGGACATTCTTTTCTGAGCCCAGTCCTGGAAGGTAGCGCAGATTCTGGTTTGATTTATCCTCCTTCGTGTGCGGGCTCGCCCCTCAGTTTCTTCCTCTAGAAGCTTTCTTTTTCCTCCAGTTCGGTCACCCTTGAATACCTTCTTTTTCGCCTCTGCCTGTGGTCTTGGCCGTTTGATGGCAGCTGGTCTTGGCGGAACCGGGACACTTCTTTCGCGTTCCTGCTTGGACCTCGTTGCTGGCCGTTCAAATTTTCCTTGTACGTTTTCCTACGGCGCTGGTGGCCCTTCCGCAGTTCGGCGACATTTGCTGCGGAGAGTCCTGTCCGATGAGTAGATCTTCCGTTTGGGAGCCGGGTTATAGTTGCCGTTATTTCTCCTGGCTTTCTATGGATTCGTCGTACTTCTCCCTTCTTCATTCTGGGGGTGTTCGTGACTCTCTTTTCTGGACGGTGGAACGGCTTCTTTTTCTTGTTACCTTCAATTTTCCAACGGGGAAACTTTCTTTTAAATTGCTCCTGCCTCCTAAAGGCTTGCCCTTGTGCTTGACGTTTTTCCACCTCCAGAGCTTGTGCCTGCCGTGCCGGATCCTGCAAAAGATCTTTGAAAATTTGCATTTTATTACGATCTTAGTAGGGTTTTATTTGGTCAATGTTTGCGGAGCATGTTTCACCATTTCTTTGCTTTTAACACCACTACAGCGTGAGTTATTTTTTCTATGACATATGGTCCTTCAAATCGTGGAAAAAGTTTGGCAGTTTTATCTTCTGGTGCTGAAGAAAGTGAATGCTTAATATTTAACACATCATCCCCTACTTTATAAGTTACTCCCCGTCGTTTCAAATCATAATAAAGCTTCAGTTTTCTCCGTGCTACTTCAGTATTCTTTTTTGCTTCCTTAATTAATTTTTCTATATCACCCATTTTAAATTCTGGGGCTCTTTGTTACACATAAAATAATTTATCTAACAGCGTTATAATTTTTGTGCCTAAAAATAACTCAGCAGGAGTTTTGCCCGTTGTATCATGTTTTGCGGACCTAAGGGCGAAAGCAAATTCATTGACATAGTTATCCCAGCTTTTATGAAAATTTTTAACATAACTACGGATAATTTTCATTATATTTCTTTTGACCCGTTCCGCTATATTTGATTGCGGCCGATACGGGACCATTTTTAAATGACGTATGCCCAGTTTTTGGCACATGTCTTCAAATACATTACTTACAAATTGAGGACCATTATCCGATATAACTTTTAGGGGCGCCCCGTGTTTTAAAATATATTTATTTAAAATAGAATCAGTAACTAATTTCGCGGAGGCTCATTTTAAGGGAACAATTTCGGTCCACTTACTAAAATGATCAACCATAACAAGGAGATAGCGACTTTTATTTAACTGACTTATTGGGAAAGGGCCCAATAAATCGATGCCAATTATTTCATTTGGAAATTCGGATTTAATACTATTTAGAAACACGGCCGGGCGGAAATTAATATAATTAACTGCTTGACATGTTGGGCAGGACTGGACATACGCCCTAGTTAACTTTTGCAGTTCAGGAAAATAGACTGCCTCGCGTATGCGTAGTATAGTTTTTCGAATACCAGCATGAGAAGCTAAAGGGCTGTCATGCAACCCCTGCAGGATATTTAATCTAAGACTAGCTGGGATAACAGGTCGAAATTCGTTGTTGGAATTCGTAGTTTTTGTATAAAATAATAGACCATCTATTAGTTCGTAATGGGCCGCCCTATTTCTTATCGCCACAATATCTTGGTGGCTAAAATTTTCAGGATCCTTTAAATACTCATAAATGTTTTTAAATTCAGGATCCTTACCCAGTTGGGTTATTACAGTTTCTCGGGAATTTATCGTACATGCTGTGAGCATTGCCACCTTTACAGTATTACCTTCTTCATCTATTTTTATTTTGGATAGGGCATTTGGTACGATATTTTCCTTTCCGGGGGTGTGCTTGATTACCAGGTTATACTCTTGTAACTTGAGTGCCCATCTTATTAACCTTGGGGATAAGTTTTTCCCTTAGTACAATCTAGTTACCGCCGCATGATCAGAATACACTGTTATTGGCGCCCTTCCAAAATAGACTCGGAACTTTTGCACTGCTAACAGAACTTCAAGCGCCTCTCTCTCAGTCGCGGAATAATTTCTTTGTGTTTGATTTAAAGTTCGACTAAAAAATGCCACGGGCTGCTGATTTTACGAAAGTACCGCTCCTACCGCATAATCCGAAGCATCCGCTGAAATTTCTAAATTCTCATCCTTTTCAGGAAATTTCAACACAGGGGCTTGCGTTAATGCTTGCTTTAATTTTTCGAACGCACTATTGGCTTCGGCCGTCCACGAGAATCTTGCCTTTTTCCTTTTTAATTTTAAGAATGGTTCAGCAATAGCTGCAAAATCTTTTATAAAGGACCTATAATATGAACAAAGTCCTAGAAAAGAAAAGAGCTTCTTCGCCGTGTTTGGAGTCGGATACTTTTGTGCAGCAATTATTTTTGATTCGTCTGTCTCGATTCCTTTCTGAGATATTTTGTAACCTAAATATTTTAATTCAGGTGCTGCAAATTCGCACTTTTCCACATTAACTTTTAGACCGGTCTCATTTAATAAAGAAAACACCTGTCTTAAATCCTGTACATGTTGGTCGAGATTATCACTAGTAATAATGATATCGTCTAAATAGATAAATGTGGACTTTCCAAGAACAGGCCTTAACACAATGTCCATACATCGCTGAAATGTTGCCGGTGCCCCTGAAAGGCCAAACGGCATACGCAGAAATGCATAAGTGCCAGACTTGGTTATAAAAGCAGTCTTAGGCACGTCCTCAGGCCTAACCCCTATTTGAAAATAACCAGTCGTTAAGTCTAAAGTCGTCATATATCTGGTCGATGTTATGTTGCTTAGAATTTCTTCAATAATAGGTAACGGATATACCGGATATTTAGTTATGGAGTTTAATTTACGGTAGTCAATGGCGAATCGCCACCTTTTTGGATGTGTCAATGGATAGTCATTATTTTTCTTACATAAAACCACCGGGCTAGCATAACTACTTGAGTGGGCGTTATGATCTTTTTACGTAGCATATCGGTGATATGCCATTCTATAATTTTTTCCTTATTCTTATCATACCGGTATGCTTTGTGGCGAACTGGCATTGAATCTCCGGTGTCAATACTATGGTTAGTAACTTGAGTAAATCCAGGAATATCACTAAATAACGAAGCAAATTCACTTACCACTTGTCGGATTCTTCGTTGCTCTTCATTAGGCAGGTGGTCAAAGTTTAACATCGGCGGTTCAGCCTTTTCTTCTCGAACTGGTTTCATCGTCAGCTTAAGGGACGCTTCAGTAAAATCCAGCGTTGCTTGTGCCTCTGAAAGAAAATCTATTCCTAAGATAATATGTGCTTGCAGATTCTTTACTATGAAAAACATAACCTTTACTTGTTCGTCCTTGATACGGATGTATAGTGGTAATTTACCTATGCACTTACATCTTTCTCCTTGCGCAGCTAACACTGTCGTATTATCCGAATTATATATGCGATATTTACGAAAATACTTCCTAAAAAAATCTTCTGCCACACAGGAACACTGCGCGCCTGTATCCAGGAGTGCGGTGGTTGGGATATTATTCACCAACACTTCAATCTTCGGAAGAGTCAAATTTTTCACCATTACTGTATTTAACTTGAAGGAAGAGGGGTTTTCTTGGCCTTCGGATTACCGCACCCTCCCGTCAGCAGAAATCCGTTTTAGTTTAAATCATTTTTCATTTTCATGCTTTCCTTTTCCACTGGCCTTGAGACTTTTTTCCTGGATTGCTATTGAACTGTCGACGTTCGCCGGCTGTTTTTGAATGCTCGGGTTTCCTTGCCCACTGATTCGCTTTGCTTCCGTAGCCGTGTGCTTGACTTTGCTGTAGTCTTGGCGCACCAAATTGGTTTCGCTGTTGATATTGGCGTCTTCTTTCAATGTCCGCCGTTCTTCTACTTTCAAACTGGATTGCTAGCTCAAATAACTTTTCCAGTGTAGTCGGATTTCTTAATTCAATAAAGTCTTGCACTTGGGGCAGTAACCCAAGGCCAACTAGATATCTACAGGCCTGCTCCACCGATTTGTGACGTCACAATCGAAGGCGATCGTTCCCACGGTAGACGCAGCCGACTGTTTCATTTATGTAGTGCGCAGCGTTTTATTTCCAACACAAAAGTCAAGTCAAATTAATTTTTACAACTAATATTTCGAATTTTAGGAATAATAACGTACTATGTTACATCGTAATGATATTTAAATACTAAATACCGATTTATTAAACAGAAAATAAAAATAAGATTTGAGTGATATTGTAAATTTAGCAGAGCTGATTTAAATTAAACTGAAACATATCTGAACTTTTATACGGAAATAAAATGGACACAAAAATTATTTATAAAAATTATACGGTATGATAATAGCAATGAAAATATAACATATGTAATGAACTAAACATGAGATGTTTTCATTTTGTAATAAAAAGAAAAAATATGTTAAAGCTCTCAGATGATTTTATATTGCTTAAATTATGAAGACTGATTTATACTGCTTGAATACTAAACAAACACATATAGTATTTCATAATAAAATTAATATCAATTCATTAATTCTAATATAATATTGCTTTATAATTATTTTTCGGTGCAATGATATTGAAGCAAAATGAACTCTTTCTTTTCTTCATTCCCATAAAGATTTTTCAAGATTCAATCAGAGATCCTAAGAAGCTTTTTAATAATAAATACACATGTGGACATTAAGTGAAATACATAAATCTTATTAATACATTAATATATTAAAAGTATATCTGAAGTTTAGTCTACATATTGAAAAAAGATTCATTCTAAAGATGTTTTACAGCAAAAACATTACACAGAATATTCAAAAATATATTTCAAATTCTCTTAAAAAAAGCAAGATCATAACTATGCAATCAATCCCAATGAGCATCATATTATGCTCCAAAAAATTCTTATGAAAGAAAATCTTATTAAAAATACACTCTTTAATACATCTCATTAAAAATACACAATATTAAGCAATGAAAAATCCTGCGAGTCATTACGATAGTATAAGATACTCATTAGCCAGTTGAAATTATCATTTCACGTCTGCAATAAGTTGTCATTTGAATTTTTTAAATATTAATAATGGAACATTATTATTGCAGACTCTGATGTGAGGTCCACAAAAATAAACTTCATAAACTTGAATAAGTTTCTACGACTCACTGATATTACAATATATCATCTATATCATTCTATATACCAAAATGGATATAGTTTACAGATGCTTAGTATTCAATTAATTTAGACATTCTTTTTTTTTTTTCTTTTAAAAATATTTAAACTCTTTATACACCACATACTACTACATTAATTTGTATTGTTTAAATTAATTAGATTGATTTATACTGCTTAAATATTAAAAAGATATGTGATATTTCATAACAAAATTCATAAACATATTAATTTAAATAAAATTTTGATTTACATTTATGATTTTACATGCAATTGTATTGAAGCAAAAGCCATTTTTTTTTTCTTTCTCATAAAAACATTTCAACATTTAATCCAATATCTTAAGGTACTTTTTAATTATAAACATACAAGTGAACATTTTGGGAAATATATGACAAAAAAAGTTTTATTTTAAAGATGTTCTAAAGCATGAACATTATACGAGAAATCTTGTAGCATATCCAAAAATATATTATAAAATTCCCTGAAAACAAAGTGAGATCATAACTATGCAATCTACCCCAATGAGCACCATATCATGCTATAAAAAATTCTTATGAAAGAATATCTGATTAAATATACACTGTAAATTTATTTAATAATAGACAAATAGTAAAAGATGCATGCAGTATTAAGCAATGAAAAATCCAGCATATCATTACAATGTTATAAGATATTAATTATTAAGTTAAACATCATTAATTCACATCAACAAAAAGTTTGCCATTCAAATTTTTGAAATATGAATGCCAAAACAGGCTTATCATTGTAGCCCCTGATTTAAGGTCTACAAAAATAAACATGATTTAGCTAGTTGATTTGGCTTACGGCAAAGGATTTCGATTAATGTGCCTTGAACTACTACTTTGTTTTGTTTTCTTTTATCCAATCTATTAATGCTTGACAGTCTGAATCTGATTTAAATCCAGGTGGTTGTTCCATATAAATTGGTTTATTCAAGTATCCATTTAAATATGCAGTTTTTACATCAAAAATCTTATTTTGTAGTTTTCGTAAACATCGTAATTTTCTTATTGATAGATCTTTCAACTAATTTCCAGACTTCATGAGCCTCCATGGAACTTAGTTCTTCTATCATTTCATACATCATACTACATAATCTTTTTTTATTGTTCTCGCTCGTCTTTTCTTCTGCTTTAGTTTTGGTAAAAATTGCTTTTAAATCATGATCTACAATTTGTTTATCTTAAAACTTGTATAATTGAAGCTATATCTTTCTCTTTATTACTTTTGATAATTTTAACAACAATCAACTTTAATGTCCTTCTAGTATGAGGTAAATTAATTTTTTATCTCTTATTTCATCCCAACTTGAATGCTTTTACTTTTCAGAATTACAGCTGTATTCATGTAAGCATCTACAGATTCGTTTTGACTCATTTTCAGTTGAGCTAATTCTTTCTACATTTGATATGAATATCTTCTGTTCTTGCCGCCATTTCATTTTTTATTTTCTCCCATCATTTCTTTGTATTCTGTTCATTCACATATTTAAACGCTTATGGAGCTGTCACAGTCTAATTCATTAGATTTCTTGCTATCGCATTATCATCCCATACTTCCCAAGTTTTTATTTCACTTTTAAAATTAACATCTTCCTTTTTGTTGGTTCATCAGCTTCTATCACACTTGTCAATATTTTCAAACTTAATTAACTTTTGATTCTATTTGATCATATAAGGTAATTATCAATTCTATTTGCCCGTATAAGGTAATTATCAGCCAGCCCGTTCGCCGAGATTGGAACTCCAGACCAAACTATCAGTTTTCAGCTATTTTACCACTCAGCCACTAGTAGGCAGCAGCAAGTTTCTATGGCTCAGTTATGCACAGTTTGCAAATACTAATTATTTAACTTTAAAATTACATAAAAAATTCACCTAAATTCCAGAATTATTTAATTTACCCATTTTTCTTTTTTGGTCATTTGTTTCCTTTAAATTGTTATTTTTAACCTTACAGTAAATATTCTGCAATATATTGGAAATGCATGTGACACAACTTTTCAACAAATCATGCAATGATTTGCCACATTCACAAATACTATCATTCCAAATAATCCTGTTTTCAACTTTCTCTGTGATTAGACTTATTAATATAGAATGTTGATTTTTTGATGAAATATATAACTTCTCATACATTTCAGATATTAGGATTGAAAATATTTTAAATGCAGAGGTATTAATGAAAAGCACGAATTCTGTTGGCCAAAATAAACCACCTCGATCAATAGCAGCTAAGTACGCAAAATCTTCCCAATATTCAACTATCATTTCTTTGTCAAGAATTAATTTTTTCCTGGAGAGATTACAATTTATATGCTTCAATACAGATCTACAAACATATCCAGAAATGTAAATTAGACACATTGTATCTTTTTCTGTAACATTAACATCGTTGGATTGATGCAAAACATCACCAAATTCCTTATCAATAAGTTGATCATCATTAAAATCTTCAATATCATTACAAGAAAAATGTTGTAAAATAAATCAACCTTTCTCAGAAATTGCATTTTAAGCAAACTAATTAATTTTAGTTTTCTTTCCGACTCTATAATCTGCTGTAAGGATACATTATAATTACAGCCACTCATTTGTTGAAATTGACCAAAACGTCCCTCAAGGTTATCTGTCTGAAATTTTCCTGAAGGAATAAAAGGTAATTTAAATTCTTTTAACAAATACTTTGAAAGTTCATTCAATGTTGCTGTTGTATGGAGAAGAGCAACTTGGGCTTCTTTTGACAGTTTTCCCAATTTGTGACTTACAATTTTTTGTTGTTGGGCAAAAATCGTTCCATGATATAAGCCACGTACAAAACTGTGATAAACATTCTAAGCTTTTATCTTCTGTTGTCCTTATAGGCTGCATAAATACATATCGAAACTGTAAGGCCTTTTTAGAGTGTTTAACTTTTACAATTTTCTACCACTTTAAAATTACATCAATAAAATGTTTAGTTCTTAAGACATCTTTTCCATACCAAGTTCTATTATTCTGCGATTCAATTTGCAGAGCAGCTAAAGTCTTTTCATCAAAAAATTTAATAGCAGTACTTACATTCTGTTCCTCTATAGAAGACGGAAATAAAACTTTCCTTGATAAAGTTGGAGCCATTTTAATATTATCGTTTTTTTCTATTTTATACAATTTTTTTAAATGTAGAACACTGGAATTGTAAACAATATTTGACGTATGTTTGGTTTGAATCGTTCTGATTGAACCAGTTGTTTCGTATAGATTTCAATAAATGAACTGGCTTTAGTGTAGAATTGGGTGCCCCTTCGATTGGCGACATTTTTTAAAAAATTTTGGCGATGAAACCTCACTTCTGGTTACCACAATAGTTTTAAATTTGTTTTAGCTTCCCGATTTTATTTAAATGAAAATAGAGTGATGTGTACATGGACATATTTAAGGCACAATGCCTAGTTTGTGCAATTCTAGGATGTTTTTTTAAGTAAAAACAGATCGATGTGTACATGGACACAGATCTTATGCAATTCTTCGACTTCTTATTTTGGTTTTGTGTAGCGGCCATCTTGAAATTGTGACTTCCTGGCGCCGATCTTGGCGTCAAGAAAGAATCGCCAATAAACAAGGGGCACCCAATTGTAAACTTTTACCAATGAACTGTATCAAATAATGTAAATATAGGAAGATTATGCATGGTAGGGTTTATAAATGAGGATTTTAATGCACCACCACAAAGCATTTTGAACATATTTCTGTTAATTCTATTATTGTCTTATATTAGAGTTATGATTCGATAGCCACAAGACTGTACATGGTTAATTACTTGTTTTGTAAATATTAATAATTGATGTGATGATAAGTTTTTTACGGGAAACATTGCTACAATATCTCTGTTTTTTGCTAATATAGCTTATCATAAATGTTTGCAGATAATTCGGATAATTCTGTTTTTCGGATAATTCACCTAAAACACGACCACTTTTATACGAAACTTGTGGTTTTATATATATCACATCTAATAATAAATCGACAATTTTTTCAGAATCATTTAAAATTTCACATTTTTTTTTTTCAAATACATCCAGAATAATACATTTGTAATCCAGAATCTGCTCGGCCAATTTTCAGAGATAACTTCCTTAAGTATGACGGATGAGGCAATATAAAATACTTACTGTTACGTATAATATTGTAGCTGTTTGGGTTACAATAAAATATATAACAAGACCAGGCAAAGAATTCTGCACTATACGAATGCTGTTTCATTTGCATTAATTGAATCTGTTCATACAAAAACTTAAATTTCTCAGAATGTGGATTATTTTCTGTTTCTGCACATTTCAACAGTAGTTCTGATATTTTATCTAAATTTAAATTGCAGTCATCATGAATATCAGAAGCAGAAAAACCATCCAAATGGCTAATCACTGTCTCAAGTTTAAACCATTTATCACATAGTTTTTCTTCTCCAAATATCCATTTGAACTTTTCAATGAGAATTTCATTTTCATTGAAAAAAACTCTTACATTTAAATCGTCCAATATTTTTAAAGATACAAGCACTTTTGAACAGTTTAAAAATTCTAATTTCGATAGCCAAAAGATCTTACCTTTGGTTATGAATATCCATGAAGAGGGAAGATCTGTCATCACGAACCATCATCACGAACAGCTTTATCTTCTCGAACGACAAATTTTTTCTTCAAAATGCTTAATGCATACACTACTGTGTTTGCCAGCTACAAAATCTTTGCGATTAATATTTTTTATCCATTTCTGACAGAGTACAGGATACGAAGGAAATTTGAAAGTCGACACATGTTCATTACTGCTATCGTAATTTGATCGGCATTTACGTACACTACACTTTCTTGGCATTCTAAAACACACTTTTTCTTATAAATTCGAATTCACAATATAATATTTTACTTTCCGGTAAAATACAAAATTTTTCAGAAGAAAAAACACATGCAAACAATTATCTCACTAGCACTAGTCCTACGGCGAAGCAATGCCAACTTACAAAATTGAAGGACTAAGATTATGACGTCAGATCATGTGATCATCAGATTGGAGCAGGCCTGTAGCAAGGTTCTTTAATATACTAAGGTTAGGCCAGGAACGGAAAAAGCGTGCCATTGGTTGCTGGTAGTGACGTCACACGGGAGACAAGACGCAGCGGCCGACGCGTCTGCTACATGATTTTGGTAATGGAAAAAATGTAAACTAAAGCAAAATGATCATTTTATATGTGGTAGATACACCTGAAGAACCTGAACACCTGAGAAAATGTTTATTTTATTCACAGAATTCGTACCAATGCTGAAAATAATTGTAAACATTAAATTCTTTTCGTAAAGGAAAGCATTAGAAAATGAAAAACGATATTTAAGTTAATTAAGGGAAATAAATATTGTAAAACAAGGTATTTTTCAATATTTTTTCGTAGTATTGTTTGCACTAAATAAATCTTGTTGAACAGAACACATGATGGCATAACTGCTAAGACCATGGTAAAAACATAATCAAAAAGTATTATTCTATTTATTTTAATTGCTCATGCACTTTTTTTAATACAAATGAACTTTGACATTCCATGAGAAATATATGATCGTGATTTCAGTTTAAATTACATATCTCAAGCAAAAATATATATAAAAAGATTTGACTTAACAAATTCATATTTAAATACTACAAAATTCTACAAATTTCTTAATATCTGTCATTATACTTTTAAATAGTATACTTATCTCATTCTTTTTAAAGTGAAAAGTCACTTCATACTGATTCACTTCAGATTTTAGCAGAAGTGCGTATATTTTCAGTATAATCTAAAAGTACTCTTATAATCCCTTACACTCAACAAGATTTCTATATAACATTTATCCTGACGTGATTATTTGCTACAGTAAATAATCTTCGATATTGGCATCCTATTCTTCCTTCCATACATTAAAAATGGAACAATTAAAATACATTTTCTTACACATATACGCACAATTATAATAATAATAAACTTGCCCTACATCTTAGTTTCGGCCCACCAGCGGCCGAGCGGTAAAGTCGCTGAACACTGGTAGTTCGGTCCGAATCCCGCGAATGGGCTGGCTGCATGGGTGTTTTCGTGGTTTTCCTCATGCGTAACGTGTATACGAGCCAGTTTCCCTGAGAAGGTCCTCCACGAAGGCATCACACCTATTATGCAGATAGCCCTAGTGTGCTTTGCCATAATTAAATACACCACCACATCTTAATTTCAATTCAGCCTGTACACAAATTAAATATTTTTAATTACTAATGTATTTTTATCAGGTTATTTCTTAAAATACTTTTGTTATACTCGAAATATGTGTTCAATATTGAATTATTTTTCTTTCTCTTATAATTAAAAACAAGTTATATGGAATCAAAATTAAAACATATGCAGCAGTTAAATAAAACTGAACCGAATATCTTACTTACTCTTTCGCTATTTGTATTCTGGCATTATACACAGATTTGTTTTCCTTCAGGTTCAAGCATGTGTAAGTTATATCAATTAAATTACATCACACATACCTGTATGCATCAGTTAAATAACACTGAAGGAAACATGTCACTCACTCATTCGATGTTTGCATCATAGTGTGGTCGAGAAATTGTTCTTTCCTCACGGTGAGGCATGTATCAGTTTACTTAGTTCGCAAAGCTTAACCCAGACGCTGCTTCAATGCATAGAATTACGTTTGGGATGTAAAGAAAGTAACCAAAACATGTAAATGAAGTTGCATACGCGAATTTATTAACTAATCATTCAGGTACTCAGTATTGGTAAACATGACACTGAGTTTAAATATCTCACTACGATGTAAGTCTCATACACAAAATGAAGATTATGATAAAAAATGATTTAAAATGAGAAATTTTTCAATTTAAATGTAAAATAGCAGTAAAATGAAAAATAAATGTAAAATTACATCACATTTATGTATGAAAATTACATAAATTCATTAAAAAAATAGTTATTTTATCTGGTTGTAAAGAGTGTTTTCCGCCAAAAAACGTATTAACGTGTATAATTCTGACACAACGCTATAGCACAATTTGCCACTTCCGCCTAAGTATAATAGCAAATTAACAACACAAATCAAATCAAACTGTTGATGCTTACGAAAGTAAACAAACGCCAAGAACTAACGCTGTCACCCACATGACGTCATGCGCATGTGGCATAACTTTCTCCCTGCACTGCGCATCGCTTTTGGGCCCCCCCTGGGCCTGTAGATATCTAGTTGGCCTTGAGTAACCTCGGCAAAATCACTTGAATTATCTCAGGATCCGGACGGTTTCCATACAAGAGTTTGAAGACGTGAATTCTTCTTAAAATAAAGCTTGAGAGATTTTCGATTATTTGCTGATATATGCTGAAAAGTTCCGTTTCTAATTTCGCACGATCCCTTACGACAGGGAAGGCTTTTACTAGGGCAGTCTTGAAATTTTCGTCAGTATAGGTGGGACTTCCTGCTTGACCGAAGAGACTTCTGCCTATACATTTGAACCAGTTAAGCGCTTGGCCCCTCAAAGCGCTGGTAGCTAAGGTAACTTTTTGAAACTCGTGCACGGGGTAGAGCATGAAGTGGTCATCCAATTTTTCCAAAAAATTGGTTACCGTTGAGTTTCCATTAAATGTTGCTTCTGGTTTCATCGAAGCGCGCATGGTCTGGACGATGTAACCAAATCCTTCCAGGGCGGCAGCTGGCATTTCTGGATTCTGAGCCGCTTCTGCAGGCAGCACGGGTTCTTCTTGAAACTCGGCCATGGTTATTCTTCTTCGTTGGGCGCTACTATCAGTTTCTTTGTTCCGCCTTACTTTCTTTGGGAACATGCAAGGACCTGACTCGGAACAGGGAGCTTACTAAAGCTATGTTCAATAAATGTGGGAATTGGACAGGATACACAGGAAGGGTATACAAAAACCTTTATTTTTCATTCTTTACAATAATTTCCGTACTTCGGAATACAGAGACCAACTACTTGTGGTCTGAACCTAAGAATATAAAAATATAAGTAAACTCTAACTTAAATTTGGAATAATAAACGTGGAAGATTGGCCTTATATTAACAGAAAGCCGTATGTAGTACAGAGAACTGTTAACACTACAATACGTTTAAAATTATCACGAGGATTAAACCTCTGGCCTGGAAGCGTATTTCCAAACCCTACCCCACTTTTCGAATTTTTGACGACATGGTCAGTCGACTAGTTTCGCCTGGATGGTAATTCTTGAGCATGCGCTGAAGGGCGAGAAGTAACATAAACAGAACTTTGGCTTGCACTTGTAAACAATATTAAGTATATTGTCTGAAAGTGCATTTGTTTATGTAATTGCATAATTTGACTGTTTCTGTAATAAGAAAACTTCATTCAGATAAAATTAATTTTAATATTATTATTATCTGGTTATAGGATTATATGAAATGCTGAATACTCTAGGTACTATCATAATCTTCCCATAACCTTTCACACTGTATTTTGCGTTATCATTGTAAAATATATTGTATTATAAAGATTAAATTACTTTGTTAGAAATGTGAATGATCTAACTTAATTTTCTTTTTATCACTTATTATTTATTTTCGCTTTGAAAACACATTCATATTTGACAAATCATTATCTCCGCTGACAATTTTTGATTGTTTAAAAACTATATTTGTCAATAATGTAATGAAAACTCACTAATCTAGTGCTTTATAGATCAATATGACAACGAATTCAAAATGTTTTAAAAACAGTTCTTTAATCTTTAGTTTGTAGTAGATGCAACTAATGAGGCACAGAGAAAATATTTCAATAAAAAAGTTCCCCATGTTAATTCAGTAGCAAAATTAGGTTGATCTTTACATTATGGTAACTTGGCGTTTTTTTGGCGACCAACTCTCCTACAGCAACCCTCTATTTTTTTTTCCCGCCGCCATTTCGTCTTCACGAAGTAAAGACATGTTTCTTTTCTTTTTATCTACTGAACACTTCTTCCAACAATCTACTAGCCGAATTACACTTATGCTAGAAATTTTATCTAACAAAACTGCTTAATCATGACAAATATTCACTGCAAAATTGGGAAAAAGTGCACAATACCATACTCCTTACGCGTTTTTCAAAATAACACATACACATAAACCATGTACACGCCGACTTATTTTTACTTAAAAAAACAACCCAGAATTGCACAAAAATGGCATTGCGCACACTCTTCACTATATCCATGTACACTGCTTTTTTCTCATAAATTAGAAAAATTTCACGAAAATACATGACAATTTTCTCAATCTTTAAACCCGGTAAAAAGAACATATATGAAATTACCTGATCACGAAAAAGTATTTACCCTTTCCAAATATGAACATTTCCACATATAAAATAAATAAAATATCCAAAAACTTTTACCTCTAAATCATCTATTACATTATACACGTCAGCAACGAATTCATACCGCAAGCATTACAAATACTTAGTATCAAATATTTAAATTATTTCCATGCACGTTTACTTCAACTTAAACGTGTACTAAATTCCTACAAACATAAAATTCACAAAATAACTATCATTTAATTAAAATATCACTAAACCATGTACACGTCGACTTATTTTTACTTAAAAAAACATCCCAGAATTACACAAAAATGGCATTGCGCAGACTCTTCACTATGTCCATGTACACTGCTTTTTCTCATAAATTAGAAAAATTTCACGAAAATACATGACAATTTTCTCAATCTTTAAACCCGGTAAAAAGAACATATATGAAATTACCTGATCGCGAAAAAGTATTTACCCTTTCCAAATATGAACATTTCCACATATAAAATAAATAAAATATCCAAAAACTTTTACCTCTAAATCATCTATTACATTATACACGTCACCAACGAATTCATACCGCAACCATTACAAATACTTAGTGTCAGATATTTAAATTATTTCCATGCACGTTTACTTCAACTAAAACGTATACCAAATTCCTACAAACATAAAATTCACAAAATAACTATCATTTAATTAAAATATAATTAAATTCAAAAACACTACTGAAAATATAAATGAGCACATACGTTAAATTAATACATACATAAATGCCCATTTCGAATTCACTTTAGTTACGGCCATGGGATCCAAAAATTCACGAACACTGTTTCACACAACACAGAATAAAGCCAAATACAAAATTTCCAGATTTTTTCCCGATTTCCCCCCTTTTCCGATTAAAGAACCGTAATTCGTCCATTAATATCACATGACATATCCCATGATCTCTCATTTCCCTCACACAAAATAATGCGTAATCGGAACTGAGTACTGCTGACATTATTACCAAAGTCCCAGGTAGTAACCTTTATCGCCTCCAAAATGTCGCCAAACTACCAGTTACCATATTGTAAAGATCAACCCAAAACTATTTCTATTTCAGTGAGAAATCCACTTTCAATGCTTATATAACATAAAAATGTAACATAAGCATTTTAGAAGTTTTAAATGTAAGCTAAAGGTTTGCTGTACAATTTTATATACGAAACATAATAATTTACTCTCATTCCTTTTAAATCGGCACATTCGTTTCCAATAGATAACTAAAATTTTTGGCAAGTTACAGACTTAACTTGAACACACAGTATTCTGTCACTTAAAATATCAATTAACTGTTCTTTTTCATTTAGAGATACATTGGAATTGAAAATACCAAAGGCAAAATGGGTCACAGATCCAACCTAATTCCTTATTTGGAAATTTTTCAAAACATTTTCTGTCAGTTTTATCATATGTTGTTTTAAACAAGAAATCTGTATTATTTTCTTTAGTAAATACTGAAAACCATGTTTCTGTTGTTTTTGTTCAATTCTCCTTGCCAAAGTATTAGCTTAGTTTTAAAAGCTTCAATATTGGTGCTCAGTATTAAAATGCTTAGGTTTTTAGAAAATGTCTACTATGTAACTGAATTTTCCTAACTAATCATTATTAATGAATGAACTTGTTGATGTATGTTTCTTTTTTTCCGAAAATATGTAAACTGTATTTCTCAAATCGAAAATATGTCTCGCTATTTTTCTGTGTGAAAGCCAACTGACTTTGGTAATAATGTCTCATATACAGAACTTATCTAATCACATTGTATTAAAAAGAGACAGCTGTTTAGGATCTTGCCTTTTAATGTAATTAATTGCAGTAATAACCCTGCAATATCTTGTGCAATTCTTCATCAATTTGCAACAAAAGCTTTTCTGTGTGTCATAAAGTAATGGAATATTATATGGGGAGCAATTTTCATTATTAACCCTCTTAGTTCTTTATAATTACCTGTTAATGCTGCAGCATTATTAGTACAAACTGCGACACAGTGTGTCTAGGTAAGATTATTCGTTTCAAAATGTCTGTTAATAATTTCAAATATTTTCTCTCCAGTTGCTTTTCCTTTCCAAATATTACAGCATAAAAAATATTCTACTGCGTCTCGTCTTCAAAAACGTATCTCAGATAAACGATGAATTGAGACATTTTTATAATGTCGGTAGTTTCATAAAGTTTTATAGTAAAGACTGGATTTTGTATTCTATAGAGTCTGATATTACAGAAATTTGGTGAGAAACGGTATCTTTTCTTAATGCTATTGTTTTTAAATCATTACTATATTTTTCTGCATGCATAAATGATATTTTAATTGCTGAAGGAAGAATGAGCGATTCTCCAATTGTATGAGGTTTTAAATTTTTTGCAATTAAATATGATACTTTTAAGATGCCTGTAAATCCTTCTCAGGAACTGTGGTATATTTGGCTAATCTTTGGAATATGGTAACAGGTAGTTTGGCGACATTTTGGTAAGGCAATAAAGGTTACTAGCTAGGACTTTAGCAGTGTACATGGATAAAGTCAAGAGTGTGCTCAATGCCATTTTTGTGCAATTTTGGGATTTTTTTAAAGTGAAAATAGGTCGACGTGTACATGGATACCGTGTATGTGCAACACTTAAAAATGTGGCAAGCAGTTTGCGATTCTGCACTTTCTCCCAAATTCGCACCTAATCTTCATCATGATTAAGCACTTTTGTTCCATAAAAGTTCTAGCATAAGGGTAATTTGGCTAGCAAGTTGTTGGGAAAAAAATGTTGAGTGAAAAAAAAAAAAAAAAAAAATCTTTACTTCATGAAAACAAAATGCCGTCCAAACAAAAACTAGCAGGTTGCTGTAGCAGGGTTGGTCACCAAATTTTCACCAAAAAATCGCCAATTTACCATAATCCAAAAATTAACCGTATAGTTTTTCAAAAATACATTTTAATTTTTCATGCTCTTAGCTCATTCCTTAAAAAATTTTCAGATTTATTTACTTAATCTTTATGTTTAGTTTCTGTGGTACTTTCCGTTTCACTGGCGCAAATCTCGCCAAGCAGACCTTGTTGTCGACAACATACATTATATAGACACAAAAAATTTTAACAAACGTTAGTTCTAAGAATTTTTTTTTTTTTTTTTTTTGAAGGCATAAACATTTTAATCCCTTTTAAAATTTTGTAAAAAAGCCAATAAATAAAGACAATAAATTTGTAAAAAGACATTAAGAATTTACTATGTTTTCATGTTTCAACATCCTGATTTGTCGGTTCGTATCATGTGATCTCATCTCGCGTAAACTACGCTACAAAAATCTAATTCTCTCAGTAATTATCTACATTAATGACAAGTTAAATCTTAATTTGGAATACAAATTTAAATGCAAGAATTATTTCAATTCGTACGAATAGTTTATTCAGAAATTATGTAAAACCACAGTGCTTTACTTCGCTAGTCCATTCTCATTAGAATTGATGAATTTGACCCGTGATTTTGCCTTTTCTATATTTTCGCCTTCAGATGAGCGGTGTGATTGCATTCTAATTGACTTAATTACCGCGAATGGTCTTAGAGCATAAAATTTAACTATCTTGTACAAATTCTATGTAATTATATGCCAGTACAGTGATTCTGATAAGAAACGGCTGCGACTTATTTTGAAAATGAGGCGTAAAAGGTTGCCAGCAAAGGTATTCTGTTTGGCATCAGTTGTACCATTGTTGGCAACTTTATCGTTTGCACCGGCAAAATGGAAAAGTACCATTTCTAAATGTGTTTTTAATTTCACAAGTTTCATAATTTCCATGTACCAAGTTTTCACTGCATTTAACACACAATGGATATTCATTTTGCATTAATAATGCAACATGTAAAACAGTATAAAATAAACTCTTCTTGATATCTACTCATTTTTTTTAGAAGTAGAAAAAGAGCTAGTGGATTCCATTTTGTTTGCGTTTTCATTAATAGTTTTTCTCTAAGTTTATTTGATGTTGGTCCATGCATCCCGTTTCTCTTGTGAACATTGGGTATTTATTTTGGGCCATTTAACCATCATAAACAAAATTGCAGCTAAAACAAAATTGTTTTTATTATCCTTTGAGACACTACTGAATTTTCCAATACTTCGGAAATGTTATGTGCTTACTTGACAACAAATTTGATTAGAATTAAGAAACATAGTTTATAAATGATGCATATTACAATTATATGCAAGACACTACTAACATGTCGAAAAAACTACATCTTAGCTACGCATATGCAATTGCTTTGAAATTCAATTCGAGCTGTTTAAAAATGATCAAGCATAACACACAAATCAAGTGGAAAGCAATAAAATCAAAATTAAAATATGGAAATGTTAAAAAACATCCAAAATTCTCTTCAAATTCCGTATATCTTTTATTGTCAAATAAATATCTTTGAATTTGGTGACCCCCCACAAACTTGTTCATGACTCCCAGGTTTAAATTTTGTAAAAAAACAATACAAGTTATCAATTGCGTTTTGAAAAAAAAAAAAAAAAAAAAAAAAAAAATGATTTCGGGCTTGTCTTCAACAGAACAACATGCAGTGGAGTATTTTCAAAATTACGGTAAAGTACGACTTATGTGAAAATTGATAAACATTGGCTATCCAATGTGAAAAGTGAATTACGATTTAATATGTTATGTTCATAGCTTGTGTATTTTGATTATCTAACTGAATACAGAATGATCCGTTCCTTCAAATTTCTGCTGGAATAACTGCTAGAAAATCTATCCCATTTCAGATGAACAAAAAGAAAGTGTTTTATTTTTATTCAAAAATAACAGTACTCTCACATAATACTTACAAGGAATAAGTTAGGTTATTTAACTAAAGTGCAATCAATTTTATTCCTTATTTACATGAATGACGTATCACACAATGCTGTGTAGGCTGGTGACCTAGCGATGATGACTTCAAGCATACACTCCTTACAAGAATATAACCATGCACTGGAGTCCTAGCTTCAGCAGGTACATTTTGTTGTACTATGCAATCTCTGTGGGTCCTAAATTCTAAAAACTTTTCCACTCCTAAATTCCAAAAATTTTGCTACTTGATATTTCTGTAAATTCCAAAATTTTGCACACCTGCCATAACCGCACTGGCTGTGGCCTCAGTTATCCAAAGTTCTAGCAAAATCAAATATTGTAACATTGTTTCAGACGACTTTCTTAAACTGTAGATCACAACCCCCATCTACAGCAGGGAGTCGCAAAAAATTTTATTAGTTTTGGTATTTCTTAAACTTAATATAATAATTTTACAATTACCCAATATTTTTACATAATGTATCTGAAAATAGATGAAAATAAGACAATACAGACAAAGAAAAAAAAAAAAAAATGTTTCAACGCATTCTTTTTATAATATAAATGTTCATTTTACTTGCTTTGCACATGACGCTGTCATTTCATTTGTTACTTAATTAAAATTTTCACATTGTTTTATGTCTTAAAATGAGAAATTAAAGATAATGACCTAAAACTGCAATATTATCTTACAGTACAAGTGAAAAAATTGGCAGTTTCACTCACGTGCGCGTCGGATTTTCGCAATGCTTATGGGGTCCCTCAAAATGTTTGTAAATATTTTGGGGTCGTGAAAAAAATTATGATAAAAAAGGGTCACAACTGAAAAAAGTTTAAGAAGCCCTGTTTTAGACCAATCAGTTTCCTGACACCAA
Organism: Stegodyphus dumicola; assembly: GCF_044657685.1. NCBI lineage: Eukaryota > Metazoa > Arthropoda > Arachnida > Araneae > Eresidae > Stegodyphus > Stegodyphus dumicola. The sequence goes on from NC_140776.1 coordinate 44,924,781, forward strand.
CTCATTTTTTTTTGCCTGTTTTGTTTCACAGCCGAATTATGTTTTTGTGGTAATTTTTCTATATTTTTACTGTTTCAGCTGAATGGAAAAACACGCTAAAATGTTTCAAATGATTATTAGGGAAAGAGGATCAAATACCCCACATTATTATCATCTCTATTTATCTCCTGTTTCAATTCTGAGTTGAATTATGTTTTTTTATAGAATTTTTCCATATTACATATTTCAGTTCAACAAAAAATCAACTTTTAAGATATTGAGGAAAAGCATGTACTAAAATGTTTCAAAATGAAAATGTAGGATAAATAAATACAGTACAAAGTATATAATCCGGACCTCAAAGCTACAAACTTTCTGCACATGCGTAGCGTTTATACATGCGCGTTTAATGTATAACGGACGGTATAAGCTAGGCTAAAATGATCTAATTATCTACTTCAGTTAATGTTGCAGATTGCATTGTTCCTTAATCTTCTTTTTTAGATCAGGCATATTATTTTTTGCAGGCTGTTAGAGCAATTTTATAAAAAATAAGCTTGAACTTTCGATTATGTCAAAAAGACTTTTCAATTCTGGAGGGATCTACAAAGCGAAAGCATGTTTCGATGTCCATCAAACAAAAAGTGGAATTGCTGAAAAAAATGGATAAAGGCATGAAGAAAGTGACAGAGAGGTTAGTGAAAATGAAAAAAATTTCGATTGAGAAGTTAGTCGGTATCCTCGGCACAGCAATTATAGGACTTGAACAGTGGAACTTTGTAACTGAACAAGAAATTATGTCTGTTTATAGAATTCAAGAGAAAGTATTAGCACATAAAACGAAGCAACTTACATTAAAAGAAATGTTTAATAAAGTAAACAAATAAATATTAAGCTTTTTTTTTTTTTTTTTGTAAATTTTGATACCCTTTAGATCATAATTGCTCTTTATTTCATAAATTACTGTTTCATATTTTTAATTTTATAATTTCTGCATGCCATCTTACCAGATTTAAATTGATGATCTATAATCCGAAATCGCCGAAGTCCCGACGAGCCCGAATTAAAGACTTTGTACTGTATATAAATTACTTTTTTCTAGGAGTGTAGGAGTTCTAATTAAGTTAAATTTCTTTATATATATATATATATATAAAGGAATTTAGAACCAATTTTTCACAAAGACTAAAAAATTGAAGTTTAAATGATCTTCATAAAATCCTATAAATGTAGAATAAGAATACTTTAAAATGTAAAAATTAACACGTTGACTGCCACACGCATTTTACGTGATTTGCCCATGACGCCAACTTGAAATTTTTATTATGCGATATATATTATATGTTGAAATTTTATCTGCAGAACATTATGTTATACAGTCAAAAGTCGTTAATTTGGACTTTCTGCGCATTGCTACAAACTTTCTGCGCATGCGTCGCGTTCACGTACCGTAAAGGTCTTACGAGTGCGCGTAAGACCTTTACGGCTGCGAATATGTTTGTGCGCATGCGCGTTTAATGTTGCAGATTGCATTCTTCCTTAATCTTCAAATTGGATCTGGCTTATTATTTTTTGCAGAATGTTAGAGCAATTTCATAAAAGTAAGCTTGAACTTTCGATTATGTCAAATAGAATTTCCGATATATATTTACTAATATGTAATTTGTATCTACAAAGCGAAAGCATGTTTCGAAATCCGAAATCTGTGTATCAATTTCATGCCACGGATTGGAAGTTGATCTGTCAGCACTATTCTTATCTTCAGGGCAGATGTTTTCATTTTATTTGGCTTATAATTCCTTACTAAGTGTAATATTTCATCTCGATGTACTCCATCTTTGATATGATTTAAATCAAGTTCCTCGTCATTATAATTCGCTTCCGATAGTGAAGAAAGTGACCCTGAGGTTATTGAAAACGAAAACATTTCGATTGACAAATTAGTCGGTATTCTCAACACAGCAATTAATAGGACTCGAACTGCGGAACTTTGTAACTAAACAAGAAATTATATTTGTCTAATAGAATTAAAGATAAAGTATTATCACATGAAACGAAGCAACTTACATTAAAAGAAATGTTTAATAAAGTAAAAAAAATAAATATTAAGCTTTTTCTTTTTGTAAATTTTGATACCCTTTAGATCATAATTGTTCTTTATTTCATAAATTACGGTTTCATATTTTTAATTTTGTAATTTCTGCATGCCATCTTACCAGATTTAAACTGATGATCTATAATCCGGAATCGCCGAAGTCCCGACGAGTCTGGATTAACGACTTTTGACTGTATATAATCGTGCTTAATGCATTTTTCATGCTGGGGGTCACCCGAGACGCCCAAACATCTGTAGACCATTTTTGCGATTTATAATTTAAATTTTTACAATTTATTATTCTTCAAATCATTATAGTAACAATGGTACTATTTAAAAATTTATCAGTATCGATATTAATTCTAATTATGTATTTTACTATCGTTGCATTGCCGTTATCACCCACGGTGCTGTAGCTGAGTGCTGGTCACCGGTGACCCCCACGGCAGTCAACGTGTTAAAAAACACCACCACAAGAAAAACCAAAAAATAGTATAAAAGAACAAGAAAGGCGAGGAATCCAACCAACTTCAACATAATATCGTCAAGACGAAGTATGTCAAATTTAATTACATTTCCCCTTCTAAAACAAAATCCTTGCTTTTCTGTATCCAGAATCTGTTGATGAACCATTTCAATATATTTTTTATCTTAATAGTTCACCCGAAAATTCTAGTCCTCCTCAAAGCAAAGGAAAATCATTAAAAATATCTTCCAATTTAAAAATATTTTTCTAATCTAAAAAGAATTTAAAAAAAAAAAATGGAAACATGCCCTTAAAAATGTGGAAAAAATTAAAATCCTGCAGTGGAAAATCTTTGAAAGTTCAAAATAATCTTAACTCAAAGCTTTACTAGAACCTCTTATCAAACAGCACTAGCAAAGAAAAATGGGGCGGGGGGGGGAGTAAAATCATTAAAATTATCTTACAATTTAAAAAGATTTTACTAGTCTAAAAAGAATATTTGATATTCCACATTTACAGGATTTTATCAAGTTAATTTGAATTTCAATTTTTATTCTTTCTGAAAAATTGGTTCTAAATTTCTTTCTTTATATATTTACTGATCAATTTTTAACAGCATAATGCACGAAAATTTTTGGAAGGACTATAAATTTTCCTTTTAAAAAAATTATTTGTACATACATAGTCCAAACGCATCTGTATATGGTGGAATACGTTTAACGCAAAATCGCTTAACACGAAATAATGCAACGGTTTCATGAATTTTGTTTCTCTTAACACGAAAAGATATCCTTTCTGGAAATGAACAAAATACAGAAAACACTGGCATTGCAGGCGAGATTTAAGCGGGATGTGAAATAAAAGAGGTGGTTTCACATATTTCGTAGGAAAGAGGCTAATTTGGCTTTGAAATACCCTCGGAATAGCCTGCGACACGAGCCAGTTTTGTTTATCTACGCTACTTTCACCTTCCACCTCTACAAATGCCACACAAACATCTCATCTCTCATCAGTTAGCTTTGGAATTCGGTGACGAGTACATGGCAGTGCGTGTAAAAATAAGTGAGTTTGGCTCATATGTTGCACTGCATGGAATTCAGCAACTCCAAGGATGAATGAAAATTATTTTCAATACACACAATTCTCAAAAGTATCAGATTCTTTGGCACCAAAAGAAATAGAGAAATAGGATAGTGAAACTCAGCTGACACTTAATAAAATGTTTGAGAAAGTTTCTGTATTAATGAACTGTCGTACTGTACTATCGGAAGAATTCGTTGCAGTAATTTATGATAATGTGAGTACAGCCCCAATTATGGCGAACAAAGTTATTTTGGAGTTTGTTCAAAGCTAAAAAAATATCATTGATGCAGATTCTGATGACAAAAATAAAATGAATAATGCAGTTCCTGTTCCCACCTCATCCGAAATGAGGAACATCATAAAAAGTATGGACAGTTATTTAGACGCACATTCCAATGGTGAAATGAATAACAAAATGTTTGACATTGAACAATTTGATGCTAAAAAAAGACAATGCAAAGAAAAATATCAGATTACTTTCCCAAATCTCAATAAATGTTTTGTTTTTCAAAAAACCTGAGAATTTTGTATTAAGTTCTATTAAGTTCTTGTGGATGTTTTTGTTTCATTGATTTTTATTAAATACATCTAATAAGCTTAATTTTGTTGAATTAATATTCTTTAACAAGAAAAAATATTTCAGTCCCCTCAGTTTTGTATTAAATGATTTTCACCGTATATCTATTGCACATAAATCCCTTTCTTACATAAAATATAAACGTATGTATAAAATAACTAAATAAATTGTAAAGGAAGTTTAATTAGCAACTATGAAATCTTAAAAAGTAGTATAAAATTTATAATGGCAAACATTAAAATAGATGAAAATAAATAAAATTTAAATTATAGAATGTACTTTATAAAATTAATAACAAGTGGTTAAAAATATATATTTTAATTACTTAAAATATGGAAGTTATTTGGCAGAGATTGTTGGATATAAAATTACTACTTCAAATTTTCAGATTACTATTGTTCATATTTAAAGTCTCAACTTGCAGTCTTAATCCACATAACAACCATTGTAAAAATCACCCGTTAACATATTCCAAAGAACAGCAGCATACATTTTTTTCAAAATCGTGCATAATATTAAATAGTCTAGTTGATACAAATAAGATGAACTGTTTTTATGAGTTTAGACTACTAGTTTATTCTTGCATTCACTTATTACAGTACTTCATTTTTTATATGCTTGACTATCCAAAATTTCAAGAGCTTTCCGGATATTTTTTTAGTTGAGTTTCTACTGTACAATCATTTCAGTGTTTACATCGTCAAAATTGCACAGAAGTGAATTTACTTTTACAGTTAAACACAGGAACTGGAAAATGAAAAATTACTTATTCGGAGATTGTATTTCTTTTTCGTTCATGAAAATCAAAGTTCATTACACAAACATGCAATCACACTGCACAAGCATGTATGGAAATTCTTAACACATTTAGTAATCCTGATAATTGATTACACATTTAGTAAATAAATCAGAAAATATTTTAATATATAACAAATGAATAAACTATTTAAGCTTTTTCAAAACAGAGCATAATACTACAGTTACGAACAAATTTAATGTTATAAAAGTTTGTTAATTTAGTAAATTTCAGTTTTACACCAAAGCAATGAAACATTTTGATAATTATGAAGTTCCTTGTATATCTTTAAAAATGAACTTTATTGCTGTTTTAAACAATTAAACAATTGTCCAAGTTATTTTAATACTTTTGAAATATATACAGTAAAAGAAACATTAAAATTTATTAATATATTTGTCAACCTTGATTTTGGCATAAAAGTCAGCAGAATGCTTCGTAGTTTTTAAGCACACAGAGGCACTGCAATTTTTTCTTATTCCTTGATTTGAAGTTTTCTGCAAGTGCTTTTTTTTTAATTAAAATATCTATGTTGGCACACATACAATTTTTGTATAGCGACTTCAGATGTGGATAAGTTTTTTGAACACTCTCGTTTGTTTTACTGGCGTCGCTGAATTTTGCGATGAATGCATCACATTTATTGCCGAGTATCACCTTCCAGATTTTTCATACTGTTAATGTATACATTAACAGTGAATTATTCTCCTCTTTCCTCAGATATACTACGGCGATAAACAATAACCATTCACTAAAGATTTTGCATAAACTTCCACTCATAATAATTTAAATTGCGAAAATCTCACAATTACCATCTAAACACACTAGTCAGCACCAAAATTCTTTCGAAAGCCCGCCGTAGTAGTCAAAAGTGGGGTACGCCGTTTTGCCAGGTGAAACTAGTCGATATTTCCGTGACGTCAAAATTCGAAAAGCGGGGTAGGGTTTGGAAATACGCGGCCTGGAAGGCAAACAGCAACCGAGTAAAACTAAGGCAAGCGGCCTGCTTCGACTAACTGCTTCCTCTCTCTCGCTTGGCAAAAAGCCACAACTTAAGTACTTGGCGTTCGCCAGACAAATTTTGCATAAATAAGTTAACGCTTTTAATTCTGGCCGGAAGTAGAAAATAAGAAGTGATAGTAAAGATTTAAAATAAAATAAACGTTAGTAAAACTTAAGATCCTTACAATACAACTAAAAGTATATACTACTTCGTAAATTTCGATAAATTAATTAGCATATCAATGGCATATCAATGGCAGCGTTGGACCTAATAGCTTTAAGTTGCATTTCAACATCTGAAAGAACACGAATTACAATACAATGTTCACTACACAGACGAATGGTAAAGAATTCTCCCACTTTTATTGCAATATTTCAATAATTTTCGCAATTAAAAAAAATTAGTTAAAACGTTTTAGTGGAAAATGATGCGATTTTCACTCATAAAATCCCTTTTCGCATTATTCTCTTTCATTTTGGCACCACTGCGTAGCTTTTCTAAGACATAAATAGGTTCCGTTAATATATGTTCCCATAAATTATATGCATTTTTCATATTTTTGTCATTAATAAATTAATGTTTAATATAAAAATGATACGGCTTAATTTATAAGCAATGTAAAAACTGGAAATCTGACGTAATTAATTTCTGAGCCAGAAATAGTTGTTTTAAGACGTAAATAAAAAATATAACAATAATCAAAAATATTAATGCTCCTAAAATATATCGTGATTTTAGTTTTCCTAACTGATTTTTGCTTTTTGATCCACCTGGGGTAAAAAAAAAAAAAAAAAAAAAAAAAAAAAAAAAAATCTGAAATGTTTCAGATTTTAAATTACGTCCAAAGGGGCGTTTTTTAACATTTTGTGTGTTACCTTTCTTTATTAAATATCATGTTCCTCGCACTTAAACCATAAGATCCAGTGCAACAGCAATATCGCAAAATATTTTTAAAACGAGCATATCTTTAGAATTTCCGATACAGAGACTCACGCGCTGGAGATAAAAATGTTTTTTCTGCACAACGTTGCCATTGCTCGCTTTGAAATCCTTGAGTTTGTTAATCAAAAATTCGTCAAAGTTTTAAAAAATAGGAAATCGATCATAAAACAAATTTTAAATTTCAAATTTGGTCTTCCACATGCTCATATTCGTTGGAGGATTACGTTATTTAAAATTCGACGACTCTATGTACCGTTATTTTATGACAATGTGAGAAATATACATACATTTACGCAGATTTTCATTATTTAATTTCTTCAAATATAATGCAGGACTCTAACATTTTATGGCAACAGTTTGAAAAGTGAACCGACATTTATCCGTCTGACGCAAAATGCCAAAACGAAACTAATAGTCCTTCGGGATTCAAATCCCTTTGGACTAAAAATCTATTTTCTTTAAATGATGTTTTTCGCATTTCTCTAAGAAGTGCGCAAAACTTGTTTCATACAACTTTATTTTTAGTAATTATGAAGTTTATACTTGTTTCCTAAACAAGTATTTATTTGTGCTAATTTTAGAATCTATGCGACAGAGTATTCATCTTCAAATACATTAGTGTCAATAAGTTTAACTACAAATTATTAAACATTTCTGGAAACTTGAAACTTGGAAGGTTTAATTTTAAAATTTCCATTTCACATATTACACAGTCACCTTCAAAGCTCTTTGGATACAGGTCAATAAAATTTGTTTATTATTTCATCCTAAACTTGTGGAAGAATTTCCTAAAATTATTCGAATATCCATAATTTTTACTGTTAAATATTTAATAATAACAGTAACTGAAATACATTTATAGTACAGAGGAAATGCTAAAAGATATTGCAGGTCATGTATTATGTGTCATTGGAATATGACAATAATAATAGTAGAATTTGACTGACTGAAAAAAAAAAAAAAAAAAAAAAAACGGATGTTTCAGCTTTTTAGAAAGGAAAGTGGACATCTTTACAGTAAAATCTTAGATGAAAGTTTTACTTTGACTCAACTTGGGAAGACACTGGAAATTTATGGTGGAGGCGGGGTCCCTTTCTTTGCTAAACGGCTGCGTTGAAGTGTGAAATGCTATCTTCAGTATACTTGTAATTGGCTGATGACTCAGAACAGTAAACTGAACTTGCTCGTATTCTAATGACATTTCTCTAGTTAACATCACTACATCGAGAGCATAAAGAAGTTTTTCTTTAAAATTAAATTTGAAAGGGATCTCAAATATAATTCTTCATTATAAAGGTAAGTTATTGATTTGTAATATTACATAAACTAAATTCTAAAACCTTTCTTTGCTAAACGGCTGCGTTGAAGTGTGAAATGCTATCTTCAGTATACTTGTAATTGGCTGATGACTCAGAACAGTAAACTGAACTTGCTCGTATTCTAATGACATTTCTCTAGTTAACATCACTACATCGAGAGCATAAAGAAGTTTTTCTTTAAAATTAAATTTGAAAGGGATCTCAAATATAATTCTTCATTATAAAGGTAAGTTATTGATTTGTAATATTACATAAACTAAATTCTTATAATTTCAAACTTACTAAAAACTCAATTTCACTAAACTTTTAATCCATTTATCTAAAAATCCAAACTTATCACCATTAACAACGCAATTGTCTTCTAATATTAATAACGTATTGTTATATTAACATGAAATATTTTTATGATAAATATGAAATATAAATATATGTTTCCATATATTAAGAAGCATAATGACAGGCCAAAAATAAAAACAATTTTTTTTTTAACTTGTCCTGCGCTATAGCTGCAGGATTGAAGTAAAATAAACTTAAAGCATCTAAAGTTAAAATTAAATTGGAATCAAAGGAAGGCAATTCCTTGACGCTATAAATAACTGCAACCGTGTATAAGAGGTTTAACACAATATCTAAACAAATTTAAAATAAGAATTCATAGTAGCACAAACTCGAAAAATAAAAATGCAAAAGGGAAAACATACAAAATTATAAAAATTATTCTCCTTTTACTGAAACTCTAATTCAGAACTCATCAGGAGAAAATGAACTAAAGCTTCATAATAGTCGATTAATACGTTTTGAAAACATATTTCGTTGTCCTGGTTCATTTGAGATCTAAAACCGTAAAAAGAATCAATTAAATTTTCATTTAAGACATTAAAAATTATATAAAACCGAAAAATCGAATCTGAAATGTACGAGAATTTTCTCTACACGCTTTCGAAACACTTGGAAAAAAGAATAAAATATAACATTGTGCCAAATTGACTACTCAAATAAATCATAAAACTTTTCATTATGCAAATTGACCTTTCAAAAAAAAATGGTTTAAAGTCATCATATGCAAATCCGAAATTCAAAAGCAATTACAAATAAAGAGCAAAAGCAAATGTACTTTAAACCAAATTGTCATTTAAACAACACTCAAAAATTGGGTGATCCCCGAAATAGTTCACATATTCTGAGCGTTTTGTCTAAGAGATGATGCAAACATGATTTTTTTTTTTTTTTTTTTTTTTTTTTTAACTTCTTCATATGTAATTCTAATGTGTAATGTCTTCGAATTGCAAATTCATCGGCAAATCTGAACTCCAATAATTCAAAACATAAACAATTCGTTTAACAAACGAAATAAGTGTCTGAAATTATTGAAAACTTTTTTTATATTAATGCTTTTCGTGTTTTATTGCATGCATTTAAAATATTTTTTAAACATTCTTATTTGAGAATGTAATTATACGGCTTAGAAACAATGAAAACTATACTACAGCTTAAATTGTAATTGACAGGAAAGTAATGCAATACATTAATATTAAGATTATTATATAAAAGTTTTAATTGTCAATTTTTGTGCTTATGTATGTTTAAACATCTGTAATTCCCTTATCTTCGGTTTTTATAGCTGTAATTCTGCCTAAAATACAAATTTTTCTTATGTCCTTTCATTCTTTTATTGCACACCAACGGCCGAGCGGTAAAGACGCTGAACACTGGTAGTTCGGTCCGAGTTTCTAATCCTCGGACAAACGGGCTGGCTGCATGGGCGTTTTCGTGGTTTTCCCCATGTGTAACGTGTATACGAGCCAATTTCCCATAAAAAGTTCTCCACAAAGGCATCCCTCTCTTTAGGCAGATAGCCCTCGTGTGCTTTGCCATAATTAAATAATCCAATCCAATCCATTCTTTTATCATTAAATTAAAGTGTTTATTTTATGTATACTCTTTGCATTATCCTTGATTTTTAAAATGATGCGAAAACTAAACTAAAGCAATATTAAATTCGATAACAGGCGTAAAAGTCAACAAAATATAAATTCCAAATTGCCCGAGATATGTTTTTGCTTGTGTGTATATTATGTAAATGTGTGTATTTGCATGTATATGTCTGTATTCAATATCTTCCTTTCTTTTGTCTTTCGTATCCTATCTTACTAATTTTCTTACTTTTCCTTTGTTTCAATATTCATATAAGTTTTACGATTTGCTTATTATTTCTTTATATATCATTAGTTTTAAAATTAAAACGTACTTTTTAACTTTGCATTTTATTTGATTTTAATTATTCCTTGTTTTATTTGTTTAATTTATAATCATTTTTCATTCACTGTTCTTGGTGGCTTACAGTAGGACCTTTAGTTCCTAAAGTAAGCCCAGGTTTAATAAATATCAATGTGCATAATTTTAACCTCTAAAGACTTGTATGCTTTTTCGGAATATCCCGGCAGAGGTTAATTACACAGAAACTACATACATTGCAGAAGCTAGTTAATCAGAAACTTATTGTAATGAATTTTTACATTAATCCTTCTAGATTTTAGTTCAGGAAATTAATATAATAAAAACATTTAAAAAATAAAATGAGTTAAAAATTTAATATAGCATTAATTCAGAAAAAAATCTGAAAGGTTTCAGATTTTAAATTACGTTTAAAGGGGCGTTTTTTTAATGTTTTTTGTGTTACCTTTATTTATTAAATATCATGTTTTTTACACTTAAACCATAAAATTCAGTTTAACAGCAATGTCGCAAAATAATTTTAAAATCAGCATATCTTTAGAATTTTCGATACACAGTTCCGGGCGTCTTTTCCCCTCCTAGAGTGTTGTCACTGCTCACTTTTAAATCGGTGAGTTTGTTAATCAAAAATTCGTTAAAGTTTTACTCAATATGAAATTGATAATAAAGCAAATTCCAAATTTGGGCTTCCAGATGCCCATATTCGGGTGGAAACGTACGTTATTCAAAATTGGATGGCTCTAGGTACCGTTGTTTTATCCCAATGCAAGAAATATAGATACGTTTATGCAGATTCTTCCTTATTTAATTTCATTAAATATAACACAGGGCGATAATATTGGGTGGCAACAATTTGAATAGTGAATCGGACATTTATAGTGAACCAACGCAAAATGCCAAAACGAAAATAATAGTCCAACAGAGGCAACTGCCCCTTTTTTGGACTAAAAAATTAATTTATTTTGCTTAAATTTTATTCGTTAAATATTTATACTGGTTGCAATAATCTTTTTCACAAGCATATTACTCTCTCCTGATAGTATAAACAATAAATTTTAAAAATTTAAATTTGATCAATCTTAGCTACATTTGCGCTAGATTTTTCACACTAAAAGTTCTAAAATTTTAGCCCCAAAAGGCTATTGATTTCGTTTTGGCATTTCGAAATCGAAATCGAGTCAATGGCTAGGCGGCAATTAGTAGCCAACCGCTACTTTAACCGTCTCTGTTGGTAAATTGCCCTAAGGCGTTGGTACTTAAGTTTTTAATTAAGGCGATTTACGCCGCGCCAACTAGGCGAAACTTGTCAAATTTTGTGAAATGTAGGTGAGTAAGGGAACCGCGTGACAGGCAGGAGCCTGTCACGCGGGTGGTCACCAGCTTACGCGTACAATGAGAAATATTGGAAATATTAATAATTATCAAGTTTTGAAACAGGTTATCTAGATTGGAATAATTAAACTAATATCACGATCTAAATGAAGACAAATGGCACAACTAAGTGCAACAGATTAGCTAAACAAAATATTCAAATTCATCCTTTCTGTAAAACACGGATTGGACAGTGGTAGTCACGTGGGAGTCACCCTCCCGTGAACTGTCCACAGCCCAATGCATCTTGAAATAGTAGATATCACAATTCAGTGAAGTCTTGGTCTGAGAAATTAAACACTAAAGTTCTTATACAACACTGAGGCACATGAGTTACTGTAACTATACACTATGTACATATAGGGACGGCGGTATTTGAGCGAAGTGGCAAATGGTGAAAAACATTTTACACTAGCAATAAATAATCAGAGCTTTGAAGATCCAGGTACACGGATCATGTCCATAAGTCCACAATATTACAAAGTCTCTGATATAACAATAAGAAGATTACGAAAATGACAAATATAAGATTAGTGCTTTGAAGATCCAGGTACACGGATCATGTCCATAAGTCTATAAAGTTTCAAAGACACTGGTAAAATGACACAATGAAAATAAAATAAAGATAATAGTACTATGTACAATATATACACATTTCACCATTTGCTGTTATGGAAGATGCCTCTTGGGCGCTTTGCTGCAATTTCTATAGTAGGATCATAATTTATCAGATTACGGATATGTTCGTATTGAGAAAGTTCTATTTTAGCATAGAAATTGTGGCTCGTGGTGAGAATTTGATCATCTATGGGTCTTATTTTTAGTTCTTTATGTGTCTGCAGGTTACGTACGAACCATGGGGAGTCAACAATTTGTCTGAGTATTTTGTTCTGAAAGACCTGTAGTTTGTGTCTATAAGTCTTGTACACAGTGGCCCAGATAGGCACTGCATAAAGTAGGGTGGGTCTTATTAAGCCGGTATAGATCTTCTTCTTGAGACTGATATTTAATTTAGCATTTCTTCTTATTAAAGGGTAAAGAGACATTTTAGCAGCGGTGGCTTTGCGCAAGGCATACTCCGTGTGTTCTTTGAATAACAGCTGTGAGTCGAAGACCACTCCTAGATACTTGGTACTTGAAACAATTGCTAGGGCTTGATCATTAATTTTTATATTTACATTTACAGGAGTGAACTTCCGATGACGTCTGAAAAGGAGAATTTGGCTCTTTGACGGATTTACTTTTAATTTCCATGAATCATAATAGTGTGCTATGATATTTACTGCGCTTTCAAGTTTATCTACAGCGAGCTGAGGTTTTAGCGACTTAAAATTGCTGTGTCGTCGGCATATTTCACTACTTTTGCATTCAAAGGAACCGGCATATCATTCGTGTAGATATTAAACAGAAGCGGTCCCAGAACGCTTCCTTGAGCCACTCCGCTTTTAATTCTTTTTCTTGAAGAGAGAGAGTCATTAATTTTTACCTGAAAGGTCCTGTTTTTAAGATAACTTTTCATGAGCTTAATAAAACTGATGGGCAGATGAACAAGGTGCAGCTTGTAGAGGAGACCCTCATGCCACACCTTGTCAAATGCTTTTTCTAGGTCTAGAAAGCAGCTGGCGATTGTGTTCTTTTTTGCGAAGGAGTCTGCAATAAATTCTGTAACGTTCAGTAGTTGGTGCACGGTACTATGACCGGCTCTAAAACCAAACTGCTCTTTACATATAATTTCCTTATCCTCTAGATGTCGAGTTAATCTCTTTTGGAGCACACGCTCAAATACCTTTCCCAAACTGGGGAGAAGGCTGATCGGACGGTAGGAGTTTAAGTTCTTTGGGTTTTTCCCCGGCTTGACAAACGTAATTATCTGCGCGTGCTTCCACTGTTGCGGAAAGTAATTGAGCCTCATACAAGCATTGACTATGTTTGTAATGAGGAGTATGTAGGTTCCTGGGAGAGCTTTGAGAACCGTATTGGCGATGCTATCGTAGCCGGGAGCTTTCCTGGACTTTAAGTTGCTAATTATATTACTTATTTCTGCTGGAGAAGTTGGGTTGAAGTGATTATTACAATTTCTGTCAGCTAGGTGGTTAATGAAATTATCGACTTCTTCATCTGTCTCATCATTATTAGAGGCATGATTGGTGAACGTCTTTTCTAGATGCTGCGCAAGGGCTTCAGCCATGTCATGTTCAGAATAAGCAATTCCACTACTGGTGTGGAGAGGACCAATATTTCTGTTATTAGTATTCCTTAAGGAATTTCCAATACGCCAGACTGTATTCGGAGAGAAATCCATGGAGTCTAAGAAATCGTCCCAACAATTTGATCTGTACTCTAGGAGGAGGGTCTTGATGTTCCTAATTTTTCTGTTCAGATTTCTTTTAACAGTGGGATCGCCTGTTCTTCGCCAGATTTTTGCTGTGCGGTTTTTGTCTTTTATTTTCTCAATGATGTGGTCGGGGAGCTTATCTTTCTTATAATCTTTGAATTTGGTGGAATCATCAAGGGCTTTCTTAATTTTACTATTGATCTTAGTGATATTGTACTCAATGTCTACAATATCGGCAAGAGCCGGGTGTGCAGGTAATTGTTCTAGAGAATTATTAAATTTCTGCCAGTTTATAATTTTCTTTAAAGGCAAGGTCTTCTCAAAGCCATGGTAAGTAAATTTAACAGGGAGATGGTCAGAGGTTAATTGATTAATCACCTTTAGGAAAGGGATTTGCTGGATATTTTTTGTAATAACAATGTCGAGAACATCCGAGCTGCCTGTATGATGATACCTGGTAGGTTCCGTTGGTCCAAAAATTCTAAGGTCATTCGTAAGAGCATAGTTGTAAAGTTTGTTGCCATTTGTGTTATTTCTTTGAGAATTCCAGCTATGATGTTTAGAATTCAGGTCCCCTGCTATAATAACAGGGTGAGTGATATTGTTAAAAATTTGCAAGTCATTGTTGGTGAGAATGTTTCTGGGGGGATTATAAGCCGAGATGATGACAATCGGCTCATTTGTCCGCGAATGCACAACGATCGCAGTGGTTTCAATGCTGCTGCTATTGGGAATATTAAACTCGTTGGCGTGCAGATGCCTTTTAATTAATATCATAGTACCGCCGCCCCTGTTATGGTCTCTGTCCGTCCTGAATGCGTTGTAACCATTGATCTTGAACTTATCATTAGGTCTGAGCCAAGTTTCATTCACTAGAAACACATCAATATTATGGTGAGTAAGGAAGTTTGCAACTTCAACGTTCTTGTGGCGAATACCGTTGGCGTTAAAAAATGCAAGATTTAAACTGCTGGGGGCAGTGAGGTGAGTTCTTGAATTACTGTTAATGTGGTTAAAATTCATAATTGATGCTTGATAAAAGTTCAAAGGCTTCCCAGCCGACTTGGATTTTTTCCAATATTGATTTAGATTTTAAGAACCGCTCGAAGAGATTTTTTCCTTGCAGGAATAATTTCTTCAGCCAAATTATGAAATCGGAAACGGAGCCTAAGTTCTCACTTTCGACAGCTGCGTCCTGATTGGTGGATGAAGCATTTTGCTCATTAACATTTTCACTGCTATTTTGAGTTATGTTTCTTCTTGGAAGAGGTGGGAAATTTTCTAAGTTGATATCAGGGGGACTATTTTTTGAAGTTTTTCTCGCTTCTTTTTGGAATTCTTTTTCTGCAATTTTTCTTTTCAAGTTATCCGGATGCATTTCGCAACCACGGTACGAACTAATGTGGGGGCCTCCGCAGAGGCAACATTTGCCGGGTAAGTTTCTGTCTTTTGTACATGTAGTAGTAATATGGTTTTGCCCGCATTTTAAACACCTGGGCTTGTGCTTACAGTGAGCATGACTGTGGCCATACCTCTGACAGTGGTGACACTGTTTGTGTCCTGGAGTGGGTCTGAAGGGAGTAATTTTAACAGCCAAATCTAGAATATGCGTTATATTGTATATTTTCTTGCCTTCTATGCTGCGTTTGACTTCAACCATGAAAGTGGGTAGTTTGACAATTTCATTGTCTATTTTCTTGGTAACTTGTCTTACTGTTTTAACCGGGATGTTATTGTCTATTAGTTCTTCCATAATGTCCTCGGGTTTGGTGTGAACAGATAATTTTTTGATTACAAGTCTTATCGGTTTATCCTGAGGGAGAGGAAAGGTATGGTAAGGAATTTCCTTTTCGTCTAGGTATCTCGTGACTTCACGATACTCAGTGTCCGATTTAACTTTAATGTGGATATCACCACCTTTCTGTACACATTCCATGGATATGGTAAATTGCTTAATATTATCTCTGAGGGCTTTCCAGTCCGTGACATCTGAAATGATAATCGGCGGAATTCTGTTAGCCTTTTTGTTGGGCGTAATGAAATCACCTTCATTATTAGTACTGTCTTCTTGTGAGTTTAGCGAACTAACATTTGTAGTGTCCATTTTATCATCTATTTTTAATGAAGCGTATTTATTTTTGGTTGACGTCATTGAACCGTTGCTGCTTTCACTAAGTGTGCGTTTGTGGTATATTTTGGGTGTAATCCATTTTTCATTATAATTATTTATTTTGCTTATTTCCTGAATAACATTTGAAACTGGTTTGGGTTGCTTTGTAGTTTGATTAGATGTCGAATCATTGCTAGTATTAACTAACGGGATGCTACCGCAGATATTTTGCACTGAATCTCCTGCAGCTTGTTTAATCGCTACACACTTCTCAAGCTCTGCATAGGTTTTTTGGAGCCATTGCTCCATTTCTGGGGGGATTTTCCGTAAGCCATTTCTAAGCGTGTTAAACGCTAAGTTAAACTCAGACATAATCTGCCTACAATCCTCAATCGTGCCATGTTTAAGAATATTCTCAACAATATCGCGCTTATTAAGGATTGCTAAATCATTTATCTCATCCATATTTACTAAGTCAAGCTATCCTATCGATGTACAAGACAATGTCCATAATGAAAGCGTAGAAATCAAAAATATACTCACGAACTTGTCCAGATGAGCTACTCCAAGTACACCTCTCGAAAGAGACCAACGAAAAACACTTACTATTTATAAATAAATTTCCTTCACTTCCTAAATTTTAGAATCACACTCGTAGAGCAAAATAATAATACGAACTCAAACAACATTCGTATCAACTCAAATTCGACTCTACTACATTTTGGCATTTTGCGTTGGTTCACTATAAATATCGTTTCACTTTTCAAATTGTTGCCACTAATTATTACAGCCCTGCGTTATATTTAAAGAAATTAAATAATGAAAAATCTGCATAAACGTATCTATATTTCTCGCATTGGGGTAAAACAACGGTACCTAGAGCCATCCAATTTTGAATCTTTGAATCATGTAATCTAGCACCAAATATGGGCACCTGGAAGCCCGAATTTGGAATTTGAAATTTGTTTTATTATCGATTTCATATTTTATAACTCTTTAACGTGTTTTTGATTAAGAAACTCAACGATTTCAAAGCGCGCAATGGAAATTTTTTACGAAAAAAAAAAAAAAAAAAAAAAAAAAAATTATAGCTAGTGTATCGGAAATCGCTAGTGTAAATTATCGCTAGTGTATCGGAGACTGCATATCGGAAATTCTAAAGATATGCTCATGCGATATTGCTGTTGAATTTAATTTAATGGTTTAAGCGGGAAGAACATGATATTTAATAAATAAAAGTAGCACACGAAACACGAAAAAAAAATGCCCTTTTGGGCGTAACGTAAAACCTGAAAGCTTTCAGATTTTTTTGTAAATTTCGTATGAACTAATTTTGCTCCTCTAGCCGTTTACTTGCAGTAAGTTTCTCACTGGCTTTACCCTTGTCTCGTTTCTGGCTTGATTATTCATTTCCTTTTCATTATATATATGGCGCTCCCTCCCCCGAATCTTACACAGAAGCAGAATATTTTGTCTGTTTGGTTAATTAAGTGGAAATTTTTTAATTGCTCTTATTCTTTTATTTTCATCTTATTCAGTGTTTTATTGCCAATAAAATAACGTTACAAAAAGAGCTATTTTTTTACAAATTTTGCAAAATTGTTTAACGGTTTAAACAAAAAGTAAATAAAAATTAACACAAATGATTGTTTACATTTTCATTTTTTTTTTAAATTTGTGGAAGAAATTTAATTCTGTACTATTATAGCTTGCTAAAAATATTTATTCTAGTTTCTTATGGCATTCGGCGTCATCCTTGGCAGACAAAATTTAAAATTTCTCATCTCAGTTGCTATTTGGAATGATATACTCATTCATGTAAACCACGCGAGTAAATTCTGCAAAGTATAAAGACGTATCTGCAGTCAGCTGTCGGAGCTCTGCAGAATGAGAAAACATTTTTAGAAAGTTGTAGAAGTGATAATAATAATTTAATAATTTAAATAATAATTTAATAGATTTCATCTCCGAAGAAAAGTAAATGGCAGAAACGTTAGAAATCTACTCTTCTTTTAGCCAGTCCGTCATACCCTAAGGCGACGTAGATTGTTTGGGTACGAGGCTTCATATGAAAACATACAAAGTGTTGGAAGAGTAATTTAAAGTAGAACTGTATTTCTGTACGTTAGGCATTGCTATTCGTTCTGTAGAAGAAAGATTTGAACTTACTCGGGAATACGGAGCATACTACGGTACAGTTTCCTGTACCACGTAGGAACCCTCAAACATCTTTCAGAGAACTTTTGAATAGACGCAAAGACTAGAAATTGAAACTCACAAATAAACATTCGAGTAATCTGAACGCTTCGGAACTTTGTGATGAACTGGAAGATCTGTTAAAATACATCGTTCCTGGAGCGGAGCCCCTTGTCATTTTAGAATATGTATAAAATCTTGAATGTTTTGCATGTACTGGAGTGGAACTTCGAATTTTGCTGTGCTTTCCTATAACAGTTGCAAGTGGAGAGAGATATTTTTCAAAATTAAAATACATACAAACTTGTTTAAGATCTTCTCTGACGGAGACTAGGCTGACAAATCTTGCTCTAATTTCTATAGAGCAAGATACACCTATAGAAATTGATATTTCTGACTATGTTCGAGAGTTTTCGGAAATGAAGGCTAGGAGCTTTTATAAAATTATAGCTAATATTATAAAATAAAAGTTTTTACCCTGGTAAAAAAAATCATTCAAAAATAAATATTTACACATATTTTGGCGCAACTGAAAAATATGACTATTCTTCAGTCTTGTAGATTTCTTTACTTCTGACGAAGAGGGACCTAAACCTGCTTGCCCTAGAAATTGTTTGAGATCTTAACATAAATCTACACCAAACTTAAGGTTATTGTGTTACTAATTTAGTTTCACTCTGTGTGTTTCTCTTCTATTTTCACAGAATATATTGTTTTCAATGTTTTATAATATAACCAGTTATTTAAGTTTGCTAAATTAAGCGAAAAAAACTTAGATTGGTGCAGATTTTATATAAAAATTCAAAACATGTTTGTATGTAAAACCTCTTGGATTTTATATAAAAATCTCCCTAAAACTAAGCTTTCTTACTTTTCTTAATGCTATACTTTACGTGACATGTTCCTTTTTTTTATATAGACTTATTCATTTATTATCAGTATGTATCTCAGTGAAAGGAGAGAAAAGTCTGTCTCTCGCACGCACACAAAAAGTCTTAAATAACTGATTAAAATCATCTGATATCAAATACCCAGACTAAAGCAAATTTCACAGTTGATCAAGGGAAAATATTTTCCTTTTTATTTTTTCTTCATGTTACGTACCTTTCAACTGGCTCCCTAAGGATGTGATTTTATTTTTTAACAAATAATCCAGATGTAATCAAATTCATAAAAACACTGGCTCGTGAAATCCTTGATTTTTTTAAAACTTTTTAAAACTTTTAATTTTAATTTTTATTTTTAAGCACATTAAATTTATTGAGGGGGGCCCAGGAAAAAGTTTTGCATAGGGGTCCAAGAGTTCTAGTTACGCCACTGATTGTAACCATCACTACTGACAAGATGTGCTGCCAGATTTGAGGATTAAACTTTGCAGAATACAAGGAGTTCATTAAAAAGCTAAACATTGTCAATTTAACTTCATTAGTTCAGGAATCCTAGCATCGCAATCTAAGCATAGTAACATCGCATCAAAATTTAGTATCAGAAAGAAATTCCAGATGAAATATTTCCTTCCTTTCTTCTGACTAGGCACAAAAAAAAAAAAAAAAAAAAAAAAAAAAAAAAAAAAAATAAACAAGTACAAAGAAATTTAACGCATATCTTTCTGGTAAACTGAATCATTCCAAAATAGGTCAGCTCCGAAACGATTTCTACAGATTTTAGGATTTCAAATACTAAGCGTTGCTTATGTGACGAGCATACTTTCCTAAAAATAAGTATAGGAATCGGAAGACACTCCATTAAGTGTTTGATTTAGTTATTTGTCCAAATTTATTTTTTAATTTGGCATTGCCAAAACATGAATATTTTTGTCATTTAAAATAATTCTGTAAGTGGAAGTATATAACTGCAACCAACGATTACAAAAATAAAGGCTGGGTGAGAAATTTTATGTCGGAGTAAATAGGTAAGTTTACACCCACCCACCCCCCACACACATATATACTTTTCGTTCTACCGCTTGTAATAAAAAGGGAGTTGTATAACTAAATGTTATAGCAATCACATATATAATATTTCAACGTTCTATGGCTAATCGTTTTTGAATTATGCATAGCTACTTATGTAAGAAAGTACGTACGGTGTCTTCCATTTTTCGCGATTCCTATTTCTGCGGTTGTCAAAAATGTTCCTGTTTCCGCGAAATCATCAATCTTCATTATCCCCCTTCCCAAAGATGTTGCATAGTAGGGCGCCGAGTGGACCTTGACCTCTCTCGAAATGTAGGAAAGGAAAAAAATTTTAAATTAAAAAATAAATAAATAAATAAATAAATAAAAATAAATTTTAAAAGAAATAATCGAAAAATACTTACGATCTCAGATCTTTGCATGAATGAAGCTAATACTGTATTTAAAAGGAAAGAGAGGGATGTTCAAACTCTGCGATGATTTTGACAATGAACTAAAATATTGTTTCCTAAGTAAAAAACAATATTCTTCTAAAATTCTGCATAAAGGTGAGATATAATAAAATCTTTCAGAATAGATATTCGGCCCACCAGCGGCCGAGCGGTAACGTCGCTGAACACTGGTAGTTCGGTCTGATGCTCGAATCCCGCGAACGGGCTGGCTGCATGGGTTTTTTCGTGGTTTTCACCATGTGTAATGTGTATACGAGCCGTTTCCCTTAAAAAAACCCTCCACGAAGGCATCCCTCCCTTAAGGCAGATAGCCCTCGAGTGCTTTGCTGGAATCTAATAAACCAAAACCAACCAACCAGAATAGATATTCGCTCTTAAAACGACGTCCTTTCTTCTGAAACGACGACTTCTTTGGTCTTAATTGCGTTTTTGCAGCTTTTAATTCTTTCATTTATGCAAATCTAACAAACTACGTTTTCCTTATTTTTATTATGAATTCGATACTGATAACCTTTATTACTGAGCTTTTAGTTTACTTTTAGTTTCAATAATATCTAAAACATCCATATTGATTAACATAAGATGTGAAAATAACTGCTAATATTGTAGCAGGATTATAAACTGAATGAAGCTAAAGATTTCGAGAGGAGCCTAAACTAAGACACGTCTTGAATCTGACGAAGACTTAACTTATTCACAAAAAAAAAAAAAAAAAAAAAAAAAAAAAAAAAAAAAAAAAAAACTTTATGCAAGATGCTTTAAAATATGAATCTAGAAGAATATGAGAGATTTCGTGGCTTTCATAATGTATAATTTTAATGCGAGACAGTTTCCCTTAGAAAGTCTTCCATGTGACATCTCTACTCATAGAGAGAGAGCCCTCGAGTTGCTTTTCTGAATTAATTAATAGAGTGCTACATCACATGCTTTACATACACTGAAGTGACAAAAGTCATGGGATAGCAATATGCAAATATACAGATGGCAGAAGTATCGCGTAGAAAATGTATAAATGCGAAGTGCTTTGGAAGGGCTTTCATTTGTGTTCAAGTTATTCAGGTGAAGAGGCTTTGACGTGATTATGGCCGCACGACGAGAATTAACAGACTTTGAACGCGGAATGGTAGTTGGAGCTAGACGCATGGGTCATTCCATTTCGGATATCGTTAGGGAATTCAACATTCCGAGATCCACAGTGTCAAGAGTGTGCCGAGAGTATCTAATTTCAGGCATAACATCCCACCATGGACAGCGCAGTGGCCGACCACCTGCACTTAACGACCGAGACCAGCGACGTCTGCGTAGAGTTGTCAAT
Source organism: Stegodyphus dumicola (assembly GCF_044657685.1). Lineage (NCBI taxonomy): Eukaryota > Metazoa > Arthropoda > Arachnida > Araneae > Eresidae > Stegodyphus > Stegodyphus dumicola. The sequence continues at coordinate 44,946,971 of NC_140776.1, forward strand.
GTTTCACAGACAAGCAACACTGCGTCAAATAACCGCAGAAATCAATGTGGGACGTACGACGGACGTGTCCGATAGGACAGTGCGGCGAAATTTGTCTTCCTTGAGCTATGCCAGCAGAAGACCGACTCGAGTGCCTTTACTGACAGCACGACATCGCCTGCAGCGACTCTCGTGGGGCTCGTGAGCATATCGGTTGGTCCCTAAACGAATGGAAAACCGTGGCTTGGTCAGATGAGTCACGATTTCAGTTGGTAAGAGCTGATGGTAAGGTTCGAGTGTGGCGCAGACCCCACGAAGCCATGGACCCAAGTTGTCAACAAGGCACTGTTCAAGCTGGTGGTGGTTCCATAATGGTCTGGGCTGTTTTTACATGGCATGGACTCGGTCCTCTGGTGCAACTGAACCGATCATTGACTGGAAATATGGATACCTTCAGCTACTTGGAGATCACTTACAGCCATTCATGGACTTCACGTACTCAAACAACGATGAGATTTTTATGGATGACAATGCGCCATGTCACCGGGCCACAATTGTTCGCGATTGGTTAGAAGAACATTCTGGACAATTCCAGTGAATGATCTGGCCACCTAGATCGTTCGACATGAATCCCATCGAACATTTATGGGACATCATCGAGAAGTCAGTTCGTGCCCAAAACCCTGCACCGTCAACACTTTCACAATTATGGACGTCTATAGAGGCAGCATGGCTCAATATTCCTGCAGGGGACTTCCAACGACTTGTTGAGTCCATGCCTCGTCGAGTTGCTGGACTTCTCTGGGCAGAAGGAGGACCGACAAAATATTAGGAGGTATTTTAATTTATTACTGAACTATTTTCATTAACTTTCTAAAGCCGGTGGTACAACTAATGTACCCCAAAATTTACTTACTTTTAAACCGGCTATGGTACAACTGTCGTACCAAGCTTTTTGTCCCCCTTTTAGAGCAATTGCCTATCTTTAGATTCTCTGAGTGGTCTTATCTTTCCAGCGTAGAGCTGTCATCCCATTTGTTAAACGCACAGTAGTATCTCCTCTATTCAATTTTCCTTTGCTTACATCTTTTGGGAAATGCTTCCTATTCGGACGAATAGTTCCACACGAATTTATTTAATTTTCATTTAATAAACAAACGAAAAGTTCTGGTGAGAAAAAGAAATTGCCCATAAATAATTTATAGCCTTTGTCTCTGATATAGTGCTACTCATTTCTTTAACAACATTATAAGACGCTAAGAAGTTGGGATCCTTAGATTTATCTTTCTCAAGGTAAACTTCCATATCGTAGATGTAACCTTCCTTATCAGCGATCTTGTATAATTATATACCCCACTGCTTGCATTTCTTTGGGATATACTGTCTAAATATTACTCGCCTTTTAAATTTGACAATAATTTCATCTATCGCGAGTTCTTCTGCGGGGCTGTAAATTTGTTTATAAGCTGTTTTTAAGTGATCAAAAACTTTCCGAATTTTCCACAGTATGTCATAATTCAAAATTTTATCAAGTTTTTCTTTATCGTTTTCAAAATGCAAAAATTTTTAAATCATTAAAAATCTGTATCTTGACATTACCTTATGAAAAACTGGTGTGTCAATTAAATCATCCGTGGACCAATAATCCCGAATGCTGTCCTTTTCAATATGTCCTATGAGTAAGACTAATCCAAAAAAATTCTGATGCTCATCAGATGTAACTGGCGTCCAGTCGCTTTCATGTTTTCTTTTTCCGTTTATATCTGGCCGTAACTCTAAGATTTGAGAAGCATATCGATTAGTTTCTCCGGTTAACATTTTAAACAATTCATTTGAAAAGTATAATTTAAAAAAGAGTTCCCGAAAATTCAATCTTTATACTAGGTTTACTAGTAAAGGTAAATATGCTATCTTTGTCATGCTTATTTGGCTATCTCTAAATAAATTATTAGCGTTGCTTTTGAAGTCATCGGCAACTTTATCTTCATTAAAAGATTGATTAAAACATATTTATTCTGTATCTGAACAGTCCGAATCTGTATCAGCAAACGTTTCCTATTCTAAATCTCTTAGCAACTTATTGATTTCGGCCTGTTGAGACCTTTGAAAGGAGGTGGCATTATTAGTACTGATTTTTTTTTTTTTTTTTTTTAATAGCACGAGTTACACAGAAATCACGAGAGAAAGCTCTAATGTTTGAACCTTTCTGACTTTTGATATCTCTCAGTAACTAATGTCGAGTATTACTGAGAAGATCAGACAGTGCACTAGGCCAATAGCGGTTGTGATCGAAGAAATGACACCCCTTGGTATCAACACCCTCAGGCGATACTAAAAATAAGCATCAAATTATATAAAATGCAAATAGCGCGATCATAAATTCTTATCATGGCATAATCAGGCATTTTACTTGTGGCATAGGTAGGCATAAGAAACAATAATGTAGCAATTACGAGTGAGTAGCATTAGGCATGACATGAAGTGCAATTATAGCATAGCTTATCTAGGCAATCAGCATTTCTGAGATTATTCATGCGAACTTGTTAGGAGCAATCTAAAAGGGAAATCGAAGATAAGCAAAAGTACAGGAGATGTACAATCTTGGTAGTAAAGGAAAAACATGCGATCAATGTAGAAAATGGCGAAACATAATCTTAGGCTGTCGCAGTCCTACTGCTATGGAGTTGTAGCTCAGAATGAGCATTAGGGAGTTTCGAAGGCACCTGGAGTTGTGAAGCACGTGATGGCTGTGAGCCAATCACGCTAGTTGCTGGAGAAATATCAGGATTGTTTGAGTTGGTCACGTGGGAACGTAGCTAGACGCCAAGTTAAACGAGGTTTACAGATATATGCGACGACAAACGCTGAGAGTTTACGGAAGTTAGCGGGTCTCACGTGACCGATGGCAACACTAAGAGGTTACCGTAATTTGCGCCAAAACTGAAAAATGAAGCCAAATGTAATTTTTGGAAGTAAGCAATACTGGTTTTCGCCATTTTGCTTGTACGCGCGACCGTGGTAGCAAGGTACGTAGTATTAGCGCTGATATTTTGTGTTTTAATTATCTTATTTTAGTTATGTCTTTGTTTAAGCAATCTGAAAAGATGAAAATACTCATAATCGGGGATTCTATGATTAAATATTTACAAGAATATTTGTCTGCGAATTTACCTGCTTACGAAGTTGATTTTCGTTGCCTACCAGGGGCTAGGATTGAAAGGTTGACACGTGAGATTGCCTTTATGAACAACCATTTTCATTTAGTTTTGGTCCACGTTGGTACCAATAATTCAAATGACGATTTAGATGAAATTCATCGTAATTGTCTATATAAGGGTTGTCTATAAAAGGGAATTGAACGATTAAACCCGAAGGTCATTCTGTTTTCAGTTGTTCTCCCACGATGCTGGGATTTATATCGAGATTGTAACCCGTATCACCTACAAGAACTTAATAGGAAGATACTAAAGATAAATTCAAGACTTCTCGCAACATACGAAGGTAAAGATTGGTTTTTCTTTTGCAGCTCTTTTGACTATTCTTGGAATACTTGTTTATCCAGAGACGGTTTACACCTAAATCGGAGAGGTAATCAGCAGCTGGGGAAAATTTTTGTAAAAGATATCAGGAGAAGTTTGACTGTTCTGCCTGTTGCAGAGGTAAGTGCACCATTTTGTTCTACTTCCCTTAGCAGATGCCATTTTAAAATAGCAAAATACTAATTAAAATTAAAAATAACACAATATTTGTAAATAATATATACAACTTGAAAACACAATGCTTGAGGAACACTAATTAAATCTTGGTTAAATGCGGCTAAATATGAGAAAGTAAAAAATATATAATAGGAATATTAACGCAGCAGTTCATATCCCATTTTTGGGAAAAGAGTCCAAAGTATACCTTTGTCAAATGCGTTGATAGTGAAGTAAATATAATCAATAATAAACATTATATACACACTACGGTACTTACGTATTATCGCAACCAGGTTGGCGCTATTTGTAAGTTTGAGTAAAAAAGTATGAATAGAAAGAAAATGTACATTTATGAATTACAGATAATTTTTAATACAGTTTTTTATATTATTTTGTTTTAAAAATATAAAATAGCAATTAAACCCTTCCGGTTTCGAATCTGAATAAGTTGCAGAATTATTTTTTCGGCGGAAATCTTTTGGCTATTGCTTTTAGCACTGATTGAAAACCGTATTCGCCATAACCATGTACACGTCGACTTATTTTTACTTAAAAAAAATCCCAGAATTGCACAAAAATGGCATTGCGCACACTCTTGACTTTATCCATGTACACTGCTATTTTCTCATAAATTACAAAAATTTGCACGAAAATGCAGGAAAATTTAGTGAATCTCCAAATGCTCTTTTTACAAAACTACGTATAACACGTAGGGTTGCCGTAAGTAGGGTCGCCAAATTTCGCAATTTATGCGAATTTTGGCCTCGTTGCGTTAATACGTAAGTACCCACACTACCAACCACGGTGAATTGTGGTGGGTAGTTCTCGGTCTTTTAACTACATTCTCCACTGTTGGATCATAATCGGTAATCTTCTTGATTGTTTCGTACGGAGAATTCTTCATTGAATTAAAAAAAATTGTGAGCTGTTATTAGAATTTGATTGTAAATGGGTTATTAGAATTTGATTGTAGATGGGTTCTATCATAATTAATTTGTGGGTAAAAGTATAGTTTAGGGTACCCCTTGGCGATTTTTGGCGGTACATGGATACCGATTTTGTGCAATTCTTTGACTTGTTATTTTGGCTTGCGAAAATAACAAGACAAAGAATTGCACAAACTCGGTATCCATGCACACATAGACTTATTTTCTCTTAAAAAAAATCCTCGAATTGCGCACTCCTTTGACTTTATCCATGTACACGTCGACCTATTTTCACTTAAAAAAAATCCCCGAATTGCACAAAAATGGCATTGCGCACTCTTTTAATTTTATCCATGTACACGTCGACCTATTTTCACTTTAAAAAGAATCCCAGAATTGCACAAAAATGGCATTGCGAACTATTTTAATTTTATCCATGTACACGTCGACCTATTTTCACTTAAAAAAAAATCCTAGAATTGCAAAAACTTGCATTGCGCACTTTCTTTACTTTGTCCATGTATACATCGATATATTTTCACTTAAAAAGTCTAAAGAGCACCAAATTCTACAATATAGGCAAACAAAAAATACATAATCTGAATAAAATACATTTTAAACTAAACAATAAAATAACATAAAAAAGGAAAAACATGTTATACATTTAAGCACTACCAAAAGCAAATTTTCACTTACCATGATTTTCGAGATCGCTTCGTACACCCAGAGCCACGTAAAAATCAAAATATCAATCATACTCAAGTGACTTTTTTCAAACCAGGTACTCTTTCTGAACGAACGCTTCACATAGTGACTATCTGAACCTTTCTTCCTAGAAACCCATTCAAATCCATCTAAACGGTTTTAACACACACCACAAAAAAGCTTACAAAACATCCCATGATTCAAAATTTCCCAGAATCATACACCCGATTACGTCACAATAGGGTTTCCATAGCATTCAACTACTCAGGCTAAACAACAACTTGGCGATAAATCAAACAACAACTTCGCCATAATACAAGGGGTACCTTAAAGTCCACTCTACCCAATTTGTGCATTACGGAGAAACCACGGAGCGTTCATTATTGAACGAAGTATTTTGTTTTGAAGAACATCAATTTTTAACCGTTCAGTCTTATTTGCAGTCGCCCAGGCCGGGACCGCGTAAAGTAATATAGGCCGTATTAATGAGATGTAGAGCATTTTCTCGATTTTCATGTTAAGTTTTGATTTCCTGCCAATGGCCATAAATGCAATGTTTCCTTTATTAAGAACACAGAAAAGGGCTTGAGACGCCGTGAGGGTAAGTCGCACTTTTTGAGCTCCGTCTTTTTGTTCAATAACTATGGAAGTTTTACTCGCATCGACTTGGTAGTAGTTGCTATCTGTTCCTAAGACCAACAGGAATAATTTGATACCCCATTTATATATGTGGGTCAATTAGTTCTCTAATTATAATTTTTACGACATATGAGCATTGAGCTGTGTTATTCCCAGCAGATATACCACCTTTGAAGTCCTCTGAGGGAGCTGTTGTTACTCGTTGCGACCTAAAAGTTGCATCATCTTGTAGAGATAAATTCCCTCTTCAATTCAAGATATGTGTGAAGACAATTGGATAATTACAAAATTAATTATGTCGAAATTACTGTAAATACATAGCAGCATTTCGATTCGGAAGACGATTTGACCGTTGAAGCTTCGTAACGGTCGCATTCCACCCCCCCCCCGTGAGGAGAGGAAGCTGTCAAGGCCAAATCCAACGGCGAATTTCTTCATAGTAGGCTTTTAATCAGGCCACTTCTAATTAGGCCGCTAATTATTGTATCAACTTCAAACGTGCCATACTTCCAATAAGATCACGGATGGTTCAAGTTTCCAAATTTGAAACAGATCCGTTAATTAGAAGCGGAGATACAAATTTTTTCACTAATTTTTGGACTTAGTAAAAAATTATGTTTTGTGACTCACTTGTGATTTGAAATAGTGTGTGCTCAGTGTGTACCACATGAATATAACAGATTTTGGATTACAGCAAGTTTTAAAACAGATAAAAAACAGAGAAGTTTAACTACCAAGTCTGTTACAAGTATTGGAGTGCACCCAACATTCTGCCACCTTTACAATTGTTCAGTCATCGAGTACTTTAAGTATTTACAGAATTCTTCTTTGAAATACGTTCTGTCAATCAGTTCTCCCGATTGACGGTGATTCAGCACATCCAGAAAATGGTAGCATCTGATTTACATCATTAGTATTGGTGATAATATTACATCATTATTGATTTACATGATTAGTATTGGCATCTGATTTACATCATACTGATAAAATTACTGCACTGTGCGATGACATTCGAAGAATTGCAACTACTAAGCGAAGTTCAAAATTTTCGCTGCCCACGGATTTACGCACTAGACTCTTAAATTCTCTTACTGCTTTACAAACTCTTGCTTCAGCGGGTCTTGAATTTTGTATTAAAGCCCGCCAAGGTTGACATTGGTGTTAACACCTCTACAGTACTTTGTCGCGAATTAGCTCATTCCTTGCCATCACTTCCTTCTGTTCCTTTGCTAAGTGATTTACCGGCGTCTACATCTTTGCCTGCTCCTCCAATACCTACTTTTGCGGAGACTGCTAGAAAACATAAGAAACCTACCTTACTAGAGTATCCTAAGGAGCAGTCCGCGAGTAAGCAACTGAAGGAAACTCTAGCAAAAGAATTCCCGTTGCCATCCATTGGAATTCACGTAACAGAAATTAGACCAATTCAGAAAGGAGGGCTCGCAGTAGTCTGCCAGTCAGAGGAGGACAGGGACAAGTTAACTTCGTCCTTGAGCACGGAAAAAGCTGCAACCTTAGCCAGCACCAGACTTCCCACCGCCAGGAAACCGTTAATTGCAATACACAATATCCCTAAAGATCTGAGCCGTGAGGAACTAGAGAAGCATATAAGTTATGAACTCAGCCTAAATAATGCAAGCGTCAGGCTTCTCTACCGACTTGAGCAAAGAAACAACGTCAAGTGGATTGCAGAGTGCTCTCCCACCGCATTCGGCAACATCATGCGCAACCCAAAATTCTACATCGGCTGGTACAAGCATACTATCACCGAGCATTTCAACGTTAAAAGGTGTTACTCGTGTCGACGTTTCGGCCACTTGCAACACGAATGCAGAGGAAAGAAGTTCTGTGCATATTGCACCGGTGATCATGACATCAGCGAATGTAGAGCTACCCACCCGAGCTGCAACAATTGCCTCGATTTGAACTACTACAACAGAGGCAGTGTCAGTAAAGAACATGCAGCAAGTTCCAATGCCTGTCATAGCTACCAACAGCAAGTTGCCAAACTCAGGCGTATCACCGCCTATTATGAGTAACGGAGCAAGTAATTTCATGCAGCGGGTGCCATCCTCCACAGAGACGATCAATGTTTCATCAGCGGACAACAGCTCACACATTAATGCAGCGAACAAAGCAAGGAACACCCCAATCTCATGCCTGCAGATCAACCTCCAGCGTTCGCGAGCGGCCACCACGCAGCTAATAATTTATGCCACGGAAATAAACGTAGATATCATCCTAATACAGGAACCCTAAACGTATAAAGGCAAAGCAGTAGGCTTCCCCCTTCAATGGAATGTATTTCAGCTGGAGGATAAAGACTCGCCGCCTCGCGCAATAGTAATCTCCTGCAATCATGACTGGTCCCCATTGACAGTCAGCCTTCATCGAGATAGTGTCGCAATCTTACTGGACTTGCGGAATCTCTCAATAGTCCTCACATCACAATGCTCCTCGCCAGCAGAAAGCCTGGACCTCACTCTACAACTCGCACAGAGCTTGCTACAAAAATTCCCGAATACCAACCTGCTCCTTGGCGCCGACCTCAACGCGCATAACACTAGTTGGGGCTGCTCTAGCATAGACGCAAGAGAAAGAGTCCTGGAGGACTTCATCGCGGCCAACCAGCTCATAGTCCATAATCATATAGACGCACCACCAACTTTCAACCAACACTATGCCCATGGATGGCCTGATATGACAATTACTACCATTCCACTCGCCAATTCCATTCAGCAATGGCAGGTAGAGGAACACGAAAGCCTTTCAGACCATAAATACATCACGTTCAAAATTGCCCAGTCTTCATCTACGACCATCATCAAAAGGTTCTACCTACCGCGTAATAAAGTAAGCATCTTCACAAGAAGGATTACTACCTAGTTAAGAACCTTGGAGCCCTGCCTTGCACGAGCAAATACCAAAGACGACTTGGAACACCTGACGACAGACTTAATGTCAGCACTTACACAGACATGTGAGGAACTACTACCACTACGTTCAGCAAAGAGACTGACAACAATCAACTGGTGGAGCTCAGACCTCCAGATACAAAAGAAAAAGTGTCGAGCCTTGAGAAGACCCCTAAAGACCGAGCGTAGACTTGACCTCCAAACAAATACTCTGCAAATTTTCCAGCGGGAAAGGGCAAAATACAAGAGGCTCATAGTCCAAAGCAAAATACAGTGTTGGAAAAATTATTGCACGGCCACGAAAGATGCATATGGCATTCCGCATAAAATAGCCACGAGGAAACCCTTTAAACCCACACAGTTTCAAGTTATTCAATCTGTCAATCTTACTGATCCAACAACAGCTAACACTCTCATAGCTATTCAGACGCAGGTTTGTTCCATGACCGCCCAGAGGACGACACGCCACAACAGGCAAGCATCCGTAATAGCAATCCATCTTTAGATACCCCCAAAGACCTCAATTTCACCATAAAAGAAATCAAGAACACTCTCAGGCAACTACCGCGAAAGAAAACCCCAGGCCCGGATGGTCTGAATTATACTATCATTATTACAGCGATTTACTCCTCCCTACAGTTCTTCGAGAAATACTTCAACCAGATCAGCTATATCTCACAGGAACGTTTCCTCGCCCTTTCAAAATTGGACAAATCGTCCTCTTTATGAAGAAGAACAGAAACCCGCAGGACCCTTCAGCGTATAGGCCGATCTGCCTTCTCTTGTCACTAGGCAAGATTTATGAAAAACTCTTGATCAATAGGTTATGCTTCCATCTCACCCAACAGGATTTGTTGCACCCAAGACAATATGGCTTTCGAGCGGGATCTTCAACTCTGCATGCACTGCACGACCTCCACGAGGCCATAGTCAACAACAGACATCACGGCTATCACACGGCACTGGTCAGCATCGACCTAAAAAGTGCCTTTGATATGCTGTGGTGGCCCGCGATCAAGGAGGCACTAAGAGGCATTAATTGCCCACGCAACATCTATGATACCATCTGTCACTATCTTTCGGACCGCACCTTGATTATGCCGCACATAGCAAATTACCTAAAAACCTTCCAAGGCTATAACTGGGGACTACGACCACATCTTCAGAAGATGCTTTACTTGACGGTAATAGAGAAAATCGTTACCTATGGTGCTGCGGTGTGGGCCTTTCCCATGCAGGGTAGGAAAGTGCGCCACCTAGCCGCTTTACAACGACCCTTCGCGCTAATGATTACGAAGGCATACAGAACCACCTCAACAGACGCCATAAACATCATGGCAGGACTTCTTCCGCTCCACTTACGAACGGAAGAGGAAGCGGTTTTCCAGACAGTAAAGATACTGCGCAAGCAAATATTTTATGAAGAACAGGCATACCTACCGGATAACTACGAAAAAAGAGTCCTCCCTACTGCTTTGCACCCAGCACTAAAAGGTCTTGGTGTAAGACTACTCACACACACGGCAGAAGAAGAACCAATCACTAGAGTCAAAGTCTTTACCGATGGCTCGAAGATCGAGGACCAAGTGGGGTGCTTTTTCATAGTCACTGCAGATGACAACATCCAGCACACATGACATGGCAAGCACACCTCCACGCCAATAATAGCGTATTTCAAAGTGAGGTTGCAGCTATAAAAAACGCGGTACGCTATCTAACAAATACGGATATACCATCAGGCATCATCCACTCTGACAGCCTTTCCTCGCTCCATGCAATCGCCAATCCAGATCACAGCTCTGAAATGGTCGCCGATTTACAACGTAGTCTCAGGGATAACCCACATAAAGAGATCTACCTTAAATGGATTAAGGCTCGCGTTGGCCACACAGGGAATGAAATAGCAGACCAACAGGCCAAAGAGGCTGCCACCAACTCCAAAGGCCAGTTCATACACCTTCCATGGCCACTCTCACATCTCAAAAGATCTATCAGGTTGCAAGTTCTATCTAAGTGGCAAAAGGAGTGGGACTCAAGTACCACCGGAAGACGTACCGCATACCACATTGCATATGTCGACCCGGAAAGGAACATCGGGAACCCACAACTAATACGGTATATCAGCGGCCATGGTCCATTCCCAGTTTACTTCGAACGCTTTGGAATCGGTAACACTGACTTATGCGTTTGCGGCTCATAAGGGAACGCTGGATCATTATGTGACTAATTGCCAATTTACTACTGGGCAACACCTGACTATTCCCTCGACAAACACTCAGGCATATTGCAAGTACCTAATAAAACAAAAACATTTGGTATGAAAAGTCTGCAGCATAATGTCAAAACTCTCGGCATTAAGTGTTGATTTATGTCAAAGTGCCTAGTGATAGTAGCATAAAGCAGCCTGAAGAGATACACGCTTTGGCACAATTAAAACTAGTCAGGTTACAATATATATAAATTATGTAATGATAATTATGCAAAGATATAAGTACCAATAAGTAAAAATGCGTAAAGTAAATATTGGCAACATGCTGATATATATACAACAGGGGTATGCATAATATCTAACGTTATTAGATTGCTATTATTTATGTGTTCAGATTCAAGGTAACATTGCATTTAGTACGCATGTGCGCACGTAATTGGTCTCAGGCATGTAGGTGTTTATTTATTATGTATTTAAGCGGCATTTGTGAATTTATGTATATATGTGTGTATATATGTGTTTTAATTAGGTCGATTTGTACGAAAGAACATGTCGCAAATGTATGCAAATATTTATGCATTCAGTCTCCAGGTTACGTTGTATTTAGCACTCATGTGCACACGTAACCAGTTCTCAGGTTTTTATGTATTTAGATATTTATTTATTATGTCTTTAAGTGTATTTATGTGTGTATTTATGTGCGTATTTATGTGGTTAATTAGGTCGGTTTGTACGAATGAACATGTTACAAAAGTATGCTAAAATTAATGTATTCAGTATCCAGGTAACGTTGTACTCAGTACTCAAATACACACGCAATAAGTTCTCAGGTATTCATGCATTTAGGGTTTTTTAAATATATTTTAATTTTTTTAAAATTTTGTTTTTCATTTTTTTATTTATTTATTTTTTTTTTTTATTATTATGCATTTGAGTGGCACTTATACACAATGATATCAAACGAATGTATTACAGCCTCTGTTCGGCCATGTAAACTTTTATTGGAGTTCAATATACGCTGGGCCCGGACACTTTGGACGGGAGTTCACCCCGTTGGCATTTGGTCGGTATGACTGCTGACGGTACGGTCCGGGCGTTGGGACAGGGTGTCCTGTGCGAGGCTCGCATGTGGCCCCTCAAGCCGGACTCTAGATAAGGGAGGACGTGGCGCTATACCAATTGACCATTATAGTAGAGGGATGGTGCTCACGCCCTCCGTCACTTATCACTTATTAAGAACACAGGATATAAAGTCTTTAAAATTTAACTGTTTGTCTATGTACACTCCAAGATATCTGTAAGAGTCTGCTGTGGGAAAAATTACGTTATTAATTTTGATATCGGAGTTCACCTGCAATCTGGTTTTGTACCGACGATACAGGACTGCACAGCACTTGGCGGCGTTTAGATTTATCTTCCATTGCTTGCACGAGTTTGAAATGATATTAACACGAAATTGTAAATTATTCAGGGCAAGCTGTGGTTTCCTACACTCAGATAAAATTACAGTATCTTCCGCATACTTTAGAACTATACTTTAGAACTTAAGGCGTGAGGTAACTCATTAATATAGATGTTAAAATATTTGGGTCCAAGGACGCTACCCTGTGATACTTCACTGTAGATGACTTTTTATTAGAGAAAGAGCATCTCCGCAACGCATTTGAAATGTCCTTCTCTTTAGATACGATATTGTGAGTTTTAAGAAGCTAGCTGGGAGCAGGAAATTGGAGAGTTTGTGAATGAGGCCTGCATGCCACACTCGATGGAAAGCTTTTTCGAAATCGAAGATGCATGCAGCAACCCCATTCTCTTTTGTAAATTAGTTAAGAGCTATGAATTCTACCATATTTAAGATTTGGTGAGTGGTGCTGTGCCCCCTTCTGGAGCCGAATTGAAGTTGTGCTTTTCCAAGTGATCTGTAAGCCGTTTGCAGATGATTTTCTCGAATAACTTACCCATGACAGGGAGTAAGCTGATGGGTCGCTAACTTGAAGCATGTCGAGGATTTTTACCTGGTTTTAAAATGGTGATGATAATGGAGTGCTTCCACTGCTGTGGAAAATAGCGCAGTTTTATACATGCTTTGAAAATATTTTTAAGAATAATAATGCAGTTCCTTGGTAGATTTTTAAGTGCTTCATTGCTGATGAGGTCAAATCCTCTCGCTTTCTTCGTTTTTAGATTTTTAATTAGATTTCTTCTTCACCGATGTTTGTGAGAGGGATATAATTTGAGATATTGTAGTTTTTATGCTATCTATAAAGTGTTGTATCATTTCTTCATCTTCTGTCTTATTTTCTTCGTGTTTTTTAAAAACATTTTCGAACTCGTTAGCGAACAGTTCCGCAATCTCGGCCTCTGATTGGTAGGTAATACCCACGTGATCGAGGGGGTGAATTTATCTAGTATTATTATTTCTTGAAGATTTAGCAATTTTCCAAACTGGTATCATGTTGAATTTCCATATTTTGAAAGAGATGGTCCCATTTTTCTGAGCAATACTCTGTAATGTCGTTTTAATTTTCCAATTGAGATAATTTAGATTATTTTTCACACGAGGGTTTCTTGTGAGTTGCCAGACTTTCCTGGTCCGATTTCTGAGTTTAATCACTTCTATAATTTTAGTAGGGAGACTAAGGAAATTTTTGTTCCTGCAGGGGTAAGAAGAACTTCGGATGGCATTCTGCATTCGACTGGTAGGCTTATAAACATCCTCTTCGATGTGCCAGCAGTGAGTATATTCATAACGTTGAGGTAAATCTCTGAGTTGGTCAGTAAACTTTTCTCAATCAATATTAGTGGAGTATTATGGTAAGGGTGTATAAAATTCGTAAAAGTCAAAATAGACGGGAAAATAATCGGATGAGAGGTCTTCTAGTACTTCAAGCTTCGGCGTATGAGGAATATTTTTCAGTATCCCTATATCGATTATTTCACCTTGGCCGTCGGAGTGAAATCTGGTGGGAGTTGTAGGTGTAATAACTTTAATATCGCTCTGGATAAAGCAGTTATTTAGTATATTTCCATTCCTATTGGTATTTCTTGAGTTCCACGAAGGGTGCTTGGCGTTCAGATCACCGGCAATTACAGTTGGGTAGGCAGTAGAAGTGATAATGTCTAGATCTCTGTCTGTAATAATATAGATAGAGATTAACAGATAAGCTTCGTTGAGTCCACTATAGATAATGGCTGACGTAAATTCGACCTTACTATTATATGGAAGATCATAATTGACAATTTTAATATGGTTTTTAATGCTGATAGCAGTGTCTCCTCCTTTTGTGTGGTTTCGGTCCGTACGGATGATGTTACCCAGGCAGCATGCATTCGTAAATTGCACGAGAAACGTGCAATTTACGAATGGCCCTTTGTATAAAAAACGTTCAAGTTGAATGTAAAAATATTATAAAAAGTATCCAGTGGCAAATACTAGATATTTAAGTATATTTTTACGTTATACTATACGTAAATTTTACGTAAAAATTAGGTATATTTAAGCGAGAGACTGCTGTTCATTTGCAACTTTTACGTATAATATACGTAATTTTCAGGGATTTATGTATATTTTTAGAAAAAATTTACGTATATTTATCGCATATACGTAAATCTCTCCAATTTTGTGTTTCACGTATGCGTATATATTTAGTAAAAATTTACGTAAATGTCCCCGATTTTTTACTATATATAAACGTATTAGATAGAAATTAAGGTAGATATTCCCCGTATTTTACGGTACAAAAACGTATATATTTGACAGAAATTAACATAGATGTTCCCCGTATTTTACGGTACAAAAACGTATATATTTGATAGTAATTAACCTAAATCTTCCCTATGCTTTCTTTGCATATGCGAATGATTTTGGTAAAAATTTAATCCGATGTCTTCTCTTCTTTATTGCGTATAAATGCACATTTTTAGTAAATAATAAATCTCCAATTACCTTTTTACTGCATTTTTCGTAAATGTTCTTATTTTAATCGCATATTTTTTATATAAATCTATGCAAACCTTTTCTGCATGATATGATTAAAAGGTAAAATGTCATTTTTATATCAAATTTTTACATATCTGCCTTTTAGGTATGTACAGCAATATGGAATATATATAACTGGAAAATTTAAATGCACCAGTAAATGCAAAAAAATAAATTTCTATTCAAAAATTACGTAACACTTAAAGGCTGAAAATCACTTTTAATATTTCATTTCAAAGTGACTATAAAATATGCAATAAATTTCGTAAACGTGAATTCTATGTTTTAAATCAATTAATGCTATCGTTCATTTACACGGCATAAGAAAATGTCCTTTGGAAAAGCAAATAATTCAAAGTGTTATTTAGCAAAATTCCATTTAGAACTGTTTGCTACAGCTGTTTACTAAATTTGTAAGGATCCTAAGTTTTCCTAACGTTTATTTTATTTTAAGTCTTTACTATCACTTCTTATTTTCTACTTCCGGCCAGAATTAAACGCTTTAACTTATTTATGCAAATTGTCTTGCTAACGCCAAGTACTTAAGTTGTGGTTCTTTGCCAAGGAAAACAGAGGAAGGAGTTATTGGAAGCAGGCCGCTTGCCACAGTAGTTTTACGAGTTTTCGCTCTGTTGCTGGTTGCCTTCAAGGCCAGAGGTTTAGTCCTCTTGATAATTGCAAACATATCGTAGTTTTAGCAGCTCGGCGTACTACATACGGACCTTTGTTAAATAACGGCCAATCTTAATGCTAGGCACTTGTATACTAATTCAAAGTTAGTTTTAGTTAGAGTTTTAGTTAGTAGTTTTTATATTCTTACGTTCAGACCACAAGTGGTTGGTCTCTGTATTCCGAAGTTTCGGAAATTCCTGTAAAGATTGAATTTAAAGGGTTTCGTACACCCTTCCTGCTTGTATTCTCTACTTTACAATTTCTTGAACATAGCTTGAGTAAGCTCCTTGTTCCGAGTCAGGACAATTCATGTTTCCAAAGCAAGTCCGAAGAAACACTAGTCCTGATAGTTGCGCCCGACGAAGAAGAATAACCATGCCCGAGTTTCAAGAAGAACCTGTGGTGCCTGCAGAAGCGGCTCAGAATCCAGAAATGCCAGCTGCCGCCCTGGAAGGATTTGGTTACATCGTCCAGACCATGCGCGCATATATCAAACCAGCAGCTACCTTTGATGGAAACTCACCGGTAATCAGTTTTTTGGAAAAATTGGATGACCACTTCATGCTGTATCCAGTCCATGAGTTCCAGAAAATCATGAGTTCCAGAAAGTCACCTTAGCTACCAGCGCTTTGAAGGGCCAAGCGCTTAATTGGTTCAAATGTATAGGCAGAAGCATCTTGAGTCAAGCGGGAACTCCCACCTATACTTACGAAAATTTCAAGACTGCCAAAGCTTTCCCTGTCGTAAGAAATTGAGCAAAATTAGAAGCGGAACTCTTCGGCATATACCAGCAACGAATCGAAAATCTTTCCAGCTTTATTTTAAGAAAATTTCACGTCTTTAAACTCTTGTATGGAAGCCGTCCGGATCCTGAGAAAATCCAAGTAATTTTGCCTAGGTTACTTACCCAAGTACAAGACTTTATTGAATTAAGGAACCCGACTACACTGGAAAAGTTATTTGAGCTAGCAATCCAGTTTGAAAGTAGAAGAACGGCGGACATTGAAAGAAGACGCCAGTATGAGCAACGAAGCCAATTCGGTGCGCCAAGACCGCAGCAAAGGCAAGAACACGGCTACGGAAGCAAGTCGAATCAGTGGGCAAGGAAACCTGAGTATCCAAAAACAACCGGCGAACGTCGACAGTTCAATAGTAAGCCAGAAAAAAGTCTGAAGGCAGCGGAAAAAGAAGGAAGGCATGGAAAGGAAGAAAGAAGATTTAAACTAAAACGGATTTCTGCTGACGGCAGGGTGCGGAAATCCGAAGGCCAAGAAAACCCCTCTTCCTTCAAGTTAAATACAGTTATTGTGAAAAATTTGATTCTTCCAAAGATTGAAGTTTTGGTGAACAATATCCCAGCCACCGCACTCCTGGATACAGGCGCGCAGTGGTCCTGTGTGGCAGAAGATTTCTTTAGGAAATACTTCCGTAGATACAGAATATATAATTCGGATAATACGACAGTGTTAGCTGCGCAAGTGGAAAGATGTAAATGCATAGGTATAATACCACTAAATATTCGCATTAAGGACGAGCAAGTAAAGATCATGTTTTTATAGTAAAAAATCTACAAGCACATGTAATTTTAGGGGTAGATTTTCTTTCAGAGGCAGAAGCAACGCTGGATTTTAACCAAGCGTCCCTTAAGCTGACCATGAAACCAGTTCTGGTAGAAAAAAGAGAACCACCCACGTTAAATCTCAACCACCTGCCTACGGGAGAGCAACAAAAAATTCGCCAAGTGGTAAGTGAATTTGCTTCGTTATTTAGTGATATTCCCGGATTTACTCAAGTTATCAAACATGAAATTGAGACAGGAGATTCACTGCCAGTTCGCCACAAGCAGTATAGGTACGATAAGAATAAAGAAAAAATTATAGAGCGGCACATTCGAGATATGTTACGTAAAAAAATCATAACGCCCATCTCAAGTAGTTATGCTAGCCCGGTTGTGTTATGTAACAAAAATAACGATTATCCTGTAACATCCGAAACGGTGGCGTTTTGCAATTGACTATCGTAAATTAAACTCCATTACTAAATATCCGGTATATCCGTTACCTATTATTGAAGAAATTTTAAGGAATATAACTTCTACAAAATACATGACTACGTTAGACCTAACGACTGGTTATTTTCAAATAGGTGTAAAATCAGAAGATGGGCCTAAGACTGCTTTTATAACCAAGTGCTGACACTTACGCATTCTTGCGCATGCCGTTTGGCCTTTCAGGGGCTCCGGGAACATTTCAGCGATGTATGGACATTGGGCTAAGGCCTGTTCTAGAAAAGACGACATTTATCTATTTAGACGATATCATTATTACTAGTGATAATTTGGACCAACATATAAAAGATTTAAGAGAGGTGTTTTCATTATTAAATGAGGCTGGTCTAAAAGTTAATGTCGAAAAGTGCAAATTTGCAGCCCCTGAATTAAAATACTTAAGTTACAAAATATCTCAGAAAGGAATCGAGACAGACGAATTAAAAATAATCGCTGTTCAAAAGTATCCGCCGCCAAATGCGGCGAAGAAGCTGTCTTTTTTTCTTGGACTTTGTTCATATTATAGGTCCTTTATAAAAGACTTTGCAGCTATTGCGGAACCATTGTTAAAATTAAAAAGGAAAAAGGCAAGATTCTCGTGGACGGCCGAAGCCAATAGTGCGTTTGAAAAATTAAAGCAAGCATTAACGCAAACCCCTGTTTTGAAATTTCCTGAGAACGATGAGAATTTAGAAATTTCAGCGGATGCTTCGGATTACGCAGTGGGAGCAGTACTTTCGCAAAATAAGCAGCCCGTGGCATTTTTTAGTAGAACTTTAAATGAAACTCAAAGAAATTATTCTGCGACTGAGAGAGAGGCACTTGCAGTTCTCTTAGCAGTGCAAAAGTTCCGAGTCTACTTTGGAAGTGCGCCAGTAACAGTGTATTCTGATCATGCGGCGGTAACTAGATTGTACTCAGGGAAAAACTTATCCCCAAGGTTAATAAGATGGGCACTCAAGTTACAAGAGTATAATTTGGTAATCAAACACACCCCCGGAAAGGAAAATATCGTAGCAGATGCCCTATCCAGAATAAAAATAGATGAAGAAGGTAATACTGTAAAGGTGGCAATGCTCACAGCATGTACGATACATTCCCGAGAAACTGTAATAACCGAACTGGGTTAGGATCCGGAATTAAAAATATTTATGATTATTTAAAAGATCCTGAAAATTTTAGCCACCAAGATATTGTGGCGATAAGAAATAGGGCGGCCCATTACGAACTAATAGATGGTCTATTATTTTATACAAAAACTACTAATTCCAACAACGAATTTCGACCTGTTATCCCAGCTAGTCTTAGATTAAATATACTGCAAGAGTTGCACGACTCGCCTTTAGCTTCTCATGGTGGTATTCGAAAAACCATCCAACGCGTACGCGAAGCAGTTTATTTTCCTGAGGTGCAAAAGTTAACAAGGGCGTATGTCCAGTCCTGCGCAACAGGTCAAGCAGTTAATTATATTAATTTCCGCCCGGCCGAGTTTCTAAATAACATTAAATCAGAATTTCCAAATGAAATAATTGCCATCGATTTATTGGGCCCTTTCCCGAAAAGTCAGTTAAATTGTAAGGATCTTAAGTTTTACTAACATTTATTTTATTTTAAATCTTTACTATCACTTCTTATTTTCTACTTCCGGCCAGAATTATAAGCGTTAACGTATTTATGCAAAGTTTGTCTGGCGAACGCCAAGTATTTAAGTTGTGGCTTTTTGCCAAGCGAGAGAGAGGAAGCAGTTAGTCGAAGCAGGCCGCTTACCTTAGAAGTTTTACTCAGTTGCTGGTTGCCTTCCAGGCCAGAGGTTTAGTCCTCTTGATAACTTTAAACGTATTGTAGTGTTCACAGTTCTCTGTACTACATACGGCTTCCTGTTAATATAAGGCCAATCTTCCACGTTTATTATTTCAAAGTTAAGAGTTTAGTTTTAGTTTTATATTTTTACGTTTAGATCACAAGTAGTGGGTCTTTGTATTCCGAAGTACGGAAATTATTGTAAATAGAGAAAAATAAAGGGTTTTGTATACCCTTCTTGTGTATCCTGTCTACTTCCCACAGTTATTGAACATAGCTTTAGTAAGCTCTCTGTTCCGAGTCAGGTCCTTGCATGTTCCCGGAGAAAGTAAGACGGAACATTGAACCTGATAATGGCGCCCAACGAAGAAGAATAACCATGGCCGAGTTTCAAGAAGAACCTGTGCTGCCTGCAGAAGCGGCTCAGAATCCAGAAATGCCAGCTGCCGCCCTGGAAGGATTTGGTTACATCGTCCAGACCATGCGCGCTTCGATGAAACCAGAAGCAACATTTAATGGAAACTCACCGTAACCAGTTTTTTGGAAATATTGGATGACCACTTCATGCTCTACCCTGTGCACGAATTTCAAAAAGTTACCTTAGCTACTAGCGCTTTGAGGGGCCAAGCGCTTAATTGGTTCAAATGTATAGGCAGAAGTCTCTTGGGTCAAGCAGGAAGTCCCACCTATACTTACGAGAATTTTAAGACTGCCTTAGTAAAAGCCTTCCCTGTTGTAAGGGATCGTGCGAAATTAGAAACGGAACTTTTTAGTATATATCAGCAAAGAATCGAAAATCTCTCAAGCTTTATTTTAAGAAAAATTCACGTCTTCAAACTCTTGTATGGAAACCGTCCGGATCCTGAGATAATTCAAGTGATTTTGCCGAGGTTACTGCCCCAAGTGCAAGACTTTATTGAATTAAGAAATCCGACTACACTGGAAAAGTTATTTGAGCGAGCAATCCAGTTTGAAAGTAGAAGAACGGCGGACATTGAAAGAAGACGCCAATATCAACAGCGAAACCAATTTGGTGCGCCAAGACTACAGCAAAGTCAAGCACACGGCTACGGAAGCAAAGCGAATCAGTGGGCAAGGAAACCCGAGCATTCAAAAACAGCCGGCGAACGTCAAGAATTCAATAGCAATCCAGGAAAAAAGTCTCAAGGCCAGTGGAAAAAGAAGGAAAGCACGGAAATGAAAAATAATTTAAACTAAAACGGATTTCTGCTGGCGGGAGGGTGCGGAAATCCGAAGGCCAAGAAAACCCCTCTTCCTTCAAGTTAAATACAGTAATGGTGAAAAATTTGACTCTTCCGAAGATTGAAGTGTTGGTGAATAATATCCCAACCACCGCACTCCTGGATACAGGCGCGCAGTGTTCCTGTGTGGCAGAAGATTTTTTTAGGAAGTATTTTCGGAAATACCGCATATATAATTCGGATAATACGACAGTGTTAGCGGCGCAAGGAGAAAAATGTAAGTGTATAGGTAAATTATCGTTGTATGTCCGTATCAAGGACGAACAAGTAAAGGTTATGTTTTTCATAGTAAAGAATCTGCAAGCACATATTATTTTAGGAATAGATTTTCTTTCAGAGGCACAAGCAACGCTGGATTTTAATGAAGCGTCCCTTAAGCTGACGATGAAACCAGTTCGTGGAGAAAAGTCTGAACCGCCGATGTTAAATCTTGACCACCTGCCTAATGACGAGCAACGAAGAATCCGACAAGTGGTAAGTGAATTTGCTTCGTTATTTAGTGATATTCCAGGATTTACTCAGGTTACTAACCATAGTATTGACACCGGAGATTCAATGCCAGTTCGCCACAAAGATACCGGTATGATAAGAATAAGGAAAAATTATAGAATGGCATATCACCGATATGCTACGTAAAAAGATCATAACGCCCATCTCAAGTAGTTATGCTAGCCCGGTGGTTTTATGTAAGAAAAATAATGACTATCCTTTGACACATCCAAAAAGGTGGAGATTCGCAATTGACTACCGTAAATTAAACTCCATAACTAAATATCCGGTATATCCGTTACCTATTATTGAATAAATTCTAAGGAACATAACATCCACCAAATACGTATATGACGACTTTAGACTTAACGACTGGTTATTTTCAAATAGGGGTTAGGCCTGAGGACGTGCCTAAGACTGCTTTTATAACCAAGTCTGGCACTTATGCATTTTTGCGTATGCCGTTTGGCCTTTCAGGGGCGCCGGCAACATTTCAGCCATGTATGCACATTGTGTTAAGACCTGTTCTTGGAAAGTCCACATTTATCTATTTAGACGATATCATTATTACTAGTGATAATCTCGACCAACATGTACAGGATTTAAGACAGGTGTTTTCTTTATTAAATGAGGCCGGTCTAAAAGTTAATGTCGAAAAGTGCAAATTTGCAGCCCCTGAATTAAAATATTTAGGTTACAAAATATCTCAGAAGGGAATCGAGACAGACGAATCAAAAATAATAGCTGTACAAAAGTATCCGACTCCAAACACGGCGAAGAAGCTCTCTTCTTTTCTAGGACTTTGTTCATATTATAGGTCCTTTATAAAAAATTTTGCAGCTATTGCTGAACCATTGTTAAAATTAAAAAGGAAAAAGGCAAGATTCTCGTGGACGGCCGAAGCCAATAGTGCTTTCGAAGAATTAAAACAAGCATTAACGCAAGCCCCTGTGTTGAAATTTCCTGAAAATGATGAGAATTTAGAAATTTCAGCGGATGCTTCGGATTATGCGGTAGGAGCGGTACTTTCGCAAAATCAGCAGCCCGTGGCATTTTTTAGCCGAACTTTAAATCAAACACAAAGAAACTATTCCGCGACCGAGAGAGAGGCACTTGCAGTTCTGTTAGCAGTGCAAAAGTTCCGAGTCTATTTTGGAAAGGCGCCAATAACAGTGTACTCTGATCATGCGGCGGTAACTAGATTGTACGTATTCCCAAAGTTAATAAGATGGGCACTCAAGCTACAAGAATATAATCTGGTAATCAAGCATACCCCCGGAAAGGAAAATATCGTAGCAGATGCCCTATCAAGAATTAAAATAGACGAACAAGGTAATACCGTAAAGGTGGCAATGCTCACAGCATGTACAATAAATTCCCGAGAAACTGTAATAACCGAACTGGGTAAGGATCCTGAGTTTGGAAGCATTAATGAGTATTTAAAGGATCCTGAAAATTTTAGCCACCAAGATATTGTGGCGATAAGAAATAGGGCGGCCCATTACGAACTAATAGATGGTCTATTATTTTATACAAAAACTACGAATTCCAACAACGAATTTCGACCTGTTATCCCAGCTAGTCTTAGATTAAATATCCTGCAGGAGCTCCATGACAGCCCTTTAGCTTCTCATGCTGGTATTCGAAAAACTATCCAACGCGTACGCGAAGCAGTCTACTTTCCTGAACCGCAAAAGTTAACAAGGGCGTATGTCCAGTCCTGTCCAACATGTCAAGCAGTTAATTATGTTAATTTCCGCCCGGACGGGTTTCTAAATAGTATTAAATCCGAATTTCCAAATGAAATAATTGGCATCGATTTATTGGGCCCTTTCCCAAAAAGTCAGTTAAATAAAATTCGCTATCTCCTTGTTATGGTTGATCATTTTAGTAAGTGGACCGAAATTGTTCCCTTAAAACGAGCCTCCGCGAAATTAGTTACTGATTCTATTTTAAATAAATATATTTTAAAATACGGCGCGCCCCTAAAAGTTATATCGGATAATGGTCCTCAATTTGTAAGTAATGTATTTGAAGACATGTGCCAAAAACTGGGCATACGTCATTTAAAAATGGTTCCGTATCGGCCGCAATCAAATATAGCGGAACGAGTCAATAGAAATACAGTGAAAATTATCCGTAGTTATGTTAAAAATTTTCATAAAAGCTGGGATAACTATGTCAATGAATTTGCTTTCGCCCTTAGGACCGCAAAACATGATACAACGGGCAAAACTCCTGCTGAGTTATTTTTAGGCAGAAAGATTATAACGTTGTTAGATAAATTATTTTATGTGCAACAAAGAGCCCCAGAATTTAAAATGGGTGATATAGAAAAACTAATTAAAGAAGCAAAAAAGAATACGGAAGTAGCACAGAGAAAACAAAAGCTGTATTACGACTTAAAACGACGGGGAGTAACTTATAAAGTAGAAGATGAAGTATTAAAAATCAAGCATTCACTTTCTTCAGCACCAGAAGATAAAACTGCCAAATTTTTTCCACGATTTGAAGGACCATATGTCATAGAAAAAATAACTCACGCTGTAGTAGTGTTAAAAGCTAGGAATGGGGAAACCTGCTCCGCAAACATTGATCAAATCAAACCCTACTATGATCGTAATAAAATGCAAATTTTCAAAGATCTTTTGCAGGTTCCGGCACGGCAGACACCGCAGGCACAAGCTCCAGAGGTGGGACAACGACAAGTACAAGGGCAAACCATTAAGAGGCAGGAGCAAGTGAAAAGAAAGTTTCCCCGCGGGAAAAGTGAAGGTAACAAGAAAAAGAAACCATTCCACCGTCCAGAAAAGAGAGCTCACGAACACCCCCAGAATGAAGAAGGGAGAAGGACGACGAATGCAAAGAGAGCCAGGAGAAATGACGGCAACTATAAGCCGGCTCTAAAACGGAAGATCTACTCATCGGACAGGACTCTCCGCAGCAAATGTCGCCGAACTGCGGAAGGGCCACCAGCGCCGTAGGAAAACGTACAAGGAAAATTTGAACGGCCAGCAACGAGGTCCAAGCAGGAACGCGAAAGAAGTGTCCCGGTTCCGCCAAGACCAGCTGCCATCAAACGGCCAAGACCACAGGCAGAGGCGAAAAAGAAGGTATTCAAGGGTGACCGAACTGGAGGAAAAAGAAAGCTTCTAGAGGAAGAAACTGAGGGGCGAGCCCGCACACGAAGGAGGATAAATCAAACCAGAATCTGCGCTACCTTCCAGGACTGGGCTCAGAAAAGAATGTCCGAATATCACAAAGATAAGTAAAATTTTATGTTACTTTGCAAACTTAAGTTAATCTTTCATTCTTACTGCAAGTGGCAGATTGCAAGAAGTTTTACCTCATGCGAAGTCTACCTTTATCGCCAAAAGGGCGAGAAATGAGTTCTTACGGATTTTGGTATTATGTTTTTCAATTACTCGCGTGTAAAACTAAAGTTGATGTATAATAGCGATGTGTAAAGATTTAAATATGGTAAAAGTTATTGTATAAATTTTATTAAATACATTCTGGCAAGAAAGAAGTTTTAGTCTGAAAGACTTTTTGAAATGTAGTATTTCAATGTAGAAAAATTGGCACTTGCTTTGAAAAGAATAGAAGTTAACAATGTACTACTAATGTATGTTGTCAAATGCGTAAAATTAACGGCATGTTAATATGTTCTTATATACAATGTGAACTGTTATTTGAAATGTTAAGAAATACCGTGATATGGTAAAAGTTAAAGTAATGTTAAAATTTTTTTTTATTCGTGTGACTGTAAAAAGACTAAATCATGGTGAATATGTGTTAAAGGTTGAATGAATGTAGTTAGGCTCTCTGACGCTATACTTCAGAGTTAGTCACTTTCAGAATAGTACCTCAGGGTTTAGAGTTGAAGTTAGGGTGTGTTACGAGGTCTTGGTATGTTGAATTTTAACACGTTAGTGTTTTGATTGTAGGAGGAAGTGTTGAACACGTATACATAAACACATTCGTGTTTGGTGTTCTTTTACAACACATGTCAGAGAGCACGGGGAGAGATAATTAAAATAGTCATGAATGAAATAAGAATGTTAAGAGAAATATAATTATACATGTTACTTGCCGTTTCATTGTGTAACATTTCATTAAACTAGTTTTCCTTCCAGATCTCTGGAAGGAACCAGATTTGAATAAAAGCTCCTGTTTAAATGCAGTACAGATGAAAAGTAATTGTCCATGGAGCTGATAATGTAAAAACCTTTTTTTTTTTTTTTTTTTTTTTTTTTTTAAATTTCTAGTTTCTAGTGAGAAATGTTTGTAAAAGATTGGCCTCGCGTTAGATTCTAGAGATAAAAGTTTTCAACAAGGTCGTTTTACACCTCAGTTTCAAACTAAGTAACTCTGGCGGGAAGTATGTAAGGATCTTAAGTTTTACTAACGTTTATTTTATTTTAAATCTTTACTATCACTTCTTATTTTCTACTTCCGGCCAGAATTATAAGCGTTAACGTATTTATGCAAAGTTTGTCTGGCGAACGCCAAGTACTTAAGTTGTGGCTTTTTGCCAAGCGAGAGAGAGGAAGCAGTTAGTCGAAGCAGGCCGCTTACCTTAGAAGTTTTACTCAGTTGCTGGTTGCCTTCCAGGCCAGAGGTTTAATCCTCTTGATAACTTTAAACGTATTGTAGTGTTCACAGTTCTCTGTATACATACGGCTTCCTGTTAATATAAGGCCAATCTTCCACGTTTATTATTTCAAAGTTAAGAGTTTAGTTTTAGTTTTATATTTTTACGTTTAGATCACAAGTAGTGGGTCTTTGTATTCCGAAGTACGGAAATTATTGTAAATAGAGAAAAATAAAGGGTTTTGTATACCCTTCATATGTATCCTGTCTACTTCCCACAGTTATTGAACATAGCTTTAGTAAGCTCTCTGTTCCGAGTCAGGTCCTTGCATGTTCCCGAAGAAAGTAAGACGGAACATTGAACCTGATAAAATAAAAGTCGGTATCTCCTTGTTATGGTTGATCATTTTAGTAAGTGGACCGAAATTGTTCCCGTAAAACGAGTCTCCGCGAAATTAGTTACTGATTCTATTCTAAATAAATATATTTTAAAATACGGGGCGCCCTTAAAAGTTATATCGGATAATGGTTCTCAATTTGTAAGTAATATATTTGAAGACATGTGCCAAAAACTGGGCATACGTCATTTAAAAATGGTTCCGTATCGGCCGCAATCAAATATAGCGGAACGAGTCAATAGAAATATAGTGAAAATTATCCGTAGTTATGTTAAAAATTTTCATAAAAGCTGGGATAACTATGTCAATGAATTAGCTTTCGCCCTTAGGACCGCAAAACATGATACGACGGGCAAAACTCCTGCTAAGTTATTTTTAGGCAGAAAGATTATAACGCCGTTAGATAAATTATTTTATGTTCAACAAAGAGCCCCGGAATTTCAAATGGGCGATATAGAAAAATTAATTAAAGAAGCAAAGAAGAACACTGAAATAGCACAAAGAAAACAAAAGCTGTATTACGACATGAAACGACGGGGAGTAAATTATAAAGAAGGGGATGAAGTGTTAAAAATTAAGCATTCACTTTCTTCAGCACCAGAAAATAAAACTGCCAAATTTTTTCCACGATTTGAAGGACCATATGTCATAGAAAAAGTAACTCAGGCTGTAGTGGTGCTAAAAGCCAAGAATGGTGAAACCTGCACCGCAAACGTTGACCAGATAAAACCATTCTATAATCGTAATAAAATGCAAGAGAGAGGAAAGAGTTATTGCAGGCTGCTTGCCATAGTAGTTTTACTCGGTTGCTGGTTGCCTTCAAGGCCAGAGGTTTAGTCCTCTTGATAATTGCAAACGTATCGTAGTTTTAGCAGCTCGGCGTACTACATACGGACCTTTGTTAAATAACGGCCAATCTTAATGCTAGGCACTTGTATACTAATTCAAAGTTAGTTTTAGTTAGAGTTTTAGTTAGTAGTTTTTATATTCTTACGTTCAGACAACAAGTGGTTGGTCTCTGTATTCCGAAGTTTCGGAAATTCCTGTAAAGATTGAAAATAAAGGGTTTCGTACACCCTTCCTGCTTGTATTGTCTACTTCACAATTTCTTGAACATAGCTTGAGTAAGCTCCTTGTTCCGAGTCAGGACAATTCATGTTTCCAAAGCAAGTCCGAAGAAACACTAGTCCTGATAAATTTTAATGCATGAAATGAATTTAGTAAACAAAAAATTCAGGGATATACACTGGTGTGCAAAAATTGTGGACAAGACGGTTTTTTCAATATAACTTTGTACGAAAGCTTTCCAAATCAACACATTTAATACCGAAAGATCCCCAATACGTGAGGACATGAGTAATGTAAGCAACACTCACTAAAAGAGAAATCAGAGGGATAAAAAGAAGCTTTATTAAAAAGTAGCCTGGAGCGCAATGCGACTGAAGGCCGAAACATCCCTGTGTTGGGTGTCCAGCAAGAAATATCCGGTCTTTAATAGGGGATATGATCTCCCCTGACTGCTAGGCAGGTTTCACAGCGTCTGCCCATGCTGAGAATGAGGGTGTCAATGAGTTGTTGAGGCATTGCTGCCCATTCGTCTTGCAGCGCCAATCGAAGCTCCGGAATCGTTACTGATGGTAAGGTACGAGCTGCCAAGCGTCTGCCTAGAAAATCCCGTACATGCTCGATGGGATTGAGATCCGGAGATAGTGCCGGCCAATCCATACGTTCAATATCCTCACTCTCTAAGAGCTGTTCGGCAGCTACTGTGCCATGACATGGTGCATTGTCGTCCATGAAAAGGAACTCCGGACCCATAGCGCCTCTAAAAAGACGCACATATGGAAGAAGAATCTCGTTACAATAACGGGTCCCGTTGACTGAACCTGCGTCGAAGATGTGAAGGTCTGTACGACTACCAAGCATGATGCCTCGCCAAACGAGAACACCGCCACCTCCATACCTGTCCCTTTCAATGATGTTCGAGGGATGATTGCGGCTTTCCCGCTCTCTCCAGATGAGTATGCGATGAGAATCGCTACTCAGACTGAATCTGCTCTCATCTGTAAAGAGTACTCGTCCCCATTCATTGTCTCTCCAATTCCGGTGTTCCCGGCACCACAGAGAACGCCTTCTCCGATGGGCAGGTGTTAGAGGTACACACCGTACAGGGCGTCGTGCAAACAGACCATCACCGTGAAGTCTTCTGGCCACGGTAAAACGCGATATCGGTCGTCCAGTTGCCTGTGACGTGTGTCTAGCGATTTCTCCCGCTGTCTGCGGCCTGTTTCTTCTGGCCTGTAAGGCAATATACCGGTCATCTGCGGGAGTGGTTCCTCGTGGACGACCACTACGAAAACCCCGCATAGCTGTTCCTGTAGTTTGAAATTGTCTCCAAAGTCGCGAAACGATGCTGTGAGCAATTCCGAACTCTGCAGCCACACTTGTCACACTGCGGCCTTCCTCCAACTTTCCAATGATTCGACCTCGGGTAAAAGCATCCAGATGTCGTCTAACAGATTGATTATTCGCCATTTCTCGCTGAAGCAGCAACTCGGTGTGATTTTAACTGCTAGACGGCGTGCAATCTCTTTGCCAGAAATACTGATCTTACATCGACAACATGCTTTATACTACTCAGACACTCCCCCATTACGTCTACCTGCATATCTGCGCATGTGCTACCGTACATCACCTTACTTACTCTCCTGATTGGTCTTTCTGTCCGCTCTGCCTCTTCGTTCAGCTGATATGCTAATTTTTGGACTTTGTCCTTAATTTTTGCACACCAGTGTATATATCCCTGAATTTTGAAATTGTCACCTCGTCTTAGATGCATCTCATTGATGAGCAATACGTCTATTTTATGTTTCTCTAGAAAGTTAGCAATTTCGTGGAGTTGCTTTTTAACGCTGTTTGCATTGAAATAAAAAATACGTAAGTAGCTATTTGAAGCTGAGATAACACTTGCAGACTAAAATTCATAGTCGAATCAGGCGAACGCAGTTCGGGAAGCGGGCTCTCGCGCATCAGCGCAATCTCAGGCTATGTCGTTAGCGATTTTCTATCTGGAATGTAACTGAGCATGAGGGAACCCTAAAATGTTCAAGTGAGTAAAGATGGCAGTTAGATGAGTTGCGGGTTGATAGCATAAAAGCATAAACAGCAGAGAGTTTCTGAGGAAACTCTGTCTCATCTGCATCATCACAAGTATGTTGATTGGCTGTAAGAGAGCAGGTAAGTAAAGTCCTAAAAACTATCTTGCCATTCAGAGATGAGAGTGGGAAGTCAGAAAATGCAGGACTAAAGAATAATTTTAAGCTAAAATGTCTCTAAAATTTGGAAATATTAAAAAAAAATTTTATGTATTTTTTAATATAATTATATATTTAAATATCACTATTAAAACTAGGTGTTAGCTATATGGCGCAAAATTGCCCTCGGTCTTCTTCTATTTCTGCTGCTTCTGTAGTCGTAAGCTGATATTAGGATTGTTGGGTTTTGGACTTTAGGAATTTTCCTAAAGAAATTTTTGGCCAACTTTGCCATATAGTCGTTAATGGGCATTACGTTGAATTCTCTGTGGATAGCTTCATTTCGGATGAACCATCTGCAATTAGTGGCTTGTCTTAGGCTCGAATTTTGGGCAATTTGCAGACTTTTAATAGATGAATTGCTAGCGTACCCCCATACGGGGCAGACATACGAAATAATAGGTCGTAGCATGGCTTTATAGATGAATATTTTATTTTCTCTTGAGAGAACGCTGTTCCGAGCGATTAGAGAGGAAAGTGTAGCTTTACGAGCTCGGAACTTATTAATTACGTATTTAATGTGGGGTGACCATGTGAGATGCTTGTCAAGAATTACTCCTAAGTAGGGGACTTGCTTGGCCCAAGGGATTGTAGTATTAAACATAATTATCTGAATGTGTTCATCAGTTTTGATTTTCCTGGTGAACAAAATAGCGTCGGATTTCTCGACATTAATGCCAATTTTCCAGGCGAGGAGCCAAGACTCCAGTGCATGGATGTGATTTTGGAGTGATTGTTTTACTGAGCTGATAGATTAATTTGGAGTGAGTATTGCCGTATCATCTGCATACATGGCTGTGGTTGTGTCCTGTTGTTGTGGGATATCGTTCGAGTAGATATTATAGAGCACGGACGAAATTAAAGAGCCCTGGGGGACGCCAGCCATGATTGGTATGGGGGTTGAGTATGTGCTATTGACTCGAATGACAAAGTGTCTATCCTTAAGCTAGGAGTTGATAAGTGTAATTATGTAAGCTGGGAAACCCAGGTTAATTAATTTGTAAGTGATGCGCTCCAGCCACACACGGTGAAATCCCTTAGCAACGTCTAGGAAGATACCTCCGGCAGTGAGATTATTTTGCAGTCCTGAAGAAATCAATTCAGCGACCCGGTATAATTGATGCGGGGTGTAGTGTCGTTTGCGGAAGCCGTATTGCTCATTATTTGCTTCCGCATGTTGCATGATCCTTTTTAAAATGACATATTCAGTGATTTTACTTAAAGCTGATAAAAGGCTTATCAGTCTGTAGGATACCGGATCGCAGGAGCATTTCCTGGTTTAAGAATTGGGCATATGATTGCAGTTTTTCATTTTTTAGGGTAAATTCCACTTTTGATAATAAAGTTAATGATGGCAACCAGGTTGAAGATCATAAAAATACCCATGTTGGCAAGCATTTTATTTGAAATCTTATCCAGACCAGGACTTTTCTTGGTTTTCAGTTTTCATATATATTCAAGGACATCTGACGGCATAACTAAAGAGATGTCAGTGTGGGGGATTTGTCAGGAAATTTGTTAGCGTATCATTAACCAGGTGTTCTGTCGGTGTGTGAGAAATGTTGTTGGTACGGAACTGAGAAGTGTAGTGATCGGCGAGCGACTCAGCTTTCTCGATTTCGGTGTAAGCAATATTTCAGGAGCCATTAAGGGGCGGGATATTTGTGAAGCATCTTTTAAATTTTGTAGTCGCTTTCCAGATAGAGTTATCCTCTGGATTAAGAGATTCTAGGTTATCAGCCCAGTTGCATTGTGCTTGTTTACGTTGTAATGCTGCGCGCTTCTAACCTGCACGCAACAATAGTGGTGACTGCTATGAACTGGAAAATACACAAAGTCTTGAGAAGGGTTTAAATCCCTTTTTATTCAACTTTAGAAATTACAGATGCGTGCTCTTGACGCTCACAAACTACGCCGACCCGGCGGTAAAATAAAAATAAGAAACTAAAAAAAGAATAACAACAAGTGACTAGCTACGAGGCTCTCTAAACGTAACTAACCTAACCGCGTTCTAAGATACCGCTGACAATTCAGCAAACTTCTGAATATTACGTTGAAAGATTTAACAATCTGCCGAGGCAAGCACACAGGCCGAAACGCGTGGTTCTACAATTTCTAACTAGCCACCTCCACGCTCGTGAAGCAAGAAAGCACATTTTTGAACTCGTTTCCATTCTATTTAACTCGATTACTTCCGCTGACAATTTGAATCCTTGCGCGTTCTACTAAAATTTACATACTCTGGCATTGGCAATTCCAGGGGAAAGTAAGGCTTGACAGGAAAGATAGTTTAAACTTAAAATAAATGTTAGTTAAAATAAATATAAACCCTACATTGTGTCAGGAGTCTGATCTCATGATTGAGCCTGTTGAAAGCGGATTTATCCGCGAGATAAAATTCATAGTCAATGCTGGTGAAATATTCTATGGCATTCATGCCGATCTCAGACTTTTTTCATAATGTTTTTGGCGCAATGTTTTCATAATGTTTTTTCATAATGTTTCCTGAATTGGCCGAAATATTCTTTGACTTTTGAAAATTGAATTCAAAGCCAAACGAAAAAGGAGAGTTAATCCTTAGATTTTTTCTCTATTGTTGGGGGCCATGATTTTTTGTCGTTGGGCGGATCGTTGCTATTGAAGTTGTTAGCGGAAGAAAAATCTTTTTCTGATTTAGCTGAAATTCTGGGTTAGCTCTTTTTGATTATTTTTGTCAGGATATTTTGCGCTTTGCTGTGATTTTTGCATATGTTTTGGATATTTACTACATCCTTTAAAGGACGAGACATAATCTCCTCCGCAGAGGGCACAAACTGGGGGTTTTGAACCTTTTTTTTTTTTTTTTTTTTTTTTTGAGTGCATTGGAAATCTTTGTGAGGCCCTGCGCATTTTTTGCAGCGCGGTTTGTAGTGACACAGGTCGCGTATATGCCCGTATCTTTGCCAACGATGGCATTGTACAGAACCTGGTAGAGATTTGTAAGTGACTATTTTAGCATCGAGTCCTCTGAGTGTTTTAACATCCCAAATTTTCTTCCCAGCGGGATTTCTATTCGCTTCTAGTAGAAAAAGCGGGAATTTGGTTATATTTTCGTCGCTATAGCGAGTCATTTCTTTTACTCTTTCAACTGGGATTTGTAAATTATTGAGTTCTTTCTTGATGAGTTCAATATCTAGGTGTCTGGGTAGTTTTTTAATTAGAGCTTTGATTGGTTTCTCCGAATTAATCTATAAAGGTGTGAAAAAGAACACCTCTATCCGTGAACATTTTTGCAAAGATGCGAAAATCTTCTTTATCAAAAAGTCTAATGACTGAGGTGTCACCTGTCATATTTCCCTTGACTTTTTTAACTCCGAGATTTTCAATGTCTTCTTTAAGCCTGCCCCAATTTGCGGTGAGGTTTTCTAGCACAATCGGGGGGGATATGTTTTACAATCCCCCCGATTATAGAAAAACAACAATAGAGAAAAAATATAAGGATTAACTCTCCTTTGTCGTTTGGCTTAGAATTCAATTTTCAAAAGTCAAAGAAGATTTCGGCCAATTCAGGATATAGCCGTTTTCTTAGGTTGGATAAACGGAGTGTCATCTGCGTTATTCTGATCCATATTATCTTCGGAGGCTAAGTCCTGGAATTTATTTTTGTGAACTGGGGAAGTAGCTTCCGTTTGCGATAGAGTTCTCTTGTGAGTTTCAGTTGGCGGTTTAAAATCCTCTGCATTTGTGGTAGATTTCGTTTTTCGATTTTTAGTGGAAGATCTTTTTAAAGATTGAAATTCTGATTTTTGGTTTGAAGTCACTTGACTTGAAGTCGCTATTGGTTTTTGATTTGAATTCTGTATTCGTTGAGGCGGATTATTAACCATGTTAGTGAAGTTTTGACTCTTTAATGAGTTAATTTTAAATTTCTTTTTGTCCATTACAATCGAGACTGCATGAATTAAATTTTCTACCTCTTGAATTTGGGGCACTAAATCTGGGGAATTTTACGTCATTAGCTAAGTGTGTTTATCAATAAGGAGTACTCTAAGTTCATCCAAGCCGGATAATACATCGTTTTCGAAAGAGATATTGAAGTCGCCGAAGCAACGCTTCACTAAATAACACGATTGCTTTTATCTGTACATGAAAATCGTTATCCTCAATCATGCCTGTATACTATTGGCATGCCATGTTAAGAATAAAAAATTATCTTACCATAGTGTCAAGTTGCCAACTCAAAGCATCTGGAAAGCCGATAGCAAAAAAAGCAAGTCGTAGTAATCCAGAATGGTATGAGTAGCAAAAAATTCCAACCTGCCTCATAGAGCTCATTGGTTGGAATGACTAATGGTTGAAAGAGAGATACCATCTGTTTTATTTTCAAGTACACTGGCGCGAGACGAAACCTAGGTTTCGCCAAAACGTAGCCAACCAGATGAGAAACGGGTAACAATGCATAGCCAGGGGCTGCTCTGAACAGGAAATTGGACCACTCAGAGAATCTAAAGATAGGCAATTGCTCTAAAAGGGAGACAAAAAGCTTGGTACGACAGTTGTACCATAGCCGGTTTAAAAGTAAGTAAATTTTGGGGTACAACAGTTGTACCACCAGCTTTAGAAAGTTAATGAAAATAGTTCAGTAATAAATTAAAATACCGGACCTCATCTTAATTTAGACTCCAACTGGAATTATACTTTTGCTCAAAGACTGTGAAGTACTGGGACTGGATTTCAGCTTAATTAAAGACGTGACAACGGCTTGACGGCGTACTGAATATGTCACATTGCATGCATATCCTTTATAATTGTCCTGCTGCTATGTTTTAATGTGCAGATCCCAAAACAAGAAAACAGAGCATTGATACTAACTAAGTTCAGAGCCCAGAATACAGACAAGTAAACTTTTTTATGAAGAGCATTGCTTATAGAATATAGGCCACATAATACCATGATAAAAGGTGTTTATTACGTTAACCTGTTGACTCAACTTCGGCCACCAGCGGCCGAACGGTAAATCCGCTGAATGTTAGTAATTCGATCAGAGTTTAAATCTCGACGAATAGGCTGGCCCCAGATTTTGCCGGAGGAGATTTTGCGTTTTCCTCATGTATAAAGTGAATTAGAGACAGTTTCCCTTACAATTGCTCCTTTAAAAAGGCATATCTTCTCTTAGGCAATTAGCTCTTACGTTTTTTGACGGAGAACCAGAGAGCACAGCCCAAGTTCTAGAAGGTTCAACGACCTCCCTTTCAAGCGCCACCCCTCTCGGTCGCTGCAGAGGGAAAAACCTACCTCAAAATTTAATTCATCTAGGCAGAGACCGACTGGCGACCATCACGCAAAGATCCACAGGACCGATCTCCACCCAGACTACTCAGAAACTCAAGTTACAATTCCCACAAGCGGGGTCACCACTCCCTCTCGCGGTACTCTTATACAGACGCAGAAATTAAATTACGAGTTCATACGTCCCTCCACACCGATCAAAAGGAGCCAGTCCCTCTCAGACGGCCAGCACCATCAATCATGTAGCGTCCCCACTACCAAGGTTCCAGACAAGGCAGTACCAGTACGGTCCCTGCCAAGCCTAAACCTACCACCGAATAAACGATGGTTCTAATCTATGTGAAGACTGATTATTTGCTCTGCTGGTCGAAGCTGTCTAGACACAAGTCTAGCCAGTGATCTGGAAGAACCCTGGGTCTCCTTCCATAAATGATCGGTTTCGGAAACTCCGCCTAGTCGGAACACAGAGTTGGTTGTCCAGCATCGTTAGCCTATGCCAGCCAGCCTATATTTCCCCTTTGCCTGCGTAGTTACCAGCGGGCGCCACGAGAAGGCCAATGTTGAACTGAGGGAGACATGGCGAACCACTTCCCTTCGGCATCCACACCCTCGAATCGAACCAGTGGTGTAACTAGAAATCTTGGACCCCTATGCAAAAACATTTCCTGGGCCCCTCTCCTAATAAATTTAATGTGCTTAAAAATAAAATAAAAAATATCAAGGATTCCAGGAGCCAATGTTTTCATGATGATTTTTATCACATCTGGATTAATTGTTAAAAAATAAAAGCACGTTCTTAGGGAACCAGTTGAAAGGTACGTAACATGAAGAGAGAATAAAAGGGAAAATAATTTCCCTCGGCCAACTGATGAAATGCAAATTTGTTTGTGTCTGTGTATTTGACGTCAGATGATTTTAATTCAGTTATTTAAGACTTTTTGGGTACGGGCGTGTGAGTGCGAGACACAGATTTCTCTCTCCTTTCACTGAGATACATACTGATAATAAATGAATACGTCTATATAAAAAAAGGAATATGTCGACGTAAAGTATAGCATTAAGAAAAGGAAGAAAGCCTAGATTTGCAGAGATTTTTACATAAAATCCAAGAAGTTTTACATACTAATGTTTTAAATTTTTATATAAAATCTGAGCCTATCTAAGTTTTTTTTCGCTTAATTTAGCGAACTTATAAATAACTGGTTATATTATAAACTGACAGACAAGATAATTGATAAACGCACAGAAAAGATATTACATTAATATATAGTACTCTGTAATTTACTCAGCTTACGAACATGATTTATGAAATAATATACAAGTAATAAATAAGAACTTTTATAATGTAAACGATACATGTGTTAAATATAAAACAGATTTATCATAAACTTCATAAAGAAAACTATTTGAATATACAATTTTTGTAGAAAATATGTATGGTAAAGTTTTTCTCTGTCTTTTTAAAAAAACCTTTTGGTACACTAAACTACTCGAATACATGATTTTTATAAAAAATTTGAATGCTAAAGTTTTTTCTGTTTCCTTTTAATTGTCCTTATCTGGCCAAACTTCATCATAATGACAAAAATCCTTTTTTATTAAAATTTGCGTCTCCTAATCTTCATTTCCGAAAAATTATTTATCAATAATTGGACGTTCATTTTCTCATTTTCTCAGCCATCTCAGCTTCAACGCTCAATAGTGATAGGTTTGACAACCGATCTTGTGTCATAGTGTTTCTTAAATATGTTTTTATTATTGAAAATGACCTCTCGCTCGTGGCTGTGGTTACAGGTAATGATAAATACAATATAAGTGAATTGCACACTCCCGAATAACTGCTTGTCATGTCATAGTATTTTACCATTGCTAATTTAGCTAAATCCTTAACGGATTTCAAATTCTGGATTTGTATTCTGAAAGTATTTATAAATAACAAAAGGTGTACTTCTAGTGCATTAGTAAAGTCTTCTTTATATGTTTTCTGTATTTTTGAAACATTATTAATAATTTCCGTATTTGTTAACGATGACAGTGTTTTAGGTCCCAAAAATGAAAACATCATTGCGATTTTTGTCATTCCAGACATTCTGTACTTTAACTGAGTATTTAAAATGTCGAGAGCAGCATAAAAAACTGTTACTTTAAAAAACATTTCGAAATTTTCAAGCCTGTTATCCTCACATAACTCATCCAAATTTTTTTTTGTCTTTATTTTTCAAATTTAGTTTCTATGCCCCATTTATTTGCAATAAACTCAGCTTCTTTCATTATGTCTTCAAACTTGTTTCTCGTATCTTGCATATTGATAGAAACGCTTTTTAGATGTTGATGAGCTCCATTCCAGTCGATTGATTTTCGATTGTCAAGTCGATTGATTGATTGATCAATTCTACAGCCATAGCGCAGGACGTGTTTAAAAGAAATGTTTTTATTTTTTGGCCTGTTATCATGTTTCTTGTATGTATGGAAACATATATACGCATTATATTTATATACCATATTTATTATAAAAATATTTCATGTTAATATAACAATACGTTATTAATATTAGTAGACATTTGCATTGTTAGTGGTGATAAGTTTGGATTTTCAGATAAATAGATTTAAAGTTTAGCTGAATTGAATTTTTAGCAAGTTTTAAATTATAAGAATTTAGTTTATGTAATATCAAAAATCAATAACTTACCTTTATAATGAAGAATTATATTTGAAATCACTTTGAAATTTAATTTTAAAGGAAAACTTCTGTTCGTTCTCGCCATAGACTAGAGAAATGGCATTAGAATAAGAGCAAGTTTAAGTTCGGTTTACTGTTCTGAGACATCAGCCAATTTTACAAATATACTTGAGGGGTAGCGTTTCACACTTCAACGCAGCTGTTTAGCGAAGAAAGGGACCCCGCCTTCATTATAAATTTCCAGTGTCTTCCCAAGTTGAGTCACAGTAAAACTTTCATCCAAGATTTTACTGTAAAGATGTCCACTTCCCTTTTAAAACGCTAAAACACCTGTTTTTTTTTTTTTTTTTTTTTTTTTTTTTTTTTTTTTTTCCAGTCAAATTGTACTATTATTATTGTCATATTCCAATGATACATAATACATGACCTTCAATATCTTTCTACATTTCCTCTGTATTATAAATGTATTTCAGTTAATATATAATTATTAAATATTTAACAGTAAATATCATGGCTATTCGAATAATTTTAGGAAATTCTTCCACAAGTTTAGGATGAAATAATAAACAGGTAGAAACCAAT
The DNA here is from genome assembly GCF_044657685.1 of Stegodyphus dumicola. Classification (NCBI taxonomy): domain Eukaryota; kingdom Metazoa; phylum Arthropoda; class Arachnida; order Araneae; family Eresidae; genus Stegodyphus; species Stegodyphus dumicola. The sequence goes on from NC_140776.1 coordinate 44,985,126, forward strand.
TTTATTGACCTGTATCCAAAGAGCTTTGAAGATGACTGTATAATACGAAATGAAAATTTTAAAATTAAACACAAAATACTTATGAGGATTTATCTAAATTTAAATACCCACTGAATATGACGATTCCTTTCCAAGTTTCAAGTTCCCAGAAATATTTAATTATTTGTAGTTAAGCTTATTGACACTAACGTATATTTGAAAATGAGTACTCACACTCTGTCGCATGGATTCTAAAAGTAGTACACATAAATACTTGTTTAGGAAACAAGTATAAAGTTTCTTTATATATAGTAAAAATAAAGTTGTATGAAACAAGTTTTGCGTACTTCGTAGAGAAATGCGCAAAACTTCATTTGATGAAAATAGGTTTGCTGTACCCACAGTGGATCAAAAAGCTAAAATCCGTTAGGAAAAGCGGATATATTTTAGGATCATTAATATTTATGATTATTGTTATCTGTTTTATTTGCGTCTTGGAAAGCTATTTTATGTCTCAGAAATTAAGGACGTCAGATTTCCGGTCTTTATATTGCTTATAAATTAAGCAGTATCAATTTTTTTTATCTTAATCATTAATTTATCAATAACAAAAATATAAAAAATGAATATAATGTATGGGAACATATATTAACAGAAGCTATCTATGCGTTAGAAAAGTGGTGTCGAAAGAAAGGATAATAATGTACAAAGGGATTTTATGAGTGAAAATTGCATCATTTATTATTAAAAGGTTTTAATTAAATTTTTTAATTTGCGAAAATTATTGAAATATTGCAATAGCGGGGGAGAATTCTTTTCTGAAATATTCCATCCGTTTGTGTAGTGAAAATAGTAATGTAATTCGCGTTCTTTCAAATGTTGATATGCAACTTGAAACTATTAGGGCAACGCTGACATTGAGATATTTAATATTTTCGGTAATAAATTTATCGAAATTTATCTACTTTTAGTTGTGTGATGTCATTTTTATTATCATTATTATATTATTATTGATAATTTTACGTACTGAATACTATGAAAAGTAAATTAAAAGCAAAAGTAAAGTAAATTGTAAAAAATTTCATTTCAAATAACGATTAGAAAGTACTCCACGAAGGCGTTCTTCTCCTTAGGCAAATAGTCCTCGAGTGCTCTATTATTATATGATAATTCAATTCAATTCCATTTAAATAAGGTACAAATTATTGCGCATTGCTGAAATATACGCTTAAATGTTTCACGTTGTTAAAATGAATTGTAATTTATTGTATTTTTTTAAACGAAGGGAAATTAACTTTCAAAATAAATTTAATGTCTTCAGAATTATTTTTTACAGATAAGTGTGAATTTTTGGTAGATGGGTAATTTACTGGTTAAGAAACACCACAGCTCTTCTCTTTTCTAAAGCAAATCGAGTAAATCCTCAAACATTAAAATATGCTTAGGAAGTAAGATATAGTTTACAAGTTCTATGCCTTCAGATTTAATTCTCGGTTAGGGATTTTAAAGAATTTCCAACATGCATTTTATCAGCAATGTGAGAATATTTTGAAAATTTTGGTATTAAAAATAGGATAGATATTGATTTACTCATTATTTCAAGTAAAAATATTCATCCATTCCATTCCCCCCCCCCAATGAGTGAAGAAAAGTAATGTATTTCGATAAATTTAATGAAAAAAAGCAATTCACCCCGAAAATTAACTGAAATACTTGGCCGCTTAATGTTTGAGCATCTGAATGAAACTTTGTGTTCTTAGCTTGTCGTTCTTAGCCTTGAAGTCATTCAAAGGTCCCTAAGCCGAACGGGAAATCTCTCCTTTCCAAATGTGTGTGTACATTTGTAGAAGATAAATGTCTAAAATTTATTTCTCGGTTTCCTATGTAGACTTAAATGCATTTAGTACAGAAATCAATTAAACATCGAATTCCATTAGAAAAATACATGTTATCACAGCTTTCAAATCATTCCTAAACATCTTTCAAATCATCATAAAACTGCAGTATGAAATATACAAATAACTGCTTCAGTTTCTGAAACTAAAAAGAAATCATTGAGGACAAGTCTGGCGAACATGCGGTGGATAGGGTACAAGCCGAAATTCTCATTCCTGAACAGCAATCTGGGAAATTTTAGTCTTGTGTACTGCAGCGTTTTTATGCAAAAGCAGCGTTTTCTGCTGACTTTGCTACGCAGTTTAATATTTACAGTTAATAGGAATTGGATTATTATGTCAAAAAACTTGGAGGGCGGTGCCCGTATCCGAGGACAAATTACCGGAACCGACCGCTGGCGGTAGGAGAACCGGGGTTCGATTCAGTGGCGTAAATAAGGGTTTGCAAGGAATGCCATCGCATAGGGGCCCGAAAGCTTAGGGGGCCCTTTAGTGTTCTACTGAACTTCATTTACATGTTTAAACTTAAAAGACGAATTCTATTACATATATATAGAGAGAAGCTTTAATTCATTTTCCCCTGAGTTTCAATAAAAGAAGATTAATTATTATTTTTATATTTTTTTCTCTTTTGCTTTTCATTTTTATTTTTAGAATTTGTGCTACTATGAATTCTTATTTTAATTTTGATATGTTTGAATTTTTGTGTTAAACCCCATTTAGACGATTGCTAATATTAATATATATGAGGAATAGCCTTGCTTTGAATCCAATTTACTTTTAACTTTAGAATCTTTAAGTATTTGTAGATAATAGAATTCGATTTCTTTTAAGTTTTTAAGGGCCGCCTACTTATATGGTGCAGTGACGCAATTCACTAGATGACTCAAATATGAGGCCCTTGGAAGCACATTAAACAGCTAAATTCAGTGTTTGCAAAAGTTAATATTCCATCATTCGACTATGAAATAGTAACTTCACGACCTACCCCAGTTTAGGTATAGCAGTCAGAAGAAAATAGGAAAAGTTCCTTTGTATTCCTTTAGTCTCTAACCTGCAAATTATTAATTAAAGGTGACCCCCTAAAGGAAAGGCTCATCCTTTTGTAGTCCCAAATCAAAAAAGGGTGGAAGTGGAAATTAATTGTAACTATTTATTATAACGTACTTATTTTATATATTAATTTGTTTCTGTATAATTCGCATTATGATCGAATAATTAATAGACGTATTTTCTAAGTATAAATCAAAGAGGTAAACTAGGCAGAATTCTGGTACTTAATTTGGAATGAACTTTGCAAGTTAAGAGGAATCGTGGTATATTATTTGCAGTTCGCAATTTTTCATAATATGTTATTAAATTTAGCTTTTAAATTTGTTCATATATTGAATATCTTACTAGCTTTCCATTAATCCCAAGCCTAAAAATCAGTCCTAATATTCAACTTGAAATTGAATTTATTAATTGAATGATTCTTACAATTCAATATAGCATGAGTTTGCGTTGGTTCGCTATAAGCAGCGTATCACTTTTCAAATTGTTGCCACCAAATAATTTCACCCTGTATGATTTTTAAAGAAATTAAATAAGGGAGAATCTGCATGTTTAAATGTATAATTCTCACAATGTAAAAAACGACGGTACTTGCAACCTGTGCAATCGCACCAGGAAGCAATTTATGAGACAGAAAAATTTTGGATTTAGAAAACTAGATTGACATTACAAAATGGCAAAGTTAAAGGCGGATCGATTTTTTCCTCTGCTTTTTACACTAATAAGCTGGAGGGGGGGGAATCATTCGTAAGAATCAATTGCAAATTCCAGAATGCTTTTCTTTCTTAAGGACACAAAGTCATTGACATAAGTTAAGCAGTTGTGGCATGAAAGGACTTTGCCCACCACACATGTCGAAATGCCGTTCTAGTCCAGAAAACGCAAAGAATTTATGACACGCAGTACGCTGCAGTACACAAGACTAAAATTTCCCAGATTGCTGTTTAGGAATGAGAATTTCGGCTTGTACCCTATCCACCGCATGTTCGCCAGACTTGTCCTCAATGATTTCTTTTTAGTTTCAGAACTGAAGCAGTTATTTGTATATTTCATACTGCAGTTTTATGATGATTTGAAAGATGTTTAGGAATGATTTGAAAGCTGTGATAAGATGTATTTTTCTAATGGAATTCGATGTTTAATTGATTTCTGTACTAAATGCATTTAAGTCTACATAGGAAACTGAGAAATAAATTTTAGACATTTATCTTCTACAAATTTCTTACTCTTAAACTTACTGAATATCTCTACATATGGAACAAAATTAAGCAGAAAGGAATATCTCACAAATGGCAGGATGCGACAAAACTAAAATGTACAAAGCTGTGCAAAGACCAAACATTATAAAGATGTAAGACACAAAGCTGTTAAGTTTTCTGAATTACTTAAAAATAATACACTTGTTATGAATCCATGTAAATGTAGAAATTTAAGATGGGAAGTTAGATTTTGAATGTTCATTATACGTTTCAAGGCTATTAAGTTAAAATGCAGAAAACTTCTTTAAACTTTAAAAACTGAAAGCAAAAAAATTACAGAAGAATTAATGCATTGACAAAAAAAGCCAAATTAAAAATTCACAGGAGTTCACCTCACAAACAAGTGAAAAAGTACTAATAATAATAGAACTAAGGAAGTAGCTATTATTTTGGAAACAAATGAAGAAAAACTTTTCATTTGAATAATAATTAAAAAATATATAAATTTCAAATCATTAGTGAAAAGATCATTAAAAATACCAGTGTGGTAATTGTATTAGGAACCTCAGCTCTTCTAAGTAACTTTAAAAACATCTTCATTGGTAACTCAAAAAAAAATTTAATTAAAGGTCATCAAAAACGTTCTTATAATTATGACAAAATATCATATATGCGTGCTGATTCATTGCAGTTAGCAATATTTCTAGATAACCATCAAAAATTGTTTTCCACATTTTTCTCATTAAATGGCTTCACAAAACTCACCTTTTTTTTTCGGCTGACTCACAGTATGAAATTATATTTCTTATATTATTTGTTACTATACTAAAAATGATCTACACTAATAGATGTTGTGTATTATTTACTCATATTAAGTTATTGTATTAGATTAAGTTTATTCTTATATAAATCAAAATATAGTAATAAGGTATACATGTGCAAGATAAGTTGGTAAAAGGGTTAATTTGTTTTACTTAAAATATCCAACATAAGTAATATACTTAAAATTTATATGCATAAACTGATCCACATATTTGCATTAAAGTGAATATTTTTAAATACATTATGTTAGATTAATAATGTACTCATGTATAATTTACTAATATTTTACTCTGCATACAAATATATTGCATTATTTCAGACTTTTTATATATTTGGTTACACATTTAAGCCAAGCATTTTCAGACTTCCCATCTATGAATAGTACAAACCGAAAATTTTACTGGGAAAAAAGGGAAAAAAAACACGACTTTCGATGTACAGTTCTCATACTAGAAATTAGGTGCTTTGATCCTATAAGTTCTTTTGACAAAGCTTACATTAATGAGAAGACATAAGGTTGCCATCTATTACTTGAATGGTTTTGAACATATAAATATTGTTACGAATTTGGTATTTAAAAAGCTAATGTTAGTTCAATTATAAATTAAATGGTTTTATTTCTCGCGCAGTGCAGCGCGTGACGAATATTAAAAGAAAGCTAAGCCGGAAAAATTAAAAATACAAGAGCGCGTGCGTTAAATAAATAAATATCTCTTTTTGATTTCGAGAAAGTGCTGGAAAATTCTAGCGCGTGATTTTAAAATCTTATAAAAGGAGGAAAACATCTCAGTTTGTAGTAGTTGCTTAGTTTGTTGTTGTTTAGAAAACTACTATTGTTGATTGTAGCGAATTCGCGGATTAGCGTTCTTTAGCTGTTTTGAATTACGTTCTATTGGACATTTGAGTAGTTAAAAGATAACTACTGTGAGATATTGTAATACTGCATGATAATTTGAGAAAATTTAAGCATTTTTGTTGTGATAATAATAAATTTTTGTTCATTTTTCATCGGACTTGTGCATTCATTTCGTAACGAACCCGTACGCACGCAACAATTTTTGGTGTCAGGAGTGGGGTTTGAATGCCAATAACAAGAGCGATGGAAGAACAATTCAGGCAAATGATGACTGCATTTGCTGCTTTCCAAGAAAAGATTGAAGCATGTCAAGAAGAAATGAAAAGAGAAATTACCTGCATAATAGAAAATAAATTTGAAGCTATGGAAGGCAGAATTGACACAGTTGAAAATAAAGTTGGACAAATTGAAGAAAAAGTTTCTTTCGTAAAAGATCAAATTGAAGAAAGAGTTTCTTCGGTGAAAGAAGAAATAGAAAAAAAAGTTTCTTCTGTAAAAGAACATATAGAAGGGAGAGTTTCGGCTGTGGAGGAACGAATTGAAGGAAGAGTTTGTGCCGTCCAACACCAAGTCGAACAACAAATTGATGAGAGAGTTTCTGCAGTTGCCAAAGAAATGGAAACGTTAAAGAAATTCGTAGCGACGGCAGGGAGCAAGAATGATGATTTTAAATTCTTACCGATGCCTGCTCGTCCATTTCTGAAGCTATCCACATATGATGGGAAGACATCCTGGCAAGTGTACAAGACCCAGTTTTCTATCGTTGCGGATGCGAATGGATGGGATTCCCAAGCTAAGGCCTGTCATCTCGCCGCTTCTTTAAGAGTCGACGCAGCGGATATCCTTCAGACTCTTCCCGAAAACAAAAGGTTAGATTTCGAAGCTCTGTCCGGCGCTTTGGAGCTGCGCTTTGGCGAGAAATGTTTAAAAGACTACAGCAGGCTTCAATTAAAATCCCGTCAACAGAAGCCCACCGAATCACTCCAGGAGCTCGCCACGGATGTTGAAAGGCTGTCCCACCTCGCCTTTTCGGAGTGCCCGACAGAAACAAGAGAAATCCTGTCGCTGCAATATTTCATCGACGGCATCCGGGATCCTGAAATACAGAAAGCTCTTCGAATGGCAGATGTAAAGGACATAAAAAGCGCTCTGTTGTACGCCATGAAGTTCGAGGCAGCCCAGCAAGCAACTCTTAGAGATCGCTACCCAGTCAGAGCTGTGCGAGTCCACGACCCAGGGGACCAATTGATGGCTCGTTTAGATGATTTATCCAGACAAGTCGATGCTTTGATACGGAGTAGCAGTGAGAACAAAGTGGCTGTAAGATGCTGGAGATGTGGTTCTGAAGGTCATCTACGACGGCATTGCAGAACACCCCAGGCCACGGATAATAAAACGGATGAGTTGACAAGACCAGTGAATGCTTTAAGACGGAATAGTGGTGAAACGAAACCGACCCTAAAGTGCTGGAATTGCGGTGTTGAAGGCCACCTACGAAGGAACTGCAGAATTCCCCAGAGCACGGAAAATAAAGCATACGATTTAAACAGACAATTAAATGCCACGGGAAGGAAAAGGACTGACAAGAAACCAAAGTGCTGGAACTGTGGAGCTGAAGGCCACGTACGAAAGAATTGCAGAACACCCCAGGGTACGAAAATTGAGACAATTTCTGAGCAACGACGCAGGAAACAAATTAATGACCATATCAAGGAACGGAGGTTGCCAGATAATGAGAAACCCTGTTTTAAAGCGCTTAAGATCTCTATAGTGAGTGGCAACAATAACGGACTGTCCATCAATGGGAATATCGATGGAGTTCCTTGCAATATGATCATTGACACAGGAGCTAATGTTACCATCATTAGGAAAGATTTAGCTGAACAGTTTAAAGATAAACTTATTTGGACGCCATCCTATGTTACCCTTCAGACTGCGTCTGGTGATAAGATCGACATAGCTGGGAAGTTAAACCTGAAAATCACGTTTGGAAGTGCCGCCTACCATCACACGGCATATGTGGCGGATATTACAGATCCATGCATACTCGGATTGGACTTTTTAAGGAAATACAATTTTTCCTTAGATTTCAAAAACAATAAGCTGCTTTCAGCATCTGATGGCATGACTATCCATCCTCAAAAGGGATCCTCGCCTGGAAATGTCGACACCTTGTCCGAAAGATCGAGCTCGGGAAGCTGCCGAAATCATATCAGGGTCGAAAAGAAACGCAAGACTATCAGCTATTCTCCATCTCAGAAGTTCTTCGGTCAAGACCTTCGTCTGCCTTGTGACCGCCTGTTTAGTCTCCCTACGGATGCGCCTTCATCGCCTGAGGAACACATCCAAGATGCCCAGGCCCGGTTTGAGGGGATGCACCGTTCTGCACGAAAGCGAGTCAACTTGGCGACGGAGAAAACGAAGACCAGATGCGACACAAGAGCTACTAGACATAGATCCAACAAAGGAGACAAGGTGTGGTTGTGGAACCCGATTCAACGAAAAGGACTGTCACCTAAATTACAGTCACCTTCGGATGGTCCATATACAGTGCTGAACACGAATGACGTCGTGGTTCGGATCCGTGAGTCTTCGAACTCTTACGACAGGTTAGCTCATTACTATGGCCATAGTACATAATGTAAATAATTGTAAATAGTATCAGACCATGGTCCTTTTTGTTTATAAATGTGTATTTGATTTGATTTGTATTTAGTATTTGATTTGCATTCAGTATTTGATTTGTATTTAGTATTTGATTTGTATTTAGTATTTGTTTTGTATTTAGTATTTGATAGCATTTGATTTGTTTAAGTTAGTTATTGCATTTATTGTTTATATTGTTTGATATTGTAATGTAATGTTTATGCCTCAGTTGCATTTATGCCACAGTTGTAAGTTTAGCTTCCTGTCCAGGGATTGTACTGCCCGGGACGTGCAGTCCTTGGGAAGGGGGCAGTGTTACGAATTTGGTATTTAAAAAGCTAATGTTAGTTCAATTATAAATTAAATGGTTTTATTTCTCGCGCAGTGCAGCGCGTGACGAATATTAAAAGAAAGCTAAGCCGGAAAAATTAAAAATACAAGAGCGCGTGCGTTAAATAAATAAATATCTCTTTTTGATTTCGAGAAAGTGCTGGAAAATTCTAGCGCGTGATTTTAAAATCTTATAAAAGGAGGAAAACATCTCAGTTTGTAGTAGTTGCTTAGTTTGTTGTTGTTTAGAAAACTACTGTTGTTGATTGTAGCGAATTCGCGGATTAGCGTTCTTTAGCTGTTTTGAATTACGTTCTATTGGACATTTGAGTAGTTAAAAGATAACTACTGTGAGATATTGTAATACTGCATGATAATTTGAGAAAATTTAAGCATTTTTGTTGTGATAATAATAAATTTTTGTTCATTTTTCATCGGACTTGTGCATTCATTTCGTAACGAACCCGTACGCACGCAACAATATTTTCAGGGAAAAATCTTTTCTTAGAAAATATTCATAATATTATAATTTTTCTGAAAAATATTATAATCTCTTATCATAATTCAATACCATTAAATATATTTGGAGGTAAAATTACTTTCTATGTTCCTGTACAAAGTCTTACTTTTGAGCTTATGGGGTCATCATATAATAATGAAAAAAAATACTGCATAAGTCATTTGTAAGTAATTATTTTCTATATTCAGAGTGCGTAGACAGTCACATATATTTATAAACAAATACCTAGAGTTAGCTTTATTATAATTTTGTATATATCCCACTGCTTCTTTTCAATATTAAATATTAATTCTAAGTTAAGACAGTCAACTGTATTTTAAATAAATCATCAGGTACCTAATAGTAAATCAAGAGTTAAAAATTTTTCATGCCTTTATATTAAAATTTGATTTCTTCTAAGAGTTTTAAAACAAACCCCATACAAAAGTTTGCTGCAGAAATAAAAATGATGATAACAAAATAGTTCTAAACTTTTGTTTTTTATAAAGAGTTGGTTTGTTTACATTTCCCTTTTAGCAAGCACTTCGGGACCGGATTCAGAAATGTATGCATGTGTGTATGTATGTGCGTATTGGTGTGTGCGTACACACACATAAATGAATGTACGCATACATACATATGCATACATGAACACATACATATATATGCATACATACATATGCACGCATACATACATATGCATACATACATATGCATACATACATATGCACGCATACATACATATGCATACATACATATATGCATAGGTACATACATTTCTGAATAAATTCCCAGAACACACTTTTTTTATGTATACAGCTGTATACAATTTTATACAGATATTTTTAGTTAGGCATGATAGAAAAGTTATACAAAGTTTTTAAGATGATTTTTCAGTTCCGTTTCATAAGAGTGTGGTTTTACTGCTGCATCCATGATTGATTTAAATATGTTGACTAGAATTTCAAGAAATTCTGGTTATTTGTGTATAAATATATGTATTCTAGTTTTTTTTCCGTACCTGTATAAAATTGTCAATTATTAGGATTTTAAAACAAGATTAAATATTCAGATATATTTAGTTCTTTATTTGTATGAATTTTCAGATATCTATCAAAGAACGACAGTAATTAATCATTAAACAAAATAAAAATAACTTTTTCTTGTCATTCTAGCACTACAGGAAAAACCAATTTCCCCTTTCAATAATCAACACAAATGATCACACAATCAATCAACATTTCTTTGCAACTGGTCGGAATGCATTGAAATCATGAAAGTGTCTCTGCACAACTAGTCGGACATTTAGAATTTCTACTGTGTATGAGCTAACCGTCGGCTCAGGCAAACATTTTTTTTTTTTTTTTTTTTTTCGCAGTGTAAGTATCCGCGCAACTTGGCGCTACCCCCGGAGTATCTAGATGCCGATTTTCGATTATTTGAAGCTTCGGATCCATTAGCTGCTTGAGCTATTCCCACTAACATCAACCACGCATGCGCAGGCGCATTGTCGGATCTGTCATTCGAATCCACTCGGAAAGAACAGATTCTACGTACGCGAACTGCCTAAGTATTCTAATGAATCTTTTTTTTTTTTTTTTTTTTTTTTTTTTAAAGGCGGGTTATTACCTTGGCTTAGTTTATCATTTTTTAAGCGTTTGCGACTTTCAAAACTTTAGAAAAGAAAATGGGTTCCTTTTCTTATATATTGTTACGAATTTGGTATTTAAATAGCTAATGTTAGTAGAATTATAAGTTAAATTGTTTTATTCTCCGCGCAATGCAGCGCGTGACGAATATTAAAATAAAGCTAAGCCGGAAAATTAAAAATATAAGAGCGCGTGCATTTAACATTTAATAAATAAATATCTGTTGTTGATTTCGAGAAAATACCAGAAAATTTTCGCGCGTGATTTAAAAAAAAAGGTGATTTATAAAAAGGAGGAAAACCTCTCAATTCAGTTCCTCCCATCTTATATGAAATCGGAAGATATAGAGGAAGAACTCAGAGAAAAAGGATATAGTGTTATCAGAGTCAACCAAATGAAGCGTCGCCGTGACGAAGAAATAATAAATTTATCCCTGTTTCTTGTGACTTTAAAAAGAGAGGAAAAGAGCAATGCCATCTTCCATGAACATTTTGTGCTTGGAATGAAAATCAAAGTCGAAGGTTATAAAGGAAGAGCTGGGCCCTTACAGTGTTTTCGCTGTCAAGGATTCCACCACTCTCCAAGTAATTGTCATCACGCCCCGCGCTGTGTTCGCTGCGGTGAGGAGCATGAATCTTTCACATGCAAAAAAGATAAAACTACTCCTCCAAAGTGTGCGAATTGCCTTATGGAAGGACACACAGCAAACTACAGAGGATGTGAAAGATTTCCTAAGACGAAAACTTTCTCTCAACCGAAACCCTTCACAGATCGAGTCATCACAAACAAATCATACGCTGAAGCCTTAAGCTCTGGATTAGCCCCTGAATCTCTCATGGAAGCTAAAAAAGTGCTTTGTGACTTACGGGCCATCGTTTCCATCATTTCAATTAATTAGTCACCGTGGTGGAGATGTTTGTATATACGTTAAACGCACGTTACAATCATGTTTAATTAAGGAAAGCAGAGACTTTAACTGTGAACTAGTTACAGTTTGTGTGACGTTACCAGTTTTTAAAAATATTTATTTCACTGCTCTATACAACCCGCCTAATAACAGGCTTAGTGATAACTTATTAAATGCTTTTTTGCCAAGTGATATCCCGACCGTCCTTGCAGGGGGCTTAAATGCAAAGAATACTGCCTGGAACTGTCGACGATCCAATGCAAATGGCAAAATATTATATAATTACATACTTAATAATCCTATTGTAATTCATGCACCGAATGATTATACTTATCGTCCAGATAGACTCGAGTACTCTGATATATTAGACATCGCTTTGTCTACCACTACTATTCCTATTACTACTGAAGTACTTCAAGAACTTTCATCTGACCACCTGCCCGTTATCGCTTATCTGGGAATTAATAGAACTGAAGCTCGTACTCTTAACACAACTACTGACTGGTCTCTTTTTGAAAATCTTATGAGTGATCGTATTATTCCTCTCTATAACCTTAATACAGTGCAAGGAATTGAAAATGCGGTTTCTGCACTTACTGAAAATATTAAAAGTGCTATTGCTGAAGCAAGTGACACTAAACCACTTAAAGGTAATAGCCTTCGACTCCCTAATTACATTCGCATCAAGATTAGACAACGCAACAGAATGAGAAAATCCTATCACGTGACCTGGGACCCACGAATGAAACGCGAAATCAATAAACTTAATAAAGAAATTCAGAAAGACATAAAAAATTATAGAGGAGAATTATGGTGCGAGAAATTAATTAGTATTGACACTAGAGATGGGTCATTATGGACATTAATTAAGAATCTTAAATCTCACTATACTACAAATCGCCCTCTTACCCATAATGGAGCTCTCGCTGTCACTCATCAGGATAAAGCAAATGTGTTTGCGACCTACCTAGAGGAACAATTTACACCCAATGAATGGCCAAATAATAAGGACTTTGAACATAGCACATTGACACACGTCAAAGACTAGTTATATTCCCCCACTGCTAGAAACTTAATTAAATTCACCAACCCAGCTGAGATTAAAGAAATTATCAAGAAACTTCATCCCAGGAAAGCACCGGGAATAGATGGCATCACAAATAAAGCTATGAAATGCCTTCCCAGAAAAACTATCGGAATAATAGCAAGTATTTTTAATGCTTGCCTTACATCCTCATACTTCCCCAAATTATGGAAAACTGCTAAGGTCATCTTAATACCAAAACCTGGAAAAAACCACTCACAAGCTGACGGATACAGGCCCATTAGTTTACTGCCTGTATTAAGTAAAATATTTGAAAGAATTATTCTCAGCCGAATGAAAAATTATCTTCAACTTCTTCCGCCGGAACAGTTTGGCTTTAGAGAGAAGCTCTCGAGCGCAAAACAACTTCTTCGTATTACGGAGTATTCTGGAGCTGGTTTACATAACAAATTGAATGTTGTTATCCTCATGCTGGACGTAGCGAAAGCTTTCGACCGCGTCTGGCATGAGGGACTCATTGCAAAATTAATCAACCTTAATTTTGAAAGAGAAATTCTTCTGATCATCCTCTCATTCATCTCGGACAGGACTTTTAAAGTGTACGTGAAAGGAGCTTACTCCTCAGAACGTAATATGCAAAGTGGACTACCTCAAGGGTCTTGTTTAGGCCCTGCACTCTATTTATTTTATGCTGCAGACTTCCTTAAACCCAACAGTAACGACTCTATCCTTGCATGTTACGCAGATGATACTGCCCTGGCAGTTAAGTCTGCGAACATTAACTTCGCTATTAAGAAACTACAAGCCTTCATTCCAAGTATAGAGTCATGGTGCGCGAATTGGAAAGTGAAGATTAATGCTCAAAAATCTCAATTATTGATCATTCGCAGAAGGAAAAGAAATAAGCAACTAAAGAATCACCTTCTCCTCTTTAATGAAAGAGTTCCTATAGTGAAAAGTGCCAAATATCTCGGAGTCACTCTTAATGATCGTCTTACTTGGACTGACCATATCAACAATGTTCGAACCACTGCATTACAAATTATCAAGTGTTTGCTTCCTATACTCGGTAAATACTCTAGAATGGATTTGGGGAAGAAAAGACTTGTTTATCTCTCCACAATTAGACCTATTTTGACTTATGCATCTCCTGCCTGGGCGGCAGCCAAAGACTCAGATGTAAACAAACTCCAAATTGTTCAAAATAAACTCCTGCGTATTATCACGAACGCACACTATTATGCCCGCAACAAGACCCTCCATGAGGACCTCAAAATTGATACCATCGCGGTACATCTGCGAAAAGTTAACAATAAATTCTTCAAAAATGCGCAGGAATGTAACTTTATGAATCATTTCAACATGTTTCATTATGAAGTTCTCACCGATGATCGATTTCTTCGACCTTTCGCAGCTTACATACTCAGTGGAAACGAAAATTTTCCCACCTAATACCAAGTTAGTGGAAATTTTGATCTGTACATAGTGATTTTACTCTTATTTTCTTTCACTTTACTCCAGAATACTGCTTTTTTCTTCAATATTCAAGAAGCACTTTTAAAAGTCAGCGCCTGGGAGAGTGACCTCCCACGTGACCTAAGAACTTGAGTTCTATGTTCAGCCTTGTTGTAGCACTTTCTGCATTTTTTAGGACTGAAATTTCTGGTATTCCTTATATTTATCATATTGAAGAACATGAGAAAAATAGTGATTTTTCGCTATTGCAACCCATTATTTAATTATTTTACTCTTTTCATCAGTTTTGGACAAGATTAAGCTAAGCGAATCAGAATGCCTGATTCCGCTCACGTTATATGTGACTTATTCTAAGTATACTCTGGGATAGACATTTTGAATTTGTAATATATGTATTTTGTGTTAACATTTGTTCTGCATTTATTTTGTTATTTTGTAACTCTTACTAAAATTATTGCTTTCCTGAAACATCTTCGACTGTTATAATGAAACCATGATTCTGTTTACACCACCCCCATCACGTTATCATGGACTCAGAATTTCAACTTACAGGACTGCTAGACTGTATTGTGTGATGAAATTTGGTTTATTCCATATGTTGTTACTCTGATGATTACTAGAAAAATTTCCCTTTTATGTAATTATTTCTGCAAATTTGTACATTTAATGTTTTCTTCAGCATTTCTAACCTGAAATCTCGCAACGTATTAACGACTTCTTCACACCTCACGTGACAAGGTAGTCACTCCCTCTCAACATCTGCAATCCTGACTTAGGTCTCACTCATGTATTCTCCTACTTTCAGCGCTCTATAGCAACTAACTCAGACAGCCGGAACAAAACTTGGCAAATCCTGCAAGTTAATCAGCGGCGCATCCAGCGGTACTTGGAACTTGGAACAATTCAGTTAGTTAGTTGTTGTTTTAAGAGCTTGTTGAGAAAACTGCTCTTGTTGACTGTACTGTTTGAACTTACCAAGCCTCACGGACTGGAGGAAACAGCGTTCGACAAAGGCCTCATCTCCTTTCTTAAAAGCAAGATTGCTACAAAGTGTTGACTGTAGCGAATTCGCAGATTAGCTTTCTCTAGCTGTTTTGAGCTAAGTTCTGTTGAACATTTGAGTAGTTAAAAGATAACTACTGCGAGATATTGTAATACTGGATGAATATCTGAGGGAATTTAAGCATTTTGTTTAATTTGCTGTGATAATAATCAATTTTATCCATATTTTTTCATCGGACTTCTGCACTCAATTCATAGCGAACCCGTACGCTCGCGACAATATATATAAAGAAGGACGACATTTCCTTTTATTAAAGTATATATAAAAAAGGCAGATTTTTATGTTCGCAATGTTTATTATTGCGAACGGTTGGAATAGTTTAAATAACTGATTTGGGGGGGGGGACAAAATCTTGCTTACATTTTTTGTACCTCTTAGCTTAAAAGATATGTTTTGCACAATCAAGACTTTAATTCATTCCTCTTTGAAAATTTTCTTCTTAGAAAAGATAATAAAAATTAGACAGAGGATTTCTGTGCAGAAAATTTAGACATGAACAATTAATCATATAATGCTGATCGTTAACAATTCTAGGTACTTTTCCGTTTCGCCGGCGCAAATCTCGCTAAGCAGACTTTATTGGCGACAACATACCGTATACAAGTATACACATAAAAAATGTTAACAAATGTTAGTTCTAAGAATTTTTTTTATTTTGGAGGCATAAACATTTGAATATCGTTTAAAATTTTGTAAAAAGCCAATAAATAAAGACAATAAATTTGTAAAAAGATTGTAATTTAAGAATTTACTATGCTTTCATGATTCAACATCCTGATTCGCCGTCTTATATCACGTGACCCCAAGTGATCTCATCTCACATAAACTAAGCTACAAAAATCTAATTCTCTCAGTAATTATCTACATTAATTTCAAGTTAAATCTTAATATAGAATACAAGTTTAAATGCAAGAATTATTTAAGTTCGTACGAATAGCTTACTCAGAAATTATGTAAAACCGCAGTGTTTTACTTCGCTAGAACATTCTGATTAGAATTGATGAATTTAACCCTTGACTTTGCCTTTTCTATATTTTTGCCTTCGGATAAGCGGTGTGATTGCATCCTAATTGACTTATTTATCGCGAATGGCCTTAGGGCATAAAATTGAACTATCTGGTAAAAATTCTATGTAATTATATGCCAGTATTGAAAGAAACAATCAATCTTATAAAAAACGACTGCTACTTGTTTTGAAAATGAGGCGTAAAAGGTTACTAGCGAGGATATTCTACTTGGCACCAGTTGTACCATTATTGGCAACTTTATCGCCTGCGCCGGCAAAACGGAAAAGTACCAAATTTTGTACGCCTCCTTTTATTTTCATGGAAATACTTGGCATTTTCAGAACAGAAAAATTATTTCAAAGAAGTTTGAAATATTGGTACAAACACAATAATAAATTAAATTGAAATAAATAAGTCCATTAAACGAAAAGTGGAATTGCTGCAAAAAAATGGATAAAGGCATATCCTTTGTTTTTCTAACCATTCGGAAATCTGTTTATCAATTTCACGCTGCTCTGCGGGACAGGGGGGGGGGGCGCCGCGGCGCCCAATGAATTGGAAGTTGATCTGTCAGCACTATCCTTATCTTCAGGGCAGATGTTTTTATTTTATTTGGCTTATAATTTCTTACTAAATGTAGTGAAGAAAGTGACACAGAGGTTATTGAAAACGAAAAAATTTCGATTGACAAATTAGTCAGTATTCTCGACACAGCAATTATAGGACTTGAACAGGGGAACTTTGTAATTGAACAAAAAATTATGTCTGTTTATAGAATTAAAGAGAAAGTATTATCACATAAAACGAAGCAACTTAAACAACTTACATTGAAAAAATGTTTAATAAAGTAAACAAATAAATATTAAGCTTTTTTTTTTTTTTTTTTTTGTAAATTTTGATAGCCTATAGATCATAATTGCTCTTTATTTCATAAATTACGGTTTTATATTTTTAATTTTATAATTTCTGCATGCCATCTTACTATTTAACTGATGATCTATAATTCGGAATCGCCGAATTCCCGACGAGTCCGGATTAACGACTTTTGACTGTATAAATATTTTAATGCCGTTCGTAAAAAAGCCAATAAATAAAGACAATAAATTTGTAAAAAGACATTAACTAAAAAAATTACTATGCTTAGACATTAATTACAGAATTTGCTATGCTTTCATCCTACAACAGTCCTGATTCGCCGGTTCATATCACGTGACCCCAAGTGATTTCATCTTACTACAAAAATCTAATTCTCTGAGTAATTATCTACATTAATTTCAAGTTAAATCTTAATTTAGAATACGAGTTTAAATGTAAGAATTATTTCAATTTGTATGAATAGCTTTTTCAGAAATTAAAACCGCAGTGCTTTACTTTGCAAGTGCATTCTCATTAGAATTGATGAATTTAACCCTTGACTTTGCCTTTCCTATATTTTTGCCATCGAGTGAGCAGTGGGATTGCATCCTAATTAACTTATTTACCACCCACGAATGTCCTTAGGGCATAAAATTTAACTATCTGGTAAAAATTCTATGTAATTGTATGCCAGTATTGAAAGAAACAATCAATCTGATAAGAAATGGCTGCAACTTGTTTCGAAAATGTAAAAGTTTACCAGCGAGGATATTTCTTTTGGCATTGGTTGAACCATTAATGGCGACTTTATCGCTTGCGCCGGCAAAACGAAAAAGTACTGAAATTTTTGTTGAATTTTTCCTCTTCAACATTTCTTAGAGCATTTAAAAATCTATAATCATCGCCAAGCATAATGTTAGCATAAAAGATTGCCATACACTTGTTATTCAATTACTAATATATATATATATATATATATATATATATATATAGACCTCATTGCATGAGTTATTACTGAAGCTGTCATGTATTGATAAACATGCGGTGATGAAAGCAAAATATAATAAATAATGACTCATCAGGTCGGCGTCAAGGATATAAAATAGGTAAATGTTTGAGTTTCAGATGTATGCCAAGCAGATCTCAGATACGGAGCCAAATTATTAATCTCGCAAATTTATGCTTACATGATTGTTTTTCCATAATGAGCTATTTTATTTTGTGCCTAAGTGAAATTAAGAATCGGAATTTTTAAGTGAAAATCTCCACATGTTTTATTATGGAAGGAAAAATCAAATGCGCATACGTAAAGCATATAAAAAAAAATGTTTGTGGCTTTGAGGTATGGATTTTAGATCATTCCGGATAATGGACGTCCGGATTTCGGACTTTGTACTGTACAATATTTCAACAAATTGGAGCAATTTTCTTTCTGCATTAGTTACTTACATTTGGAATGAATTCGTAACTATAGTAATGCAGTGTGCAGTAATGTGCTGTGGTATTTACCAAAGAACACAGTATATGAAGAAAAAATTATAATCCTCTCAAAGATGAACTCCATATGAATGGTAGTGATGGTTATCTTATGCCCTCTCACATATGCTTTTGCTATGCAGGACTGGAAGTCGAAAGGGATATTTCTCAGAAACCTGCCTAGCTAGGTTAGCATTTTCACTTACTAAACAGGCTTGATTTTCAAATAATAATCAATTATTACTCAGATTGGCGAAAGAGACATTTCTTTTCAAAGTCCATGCTGTATCGCTCTTACGGAAGTATTTTTTGACATTTTAAATTTGTTTGTTATTATGGAAGATAATAGAAAGGTGATGGCTATTAAGTTGATCACTTTGATCTTGACACTCGCGATTCTGAAAACTAAAGAGAAAAAACATGCAAAGAGGAGCGTTTGGTCAAGAAAATGGCTGCTAAGAAGAAAGCAGTTAGGATGCTTTGAAAATTTGATGAGAGGACTGGAGGTAGAAATAATTTATTTATGTTTTTCAACACTTTTTATTAACTTCTATTTCAGTTTACGATTTGTTAAACATTTTAAATAAATCTTAATATTATGAACTTTGTATTCTAGTTCAAACTGTTTGTATTAAGCATGTCCCAAGAAAATTCTAATTATGTATTGCTTATGTATTTAAAATTTATTTTTAATAATAATATTATTATTAAACAGAATTAAATCTGGAATTTGAAGTTTGAGAACTGGTAATTCTGTGCATATGTTTGTTTTGGATATGAACATATTTAATTTTCAATTTTTGGTGTGTGTGGGTTACAGTTTCAACTGTAAGTATGGTATTAAATAAATTTGTTTATAGTTGAAAATTAAGTTTATATATAGTTACCGTACTTGATGGCATATAAGACGCACCCTTATTTAGATGGCCACACACAAGGGAAAAAAGTTTCAATAGCGTGGTTTCTTTTAGTTATCACGTTTCGTAAAAGCCAAATAAACAATTATTGAATGCAATTACCTTCATGTATAAGAAGCAAGTAACTTTTTTGAGACCAAATTTAGGAAAAAAAGTGCGTCTTATATGCCGTCAAATACAGTAATTATCCCAAGGCTATATATTGATGTAAAAATACTTAATGTTATATATGTTTAAATGAAATTTTAATATTTTAATCAATATTCTGGGTGTATTATTTAAAAATTTAAGCAAAGCTTCCACTCCATCTACATTTAATACTAGCAAAATTAGGCTAATCTTTGGAATATGGTAACAGGTAGTTTGGCAACATTTTGGTAAGGCGATAAAGGTTACTAGCTAGGACTTTAGCAGTGTACATGGATAAAGCCAAGAGTGTGCGCAATGCCATTTTTGTGCAATTCTGGGATGTTTTTTTAAGTGAAAATAGGTCGATGTGTACATGGATAACGTGTATGTGCAATTCTTAAAAACGCGGCAAGCAGTTTGCGATTCTGCACTTTCTCCCAATTTCGCACCTAATCTTTGTCATAATTAAGCACTTTTGTTCCATAAAAGTTCTAGCATAAGCGTAATTCGGCTAGCAGATTGTTGGAAAAATGTTGAGTTGAAAAAAAAAAAAAAAAAAAAAAAAAAAAAAAGCCTTTACTTCGTGAAAATAAAATGTCGTCCAAACAAAAACTAGCAGGTTGCTGTAGCAAGGTTGGTCGCCAAAAAGTTGCTAAGTTACCATAATCCAAAGATTAACCCAAAATGAATCTATTCCAGTAATTATTAACAACTTTCTTGAAATCTTATTTTGTAATCTAAAAAGTTGCTATCATATATTTTTAGGATTCAGAGAAACATCAGCGACTGCATGGATACCCATACATTTGAGATTTTATTCAATTCGCATATCTAGCCAAATTGCCTAAAGTAATACCAGATTTAGAGAAGCAATTAAGTTTTTCTACAAAAACTTTAAAACACAATTTTTGGAATTAAACTTCCTACATATGGGTTCCCTCTTTTTTGATATTTCTACTAAATTTATATTAGGAGATAATATAATCAATATTTCTTTAGTAAATAAGTTATATATATATATATTGTTATAAAGAATTATCAGATGTAATTAAAAGATACATGTAAATAATTCAAAATTTCTTATAATAGAAGCATAAGTTATATATCATTAAACTATTCTTTATTTAAAATACAGTCAAAAGTCGTTAATTCGGACACCCATAATCCGGACCTCAAAGTTACAAACTTTCTGCGCATGCGTCACTTTGACACATGCACATAAGACTTTTACAGCTGCGAATATGCATGTGCGCGTGCGCAAAATACGTTTACGAATGCGCGTTTAATGTATAACGAACGGTATAAGCTAAGCTAAAATTATCTAATTCAGTTAATGTTGCAGATTGCGTTGTTCCTTAATCTTCGAATTGGATTCGGCTTATTATTTTTTGCAGACTGTTAGAGCAATTTTATAAAAGTAAGCTTGAACTTTCGATTATGTCAAATAGAATTTCTGATATATATTTACTAATATGTAAAGGATCTACAAAGCGAAAGTATGTTTCAAAGTCCATTAAACAAAAAGTGGAATTGCTGCAAAAAATAGATAAAGGCATATCCTTTGTTTATCTAAACTTTAATGTTTGTTTATCTAAACTTTGTTTATCTTTAACGCCGCGGCGGGCAATGAATTGGAAGTTGATCTGTCAGCACTATCCTTATCTTCAGGGCAGATGTTTTTATTTTATTTGGCTTATAATTCCTTACTAAATGTAGTATTTCATCTCGATGTACTCCGGCTTTGATATGATTTAAATCAAATTCCTCGTCATTATAATTCGCTTCCGATAGCGAAGAAAGTGACAGAGGTTATTGAAAACAAAAAAATTTCGATTGACAAATTAGTCGGTATTCTCGACACAGCAATTATAGGACTTGAACAGCGGAACTTTGTAACTGAAGAAGAAATTATGTCTGTTTATAGAATTAAAGAGAATGTATTATCACATAAAATCGAAGCAACTTAAACAACTTACATTGAAAGAAATGCTTAATAAAGTAAACAAATAAGTATTAAGGTTTTTTTTTTTTTTTTTTTTTTTTTTTGTAAATTTTGATACCCTTTAGATCATAATTGTTCTTTATGTCATAAATTATGGTTTCATATTTTTAATTTTATAATTTCTGCATGCCATCTTACCAGAATTAAACTGATGATCTATAATCCGAAATCGCCAAAGTCCCGACGAGTCCGGATTAACGACTTTTGACTGTATATTCATAAGAGAGTTTGTGCATATATTTTATATTTATTGTTGATGACTATATTTTTTTTTCCTTTAAGAGGAACACAAAGCTCTTATCCTTCCAGTTCCGATATGCACAAAACACTATCGTAATTGTAATCGGGCGTAATTGTAGAAATTTGTAAAGCACTTTCAGCATTTCTTCAGCCACTTATTTTAACGGTTCCAGATGCTGTAAAACAGTGGTTGGAAATAGAAAGAAACTTCTACAGATTGTAGAATTTTCCGATTTGCATCGGAGCAATGGCTGGAAAGCATGTTAAAATAAGTCTTCCACCCAAATCTAAAAACTTATATAACTGAAATCTTGCAGCCGGAATACCAAAAAGTATTTTCATATTATTACAATGTTTATATGATATATATTATATAATATTATTACAATACATATATAATAATATAGGATCATGCTATTACAATTACAAAGGGGATTTCAGTATTATTCTGCTAGCACTCATAGATGCAGATTTGAAGTTCTTGTGTGTCGACATAGGAACATATGGAGGGTGTTTGGGCAAAGAGTAAGTTAAAAAGGCTATTGATGATAATACTAACATTTCTGAAACAGATCAATTACCTTACGATACTGTTAAAGTACCTTAGGTAATTGTTACTGATGATGCACTATTTTTCTGTCAGAAGTGAGGACTGTGGACAAGTATTAGTCTGTTTCAGATTAATAACCAACATCCTTCATTCTTAATGTAACGTTCTGACGTAAGCTATTTTAAAAATTCTGAAATAAAAGAATCCTGTTCTTTTATGAAAAGTCAGGCATTACCTGAAAGAATATCTTGTATTTGACAATTTAGACATGATAATCTTATGCATACCCAAAAAGTTTTAAACAATACAATTAAAAAATTCAGTATTCTATGAACTCTTAATAGTTCATTATTGAGAAGATATGGAATAAATTTAATATACATGCAGAGCTGCTGAGTAAAAATAGACAATATTTTCATTATTGTTATACCAATGTTTTCTTATTTTAATGAAGGAATCTTCATGTCATGATTTTTCCTTTGATTTCTGGTAATAAAAGAAAATTATTTCTTCTCATCTATAAAATTTTACAATGAACCTTTAGCATATAGATATTTTGAAGCTTTCAAAGTACTTATATTTACTTGTTATATCAGCACTGGTATTGGATTTCTTAGAGAAATAGTTCAAGTACTGAATTACCATGCAGAATTTGGAATTTTTTTCTACATGTCATTTTCTACATGTCATTCAATATTGGAATTTTTTTCTACATGTCATTATTTACATCATCTGCTATGAATAATTAACAAACCATTTTTATAATATTTTGAATTCATTATTCATATTAATCTATGAAAAACTACAAAACTAGTCAATTTTTGTTACGTTATTTAAAAATAGTTTTTTAAACACCAAAAAATTTTCAGCAGAGATAATATTTTGTCAATATGAATGTGTTTTGAAAACTGTGAAATAAATAGTAAGTTATGAAAAGGAAATCCAGTTAGAACATTCACATCTCTAATTATTCTAACAAAGTAGGGTTCGTACGGTCCTTAAAAGTCCTTAATTTTTTCAAAAATGATTTTTGGTCCTTAAAAGCCCTTAATTTTGGCCAAAATGAATAAACGGTCCTTAATTTTGCTCATTTGACATTTCTTATCATTTCTAATGATTGCCATTCTAAGTGTGAATTACGATTTCTCATGAATATGGAATTAAAATTACACGGCTCTTAACCAATCTGGCGGATTTGCGTTGCAAATGATTTAAAAAAAAAAAAAAAAAAAAAAAAAAAAAAAAAAAACAATTAGCTACCCGAACGAAAGTATCGGTGTCTGATTGGGTATTCACCCAATCTTTCGAAAGCGTGAAGCCGGAAGTTGTTTAAGAGGCGAAAGTGATGATGAAGGTGCTCGAGAAAAAAAAAAAAAAAAAAAAGGGGGGGGATTCTGAAAATATTTGCCAAAATTAGTCAATCAATCAAAATTAGAGCAATCCCAACCTGGAAGGCCACAACCCTTCCGACGCCAATAGGAACGAGATGCCTGGAAAGTGCATTTTCAATAAACTGTGGCTTCATCAAGCTGACTACAAAGACTGGATATTGATGGATGGCAATCCTTAAATGTGGTCTTTGTCTGAAACAAATTGAAATTTCTAGAATGGGAGAGTCAGCGCTGAAAATTCACATGAAAATTAAGTTTCGTTTTATCATTTCAATTTGTGTTTACACGGTTTTGCGTAGCTTAATTTCTGTGTTTGTTTCAATTAAGCCATAAACTAATTTTTTATCACCTTCTACGAAGTTTATTCTCTTTTGCACATACTAATATGTATGGGATATTGGGATTATGAGTATTTCTGCAGAGGGTCTGTTATCGATTTCGCGGGAAATCTGTTGGCTCCATTTCGATTTTAAGTCGCCAAGGGCAAATTCGGTAACGCTAGCCGAGAAAATGTGAAGTTCGGAAATACGTTTTGAAGCTTCAATAGACAATTAAGTATTTGGTTTAAACCTATGTTGTAGATAGTAATGCATAACTTTTGCTAATGGCGATACAATTATTAGTTGAAAATAACTAATTAAAAATTTTTTAATATTTTTAAAGCTGAAAACAACTAATTGAAACTAATTTTCCTGAATTAACTAGACACAAAATTAACTTTTATGAATTACTAAAGTTATTGGGTAGAAGTTTAACTGAAAATATACATTCCGTATTATATATATATATATATATATGTAAGATAAAAATATATGGCGATGTCGGCTCCTCGTTGTTGCTCGGCACTTATCGCTGCTACTCTCGCATTCGAGCTTTGGAGTTACTGCGAGCTGGTCGCTTCGTGAAGTGTTCCTGATCGATCGTGCGCGTAAGTAGTTTTCGAGTTTGGTTTTTGATTTTTCCAAGTGTTTTCATGATGGACTTGCCTTTCCGTTAGGGACGGTAGGTTTTTTGGACTGTTGCAATGAATCCCAACTTAGAGTACATTCAGACTTTAAACTTAATGATAAAAATGTTATTGAAAATCTTATTGAAAATGGTTCAGAAGAGGAATTAGATGCTATATCTACCTATTTGCAAATCCAAAAAAATCTTATTGATAGTGGTCAAAAAATAGTTGATCCCGAAGTTGAAAAATTGTTTCAGGTTATGGTAGCCAAACTCTTCAGTAAACGGCAATTAAAAAATGTTAAATCTTCAAAGGAAATTGATGAGATTGTAGGAATTGGTCAGATTCTGACTCAACAAAACATGAATAATGTCAATGTGCAAGACAATAACTCTCTTAAGCAGGGCGAAACTTGGATTAAACCCAAAAAAACGCACAAGCGTACTTTAAGTGATAGCAGTAACTCATCTGTTACAACAATAAAAAATAGATATTCTACCCTTAGAATAGATGACGGCATGGAAGTCAATCAAACGCTCAACACAAACCCTCAGGATATGGACCAATCAGAAGAAGGCGAATTCATAGCCCCTAGAAAAACTGCAAACCGTGTACCGCCGATTATAATATCTGATGTTACGTCTTGGAAGCCCCTTAGAGATGAAATTAAAAAATTTACCACAGCTATGGAGTGCGTACAAAAAGGTGGAGACATTCACATAAAAGTCAAATCTGACGATGACTATCGCTCAGTCACAAAATTTTTGGATAATAAGGAAATACCTTATCACACATTTCCCCTACCAAGGGATAAGCCCATTAGAGTAGTAATAAAGAAGCTTTCAGTGCATACTAAACCTGAAGAAATATTAGAAGAACTCCAACAATTAAAAATTCCAGTTAAAACGGTTAGACAGATAACCAAAAAGATTGACAATGAAATTGTCAAATTGCCAACTTTCCTTGTAGAAGTCCCACGGACTGTTGAAGGAAAAAAGATATTTCAGGTAACACATATCTTGGACCTTGCGGTCAAAATTACCTCTTTCCAACCAACCCCAGGACACAAACAGTGCCATAACTGTCAGAGATATGGACATAGTCGCTCCCACTGCAAACATAAACCAAGATACTTAAAGTGCGGATTAAACCATATCACCACTAGCTGTACAAAAGATAGAAATCTTCCAGGAAAGTGTTGCCTTTGTGGGGGACCCCACGTCAGTTCCTACAGGGGTTGCGAAATGCACCCTAACAATATTAAACGTAAGATTGCTGAAAAAGAAAATCAAAGAGATGCCTGGAGAAAGACAAGAACAAATCCTCCAGAAAACAACTTAGAGAACTTCCCCCCATTACCGAGTAGGAGAAACACTAACGAAAATGTTAATGAAGCCAGTCCCTCATCAGCCAATCAGAATGAAGCTCACGAAAGAGAACAATTAGGCTCCGCCCCGGATTTCCTGAAATGGATCAAAAATCTATTTACTCAAGGCAAAGCGCTATTTGAACGCTTTTTTAAAGCCAAGTCAATAATGGAAAAGCTCCAAATAGGGTGGGAAGCCTTTGAACTTTTAGCAAATTTAAATTATGAATGTTAATATTGTAAATAACTATGCAAGCATCCAACTTACTGCCTCCAGCAGTTTAAATTTCGCCTTCTTTAATGCCAACGGAGTTCGCGGCAAGAACACTGAGATCATAAACTTTCTTAATTGCCATGACATTGATATTTTCTTAATTAACGAGACACATCTTCGAGCTAGTGATAAATTTAATATCCAAGGTTATAGAACCTTTAGAAAAGACAGAGAAAATAACAGGGGCGGTGGCACCCTGATTCTCATCAGAAGACACTTGCAGGCCAACT
Source organism: Stegodyphus dumicola (assembly GCF_044657685.1). NCBI lineage: Eukaryota > Metazoa > Arthropoda > Arachnida > Araneae > Eresidae > Stegodyphus > Stegodyphus dumicola. The sequence continues at coordinate 45,011,931 of NC_140776.1, forward strand.
AATTTAATCTCCCAAGTTCTAGTAATATTGAAACTACTGCCATCATAGCTCACTCTCGCACTAATGAAGCTATTGTGATTATTTCTGCTTATAATCCCCCGGGACATAATATCAGCAATAGTGACATGAGCATCTTTAGCGGCATTATGCTTCCCACAATACTAGCCGGAGACTTAAACGCGAAGCATCACTCCTGGAACTCTCGACGTGCAAATGCAAACGGGAACTTCCTTCATAATTATGCCCTTACAAATGATTTAAGTATCTTTGGACCAACGGATCCCACCAGATACAGCCATACTGGCAGTGCTGAAGTTCTTGATATTGTTATCACAAAAAATATTGCACAAATTCCCTTCCTACAAGTTTCACACCAGCTAACTTCCGATCATCTGCCTGTCAGATTTACTTATTACGGCTTTGAAAAAAATATTCCACTTAGAAAAACCACAAACTGGGATAAATTCATTCATTCTCTGGAAAAACTACCAGCGCATCCTGCTTTAGCCGATATTACTGACATTGAGTATCAAATCACTAAGGTGTATAATTGTATAAAAAGTGCTCTTGACAAATCTACTAAATATGAAGAACATAAAAAAGAAAAACTTCCGGATAACATTATTGACAAAATTAAGGACAAAAATCGCACCGCTAAAATTTGGCGCCGTACTGCTGATCCTAATATCAAAAGAATTCTTAACAGAAAAAATAGGAATATCAAAAATCTTCTAAGTGAATACAGATCTGATAGTTGGAATAATTTATTAGACTCAATGGACTTCAACCCTGATACAATGTGGCGTATTGGGAAAGCGCTCAGAAAAACTCATAGCGACAACATTGGACCGTTGCACACCGATACTGGAATCGCATATTCTGAAAAAGATATGGCAGAAGTTCTTGCAACGCATCTTGAACAAACCTTCACGACAAATAACTCACAAGATGAAGATACAGAAGAGGAAGTTTTTAATTTCATTATTCACCTTCCTGATAGAACAGATGGACAGCATATTGGTTACACCTCGCCCATTGAAATTCAAAACATTATAAAAAACCTGAAAAATAGAAAGGCCCCCGGCTACGACGGGATAACAAATAAAGTGCTCAAAATTCTCCCCAAGGGATATATTGTTCTAATTACCAACATAATTAATGCCTGCATAAGGCTTAACTATTTTCCGCAGCAGTGGAAAATGGCACATATCATTACTTTTGTTAAACCTGGCAAAGATCCAAAAAATGTTAACTCTTATCGCCCAATTAGCCTGCTTCCAAGTCTTAGCAAAGTTTTTGAGCGAGTTCTACAGAAACGGCTGACCAGACACTTGGAAGATAGAGGGATAATTCAAAATGAACAGTTTGGTTTTCGCCCACAGCATAGCACAGTACATCAACTTCTCAATGTTACTGAATTTATTGCCGATTCCTTTTCCAAAAAGAATACTATTGCAAGCGGTTTCCTAGATTTAGAAAAGGCATTTGACAAGGTGTGGCATGAGGGACTCCTCTTTAAGCTACACCTTGCTCATCTGACTATAAATTTTATCAAACTAATGCAAAGTTATCTAAAAAATCGCAATTTTCATGTCAAAATCAATAATACTTTATCCTCAAGAAAAAGAATCAAAAGCGGCGTCGCCCAGGGAAGTGTTTTGGGGCCAATTCTCTTTAATATCTTTACTAATGATATGCCAATCCCACTAAAATCAAAACTTGTGAAATATGCAGATGACACCGCTATTTTTACAAAATCTTTAAAACCACAGTTTGCAGTAGACAAATTAGAAGAAGCAGTTAACATCATCGCACATTACCTCAAATCTTGGAAACTTAAAGTCAATCCGACTAAATGTCAAATTCTGCTCTTTAGAAGGTATAGAAAATTTACTCCAGTAAACGTAAATACAAAGATAGAAGATCAGCCACTCCCCGTCGTCAATAGTACTAAATACCTGGGTGTCATTTTCGATTCACAACTCTTCTTCAAGGAACAGACTGCATATGCCTTACGGAAAGCTACAGACGCAAAAATGGTTCTGTACCCCCTCATCAAAAGAGACTCAAAATTAAACATTCAATTAAAGAAAAGAGTTTACATGATGCTGATTAGACCGACACTACTTTATGCAATTCCCATATGGGCTACAGTGTTCAAAACGTACAGGACACAAGTTACAAGTCTTTCAAAACAAGATTCTAAGAGAAATAGTTAATTCTCCTTGTTCGTTCGAAATTTGCAAATACACAAAGAATTAAAAATCAGACCAATTGCTGACCAAATTATTTCAACCTGCCACAACTTTTATAGTAAAATTGAACAGTCTCAATATGATCATATTAAGGAACTAATCAATTATGATCCAACACTTGAAAATGCTGCTAAGCGTCCTAGGAGCATTTTTCATAATCCAAGGTGGTGAAACTTGTAAATAGCTGTACATACTGTAAATATTTCCCCACTAGAGACTTTTGTGTTTTTTTTTTTCAACTTATTTAGGACTTAAAAAAGCTCAGTGGATTATTACTTTATATCATTATTTTCAAGAATTTTATATTTTATTAGTGTTCCTATAAAAAGACTTTGTTAGGGACACACAAACTGAATTAATTATGTGTGTTTCACCATCCCGCCTTCTAAACTGTGACTTATGCTGAAATATTGTGTCTTTTAAAATTATAAGTGTTTCTTAAAAAGTGTGTTTATTCCAGAACTTTGTACAGTGTGAACTGTTTGTGAATACTGTTAATTTATATGACTTTAACATTTCTCGTACGAGAACTCTTGAAATTCACCAGAAGTATGTTACTGTTGACTTATTCCTCATTTGAGCCACTCCCACCAGTATAATTACGATCCATTTCATTCTGAACCTGTTTCAAAAGCATACTTAATTTAATTACTTAATATTTATTTTTTCAAATGCTTTATTAAGCATACTTTTCAGCTAGTTATATCTTTTGTCACAGCTAGAACAGCTCCCAGATGCTTTTTCACTCTACATACCTTTGTATTTGCTTCAGCTTCGCCTAGTAGGCGGGGCGTTACACGCCCATTTTTCATTATATATACGAACGCCTAAGGGCATTTTTTTCAAAGCGGTGGTTAAAGCAGCAGAGGCTGCTGACTGCCTCCTAACCATTCAAAAGACAAAGACAAATAAAAATATATGAATCAAAATTATAGATTAAACTATAAACATTAATTCTTCCTCTCTATTCTAAAATCGTAATAACTTCTTTCACATTATCTTGGATTTATCACAAAACGATGATTTGAAGAGCTGAATTAAATTTTCCATTGCGTTTTGAGGCTGCAGGAAACTATCCTACCGGCTTAATTGTTATAATAAAAGCAAAGGAAATGACGGAGCACTGTAGATGCGTAGTTATCCTATATTGATGAGGAAGTAATCTGATTGCGTCGTAAGCTAATGTGTTGACTTCGTAAATAAAACTTGGCAGTAGAAGCGATTTTAATTCCATTTTTATTTCCATTGATATTTGTGGCCACAATCACTTGGCGCTCTAGTCGTGCCTTTCCACAGAAGATTTACATTTTTGATAGTGTTGAGATAGAAAGCAAGCCAGCGAAATTACATCTTAGGACAGTAGAGAACAAAAGCTGAAGTGCGTAGTTATGCAAGATGGAGGCACGCGAAGAGAAAAGTTTCAGTTTACAAGGACAGTTTCAGTTCCCAATGATTACGTCATCAGAGCTGCGCCGATCATAGAGTGATCTAGAAATGACGCAATGCAAGAAGTTATTACGATTTTAGAATAGAGAGGAAGAATTAATGTTTATAGTTTAATCTATAATTTTGATTCATATATTTTTATCTAACATATATATATTTATACAGTACAAAGTCGAGGTCTGGACTCGTCGGGACTTCGCGATCCCAGATTTGAGATTTTTCCGGATATTAGATCATTTTAAATCTACTAAGATGGCACGTAGAAATTAGAAAATTGAAAATATGAAATCGTGATTTATGAAATAATGAAGCATTTATGATTTAAAGGGTATCAAAATTTACAAAAGAAAAGAGCTTAATATTTATATGTTTATTAAACATTTCTTTCAATGTGAGTTGTTTGATTTGTTTTCTCTGCTAATACTCTAGACTAATACTATAGACATATAATTTCTTGTTCAGTTATTAAGTTCCATTGTTCAAGTCCTGTAATTGCTGTGTCGAAAATTCCGAATAACTTGTCAATCAAAATTTTTTCTCGTTCAGTAACCTCTCTGTTACTTTCTTCACTATCGGTAGCTGTATTTTCTGGATTTAGAAGCATACTACGGATTTCGCCCTCCGTTAATTGATTGATGATTGGGCATTGTCATCGCAATGAAAAACTTCTGTTTAACTTCGCTAAATTCTGCCGCCTGGTGCGGCCATGCGAGCTCTGGCGCTGGTTCTGGCTTTATGTGAATAACAAATCAGTTATTCTTAATTCAAATAGCACTAAATATAATCGTTTGTCCTATGAGTATCATTAACAAAATCTATTTTTAGCATAAGGAAAGAAATTTCTGCTAAAACTCCCCTTGTCAACATTTTAGCGCATTAAACTTAATCTGTAATCGGATAATACTCTGTTATTCGGCGTCGCTGCATGATTCATCACTCAAGTTGTCATCCGTTGATAAACATGCGGTGATGAAAGCAAAATGCAATAAATAATGATTCGCGGTTTCAGCATCAAAGATATAAAATATTGTTGGTGTAAAATTAACAAATGTTTCGGTTTGAGATTATGCCAAGCAGATACGCAGCTATGGAGTCAAGTTACTAATCACACAAATTTATACTAAAATAATTATTTCTTCAATAATGAGATATTTTATTTAGCGCCAAACTGAGATTAAGAATCGGGATTTCCGGCATGTTTTTTTATGATGAGGAAAAAAATCTAATGCGCGTGCGTAAAGCATACCCCTTCCTTCAAAAAAGGCCCTAAAAAATTGGTTGGTGGTGCTTTGAGATCGGATTTTAGATCATTCCAGATATTGCATGTCCAGATCTCGGATTTTGTACTGTATATATATATATATATACACATCTTTTCAAAATATAACTTACCAGTATGGATTCACTCTTTTAAAATAATTCTACTTTAATCAAACTTAGGAGATAATATAATCAATTAATCAATATTGCTTAGGAAATAAATTATATAAATATATATAGTAAAAAATGTATATTTTCACTATTCAAGTATTCACTGTGACAAGTAATCTTATCTTGTCACATGAACAGGCCTCTGTGGAAAGGGGCTTCTCTGTAAATAAAGCAATTGAAATTGAAAATTTAAGTGACTCATCATACATTTTTCAACGCACAGTATTTGATCACATAAAATTTTCTGGAGGTGTTCTTAATATCGAAATTAATAAAGAAATGAGATCAGCAGCAGCTTCTGCAAGAAGTGGAGTTCGTTATTTAGAAGTTCAGTATTTAAAAGAACAAAAATCTTTAACTAAATCTGAAAAATTTAAAGAGGAAAAGAAATATTTTAAGGAAGAAATTGATTATATAAAGCAGAAGAACAAATTTCTTCAAAGGGACATTAAAGATGTTAATGAAGAAGTAGATGCTTTAGCAGATGAAGCTGAGACCAGCAGGAACATTGATTTGTTTATCAAAGCAAATGAACTTAGAAGAATAGTTAAAGAAAAGGAAATAGACATAAATAAATTAGATGTTAAAATAGCTGAAAAGATTTCAGGTTTAAAAAAAGCACAAATGTTTTGTATCTTTTATTGTACAGTTTATTATTCTAGTATCTTTCAAAAAACCAAGGAAATAAGTAGTATGTTTACAAATCAGTTATTTTAATCTGCAAAATATTCTTACATTGTGATTATAATAGTAGTTGACTGTGTTTAAATAAATATCAAATAAGTTAAATAATAATCATGCAAATCTCTAAAATAGTGACTGTTATTAGTGTAAAATACACTTATACATGTTTTTCAATAAATTATGTACCTAATTTAATGTTATCTACTTCATAACTTGTAGGGAGTTAGTTTAATTTTCAAAATTGTTTTATGGTAAGTATTAAATTGAATTTAATAATAGTGCATAATACACACTTCTGTTAGTTTCTTAAGTGAAATTACAAGCATGAAGTCGGTTGTATGGATAATTGCTTTATTCTATTCATTTTTTTGTTTGCTTATAGGTCCTTAATTTTTTCTTTGATGGTCCTTAAAAGTCCTTAATTTTCATGTAAGGAAATGTGTTCGAACCCTGTGGATAAGTACGTTGCTTTGATTGAATTTTTATAATAGAATATATTTTACAATGATAAAGCAAACTCCAATGTAAAAGGCTTCTGAAAATTTATGATGTTACCTATAGTATAGCGTTCAGCATTTCATATAATCTTATATGTGGATTACCTGTAGTGTTCAGCATTTCATATAATCTTATATGCAGATAGTAATATTAAAATAATGTTTTCTTATTACAGAAGGTGGTCAGAATATGCAGTTATATAAAATACACTTTCAAACTATATACATAATAGTGTCAACGAGTAAAAAGTTAACGGAACTTAAATATGCTATTTAATCACTAAGTAAATTTTTACACTTCAGGATGCCCTAACTCGTTTGAATTTCCAAATATTCTTAATTTATCAACTTTTATCATAATGCTAGCTGATGTTTAAGTGTACAGTGTATATAATATTTCTTACGAGGACATTTCTAAGTTTAGCTCAATCTTTGTTAATAACTTATTATGGTTATTCCCTCTTTAAAATTCAATGACTGTTAAAAAGTTTGCTTCAGGAATCATTGCTATTTTTTCAGCAAAAATTGTGTTAGCATCATCACTGCTGTTCTGAAAACCATTTTACTTTGTTGAGATATATTTGTAAGGGATTATTTCTCGATGAAGGTAAGTCTTATATCAAGTATCAGGTGCTTCAGTTTTTGATACCACTTGTAGACAGGGACCTCATCCTTTCAAAATCCCTTACACCTTATGCCAACAGGTCGCCCTTTGACTGCTAGCAGCAAGAATTATGCAGGCAAAACTAGTCAGTTTTTCTGTCATAAATTCAAAAGTGGGGTAGGGTTTAGAAATACACCCCCAAGCTCGGTAAATGATAGCTGGAAATAACAGGCATTTTTTAAGTAGATGTGAGTGTGTGATCAAGAGGTTTTAATCTAAAATCTGAACATAATTTTTTTTTTTTTTTTTTTTTTTTTTTTTTTTTTTTTTTTTTTTTTTTTTTTCGTTGCTAGAGGCGAAATTCGGCCTCTTCATCACTAGGTGCTGATAATGATGGAGGTGAGTCTTCCAGTATAACTATCTTATTGATTCCAACGATAGCTTTGTTATGTTTATTCTTATATGCATCATTTTTGTCTTCTTTTGAACACTTAGTTCTTATTTTCAAGGCAAAAACCTTATCTACTCCACTCATTGATGAACTTGTATGATCTTTTTTTGACCTAAGAAAATCTTTATCTTCTTGTGATACACTAGTCATGTCAATCACATTTTGTTGGGAAATGTCAAATAATTTGATGAGATCACCTTTCCAAATCTTCTATTTTACATTTGCTTTATCTGTGTTTCTTGATTTCTCTTTACTCAGATTCTGATATTCTTTGTACAGCTTCTGTATTTACCAGTACTGATATTCTCCTCCATCTTAGGGATATTTACTTTTCTCTACACTTCCTGTAGTTTAGTTTATAAATTGCCCTATAAATCCACATATATTTATGCAAGATAAAATAAGACGGCTATGCATCCAAATAATTGGCAACCTTAAAGTTAACTATTCTAAATTTGGTGTTCTCCCCCTAAATTCATTTGTTCTCCCAAAATAATTTGATATGTGTGAAAATAAAGATTGGTGATTCTTAAATTTCAGCGTGTTAACTTTATCTGTATGCCTCCACCCTCAACCATGACAACTATCGAAAGTAAAAGGGAGGGGCGCTGTGATCACGTACGATGGAGGCAGGATCTTGGAAGAGCTCCTGAATTTTCAAAGATGTTTTCCGGAAAATCTTCATTTATTTCAGAAAATTTTTGCGAATATCCTCTGCATTGTCTCGTTCTCAAAGCCGGGAGTTCTTCTGTACCTGGGGGGTCTTGTCTTCCTTGCAATCTTTTGCATCACTAAGACGGAGCGTTCAGATAAGTAGAACTTCTTTTCTCTAAGCTAAATCAAATATCTGTCACTAAAGTACCTTTAAATTCATTCATTTATTATGATCATTATTATTACTATGCTCATTTTATTATGTTCTGGCATTAAATACTTAGTAATTGCTTTAAATCATGTGGTTCTTTTTGGTTACCATCTCGTAGGGACGCTATCCTTATCAGTAGCCCTTATCAGTAGTGTTAGCCCTACCCATTGGGGCCCCTTTGAGGAATGTCTCGAGAGCTAAAAACACGATCTCGGGTCTCAATGAATGTACAGAGTTGTAGTTTTTGCTCCTTTAATCTATATTTGCTATCTATTTAAATTAAAAGCATGTATTAATACAGTGTGCCTCAAATTGATAAAATAGTACACATATAATAAATTATGACCATTAACTTAATAAATAAATAAAATGCTTATTTTTTTAAAAAAATTAATTAATAATAATAATAAAAAAACTCCGTAATTTATTTACTTATTTATTTTTGCTTATATGTTCTCGCCTTGTTTTGGATTTATGATTTTATCTGATGGTGTTTTCTGAATATATAAATATGTTGGAAACCGCAATAGATGATGTTACTTAGTTTAATGTATAACTTTGCATGATATTATATGTATCTTGATCTTATGTGTCTTCTGTTACTGTGTCTCAAGGTAGAGGCTAATATTGGTTTCCATGTAAAAAAATAAAATTTTAAATTTTAGTTTCCCTGTTATAGCAAAAGTTAGCTTCTAAACTTGACTTATACTGTTATGTGACTGTACCCCCAAAATTTATTATTTTATTATTAATTTTCCCCATCTTTACCTCTATTCAGCTTTACAAAACACACTCATTACACACACCTGGAAGACTGTATTTAATGTAAATGATAACAACTTTGACTACACTCATGAACACAATCCTGTTTTTTTTTTTTTTTTTTTTTAACAAAATTCTCTTACTTCCTTTCCTTTTCTTTCTATAGGCCCTTTTTTTTTTTTTTAATTATAAATAAATTTTTTTTTCCTCTCCATTACTTTTGGGCCATTTATTTTTTACTTTATTTTGTCCCATCTTTTCTTCCTGGCCTTTCGAACTCGTATAAAATATACGAAGTTCCTTTTTACTCTCCTCTGAAATACGAAATTGCCCCCCTTTCTATATACACGCGACGTTAAATACAGACTTATTCCGTGCTTTTCCCCATGATAACAGTTAAGCTGCGCATGCGCAAAAATATAGGGTTACTTTAAATGTGTCATATTTGGCGCTTTGTCGCAAAGAAAATAATTTCAATTATTTAAGAAAAGGAATAAAGCATTGCCGAGAAAATGAATGATTCGTACTAAGTTTATATGTAGATTATATAACTTTCTTTTAATTAATGTTATTTATCCTCATCTTTAGCCTTTAATCCAAAAAATTGTTTGAAAATTTCAGGCTGTTTATGTCAGAGGATATTAAATATCGTTTCGAAAAGAAAAATAGTGTAGAAAATTAACAAACTTTTGAAGATGCTTATGATTAATTTATGGTTTTTTCCTCATATAGTGATAAACTCGCATGAAAATAAAGTAAATAAAAAAAAAGAATCGTTTGCCTGAAAGAAAAAATTACTCATGTATTGAGTAGTAAACTTGGAAACCTTTTTTCAATCAAAATTTTATGTCAGTATGTATGTTACAGTAAACCAAACAGAAAATAAACTACTTTCAGGAAGTAAATATGCATGATTTGTATGTATAGATAATAAATCAAAATATATTATATACATTTTGTATACATACATTTCTGAACACATACGTTTCTGAATGCAGTCAGAAACGTGTTTAAACACTAACATGCAGAACTCAAATACAATATTAACTTTCCTCAATAAGTTGAACTTTACATTATTTGAACTTTTTAAACACTCTGTTTAATTTCAGTTCATGAAAAACTATATTTTTCTGCACAATTAAACTTATTTTGATTGTAGATAATTTTGTAGTTTACTTTTGAGTTTTTTTTCTGCAGATAAATTAATATAAGTAGCCACACATATTTCCATAAGATTTTATTCCTTATATATATATTGCATAACATCTGAAAGTACCAAGAATGAGCCCTGTAAAGCAGAGTACTTTTTTAAAAATTTATAGTTTAAATTAAGGATTCCCAGCCTTTTTCTTCACTAAGCCTTTTATATTTTTCTCTATAATATATAGCATACAACATAATAACAATACAAATAATTGTGCATACAAAGCTTAAAGATTATAGAACTAGACTAAGAATATGCATAAAAGATTTGGGGAAAAAAACTGGTTTTTTTAAGGTTTATGCTTTATTATTATTTGAATTCTTATTATTTTGAATTTTAGAGATATAAACAAGATGCAAAATAAACTTGCAAAAGATGCAAAATCACAGATTCTAATTGCCCCAAAATTCAATTTTAATAAATGTTATGGCTGCACTTGATGTATTGAAATATATATATATTTTTAATATTTGGCATAAAACTGCTTAATTCTTAAATCAGCTCATTTAGACATATTCAGCTAATTTCTTGTTTCCTGTAGAAAGTTATTGACTTGACTAAAGCTTCTCTCCAGTAGGTAACAGGGAAAAAAATTCTATAATATTAGTTTGGTAACATCTTTAATTTTGGGATATTTCTCTTGGATGATTTATAAATTACCAAACTTAGTGCACTCATATGTTTTGAATATGACTTGATTTATTTGTATATAAGGTTTTATATCATTAAAAAATTAATTATATTTTTTTATTAATACTTTTTTTTTTTTTTTTTTTACAGTCAGTGGGATTTTGATTGTGCTGATCAATTGTCATTGCATATTTGGATATTGAATCGTTGACCATCATAGAGCCCCTTTAAAAATTCATCAACTCAAATGAGAAACCCTAGTCTAACTAATAAATATTATTTTAAAACATTTTTAATATTAGAATTCATTTTAAAGTGCTAAAGGTTTTGCACAATATCTCTTCATAAACCATTTTTATAATACCCAGAGGCGTAGCTAGGTTTTTCAGCACCAAGGGACAGCTAAAGATCTGGCACCCCTTTCTGTGTGCCAAGAATGAAAAACATTTCATTCTAAAATTTTGTAACATCAGTTTGGTGCCCCTGGATGCTACGCCCAGGGACAGATGCACCTCCTTGCCCCACCCTAGCTACACCACTGTAATAATCTTTTGGTAATTATTTTAAGTAAGATGAGATTAGATTGGAATATGGTAAAGCGCTTAATATTTCTATTGAGAATAAAGGCATTTGTGGAAGACTTTTTAGGCAGAATGTAAAAAGGACAAAGTTGAGCCAGCCCATTTTTTTGCCAAAATATAATTAATGCTAAACCAATATTTCAAAACTTTAGCCATTCCACCATTTAAATTTATATCAGGAAATACTGCTAACGATAAAACTTAAAATAATTGCTCAAATTATTACACTTATCTCAGTATAAAATATGAAGAATGTATAATAAATTAAAAAATTTACAGGTTTGGATGTTGTATCCAGCAAAGAATGAAACCAGTCTATAATGCTCATATGACAATACTAACTAATGCTTATATATTTTTAATTATATCCAAAAAGTACATTTTTTCTATGGGATATCTATGAATGTTCTGAGGCAATATCAATAATGCATGGTACACTTAGATAAGGACTGAATTCAGTTTGGGCAATTCCTAGCATTAAAATTCGTGCCTTCTGGATTGATTTTCATTCCTGAATTATGTGTGATTGATTATTAATCCTATAATTACTGAATGACCTCTGGCATTAAATTCAGAAGCCTGTGGTTTTTCTGTCGTTGAATTTTCTTTGAATCTTCAGTTCTAGTATGGGCAGAGACCTGTTGCAGTTACAGGATTTCTTCAGTTAACATATGACATCAGATATTATTTTACCTCATAGGCTGCTTTAGAAATTATTATTATATATTTCCTCTTTTTCCCCAAAGCAGATTGTAAAATGGCATATTGAAGGAGTTTTCATGATGTCTGCACGTACATAGTATGTATCTTACAGAACTCAAAACTGATTAGCCACAGGACATTAAAATTTTGTGCAGTCAAAAGTCATTAATTTGGACACCCATAATTCGGACCTCAAAGCTACAAACTTTCTGCCCATGCGTCGCGTTCACACATGCGCGTAAGACTTTTAAGGCTGCGAATATGCATGTGCGCAATACGTTTACGCTTGCCCATTGAATGTATAACTGACGGTATAAGCTAAGCTAAAATTATCTAATTCAGTTAATGTTGCAGATTGCATTGTCCCTGAATCTTTGAATTAGATACGCCTTATTATTTTTTGCAGACTGTTAGAGCAATTTTATAAAAGTAAGCTTGAACTTTCGATTACGTCAAATAGAATTTCCGATATATATTTACTAATATATAAAGGATCTACAAAGCGAAAGTATGTTTCGAAGTTCATTAAACAAAAAGTGGAATTACTACAAAAAAATGGATATAGGCATATCCTTTGTTTATCTTTAACGCTGCGGCACGCAATGAATTGGAAGTTGATTTGTCAGCACTGTCTTTATCTTCAGGGCAGATGTTTTTATTTTATTTGGCTTATAATTCCTTACTAAATGTAGTATTTCATCTCGATGTACTCCGTCTTTGATATGATATAAATCAAATTCCTCGTCATTATAATTCGCTTCCGATAAAGAAGAAAGTGATACAGAGGTTATTGGAAACAAAAAAATTTCGATTGACAAATTAGTCGGTATTCTCGACACAGCAATTATAGGACTTTAACAGCGGAACTTTGCAACTGAAGAAGAAATTATGTCTGTTTATAGAATTAAAGAGAAAGTATTATCACATAAAACGAAGCAACTTAAACAACTTACATTGAAAGAAATGTTTAATAAAGTAAACAAATAAATATTAAGTTTTTTTTTTTTTTTTTTTGTAAATTTTGATACCCTTTAGATCATAATTGTTCTTTATTTCATAAATTATGGTTTAATATTTTTAATTTTATAATTTCTGCATGCCATCTTACCAGATTTAAACTGATGATCTATGATCCGGAATTGCCGAAGTCCCAACGAGTCCGGATTAACGACTTTTGACTGTATATAGGACTGCTATACATACAGTTGTGTTCCTTGCTTCTATTGCAATCAGCAAAACTGAATGTGTGTGTATATATATATATACACACATGCCTGTTTACCTGGCTTGAAAGTACTTCCCCAGCCTTTATTTTTTGCAATCATTGGTCGTAGTCATGTACTTCTAACCACAGAAGTGTTTTAAATAAAAATTATGTCTTAGCAGTATTAAATTTTAAAAAATTAATATTTGTCAACTAATGAAATCTTAATAATGTCTATGTAGTTAGTCTAACAATATTTAATGTCAGTTTACTGTTGTAAATATCCAATAATATTTAATATCAGTTTATTGTTGTAAATATCTAACAATATTTAGCATCAGTTTATTGTTGCAGCAAAAAAAATATATAATTTAATACACCATAGAAAGAAGTCATGTGGTATCCAAATTAGATTTTTAAAAATTTGGTGACTTAAATGGTATACCATCGCATTAGTAAATATGAATCTAGTAAGTGTTTACTTAGACATTACATGCACTAATGAGATTTCCATAACAATGAATTTACTAATTTTGGTGTAAATGTACAGAAGATACACACATATTATGTACATATAATAAATAAGAATGAGGAAATACCCTCTAGTCTGGATAGCATATGGTTTTCACAAAAACTGAAGTCGTACTTCACGCTCTTGTTTTAAATATTTACGTTCTGGAAAATTTTAGGCAAATAAAATGTAAAAAATTTATTACATTTTTTATACTCTAAGACAAGATCTCTGAACTTGGTGATCCTACTTATTCGAGAAAATGCTTTTGCAACCCTGAATATATATAAATTAGGAGTATGAATTAAAATATCTGGTGGTGATAAATCATACAAAAAAAAAAAAAAAAAAAAAAAAAAAAAAAAAAGGCTTCCATAATATAAGTAAATCTAATTTTACCATGTATTAAATACAAATATTCATATTGTAGTAATATTCATATATTTAGGAGTATGAATTAAAATATCTGGTGGTGATAAATCATACAAAAAAAAAAAAAAAAAAAAAAAAAAGGCTTCCATAATATAAGTAAATCTAATTTTACCATGTATTAAATACAAATATTCATATTAATGGGTTACAGCTGATTGAAAAGTAATTAAGGAGAAATAGAAAGCAATAATATTAAATGGTTTTGCAAAAATTCCTTCTGTTACGGAAAGCATAAAGTCCACAAAAAAAGGTGATCAGATTGTACATTTCGATAATATATATATTTACATTTCAAACATTAATAAAATGGTTCAAAAATAATCTTAAAAATATGTCAATACCCTCTGTATTTTTATTTAACATCAAATTCAAGACAATGTTTATAAGATAGTCAATAAATTATATCTGTAAAAAATAAATAAAATAGAAGTTATTTGTGTGTAATACAGCCTTATTTTACATGATTTATTTGGTTTCTAAATTCTATAATTCATAGAACGTTTGCAGTGAAGTAAATGTCTTTCAAATATTAGTGATGAGATTTTAAATGCTTTATGTGCATTCCTCTTATTTCATGATACATATTTAAGCAATACTCTGACTCAGCTCACACATACTGTAATATTTCTTAGCTGATGGTAACTACAGCAGTTATAACTGACAGTAGGGAATATAAACATTATCTTTTACATAATTCACAAAAGAAAAAAAAAATCATTGGGCATTATGCTGGGAGAAATCTTTGGCGATCTTTAAATAGTGCTAAGTAATGTTGACCAATCCAACAATGTAATAAACCATCATTCAGGTAGATGGTTATCTCACTGTGTCAATAACATGCTGCCCAGATGCGATTGATTGTCGTACCAAAGGGCCCAATTTCAAATCCCTGAAAAGGCATGAATGTTTGTATTCAACTTGAGTGCCCCTACATAGCAAGGATGCACTCAAAGTACATGGTGAACTGGTCTTGAGAGGCTGGCTCGTACTGCAACCTGGGATGATTTCCTTCAGAACTTAATTCGGGATGGAAACTTGACAGTTAGCAAGGCTCAGCAATACTTAATATGATTACTTGAATGCCAGCCTTGCTTCAACCTGTACTTGTGTCAATAAGGTGCTGACCAAACAGGCTAGTAGTTAGTGATGCTGACTGCCGTTACCAAAGGGCCCAGGTTCGAATCCTGGAGAAGGCATGGATGATTGTAAGCATAGTGTCTGTGTGGTAAGGGATCACTAAACACACAAAGCAAGCTAAAATCATCTCAAGAAGTTGGTGGTAGGGGATGAGGGGCAGGAGACCATCGGAATTCCATTTAGAGTGGAGTTTAGCAATCAGCAAGGCCCCATAATACCTACTTGAATGCAAAGGTGCCAGTCTTGCTTCAACCTGTATGAATAAGGTACAGCCTTATCTTACTTGAAAATGAATTATTTTTTTGATGAAATAGCAATAATTGTGATAAATAGTAAAGTAAACATTTTCACCTCAAACTACTGCAAGAAGCCATCAAAATAAATTACTAGTCCAAGCAATTGATTCAATAAGCTACAGAATAGTCTTAAGTGATAAAAATACTGTACATATTTTTTTTATTAATACTACATATTAAGCTTTTGTGATAAGTTATGTATGGTAGTAAATGAAGAAATCAAGACTAGAATCTCATGCACATTTCATATATTCAGTTTTTTCAATATTTCTAGGGTACTGATAAAATTAAATTTATAATATTTGTCTAAGTTTCTGAAAGTACTGTGAACACAGAGAAAATTTTACAGTATATTAAATGAGGTGCATATATGAATTAAGCAGTTCAAATATTCACTTTTGGAATAATTTATTAATGAAATATTACAGATGATGTAATATATACAATAATATAATTAGATACTAATTATCATGACATATGAAAACTGGCAACACGTTCTGAAGAATAGTCTTGTATATATGCTGAAGAGAGCAGTCACTTGGTGAGGTATTGAGATCAGAGGCACATTTTATTAATCTCTTGAAAGTCATATTTAAACTTCAGTTGTTCCAGCTGAGGTCAAGGATATATGAACTGTTTTACAAAACGAGTACTTCTTAAATGCTTTTCTAGATCCGATTCTGTTTTTACATAAAACTTGCATATAGTTGTTCAGACCTAAAATATAAAGGGTGAAAAAGGAAGTATGTAAATAACTGATAGGAGCAGATAAGTAATAATTAAAGATACCTATAGATGTAATGCATAAAATTAACATAAAAAACACTAAACTCAAATATCATATAATAAAATCAAACTTGCCAATGAAGTAAAGCTACTAATTTTCATTTAATGATTTAAATTTACCTTCTATTTAATAAAGAGTTTGTATATTTTAAAATTAAGGGGGAAAAAAAACTATTTTCATACTATTTCACATGTTTAGCAGCATAAGGATGTTCTTCATGACTGATAGCAAAATTATCACCAATGATCTCAGATTCGATGATTTGTTTTTCTTCGTGAGTTGGTTTAGACAATTTATTAATTTTTTTATTCTTTATTTTCTTTGTACGAAAAAATGACCTCTGGGATAAAATTTTCCTTTTCTTCTCGTGATCCGTAGATAAATGGCAACTTTCAGATTGTAATGTCAGAAATTCACTTATATTTTTTAACATTGAATTTACCTCCCCAATGACTTCCCTTTTTCTGTGAGAATTTAAATTACATATTTGTTGTTTAATTTTTTCCAACATCAGCTCTGTCTCACTTATATCTGTTTCAGGATTATGAGATTTTAATGAATTAAATATTCCGGCTGTATTTAACTCATTTGCATTTTTATTTGAAAATGGCAATATATTTTCATTTGAAGATGGCATTTCTACTGTATTATTATTTGAATGTAGTAAATCACTTTTTGAACCAATTTTCCGCACAACCAAATGAATATGTTTGCATATAACATTCCGTATCAAAAAGTCTAAACAAGAACAATTTACAGCATGAATGCATACGTTGCATAAAATACATTTTATGTGACACTCGCAGGTAAAGTCATTAATGCTAACTATATAATTGTGTTCTGATTTTGAACTTTTAACAGAATATAATGATTTATCTTCTATTTCTTTCACAGAATTGAAATTCATATCAAGACTATTCTTATGCCGATTAGAAATACATTTAATTTTATTTGAAATTTTTCCTCTTTCTAATTTTGTCAATCTAGCAATTGCTTTAGTTTTCACATATTCAAAAATTTGGTAAAGACAACTATCTAGGCGGTGATTTACTTTAGCTTTGAGGAAGTTGTATTTAAAATCTCTATGAAATGCTTCAATATGCATATTTGTATTAATGCCTGCATTTAGTCTGTAACAGGCAGCAATTTCTGTCAAACGGTGACTGTACGTACTTAAAAAATATTTGCCAAATAATGATACATTGTCATCTGAATCAAACATACATGATAAATGCTTAAAAATTATCTGAAATTTTCTTTCATCTTTTTCACGAAGTAAAACTATAACAGATTTATACACTTGACATGCAAGTTCCTTATCTTTGATTAATGCTTGTATTTTTACTCGGATTGCTTTTTCTACATGCCATGCACAAAGCAGTTTCTTTGGTCCTGCACCAAAAATGTCTACCATGCATTGTAGAATGCAGGAGCGTCATCTGACATAAAAATTTTAGGGGTAAAATTTTCCAAAATTTTTCCTTTAATAAGTGAAAAAAAAATCTTTAGCACTGATTTATCTTCTCGATTGCAAATACAAAAGGCTACTGGGAAACCCTCATCATATTCATCTACAACTAATAATGTTATTAAATTAAATTTATATTTATTAGTACCATGTGTTGAATCAACACACACAATACGTTTTCCAAAAGTTTTTAACATTGCTAGCTGAATTGGATGTTGCAAAGCAAAAAAAAACATCATCTGTATTTAAATCTTTGAATTTCCCTGTTGCTTCAGTACCTTGAAACTTATAACCTAGAACAGGGTTACTCATTTCATCATTTGACAACTCATTCAAAAGAAGGGCAACACTAGTTGCATCATTTTCATGCCTTTTAAAATCACAAAGATTCATTGCACTTTGAATATTATATATATCCTGTCTGTTAACTAAATGAAATCTACTAGGCTTAAGAGATGTTAGTAATTTATCTTGAATGCCTTTAAGAATTTCATCAATACTAACTTTTTGTTCCAGTTTTGATGCTATCATTTGTTTTTCATTTTTTGTTAAGTATAACAAACCTATATTTTGTTGGTGACCATAATGTTGTGGGAAAAGCTCAACAGATAAGATTCCATCATTTTTTAAAGTTACTGTCATTGTACAAGTACAAGAGAACCCAATTTTCTTTGACTTTGCATTCATTCTAATATTTTCACTTTTTACAGTGTGGAAACCACTACGGTGACAATAAAAATACTGTTTGTGCTCATTATCAATACACTCTTTTTCACCATTTTTTTTAACAAAATTTATATCTTCTAGAGCTTCATAACTGTTTTTCCAATCCTTAAATTCTTCTACTGTTTGGAATTTCAGAACTTGTTTTGAAAATAAAATGCCATGGCAAATTGTTAAATGTTGACGCAAAGCTTTAGCAAACCGAAAAGACTGTTCACAATTCTGTTCAAAGCAAATGAAGCTTGTTTTTGAAGTACCTAGAGGGAAAAAAAAATGGTTGAAGGAGGGGTAAATATTAATTTTAACCCTTTAACTATGAGTAAAATTATATGCGACCATACCAGCAAATGCAAACATTTGTGAAAATTAAGATTTTGCAAAATTTCTTTATTCATATTACATTTAGCTTTAGAGAGGTTGGAAGTGTAACCAGCAACTTTATTTAAATTCTTAGGAGTCAGATTCAGGAGACGCATTTTATCCCTGACACACATCAGCTTGATGGCTATAAATATATCAGCAGAGAGTTGCGGTCAAACAGAACGCCCTCTCTCACCAAGATTCCCCTCATTTTATAATTCCACCAACTCATACCCCGATGCCCTCATTCTATTTCGCCCTGTTTTTAGCATTATATGAATTTTCATCAGCTATACTTTTAAGTATATTTAAGTTTTGTAATGTAAAAAGAACTCCTCCCCCTACGATCAGAGCTAAAATTGGGCCGGAGCCCACCGGTACTTCTTATTTTTTGTAAAAAATCATAATTCTAGCCGGAGTGCATGGAAGCCTTAAATAAGAAGGCTGCTGCACTTCTTTTATGTAACTGAATAACAATTTCCGTAGAAATTTTATTTCGAAAATTTTAATTTTAGCATTAAAATTATATTAAAAAATCCCTTATTAAATTTAATTTATCTCTTTACATTTAATTTTAATTATTTAATTACTGCAATAAATAATAATTATATAGCAAAATCTGCTCATCCCATGAATTCAGTGGACATGTGTTTTTCTTCCTTTATTGAGGAGCGCATCCCATTTTTTCCCTGTTTAACCATTGAAATAAATTATATACAGTATTAAATGTTTAGTTTACGTTTTGGCAACAGATATTGTTAGTTGTCCACTAAATTACGGCATTTGAAAGGCACGTGGTATTACTGCTCAAACTTCACTTTTTGCCGCTTTTTCTTACAGAAATGGCAGCTAGAAAACGTTCAGCGATTATCTTAATTATTTAATTAGATTATTGAATTATTAATTAGATTTATTGATTAGATTAATAATAAGATTTATTGAATCTGGTGCAAAGACTGTGAAGTTGGACTTTGCTTTGAACCCTGTTTTGAACTCTATCATACAGTCAAAAGTAGTTAAGCCGGACTCGTCGGGACTTCAGCGATTCCGGATTATAGATCATCAGTTTAAATCTGGTAAGATGGCATGCAGAAATTATAAAATTAAAAATATGAAACCGTAATTTATGAAATAAAGAACAATTATGATCTAAAGGGTATCAAAATTTACAAAAAAAAAAAAAAAAAAAAAGCTTAATATTTATTTGTTTACTTTATTAAACATTTCTTTCAATGTAAGTTGTTTAAGTTGCTTCGTTTTTTATGTGATAATACATTCTCTTTAATTCTTTAAACAGACATAATTTCTGTTCAGTTACAAAGTTCCGCTGTTCAAGTTGATTTCGGAATGATTAGAGAATCAAAGGATATGCCTTTATCCATTTTTTGCAGCAATTCATGTTTTTGTTTGATGGACATCGAACCATGCTTTCGCTTTGTAGATTATTTGATAGCTCCAGAATCGGAAATTCTTTTTGACATAATCAAAAGTTCAAGCTTACTCTTATAAAATTGCTCTAACAGTCTGCAAAACATAAGACGGTTCCAATTAGAAGATTAAGTAACAAAATCTGCAACATTAACTGAAATAGATAATTAGATAATTTTAGCTTAGCTTATACCATCCGTTATACATTAAATGTGCATGTGTAAACGTATTATGCATATGCGTATGCGTAAACGTATTATGCGCATGCGTTAATGCATGCGCAGAATGTTTATAGCTTTGAGGTCCGGATTATAGATCATTCCGGATTACAGACTTTTGACTGTATATAGATTTAAAATAGATACATATATATAAAAAACCCACAAATTTTGAAGCGATTTCGGTCCACAAATTGAGCGGTCAGATGGTTAATGAGTTTAAAAGTCATTTTATTTATTTATTGACTCTTGTTCCTCTTTGCTGGAGATCTTCTATAGGGCTTTAGCACTTCTAATTTTAGAAATTAAACCCTGCCCAATGTTCCTTTGCAAAATGTGGAAATAAAATGCATATCCTTTTTATCTTTCAACTTAAGAGCCAAAATTTTTGCATTTTCTTCAGCTTAAATTATTTGACAGCATTTAAGTGTTATAAATTTTGGAAAATGCTTTCGGTTTTTCTTGACTTTTTTTCTTTTAGTTTTCCCCATAATCCAATGCCATTTTCAACCAAATAGGCTGCCAATTTTCGGCTGCTGTACCAATTATCAGTACATAGGGGGTGGTTTTTCTTCCGATAATTTTCTATGAGCTGTGCCTGTGATGCCAAGTGGCAAGCATTATAGTGCCTGCAATGCCAAGTGTTTCATCTTGTGGTATATCTTTGATGCAACCAACGTAAACCAAAATTTTCAAAATAATTCTTGTTTTATAATCACACAACAAAAACAGTTTTAGTCAAAATTGATGTCACTTTGAAGGAATATATTGTTTGAATGATAACCTGCCTTTAATAACACAAAAGACTTATCACTACATATTTTTTGAAATGGTGAAAAATATGTAAAAAATTTGGCATTTAAATTTTGAAACACATCTTGAATTTTCCACGGCCTATGGAGTTTTCTTCTGGTTGTTTATAATTATCCGCAAATTTTTGTGTATCTGTTGCGAGTCATATATTTGCTATAAAAAAAAAACTGTTCATTTCATTGTATTTTTCGACCAGCACTCAGATATGGTACTCTTCTTCACTTGAGGCATCAACAAACTTAATGCTAAAAATGAGTAAGCCCCATCAATCATTGTGTTTACCTACCATTTTGTTTTGAGCCTTGTTACAGCATTCTGGTCTCTTGAACAAAATGCACAATATCTATTGGTTTCATTTGCAATTATTTGTACTAGGCCAGCATCAAAATATTTTGTGAAATAATCGTATTCCTCAGCATCGTCAGCCACATCAAACATATCACTAACTCCCGCACCTACACTGTCAAATTTATATGTTTCCGGTTGAAATTCGTCACAGTATCTTCAATGAAAACTTACATTATCCTGGCCACTACTATCACTGGATTCGATTACATTTTTCATCTATGTCGCTATTTCCTATATTTTCCTCGCCACTTTCAAAATCATTAGATAATAAGCTTCCAGTAGTACTAGTACAATTGATATCTTTGTCATTATTATCTTTAACTGCAAATATTACCTGTTTGTTTGCAGACGTTGATGGTTGATCCATGAGAGTTATATAAAACCACTATTTCTGAAGACAAAAACACACACACAATCTTGATGCAGCAACCTTGTTAGAACATACAAAATCTTGAAAATTTACTATTGGGGTTTACATAGCCCAGCCCCACTTACACGAGGTGTCGATGGATATAAACCAACCAAACTTATTTCAAAAGAATAAAAATGCACATAAATCTCAGAGCAGCAACCTTATTATAGTTCGACGGCCTCATCCATGACCCTGAGGGCAAGCCCACACGTGCCATTCGGATCAAATTATTCTCAAAATAAGGTTGAAGGATTGAGACTTTTCTTTGAGCATATAAATTCTCTCTTTGGAGAAACGACTTTCACACGACCTTTCATGTCACAGCAAGTAATAACTTTTGGATGAGTCTGTGTTTTGGCAGAATGCAGCCATGGTTGTGTTTGATACGGAAGAACTCTAGAACTGTTACAAAATGTATTATTGGACAGAGCCCAGCCATACTTATGCGAGATGTTGATGGACATAAACCACTGGATGCCCTGACAGGATTCCATTTTTTATATTGCTGATGATGCAAAAATGCAAAGAGATAGAATGTTTACATTGTATTATTTATTAAAAATAATCAGAAAGCAAAACAAAATTGACGATTTTTCGGTTACGATCATATAATTTGTTATATATTATGTTATAATTAGCCCTTTTTTTAGTTAAATTGGTATTGATAAATATGAATAATAAATTGGTTGATCTTTACATTACGGTAACTTGGCGATTTTTTGGCGAAAATTTGGCGACCAACTCCCCTACAGCAACCCTCTATTTTTTTTCCCCGCCGCCATTTTGTCTTCACGAAGTAAAGACGTTTCTTTTCTTCTTATCTACTGAACACTTCTTCCAACAATCTACTAGCCGAATTACACTTATGCTAGAAATTTTATCAAACAAAACTGCTTAATCATGACAAATATTCACTGCAAAATTCGGAAAAAGTGCACAATACCATACACCTTACGCGTTTTTCAAAATAACACATACACATAAACCATGTACACGCCGACTTATTTTTACTTAAAAAAACATCCCAGAATTGCACAAAAATGGCATTGCACACACTCTTCACTATATCCATGTACACTGCTTTTTTCTCATAAATTCGAAAAATTTCACGAAAATACATGACAATTTTCTCAATCTTTAAACCCGGTAAAAAGAACATATATGAAATTACCTGATCGCGAAAAAGTATTTACCCTTTACAAATATGAACATTTCCACATATAAAATAAATAAAATATCCAAAAACTTTTACCTCTAAATCATCTATTACATTATACACGTCACCAACGAATTCATACATGAAGCATTACAAATATTTAGTATCAAATATTTAAATTATTTCCATGCACATTTATTTCAACTTAAACGTAAACCAAATTCCTACAAGCATAAAATTCACAAAATAACTATCATTTCATTAAAATATCACTGAACCATGTACACGTCGACTTATTTTTACTTAAAAAAACATCCCAGAATTGCACAAAAATGGCATTGCGCACACTCTTCACTATATCCATGTACACTGCTTTTATCTCATAAATTAAAAAAATTTCACGAAAATACATGACAATTTTCTCAATCTTTAAACCCGGTAAAAAGAACATATATGAAATTACATGATCGCGAAAAAGTATTTACCCTTTACAAATATGAACATTTCCACATATAAAATAAATAAAATATCCAAAAACTTTTACCTCTAAATCATCTATTACATTATACACGTCACCAACGAATTCATACATGAAGCATTACAAATATTTATTATCAAATATTTAAATTATTTCCATGCACATTTATTTCAACTTAAACATACACCAAATTCCTACAAGTATAAAATTCACAAAATAACTATCATTTCATTAAAATATAATTAAATTCAAAAACACCACTTAAAATATACATGAGCACATACATTCAATTAATAAAAATTACCTTACAATCCTAATTACTTTAAACTAAATCATTGCTAATAACAATTTTCCCAATAATACCAAATTCCTTTCCACCTTACATTTCCAACAATGCATAAAAATAATTAAAAATACTAACTTACCTAATCTCCTTCAGAATCTTCATTACGTGGCGGATACACTTTTCTTCATTCTCTTTCAGAATCTTTAAAATCATACTTATTTTTCAAAGCAAGATACCAGGTAAAATAAATAACATAATAAAACATGTTTATTTCTCTCTCACACAACCTTAAAAAACATTTCTTACTATCCTTTTCAATACCACTAAATACCCATTTCGAATTCAATTTACTTACGGCCATGGAATCCAAAAATTCACAAACACTATTTCACACAACACAGAATAAAGCCAAATACAAAATTTCCAGATTTTTTCCCGATTTCCCCCCTTTTCCGATTAAAGAACCGTAATTCGTCCATTAATATCACATGACATATCCCATGATCTCTCATTTCCCCCACACAAAATAATGCGTAATCGGAACTCAGTACTGCTCACATTATTACCAAAGTCCCAGGTAGTAACCTTTATCGCCTCCAAAATGTCGCCAAACTACCAGTTACCGTAATGTAAAGATCAACCAATAAATTATTGTTGTTTTATAATCACTTATTAATGACAAAATGTCACACAAACGCTTTAAAACTGTAAATGTTTATATATAATTGCTGGAATGTGCGGCAGACTAGATAAATTGCTTATATATGACCACCATAGTTAAAGGGTTAAATGGAAAATTTATATTTGTAAAACAAACAAACATATAATGTTTTTAGAATCTAAACAACATTACTTACATGATGGATTTCTTGTAAAATGAATACTCCTTAAATGTCTTCCTAAATTTGATTTTGATGAAAATGCCTTTTCACAGAACTGGCATGTATGAGGAGCCATACCTAAAGTAAAACAGGTAGAAATGACAAAACATGTTAACAAAAAACAGAAGCTACAAGTCAATAAATACAAAACTATAATTTAAGACAACAGGAGACATAAATCTCTATTTATAACTGGTATTCAACACATTAAATTGAAAAATGAAATAAAAACTATCAAAACTTAAAGCCCTGCACACAAACATAATATTCATGACTCATAAGATATCTATTAAATACGTAAAAAAAAATTCTAAGACTGAACAAATTCAAAAACTACATTTCAAAAAGAGAGATCAGAAAATTTCTAAAAATATTAATAAGGTATTTCATATTTAATCTCCCTATACACTATTTTCATAACGTGCCCATTAAAGTAATAAAAAAAAACAAAGATAAAAAATATATTTTAATATATATATATATTATATATATAGTGCATGGACTTTAAATCTAATAGTAAATTATTTGTACACTTAATTCTTTTAGAGGGCCAATGAATTCAAAATCAGATATATATTTTTAATGGATAAATTTATCCCAAAATGTACAATTTCACAATTTTAATACTTCTAATATAAAAAATTAAAGACAATTTTTCATATATAAAAATAAAATAGTTTGATTATAAATAAAGTAATTACTGATCTAAATGCAACTTAAATCCAAAAATTTGCAGATGTAATCCTCATTCATAAATTTTATCAAACACATCCTTAAATTAAAATATTAAACATCTGAAATTTATTTAAATTAACCAATTTAGGTTCATAATCACTGAGCATACATCAAAAGACCCAAGCATACATACTCAATAAGCATACATCAACATATAGGAGTACATTGACACAATAAAGTGTGTATTTAAAAATTAAATGAGCTTACATAAAACAAAATTCATCTACCTAGATTTACAACTATCAGAAAACAGCTACAATTGTTGACGAAAAACAGTGTACAGATTTATTCTTTATCAACCTTAGGTCGAAAACAATTGCAAACATCAATAAAAAGAAATTGAAAGCAAATGCATAAATTTACCATAAACAGAAGAAATTAAGTAAACGTACTGCCTTTTTCAATAAAATGTGTTGAGATAATCTTCAATTACCCCTGGAAGATTTCACAGATAGCCTTTTTCAAAATCGAACCTCCGTATTTTCTGGCGGGAAAATGAAACTCCTTTGGCGCAATCTATGGCGAAATTTCAGACAGGGGGAAGGCAAGGATCAAGTCTGTTATTAATGTGACCGTTCTATATACCGTTCCTTCGCACCTATGCTTGATTTTTCGCCCATCGGTGCAAAAAGACTTATCGGGTGCAACAAAAGACATCTGTCTGTCTGTCGAAAGTAAAAGTACCAGTGTCTTTTACGCAGTTAAAATATCACATTTATTTCAAAGTCAATAGGATATGTATCTGCTGCCTCAAACTCCAATGGATCATCTAATTTGTTTTCAACATCAAAAAATGAAAGAGATTTAATGGAGTGTTCAAAAGTGCTTTGAAGGTCACTGAACTGCGTGTTAGCAGTATTCCTTCCTTCGTTTGTTCACGCAACGTGATTTATTTGCGACAAAAACTCCAATGGATACTCTGCTGCATGGTTTTTTTCTGCATCTTCACTAGTGGTGTCAAAGTCAATCTCTGCAATGTGATCAATGAAAAATCGTAGTGATGATATCTATTGAAAATTTTTAATGGTGTTCTTGCTTATGTGATCAAATATAAATATGGTGCTTCAAATATCAATCAGATATAAATATGGTTTTCAGTATGTTTATGTGCAAAGTGATTCAGTGTCGTGTTTCAGAAATAATTAGGTAAATTCTTCAGAAAAAGTGAATTATGATTATCGGTGCTTCGAAAAAACTTTGATTCAGTGGTGATTATTTTGCAAATTCTTCAGTGTTTAGTTTTCAGCAAAAAGTAAAAATTAATAATGGAAACTAGGTTTCGAACGAAATCCATTGCAGAAAAAGCCAAAATGGCTTCAATAAGTATGGACAAACCCCTGATATTCCTATAGATAAATATTTTTCACTGGTTGAACAAAAATCTGCCAGTAAAAATATTAATGACACAGACAAACCATTAGTGTTCTCAGAGTGTGCGGTGAGGCCTTATCATTTTATGTACGTGAATGTGTTGATTTAGATTGGGAAAACCTTAAAGATAAATTTCTTACTTATTTTTCTAGTGCTGACACTGTTACATTTAATGATTTTCTGGCTATTACTCTAAATTCAATGGCATTGATAAGTATTTCCGACAAAAGTTAAGATATGCATCTAATGTAAAATTAGATGATAAAATTATAATTGATGCTTTGAATTAGGGACTGATAGAGTAACAAAGGTTGTTGCTAACTGTGCAGAATGTAACGTCTACAGGAGTGGATATCTTTGGCGTGACAAAAGTGTTTCCAACCTCAAGTTCACCAAGAGATGCTAACAATACACCAAAAATTTCAATAGGCAAAATTTACAACCTAGATATCATCCCCCCAGACCATTTTATCCTAGGCAATATATCCCTCAGAATCAGGGTTGGAGGAATTTCCAGCGACGACAAGTGGCTTATAATTATCAGTTATTTCCTTCTTTAAATTATTATAAAGATTTTCATTCAAAGACTTTTTTTTTTTTTTTTACTGACATGAGTTTTTACACTATGTGTATCACTCCTTGCATCCTCTCTTTAGGGAGGATAGCACATGCCTGCTGTCCCCCTTGGAACACTCCTAACATCCCTCAAAAATTTTGTTTTTATTAAGAGATTCAGCTGTGGTTATGAAATTGACTTGGGTTATTTCTATTTTCTTTACCAGTCACAATCCTCTGACCATAGTGCTACCACACACACATTTTACATAATTTTTAAAACAAAATTTTTCTTTTCTTTCTTCTTATTGTAGGTTAGTATTCAATTATATTTTAATTAATATGAAAGATTTTGAAAGAAAAACTTTGACAATTTACAATGCCGAAAACCAGTTACCTTTTTCTTAGGAACAGAGGTTTTTTGATACATTGTACTTATCATCCCCCAACCATCAGCAAGCTGGTATGCTGATTTTGTTGTACAGGCCACACCAAGTAATTGTCAAAATATTATTGTGTTATTCAATTCGGCATATTATTGTTTTCATAGTGACTTTTCTATTGCATCAGGTATGTGTATCCACAATAAGAAGAACTTACTCAATTAATCATTAAACTGTTATATTATACTTCCACATGATAAGTTGGCAAATCAACGAAAATATTTTCATCAAGAAAGTTGAAAACATATGAATATTTAATTTGTGAAAACATTTTCCCTGTGGAACTATGTTCTTTAAGAGACTTTACAAAATTTACAACTGGGCATTCTGAAAACTTGGACTTAGAAAATTATATTTGTGTTAATTTATTATTTAGTTTTATTTAGAGATTATATTATTGTTGTAAATTATATGTTTAAGTATTTCATAATCTATGTATGAGAAACGTCATGAACAATGACGGCAGTGGCGGATTGGCCAAATAAATCGGCCCTGGCAGGGAAAAAAATATGTCGGCCCTAAGGCCCCATATGGAATGTCATTATACATATAAGTTGTCATTGTCATGTCATCATAAAAATAAAAATAAACCTTTGCAGAAAAGTAACAAACAGTGACTAAATAATTATATAAACAAAACAGCAGTTGATTCATAATTAGGTATTTAAATATTTGTCAATTCCAGGTGCATGGGCAAATATTTCCTGAATTATATCAATTTTTGCTTTAGCCAAAATATCTTTCTCTATGTTCATCAATAGCAATGACTACAAATTAGCTTGCTTTATAGTACTCCTTAATCTACTTTTTACAATTTTTAATTTTGAAAAAGCTCTTTTGCATTCAACTTTCATTATAGATAGTGTGAGTACAAACTTATAAGCAAAAGAGACATTGGCATATGCATTAATATATAAATTATATTTCAAGAGTATGTTATATACAGATAAAATGCAATTTTTTCAAATATTGTGTATAGCTTTTGATGAATACTCATTAATAGGTAGAACATTCTCTCCTTCTGACTTAATATCAGATTCGAAATAATGATTTTCAATTGAATATTTTAGTATTTCCCATTTAATTGCTAGGTTTTAATATTCATCCTTAAGATTATCAATTGTTACACCTGCATAGTGCTCTAATAATATAGCAAAATAGTTGAAAGAGTTCAATGGCTTTGAAAAGTGATGTCTTCATAAACTACTCTTTAAACTACATTCCACCGATTAAATTGTGAACCATTATAAAATTAAAGACAGTAACTTCGAATTGTTTGATAGAGCAATAGAAAATATAGTCAGACGATTCTTTGTCGTCCATTTGTTTCACTTTTCGGCATCTTCTAGCAGCTAGTTCTTCTTCTATAATTATGTCACAATCTAGCCTTTCTAGTTTACTATTGCAATCCGTTGCAAATGATTTTGATTTGTTATATGCTAAATCGAAGTTTCTAGCAATGGCTTTTAAAGAGCTTGTAGTCTTCATAATCATATTATCTGCCAGATGTAATCTAATCCTTTAGTCTGCAAATATTTTGTTACTGGCTCAGTATATTGAAATATTTTAAAATACACGCGAGCAGACAAAATTTATCTAAAAGTTTATATTTTATCCAGAATAAATTTTGACATTTGTGTATAATTTGAAGATATACTTTTGAGTAAAAGTATTAATTCTACGCATGCAGGGTGTAGTTCTCCTCACATGCAGGGCTGTCTCACCGATTCATCTGTGTTGATTCGATTGTTCGAGTTTCTTGATAGGCCCACCGGGCATCTGTCTTGGTCGCCTGCCAGCCCTATCCGCCACTGAATGACGGGACATAGTAAAACCTGCAGGCCATGTCCTTGATGTTTCCTCATACAATAAACTTTCTCTTGCTTCGCTAATACACTGCATTTTCTCCCAAAAGGCTCTTTTGAATGGAATATGTATGATATAATAAAATATGATGGCTATGCATCCAAATAATTGGCAACCTTAAATTAATTATTCTAAATTTGGTGTTCTCCCCCTAAATTCATTTGTTCTCACAAATTCAAGATCTTTCCACGTTACATAACAACCTAAAATTAACTCTATCGCAGCTTAGTTACACTTATGTACCTACTTGATATAAATGCTGCTTCGCAAGCAACTACGTCATTTCTTTTCTTAACTTCTGACCTGTCAACATCTCCATGCTGCTTATGCTTTCCTGTCTAAGTTGCTCACATAGTACTTTTAAAATCAGAGTACATAAAAATTATCGTATTTAACTGTAATTGGATAAACATCTACCAAAATAATTTGATGTCAGTGAAAATAAAGATTGGTGATTCTTAAAATTCAGTTTTGCTAGCTTCATCTGTATGCTTTCACCCTCAGCCATGATGACTATTGGAAGTAAAAAGTAACAGTGTCTTCTATGCAATTAAAATATCACATATACATATACACCAAACAGCCATTACATTATGACCACCCTCCATCTATAACAATGGGCTTGTCCAGAACAAAACCACTGAACGTGCGGGGCTGATACTGGAGTATAAAGTGACTATGCATTGTCTTTCCAAACATGGCATGGTTAGCAACATAATGGAAAAAGCAGCTGATTTATCAGACTTTGATAAAGGCCAAATCATTATAGCTTAACGACTGGGAACACCAATATCAGAAACAGCATGTTTAGTGAGCTGTTCATGTTCAGCTTTTGTGAGTACATATCGAAAGTGGTGAAAACTGGCAGCACATCATCACCGAATGCATCTGCAATGGGCCAAGAAACATGGGAGTTAGACAGTAGGAGAATGGAAGAAAGTTGCATGGTCCGATGAATCATGTTTTCTGATCTATCACATCGATGGGCGTGTGTTAATAAGCTGATTTCCAAATGAAACCCTGGCTCCCTGACGCACAGTTGGATGAAGACAAGCTGGTGGCAGGGGTGGCTATTATGGTGTGGGCAATATTTTCACGAAGTAGATTCGGACCCATAATCCCCATAGAACAATCCCTGATGCCTGTGCACTATATGAACATCGTTGCAGACCAAGTTCACCCATTCATGACAGTATTTCTAGCAGGGGATGGCATTTACCAACATGATAATGCACCATGTCATAAAGCTCGAATCATTAGGGAGTGGTACAAGGAACACTCCAGTAACTTTCAAGTCATGTCTTAGCCACCAAATTCACCTAACATTAATCCAATAGAGCATTTGTGGTCTCACCTGGAAAGCCAAATTTATGCTGCCACACTACCCCCTCATAATGTGCCAGAATTGCAGGACCTGTTGATGAGCATTTGGTAACAGATAATTCAAATTACCTATCAGCACCTTGTGGAGTCAATGCCACGCTGGGTGCTGGCAGTTTTGAGGGCTAGGTGATCCTTCATGTTATTATTAACAGGGTGGTCATAATATAATGGCCCTTTGATGTATATATATATCTGGATTTTCCAAAAGCTAATTATCTGATTGTTA
This sequence comes from Stegodyphus dumicola, assembly GCF_044657685.1. Classification (NCBI taxonomy): domain Eukaryota; kingdom Metazoa; phylum Arthropoda; class Arachnida; order Araneae; family Eresidae; genus Stegodyphus; species Stegodyphus dumicola. The sequence continues at coordinate 45,043,560 of NC_140776.1, forward strand.
TTAGCTATACCTATTAGACAAGCTGAAGGTAAATGTCAATTCAGCTTCATCTTCTATTAAAAACAACTAAGTGAGAACACTGTAAACTTTGGCACCAGTAGCTTTCTCTTTCTCATATGTGCATCATTCGGCTTTTTACAGTAGTATAGTGAATTAAATTTGTTCCAGTTGAGTAAACCATTCTCAGGCAGTCACAAGATCCCTTCTCTTGAGCTGCACTCTTAACTTTAGGAGTAAAATATTTTTCATTTCTGTGATATAGTGAAAGATGTTCATACAGAAAAGAACTGCATTTCTATTAGTTTTTGATATTATCTATGAGTCAAATGGCAACAATGTTTATGATGAAATGGGGAACGATAACATTCACCTGAACTTGCCTCAAGTAAAAACTTGAGAGAATGTCTAGAAATTCTCTGCTTATACACAGAAATATGTGAAGACCAAAATAATCTCAAAGTTAAGTGGTAGATGCTGTCATAAATGGAGTTTCATATTTTCATTATGTATTTATATGAATTACCTGTGTTAAGTTAATGCGATAGTTAAATATTAGAAGTAGGTGCACATTTTCTTATTTATATATTCAATGTGTTTTTTACAGGTAGATAAAAATTAAAAATTTTCTCAGAACATAAAATAAGAACACACAAAATAAGAGACAGACAGTGACATTTTCTCTGAAGCTTTTTTTTTTTTTTTTTTTTTTTTTACTTTATTTTACAGTAATGATACACTAAAATGACATTCTATAACATGTGTTTTTGTAGAGGCCTCTGTCATGAGATAAAAAAATTCGGCCATTTTTCCAGGTCGAAAGAATTTTTATTGCCTGCGATGCACCGATTTATGAAACTTTATGATCATTCATGTTAAGATCCCAGTTTTATATAACACATAATGCAACATGGTAAGAACTGCTCAAGTATATTAAACATCTAAAGAGTACTGCAATAAATGGTACAAAATAAAAATCAGATGCTAAAGATATTTTAAGAAATTTTTTACAGCAAATGATAATTAAAACTAAAATGAAATATGTTAACAAAATGAAAGCAATATCAAACTCTTCAAAAACTATTTACATAAATCATAATTTGAATTTTTATAACTGGATTTAAAATTACTGACTGAAAGTACAAACAAAATGTAACACTCAGCAAATTTTATGCTATTATAATACATATCAGAAATTAATAGACTGAAGCATATAATATTTAATAAACAGCTATATAATATTTAATAAAACTTTCTGAAAAAAAAAAAAAATTATATTCAGGTTGTATACACAGAATTAATGTTTTACATAAACGTTTGTAAGAAAAAAGCTGCCACATAATATAAAATTGCATTCATTTAATTTACCCCCCCCCAAAAAAAACAGAAATCTTTAACTTATAATTCTAATTTGTATTATAAGTTGCATTAATAAAAATATGCAAATAAAGAAGAAATACTTCTAATATACAAATGCTAATTAAACAAAATTTTCTGAATAAAAATATGAAACACTATGTGGCAACTTAACCGGGCGTAAGAACACTCAATATATCAATATATTTCAATGAATTTTGTTAACAGTAACATCAATTAAATTTGAATTAATTTTATTCATTGAATATCACATCAAACCCAAATAATAGAGGCATTTTACTGAACATGAACAAATGAAAAACTGAATATTTTAGCTACCAGAAACAGTTGTTTGAAAATCGATCTAATTCCACACAGATAATACAAATTAGCAACAGTTTTCAATTTATTCTCAGTATCTTAAAAACACTTTACCTATAATTTTAAGAAGTCAAACTCCTACTTATTCCTATAAATCTGTCACAACCAGTGCATCGCTAGCTACATACTCTCATAAAAGCTACATACAATTAAAAGCACAGACGTGTAGGGGGTAGGGTTCAAAATTCTCCTGCTTTCCGTTATTACAACAATCATAAATATAAACAGACAGTAAAAAACAGTCAATGACTAAATTCTACTAGAAATGTCATTAAATATAAATAAACTTGAACTATGTACAGTTACCCCACAGGGGTCATTTCCAAAGAAAGATTTCAAGTCGATGCCTCAATACCTTTTCTTAGCAACATTGGAATGTACAAAGTGTTTATATTAAGCACCAAGAACTGTCAAAACTATATGACATGTATAACACAGACAAAATAAATTAATATATTGAATTACAGGTCTAGTATTTGAATATTATAAGCAGCTTGTGACTTTTTAAATGCACATTTTCAACAAAAATATAAAAACATTTACAAATGAAAAGATATGCATTTTAAGGAGACAATAACACATTAATTTCAGGTACTATAATGAAAACTATGAAAGTTCAAAGTTTGACATATTTATTGCATGTAGGAGAATAATAAGAATATGAAGCTGTTTTAGATATGAAGCATATTTTAAAGAACAAGCTTAATATTAAGAATGTAACTAAATTCACAGCTTAAAATGTTTAAAAATAAATGCATACATACATCTACAATTTCACTCCCCATCTCAGTTTCAAACAATAACCTTCAACCTATGTGCTTTGATTTTAATCTATTTTTTAATATAAATTTTCTATTTTAAAATTTTAACATTTTCCATAGTTTGCTCAGCTGCATCTGATAATAGCTTTAACCTTCCAGCATGCGCACTTGGCAATTTTACATGAGCACATTCATTATTTTACCGTTTTTGGCACGAAAAACGACATAAATGAGTGAATATTGATAATAAATTTGTTAAGAAATAGACTATTAATCTTATTATTGCAAAATACAAATGATAACACATTCAAATATAAGTAAATTATTTTCAAGTTCTTATGTTAGTGAGATGGAAATGCAATCATGTATTTTATTATAGAAAATTTTAAATTTATTATTTAATAATTATATTTTAAAATAGAAGCTAATTAATTTTAATATTCATCAAAGATAAATATAGACAATAAAAAAGGAAAACACTTTGGTAGGGAAAAAAGTAAGCTTAGCATTACTTACTTCTGGAAAGAAATTTACTTCTTACTGGTTACAAAAACGCACTTTAAACTAACTTTGATGTTTTTATTTATTTCTAAAAAATATTAAAGTTAGTTTATAGAAAAAATAGTAATAAAAGAAAATAAGGAATAGAAATCGCTATTGTTCTCCCATCCAAAGGTTTCCTTGTCTTTTTTTCTCAATCAGATAATTCTTGAAGAATCCGAGCAAATTCAGCTGGTTGCACATATTTGCCATGAAAACCGATATAAAATTTGCAGAGCCAAATGTATTCAAATCAAAATAATACACGGCAATTAATAACACAGAATTACAAAATATTTGAGAAAAAATATTTTCCAAATTTTAAAACACGACCACACGTGTGCATGTCGTAACTTTTATGAAAAAGCTGCCACGTAGCACAAAAGCCCAGTTAAAAAAAAAAGTCAAATGATTTCTTGTTGGCACATTCTATGATGTGGGGAAGGGTAGAAAGGAGGAATAGAAACGACCTTCAGAAGTCTCAGCTTCGATATGCGAAAAATGTGCATTAAAAACTGAATTTGTCGTAAATTTTGTGCATACGTGCGTGCTGAATTAAGTTTTCATATTACAAAAGAATAGAAATATTAATATCTAAAGTATCAGTGCTAGACAGGATATTAAAGGTGTGATAAATGAAAAGGTTTTTTATTACAATACAATGAGATGGTTTTGTGGAGTTAATTAACATTAATTTCATATAATTTTGGTCTGCAGAGGGATCTCTTCAGAGACATGATGTTCAATACTAACGTTTCTTTATATTCTCAGAAATACTGGCTACTTTCAAAGATAGTTATTTTACAAGATCCACTGTAATTTATATACATAGTTATTTTACAAGATCCACTGTAATTTATATAGTTATTTATAAATTACAATATTACTAATCTTAATAATTAAATATGTCTCATTACTGCTGCTATCAATCTCAATAATTTTATATTTTGTGTCAGCATGCAGTTAGCTTTTATTTTGCATTTATTTCATTTTGATTTCAAAAGTATAATGTCTATTAAACAGTAATACATGAAATTTAACAAGTCAATGAGAATAAAATACTGAATCTACCTTTGGTAAAGCGTAGTTTTTCATCCCACTATTACATTTAGTTTGTATTATAATACCCAGTTTTTTCATCTAATATTTTGTTCTCTATTAACACATATTAATTTATGTACACATGAATCCTAGGGTTGTTGTTATTAGATTGCAATTTTTTAACACTGTCTACCTACAAGAGTAAGAAAATTTTTACAGAACTCTTTTAATTAACAGCACTAACTTTTTTTAAAACATTCTTGTTGAAATATATTATGCAGCTCATGCTATTGGAAAATCTGTTTGGTGTCATAGCTGCCAACCTTGAAATCTGAAAAATTGCAACTTCTTGGAAGGGTTTACGCACTGCATGATGTCATTTTAAAAGAACTCCAAACTGACTTATATTCACCTTATAATGCATAATGCAGGTTACTGAATTATTTATAATGCATAGATATTCTAAATGATATGTTGTTTGGGAGAAAATTTACATTTAAAATTTTTGTACACTTTTATGCTGAGAAAATCCTGAGTATTGAAGAAAAGCTTTTATTTATCACAGTACAATGAAGTATGATGCAAATAAAATTAATAATTATACATATTATACTGCGTAGCTAAGCTTGCACATTAAAAAAACAAAATTAAACACTGGTTGAATCTTCATAAAAAGTCTTACAAAGGTACAGAAAATTATGACAAATCAGATCAAATAAAATTTAAGAAAAGCATGCTAACCTTTAGTAAAAAAGATCATTACTGGTGGGAAATGGAACTTGCACAGTTCAAATTTCATTAATTTAACATAGCCCACCAGTAGCCAAGCAGTCCGATCAGAGTTCAAATACATGAGCATTTTCGTGGTTTCCTCATGTGTTAACTTGATACAAGTCAGTTTCTCTCAGAAAATTCTCTATAAAGGCATCTCTAGCTTTAGTAAATAGTCCATGTGTTCTTCGCCTTAATGAAATAAATCAAACCATAATAAATTCAATAAACTTCATTTATTGCCGGGAAATATTTTCTGTTCTTTGACGTAAGGTAAAAATTAAAAAGAAGAAAATTCAGTGATCTACTGAGAGACCAGGTAAGAACAGGAAGAGTTGGCAGCTATATTCCTATAAATCAAATGACATTTATCACTTGACATAACTAAAATTTAGCCATTTATGAAACTGGTATACACATTTATGATAATAAGTGATAAAAATTATGCAAATGATAACAATTTTTGCTTGATAGTTTGTTCTACTGGACATCAAAATAAATGATTAAAGGTACTAAAGATTTTCATAAAAGATTACTGATTTTATTCAAAATAGAGTTCTATGGCTTTTATAGCTGTAACTAATACTCTAAAATCACAACATAGACACTTTGTTGTTATCTTTGTTGACATCTTTGTTTTATATTATAAGTATGTTTAATGCAAGCACTTACACATTTCAATAAACTTACTCAGAATTTTAATGCATCAATCATGTAGAAACATATGCTGTTTGCCTACGAGAAGAAAAGCTCCTGCCACAATGTCTGATGGGTGGCGGTTGCTATAGCAACAGGGCTAGTGTATTTCAAATAGTCAAATAAGGGCGAACCAAGGGTTGCTTTCTTGTTATTTTACTTTTGGCGACTGTTGGCTGAGGGCAAAAGAGTTTATCATTCACCCCTACGGAAAATGCGTCAATACTCATTGGCGAGAACTTTTCTTATGGTAGACTATAGCTAAGATGAATATAGTTTCTAATGACACAATTATGCTTCTATTTTGTTTGCTCTTCCACTTCTGAAAATGCTTTAGAATTGACAAATTTAAAAAATAATTTAACAGAATTTGATATTTGCTACAAAATAATTTAATCTAGAAAACCGACATGGAATAAAATATTCCTCCTTCCAGCAAACAGTTAAATTAATAAATCATAACTGATACTAACATAAGAACTTAGGTTAATAATGAATTAAAAGCAAATACATTTCTACATAAGTTATTTTGTAACTTTGCATAAAAATCACAAAACACAGATAAGCAAATGAGAAAGGGAAAAAAACTTTGGAAGACAGAGGAGAGAAGGGAATTATGAAGAAATATTTTTTTGCCTCTTGTATGTTGGGATATAATAAGCCATGATTTGTGCACCAACTAGTTTTACACAGGCTGTTATAAATCTTTTGAGAAGTTGAGCAGTTATTTGATGGTAACATACTGTTGTTACATTATGAAATGACAATATTATACTTAATTCATTAGCATATTTAATGACTGTTATATATTTAGTAACATTATTTGTGTACACTACCAAACAAATAATTTTAAAAAGTAAAACCAACTTAACATTAAAACATGCACTAAATGCAACCAAAAGTCATCAGTATGCATGTTCTAGCTAAATCTTTGAGAGCTAATAACTAACAATACATATTAGAAATGTCAATCAATCTGTAGAATTTTTAACTCATGCATCTATCAATAGAAATTTAACTCATGGAAGAAATTCTTTATTTTCTTTAATATTATGGAGATAAATTTATATATATTAAATCTTTCTTACATAACATAATCAAAACACAGTCAAAATTAATCAGAAATTATACACCAAAATTGTGGAGGGATAGCTATTAAAAATTATTCGTAGTGCTATTACATATATCTAGAAAGGCAAATAGTAATATTTTAAACAGAAATTAAAGAGGAATTTAAATGTGATATATTGCTATTTATTATTGCTATATAAATAACAGCCTCTTGGTTGACAATATGATTAATGTAAAAGCTGAAGATTACTCCTGCAGATAGCAAAGCAGTTAAAAAAATCTGAGGTAAAAAAAAAAAAAAAAACCTAATTACATAATAAGTTTTTCTTAACATTATAGAGTGATAAATTTTACAGTTAATATATATACAATCTTAGAATGGATTGAGAACTTAGAATCAAGAGAATTCATAAAACTTTTGTATAATAAACAACAGAAAGCTATAGTTAAGCATTTTAAAGAGCGAAAACTTTCAAAATTGTATTAAGTACAACTCTTAACATAGAGATTAATTTATAAGTATTCCTGCAAAAGACCAATATTTGTAAATAATGCATCAAAAAATATGTTAATGAAAGCCAGTTTAAATTCACATATTTCTCATTTGATAATTTCAAGTTAGTTACTGGGATTTAAAAAAAAAAAAAAAAAAAAAAAAAAAGTGTCAAAACAAGTTTTATGACAATCTTTTATAATATAAATAAGATATTTTTTCAGCATTACGAATTAAAATATAAAATACTTCAGATACCGAAAAGATAGGTTATTCAGAAAAGCAAAGAGCAAAAGTATTAAAAATTGTTATCAAGAATTAAAGCATTCATATCAAGACAATTATATCACCATAAAAAGTATTCAATAAACTGAAGAATTATTCATGAAAATTCAAGATCAATTTTTGCATTATCTGTAGACAAAAACTCTGCTATATTTTTCTTTCATCTGTTATGCTATCACATGTCAAGATTTAGTCCTTAAAGAGAGGTAAATATAGCTATTGTAAAATTAAAACTATTCTGTGTTGAATATATGTTCTTATTTTAGAACCTTGAAACTAAAATATTCACAGTTGTTATAATTATATATATATATACTCTAAGTTATAATGATGATAAAAATCTCACATGTATCATTCATTTAATAAGATAGAGACGGGAAGAACTTTAGCATAACACAACTGGAGAAAGGAAAAGTAGGAATAAGACTAGAGGACAATTTCAAATTTAATTAGTAGTTATTTCATTTTCTTTCAATTTTGCCTATTACTAAAAATTATACTAAATATTCTGATGGTTACTATTGAGATATAGATACTTGTTACTACCAATGACACCGTATTAAAATAGAACACATGGTTCAAAAATAAGCATGCCTGAAAATGGAATATTTCATACTTTTCTTTAAAACTTCCAGTATTTTGGAAAATCAAGTTTTCCCAGCACTATCTATAAATTTCGCATGTTGCTAAACTCCAGCTTTGTAATTTTAAGAATTTGAAGAACTGTTAAGCCCACAAAACCTAGTCTTATTACAGCAGCTGTGAATAAGAATAAAAACAGGCAGACATAATTTGAATTGATGTAATTAACAAACAGAATGGATTGACAAGCACAATTTGATTGAAGAAAAGGAAACTTAAATTCTAGCATCACCTCATACTTCACTAAATTAGTAAAAGCATGGTCTTGAAGTTCTGCCTGTCTTTTTTCTACCTGACATATTTTTGAATGGATTTGAATTTTGGTAAAAGGAAATATATTGTGAAAATTCAATATTTAGTGAAGCTAAATACTTAAAATACTAAACAATTAAAGCTTACAAATTATTTCAATAATTTGGATAAGGCTGTTTTAAAAATACAAAATATTCTAAACAAGGTACATAAAAATATATTTACGTAAATTTCAATAATATGCAGATAATATTCATACAACAGGAATTGAGCAAATTTCACAAGAAAAACTGATTACTCATGCCCCCTTCCCAAAAAAGCCTCCAAACATCAAAATTGATGTTTTTTAAAATAAAATATTTTTCTTTAAAATAATTGTCACAGAAAGATTTTTCAGCCACAAAAATTACAAAACTTTATATAAATAAATAAATTTCTCTCTTTAGTAAAAATACTAATTAAAAAACTCCCACACAGAACATAATATGAAATTTAAATTCTTCACGTGCTTAGGCTATTCTGCACTCTTCAAGACTCAATAAAAATTAAACTGTTAAATTATGATTTACCTTCACAGCAAGCATGTTCAATCTATGCCCTGAGTTGTTTAATTGGGGGAGGGCTGTGGGGAAGCAAGTGCATGAACAGTGATTTTATAGATAAGAACTGGTTGGATGACTTTAGTAAACAGCCTTAAATGAACTGAATATTTATCTTCCACAAATGACCCAAAACAACTTACAAATGCTTTAGCAGCAAATTTTTAATATTTCAATATATATTTGACTCTAAATCGAGAACAAACTTACATCTGCTAACTTGAAAATGGGATGTACAAAGTTGCAATAAAATATGCTGCAATGTAAAGAAAATTCTTTTAAGTGTACATAAACTGAATCTGTCTAAAGAAAAATTTCCAGTGCTTCACAAACTTTTTCTGTTTGCGACATCTGCTAATAGAATGCCAATTTGTAACTTTTCTTGCTATATGAAGAAAATAAAAATATTATACAAATATCTACTTCATATATCAAATTAGATGCACTAGTACTTGAAAGACAGGTTCAATGTTCACATAAAAAAGCTATGCTGTTTTTGTATTCCTAAAAAGTATATTTTTGATTAAAATATAAATTTTAATCAGACGGAATATCAATATAGGATATATTATGATGATCAGTATACATTAAATTCTGTATATGGCCAATGGCATAATCTTGTTGGTTAGTTGAAGCTTTTGGTACATGTTTGTTGGGCCTTGCAGCTAAAAACTTCAGAGGGTTTTCAGAAGAACCTGCCGCTTTAAAGCATTTAATAACCTTTGAACAGAGAATGCAATATTATTCCTGTTAAAAAGTGCTTAAGCAAACTGCTTCAAGCTTATAATTTGTAGCAGAGAAAAATGACTGTATGCAAAGATTTATTTTGCAAGTATATTAACTATTTTCAGGAGATAAAATCAGCAGTGCAAAAATAATACAGATTATTTTCTGTCTTAAGAAATTTAAGAAAAGCTTAAGAAATTTTTGACACAGATTTATAAAATGCATAATTAATTGACAACAGACGACAGGAACAAGAAATAATGTTGATAATGTGCATGGATTTTTTCTGTACTGTCCCTCAATTTCATTAATTTTCAATTATACAATTTAAAATTAATTTGAACTGCCATACAACAATTTTGTTTTGAATAATAAACTTGAGGATATTCCAGTTAGTGGTGCATTCAAAATTCAAGAAATGAAGTTTTTAACTATAATTTAAAATTAACAAGAGCGAAAGAAGAATATGCCTAATACTGAAAATATAATACTTAGAAAAGAAAAAATTCATGTAAACACATATGTCAACGAACAGTACAAGTAATAGCAAACACCACTTCATTTAAAAAAAAAAAAAAAAAAAAAAAAAAGCATGAATAGATTTTTTTAAGCAGTTAAGACACATACTTTTTTAACATACATGCAGTAAATTCATAAACATAACAAATGTAACACATCAATATGCAAAAGCAAGCACATATAATTAAACACACCTACAGATGAAAGAAGTACATAATAACAACAAATGTACATAATAATAAATATCGTTTAGGCATTTTTATCACATTAGTAAGTACTTCAGTTTAATTCTTTTACTCCTAATGAACATGCATATACCAAATATAAAACACTTCACAAATTTTCAGAAACAGTTTTTCCAATTCTCAATATTTTTAATGGTTTAGCAATGAAATTTCCCCTAAAATGTCATGAATAAGTGTTTTTTTAAATTTTAATTTAAAAAATGACTATCTCACTTTGTACCTTGATTCCTTTTCTTCAAATATACACCCACACCGAAATCAGATACATTAAAAGCTTGCAGAAATTTTCAAGTGTAATGAATAAGGAAGCCAGGAATTTTTCTTACATAAAGCTGACAGGGTTAGACAAGAAAATTTAGAATAATTTCCTAAATAATACTTTATAGATGTATTTTAGCCCCCCCCAGTAACAACTGACTGAGTACAAATTACAATAATAATAACCAATCCAGGAAAACAGTTTACTGTATATATATTTAAAAGTAGGTGTTCCTAGATGGATATATAATATTAATCGAATGTATATACTTTAAGTAGATATAGATAACCTAAAAAAATCTTGGAACCTATCATTCAATAAAAAACATCACTATTAATGGCAGTGCAAACATTTTTATCTCACGCTTCATGAGCAAACACAATTTTTTAAATTTTTAGATAAAGATACAAATTGCGACTAATTTTAAATAATAAATGGCCTTACAGCAAAGACATGCATGTAAATATTTGATAAAAACACATTCATTCAAAGGACCACATAAATTCTCACTGGCACTGATTACGTGAAATAAAAAAACTTAAAAATGACTGTGTTGTTCATAATTTAAAAAGTCATATAATAAAACTTTATCTCACTCACACACACATATATTTTACCAGTATTTCTGACTTTACTTTAGATGCTACACTGCAAACACAGAGAATACTTTGCACTAACATGCAAATTATTTTTCTATCATGCATTTTACCAATATGTAAATTTAAGGACTTTCATTGTGAAAAATCTTGCATTTATGCAGCTGAGATTGATAAAATTTTATTTTTCAAAACATAATGATCATACTAGCTGGGGAAGCAAAAATCAGCTAGTTTAGGGGACTATTGCTACTAGTAGAGATACTAAGTACAAAAAAGTATTAACTTATACTTTTTACTTAATATGTTCAGTACAATAGTCCTTTACACTCACTTAAAATTATATATATATATAAGTTATAACTAAATCAGAAAACAAGCTATTGAACTTTCAGATGCTTTTTAACTCTTTTATGTGGAAATTCATTTGCCAAGGATACTTCACAAAGAGTTTTTCACTGAGATAAAATCTACTATCCTAGAAACGGGTTACTGGCACTATCTGAGTAATTATCTGAGTTGTAAAATCAGAATTACTTAAAATTCTCAATAACACTTACAAGCACTTTATCTTGTAACCTTTCTGCAACTAAATTACACTTCTAAACAGATAGTGAAAAGCAGTTCTACTGATTCATACATAAAATGAAAAGGTTAACAATTGGAGCAAATTAGAACTCTTAACTTTGTTATAAAAGGTTAATTGCTCAGGTTCATATTCATATGTTTAAAGGCTAGAATATATAATATTTTTAAAAAGAAAATAACACATATAAAATCTATTTAGGCATTTAAAATCAGTACAACCACATAATGCACTGAAAATATGACTATCATTTAAGAACAAAATCATAACAATAATTCTTTAAATGCTCCAAAAAGGAAATGAGATATGGATAAATGTTTCTATCTCCTACAGTTGCTGTGTTACATATATGTGTGTCTTCTGACAAATAAGAAACCGGCTTACTTATCATATTCTGATATTTCAGAAGTCCTTAAAAAACTTACAAAATTTGGCAACATAAGAAATACACACAAACTGAGAATATAACTCTTAGCGATAAAAATTGTTAAGAAATTAAAAAGAGATTGTGGCATGAAACTTTAATGTTTTTATACTAAAAATCAAACTTATTAATTTCCTAATGTACAATTGAATATTGTCCAAAATACAAACTAAAAACTAATTTTTATAGCCAAATACAAATATGAATTCTATCAAAACAAAATAAGACACTTATCTTGAGACTTAACACTGCTAATCTCAGAAAATACATAATTTCATAAAACTTAAAAATATAAGCTGCTTGAAGTTTCTTAGTAAAAATTTATAATAAATAGAAAATTGTACACATAACATAATCCGATAGTTAAGAAAGAGGGGCTGTAGAAATTTAAAATAACAGATGCATTAGAAACCAGATGTGGAACTAATATCTATTCTTTGATAAAAAAAAAATGGTCATAAATTAACAAACTTCATAAAGAAAAGATATAAGTTACATTAAATAGTAAATATTTGGCATCATAATTCTAAATATGACAAATGATTGTAATTGAATATCTATACCTATTGTTAAAAAAAAGAAAACGGCAATACAATTTTAAAAAAGAAAAACTTTATGAGATTTCCAGTTCCTGCACATTTCATAGTGTCAAGCACATAAGGCAACATACAACTTGTGGCACAAACTTGCCTGATTTTTGACATCAAACATAACATTTTGATGTTGATTTCACCAGCATTTCAAAATCCCTCCACAAAACTAGAAGGAAAAAGTCCTGTTTTACCAGTTCTTTGTAGAGTACCTTTGTACCACCCATCCTCTCGCTTTTTATGAACATAAACAACATCACCAACTTTCAACTCTAACTCATAGTCACTGTTTGGTGGGTAAGGCACAATGCAACGAAATCTGTGCAATAAAAAGGTACATTTTAAACAATATATAAACATCAATTTTTAGAAAACAGAAGAAATTAAATATTTTTAATATGCATGCTAAAAGTGAATTTTTCTTTACTAATAAATATTTTTATTTTTGTGAATCAAAGAGAAGAATTAAAATCAATGTTACAATGCTATATAATAAGTCAGATATGAAAAATTTATATTTACCAAAAGGAAGACAAAGTTGCAGAATGTTACCATGAATGGTACAAAACAAAAATAAATTAAAAAAAAGGCCCTCTAAATATATGATTAATGTGAACAAATAAAAAACTAAAATTAATTTGTGAGAGAAAACAGCATAAATGAATATATAATTCAAACAATTTTTCATTATAATAAAGGATGAAATGCATTGTTACAGTAATACTAAAGTATGGCTTACATACACTTTGTTCATGAGAAAGTAAGCGGCAACAAGAAAACCGTAATGCATCATAAATGATCTCCAAATAGATTCATAGCCCCATCATTAAACATTTAAGCATGTTATGGGAGCCTTTGACGTAAATAGTTGTTATGAAAGAACCAAATGATACATAAGCTGCCATGGAAGAAGCAGCTGCACATAAAACTGAATGCATTCTATACAAGTATATAAACTATTCTGCATCATGTTGCTGTTATTTAATGCACAGTGCAGCAAGTATTAGGTCCTTTTCACATGTAATGGGGCTAGTCACTAAAGGCAGGCAAGCGTTTACCACTAAAGATTTATTACCCTTCCAAAATGTGTAATTATTGGGAGAAAAACAGGTATACTTCAGGTATCCAAATTACAAAGTTTATGAGCTGTGATAGATAATTCTAGTCAAAGTATTCACAAAGTGGTGCTAAAGTGGTTCATTTTAAATTCACCTTGATAGAAATGATGCAGAAAACAGGACAAACTCCCAGAATGGGTCAAAGCATTCACTAAGTGGTGCTAAAGTGATTCATTTTACGTTCACCTGGTAGAAATAATGCAGAATACAGGACATACTCCCAGAATGGGTCGAGTGCAGCTAAAGGTAAGTTGCAAAGATTACATGTATACAAACATAGGCACATGTTAAAAATTCAGGATTAATCTTCATAATCCAAAGTTATCACCAAAGAACCCTATGAATCAACTTCCTGTGGTTTACATAATTAAAACACATGCAATAGAAAGTTTGTGAATACACAGACTTTTGTTTATCATATTAAAAGATCACCTGGTAACTTGAAAACAGATGAAATGGACATTAGCATTATCAAAGAACTGCACTTGTCCAAAATTATGAATGTGAAATAAAAGGGGTTGCACACATTTCTGCACATGGAAGTTAAGTACTTTCAAGGACTTTAAAGGATCATCAATTAAAAAAAAAAAAATTAAGGACCTATCAGCAAATGGAAACTGAATAAATTCAATTAATCACATTATCTACACCTGAACTTCATTTTTGTCATCCTAAAAACAAAATAGATCTGTATGTACGATGCATTATTATTAACCATTTGATGTGCGGTGGTTGTGCCCTGAAACCACCAATTTTCGAATTTTTTTCTCTTCTTTCCGAAATTTTTGAGTGAAAATGAATTGATTACTGCTCTTTTACTCCTAAATAACATAAAATGACTGGAGAATCATACAAGTTTTAAGTCTTAGTACTTCAAATTGGCTGCCTTTTAAAATTCGTTTTCAATGAAACGAAACTAAATAATGCTGGGCATATACCAGTGAAATTTAGAAGATCCAGGCAGTGTGTATTTTGTACCACAAGGAAGAAACCTCATAGAACAAGATACATATACGAAATGTGCAATGTGGGTCTATGCAGTACCAAAAAGACAAAACATGCTTTGAACAGTGTCGAAAAAAAAAAAATAATTCTTCTTTGAAATTAAAAAATAAACATTGAGTTTTTTTAATCCTTACTTTACTGAGTTTTTTATCCATTTATCCGAACGTCCTTATTATGTAGGTACTTAAATTTTCACGGCTACAGAAAAATTACATAAATGTTTATTATTTAATTTTTTCTGACAATTTACTTTGTAAAATAAAGTATAAAAAATTACCCTATAATGCAATTTTTACATACATTTTTTAAAAATCGTAAATTTCATCATTTATTGGAAACATGCATGGAAAAAGGTAAGTCCCCCCTGCTACCTCAGTAAGTTTCAAAGTCCTGGATGCGTGCTGGTTTCACAGTGTAATCACCACCCACAGAGCAATGGGCAAGAGTAGATTTTTTTAATTCATATATTACTTGTCTCTAGGATCATAATATTCAATTTCTAGAGTTTTTAGTTAAAAAAAATTATCTCTACATATAATAAAAGAAAGAGTCTGTCTGTGTGTCAGTGTGTCTTTTGTTCACACTGCACGTAAGCTAACAGACCCACGGCTACGAAATTTGGTACATAGGTGCATCTAGGCAAGAGCCAGCGCACCTCGAAGCGATTTTTTCGAAATTCAAAAATTAATTTTTTAAAATTTTATGTTTTGTGATGAAATTGCGTCATTTTGAGACATAATGGGCTATAGGAAAGCAAGATTTTACTCTACACACTCCATTTTCACATCTTAATGAAATGCAGGCATTTAGTTATTTTACGAACTTAAAATACATTTCGTGTTTCAATAAATTGATTAAATACGAATTTATTTAACAAAGTGAGCTTAACACCACACCTTTTCAATGGGATTTTTTCTAAAAAAGTTTATTTAAAAAATGCACAGTTTATTTTTCTTTGATTTTTGGACACGTTAAACTTTCATCCTTGCGACTGATTTTACAAAAAGGATTTTGGAAAAATGATAATATTTTGTATTTTTTTAAAAAATTTTTAAATGAAGCTTCCGAGTACACTTCTCACATCTTTAAAAATGTGATTTTGGCAACAATTTACCTTTCTTATTGTTGTTGATAGATTTTTGATGAAATCATATCATTTTGAATAGTTTCATTCTTTTAGAAATATGGGTTTGGCAACAATTTTTCATCGTATTTCTTATGTCACTGTTTTTAAGAGATTGGTATATTTCATTGTCATTTTTTTATATATATAAATACATTTTTATTGATTTTTTTTTGATAAAGTTGTTCTGCAGAGTAAAATTCTGCACGGAATTTTTTGTTGAGTTTCTTTCATGTTATTTTTTGCTTATTTCACTATTTGTAAGATATTGAAAAGTTTTGCATGATTTTTTTTTTCTTCAACAGAAAGTTGGTCAATTTTTTTTATTATTTGTATTAAGAGATATAGCTTATTTCATTGTAATTTTTATCTCTTGAAAATATAAGATAAAATATCATTAATTATACTTTGCTTTTTAGAATTTTTTGTTTTTTTGTATTCTTTTATGTTATTCATTGCTCATTTCACTGTCTTTAAGATATTGAAAAGTTTTGAGTGATTTTTTTTTTAGGAAGCAAAGTTCTTAACCTCCTTTGTAACATTTGAGTTCTTGAGATTTTGCAAAGGGAAGTTGGTTAATTTATTTATTAGGATAATTAATATTTGTATTAAGGGATGCCGCCATTTTGTCTTCACGAAGTAAAGACATGTTTCTTTTCTTTTTATCTACTGAACACTTCTTCCAACAATCTACTAGCCGAATTACACTTATGCTAGAAATTTTATCTAACAAAACTGCTTAATGATGACAAATATTCACTGCAAAATTGGGAAAAAGTGCACAATACCATACTCCTTACGCGTTTTTCAAAATAACACATACACATAAACCATGTACATGCTGACTTATTTTTACTTAAAAAAACATAACAGAATTACACAAAAATGGCACTGCGCTCACTCTTCACTATATCCATGTACACTGCTTTTTTCTCATAAATTAGAAAAATTTCACGAAAATACATGACAATTTTCTGAATCTTTAAACCCGGTAAAAAGAACATATATGAAATTACATGATCACGAAAAAGTTTATACTCTTTCCAAATATGAACATTTCCACATATAAAATAAATAAAATATCCAAAAACTTTTACCTCTAAATCATTTATTATATTATACACGTCACCAACGAATTCATACTGCAAGCATTACAAATACTTAATGTCATATTTAAATTATTTCCATGCACGTTTACTTCAACTTAAAACGTATACCAAATTCCTACAAACATAAAATTCACAAAATAACTATCATTTAATTAAAATATCACTAAACCATGTACACGTCAACTTACTTTTACTTAAAAAAACATCCCAGAATTGCACAAAAATGGCATTGCACACTCTTCACTATGTCCATGTACACTGCTTTTTTCTCATAAATTAGAAAAATTTCACGAAAATGCACAACAATTTTCTGAATCTTTAAAACCGGTAAAAAGAACATATATGAAATTACCTGATCGCGAAAAAGCATATACCCTTTCCAAATATGAACATTTCCCCGTATAAAATAAATAAAATATTCAAAAACTTTTACCTCTACATTATCTATTATATTACAAATGTCACTAACTAATTCATACCACAAACATTACAAATACTTAGCGTCAAATATTTAAATCATTTCCATGCACGTTTACGCAAATTACTTTACTTCCACCTTACATTTAGAACAATGCATAAAAATAATATCCTCAAATAATTAAAAATACTAACTTACCTATTCTTCTACAGAATCTTGATTACGTGTCCGATAAACTTTTCTTATTTCTGTTTCAGGATCTTTAAAATCATACTTATAGTTCACACCACGGTACCAGGTAAAATAAATAACTTAATAAAACATCTTTACTTCTATCTCGCACAACCTTAAAGAAACACTTATTACTACCCCTTTCAATCCCACTAAATACCCATTTCGAATTCACTTTAGCTAGGGCCATGGGATCCAAAAATTAACGAACACTGTTTCACACAACATAGAATAAAGCCAAATACAAAATTTCCAGATTTTTTCCCGATTTCCCCCCTTTTCCGATTAAAGAACCGTAATTCGTCCATATCCCATGATCTCTCATTTCCCTCACACAAAATAATGCGTAATCAGAACTGAGTACTGCTCACATTATTACCAAAGTCCCAGGTAGTAACCTTTATCGCCTCCAAAATGTCGCCAAACTACCAGTTACCATATTCTAAAGATCAGCTGATATTTTCTCTTTTTGTAGTCATTTGAAGCCAAGATTTTGAAGTGAAAATCGAAGGCTTTAGTTGAAATACAGTTGACCTAGTGCTCCTTTTAATAGTAATTATGGCTCCTGTGAAAAGAAATAAACAGAGTGCTGGTTTCAAATGCAAAGCCATCCATTTTGCGAAAGAAAATGGAAATCATGCTGCAGCAAGGATGTTTGGTGTTGGTAAATGATGGAATGGATGATGACTATTTATTTATGGATCCAATTAACAACAATGATGAAGATGAAACAAAATTCGATGACAAACCTGAAGATATAACAGAAGATGAACTCTTCATGTTATCCAGTAATGAAAATGTTTAATTTCATAAGGTTTGTCGTTTTTTTTTTTTAAATAAGCAGCATTTTGGTACATGTAAAAATCTAACCTTTTCCTTATTTTAAGCTATCATTTTTATATCCAGCGTGTAACATGCACCCATAAATTTCGGTCCTATTTTTTGTATTAAAAGTGGATGTTATACATCGGAATGTATGGTAATTATGAAACAAATTTGAGAATAAAATCATTAGCATTAAATATTTTACACTTAGGCATATTTGAAGTAAGATTCGTGACATTTTATTTACGTTTTACTAACAGCTTTATGTTGTGTTTTTCCGTAATGTCTCATTTTGTCACATGCTTGCTCAGTCTAAAGGTTTAGTAAATAGCAGGCAAATTTTATGTCAAGCAACATAGGTTAAAATGAGATGGAAAATCATAACACAGGTGATACATTTTAAGATTCCAGTGAGCCACTAAAGCACCAGAGATGATAAGTTGTTTTGTATTATTTTAAGTCTCACTAGATGCAAAGAATAAGTGACAATGTTTTCACATTTTTGTGCTGCATATTGGGACCATGGTAAATATTAATTAAAGGCAATAACTCACTTTAATATGCAGAGATAACTTTTAAAAAGGTGAGCAGTTGGTTAAAAATAATTAAGTTAGGTAGTTAGTTAACCTTAGTCATTATAGAATTGCATAACCACTATTAAATTTTATTTATTTCTTAAAAATATTTGTTAAAAAAAGCACTATCAAAATCACAATCTAATCACATTTCATTCATTCATTTATAACATTTCACAGATATTAGGATAACTACTCATTATAAGCTGGCAACAACACCCAACAAAATATTTAAACGTCCTTTTTAATCTGAAGCCTTCCCAAACATTTTGGCTAATTCATATCAATTTCCTTCTCTTTAAGCATATCTTTTAACAACTACAAAGTTATTTCAATATGCAAATCAATAATTCCATTGGTTACTGCATGCTTTATCTCCTAACTTGCCAATCTCTGGACAACGTATTATAAGTTTTCACTTGATTTGGTTAAAATTAAATAGTCCCAAACCCCTGACAAACATGAAGCAAGTTATCACTATGTCTGAAAGTAACTACAAAGTCAGATAAAAGTTTAAGTAAACCTCTTATTTAAAAAGAGCTTAGAACATAAACGTTCTTATGCTAACAAAATCAACTACAGCTCATGAAGATGTAATAATTAAACAGGAACAGTCAAACTAAAAATGTGGACTAGTAGTCAAAAGACTACAACACAATTTAATTTTAATCTAAGATGGCTCTGTAATTCTATCATCAATAACAAATTCAAATGTTGGCAGCGATAATGCAAAGACAAATAGTTACAAATTATCAGAGCTGGCAAGAACTAATGCAGCATGCAATTGGAGGCCAAAAACACACTGCCTAACAATCCAAAAATCTTAGTTTAAAAACTATCCAACTGATTTGCACTCTGATGAGAAAATGGAAAAGGTTAAGTTATAGTAAAGGCCGAAATTATAAACAACTGGTTAATTTATGTAATAATAACTGTACATATCTTTGAAGAATAATTTTCTCTCTTCAATTTGTTTCCTCTTCATTTTATAATTTTTGGATTTAATAAAAGATTTATGAAAATCTAAATGTATTTTGCATAGAAAAAGCTGCTAATTTTATTTCTTGAGTAATATGAACATAGAGAATAAATACAAAATGATAGATGGTAAGGGCTGGTTACAGAATTTTTAGAATCTAGTGGCACACCCAGCAACAAAATCTAGAAATGCCAGAACTTTTAGAATTTAGGATCCACAGATATTGTATCAGGTGGGGAAATGCTTAGTGCCAGTCAGTGCATAATGCACGAGATGAATCTTTTAAACTATCATTTTTCAATTTCTTTATTAACAGAAAAATTAATTTCTATAAATGCTTGTCCATGTGATAAGAATAAATCATTTATTTTCTATGGTTGTATCCAGTGAAAAGTAGAGAAAATAAAGAGAAGATAACCATGTTAAGAAAAAGACTTCTAGTATCAGAAATAAAACATTCAAAAATAATGTTTTCACTGTTCTGCCAAAAATTTTCCCAAAAGTGTAAAAAAAAAAAAAAAAAAAAAAAAAAAAAAAAAAAAAAAAAATCATCAGAACTTTGAGTGAAATACATCCATTATGAGTTAATACCATGAAGACATTTTTCATTTTGTCACATTTTTCTGGAATCTTCAAGAATCTTGTGTCTATAAATCTTGCCTTCCAAGCCTACTAGACTTTCCAAATTCTAGTATCTAAAACCCTAAAGGAAAACTGCCCCTACTAATTTTAAAACAGCAAAAAGCCAGAAATATTTTGAGGGGGGAGGGGAATCGGAGAAAAAAAAGCTTTAAATTAATTTTATAGAGAAAACTCATGCATATTCTGAGACAATTACAAAGGAAGAGCTCTTACCATGAAAAAAATAAAAATTAAACATTTTAATTAAGCACATATCTACTTTGATTTTGCTAACAATTGTTTCACAAATTGTGCTTTTATGGTAATTATAATCTTGTTTATTTTTCAGATTCAAAATACTGTATAATAAGTTGCCAAAATGGAAAGTAATGTCACCTTATAATATGATAGAAAAAAATAATTTTAATATTATTTCTTAAATATAATTTCAGTATATTACTATTATTTTAATGAAATTCATCAACATTAAAAAAAAAAAAAAATTCCCAGATCTCCGAATTAAAAATTTTCTATCTTAAAATCACCAAAATTAATTATGTCTGTTATTCTAAGAAACCTAAATGCATTTAAAATGTATAGAAAAAAGCTGCTAATTTTACTTCTTTAGCAATATCAAAATTCAGAAGAACTATGAAATATACATATATAATAGTAAGCCTGGTTATAGAGCTGGTGTGGCTGAATTTTCAGAATTTGGTGACACACCGAGCAACAGAAATCTAGAAAAGTCATAACTTTTAGGATTTACAGCAGGCATTGGAAGCAGGACTTATGATCCACAGGAGATTGCATCAAGAGGGAAAACGCCTAGCGCCAACTTTGTATAATGCATCAAGGCTTATTAGATGAATCTTTTAAATTGTCAGTTTTCAATTTCTTTAATAATAAAAAAAAAAATTCCTTTCTATAACATCTGTCCATGTAATACGATCAGAAGCATTTTGTATATTTTCCATGCTTGTGTCTAGTGAAAAGTTGAGAAAATAAAAGGAAGATAAACATGTTAAGAAAAAGATTCTAGTATCAGAAGTAAAACATTCAAACATAATGTTTTCATTGTTCTTCCAGATGTTCTCCAAAAAGTAAGAAATTCATCACAAACTTTCTGTAAAATACATCCACATGTTAATACAGAGACATTTTTCATTTCTTTCACATATTTCTGGAATCTTCTAGAATTGTTGGTTTATAAATCTTGCCTTCAAATCCTTCTAAACTTCCCAAGCTGCAGTGTCTAAAATACTAAAGAAAAATTATTCCTACCAATTCTGTAACAGCGAAAAGCCAGAAATATTTTGGAAAAAAAAAAAGGAGGCAAAAAGTGTAAAATTAATTTTATAGAGAAAACTGATGCATATTCTGAGACAATCACATGGGAAAAACTCTTACTATGAAAAAATTAAAAAGAAGTTGCCAAAATGAAACTTTATAATATGACAGCGAAAAATAAAAATGTTTTATTTTAATGTTATTTTTTAAATATAATTTTCATATATTACCATTATTTTAATGAAATTTATTAATGTTACAATGTTTTAAAAATAATCGTTGAAAAATTATCAGATCTATGAATTAAAAATTTTCTATAGGAATTAATCTTAAAATCGCCAAAATGTGGATAAGTCATCCAATTTAGAACCGTTGAATAAAAGAATTCACATCCCTAAAAGTGAAAAGTTGTTTAAAGAGCTCATCATTAGAAAAAATGAAATATTTTCGAAATGCTTATGTTTCACTTCTTGCCCAGAAAACTCGAGTATCCCACCATTTATATTAGAAATGGGAAGAAATTATAACCCATGAAACCATTCAAAAGATAACCATGTTTGTCAGTGAATCGCCAAAAATATTCCTCCAAAATGCTAATTCACAGTCATTTCATAAAAACACAGAGAAATTTCAGATGATTAAAATTAAGGACCTCCTGCCAATACTGCCTGAAATTAAGGACTTTTAAAGATCAAAAATTGATTCCAAAACACCTAAAGACTTTTAAGTACCATACGAACTCTGAGTAATTAGAAATTTTAGTCATGCCTCAAAGCCCTGATGATGTAACACATGCAAGAATTACAGAAATATGAAAGAAAGCCTCAAAATCATCAATGTTTGTAACAGGGAAAGGGTAATTTCAAGGCCTCAAAAGCAGGGCTTCAAATAACTGGAATGCGCTCTAGATATAATGCATGAAATTGTCTTCCTTCTTCTGTAAGTGTACAAGAGGATAAATATTTGGTGGTAACATTAACCCGCTCAGTACAGGGAATGTCATATATGCATCAGCAGCAAACATTATCTCACAGCTGGGTGTGTCATATTTGAATCGCCATTTAGTTCACTCTATGGCCAGGCGTACCACATTTGACTTATATGGTCACACCGGGCGGCAGCAGAACATTTAATTAGCATTTTTTATTGCAGCTAGATGTAGTTGTATGTCTGTTATGGTGAAATATATCGAAAGTATATTTACCTACACTCCTACGCAACGTTTTTTATTTTTAGAATTTTGTTTCGGAATGAGAGTGAGATTCGTGGGTGGGTGTTGAGCAATGCAATGTCTCTTTAACTGCCTCATTTGATATAAACAAATGCACGTCATTTGTTCTCACTGTGTTGAGGTACTTTTTATTTTTGCGATATAGTGGAATAGACGTTAAATCATTAGACAATTTTTTTAATTACTCTTAAATTTTTTTGGCTTTCAGATGAATACATTTTATTGCCAGCGAAACATATTTTTTTTAATGGCAAACAAAAGCAGTATCTAAATGTAGAATATAAACAAATGCTAATTCGTTAGTGTTGAGTAATGTAATGGCTCTTACTGCCTCACTTTATACAAACAAATGAACATGCTCTGGAATACTATTAATTTATTAATTTTTCTTCTTATTTTTTTATCAGTTATAGTGGAGTAGATGTTCTATCATTAGAGACTTTTTTACTACTCTTTGAGTTTTCCGGCATTGAGACGAATATTTTGTATCGCTTAGCGAAAGTTTTTTTTTTTTTTTTTTTTTTTCAAATGACAAAATGAAAGTACTATTTGACCGTAGAACATATACAAATGCTAAATGAGTCAAATTTGCTGAGTAAAATAGCAGCAGATATTACAGTCAAAAGTCGTTAATTCGGACACCCATAATCCGGACCTCAAAGCTACAAACTTTCTGCGCATGCGTCGAAGCGACGCATGCGCATAAGACCTTTACGGCTGCGAATATGCGTGTGTGCTTGCCCAAAATATGTTTACGCATGCACGTTTAATGTATAACGAATGGTATAAGCTAAGCTAAAATAATCTACTTCAGTTAATGTTGCAGATTGCATTGTTCCTTAATCTTCGTATTGAATCTGGCTTAACGCATTTAACATGCATGTGTATGCATAGACATATAAAAATTACTGGATCTGTTTTAAATAAACTTGTTTAGTATGATGTTCACATATGTGACTTATGCTATATAGCTGAAGGTATGAATATTTTAGACATTTTTGCTGTCAAATTGTATCAGTGGAGATAACTAGTATGCATTTGAATTAGCCATGACTATCAGGGTTCATAGCCACATTTTAGTTAAAAAAATAAGCACCTATAAGCACTTTTCAAGCACATTTTAAGAAAAAAATAAGCACCTGTCTAATTACATCATACACAACTGCATAACCTTAAAAATTAGACTTGTAATTTAAAATATGAGAAATGAAGTACTTATTAAGAGAGAATAAGCATTACCTCAACCATGGAAAATAATTACTTTTTTTTTTTTTTTTTTTTTTTTGTTTTTTTGTTTTTAATTTTAAATAATAGTTCAATTTACAGAACTAGTTTACAATGAGAGAAAAAAAAAACTATGAAGAACTAAACTATATTACAAGATTTAATGATGAAATTTCGATTCAAAATAGAGAAAATAAATAATAATAAGGCATATTTATTATATTCGCTTGGAACCTAATAATAAATAAAATTTATTTTTCCACTCATATTGATATTTAAATAATTTAAATCTAAATTCTGAATATTTTCTAAATTTTCATTGTATATCAGTTTTCTCTTAACAGATATTGCCAGCAAAGTAATTTAAGTAAAAAAGAGGAACATTTCTGAAATCAGAAGACAGAAATTTGCTTCATGCAGTCATCTTTTAACAGCAAAAGCTTAACTAACCCGCATACTTGGAAATTGGCGAATATTCGGACAGTCGAGCGTAACTTGAAGGAGCGGGGGGGGGGGGATAGACTGTAGCCGCTCTTTAGATTTTTCCGCTTTTTGACATTTCAATATGTGCATCATATAAAAATAAACCAACGGAACTAAAAAATATTCTGCTTAGCAAGCACAGTAAAAAGTAAAACTCTTTTAAGTGTTCATAAAACAAATCTTGGACTGAACATCAAAATTAATTATCTCTGCAAAATATCGATATTGCGCAATACGTGCGCCGTAATTCTTCCCTACGTGATATTACGCAATCGGAATCAACAACTGCCGATATTGGGAAAATAACAAACTAAATAACTGGGGTGTTTTTCATTCTAATTTTCAACAGACGGCGTTAAAATTTCGGAATAGAATCATTCTTCGCTTGGGTTGGTAGACCGCAGAACTTTTAGCCCCTTCGAGCCGGGTAGCGAAAACGCGTGCTTATCGCTGAGGCCGGCAGTGTCTTACGCGAGCGTCTCTCCAGGGCCGGGGGCTTTTTTGCTACTAAGCTACTAAATCCATGAAAATTTGCTACTAGATCCATGAAATTTCCGATGACTTTTTGCTACTAAATCCATGAAATTTCCGAAGTATCAACGCATTGTTTAATAATGCTCTATAGAGTATTTAAACGGCTTTATAAATATTTTTATATATATACTTTAATTACCTTATTTCTTGTTTAAATGCATATTTTACACATTTTATTTTAATTACTCACCATTTTATGAATTTTAACATTATACATCTGAAAACTAAATATATTACTTAAAATTCTCTTTTCGTATGAAAAATTTGAAAACAGGGATCTACACACAGTCCTATGTTACATTCCTTGCATTCGTAATAACTCATTTGCCGTTTTGGAGGATTTTTCCGGGAATGTGAACAAATGAAGCATCGTTGTCTCATTTTCTTATCAGTCTCTTCTGAACAAAGTTTTGGAAAATGTCTTTCAGTTAATCTTTCAGAATCAATATCAAAATATCAGAATTTCAGAATCAATAACTGAAATATTTTGCATCATTTTTGCTAATTCATGCTCTGATAAACATTTTCGACGCTTCGACACTGCAACGGTAAAAACAAAGAATTCACGTCTAACAAGATCTAATTGTTTTCTAAAAACTGAACTGCAAACCGAAATACCCAACGCTTTAGAGCAAATAAAAATTATCTACTTACAGTAAACAACTACCACGTGCGAATAAAGTGCGATTTAAAGAGACGTCATAAATCACGCCATTCGGAAACATTTATTTCCTCGTTTGTTTATATAATCAAAAACACGTGTATGTGAGTCATGCTTCTCTCATTTCGAGTAGAAGGTCTAATTTACATGTATCTGAAACCATATGGACATACAGTGCCATCTTGTGGCAGAAATTATAGTTTGAAAAAAGTTCCAAAGTACTGGCACAAATACGTGACAGTCGGTAGAGAATGGAACAATCCTCTGGCACGCCTGCGTGTCGGCCGGTAGGTAAGTGCGTTCGTTGCTGGCACATATACGTGACAGTCGGCGCGAAGGGGTCCTATTCAATCCAGATTGGAAAGTGACCAAAAGAAAAGAAAAAAAAAAAAAAAGGTCCGTTGCTTGTTTTGCATCGAACAGTTTGCAGTTTCAATATTCAAGATTTTGTGGAGAAAGGGGAGACCTCCCAACCTTCGTATTGCATAAAATGTATTGGCCAAAAAAATGAAATTATTTTGACTATTCGATTACTTTCCCTTTATTTAAGCCATTCCGAATATTATTCCTTAGAAAGCTAATCTGTGTTAAAATGCAACCATTTTTGGAAGTTTACTATACTTCAGCAGTTACTGCAACTATGTTATTATAAACATTCATACATATGCTCATAATATAAGCATAACGATCATAATAAACATGAATATGAACTGACCAAGCAGAACGAGAATGCAAATTTTTAAGATCTTGATAAAAATTCAAACGTGTGTAGTATTTGGGTGGGAGGAAAAGAACGCCGAATGTAGCGGAATTTTCTACTGCTTTCGCAATTCTTTGACCAATAGAACGACGGGCACCTGTCTGTACTCTTCGTGCACATCAAAGGTTAGGTTAATACAGAGAAAGGGGGAAAAGCTATTTCCGGGAGTATGACTCACCATCTGGCATTCCATATTAGGAAGAAAAGTTGTTTATTTAGTTTCGGCTTTGGTACAGGGAAAAATAGCGCGTTCATTAAAAAAAAAAAAAAAAAAACTAAAAGCAAAAAAATAAGGGCTTTAAAGAAAAAGTAAGCACCTATAAGGGCCTTTATATTTTATTTTCAAATATAAGGACTTATAAGCACTTGTAAGTACCGCTACGAACCCTGACTATTGAGGCCCATACATTCAGGCTTTTGATCACAGAGATTTCTCAATGAAAAGTTTATCAACCCACCGCTGAAGAATTCACTGTCAAGGAGATGCATCATAGAAGCAGTGAACTCATATTATTTTAATAAGCCCATGAAATTAACTGACTGAGACATACAAATTCAAAAGTGTGCCAATTAGTCATTGCATACCTATCAGTGAAGACACAAGATTTCTATTGCAACCAAAGTACACAGCCCCGACATAGAACTATCCATCAGAAAGTTATAGCACTTGATTTTTATAGTCATGCTGCTACAAGGAAGCTGCTAATTACACATACTAAACACTGAAATCATTCCGAGTGGTGCAAATAATATAATTACAACATTATGATGGAGTGAAAGAAGGTTTTATTGAGAAATACATTATGTTATAAGCTTGGGGCAGGATGTGGACCCCATAGATACCTAATGAATAGGATTTGACAGACTGTATTGTGGTCAGTGAAATTCGATGATAACAATACATAGAATTAATTCAGAAGTCAAACAACAAAAATCAGCGTTATACCTACAAAATTTTCACAGGACTAGTTTCGATGGTTTTACCGAACCATCATCTTCAGCTGCAAAACCGCAAATGAACAAGATAGGAAATAATGATTAGATAAGATAAGAAAGCCTGGACAAGAATAAGCAAGTGGCGCCATCTGTTGGCGAAACCAGAACTAAAACATAATTTCTCTAAAAGCCGAAGGCAAATTTGGATTGGAATTAGGATCGTTAACTAGAACAGAAAGATTTTTATGAATGTGAAATGCCTCTAGAAAATCCAGTTCTCCAATGGAAGATGTTTTTTGAATAATTTTGGCAGCAGAAAAATTGAAAGTGTGATTTTCGGACCAACAATGTTGAGCAACAGAAGACTTCTGTGTTTCCTTTTTTCTAACATATGCCTCATGTTCTTTGACGCGAAATTTTAAGGCTCTCCTAGTTTGGCCAATGTAAATTAAACCACACTGGCAAGGAATCCTATAAATACCCCAGGAATTCATATCCGGAATGGGGTCCTTGAGTATAGAAGTTGGAATTTTATTGATGGGAGAATAAACAACCCGAAAGTTAAACTTCTGCAAAATATGTGCAACTTTATAGCTAATTGATGGAAAGAAGGGAATGACAACAGAATTTTTATAATCTCCTAAAATAAGAGTGTGGCTTTTAGTGTGTTGAGATGAGAATTTTTTAACTGTTTGATTAATAATGTTGGGTGAAAAGCCCCTGTCAATAGCTATTGCTTTTAAATAATTTAGTTCTTCATCAAGGGCTAGTTTGGAGGAGCAAACTTGAAGAGCACGGAAAACATAGGAATAAAATGAAGCTAACTTTTGTTTAGTCGGATGACATGATTTAAAGTGTGGTGGAAGGCAAACCGATGAAGGTTTACGGTAAACTGTAGTACTGAAGTTGGATGTGTTACGTGTGACCAGAATGTCGAGAAACGGAAGAGAATTGCAAGTCTCAAGTTCAAAAGTGAACTGAATAGCAGGATCAATAGAATTCATTGTTGAAAGAACTTTATTTAAATCATCTTTATTACCTTCAAACAGGGTAAAAGTATCGTCTACGTAGCGGAACCATGCCGGGAAGTTTAAAGTTTCAAACAATTTTGATTCATAATAATGCATGTAGATATCAGCCAGGATGGGACTGAGGGGGCTTCCCATGGCTAATCCCTCAGTTTGCTTGTAATATTTATTTTGGAAAACAAAATGTGTTTGTTTCAAACAGAGTTGAGTGAGAGAAATTAGCTCATCAATTTCGATGCAAGAGAAATGAAATTCGCAAAGTCTGGTTTCTAGACATCTTAATGCACCCTCCACTGGGACATTGGTGAATAATGATTTTACATCAAAAGAAACCATGAGTAAATTACTAGGAGAAATGTTTTTAACCTTTTTTACAAACTCTATTGAATTTTTTATGGTGTAAATGTTATTGTCTAAGAGAGTGGAAAATCTAGAAACTAAATATTTAGCTAAAGGATACGAGGCAGTACCTAAATTTGATACAATAGGGCGGAAAGGAATACCACTTTTATGAATTTTGGGAAGTTGTCTTAGTTGTCTTAGTGACTTTTAGGTTATACAATGAGAACAAGTGTACACATATTTAATATATGCACAGATTTTTAATCTAGTTAAACAAAAGGTATAATTTTACAGGAAGCTTCCAACATGATGTATTCCACATCTTGATTCAAGAAGTAGGAGTAGAGACTGCTATATCAAGAAAGCAGTTTACCAGTAAATTGTGAGTATCAGCTTAAAAATTTGTCCTGTAAATCAATATTTTTTACTAGTAATTTGGTAAACATCAGTATTATGTACATATACTTTTCTTTCTTCCACCATGGATGAGGACATCAAAAGCAGACTACTGCTTTTCATAAAAGTAGCATGAAATTAAGTTAGAGAAAGCTCACACTGATTCATAACAAAAAATTAAATAAAAAACAGATACACAAATGTAAGAGTTAAAATTAAGCAAAAAACAACCTCAATGTCTCAGATATTTAACGCCTGATATAAATTTGCAAGACAATGAAATTTTCGTTGTGCGCTGATTAATTTTAGCATTATAATTGATCAAACTTGGTGTTGAGCTACTTTGTTGTGAAAACATAATTTATACTGCATTTCTTTAATTCTAAGTTACCTTCAGTTGCAAGGTGTATGCACTTCTTAATTTCAGTATTAAAAATAAAGGGTGGGGGTATGACTTTGATTCTAAGAAAATAAAATAAATAGTAAAAAAAACCTAAAACACATTTGGCTAATATTTTTAATAAATAATTTTGATTACTAACTTAGTACTCCTATTTAAATTTGCGATTTGGAAAATTTACCGATTTAGAATAACTAGAATGTTTAAAACCTGTAGTTGTAAGACACTATCAGTTCTATAGCGCACCCCAATTATAGAAGCATTAATTTATATAGAGAATATGATGCAAAATTAAATTGAAATAAAGCATACATTTGAAATTACA
This sequence comes from Stegodyphus dumicola, assembly GCF_044657685.1. Classification (NCBI taxonomy): domain Eukaryota; kingdom Metazoa; phylum Arthropoda; class Arachnida; order Araneae; family Eresidae; genus Stegodyphus; species Stegodyphus dumicola. The sequence goes on from NC_140776.1 coordinate 45,074,004, forward strand.
TTGAAATCCATACTTAATAAACCAACACCTCAAAACATGATTAAGTAAAAAAACTGAATATTATAATGTCCAAGATTTGGACTTCATCAATTTTAGATTCGAGATTTTTCCAGATTTTAGATAATCAATTTTAATTCTAGTAAGATGATACGTAGAAATTATAAAATTAAAAACATGAAATCATGGCTTATGAAATAATGAAGAATTTATGACGTTAAAGGAATCAAAATTTACAAAAGAAAGCTCAGTATTTATTTGTTTGCTTTATTAAATACTTCTTCAATGCAAGTTGCTTAAATTCTTTCTTTATTTTATTTATTTATTTTTTTTTTCTGTGCTAATACTTTTCATTAATTCTACATACAGACATAATTTCTTTTTCAGTTACAAAGTTCCATTTTTCAAGTCCTGTAATTGTGAGGTCAAGCATTCCCATTAAATTGCCAATAGAAAATTTTTCATTCTCAACAAAATCTCACTTTCTTCATTATCGACAGTGATATTTTCTGAATTTAGAACCATACTACAGATTTTCAGGTCCATTAGTTGACTGATGATTGGAGATATCATCTTCATTTATTACCACTTCCCTACATTTCTTAAACAAATCCCATTAATTGGAAATTTTCACTTTTTGTTTGCAATACTTAAAAATCTACAATTTCACTGCTAACATCATAAAGCTTAGCTAGCATCTGCTATACACTGTTGGAAACGTAACAAGAGATTGATAAATAAGAACATGTTGTTTTACTAAATTTTATTTTGCTTCTATCACACTCTGATGAAGTTAAATCTGAATTATATTAGTTAAGTTATTTATTATGCTTACATCTATTTCTCACTTATGTTTAAGGCTTTTTCAAGTCATGAATAAATAAATTCCCACTTAAGGCTTGTCCAGGGCTGGCACAATCTTCGCATGCACTTACTTCTGCTGCCAGTCATCTCCCTAAATTCTACAAATTTTGCCTCCCAGTGCTTTCGTTAATTCTAACGATTTTCCATCCCTTAATTCGCTTTCTTAGTGCTTCTTGAAATTCTAAAGACCCTTAAATTTCATCATCCTTAAATGATGCAACCCTTAAATTCTGCTGCCAGTGTGGTCACACCAATTCCTGTACCAGTCCTGGCTTATCTGAATGATAATTCAGTTACTCTCAGTTCAAACAGCACTAAATGTAATCTTTTGGCCTATCACATTTACAAAATCTATTTTTTGCATTTGTAAAAAACATTTTGTTAAATTTCTCCTCATCAGTACACCCAAAAATTTGCAGCACAATTAGCTGAAGTTCTGCAATCATTACCAAATGTAATGTCAACATGGAAGCTTACCCTGCTGCTTGGTGTTCATTTACTAATATTTAAAAAATGTTAAAATATTGCTGTGTTACTAATTTGTCAAGCTGCTGTGTGTTTGTAGTCATGCGGTGATGAAAGAAAAAAATAATACATAATGATTTGCTATACTGGTGTCAAGAACATAAATTATTCAGTAGGTCTAAAATTAATTATATTTTGATGTAGAATGCTTCAGTTTCAGATGTATGCCAAGAAAAAGGGGTGGCTATGGAGCCAAATTATTGATCACAGAGATTTATATTAACATAAATGATTTTTTTTAAAGCATGAACATGTTTTATTTCGTGCTGTAGTTAAATTAAGAATCAGAACTCTCCACATTTTATTATGAGAAAATTACTGAGTGCACATGCATAAAGGGTTAAAGGATAAAAAAAAATCTGAAATCTTTCAGATTTTATATTACGCCCAAGGGGGCTTTTTTTTTTAAACGTTTTGTGTTTTACCCTTATTTATTAAATATCATGTTCTTCGCACTTAAACCATAAAATTAAATTCAACAGCAGTATCGCAAAATAATTTTAAGTGAGCATATCTTTAGAATTTTCAATACACAGTCTCGAGCACTGGGAAACGAAAATGTCCCTCCCTACACCGCACAGTGTTGCCATTCCTTGCTTTGAAATTGTTGAGTTCGTTAATCAAAAATTCTTTAGCGTCTGACAAAATATGAAACAGATAATAAAAAAAAATTCCAAATCATGGCTTCCAGATGCCCATATTCAGTGGAGGATTATGTTAGTTAAAATTTGATGGCTCTAGGTACCATTGTTTTATCCCAATGAGAAAAACATGCATACATTTATGCAGATTTTTCATTATTTAATTTCCTTAAATATAATATAGGGCTGTAATATTTAGTGGCAACAGTTTGAAAACTGAATCCACACAAAATGTCAAAATGAAATTAACAGCCCTTCCGGGCTGGGGAAAGAGAGAGGCTGGTAGTGGTCTGAAAGTCTGAATTTCAGTTTGTTCAGTATAGGCTTTACTGTTTTATACAATAAAAATGACAAACTACTAATTATAATTATCTGCAATATTTTCAAATCCAAATCTAAAAAATTGAAACAATGAAGATGACACAACTTTTAAGAAAAGCAGTAATACTATAATTGCGGCGGGGGGGGGGGCGAAAACAGGGAATTAACTGAATGCATTTGTAAGAATAAAACAAATACTACAAAATTATTGTACAAAATATGCGATTCTGAAATTTCTCCAATTCCTATCTACCTATCACTACATTATCAGTGTTGAAAAAGCTAAAATTTTTAAAAAGATCAAAGCATCAATGAACAACCATCTCCGACAATGAATAAAATAAAAAATTAAAATAAAGTCATCAAGAAAGAACTGGAGCAATTTCAGCAGGAAAATGTATGCAAACCACCACACGATTTACTCATGACTACCAGATCAACAAATCTAGAATCTTGTGATAGCTTTCTCAGCAGCTGGCTTATACAGTATAAAAATTTTACCTCAGTCAGGAAAACAGAGTTTAGACAAATTCTGTTTTCCAGAGCTCACTTTTTAGAAAAGAGTTGATCAGTAAAAATTTTTTAATTATTTATGTAAGAGATGACATTTCTCATTTTTAGTGGTAAATACCTATATCTGCATGTACAATAATTTGTCAATACAGCATTTCTCAACCTTTTATCAAGCAGAGACAAGTTTTATAAATTAGAATGGGTGCTACTTTGATAAATGGTTGCACAGATTTTTGGCAATTTATGTTGGCGTGGTCTCTACAACCGTCAGCCATCTTGAAAAATGCTGTTTCTACGTATTTTATGCATAGTATTCAAAACTTAAAAAAAAATAAATATCGTTAAAAATAATGCATTTATTATTTGTTGAAAATGTCATTTTTAAATATAGCAGACAAATGTAAATAAATACATTTACTACGAATATAAATTACGAGGGTAAGTTGAAAAATAAGTTTTCCCTGTCGACTGTGGTCAGAGTTGTGTATGAAAGCCAAAAAATAGAATGAGACATTAAAGATATGACATACCTTTATTTTATTATTCTCGTACGAGTACATTGAGACATTTGTCATATCGCTTGATAAGCTTCAAAAAGTCCTCCAAGAAAAATTCACGCTTTGCATATGGAAGAAGCGTTGAACGGCTATGGGCAAAAGGCGACACAGCAGGAAAACGCACAAGTCACCGATACACCATTGGGTAGAGGTCGCTGCAAATCAAGCAGATGGCGCTGTTGCGCTGCCTGTGCAAAGCGGAGACCAGCCTCTCATTTGAGCCCTGGTAGGTATGGAGAGAAGGTGCGTTTTGAATTCGTGGTCAAAGGAGGAAGTGAGAGCGGTTATCCGCTATGAATGGGCACGTGGAGTATCAGGAACAGAAATTCATAACCCCCTCGTGGAAGTCTATGGGCCAGGTGTGATGTCGAAGCAAATGGTGCGGAGATGGTGTCGCACATTCAGTGATGGACGTCAGCAAGTGGAGGACATACTGAGAGCTGGACGGATGCGCACGGCCACTACAGATGCAAATGTCAGGAAGGTGGATGACATGATTAGAGCGAACCGGCATATCACCATCGATGAAGTAGCGGAAAAACTTGGAATCTCACATGAGCAAGCTCAAAACATCATCCACGACATTCTTCGATACAGAAAACTGTCAGCACGATGGGTGCCCCGACAACTGACCTTGACACACAAGGAACAACGCATAGGGGTCAGCCTGGAACATCTCGTGCGTTACCATGAAGATGGCAATGACTTTCTGTTTCGGATTGTGACAGGGGATATCCACCATTTCACGCCAGAATCGAAGGCCGCATCTATGGAGTGGAAACATCCATCATCACCTGACCGAAAGAAGTTCAAGACAACTCCCTATGCAGGTAAAGTGCTCCTCACAGTTTTCTGGGACGCCCAAGGAGTTTTGTTGCTGGACTTTTTGGAGGTTGGAACTATCAATGCTATGCGCTACTATGACACCCTGTCGAAATTGAAAGAGGCGATTCAGAAAAAGCGGCCTGGCCTTCTCACATCTGGCGTTCTGCTGTTGGATGACAATGCCAGACCACATTCGGCGACGGCAAAGCAAAACCATATTGCAACTCTTGGTTTGGAGCGCCTACACCATCCGCCATACAGTCCTGATCTCGCACCAAGCGACTTCCATCTGTTTCCGGCTTTGAAGAAAAATCTCGGGGGAAGGCGCTTTGGAAGCAATACTGAAGTGAAAGAAGCCGTTCAACGCTTCTTCCATATGCAAAGCCCTGATTTTTTCCTGGAGGGCTTTTTGAAGCTTATCAAGCGATATGACAAATGTCTCAATGTACTTGGTACCTATGTGGAAAAATAAAGGTATGTTATATCTTTAATGTCTCATTCTATTTTTTGACTTTCATACACAACTTTGACCACAGTCAACAGGGAAAACTTATTTTTCAACTTACCCTCAGGTTAACCCTTTAACAGGCGGTGGTAAATATCTTACCACTAAGCAATTTGTTTTCTAGCAGCATACGGGAAATTATTTACCAACGCCCGATATCAGGAATTTTCCTCTGGAACCAGAGCTTCACATTTTCTGTAATAGATGGCTGTAGAGGCCACGTAAACCGCAACATTTCTGCATTCATCCAGTTTTCAAGCAAAATGGAGAGGGTAAGCACGTACTCTTTTCTAATTTTATTGTGTAATGATATATAAAAATACGTTAAAAGCTATATATTCATACATTTTGTATCTTAAAGGTTTGATACCTAAATTGCATTAGGCGTTTAAAAAATTACAGCGAAATATTTTGTTTTATACATCTTTGAATTTGGTGGTAAATTATTTACCACGGCATACTTAGTGATTTTAGTGGTGGTAAATAATTTACCACTGTCTGATAGAAACACAGTTTTACTAATATGTTTCACTTTAGAAATAGCATTTTGTTTGGCATGGTACATGATTTCTTTGTATATCTAATACTTTTATATTAGCATTTCAATAATTAATTATTTCTAATATTAATTATTATAAATATTATGGAAAATATTTTAGCGTTTATTTACGATTACATAAATATTTATGTATTTAGAAATTAGAATTAAAATATTACTTTAGAATGCTATAAAGGTAATATTTTGATCAGTATGTTCAAGAGATTTCAAAAAATAAGTAACTAATTAAATGTAACGAATATTATTTTAGGTAAACAAATTGAAGGAAAAAAAAAAAAAATTAATCACCGAGGAAGCTGTAGAGCATTATTTTGCACTGGCTTTAGATCCTGAAGATTCCGAAAAAGGACTCCCTCACGCAAGAACTGCAGGCTTTTTGGGAAATCATAATTATGAAGGGGATGAATAAATTACCTTAGATTTGTACTGGTCTTCTGACTCTTTTTTCAATAATCAAAAAATCTCGTCAATTATGCCAGCAAAGAGATTAAAAAAATATCCTTTCAAATTTGCATATCAATGGCAAAAAGGCTGTCCCCTGAAATGAGCCAAAATTTGACAAATTACAGTAAATGCGTTTTTTGATCACCCATTTAGATAAAAATTCAAGAAAAATATTCAGACTTCAATCTATTGATGAAAAAATGGTAAAATTCAAAGGAAGGTCCACAATGAAGCAATATATGCCAGGGAAGCCTGTAAAAAGAGTTTATAAGATTTGGGCTAGATCAAACGCATCAATTGGTTACCTATATCAGTCTGAACTTTACACTAGGAAAAAGACTTGAATTTAGGTTGAGAGTAGCTCGCAGCCTAATTGGAGGCTTCTCTAGTAAAAAACGAAAACTGCAATCAAACTGGGTATCAGCAAAAAAGGAAAATGCTATTCCAAGGGTCAAGATCCGAACAACTAATGTTAGAACACACATACCAGTCAGAGGAGAAAGTCACAGAAGGTGCAAATATTGCAGCACAAATGTAAATCAGAAACATACCGAGGTGTTATGTTCAACATGTCATGTATCATTCTGTGCTGCTTCATGTTATAAATAAAAATTAAAATTAAAATCAGTAGAAGTAGTGCATTTGGTTATATTTATATCTATAATCAATTTTATATTAATCATCGATTTTATATTATATGTATATTTAAATAATCAAGAATAAATATTTTTCATCAAAAATACATGTATTTGTGATATTTTTGTAATTATGATTTTTTTTTCTTTTGCACAACTCAGTAAAATGCCATTGCTTATACCGGGCGGTGGTAAATATGTTACCACCCCTATTATAAACAACAACAACAACAGAATTCCAAAAATAGTATTTTTGGTCATAAACGAGCTACTTTTCCCTAATAGTTGCTTAGAATATGAATTTTGAAAATAAATGGCCTATGCCCGATAAAGGGTTAAACTATTACTTTCATATAGCAAAGAAATAGAATAAAAACACCACTATAAAAACATTGTGCCAACATTTAATTGGATTAAAATATTACTTAAATTGAATATCGAATTAAAAACATCATACCAACGTTTAAAAGAATTAAAATACTTTAAAATAAGTTTTATAGGATATAACTAGTTAACATTAAAACATATGTAGCAATAAAAATCTCGGCAATTTTTGAAAACAGTGTATTAATTTTTTTAAATAAAAAATTGAAGTATACAATTCTAAAGTAAAAGAAAAAGATGTGCTTACATTTTTTTGAGAATTTAACCTGTCATGTATTGATAAGCACCACACACACACACAAAAAAAAAAAAAAAAAAAAAAAAAACATTTAGATATTAAAGAAAAAAATTTGAAAAATGTAATATCAAGGACAGTAATTAAAAGTTTCCTGAAATCTAAGGAATTCGAAGAGATAAATAATAAAATTTTAAAATGATGCGGTAATGCACAAATATTCAGAAACCAATTAGGAGCTGATTAGAGCTTGTTAATGCACAAATATTCTATAACCAATCAGGGAGCTGATTACAGCACGCATAGAATTAAAATTATTTAAATAATCATACAAAATAAAATCATTTAAAAAAAATTACAAAATTAAATTGTATTTTAATATTTAATAGCCATAAATAATGTTTAAAACATTAGATTAAATTTATAGATACTAAAACCAATTTCTTTTAAAGTAAGGTGATGTCACTGATTACATCATGTAGAACATAAAATTATATAAAATATCATAAACAATAAAAGCTTTATTTCAAATAAAAATGCAAAATTAAATTGATTTTAAATATTTAGAAGCCATAAATAATATTTAAAATGTGGAATTTATGCATAATAAAACACATTTAAAAAAAAATAAAATGACAACAAAGTATTAGTTACCATAAATAACTTGTCCAGCAATGTGTTTACCATAAGTCGTATTGTTTGCCAAGGGGAAAAAAAAAAAATAAATCGCCAAAATCCGTGCAACCGTCTACCAAAGTAGCACCTTAGAATGTTTTATGCACCACCTTACTCTTGTCATCTTAGAAAGCAACTTTTTTTTAGCATATGCTACTACCAGTATACTTATAGTTTAAAATTACAATTAATTAAAAATCATTCGATTTAATACTGGTATTAAGTAATTAAGCTATCAGGAGAAAAATTATATTGATTTTAATAACTAAAGGCCTTTTAGAGTTTAGATAATTTAACTTCGTAAGGTATTTTCTCCCACCTTATTGCATACTTTTGTGGTGTAACTGGAAGTATGTCTGGGTAGCACTCAGAGGTGGCACTGGATATTTTTCATGTTTTCTGCTTTGACAAACCTAAAGACTCTATACCTTATTAACTAAAAATTAAATAAAAAATGACATAGACATTATTGAAATGGATTAGCCTGCTGATTCTTGCATAGTTGTTTCATGTTTGGATGCATATTGATAAAGATAACAGTAGTCTTAGTACTTTAAATTCCTCTTTTATTGCTAAGACAATGGTGGGAAGTCCTTAGCACGGTGAGCAATAATATGCTTCACAAAGTGTGAACCTTGAGAAAAAGAAGTGACAGACGAATGCTTTGCATAATTTTCAAAGATTTGCAACTATATTGCAATATATGCAGTTAATACAAATTTTGCTTTTTATCTTTTTTGGAAATACAGCAGGACTACAAGGAGAGGTTTTGAGGACCACTTTTGGTCAGTGGATCACGGACTGAGAAATGCTGTATCAACATATCATAGATTGTTTTCAGTTCCCTTTTATGTATGCATTATATTTTATATTCAGAATACAGTTTATTCTCATCTATATACTGTGTAATGCCTGATTAATTTTAACAAAATATCTATATTTTGTATTACTTAGTCTTTCCAACCTAATGTTAGGGGAGGATATTAGTAAATAACCAATAAACTGGTTTTAATTAATAATTTTACCAAACTATTGATAGTGAAAAAGTCAGTAAATTTACAATCCCTAGAAGAAAGCACTATGCAAGGTCCAGTAAGACTGCTTTTTATTCACAAATACACATTTATGACTAAAATCAATGTCAATTCAAATTGATGGGTGGGGGGGGGGAGAATATTTGATGAAAAACTTTTAAAAAATAAAAATCAATGATAAAGCAATTGAATATGATTTCAAGATGGGGGAAAAAAAAGATTTAGGATGATTTAATTTTTTTTACAGTTGACTGCCAAATACTACTTAAACAATTAACTCAAACAATGGGGGGAATGTATTACATTTAGGTTCTATTAGAATGAATGCTTCAGAAAACACGAAACTTAGCAAAGAAATTTCTAAAAAAAAGTCCTCTGTGAAATTATATGTATAAAGCTTGAAAACTTTTATATTCTTAAGAAAGAAGTTTCTGAAGATTATGTGTGAATCATGAAGTTATTTATATTAATTTAGGGAAAAAGATTGTTCTCAGTCATATAAAATTTACCTTTCACGCACTAAAGGTGCAGGTTGCTTCGGTCTAGAAGATGACTTTGGAACTTCTCCATTTGAGCCATCAAGAGATCCTGTCTTTTTATGGCTGACATTTTGGCTGCCCAATGCTTCACTTGGACATGAGGTTGATCTACAACCAAAAAATTCAAGAGAGTTGCCGATACATTATATTTTTTTCCAGTTTTTTTAGAAAATAATACATACTGATTTATATACACAGATGTAACCACAAATAGAAAAACACAATAGATTTGCATTTAAAATTGTAAAAGCTTTAATGAATTCCACAGTATACACTTTATTTACCTTAAAAATACTTTCAATAAAAAGCACCTCACTTCTTAACCATAAGAACCACTTTCATTAAGTGAAATCAGAAACAAATAGTAAAAGTTAATGAACTATGATATCGCATAGAAAATTTCAGATATACTTTTATTAACATTTATCCATTAACACAGTGGTTCTCTAAAAGCAAGGCTTTTTAAAAAAATCTATTAGGATATGGGAGCCAAAAAATGTTCTTTGTTGTACTATAGTAGTGTACAGTTGCTCTCTTGTGATATAGTTTTATCATGTACCTTCAAATTTCGATAAGAAACTTTTATTTTCCTTAACCCTTTGAGGGACAGTACATAAAATAATTTAAATTGTGGTAACATTTTGCATGAACAATAACTTATGGACCCTAAGGACACAAAATTCAGACTTAAAAAAATATCTAGAGTGAAATCCGAAATTTTAAGAGCCAGTATGGTCAAAAGTCGTTAATCCGGACTCGTCGTGACTTCGGCGATTCCGGATTACAGATCATCAGTTTGAATCTGGTAAGATGGCATGCAGAAATTATAAAATTAAAAATATGAAACCGTAATTCATGAAATAAAGAGCAATTATGATCTAAAGGGTATCAAAATTTACAAAAAAAAAAAAAAAAAAAAAAAAAAAAAAAAAAAAAAAAAAACTTAATATTTATTTGTTTACTTTATTAAACATTTCTTTCAATGTAAGTTGTTTAAGTTGCTTCGTTTTATGTGATAATACTTTCTTTTTAATTCTATAAACAGACATAATTTCTTGTTCAGTTACAAAGTTCCGCTGTTCAAGTGTTATAATTGCTGTGTCGAGAATACAGACTAATTTGCCAATCGAAATTTTTTCGTTTTCAATAACTTCTGTGTCACTTTCTTCACTATCGGAAGCAAATTATAATGATGAGGAATTTGATTTAAATCACATCAAAGGAGTATATCGAGATGAAATACTACATTTAATAAGGAATTATAAGCCAAATAAAATAAAAACATCTGTCCTGAAGATAAGGATAGTGCTGAGAGATCAGCTTCCAATTCATTGCACGCTTTGACGCTCCCCCCCACCACAGAGCAGCGTGAAATTGATAAACAAATTTTGGAATGGTTAGAGAAACAAAGGATATGCCTTTATCCATTTTTTGCAGCAATTCCACTTTTTGTTTGATGGACATCAAAACATACTTTCGCTTTGTAGATAGATCATTTAGCAGCTCCAGCATCGGAAATTCTATTTGACATAATCGAAAGTTCAAGCCTACTTTTATAAAATTGCTCTAACATTCTGCAAAAAATAATAAGCCGGATCCAATTCGAAGATTAAGGAACAACGCAATCTACAACATTAACTGAAATAGATAATTAGATAATTTTAGCTTATACTGTCCGTTAGACATTAAACGCCATATGCGCAGTCGTAAAGGTCTTACATGCATGCGTAAACGCCTGTGCGCATGCGTCAACGCGACGTATGCACAGAAAGTTTGTAGCTTTGAGGTCCGGATTATGGGTTTCCGAATTAACCACTTTTGACTGTATATATTTTATACTGGCGCCCCTCTAAGACATTTTTTTTCCACAGGTAGCTGCCAAATATTAATTTTTGTTTTTAAAATTAATTTTGCGCTTTTTTGATGTGCATATGTAGAGATGGGCGCTTCAATATAGTTATATAAGTCTGAAGACGAAAATTTTTTAAATTTTGGGAGAAATTTAAAATTTTAAAAATTAAATTTATGTTTTTAGGCACTTTGATGATGCAACCCGGCTGAACATATTTATGTAAAATAAGGGTAAAAAGCTTTTGAACTTGATTTAAATTCAATATTATTATTTTATAAAAAAAATTAGTAAATATGAATGCATGCATAAATCATATCATGCTGTAACTGAAATAGTATAATATTACAAGGAGATATAACAGCCAAAAAATTAACCAAAAAAAAAAAAATAAATAAATAAAAATAAATAAATAAATAAATAAAATAAAATAAAATAAAATAAAACGCTAGGACTCGGATGAGAAAGTATGTTGCATTTTTGAAGTCATATTTTATGCTTTAGATAATATGTAAAAAAACCATGGTTCATGCTATGATACCAAGAATCCCCTCCACACACACACTTTAGATTATCAAGGACCGTAAGAGCTCCTTTTTTACTTCCTTGTATGAAATAAAAAGGAATCGCGAAAAGTTTCAGGCAACATATTTCAACGAAAATATCCATTCTGACCGCTATCGAATGCAATTTAACGATGTTTTTGCATGATATCTGTACATAAGGACAGAATAAAAGACGCTTTTCCTGCAAATGACTCTCGAATGACAAATCAGTTGTCAATCACCTCCTTTCATTTCTTTGGATTTTAGGATTTTGGAAAACACTAAGCAACGGGTGTCTTTTGGGGACTAACATGCCACATTTAAAACCAGATGGCAATTTTGAAATCGATGAGTCTTTCTCTTGGGAAAGGGTGAAGTGCTGAAGTTAAAATTTTAGCTAAATAGAGATGAATGAAACTCCCGTTGAGTAAAAAAGAATAAAAAGAAACAATAATTGTATTGAGTCCTAGCGCAGGGTCAGTAAACTCCCCATCCTTTCATGAACATAATACTGAATCCTAAACAACTTGTAAATTAATCATAAACAAACTATTACATCATAAACTATTATAATGTAAAGAAATGCTGTCATCTCACACAGTAGAGAGGGAGAAGCCTGGTGCTGCCATCTATTGGCAAGGTACCCTCAGTAGGGGTGCCAGTATATATTATATACCGGTATTAAAAACTTATATGTAATCTTCTTTTAATTATCAGCTTTGATTGAAATGCAGTAAATATAAAAGGTTCAGCATGTGTATATCTTATAGTTACAGATTTTGAATTTTTTCTTTCCCTCCAATAGAATTTATCAATCTTCAAACATGAAACCTTGGAAAGAAGTATATTCATTTCATAACTGCAAAATATTGAGAATTCATAGGGTGGTGCTGCCAATCAGAATCGAAAGGAAACACTAGAAACTTGTGATTACAGCTTTTGGTGTAGAGAAATTAGAATTTTTTCCAAGGTTAAAAAATTGACAAACAACCGGTATATATTATATACCGGTGGCCGGGTTAAAAGAGGATACAAAGATGTAGAAGATTTTGCTGATGCTGATTTTTTAGTAAAATTGGCATAGTTATGGCACGTTTTTGAAAAGCTGAATTCCCTTAATCCCTCTCTGCAGGGAAAAAACATGCAACTTTTGAAATCAAAAGAAAAAAATTCATTCCAGCTTTTATTAAAAAAAAATAAATAAATAAAACTGTGGAGAAGAAAAATGAATGAAGATGCAAGCAAAGATTGCTTTTTAATATCGCAACAATTTTTGACATCAAATGAACTTACCTTTCTCAAGATGTAAAAACCATGTTTATGCATTTATCACAGCTAATTAATTATCTGGTTTCAGAAATACTTTCAAAACGAAAACTTTGTTGGTTTACATGGATTCAAGATTCATTTAACACTAGTGTAGGGCATCATGGAAAAATTTTAATTGAAAAGAGGTGCTGCGAATCAGAAAAGTTTGGAAGCCACTTTATTAACAGACAATGCAAAAAACTCCATTACATGGGAATAAATAGAGAAATGAGAGGGGTTCTTGTTTCGCACTGGCAAATAAAAATAAAATTTTTGTTTTTTCTACTTCGAATGGATGATTTCTTATATATATGTGGCTTAAATGTTTGTTGCCGATAGTTTATTGGTTGCTCGCATAGCTATAAATTGTTTTATTCCCCGTGCAGTGCAGCGCATAACGAATATTATGAGAAAGCTAAGTCCGAAAAATTAAAAATACAAGAGCATGTGCATTTAACATTTAATAAATAAATTTAACATCTATATATAATAGAATTCAGAAATATGCAACAGGCAAAAACCGGCAACGATGAAAAAACAAAATGAAATAAATAAATGTCTTTATTATATGCGGCTTAAGTGTCTGTCACTGATAGTTTATTGATTGCTTGCCTAACTGTACTAGCCAATGAGTGAAGTTGCCACGGCACAGGGTTGCTGTTTCAATTGAGATGTAAACAATTTCCTGTAAAACTTGCCTTTGCTATGACCATCAATAAGTCTCAGGGCCAAATGCTTAAGCGTATTGGCATTTTTTTACTTGAGCTTGCATTTGGACACAGTCAACTTTACGTCACATGTTCAAGAGTTCGTGAAAGAACAAACGTAAAATAAAAAATAATTGATGATCATTTTTAAGCTCACCTCTGCAAGGTGAGCTTAAAAATGATGGAAAGATCTACACAAGAAATGTTGTGTACAAAGAGATCTTTGACATGTGAATTAACATTTTATTATTTAAATCACCTTTATTTATTGAGCTAGTGATGACTCTTAAGAAATGTACTGCCAGTGGTTTCCTTCATTGCGTTCTACTTTAAGCAATTAAGCAAGTAGAACCTCGTGGGGCAGAGGCGTCTTCGCCGCCTGCCCTGGGTAATTCGGTTTAAATTAGCAGACACCTTTGCACAAATCATTTTAATTACAATTTGTAATATCTAAAACAGTGGTCATTTCGTATGACTGCCGGGCTTTCTAGTAGGATAATATTTATATTGGATTTATATTGCATTAGCACACATTTTTCTATTTAAAAAATTGGTTATTTTCAGAAACAATGTGCCAATTCTTTTCCCAGATTAATTCTACACCTCAAGTTATGTTTAAATACAAAATTTTGTCAAAATCATATTGCAGTTATTCTGCTTTAATGACTGACAAATAAATTTCAGTTCCATTGTAAAAGTATCATTTGGTGGATTCTGACCATGGTCTATTTTTAACAATTCTTTACTGAACAAGGACTTACTAACCTGTTTCTGAACTCTGTTCATTAATTCTACATTTTAATAGATGTACTTTTGTTGTTTTGATAAAAACAATAACCTTCATATATTAAAAACAATTGACATACCAGAGAAATAAGCAGAATATTATTTCTGAAGAGAAATTCCATTCATTTATAAACAAAATTTGATGCTTAGGATTGTATAAATAAAACAGAACAGGACACATAAAAGTGAAGAATTTGAACTTAATGGCTGATAAAAGTATGCAGACAGAAGATAACCATGTACAAAATATCTTTTAAGTAAGAACCATGTACAAAATATCTTTTAAGTAAGGTAGAGAATATCTGTAACAGCTCACTGAATATTTCCTCTCTGAAATTTGGCTAATTTGATATCAACAGAATCTTTAAAATAATACAAGCTAATATAATAATAAAAGTCAATTTGGAATACATATTTCATAGTGACAACTATCCCTACAAACAACTAGTATTTCTGAGAATAAAATTAAATAATGGAATTAAACATCATTGATAGTCATGTTTTCTAACCATCTCCAATCATAATTTACCAATAAGTTTTCACAATATCGGGCATATCAAGACTTTCATTGCTTATAAAAGTTTTGCTTTTTGAAGCACAAAAAAATTGTTTTATTTTAACAAATATGAAAAAGAACATTATGTTCTACTGTTAAAATGCAATAAACAGATTATCTAGATTACTTGTATGCAACTGTTTCTTACTCCTGGATTGATCAAAGTACACAAGTTGATGAATTTATATCTTGAACCCTTTTATTACCAATCCTGAGCCATTCAGATATTTTTGTCTTCAAAATCACTAAAGAAAAAACTTTGCACATATAATTGTCATCACATTAACAGAACTCTGAAAAGAGTTGTTGCAGCAGAGCATTCTCATTAGCTGAGTAGCACTTGAGATACAAAAATTGACATTGCTTAAATTTATGTCAATTTACAGAAATTACATGCATAGAATATACAGCAAACTTTTATCTTTTCCATATCAGGTGATGCATGATACAGCAATTCCAAGCAAACATGACATAAGCAGCTGCCTAAGGTTCCAATTTTCACAAATGACTGTGTAAGGTAGGTTCTGCTTTGAACTAATAACATGTAATATGTTTCACTGTGAATTAAGTATATGGATCATTTAGGGTGGCGAAAATGCTGGAGATGGGCAAGGTATTTTATAAAAAATAATTCTGCAAGCAAATGAAATCTGCTCCTTTTTGAAGTACCTAATATGTATGTTACCTGGATGTCCTATTACATGTATTTTAGTTTCATCAGTGTCTCAGATAATCCACCAGGTCTTGTAATTAATTGCCCTCAGATATGAGACACTACTATATGTAGTACTAATAAATTTATAAGACTTACCTAACGTGAACAGCTGACAGAGACTGCTGAGATGATGATGTCCCATCCACAAATGATGGATTATCGCAAGAGTAATCTGAAGGTGGGGGAGATTTTGATTTCCGTTTCGTCAGCCGTTTCATCAAACTCACAATTTCTTTTTCTTTCTTTTCTTTGTGCTTTGAGAGAAAAAATATTAGCAAAAATTTTAAAAGCTTTAAAAATTAATTATATATTTAAAAATTTTTGTATTACATAGTATACGAAATATATCACAAACATGACACAAGAGCAGACAACACACAAGTAAATGATAAATATTCGAATTAATTCTACAAAAGAGTTTTTTTCATTATATTAAATATTCATTTCATACATTTCTTTAGATCTTTGCTATATCTGCAATATTTTCCAAATTTTTTCTTGAAAACACTGTAGTAATAATTGAATTTGGGAATACTAAATAATATATATATATAAAGTATAAAATAAGAAAATAAATCTCTAATAAATTACTAATTTAATAAGCAATAGCTCTTTTAATTTTCACATGTCCCCTCCTAGCATCTGCAATGCATCAAAATTTCTCCCGAATATGTCATTTCTAGACCAAGCCTTACATGTGACTTAACACAACCCTGATGATGTAACTAATTCGGAACTTGAATTCAAAATTTCGAGTACCGAAATCTTTTTCTTAATAGGCTGCCATATTGGATAAATGTGCACTTTTGCTTCTAGTTCTCTTATTGTTTAGAAACTGGCATGCTGCTTTTCTTCCTATTGCAACAATATCAAAAATGTAAATGTTCTTAAATAGGCACAGTTAGAATGTCAAGTGAATTTGTGACCACAGATGTCAATTGAAATAAAGATGAATATTTAATCTTCCAAGTTTACTCTTTATTGTGGATCTACGTTCTGTGCCATAATACAGCTATGCCTATTTCATTATAATAATGAAATGCCATGTTTCTTCACCTACGTCATCAACTGTCTCTATAAAATTCATTACTTCTAAGACTGTTCTCATTACACAAACATATGCAATTCCTCTTCTCTATTCTAAAAATCATAACATTTCTGGACTGCATAATTTCTAGATCAATCCATCTTGCATCGCTTGCAGATCGCTGATAATATAACTAATTCAGAACCTAAACTCACAATTTTGAGAATTGAAACCTTTCTAACCTAAACCAAAATCTCCTCTTTGTGAGCCTCTTTATTGGATAATTGTGCACCTTTAGCTTCAGCTCTGTTGCAGTCAAGTTGCTACTTCCCTCCGTTTGCTTTCTTGTGCTACTAACTATACCATTATCTAAAATGCGATACTTTACATAAAATTGTGAGGTGCGTATTGTGCCCGTGATCATGTGTAATGAAGAATATATTTTCAATAATTAGTTCATATCCAGCAAACAAAAGTATATTCAATTCGGCCATGCCTGTCTACAAGTCTCTCCTTCGAGTTCATCTTTGCATCTACAAGTCTTTAACTGCGCAGTGGGGTTTCCAACTCTTTTACTAAATTAATTGTTGCATCCTGGACCAAACTTAAATCCAGACCTCTTAAAACTTATGCTTAAATTTCGAATTAACTGAATTCCATTTATTGCTGACATGCATTTCTTCAAATTAGCCTAGTATAGACTAATCATGGCATTGTAAGTTTTGTGTGGTTAGATGATTTTCCAGATAATATATCTCATATTCAACCAAAAACTCTATGAATAAATAGAGTCCTATTTAGTATTATTTCCAGTCCATTTCTTTTAGTTGCTGGAATAAAATTCCACTCTAAACAACATGCGGCTATGTATACAGATGCTTGTTTGATGTTAAACGAATAGACGTATGTTAACAATTTGTCAATCAGGAAATTGAGAGCTCCTGATTGTTAAATCAAGAGCACTGAATAAGAAGCTTAGACTTTGAAAATCCAGAAGTAATTCTGCATGGCTTGAAAACTTGTGGGCTAATTCTGACTTCTAAACAAATACACTGCGCTCCCTTCCCCCCAAAAAAAGGAAGAAGAAAAGGGGACAGTTCTATATCTTCCGTTCTACAGTGCCAATCGACAAAATTCAAATTGCATTTTTCATATCTCGAAAGCACAACTTAGGATATGCATTAGATTTATGCATAGCATGGCTCTATAGTTCGACCGTCTCAATCGCAACCCTGGTTGGCATTCTGCCAAAACACTTAGATTCATCAAAAAGGGGCAGTATTACTTGCTGTGATGTGAAAGGTCTTTTCTTCTCCAGAAAGAGCTATGCTGGAAGGAAAGAAAGTCCCCACCCTTCCATCCTATTTCAGAATAATTTGGTCCGAATGGTGCATGCGTGTTTGCGCTCATGGTCGCGGATGAGGCGGTTGAACTATAATATAGGTATTTTGACACAAAATCGGACTTTTTCTGAAATAACATACCAATTTTTTTCTGTATTTCAATTCTACGACTCAAACTTCACCAAACTACCATGTTTTGTAAAAATTGCACGAATAGTTTTTAAAAAATTAGCTCTCAAAATTTTAGCTCCTCAATGTTAATTGAATTTGATATGTATTTATTAACATAATTTTTTTTATTTAACTTATTTGATTTTTCCTTTCACATATTGAAATTCAGATTCATTCCAAATAAAATGCACCCATGTTTTATGAATTATTCTTAAAATTTGTATTTTAAAATAATTTTTGTAAATTTAAAAAAAAATTTTAATTATAATCTACAAAGCTTTTAGTCAAATTGTCCGAAGATATACGTGAATCTATATATTGGCACGTTTTGAAATTTGGCATATTTGTTGAAAGCAAAAAAACATCAAATGTGGTTTAGAAACTTTGCCAAAATTATCTGAAAGTAAGAATGATGCGACTTCTTTTTTGTTCTTGAACAATGTAAAAAGGTAAGAACGAGAAGCCTTTTTTCCCGCTCCGGCATAATGGAAGGGAAAGGAAAATTGGTGGCCCTATATTAAGAAATTCACCAAGTAAATTATTATTGGCATAATCTGAAAAAATTGCGACAAGATAAGTTTTTGAATTTCTCCATAAATTTCACACCAAATTTGACAAAATTTAATACCTAGGCATAGTTTTGGCCCCATTGCAGAATGAATTTTGGAGATGAAACCTCATTTTTGGTCACCATGATAGCTTTAACTTTGTTTTAGCTTCCTGATTTTTTTAAAAATGAAAATAGATTGATGTGTACATGGACAATTTTAAGGCAGTGCACTATGCTTAGTTTGTGCAATTCTGGGATTTCTTTTAAGTGAAAACAGATCGATGTGTACATGGACACAGAGTTTGTGCAATTCTTTGACTTCTTTTTTGGTTTTATGTAGCGACCATCTTGAAATTGTGCCTTCCTGGTGTCAAACAAGAATCGCCAAAAAACAAAAGGCATCCAATCGTAAACTTTTACCATAATTTGAGTTGTAGATTCGAAATATGGAAAATAAATGGTATGTTATTTAAAAAAATAAAAAATAAAAAAAAAACCCACAAAATACCTATGTTAGAACAATGGTATATATAAATCTAATATATCCTAAGTGGCACTTTCGAGACATGAAAAATGCAACTTGAATTTTGTCGATCAGCACTGTAGAACGGGAGATACAGAACTGTCCCCCCTTCTTCTTCTTCTTTTTTTTGGGGGAGAGGGGCGCAGTGTATTTGTTTAGAAGTCAGAATTAGCCCACAAGTTTTCAAGCCATGCAGAATTACTTCTGCATTTTCAAAGTCTAAGCTTCTTATTCAGTGCTCTTGATTTAATAATCAGGAGCTCTCAATTTCCTGATTGACAAATTGTTAACATACGTCTATTCGTTTAACATCAAACAAGCATCTGTATACATAGCCGCATGTTGTTTAGAGTGGAATTTTATTCCAGCAACTAAAAGAAATGGACTGGAAATAATACTAAATAGGACTCTATTTATTCATAGAGTTTTTGGTTGAATATGAGATATATTATCTGGAAAATCATCTAACCACACAAAACTTACAATGCCATGATTAGTCTATACTAGGCTAATTTGAAGAAATGCATGTCAGCAATAAATGGAATTCAGTTAATTCGAAATTTAAGCATAAGTTTTAAGAGGTCTGGATTTAAGTTTGGTCCAGGATGCAACAATTAATTTAGTAAAAGAGTTGGAAACCCCACTGCGCAGTTAAAGACTTGTAGATGCAAAGATGAACTCGAAGGAGAGACTTGTAGACAGGCATGGCCGAATTGAATATACTTTTGTTTGCTGGATATGAACTAATTATTGAAAATATATTCTTCATTACACATGATCACGGGCACAATACGCACCTCACAATTTTATGTAAAGTATCGCATTTTAGATAATGATATAGTTAGTAGTGCAGCAAAGCAAAGGGAGCGAAGTAGCAACTTGACTGCAGCAGAGCTGAAGCTATCCAATAAAGAGGCTCACAAAGAGGAGATTTTGGAGGAGATTCCTCCATGGCCTAATGTTATCAGATTGCATATAACTTCATGGAAATTTGAGTTAATTCAGAAGACTTGAAAATTCAGAAGAAAACTACAGGATAATTTACATGAATTGTCACATTAATACCAAAACTAGTTCTCAGTATAGAAAAATGCAGTAAACTTTTGAGGTTGTATCGAGTTACAGGCTGGCTAAAACATTTATATATAATGCAAGAAGAATCAGTGAGAAGAAAGAGAGGTCCCCTAACCTTGGAACTGTCATAAGCAGAAATTTATAGGGTGAAAACCATGCAGTCAAAGAATAAAGAATTGTAAAGAAGAAAGAATTCAACCGCTTAATGACGAGTTTAACTGTGATAACAACAAAGGTATGTCAGCTTTTAGAGTTTGTTTCAGAACTAAATGAAAAGAACTGATATGAATAAAGGGAAGACAACAATTTTCAATGAAAGAAAAACACACATGGTTAATACCTGGAGGAATCAAGTATGCAGAAACTCTTAATTATGGATGCGCACAATAAGCTTCTACATTCAGGAATAGCTGAAACACTGGCTGAACTACAAAGCACATTTTGGATTCTCAGAGGAAGGCAGAATGTTACATCTGTTTGAACAAATTCTTAATATGCATAAGGTACAAAATTTGTCCTGTAGTGAAAGTTACAGTTTCATTTCCAACAGATCGCATACAAGAATCTCCTCCATTTCACGCCATTAACATCAATTTCACTGGAACCTTGTTTACAAGAAAGAATAAGGAAAAGGACTATATTTTATTATGTACCTGTGAAGTAACACAAGCTATTCATTTAGAATTAGTTTTTAATCTAAACACATAAATATTTTTACTTACACTTTAAAGAGGTGGACTATGTTATACAGCCTACTGAAACACAAAAACTTTCAAGAGGATTGAAGGAAGGTCCAGGATTGAAGGAAATATGAAAGAAAATTAACCATCATGAAGTCGCTGAATGTTTCAGGAAAGCTGGAATTAATCGAAAATTCAACGTTGAAAGGGAGTCCAACTGGGAAGTCTATGAATGTATAGTGAGGGTGATGAAAACAAGCCCCAAGAAAATAACTGAGAAGTCATCTCTCTCAGAAAAAGAACTCTGATCACCTATGTATACAGTAATCCACAAGAATTAGCTCTGCTAACTGCTCCGTATCTCCTTGCAAGAAAATGGCTTACCAGCAGCTGAGTGGCAAAGTTGCTAAACGTTCGTCATTTTGTCAGGGGGTTCAAATCCTGGAGAATGGGCTGGCTGCATGCCCATTTTTGTGGTTTTCCCCATGTGTTACGTGTATACGAGCCAGTTTTCCTTAGAAAGTCCTCCACAAAGGCATCCTTCATCTTAGGCAGATAGCCCTCTTGTGCTTCACGGTAATCAAATAAACCAAAACAAACCAAACTAAAGCTTGCAGAACATTTGATTTCTTTACCACTAATAATATATGATGAAAACATAAATGCAAATAGAAATAATGTGATAAAATAATATGATTTAAAGAAAAGGGAATATTTATTAAACTTAAAATTTGCAAACTAACACCAAAAGTCAAAACACTTAAGGTGAATGTTGTGGTCTTGACCGAAGATAACAAGTTGCCTAAAAGTACATGGAACTTAGGCAGAACTGTAGAAATGTATACTAAGCATGACAGTAAGATATGATTGTGCAGAGTAAAACTTAAAACTGGTATCGTGAAAAAAACCCACATGACTTTTGTATCTAATGAAACTTTCAGAGTAGAAGATATGCAAATATAACAGAACAATCTGAAAATTAAACTTTTAAATTTTCATTTAGAACTCCATATATTATTCCTGCTATTATTAGTTATAACTTTTTAATTATTACTGTGATATTAATGTAGTATTTTCATTAATTGCAGTACTGATTATTAACTATTATTGTTATTGATTACATAATTTTTATGATATTGATTAATTAGGTTTAACTGAACTTAACCTGAAGTTCATTGGGATGTTACGAAATGATAACACTAGCAGTTAGGTAGCGGTTCAGGCATTCTATCTCTGGAATACTTTGAACACTTGCATTTAAGCATGAAATAACAAAGGTACTAGCCTAACTCTTCATGTCAAGTATTGTTATTCAAATAAATTATGTGCATGTGTTAGATTCCTCATTTGTGCGACAATCACAACTCATTTAATACTTTGTATCAAAGCAAGTACCATAGTTACAGCAGCACCATAGTGTAGGCAGCTAAAACATTAAACATGTTTATCTAAAAAAACTTGATGGTTAAACTGTCTTCTTCATACATAAATCTCAATTTGACAAACAGCTTGCTAAAGCTTTCAGTAAGAATGGCCAGTGTTCGCAACATCCCCTCAAACAATTTTCAATTTTATTTCAAGATTTAAAAAACATATACGTTTTGTGATCCATTCACATATCTATAAGAAAAAAATAGTTGCCATGACTTTTGCCCCAACCCTCGTATACATAAAATATTAAAAAAAAAAAACTTTATAACTAATAAAAGTGTTTAATGTAACTATATGGATAGATGCCACACATCCACGACTGGTTAAATAAAATCAGAAAGAAAGCTACTTTAAATGAAATGTAAATAAAATACAACCAAATCTTTTGAACATACATATACAAGACTTAGAAAGGTAAATAAGTCAATTACCTCACAATAAGTCTCTATTTCTGCTGTTGGAGATATTGGTCTAAAAGAAATTAAATGTTGCTTGATTTAAATGCACCTTTCAATAAATGAATGAAGCTTACTTGCACCCTCCTTTGAGGAGCCAAGAGATTTTTCAGACTGACTACAAAAAGCAAAACATTTTCGAAGTTATGTCTGAGTCACAGAAAAATCTTCTCATAACTTATTGGTGATGTCTTTGCTTCTGTAACTGATGTTGTATTTTAACTGTTGCTAGCTCATCTGCAATGCTTTTAACCGTCTCGCTGTGTAATTTTTTTATCAAAATAGGTTCAAAA
The DNA here is from genome assembly GCF_044657685.1 of Stegodyphus dumicola. Taxonomy (NCBI): domain Eukaryota; kingdom Metazoa; phylum Arthropoda; class Arachnida; order Araneae; family Eresidae; genus Stegodyphus; species Stegodyphus dumicola. Next base: position 45,097,270 of record NC_140776.1, read on the forward strand.
TTGTGTATTTTTTAATTATATATTTCAAATCTATATACAGTATACAATAATTTTTTTCTAAAAGTTTTTTCAAAATAAAAATAGATCATACAAAAAGGCTGTCAGAAAATTGGAATTGAAAAATAATCATATAAAAGCAAAATTTTGAAAATTAATCTTGGTTCAATTATGATTTATTTTATGAAATACAAAGGTAAAACATATATAATGGAAATATGCAAAATACTTACAAAACATTTACCATATTTGACGGCATATAAGACTCACCCTTATTATAGAGAGCCACACAATGGAAAAAAGTTTAAATAGTCCGTGTGACAGCGCAGTACCACAATAACTTAAAATGTCGTTTCTTTTAGTTTTCCCATTTCGTAAAAGCCAAATAAACGATCATTGAATGCAATTACCAAACATATTTTTATTAAGGAAAATTAACAAATGGCAAGCTATTTTGAACCTGATATGTAAATTTCAATAATGAATAAATGAATGAACGGCAAACAATCAACCATAATACAAAATAAAGCAGAAACAACAAAAAACACAGATTCAAGAAAGAAAAACGTTGCCTATCATGAAATTAAGACTTTAATCACTTTCAAAACCATAAAAATCCTTTTCACTATCGTCATCATCGAAAACGAGAATATCGTCATCACTAACTGTTTCCGTCATCGCTAGTATCACCTTCTTCGAATAATGCATCGTCTTCTGTTCAGTCAAGAGCATTACTGATTCCGCACTTCTTAAAGGACTTAACAATTACTTCAGCCTTTACATCCTCCCAAGATCTTTTTACTCACTCGCACACTTGTGAAATAGAGGGCCGCTTCATTCTAGGCTTCATGAGGGTGTAAGGGCATGATGTGGCTCTCCTATCCACTTGTTCCATCGTTCTTGCACTTTTTCCTTAAATGGCTTATTCACCGATACATCTAAAGGGCTGCAATTGGCTAGTCACCAGGAATGACAGCTATCTGGGTGTTTAATTCTCTCGCTTTATTCTTTATTAAGACTTCACTTCTATGGGCGCTAAACTGATCCCAAACCAAAAGAGAGGGTTTTCTTAACAGTCCACCAGGTCGCCTCACCCCATACATTCTGTAATGACAGTTTCATTCCAGCTTCGTCCATCCAGCCTTTTGGATGAATATGAACAATTACACCCATTGGAAGTTTTTCTTTTGAATATGAAAAACGGCGGTAGTTTTGTGCCATCAGCACAACATGTTAGAACCGCGTGCATTCCGGGTTTTTTCATGACCTGTGGTTTTTATGGTTATTGATTTAGACCTTTAATACTCACAGTCTTGTTGGATGGTACATCAAATGTGAGTGGAATTTCATCCATATTTCCTATTTCGGCGAGCTCAAAAGAAGTTTTCATGCGTGCATTTATAACAAACCTATGAAATGCTAGTATTTTTTCTTCATAATCTGCTGGTATTTTCTGTGCAATAGTTGTTTTTGTACGTATTGATAAGCCTTGCCTTTTCATGAACCTGTAGCACCAGCCCTCAGACCCTGAAAAGTTCTGATTCCCATGTTTTTCTGCAAATCCTTTGGCCTCATTGGTTATCATTTTGTTTGAAACACTTATCCCAGATTTCCTCTTATCTATCACCCACATTTTTACGGCATTTTCAAGTTCAGGCAAAGATAGAGCTGGGCATCGAAGGTTATGTTTTTGTTTTTTAGCAGTCTTCAGTTGATCTTCCTGCAGTCACCAAGTACGTATCATTTTTTCAGTAGGTGGTGGACCAAAATGCCTTGCTGCTGCTCTGTTTCCATGCACTTTGGCGTAGTTTAACACTCCTAGTTTATACTGAATTGTATAGCTTAATCTCTTGTTTCCTGTAGTCATATTTTACAGTGTATTCTTTTTAAACAAATAATTTTAAGCACCGATACCGGCATGTTTATACAGAGTAACACCAATACCGACACATGTGTCGGCTGAGTCAAAGAAAGTCTACGTACAGAAGGAAAGGCTCCACAGACGTAATGTGACCGTTGAAACTGTTCGAACTTCGACATCAGCTTTCAGCTTTGGCGCTTTTTGGCGACAGATATTTTACGCATGCGCAAAATAATTATGACAGATGTAGAAAAAGTTATGTGTGTCTAGACCTTTACAGCATTCAGTATTGAAAGTTAACCTGTGTCCTTCACGTATAAGACGCAGGTAACTTTTTTGAGACCAAATTTAGGAAAAAAAAGTGCGTCTTATATGCTGTCAAATACAGTATTAGAAATGAAGTTTAGTATGATAAACTTCGAAACAAGGCTCAAGGCAAAATCCTACCTTGCAATCTTTGCACCAAATTCATGTTTGTTTGAAAATTTTTTTTTTTTTTTTTTTTTTTTTTTTTTGCCAGTTTCAGTTTTTTTTTTTTTTTTTTTTTCCTCCTCCTCCCCTTTCTTTAGCTACAAACAGCACACTGTCTATGAGGCTCTTTCTTGGTGGGATTGGGTGGGGTATATACATATATGGATAGCAAAATGTCAAGCATTTAGTCCCATGGTATTGAGAGTTTAACTACAGACATCTTTGAGCTTTTGAAAAGAGATGCAAAATGGTGCAAAGCATGCTTGTATATTTCAGAGAAATATGGAAAACTAATGCCATCTGTTAAACCAGATCTGAATAAATAATTAAACATCACCGAAAAGTCGAAGTGAAAGCATGAATGGGAAAAGAGCAGGTTGTACAGTTAAAATAGACGGAAAGAAATAGATCCCCTAGGAAATAGCGGGTTGTGCAAATTTGTCTAGTTCTATGTTGCCCATGGAAATTGCAGGACATGCAGCAAGAGGGTTAATGTCCTTGGAGTGTCACCTATTACGATGTCCGAATTTAAATGTCTTTTCATACTGTCTCCTACCTATGTTTTTAGTGCAGAATACTGTTAAATATTAAAAGCAGAAATACTGTTTGCAGTCACCATAGCTCCAATATGTGACAGTGAATTCCTGAGTTTGAAGGCTCCTGTGTTTGTTTAATTGCCATGCCCCTCAAAAAAACTTATGGCAGAAAAAACACAAGAGGCTGTCATAAATATATTGGAAATGGGGGAAAAAGTGTGAAAGAAAACTTCATTGATGTGTTGAAATATACTCCTAATCAAGTCAAACTATTTCTCTCTTGAAACTGATGTCTATACTCCCCCCCCCCAAAAAAAATCTCCCAGTTGTTACAAGGTAATTTGGCCTATTTATATTTAGCACTCCATATGGCATATGAAGCATTCATGAGATTAAATATGAAGTAAATCAGCTTTATGTACATTCAGAGCTAAAAACTTCAATTATGGATATCTTTCTCTCATTTACTTAAATAAACACACAAACATTTACATTATTTTTACCACTGGTGTTTTTACATTATTCTTATGCTTTCTGCTTTTCTTATTGCCCATCATGAAAATAAATGACAAAGGCAAATATATAACCAGAAACAGTAATCAAAGCCAACTATTACTTACTAAACATAAATATTTTATTAGTAAATATTAATCATTCTATATTACTGATTTTGTATATATTAAAGTTTTAATACCAGAGTCAGTTGACATCAAAATGTATTTTAATAAGAATAATTACTTTAGATATTGGCTTTGAACTCTGAGGAATTACAAAGAAGAGAAGGAGGGGGTGCGCTAAAAGGTCAAATGTAAGAGTTTTTGAGATATGAGGGAGAGCTATAAAAAGGTACATATTAATTATCAATAGTTCTAGCATTCATGACATTAGTCAGCAAGAATCAATTCTTTCGGTTTATTTGAATATGAAGCATTCATGAGATTAAATATGAAGTAAATCAGCTTTATGTACATTCAGAGCTAAAACCTTCAATTATGGATATCTTTCTCTCATTTACTTAAATAAACATAGAAACATTTACATTATTTTTACCACTGGTGTTTTTACATTATTCTTATGCCCTATACTTGAGTAGCAAAAGTTTGAAGGCTGTCTTGCTTCTAACTCCCACTTAACATATTTAGCAATCAACTATTACCCTATCTAACTCGCTAATGAATAACCTACCTCCAGCATATTTTTCTATCTTAACATTATTATTAATAAAACTGAAACAGATCCAACAAATTTGAAAAATATCTGGATGTAATTAAAATTTTCTGCCAAAAAACTTTTTTGATAAATTTAGGGGGTAACATGAAAGCAGTATCTTTGGTGCGGGTAGTAAGCACAACGCAATTCTATAATTTTCTGCCGACGTTTTGGTAGATTTCAAAGCCTTCGGCCCAGAAACTTGGTGGTCACGAGTTCAAAAGCAGATCAACTTCATTTCGAATGTCTTGTGCAAAATGGAAGATAGCACAAGCAAGATGTAACTGCAAGTGAGAAAAAAGGTAAAAGTCAGAAGAAACGATGTCGGGGCTATATGGTAGTTATGGCAAAAGATCCCATTCGAGTCTGTACAATTTCCAGCTGGTGAATGTAGACATATGTGTTCTTGCATTATTTTGATCGAACATTACCCTTTTGCAGTTTGATGTTTTTCCTCGATAGCAGTATCAACACGGACTAGCATGATCTTTTGGCTAGTCAAATTGCGATTTGCGATACTGCCGACGGGCTCACCGGGTGCAGACCAAGACCCTTTTCAGCCTGTATCGTTGAAGTAAATCAGCTTTTCATCACGAATGATGATCCAGTTCAGAATTTTGTCCTTATGTTGATATTCGAGCAGATTAGTGTAGGCCCGAACATGTCTATCCTTATATGCTTCAGTCAGCTCATGCGGCACCAGCGACTGAAGTTGTATGCAATGCATAGTCCAACTAATGGACATGGCACTAACATCTAACTCCTTAGCAAGCTCCTGAGTGGTTGCATACAGATCTTATTCCACAAATTCTTGCAAGTGGGCCTTATCAACATCAGTAAGCGGGCCAGAGTGCTTTGCTACTTTAATGTCAAGTTCCTTGTTTTTGAACTTTCGGTACCAAACCTTCACAGTCTCATATGATACTAGATTAGTACCTAAAGTTATACACGATTTGGTGACAGTCTGTAGCTGACTTTTTGCAATAGCACTGAAAGTAAATGATCGTTCTAATCTGGTGTGATAATTCTATTTCAGACACCTTGTACTTAATATTTTCTTACATATTTCACAACAGTCTTCTAAAGCAAGTCTTTTTTTTTTTTTTTTTTTTTTTCCTTAATGCCAAAAATTGTTTGACAAAATTTGATTAAACAAATTTAAAAAATAATAAACAAAATAACAACACAAACTGTTTGCGCAGACAATATTTGTGGTGGAGGGGAAACTTTCGTTAAAACCCGATATTTTGATTTTTCCCTTCCACAGAGGGGGGGGGGGGATTCTACACCAAGGAAAATAAATTTTGCAGTATTTTCTTTTCTTCCATATTATTTTATGGTTCAGAAACACTTCAAAGATACATTTAATAAGTCTGCAGCATATTTTGTGTTTCTATTGTTTAGCTTTCCCTATTATTCCATTATCCAAATTAAGCAGTTATTTTTCTTAAAAATGACTATAACTAGAAGAAAATATACTTAAGCATCAGGTAGAGCAGAATATATTCTTTACATAATAATGGGAATTTATTTTTATGATTGAATTACCAATCCATTCATTATGACCATTTTGTATGATTTACATTTAAGTATACATGAAGGTAATTCGCCATCAAGGAGCACACATAATTCAAGGATTTATCATTTATTCATGTGATTTTTGATAAGACATATCTATTGTCTTATCCCCCCTTTTGATGTTATGTTCATGAACTGGAGGAGTTAGGCACATAAGGTAGAATATTAAAAATTCTTCATACCTTTTCTATCCTTGTTTGCGAGCTTGTTGCTTGCGCAGATAATGGACAAGTAGACACACTTGTAACAGGTGGTGAACATCCAACCCTATCAGAAGTCACAAATGGATTGGTGTTTGGAGGAGCAGTATGAGGCATCATCAGAGGTGTAGAAGGTTGAGAAGCACTATACCTTGGTTGAACAGCCCCACTTTCTGAAGAGGTATTTCCAGGAATTGCACCCTGGTTCAGATTACCAATACTAGTGCTTGGGGAAGCTTGATACGAAAGCATCCTCGTTGGAGAGGCACTGGTAGTCCTCACTGGGAAATCTGTAACTATTTGAGATGAAGATGGAGATGAATTAAAATCTATTGCACAAACAGAAGTCCACGGAGGCATAGCCATTGATCTTGGTTGGCCACAAGGAAATCCATTCTGCTTTGTAGCCATCTGTAAATACCAATTCACACAGCACATCTTTTACAACAAATACACACACACACACACACACACACATATATATATATAGGTATAAGACAGGATCATGACATTATAGCATGAAATACATTTTGGAAGGAAAAGATAATTTATTAAGCTTCAGTACAGTATGATCCAAAATTCTTTCTATTTACTATTTTTTTTATTCTGCACCTAGTATTTTCTGGTTCCAAGAGCATACTACTTTAAGCCTGTGAACAAACAGGCAACCAGCCTATTTCAGATACTCTACTTGTGCATAAAATTCCCTCTTATAAATTCAGTTTAAAGCATTTCTTTCTCTCACTAGTTGGCACCAGAGGTTATACGAGTCCTAGTGACAAATTTACCCTGCTCGCACGTTTGCTGAACAGTTAAGTTAGTTATGTTTCAGCATAAGCATGAAGAAATGGCAAAGTTAAGCATTCTGAGACATCAGTTTATTTTTACAGCTACAAATAAAAAAAAATGTGCTATAGTACTCATGAAATAATAACTAAATATTTTTTTCCTTTCAACATTTTTTATGTAATGTGTACCTTAAAAATGTATAATATCAGAAAAATAAACTGTATCTCATCTAGAACATGAAAATCTTTCCACCCCCAGCTAAGACACCACCACAAATTAATCAACAGTCCCTGCAAACAAGAAAATGTAATAAGTTTTTCTTATTTTCTAACAAAATTTATTACAGAACCTGCATTTGTCAATGGATTTTACAACCAATTATCAACAGCAGTTAATTGATTATATACTTTTTTTAAGCATTCATGACAGGATGTACTGTTCCAGAAAGAAAATTAAAGAAAATAATAGTTATCCATGATTTGCAAACCAGAAGTACTCAAATTTTGTTTATTTTCTGAGGATGTATGATGTCTAATGAAATTACTTTAATATTTATGCAGAATATAAGTAGATGTTTAATGTTTTTAGCTTGAATAAAGATACAGTAAAAGTTTTATGTTTTTGCATAAAGTGTGTATTTTAATTTTCTGAAAGAACATTACTGAATTTAGAATTTTGAGTTTCCTTAAGGTATCAGAACACATTTGTTATCGTTTAGTATTCAGTTATCGTTAATACATATGCATTAGAACTGAGTAATAATAAAACATCGATAAATTAAAAAAGAAACATGCCCCTTCACATGCATTGTTTATGAAAACATGTAATGTTTGAAATCGTAATTAGAAAAAGATTCTTTTAAAATAAAGGTTATAAAGCTGAAATTTCGATTTTGTATGCTAAAATCGAAATAAAAAAAATTGAAATTAAAGGTTTTAGTTAATAGTGTTTTGTATGCACTGGTTCATAATGGATTGAACGGCAACTGAATCGTTGATAGCTTGATAGCATTTATTTTCTCAAACACTTTACGATTCTGAAACTTTCCTCAAAAATAGTCGTATAGCGCTTCTCAGTATAACAAAGCATAAAGAGTAGTTAGCACTTCAAACTAGTAAGAATGTTAAACGTAACAAAATGCAAAGAGCATCTGAACAGCAAGTTTGCACGGAGATTTCTCAATGCTCCAAAACCTACTTCGAACTAAAAAACTGAGAACTAGTGCTCTTTTCGATCTTGTATAATTTTCCCTTGGCAGCTGGGAAATTTTCAATTCTCTTCATTTCTCAAAATAACTGAAAGGCTTACATGACTGAAGTTCCATAGAAAGTTACACTGCGGGGGAGGGGGGAAGAGAAAGAAAGAGGCGGACAGCGTTATATCTCCCGTTGTACTGAGCCGATTGGCAAAATTCAACTTGCGTTTTTCATGCCTTGAAAGCGCGACTTAGGATATGAATTAGATTTATATATAGCATTGTTCTAATATAGGTATTTTGATGCAAAAATTCAACTTTTTCTGAAATAACATACCAATTGTTTTCCATATTTCAATTCTATGGCTCAAATTACGCCAAAAAATTACCATGTTTTGTAAAAATAGCACAAGAAGCTTTTAAAAAATTAGTTAATGAAATCAGAAGTTGCAGATAATGAGAAAATACCATATATAAAGAAAGAGGGGGACAGCTTTATATCTCCCGTTGTACTGAGCCGATTGGCAAAATTCCACTTACGTTTTTCATGCCTCGAAAGCGCGACTTAGGATATGAATTAGATTTATATATAGCATTGTTCTAATATAGGTATTTTGACGCAAAATTCGACTTTTTCTGAAATAACGTACCAATTGTTTTCCATATTTCAATTCTATGGCTCAAATTACGCCAAAAAATTACCATGTTTTGTAAAAATAGCACAAGAAGCTTTTAAAAAATTAGTTAATGAAATCAGAAGTTGCAGATAATGAGAAAATACCGTATAATATCATAAGTAAACACATATCAAAGTGATAATCAATTGCACTGTATGTTTTAAGTGACCAAATGTTTTATAAATGCATAGCTGTTACATTTTTTATTACTCATAAGTCATGCTTATACTATGTAAATCATACATATGATATAATTATAAATTATCCCCCCAAAAATAAAAGTACTCTCTTTTATGTCTATTCTCATAAATGATTTTTCAACTGTGAATTCCACAGCCAGGCTAATATGCAAAGAACTGATGATTATAGTTGCTGTCAACTACATGATCATTATATGAATTAGAAGTGACTTCAAATAAACTTTTTGGCAATGTTCATTTTTATATTCATATATACATATAAATACACAACTAATAAGTCATATATTTACATAGAGAGTGAGAGAGATGGGATAGTTTAGAAGTTGCTGATGGATGTTTATTAGTACTAATGTAATGAATCAGACTTACATTACAGAATATATATGCAAATGTTTTTCTTCATGCATACTAACAAATCCATAAATTTGAAATGTTTCAGTACCTAGCATTTACAATAAAGTATAGTTTCTAATGTATTTATAACCTAAAAAGTATTTCATTAATAGCATAGAAAGAGTATTCTCATTATTATATAAGCTTTGCTTTCCTTTTAAAGCACCTTTTATATTGTTTACAGTATGTCACTGATTATGCAGCAAACAATTTAAATGTAAGTATTAGTAAAAACGTAAAGTAGAGCATATATAAAAAGGTTTTAAAAAATTACTCACCTTGAATTTAATAAAAAATTCTATTAATACAACAATGATGATATTTCTACATGGTATGCTATGGGTCATTATAAAAAATAAAAAAAATTTAGCGAATTTTAGTGACAAAAAATCTGTAAACAAATGCTCAGATGAACAGGAATGTCCTAAAATAATGTCTAATCTGAAATTTCCCAATTATAAATTTAATCAGTATATAAATGTTTTAAAAATGACTTAGATGGTTATACTACAAAAAACACAGAATACAATTATAGGTTTCTTCATATTTCTTCAATAAAAGCGGCTTCCATTTCTATCACCCACAACATCAAACTACAGTCATTGCTTAATTAAAAATTACCTGTGATCCTCTAAAAGCAAAACTTTTGTCTGATTGGTTGATCTGTATGTGGGACACAGCTGCAAACAAAACATTTTTTGGCAAAGTTTCAAAATTTTTCATATAGCCAGAACATTGCCTCTAGCTGCGCTGGTTTTTCTTGAAACCCTTCCATTTAAACCAATGCTATTAGAATCTTCTCAGAAATGTTTTGCCTAGCCATGCGTTCTCTAGATGTAATAAGGGTTAAGATACCAATGTTGAGGTAAAGGAAGATCCTGGTAGTGATGTGAGTTTTAAGAAGTCGAATTTAAAGTTGCTAATGAACTTTTTGAAAAGGGAGGTCATGGGTGAAAAAAATTACAGTTAGCCAGGTCAGGCTTTGAAAGTATTACTCCAAAAGATAAAGAGAAAATTCAAAATAGGGATAACAAGTACTCTAACATTGTGATATCTGTTCAAAACCTCACATCGAGCTATTCTGTACTGAAATAGGGAAAACAAAAGAAACCAGTAATAAAAGTAAGTCCCCCCAAAAATGTGCAGAATACACTCACAAATCAGAAATGTTCAAAATAAGCAGTCCTCAAAACACAAGAAATATTAATTAAAGAAAATAAGAAAATTAAGAGGGTCAGAGCATGTGTCCCAAAAGAGTTACCTATTGAAGAGCAGCACGAAGGAACTTGGTCTTAAGCAGCCTCTTGCTATGGCAACTACACTCATGTCCATAAATTAAGGATAATGCAAAATCAGGAAAAGGAAGAGTTAGAAGCAAAACAAATTTGACTTATTTGTAAAGCTTATTTATTAAGCAAAAGGTAAAGAGCAAAAAAAGATGCTATGTGTTTGATATTATTAAAAAAATTAGCAATTTTTTCTCCCTGGAGCAAATTGCAAAAAACACCTATTTTCTGATCTTGGGGGATATTACACCATTCAAAAAGCAATGCTCTCCGAAGTTCCGGTAGACATGTAGGAGGAGGTTGACAGGCTGCAACTTGTCGGCCAAGCATATCTCACACGTGCTCAACTGGATTCAAGTCCGGTGAGAATGCTGGCCAGTCCATACGGGTGATATCTTCCGATTGAAGGCATTCGCTTACGATGTTTGCACGGTGAGGACGGGCATTTTTATCCATAAACACAAATTGTGTGCCCATGGTGCCCCGAAGCAAATGTACATGTTGTTCCAGAATGACATCCCGATAGATTTGGCTTGTCATGGTTCCAATTTGAACATGCAGGTCAGTTCTGGAACCCAGAATAATTCCATCCCAAACGAGCCCTCCTGCACCACCGTAGCGGTGTCGTTCAATGATGTCTTCCTAAGCTAAATTAACTCATCATGAAATACTAGTTATGAAACATATGAGTTAAATTTCTTGTAATAGAGTCAAAAGTCGTTAATTCGGACACCCATAATCCGGAATGATCTATAATCCGGACCTCAAAGCTACAAACTTTCTGCACATGCGTCGCGTAAGACCTTTACGGCTGCGAATTTGTGTGTGCGCGTGCGCAAAATACGTTTATGAATGCGCGTTTGGACGGTATAAGCCAAGCTCTAATTATATATTTCAGTTAATGTTGCAGATTGCGGTGTTCCTTAATCTTCGAATTGGATCCGGCTTATTATTTTTTGCAGACTGTTAGAGCAATCTTATAAAACTTGAACTTTCGATTATGTCAAATAGAATTTCCGATTTATATTTACTAATATGTAACGGATCTACAAAGCGAAAGTATGTTTCGGACTCCATTAAACAAAAAGTGGAATTGTTGCAAAAAATGGATAAAGGCATATCCTTTGTTTATCTAAACTTTAACATTTGTTTATCTTTAACGCCGCAGCGGGCGCGCAATGAATTGGAAGTTGATGTCAGCACTATCCTTATTTTCAGGGCAGATGTTTTACACAACTTAAATACTTGGCGTTCGCCAGACAAACTTTGCATAAAAATCTTAACGCTTATAATTCTGGCCTGAAGTAGAAAATAAGAAGTGATAGTAAAGATTTAAAATAAAATAAACGTTAGTAAAACTTAAGATCCTTACAAAGTAAACAAATAAATATTAAGCTTTTTTTTTTGTAAATTTTGATACACTTTAGATCATAATTGTTCTTTATTTCGTAAATTACAGTTTCATATTTTTAATTTTATAATTTCTTCATGCCATTTTACCAGATTTAAACCGATGATCTATAATCCGGAATAGCCGAAGTCCCGACGAGTCCGGATTAACAACTTTTGACTGTACTAATAATGTAAATATTGACTGTGCTATGTTAAATGGTAATGCTAGTGATGCAAATGTTGTTATTTCTGATGTTAGCAAACCTAAACCGTGACGAGGTTAAAAAAAAGTGTCAAAATGTGTTCTGAATGAAGCTCAAGATAATGAAGGGTTTATCCTCCCTAAAATTATTACTAGACCTAGTAAAATTGTTAACTGTAATGTGGAAATTCCTCTTACTAATAAATTTGAAAAATTAACTACTAATGTTTCTGATAAACAATGTGCAAATTATAAATGATCCTATGGATATTAATATTGATTCTGAAAATGCTGTTAATGTAGCTAAGCCCAAACCCAGACCCATAACAGTCAAACCTGATGTTAAATTCAATGATTTTATGAAAGTTTTAAGAAGTGAAGCTAAATGTGAATTAGTGGGTAAGATTTTATTTGGGACTTCCTTAAGAACTTTCCCAGCTCAGGATTATTACTAACTACTTAGATTTGAAGAAAATCGATCACTATGTGATATTAATGAAACATGACAAACCAGTCAAAGTAGTCTTTTGTGGCTTGTCCACCGACTGCCCAATTGAAGAAATATCGGACGAATTAATGTTAGGATTCAAAATGAGATGTGTTGCACGTATGCATAGAATCAAAAAGGGGTCCCCATGCCCTTACTCCAAATTCAGGTGAGAACACCCTTGGGGGGGGAATATCTGATATTGCTAAATTTTTGGATTTTTATGGCACTGTTAAAAAGTATAATAGAAAATGAAAGTGTTGTGTAATGTCACAACTGCTAGCACTTCCATCATTCATCCGATACCTGCAAATTAAAGCCCAGATGCGTGAAATGTGCTGGGCCCCACAAAACTGCAGATTTCTCTGCAAAAAAATTAGAAACTGTATGCTGCTGCAACTGTAATCAAATAGGTCACACTGCAAATTTTCACGAGTGTCCTAAATTTCTTGTAGCCAATGTATATAATAAGCCTTCAGAAAATGTTCAGTCAAATAGCAATGTTAATCCTAGCTTTAATAATAATTCTGTGAAGAAAACTATCCAGGTACACTGATGCTACAAAAATCTTACATGCTAGAAATCCTATGTTTAACCATGCCATCAATAATAGAGACTCTTTAGAAACTATCAAATTCCTCAGAGAGTTGGGGAAAATGTTTGAGGGAATCTCCCTCCGAGAAGTTCTAGTCAAAATCACATCAAAAATACCTAAAGTACAAGCTACTAGTAACTCAATAGATAAGTTATTTATTATTTTCTCAATGTTCAAAGACATTTTTGGTGCTGTGCATAATAATTAATTACTCACCTTGTTTAATGTTACTTTATTTACAGATGTTGTAAATTGTGTTCTATGTTTCCCAAAACATTCTTTAATTCAGTGCATTAAATATTCTTTAACTCGGTGTTTACAATAGTTGTTTACATCTTTGGTACCTATTCCCTACTGTCTGTTACCCAATTGTACCCTCATTTAGTTTTTAATTACTACCTAGTATTTATTGTTGCTTCTTGTGTATTCATAAATTGCATGTCTTAGCCTATAATTGCTGTGTTTCTCAAGGATTCAGAGTGTTACTTGATTCAAACTACCTGTTATGTTTTATTTCTCACAGTTACACACTCTAGCTCGACGGCTTTTCGCACTTTTTTTCAAATTCGATTTATATGCTAGTAGTTATTTAGTTTATGCCATTAACTATTAAAAGTATCGTATTAGGTTTTAATTAAAAAATAATTACAGGTAAATCCCTCAGTTATTTGGCTTTTATCACTTGCAATTCTTAACTTTTCTACAAGGGGTAGGGCTTTTGCCCAGGTACCCGGGTTTTCAAACACCATTCCACTGGAGGCGAATAAATTGTGTTTCATCTAGACCAAGAAGATCTTTTTTTGCAGCTAATATATCACCACAAGCTATTCAACAGTCTGAAGTTCATGAAAAGGTAACGTTTTTCTTATTTTCTAACAAAAATTATAACAGAACCTGCATTTGCCCGTGGATTTTAACAGCTTTTATCAACAGCAGTTGATTGAACAGACAGGAACTAGACTACTTTAGGTAGTCTCTATTCATGTACGAAATTCACAAATGCTACCTTGCCAAAGTGACCCATACTAAAAAGTACTTACACAGCTAAAGTGTAAGTACTTTTTAGCTGCATGACACATTCAGATTAACACGCTCTACTCAGAAGTAGAGCATGCCACAGCTACGAGCAAAAGTGGAAATCCTCTACAGTACTTCAATGGCTGGATTCCTCCCCATATAGATAAAAGTTGTGGCTTAGAGAGCAGAACTTCCTTCTCAACATGGTCAAGCTTAGCCTAAAAAAATTCACTAGACTAAAACTTAAAACATGAATTCGACTGCTATTTGTGCTTTCCAGCTGCATGACTGTGCTCACTTTCATGTAATATTTAATACACATACTGCTGTGCTGTGAACACAGCAGTATGTGTATTACATATTGCATATGTGCCGTTAAAAATACTTCACTGAGTTGTTAAGGGCTGCATCAGTCACATACAATCAATAAGACACTTAGGTTTTTAAATTCATGTATATCACGTCTGGTCACTTTCCCCATGTACTATTGTATCAAATATAACTAACACAGGCAACTCATATTGTGAAGAGACTCTGCTGGCTACCTGTGATAGACGTCTTTTTTTCCTATTAATACATATATTTTTAAATAGTCAGGACATAAAAATGTTACAATAGCAATTTTTAAAGTGTTGGTTATCATAACATCTAGTTACAGTTTTAGCTTTATAGCTATTTGTTAGTGCAGCGGTATATGTATTCAAATACCTACATACCATAGAACAATATATCTCATGGAAGCAGAGTGAAAATTTAATAAAATAAAGAAAGAAATATTTAGCACCTGAATTTGCAATAATTCTTAAATCGAAACCAAAGCATATATTAAAGGAATAAAAAGTAGCAATATAATTAGCAAATGCTGCAATGAAGAAAACTATAAGAAATTTGTATAATTTCATGTAATATTTATTGCAGAGAATGAAAGTAGCAGAGTGTTTTAACTATTTGGGTAATAGTAACTATTAAATTGATATTACTAAACTTCCTTACTATTAAAATTCTGAAAATGAATTTATTCTTTAATTTCCAATTTTAGAGGGGGGAGGGGAACTTCCACAGGAAATAATTGCTTTAAAACTGCTTTATTAATCAGATATAGTATCAAGCCTGTTTCATTATTACCGTTTTAATCTGGGATGGCAGGATTATAAAGAAACCGAAAATTACCTCTGATTTGTACAGAGCAGGAGAAAATGCTCCTACTGAGCTTACTGGTCTGGATAACCTTTGTAATGGTGCAGCCACAGCAATACTATGAGCCCATTCTAAAACAGCGGGGTGAGCAGGTGACACAGGAGATGTAGAAGTGGCTGGCACTCTTCCACATAAAGTAATGGGACTATTTGTATAGATAACACCTTGTGTAGAAATTGGATGAAATAAATGCGGATTTTCAGTGGTTACACCAGAAAAACTTGTTCTTTGCTGTAATGCTGAACTGCTTGAAGGTGGAGGAGAAGTAGACGAAGATGCAGGTGATGTCCGCCCTGCAACAGACACACCTATGTGCGGTTGCAACACAGCAGATCTAAAAAAAAGGATGGGGACAGCACACATTAATTAAAATGCAAAAGAAATTTGCAAACAATTTGGTATGTTTTGTAAGAATCACAAATGACTGTTAAGCCAAGATATCAACCCTTTCTAATAATTATTTAATTTTTCAGTATTTTTTCCCCCCTTAGCTTGTAATTACATTTATATATAAACATATGAAAGAGAAAAATATCAAAAATATGCTCCAGTGGTAAGATAGTCAACATCAAAAAAAGTTACCCTTTCGTACCATAAAAATTTTTAAAGTTGTATCAGATACAACTTCAAATATTGCATGAATTCACTGATATGCTAAAATTAAATACAATACAGAGGAAGGAATAATTACTTTGCAATTTGGACATAATTTCCAGGAAAAACTCCACTAAGACCTGTTCTCAGTGAAGTTCCCTTGAACCATCCATCTTGGCACTTTTCACTAACAGTGTACAACTCACCCTTCCGAAGTTCCAATTCATCTTCTTTCAGTGGTCTATATGTATAGAGAGCTAAATAGCTGTGAAATTTTAAAAGAGATATTATGTCCTATAAAATGGAAGATACTTTAAAAAGAAAAAAACTTACTACAATTTTAACAATGTAAAAATTAATATATACAGCAGGTGATAGAACATAGGGGAGAAAAAAAACATACAAAGTAGGAACTGGAACATGTGTAGGAGGCTGAGAAGTTCCACTAGTACTACGTGCAGGTGTATGACTACTTTTCCCAGCATCAGATGAACACACGAGAGGAGATGTAATTGCAGTACTGTCTTCTGGATTTGCTTGAGGAGGAGTCTGGGCACCGGCAATTGATTCAGCTCTCTGTAAAAATACAAGTATGTATTTAAACACATTACACTATACTTTCAAATTTTTAGATGAATAAAAAGCAAATGTAATGATAAACAAGCTACCAAAAGTAGTAAAATTAATTAATTTTTTATTCAGTTTAAAATATTCCGGTCAAATGTAACAGACAAAAGAAATTTTGCAGCTTCAGTGCATGTGAGCTAGTGCACATTCTTCCCACAAACAAAATATCTGAGAAATTATTAAAGCTTACTGGCTCAATCCTTGAAAATGCTGCAAAAATCAAGAGGTTGTTTACTTGTCTTAGGCTTGTGCATGCCTTTTTATGACATAATATTGGCTACACCTCTTAAAGTCAATTTATAAAAATCTGATGTGTGCACCATATGACTTCCTTGTACAGAATATTAAATTATATGCATTTTTTCTTGCATTTCACTTAAACTTATTAGATTGAATTAAACCTACTTCGCCGACAACGAATAAACCACAATAGAATAAATGCCTTCTTTAAAATTCACTTTGTTTACCATAGCGACACTCTGGCGCTAGGTTTACTTAACAGTATTATATTTCGTTCATATTATAACTCAGAATGCACAAAATTTATATCATTTAAAGAATTATCTAATTGTTGCCACATGTTCTATTCAAATACTATAATAAAGCTAGAACTATGTATAAAAGAAATTAAGCAAACAAAACAAAACAGAAACAGTTTTTCACAGACGATTGAGTATTTCTCATTTAATTAATTCAGTTCTCACTTCGCAAGAAGGCAAAAATACATAAAAACTCAAAATATCTATATTAAAAATTACGAAGTAAATCTCAAACGCTTATTTCCTCGAAAAAATTCCAGAAAGAATTAAGCATGATTTAATTGGCAATAATAAATGAATGCGTTATCTTTGTTGTTGGGAAGCTAAGTTTCTCTAGATTGGCAACAAATCCACTAGTCTCCTGTTTCAAATGTAAACATCAATGGCCGCCATTAAAAACAGGCTTAGCGGCAATTAAACAACTTTAAAATTGCTGATAATTCTAAAAATATTGCACACAGATTTACTAAAGGCATAAAATCCTTAACCGGAAGATAAAAAAAAAAAAAAAAAAAAAAAAACATAATTCAATAATTTTTAAAGCAAAAAATGTACAATTTATAAACACATAAGAGTAAAGAAACTGAGATCACTGAGCCGGGTAACAAAGTGGATATATATATATATAAATATATTTATATACGTTTGGTGCGGCCGATTGCAACCAAAATACGAGGTGCACATCTACATGTTATAGCAGTCCTATATACATAATTTCAATGTTCTGAGCCTACTCATTTTTGAGTTATGCGAGATACGTACGTACGTATGTTCGTACAGATGCCATGAAAAATTCTCTTCAGAATTCATTTTAAAGCAGTTTTATAATTTTTTTGGAGGAAAAGAGTGTTTTATTCTGTCCTTACATACAGATATCACGGAAATACATAATTAAATTGCATTTGAAAGAGGTCAAAATGGGATATTTTCGTTGAAATATGCTGCCTGAAACTTTTCTCGATTACAATACTTCCTTTTTACTTCATACAAGGAAGTAATACATCCGATTTGAGCTTCTGAGACTACCTCATCTATAATACCTCTTTCTAGGAATAAGCTATAGTTATGCTATAGCATCATATTTGAAGAAAATTTAAATTATATGTTAACCGAGTTGAAATGTTAAGTTTACAATGTTATTGCATGAGTTTTTTTTTTTTTTTTTAAATAAATCTACTTTATTGTTTGTTGTGTGCTATTGTTAACATTTGACACAAGTTAGCTCTAAAAAATGCATTATTAAGATTTCCCAAACATCTGAAAATATTAAACAAATGATTTAAAATTTATAATCATAATTACTCGAAACAAAGAAAGGATTTCTTTGATGAATATTCCTGATATTGTCACTTCCGAAAAGTCGAATTTTGATTTTTTTAACCAAATGGAGCAAAAAAGTAAAAAAAAGCCATGATTGAGTGGAGAAAATGTTCACTGCAAGCTTGTATAAATGTCCAGTTTGTGAAATGAATATGAAGTTAGTACAGCGTACGAATATGAAATTGATACAGTACGTACATGGTTTTGAGCAGTGTACAGTCACATGAGGCGAATGTAAACTTTGAATTACAAAGATTTGTGATTTGTAAAGAGTAAATAAATTGAACATGTGTGGTTTTTACATATTACGTATATGTAATTGGGTTAGTTCAGGAATGATTTTGGTACTTTTCCGTTTCGCCAGCGCAAATCTCGCCAAGCAGACTTTATTGGCGATAACATACAGTATAGTACACATAAAAAATGTTAACAAATGTTAGTTCTAAGAACTTTTCATTTTGAAGGCATAAACATTTCAATATCGCTCAAAATTTTGCAAAAAAACAATAAATAAAGACAATACATGAAAATTTATTATGCTTTCATGGTTCAACATCCTGAGTCGCCGGTTCGTATCATGTGACCCCAAGAGATCTCATCTCACGTAAACTACGCCACAAAAACCTAATTCTCTCAGTAATTATTTACATTAATTTCAAGTTAAATCTCAATTTGGAATACAAGTTTAAAATGCAAGAATTATTTCAATTCGTATGATTAGCTTACTCAAATTATGTAAAACCACAGTGCTTTACTTCGCTCGTGCATTCGTATTAGAATTGATGAACTTAACCCTTGATTTTGCCTTTTCTATATTTTCTTCGGGTGAGTGGTGTCATTGCATCCTAATTGACTTAATTACCGCGAATGGCCTTAAAGCATAAAATTGAACTATCTTGTAAAAATTTTTTCCAATTATATTCCACTATTGAAAGAAACAATCAATCTGATAAGAAATGGCT
Source organism: Stegodyphus dumicola (assembly GCF_044657685.1). Classification (NCBI taxonomy): domain Eukaryota; kingdom Metazoa; phylum Arthropoda; class Arachnida; order Araneae; family Eresidae; genus Stegodyphus; species Stegodyphus dumicola. Next base: position 45,116,594 of record NC_140776.1, read on the forward strand.
GCGACTTATTTTGAAAATGAGGCGTAAAAGGTAACCAGCAAGGATATTCCGTTTGGCATCAGTTGTACAATAATTGGCGACTTTATCGCCTGCGCCGGCAAAACGGAAAAGTACCATGATTTTATATGATCTAAGTTAAGAATAACTAGCAAGACTGTGACAGACTGGTTGAAACAAAGGTGGTAATTGGGTAAGTGCAGGACTGATTTTGTACATGGCAGGGGAGGGGGAAGTTCTATATCTCCTGTTCTACTGGGCCGATAGATGAAATTCAAATTGCTTTTTTCATGTCTCGAAAGTGTGACTTAGGATATATATTGGATTTATATATGGCACTCTTCTAATACAAATATTTTGACACAAAAATGGGTCGTTTGTCGTTTTCTGAAATAACACACCATTTTGTCCCATATTTCGATTCTATGATTCAAATCATGCCCAAATATTAAATTTCATAAAATTTGGTGCAGAATTTATGGAGAAATTCAAAAATATAGCTTGCTGCATTTTTTTCAGTTTTGGCAAAGAATAATTCACTTGGTGAACTTCTTAATATATGGCAACTTATTCCCCTTCAATTGTGCATGAGCGGGAAAAAAAGTCACATCTTTCCTACCTTTTTACACTGTGCATGAGAGGGGAAAAAAGCCACAATGTTCCTACTTTCAAATAATTTTAACAAAGTGCGTAAACCACATTAGAAGTTATTATCGCTTTCAACAAATATGCCAAATTTTGAATTGCGCTAATATATAAATTCATGTATATCTTAGAAAATTTTGAATAAAAAGCTCTAACTTTTTGCACGTACACTTAGAAATACATCTACTTTAGGATGATGGTAAACATTTTATAGGTTATAATTCAAACTTTTTTCCCAAAAATTTTTAAAAATTATTTAAAAATACAAATTTAAAAAATAAATCATAAAAATGGGCGAGTTTTATTTGACATGAATCTAAATTTTGAACTGTGAAAGAAGGAATCAAGTAAGTGTAATAAAAAAAAGAGGCATTAATAAATACCTAATTGAATTAACACTGAGGAGCTAAAATTTTTAGAGCTAAGTTTTTAAAAACTACTCATGCGATTTTTACAAAAACTTGGTAGTTCCACACAATTTGAGTCATAGAATCAAAATATGGAAAAAAATTGGTATTTTCATCACTAGGTCACTTTTCTCTTTTCGTCATTTGTTCTATGTTTCTGATTGCTGTTATTTTTTAAACGACCTATATTTAAAAGGTTGAAAACAGGAGCCCTCTTTTATTCATTACATCAGAGTGTATGTCAAATTTGCAACTGGTCTAGGGGGTGTAATTGGAATCACGGCTGGTGCTCAGTGGCTAGGCCATGTGCAGTTCTCAGAGGCATGCCAAATATGGTGATTTTGTTATTAGGTAATGACATTATTTGGTAGCTTTATTTTCATCACTGGGACATTTTTCTGGGAATGTTTTATTTTCAGAACTCGAATCAATGAAGTTATATGATATTCTTTCTTTGTCATTTGTTACATGTTTCTGATTGCTGTTTTTTTTAAACAACATATATTTAAAAGGTTAAAAACAGGTTTTCTTTTCATTACAACAGAGTATATGTCAAATTTGCAACTGCTTTGGGGGGGGGGATTATAATCATGGCTGGTGCTCAATGGCTAGGCCATGCACAATTCTCAGATTTTTTTTAAATGTAAACAGATCACTGAGATCATCATGTTTTAAATTGGATTTTCATAGTTTTCTTTTGATGTGGTGATAATATTCTTCGACCTACAATAAATATCGATAATTTGCTATTGTAATTTGGGGTTTGTACACATTTCTGTATACAAAAATTAAGTGCTTTTAAGGACCATTAATGAAAAAAATTAAGGAACTATGAGCAAATGGTAACTGAATAAATTCAATTAAAAATATTATCTATGCCTGAATTTCACTTTTGCAATACCATCCTAAAAATAAAATAGATCCCTAAGTAGTATGCATTATTACTAAAAATGAATTAATTAACATAATTATTAATAAGTTTGAGAATAAACTTTAAGCAATTTATCAAGTAGCATTAAATATTTTACACTTCTAATAGTTGGACATATTTGAAAGAAGATATGTGACATTTACGTTTTACTAACAGTTAGCTTTATGTTGAATTTTTTTTGGTCTCATTTTGTCACATACTTGGTCAATCTACAGGTTCAGTAAATGGCAGGTAGACTTTATGTCAAACGGCACAGGTTAAAATGAGAAGTAAAATCATAATCAGCATTCTTCATAACAAAAGACTGAATGTTGTCACTGCTGCTGCTTGTCTAGAGAGAGAGAGAGAGACCTGCTGATTAGAACAAAGCTGATAGCCTGATGAAGGCATGGTTGGTAAGTTTTGAAAGTTAGGCTCTGTTTGATGCAGTTAGTGTTGTAGGTTCGTGTAGAGTTCCAGGGGTTGTAACTCAGTTAATATATTTTAAGGTTCCAATAAGCCGTCAAAGCACCAGAGGTGATAAGTTATTTTGTATTATTTTAAGTTTCACTAGAGGCAAAGAAGTTTTACTTAAATATTTTCATTTTTGTATATTTTATCTCGTGACCGCAGAGAGTATCAATGAAAGGCAATAATTCGCTTTAATATGTACAGATGATTTTTAAGGGTAAGCAATTAGTTATAAATAATTAAATTAGGTAGTTAGCAACCTTAGTCATTATGGATTTACATGGCCACTATTAAATTTTATTTTTTAACAATATTTGTTAAAAAAGCCCCATTAAAATAAAAATCTAATAAAAATTTCACAGTTAAAAATACATGTAATTTATGACATTGATTCTTAAATGATAAAAGGATAATTGCACATTAAAAGCTATAAAATATCTATATTTTGTAACAACAAATCTCAACAAAATATTTATCCGTTATTTTAATTTGAAGCCTTCCCAAATATTTTGGCTAGTTTATATCGATTTCCTTCTCTTTAAGCATCTTTCTCAGTAGATCTCAGTAGAGATTTTTCTCAATATGCAAAACAAGTTCTCTCGCTACGTGCTTTATCTCCTTATTTGTCAACTTCTCCACAATGTACCTATAAGGGTTTACTTGGTCTGGTAAAAGTTAAACAGCCCAAAACCCCCGGCAGATGTAAAGCATATTATTGCTATGTCTGCAAGTAACAACAATATCAGACAAAGGTTTAAATAAGCTTCTTATTTAAAAAGAACTTAGAACATAAAGGCATGTTCTGATGCTAACAAAATCAATTACAGCTAATGGTGACACAATTAAACAAGAACAGTCTAATTCAAACAAAAAATGTATAGTGGTCAAAGATTATACAATTTAATCTGGCTCAGTAACTCTATCATATGAGGAAATGGAAAATTATAGTAAAGGCTGAAATCATAAACAATTGGATAATTTAAATAATAATAACTGCACATATCTTTGAAGAATAATTTTCTTTATGTATTCAGTTTCTTTCTTCAACACGTTTCCTTTTCATTTTAGATTGCTTGGATTTATGTTACTCTAAACAACACTAAATGCATTTAGAATGTATAGAAAAAGTGGCTAATTTTATTTCTTTAGCAATATGAGCATTTAGAAGAAATATTAAGTATATATGGTAAAGGCCAGTTATAGAGCTGATGTGGCAGAATTTTTAGAATTTAGTGACACACCGAACAACAAAATCTAGAAATGGAAAACTTTTAGAATTTAGAGCAGGCATTGGAAGCAGAATTTAGGATCCACAGAGATTGCATCAGGTGGGAAAATGCTTAGAGCCAGCTATGTGTATGATGCATTAAGACATATTAGATGAATCTTTTAAATTGTAAGTTTTCAATTTCTTTATTAATAAAAAAATTCCTCTCTATAGTCTGCTCATGAGACAAGATTAAAAGCATTTTTGATATTTTCCATGCTTCAGTCTAGTGAAAAGTAGAGAAAATAAAGGGAAGATAAACATGTTAAGATTCTAGTATCAGAAGTAAAACATTCAAATATTATGTTTTCTTTGTTCTTCTAGATATTCTCCAAAAAGTAAGAAATTCATTGCAAACTTTCTTAAAATACATCCATTACATGTTGATACCATGGTGACATTTTTCATATTTTTCATTTTGTCACATATTTCTCGAATCTTCTAGAATCGTGGGTCTATAAATCTTGCCTTCTACACCTTCCAAGCTGCAATGTCTAAAATCCTAAAGAAAAATTATTCCTATCAATCCTGTAACAGCAAAAAGACAGAAATATTTTTTTTTGGGGGGGGAAGGAGGAAAAAGTGTAAAATTAATTTTATAGAGAAACCTGATGCATGTTCTGAGATACATATGAAAAAAAGCTCTTACTATGAAAAAATTAAAAAGAAGATATTTTTAATTAATAATAGCTAATTTTGCTTTTGCTAAGAGCTGTTTCGTAAATTGTGCTATAGAGCATTATATCTTGTTTATTTTTCAGATTCAAAATTTTGTATAATAAGTTGAAAAAATGAAACTTTATAATATGACAGCGAAAAATAAAAATGTTTTATTTTAATGTTATTTTTTAAATATAATTTCAATATATTACCATTATTTTAATGAAATTTATCAATGTTACGATGTTTAAAAAAAAATCATTGAAAAGTTCTCAGATCTCGAAATAAAAAATTTTCTATAAACACTGATCTTAAAATCGCCAAAATGTTGATAAGTTGCCAAATTTAGAACTATTTAATTAAAGAAATCACATCCCCAAAAGCGAAATGTTGTTTAAAAGCTCTTTATTAGAAAAAATGAATTTCAAAATGTTCACTTCTTGCTTAGAAACTCGAGTATTTCATCATTTATATTAGAAATAAAAACAAATTATAACCCATGAACCCATTCAAAAGATAAGCATATATGTCAATGAATCATGAAAAACATTCCTACAAAATGCTAATTCACACTCAAAATGTGTGTAGTCGTAAAAACACAGAAATTTCAGATGATCAAAATTAAGGACTTGTACTGAGTTTGGCCAAAATTAAGGACCAAAAATTGATTCCAAAAAATCTAAGAACATTTAAGAACCATATGAGCCCTGTAATTGCACTTGATTTTATATTTTCCACTTGAAAAATTGTGCTTTACTATAAATTTGTGGTTTTTATTTTCATATCTTAACTTCTCTTAAATATTTTTATATTATAATGAATATTTTCTACTGCAGTATATGTTCTTACTTGTATCAATTCCAAAGCTTAAAAAATCTTATATAAACTGTCTGAAATACAACCATGTTTTTATAAATGTAAGACTATTATTCTATCAAATCAATTTAAAATAAACAGTTTATTATACTTGTTTTGAATAAAAACAAAGCTTAATTGTTAGAAATGTAAATAAAAAATAAAGAATTTAACATCAGTTTACAATAAAAAACAACTGATTTTGTAATTTCAATAGAAAATAGTAAATATGTATAGTGCGAATGCAAGAATTCACTGTGGTGTACCCATTGATTGATGTCATTTAACTCTGCCTTCGTAATTTTGCTCAGTGTTGAAGTGTTATTCTGAGCTATTACCAAGCTTATTATTTCATGAACACCTAAAAGATTAGCCACAGTAGTAATCATTATTTCCATTTTAAATAAATAATTATAATGCTATAGCTTTTTTATGATTTAATTTCTACCTTTTTCTTAAATAAAAAATCCAGTATATCATACTTAATGCAAGAAAAACATTCACAATCCTTAAATAGCAGACAGTTTTATTTTTTCTGCTTCTTCATTTTTTTTTAATATTATTTTTACTTCTTTGTACGAAGTAAAAAGGAAGTATTGTAATCGCGAAAAGTTTCAGGCTGCGTATTTCAACGAAAATATCCATTTTGACCGCTTTCGAATGCAATTTAATGATGTTTTTGCGTGATATCTGTACGTAAGGACAGAATAAAAGACCCTTTTTCTCCAAAAAAAATTATAAAATTGCTTTAAAATGAATTCTGAAGAGAATTTTTCGTGGCGTCTGTATGAACGTACGTACATATCTCGCATAACTCAAAAACGAGTAGCCTGAGAACATTGAAATTTTGTACATATGACTACTATAACATGTAGATGTGCACCTAGCATTTTCGTTGCAATTGGCCACGAAAAACGTATATAAATATATTTATATATATATCCACTCTGTTACCCGGCTCAGTGATCTCAGTTTCTTTACTCTTATATGTTTGTAAATTGTACATTTTTTGCTTTAAAAATGATTGTATTATGTTGTTTTTATCTTCCGGTTAAGGTTTTTATGTCTTTAGTAAATCTGTATGCAATATTTTTAGAATTATGAACACTTTTAAAGTTGTCTAAGTGCTACTAAGCCTTTTTTTAATGGCGGCCATTGATGTTTACATTTGAAACAGGAGACTAGTAGATTTAATGCCAATCTAGAGAAACTTAGCTTCGCAACAACAAAGATAACGCATTCATTTATTATTGTGAATTAAATCATACTTAATCCTTTCTGGAATTTTTTCAAGAAAATAACTGTTTAAGATTTACTTAATTTTTAATACAGATATTTTGAGTTTTTACGTATTTTTGCCTTGTTGCGAAGTAAGAACTGAATGAGAAATACTCAATCGTCTGTGAAAAACTGTTTCTTTTTTGTTTTGTTTGCTTAATTTCTTTTATACATCGTTCTAGCTTTATTATAGTATTTGAATAGAACATGTGGCAACGATTAGATAATTCTATTCTTTAAATGATATCAATTTTGTGCATTATGAGTTTTAATATGAACAAAATATAATACTGTTAAGTGAATTTAGCGCCAGAGTGTCGCTATGGTAAACAAATACTAGAGTGAATTTTAAAGAATGCATTTATTCTATTGTGGTTTATGTGCTGTCGGAAAGTAGATTTAATATTCCGTACAAGGAAGTCATGGTGTACACATCAGATTTTTTATGTTATAGAGTGCATATACCATAATGACTTTCATATATCTCAACGAAGAATTTTCTTAATTTTTACAAAAATTATACTGATTGCATTACACTACAGACATTTAAAACATATATTTATTGCCAAAGGTGATCATATGATTGGTTGGGTTTATTTGATTATGCTAAAACACTCAAGGGTTACCTGCTTAAGAGGGAGAATGCCTTAGTGGAGGACTAGTTAAGGGAACTGCCTCATACACATTATACACATAGGGAAAACCAAGAAAATGCCAATGCAGCCAGTTTGTTTGTTGAGATTCAAACCTGCAGACCGAATTATCAGTGTTCAACAACTTTAGCATTCAGCTGCTGGTGGACCAGGTAATCATGAACATTACATGCATTTGGTAATCAAATGAATATTCTCATTGAAAAAGTTTTCTTACCTGTGATACCAAGGGAGGTGTCACAGATGCTACAGATGAGAATACAGGCCCAGGGCTTGGAGTTGATCTAGATTTTGCAATAACTGAGTTTTCATGCGTATTGTCAGTAGTACCTTGATGGTCATCAGAACCACCTTTAGCACCACTAGTAACCTGTTGCGTTTGCCTATGATGAGAACTGCTAGCATGATGAGTATCATATGAGGTGCCTGGATAAGCTGCAATTCCAGTATTTTGTTGCATACTTAAAGAAGAATTGTTGTGAATGGGAGATGTGAAAGCTGATGATGAAAAAGGAGGATTAATTCCAGATGAAACAGGTTGAGGTATACTTGCACCAGAGCCTGATTCCTGATACTGGGGACTTTGTGTAGCATTCCCAGAACCTGTTTATGGATCACAAATGGTAAAATTATATATGCATAATGTTTAAAGCACAAAAATCATAAGATTAATTTCTAATAATACAATTAACATGCAGCAGACATTAATGTAAAACACATGCTTAATATCTTATATAAGCTGTTTTAGAAATAATAATAATAAAAAAAAAACACATTTTAAAATGCAAATAATCCAAAATTTATTTCAAAATTGATAAAGCAAAACAGCTAAAAAATTTTACTTTCTTTCACTTCAAGAACTCTACTTCTTTCTTTTCAAGAAGAGAAATTATATTCAATAATTTAATATTAAAATTAAAGCTTTTAATAACTGCATTAAAAAGGATTTGCTTTTTCTATCTTTTAAACAAATGATATTTACACCTAATTTTTACGATAAGAGGGGAAAGGGGAAAATAAACAAATTTTTCATGAAAACAATAGTTTTTAAATACTGAATTAGTCAGTAATTTTTATCAGTCAAAGTAATGCTGCCCTCCCACAAAGCCAAGTCATACCTATATTTATGCTATAGAGCAGTGTCTCCCAACCAGGGTTTTCTGCAACCCTAGAGTTTTAACAGAAATAGGGAAACAACATGTAAGAAGGCGCTCAAACCAGCAACGGCTGCTTTTGTTTATTGGAAGAGTCCAACATTTGTATGTATGGTACTTGAAAGTAGGGATGAGATCGGAAGAGGGGAAAAGATGCTACGTCCATTTTGGGCTTGTGCTTTGTGTGTGCAGCTAGTGTTTCGTTAGTACGAATATAATATTTATAATTCTTGTTTTTCTTGATCGTTAATTTTGGTTACCTGATTTTTAAAATTTTGCATTAAATTTAAATAAGATCTGGAAAGAAATAATACTTGTTCTTTATACAAAATGGAATCAAAACACTAGTTGTTCTTTCACAAGGGAATACAATACTCTTTTTGTATAAAGATAGGCCTTTTAAAGCTCAATCAAAATATAGCATACTAAAACACATTATTTATTTTGTGCAGCAGATTAAAAGAAAGTTAAATAATTACGTTTTGTTGTTATGATATTAGCTGTCAACATTATAAATATCAAAAATTTACAGTTACAATTTTCTAAAATACCTCAAGTGAATAAAAACTTACAGTTACTTATTGTAACTTCATGTAATGGTCAGTTACTTTACCAAAATAAGAGTTCAAATAAATATTAGATTTCATTGGAATAAACAAGATTATGTAATTTTGCCAAAACGTTATGCTTTAAGAAAATTTTAAATTAGCATACAATGTGTACAATTTTTTTTTTCAAAAAGGTATTTCTCTTCGAAATATTATTTTTGTTTCATGAATTGATAAAAATTAATCCGTCCTTAAACAATATGTTCAATAAAACACAAAGTATAAAAATATGCAGTGAAACTCCTTCCACGGTTTAGGAATAAGTCTGTGAGCATATCTCTAGTGCCCACTAAAAGCCATTCCACGATCTACATGCTTTCCATTGCAAGCCACTCTGGAACCTTTCCTTTCTTTTTCCTCTTACCTGCATAAAGTGAACTCGCCCAGCTAACAAAAGCAGCCATTCTGGGATTGACGGTCTAGTCAACATGTATGTCATGAAAGAGAAAACATTCCCCCCCCCCCCCGATTTAGTATTGTACTCAAAAAACTTTGGTTGGGGAAAGGAGTGTGACTGTGAGAAGTGTCTAGCCAATGATAATTGAAAAACTGCCTTTGCCTGTTCAGCTATGCTAGGTTAGACTCAACAGATGTCATCAACAGCTGTATGGATTTTTTGTTATTTACCAATCAATTTAAACTTATTCTTTATAACAAATTTAAATTTCATTCCTTGCAGCAATGGCACAAAGAATTAATTAAATTTGTATTTATTTAATTTATTCTTTTGAAACAATTTATTCTTTAGAAATATTACTTAAACTGTAAATTAGCTGTGTAAAGCTATGCATGTAACATGAGTCTAAATAGGCATAGCCGAACAGCCAAAGGCAGGTCATGAACTAGAATCGACTGTGACTGTGTATGCATTAGTGATGCAAGAAGTGTAGGATCATGTGGTTGGTTAAACAGATTGCTAAAGTGTATTTTTCATTTTACTATTATTTATTTTATTTTACTATAAAATTTTTAATACTATTTTAATACTATTTCATTTATTTTTCCCTCATTTTTTTATTCTTCTATATATTTTAGCAGCTAAAATATGGTGAAACAGAGCAGGTAATTTTGCGACTAGCGATAAAATTTAGAGTATCACACAAAATTTCAAAAGACTGAGAAAGAAAGATGTACAAAAAAGGTTCATCATTGCAATAAAAGTTATGGGCTTTACATGGACTGGCAATCGCTAATTTTCTTTTCCACTGAGTTTCTTTTGTGGTATAAAACTTTCAAATACAACAATAGCTCCAATAAAATTGAACAGACACTTCACAACAAATCATACTAATATGAAAACACAAAATTGTTGCAAATTTTAAAACTTTGTTGAAAGAAACAAAGTACAACTTTTGTAAACATATTCACATTTAGTGATAAGGTTCAGGAAGCAAGTTATTTCTCAGCACAGCTTATTGCACAAAATATTCACACTGCTAGAGAGAATTTGATAATGCCCACATGTGAACTTATTGGAAGATGTAGAAAGGAAAACTGAAAATGATCCACGTGTGAATAATACAGTACATTGAAGAATTGATGATATTTCACAAGAGACTGATTAAGTACTTCTAAGGACCATTAATGAAAAAAATTAAGGACCTATGAGCAAATGGGAACTGAATAAATTCAATTAAAAATATTATCTATGCCTGATTTCACTATTGTAATACCATCCTAAAAATAAAATAGATCCCTAAGTAGTATGCATTATTGTTAAACATGAATTAATTAAGTTTGAGAATAAAATAAATTTTATGCAATTTATCAAGTAGCACTACATATTTTATACTTATAATAGTTGGACATATTTGAAAGAAGATAAGTGACATTTCGTTTTACTAATAGCTAGCTTTTTTTTTTTTTTTTTAGTTTCATTTTGTCACATACTTGGTCAGTCTAGAGGTTTAGTAAATAGCATGTAGATTTTATGTCAAACGGCATAGGTTAAAATGAGCTGTAAGATCATAATCAGCATGATTGATAACAAAAGATGCAAGTGCTGAAAGTTAGTCAGGCTCTGTTCGATGCAGTTAGTGTCGTAGCTTCGTGTAGAGTTCCAGGGGTTGTAACCCAGTAATATACTTCAGAGGCTGTTCACACATTTTTTAGACGATGTATATTGTATTCACAAAACTAAATTACATAAAATTCTTGTGTTTTAAATGTTCTATTTGACATCCCTTATTCTGAACTATCTTTCGACACTGCAATTTCCAGGATAATAATGCCTTTTGAAGTGGCAGAAGAGGTATTCTATCCCATTCCTCCCAAAGGGTTAGGGATTGGGGACAACGTTTGGATAATGCAGTTTTTTAAAGTCCGAAAGCACAAAAATCTTGCCATTATAAGAAAAACCAGCAACAATCATGAATCCCTTAGAAAAACTTTTTTTTTTTTTCGATTCTTTGAACCATGTACTTAAATTTTTTTCTCTCCTTTTATGATTATAAATGACTCTTTTTTTGCTACAATCATTTAAATACACCCATGCTTCATCTATTGCGACAACTATTTTCCATTTTTCTTTGGATAAGTGTTTTTCTTATAGAATTCTGCAGCGTGTCCAGCGTTGAGCAATATGCTTTGGAAGAAGACAATGCACATTGCGTTTTTTCGCTTTCTTAAGATTTAAATCAACGTTTATCATTTTGTTTAAAGTGGACACCGAGTATTTTAATAATTTTCAAACTGTCCTTTGACTAGGGGATTTTCTTTTAACATTTAATAATGTACCTTTGCAATAGTTGAAGATGTCTATCTTTTCTTTGGATACTTATTTGGAATTTTTGTCCCACTTGAAGCCCCAATTTGACGTTTTTTTCCTTTCCTGTTGATGATATTACCTCTCGACGCTTTAGATATCACAAAACCATGACTCTCACATCGTTTTTGGATAACGTAGTATGCATATTTCTCTTCAGAAAGAGTGTAAATGTAGCCTTCGAAACACTGCTTTGTTAAATTTGCCATTTAGAATAAAAATAAAACTTTCAAGCCACAGACGATAATTTTGACTTTTAAAAACATAGTACAATTGCAATTACTTCTTTTGCAGCAAACAATTTTTATTACCGCTTACCAAAATCGTATAAAAAAATGTGCGAACAGCCCCTGCTTTAAGGTTCCAATAAGCCATTAAAGAACCAGATGTGATAAGTTGTTTTGTATTATTTTAAGTCTCACTAGATGCAAAGAATAAATTTTACTTGAATTTTTACATTTTTGTGTTTTATCTTGTGATCATGGTAAGGATTAATGAAAGGCAATAACTCGCTTTATGCAGAGATAATTTTTAAGCATAAGAAGTTACTTATAAATACTTAAATTACGTAGTTAGATAACCTTAGTCATTATGAATTTGCATGGCGATTGTAAAATTTTATTTAACTTTTATTAACAATATTTGTAAAAAAAAAAAAAGCCCTATTAAAACCCCAATCTAATAAAATTTCACAGTTTAAAATATTTGTAATATATGACATTGATTCTTAAACAATATTAGGACAATTACACATTAAAAGCTACAAACAACACTCAACAAAATATTTATGTGTCTTTTTTACTTGAAGCCTTCCCGACATTTTGGCTAATTTATATAGATTTCCTTCTCTTTAAGCATATTTTCTAATGATCAGAAATTTGTTTCAACACACAAACCAGTGTTGTCATTAGTTTCTGCATGCTTCATCTTTTAAATTGCCAGCCTCTCTACAATGTAGCTATGAGGGTTTACTTGATCTGGCAAAAGTTAAATAGTCCATCCCCCCCCAAAAAGAAAAAAACATGAAGCAAATTATCACTATGTCTGAAAGTAACTACAATGTCAGACAAACAAATGTCAGACAAGGTTTATTAAGCCTCTTACTTAAAAAGAACACGGAACATAAAGACTTCTGATGCTAACAAAATCAATTAAAGCTTGTGGTGATGTAATTAAACAAGAACAGTCAAAATCAAACTAAAAATGTGGACTAATGGTCAAAGACTATACAATTTACTTTTTATTTAGGTTGGCCCAGTAACTCTATCATATGAGGAAACAGAAATGGGAAATTATAATAACGGCTGAAATCAAATCACAAACAACTAGGTAAGTAACATAATAATAATTGTACATATCTTTGAAGAATAATTTTCTTTATGTATTCCATTTTTTGCTTCAACATGTTTCCTTTTCATTTTAGAATTTTAAAATTTAATTAAGGATTTCTGTTATTCTAAGAAATCTAAAGGCATTTAAAACGTATAGAAAAAGCTGCTAATTTTACTTCATTAGCAATACCAAAATTCAGAAGAAATATGAAATATATATATAGTAAGGCCTGGTTATAGAGCTGGTATGGCTGAATTTTCAGAATTTAGTGACACACTGAGCAACAAAATCTAGAAATGTCATAACTTTTAGGATTTCAAGCAGGCATTGGAAGCAGAATTTAGGATTTACAGAGATAAGTTTAATATTCCACATGATTGCACCAAGTAGGAAAATGTCTAGCATCAGACCTGTGTATGATGCATTAAAACATATTAGATGAATCTTCTAAGTTGCCAGTTTTCAATTTATTTATTAATCAAAAAATTCCTTTCTATAATGCCTGTCCATGTGATAAGATTAGAAGCAATTTTAATATTTTCCATGCTTGCGTCTAGTGAAAAGTAGAGGAAATAAAAGGAAGATAAACATGTTAAGAAAAAGATTCTAGTATCAGAAGTAAAACATTCAAATATTATGTTTTCATTGTTCTTCCAGACTTTCTCCAAAAAGTAAGAAATTCATCGCAAACATTCTGTAAAATACATCAATTACATGTTAATACAGAGACATTTTTCATTTCTTTCACATATTTCTGGAATCTTCTAGAATTGTTGGTCTATAAATCCTGCCTTCAAATCTTTCTAAACTTTCCAAGCTGCAGTGTCTAAAATACTAAAGAAAAATTATCCCTACCAATTCTGTAACAGCGAAAAGCCAGAAAAAATTTTGGAGCAAAAAAGGAGGGAAAAAGCGTAAAATGAATTTTATAGAGAAAACTGATGCATATTCTGAGAATTTTGAATATTGTGAGACAATCAAATGGAAAAAAGTCTTACTATGAAAAAATTAAAAAAAAAGACATTTTTAAATAATTACATAGCTAATTTTGCATTTGCTAAGAGCTCTTTTGTAAATTGTGCTTTATAGCATTATATCTTGTTTATTTTTCAGATTCAAAATATTGTATAATAATTTGCCAAAATGAAACTTTATGATATGACAGCGAAAAAATAAAAATGTTTTATTTTAATGTTATTTTTTAAATATAATTTCAATATATTACCATTATTTTAATGAAATTTATCAATGTTATGATGTTTTAAAAAAAAATCGTCAAAAATTTCTCAGATCTCCTAGTTAAAAATTTTCTATAGGAACTGATCTTAAAATCACAAAAATGTTGATAAGTCATCAAATTTAGAACTGTTGAATAAAAGAATTCACATCCCTAAAAGTGAAAAGTTGTTTAAGAGCTTGTCATTAGAAAAAATCAAATATTTTCGATTTGCTTATGTTTCACTTCTTGCCCAGAAACTCGAGTATCCCACCATTTATATTAGAAATAGAAACAAATTATAAACCATGAACCCATTCAAAAGATAAGCATATATGTCAGTGAATTGTGAAAAATATTTCTCCAAAATGCTAATTCACACTCAATGACAGTCGTTAAAACAGACAGAAATTGCAGACAATTAAAATTAAAGATCTTCTGCTGATTTTGGCCAACATTAAGGACAAAAAATCTAAGAACTTAAGGACTGTAAGAACCCTGTTCTAGCTTTCGTAAGACATACTAACGGGAGCGAAATTCAAGAAAACTTCCTCAAATGTGAAGAATTGCTTGAGACAAACAAAAGAAGATCTGCATTGGAACAATTGTATTGGCATTTGTACAAATGTTGTTGTTTCCATTGTTGGTTTCATAAAAGGCTACAGTTGTAAAAGTGGCAATGCTGTTACCACACACTGTTTTATTCACAGAGAAATGCTGATGTCAAAATCTCTTGGTATAAACAAGATATTTATAGTAACAAGATATTTTTAATTAATTACATAGTTAATTTTGTTTTTGCTAAGAGATGTTTCGTAAATTATGCTTTATAGCCATTATACCTATTTTTTTTTTTTTTTTTTTTTTTTTTTTTCAGATACAGTTTATTTTTCATATACAAAATATTGTATAGTAAGTTGCCAAAATGAAACTTTATAATATGACAGTGAAAAACAAAAATGTTTTATTTTAATGTTATTTTTTAAATATAATTCCAATATATTATACATAAAATCTATCAAAGTTATGATGTTTTAAAAAAATCGTCGGAAAATTCTCAGATTTCGGAATTAAAATTTTCTATAGAAAATGATCTTACAATCGCCAAAATGTTGATAAGTCGCCAAATTTAGAACCGTTTAGTAAAAAAATTCACGTCCCCAAAAGTGAAAATTGTTTAAGAGCTCTTTGTTAGAAAAAATGAATTTTGAAATGCTTATGTTTCACTTCCTGCATAGAAACTCAAGTATCCCATCATTTATATTAGAAATGGAAACAAATTATAACCCATGAAACCATTCAAAAAATAACCATATACATCAGTGAATCATCAAAAATATTCCTCCAAAATGCTAATTCACACTCAAAATGACAGTCATTAAAACAGAAATTTCAGATGATTAAAATTACGATCTTCTGCTGATTTTAACCAACATTAAGGACCAGAAATCTAAGGGCTCTAAAGGACTCTCAAAAACCATTTTTTCTTGTTTAACAAGTATTAAGAGTAAAGTTAGATATTGTCTCTTTTCTGCACATTGAAAACGATACCCCGAACTCAACATTTATGTTCCAAACTATCATACTAAAAACATTTATTATTTATGTAATTATATTTAAAATTATATGAACTGAATATAATAGTTCAATTTCTGGAACAATTTTTACAAAAACAATTTTTTTTATGATAGTCATTTTTTAGTTTCCATTAATGATCATTAATAAAAATATTATGAAAAAATATTTTTTCATGGATGCTCGGGTTCCTTAGAACTTGAACATTGCCACAAGAGTTCCATAAAAGTTAAAAGGTTGGAAAATGCTGCTTTAGAGTGTCTCTAAAATTTTTAAACTTTTTTGTAATCTGAAACAAAATGAAAAATTTTTGAATTTAATAATATTGTAGATAAAACATTTTTCAGAATCCACACATCTTTCCTTTTATCAGTGCATTTCATTTATTAATTTCTACTGGATCATTTCAGCATCTCGTATTACTATAAATTCCTTTTCAGCAGAATATAAATTCATTTCTTACATTTAAAATATTTAAGACTATTTTTCCTAATTCAAAATGAATAGCAGACTTGTAAACATGATAGTTTATATAACATATATTTATTTCTTTTCTTAACGTTTTCAATTTAATCAAATTAGATTAAAAATTAATTGAAAAATCAATGGCAGCTTGTGAATACTTTAATTAAATTTGTTTACTTTTTCCCATATAGACAGATAGATTTCTGTAAACTAATTTAATAAAAATGGAAATCAAAGTTTCAAGTTATTGAGAAAAAACCAAGTTACGAGGGTTGCTATTTATATTTTTGGCCCAATAATGAAAAAACAAATGTTTACATTAGAAATTGGTTTATTGTTTTTCAAAATATTCTCCGTGAAGATCAATACGCTTTTGCTCTTTTGTGTTTGAACGAACTTTCGAAGCACTTTTTTTCACTCTGATTAAGGTAATTCCAAAACATGCATTTTGAATGTGCAAACGTTTCTTCGGGTGTCACAAATCACTGACCATGTAATCTATTTTTGACTTGCGGGAATAAATAAAAGTCAATGGATGCCAAATCAGGACTGTACACCGGATGATCCATCAATTCGATGTTTTGGCCCATCAAAAATTCCTTTGAGCCGATGTGTGACAGCTCGCATTGTCATGATGAAGAATGATTTGTCTTTTCTTTTGCTTTTTCCGAATTTCTTCAATGACTTCTGGCAAATAAATGGTCGTGTACCATTTGGAGTTGACCTCTAAATGCCACTGTCAACATTTGACCAGTAATGCTGAAGAAACAAGCAACCATTTGCTTCAATGTGCTTCTTCCAAACAACTTTTGTTGGACTTGGCTCGCCTTGGAAGACCCATACAGTCGACTGCTGTTTTGCTTCAGGCTCATATGCACACAGCCTTTGATGGACAATGAACTTACTTTTCCAACATTTCCTTGAACCAATCGACATGACCCTTATTTTGAGCATTTGTCATACTATGCGGCATTTAACAGGAGCAAATCTTTTTTTATGGCGAAATATTCATGTAATATGTTATTGATGCTTGTCATACTAATGTCCAGAGATGCCTCAATCTCACGGTATGTCACATAACAATGTTGTTTTATCAGTTCACGTACAGCATCGATATTTTCTGTCATAACAACCAATTTCGGATGACCTTCACAGAATTTGTCCTGGAGTGAATGCCAACCATGACTGAATTCATTATACCAATTTTTTTTACAGTGCTGTAGGATGGTGCTTTATCACTGTGTAAAGAATTAAGTTCATCAAAGCACTCTCTTGATAATTCACGTCAAAAGTTATGATAAATAATCGCATCAAAATTTTCACGAGTCAATTCCATTTTTTGCCAGAGATGAATTTTTCAATTTACTGTAAACAAAACAAATCAAGCTAAAATGGCAAAATGTTCTGAGAAGTTATGGTTAAAAATATCAAACTTTTATTTGAAATTGTCTGTAGTCGCTAGCAGTACTTACTGTTGTCAAAGCCAGAAATATAAATAGCAATGTTCGTATGTTTCAATACCATTTGCAAATTCAACCATTTCATGCTACTCATACGAATTATGTAACTGAATAATTTTACATTAATCTATTTTATAAACATGAGATTTTTTTTACAGAAGACATTCTGCCAGTTTATAGATAAGACTAAGTATGCAGAAAATATTTTGAATAAAACTAAAAGATTTAAATAGTAACTTTCTAAAAATTACTCACTAGTTGTTGAAAGAGTCTGAGCCGTTACAAAATGAGAATCTGTGGAGGGTGCCAGAGGAGGAAGAATCCTGGATGATGAGGACTGAATACTGCTAAAATTAATATTTCAAAAACTTAATTCAGTGATTAAAAATATCGGAAAATAAAATCACATAATAACAAGACAATATATATATATATACAAATAAATTTCCTTTCAATAAAACTGACAGAACTCACAAAATGTTTTCACTATATAGAAAATTAACAAAAAAAATGTTAAAGCTACTCAAATTTATGTTAATATATTTAAAATAAAAATTCATAATTATAGCATTCTGCACACAGATAATATATTATCAAACATAAAATTTACTAAGAATATATTTTATTGACAAAATTTAGAAACAGCTAAAAAATTATGCCTATTTTTAAAAATTCACTTTAATATATAACAGTTTAAATAGACACAAGGCAGATAACTAAGTACAGAAAAAAATTATTAATTGCAAAAATACTGCTTTTTTTTTTTTTTTTTTTTTTTTTTTGTTGTTGTTGTTGTTTTTTGTTGTTTTGCTATTTTCTAACAGATAGCTAACAAAAAATTTCATGTAGTACAAGTTTGTTATTAATTTGTCAGGAAAATTCTATGAATTTCTTCTTGTTACTGAAGATTTGCTTTTACTCTACTGAGTGATAATTTGTTCCTCTTATACTAGTACTATTTCTAAGAATCATAGTTGCCCCCCCCCAAAAAAAAATCATGTTAGTAGCAAATACAATTTGAAAAATATCAAGCTTAATTTTGAACATTTGAGGCTTTAAGTCTCATATGTTGAAAGCCTGGAGAAATTCGCATGCTGTGTAGTTTCAAACTGCAACTGAAGAAGAGGTATTTATAAACAGAAATATATATATGTTAAATATAACAAAATACAATAGCTGCTTAAAAAAAAAAAAAAAAAAAAAAAAAAAAAAAAAGTTGGCGACCTCAAAATTAACATTCTAAATTTGGTGATTTGCCCCTAAATTCATCTCTTTTCACAGGTTCCAGATTTTTCTATCTTACGTAACGTTTTAATGCTCTTGTCCGATCAAATTAATTATAAACCAAAACTCTGAACTGAAACTTTCCCACTCCCAGCCTTCTTCCTCTGAAATTACTATAACTCTTCTCCTTTTCTGCATAAGCTCTCCTACCGGCAAGATGCTTTTTATGTATGCTGCTGCTGCTTACCTGCTTAAAACGATGTTGTACTCCAAAATGCAACTTACTGTATTCAAATATAGTTAGGAAACATCTTGCTTGAAAAAGGTTGATTTGATATGCATAAAAAAAAATAAAGATTGTGACTTTTCAAGAGACATTGTGCTAAATCGCGTCATCATGCTTTCCAGTCTGCCACACTACGGTCTTCTCGGTAATCTACGCAGTATCATAAGCTGTTAAAAGTTCCCCTGTTTTCATCTACGCATTTTTAAAATCATTACATACATATATAAATTCCTTTAAGAATGATATAATATTCTGAAATCAATGAAACATTGTAATATCAGTATGTAGCTAGCATTCTTCTACCTTCTTCATAAAAGAGAATTTTACGTAGATGATAGAAAATTTACCCTCCTCCCCCAAAATGTTCTATTTCTAATACCTTTACCTTATATAGTGCATCATAAAAAATTTTCACCTTTTCTCAGAAAGAAAGCAAAGTGTTTTTTTTTTTTGGGAGGGGGTTAATGGACTGCCAATTAGTATCAAATACAAACACTGGCATGAAATTTACACGGCAACCCTT
The DNA here is from genome assembly GCF_044657685.1 of Stegodyphus dumicola. Classification (NCBI taxonomy): domain Eukaryota; kingdom Metazoa; phylum Arthropoda; class Arachnida; order Araneae; family Eresidae; genus Stegodyphus; species Stegodyphus dumicola. Next base: position 45,136,344 of record NC_140776.1, read on the forward strand.
ATGCTAACTGCGGCTTCATCAAAAGATTGACTATCTTATTTCAATTAACATTGCTGAAAACATTCGTGCTTCTCAGGCAAATGATGCACATTAATACATTAATTCAATTACATAGGAATTTAGATATGATGGCAGGCAGACACTTATCTAAGAGTTTTACACTATCTCCCAACCTCACACTTTGATTCTTTCCCCGGGAAAAAAAAAAAAAAAAAAAAAAAAAAAAAAAAAGGGCCCATCAGATAATGAGCAGCAAAATCGGTGAAGACCTGTAGTTCAATGGGTTCGATTCCAGGCGAACAGGCTTCTTTAATGGGCATTTTCATAGTTTTCCTGATGTGTAACATATGTACAAGTCAGTTTCACTTAGAAAGTCCTTCATTAAAGCATCCTCCCAGGCAAATGGCTCTTGTTTGATTTGCCGTAATTAAACAAACCAAACAAAATATCTAAAAAAAAATTCCAAAGTCTGAATAAAAAAGCAACTAAAAATCAACGAGGGAAAATTACTGGATTGACACGAGTTAAATTAAAATGAAGAATAATGATTATTGAAGTTGCTAAGGCAACAATATCCAATTCACCAAACGGAAAATGCTTTTTGAATAATTTTGGCTGGAGAAAAATAGAAAATGTGTTTTTTTTTTTTTTTTTTTTTTTTTTTAAATTAAAGTGATGGGCAACAGAGGATATATGTGTCTCTCTTTTTCTAAAGCTTCACATTCTTTAAAACAGCATTTTAAAGTTATCTTAGCTTGATTAATGTAAATTAAACTTTATTAGCAAGGAATTCTGTATACCACAGTAATGTGATCTTTAAGCATATAACTTCAAATTTTATTGATAGAAGAGGTAAAAAAAAAACATCTGAAAGTTGAATTCCTTATAACCTCCTTACACCACAGAAGAGCTTTTTGATGTGTTAAAAGGATAATTTTTCAACTGGTTGGTCACTAATATGAGGTAAAAAGCCTGTGTCAATAGCAGCTACTTTTAAGTAGCTTAGTTATTGATTAAAAGTGAACCTGGTGGAGCAAACCTGAAGACCTCAGAAAATGAATGAATAAAATGACGCTAACTTCTGTTTAGTCAAATGACATGATTTGAAGTGTGGTGATGGTCATTCTTTAATATTGCCATCTTGACTGTTAAAAAAAATCATATACATTATATCATTAAATAAAGCCAATCTTTATTAGTTTAGCTTCCTCCCGATTGCAGAATTATCTTAACATAATCTGTTCGACTGGAGAAGTAAAGTCGCATATGAATTTCTTTTCAATACAATGATCAAGAGAAAAAATATTTACTACTACTTAGAAATGAATTTAGAGATTTATTTTTTGAAGTACCTCCTAAAGCAAAAATTTTCTTACTTGATTCCTTATCATAATTTGGTCTGCTCATTATAATTTACATATATATATATTATATGCCTGTGTGTTTGATCAACAGAGTTGCATAAAAATAGCCTTAAAGTTAGATGGAATTTTGTTTTAAGAAAATAAAACTGCATCTGAAAAAGTAATAAAAAAAAATTACTTGAATTTGTTCATAAAGAGCATGGATAAAATACATTCACTTCCAAAAGTTAAGCACGGAGAGGAAAATACTAATTTCCGGAAGCCAATCAGAATTGAAGAGGATGCACTTCGCTGCAAAGGTAGATGGAAGTATGCAAATAAGCTCGCAGCCAATCGCGCTTTCATGTCAAGAAGTATGCAAAAAAGGCAGTCTTATAAGAAACCAGCTTTACGAAGGGTTACAGAAGTTGATTGTACGTGCTGATAGAAGGTGTTTAAAACTTTCGAACAATTTCTTTTCAAGACATACGTGTTTCTATGACTTCCAGAAGACGAATGGAAGATTCTGAGCACTGGCGTGCTGTGGGACGCATTGAAGCAGGACAGTCGATCACAGATGTTGCTCTTTTCTTCGCCATTCATCATTCTGTAATTTCACATTTATGGAAACAATTCCAAACCACACAGACAGTTGTCCGAAGGTCCGTGGCCGGTCGCCCAAGGGTTACAACCCCCGCGGAAGATCGATATATTGCTATTGTAGCCAAGTGGAATCGCAGAGCAACATCTATGGTTACAGCGTCCATTGGTAAGGTGATATCTACAGCTACTGTACGCCGAAGATTACATATCAGTGGACTGTACACCCGGGTACCTCGAGTTTATGTTCCTCTATCTGTCCAATCAAGAGGGGCATGATTACAGTGGTGCCAGGAACATGTCAATTGGAATGTGTCTGACTGGGGCAATGTCATATTTACTGATCAGTCAAGATTTGCTCTGGAGCCAGATAACAAGCGTATAAGGATATGGTGTGAACAACGAACACGCAATTAGTCCCAAAACATCACGCATTCCGAGGCGGAAGCATTATGGTGTGGGCAGGGATTTCATTAGGATACTGCACCGACCCGCACATCTTTAAATGGGGTTCTTTGACAGCTGTCCAGTATCGAGATGAAGTCCTAGAACCCATTGTTAGATTGTAAGCAGCAGTTGGCCCTACTTTTGTTTTAATGGACGATAATGCATGTCTCCCCATAGAGGTGACATCATCGATGACTACCTGGAGAGTGAAGGGATTGTGTGCGTATGGCGTGGCCAGCATATTCGCCCGACCTTAATCCCATTGAAAATCTTTGGGATGCTCTCGGCCGTGCTGTATCTTCACGTTTCCCACTTCCTGCCATTCTTATTGAGCTGGAAACTGCTCTACACAAAGAATAGTAATTGCTTAATTCTGCGGTGGTTGACCACCTAATTGAAAGCATGGTCACAAGGTGTAAATTTTGTATACAGATGAGGGGAGATCACATACCCTATTAATGTTGTCCTTTTTTTTTTTCATTTTATGCTCTTTATTTTCACTTTATATATAATTCTGTTTAAGTCTTCAGTATGTCATTATCTGATAACTTACAAAAATTTAATATTATTTTCATTTCTGCATATAATTATTGATTTTGTTTTATGCATAAATGTATATGCTACTTTCCTGTCAAATTTTATGTCAACCAAAGCAGTATTTGTTGATTTTTTTGCATTTTACATCTTCATGCTTAACTTTCGGAAGTGAGTGTAATATTGAGCTGTGCTGAAATAGTGAGAGGAAACTAGACTACAGTGATTTTAATTTACGCATACTCCCACATATAACATTTCATTCATAATAGGAATAAAGAAAAAATAGTTATAATAACTATTATTTTGTTGGCCTTGTGATTCATTCAATTTTCCAGCTTTGTTAGGCATTAAACAGTATACAAGAATAATTTTTTTTCACTTACTTTGAAGACAACTTCATGACTGCTCTTGCTGCTGCATTCATCTGGAATATTACAGTGCAGTTTTTTAAGCAAAATTAACATATAATAAAAATAACATTTTTGTATTAAAAAATTAATGGTTGCAAAGCAAAGCAATTCAACTGAAAGCAAAATTAGAATCATAACAAATTTAGAGAATCTTAAAAATAATGAGACTAGTAGTATTTAATAAATTAAAAAAAAAATAGCGGCAATAACAGGAATAAAATACATTCAACAATTCACGTAGTTAAAGACTTCCATTATGCTTAAAAAAGGAAATGCAAATGATTATATTAATTCATATAAAAAAAACCTACTCTTAATAGTACACAATAAAGAAAGCGGAATTAAAAATTGCAAAATATCATCTTTTATTTAGAGGACTATAAAAACACTTGCATCCAAATACCCCTTATACCTAAAAAATCTGTTGATTTCTCTGCCTATCTTTTTAAACTCAGTTACTTAGTGATGAACATTTGTCTACAGAATAAGCAATAAAATAGACTGCATATTTGGTGAATTTACACCAATAGGTGCTTCAGATCTACTGCTTAGTGTAATTAATGTCTAAATGCATAGACTTTTATGACAGTAATATGCTGTTAATTTACAAGCTGTGTTAGTATATTGCATAAGTCAGTGGTTCCAAACGTTTTCTGAGTCACAGTGCTCTTTTCAATTGAAATTTTCCTATGTCGTCCTACCCTAAGTAAAAGTATGACTAACTGTAAGTTAGAGATAAAAATATATAAAACTTGGCTATCTTCATTTAGCTTTTTTTTTAAACTTTATTACCCAGGGTTGCCACTCAAACAGGAGAATAAAATTCCCTTACTTTTCCAGTTGTGTTTCAAGAAAATTCTAGTCTATCCACGTAATGCACGTTGGCTGTGCTAAGACGTAAATTAATTATGGTATTACTTGAAAACACAAAAATTTGCCAATTACATACGACTTATATCCCCTAATAAAAGAATATACTATTATAATTATAATAGGAGTTGTTTTCTCCACTGAAGATTGAGATTAGAATCTGCCCAATCTGGAATAAAATAAGGCTTTTTTTGCAGACATTCTGCAGCTAAATGAAAGAAAGAAATCTATTTAATGAAAGAAAGAAATCTATTTAATTTTTTTACTAAATTGAAGTATTTTATATTTATTTCGCAGCATACATAAGCAAAAAATATGTGCATTAAATTTCGTGATGGTATGCATCATACTGCTAGAATTAATTTCAGGATTATGCCAGAGAAAATTTCCTGAAATTTGGAAATATTTTTTACTAATAATAAATAAATTAAGAGGTAAGAAGCAACATTAAACGATACAAATAACAAATAATAATAAAATAAAGATAATTACTTAAAAATTGAATTAGAATAATCAACGGCATTTTAGCGAATATAGTTACATGGTTAGCCCAATTGACATATTACTATTTTTTTTTTTTATTTTACTGCAAAATGACAATTAAGGCATTTATTAAAAAAAAGTTTTAAAAGATTTGGTGGTAAAATCATAGTATACGGTAAGGCCTTGGCACGATTTTGAAAATGTCGCCAAGACCAAAATTACCCATTTACTGCTCATCACAATGTCACCAAATCCCGTGTGTACAGTACATGGAGGTTACTCTAACCAAAGAACATCTATGTAAAGAAGAAAAGGTTCCATAGACATAATGCTTTTATGTCGCTAGAAAGTGAAGAAGAAATTTGCCAAGGGATTTGGCGACAGAACTTCCCTCTCCGCGATGTATACAGCAACAGGGTTCGTACACATTTCTGCACACGGAAATGAAGTACTTTCAAGGACCATTAATGAAAAAAATTAAGGACCTATGAGCAAATGGAAACTGAATAAATTTAATTAAAAATATTATTCTATGCCTGAATTTCACTTTTGTAATATCATCCTAAAAATAAAATAGATCCCTAAGTAGTATGCATTATTACTAAACATGAATTAATGAACATAATTATTAATAAGTTTGAGAATAAAATAAAACTCCATGCAGTTTACCAAGTAGCATTAAATATTTTACATTTATAATGGGTTTGACATATTTGAAAGAAGATATGTGACATTTACGTTTTAATAATAGTTAACTTTATGTTGATTTTTTTTATGCCTCATTTTGTCACATACTTGGTCAGTCTAGAGGAGAGGTTTAACCGGTGGTATGCAAGAAAAAAATAGCTGGTACACAAACAAGCAAAGTATTTTGAGCTATTTATTTCAAAACAGTAAGCGGTAGCAGTACTTTGTAGTAGTGGTACTAAAGGTTTTCAATTTATAGAAAAAGTGGCTAATTTTATTTCTTTAGCAATATGAGCATTTAGAAGAAATATTAAGTATATATGGTAAAGGCCAGTTATAGAGCTGATGTGGCAGAATTTTTAGAATTTAGTGACACACCGAACAACAAAATCTAGAAATGGCAAAACTTTTAGAATTTAGACAGGCATTGGAAGCAGAATTTAGAGACACTATGCAGACGAATTTAGGATCCACAGAGATTGCATCAAATGGGAAAATGCTTAGTGCCAGCTCTGTGTATTATGCATTAAGACATATTAGATGGATCTTTTAAATTGTAAGTTTTCAATTTCTTTATTAATAAAAAAAAACCTTTCTATAATGCCTGCCCAAGTGATAAGATTAGAAGCATTTTTGATATTTTCCATGCTTGTGTCTAGTGAAAAGTAGAGAAAATAAAGGGAAGATAAACATGTTAAGAAAAAGATTCTAGTATCAGGAGTAAAACATCCAAATATTATGTCTTCATTGTTCTTCCAGATGTTCTCCAAAAAGTAAGAAATTTATTGGAAACTTTCTGTAAAATACATCCATTACACGTTGATTCCATGGAGAGATTTTTCATTTTGTCACATATTTATCGAATCTTCTAGAATCGTGTGTCTATAAATCTTGCTTTCAAATCTTTCTAAATTTTCCAAGCTGCAATGTCAAAAATACTACAGAAAAATTATCCCAACCAATTCTGTGACAGCAAAAATTCAAAAATATTTTGGGGGGAAAAAAAAAAAAAAAAGGGAGGGAAAAGTACAAAATTAATTTTATAGAGAAAACTGATGCATATTCTGAGAATTTTGAATATTCTGAGACAATTACATGGGAAATATGCTTACTATGAAAAAATTAAAAACAAGATGTTTTTAATTAATTACATAGTTAATTTTGTTTTTGCTAAGAGATGTTTCGTAAATTATGCTTTATAGCATTGTACCTATTTTTTTTCAGATACAGTTTATTTTTCAGATAGAAAATATTGTATAGTAAGTTGCCAAATGAAACTTTATAATATGACAGCGAAAAATAAAAATGTTTTACATTAATGTTATTTTTTAAATATAATTCCAATATATTACACATAAAATCTATCAAAGTTATGATATTTTAAAAAAATCATCGGAAAATTCTCAGATTTCGGAATTAAAAATTTTCTATAGAAAATGATCTTAAAATCGCCAAAATGTTGATAAGTGGTCAAATTTAGAACTGTTTAATAAAAAAATTCACATCCCCAAAAGTGCGAAAATTGTTTAAGAGCTCTTAATTAGAAAAAATGAATTTTGAAATGCTTATGCATATTATGCTTTTTAGAATTTAGTGACACACCGAGCAACAAAATCTAGAAATGTCATAACTTTTAGGATTTCAAGCAGGCATTGGAAGCAGAATTTAGGATTTACAGAGATAAGTTTAATATTCCACATGATTGCACCAAGTAGGAAAATGTCTAGCATCAGACCTGTGTATGATGCATTAAAACATATTAGATGAATCTTCTAAGTTGCCAGTTTTCAATTTATTTATTAATCAAAAAATTCCTTTCTATAATGCCTGTCCATGCGATAAGATTAGAAGCAATTTTAATATTTTCCATGCTTGCGTCTAGTGAAAAGTAGAGGAAATAAAAGGAAGATAAACATGTTAAGAAAAAGATTCTAGTATCAGAAGTAAAACATTCAAATATTATGTTTTCATTGTTCTTCCAGACTTTCTCCAAAAAGTAAGAAATTCATCGCAAACATTCTGTAAAATACATCAATTACATGTTAATACAGAGACATTTTTCATTTCTTTCACATATTTCTGGAATCTTCTAGAATTGTTGGTCTATAAATCCTGCCTTCAAATCTTTCTAAACTTTCCAAGCTGCAGTGTCTAAAATACTAAAGAAAAATTATCCCTACCAATTCTGTAACAGCAAAAAGCCAGAAAAAATTTTGGAGCAAAAAAGGAGGGAAAAAGCGTAAAATGAATTTTATAGAGAAAACTGATGCATATTCTGAGAATTTTGAATATTGTGAAACAATCAAATGAGAAAAAGTCTTACTATGAAAAAATTTAAAAAAAGACATTTTTAAATAATTACATAGCTAATTTTGCATTTGCTAAGAGCTCTTTTGTAAATTGTGCTTTATAGCATTATATCTTGTTTATTTTTCAGATTCAAAATATTGTATAATAATTTGCCAAAATGAAACTTTATGATATGACAGCGAAAAAATAAAAATGTTTTATTTTAATGTTATTTTTTAAATACAATTTCAATATATTACCATTATTTACGATCAATATATTACCATTATTCAATTTCAATATATTACCATTATTATCAATGTTACGATGCTTTAAAAAAAATCGTCAAAAATTTCTCAGATCTCCTAGTTAAAAATTTTCTATAGGAACTGATCTTAAAATCACAAAAATGTTGATAAGTCATCAAATTTAGAACCGTTTAATAAAAGAATTCACATCCCCAAAACAGAAAATTGTTTAAGAGCTCTTTATTACAAACAATGAATTTCGAAATGCTTATGTTTCACTTCTTGCTTAGAAACTCGAGTATCCCATCATTTATATTAGAAATAGAAACAAATTAATACCCATGATCCCATTCAAAAGATAACCATATACGTCAGTGAATCATCAAAAATATTCCTCTAAAATGCTAATTCACATTCAAAATGGCAGCCTTAAAAACAGACAGAAATTTCAGATGATTAAATTTAAGGACCTTCTACTGATTTTGGCCAAAATTAAGGACTTTTAAGGACCAAAAATCGATTCCAAAAAAATTAAGGACTTTTAAGGACTCTTAAAGATCGTACAAACCCTGAGCAAATTAAGAAACATGTATTACGAAGAAATGTTCTTTGACAAAAAAGAAAACTACGAAAATCCATTTTAAAATTATTGCAAAAAATCCAAGAAGAGAAATTTATCTTTTGAAAGCCAGACGAAGAAAAATCTGTTGATTTGGAAGGGTGGGGGCAATTATTCATCCTGGAAATTAAAAGATCAAAGAAATATGAGATTCCTTTTATTTGTATTTCTTGTATGTATCCTCACAAAAAAAACCTGAGTTCCTTGTATGCAAGGAAATCATTTAAAGGATAGCTTGTCAAAGCATACAGACCAGATTTGTAAAACATTTGGGAAGTGGGTTAGGAAAGTTTTTTTTTTTTTTTTAAGGGGGGGCATTTTAGAGGCCCCTGTACCCATTGGTGGCATGATGAATTCAGAAAAGTACACTAAAATTGTAAAAGAGAGTTGTTTTAACTTTGACAAAACTAACTGGGAATTTGTAATAAAGTTGCCACAAAATCAAAAAAGTTTTTAATAATTTTCAAAAGTTTTAAAAAATACATATCCTTAAAAAACCAGGAAACTGATATGGCCTTAATTCAATTGAAAATTTATAAAATTGTAAAAGGAATGTTGAAAAGAAAAGGTAATATGTCAATTAATCTCTTACTTCCCAATATTATTTGATTCATGAAGATCAGGTGAAGCAAGTATATGGAAAACATCGCAAAATTCATGGAACAAGAGCCAACAGAGAATATATTTAACATTATTGAAGAATTAAAAGCCACACATAGTTAGAATGAAGTAAAAATAAAATAAAATAATAGGAGCTTTCACAGACGACCCATCTGCCTCATCAGCTGGAGGTGAAATGAAGAGAATACAGCCCTTCTCTTACTTACATACCAAATATTTCTGCAGGGTTGCTGTACTTCTCTGAATAAACTTTCTGACATATGGTAGGCTGAGAGGACTGGTCTTGTGGTAATTTATAGTGCTTGAAGGAGCACTACAAATAGCATGGATTTTTTGATGATTTTGGTTGTCCCATTTAATTACATATACTAGTAGGCAGAGTTTGTAAACATTGTTTTTACGCTCAATATTTTTTACTGATAATTTTCTAGATATCTGATACAATGAATTTCAAGGTTGTGACATATTTCAATTTGCAATCTTTATATCTTAAGGAAAGTTTACTAAATAGTTTTGTTTTGTTTTTTGAGATGGAATTTTTTTATTGCTAAATTAGTTACTATGATGGTTAAATTGTATTAGATTTATTGTCTATTGTGATATAACATAAAACCTAATACAGTCAAAAGTCGTTAATCCGGACTCGTTGGGACTTCGGCGATTCCGGATTATCGATTTTTCCGGATTATAGATCATCAGTTTAAATCTGGTAAGATGGCATGCAGAAATTATAAAATTAAAAATATGAAACCGTAATTTATGAAATAAAGAACAATTATGATCTAAACAGTATCAAAATTTACAAAAAAAAGAAAAGCTTAATATTTATTTGTTTACTTTATTAAACATTTCTTTCAATGTAAGTTGTTTAAGTTGCCTCGTTTCTTGTGCTAATACTTTCTCTTTAATTCTATAAACAGACATAATTTCTTGTTCAGTTCCACTGTTTAAGTCCTGTAATTGGTTTGTCGAGAATACTGACTAACTTGTCAATCGAAATTTTTTCGTTTTCAATAATCTCTCTGCCACTTTCTTCACTATCGGAAGCAGTACATCGAAACATTCTTTCGCTTTGTGATCCTCTGGCAGCTCCAGAATCGGAAACTCTTTTTGACATAATTGAAAGTTCAAGCTTACCTTTTATAAAATTGCTCTAACAGTCTGCAAAAAATAATAAGCCGGATCCAATTAGAAGATTAAGGGACAATGCAATCTGCAACATTAACTGAAATAGATAATTAGATAATTTTAGCCTAGCTTATACCGTCCATTATACATTAAACGTGCATGCGTAAACATATTATGTGCATGCGCAGAAAGTTTGTAGCTTTAAGGTAAGGATTATGGACGTCCGGATTAAAGACTTTGCACTGTATAAACACCTGATGCACCTGCTGTGATGGCAGCTGATTTCACTGTTCTTAAAAATTTCCAGATATATGGGGCTATGGTATGGTTATAGTAAGCTTATAACCAAATCTTTTAAAAACAGAACTGATGTGTGGGGTTATCAGATAGTACAGGAATGTTCTAATCGATTTATTTTTATTTGATTCCTACATTAGTAGAAACTTTTTCAGAAAAAACTGCAGAAGCCTGTCTATTGAATTTTTCAACACTATCAGTAGGGTTATTTTCTGTTTCTTGCAATTTGTAGGATGTATTTATATTCATTTTCATAAAGTTTCATATAGAAAAGAAATTTTAGCTCAAGTTAAAATAAGTAAATAAATAAAAACTCAGTTGTATTATGTGTAGATTTGCATTTTAATGCATCACTTATTAAGATGGAATGCAGCATTTTGCACATGTGAGGCACATCTAGTTTCACCTTTTACTTTGTTTTCCTCATATATATTCCACATATATGAAAGTTTATAAGAGTTTCTGTTTTATACTTTAAAGCAAATGCACACTAATTTTATTGCTGATTTAGCATTACAAATTTATTACTTTTGACAATGGTTTTATTTTCATTTATATATATATATATATTTAAGAATCATTTTATCTGTTTTTTTAATTCATTGCATTTTTTGCACTATACTTTCTCTTTAATTTAATAGATAGACATAATTTTTTGCTCAGTTACAAAGTTCCATTGTTCAAATCTTGTAATTGCCAGGTCCAGAATTCCCATTAAATTGTCAATCAACATTTTTTTGTTCTCAACCACTTCTTTGTCACTTTGTTCCCTATCAGCAGCGATATTTCTTGGATTTAGGATCATACTATAGATTTCGCTTTGCATTAGTTTATTGATGATTGGGCATTGCCATCACAATGAAAAACTTCTTTTATATCATCTTCATTTATTGCCACGTCTCTACATTTCTTCAGAAATTCCATTAAATAGAAAACTTTTTATTTGCGATGTTTGAAAACCTTGAAATTCATAGCTATCATCATAAAGCTTAACTAGTATCTGCTAGATACTATTGGCAATGTAGCTTGAGATATGGGACTAAGAGAATTGTGCATTATGTTGAATTTCTGGAAATGTAATGGATAGATTTTAATGAAATTTAGTACGACTTATATCGTTTATAGCAGAGAAAGAGATGCTGTACCATTTAAAAGTCATATGCATGATTATCAGTCAAGTTCATCGTGCAGGACTGGCCAAAAACCAGATTGTGATATCAAACTGAAAATGAGTTCTAATAGGGGGTATGATTCCACTCTCACAGCCAGGCAGGTTGCACAATGTGATGGCACACTGGACAAAAGGCAGTTTGTGGCATCGATCCAACACCTGCAGCAAGGCAATTTTCCATTTGGGGATGGTTCTTGGAGGGGAATGGCAAAATAAAACTGCCCTCTCAATAGCATCCCAGACATGCTCTATAGAGTTATGGTCAGGACATCTGGTTAACAATCTAAGTGGCAAATATTCTCACTTTATAGGTAATCACCAGCCAGCTGAGCAATACATATACGAGTCTCATGAAGCCTTCGTGGTAATTGCAGATCGTCAAACTGGGATTCCAGTGGCAGCATACAGCTCACGTGAGAGCTGTGAAGATGTAACAGCCCTGTGCTGCTGCACTGCAAGTACAAAATAATGATTCTCATTCGTTCTTGTAGATACTGGTCAATTTTGTCCATGTATTCTTGATACAGATCCAGTATCCTGAAAATGTTTCCACAAATTGCAAACAACACAGGATATACCAAAAAGCTTATGAGCACTCTGTTAATAACATGTAGGACCACCTTTAGCCCTCAAAACCGCCAGCACTCGGCGTGGCACTGACTCCACAAGATGCTGATAAGTAGTCTGAGGTACTTGGTACAAAGCACTCACTAACTGGTCTTGCAATTCCTGCATACTGCGAGGGGATAGCATCCATACCTTCGTGCCATCTTGGCCCACTGCAGACTCAGTTGGCGATCACGTGCCATCAGTGCACGGGCATGCTTCAGGCTCCGGCTGCGCAGACCCATACAGAGCAATGTACACTACTGCACAGTGTGTTAAGAAACACTGTAGGGGGTGGCCACTGTTGCAGTTCTTCGGTTACAGTGAACAATACACAGCAATCTCCGCTCTCCTCTCGACTCAATGTGCCATCGACAACAAACTGCTGGCCGGTGACTTGTTGTTTCACTATCAATACATCAGTTTCGATATGTGCTCACAACAACTGCATGTGAACAGCCCACTAAACATGCCATTTCTGATACTGATGTCCCAGTTGCCAAGCCATAACAATTTGACCTTTATCGAAGTCTGGTAAATCAGCTGCTTTTCCCATAATGTTACTAATCATGCTATGTTTGGAAAGACAACGCATAGCCACTTTATATATAATACAAAGCCGCACACATGCAGTGGTCTTTGTTCCTGGGCGAGTCTATTGTTGTAGATGGAAGGGGGTGATAATGTAATGGCTCTTCGGTGTACATTGGGCTGCGCAGCAACCTGTTCTTGTGATTGGCCTGCCTCCAATGTACAAATAATTCTTCATCTCAATCCATCATCCATACCTCCGCGACTAGCTATTTTACCTGATACTTTATAAAATTTATCCAACTGTTGCAAGAAACATGGCAAATGTCAAGGAGTACGAGCACACAAGCTACTGAAAACTCCTTGTGTACACTCCACAGACATGCATGTATACGCTTGCATATTATACTTTAAATATTTGCATGACTCTTCAGGGGTATAATTAGTACATTTGGTTCGATACTTTTTATAAAAATAGACATAATTCGTAAATTCTTTTAATTTTGAACACAAGTGTATATACAGCACCCGCCACTTGATAAAATCACTTCTGTTCTAAGCATATTTGAGTTTATTATGTGGCTGATTTTGATACATGCTGATTTCAGTATTTATTTAAATTTAATAAGATAGTAATTTACAGTTAATAATTAATATGTAAACTACTAAAAAGTAATGCTAAAATTAACTATTCACAAAACTTGGAAATTATTATTTTTTTTAAATAAAAGAACTTTAGAATTGCATACTTGATGAAATTTTTAACTTTTAAAAAGAACTGCTCTATCCATATTTGCTTTGCACATATAGTCAACAGTCTTTCAAATGTATTTTCAAATTCGTAAAACTGTCGGCTTCTTTTCTGATGCTTTTTAATTCAAAAATTCTCAGAAATTTGCAGCACTTTTCTTGATTCAGCTGTGATTGGCATGAAATCATTTTCTTACGTATCATTTCAGTTTCAGCAGCAATTTCTATAACATAGTAGTCAGTGTTTTTACACGTTGTTTCAATATTATCATCAGTTGCAAAATATTCTAAAAATTAATCTTTGTACTGAAACATTAGAAATAATTTGCAATTCCTCTGTGGCTTCTTCTAAATAAAAAACATGTCTTCTAAAGCAATTTCTAACTGTGTTTAGGGAGATTGCTTCTCATGCGTTGAGTATAATATGCATATAAAGATATCGACTTAACTATCTCTTTCATAGTGCTTTCATTTGCACAAGAATTAATTTTATTACCTTTTTTTTAATGATATCAGAAAGGTGTGCAGTATAGTTTCAGAGTACGCCTTCACCCCCAGTTCTCTGCCCATTCCAAAAGGAAATCAGTAAAAACACTGCTTGTTATCCATGAGTCTTATTATTATTGTAAGTTAAAGGTAATTTTTTTACTTTTTTTAAGCATTGAGGTTTTTTACTCTTTTCAATATCTATTTTATTGTTGCATCCACATTGCACATTTATAACACAGTAACTCGCTCTTTTAATTTCTTAAAACCAGCCACTGTTTCACATTTAAGCATTAATGTGTGCTCTGGTAACGCTCTGTAAAACAGGCTTTTCATCTGTATTGTAAATTTTTGTGTGGCTTGTATTCTTTTAGAAGCCCGGGTAAAACATTTTTTTTTTTTTTTTTTTCCATTTGTCAGCCAAACTATGATATGTGCCTGGTTCTCACCATGTAGTTTCTGATAAACAATATTATTCCTCTCTTTCCATCTTGCGAGCCATCAGTCGGCCCAAAATTTTCCCCTAGCATTAGTGAATTTTACAACTTTTGTGATCAAAATAGCTCTAGAATCTACTGGAACATTTTTTAGCTTCATAGCTTAAAACCATTCCAGAACAGCGGTTTCAGCATCTCTTGATTTTCCATCCCTTTTGCACTTCCTTGAGACATTTCCATTTCTTACTACAGTGGAACCTCTATATACAAGTATGAGCACAAAAATTGTGTCTAAATACAAGCACTGACTTGAGTAACGAGCAATGAGCCAGGCTGTTGGTATGCCTGGCACCATTTCCCGATCTGGCTTGACTCGGGGAATCCCCACGTCAGATCACTCAGTGTTCTTTGATCTACATGTTTGTGTGCTTACAAGTTAATTGTTTATTACCTTTAACGTGAAAATAATTATTTCACAATGCCTGTTGTTGTTGTTGCCTCTTGCCTCAAATAGTGCTACAAAGAAAAATAGGGAAGCCATGGCCATTGAAATTAAGAATGAAACCACAGATAAACATAAGAGTGATGGAATTGGTGAAGACTTAATGGCCTTTCAACATCAAGGAAATGTACTGTTCTGAAGGAAAAGGAAAAAATTAAGAAACTTATGTAGCCAAAGGAGTTACCATTACTTCCAAGCACCGTCCCGAATTCCTAGAAGCTGTTGCTGGTGAGGATTAACGAGAAGTAGTTTAAAAGGTCACTGTCGGAAGCTATCATAAAGGTGAACTAAGGTTATATTATTTATCAGTGTTATTTATTTGAAAAATTGATTTTTATGTTGATATTTTTGAGGTGCAGAACGGATTAACTGGATTTCCATTATTTTCAATGTGGAAGTTTATTTCTAGATACGAGAAATTTGCTATACGAACTCAAATGCTGGAACGAATTAAACTTGTATCTCGAGGTTTCACTGTCGTTCTTTGTCGATTTTTTTTCTTTATTTAAGTAAACTTCACAATGCTGTTTGCAAAATCTCCATTTTAAAAACTGCTTCTTTTTTGCTGCATTTGTCAAACATACGATAATCTTTCAGAAATTTATCCTTTCCTTTCGGGCTTAAATCATTTTTGACATGTTACAAGTCAAGCACACAGAAAATGAAAAATGTTTCTTCCAGTGATTTTTTTCAAATCCAAATTCCTGTTTCTTGTTAGCAGGAAAATTGCACCATTTCTGTCAAGTTAACCTGTCACTTCATAGTTTTTATTGTTCCTTTTTCTTTCTTTCTTCAGCCTACAACTACCACTCCCCTTTTCCAACCAACGACTGATGATGTATGATTATGCAAGGAAGTATTTCATGATGTTTTCTGAGAACGCCCTTCAAACTTAATATGAGCATGCACGTCCATCCCCAATAAGCTGGTGGGTGCAGGGGCATAGCTAGAGGGGGGCAAGGGTGTGGCATCTGTCCCCGGCCGCAGAATCCAAGGGGCGGCAAACTGATGTTACATTTTAGAATTAAATGTTTTCTATCCGTAGGGGGCACGAAATCTTCAGTTGTCCCTGGGCGCTGAAAACCCTAGCTACGACTCTGGTGTGGTGTTTGAGATTGGGAACCAGCGTTCACTTAAGCACTTCACTTTGGGAGATATTCTTTAACCCTGGGAAACATTCATTTATATTCAAAGAACTAGTTTCCAATGTCTCAAGAAGAACTTCTTTTGTTAATTATAAGATAAAGGTATTCTGTCATTCTCAGCTCTAGTATGGACACAGAGATTTGCAAACAGTATCCGACAAGAACTAAGATGTACTCAACACCATAGAAGGTCTTGGTTCTGCCAAACCAAACAAAATTTCTGTTAAACCTCTTTTATTGAAGCACTACATAATTGAAAGATAAATGAATGAACTACAAACAGCTTTTATCAGCCTCAAACAGTTTATTCTAGATCTGAATAACCACACTTTGGCAGTTTCAGTTTTATAAGTGGGGGAGATGACTTTAACCTTTCTGGGACGGGATGGCTATTATACTGACCTTGGTACTCCCTGTTTGAAAGTACGGGGATGTTCACTTTACAGGTCATGTCTTTTTCTCCCATTTTCCAAGCTGAAAGTGTGGGATGAAATTTCAAGTTTGATATTTTTGGAGTTTTAACCACCTATCCCTTTCAAAGGTCTTCGTGTTAAGGATCCGATTTTTCCTAACATTCCCTTTTCATTCTTGCTGCTTCAAAGTTTGAAGATAACCTCATCTGTAAATCGTAAACAGAGCCTTGTGTTTCTTTGAAATATTCCATATCTTTTGGGAGATTACTTGGAACTTATTTGCTTAATTTTATAGCAATATGCTGAAATGGAAAGCAGGTTGATTGAAGAATAAATATAAAAGCTTCTACAGGAGTCTGTAAAATGTTAAATTACATAACATCATAATATTAGGTATTGAAGATAGCAACTATCTTGTAACTTCTTCCCATTTTTTTCAAGAACTATAATCATCACAAGATTTTCCTAATTCAAAATTATTCTGCTATAAAAAATTTGCAATGCAAAATATACAAACAATGTACAATACAAGCTATATTTGAACTTAACGCTGCACATTTTAAATTCTTGTCAGCTTTTGCTCTTAAGCATTACAGTTTCACATAAATTTTTAACATTTATTTAGACTTAAATTTTTAACTTTTCTACAATTTAAATTTTAACATTTCCATACAGTTCAAGTATTTAATTATTTAAAGAGTGTTAATTTCTTATTTTTTTAAACATTCCTTCCATGGAAAAAAATTTAAAGCATGGATAATTTCAATAAGCTATACAGCAAGGCATATTAAACATTAAAGTAAATAATGTTTCTGTTTACTACAACATTTGCATGATGTTTCTTCATTTATGAAATCATGAATTTATGAAGATAAGTTCATGAAATCTATGAAAAAAATTTTAGGTGCATTAAAAAACTAGATGGAGACTTCATAAAAAAAAAGATCTATAAAATAACATAAATGGAAGAATTTTATGATATAACTTTAAAATATAATAGAATTAATCTTTGTTACCACTTTATAAAGACACTTAATTTGATAAGGTAAACTAAAATCATTGCTAAAATCTCAGACATTTTTTTTAAATCTTCTAAAAGTTTATGGAGAAAAAGAATGACATTTTCTACAATGAAATATAAACTCTATCCCAAGTATTTCTCAGTAATCTGACCTAGAATCAACTGCACCTGTAAATTTTCCTCCATAAAGAAAATGATGTGGCAGTTAAGGCAATAATCCCTACATTTATTTCCCTTCCTTTTACAAAGTAAATTCATCTCTTTAAGGATGAATCAAACTATATAAAACAGCTACTGTTGGAAAAAAAAAGGGGGGGGACTTCTTGAAAGGGGAAAGTATAAAGTATGAAAACCCCCTTCTTTTTAAGGATCTACAGGCATCATATCTCTAACTTGAAAAGGCTAATAAACGGCAGTTTTCTGCTGATTAGTATAGATTTGTTTTGGTTCCTAGAAATTTAAGCCCAATAAGCAGCTGAGTTTATGAACCAGTGAATTTAATTAGCAGCATATACGCTGCATATATACACGTCTTCTGTATTATAATTTAGTATCTATCATGCATGTCAGAACAAGATGTATATGCATGCATATATATCTTCTATGCCATAAATAACACGAAAGTCAGAACTTACAAAAGTATTTTTTCATAAAGAAAAACTATTTATAAGGAAATAACATAATCATACAAATATTAAAGAACAATTCAAATACTTTAGTCTTCTTTTGTAAATTTTCAATATGCTTCAAAAAATAAAATACATTACCTCAACAAAAGATATGGGGAATATTCCAATCCTATCACGTAACTTCCCTTCTGCCCAATGATCATCAATTCTTCGAATAACTGTTAAGATATCACCCTGTGAAAGAATATTTAAAAACTTTCAATACCTAGACATGAATCTTCAACAAAAATACATTATGTTCATAATTAAAGACATCAGAAAATAAGAGATACTTCTTGGGCATTTATTATTAATTTATTTCAGATTAAAAATATGATAAGTAGTAATTTATTTTTTACCGTAACTCAAGATAAAACAAATTTGTTTAAACATACGCAAAAATTCATGCACATCATTTGCTACAAATTTTAATAAAAGCACTTTATTCTATTCTTCTTAGAGATTAATGTTAACAATAACTTGGATGCACTAAAAGTACACAACTACTATCATAAATTTCCCATAACCATACACAGAAACAAACAATTTACAAAGTATGTTTGACTATCTAATGATATTTTTAAGTCACATTAAGGGGCAGTACCTTTATTACATAACTAGCACAAATTATTTCAGCCTTCTATTACATTAACAACCTGCAATATTCTCAGAGAGAAAAAAAATACTTTTAAAATTTACATTTTGTTATTACTGATTTTTAAATCTAGATTTTTGTAATTATATAATCTAGACTTAAAAATACTGTTTAACTGTGCTGTACTGTAATGTTTAATTCAGTAGGAAACAATATATTTCTAATATTTTCATACATACCCTCTTAAAACCTTTTAAAATTGAAATGGATTAATAAATACAGACATTAATTAATTCAAATGTTATATAAAAACAAAATTATCAAAAAAGGAAAAAGAAAATCTGAAATGTTTTAGATTTTAAATTATGTCCAAAGGGGCATTTTTTTACCATTTTGTGTGTTACATTTATTTATTAAATATCACGTTCTTCGCATTTAAACCATAAAATTTAGTTCAACAGCAATATCGCAAAATGGTTTTAAAATGAGCATATCTTTAGAATTTTTGATACAGTGACTCATGTGCTAGAGACAAAAATGTCTTTCCTGTACAACGTTGCCATTGTTCGCTTTGAAATCTTTGAGTTTGTTAATCAAAAATTTATTAAAGTTTTACAAAATAGGAAATCAATATTAAAACAATTTCCAAATTTGAAATTTGGTCTTCCACATACCCATATTTGAGTGGAAGACTATGTTATTCTAAATTCGATGGCTCTATGAACCCATTGTTTTATCACAATGCGAGAAATATACATACATTTATGCAGATTTTTCATTATTTAATTTCTTTAAATATAACACAGAGCGATACTTTGTAGCAACAGTTTGAAAAGTGATTTGCCATTTGTAGTGAATCGACGCAAAACGAAGACAATAGGTTTTTAGGGACAAAGCCCCTTTGGACTAATGATAAAAAAAAATCCTATTACATTACAATTATATAACAGAAGTCATACCTTTCCAAATGTAAGACAATCCTTTTCTTCGCTGCTACTTATCTGAAAATCATACAAAGCTTTGCATTGTGGCACATGTGTAGGAATTGGTACAACAACTTGTACAAAACTGGCAGGAACAAAGCCTGATTTGCCTCCAAGTTCACCATAAAACCAGTTTTGATCCACTTTCTTCCGAAGAATTATTACATCGCCTTTTTTGAATGAGAGATCACTTAAAAGTAAATACAACATGGTTAGACATTAAAACAAACATGAAGAAACAAAATTAGATTATATACACACATGAACATAAATCACATGCATGACAACACATGAACATAAATCACATGCATGACATGTTAAGGAAATTGCCTTCAGGTCTAAAATAGCACTAATTTGATCTTTTCATATTAATACTTCAAATACAACATAGATAACATTTTAAATACATATTTCATTACACTGTCTGGCCCCATTTAAAATACAGTACAAAGCTTAAATCCAGATATTCAATACTTCAAAGTTTCAGGATGCTGAATATAATCTCTAGACAAAGCAGGTATGTTGTGAAAGCCTTTTCTACCAAGGGACTGAGATTCAGGTATATCATTTTCAAACACCTGCTGGCTAGAGATTTATATCATGGACAATGAATGACAAGATATTAATTGGCACTAGCTATGCCCAAACTTTCAGCCTTAAGTTCTTATGTGTGTGTCTGTGGGGGGGGGGTAGGCCTTTTCTATCTGACCTAAATAAGTGAAACCTCAAGACACGTTTGGTATGTGATGATGCTAATATTTTTTTTAATTAATTAATTAATTAATTTTATTTATTTATTTATTTATTTATTTTTTGTTGGCACAGCAGCAAGGGGGTGGGGGAATTAGACTTTGAGGAAATTAAGTTTAATTAACATGCCAAATTCCACTTTTTCTTAACTTATTAATTCGATCCAGCTTATTATTTTCTGCAGACTGTTATTATTATAGCTATTTTTATCAAACTAAATTTTGAATTTTTGATTATGTTGAAAAGAGTTTCTAATTTTGGAGCTGCAGTAGGACCTGCAAAAGGAAAGCACGTTTTGATAGCAATCAAGCAAAACTGGGATTGTTGCCAAAAACAGATAAAGTCATATTCGGTGAGGAATATGGCATTAAAAAGTTAACAGTATACAACATTTATGTGGTGGTGGTGGGGGGAACAAGAATGGACTTTGTCACTCTACTTGCAATGAATGACAGAAAAATCCTTCATTATTGATGACTGTGTGTGGGAAAACAGCATCATAACCAGGGCATGCCATTGATAGAACAGTTAATGGCTCTAATCAAAATATTTCATGAGGAAATCAACTTAAAAAAACTGAGTATACATATTCAATAAATTGGTTAACCTAATTTAAAAATCACCATAGTACAAGACAGTAAAAAATATCAAGCAAAAAAGCTTTAACTGATAATGATGAAGCTGAACAATCTGAAGTTAAATTTATTGAACTTGTTAATGTCTTAATGCTCCAATAAAACTTCAGAAAGTGATTTCTTCCTCCACCAATTTTTCTATACTTTATTTTAATGCAACCTTTTATTTAATAATTTATTCATTTTTTTATATTTTTGGCTCAAAATAATAGTGGATATATCCTGTTGTGTTCATATCTGAAAAATTTCTTGACTATATTTTACCTGTGTGTGTAGAAATAATTTAACTCGGCTGAGTGCATTAAGAAGTAAACATCAAAAAGTTATCTTCAGAAAAAATTTATTGCACTGATGATGCTCATCTTTCCTGGCAATACCTGTCCCAAAATACTCAGTTGACGTCTGCAGAAAAGGCTCCAGCTGATATCGGAGATCCCAAAGAAAAACTGATGATTCTGTAATGTGCAAATACTGCAAGAATGCATAACTCTAAACATTTTGTAATCAGACAGACAAACCTCAAGCATTTAAACAAGCAAAGATTTTACCAGTTATCTAGTATTCAAGTGAAAAAGAATGGCATAGAAAAAGCAAAACATAAAACATTAACCTTCTAGCAGGCGCGCGTATGTGTGAGATACACTAGATATTAATTTTGCATTTGCTTCATAGCCAGAAGGCGCTATGACCACATATCCTTGGCTATTCTCTCCCTTTTTGTTCGCCCTTCTTTCAGTCTTCTGGTGCATTTCGAGGGGTTAATATGAGTCTGCAGATTTAATATTTGTATTCCAGAAATACACGCGACCATTGAAGTAAGTTTTTGTTAGATCTAATTTTCTTTTTTATTATAGAAAATCTTTATTCTTTTTCATCTAAATCTTATGATTTTATATAATTTGTATGCATAATTACTTTTAATGATAAAATAGAAGCACTGTATACGTCACATACGCACAACCATGTATGATATTTTTGTTCTTTTCTTTTCAGTTATGGCGAATAAAAGTAAAATGCTCGACATGAATGATCCAAAGGATCTCACGATTATAAGAAATATGCTTTTATGTGACAGTGATGATGATGAAGACATTATTTTAGATGAAAGCATTACAGATGAAGAATTTCAGAAAGAGAAGGTGATTCAGAATTGGAGATAAGTACAGAGAGCATTTCTGAAGAGGAAAATAATGATGATAATTCTTACGAAGTGTATGTAGCTCATCAAATGAAAAACAGAAAAGTCATCGATTCTTGGACATGGTTTAAGAAAACTAAACGAGCACCTCGTAACATATGTGTTCATGTCCCTGGAGTCATCAATGAAGCTAAATATCTAAGAGATATTTTGGATATATGGAAATGCCTCTTTACTGATAGTATGATAGAAATCATCGCTAAAAATAAAAATAAGTTTATTTCTTCTGTGAGGTCTAATTATTCTCATATAAGGGACAGCAAAGACACAGATGGAGCAGAAATAAAAGCTCTTTTGGGCTTACTTTACTTAGCTGGTATTTATCCTGGTAACAGAGTTAATCTTGAGGAACTGTGGAGAACGGATGATTTTAAAGTAGTAATGAACTTGAAGAGTTGTTTTTACTAAGAGCTTTACGGCTTGATGACATAAACACAAAAGTAGAATAAAGAGGAGTCGACCGCTTGGCTCCAACAAGAAACATTTTTGAAAAGTTTGTCTCTAATTGCCAGAAGTGCTATTCACTTGGAGAGAATGTCACAATCGATGAGAAATTGGAAGGATTTCGAGGAAGATGTGGTTTCATTCAATATATTCCTAAAAAACTGAACAAATATGGCATAAAAATTTATGCCATGGTAGACGCTTGTATGTTTTACACATACAATATGGAAATTTATGCTGGAGCGCAGCCAGATGGTCCTTTTCGCGCAAGCAACAAACCACAAGATGTTGTAAAAAGGTTGACAGAACCTATTCATAAACACTGGAAGAAATGTAACTACAGACAAATGGTTTTCAAGTCTTGAGTTAGTATGAGATCTAGATGAAAAAAAATTGGGACAACAGAGACAAAAAATTTATCAAAAATTCATTTGTAGGTACTTTGAAAAATAAAATAAAATAAAATAAACCTCAAATTCCGGATCAGTTCAAGTTGACGAAAACTCGGGAACCCAATACGAATCCTTTTGGATTTAGAAAAAATATGACACTTCTCTCCTATGTACGAAAACGTTATGGAAACATCATATTGATTTCAAGTCTTCATGATAACATAGCAATAGATGAAGGTACCCAGGACCAAAAAAACGCCTGAGATTATCACATTTTACAATCGTACCAAAGGAGGTCTGGATACAGTGGACAAACTCTGTGCTTCCTACAATGTTGCTAGGAACACCAGGTGTTGGCCTCTTGTAGTTTTTTTCTCTATGCTGAATATAGCAGCAATCAACAGTCACATAATTCATTCAACGAGTAAAAGTGAAAAATTACTTAGAAGGCAATATCTACGAAAGCTAGCAAATGCTCTTATGAAGGAAAACGTTGAAAGAAGAAGCCCTACCTCTCTTCAAAGAGAGCTGAAATTAAAATTGTTGAAACGAAAAGCAGAATTAGGTGTAGTTGAAGAAATGACTTCAGGGAAAAAAGGATGCAAACCCTGCAAAATGACAAGTGCACTAGAATTACGAGGTTCACCTGTGAGATTTGTTTAAAATTCATTTGTCTAGAGCACTGTAAACATATTTGTTCAGACTGCAGCAATGCAATGAAGTGATTATGAAACTGATTTTTTTATGTAATATTTAATGTGTTTTTCCACTTACTGATTGAAAATATAAAAGTTCAGTTGAAATATTGGCAGTTTAATTTTGTTTTACTTTCAAGTTAGTTTAGTAAGTCTTTAGTCCTTTTTATATTGTTTTAGTGTTTTATAGTTATTTTATTTTCCTTAATTTAAAGTTAATGTTGTTTAACTCAATTGTACTTATTAACATTTAACTATTTACAAAATAATTTTAATATTTTTGCTCTGGAAAATTTATTTTTTATAGCAGTGTATGTAGGAAATACACGCAACCTTTCTTGTTTGTGCAGAAGGCACGCCTGCTGGAAGGTTAATGAATGATTAATACGAAAATCATTTCATATCCGAGGCTTGGCAACATTTGAAATCGGCTAATATATCAGATGATGTAATAATTATCCTGCTCACAGACAACAGTTCAGCTCATTCTTCACTTTTATTTTTCGAGTTTTAGTATGTAGTAAAAGATAATTTGACACTCTTATTCTTTTCTCCAGATTGTACATCTATCATTCAGTTAATGGATATCTAAGTGTTATGCATGCTCAAATGCAGATATAAAGTAGCCTTTTTAAAATCTATGTTGAATTTTATGAATAGTGAGTGATAAGACGATTCAAGAAAATTTTAAATGTTTTAAAATTATTGTTGAAGCAATACAAAGTCACAGGAAAATGCATCTGCAGAGATTTTTTAAAATGCTTGGCATAATTTATGGCCACCTACCATATTTCATAGTGATGATGATGATAGACGTGAATTTGTACATTTCAAAAGGCAAAATTTTCCATTTAATAGAATCAGAGAAGAAATGTGGAAAAGGGATAATAAACAAAGATGATATAACAGAAGTATTCCATTGTAATGACAATACTTCAGCCATGAATGCATGGATGGCAAAAGCTGTGGTATGATTTTAAATCCAGAAAATACTGATACCAATAGTCAAACAAATGTCAAAAAGGCTGTTGAACATAAAAATATTTCAAATGACAGTTTAGTGAAAATTCTCAACACAACAATTACAAGACTTGAATAATTGAACTTTTAACTGAAGAAAAAATTACGTGTATGCATAAAATTGGACAAAAAAATATTAGCACAAAAAATGAAACAGCATAAAGAACCTATACTGTAAAACGTTTTTAACAGAATAAATAAACAAAGTACAGAACAAATAAAGACTGAGTTTCTTTTTTTAATTTTAATTCCCTTAAGATCAGAAATGCTTCATTATTTCATATTTTTAATTTTGACATGTTACCTTGCTAGATTTAAACTGATGATCTAAAATTCTGCAAATACTGAAATCAGAAATTGTCGAAGTACAAATGATTCCGTATCTCAGACTATTCAGATATTGCATATGCACAGCTAAAATCCATTTAAATGACTTCATGAAGTAAAAAAGTATATAATTTAGACAACATTTCCAAAATAATGACTCTCATCTTAAAATCTTCATGAAAGAGATCTTAAATGAAATTTGTTAAGTTGCATAAGATTTTTTGTCTAATTGCAGTGGAAATCTCAGTATAAAAATACGAAAGATTATAACTTTGTAAAGTGTTTCTGTATAATACTGTGAACTAAAAAATATAGAATTATTCCCCCATTAGAAATAACATTTTTTCTCATTAAAACACCACCTAAAAAAACACAAAAATAAGTCACCATTAAGTGATGCTGGAACTAATATCAAAGCCTTTCTCAGGTGTAGTTATTAACACAAAAGTAGTTTATTTTTTAATTAATTTTAATAAACTTAATTGGACTAAACTGATTTTTAATAAATATGATAGAAATGTTGAAAATGTAATGCATTAGAGCAAAGATTCTATCCTCAGTTCATAAAATGTTAATAATCAGTTGCCAATATCACTTTACTAAAAGGTTTTTATTAGTACAACAATAGTTTAATGCTTACCCAGGTACTTTGGCTTCATATGGATAAAGTGCTTTTGCACATGGGCAAGCTTGAAGTACCTGAAAACAATTAAATATATGATATATTTAAATCCATGATTAATCTACATTAAAAATTAAATTCACAATCAAGTTAAAAATCACATATATGAATATACATATATACATCAAAAATAAATTTTGTGTTTGGAAACACGCTCAGATGTTGCTTATTTCTAAGGAAATGAGTCAAGGGATGAAAGGGTCAAGGATCCCGATAAAGGAAATGCTGTTAATGTTGTTCAACTCAGTAATAAAATCAGTGATGATTTCCCTCTAACTTGTTACACTGATTGCAAAGTTTGTTTAGCATTTGTTGTCTTCAAAAATGGTCTTGAATTTCAGCCCTTTCAATTTAGAATTCAAGATGAATGTTCGGGAGGCGCCCAGACGATATAGTGGTTCGAATTCTGGAGGAGGCATGGTTGTGGCAGTCCATCCCTTCATAGGAGGCAATGGTGGTCCACCTATTAGGTGTCTCCATAATAAAGAGACCACCACATCTGGCCTTAGTATAGATTAATGGACTCTGTTATATAACTGTAACTGTTCACAATCTGCCATTGAAAAAAAAAAAAAAAAAAAAAAAAAAGATGAATGTTCGGTTTTTATAGGACTTTTGTGTTTAAACTTCACCATCAAATGGATCTCTAAACAAAATAGTGCTGTTTCAGACTATGCCATTTGTACTGATTCCCTTTCATCCCGGAGACCCTAAAATGTATTTCTTAAAAACATTTTGGTTTCTTTTGCATTTGTTTATGGACATACGGATGTTGTTGGGAACAAAAGGGACAATTTTTTGGCAAAGATTACCACCAAGGGCAAAATTGATATTCTTGTCTATAGCCCTAAATCTTTTTATAAGAAGGTCATTAATAATATTAATAATATTATTAATTAATTAATAATATTGTGGAGTTGTGTTATCAAGAATGCATTTGTTCAAAGAAGAGATGTTTTCCTTACATTAAAATGAGGTTATTACTTAATCATTTTTTTACTAATTATAAAATTACCTAATTCATCACTGGCCACGGAATCTTTAAAAGTTGTCTGAGCAGATTTAAGTTGAGCCCAGAGATATTTTGTGATTGCAATGTCGGTAGTGAGGAAAATTTTCAGCATCTGCTTCTTCTATATTCTAAATATGACAATGAAAGAAAGACCTTGAAACTGGCGCTGAAAATATTAATATTAACTGGCCTCCAGATTTTCATCAATTTATATCCAAAAGAAAGTCATTTGACTATTTTTTTCAATTTACAGTAAATTTTTGTAATCTTTCATAATATTGTTTTAAATCTTTCCTTTACTGTTTATTTCTGTGTTGCATTTCATACTTACATCTGTAAGCCCCATGGTATACTTTGTGGTACATGAGGAATTCTTTTTTTTTTTTTTAAATAAAAACAGAGAGAGTTATTTACTATAATTTATTATATTAAACACCTTATATTTTAAAAGACATATATAACTAAAATTTTGTATGAGGAGAAAAGACATATGGTATTCATTGTGTTGTGGCTGCAGATTATTCAGAATTTATTTTAAATACTACATTTAACAGTAAACAAGTCAAGGAGCTATAATATAACCAATTTTTAATCCAAATCTTGATTTGTATCTATACTGCGCCTGCGCAATACACTAGATTAAAAACGAATTTCTGTTTTTTAGCTACCTACATTAGAAGGTGTTAAAAGGAGTTCCTCATATAATCACAATAGTTATCAAACTGAAGTATAATTGAAATCTCATTGTAATCCATCTTAAGAAATTTTATAGTGTCTGTATCTTGACTGTTTGAGTTTGACAGCTATTTGAGTGGTTACATGTATAAGTATATAAACATATATACTTATATCACTTCTTCTCTACAGGTTAATTTATGCCTTAAGGTTGATAATATTCTTGCTCTGAATACTATTCCCATTAAAAATGTCATAGTATGTAACATATGAATATAATTTGCATGCAGTTTCATTAAAGAGTGAAACAATAAGATATATGAAACCTCTTTTTATGACCTAGAAAACTATACATTTCACACTATATACATTAATCAGTTATGGCACTTTTAAAAGAGGGGGAACTTGTGAATACTGCCTGTTGAGAACACAATAAAAAAAATTTCACATAAAAAATTGGACAAAATATTTTTTAAAAACATTCAGTAACAAGCAATTTCTTGGAGAAGTTAGACAGTTTCTACCATTAACATTTATTTATATGCCCCCCACATGCAACTTACATCTTTCTTGCGAGAATGTTTTCATATACTAATACAAAATAAATTCCAAAAGCTTTTACAGTATATTCAAGAATAAAAAACATGCTGAAAATTATTATATCCCCATTCACTTAAATTAAAAAAATAGTAGCAAAATTTATATGAAAATTCAGGCATATACGAAACCAAATCTTAAAAAGTTCTAAGATAAAAAAATATATATAATTTTAAAATATTTTCACCTGTTTTGGCACCATTCTTAAGTCTGTTGCACTTGGAGTTCGAGGCAAATTCCCTAAAGGCTGTGGTAATTGTGGATGTGGAGGGGTTTGTTGCTGTCCTGAAGATGACTCTGCACTTCGTGGGGCAACATCTGAACTACTACCAACTCTCTTAGGGCGCACATTATTTTTTATGCCTTCTAAGAGTCGAACTAATAAAATATTACAAGGTAGTTCCTCAATTTTTGCATCTACTAAAATTCTGCATTCTGGGCATCGCAGCTCTTTGTGCGAATTCAGAATCTCATGGAGACATCGCTTGCAAAAAGTATGTTGACACGGTAGCACTTTACTATTGCAGTCCAGTTGTTCCAGGCACACGGAGCATTCAAGAAGATCATTAAGAAATGCTTCATCCATTGTGAAGCATTTAACACTTTTATCACATTTTTCAGTATCTTTACCAAGTTCAACCATGGTACAAGAGTTAGTATTCATCCTAAAGAAGAAAATAAAACTACATATAAATCAATAATACAGTTCCAAGAGGCACAAACACTTTTCCATTCATATTTAAAATTTTTATAATACAGTAAGACCCCGCTTAACGCTGTTTCGTTTAGCGCTGTTTCGGTTTAGCGCTCTTTTATTTCAACCCGGGGATTCTCCGAAATTGTGCGCAGCGCTAGGTTTCCAAATAACATATCCGAAACAGTGTAGTTGTGTTTCTTGCTTGGTGGATGCATTTTTATCATTTGAAACATTTACTGACATTATTGTAAGTTTAAATTTGTATAATACTATAACGATTAATACAGTGACAAATATTATGATCTTTAGTTTTTATCATGGGTGATAATAAAAAACAAGAAAAGAAAGCAACCAGAAAAAGCATTTCACTGGAAACTCAAATGCAAGTGATTAGAAGATCAGATTCTGGTGAACGTCAATCTCAAATTAATGCTGCATTGATTTTGGCAACTTCAACAATAAGGACAATTCTTAAGAATAAAGAAAAAATACTGTCATCGGCAACTGCAACTATGTCAAGCACTGCAACTAGAATTATCCGTTCTAGAAATAACACAGAGGAAATGGAAAAACGACTGTCTATATGGATTGACGATGAAATTGAACGCAATATGCCATTAAGCCAATCTATCATAATGCCTTCTTAACAAAAAGGCAGAAAATTGGAAACCCAGAATAGACTGAATGATCTGACTGAGAATTTTATTTGTTTTTAAAAGTATATGCGTTTATATTGTTTTTATTTTTGTAAGAAATAAATATTTGATTTTATTTTTATTAAAAAAAACATTATTAAATTTAATGCCTAACCATTTTTTATCCATCTTCCCATAACCCCATTATTTACATGTTAAGATAGCCTCGCTTAGCGCTGTTTCGCATTACGCTCTACTTCGATGGAACGTATCCCCCGCGTTAAGCGGGGTCTTACTGTAATAGCAACCACAACAAAAGGAATATGAAACAATTTATACTCATAAAAATATATTACCATTACATATATGTAAGTTATTATTTTCTTACAACTGCATAACAAACAAATTAGTATAACACAGAAATTACAACAATTTACAAATAAAAAATACACTATAATAATTTGTAAAGACATCATAAAGTAACTGATGCTAATTATACACACAGATCTCAATTCAAATGGAAAGGTTCAATGCAATTTAAAAGCCAAACAACATTGTCTTCTATTTTCTATAGCACAGTTCTTGATGATATTTCATTTTGAATCCTTTAGATTCTTACCATAGCTATTCAAAAGTAGAAATTTCTTCTTCAAAATCTCTTTTTAAACTACATGAGAAAAAAAAAGCCTCTTAATTACACAGCATTATATGCGTCTGGTTTCTTAAGAACAACATTCAATTATTTTTTGCCAAGCACTTTTATATTTTAACTTACCCACAAGCCAGTTTATAGAAATTCCTTACCGATTCATAAGATATAAAGCTGTATATCAATGATGAAAATTTTGAGGAAGTTTATGACCTCATTTAGAGTTAACATATATAACTTACACACAGTCACTTATTTTACTCACAAGCAGTCACTCAACTCTAATGCAAATAAGTACAGAAAAGAATATTTCTAGATAAAAGCAGTTTTATACAACCTAGTTCTTATAAGCTGAAAATATGGAGCCAGCAAATACTGTTCTGCGGTTATAAGTGATGTGCAGCAAAGTTTAATTGCAGCAAAGAATTCCAAAAAGGGAGAAGAAGCAGTGCAGTGGTCTTGCCTTTTTGACTAATAGTGAAAAAGCAAGTGTGAACGTGAATGGACATTGCGTTACAAAATTATTCATTACTGTTGCAAGTAGCAAAATATGAAATAAAACAAAGAAATATGTATCATTTGAATTCTGAAATGTTTATCAACATAAAAGAACACATGCACCAACATGTGTTTGCAGAATCCATTGATCTAGCAATAAATGATCAAATCAGTGGTGATGCATATTTGTATCAAATCAATACAGAAGATGAATCATGGTACTGCCATTCTGACATGGAAATGAAGCCCATGAGCTAACAACGAAAACATTTTACATAATTATTACTCAAGAAATCATGGACTGCCCCACAGCATTAAAATGGTTTTATTAATCACTTTTATTTGATCATTATGGGCCTAATTGGTTAGGGTCCCCTTGTAATATCGCAAAGTTGTTTCATTTATCGCCAAGCTGTTGTTTTGTTTATCGCCAAGTTGTTGTTTCATTTATGGTAACCTGAGTAGTTGAATGTAATGTTATGGAAACCCTATTAAGACGTAAGCATCTGCATTATTCCGGGAAATTTTGAGTCATGGGATGTTTTGTAATGGCTTTTGTGGTGTGTGTTTGTGGTAAGGAAGTACACAGCTTGTTTCATTGTTTAGGCGGTAGAATGGCTGAATGTAGTAAGATTAATTTGAAGTTTCAGTATAATTTGGAACGAAAGGGGAAAAGTGCATGATTTGACTGGTGTGTAAATGAAGGTTTACTTAGCAGCCATATTCCGGACAGTCCGGAATACGTAGGATATTTTTTACTCTAATTTTTGTGAATTTATGTGGCGGCGCCAATATACGGATTCTAGTTTAGATAATTTTAGGAAGTTTTTGGATGCTGTTAAGGAATTTTGTGTGCCACAGAGGTAAGTGGATATTTGCTTTGTGTAATGCTTAAATGCATAACAGGTTTTTCTTTTTTAATGTTATTTTATTGTTTGGTCTAAAATATAGTTTATTGAGATTATGTATTTTTTGTTTGCCTCTACTGTAGAATTGGGTGCTCCTTTGACCTTTTTAAGTGAAAATATATCGATGTGTATATGGACAAACCCAAGGGAGTGTACGAAGCCCAGTTTGTGCAATTCTCTGATGTTTTTTTAAGTGAAAATAGATCAATGTGTACATGGATAAAGTCAAGGGAGTGTGCAATGCTATTTTTGTGCAATTCTGGATTTTTTTTAAGTGAAAATAGGTCAATGTGTACATGGATACTGAGTTTGTGCATTTTCTAATCTTGTTACACTGGCTTTGTGTAGGGACGATTTTTGGCGCAAAAATTGCTGCTACACAAGCCAAAATAACAAGTCAAAAACTTGCATAAATTCGGTATCCGTGTACTGCCAAAAATCGCTATGTTTCTCCAAGGGGTACCCTAAAATATACTTCTACCGCCTAATCTTATCAACAGGTAGCTAAATCATCACAGAATGCTTGTTGCTATTGCAAAACACTGAAAAGTTTGAGGAAAAAGATTTAGCATAATCAATTTGAAATGCGGTCTTGTATCATTTTTGTGCACGGCTATACAGAACCACATTAGTAATGTTATTTCATATATAACAAGGGTGGACAAACTTCAAGATGATAGAAGATGCATGGTAGATTTCATGAACATTCCAGAGTCACAAGTCCAAATTTATATCATTTTCCAAAATAATAAAGCAAATTTTGAATACTAAAAAACTTTTGAAGTAAATTTATGAGAATTTCGCAATTTATATGCGAATAATATAGTTGCATAAAAATATGAATAAAAAATATCATATCTCCTGCTTTGTGTTCCAAAAATTTAATTCCAAGAAAATATAAATTTGTAACTCTTGTACTGTGCAACTGGACATTCTTTCTTCAGGTAGAAAAATTAAATATTTTCTTCCAATTTCCTTTATTCCCATCTGTTTATAATTATTATTGTTTGATTTTAGTAAAAGTAAACTGGAATCAGAAGCATATGCACTGGTTTACAACTACTAAACAAATTGAGTGAACTATGAATCATCATTAAAAAAAAAAAGTTCTAGTGCTTTTATTTTTTATTATCATTTTTTAAACTCATAAGCAACCTTTTCGAAAGAATAAATTAAAATAATACAGGTCAACGTGCATTACAGAGTAATTGTTATTCGAGAAAGAAACATTATTTAAAAATAAGTTAAAATTTTTTTAGGTTTTTACATAAAAATTAATTTTTTTACCCACACAGTTAATATGAGGATCAACATACTGAGAACAAATTTAACTTTAAGTAACTGAGTTAATTAAGTAGGCAAGAAATAGATTATAAATTACACTTTCTTTATCTGATGATGATACAATTGAATCGTCAAATCTCGAGAATCTCCAGAGAGATTTTAAATTCCAAACATCGGATTTTAGAACTTTCTTCATCACTCGAATCTTTTGAATCCTAAACTAAGAAATCGTTAAACATTTTATCCCCAAACTTGACCAGTTTTGGAGTGACTAGTTTTACTGATACCCAGTATTGAAGAATCCATTAAAAAAAGAATATGATTACAATTCCAATGGTATCTGAATCAACACTATCACTCAAGATGGCCCACAGTGCTACACAATTTCAGTGTGGCATCCAATGAAATTTGCCAGAATTTTTAAGTAAGCAGCACGCTGCAAGCAATTAAAATTTCTCGAAACCGTGTCTTGAATCATTCCAATAACTCTGGATACAGATAACCTATTGCTAATAAATCTAGCAGTTCATGCTGGTTGATATAAACGCTTCGTTGAGCACATATTTCAACTGTCTACCAATCGAACTTTTAGCCATAACTATAGAATTTTGAGTTATTTTTCAAATACAAGGTAAATCAAAACTAATGGTACAGAAAGAAAACATACCCGTGACTACTACAATGAATTTATTTCACAAATGCAGACACATCATGAATGTAGAACTCTCCATATTTCTATAGACATGTACAGATGTTCAATATGAAGGCCGACATCTACTCGGCACGGCAGACATTTACTCGACAGTTTTGTTCGGGAACACTTGCCAAACAGGTATATGGATCCACTTTATTCTGTTACCTATTGGACACATAAAGGCTGTCAAATGGCTTACCGCCGAATCTTATACTTTTAAGTAAAATAACTCTGTAGAAAATTTTAAGTAAACATTTCCTTAGTTTATTGTAACCTAAAGTTTACACAACCCATGTACAGAAAATAACTCTGAAATGAAGTTTGAAATGGAGTCTGCAGACATATGAGGATACTTTAGAAAATAAAAGATAACTTGAAATAAACTTTTAGAGGGCTGAATTCCAGCAAAATTTTACATTATTGAGTGAAATTTGTGATGATAAGGTAGTGGAACACGGTACAACTTTCCGTTGGTTACTGGACATCTGTGAAATAGTATCAGAAATATGTAATGATTGAAAATTAGGATTGAGCCATGATTGAAAATTAGGTAGACAAAAATTATCAACAGATGAAGTGTAATGCTGGCATTAGAGCTGGAGCAACCAATGCAGCTGCATTCAGTGGCAGTACTAAGAGGTAAAAAAATTAAGAAATACCAAGCAGCAAAACGCCTAGCATCCACTCTCACCTAGAGGGTGGTGGTGTATTTAATTATGGCAAAGCATACTAGGGCTAGCTGCCTAAGGGAAGGGATGCCTTCGTGGAGGACTTTCTAAGGGAAACTGGCTCATATACACGTTACACATAGGGAAAACCACGAAAACACCCATGCAGCCAGCCCGTTCGCGGGATTCGAACCTCGGACTGAACTACTAGTGTTCAGCGACTTTACCGCTCGGCCGCTAGTGGGCCCTCAACTAGAGGGATATTTGTATCAAACTAGAAAGAAACGAGGTCATCAAATAATATATGATAAAATATCACAAGTTAAAACTATTTCACCAGCATCAGTATGTCGTATTTTGACAGAAACTTTGGAGAAGAGGGACATTTGTGTTCAGATGATCCCTCATTGCTTGATGCAATGTTATTGGCATGAAGATTTGATGATGAAATTGAAAGAGTTCTATCTTGAATAATATCAACTGATAAAAAGTGAACTAAAAAGTTTTATTAGAACTGAAATTGCTATCAATCCAGTGATTTCCCACTCGACCCTAAATATTTTCAGCATGCACAATCATTGGTAAAATAAATTATGATTTGTATGTAGAATTACCAAGGAATTCTTATGAAAGAGATTTCCAGGGAAAAAGTGTTCATTGCGGCATATTACTGTACAGGGTTGTGAAAACTATGAAGGAATTGCATAAAATTTACTTGAACTGACTATGGTTAGGGACTTAATTCTGAAGGACACCTGCAGAAAGTTGAAACAAATCTCCTAACCAATTACGAGAGACAGTCTTCATCTCCCCAAAAATAAAGTTTTCATTTAAAATTCTTCCCCAAACTGAAACACCGGACTGCAAGCTGAAAGAGATTTCTTCAGTAGTTATTCAAGCTACTCAAGGATTGAACAAAAGTAGTACAAAACAATGAATAGTAAATCTTCCAAGTGGATCACAAATGTTGTGAATAGTGAGATCACACAGAAGGAATGTAGACAGAAATAGCCCAAAATAAAATTAACTTGAGAGAAAAAATAGAACAGAGCATTACTTTTTAGATCAACCTCATATTTGTATATTTTATGCTATTGTAATGACTATCATCTGCTGAAAACGTAATTGCCAAAAAATGAAATTATTTACAGTTTTATTTGTTACTCTGAGGATAAGCCTGGATAGACAGTTGGAAATTGATCAAATTATTACATACATAACAAAAGAAATTAAATTAGTGATTAATAAACACATTGTTGTACGGTTTCAGTTTTGAATTCCATTTATATTTTAAAAATTAAACTATTATTTATCAAAAACAAGTCGCATTTCAGAGGGCAAAAGGCCACAAGTAGCTCCCGAGCCCCAGGTTATGTGATGGATAGTCACATAAGCCACAGTTTGGGCATGCCTGACATATAATATTATTAACGCGTTCAGGACCAGCATCACGTATACGCAACGATTCCACTCCTACCAGCCCAGAGTCCCATATACGAGACGTAATGATTCTGCTCATACGAGCCCAGTGTCGCATATACGTGACATTAAAACGGAACGATTTATTTTAATTTTTAAAAGCCAGTAAATGGAACTAAGTACAGTCAAAAGTCTTTAATCCGGACTCGTCGGGACTTCGGCGATTCCAGATTATAGATCATCAGTTTAAATCTGGTAGGATGGCATGCAGAAATTATAAAACTAAAAATATGAAACCGTAATTTATAAAATAATGAGAAATTATCATCTAAAGGGTATCAAAATTTACAAAAATAAAAATTAATATTTATTTGTTTACTTTATTAAACATTTCTTTCAACGCGCACGTGCGTAAAGCATACATTACGCATAGCCGAAATTAGAAAATTGCAACCAGAAAACTATTTGATTTGTATTCGTGATATTTATAATGATGAGGAATTTGATTTAAATCATATCAAAGATGGAGTACATCGAGATGAAATACTACATTTAGTAAGGAATTAGAAGCCGAATAAAATAAAAACATCTGCCCTGACGATAACGATAGTGCTGACAGATCAACTACCAATTCATTGCGCGCCGTAAACATTACAACATTATTAGGGGAAAGACTTTCTCGACACGCTCGCATTTCTCAGGAAAGAGCCAGCATTTTTGTTTTTCTTACTCGATTTAATAGGTCATTATATATATTGACACAGGCATTATATTTTGGTATATAATGTATTTACTTTACATATAATGTATATATTGACGTGATCAGTAAAGGATATCTCGACAGTGAGAGTCTTTCCTTGATTACTTTCCGGTCATCGTGCACGCTGTTTTCGATTTAGAAAAACAGGAAGTTTTCTGATATAAACCTGATTTCACACAAGGGTTGAGGATGAAATATTTCTGAGTGTCTTTTAAAGAAGTTTTGGGACATGTGTTGGGGTTGCATTCAGTTTCATTCGGCTAGCCATGGCTAAGAGACCTTACTTAAGAACTTAAAAATTTGTCCAAAATCACCAGACACTCCACCTTTCCATCTAACTGGAAGACAGTTTCCGAAAATTTACGTTGACGGAAAAGGTAATAAAGGTAGAAGATGTGTTGTGTGCGCTAAAACCAAGGAAAAGCCAAAGCAAACAACGTATTTTGAGTGCAAAATATGCAATGTAGGACTGTGTGTCGATCCTTGTTTTGAGTTATTTCACACACAGCAGAATTTTTAAATTGCAATTTAATCACCCACAGTAATTCTTGTTTAGTTTTTTTTTTAAATTTCATATTTGTAACTTTTTTTTATGTTCATAGTATTTATTTGTGTGTGTATAGTTATGATTTTAGTATTTTGTTTGTTTAATTTATTTCTATTAATGTGATATTCTTTATATTAATTCGTATTAAAAACAAGTACATTAAATACACAACTTCAAAAATTGAAGTCATAATATCAAAATGCTGATTTTATACGACTTTCTTTTTGTAAAATTAGGCTTAACTGCTGAAAACGTGCGGGCTGGTGGCGATGATCCATTTCAGCAGGTTCAGTCCCATGACTGGGCTTCATTCTCTCGGCACTGGTCCTTAAGGGGTTAATGAAACATATTTAATGACTGCTCATAAACAACTAGAACTATAAAGATTAAAGAATGACTTGATGTTATTCATTAAAATTTAAGGTTGATCTTTACATTATGGTAACTTGGCGATAATTTGGCAACCAACTCTCCTACAGCAACCCTCTATTTTTTTTCCCCGCCGCCATTTTGTCTTCACGAAGTAAAGACATGTTTCTTTTCTTTTTATCTACTGAACACTTCTTCCAAAAATCTAGTTGCCGAATTACACTTATGCTAGAAATTTTATCAAACAAAACTGCTTAATCATGACAAATATTCACTGCAAAATTGGGAAAAAGTGCACAATACCATACTCCTTACGCGTTTTTCAAAATAACACATACACATAAACCATGTACACGGCGACTCATTTTTACTTAAAAAAACATCCCAGAATTGCACAAAAATGGCATTGCGCACACTCTTCACTATATCCATGTACACTGCTTTTTTCTCATAAATTAGAAAAATTTCACGAAAATACATGACAATTTTCTCAATCTTTAAACCCGGTAAAAAGAACATATATGAAATTACCTGATCGCGGAAAAGTATTTACCATTTACAAATATGAACATTTCCACATATAAAATAAATAAAATATCCAAAAACTTTTACCTCTAAATCATCTATTACATTATACACGTCACCAACGAATTCATACCGCAAGCATTACAAATACTTAGTATCAAATATTTAAATTATTTCCATGCACGTTTATTTCAACTTAAACGTATACCAAATTCCTACAAACATAAAATTCACAAAATAACTATCATTTCATTAAAATATAATTAAATTCAAAAACACTACTTAAAATATAAATGAGCACATACATTAAATTAATAAAAATTACCTTACAATCCTAATTACTTTAAAATAAATCATTGCTAATAACAATTTTCCCAATAATACCAAATTCCTTTCCACCTTACATTTAGAACAATGCATAAAAATAATATCCTCAAATAATTAAAAATACTAACTTCCCTAATCTTCTTCAGAATCTTGATTACGTGGTGGATACACTTTTCTAATTCATTCAATAAAATTATTGAAAGATTTTTTCTGCGAATTTTTCCTCCATACTTCCTCCGCTAAATAAAAAGCAAACTTCTCTTTATCACAATGCCTAAATACCCATTTCGAATTTACTTTAGTTAGGGCCATGAGATCCAAAAATTAAACAACACTGTTTCACACAACACAGAATAAAGCTAAATACAAAATTTCCACATTTTTTCCCGATTAAAGAACCGTAATTCGTCCATTAATATCACATGAATATCCCATGATCTCTCATTTCCCTCACGCAAAATAATGCGTAATTGGAACTGAGTACTGCTCACATTATTACCAAAGTCCCAGGTAGTAACCTTTATCGTCTCCAAAATATCGCCAAACTACCAGTTACCATATTGTAAAGATAACCAAATTCTGAAATAAAAATTTCAGCTGAAATTGTCTGAAATAAAAAGCAATTATGATCTAAAGAGTATCAAAATTTACTAAGAAAAGCTTAATATTTATTTGTTTACTTTATTAAACATTTCTTTCGATGTAAGTTGTTTACTGTTCAAGTCCCGTCATTGCTGTGTTGAGAATACCGACTAACTTGCAATAGAAATTTTTTCGTTTTCAATAACCTCTCTGTCACTTTCTTCACAATTGGAAGTGTGCATGGGTAAACGCTTTATGCGCATGCGTGCATTAAAAGCACATGCGTATGTTTGTGGCTTTGAGGTCCAGATTATAGATCATTACGGATAATGGACGTCCGGATTACAGACTTTGTACTGTATACAAAATATATTAAGGTTTATAATTTTTTTCTCCCCAAAATAAAAATATTTGTGATAAAAAATTCTGCAACAATCTGAAACAAATTTAGTATTATTAAAGGAGGTCCTACTAATCCTTCCAATTTGAAGGCGGCCTTGAAATTACTCAATATTTGTACACAATACATTGCATCTGCATATACGAAATATAAAACCATTAAAAAAATTAAGTTTTTAATTAACAAATCTATATTTACTAATTCTTCTCAATTTCAATCTAATTCTATACACAGTTCAGTTCAGTACACTAAAGAACAGAACTATTGAATTTTGTACATAAAACATATCATTGGTGTCATATGCTTCGCATATAAAAAAATTCCAATTTACAACAGTAATTGTTTTATTCTTGACATATATATGCAGATTTTATAGTATTTAAGGTATTATCTTACCACCCATGAAACTGTCGCTGAGCAGCATAATTTACAGCTGATTATGGATAAGAGTGGCATAATATTTGCACTTTTGTTTGATGCATCACCGAGTCTCGAAAAGCCAGGTTTTGTTTTCATGAATAAAGACATAAATTAACTGTTATGGCTATATTTTTCCCTTCCATTTTGAGAAACATTAATTCGAGGGGTATCAAATCATATTTGTGACTGTGCTGCTGTTTATTTACTAAGCAAATTAACATCTGTGGAATGGAAAAATGGATAATTGGATACTGCCAACACAGTAATACAATAGAATATTCACCTGCAGAAAATTCAAATTCATAGCGATCTAAATGCATCTTTTGGTAAAATCAGAGGAGCCAACTAAATAATAGAAAATGTAAAAGTCTTTTGACGAAGAGCACAAATAAAGTGGGTCGAATACTTTGTTATAAAAACTGTAGCTATAAGTGAGGCTCGAAATTCCACAAGAACAATTGACATAATTTTGTCAGAATCTCTATTGTCTTTCATAATCGATAGGATAATATGCAAATACTGATTTTATCAAATAGTTCTCAAAGAAGTGAATTCTAAATAACTGGATATTTTGAATTATACATTTTTTAAAAGGAATTTCAAGAAAAATATATTCATTTTGCAGAAGGCTTTTAGCTTATTAAATAGATGAAATATATTAGTTAAAATCTCCAAACACAGTATGCACGAAATGGAGGTGGTTTCAATAATTCAATTATTTTTATGCTACATCCAGTTCTCATCGAAGTTCAACTTTTAACATCCATGACTTTCTATGATCAAACTGAAAAATTTTCTGCATTAATCATAATGAAGAGATTATCAAATTATATATGAACTCAAATAACTTTAATTATTTACTACAAAATACATTGAAACAATTAAAAATGTTAATTATGGAAATGTAATTTATCTTTAAGGAAATTAAATAAATTTACATCTAAAAAATTTAAAAAAGATAGCACTGTTAAAAAGAAATATCAAATCAATAAAAAAAAACTATTCATTCCACTAAAGAAATTTGGTATTTCAAAATAAAATTAGGCTTTCAAAAATTACACTGGGTTAAAAAAAAAAAGTATTTACTAATGCAGTTATTTTTTTAAATGTTCAACCATACAATATGGTGAATGTGATTCTAAATTACATTATTTTACCCTTATGCCCAGGGATGCTTGAAAATTACAATTTTAAACAAAAGGGTGAAGAATAGCTTACAAACAGGTGGAGAAAAAGTTAAGAAGTGATAAAATTCTATTAGATATGAAACAGATTAAATGCTTTCTGTAAGAAAACTAAAACATTACCAAAACTCATCTGTTTTCTTTTTAAGAAAAGCAATTTTTGTTTAAAGTTACAATTTAAAACAAAGTTTTAATTACTGGACAGGATTGATCTGTACATCATTTCTACTTCCTTAACTTTCTATACACAGTTCTAATGTTTCACTTCATATTTTCCCAAACTTTTCAGGTGAGTGCTAACTCTGTATATTTGGGTGAAGAACTGAAATTTATGAATAATAGATAATATATACATATAAAAATATAATCTGAATTAAAAAAAAGGAAAGAAAATAAATGACTATATTGCATGTTCATTAGAAATTAATCAAAATTTTATACATATGATATCCCAAAATATCAAAAGTTAAATGTATAACCCCAAATGTAATTGTGTACTACTGTAATACCAAAAGTTAAATTTATGATCTTTTGAAATACTTATTTACTAAACACAAAATTTCTTATTTTCACGCAATTATATATGCTCAAAGCACTCATTCATGCCTGATCACTCATTTTATTTCATCATTCTAAAGTATGAATATATAAAAGCATAATTAGTCAATATACAATCCTTGAGTTCTTAGATTACAATTAGAAAACATTAGCCTAAGTCATGCTGAAATCATCTAAGAGAATTTGATCCAAGATGAGTAAAGATTCCAGCATACTTTATATACAGTAAATTAAATACACATTATATCTTAATAAACGAAGCAAATTCTTTTATCTGTAAAATATTTAAAAAAGTATTCTTCCTAGACAGTTTGGACAGTCTGATACTTAAATATCTTCTTCGCATTAATAAATTTTCTGATATCTATGTAATGATAAAAAAAATGCAGCACATTTAACTATAAAAATTAAACTACTTCGCTAGCATAAATACTTACAGAACGTCTTTCCATTTGTGAATTATTATAAATGTACATGCGATTTAAGTAGATATAAATGGGGAAATATAAAGAGGATCTCAAATATATAAAATAGATATGCTATAAAAAATAAATAAATAGAAGAAACATATACATAGACTAGTTTGGTTTACACGCAAAATGAATTTTCTGTAGGGAAAACATTGAAAGCGTTGTACAGAACGTAAACATTGCGAGCACGATCACACTTTGTTAAATATCTACTCATTTTATGCAGTTATTTAGGAGAAATTACAGATACGACTCAAGAAGTCAGATATGACTATCAAAAATTGACCTGAGATTCAAAAACATAAAAGAAAAAAAAAAAAAGACTTAATGTTTTATTCTTAAATGGATAATACTAAAACACAATTCAGTATCTTATAAACAGGTCATTTAAATCATAAGAATCAAAGCAAACAGTTATACAAGTAATTATAAGCATACCCGCATAATATCAGCGTTAAATAAATGCTTCAATTTTCTGATGTCCATAACTTGATGGTGTGAACAAAGCATTTTTCACATGCATTAAAAGTCTAAATTCAGATCTGTTCAAAAAGGAAACTCTATATTTGAAATTTAATTATGAAGCAAATACACTTTTGCTCCTTCGAAGAGAAATTTATTACGTTCCAAAGTATAATATACACCTATTTAAAACATTCTTGAGATATTAACATTCTGTTAATAAGATATGACCAATATTTTACTTCTGCATTACACAGATGATCAGAATGTAAATTCAGACACAAACGACACCATCTTAAACTCTCGTCATCAAGTTACCGTAATCATTAATAGTAATAATTAAAAAAAAAAACAAGAATTTAAATCAGTTTCATGTTATTCCATAATAATTTCAAGTATATCAAAAGGACTATAATGATTACTTATTAAAAGTTAAATTTCATCAAATTTAAAAATAAACACCGAAATATCTGCATTAAAATAGCTGAGGTCCAGAGTAAGTTTACTTATGGAGGCAATGTTAGGGCTGAGCGAAGTAGGTGTTTTTATTTATTTTGCATTGTTTGGTAATATTTTGAAATATTTTAGCAGGTTATTTATACAGAAATATGTAATGAATATCAATAAAAGCATACTATTCATTTTTTTAATAATTATAATAGATTATACTAAAGCATATTATTAAGAATTTGCTCCATACTCGAATCGAATTAAAAAAAATCATACTAGTTACTGTTTACTATTTCCGAAAGCATACCATTCTGTAAATACACTTTTTTTTTTTTTAAGTATAGAAAACCTTAATTTTAATTCTTTATAATTTTAATTTATTGTTTTTTCAAATTAAGATCTGTATTAGAGTTCGTAAATAAAATGCCGATTATTAAAATTTCGTTTCGAATAACTTTTTTGAAGGATAAGTATTTACGCAATATTGTAAGGACTTTTATTAAATAAACTTCTAGGTGATGTTTTGTAGGAAATCGATTCTAGTTCCGTCTTTAATTATGTTACATTTTATATGTTCTTTAATTTGTCTTTATTGCAGGTATTGGGAAGTTTAAATAAGAGTCAAAGTAAATTGGTAGTATTGCATAATGTGAATTACCTGTTTTTAGCTAATTCATTCCGAAATCATAATTGAATGGTAAATTTTACACAAAATTCATTGTAGTCTTCCCAATAGATGACAATTATCAACAATCCAAAACTTATCAAAGTATTTTAACTGAAGTATATCAGAGATATTATTGCTTTGAATTATTAAATTTGAAATTAAAAATACCAGATTATGTAACACGGATTAATGTGAAGCATAAGAAAATTATCTAGTTATGTATAAAACATCTGTCAAGTCCAAATGAACTTAATATTTAGGTGTAATTAGTTACCTACATATCTTGTAATTTTGACTGTAGTTATCATAGTATGTTAAATCTGAGCTGCAGTTGGATTTTAAAATCGTAAAAAAAAAAAA
Source organism: Stegodyphus dumicola (assembly GCF_044657685.1). Taxonomy (NCBI): domain Eukaryota; kingdom Metazoa; phylum Arthropoda; class Arachnida; order Araneae; family Eresidae; genus Stegodyphus; species Stegodyphus dumicola. Next base: position 45,180,191 of record NC_140776.1, read on the forward strand.
TGCATCCTCAATTTTAAGTTTCAGTAAGGTTTAAAAGTTGAAAAAAATAGTTTAAAATGACTGGTACCTTCGGTTGATATTTGGATTATGGTAACTTGGCGATTTTTTGGCGAAAATTTGTCGACCAACTCTGCTACAGCAACCCTCTATTTTTTTTTTGCCGCCATTTTGTCTTCACGAAGTAAAGACATGTTTCTTTTCTTTTTATTTACTGAACACTTTTTCCAACAATCTACTAGCTGAATTACACTTATGCTAGAAATTTGATGTAACAAAACTGCTTAATCATGACAAATATGAACTGCAAAATTGGAAAAAAGTGCACAATCGCAAACTCCTTGCGCGTTTTTCAGAATAGCACATACACATAAACCATTTACACGTCGACTTATCTTTACTTAAAAAAAATCCCAGAATTGCACAAAAATGGCATTGCACACACTCTTAACTTTATCCATCTACACTGCTATTTTCTCATAAATTACAAAAATTTGCACGAAAATGCAAAAAAATTCTGTGAATCTTTAAACTCGGTAAAAAGCACATATATGAAATTACCTGATCAGGAAAAAGTATATACCTTTTCCAAGGATGAACATTTTCACGTATAAAATAAATAAAATATGCAAAAAATTTTACCTCTAAATTATCTATTATATTATAAACGTCACCAACGAATTCATACTGCAAACATGGTTACAAATGGTTACAAATACTTAGTGTCAAATATTTAAATTATTTCCATACATGTTTACTTCAACTTAAACGTATACCAAATTCCTACAAACATAAAATTCACAAAATAACTATCATTTAATTAAAATATGACTAAACCATGTACACGTCGACTTATTTTTACTTAAAAAAAATATCCCAGAATTGCACAAAAATGGCATTGCGCACACTCTTCACTATATCCATGTACACTGCTTTTTTCTCATAAATTAGAAAAATTTCACGAAAATGCATGAAAATACTCAACGTATACTACTCAAACGTATTCCAAAATACTACAAATATATAACTCACAAAATCACGATCATTAAATTAAAATATAATTAAATTAAAAAACACTACTTAAAATATAAATAAGCACATACATTAAATTAATAAAAATTAGATTACAATCCTAATTACTTTTAACTAAATCATTGCTAATAACAATTTTCCAATAATATCATATTAATTTATTTACTCCTTACATTTAGAACAATGCGTAAAAATAATATCCTCAAATGATTAAAAATACTAACTTACCTAATCTTCATTACGTGGCACACACACTTCCACTATTTCACACAACACACAATGAAGCTTAATACAAAATAATATAATATAGTACTACAGTTTTCCAAATTCCCCCCCCCTTTTCCGATTAAAGCACTGTAATTCGTCCATTAATGTCACATGACATATCTCATGATCTCTTATTTCCCTCACACAAAATAATGCGTAATCGGAACTGAGTACTTCTCACATTATTACCAAAGTCCTAGGTAGTATCGCCTCCAAAATGTCGCCAAACTACCAGTTACCATATTCGAAAGATCAGCCGGACTTTCTGGTTATTTACATCTATCTATATGAAAAGTCAACTTACTGGCAACTGGTGAAAAATACTCGTTTGGCTATCTTTACGGCTCATAGGTACTGTTCTCACAAATGATTATAAGAAGCATTATATGAAGAACAAGAAATTTTGTACAAAAACAAAATTCTGTGGTACTGAAATTGCATTTTTGAGGCAGTTGGAATAACATTAAAATACCAATCATATAAATCAACATGTACTTAAATACATGTTTACATGTGTGTGTAAGAATTAGGTTCTTATGTACTATGACCTTGGCAACATTTGCCGATAAAAATCTTCATTGGCGTTTTTTTGTTTATGTTTCTAAATTCTTTTAAAAATAAAAGCCCTAATTATAATGGAACAAAAACTTAAAAACCAAAAATCCCAAATAAATATATATATATATACATAAACTATATTATAAATATGAGTTAAAAAATTAGAATTAAATTACTTAAAACTTGTTAAAAGAAAACGTTGAAATAAATGGTGAGGAAAGTGGTGGGAAATAGCTTTCAAAATAGCATCAAAAAGCGTTTCCTGTTTTTTCTGTAAAATAAATTCAGCTAAATAGGTATCGAAATGATGGCGGCTTGTCCCACGTTGTTGCTTGTTCCTCCATTTTGCAGAATTAATACTGAATATACTGAGGAAATTAGTGCCAAAATTTTATATTATCTGTTTTCTCATATTTTAAAAATATACAATCTCACTTGGCAGGGAGTCATATACAAGCATAACAAATCTTGTGTAAATATTGTGAACCTTTCTTTATGGTTGCTCTGTATTTTTAAAAAACCAGCTATTTTTAATGTGTTTAAGTTTTTAAATAATAGTACATTTTAGTTTTAATTATAGCTGCCCAACTAGTATAGCGGTTAGCGTCGCTGACTGCTGTGCCGAAGGGCCCAGGTTCGAATCCTATGTTAGGGTTAATTTATATAACCTACAAGGGTTGCCAGTTGTGAAATATCTAGTTGGTCGTCATAGTATGCAAGTACCAATAATTATTTAATAGTAGAGTTATGGAAGATCTCCTTTTAACTGGAAGCAAAATTAAATTGTACGCATATTTTCCTGTTGAAAAAAAAATTGTGTTAGGTATGATTCAAATTAGGAAAGTATGTGTAATCTTAACAAGCCTAAATGCTGTTTCAATTAAAAGGGGAAAATGAAACAAATGTTACTTGAAAGGATTTTTTTACCTTGATAAGTTTATAATACACTTGTTTATTTATTTTTAAAGTTGATGATTTTTGCTTGGGACAGTGACATATGGAGCTCTGTAAAAAAAAAAAAAAAAAATTGTAGTAAGAAACGCAGAGGTTTTCAGTGTCTCTAATAAAGCTGTCTCTTGTTTCTTCATTTGGATCGATCTCCATTGCGAACTGAGGCAATTCTTGTATCATTTTTAACAATTTATTAATCTTCTAAGGAACTTTATTGGTTTCATTATTTCTGCTTTCACTGTCTGCTTATCTTAAAAGATCATTCAGTTCTTTATTTATACTAATTTTTTTATCATCGTTTTCGATTAATTCATTGACTTCTCCTTCTTCCATATCTGAAAATTATTTGCTTTCGCAGTTTGTATGATTTCTTTAGCTTTATTTTAGAGTAGAAATCTTTTTAAATTTTTGCTAACTTCAGGCCAAACTTGATGCCAAGAACCATTTAATGTTGATAAACAAGCATTGAACCATATATGAATCAAATTCCAACATTGGACAAACTAAATGGGAAAAAAATAAGATAATGCATGAAAAAGTAATTTTGTGTACTAATTTTTTAAAAATTGTTTTTATTTACTGAATTAAAATTTAGTTTTTTTTTTTTTTTTTTTTTTTTTTTTTTTTTGAAATTTTAAAAATCTGTAGTGAAGCTGGATTTATTGAAGTTAGGCTAGGTGAGGTATTGTTGTATACCAAACGTAAAGAAGTTTTCAGTCAACAATTTACTGCCTTGAGTATAGGAATTTATGAATTATCTAAGAATATTTAATCTTTAAATAAAAATTCTGGTACTTGTCTCGCTACTCTTCTGTCTTTGGGGCCAAGTTTAGAAATGTATTTATGTATATGCGTATCTATGTACATATATATACATACACATCTTTATGTATACATGTTCATGTACGTACTTATATACACATTAACATGAATGTATAATTCCATTCATGCATACATACATGCATTTCTGAATCCAGTCCTGATAAACAGAAGAGTACTCATCATGGACTGGGAGCTTCACAGGGCAGCAAGATACTTTTGATGACAGCTGCTGTCATGTTTTCTTTTTCCTTTTAAATTTTTACTGCCTAGCTTTTACTTACAGTATGGTTTCAAAGCAGTCAGAATGTTACTATTAAATATATTATATATTTTTCATTCACTATTCATTAAATGAAAAGGATAGATGAAAAATAAATGTGTAGTTATGGGAAATACAGGGCTGATTATTTAAAATAACATACTGAAAGTTAAGGATATAAATACAGACAGACAGGTATTTGTGAGCAAGTTATTGCAACTTTTGATATCTACCAAAGCTTTGCTTCTGGAATATGACACAAAAACCAAATTTTGTTTCCTATGTGTAATGATATATGAGCCAGTTTCATTTTGAAAGTTTTCCACAAAAGCATGCTTTCCCTTTATGCAGGTAGCTGTCGCATATTTTGCTGTCTGTCTGAAACAAAACAAGTGCAAATTAAGACAGATAAGGAAGATAAGCCTGTTATTATTTATTTAGAGTTTAAAATATTTTCTTTTTTAGTATTTTAATTTGTTTGTAATAAAATAATATATGACTGTGTCTCTTTATTTTCATACAGATAGTACAGTAAACCTATACCAGAAACTGCATAAGATAGAAACCTGTTTAGCATGAAAGAAACAGTGGAAACCAACTTATGAAGTCAGTTGTTCCATCCTGTGGTAAAATTGCTTTTCAAAATAAAGACTTGGGAGCAAAGCTAACTTAAGCATACTTTGAAAATTGAAGTGATCCATTTATTTCTGTTTCTTCATGTATTTCATAGTTTCTGTTTTCCATGTATTTATTTGGATATTTATTATCTGTTTTATTCACTTCAGAATAAATTTATGTCCAATCCAGGTAAATTTTTTCTGTTACATTTTAATTATTCCTTTCTTATATCCTTTTTAAATAAAAAAATTTAAGGTAGACAGTTACTTTTTGTCTGATTGATTTTTGTTCAAATGATTTCTAGTATCTGAAGCTTTTCAGCAAAAATATTTTTATGAAATGCAGTATTGTTTGGTAGAAGCATACTTCTTATCATTTCCCTTTGCTTTAAGGTTAGTTTTTCTCCTAAGTGTTGGCATGTAATTGTAGAAATATTGTAAACATTTTTTATTTTGTATGCTTCCTAGAATACGCATAGTAATATTATAGTAGAAAGTGCAATTAAATTTGCTTTCTTTCTCAGGTAGCACATTTCTCTAAATGCCATGATTCATAAAAGAAAAATTATTGCTTTCTGCATGTGAATATTCAAGCAAATGAGAGTATGAGTTGGATGTTTAAAAGAGACAGTCCTCTGCGGTCTAGTCTGCGGAGGAAATATTCATTTACATTGCCTCCGAAGTTACCAGAGGGTGCTTGTTTGGAGGTGTTTAGAACACACTGGCAGCAGGCATATGTCATTATGGAAAAGAATGGGTAAAGTTTAATTTCATTTACTCTTTTGTACATGTAAATCCTGTAACATAAGTTTTGATTAATTTTTTACAGTATTTATTATTTTAAATATATTCATTGAATGTTTAGTAATTAGTCATTGTAAAAAGAATTTCATAACGTATTTTCTTTTTTAAATGTTTTCTATGCATAATTAAACATTGCACTGAAGAAAATGATCTGCTCAAATTCTTAAAGACATAACGGTGGAACCTCGAGATACGAGTTTAATTCGTTCCAGCGTTGAGCTCGTACAGCGAATTTCTTGTATCTAGAAACAAATTTCTCCATTGAAAATAATGGAAATCCAATTAATCTGCTCTGCACCCCAAAAATATCAACATAAAAGCAATTTTTTCTAATAAATAACACTGGAAAATAATATAACAGTAGTTTACCTTTATGGTAGCTTCCAACACCAAATCACCTTTTAAATGCTTCTCGCTAATCCACACTAACAACAACTTCTTAACATCTTCTAGGAGTTTTGGTTGGTGCTTGGAAATGATTATAACTCCTTTGGCCACATCAAGTTTCATAATTTCTGCTCCAGAATAGTGTAGATCGTTGAAAGTCTTTTGTCAGTTCCACCACATTTACACCACGCTTATGTTTATCTATGATTTCTTTCTTAATTTCAACAGCCATGCCTTCTGTCTTTTTCTTTGCAGCGCTGAAGCAACAATCTCCTTAGGAGGCATCGTGAAATAATTATTTTTACGTTAAATGTAAAAAACAAATAACTCAGAAATGCACAAACATGTAGATCAAAGAACGCTGAGTGATCTGATGAGGGGATTCCCCAAGTTGAGCTGAATCAGGAAATGTGCCATACATACCAACAGCCTGTCTTATTGCTTGTTACTCAAGTCAGTGCTCGTATTTAGAGATGAATTTCTCGTATATAGAGGTACTCGTATCTTGAGGTTCCACTGTATTTTTACTTGAAAAATCAGAAAAATGGGTCAGAAGTATAATTTAAATTTCAGAGCATGGTTATAATTATTGATAATATTGTCATAATTATTAATTAATAATGGGCTTGATAGTTATTATCCGTATGAGGATTCATTTACATGTATTTGATCATTTTTCAGTTATAAAGTACTTAAGCACATCTCTCCTTACAAAATATAGGCCCACCAGCGACCGAGCGGTAAAGTTGCTGAACATTGGTAGTTCGGTCCGAGGTTCGAATCCCGCGAACGGGCTGGCTGCATGGGTGTTTTCGTGGTTTTCCCCATGTGTAACGTGTATACGAGCCAGTTTCCCTTAGAAAGTCCTCCACGAAGGCATCCCTCTTCTTAGGCAGATAGCCCCAGTGAGCTTTGCCATAATTAAATATAACACATCACCACACCACCTTACAAAATATATGGTTTGCCGTATAATGCAAAGGTTATTTTGAAAGTTTGATCATTATTAGGAGTTTGATCTGTGAACTTTCAGAACAGCCCTCACATTTGTTTTATTGGACAGCAATTGTTTACTTTTTTCATTTGTTTTCAAACCTATATTCAGTGTTTAAAAGTTATTTTTAAGGTGTAAGAAATTTTATTCCATAAAAAATTTTAATTTTAAAATTGCAGAACTTAGATTAATTTGCTTGTACTTTTCCTTTATGCAAATATCATGCTTTTTGACTTGTATGAAAGAGAAGCCAAACAGATGTCAAGACCCAATGATAGCGCTATCTGGAGACTGTGTGTAAGCAAGAAAACATGTATGATTACAGTAGTGCCACCAAAATGTATAGCAGCTGCATAACGGAAAAGTACCAATGTACTTAGACAGTCATATTTAATGAGTAATAATTTGATGCTGCCTGACAGTTAAAGAGTCTGCTTCTGTATTGCAATATCTTGAAACTGTATTCAGAATTTCTTCATTTGACTAGCAAACAAGCTCGTCAGCTGAGAAGGCTGTAGCCAAAGCGAAATCTACGAGTTCTATGTACACCTGAAAAGAAAATGTATAAAATCATTTCAGTATGAATGAAATCGGTTCATTCTTTCCAAGCAACAGCCAATTTAAAAAAAAAAAAAAATTGTTGCCAAACCAGGAAATAAAAAACTTTGACGCATCAGGTCCTATTATATCCTATGACCTATAATGTCATGATTTAAATTTAATGTAATATACCAACTTTTTCTCAATATCAAGGAAAGAATTAATGTGCCAGTAACATACTGTATCAGCTATTTTTTTAGTTTTAAACAAAAAAGTTGCAGCTGTTTATTTAAAATGCTGACATTAACTAAAAAATTTTGACATACAATGACGTCACCTGAAATCACTTGCTTTCTTGAATGTCCAAACATGACCTAATATAATAATAATATATTTAATGTTTGGCAATTTTTGTTTCATATTTTGTGAAACTTAAAAATTTATTTTTATCTTCTAAGTGAGTCTGTTGCCAATGGGAAAAATGATGGTGAAAATAAGCATTTTCAGAGTTTTTAATTAATATCTTAGCTGATTAAAGTTGTACGAAAATAAGATTGGTCGAAATGGCTTTCCACAAATTTTTGGAATATTCCTCTTTTGGAACTCAACTCCCTGCTGTTCTAGAGGACATGATGCCTTAAACAGACAGACACACACAGATTTTAATTATATTTAGAGTGTCAGCCAAGCTCAGAATAGACTTAAAAGAAAACAGCGAGACACCGGCCACGTGTATCTTACATGAACTATTTTGAGCTACTTTCCATTGCCCCATTACTGAAAAGCTTTTTGGCCTACAAACTTGCAATTTTGTATATACAATAGAGCACCTTTGAACACCTAGAACTCCAAATTTAGTTAATCTACCTCTTATAGTTATGGGATTATTAAGGTCTGAAAAGTGTCCTTTTTGATCAGTCACTCACTGACTGACTGATCAAAAACCTGGGCCACTTCTAAATGACTTAGATATTTGAAATTTTTCATTAAGGTAGATCATTAGGCATATACAAAGGAAAAAAATCTAAAACTTAAAAAAACTACATTATTATCAACGTTAAACCAAATAACACTCATAACCAGCATTTGATAACGTCACCAACAGATAGCATAACACCGGTCGCCAGTTTCCACACCACTGATACTAATCAACTGTGCCGAAAGTAAAGATTAAAAACGTTTAGAATAGATGAAATGAAAGTGCAGAGGTAGTTTGCAGGACAGACTCTTTTTTTCATTTTGGTAGTGGGTTTAGGCCTAACTATAGCAATATCGCAAAAAGAATGTAAACAGCTTTCAAAAGATAAAAGTGTTGCTGTTCAGTAACTCAGATTTAAGAAATGAAACAGATGCCAGATGCAATTAAAACAATAGAAACTAAAAAAGGAAGCGGGAGTCTATACTTTAAAATAAGATTTTAAAATTTATATTGTTAAATAATTAAAAACAGCTGTTTAAACTTGTTTACATTTTTACATCCCTTTAAAAATCTAAAACTTGAAAAAATTACATTATTTTCGAGTTTAAAGCAAATAAAATTAAAATCCATAGACCAAATTGAATGTTTAATTGAAATTATAAATAATTTTTCAGTGATCCCTGACAATGTGTTTGTTTGCCACTAAAAATATGTATAACCAGTTCAATAATACAATGTTATTGAGTATGAACAGTCAGAAAGATAACAGTCAGTCAGATAAGTTGCCAAAGGTAAAATAGATTGCCCACGGTACTTAATGAGGAATGGAATCAAAAGGAAAATTGAGGAAGATTCTTCATTAACTGCATGTTTAGAAAATGTCTTTATAGTCAAAATAGGAGCTCATGCAATGCTGCATAGGAACATAGATATTAGCATGTGGCTAGTAAATGGATCGATTGGAAAAATAGAAAAAATACTTTGGGACGTCGACAACAATAGCAAAGCAAGAAAAATTAAAATTAAATTTAGCCATAGCATAACATACGATTTAGAACAAGGGAAGAGAAAGTTTCAGATAATGAATATTGCATATGTTCACCGAAAAAATTCCCTATTTGCTTGCCATATCCAATAACAATCCATAAATCACAGTGCCCTCCTCATTATAGGTTCTACAGTATTCAGCAAAGGGCAGGCATTTCTTGCACTCTCTCAAATTAAAGCCGTTAACAGGATTTATCTCATTAATTTAGATCCAAACGAAATTAAGGCTCAAGAAAGCTTTGTAGTAAAAGTACTGTAAAAATATATTTCAAGGTACCCCTTTGGTAAAAATTGCCGATTTTTTGGCGCCAATTCATTACTTTCTTTGATATCGGATTTCTAACTCGGAGAGGTTTAATTTTCAATAGTTTATGTTTAAAAAATTTGACTTCTCCAATTAGAAATTAACTTGCTAGTTAGAAATCTGATATCAAAGAAAGTAATAAATTGTTTTTTAAAATAATTTGAAGCATGTTGTATTTTCCTAGAGCTATGATTAAAGGAACTGCTATGGAACTTGCTAAATCTGTTAGATCTTAACTCTTTTGTTGGTAAAACCGTTTACCACAAACGTCTTTTCTCCCGAACTTTGTCCCTTTTTCACATTCATGTTGTTATGATAGATATTAGTGAGCTGAATTCTTTTATTAATATTTTTTTAAATTATACTTAATTTATGAGCATTTAAGATGCTGATTTTAAGGTTTGGGTAATTATTAAGTAATTTAATTAGTATAATTTAATAATTATCATTATCATTGTATTGCATTTTTTCTATTGAACTGTTTTAAAAATTGCCTTTTCCCAGTTTCTTCATTTGTTTTTGCATATCATTAACATTAAAAAATGAACTTAAGTTAGGATTTTAATAGAGTAAATTAGCTGTGCTAATATTTGGATTTATTTGTTAATCCTTGAATTGAGTTAGATAAGGGGGTAAGGTACTTATAATTGTCCCATAATACATTTATAAGAATGGGCCTATTTCATAATCTTTAGTCTGTCAAATAGCTCTTTGACAGTGAAAATTCCTTTTCTTAATTTCTTAATTGTTACGACACGACAATTAGCCAGAAATTAATTAATTTCCATTCACTAGTATTTTCAAAAAAAATTTTAACAGACGGTTTCGCTCAAATAAGAACTCCACAGAATACATCCCTCAAGAATTCCTAGTCCCACCCACTCCCATAAATTACTTCACACAAGTCTTACTGACTGATATTATTCAAAGCCCCCGCTGCCGCTAAAGAATTTTCGGAAACACTACACTTCTGGGTCAGACGCGAAGAGACCACTTTGCCCACTCCCAACTAGAAAGAACGTAAGTTAATACTTTTTCTGGCCTTTATATCTTCATGTACATTCACTTATCTTATTATATTTTTGATTTTTTGATTTGTTTTTACAAAGTTTGCATTATTTTTCTTATATTTTGTAATTTTCTAATGTTTATTTCAACTATTTTGAATTCTATTTCATAGTGACAATTTCCAATGTTTAATTTTTACAAATAATATTAAACTCAAATGCATAAACACGAGGGTGTCGGGGGACGGTTACTCGAGCATTATCGAAATTTTACTGCAGAAATTGCTTTTCACTCAAAATTGAATTAGCTAAAATGCTTAAGAGGAATGAGTTCTTTGGATATCAGCATTGGTTCTTAATCCCTTCTATTCACGGAAATATTTGACCTGACTTGAATTGCCGGTTTGACATCGCCTTATTGCTCGAGTAAAGGACGAAACACCTTCGTATTTATTTCTTAATTATTGTTCATTGAACGGCAGTTGCTTTGTTCCCCTTGAAAAGTCAACTAATTTCCAATCAATAACAATGATTACATGCATTTAATTTAATTCTTGCCTTTAATTTATTCCTTTTACAATTGAAATTTTATTATTGATGATTTAATTCCAGTCCCCGTTAAATATTTTTAATAATCTGCATTCAAGTTACTTCAAAACATCTTTCAAAATAGAACTTACTAAGTATGGATTCACTGTTTAAAGATAATTCTACTATAATTAAACTTAGGAGATAATATAATCAATATTAGTAAATAAATTATTATTAACTTACTTTGCAGCAATTGAGCAAGTAGTAGAATAACTTGTTTTCGCACTAAATGAATTTAAGATCATACAACATTTGATATGTATAATTTTGATATACATTCTACATTACTGTAATCTGATATTTCTGTGGATAATTTTTTTATATTTTGTTAGTAGCTCAATTAATTATGATTAAATATAGAAGTTGACTGAAGAATGATTTTTGTAGCCATTTGAAAGAAGGAATATTGTGTTGAATGTATTAAGTCTGTTTTAACTATTCTAAAGAAGCCATGTTGTCTTATTAACAACACTGCATTGAAGAATAATTTTTAATTATTATTATTACTATTTGTTGAGAATTGTTTAACTAAGTTGAATTATGAAATAACTCTTGTGAAATATAAAACAGGTCATGGCAGCAAGCTTTACCAACAGCAGATGATGTGACTAGTGTCATTAATAACCTTGACCAGATGATAACCCTTCTTTTGCAAGAAGCTCAGCAGTCAGCAGCTTGTCTCACAAATGGAAGTCCACAAACCGAACCAGAACCTACTGGTCCACTCCTGAGTTATTTATTGATGGAAGGATGTTTAGATAAATTATTGTCTTGGTCAATGCGTACTGGGGAATATGCAAATATCTTGAAATTAGAGCAGCTGAAATTTTATGAAGTAAGTTTTTTATGTTGTTACGAGTATTTAATGTGAAAAAACGTACCGTAATTTCGAGTAGATAAGCCGCCCTGGCGTATACGCAGCACACATGATAATTGACTGAAAAAAATAAAACGCCATCGGCTAAGCCGCACCGCCGTATATGCCGCAGCAAAGTATTCCAAAGCATGGCAATTAATATTCGTTCATTCAGTAATTCTCTGCCATTTTGGTGTAATCATCATTGATAACATTTACAACATAAATATAATCAGTAATATATAAATAAATAAAGAAGAAACATCTTACTTTGAACTTGACGAAAACAAACTCTGGTTATTTCTAGTATATTATTTTACGTTTTTGGTAAACTTCGTTTATCAGCATAAATTACCACATTATGAAAAAGAATACATAAATTAGATAAACAAACAGAATTTTGTATTTAAATTACATTTATTTATACAAAACCTCCAAAATCCGACTCATCGGCGTCTAATTTAAATACATTTAGCAAATGATCATCTAGGTCAGTTTCATCATTCTGTTCTAAATCACTTCTTTCAACGTCACTATCTTCAGTTTCATTTTCTTTTTCAATGATTTCCGATTTAATGAAAGTCAATATGATTGTATCAGCTGGGACTGATTGCCATTCTTTATCGACCCATAAGGCAACCTCCTCATGCGAAGCTTTTCTCATTCGTCCGGAATTCGTGAAGGAAAGGAGTCCGCTTTGCATCCATTCCTTGCACTGCTTTCGTAGTTCATGCTTGAAAGTTCTATTGATAGTGAGATCTAGTAGCTGTAAAATTTTTGTAAGCCCACCTGGTATCACTGAGGCATCAGTGCTAAGTTTTTTTGCTTCAGATCTTATTGTATCCGCTAAATGGGATCGCATTGAATCCAGAACAATGAGTCCTCGGGGTTGGAAAAAAGCACCTTTCCTTTTCCAATAAATTTCTCTCAGCCAAAACAACATTACTTCTTAACACATCCATCCTTTTTCGTTGGCGCAAATAATAACTCCTTTTGGAAAGTTTCCTTTTGGAATTGATTTTCTTTTGAAAATTATCAAAGGGGGTTAACATTTCTCCATCGGCGGCACAACCCAAAACACAAGTAAAAGAAGTCTTTTTCATTCCCGGTTGTTAACACTGAAAGTTTTTTCTCCTATTGAATGAACAGTTCTGCTCGGAGGACAGTCAAAAGTAATGGGCACTTCGTCCATATTAATTATTTTCCCTCTTTTCAAATTTTGTTCTTTAATTTTTTTTAGATGTGTACTCCAAAAAAGCTATCTTTTTTTAAAGCCAGTCCGCTGGAAGCTTTTGTCAAAATGTTGTTTTTGCCCGTACGGATAATTTCTTTCGCTACATGAACCTGAAACACAAATTAGGTCCACCAACAAAATTTTTAATGCCCATTTGTTGAGCAATTACCTTTGCTTGAAGGTGAATTCTAACTGTTGAGACTGATAATCCACTTTCTCTCTGCTCTATTGTCCATTTCTGTAAATTGTCTTCCAAAACAGTCCAGTCTATGACACCAGTTCGATTAGATCTGTTATTCTTAGGCATTTCCTCTAATTCTTCTTGTTCAGTCTTCCACCACCGAATGCATCGCTCGTCAATTTGAAATTCTTTAGCTGTAGCACAATTTCCAATTTCGCTGGCTTTCTTCACTGCCAAAAGCTTAAAATTAAGCAGCTGTGTAACTTTTTCTTCGAGTAGGAGCCATAATAATAATAATTTTAAAACGCAAACAAAAAGCAAGCTACAAAGCAGTAAAAACGCATATGAATGAATACAGTGCTTGGCAAGCAAATGTAGCTGTTGCCAATAAAACAAAAAGTGATAGAAAAAACCATGGAGTTTAGGAGAAAGTACATGCATTACAGTGTCTTTACAGAGAGCGCCACCTACCCTAGGGGAGTTTGGACTGCCAGGGTTCGTACGGTCCTTAAAAGTCCTTAATTTTTTCAAAAATAATTTTTGGTCCTTAAAAGTCCTTAATTTTGGCCAAAATGAATATATGGTCCTTAATTTTGCTCATTTGACATTTCTTATCATTTCTAATGATTGCCATTCTATGTGTGAATTGCGACTTTTCGTGAATATGGAATTAAAATTGCACGGCTCTTAACCAATCTGTTGGCGGATTTGCATTGCAAACGATTTAAAAAAAAAAAAAAAAAAAAACAATTAGCTACTCGAACGAAAGTATCGGTGTCTGATTGGCTATTCACCCAATCTTTCGAAACAGGTGTTATCTATAAATTTAGGCAGATTGTGATGAAAGCGTGAAGCCGGAAGTTGTTTAAGAGGCGAAAGTGATGATGAAGGTGCTCGAGAAAAAAAAGGGGGGGAGGTATTCTGAAAATATTTGCCAAAATTAGAGCAATCCCAACCTGGAAGGCCACAACCCTTCCGACGCCAATAGGAACGAGATGCCTGGAAAGTGCATTTTCAATAAACTGTGGCTTCATCAAGCTGACTACAAAGACTGGATATTGATGGATGGCAACCCTTAAATGTGGTCTTTGTCTGAAACAAATTGAAATTTCTCGCTGAAAATTCACATGAAAATTAAGTTTCGTTTTATCATTTCAATTTGTTTTTACACGGTTTTGCGTAGCTTAATTTCTGTGTTTGTTTCAATTAAGCCATAAATTAATTTATCACCTTCTACGGAGTTTATTCTCTTTTGCACGTACTATATGTATGGGATATCGGGATTATGAGTTTATTTCTGCAGAGGGTCTGTTATCGATTTCGCGTAAAATCTGTTGGCTCCATTTCGATTTTAGGTCGCCAAGGGCAAATTCGGTAACGCTAGCCGAGAAAAAGTGAAGTTCGGAAATACGTTTAGAAGCTTCAATAGACAATTAAGTATTTGGTTTAAACCTATGTTGTTGATAGTAATGCATAATTTTTGCTAATGGCGATACAATTATTAGTTGAAAATAACTAACTAATTAAAAATTTTTTAATATTTTTAAAGCTGAAAACAACTAATTGAAACTAATTTTCCTGAATGAACTAGACGCAAAATTAACTTTCATGAATTACTAAAGTTATTGGGTAGAAGTTTAACTGAAAATATACATTCCGTATTATATATATATATATATTTATTTATACAGTACAAAGTCCGAGGTCTGGACTCGTCGGGACTTCGGCGATCCCAGATTTGAGATTTTTCCGGATATTAGATCACTTTAAATCTACTAAGATGGCACATAGAAATTATAAAATTGAAAATATGAAATCGTGATTTATGAAATAATGAAGCATTTATGATTTAAAGGGTATCAAAATTTACAAAAGAAAAGAGCTTAATATTTATATGTTTACCTTATTAAACATTTCTTTCAATGAGAGTTGTTTGATTTGTTTTCTCTGCTAATACTTTAGACTAATACATATAATTTCTTGTTCAGTTATTAAGTTCCTTCCATTGTTCAAGTCCTGTAATTGCTGTGTCGAGAATTCCAAATAACTTGTCAATCAAAATTTTTTCTCGTTCAGTAACCTCTCTGTTACTTTCTTCACTATCAGTAGCTGTATTTTCTGGATTTAGAACCATACTACAGATTTCGCCCTCCGTTAATTGATTGATGATTGGGCATTGTCATCGCAATGAAAAACTTCTGTTTAACTTCGCTAAATTCTGCCGCCTGTTGCGGCCATGCGAGCTCTGGCGCTGGTTCTGGCTTTATGTGAATAACAAATCAGCTATTCTTAATTCAAATAGCACTAAATATAATCGTTTGTCCTATGAGTATTATTAAGAAAATCTATTTTTAGCATAAGGAAAGAAATTTCTGCTAAATCTCCCCATGTCAACATTTTAGCGCATTAAACTTAAATATGTAATCGTGTAATACTCTGTTATTTGGCGTCGCTGCATGATTCATAACTCAAGTTGTCATCTGTTGATAAATATGCGGTGATGAAAGCAAAATACAATAAATAATGATATGCGATTTCGGCATCAAGGATATAAAATATTAGTTGGTGTAAAATTAACAAATGTTTCGGTTTGAGATTATGCCAAGTAGATACGTAGCTATGGAGTCAAGTTACTAATCACACAAATTTATGCTAAAATAATTATTTCTTCAATAATGAGATATTTTATTTAGCGCCAAACTGAGATTAAGAATCGGGATTTCCAGTATGTTTTTTTATGATGAGGAAAAAAAATCTAATGCGCGTGCGTAAAGCATACCCCTTTCCTTCAGAAAAGCCCTAAAAAATTGGTAGGTGGTGGCTTTGAGGTCCGGATTTTAGATCATTCCAGATATTGGATGTGCGGATCTCGGACTTTGTACTGTATATTTATATATATATATATACATCTTTCAAAATATAACTACCAGTATGGATTCACTCTTTTAAAATAATTCTACTTTAATTAAACTTGAGATAATATAATCAATTAATCAATATTGTTTAAGAAATAAATTATATATATATATAGTAAAAAAATGTATATTTTCACTATTCAAGTATTCACTGTGACAAGTATTTTTATCTTGTCACGTGAACAGGCCTCTGTGGAAAGGGGCTTCTCTGTAAATAAAGCAATTGAAATTGAAAATTTAAGTGACTCATCAACGCACAGTATTTGATTACATAAAATTTTCTGGAGGTGTTCTTAATATCGAAATTAATAAAGAAATGAGATCAGCAGCAGCTTCGGCAAGAAGTGGAGTTCGGTATTTAGAAGAACAAAAATCTTTAACTAAATCTGAAAATTCAAAGAGGAAAAGAAATATTATTGAAGAAGAAATTGGTTATATGAAGCAGAAGAAAAAATTTTTTCAAAGGGACATTAAAGATGTTAATGAAGAAGTAGATGCTTTAGCAGATGAAGCTGAGACCAGCAGGAACATTGATTTGTTTATCAAAGCAAATGAACTTAGAAGAATAGTTAAAGAAAAAGAAATAGACATAAATAAATTAGATGTTAAAATAGCTGAAAAGATTTCAGGTTAAAAAAAAAGCACAAATGTTTTGTATCTTTTGTACAGTTTATTATTCTAGTATCTTTCAAAAAAACCAAGGAAATAAATTGTATGTTTACAAATCAGTTATTTTAATCTGCAAAATATTCTTACATTGTGATTATAATAGTAGTTGACTGTGTTTAAATAAATATCAAATAATAATCATGTAAGTTAAATAATAATCATGTAAATCTCTGAAATAGTGACTTATTAGTGTAAAATACACTTATACATGTTTTTCAAGAAATTATGTTCCTAATTTAATGTTATCTACTTCATAACTTGTAGGGAGTTAGTTTAATTTTCAAAATTGTTTTATGGTAAGTATTAAATTGAATTTAATAATAGTGCATAATACACACTTCTGTTAGTTTCTTAAAGTGAAATTACAAGCATGCAGTCGGTTGTATGGATAATTGCTTTATTCTATTCATTTTTTTTTTGTTTGCTGATAGTTCCTTAATGTTTTCTTTGATGGTCCTTAAAAGTCCTTAATTTTCATGTAAGGAAATGTGTACGAACCCTAACTGCCTTAGCTCAATTTGAGGTTAGAATATTGTAACAAATTCTTACCGCCTCACTTCTGCGTTACTTACGATCTGAACTAGTGAAGTTTTAAAGACAGAGGAAAGAAAAAATTCTCTCAGATACGCCACCGAACTAAGTTTTGAATTTTTAAACACATATGAGCCGTGGCTTATCTACCAGAAATTACGGTATATCATTCTTAAAAAACTATTTGTGGGGTTTTAGACTTCATAAATAAATGCTTAATGTTTAGTTCAGTCAATAACTGAGAAAATATTGGAGATCATTTTATCTAAAATTTCTATATAAGAATAAATGGGGGGGACTGAAAGCTTTCAGATTTTAACGATTGCCCAAAAGGGTTTGTTAAGGATTTTAACGTTCTCACTGAGCTGCCAATCTGCTTTTGCACTCACCCCCTTTTTTTTTAAGTTCAAAGGGGCTTTGTCCCTGAAGGACTATTGTTTTGCGTTGGTTCACTATAAATGTCCGTTTCGCTTTTCGAACTGCTGCCACCAAATGTTAGAGTCCTGCATTGTATTTGAAGAAATTAAATAAGGAAAAAATCTGCGTAAATGTATGTGTATTTCTTGCATTGTGATAAAACAGCGGTACATAGAGCCATCAAATTTTGAATAACGTAATCCTGCTGCAAATATGGAATTTGTTTTATTATCGATTTCATATTATGTAAATTTTAAAGGAATTTTTGATTAACAAACTCAAGGATTTCAAAACGAGCAATGGCAAGGTTGTGCAGAAAAAAAACATTTTTATCTCCAGCGCGTGAGACTGCACATCAGAAATTCTAAAGATATGCTCAGTTTAAAACTATTTTGCGATATTGCTCTTGAACTGAATTTTATGGTTTAAGTGTGAAGAACGTAATATTTAATAAGGTAACAGACAAAGCATTAAAAAAGCTTTCCTTTGGACGTAATGTAAAATCTGAAACCTTTCAGATTTTTATTATATTTAATTTTGATTTTTAGTATCGTTGCTTGTTTTTATTAATTTGATGACCACACTTTTATTTTTTTCTTTTAAACCTTTCTTATAAAGTATTGTTTTCTTTTCACTTGTGCCACATACAGTTCAACAGCAATCTCGCAAAATTGTTAAAGTTGTATAGCAGCATTTTTTTTAGAATTCCTGATGCATTTCATGCATTTTTATATTTTTGCAGCCTTTTCTTAGTTTGTCATATCAATATTCAGTTTTCTTAATCAGATGTCTAAAAAAAAATTTTTTTTCACTTTTCATTATTAACTTTATGTTTAACTTATGTACTAAATATAATGTACTTCGCATTTACGCCATACAAAATTGAATTCATCAGAAAATATCTGGTTGTAATGATAGTTTTCTGCCAAAAAACGTTCATAATAAAGTTAGGGGAAAACATGAAAGTAGCACCTTTAGTGACCACCCCAAATCTATGATTTTCTGGCAACGTTTTTGTCGTTTTTCAAAGCCTTCGACCCAGAAACTTGGTGGTCTTGAGTCCAAAAACAGATCAACCATATTTCAAATGTCCTGTGCAGAATGGAAGAAATCGCCAGCAAGATGTAGCTACAGGTGTGAAAAAAAGGAAGTGCAGAGGAGCGATGTTGGGGTTATATGGTGGGTGTGGAAGAAGATTCCATTCGAGTCCATACAAAGTTTGGCCAGTGAATGCAGACACACAAGGTATTGTACATTATCTTGATGGAACATTTCCATTTTATGCCGGAACTCGGTTCAACGTTTCTCCTTAATAGCAGCTTCAATATGGATTGACATCTCGCTGTACTGTCGAACCCGCCTTATTGCCGAGGGTTTTACTTTTTTCAGATCTCTTTGTGGATAATACTATGGCAGTCCTGCCAGATACAAAGCATGATCTTTTTGTTACTCAAATTGCATTTTATGATGCTGCAACTGGCTCATGGAGTGCAGACCAAGCCCCTTTTGACCTATGAAGTAAATCCACTTTTCATCACAAGTAAGAAAAGTGGGTATACTTATACCATCCAGAATTTTGTACTTGTATTTGATATTCAAGCAGATTAGTGCAACCCCAAACACCTGTATCCTTATCTCTTTGAGTCAGCTCATGCAGCACCCAGTGATTGAACTTATACATCAAATTTATGTGATGCATGGCGCGACTAATGAACATGGCAATATTGTCTAACTCCTTAGCAAGTTCTCAAGTGGTTGCATACTGATCTACTTCCACAAGCTCTCTCAAGCAGGCTTCATCAACATCAGTAGGATGGCCAGAGCTCTCTGCTGCTTGAATGTCATTGTCCTTGTTTTTGAATTTCTGGTACTAAACCTTCACACTGGCATATGATACAACATTAATACCTAAAGCTGTATAGTTGATTTGATGACATTTTGTAGCTGACTTTTTGCAATAGAACTGGAAGTAAATTATGGTTCTAATCTGATAGCATGATAGTTCCATTTCAGACATCTTGTATTTGATGATAACGATTTCACAACACCGTGTTCTAAAGCGAGTCTCTCTCTTTCAAATTCCAAAAATTATTTGACAAAATGTGATTAAATACGGCAACTCGAACTTGATTGTGCTGAAAATATTTGGTGGTGATGAGATACTTTCACCAAAACCCAATACAGTGCAAAGTCCGAGATCTGGACTCATCTGGACTTCGGATTTGGGGTTTTTACGGATATTCGATCATCGGTTAAATCTTGTAAGATGGCATGTAGAAATTATAAAATTAAAAATACGAAATCATGATTTATGAAACAGGGAATTTATGATCTAAAAGGTATCAAAATTTACAAAAGAAAAAAATTCTTAATATTTATCTGTTTACTGTATTAAACATTTCTTTCAATGTAAGTTGTTTTAATTGGTTCATTTTTTGTGGTAATACTTTCTCTTTAATTCTGTAGACGGACATAATTTCTTGTTCAGTTGCAAAGTTTCATTGTTTGAGTCCTGTAATTGCTGTGTCTAGATTTCTAATTTGTCGATTGAAATATTTTGTTTTCAGTAACTTCTTTGTCACTTTCTTCACTATATTAGGGGTTTTTTCTGAATCTAGAACCATAGTACAGATTTTGCGACCAGTTAACTGATTGGGGCATTGTCAGTGCAATGGAAAACTTATGCTACATCATCTGTATTTATTACCACTTCTCCACATTTCTTTATAAAATATATTAATTGGAAAATTTAACCTTTGGTTTGAGATATCTGAAAAGATATAAATTTGCAGCTATAATCTTCATCATCCTCACCATGAAATATGATAGCTTGGCCATAAATTATGACTAGCATTTTTTAAGGTATCTGGAGACAGATCCTCCCACAATCTTGTGATGCTTCAAAGAGCAGTTACACAGCAGCGTGGTAAAATATTTCAAAAATTCTTAAATAGTCTTGTCATTATTCAAGAAATTTAACATATATTTTAAAAAAGCTGCTTTATATCTGTATTTCAATACTTGCACTATTCTGATATCCATAGGCTGAATGATGGACGTACAGTTGGAAGGAAAGAATAATACTGACACATCATTTTTCACTAAAATTTTAAGTGAAGTACGGTTGAACAGTTGTCTATAATCAGGGCAATTTTTGCGTTATCAGGTAAACCAACCGTATTCAAATGACGCCAAACCTCGATGAAAGGATTTTTTGCATGATATATATCAGGGAAAATCTTCATTCCTTTAAGTGCTCGAGGTCGTGTATTTTTTCCAATTACAAAACGTTTACGCTTGTGCATGCTAAAAGTTTTAGTCTTGCTTTGGGTTCTTTGACTTTGTTGGAGCTTTTTTTTGTAAACATTGCCAAGGTATTCGCATTACAGACCAGTTTCATCAACGTTGTAAATTTGTTCTGGAGAAAACTGTTAATGAGTTAACTATTCACTATTCAATTTTTAAATTTGGTTAATCAACCTGTCGAATATGTGCACTTAGTATTTAAGTTCATTTCTTTACGAAATATTTTGGCTTGAGCCATTAGCAATGGACCCGTTAAGGCACACCCTCACTGCAATGCTGTCTGATCTACTTAGTCATCACTTTCAGCATAACAAATAACATATTTAGTTATTCATTGCAAGTAAATTTTCAGAATCCACAATAAATTCCTTTTCTTGTTTTCATATGTCATATACAGTGTACTTACAAATGCCATGCTTCTCGCATAATTTTGAGACAGATAAACCTTTATCCATTTTTTGCAGCAATTCCACTTTTTATTTCATGGACATCAAAACATGCTTTTGCTTTGTAGATCCTGTTGTAGCTCCAGAAACTCTTTTTGACATAATTGAAAGTTCAAACATTAATTTTCATAAAAGTGCAGTAATAATAACAACCCGCAAAAAATAATAAGCTGGATCAAATCAGAAAGTTAATGAACAGTGCAATCTGCTGTATTAACTAAAATTCCTTGGAATTGGTGAAGTATAATTTTAACCTGGTTTATTAGTGTTTGATATATATCATGAGATTTGTGACAAAAGACAAGTTGTTCCACTAAATTTTTTCTTGCCTCTATTGTGCACTGAGACAGTTAAACCTGAATTGTATACATTTAGTTAGTTACAGTTATTTATTATACGTAGCGTATTTGGAAACTAAGTACCGTTTCATTCTGGCGCCGTTGCAGCGCTGTGGTAGGCATCCCGTGCATGCGCACTAGTCTTTCTTGTTCACTGACTTTCAATTGTCACCATTTTGGTTGCTCTATGTTGTGTTTTCAGTTTGCTGTGCATATTCAAAATGTTTAAGACAATTAGTTCTCCCGCTGACTGTGAGATTCGTGCCGTGATTAAATTTTTGAACGCGAGGAATGTTAAACCGGCCGAAATTTATCGTCAAGTGACAGAAGTTTACGGTGAATACGCGATAAGTGATGGAATGGTGAGGAAGTGGGTAAGAATGTTTAATGCAGGTCGAACAAATGTCCACGCCGAGGCTCGGAGTGGTCGGCCTTCTGTTGTCACCGATGGTTTGGTAAGGAAAGTTGACGAAGCAATTCGTGAGAACAGACGCTTCACAATGACAACTCTTTCAGAGGCATTTCCACAAATTTCACGTACTGTTTTGTTCGAAATTGTGTCTGACCGCTTGAATTATCGCAAACTGTGTTCCCGATGGGTTCCAAAAATGCTCACTGATGTTCACAAAACAAAGCGACTTGGTAATGCCCTGACATTTCTCACGCGGTACAGTGATGAGGGAGAAAACGTTTTAAACCAAATTGTGACAGTTGATGAAACTTGGGTGTGTCATTTCACACCAGAATCGAAACAACAATCAATGGAGTGGAGACACACTCATTCTCCGAAAAAACAAAAGTTCAAAGTGACAATGTCATCACAAAAAATCATGTGCACTGTCTTCTGGGATAGGAAAGGCGTTTTGCTTACTGAATTTCTTCCCAGAGGTGAAACCATTAATGCGGCACGATATTGTGAGACTTTAACAAAACTGAGGCGTGCCATTCAAAACAAATGAAGAGGAATGCTCAGTAAAGGAATTGTGTTGCTCCATGACAATGCTCGGCTCCATACTGCTGGTGTCACTCAATCATTAATTCGACAGTTTCATTGGGAGCAGTTCGACAGCCCTGACTTGGCGCCGTCCGACTATCACTTGTTCCTGCACATGAAGCACGAGCTTGGTGGCAAGCGCTTTGGATCTGACGATGACACGAAAAATGCTGTGGAGTCGTGGTTATTGAAACTGGCGGGAAGTTTCTTTGATGATGGTATACAAAAACTGGTCACCCGCTATGACAAGTGTTTGATCATTGTCTGAAACTATGTTGAAAAATAGTTTAAGACATGTATTTTCATGTAAAAATAAAATTGGATTCGAAAAAATTGTTTTACTTTTTTTTTTTTTTTTTTTTTTTTTTTTTTCAAAACGGTACTTAGTTTCCGAATACACCTCGTACATATGTCTATTTTTTGCACATGCTTAAGGTCTTATCTGAGTGCTGAATAAATACTAAATTCTCATATGCAATCTCTGTGGGTCCCAAATTCTGCTAGCAAGCACCTAAGTTCTAAATTTTTGCCGCCCGTAAATTTTGGGTCCCAGTTCTTTCCCTAAATTCTAAAACTTTTGTCATCCCTTAATTTTGTTGTTTGGTACTTCTCTAAATTCCAAAAATTTTTACTTTCCTAAATTCTGTTGCCTGGTGCGGCTATATACTAGCTCTGGCACCTTCTGGGTTTATGTGAATGACAAATCAGTTATTCGTAATTCAAATAGCACTAAATGGAATCATTAGCCTATGAGTATCAATAACATATGGAAAAAAAATATGTGTTAAATTTTTCCTCATCAACATTTCTTAGTACATTTAACTTAAATCTGTAATCATTGCCATCCATAATGTCAACATAAAAGGTTACCATACTCTTTGTTATTCAATTACTAATATAAAAAAAAAAAAAAAAAATTGCTTAGCCATTCAGGCATGAGTCATCACTCAAGTTGGCATGTGTTGATAAACATGTGCTGATAAAAGCACAATATAATAAATAATGATTCACAGGTTACCATTAGGAATATAAAATATTAGCAGGTGTAAAATCAACCCACTATTTACTACTAGGCATTTTAGTTAGTGCTGGAGTTGAAATTAAGAATTGGGACTTTCCCTATTTTATTATGGGGGGAAAACATCAAATGTGCATGCTTAATGCATATAAAAAAAAAAGTTCTTAATAGAAAGGTTGTTGATGACTTTGAGGTCCAGATTTTAGATCATTTCCGATATTAGACATATAGATCTCGAACTTTGCACTGTATTTAAAAACATCATGTCTTTAGAGTTCCTGATAGACTGTTAGAGGTTGCCATACATATTTTTATATTTACTATATTATTTCTTTTTAAAACTAGCTCCCTATATGGCCCAGTTATCTAAAATACTTATGAAAAGAAAAAGTATATAATAATTTTTAATGGGTTTAGTTAGTCTAATTTCATAAAAATATTGAACATTTCTAATTAGACATCTCATGATTTTGACACATGTGTATTTAAATCAATCACATTGAAAAGTAGAAAAAATATTCCTGTCAGCTGTGTTTATTGCTTTTAAAAACTCAATAACATTCCAGATTAAATTTGAAAGTATCTTGGGCTTTACTGAATTACATTATTCTGTCTCATGGAAGATAAAGGTAATTTATGTACAGCGATGGCAACACATTGCTTTTGCAAAGTTGAATTTGTGAATTAAAATTGAAAGCTTATCTTACATTTTCTTGAATGGCAATAGTCTCGCATGCTGGACATAAAAATGTCTTATTTCAAACATAGTTGCCACTGCTCACTTTCAAATTGTTGAATTTCTTAATCAAAAGTCCATAAAAGTTTCACAAGATATGAATTAAAAAATAATAAAACAAATTGAAAACTTAGGCTTTCAGGTACACATGTTTGGGTAGAGGACTACATTATTCAAAATTTGATGGCTCTAAATACTGTCATTTTTTCACAGTGTGAGGAACATAAGTATATATGTGCAGATTCTTCCTTATTTAATTTCTTTAAAAGTAGGGTAATAATATTTGGTCGCAACAATTTGAAAAGTGATACAGTGAATCAAGGCAGAATTCCGTATTAGCCCAAAATGCCCCTTTTAGGTATGGTGCTAATAGCCTCTTTTGGGCTAATAAAGCATTAAGTAAGTGCCTTTTTATGGTAATAATGAATCAGAATTGTATGAAAAAGTGTTATCCAAAATCCTTTGGGGGGACAATTAATTAAAAATATAAGTAGATTATCTTTCATTTGTATTAAAAAAATAGATTATGTAAATATAAGGAATTGATAGTATGTTTGTAAAGTGGTTTTAATGCAACAATTTATTTTCTATGTAATTAACAAAAGAAAATTTAACTCAAATTATAAAAGGTTGAATTCTTTGATAAATCATTTCACAGCTTCTTTCATGTATTGAAAGCTTATTTTACCCAATTAAAAATATGGTACAGATGTAAAATTGTCAATATTTGCTTATGCTTGAATGTCCTTGCTTGCAAGTGAAAATTTTCTCACTGAGCATATTCTGCTGCCGTTTGCAGCTGATACTTTTTCACACAAAACTAAAACCTTCTGTAATATATAGTGCCAAATTGGTGTTTTTAACAGTTAAATTCACCTGACAAGTGCTAGACACTAAAAGCCAATACTAGGCGTTTTGTCGCCTGGTGCAAATTCAGTGGATTCTAAATTCTGTTGGCCAGTGCCTTTCTAAATGCTAAAAATTTTTGCTGTCCTTAAATTCTGCTGCATAGTGCTTTCTCTTAATTATAAAAATTTGCAGCTTTGTGTTCTTCTAAATTAGAGAAAAATTGTTGCCCTTAAATTCTTCTGGCTGTAGGCTGGCCTTTCTATATGAACTTGTATAAAAGGATGTTCTTCTAATTTAGAAAACAATGTCACTCTTAAATTCTGCCACCTGGAGGCTGCACTGCTAGACTCTACACAATTTTCAATACTAACTTGCACAAAAGGGCTTTAAATTGTGTTACATGATTTCCTATGTATAGTCTATATAGGTACAAATTTGCATAAAGAGAAGCATGACTATATTTAAAACACATTCAATAACTAAAACATTACTTAATCTGATTTTAATTTAAAAGTAACAGGCCACAGTTAAATTCAATTTTTGTAACTGTGCTACATTTGGATTTTCCAGTTCTTTTCATAAACACCTTTTACATTTCCTCTCTTTTGAGTATTTAAGATAATTTAAAAGCTTCTAATCCTGTTAATATATATTCATCTTGTACATTCATGTGAATTTTCACAATGCATATCATGTTAATTATATATTTAATTTTGTTGTCTTAATTTCTAAAAGAATACTAATTCACTGTAAATATTTCATTCTTAAAAATGAAAATTTATTTCATGTTTATAAAGGTATTTTTTCCTTGTATATTTTAAAGATTTTAGTTACAAATTGTCATCAAGATCTTCTTTTCCATAAACCTGTTGTGCGACCTTTGTTGAGGCTGTTGGCTTCTTGTGGAGATGGTGCACCTGTAGAAGTTGAAAAAAGACTAATTATTTTACTAAACACATTGTGTGTTTGTCTGACACAGTTTCCTGATTTATTGCAAGTATTTTTTGGAGCAAGCTCTGACCATGGATCCACAAGGTCAGAAAAACGAGACATGTATGTTGGTTGCATGGGTTTGTTTTTCTTTAGTTTTTTTACATTATAATTTTAATTCTGTGAATTTTATTCTTGCATTTGCATTTGAAATGTAGGAAAAATAGTTGTATATATGGAATGTATATTGCTAGATATTTCTTTTTGAAGAAGGAAAAAGTTTTATGTTTATATGTATAGTTTTGTTTTTCATTCTTTCCTTTGAATGTTGAATGAAAGCATTTACTTAATTTTATAAGAATTTGAATGGTAATTTGTTCACGTATTAGCATTTGACTGTAAATTATTTAAAACTTTGTATGGCATGAATCTGTTTTCATTAGATATCTAAATGTGTATAATTTTTGGAATATGCTTGAATGTTCAAATTAAATTATGTAATGCAACTGAATGTTTCTTGTAAACAATAATGCCTAGTCAAGTAATATTCTGTTTTTTCTTTTGCATTATATCTGTTTAATTTATATATTAATATCTTAATCTCTAGTTTTATATATAAATAATTTTATTTGATACTTAAAGGTATTAATGCAACCACTTTAGCACAGTTTGGCAATTTTTTACTGATGAAAGGAAAAGTTACTTATCAAATTGGTAATTTTTGTAAATGTTTTAGAAAGATTCCTAAACTATCATTGTTTGTCATAAGTCGGCAGACATAATCAGCATATTAAAAAAAAACTAGCAATTTAAAATGCAACTTTTAATTAATTAATAAGGATTATGTAATATTAAAAAAAATAAAATGCATTCTGACTAAATCTTTCTGTAATTTTTTAAGCTATTTTCTTCCTAAGTACGCAGTGATCTTATTTTCTCTTAAAAAGGAAAATCAGAGAATTACAGATATCTGGCATCTCACGGACCTCAGCAGTATTGGCTATCTATCAAACGCATCTTTTTGTTCCCTTCAGACATTTTGCTGCAAAATTCTGTATTTGTGCAGAAATTTTACTACGTTTTCTTCCATTGTTGGCAAATTCCATAAGCATATGTAGGAAAATTAAGTTGAAGGCAAAAAATATCACGATTTGCTTATAAAAATCGTGGGAACTTGCAATACAACAAAAAGAATAAAATTTCTATTAACCCTATGAGCGCCATGACTGGCTGTATCCCGTCATGAGATTTTTTTGTCACTTGTTTGTTATATTGTCATTATAAGCTAATTCTTATAATTTAAGATATTTTGCTTTCTTACTTTTATTAATAATATGAATGCCGTCTTGATGAATGTAATTTTATGAAAATAGAGACTACAATAGGTAAATATTCATATTTGGGTAATAAAGGATCTTTAAATACAGTTTTTCATGAGAGATCCAAAAACCCGGCCGCTCAGAGGTTTAAAGTGGTTACGATAACATATAAGTACCTTTTAATTTATTATTCGTTTCTGTGAGCTAAAATGGTTAGCAGGTAGTTAGCTTATTTACATTAAGAAGCAATTATTTCAATCTAAGTTTTTAATTTCCTTTATTTTTTATGCTAATATTTTCTCTTTAGAGATAGACATAATTTCTCTTTCAGTTACAAAATTCTGTTGTTCAAATCTTGTAATTGCTGCATCAAGAAATCCCACTGAATTGTCAAACAAAATTGTTTTCATTCTCACCAACCATTCTGTCACTTTCTTCACTATTAGTAGCAGTATTTTCTGGATTTAGAACCTCATTACAGATTTTGCCATCTGTTGATTGATGATTCGAGCATTATCATCATAATAAAAAATTACGGTTATAACTTCTTCATTTATTAGTGCTTCTCCACATTTCTTCACAAATTTCATTAATTAGAAAATTTTACTTTTTGTTGAGCACCTGTGAATTCTTGTCAATCGTCATAAAGCTTAGCAAATGTCTGTTATACATTATTGCCAACTAAAGACCTGCTGTTCCGTTAAATTTTGTCTTTCTTCTATCACATGCTGATGAAGTTAAGCCTAAATTGTATTATTTATTATACTTGAATAAATAAATTCCAACATATACTTAAGACTTATCCAAGGCAAGTGCTAGACATTTTGTGGCCCAGTACAGTCTGTGCAAGTCCAGATTCTGCTGCCAAGCAGCTCCCTAAATTTTAAAAATTTTGCCACACCTAAATTTTGAGTCCGAGTGCATTCGTGTAATTCTAAAGATTTTGCCATCCTTTAATTTTATTGCTTGGTGCTTCTCTTAATTCTAAAAATTTTAGCTCCCCTAAAGTCTGCCTCCTGGCACGACCACACCAGCTCTGGCAGCAGTCCTGGGCTTACCTGAATAACAATTCAAACAGCACTAAATGTAATTTTTTGGTTTATGAGTTTCATTTACAAAATTTATTTTGTGCACGTGGAAAGAAATTCTGTTAAATTTATCCTCGTTAATTCATTCAGCAACGGAGCTAGCTGAAGTCTGTAATCATGGTCAAGCGTAATGTCAACATAAAAGTTTACCATGCTCTTTGCAGTTGCCAATATATATTTTTAAAAAATTGTTTAGACATCGCTGCATAAGTCATTTCTGAAGCTGTAACATGGTGATAGTCGTGTAGTGATAAAGCAAAAAATAATAAATAATGATTTGCAAGGTTGCGGTCAGTGCCAAAGTGAAAATAAGAATCAGGACTGCCCACATATTTTTGTTATTAAAAAATATCAGTTTTGTAAGCATAAAACATAAAAAAGAAAGAAAAAGTTGATGGTGATCCAGAGGTCTGGATTTTAGATCATTCCAGATACAGCCAAAAGTCATTAATCCGGACTCGTCGGGACTTCAGCGATTCTGGATTATCGATTTTACTGGATTATAGATCATCAGTTTAAATCTCGTAAGATGGCATGCAGAAATTCTAAAATTAAGAATATGAAACCGTAATTTATGAAGTAAAGAACAATTATGATCTAAAGGGTATCAAAATTTACAAAAAAAAAAAAAAAAAAAAAAAGCTTAATATTTATTTCTTTACTTTTTTAAAACTTTCAGTGTAAGTTGCTTAAGTTGCTTCATTTTATGTGTTAATACTTTCTCTTTAATTCTATAAACAGACATAATTTCTTGTTCAGTTACAAAGTTCCGCTGTTCAAGTCCCGTAATTACTATGCCGAGAATACCGACTAACTTGTCAATCGAAATTTTTTCGTTTTCACTAACCTCTCTGTCACCTTCATGTCTTTATCCATTTTTTGCAGCAATTCCACTTTTTATTTGATGGACATCGAAACATACTTTCGTTTTGTAGATCCTTTGGGAGCTCCAGCATCGGAAATTCTATTTGACATAATCGAAAGTTCAAATTTACTTTTATAAAATTGCTCTTACAGCCTGCAAAAATAATAAGCGGGATCCAATTCGAAGATTAAGGAACAATGCAATCATTAACATTAACTGAAATAGATAATTAGATAATTTTAGCTTATACCGTCCGTTATACATTAAACGCGCACGCGAAAACATATTCTGCGTTTGCGCACACGCATATGCGCAGTCGTAAAGGTCTTACATGCACGCGTAAATGCATATGCACATGTGTCCAAGCGGCGCATGCGCAGAAAGTTTATAGCTTTGATGTCCGGATTATAGATCATTCCGGATTATGGGTGTCCGAATTAACGACTTTTGACTGTATTAAACATCTAGATTTAACTCTTTGAAACCCAGACCCTTCGCTAAGCTGTATCCTCAAAATACCCAAACCGCCCAAACTACTTTTCCAGTTTCACAGCAATTCCCTCCCCTCCCCGTCCATTAATGCAGAAAATAGGTGTGAAGATGTCCAATGACATCCTTTGTACTTTCTAACAAAGATTCCAATAGCCTTTGACCCCTTTCTTTATAAAACTATTCTGAAGGTCAGATCAACAAGCCTTTCTGGCTTTGTTATGATCGTGACTGAGATTTTGTTTATTTCTGTTATATTTATACCAAGGAATAAATTTTTTAAGAATAAATATAATCCTTAAATTTTTAAACTCCTCTTTTATTGCTGTTTAAAGCTTAAAAGCACACTGTGCCACAAAAGAATCAACAACAAAATGTCACGATCAACCAAAAGATAAAAAAAAAAAACTCTTAGGACAAGCTGTTTGCAGTAAACTGATACAATGCATTTGGGGAAAGTGCACCTGCTACTACATACCTTAGGGGGAGGGAAGAAAAGAAGATTACAATTTAGGCCGTTTTCAGGAGGTTCTGGTCATTTCAATGTAGGGCCGTGTCAGGCGGATTGGATGTGAAGGAGTTAAGGCATTGTACTGCATATAATTTTCTTAATTATTTTGGTTTCTTGATTTATGTATTTGCAATGCTAAATTGGAATTGAGGTGACATTATTAAGTAAATATTTTACATTTTATTTAGTTAACCCTAAAACATGTAAAGAAAAATAAGTGGAAAATTTTAATAAAATCTGTTGAAAATATGAATAATTTTTTTCAGTTTTAAATTAGAAAAAAAAAAAAAAAAGCTGCTTGGGTGTGTGTTTTTTTTTTTTTTTTTTTTTTTTTTTAATTTAAGAACATTTTTTATAATAAATTTAGCTCCAGAGCAGAATTTAGGTGTTACTTAACAGAATTTTCAAGGGGTAATTCATAGTTAGCGATATAATTCTCAGAATTTTTATACCTAGCAACATAATTCCTAGGAAGTTTGTATTCAAATAGATGTAACAACTAAAAAACTATGCAATTATATGAAATTTGGTTTTATATAATTAAATATATATTTCTAGAATGAATACTTCTGTCTGCTGATATTAAAACAAGCATACAAGTTCAGAGAATTATTTAGATTCAAAATCTGCCAGATAACAGGAGCCAGCCATGATTTGGTTACAGCATGTAATTTTTTTCTATAATCATCTGGAGGAAAACCTCTGAATGTTTATCATTTTCAGTTCATAGATTTTGTTTGTAGGAAATTAGATTGTTGCCACTTAAGGGAAATACACTCATGTCCAAAATTATCTTTACATACCCAAAAATGATTATATTCAATGAAATATCGAATCAATGTGATCCGTATTTGCAGGGAATGTGTGAAAACCAAGCCTAATTAGCATTATCCAATCAAAAGTAATCAAACGGTTTGTGATATGCAAATCTAGGCGTTACGCCATCCAAGGGTGAATCAAGCGCTTTGCGAAAACTGAATATTTGAGCGAATTTCTGCAACATAGCGTTTGATTTCAGTGTGTAGGGACTCAAAGCGGTTTGTTATGGCTTCGAAGTATCATTTGGAAGAATCTGTAAAGTGGCGAATTATCGGCCGTTTAGAAGCAGGGCAGTCAATCATGGAAACAGCCACATGTCTGAATATTTTAAGACAGACAGTCTCTAAGCTATGGAAACAGTTTCAAAATGATGGAAGTGTTGTAAGAAGGCCTGGACAAGGTCGGAAACGAATGACAACTATTTGTGAAGATCGGTATCTGGCATTAACTGCCCGTCGTAACAGAAAGGCTACTGCTCGCCAGTTAAGTTCAGAGCTTGCAGCCGCCACTGGAACTGTTGCATCACGGCAAATAATATACAGAAGGCTTAATGAAAAAGGCCTTTATGCCAGAAAGCCAAGGGTATGTGTTTTACTGTCTTCACAGAAAAAGAGGGATCGCTTTAATTGGTGTAAAGAACATCAAAACTGGACTGAACATCAATGGTCCCAGGTTCTCTTTACTGATGAGTCGCGGTTTAGTTTAACTGGTGATTCTAAACGTGTTTACATCTGGAGGGAGTCAGGAACACGAAATGATCCCTCGAACATTGTGGAACGTGACCGTTTCAGTAATGGAGGTGTGATGGTATGGGGTGGAATAATGATCGATGGACGTACGCCCCTACACATGTTCAGCAGCGGATCTGTGACAGGCCAGATATATCGAGATGAGGTCTTAGATCCTTATGTAAGACTTTTCAGGGGTGCATATGGACCTGACGTTTTATTTATGGATGATAATACCCATCCACATCGAGCAAACCTCGTTGATGAATTCCTTGAAAGTGAAGACATTAAGCGAATGTCTTGGCCACCAAACTCTCCTGACCTTAACCCGATAGAGAACTTATGGGACTACCTTGGAAGAGCAATTGCACGTATACATCCTCCTCCTAGAGATGTAAATGCTCTGAAGATGGCATTGCTGGAAGAGTGGAGATTAATTCCCCAAACTGTGGTTAACAACGTTATTTCCAGCCTTAAAACACGTTGTGATATGTGTGTACAAGTCAGGGGAGATCATATTCCATATTAAATTCGTAAGACTTAATTCTTTTTCTGAATCATTCCTTTTTTTCTTAACTCTCTTTGTCACACTTTATTACCATTTTTATTGTTTCATGCTACAATTTTATATCATATGAGGTGATCTTCAATTTTTTCTTTTGCATTTATGTGTCATCATGTTATGTATGATTCCACAACAATTCGTTAAATTATAAGTCATAGTCTCTGAGAAATCTGTGAATTTATGCATGTAAACATAATTTTGGACATGAGTGTATTTGTTCTAAGCCTTATGCATAAACTATCTAGTGAAATAGATACACAGCTACATCTACAGTTTAAATTTTTTATTATGACAGTTTAAATTATGACATTAATTTGAATTTAAATTTATAATGAGATAATTATTCATAGCAATTTCCCCACCCACAGTATTCAGCTTTGCCATTTTGAGCCCCTAAGTATAAGATTTTGTTCTAAATCTCTAATTTTGTGGATACTACTCCTAAAACTAGTAAGCTTATTGCAATTTCTTAGCTTAAAATAGTTTTGGTAGTATAAAATTGAAATCTACATACCACGATTATATCACAGTTTTTTTTTTTTTTTTTTCCATTCATAAAA
Source organism: Stegodyphus dumicola (assembly GCF_044657685.1). NCBI lineage: Eukaryota > Metazoa > Arthropoda > Arachnida > Araneae > Eresidae > Stegodyphus > Stegodyphus dumicola. Next base: position 45,213,651 of record NC_140776.1, read on the forward strand.
GTTTTGCATTTTTTAACTTTTCAAGCCTTTAATGGTAAATTCTTTGACTGTAATCCGAAAGTTTTCAGATTACTTCCCCCACTTTTTAATAGTTATATTCTTCAAGCTTATTATAACTCTTTCAGCCCCTCCCCCAGATCTGATTTAAAATTGTGTGGCTAATTTTTATCGTTTACTAAACTTGGGCCTTTTAGTGAGGGCAACTTTGTAGTGTTTTTTTCCACCCTCTCAAAAGTTTGACTTGTATGAAATTTTGATGGAATTTATTGAATTATGGACAAAATTTTGATGAAATTGAAGTACATGTTTTGAAAATTTTATGTGTGAACTGTGATGATTATTGGACATTTTATATTAATCCCCCCTTTAGTTTTGTGATACTTATAACCTTGAGTAGCATGAAGATTTTTATTCACTCATGAAATTTTTTGTTACTTGGTATATAATAAAATAGCTTATAATATAAATCATTTTATTTTTTTATGTTCTTTAATGATGTTAAATATCATCTTAATGAATGGAACTTAATTTATGAAGACAGAGACTAAAGTTAGTACATACTCAAATTTAGCTAAGAGCAACTGCTTGAATATAGTTTTTTAGGAATAATCTAAAAAGCCGTACCAATGAGCTGAAAATTGAAGAAGTGTAATGTGTATTAGTTAGAATAACACAATTTCTTTGTGAACTAATGTTTTTTAAAAGGTATGTAAATATTGTTTAAAAATTATATTTTTTTTATCAAGTTTTAAATTTAGGTAGTGTAGATAAATTAAATTTTCATGAAATTCCCTTTCTTTAAAGTCTTTTTTTCTTTTAGGTTTTTAATATTTTCTCTTTTAATACCATTTGTTCATCGTGAGGGGGCAATTGGTCAACAAGCAAGAGATGCCTTGTTACTCTGTATGGCCTTGTCTAGGAGAAATGAAAGCATTGGAGTCTATATAGCTGAACATTCCAATTTTTGTCCGGTAGGGAATAATGTTATTTTATGCTATTTTATATGTTATAATTGATCATTATTTTTTGAATTTTCCCATTTTAATGTCAGCTGTACATAATATTAATCAAGAGCTTCTTTTAGTAGAGGAACATTATCAAAATGGCAAATTATACTAAGTAAAAATAAAAAAATTTCAATAAAACAGTATTTTTAATACTTATGCTATTTTAATGATTATCAAAATGCAGTAGTAGCATGTTTATCTGAAATGATAGTATAAAGAAATACCAAATAAAATGCTTTTTCTCCAATAACTCAGGGCCAGGCTTATATGAAATAGATGTGGCTCATTTCTGCACACATTGTATTCAGCAGTGTTATTTTTGAGTAAACTTAAAAAATTTCCATTTTAATAGTGTTTTTTATTTAAATAAAATAAGAGAGTTAAAAATAGAGTTTAAATTTTTATAGTGTATCCTAAATGAGTAGCATTTTGGAATTTGGATAGCAAAATCATAATTTCTTGCTTTTTGATTAAAAATTCATTTGTGATATAGCAAGACATTTTTTATTTTTCACTGAAATATTTGATACTTTTGGGAGATTTATTTACTTTTAGAACAGTGTTTTAATACAGTGCAAATTTTAATTGTTTTAATCTATCAATGAATATAGAAATTTAAGTCATCTTAGAATAAAGATTCACGGCCTGCTGTTTTGCATGAAGATATATACACTTACAAGGCTAAATTTAAAGTATTGAGTAACTAATTAGTGATCATAAAAGCCTGTTGTATAAATTTTCGTTTCATTTCTTAACTAGAAGTACCATAACCAAAGTAAAATAAAATATTTATTAACATGTTAACAGGGTTCGTAGCGGTCCTTATAAATGCTTTTACTTTTTCTTTAAAGTCCTTATTTTTTTGTTTTTAGTGCTTATTTTTTGCTTTTAGTACTTTTTTTTTTTTTTTTTTTTTTTTTTTTTTTTTTGTTAATGAAAGTGCAGTACCAAAGCCGAAACTAAATAAACAACTTTTCTTCCTAATATGGAATGTCAGATGGTGAGTCATACTCCCGGAAATAGCTTTTCCCCCTTTCTCTGCATTAACATAACCTTTAGTGTGCAGGAAGAGTACAGACAGGTGCCCGTCCTTCTCTTGGTCAAAGAATTGCGAAAGCAGTAGAAAATTCTGCTACATTTGGCATTCTTTTCCTCTCACCCAAATACTACACACGTTTGAATTTCTATCAAGATCTTAAAAATTTGCATTCTCGTTCTGCTTGGTCAGTTCATATTCGTGTTTATTATGATTGTTATGCTCATATTATGAGCATATGTATGAATGTTTATAATAACATAGTTGCAGTAACTGCTGAAGTATAGTAAACTTCCAAAAATGGTTGTGTTTTAACACAGATTAGCTTTCTAAGGAATAATATTTGGAATGGCTTAAGTAAAGGGAAAGTAATCGAACAGTCAAAATAATTTCATTTTTTTGGCCAATATATTATACAGTACGAAGGTTGTGAGGTCTTTCCTTTCTCCGCAAAATCTTGAATATTGGAACTGTTACAGTTCGCTGCAAAACAAGCAACGGACTTTTTTTTTTTTTATTATTACTTTCCAATCTGGTTTGAATAGGACTAAAAGTTCTGCAGTCTACCAACCCAAGCGAAGAATGATTCTATTCCGGAAATGTAACACCGTCCGTTGAAAATTAGAATGAAAAACACAGTTATTTAGTTCTTTATTTTCCCAATACCGGCAGTTGTTGATTCCGATTGTGTAATATCACGTAGGGAAGAATTACGGCGCACGTATTACCCAATAACGTTTGCGATATTTTGCAGAGATAATTAATTTTGATGTTCAGTCCGAGATTTGTTTATGAACACTTACTTACTAACTGAAAGAGTTTTACTGTGCTTGCTAAGCAGAATATTTTTTAGTTCCGTTGGTTTATTTTTATATGATGCACATATTGAAATGTCAAAAGCATTTATTAGCGGAAAAATCTAAAGAGCGGCTACAGTCTACCCCCCCCCCCCTTCTGCTCCTTCAAGTTACGCTCGACTGTCCGAATATTCGCCAATTCCAAGTAAGCTTTTACTGTTAAAGATCGCTGCACGAAGCAAATTTCTGTCTTCTGATTTCAAAAATGTTCCTCTCTTTTACTTAAATTACTTTACTTGCAATTTCTGTTAAGTTAAAACTGATATACAATGAAAATTTAGAAAATTTTCAGAATTTAGATTTAAATTACTTAAATATCAATATGAGTGGAAAAATAAATTGTATTTATTATTAGGTTCCAAACGAATACAATAAATATGCCTTATTATTATTTATTTTCTCTATTTTGAACTGAAATTTCATCATTAAATCTTGTAATATAGTTTAGTTCTTCATAGTTTTTTTTTTTTTTTTTTTTTTTTGTAACTAGTTGTAACTAGTTCTGTAAATTGGACTATTATTTAAAATTAAAAAAGTAATTATTTTCCATGGTTGAGGTAATGCTTATTCTCTCTTAATAAGTACTTCATTTCTTATATTTTAAATTACAATTCTAATTTTTAAGGTTATGCAGTTGTGTATGATGTAATTAGACAGGTGCTTATTTTTTTCCTTAAAATGTGCTTGAAAAGTGTTTATAGATGCTTATTTTTTTAACTAAAATGTGGCTATGAACCCTGGTTAACCTGACATTTACACAAACTGCAGTTAATACAGCCTGAGTTGCTGCTAAATTGTGAGTCTAGTAACAGACTTCTTGTTCAAATTCCAAGTAAACTGAATATATTCACAGTGTAATCAGAGCTGTCTTAAAGTTTGATGCCTGACTAAATACGTGTGAAGAATCAAAGCAAGCAATCTTTACTGATAGGATAATGTAAATAGCAGAATTACAAGGTAGAGTAAATAATCACTATACACTGCCAGTTGCTATCTCTTAAATTTTGAAAGTCCACTTTTATTTAAACTTTAAACTGATTTGCATTCTGGGTAGGTTTATGAAATGTAGAAGTATAGAAGTTTAAATAATATGATAACTCGTTTATTGAAATAAAATCCTATAAGTATACTATTGTTATTTTTTTTATAATGTAAAATATGTGTTTATATTTGAATACTAAGGAAAAAAATAAACAGTCGTTTAAAGAACTAGGAAAAAAATTATTGTTTATTATTATTATTATTATTATTTAGATTTACTGATTACTTACCATTTCGATTAAGCAAAATTTTATTATCCTGGATCTTAATTAATTTCTTTTTCTTCTCTTCCGTTTCTTTCTGAGTCCTACCCCTTTGTTTCTCCCCTTTTTTTAAATTAAAAAAAGTATATTTTGGCTTATCATGTTATTCAAGAATATTTGCATGAGAAGACTCACCTAAATTTAGTACAGTTATTTTCTGTATTCATCATAAATATTTCCTTCCCATAAATTTTTATTATATTGGGTCTTCCTGAAAGTTCTGCAGCATATTAATGATAAATACAAATGAAGCAGTACCAAAACTTATTCTTTGAGTCACAGAAGCATTATTTTTATTCTATGACTTTTTGCCATTTTTCATCAGCTGGAAAATTCCTTTTTTAAAATAATCGTTAAGTTTACTCATGAAGAAATATTGAGGTACTGTTTCATGGTCTCTAGAGAAGTGAACTTGAAGTGACCTGAAGAGATAAAAATACGAGGGGGTCAAGATCTGATGAATATGGGGAGGGGATAGCCCAAAATATCCCAGTCATACTTAATAAGTCTTAATCTAACATCATTGAACTATAGGGCAGAGCATTATCATGATGGAAAACAATATTTCAACATTCGGTCAATTTTGGGGCATTTTGCTTTGATTTGTTCTTTTTAAAACTTTGAGAACAGTATTTTTTCAAATATATTATCTTCTGATTTAGTGGTAACAATTCATAATATGCAATTCCTTTGTAGTCTCACCATACACAAAGCATTAGCTTTTTGGGGATGCAGCCCCTTGATATTACTAAAAGAGGTTTATTTGGCTTAACGCCATGATCTTTTTCTTGTGACATTATTGTAAAGTATCCATTTCCCATCTCCCATAATCAGCTGTTTCAAAAAAGGAGCTTCTGTGTTTTGTTTCAGCTAAGAATCACATACAAAAATTTAAATAAGCATATTCTGCTGTATGGGTAACCATACATTGTAGTGGACGGACATTGTAGTGTAAAGTATGAGGTAACCATACATTGTAGTGGACGTACATTGTAGTGTAAAGTATGAGGTAACCATACATTATAGTGGACGTACATAGCCAGTCTTCTTGAAATGGTCATATATTGAACTTCTTAGAATGGTTAGTATGCATGATAGTTTCTGAACTTGTTGCTGTAGTTGTTTTACTATCTTGCTGATTCTCATAAGCTTTTTGATTCAAACATTTTTTACTGTCGAAGGCAGAGTGGAAATAGTAAACATATTAATAATATAACATCAAAAACTGTTGTTTTAAAAAAGAAACATAAATCATGTGCACACAAATTGGTAATTGTTAGTTTCTCATCAAGGCAAAAATATGCATATTATATATTTTATCAGTGAAGAAACTTAATCATTATCAACAGGTAATTTAATTGAAAAATTGCAGTTTTATGTTTTATACACAGTTTTAAAAAAGTTCTTTTACATATATGTTATTTCTGGAAAAGTAGAGTGCTTCTTTCTTTATTATGAACAATATCAGATTACTATAACAGAGGGATAAAAGTCTTCAAGCCATATATGGTATATTAAAAAATACATTGCCTTTCAAATATTTCTATTTTAAAAATGTCAAAATAAAATTTTGCTTTGGCTTTGTAATCATAGATTAAAAAGTGTTTTTTTACTGTCCCATGAATTGAAATTTTAACACGGAACTTGTAAATCAGACTTTGTTGATGTTCAATTGGTTAGGATGTTGGATGGAAAATCAAATGAAATAGAGAGAAAATAATGTTATGGCCATCACACTTGATTTTCTGATTGTTTAGTTTGGGGAGTTTCAAAACAGTGCGTGCTAGCTTCTGTTGAAAGCAAAATTTAAATTTTAACCTTTTTCCCAACCTAATAAATGTGCAGGTTAAAAACAAATGACATAAAAAGTAGCTGCTTACTTCTGCTTTTTTTTACCCCTCTCAGAAATCCCTCAGTTTTATTAATAGATTTTGTATTCCATGTATAAAATACACTGTTTGCTAAAAGTTAAACTTGCAGTGCAAATTCTGAGCTTTAAAATGTGTGTTACCAATCTGGATGAAAGTCATTATGGGGTGTAGAGTGTAATACGCAGGTATTATATGATATGACCAGTTAGAATTTTTTCTTCGCAAATATGAAAATTAGGCATTACTTGAAAATGATACCTTTCTAAAAGGTTTGAGTAAATGAATTTAATTACTGATGGGAAATTTTCAAAGGTGATTCTGGTTATTTTTTGATTGGATAAAATCAATTGTGGTTCAAAGAAAATAGCTGGATGTGCCTGAGTCTTCCTGAAACAAAACAGTCTGTTTAAAGTAGTCACATTTCTCTTTTCCTCTCTTTCAAAAGCTTACTGCACCCTCTGATGATAATTAGCTAATTGCAATTGATGAATGGTTGTATCTTCTCAAAAAAATGCTTGCTACAATATTTATATCAGTTATTTGCGATTATTGTGCAATAAAGACTGTAAGCAGTATGATCAGGTATTTTGTATCCTTTTTTATGATTTGTATCCTTTTTTCTGTCAGTGCTAGAGGAGCGTGGTTACAGTAGATTTGTTCGTATCTGAATTGGAAAGTAGCTGATTTGACTCATTATAAATGAGATGATAATTTTAAATCTTGAAACAGAAAAAATTTTTCAGAACTTTGAATATTTACATAAAAATGGATACGAACAATTTCATGGTGATTGTTATTTAAATTTGAGCTTATTTAATATTTGTGGATATTACTGCTCTAAAAGAACTATATTATTTATTTATGTTTATGTATGATTCAAACTAAATAGTGTGCAAAACTTAACAAACTCACTTTTCAACGTATAACCTTGAAATTGTCGAAAAAGTTTTTTTCCGATCAATACAATGTAAAGCAAGACAGTAGAAAGGTGATGCATATGCAAATATCAGCACCATAATATCAAAGGTTACGTCAGGGCACAAAAAAACCCAACGAGTTGGTGAACACACAGTGCAAGGCATTAAAAAGAGAGAATGAATGTCCAATTCCAAGTGAATGTGAGATTGTGCATGCAGCATGGTTACAAGAAAACATCAGCTCGCCTTTATACTTGGTAGAATGATTAGCAAGCTTGAGGAGGAGCTGGATAGTTTGATGTCTGATGCCCAAGAATTTGGAATTGATAAAACTGGTGTTTTACAAGCTTGAAAAAGACATCCAAACTACAGGTACAGCTGTGGGAAAAAGGCTGCTGGTGGTTACCTAAAGAAAGCAACGGTGACTGATAATCAATATATCACCCAGCAGGGGGGAAAAACTGAAACCAGACAGCAAGCAACATTGCTCAGCAGTTGTGCACAGTAACTGGACAACTGGTGTCGCATTATATTGTGGCTTGACATCTCATCAATAGCGTCAAGTCCTGTTTACTGTTTAGTTGTTTCAGTCTGAGAAACAATTCTTGGCACCAATTGACATGGATAGAGGCAAGCACACGCTTTCATATCAGTAACATCAGGGGGAAAGAACATTAGGATGGTTCTGGTATGCTTGAGTAGGGAGGCAGACAGAGATGGACAGAGAAGGCTCCCATTTTCGAGAGAGCTTCATTTCCAAGAGATTCTTGCAGTAATGAAGTTATCTTCCCCTCCTGCATCTTTCCCAAGGTTCCATTAGTCCCGAACTTCCTTTTTTTTTTTTTTTTTTTTTTTTTTTTTTTTTTTTTTTTGATGATAGTGCATGGCCACAGTAGATTCATGCTGTTGAAGAGCTCTTGGAAAGTGAAGATATACACAGAATGAATTGACCAGCATTCTCTTCCGGTTTCAATCCCATTGAACATGTGTTGGATTGTAGAGACATTAGGTATTTTTGGAAGCAGGCAAGATGAAAAATGAGCTGATGGCTTCGCTGGGAATTGAACCACGGACCTCTGGAATACCGACCCAGCTTGCAGAACCACTACACTACAAAGGCGCGCTAGGAAGGCAGGAAAAATACCTTATATGCTCCCCCTTTTAAAGGTTGACTGGGGTTTCTAGGGGACCCAATCGCCAAATCCTGGGTGTGGAGAATCATCATCCAACACCCTTTTTACTTTGGGCGCCAGTGTAGAGACATTATGCATTTAGGAAGCAGGAAATATGAAAAATTAACAACGCCTTCGCTGGGAATCAACCGTGGACCTCTGGAATACTGACCCAGCGTGCAGAACCACTACACTACAAAGGCGCACTAGGAAGGCAGGAAAAATACCTTATATGCTCCCCCTTTTAAAGGTTGACTGGGGTTTCTAGGGGACCCAATCACCAAATCCTGGGTGTGGAGAATCATCATCCAACACCCTTTTTACTTCAGGTGCCAGTGTATTTAGGAAGCAGGAAAGATGAAAAATTAACAATGCCTTCGCTGGGAATCAACCGTGGACCTCTGGAATACCGCCCTTCGTGCAGAACCACCACACCACGAAGGCATGCCGAGAAGGTGGGAGAATTACCTTATATACTCCCCCTTTTAAAGGACAACTGGGGCCTTTAGGGGACATAATTGCCAAATCCTTTTAGTTCGGGTGCCACTGTAGAGACATTAGGATTTTAGGAAGTAGGAAAGATGAATAATTAGCAACCGCCCTTCGCCGGGTATCAAACCACGGACCTCTGGAATACCGGTCCAGTTTGCAGAACCACTACACCACGAAGGCGGGAGAAATACCTTATAGGATGTTTTAGGGACATGCCTGGCGACATACTTTACCCTCCTGAGAATACCAGCTGAAGTGGATGCTTCTTGAAGAATGGGAACTTTTACCCAAATAACTGTTCGATAATTGTGTGTTGAGTATTGGCAAACTATGCAACGTAATCGGGGCAGTTAGGGAAGGTCTTATCTTTTACTAAGGCTCTTTGGTTTGTTGCTCTCTCACTTGGCTACGTAATTTTTTGTACCAATGCCATTTTGTCAGTGAAGCCTTTTTCTATTCGTCTCATATTATATGCGTCCTATTTTTAGTCCATAGGAACAATTTGCCCAGAAGAACTATTAATTTCGTTTTGGCATTTTGTGTTGATTCACTTTTCAAATTATTGCCACCAAATATTAGAGCCCTGTATTATATTTAAAAAAATTAAATAATGAAGAATCTGCATAAATGTATGTATGTTTCTTGCATTTTGATAAAACACCGGTACCTAGAGCCATCAAATAACATACGTTTCCACCCGAATATGGGCATGTGGAAGCCCAAATTTGGAATTTATTATCTATTTCATATTTTGTAAAACTTTAATGCATTTTTGATTAACAAACTTAATGATTTCAAAGCGAGCAATGGCAATACTGTAAGGGGGGAAAATCATTATCTCCATCACGCAGGACTGTATTTTAGAAATTCTAAAAATATGCTCATTTTAAAGTTATTTTGCAGTATTGCTGCTGAACTGAATTTTATGGTTTAAGTGCAAAGAACATGATATGTAATAAATAAAGGTAACACACAAAATGTTGAAAAAATGCCCTTTTGGGAGTAATGTAAAAGTCTGGAAGCTTTCCACCTTTCCCTGCCTATTTTTTTACTACTGTACTTTCCTCATCGTTTAAGTACTACATTATGCTTCTGTAGTATGAATTTCATGTCTCCTAATTAATATTTTATGCAGAAAAACTGCTTATGTTTTGCAGACTCATGTGAAATACAGAACTTGTAGTTATTTACATTTAGATCATCATATATTTCATTTGTTAACAATGTAAAAAGTTTTAATGCATTATTTTCTAATTTTATGTTAGGTTTTAGCAACGGGGCTGAGTGCTTTATATTCAGTACTTCCTAGGAAATTGCCACGTGTTGCTGAAGACTGGCATAAATTTACAGCTGAAGACATTGCTGAGATGCCAGAACTTGCAATGTTTCTGAATTCTTTGGAATTTTGTAATGCAGTTATTCAGGTTATTAAATTTTTGCTTATAAAGACATTAACAATTTTTAGATTTACCAAGTACAACAAGCTTTTAAATATTAAAATCTCTTTTTAGAGCAAGTTCTTAAATGTAAAGATTTTTAAAAGTAAGTAAAACAGCAATCTAATTTTTGCAAAGATTTTGAATAAAACCATATCAATTTCAAGCGTGATCAAGCATAGGTCCCTCTTCGTCAGGAGGGGAAGGGGAGTCTGCAAAATGAAAGGAACAACTGTCTTATGTCAGAAGGAATGGGTGGAACAAAGCAACTGTGAGGCTAGTGTCATCTGTTAAAGAAAATAATAATGAAATGTGTTTCTAAACCCTCCAAAAGGACTAGAATTGAATTAAAATCCGTTAACTAAAGATGATAAGTTTTTGTAAATGTGAAGAGCTTGAAGGAAATCTAATTTACCAAAGGAAGAACTTTTATGCATATTTTTTGCAGAACCAGTTAAAACTGTGATTACTTTTCAACTATGATTTTGTGGCAAAAATTTGTTTATTTCTCCTTTTCAGGCATAGATCCATGTTTCTTGGCTTGAAGTTTTAATGCTTTTTAAAGTACACTATTAAGATATGCTATAAATCATCATTTCTGTTATCCCTTTGAGATTATGAAATGTGTAATTTAAATTTGTTGATTATTCAATTTAAAGAGAAAATATAAAACTCTGCATAGGTTAAGTCATGTATATACATAAGTTTCGTAGACAGCTTTATTTTCATTTCCCCTGAGTTCATTGCAGACTGTAGTTGTATAAAAAATTTAGATATGCTTTCTAAAAAGTGTAAATAAAAATATGTATTGTAGTTTTAAAGAAATAAGTCTTGCAAAATATGTAACAATAATACTCCTGTTACCAGACCTGTAGTAACTTATTTGTTTACTACTATTTTATCTTAATTAAAAATATTCATATATTTATATTGTAACCATATAAATAATCAAACTAGCACTTGCTATAATCACTTTAAAACTTCTATGATATAAATGGTAGATTTAAATATAGGTTGCACATCCAATGGTTCAAGAACAGCTGATGGAATACATGTATCAAGGGTTTTTAGTTCCAGTTTTAGGACCTGCTTTACATCAGGTATTATTTAAATGAAATATTTCAGTTATACAATTTTAAAAGTTGCATTTGTAGCCTAACTTATGAGATTGCATGTTTATTATAAGGTTCCAGATTTATATCCAGTAGAGAGAAATATTTTAAACTTTGGTGAAAGCTTAGTAAGGACTATATTTACATGTTATTCGCTGCACATTTTCATACCATGTTTCAAAATAATTTCTATATATTCTGAAAAGCAGCGTAATCCTCGATAAGCAATAAAATGTCTTCATTAATGAACCTTTGTGTTTGCCATTATTTGAAAGTTGAAGCTATCCTAAACAAAGTTATTAGTAGAATATAATTTTGCTTGCTTAGTATTATAATTTATGTTATCCTTACATATACTAGATTAATTTTCGGATTACATGCTCTGCCTAGACAAGTTGCTGGCACTACATGGCCAATGCAACCTTAGAACAGTTCTGGGGGTTGAACCCTCTTCCCCGCACCCTGAAGATATCAGCTTTAATCGCCATGTATTTGCTGCCTGCCCGTCACTGAGGGACATTATCCAGCAAACCCAGGGTGTTACCCCCAGGCTACTAGAGCCATCCTGCTCTAGGACACGTCAAATAGTTTACCTTTTATTTTGTAAATCTGTGCATATTTCTTAAAATTCTAAGAAATACAGGTATTGTCTGTTGTATGTTGAGATTTAAAAATGTCTAGCAACAGGCTTATACTAAGAGAAAAAATTACTGCTGTAAAGAAAAGTGCTTATTTTTATTTCTGAAAAAATAATTTAGTGACCTAAATGACAGTGAATAGTGGCCACGGGGCGGGAGCAAATTTTAAATATGTATGAAAAGAATCAAACTGATCTACCATGTTGCTTGTCTAAGATATTTATTTTCATCCAGATACATGTACAGTTATTAGAAAGCTATGCATGAAACAAATTTTATTACTAGACTTTATGTTATGAAAGATGTTTTAAATGAGCCAAATAAAGGTCTTGCATTTATACACAACATTTTTATTGCCAAAATTTAACTATGCTGCATGAAATATGATAAATACACAATTAGCAATTTTTTTTATATGCTGTAATGATTTGGTAGTAGCTTCCGATATTGATGTTGAAAAAGGTAGAAAAATATTCCTACGTATGACTGCATTCCTTGAATGTATCCAGATAGTGTCAGAAGACAGAAAAGTATTTTCATTTTGTATTTGATCTTGAAATTTACTTGCCTAACTTAATAAATTTTATTTTTATGATATAAAACTATTAAACATTTTTAAAAGGTTTCTGAAATAGTATCCATTTCTGTGGTCACATCTTGGGTTTTATGTCTAGTTCAATTTTTTTAAAAAATGTTTTTGTAAAAAATTTTCAGTGTTTATCTGTTATAATCATTAAAAATATTTGGACCAGCATGGTTTAAAGTGAATAAACATTGTTATGAACAAATGTATTTTATGATTCATTTTTCTGCCTACTGAAATTCACAGATTTCAGAATATAAACCATTCGTAAACTTAAGGGGGAAAAAAATGCAGGTGCTTTGAATTATGTTTGAGCATAAGGTTAACTTAAATTTTAAGAAGATTAGAACGAAATTTTGTAAAAATTATTAAAACTTCATTTTTTCTGTATGAAATCATTTCCTGTTTAATTGAAGTTTGCTTGAAACATTTTACATATTTATTTTTAATATTGTGAATGTTAATATGAAAAACTTTGTCACCTTTTGTATATGTCACTAAATAAGTACAAGTTTTTTGATTTTTTTTTTTTAAATCTTCATTTATATTGTAATAGGATTGGAGGATTAAATTTATACATATGCATGGAAAAACATATTTGTAACATGCACTCTTTCTGTCATCTGTTTATTGATGTAAATTTGATTTTGTTGTTATATTTTATAACCTATAACATAAAATAAAGTAATTGCACCCTATTTCTCTCTATTCTCCACTTGTTGCTGTGGTGTTTGTATCGTGTAACCCGGAAACCAGGAAGCTGTAGCAGTGCCTGTCGACAGGCTTGAAAACACTACAAAATATTTGGTCAGTACGCAGTTGCTCTTCCTCATTGTGGCTTTGGACTTGCGGTGTTTGTTTGACCTGAACATTTATTCTGTCAATTAACCAGCATTCTTAGCACTTTCTTCTCCCTGTGCATGTTCATGATGCACGCCATGAAAGATTGCATGGAATTCTATTTGATTTGGGAAAACTAATGCTCTTTGAAGTAATTTTTCTTAGTGTAGAATAAGTTAGTTTCTGGGGTATTTTAATAATTTGCTAATAGTTAGTTGCTTTATCTTTAATTTTTAACTGTAGCATAAAAATATGTTGTAACTATATTTGTACATGATTATGATTTAATTGTTGAGTTAATTTAAGTAATAAAATTTAATATGTGTTCAAAGTTTACATGACATAACATACTCATTTTCAGAATGTTAACTGTTGCTAAAAGCATAAAAATATTCTTTAAAATGTTATCATGCTAATTCACCATTAACCATTGTGTCACCAAACTACCTGCACAGCTTTAGAATGTTTTATCTGAAATATACTTTACTATATAAGGTTTAATTTATATAATATTCTGAGTTTATTCTTGTATAATAAGTAAGTGAAGAAGTTATAAGCTATATTCATAATTTAATACATTTTAGGATTTTTTTTTTAAATTACCATTTTGCAAAAGTTTTTGTATTGAAAGAAATAAATATCAAATTTTAATATATTTTATTATTTTTTTCTAAAGAAAATTTATGAATTTGTTATTTTCTGTTATTTTCCTTTCATGCAAAAGGGGGCTTATTATTTAGTTAGCCTATGTAATAGCAACCAAAGAATTTTGTGAACCATTTTATTTTACTTCATTTAGTTTTCAGAGTTAAATCACTAAATGGGATCAGTATTAATATTAGGTAAGATGTGAAATACAATTTATTTTTAAATGTTTCCTATTAATCTTAATTTGGGCTGACCATAATTCCATCAAAAATAACATGCAGTATTTCATAAAATGTGTGAAATTTAGAAAGTTTTGTGTATATGAAAGTGATGGACTTAATTCTTCTCGACCCCTTTAATCTGTTGTTGATGATCTAGACTCGAACATCTTCATGTTCTGGCATACTTATTTTTCATATTTAATTTTTTTTGGATTAATTTCAGCCCCCCTTCCCAAGATTAATTTAAAAAATTTTTGTTTTCTGCATTTTGTCATAAAATTTATCACATTCTGTGTTAAATTTTGTTTAATATTTACATGATTTTTCATTGATTTGATGCTTAACTTTTTGTTTACTCAATTTGTGGACTAAAATCACTTCAAAAAATGTGCGGGTTTTTTTTTTTTTCGCCTTTCTTTTTTCTCTCTCCCCCTCCATCATTTTTTTATATCTATATATATTGGAGAATTAAAAAATGCACTTTTTCTTTCTAGAAAATATTTTTTATATAGATTTTTATCATGAGAAACTAAGTTGCCAGAAAAATCAATTTCACATGTTATCACCAAAAAAAAAAAAAAAATCTTTTTTTAAATAAATTTCAGTCTAATTACAGTTAATTTCTATTTATTGCATAATATAAAAAAGTAAAATGTATAAATTTTAAGAAGCACTGAGGGAAAAATACCTTAGAAATGCAGTTTAGTATGATAGAGATCAAAACAGGGTTCAAGGCAAAGTCCAACTTCACAGTCTTTGCACCAGATTCAATAAATCTAATTATTAATCTAATCAATAAATCTTAATTAATAATTCAATAATTAATTTAAATAATCAAGATAATCGCTGAATGTTTTCTAGCAGCCATTTCTATAAGAAAAAAGTGGCAAAAAATGAAGTTTGTGAGATAATACCACGTGCCTTCAAATGCCACAATTTAGTGGACAACTAACAATATCGGTTGGCCAAAACGTAAACTAAACGTCCAATACTGTATATAATTTATTTCAAATGGTTAAACGGGGAAAAAAACAGGATGCGCTCCTCAATAAAGGAAGAAAAACACATTCTCGCGGGATGAGCAGATTTTGCTACATTCGAGTTGTCTGTGGAAATTGCAGGATGAGCAGCCAGAAGGTTAACCCAAAATTCTCCATAGACTGCATGCTGTTATGTATAAAAAATGTCATTTCAATTAATTGCCACAATATAATGAAAAACAAAAGCCTAAGGGGATTGTGATATGCGCATACTGCTGTTAGCAAGGACACATGGTAAAAACTAACAATATAGAACAGATGCATAAGTATTTTCAACAATGTTTTTTTTTCCCTCTATATTATTGATTTCAGCATATGTTCAAATGAATTTATAAAAATAGATAGAATTGGGATATTTATTGAAATCTTGAGATTGAGGATGTACAGTAACAAACTTTAATGTATGTTTTATCTGACTGTTATAGCAAATTTTAAGTCAGTGAACAAAGTTTACAAAATTTGTGCCATTTTTTGAATATGTGCCTCTAAATTATAGAAACATCAGATGTTCTTTTTCATAAAATTGTAACAGTGTTAAATTATTTAATATCCAGTTTTATCCTTTTAATTTTATCTTCCTTTATTATGTTATGTGGTAGATGTGGAATCACCTATGTAAAATACTATTTGCTTGCATGGCCAATATAAAATAGTTACTATTAAAAAATATATATAATGATTTTTAGTTAGTCCCACTAGTGTAATTTCATAAAAATATTGAATAATTTATAATAATAAACTGAAAGTATTGCTTTTTTGATTACACTTATAAACTTTTTTGATTTGATTGATTAAATAATCAATCATTTCAGTCCATTGTAGATTTTAGATGAAATGGAAGTAATATATTGAGCTGTAGTGAATATATAATACAGTCAAAAGTCGTTAATTCGGACACCCATAATCCGGAATGATCTATAACCTGGACCTCAAAGCTAAAATCTTTCTGCGCATGCGCCGCATTGACGCATGCGCATAGGCGTTTTACTCGTGCGCTCAAGACATTTACGACTGCGCATATGCGTCTGCGCAAGTGCAGAATACGTTTTCGCGTGCGCGTTTAATGTATAACGGACGGTATAAACTAAAATTATCTAATTATCTATTTCAGTTAATGTTGATGATTGCGTTGTTCCTTAATCTTCGAATTGGATCCGGCTTATTATTTTTTGCAGACTGTAAGAGCAATTTTCTAAAAGTAAGCTTGAACTTTTGATTATGTCAAATAGAATTTCCGATGCTGGAGCTCCCAAAGGATCTAGAAAACGAAACTATGTTTCGATGTCCATCAAACAAAAAACGAATTGCTACAAAAAATGGATAAAGGCATGTTCTTTCTTTATCTAACCGTTCCGAAATGGGGGGGGAGACGTCCCAGCGCGCAATGAACTGGAAGTTGATTTGTCAACACTATCGTTATCTTCAGAGCAGATGTTTTTATTTTATTCGGCTTATAATTTTTTACTAAATGTAGTATTTAATTTCGATGTACTCCGTCTTTGATATGATTTAAATCAAATTCCTTGTCATTATAAATACCACGAATACAAATCAAATAGTTTTCTGGTTGCAATTTTCTAATTTCGGCTCTGCGTAAGGTATGCTTTACGCATCCGCACGTTGAAAGAAATGTTTAATAAAGTAAACAAATAAATATTAGGCTTCTTTTTTGGTAAATTTTGATACCCTTTAGATCATAATTGCTCATTATTTTATAAATTACGGTTTCATATTTTTAATTTTATAATTTCTGCATGCCATCTTACCAGATTTAAACTGATGATCTATAATCCGGAAAAATCGATAATCCGGAATCGCAGAAGTCCCGACGAGTCCGGATTAAAGACTTTTGACTGTATAATTTTTAATATATTGTATAGTTATACTCTGGATTGGAACGAAGAAAAATGTTTTAAAGCTTTTTATTTTCCAGAGCATAAAAACATCTTATTGTTTAGCATTTAACTATAGAGAAATAAATATGGATTAGTTTTATTTTTTCCTTCAGATCTCCTTAGTTATATTATTTAGTTTGTTGTTGTATATTTTTTAGTTAATTGCAATATTGATGCGACCTCAAATAGTGATTGTTCTATTATTTTTAATTTTGTTTTCATTGAAAAATATGATGATAGAGACACAATAATTATTCTGTAGCAATCGTCATACATATTATTTCTGTACTGCCTGTGCAGTCAAACATGGCGAATATGTCTTAATCCCTTAAGAAAAAGCTCCGGGAGACCGAAGCTCAGTAACAGGACCAGACCCCTGAAATGGATCATCGTCATGGGCCCACTCATTTTTAGCAGTTAAGCCTAATTTAAAAAAAAAGTATAAAATCAGCATTTTGATATTATCAAACTCAATTTTTGAAGTTGCGTATTTAACGCACTTGTTTTTAATGTGTATTAATATAAAGAATATCACATTAATAGAAATAAATTAAACAGGCTAAATACTAAAATCATAACTATACACACAGAAATAAATACTATAAACATGAAAAAAAGTACAAATACGAAATTTAAAAAAAAAAAAAAAAACTAAAGAATTACCTGTAGGTGCTTAAATTCAATTTAAAAAGTCTGCTGTTTGTGAAATAATTCAAAACAAAGATCAACACACAGTCCTACATTGCATATTTTGAATTCAAAATACGTTGTTTGCTTTTCCTTTTCTTTGATTTTTATCGTACACAGCGCATCTTCTCCTACCTTTATTACCTTTTTCATCGATGTAAATTTTCGGAAACTGTCTTCCAGTTAGATGGAAAGGTGGATTGTCCGGTGATTTTGGACAAATTTATTAAGTCAGATCTCTTCGCCATGGCTAAGGAATGAAACTGAATGTAACCCCAACACATGTCCCAAAACTTCTTCAAAAGACGCTGAGAAATATTTCATCCTCAAACCCTGTGTGACATCAGGTTTATATTAGAAAACTTCCTGTTTTTCTAAATCGAAAACAGTGTCCACTATGAGACAGAAAGTGATCAAGAAAAGACCCCCACTAGCGTGATATCCGTTGCTGATCATGTCAATATGTACATTATATATAAAGTAAATATGTTATATTCCAAAATATAATGCCTGTGTCATTATATATAGTGATCATTAAAGGCATTATATATAATAACATATAAAATCGAGTAAGAAAAACAAAAACGCTGGCTCTTTTCTGAGAAATGCGAGCGCGTCGAAAAAGCTGATAGTCTTTCCCCTAATAATGTTGTAATGTTACTTTTCAATTAACCAAGAAAGCTTATGTTAAGTTTCAAAATAAATAGAAAAACAAAACAAAACAAAAAATCCTAACAAAATAAACAAAAACAGCTGTACCCATTTAATTCACAGTTGCACTTATAAAGAGCCGTAATTCCCAGTTTGTTTATTTCAATAAATCTATGAAAACCAAAAGCACAGAACAGAAATTAATGCCAGTACGTGAAGTTCGAATGCCGTATGAATCAGCCCATGTGAAAACAATTACCACTTAGCTCAATCTACTGGCTTTTTAAAATTCAAATAAATCATTCCGTTTTAATATTACGTATACGTGACGCTGGGCTGGTAGGAGCAGAATCGTTGCATCACATGTACGGGATCCTGGGCTGGTAGGACTGGAATCGTTGCGTCGCGTATACTCGATGCAGGTTCTGAACTGGTTAAAGAGCATTGAAAAAGAAGAAGAAAATAGCGTAATGATAATCATAAGATATGGGATAGGCTTAATGGATTATCAAAAATACAAATGAATTTTTTTGAGAATTGCTAGCACCCGGCTAGCTGGTCCAGATAATTGCATTTAAAGACTTTATCACAGCCTAAAGAAAAGATTTGCCTTTAAAAAATGTAAAAGGTCATGAAATTTTATTTAAAAAATTATGTTTCGGATATACCATGACATTATAAAGTTTTTTTATAAAGGAAAAAAAAATTGCAAGTATTCATAATAATTATCAGTTAGCTATATTATGAATTAAATGTTTATATTATGTTGCTGTTGTTTCTAATGTTCACTTGTCTGATGTAGTCAGCACAAGCTCACGAAATTCTCGTGGCAAGGAGCGCTAAATATGCCTAAAATTGGCAACAGCCTTAAGCACCATACAGGTAACAGTGCGATTTAGCTCAATTCCACCCCTAATTTTGATGGAGAGCCCTCTGGGGGAATGGTCCGACGGTCTCCCATCCCTCTCCCCTTCCACCAAACTATGTGACAGGACTTTTGGCTCGCTGCATATTTAGAGTGCCGCCATGCCGCACTGACAGTATTACATTTACAAACACCCATGCCTTCTCTGAGATTTGAACCCAGGCCCTTCGGCATGGCAATCAGCGACCCTAACCACTATCCCGGTTGGCCATTGTTTTTATTATTAGATACCTAATAATTTTTAAAAAATGTTAACAATGCATTCATTTCTTTTAAATCATTAGGTATTGTTACGAAGTGCCCAGGTGCAGTAAGGTAGCTTCGCAAAGCAGGTTTGGAGTTGCAAAGCAGGTTTGGAGAAAATGGCAAGGAAAGTCAGGGTTGTCACATTTGGTGAGAAATCGCCCATTTGGCAATAATATTGGCAGTATGCTATGGACGGATGGAGACCCTTCTGGAACGAGTTCTTATTGATTTAGCCCAGAGTGTTCTCGAACACGAGCCAAAAGCTATATAAACCCTGCTGGTATGTTGAGTGTGGTGTCCATTAAGTTAATAGTCGGTGCTTAGTTCCTAGTCGAGTCAGTTAAGAGTCAGTGAGTGAGTGTCTCGTAGTCTAATGCCGAGTTGGTCGTCGAGTACATCGAGAGAGTCTCTTAGTGTATTGCAAATTAGTGAATTTTTGAGTTTTACTTAGAGTGTGTTGAGCTCGGTGAACGACCAATCTGAATTGGGAGCTGTACTCTAGTGTATTGTTGAGTGCATTGCGAGTTCTAGCGTGGAGAGTTCCGAGAGCGACCGAGCAGAGTCGGGAACTGTACTGTGGTGCTTTGCTGTGAAGCTATCTTCACCGTTATAGCCTGGTAGTCTGAAGGCTGTGTTGCTGATTGTTCTAGCGTGCTTATAGAATTTTTTCGATGACTGTAAACGTGTTGGAACTGTCTTGAATAATACTGCCTAATAAATTGTGTTTTGATACTTTATCCAGTGTCGCTGTTACTCACTCCAAATCCACGAACCCGTATGCAAAGAAAAACGTAACAGTATGTTAATCAATAGTAGACAGATTATATAGTAAAGATAAATTAAATAATTCTAATGAATGGCAATGCACTTTTGCTTGAAAGATAAAATTATTCTCTTTTGAGCAGTGATAACTCATGGTTTTAAAACTGCTGAGCTTTTGATTAAATTTGTAAAGTAAATATTGTATGTTTTACTGATTGTTGGAATGGTGGCATGTAACAGATCAAAGTATTTTATTTGAGGCTGTGGCAATACATTTCATATAAGTTGCCAAGTTTATTAATAAAAAATTCATTAAATTTGGATAAAAAATGTAAAAATCCGGAACATTTCAAAATTTGGACTTCAAAGAGCACACACTTAGGTGTGGAACTATGTATATTCAAAATTTGATGGCTCTGCATGCCACCATATTTCTACTGTATGATGAACATGCGTAGAGATTTTTCACTTTTATTATATATTTAAAATAAGTATATTTGAATTGTAATGTTTCTTTGAAACGTCTAAGATTTTTTTAAGTACTGTATAAATGTTTCTCAGTATGCAAGATTAAGAACTAGAAATATTTGAAAACTAAAATTTTTAAAAAGTTACTAACACTTTAATACATTTTCTGGTTATCAGTGGTATAGAAATGTATAAAGCATTTTTCAAATTCCTAAATAAATTAGCTTCATTAATTTAGACTTTTGACATTAAAATGCAAATGACTTAACTATGGCAAAGCACTCAAGGGCTATCTGCTAAAGAAGAGGGACATGGAGGACTTTCTAAGAAAAACTGGCTCACATGCATGTTACACATGGTTAAAAACCCTGAAAATGCCCATGTAACAAACCCATTTGCCAGGGTTCAAACCTTGACTTGAACTGACATTTTTCTCTGACGTTACCACTCGGCCACTAGTAAGCTCAAATTTGTCATACATATAAACTAATTTATAATTCATTAAAATATCAATGAGAGCAATGAATGTTAGTAAAAATAAATAAATAATTTTAAAATTTATTAATATTTTTCATTGCTTTTTATATATCACATTAGTAAAAAAAATAATAGACTGATTTTGTTTATTTTAAATTTGTTTTAATTTTTTATATATATATTTTTATTGTTAAATTTTCTTGTACATGGAGATAACTTTTATTCTTTGTACGTTTTATTTTCTCATTTTTATTCAAAGTTTAAAATTTCATCGATTCATAGTATTACGAAATTTTAATATTTACACATGATCTTTTAATCTATGTTAGTTTTATTCCAGTTTATATGTGAATTTGCTTACTGTTCTCTGATTCTCTTCATTCATTTTTTTAAGGTATTGTACTATTTTGAGAATACCTTGTATCCACATATAATTAATGCAAGCAAAATACCAAAGTACAACTCAAATGCCATGTATTATTTAAAATAAAGAATGTAATGTGAAATTTTGAAGTAAAAAACATTATCCTTCCTTTGTCAGATTTAAAGTTTCCAGACACACATTCTTGCATATATATATCCAATAAAAATGAATATGAAAATTCTGGGTAGTGAACAAAGATGAAAACATATCAGCCTTTTTCTTAAATTTTGGGTAACTGTAAATGTACGTTTAAAAGTGAAAAATCCCAGAAAGGCTTGTAAGGTATTTTATGTTAGTTAATGCACTTTTATGATCTTTGCTATAGCTGCTCCTTTTCATTAGCTTTCACTACAATGAATGAGCATTTTGAATGTTTAAATTGAAGTTTATGATCATTCACACTTTGAATTCGCATACCTACCTCTACTAAGTTAATGTTCCAGTATTATCCATTTAACTAGCTCGTACGATTACAAGTTTTGAGCCAACATTTATTTAAGCAAAAGTGTTTAGTACCAGGCTATGAACCCACTTTAAATTATAAAATTTAATGTTATTTTAATATCTACAAGTGGTGGAGTTTTATTGTATGTATAATTTATGCCTTCTCTAAAGTTCAGGCTGAAAGAAAAAGGTTTAGTTAAAACTTTCATAGCCTTTGGCCTATTTTCACAGAAAGAATAATAACTTACTTGGTAAATATTTCATGTCATTTTATTGATTATTTCTTCTGATTTATTTATTTATTTTATATTTCATGCCTTTTTATCGGAGTTGCTAATATCACGATATCCATATAGTTAAAAATCTAAGCATACATTATATTAAAAATCTTTGCTGTTATATTGAATTATATTTATTGCTATTATATTAAAAATCTTTTCATGTTTTTAAAGTGTTTTAACCTGATGCCCATAAAAATATCAAAGGCATTATTTCATCCAAAAAACGTGTTATTCAGTAGGAAATACTTTCTGTTTATTATTGTTGTTATTATTATTATTGGTTAAAAAGGTGAAATGAAAAGATGTGTTATAAAAGTTTAATGTCATAATTTTCAAGATAAAGCCTCTTCTCGTGCCATAGCTTTATTTTGTGTTCTCATTTTAAACAGGAGAATAATTTTAAGGAAAATTTTAAAAAAGAAATCTGGTTTGATTTGGATTTTAGTGATCACCCAAAAGAGCTCTTTTAAATGTTAATATGAATTATCAGTAGAGATTATTAGTAGATGTGGCCTAAGTGGAATAGCGAAATAGGATATTAGATGAATACACATGTAAACTAACATGAGAATGTTGTATATCTTCTGTATATTTAAAAAGTAAAAAAATATATATATAATGTAATTTTATAAAAAAAATTTTAATGCTTTTAATTAGATATATCGTGAATTAAATGCATTTGTATTTAAATCAATCAGATTAAAAAATAAGAAAACAATACTTTTATGAACTGCATCTATTATTTTAAAAGAATTTAGTTTGTTCATTAGTAACAAACAGACTAAATATGAAAGAATAATACCTTATGTTTGCTGTAAAAAAGCTTGTACCTGAAGATTCCCATATTGCAAATATACATGTCAAGGAAATCTGAAAGATCAAAGATGTCCGTCCTGTTTTCATAATCGCCTTAGTTTCAGAAAGCAGTTTTACAGAGAAGATAGGGCACACACCTATATAATAGTTCAACTTCATATTATCACCATTCATGTGCAATGCAACAAATTTATGTTAAAAATACGAGTATATCTGTAATAGCAGAAAAAGTGTTTCAGAAATCACTGTAGGTGATATAATGTAGATATGTGTGTATGGAACACTGCCAATAAACATATACAAAGAGGGGAAAAATACCAAAGAGTAATCACATATTTTGTGGCCAGTTTTTAATTGTAAAGCTAAAGGTGCAAAATGCTGTTAGAGTGAAATAATATGTAAATGTTTATTTACCGCCTGTGCTAAAGAAATGATGCCAAAAGTGATCCAGAAATTGACCTTTGAGAATTATATTTGCATAATGACAAGGCTCGTTTGCACTGCACATTGCTTAAACAAGCGTAAAAGTTTTGCTTCAAAAGTAGCGATTCTACATTATGTACTTACCATATTAAATTAATTTAGACTTAATAGATTATGTTTGTTGTCTGAGTAAAGGTCAAGCTGTGAAAAAGGAAGTTTTTATTACCAAACAAAGCCATAGCAGCTTATTGAACAATTCTAAAAAAACATTAGACAGCTGCAGTGAATTGGTTTCAACATTAATTTTTTGCCCATCTACTCCCCCCTTCTATTATAAAACAGTACACAAGCATCAACTTGACCCAGATTTATTTTTCAAATCTTATGCATTTAAATTATATTTAATAGTGGAAAATATTATATCATTTCTTTGAAATGTACTAAGGTCAGTCAGAAAGTTAGTTGCACCCCTCTGTAAAAAATTTCTGTCAACTGCTATTTTGATGAAACTGTCTGGCAACACTTCAGACATTTAGCTGTAGCGTATGACGTAGCGGCTTTCATGAGGCAATTTTAGTTTGTCCGATAATCAGTTGTAGGCTTGTCTGGGCAGCTGCAAGTGGCATCCAAATTGGAAATACATGCAGTGATTCGTTTTTTGTAGGCGAAAAGATGTAACTGCCGTGAAATTTATTGGAATTGCATGAAGTTTATGGTGACAATACAATGTCACCATAAACTTCATGTCAAGCTATCACGAAGAGGTGTGACATATTTAAGAACCGCACGTTCAGATATTGACGACACTGAGCGCGAGGGAAGACCATAAATTGCCACAAATTCTGAATTGCTGCTCACATGAATGAATGCATTCTTGCAAACAGATGCATAACAATAGCCGAAATCTCTAATGAACTAGATATTTCTGGAAGTGTGCATAAAATTGTTGCTGATCAGCTTCAATTTTATGAAGTTTGTGCTCTATTTGTGCCTCGTCTACTGACGGAGGAACATAAAGGGAAGCATTTTGAAAGTGCTTTGAAATTTCTGCAACGTTACCGAAAGAAAGGAAATGAATTTTGTCCCAAAATTGGGATCGGAGATGAGTACCAGTGCTCGCCTTAGCAAAATGCAGCTCCCTCGAGTGGAAACATTCCACTTCCCAGACTCGAAAAAAGTGTCGAACTGTTCCATCTGCGGGAAAGTTGATGCTGAAACTGTTTTTCGACAGAGAAC
Organism: Stegodyphus dumicola; assembly: GCF_044657685.1. NCBI lineage: Eukaryota > Metazoa > Arthropoda > Arachnida > Araneae > Eresidae > Stegodyphus > Stegodyphus dumicola. The sequence continues at coordinate 45,238,560 of NC_140776.1, forward strand.
GTTTGGTGCATACAGTGTTCATGCCAAAGGGTGCCACAATTAATGCATGTTCTTATTGTGAAACACTAAAACGATTGCAACAGTCACTTAAAAATCGACGGCCAGGTAAACTGTCGAAAGGCATTGTGCTCTTGCATATGACAATGCAAGACCGCATGTAGGAAAACAAACCTGCAACCTTCTGAAAAAGTTTAAATGTGAAGTGTTGGATCACTCTCCTTATAGCACACACCTTACACCATATGATTTCCATGTTTTGGGTCCCATAAAAGCAGAACTTTCAAAGTGACGATACCACTCGGACGACGAGACGACAACGGCAACCCAAGAATGGTTATCGGGCATTGGACGGAATTTCTTTGCAGAAGGCATCGAAAATTTTTTATCACGCCTTTACAAGTGCTTAAATAACAGAGATAATTACGTTTAAAAGTAGATTTTGAATGGAAGTTTAAGATACAAATAAAGTTATGGTAAAATTTCTCTCATATTTTGTTTTCTTAAGGCAGTGCAACTAACTTTTTGACTGACCCTCGTATGTACATAAACAGAAAACTGAGAATTCAACATTAATTTTTCACCCTTCTAGTCCCCCCTTCCATTATATAACAGTATACAAACATCAGCTTGATCCAACTAAAGTGACCCAGATTTATTTTTGGAATATTATGCATTTGAATTATATTTAATATTGGAAAGTATTAAATAATTTCTTTGAAATTTTACGTACATCAACAGGTATAAAATCCTTGAGTCCCAAATGAGTAGCTCTTGAAAGTGTTAAATATATTTATTTGGTTCCATATCTCTTATAATTCAAGATTTATTTGTACTAAAAAATGTTGATTTTTTTTAGATTATTTTTGTTTGGTGATTTTTTGCTTAATTAAAATCTTTATTCTTGTTTCATTGTCCAGAGCTTTCCTGTTTATTGTAAACATATGTGTATTTGGGCTTATACGATATTTCAAATATGAAAATCTGTTTTTAGTTCTGATTATTTATCAGCATTCTTTATTTTATTTTAATTTAGTATTTTATCTTAGATCAGTGCCTATCAGTTTTATTATATTGCTTTTTTTTATGAACTCTATTGTAAAGGAGATTGCAGCCCATTGAAGAAATATGAGGATAATGTGTAAAATATAGAATTATTGTGTTTTATGCAAATATTTGCAAATGTTTGGAATTGCAGCATAATAGCAAATTTAGTATGCAAGCTGTGCTTTTTAAATTTTGCATTAAAATGTGGCTGCTGAAGTAACCATGAAGTGCTGGAGCCACAATTCGTATGCACAAACTTCATGCATCTTCGTAAAGTCTTAGTACAGTACTATGAAAATTTTGAATGTAATCTCATTGTTGAACATATGGTTGATAGATTTTTCTTTCATAAAACTACATTTTATATTAGATAGTATGAAAGCTGAGTAATATGTGATCATGGTTTTGGTAGATTATACAACTATTACCTATGAGATCAAAAAACCAACAGCATTAAAAAAATGTTAAGAGAATTATTTTGTGCATTTTGAGTAGCAAAAGTAGTTAGTATTGCATAAAATATATTATTAGTCTGCTTATTTATCTTCTGATGTCCAGTCCTGTGTATCATTAGGACAGCGCTAATGATACACAATGTTCTGTATATTTATATATATGTTCTGTATATTTTTGGTTCTATTGTTGTGTTTGTTTTTAAAATCTGACAAATTCGAATCAGGCATTTTTGGAATGAAATGAGTATTAAAACTTGATACATTATTAAAAAAATGTTAAGAGAATTATTTTGTGCATTTTGAGTAGCAAAAGTAGTTAGTATTGCATAAAATATATTATTAGTCTGCTTATTTATCTTCTGATGTCCAGTCCTGTGTAGCATTAGGACAGCGCTTAACTTCTTTTGCCTTTTGAATTAAGTTTTTTCCATACACAGCATGAGTTATTGGCTTTTTAACTTTTCTGTACAGTCCCTTCATGAAGTATGTACTTCATTATGGTGCATTACAAATTACCAGAAATGAATTGGAGAAATATTTAGAACTGCATGGTTAACTATTTTGCAAATCAGCATTCAAACTTTCTTTTAGTTGTGTTGTGCAATGTATACATAGTGATTATTGTTTGCTCTTTTCACAAATTCTTGCAGTTTTTCATAGTTGAGGACATAATTTTTTTCTCTAAAAGAAAGGAAAAAAATTGTTTTAGAAATGAGTCTTTAATAGATTTCTTCATTTGGTAAGCATTATCTGGAATTTTTTATCTGAAATAAAATATATATCATAGTACTTCTTTAATAAAAATAATTCTCATTTGGGCACAAAATACCAGTTTTCCTTCAGAATGTTGTTTCATTATCATTTTCAAATTTATAATTTAAAGATCTCCGGAGTGGTATTTAATTCTTGCATTTGATTGAAAGATGATGAAAATAATAAAATTTTTGTTATCAAATAGAAGGGGAGGGCAGCATAATTTGGTATGTTCTTTCCTGACTGATAAGAATAAGTCTTTAAGAACTGTTTTTCATTTGATAACTTCATTTCATATACTGTATAATGTTAAATAAACCAAGGAGTAAAATCTTGGATACAAAAATGAATAAAATTATTTAAAACTTGATAAATAAGTTGATTTACATTCACACTGTTTTTAAAACTACTCCTTTACCTCTAAAAATCAGTTCTATCTAGTTTGAATCTCCATTTTAATAAATTCAGTAAATAGTTATTAATAAATATAAAAATAAGTAAAGCAAAAATTTTAGTTAGTAAAAGTTTGTGTTAGAAACAAACGTGTGAGTATTTGTAATTTTACTCATTGAAATGCAATTAAGTTTATTGCTGCCTTTATTATTGTTTATATTGCCTGTAAAATTTATGATTTTTATTAATTCATATATATTAGAAATTGATAAAATTAGTGATTCCAAATAATTGTTGTAGATCTTCCCCTTGGAGTTAAAAAATATTTCATACTCAAAATGAAATGCAGTTATAAGACTACTGAAGTACATTGTTTGATATATGTTCTGTATATTTTTGGTTCTATTGTTGTGTTTGTTTTTAAAATCTGACAAATTCGAATCAGGCGTTTTTGGAACGAAATGAGTATTAAAACTTGATACATAATGTAATAGAAATAGATGTGTAATTATATCAAAAATTTAGATGCAGATACATTTTCATTTTAAGTTTAAAAAGTATTTGTTTTGAATTCCTTGTTATGATGCTTGGGATTCATTAATAGTTACTCCTGAAACTATAAAAATTAGATTTTGTTTGTGCACACTTTACTCCGCAAGCCACCACAATGAGCAAAACCGACTGCTGCAGCCATTAATGCAGACTCATTTCACAACCTTTCTTCTTTTCTTCTTCTACAGCAGCATTTCCCAAACTGTTCCATAAACACTCATTAAATGTTTCTTGGTAAGTTATGAACGCAATGAAATATTGTCTAATTTTATGTATTTATTACAATATTAAACAACTCTTAAAAGAAACGTAAAGATAAAAATGAACTAATTGATTTATATCATGCATGTAATAAATTAAGCAATGCAACATGACACCTTATGGCTTACCATTGCTAATAAAATACATACTAGAAAATATTTCTGTTCTATTATAAGAAGTAAAGAATTATTTCAATGTCATTTTTCTTTGGACTTTTTACTTTTTGTATTTTCTTTTTGCAACTGGTAAATAAATGTTAAATTTGTACTAATATTAACTAATAAGTGTAATACAGGGTGGTCATTAAGAAAACTTCCCTGATAAATGAAACCCTGGCAGCCTGTCTACTTGCCCAATTGAAATGAAATTTCAGATATTGTTATTTGAAGGTATGTGCTTTAAATTGTGATGTTTTAAATGAATAGAGCCCTCTTGATTACCATGAGAATGAAAAATTTTTGAATGGCAACACATATTTTTCCTTGCACTAATTCATTGTGCATTGAAAAACTATAAATGGCATTGGAATGACATACATATGATGAAAATTAATGGCTTAAAGCTTTTGCAAAGCAGCCTTGTAAAGCACCATTGACAACACAAGAGAGGAGAAGAAAAAAAAAATATTGGAATTACAAGTTTCAACGTTCTTGTCTTTGCAGACTATAATCCATTGCATGCAGGTGATTGTTTACAAAACAATGAGGAACATTGCAGGTGAAATCTGTATAACTTCATATCTTATGGCATTTTTCAATTTTGACAGATCTCAGATTTGATGTGTAGACCTTAGATTTAATTAAGATAACCTCACAACCAGAAGTTCATCAGAGTGAGTTTGAGGGAAACATGGTAGTCATGAAACTGCAAAGTTACAAGAGATGTGTCTTATCTCTATACGTGCTGTTGCAGCGCTTGCCAAATGCATGTGATGACATGTGGAAGAGGGCCATCTTGCATCCATACAGCATTAACAACATTTTGCTGCTACAGTTCTGGAATTATGTATCTGCAACAGTGTTGTATACCAAGCACTTTTAATGAAGCATGTTTTTGTACCTGTGAAAGTTACCTCTTCGAAGAAGTACGGGCCGAGAATGAATGTGCTTGTGATGCCCCTACACAGTCACTTTAACTTTGTATAAAGGCACTAGTGCCATATCATGAGGATTTTTATCAGCACAGTAAAGGCAGTTCTTGAAGTTTTATGTTTTCATTTAAGTAGAAATGCACCTCATCCATCCATATTCTGCACCTGCTATTTTCATCATGTCTGATGAGAAAAAAAAATTTGCAATTTAACACACTGTTGCTCGGCCAGATTGCAACATCTGGACACTCTGGAATTTTTAGTAGTGCCTGTGCTCTAGGACTGCGATTTTCTGTACATAAAAATTGCGGGCTACATTTCTTTCAATATGCAGTGGACCTTCAGTCATCATATTATGCACTCCCACAACAACTTAAACAGGTCATCCGAATTGCAGTCTGTCACATGTGCATCTAGTTTATTCAAATTTTCTTACAAAATCATGTAGAGTTTTTACGAAACAGGGGCATTATCTTATGAATTCACCGATAATCTTGCACTGCTTTGGCATTTTCCTCGTTTAGATAAAACAGTTTTATGAATTCACCTTGTTTTTTTCCCTGTAAGTGTCATCTTGCTAGCTCGTTTGAATACCTGATTGAAGAAACAATCTTCCCACACTACTAATTAAAGGTTTTCCACAAGCATTGATTTGCACATGGTATTTTATGATTGGTGCTTCTGCTGTCTGTGCCTGGGAATTAAGCAAAGTGTGTCAATGCACCTTCTCTTTGTGTTGTCATTGGTCTTTTACAGTGTTCTTTGCAAATGTTTTACACCCATCAATTTTCATCATTTATGTATCATTCCAAAGCCATTTATGTTTTATCAATGCTTTGATCAGTTTGTGCAAGAAAATGTGGTTGTTACCATTTAAAAATGTGAAATTTTTATTATAATCATAACTGTGAATGCTCTATTGTTTTAAATCACCACAATCTGGAGCACATAGCTTCAAATACTGATATCTGAAATTTCATTTCGATTGGTTGAGTGAATTGGTCACTAGGGGCTCATATATCGTGGGAGTTTTTTTATAACCACCCTTTTACTTTTTGTCATTAAAAATATTACTAAAATACTGTTATTTTAAAAACTGGATATTCTAGTTTTCTGCTGCATTGGAGCTAAAATATCCTGGAATTGTTCACTAAAAGGGAATAAATTTGACTATATTTCTACTTTAAAGGACTTTTTATAATGAAATACGACGTGTGACACACACATATACCAAAAAAAAAAAAAGAAAAGAAAAAGAAAGAAAGAGACTAAGTGTGTATCTTGAAAACAGAGTGGAGTTGATAACAACTGTTTTGGTGACGTCGTGCCACACACCTCTATCCATGTGGCCGGTTTCATGATTGAATGGCTTCTGATTCTGGCATAAAACAAAAAGAACTATCATTAAATGAATTTTGAATAATTTGTCAGAAGAATAACTTAACTCAGGTTCCTAACCCTATGTCCGCAGTCACCATAATGCCCGCTGCTGTGATATGACGAAAAACATGGTTTAGTTTTCAATAAAATTCTAAGTGAATGTTTTCTCATTTTTAATACATTGACTGGCCAACACAAGATAACTTATATTAGCACTCTTCGTCAAGACGCCCGATACGAGTTATCTCGTAGTTTCTTTACTTGCCACTTTTGCGCCACTACGAGTTACTTACTTGCTTAGCGATTGTTTTATCTGAACCAAGGTGACAAGTCAAAGCATGTCTGTACGAATCAACTCGTATTGGGCTTCTGCGAAGAGCTTTATCTAACAAAAGCTGACTAAGAGATAGTTTGTTAGGGCTAGCAAAAATAAAATTCTGTAAACTTTTTAATGATTGTTACGTATCATAATTAGTATTTTAATAATATAATGTGATTGAATTGGTTTAGCTTATCGGGCCGGAATCTGAAGAGTGCTGTGGCAGTCAACGAGTTAATAAAATAGATAGAAATTGCGTCCAACACAGATACTAGCACAACACAAAATGCGACCAATCTCTTTTTTTTATGTGCACATATTATTAACCAATTATAAATTCACCTTGAAAAGGCAAATGGTGGGTACCATCCAGCAGATATTCTAGAATGTGCTCTTAGGGACAAAAAGATTGGGGACCCCTGCCTTAACTTATCAAAACAAGATACTCATATTTTACTTCTTTTCGCTACATTGTATTTGTGCAAGACAGATTTTTCACCACACGATGCTATAACAAATCCAAATACTGAAACTGAGATAATACTGCATCTCAGTTTCAATAAGAATTGTGAATAAACATTCAAAGCATTTCTAATTCGAGGGTTCAAATATATTGAGGTTGTTGAAACATAAAATATTAATTTTTTTACATTGTTTGCTTTATTCAGTTAGCATTATATAAAATTAAGAGCTGAAATAGGTTTCATTATGACATAAAAATTTAAATGAATGTTCATTTTTACTTCCTTGTACAAAGTAAATGAAGTATTGTAATCACAAAAATCATCGCATATCACATTTCAATGAAAATGTCCATTTTGACTGCTCTCAAATGCAATTTAATGATCATGACATCTGTACATATGACCAGAATAAAGGACTCTTTTTCCTAAAAATGGATTCAAAAGAGATATTTTCATGATGTCTGTATGTATCTCGCATAATTCACAAATGAGTAGCCTCAGAACATTGAAATTTTGTATATGAAACTGAACATTTAGTTGTGCACCTCCCTTTTTGGTTGCAATTGGCTGCATTAAACTTATATTAATATATATATATGTGTGTGTGTGTGTGCGTATCCACTCTGTTACCAGGCTGGGTGAGCTGAATTTTTTTTATTTTTATAAGTTGGTAAACTGTGCATTTTTTGCTTTGAAAGTCATTAAATTATGTTCTTTGTATGTTCCAGTTAGTTTTTTATGCCATTAGTTAATCGCAGTAGTTTTAGAATTATCAATAATTTAAAACTTGTTTAAATGGTTATAAGCCTAACGAAGCCAACATTTGCTTACATTTGAAATTCTTAATAGAATAGTGTATTAAGTTAGTTTGTGCATAAAATTCAGTGTCTTTTTGCCAAGTGGGACCAAAAGTAACCTTTCAATTCTGTGTACTAAAAGATCTGGCATTCTATCCGCTGGCCAAAATGTGTGTTTTTGGGTAGAAACTGTAATTTTAATTCTTTTTTAAAAAAGTTATTTTTTAACTGTATTTGGTGTTTTATGTTTTTCTGCATTGTACAATTTTTAATGATGATCTTTTGAGTTTTATGTATTTTTGCCTTGCCGCAAAATGAGAATTGAATGAGAAATATATATATCTAATGAAATTTGAGGAAATAAGTTTAAATGAAATGCTGCAAAAAAATGTGCATAATTTAATAGGCTGTACAAGGAAGTCATGTTGTGTCCTCATCAGAATTTTATCTAATATATCTACATTATTACTTATTATAACTAAAAAAAAAAAACAGAACTTACTCTAAAGTTCCTTGAAAATTCTGCAATGAGAAAGATTTGGGAAACACTGCTGTACTGTCACTTTGCATTAATTCTTTCAATGGTCTTTCACTTTGCTTTGTACATTTCAAAAATTATATTCATTAATTTTATGTGAAATATTTCATTGCTTTTTCTATATATATATACATATATATAATGACATCATAAACTTTTGTACATCCATGAGCCACTAATAGCTTTATTGCTTTTAATAATTTTTTATGCGTGCCCTTCTAAATAAAAAAATAAAACTTTTTATAATTTTTTGTACAGGATTAATTTTATAGTAATAAAAAGTGTCAAATATACTTGGAATGTTATAAATATTTTGATTCACATATCAGTTTCTTCTTATTTTCTTGTTTAGCTCATATATGCTTATCATGAAATATATTGATACTTTATGTACATTACCACTTTTTTCCAACTATTTTGATCTCATTTTCTGGAATGATCTAGAATTTATTTTTATGTTAAGAAATTGTTGAAAACAAGCAGCCAGCTAAACATTTATACAAATTTAAGTAGTAAATATAAAAAATAACACTTCTTAATTAGGCAGGTAATAAAAGATTTTTAACTATCAAAAAGATAATTATTGCATATCATATTCTGCTGTTGTCAGTTTTTGTCACCATTTAGTTTAAAATATAGCTTTGGATTTATTTATTTAAAATTTTTACGTAGAATTTTCTATATTAAACTGAATCTGAAAACATTCATTGATGAAATTAGAATTTGTATGATTTTGTAAATGCTTATATTTCATTATTATCATTGTATGCTATCTCATATGTTAATGTGTTTCTCTCAGAATACTTTCATTCTCTTCGTTTTATGCTATCTCATATATTAATGTATATCTTTCAGAATACTGTTGAAGAAATCATTGCAACAACTGCTTACCTTGAGCTTTTCTTACGCACTATAACAGAGCCTATCCTGTTACAAATGTTTTTAAAGTTTATTTTAACATCATCTTATGATGGACATCTTGTTTTGAATTCCTTGGTTGATCGACTGGGAGCACAAAGTCGAGTGAATATTTAATTTTGTTTTATTTCCTTTACTTAGAAGTAATAAATATTTTATTGTATTTAAGAGAATGTTATTTGCTTGGATCAGGGTTGTAATAATTTTTTTTTTTTTTGAATGTGTCTTGTATGCAAAAATATTTGAAGTAGAGATATATATTTACAAACAATCAATTTTAAATTAATCTCCTTTTAAGCTTCTTCACTTACACATTCTTTGCTTTATTTGTCTTATTCATTGGGGAACTTTGTGTAATAAAACAAACACTCATTGCAATAAAGCAGGCTTAGATGTTATGATGTTGTAGAAATACTGTTGGTGTAGCATGCAGAAACGTTCATCCATAATGAAGAGCAACTTTCCAGCTGAAGCAGATTAAATATTCATTTTTATTTCAGTAAACATGTTGCAGCCACAAACAACTTGGCACTTTAATACATGCCTATTTCTTTTATATATATAGCTTTGCAGTAAAAGAGAGCAGTAGTCCAGCTAGGTGAAGAGAAAGCAAATATTCTGTTCAGGGGGAAATTTCAATTCTGAATGAATAGTTTCAATCCTCAGTGCATTTGGTTGGATATTGATACTACTGTAAAATTATTATTGGCTAATTACTATTACTGTTATTACTATTAATTACTATTATTGTTGTTTGACTTCTGAATTAGTATTATTGGCTGTTTGAGCTTCAGTTCCATTCACGTCACCAGTGTTATCTAAGAATAATATGACATGGATTAGTCTCAAAATGTCGCAGTGAAGAAAAGAAAAAAAAACTGTTTTTTGAATAGAGAGGGAAAATACCAAATTAAAACTAATCTTTAAGAGGATGTTTCTAATTTAAATTATAATTTATATTTACATATTTTTATCTTACACACACACATATATATAACAAAAAATTGTAAATTAGAAGAAAAAGATTGTAACATCTTAAAAAAATTCTTTAAATTGAATTCAAGAAGAAAACTATAAAATTTTAAAACTGGGTAAGATTAAGATAGAAACAGGGAAGAAAAAATTTATAAAAGTTTTAATAAATTTTTGAAGACTTTTAAAAAATTCCTTAAGTAAATATGCAAATTAATTATTCACATTTTAAAGCTTCAAATCGACTCTTCAGGGAGTAATATTTAAAACATTAAAATCTGAATAATTAAGGAGTACTAATTTCACATTTCTTCCTTTTGACTTTTTGAGCTTAATAGTATAAAAAGAGAAAACAATTTCTATCTGATTATATTTACACCCGTTCTCAAAAAGGCCTGCGATTACCCCAACATGATATTTTAGTCTCAACAAAAAAACTAAACAATGCAATACATTTTAACAAATTAAGATTATAAGCAATACAAAAATTCAGAATAAAATCTAGTTTTCAACACATCATTTTACAAAGAAAATACAGCGGTCAGTTTAACAGTAACATTTAAACTTAACATTTAACTAACATTCAAACAACACTGAAAATTTTTTAAATCACAAATTTTCCCGATTCGCCAAAAATCAATTGACATCTTTAGTATAGTGTAGTATGTCTGGCACTGACAAGAAGAAACTGTTGTTTATTGGCAAATACCCTAGGTGTTTTAAGTATGTGTAAAATGCTTCCTGTTGATTAAGACCAGAGCAAAAAAGCCTGGATGACTTCAGACATTTTCAAAGAATTAATTTCAAAATGGGAGAGGCAGCTGAGGAAAGAAAAGTGAAAAATTCTCCTTTTAATTGATAATTGCAAGCCACATTCTGAAGTAACTGGACTTATAATATAGTAATTATAAACATCAGGATTGAATTTTTATCCTCAAATTCTACAGTGTTATTTAAACTATGGACAAAGGGATCATCAGAAGTTTTAAATCTAACTTTCTTAAGCACTTGATTTTGATGCTTCTCGGGAAGTGAAAAATTAGAAACAACCTCAGATGTTAATGTAAATGTACTCACAGCGTTACTTTCTGCTTGGATATAATTATAATTTCTAAGACTATTACTTGATTTCACATTCTTCAAGGTACTTTTTTTTTTATAAGAAAGGACATTTTATTATTCTTTATTAGCTGATTATGTTTTTTTTTATTTAAAAAAAACTGAAAAATCTGTTTCATTTCTATGGTATTCAAACTTCTGAACTACAGTTAATATCTTCTGAATAATAGGAAATATCCACAGATAATTCTGTTTACGTTTTCTTTTTTTATTTAGATTTAACAATTTTATGTAATTTTACCTGCTTGTGTACTCGGCAGAATGATCAAAATCTTTATGTAGAAAAATTGAAAATTTCATTACTTTTATTACTGCACACATACAACTGCAGGCATAAGTCTAGCTGAATATGGACAACATAAATGTTTCATGTTTTCTATGTTGGCAAATGACATTCGTAACACTAGTAACAATAGTATGAGGATGATTAGGAAAATGGAACTGTGCTGCTGTGATGCCTGTCTTCTCCTAGTGACTGCATTCCCCATGCAAAAGAACCATCTTGTATTCCTTGTTGGAATAACTAGTCATGCTGAGGTTCAAAGGACCATTGTCTGACAAAATTTTCTTGCAAATACATTGCCCACCATTTATTAAACCTGCTGGTTATTAAAATCAGCCACATGTTGAACCAAGACAAGTATATACTAATCAATAGAAAAGCCACTATTCATTAATCTCATCTCTGCTGCTTATAAAACTGAGACCAGAATATCTCATTTGTACGTACTAAAATTGTTTGTAGTTCATCCATTCAGCGAGTATTGCGAGTACTTAAATAACCATAACTTATTATCGTTCAGGTATATAATGCTTCAACAAAACAGGTTTTTCTCTCTAGGTCTTTCTAAGAAATTTTTCTATCCTGGTGCCTGTGAAACACTATTTTCAGAGCTTTCTGTCTGTAATGAACCTAGAGTGCAGAATTTCCTTATTTAAGGGTTTACAAAAACAATCCATATCCTATTGTAAATGAGTAAGTGTTCTTCTTGAGTACCAGCTGATAGGAGGTGGGAGTGTAACTTCTGTATATGTTTAAGGTTTCCATATTTGAAATCTTCCCTTTGGGACAGACTAAGCATGTTCCCTGAGGGTTTAAAAAAATAATAAAAATAAGTTCATGACATCCTTCCTAGCATTACCATACATTAACAGTCTTTGGAAGGAAAGAGAGTATATATATATAAGCTGAAGAACAAGCAAAGAAATCATTAGTCGTGCCTGTGATTATGAGGTGGCAGTTTGACTAAAACCAACAGAATCTTTCTACTTGTTAGAAACCTGAGTTTTGATAGTGAATAAATTACTTGAAGAAGCTTTGCTCTAATTCTCTGCTTAACTTGAAATACGTCAAAAATGCCTTGAAAAAAAACTTTATATCTGAGAGAAAAGGATAAATTGATAAGAATTTTGGATATTCTTTGTGAGTGCAGCCAGAATAAAACTGCATTTAAAGTAGGAATTTTCAAAACAGCATTGGTTAGTTTATTTAAACAAAGAATTATAATTGAAGAACTACTAAAAAATTTCAAATGTGTGAAGGAAGTGTGAAAAAGACAGAAAATCGAGGGACATTGAAACTGCTCTTTTAGAATAATTTCAAGCTGTAAGACTAAACAGTGTTTCTATTTTTAGAGCTCTTTTCACCTTATAAAAGGCTTTGGAATTTGGTAAAATGCTTAAAGAGAATTTTAGACATAAATTCAACTTTTTAATCAGAAAATGCATGATGACAAAGGAAAGGCCTAATAACAAATCATGAATATTAGCTGGATAAAAGAATGTTTTACCTGGGCATCTAAATGAATAAATGCCACACAGAATTTATAACAAAATTTGACTGTATTACAGAAACTAGCCAGAACACAAATTAATATTTGAGAGTGAAACAGCAGCTATTCTAAGAAACTGGTTGAATGAGTTAGTATGTTAATAATGTGCAATATAGACAGCACTGGTTACTGACAAAAACAGGAAACCTAGTTGTTTAAAAAGCATCAAGAATTTACCTGTAACTCACCACAGCAACAAAAACTCATTGAAGACAAGTCCCCCCTTGTTTTCTCTCTCTTCTTCCCCCCTCCTTATTTTTCTTTTCAAATGGGGCGTGGAAATAGCTTTATTAATTAGAAAACCATGCTGCACACATATACACACCTGTTGATCTGTAGTAATACTGTAGTTGATCTTTTGTAGTAGAGCATAATCACTTTACTTGATAGACACAATCTCCACAACTCGAGCTTTCTTTCTACTTTCAAAAGTTATATTGGGATTTAAGGACTTTACTGTGCACCCTGCATGTATATAAATTATGTTGAATTTTCTGCCTTATTTTTTAGAGCTTTCTCATCTTTGTAGTGCCTACTAAAGAAAAATATATTAAGTTGTATAATTTTATTTGATAAGGGAATGTTTGAACTTTCAATAGTTGAACTTTTAGTTTAGCAAATAAAGTTGAATTGGTAAATTAATATTGTTACGAATTTGGTATTTAAATAGCTAATGTTAGTTGAATTGTAAATTAAATTGTTTTATTTCCTGCGCAGTGCAGTGCAGGACGAATATTAAAAGAAAGCTAAGCCGGAAAATTGAAAATACAAGAGCAAGTGCATTTAACATTAAATAAATAAATATCTCTTTTTGATTTCGAGAAAGTTTCAGAAAGTTCTCTCGCGCAATTTAAAAATCTTATAAAAAGGAGGAAAACCTCTCAATTCAGTTAGTCAGTGATTTTAGTTAGCTTGTTGTTTTAAGAGTTTTGTTTAGAAAACTGCTCTTGTTGATTGTAGCGAATTCGCGGATTAGCTTTCTTTTAGCTGTTTTGAATTAACTTTTGTTGAACTTTTGAGTAGTTGAAAGATAACTACTGTGAGCTATTTTAATACTGAAAGAATATCTGATGGAATTTAAGCATTTTTATTGTGATGATAATAAAATTTTGTCCATTTTTCATCAGACTTGTGCATTCAATTCAAACGAACCCATACGCACGCAACAATATATATTATAAGAAATTTTATAATGTGATTTTTATATAGAAGATAATGAACCTCAAATTGTTTCTGCTTTGAATTTTGAAATATGTTTAAACCATGAATTACATATATAGACTTAGGAATGACTGTATTCGTAACTGTAATGCTTTGTACATTATTGTTATTTATGTTAATTTCCTGTTTAATTAATAAATTTCTTTATTTTTCTAGCTGTGCCTAGTGACTATGTCTCTCTTTAGAACATTATTAGATTTAAATTGTGAAGATGTTTTATTTGAGTTAGTTTTCAGGTCAGTAATTTTACAAATTTCTTTCATAAAATTCATGTACTAAGATTAATATTTATATTGTAATTATCCTTATGTTAATTGAATAGTCCAATAATTTTTAGAAGCTATGAATTTTTTCCTCGGCATGAAAAACAGGAAAAATTAACTATGCCCTTGCCAGGATTCAAAATCTTTCAATTGCTCAGTGTCCAATTGCACCACAAGAGCACAAGTAATAATTATTTATATTGTATAAAGACTGGGCTGTACATGTTATCTGTTACAGCACAGGTGCACAAACGGTGGAAAGTGACAATTCCTTATATACTGGTTTGTGTTTTTTTAACTGCTAAAAACATCCTTTCTAACTAATGATAAAAGATAAGAAATGGCCAGATAAAAATTAAAATAAGTCAGATAAAAATTAACCATTAATAGTCTATTTTAATAAGTTATAATAAGTATTTATTTGTTATGGGCTCATTAAACACACACTACTTTGATGGTTAATGTGCTTTGATTTGAATGCTGTTTTCATTGGAAAAACTTTTTAACAAGCTTGAGTTTCTTGCATAATTCTTATGTTAAAAGTAATGCTTAATACTCTGTCTTCATCATAATGCTATTTTACAGTAACATTATGGAGAAGAGTAAATTTGAGTTAATTTTTTTAAATAACATATATATTTAATTTTTTTTTTAATGTTTATAGATAATCTTAAACTAACTCAGAACGTAACATCTGAGTTAAATAAATGAATGAATAAAATGGAGCATTCGTATAAAAAGAAGTATGATAGCTTCCTTTTTATGTTTACTTATTTTTATTGTTTTTGAATATATACTTTTGGCAGATGGTGCAGTTTTCGTTTGCGAATGACACATAATTAAGAAGGGTTTGTATTATTTTTCATTTGAAATGCATAGTTTTTCTCTAAAAGACTATCAGTCTAAGGCTGAATTTTATCTTGCAGTAATATTTTGATTGGATTAACATATTAAATTTAGTTTCATTTTAATTTATGTAATTCTGTCACTAATCTCAAACAATTTTTCTAGCTCATTAAATGATTTTTAATAAAATTTGGATTAGTGCAATCTTTTAAGTATTCAGAATTAATGAAATAATAAATCTACTTTATTTTCTGTTTTTTATCACATTATTACATCTTTATTCTGCAAAGCCTGATTAATGAAAATCTGGGCTCAAGATTCATGGGTCTGTTCAGTAACAAGAAAGACCTTGTCTGTCTGTAGAAAATTATCACACATGATGGAAAAGATTTTTCAAGATGTTAATATTTTGGCCCAAGCAGTTTTTTTTAACTCTTGTATTTAAAGATGGCTTTCTATCAACTTCAACCATGCATTCCATAAGTCTTATTTGTATATCCAAATAATAATAATTATAATGTTTAATGATCATCATATGTGTATCATTCTAACACCGTTTATGGTTTTTCAGTGCGCTGATCAATTTTCACAGTAAAAAAAAAAAAAGAGAGAGAGAGAGGGCGGTGTTGCCTTTTGAAAATTTCGAAATCTTTCTCTACTACCGTAATTGTGAGAGATCTATTGTTTTGAATCATCACAATTTCAAGCATTTATCTCAAATAACAATATCTGAAATATCATTTCAATTGGTTAAGCCAGATAGGCTGCTAAGTGTTCATATATTAGAGAAGCTTTTTTTTTTTTGTAATGACTACTCTCTTTTCTTCATCAAGAAATTGACGAAAATTCCTGTGCAGCTTGGCTGTACACTATTACTTGACTCCAGATCAGATGATCAAGGTTCTGTAGGCTTATTCACTTGCCCATGGACTTGGCTCATTAACCATGCAAGTATATTCTTCTTGTGATAAGTAACACTTTCTTGCCTTAATAAATTCATAATAAAACAAATAAAAAAAAAAGGGAAGTAACCTGAAATATATCCGAAAGCAACTCAAAGGGTAATGGAACCTCACATAGTAACCTTAAAAGACCCTACGCAGTAGCTTAAAAAAGGATTCTCAGGGATATCAGAAATGTGAATGTTTTTAATTACATGCCATGTTAAAAAACCAAGTTCTGTTTGTTCACATTGTGCTTTCTCTCCTCCCTTACAACAGTTGATTAGCAAAATTATTTAACATGCAGATGAGTAGAATATGAACAAACTGAAGGTCAGAATCCTAAAACTGCATTCAGTTCAAAAGTAATGGGCACAGGGAACCATCTAGTAGTCTTTAAAAAATGTGTCAGCTTAAAATGCTAATTTGTGTTGCATGTCTCCTAAGCTTATTTTTCAACAATGCATGGATGGGGCAGTCAGCTGTGAAAGACATTCATAAGAAATGCATGTATGGGATACATGTTCGGGAAATAATATCTGATCAGTAATAAGATAACTTTTATTCTTTCATGCATTCCACTTATTCCAAATGATATATTTTGCTCATTTGAATGAATTTGACAGTTATAATGCTTTCGTTGATCACGTTTTCATTTAATTAAAAGGACAGTAATATTAGTTTAGTGAGAAATCGGATGGAACTTTCTTTTGTGGAGTTTTATGGAAATGGATCTCTACATAGAGGTTGTACAATTATTAAATTGTGCATGAACTGACTGCTTATATATACGTAGGGCATCCAGAAAGTAAGTATCCCTATTTAAAAAAAAAAAAAAAAAACAAAAAGAAATCACTCTTTCAGCAACATATTTATTAGCAACAAGTACAACAGTGGTTCAGCTAATTTTTCAACATAGCCACCACCAGAATTGAGACACTTGTCATATTGTGGGATCAACTTTTGTATCCCTCTGTTGTAGAACTCTGCCGCCTGTGAATAGAACCAGCGTGTGACAGACATCTTCAGCTCTTCGTCGTTGCCAAAATGCTCACCAGAGGACTGGAATTTCTTGAGATGCAAGAAAATGTGAAAATCGCTGGGAGCAAGATCAGGGCAGTAGGGTGGATGATCAAACAACTCCCAGCCAAATTCTGTCAAAACAGCTGCTGTGCGTCGAGCCGTATGTGGGTGAGCATTGTTATGTAGGAGCACATCACCTGTAGTAAGCATTCCACGCCTCTTGTTTTGAATGGCACCTTGCAATTTCCACAGTGTTTCACAGTAACGGTCAGCGTTTACTGTTTCATAACGTGGAAGGAATTCAATGAGCGGAATGCCCTTCATGCACATCACTTTCTGCACCGACAGCATCTGTTTGAATTTCGTCCTGACCGGAGATCTATTATGCTGCCAATGCATTAACTGCTGCTTGGTTTCCGGGGTGAAGTGTGAAATCCAAGTCTCATCGCCTGTGACGATCCTGACGAGGAACTCGTTGCCATCATCATGATACCATTGCAGAAATGTCAATGCTGCTCCCAAGAGTTCAATTTTGTGTTCGAATGTCAGGTTTTTTGGCACCTACCTGGCACACAATTTTTTGAACAGGTGCTTAATGACAATCTCATGCAACAAGGATCATGATATCTGCGGAAAATGGCTGCTTAGCTCCGTAATCGTGAAGCGACGGTTCTCCACCATGTGCTGCCGCACAAGCTCACCAAGATCATCATTGATGAGGGATGGTCGCCCACTGCACTCTTCAATATTGGCCTTTTGACGACCTTCTAAAAACTGCCTACACCGGCAACGCACCATCTGCTTACTCATTATTTTCGGCCCATAGACCTGACAGAGCTGACGATGAATTTCAATTGGTGCAATGCTTTTTGCATTATCACTGACCAAACCTTGCAGGCGGCAGGAAAAGGAATAAGAGCTTCCATTTCGGACCATTGCTACCATGCTACTGGCTTGAGGTGGGACCTGTTCGGCTGGCATATGATTGATACGTCATAGATCTGTTACACATGTACAGTTAACACAGCTAATTACTTTTACTTTAAAGGGGAAAACATTGGGAAACTTACTTTCTGGATGTGCCTCGTACATTTATGTATCATACATTTAAAAATATTTATATGTAAAAATATTGGTTTAGACTTTCTGAAAATTGTATCTGCTGGTTTTTCTAGACATCATAATATTGTATAAAAGTGTGTAAAGATGTAGTCTTTAATTTTTCCATTAAATGTGTGTGTGTGTATTTAATTATGGCAAAGCACACGAGGGCTATCTGCCTAAGGGGAGGGATGCCTTTCGTGGAGGACTTTCTAAGGGAAACTGGCTCGTATACACGTTACACATGGGGAAAACCACGAAAACGCCCATGCAGCCAGCCCGTTCGCGGGATTCGAACCTCGGACCGAACTACCAGTGTTCAGCGACTTTACCGCTCGGCCGCTGGTGGGCCTTTTTCCATTAAAAGAAAAGTATTTAATGTGGTTCTCCTCAAAATATGCTGTTTAGATTATTTTTTAACTTCCTCATAAAGTACTTACAAATAAATAAAGCTTATATACTTCAGGCAATTGGATATATAAGCCATTTTTTATTTATTTATTTGAAAACATCTTTGAAAATGGTAGGATGATTCATATATGTGAATCTACCTTATATTTGAACCAGTATGATATTTCATTTTACTAGGAATGTACACTTGGCGTGCAGCTTATATAAATGTTTACTCACTGAAAGGACTTTTAGAAGTATTGTTAAGCTTTATGGGGTGGAAACCCTCAGTGAACAATTTCAGCTGTTGTCAGATTGCCACAGAACACATCAGCTAGCAGATATCAGTATTAGAATTCCATCTGATTCTGTTTTCTTAATGTTTAATAATGAAAGACTTTAAATTATAAGCATTGAATAAGTTCACATTGTAATCCAATAAGTCTGCATTGCTTAAATTATTGGTCAAAATGAGATCATAAATAAATAACTTTTAAAAGCTTTATGATTTAATCAAAAAATTATCTGAAATAATGTTGAAATATTTAAAATTTAATGTAACCCTAAAATTAAAAAGGGCTTAAAGTATTATATATATGTACGCAAAAAAGATGAAACATAAGGGGGGAAAATTCCTACAAATTCGTTTTGACTGTGTGCATTTAAATATATTCTCACAAAATTCAAGAAGGGGAGGATAGTACAAAAAGCTGCAAAATATGTTAGATTTTTCTTTATTACCTGCTTGTGTTTGCATTTTTGTCATTGAACTTTGAAAAACTTTTTTTTTTTCCCTATAAAAAATATTTGGAACTGTGTTTTGTTGTAGAGGATAGCATTTTATTTTGTTTATCTTCAAAAACCTCCTTGATATTTCATTTAAAAAATATTTTTAAGTTTATCATTAAAAATTATTATGTATATAAATGTATTTGCAGGTATCTTATTCCATGTACTCATGTTATGGTGAGTCAACGTAGCAGAGTAAGAGATCTGGATCTCTACAATCAAGCTGCAGATAAATTTTTATCTCTCATACCTGCATCATCAGTTCTGCATAGTAATGGAAATGGTAGCAGCCTTACAACCAGCCAAAGCACTCCTGTGTCATCTTTGCCATTTACTTCTGGGTTTAGCAGTTTGCAGAACATGCCTCCTGGCAGTCGTGGAGGTAGTTTGCGACTGAAGCGCCACCAACGCTCACCGTCCACTTCTAGTTTTGCTTTTGGAGAAGTAGAACGACTGCAGTCACAGATGCTAAAATTCGGAACAGATTTTTATGCAAATATTTCTGAAATACAGCCATCCAGTTATATGGATTATTTACGAGAAGCTCACAGAAATGTTAAAACTTGCACCCTCGCTTGTAGATGTTGGTCTGCATCATACGATGGACTTGATCCGCCTCCAAATGCTATCAGCAGCTTAGTCCAAAGTAAAGAGAATGAAGTTTTTAGTCATAACAATTGTGTACAAATTAGTAGATTGAAAATTTCTGACTATGAATCTGCAAATAATGAGCAAAAAAAGAATTCTGAGGTACAATTACTTCAAAAAATTAGTGATACAGATAGTATTCTTGAGTTGTCATCAGCTAATTTAGCTGTTCATCAAGACTCTTTTAGACAGAAACTGCAGGACAGATCATCTGCTATGGAAACTATGTCCTTGGGTGAAAATTCTGTGATATCAATGCTGAATAGTTGCAACAATAAAGTAATGAGTAGTGATATTCTTCATCAAATAGTAAATGCAGATGATGAAAGAACGTTTTGGAGCTTAGTTTGCTTGACTGAAACACCATCCTCAAGTGACAATTTAGATGATAGTCTTCAAACAATAGATGGTTATTTAAATGAGATGGAGGAGGATTGTGGACAGGATTCAAAAAGTCAAATATGTTTAACAGAGACAATTTATTTGAAAGATGAATGTTCAAATGCAGATTCAGGTGTGTTTGAGTCTCGCGATAGTTGCGTTTCTGAAAAGGATTGTGACGTATCTCCATTTGTACTCAGTAGTGCCAAATGTAGTGATCATAAAGATTCATTGTTCATATCCATACCTCCATGTGCTGCAAAGAGTGACTTAAAGCCAAATTCAACTTCAGTTTCTGATACTAGCACAAAAAGTAGTAATAGTCCAGCCTCTCCTAGTAGTTGGGAGGCTTTTAGTACACCAAATATTGGCCCATTCTTGAGTATTATTCTCACTAGACTAGAAATGATGATGCAGAATGACCTGTACACCAACTTACATCTCACAGGGTTAATTTCACGTCTTGCATGTTATCCACAACCACTTTTGAGATCCTTCTTGCTTAATCCATCCTTAGTTTTTCAACCAACTGTTCGTTCCTTACTTCAGGTGAGTATGTTTCTTGAGAAATGTGGGAAAATATGCATTGCTTATATAAAAATACAAAACATCAAAAATTAAGAATATAGTTGAATTCTTCAAAAGTTTTGAGTTTAATAAATGCATAAATTCAAAATTTTAATATTTTGCAAGGCATGCATTCCTTCTCTGAGGTTATAATTTATGCATAAGAAAAAAGTAAAAGCTGGTTTGTTTCAAATTGAAATCTTAAAGAAATTTATATGTGGTTGTATGAAATTTTACATAGGGGTTTTATTATAAGTGTATAAATTAAACCAATATTCTCCAGCAAATAAATTATCAGAACTTTATTAGCAAACAATTTTTATCATTTGAGATTTTTTAATGTCTCAGACCATTGTGTATTATAAAATGAGAGAAATGAAGTAAAGCATTCTTTTAAACACAGGCTGATAATTATTATTAATATTTTTTTAAAGGACATCAGAATCAAAAACTTCCTTTTTTTTAAAAAAAGCACCCATCCCACTGTCCAGTCTCTTTTTAAGATTGAGCATTTTTAATGCTTATTAAAATCATTAAATTTCAATTATAATTAAATGATAATGACTGCTCTGAACCAATAACAAATTGTTGGTAAAGTTTGTTACTGAAACTTAAATATATATATATATTGTTTTGGAAGAAATTGCAGGGACAATGAAAATGGAACGAATCAAGTGTATGAATGTTTTGGGGAAAATTATCTTTACTGTTAATTGAATTAGTTATTGTTTAAATTTTAAAAAATCTTTTTCCTTCTTTCCATGCAAGCAAAATTATTTATTTCTTGTATAGTTTTTAAAAATGGTAATTCACTGAAATAGTTTTTATCTGTTTTCAAATTAACTATTCTAGGGAATTTATATTGTTACATTATTTTCTTCCTTCACGTTCGTACGGGGTTCGTGAGGATTTTGAGTTAATAATGATAATACTACTTGATGAAGTATCGAAACATACTTTATTGGCCAGTATTGTCAGGACAGCTCCAAAACACGTTTTACAGTCGTCGATAAACTACTATAAACACGCTGGCACAATCAGTGACACAGCCTCCAGGTTATCAGGCTAACATGGTGGAGACAGCTTCACTGCAAAGCACCAAAGTACAGCTCCTGACTCTGCTTGGTCGTCCTCGGAACACCACATACTCTCGAGACTCTCCAGGCTACAACTCGCGATGCACTCAACGACACACAGAGCACAGCTCCCGACTCTTCGGTTCAGTCGGTCCTGGAGCTCAACTCTCTCTCTCTCAATGATGCACTAACCGTGATACACTACGAGACTCTTTCGGTGCACTTAGACGACCCACTTGGCACTCGCTGCCCGGCTGTCAACTCGATTGACTCGCTAGACAAGACACCAACTCGATACTATCTCGCACTCATGACGAGGCACTCTGACTCACCCTCTCTTTGATTGCAGACCATCAGGGTTTATATAGCTTTTGACTGGTGTTGGAGAAAATTCTGGGCTAAACCAGTAAGAATTCGTTCCAAAAGGTTCTCCATCCGTCCATGGTATATCGCCAAATGTGGCAACCCTGTCGTCCCTTGCCATTTTATGGCAACCCTAAAACTGCTTTCTGGGGGAAGCCATCTTACCGCGCCTGTACATTTCGTAACAATATTTCGTATTTCCGCAAAAGTTTTCACATTCATTGAAGTTATTTTTAGTCACAGTAGAAAATTTTCTTCCATTTTTCAAGGAATTGATTTGCATATAGTTCAACCATTCTGTAGTGGACTTTAAGTGACATGAAGTTTGGTTTGCTATATCTGTTCCATAAGAAAAATAGATTATCTCACAAAAACATGTAAAAATTGATTGATAAATAAAAAAAAAAAGATAAACCTAATTTTCACATGTACCAAAAGAACCGAGTAATAAATCTAATTTAAATAAAAATTAATGCAATAAATATCCTTTGATTGCAAATATTACTATGAGCAGTTATTAAATATATTGATCAGTCTTTACAAAGCTAGTCTCGTTGGTCTAAGAGTTATTATTTTTTTGTAATACCAGCTGTAGATTTGGATTAATTATATTTCAGGCAGATATTGATTTGATTGCGTTCCCTCCCCCAAATAATGTTACACTATCTTCAGTGCAGAAACTTTACAGCTCACCATGCAGCTGAATGTGTTACGCAGAAACAGAATGCAAAGAATTTGGTCAAAGAATAAGTGAGAATTTTGGAAAAATAATTCATCATAATAATGGAAAATAATTTCATCACTTACGTGTCTTACCCACTGTCTAATTGAGAACACAGTCATTTCCTCCAAAATATGTATGGTTGCATCACAAAGATATAATGACCTTTAGAAAAAAAATATGTCTTGCAAAACCTAAAGAATGCAAAATCCCAGTTTGGGAATAGAACTTAGAGAGCATTTATTCTCAAACAAAACAAAGGATATGAATCAAAACCTTTCATTCTCTAAAAGAAGAATTAACTTAAAAATCAGAAAAACATAAAATTCGCTGCTTCCTCTTTACATGAATGGCAAAAATTTCAAAATTTCCATCATAGCATCATTAATAGAGCTCTGTGTGGCAGCTCAAACAAAATATTTGAATAGAATAAGAGACCTATTCATATATTTTGGTTCAGTAGGCATATGTATCATGTGGTGTCATTAAGCTATGTTTATTGCATCTTTTATTCACCTAAAGTTCAATGCCACTCCTGTCTCGT
The DNA here is from genome assembly GCF_044657685.1 of Stegodyphus dumicola. Classification (NCBI taxonomy): domain Eukaryota; kingdom Metazoa; phylum Arthropoda; class Arachnida; order Araneae; family Eresidae; genus Stegodyphus; species Stegodyphus dumicola. Next base: position 45,262,321 of record NC_140776.1, read on the forward strand.
TAAGCTATGTTATGTGTTGTCTCTTTAAGTTAAGTTGTTATAGTCTTAGTTTAGATCACAAAGAAAAATGGGGGGTAGAGATAAAAGAAAAATAACCTAAATATGATTTTCTTTATGGATGGAATGAGAAATATTATATTAATTGTTAGTAATTTTTTTCATTAAAACTTGTAGAAATTCTGAAAAAAAATATGAAATATGTTTTAGTTGAAAATATCCATGCAGTTCATTGTATGCAATTTTCATGCATTTTGAGTTCACTATAACAATATAAAATAGCTCTAAGTGTGTAAGAAACTGAATAGGGCCAAAAGGTTTGTTTACTACGTGCATATTATCCCATTAACAATGAAAGTTGGAGAGATCTTACCAAAATTGCACTAGTTATTCCTGTGTAATTTTGAGCTGTTTTTCTATCTGCAACTCTTTACAATAAAGCATTCATCAGCCTCTGCCCAGTCCGCCAAATAGCCACTGCAGTGGAAGTGTTTGACTCATTTGTGCTTCATAAAATGGATTATTTAGTTAGGTCCTCCAGTTTTGCCAGGATGTCTGCTTAGAACATACGAGTACTAACTTACTGCTTCCGTTGCAGTCTGTTACTGTTTTGTCAGATATCTAGCTTTTCGTTTCTCCATTTGACAGACATTGTCTTAACCATCTGTAAATGAACAGGAGTGCAGTCACAAATGTGATTCTACAGCCCTCAAACTCATTTTTTTTCTCCTCGAAGTGCAAAGAAAAATATACTGCAGTAACATTCAATTTATATCGTTGTTCATTAAAACAAGAATCAATTGGGATTCTATCAAACAAAAGCGAAAATTTTATGAGTATGTTTTAACATCATACTTATCCGTAATTGACACTAAATCATGCTGCTTGGCAAAAAATTTGGGTTCATGATAGTGGGGCTTGAGTGTAATTAAAATTCTTATGCAGTAAATTCTTCTTTTTTAAAATGTAAATATTCAAGCATTCAAGTTACAGAACTAGAAGATGTATCATGTAATTCTTCTATGTCCACAAAACATGTAAATTGTTCAGGATTTTTCTGATGTCAAATAAGTTTTTATTTTGAATGTCCCTGCTTAGTAGAATATCTCCAGCTCTTATAATAAGTCATAATGTAATGTATTATAATTCTGACTGGTTCATAAATTTATAAGTTACTTTCTTTCAAATAGGGTTATTCCCCCTTTATGATTATCATATTTTAAGAAATGGTAACTATTTGGCAGCATGGGTCTGTAACAGAATTAAAGCCATATTGATGAATGGATAACGTGTTTTCTAAGTTTGGATATTGTGACATACATTCGGATTTTACCGCGTGTATTCTAAAAACAAATTCTGTGTATAATTGAATGAAGTAATGGTTTTAGGGGGTGCTCTGGTACATAAAAATTTGGTGGCCAGTATTGTCTTTCTCCTCACTGATTTAATAAAAGCCTTTACTACATTCTTGAATGAATCACTATGTTGTTGCTGGGAATGGGCAGTTTATGCTGCGCTGCTTTTCCGAGGCCGAGGGAAGTCATCCTCCTTTTTCATATAGAATGCTGTCTCGTAATTTCATTATTCTCCCTCCCCCTTGTTCATAAGACATGATGTAAATATGGGTCTTAAGGTAGAATGCTCTCCCAAAATTTCATTTACCCCCCCCCCATTTATATAAGGCATAATATATATCTGGGCACTTTCAAAATTCACTCAGTAACTAAATTTTAGTACAGCAAACCAAATGTGCATGTGATTACAACATCTGATATTTTAATGATTTGAACAGCCAAATACCAATACTAGGTAGATATTCTAATAAGTCAAAAAAAAAAAAAAAAAAAAAAAAAGTCCATACCTGTATTCAAGAAAATATAGCAGTTCAATAGAATTTTCTGTAATCATGCATATTATGTATCCAAATAAATACAAACTGTTATGGTCTGAAAAACAGATGTAACATTATGTTTTATACTTATTCACATAACATTAGGAAACATTCATAATATGTTAATCAGAAGAATGATAGTGACCAAAAACAACTTTCCCCCCTCCCAGGGGGGCTGGTGTAAGTGTGTTAAAGCTTTAAATATACATCATACATGAAGATTCTGTAGGTAAAGAGTATAAGGGAAAGAATTATTCTTAAATTTTGATTGAGATTTGAATATTTATAGCATGATTAGGATTGTGTTTAAGGAAAGCTAAAATCATGGAATTTCGAATCAAATTCACAAGTACAATAGTCCAATACAATTATATTTATTGTCATGGACCTTTTATATCCAAATAAATACAAATTAGTATGGTCTAAAAAACAAATATGTTTTGAAAATATATTACATAACATTAAGAAAAATTTTTGATATGTTAATCAGAAAAATAATAGGGGCCAGAAACAACAATTTATATGTGTATAGATGGTAGTGTTTAGTGTGTTTAAAATTTCGATCATGTATGAAGATTCTTTGAGTAAAGAGTATAAAGTAAAAAAATTCTTAAATTAAAATTTTTTTTGAATTTTTGTAATCTAATCAGAATTATATTATAAAAGAATCATAGAATTTAGAATAAGATTTATCATATAAGTAAATATTTCTCATGATAAAAAAATTAATCTGGATTTTTTGATATAGTCGCACTTCTGCATTATTAGGAAACTAAATGCATGAAACTTTCATATGTTTTGCTCGAATCTGAAAAATTAGGCTATAACATTCTTTACCGAAACTTTTTTAAATTGTTTTAAGCAGTCTTTCAAAAATAATTAATAAATTAGTATTGTAGTTATTAACTAAATTTATCTTTCACTGGTTTGTAAATTTGCAATGTCCAATTTGGGCTACCTCAAGTATAGTGCAAATTACCTCTGTACAACAAGTAAAGTTTGTAAATAACTAAATATCAGTTAACTGAAATTTATTGATTCCAGGACTCGTAATTTAAATAAAAAATAAGGAAATACAGTCAAAAGTCGTTAATCCGGACTCGTCGGGACTTCGGCGATTCCAAATTATCGATTTTTCCGGATTATAGATCATCAGTTTAAATCTCGTAAGATGGCATGCAGAAATTCTAAAATTAAAAATGTGAAACCGTAATTTATGAAATAAAGAACAATTATGATCTAAAGGATATCAAAATTTACAAAAAAAAAAAAAAAAAAAAAAAAAAAAGCTTAATATTTATTTGTTTACTTTATTAAACATTTCTTTCAATGTAAGTTGTTTAAGTTGCTTCGTTTTATGTGATAATACTTTCTCTTTAATTCTATAAACAGACATAATTTCTTGTTCAGTTACAAAGTTCCGCTGTTCAAGTCCCGTTAATTGCTGTGCCGAGAATACCGACTAACTTGTCAATCAAATTTTTTTGTTTTCACTAACCTCTCTGTCACATTCTTCATGTCTTTATCCATTTTTTGCAGCAATTCCACTTTTTGTTTGTTGGACATCGAAACATACTTTCGTTTTGTAGATCCTTTGGAAGTTCCAGCATCAGAAATTCTGTTTGACATAATCGAAAGTTCAAGTTTACTTTTATAAAATTGCTCTTACAGTCTGCAAAAAATAATAAGCGGGATCCAATTCGAAGATTAAGGAACAACGCAATCATTAACATTAACTGAAATAGATAATTAGATAATTTTAGCTTACACCGTCCGTTATACATTTAACACGCAGGCAAAAACGTATTCTGCACTTGCGCACACGCATATGGGCAGTCGTAAAGGTCTTATGCACACGCGTAAACGCCTATGCACATGTGTCAACGCTGCGCATGCGCAGAAAGTTTTTAGCTTTGAGGTCCGGATTATGGGTGTCCGAATTAACGACTTTTGACTGTAGTAGAAAGTAATAGCATAAAAACTAAACTCAATGTTGCAACAGCCCAGTGGGCCACGGACTGCAGTGCCCCGAAATCTGCTTTCTTGACCTTGCGCCCCTGGGTGCATCAGCATATGCCCTGGGCAAGTGGTCAGCTTGTCGCAGGACTCCCGGTGTTTAGTACCCAAGTGAACTTGGTGCTCATTTTATCGACCCATCTGAGGGATGAAAAGCTGAGTCAACTTGCCCAGCTCAGGGATCGAACCCCGGACCTGTGGTGTAGCTGCATGATGCGCTAGCCACTAGAAGGTAATAGCATAATAGGGAATAAACTATTAAGGGTAGCAAAAATGGCTTAAAAGAATTTAAATTTTTGTATGCCTAGAACTAAACTTTTAGTTTGGGACAGTAGAAGTGATGCAACGTAGCTAGTGTATGGTTAGAGATTGCATACATACCATTCTATTTAGTATTTGATTATCAGATTTAGTATTTCAACTCTTGTATGAGGCTTAATTATTTGTGTAGTCTCTCCTGTTTTGAATTTTTCACACTGGGTATACCTTGGCCAATGTTGCTACCCTTAATAGTTTATTTATAGTGAGATGGTAAACTAACAAGTAGGTTCAGTTATTCCCCAACAAATGCCAAATCAGTAAGTGCCTAGCTATTTGAATAAATGAATAACCATAGTATAGAAAGAAAAAAAAAAGTGAGAGAGATTTGAGTAAGATTATGTATGGGCATGGAAAAGCTACCGAACATGTAACAGTCACTTTAAAACTCTGAGCGGCATGACCGGCTTTATCCGGTGATGAAATTTTTTGTCACTTGATACATATTAGCTTAAGATATTTTGCTTTCTTACTTTCTTTAATAATGTAAATTTAATCTTGATGAATGTAAGTTTATGAAAATAGAGGCTAAAATAAATAGTTATACATTTAGCTAATAAATGCTGCATAACTACAGGTCTTCATCACAAATCCAAAAACCCTTGCCGCTCAGAGGGTTAAGGAGATGGTAGTTTTAACTGGGAAATTTAAGAATATGAATGTCAGATTGAAGAGTGCATCTAACTCTAATTTAATTAAATGCCTTCATTCTTTTTGAGATTTTAAGGTAAAAAAAGGACCAAAAGAAGGGACAGTATTTTACCTTCCATTCTGGATGATGAAATTCAACTGGCATTTTTCTTATCCCAGAAACGCGATACGTATTTTGACACAAAATCAATCTTTTCTGAAATGATAGGACAATTTTTTTCCATATTTCGATTCTATGATTCAAATTTTCCCTAAAGTCTTGGTATGAAATTTAAGAATTTATTCAAAAATTTATCTCGGCACAGTTTTTGCACTTTCTAAAAAGAATACAAAAAACATTACACAATTTTCATACATATTTTTAAATAAAGATGGAGTTAGATTTAGAAGGCCAAGTTTAATTGCAATTAAAAAGAAAGTAAAATTAATTTTTTTTTATTTTATTAATAGGCACAGTATATTATCTTAATATGAACGTAATTCAGTTTGTGGTCAGTAATGTTTCACTTTAATTTTGCGTGAGCAGAAAAAAAGTATTGGTTCTCCTTTGCTTCTACTTTATATTATATTTTTTAATCACAGTGGTTGTTATTTTTTTAATTTAGTTTTATTTTAAGTATTTGAGTTACTTGGTTGGAACTTGGTCCTTCAAATAGTTATTTTAAAAATGTTTGTTTATTCATTCGCGTTGTGTACTTTAAGCATGTTTATTCATATACAGTACAAAGTCCGTAATTCAGACATCCATTATCCAGAATGATCTATAATCCGGACCTCAAAGCCACAAACTTACGCATGTGCGTAATGCGTTTACACATGCAGGTAAAGCGTTTACCCATGCACACTTCCAATAGTGAAGAAAGTGACAGAGAGGTATTTCAATTGACAAGTTAGTCGGTATTCTCGACACAGCAATTATAGGACTTGAACAGTGGAACTTTGTAACTGAACAAGAAATTTTGTCTGTTTATAGAATTAAAGAGAAAGTATTAGCACAAAAAAACAAAGCAACTTAAACAACTTAAATTGAAAGAAATGTTTAATAAAGTAAACAAATATTAAGTTTTTTTTTTTTTTTTTTTTTTTTTTTTTTAATTTTGATACCCTTTAGATCGCTCTTTATTTCATAAATTACGGTTTCATTTCTGCATGCCATCTTACCAGATTTTAATTGATGATCTATAATCTGGAATCACCAAAGTCCCGACAAGTCCGGATTACAGACTTTGTGCTATATATTATATAATAAAAGCAAGGAAAAGATGGAGCACTGTTGATGCGTAGTTATCCTATATTGAAGAGGAAGTATTCTGATTTCGTCATAAGCTAATGTAATGTAGCTTCGTGTTGACTTTGTAAATAAAACTTGGCAGTTGAGGCTATTTTAATTCCTTTTTTATTTCCAATTGACATTATGTTGCCACAGATCACTGGCACCCTAATCGTGCCTTTCCACAGAAGATTTACATTTTTTATATTGTTGAGATAGAGAGCAAAGCTGAAGTGCGTAGTTATGCAAGATGGAAGCACGCGAAGAGAAAAGTTTTGGTTTACAATGGTAGTGTCAGTTTCCAGTTATTATGTCATTAGCTCTGCGTAGGCCATGCAAAAAAGAGAGGAAAGGAAAGATCTAGCAATGACGCAATGCAGAGAAGTTATTACGAGTTTTAGAATAGAGAGGAAGAATTAATGTTTTATCGTTAGTTTGAATTATAATTTTGATTCACATATGTTTTATCTTACATATATATATCAGGGTTGCCACGCTACCTGGAGAACCGGGAAAAGTCAGGGAATTCGAAAATTGACCAAAAAATTCAGGGAAAAGTCAGGGAATTTAAGTATTTTTGTCAAAATCTGGAAAAGTCAGGGAAGTTCATACAATGATTCCGCCAAAAAAGCGATTTTTGCGCCGACGTCGGAAGAGATAACTTTTTTGGCGAATTGCCTATCACGTGAGTGTCTGCTGGCATAGAGCCAATTTTCGCATCTCCAATTTGATTGCCTTTTAGAAAGGCAAAGCAACTTTCCCGCAACTTTTGGTTTCCAGTATTCTCGAGAATCGCATGTGCAGTGCATGAACTAAAGAAAGTACATGTTCTCGTATAAAACAAAATGGGTTTAATCTTAGTATACGGTACCATGGAGGTTAGAATCAAAGAATATGTATTGTAAAGAAGGAAAACCTCTCTGCAACAGACGTGGTTCCGTTCCATCATAGAGGGAAACAGCTGTGCATGCGTGATATATCTGCCGCCAAAGCTGGAAACCGGTGTCGAAGGTCACGTTATCAAGAGTTCATTAAATGAATATCCTTTAAAATTTCTTTAACCACTTGCGCTAAAAAGACGTGCCTTTTGTCTCAAACTGCGAGCGACGTGAACACCACGTCGATAAGCATTTATCGCAAAAATGAAAATAACATGGTGCACACGTCGCCTAACAACGAGATTGTGTATTTCTCGAGTTACAGCTCTGGATTGCACTCGCAGATGCAGAGCGGCGTAAATGAGACGCTTTACCACTTGCTATATTGTAGCGCACGGCACCGCAACCGTGAAGTTTAGTCTTAGTGCAAGTAGTTAAACTCCAAATTAAAAGAAAATATTTTTTGGCGCAAGTAAATTAATTCATAGGTTAGTAATTTTCAGGGGGGGGGGAACTACGAAAATCCGTTTTTAAAATTATTGCGAAAAATCGAAGAAGAAACGTCCTTTGATAAAACGTTTCTTCTTGGATTTTTCGCAATAATTTAAAACGGATTTTCGTAGCTTTCTTTTTGTCAAAGAACGTTTGTTCTTAACACGTTTCTCAATTTCCGGTACACATCGCGGAGAGGGAAATTCTGGCCGCCAGGTTCCGTCGCCAAATCCCTTGGCAAATTTTCCCTCCGCATTCTAGCGGCGTAATAGCATTTAACTTGTATGGAAAATTTTCTTCTTTACATAGACCAAAGAATTAGAGATTCTTTGCATAGACGTTTTTTGGTTAAAATAATCTCCATGTATGGATTTGGCGACATGATGATGCGCAGTAAACGGGTCATTTTGGTCTTGGCGACAATTTTCAAAATCGTGCCAAAGCCTTACCGTATACTAGAATTTTACCGCAAAATCTTTTTAATAAATACCTTGCCATTTTGCAGTAAAATAAAAAATAGTAATCTGTCATCTAGGCTAACCATGTAATATAACTATATTCGCTAAAATATCGTTGATTATTCTAATTCAATTTTTAAGTAATTATCTTTATTTTTATGTTATTCGTAAAATTTAATGATGCTTCTTCCCTCTAAATTTATTAATTATTAGTAAATAATATTTCTAAATTTCAGGAAATTTTCTCTGGCATAATCTTGAAATTAATTCTAGCAGTATGATGACATACCATCACGAAATTTAATGCACATATTTTTTCTTATGTATGCTGCGAACTAAATATAAAATACCTCAATTTATTAAAATAGATTTCTTTCTTTCGTTTAGCTGCAGAATGTCTGCAAAAAAAGCCTTATTTTATTCCAGATTGGGAAGATTCTAATCTCAATCTTCAATGGAGAAAACAACAACTATTATAATTATATTTGTGTTTTCAAGTGTTAAGGTGCTTTTTAAGAACATACCTCACACAAATTAAATTTACCTAAAATCTAACCTAACTATTTAGCATTGCGTTGTGATTTATAAGGACCAGATTAGCCTCGTGTTGAACTGGTGATGATCATGAGTAATAATTAAATAAAACATACATTTGTTATCCAATGTATATATCTTAAATTTTATTAAGTTTCTTAAGTGGAAAAGTAAACAAAATGATCAAACAGAGTATACCAAGAATAATTAAGAATAAATGTCCTCTGGGATTTATTGAATAATTAAGTGAATTTTCTACATAATACAAGTAATACCATAATTTACCTCTTAGCGTAGCCAACGTACATTACACGGATAGACTGGAATTTTCTTGAAACGCACCTGGAAAACCTGGAAAAGTCAGGGAATTTCATTCTCCTGTTTGAGTGGCAACCCTGATATATTTTTTTTAAATTTGATTATATGTATTTGAATAGCATTTCGTCCCAAAGAATACTTTGTGACCCAGTATTCATCATGATGCGTTTAAAAATTCATTCTGCATTAAAAGAGAAAATACATTAATGCACGGTTATACGTCTTTCATTGGACCATTCTGAAAAGATATAAAAATGAGAAAGATGTGTAATCTCCATTTTAATTTAAAATTCATACAAATAATTTTCCACAGTTTTATCACTATGTCATTGCGTTACAGAATTTTATCATCCTGCATACAGTTTGTTAATGTTATCCATATTTCCGAATGAGCTCAAATTTTTAATTTTTAAACTTTCAAGAATCAAATAATGTAGCATAAAAAAGGCTCAATTTTATGCAAGTAAACAAACAATATAACATAAAAAAGGCTCAGTTTTATGCACATAAATAGATAAATTAAGTCATATTTTAATGATTGCCCAAGAGCGCTCTTTTAAAGTTTAATATGGTTTATCAGAAGGGATTATTTATAGGGATGGTTTGGGTGAAATAGCAAAATATTTTATGGGGTACTAGATCAGTATACATCTAGTCTAACATGGGAATGTTATATACCTTCTCTACATTTAAAAAGTGAAAAAAATACCTAATATAATTTTATAAAAATATTTATTTTTAGCAGATATATATATTTTTCATATCTTCTATAGTAGCAGTTGGGTTGTTTAATTTGAAAGTTATTTACATGTGTATATTAAACAGTTTCATAATTAATTTCTGAAAATCATTACAATGTTATAAGTAGCTCAAAACTAGATGATATAATGTGAAAGAAAGCTCTTGTAAATATAAGTTTTAAATTTTAGGTTTTAGGATCATTAAAGCATAAAGTTGACAGCTACTCATACACAGTTGATAATTATGAAGAACTTGTGAACCAAAGCAAACAGTTTCTACTTTCTAGGGAAGAGCATCTGCCTCTTCCTCTTGGAAACCGTGTTTATTCTGATTCTTTATCCCGTGCCCGCTGCTCAACCGTTCCAGAATTACAAAGAGGTACGTATTTATTTTTACATTTTAGTGATATTTTTTAATGTGTGTTTGTTTGGCAAATTTGGGCAAGCTTCTAGAAATTTCCATAACTTCTTGGAATTTTCAAAAAATTTGTATTTATGTGTTTAAGTGGCTTTGCATGTGTTGTGTATCAGTTTGTGTGCAAAAGTTATTTATAACCTTAAGGTTTATTTCATGAGTTTAGATGAGCACACTTGGTAAAATCAAGAAAATTTGTGCAAATAATTATGATGAGCTATGTAACATAATAAAGGAATCTGTCTATCACTTCCTGATAAGAGATTTCAGTTTTCAGACAAATGCCATGGGTTCGATTATGAGGACAGAATCATGCATCCATCTGTTTGAAGGCAAGAGGTTTTAGATATTAATGCTGCATGTACTTCAGCATTGAAATGTTTTTGAGTATAAATTAAATAAGAAAACTTTCTGTCTGTAACTTCAAATTTACTTTGGACTGTAATACAAACTGAGTAATTCATTACTACATAGTAATCCTTTTTGAAGTTGATGATGGCAGTAAATTCTAGCTTAGCACAAATACCTTAAATTATGTATATAACAGCAGAATTGGAGAACATTAGCTATATAAAAGATCTATATTTTATTGCAAGATATTAAAATAAGTATTTTACTATGTTTTAAATCTGCTATTAATGGTTTGAATAAAAAACATAGTTGAAAGGATGCAGAACTCCTGTAAGTTGAAAATAGTAATTGGCCATGTTTATAATTTATATCATACATGTTCCCATAAAAGAGACTACTGAAAAACATTTACACTGGAACTGGTGTTGGTCGTAAAAATTACCAATCAAATTTGAGCCATTAAGCTGCGTTCAGATGGCAGCATAAAGAGCATAGAGGCATAGTCACAAGGGCATAAAATACGGGAGTTCCGTTCACACCTGTGAGATGGGTGTCTAAGCTGTGGCTAATGAGAGAAGCTAAATTTTCACATGCGTGGATGTGTCTACACCTTTCGCACACTGTTTTGTAGCTCGATTGATTTCCTGCACTCACTCTGCTTGTTTTCGTTATTTTGTGTCATGGCTTTTTCAGCTCACTACAAAGTTTTACTGGCTCAACAGAATGCTCTTTTATATGCCTTTCTTATAAGCCAAGAGGCAACAGAAGAAGGTAATAAAAAAAAAAAAAAAAAAAAAAAAGAATGGTCTAGAGATATTTTTTTGGAAAGATCAATACTTGGTTGGCACATATTTCTGTGCAGAGCAATATGAAATATTTCTGTATTGTACTGTAGTACTCTCTATACGATAAACATGCACATGCATACTTATATATATAAAAACGTCTTCAATTTTTATATATAATTTCTCTTAGGAGAAAGACGATATTCTAAATATGCCTAGTTAAAATAAAAATCTTGAGGATAAGTGACAGGTAGCCTGTATATAACATTTTTCCATTTTGCAGGTATGAAAGCAGTTAAGCGGAAAACAGTACTAACCATACATTATTATTATTTTCTTTTAATTTTCAATCAAAAGGAACATGTTTCTGTGCTTAGCACTCCTTATTCACTGTCACTGTCGATCAATACAGTAGTTGGCTGCACTACCATTATCAATTATTATTAGTACTAGTATCCCACAACTGGTCACCATCACCAGCAACCACAACTAGTACAATACTATGAAACATTCACCCAACAATGTATTTTATGCTCAATCATTAAATACATTTTGCTGTGTTGCCAGATGTATATACATCTATTTCTAATAATTTGCATTTCTAAGCCGTACCCCTGAATTTTATATGCTTTTTCTGGGAAAAAAAAAAAAAAAAGAGGTTTACACTCGACTACAGTACATAGTAAACACTAACTTTCAGGAATTTTTGTGCATAGTTCTGCAAACTGGTATGTTTACATCATATGAGTAATTCAAATTAAACTCTGCTCTGCTGTGAGATGTCGTAGATGTAACTTTCTTCCACGTGTGTTGTCAGAAGAAAATACTGTGACGTTGTGGATGCTTCAGTGAAAACGGAATCAACACTGGTATTGGTGATGCATCACTTTTTAATAACACAACATATCACAGATACAACATTAATACATTTAGAAAACTTTAGTAGATATCCGAGCTGGTGACACAATCAGAGACGTTAACGAAGATGGTACTCGTCATCACTCGACAAAGTCTCCACACCTCAGCTCGCTGGCGGAGCTTCCCAAACTCTCTCTGACAGGCGTCTCAACAGAAGTCTCATCTCTTTACGCATGCGTAATTCTCAGTTAAGTCGTTGCCATTCACAGTTCTTTAAAATAGGTGTTAAAATGAATTACAGTCCTCGTAGTGTGAGGAGATCGCTAACGAAGTTCTCTCTGGTCGAGAGCATCATAGGTTTTTCTCAAGAGTTCAGGAGCGTTCTTTACAATACTTTTAATGATTCTTCATTTGCTGACAGATTATGACAGTTCTTCACTCACTGGCAAATATGCATATTAAAGCACTAAAAAGAGTTTAATTTCAACATATGCTGTCATTTCTATTTACAACCAATATCTCAAAAGTAATTTCACATTGACAAATTTTAGATACCCAAGTCTTCAAATACAACAAAATTATAAACATTCATACCTTATCCAGGAGTTTCTACCAGAGAAATACATGAATTTAATGATCAAAATTCCATTCAAATGATAGTAATAAAGAGTTAATAATAATAACAAATACTATTCATTAAATTATAGTCCATGTTATGAATTATGTGTGCTATTCAGTTTCATTAAAAGTAAATTCCTTTCATGCAGAACGTAGTTAAAAAACAGAACATCAACAGGAGACAAAACTGTCTAGACTGTTGTTTTAAGGATATTTCACTACATTTTTGCCTTCTTGGAATTCATAAAAAAAGATTAATCTCAAAAGATTAATCTTTTATTACTTATACAAAGCTTATACTATTGAATTGACTGTTGTGACTATTCTTAAATAAGTGAAAATAATTTTTCTTTTCTTTTTTTTTTTTTTTCTTTTTCTTTTTTTTTTTTTTTTTTTTTTTTTTTTTTTTTTTTTTTTTAAGTAATATTTTTACTATTAAGAAGGGGGGGGAAAGATTCTTGATTTTATGTTTTAGTAAAACTAATTCATGAAGTTTGTTTGGAAAGAAAATCAGCATTTGAAGCAAATAGCAGTACAATATTTCCAGCTTTTTCAATAAGTTTACTCTTAATTACAAAAATAATTAAATAGGAAGAAAATGATAGTAATAATTCATAAAAAATAACAAACAGAAAGAAAGTAATAATAATAATTTACACAGAAAAAATAAAATTTTTGCAAGCATGCCTTTTTTAAAGAATTTTCATAATAAAATGAAAAATAATGGATGGTATCAATCATCTACAGGACATACACAGCGTGCATGATCCTGAGCTTAACTTTCACTTAAGAACTTTATTATTTTATAGTCCAATTATTTTCAATTTATTCTGAAAACTAATTAAAAAATGCATGTCATCGTCGTAGATTTCTTGCGAGATCAACTCATTATTTCGTTCAGATACGATTACAACTCATTCGGATACGATGTGCTCCATATTTAAAAAAATGTCGCCTTCGATGTGACAGCAAAATCATCTAAAAAAGCCACTTCATTTTAGCTTCACTCTGATTGGTCGACGCTTATCCCAAACTCATTGTAAAATTTAAAACTTGAGCCTTGTACCATGAGCCTTAAACCAGATTATGTGACGTAGCACAGGCTGGTTGCTTTGGCAACGCAGCTCGGCTTTAACCACTTATGCCCTTTATGCCCCCATCTGAACACAGCCTTAAGGGCAGGAAATCTGCTAGGCAGAATAACATAAGACAAGCTGAATGTCAGCATCCATTGTGTACTGAATAAAACAACAGACTACAACTGTACGATTCAATAAATTTTTCCCAGATATTTTTTTCCCATTTCAATTTTCCCAGATAAACATGCACTATTGAACACATTCTATAGCAAATACCCACATGTGATATTACAAATAAAAGAGTCTCATCTGCAACAATAGCCATCACAGGGCTTGTACAATCCTTAGGTTTTTTTTTTTTTTTTTTCCTTAATTTTACTCATCTGACATTTTTGTATGTTTGTTTACAATTGCCATTTTGAATGTGAATGAACATTTTGGAGGAATATTTTTGGGAATGTATTGACAAATATTTATTTGATGGATAAACGTTTAAATTCTTTACTGCTGATTTATGTAAAAGTTGGACACTCGAGTTTTAGAAATGAAGCCCTGCCTCAGATGAAACACAAACATTTTGAAATAATTTGTTTTTTGCGAATGAAGATTTCGTAAAATATTACATCAAAAACAATTATTCGCATTGTGTGGTATTAGTTCTTTTATTATTCAGCTCTAAATTTGGCGACTTATCAGTATTTTGACGATTTTAAGATCAGTTTGTATTAAAAAATTTTTATTCGGAGATTTGCAAATTTTTTGAGGATTTTTTAGATACATAATAAATTGATAAATATCATAAAAATAATGATAATATATTAAAATTACATTTAAGAAATAATGTTGAAATAAAACATTTTTATTTTCTCCTGCCATATTTTAAAATAACATTACATTCCATTTTGATGACTTCAGAATATTTTTATTCTGAAAAATAAACAAGATAATAAATGCTATAAAGCAAAAGTTTCCAAAACACTTCTTAGGAAAAAAAAAAAAAAAAAAAATGCTATTCTAATTATTTAAAAAATAATTTCTTTTAATGACTTTTATATTTTTTCATAGTAAGTGTAATTGATTCAAAATTTTTAATTGTGTCTGAATTTGTATTAAAAAAATCTTCTGTCTTTTTGTTCTTACAGAGTTGGTTGGGATAATTTTTCTTTAAGATTTTAGACCTTGTACCTTGGAAGGTTTAGAAAGGATCTCAAGGCAAGATTTGAGACCTATAATTTCCAGAAAAACGTGATGAAATGAAAAGTGTCTTCATCGTATTAACATGTAATGGATGTATTTTGTAGGAAATTAGTGATGAATTTTTCTTTTGGAGAATTTTGGAAAAAACAGTGAAAGCAAAACTGAATATTCTCATTTTGATCCCAGAAATCTTTCTTATAACATACAGTCAAAAGTCTTTAATCCGGACTCGTCGGGACTTCGGCGATTCCGGATTATAGATCATCAGTTTAAATCTGGTAAGATGGCATGCAGAAATTATAAAATTAAAAATATGAAACCGTAATTTATAAAATAATGAGCAATTATGATCTAAAGGGTATCAAAATTTACCAAAAAAGAAGCCTAATATTTATTTGTTTACTTTATTAAACATTTCTTTTAACGCGCGGATGCGTAAAGCATACCTTACTCAAAGCCGAAATTAGAAAATTGCAACCAGAAAACTATGTGATTTGTATTCGTGATATTTATAATGACGAGGAATTTGATTTAAATCATATCAAAGACGGAGTACATCGAAATTAAATACTACATTTAGTAAGGAATTGTAAGCCGACTAAAATAAAAAAATCTGCCCTGAAGATAACGATAGTGTTGACAGATCAACTTCCAGTTCATTGCGCGCCGCGACGTGCCCCCCGCAGAGCAGCGTGAAATTGATAAACAGATTTCGGAACGGTTAGATAAACAAAGGATATGCTTTTATCCATTTTTTGTAGCAATTCGTTTTTTGTTTGATGGACATCGACACATACTTTCGTTTTCTAGATCCTTTGGGAGCTCCAGCATCCGAAATTCTATTTGACATAATCGAAAGTTCAAGCTTACTTTTAGAAAATTGCTCTTACAGTCTGCAAAAAATAATAAGCCGGATCCAATTTGAAGATTAAGGAACAACACAATTATCAACATTAACTGAAATAAATAATTAGATAATTTTAGCTTTTACCGTCCGTTATACATTAAACGCGCACGCGAAAACGTATTCTGCACTTGCGCAGATGCATATGCGCAGTCGTAAATGTCTTGCGCGCACGAGTAAAACGCCTATGCGCATGCGTCAATGCGGCGCATGCGCAGAAAGATTTAAGCTTTGAGGTCCGGATTATAGATCATTCCGGATTACGGGTGTCCGAATTAACGACTTTTGACTGTATTATCTTCCATTTATTTCCATATCTTTCCACACACGAACATTGAAGCAACCGAAGAAAGCAAAGAAATTGAAAACTGACAATTTATTAAAAGATTTATCATACAATATGACTCAGTGCCTGCCCTAAATTCTAAAAATTTTTTCATACTGATTCTAGCTCCAGCTCTGACTTTATATTATTTCATATTTATTCTCAATACTCATATTATTAAAGAAATAAAAGTAGCAGTTTCCGTACTTTCTAAGTACAATCATTTCTTTAGAATAACAGAAATCTTTAATTAAATATGAAAATTCGAAAACAAAGAGGAAATACATTGAAAAAGAAATTGGTTTTTTGAAGAGAATGAGAAAATTATTCTTCAAAGGTACATTTATAAATTACGAGGTGAAGTAGAAACTAGTGGGACATTGATTTGTTTACTAAAATAAACTCAGATGCTAAAAGAAGGGAATTAATGTAAATTAGTTGAAATATCTGAAAAATTTTCAAATTAACCCTTTGCGGTCGGATTAAATTTGGAAATGGGTATCGTATTGGTCAGAATTAATTTCCATCGATAGAGCAGGGATACATAACATGCAAGTTTACGATGGATAAGCAAGATTTAGTAATTCTTTTGTGAACTTTAGATATATCTTTATTCAATACACTAATCTAGTGATATGTTTTTGTATAAAAATTATGTTTTATAATTCCCCTTCATGTGATATTTTTCAAAACACTCTCCAACGTGCAGGCCAGGTTTTCGAGTGCATGTATCACAAAAATAGTTGGTTTGGTGCCTTCCACCCTTAATCTTTCTGTTTGAACATACACTCCAATCTTTGCTTTTTAAATTTTCACAGTGCGACAATATATGCAGTTTTTCTTTAATTCTTTCTTCCTTATCGCAGGTCGATGGTCTCCCTGGTTTTGAATCTGCTCAGTCACGAAAATCAGCTACCGTTTGTGCCACAATTTTTGGACAAACATAAAATTTGGCATAGGTGTCCTGTTCTCTCTTCTAGCTGAATTTTGGGGAATTATTTTCGAATATTTTAGGAAGAGAGAATGTCTAATTACTGATAAATACAATTTATAAAATATTCTTTGGAATTCTACAAGGTATCATCGAACGTTGTCGATTTCGTTACGTTCAAAAGACAGCTGACCACTGCGTCTTGCATGGCGAGCGCTGGGTCACAACTTTTGTTTAGATTAGATTACGTTATCTCCAATTGATGGAGCTCTGTATTGGTTCGTGAATAGGTTCTTTAGGCATTGAGGTTCGTATAGGAAAAGTGTCAACTGATACATGAATGCATACAGTATACGATTTGTATAGTTCTTTGCTGTGGTGGCTGAGAGCAGACATATGACCGGAACGGTAAAAAGGCTTTGGTAGCTGAGAGCAGACATATGACCGGAACGGTAAAAAGGCTTTGGTGGCTGAGAGTGGACATACGACCATAAAGGGTTAAAAAGATGCATAGGCATTTTGTTATTTGTGGTTGCAGCATTATAACTGTTCTAAAATGTTTTTAGTTATTTTTAATGGATATTTTTTAGGAAAAAAAAATTATGATTGTAACCATGTAATCTGCTGATTAACTATGTAATTTAATTACTTATAACTAACTGCTCACCTTTAGAAGTTATCTCTGCATGCTTAGATGAGTTATCGCCTTCTCTTATTCTTTATTGTGGATATTCCACTTGACATAAAATATGCATAAAATTCTGAACTCTTACGTGACAAAATGTAGCATTAAAAAAAAAAATCAATATACAGCTAGCTATTAGTAAAATTTAAATAAAAACCACTCATCTTTTTTTAAATATGTGGGACTATTATAAGAATAAAATTAAAATGTTTCAAGAAATTTTATAATTTAATTCTAATTACTTGAAAAAAATTATGAAGTTAATTTTATTCTTGAAATTCTTTTAAAATTAAGTTAAATATTAGATTATGTTTGATAATAATAGATTTTAGATTTATTTTATTCTTACAAATTACAAAAGTGGTGTTACAAAACTGAATTTCGAATGTTAATAATTGTTTTAGTGTATTCAGTTCCTATTTGCTTGATAGATCCTTAATTTTTTTCATTGAGGGTCCTTAAAAGTTTTTAAAGGTGCTTAATTTCCATGTGCAGAAATGTGTACAAACTTCTTCCATTCAAACTCAGCAATGTACTCATTTTATGGTATGGTTATTTCACAGTAGGGTTAATTCTTAAGATGGTTATTGTGCTGGGATGTTATCTGTATGATTCCTGGTGAAGTTTCTGGTGCCCTACTCACCTCTGCTATCTACCAGTCAGATTGCATGATCAAAATTTCGATTCTGCAAATGAAATGTTGAGATGTTTCTGTTTGCTCAAGTTAAGGGAAAAGAAAAGTGTTGAGAGCAAGAAATTTTTGGAAATAAACTTCCTTCTTGGAATCAGATGGGGGCTTTTGAAAGTGGCTAGATGTGCTAGCTGTTGCATCACAAGTAGTTTCAAATCCTTGCATTCCCTATTCTAAGGCTTAAGCACGTGAAGGTGAGAAGAGAGCCACTAATTGGCCTGTCCAAGTCTGGTGATATGTTACTGTTCAACATTTTAGTTTGAGTGCCAAATAGGGAGAAGTTTAGGAGAAATACTTAAAAATAAGAAATTGAAATGTTAGCAGTTCTCTGGAATTAAACTACAGTTCAAAACAGAAATAAGCTTCTAAAGTTAAACACAGTATCTTCAAATAACTGGCTCGATGTGGCCATAACAGCATATAAGAGCAATTTCATAATTTCTTTAAAGGGTTGTAGACTAAATAAATAACTTGCTCAACATTTCTGAGATCTATTAAAAAAATTTTAATGTTTTTACAAAATTATCCACAAAGTTAGCGATATCTGTTGTGGAGTTAACTGTTTTGGAGAAAACTTTGTCAGTGTCTTTGGAATGCATGTAATCCTGCTTGAAATTGAATATCAAGGAATTGTTGCATGTCAAATTATTTGGAGAACCTTGCAACTACTTTTAAGGTATCTATTTAAAATCTAGGGTTTCTGTCAACCTTATTTTATAATGAACATTTGCAGCTTTGTTTCTTTAGCAAATAGAAGGCTGTAAAGTAATAAAAACTAAATTAAAATTCAGTTATTTAACCCTGGGTATTTTCAATTGCAAAAACCTAACAAGCTTTGGCGCAGCTCTAGCTAGTTTCATGAGTACTTGGCTGGCGAACTAGATAACACGAAAACATAATTGTGTTAATTAAGACACAATAACACGCCAAATAAATACTAATTCAGAAGTCAAACAACAAAAATCAGCATTAATTTACAAAATTTTCACAGGACTAGTTTCGATGGTTTTACCGAACCATCATCTTCAGCTGCAAAACCGCAAATGAACAAGATAATGTTTAGATAAGATAATAATAATGTTTAGATAAGGCATCTTATCGCTAGATGATTAGGCATCTTATCGCTCATAATGTGAAATTCAATAATAAACCTTTGAAACCAAATCTAACTGCGAGAGAAAGAGCTACAATGCGCGAGATTCATTCTAACCCGGATATTGTCATTTCAAAGACCGACAAAGGTGGCCAGATAGTCGTCATGGATAAGAACACTTACATCGATAGTGTCACTAAACTCTTAAACGAAGGACCATATAATCCGATCCCTAAAGATCCTTCACCTTCGGACTTATCCAAAATAAAAACTGCCATCAAATCTTCGCAAATCATTTCAAGCAACTTAAAACATTCGCTTATCCCATCTGTTGCGAATTGTGCCAGATTATATGCTCTTCCCAAAATTCATAAAAGTGGTATTCCTTTCCGCCCTATTGTATCAAATTTAGGTACTGCCTCGTATCCATTAGCTAAATATTTAGTTTCTAGATTTTCCACTCTATTAGACAATAACATTTACACCATAAAAAATTCAATAGAGTTTGTAAAAAAGGTTAAAAACATTTCTCCTCGTAATTTACTCATGGTTTCTTTTGATGTAAAATCATTATTCACCAATGTTCCAGTGGAGGGTGCATTAAGATGTCTAGAAACCAGACTTCGCAAATTTCATTTCTCTTGCATCGAAATTGATGAGCTAATTTCTCTCACTCAACTCTGTTTGAAACAAACACATTTTGTTTTCCAAAATAAATATTACAAGCAAACTGAGGGATTAGCCATGGGAAGCCCCCTCAGTCCCATCCTGGCTGATATCTACATGCATTATTATGAATCAAAATTGTTTGAAACTTTAAACTTCCCGGCATGGTTCCGCTACGTAGACGATACTTTTACTCTGTTTGAAGGTAATAAAGATGATTTAAATAGAGTTCTTTCAACAATGAATTCTATTGATCCTGCTATTCAGTTCACTTTTGAACTTGAGACTTGCAATTCTCTTCCGTTTCTCGACATTCTGGTCACACGTAACACATCCAACTTCAGTACTACAGTTTACCGTAAACCTTCATCGGTTTGCCTTCCACCACACTTTAAATCATGTCATCCGACTAAACAAAGGTTAGCTTCATTTTATTCCTATGTTTTCCGTGCTCTTCAAGTTTGCTCCTCCAAACTAGCCCTTGATGAAGAACTAAATTATTTAAAAGCAATAGCTATTGACAGGGGCTTTTCACCCAACATTATTAATCAAGCAGTTAAAAAATTCTCATCTCAACACACTAAAAGCCACACTCTTATTTTAGGAGATTATAAAAATTCTGTTGTCATTCCCTTCTTTCCTTCAATTAGCTATAAAGTTGCACATATTTTGCAGAAATTTAACTTTCGGGTTGTTTACTCTCCCATCAATAAAATTCCAACTTCTATACTGAAGGACCCCATTCCGGATATGAATTCCTGGGGTATTTATAGGATTCCTTGCCAGTGCGGTTTAATTTACATTGGCCAAACTAAGAGAGCCTTAAAATTTCGCGTCAAAGAACATGAGGCATATGTTAGAAAAAAGGAAACACAAAAGTCTTCTGTTGCTCAACATTGTTGGTCCGAAAATCACACTTTCAATTTTTCTGCTGCCAAAATTATTCAAAAAACATCTTCCACTGGAGAACTGGATTTTCTAGAGGCATTTCACATTCATAAAAATCTTTCTGTTCTAGTTAACGATCCTAATTCCAATCCAAATTTGCCTTCGGCTTTTAGAGAAATTATGTTTTAGTTCTGGTTTCGCCAACAGATGGCGCCACTTGCTTATTCTTGTCCAGGCTTTCTTATCTTATCTAAACATTATTTCCTATCTTGTTCATTTGCGGTTTTGCAGCTGAAGATGATGGTTCGGTAAAACCATCGAAACTAGTCCTGTGAAAATTTCGTAAATTAACGCTGATTTTTGTTGTTTGACTTCTGAATTAGTATAATTGTGTTAATTTAGAAACAACTTGTTTCATCGGTTCAAAGGTTTTATAAGGTTCCATTCTTGCATACTGACTATAAATCTATGATAGAAGAACTTTGTAAGCTCTAGGATATGAGAATCATAGAATTAAGAAACTGATATAGGTCAGAATCTGATATATTATAGTCCACATCCTCACACTCGAAGGGATAAGAATACAATGGAGTTAAGGATTGTTTTTTCTCTTGCATCTCTCTTCTCTTCTGTTAATCTTCCCAAAATATAATGAAATTCAAGATACTGCCTACAATTGCTGGACGTGTTTTATAATCAGGAGAATCTTCATCATCTGTCATTATGATCATATGCTGTAATTTATACTTCCCAGCTAGAGACAAAGTATATGTGGTATGTTTTAACATGAATTGTTTCTGAAAATCATGGATGCCACCTCCAAACATCAGTGCATAGAAAGGGATTGGTAGTTCATCTTTAAATTCTGGATATTTATTGGTTAAACGTTTAGATTAAGACTTAAACATTGGGTGGCAGAAACTTAACATGAATATTTTCTGCATTCAGATTGTTAGCCCATTACATACATCTTTATCTTCTAAACTCAAATTTGAGATTAAATATAGACCTTCCAAAGTGCCATTATTTTGATATTACCAATTATTTGGGTGCTGTTTACAAGAGATTTTAATGTATTGTATCCTGGCTGCATATTTAAAATTGTTTAAAATAAAAAGATATGAATAACTGAAGTATTATTAAAAATAAATCCATTGTATCATTCTACCTAAAATTAGACTGCATAGGTGAAAATATTACTAAGTGAATTTAAAATGTGCTTTTCAAAACCTTTCTTTTTAAAGAAATTATTTTTGAAATAAAATATCTGCTAAAAGGTGAAGTTATTCCTAAATAAAAGCTAGCATTATAATTTGAGACATAATACATCTAAATCCCAGTTATCAATGATGAAAATGTAGTTTAGTTAATACATTTTCATGTTTAAAGCAATAATGCTAGTGAATAGAAATTTCTCACAAAACATATTTAAGGCAAAATAAAACATTACCTACTTGTTTATTTATGATTTTGTATTTGTCTAATATCAACATTTTAAAGTAGAATCTAGGAAATAATATGATATCATAGTTGCTGTAGTTTTAAAATTACACTTTATCTTGTATGCAGTTTGTTTTAGCCATTAATGATACTAGGAATGTGGTTTAAAAAAAGAACTCTTAAATGTAATACAATAGCAGTAAATATTGCATCTTTATAGATTTGATTCTGATATGAATTTTTGTATATAAAAAATACAGGTAATTAGAGAATATTCAATATTGATTTTCATCAGATTTTTGCTATGGAAGTAGAAGATACTTAAAAAAAAAAAAAAAAAAAAAAAAAAAACAATTTTTTTAGGAGAACCTCGTCGAAGAAGTTTGACAAGTTTTTTGTTTCGTAAAAGTAACTTCTTGAAAAACAGAGACAGTTTTAGCAAAGAACCTACACTGGAATCCATTTCAGATGGTCATGGTTACAGGTAAGCTGTCTCTAATGTATAATTTAAATAATATTATTTTAATTAATTCACATGATTATGACATTATATGTACATTTCAATTTAATGGTTGTAATTTCTTTTAAAATATATTTTGAATTTAAGTAAATATATACTTCATGTTGCTTTCCAGGTATGTCAGCAAACCGACACCATACTCTCTGGAAGGGGAAATGGAATCTGTAAAAGCAAAGAATGCTATTCTGTGTGCTATTGTCCTAGAAGAATTTCTGAAGGAATTAGCTGCAATCGCTCAAGAACATTCAATCATACAATTGAATCCTGATTTCTGGGATGCAGTAGGTTGTCCTTGGGAATAAATTTTATTCCAGACAATGTGTTGTATATATGTACACACATAAAAAATAACCAACTCATATGTAGAAGATACACTTTTACAATTTTCTTTATCATAAATAATTCTCTTGATTTTTTAAACATAGAAAATATTTTCTATTGAACAATATAAGATTTTGTTGAAAATTATATTTCCCCCTCTATCATTTTACATTTTCATGTGTAAAAAATTAATACTTAAACTGAAGAACATAAAATAAATTTTAAAAAAATATTTTTATATCAAAATTTTTATTTTGAAAGTTTTGTAAATATGGGTATTTAATTTGTGCTTCGAATTTTTTCTGCAACACTGATGTTGATCGCTGTGATGTAAGTTTAAATTTTTATTGTTTCATTAAGTAAGTTTAATATTTAAAAAATGTAGAATCTTGTTTAATAGATTTTAAAAAGTGATTTTCATGATTTAAATGCTTGCTGACTAATTCATGAGGGGGGAATTGTTTGGGGGATGTTGTTTTGAAAATTATAAAGATTTTATAATTTGTTCTGAGAAAAGGCAAGTAGCATTTTTTCTTATTTTTTAAAAGAGAAACTAGCAAACATCTAAGAAATATTTAACTGACTTATTCTTAAGTTGAATCACTTTTTAAAAAATTAAGTATGTTTTAAAAACAAGAGGTTTTTATTTTCTTGCTTTTCCTTATTTAATATTATGTATGTTTGCATAATTTATTTTGAAAATAGTCTTTTAATCTTTTTAATATTAAATTTTTGTGGAATAAATTTTGTATTTAATTAAATCAATATATAAAGTGCTGATAGCGTGAAATTGCTGTAAGAAATTTATATTTTTACTTATGGCTGTAATCTAATAACCATCAGAATTCTTGTGTCATAAATCTTAAGAAATGGTGTATTATTATTTTTTCATTAACTTATCCTTTTTTATATTGTATTTTTCCATGCAATAATAATTTTTTATGCAGAGCACAAATTGTGTTGCATAGAAATATAAATACCTGAATCATATGGTATCACATAATTGAAGTAAAGAGAAAATGTTGTAAACGAAAGAAGAAAAGAAACATTTAATGTTTGACTACATCTTTGTTGCAGCTCTGACTATATAAGATTGTTACCTAACCCCTTTGAGGACCAGTGCGCAGAGAACAAGGTGCAGCCACAGGACCAAACCGCCTGAAATGGAACACCGTCACCGGCCAACACATTTCAGCGGTTAAGCCTACTTTTACAAAAAAATTCATATAAAATCAGCATTTTAGTATAATGACCTCAGTTTTTGAAGTTATGTATGTAATACATTAATTATTAATATGTATTAATATAAAGAATATCGCAATAGAAATAAATGAAACATGCAAAATATTAAAATTATAATTATAAGCATAAAAACAAGTACTATACACATGAAAACAGAATTAGAAATACAAAATGTAAAAGAAAATTAAGTAATAGTTATCTGTAGGTAATTAAATTCCAATTTAATAATTCTGCTGTGTATGGAATTATTCAAAATGAGAATTGACACACAGGACAATGGCGGCTTTTTTTGCCGATGCATCACGCATCGGGAAAGCTGATATCTTCCCCTTTTGTATTAATGCTCTAAAGTTACTTTTTAATTAACCAAGTAAGTCTGTGTTAAATTTTAAAATAAATATAAAAATGGACAACTGGTCTAAGTTTTTATAGTCAGCTAGATGCATTTTCCCGCATTCTCCTAACAACAAAAAGAAAAGAAAACATTGAGCTGGGTGCATTTTCCCACATTCTAATAACGAAAAACGCAAAGAGTAAAAATGAAGACAACAAAAAAACAAAATTCCTAACGAAATAAACAAACATGTCGGTGTCCCTTTAACTTAAAGAGCTGTCATTCCCACATTGTTTACACCAGTATATCTATCAAAACCACAGAACAAAAACTGATGCTCATACATGCATGTCAAAAGCCACGTGACCGTAACCGATGTAAAAACAGTTACCATTTAGCACCATCTACTAACATTTAAAAATTCAAATAAATCATTCCATTTTCCAAGTTACATATACTCGATGCTGGGCTGTAGATTGATCAGAGACACGTATATGCGACACTGGTCCTGAATGGGTTAAAATATTTTCTGTCTTATTTTCTTTAATAAAGTTTGCCCAACAAATTCTGTATATGTGTAGCTGTTCAAGGCTGGGTACTCAGAGGTTAAAGTATTTAAGAATTATAAGAAAATGGGCATAAAGTGTAATAATTTTAAGATTGTTTTTAATTGTAAAAATAAATACATAAATGCACATGTATGTAAGCCATCATAAAAGTAATTTAAATTGTGTGAAAGATTGTTAAAAATACATTTCTGTTCAAAATTTTAGAATGCTGAATCTTCCATAGTCCTTAGTCCACACTATAGTAATAAAGTCAGTCCGAGCTTTCACTTTTCATAACAATATAGTGTTTCTTGATATCAGTAACGATGTTTTTATAATAATTTTAATTCCCTCCCTCCATATAACACCTATTTTAACTCTGTTTCTCATCATTTGGAAATGAAAGTATCCTATTTTAGCTACAGAATGTATGTCTATTCTCCCTTCCATTTTACTGACAGTTTTAGATCACATTTCAGAAAGTAGTTCTTTGTCCATGGAAGTCTCCAGGAAGGATCTGTCAGTTAATGCATGTATCTACAAATGTGGTTGTGTTTAGTAATTAGAAAGAGTTAGTAAACAGAATTATCATAAGTGATATGCATGTAGAAAGTTAGCCTTAGAAGTAAAAGGAGCAACTCGAAAAGGTAAATATGTTGTGGTTGGGAAACTGAAGGCAAAATTTTCCATCATTTTTGGATAGAAAAATAATTTTTTTCAAAGAGAGTGAGAATGAAAATTTGTGATAAAACAGTGCAATGGTATTTATTTATTAGAATTAAAATTTGAATTAAAAGGTAATATATTCCACAAGTAGTAATTCCTCTATAAAAATGCATTCAGCATTAGTAAATCTCTAAATGATTACTGTTTTATGTCTATTTATAAATAAGTGTATTTTTGAAAATATAAAAATAAGCAGTTAAAAAATTAAAATAATTAATGCTTAAATTAAATTTTAGTGATCGTACTTTTGCTTTTACGTACTAAACTGTTTTAGTAATTGTTTGAGAACATTTTGAAAAACAACGTTGTTTCCTAAAAATATTTTATAAGGGTGTTTTTCTCCCCTTTCATTTGGCATATGTTTGCTTGTTTATTATGACAAAACACATGAGAGCTATTGACTTAAGGGAATACCTTCATGGAAAATTTTCTAAGGTCGACTGACTCATATTCACATTACACATGAGAAAAACCGTAAAAATAATTTATTGGCCGCTCCCTTTCTGCGACTCATTATAATTCATTACTAAGTTTGCTGTTACAGAAGTGTTATATGTCGCTATATGAACAAGATGCATTATATATATATATATATATATATATATATTTTTTTTTTTTTTTTTTTTTTTTTTAAGTTTGAGAATATTTATTCGTACTCTGAAATATTAAATGTGAAATTAAATATTTTCCGCCAACAAACTGCAATAGAAATTAATGTTTTCATGATAAATTTTTTTAATTAAAATAGTTTATTATTACTGTTATTATGCTCTCTTTCTCCCCTCTTCCATTTCTGTCATGATAAACTGAAGTCAGTATCCCTAAATCATCTTTGTAAAATCATTAATACAAACTAGTTTACACTCTTTTGGGTTAATTAATTATCCTCTCAGACCTGCTTATATCACTAGACAAATGTTAGTTTTTGCAAGCATCAATAATTGAACTATGAATTTATTAGGGAAAATGAAGTTCATTATGTTGACACTTTAGGTTTCCCTCTTTTTTTTAATGTAAATTTTAAAATGAAGAATTCATAAAGCTGAATGAAAATATTCATATGTATATATTTAAAATTTTTCAGTGCATTCATATCATCATCTGTTGTTTCTCAAACTATTCTGCTGATATTATTTAATTTATGGTAGACAGGTTATTGTATTTTCATTCTATGAAAGCAAATTTTGCCCAATTATTTAAAATTTCTAAAATTAAGATATTGAAAAATAAATATCATGTAATCCTAAAAACTGAACTTTCCTGTTTTATGACCCTAAATTCTTTCGCCTAAACATAGCTGTAAGGGCATTTAATATCGGTTTTTCAAATGGAATAAATTATTTTATTATTAACTAAAAATAACAGTAAGAAAAAAAGCAATTTGTAACGCCTTTCTTTTAAGAGTATTCTCCTGAACAAAGACATAGTGAGATCAAACTTTTTGTAAGTTGTTGGCCATTAATAATGGGAAGCTGCTACAGCAGTTAGTAGTTGCAGTATTTTCTAAGAGAATTCCCAAAAATGTTTTGTATTAAAGTAACTATATTATAGCAGACTTAAATATTTTAGGATGTCGGCGAAATAATCAACTGAAATGCTTTAACAAATATATTATTCAAAGGAGTAAAAAAAAGTTCTTTAATTTTTACACTTGAATGGAAAGATGTGTACAGTATAAAACACTTGATTTGTTGCTTAAAATTAATCATCATAAAAGTTATCGTTTCCTATTTTAATGAAACCTGACAATCAAAGATATAACAGAATTTGATGTATATTTTTTCATTCTAATAATCTGAATAAGTACTAACTGCATGATATCTTTCTGTAATATGTGAAATATGGGTATGAATGCTTTATTATTTGAAAAATAAAATGAATTTTTTTCCCCAGTATTATAAAATAATAAAAAAGTGTAATGAAAAATAAGAAGCTTTTTATGTTTTCACTTTTAATGTGTTGATTAGGTTCATAAAAATGTAAATTTATGTAACTGCAAATATAAATTGTTTAAAAATTTAAAATATACATTGTAAAAAGTATTGATCCACATCATTTATTTTAACTGCAGTATCAAATGGTTAATTAATTTGAATTTGTTTAGT
Source organism: Stegodyphus dumicola (assembly GCF_044657685.1). NCBI lineage: Eukaryota > Metazoa > Arthropoda > Arachnida > Araneae > Eresidae > Stegodyphus > Stegodyphus dumicola. The sequence goes on from NC_140776.1 coordinate 45,290,606, forward strand.
AATTTTTTAAGTAGGTCTGTTTGATGTTAATATTATTTAATAAAAAATGACATTATGACACTTTTTTCTTTCTCATCATGGCTGAGAAGAAAAATTAAAAGCATAACATACAGTATTTGTTTTTATGAAAAACAAAATTATATGATTTTAAATACTTTTAGTGTGTATGCAATGAGGGCATTTTATGTAGTAGCTATTAATTTTTAAATGATTATTTAATTGTTATGTGTTTGTGATATAAACTATAACATGGTCCTCCCTAAAATATTGTAGGTTCTTTTTATTTAGAATTACTGAAGTCCAGTTCAGCACAACTTCCAAAAAAAAAATTCTTAAAATTTTGTAGTGGCTTTTTATGTATAGCAGTGTTTTCAAATTTGCATTTCTTACATATTCAAAATTATGATGAGATAACGACAACATATGGAAAAAAAATTTGTTTTGTTATAAGGAGACATTGTTATGTATTAACAGGGGAGAATTTTAGAGTATATTTCATATGAAGCAGTATTTAATTCTGTTGATAATTTATGTAATTTAGATTTGCTAATTTCATATGCTTTTTAGAAGTTCTGTTATTTTTATATAATATAGACATGTATTTTTTTTTATTTATTTATTTGCACTAGTTTTTTAATTTTTGGTGTAAAAAAAAATATGAAATTTATGTTTCTCAAGGTTGTGACATATTTCAATTTGTAATCTTTATATCTTAAGGAAAGTTTACTAAATAGTTTTGTTTTGTTTTTTGAGATGGAATTTTTTTATTGCTAAATTAGTTACTATGATGTTTAAATTGTATTAGATTTATTGTCTATTGTGATATAACATAAAACCTAATACAGTCAAAAGTCGTTAATCCAGACTCGTCGGGACTTCGGCGATTCCGGATTATCGATTTTTCCGGATCATCAGTTTAAATCTCGTAAGATGGCATGCAGAAATTCTAAAATTAAAAATATGAAACTGTAATTTATGAAATAAAGAACAATTATGATCTAAAGGGTATCAAAATTTACAAAAAAAAAAAAAAAAGCTTAATATTTATTTGTTTACTTTATTAAACATTTCTTTCAATGTAAGTTGTTTAAGTTGCTTCATTTTATGTGATAATACTTTCTCTTTAATTCTATAAACAGACATAATTTCTTGTTCAGTTACAAAGTCCCGCTGTTCAAGTCCCGTTAATTGCTGTGCCGAGAATACCTACTAACTTGTCAATCGAAATTTTTTCATTTTCACTAACCTCTCTGTCACCTTCTTCATGTCTTTATCCATTTTTTGCAGCAATTCCACTTTTTATTTGTTGGACATCGAAACATACTTTCGTTTTGTAGATCCTTTGGAAGTTCCAGCATCGGAAATTCTATTTGACATAATCGAAAGTTCAAGTTTACTTTTATAAAATTGCTCTTACAGTCTGCAAAAAATAATAAGCAGGATCCATTTCGAAGATTAAGGAACAATGCAATGATTAACATTAACTGAAATAGATAATTAGATAATTTTAGCTTACACCGTCTGTTATACATTAAACGTGCAGGCGAAATTGTATTCTGCACTTGCGCACACAAGGTCTTATCTTAGACTTAGTCAAGGTCTTATGCGCACGCGTAAAACGCCTGTGCGCATGTGCCAACGCGGCACATGCGCAGAAAGTTTTTAGCTTTGAGGTCCGGATTATGGGTGTCCGAATTAACGACTTTTGACTGTAATTAATTTTGAGGTTTTATATTACTTTTATATGTGATTTTTTTGTGTGGATTTTTTTTAATTTAAAATGACTTTGTCCTGCTGTGATTATAATTTTATAGAATGTATATTGTATTTAACTGTAAAAAATGAAATATACAACAGGAGTAATTTATTCCTGGTAAAATATGTAAATATATGAATTCCTAAAGGCAGCTGATCTCGTTATTGATTGAAAAATAAATTATACATTAAATGCTTGTGTTGTGGTCATTACTAATATTAACAATTTAACATAGAATCCAAATTATTTTCTATGAAATTACTTAAAAATATTAATATAATACCTCCCCGTTAAGGAAGGACTAGGAACATTGTCATTGAACTTAAAGCAATGAATTTCAGTGATTATCAGCTGCCAGAGTCTATCATTTCCAGTTTGTTTCTGAGCTATGGCTAATAGTTCTTAATGATCTGGTGTAGTTATTTTTTAAACACAATGCAGTTAAATTGGGACTTAAAATTTTAACATAGATTCTAAAATATAAAAAGTATGTGTGGTTTTCAACATTTGAACATACAGTGGGCAAATTTAGTTACTGCTCATGTTGATCAACTTGATAATTTATGTATGTTGTATTTAATCAATGAATGCTAACATTCAAAGCAATTCTTTTTAGTTAGAGCCACTTTACAAAAGCTGCAAGTATATTAAGTTTCACCATGTCTTGAATGAGCCATAAAAAAGCAACACTTTTCAATGGGATATTTTACATTAACAGTTCGAATTTATATTTGATAATAATTTTAAGTCATTATCTTGACTTGAAATGAGCTTCAATATTATGAAGGCATTGTTTCTTAATATTGTTGCATAGATTTAATCCAACATCCAACAGTATTAAAAATATATATATATATATATATCATTGCCCCCCCCAGTTTAAACATTTATATATTATTTATAAATTTACCCCCGTATTGGCCTGCTCGATCAACCAATATAAATGAAATTCCAAATATTATTTTTTTGAAGGTTGAAAATTTCAACATATTCAAATGGCAATACCCATGTTTTCCCTGTCTAAGTTAATCAACACATTGAAAAAAATTTTATTGGATTACAAATTTTCCATGTCCCCCAACTTTGCAAACAATAATGCATAGCATGTAGTAGATTTTGTGTAACTTCGTGTTTCGTGGAATCTTTCACTTGTTAAAAATCTAGTGAATTTGATGTGTACTCCTTATATTCCATAAAATTTATCAGAGTGAGGTCGGGGATCGCAGTGGCCATGAAACTGCAAAATTACGGGAAATTAATCTATCTCCAAAGTGCCCTTGCAGCACCAAACATGTGTTGAGGAGCACTATCTTGCATCCGTACAGTGTCATTAATGACATTTCACTGCTTCAATTCTTTAATTATGTAATTCTGCAACATTGTTGTATACTGAGCACTTGTGACACAATATATTTTTATATCTGTAAAAGTAACCTCTTCAAAGCAGTATGAACTGAGAACAAATGCGATTCCAGTGTTGTACCACGTAGTCACTAGTTTTGTGTAAGAACACTGCTGCCACATTGTGCTCATTTTTATCAGCCCAGTGAATGCAGTTCTTGGAGTTTACGCTTCCGTATATGCCATATTCATCCATAATATCCACAGCAATCACTGGCTATCTTATCATATCCTGATGAGGAAAAAATTTGTTGTTCATTCCTGGGGTGCAATGTCTGGACATGCTAGAATCAATAAGGAAACATGTGCAGAAGCTAGCTGTAGTGTTTGGTACATCCAAATTGTGGGCAACATTTCTCACAATATGCAATTGACGTCCAGTAATACAATTTCTTCACATCTTTTTAGCAAGTCGCATACAGTTTTTACAGAACACAGTCATCTTAGCTTATGATTTCGCCGATAAACTCTCACTGCTTCGGCAGCATTTTCCCCATTCATATAAAACACCTTTATCAATTTACCTTGCTGTTAGCCTGTAAGTGTCATCTTGTTAGCATGTTCGAACACCTGCATGAAGGAAGTCTTCCCAGACTGCTTACTAAAGGTGTTCCACAAGCAATGCTTTGACATGGTTGTCTATGGTTGATGCTTCTACTGTATATCCTTGTGAATTATGCAAAGTGTACCTCCTCTCCATGTTGTCATTGTTCCTTTTCCCTCTTCTATGTAAATGTTTTACACCAGTAATTTTTGTCATATATATATGCCACTTTATAAAGTATTTCACCCACCTTCGTGGTGCAATGGTTAGTACGCTTGATGCGAATTCAAGAGGTCCCTGGTTCAAGACCGTCGGGGGGGGGTGCATTGCTCATTTTTCACATCTTCTGCTTCCAAAAAATCCTAATGACTCTACAGTGTCGCTTGAACTAAAAAGGTTGTGAATGATGATTCTTCACCACCAAGATTTGGCAATTGGGTTCCATAAAACTCCATTCGCCCTTTAAAAAGGGGAGAGTATAAGGTATTTATCCCGCTTTCGTGGTGTAGTGGTCAGCATGCTTGACACAAATTTGAGAGGTCCGTGGTTAGAATCCTGGCAAGGGCATTGCTCATCTTTTACATCCCCTACTTCCAAAAAATCCTAATGACACTTCAGTGACCCCTGAACTAAAAAGGTGGTGAATGATGATTCTTCACTACCAGGATTTGGCGATTGAGTCCCCTAAAACCCAAGTCGCCCTTTAAAAAGGGGGAGTATATAAGTTATATCTCCTCTCTTTGAGGTGTAGTGGTCAGCACGCTCGACGCGAATTCGAGAGGTGCGTGTTCGAGTCTGGCCAGGGCACTGCTCATTTTTCAGATCTCCTACTTCCAAAAAATCATTCAGTGCACTGATCAATTTGTGTGGGGAAAAGGTGAGTTCTGCCCGCACAAAACTTTTTCATTATAACCATAACTGTCAGAATTCTATTTAAATCACAATCTCAAATGCATACCTTCAAGTAACAATATCTGAAATTTCCTTTTGATTGGTTGAGTGAATAGGCCACTAGGGGTTCATATATTTATGATCACTAAGAGTTGACAAGCCAGAATTTATCAAGAATATCATGACTCACTTTGCACCTTTCACTGTTTTTCACGTAATTTTATGAAACACTTCCAGATTTGTGTTTTCGTCAACTTCAGTCTAGTCCAATTCATCGTCAATGGTCGAATCATTTTCATCTGCTTTTGAATCATTGCTCAAAAAATAACATATATATATATATAACTTTCCTCAGAGTAATAACTATCACTAACTTATTTCATTTTCATCTCTGTAGGAGTCATACAAGGCCGTTTTTAAAATGGGTAAAATTGCAAAGTAAAACTCAGCGTCTCGTAAAGCTACAGGACATTGACTTTCGTTGTTGCTTATTATGCAACTGTCCACAAAATGTTAACCATGACTTAAATATTGTGTTATTCATTGCACATAGATGTAATATAAAATTATTACTTTTTAGTTATTTGAACAGTTTTCTTGAAAGCCAAACTGAAATACTAAGGAAGTATTAAAGTGTTTGTTATTAAATGTTAAGTTGCAAAAAAAGTTATTGCTGTTGACTGCTTAAAAAGCTAGAAAGTGAACTGATATTGCATTTCATATCTTTTGGAGAAAGAATTTGAAGAGAATTATATAAGTAGAATGTAATTTTAAACAAATTTTTAAGAAAGGACTTTCTGATCTCGTAAATTGGAGTAGGGACATTAAAAGCAGCTAAAATCAATTGTTCTATTTCATTGTTTATCTAATGTAGTTCAATGAAAGAACTCATTGAAAATATCTATCGATTTATTTCATGACTTCAAAGATTCATTCTGACGTGTGATGCATACAGGTTACTAGTTCCTGTTAAGTTCAGCTGAATTAAAATAAATATACTGCCAAACTAAGAGAGCAGCACATATATATTGCATCTCTCACATTTTAAAATTCTTATAAAATATTTTAATGTTCTGTTTCTATTATATTATTCGTGTGAAATATTTCAATTCAAATATGTGGAAGCAGCTAAAATGTGCCACTTTAACAAGATACAGTGCAAGCAAACCAAATCTTTCAGCCACTTGTTTTGTTCCGTAATACTTCTCAAAGGTGCAGTTCATACAGTTTGAAGAAATACATTGTGATGATATTGTTACGAAATGTACAGGCGTGGTAAGATAGCTTCCCCCACAAAGCAGTTTTAGGGTTGCCACACTTGGCGATATACCATGGACGGATGGAGAACGTTTTGGAACGAATTCTTACCGGTTTAGCCCAGAATGTTCTCGAACACCAGTCAGTCTGCAATCAGAGAGAGGGCGAGTCAGAGTGCCTCGTCAAGAGTGCGAGATAGTATCGAGTTGGTGTCTCGTCTAGCGAATCAATCCCTGTGGAATCGATCGAGTTGACAGCCGGGCAGTGAGTGCCAAGTGTGTCGTCTAGTGCACCGAAAGAGTCTTGTAGTGTATCACGGTTAGTGCATCGTTGAGACAGTGTGTTGAACTCTGGGAACGACTGAACCGAAGAGTCGGGAGCTGTGCTCTGTGCGTCGTTGAGTGCATCGCGAGTTGTGGCGTGGAGAGTCTCGAGAGTATGTGGAGTTCCGAGAACGACCAAGCAGAGTCGGGAGCTGTACTCTAATGCTTTGCCGTGACGCTGTCTCCACCGTGATAACCTGGAGGCTGTGTCCCTGATCATGTCAGCGTGTTTATAGTAGTTCATCGAGGACTGTAAAAACGTGTTTTGGAGCTGTCCTGACAATACTAGCCAATAAAGTGTGTTTCGATACTTCATCAAGTAGTGTCGTCATTATTCACTCCAAATCCTCACGAACCCCGTACAAACGGGAAGGAAGAAAATAACATAACAACTGGTGTCAGAAAAGAAAAACATAACAAAATGTTATAAGGTCATTGCTGATGTAGTACTGCATGGGAGTGGTGCCTTGCTGCTCACCTCATTAAAATGCAAGGAGTTTTTACTTCAAATCCAGTCAACCAATCATGGATAGGATCAAGGAAGTGCAATTTACGGAGTTCATAGGCAATTACGCCTTTACCTCCACATCTTCAAAGGAAATTAAATCATCCGAAAGAGGGTTTGTCAAATAGGGTAAAATTTTGATAAGCCGAATGACTTAGAGTAAGTGCCTTCACACTGAGTCAAAAAAAGGCAAAAAACTCGAAAGGTCTTAATTTTGCGCCGAAAAAGGGCCAGAATAATTTAGATAGGGGCAGCCATAAAAATTTTGACTAGAAAAATAAAAGGTGATGTTTCCTTGAACCTTGATAATCATTTTCTTTGCATACGTCAGATGAAGAATACGCAGGGGAATTCCGATGCGCGTTCTTCGAGGTGGGAGGGAGGGGGGAACCTGTTTACAGGTCGAAAAAGTAGTTCTGCCAGTGATCAGTTGGGAGGGAGAAGTTTCATTTTTGACTGCTGTTCGATGTGTTTTTTAAAAGCCAAAAAGGACGCTGTTAAGCGCCTAAGAAAGTTCCTTTTTAAAGGAAGAGAGAAGCTATAATTTAAAAAATCTTTTTCACTTTTATTTCATTTGATAGGTTAAAGTATTTTAAATCAGTTCTATTTAACTGTGATGTTTCTTATTAAAGAAACCTTAAAGGAGGTTTCTCGAGTTAATGCCGTGTGCATTAAAGAACTTTAGAGGCGGGGGGGGTAAGGAACGAGAGGTAGTTATTCACGTGGCTATCAGTGTGCTCATATCTAGCCCGTTTAAATGGCAGAGCTGAATATTCCCTGTTAAGAACCGCTCTGGGTCTTTTCCGGGAAGAAGCAACAGCAGGATCGTATACGGGTAGCATATGAAGCACAGGATTTGCAACACGTTGAATATTTTTGAAAAATTTTTCCGAAAGTCACTGTATATAGCGATTAATGGGCATAATTTTGAGGTCGTTATGAATCTCTTCGTTCCGTACAAACCATGGAGCTTTTAGAATTTGCCGAAGCATTTTAGATTGAAAAATTTGGACATGTTTTCTGTTAGTCAGTGCACATGGGCCCCATACGGGACACGCATACGTAAGAACCGGCCTAATCATTGATTTGTAGAGCAAGATTTTGTTATCAGTTGACAGGTCGCTATGACTAGCTAAAAGGGGGCGTAGGGCGGTTTTGACAGCTGTCGCACCCGCTATGATTTTGCGGATGTGAGGCTGCCAAGTTAATTTTGAGTCTAGTAAAACACCTAGATATTTGTAAGAAGAGACCCAGAGAATGGGTTCACCGAAGAGCATTAAATTAGGTAAACTTGGGATGTTTCTTCGGATGAACATAGTGGCAGCACATTTTGCGACATTAATTTTGATTTTATACAGACCGAGCCAGAGTTCTAAGGTCGAAAGGTAACTCTGCAATTGTGAAATTACTTGGAGGGTGTTGGAGTGTTGTGAAATGATGGCTGTATCGTCTGCGTATAACGCAAGATCGATATTTGGGGCCTTAGGAATATCATTTACATAAAGGTTAAAGATTGCAGGGGCGAGGAGGCTACCTTGAGCCACCCCAGCATAGATTGGGCGGGCAGAGGAGAATTCGTGGTTAACTCGCACGCGTAAACTGCGTCCGGTCAAGTACGAGTTAATAATTTTAATGAGATGGGCCGAAAAACCAAACCGCATGAACTTGTAAATAATCCCGTCATGCCAAGTCCTGTCAAAGGCTTTGGCAACGTCCAGATAGACAATTCCAGTTTTCTCTCGCTTACGAAAGCCTTCATGAATGAATTCCACTACACGGAGTAACTGGTGTACCGTGGAGTGTTTAGGTCGGAAGCCGAATTGTTCCGGGATGCGTAATGGCAGACCGCACATTGAGTTGAACAGTGTTAAATGAATGTCGCATACTGCGCATGCCCAGAAACAAATTTGGCGTAATTATTATGTTGGCGCGATTTGGGAAGAGGATAAATACGGTATGTGGTAGATGTCCACCATCTGATTGTAAACAAATCCGGCATTTAAGTCTTCGTAGAGTATATGTGCAATGTAAAGTAATTACTGTGTAAAATTAGATTTTTTCCTGTACTGCTCCAACAACTGGAAAGTTGAACGATACGATCAAGTTTAAATTCGATTGATGAGTGCAAAAAATGGGTAAAGGAAATCAGCGTAAATGCAGAAGCTCCAGTGGATAGGGCGAGCTTCAAACCAAATGCTATTGCAAGATTGCTTTCAGGTATGTATATATTTTCCCATTTCAGTAAATTTGATATGTTATATGTGCAATATGTGATATATTGTATTTTAACACATATACAGTTCATTAACATTTCCAAAATTTCTATATAATGTAGCATTAAGAAAGATGTTTTAAGAAATAATTTGTTTCCTTACTGTTTTAATTTTTTCGAAAAGAAACATCATTTTCGAGAAACATCAAGAAGAAAGTTATTAGTATGTACAGCGTAATTTTATTACAGCTAAAATTGATGCAAGGTACTTGAGTCTTTTATTTCCAAATGTGTTGAAATGTTTTGGTTGAAGTTAATATGATATAAAATAATGTAATGAGCTCGTAATGTAATGAATTGTGGTATAACTGTAAAGAATTGGTAAAAATAAAATATAATTAGTTCAAATTTACTTAACTCCTTATATTATCAAATATCTATTGAATAGAAAAACCTGTTGAAATATTAAATGTAACATGTTCTATTTTTAAAAGGCAGATGATTGTACAGCATGTAGGAATTGATGATGATTTTTAATAATCCTAAAGTAATAGTAAAGTCAACAATAAAGTATATTTTGATGTATGTTATTTTCATCAATGATTACATAACATTGCACTTTAATGTAAAGTATGCTTGGCTTGTTTTCATGTGTGCTATATATTATTGCAAATTAGTTCTTCATAAAATTGTATATTTCTGCAGTGAAAAAGTATGTATGCGATCATGCAAGTTGTATGAAAACATGTACGTGTACTGCACATGTACCAGGAAGACGAGATAACAATTATGACTGTCAATCATCATTTGCTGACTGTATCTCTCAAGCTGACTACACAGACTATAGTAGCCAAAGATAAGTTGTAGAAAGTGTGTTTCAGAGTTGAATATATGAATTAAAGTTAGTAGGATAATTATTCTTAACTAAATAGTAAAATTTAAATAAAATAAAAATAAAACCCCTTATTTCATTTTTTTTTTTAAAATTCTCTTATTATTATGATGTGATTTCACAACCATTGACCCTCTCCTATTGTTAAATAATTCATTCAGCACTGAACAACATATTACTTTATTGGTATAAAAAATTATATATTTTGTGTGTATGACCAAGTTATGATCCAAGATTTTTCAATACTTGAATCATCCTCTTAAAGATTTTTATAAAATGATTTTTTTTAACTTCAGGCATTGGCACAGTGAATGGCAGCTGAAACATTTTGACTCTTGTTTCTGGAAGTGAAATGTTACATGTAAGTAATGATATCACACGGCATTTGTTTCACATGAACAACTTGTTTCGGACAATTTTTCTGCCTGGTTTACTATTGAAAGAAAGACATGCGACTTTTTCCTTCCTTTCTAAAAAAATGCAAATTGTTCATTTTCAATCAATCAGCTATCAGCTTGTTTGTAATGGGGAACCAGTTTCCCATGTTAACCCCAAAGTGATCTATGATAATTGGCTGTTGTGACAAAGCAGAAAAATTGTTCCAAACAGTTGTTCTTCCAAAACAAACCGACGTGTGATAGCATCCTTACTGTTAATAATACTGTGAAGCACTTAATTGTATGCTTTGCTAATGAATATGTACTAGGCAATTGTGGTTATTATGAAAGAGGTGAAATTTCAAATACTATTGTTTCAGTTACAATTATTACAGATATTATTTAATTTTGTAATAATGCTAATTAAAAATATGAATTAAGAAAATGCAAAAATTAGTGTATAAGCATACTAAGTAGTTCAGAGTAAGACTTATACTTAATTTATAGTAGGCACTCATATGATGACTCGTACACTGATATAAATTTGGTATGCTTTTATACTGTTTACATGTCTTCTATATTCAGATTTGAATCACCATCTGCCAACAAATTCAGTTAATCAGGCATTGTTGACCTTATTAGTTTTTTGCAGATGGGTGAACTTTGGAAACATTTTTAGAATTAGTGTAGTTTTTTTTTTTTTTTTTTTTTTTTTTTTTTTTTTTTTTTTCTTTTCAGGTTTTCACATAATATGAACTAGAAACATTACCTCTTCATTTTAAAGGTCAAAGAGATAAAATAAAAAAAAAAAAAAATAAAAATTAATTAGACACGGCAATATTTCAGACTTTTATTCTAATTACTGTGACAAATCAATCGTAGTATATTACATTATGTAGCTTATATTAATACAGTCAAAAGTCTTTAATCCGGTCTCGTCGGGACTTCGGCGATTCCGGATTATCGGTTTTTCCAGATTATAGATCATCAATTTAAATCTGGTAAGATGGCATGCAGAAATTATAAAATTAAAAATATGAAACAGTAATTTATGAAATAAAGAGCAATTATGATCTAAAAGGTTTCAAAACTTACAGAAAAAACCTTAATATTTATTTGTTTACTTTATTAAACATTTCTTTCACTGTGTGCATGCCTGAAGCATACATTACGCATAGTCGAAAATAGAAAATTGCAACCAGAAAACTATTTGATGTGTATTCGTGATATTTATAATGACGAGGAATTTGATTTAAATCATATCAAAGATGAAGTACATCAAGATGAAATACTACATTTAGTAAGGAATTATAAGCCGAATAAAATAAAAACATCTGCTCTGAAGATAAGGATAGTGCTGACAGGTCAACTTCCAGTTCATTGCACGCCGCGACGTTCCCTTCCCCCGCAGAGCAGCGTGAAATTGATAAAAGGATTTCAGAACGGTTAGAGTCACAAAGGATATGCCTTTATCCATTTTTTGCTACAATTCCACTTTTTGTTTGATGGACATTGAAACATGCTTTCGCTTTGTAGATCCTTTGGCGGCTCCAGAATCGGAAATTCTTTTTGACATAATCGAATGTTCAAGCTTACTTTTATATAATTGCTCTAACAGTCTTCAAAAAATAATAAGCTGGATCCAATTAGAAGATTAAGGAACAACGCAATCTGCAACATTAACTGAAATAGATAATTATATAATTTTAGCTTAGCTTGTACCATCCGTTATACATTAAACGCACATGCATAAACGTATTATGCGCGCAAGTAAACGCGCATGTGCAGAAAGTTTGTAGCTTTGAGGTCCGAATTATAGATCATTCCGGATTATGGACGTTCGAATTAAAGACTTTTGACTGTAATTTTCATACGTGTCTATGTAATATTTTGGCAGGCACAGGAATGACCAAAGCTTGACAATATAACTACATCATAGGCCGGGCATTGTTATGGCTGAATAGAAGGTTGCAAAATGACGACAAAGAAGGATTTAGCTTTTTAGATCCCACATCTTTATTCAATTCTCCCAGGAGATCATTTTGTTTTTAGATGAAATTCAATATTGATTTAAACTAAGTAAGATTAAATTTAGACTTTACGTCATATCTGCTTTAACAAAAGAAAGAACAAGATGGGAGGAGCAGCTGCAAGGTCTTGTAGCAGCGGTAGAAGAAAGCAGTCTGACGAAAAATGGCATGTATTCAGTATGTGTACTAGCGGTTATATAACATGCCAGAATGTACTCGAAAGTACTGGTCTAGGATAAGATCCTGAAACTGCAGTAAGTTAATTATAGGTTGCATGCTCGCACAGAGCAAAGCCACTGTATTTTCTATATTTTACATGTATGTAATACATATGCTTTGTGTCTTGGTGAATACATTCTACCTCGCTGGCACGTAACAGAAATTGATGAAAAGATTGATGAACATTTAATAATTTTAATGAGATTATCTAGGAAAGTAAAATAGTTTAAAACATATTAAATGTAGTTTTCTAGAATGTTTCCTACCATAGTTTTTAATCTCAGACTAAATGATACACATTATCTGGAAGGTCATATTCTTGTGTCATAAAGTATGCTTTATTGTAATTAGTCTTAGATTGTAAAGTTAAATTTATGAAAATATGATGAGTTAAAAATGTATTGCAGATATTAAACTAGATTTTAATTATATGCAATTTTGAAATTTTAGAGATCTTGCTTCATGTAATTATTTTTAATGTTTTTATTAAATTCTTAATTAATGCTATTATGCATGCATTAGAAAGTGAAATGAAATAATACTTAGGGATATCATTTGGCTGCTTTCTGTTGTTTCTCAGTTAAACTATTCTGCATTCAAAAAATTACTCAAGGATTCTCACGAATACCAGCTCAAACAGTTCCGAAGTATTTCTGCAAAATATACGTAATTACTTAAGAATTGTATCTTTTTGATAATATTTTTTTTAGCCTTTACAAGTTACTGCCAAAATTATTTTGTAAATCAGAAATCTTCGAGGGGATTAGTGTGTTTCGCATAGTTACCCTGGTGCCACACTATAACACTGAAATTGATAGATGTATAATTGAATGTTTAATAAAAAATGTCTAATTCCTCTTTTATGATATTTCAAGAATTGATACTACTGAAACAAGAAATATTGGTGCATTAACATTTTCTTAATATTCATTGTGTATTTGTTATGATGCATGTATTAATGTCATTACAAGTTAGCATTTGGTAATGTTTGTTTCAACAATTTAGGGTTTGATGAAGTGCCACAGAGATTATCGCTTAAAGAATGCGTGCAGGCCAACCACCAACACAAGAAAAATAGTCACGTGACCTTCAATATGAGCACACAGAAGTTTTCCCTAAATCCCTCCCGATACTCCGGATTCTACAGTAACCTAAACGTCAGCAGAAAGTTGTCGGAGTCGGTAGCCGGGTTTGGCGGAAATCGCCACCACCGGCCGCCGTAGCGAGGTCGCCAAGAGCCGGTTATCCGAAAACTGCCTCTCCTCCTATATGAAATTATGTAATTTCCTAATTTCAAAATATTCGGTAACTGAAAATGTTTCAACCAAAAATTAAATAACACGTCTAAATATCAGTATAGCGTGAGCACTTTCACTACTAATTGCATTGAACACACATGCTAGGCCAAACGATCTTTACTCACCATAAAAGTTTTATTTATTCCAATTAATATGATTAAAAAATTTTGGTAAAAAGTACGTAATATGGACAATATAAAAATACTACCCCCGAATAAAAAGAATCCTTACTTACCAGAATGCTTTTCTTATACTGTCACGTTTGTTTTACTTGCAAATATTTTGTTACGTTGCACAAATTCATAATAAATATATGGCGCCAAGAGCTTGTATTTTAACATGAGCGAAAACTTCGCCAAAGATAGCAACACATAATTCTGACGTCAGAAATCCACGGCAACGGTCAGCGCCATCTATTGTCAAAAGGCAGCATTCGTAATTCTCAAAACTCACTCTTAAGTAATCTTGTACTCGCGGGAAATTGTTAACTAACTGCATAATTCTGAAAGTTTAGTGTTGTCATGCTGAGAGTGCTGACACTACATCACAAATAGGTTCTTACATTTTTTTTATTTAGAAATGAGTAATAGCACTTAAAACAAGTTATCCAAAGCTCAATATAAAAAATTCTGAATCCATTCCCACGAAATGTCAAGCTTTTTCCAAAGCCATTGGTTACTGATAATCAGTAGCCATCCTCTTCTGTCGCGCACATTCCATTTAATTAATTAATCACTTATATTATATAGGGGAGCAGAAAAAAATCTGAACGCAGGCACTCAAACATTAAGGAATAATCCTGATCATTCTTTATTTCTAGCAACGAGATGCTTGAAACAAATAGTGATGAACTGATCTGTCAAAATGACTCACCGTGTATCTCCGAGATACCAATTTGCAAAATTGCATTTTTACACCGTGTATTCCACCAATTTGCGATGGTGGAATGCCACATAGGAGTTGCACTTGATAGTGTAGTGGCGCTTGGTATAGATATCTTTATTTCTGTCTGCAGCTAATGCTAAACTGCTTACTGTTGTAAAAAATAGCTACGCAGTAATGGCTGTATTTCGGCTGTTCCTGAAAAGCTGCTGACCACCTCCATTTCTTTCATTTTACGCTCCATTACGTTACTTTAATAGATGTTTTGTTTGCTTTATATAGATTTGTTTCCTGGATTATTTCATTTTAGTTTCACAACTGACAAATAATTTTTCTAATTTGGTGTTTTCCATTGTCTTTTGATTGGTTTCATTACGAAACAATATTTACCACAGCATGTCTAAGGAATGAACAGTGAAAATTAATAGGTTTTGAGCTGAGTGGATATAAAAAATATATCATAATTAATTCCCATGATAAAATCTCTCCCATAAGACATTCTTAACTATAAGAAATGGGGAAAAAAATTTGTTTGAAATAATTAAATGTCAAATGATTTCATGTTCATAAGAAACAAAGAAAAAATCAACTTTATATACATGAAATTTCAAATTAGTCTGGTGACTTGTACTAATATGCATTTTCTATCTTTTATAACCTAAATTTCAAGGCATATTTAAATGCAGTAAATGATATACACAAAAGTTCAGGACCGAAAGAGTTTCATCCCTTGCTATTTATTTTCTATGCAAAAATTGAGAAAATTCCAGTACTGGTCATCCCCTGCTGTTGATCAGATATAAGCGTTGTTTGGTTCATTAGATTTCTTTTAACAATTAATATTTTATCATGTTTGTTTTCATTTTGAAGCAAATTTTATAAGGTTTTATATAAGAATACAACATGGCAGCAAAAAAGAAAGCTTAGTTATTAATTTAGAAAGCAAGACTCAGAATTGCTGATAATAGCATTACGTTAAAATTTTTTTACCAAAATATACTACCAATTTTAACTAGTTTCAATTATACAAGAAAAAATTTTAATTATCCACCTATTTTTTATATTGACAATTGATTACATATGTAACCCAAGTGTAATATTATTATATATAATATAATAATTTGTAATGTATAATATAATAATTTGTAAATGGTCACATTTAATATTTAGTAATTTGTAATTGGCAACACTTTGGATAGAGATATGAAAATAAAACTATGCTGGTAATGCAGTTCTCTGTAATATAATACATTCTGTGATTATAAATAAATGGTTTCTAAAAATTAAAAGTGCACCCTCATTATTCTATATGGTGTCAGGAATATTTTGCTTTCAAAATGGAAAGTTTAAAACCACCAGAGCCGATGAAATTTGATGGAAATCTTGCTTCAAATTCGGAAAGATGGCTGCAGTCATTCGAAATATATCAAGTAGCTAGTGGATTACATAATAAAGAAGAGAAGGTAAGAGTTAATACTTTTCTTCATGTAACAGGAATTCGAGGTCTTGAAATATATAATACATTTCCTATAGAAGAAGGTAAAGAAGTGAAATTAAGACAAAATTTACAGAATATTATATTCCTAAGAAAAATATTACATATGAAAGACATTTATTCTTTACTAGAAATCAAACCGCATCAGAAACCATAGATGAATATGTGACCTTCAGAATAAAGCTCAAACATGCGAGTTCGCACAATAAATGGATAGTTTAATAAAGGATGAAATCATTTGCGGTATTAAAGATGATGTAGTGAGAGCAAGATTGTTACATGAAACAGAATTAACATTAGAAAAATCTCTTGATATAAGCAGATCTGCTGAAATAAGTGCACATCAAATGAAAATCATAAAAGATGAGGAAACTGTTGCAAACTTAGTGAAAAAGAAACTAAGTAAACATAATAAGAATACCTACAAAGAGGTAAATACCAGGAAACAAAAGGCGAAAGTTTGTTCTATATGTGGAACATCTGATGAGTATCGAAAGTGTCCAGCATATGGAAAAATCTGCCATAAATGTAAAAAGGCAAATCATTTTGCAAATCATTGTAAAAGCTATATAATACAAAATGAAGCAGTCAAGGTAAACAAAAAAGATAGACAAATGACATTAATAAATCATGACTCTGAGGAAGAGTTAGAATTTTATGTAGACATATTAAACCTTAATTTAGATAACAAGGAAGAGAAAAGGACTGTTGTCGTTAATGTAAATAAAAGTAAACTGAATTTGCAGTTAGATACTGGAGCAATGTGCAATATTATTTCTAAAAGCAACGTGAAATTTCTAAATGTTTTGATACAGAAGTCTGAAATTAAAAGATTAGTTACATTCTCTGGGAACAAAATGGATATGTTAGGAAAAGTAGTACTTAACTGCCAATATGGAAAAAATAGTTATGTTGTGGAATTCCAAGTTTTTGACAAAGAAGTACTTTCTATATTAGGATTAAAATCATGCTTGCAACTAGGTTTGATTCAAAAAGTAATGCCTGTTTACACTGAAGACTTACTGGAGGAATACAAAGATGTATTTGAAGGCTTAGGTTGTTTGAATGGAGAATATAAAATCCAGTTAAAACAAGATGCAACACCAGTAATTCATCCTCCAAGAAAAATACCCATAGCTATACGAGATAAAGTGAAGAAAGAATTACAAAGAATGGAAAATTTGAATGTTATTGAGGAAGTAAGAGAACCAATTGAATGGGTAAATTCAATGGTCACAGTTGTCAAACCTAACAAAATAAACATATGTTTAGATCCTAGAGATTTAAATAAAGCTATAAAACGAGAACATTATCCTATGCTAACCATTGACAAAGTTGTCACTAGAATGCCAAATGCAAAAATATTTTCGGTTTTAGATGCTAATAATGCTTTTTGGCAAATCCAGCTTGAAGAAGAAAGCAGTAATTTGTGTACATTCAATACGCCTTTTGGCAGATACAAATTTAAAAGATTACCTTTTCGCATATGTTCAGCTCCAGAAATTTGCCAAGGAAAATTTAGCCAAATACTAGAAGGTGTTGAACGTATTATAGACGATATTTTAATATGGGGATCTAATGAAAAAGAACATGAGCTATGACTTAAAAAAGTACTCCAGAGAGGGCGAAAAAATAATTTGTAGTTCAATAAGGCTAAATGTAAAATAAAAGTTAATCATGTGAATTATATAGGGCATGAGTTAAGTGAAAATGGACTCAAACCTGATTTTTCTAAAGTGGAAGCAGTTGTTAAAATGGCAGAACCTACAGAAGTGCCTTCGCTACAAAGATTTTGGAGAATGATAATTATTTAGCCAAACTGATTCCCAACTTAATTACTATTACTGCACCAATAAGACAGTTACTTGAGAAAATGTCCTCTGGTACTGGACTGAAAAACATCAAAAAGCTTTCGAAACACTTAAAGAATTGGTTGAAAAAGCACCTGTATTAAATTATTATTAAAATTCTATGATGTTAATAAGGATGTAACTCTTTCAGTAGATGCAATTTCTGAAGGATTAGGTGCTGTTTTACTACAAGAAAATCAACCAATTGCTTATGCTTCCAGAGCTCTAACGAAAAGTCAGAAAAATTATGCTCAGATAGAAAAAGAGCTTTTAGCTATTACTTTTGGATCTTCCAAATTTCATATATATATGGAAAGCGCATTACAGTTGAAACTGATCATCGACCATTAGAAAGCATAACTAAGAAACCTCTTTTAAAGCACCACAGCGATTGCACATGCAGAATGCTGTTAAATTTACAAAAATATGATCTAAATGTATAATACAAAAAGGGTAAAGACCTATTAATAGCAGACACTTTGAGTAGAGGACATTTGAATACAACATAAGAAGATAATGATGAAGATACAGAAATCTGTATGCTGATTCCAGCATAAGATGACAAAATTTATGAACTGAAGAAAGAAAGTGAATGTGATGCTACACTACAGTGCTTAAATAAATATATTCTGAGAGGTTGGCCAGAAAGGAAACATCAGGTGGAACCTCAAGTATTTTGGGACTACAGAGATGAGTTGACAATGGAAAATGATTTATTTTTCAAAGGATGAAGGGTAATTGTTCCTTTAACTAAAAGAAAGATGTTAAATTTAATTCATGAGGGTCATTTTGGTATAGAAAAATGTAAGAAAAGAGCTAGAGATGTTTTGTTTTGGCCACTTATGAACAAGCAGATAGAAGATAAAATTTCAAAATGTCCTATATGTAATGAATACCAGAATAAAAACATAACAGAGCCTATTATACCACACGAAGTTCCCAATTTACCTTGGCATAAAGTTGCAACAGATTTATTTGAGATTAACAAAGATGTGTACTTATTAATTGTAGATTACTATTCCAACTTTTTTGAAATCTCCAAACTACAGGATATTCGAAGTCAGACAGTGATCAGTTACATGAAATCTCATTTTGCAAGATATGGTATACCATTGATAGTGATATCTGATAACAGACCTCAGTTTGCAAGTAAAGAATTTGCACAGAAATACCAATTTAAACATAACAAGCAGTCCATACCATCCATAGTCGAACAGATTAGCAGAGCGTTCAGTACAAACGGCCAAGAAATTATTAAAGAAAGCTCAAGCAGATCATGCTGATCCTTATTTAGCATTGTTAGCTCATAGGAACACTCTAACTAATGAGATGCTAGGATGCTCAATGACTTATGAGTAGAAGAACAAGAACGATTCTTCCTACATCCAAAGAATTACTTAAACCTCAAGTTGTGAAAAACATAAAAGAAAAAATCAACCAAGAAAGATTTAAGCAGAAGTCATATTATGATCATTATACAAAAACATTACCATCGCTAAATAAAGGAGATTGTATTAGGATATATCAAGATAATCGCTGGAAACCAGCAGTTGTAGAAGAAGTATATAAGACGCCTAGATCACATATACTGATTGGAACAGTATTGAGAAGACATAGAAAAGACATTAAAGAAAACAGTTCAGATGTTAAAGAGAATATCAGAGGAACAGACCAAGGAGTTAATGCACAGAAAACAGATATAAAATGATATGATACCAGATATTCTCAAGGGCACAGTTTAGAAGAACTACTACCAAATTCTATTAACTCAAAAACAAGGAATGACGAGCAAAGAACTAGAAAAGGAAGAGTGATTAGAAAGCCAGCCAGGTATTTGGACTGATTTTAGACTGTTAAAACAAACCAAAAAAAAAAAAAAAAAAACACTTTTGAACTCTCTAAAAAAAAACGGAAGATGTAATATTTAATAATTTGTAAATGGCAACATTTAATATTTAGTAATTTGTAATTGGCAACACTTTGGATAGAGATATGAAAATAGAACTATGCTGGTAATGCAGTTCTCTGTAATATAACACATTCTATGATTATAAATAAATGATTTCTAAAAATTAAAAGTGCACCCTTATTCTATACCAAGTAGGAGAGTGATAATTTGAAATGCTATTTCAAATGCAAATATTCTGATTAATTAAGGACATAAATTGCTTCTCTACTTAATAACTCAAAATATATTTCAGTCATTTCCTGATACAGTCAAAAGTCGTTAATCCGGACTCGTCGGGACTTTGGCGATTCCGGATTATAGATCATCAGTTTAAATCTCGTAAGATGGCATGCAGAAATTCTAAAATTAAAAATATGAAACCGTAATTTATGAAATAAAGAACAATTATGATCTAAAGGGTATCAAAATTTACAAAAAAAAAAAAAAAAAAAAAAAAAAAAGCTCAGTATTTATTTGTTTACTTTATTAAACATTTCTTTCAATGTAAGTTGTTTAAGTTGCTTCGTTTTACGTGATAATACTTTCTCTTTAATTCTATAAGCAGACATAATTTCTTGGGAAGCACTTCCGGAGAGAACCCGGTGAATGTAAACATTGCCAAATTTGGCGATAATAGTTAAAATCTGGTAACCCAGCGGATTCAACCTATTCGCTTGTTGCAATCATTCATCTTGCGTCCATTTTGTTTCGTTATCACTGTGGTTCTTCGCATTTGCAGATTTCTATTATTCTTCTTTTATTTATTACTTTTTTTTCTTAATTTTTTAACAACGAATAGATAGAAATATTTTCGTAGATCCCGGTTCTCGGTTCGGGATGAAAGGAAGAAAATAAAGCGGGAGGGGTGAATGCTAATTTGTAACACGGCTGTTCACGTTGTGTTCTTAATTATTAACAGCTGTACGCACGCAGAACCATGAGGTTCGAAACGCTCAAATAATTCGTTTTCGTACTCCGCAAAAATGTGCGTTTTAAATAATTAAGTAATGCTTTTACTTTTATTATTGTTTATTGTCACCTAAAATTATGATAATAAATCAATTTTTATGGCGTAAAATTGTAACAATATATTGTTAATGCTTTTCTTACAATAACCTTTCAGAGGATGGCAGGTGTGACATAAATAGATTATTAAATTTTAATAATAAATACTATTTATTACTGATTATCTGTGACAGAATAGTTTGATGTATTCCCATGGTCATCAAAATTAGCAAACCACTGCTGGTGTAAGGAATATAGTTCAAATGACTCTTGAAAAGTAATGAAATGTGTAATGTTCAAGTTTTATTAACAATGCTACTGAAGAAAATTTGATTACTGTTGAAGGTTATTAGTATTGTGAAATAAATTATGAAAAGGATGGGTATTTGTTTCAATGTAAATTGCTTTAACCTGCATGCAAGTAACTTAAAAAAAAAAAAAATGCTGAAAACTGTTAATCAGAGTTCATACACATTTCTGCACACAGAAATTAAGGACCATTAATGAAAAAAAATTCAGGACCTATGAGTAAACGCGAACTGAATAAATTCAATTAAAAATATTAGCGATGCCTGCATTTCACATTTGTAATACCATCCTAAAAATAAAATAGATCCATAAGTAGTATGTATTATTACTAAACATGAATTAACATAATTATTAATAAGTTTGAAAATGAAATAAACTTTAAGTAATCGATCAAGCAGCATTAAATATTTTACACTTATAATAGTTGGGCATATTTGAAAGAAGTGACATTTACATTTTACTAACTTTATGTAACTTTTTTTTTTATGTCTCATAATGTCACATACTTGGTCAGGCTAGCGGTTTAGTAAGTAGCAGGTTGATTTTATGTCAAATGGCATAGGTTAAAATGAGAAGTATCATAATCAGCAAAATTCATAACAAAAGTTAATAATTTAATAATTAATTTCTGTTTAAACTTAATACCAATTTATTTCCGTATATTACGTTTAACCTGTTAGTTTTACATCTACATGCTTATTATCTGTGAATTTTTACTACCATATGCTTAATATATTGTTTAGAACTAGAATTTACATGCACTAAAAACTAACTAGAATTTACATGCACTAAAAATCACGTTTACAAAGTATCACGTTTACGGCTCGCCTCAGCGTCGATGAAACGCGAGCTTGGCGAGTAAAAATGGAACGGCGCCAACGGGTTCGCTCCCGAAGCGCCAACGGGTTCTCTGCGGATGAAAACCCATCTCTTGTTCAGTTACAAAGTTCCGCTGTTCAAGTCCCGTAATTGCTGTGCCGAGAATACCGACTAACTTGTCAATCGAAATTTTTTCGTTTTCACTAACCTTTCTGTCACTGTCTTTATCCATTTTTTGCCGCAATTCCACTTTTTGTTTGATGGACATCGAAACATACTTTCGTTTTGTAGATCCTTTGGGAGCTCCAGCATCGGAAATTCTATTTGACATAATCGAAAGTTCAAATTTACTTTTATAAAATTGCTCTTACATTCTGCAAAAAATAATAAGCCGCATGCAATTCGAAGATTAAGGAACAACGCAATCATCAACATTAACTGAAATAGATAATTAGATAATTTTAGCTTATACCGTCCGTTATACATTAAACGCGCACGCGAAAACGTATTCTGCGCTTGCGCGCACGCATATGCGCAGTCGTAAAGGTCTTACGCAAGGAGGTTAGAATAGAAGGAGGGAGGGTTCGCAGTTTCCTCCACTATCGGGGAATGAAACTCCGCCGAACAAGCGGCGTCCATGTTTGTGACTTCAAAACATTGCATTACGGCAGTGATATGTACGTGTTTCTAAGCTGTTCTGTGCATTTATTTTCCAGTAAAAATATGTTAAATTTATAATGAAATCCCTCGCTATTGTTAATTTTTGTTTTAAAGTAATAAAGATGATATCCGTAATTTACTATGTACAGCAAATTATTAAGAAATAGTTCGAAATTTAAATGCATGCGCATAACATTAAAGCCTTTAAAAAATGATGTTTCTGCATATTTCACGGTTTTGCTTAGGTTTGAAAATAAATCTTAATAAAATAAAACAGATTTATGTGAATTCATTGATTTCAGTTTATGGGCAGTTCATATTTATTAATCTCAAAGAAACTGCCTTTAATTAAATTGAATTACAGAAATACACCTATATAAGTTTTTGGATACATCTTTCCACACGTTCAATGGTTTAAATATTTTACTTAATTTTATCACTATACTGCCCAGAAATTTGAAAGTTTATGCAAAAAATTTTTAATAACAGAACAGTTTATCTTAACTTAAAAAAATGAATAATAATTAATATATAAAGAAAAGCATTGCTTTATTTAACACCTTTAAAATTAATAAAAATAGTAACAATTGATTTCTTACTTTTCATGAAAGTTATAAAACGAATTAACTAAAAGTTTCAAATTTTACAATTTAAATCCTACCATATAGCATTGTATCTTAAGGAACGAAGATACCAGCTATAAACAGAAACATTAAAATGTATTTAATATATTTTGATTATAGTTATATTAAATAACCTATTTTAAGTCCTTTTTTTTCACATCTGGAAAGAAAACCACATGACATTGTGATATTTTTTGACATAGTTGTCATATTACATAAAAAAAGAAAATTAATACTTACGTGTGAAAAATAATGCCCGGAATTTTTTTCGAGAATCTATTTGTGCATCCATATGCAATACAAGCTGACATGCTTCAAAAAGCAATGACAGTTGCAATGACTGTTGCAATGACAGACTTCCTTGCACAAGTCACGGTGATAACAGGAAGATGGCCGCCAAGCTTCACCGTTTGAGTTGAACCTTCCCTCCTTCTATTCTAACCTCCTTGGTCTCACGCGCATTGTTGGAAAATATAGCTTATTTTTAAACCTTTTACTGCATCATCTCTCCTCCTTGAAATGTTTATTTGGTTTAGTCCTTATTTTAATGTAATATAGTAGTGACTTCTACTTCTTTTTCTTGCTGCCACTGTTTGCATTGAGAACGGACTGTTTCAACCTAATTGAGATGCAAAAACGAAACATGAGTGAGTGAGCGGTTTCCAGCCCCTTCAAAAGGATGCATGCAGTCCGGTGAATAAAAATGCCTTGATTCCGGTTTGCGAGATGATGGTTCCGGAATAAAGTTCTTTGGTTCCAGAGGCTACCATTCGAGTGACTGCCGTGGGTGGCATTCATGTTCTTCAATGAATGCGGAATTAAAAATACGTGAACGGCGATTCCTTGTGCAAACGGAGTTAGGTCGGTTTTAAGTGTTTTCAAGAACTTCATTTAAATTTTCAGGTGTTTTTCTTGACCATTGATTATGGACTTATTGAATGGGTAGCCAGCTTTATTTTTAGGCCGCATAATTACTGTTTAGGACATTTTTGTTTGTATAGAATGCCAGTGTTTTGGAGACCAGGTAAAAATATTGTTTGATGAATGATGATTATATTATATTTTTCCTAAGACTTTAATATTGTTGACATTTATTTTCTGTGTTTTTATTCTTTATTATATTGTTAATAAATTGGTTAAGTTCAAAATCTTTTATTGTCTTCAATGTCTGCACAACATATCTCAGGGAGCTTTCATTGCTACTACTGCTAAATGTTTAATTTCTTCAAACTTTAAACTTTGCTTTAGCATCATTTTGGTTATGGGCCACCAGCTCCTGAGTTATTTTTAGTGCAGACTTTTGAAGTTTAAAGTTAATTTAGGACTTAAAAGATTGGGGGGCGGTTTTTGTTAAAATTTAAATATGGCTACTGTTAGTGTCATGCATAATATTGCTAAACTTGATGCATGTAATTATTTTACATGGTCCAAAGATATGAAGTTTGTCTTGAATGAAAAAAATGCATGGCTTTTGGTCAAAGGTATTGAAAAATGTCCTGATTTGGATGATGTTAAGGGTATTGCAAAAGAAATCATTGCCGACTATCAAAATAGAAGTCGATTGGCATTATCGTTAATTTATATGAATGTAAGCCCTGAATATAGAAATTTGATATGTGAAATTGATGACCCGGTAGTGGCATGGAATACGCTTGCCTAATATTTCCAGCCAGATTATCGGTCAAGACATATGTCCCTGTTTTCAGAGTTCTTAAATTGTAAAATTAAGCCAAATGAAAGTATTAGTTTCTTTTCTTCTAGATTAAAACGCGTAACTGAACAGTTAGCTGATATTAATCAGGCTGTAAGAGACGTATATATATGTTTCCAGTTTCTTAGGTTCCTTTCAGATAAATTTGATCAAGTAGTTCAGAATGTTTTGAGGTGGCCAGATGCAAAGTTCATTTTTAAAAATGTTGAACTTGAAATACTAGCAGATGAAACGCGTCTTGGTTTAAGAGAGATAGATAGGGAAAACTCCAATAAGACTATAGAAGTTCAAAGTACTCACTGTGAACCCAGATTTAAGCAGATTAAAGGGCTCAAGTGTTATAAATGTGGCCGTCCAGGTCATATTAAAAAATACTGTAGAATGAGGGGTAACTTTTCCAGATCACCCTCACCTGCTTCTTCTGTTTCCTCAGCTGTATCTAGTAGTAATAAAACATCTTCTAAGTGTAAGAATAAACCCAAGTTGAGTAAAAGTAAAAATAATTGCCATGCACAGTCCCATTTTATAGCTCAAGCCAATGTTAACAATTTGGAAGAAAATGATGATAGTTGGATTTTTGATACGGCTGCATCTCATCATTTTTGTAAAAATCGTGAATTGTTTGATACCTTTTCTCCTGTGAAAAATGAGAATATGCTAGTAGCTATTGATGGGGTAACTTTTCCAATTCATGGGAAGGGTACTGTTAAAATGAAATTTGGGGATACGGTTATTTTGCTTAAAGATGTGTTATATTCACCTGAACTGAGACGAAATTTAATATCTGGACCTAGGGTGGATATCAATGGAGCAAGATTTTATGGTAAAAATGGGCAAATTAAAGTTACTGATGATGAGAATTCAACTTTGTACAAGGCTAAGTTGATAAGAAGTAACTATCATGTGTTCCCGAAAATAATCAAAAAGGGGGGCAAATCTGTGAAATTTGAGGCATCCACAGTTCAGCATAATAATAGTGAATTACTGCATGGTCGGTTTGGTCATATAAATTATGATACTATTGTCAGGACTAGTAAGAGACATTCAGTTCGAGGTCTTCCTGTGTTAAAGCACTCCTAATTAGTTTTGTGAACATTGCCAAATCAATAAGGAAAGACGAATCTCTTATAGACCTTTAGAAGGTATTCAAGTAAAGAGACCGCTTGAAAGGGTTTTCTCCGATGTATGGGGACCTATTAACATTCCAGGTAGGAATGGTGAACGTTATTTCGTTTCCTTTATTGACGAATATTCTCGTTACGTGGTAGTGTACCCCATTGTGGAGAAAAGTCAGGTGTTTGAAGTATTTGAAATGCATATAGCACGTGCGGAAAGATCCTTGAACCTTAAGTTGAAATACTTTAGGACTGACAATGGGCGAGAATATGATAATGATCAATTCAGGTCATATTGTAATAAAAATGGTGTAAAGCACGAATTTACAGATGTCTACACTCCAGAACAGAATGGAGTTTGTGAGAGATTTAATCAGACAGCTCTCAATAATGTACGTGCAATCTTGCACGATAGTGGAATGAGTTCCGAATTTTGGTCAGATGCAGTAATGTATTTTGCATATTCATTTAATAGAATTTGTCATAAGGGCCAAGATAGAACCCCATTCGAATTATACACTAAGCGGAAACCATCAGTACGTCATCTTAAGGCATTTAGAACGATTGCCTATGTGGGAATTCCAAAGGCTAAAAGAAATTCTAAACTTGATCCAAAGGCAACAAAGGGCCGATTGATTGGGTACAGTGTACGAACAAAAGGGTACAAGATTTGGTTGGAAAATGAGCAAAAGGTAGTAGAAACTCTAAATGCTACTTTTAAAGAGTCGATTGGAATGCAGAAAAGTGGCAGTGGAGCTGCACTGGGCACCCTTCCTGATTTGGAATCTGAAGAAAGGGTAGAGTTCCAGTCTACTGACACTCCAGTTGGCTATTTTCCTGAAATAGAGGAAAGAACCGATACCAATATACCTTCTTCTACAATTGGCACTGACACTCAATCTACATTGAGACAAGTAACTTGGCTTCGTAAACCTGTTCCAAGGCCAGACGACACTCGTACGGATGCGTATTATTTTGAGAGGGGGTCTAATCAAAGACTACGATCACCAAATGATGTAGAAAGGTATTGCACTGAACATAATATTCAGTATGATCCTACCTTGTTTGATTTCAAGGGAAGCAATACTTATAGTGGTGAAATCGACCCAACTGGTACTCCTTCAACGTCGTATACCCGAGATAGCTGACTAGATGTTTCAATTCCAAACACTTATAACCAGGCAATGAAATCTGCAGAAAAGCTTAAATGGATAGAGGCAATGGAAGAGGAAATGGCCAACATGCGAAAGCATAAGGTATGGCATCTTGTTCCACTTCCTAAAGACAAGACTCCACTAGGTTGCAGGTGGATTTTCAACATTAAACGTGACGAATTTGGAAACATTGTTCGTTTTAAAGCTCGTTTAGTGGCTCAGGGTTATCGGCAAATTAAATACGATACCTATGATGAAACCTACTCTCCTGTAGTCAACTTTTCAGTCATAAGGCTATTTTTCTCCCTTTTAGTTGCACACCTTGGATGGGCAAATATACTATGTGACGTGAAAAGTGCCTATCTCTATGCTCCTTTATCAGAGGAAATTTACATGTCCCAACCTCAGGGTTTTGTGGAGCGAGATAAAGAAACTTTTGTGTGTCGCTTAGATAGAGTGCTTGTATGGTTATGGTACTACGAGTTGGATAGAACACTATGTAACCTAGGGTTCATCAAGTTTGAGTGGTGTAATTGTGTCTATCGTTTTAAAGATTTTGTCATTCTGTTGGTTTATGTTGATGATATAGTTGTGTTTGGGAAAAGTGAAGTTCAGGCCAAAAGGATATTAAAAGTCATGAGTTCACATTTTGATTTGAAAATTTTAGGTAAAACAAGAAAGCTTCTGGGTGTAGAGTTTGAATATGAGAACAATAGTGTTTTAATTCATCAGCAATTATATATAGAAGACATAGTTGATCGATTTAAGTCTTTTAAAATACAAATTACTTCCCTTCCAATAGTTAAAGGTGTGAAATATTCAAAGTCCCAGTACACAAGAAGAAACGACTGAAATGATGAATTATCCTTATAGAAATGTTTTGGGATGTCTCTCGTTTCTTTGCAATCGTACTCGTCCGGATATAGCTTATGCTGTTAATATATTTTCTCAGTTCCAAAGCAATCCTGATAAGTTTCACTGGGAAGGATTACTTAAACTTTTAGGGTACGTTTCCAATACCAGACAGCACAAACTCAAACTGGTATGCAAGGAACTGAAGCTCAATATATATTCAGATTCGGATTTTGCTTCAAGCAGGGATGATATGGTGTCTATTGGTGGACAAATAGCTTTGTTGGAAGAATCACCTGTATCTTGGCATACATTTAAAGAAAGGGGAGTGAGTTTATCTACTATGGAGGCTGAATTTATCTCCATGACTGAATCAGCAAAAGAATTAGTTTGGTTTAAAAACATTTTGGATGAATGCATTCAGTTTAAGATTGCAAGTAACTATGTTTCGAGGCCAATATTGTTTGCTGATAATATGGCTGCTATATGTTTTATAAAATCACCCATTGAAAACTCAAGGACAAAACATATAGATGTGAAACTATTTTTCATTCGTGATCTATTAAACAGGGAAATTTTTGATTTAAAATATGTCCCAAGTAAAGATAATGTGGCTGATCTCATAACAAAACCGCTGACTAAGCATAACCTGATAAGATTTCGTAGAACAATTTTCCTATGAAATTTGTTTTTGTGTGTATTTAAATTAAGAGTTTTGTTTATTTGAAACTAATATGTTATAAGTCATATTATGACGGATATTAGGTAAATGTAAAATTGTATAGTATAGAATGTTGTATGAGTGACCAGGGCCCTGGGTAAAAGTATTGAGCGTGTGATCATATATGTCTTTGTATTGTTCTGTAACATGTTGGACATTCTTGCTACGGTAAAATTTTTGAATAATGGGATAAGATTTTCCTAAAGAAAAATTTCTGAATGAAATTGTGATATTTATTTATTCTTGTTTTGAATTTTGTAAAGATACTGGCATTCGGTTTTTATTTCAGGTCGGAGATGATGATGTGGGGGGCATTTGTTGGAAAATATAGCTTATTTTAAAATTTTTTACTGCATCATCTCTCCTCCTTGAAATGTTTATTTGGTTTAGTCCTTATTTTAATGTAATATAGTAGTTACTTCTACTTCTTTTTCTTGCTGCCACTGTTTGCATTGAGAACGGACTGTTTCAACCTAATTGAGATGCAAAAACGAAACATGATGTTACGTCATCTGAAAAGCCGATTCGTGCCGATAGCTGATTGGTTGCCGTGAGATGACGTCATTCCTACTTCTGCTATAAGTATCTTGCGTCGCTCTGGCTCAACCCTCAAAAAAGTTTATTTAAATACTTCCATCGAAGAGGATTACAACAGCGCCATCGAATTTCTAAAGAAATCTTGCATAGAATTCCATACGTATCAACTTTATTCCAAAACTAACATTAAAGTTATTCTAAAAAATATGCCCAGAAGCATCTCAGAAACTGCAATATTTGAAGACCTAAAACTTAGAAAATTCCCAGTACTAAAAGTTAAGCAGTTCGCAAAGAGAATAGAAAATGATTTCATAAAATTACCCATTTATTTCATTGAACTTGAAAGGAATAAATTAGGAGAAGCGATTTACAACCTAAATAATATGTTTAACTTCAATATCACTTTTGAGAAATATGCACCTAAAACTAAAAGACCAATTCAATGTTTCAAGTGTCAGAGCTATGGACATTCACAGTCGAATTGTTATAAAAAAGAAATATGTTGTAAATGTTCCCAGAATCACAGATCTGATACCTGCTCTTTAAAACGTGAAGAAAAACCCATCTGCTATTTTTGCCGTGGGGAGCATGTATCGTCTTACCGTGGTTGCCCGATTTATAAAAAGCGATTTCAAACTCCTAAACCAGCAGAGAAAACCCAAGAGATTCCAAACCTTAAAGATTTCCCAGCGCTCGCAACTAAATCTGAAACTGAAATTAAAGAAACATCCTATTCAGCGCCGTCTTTAAGCAGCAGAAGATCCCAGCAGATAATGATAATCCAATATCCCAAGTTTTTTCAAATCCTAAAGTTTTCAAATTCATTCAAGATATGAACAATATTGCAGTTAATATTAAATCCGCTAAATCCAATACAGAAAAACTTTCTATCGCTTTCTTAGCGGTGAAGACTGCTCTTGATTTCGCAGAAGATGAAAACTAAGTTCAAAATTTATTTCTTATTACTTCCTGATGTTCCAATAGATGGCGACACCCATGCGACGATGTTTTCACCAGAAACTTTCCACTTAAAATAAAGTGGATTTTCTTCTCACTAAGACGTACCCCGCAGGGTAAATAATTTCTGAGTAAAAGTCCTCAGGACTAAATACTCATAGTTACCTCAATTCATACCAATTCATGGCTCAACCCTTCTAGTTCCTGGTTTCCCGGCAAGTGAGTGAGCGGTTTCCAGCCCCTTGAAAAGGATGCATGCAGTCCGGTGAATAAAAATGCCTTGATTCCGGTTTGCGAGATGACGGTTCCAGAATAAAGTTCTTTGGTTCCAGAGGCTACCATTCGAGTGACTGCCGTGGGTGACATCCATGTTCTTCAATGAAGGCGGAATTAAAAATACGTGAACGGCGATTCCTTGTGCAAACGGAGTTAGGTCGGTTTTAAGTGTTTTCAAGAACTTCATTTAAATTTTCAGGTGTTTTTCTTGACCATTGATTATGGACTTATTGAATGGGTAGCCAGCTTTATTTTTAGGCCGCATAATTACTGTTTAGGACATTTTTGTTTGTATAGAATGCCAGTGTTTTGGAGACTAGGTAAAAATATTGTTTGATGAATGATGATTATATTATATTTTTTCTAAGACTTTAATATTGTTGACATTTATTTTCTGTGTTTTTATTCTTTATTATATTGTTAATAAATTGGTTAAGTTCAAAATCTTTTATTGTCTTCAATGTCTGCACAACATATCTCAGGGAGCTTTCATTGCTACTACTGCTAAATGTTTAATTTCTTTAAACTTTAAACTTTGCTTTAGTATCACGCATGCGTAAACGCCTATGCGCATGTGTCAACGAGGCGCATGCGCAGAAAGTTTTAACTTTGAGGTCCGGATTATGGGTGTCCGAATTAATGACTTTTGACTGTAATCTAAAAATGACACTGAACTGAATTTCAGTACATCTAGGTCATTATCAAGATCTTTACACACAGTAATTTTGTGAGAAAATGTTTAATGAACATATTAAAAATTCCTCCCTCCCTCCACATGCACACAATGGGGAGGGGGGGAAACTATAATTTTGAGCCATATGATAGAAGTGATGACATTTCAGATCATAGAAAAGAAGAACATTTCTGGCAATGCTAAATAAATTTTTAATAATTGTCCTATCATAATAATAAGTCTGGAAATACTAATGCATTTTTAATGATTGTCCTGCCATTGCTGAATCA
The DNA here is from genome assembly GCF_044657685.1 of Stegodyphus dumicola. Classification (NCBI taxonomy): domain Eukaryota; kingdom Metazoa; phylum Arthropoda; class Arachnida; order Araneae; family Eresidae; genus Stegodyphus; species Stegodyphus dumicola. The sequence continues at coordinate 45,322,188 of NC_140776.1, forward strand.
ATAGGTGTGACATCCGCAAATGATTGTTAAATTCCAAACAGATGTAACAATCCAAAAGATTATATCTGCCAAATGTATCATAGCTGCTTCAGGATTCAAAGAAATTTTAGAAATACTATATCTACTACACAAGGACAAATAAAAGGTAAAGTTTATTATGGGATTTATTGAATAGTTCAGACACACACACACACACAAAAAAAAAAAAAAAAAAAAAAAAATAAAAATAAAAATTGCAAAAATTAGCATACAGACCAATATCTTTCTTCTAAACACATGGTAAAACTAATACAGTATAAACTCCAGAATCATTGAGATCTTGCTAATTCTAGGTTTTAAAAATTTCTGGACTTCAAATCATCAGTTCAATCAGTGTAAAACGCTAAACACACATTGATTGATTCTTTCAATGTAGTGTATGTGGAAAGTCCAGGACATAGTATCACAGACCTGTTACTGCTGTTTTGTGCAACTAAATGCTTGTGCCAAGAATATCTGATTAAGTATTAGAATGTCTTTTTATTAGGCAGTCTCATTTATTATTGGAATTAATGCAGCAAGTCACTCCACCAACAAAGAACGATTATATGACATTACTGAAAAAATCCTCCCTGTGTCTAATTTGGACAAGATTTCATATGCTGAGTCAAATTAAGCCACAAGCTCCATTCCTGATGGCATCAGTTTCTTTAAGTTTTAGCAGTAGTTATCTTCTTTTGAGATATTTTTGGGGAGGTGGGGTGATAGAATGCAGAATTAACTTAAGTACAAGAAAAAATTAAGCATTCAGACACATTTAAGAATACTAATTCAGAAGTCAAACAACAAAAATCAGTGTTATATTTTCAAATTTGAAATATAACGCTGATTTTTTTGTTTGACTTCTGAATTAGTATTTGTTCGGTGTGTTATTGTGTCTTAACTACATTTAAGAATATTTCTTCTTAAAAAAATTTTGATAAATCAGAGTTACAGTGCTTTCAGAACACGTACTAAAAGCACCGTCATACGAAATATATTCCAAATCATTTTAAAGTATGTAATGCTTCTTTAAAGTTTTTGTAAAATATAATGCAGAGATATGAAAAATATGAGAAATGCTGTTAATTTTAATTAAATCTGAATCATCTCTTTCGCTATATGTATTAAGCCAATTTTACTTTTTCTATCTGATATTCTATTACAGGACAGATGAATATTAAAATTCTTTTGGACAGATATAACATGGAAAATGAACAATTACTCAAAACGTTATGTACATCACACTAAAATTTGAAACAATTCATTTGGTAATGAATTTAATAAATTAATTGTGACTATATCTTAATTTCATAATTAAAACAATCCATTATATATACATTACATAAAACATATCATGAAAAAGCCTTGTTCAAAGTAATCTCTGATTCTGGTAGAAAAGATTCTTGCTGTATTAAATTACTTTTCTTCATTTTGAAGTCAACATGCTTTTTTGCCAAACTACTGCCAGTTATTCCTAAAAATATAATAAGTCCTATTCTTGTATTTGACTTGAATGCCTTCCAACAACTTTGCGGATCATTGATGTTTAATGATATTATCTATAAATAAAATAATTCATTTTAATGTAAGCAATAGTCTGCAGATTTTAAGAATGGAGATATATTTTCACAATATGAAAAACAATGCACATATTAAAATTCACATTCTTTACATATGAAAAACTTTTATCCAAGTTCCAGGAGGTATAAAAGAGTAAAGGCCTGTCTACACGTAGCGATTTTCTCGGCTGACTTAGCTGGCTGACAATATCTGACATAGCTCGCCTGTCCACACGGAACGATTTTCTCGTTAGTACAGGAATTTACTAAGCCAATCACTGAAAGGAAGTGTTCCCGTCCTCTACAGCGTCACACTGTTTACAATTTGTAAACAAAGCTTACGGTGTTGTCAAATAGTCAAAATAATGGATGACTATTTTAAACTGCTACTATAGATACAGCTACAATTTTGAACTTAGCTACTGCTACAGAAGGGAGAAAAAAAAAAGAAAATGCGTTTGGACCAGAAATCGGGTCAAACGACAAGAAATTCATGGTGTCTGTTCCGGGAGTTGCGTATTGAAGACACGGTACAATTCGAAAAGTATTTACAGATGATGCCGCATGATTTTGATTTTTTGCTAAATTTAGTTTGCAGCAAAATTTTTTTAAAAAATATGCTTTTCCTTTGTGTAATGAGTACACAAATTACTCCTTTTTTATTTTATTTATTTATTTTTAAATTTCATTTTCTGGCACTCCTATTTGTGCACTTAAATCTTGAAATAATAAAATAACCATGTTTCAGAAAAAATATGTACCTACTGTGCTTTAAATCAAAATATTTATTAAATAATAAATAGACGATAATGTCATGAATATCAAACCAGTATGAGTAAAAAGTAGTAATAAAGAATAAAGATTACTACATTACAAAGCAACAGTGTAATTTCAGTGTAAAAATTTCAAATAAGAAATATCATAAAGGTGCAAAGTCTTAAGTAGTATATTTATTGAACATTAGAAAATTAATATCAGCCTAATTAAATAAATAATACAGTCTGAAAACTATAATCATATGACTCTATCAGTTAATCAGCTAATAAATTTTAGCAAATTAGCTTTTGAGTGAGTTTCTTTTGAGCTGGTACAGAACTACTAAAGTTTTCACAGTAGATCAAAAACACGTGCCAACGGCCCTTCGAAGAATAAAAAGAAAGGCGTTAAAATTCAATAAACACCACACCCGAAGGCAAAAAATAAAAAGTGACTTTTAAGTTATGCAGTTCGAATTTAGTGATGGAGAAACGAAATTAAAAAGTCCTTGCAGGCTGAAAAAGTCCAAATGCAAGGTGGGGGATCGAACCCATGACCTCGATGTACGGAGAAAACCTGCTCAACTCTTTACCACTGGGCTATGATCGCTGCTCCTGTAGGCCGTGTCGGAAAAGCTATGTACTTTGTCACCTGATTAAGTCCCATTTTTGGGGGTTAAGTTAATGAGTCTTTGCGCTACTTTAAATCGGCCCGTAATTTCTCGACTGGAGAATTTGTTTTTTGAATTTTGTCAATAAGTGCGACCACAGTTTCAAGTAGTTTCTGAATATTTTCATCTAGTACCCATGACATGGCAAAATATTTGAATATATAAAGTAATGGGGAAGACTAAGCTTACCAAAATAAAATAATCCCTTAATTTTTTATTTTTAAAATTTACATTACTTGTGTCCAACAACATAACATTTTCTCTATTGAAATGTATTAGTTGGAAAATTTGAGTTTCGCTCCAACAAAATGCAGCCATGTTTATTATTCCAAATGAGGAGAAAAGCACATGATCACTCAAAGCGATCTTATTGGCTAGAGACTCCGACTTTATCGTACGCTAGTGAGCAGTGAAGACCAGTTCTGAAATTTTTGGCGCGTGTGCAGATCTTTAAAATTGTTGCTTTACGAGAAAGTCGGCCGAGAAAATCGCTTCATGTAGACGGGCCTTAAATGTATAGGTTAAGATCATGTCAAAGCATGATAGCAAATACAAAAGGTCTCATAATAATAAACTAACATAACTTCTGAGAGATTGATTCCTGCTTATTTTAATATTAAAATAGATAAGGATTTTACATAACTACTTTAATGAAAGAATATTCAGGGGAAAAATTAATAACATGCACTATTGATTATATTTTGATGTACAGTTCTATTTATGTTTTATAATTCATATTATTTTACATAAATAATTCAATCCTCCAATTCAGTAGTTCTCAAACCATGGTATGTACAGCACCTTTGGAACCAAAAATCTTTATTCAAAAACCATTTATGAACTTCTGTGTTCAATATATTACTATCATTTGCATAAAGAAGATATTCTTAAAAGTATAGCCATGGTAGCACTCAAAATTTTTATTTCTTAATAATAATCAGATTATTAGAATTCTCATCTAGATAAATAATTATGTATCAACATAAGTAATAATGTGTATTTCATTTGGTGCTTTGCACACTAAAAAATATCTCAATGGTATTTACTTTTTTTACATTTAGTTTTTATGTACATTATAGCAAATTATTTTTTAAAGGTTTCTTCATTTTTTAATACATGTGATTTGATAATTTATGTACAGTAAATTCTTACAAAATGTTGGGTTTCTGTCAATAATATAATATATTGCATGTATTGGAAAATTATGTTCCGTAAAGTTTACATTAAAAAATTTGCTACGTATGGTATAAATTAAAAACAATTTTATATATATATACTACCCAACTTGCTTAAAACTAAATAATACAAATATGGTGCAAAATAATGTAGCATACCTTTACCTAAATATTACTGATTACAATTTTATTAAAGTCTATGACAAGAGGAGAGAATTCACTTTTTCTACACTAAAGTTAACAACTGGAATTCTAATATTTCCAAAAGAATCATCATTAACACAATTTTTTCACAGCTACTTAGAATAAAAAGAATATGTAATACTACAGAACACTTACAAGAAGAAATACTTTACTTCGTCACAATTTTGAAAAATAACCAAATTCCTCATAAAATAATTAAAAATACCTTAAAAAAAAAAGCTGGCATTAGCCTTACCAAATTTTAGATAATTTGTTTTGGATAATGAAATTTTATGCTCAAAGCCCAATGGGACGGTATAAAGTGGATGGCTGATTCAGATAATCTAATGTAAAAATTGTATAAATGTACAGATTATTCTCGTAAATACATTTTCTTTCCTCCAAAGATTTTGGCACTATACTTTAATACTATTGTTTTAATACTTTTAAATTACTTAGATGGCCAAATTCTACTATTATTAACAAATCGGGCCTTTCATTTTTCATAGTAGCTTGACCGCCCTCTAGCTTGAAGAATGACGACTTTTATTAACAAATGACTTTTTTCCAATTTACTCTTTCTTTTGTGGCCAAAAATAAGTAATTTTAGCTGAATTAGCCATTTTCACTTATTTGTAGCAGTTTTCTTCTTCTAACAACTTGACCGACGCCATTTTGAGTTCTTTCCGTGTCTTTTCACGTCTGTCACACCCTCTATAAAAAAGGGGGGAACAGGAGTTCCCGCCAAAACTACAATCTCAGCCCACTGGCCTATGCAGTTTTAATTGTTTCTCCCACCTACGTCACATGACAAGAAGGAAGGTTGGCAGAACACGGAGGGGATTTGCACCCTTTTCAAATTTTTTCGCGATGCTAAGGACGGCACCCTCACAGCTCACTTTTTTCGTTTCTTTTGTCTGTGTTTTTTTGGTCCTAATAAGACCCAACGACATTTGTTTTCTAGCAAATTTAATTGCATCTTAATTTGACTACAGCACCATTCTCTTTATAAAAGTTCTATCTTCTTTAGGCTGTGCAGGACCAGCCTGTATGTTGTTGTAATTTTTTGACTAATAGCAGACCGCTATTTATTTTATTTTGTTTTTAATTTTACGTTGCTTGGAGTTGCAATTTTATTCTTAACACCCTAATGTGTTTTTCAGCGGACGCGTCGGGAAAAAGGAACAGAGCAGTGAAGCTCCAAAAAAGATTTATTCGGGACTATTCATGTTTTATAAAAAAAATTTTTTCGCATCAAACAAGAGCTTCAATGGTCTGTTTCGGCGAAACGCGTAATGGTATTTGGCCTAGTTCGCACACTCAGGCATTTTTCCCTTGAAAAGCCTGGCAGAGGGTGCGAGTGGGTTAATTTACCATTTTCCGGTTTTTAATTATTGTATTTTTGTATTTTAGCAATTTATGTTTTCATTATAATTCTTGCATTTTATGTTTTGGTATATTTTTTTTCCATCAATCTATTTTTTATGTGTATTAACTTTTCATATATATTTTTTCCGTCAATATATTTTATATATGTATTAACTTTTCACATATCACAACGGTCAGATATTTTTTCGTGCATTCGCATGTCTTCCAACATTAATTTTAACGGGTTTTTTTGCGTGTTTACAGTTTTTTTTTTCCAGTTTTTCCAGATAAGTTTTTTAAAAAATTCTTCTTAGTTCAAATTTTAGTAATACAGCGTTGAACTATTTCGTGGAGCTACAGCTCCTGGTAACTTTTAGCAAGATCGCTGCAATGTTTCTACCTACTATATATATATCTACATATAATAAAAGAAAGAGTCTGTCTGTGTGTCAGGTGTGTGTCTCTTTCGTTCGTGCTGCGCGTAAGCTAATAGACACATGGCTACGAAATTTGCTACATAGGTGCATATTGACAAGAGCCAGTGTACTTCAAAGCGATTTTTTCGAAATTCAAATTAGAATTTTTTAATTTTATGTTTTGTGACAGAATCGCATCATTTTGAGACATAATGGGCAAAAGGAAAGCAAGATTTTACTCTACACACTCCATTTTCACATCGTCATGAAACGTAGGTACTTAGCTATTTTACGAACTTAAAATAAATTTCGTGTTTCAACAAATCAATTAAATACGAATTTATTTAACAAAGGGAGCTTAACGCCTTTTCAACGATATTTTTTCTAAAAAAGTTTACTTAAAAAAATGTACGGTTTATTTATTTATTTATTTTTGATTTTTGGACACTTTAAACTTTCATCTTTGTGACTACTTTTGCAAAAAGAATTTTGGAAAAATGATAATATTTTGTATTTTTAAAAAATTTTTTAAATGAAGCTACTGAGTACACTTCTCACATCTTTAAAAATGTGATTTTGGCAACAATTTCCTGTCTTATTGTTGTTGATAGATTTTTGATGAAATCGCATCATTTTGAATAGTTTCATTCTTTTAGAAATATGGGTTTGGCAACAATTTTTCATCATATTTCTGATGTCACTGTTTCTAAGAGATTGGCATATTTCACTGTCATTTATATATAATCATGTTCATTGTTTTTTTTTTTTTTTTTTTTTTTTTTTGATACAGTTGTTCTGCAGAATAAACTTCTGCGCTTAATTTTATGTTTTTTCAGTTGCTTTCACGTTATTTTTTTGCTTATTTCACTGTTTGTAACATATTGAAAAGTTTTGCATGATTTTTTTTTCTTCAACAGAAAGTTGGTTAATTTTTTTATTAGGACAATTAATATTTGTATTAAGGGATATAGCTTATTTCATTGTATTTTTTTCTCTTGAAAATATAAGATACAATATCATTAATTATACTTTGCTTTTCAGAATTTTTTTATGTTATTTATTGCTCATTTCACTGTTTTTAAGATATTGAAAAGTTTTGAGTTGATTTTTTTAGGAAACAAAGATCTTAACCTCCTTTATACCATTTGAGTTCTTAAGATTTTGCAAAGGGAAGTTCGTTAATTTATTTATTAGGATAATTAATATTTGTATTAAGGGATATTGCTTATTTCACTGCAATTTTGTTATACATAATAACTTTTTGTTTTATGAAGTTGTTCTGCTGAGTAAAATTCTACGCAGTTTTTAAATGTAATGTTTGGTGTTCCCTTCAGCCATTTCTCTTGTACATTTAAAAGCCAGATGAAGGCTGGCAATGGATATATATATATAGAAAGAGAGAGAGAGAGAGAGCATAAAAATCCTTTCGTCACTTAATGAGTAAGTAAAAGTTTTACAGTATGGATGGCAGAATTTTTGAATGCCTCTAACAAAGTAACCTCTTCTTTCTTCATCTGGATCAAACTCCATTGTCAAATTTTCCTGTACCTTTTTTTTTTTTTTTTTTTTTTTTTAAACAATTTGCTGAATGTCTTATAATTTAAAGGTACTTTTTCTTCATTATCACTACATTCACAGTTGGCTGGTGATAAGATTACCGTAATTTCCGGAAGAAACGCCGCGCCGTTTACGTGTTTAAAACTTAAATTTTCAGCGGGTGCGGCGTTTAGGTGCACTAAAAATAAAATATTTCCTATGATGGTCATTGTACATAGTTTGGATGGCCTTGTCATTGTGCATAGACTGGTGCTGTTCCCACTCAGTTGCTTTTTGCGAACGTTATTTTGTTTACATTCTTTCCCTTGAACGGACCTACATGCCTTATTCACCCTAAACGAGATCTCAGAACAATAACATTCTTCCCCCTTTCAAATCAACATTCTCATCAGTTTTAGTCTCTCTCCTCTGCCATTCGATGAATCTTCCAGGACCCATCCTCTCCCTCTGCAATTTTTTTCAAAGGCGGACACGACTTCACCTGCCTCCCAATAACGAACTCTGGAACTCTGACGTATTTCCCCTTCAGCATGAATGGATTTATCTTGGCATTCTGCCAAATACAGATCCCATCAGTTTGGGTACAAGTAGTTGGATAGTTTTTAAGTAAGAAGGGAGCGGAATATTTTTGAAAATGTCTCTAAACGGCACAGAAGCTAAACATTTCTTACCTTTAATTTATTTTTGAGTTATGGTTTCATTTCATGCATTTTTCTTAACTGGTATGTCATATATCAGGACTTAGGTTGAGTTTTCGCATCTATACGGCCCACGACGATGTCGCGCGCAATTTAATCTACTGCGGCGTTTACGCTGATGCGGTGTTTCTGTGTAATTTTAATTTTTTCCCCGCCATTTTTCTCGAGTGCGGCGTTTACGCTGATGCGGCCTTTCTTCCGGAAATTACGGTATAACAATTCTTTATTTCTCTGTCTCAATTCTTTGTCTTCTTATCTGATAACAGAAAATTCTTCACTGCCAATTTTTTTGCAATTTGCATAACTTCTATGGCAACATGGCAACACTCTGCAGCATACCATATATGCATGAAATTGGCAAATTAAATAATAATTAAGAAAATGAATGTATGCAAAATTGCATTCTCATCAAATGCTGAACAACTGTTTAGTGCATTAATATTTTTAACAAATAAAATTTCTATTCTAATGAAAATAAAATTTTTATTCTAATTAAAAGATAGCAACCATTTTTCATGATCTAATGGCAATATTTGATTATTCCAAAAATTGTAGCAATTTATCAAATCTGTAAATGTTGATAGTTACATTTATTATATATCATACTGGTCTGAATACAAGAGGATCTCATATGTAAGGTTCTACTTTTTACTTGGACTAGCAAGCAATAAAAGAAGGGAGAAAGAACCTGAATATACGATACCTTTCCCTATATAAGTATAATAAACTAAAAGTATTCAACAAATAAGGTAATTGAATTTTCTAATTACCATATCTTAAGATAAAACTGAGTGAGTATGTTTTTTTTTAATATAAAAGTTTTAAACACTTAACATAAAACTAAAATTTAAATGATAAGGTACACTTATATTAAACTACCATTTTGGAGCTCAAGTAATAACATTCAATTAGTTGTATTGTAAAGTAGATTATTAACGACCACAGAGATAGTACTTTTGCAAAATATGGAAATCACTTCATTTGCAGTTAATTCTGCAACTATTAATTTAATAAGCTGATCCAACTTTTCTTTTTACTTAAGTACTATAATAAGTTATACAGTCAAAAGTCGTTAATCCGGACTCGTCGGGACTTCGGCGATTCCGGATTGTAGATCAACAGTTGAAATCTGGTAAGATGGCATGCAGAAATTATAAAATTAAAAATATGAAACCGTAATTTATGAAATAAAGAACAGTTATGATCTAAGGGGTATCAAAATTTACAAAAAGAAAAAGCTTAATATTTATTTGTTTACTTTATTAAACATTTCTTTCAATGTAAGTTGTTTAACTTGCTTCTTTTCATGTGATAATACTTTCTCTTTAATTCTATAAACAGACATAATTTCTTGTTTAGTTACAAAGTTCCGCTGTTCAAGTCTTATAATTGCTGTGTCGAGAATACCGACTAATTTGTCAATAAAAATTTTTTCGTTTTCAATAACCTCTGCGTCACTTTCTTCACTATCGGAAGAGAATTATGACGAGGAACTTGATTTAAATCATATCAAAGACGGAGTACATCGAGATGAAATACTACATTTAGTAAGGAATTATAAGCCAAATAAAATAAAAACATCTGCCCTGAAGATAAGGATAGTGCTGACAGATCAACTTCCAATTCATTGCGCGCCGTGTCGTTTCCCTCCCCCCGCAGAGCAGCGTGAAATTGATAAACATATTTCGGAATGATTAGATAATCAAAGGAGATGCCTTTATCGATTATTTGCAGCAATTCCACTTTCTGTTTAATGGACTTGGAAACATACTTTTGCTTTGTAGATCCTTTACATATTAGTAAATATATATCAGAAATTCTATTTGATATAATCGAAAGTTCAAGCTTACTTTTATAAAATTGCTCTAACAGTCTGCAAAAAATAATAAGCCAGATCCAATTCGAAGATTAAGGAACAACGCAATCCGCAACATTAACTGAATTAGATAATTTTAGCTTAGCTTATACCGTCCGTTATACATTAGCGCATGCGTAAACGCATTATGCGCATGCACACGCGCATATTCGCAGCCGTAAAGGTCTTAGGCGCACGCATAAACGCCTATGCGCATGTGTCAAAGCGACGCATGCGCAGAAAGTTTGTAGCTTTGATGTCCGGATTATGGGTGTCTGAATTAACGACTTTTGACTGTAATAGGTTATAATATTACAATATAATAAGTTTACAGGTAATAAGCTGAACTAAATGAAAACTTTCAAAAAATGCACAATTCTGTTATTTTTTAAGCAGGAAGGAAAGTACATCATACTTGAGTTGCCACTAGCTAGTCATTCAAAGAGGGAAAACAAACCATTCTTTGTATGATGTTAAATTTTTTTAAAAATCTAATGTGAGGAAAAAAGCAGAAAAGGTGAGGAAAATATTAACATAAAAATTTTGTAAAGACACAAAACAGTTAAAATGTCATAATTCTGGTATTATATTAAACCATAAAACTCCTTTTCATTCATGTTAAGACTCAGATTAGCTTAAAGGTTTAATGATAGATACAAACTGAGATGATGAATGGGAATAATTAACTGTTAAATATATGCAAAAATTGAAATTTTAGAAGCTGCAGTATTAAAATATACTTACCTGTGTTAATAGTAATGCTCCAGTTACGCCAACGGATGTATAAAAAGGCCAAGTCTGTTCAGCAGAATAACCAGCCAGGATTAAAAATGTTAACATTGAAGAAGAAAAACCAGCAAGGTAGTATTTTGTATCTTCTCCAAATTTTAGAGCAGTTGATTTAATTTTTATTATAACATCATCTACTTTATCCTAAAAATGCATATAAAGGAAATCAGAAAAGTAAATTTCTGAAATAATCTCTACATATAATAAAAGAAAGAGTCTGTCTGTGTCTTTTGTTCATGCTGTGCATAAGCTAATCATCCCAAGGCTATGAAATTTGGTACATATGTGCATCTAGACAAGAGCCAGTGCACCTAGAAGCGATTTTTTCAAAATTCGAATCAGATTTTTTAAATTTTATCTTGAAATCACATCATTTGGAATAGTTTCATTCTCTTAGAAATGTGGTTTTGACAACAGTTTTTCATTCAATGATTTGTATACTGGACTGCTGACTGTTGAAAATATGAGATAAAATACTGCTTACTTTCTTTTGATTTTTGGACATGCAACACACACACTGCAATCTTCTTATTCTGACGCGCATGTGTCTCGTAACGCACAAGAGAAAGAATTTCTTTATCTCTCTCTCTCTGTTAGCGAATGTAAAATAGATTTGTATATTTTGAATTATGTCAAAGTACAATTTTGAATGGTTATGCTTTCTGATGATAGTTTCATTCTTTTAGAAATCTGGCTTTGGCAAGTTTTTCATTCACTGCTTTGGATACTGGACTTCTGACTGTTTTCTTTTGAAAATATGAGATTTATTGCTTATTTCATTGCAATTTTTTATATTATGTTTTAATTATACATAATTTTAATTATATGCATGATTTTTTTAGGAAACAAAGTTTTTAACTCCCTTTATACCATTTGAATTCTTAAGATTTTGCAACAGGAAGTTGATTAATTTATTTATTAGGATAATTAATATTTGTATTAAAGGATATTGCTTATTTCATTGTAATTTTTTTAATGTGTGATACATTTTTAGTGATTTTTTTTTTTTTTTTTGATAAAGTTGTTCTGCAGAGTAAAATTCAGTGCAGGTTTTAAATTAAATGTTTAGTGTTAGGAATTTTTACGGTACATTTAAAAGCTAGACAAAGGCTGGCCGTGTAGCGGATGGTACAAAATAAAATAATTATTTATGTATACCACATGCTCTCCCAGCTCTTTAGAAACAGGTTCTGAAAATTTGAAAAAAATCCACATAATTTTCCCCTTTCCCAGTGCCTTTACAGAAGGAGTTTCTCTAAATTTTAAAATGGATTTGTTCCCATACTGATTGTTTTCATCTTACTAATAAAGACACAACCACGCAAACTGATGGGTGCCAAGGCCATGTCTTTCGGAAAATGAATTATTCTCATAAATTTTCCTTTTATGAGAATTATTTGATTTTTGAATGATAAATTAGTAAAAAAAGGGGGGATATGTGAGGAAATTATTATGTTTATCTAAATTTTGTCTTAGGAGAAATGAAATATACATAGCAAAAACTGAAAACACATATGGTTTTGAAACTGTTTCATATATAAGGAAAGTATTGGATCACCCAAAAGATTCTGCAGTTTTTTTATGACAAATACAAATGAAGCGGTAAAAACTTCCATCGAAATCATATAACCAGTATTTTATTTTATGACAGTTTGCCATCTCTCATGAAATGAGAAAGAATTATTAGTTTTATTTGTGAAGAAGTTACTAACATGTGTTTTTATTGTCTCTAATGAAACAAAATCCTGACCATTCAGAGAATTTTGAAGTGTTCTGAAGAGATGAAAATCTGAGAGTCTAGCGAATGTGGCATGTGATCCAAGACATCTTTGCTGTAATCAATAAGGTTTTGCCTGACATTTATTAAAATGTGGGGCTGAGCCAGGGCTTAAATTGCGCCGGAGCCCACAGGAGCCTGGCTCCAGTACTTCTTAGTTTTTGAGCTAATTTATAATTTTAGCCGGAGCGCACCAGAGCCCTAAATAAGAACTTTTTTTATGTAACTGAACAATAATTTCAGTAGAAATTTGATCTTGAAAACTTTATTTTTACTAATAAAATTATATTGAAAATTGCTTATTAAATTCTAATTTATCTCTTTGCATTTTATTAAATTTTAATTATTTAATTACTTTAACCATTATTTAATTGTTTTAATAATGAATTATTTAATTTTTTAATTGTTAATGATTTTTTTAATCATCATATTCTTTATTTATTCTTGTTCCTCTTTCTGAAGGTCTTCTATAGGGCTCTGGTACTTCTAATTTTTGAAATTAAGCCCTGGGCTGAGCACTGACGTGATGAAAAACAACACCTAGAAGATTGAGCGATCTGATACTCTGTTTCAATCTTTGTTTTTAAAACTACCAGTTCCGAACAGCATTTTTCTGAATTTTTTAACTGATTTGGTGAGCAATTAATTCATAATACCAAGTCTTTAAGCCAGACTCATCGGGACTTCGGCGATTCCGGATTATAGATCATCAATTTAAATCTCGTAAGATGGTATGCAGAAATTATAAAATTAAAAATATGAAACCATAATTTATGAAATAAAGAGCAATTATGATCTAAAGGGTATCTTACAAAAAAAAAAAAAGTTTAATATTTGTTTGTTTACTTTATTAAACATTTCTTTCAATGTAAGTTGTTTAAGTTGCTTCGTTTCATGTGATAATACTTTCTCTTTAAATAACAAACAGACATAATTTCTTGTTCAGTTAAAAAGTTCCGCTGCTCAAGTCCTGTAATTGCTGTGTCGAGAATGCCGACTAATTTGTCAATCAAAATTTTTTCGTTTTCACTAACCTCTCTGTCACTTTCTTCATGCCTTTATCCATTCTTTGCAGCAATTCACTTTTTGTTTCATTGATATTTAAACATACTTTCGCTTTGTAGATCCTTTGGCAGCTCCAGAATTGGAACCTCTTTTTGACATAATCGAAAGTTCAAGCTTACTTTTTATATAATTGCTTAACAGTCTGCAAAAAATAATAAGCCAGATCCAATTAGAAGAATAAGGAACAACGCAATCTGCAACATTAACTGGAATAGATAATTAGATAATTTTAGCCTAGCTTATACCGTCCGTTATACATTGAACGCGCATGCGTAAACGTATTACGCGCATACGTAAACGCATATGTGCAAAGGTATTACGCATGCGCAGAAAGTTTGTAGCTTTGAGGTCCAGATTATAGATGTCCAGATTAAAGACTTTGTACTGTATATAATATTCCTTTGTAGTCCCAGCATCCATAAAGCATTACTTTTCTGGGATACAGCCTGTCAATTGATGTTTTTAAAAGAGGTTCTTTTGGCTTACCCCAGGATATTTTTCTTGTAACATAGTATCCACTTCTAATCTCCAATAACGAGCCATTTTGAAAAAGTTTATTTTTCTTCAGCAAAAAATGACACGCCAAAACTTGAGCAAGTATATTCTGCCCTGTTAAAGTATATGGTACTTATACATCATAACAGCTTACATACCCAAGCTTCTTCAAATGATCCTGCAACTGCACTTTATGGAATGGTGTATGCCAAAAATATCACAGAGAAAACAAGGCAAGGTGAAAAAATAGTCATACAAAACATAATGGGAGGAAAGAAAGCAAGGAGGAAACCTGAGTTCTAAAACATCGTCGTCAAAAAAAATTCAAAAACTTCATAGTTTAAAAATATTGTCCTGGAAAATATTTTGGTACAAAATTAAACACATATAAACCATTGCATGACAATAACATCCCTATAAAAATTCACATATTCGGATAATGATTTGTGAGCACAAGAAGAATTGAGAAATATTTTTTACTTTTATGATTCATATTTTTGAATTAACAAATTTTTGCTGAAAAAATAAGGAAATTTCAGCATTAAAAAAAAAGTAGAAAAATACTGCTATGTATAGTAGTTAACAGAATTTTAATATAGTAAACTAATAAAGGTAATTAATTCTCTTTTATAAAGTTTTATTGGTAATATTTCATGAAATATATAGTTTAAAAAAGTTTAGAAAAGGAAGATAAGCAATTGCTTGTGGTTACCTCTATCTAAATTTAATTAAATATAAAATTATAAAATTCTGTCAACCGCTATAACTAGCATTAATTTTCTATTTATTTTCAGCTTTTGAATACTTATGCGTCCTTTTTAATTTATTAGCAAAAATTTATTAGTTAATTAAAAATATAAAAGTAGAAATATTCCTCATTCATTTTTGTGCTCAAAATCGTTATGCTAATATGCATTTACAGTTTTTAAAGCAAGAAAATCGCATATCTGCGATGATTTGCAGGTGCTCTATTTTTCACCACAATATTTTTGACGAAGATGATTTCAAATTGAGAAGTTTTTGTACTGCTTTACTTTAAACAATGATGTTTTAGAATTGCGATGTTTTCTCTTTGCTTTCTTTTCTATCATGATGTTTTGTATGATGAAGTTTTCGCCTTGCGTTGTTTTCTCCATGACATTTTCGTCTGTAACATTTTGAAATATTTATTCTGTCTGATAGTTCTTGAACTGTATAACTTGAGTTTTCAGCAACAGCTTCTTTTAATATATCTCCTTGTTTACAGAGGGTGACTGTTCACAGAAAAGACATCTTTTAGACTGAAATTTGCACACTTCTCAAACCACCTTTGAACTATGTCATCAGAAACATACCCATGGCAGGAGTTCTTAAGGCAGTTAATAATATATTTAATACAGTCAAAAGTCTTTAATCCAGACCTCAAAGCTACAAACCTTTTACGCATGCATTACGCATAATGTGTTTACGCATGCTCGTTTAATGTATAACGGACGATATAAGCTAAGCTAAAATTACCTAATTATCTATTTCAGTTAATGTTGCAGATTGCGTTGTTCCTTAATCTTCGAATTGCATCTGGCTTATTATTTTTTGCAGACTGTTAGAGCAATTTTATAAAGTAAGCTTGAACTTGATTATGTCAAAAAGAATTTCTGATTCTGGAGCTGCCAAAGGATCTACAAAGCGAAAGCATGTTTTGATGTTCATCAAACAAAAAGTGGAATTGCTGAAAAAAATGGATAAAGGCAAATCCTTTGATTCTCTAACCATTCTAAAATCTGTTTATCAATTTCATGCTGCTCTGCCGGGGGGAGGAGACGTCGCGGCGCGCAATGAACTGAAGTTGATCTGTCAGCACTATCCTTATCTTCAGGGCAGCTGTTTTTATTTTATTCGGCTTATAATTCCTTACTAAATGTTACTAAATGTAGTTTTTCATCTCAATGTACTCCATCTTTGATATAATTTAAATCAAATTCCTCATCATTATAAATATCACTAATACACATCAAATAGTGTTCTCATTTTAATTTTCTAATTTCGACTCCTGTAAGCATACTCATGTAATGTATGTTTTACGCATGCGCACGTTGAAAGAAATGTTTAATAAAGTAAACAAATAAATATTAAGCTTTTTTTTTTGTAAATTTTGATACCTTTTAGATCATAATTGCTCTTTATTTCATAAATTACGGTTTCATATTTTTAATTTTATAATTTCTGCATGCCATCTTACCAGATTTAAATTGATGATCTATAATCCGGAAAAACTGATAATCCGGAATCGCTGAAGTCCCGACAAGTCCGGATTAAAGACTTTTGACTGTATATGTTATGCTTTAGCTAGCATTGTATATGAAACTTCATTAAATGGATACCTCAGATATCAGGTAATTAATTTTTTTTTTTACTCCAAGTGTAAAATAATGTAAATTTCAGCTTATCGCGTCTCTAAAAATTGTCCATAGTTAGATATCCTATAATGAATGAGCAAAAGCAGTTTTAAAGAAAGATACATACCTGAGTAGTTCAGAGTAAGTAGGTTTATAATACTGTTGAGTAAATTTTAAGAAAGTGAAATAAGTTCATTAATAAAAGTGAACAAAATAATGAATGAACATGCTTTCAGAAAATTTTACTTAACCACTTGATTTATTTTGCATATTTGTAGGATTCTCATCAGATAATGCATCTAATTTATCAAGATGACAAATCTAGATTCATGGCTTTCCTGGATCCATGAAGAATGAATATTGTAATGTCTACATGATAAAATTAAATACTTAGGAAAATTTTTACGTCCAATGCCTTTATGCTCCATGGATGAAACTGATGCACTACAAAAAAATTTTTGAAACTACTATACATTAATTAACGGGAACACAGTATTTCAATCCCTTTAGATAATTGACAAAAGGTTAAACAAAAAAACCTGCAATAATTACTCAGCATCCTCTATGCAGCCAAAAGTCAGGGCTGATGAAGGCACCAAACCGATTGCACAAAGCAAAAGGGAATAATCATGCCATAAGTACTTAAACACCTTTTTACAACTAGCATATCTGCTTCTTCAGTGGGATGAGACCATATTTATACTTAAAAATTAAAATTTCAGAGTAAATAAATGCTGATCGAAGTCCAGACACTGGAGGCACTGTTCTTAACCCTTGATTCCATTTGTCTGTCAAACTAAATAAGATATACATGAAAGCATGCTGCAGTTTATTGTTTGCATGCAGGTTTTAATGAAAAACATAGCACAATATTAGGAAGTTCTATCACTGCAATTGAGAATTTTGTGGTTATCTTTATTCGTAATTACTTATTATGTAGTACAATTAAACCCCCACCCATTTAGAAGGGGGAGGAATTTAAAATGGCAGAAGTTTTTGAAAGCATGAGCTTCCTTGATCTGTTAAAAAATCTGAAAATAATCTTTCATACTCTACAACTGATGGATTTGAAATGCAGAATTCAATAAGGTTTAGGTTTATTTAAGTATGGCAAAGCACACTAGGGCTATCTGCCTAAGGGGAGGGATGCCTTTGTGGAGGACTTTCTAAGGGAAACTGGCTCGTATACATGTTACACATGGGGAAAACCACAGAATTCAATAAGAATGCTATTGCAAGCAGCATTTACAAAAAATTCTCATTTATTGAAAAAAACTTAGTGTTGTACACCTCCCCCCCCCCAGATTTTGGAGCAGACTTTTTGTCCACTGTCACAACAACAAATTTAGTTGATGTCACTGGTATCAAATATAAGTAAAAAAAGTAGAAAATATTTTACACAACATGGACCCCATTTGTTATTTTTCTTGAACATATAACTAAAATACCAGCTAATTACTACAGTTTTGTATTTAAATCATAAAATTAAAAACATTTTAAGGATTTCCCTTAAAAATTTGACACTTGTTACAAAATGATATACTTGAAAAATATAATATGTGAATAATTTGAAAATATAATGCTGATTTTTGTTGTTTGACTTCTGAATTAGTATAATATGTGAAGCTGAAAGCAAGGAGAGAAATTTTTTATTCTTCACTTGCTAATGAATTATTAGATATTTCGGTTCAAAAGCTTATTACTGAAATGAAATTTTAATGTCCTTAAAATGTGATTTAAAGAGGAAAGCTTAACAAAAATTTTAAAACTGGATTTCTCAGCCTTAAATTAAATATTTTAGCCCAAATTTTTCTTTTTACATCTTTTGTTTAGCTTTCTCCTCCTCTTTTTACTGCCAGTTTCATTATTATAAACTGAACAGCTTTGATGAGTGAAGTTAGAGGCACTACTGACATGTCAATTATATTTTTTTGCTAGCAACAAAAAACAGGAGAGAATACACAGGGTCTGTCTGGAAAGTAGTAGGAGTGATTTAAAAAAAAAAAAAAAAAAAAAAAAAAAAAAAAAAAAAAAAATTTTGACACACTGACTTAGTAGTTCTCAAAATATGTCCCTTCTGCTTCAACAGTGTTTCCAGTGACTCTGCCAATCACAGAAGGCTCTCTGGAATGCTCCCCAGCTTCCTTGTTATGGCCTGGACCGAGAAATGGTGCCGCCCTTTCATGACACTATCCAGTCGGTAGAAGAAGAAGTCTGAAGGAGCGACATCCGAGCTGTAGGATGCTGTGTCATGCGATGTTTGGTCAGGAAATTCATTCAGAGTCTGAGGCAGCAACAGTTCAGAAAATTTTGTACTTTCACTAAGTTTTCATCACTTTTTGCCACTGAAGAGCATCTTGACCATTGCTCATCTTCAAATTTCTCTCTTCTCTTCTGAAAAATTTGATGGCATCACTCCCATAAGCAATCTTGATCATGTCATGGGTCTCACTTGCAGTTTTATTCAGTTTGATGCAAAACTTCACAGCATAATGCTGCTCTAACAAATGATTCATTGTGGAGATGACAAGGCACCTTGAAAGGGGTTCACCTTTAATTTGATCTACACTCCATGAAGGCTAGGAGATCACGGGCGACTGGTGCGCTGGTAGCTAAGGTTCCCCACAACCTAGTCAGTGCAGAAACATCCCACTCTTTTGCAATGTTTTGGCAGGAAAAAAATCATTCCTACTACTTCCTTGACAAATCCAGTATGACTAAATTTTATACGAATGAAGACAGGCATTACATAATAATCTGCAGCTAAGAATACCGCATAAAGTTTTGGGCTGTAAAAATAAATTTATGATTATACATTTGAACTTTACCTGATGAGCATAAATTGTGTCATAAATCATAGTCCATGACACACAAGCTAAGTACAAGGGCAACACAGCTGACCACTGACAGGTTCCATGCAATGCAGACCAACCAAGCATGGCTCCCCAGTTGAAAGTTAACCCTACAATTTTAAGCTGAAATTAAAATACTTTTACAATATCTTGTAAACAAGATAATGTCTTCATAATTAATTTAAGAAATAATAAGGTCACATAAGGTATGAAATTTGGAAATGATAATACAAATTTTAAATGCATAAAATTTAAATACATATAAAATATTAATACATTTAAATATGTAAAAAATATTAATACATTACTACTGGTAAAGTGCATTGGCATTTTAGAGTATCTGCTTAGTTTTAAAAAACACATTCAGAAGATTATCATTACATGCAGTGATAAAGAAACAACCATAGAAATAAAAGAGTTCCTTCGAACTATACTTTTCTTAATTTTAAAAATGTCAAATAATTACACTAGCATAAGATGACAACAGTACTATAAATAAAATTTTTAAAAATAATTAAAAAAATTGAAATTAGAGGAATAATTTTCTTTCATTACGTATTATGAAACATGTGAATAATCTTTAATATTAGACATATTCTTAACCCCTTAACTGCCGCGGGCGTATATATATGCCTTGCTCAGCCGATGCGTTAACTGCCCCAGGCGTATATATACGTCCTTCCAAACTGCTATCATTTGCTTTGCGCTGCTACACCTAAAATTATTCGCAAAGTTAACGCATCGGCTGCGCATCTGGGGCAGTTAACGCATCGGCTGAGCAAGGCGTACATATACGCCCGCGGCAGTTAAGGGGTTAATAAGTTATAATGCTACCTTTCTAAGCAAATATCGATCAAAAAAATAAAACTGTTCCCTGGAGAATTTAATTATGCATTTCAATAGAAAATTTCATTGCATTTGATTTGCATTCAAATACATTTTTTAAATAATATAAAAAATTCTTGATAAATGTTTTTATCATAATGTGATGTTAAAAATTTTATATATTTTACCCTTGCTGAAAGCGAGGGTTATATCATTAACACAGTACATATACACTCTTAGACAGGGAAAAAAAAAAAAAAATAATAATAATAATGCACCAAGAAGGAGTTATCCGAATGGGACAAAAATCGGTAGAAGTGATGTGCATGTACAGAAAAACAAATGATTACAGTTTTAGAAAAATTGGATGATTTGTTGAAGTGACAGAGCTTCACAAAGTGAAAAAGTCAATAACGCGTTTGTCCACCTTTGGCCCCTATGCAAGCAGTTATTTGGCTTGGCAGCGATTGATAGAGGTTGCAGATGTCTTCCTGAGGGACAGTCCAAATGGCGCGTCAGATCGTCAACATCCTGAGCTGGTTGGAGAGCCCTGCCCATACGTGCTCAATAGGAGAGAGATCCAGCAACCTTGCTGGCCAAGGTGATGTTCGGTAAGCACTAAGGCAAGCAGTAGAAACACGTGCAGTGTGGGGACGGGCATTATCTTGCTGAAATGTAAGCCCAAGGTGGCATGACATGAAGGGCAACACAACGGGGCTTTGTCCATGTACCGCTGTGCTGTACAAATGACAACCAAAGGGGTCCTACTATGAAATGAAATGGCACCCCAGACCATCACTCCTGGTTGTTGGCCTGTCTGCCGGAAGACAAGTCAGGCTGGTATCACACCGCTGTCCGGGTGTCTCCAAACTTGCCTTCGTTGATCATCGGGGCTCGGTTCAAAGCGGGACTCATCAATGAAGAGTATTCTACTCCAGTCAGTGACATTCCAGTGCAAATGAGCCCAACACCACTGCAAACTGGCTTGATGTTGTACAGAGGTCAATGGTAGTCGGCGCAAAGGGCACCGTGACCTCAGCCCTCTTTCTGTGAACCATCTATGAATAGTTCTTGCGGTCACTGAAGCACTAGTTGCACGTACAATCAATGATAATGATGCATCTGGGGCTGCGAGTGCCACTCTGACGATTGCTTGGTTTTTACGTTCTGCCGTTTCTCTAGGCTGTTGGCAGGAGCCAACAGTCTAATAGTGGCATCGCTCCTGCTTAAATGTCGAGCTTTTCGCCGATAAGACTAACCGGCTTATTTGACCCCAACTACACGACCTCTCTCAAATTCTGACATCTGCGCATACCGTTCGCGTGCCTGTATACGAGGCATTATTACTGTCTACCAGAGTACACGAAATGAAAACGAACGAATTTATGATCTGGAATCGTAATTTCTCCTCTTAAATATCCTGCCAGTTGTGCAGATCAGATGCACTGTAGCAATAACCGATCATTCATTAGCAACCAAAATGTAAAATTTTGCATTTTCCGTCGAAACCTGTATGCATATCAATTTGCTTTATATCTTCTCGATTCCTCACAGTGAATCTTTTTTTTTTTTTTTTTTTTTTTTTTTGGTGTGTGTGTGTGTGTCTAAGAGTATATGACAAAACTGCATTCCACAAATTTAAGTTTCTATGGAAAAAAAATAGATAGTATAGTTCAGATTAAGAAAGTACGTATAATTTGTACAAACCTAAATATTATTGTAATTAAAGGGGAAAAGGAAACAATTGTTAATTGAAAAGATCATTAAATATTGCATGGCAAGGAGTTTTTCAATATATCTTATAAAGTGTCCTCTTTTTTCTGTCTTCACATTTGGGTCAATCTCCATCACAAAATCAGACAATTCCACTGCCTCTTTCAACAACTTGTTTAAAATCTTATAAGGTGCTTTATCTTTTTGTTCATTATCGCTGCATTCACAGTTGCCTGGTGTTATAAGATCATCCATTTCTTTTTTTGCCATTCTCAATTAATTCTTTGATTTCATCTTTTTCCACTGCGGAAAATCTTTCATTGCTATTGCTTTTGCAGTTTATATGATTTCCTTTGCTTCATTTTCAATCAATATAAATCTATTAAAATTGCTGACAACTTAATGCTAGAGCTGATTTCAACAAGCATTCATTAATGATGAATTCACTTATTTTTGCATTATCATCACTTGTTTCTGCATGAGGTTAATCATATCTATACAGTGTCTTAAATCAAACTGCTTTCAAAATTAGTGTAACATGCATTATTTGCAGAGATATATACATGCCTGACATAATAGGCTTTGAATGTTTTTATGATTCCTTGATCCATTGGTTATATTATGGAAGTAGTGTTCAGTGCAGGAAGCAAAACCTTTACATTTGGATGCAGTATTGTAAAGGCTTAAGTGCACTGTCCTGGACCATTACCAAGAGGTTCAGGTTTTGATGCTCAAAATCCTGGAGCATTATTGAAAAGCTCAGGTTTTGATGCTCCTAAGTGACATTTGACTTTTTAATACATGGATTTTCAAATCAGTCATTAAAGATGTATTTTATTATTCAGGCTTTCCTATTTCCCTTCCACACTACAGGCAATAGCTTAAAATTCTTTCAATACAGTGCATGAGGCATTTAGATTGCTAAATGAGCAGAAGCTTGCACTTGAAGTCTCCAATGCATTTTCACAGGAAAGCAAAGTGAATCTATCTTTAAAATTTGGGGCAACCTTTTGTGTTTTTGTGATGCAGGTTTGCTATAACATTCACTTATAAAAGTAGGTCTGCCTCATATGTATTGAAAACTTGTTGCAGAACATAACCCTTCTCTTTAATTAATTTCAAAAACTGAGGTCTGAAATTCTTGTTGCTCATTTATCTGCAGGTCCAGCTTCTTCCTGTAGCTTTACATTGGGCAGATCAAAATGATACTTAAAGTTCTCAAGTCAATCTTTACTGGTACTAAAGTCAGTTTTCTCTAAAATCGGCCATCTTTTTTTTAAAATGAAAGGAAACAAATCCAAAGCTTTTATTTTGAACAGCATCAAGTACATGAACGAACCTCTTTTGTTAACATGATTCTCAATCAAAAGTACTAGCTTTTTCCCATCTTTTCCAATACAGGGATCCTTCTTCGAAACTGAGCAACCTTTGCAAAAGTAGGCTTTGATACGAGACTCCTTTTCTTCATTCTCCCATATTGCTTTTATGCTTGACTCATTTATAGGTAGTTTCTTTGCAAGCAATGAAACATGTACTATTTCTCAATTTATCTAAAACTTCAAGTTTTTGAGATAATGTCAAAACTTTGCATCCCCCCTGCTTTATCATCTTCATTTTCCCTTTTAAGTGTTAAAATTAATTTTTAAACTCTAAGACATACAAATGAAAATGGGGAAGAGGGTTAAACACTTATAAATACATAAACACCTTGTTCTTACACCTGAACATTGGTAGAGTATGTTGCTACTGCTAGGTGCCAACGTTCTGCAATATACCATGCATAATTGAAATTTTCATGTTGGCCAAATTAAATGCAGACAGTTCAGATAACATATATAAGCAAAATTGCATTCTGCACGTTTGCGTTCAGCAAGAGTTTACCGTATCACAATTTATAAGGTGTAACTATATTTTTTACAAACAGATATTTTGAAATATTTCACTTTTCAAAGGATTTCAAAATCCAATTATTCCCCGTTCATAAGAGCAGATTCGACCGGTAGCGAAAATGGTTCTTCCAATGTGTCCCATTCACACGGCAACACGCATTAGCTGCTTCCCCGAATTGGAGGTAGAACATTCCTACCTCTCAGGAGCAGGGCAAATGGGGAGATTTCCCATACTGCACTGCACGGTTCACTTAATTTTCACAAACAACATTGCTGACGTGCAACTGACTGCTCGCTATACTGTCAGAGAAACAATCGTATTGGTAGATATCTGAGGATGCGATATCATCCAAAAAAATTATATAGAACCATACAAAATACAGAAATTTGTAAACAAGTACAGACAAGGTTATCTGATGCTGGGTATTTCAGAAATACCATTCAAATTAAAACTAAAGACATGCATACCAGCTTCAACTTCCCTAAGGGGACTTGGTACCTTTTGAATGATTTTTTTTATTTAAGAACTTTCATCTATTTTTATGAATGTTATTAAATGGTTTTGTAAGACAATATAATTTTAAGCTGAGAAAAAAATTTTTGCCAGTATTTTTTTTTAATTAAAATTTAATTTTCTAAAACGTTTATAATCAATATTAAAACATTTATAATTAATATTATTGCTATTAATTTGTCATTTTATTCATTTTTTCAAAAAGCAAAGTTTGAAATTTTAGCAGCCACAAAACATTTTATTTAAAACCACTCAGCAGCATATGTGGTTTCTTTTCTTCTTTTAATCATTTGGTCTCGTATATGAACTTAAAAAATGTTTAAAGCTTTATTTAAAAAATGTTTTAAAAATACAAAATATTATCAGTTTTCCAAAATTCTTTTTGTAAAAGCAGTCGCAAGGATGAAAGTTAAACGTGTTCAAAAATCAAAGAAAAATAAACTGTACATTTTTAAAAATAAACTTTTTTTAGAAAAATCCCGTTGAAAAGGTGTTTAGCTCACATTGTTAAATAAATTCGTATTTAATTGATTTATTGAAACACAAAATTTATTTTAAGTTCGTAAAATAGGTAAGTGCCTATGTTTCATGACGATGTGAAAATGGAGTGTGTAGAGTAAAATCTCGCTTTCCTATAGCCCATTATGTCTCAAAATGACGCGATTTCGTCACAAAACATAAAATAAAAAAAAAATTCAAATTCGAATTTCGAAAAAAATCGCTTTGAGGTGCACTGGCTCTTGTCTAGATGCACCTATGTACCAAATTTCGCAGCCGTGGGTCAATTAACTTACATGTAGTGCGAACGAAAGACATACAGACAGACTCTTCTTTTATTATATGTAGATATATATATATATATATATATATTTAATCTCCAAAAGTGGAAGTGCAGATAAATCTTTTATCTGCACTATATTTAAAATTTAACCTCCAAAAGTGGAAGTGCAGATAAATGGGAACATTTTAAACTGCCTGATTTCTATTAAATGGAAATATGTTCCCAAATAAGAACTCCTTTAATATCACCTTACTTTATTTTTAAAATTTTTACAACTTAATGTCTTACTTTATTTCAAAATTTTTTATAACTGGCATGCCGTTGCACATGTAAGCTGGGATGCTGCTATACATATAAAGAGGTGTTTATCTTGACAATTAACTAATTAAAAATTTAAAATAATACATCTTTTTGTTTCCAATAATTTTCTTGATTTGTCTTCTCTGAACACAGAAATCGCTGATAAGTTTTTCAAATTATATACCTAAATCCAAAAACAAAATCTATAATCATAATGACTTGTTATTCCTTCATATATTTGATATGAAATTAGTACTTATGTTGAACTCCAGTTGTATCAAACCTAATTCATTAAACAAAATTAACAACACACTGAAAAAAACATTATTTTTTACACTTCACTTTAAAATATTTATTTTACACAAAAGCACTTTTAAAAAAATTTGGCAATGACATAAATGAAAGCACAAATATAAAAACTAAAAAGTAACTTTTGATTAATTTATTATACATTACTAAAATATGCTCCAATCTGTTAAAAAAACTCTATATTTCTTTTAAAAATAATTTTCCACTAAATGGATGTCTTTGAGTTGGACAGATAATGAATATTACACAACCTTATTTTTGAAAAGTTAAAAATTTTGCAAAAGTATTTCCTTTTGATAAATTATTAAATATAATTGCAGAAAGGAGGAATTTAACCCATTTCAAACTGCAGTAAAAAATGCATAAAACAAAATTTTAAAAAAAAATTCTTTTTAAGTTAAAATGCGAAAAGTAAGGAATCTATGAAGGCATCTAAATGGACATACCCAACATAAGTTGAGGCCAATATGAAAATCTTTTCACTAGAGGATATGCTACAATGAAAGCCAGAGAACTAGATCCAAGAACAATGCTAGATTTTTGAACAAAACAAAGTTATAAGTTTAATGATTAATAAAAAAAGTTATAAGTTTAATGATTAATACACATGTGATTTTAATTCAATATTTTTCAAGCAGAATAAAAATGCTAAAAATGTTTTTTAAAAAAGGTAAAAAGAGCATACAGCACTGATTTTGTGAATGTGCTTACGCCTACATGTAAGCTACCTAATTTAAGAATCTATTTCAGATACCTCATCATTTTTGACATCTTCACCTTCAGAATTCAAATTCTCATTTCAAAATTAATAGCTGTCATATAACTCTAACATAAAGCTCATGATGCTAATTAGAGAGTTATTAATTAGCCAATCAAAATCAAAATTAACTCACTTTGAACTAAAATTTAATCTCAAATTCATCACATTGGCTTTATGCATCTGTCGCTAGCTTGATCTGCTAATGGCTGCTGTTTCACATGTATTTCAAAATTTTATCAGCATCAATATAGTTCTTCAAGAAAAGGCCCTTATTGTGCTCATTATGATGTATAATTCTTATTAAATTGAGCTTTTCAAGAATAAAGAAAATTGTGTTTTTTTTCTTTATTCTTGAGAAGCCATGAATGCAAGCATCTGAATCTTCTCTTATAAATTATTACTTATATATATATATATAACCAAGAAGTTATACTTAAATCAAAATTGGTAGTTAACAATCTAACAGGAAGAACATACATACAATAAAATAATTAATGGAACTGTTAGAACCAAAATTCAAATTAGGAAGTTAACCATCCTTTAGCAATATAACTGAGAATAAAAGTAAATAAATAAGTGCAGCAAACTCGCTAAAACCTTCAAATCTGCCCGTTAAAATAAACTAAGAATTTAGAAATTTCAAAATTAAGTTTATAAATTATTAAAGAATGTTACAAAATTAATTAAATAATCTAAAAATTATAATTAAATTAAAATTGGGGGTTAAAAAATTCTACACTAATTGTATCAGAATTCAGTAGATTCATTATCGAAAGTAATGACAATAGCCAGTAGACAAGCAGGTACCTAATTCAAAACTCGGTGAATAGGCTAGCTGTATGAGCATATTCATGCTTTTCCTTATGTGTATCAGAAATAAAAGGCAGTTTCACTCAGAAAATCCTCTACAAAGGCATATCTCCTCATAGGCAAAAAATAACCTAATAAATGCAATACTGTCATAATACAACAGACATATCAGGTTCATTGATATTTACTTCTGAACCTGGTGTCAAGCAAGAAAAAACAAATATTAGGATCCAGTATATGTCAGTGAATTTTTCACTTCTGTCAGGACAGGAGATACAGGTAACTCCTCGCAAATCCAAGTATTAATTAAACCAATTTTGATATTATATGCAACTCTATTTATCTGCTAAATATACAATGCAGCTTTCTGCGGAATGGCTGTGATGATAGGATTATAATGCCAAGTAACATCTTTCAAAAAAACTGAACATCAAACTGTTTTGATTCATGAATAATCAGCAATGATTTAAATAGATTAGAAATAAGAATTAAAAATGCCTTCAAAAAACATCAAGATGTCTCTTTAACAAATATGTACACTAAGAATTACCTGATGGATTATCATCTGAACTGTAACACATTTTGATAATAAAAATTTAAAATCAATCGAAGCAAACTTATCACTTTATACAGAACTTTTAAACATAGTGATAAAAATTACCAAAGAACAGCCAGGTTGCTTTTTCTGAACTTATCACATTAATAAATTAAAACAATTTTTTGCCGATTTTATTTGTGTTCTCAGCACATACTTCAATAACATAGGCCAGTGTTTCTCAATTTGTTGTATGCATATCCTTGGGGGTATGTGAAATAGTCTCAGGGGTACGTAGAAAAGAGATATATAATGACGGAAAATGATAGATATTATGGTGGTGGATAGACTGAACATAACATAAAAGGTAAGCAGAAGTTGTAACAACTGGCATTTCCAATATAAATTACATTTCATTATGAAAAATCAAAATAACTAAATTGAATCCAAAATAATTGTAATTTAGAAAGATATGAATGTTCTAAATTCAGTATAGATATGCATTTTATCTGCGAGATCAGTACCTGTCAAAAGGGATCAAACCAGCGGCCAACACTTGACAAACATTCCTACACCTGATATGCTATTTGCAGAAAAGCATTGTCTAATGGTAGAAAAAAGCCTTCACTACTTACTCTTCATATTCAAATTAAACACTCAGATTTTAAAGACAAAAACCAGACTTTTTTTTATGAATGTGCTCAAAAATAAATGCAATATAGTTATGTACTTGTCTTGTGGTTGTACTAATGGAAAAGTAGTTAAAGGCTGTTATCACATCAGTCACTGTACCAACAGTGATGCCAAAAATCCCATGATTGTTGAAAATTTGATTTTGTCCAGCATTAAAGCTGCAGTTTCGTTTTTGTATGTTCAATAATGACTATTTTCACAAAACAAATGCTATCCCTCTCTCCATTGACACAGTCTCCCTCAGAATCAAAGACATTTCTGATAATATGGAAGAGACATTGGTAAAAGAAGTCAGTAACAGTAAATACTTTTTTCATTCAAATTGATGAGAGTACTGATGTATTTGCTGTTTTGATAGTTACTGTAAGGTACCTGAAAGGAAATTAATTTGTAGAATGGCTTTTACACTGTTATCTTCTTTTTGAACATAAGACAAATGCAGATCTTTTTCATGCTAGTACTTTAATAAAAAGTGAAATAAAGTGATCACAGTGCTGTGGTTTAAGCACTGGTGATGGCAAGAATACTATCAGGTTGTTACTCTCGTCTCCTCAATATGCCAAAGCTGTGTCCCCTTGGTAAAATGGACAAACTGTTGCATCCATCGACAAAATCTACCATCAAAGTCCCTTCCTACTAGTATGAAAGATGTTTTGGATAATTCTGTAAAAGTGGTTAATTTCGTCAAATCCCCAACATGAATTTAAGGCTATTCTGATCATTGTGTCAAGAAATAGGGAGTACTCACAAAACCTTATTCTTTCATACTGAAGTTCGATGGCTGTCTCAGGGTAAGGTTCTTACACATTTGTTTGAACTTAGACATGAAGTCAAAGCATTCTTTGAGAACCAACCTTTTTGACTTTCATTTAAATTTGATTATCCTGAATGGCTTCAAAGCTTTGCATCTGGTATCTTTCTGAAATCAAACCAGCTAAATTCATCTCTTCAGAACAGGGCAGTTATATTCCAAGTAACCAATAGTCTTTCACTAAAATTGAGAACTTTGAAAGTTATATATATTGAGAATAGAATATATTGAGGTTTTTAAAACACTGCACAATGTCCTCTGTGAAATAGATTTTCATGCTTCTTGAGAGATTAAGAAACAAATTATACATCCTCTGAATGGACTGAAGGCAGCTTTCAAAAATTATTTTTCTAAACATGGAACAGATAACCACTGGATTGCATATCCTTTTAGTAAAAAGTATTTTCAATGTGCACCTTTATCAATCCAAGTAAAATTTAAGTTGATTGATTTGAAAATGGGTTCTTCCCTTAAAGTAGAATTTGAAAATAAAATTTTCCATCTCATTCTGAACTGACTTGAAAGAAGAATATCCTGAACTGTTCAACAAAACAGTCATTATTCTGCTAACCATTCACAAGCACTCTATTAATGAAGAGAGCTTTTTCGTCCTGCAATACAAAATAAGCATAGGAACAGATTCAGACATGAGGCTGCATTTGTCATCTCCCGACCCAGATTTTTAATACTGTGTGCTGCCAAACAGCCTCAAGGTTCTCATTAAATGTGCTCATATATAACTTGTCTAATTATTATTAATAATGTGTCTAATTACCTACACCAATTTTGCATAACTGGTAAAAATAAAAATATTTCTGTATTATTGTATCTGTATATATAAATGTCAGTAATTATACATAATGGGATGGGGTATATGCAGCAGTGATGATAGTTCACATAAAAAATGGCTGAGATACACTAACTTAGACAATTAAAGAAAATTAAACATAACTATGAAAATGGAAGCAACATACCTGTACCAATTAAGCTGGAGCAAGACAAGAAGAGCAAGTGACAACTGTCCACCAAGAAACATCCATGCATCTAAAACACTTATGTCTCCGCTTGCTAAAGGACGCTGTTTGGTTCGTAAAACCTACAATCAAAATAAAAAAAAAAAAAAAAAAAAAAAAGGCAATATCTAAGAATGACGTCAAAAGGAAGAGCTAATATTTTAGTTTCAGAAATTCAGAACTGGAAATTTTATTTTTAAAACCAGTCAACAGATTGGTGAACTTGACGTTGATTACAAACACAAGATTGCCAAAAAAATAGTAACATTGCATACAGAAAATACCTGACTACCTGCAGATAGACAGCTCCTAAGAAATGTATCAGCAGATATTATACGACAACAACATGAAAACAGTTTCAACAGAAATTCCCCATTTATGATTATTGGTTTAGTTAGTTATTGTGAGAATAACTGCAGTTAGAACTACCTATCCTAGAGCATATGTCTTCATGACAAACTTCCTAATAAAAACTATTCTATTGTGTGTAAAGCCTGTTTTCAATATTTAAAGCATCATGTAGCTCAAAGTAAAATATTTGGTACTTTTCTGTTTTGCCGGCGCAGGCGATAAAGTTGCCAATAATGGTACAACTGGTGCCAAATGGAATATCCTCGCTGGTAACCTTTTACGCCTCATTTTCAAAACAAGTAGCAGTCGTTTCTTATCAGACTGGTTGTTTCTTTCAATACTGGCATATAATTACATAGAATTTTTACCAGATAGTTCAATTTTATGCCCTAAGGCCATTCGCGATAAATAAGTCAATTAGGATGCAATCACACCGCTCACCCGAAGGCTAAAATATAGAAAGGGCAAAGTCAAGGATTAAATGCATCAATTCTAATGAGAATGCACTAGCGAAGTAAAGGACTGTGGTTTTACATATTTCTGAGTAAGCTATTTGTACGAACTGAAATAATCCATTTAAACTTGTATTCCAAATTAAGATTTAACTTCAAATTAATATAGATAATTACCGAGAGAAATAGATTTTTGTAGCGTAATTTACGTGAGATGAGATCACTTGGGGGTCACGTGATGTGAACCGGCGAATCAGGATGTTGAGCCATGACAGCACAGTAAGTTCTTAAAATTAATATCCTTTTACAAATTTACTGTCTTTATTTATTAGCTTCTTACAAAATTTTAAACAATGTTAAAATGTTCATGCCTTCAAAATAAAACATTCTTAGAACTAACATTTGTTAACATTTTCTATGTCTATACTGTGTGTTATCGCCAATAAAGTCTGCTTGGCGAGATTTGCGCCGGCGAAACGGAAAAGCACCAAATATTTTATTCCTAAGTATGAATTCATCTGCTAAATTATTTGCCTTTCCTCTCTGAAAATTAGTTAATAATTTTATTAATATAACAGTATTAATAATACTAGAGATGCACTTTAAAACATTTTATTATTGAACAATAGAAATCTTGAATAGTATAAATCCATATGTAAATTGACAATCATTACCTATACAACAATTATATTGACAGAAGATGAAAATTATCTGGAATCTTAGGAGGTTGTCTTAGTGATGGTTCATTGCATTTTAACTCCCAGAAAATTAAATAATAATAAAAAAATTTTAAAAAAATTCAATTCATATAACTAATAGTTTAAAAAATTATACAAAGAAATCTAAATAAAAAAAGTAAAATTAATAAAAATATTTAAAGGACAAAACTAACTTTGGCATCTATATCTTTGTCCCACAAATCATTGATTGTACAGCCAGCGCCTCTCATCAAAAAGGCACCAATTCCAAACAAAGCAAGTAAAGAAGGATCTGGTAAACAACCTGGAGCAGCAGCAAGGGATAAACTCCAGTAACATGGCCACAGTAGTAACCAAGTGCCTAATAAGAAATTAAAGAAAAAAGCATAACAAGCTGATAAAACAGAAAATCTGATTAACTATTCTACAATTAGCAATATATACTATACTTATCATACATAAGATCATATGTAGGATCTATTATCACATATTCATAAACAGTAGAATGGTGGGAAAAATTATATTTTTTAGAGTATTAATAGCTCTATATTAAAATGTATGCCTTAGAAAAGAAATATACATAAGTACAAAATTAAAGGTTAACCTTAGAAAAGGATATTTAAACACAATTGTCAAAAATTCCACAAAAATGTTCATCTTACCTTAGAAAAACTAAGTTGAAAAGACTTCCCTGCATCTCTGTTTACCCACAGAATATGCAAATATGGAAAATTCAAGCAAATGAGGCATGAAGCAAAATTAATTATCTTGCTTCTTGCCTCATTCACAAAAAAAACTAGACATTAATTCTTAAGCTTTCAGATCTCTAATACCTTATTTCTCATGTATGTAGTTCAACTCATGTTTGAATCCTAATGTACAGAGAGACTGCAAGAACATTTTTACAGTTTCCCCATGTTATACACATGAATATTAATCAATTTTCTTCAAAAAGTTCTCTACAGAAACATCCCTCTCCTCTAGCAGATATTCCTACATTCTATGTCATAAGTAAACAAAACATGCAAATATCAATGTGAAAAAAAATCAGCTAAGTGTAGTGACTTTAACAGAAAAGTATCATTTTTAAAATGTTCATGCAGCAATGTTCATGCAGTTCATGGTGATCTACTTATACAGACCAAATCTCCCAGACAGACAGCTGCACTTTCCAAGCTAACAAACCTAGAAATATAAAAGTGAATGCCACATTTCATAAAATGTTAATTTTCTCATGAGGCATCATATCAAAATTAGACTTTTTCAAAAAAGAAATTATTACCGAATTGAAAGACTAACATGTACGCTGGATATACAGACTTAAGATATGTCGAGGAATGAATAAACACGAGAAATTATATTGATGTTTAATGCTACAGTTTTCCTCTAATCCATGAAATCAAATTATCCAGTGAGACAATAGATACCCAATCTGATGCATAGTTTCCAAAATCAGCAATAGAGGCATTCTAAATTCTCCTGTCATGGCAATCTCACCTGTGCTAGATGCTCAGAGGTGAGCCATGACACTGAAAGTTGCAAAAACACAATGTTTTGCAGCAATTGTGAGGAAGAGCATCTAACAATTTTTAGATCTTGTAACAAATGGAAAAGAAAAACAGAAATGCAGAATATAAAAGTCACCAGAAACATATCCTAAGCTGAAGCAAAGAAAATAACGGGTGGCATTTACCCTCATCCCAATGTTTCTTATGTTGATGCTTCCAAGTCTTTTCAATCTACTGGAACCCAGACATTCCCTACTACTCAAATTGAGTTATACAGAAAACTAAGCAGCAACAAACAGACAAAAAAAGAAGAAGAAAAAAACTTATATAGCATCAAAATCCATAAGCCCATTTGAATGTATGTGTGCTGATATGATGGATTCAGAGGTGGAAGCAGATAAAAGTCAATACCTACCGAAACACCATGCTTATCTAAGAAGCAGCATGGTGAGGAATAAGCTTTTGTGATTGTCATCCTCATTCCTTGGTATTGTCACAGTTTCCACCAAAGTCTTGTTCACACCGAAGACCTTACTGATGCTCAGAATCCTGTATGTATTGTGCTACGGGAAACTCTGCTAACCTTCAGGTAAACTTTGGAAGTATTGTATCACCAGAAAGATAATGCACATAATGAGGGTATATGTAGAGAGACACTGACATCCTCAATACAAACAACTACCCAGCTTCTACCCTTCTTCCTTTAGCCGCACATCTCCAGATAATAGCATCTCAAATAAACATAACAACGTTAATCTCAATATTGGGACATACAGCATCTACCAGATTAAAAACTTTATTTAGTTTGATCCATTTGTTTCCCCCTCTGCATTTGATCTTCACAATTCACAAATAACAGATCATACTTATGTATTATACTATCTAACATGAAACTGTTGCCAAGCAGCACAATTTGACACATAACATCCATGCTTTTGTTTGATGTAAACTTGATTGATTTTTGGTAAGACATCTTTTGTTTTTATTGAACAAGAATATAAATTAATTGTTATTGCTGAATTTAATTCTTGCATTTTGAAGAACATGAATTTGAGGGCTGTAGAACCCCATTTGTGACTGCACTCTTGAACATCATAGGCACAGGCAGAAGTAGCCAGGACAACCAGAATTTAAATTTACTCAACTACCAATTAAACTAGTTTTACTACACTAATTATGTAATTTCATCCTAATATTGAAGAGCACCTCAGGAAGTGATTTGAGGGTCTCCACCCCTTTTTCTCCATGATCAACCTCTCGAGAGGACTTTCAACTCACCCTGAATTATGAATCCCTGCCTTGACACACAGACACTACACGCTTACAAATATGGATCCTGCAGGATTCAAGCCTGAGCCCATTGGTTAGTAGAGAGAATTAACATTTTGAATGGGGAAAGAACAGCTGACAAAACAATAACACTCATAGTGATCTAAACAGAGCTTCCAGTAAAATCAGAGGAGATAACAAAATATGCTACTGTTGTGTTATCAGGACCGGATCCAGAAATACAAGGTCTGGCTATTAATTTCCAGGACTCATGGAATAACTCAGAAGGGAAAAAAAAAAAAAAAAAAAATTAAACACACAGCCATTTAATATGATTCAATCAAAGTAATCCCCATCAGCTGTAATGCATGTCTGTGCTCGGCTGTACAAATTTCGGAAAGAAGTTTTTAAGTCCTCTTTTGGAACGCTCTTTAATAGTGACGTTACAGTTTTCTTGATGGCTTCGACATTTTGAAATTTTGTTCCCTTCAGCGAATTTTTCAGCTTAGGAAACAGGAAAACGTCTGCAGGTGCTAGGTCTGGAGAGTATGGTGGATGCTGCATTCCAACGACACCATGATGGGCTAAGAATTGCCTCACAGGCAATGCAATGTGTGGGCGGGCATTGCCACGTAACAGCAGCCAACTCCCATTTTGTTGAAAATGAGGCCTCACTCTACGAATTCGTTTTCACCTCAGAAACTTCTGTGTAGAACTATCCATTGATAGTCATGTTAGGAGGAAGAAATTCATGATGAATGAGTCCACCGCAATCGAAGAAAGCGATTAATATGACCTTGATTTTGGACTTTTCAAGTCAAAATTTTTTCTGCCTTGGTGAACTTAAAGACCGCCATTCGGAGCTTTGACGCTTGGTTTCAGGCTCATATTGATAACACCAAGACTCACCTCCTGCGACTATCCTATCCAGGAATGCAGGGTCAGCATCAGCTCTGTCGATAAGTTCACCACATGCGTCCAGTCTCAATTGCTTTTGTTTGTCTATTAAATGGTGAGGAACGAATCTGGAACAAATCTTGCGTTTGCCTAGGTCTTGCATCAAAATTTGCCAAACCGTCTCATTGTC
Source organism: Stegodyphus dumicola (assembly GCF_044657685.1). NCBI lineage: Eukaryota > Metazoa > Arthropoda > Arachnida > Araneae > Eresidae > Stegodyphus > Stegodyphus dumicola. Next base: position 45,358,117 of record NC_140776.1, read on the forward strand.
CAAGTCGAATTTATTCGCAAGTACTCGAATAGTCAATCGACGATCACATTTCACCACATTGCGAATTTTTTCAATTGCTTCAGCCGTGCGTACGGACTGCGGCCGACTTGTGTGTGGATCATCTTCAACGCTTTTGCGCCCGTCCTGAAAGCATTTAAACCATTCAAAAGTTCTTCAGCAGGATAATGCTTCCTCGCCGTAAACTTGTTTTAACATTTTGAAGGTTTCCGCTGCTGTCTTGCCCAATTTGAAGCAAAATTGAATGTTAATTCTTTGCTCCATTTTCAATTTAACAATAGAAATTTAAGAGCTATGTTTTAATGTTCCTTTCTAAGAGAACCACTCACTTCAGAATGGCACCGATTGCACTGCACATGCGCAAGAAAACGCTCTTCAATATGCAATCATTAACGCCATCTTCCGACTGTTCGTTCTCCTACAGTTACATCAGTCCTGGAAATTAATAGCCGGACCTTGTATATATATGAATGTATGTGTATGTATACATATACACATCATATATGAACATACACACAAGTACACATTCATGCATTTCTGAATTTGGTCCCAATAACAGAATAGCACCAAAAATAGCAAAAATTGCAAAAGCCTTTTAGCTTTTTTATTTTAAAAATGTAGTAGGTTAAATACTTCCACAGCAGGTGGCTACTTAGTGAATAAAGAAGAGAGACTGAAAAATGTTTTATTATAAGAGTTGCAGATAGAAGTGTAGCACAGAATTCCACAGGAACCAAAATCTTCTAACTATGGAAGAGTATTTCTTCATAATTAGTTTCATTATGAGAAAGTCTCAGCTTGTCACTGTCATGTGAAAATTTTTATAAATGTGATTGCAATAATTATCAATAAATAATATAATAATAGTAAGTCTGAGATATGAATCCCCATAAGGACTTTAATAATTCCAGATATGGTATTTTTCAGGACATTATCATTAGTTTAAATCTAGAAAAATGACATGTATGAATTATACAATGAAAAACATGAAACAGTGATTTATGGAATAATGAAGTGTTTATGACATTAAGGGTACCAAAATTTACCAAAAAAACTCTGTCACTTTCTTCACTATTGGCAGTGATATTTTCTGGATTTAAAGCCATAGTACAAATTTCATTGTCCATTTGTTGACTGATTATTACAGCATTGACATTGGAATGAAAAATGTCTGTTATAGTATCTGCATTTATTACCACTTTTCCACATTTCTTCAAAGATTTCATTAATTATAAAATTCTGCTTTTTATTTGTGATATCTGAACACCTTCAAATTCACAGCAATCATCATAAAGCTTAGCTTGTCTCCAGTATACACTATTGGTGAAGTATCATGAGATTGGCGAGGCATGTTGTTTTGCTAAGTTCCATCTTGCTTCTATCGCACGCTGATAAAGTTAAGCCTGAATTATATTAGTATTTTATGCCTATTTCCCACATATGCTTAAGATTGAATCCCGAATAAGTATACTTCCAAATACCAGGGCTGGCACTATACATTTTGCAGCCCATTACAATCCCTGCAGGTCCAAAATTATGCTACCAAGTGCCTCCCTAAATTCTAAATATTTTGCTCACAGTGCCTAGATTTTACATCTCAGTGTTTTTCCTTAAAGATTAAAGATTTTGCCATCCCTTAATATTGTAACTCAATATTCTCCAAATTCCAAAAATTTTGTCTCTCCTTAATTCTTCACAGCCACACCAACTTTGGCATTGGTCCTGGGCTTGTCTGAATAACAATTCAGTTATTCTCAATTCAAACAGCACTAAATGCAATCTATTGGTGTATGAGTATTATTTACAAAATTTATTTTTTGCATGTAGAAAGAAATTTGTGTTAAATTCCTTCTCGTCAACACACTCAGCATTTAGCAGCAGAGTCAGCTGAAGTATGTAATCAAGCACAATGTCAGCATAAAATGCTTTGGTATTCAAAAACTATTACAGTACAAAGTCTGTAATCCAGACCTCAAAGCCACAAACGTTTTTTTTTTTTGTATGCTTTACGCATGCGCATTTAATGTTTAAGCATGCGCATTTAGCACAAAAAAAAAAAAAAAAGAAGAAGCAACTTAAATAACTTACGTTGAAAGAAATGTTTAATAAAGTAAACAAATAAATATTAAGCTTGTCTCCAGTATGCTTAAAATTGATGATCTATAATCCAGAAAAACCCTTAATCCGGAATCGCCAAAGTCCTGACGAGTTCGGATTACGGACTTTGTACTGTATTACGAATAAAAAATGTTCAGACATTGCTGTGCAAGTCATTTCTCAAGCTACAGTGCGCTGACAGTCATACATCATAAAAGCAAAAAATAATAAATAATGATTCACCAGGCTGGCATGAGTGCTGAAGTGAAATTCAGAATTGGAACTCTACATTTCATTATGCAAATATATCATGTAAAATATTTAAAAAAAAAAAAAAAAAAGTTGGTGATTCAGAGGTCTGGATTTTAGATCATTCCAGATAGTGGACATCCAGGCTTAGAACTTTGTATTGCTGAATAGTTACATATTTGCATATAATGTAAAAACAACAAAAAATGTTCTCAATAAGCACCTCATATTTTACCTAAGATCACAAATGCAATAAAGTTCTTCATATAAAGCATTATAATGCAATAGAAACATAGAAGCTTTATGATGTTGTACGCACAATATTTAATTAGCATTATATTTTTTAAGCATCATCTCATTCCTGTATAATAACACATTCAAAATTTTTTTTTGTTGTTGTTGTTGTTTTATTTTAAAATCATCAGCTTTAAAACACAGTTAAGGAAAAGTTTTTTTTTTTTTTAGTATACTTAAAAAAATTAGGTAAGGAAAATAAGAGTTTTTTTTTCAACCTCCGATCGCACAATATGATGGCCAGGCATGTGGCAGATGGTTGCTGTGCGTAGGAGGCGACTGTGCCCCCTTCCACATGCTCTGTCACTCGTGAGTTGAACATACCATTTTCTGTCGAGTTGCAGCCACATAAACATGGCTGTCGCTATTGATATTCCTACCAAGTGCAAATTGCAAGCTGTTATTCGTTTCTTGCAAGCAGAAGGGAATAGTGCAGTGGAAATTCATCGAAGAACGAATTGAATGTATGAAGACAGCTTTATGAGTGATGGCATTGTTCGTGGATTTGGATTATATAATTATGGCAAAGCACACGTGGACTATCTGCCTAAAGGGAGGGATGCCTTCGTTGAGGACTTTCTAAGGGAAACTGGCTCTATACACGTTACACATGGGGAAAACTAGGAAAACGCCCATGCAGCCAGCCTGTTCGCAGGATACGAACCTCGGACCAAACTACCAGTGTTCAGCGTCTTTACCGCTCGGCCGCGGCATTGTTCGTGAATAGTATCGAAAGTTTAAAGATGGCCGAACTGATGTGCATGATGAAGGGGGTCAAGGATGCAAGTCTGTCACTACAAACAACATTGTTCAACGAGATGATCAAGCAGTTAAGGAAAATCGAAGGTGCACCATAAGTGAATTATCGATGAAATTTCGGGAAGTTTTATGATCTTCCCTGTACTCTATCATTACTGAACAGTTGTGCTACAGAAAAGTTTGTGCTCGCTGGGTCCTACATGTTGTTTTACATTGATGACCACAAAACTCACTGAATGGCTACAGTGGAGTTTCTTGACCATTACGATACTGATGGAGAAGATTTTTTTTTAATCCATTCTGGCAGGTGATTAGACATGGGTTCAATATGACACACCCGAAACAAAACGACAATCACAACAATGTGTTATCAGCCGATAGATGGCAATGTAGAAAAGCCGCCGATAGGGAGCGCACGATGGCAATCGAGAATCGGGAAGCAAGAGAATGTGATTAAGGTTAAGAATATTCCATAATGACATGTATATATGTATGTATTTACTGTAATGATAAAGAATTTTATAAAATGCAAGAGCTATCCCGATTGAATGAAAAGTGAATGCCAACTTACCCCTAGCCGTCCTGAGATTAATAATGGAGATTAAAGGTAACATTTCAGAAGCGGGATGATTGATGCAAGCACGCATTGAATGACTCACATACCAAGAGCGTGGAAGAATTTTAAAAATTTGAATGCATGCGAACTGCAGAATAATTATAACAGAATATAGAATTTAGAAGTATAGAATTATAATATTAGTTAATATTATGGATGAGAATGCAAAGAAAGCTTTAGATAAAGCAAAAACCAATCATAAAATTCTAAGAAGCTTAACAACACAAGTAATTAACAGAATAACTGAATTATTGGAACAGGATATTGTAGATATAAAATCATTAGGAGAATGTGAGATGAATCTACAAGAAAAAGCAGATCAGATACAGTCAAAAGTCGTTAATCCGGACTCGTCGGGACTTCGGCGATTCCGGATTATCGATTTTTCCGGATTATAAATCATCAGTTTAAATCTGGTAAGATGGCATGCAGAAATTACAAAATTAAAAATATGAAACCGTAATTTATGAAATAAAGAACAATTATGATCTAAAGGGTATCAAAATTTACAAAAAGAAAAAGCTTAATATTTATTTGTTTACTTTATTAAACATTTCCTTCAATGTAAGTTGTTTAAGTTGCTTCGTTTTTCATGTGATAATACTTTCTCTTTAATTCTATTAAACAGACATAATTTCTTGTTTAGTTACAAAGTTCCGCTGTTCAAGTCCTATAATTGCTGTGTTGAGAATACCGACTAATTTGTCAATCGAAATGTTTTCGTTTTCAATAACCTCTGGGTCACTTTCTTCACTATCGGAAGCGAATTATAATGAGAATTATAATGACGAGGAACTTGATTTAAATCATATCAAAGACGGAGTATATCGAGATGAAATACTACACTTAGTACGGAATTATAAACCAAAATAAAATAAAAACATCTGCTCTGAAGATAAGGATAGTGCTGACAGATCAACTTCCAATCCGCAGCGTGAAATTGATAAACAGATTTCGGATTTCAAAACATACTTTCGCTTTGTAGATACAAATTACATATTAGTAAATATATATCGGAAATTCTATTTGACATAATCTTTCTAATTCTATCATAATCTAATAATGACGTTTCTTGCCCCCCCCCCCTCTGCTGCAGAGCAGCGTGAAATTGATAAACAGATTTCAGATTTCAAAACATACTTTCGCTTTGTAGTAAATATATATCGGAAATTCTACATGACATAATCGAAAGTTCAAGCTTACTTTTATAAAATTGCTCTAACAGTCTGCAAAGAATAATAAGCCGGATCCAATTCGAAGATTAAGGAACAACGCAATCTGCAACATTAACTGAATTAGATAACTTTAGCTTAGCGTATAACTCCGTATACACATTAAACGCGCATGCGCACAAACATATTCGCAGCTGTAAGGGTCTTATGCGCTCTCGTAAACGCCTGTGCGCATGCGGTGAACGCGACGCATGCGAAGAAAGTTTGTAGCTTTGAGGTCCGGATTATAGATCATTCCGGATTATGGGTGTCTGAATTAACGACTTTTGACTGTATTTAAGTTAGATATAGAAATTGAGAATTTAATTCCTGAAGTACCTGATCGCGAAACAGAAGTCGAGAATAATCAGGAATACAAAGAGCGTATTATCTACGCAAAATCGAAAGTCACGAATTATCTCCAGAATTCAGATAGAAATAAGGCAGATTTGTCATTGAAGATTAATTCTTCACTTATTTCGAATAGTGAACTAGACAAAGCGAGAATAAATTTGCCGAAACTTCCTGTAGAACTGTTTGAGGATCATTTAGAGAAGTTTCAGGAATTTTGGTCAGAGTTTGATAATGCGATTCACAGTAACGAACGCTTATCTAAAGTAGATAAATGCGATTCACAGTAACGAACGCTTATCTAAAGTAGATAAATATAATTATCTTAAAGCTTTCTTAAATGGACCAGCCTTAATTAGTATTCAAGGACTATTGGTATCGGAAAATAATTATGGTTTAGCAGTTGAATTGCTTGAAGAAAGGTACAGGGAAAAAAATTATTGCAAAATCTGATATTAACCATTTGTTAAATTTAAATGCAGTAAAATCGGCTTCGTATTTGAAATAGTTAAGGGAGTTATACGATACGATGGAAATCCAAGTGCGGGGTTTACAAACTCTTGGTGTCGAACTTAATTCATATGGAAGTTTGTTGTTTCACTACTAACCTGTAAGGATCTTAAGTTTTACTAACGTTTATTTTATTTTAAATCTTTACTATCACTTCTTATTTTCTACTTCCGGCCAGAATTATAAGCGTGAAGGAGTTTATGGAAAGTTGTCTGGCGAACGCCAAGTATTTAAGTGTGGCCTTTTTGCCAAGCAGAAGAGAGGAAGCCGTGAGTTCGAAGCAGGCCGCTTACCTTAGAAGTTACGCAGTTGCTACTTTGCCTTCCAGGCCAGAGGTTTTAATCCTCTTGATAAATTAAACGTATTGTAGTGTTCACAGTCTCTGTGCTACATACGCTTCCTGTTATTATAAGACCAATCTTATTCTAAAGTTAAATTAGAGTTTAGTTTTATTTTGATATCTTTTAAGTTAGACCCCGAGTGGAGGGTCATTGTATTCCGAAGTACGGAAGTCATTGTATATAAAGAAAAAATAAAGGGTTTGTATACCCTTCGTCTGTATCCTGTCTACTTACGACAATTAGTGAACATAGCTTTAGTAAGCTCTCTGTTCTAGTCAGGTCATTGTATGTTTCCGAAGAAGGTTAGAAGAAACATTGAACCTGATAGTGGCGCCCGACGAAGAATAACCATGGCCGAGTTTCAAGAAGAACCTGTGCTGCCTGCAGAAACGGCTCAGAATCCAGAAATGCCAGCTGCCGCCCTGGAAGGATTTGGGTACATCGTCCAGACCATGCGCGCTTCGATGAAACCAGAAGCAACGTTTAATGGAAACTCACAGGTAACCAGTTTTTTGGAAAAATTGGATGACCACTTCATGCTCTACCCCGTGCACGAGTTTCAAAAAGTTACGTTAGCTACCAGCGCTTTGAGGGGCCAAGCGCTTAACTGGTTCAAATGTATCGGCAGAAGTCTCTTGGGTCAAGCAGGAAGTCCCACCTATACTTACGAAAATTTCAAGACTGCCCTACTTAAAGCCTTCCCTGTTGTAAGGGATCGTGCGAAATTAGAAACAGAACTTTTCAGTATATATCAACAAAGAATGGAAAACATCTCGAGCTTTATTTTAAGAAAAATTCACGTTTTCAAGCTCTTGTATGGAAACCGTCCGGATCCTGAAATAATTCAAGTGATTTTGCCGAGGTTACTACCCCAAGTGCAAGACTTTATTGAATTACGAAATCCGACTACACTGGAAAAGTTATTTGAGCTAGCAATCCAGTTTGAAAGTAGAAGAACGGCGGACGTCGAAAGAAGACGCCAATATCAACAGCGAAACCAATTTGGTACGCCAAGACTACAGCAAACTCAAGCACATGGCTACGGAGAAAAAGCGAATCAGTGGGCAAGGAAACCCAAGCATTCAAAAACAGCCGGCGAACGTCGACAGTTCAATAGCAACCCAGAAAAAAAGTCTCAAGGCCAGTGGAGAAAGAAGGAAAGCACCGAAAGGAAAAATAATTTAAACTAAAACGGATTTCTGCTGACGAGAGGGTGCGGAAATCCGAAGGCCACGAAAACCCCTCTTCCTACAAGATAAATACAGTAATGGTGAAAAATTTAACTCTTCCGAAGATTGAAGTCTTGGTAAATAATATCCCGGCCACCGCACTCCTGGATACCGGCGTGCAGTGTTCCTGTGTGGCAGAAGTCTTTTTTAGAAAGTATTTTCGCAAATACCGCATATATAATGCGGATAATACAACAGTATTAGCGGCGCAAGGAGAACAATGTAAGTGCGTAGGTAAAGTACCTTTGTACATCCGTATCAAGGACGAACAAGTAAAGGTGATGTTTTTTATAGTAAAGAATTTGCAAGCACACTTAATCCTAGGAATAGACTTTTTTTCAGACGCACAAGCTACACTGGATTTTAATGAAGCGTCTCTTAAGCTGACGATGAAACCAGTGCGTGTAGAAAAGGTTGAACCGCCAAGGTTAAATCTTGACCACCTGCCTAATGACGAGCAAGATAGAATCCGACAAGTGGTGAGTGAATTTGCTTCCTTATTTAGTGATATTCCAGGATTTACCCAGGTTACTAACCATAGTATTGACACCGGAGATGCATTGCCGGTTCGTCAAAAACCATACCGGTATGATAAGAATAAGGAAAAAATTATAGAATGGCATATTACCGATATGCTACGTAAAAAGATCATAACGCCTATCTCAAGTAGTTATGCTAGTCCGGTGGTTTTATGTAAGAAAAATAATGATTATCCTTTGGAGCATCCAAAAAGGTGGAGATTCGCTATTGATTACCGTAAATTAAATTCCATAACGAAATATCCGGTATATCCGTTACCGATTATAGAAGAAATTTTAAGGAACATAAAATCAACCAAATTTATGACGACTTTAGACTTAACGAATGGTTATTTTCAAATAGGGATCAGGCCTGAGGACGTGCCTAAGACTGCTTTTATAACCAAGTCTGGCACTTATGCATTTTTGCGAATGCCGTTTGGCCTTTCAGGCGCCCCAGCAACATTTCAGCGATGCATGGACATTGTGTTAAGACCTGTTCTCGGAAAGTCCACATTTATCTATTTAGACGATATCATTATTACTAGTGATAATCTAGACCAACATGTACAGGATTTAAGACAGGTGTTTTCTTTATTAAATGAGGCCGGTCTAAAAGTTAATGTCGAAAAATGCAAATTTGCAGCCCCTGAATTAAAATATTTAGGTTACAAAATATCGCAAAAAGGGATCGAGACAGATGAATCAAAAATAATCGTTGTACAAAAGTATCCGACTCCAAACACGGCAAAGAAGCTCTCTTCTTTTCTAGGACTTTGTTCATATTATAGGTCCTTTATAAAAGATTTTGCGGCTATCGCTGAGCCATTGTTAAAATTAAAAAGGAAAAAGGCAAGATTCTCGTGGACCGCCGAAGCCAATAGTGCTTTCGAAAAATTAAAACAAGCATTAACGCAAGCCCCTGTGTTGAAATTTCCTGAAAAGGATGAAAATTTAGAAATTTCAGCGGATGCTTCGGATTATGTGGTAGGAGCGGTACTTTCGCAAAATCAGCAGCCAGGGGCATTTTTTAGCCGAACTTTAAATCAAACACAAAGAAACTATTCCGCGACCGAGAGAGAGGCACTTGCAGTTCTGTTAGCAGTGCAAAAGTTCCGAGTCTATTTTGGAAAGGCGCCGATAACAGTATATTCTGATCATGCGGCGGTAACTAGATTGTACTCTGGGAAAAATTTATCCCCAAGGTTAATAAGATGGGCACTCAAGCCGCAAGAATATAATCTGGTAATCAAGCATACCCCCGGAAAGGAAAATATCGTAGCAGATGCCCTGTCACGAATTAAATTAGACGAACAGGGTAATACCGTAAAAGTTGCATTGCTGACAGCGTGTACAATAAATTCCCGAGAAACTGTAATAACCGAACTGGGTAAGGATCCTGAGTTTGGAAGTATTTATGAGTATCTGAAGGATCCTGAAAATTTTAGCCACCAAGATATTGTGGCGATAAGAAATAGGGCGGCCCATTACGAACTAATAGATGGTCTATTATTCTACACAAAAACTACGAATTCCAACAACGAATTTCGACCTGTTATCCCAGCTAGTCTTAGATTAAATATCCTGCAAGAGCTCCATGACAGCCCTTTAGCTTCTCATGCTGGTATTCAAAAAACTATCCAACGCGTACGCGAGGCAGTCTACTTTCCTGAACTGCAAAAGTTAACAAGGGCGTATGTCCAGTCCTGCCCAACATGTCAAGCCGTTAATTATATTAATTTCCGCCCGCCCGGGTTTCTAAATAGTATTAAATCCGAATTTCCAAATGAAATAATCGGCATCGATTTATTGGGCCCTTTCCCAAAAAGTCAGTTAAACAAAAGTCGCTATCTCCTTGTTATGGTTGATCATTTTAGTAAATGGACCGAAATTGTTCCCTTAAAACGAGCCTCCGCGAAATTAGTTACCGATTCTATTTTAAATAAATATATTTTAAAATACGGGGCGCCCCTAAAAGTTATATCGGATAATGGTCCTCAATTTGTAAGTAATATATTTGAAGACATGTGCCAAAAACTGGGCATACGTCATTTAAAAATGGTCCCGTATCGGCCGCAATCAAATATAGTGGAACGGGTCAACAGAAATATAGTGAAAATTATCCGTAGTTACGTTAAAAATTTTCATAAAAGCTGGGATAACTATGTCAATGAATTTGCTTTCGCCCTTAGGACCGCAAAACATGATACAACGGGCAAAACTCCTGCTGAGTTATTTCTAGGCAGAAAGGTTATAACACCGTTAGATAAACTATTTTATGTGCAACAAAGAGCCCCAGAATTTAAAATGGGTGATATAGAAAAACTAATAAAAGAAGCAAAAAAGAATACGGAAGTAGCACAAAGAAAACAAAAATTGTATTATGACTTGAAACGACGGGAAGTAACTTATAAAGTAGGGGATGAAGTACTAAAAATTAAGCATTCACTTTCTTCAGCACCAGAAGATAAAACTGCCAAATTTTTTCCTCGCTTTGAAGGACCATATGTTATAGAAAAATTAACTCACGCTGTTGTAGTGTTAAAGGCAAGAAATGGTGAAACCTGTTCCGCAAATATGGATCAAATCAAGCCCTACTTCGATCGTAATAAAATGCAAATCTTTTCAGATCTTTTGCAGGATCCGGTACGGCAGACACCGCAGGTACAAGTTCCAGAGGTGGGAAAACGACAAGTACAAGGGCAAGCCAATGAGAGACAGAAGCAAGTGAAAAGAAAATTGCCCCGCGGAAAAATTGAAGGTACAAAGAAAAAGAAGCCGTTCCACCGTCCAAAAAACAGAGTTCACGAACACCCCCAGAATGAAGAAGGGAGAAGGACGACGTATGTGGAAAAGACCGGGAGAAAGGACGGCAACTATAACCCAGCTGTGAAACGGAAGATTGACTCATCCGACAGAACTCTCCGCAGCAAAAGTCGCCGAACTGCGGAAGGGCCATCAGCGGCGGAGGAAAAAGTACAAGAAAAATTTGAACGGCCAACAACGAGGTCCAAGCAGGATCACGACAGAAGTTTCCCGGTTCCACCAAGACCAGCTGCCTTCAAACGGCCAAGACCACAAGCAGAGCACAAAAGGAAGATGTTCAAGGGTGGCCGTAGTGGTGAAAAACGGAAGCTTCCAGAGGAAAGCACTGAAGGGCGAGCCCGTACAAGAAGGAGGATCAACCAAGCTACGGTCTGCAGCACCTTTAAAGACTGGGCCCAGAAAAGGATGTCTGAATATTACAAAGATAAGTAAAATTTTATGTTACTTTACAAACTTAAGTTAATCTTTCATTCTTACTGCAAGTGGCAGATTTCAAGAAGTTTTACCTCATGCGAGGTCTACCTTTATCGCCAAAAGGGTGAGAAATGAGTTGTGACCGATTTTCTTATTATGTTTTTCAATTACTCGCACGTAAAACTAAAGTTGATGTATAATAGCGTTGTATAAAGACTTAAATATTGTAAAAAGTTATTGTATAAATTTTATTTAAAACATTCTAACAAGAAAGAAGTTTTAGTCTGAAAGACTTTTTGAAATGTAGTATTATTTCAATGTAGAAAGAATTGGCACTTGCTTTGAAAAGAATAGAAGTTAACAATGTACTACTAATGTATGTTTTCAAATGTGTAAAATTAACGGCATGTTGATATGTTCTTGTATACATGTGAACTGTTATTTTGAATGTTAAGAAATACCGTGATATGGTAAAAGTGAAAGTAATGTTAAAAATTTGTTATTCGTGTGACTGTAAAGATTAAATCATGGTGAATATGTGTTAAAGGTTGAATGATGTAGTTAGGCTCTCTGACGCTACACTTTAGAGTTAGCCACTTTCAGAATAGTACCTCAGGGTCTAGAGTTGGAATTAGGGTGTCTTAAGAGGTCTCGTATGTTGAATTTTAACACGTTAGTGTTTTGATTGTAGGAGGAAGTGTGGCACACGTAGACAGAAACACATTCGTGGTTGGTGTTCTTTTACAACACATGTCAGAGAGCACGGGGAGAGATAATTAAAATAGTCATGAATGAAATAAGAATGTTAAGAAAAGTATATTCTATATGTTATTTGCAATGTCATTCTGTAACATTTCATTAAACTAGTTTTCCTTCCAGATCTCTGGAAGGAACCAGAATTGAATAAAGCTCCTGTTTAGATGCAGTACAGATGAAAAAGAAAAAAGATTGTTGTATATTCCGGGAGCTGCTATTGTAACAAATTTCTTTCTTTTAAAATTTTCTAGTTTCTAGCTAAGTTATGATTGTAAAAGGTTGGCCTCGCGTTAGTTTCTAGAGCTAAAAGTTTTCAACAAGGTCGTTTTAGACCTCAGTTTCAAACTAATTAACTCTGGCGGGAAGTATGTAAGGATCTTAAGTTTTACTAACGTTTATTTTATTTTAAATCTTTACTATCACTTCTTATTTTCTACTTCCGGCCAGAATTATAAGCGTGAAGAAGTTTATGCAAAGTTGTCTGGCGAACGCCAAGTATTTAAGTGTGGCCTTTTTGCCAAGCAGAAGAGAGGAAGCCGTGAGTTCGAAGCAGGCCGCTTACCTTAGAAGTTACGCAGTTGCTACTTTGCCTTCCAGGCCAGAGGTTTTAATCCTCTTGATAAATTAAACGTATTGTAGTGTTCACAGTCTCTGTGCTACATATGCTTCCTGTTATTATAAGGCCAATCTTATTCTAAAGTTAAATTAGAGTTTAGTTTTATTTTGATATCTTTTAAGTTAGACCCCGAGTGGAGGGTCGTTGTATTCCGAAGTACGGAAGTCATTGTATATAAAGAAAAAATAAAGGGTTTTGTATACCCTTCGTCTGTATCCTGTCTACTTACGACAATTAGTGAACATAGCTTTAGTAAGCTCTCTGTTCTAGTCAGGTCATTGTATGTTTCCGAAGAAGGTTAGAAGAAACGTTGAACCTGATAACCAAATTTATTCCAGACTCCATTGTACTAGATTTTTATAGAAGCATGAAAAAGATGATTCTTGGAATGTAACAGAATTATTAAAATTTCTTAGAGGAGAAACAGAAACACGAGAACAAACATTTTTGTTTTGACAAACAAGAGAAAATAATGAATCAGTTAAAAGCATAGACTATAAAATGTCAGTTAATAAATTTTGGGAAAAGAGGAATAGATTCCAGGTTTTTAAAGGGAAGCAGCAAAATTCAATTCCTAATGCAACCGCACTGAGCACATTTCAGAAAATTTGCATTTTTTTGCAATAATTCTGAGCACAGTTCCGAAAATTGTGATAAGGAACGCAAACAGAAATTAGAAAGTTTGAAACAAAACAGAAGATGTTTTTTATGTCTGCAAAAAAATCTTATGGTTAGGTCACGTAAATTAAAAGAGTGCTGCTTGACATGTAAGCGGAAACATTCTAGCTTGATTTGTGACACCAAATGCCTCCCGCGTCAGACAAAGAGTCGTGAAGAAATGATGAATGACAAAATGAAAGATATAGTGTTGCAATGAATCATGATCAATTATTTGACGTTTCAACATATTTGAAGAAAGCAATAATTAATGACAGTGAACCGATCGAATGTTTGATAGATACTGGAAGCGCTGTCAGTGTATTAAAATTTTTGGTTTTTTCGAAATTACGATTGACAGTTCAACCGGAAGCAAAAAAAAGGTTTGGAATCGGGAGCGTAAATCACGCATCTACAATGACCTTGGGAAAAGTTCATGTTTCCCTTCGAATCAACGAAATCCAAACAACCGCGAATTTTTTTATTGTAAATGATGAGGTACAGCCGTATGACCTAATTATTGGGAGAGAGATTTTAAACAATCAAATGTAGCATCTGATTTTGCAAGTATCAGTACTCTTATACCCTGATAACCTCTGTGAACGAGAGTAGAGTAGAATGTAATGTAACTGCGTAAATAGTGCATTGCTGCTGTCTTAGTTAGTTAGAAATAAATGTTTGTGCTGTGAACTAGTCTGTTTTGGTTGCGTCATGCACTTCGCAGAACCCACACCGCTAGACACAACAAGTTGGCGACAAGGCTGTGTGAGAAGAAAATCGTTCCCGACTCGGCGCACTCGGTTACATGCGTAAAGTAGTGGCAAAACCGAAACTTGGATTTAGGGGATTCCCTGAAAACTGCAAAAGGTAGGAAAGTTATTTTATTTTTATTTTGAAAGGATGGAGAAGTTAACTGAAGAATTGATAAAGCAGAATGAAGCTTTAATGGTCGCACTGCAAGAGAAATCGGAACATAAACAAGACAAAATTTCTGTTTCTTTTGATAAGTTCGATGAAACGGTAGAAAATTTTGATTCGTTCATAGAACGATTTGAGGCTTTTTTGGACATTCAAAATGTTCCAGAGGCAAAATGTGGGAAAGTTCTGATCTCAAGCTTGAATGCAAAATTGTATAATTTGTTGAAAAATTTACTCTCTCCGGATAATCCTTCAGATAAAAATTTTACCGAACTAAAAAAGGTTCTTAAGAATCATTTAAATCCTAAAGCTTTAATAATACCTAGTCGGCACATGTTTGTTAACAGAAAACAGCATGAGGGGGAATCAATTAGTAGTTATGTCACTGAATTACGCTCGTTAGCGATTCCTTGTGAATATAAAGAGGATATGCTAAGTACCATGTTAAGGGATGTTTTCGTTAGCGGTCTACGAGATCGTAATATCTTAGATCGATTATTTCAGGAAAATGACATCGATTTAGAGAAAACATTAAAGATAGCCTTGGCGATGGAAAAGGCGTTTAAGGGTGCAAATGAGATTATAGGAAATTTCGTAGAACTGAAGGTACTTAAAACCAATAAAAATGAGTCCAAACCGTGGAAACAAAACTTTGTTGCTAAGAATAATAAAGGTAAAAATGAAACTTGTTCGCGTTGCTTAGGAGCAAATCACAATAAAAACAACTGTAGATTTGCAACAAGTGAATGCCGCTTTTGTAAAAAAATTGGACATATCGAAAAGGCGTGTTATTTGTCTAAGAAAAACCGACAGGTTAAACAAAAGAAAGTTGAGGCAAATAATGATTATGATTCGAAAAATGAGGTCCCCATCTATGGATTTAACTCCAGAACGCACATGTTAAGAGAGAAAGAGCCAAAAAGACCGCCAATAATGGTTCAAGTTAAAATTGAAAACAAACCAGTTAGCATGGAACTTGATACTGGGGGAACAGTTTCGGTAATGTCTATAAATAAATTTAGAAAAATTTTCAATAAAAAGATTCAGCCTACAAATTTAGTTTTTAAAACTTACAGGAGTGATAAGGTGGTACCTTTAGGATACGTTCCTGTTAAAGTTGAATACGAAGGTCAAAAATTAGTTTTAAATCTATACATTGTGAAGGAAAATTTGGACACAATCTTCGGCCGAGAATGGCTCTATAAAATCAATCTCGATTGGAATGCCATCAAAGCATTGAAAACTTCTAGTGAATTGAATTTAAAAAAATTCCTTGAGGAGTATAAGGAAATTTTTGACGGTAAATTAGTTGAAATTAACAATCACGAAGTAAAGCTAAATTTGAAACTTATACTCAACCAATATTTTGTAGGTCACGACCGGTACCTTTCGCATTAAAAAATAGAGTTGAATCAGAAATTGATCGGCTTGAGAAAGAAGGTATCATTGAGAGGGTTGAGACTTCAGAATGGGCAACACCAGCTGTGCCAAATGTTAAATCTGATGGATCCGTTAGGCTTTGTGCTGATTATTCTGTGACTCTGAATCCTAATTTGCAAATGCCACAGCATCTATTACCAAGACTCGAAGAAATATTTTCATGCCTTAATGGAGGTAATGGAGGAAAAAATTTTTCGAAACTTGATTTCAGTCATGCTTATCTACAAATGAAGGTGCATCCGGAGAGCCAACGGTTATTAACAATAAACACGCATAAGGGGTTGTATATTTGTAAACGCTTAATTTATGGATTAAATGCTGCCCCAGCTATTTGGCAGTGCTATATTGAGGGATTATTTCAGGGGATTGAAGGAATTAAAATTTTTATGGATGATGCTCAAGTGACAGAACCGGATGATCTGTCTCATTTAAAGGCATTGGAAATATTTTTCAAAAAATGCAAGGAGCACGTCCTAAAATTAAACTTAACTAAAAGTAAATTCTTTCAAAATGAGATTAAATTTTTAGGGCGTAAAATTGACGCCGATGGATTACATAAAACGGATGAAAAGATTTCGGCAATTGCTAATGCCCCTACGCCGAAAGACGTCCAAAAGCTTTTTGGGATTAGTGAATTTTTATGCCAAATTTTGCCCTAATTTGGCAACTTTGGCCCATGCCTTAAATAATTTAACAAAAAAAGATGTTAAATGGAGTTGGTCAAAAAACTGTCAAATCGTTTTTGAAAAAATAAAAAAGGAAATTTGTTCAGACAGAGTTTTAATGCATTATGATCCCACATTACCGTTAATGCTAGCTACTGATGCATCTCCGGTAGGTCTTGGGGCAATGCTCTCGCATGTTTTATCTGACGGAACAGAAAGCCTTATAGCATTCGCGTCGAGGACACTGACTAACACGGAGCAGAAATACGCCCAAATTGATAAAGAAGCACTGTCAATTGTTTGGGCTGTCAAAAAGTTTTATCTATATCTAAAGGGGAGATGCTTTTCTCTGGTGACAGATCATAAACCTTTAGTGGCTATTTTCAAATCGAAAAGAGGACTTCCTATCCTCACAGCCACCCGACTCTTACATTATGCACTGATATTGCAAGCATATCAATTTGATATTGTGTATCGAAATACCAAGGAACACGGTAATGCTGACTGCCTCTTAAGTCCGAAGATTTAAGCATTAAGGATGATGTTGAAATATTCCAACTCTCCCAAATTGAAACTCTCCCGGTAACAGCTAAGGAGATAGCTCGGAAAACGCGAGCTGATGAAGAATTAAATAGTCTTTTTATGAAATTAAAATCTGGAGAAAGTTTGGAAGGTAGGGAAGCCGAGTACACCTTACAAGATGACTGTATAATGAGTGATCAGAGAGTAGTTGTTCCGAAAAAACTCCGAGTTAAAATTCTCGAAGTGTTACACCAAGGACATTTAGGAATCGTTAAAATGAAGGCAATCGCCAGATCCTACGTCTTTTGGAAGGGAATTGATCATGATATTGAAGAAGTTTCTAGGAACTGTGTCGATTGTATTAAGTTCAAATCAGATCCAGTAAGGAGGTTCCATCACTGGGAATATCCAAGCGCGCCTTGTGAACGCATTCATGTAGATTTTGCAGGCCCTATTTTTGAACGAATGTTCCTGATTATCGTTGACGCACATTCTAAATGGTTAGAAGTGTATACCTTAAAGTCAGCAAATTCCTTTCAGTCAATTGAATGCTTGAGAGACTGTTTTGCAAGATACGGACTGCCTTTAGTAGTGGTGAGTGACAATGGTCCTCAGTTTACATCAGGAGAATTTGAAACTTTTATAAGGAATAATGGAATTAAACACAAAACGTGTGCTCCATTTAAACCGGCAAGTAACGGGCAGGCAGAGCAGTATGTTTACACCGTTAAACAAGCATTATGTGCAATGCAAGGTTTTCCAGGAAATATTAAGCAAAAACTTGCCATATTCCTCATGAATTATAGAAAGGCACCGAACATGACAACCTTGTTAAGTCCAGCAACGTTATTCTTAAAAAGAGAAATTAGAACTCGAATTGATTTAGTTGTTCCGAATCTTAAACGAAGAGTGGAAGAATGCATCTGAAGGAATACTTATGATTTCAAAGACAGAAATTTTGAGATCGGAGAAAAGGTTGCCAATCGGGATTATAGATCGGCAAATTCTCGATGGAAAATTGGCAGAGTGACAAATAAGGATGGAGCGCTACATTATACCATTGACGTTCAAGGAACTTTACTGCGCCAGCACGTCGATCAGATCAGATCGGTAGGGAGCGAGGTTCCGTCTGCACCGATAATCTATGAACCTCGTATGGCTGCTACTTCAGATGGAAACGTGAAGCCACAGGCTCTGGACAAGGACATTGAACAAAGAAGTGAAGCTGTGCAAACTTCAGCCGGACTTGAAAATATCGTCAGTTCCAAGGAAAACTGATCCAGTCCTTCCAGTGGATCCTGATAAAGAGTTGCAGCAACCTCAACCAGGACTTAGACGATCTTCGCGCATCCGCAAAGCTCCTCAGAGATTAAATCTCTAAATAAGTGGGGAGGGATGTAGCATCTGATTTCGCGAGTATCAGTACTCTTATACCCGAGAACCTCTGTGAACGAGAGTAGAATGTAATGTAACTGCGTAAATAGCGCATCGCTGCTGTCTTATTAGTTAGTTAGAAATAAATGTTTGTGCCGTGAACTAGTCTGTTTTAGTTGCGTCATGCACAGAACCCACACCACTAGACACAACAGATATTTTAAACAATCAAATGTTGGCTTATGGGAAAATAGGGGATTCGTTTAGCATATGGTATGCTAATAAAATTCCATTCGTGCAATTGATAAACGAAACGGAGCGTAAACACATTAAGTTATATTCTGAGAAACAAATAGAAATAAAAAGTAACACGATAAACTTTGCGCATTCTGTAACTCCAGATATAAATAATGGACTAATCTTACTTCAAAACAAACATGGAAGTCCGGATTCAGTAATGGAGGTTACAAATAGTAGGGTAACAGTCCCAATTATGAACAAAGGACATAACATCAGATTAAAAGGAATTCAGTGTATCAGCAGGCTAATAGATATAACAGATTGGGAATTAAAGGAAATAGACACTCCCAATATAAGCAAAGATGAAGAAGAAAACCATGTATTTTTCATTTCTCAAAATATTCACCGAATAAAGATAGATGATATAAAATTTGATGAGGCAACTACAGATAATGAAAGAACTGATATCTCAAAATTAGAAAATGAATTTAGGGATTGCTTTGCTCTTAATTTAAATGAATTAGGTTGCATGGATGTAATAAAAATGGACATCAAAGAAATTGACGGGAGTAAGGCTGCGTCTTCTCATCTGTATAAAACAAATGCATCTGAACGTAATGTAATAAAAGAAATTTTTAAGGAGTGGAAATATAATGGGATAGTTTCTGAAACTAGATCGCCTTACGCTGGTCCAGTGTTACTAATAAAGAAAAAAACAAAGGAATATAGACTGGTAATTGATTACCACAGACTTCATAATCAGACAATAAAGGATAAGTTCCCTTTGCCTCGAATAGATATCTTTTAGAATGTTTAGGAGGATGTAATATTTTCACTACTCTGGATTTTAGCCCATGGCTATTTGCAAATACCGTTAAGTGAAGAAGCTAAATTGAAGATGGCGTTCATTACTTCAGATGAAAAAGGACAGTTCGAAAGGATGACATTTGGGTTAGTAAATGCTCCTGCCGACTTTCAGCGCCTAATGTCGTATGTCCTAGGCACCTTATTGAACATTAAAGTGTTGTGTTATATGGATGATTTACTTATTCCTGCAAAATCTTGGGAAGAGATGATTTTCAAATTAAAACAGGTATTAGAATGCCTAAGAAAAACAAATTTAACCTTGAAACTATTTAAATGTGAATTTGGAAAAAGAGAAGTAAACTTCTTGGGTTTTTATTATAAACGAAGATGGTATCAGACCGGGCTCTAGAAAAATAAAAGCCATAACAGAATTTCCAGAACCAAAGAATGTGCACGAAGCGCAAAGATTTTTGGGCCTGACTGGATTTTTCAGACGATTTGTGCCGAAGTATGCGTTAAAAAGCGAACCATTGACCCGAATGACAAAGAAGAATTGAGACTTCGAGTGGAAGCAAGAACAAAAGAGGTCGTTCGAACTATTGAAGAAACAACTGACTGATAAGCACATATTAACTCACTATCAACCGCATGCAGATACTGAAGTCCATTGTGATACAAGAGTGGAAGGTTTGAGTGGAATGCTAATGCAACATGAAGAAGATGGAAAATGGCATATTGTTTATTGCATCGGCAAGAAAACAACTAAAGCAGAGAGAAAATATCATTCTAGCAAATTGGAGTTAATGGCCATCGTATGGATGTTGGGCCGATTAAGACAGTTCTTAATCAGCATAAGATTAACAATTATTACCGACTGTCAAGCTCTTAGATATATGAATGCGAAGAAGACTACAAATCGTCAAATAACCTGTTGGTGTAGTTTGATTCAAGAATACGATTTTGAGATAAAGCATAGGTCAGGAAAAAGACTGCCCCATATCGATGCTTTGGGCAGAGGTCATGTATCGGAAGCCGATGACAAGAATAGCTGAAAAGTTTGAAGTTTGCCAGCTCCTAACCAAAGAAGAGCAAATACTAATGATACAACATGCTGACCAAGATCTGGAAAGAATTATCGAAATTTTCAAGAAGAAACAAGATGAATGAACTGCTGAGGAGAAACAAATAATTAGGAATTACATGTTTAAAAAGAATTAAGACTGTTTTGGAAAACCACAGTGGTTGGAAAGGAGATATTACTATATGCGATTCCTAAAAGCATGAGGAAGAGTGTAGTGTTGAAATTCCATGATTTATTTGGTCACTTTTCTGTGGATAGAACAGTTAGCAAAATTAAGGAATTATATTCGTTCTCAAGCATGAAATGATACATACAAAGACACATATCAGCATGTATTGAGTGCCTTATGAATAAAGCAGCAGGTGGCAAGCAACAAGGACTGTTATATCCCATAAAAAACCTGGTAAAACACCGTTTGCTATTGTTCACATGGATCACTTGGGTCCTTTCATAAAGAGTTTGAGAGGTAATCAAGAACTGTTAACAATAATTGATAATATGACTAGGTTCGTGAGAATTTTTGCAGTTAAGAATACTAGTGCTAAAAATGTTTTATAGTCTTTGAAGAATTTTGTTAATGATTTTGGACTACCAGAAAGAATAATAAATTATAATGTTTACTTCTCACCAATTTAAACAGTAGTATACAGATAACGGAATACATCATACTTTAAATTCTACGAAACACCCCCAAGCCAATAGTATGGTACAGCGCTTTAACAGAACAATTTTAGGAACGATAATGACATGTTTGATGGATAAACAACACAGAAATTGGGATTCAAAAATAAAAGAGATGGAAAGAAATGTTAATGACATGGTAAACAAAACTAAAATAAGACTCCATTTGAAATGCTATATAAGTATTCGCCTAGATTTAATGATGGAATACTTAGGAAGTTAGCAGATGAAGATTCAGATACATGAAAAGACCCACGAGAAATCCAAGAGCAAGCGTGAGGAAGAATTGAAGAACAACAAGTGAAAATGAAAGAGATTCAATGGGAAGAGGTGTCATACACTAATATTCGAACAAGGAGAAATCGCTATGATGAGATGTGCTCTTAAGGCTACAGGTCAACCTACCAAAACACAGCCAAAATATCAAGGGCCATTTATAATAACGGACATATTACCTAGCAATACTTACAGAATAACTCAACTAGAAGCGAAGAATCGAGGTCGCTGCTTCACTATCACTGCTCATGTGAGCCAGCTGAAGCCACGGAGGTGCGATGCAAGCTCTGACGATGACGATGACGATGGCAACAATCAAGATACTGATCAGTTATCAAGCTTGGTTCCTCGATGGAATTTAATCAGATCTGTCTGCAAGGAATGATGGAAGTGCTCTCCTATGTGATTAAGGTGAGATCTTTCCTTTTTTTTTGCGTGTATGAGTTTATCTACATATGCTTGCTGACAGAAAACTTTAAAAACTTTGGAACATTAATCGACTTTGAACTTTCGAACATTAGCTGAAAGACTTTAGTGCATTTGTTTTGAACTTATCATTTTAGGACTGATAACAAACGAGTTATTTCATATATATATATATACAAAATAATGTGAACACCTGTGAAAAAGTATGACGTATTTCACACCTGCATTACAGCCACGCCACCTGCAACAGAAATCTGCCACCTAGTGAGTGTGAAGAGGAAGGTATACGTCTCTCAACAGCAGTCACCTGCGTTGCATGGTTTGATCGAACTGTCTGTGAGAAGTTGAAATGTCAGACCAGTCAGAGTTCCAAAGAGGAATGATAGTTGAAGTGCGTTTAAGTGGAGCATCAGTTACAGAAACAGCAAACCCTGTGGGGTGTACAAGAAGTAGGGTATCAGCCATTATGACAGCATACACGAAAGAGGGTAAGACGACGTCTTCAAAGCACAACAGTGGCTGAAAGTCAAAACTGGCTGATAGGGATAGATGGGTCTTGAAGCACACAGTAGCCCGAAAGCACACCCAATCGTTACCCGAGATAACATCCGAAATGAACAGTCATCTATGGGACACCGTTTCAACAAAAACCGTCAAAAGGGAAATTCCTGCTGCGAACATTTATGGCAGAGTGGCAATTCGTAAACCTTTGGTGACAGCAACTAATGCTTTCAAGCGACACCAGTGGTGCAGAGATAACAAAGGCTGCCCCCCACAGCAGTGGCAACAGATAATATGGTCAGATGAACTGTCATTAACCCTATTTCAGATGACTGGACGCGTTTATGTCTGGAGAACACTCAAAGAAGCGTTTCGTCCCGACTATCTCTTGCTGGCTGCAAAGCATGGGGGTGGCGCCATTACGGTACGGGGTGCGATACCTTGGTGCAGTCCTGGGCCACTTGTTATTCTGCATGGAAGGATCACATCCAATCACTATCTAAACATTCTAGGAGATCATGTCCATCCTTCTGTTCAGAATGTATTCCCTGGTAAGTGACCGCTTTTTCAAGACAACAACACCCCTATCCACACTGCTAGGTGTATTCAAGAATGATTCGAAGAGCATGACAATACAATTGAACATCTTGCTTGGCCCCCTCAGTCTCCGAACTTGAATATTATTGAACATTTAAAAACATATTTGGAGTCCAAACTTTGTTCCCGATTTCCCCCTCCATCCCGACTTTCGGAATTAGAGACCGCTCTGCAGGAGGAATGGCTTAATATTCCTTTAAATATTGTCCATGACCTTTCGTATCTATCCCACGTCGCAATCAATCTGTACTTCAGTCAAAGGGTGGTCCAACTCCCTATTAATAAAGATTTTCCATTATTTCCCAGGTGTTCGTATTATTTTGTCCTCCATCTGTATCACGTATTTAGTAATGATTTACAGTGTGTGTGTGTCATTATGGCAAAGCCTCGAGGGCTATCTGCATAAGGTGAGGGATGCCTTCGTGGAGGACTTTCTAAGGGAAACTGGCTCGTATACACGTTCATGGGGAAAACCACGAAAACGCCCATGCAGCCAGCCCGTTCGCGGGATTCGAACCTCGGACCGAACTACCAGTGTTCAGCGACTTTACCGCTCGGCCGCTGGTGGGCCCCGTAATGATTTACAGAAAAATTTTGATTATTATTATTATGCTAACGTATCAAAAATATGTGAATTTTTTTATGTGAAAATATTTGAGTAAGTTTATTATCATATCAAATTTTAGTATAATGTGTATTCTTCTTAGTGTATCAGTAATATGTACGTTAAGTAATGTGTATACGAGTTGAAGTAGAAAATTGTATTAATTAAAAAATTGATTTGTACTCAGAACAATCAGGACGATTATCAGGTCAGAATGACCGAGTGTTATCAGCCGATAGATGGCATTGTAGAAAAGTCACGGATAGGGGGTGAATGATGGCAATCGAGAATCGGGAAGCGAGAGAATGTGATTAAAGTTAAGAATGTTCTGTAACGATATGTATATATGTATTGATTGAATGAAAAGTAAAAGCCCAACTTACCCCTAGCCATCCTGAGATTAATAACAGAGATTAAAGTTAACAAATGGATGCACACAAATTCTCTAAAGACACCCACAAAATTCAAACGAAACTTCAACAAACATAAGGCTCTGGCAACTGTTTTTTGGGACCAAAAAGATGTGTTGCTTGTCAAGTTTATGCAGCCTGGAACAACAATTAACACAGATTCATATTGTAAAGCTTACTGATAGCTATTCAAACAAATGAAAAGGCATGCTGACTTCTGGAATTGTTCTGATCCATGACAATGCCTGCCATCACAGCGTTCATGTAACCCAATGGCTCCATCAGCAGTTTCAATGGGACATTTTCAAACACCCACCATATAGTCCCAACCTAGCACCAAGCGACTTTCATATTTTCCCTGAACTGAAAGAAACCATCACAACTCGCTTCCAATCATTGGCAGGAACATTTTATGAAGAGGGTATTACATAGCTTGTTCACAGATATGACAAATGCTTCAATCGTCAAGGTGATTGTGTAGAGAAATAACCTATATTGTACATTACTTTTGGTAATGAAATCTTTTTTGTATATTCACCCATTTTTTTCTTTATAGCCCATCAGAGGTTGAAACAAAAATAGCCTATGTATATATGTGCAGTAAAAAATAAATACATAAAATTTATTTACCTGTGGGTTTATCAGCTCTCATTAATCTTAAATATGGTTGAAGACCAGAAGGAGCCTTATTTACAAGCATTTCCATCACAGTCAGTTTTTCTTTATCAATTATATGTAAATTTGTATTTTCAGTTTCATTTTGTAAGGTCTGTTTTGTGGAAAAGAAACAGAAATTTACACAACTCCTATTTCTATATATTTTGTTGATCCCGACGTTATCATATGGGCCAGACGAAAACCTTAACAGAGCATGTTTTGTTTGATTTAATGATGAGAACATTTTCAGATATCTTCTCTGGTTTTGTAATAAATGTCTCCACATTTTCTTTCCTTTTTAAGGGTGAAATGATCACCAACTAGAATAAATTTGTACAATAAGATTCAAATGAAAGTCTGATATGGAATTCTTTACATCTCTCTGAACAAAAACCATTTCCAGCCCCTATTTAGGAATAAAAAAATTAAAATAAAGAAAAATTCAAATTTAGAGTTTTGTTTTCTATAACAAACATTATTACTTAAACATGATAATAATCAATAAATCTTTTATTAAAAAAAAGTATACATTCAAATATAACAGTGAAAATTTTTATGTTCATTAGGAAAAATATCACTTTTAGTGTATTCATATTCAAGAACAAGAAACTTTGTCTTAGATGGACAAATATAATAAGTCTGGTTATTCGGGTTGGATAAAAAGTATAATATAGGCATTATAGGCGAGGAACTCTTAAAAAAACACACACACACACATACAAGATATTTAAAAATACTCAAAATTGTTGAATATTCTGACATAAAATACTATCTTGGTAACAAACCTGATCCTGCATCATAATTTTTCATATAGAAGATTATCCAGTTGGACCTTCATAAACAGTAGACTTTTATCATTGAGTAAAAGCTTGCCAAACTATGTTCTAATTTCATAAAGGACAACAAAACAAGGTGCAAGCTACAACTAAACATCATACACAAATTCCAAAAGCAATCAATCCAAATGTTACATGTTTAACCATAAATATTAAATGTTTGTTTCCATGCACACATCTGCTCCTCATTAATTCCAAATGATTTTCATGAAAACCTTGACTGAAAAACTAAGAATTACATCCAAATTTATCCCCAACATCTATAAGACCTTCCAGGCCATCTCCTTGTTTAAAGCCAATGGGAAAACATTACAAATACCTCTTCATGGGAACATCAATGTCATCCCATTTTGGTTGAAATTTATATGCAATACAGAGAAAATTTTGTTTTTACTAAGTTTCCCAGAAAACTCATTTTTTGGAAGAGATACATCAGTATCTTTGTTCTATGGAAATACTGAAAAGTTGAACTCAAAGAACTTTCTTCAATCATCTCAAAAAATATCCCCAATACACAGTTTGTGATTACAAATTTCACAAAAGCATTAAATATTTTTATCTCTTGATTTCAAGAAAGAGTGATACTCTTCAGACTACAGTCTACCATAAATCAAATGTAAACTTAATCCAGTATTTCCATTCTCATCAAATAGCTGCCTTTTATTTTTACTGAAGACAAGCTAAAGAATTCTGTTCTATGTCCAGATTTACAAAGCACATCCTATAAACTGCAACAAGCAATAGATAACCATCCAGCTTTGTTGAAAAACTTTCCAATAAAGCAACAGATAATAATATTGAGGATAAATGAAAGATTTTATACACTGTCGACTAGTTACATCATCTAATTATTGTGGACATTATTTTATTTCAAAGTGAAATCAAAAATAGTTCTTTGTGGTGCTGAAAAAATTTTGGTATTAAAACAAAATAACTTAAAAAAAACATAAAAAACCCTGCATTTAAATTATTCAAGTTTTTAAACTGATTAAGGTCCAATACAAAACCATCTCATTACTATTTGTATGCAACAAAATTTAAATTTTATTATGTAATACAAAACATGCATGCTTCTTATTATGATTCACTGGCATTTTACTTATGAAAAAAAAAAAAAAAAAAAGCATTTACATTCCATTAATGCACTTCTCTCTCAAAGTAAACTTTTCACAATCTTTGAGAATCTTTTTCCTGTATTATCACTAAACCTGCCACTGCATGTGTTGGGTCTGCAAGACCCAGGCAAATGCGTTTTTTATTATTTTAGACAGATGGCAGTATTTGTACCACTAATGTTCCATCTAACTTCATATTTTTAGTATATCATTAACACATGCACCTGGAACAAATCAGGTTCTTTCGGGTGGGAGTTATTTCATCGTGTTAATTATCTTGGGTCTGCAAGACCCAACCCATCCAAATATGTAAGTTTTCTCAAAATTTCATTTTATTTTATTTTTCTAAATTTTAGAATTTAGACAACTGTGTGGTACTCAATTTCTATTTTATGTATTTGCAGGACTTCACAAAAATTTAAATCTCAATAATTCTGATGATTTGGCCGCAGCCCTACCTTTGTTTCAGAAGACTGACTGGATTCCAAGATGATATGACTTCAGTTTTGTATGTCCCAAAGCAAAATAAACCAATGATCCTCTTGTCATCCATGCAACATAATGACAAATTTTATGAAAGTATGGATGGCAAGAAGAAACCTGAAATTCTCCACGCTGCAACTCGCAATGCACTCACCGACACACAGAATATAGTTCCCGACTACTCAGTTCAGTCATTCCCGGAGCTCAACACACTCTCTCAATGATGTGGTAACCACAATACACTAAGAAACTCTTTCGGGGCACTCGACGACCCACTCAGCACTCGCTGACTGACTGTCAACTCGATGGACTCAACTAACTCTCCACATACCAGCAGGGTTTATATAGCTTTTAACTTGTGTTCGAGAACATTCTGGGCTAAGCCGGTAAGAATTCGCTCTAGAAGGTTCTCCATCCGTCCATGGCATATCACCAATTTTGTTGCCAAATGGGTGATCTCTCGCCAAATGTGGCAAACCTGCCTTACCCTTGCTATCTTATGGCAACCCTAAACCAGCTTTGCGGGGGAAGCTATCTTACCATGCCTGGAAATTTCATAACACTGCCCCCTCCCAAGGACTGCACATGCCTGGCAGTACAACCCTTGGTGAATTCCATACAAACAAAACAAAAAAGTAACATAAGAAACAAATATTTACATTATATATACAAATTAAATGCATAACAATTTTAAATTACACAAATTAAAGTTTAGAATGAATTTCAGTCTTGGTGTTTTCCTTATTTATACCTGGGTCAAATACTTTTCCATTGCAGTTCTCATATGCATTTCTGTTTTGCATAGAGTCTGAAGACTCAGTCCTTTCACACTTTTCATCCACAGGAAGATCTGAAACAGTTTGTTCACCACTCAGTAGTTTATTCACATCATGTATATAGTTCACCTCGGTATTTTCAGCCGCTGGTACATGCTCATTTACCTCTATTTCCTGACAGCCAGGACGGATGGAGAACCTTCTGGAGCGAATTCTTACCGGTTTAGCCCAGAATTTGAAAGCCAGTTCCGATGTTTGCATCAGGGTCATGAATAGAATTCAATCCTTTACAAGCAGAAGTATCCAGGTTTAGAATCAAGTCCTTGTCTGCACAACCTGCACAATAAGGCTCACACAGTTTCAGAGGTGGGTGAATTTTCGTGCAATACTGCAGAACACTGCTTAAGATATACATCAGCTTCTCCCATCTCTGCATCACATGCACTTTCAGATGGTTCAATACTTGCTGCCTGCGATTTTGTAACTTCATTATCAGTTTCTACCAACTTAACAGTCACATTTTCGCATTCTTTCATTTCTACTTTGCCTTTTTTCATTTTTCGCAGCTTTTCTGGGCAAACTTTCATTTCTTCTCGTCTGGCCTTCATCTCAGATGTCACCTCTTCATAGCCACCTTTTAATTCATCACATCTGGCTTTTATCTTGGCTTTCAGCTCTTCTCACCAGGCTTTTATCTCAGCTATCAGCTCTTCTCCCTCGGCTTTGATTTCAGCTAAGTCCATCAAAGTTCTCATTTCCTATGCCATGGCTTTCCTCTGCAGGCGGGTCACTGGCATTCACTCTCAAATCCCTCATCTGACACCAGTTGTTACATTCTTTTATTTTTTCTTCTTTCATGTCCATGTGGATTTGGAATGAATAACGATGATAGCACTCAAAGAAGTATCGAAACACACTTTATTTATCCAATAATAATCAAGACGGCTTCAAAACAGGTTTTTACAGTCGTCCAAGAACAACTATAAACATGCTGAAACTCAGCGACACAGCCTTCACACTATCAGGCAATAACGGTGGAGACAGCTTCACTGCAAAGCATCAGAGTACAGCTCCCAACTTTGCTTGGTCGTTCTCGGAACTCCATGTACTCTCGAGACAACTTGCGATGCACTCAACGACACACAGAGTATAGCTCTCAATTCCTCGGTTCAGTCGTTCCCGGAGCTCAATACACTCTCTCGATGATGCAGTAACTGCAATACACTAAGAGACTCTTTCAGTGCATTTGACGACACACTCGACACTCACTGACACACTGTCAACTCGATGGACTCTGACTAACTCGATCGACACTAACTCTCTGCATACCAGCAGGGTTTATATTGCTTTCGGCTTGTGTTCGAGAACATTCTGGGCTAAACCGGTAAAAATTCGCTCCAGAAGGTTCTCCATCCGTCCACGGTATATTGCCAAATGGGAGATTTCTCACAAAATGTGGCAACTTTAAACCTGTTTTGCTCAGAAGCTATCTTACCGCGCCTGGACATTTCATAACAATATAATTACCTATTTTTCTAATACCTAGCATATTACTCAGTCCTAACATTTGGCTGATCTTAACTATATTACAATAATACAGGTTTTTATGATAAATTTTTGATAATTATAAACATTGGTCCCACAACCTGGACTTAGGAATTTGATGAACTGGTTCTTAACGCCTTCTTATACTTCTGT
The DNA here is from genome assembly GCF_044657685.1 of Stegodyphus dumicola. Lineage (NCBI taxonomy): Eukaryota > Metazoa > Arthropoda > Arachnida > Araneae > Eresidae > Stegodyphus > Stegodyphus dumicola. Next base: position 45,387,686 of record NC_140776.1, read on the forward strand.
GTCATTTCAATGCATGCCATTTTCTTTGGAAAGCTATCTGTAAAGACATGCCATATTTATTTGCACATTTCCTCCCAATTTTATATATAGCATGGAAAACCAGAAGGGAGAAAAATACAGTAAAAATATTTCTGAAGAGACTGCTTAAATAATAAAAAAAGCACACAAAGACAGGCTATTATTTATACTTTTCTGTTATCGAAAGCAGATTCAGAAACGTGAACAAGTATGTATGTACACTGCGGAAAAAAAAAAAAAAAAAAAGACAGTTATATATCTCCCGTACTACTAGGCCAATTGACGAAATTCAAATTTCATTTTTCATGTCTCGAAAGCACGACTTAGGATATATATTAGATTTATATATAGCATTGCTCCAACATAGGCATTCTGACACAAAATCTGACTTTTTCTGAAATAACATACCAAATTTTTTTCCATATTTCAATTCTACTACTCAAATTATGCCTAGATATTAAATTTTGTAAAATTTGGTGTGAAATTTATGAAGAAATTCAAAAATTTATCTTGGCGGAATTTTTTTCATTTTGAGCCAAAAATAATTCACTTGGCAAACTTCTTAATATGTGGCAACCAATTTTTCTTTCCCTTCCATTATGCCGGAACGGAAAAAAGGCACCTCATTCCTATCTTTTTACATTGTGCATGAGCGGAAAAAAAGAAAGTCACATCGTTTCTACTTCCAAATAAATTTAACAAAGTGTCAAAACCACATTTGATGTTTTATTGCTTTCAACAATGCTATACATAAATCTAATAAATACCTAAGTCGCGCTTTCGAAAGATGAAAAACACAATTTGAATTTCATCAATCGGCCCAACAGAACGGGAGAGTACACATGTATGGGTGTGTATACATACACAATGCATACATTTCTGAATCTGCTCCACAGTACGAAAAGTACCCCAGGTTAGAGTAGATTTAAAGGTGCCCCTTGGATTATCACTAGGTTGGTGTTTCAATTTATGGCAAACTGAGTAGTTGAATGCTATGGAAACCCCTATTATGGTGTAATTGGTTGCAGTGAATTTGAATCATCGGAAAAAATTTGGAAAGTGTGTGTCGGATTTTGGGTAAGGGCTTGTGTGTGTTGGATAAATACATTGTGGTTGATCTTTACATTATGGTAACTTGGCGATTTTTTGGCAAAAATTTGCCGACCAACTCTCCTACAGCAACCCTCCATTTTTTTTCCCCGCCACCATTTTGTCTTCACGAAGTAAAGACATGTTTCTTTTCTTTTTATCTCCTGAACACTTCTTCCAACAATCTACTAGCCGAATTACACTTATGCTAGAAATTTTATCAAACAAAACTGCTTAATCATGACAAATATTCACTGCAAAATTAGGAAAAACTGCACAATACCATTCTCCTTACACATTTTTCAAAATAACACATACACATAAAACATGTACACGCCGACTTATTTTTACTTAAAAAAACATCCCAGAATTGCACAAAAATGGCATTGCGCACACTCTTCACTATATCCATGTACACTGCTTTTTTCTCATAAATTACAAAAATTTCACGAAAATACAAGACAATTTTCTCAATCTTTAAACCCGGTAAAAAGAACATATATGAAATTACATGATCGCGAAAAAGTATTTACCCTTTACACATATCAACATTTCCACATATAAAATAAATAGAATATCCAAAAACTTTTACCTCTAAATCATCTATTACATTATAAACTTCACCAACGAATTCATACCTCAAGCATTACAAATACTTAATATCAAATATTTAAATTATTTCCATGCACGTTTATTTCAACTTAAACGTATACCAAATTCCTACAAACGTAAAATTCACAAAATAACTATCATTTCATTAAAATATAATTAAATTCAAAAACACTACTTAAAATATAAATGAGCACATACATTAAATTAATAAAAATTACCTTACAATCCTAATTACTTTAAATCATTGCTAATAACAATTTTCCCAATAATACCAAATTCCTTTCCACCTTACATTTACAACAATGCATAAAAATAATATCCTCAAATAATTAAAAATACTAACTTACCTAATCTTCTTCAGAATCTTGATTACGTGGCGGATACACTTTTCTTACTTCTATACTTATCTTTCAAAGCAAGATACCAGGTAAAATAAATAACATAATAAAACATCTTTATTTCTCTCTCGCACAACCTTAAAAAACATTTATTACTATCCTTTTCAATACCACTAAATACCCATTTTGAATTCACTTTAGTTACGGCCATGGGATCCAAAAATTCACAAACACTATTTCACACAACACAGAATAAAGCCAAATACAAAATTGCCAGATTTTTCCCGATTAAAGAACAGTAATTCGACCATTAATATCACATAACATATCCCATGATCTCTCATTTCCCTCACACAAAATAATGCGTAATCAGAACTGAATACTACTCACATTCTTAACAAAGTCTAACTAACCTAATCTTCTTCCGAATCTTCCTTACATGGTGGATACACTTTTATTATGGATTCAATAAAATTACTGAACGAGTTTTTTTCCGAATTTGATAAAAAAAAATTCTCTTTATCACATCTACTATTCACTTTAGACAGCTCCATACAATCCCAAAATTATTCAACCCTACTTCACACAACACACAATGAAGCTTAATACAAAATAATATACATCCACAGATACTTGTCTAAATTCCCCCTTTTCCGATTAAAGAGCCGTAATTCGTCCATTAATATCACATGACATATCCCATGATCTCTCATTTCCCCCACACAAAATAATGCGTAATCGGAACTGAGTACTGCTCACATTATTATAAGTCCCAGGTAGTAACCTTTATCGCCTCCAAAATGTCGCCAAACTACCAGTTACCATATTTTAAAGATCAACCATACATTGTTATTTTGTGGTTCACACGGTAAAATGGCTGAATGTGGTAAGATTAATTTAAAGTTTCTGTACGATTTGGAATAAAAGGGAAAAAAACATTAATTGACTGATGTGTAAATAAAGGTTTACTTAGTAGCCATTATTAAGTGTTCTGTTTGTAGGAAGAAAATGCATATGGTCGAACATCAGACATTTTTTACTTTTATTTTTTTATGAATTTATGTGGCTACACCAGTATACAGATTCTAGTTCAGATAATTTTAGGAAGTGATTGGATGCTGTCAAGGAATTTTGTTTGACTGAAGACTCGTAAATTCGTAAATAAGGTAAGTGGATATTTCCTTCATGCAGAGCTAAGACGAATTTCCCTTTTTTTTATGTTATTCATTGTTTGATTTAAAATGCAGTTTATTAGTCCAAAGCAGTTTTGTCTCTGAAGGACTATTGCTTTCGTTTTGCAATTTTGCATTGGTTCACTATAAATGTCCATTTCACTTTTCAAACTGTTGCCACCAAATGTTAGAGTCCTGCATTATATTTGAAGGAATTAAATAATGAAAAATCTGTCTAAATGTATGTATATTTCTCACATTGTGGTAATACAACACATTCAGCGGCTAATCTTTGCAATATGGTAACAGGTAGTTTGGCGACATTTTGGTAAGGCGATAAAGGTTACTAGCTAGGACTTTAACAGTGTACATGGATAAAGTGAAGAGTGTGCGCAAGGCCATTTTTATGCAATTCTGGGATTTTTTTTAAGTGAAAATAGGTCGACGTGTACAGGGTTACCATGTCTGTACAATTCTTAAAAACGCGGCAAGCAGTTTGCAATTCTGCACTTTCTCCCAATTTCGCAGCTAATCTTCGTCATGATTAAGCACTTTTGTTCCATAAGCATAAGCGTAATTCGGCTAGCAGATTGTTGGGAAAAAATGTTGAGTGTAAAAAAAAAAAAAAAAAAAAAAGCCTTTACTTTGTAAAAACAAAATAGCATCCAAACAAAAACTAGCAGGTTGCTGTAGCAGGGTTGGTCGCCAAATTTTCGCCAAGTTACCATAATCCAAAGATTAACCCATTCAGCCATTTTACCATGTAAACCAAAAAATAACAATGTATTTATCTAACATGTGTAAGCCCTTGCCCAACACAGAATCATCGAATTTTAAATGACGTAATCCTCCTACGAACATGGGCATGTGGAAGGACCAAATGTGAAATTTGGAATTTGTTTTATTATCAATTTCATATTTTGTAAAACTTTAACAAAAAACTCACGAATTTCAAAGCAAGCCACCGCAAAATTGCACAGAAAATATATATATATGTATATATATCTCCGGCGTATGAGTCTCTGTATCAGAAATTCTAAAGATATGCTCATTTTAAAACTATTTTGCAATATTGCTGTTGAACTGAATTTTATGGTTTAAGTGCCAAGAACGCGATATTTAATAAATAAATGTAACACACAAAATGTTAAAAAAACGCCCCTTTGGATGTAATTTAAAATCTGAAACCTTTCAGATTTTTTTTGCTGTTAAACTGATTATCCTATTTATTTTTTGAGATTACATATTTTTTGCTGGCTGCTCCTTTGACTTTTTAAGTGAATATAGATTGATGTGTAAATGGACAAACCCAAGAGAGTGTGTAATGACAAGTTTGTGCAATTCTCCAATTTTTTTTAAGTGAAAATAGGTCGATGTGTACATGGATACCCAGTTTGTGCAATTCTTTGACTTGTTATTTTGTCTTTGTGTAGTGTCGATTTTCACCACTACACAAAGCCAAAATAACAAGTTACAGAATTGCACAAACTCAGTATCGATGTACCACCCCAAATCACTAATTTTTGCCAAGGGGCACCTGTAAATATATTTTTACCATACCTTGCTATGATTATATTATATATTTCAAAGGATTTATCAACTTAATTACACTTTTCTTTAGTTATACAAAATACTTTCTATTTGTGCACATATTTAATATTGTTACTATTTTTCTGGAGTTTTACAATAATATACTAAAAAAACTAGCAGCAAAAGAATGCAAGGGAGAGAAATATGTGATCTCCTAAGACAGATAATATTCAATACTAAATATGCTTTGACATGACAATTTAACTTTTTTGAATAAACAGAAATTACATTTAAAAACTGCTTGATTAATTTACATCTGATTGTATGATGTAAATAAAACATAATAGGTTAAATATTTACAATCTTCTTCCTAACCCAATTTTGGAAGTAGAAATGTGAAGAAAAATTTCATAATTATTAATCATCTCTAATGCATAAGAAGATACAAACCATTTCTAAAATTACAAAACAATACTTGAAATATATTAAAACAATGCCCAATAACTATTTTTTTTTTATTTTTAGGTAGACTGAAATATTAGATAAACATAATAAAGACTTGCTGTTCTTTAATTCGTTCTAATAGGAACAATACCAATTGTAAAAATAACAATTACAAATTATTCATATATATTTAGAATGAACTTTAAAACATACTGAATTATGTTTGTATATCATCTTTACTTCAGCACCACCTTAAGGGTTAATTACAGTGACAGCTACCTTGAGAAGAGGCCAGTTCTCTTTCAAGGTAAACTTCCTTCGGGAAACTGATTCCCAATTCACGTTGCCTACATGGCATGCAATTTATGTATATCATTTCTATTGCTCATTTGTTAAATCTTTCAAGAAAATCCAAATTTTATAAGAATTACGAAAAGCGACATATGCTATGGTTTGGAAACTCATTAACGTTATAACACATAATGGAATCAGCAGTTACACATAATACAATTACCATATTTCTTTGTCAAATGTTTTCGCTTCAGTATATGGCAGGAACAAAACATAAGATATATAAATTTTATTTGTATATCAAAATGTTTCTTAATTTAAATTCTTATATATACGGAAAGTTTTCCCGGTTTAAAATATATATATATAATGAAACTGAAAAGTACAGATGTCAATTGACAATATTAGTGATTATGATTTAAGTACAAACTACTACACACACAGTAATTTCACATTAATTGCATTATTAAGAAACAGTAGCTACGAAAGAGATATACCAAATTTAAAACTTCAAACATCATGCTTTGGAATAAACACATGCAGGATCACTCATTACGTAATGTCACAACTGCTTCCCGTCCAATGAGCATCCCCCATATATAACTATTCTCCTTCTCTTTAAAGATGAAAGGGAAAGTTCCCTGTGAGAGGAAAGCCAAGGCCAGATATTAGCAGAAATATTTTATGACATTTTTATTAACGCACAATTAAAATCCTCAACGAAATCACTGTTTTAGAAATTCTGTGCTTGGTTATATAGCTACTGGTTCTTTGAAAACATCCCTTGAAAATTGTCAGAATTATTGTGGACTTCTCGGTAATTTTGATAATATTGATAGACTGGTAGAAAAATTTTGGTTAGTGGAAATATTGGTGAAGAAAAGTCAAGAATTCCGTGAACAACATTTCAAAGGCACTTCCAGACGAAATGAAGATGGTAGATTTATCGTAAAAATGCCTACGAAAGACGAACAATTAGAAAATTCAAAGCACTTAGCCAATATTAAACTCAATCAATTAGTTAAACGTCTTAGCAAAATCAATACATTGCAACATTCATATCAAGGTTTCATAACAGAATATGAAAATTGGGACGATATGGAAAAGGTCGATAATAATTCAAAACCGGAACTTGAATATTACCTTCCCCATCATGGAATATATAGACCAGAGAAATCAAGTACAAAATTAAGAGTTTGGTTTAATGCCAGTTCCCCAAGCTCAAATGACTTGAGCTTGAATGACTTACTTTTAGCGGGAGCAGCCCAGGAAGATATTTTTGATATTTTTATGTCCTAACAACTGCATCAACTCTCTTAGATATTCCCCATTTCCCAAAGAAAAGCATAAATATTCACCTGACATTCTCCATCCTTAACATTTTTTACTCGTATTAGATTCTTCAGTTCACTGATTTGGACCTTCGAACAGAACCTTAGTGACTCACCTGTGACATATAGACTCAAAACGGTGACTTATGGTACTAAATGTGCTCCATTTTCAGCCTTTAGATGCATAAAGCAAGTTGTATATGATGAAATACATAACTATCCTGAAGCTGTCAAAGCTGTTTTGTCAGACTGTTATAATAATGATGTCATCTCTGATTCATCAAACTTAGCACGGAAGTTGAAAAATCAGCTTATACAGCTTTTCCATAGTTGTGGAGTGACTTTGCATAAGTGGAAATCTAATTCCCCTGAACTGTTGGATAGCCATTTTCATTCTCCTCCAAAAGTGATAATGTGGTTAAAACTTTAGGTGTTACACGGAATTCTCAGAAGGATGAATTCAGCTTTAAAGTCTCAATAAAGGCGAAATCATCATATACCAAAAGGTACATTTTATCTATAATTTCCAGACTTTATGATCCCTTAGGATTGATTGGTCTAGTAATCACCAAAGCCAAGATATTTATACAGAAATTATGGGTTCAAAAACTGAGTTGGGATGAAGCACTTTTCGCAACTATTGCTTATGAATGGCAACAAATAGTTTCAAATTTAAAGATTGTGGAAAACATAAATATTAATCGTTGCATCCTCTCCAATCAGCAAGATTTCACTCATTGGATATGCAGATGCTTCGGAAGCCGCTTATGGTGCAGTTGTCTGCTTGAACTGTGTCGCTACTAGCCAGCAAATCTCGTATGGCTCCATTGAAAACCTTATCTATTCCAAGTTTGGAACTTTGTGCATGTTTGTTATTGCCTCATCTGATTTCGAAAGTTAGCAACTCATTGAAGATGTATTTAGATGACATCATTCTGTGCACTGATTCAACGATAGCACTGTCATGGTTGAAGACTTCTCCTCATCTTTCGAAGACCTTAGTTGCAAATAGAGTCTCCAAAATCCAAAGACTAGTAGAGCCGCGACACTGGAAGCACGTATCCTAAGCAAAAAATCCTGCAGATCTGATTTCCTGTGGTGCTTATCCTCATGAACTTGTGATATCTTCTTTGTGGTGGAATGGTCCTGAACAGAGAGAACTTACTGATGCTTCTTTACTTGAACTTAACAAGACTCTCATAGATTCTCCTGCTTATCATGCTGAACATAAAAAACATTTACACATTAATTTGAACTGCAATTTAAACTTGTTTTGGAATACCCTTTTTGAATCAACAAATATTTATATTAAACTAATTAGAATCTCAAGTCTTATTTTCAAGTTTCCCTCCAATCTGAAAGGTCCAATGAAGAAAACAGGCCCCATTAGTAGTAGTGAGTTTCAAGATGCGGAAATGCACTTGATAAAAATGGTTCAGGTAATAGAATTTGCAGAGGAGATTAAATCACTTCAAGATCAGAGAGTAATCAAAAGTCAGGTAAAAACTTTAAATCCAATTTTGAGATGGAAAAGATATTATTACGTGTGGGCGGTCGCTTAACTCATGCCACAATTAATTATGATTCTAAACATCAAATTTTATTGCCAAAAAAATCATAAGCTTACTAAGCTAATATTTATTCATTATCATTTGAAAAATTTTCATGATGGTCCTCAAGCATTGTTACATTTTGTTAGGGAAAGGTTTTGGCCCATTGGTGGCAAGGTCTTAGCTAGAAAAACAATTCACGAACGCTTAATTTGTTTTCGTCATAAACCTATCATTTCAGATCAATTAATGGCCGATTTACCTCCTGAACGTGTAATTCCAAATCTCCTTACGAACTGGAGGAAACGGCGTTAGCCAAAGTCCTCATCTCCTTTCTTCTTGCTTAAAAGCAAGATTGCTACAGAATTCCAAATATAACCTTTCATAACACAGGCTTGGATTTTGCTGGCCCTTTTCTAATCAAATATAGAAATCAAAGGAAAGATAGTTTACATAAAGTTTATATAACAACATTTGTTTGCTTAGTTACAAAAGCGATTCATTTAGAATTTGATTTAACTTTACTGCATGTTTAAAACGATTTTTCTCGCGTAGAAGTAAAAGCTCATGTCTATTTAGTGACAAATTAATGTTGTAGAACCTCAAATTTTAGATGTGTCAGAACGCAGATTGTCAAGATGGCAAAAATTAAATAAAATGATACAGATTATATGGAAACGATGGATAACTGACTATCTTAATTAATTGCAACAACGAAAGAAATGGTATTTTTCAAAGGACAATCTAAAGAAAATACAATGGTTATTATTAAAGATAATCAGTTACTCCACTTAAAAGGTTATCAGGAAGAATCGATCAGACCATTTCTGGTAAAGATGGTAAAATACGAATAGCAATCCTTAACACAAAATTCGGTGTAATTAAAAGGCTAATATAAAAAAATGTGTTCATTGCCAATTGATGATAATTACAAAGATTAAGTTCCATTGTTAATAAAATGTATAAACTGTTTTTTTTATTATACTTATATTTTAGTAATTTTGATGGAAAAATTAAAAAATTTTTCAATGTTTGAAATGTTGATATACTTACCATAATTATTGTATAAGGTATTTCTCCTGCCTTCTTAAGGCCCGACCACACGAGGACGCTCCCGAGGTAGTTGACGTAACTTTTTTGACGCCGGCGTAAATTCGCGTGACGCAGAAGACGTAAAACTGAGTACGCTCCTGTTCAGCTTTTTCGCCCGCAACGCGCGCGTATATCCAATAGCCGACCGAGTTCTTATCACGTGTCGTAATCAGAAAACCTTCTTGCTTATCCGTTTCAATATGGCGTCAGAACCACACAGAGATGAGTTTTTGCTTAGAAATATAACTGTATACAGTAATAAAATAATCAGCATTGTTCACGCCATCTTCAGATTTCTCAAACCGTACATATTGGTATACATTTAAAATTCTCATTAAAGGGGAAAACTGTATATTTATAAAGCAATGATCCCAGCAGTATATCCATATGCTTCACCTATTTATAACACCGTAAGTAATAGGAACCTAAATAAATTACAGTTTCTACGAAATCAAAGTTTCTGCCTTACAAAATTCTCCTTAATTATTATAGATATTGTCTATATCATGTGTAATAAAAAGCTCTATAAATATAACAATATTAAATACACCAAAAACTAACTTCAGCAATATAACAACTTCTAAGATAAAGCAGTTGACTGTGAAAGAGTATTCAATAAAATACAATTACGAAATTTTGGAGGAAAGTTACAACTTGTGTCATACAGCAATCATTTATTGAAGTTTAATTAAATTACCTTTGTAGCGACTTCTACTTGTTACATTATTTTTCACAAAAACTGCTATCACAGATAGTTGAGTGGTTAGCGCGCTGCTTTGGTGGCGGAGGAATGGAAAGGTGGCAAGTTCGAGCCTCACCCGTAGATGCTGTTCAGTTAGCTTTTCTCAATTTGAAACGTGTTTCTTATATTTAATCATGAATCATTGTATTATTATTTTACCTATTATTATTGTTTTCATTTCTTATTTTATTCATTATTATTATTGTTTTTAATTTAGTTTAAAAATGTGCAGTGCAAATAGAAATCCTTATGTAATAATATATCTGCATCTCTTTATCATATATCATCTATAAATTCCCTCTTTATTTTTACTTTATTGCATATTTTATCATGCACATAATTTCTCATAAACTGTCCAAAGTTTGAACCTCATTCTAAATTCAAAAATAAATAAAATAAAAAAAAGACCAAGGGAGGGGGAGTTAAAAAAATATGAAGTTGGTTTTATTATATGGTGGATGGTGTAAATAAAGAGAATTAAGTAATTTAATTCTCTTTATAATAATGTATTCCAAACCAATTTTATAAATCCTTTTTAAATAGGATATAGAATCTGCAAGTCTGTCAAACTGGCCGATACTCATCCTGAAGGAATTAAAAAACAAGTAATATACCCCCTCCAAAAAAAATTAAGTAAATTCCTACTTAGGTCCACAAAGAAAAATTTAAAAAATACAAACAGAATTTTTTAAAACTTAAAAATTTTAATATGTGAAAAAGCTGTATTAACATCAAGTGTCATTCACTACAAGTTTAAAAAATTGTATTTGAACTTGAGTGGATGAATAAAAAGCATTTTATGTACTGAAAATTTGAACAAGATATAGGGAGAGTGTGAGCTAATTGTAGGAATTTAATAATTCCGGATATTCCTTTCGCAAACAAGGCAGTAAAAAAAAAATCTCTTTGAACAGGTCGCTCTAAATAAATCTTTCGGACCCATTCTTGCCATTTTTTTGCGGTTTTGTATCTGTTTAATAATTGCACTTAATAGTAAAGTTTCAGCTGTAAAAAAAAATCATCTGTTATTTATTTTCGGACAACTTGCCGCAAACATACAGAAGAACAGCGAAGTAATAAGATACAGCTCTGTTGACGCTATATTACAGCGTCACGTGATTTTTGCGCAAAATAATTCTATTGGTTAAACGCACTCTTCGCAAGCGTACTCGTTTGGACGCTTTTACGCTGGTAACGTAAAAGCGCGTTCGTCAGCTACGTTTCGAGCGTACTTGTGTGGACGGGCCTTTAGCGAGCCTTTGTGGTGTAGTGGTCTGCACGCTCAGCGTGTAATTGAGAGGTCCGCGGTTCGATTCACGACGAAGGAGATTGCTCATTTTTCATCTCTCCGGCTTTTCCAAAATATACCTAATGTCTCTATAGTGGCGCCCGAACTAAAAGGGGTTGGATGATGATTCTCCTCACACAGGATTTGGCGATTGGGTTCCCTAAAACCCCAGTCGCCCTTTAAAAGGGAGAGTATATAATAAGGTATTTCTCCCGCCTTCTTAGCGAGCCTTCGTGGTGTAGTGGTCTGCACGCTCAGGGCGTAATTGTGTGGTCCGCGGTTCGGGGAAATCGTTGCTAATTTTTCATCTCTCCTGCTTCCAAAAAATACATAATGTCTCTACAATTGAAAAAAAATTGTAAATGTTCAAACTTTATCAAATTCTCTGAATTGTTTATTTACATTTTGTAAATTATTTACTAACATTATGTCTTTTGTTACTGTTTAAAAAATGAATAGCTGAATTGTTAACATTTGATATTGAATTGTATGCTTAGATTTAGTTTGCATATCATAGATATTGCAACGTGGGGCGGTGTGTTGCCTCCTATGGGGCAATAAAAGTTATGTATAGCCCATTGTTTCTGCCCAACTTCAATTAGTTATGTACAGCGCATTGTTTCTGCGCAACTTCAGTTTCAATTCGGGCTGAAGCATACATGTTTTGATCCCGTATGGTCGGGAATTTATTTCCATTTCGATTTAGTTATGTTACAGTTCAAAAAATGAAACTGGTTGTTGTTGTTGCAAAGTTGCCTTAGAACAGCTTTAGTACAGCCCGCCCAGAATTTTAACCAAAAATATCGCCTGGAATGGCGGTAAATGATATGATGTGGCAACCCACACCGGTTTACAAGCATGTGGTAACCCACACTATTCGGCAAACGCACGGAGTACAAAGGTGCGAAGTTGAATTTTTTTCAATCAGCCCAGTAGAACGGGAGTTATAGAACTGTCCTTTTTTTGCGCAGTGTACATACCAACTATGAAAAATGTAACGCTCATATGTATTACTACCCAGCGCAGGAAAACCTGAAACCAAATGTGAATATGAACTCTTCGCCGTGCACTGAAGTAACGGAAGCTATCTACACGGAAGCATCCAAAACGGAAAATGGTGCAGACAGTGGCATTTGCCATCCGGAGAATATCATCCTTAATTAGAAATGGACGCGCAGGCTCGGATTCAACAATTCCGTTTTCCAAGCGGAACTAATTGCCCTGCATATTGCTATCTGCTGTGCAAGTGAACATGCGCCAAATGCTATGATTTTTGGCGCCTCGGCGTCTAGCCTTCAGGCCATATCAGATACAAGTAGCAGAAGCCTATTGGTACATGATATTCGCCACCTTTTGTTACAAATTCCTACTCCTAAACGTTCTACTCTAGGTTGGGTTCCAGCCACCAAAGGTATTACAGGAAATGAACTAGCTGACAATCTGGAGAAGCAGGTAGCAAGCAACGTCCAAGATGAAGTGATTTCAACTCTCCTCCCAACATCATATCTTAAGCGGATCAGGTTGGAGTACATGCTCAAGAGGTGAAAGGAGAGATGGCTCATAGCCAGCAAGGGTTGCAGCGCGTTTCTTTTCTTTACAAAAGTAGCAACAGAGTTACGCATCAACTCCGCTTTACTGACACAATATCTCTCTGGACATGGTCTATTCCCAGCATATTTGCCCCGCTTTCAGCGCAGTTACAGATCTTTGCGTATGCGGTAGGGAAGGAACAGCGGACCATTACGTATTGGATGGCCCACAGACTTCAGGATACCACCTTAAAAAACAGCTTCCACAAACTTGTCAGCGTGGCCACTAACATTAGCAGTACCAGATTTACACAAAATAAAATTACCTCAGTCATTGTATATTGTGCCACTACCTACTCAGCCATGACAAGCTATATGCAGCTTGTCTCAAACACGCCCACAACGTTAAGCTTTTTACAAGAATAGGAGTGCAGCGGCACATTCCCCCTATACTCAATGTTGTTAATTATATCTAACTTTTATCTGTACATAATTGAGTATTAATATCTATATTTCCAAATTCATTCTTTGTTTATCAATTGCCCATGTGTTTAAATATGTCCTCCTGCATTAGCTTATGCCCAGCTGCAATTTAACTTACAACGCCGGTACAGTTTTGTCTCTACCTGATTGCTCAGAGTGACTTGTCTGCTCAAGTCTTCTGCAAAATAAAGTGTACTGTCATCTTTAAATAAGTTCCAAACTACTTTGGGTCAGTTCATCAGTACCCACCTCATTGTCACAGCCCTAATATCTTCTGACGAACTGGCATCTACACTCCATATGATTTCGGTCGGAGGCCAACCCGAGCGGCGAGCTCAAGAAGTTGAGGATGATCAAAGATGTTGACGCTAAACTTGATTTTCATATTCCTAATAACTAAATGTAAACTACGATTTTATGTTTCTATTGTAAAATTCTTCACAATATATTTTTCAGTTAACAGATAAAGATTTTGAGAAATTTTTAAATAAAAATGACCTTATAGTTTTGAACGAAATCAGTTGCTGTTCAGAATATACCTTTATTTTCTAGTCACAGTTTTTATAGTATTTTATTTGCTTATCATTCACATAGCTTTTAATATTTTATTTGATTTAATTAGTGATCACGTATTATGATTATTTTAAATTATTCTTGGATATTGTAAAATTTTCTTAGCATAGGGCTTCATAGCAGCTAAAGCCCTAAAACTTAAATTAAACCTTGAGTGTCATAGAATATTCATTATATTTTCTGCACTTCATTACGATCGAAAGAATATTTGAGATTTTTTTCTGAAGAGTAGTTTCTGCCGTCTATTCACTTTCACAATTCTATACAGCTGCAGAATTAGGGTTGAAATGGCTAACATAAATTAGAATCAAAATCGTTGCGAAATGTCCTCGGAAGAGTTGTGTTTACCTGATTATTCTCTCCTATAAGGCTCACTCCAAGGATGAACTACATAGGCAGTTATCATGTAAGGATGAATTTTTCGGAGAGTTCCAGCCAAGCTGCAAATAGGACCATGGTCTTGTACTATTTACATTATCTACCCTACGTACGTACTGTGGCCATAGTAAGGTGCTGGCCTGTCCTAATAAACAACTTTAGGCTTAGAATTCGATGACATACGGATCCGAAGTACGGCGTCTTTCAGCCTGTTTACGACTGTGTAAGGACCATCCCAAAGCGAGTATAGTTTAGGAGAGAGTCCTTTCTGTCGAATCGGATTCCACAACCATACTTTGTTTCCTTCGTTGAATCGATGTCCTGGAGCTCTCGTGTCGCATTAGGTCTTCATTTTCTCCGTCGCTAAGCTGAATTGCCTCGTGCAAAATTGTTTATCACTGCAAACGAGGCCTGGAGATCTTAAATGTACTTCTTAAGCGATGAAGGCGCGTCCAGAGGGCGGGCGAGCAAGATATCACACAAATGTCACGACCGAAGAGTATCTGGGAAGGGGAAAAAGCCCATAGTCTCGTGTACAGCACTAGGATAAGCCAGTGAAAACAGGGGTTACTTCTTGTTTCAGTCTTGTTGGTTTCTGGAAACCACCAACGAGAGGTTATTAAGGATAGTTCGATTTAACCTCTCTACGATGCCGTCTGACTGGTGATGTAAATGTTTCGTTTGAGTTTTGTCATGCTGAGTAGTTTGCAGTTCTTTAATTATAGCCGATGCAATATTTCTTCCTTTATCGGAATGTAACTAAATAGGCCGTCCAAACCAGGAAAACCAATGCTATATTATTGAGTCTGCTACCGTGACAGCCTCTTGATCAGGAATAGGATACGCTTCAGGCCACTTGGTAAAGTAATCAATGATAACGAGGATGTATTTGTTGCCATCAGCAGTTCCTGACAGAGGTCCCAGGTTGTTAAATGCGATATGTTCAAAAGACGCTTCTACCTTGTTACGCTGCAGCGTGCCTGGGCTGCGTCTCTTCTGTCCTTTCCGACCCGCAGAGGCATAGTTAGAATGGCACCACTCTTGCACGTCATTCTTTGTATTACTCCAGTAGAAGAGTTCTCGAGCTCTCTGCTTCATTATACCGATGTGGTCTCGTGTAGGGCTGCTATTTAGTTCTTTGAGAACATCCCAGATCCGGGAAGTACTCGTATTAGCTGCCATCAGAAAGCCTTTCCATCATCCGATTCGAATTTCTTGGACAAGGCGCCGTTTCGAATATGGAGTGAGTCCCAGTGAGTCCGATATTATTTTGTCATAGGAATATAGATCTAAATGTCCTGCCAGGTAGGTTTTCTGTTTGAAGACTCCATCAAGAAAATTATGGGTTTAAATGTCGCCGTCATCTAGCTGGTCTTTCCTGGCTCCTTTGTCAATCCATGGGTCACGATCAGCCGATGTTGAAGTCGTAACGTGTCGCGCACACGGATTCAGGAACTGGAATTCCGCTTTGACACTGGAACAATATCGGCAGCTTTCTGGGTAGAGTCTTCTAAACAAGCTAACTTACTTCTAAAATTTCGGCATTTTCATGTGATGGTCCCTTTCAATGACGGATGTTATGTCACCAGAGGCTGAATGCAGTTTGTTGTTTTTAAAGTCCAAGGAAAAATTGTACTTTCTTAGAAAGTCCAATTCAAGTATGCAAGTATCTGTACTATCTACCACTTACGCCGTGTGATATTAGGTGGCACTTCCAAACTTGATGCTTAAGTTCCACTTTCTATCAATTTCGATTTTATTACCAGATATAGTTTGAAGGGTAACGCAGGATGGCGCCCAAATTTAAATTGTTGAGTTAAATCTTTTCGAATGATGATAACATTGGCTCCTGTGTCAATGGTCATATTGCAAGGAACTCCATTAATATGCCTATTGATGAATAGTCCATTACTGCTGTCACTATTGCAGAAATCTGAAGCACTTTAAAATTGCTTCTCATTATTTTTCAAATTCCGTTTCGCGAGATGGCCACTAATTTGTTTCCTGCGCCGTTGCTGGAAAGTGGTCTTACTTTCCGTGTCTTAGGGTGTTCTGCAATTTCCTCTTTACGTGGCCTTCAGCAACGCAGTTCCAGCACTACAAGGCTGGTTTTTGTAATTCCTCTTCCTTCTCAAGGCACTGACTTGTCTGATTAAATCCTTTGTCTTATTTTCCGTGCGCTGGAGTGTTCTGCAGTTCCTTCGCACGTAGCCTTCAGGATGAAATTTCCAATACTTTACAATCAGTTTCTAGTAGGCGCTCAATCCCGGAACGAATTCTATTGTTTGCTGGAAGAGTCCAAGATTTGTTGGTATGGTACCTGAAAGTAGGGATGATCTAAGAGAAGAAAGGAACAGGGATTTTGAGTATACGGAATTTCAGTCGTTCCGGAACTGAGCGCCTACTATGAACGGGCTCCTGCTTTGTAAGGGTAGCTAGGGTTTCGTTAGTAAGTGTATTATTTATTATTCTTATTGATTGTCTGCCCTTTTTTTTTTACAGTTACAATTTTCTACAATAGCTAAAGTAAATAAAAACTTTACAGTTACGTATTGTAACTTCATGTAATACTCTGTTACTTTACCGCAATAAGAGTTCTAATAAATATTAAATTTCGTTGGAATAAACAAAATTACGTAATTTGGCCAAAACGTTATGCCTTTAAGCAAATTTTAAATAAGCATACAATTTTACATTGCAAACACGTATTACTCTACGAAATATACATATTTTTTTATTTTGTTTCACAAATTGATAAAAATTAATCTGTCCTTAAACAAAATGTTCAATAAAAATGGAGCATAAAAATAAGCAGTGAAACTCCTTCCACGGTTCAAGAATAAGTCAGCGAGCATATACCTTTTTCCCCTGGTACCCACTGAAAGCCATTCCACGATCTAATTATTTCCGTTGGAAACCATTGCGGAACTTTTCCTTTCTATTTCTCTCACCTGCGTATATTGAACTTGCCCAGCTAACAAAAGCAGGCTTTCCGAGATTGACGGTCTAGTTCAATTTCTTCTCTCTCCTATTCCGTATCAAAGCATTCACTTGTCTGGAATAAAGCGTCTAGACGAGTCAACTACTTGATCCACTGGCTCCTGGACTTGAGAGCAGTTCTGATTGGGTGGCGGTTTCTGCGAGTTACTAGCTAGGCTGCCTAGAATTTTATGGCGCGCATTAGAGCACTTTTTAAATCCTTGACATCCGCCATCCCGAGAGCTCTCTGCATTTCAGGATCCCGGATGTCACCGAATAAGTACTGCAAGGTCAGGATTTCCCTTGTTTCTGTCGGACACTCCGAAAAGGCAAGATGAGACAGCCTTTGAACAGCTGTGGCAAGTTCATGGAGTGTTTCCGTGGGATTTTCTCTCTGGTTTTCGGGAAGAGTTTGAAAGATATCCGCGGCGTCTGCTCTCAAAGAAGCGGCGAGATGACAAGCCTTAGCTTAGGAATCCCATCGGTTCGCCTCCACCACTATAGAAAATTGTGTCTTATACACTTGCCATGTGGACAGCTTCAGAGACGGAGGAGTAGGCATGGGTAAAAATTTATAACCATTAGTATTGCTCCCTAACATCGCTACGAAATTTTTCAAGGTTTCAACTTCTTGGCGACCGCAGAAACCGTCATCAATTTGTTGTTGGACGGTAGAAACACTTCGTACGATTCGTCGCTCCACTGCAGAAACTTTACGTCAACTCTTCCGTCAAAGAAGACCAACTCTATTTCCAGCAGCGTCTATACTGCTCTTCCATAAGCTGAACTTTTTTCACTATTATCCAGGTAATTCCTATTTTGATTTCTTCTTGACCTGCTTCAATCTTTTTTTGAACGGCTTTTATTTCTTTCTTAATGGATTTTTGACCAAAATTCATGTCTTCTTAAACGGATTAGACGGTACCTTCTATCTTTTCTTGGAATGCAGCAAAGTCAGTCATCAATTGTCTCCATCGCTCTTGTCACAGGCATTCGATGCCACTTCTGACACCAAAGCGTGTTGCTTGCGTACGGGTCTGTAATAGATTAAATGCTCACAGATCTGATGATAAGTTAATAAAATGTTTTCTTCTCAAAAGAAACACTTCAAAGTTCTGGAATTTGCCACAGAAATTCTTGGACACGTGTTTCACAGTATCACAGGGTACAATTTGTAGTTATCGGGTATTTCTCCCGCCTTCCTAGCGCGCCTTCGTGGTGCAGTGGTTCTGCACGCTCGGCCGGTATTCCAGAGGCCAGTGGTTCGATTCACGGCGAAGGCGATTGTTCATTTTTCATCTCTCCGGCTTTTCCAAAAAATACCTAATGTCTCAACAGTCGCGCCCTAACTAAAAGGGTATTGGATGATGATTCTACTCACTCCGGATTTGGCGATTGGGCCTCCTAAACAACCCCGGTCGCCCTTTAAAAGGGGGAGTATATGGGGTATTTCTCCCGCCTTCCTAGCGTGCCTTCATGGTGTAGTGGTTCTTCACGCTGGGCCGGTATTCCAGAGGTCCGTGGTTCGATTCTCGGCGAAGCTGATTACTCATTTTTCATCTCTCTGGCTTTACCAAAAAATACCTAATGTCTCTACATAGTTACACTTCAAACTACTAAGAACGTTAAAGCGCTCTAAAGAGAAAGCTAACTCGGATATATCTCAGTTCCCGCGAAACTAACCACTCGCAACAACAATATTACACAACTGAGAGCAGATGCTTTTTCTTCGGCCCTAAATAGTTTTCAACTGGCTGCCAAAATATTTATATTAATTTCTGCTTCTCGAAATTACTGGAAAGCAATACGAGGGTGAAATTATGGTTACAGATAATACAGTCAATTAGCTTTATTCAATTTCGATACATATTTCGGTGATACAGGGATCGGAAGAAAATGTCGCCAGGTTCGATTTCTTGCTAAATTTGGTGACAAAATAAGTTGCCAAAACTGTTGTCAGCTTAGCGATATATCGCCAAATTACCGAGACACCCATTTACTCAATCTTAAATGTAGTTGCCCCTGTATTCAAATAGTCTTTTTACTTTTTTGACATATTTAATAAAAATTTTATAAAAAATTGGTTTGATTCGATTGAAATCCCATATTTAATATTTCATAAATATACAAGTATGTTTTCATATTTTGTTGACTGTGGAAGTGGTATAAGTCCATTTAAGGTTATCAAAAGTATAAATTTCTTTTAATTAATACTTTAAAAATGATAACATTATAAATTTGAATCAATTTAATATTCTAAAAACATAAATTGAGCATATTAACATATACCAATATTTTTCAAACCATTCAAATACAAATCTTTAAATATCTTTATATAACATAAAATAGACTTACACTGCTTTCAAAGAAAATGGCTCATAATTTAATTTGAAAGAAAGTTGATCAGAATTTGCTGAAAAAACAAAGTAATGTATATTTCTTCAAGTGTTTTAAAAATCAGTAAAAATATAATTTAAAAAATGAAAAGTTTATTTTAGTTAAAAAAGTTTCAACTATTTAAAAAATTTCTGAATTAACTTATTTAAACAGAATTTTAATGATTATTCTAATAATAAATCTTGGTACTTTTCCGTTTCACCGGCGCAAATCTCGCCAAGCAGACTTTATTGGCGACAACATACAGTATACACATAAAAAATATTTAAAAAATTTTAGTTTTAAGAATTTTTTATTTTGAAGGCATAAACATTTTAATATCGCTTAAAATTTTATAAAAAGCCAATAAATAAAGACAATACATTTATAAAAAGACACTAATTTAAGAATTTACTATGTTTCATGGTTCAACATCCTGATTCGCCGGTTCATATCACGTGACCCCAGCGATCTCATCTCACGCAAACTATTCTACAAAAATCTAATGCTCTCAGTAATTATCTACATTAATTTCAAGTTAAATCTTAATTTGGAACACAAGTTTAAATGCAAGAAATATTTTAATTCGTACGAATAGCTTACTCAGAAAATTTGGAAAACTGCAGTGCTTTACTTCGCTAATGCATTCTCATTAGAATGGATGAATTTAACCCTTGACTTTAACTTTTCTATATTTTCGGCTTCGGGTAAGCGCTGTGATTGCATCCTAATTGACTTAATTACCGAAAATGGCCTTAGACATAAAACTGAACTATCTGATAAAAATTCTATGTAATTATATGTCAGTATTAAATTGAATTATTGTCAGTATTTAATTATCAATCTGATAAGAAAAAGCTGCGACTTGTTTTGAAAATGAGGCGTAAAAGGTTACCAGCGAGAATATTCCGTTTGGCATCGGTTGTACCATTATTGGCGACTTTATCGCTTGCGCCGGCAAAACGGAAAAGTACCTAAATCTTTTGTGTTTATTGAGTCAATTTATTTCCTAAATTACTAAAGTATTTTTTGAATGTTTTCAAAGTTTTAAGAAATTATTCATTCACATGAACATTAATTCTAAAATTGTATTCCAATAATTTACAATAATAAAAAAATTAATTAATAACCTTTATTGGCACTCGACAGAATTAGCAACCCTAAGAGTGACAGAAACACAAACAAATATAAATTATAATTACATAAAATTAACTGAAGTATGTATTACATTTTTGTAATTTTGCAGATACTTCCAATTACTAATATAGTGAGGAGCTCAGGTGTTGTGAATATCTATTTAAAATGCCATATTACATTATTAAATTCTGCTTCAATAGTTATCAGTAAAATAAATTAATCAAGCATTGCAGCAAAACACGATTTCTGTAGTAGTTTTGGTTATTTCCTTCACGTTTAGAATATTTCAAACCTTAAATAATGAAATAGATCTCATTTGAAGAGCAACTGTTATGTTCCCCAAAAGCACAGAAAAGTCGCAAAGAAATGGTTGAATTGCTTGATATATCCAGGACTTTACGAATTGTGGATATAATATTTTACGTTGACTATGTTGATTCATTAGTGCAGTGGTTCTTAACCTTTTTGAGCCGCGACCCAAAAAAAGTCAATATTTTTTCATTGCTTTATTTTAGAGCATATTTGTAAAAACCTTTAATCTTACAATGATGACTTATTTAACTTACAAATTTTTTATTTTTTTTTATAATAATAAAGTTAAACGAAAGTACTTTTGATCCAAGAAAAATTTAATAAATAATCAAGTGTTTTTAATATTTTTACTGACCAAACTAAATAAATTTAAAACTTTTTAAAAATAATTGAAATTTAATCTTATAATAACATTTTATACGCTTTTAAAGAGAACCTTGTGCTTGAATACATTTTGAAAGATCTGCAAACCTGGGTTGAATGCTTGTCAAGGAGCACCTTAAATCTATTTCTGGATTTAACTTGTTCCGGTGGTTGTTTTTGATTACACAGAGAGCCGAAAAACCAGCCTCACACATATATGTTGTTGAAAAGGGCAATAATACTTTTAGGGCTTCTTTAACAATTATTGGCTTTTCGGTTTTTAGATTTAACCAGAAAGCACATAAAGATTGAGTGTTTTTGTAAAAATTGTATCGAAGTGCTTGGTCACTTTGAATTTCTATTAATTGTTCTTGAAATTGATTAATATTAACAAATTCCTCATGCAAATCACTTACGTCAAAATCAAATGGCATTCGAACCCAATTATATTTAAAAACATCGTCTGCAGGAAAATACCGATCAAAGTCTGCTATTAGTTTTTCTAAATGATTGATAATAATTTTCTGTATTTCAAAATCTGTGATATTAATATTCTTGTCTTCAACAAGTAAATTAAGAGTCGGAAATGAAGCAAGTTTCTTTACTTCAACCTTATTTCTCCATAATTTGAGTTTATTTTTAAAACATGTAATTTTTTCAGTTAATTCAATAATAGTATGATTACGTCCTCGCATAGACGTATTTAGATTATTTATTTCAAACAAAATATCTGCCAAATAAAGCAACTTGAGTAATCCACTTCAACTCGGAGAATTTAGATGCTAATGGGTGTTTCTTTTCTCTCAAAAAAATTCGACTTCTGTCCGCAATGATAATACTCTTTGAACAACTTTGCCCCGGGACAGCCATCTAACTTCAAAGTAATATAATAAATGTTCGTATTCTGCACCAAATTCTGAACACAGTTCGCGGAAAATTCTACAGTTAAGAGCTCTTGATTTTATAAAATTGACTACCGTAACAATTTCATCTAAAACGATACTTAATTCGGGCGAAAAATTTTTTGAAGTAAGATTTTGTCTATGTAAAAAACAATGAACCGATAAAATTTGTGAATTCATTTGTTTTGCTCTTGTCGAAAAACCCTTTTGAGATGCTGTCATGGCAGCTGCACCGTCGGTGCAAATACTGAAACACTGATTCCAATTTAATCCTTCTTCTTTAAAAAACGAATCGACAATGAGAAATATATCTTCACCTCTAGTTTTTGTTGACATTGATTTGCAAAATAAAAAATCCTCCTGTACATCTGTTAACTCTGGATACTGCACGTAAACCATTAGTTGAGCATCGTTACTTACATCTGTCGTTTCATCCAGTTGAATACTAAATAAACCCGCAATTTTTATAGCAGAAATACGTTGATTCTTAATATCAAACGACATATCATTAATTCGTAAACGAATTGTATCATTTGATAATGGTACCTTTTGTAATTTCTTTGAAATTTCATCTCCGCACATGATACGTGCATGTCAATGGCAGCAGGTTTTATAAGTTTTTCAGCAATATTATGGGGTTTCTTTTGTCTTGCAATATGCCAAGCCACATAAAAAGAAGCAAGTGTAACTTGTTTGGTAGAAATTAGAAAACTATTACTACTTGGTGCATCTAAACGCTGTCTTTTTAAATAGGCTTCTTTTCTTTCGAAAAAAGTACGATCTTTTCCCTCAAAGGAAAAATTTTTATGTTTTGCATCAAAATGTCTTTTAAGTTTGTTCGGTTTCATCGATTCATTACTTAGTATTTCACTGCACAAGACGCATTGCGGCTTGTTCATTCCTCCATCATAAATGCAAGTAAACCCTAATTCTAAAAATGCTTCCTTGTATTCACGTTTTGCCATTTTAGGGTGATTACAATTTTACAATACGCACTGCAGCTTGATCACTCCACTTTTAATAAACAGACAAAAATTGTTTCTAAAATGCTTGTATTCACGTTTCATGATTATTACACATTCCACTGTTATTCACAACATAATACACAGAAACGAGTTTTTGACAAAGAACTTGCAGCGGAGTGCAACTTTTTTACGTAAATATCATTAATATGCAAACAGAAATTAACAGAATACAATTTTCCATTATTACTTCTTTATTCACACGAGTTAAATCGATAATATCTGCTTACATGTTTACAACCAAAGGAAATTCCCCGGTTTCTTAAAAGTCGAAGTAAAAGTAGCTGATTGAAAGCGCTTTTAATTTTTACCAAAAGGTGTCACTACCGGAGAATGACTACAACCTTATTGTGTGTTACCTACAACCTTATTGTGTCTGCGCGCACGTAAAGCAATGGCGTGAGTATTACCAACACCTCATAGAAGAAAGCTATAAGACAGAAATTGGATGTCACTTCTAGAAGGCCATTCGCGAAGAGCGGTAAAAACAATGCATTGTTTTAGAGAATAACTTGTATTAGAAAAAAACTCTTCTAGTAGGTGTTGGTATTACTTATTTTTGTATATTAAAAGTTTTTTTTAATTTGACTTAGCGCGACGCAAAAAATATGCTTCGCGACCCGGTTAAGAACCGCTGCATTAGTGCACAGATTTCATTACCATGAAAAATATTTTATCTATTGCATTTAACTCCCTATTATACAGCAATTATATTGCCACTGCTTTGATAAGCATAAATCTTTCTACCTATAAATAAAAATTTTATTTTATTTTAGAATATAGTATATAACACATAACAGCTTTCAAAATATGCATTAATTTTTATGTTAATGGTGAGGCTTCCTGATAACATCAAACAATTTCTAGACAGACAAAATTTAAGCATATATTTCTTACTGTGTACTATGTTGTGCCCTTAATACTCTTGAAAGCTAATTTGAATACTGATGTCAGAAATGAGTTCAGTGATGTAATCCTGATTTTGATCCTATGTGTCTTTCTTGACAGAAGTAACAGATATTCCAAAAATGTGTGATAAATTATATTTTGCATGTTGATGCCTTTTACTGTTTCAGTTTTTAGGTTTTAGTGAGAATAGAAATAACATTGTCTACAGCTTAAAATTTCAGTTACTCAGGACTGAATGTTTTCTTGATGCCAAAATAAATTTTTGGTTTTCAGAAATGTGGAATTTGATTTTGAAGTCAAAGTTAATGTTCTAGATGAACAATATCAGTTCTGCTACCCATTCCAGATTAGGGGTTAGACTACTGCAAAGCCACATTGTAATTTAATTTAGCAATAGCCACTTACCCACTCATTTTTAATTTGGGTATTTCCTGTCTGTATTCTAAAAGTAGAAATGACTTTTCTGGACTCTGTCATTTCTATAAATTAGTCTATGTCACGTGGCTTGCGTAATGCTGATGATGTAGCTAATTCAGAACCTGAACTAAAAAGTTTGAGAACTGAAACTTTCTCTTGATAAGCTTCTATATTGGATAATTGTGCACTTTTAGCTTCTACCTCTCTTCCCATAAAGTATTTAGATATCTGTTTTCTTCCTAACACAATGGTATCAAAAATATAAATATTCTTGAATAGGCATGATTAGAGTGCCAAGTAAATTGTGGCTGCAAATATCAATTGAAATGAAGTTGAATATTTAATCTTACTTGGCTAACAAATTTCCTCTTTACTATGGATCTACATTCTATGTCATCAACCTCACTGTCTCTTTCATCATAATGTCATAATGGTGTGGGTGGAAAATTCAACTATGAAATTAGAAAGTGTGTTAAAGAAATAAATCTTGTTTCCATGCTACAAATCTTGATGGAAAATTCATATCCCAACTGGATTTTGTTAAAATATCTATAAAATTAAAATAAATGTGCCTGCTTATCTGCAAGTTCGAAAGATCTAATGTTTAGTGAAAACAAAGTGTAGAATTTATTTTGGCCACCTCTAAAATATTCAGAAGGGGGGCAAAAGTGTGTTTTAAATCATCAGTGATTTAACACTTTAGAGATTCAGCATTACAGTGAGTTCGAGGTCGTCGATCTAAGTTTAATATGCTTTCAAATATGTGCGACAGAAAATTATCATTTGCTCTTCCACTTTTCATAAATAGCATTTCGTCAGTAAAAAACTCAAAATTACTATCTTTGTGTGAACTTACTAAGGCTTATTTACCAATGAAACAAAATTATTAAACATACTGCAGATTCTATATTTTGCATCTAACTCTGCTTAAAGTTTCTGCAGCGTGATTACGCTGTTTTGGCATAACATGAAATTATTGTTCAAGATATGAAGAATAAAAATTCAATGTTTTTAAATGGTTTTGAAAGCATGAATTTAGTATTTTTAATATTATTTGGTAATGCATTTTAATACCTTTTAATTCTGTTAAAAGGCATTAAATAGTAAATATTTTTCTTGGCCACGAAATAGATAATTTGCTTGTTCATTGATGCAATTAAATATGTTTTATAGAATAGCAAACTGCTGATAATTATTATTATTACAAATTTGAATACCTAATGCTGTTTTCTTCTGTTGGATTAACTGTATAGCATTACTGAAAGATTAAAAATTATATAATATTAGAAATTCGAATTTTGCAAATTCAGTTTAACAAATCAGAGTTTTCAGATTTTATTTAGGGATAGTTATTAACTTGATTGATCTATTTTTGTATTATTGTTTAAATATCTTTGAATTAATATTTTTTATTCTGAATCATTTAAACAATGATATTATTGTTTAAAAAATTGAATTCTAAGAATTTTCTGATTATTGTACAGGGTTTGTAGCCACATTTTAGTTAAAAAAATAAGCACCTATAAGCACTTTTCAAGCACATTTTAAGGAAAAAATAAGCACCTGTCTAATTACATTATACACAACTGCATAACCTTAAAAGAAAAATTAGACTTGCAATTTAAAAAATGAGCAATGCAATATTTATTAAGAGAATGAGCATTACCTCAACCATGGAAAACAATTAACTTTTTTTTTTTTAAATTTTAAATGACAGTTCAATTTTAAGAATTAGTTTACAATGAGAGAAAAAAAAACTATGCAGAACTAAACTATATTACCAGATTTAATGATGAAATTTCAGTTCAAAATATAGAAAATAAATACTAATAAGCCATATTAACTGTATTCGTTTGGCACCTAATAACAAATACAATTTATTTTTCCACTCATATTAATATTTAAATAATTTAACTTAAATCAAAATTCTGAACATTTTCTAAATTTTCATTGCATAACAGTTTGCCCTTAACATGTATTCCAATCACCAATCAAAGTAATTTAAGTAAAAAAGAGGCACATTTATGAAATCAGAAGACGGGAAATTGCTTCATGTAGTCACTCACCCTTTAACAGTAGAAGCTTAAATAACCCGCATACTCGGAAATTGCTGAATATTCCGGGTAGTAACTGGAAAAAGAGGTGTGGGGGAGATTGTAGCCGTTCTTTAGATTTCTCGGCTAAATAATGATTTTGACATTTCAGTATGTGCATCATATAAAAATAGACCAACGGAACTGAGAAATATTTTGCTTAGAAAGCACAGTAAAAACTCTTTGACGTGTTCATAAACAAATCTCAGACTGAACATCAAAATTAATTATTTCTGCAAAATACTGCAAACGTTATTGCGCAATACGTGCAGCATAATCTTCCACATGTGATATTACGCAATCGGAATCAACAGCTGCTGGTATTCGGAGAATAAGGAACTAAATAAAGGAAAAGAAAGAAATTTACTAATCTGGGGTGTTTCCGATTCTAATTTTCAACAGACTGCATTAAATTTCCGGAATAGAATCAATCTTCGCTTAGGTAGGGTAGACCGCAAAAACTTTTAGTCCTATTCAATCCAGATTGGACAGTGAAAAAAAAAAAAAAAAAAAAAAAAAAAAAAAAAATCCGCTGCTTCAAAATTAGAGATTTTGCAGAGAAAGGGGAGAACCACCCAACCTCCGTACTGTATAATGTATTGGAGGAGGGGGGGGAATTCTTTTGACTATTTGATTACTTTTCTTTTATTTAAGCCATTCCGAATATTATTCCTTAGAAAGCTAATCTGTGTAAAAACACACCCATTTTTTGGAAGTTTATCTATACTTCACCAGTTACTGCAACTATTATATTATAAATATTCATGCATATACTCATAATATAAGCATAAGGATCATAATAAACACAAATATGAACTGACCACGTGGAACGAGAATGCAAATTATTAAAATCTTGACAGAAATTCAAATATGTGTAGTATTTGGATGGGAGGAAAAGAATACCGAATGTACCGAATTTTCTACCGTTTTCGCAGTTCTTTGACCAATAGAACGACGTGCACCTGTCTGTACTCTCGCGCGCACCATAGGTTACCTTAATGCAGAGTAAGGGGGAAAGCAATTTCCGGGAGTATGATTCACCATCTGACGTTGCATAGTATAAGGAAGAAAAGTTGTTTATTTAGTTTCGGCTTTGGTACGGGGAAAAATGCTCGTTCATTAAAAAAAAAGGATTAAAAAAAAAAAGCACTAAAAGCAAAAAATAAGCACTAAAAACAAAAAATAAGGGCTGTAAAGAAAAAGTAAGCACCTATAAGAGCATTTTATTTTCAAATATAAGGACTTATAAGCACTTGTAAGGACTGCTACGAACCCTGTTGTAAGATTGTAGTGAATATCAACTTCGAAGGCACTCACATTATAATTTTCATATATAATTATTATTTTTATAATGGAGTCAAGTTAATTTTTTTATATAAATGGAATGTTTTAGTGCAGTTTGAAAGGCCATCTTCCATCAAATATAGAAGCTTTAATTAGGAATCTGAAATTTGTTTTATTATCGATTTCACATTTTGCAACACTTCAACGAATTTTTGATTAACAAACTCAATGATTTCAAACTGAGCAATGGCAAAACTGTATGGGAAAAAACATTTTTATCTCGAGAACGTGAGACTGTATCGAAAATTCTAATGATACGCTCATTTTAAAATTATTTTGCAATACTGCTGTTGAATTGAATTTTATAGTTTAAGTGCAAAGAACATTTAATAAATAAAGGTAACACTCAAAGGGTTAAAAAAAAAGTCCCTTTGAGTATAATGTAAAATCTGAAAGCTTTCAGATTTTTTAAAAATTTATTTTTAATAATTTTTTTGCTACCAACTTAATTTTATTAATAATTATTTTTGCACTGATCCTTATTTTTTTATTAATGATCTTGATCATTCACTAATGAATATTCAGCTACTGATCCTTCAATTATCACTCACCCCCAAGGAATACGGGGATCCCCTGCTTTATAAGACAAAAGCAATTTAAACTGATAATGATAAATTTCTTTTTAGTACTTGATACAAAATATTTAAAAAAAAAAAAAAAATCTAGTGAATACCATTATACTGCTACAATTAAATGTGTGATTTTTAATGATATTATTGGGTTATTTGCCTTTCTCTCATCCCTGAACTCTTACACATTGACTGTCAAATCCTGAGACAAATTTTGTTTCACCAAAGCAATGTACATTAGGCCATTATTTTTCAGTCAAGGCAGCATGCTGATGATACCACTTTAATAATGTTCACTTAGTACTCAGAGAGCCACAAATTCTATGATGCCTAGTCAGTCCTTTGATATTTAACTTTTACTTTGTGTTATGAGTAAATACCAAATTTTCTGTTGGTCTAGTAACTACATTTGGCCAACATTGTAATGTACTAAGGCTATTCAAATGCAGCCCGAAGATGACCTGACATACAATTCTAGATAACTGTTCTGCTTTTTGGAACAGTTTCTGAAAATGAATACTAACAGAGTGCCCATTAAACACACACACACACACACACAGAAAAAAAAGAAAAAAAAAAAGTTTAATGGACTGTTCTATGGAAAGCTTGGCTTGTCAAACAATATGCCAGTGCATTAAGAACTGTTTGTATCATAACAAAGTTAATCTAACTTCAAATCAAAGTAATGCTCAATGAAAAAAAAAAAAAATTTTTTCCAGCATTGAAACTCTTAGGGACAAATGAATTTGTTTTACATAATTTTTAATATGGATATTTTTTTAAGCAGCAAATCATTTGTGGACAGATCATTTAGAATTTTCCTTTTTTCCTTGATGGCAACAATAGTTTTATGGAATAAAGTTCATAGTCATGCTTGCTACTTGAGAATTTGCACTGAATATTTAAATTTTAAAAGGCTGGGTATCTATCTAATTTGAAGATCAGATTTAAAAAAAAAAAGTTAGAATAAAGGTGATAAAATATAGTTAATAAGAAGTTTTCAAACTATAAAAATCTTATGGCTTAAATGATAAAAAAGAATATTCACTGATTAAAAATATTTAATGTATAAAAACAATCATTTACATTAATAACAGAAATTTACATTTGATTGAGAGGAGTAATTCCTAATATCTGTAAGCCCTTTTTTAATACCAATTGAGCTGCATGAAATAACAAAAGTCGTGCCTAGAAGAAAAGAGAAAGAAAATTAATGTATCACAATATATACATGAAAATAATGCACATAAAATAAATATTTAATGGAATGCTTACTTAATAAATATTTAATGGGATGCTCTTGATAATTCTATATTAATCAGTTTTATAACAGATTTATAAATAAGTTATGTAAAATTAAGATTATAATTCATAAGAAACATAAAAATTAGTAATTCACAGCAAAATCAGCTAAACATTCAAAAGCCTATTTATCAAATAACATGCCAAATCAAGCGAGGCATTTTAATTTCGATTTTGATTTTTTACTAAAATTGCAGTAAAACTGAGCTGAATTGTCAGTGTGGTCCAGAATGACCTACAGTACTGATTTCCTATTACACAATGAGAGCCAAAATTAAGAGAAATTTCACATTTGGTTGATTATCTCCAGAACTGATAAAGAGATTTTGATAACATTTGATTGCTTGATGTTATAATAATAAAAGATATTCAACAGTCATAGTTCACATGCATGCTTGTGCTTAAAGTTCATTGGCATAGATCTAAAATGGAGGTTGCAAGATCAAACAAAAAAAGCTAACATTGCATGCGGTCCCCTTTAGCAGCCCCACTGCTCACACAGCATGACTTCATACTGAAAATGAGGTAGTTTATGAGTTTCTGTGGCAGTCGATGGCAGTCTTGCAGAAATGTTATTTTTAAGTCTTGAGAGAGAAGGTGAGTTGCAACTGCTCTCCCAAAAGGATCCAAGACATATTATGGTTTAGGTATGACTAGACAATTGTTCAGTTAATAGCCTCATCTAGAAAATCATTCACTGTATTAGCCCTATGTGAGTAAGCATTATCATCCAAAAATGAAATGAAAGCCAAATGCACCCCTAAATGGGAAAACACAGGGCTCTAAGGTATCCTTCTTGTAGTAGTCCCAGAACTTCTGTCAATGACATGAAGGTCTGTGTGAAATCGCCGCTGGCCTATTGATTCTCTCCAGATAAAGGTACACTGAGAATCAGTAATTAGGTTGAACTTGACTTCCTGTGGGTGCAAGGAAGTCACAAGAGAGTTGAAAAGCTGGTGTTGTCCTCTTTACTCTTTGATGAAATGGACAAATATATATCTTTATTAGCTTCTGTGGCTCTCAGACAACCTTGCCCAGACTTTCTCTCTATGGATCCAGTATTTGTACCTTATTTTCCATAAACTGTATATGATGCTGAGTGTTAAATTCTAGTCTCTAGTAATCTACATTTAAGACTACAATGCTTCAAATCTCTCTATGATCCCACTTTGTTTCATCATCCAAACATATATGGTTATTCATTTTAGCTATCTGCTTTTGAATTTAACTAAATGTTCCAAAACGTCATAAATATTGCTGGAATGCAGGCAATCAAAGCAAGGAAAATGCCATGAATGCTTTTAATGACCCTTCCCTTACATACTCCTCCCATATGTACACGTATGCTTGTGTGACACTGAAGATCTACACTTTCTGTTTGGAAGTAAACTTTTGTACTTTTCAAGAAAATAATCAAAATATGCAAATTCCCTTAATTTTGAACACTAGTATAAGGCTTGAGACATAAAACCTGACCACAATAAAATTCAGTTTAGGCTGCTTTTCTGAAAAATGTATTTAAGTACAGAAAACACAAAAATTAATGCTGAACTAATTAATTAATACTAATAATGTCTGGTTTGAAATTTTTAGTTTCTAATAATGTGTTAGTTCAACACACTGTCACATTTTTTACAAGTCTCTGATAATGTTGAAAGCAGCTGATGAGACAGAATTTATTTTTAAACCCTCCAAAAAGCAAACTTAATTTAAAATTTTACTTACAGAATATTTAACAGAAATACAAAAACAATAATAACATCATAACGGAAAAAATTCAGATTTATATTTATTTTCTATCTGAAGTTTAAAACTTGGTACCTGAAAGAAATTTCTATCAATTATATTTCATAATTTAAACATATCAACAGCTAAATATTAAATTTTAGACTTGCATTTATTTCAGGTAATTTCATTATGTTGAATTAACCAACCAAATAACTATTTTTAACCTTAACTGGAAATTTCAGAATACTGAAGGGCCACCGATTGTTGGCTGGCAAATTAAACTTAATGACTACATCAACGAGGGAAATTATCCCACCTTAACTTGGTCACATGGTCTAGCATATAAGCAAATATTGACAAAGCTCTAAGCCATTCATTCTGTACTTTTTTCTTTAATAACGGTTGTGCACATAAACTCAGTTGTATCTTTATGTCTATAAGCATAATATTGAGATGTATTTGTGGGCTGCACAAAATTGCTTCAGGGGCTTCATGCGGCCCACATGTTTAAGGCTCCTTATGTAGATCATCTCAGTAATATACTATTTACAAACATTTAAAGCTAAATGAAATAAAACACTAATCTATTAAATGCTAGTTAAATGAAGTATAAGCATTTATCTATTAAACAATAGACTATTACCCTTTTTTCTTCACAGAATTTTTTATGAAAAAAACTTACAGCATTTCTAATTCTCACAAAAGTATTCATCAATAATTCTAGAATTGCATTTGTAAGAAATGACCTAAATTTGGACAAATGAAAAACTGAAAGATTCTGAGATTTACAAAGATCTCAACAGACATGATATAAAACTGTTGTCACTTGGTTTAACTGGGAGGGCACGCAGCTCTGTTATATTCTTATTAAATTATAAATTGTGATTTAATACTACTTACCCTTCCTACATATGGATTAGAACCTTTCACAGGAAGAACTTTGATTGCTCGACCAATTTCATTCCTGAATTACAGAAAATTTCATAATGACATTTTATATATGGTTTTGAATAAAAATCGCACATTTAAACATTAAAAATGAGTAGACGTGCACATACTTACAACTACATCAACAGTATTAAAATGACGCAGAATGACCAAATTAAAAGTAATATATTAAAAATTCACTTTTTACACTGCATATTTCATTTGAAAAGGGTTCACCAAAATTGACATTTTAACATCAACTTTGGAAGTTAATATGTGTATTTTATTAAAATGTTTATTTTTAGAAGGTTTTGTTCAAATCTAGCACAGGAATAAAAATTTTGAGTATACCTGTTATTTTTCTCGAGCGATCAATCTCTTATATTTATTTGTGAGAATAATTAATGGTAGTTATAGCAATTGAGAAGAAGTAGCTCTCATTTGAAAAGTACAAGCTGACATTGAATGTTTTTGTCTGTGATAAGTACAGAAAGGGTAAGCAATTTTAAAAACATTTTGTTTAGTGATTCAGTTCCAGTGAGATATATGATAAATGACAACTTCCTTAAATTAAAGAAAATTTAGCAATCTGAAAAAAGTACAATTTTTTTCACACAGGATTCCTAACCTGTAAAAGGATGCTGAATTAACAGATCAACTGAAAATTGATAAACGTTTTCATTACTTCATACAAGTGGTCAGCAGGGAGAAGTTTTGAAGTTGGCCTAAATGTGCATAAGAAAATTTAAAATGGTGATTTCCCATTAATGAACTAAAAATATCATTTGTTGCATGCTTTGCAGGCCAAGGCTGATAATAAAATTTGTTGCTTACACAATAATACAAGTTAATTACAGAGAAAAAAATGTAGAAAATACAGTATTTCACCCTTTGCAGTTTGTTTACCACCCCATGCCAAGTCATGCCACCCCGTTAAGCAAAAAATGGCTTCTTTTTACTATTATGTATTCCGCACGCTTAAAGTTTGTTCCTCTGAATCTTTGCTTACCAATGAACTTAATTATTTGAGAGCAGTTGCGATTGACCATGGATTTTCTCCCGTGATTATTGATAAAGCAGTTAAAAAATTTTCAGATTCCCAGCAAAGAAGACATTCCACTGTTAGAAATAATATTAATGACCTTGACGTGCTTCCAATTTATCCTTCTGTTAACTATAAAATTGCATGGATTCTGCAGAAATTCAATTTTCAAGTCGGTTTCTTCCGTATTAATAAAATTCACCCTTCGATTCTAAAAGATTGCGTTTCTGTCTTGAATTCTTGGGGAATTTATAGTATATCGTGTCAGTGTGGTTTAAGATATATTGGCCAAACAAAAAGAGCGTTGAAATTTCGTATCAAGAAACATGAATCTTATGTCAGAAAAGGCGAAATTAACAAGTCTTCAATAGCGTATCATAGTTGGACATTTAACCATAATTTTGACTTTGGGTCTGCAAAAATTATCCAAAAGGCTTCTTCCATAGGTGAATTGGATTTTCTTGAGGCTTTTCACATTCACAAAGATTTAGCAGGTTTAGTTAATGATTTGAAGTCCAATCCAGTCCTTCCTAATGCCTTTAAAATTCTACTATTTAATTCAGTTTTTTTTTCCGATAGATGGCGTTACCTCCTCACATTTGGTACAACCAGAGGGTATAAAAATCCGTTCAGTGGTTGCTTTCCATTATTTGAAGTTCAGATTTTGTGCATGAAGGTGCATTTGCCCCTCGCTCCCTATTTTAACTTCGCTAATTTTTCTTGTCCTTTATGCTTGATCAGATAGCCTGGCTCAGTAAAAGTAGGTGGCCAGTGCAACTCTGATTAAAAATCCAGTTATAACCACGTGCAGTGCTGATAAGGACCACATGTTTCTGAGACTCCTTCTCCTTTATTTTCTTCTTTCTAGGTATTTTTTTCTCCTGATGAGGAGGGACCTTTAGCTGCCCTCAAAATCGATTGAGTGTTTCATTATACTTACGCTAAATACACGGTTGTTTTTACGATTTTGATTATCACATTAGCGTGTTTTTCTTCTAGTCTAGTTTGTGCTATCAACCGGCATTTTCGAGAATATTTTACTGTTTATTGTTTTACCACGTGCACCATTTTATTTACTTCTTTCCATGTGGCTGTTAGTTTTTCGGATTTGGTTTATGCTATCAACCGACATTTTTGAGGAAATTCTACTTCTTATCGGTTTACCACGTGCACGATTTTGACTTTCGTTACTTCTTTCCACGTGGCTACTGGTTTTCAGTATTGGATGTTTCTCTCCTTTTGGAATGTTTTTGTCATATGTTGATGAAAATTGTCTTCACTATTTATTGGTGTTTTTTCATGTTATAAGTAATTTTTTGTTTGGACTTTTAGAATTATATTTCTTTTGTTCACTTGTTTCTTGCTTGTACCCTTTCCACAATATGTCCACTGACAAGAACCGATTTTGTAAGTTACGCCTTAAGCGTATGAAATTCTTGAATCATCTATAGTTTCTACTTAAATGCAGACATCAAAATATCATTCCCAAAATTTATACATGTGAAATGTAGCCTTAGAGCTTCCGTTCACGTTTAAAAAATTTTGCATAAATTCAAATTGGCACTTCTTCGTCATATTATAAGGGACACGCGCAAACGTTTATCTAAAATTGAATTTGAATTATATTACCTCCATTTAAAAATTGCTAATTCAACTGAAAATTTTTCCTCATTTAAACATACATCCTGGTCTAGAACCAATACCGTTTGTCAACGGCATAAAAATGTGCTTATTTCTAAATTCCTTAAACTAACACACCAGTCGGATAGTCCCACCTATCTAGCTGATCTTCCCACTGTAAACGTTAACCCCATCATTAATATCTCCAATAGGAAACTTTCGGAGGATCAGTTAAAAGTATTAAACTATAATTTCAACTTTTCAAAGACATCTAAACCTTCAATTCCTCAAATCATCGCCCCTATAGAGAAAGCCTTCAAATTCTCCAAAATTTCGGAAACACAGAAGGATACAATCCGCCACCTAATTACTCATAACGTTAATTTTAACAGCAAATCTTTGGGTTCGAATCTTAGCAAAAAGGAAAATGAGATCTTACATGAAATTCATTCTGATACTAATATCATTATCTCTAAAGCTGATAAGGGCGGACAGATCGTTGTTATGGACAAACACACATACATTAGTAGAGTCTCTAAACTGATAAATGAAGGCCCATACTGCTCGATCCCTAAAGATCCTTCAACTTCGGACCTCAACGTTAAAAGTGCTATCAAATCTTCCCACATTCTGCCAACACAGTTGAAGAAATCACTTATTCCACCTATTACTAATTGCGCTGGGCTTTATGCTCTTCCAAAAGTCCACAAAATCGGTATTCCTTTTCGACCAATTGTTTCCAACATAGGTACTGCTTCATATCCTTTGGCCAAATATTTAGTTTCCAGATTTTCTCCTCTA
The DNA here is from genome assembly GCF_044657685.1 of Stegodyphus dumicola. Classification (NCBI taxonomy): domain Eukaryota; kingdom Metazoa; phylum Arthropoda; class Arachnida; order Araneae; family Eresidae; genus Stegodyphus; species Stegodyphus dumicola. Next base: position 45,423,989 of record NC_140776.1, read on the forward strand.
CTTGCTAACAATATTCACGCTGTAAAAAATTCTGTTGAAGTCATTGATAAACTTAAAAATATTTCTCCACTTCGTTCCATTATGGTTTCATTTGATGTCAAATCACTGTTTACTAATGTTCCGGTCGAAGGAGCACTAAATTGTCTTGAAACTAGGCTCCAGGAATTTCACTTCACACATACTGAAATTAATGAGTTGGTTTCGCTTACTAAAGTTTCTCTAAGTCAAACCCACTTTGTTTTCCAAAATGCATATTTTCGTCAAGTTGAAGGATTGGCTATGGGTAATCCTCTTAGTCTGGTACTTGCTGACATTTATATGCACTATTTTGAGATGAAATTATTTGATAAACTACCTTTTCGTCTTTGGATTCGGTACGTTGACGACACTTTCGCACTTTTTGACGGTTATAAAGAGGATTTATCCAAGATTCTATCTATAATGAATTCAATTGATCCAGTCATCCAATTCACTCTTGAAATTGAATCCAACAATTCCCTCCCCTTTCTTGATATTCTTATACTCCGCAATGAAACTGATTTTAGCGCCACTGTGTACCATAAACCCTTTGCAGTTTGTTTACCACCCCATGCCAAGTCATGTCACCCTGTTAAGCAAAAAATGGCTTCTTTTTACTATTATGTATTCAACGCACTTAAAGTTTGTTCCTCTGAATCTTTGCTTACCAATGAACTTAATTATTTGAGAGCAGTTGCGATTGACCGTGGATTTTCTCACGTGATTATTGATAAAGCAGTTAAAAAATTTTCAGATTCCCATCAAAGAAGACATTCTACTATTAGAAATAATATTAATGACCTTGTCATGCTTCCATTTTATCCTTCTGTAAGCTATAAAATTGCACGGATTCTTCAGAAATTCAATTTTCAAGTCGGTTTCTCCCTATTAATAAAATTTACCCTTCGATTCTAAAAGATTGCATTTCTGTCTTGAATTCTTGGGGAATTTATAGTATATCATGTCAGTGTGGTTTAAGATATATTGGCCAAACAAAAAGAGCGTTGAAGTTTCGTATCAAGGAACATGAATCTTATGGCAGAAAAGGCGAAATTAACAAGTCTTCAATAGCGTATCATAGTTGGACATTTAACCATAATTTTGACTTTGGGTCTGCAAAAATTATCCGAAAGGCTTCTTCCAAAGGTGAATTGGATTTTCTTGAGGCTTTTCACATTCACAAAGATTTAGCAGGTTTAGTTAATGATTTGAAGTCCAATCCAGTCCTTCCTAATGCCTTTAAAATTCTACTATTTAATTCAGTTTTTTTTTCCGATAGATGGTGTTACCTCCTCGCGTTTGGTACTACCAAAGGGTATAAAAATTCATTCAGTGGTTCCTTTTCATTATTTGAAGTTCAGATTTTGTGCGTGAAGGTGCATTTGCCCCTCGCTTCCTATTTTAACTTCGCTAATTTTTCTTGTCCTTTATGCTTGATCAGATAGCCTGGCTCAGTAAAAGTAGGCGGCCAGTGCAACTCTGATTAAAAATCCAGTTATAACCACGTGCAGTGCTGATAAGGACCACATGTTTCTGATACTCCTTCTCCTTTAATTTCTTCTTTCTAGGTATTTCTTTCTCCTGATGAGGATGGACCTTTAGCTGCCCTCGAAATCGATTGAGTGTTTCATTACGCAAAATACAAGGTTGTTTTTACGATTTTGATTTCATCTCATGTAAAAAATAATTAGATAGAGTATGTAACTGTATGGAGGAGAACCATTAATTTTACTTTAGAATAGAAAAGCCTATTAGACATTCAATTTACACAGAAAAGGCTTACCAGATGAAATAAAAATTCTACATTAAAATAAAATTAAACCACATGTTTTTAAATATAATGAATTGGAAAACTGAAAAGCAAACAAGATGTATTTTATATTTCTCATCAATTTAAAAACGGAATTGTACCATGTTAGAATCCTACAGGCCACACAAAATTAAAACATCTCAAGCGAAGAATTATGTTATTATTTATGTCCAGAGTTGACAGGCAAAATAAAATGGTTTCAAATTATTGAAAAAAATTAATGGATTGTTATCAGAAAAGACTATGTGAATACAGATATTAAGAATGCATGCATAACTCAGCCTGATTTACTTATAAAACAGGAGAAATTAATTTGATCCATTTGGGAAATCAAGTTTATATATTTAAATCTCCTCCTCCAATTTACATTTAACCCTTTGCGGCTCAGTGTTCCACTACATGGAACACCCAAATTGAGTTGTAAATAGATAAAAATGCCTTTATAATATATTTTGAACTTTTCTTTTAAACAGTAGATAACAGCATATCACAAGGAGACACAGAATTTTCATTTATTATGTGTTATTAAAATCCACTTTTTTCAAGTAATTTTCTCTATTTTTTTAATGATATAAAAAATTTTATTTGGAAAAAAAATTAGGCATAGTTTTGCTGGCTGTACTCAATTATTGGTTCTATATTTCTTTAAATCTTTTATACAAAAACCATATGCAGAATCATTGAATGAAACCGGGTGTTCCATTAGCAGGAACACTGCGTCTTTAGCAATCTCATGTTGTTACAAATCAGAACATCTGTGATTAGGAGAGAACATCCGTTGTTTACGTTTTCTGTTTCCGTTTTTTTTTGGGGGGGGGGAATGAATTCAAACAAAGCAGTATTGAGGGGTGAGGTGTGTTTTTGTGTTATGAAGCCCTAATATTGGCATCTCAAATTTTTTGGGAGTAGTTTTTTAGGTGGGAATTTTATTAGTAGCTTGACTCATCTTTACTTAGACCTGCGTGAATTTTTTGCTGTCGCATTTTAGTCTCATTCCCGTTTATTTTCAATAATCTGCGCGAATTTTTTGCTGTCGCATTTTAGTCTCATTCCCGTTTATTTTCAATAATTGTGTAGATATTTTTCATGTATGTATATATTATAGGCTTATTTTTCTTTATTGTTAATATTAATCATAGTTAATTTTTTTATTATTAATTTTCCATAAATGGCGCGGAGAGGTCTAACTCATTCCGAAAATTTGTAAATATTTTTGTATATAGGACTTGTGTATATAGATATTTATCTCATTTATCCATATATATTCATGAATATTGTGCATATCCAGGAAACCATGTATACAGACATAATACAGAGATTTTTCATTCTTATACAAACGCTTCTACTCATTTTCGTGCTTCACTGCAATGCTGCTTAGTCACACTTTTAAAAGCTCTGGCAGTGCAATATTCCACTTCATGGAACACCCATAGAATTAAAACGGTAAGTGCAATTTTTACAAAATTTTACCTGTATACTCCTTTAAGACTAAATAGACTGCATACAACTTTTTTTGTTGAAATTCCGACGTTAACGTATAGTGCGCCGCAAAGGGTTAAAAAATTGAGCATCAGAAAATTATCAGTAGGTAAGCATATCTTGAAAATAAGGTTGAAAGCCATGAAAAGTCATTCAGATAGTTTGTACATTTCTAGGTTATCTCTCAAACACAAATTTTACTGCTAATATCTCATTCGAGTTAGCTTAAGTGTTTTTACAAAGGGAAGACCATACTATTCATGATCAGACAATATTATATAACATTTCCTAGACACAATAACTTCACTAATTTTTTAAAAAAACTTAACTGACTGACAACAACGTTTGCTGAATAATTTGCTATATGAGCATACAGACTAAAAATGCTTTTATTACATTACAATTCAGTCAGGATTCCTCTGCCTCTCTTAAAAAATATTTTAAATTTAGGCTTGCAATTTCCACAACACACTTAAAAACAAACAAGCTATGGAAACAACGATTACAATTTATAAAATTAAAAACTGAGATTTAGAACCTACCTTAGAAGGAATAAATAATGAACTAATATGCAAGGTTCAAGATCAGCATAAGTTTTATAGATAACTTCATCAAACCTGTTTTAAAAAATACAAATTATTTTTAAGAATAAATAGAAAAAGAATATATGTTTTTACCATTAATTTAAAAAATGTAATTTAGATATTATTAGAATATTCTATCCCTGATAATTTGCCTTTACCCCCAAAAAAATTCACTACTTAGTTTTACTATTCTATTCCTCTCATTAATTTTTGAAATTATACGTACGAGGGCCATCCAGGAAGTAGATTACGTTTCCGTCTGTGTCCGCTAGGGGCGGGGCTAGCGCGGCCATCTTGGGGTCAGAGCGTTGCACAGCTCAGTCTGCATCTAGCCGTGCTAGTGAGAGGTTCGTGCTGTGCTCCGTTCAGATACTGTGACGGTTTGAAATGTCTGCGTTAATTGAAAATCCCGCGAGCTGCGAGGTGCGCTCAGTAATAAGGTTTCTGACTGCAAAAAACTGTAAACCGATAGAAATCTATCGGCAGCTTCGTGAAGTGTATGGGGACAACATTATCACTGAAGGTGGAGTGCGTCAGTGGGTCATAAGATTTCAAAATGGCCGAACCAATGTTCACGACGAAGATCGAAGTGGGAGACCCAGCATAGTGACCGCCGAACTTCTCGAAAAAGTAGATGCTAAAGTCCGTGAAAATCAAAATTTCACAATAATGGAACTTTCTTTGAGTTTTCCACAAATTTCGCGAAGTTTGTTGCACGAAATCATCAGCGAAAAGCTTGGTTACCACAAGTTTTGTGCAAGATGGATTCCAAAAATCTTGACAGAGGACCACAAAAATCAGCGAATGGCTGCAGCGTTGAACTTTTTGGACGTTTACCATAAGGATGGTGACTCTTTACTCGATCGCATCGTTACTGGTGACGAAACATGGGTGAAACATGTGAACTGTGAAACGAAATTGCAATCAATGCAGTGGGGGCACACAAGTTCTCCCCAAAAACCCAAGAAATGCATGCAAACAATGTCGGCAAGGAAGATGATGGCGACTGTTTTTTGGGACAGAAAAGGTGTAATTTTGGTGGACTTCCTGGAAAGAGGCACTACAATAAACTCTCAAAGGTATTGCCAAACTCTCCAAAAACTCAGAAGAGCAATTCAAAACAAGCTCAGAGGAATGTTGAGCTCTAAGATCTTGTTGATTCACGACAACGCCCGGCCCCACACGGCAAATGTCACTCGTAAAGTTCTTGAATCTTTTAAGTGGGAGTTGTTTCCTCATCCGCCGTACAGTCCCGACCTGGCACCGAGCGACTTCCACCTATTCCCAGCAATGAAGAAGTGGCCGGCTATGCAGCGTTTTGATGACGACGCACAGCTGCAAGAAGAGGTAACGAAGTGGTTGAAGGCGCAGGCGGCCGAATTTTTCGACGAAGGAATTTCAAGCTCGTACATCGCTACGATAAATGCCTTAATTTGTATGGTGACTATGTAGAAAAGTAGTATTTGAGTGTGGCTTTCATCTGTATATAATAAAATTTGTTTCCTATACTTTGTTTATTTTTTTATTCCAAAACGTAATCTACTTTCTGGATAGCCCTCGTATTTTCTAGTATTACACAATTATTTAATTATCCACTAAAGGATACACAGTAGCTGAGGACAATGGTGGATTTATGGTAACACTAATGTGCATAATTCAATCGAAATAAGGATTAGGGGATTCCCCGAAGACTGTTCAAGGTAAAGCTTTTATAATCATTTTTCCTTCAGAAGATCATAGAGCAACTTGTAACTGAGTTAACACCACAGAATAGATTACTCCACAAATGGACAATTTGAAACTTTCGGTTCAGTTTGAAAAATATAATGAACTCAAAGAACAGTTTGATTCGTTTCTAGAGAGATTCGAAAGTTATTTAGATATATAAAATGTTTCAGAGGACAAGCGTGGGAAAGTACTGATTTGTAGTTTAGATGGAAAAATGTATAGTCTCCTAAAAAACTTGCTGGCTCCTGATAATCCCGCCGATAAAGATTATGAAGTGTTAAAAAAAATATTAAGAAATCATTTAAATCCTAAGCCACTTATAATTCCTAGCAGACATGTATTTTTAAATCAAAAGCAGCATGAGGGGGAAACAGTGAGTATATGGCATTTAAAGTCACTTGCCATACCATGCGCTTACGATCAGAATATGTTAAATATGATCTTGCGGGATGTATTTGTTAGTGGGCTAAGAGATAGGGCTATTCTGGATAGAATTTTTGAGCAGGATAACATCAGTTTAGATGACACTTTAAAAATAGCTTTGGCAATGGAAAAAGCGTTAAAAGGTGCAAATGAAATAATTGGGAAACTAGTTGAAATTAAGGAATTTTGTGCCAGGAATAAAGGTAAATCTCTCGCTCAAAAACAAAAGTTTGAAGAAAAAAACTTCACAGCTAAGAGTGCTAAAGGCAAAATGTGTTTACGATGTACATGGACTGACCATGATAGAAATTCTTGTAAAATTTAAGACAAGTATCTGCAGATTTCATAAGAAAATCGGGTACATTAAAAAGGCACGCTACAATGCTAAAAAAAATGAAAGTGAAACAAAAACAGCTAGATGTAGGAAATGAAAACACAGTTCCTATAAACAGCATACATTCCAGGGAGGTGAAAAATAAGAAACTGCCCATAATGGTCCAAGTGAACATAGAAGGAAAACCGGTAGCTATGGAACTGGATACTGGGGGTGCAGTATCGATAATGAGTTAAAAAAATTTCCGACAAATTTCGAAAAAGAAAGTTAAAAATACAAATCTGGTATTTAAAACATATAATGGAGAAAAACTGATACCTTTAGGATTTACTACAGTTAAGGTAGAATATAAAGGTCAAAATAAAAACTTAAATCTTTACATTGTTAAAGAAAAACCTTGATACAATATTTGGTAGAAATTGGCTTTCAGAAATAAATTTAGATGGGTCCTCAATAAAGTCAATTTCTGTGTCTCAAAAGAGTATTTTAAATAAATTATTGGAACAAATAAAGAGATTTTTGATGGAAAATTAGGAGAGATAAAAAATTATGAGGTTCAACTTGAATTTCAGCCAACTGTTTCATCAAAATTTTATAGAGTTAGGCAACTACCATTTGCGTTAAAGGGCCAGATAGATGAAGAAATTGATCGCTTGGAAAAAGAGGGTATAATCGAAAAGGTTGAAACTTCAGAATGGGCAACACGGTAGCACCAGCAGTTAAGCTGGATGGCTTTATACGACTGTGTGCCAACTACTCGGTGACAGTAAACCTAAATATTGCATCAACACCCTTTGTTGACCATTGAGGAAATATTTTCATGTTTGAGTGGGGGAAAATATTTTTCAAAAATTGATTTTAAACATGCTTATTTACAAATGAAAGTACACTCTGAGATTCAAAAATTGCTAATAATAAACATACAGAAGGGACTATATAAGTGTAAGAGATTAATGTTCAAGCTAAATGCAGTGTTGGCAATCTGGCAACATTACGTAGATGGACTATTCTACGGAATAGAAGGGTGTAAGGTCTTCATGGATTATGAGCAGATAACAGCTTTGGCTTTACGGGGGTGGATGATGAGGCACATTTAAATACTTAAAAAAATTTCTTTGAGAAATATAAAACTCACGGACTGAAATTAATTTTAGAAAAAAGTAAATTTTTTCAGGATGAGATACAATTTTTAGGTCATAAAATTGATGCTAATGGTTTACATAAGACTGATGAAAACATATATCAGCGATTGCAAAAGCCCCAAGACCCAGAAATGTCCAGGAAATTCAAAGCTTTTTGGGATGGTTAATTTTTATGGAAAATTTTGCCCTAAATTAGCGACAATCGCAAAACCCTTATATCAATTAACTAAGAAAAGCTCAAAATGGATTTGGACGAAAGATTGTCAGGAGGCTTTTCTAAACATTAAAAAAGAATTGTGTTCACAAAAGTTTTGATGCATTATGATCCAAAATTATCCTTGACATTGGCAACTGATGCATCACCAGTGGGGTTAGGTTCGGTATTTTCTCATAAACTTCTTGATGGAACAGAAAGGCCAATTGCATATGCTTCTAGAACACTTTCTGAAACAGAGAAGAAGTATTCTCAAACCGATAAAGAAGCTTTGTCAATCATTTAAGGAATTAAAATTTTTTTCTGTACTTAAAAGGCAGGAAATTTACGTTAATTACAGATCATAAACCTCTTGTTACAATTTTTTGGTCAAAGAAAGGCATGACAGTTTTGGCAGCAACAAGACTCCTACATCATGCTTTGGCTTTACAGTAATTCCAATTCTATATCATTTACCATAAAACAAACGAACATGGTAATGCTGACTTTCTATCTTGATTGCCGACGAAATCAGAGCAACTGTCTGTTCAGGATGATGTAACTATTTTTCAATTACAGCAGATTGAAACTCTTCTAATCACTGCCAGAGGTTTGGCTAAAGAAACTAAAATTAATGCTGAACTCAGTCCTCTGCTATGAATACTTCAAAGCGACGGTGAATTGAAAAGAAGGGAGATGGAGTACAGTCTCCAAGATGGCTGTATAATGTATGGTCAATGTGTTTGAATTCCAAAACGATACCGCGATAATGTTTTGAAAGAGTTGCACCATGGACACTCAGGGACTGTAAGGATGAAAGCAATTGCTAGATCTAACGTATTTTGGAATGGTTTAGATAAAGATATCGAAAGTACTTCCAAAAACTGTTCTGAATGTGCAAAACATAAAATAGATCCTCCTAAGGTAAAATTTTATCATTGGGAGTACCTGAGCACTCGAATGGAACGTATTCACATCGATTATGCAGGACCTATTTTTGAGCATATGTTTTTGATAATCGTCGATGCTCACTCAAAATGGCTAGAAGCCTATCCAATCAAAATCAAGCTCAACTTTCAAAACAATAGAACGTTTACGGCACTTTTTTGCAAGATTCGGATTGCCAAAATTGTTAGTGAGTGATAATAGGCCACAATTCACTTCAAATGAGTTTAAAGGCTCATTTCCACTACTGCGTATGAATGCATTGTATTAATTGAAGACACGCCTACAAGTGTTTCCACTGCCGCTTATCCGTTGATTATTTTCATTTTCCGCCGCTAGGTGTCACAGTAATATTTTGGTGCCAAACAACCATTTCTCGAGTTACGACGCTGAACATCTGAATGTTTTCTGCTTAAGCGAGTATTGTTTGCTTTGGATTTAATATAGATCCTGACGTAAAACGCAGAAAAGTTTTGTTTATTAAATTCCATGTTATTGGAAATTTTTATTTCTACTTATTAACCGTGAAAGTAAAGTACGCTAGCAATTTTTAGATAAGTAAGGTTATAATGCATTTATGAACATCACTAATTGCATAGAAGCTGAAGTAAATTAAAAAAATCTCTTTGAGTTTCTAGAAGTCTTAAATATTAATGAAATAATATATATATTATTAAAACTAAAATGTACCATTACTGGAAAAATAAATAAATAAATAAATAAAATAAAAAAGTTAAATGAATTAAAAATAGTTGTTACCTTAAAAATAAAGAGCAACTGTAAAGAAAGGTTCACAATATTTACACAAAATTTGCTATGCTTGTATACCGCTGACTGCATGTGAGATAGTATATTTTTAAAATATGTCGAAATTTGGGGAGAAAGCAGGTAATATATAACATTTTAGCATCAATTTCTTCATTTTTAATTTCTTCAGGGTCATAGCTGGATAATTTATTAGAAATCTCGTTTGTTTTAAAATGCACTATGGGCAGTTATATTTTAAGCATAATCCATAAAATATTATTTTTAATTGAAATTTTTTTAATTCATATCTCTTTTTATAGAAGAAGTTATAAAAATAAGCTTTTTCTCTTTATATATATATTAGATAAAGAAAATGGAAATATTTAATTAATTAATTCCTATGCTTCTGCTGGAGAGGACTGAATTTAAAAGCAATTGTTATAGTAATTTAAAAAAAATGCTTAGGGCATTAATACTCTCTCATGTTAATTGGTAATGAAAGTTTAGAGCTGTAAACATCCCAAAGTTTGAGCACATGTATGTACATTCACATAAAAGTGAAACGAAATTATATATATATGTACAGGATATGCTTTAAATTCGTATTATATAATTTTCAAAATTTTTTTGTGGGGAAAATTTAAATAAATAAGAGCATAAATAAAACATTATATTTAGTGCATATAATAATATAAATAAATTATAAAATACGAATATAGATCAAATTGGAACAAGAAGCTAAGAAAGTTGCAAACAGGATGGAAAAAGCATATGGGATTTGAACTCACGACCCCAAAAGTTAAAGCTGGTTACCATTAGCTTTACCACTAAGCTAGCTTCTCACGGGAATGATATGCATATTTTGGCTTATATACACCATCAAGCAAATGAATTATTAAAACTAAATTTTTTTGTCCTATTTCAGTGTGCTATCGTCTAAAAAATTCACCAGAGTTTGTTCTTCAGCTTCTAGTACATTTCTTACAAAAAACATTATCTTTTAAAAAGTGGTGTTCTGATTGAAGTTAAATGGGTTGCTAAAAATATATGGTAGCCAAAAAGGTATACTATTTATAAATAGAGAAATACAAATTTAACATATTCTTTAATGCAGTGGAATATTTAAAAAGCTATCAAATTTAATTTATAATTCATGTTTTTAGTTTTTTTCCTGTTTCAAAAGAAAAAAATAACAAATCTTTTAATGTCATATCTGATTTGCTATAGCAGTTTGATATAGTTAGACATTCATTTTCATTAAAGATACATGTCTATGCAGAACTAGGAAATAATTGTCAGGACAAATTTTGCTATTTCATGGACTTGAAATTATAATTTTTGCACCTGATTTTTTTGAACTGAATTTCTTGAACGCTTGATTTTATCTGCAAACAAGTACTGTAGTTGCAGTTATTTTATTTTTCTTATCTTTTTTTAACTAAATTCAGCTGATTGCTGTCTTTTTCAGCACGCATATTTCTCGCTATAATGTTAATTCAGAAATAAGTATTTTTTAGCAAAACATTCTTTCCCTAAGCGAGCGTTCATCGCTACTTCTGCCACCATTAATTTTTGGTGACAACACCTGATTGCTTCTTTTTTACCATGTAAACCCAACGCATCTGCAGATGTATAGATAGAAGTTGAACTCCATCTGCACGTCATCCGTCACCTCACATCGACCAGATTGCAGATGTTAATCAAAGTGAATTTCTTCCCTGATTGGAGAAATGCATACACATATGCAGAAGTGGAAACGGGCATTTAGTTATTTCTCCAGAGTAACAGAATCAAACACAAAACTACAGCACCATTTTAAACCATGTAGTAACGGGCAGGCTGAATGGTATGTGTTTACAGTAAAACAATCTTTAAGAACAATGCAAAATTATTCAGGAACTTTGAGACAAAACTCAGTACATTTTTGACACAATATAGGAAAGCACCGAATTTAACTACTCTACAGAGCCCTGCAATGTTAATGCTGAAGAGGGAAATATCGAGCAAGAATAGATTTATTGAGACCAGATCTCAAAAAGAGGGTGGAAGACAGAGTTCGAAAAGGAACCTACGAGTTTGCAGACCCAGGAGTTAGAGTAGGAGATAGAGTGGCAGTAAGAAATTATCGCCAAGGTGATAGATGATGGAGATTTGGAACTGTCCAATCCAAGGATGGGCAGCTTCATTACACCATAAATGTAGATGGCCAACTATGGCAACGACATATCAGATGTATGATGCATAACAGGTGAGGGTTTTCGTATATCCATCTCCAGTTCTCGTGATTTCCAAAGAACCAGATAAGAAAGGAGTTCCAGAATCATCCAAAGATAACAACCACCAGGCCAATGAGTCTGTGTCGTTTCTCTGAGCCCAAGGTTGTACCAGATGTTCCATCCACCAGACCTGCTGCTGATACAATTAGGTTACCAAAGAAACCAGCAGTGCCACAACATTTGTGTCGGTGCAGTAGAATTCGATATCCTTCAGATAGACTGCAGTTATGATAAAGGGGAAGGAATGTGGTATATCGAGAACTATCGATGTGGTATATCATAATCTGACTTAAAACTGGCACTGTGCCAAGCATTGAAGCACGTGCTGTAATAAGAAAATGAGTGGGATGCGAGTAGCTGTACATATAAGTGTGTATGCGAGTGATGATCAATTTTGTACATATAATAAAGTAGCATGTAGTTTAAAAGAGTGTGTCTTGTGTAATAATTACCCACAAAAGGTTACACGGTAATTACTATTCTAAAATATTGTTTATTAGATCACCTATATTAGTAGATAATGCTGCTGATTAATAACCATAGTAAGCATGTATAAATACAAATTAAAATATTTACTTGAATAAATTAACATAAAATAGAATTATCATTATTTTCTATACATTTATTTTAACCAAAACTAATATGCAATTACAACCAAAATGTTAAAAATTAGTATCAATTCAAGAGCTTAATGAACTTGATAAAAAGAGACAATAATTTAATTATATAATGAAATCCAAAATGCACTGAAACAAAACCAGAAGTCAGACAGCATAAAACAAAGCTTATTTTATTGATAACTTATATGCATATAATAAACACTTACTTAGCTAAATGGGCAATTAATGATATAGCTTCAGGTTCAACAAGTGACTGCAGCTCACAATCCTTACATAAATCAAAGCCGCATTTTTCCTTAATGCTGAAAACATTTAAAATTTCTTATGTATATATATATATATATATATATATTCCATATTTCATAAAAATTCCATATTTTTGAAGTTTTTGAATGGAATTATAAATAGAAAAAAACAGCCAATCAGAATCAAATGGAAGAGAAACATGGCAATATAAAATTCAAAATTAGACAAAGAAGCAACCTTAGTTTGGTGAGGATTTTGAATAAAACTACAGTCAAAAGTCGTTAATCCGGACTCGTCGGGACTTCGGCGATTCCGGATTATAGATCATCAATTTAAATCTCGTAAGATGGCATGCAGAAATTCTAAAATTAAAAATATGAAACCGTAATTTATGAAATAAAGAACAATTATGATCTAAAGGGTATCAAAAATTAAAAAGAAAAAAAAAAAAAAAAAAAAAAAAAGAGCTTGATATTTATTTGTTTACTTTATTAAACATTTCTTTCAATGTAAGTTGTTTAAGTTGCTTCATTTTATGTGATAATACTTTCTCTTTAATTCTATAAACAGACATAATTTCTTGTTCAGTTACAAAGTCCCGCTGTTCAAGTCCCGTTAATTGCTGTGCCGAGAATACCTACTAACTTGTCAATCGAAATTTTTTCATTTTCACTAACCTCTCTGTCAACTTCTTCATGTCTTTATCCATTTTTTGCAGCAATTCCACTTTTTATTTGTTGGACATCGAAACATACTTTCGTTTTGTAGATCCTTTGGAAGTTCCAGCATCGGAAATTCTATTTGACATAATCGAAAGTTCAAGTTTACTTTTATAAAATTGCTCTTACAGTCTGCAAAAAATAATAAGCGGGATCCAATTCGAAGATTAAGGTACAGCGCAATCATTAACATTAACTGAAATAGATAATTAGATAATTTTAGCTTACACCGTCCATTTTACATTAAATGCGCAGGTGAAAACGTATTCTGCACTTGCGCACACGCATATGCGCAGTAGTCAAGGTCTTACGCGCACGCGTAAAACGCCTGTGCGCTTGTGCCAACGCGGCGCATGGGCAGAAAATTTTTAGCTTTGAGGTCCGGATTATGGGTGTCCGAATTAACGACTTTTGACTGTAATGATTTCAAAGGGCTATCACAAGTCATTTTCTTGCTTAAGAGGGCCTGTGTCTGATCGCCCTTGGAAATCAATAGATTTTTGCTTTATGTACTTTTACTATTTTTCCAATTTCAATTTGGTTGTAAATGATGGTTCGGTAAAACCATCGAAACTGGTCCTGTGAAGATTTTGTAGGTATAACGCTGATTTTTGTTGTTTGACTTCTGAATTAGTATTTATTCGGCGTGTTATTGTGTCTTAATTAAGTCAGATTAATTTAGCAGTAGTTTCTTATTTTCTTATCTTGAATTTAAAGCCTAAGTAGAGGAAGGGGCCTACTTTCATTAGTTCTTTGAGTGAATAAAAGGGTATTTTAACCCTTTCCTGGACTTTAAAATCCAAGTGTGTCGTTTCCACACTTGGACTCAGCAATAAGTCGCTACACAGTTCAATAATTTCCACTATGTTCAGCATCGACAAAGTAGTTAGGAATATTACAAAATGAATGTATAAAACTATTACATAGAAATAATATCTCCATTTTTGTAAAAAAACCAAGTACATGCCAAATGCTTAAATGTGATCCATGGAACAGTGATCTTGCAAACTAGTGAATTTGCTGTGGAGGTGATATAATTCTTAGTTTTGCACAGTTTGTACAGTGGGACTAAACTTGTACTATCTGTGGGAAACTTTTGTGTCCCACCTAGTTATACCTGTACCTGTCAGCAAAGGCTCTTAACAAAATTTAAACAGTTAAACAAAAATTGCAGTTTAGACATACCTATTAAGTCGAGCATGACAATACTGCAAAGAATTGCCAGAATCTCCTTTTATATCAAGAACTCTTTCCCAGGTGAAATTATAATCTTTTCTCCTTTTTGTAGAAAAATCATTTATTATTAAAGATGCAATGCCAAGGATATCAGCAGTTTCATCCATATCATCCTCCACCTTAGTATCTGTTAAGAGGGGAAAAAAAAAAAAAAAAAAAAAAAAAACTAATTACAGAACAATTCTTATAATCCATGACCAATTAAATTGTATTCAACTTTGAAAGCAAATAAAATTTTGAATTAAAATAAATTCAGCATAGCAAATTTAACAGAAATTTTTTCAGTACTTTCTGATTACCCACACTTTTATGAAAAATATCCATGAGTTAATTCACTGTGTTACTAAAACAGGCCACCTGGAAATCTATGATGTCACTAAAATGTATTTATGTGGAAATTCGCGGATGCTAACATTCGTGCAAACAGACATAGTGGTGGTCACTTGTGCTTCTTTTTGTTAAACTGATTTTTTTTTTTTTTTTTTTTTTTTTTGGTAAGGAATCGTAATGGGAATGTGGAGTTTGCTAGCTGATGAAAAAGAAAGCATTTCATCTCTTCAGATATACAGCATTTTTTTTTAATAATCGAGGATGCAAAAATTCACATTCCATGAAACTGTATCTTGCAAATGATTGTATTTTATGGTTTAAAGATTGTGCACCAATGCCAGATTAGAGCAATGTTTTATTAAGTGAAAACAGATTACTACATATATGGGAAAAAAAACAACACATGTAATTCTGATTTTTTATATGAAAACAGATTTTTGTGTACATGAAGAAAATGACAGTGTGTGCTGTGCACACTGTGATGCAAAGCTAAGTTTTCTGCAATTCACTTATGTTTTTTTGAAGCTAAAATAGATTGCCATGCACAGAGAAAGAATAGCTTTTCAAAAAAGGTAAGTGGTTTATTCTGGATTTAAAAAAAAAAAAATTATGAATTATTTGCTGCTTTATGTACTTTTACTATTTTTCAAAATGCTCTTCTGTTTTACATCTTAGCTTAAAAAAATTGTTGCCAATGGTTGGCAACTTTGTGGGAGGGGTGTGCAGATAATCAGAAAGTACCATTTTTTTCTTATGCGCATATGACAATAAACTTTTGACGAAGCAAGTTTATTTTATAATATTGAAATTATTTAGCATTTTCACAGCTTAAGACAGTGCTATCTTTTATAATAAATAAAAATCGTCAATCTCAGAAAATCTTTTACTCTAAATAAATCCATATATTTGAGTATCTATTACACAGTCTCTCTTATTATTAATTTTGAATTTACATAATTAATTTATTTAAAATTTATGTAGCATTGTTTTTCAGTTTAAATATATTTTGCAGCTGGTTTGTTCACATTTTGTACAATAAACAAGTGTGCTTATAATGGCAACAAACATGGGTAGATTCTTGGAAAACAGCACTTGTAAAAGTTTCTGACTGTTGCTTAACAAGTAAATCATAGGTTCGAAAATCTGAGCCGACGCTTTTTAAAAACACGAACATTTATTTTCACGCCATTTCTAATTCTACAAAATCTTAAATTCAACTAACTATCAAACAGAAAAGCAGACGTAGACGTAATGATGCATCTGGGCATGTGATCCTCGTGACAGACGAATTCTTTAGGGTTGCCACAGAAAGGCAGTGTGTCGCCACAATTCTTCCACCTTTTGAGTGGATGGCTACATACTCAAAACATAAAACTTACATCAATATAAATGATGGTTATATAACAAAGAAAATTACTTAATACTTAAATCATACTACTTGAAAACAAAATTAATACTGATGAATAATACAAGAATAATAGCACAAAAAAATAAATCATTACTAAAGACATGAATTACATTATTCGTGATTTTACAACTCTACCACTACTGGTGGTGAAAGGAACTTGATCATTTTGAGTATTATCTATTATATTATCCAGTTCCAATCTAAACAATCTCTGTATTGGTCTCAAGAACTCTGAATTATTGCTTTTTACAAGAGCAACTCTTATGTTGCCATCTCGACAAGGGATCACCCGAATAACGCGTGCTAAATTCCAATATGCACGGTTTTTATTTTGATCCTCCAGCAAGACAATTTCTCCTACAAAGAGAGGTTTATTTTTGTAATTTCTGGTAGACTGCTGTCTTAACTGCCCTAGATACACAGAGCGAAATCTCACTCTTAACAATTCTCTCATTCTCTGGAGATACTTCGCTCTTCTACTCAATTTTTCTTTGTCCACATTGTCAATATCAGGTACACCCGACTGTGGAGGTTCATGCAGAAATTTGTCTGGAGTTAAAGGCAAGGGATCTTCAATATCGTCAGACACGTACGTAAGTGGTCTTGAGTTGACAATTCTTTCACAATCACACAAGACAGTGAGTAACTCTTCATAACCAAGAGAAGCACGACCTAAAATTTTTCTTAATATTTGTTTTACAATTTGTATTAATCGCTCCCACCATCCATCCCACCAAGCGGCGGATGGAGGATTAAATTTCCATTGTATTCTCTTTTTAGCAGCCTTAGAGCAGAGGCTGTCCCAGTCAATGGTTTGCAGAACTCTTTCTGCACCCACAAAATTTGTCCCATTATCGGAATATATGGTGGTAGGGCGTCCACGACGTGCGATAAAATGCCTTAAAGCTTGAAAAAATGATTCAGTTGTTAATGAGGTAACCAGTTCCATATGGATAGCACGATAAACCTCACACGTGAAGAGCACAATATATGATTTTCGTCCATCCTTTAAATGCAAGGGTCCGGCAAGATCACACCCTACGATTTCAAAAATGGCTGAATCACGAACCCTATCATTTGGTAAAACGCCTGGGACTGTCTCTACTCTTTTAGCCTTAAATCTCTGACATGTTACACATTTTCTTATACAGTTCCTTATAGTTTTACATGATTTTAAGATCCAGTATCTTTCTCTTAAATGCGACATCAATAATGTAGTACCTGCATGCAACAAATCTTTGTGTGTACTTAATATCAATAATTTGACTACTGGATGTTCAGAAGGTAATATGATGGGAAACTTAAAGCTGCTAGAGTCGTCATGATAAGCAACATTAGTCTTAGCTCTTATTAGACCCTGTCTATCGACAAATGGTTTGAGTCGTCTTAGCTTATCGTCTGTTTCACCATTAAACAACTCTTTTTGTATTAATAACATTAAAGCTATTTTTCCCCTTTCTATTTCAGATACAGTCAAATCCTTAGAATGGTTGTTATTATTATTCTTACGTACATTATTATAAAATCTGAATATCCATGATAACATTCTTACAATTTTCTTAAATGATGAGAAATACTTATAGTACCATCCAATACAATTATCATTCTTTACTAACGTAACAATAACTGTCTTACGTATTTCTGAATTAATTAAATCCTCATCTGGTTCATTATTAGATTTAGGCCAATTTGCCTCATCTTCCCATAACCAATCAGGTCCCTCCCACCATTTTCGTTCTATTAATTGATCTGCATAACAACCTCTAGAAAGTAGGTCAGCAGGATTGAGACTACCAGGGACATGTCGCCATACAGTGGGGGAGGTCAAAGACCTGATTTCCTGTACACGATTAAAAACGAATGCTTCATAACGTTGATTTCGCCGTATCCAACTTAAAGCCGTCGAGGAATCAGTCCAACAATGAATACGAACTTCATGTAGGCCAATATCATTAACAACTGAAGACAATACCCTAGAACCAATATTACAAGCAAGAAGTTCTAATCGAGGAATTGTAATAGGTTTTAAAGGCGCTACTCTCGATCTTGCGTGTACCAAACTAACTTTCACCTTTTTGCCACTCTGTACTCTTAAAAAGATGCATGCACCATACGCACTTTTACTACTGTCACAAAAGAGATGTATACTCACAGCTTCATTAATAGATCTGAGACCTATCCATCTAGGTATTTGGATACTGGATAGTAAGTACAACTTTTTAAGCCAAAACCTAAACTTTTTGGTTAATTCATCGGGAAGAATATCGTCCCATTTAAGCCTTAAATTCCAAGTTTCCTGTAAAATTAGTTTTGGAATCAACATTACAGGAGCCGTATACCCTATAACGTCAAACACCTGATGAGCTACTGCTAAAACTAGTCTTTTAGTAACTGGGTCATCCAATTTTATATCTTGACTTATTTTGCAGGATAAGGTATCTGTAACTGTATGCCATACAAGGCCCAAAACAGACACATCTTCCGTGGAGGAATCTTCCTCTGGCACAACACTTCTTATATTGAATTTCCAGAATCTTAAATTAAAATGACCCGAAGACATAATTATTTGCGATTCATTTACAAACTTTCTCATTTCTATTTCTGAATCCATACTAGCCACACAGTTAT
This sequence comes from Stegodyphus dumicola, assembly GCF_044657685.1. Classification (NCBI taxonomy): domain Eukaryota; kingdom Metazoa; phylum Arthropoda; class Arachnida; order Araneae; family Eresidae; genus Stegodyphus; species Stegodyphus dumicola. The sequence continues at coordinate 45,442,855 of NC_140776.1, forward strand.
CTACGTAAAAGGATGTTTTCAAAATCTCCGCTGTATGACTTAAGCTTTCCTGAACTACACTCAAATGATATTGTATTGTAGCGGCCAATAAATAGGGACTACACGTAATACCAAAAACTACCCTTCTATGCCGATACAGTTCTACTTGTTCTTGATTATCCCTACTGAACCACATAAATCTCAAAAAGTCTCGATCTTTTTCCTTTATAGATATCTGCAAGAACGCTTTCTCTGTACCTGAAGTGACACCAACATAATTCTTGCGAAACTGATTAAGAATCGAAGGTATAATTTCAATTAAATTTGGTCCAGTAGACAAACAATCGTTCAATGATGGGTAACCCGGAGAATGAGAACTTGCGTTAAACACTGGTCTTATACTCGTGCTACTATTTTCTTTAACAACCGTTCTATGAGGTAAATAATGTAAACCCTTATATTTATTCTTATCCGGTACTTTTTCAATTATCCCGAGTGCTAACCAGTTCTGGAAAACGTCTCCATAAGCTTCAAAATTTCCCGTAGTCATTAATTTTCTTTTAGTACTTACATTTTTCTGCTATCACTTTGTTTTCGGGTAAAAGCGAGCTATCCGACATCCAAGGTAATGCTACTTCGTACCTTCCCTCTGAATTTACCCTAAGAGTCTCTTCAAAATATTTTTGCGTATCCTGCTGTAACTGAGTTTTGGTTTTACTTACGGAAGGTTCACTAATACCCAAAACATCTAACTTCCAGAGATCACTAATACATTGACCCTTCACTAACAGAGAAGAATTTAGGAAAGATGCAGTATTTATCGTAGTTGGCTCAGTACCAGTAAATTTACCCATAACAGTGCAGCCTAACTGCGTATGCACCGCGCTGACGGCGCACGTAAGAGGAATAATTTTTCCAGTTAGAAACTTACCAGCAAAATCAGCACCAATTAGTAATTTTATCTCTTTATCTACCTTACATGTACCATTTCCTAAATCACTTAATTTGATACCATGTGACTTAAGTTCGCGTAACCACGAACCAGATGGGAGTTGCTTAATTTCAGAACAAATTTGGTTTTGACCAAGTACCTCTAATTTATATTTACTATATATATTGCTTACTTCAAAAACATAGTTTTTATATACATTTTCTGAAGTCTCAACTCCACCAAAAAGAAATTGCTTAATTTTTGATTCACCAATACACTTACAATTTAACCTTTGAGCAACATCATTACATAAATATGATTTCATAGAACCACTATCATAAATTGCTCGTACAAACATTTCTTTAGAACCATTCTGAATTTTTACAATTAAAGTTTGAAGATATATATTTGATACCTTAACATAGTTATTAAGAATGCCTGTTTTGTTTTCGTCATTAACTGAGCCTAACTTTGTGACACTTTTTGTTTTGTTAGAAGGCAAATCAGGGCACATAATCACAAAATGTCGATTTTTACATAAGGTACACCTATGTTTAGCTGTGCACTGATTTTCTCTATGGTTTTTCTTAAGGCACACAAAACAAACATTCTTTTTCTTAATAATATCTTTCTTACATTCTAAACTCATTAAAGATGCATCTTTACAACTTTCAGACAAATGAGATTTTTCACAAAAATTACAAGTATCAGACTTTTTATACTTTTGAAAATTTTCATTACTCTTACTACTATTACTACTATTTGCATTAATTAGTTCACATGCAGTTGGAACAACAGGTTTTATGTCAAAAAACTTATTTTTCCTTTATTTATTTTGGGCCTTGTATGGCAATTTCTGTTTTGCGGCCGTAACTATTCCTGATGAAGAACCGCTATTCGTTGAACCAGTAGAAGGCTGTGAACACTTATCCTTTTTCCTGTTGGCTTTTACTTTCAACGTAGATAATTTATCGTAATATTCTTGAGCTGCACTAAATTCTCTTTCGTATTCTTCTTCAGTACAGCCTTTTTTACTTACTTTATCAGAACCCAAAACATCGCGGGTAAGTTTAACTCTAAATTCAGTTTCTACTTCCCTTTTTAGAAAATCAATTAATGACTCCAAATCACTCTTACCTGTTGTTTCAGGAGACATACCTCGTTGTCTCTCCCAAATTTGTATTAAAGCAGCAGGAAGTGCTGATTCCACTAAAGGAAATAAAACAACTGCAAATTTATCTTTAGTTAAACCGAGTGTTTCCAATGCGCTTAGTTGAGTTTGCAACTTGTCATAAAGAGTTAATAAGTCTATTTTTTGTTTGTCAGTGATTACCAGTTTTAATAGCTCTCTAACATAAATTTGAATTAAAACATTTTCATTTCCAAATCGTTCTTTGAGATACTCCATGGCTTTTTCATAATTTTCTTCCGTAGCAGGAAAACTCTCCACTATTGCTCTTGGCGCAGTCTCAAGTTTCGTAGATTGTGGTAGATAATGAAACTTGTCTCTCTTGTCAATGCGAGTATCTTCATGTATTTTACTAAACCAAAACGTCCAAAACATCAACCACTTACGGGAGTCTCCATCGAACTTCACCAGTTCGATCTCTGGCAATTTCTGTTTTGCGGCCGTAACTATTCCTGATGAAGAACCGCTATTCGTTGAACCAGTAGAAGGCTGTGAACACTTATCCTTTTTCCTGTTGGCTTTTACTTTCAACGTAGATAATTTATCGTAATATTCTTGAGCTGCACTAAATTCTCTTTCGTATTCTTCTTCAGTACAGCCTTTTTTCTGTAGAAGTTCAAAAAAAGAGTAATCCGTATTTCACAAAGTTTTATACTTCTCTGAAATTTGATCTAAATAAATTTCTAAATTGTCCAAATCTGGAGAATCTGATCATATCAGTTCATCTACCTTATTAGCTGTTTTCGTAAATACACTCCTAATTGCTTTCCGCTTCTGTTTTAGTGTTTCTAAATCATCCATGTTTGCACCTAGGAACTTCTCTTATTTTCATAAATTATCAAGTGTCGAAATCGATAATGTCACCCTGTGACATTTATCCTGGCTGGCTCGCCAAATTTGTTGCTTAACAAGTAAATCATAGGTTCGAAAATCTGAGCCGACACTTTTTAAAAACACCAACATTTATTTTCACGCCATTTCTAATTCTACAAAATCTTAAATGCAACTAACTATCAAACAGAAAAGCAGACGTAGACGTAATGATGCATCTGGGCACGTGATCCTCATGACAGACGAATTCTTTAGGGTTGCCACAGAAAGGCAGTGTGTCGCCACACTGACATTAAAAGTGGAAAACACGATTAAAAAAAAAAAAAAAAAAAAAGAGGTCACAGAACAGAGAGACTGTCTCTTTAAATAATAAAAATTTCAACTTTAGTAGTACAGTCAAATACTGAAAATCTGCCAACTCCTGAAATCTGCGTTGCGTCTCAAAATATAAAGATTCAATTTATAGGTTCCGGAAACCACAACACTGAGTACAAAATATCGAAGAAAAAATACTTACCGAATAATGACGTCATAATTACTGAATAAGTCGTAATGGAAATACCAAATTATTGACATTATGATAAAAGTTTTTTCCCCTCTAATTTGCATCGAAGTAAAAAAGCAGACCATTCACTCAACTCTTCTTTCAAGTTCACGATTCACATTGTTGTATTTTTTAGCTCTGTTATTTCACGAGATTATTTAGTGCTGCCTTTTTTTTTATCAGTATGTTTTGTGGATAAATTAAGAATATTTTAAATTTCAGGCTTTTTTTAAATATGTTTACAGATAAGAAATGCACACATGATTTTACTGCTTGCAATGTTGAAAAACGTAAACATGTTGCATTGAGGGTAATGCAAAAAGTGCAAATTCTGCAAAAGATGGAGACAGGTGCTACTCCTCATTTTATAGAAGAATCGTATGGAATTGCGATATGATTGTGTATGATATACAGAAAAATAAAGAAAAGCTGTTGAAACTTTAGAGTAACAGTGATTCTAACACCGGAACCCGAAATCAGAAAACTTTGCATGAGGCGAAATCGGCAAACCTCGATGCTGTGTATATATAATACAATGAAAAATATAATCAATTTATATATGGAATAATAATTTAATGCATATAATAAGTTATTGCAATAATGTATATAATTTAATTAAATGTATCTAATACACCTTATTTATTTTGCACTTTTAGTCTGAATATTATGATTTATCTTTTCTGTTCTGAAATTCGCAAAATCCTAAAATCCACACAACCTCTGGTCCCAAGCTTTGCGGATTTCTGGACTTCTACTGTATTTGCAAAGTTATTAATCCAATTGAGTTTGCATGAAAGGTAATGTCAAAATTCTCAAAAGAACAGCATTTAGGGAAATTTGTACTACTGAGTGTGATTTGAAAAGTATATTTATTTATTTCTCTCATTTTGAAAGTAATTTCACTGGCAGATAACAGTTTTTTTAAAAATAATATTCTTCAATGCATTTTAATAAAAAAAGTTCTTCAAAAAAACTGGTCTCTCTGTATTATGTTTTCCCCTTGCACTGACATTATTTCCTTCGAACATAATTATATTATAAAAAAATAAAAGTTTTACATTCAATAAATCTTGAATAACTAATTCTTAAGGTACATTTCAGTCAGTTATTCATATGCAGACATTACAGATTTAATGCAAAAATTCAAAAACAGTAAAACTCAGAAAGATATGACCTTAATCTGCAATATTAACTAATCTTCACAACCTTTGATCTTGAGGTGCACAGATTATTAGAATTCCACAGTACAAAATATTTCCAAATGGTTCATTTCAGTCTCAATATTCAAGACAGTAGTTTAATTTTACAATTGTTAAAATGTTTTATATAGTGAAACTTCTTACAGCAACTACTTGCCTAAGAAGACATCCTCTGAAACTGACCAATGAATACATTAACATCACAACCATTAACATCACTGACAGTTATGCTTTCAAAGATAATTACACCGCTTGACAACTGCTCAGGAATAACCAATTTATATAATTTTTCATTCCCTATAGTTGTGCAGTTACAGAAAAAATAAATGGAGAGGGCTTTGTAGGGAAGACTTCCTATGCTTATACAAGGATGTGCACTCATTTTGGTTCTTCCTTCATAATTGCAAACAGTAATGCTTGGAAAAAACAAATGTTGGCATTTTTTGAAAACATTATGGTAAATGTTCCCTTCTGATGGCAGGTACTGAGTGTGGGATGTTCGGAAGAATCATTTGAGTATGTGCAATTAAGATCAAGCAGTTAGATGTCTCGAAGTTGGAAAAAATGTCACTTTGGTTGCCTCAGCCATGTCAAAGATTGTTGCAGCTACAGAAGGCTTTGAAGGTGGAAATGAAGTGTGAAAGCATGCTCATGGATGAACATACCTCAAGAGAAAAGATATGTTGCTTCAGTAGTGAAAAGAAACAGAAATGCTGCTCCTGGACGGATAGCCACAGATCTTGCCAATGCCACAAGTATTCACATATCTGCAAGAACCATTTCTCGGTGAATAAAAAAGGTTTCACAAAAGCCTACTGCATGCCCACCTGCATTGAAAAGATACATTGGTGTAACGAGCATATTCATTGGGCTCAGAATGGTCCAGTGTCATGTTCTCTGATGAATCCAGCTTCACCATCAACAGTGATTCTGGACACCAGTTATGGTGAACAGAAGCACATTATCATTTCCAGAATGCAGAAGAAACTGATCACAGTGGTCAAGGAGTGATTGTGTGGCTAAGTACCATGCAGAACAGCAAATCTCCTTTTCATATCTTCTCTTTTTAATCTTCTTTGATGGATGCACAGTAACATTAGATTGGTGTAATGTACCAAAATTCTCCATTATGTCTACCTTTCCCACAGTGCGGTTGGTTCAAACTATGTGTTTATAGATGATAATAGCAGCCTATACAGAACATCTGAAATGTCCACACTATCAGCAGAAGATACTAAGCACATGATAGGGCTTTCACATTCACATCCCATAGAGTCTGCCTGGGATGCATTGGGCAGGCATACTGCCTAAAGGACTGACCCTCCTCAATTTATTTAGAAACTCAAAATCACCTTGAGTGACCAGTGGGACAGCTTTCATCAACAGTTTAGTGTAACATGTGTAACAGAGGAAAAATATGCATCAGTTAAGATGTCATACTCCATTCTTATGGACTTATACCTGGTAACTCTTGAAAACAGCTGTAAGGAATATATCTTTCTTTCTTTTTTTTTTCTTTTTCTTTTTTTTAAATCTTGTTTTGCCATGTGGCAGTATCAGTACCATTTTGCATAATAAAAAAACTCCAGGACATCCGTTAAATATATGTTAGGTTTTATTTCTAACAATGCCCATTAGTAGATATGATGAAAAATGACTCAGTTCCTTAGCAACCATCCAGGAGTATTTCTGAGAACATACAGAGGATGTTTACACATTTTTAGAACGATTTTGGAAAATAATTAAAAAATAAAAGCAAATGTTTTAGAATAAAAATGTCTGGCAACAACTTATTATTTAAGATGAGAAATTTCATCTGCTACATTTAAATTTATTCTTCTTTCAAAATGTTGCATTTAAACAAACTATGGACAGAGAGAAATATTTTTATGCTTTCCAAAAAGAAATATTCCCATTCCATAATTCTAAAACATCATGAATTGCAGGGTATTGCAATTTCTAACTGTAAAATAAGCAACATTATTAGTCAAAAAAAAAAAAAAAAAAAAAAAAAAAATCATCATTCAATACTTCTACATGGAAAGAAGACTCCAAACAATACCTGAAAGTGGTATGCATTTTTATAATGCTTCTAAAGTTAAATTGTTGATAAGAACAGAAAATCCTCGACAGAAAAATCAGCTGTAAAGTCTTTAAATATATCTGCAGCAACAATAAATAAAGATTTACAACTTAGAAAACATAATGTTCACCAACTTTTGCTGACGCAAGTGGCTCAATGCAGAACAACTTTAGAACAATGTATAGACACTACTTATCAGGAGATAACTGGAAATACTTGTGACTCTTGATGATGCATGAGTTTACCTAAATGAATGCAATGGAATAAAGGTCTACTTATTACCAAAAACAAAGAGAAAAAAATGTACAATCTGTTTTCATCAATGAAAAGAAAGTTTTAGTAAGGGGCTTATGATTGCTGCAGGATTCTCTTGCAAAGGAAAATTAAAAATAAAAGAGTGGGAAAAAATGTCAAAATAAACTTAATGTACTATCAAAAGAAAGTTTTACATCCAATATTTACAACAGAAATTACATTTCTTTATTCCAGTGACCTTCAAAGAAAGAAACTTCACCAAGACAAAGCAACAAGTTATATTTAAAAAAGTAGCATTGCACTCCTTAAAAAAATGAAGACTGATACAGGTATCGCATACATACATTTTCAACATATTCTTGCGAAGTCCTTTGACGTTTCACCTATGGACTATTGTGCTTTTGGTCTCTCAAAAAGAGTTCTTTCTAAGTGCAAATGTACCTATGACTGATGGACTCCAGACATTAGTGGAAGAGGAATGGAAATCAATATCCCTGGAAATTTTATGAATCATGATGTACACTTATAGTCCAGAAAGAAAGCTATCAGACTATTTAAAAAGGTACTCATTTCATTTAAAAAATTAATTAAATGGCCCTGAAATTGTACTAAAAATGTGTAAAGACCCTATAAGGTATTTCTCCCACTTTCCTAGCATGCCTCCATGGTGTAGTGGTTCTGCACGCTGGGCCGGTATTCCAGAGGTCCGTGGTTCGATTCCCGGCGAAGGCGGTTGCTGATTTTTCATCTTGCCTGCTTTCAAAAATACTTAATGTCTCTACAACCCTTTGAAATTTAATAACAGTACTGACAATCACCGACAGCTATGCTCTCTAAGGCAACCCCCCCCTCCCCAAAAGAATTCCTATAACTGGCCATCAAGAAACTTGTTCTAATTTGATGCATATGATTTTCCCAACAAATATTATTTTTTTCTGATTGATATTATTGTGTACATTACAAATTTATTCAAGAAGAGCACAGAAAGAGAAATTGATAGAAAGAATTCCACCCCACAGCTTACCTTTCTACATACAATTTATACTATGATTGCCTCATTTATTTTGATAATTTTACTTTAAAAGGAAAATCAAGTATGCATTTTTTTAACAGCATGCTAACAGCCCGCTCATAGCATCATGCTATCAGCCAGCTCACAGCATTTTAAAATAAAGCAATCTATATTTTTTACAAGAAAAAACTTATTACATGTATGATGGTATTACTAATTGATAGTAAAAGAAGGAACAAACAAGTTTCTCAGATTTAAGTTCAGAAGTAACAAAAGATTCAAAAGTCCTGTCAATTAAGAGATTAATTCAAAACGAACATGATTCTAGTTATTTGTATTTTTATGTAAGAATATTCTCACTTATTAATAATCAAAATTAACAAGAAATAAAATATGAAACAGAGATATTTAATACTGTAAAAATGCAAGCTGTGAAAAATTACAACTTTTAAACATACTTGGAGAATTTTTCATACTCTCTAAAGTCCTTTCCTTTGCTTCATTTAAAATATCATGAAGAAAAACAACACTTCCTTTGCGAGTGCTGAATTTCAAAATGCGACCAAATGGAATATGATGAATGTTACTGTAAAAAAGAGAATTAATTCTATCTTTGGTAAAGTATTGCATATATACTTTAGTTTTAAGAACATTACATTCCTATAAACTTGAGAAAGAGGGGGGAGGGAAAAAGAAATATCTTAAAAAAAATCCTTGCCTAAAAATTTTAAATGTATAAAAGTAGAAAGGAGGATTAGCAAATATTCTTACAGTTTACTCAATTAAACATAGCACTTAGAAGAGAAAGGCTAACATATTGAGCTTCCCCCCCCCAACACAAGTGAGAAGTGAAGACGTAGTCATGCTGACACTGCATGTGATGCTGTGTGCATTTTGCACTGAACATGTATACTTACTCATTAATTTAAAAATAATAGATAAAATGCACTACATTTTAAACATAAAGTTTTGCTTTTTTAAAACTTTCATTTTTTTTTAATGTGCATTTATTTATAATCATTTCTTCATTTGTATACCAACTGGGAGAATTCTATGACTGCTTCTAATATAACAATAATAACAGCTTTTTAATGTTAGGTAAAAAGCACCCTATTGGCTTAGTTTTGAACATATATGGCATTTTGTTTCCTAAAGAGCTTATGTTTGGTTGCTCATAAAATCGAGAGCTTTATTCAACATTTCTGCTAATGTAAAGTTGATTTTTTCCCTAATTATAAATTTTACATTGGGTTGTTTCTCTTCTAATGAAAAATAATGACAGATATTTTCGAAATAATTTTCCAACTTATACCCACACCTGTATCACATTTAAATACGAGGCGCATTCAGAAACTAAGTACCGTTTTGAAAAAAAAAAATAAATAAATAAATAAATAAAAATAAAAAAATAAGTAAAACAATTTTTTTGAATAAAATTTTATTTTTACATGAAAATACATGTCTTAAACTATTTTTCAACATAGTTTCCGCCAATGATCAAACACTTGCCATAGTGGGTGACCAGTTTTTGTATACCATCGTCAAAGAAACTTCCCGCCAGTTTCGATAACCACGACTCCACAGCATTTTTCGTGTCATTGTCAGATCCAAAGCGCTTGCCACCAAGCTCACAAATGACACACCCAAGTTTCATCACCTGTCACAATTTGGTTTAAAAAGTTTTCTCCCTCATCACTGAACCGTGTGAGAAATGTCAGGACACTACCAAGTCGCTTTGTTTTGTGAACATCAGTGAGCATTTTTGGAACCCATCGGGAACACAGTTTGCGATAATTCAAGCGGTCAGACACAATTTCGAACAAAACAGTACGTGAAATTTGTAGAAATGCCTCTGAAAGAGTTGTCATTGTGAAGCATCTGTTCTCATGAATTGCTTCATCAACTTTCCTTAGCAAATCATCGGTGACAACAGAAGGCTGACCACTCCAAGCCTCGGCGTGGACATTTGTTCGACCTGCATTAACCCGCGGGAAAGCGCATGGGGTGTATCATACCCCAACCCTACATAAAAGTGGAATATTCCTAACTTGTGAAACTGAAATTCTTTACTGCTTTCAGTAGCTGAGTTTCTAGTTATGGTTGACTTTCAGAACCGCTTTTTCTTTGCCTGTGTGTTTCAGAAAAAGATTTATCGGTATTTTGTTGGAACTGGGGTATGACACACCCCACGCGCCTGTCCGCATAAGTGTTTTTCTGACTGAATATTTAGTTCAGAAATTTATTTCTAGAGTGTAACAGTAAATATTTCTACTCGCAAATGATTTTTAAAGTACTTGACATTAAATTCTTAAAAATTTCTAACTGCATTATGGTAAAAAGACTGACTCCCTATGAACTGGAGATGCAACGCCTGTGAGATTTATTAGAAATATTTGAAAGGGATGAAGATTGCATTTCGGAAACTGAAGATGAAACTAGGAATATTTTCTACACTGTTTTGGTTTTGAAAAAGATAAACATTAATTTCTGATGTTCCTAAAAAAGGAAAAACTGTTCTTATGTTTTCAAGATTATATAACGATCATACTCTAGATGATACTATTGGAGAAAATAAAACGTCAGGAATTATATGTTTTTATAATATGACTAAAGGAGCAGTAGATATGGGGGATGAAATGTCAGCCGCTTATTCAATTGCCAGAATGACAAGGAGGTGGCCAATGGTAATTTTCTTTCCTGCACTGAATGTTGCTGTAATAAATGCTTGAATTATATTACGTTCAACTGCTAATCCACCAACCAGAAACAAGTATGTTTTTGAAGGACTTAGCATTACAATTAATGAAAAAAAAGTATTGAACAAAGATCAGAGATTAATACTTTACCAAAAAAACTGACGTACTACATGCAAAACAAAAGCAGAAGTTTCAACGAAGAATTGAAACGAACACATGAAATTCGAAAGTATGAAAGATGTGATAAATTTTTTGCCCTCGCGCCAAGGATAGAAGAACGTGAATGCAATATTTAAAATGTGAAAACATTCTGTGCCAAGAAAACATGAATGTATTTCGTTCAAAGTGTGAAGAAATAAAATAAACATTGTGTATTAGAGACGCAATGAAACTTAGAGGCATGATGTTTATTTTTTATTATTTTCATTTATCATAATTTTAACTCTAAGATTATTTTGGAAGTTAATTTTTTGAAACCCAATTATTATTCACGTATTTGTAATATACGAGAACAAGAAAAACAACTTCAAAACTAAATAAAACTGTTTTTATCGTATTTTAAATATTGGGGTATGTGATACCCCACGCGCCCACTCTAGTAACTTTTCTTGGTGCGACTTATGCCGGGTTAAACATTCTTACCCACTTTCTCACCATTCCATCACTTATCGCGTATTCACTGTAAACTTCTGTCACTTGACGATAAATTTCGGCTGATTTAACATTCCTCGCGTTCAAAAATTTAATCACGGCATTAATCTCACAGTCAGCGGGAGAACTAATTGTCTTACACTTTTTCAATGTGCACAGCAAACTGAAAACACAACATAGAGCAACCAAAATGGCGACAATTGAAAGTCAGTGAACAAGAAAGACTAGTGCACATGCGCGGGACGCCTACCACAGCGCTAGAATGAAACGGTACTTAGTTTCCGAATACGCTACGTAAATACAGTATTGTCTTCAATTTGAAAAAATAGCTTTACTCACAGCATCTAGAGAGGATACTTAATTTTTTAAAAGGGCAGAGGTTAAGGAGATTTCAAAATTGGGAAAACATGAAATACAATATTCCTTTCTTTCTCATTTCCATGAGTGTTTGGGACTTTGTTGTAATGTAAAAAAACATATTACATAAATGGTGTTTTACAAAACAGAATTTAAAAGGAAAATTTACAAAAACAATGTATTCAAATTTTTTTAAAAATATTTACATTCGTAAAAAACAAATACATATGACTAAAATTAATGTGGAATGTCTACATGACTAGAATATCATTTCATAGCAGAAGGGAACTACAGTTTTAAATTCATGAAATCAGAATTGATGCATGACAATGATGTCAGACTATTTTTCGCTAAATCCCCCTATGAGGATCATGTCGGCAAGGAGTCACTCAAAAGAATGACCTAGCCTTTCTCTCTAACCCTGATTAAATAAATCTTTTTTTTAAACCTGTAGCTTATTATGTGATTAAGAAGTTGCTTATCTGCAGTTTTGATGCTTTATTAAATCATTAACGTTTGTAAAAATATGTAACACAAAGTAAGTGTGCATAAAAAGTACTTTTTAAGCAAAGATTTGAAATCTGATGAGATTATCATATCAATTTCAAAGTTTATATTATTTCTCTATTTATAACTGTTTTTCTAATAACATACAGTTGACTGGTTAAATGGATTAAACCTTTGCGGCACAATGGGTCCGGTCTGGACACACCTAAATATTTCCTTCTGTACGCACATAAATTTGAATGAAAAGGGATTTATAGGTTACTGCAGGTTATTATGAAGCTTCTTTATTTATAGTAGATGGCAGCTCAACATAAGACAGTCCCTATATTTTAGCCATGTTTAGTTTTTTAAGACTCTCATTTTTCAAAGAAATATTCCAAATTTTTTTTAGAGTATAAAAGGAATCGTTTGAAAAGAAATTGCTATGTTATTTTTTGGCTGTATGCTAATCTTCTTATTCTATATTAGTTTTAAATTTTTACCTTGAAATCTTGCCTAAAATCAAAAGGGTGAACCCTAGATGTGCCCAAACCAGGCTCACTGATAATCTAAGACAACTGACAGAGTGTATTCTTTGTTTCTCCGCATCTCATCGGTCAGTTCATTGACAACAATGCTCGTTTCAGCACTCTTTTCGAAGCTCTGTTCAATCAGTGTGCCACTTTGCGCACACCCACAGAATTAAAACGATAAGTGCTATCTTCACAAAATTTTACTTGTGTACTCCTTTAGGCCTAATTAGACTGCCTACCTCTTTTTTTTTTTTTTTAATCAAAACTCCGACTTTAAAAGGTAGTGTGCTGGAAAGGGTTAAACGATATGTTTACAGCACATGAACACTATTTGTCTATGGAGAAGTTCATATTTTCAATATACATAAGAGAAAAATCACATAATCACGCAGTTAGTACATTTGCCAAGAATCAAAAATCAAATGTGGAATACAATCAAAAGTCTTTAATCTGGACTCGTCGGGACTTCGGCGATTCTGGATTATCGAATTTTCATGATTATAGATCATCATTTTAAATCTGGTAAGATGGCATGCAGAAATTATAAAATTAAAAATATGAAACCGTAATTTATAAAATAATGAGCAATTATGATCTAAAGGGTATCAAAATTTACAAAAAAAGAAGCTTAATATTTATTTGTTTACTTTATTAAACATTTCATTCAACGCGTGCATGCGTAAAGCATACATTACGCATAGCCGAAATTAGAAAATTGCAACCAGAAAACTATTTGATTTGTATTCGTGATATTTATAATGACGAGGAATTTGTTTTAAATCATATCAAAGACGGAGTACATCGAGATGAAATACTACATTTAGTAAGGAATTATAAGCCAAATAAAATAAAAACATCTGCCCTGAAGATAACGATAGTGCTGACAGATCAACTTCCAGTTAATTGCCCCCCCCTTACATTTTATAATTTATTCCCTTACATTTTATAATAACTCAGTTATAAGTTTTAAATAATACTTTAAAAAAATCCTTATTTTATTCTCTTTCAGAAATGTTCAGAGAAAGTTAAGTACTATTTAAAGTATTTTGCTAATTTCTAATAATTCTCTAATTTAAAATGAACCAAATAGAGCATTAATTACAAAATGACTTATATTTTTCGATTTAAAAGATGCCTCAGAAGCCAAAAAATCATGTCATATTTAAAAAAGTATTTTAGGAAGAAGCTCTATAAATAGAAAAGAAATAATGCATAATTTTAATATTAATAATACAATAAACTTTGATCTCAATTTTTGTACCTTAACCGAATAAAATCGAATTACCTTAAATTTTTTTTCTAATGTAATTAACGAAAACTTGTGAAAATATTTCATTCAAACTAAAACATTCTGCGAAAAGTATAGCATTTAATTCCATTCTGAATGAAATGTTGTTTAAAAATACGTTGTTTTCATATACTTAGGACTCTGAAGTGTTGTAGAAAAAGAAAATATATACATATATATGTATATTTATGACGTAATTACAAAATATTTACATCCGATCGCGTCAAAACCTATTGAACTTAATGGTAAATGACTCAATGTTTTGGTCACCACGTAGGGATCGCCGGTGCTTCAGAACAGGGTACGGGAGAAACCTGTTTAGAGCTACTCCAACTTACTTCCTACCTCCATGCGCAGAACAGCATGAAATTGATAAACAGATTTTGGAATGGTTAGAGAAAAAAAGGATATGCCTTTATAAATTTTTTGCAGCAATTCCACTTTTTGTTTGATAGACATCGAAACAAGCTTTCGCTTTCTAGATCCTTTGGCAGCTCCAGAATTGGAAACTCTTTTTGACATAATCAAGCTTACTTTTATAAGCTACTATTAAGCTTACTTTTTATAAAACTGCTCTAACAGTCTGCAAAAAATAATAAGCCGGATTCAATTAGAAGATTAAAGAACAACGCAATCTGCAACATTAACTGAAATAGATAATTAGATAATTTTAGCCTAGCTTATACCGTTCGTTATATATTAAACGTGCATGCATAAACGTATTATACGCATGTGTAAAGGTATTATGCGCATGCATAAAGGTATTATGTGCATGCGTAAAGGTATGATGCGCATGCGTAAACACATTATGCATTTACGCACACGCAGAAAGTTTGTAGCTTTGAGGTCCGGATTATATATCATTCCGGATTAAAGACTTTATACTGTATATAGAATTGTTCTTTCCCTAGCAGCTGATAAACCAAGTGTGACATGGCTCATGAACCACCTCCCATTATCTCACTTAATTGTGCCAAAAATTTTCTGGTAATTCATTTATTTTCATTTAACATTTGTTTTATTGATTCACCTTGAATGCTTATCTACAGGTAAATCATCCAGGCTTAAGACATTATAAATTTACAAACCACACAGAAAACTGATACATGTCCTAAATGAGAAGGTAATTTTTGGTCCTCCATTTAAAAAGAAACTGCGAACTTAAAATCCCATTAAAAATGCAGTATGAAGTAGCCACTGAATTTGATGAAGTGAAACAATTCTATTTTCTGTAATATCCACCAAATTAAAGACAGCTTCTAACTGCAAACCTTAGGAGGAACTCAAAACTATTATAACAAGAGACCATACTGTTTGTTTATTAAACAATACCCCAGTTTGACAAGCAATTTGAAAATATCAAAGTTAATCATGCACATTTAGAACACACTGTTTTATAAAACTCACTACATTAATCACTACTGCCTTACATTAATCATTATATAGGATATTATATTTCACTATATATCCTTACATTAATCACTATAGCCTTCTTCTTTATCAACTTTACAAAAAAATTACCCATTTTTGAGAAATTTTATAATAATAATTAAAATAACTTCTTAAATAACAATACTGAAAATGTTTATACACCAAATATTTAAATGCTTGCCATCTTAAAAAATATTACAGATTTATTAAACAGAATACAGCTATTTTAAAACAAAGCGAACACACCTTGCCCATGAGTATCCCATGGAAGTTAATATATTTCTCAAGAAGGTGAAATGTTTGGTTTGGCTTGAATCCACCTATGCTTAAAAGAATAAACTTGAAAAGATACAAATACAAGAAAGCAACATGTGATAATAAAATTTAAAAAAATATATTTGCAATTTTTTGGAAAACATATAAGAACTGTTATACCACTAAAAAGTATTGTCATATTTTAATATATTTAACTGAAAAAAGGTATAACAACATCATTTCACATTTTCCTAAAAAATAGAAGAGAAATTGCAAAATTTTATGAAATTTATGAATGAGTTAAATTTTAAGTAAACAATTAACTAAAGACACACATTTATTGATGATTTTGAAAATAGCAATATAAATGAAAGCAATAAGTATTCCCTGACACAATACTTCTGTCCAATTTTTCAGAATGCAAAGTGAAATGTTCTTACCACATAATATAAAGAATCAAAATGATATTTTTTCATCCTATCAATGGCAGCAGCTATATCCCTATTTAAAAAATAAAAATCTTACAAATTAAGTTTTTAAAACCTGAGACACATCTGAATATGACATCAGAACATGCAGTAAAATGTTGTTGTAATAAAGAAAATTTCAGCTTAATTCTACACATAAAAACACTGAGTATGTAACAGAGAAAATAAGAAGAAAAGAATATGCATTCCAACTTTATCTAACCTTGATAAATAAAGTGAAGTACCATCACTTTTTCTCAAAACCACAGTTTCTTGTTCACCATTCTGTTTAGGTACTACTATTTCTATACAACCATTCCTGAAATAAAACATCAATCAATACATTCAATAAAAAGGGAAGTGCAATCTCATGGATTTTAGAGCCATTCGAAATTAAAGATTAGAAGTTATATTTATATTTTATTATTTTTAATTTAATTCAATTTGTTCTTTATTTGCCACACTTTTAAATTCTTACAGAAAATCACAAATTTGTTGCAAAACATTCAAAGCAATTTTTTTTTTTTAGATGCAGTATAAAAATGTTCCATACTGAATGTTTAAAAAGTAATTATTCTAATTTTAAACATGTCAAATTAATTATAGCAAAAGGTCAAAGAACTGAAGTTTTATATTCAGCAACACTTTTTGTAAAAATATTCAATAGCGAAAAACATGATTTCTCTTACTCATCACAAGTAACTAAATTTTTTTTCTGTAATTCATCAAATATTTCTTTGACATTTTCTGCATACATGGACTCCCCATGGAAAACATCAAAATTAATGTTCAGTCTCTAAAAAGAAATTATTTTATTAAGAAATAAGAAAGTATCTGTCTCATAAATTACATAATTAGGGAAGAAAATAATACAATAGTGCAGAATATGAATATAAAAGATTCTCATATAAGTAAATAATATAGAAAAATAATGAAAACATAAAAATACTCAATAGTAAATATCCTTAATACATATTAAGACATTTATTAATTATATAAGATGTCAATCAAAAATCTCATATAGTAAAAAAGTTTTAAACTTTGAACAAATTTCATTTCGGAAGAAATGACACATAATTCAAATAAATACCCTACATGGTATGTTGCTTTCATTTCTTTTAGGCTTAAGTCTCGTAATTTACTCCACAATGATAACACTTCAGAATCTCCTGAAATTCAGACGAATGATAAAATTATTTTATAACTATACAAGTATATCAAAATGCACGTTAAATGAAAAAGCATTAAAATGGAAATAAAAAAAAAAAAAAAAAAAAAAAAAAAAACATAGGTTCATCATACATAATCTTCTTTATTAACTTATGCAATGTGGGCTTGTAACTGAGTCATTTGTAGGACAGGATAGCACTTTATTTACAGTTTACAGTACAAACAATGTAAACATATATCTGTCTAGTATGCAGATTTAATTAAAATTATATCATTCTTCTATCTCTTCAGGTTGCATTATGAAAATACACCACATTTGTAGTTTCCCCTTCTTGGAAATTGTATGTGGAAATTGTCACGTTTAAGTGTGCATGTCTATCAACGGTTTCTGATACCTCTTTCCTAAAAGATTTGATTTCATCTTTCATAGACCTATCAAATCCATATGCAAACATTTCTTAAAACTGAAAACTCTAATAATCATGAACTTTCTAGCTCAATTAACCAGTTCTCAGTAATTTCAATTAAAATTATTTCAACATAAATTCAATAATGTTAATCATTAAAAACATGTAACAATCAATTAACTTTTCCATCTCAAATCAAAATTTAAACATATCGATGAATGCAATAAGTACAAAAATTGTTACATTTTATTACACTTTCAACAAATATCAAATAATTCACAACTGATAGTACATATTTCCTTCTAAAGAAAGAAAAAAACCTAAACATATTATGCTTCAGTAAATATAGTTAAAGAAATACACATAAATAAAATTTTTAGTAAACATCCTTTTAACAAATTCTTTTCCTTAAATCCAAATCTTTTAAGATTTTCTTAAGCACAGAAACAAAATAATGTGAATCAATCAAATTCTTCATATTTTACTAAACCATAGCTAATAATAATCATATTGCATAGTATTAGATATATTTTATTAATGCCTACCATTTTAGCTGTTAAAAAACTTGTTGAAATGAAATAGTGAAAATGTTCATAATGTTTCAAAAGTTAATGATGTTTAAAATTGTTTCCAGTGAGAAGTTGTTAATTAGTAAGATGAGTGTGCATTAATATAATCTTTTCCTTTCCATATGTAATCACTGCATGAAACCACTGTAATGCTAAATACCAGAGTTGAAAATGATAGCTTTGTGAGGAACACTCAGTGAGAAACTTGAGAGGGTTTCGGTCACTCTTGATGATGATTCAGAGTGAAATAAATAAAATTCAGATTTCTAGGTAATAATAACAGAAAAGCTTCTTTTAACAGCATATTTTCTATTATTTTTAGCATATTTTTAAACTTTTTTCCTAGTGAAGGCTACTGGGTTTTTTATATTTTATCTTTCTGAGGAAAACAAGCTTCTAATGGTGTATGATGAAGCATCTGTGTAAATGATAAAAGGCAAGTTAAAATTTGGAGAGCAGCACTGAGCACTGCAAATGGCCCTGTTTTGACATCCACTGTGTTATGGTTAGCTGAAAGAGTATGTTGCTATTATTCATAAAACACTAAAATAATTTATTTCAACTTTTAAATACCAAAGTTTCAATGATTTTGTTTCAGCAGTGTGACAACATATGACTTTTTTCCCCTCCTATAGTTGTGCTCTAAAGTTGTAATGTTCAGTTGTGTTTTCTTTTTTTATGCTTGATCAAAATAAAGTATTTATGTTAATTTAAGTGTATATTGTAAGAATGCATCTATTCACTGTATTAGCTGAAGCAGATGTCAAATAAAATTATATTTGTTACAGTACTATAAATTCTTTAAGTGTGAAGTTTGACTTCCATCCCCTTGTACAGAAAGGTGAACATAATTTTTGGTGTCAGGAGTGGGATGTGATGTGCATAATGTAGGGGTGCATGCTGCATGGAAATCCAAAGTGAAAACTGATGGTTCCATTTTTTGGATTGTGGTAAGTAGTGGTTTTGGTTTTTTGAAATAAGGTTTAATGTTAAACCCTGTTAATTAGTGTTGTGCATTCAAGCATTCTTATTTGATAATTTGAGTTGATAGTGTCCAAGTTGAGTAAGATGTGATTTTGTTTGTAACTACTGTGTTCTAATTATTAATTTAGGACTGTTATATTTTTATTTAAGATGAATCTTAAGTCAATTAAATCATTAAAAAAGGATGCAATGGCACTCATGGCAGTGTAGTATGGATTAATAATTTTGAATTGCTTTGAAAATAATAAAATAGCTACTTTGGAAGCTTCAACAGAAAGTTCAGAAGTTTATGCAAGTGATAATGAATTTGTGAAAAATGTTATTGATAATATTTTAGAGGAAAAGAAAAGATAAACTAAGGAACAAAAATCAGATAAGGAAATTAAATTACAGTTAGAGAAAATAAAACTTTCTCCGTTAGAGACAAAATTAGCATTAGCTAATAATAGGAAAGACTTGTAAAAAATCAAAATGTTGAGATGGATACCTCAAATTAAAATATCAAAAATTTAATTTAAAGTGAAAAAACATTAACATTTTTGGTACCTACTAAAGTAGAACCTTTAATCTCTTTTTCCAATTAAATGAAAGGTTGTGTGTGTGTTATTATGGCAAAGCCTCGAGGGCTATCTGCCTAAGGGGAGGGATGCCTTCGTGGAGGACTTTCTAAGGGAAACTGGCTCGTATACACGTTACACATGGGGAAAACCACGAAAACGCCCATGCAGCCAGCCCGTTCGCGGGATTCGAACCTCGCACCGAACTACCAGTGTTCAGCGACTTTACCGCTCGGCCGCTGGTGGGCCCCAATTAAATGAAAGGGATTTTAGTTTTAGAACAAAAACGTACTCAAGGATTTGAAAGAAGAAATCCTATTAAATATTTTGGGGGAAAAAATACCACAAATTTAATAGCATATGTCAAGGAAGAAAATAGCAGTTAAACAGGCAGAGGCATGACTTGAATCCCAAACTTTAGGTTGTGAATGTGATTTTTATTTATTGTCATAAAAAAGTTAAGTATGAACTATAGCTTTTTTCAAAATCATTTTCAAGTAACAATAATAAGAGGGGTGAGGCAAATGTTAAAAATTATCATAAATATAATGAAAAAAAGTTTCAAATGCATATGTATCTGGAGTAAAAAGATCATGATGCATTTTGTGTAAAACTAATAATAATAATAATAATAATAATAATAAAAAAGTGTTACGACATCGACCTAATTTTAAAAGGTTTGCAATAAATGAGCGAACTGAAATCAACTAACAAAATCATTTTTGTTTCATTTGGGGGGGGGGATGAAATGTAAAAAAGCATAGAGACAGAAATTATTTCTGTGGGAAAGCAGATCATGATATGACTAATTTTCCTAAGGAATATAAAATTCTTTTGAAAACGGATAATGTTGATACCACACAAACTCAGGGGAATTCTTTAGTGTCAGGGTCAAGCTCAAGTGCATAAAATAGTTATGATAAAAAAAATTACAACAGCATTTGTTTCTGTTGCAAATGTAGAAGTACAGAATAAGATGCAGTCCTGTTGATTAATTTTAGCTAACTACTGTGAAAGTGATATAAATACAGAGATATAAATTGGGACAGATATGTGTCGGCAGATTATTGAAGCCTCTTCTTTTGAAAAAATAAACCAAGCAACCTGACAACAATTTTCGGATTTACTTTACATGTAAGTCAAGATGTTTACAAACCTAACATGAAAAGTGCAGAGTCAGCAAATTTTTGCATAGCTGCTTCAGACACTCAAGTATCGTGGGAGCTCAGTGCTTCAGGAATTAAAGAGAATGACGAGTTAAATGTAGCTGACAAAGCACTGATAGATAAATTTGAGAAAAATGTTATATTTGAACCAGAGACATGAAACTGATTTATTATGCAAATTTAGTTATAATAAATTAGGAAACAATATTTTTAGCTAAAAAGCAATTTAATAAATTAGGAAAGAGTTTTTCTAAAAATGATCGAGTTACTAGTAAGTATAGGGAAATAATAAACGATCAAAAACAAAATCATAGAAGCTTCATTATTTAATAGAAGAAATCAATAATTTTTAATGTTTTATGAATAAGAGCAGCAGCCTCTTTTGGTCGGTAGCAACACAGTACAAGTCGTAACACTGGGATCCCATGACCCCATTATCAGCTCAAATGAAAATTAAACTATAAATATGAAACATAAAATAAAAAAAAGGAAAGAAATCAAATTGATAAGTCACCCATGGGAAGTCGGACTAGTTTATGAACTGGTCTCTTCCTTTCACCTGAGACAGTTTTGTGTGACAGTTTTCAAGTTCAGCACTCTTACTCTATTATCAGTTAATTTATAGATGTGAATTTCTTTTGCCATTTTCCACTCAAGAGGCAGCAAGTATTCATTATTAATTAGCCCAAAATAATTCATACATAAATTGGAACTGAGAAATTTCCACTTGTGCCTGACTTGCAACTGATTCAAGTAGTCTTTTGATCACTAAACAGCTGGGAAATCTGTATAACTAATTTCTACTATTCACAGATGCTAATTTTTTAATTTGTAAATTTAAGTTCAGGAATGCTTTTAAACTCCAAATTAATAATGAAATGATGTGGTGTAATGACAGAAAAATCATTTCGTTTCTCAAAAACAGCCATTAAAGGAAAGGATGGGAGTTAAAACTGTGACAAAATGAGGAGCTGATGGAACATTCATTGCTCATTTGAGGCTTTCATTGGTCAAGTAAATACCAACGTCTCAACTGTATAAGCTTTTAAATAACTCTTTGAGACAATAAAATTTATTCTACAATCACTGAATATTTGAGTTGGCTTCAACTTTGAGTTGACAAATGAATCATTTTAATGCTGCATTTCATGCCTGAGCATCAAGATCATGGACAAGTTCTAAATGTATGTTCATGTGCTTTGGAATGAAAGCCGTCCATTTAAAGTGTGGCAAAACAAAATTTTCTTTTTTTCTTCCCATAGTTGTGTTCTAAAAATATAACATTTGGTTCAGTTTGCATTTTTGTATGTACGTAATGTAAACAGCAAAATAAACTATTTAGGCTAATTTAAGTTCATATTTATTGTAAGAAAGTGTTTATTAATTGTATAAGCTCAAGCAGATGTCATACCGACATAAAATGATGTTTGTAATGGCTCTTCTAAATTTTTCTGTCAAGTTTGATTTCCTTTCCCTTCTACAAAGAGATGAACAGGCACATTTCAGCTGAGCAAATGCTTCATCATGTTCTTTCAGCCAGGTGATCTGGTTTGAAGTCCTTCTTTTTGTCAACGTTGTTATAGGTTGTGGTTTGGTTTATATGATTAATGTGAAGCCTCGAGGGCTATCTGCCTGAGGGTAGGGATGCCTTCGTGGAGGGCTGTTGAAGGGGAAGTAGCTTGTATACACATTGTACATAGGGAAAACCATGAAAACACTCATGTAGCCAGCCTGTTTGCGGGATTCAAACCTCAGACCAAACTACCAGTGTTAAGCAACTTTACCCCTCGGTGGCTGGTGGCCTGTTAAAGGTTAGGCTGTTGAAAAAAAAAATTGAGTATGTATAATCTGTAATATAATAATGGTGCTAAAAGTTTCCTTACATCTTTCTTAGTAGCAGGAATTTTTAAATTCTGGATTGCTTTAACTTTTCTGGGTTAAGTTCATGTGAATCAAAACCAACCATATGTTCTAAGAATTTGATTTTATGCTTTGCAGTATATTTCTTGAAATTAACATTGAAATTTGCTTTTACTAGTACACTTAAGGTTTCATCAAATTATTTTAGATCTGTATTCTAGTCACTGGAAAATATAATTATATCATCAGTATAAGACGCAACATAGGGTTTATGTTGGGCAAGTCCTCTGAAAAGATGTGGTGGCATTTTTTAATCCACCAGATAAAACTGCAAAAGTTTATAGCACCCAGTGTGTCATAAGACAAATGTTGGCATTCAGGGTTTAGAAGTATTTGCCAATATTGTTTAAGATCACTGATGAGATTCAAAATGATCAAGTAGATGATCAATGTAGTTGGACTTTGACATTTGTTAAATTAGGTCTATAGCATTTTTATTGGAAAGGCATCAACTTCACTCTGGGAGTTCAGGAATTGCAGTCATAACCATACTGTTCTGCTTTTTCTCCACATATAAACTACTGATGTTCATATTCACTCTTTGCTTCAACAATTAGTTCCAACTATTAATGATTCAACAGTTAGTACCAACTGTAATATCTCACCAATTTTTTTATCAACTCCAGGAATCTTTTTTAGGACTTCAGACATCTAGTTTGGCTTCTGCTTTTTAGGTAAACTTTCAGGTTTGAGTCTGATGTTATATTCTCCTATATCAGCGATTTTCGGAATACCAGATCTGAGACAGGCATACTTTCTTAAAATTTCAATGAGTTTTTTTTGTCTTGAGCGATTCAAGAAACAGAACATCAATTTTTCGATCATGATGATATTCTTCTGCTTCTGGTGGAATAATTCTTGGAATATTTTCAGCTTCTCTGAAATCAATATCTGCATTGTGTAATACACCAACATGAGTTGCAGCAGTCTTGAATCCTCGTATCTTATTTGTGTGAAAGTGCTTTAAAGTGTTGTCAGGCATTTGCACTATGTAACTGTAAACAGTATGTTTGTTGATGACTGCAGTGGGTCCAGTCCATCTTGCATAATCTTTGTTTTCACTGCCAGGGACTAATACTGTGATTCTGGTACTTTCCTTAAATTCTTTATGATGAGTCTTCCATTTATGGTTGAATGCAACAATAATGAATATATTGTTGCTTGTCAGTAACTGTAAGTTCTGCATTTTCTTTTTATAACTTCATTTTCAGGTCATTCAGATAATCAGTTACTGAGCTTAACTGTCCATAATGAATAGGGTATCATTAGCCCAAAGCCATAAGGAATAGGGTTTCATCACCCACAAAGTTCATTTACAGCATTTTCAACATAATATGGATGCTCCATAATCATAATAACATCCATAATCAGCAATAAGTATAATCAAAATAATATGGAGCAGCGAGAAGGTACATAATTTTTTTTTTGTTGTTGTTTTGTTTTTCATTGAATGGGATAGCAAAGACAGTGAAAATCATTGGATAAAGAAAGACTTCAAAAAGGGATTCATTAGAAATTGGAACCAAAAATGTGCTCTAAAAAGTTCACATAGATTGGAATATAAAGTTCTCTTTCTACCTCTGCATATGAAGTTAGAATTAAAGATCTTATTGAAGCAATCTGTCCAAGCCTTACCAAATGAACGTTCCAAATACTCTGCGACAAATTTCCAGCCTCACCAACTGCCAAACTAAAACACGGTGCTTTTACTGGTGCTGACATAAGAAAATTTCTCAAAGATGGTAATTTTGAGAAAAAAATTGAAGTTTTGGAGAAAGAAACCTTGGCAAGTCTTTAAAATAACCAAGTTTCTGCACAGTAAGAAAGATCCAAACTTTAAATAACTACTGAGAAAATACTGCAGAAGTACAAAAATTTAGAATGTTCCATGAGTTCACTTCCTAAATTCACATTTGGATTATTTTCCTGAAAATCTGGGTATTGTTAGTGAAAAGTTGGGTGACAGATTTCATCAAAACATCAAAGAAATGCAAAGGAGATATCAAGAAAAT
This sequence comes from Stegodyphus dumicola, assembly GCF_044657685.1. Classification (NCBI taxonomy): domain Eukaryota; kingdom Metazoa; phylum Arthropoda; class Arachnida; order Araneae; family Eresidae; genus Stegodyphus; species Stegodyphus dumicola. Next base: position 45,467,827 of record NC_140776.1, read on the forward strand.
AAACCACTTTGATGATGGCTGACTACTGCTGGATGATACACTGAGATGAAGACTATCCAGACATAAAATGAAAAGTGAGAAGCAGAGCATAATTGGCCCATGCAAACTTCCATACATAAAATAAAAATGTCTATTCTACATACATTGTCATGGTACAAAGTAAGAAAGAGAATAAAGCCTAAGAAAAAAAAATTAAGTCTATTTTAAAGATCTCACATTTTTGCAATTTTTCGAATTTTTACAAATTTTGAAAGTTGCAACGTTTGAAAAAGCCTGATGAGATGGGGGAAAATGAATGTCATTTTCTGATTCAACACTAAAATAGATACATACGAATCAATAATTGAGTGTTAAAAACATGACAGAACCTAAATTATGCAGGCTTGTGTATTTTTCCAAGAAACTACATTTGCATCTCAAGATTGAAGATATATAATTTATTCATATTTTATGGGATATAACAACTAAGTTCACAGAGTTCAGTACACACAGGCATAAAAACTTAGTCAACTATGTTCATAACTTGCTAAGTTAACAGTTAAATTCCATACTTGTTAACATAAAAAAGTATGTACTTCAGGCTACTGAAAAGCAGCAATCAAGCAAGCAAAAAATGGTAAAATATTATTTGATTCAACATGTTAAAAAATTTTAACTAATGCTATAAAGCAATTTACAAGTGAGCTTTTAGGAAAACAAAAAGTATATGAAACAAAATTCTAGAAACTGAAAAATGATTAAAAAACAGTAAGGCAAATACATTTAAAAAGTATCCTTCATTTACATAAAAAAAATGTTTACGTATCACTATTATTTTCTCTGTTGCATTAAAAAAAAAATTAAGTTTCTGGTTACTGATATAAACAATTTTAAGTATTAGAATTCCAGTTATTGTTTTTCTTAATATAAAACAACAACAATGTAGCAAGATAGACAATTCTCCTTTTGTCTTGCAATACATCGAGGAATATGAATTTTATTTCTATAAATTAATAATTGTCTTCAGATAAACTTTGTCTAAATTTTATAGCTTCTTACAAATCCCATATTTACCTTCTTCCATTAGTTGAAAATATTTCCTTGCTTCTTCATCAAATTCTTTATCATTTGATATTCTTGCATTTGCTTCCTTATACACCTAAAATATTTTTTGACAATGCACAAATTAAAAAACAAAACACACCATAATTCAAATATATTTGTGAAATATAAAAATTAAAACATAAATTATGGTAAAAAAAGCAGCAAGTGGAAAAATCACCTCAATTTTGATATTTATAATTAAAATCTAAAATTTATGTAGATGGCATAAAATGTGTAGCTGCTTTTTAATATGTGGGAAAAAACTACATAAGTAATAACTAAACAGATGTGATGTATCCATAAATAGTAGTCACTGACTTAATAGTGTAAAATCTGAGTATTATATTACAAATTAAAAGCTCATACTGTAAAAAATGAGAAAAAAGAATAACATGCATTGAAGGGCAGTAGAAATACTCTTTAAAAGTCTCTAATTTCATTGCCAGATTCAAATCAATAAATTTGGATGGTTAGTTTATTTGTTTATTGCCTTCAGTTTCCAGAAATTTATCAAGTAGGTTTACTCAACATGGACACTGTAACGATTTCAATTATTAGAAAATGAAGAATCAGTAAATATGTAAATTTGCTGCATAGCATAGATATGGATAGGCACAGAGTATGAAATATGGAACATAAGTTCTCCAAACAATCAAAATGTGCGAAATAATTTTTTCAAAATTTGATTTAGATACTTAAATTAAATCTTGAATGATTTTTTGTCGATTTTATCCCACATAGCATAGTTTAACGAATAAACTAAGCAGTTTACTACCTGCACAATCACATAGAATGGTGACAAATCTTTTATATGAAGTTTGCACTACACTTTTAATTTAATTTGCAGAATTTTTTTTTTTTAGAATTTCTGAAAATCGCTCCAATTTTCTAACCCATTATTAAAAAATTCCAAGTTTTAAAATTTTCAAAAATTAAACAAACTCTTCACCCTCTTAAGACAAGAATACAAGCCTAAAAAAAGAAGAAAAAGCAATATTCCAGATTTTTTTCCTTTTTAATACTTCTCATGACTTATGTAAAATTCTCATTCTTCCTTGGCTATTGCGTAACTTCATTTGAAAGCATGGTTTTAATGTTTTGATGTCATCAATGTGCTCAGTTTACATTGCAGTTTTGCACCGCAGTTAGTACTTACGATCACAGCTCGACTTTACAAATTTACGACTGACAGATATCGCATGTATTTGGGAAGAAAGAATTGCTTAATCTCGCAACAACTGAAGGGTATGATGTAACTTCATATCACACTATTCCCCTCTATGTATACATTTTGCTCCTTTATGTATTCCTTTCTAAAAAGAATTATTTGCAAAGAAATTAGGCTTAAAGACTTTTGCTATTTTGCAAATGAAATTTCTTTTCTTTTCTAAAAAGATTTTGAATTTAGTACTTATTTTATTTATTTATTTATTTTTTTGCTGATTTACTTGGCAAATAGTCTTTGTATTCTTTGCCATAAGTCAAACAATCAAATACAATCTTTTGCATTTTACTGTATAAACAACAGAGTAAGGCCTGATTGCTATATTTAAAATCATCTGCAATGGAATCTGCCATGCCATTTATAATTTTTTCCGTGTTATAAGTTCATACATATTTTTCTCAGCTTTTTATTTAAAAAAAAGATTTTCTTAATTTTGCTGTGATGTGTAATGTCATATCCTTTTACACAAAATTTCGCATACAAAAATGCGTCTGTGATAAAGTTTTGAAACCTTCACAGATTATAAAATTGACTCTTCACACTCTTTTAAAATGAGAATAATAAAAAATATTAATAAATTAATTAGGTAATTTTTCTAGAACTTGTTTTTAAACTAGCTGCTTGCAGAGCCAGAATTTTGCACGTAATGCATAACATGTCAGACCGAAGTCCATAGGAGCAAACAACTAATACATAAAATAAATAAAAAGAGGAGAGATTCACAGGCACATATACTAAAACCTTACATAGGGTTGCAAAATTTCATTTTAGTATTTGTAGCTAAACACAGAATCTCTATTGAACACACAATGGAGTTCCATGACATACAATGACATCTGCACCTTATATTATATACACATATTTCTCCTGATGCTGGTCATTATTTGCATTTCAGAAGAAACTGATCAGTTTGGATTGGATAATTAGGAGTGTCTTTTGTTCATTCTATGAAAACATAAATAAGACTGATTGGATACTTAAATATCATATTTTTATGTATATAAAGGTAATTTTGATCACCAACATACATTAAAAATGTTGCATTGAATTTAAGACATTAGTAATAAATTCACGCAGGTATATACTAATTCACAGCAAATTAAACAAAAGGAAAACTAATTATATCATTGAAATTATTAAATAAATACCTCAAACAAATGAGTTAATGGATCTGCACTAAGCTTTTCTTCACTTCCAAATTTCCTAAAGCCAGCAGCAAGAATACCTAAAGAAAATAACTTTACATCAATAATTAAATGTCAACAAAAAAGCTTTTATTTCTCTTTATTCATTAATTAATTTTAACTATATTTACATACCATACTGAAAACCCCAGTCTCCAATATAATTCATTCTAGTTACTTCATGTCCTACATAATTACATATATTGGCTACAAAGTTTCCAATGATTGTTGATCGAAAATGGCCATAATGAAAAGGTTTAGCAATGTTAGGTGAGCTGTTAATATAACACATAAAGTACTTTATTTTATGACAACAAATAATCATAGCACAAAAATGTATAAACACAGGATTTTACCTACATAAAAAGTAGGAACTCATACACAAATATATAATATAATATATAAATAAACTTATATATATATATATATATATACATATATATATAAAACTTAACAGACAATTTTACTTCTACATGCAAAAAAAATTTCCTCGTACTTATTTAGACTAACCTTGTTATTCATTTAAGCCTTTGGATTTTCTTTCATTCATAAAGGCATTCAAGATGTAAAATTTTTGTCTCAGCATAATAAATATTCACTACTGAATAAACTTAGTTGCCATGCACTAAAAAGTCACAAACTTAAATTCAAAGCATTTTTATAAGCACAAAATTTTATATCTTGCAAATTTCAGACATTGTGATTTGAGGGGAGAATTACGTTAACTTCGTAGTGAGTAGCAGTTCCTTCATTTTTCAATAACTTTAATAATTTGTATGCAAATATCCTTTATTTGTCATTGAAAGTGAATTACACTATATTGGACAGACTTTTATTTTTTGTTTTTTCATTATTGCATAACTATTTTGGCTGGCATCAGTAAATCTCTACATATAATAAAACAAAGAGTCTGTGTGTGTGTGTCTTTCGTTCATGTTGCGCGTAAGCTAATAGACTTATGGCTACGAAATTTGGTACATATGTGCATGTAGACATGAGCCAGTGCACCTCGAAGTGATTTTTTCGAAATTCGAATTTTTTTAATTTTATGTTTTGTGGCGAAATCGCGTCATTTTGAGACACAATGGGCTATAGCAAAGCGAGATTTTTTTCTACGCACTCCATTTTCACATCGTCATGAAATGTAGACACTTAGCTATTTTTCGAACTTAAAATAAATTTTGTGTTTCAATAAATCGATTAAATACGAATTTATTTAACAAAGTGAGCTTAACACCTTTTGGGATTTTTTCTAAAAAAGTTTATGTTTAAAAATGTACAGTTTATTTTTCTTTGATTTTGGGACACGTTAAACTTTCATCCTTGCGACTGCTTTTACAAAAAGAATTTTGGAAAAATGATAATATTTTGTATTTAAAAAAATTTTTTTAAATGAAGCTTCCGAGTACACTTCTCACATCTTTAAAAATGTGATTCTGGCAACAATTTTCCTGTCTTATTGTTGTCAACAGATTTTAGATGAAATAGCATCATTTTGAATAGTTTCATTCTTTTAGAAATATGGGTTTGGCAACAATTTTTCATCGTATTTCTTATGTCACTGTTTTTAAGAGATTGGCATATTTCATTGTCATTTATATATATATATATATATAATACATTTTTATTGATTTTTTTTTGATAAAGTTGTTCTGTAGAGTAAAATTCTGAGCGGAATTTTATGTTTTTTGAGTTGCTTTCATGTTAGTTTTTGCTTATTTCACTGTTTGTAAGATATTGAAAAGTTTTGCATGATTTTTGTTCTTCAAAGGAAAGTTGGTTAATGTTTTTATCAGGATAATTAATATTTGTATTAAGGGATATAGCTTATTTCATTGTAATTTTTTTCTCTTGAAAATATAAGATAAAATACCATTAATCATACTTTGCTTTTCAGAATTTTTTGTTTTTTGTATTCTTTTATGTTATTTATTGTTCATTTCACTGTTTTTAAGATACTGAAAAGTTTTGAGTTAATTTTTTTAGAAAACAAATTTCTTAACGTCCTTTATACCATTTGAGTTCTTAAGATTTTGCAAAGGGAAGTTGGTTAATTTATTTATTAGGATAATAAATATTTGTATTAACGGATATTGCTTATTTCATTGTAATTTTGGTATACGTAATAACTATTTTTTATGAAGTTGTTCTGCAGAGTAAAATTCTACACATTTTTCAAATTTAACGCTTGGTGTTTCCTTCAGCCATTTTTCCGGTACATTTAAAAGCCAGACGAAGGCTGGCAGCGAAGCTGCTAGTATTATATAAGTTATGGCAGATGAAAGCAATTAAATACATATATATTTTTAATCCTACACCCATCTTCGGCATTTGTGCCATTAGTTGACCAGCAGCCCAATACAATGATGACAGAGTAAAAAGTAAGGGTAAAAATTAGCCTTCATAACGTTGTCTGTAATAAACTTTAAAAGAATAGGGGAGTTCTTGAGGCGGTTATCATCCATATCTCCCTGATGACACAGAGGGCAAAGATTTGAATCCTTGACTCCAATCCGATGTAAATGTTGCTGCAAATAATCATGGCCAGTTGTTAAACAAAAGCAACAACTCCAACAGCCTGAGATAAGAAAGTGGGGATATCAAGAGATCCAGCATTGGCAAGTCTATCTGGTAATGCTAAATCTGCTGTAGCGCTTATCACCTTTTAAGAATCTCTTAATGACAGAGATTAGTAAAATTCTTTTCTTTTGATTAGTGATAAGTTCTGGCTCTTCAGTGATTAAGCAATTAAATATCTGGTTGTAACAAAAGTTTTCTGCCAAAAAAGGTTCTTAATTAAGTTAGGATAAAAAAAAATGAAAGCAGTACCTATAATGCGGCATGTATCACCACCTAAATGTATGATTTTCTGCCAATGTCTGGGTAGTTTTTCAAAGCCTTCAGCCCTGAAACTTGGTGGCCGAAGGTCCAAAAACAGATCAACCTCATTTTAGATGTCGTATAGAGAATGGAAGGTAGCACCAGCAGGATATAGCTGCAGGTGTGAAAAAAGGTAAAAGTTCAAAGGAGTGATGTCAGGGCTATATGGTGAATGTGGCAAAAGATCCCATTCGAATCCATACAGAGTCTAACAGGTGAATGCAGACATACGTAGCATATTCGGAAACTAAGTACCGTTTCATTCTAGTGCCGTCGCAGCGCTGTGGTAGGCGTCCCGTGCATGCGCACTAGTCTTTCTTGTTCACTGACTTTCAATTGTCGCCATTTTGGTTGCTCTATGTTGTGTTTTCAGTTTGCTGTGAACACTGAAAAAGTTTAAGACAATTAGTTCTCCCGCTGACTGTGAAATTCGTGCTGTGATTAAATTTTTGAACGCAAGGAATGTTAAACCGGCCGAAATTTATCGTCAAGTGACAGAAGTTTACGGTGAATACGCGATAAGTGATGGAATGGTGAGAAAGTGGGTAAGAATGTTTAATGTAGGTCGAACAAATGTCCACGCCGAGGCTCGGAGTGGTCGGCCTTCTGTTGTCACCGATGATTTGGTACGGAAAATTGATGAAGCAATTCATGAGAACAGATGCTTCACAATGACAACTCTTTCAGAGGCATTTCCACAAATTTCACGTACTGTTTTGTTCGAAACTGTGTTTGACCGCTTGAATTATCGCAAACTGTGTTCCCGATGGGTTCCAAAAATGCTCACTGATGTTCACAAAACAAAGCGATTCGGTAGTGCCCTGACATTTCTCACGCAGTACAGTGATGAGGGAGAAAACTTTTTAAACCAAATTGTGACAGGTGATGAAACTTGGGTGTGTCATTTCACACCAGAATCGAAACAACAATCGATGGAGTGGAGACACACTCATTCTCTGAAAAAACAAAAGTTCAAAGTGACAATGTCATCACAAAAAATCATGTGCACTGTCTTCTGGGATAGGAAAGGCGTTTTGCTTACTGATTTTCTTCCCAGAGGTGAAACCATTAATGTGGCACGATATTGTGAGACTTTAACAAAAGTAAGGTGTGCCATTCAAAACGAACGAAGAGGAATGCTCAGTAAAGGAATTGTGTTGCTCCATGACAATGCTCGGCCCCATACTGCTGGTGTGACTCAATCGTTAATTCGACAGTTTCATTTTGGCAGTTCAATCACCCGCCGTACAGCCCGGACTTGGCGCTGTTCAACTATCACTTGTTCCTGCACATGAAGCGCGAGCTTGGTGGCAAGCACTTTGGATCTGACGATAACACGAAAAATGCTGTGGAGTCGTGGTTATCGAAACTCACGGGAAGTTTCATTGACGATGGTATACAAAAACTGGTCACCCGCCATGACAAGTGTTTGATCATTGGCGGAAACTATGTTGAAAAATAGTTTAAGACCTGTATTTTCATGTAAAAATAAAATTGGATTCGAAAAAATTGTTTTACTATTTTTTTTTTCAAAACGGTACTTAGTTTCTGAATACGCCTTGCATGTGATCTTGCATTATCTTGATGGAAAATTACTTTTTTGAGCCAGAACACAGTTTGACATTCTTCCTTGATAGCAGTGTCATCACGGACCTGTACACCTTACTGTCAAGGGTTTTACCTTTTTCCAGATAGTCTTTGTGGATAATAATACCATGGCAATCCCACCAGATACAAAGCATGATCTTTTTGTTAGACAAATTGCACTTGGTGATGCTGCCGATGGGCTGACTGGGTGACTCTGTTTGTTTATATTATGCTTTCCCTCCTCCCCTGCAACAGCTATGCATAGGTGGGATGCTCATTTGTGAGAGATGTTCACAGGGTATTCATATATGGGATGCCTCGTCCAGAAAGGGTTAAAATAAAAGAGCTCTCGTGTTTATCATAACAATGAAGAAATTTCAAAATTTTCAAATGGCAACACTCACCTTTTTTTCTGTGCAAACTGATCCGTGCATTTAAAAACCGTAAATGGCACAGGAACGACACACGTATAATGAAAATTGCTGCCGTAAAACATGTACAAAGAAGAGCACACAAAAGAGGAGAGGGGGGGAAACAGGTATTACAAGTTTTCAACGTATGTGTCTTCGCAAACAACAATGCCTTCATGTGGAAGACTTTTGACAACAATGAGGAATATAACATTGCACGAGGAATCTGTATAACTTCACATTTTATGGCATCTTTCAATTTTAACAAATATTGTGGATTTGATGTGTATACCTTAGATTTCAGAAAATCTTGAACCAGAAATCCATTGGAGTGAGGTCGGACATTGTGGTAACCGCAAACCTGCAGTTATAGATATCTCTATCTGCAAAATACTGTTGCAGCTCTTGCTGAACAGATGTAGCAAAGTACAGAGGAACACCATTTTGCATCTATATAATAACATTAATGACATTTTGCTGCTGCTTTCTGGAATTACATAATTCTGCAACATTGTTGTATACTGAGCACTTGTGATGAAGCTTGTTTTCATACTTGTCAAAGCGAACTATTTTGAAGCATGGACCTGAAGAAGCACGGACCTATAGCAAAAGTGACTGCAATGTCACTTTACATAAAGGCACTGGTGCCACACTGTAAGGATTTTCGTCAGCCCAGAGAATACAGTTCTTAAGAGTTTTAGGATAAATGTGCCTCATCCATCCCTAACCTGATATCTCCAACATATCTGATGAAAAAAAAATTCACAAAATGCTGTTACTCATCTCCAGATTGCAACATCTGGACATTCTGGAACCAATAAGGAAACATTTATAAAACGCAGCAAAAAAGCTTCAAGCCTGTGGTTTTGGGTACATTGAGACTGTGGGCAACATTTCATGCAGTATGCAATGGACCTGTAGTAATGTATATTATGCACTTCTGCAAACTTGAACAGGAACACATGGTCATCTGAATCATTGTTCATCACATATGCATCTAGTTTTTCAAACTTTTTTACCAAATTAAGTACAGTTTTTATGGAACATGGACCTCATTTTATGATTTTGCCAATACACTCACATTTGAGCAGCATTTTTCCTGCTCAGATAAAATAGCTTTATCAATCCATCTCATTGTTTCCTGTAAGTGTCATCTTGTTAGCACATTTCAACATCTAATTGAAGAAATAATATTTCCACACTGTTTATTAAAGGTTTTCTCGAAATAATACTTTACACACGGTGTTTTGTAATTGGTGATACTACTGTGTATCCCAGTGATTTATACAAAGTGCACCAATGCACTTTGCACCTCCTTTTTGTGTTGTCATTGGTCCTTTACAATGTTCTTTGCACATTTTTTAGGCCAGCAATTTTTGTCATATGTGTTACTGTTCTAATGCCCTTTATGGTTTTCCAATATGCTCATCAATTCGTGCAAAACAAATGTGGGTGTTCCTTTTCAAAATTTTTTCACTGTAGCTGTAACCAAGAGAGCTCTATTGTTTTAAATCATCACACCTTCATATAGCAATGCCTGAAATTTCATTTAGACTGGATGAGTGGATAGGCTGCTAGAGGTTTACATATCGCAAAAGTTTTTTTCTTTTGTTTGTTTTTGGAGCACCTTGTACATATAGAATTCATCATCAAAAATACATCACAATGGGCAATAATTTGTATTTAATGCACCAATTCATATCTTTTAATTTTGCAATTTGTGCCCCTGCTGTATCAATAAATGAATCTGCATCTTCTTTTAAATTATTTACTTGACACAGAGGAAACTCAATTTCTACTTCTTCAAGATATTTTTCATCAGTAATGAATGAAAAAGAAAATGATGGATGATGATGCACTATGAAATGATGCATTATGAAATGAATGGATGAAAATGAAACTTAAGTTCTCAAGTTAATGTCAACAACTTCAGTGGGTTTTAGTAACTGTTCCTTCAGATAAAATTTATCTGTTGTATATAAAAATTGCAATTACAAAAAAAAAAAAAAAAAAAGGGGGGGGGGGAGGGGGTAAGGTACCAAACTGAATTTAAAAAATGTACTTTACATTCATTCAAATAGCCATTTTAAAAATCTCTCTCTTTTTTTTTTTCAACCCAATCATTAAATTATAATATTTATTTTATTAATAACACAGATGCCAGACTGACTGCAAAAATTACTGACGATTTCACATCAATAAAAGTTGAAAATTTTTCGCTGCAGTTTATGTATATAAGGAACAATATCATAAATTAATATTCACTGCTAACAACTTAAATTATCCTTTAAAAATAGCAAATATAATTAGGTGTCTGGTAAATCTTACATTTTAAAAATGCAGCCTTTTCACTTCATTCTCTTTATTATCAGACTGAACATGCATGCACAGTTAAAAAAACACAGAGCATTCTATTTCTCCAAAATTCTTTTAAAAACCTCTAAAAGAGAAAGCCATTTTGCAGTGCAATATTTCAAAAAAATTTATAAGACTTTGCAATTTAGTCCAAAAGTTAAGCAAGTTTGAATTTATCCTTCCTTTTTGAACCTTTTCCAAATAAATATACACATGCATATCACTTCCCTTACACCTTTAAAATCCATAGTTTTTTTTCTTATATTCTCCACAGCCTGTAGTTTTTGAGAAACTACAGAAAATCCTTAGAATTTGGGGCCTATATATCATGACCTCCTGTTAGCTGAAATGCATTTCAAAATTTCATGCAACTCTTCTTTTTACCCCACCTCTGCAAATTATACATATCAACAGTATGGAAAAGTAACTATATTAAAAATATGATGAGCTTGCATGAAGATTACAAAATTAATTTAGAATGCACTTTGGTTTAAAGTCAATTTAAACAATAGTTTTATTATTAGTTTGCATTATAGTTTTATTATTAGTTTGCATTATTTTAATACACCTAAGAAGAATCAACTAGAAAAATGTAATATTTGTGATTTAAGTTTTACTAAGAGTTAGCTTTATGCTAATTTTTTTCATTATGTCTTGCTTCATAACTTCATGCACACAGAAGGAAGTACATGCAAATTGTACAGCAAATGGTATAGATTAAACCTAGGACGTAATCTTAACAGGCATCTGAGTAAAACTCTTGCCATTTTGTTGCAGCTTATTGCAAGGAATGTTCTCAAAGGAGAAGGTTTAAATGGCTATGTTAGTCATGAATGGTAAGTGTTAGGAAGCTAGATCCCCTCACCCCAATCTGACCAAATGATGATGTAATTTCAAGTAGGGTTTTTTGCAATCCAGTCAATAACTGAAATCTAGAAGCCAGTCCTGCACTTTTTAGTTGATAAGAAGTCACAATATTTGTTTTATTATACTTTTAGTTGTATATCCCCAAACAGTAAATAATAAAGTTCAGTGGTAAACTTGAGTTATGCAAAACACCTTGAGTTCAGTGTTTGATTTTACTCTTGAGCATTTAGAGAAGAGATAACTCACTAACCATTAGAATTAACTTCTTATGGCCTTCTTCCTTTAGGGTTGATGATAAACAATTTCAGTTAACTAAGCAGCCAAAAATGTTACAAAATATGAGTACAAAATTTCAAACTTTACCTGAATTCAACTAGTATGCTTTCAACTGGTACATTTCTGAAGAAACAACTGTTAGCTGGTATTACATTTATTCTAAAGCATATGTCAAGAAGAACACTCTAAAAATAGAGATTAGATTTTTATAAATGCTGATACAAAAAGAAGGATTTATAACAATGCTAAGCACAAGGCAGAGTTCATTATACTAATGCCAGTTATGTATATGAATACTTACTTTTTCACAGATACATTATGCATATTATTATTACACATTATTACAGGTATGTGTATGCAAACATACTAGAAATAATATAAATTATGTATTTCCTCACATGATTTTTCCCCTAGCTTTTATTACCAAGCTCTGAAAATTAAAAACAATACTTGTATAATTTTCCCCTTTTTCATGTGTTCATAGACTGAGCTCCCTTAAACTTTAAAATACATTTGATTCCTTTTACCAACAAAGATAAACCCTTACAAACTACCTGTGAAGGTCACCTTTCTCTTTTAAATGTTGAATTTTATTGCTAATACAAGTGAAATAATCATGATATATGACTAATGATAGTGAGGCAAACAAGAATTGACATTCAATCCATGATTTTGCTGAGTATCAGTTGCATATTCACCTCCTATAATTATTATAGATAATTTGAGGCCTGAGGAGTAGCAGAGACAACAGTAAGAACACAAAAGATTCAAGTAACCGGGAAGTAGTAAGGAACCTTATTAAATATTGTAATGCTAATATTATATATTCTAATAGGAATGTAGATTTCTTTTAAAGAAATAATATTGTGATAGTTAAAAAACCAAAGCATATTTATAAATCAGAATGTAGGAAATATATATATATAAAATTCTCACAATTCTCTAATTGGCACAGTTTTTACTTTCAAGGTGTGCAAATTATCAAAAGTTTAGTTTACTGTATTTCTATTGACATAGTTATGTACACACTATAAGAATTTTTATGATAGTCTTTTGTATAAGCTTTAAAATTTTTAATATGGAATCCTTATACCTTGAAGAGCTTTTGGTTATGTAAGATAATTTTATAAAAATAACTGAAATAATATCCCAGTTTGATGTAAATTTTGTAAAGAATTTGAGATGATGAGAAATTTTCTGCAGAAATGACATTTGCACATCAGGTTAAGGATTTCAAATTTTACCTATTTTCAAGGTGCCCAAATTTTTGCTATGTTTTCTAATTTCAGTTGTTATATTTTTTTAATTTAAATTTATTTATTTAATTATTTTAAAGTAATGTTTAATAATAGTTTTAAAGTAATGTATTTGAGTCAATGAAGTCTCTTGGATATACAAAGTGCAACATGTGTAAAATAGAAAGATATAGAAAGTACAAGAAAATACATAGATATTTATAAAAATATTTGGAAGAATGGTATAAACTTCAAAATTTAAGTAAAACAAAGTAAATATATATTTTTTTTAAAATTCAAATATTAAAGAAAACTGGTAAATCATTCGAGTTAATATTGGACTGCCGATACAAACTGGGAAAACAAGGGTTATTATATACAAAAAACATCATCAAATACTTAACCATTACAGTAATGCATTTTTGAGTATTTTTCTGTTATAAGCATACATTTCTGAATGGGGTCCGAATTCAGAAACATATGCATGTATCTGTGTGTACATACATTTCCAAATCCAATCCTGATAACAGAAAAGTACCAGTTTTCCTTATTCTTTCCTGATTTTTGCATGAAAATAAGGTGATTTCATTTCTGCTTTCAAAAAATTTTTATGAAAGAATCACAAATATGTTAAAAACAAGGGGGAAGAAAACAAATATTAAGTAAGTAAATTTATTTGGCTAGACTTCTTTTCAGTCAAATTTTTACTAATCCCTAATTTGAACTAGTAGGCTTTTTGATTAACTTACAAAAATATCTTATATCTTATTTGTCTTGTAAGTAAACATTTTATTGTTCCTGGTCTTTAACTACATTATTTTAGAAATGCTTATTGCTTATTCATTATCAATTCCTCCCTGCATTAACAATTGCAAAAACAGTTATTTAAAGCTTCAAATCCGACTCTTTGGAAATGACTTATATTTTTCCTAATATTTTTCCTAAAAATATAAGTCATTTCCAAAGAGCAAGTATTTTTCCTGGAAAAATATAAGCATATTTAATATATCATATATAATATGTCATATATAAGCATATTTAATATATCATATATAAGCATATTTAATATATATAATATATCATATATCATATATAATATATTAAATATGCTATATATAATATATTATATATATATTAAATATACACAATTAATGCTTATATTTTTCCAGATAAAATTTACCTATACAAGTCATGAGTTAGTTTTAAATCTTCATTGCATCTTTCATACTGTCCAAACACAAAAATTAAAGAATAAATATAACACTTACTAAGAAGTCTCTTATGATAAATGCAGACTATTTGATAAAGATATAGATTTCTAGTTTTGGGTTTCTATCTTTATTGTTTCTTTTTTTATGAGAAAAAGTTTTTCAAGCTTTCGTGAAATTATAATGTAAACTAACATACTGTTTAAAAAATTAGTGTTTACAGTTTTTAAAAATACAAAGTAGAGAAATGTTTATAAAAGATTCACGAATATATTAAAAAAAAAAGAATGTGTGAATTTTATGTTAAAAAAAAATCAGGGTGTCAAATCAAGAAACTGCTGAATCTACATACATTTAATCAGGTTTCAACTGTATTCAGATATTCACCAAGGACACAAAAGAACTCAAATAGCTCTTTGGGCAAAAAAGCTGCCATTATTTGAAAATGTTTTTAATGCAGAGATGATTAAAAAATTTTAAAACTCAAATCAGGAAGGAGGGGAATGAACAGCAAAGTTAAATTTTACAACAACAACAACAAAACAAAAAAAAAAAAAAAAAAAAAAAAAAAATAAGGATGCTCACTGAGGTGAACCTTTCTTGCTCCACAACAAAAATAAATTTGTCTTGCTTGATACTATCCATATAGATATCAGAGATACCATCTTTAGTGGGAAAATCCTAGAAGTACACAAAGTAGCATATAACAAATCTTTCATTAGAAAAATAAATAATTGGCAATAAATTAAGAAATTAGGTTTGGTAATTTTGCTTAAAGTATTATATTTTTCCTTTTATTTAAATGAATTTATATAAAAATTTGAGAACTTTCTTGCAAATAGGGCACTTGTTGCCAAATGTGTGCCAAAGCAACAAATGTGGTGGCCTGTTTATATTGCATCATGAACAGCAGCATAATGTTAAACGTATGCCATGCTATGCAGACTGAAAAGCATGTTATACTATAAAATACATTACAATTATTCCAAATTAATTTTTTTCCCCAAAACTTTACACATCATTAAGGCTGCTGGCATCTGACTATATCGTGCATAAATGCTTATGTTTAGCACTAAATGGCCCCCTACTAATGGAAAAATACCAATATTTGAAGCTGAGAGAGTTGTACACTAATATCATTCTTAAAAAATACTAACATAGATGCTACAAACATACGTCTTCAAAGTAGATGAAGAGAGAGATTATAACATGTTAATAAGAGCCCAAAATTATTTTAGTTCCAATCTGCTTTAAAAATGGATATAGATCAATATAACAATTACTGTAAAACAGGTTTTGTTAAATAAATTATGCAGGTAAAGCAGTGGTGGACTCACTGTTCAGAAAAGACGTTTTGAAATTGGTTTACATTTATGGAGACAAATCGGAAACTAACCTGCGTTGTGACATGGCGCTAGTAGTAGTGGACAGAATGCAGCCATTGTTACATCAAGAAATCTGTGATTCAATAAGCTTCCTGCTATCTTAGTGGGAGTGCCGTATTGCCGCATGTGTGCTGGTTATAATGTCAGAAGCAGGCATTCATTATGAGCTGCATGTTGCATATGGTCTATAGAGAATCTCTATATTCTCTCTATGCATTCCCTATCTCTAGATAATATTGCACATCATTAACACTTAACACCAAATGACACCCTGCTAACTGAAAAATACTTTTATTCTCCAGGATATCAGAAATAATAATTATGTATGACAGATAATATTTAACACTTAATAAATATGTATTGATATACTTGCAGTGAATTTATTTTGGATGTCAATGATAAATTTTGGATTAAAAAAAATATGTGAGGAAGAAGTAATTAAGATTCGAATTAAATATTATTTATATTACAATTTTTAAAACCAGTATAAAGAAAAAGAGCTACTATTTATGTAAATCATAAAGGATCAGAATGTACTGCTAACAAAATGATAATTCTGATAAAAGCAAATCTTGCAAGACACCTTAAAATGGAAATTCAGTCAAAGATATAATGAAATATTAATAGCATCATATAAAGTTTGAAGACAAAATAAGAAAACAGGAAAACATAACCCTACCTGATTTTTTAAATAAGTTAAAACTGTATTTGGATGAACTCTTTCCTGAAGCTCAGGCTGAACTTTTAAAATGTCTTTCCATGTTAATTCAAATTGTGGTGGCAAACTGTAGTAAAAAATTTTTAATTAAAGTTATTTTAATAACAAATATTAAATTATACGATATTCTCATATATGGATTGTTTTAAAAATAGTTCTATATTTACATATTATAATTATATTTATTTAACAAATACAATATTATTTTCTCATTCATATAAAGCAAATTAAAAATTTAAATCATGCAATTCAATTGTAAACAAAATAAAATGATTAATTATTGCTGCAAACTAATCTGCAATATCATTCAAATTTATAAAGCACACAGAACTAAAGTGCAAGCTTGTAAATACATGAAAAAATATGCACTTTATTTACTTATGCTTTATGAATTTGAATGATATTACAAATTAGTTCGCAGCATTAATTAATCATTTTATTTTGTTTGCAAATGAATATACATGATTTAAAATTTTAATTTGCTTTATATGAATGAGATAACATAGTTTTGTTAAATTCACATTTCATTCTTTGCAGCATTGGCACAAGAGAATTATTTAATTTTATTTAATTTTACTAATTAGTTTCTAATGAAACAATTATAATTATATTTGATATTTACAAATTCAATGTACAAAATGCAAATAACTCTCATATGCTTTCTTTTAGCAAATAACAAATGCGATACAATTATATTTGAAACTTATGTATATGTCATGTATTTATATAACACATTGAATTTTATGGAAATCATTAACAGCATATTCAATATGCAGTTTGATGTTCCAGAATTAATAAAGAGTAATAAAAATGAAATAATTCAAATAACAAATTGGTACACAATATTTTGAAATATGGTGAATTCTTAAAAATACAAATGTTACAAATCAGAATACTTTTTTCATGAGAGATTGTGTTAAGACATTTACAGCATAGCATAATTTACTGCAAATTATTATAGTGGAATCTTGGATCATAAATGCCCTTCATCATGAGTAACTCAGCTTACAACCAAATTTATTATCTAGAGTGATGAATGCACAAGTCATCAACAAATGATTTTTAAGAGTATTTTGAGGTAACTTCTGACACAGAATCAACATAAGAGACTTCTGCAAACTTCATTTTAATATTCTTCATTGCTTAACTCTCAACGACAATGCTTGGCAGCAAGTGATTTACAGACCATGCATTCAGCCTCGAGGAATTTATGAATTAGACTGAGTTGTGAGCACAGATTTTTTTTTTTTTGTAATCTATAATATGCTTCTAGCAAAACAATGGGCTTAGAAGTTAACAATATAAAACACACATGAGTTACTAAAGAACCACAGAAATGAATTCATAGCACAAGAAATGGATTAATTTCAGTAGCAGGAGAAAAAAAAAAAAAAAGAGGCGACTGTACAGGAAATGTCTTCAGAGAGTGAGGAATAAAGAAGAGATATCCTAGCTCAGTTAGAGTATACTGAAGGGTGCCTCTTGTATTATCGCAAAGTTGTCATTTCATTTCTCGCCAAATTGTTGTTTCATTTATGCTAATTTGAGTAGTTGAATGTTATGGAAACCCTATTATGATGTAATCGGTTGCACGATTGCAGTAAATTTTGAATTATGGGAAAAGATTTGTAAGGGCTTGTGGTGTGTGTTGGTTAGGAAGTACATTGCTTGTTTCGTGGTTTAGACAGTCGAATGTGGTAAGATTAATTTGAAATTTCTGTATGATTTGGAATGAAAGGGGAAAAGAGCATTAATTGAGTGGCGCATAAATGAAGGTTTACTTAAAAGCTATTATAAGTGTACTGTTTGTAAGAAGGAAATGTGCATGGTCGAACGTCGGAGGTTAGCAGTACTATGGAGGATATTTTTTACTCATATTTTTGTGTATTTATGTGGCATCACCAGTATACAGATTCTAGTTCAGATACTTTTAGGACGTTTTTGGATGCTGTTAAGAAATTTTGTTTGACTGAAGAAAGAGAAATTTCTAAATAAGGTAAGTGGATATTTGCTTTGTGTAGTGCTAAGATGAATTTCCTTTTTCATGTTATTTGATTGCTTGATTTAAAATGTAGTTTACTGAGATCATATGTTTTTTGTTGGCTACTCCTTCGACTTTTTAAGTGAATATAAATCAATGTGTATATCGACAAAGTCAAGGCAGTGTGCAATGGCAAGTTTGTGCAATTCTCCGATGTTTTTTTCAGGTCAATGTGTATATGGATACCAAGTTTGTGCAATTCTTTGACTTGTTATTTTGTCTTGGTGTAGTGGCGATTTTTGTGTCAAAAATCGCTACTACACAAAGCCAAAATAACAACTCAAAGAATTGCACAAACACAGTATCCATGTACTGCAAATTTTCACCAAAGGGGCATCTATAAATATATTTTTACCCCTAGTTCTTTGATCCACAAAATTTGTATAAAATGGTACGAGATGAAAAATTTTATGCAGCGATTAGTACACTTTTAAGATTCTAAAAATACCATATTTTAATCTCTGAAAATTAGAGATGTAAAAACTCTAATTTTAATTTATTATTGAATGCTTTGATAAATGAGGATTTTTACATAAAAATACATTTTTCTCCATATGTGGTTTTTTAATACTCGATGTACCTTTTCTCAGTAACTACTGCTCCCATGTATGTAAATTTTTTATGGCTTATTTATTATATTTCCTAATATTTACTGAAATGAACTTTTTGTTGTAAACTAAGGAGGGAAAAAAATAAAATTACAAATCTTTTTTGTAAAGAAAAGTGTTAAATTTTACTTTGCATAATACAATATTCTATAAACTACTCTAAAATCAAAATTTTTCAAAACCTCATTTCAGTATAATCACACAGGTATGCTTTAATTACACAAAAAATTTCAAACATGTATTTACAGCAGATTTTGAGAAAAGGTACATCGAAAATGGCCAATTTAACACTGTCAGTATAGGGAGTTCCCACTGCCCTTAAGCTTTCATCTGTTTAACACTGAAATTCCCACAGAATTTCATTAACCTTCATAGGAAATAAAATTAAAAAAAAAATATTAAGAATTAGCAATGACTGGCTTTAAAAAATCCTTTTTTTTTCTTCTGACATAAGATTTACATTGTTTAATGCAAAATGCTAATGGTCTTTCAATTTGGCTAACATATGATGAACCATAACTGAGAGGAATCTCAAAAGTTTCCTAAGAAGATATTTAGTAAAATTTGAAGCAAGGCCTTTAAGGACTGAATAATGAAATTTATCAATGTGGGTGAAAATAATTTGGAACTGCTAAAAAATCTGGGTAATAAAAAAATATTCCCTTATTATTTTATATAATTTCCTTCAGATTCAGCACATACTTTATATATTCTTGTGGTCACAAAATATTTAAAGTAATTTTCACTTGTATTTTTTCTTGTTCTAATCTAAAAATTATAATAATTTTACAAAAAAGTACAAATATACTTACAATTTGTGCTGTTGTAATTTTAGAAGAACTGGTATACTATCAGCCATATGAATCACTTTATCTTTATTTAAAAGGGGTAAAATCGTTGAAACAATCTAAAATTAAAAATACATAATAATACTGCTATACAAAATTGATCATGCTTATAATAATACCTAAATAAATACACCTTTTTATTAAAAATTATATGAAGAGAGGAAAATCATAAGTTTTACTACCTTATACCCTATTCTTCTTCGGAAGACAGAAGCCATCTCAGTACACACTATACGCTGATTATTAAATTATTATAAAATAAGTCATAATAATTTAAAATTTAAACTCTTATTAATAGAAAGTTATATATTTGCGATATATTTTTGGAACTTTAAACACTAAGAACCGGAGTTTAAATAAAACTATTCGAATAAATTCACTTTACTAATTCAAATTTATGCCGAAAGTCACACAAAACACAAATAAACGGAAAAAAAGCACACAGATGTAAGGTTTTGCACCTTCTAAGTCTTTTTGCCTGCATGGCGAAAACTCAAGTGCGGGTGCGAATTTTGCACGTAATAAAGAAAGAAGGAGATACATTCCGGTGCCGTCAGAGATCACGTGATGTAAGGATTGTAATATAAACAAACAAGCTTGTGCTGCGGTAGATGTGTTGAAAAATCGGAAACTGTTTATTTTTTATTAGTTATGAAATTTGCATTTCATTTTTAATTATTATTTCAAACGTTAATTAAGTGTTCATTCATTTGGTTAGTATAATTTTTGCAACTCTTATATGTTATTGTTATCTTCATGATACTCTATTGTTCGCTGCTTTACCATGTTCTGATTGTTAATATTTATTTATGAATTCTTTCCTTGATCTGATAATTCATTTATCATTTTCCCATTATAGTGTTAATTCTTAGTTTGATTTCTAAATTCCTGCTTACATTTTCAGTTTCTAAGTGTTGACAATGCCTACTACATGTTGTGCATACGGTTGTTCAAATTACAATATTGTTGCGTGCGTACGGGTTCGTTATGAAATGAATGCACAAGTCCGATAAAAAATGAACAAAAATTTATTATTATCACAACAAAAAAAGGCTTAAATTTTCTCAAATTATCATGCAGTATTACAATATCTCACAGTAGTTATCTTTTAACTACTCAAATGTCTAATAGAACGTAATTCAAAACAGCTAAAGAAAGCTAATCCGCGAATTCGCTACAATCAACAAGAGCAGTTTTTCTAAACAACAACAAACTAAGCAACAACTACAAACTGAGATGTTTTCCTCCTTTTATAAGATTTTAAAATCACGAGCTAGAATTTTCCAGTACTTTCTCGAAATCAAAAAGAGATATTTATTTATTTAATGCACGCGCTCTTGTATTTTCAATTTTCCGGCTTAGCTTTCTTTTAATATTCGTCACGCGCTGCACTGCGCGAGAAATAAAACCATTTAATTTATAATTGAACTAACATTAGCTTTTTAAATACCAAATTCGTAACACTGCCCCC
Source organism: Stegodyphus dumicola (assembly GCF_044657685.1). NCBI lineage: Eukaryota > Metazoa > Arthropoda > Arachnida > Araneae > Eresidae > Stegodyphus > Stegodyphus dumicola. The sequence goes on from NC_140776.1 coordinate 45,489,208, forward strand.
TTCCCAAGGACTGCACGTCCCGGGCAGTACAATCCCTGGACAGGAAGCTAAACTTACAACTGTGGCATAAATGCAACTGAGGCATAAACATTACATTACAATATCAAACAACATGAACAATAAATGCAACACATAAAGCAAATCAAATGCTATCAAATACTAAATACAAAACAAATACTAAATACAAATCAAATACTAAATACAAATCAAATACTAAATGCAAATCAAATACTAAATACAAATCAAATCAAATACACATTTATAAACAAAAAGGACCATGGTCTGATACTATTTACAATTATTTACATTACGTACTATGGCCATAGTAATGAGCTAACCTGTCGTAATGAACGACTTTAGGTTTAGAGTTCGAAGACTTACGGATCCGAACCACGACGTCATTCAGCCTGTTTAGGACTGTGTACGGGCCATCCCAAGGTGACTGTAATTTCGGACAGAGTCCCTTCCGTCGAGTCGGATTCCACAACCACACCTTGTCTCCTTCGTGGAATTGATGTTCAGTAGCTCTTGTGTCGTATCGGGTCTTCATCTTCTCCGTCGCCAAGTTGACTCGCTCTCGTGCAGAACGGTGCATCCCCTCAAACCGGGCCTGGACATCTTGGGTGTGTTCCTCAGGCGATGAAGGCGCATCCGTAGGGCGACCAAACAGGCGGTCACAAGGCAGACGAAGGTCTCGACCGAAGAGCTTCTGAGATGGAGAATAGCTGGTAGTCTTGCGTTTCTTTTCGACCCTAGCATGATTTCGGCGGCTTCCCGAGCTTGGTCTTTCGGACAAGGCGTCGGCATTTCCAAGTGAGGATCTCTTCTGAGGATGGATAGTCATGTCACCAGATGCTGAAAGCAGTTTGTTGTTTTTTAAGTCTAAGGAAAAATTGTATTTCCTTAAAAAGTCCAATCCGAGTATGCATGGATCTGTGATATCCGCCACATAAGCCGTGTGATGGTAGGCGCGCACTTCCAAACGTGATGTTTACGTTTAAGTTCCCAGTTATGTCGATCTTATCACCAGACGCAGTCTGAAGGGTAACACAGGATGGCGTCCAAATAAGTTTATCTTTAAAGTGTTCAGCTAAATCTTCCCTAATGATGGTAACATTTAGCTCCTGTGTCAATGATCATATCGCAAGGAACTCCATTGATATTCCCATTAATGGACATTCCGTTACTGTTGCCACTCACTGTATAAATTTTAAGCGCTTTAAAACAAGGTTTTTCGTTATCTGGCAACCTCCGTTCCTCGATATGGTCACTAATTTGTTTACTGCGTCGTTGCTGGGAAATGGTCTTATTTTCCGTACCTCGAGATGTTCTGCAATTTCTTCGTATGTGGCCTTCAACTCCGCAGTTCCAGCATTTTAGAATTAGTTTCTTTTCACTCCTGTTCCGTCTCAAGCCACTAACTTGTCTGGTAAAATCATCTGCTTTATATTCCGTACCCTGGGGTGTTCTGCAATTCCGTCTTAGATGACCTTTACTACCACATCTCCAACACCTTAGAGCCACTTTCTTCTCACTCCTACTCCGTATCAAAGCGTCGACTTGTCTGGCTAAATCATCTAAACGAGCCATCAGTTGATCCACTGGCTCATGGACTCGCACAGCTCTAACTGGGTAGCGATCTCTACTAGTTGCTTGCTGGGCTGCCTCGAATTTCATGGCATACACTAAAGCGCTTTTCAGATCTTTAACATCCGCCATTCGCAGTGCTTTCTGTATTTCAGGGTCCCGGATGCCATCGATGAAATATTGCAGGGACAGGATTTCCCTTGTTTCTGTCGGGCACTCCGAAAAGGCGTGATGTGACAGCCTTTCAACATCCGTGGCGAGCTCCTGAAGCGTTTCGGTGAGCTTCTGTTGACGAGATTTTAATTGGAGCCTGCTGTCTTTTAAACATTTCTCGCCGAAGCGCAGCTCCAAAGCGCCGGATAGAGCTTCGAAATCTAGCCTTTGATTTTCGGGAAGCGTCTGCAGGATATCCGCTGCGTCTGCTCTCAGAGAAGCGGCGAGATGACAGGCCTTAGCTTGGGAATCCCATCCATTCGCATCCGCAACGATAGAAAATTGTGTCCTATACACCTGCCAGGAGGTCTTCCCATCATATGTAGATAGTTTCAGAACGGAACGAGCAGGCATCGATAAAAATTTAAAACCTTCAGAATTGTTTCCTACCGTCGCTATGCACTTCTTTAGGCTGTCAACTTCTTTGGCGACGGCAGCAGAAACCCTATCATCAATTTGTTGTTCGACGGCAGAAACTCTCTCTTCTATATGTTCTTTTACAGAAGAAATTCTTTCTTCTACTTGTTCTTTTACCGAAGAAACTCTTTCCTCTATTTGTCCAACTTTAGTTTCAACCGCGTCTATTCTGCCTTCCATAGCCTCAAATTTATTTTCTATTACGCAGGTAATTTCTCTTTTCATTTCGTCCTGACCTGCTTTCATCTCGTCTTTAAGGGATTTCATCTCTTCCTTAACGCATTCCTGGCCCAATTTCATTTCTTCCTTAACGGATATTTGACCAGCATCCATTTTCTCTTTAATTTCTTCTTTAAAAGATGTTTGGCCAGCTTCCATCTTTTCTTGGAAAGCAGCAAATGCAGTCATCATTTGCCTGAATTGTTCTTCCATCGCTCTTATTATTGGCATTCAAACCCCACTCCTGACACCAAAAATTGTTGCGTGCGTACGGGTTCGTTATGAAATGAATGCACAAGTCCGATGAAAAATGAACAAAAATTTATTATTATCACAACAAAAAAAAAATGCTTAAATTTTCTCAAATTATCATGCAGTATTACAATATCTCACAGTAGTTATCTTTTAACTACTCAAATGTCTAATAGAACGTAATTCAAAACAGCTAAAGAACGCTAATCCGCGAATTCACTACAATCAACAAGAGCAGTTTTTCTAAACAACAACAAACTAAGCAACAACTACAAACTGAGATGTTTTCCTCCTTTTATAAGATTTTAAAATCACGAGCTAGAATTTTCCAGTACTTTCTCGAAATCAAAAAGAGATATTTATTTATTTAATGCACGCGCTCTTGTATTTTCAATTTTCCGCCTTAGCTTTCTTTTAATATTCGTCACGCGCTGCACTGCGCGAGAAATAAAACAATTTAATTTATAATTGAACTAACATTAGCTTTTTAAATACCAAATTCGTAACAATATGAAGGACAAATGTAAAGAAAATAAGATTTCCTTCCATCTGTTTCCCAAGGAAGAAAATCTGCGTTAAGAATGGATAGTAAGAATAAAAAGGGAAAACTTTAATCCAACCCCCACTACCAGAATATGCTCTGAACATTTTGAAGAAGAATATGGAACAGCTTTAGTATAGCCCACCTTCAAAGTTTGGCGAATTTGGTGCCAAGGCACATGAAATACGTTGTTTTGAAAAATGGTTGCCATCCAGATTTTCGACGAAACTCCGTGTTTAAAAAAATGGTAGCCATCTTGATTTCACCAGAAATCGTGGATAATAGAAATAAGTTTATGACTGTTATACACGGTTTTAAGAGAAAGAAACATTAAGAAATGATTAATAAAAATGATTAAGGTTAAAAGGATGTAATTTTAAAAACAATACCGGAAACCTTTAGCTATTTCACCTTTAATAAATAATTTGACGTCACAATATATTCTCCATGCTACGCGTAATTTGTATTTTCTCTTTAAAAAAAATAATGAATTGTTTATTATTGTAAATTAACATCAAATTCTTTAAATTTACATTTCTGAGCTTAGGCGTAACTGAAAATAAGTATAATAAATTGTTTATATTTAAAATTATCATGATACAGTAAGCGAATTCTACCAGTTATTACAACGATAAAGAACGTCGCAGTCTCTCATACTTGTATTTCATACAGCTTCCATATTTTCAAAGATTTTTAAGCTTTAGCATTTATACAAATAAAAAAAAGTTTTTTTTAATTAATACTCTGGAACATATCAATTTTATCATATTTACAAATTAACGTTTTGCTACGTAACAACATAATCCCTTTTATACCAATAAGTAGACAATTTTAATTATTTTCTAAAAATTTTAAACTTCACATTGATGAAAAATAGGTTCTTAAATTTCTAAATCACATTATATTCTCTGTAGGCAGGCATACTAGAATTCTACACATAAATAAATAAAAAATTTAATTTCTCGCAATGAAAGAAAATATTATAAGAAAATAAATACTACAAATTAGGAACACTAAGCAATGCTTCACATACACACACACATACAGTGCCTCACAAAAGTTATGGGACACTTGTGCTTTACAAAAGGAAACTGTAGTAAAATCAAATAAAAAAACATGTAAAAATTTTTTGTGGGTGTGTTTCATACTTAAATTTAGTAACAATTACTACATAACATACATTTTCTCAAAATATTAAAATATCAAGTTAATAAAAATACAATTGTTTAGAACGGAGCAAAAAATGGCTCACATAAGTGATGGGACACTTACTTTTCCATCAAATATTTATCCAAAAATTTTACTTTATAAAAGGTTTTAATATTTTTTTTGGATTTCCTTTTACTTTTAAAACATGATTTAATCTTCTTGGGATGGATTCGACTAATTTTTTTGAGATTTCTGGAGTGATTTTACCCCATTCTTCTTGAAGCACCGATTTTAATAAATTGTCTATCCTGGGTTTTCTCCACACCAAGATTTTACCGTCAAAATCAAATATATTAAATTTACTCTCATCAGCAAATATAACTTCATTCCAGTAATCAGAATTCTTATTTATGTTGGATTTTGCGAAAGCCAGTCTGAGGTTTCTATTCTTTTCACTCACGAAGAATTTTTTCCTGGCTGCTCTACCGTGATATCCAGCAAATCGAATTACTCTTCCAATAGTCTCAGGATTAACAATTACTCCATATAATGCTTGTAAATCAGCAGCAACTTTGGGAGCACTCATTCTTGGATTTTTTTTAATATTTCGAACGATAATTCGCTTTAGTCCATTGGATAGCTTTGATCGTCGGCCAGGTCTTCTTTATCCTGAATCATATGACTCTTTTTATATCGTTTAATGATATTAAAAACTGTTGAATGACTCAGGTTAACGGTTTCAGCAGTTTCTCTAATAGAATTTCCACGTTCAATATGCAACTTAATAACTAATTTTCGAATTTCAGGCAAAGTTTCTTTTCGTTTAGCATTCATGGCTGCACAGAGATAAAAAACACAAAAATTCCAAAACAAACTGGAAAGAAATACTGCAGACGATTGCGATAAATTATTGCCAATTGCTTTGAGTAAAAATAAAAACCCCAAAAAATATTTTTATTGCTACTTCAGACGATTTTTGTTGCATAGTACGTAGTAGTATCTAATGGTGTCCCATCACTTATGTGAGCCATATTTTGCTCCGTTCTAAACAACTGTATTTTTATTAAATTAATATTTTGAGAAAATGTATGTGATGTAATAATTGTTACTAAATTTAAGTATGAAACACACCCACAAAAAATTTTTACATGTTTTTTTAATTTATTTTATTACAGTTTCCTTTTGTAAAGCACAAGTGTCCCATCACTTTTGTGAGACACTGTATTATCAAAGAACTCATATTATCAAGTGCGATTACGATTGCAAACACTACGTATTATAATAATGAGGTAAAAGGGTCAAAGTTTACAGTTTTGCTACTGTTGGGTAGATCGTCGGGCTATCGATATATATCGTAAGTCGGAAAGCATTATAAACATATCAAAACCAAAACATTAAAATACAATTTAAATGAAAAATGATGTCTTAAATATAATTCACAATTAAAACAACAATACAAATTTAAAATGCACAAACGATATGTTAAACATTGCATATAAAATACGTTACATTACAGCTCGTCATCACACATTATCTCGTTTTCCTTTGTAAACAACGATCCGTATTCGCCCGTAAAACATCAAAGCTCGGTTCCATGTACACATCCATCTATTTCCACCTTAAAAATATCAGAGAATTGCACAACCTCGGCATTGCGCACTACATTGGCTCTGCCCATGTACACATCGATCTATTTTCACTTAAAAAAACATCCCAGAATTGCGCAAACTAGGCACCGCGCACAACCTCGGCATAGCGCACTACATTGGCTATGCCCATGTAAACATCGATCTATTTTCACTTAAAAAACATCCTAGAATTGCGCAAACTAGGCATCGCGCACAACCTCGGCATTGCGCACTACATTGGCTGTGCCCATGTACACATCGATCTATTTTCACTTAAAAAAACATCCTAGAATTGCACAAACTAGGCACCGCGCACAACCTCGGCATTGCGCACTACATTGGCTTTGCCCATGTACACATCGATCGATTTTCACTTAGAAAAACATCCTAGAATTGCACAAACTAGGCACCGCGCACAACCTCGGCATTGTGCACTACATTGGCTTTGCCCATGTACACATCGATCTATTTTCACTTAAAAAACATCCTAGAACTGCACAAACTAGGCACCGCGCACAACCTTGGCATTGCGCACTACATTGGCTGTGCCCATGTACACATCGATCTATTTTCACTTAAAAAAACATCCTAGAATTGCACAAACTAGGCACCGCGCACAACCTCGGCATTGCGCACTGCATTGGCTTAGCCCATGTATATAGCGATCTCTTTTTACTTAAAAATCAGAAATTGAATAAACACTGCATTGCTCATATACTAAGAAATCTTCTTTCACTTAAAAGAAATCGGAGAATTGCAGAAATGCGCGCATAAGGAACTCCATTGATTCGCGTTGGAAAAAAAAAAAAAAAAAAATGTTTCTAGAAAAATTGAGCTTACTACAGGCGAATCATGATCCTAGCCTAATTGATTTCTCAGCCGTACATTTCTTGCAAATACTACCATTCGATGACTTTTTCTGACTAACTAATCAGCATGGTATCTCACATTTTTCCCAGAAAACGTTATCCTTCAATAATCGACAATCCATCAAAAATCCTCTAAAAAGTTCATACTTTATTGTTAATTCATACATAAAATATCTGTTCCCAAAATTTTACGCTTGTTTGAAAACTCCCACCTTAAATTTTCCTTTATAATCTCCTGATATTTAATTACAACATCACTAACAGCAGTTTTATAGCAAGCAATAACTAAACGCAAAAATATCACCTCAAGTAGCCAAAAATATATATACAAAATAGTATTCACGGTATCTGCCCGTTAAACAATCGCCAATAACAGTGTTATGAATTGTGTATTTAGATATTAATTTTAGTAGAATTCTAATTTAAAATGTTGTATTTCCTCCTGCAACGCAGCGTGAGACAAATTTTAAGAGAAATCTATACCGGAAAAGTAAGAATACAGGGCACGTGCATTAAACTTTGAGTAAACGGATATGTCGGTAATTTGTATTGAAATTGAATAAATGTAACTGACTACTAAATTAGCTGTAACCGTAATTCCATCCTATTGTTTACATTGCGTTTGGAGAATAGTATGGGTTACCAGATCATATCATTTATCGCCGCTCTTGGTGATATATTTTTTTTTTTTTTTTGTTTAAAATTCCAGGTGGGCTATACTAAAGCTGTGCCAAGAATATTTCACATACCAGCCATTCACGAATAGGAGGTCATTAAAGGCAGGTGCTGTGCCAACGAAATTTATTTTTAATTCGACTAAAAGAACCACTCGTAAGCTAACTAGTTATGTATTTGGTGAACCATCACAGGAAAGTTCAAGAGAAAAGAGGTATTTATCTACTAGTTTTATCAGAAATACATAGAGCATTTGTATATGAAAACTAGAGATTGTAATTTTTTAAAAAATTTTCTGCACTTTTGGTTTTAGAAAAAGATAAAAGCATAATTGGTGTGCTATGAAATTTAATTAATTTCTTCGTGTTTCAATGTTTTTTGCAGCTGATAGTTTTCAAAATGAAAATTGCCTTGGTCGCAACTTAATTGCTGTCTATGGCATGATACATATTATTTCGTATTCGACAGGATTTTTATTCCTTATGTGTTAAGGACTTGTTGTTTTATCATTTTATCACGTTTCTTACTTCAATTCTTACAACTTTGGTAGACACTTCACTGATGAAGCAGTTAGCGAGGTTTTCCAACACCGAGTAGTATAGTCGGTGTTGGGTTTCCTCCTAATTTTAATACTTATTTCTATAATATGATACTTTCTATGCTTAATTCTTTGGTGTTTCGGTACTATTCTGTTTTGAGGGCCGTAAAAAAATTGCAGCGAAAACGTATGCGCAAAAGCGCCAAATCTAGCAAATGTGCCCATTTAAACAGCGCGCCAAATCTAGCGTACGCGCTGATTTCAGATTGCGTAAGTTTATATAGTTCTATATTTCTTAAGACGCCATTGAAATACTAGTTAAATTTTTAAACCCTTTTTTGATATCCTGTGGATTTAACAATTTGGTAATTGCCCATCACCCACTGCTTGACGCGTTTTTAAGAATTGCACATACTCGGTATCCATGTGCACATCGACCTATTTTCACTTAAAAAAAATCCCAGAATTGCACAAAATGACACTTAACACACCCTTGACTTTATTTATGTACACATCGACCTATTTTCACTTAAAAAGTAAAAGAAAATTGAAAAAAAATCCAATTGTTTTTACCCTTGCAAAAAGCGGCAGACAATTAAGTGAGCGATTCTGCACTTTACCGAGAATATTTTCAAAGAAAAGGCATCATTCATTATAGAAAATTACGTTTGAACAACCAACGAGATGAAATTATGCTTTAGCGATAAGTCGGTAGCGAAATAGCGATGCAGGCATCCATTTAGTTATGTTTACCAATTTTTATATAAATTAGAATAATGATCTGAAATAGTTATTTACTATTTTGCTTCCATTCAGTCATGTTTAGCCTTTTTCATATAAATTATAATAATAAAAAGTATTATATGATATTAACCTTTCATCTAAATTAAAACATCAAACTTAGTTATTTACTACTAGCAGCTTCGCTGCCAGCCTTCGTCTGGCTTTTAAATGTACCGGAAAAGTGGCTGAAGAGAACACCAAACGTTAAATTAAAAACCTGCGTAGAATTTTACTCTGCAGAACAACTTCATTAAAAAAAAGTTATTACGTATAACAAAATTACAATGAAATATGCAATATCCCTTAATACAAATATTAATTATCCTAATAAATAAATTAACCAACTTCCCTTTGCAAGATCTGAAGAACTCAAATGGTATAAAGGAGGCTAAGAACTTTGTTTCCTAAAAAAATCAGTCAAAACTTTTCAATATCTTAAAAAGTCAAATGAGCAATAAATAACATAAAAGAATACAAAAAACAAAAAAATTCTGAAAAGCACAGTATAATTAGTGATATTTTATCTTATATTTTCGAGAGAAAAAGATTACAATGAAATAAGCTATATCCTTTTATACAAATATTAATTATCCTAATAAAAAAATTAACCAACTTTCCGTTGAAGAAAAAAAAAATCATGCAAAACTTTTCAATATCTTACAAACAGTGAAATAAGCAAAAAATAACATGAAAGCAACTCAAAAAACATAAAATTCCGCGCAGAATTTTACTCTGCAGAACAACTTTATCAAAAAAAAAAAAAAAAAAAAAAAAAAAAAAAAATGTATTATATATATGTGATGTACCAGCTTTTGTCCAGAATAAAAGACCGGTGAAGAATCATAAATGTAGTCGTAGCTTAAATTATCAGACGATAAGTTTAAAAAACAGGATCCATTTATTAGGTACTATTCCGTTTTGAGGGCAGTAAAAAAACTGCAGCGAAAATGTATCCGCAAAAGCGCCAAATCTAGCAAACGCGCCCATTTTACAGCGCGCCAAATCTAGCGTACGCGCTGATTTCAGATTGCTTAATGCGTAAGTTTATATAGTTCTATATTTCTTAAGACGCCATTGAAATACTAGTTTAACTTTTAAATTCTTTTTTGATATCTTATATTATATATATATTATATATATTATAGATTTAACAATTTGGGAATTGCCCATGAAGAAAAGCCTGCAATAGAATTTTGGGTAAAGTGCAGAATCACCCACTGCTTGACGCGTTTTTAAGAATTGCACATACTCGGTATCCATGTACACATCGACCTATTTTCACTTAAAATAAAAAATCCCAGAATTGCACAAAAATGGCACTGCGCACACCCTTGACTTTATCTATGTACACAGCGACATGTTCTCACTTAAAAAATAAAATAAAAATTGACAAAAATCCAATTGTTTTTATCTCTGTACAAAGCGGCAAACAAATAAGTGGGCGATTCTGCACTTTAGAAAATTATATTTGAACAACCAACGAGATGAAATTATGCTTTAGAGATAACTCGGTAGCGAAATAGCGATGCAGGCATCTAATCAGGTATGTTTAGCAATTTTTATATAAATTCTAAAAATAATCTGAAATAGTTATTTACTCTTATGCGTCCATTCAGTCATGTTTAGCCTTTTTTTATATAAATTATAATAATAAAAAAGTACTATATGAAATTAACTTTTCATCTAAATTAAAACATCAATTTTAGATAGTTATTTACTATTATACTTCCTTTCTTGCGTTAGGGTTGCCGCAATTATTTTTGGCAGCACTGGCATCAATAAAAGTTTGGCGATTTTTTACGGCCCTCAAAACCGAATAGTACCATTTATTATTATTCAGGAGTAAATAAAAAGATTACAAAATCAGATATCCGGAGTAAATAAAAAGAATTACTAATAACTTTTTGTATGAAGTTTACTGCATCGTGACATTTAAAGAAAGCCTCCGATATTCTTTTGCGAGTCCTCCGATATCCTTTTGCGAGTCCTTTTATAGCCTCTGGAAAGGCGGAGCTTCCAATAAATGACCTCAGCCTCGTCAGCCAATCCAGTTCGCTTTAAATATTTCCCATTCTATAACTGTATGTGTAGAAAAGGCGGGAAAAACAACTTGACTACGGGGCTGTGGATTTAATTCCACGTACTTTCAAATAAGAGAACGTCGCTATTAAAAATGAAAAGAACATACAGTTAGAATTTTAAGTGTATTCTTTAATATGGAATTTTATTCTTACACACACACACATATATATATATATATAAGATATAAATGACAATTTATATATATAAATGAAAATGAAATATGCCAATCTCTTAAAAACAGTGACATAAGTAATACGATGAAAAATTGGGTACTACTTTGGTAGACGGCTGCACGGATTTTTGGTGATTTACATTGGCGCAATTGTTGGCGCGGTTTTTACAGTCGTCAGCCATCTTGAGAAATGCTGTTTTTACGTATTTTATGCATATAGTAAAGTATTCGAAACTTTAAAAAAAAAAAAAAAAAAAAAAAAAAAAATCGTTAAAAATAATGGATTAATTTTTTGTTGAAAACGTTGTTTTTTAAGATGGCTGGCAAATGTAAATAAATACATTTACTAAGATAATAAAATGCTACAGTAAGGTTAAATTTTTACTTTCATATAATAGAATAAAAACGACGCTATAAAAACATTGCGCTACATTTAATTGGATTAAAATATTACTTAAATTGAATATCGAATTAAAAACATCATACCAACGTTTAAAAGAATTGAACTATTACTTAAATACTTTAAAATAAGTTTTATAAGATTTAATTATTTAACATTAAAACATATGCGGCAATAAATATCTCAGGAATTTTTTAAAACATTGTATTAATTTTTTATAATAAAAATTGAAGTATACAATTATGAAGTGAAAGAAAATTATGTACTCATATTTTTTAACCTGTCGTATATTGATAAGTACCACACACACACACACACACACAATAAATAAAAAAAAAAAAAAAAAAAAAACTGGTTTGCTAACGATTTTTATCTGTGTGATCCATACAAACCTCCTTGGATCCACATCTCTCGCACTTCATTAAAGAAGCAACTAGCCAGGTTTTCTCCAAAAAATTTAAAATAAATTTCCTCTGACGCTATTAACAATTTATAAATAAATCTTTGATTAGGAAAGCAAGGTTGGCCAAAATAAGGTCTCAAACGGCAATTTTTTTATTCCGATACCAATAATTCTTCGTAATTACCAATAACAACATTCATGTTCGAAACGGACACATCCATTCGCTTTGAAATCTGAGGAATTCGAAGAGATGAATAATAAAATTTTAAATGGCGCGGTAATGCACAAATATTCAGTAACCAATCAGGGAGCTGATTACATCACGCGTAGAATTAAAATTATTTAAATGATCATTCATAATGAAATCATATTTTAAAAAAATGCAAAATTAAATTATATTTTAATATTTAACACCCATAAATAATGTTTAAAACATTAGATTAAATTTATAGATATTAAAACCAATTACTTTTAAAATAATGTGACGTCATTCATTACATCATTCACAACATAAAATTTCATAAAATGTCATAAACAATAAAATTTTTATATCAAATAAAAATGCAAAATTAAATTCATTGTTATTATTTTGGAGTCATAAATAATATTTAAAACACGGAATTTATGCATAATAAAACGCATTATTTTTTACATAAAATGACAACAAAGTATCGGTTACCATAAACAACTTGTCTAGCAATGGGTTTACCATAAGTCGTATCGCTCGCCAAAACAAAATCGCCAAAATCCGTGCAACCACCTACCAAAGTAGCACCAAAAATTGTTGCCAAACTTATATTTCTAAAAGAATAAAACTATTCAAAATGATACGATTTTAAAAATACAAAATATTATCATTTTTCCAAAATTCTTTTTGTAAAAGCAGTCGCAAGGATAAAAGTTTAACGCGTCCAAAAATCAAAGAAAAATAAATTGTACATTTTAAAAAATAAACTATTTTAGAAAAAATCCCGTTGAAAAGGTGTTAAGCTCCCTTTGTTAAGTAAATTCCTATTTAATCGATTTATTGAAACACGAAATTTAATTTTAAGTTCGTCAAATAACTAAGTGCCTACGTTTCATGACGATGTGAAAATGGAGTGTGTAGAGTAAAATCTCGCTTTCCATTATGTCTCAAAATGACGCGATTTCGTCACAAAACATAAAATAAAAAATATTCGAATTCGAATTTCGAAAAAATCGCTTCGAGGTGCACTGGCTTTTGTCTAGATGCACCTAAGTACCAAATTTCGTAGCCGTGGGTCTATTAGCTTACGCGCAGCGCGAACGATAGGCACACACACACACACACACACAGACACACACACACACAAACACATACACACAGGCACACACACACAAACACACACACACACAAACACACACACACACAAACACACACACACACACCACACACACACACACACATAGACAGACTCTTTCTTTATTTTTATTATATGTAGAGATTGTACTTCCTTTCTTGCCGCAATTATTTTTGGCAGCAATGGCATCAACAATTTAGTTTGGCGATTCTTACGGCCCTCGAAATTGAATAGTACTGGTGTTTCTTACTTCAGTTTTTATCACTGCTGATAATACTTTTTAATAAATTCATTGAATTTGATTTCTGGGTTGTTATTATTTACTTCACCAGATTCTGATTACTAGCATCACATTGTCAGATATCATATTAGATGCTAGGTTCAAGTTTATCCTTGCAGATAGCTTACTACGTAGAAATTTTAAGCTTCTAAATGCTTCAGTCAGCGCCGGATTTAGCATTTTTCCTAGGCGGGGCAGTAACTTAAAATTGCCGCCCTTACCCATCTTTAAATTTCTGTAACAAATTTTAGTTTCTTAAATAAAGATAGAAATAGGTAATTTTCGAAATAAAATGTAAAATCCATTTTATAGTAAGAAATTCCTTATGTGCCATTTTTGTTCTAAAAGAAATATACATAACAAATGGTTTAGTTTCTTTACTTTTGGAAAAGCATAAGAGAGCTACCTGTGTCTAAGAGGGAAGATGTCTTCTGAGGTCTTTCTAAGAGTAATTGGCTCATATGTAAGTAACGCATGAGCGAAACGGCGGAAACACCCTGCATGGGCCAGCTAATTCGCTTGATTCTAACTCCCGACCGAACTACCAGTGTTCAGACTTTACATCTCAGCCGCTGGGGGCCGAACATACATAACAAAAGTTACATAATTAAAAACCCGTGCGAACCCTCTTAATGTAGTTACTTCTCCGGTGCACTGAAATAACCAAATTTACATTTTCCCTGAAATGGGGATTTTTTTCAATATTTGCAACAATACCTACTCACACTAATAAATGATGCTAATAGAAAATGATTCAGCACTAAAATACTAAAATAGTTCGCACAGCACAAAAATGGAAATCAGACATTACTAAATAATAAAAAAATTCATTTAAACAAATATAAGCAAATTACAAATCACTAATACAATGGACTGAATAATTTTGTACCAATTTCTCGATACTAACAGTAACTTTAACCTAGCACGTTAAATATTCATTTCACAATAACGCCTTCATGTAACCTACTCAAGAACTCTCTAATCGTCCTTACAAAGCCCGATAGCATAATAAATATTTACATATTCATCCAAAAGACTATTTTTGTACTGTAATAATCATTTTCTCTGAAATACGCAATTTTCCAATATTTGCAACAATAACTAGCCAGACCATGGAACTAAGAAAGAAAAGAAGGGCCAACCCCGCACTGCGAGTGAAGCACTGCTCCGAGGGGTTCGGTCTCCAGATGGAGTGATTTTTGTTTACATTTAGAACCTCCCTTGACAGCACACTGATAATATTTGATAATACACACGATACTTCCATACAAATCGAAAAATGGAACACTTCCGCATAAAAGAAACATTCATTGTGTGATGGATAATAGCAATTTGAATAGTTATGCTTATACAAAATGTTATGTTTAAAGAATATTTTAGTAAAAATGTTACGCTTAAAGAATGAAAAATACCTTATGGTACCTTATATAAAAATAAATTATATACGTCTTTCGATACCCTTGATTTTGCACTCATAATAAAAATAATCTTTAGTTACAAACAATAGATTACATACGTTAGAACAATAGATGAGCTGATTAATTACTTAACTAACTTTCATTAGCTATACATAACAACAATACGGGCTACTGCTGAAAGGAAAAGGTTAGTATTTGTACTTCTTTTAATAATTCTTATTTCAATAATAATTTTATGCTCTTACCTAACGCTCTTAAAATATTACGGAATTAAAATTCTACTCTGCGAGCCTTTTGTTCTGAAAATAAATCTATGGCATCGTCATAATTAACTTGATGTACTGTTTGATTTTCTGTTGCGAGACTTGATAAACGCTCCTGGCTCATCGACGATCTCAAATAGTTTTTAATAACTTTTAATTTGCTAAAACGTCACTCACAGCTTGCGGATGTAGTTCGAAGCATAGAGTAAATCTGCAGGGCAATACAAATATTGTGAAAGGCATTCTTAAATCATAGGTGTAGATCTGTTGCAAGAGATAAAATGCTCTAGCCTTTTTTGTGTCGACGAATAGACACTGGGGCTTGTTTTTTAAAAACGGCAAGTTCCTGACAGAACTCAAATGCGTTTAGAGATCTCGCTCATATTTTCGTGCAAGATCTGCTCCATTCTTTTGCAGTTCTTCAGTTGACATATTCAATATTTCACGACCACGAAGAAATGGAAATTTGAATTTAGTGTAATAGCCCTGTTTGCCTTCGTTTTAATTTGTGATAAGATTCGATCAAATACAATTTTCATTGCATTAGAAAGTAGCTGAACACGATGAAATATTCGTGATTCGTCCTCGCACAATTCATCAAATTCCTTTTTGCGCTTTAGAATTCGTTTATTTGTCAGAATAGGTTCAACCTCAATTTTTTTTTTCGGCTGCTGTCTTAAATTCTTTTATCCAATATTCCGCAGGAATTTCTCTCATTTTTTGCAAAGTTTTAGTCAGACCTTCCATTAATGCGACGGAATGCGCAAGAATAATATCTTCCATTTGAATTTCAGAATTTATTCGATTGATTTCTTGAAGAATATTAGCCCAAATTCTCAGGCTGATAATAAATTCAAAATTTTTTACAACATGTAGCAGATGTCCTGCTTCGTACTTTGATAGATAATTAATTTTGAAATGGTAATATAATACTTTGAAAGATAATTAATTTCTTTCAAGGATTTTATTACTTCTGGTAAATTCGTTAGAAGAACTTTCACAGCCACATATTTTGACGACCATCTCGTCTGGTTGCTTCTTTTTGAGTTGGTTTTTGTACATCTTTTCGTAATATCCCATCGAATAGTCAATCCGACAAATGAGCCAGGTGATTCAAACAAATCCGACAAATAAGCCAGGTGATGAAAAAAAGCTAAATATCTTCTGGATAATTCCAAAGAGTTAACTGCTTCGGGGCAAGACGAGGCAGAAAGCATACAGACAAGATTCAAAGAGTGAGCGAAACATCGCTCATATTTCGGCCAGCTTATTCATTTCTGTAATTCTGGCTTGTACTCCAGGATCTAATATGGCCAATAAGTACAGGCCATGTTAGATCCGTAATCCTCAAATTGACCACGACATTGTCAATACCCAAACCATCAAGTGTCAGTTTTTTCACAATCCGTTGAGAAATACGAGAAATACAATCTCCTGTCTTTCCACCAATTTCTATGAAATCAATAAAGCTCTCCTTTATTTCACACATATCCCCACATATTTTTTACGTTGTAGGGTTTATATTTATTTTAACTAACATTTATTTTAAGCTATCTTTCCTGTCAAGCCTTACTTTCCCCTGGAATTGCCAATGCCAGAGTATGTAAATTTTAGCGCAAAGTATTCAAATCTTTAGCAGAAGTAATTTTGATAAAATAGAAGGGAAACGAGTTTGTATGTGTGCTTTCTTGATTCACGAGCGTTAAGGTTGCTAGGTAGAAATTTAAGAACCGCGCGTTTCGGCCTGTGTGCTTGCCTCGGCAGATAGTTGAATCTTTCAACTTAATATTCAGAAAGTTTGCTGAAATCTCAGCTGTATCTTAGAACGCGGTTAGGTTAGTTACGTTTAGAGAGCCTCGCAGGTAGTGACCTGTTATTATTCATTTTTAGTTGTACTTTCTTATTTTTATTTTACCGCAGGGTCAGCGTAGTTTGTGAGCGTCAAGTGCACGCATCTGTAACTTCTAAAGTGGAATAAAAAGGGAGTTAAACCCTTCTTAAGAGTTTGTGTACTTTCCAGTTCATAGCAGTCACTACTATTGTTGCGTGCAGGTTGGGGCCACGCAACACCACATTGGCGCCCGAACACTTGTCGAACTGAAATAGCCGAAAACTGGATGGAAGCTCCTGGACAAGTCCAACAACAAGAAATGGCAAGCCAATTGGAAGGATTTGGATACTTGGTCCAGACGATGAGAGCATTAATCAAGCCAAACGTCAATTTCGACGGAAAAAATTCGGTGGCGATATTCTTAGAAGGTCTCGAAAACCATTTACAGCTCTACCCTGTGCCTGAAAGACAAAAAGTTGCCATTGCCACATCTGCACTAAGAGGACAGGCCTCGCTATGATGGAAGAATATAGGTAAATTTTTATTAGAGGAATACGAAGGCCAAACATATACCTTTGAAAATTTCAAAGAATCATTAGTAAAGGCCTTCCCCATAGTGAAAGACCGAGCAAAGCTAGAAGCCGAACTATATAGTTTTTATCAACGGAATATAGAAGAGTTGACGGACTTTATTCTGCGAAGTGGACTTTATTCTGCGAAAAATTAAGCTGACGGATATGCTGTATGGGAAGAAACCCGCCACGGAGATTATTGAAATAATCTTACCAAGATTGCTACCTGCTGTTCAAGATTACTTCGAAATTTAAAATCCAAGCACATTGTAGGAACTCTTCGAGTTGGCGGTCAAGTTTCAAAATCGCAGAATAGCGGAAAAAGCTAGAGGGGTATCGTATTCTCAAGATCTCCGAAGGCAATCCTCAACTGAACAGGCCAGAAACACAAATCGCTCTTATGGGGGAAAGAGCTATAAAGCTAACTCGTCGAAGCTCGAAGGTCAAGGCCCAAAAAGGAAATTTGGAAACAACCGTCCGCGTACCCAGAAGGCAGAAGTTGAAAGGAAAGCTTTAAACGAGTAGAGGGGCCTGTAAAAGCGAGGGTCCAGACCCCGGAAGTTTCGAAAAACCCTAAAGAAGATACCTAAATACGGTCGTCGTAAAAAACTCACAATTACCGATTATACAAGTCCTGGTTGGCGATGTACCAATAGAAGCCCTCTTCGATACAGGAGCAGAAGTAATTTTATGAGTGATACTTTTTTTAAGAAGAATTTTTATAGGTTACGATTATTTAAAAATTAAAACACAGAAATCATAGCAGCGCAAGGACAAACTTTTCAATGTATTGGCAAATTATCATTACAAATACAGGTTAAAAATGAAAGTCTTAAAGTATTAATTTTTGTAGTAAAAACTTGCACTTATTTTAGGTATGGAGTTTTTAAAAGCCGCGAAGGCCAAACTGAATTTTCAGGAAAGTTCTATTGTGCTGGAGATGGATCGGAAGGTGGTGGAGAGAGTGGGACAACCGCAAGTCGACCTTAGCCATTTGAATGACCATGAAAGCCAAGCCATCCAGCAAGTGGTGAGTACTTTTTCGAACTTGTTTTCAGAACGGCCTGGTAACTGTCAAATTATTACACATGATATACAGTTAACTGCCGACAAAACCTGTAGGACTAAACCTTACCAGTATGATAAGCAGAAAGAGCAAATCATCGAAGAACACATTCAGGAAATGTTAAAGAACCAGATAATAACGCCCATAAATAGTGAGTACGCGAGTCCAGTCGTACTATGTAGGAAAAAGAATGAGTTTCCTCCTTCGGATAAAAGGGCTTGGAGATTTGCTATCGATTATAGAAAGCTTAAGTCTACGAGATACATGACTACGTTGGACTTAACGTCGGCTACTATCAAATAGCTATGAGACCCGAAGACATACATAAAACCGCGTTTATAACAAAATCGGGCACTTATGCATTTTTACGCATGCCCTTTGGGTTGTGTGGGGCCCCGTCAACATTCCAGAGAGCTATGGACATTGTTCTAAAGCCTGTCCTAGGAAAATCGACTTTAATATATCTAGATGATATAATTATAACGAGTAGTACGTTGGAACAACATATTAAAGATCTAGAAGAAGTTTTTAAATTATTAAAAGAGGCCGGTCTTACAATTAACGCCTCAAAATGCAAGTTCGCAACTAAAGAACTTAAATATCTCGGTTATAAAATTTCGCAAAAGGGTATAGAAACTCAGGATTCAAAAATAAAAGCCATCAAGAATTTCCCACCGCCCAACACCGCCAAGAAACTTTCGTCTTTCCTTGGATTATGTTCTTACTATCGATCTTTCATAAAAGATTTCGCTAATATTGTTGAACCACTCTTAAAAATCAAAAGAAAAAAGAGTAAATTTACGTGGACAGCGGAAGCTAACACAGCTTTTGAAAGATTAAAAGAAGCGCTTATTAATGCCCCTGTTTTAAAATTCCTTGAGGGGGACGAAAACCTGGAAATTGCAGCAGATGCGTCAGACTATGCGGTGGGAGCGGTTCTTATGCAAAATAACCATCCGCTGGCATTTTTTAGTAAAACATTGAATCAGACACAAAGGAATTATACAGCTACAGAAAGAGAAACATTAGCCGTATTAATGGCTGTACACAAATTTCGAGTTTATTTCGGCAAATCGCCAGTAACAGTCTTTTCGGATCATGCGGCTGTTGGTAGACTTTACTCGGGGAAAAATCTAACGCCCAGGTTAATAAGATGGGCTTTAAAACTTCAAGAATATAATATCACAATAAAATATAAACCGGGTAAGGAAAACAATGTAGCTGACGCACTTTCTCGTATAAAACTGGACGATGAAGGAAATCAACTTAAATGCGCTGTGTTGACTTCAAAAATTTTAGATTCTAGAGATACGGTTATTACTGAACTGAAAGCTGATCCTGAATTTGGAAATATCTATGCTTATTTGAAAGACCCCGAAAGCTTTGAGCATACAGATATCGATGCGATAAGAAATAGAGCAAAAAACTATGAAATAATAGATAATTTATTATTCTATACGAAAACAACAAACGAAAATCTTGAGTATAAGCCAGTCATCCCAGCCTCGCTTCGATTAAGCATTTTGAAGGAGTTGCACGAAAAAAAAAACAGCGGGCCACCTAGGGGTCAGAAAGACTTTAAAAAGGGTACGCGAGGCGGTATATTTCCCGCAATTATACAAAATAGTAACGGCGTATGTCCGGTCCTGCAATCAATGTCAGTTAATAAATGATATTAATTACAGCCCGGCCGGATATTTAAATAGCATTCGCGCTACATTTCCGAATGAAATTTTAGGCATAGATCTCCTTGGTCCCTTCCCCCAGAGCGAGTTAAATGAAAATCGTTTTCTTTTAGTAATAGTAGATCATTTTTCAAAATGGATAGAAATTGTTCCTCTTAAACGCGCGTCAGCCAAAACAGTCGCAGATGCATTCTTACACAGATACATTTTAAAATACGGTGCACCGATAAAAGTTATTAGCGATAACGGAAAACAATTCATTAGTCAAATATTTGAAAACATATGCAATGGACTTTGCATACGCCATATCAAAATGGTTCCGTATAGAACACAGGCTAACATAGCAGAAAGAGTTAATAAAAACATTGTAAAAATAATTCGCAGTTACGTTAGCACACATCACAAGCGCTGGGATGGCTACATAAATGAATTAGCTTATGCTTTAAGAACGGCACATCATGATACTACGGGAAAAACTCCAGCAGAATTATTTTTAGGCAGAAAGTTAATTACGCCTTTAGATAAATTATTCTTTGTGCAACAAAGAGAGCAGGAGTTTAAACAACAAGATGTGCAAAAGTTGATTGATCAGGCGCTTAAAACCTCGGATACGGCAAGAAATAGACAAAAGTTATATTATGATAGAAAACGCCGTGAAGCAGATTTTAAAGTTGGGGATAAAGTGTTGAAGCGGAAATTTTCTTTATCAAGTGCCCCAGACAATTTTACTGCAAAGTTAGCTCCAAAAGGATGTCGGAGTTCCAATCATCGAAAACTCAAAGATAAGTTAAAATCTTCTATAAAATTTTTCTTTTGTTCCGAAATGTTATGCGTAAATACGAAGTTCTACGTTTTGACGGAAGTCAATTTGTCTCGGTTGAGACTTAGTTTTGTTTTACTTTATTTAGCTAAGGCAAAAAGTATTATTTTCTTTAAGTATAAAATCTAAGAACAAGCAGTTCCTGTTGGTCGAAAGACTAATTCTGTTATGTTAAAGCCAAAATTTGGCCGAAAGTAAAATAACTTCGTATTCTTGTATTAATGAGAAATTTAGTTTCTTCAGTGCCGCCAGCTTGGCGAAGAATGCGTGAAGTAAAAATTTATTTTTCTCTTATTCATTTTATGGTAAATTGTAAAAATCATATGTATTAGAATTTTGTAAATATGCGTAAATACTTGAAAGTTATGTAAAAGCAGAATTTAGTCTAGAAGCATAAAATTTTAGATGCTAAAAGTAAATACTCGAAAGAAATGAATTCAAATTTAAGTATTAAACTGTAGATAAAATCATGCTTTAGAGCGAAAGCTGCATGTCTAAAGGATGAATGAGGGGGGATTTAGAATGATTGTATTTTGTAGGGTTCTCCACCTACACTTGAATTTTAAGAATGTTAAAATAGCTCATCGAGTTTTAGAATGTCGATTAAGGTGTGTCTATTTGGTCGTTGAATTTTAACAAATCATTGTGGTTAGGGGAAGTGTTGCAATACTAAAACACGAATATTCCCGTTTGACACCACACATGGTAAAGTTAAATTCATGTTTGAATACTTGAATGAATGTGAATTAAGCAGTTAATTAAGGAAAATAAAACGATAAAAAAAAAAAAAAAAAAAACTTTATTCAGTGTCAAGAAAGTGTAAATTATAATGTGTTTAGAAAGATACTGATACTTATTCCTTCCAAATGCTGGAAGGAAGAGAACAGATTGATAGCTGAAGTCCAGGAAAGGTTGCTGTAAGAAGAGAGGGTAAAATGATTATCTACAAAAATTTATTCTAATTTGTGAGAAAACAGTTTGTTTTATGTAAACGAGGCTCTTGAATTTTAGTTCAGAATATGGAAACTTTTCAACAGGTCGTTTCTAGGACCTGCTTCCAAGTTCAAATTCTGGCAGCGGCAAATGTAGGGTTTATATTTATTTTAACTAACATTTATTTTAAGCTATCTTTCCTGTCAAGCCTTACTTTCCCCTGGAATTGCCAATGCCAGAGTATGTAAATTTTAGTAGAACGCGCAAAGTATTCAAATCTTTAGCAGAAGTAATTTTGAGTTAAATAGAAGGGAAACGAGTTTGTAGGTGTGCTTTCTTGATTCAAGAGCATGAAGATTGCTAGGTAGAAATTTAAGAACCGCGCGTTTCCGCCTGTGTGCTTGCCTCGGCAGATAGTTGAATCTTTCAACTTAATATTCAGAAAGTTTGCTGAAATCTCAGCTGTATCTTAGAACGCGGTTAGGTTAGTTACGTTTAGAGAGCCTCGTAGGTAGTAACCTGTTATTATTCATTTTTAGTTGTACTTTCTTATTTTTATTTTACCGCAGGGTCGGCGTAGTTTGTGAGCGTCAAGTGCACGCATCTGTAACTTCTAAAGTGGAATAAAAAGGGAGTTAAACCCTTGTTAAGAGTTTGTGTACTTTCCAGTTCATATCAGTCACTACTATTGTTGCGTGCAGGTTGGGGCCGCGCAACACCACAACGTATTGAATCACCTGGCTCATTTCTTTTGTATGCGACACATCTGGAATGCAAGCGAACATTATTGTGCAATATTTGGCTTCTTTAATATCATATAAAATGCTATTGCGAACTGTTTTCGTCATTACATCAGTAATTTCATTTTGAATTATCTTTGTTAAATATGATACTTGTCCCTTCTTTAGGTATTCTAACTGGTACTTAAGAATTATATTTGACTAGCAGAGTCATTAAATTCAAAAAATTGCCTTGACTAGGTCGAGGACACTTTGTGAGCAGACTGCCAGGGGTTTCATCAGACCCACAGAAAAAAAGACAGTTTGTTGAAAGATACAATACAGCATCCATACTCACTTGCAGGATCTTTCTCCATTTTTCTTTCTCTTTGTGAATTAGTCTCTTAATGTCATGATGCCTTGACACTATTTCATTTGTTGTAGTCTTTCCACCACTTAATCATGCACTCTCTGTGGTATTTTAGATATTTCGTGCTCAGTTAACCTTTCTAAAGCGTTTTTTTCCAATTAGTGAATCTTGTAGTACACAATGCTGATTTAACGGCAGTGGCATGTTTCTGATAGATCTCACAGAGTGTACAAAAATAGCATTTTTAGTTTTGGAATATATAATCCAAGATCTTTAAAGCCTTTCATTATTTGCTAATGTTCTGTGCCACAATGAAGATGTCAAATGTCTTCTTCCATCACGTTCAGTATACCTAAGTTCTACGTTGTTGGATATTTTTCGGCTAATAATACAGCTTGACTGCTAAGAAAGATCCTTGCTGATCGTTCATTTTTTCTGTGATTGGCCAACTATCTAGGTCTGACAAATCAAAAGATTTTAAGTCTTCTTTCTGTTGCCCACACTCACCTAAATGAGAAAATACTTTATATCCTAATTTCATGTCCTCTAGATGTTGGTTTGAGGTCTACGAAGAAAGTTGTTCTCTCTGCTCTGGTTCTATATTCTGCACCTAAGAGTTTTTTCCTATACCCTCTCATGATTTCTTGCACCCTAAATAATATATAGTATAACTTGCCTTAATAAGAAAAGCTAAAAATTGACATAATTACATTCAACAGTATTAGGGCCACTTCGCGGACGTGCCGCTAACTAAG
The DNA here is from genome assembly GCF_044657685.1 of Stegodyphus dumicola. Classification (NCBI taxonomy): domain Eukaryota; kingdom Metazoa; phylum Arthropoda; class Arachnida; order Araneae; family Eresidae; genus Stegodyphus; species Stegodyphus dumicola. The sequence goes on from NC_140776.1 coordinate 45,513,170, forward strand.
TGGTTGAGTCTCGCTAAATATATTGAGGAATACTAGAAGCAGGCATATTAAAAGAAAATAAGACAAAAAAGTCTGAAAAAACTTTAAAAACTATAAAAAAAATTAACCCATTTTTAAAACCTAGGTTGCTGACTGCTACAAAAAATCAAAATGCCTTACTTCATTTCTGTTGTATATTCTCGACATACATTAATTTGAATTATTTCATTGGTCCAAGGTTAATTTGTATTGGGTGTTAGGAAAGAGTTACAATTTCTCCATTTATTTTGCAACATTCCGAGGTGGGACAGTGTTCGAGGTAGACGTCTTATCGCTTCGCTCTCCGTTTCCTTGCGTTGCTACACCCCCGCTACTGTACCGAGTTCATCGACCTCGCCTCACGGGCTCTGGGTTGTTTCTTCTTTGGCTTTCGCCTCGCAAAAGCGTCGCCTTAACTGCACTGCTGCACCCTTCGCTGGATAAAACAGGTCGTATTTTATTCTTTCTTCTGATTTTCTTTATTCACCGTGCTGATAAGGGTACCTTCGGGTACGGCCTTTAGTAAGGCCTTTTTCCAACTTATTTGCCTCACATGATTAATCAATATGACACAACAAACATAACCGTAACTAATAATAACATAAACATGGAAAATTCACCTCCAAACTCAGAAAATCCTCACATGAGACATCTCAATGATGAACCCAACGTTCTCCAAATTTTAAATCACAAAATTATTTTATCCAATGACGTCGAAACTACCAGATCCTTGGTGGAAGATATCCAAGATATCCGTAACGACCCAAATGTGATTATGTCCGCTAGTGTTAAAAAAGAACTAAACTTTCTCCTTGTAAAAGCCATTAATCAACTGCGTATGCAGGAAAACGAGATGGCCAATGCAAAAATAAACGAATTACAAACCTCTAACGAAAAGCACGCTAAACAATTTGAAGAGATCAAAAACTTCTGCGACATACTTCAATCCACTAGTGGTTTCAAAGAACAAAGTAAAAGAAAATTGCGCCATAGACAAACGGATTCTGACTCCGATGAGGAGCCTTCCCTCAAAACCAGCAATCGATATAAACAATTAGAGAACCAAATAGACGACATGCATTTGGACAACGAAGATGAATCAGCCACTCAGCTCACTACCACCCCAAAAGACCAACCAAACAAAAGTGACACCATTCCCGCAAATAGAAAACCAAACTCCAGTCCCAAAGCAAGCAGAATTGATAAAGTGCCAATTATTGTCGTAGGTGACGTACCAAAAGCGGATGAAGTCTTAAAAAACTTAAACAAGCAAACCGGAAAAGAGATAACTGGCACCTTAAAAGGACGCCGCCTTGAAATGCAGCCTGCAGACTCTGACTCACATCGATTCGTTCGCAAAATAGTTGAAGAAACGAAGCTTAAAGCCCACACCTACTTATTGCCCGAAGATAAAGTTTTAAAAGTCATAATAAGAGGCTTACCCATCACCACAGATCCCCAAACCATCACTCAAGAACTACTTGACAAAGGATTCAAGGTTAACTTTATTACACTATTAAGAAACAGAAAAGAAAATAAATCAATGCCGCTTTTCTTAGTACATATACCAAAATCAGAAGAAAATAAGGAAGTATTCAAAATCAAACGCACAGGTTATATGAAGGTATCAATAGAATCATTACGCAAGAAACCTGGCCCTCCACAATGCTATAGATGCCAGGGATTTTTTCAGTTCCCTGCTCTGCAACAGAGACTGGGTATGCGTCCGTTGCGGAGGCAATCACAAACCTATAGAATGCACCCGTAGCCACGACCAGCCAGCCATATATTATCACTGCAAAGGTCCTCACCCAGCCAACTTCTCAAATTGCCCGGCCAGACCAAAAAACAAACAAGTTCAGTTCCTACCTAGTCCTCCACCAGCAACCAATCCCTGGACAAACAGAAGACAAGACTTTCCTCCGCTGACATCAAACAGTAACGAAAATATCGCTCAAACATCCATTCAAAACGAAATTCTAAGAGAAGAAACTACCAGCACCGCAGAATCCTCCCTGTCAGACCTCTTTGACTTCTCTTCGCTAAAAACAATCTGGACAATAGTGATACAAGGACTCAAAAACATTAAAACCAAGAAATCACCTCTTGATAATAATCGCAGTAGTCGAAATAATTGAAAAAATAGGAAATCATCTTTAATGCTAATAAATTCAAGAACAGATGCAACATAAAAATCCTCTCTTGGAACGCTAACGGTCTTTACCATAAAAAAGATGAATTATCCAACCTCATTATTGAAATTGAAACTGACGTAATACTCATACAAGAGACTCACCTTAAACCAGCACTCAAAGTACTTTATGCTAATTAGAACACCTACCGTACGGATCGTGAGACAGGAAGAGGCGGCGGCATCATCACATTTGTTAAAAGGAGCATAAAACACGCTCAAATTCCTAATCCCAGCACCACTTTCGAAAGTAACACAATAGAAATTGTAATAGAACATAAAAAATTCAAAATTTCGAATATATACATCCCACCAAATAATAATCCCAGCGCACAAGAATTGATTCACCTCCTAAATTCTAATACTTCTACCATTGTCGGAGGGGACTTCAACGCCAAACACCCCTGCTAGAACCGAGGACCTGCTAACAAAAAAAAAAAAAAGAAATGACATATTTAAACTCATTCAATCAAATAATTATAACATTCATGCTCCAGACGAGCCCATCCATTACGGGTACAATAGCGCCACCACAATTGACTTCTTCATCTCAAATAACATTACTAACAGATGCAATATCTCTGTAATTTCAGCCCTGTCTTCCGACCACAACCCCATTGTATTTGAAATCCCTATTAATAAATACCTCCCCTCACTTGACAGAAGTATAGAAGTTACAAATTGGATTAAATACTCTGAAATTCTGAATAACTCCATACAAGGTAACACATGCATCAACAACAAAGAAGATTTAGAACATGAAGTCTCAAAATTTACCAATTGCATCAATTCTGCTAAGGAAGCCACCAATACTTTTTATGTGAACAAGCCTTTGCCTGCCAATATAAGAAATAGTATTAAAGAGAAAAACCGGATCCGTAAAAGATGGCAAACCACGAGGGATCCACAACTCAAACACGAACTAAACTCTATGCAAAAAGTAATCAACAGAAGAATCAAGAACTTCAAAAACCAAAAATGGACCAATTTCCTAAATAACCTAGCTATAGAGGACAATTCCCTATTTGACATTTCCCGCAAATTCAAGAAACCTTATAAACCTATTCCACCTATCCATGGACCTAGTGAAACTTCATATACAGAAGAAGATAAAGCTAAATCTTTTGCGGACTATACAGAAGATACATTCACTCTTAATCCCACTCCGTACGACAATAACCATATTGAACGGGTCAACCAGGTGGTCAATAACTTCCTTAATACCCCTGCTCCGTACAACTTCACTTTCCTGACTACCCCAACAATCGTTGCCAACACCATCAGCGCCTTACAAACGAAGAAAGCCCCAGGGCATGATGGCATCTCGACCAAAGCACTGAAGCATCTTCCGATCAACGCTCTTACCTGCCTAACTAAGATAATCAACAACATTATCAAACTCGCTCATTTTCCTAACTCATGGAAGCAAGCTATAATAATTGTTTTTGGTAAACCGCAACAAAATCCAACTCTCCCACAGAACTATCGCCCTATCAGTTTACTTAGCCACCTGTCTAAAGTTACTGAGAAAATCCTTCTTTTCCATATCCAAAAAATTCACCCTTCCATGAATTTTCTCCCAGAAGAACAATTCGGTTTTCGTAATCATCATAGCACTTGCCACCAACTTCTTAGAGTTATCAACATTATCACTGAAGGCTACAACTGCAAGCTTCCGACCGGTGCTATATTTCTCGATATCGCGAAAGCTTTTGACAAGGTATGGCATCTACGCCTTATTTACAAACTAATCACTCTTAATTTTCCAGATCATTTTATTCGCTTAATAGCCTCTTTTCTCAGCAACAGAACATTCAGAATCAAAATCGGTACTGCTTACTCTACCACCAGAGTAATAAATGCTGCTGACCCACAGGGGTCGGTACTTTCGCCGTACCTTTTTAATATTTATACACAAGACATCTGTAAAGACCCTTCTGTTCATCTTGCACTCTTTGCCGATGACACCGCCATACTTACTAAAGCCTGCACAGTTATCGCCGTAAGAAACCAACTCCAAAGCTATCTCATAAAACTGGAAAAATGGCTTACCCTTTGGAGGATTAAAATTAACACTGATAAAACTAAGGCAATAATTTTCCGTAAAGGAAACATGAAATACTATCCTCCACCCCCTGAAATATTTGATGAATAGACTGGATTAATGAAACCAAATACCTTGGAGTCACCCTTGACCAAAAACTTACCTTCAGAACCCATTTCCGATCCGTAGTACAAAAATTTAAAATCACCACAGCTACTATGCGACCTCTTCTTGAAAAAGCAACTTATCTACTACAAACAAATTAATTCTATACTCCATACCGCTCCATACTGCGCCCAGCTCTTCCTTATGCAGCACCGATCTGAGGACATGCAGCTAAAACCAATATTAAACAATTAAAAATTCTACAAAATAAAATTCTACGAGAAATTATCAATGCTTTTGGTATAATCCCAACATCTATATTCACAGAGACCTTCGAATCGAACTTATTCAAGTGTATATTAAACGATTAGCGGTCAACTTCTTTTATTCAGTACAAACCCACAGTAATAGCCTTATTAGCACTCTCAGACACTCCCCGCGTCCCAGAGAAAAACATCGTTACCCTTGTGACGTCCTTCCCACATAAGAATCACAACCTTAATTGACTCATTCACGCCAAATGACTCTGCGGTTTTACCACCCGCGGCTACATCTTATAACGACACTGAACTTGACACCCCCCTTTTATGGCCTCCGCTAGTGCGGACCTCACTCTCTTTCATCCGCCTCCCACACTCCTTTCACCCTTCTCTTTTTCCTCCCACCCGATCTTTATCAGAAGTCGAGTAAAAAGATGTTTCTACATCTTGACCCTCGAGAATAAAATACGATCTCTGTGTGTGTGTGTGTTTATTTCACAAGAGGCGTTGGTATAAAAACAAGGCGCCTCTATACTATCGTTCTGTTTTTGATTTGAATATTCTCGCCAGGAGAGAGGACAACAGACTCTAGGCAAAGAAGTTGAAGGGAAAGATGTATAGATTATTTGCTCATCACTTACAGGGACCAAAGACCAAGGCGTTTACGGAGTACCTTTGTAATAAAATTACATGTTGGGTTGGCAGAAGGACAGGGTCCTTTGACTTTTTCAGTGACGCCTAGACAAAGAATATGTATTGTTAGGAAGGAAAGCTTCGCAGAAGCAGAAGTGGCTCCCTTCGAAAAGGGAGACAGTTGCGCATGCGTGAATTATCTGTCGTCAAAAACAGCGCCAAAGTTCGAACAGGTTTGACGGTCACGTTTTTCACGAGTTTAAAGCTGCGTGACACCATTTTTTTCCTCTCTATATTGATGGATCAAATCGGACATCAATAAATCAATCTGCGATATGGATAATGCAAGTTCAACAGCCAGTGAAAGTGAATCTTCACCTAATATTTCATCATTTCCCAGGTAAGCTTTATTTCTAACTTTTTATCATTAAACTTAAAAAATTGCTGAATGTAGTAAATAACATTTTTTAGTGGTAGCTTTTTATTTCCATGTTGACCAAGCTAAATTTTATCTAAATATACGAATTATGCAAGTTCTGTAAAGAGATTTTTCTACCTCACATTGCAGTAATAACATTTTTATTGCCAATACTTTTCAAATTTCTAAATGTTAGAATCTGTGAACTAGTAATTTTAATTAATGAAATGTAGAATATTGAAGGTCTTAAACATAAATTAAAAACCTTTCTTATGTTTAAAAAATAATTTATGATTAGTGTTATGGAAATCTGTAAATATTATTTTAAATGTAGCCTTATATATTGGCACTTAAAATATACTTGCAGCAATTTTCACATTTTATCTGATATTTTTTAATTTTATCAGTTTCTATAAAAATGCAAATTCATAGCATATTATTTTTTTCATTCGGGATGTCGAGTGATCGACTAATTTATTGTATATCTCTTGCTTAGGAAAAGGAAAGCAGCTACCAAAACATGATATCGATGTTTTTGTTGTGGTACAACATCTTGGAAAAATCCAGAGAGAAGATTCTTCGGATTCCCTAAGGATCCTGTGAGATAAGAGTTTGTAACTTATATTTACATACACGCATAATTTATAAATATTTGATTATTATATCATTATCATATCTTTGTCTAGTAAATATACATTATCGATAATTTCAGGTAGTAATTTATTTTGCAGTAACTACTTCATAAACTAGCTCTAATTTTAATTTTACGACCGTCTAAATCAGATGCTATTGGACTATTTAATAAAAATTATTGTAAATAATAAACATTAATGAATTAGCATTCTAATGTGTACCCAAATTTTCATCAAAATTACTTCATTTAAACGATGCTATATCTTCACTAGCAATAAATTCATTAAATCAAAGAAAATGAAGTTACTCTTTTCTGTTTTTACAGGTCAAAACAGTGGGCTGCTACCTGCAATAAAGGTCTGCTCAGCAAATCTGCAGATGAATTATACAGAAAAGGAAAAGTGTGTTCTATACACTTCACTGAAAGTGACTTCCGTACAACCAAATTCCGTTACCTACACTCCTGTGCTGTACCGAAGAAGTTATAGCAAACAGGTAAACACGATTCTCTCTACATTTATGTAAAATTAAATTTTATTCCTTGTGATAATGTATGTTTTTATCTTGTTGGTTGATCTTTGGATTATGGTAACTTGGCGATTTTTTGGCGAAAATTTGGCGACCAACTCTGCTACAGCAGCCCTCTATTTTTTTTTCGCCGCCATTTTGTCTTCACGAAGTAAAGACATGTTTCTTTTATTTTTATTTACTGAACACTTTTTCCAACAATCTACTAGCCGAATTACACTTATGCTAGAAATTTTATGTAACAAAACTGCTTAATCATGACAAATATTAACTGCAAAATTGGGAAAAAGTGCACAATTGCAAACTCCTTGCGCGTTTTTCAGAATAGCACATACACATAAACCATTTACACGTCGACTTATTTTTATTTAAAAAAAAACACAGAATTGCACAAAAATGGCATTGCACACACTCTTAACTTTATCCATCTACACTGCTATTTTCTCATAAATTACAAAAATTTGCACGAAAATGCAAAAATATTCTGTGAATCTTTAAAATCGGTAAAAAGCACATATATGAAATTACCTGATCGCGAAAATGTATATACCCTTTCCAAGGATGAACATTTCCACGTATAAAATAAATAAAATATCCAAAAACTTTTACCTCTAAATTATCTATTATATTATAAACGTCACCAACGAATTCATACTGCAAACATTATAAATGGTTACAAATACTTAGTGTCAAATATTTAAATTATTTCCATACACGTTTACTTCAACTGAAACGTATACCAAATTCCTACAAACATAAAATTCACAAAATAACTGTCATTTAATTAAAATATCACTAAACCATGTACACGTCGACTTATTTTTACTTAGAAAAACATCCCAGAACACAAAAATGGCATTGCGCACACTGTTCACTATATCCATGTACACTGCTTTTTTCTCATAAATTACAAAAATTTCATGAAAATACATGACAATTTTCTGAATCTTTAAACCCGGTAAAAAGAACATATATGAAATTACCTGATCGCGAAAAAGTTTATACCCTTTCCAAATATGAACATTTCCACATATAAAATAAATAAAATATCCAAAAACTTTTACCTCTAAATCATCTATTATATTATACACGTCACCAACGAATTCATACCGCAAGCATTACAAATACTTAGTGTCAAATATTTAAATTATTTCCATGCACGTTTACTTCAACTTAAACGTATACCAAATTCCTACAAACATAAAATTCACAAAATAACTATCATTTAATTAAAATATCACTAAACCATGTACACGTCGACTTATTTAACTTAAAAAAACATCCCAGAATTGCACAAAAATGGCATTGCGCACACTCTTCACTATAGCCATGTACACTGCTTTTTTCTCATAAATTACAAAAATTTCACGAAAATGCATGAAAATACTCAACGTATTCTACTCAAACGTATTCCAAAATACTACAAACATATAACTCACAAAATCACGATCATTAAATTAAAATATAATTAAATTAAAAAACACTACTTAAAATCTAAATAATCACATACATTAAATTAATAAAAATTAGATTACAATCCTAATTACTTTAAACTAAATCATTGCTAATAACAATTTTCCAATAATATCATATTAATTTATTTACTCCTTACATTTAGAACAATACATAAAAATAATATCCTCAAATGATTAAAAATACTAACTTACCTAATCTTCAGAATCTTCATTACGTGGCACGCACACTTCCACTATTTCACACAACACACAATGAAGCTTAATACAAAATAATATAGTACTACAGTTTTCCAAATTCCTCCCCTTTTCCGATTAAAGGACTGTAATTCGTCCATTAATGTCACATGACATATCTCATGATCTCTCATTTCCCTCACACAAAATAATGCGTAATCGGAACTGAGTACTTCTCACATTATTACCAAAGTCCTAGGTAGTAACCTTTATCGCCTCCCAAATGTCGCCAAACTACCAGTTACCATATTCCAAAAATCAGCCATCTTGTTTTATTATTTCAATTTTTAACTGTGCATTTCGTGTTCAATGAATCGGTTACTTTTGTATGGTTTAGTGATGCATCAGTAGCACTGAGTGCAAACCATTTATTTTTTATATGAAGGTTCATTGAGTAAAGAAAAATACTTTTCATGAATCCTAACAATGAAAATTTAATTTTTTCCTAATGACCATTTATCATTGAAAAAGCTTGTAAGCAGTTTGTTTTTTTGTTTGTAAAGTAAACTATTTTTATTATAAAAATCAGTTGGAGGAATCAATGTCATTCTTAGATCACAGGTGATTACTTATTTAAAATTGACTACAGTACCTTGTGTATAAGTTCACAACTTAAAAAGCATTGAAAATCATTAAAGAGCATTGCTGCTTCTGAGTTTTGGCATTTTTTTCCCTTGCTGAACTAATTTTTGTGAACGCCTAAACCCAAAACTAGAGGCATAAATATCGTATCGTTTTGTGATAAAAATGAGAAGATGGATAACAAAGAATTTTTGTCAGTAAGAATAAGTTTTTTTTTTTTTAGTTTTTTAGTTGCACAATATTGGCTGATATTTTTTTTTATGTAGGGTTATATCCAGGTTATATTATCTTGTTGGGGCAAGATGGTGCACAGCATGTAGGTGGCCAGATTTAAGGGCAACAAAATGATTATCAAACATATCTCTGTAAAAAAGGGCAGCCAGTTTTAATTTGCACGTCAGTGGCCAACAGCTTAGAATCTGCACTGGGTTTATCACATTGCACTTAAAAATCTATAAACTAATATTTCATTACAGTAACTCAGTAAAGAAAATCACAAGGCATAGAGCTATTCATAAAATAAAAAACAGCTCAAATAAATACAAGCTGTGTCAGTAATGATCAGTAATTTAAGAATAAACAGAAAAGGTCTTCCAGAAATACTCAATACTGTAAAATTGTTAACTTATTAAATTGCAAATTTGTACTGTAAAGGATTATGTATTATGTTATTTTTAAATGAAGTATTTTTTATATTTATTCTTATTAGATGATGAAAGTCAAAAGACCGTGGACGTAGTACATACTGAAACGATGTCACTGACTCAAATAGAAAAAACAGATGAGACTCAAGAACTGCCATATGTAAATGAGGACCAAATTAAAAATGTATTCCTTACATTTGTTAATACTATTATGTTTATAATTCATTCTTCAAATTTGGATTTTAATATACTATAATTTTGGAATTTTTTCATCTGATCTGTTTTATAAGTAAAATATAATTAATTTTATATCTCTCATAACATGTATAATCCCAAAATTCATGAAATTATTAAGAAACTCCTCAATCAGTTTCTTTTTTATTTTAAATTTAGTGTGTGTGAGAAGCAATATCTTGAAATATAAATATTGTTGCGTGCGTACGGGTTCCTTATGAAATGAATGCACAAGTCCGATGAAAAATGAACAAAAATTTATTATTATCACAACAAAAATGCTTAAATTTTCCCAAATTATCATGCAGTATTACAATATCTCACAGTAGTTATCTTTTAACTACTCAAATGTCCAATAGAACGTAATTCAAAACAGCTAAAGAACGCTAATCCGCGAATTCGCTACAGTCAACAAGAGCAGTTTTCTAAACAACAACAAACTAAGCAACTACTACAAACTGAGATGTTTTCCTCCTTTTATAAGATTTTAAAATCACGCGCTAGAATTTTCCAGTACTTTCTCGAAATCAAAAAGAGATATTTATTTATTTAATGCACGCGCTCTTGTATTTTCAATTTTCCGCCTTAGCTTTCTTTTAATATTCGTCACGCACTGCACTGCGCGAGAAATAAAACCATTTAATTTATAATTGAACTAACACTAGCTTTTTAAATACCAAATTCGTAACACTGCCCCCTTCCCAAGGACCGCACGTCCCGGGCAGTACAATCCCTGGACAGGAAGCTAAACTTACAACTGTGGCATAAATGCATTAATAAGCATTTCATTACAATAATAAACAACATGAACAATAAATGCAATACAAAAAAACAAATGAAATGCTATCAAATACAAATCAAATACACATTTAAAAACAAAATGGACCATGGTCTTATACTATATACAATTATTTACATTATGTACTATGGTCATAGTAATGAGCTAACCTGTCGTAATGAACGACTTTAGGTTTAGAGTTCGAAGACTTACGAATCCGAACCACGACGTCATTCAGCCTGTTTAGGACTGTGTACGGCCCATCCCAAGGTGACTGTAATTTCGGACAAAGTCCTTTCCGTCGAGTCGGATTCCACAACCCCACCTTGTCTCCTTCGTGGAATTGATGTTCAGTAGCTCTTGTGTCGTAGCGGGTCTTCATCTTCTCCGTCGCCAAGTTGACTCGCTCTCGTGCAAAATTGTGCATCAATTCAAACCGGGCCTGGAGATCTTGAATATATTCCTCAGACGATGAAGGAGCATCCGGAGGGCGGCCAAACAATAGATCACAAAGCAGACGAAGGTCACGACCGAAGAGCATCTGTGATGGAGAATAGCCGGTAGTCTCGTGGACAGCACTGCGGTAAGCCAGTAAAAAGAGTGGTAATTTCTTGTCCCAGTCCTGTTGGTTTCTGGAAACCACTAATGAGAGGTTATTAAGGATGGTTGGATTGAACCTCTCTACCATGCCGTCCGACTGGGGATGCGATGGCGTCGTTTGAGTTTTGTCAATGCCAAGTAGTTTGCATAGTTCTTTGATTACTGCCGAGGCAAAATTCCTTCCCTGATCGGAATGTAACTGAAGAGGCACTCCGAACCTGGAAATCCAGTGCTGTATCATTACCTCAGCTACTGTGACTGCCTCTTGATCAGGAATAGGATAAGCTTCAGGCCACTTGGTAAAGTAATCAACGACAACGAGTATGTATTTGTTGCCATCAGCAGTTCGTGGCAGAGGTCCCAGGATGTCAAAGGCGATACGTTCAAAAGGCGCACCTACGTTGTTACGTTGCAGTCTGTCTCGGCTGCGTTTCACAGGCATCGCAAGATCGGCACCACTTTTGCACGTCATTCTTTGCATTATTCCAGTAAAAGCGCTCACGAACTCTCTGTAAGGTCTTCATAATTCCAAAGTGACCTCCTGTACGGCTGTTATGTAGTTCTTTGAGGACATCAGGAATCCGGGATCTTGGAAGTATCAGTTGCCATCGGAACGTCTTCCCATCATCCGACTCGAATTTCCGGTATAAGACGCCGTTTTGAATGTGAAGTGAATCCCAGAGTGCCCAGTATTGTTTTGTTGTAGGACTACAGATAGAAATGTCCTGCCATGTAGGTTTTCTGTTTGACGACTCTATTAAATCAAGTATGGGTTTAATGTCGCGGTCTTCCAGATGGTCTTTCCTGACTTCATCATCACTCCACGGGTCTCGATCAGCCGATGTTGATGTTGTAATTTGTCTTGCGACCAGAGTCAGCAGCTCGTATTTCGCTTCCACCCTGGAACAATATCGGCAGCTTTCTTGGCAAGGTCTTCTAGACAGGGCGTCGGCGTTTCCGTGTGATGATCCCTTATGATGACGGATAGTGATGTCATATTCTTGGAGTCTCTGTATCCACCTGGCTATTTGACCCTCAGGATTTTTGAAATTTAAAAGCCAGGCCAATGAGGCATGGTCCGTGCGGAGGAGGAATTTTCTCCCGTATAGATAATGATGGAAATGTTCTACAGCTTTGACTATGGCGAGCAACTCTTTCCTTGTGACACAGTAATTCCTCTCCGGTTTAGACAGGCACTTGCTCCAGTAAGCTACTACACGTTCTTGGCCGTCTATTTCTTGGGACAAAACAGCACCGACACTTTCATTGCTCGCGTCGGTGTCGAGAATAAATGGTCTGTCGAGCTCAGGATACGTCAGGATTGGAGCAGATGTTAAAGCTTCCTCTAAGTTGTTAAATGCATCCTCGCATTCCTTTGTCCACAAGAATCTTTGCTTGCTCTCTGTCAGCTTGTGAAGTGGTCTTGCGATGGAAGAAAAGTTCTTCACGAATCTCCTATAGTAGGTGCAAAGCCCTAGGAAGCTCCTCAGCTGATGGACATTTTCGGGACGCGTCCAGGATTTAACCGCTGATATCTTTTCAGGATCCTTGCGCACACCTTCTGCAGAGATGACATGTCCCAGGTAAGTCACTTCCTTTCGAAACAATTTGCATTTAGCGGGAGTCAGCTTCAGATTGGCCTATGCTCTTCAAAACTCTTTTTGCGACGATGATGATATCGTCCAGGTATATCAGACAGGCTTCGTAGGAAAGGCCTTTCAAAACAGTCTCCATAAGACGTTCGAATGTTGCCGGCGCATTACACAGTCCAAACGGCATCACTTTGAACTGCCAAAGTCCTTGTCCCGTAGTAAATGCCGTCTTTTCTCAGGCATCAGGATGGATTTCTACTTGCCAATACCTACTCTTTAAATCAAGTGTTGAGAACCACTTGCTTCCAGAAAGAGTGTCTAGAATGTCATCAGTTCTAGGAAGAGGGTAACTGTCTTTCTTCGTAACCTCATTCAACCGGCGATAGTCAACGCAAAATCTTGTTGACCCGTCTTTCTTTCTGACGAGAACGATGGGAGATGCCCATGGACTCGCTGAAGGCTCGATGACATCGCCTTCTTCCATATCTTTTAACAGTGTTCGCACCTCTTCCTGTTTTGCAAACGGTAGACGTCTTGGATGTTGCTTGATCGGGGGATGATCGCCAGTATCTATTCTATGTTGTGTCAAACTAGTTCGACCCACGTCAGAAGACGAGCGGGAGAAAACAACTTGAAGATCTTTAATGACGCGATCGGCAGCATTTTTCTCCTTATCGTTTAATTGTGCATTCAGCAATAACTCCGATGTAATGCTCTCTCAGGACACGGATTCTGGGATGTTACTCTTTCTTTCAACGCTGGTTACTGGAGTACATGTTGCAACCACTTCACCTTTCTTAATAACTCTCGACTTTTGAGTTACATTGGCTACTCTCACCGGGATAACCGTTCTGGATAGGTCGACGAGTGTTGAGGCTACTAATACTCCTTTTGGGATATTACAGTTATTGGGATATTCTATGATGCCGTAGCGGAAATTTCTATTTTCGGCTATGGATGCAGGAAGTAAAATTTCTGTTCTTGCCGGTATTGTAATATAGTCTTGTGCTATGATTTTATGGACAGATTTAACTTCTTAATCATTAACGAGAAATAACGCTATGTCGTCAGATGTAGAATGCAATTCGTTATTTTTAAAATCCAAGGAAAAATTGTATTTCCTTAGAAAGTCCAATCCGAGTATGCAAGAATCAGTGATCTCTGCTACATATGCCGTGTGATGGTAAGCGGCACTTCCAAACGTGATGTTAACATTTACTTTTCCGTCGATTTCGATCTTCTCACCGGACACAGTCTGGAGGGTAACGCAGGGCGGCGTCCAGATAAGTTTGTTTCCTAGTTGTTGAGCCAATTCTTTTCGGATGATGGTGACGTTGGCTCCTGTAGCTATAGTCATATTGCACGGAACTCCATTAATATGTCCTATTATGAAAAGTCCATTACTGCCGCCTCTCACTGCAGAAATCTGAAGCGCTTTAAACGGGGGCTTTTCATTATCTGGCAACCTCCGCCCCGCGAGATGGCCACTAATTAGTTTCCCTGCTGCTTGTTAGAAGCGGTCTTAACATCAGTACCCTGGGGTGTTTTGCAGTTTCGTCGTATGTGTCCTTCAGCACCGCAGTTCCAGCACTTACCGGTCGGTTTCTTCTCACCAATATTCCGTGTCAAGGCGTTCAGTTGTCTAGTTAAATCGTCAAGTCGAGCGGTGACTTGATCCCCTGGCTCCTGGACTTGAGCAGCTCTGACGGGGTGGCGGTCTCGACGAGTGGCTTGCTGGGCTGCCTCAAATTTCATGGCGTACACTAGAGCACTTTTTAAATCTTTTACATCCGCCATTCATAGAGCTTTCTGTATTTCAGTATCTCGGATGCCGTCGATAAAGTATTGCAAGGACAGGATTTCCCTTGTTTCTGTCGGGCATTCCGAAAAGGCGAGATGGGACAGCCTTTCAACATCCGCGGCGAGCTCCTGAAGTGTTTCGGTAGGCTTCTGTTGACGAGATTTTAATTGGAGCCTGCTGTAGTCTTTTAAACACTTCTCCCCAAAGCGCAACTCCAAGGCGCCGGACAGAGCTTCGAAAACTAACCTTTTGTTTTCGGGAAGCGTCTGCAGGATATCCGCTGCGTCTGCTCTCAGAGAAGCGGCGAGATGACAGGCCTTAGCTTGGGAATCCCATCCATTCGCATCCGCCACGATAGAAAACTGGGTCTTATACACTTGCCAGGATGTCCTCCCATCATATGTGGATAGCTTCAGAGATGGACGAGCAGGCATCGGTAAGAATTTAAAATCATCACTCTTACTCCCAGCCGTCGCTACGAATTTCTTTAAAGTTTCCAGTTCTTTGGCAACCGCAGAAACCCGGTCATCAATTTGTTGTTCGATTTGTTTCTGAACGGAACAAACTCTTTCTTCTATTTCTTCTTTAACAGAAGAAACATTTTCCTCAATTTGTCCCACTTTATTCTCAACCACATCTATTCTGCCTTCCATAGCATCGAATTTGGTTTCTATTATGCAGGCAATTTCTCTTTTCATTTCGCATTGACTTTCTTCAATCTTGACTTGAACAGCTTTTATTTCTTCTTTAACAGATTCCTTAACAACTTTTATTTCGTCTTTAAAAGTTAATTGACCAGTTTGAATGGCCTTCATTTCTTCCTTAACGGATTCTTGGCTCAATTTCATTTGTTCCTGTGCCGTTTTCATTTCTTCCTTAAGTAATTCCTGGCCCAATTTCATTTCTTCCTGTCCCGCTTCAATCTTTTCCTGTACGGATTTTTGACCAGCATCCATTTTCTCCTTAATTTCTTCTTTAAAAGATGATTGGCCAGCTTCCATCTTTTCTTGGAACGCAGCAAAAGCAGTAATGAGCTGTCTCAATTGTTCTTCCATCCCTCTTGTTATTGGCATTCAAATCCCACTTCTGACACCAAAAATTGTTGCGTGCGTACGGGTTCGTTATGAAATGAATGCACAAGTCCGATGAAAAATTTATTATTATCACCACAAAAATGCTTAAATTTTCTCAAATTATCATGCAGTATTACAATATCTCACAGTAGTTATCTTTTAACTACTCAAATGTCCAATAGAACGTAATTCAAAACAGCTAAAGAACGCTAATCCGCGAATTCGCTACAATCAACAAGAGCAGTTTTCTAAACAACAACAAACTAAGCAACTACTAGAAACTGAGATGTTTTCCTCCTTTTATAAGATTTTAAAATCACGCGCTAGAATTTTCCAGTACTTTCTCGAAATCAAAAAGAGATATTTATTTATTTAATGCACGCGCTCTTGTATTTTCAATTTTCCGCCTTAGCTTTCTTTTAATATTCGTCACGCGCTGCACTGCGCGAGAAATAAAACCATTTAATTTATAATTGAACTAACATTAGCTTTTTAAATACCAAATTCGTAACACTGCCCCCTTCCAAAGGACCGCACGTCCCGGGCAGTACAATCCCTGGACAGGAAGCTAAACTTACAACTGTGGCATAAATGCATTAATAAGCATTTCATTACAATAATAAACAACATGAACAATAAATGCAATACAAAAAACAAATCAAATGCTATCAAATACAAATCAAATACACATTTAAAAACAAAATGGACCATGGTCTTATACTATATACAATTATTTACATTATGTACTATGGCCATAGTAATGAGCTAACCTGTCGTAATGAACGACTTTAGGTTTAGAGTTCGAAGACTTACGAATCCGAACCACGACGTCATTCAGCCTGTTTAGGACTGTGTACGGCCCATCCCAAGGTGACTGTAATTTCGGACAAAGTCCTTTCCGTCGAGTCGGATTCCACAACCCCACCTTGTCTCCTTCGTGGAATTGATGTTCAGTAGCTCTTGTGTCGTAGCGGGTCTTCATCTTCTCCGTCGCCAAGTTGACTCGCTCTCGTGCAAAATTGTGCATCACTTCAAGCCGGGCCTGGAGATCTTGAATATATTCCTCAGACGATGAAGGAGCATCCGGAGGGCGGCCAAACAATAGATCACAAGGCAGACGAAGGTCACGACCGAAGAGCATCTGTCATGGAAAATAGCCGGTAGTCTCGTGGACAGCACTACGGTAAGCCAGTAAAAAGAGTGGTAATTTCTTGTCCCAGTCCTGTTGGTTTCTGGAAACCACTAATGAGAGGTTATTAAGGATGGTTGGATTGAACCTCTCTACCATGCCGTCCGACTGGGGATGCGATGGCGTCGTTTGAGTTTTGTCAATGCCAAGTAGTTTGCATAGTTCTTTGATTACTGCCGAGGCAAAATTCCTTCCCTGATCGGAATGTAACTGAAGAGGCACTCCGAACCTGGAAATCCAGTGCTGTATCATTACCTCAGCTACTGTGACTGCCTCTTGATCAGGAATAGGATAAGCTTCAGGCCACTTGGTGAAGTAATCAATGACAACGAGTATGTATTTGTTGCCATCAGCAGTTCGTGGCAGAGGTCCCAGGATGTCAAAGGCGATACGTTCAAAAGGCGCACCTACGTTGTTACGTTGCAGTCTGCCTCGGCTGCGTTTCCTCGGTCCTTTTCGACCTGCACAGGCATCGCAAGATCGGCACCACTTTTGCACGTCATTCTTTGCATTATTCCAGTAAAAGCGCTCACGAACTCTCTGTAAGGTCTTCATAATTCCAAAGTGACCTCCTGTACGGCTGTTATGTAGTTCTTTGAGGACATCAGGAATCCGGGATCTTGGAAGTATCAGTTGCCATCGGGACGTCTTCCCATCATCCGACTCGAATTTCCGGTATAAGACGCCGTTCTGAATGTGAAGTGAATCCCAGAGTGCCCAGTATTGTTTTGTTGTAGGACTACAGATAGAAATGTCCTGCCATGTAGGTTTTCTGTTTGACGACTCTATTAAATCAAGTATGGGTTTAATGTCGCGGTCTTCCAGCTGGTCTTTCCTGACTTCATCATCACTCCACGGGTCTCGATCAGCCGATGTTGATGTTGTAATTTGTCTTGCGACCGGAGTCAGCAGCTCGTATTTCGCTTCCACCCTGGAACAATATCGGCAGCTTTCTTGGCAAGGTCTTCTAGACAGGGCGTCGGCGTTTCCGTGTGATGATCCCTTACGATGACGGATAGTGATGTCATATTCTTGGAGTCTCTGTATCCACCTGGCTATTTGACCCTCAGGATTTTTGAAATTTAAAAGCCAGGCCAATGAGGCATGGTCCGTGCGGAGGAGGAATTTTCTCCCGTATAGATAATGATGGAAATGTTCTACAGCTTTGACTATGGCGAGCAACTCTTTCCTTGTGACACAGTAATTCCTCTCCGGTTTAGACAGGCACTTGCTCCAGTAAGCTACTACACGTTCTTGGCCGTCTATTTCTTGGGACAAAACAGCACCGACACTTTAATTGCTCGCGTCGGTGTCGAGAATAAATGGTCTGTCGAGCTGAGGATACGTCAGGATTGGAGCAGATGTTAAAGCTTCCTTTAAGTTGTTAAATGCATCCTCGCATTCCTTTGTCCACAAGAATCTTTGCTTGCTCTCTGTCAGCTTGTGAAGTGGTCTTGCGATGGAACAAAAGTTCTTCACGAATCTCCTATAGTAGGTGCAAAGCCCTAGGAAGCTCCTCAGCTGATGGACATTTTCGGGACGCGTCCAGGATTTAACCGCTGATATCTTTTCAGGATCCGTGCGCACACCTTCTGCAGAGATGACATGTCCCATGTAAGTCACTTCCTTTCGAAACAATTTGCATTTAGCGGGAGTCAGCTTCAGATTGGCCTATGCTCTTCAAAACTCTTTCCGACGACGATGATATCGTCCAGGTATATCAGACAGGCTTCGTAGGAAAGGCCTTTCAAAACAGTCTCCATAAGACGTTCGAATGTTGCCGGCGCATTACACAGTCCAAACGGCATCACTTTGAACTGCCAAAGTCCTTGTCCCGTAGTAAATGCCGTCTTTTCTCAGTCATCAGGATGGATTTCGACTTGCCAATACCCACTCTTTAAATCAAGTGTTGAGAACCACTTGCTTCCAGTAAGAGTGTCTAGAATGTCATCAGTTCTAGGAAGAGGGTAACTGTCTTTCTTCGTAACCTCATTCAACCGGCGATAGTCAACGCAAAATCTTGTTGACCCGTCTTTCTTTCTGACGAGAACGATGGGAGATGCCCATGGACTCGCTGAAGGCTCGATGACATCGCCTTCTTCCATATCTTTTAACAGTGTTCGCACCTCTTCCTGTTTTGCAAACGGTAGACGTCTTGGATGTTGCTTGATCGGGGGGTGATCGCCAGTATCTATTCTATGTTGTGTCAAACTAGTTCGACCCACGTCAGAAGACGAGCGGGAGAAAACAACTTGAAGATCTTTAATGACGCGATCGGCAGCATTTTTCTCCTTATCGTTTAATTGTGCATTCTGCAATAACTCCGATGTAATGCTCTCTCAGCACACGGATTCTGGGATGTTACTCTTTCTTTCAACGCTGGTTACTGGAGTACATGTTGCAACCACTTCACCTTTCTTAATAACTCTCGACTTTTCAGTTACATTGGCTACTCTCACCGGGATAACCGTTCTGGATATGTCGACGAGTGTTGAGGCTACTAATACTCCTTTTGGGATATTACAGTTATTGGGATATTCTATGATGCCGTAGCGGAAATTTCTATTTTCGGCTATGGATCCAGGAAGTAAAATTTCTGTTCTTGCCGGTATTGTAATATAGTCTTGTGCTATGATTTTATGGACAGATTTAACTTCTTCATCATTAACGAGAAATAACGCTATGTCGTCAGATGTAGAATGCAATTCGTTATTTTTAAAATCCAAGGAAAAATTGTATTTCCTTAGAAAGTCCAATCCGAGTATGCAAGAATCAGTGATCTCTGCTACATATGCCGTGTGATGGTAAGCGGCACTTCCAAACGTGATGTTAACATTTACTTTTCCGTCGATTTCGATCTTCTCACCGGACACAGTCTGGAGGGTAACGCAGAGCGGCGTCCAGATAAGTTTGTTTCCTAGTTGTTGAGCCAAATCTTTTCGGATGATGGTGACGTTGGCTCCTGTATCTATAGTCATATTGCACGGAACTCCATTAATATGTCCTATTATGAAAAGTCCATTACTGCCGCCTCTCACTGCAGAAATCTGAAGCGCTTTAAACGGGGGCTTTTCATTATCTGGCAACCTCCGCCCCGCGAGATGGCCACTAATTAGTTTCCCTGCTGCTTGTTAGAAGCGGTCTTAACATCAGTACCCTGCGGTGTTTTGCAGTTTCGTCGTATGTGTCCTTCAGCACCGCAGTTCCAGCACTTAACGGTCGGTTTCTTTTCACCAATATTCCGTCTCAAGGCGTTCAGTTGTCTAGTTAAATCGTCAAGTCGAGCGGTGACTTGATCCCCTGGCTCCTGGACTTGAGCAGCTCTGACGGGGTGGCGGTCTCGACGAGTGGCTTGCTGGGCTGCCTCAAATTTCATGGCGTACACTAGAGCACTTTTTAAATCTTTTACATCCGCCATTCGTAGAGCTTTCTGTATTTCAGTATCTCGGATGCCGTCGATAAAGTATTGCAAGGACAGGATTTCCCTTGTTTCTGTCGGGCATTCCGAAAAGGCGAGATGGGACAGCCTTTCAACATCCGCGGCGAGCTCCTGAAGTGTTTCGGTAGGCTTCTGTTGACGAGATTTTAATTGGAGCCTGCTGTAGTCTTTTAAACACTTCTCCCCAAAGCGCAACTCCAAGGCGCCGGACAGAGCTTCGAAAACTAACCTTTTGTTTTCGGGAAGCGTCTGCAGGATATCCGCTGCGTCTGCTCTCAGAGAAGCGGCGAGATGACAGGCCTTAGCTTGGGAATCCCATCCATTCGCATCCGCCACGATAGAAAACTGGGTCTTATACACTTGCCAGGATGTCCTCCCATCATATGTGGATAGCTTCAGAGATGGACGAGCAGGCATCGGTAAGAATTTAAAATCATCACTCTTACTCCCAGCCGTCGCTACGAATTTCTTTAAAGTTTCCAGTTCTTTGGCAACCGCAGAAACCCGGTCATCAATTTGTTGTTCGATTTGTTTCTGAACGGAACAAACTCTTTCTTCTATTTCTTCTTTAACAGAAGAAACATTTCCCTCAATTTGTCCCACTTTATTCTCAACCACATCTATTCTGCCTTCCATAGCATCGAATTTGGTTTCTATTATGCAGGCAATTTCTCTTTTCATTTCGCATTGACTTTCTTCAATCTTGACTTGAACAGCTTTTATTTCTTCTTTAACAGATTCCTTAACAACTTTTATTTCGTCTTTAAAAGTTAATTGACCAGTTTGAATGGCCTTCATTTCTTCCTTAACGGATTCTTGGCTCAATTTCATTTGTTCTTGTGCCGTTTTCATTTCTTCCTTAAGTAATTCCTGGCCCAATTTCATTTCTTCCTGTCTCGCTTCAATCATTTCCTGTACGGATTTTTGACCAGCATCCATTTTTTCCTTAATTTCTTCTTTAAAAGATGATTGGCCAGCTTCCATCTTTTCTTGGAACGCAGCTAAAGCAGTAATGAGCTGTCTCAATTGTTCTTCCATCCCTCTTGTTATTGGCATTCAAATCCCACTTCTGACACGAAAAATTGTTGCGTGCGTACGGGTTCGTTATTAAATGAATGCACAAGTCCGATGAAAAATGAACAAAAATTTATTATTATCACAACAAAAATGCTTAAATTTTCTCAAATTATCATGCAGTATTACAATATCTCACAGTAGTTATCTTTTAACTACTCAAATGTCCAATAGAACGTAATTCAAAACAGCTAAAGATCGCTAATCCGCGAATTCGCTACAATCAACAAGAGCAGTTTTCTAAACAACAACAAACTAAGCAACTACTACAAACTGAGATGTTTTCCTCCTTTTATAAGATTTTAAAATCACGCGCTAGAATTTTCCAGTACTTTCTCGAAATCAAAAAGAGGTATTTATTTATTTAATGCACGCGCTCTTGTATTTTCAATTTTCCGCCTTAGCTTTCTTTTAATATTCGTCACGCGCTGCACTGCGCGAGAAATAAAACCATTTAATTTATAATTGAACTAACATTAGCTGTTTAAATACCAAATTCGTAAGAATATGTATTAAAGTTGTGTATTGAAAATTGTATGTTATGTATTGTATGATTGGAAAAAATTAATTAATTAAGAAAATGATTTTATTTTTATTTGTTAAATTTTTCTGGGGAATTTTATGTCTATTTTCTATTATGCTAATAATCAGTTTTTATATCATATTCTAAGTGATTTATTGATTATGAATGCTAATTTTTTTAAAGGTGGAATAATAGTGAACCAATTACGTATGAATTTAGAATGCTTCATGATTTTTAAGTTTATATGGAACTGGTGCTTTTAATTGCCTCATGTCGTCTTTATATATTGAATTTTAAGTATGCAGATATTATGCATTTCAAGATAAATTTCTTGATGCAAATTTTATTCTTTGATAAGTATATTTATTTATTGTGAAACTGAATACAATATTGGTTGAATCATCCTGAAGGCACTAAATTTTTTTATAAAATTAAAAAAAGAATAATCATTCATAACAAAATTCTGTGATCACTGATTTGTTTTTAAAAAAAGTAAAATAAGAGGACTAACAAGTATATTTCAAATGTTATTAATAGCAATTATGCATACCAATTTGTCATAATAATGTAATATATTAATTCCATAATAATGTTTCTTTCAGTAATTCATTTAATAGTGTAGAAAATGATCAATTTATGTTATATTTATGTTTAATAATAGGATTAGGATTTGAGTCGCAGTATAAATATTCATTTATGCAATGTTGCACGTAATAAGAACTAAATAATACAGTCAGTGACTTCAGTAACCTATACAAATTTAAATTTTTTTAAATGCAATTTAGGATTTTTTAATTTAAATAATACTGTTAACCTCTTGGTTGTAAATTTGGTTCTTCTTCTGCTTTATATTTCAATCATAATGCAGTAAAATATGTACATTCCTTGAGTATAAATGTTCCTTTTATCGTATTATAACTCTTGCATATACACTGACGGGACAAAACATTATGACCACTGAAAAATGTGGGACACATTTTTCATTGAACTCGAATGAGGCTCGAAACAAGTATCTATGAAACTGAACAACTGGTAGGTTTTCACAGTCTGCCATTGTTAGTATTTATGCAAATTGGATTAGTGAAGCTGGAACCAGCAGTAGATGGTAAGATGTTGACACCCACGGATCATCAAAGAAGAAGGACTTTGGAGACTGTCCTTCTTGATACAGCAAAATCGGCACCACACAGCCACTGGAAATGGAATCTTCCAGGAGGACAATGTCCCATGTCACAAGGATCGAATTGTGTTCGAGTAATTCGAGGAGCATAACGATGAATACCAATTAATGTCCTGGCCATCTAACTCATCAGATCTTAATGTGATATGGCATATTTGGAATTTCATGGAGTGGCAGATCGGAGCTCAACATCACCATGTTGGAATATTTCAAATTTGTGTGACCACTGCTTAAACATTTGTTATAACCTGTCTCCAGTCATCTACCAAGAACTTGTGTCATCCATGCCAAGGCAAGTTGAAGCTGTTATGTAGGCCAAAGGTTACACGATGTGCTATTGAGTAAGTGGTCATAATGTCTTGGCTTTTCAGTGTTGAAATATGTTTTGAAGAGTAACAATGTGGATTATATTGTGAAAGGATTGCAAAACATGGTAACAATAGAAAACTTTAAGTAAAGAACATTTAAGTTTAGGACATATTAAAGAACATTATGATAAGCACAACAAAAACTGCTAGCTATTATTTTAATCTTTTAATAATTATGTTAATAATATGTGGTTTAATAATCCCGCAAAGAGTTTGTAATAGAAAAAAATTATGAACAAGAATGTTTATACGTTAAATATTTTGATAACAAGAAAAAATTTTCTTACATTGACAAATCAGTTAAGAATTTTTTTTTAAATATTGCTTGCTGCTCATTTAGATAATTAAATGTATATGTATTTTTTTTGTCTGCAGTTAGAGATAATCAATAAATAGAAAATATATTAAAATAAATTCTGGTTTTGTTTTTTTGTTTAATATTTAAGAGACATTATTAAATCTGAGGGGAATTATAAAATATGTCGTATTCCTAAAAGTAATATCTGATTGTTTTAAGTATTATGAATGCTAATTAATTGACATCACATAGATAGTTTTTTAGATAGTTTACTAGCAGTAATGATATTTCTGAAAAGCTTTCTTTAAAGTCTTGATAACGTATTAAACAAATGGCATAAGAAAGTATGTAGAAGTTAAGGATAAAGGAAGGGAGTAAAGTATATCATTATTTCTGTTATTAATTTCAGACTACTTTAAATATTAAAAATTATACTTGGCTGAATTATGTAGATAATTTTTCTATTGTTTACAGTTAGTAATTATGCTTCTGAAAAGTTTTTTAATTCACAGCTACAGAATATGTCAAACAAATGACATGAGGGGGAAATATGTACAGAAGTATAAAAAGGAGGAGTGGGCGCAAAGTCTAATATTAATTCTGCAATTAATTTCAGATTATATTAAATATTAGAAGTATAAATGGTTGACATTACATATAGTTGCAGTAGTAATATTTTAAGGTCTGCATAATATATCAAACGAGGCATTCAAAACTTAATGTATAAATTTATATACATACAGAAAAAAGATAGGGAATGTGAGATAAGGTATGATAGTTTTTGGTATTTCATCTATAACTTCAGTATTGTTTAAAAATTTGTGAAATTTCTTAAAAGTTTTGTAAGTCTGCCTGAAGTGTTAAAAGTCATATCTGTGAGAAAACATTTATGTAGAGTTATATAAAAAGAGGGAAGATTTTGTTATAGATTTATTAAATAAATATGCACAGAATTTAAAATATATGTAATATATAATATTTAATTGTATCAAAACTTAATTTACTCTAAAATTTGGAGGTTTTATTATTTACTTAATATGAGGTAATTTGGTATGTTCTATAACTTGGAAATATTTAAAGAAACAGTGCGAATCATGAAAAAAAAGTCACCTTCAATATATTTAAAAAACACTGATAAATTTATAAAATAATCTGAATTAATATAAAAGATTTTCTTATATGAAATTATCTAAGTACATTTAGTTACAATATTATTAACGTGAATATCGTTTTGTGCAAAGGTAAATAACATATTTTTTCGCGCTAAATTAATTAATGGATTATTTATTTTGAGGGAAAAAAAAAAAAAAAAAGCACGAAAATCCGAGTTTAAATTATCGCGAAAAGTCAAAGAAACGTTTTGTCAAAGAAGGATTCATCTTAACCCGTATTCCTCCTATAATACCAAAGAATGTCATAATACGAAAATCTCCGTAAGGTCCGGTACATTACAGAGGGGGAAATTCTCGCCAACAGGTTCCGTCGCCAAATGTTCCCTCTTCTTTCTAGCGGCGCAGAAGGCAAACTGGTTTACATTACGTCTATGGAACCTTTCCTTCTTTACATAGACATTCTTTGGCCTGGAGTCCCTCTATTGTCCTCTCTCTGATCTTATCTTTAGAGTCGTGTTCGGCTGTACTTAGCTTACTTTTAAAACTGTTTGCTCCAAAGGTTTCGAATAATTAATTATAAAATACTCTTAAAAGAGTTTTTAACCCTGGCTTTAAAACTACTAATGTTGCATCAAAATTTGACAACATTCCAAATACAATTCAGCGCGACTCTTGAATTTGCCGTCCTCAGAAGTTGCCGCCCGGGGCACAGCCCCGGCTTGCCCCCCCCTAGATCCGGGACTGGATCTATTGCTGATTTAAATATAATTTATATTGTTAGTTCGTCCTCTATTTTGTATGCATTATGTTTATTTGCTTGTAAAAGTTTCACAAAAAATTGAAAATTTAGTACAATGCATTCAAATTTAATTACTAATCAACCAAGATGTAACATGTAACGAGGTATGAGAAATACGTGGAAAGATTTCAATGAGATGTTTCAGTTGATTAGTGATTCAGTCTTGGAAACCCCTTTAATAAGGAATTCTATATATTACATAAGTATTTAAATAGTTCAGCAAAAGAATGCCAAATAAATAAAAGAACCTTTCCATTATATATCTGCCGTGCATTTTGGTATGTGTGTGTACGAAGTGGTATATGTGTACGCACATACGGCACTTTTCTGTTATTCACACACACACACACACACACATCAAAATGTATGGCAAGTGCATAATGGAAAAGTACCTAAATCTGTTACATTGATACCTTTCTAGCTAAGAGAATGCATTTTTTTATTAAGTTGTCGTACTGTAATCAGAATAGATATTTTAGAAATGTCTTTTCATAATAAAATGCTATTTATACTTATATTCAGCTATCTTAAATTTATCAGTTATTTTGGTACTTTAGCTAGATGCAAGTGATAAATTAGATGTTTGCAACGTGTAGCATGGTGTAGTGTCACCAAAATGGGGGAAGGGGATTGTTATTCATAACATATATACTTTATACCCAGTTAAGTACCTTTATTTTATACATTTATTTATTCCCAAATTATTAAAAGAACTGTTTTCTTTTATTATTTCTTTCTTTCATTATTATCTTTATTTTTCAAATTATATTAAAAGGACACTTATGCATTTATTTTGGTCTTAAAGCTTGTCATCTATAATATATTTTTTTTTATAATATTGAATATAACCCATCCAATTCCATAACCACAGAATAGTTATGGTTGAAATCAACCATAACTATTTTTTTTTTTTTTCCTTTTCAGAGCAAATTTTCTTTTCCTTTTCAGAGCAAATATTCCTATTTGCATAAGGAAGACAGTATCATCACAAAATGACGAGTCTTTTTTGTTAATTTTAAACAAATTTTGTGAAATGAGAGACCAATTGGATGCTGCACCAAATAATGTTTTATTGAATGTGTTTTCTTCATCTAATGAGAGGATAAAAGTAACATGAAATGCTTAACAGGTTTCTTTTATGAGACGTTTATGACAATATTCAACTTTCTAAATTTATCGGAAGATTTGTTAAAGAAAGATAGAATGCCACCTATTGGTCAATTTTTCATATTTCTAGTGAAAATTCGAACTGGAACTACAAATGAATTCCTAGGAATAATTTTTAAGATAGATTCTACAGTTTCAAAGATTTTCAATTGTGTAACCAGAATTGTTTCTACTAAGCTTAAATGTGTGAATATATGGCCAAAAAAGGCCAAAGTTAAAGAGTTCATGCCTCTGCAATTCTTACATCCGTATCCAAATTGCCGAGTAATCATTGATTGCACAGAGCTCGAAATACAGAGGCCATGCAATCCTACAGAACAGCAACTAACTATAACTACTACAAAAATGCTAATATGCTGAAAGCACTAGTCGGCATCTCTCCTTCTGAAGCAGTCACCTTTGGTGTGGTGCAATATCAGTTAAAGCTCTCTTTTTAAAAAGTCAGTTACTTGATTTACTCGAGGAAGGAGATTTAGTATTAGCTGATAAAGGATTTACAATTAAT
The DNA here is from genome assembly GCF_044657685.1 of Stegodyphus dumicola. Taxonomy (NCBI): domain Eukaryota; kingdom Metazoa; phylum Arthropoda; class Arachnida; order Araneae; family Eresidae; genus Stegodyphus; species Stegodyphus dumicola. The sequence goes on from NC_140776.1 coordinate 45,540,667, forward strand.
TCAGAATTATCTAAGAAAGGGTGTCACTTAAAAATACCGCACTTTTTGAAAGGAAACATTCAGTTCGCTCTTGAACAAAGAAGTGAAAATAAAGCTATTTCCAATAAAAGAGTGCATATTGAACGGGCAATAGGAAGAATAAAAATATTCCGCTATTTTGAGGGAGCTATTCCATACAATAGCCTACATAATTTAAATGAGATGTTTTTTATTGTTGCATTTTTAACGAATTTTAATAAACCTCTGATAAATGTTTTACCATTAAATTCTGAAAAAAAAAAAAAAAAAAAGTTAGATGGTTAATGTATTCCCAAAAATGTGTACATATATTTTACTTCATACCATTTGTTAATGGAAATATTTTTTGTTTTATAAACCTGTGTACTTTTTAAAATCTTATATAAAATGATTAATTTTAAAAAGTAGTTTCATATTCTTTTGTTATATAATGAAAAAATTAACATGGATCATCAGTCATTTGAAGATAAAAATGTATTATCATCATTATTCTACCACTGTATTTAGTTTTATTATCGCCGATCTATGAGAAATCTAAATTTAGATGTGCATGTATATAACAAGGAAAATAACTGTATAATATAAATAATAAATCAAAGATGCAATATAAAAATTAGCACAAATAAACACATCATCAGAACTCCTTCCATATAAGCAACATAACTTTTATAAAGCAAATTTCAAACAGTAATACATTTATATTTATTTTTGCTGTTTTTGTGTATTTATTGATTTGTGTTATTGCTATGCATATACTGTATATACTCGCATATAAGTAACAAATTTTAAGAAAAAGTCAAACTTCAAATTAGGGGTTCGACTTTTACGCAGAACCTAAAAAAATATCCCAACGGCATTGCCGCTGATTGATGGCACGTCGGAGAACTTGATTATTACTCGTATATATCGTTCATGCAGGAAAAAAAATGTTTATTTATGTTTCTTATTTTTATTTATTAGTGTTTTTTTTTAATTCAACATCTGATGTCGCAGACCAATTCAATCTGTACGCTATCTGTGAGGCGCTCTTTAGTTAATAAAACCATATCGAATCAGCAAATGTAACATAGAATTAAATGATGGCAGAGAAGATGACGCAGTCTATTTAAGTGAGGCTTATTATCTGCTAAAATGGAAATAAACAAAAGTTCGCTAAATCGTGAATTAAATTTTATTGTGAACATCGGAATGCTGTTTTTATTGGTGGCGATGGCATCCCTCGACAAGTTTGTTTTCCCCAAAATTTTTCTCAAATGTAGGAGAGTCAACTTATACATGGGTGTGTATGATATACATTGATATATGTATAAATGGGGCAAATTTACAGGGCTTTCGTTTGTATTCAAGTTATTCATGTAAAAAGTTTTCAGTGTAATTATAGCCACACAGTGGGAATTAACAGTCTCTAATCGTGGATTGGTAGTTGGAGCTAGATACATGGGACATTCCATTTTGGAAATTAGGGAATTTAACATTCCGAGATCCACAGTAACAAGAACGTGCCGGGAATACCTAAGTTCAGGTATAACCTCCTATCATGGACAACACAGTGGCCAATCACCTGCACGTAATGACTGAAACAACACTGCATGAAATAACTGCAGAAATCAATGTGGGATGTCCTGGTAGGAAATTTGGTTTTAATGGGCTATGGCTGCAGAAGACCAAGCAGAGTCTTCTATGTCAATGGCAAGTAGCAAACTATGTATGTGCGATGACAAGAAAAGTATGGTCATTACTTACACTTTTTCAATTCAAGTACAGTACAAAGTCCGAAATCCGGACCTCAAAGCCACGAACATTTTTTTGGTTTTGTATACTTTACGCATTTGATTTTTCCTTCTATAATAAAACGTGGAAATTTTCACTTAAAAGTTCCGATTCTTAATTTCACTTAGGCACTAAATAAAATCCCTCGTTATGGAAAAACAACCATGTAAGCATAAATTTGTGAGATTAATAATTTGGATTCGTAGTTGAGTATCTGCTTAGCATACATCTCAAACCAAACATTTACCTATTTTAAATCCCAACCGCTACCTGGCGAGTCATTATTCATTATATTTTGCTTTCATCACCGCATATTTATCAATACATGGCAGCTTCAATAATAACTCATGCAGTGATACCTAAAGTTTTTTTTATATATTAATAACTGAATAACAAGAGTATGGCAACCTTTTATGCTAACATTATGCTTGGCGATGATTATACATTTTTAAATGCTTTAAGAAATGTTGACAAAGAAAAATTCAACAAAAATTTCTTTTCATATGCTAAAAATAGATTTTGTTAATGAAACTAAGGCCAAAATTCTTAGGCCAAAAGATTACATTTAGTGCTATTTTAATTAAGAATAACTGACATGTTACTCACCATAAACCCAGAAGCGGCGGCAGAATTTAGGGAAGACAAAATTTTTGGAATTTGGGGAAGCACCGAACGGCAAAACTAAGGGATGAAAAGTTTTTTATGATTTAGGGAAAGCACCTGGGATCCAAAGTTTAGGCGCGGTGAAAATTTAGAACTTAAGTAGGCGCTTTGTAGCAGAATTTATGACCCGTACAGACTGCACCAGGCGGTATCTAGCGTCGGCCCTAGATAAAGCTTTAAAGTAAACAAATAAATATTAAGTTTTTTTTGTAAATTTTAATACCCTTTTGTTTAACCATAATTGTTCTTTATTTCATAAATTACGAATTCATATTTTTAATTGTATAATTTCTTCATGCCATCTCACCAGATTTAAATTGAAGATCTAATATTCGGAAAAATCCCAAATCCAGAATCGCCGAAGTCCCGACGAGTCCAGATTTCGGACTTTGTACTTGTATTGGCCATTGTGTTACAGCTTGTAATTTGATTTATTTTAAACTCTTTCATATAGAAAATAATATCAGTCTGTGTACCTTTTAGATCCATTTTAAGAGAATTATTTTATTAGTAAGATTTGTTAAATATCACATCAGATTTTAATAAATGGTCAAATTCCTTTTTCCAATGTTTTAAATTAAAGAGCTAAAGTTGTAAGAAATTTAGCTAGTTTTCAGTCACATCAATCATGCTAAGGAAATATTGATTTCATACTGATCCCAATACATAATTATATCTTAAATGAGTTAAGTCCACCAAAGGCTTGATGAAAGAATGATCAATTACTGATGATTATTTAAAGTAATTACAGCCTTAATGTAAAATGGTATGCAGGTCCCCGAGAACAAATTCTCTATTATCCACTAGTGGGGGTATCACTGTTACTAACAGCCCATTGTTGCCTGCTTTTATACATAAAGGCAAGTTACATATTTATATAATTCTTTTTACAGCTAGAAAAAGTCAATAATAATATATTACTCACAATGTATATATGAGATTTCAGATATACTGCCAAGATAAAATTTAACATCTTAAACGGAATTTAATGTAATAATTGAAATAAAAATTTTAAAGTTGTTGTTTCAAATTATTCCAAAATACAGGATCAAAATGTATAATCTCTGTATGAATATGATTTGGATATTTGTAATAGAAAGTAAAGTGGCATTCTGTTAAATTGCTTATCGCTAATTGCCCTTGAATCTGATTAAAGTATGCATGAGTTGTTTTAAGCTTCCAAATTCCATCTACATTGTGTAAACAAAAATTTGGTCTTTTGGCAAGCTGATTCAGCTCAACATTTTCGGGATTGTAACAGCATTTCATTCCGACAAGCCGAACATTTTCTTTGTTAAAAAGTAAGCCATCAGGTGATGCACACAAAAATGGAATACGTGGGTTGGAAACAACCCTAACTTTTCTCAAGATATAAGATTCATTTTGGCTCCTAATAAAATTTCTAATAACGCTTTCATGTCTGGAACCAAATGAGACTGCTGGCAATTTGCTGAGGTCTTTTTCATGATTTCTGTATATATTTTCTGCCAGTGTATCAAAGTCCGCCATCCTGTGAGCAATACTATGAAAGGCAGAAACTGTTAGTCTTATCTGGCGGTGTTTCTTCCACAAATTGCTCTCACTCTGTTCTGAAGTTTGAAGCTCTGTCTCTCATGCTTCTTCTAGGCTAAATTTTATGTTTTGATGAAAGTAAAGCACCTCTTCTATATTATACTATATTTAAGAAGTCGGGCATTTCAATATTTAGCCTGGTACATACCAATGCAGGTAGGGGAATTGTTCCGACTTTAAATAGATGGTCTGTACATTCCAGTACAGAGAATATTGGAAAATTACAGTTTTCTCCAAAAAGTGCTGAAAAGTTAACAGAATTCGTGGTTGAATAATTGGAAGCATATGGCTTAAATATATCTGGACTCTTTTTTGGTGATAAGAGTTTTGGCCTTGGTTGATGCCATTTTTGTAGCTGTTCAGTTGGAGCTTCATATAATTTTTTTTTTTTTTTTACTATAATCAACCAATGCATAAAGCAATGCAAAAACATGCTTGCAACTTGCAGGATTAGATCGACTAGGGCACTCAAAAATAGCAGTCTGAATCTATAATAAAAATATGAAAATTAATGAAATTTTGAGACCAACTATGCAAGGTTGTTGCAATTTATTCAGTGGGTTTCAAATTCCAATAATTTTTAAGTTATGAATCACACACACACATTCATACAACAATAGCAAATATGTTAAATATTTAAGTTTACATATAGAGACATTCTTATGTTCATCTCATGCAGCCAATGAGTGTTTATTTATGAAAATGTTGAGGAAGTATTTTGTGTCTTGGAAATATGCAACATTTATATATTTGTTACTATGCAAAATTATTTCAAAGCACCACAATGCAACTGTATATTCCAAAAAGCCACCAGAATATGAGATGGTATCGACAGTTTAAGAATAATGCTTGCCTATGTAAAGGCAACAACTTTAGATGGCCAAGCATTTCGAAAGAAACAGTGTTGAAAAAGTTACAATGCATATTGGGAAGATTGGGATACTCATTTCTATGTACATCATAAAACCAGAACAACACGCATTGAACATTTATAGTTTTATCAATAAAATATGAAATATTTCTACTTGATTTCAAATAGTATTAATTAACTTAATAGTTTTTAAAATTATTTTCAGTACTTTTTTGAAATCTTATGAATCATTTGCAATAATAATTATGTATACTACAAGAGGAAATACATAAAATAATGTTCATGTATGTTGTTATACACTGAAAAAAAATAATAATAATGTAATTACTATTATAATTTTAAGTCACAATTTTATCAGCCTGACAAGCACAAGATGGTTTCCAAAAATGTTAGACTCAAATGTCTGGAACATTATAAATACAGTTGCCCTAAAATTATGTGACGGCAGTGATACTAATATGATACACAGTTCAAAATTAATACATAATTTTGTACCCCATGAAATTTAATTGTTCATAACTGACTCTAAATCTATAGATAGCATGAACTTCAGATTAACATTTATTTTTTATATTACAGTAAAAATGTCAAAAAGATAATTGTATTGATTTGCACAACCGAGTTCGCTGTAATTCTAGCTGTGAAATTAATAATTTTTTGATCATAGATATTTCTTTATTTTATAGTAGAAAGCGATAAAAATACTACATTTATGCTTATTGATTAAAACTAGAGTATAACAGCCACATTATTAAAACACAACGTGACGAAATTAATAAAAATTCAGCGGTATAATATGTTCTCTATGGCACTGCAATTAATAACAGAAAATTGGCTTGGTGTTTATGTTTTTGAAAATAAGCAGATCTTGCGTGAATTCAACTATTTCAATAATTTAGAACAACCATGTTTAAACTATTAACAAATATTTACATTAATAGTGTAAATTATTGTATGTAATACAATAATTTACATTAATTTGCATTTTAAAGTTTGGAAAACATTATTCAAGGTCTCGGGAATATTTTTTAACTATTGATATGCACTTAATATTCCTAATAAAGTAAAACATGAATATTGGTAGGTATTATGCATAAAAGAAAATTTATGAATCTTACCTCATTTTTTGCAGAACGCAGCTTACTATAAATACCTTACTATCTGACATTACTTCAAAACAAATGTTATTCACATTCTTTTCCTTGAACAAGAGAAGACCCTTTTTATTGACATGAAGAAAAGAGAAATCACTTCAAAGAGTACTTTTTACAATAGCTGTAAATTTCAAAATAGCTGTAAATTTCTAAATTAGAAAAATCAATTAATTTTAGTGGTACATCTGCTATAGACTCCATCGTAAACAGCGCACGTGCGGAGATTGTTGTCAGTAGATCACGGGACCACTTTTTTCCTCTTCTTTTGCAGAATGTATCTCATTTACGAAAAACTCCAACACGATATGGTACTGGGTCTTCAGGAATTACAGATTTCTTAACGCTTAGAAATACCAGTGATCCACTGGATGTTTCTGTGCTGGGTGAGCCCAGTCAGAGTTCTCCTGGACATCAGCTATTATATATCACACCAGTCAAAAGAGCCATTATTACTGACTGGCCTAAGTTTGCCAAAACTCTAAACGACATACATTAAACACCGCAACAGTACATACTGAGAGCGACACTGATAGTTTGGTTAAGAACTTTACAAATTCAATATTACATGCCCACAAAAATGCCTGTAAAATTATCAAAAATTCCAAACCCAAAAGAAGTATGGAACTTAAATAGCTAGTTAAAAAACGAAATGCTGCAAGAAAACAATACCAACGCACTAGATTTCCTACTCACAAGCAACTGCTCAATAGATTGAATGATACAGTCAGACCTGTAACAAATTTTCGGTCACAACAAAAACTGGACTGATTATCTAAGTCTGCTTTCTACGGATGATAATTCCATCTGGAGCTCATGCTCTAGATATCTAGATATAGGAAATGCTACGATAATATTCCGCCCTTAAAGGCCCTAAAAGAATCCATTACATCGAAACGGAGAAAACAGAATTCTTAGCTTCACATCTTGAATCTCAGTCGTAAACATGATGGATGACACAACAACAGAACAGATTATCTCTTACTTTCATAACAATTATATAACAAACCCACCCACTAATATCATCGTTCCAGTTCCACCGTCGGAAGTTTTTATCTATGTTTTTATCTATGTTGACTAAATTAACAATAAGAGAATGAAGATGCTACCATTCAAGTTACTATTCAAGCTGACCAACATTTTCAACACTATACTTCGAACTCAATATTCTTCACAGGAGTGAAAAACAGCTAAAATCAAGCTTATGGAAGCAGTTATTCTCAAAAAAGTACGTGATCATCTGGAAGCAAACAATATACTGATCCCACAATAGTTTGGATTTCGGAAGTTGTCTACATCTTACCAACTTTGTTGTTAAACACATCTCTGAAGGAATACAATACAAGAAGTATACTGGTGGGGTTTATTCCTGGACATAACCAAAGCTTTCGACCGTTTCTGAATGGACGTACTAATATACAAACTCCACAATCTGGGCTTTCTAGAATCTAGATTACATTACAAACATATAATTAAATCCTGCCTGACAGGTAGACACTTTGTCGTTCATCTTTCTAACACTTACTCCACTAAACATCTGGTTTCAGCTGGCGTCCCCCAGGAGTCTCTACTAGGGCCTACACTTTTTAATATTTATGTGAACGATATACCCAACGCACCCAACACTACACTAGCAATGTATGCTCATGACATAGCAATCCTTGTTCAAAATACATTTCCTAGGCCAGTCATACAACATCTTCAAAAATCACATATATGCGCTAGAGGCCTGGCTACTGAAATGGAAAATTCAGGTCAACGTTGAAAAAAAAAACAATTACCATAGTATTCACTAAGAAGAGAAAAGTTCAACGAAACCTGCAGTTTTATGGAACCTCACTGCCATGGGCTAAGCAAGTCACCTAGCTTGGGGTGATTCTCACAAATTCTCTCACATGGTCCTCACATATATACTCTATTATTCAGAAATTTAGGGTTCGTAAAGCTAAACTTAACCCCATAATTAACCGAAATAGCTTTCTATCTATAGATAATGAGTTACTCATTTATAAATTCATTCTGTGTCCCATGCTCTGTTACGCTTGTCCAGTCTGGGCACATTCATGTAAAATTGTACGTAAAAAACTGCAAACTGCCCAGAATGTTGTTCTGCGGCAAATTAAAAACGCATTGTACTATATTAGAAACAATGCAATTCATGCGGAACTAGGCATAATTCCTCTGAGAAGTTTTTACAACCACCCGGCCAGACAGTTTCCCATTCGTTTACGTACTATAAGTAACTCATAATTTATAATTATGATTACAAGAACGATACTAATAAAAAAAGGCCAATATCTATTCTCAATCTAAATGTAATGATAGAAGTCTGATTTTTATATTTACTTTGTCATGTTATTCGGTATTCTTTCGTTTTATGTATATTTATATCTTGTGTGTATTGTATGTATTTGTTCAACACTTGAGACCTATTGATTCAAAATTGCCTTGATTAGGCTTGCATTTATAGCGCGTGAATCTCTTCAAAATTTGAACTGAAAGAAAAATTTACTATGTCTCAAATAAGTTACTTTCTAGAATATTTCGAAACTTTCACTTATGTTCGATTTGGTGTAAGGCGTCAGCCTAGGCACCCAGATGTATCAAATGCCATTCCGCAAGAAGTAAATAAAGGATGTGCATATGACAGTCGCCTCTCACCTTAGTATACGTTTCGCTGGCGTAATTCGCTTGTGTGTGCTGTACACAGTTAGTAATGTATGATGAGATTGATGACTAAATAAACTACAGGAGAGGAGAAGGACATTTAAAAGTTACAAATTTTACAAAATAAACTTCTCACCTTATTACCAGAGACCTTTGGTTTCTCAGGTACAATAATCTGCATAAAGACTTATCAGGACTTGCATTTCTCCTTATCTGCTTTGCGAACATGAAGTGTCCTGAATGGGAACAGTGAGCTGACTGGAAGCTATGTTTTGTAGAATTGGAAAATAGATGACTAAGATGCGAAGGGTTTAACTACCCTTTATTCTCCACGATATTGCAGGCGCTCCCGCACTTCGGGATACAAAGACCAACCACTTGTGGTCTGAACGTAAAAATATAAGAACTACTAACTAACTAAATTTAAATAAGAGCTAAACTTTGAATACTTTACACAAATGACTAACACTAAAACTATCCTTTCAAATTATTACGTATGTAGCACGCAGACTGTGGAAAATTACAATAAATACGTCTTTGGATTTCAAGAGGACTAAACCTCGGGCCTTAAAGGCGGACAACAGCTTATTGCAAGCTTGCATAAAGTATAGTGGCAAGAAGGCTCACTCTCTCCCCATCTAACTCTGTTCTTGGCGAAAAAGCCACTACTTAAATACTTTAGCGTTAGCAAGTAAAATTTGCATAAACAATTTAACGCGTTTATTCTGACCAGAAGTGGAAAATAAGAGAGGACAGTAAAGTTTTAAAACAAAATAAACGTCAGTCAAACTTAAGATCCTTCCAGACTTAAAGATATATTAACTACCTCAATAAGCTAAACGGAAATTTCTACCGTTGTATCTCCTCAAAAGAAGTAATACAGAAGATTCTTAAAGTCGTAAACTAAATATTTTATTTCTGAATAAGACACTTTTACTAACTTAGCAGTTTTAGACAAGTTACTCACAAAACATGTTTCTCTATATTAAAAAATGTTTTGTCTTTTAGCTACAAGCAAAGAAAAAATCCAATTCTAAAACCGATAACAATGAATTTCAATATGCAACATCCTCTCACATTTGTCTTGTACATATAGATATTAGAAGGTAAAACTGATTTATTTCTTAAAAACTGTAATCTAAAATAGACATTTTAGTCAATGTTCATAAAGGTAGAGTGCTTATAAGTTCAGTCTTTCGGGTTGCTTTACCTTGTAAGGATCTTAAGTTTTACTAACGTTTATTTTATTTAAATCTTTACTATCACTTCTTATTTTCTACTTCCGGCCAGAATTATAAGCGTTAAAGTATTTATGCATAGTTTGTCTGGCGAACGCCAAGTATTTATGTTGTGGCTTTTTGCCAAGCGAGAGAGAGGAAGCAGTTAGTCGAAGCAGGCCGCTTACCTTAGAAGTTTACTCAGTTGCTGGTTGCCTTCCAGGCTAGAGGTTTTAATCCTCTTGACAATTTTTAAACGTATTGTAGTGTTCACAGTTCTCTGTACTACATACGGCTTCCTGTTTAGATGCAGTACAGATGAAAAAATTGTGTCCTGGGAGCTGCTATTGTAAAAAGAAATTTCTTTCTTTTAAATTTCTAGTTTCTAGCGAAAAATGTTTGTAAAAGATAGGCCTCGCGTTAGATTCTAGAGCTAAAAGTTTTCAACAAGGTCGTTTTAGACCTCAGTTTCAAACTAATTAACTCTGGTGGGAAGTATGTAAGGATCTTAAGTTTTACTAACGTTTATTTTATTTTAAATCTTTACTATCACTTCTTATTTTCTACTTCCGGCCAGAATTATAAGCGTTAAAGTATTTATGCAAAGTTTGTCTGGCGAACGCCAAGTATTTAAGTTGTGGCTTTTTGCCAAGCTAGAGAGAGGAAGCAGTTAGTCGAAGCAGGCCGCTTACCTTAGAAGTTTACTCAGTTGCTGGTTGCCTTCCAGGCTAGAGGTTTTAATCCTCTTGATAATTTTTAAACGTATTGTAGTGTTCACAGTTCTCTGTACTACATACGGCTTCCTGTTAATATAAGGCCAATCTTCCACGTTTATTATTTTAAAGTTAAATTAGAGTTTAGTTTTATTTTTATACTTTTACGTTTTGACCCCAAGTAGCGGGTCTGTGTATTTCCGAAGTACGGAAGTTATTGTAAATAGAGAAAAAGGGTTTTGTATACCCTTCTTGTGTATCCTGTCTACTTCCCACAATTGTTGAACATTGCTTTAGTAAGCTCTCTGTTCCGAGTCAGGTCCTTGCATGTTCCCGAAGAAGGTTAGACGGAACATAGAACCTGATAACCTGTCGTTCACTTAGAGTAAGTATTACTTCAGGACTGAAAACTATGATATCACTGCGTAATGTCAAGTCTAAAGGATGACGTTTGGAATCATCACGACTGGCTAATGAATCCCCTCCATTCTTTTGAGGGCGTTTATCTGGGTCCTGAGCTTCCAGCTTTGTCCTAAAGGGGTAAATCTGATCATATAATCCCTAAGGGACATAACCGCTGAAGATTAATTTCTACATTTAACAATTTCAGTCGAGCTAGCTACTCGCTGTTTCCCCATCTCGTGCTGTAAATAGTTCCATCACTCTAGCTAAAGACCAGTTAATCCTTCGGAGTTATCAGATCCCACAAGAACAACATCTCCTACTTGAATATTAACTCTTGTCTTAATGGGCGGATTTCTTACATGCTCGGACAGATATTCTTTTTGAAATCTCTTTCAGAAACAATCTAGAAACCTTTGCAAGTATCGTGTCATATTCTTCTAATGACTTCTATCGATTGTGTCAAAATCTAGAGTATCACAATTAGTGGAATTTGGAGTTTGACGTGGGGAATGTGTATGTGTTAACGGTAATGGTTTCTTTCGATTCTTCGATAAATAAGTTGATGATTTCTTATTGACTGTATTCTTACAATTATATAAAACCGTTGACATTTCCTAGCAATTTAGACTATCTTATGAGGTATTTCGCCCGCCTTCTTTGTATGCCTTCGTGGTGTGGTGGTCTGCATGCTGGGCGTGTATTCCAGAGGTCCGCGGTTCGACTTCTGGTGAAGGTGTTGCTCATTTTTCACTTTCCCTGCTTTCAGAAAAATACCTAATATCTCTACAGTGGCGCCCGAACTATAAGGGTGGTGGATGATGATTCTCCACACATAGGATTTGGCGATTGGGTTCCCTAAAAACACCAGTCCCTTTAAAAGGGGGAGGAGTATATAAGGTGTTTCTCCTGCCTTTTTAACGAGCCTTTGTGGTGAAGTGTTCTGCACACTGGGCGCGTATTCAAGAGATCCGCGGTTCAATTCCCGGTGAAGGCGTTGAACATTTTCCATGTCTCCTGCTTCCAAAAACATAATGTCTCCACAGTGGCGCCCGAACTAAAAGGGTGGTGGATGATGTTTCTTCACACCTAGGATTTGGTGATTGGGTCCCCTAAAACCCCAGTCGCCCTTTAAAGGGGAGGGAGTATATAAGGTATTTCTCCCGCCTTTTTCGCATGCCTTCATGGTGTGCGGGTATTCCAGAGGTCCGTGGTTTGATTCCCGGCGAAGGTGTTGCTCATTTTCACTTCTTCAGCTTCCAAAAAATATCTAATGCCTCTACAAGCTCTGCCAAGAATTCTTTTCAGAAATCTTCGTTACTGCGTATCATGCGCTCCCACCATCCAGCGTACCACAGTGCACTTGATGGGTTAAAATTCCATTTTATCTTCTTTAGTGCACTCTCTTTTTGAATGACGTTAATGTAAATAAAAATAAACTTAATTTGCAGTTAGCTACTGGGGCAATGTGCAATATTATTTCTAAAAGCAGAGTAAAAATGCTAGATCTTCCGATATGGAAGCCTGAAATTAAAAGATTAGTTACTTTCTCTGAAAATAAAATAGATGGTATAGAGAATGTAGTACTTAACTGCCAATATGGAAAGAATAATTATGTTGTAGAATTCCAAGTTATTGACAAAGAAGTACTTTCTTTTCTGCCAAAAGTAAAAATATTCTCTGTTTTAAATGTCAATTGTGCTTTTTGGGAAATTCAGCTTGACGAAGAAAAATAAAGTAGTAATTTGTGTACATTCAATACACCTTTTAGCAGTTACAAATTAAAAATATTACCATATGTTCAGCTCCAGAAATTTGCCAACGAACATTAAACCAAATAAATATGGTCTTAATAGGGGCTGAATGCATTATAGATGATATTTTATTATGAAGATAAAATGAAAAGGAACATGATTTACAACTTAAAAAAGTACTTCAGAGAGTACGAGAAAATAATCTGAAGATCAACAAGAATAAGTCTAAAATAAAAGTTAATTGTGTTGTAGGGTTTTACTTAGTTTGAATAATCATTATTTTAATTTTAGTGTCTTTTCTGAACTTTTTTCCTCTCGCATTTCTTCGCCAGAAGGCAAATTAAGTTAATTGAAGAGAGTATTAAAAGAGGCGAAACGAGATGGTTAGGCACAGCGTGATTTCGCTAGATGGCGCATGTTGCAATGCTGTTCTCCAGCTGTTAATCTTAGTTGCGACTACGCATTCTGGACGTTTATGAATTACATCTATCGCCGGTGTAGGTTGTTGAGTCAGCCTGTTAGCTTTAAGTAAATTGCGTAGTCTAGCACTACTCTTTACCCTTTTTCAAACTTATTGTTAAATTTATCTTAAGTTCTCACCGCAAGTGTTTTGTGAGCCCGAAGTGCGTGCTTTTATGTTAAAGAGTTTGCAAATAAAAGGGCAATTTACACCCTTTTCCTGCATTGTTACCATTCACACTTGTGCGAGAAGTCGCCAGGCTTACTAATAAATCAAATCACTTGCATGATCGCGAATAGAAACTGGGGCCTGAAAAAATCCGGAATAACGAAAGAAAGTCAAGCGATATTTGAGCTCGCCCCATTCACATCGCAGACCCCAACGCCTCCTGTAAACATAATGGAAGGTTTTGGCTTCCTGGTGTGGGCTTCCATAAAACCCGTTGTGACATTCGCTGGAAGAACTTCAGCCATCAACTTCTTGGAACAGCTGGACAACCACTTTTTGTTGTACCCAGTCGAGGAAGTGCAATAACTATAGTGACGGCCGCCTTACGAGAACAGCATTAAGCTGGTTTAAAGGGATCGAAAAATGTTTACTCGATAAAATAGGCAGCCACACATTTACATTCGAAAATTTCAAAACTGCCCTTATGAAAGCATTCCCCGTGGTTAAAGACAGAGCAAAATTCAAATCCGAATACCAATTTAAAGTCGAGGAATTAACAGAATTTATTTCAAGGAAGGTGAAAATCACTAATTTACTGTACCCAAAAAGGCCTGATAGCAAAATTATCCAGAATATTTTGCTTCGAATATTGCCACAGAATGAAGACTTTATCGAACTGAAAAACCTCAGCAACTTGGAAGAATTATTATTTGAGCTAGCGATTAAATTTGAAGGTCGGAGAGCTGCTGAAAGTACGCGTACAATAGGCTACTGCCAAAGACTGAACGGACGTTTAGTAGGCCGATTTCAGAAACCGGGAGAAAATTTAACGGCTGGAAAAAATTTCAAGACAAAGAACCTAAACCTAAAGCTAAACTCAACTTAGCCGTACCGCCAATACTGGCAAACCGGTAAAACTAAGAAAAATCGAACCAAATAAACTAAGTAACCAAACTGAAATACTGGGCAACTCGTCCTCTACTAAAATAATAAACGATTCCGAGGAAGATTCTCTGGCCTCGCCAGCAGAATTACTTCGACCTTTACTCTGAATAAATTCAACATAATAGCTAGAATAAAATATGATATGATTAGATATTTTGTTTTAACAATTTTATGAATCGATACTTTTCATCTTTCTGAAAAACTGAATCACTTAATTCATCAGTTTTACATAACTTTTAACATAGATTCACAATACTGAAACTCATTATTGCTTATTAGTTAAACTATACATCTTATATATATGCGGCTTAAGTGTTTGTCGCCGATAGTTTATTGGTTGCTTGCGTAACTGTAAATTGTTTTATTCCCCGTGCAGTGCAGTGCGTGACGAATATTATGAGAAAGCTAAGCCAGAAAAATTAAAAATACAAAAGCACGTGCAATTAACATTTAATAAATAAATTTAACATCTATATATAATAGAATTCGGAAATATGCAATCGGCAAAACCCGGCAACGATGAAAAACAAATAAAATGAAATAAATAAATATCTCTATTATATGCGGCTTAAGTGTCTGTTTGTCGCCGATAGTTTATTGGTTGCTTGCGTAACTGTACTAGCCAATGCGATGAAGTTGCCACGGCACAGGGTTGCCGTTTCAATTGAGACGTAGACAATTTCCTGTAAAACTTGCCTTTGCTATGACCATCAATAAGACTCAGGGCCAAACGCTTAAGCGTGTTGGCTTTTTTTTTTACCTGAGCCTGCATTTGGACACGGTCAACTTTATCTTGCCTGTTCAAGAGTTCGTGAAAGAACTGACGTAAAGTTAAAAATATATTGATGGTTCTCTGCAAGTGCGAGCTTAAAAATGATGGAAGGATTTACACAAGAAATGTTGTGTACAAAGAAATCTTTGACATGTGAATTAACATTTTATTACTTAAATCACCTTTATTTATTGAGCTAGAGGTGGCTCTTAAGAAATGTATCACCAGTGGTTTCCTTCATTGCACACTACTTCTAGCAATTAAGCAAGTAGAAGGGGGAAACCCCCGTGGGGCAATAAGCAAAAGGGCGCCCTTGCCGCGTGCCCTGGGTAATTCAGTTTGAATTAGCAGACACCTTTATTATCAGAAATTAGCACAAATCATTTTAATTACAATTTTTAATATCTAGAACAGCGGTCATTTCGTATGATCGCCGGGCTTTCTAGTATACTATATATATAAACTATACTATACAAAACACATACATGTACTTTCTAACTAAATTACATGAGTAATCACAAATATACAATTCAATTTAGTTACAATTTTAGAAATTTACTACATAATCAATCAACTTCAAAATATTCATATCTAACTAGATTATTCATAATTTTTTATCATTTATAACCTGGATTCTTCTTCCATAAATAAATACTTTATACTTCCTTTTAAAATATTTTTAAAATATTCTTCTTTAATAGAGAGTGTCTGTTTGCATTCACATAAATATTGCATAAAGTCTGCATTTCGTGCTTCACAAACGCATTTACATTTTGCTTTCTTTCTGTGAAATCTCGTTAAATATTCTGGTCTTTGTTCAAGATCTGTTAGTGCTTGATTTATTTTTTTGTCACTAGAGAGTCTTGTCTTAACTTTAGGAAAAATCCGAAATAATTTTCTTCCAGTGTTATCATTATCTCATCGGTCTTGTCATGTTTTCTTTTTGCACTAACGTTATCAGGTATTTATTGAGATGGGGGAAAAATATATCTATGTTATCGCTTTTAGTTGCTTCCTTCACAGTGTTGTCTGCAGCTTCGTTTCCCAAAATTCCTGTGTGAGCTTTAACACGATTAATTTTCAAGTTTTGCTTTTCTATAAAATCTACAGTTTTATTTCTTAATTCATTGCTTTCAACACACTTTGAAAGTCGGTGTAAATTGATACTCTAATATCTTGTTATTTAACAAATAACTATATTGAAGTGGCAATGCCATATTTGTATGATGTAACCGTTGCTCAGTAACGTAAGAAATTGTTTAAAATTAGAATTCTGAAGTTTTACCAGCGAATAGATGTATGGAAATTTGTAACTAAGAATTGTATTCAAATTATCTATATCCGTAAGCTAAAAATAAAATTTATATTTTACTAAGTACATTATCTATTATTTTGTCAATTACTGCAAAATACACTACAATACAAAACAATCTGATATTCTTTTATCCATATATCAGCCCATTCTAAAGCTTTTTTATAGGCTGATAATTCAGCCTGAAAAATTGTACTTTTTTCATTAAGTCTGTATCCCTCATCTTCACATTTCTGTTCATTATAATAAGCCAGTATAAAAATCAAATTTAAACACGATGATAATAAAAAATTTGGCCTTTGCAATTATTAAAATTTTATTAAATAATGTGCCAACAGAGGCCTTGTTAGACACAGGAACGCAAACAAATTTGATTTCTGAAATTTATTTTCGAGAAAAGTTTAGAAGATATCAACAATTTACCGTAGAAAGTACCAAAGTCATTGCAGCGCAGGGCAAGAAGTGCACACGTATAGGTAAAGCCACATTTAATGTCAAGTCAAAAATGAAGTAAAAAAAAAAAAAATGTTAGAAATTTGCAGGCTTGGACGATTGTACTTACAGATTTCCTCAAAACAGCTGGAGCGGAAGTAAATTTACAGGAGGATGCATTAAAACTGAAGATGGAACCTAGTCTCCTGAAAGCTGTGATATCGCCGAAATTGGACCTGAGCCATATGCAACATGAAGACAGGAAGAAGTTGGAGGAATAAGGTAAGCACATTTTCAGATTTATTTTCTAAAAAACCTTGTCTAACTCAAATAGTACAGCATAAAATACAGCTTAAAAATGACGAGTCTGTTAAAACCAGGCCATACGGGTATAATCGCTTAAAAGGAGGGAATCACTCAAGAGCATATCCGCGAAATGATCACAATTAAAATAAGTACCCCAATCAGCGGTCCGTATGCTAATCCGGTAGTATTTTGCCTAAAAACGAATGACCTGCCTAACTGAAACATTAAATCGTGGAGATTTACTACTGGCTATAGAAAGCTAAATAATGTAACTAAATACCCCGTTTACCCACTACCTATAATTGAAGAAATAATAAGAAAAATTAAGTCATCTAAATTCATGACTACTCTCGATTTCACCTCGGGGTACTTTCAGGTAGTGATGAAATCCGAAGGATGCACCGAAAACTGCGTTCACAACAAAATTAGGCACTTATGCCTTCAGAATGCCTTTCGAGTCGCGTGGATCTCCGCAACCTACCAGCGCGCCATGGACATTGCATTAAGACCTGTCTTCAGAAACTCCATCTTTATTTAACTCAAAATTACGATAACTAGTGAAAATATTGATGAAGATATTAAAGATTTAAACTAAGTTTTCGCTTCATTAAGAGAAGCAGGCTTAAAAGTGATTGCATCCAAATACAAATTTGCGGCAAGAGAGCCTAGGTACCTAGGCTATAAAATTTCTCAAAAGGGAATGCAAACTGAAGACTCAATAATAATTGCTATTAACAGCTACCCGCCACCAAATACAGCGAAAAATCTCGCCTCATTCTTGGGCATGTGTTCTCACTATCGAACATTCAAGGACTGCACAAATTAGGACTGCACACTTTGCGCAGTAAAGCGCGTATTCAAGAGGTCCAGGTTCGAGCCCGGAGAAGGCATTGCCTATTTTGCACATCTCCTGCTTCAAAAAGTCCCAAGGATTCTACAGTGATCCCCGAACTAAAATGTGGTGGATAATAATTCGTCACCACCAGGAGTTGGAGACTGAGCCCCCTAATTCCCAGTTTCCCTTTTAAAAGGGTGAGTATAAAAGGCATTTTCTCTCTCTTTCTAGCATGCCTTCATGGTTTAACGGTAACACACTTGGCGCGCATTCGAGAGGTTGGAGTCCTGGTGAGGACAACGCCCATTTTTCATATATCCTGCTTCCCTTCCAAAAAAAACTAATGAATCTACATGTTTTTATTTATTTTTAGCTTATACGCACTCTTTTAGAAAGAATAAAATATTTGAAATAGGAGAGTGAGCTCAACAGAGAAACTGCTACTCGAGAAAGATTTGTTTGAATTTAGCAAAATACACAGCTTTCTGTGACTTCCAAAATGACTTTCTAAAGCAATCTGTGTCGTAAGGAATGTTATTTTAAAACACGTTATTAGCTCTTTCAGAATTTCACATAAAAATAATAATTTAGTTTTTCGCATATAATTAAAACGAAGACTAACAACTAAAATCAAACCCAACCTTAAATAATTAACTTAATTCTTTAGCTAATTAATTCTTTATATAAAAATAATATTATCAGTTACATTTCAGTTTTTCTAAGCAGAAGGCAATCACATCTTCGGAAGAGAAACTTAAAAAAAAAATTACAATTTCCGAAATTTGAACGAACGATTCGAGTTATTATTATTACTATCAATATCATCATCATCATCGAAATCCTAACCTAAGGAAATCTCCAAATATTTTTAAATCATAATTTTGAAAATATTAGTTTTAATGATTCACTAAAAAACTAAGGCGATTATTGCAGTTTTAGTTGGTATGTAAATCCTTGAATTCATACCGTGATGTTACTATGTGACACACTGTTTTAGTATGGCATTCAAAAGAAAAGTTGCTGTTTTTACTCAAGTAATGGGTGCACTGCTCTTTCTGGAAAATTCTTGAGTCATCTCAATAATTATAGACATGGATAACCTATTACAAATAGCTCTTATAAACTTACGGTGAATAAACGCTACAACGTGAAAGTAATTTCAGTTGTCTTCCAGTTGAACTATTCAGCTACGGATGCTGAATGAATATGTTTATCAAATTACACTGAGAAAATGAAACTCGAGATTCAAAAGTTTAATTACATAATTAATTCTATTTGCATTTTTTTAATAAATATAACTGCATTTAAAAAAATATGTAGTCTCATATTTCTCATTTACGAAACACAGGTTTCAAATTTTACTTTATTAAAAATTTTCAGTATTTAGAAAAAGTTTTTTTTTTTAATTTTTAAATTTTAATTTGAAGATCTGATATTGGAAAAATTCTTTATATTTTTCTAATGAAATGATCCATATTCTAACGCAATCCACCCTCCCGCCAGGTATCAATTTATCGACTCCCTATGAAAACGCCGATTAAAAATGAAATTTCGTGAGTTTCATGAAAGGAAGATACACCCTAATATTTCTATCAAAATATTTTACAGTTAGTGTATTTCAAATAGATATCCGAATCGAGCTTTTACTAATGATGAACATTTTCCGATATGTTATGGAAGATTTGGTAAAAAATATAGTACACGTTCCGTGTTGTGGGTAGGATTCCACTTCCCTAAAAAGCTAATGAAAGAATTACCAACTAATGATCCTATAAAATTTAGTGGAGGCTAAATAGGAAGAAGGTTACATAGTAGTTGAAGAATGGAGTATTCTACTGTTCTGAATATAATTTTCCTATATTTAAAAAATTTTTTCTTTAATGTAATTTTTACACGCTATATCTTTTGGTAAAAGCTGCCTTGATGTTGAATATTTAACTTTATTTACTGGTTTAAAGGTCGTCCCTGAAGTAAGAAATGCGGGCCGATCTGGTATAAGTCAGGTCAGCGAGAAGCCGATGAGAGCAGTGATTGTGCCTAGGTGTGTCGGAAGCAAGGGCGCCAAGGAAAAGGCATCAGCCCTGCGCAAAAAACAAAGAAAAAAAGACTGAGGTTGCAAAATATAAGGGGAATGCTGCAAAGGTAAGGAGAATTGAATTTACGAGACAAAGAATAAACCTCCAAAAATCAATGCAGAAGATTCTGCAACATCTGGTGTCAACGTCAGCCAGCTACAAGCTATCTAGGCTACCCAATGGATAAGAATCTAAGAAATGCCGCGAGCAGTAGTGTCTCAAGTAGAAGATAAGATCAAGGCAACTGAAAGATAAAGAAATTCTATTAAAAATTAATCTGCGATATCTATAAAATGTTTAAAATATATTCTCCCTAATCCAAGAAATTCCGTGAGTGGCCATGCGAGGAAAAGGAAGTCAGCGATACCAGAACCAGTCAACAGCCACATCCAGGTTACCGAAGGAGAAGGTCGAGGCAATCGGAGACCCATCAGCGGCTGAGCGGTAAAGTCACTGAACATTGGCAGTTCAATCTCGTTTGCATTCCAGACGAACGAGCTGGCTACATGAGTGCTTTCGTGGTTTTCCCCATGTGTAGAGTAGATACGAGCCAATTTCCTTTAGAAAGTCCCCCACGAAGGCATTTCTCTTCCCTAAGACAGACAATCCTCGAATGCTTTGCCTCAATCAAATAAATGAAACCAAACTGCTTGACTTGAATCTTGAATCTTAAATTTTATTTAGACGGGTACACAAGTTGTTAGAATCCTTTACCTCAAGCAAGAATTTGCGAACTATTGATTGCATTTGGAAGGATTTGTTGGTTATGAACCTTATTGTTGATCTGTAAAATTTATTTTGTGTGTTACCAACACACCCAATTAGAATTAACTAAAGCGGCTTCCGACTTTTGCCATCTGTGTTGTTCAAGTAATTAGAAGCCTGAGCCAAAGATTAGATTAGGTTTTTGCCTTGTGAAATTCAAAATGTTACCTACTAAAATTTTATTTTAATATTTTATGTTAGTTTAAATCGGCAAGTAGATTTGACTAATTTTGTAAGGCACGAGTTGTGCATTTGTCAAATTGAAGTTTACCTTCATTTAAATTGCAGTTACTTTTAAGACTAAGATGTGACGATAAGTCACCTGACAATCTACTAGGAAACAGAAGTTAGTGCTGTAATTCTTAGGATTTCGTACAGTTTCGTACCATCGCGGATCAGTGCTAAGGCCTTTCATTATCCAAGGTGGTGTTAATACGGGACGATTTTCCGTTGCTTCTGGACCATTGGTTGACCCCAGATAGAATGGAGAACTGATGCTTAATTTTAAATCGCTAATTAAAAATTGTTATTAAAAAATCTAAAGATGCTTTGAAAGATGACAAAGCATAAATGTAATATATAAAATTAAGAAAATCTGTCTAATGAGCGAGAGATCATTCATGAGTTTCACGAATCAAAAGAACACTGGATATAAAAATTTTAATCTGAAGATTCATATGCTTTCATTTAATATTACGCAGAACATAATCTTTTATTATAAACATTTTATAGATACCGGAGATTATTTTTTTTAATAGAATGAACATAATTTCTAATTGCGCATACTACATTAGAATATTTTCAAATTTTACATTTGAGGGTTGTAAGGTATTTCTCCCGCCTTCTTAGCATGCCTTCGTGGTGTAATTTCCAGCATGCTCGTAGCGTATTCGAGAGGTCCAAGGTTCGAGTTCTGGTGAGGGCATTATTCATTTTTCACGTCTCCTGATTCAAAAACACCTAATGTCTCTACGGGGTAAAAAAAAATTAACGTAGAACAAAATGAGGCGTTTGAACTGCGGGTGCAATAAATGTAAGCCAGACAATCCCATTCGTGCTCTCTTATATAGACCTTTAGAAAAAAGCATATCACCAGTTGTTTGGAATATGCCCTGAAAAAGATTTTTTCTTCCTTTCTTTAACAAAGAATAGTTTCCCTAATTTTCTTGCCACAGCCTTGCTCATGCTTTTATAAAATAAAGTTAATTGATGCTTCTGAATAATTCTTTGTCTTTTACTTGTTTAACTGCGCACAGGCACGACATATATCATGAAGCAAATCCGTTTTCAAATATAATTTCCATTAGTGCGTAACATCACACCACAAAGAATGAAATTTTGCGCTGTACGCATTGCAATATGTGCGTGTAAGAAAAGCCAAAATAAGTTACTGGAAGGAAATCAGTAAATTTCCACTGGAAAAGAATATGAAAATGGTATTCTTACCGCCTTAAATTTTACCGTGAAAGCATGCATATAAAAGCAGCATTCCGTGAAACCAAAAAATAATGGGTTGAGAAATTACAAAGGAAATAAAATGTTTTCTTTTATTCTGTTTCCCGATTTTCCCACGTAAGTATAAAAAAGTACTGCGCATTTAATCGGGACAACAATACATAATAGACAATCCTCATTTTACGTTTGTAAAACGTAAACCTTTTGATATTGCGCTTCTATAATGGCATTTTAAATCCCACTGTTGTGAATCGAGTGGTGATGCGTAGTGGTGGTGATGCGTAGCAGGATTTCAAAAATATATTGTTCTAATCTAATTAAAATTAATATAACATATTTATTTTCATATTAAATTAGCATACAAAATTGTGGTTAATTAATCTTAAATTACCAAAAAATTATGGTTTATAGCTGTACATGAAATTTACGTTTTTTTTCTACTTGTTTATTTATTATATGTTCTTTTCTACTTATTTTTCTTCTTATTTACATTTCTTTTCTGTGTTATACCATAATACAGCTGAATATGATTTTGCCAAGAACAAAATGTCAAGAAACGATTCTTGGTGCCATTTGATTTGAAGAGAGCTTTCATTCCATGGATTGGCAAGCCTGCTCCCTTGCTTTAAGTCTCATTGAACAGGTATATGATATTTAAAGCGGCACGATCTTACCCTCCGGAGAACATCAGGCAATTGAAACGACTGTTTCTGTAAATATGGAACCTCTTACCCCAAGAATTCTTAAATAATCTGGAGTGTATTGACAGACGGTGCAACGCAACTATTGCAGTTAGGAGAAATCACATCCCATACTAAGGCTGTTTGGTTTGTTCTTCTCCCACTTGGTCAGACAGTGATTTTGTACAAACGGTCATTCTGTCAATAATGCCTTTTCTTTATTCGTTCTGTACTGCATTGCTTTCTATTCATTTTTTTTTACTACTATACCTTCCTCATTCTTTAAGTATATCACATCGTGAATCTCTAGTATGAATTTTATGTCTCCCAGTTGACTTTTTGCGTAATTACGGCCAAAATCAGAAAAGCTGCTTAAGGTTTGCACACTTGTGTACATCATGTCCACAAAAGTCATTACATGGAGTTTAATTTCGCAAACATTGGTTGTAAATATATATTTCTAATTATAATTTTGTTTTAAATGACGCGAAGATCCACGTTTTCCAGTTTTTAAATTAAAAAATTAACTTTTTGAAAAAAATATGACATCTAACTTTTTATACGTCTTCCTGGTTGCTATACTTATATGCGAGAAAATGCTATGCTCTTTACAAAATATATATATATTAAAAAAAAAAAAAAAAAAAAGAAGTTTGATTCCCTTACAATAAACATTAACTGAGGTGTCTGATACTAAAACTGGGGGCTGTACACAAATTGTAAAGTGAAATGTCTGCACTTGTATATAACTAAAAATAAAATAAAATAAGCCTAGTAACAAGTTTATGACGTTTGGAGATTAAAGTGTTGAGCATTTTTATGCGGATTTTGTGAAAAATGTTGGTCAATATAAATTTTTTCAATTTCATTCACAAAATTCTTATTCTAGGAAACACTATCAGGTTTCAGTATTGGCACATAGCCAACTCATAATATTGCTTGTATTAATTGAAAAGGAAAAATATTTGTACTTTAAAAAATTTTTGATTATTACCAGATAATGATTCCAAAGAAATAAAACTTCATGAGAATTTTAATAACGTATTTTGAGAGTTTGAAAACTTATAACATTTGCTCTTACTTCCTAATTTTAACAGACTAAAGTGAGACCTTGAATACAAAGTACTTCATTTTCGCAGAAAATATTTTTATGTGATTATGAGCTGATATGTTATTTAGTAGCAAATAAACACAATTTTTTAAAAATTTTGTTAGTTTTCATTTTGACTTGAATATCATACACGATAATTTATAACTACTCTTTTAATATTGAAAAAAATAAATCATTTCTAATTTTTTTTAAGATTTCAACAATTATAAAATTTTATTAATATAAATAGATTTATTAAAATTTTTTGATAAATGTCATTGAACGAAGAATATTAGTACTATAAAAATTTTGAAAACCACAGAAGAAAATAAGGACTAGATTCGACAATATTATCGCTTTTAATTTTAGGCCAAACTTGAATTTATTACGAAGTGTTTTGAATTGGTGTACGTATATAGACACAGTGTCTTACAATAATGATCGAGAACAGCAATATTTTTACTTTTTTAAGTAATAGGAGAAAAGCTTTGCAGTAAACTAATAAAGAATATTTTCTCTTTGAATACAATTTTCTTAGCTATCTCTTTGCTCTGAATGAATTTTAAAAAACGAAATGGTAAATTTAAAAAATAGCGTTTTAGACTCAAATCGAAGAAAAAGATACCACAAAATTAATCGGACATTTTCGTTATTTCTAATTAAAATCATTTGCAATAAATAAACAAAGGAATTTTATGGAATTAGTTTGGATAACGAAGCTTGGCAAAATACTAAAAATTGTTTGCTTTTTGTTATAATTCGAATTTTCTTTTCAGAAAATCTTCCTTATTTTAATGTTTTCTTACAATAGCTCGGTCACGAAAGGAAACATCAGTAGAAACCCGCAGATTAGTTATTGATGTACATCAGAAGAAAGGGAAACCTATTAGAAAAATTGCCTACTTAACTTAAGTGATTCTACAGTTTTTGGTATTATTCAGCGTTATAAGATACAGAATCGTATTCAAAATAAAAGAAGACCTGGAAGACCATCCAAGTTATCTCATGGAATGAAACGCTTTATTCTAAGGAATATTAAAAAGAATCCATGACTGAGTGTTCCTAAAATTGTTGAGGAACTTCTTGAATTATATGGAATATGTGTAAATCGAGAAATTGTAAGAAGAGTAATGCAATCTGCAGGATATCATGGGCGAGTAGCACGCAGAAAATTTTATATCAGTAAAAAAAAACTCGAAAACTTCGCCTCGTTTTTGAAAAATCGATGAAGCAAAAGACACCCGGCTACCGGAAAAAAAAGAGTTGTTTGCTGATAAAAGCAAATTTAACATCTTTCAGCTCAGACGGACCAGTTTTGTAGGAAGAAAATCAAAAGAGGAGTTTCGGAAGCAAAACTTTAGTATTAAGTATTAAACATAGAAGAGGAGGATTTATGGTTTGGGATTCCATGGCACATTTCGGTGTTGGTAATATAGAGTTTGTAGATGGTATAATGGATCAGTATAAATACATTGACATCTTGAAGCGAAATTTGGCATCGTCAGCATAAAAACTTAATAAACAAAATAGTTTTAAATTCTACCAAGACAATGATCCAAAGCATACTGGGCATAGTGTCAGACTATGCCTGTTATATAGATATCCAGAAGTAATTAAGGCACAACCCCAATTGCCAGATCTTAATCTTATTGAACATATTTGGCAGGAACTAAAATCGAAAATAGAACATATCTTCGCGGCAGCAACTGAAATCAGTGATTCAAGAGGAGTGGCGTAAAATAAATCCAGAAATAATACACACCCACTCACCCCCCCCAAAAAAAATGAAGAACTTAAAAGGTTTCAGATATTAAATTACGTCCAAAGGAGCATTTTTTTAAAAACATTTTGTCTACCTTTATTTTTACCTTTATTTATTAAATATCACGTTCTTCGCACTTAAAGCATAAAATTCAGTTCAAGAGCAATATCGCAAAAGAGTTCTAAAATGGGCATATCTTTAATATCTTTAGAATTTCCGATACAGAGTCTCGTGCGCTAGAGATAAAAACTTTTTTCCCCGTACAGTGTTGCCATTGCTCCCTTTGAAATTGTTTAGTTCGTTAATAAAAAGTTCGTTGAAGTGTTACAAAATACGAAATCGGTAATAAAACAAATTTCAAATTCAAATTAGGGCTTCCACATGCCCATATTCGCAATAGGATTATGCCATTCAAAATTGGATGGCTCTACGTACCGTTGTTTTATCACAATGCGAGAAATATACATTATGCATACATTTATGCATATTTTTCATTATTTAATTTATTCAAATATAATGCAGGACTCTAACTTTTGGTGGCAACATTTTGAAAAGTGAAAAGGGCATTTATAGTGAACCAACGCAAAATAGCAAAATGAAAACAGTCCTTACAGTCTGGAGTCAACAATGCAGCAATGAAACAACACTAAAACAGTCTGGAGTCAATGCTCAAAAGTTTAAATGAATTGAACAAGTTATCCTACAAGATATTAAAAAGCAAAAGCAATGTAAATTTTTGCCATTTTTGGCTGTTACTAAAAGTGTCCAATTATGTTTGTGAGAAAATTTTTCCTCATTAAACAAATGATATTGATTTTTGAATTTAATTTTCAGTTTTCGAAAATGTGTTTACTATAAAAAATGTTGAATTTACATATAATTAAAATAAAAGCCTTTCTTCTAGTTTTAATTTAGTTTAGTTTTTATGTTCATTAAAGAATAGAAAAAATCAAAGTGCCCAATCATTTTTTGTGAGCCACTGTATATATTTCTGAGACTTTAAATACAAACTGTAACAGAACTTGTTTAAAAAATATATATGCAGCTTTTCATAATTTACAATTTAAAAAAGATTCTTTAACAGCTTATCAAGTTTATTCAAAATTTTTTTTTTTAAAAAAAAAAAAAAAAAAAAAAAAAGGCTTTCAGAAGTCTGAAAGTTTTTAGATTTTACGTTACGTCCAAAAAGTAAAATATTTTTTTAACGTTTTGTGTGTTACCTTTAGTTATTAAGTATCATGTTCTTCGCATTTAAATCATAAAACTCACTTCAACAGCAATATCGCAAAGTAATTTTAAAATGAACATACCTTCAGAATTTCCGATGCACAACCTCGCGCTTTAAAGATAAAAAAGTTTTTTTTTTTTTTTTTTTTTTTTTTTTTACATTGTTGCCATTGCTCGTTTTGAAATCGTTGAGTTTGTTAATCAAAAAACGTTAAATTTTTACAAAATATGAAATAGATAATAAAAGAAATTACAAATTTCGAATTTGGGCTTCCAGATGCCCATATTCGGGTGGAAACGTACGTTATTTAAAACTGGTTGGCTCTAGGTAACGTTGTTTTATCACAGTGCGAGAAACATACATACATTTACGCAGCTTCTTCATTACTTAATTTCTTTAAATATAATACAGGGCTGTAATATTTGGTGACAACAGTCTGAAAAGTGAACCGACATTTATCGTGAATCAACGCAAAATGCAAAAACGAAATTAATAGCCTAAAAAAATTAAAGCTTTCAGATTTTATACTACGCCCAAACAGGCGTTTTTGTTTCTCATTTACAGATATATACACGTTTTGAGAGAATTTGGGCTAATGCCATGTTGAGCTAAGATATTTAAAAACAACATAACTTTAGAATTTTTGATAGACAGTCTCGCAAGCTGGAGATAAGAATGTTTTATTCCTTACAGTGTTGCCGCTGCTCGTTTTAAAATTGTCGAGTTTTTTAATCTAAAATTCGTTAAAGTTTTATAAAATATAAAATAGACCCCCTCGCCAAAAATCCAAATTCAGGTGTCTTTCCAGGTGTGTATCGGAAATTCTAAATATATACTGTTTTTAAATATTTTTAGCCCAAAGGGGCATTAACCCAAATACTCTTTAAACATGCATGTGAATGTAATTTTTTTGTTTAAAAGCCCCTTTGGCGTAATAAGTCTGAAAGCTCTCAGACTTTTTTTTATGTTCTGATGTGAAACTAAATTTTTTGTGTCCGTTTATCTCATTCCGGCTATGAACATGCAACTTCTTCCATATTTTATGCCTTTGGATAGCAAACATCCCAATTTGCTTTTAATGCTTCATCTTCGAACTCTCCACCTTTTTAATTCTTTTATTTCATATTCTCATTGTTGCAATGTCCTATTTTGTAAAGATATCGCAAGGCATTTCAGTAATTTTTCTCGCAGATATTTTTGAAATTCTTCCTTTCATTCGTTAATCTCTCACATTTCTTCAGTTTAGAACTGTTTATTGGTCTTAATAAAACAAAAAGGACAAACGGCTCGCAAATTTAAGATTTAATTTAACACAAATCTCGCGCAAGCTCACCACTGGTCTTAAGTCTACAATTTCATTTAGACACCTCCAATTAAACAGTAAAATAAGATAATAATATCACGGGAGTCTATTCTACTGCAGCATTGTGAGGTCAATCGTCATCACACTTTTCGCCTACTAACCCCTTAGATTCCGCAGATGACCGCATTACGTCATATTCTGCTACCAATGGGATAGCTTGACCTGACCCACAAGGCAAAAGTGTTTCCCTTAGAATTCTCTCATCTCAGTTCAACTTTCATAACGTCCTAGTAAATTGCGTAAGTTACGTAAGGGAAAAGTTCTCGTCTAGGATAACCTCAGTATATTGCCTTGAACTCTTATTGAAACTACGGATATTAGACGACTGTATTCTTTAGAGTAAGCTGAAGTTGAGCGGATTCAATTTTTAAGGATAATTTTGAGGGCTTATAACTTAATTTTTGCTGATTCAAATGTTAGAAATGGACAAAAATGCAATCGACCGAAGTAATGGTAACTGAAGAAGAATGTTAACTATCTTATGAAGTAGAAGTAGCACTGTATTTTTTCAAATTTGAGCAGAATGGGATTGTTAAATATTTTTCAGGCAATCACGCAGCATATATTTTAATACATTTTCAAAAGCTTTGCCGTTCCTTTTTTGCAAGAGAAATGTGAAGAAATCTAATTAGCTGTATTGAAAGAAATTCATTTTATGAAAAGGATAATCTCGAAAAAATAATACGTCTACAAAAATTCGTTACCAAATTTTCCCCTTTTTGAGATACAAAAGTAAGAACAGCGTATATGGAGCATTCTCAGATTTTGGATATTTTCATAAGCATATTTATATGAAGGTTTTTGCGAACTTTCCCTGTACTCTCCGTATTTCCTAATAAGTATCTAGTTTAGAGCTTTCATAAATTATGATGATGATATTAAAAATAATAAAACTAAGAAGGGTACTTTTCCGATTTGCCGGCGCAAACGATAAAGTCGCCAATAATGGTACAACTGATGCCAAACGGAATATCTTCGCTGGTAACCTTGTACCCTTCATTTTCAAAACAAGTCGCAGCCATTTCTTATCAGATTGATTGTTTCTTTCAATACTGCCATACAATTACATAGAATTTTTACAAGATAGTTTAATTTTATGCCCTAAGACCATTCACGATAATTAATTAGGATGCAATCACACTGCTCACCCGATGGCTCTACGTGTTTCCATATGTATTCTATGTGTCATGATATGTATTCTCGTGTGTGTTTTTGTCTTTATGTTACGTAATAACGAGTGTGTTTTTATGCTTTTACGTTGAATTTTGTATATCTATGTGTTTCAGCTTATATGAGTGTTTTAGTGTTTTAATGCTATCCTTTATATTCATTTTTAAGTTACTTTGTGTTATTAACAACGTCCTATGTAAAAACTACCCGACATCTAGCACCTGTATGGCCATGTAAACTCCCGGTGCAGCCTCACGGGGCTCCAGCGAGTTGCTTTTTCGAGATAGTGGAGGACGTGGGACATATGCCTGTTTACCTATGTTATACGCCAGGCGTCCCCGTCCTCCGTCACCTGTCACCTGCTCACCCGATGGCGAAAATATAGAAAAGGCAAAGTCAAAGGTTAAATTTATCAATTCTAATGAGAATGCACTAGGGAAGTAAAGCACTGCGGTTTTACATAATTTCTGAATAAGCTATTCGTACGAATTGAAATAATTCTTGCATTTAAACTTGTATGCTATAAGATTTAACTTAAAATTAATTTAGATAATTACTGAGAGAATCAGATTTTTGTGGCGTTGTTTACGTGAGATAAGATCACTTGGGGTCACGTGATACCATGAAAGCATAGTTAGTCAAAAAGTTCTTAAGTTAATGTCTTTTTACAAATTTATTGTCTTTTTACAAAATTTTAAACCATATTAAAATGTTTATGCCTTTAAAATAAAAAATTTTTAGAACTAACATTTGTTAACATTTTTTGTTATGAGTATACTGTCGCCAACAAAGTCTGCTTGGCGAGATTTGCGCCAGCGGAAACGGAAAAGTATCCTAAGAAGCTTTGCTTCACACGTAGTGTCTAGGGATATTTTGTCATTAAATCTATTTTGTTTGCACTATGATTTCTCCTTTCTTTTATTTTATGAGAAGACATCTGAAGAATATAAACAGTGGTGGAATAACATCACCTTGAAAGAGGGGGAGAAATAAATAAGAAATTTTAAAAAGGAGTGCAGTTTAATAAATTGCATGTAGCACACAACTTTACAGAAATTATCTGAATGGACGTTACTTTTTCGAAGTATTATACAGCATAGAACATGACGATGATTTGTATTTGAATAATGTTGTGTGCGTACGGATTCGTGACAGATTGAATGCACAAGTCCGATAAAAGTTTAATAAAATTTATTCTTATCACAAGAAATATAACAATACGCTGAAATTTTCCTCAGAGATATTCGTACAAGTGTTCACAATATCAGGCAGTAATAATCAGTACAACGCAAATACGTTAAATAGAACGCAATACAACCAGTAGCTATACTTTAAAACTGATAAAAATGTTAAAATAACAACGCAGTTCATAGAGAAAGAGAAAGCTAAACAATAATTCTTGCATTTAAACCCATTAACAGTATTAAATCCCATTAACAGTAACTAAATTTACTTTTATTTTAAAATTAAAAATAAAGCAACTATAAGCTGAGATGTCTCGCTCTGGCTTTTCAAAGCTTTCAATCGGTCGCGAGAGAATTCTAGTAATTTCTTTGCTTGTCGAGATCTCTGAAAACCAGCAAGAGGATGGAATTACGGTTATAGCTAACACAGTAGTCAATTACATTGTATTCAATTTCAATACAAATAAAAGAGATATCCATTTAGCAATCTTTAGCAATCTTGCTTTTAAGCAAGAAGAAAGGAGATGAGGACTTTGGCGAACGCCGTTTCCTCCAGTCCATGAGGATATCCATTTATTCAATGTTAAATGCGCATTATATTATATTTTTACTTTTTCGGAGTCTCTTAAAATTTATTACGCACTGCATTGCATGAGAAATAAAACATTTTTAATTATAATTCTACTGTAAACAGCTAATTAAATACAAAATTCGTAATATAGATAATGCAGTGTCTTCTAGCTGTCAATAACTCGATGACATATATGACGGAAATCACGAAGATAAGGCTAACATTCAAGTATTTTGAATACTTGGTGTTATGTCTAGAAGGAAGTAATGCCAAATAGTTAAGCCATGCAAGTAGTTAAGATTAGTATTAAACGATTAGCTTACTCAAAAGAAAGGAAGTAATAATACTTTAAACCATTTCGTTCCTAATGGACACATACTCTCTGTTAGGTAAATAAAATCCACTTTTAAATGGGTTTTTACTTTTGCAGTGTTTTTAAGGAATTAGTGGTCAAATATATGACTTAAGAAACCTGGCCTGTTTGCCAAATGTTGTCAGGTTGCACTTTGTAAAGACTGCTTTACGTCATATCATATTTAATTTATACTGTAAGAATAAAATATTTGGTACATTTCATTTAACTTTATTATTTATTCCCATGCAGTCTAACGTTATTATCACAATATCCTAGACGATTAGGGCAAATAGTTCCAGTTGAAAAATGGAAAAAGTTAAAAACTTATATTACACTTCTTGTAGTATGTCAACATTAAGTAACTACTTTTCATAGTTAAAGTTTGATCAGGCAAAATTCGGGTCGAAAGGGTTTTAAACAAATAATGCATTATCAGCTATTCCTGTTCTAAGAAGTAAATCTGCAGCCAAATTCCTCTTCTTTCGGATACCAGCATTACAAAAAATAATGGATATGATTTAAAAAAATGGATTTTTAACTTCGAAGTTTATAACTGAAAATAAAGGACAATGAAAACAAGAATAATTATACGTTTTTCCGCATAAAGTTTTAAGATCCATTTTCCTGTTTGCAGTGGTCAATGAAAAATGAAGTTACAATTATTCTTAATCAAGCAGTGGAAAAACTTAATACGCATAGACTAGCGGAGATATTATTTTAAAAATAAAACTTTTGCAGGTGTACGTCCATTTCAAAAACTGGATGGTGTTTGTTTAAAGTTAAATTTCATTTTATACTAAGCATTTATTAGCCTTTGTATAAACTTAACTCTCTTTTAATACACTCTGTAAATCCAAAGAAAATTTTAAATTTTCTTAAGGAAATATGCTCACTAGACTCAATATTTAGTGAAACATCTACGAAGTGATGCATATCGTATACAAAATCATAGAATTTTCTGAAGAAAAATGCAAAATATTCTATGTTAATAATTTTTTTTTCAGGGGAGGCATATTTACCTATAACGTCATTGGCCACTAGTAAGGCCAGATGTGGTGGACATTTTATGGTTGAGGCACCTAATAAAGGGACAGACAATTTTACATCCAGCCTTCTCCGGGATTCGAAGCCGGGCCCTTCGATGTCGCATTCAGGCGCTCCTAACCACTATACCGTCTGGGCGGCATGTTAATAAATGTAAGAATATTTAAACAGATTTAATCTAGAAGTATTAAAAAAATTTTAATTTACAGTACGTTACCAGCAAAATAATTAATGCACAATAAAAATCGTTAGTTGCAGTTCTTATTTCATCGTTTGAGGCGTTTTCTTAATTCCAATTTAAGAAATAGGTTACTGGTAAAGTACTACATTTACAAAGCATTTATCATCAAGGTTTCCAAATTGATTATTCACTTTACTTTCGCTTTCAAAACTATCTCAAATGATTTCTAAATCATTAAAAATAAAAAAAAAAAGTAAAACGTTTTGGACAATAGTGATATGTATGCGAAGTAAAAGAAAAAAACCCATGCAGAATAAAGCGGTCATCTAGCTCGGAATGTTAAAATGTGTTTCCTGTCTTTGGTTTTTTTTGCATACAACTAAAATCTGTTAAACTTCATTCATTTTTAATATCTAACAAACTCAGCCATGGAGAAGAAAAACTGAGGGAAGGATTATAAAAGATCTTTAAGTATAATTATCACAATCATCATTCTGATCTAGGACGGTATCCTCGGTCACTGAATGATACTTTGCGCATACATATTTCTGAAATCCGAAAAAATAGGTTTGGTTTGGTTTTTATTATTGAAAAGCACACTAATGTTATCTACTTAAGGGGAAGGATATCCTCGTGCCATTTTTCTAACGTTTTGTGTCTTACCTTTATTTATTAAATATCATGTTCTACGTACTAACCATAAAATTCAATTCAACAGCAATATCGCAAAATAATTTTAAAATGAGCATATCTTTAGAATTTATAATACAGTCTCCTACGCTAGAGATAAAAACGCTTTTTTTTTCCGTACAGTGTTGCCATTGCTCGCTTTGAAATCGTTTAGTTTGTTAATCAAAAATTCATTGAAGTGTTACAAAATATGAAATCGATAATAAAACAAAATTCAAATTCAAATTAGGGCTTTCACATGGCCGTATTCTATGGAAGAATACGTTATTCAAATTTTGATGGCTCTAGGTACCGTTGTTTTATCACAATGCGAGAAACATACATTTATGCAGATTCTTCATCATTTAATTTCTTTAAATATAAGACACGGCCATAATATTCGGTGGCAACAATTTGAAAAGTGAAACAACACTTATCGTGCATCGACGTAAAATGCCAAAACAAAATTAATAGTCCTTCTGGGTAAATTGCGACTTTGGACTAAACACTTGATATCAGATCAATTACAAAAGTTTTGGAAGCTAGAACACTTAGGTTTAGAAAGTTATACTCAAAAGAACAAAACTGTTGATTTAGAAATTATGAAATCTTTCGAATCTTATATCAAGTATAAGAACGGCAGATACCAAGTAAGATTACCATTGAAACCAAATTCAAAACATTTAATGGAAGATAATAGGGATATAGCACTTGAAAGTTTAAGAAATTAAAATTTTAAATTGATAATCTTTTGTTTGTTCAAAATACAGAGGTTTTAAAGGATTACGAGTTAAAACATATTATTGAGCCAGTTCAGGAAGACAATCGAAATGATAAGATCCTATTTTATTTACCTCATACGGCAGTCATCAGAAATAATAGTAGACTATGAGTAATAATAGTAGACTAAGAATAATAACAAGTAGACTAAGAGTAGTTTCAGCCACAAACCAAATACGCTTTTTCTTACGTTATTTTTCTCTTTATATACTGGTTCGAACATATATCCTGATATTTTTTATTTATTCATAAAATTTAGATAAAATTCGATAGCCTTTACGGCAAACATTACACAAGCTTTTTTTTTTTTTTTTTTTTTTTTCTTCTTACAGGTAAGAGTTAAATGAAGAAGACAGGGACGTTACACGGTTCTTTTGCAAAGATGATCCTGATGATAGCAATGATAATTTGAAAACCTTTAGATTTAAATAAGAGTTTTGTTCGGAGTAAGATCTAGTTCCTTTCTGCTGCCATTAAGCATAACCTTAAGAAATACATCCTGAAACAGTACAACTCTTAAAAACTGCCTGTATGTCGATGATACGAGGGTAAGTTGAAAAATAAGTTTCCCCTGTCGACTGTGGTCAGAGTTGTGTATGAAAGTCAAAATATAGAATGAGACATTAAAGATATGACATACCTTTATTTTATTATCCTCGTACGAGTACGTTGAGACATCTGTCATATCGCTTGATAAGCTTCAAAAAGTCCTCCAAGAAAAATTCACGCTTTGCATATGGAAGAAGCGTTGAACGGGTATAGGCGAAAGGCGACACAGCAGGAAAACGCGCAAGTCACCGATACACCATTGGGTACAGGTCGCTGTAAATCAAGCAGATGGCGCTGTTGCAGTGCCTGCGCAAAGCGGAGACCAGCCTCTCATTTGAGCCCCGGTAGGTATGGAGAGAAAGTGCGTTTTGAATTCGTGGTCAAAGGAGGAAGTGAGAGCGGTTATCCGCTATGAATGGGCACGTGGAGTATCAGGAACAGAAATTTATAACCGCCTCGTGGAAGTCTATGGGCCAGGTGTGATGTCGAAGCAAATGGTGCGGAGATGGTGTCGCACATTCAGTGATGGACGTCAGCAAGTGGAGGACATACCGAGAGCTGGGCGGACGCGCACGGCCACTACAGATGCAAATGTCAGGAAGGTGGATGACATGATTAGAACGAACCGGCGTATCACTATTGATGAAGTAGCGAAAGAACTTGGAATCTCACATGAGCGAGCTCAAAACATCATCCACGACATTCTTCGATACAGAAAAGTGTCAGCACGATGGGTGCTCCGACAATTGACCTCGACACACAAGGAACAACACTTGGGGGTCAGCCTGGAACATCTCGTGCATTACCATGAAGATGGCAATGACTTTCTGTTTCGGATTGTGACGGGGGATGAAACGTGGGTCCACCATTTCACGCCAGAATCGAAAGCCGCTTCTTTGGAGTGGAAACATCCGTCATCACCTGTCCGAAAGAAGTTCAAGACAACTCCCTCTGCAGGTAAAAGTGCTCCTCACAGTTTTATGGGACGCCCAAGGAGTTTTGTTGCTGGACTTTTTGGAGGTTGGAACTATCAATGCTACGCGCTATTGTGACACCCTGCCGAAATTGAAAGAGGCGATTCGGAAAAATCGGCCTGGCCTTCTCACATCTGGCGTTCTGCTGTTGGATGACAATGCCAGACCACATTCGGCGACGGCAACGCAAAACTATATTGCAACTCTTGGTTGGGAGCGCCTACGCCATCCGCCATACAATCTGATCTCGCACCATGCGACTTCCATCCGTTTCCGGCTTTGAAGAAAAATCTCGGAGGAAGGTGCTTTGGAAGCAATGCTGAAGTGAAACAAGCCGTTGAACGCTTCTTCCATATGCAAAGCCCTGATTTTTTCCTGGAGGGCTTTTTGAAGCTTATCAAGCGATATGACAAATGTCTCAATGTACTTGGTACCTATGTGGAAAAATAAAGGTATGTCATATCTTTAATGTCTCATTCTATTTTTTGACTTTCATACACAACTCTGACCACAGTCGACAGGGGAAACTTATTTTTCAACTTACCCTAGTATTATTGGTGGTCAACAAAATTTAGAACAGGCCCTGAAAATAATTTTAGAAATTGTGAACATTTTCAACGAAGTTAGCATGTTCTTTTGAATTTGTATGCCACATAAGAGGCATACCAATTCAGAACTGAATGACATTTGGCGTCACAAAGAATTTTCGATACAAGCATCTCCTGACGTTGTCCCGATCAAAGTGTTAGGAATTAACTGGGATACGGACAGTGATAATTTTTATTTTGACACTGAACACTTAACAAATTTCATATCCTCATCAATTAAAACGTTTTCTATTATAAACCACGGGGCGTATTTTTGATCTTGTCGTATTTAATGGCCCTTTCATCATAAGAATAAAGTGTCTGATTCAGGAAATCTGGTCTGCCAAAACTGATTGGGACGATGAACTGCACCTGATTTTAGTTATAAATGGAAAGCCTGGTACGAAGAAATTGAAGAACTGAACCACCTCAGGATTCTCCCGTTACTACTTAGAGGAAATATTAGATGTAGATGTGAAACAAATAGAACTCCATAGCTTTTCTGATGCTCGGGAAGCTTATGGATGCGTCTGAAAGCTTATTTCTAAGAATAGGTTTGAACAATGAAACTTTTTAAACAATTTTTGTTGCTTCCATGAGTAGAGTTGCACCTCTGAAATCACTTACACTTCCTAGGTTGGAGCTCTTAGGAACGCTTTTGTCTGCCAGATTGAGCGATAAAATCGCGAAATGTTTAAAATACGAAGTACGCCTCTTCCACTGGACTGATTCTCATATAACTTATTTCTGGATTTGAGGATCTCCTGAAAAATTTAAACTTTTCATCAAGAATAGAACTTATGAAATTCAGAAACTATCTGAAAACAGCAATTGGCATTATCGCCGTGGAAAAGAAAAAGCGGCCAACCTCATGTCACGAGGAACTACTATTGCTAACTTAAGAAATTGCTAAGTTTCGGGGCATGGACGATCCTGGCTTTTACAGTCTTCAGAATGTTGGTCCTCTGGTAATGTAGAAGTTATTGAAGAACATAATTTAGAATATAAAAAGAAGTTTGCTTGTTCCCAACGGTATAAATGCATCGTACGAAAGAAGAATGAATTATTTGATATTTCCAAGTACAGTAAACTTTGAAAATATTAAGAATAACAGCTTGGATTAAGCGCTTCACTTTGAAAAATAAAAAATTTACAAACTTGACAGATGCTCCCACAGATGAAGAGCTTAAAGTTGCAAAATAATTCTCGATACGCAGAATTCAAAGAACAGCACATAATTCGGAAATTTCGGAATTAGAAGCTGGTAAAAGCATTTCTAAGAAGTCATCCATATATATTCCTTTTCCCCGTTTTTAGGTGATAAAAGAATCTTGCGGTAGAAAGATTACAGTTCTCCGATTTCAGCACCGAAGAAAAAATCCTATCCTCTTGCCTCGAAATTAAAATTTACTGAACTGATTTTTGAAAGAGAACATAAGTTGATTACAGCCACTTTGATCAGCCTTCAAAAAGAATACTGGATACCAAAAGGCCGACAGATTGTGAAAAAGATGCTTAGGAACTATCTTATTTGTAGAAATTATTTAGCAAAACCTGCTCAACAGATGATCCCACAGCTGCCCAAATACAGGATAGTAGAGACTTCACCATTTCTTGTTTCTACAGTGGACTTCGCTGGTCCGATTTGGGTTATATCAGCAACCGGAACTGACAAATCATATAGTTCTTTTCACCACAGCCCTTCATTTATAGCTAGTCACAAGTATGTCAACAGAAAATATTTCGATGGATTTTAGACGATTCGTATCGAGGCATTGTGACACAGTTTACTCAGATAAGCCAAAAGGTAAACCGACATTTCAAGTATTTTTCAAAAATACTGAAGGATTCCAAATTTCAAGATTTTATTGCCTGTAAGAAGATAAACTGGAAATTTTAGAACGTGCTGCATGGTGGGGAGGCTTTTACGAACGTTTAGTGAAGGATTGTTTAAGAAAAATACTTAGAAAAGCCCTATTAAATTTTGACGTGTTGACTACTATTTTGACAGAAGTTGAATATATCATAAATCAAAGACCCTAACTTACCCTTACAATGACTTGGAAAAACCAGACTCTCACACCAGCACTATCTCAACTTTGCTAGAAAAAATCCTAATTGTCCACTTCATTTTATCGAGATGATTGAAAAGAATTCGAATAGAAATTAACTGATGAAAAGACAAGTGTACGAAACCAAACTTTCAGAACATCGCTGGAAAAGCTGGAAGGAACAATATCTACTTAACTTGAGAACGGCCCACCATTCGGTACTCCTAATCCGAGTAAAAAATTAAAGGTTGGAGATGCCGTTTTCTTGGAAAAGTCTACAAAGTTTGAAGTTCTTCAGATAAATAGTTGCAGTAAAATACAAACTAATTGTTTACAATTATTCCTCAGCCCTAAGAAAAAATTGTTTTACAATAAGATTTAAAAGACTTATAAAAGTACTAATGAATCCAAGTTTCTAGTTGAGTGTCCTTGGCAACTAGAATACTCAGAGACGCGTATACCGACTCCTCGCTTACTTCTTAAAACTTCAGGAAAAAAAAAAAAAAAAAGGGGGGGGGGAAGGTTAAAATATCCTTTTACTTAACTCTAAAAATATTTCACAGTTGGTCCCTCTCAAGTTTACAGGAAGCCCC
Organism: Stegodyphus dumicola; assembly: GCF_044657685.1. Taxonomy (NCBI): domain Eukaryota; kingdom Metazoa; phylum Arthropoda; class Arachnida; order Araneae; family Eresidae; genus Stegodyphus; species Stegodyphus dumicola. The sequence goes on from NC_140776.1 coordinate 45,579,821, forward strand.
TACTTTGGCTTGAACTTAAGATAGGAAATAGGAAACTAAACTAATTATAACTAAAACTTAACTAATTGTAACTAATAATTAACTAAATGCTGTACAGAAATAATTAACCAAGTTGGTCCTTATTTAAACCTCACTGGCGAATACTAACAGGCACGTAGCAATACGGCCGAACGAAGTAAGATTGGCTTAAAGCAACGACATCGCCAGAAGGTAGAACACTCTCTAATGAGAACCGAGCTCTTCTACGGAAGTGACTGATACTTCATATTAAACACTGGTTCTACTTGATTTACATAAAACACGATCCTGAAAAGTCATTCTAGCAGGAAGTTGTAGGTGGGAAACAAGAGAATATAGGAAAGGGTTTCAAACTTAAAACTATTAGGAAATAAAAAAAAAAAATAAAAAAAAAAAAAAAAAAAAAAACTTACAAATCTTTGAAAACATCAATCAGTACTTACAAGTGAGTTACAGGAGACTTAACATCCCAAGCTGATAAATCCTAGAAAGCGGAAATACTTCAGAAAAGCGGATAATCTGATATTGTAATACCAATTCAGATTATTTCACGATATTCGGCGGATTAATGGCAGATGGATGCGAAATGCTTCTTTAAAGCCTGCTTTTATAAGCAGTTCTCGTTGACTAATTTTGCATGCTTCAGTGAATAAAAACTGCCGCTAATAACGTGTAAAGAGAAATATTCTGACAAATAACGAATATGTCATTTCTCTTTTAACTGAAAGCCTGACATTCATTTAGGTGACTATAGTTAAAAAAAAAAAGAAATTAGACGCCTCTTAAAACATTTGATTTAATGCAAACATTTATTTGTAAGAATGTCATTCGTTCTTTGAAACATTAACTGACAATTGAAAGCTGCAAAGAATTAATTTGACGTATATATGATTAAATGAAAAACATAAGCATGCGATATTGTACGAAAAAGATCTTAGAGACTTGAGTACTGTACAGTTGAGCTTTATTTATAAAAACAAATTTTTACATCAACATTTAAAAAAGTAAAAACTCGCATAAAAATTTATACAAATTCGAAAAATACGGGAACAAAATATTTCATCTATATACTTTCATACATATACACAAATATTAAAAATGGAACAGATTTAGATCACAATTGCTAAGAAAAAGGCCAACATGATAATACTGACACATGCCGTAAGAAATTTAATCACATTTATTTGTTCAGTTTTTCTCTTAGGTAAGCGACGAGTATCAAGAGCTCCAGTTATTCTGCTATCAGCTGTGATAATAGCATCTCTTGCATGGGGCCAAGCATTGGGACCTTGCAGTCTGTATTGATAAGGTAAGCATGGTCCAAAGAAACAGAAGTAAAACAAAATAGGATCATTGAAGAACATGGATGCGAGGTCTGGCTTGACACCAGCCAGTTCTGCCAATTCGTCCATGAAATTAATCCAGTCCATTTGAATTGTATGGCGAGGGCCACCGAAATATCGTTTTCTCATTTCTTTGTCTTTCTTACGAATATCCTCCATCATCTCCTCCTCAGATGGCAACTGAATTTTACCTGAAATTAGAACAAAGGAATCGGTTTATCTCAAAGTAAGCCGTCATTTTAGATCAAGAACTTGGTTGATGCATTTAATGTATACACACTTGAGTATTTAAAGCGATTTTATGAGCTAGTTAATTAAAGCAGTCAAACTGAACAATAGCATCATATCTTTCAAAGTTTAAATTTTACAACAAGCAATGAAGAAGTGCGAGTTAGTTACGACTAAACTGCGTGAGAATAATTTGCGAAACTTGGTATTTGAGATCAGAATTTAAATTTTAATCCGTCCGTCCATATTCAGAAAAGCAACCCATCTTCAAAGGCAGCATGCAGATTCTAATTTTCTGAATTAAAAGACAAGTAGGATCTAATTTTTATACCTTAAGCAAACACTATGCAAACAAAGAAGAACTAAGGTACACAGCCTCATATTTACGTTGGACATTGAGGAATACCCCCAGAAACTGCCCTGCTAGCCTGCTTATCAAGTATCGGTAAACGAACCCGGAATGGTTTGCTTCATTCATTAAGAGTACTTCGGCATAATGAATTTCATGGTCTGTTAATTGTGTAATAACCTAACGACAATTTAATATACCAAGTATTAAATAATCCTCAGCAAAGATGCGTTTATCATGTAACAAAATCATAAGAAACATGCCACTCAATGCATCAGTGTTACAAATATTTCTCATATAGAAGAAATTCGAAATTTCAAAAACGTTCTCTAATTTCTTGATATTTTTAACAAGTTAAGATAAAAACTATCTACCAGGTTTTACTTACCACTCATGTGCAATGCGAAAACTCTAGATTGTAGTTCGGAGATGGGCATCAGTGGTCCGACGGGTTGGCCAAGTCCTATAACGATCAAGGTTTTGTGCTTCAGTTTAGGAGGGATGGCAAATTTGTAGAGTTCTACTTTATTGTCATCCACCCAAACAATATCTGTACTCAGAAACGGAAAATAGATTTTGTATCCAGTGGCAAGAACGACTTCATCCACGGCAACTTCTTCATTTTCGCCTTCGAAGATCACACCCTTGGCTGTAAACTCCTTAACATCTCCTGCAGAGAAAATCAACACATCTTAAAGTGAAAAAGTTATTGAAATTTTATGTTAAATTAAAAAAAGTCACGCACTCGTGAAAGAACTGTGAAGCTATTTATAAAATTTTTATATGTTCCAAATTTAACACATTGCTTAGAAAATTATATTTAAAAAACTAAGTGCTTATATTGCCAGTATAAATTATGAGAATCTCGAGCAGTTTGCCGAATTAAAATTTAATTGCTGAACATTAGATTTCGTATATTATGGAGCCACTTAATGATTTTGCCCAGGCCACAAACATGAATGTGCAACTGAAAAACATTCTTTGTTGAAGACCAAATACATTTAATCTTACTTTTGCATTTACACTATACATAGGGGAGTTAGGGGGTTTACATTACACATGTGGAGTTTTATGTAATGTTAACCTCTAGCTTCGTATAGCACTTTAGGATATTCCATTTTATTAAATATAGGAGCTAGTTTCATAATTTTTTGAAAAATGTTTACATTTTTAAGTGTAGTTACAATTCCTTGATTTCAGCTGGTATTTTTCAAAGGAAATTTATTCATCCATCATAGCCTAAAACAAGGATTCGGTTTTAGCACAAGAATTTTATCGTGCTAAAACCATCAAAATTGCCAAGTTATTCTTCTGCTACAATTTGCCCCATACTTAAAAATTGTGATATCCTTGGGGAAAATTGTAGCGATAATGATAAAAATGACAATATTTAAGAAACACATTTGGTGACTTATTACTTCGTAGTGGTAATAAATGACACTGTTTAGAGTAAAAATTATGAAGTTTAACCAATCAACATAAAAGTTTTCATCCAAACTAAAATTACTATAAATGATAAGATTGTTTCCTCTCATAAACTTAACGTATGCCTACATTTTGCAAATTAGGCATTGTATCCATTCATAAATATCGCTGTAGATATTACCGAAAATTAAGTATAATCCCTTTTCTATTTCAATTTCCTCTTCATCCCCCATTTTATTTCTTTAATTTCTTTATGGATTTTTTGTTTTGAACTATTCCTTTTCCTTTATATTTTTCGTCCCTTATTAACTATCTCCATTTCTTTTTCCAGTGCTTCTGGTTTGGGTATATCAGTTAGAACGGGAGATATCTCTTCTGCGTCTGCCTAGGTTAGATTGTTTCCGAGGTGAAGCCTTAAGGAAAGGTCCAATCTTTGAAGATGAAAAATCGATTTTTCTATTTTACGAAAGAAATTTCCATAGAATAAAGTAATTTGCACGTTAACATTTAATGAAGAAAATTTAACTACATTACTCAAAATCTCGAGGCAAGTTGTAAAATGGACTTGCCCCGTCGTATGGTTTCGGACATTTGTTGATTCATAAAAATATTGTAATTAGTAAAAATATTACAGTAACACTTTAAATGTAATCCATAAACAAAAGACATAAGTATTTCAAAAAGATTTTTATATTTATCCATTTTAAAAAAGATAAATTAACTAACCTTAAATCGAAATTTACAAAAGATTTCTTTTCCCATTAATTAGCTAAGCTCTCCCGACTCGTTTCGGAGGGGGGGCAAAGAGAGCAACATTTTAAATTTAATGCACACACGCTCTTACAACCGGTTTCGGGAAGTGCATTCACTATGTTTACATAAGAATAAGAATGGTTCCCAAAAATTCGGATGAAAGTTTAAAAACCACCACGTAACGAGCATCTCACTACTTACTCCTATTACAACTAACCTCTAGCTCCTCTACATTTTCAAAAGCAGAAATTCTCGCTTCAGTGTTATTCATAACTAAGCAATATCAAAAAATGTTATGTTATTGCTTAGTTATGAATAACACTTTATTCACTAACTTTATTCAATGTTATTCATAACTAAGCAACATCATAAAAATGTGCAAGATTACTGGAGAATTTAATAAGTTTGTAAACCTGCAATTCATAAAAAAATTTTAAAATAAACAAATGAGGGGGAACTTACGTTAAGAAAATGAGTTATAAATGAATTATTCTAATGTTGTGAATTTGGTATGTAAATATATACACAGTAAAATTTTAACAGAAGCACTGGGCAGGCATGCTTTAATCAATGTTTGTATGAATTAGAATTTAAGTTCATTCTCACATGAAAACTTGCAAATATTTTCCTACTTTCCAGACTTGTATACATTTGTATTCAGATGCAACAAATTCTTAAGATTATTTAACGTGTCTCAGATTTACGCTAATAAAATGGCGTAAATTCTCTCCTACAGATAAAATTAATAAAATTATGTAATAACGTTTCATACTTTGAGAAATTTATTTGGATCCATAGTATTTAAATCTTGAAGATATGGAGATTTTGTTTTGTATTTGGTCCTCGGCGAAATTACCGTATTACTTAGAATTTAAGCCGCAGGAGGATTTTAAAACTGGAAAGAATAATAAAATTTTGAATTCATGCCAAAATATAATTTTTCCTCTTAACAATTTGAATAAAATTTGCGGACGAAATTCAAGTAATATGGCCTGTCATAAATAGCATATCGAATTCTTTAATGCTTATTAAAAGTCTTTACATACAGTTTAAAATAGCTGTCGTGTCAGACACTTTCCTTGTCTTTGACGAGGGAAATTTCGGAATTCCCAATGTTAATGAGGGCGAAAAATCGTTCAGACGGTGGTATAAATATCATAACTGGTTCAAGCCGATCTTCGTTGCTACGTGACAAATACTGGTTTAGGGGTTTTGGCATTTCGAAGCTTTCAACTTCATGCTGACTTGGTACAAGAGTTGAGCAATCGCAGCAAACGCGGGAAAGGTGTAGACATAATCACATGCGAAAATTTAGCTTCTCTACTTGGCTACGTCTTAGACCCAGTCTCGCAGGTGTGAACGGAATTATCGCATTTTGCCTTATACCTCCGACATTTATACCACCGAGGCTTCAAGAGATTTTAATTTCATTATTTTCAACCAGAGTCATCGTCATTATAAGTAAATAATTAACATTTTCTTTAAAACCTGGAGAAAACTGAAGTTATAAGCACTATTTTTTAAAGATATCTTACTCGTATTAATCTTTATGATTTCAAAATCCTCTCTGAAAGGAAATGGATTATAAATTTGTAAATTCAAATCAAGCAAGCTTTTGTTCCTAAAGCATCTGGTATTCAGAGGGGAAAAATAACTATCTTTACCTCGTACTTGAACTGTGCCACTCAGAATCCTGTTCGGCAGGGCGTCATTGACCATAGGATGCTGACCGAAGATATGATGTTCTGGTTTTAGTCTATATAATTCATGGTCAAATCTGTTGTTGATTTCCCTCTCTGCAATGTAGCATACTATGGGATAAGGCACATGATTGAAGAAAATATTGAAAAATCTCTTCATTAGCCATAAATCGAAAGGTCTTCCTTTAGGACCCACTCTGTGGATGATCCAGGCCCCTCTGCGAGTACTTAGATACACCTAGAATAAATAAACATAATTTATAATGTGCAATGGCTGATGACGAGTAAGAATGAACTTTTAGAAAACAGTTATTTGATAAGACGAAGAGTAAAATTATAAGTTTTAGATGTTTTTCTCGAAAGCGAAATGTTTGTTATAATACTGTATTCTTTATTGTAACAGGAAATAACATTCCCATATTTTACTCTGCCTTCGCCGATAATTCAGTACAGTTCTGCGATTCGAAACATTGATTTTTCTTCATACGATGAAATCACGTGAAAGAAGATATCTTTAAGACATTAAGAAGCATCTCTATATTTAAATTTTTGTGGCACTTTATTTGAAGGTGACTATTAGCTTTAGCCAGTGCAATCGTTTCGGTCGCATTGAGCAGTAAATTTTGGCAGCACAATTTTCAGAATTTAGAGAAGCGCAGGGCAGAAGAATTTAGGGCCTGTAAAGATTGCAAAGGCGGCAAATATGACTAGAGTCTTCCCTGGCTATAACTTCCAAGAAAACGTGGAGGAATTTTTTCAAATCTATCTATAGGTATTGGAGGCGCATTCCACAAGAACGATAATTCACTTTTCTTGCTCGGGCATTAAAACTTCAGTTAATAGCTCCTTCGAAAAACAACATAATAATATCATTAAGTAATGCATTTAATGCAAAAACCGATAGTTCACAAGCTGTGACTAATCTGATTAATAAAGATTTCACACATGAATATTTCAGATATCTTAAAGAGATATTTTAAGAGAAATGCATTCGTTAAAGACTTGGTTTAACTTCTTTTTAAATTGAACACAAACACATAATAAAATCTGTACTATTTGTAAAATCAATTGAGCACTTAAGTTCAATTACTGATTCCGATGAACGGATTGGCTGTCTGGCAACTTTCAACTGTAACACGAATTCGAGCCTGTTTTTCTTAAAATGTTGTCTCTGCCCTTACATAGCCCTCGTATACTTTGTCATAATACAGTTCTATCATGAACGGCAGCCAAAAATACTTAAAAATAGCTTTTTTATAATCTAGGAGAATCTATAAATTACTGCGAATTTATCAGTTATACGTACATAGTTCAAAACTATTAATGGATAAAACCAAAAGTTGAAGCTTACTTTTTTACATTGAGAAACAGATTTCGCTAAAAACATGTGATGATAATTATGCTTTTATTTTTCCATGTTAATTTAATAAAAACTTATCCGAGAGGGAAAAAAATGTTCTTTATGCTTTTTACTTCCTTGTAAGAAATAAAGGAAGCATTATAATCGCAAAAAATTTCGTGCATCATATTTCAACAGATATGATTTTCATTGAGATTTTGTTTTGTATTTGGTCTTCGGCGAAATTACCGTATTACTTAGAATTTAAGCCGCAGGAGGATTTTAAAACTGGAAAGAATAAAACAAAAACAAATACAAAACAAATCAATAGAGATATCAATTTTGATTGTTCCCGAATCTATCTCGACGATTTTCTTACGTGCGGTGTGTATGTAAGGATAGAATAAAGGACTCTTTAAAATAAATTGTAAAATGGATTTAAAATGACTTCAGAAGATATATTTTTCGTGACGTCTGTAGGCACTTATGTATACATCTCGCTTGACTAAAAAATTATTAGCCGTCCAACGTTGAAATTTTGTATATGGGGCTGCTGAAACATCTAAATGTTTCACTTCCTTTTATTAGTTCAAATCGATAGTACCAAATGTTTATATTTTATATATATATATATATATGTTTATATTTTATATATATATATATATATATATATATATATATATATATATATATATAAGGGTGTATGTGTGTATATATAATATACACACATACACCCTTATCCGTCTATTATTTTTGCAATCGTTGGTCGCAGACATATACTTCTAATTATAGAACAGTTAAATAATGAAAATATTGATGTTTTGGCAAATCGTTCAGATGGCAATGTCAAATTTAAAAGGAACTAGGTTTCGTTGTTTGTCGCAAATTAATTTTAAACCGGTCTCCCGATTCCGATACTTCTTTTGAGAAAGTTTTATACTCGTTACGAGAAAATAAAAGTGTATGAAGTTTGACTCCCATATGGCAAAAATTGACCGGGATATTTCAGTCCAGAATTTGCAGCTTTTGATGTCATTTTCAACTTGCCTTGAGAAATCGGTTAATTAAGTTAGAATAATTCGAGGAAATGAATTTAAATGAAGTGCATCAAAAAATGTAACTTAATAGGCCATGCAAGGAAGTCATGTAATATCAACATCAGATTTTGTTTTGTAAAGCTTTGGCTTTACAATTATTTTAATAATAAGTTTCGGCTATATATTTATTTTTAGCCTAATCAGGGATAATGCTTATTTTAACCAAATTCTACTCGAAACAACTAAAGCATGCAAATTTAGTATTAAAGCATTCTATAAAAAATATCAGGAAAAAAATCATGTTCCATCTACTTTTACATTATTACTTATATTGTTCTCTTACACTGTACTTATTACTGTTAACATCTCATCCAACTAGCGCAGCTCATTTCATCGAAGTAGGAATTTACCGCATAACAGAAGTAAACAGAAATTTTCCGATTTTTTGTTTAAGTATATTAGATTCCGATTTCTATCCACTAGATTGTTTTGCAATAATTCAGTATTAAGTACATGTTAACCTTTATTTATACTAATAAACAATTTCTCGGATAAATTTAACATCCAACAGCTTTCAGATTTGTTCATGAACGTTTCCAGCGTTCAAAATCTACCAACGATATTCTATACAGCAGCCTTAATGTTGAATTTCTAGTTCATCGATAATTCTCATGTCTTAATTTTGTGAAATAAATCTAAATTCATAAAAATAATTCACATATAGTAAATGAGATTGCCAGACTCGGCCACAATGTCAATATACAGTGTTTATTCAGAAATAAAGATATACCTATTCAGACATGACATTTTTATAAATAAAATCTACATTTCTTTCCTTTTCAAGTAAAAGGTAAAACTTCGTAATTGAGAATTATATTTAAATTTATAAACATAAAAAGTTTAATACTTTATTACTCATTAAAATACAGTACTCAAATATCTTGAAATGCCTTTCAGTAGATTTCGAAAGAAATTAAATAACCATTTACAGTGGCTTATATTGCTTATATTTGTTTTTAGACATTTGCGTTTTTTAGATTTATTCGGAAATATTAGTTATTAAATATTAAAGAAATGACTTTCAAATATACGACTGATCACTTTCACTTTGAACAAGCAGTTTATATTTATGTGTGTGATGTGTGTGTGAATATGGCAAAGCCTCGAGGGCTATCTGCCTAAGAGGAGGGATGCCTTCGTGGAGGACTTTCTAAGGGAAACTGGCTCGTATACACGTTACACATGGGGAAAACCACGAAAACGCCCATGCAGCCAGCCCGTTCGCGGGATTCGAACCTCGGACCGAACTACCAGTGTTCAGCGACTTTACCGCTCGGCCGCTGGTGGGCCCAGTTTATATTTAATCTTATTTTTTCGGTAAGAAAATTTGTTACATTCCTCAGTGAGAATTGTGCTTAACGCAGTTTTCGAAGGAATGTCATGTTTACTTATTCTATTCTCCAACTCGCCTCAATCATGTTCCATGAGATTAACCCCGAAAAATCTGGATGCGTTTTGATAATTTCAGGAACACAAAAGTAATAATCAGAATGGTTCCATTTGAGGCTATAATTATATGGAACGTAATTTTCTGTGCATTTTTAGTAGTCGTTGTATATAGTTTGCAAATAAACCCAACATCACAGGATTCGTCTAAGAAACCCTCCTGAACAGCTCCCAAGCCTCCGGTCTGCTTTCAAGAGGCAAAGTACACCAAACATCTTCTCCGACAAATACACCTCATCTGGAGGATATACAGGGTGATTCTAAATTGTTTTTACAAATTAAGGGGAGTGATAGTACTCATCCAGATCAACGATAATTATCATGGAACATAGGGTCGCATTCCACTCTGAGAGGCAGAGAAGAGGAATATTAGAATTTCAACCTGAAATTACAGTGTTGGGAGAGCGAAGGAACGAGATCAAAAGTTGCACAACCAGTTTAGTGAAAAATTCACAGAGAGTGCACAAAACGGATAAAACCGAAAACTTGGCTTTCGAGTGTTAATTCGAGCTCGGACTTTGATGGCAAATACTCAGATGCACATCTTTAGTTGGCAATATCTCAACCTCGCAAACGATTGCAATAAGTTAACTATATAATCAAGGGTTGAATTTTATCAACTAATTACAACTTCCGCCGTGTGCCGGGATTAGCATGGAAAGTTCATTCCGTGTTCCGGCTGTCAGAACTTCATATCCCATAGTAGGGCGCTTCAAGTAGAATGAGCGCAGTATAGCAAGTCCAGGAGGACAGGATAGAAGATGGCGAAGGGGAAAAACACTACTACCTTGATATTCGATATCAAGGTAGCAGTTTTCCACCTAATAGATAATTCCTCCTTAATTAAACTTGTTGCAATCGTTTGCGAGGTTGAGACCTTGCTAAGTTGTGCACTCTGAGTTTTTCACTAAACTGATTGTGAAACTTTTGGTCTTTTTCATTCGCTCTCCCAATACTGTTGTAAGTTCAGGTTGAAATTTAAATATTCCTCTTTTCTGTCTCTCAGAGTAGAATGCGACACTGTGTTCCATGGTAATTATTGCTCATCTTGATAAGTTCTTTCACCCTTCTTAATTTGTAAAAACAATTTAGAATCACCCTGTATATAATAGCGGATTTCACAAAGATTAGGCCCTAAACGGGGATCTCTAAGTTACTGGTAAGAGCAGGGAAAAATACCTCTTGCAGTAACCGAGTATACCGACAGAAGTATCAAAGGCTATATTTTTAGGACTGTTATCCTGATAGAACTTGAACATATTTTTCTTTCTGTTTTCTTGCAGATGTTTTTAAGATTTTTACTAAGAGTATACATTTATACAGATGCTTATTATTTTTTATAAAAAGTAAATTTCAAATCCCAGAGACAGCGAAACATACCCAAACTGTTCTGCTACCCCCTTCATGCTTACAGTTAGCAATAGCTTGTCGAATTCAAACTTTCATTCGTCTTTCATCTCAAAGCAATTCGCCGATCGGATTTTAATATATTAGATTTTAACTCATCTGTAAATATATTTCAATTGATAATTCTTTGCTTGGAATGGATTAACGCCAGGTCTATTTTAATTTTCTTGTTGAAGAATTTTCTTGATGATCGCCCTTGTCATTATGCTCTAATGATTCTCCTAATATTTCCGGGGTTAATTTTTATTGCAAGCCGTTTTTGCAAATCCGCTACGCGTTTTACAGCATTAAATTTTGGATTTTAATTTTTAGGTGATAAATTTCAGATTGCTTGGTGTTAGCTTGGAATGTCGTTCAGACTCTAGTACATACTCGGCAGGTACATGCAGTTTCTATCGTTTTAATACATCAAAGATAGCTTAACGCTTTGCATCAAGGAGTTTTTTGAATACTTGGAGAACTTTTATAGTCTTCAAAATCGCGAAGAGTTAAATTTCGAACAGAACTTGTTAATTTGTAACGTATCAGTCTGTTCACTTCAGATACAAAACTAGCAAATATGTTAATATATTTTGTTCAACAAGTAAATCTCAAAACTCGGACGATAATTATAATTCTTAGGATGTATTTTAATTTAAAACAAAAATTTAAACAAGAAGCATTGTCTACCAAAATATTTCACCAAAAATTTTGAATGTCCAAATTACGGTGTTTCTAATTAACACTTCAGAAATATTTTAGTGCAAAAACCATCCGTATTAATTTTGTATGAAGGAAAGATCAATGTAAAGAAAAAATATATTAGGAAAACTTTTGAAATTATGTTTTAATACTTTTCGTACAAGATTTATGCAAATAAATTTTAAAAATGCAAGTGTCCGAAAACAAATACGAGCCAGTAATTATTTTACCGTATTTACGAAAGCATGGATTTGCTATTATCCCCTCACTTAAAAAATAGTCTGTATGAGAAACATTAAAATTAAGGTTGTGACGTTACTGAGCTGATACGATGCGTCACTGTCTCGAGTGTAAGAAAGAGAAATATTTGACCTTGAAAGACTATGATCTTGTCTGTCTACTGACCCTCAAGCTACAACTAGACATTCTTCCGACATTTTCTAGCAATATTTCACAGGAAGTGTCGGAATACGACCTTCGCTTCTGAATTTCAAACAATTCTTTCAAATAAAACTCAGCTTAATAGCTACTCCAAAGGCGCAGTTCTCGAAAAAAAGCGTGTCGTGACATCTGTACAATCAAAATGTTCATTGAAAGTTTTATTATACCACCGAGTCCCCACGATTGGTCATTTTAGACTATTCATAGGAACTGAATGTACTGGTAGTCTACATCACAAAGCAAATAATTTTGCAGGACATTCCGGATATTTTCCGATACGCTACCACACACAGTAACAAGCTATTCTATTGCCAATTAAAACATTGATCAATGCAGACGAAAACAATTTTTGTATTAGGTCCCTTTAAAAGTATGGCACTTTTGATCATGTGACATATTTCGATATCAGTTTTGCAATTAACCAAAACGTACCAAATTTAAAGCTACATATGGCCCTTTTACGATGTAAGTTCCCATTTGTAAGATTTTAATACTAAAACTTATTTTAGAAAAGAAAGATAATTAGTAGCACATAAAACTGACATTGAAAGGAAAAATTATAAAATTAATCAATAAATTACAATTTAGAGATCACATAAAAGTGATACAGTCATTAAATACAGATTCCCGAATTTTACTTTTTTTTCAAATGGAAATTCGAAACCAATGATTCTGAATTAAATGCTTTTATAAAATAAACACCTTTTAAAAATCTGCATTCATAGTGTTGGCAAGAGCCTGACCTTGGAAGTAACTACAACAAATCTGGACATATTGTAGCGCATCTGAAAATTTAAGCTGAATCTTCATCAGTTATTCTTCGAATTTCAAGGAACTCGAATTTTCCAGTTCAATGTCCCTATTAGTATTTTTACATTTTCCCCTTACTTGGCCTGCATTTTTCAACTATTTTGGGAAAAGACTTGTTATTCAGAGTAAACAAAAAATTTTCCTTCCCTCAGGTAAAAGAGCAATACGAACACAATAAAAAGATGTTAGTTGTTTAAAGATACGTCAGTAAGGATCTGAGAATTGTTAAGAGAGTTCTCATTTCTTTCACCATAACATGCATATAAATAAACATGCAAATTTATTTCAACTTTGCGTAAGCAAAAACAAATTCTCAAAATATTATTGCCAGAACATACAAAATAAAGAATAGAATACTTCAGTTTTTGAAATAGTCAAATTTCATATCTGTTTCGCTTCCATTATTAAATTTAACAAAAATTTACTAAACAGTAAGATTTAAATAGATTGGCTCAGATTAAAAGAAATGCGCTTTTGAGATAAAATACTGTCTTCATACAGCGCATAAGAAGTAGAAATTTGAGCTGTATGTAACATAGTCTTTAGTTAAATTTAAAAAGGAATCCGTATACTTCAATTAAATATCATGACACTGCAGTGTTTAAAAATATGAACTGTTGAAACTACACATATATTAACTCTAGTGGCGTTAATGTCAACACGTATCCGATCTTAAAATTTAAACTAAAGTGCACTTAACATGTTTCTTCCAACTAGAACCTGCATTAGGTTGAACTTTGTGTTTTCAGCCACCATCTCTATCAAAGCTTTCAGTGGTGAGTATGGCGTTGTAAAGCTGCTTCGATTTATGCTATATTTTAAAACATGTTGAAACAGCCTGATCTCACAGCATAAATTATAACTAAAACAATGTGTTACACCGATTTACCAGGCAGAATATTTTGTACCTTCTACAGAACAGGAGTGCAAACTCGCTTTGGGAAAAATGAATTGACCAACAGAAATTCTCAGAAATATTTTGCTACAAAAATGAGCTACATTAGATTCTTTAAGTAGTATAATGTCTAGAGAAGACTGCTTTAGAATTTCTAGTACCGTGTAGAGAATTTTAGAAAAATTAGTTCACATTCCTCTTATGTGGCTAAAGGCAGCGAGACATTTTAATGCCTAGTTCATCTCGTCCGATTGGAAATTAACCTGTCAAACAGTTCATCTGATTCAAGCGAAAAATAAGCTATAGCACAACAAGAAAGAACAGAAATTTAAATTTTAGGTAAGAAATATTCCCCATATAATTTATAATATCTTACACTGTATTCCTGCAGTGGATTAGTTTGCAATAATTCAGTATTCAGTACTCGTAAATACATTTTAACATTTTGATAAACAGTGTCTAAGATAAACTCAGCACCTAACAACTTTCGAATTCATGAACGTTTCTTCAAAATTATTCACGATATTCTATACAGCTGCCTAAGTGCTGAATTTCAAGCTATCGATAATTCTTAGGTAGTATTCTTAATGTCAGAAAATAAATCCAAATTCATAAAAATAATTTAAATTCATTGAATGTGATGACAAATCCAAGCCACAGCGTAACAGTGTTCACTTAGGAATAGAGATATGCCTATTCAGAAATGACAGTAAGAAAGCAAACGTTTTCCAAGCCTAGTGGACTAGCGTTCGAAAGCAAGTTTTACTGTATATACTTTTGACACTATGTTTATATTAAGATCTGGTCACAGTTTAAAGCATTTCAAGTTTCGTTTTTCTGTTTTCACATTTAGTCAAACCCACTGAATAGGAAAAAAACTAAAAATATTTTTCCATGATTCTATTTTTAAATATAACTGACAAATTCTGTAGAAGATTGACAATGCACATTAGAAAATTTGTTGAAAATTGTTTACACAATACTTTTTTTTATATGAGAGAGTAAGTTGGTAAGGATTATTAGAGTAAAATATATTTATTTAAACCTCTCAAGTTAATTTAGTTTTGAATTCGCTTGTTACAAATTATTATTATATAGTTACTTCGGTAGAAATCATTTTAATGAGAAATAATTCAAACGGTAGCCATGTAAATCGCAATAGTCTGAATATTTTAATACTAGAGGAAAAACTCCAGTCACTGAATCGTGGGTTCAATGGACCGAAACTTCAGATAATTTTTCAAGGGTAAGGATGTTTCATGCGCTTGACCCCATTTTTTTTGTCTTAATTTACTTCCGTGTGCTCACTGAAACGTGCAATGGAGAAAATATGCCTGACGAGAGAGAAACCTGTATTTTAGAAATGAACATTAGCTCTCAATACATTTCGATAGGAAAATTTCATTAATGAAAACAGGGATGACTGAATAATAAAGAAATCATAGTATTAAATATATTAAAATTTAACAAACTTCTGTGAAGTCCATTTCATACTCAATGTTTTTATTTGATAACCATGCTTAAGTGAATTTTCAGGATTTATTTACAAAAATTGCCATTTTACATAAAGGATTTAATTATTTGATTACAGAAAAATACATTAGGTTTAATTCAATAATTCAAACTATAGGACAGTTAGAATCTGGGCGCAGCCCGTCTCATCTAGTGAACTTAAGTTCATTTTATAGCCTAAAATAAGCTGCACAGCTATGGGAAGGTATACATTCACGAAACATTTCCCAAAGGTTTATTATCTACATTACCTCGAACATTAATACAGTGAACACAAGTTGATTTTTCATCCTATTACAATGAAGTTGGAGTTAGAACAACCATTAGCTGTTGTTATTTTAATAAACGAGCTCACGTATTTAATGGGAAAGAATATAAATTTCAGTTTTTCAAGATACAGATTTCGTATAAAAAGATTGAATTATTTTACTTGGAATATTCACCAAGGATCAGCATTAATTTATGCAATTAATTAGAGTCTAAAAATACCAAGTATTCAAACCTTTCTTAGAATGCATTCGAAATAAATTAGAGATTTAAGATGCCTTGAAGAGTCATTATGTTATTTTGAAGCAGGAGACATGAATTTTCAGTGCCCTTGTAGGTTCTCGAACCCTGTTCACTGCGGAAAAAAAGGGACAACTCTACATCTCCTGTTCTACTGGGCCGATGGATGAAATTCAACTTGCGTTTTTCATGTCTCGAAAGAGCGACTTAAGATATTTATTAGATTTATATATAGCATCGTTCTAATATAGGTATTTTAACACAAAATCGGACTTTCCCGAAGTAATATACCAATTGTTTTTCCATATTTCAATTCTACGACTCAAATTACGTCAAACTACCAAGTTTTGTAAAGTCGCACGAGTAGTTTTTAAAAAATTAGCTCTCAAAATTTTAGCTCCTCAATGTTAATTGACTTTGGTACATATTTATTAATCTCTTTTTATTATACTTATTTGATTTTTCCTTTCACATTTCGAAATTTAGGTTCATTCCAAATAAAATTCACTCATTTTTTAAATTTGTAATTTTAAATAATTTTTATAAATTTTTCAAAATATTTTTGAATAATGTATAAAAATCATATTAAAGTAGACGTATTCCTAAGCATACCTGCAAAAAGTTAGATTTTTGTTCAAAATTTCCGAAGATATACGTTAATTTATATATTGGCTCGTTTTGAAATTTGGCATATTTGTTGAAAGCGATAAAACATCAAATATGGTTTAGACTAGACACTTTGATAAAATTATTTGGAAATAGAAACGATGTGATTTTTTTTCCGCTCGTGCACAATGTAAAAAGGTAGGAAACGAGGTAAGTTTCTTTCCGCTCCGCCATCATGGAAGGGAAAGGAAAATTGGTTGCCAGATATTAAGAAGTTCGCCACGTGAATTATTCTAGGCGCAAACTGAAAAAGTTTCGCCAAGTACAATTTTTGAATTTCTCCGTAAATTTCGCGCCAAATTTTACAAAATTTAATGTGTAGGCATAATAAGTCGTAGAATCTAAATATGGAAAAATTGCTATGTTATTTCAGAAAAAGTCCGATTTTATGTCAAAATACCTATGTTAGAACAATGCTATATATAAATGTAATATATATCCTAAGTAGTGCTTTCTAGACATGAAAAAAACACAATTTGAATTTTGTCAATCGGCCCAGTAGAACGGGAGATGTAGAACTGTAACCCTTTTTTTTTTGCGCAGTGTACCTTCTCGCATACGCGTAGAGTATGCTTCTAATTACACCCCAAGAAATTTCCAGGTAATTTATTAAATAGTTATTTAAACGGATTCAAATTGCGAGGGAGTTTTCGCCAAGATCTTAGCAATTTCAAATTAATGCATATGATTGGTATATTTTCTATCCAAGTTTCAGTATTTATATGCTCAGAGTTATTTTTCCTTAAATATAGCGGACTTTTATTCATACCAAAATTTGAATTGGCTACAGCGAGGATTTTAACGAAATATGACTAATCGCCTAAACAAAATAGAAAAAACAATTTAAGGATAAACACCTTTTTATTTTTCCTGAATTTCCGATCTAATAACATTATATTGTTGAAAATAAACAATTTAATACGAAATTGTTCAGGAATTTTCTTCGTCAGCTGTAGCTTAACATCTGAGCTAGAATGATTTATTTGGAAAACTAACATTGAAAATTGAGGAATATCGTATACAATACTACTACTTAAAGTACAAGTATTCTGAAGCTGGTAGATTTCTTAACTATCAGTGCATGAAACTAATAACTAATTTCAAGCCATACAGTTGAAAGAACAAAATCATGTTAAGAATCAGTGCGGATTTTGCTTTTCAGGCGTTAAAAAAAGTTGTCATGGAAGAAGGAATAAACCATTTAGCCTTTATGCTACTTTTAATTACTAGATATAGAAAATCAGTTCAGTCGTTTTTAAATAATTAAGAAATATATGTTTAAATATTACCAGCAGAAAGATGCATATTAACCGTGGCTTTAAAATAGATAAAGGGCTAAAGATAAATAACCCGCCTTCATTATATTTGAATTAAAAAAACCTTGAGGTAAGAAAATTTTCGCTATGAATGGCATTGGAGCCGATCCTTCAGTTATTGTCAGTGAATGTTTTACACATTGGATCAAAGATTTATTCAAAAATCTTAGAAGGAAGTTGGTAGTAATCTTGGCAAATGTTATTTATCTCGTAATTTCGTGAAACTTAATACCTAAGAGTCTGAAAACAAATTTAAAGATTTTAGCAAACAGGTGGGCTATTAAAACAATGAATTGGATGTATTTAGTAATTTAGGAAAAGAAATATCGGTTGATCCTTGAATTTCCTTATGAATGACGATCAGTATTCGTCTTTGATGACCATCTGTTGAAAAACGCTACGGCTAATAGAATGTATTGAAAACCGCCAACTTCTTGGAAGTATCATCGCTGATGCCGAAAATCTCAAAGACAGCTGAAAGAATCGCATTGCACGAAGCCTCAATACACAGAACGAGTCATCTTAAACGTACACAACGCCCCTTCCACTTGAGCAGGCATGTCAAACTCAGTATCTGAAGTGGGCCAAAATAGTCAGCGTACACTATTGCAGGCCGCAATAGAAAAGCAATTTTCATACTTAATGGCGTATTTAAAAAGTGAGTAAACAGAGGAATCGTATGTAATACTGTAACACTTAAAAAATAGAGCATCAGGAAATTCGTACAAAAGATTGACACCTATTTTTTCCAATGCCGGATTTGTTTCCTGCAATCAGCTTTCGAATATCTGAAAACTTGCTACTCGCACTAGTGATTTTCAAACAGAGTTCAGACAGATATCTGTTAACCTAAATTTCGCTGAACCTAAATTTCGCTTGTTCCTTTTCATTAATGAAAAATTCGTTTATATTGATAAGTGTGATTGAACATGGAAATCACCATTGAATTTTTACTTTACAACTGAGTCGAACTGAATTTCTCTCAATTCCATTTTAACTATAAGAAATTTTTTAAATCACGGAGAGGATATGGCTTATCTTTCATGTTTTTAATAGACTTAATGACACTAAATGGGCTGGCACTTTCTAAATGTCAGTTGAGAAAATGTTAATGTAAAAGAACCTTTTCATTCATCCTTTTTTAGTAACCGAGGTTATACGTATATGTGTCTTTGATATTCAGTTTAATTCCTTTTTTTTTATTAATGTATTATAACTATACCCTTTGTTATTTTCTCGGGAGGGAGCTGAGGGCCACATGCGACCCTCAAGTTTGACATGCCTACTTTTGGACATCTGCTGAGTTACCCTTATCAGTATCTTTAACGTTCTCGCGGGTATTCATTCTCTACATTTAGCGGCTCACAGAGAAAGCCCCCGGGTTCTTCCTATCACAACACCAAACAGATTTGTTAATATTGTCGGCCACATTGCCTCCAGAGCTTTTCCGTGTCAGCAAAATAGCTTCAGTAAATTAGTATTTCCAATAATACAGTGTCAACATATTTCCCATATAATATCTTCTAACTAGTTAAACACTATGCAATACCTTCAGTTGCATTAATATATTTTATATAATTACTTCCGTTTTTTGGCGTATTTTTCCTGTATAATTTTAGCTTCATCATTTATTTTCAGATTATAATAATTTGCAGTAGCGCATCATCTGAATCTGAAGTTTTCCCATGCATAACCTGCATTAGTGTTTGCATATTGTAAATCAGCACACATGCACTTACATTCTTGTATAAGCTAATGTGCAATTCTTTACAATCGCAGTACATAAATATTTGTACTTATTTCACCTGGTCCCTGCGTATGCACCTTGCCTTTACTGTATTTGTATGCTTTACATTTACTGTAATAGTGAAAAATACCTAAAATATTTCATTAAAAGAACTATAATATACTGCAGAGTTGCAAAGCTTATTGTAATTTAGTATTTACAACATTTTTTTAAATTCAATTATTTAACTTTTGATAAATATAACTATGCGCATGTTATACTATACAAAGTTACTATGTGCAACATGATTTTTTTTTTCATTAGTTCGGTGTCCCCTTGCAGGTAATAGTAAGTAACTTGTTCTCAATATAAGCAGTCATTAAAATTCTCCACTAAATCAGTAGCAGGGTCATTATCATGTAGTTTTCTTCCTTGTTCCAGTCCTTCTTTCTGTATTTACCTCACCCGACATTATCAAGACCCGAACAACATATTGCTATGTTCTACTTTATTTTATCGAACGGAATCAACAGCCGCCCAAGTAGTGGCTACTGCGGTACCGAAGGGCCCGGTTCGAATTCCGAAGAAAGAATAGATGTTTGTAAATGTATAGAGTCTTCGCGGCTTAAGGGCATTATAAATATAGGGCGATCCAAAAGTTCTCATGTGGTTTGGTGGTAGGGAAGAGGGCTGGGGCGGACCTTCCACCCCCTTCCTAGGTGCTTTTCCTCAAATTTGGAGTGGAGTAGAAGTCCAACCTCCTTGAGGCTCTGGCAACCATTCTTCCATCAAATTCACGGACAAGACAACAACGGACCCAACAGGTTAATGAGCACCTTACCCAGTGCATCAGCTATTCTTTCGATTGCGAAGACAAAGTGCGTGGATAAATTATCAAATCTTACCACTCGAAACTAAAGATCCAAACATACTTTTAAGTCGTATTTTATATAAAAGCACATATGGACTATTTTTCTTGGAATTTACTTTATAATCTCGAGGTGTAAACGACCATTCATTAACTTAAATTTTATTTTAATTAAGTGGATCGCAGATCTCTACGTCATTCACCTTGCATGCCATTCAGAATTTATTTTACAAAGTCATACACATAAAACCCGCGCATAAATTTTAGAAAAATTTAAAGGTGATAGGAAAGTTTTTAGCTCTGACATGAATTCAAAATCTCAAAAGATGAAATCTTAATATTCTTTCTTAGATGAGTCGAATACTTGAGAATAAAACTTGTCTCAGGACCTATTTTAATAATCAGGGATTTAAAATTGCAATTGTTAACTTCCCAGTTCAATTGAGATAAAGTGGACATTATGTCAGTTGCACGCCTTAATGATTCCATTTCTCGTAAGCACTTTAAAAGACTCAGTTATTGCAATGAAGTGCTTTTCACCACGGCAAACAATAGATTTCGGAAAATGAGTTACTACTTCCCAAGTAAAAGAATAAAGCATTAAAAAATACAGAATTTATCATCTGAAGGTGTAGAAACATGCTTTGGAAATACAATATTTTGTTAAATTTTTGAAGTCTTTTCAGCTCTGAACACATTTAGTCTTAATGCTACCGAAAATATTAACAGCTGCTGTCACTATATAGTCTTTGAAATCCGTTAAAAAAGTAACCTGACGCTCATTTGAAATTTCCTGAGCTATCACATTACGTTGATCGATTAAGGCAAAAGCATATAGGCAGTTGAGTTATTCTTAACTGCGTATAGGTGGATGCTTTCTTGGAGGACTTTCTCGCTCGCATCCAAGTTACACATGGGTCAACTCCCATGCAGTTCAGCGATTCAAGCCCGAGTCGAAATACCAGTGTTCAACGATTCTACCTAGTGCAGCCGCTGGGGTCTTTAAGCAATCAAAGCAAGTATGATAATACCTATAGTGGAGGAAAAAGGCATTTGAACAATAAAAATTTATGAAATAATTTTATTGCAAATGGCGTAAATTAAATGTTTATATAGCAACTAATTGAAAATGGCTTATGTAATAATGAACAACTATCACAAAATTTTGTCCCCGATAAACGAAATTACATCCGTTGTCAGAAAAGTTCCAGGACAAATTTTATTTCTGAGTTTGCAATATTAAAAAGGAACAAATGTTTTCATGTTGTCTGGTATATATTCGTAATTGACATGACCTTGCGCATGTTTACGCTCAAGCTTACTAGGAGGCAGGGCTGTGCTTAGCAACACACTATTCGGAATGTCGACTTATTCTTTAAGGTCATACAATGGATGCTGATTATGAGCAAAGAGTGAACATAAAGTTCTGCGTTATGCTTATGGTTCTGCGTTATGCTGCACTAATGAAACTTATAACATGATTAATGAAGCAGATGCAAGCGAGGCACTTTCAAAAAGCCGTGTTTTCGAGTGGCACAAAGGATTTTGTGAAGGCAGAGATTCATTGCAAGACGATGCCAGGAGCTGTTCGCCCGTCTATAACACATATCGATGCAAACGTGGAGCGTGTAAGGTAGTTATTGCAAGAATACCGTCGTGCAACTATGCGTATGATACCAGAAGAATGAATTTTAATCATGATGTGCCTCATAATATTTTACGCGAAAATTTAGGGAAACAAACTTCAATGCAAGAATCGTCCCTCACTCACTGACAAATGAACAGAAAGAGGAAAGACTAAGAATATCTGTTGCATTATTGGACACATGTGATCCCACATTTATGTTACAGAATATTGTGATTTTTTCTTGTTTTCGTGAGTGAAAAGGTGACTGAAAGAAAGCTTCATCATGATTATTGCAGACATCCAACGGACTGTGACAAATCAGCTTGCGACCATCGGAGTTCAAAATTTCCCTGCTTGCTTCCAAGACCTCCAGAAACGTTGGCAGTTGCGTGTAGATAGCCAAAGGTACTTCTTTGATAGCAGCTAGGATAAATACTTTATAAATGCAATTCTCTACGATCTTTATCCTGGAACTTTTTTGACAAAGGATGTATGCAAATTTCCAAAGGCAGAAAAGCGTTTTGAACAACCAATGAAAAAGGTGGCAACTTGCTTAAGTACTAAAAGTAAAAGAAAAATTCAATTTGTTTTAGAATATTCTATTATTCAAATTCCTTTTTTATTATAAATTTAGGACTTTGAAATGTGTGGTAAGCAGAATGAGTTGACTGTAGTAATGCGCGATAGAATTGTAAATTTAAGAAATAATGGCTCTACTTGTCGTGAAATAGCAAACATTTTGCGATCAACTGTTTACTATATGTTTAAATAAACATAAATCGACTAGGAGTATCAAAGAGAAAGAGAGCAAGGCAGCCAAAATGTTCTTACAGCAAGAGAAAGAATAATTGAGAAATCAGTTACAAAAATCACCTTTTAGTAATGTAAAAATATCTAATGCCCTTGTTAAAGTGCTTATTAAAAAGTAAGAAATTACCTACATAAATTCAAATAGAAAGAAGTGCAAGGAAAAAACCGTATATAAGTGAAATTAATCCTAAGAAAAGGCTTCATTTTGTAAAATAATACAATAAATTAGCCCTTAGAATTTTTGGATAAACACTTTTCACTGATGAAAGTAAATTTTGTTTATTTGGATCCGATGGAAACAAAACTGTTTGGAGAAAAAATAAAACGGCTCTAATTCTAAAACTGTATGTGCAGCTGTAAAGCATGGTGGCGGAAGTATTATAGTATGGAGTAATATGAACTGGAATGGAACTGAAAATTTGACTACAATTGAGAGGTACTGAGAGATTATTTTATTTCAAAGTATGTCAAAATTGGGTATTAAAGAAGACTTCTAATTCCAAGAAGACAGTTACCCTAAACATGCAGATAGGATTGCAAAAGAATTGCTGTTCTGTAAAGTTCCCCAAAGACTGAACATTCCATTCCAATCACCTGATCTCAACTCGATTCATAATTTGTGGTATTTTTTTGGATCAAGAAGCTACAAAACAAATTTTCAAATAAAAATGAATTCAAAAATATTCTTTTGAAAAAACAGGAATATATATCGTCAAATCTAACTAAAAATTAGAATCAATGCCAAGAATACTACAGGCTGTTTAGAATTTTTATGAAGTATTAAATTTTTAGTGTTGGTTTCATAGAATTTTAAGTTATAATTATTTAGTTCAAATACTTTTTCTCCTTTAATATTTGCATATCTTGATATTTGTGAGTTATGGGTGAAAACACCATTTTTTTATTGATTACCTAAGTTATGTAAACTATCTAGCTAGTATGTAAGAATTTACTTTTACACCATTTGCAATAAAATTATTACATAAACTTGTATTATTCAAATACTTTTTTTCCTACATTTGCCCGTATTTTTAGGTCGAAATGCCAAAATTTGATTTAATGTAAAGTTTACCTGTGAAAGTTTTAAAGACCTCAGTAGTTTGGACTTCTGCTGAGGTATTTAAAACTTTTACATGTAAACTTTAGGAATCAATGTAGGTAGAATTACTAAATTTTTGTGCTTGGCTTTTGAATTTAGATTTTCCTTTAGGTCGGATTATGCAAAATTTTCCTTTTGCATTATCGGACGAAACTCTTTATGTATTAGAAAGTTGCAATATTAGTCACTATTTGTAGAATGTTTCCAAAAAACAAACCCCAAATCGGTAGATTTACTAGAGTTTCTCCGTTTCGTTGGAAAGGAATTTGAAACGAAAATAGGCAGACAAAGCCACAGAAAAGTATTCTGCACGTAACAGCTCATACTGGTAATAAGTACGTTAAACCCCGACTAATACACTTCGGAATAGAGATAGCTATTTTAAAGCTGGAGGTTTATGATTTTACATTTTAAATTTCCGCTATTTCTCCTTTCGGCTGTTGAAATTGCTACAGAATTGAATTTTTATTAAAAATTTTTATTAAAATTCACCGACTAAGTCCCAAAGTATAATTTCACAAATATTCATTAAAGGAGCAGACTTAACTATTAAAAGGTACTTACAAGTTACTTGAAACAGTTTTATGTAAAACTATGTGATAGTTTTTAAAAAATATCACAATCAATATTTCAAAGGAGTTTTCAAGGAGTTTCATGTGCTCGATAAGCAGATGAAATAAAATTCGTACATCAATTCTAGTTACCTGATGTTTTTTTTTTTTTACACCATGCTTAAGGAAAAGAGATCCAGAAGCTTATGCTAATTTTGGTTTGGTTTATGTGATTACGGCAAAGCCTCGAGGGTATTTGCCTAAGGGGAGAGATGCCTTCGTGAATCACTTTCTAAGGGAAACTGGTATACAAGTTAGACGTGCGGAAAACCACGAAAACGCTCATGCAGCCAGCCCGTTCGTGGGGTTAAAATCTCGGACAGAACTACTAGTGTGCAGCGACTTTGGAAACTCAAAATAAAGTACTTTATGCTCAACTACTAAAAATACAAACTATAAACATCTGGCTAAAGTAAATATCCAATTGATCAGTGTTTTGTCAACTTTGTCATATTTTAGCTCGGATGTATCAAGATTGTTTTGCTTTTGTTTGCCGCCAATCCATTCCCCTTTATATTGCACACTTTTAGCACTGTTATGTCTATTAACTTTTCAATGCATTGTGATTGTGTATGAAAATTGCATTTTATGATATTAAAACTACTCTACTGGACAGGAAATGCAAAACGAAATAAACCCGAGACAAAGAAGGCTACACGAGGGAGTGATATTTTGCACTTGCATTACAACACTTCGTGTCTCTGTCTTGAAGTTAGTCATGGAAATCTGAAAAACGAGGGAATCTAGAAACTACAAATACATGAAAAAAGGTTTTATTAAAAAGAAGAAATTTGCTGTGTATAGTTTTGTATAATAAAATTTAAATTTTGTTAAGTTTTAAGAAACTAGGAACGTTCTTTGCGGTCGCTATGATTCAAACTTATGTTCGTGCTGAAACTCAATCTTAAATTTTTTTTTCAAAGTCGGAGAAAATCTGCCATATGGTAATGTATCAATGAATTTGCTTGCAATTTGGAAGAAGCTGCACGATTATCAATAAAGTAACTGACACTTAGATAAAAGTTTACAATTGGATGCCCCGTTTTTTTAACGATCCTTTTTTAACACCAAGATCGGCGCCAGGAAGGTACGATTTCAAGACGTCAAAAAAACAAAATGAGAAGTTAAGGAATTGCACAAACTCGGTGTCCATGTACACATCGATCTCTTTTCGCTTAAATAAAATCGGAGAATTACACAAACTAGGCACTGCGCACTGTCTTAACCGTTTGAGTCCGGTTCACTTGTTTTGTATAGAGAATGCGAAGACGCTGCTGTTGGTTACTATACTTTGCGGAATTATTGAGAGCAGTTGTAGTGATATCAGTAGCAGTTGTTTTATAGGAACTGGAAAATGTTTTCATTTTTTTTTTACCAAGTGTTACATTGATAATTACGAAAATAACCCATGTCAAGTTCTGATTCATTTGAAAGTGACTATGTTATGAGAAGTGATAATGAAGAGTATAGTAATGACCTTGAAAGTGATAGTGGAAGTGACATCATCTTTCGCTCTAAGAGATTACGAGTTATTAGTTATAGCAGTGACGATGAAGTAACTGCAAGTACCTCCGATGACGATATTATTGATGAGTTTTTTTCCGTGGATACAATTTTTTCGAACGAATCGAATACTTTTTCTGAAGTACCTGGACCAAAGCATGCCCCTCCTCCTGATGCGAAACCAATTGAATATTTCAATAATTCTTTTCAATTTTCAATAACTTAATAAAATTTCAATAACTTTCATAAACTTTTTTCAAGTATACTAACCAACAGAAGCGTCTTCGCATACAAAACAAGAGAAGCGCGCTATCGCGCTGCGCCGTATTTTCGGCATACGACAAGTGAAACGCGATAGCGCTTTGCCGGACTCAAACGGTTAAACTACAATTGAAAGAAAGAATCGGTCAAAGTTTTCTGATGTGCAGTGTTCCTCAATGAGAAAAGTTGTCGGAACACTTTGCATAAGGGCTACCTAGAGTAAAAATTTTGTGAACGCTATTATGAGAGGGGCATTGAGATTTTTTTTTATTATGCAAGATTATTTCAGTTTTATGCATGTTATGAAAAGTTAATTTGTTTAAAATTATTGGGTTATCAACGATCTGTAATGTGTTAGAAAATTTGATTAAGAAGTAGGTGTTTTACAATACAATTGTTATTTCAGTATCTAATTCAAGAGTGTTTCGGTTGACCGAAATTTCTGAAATTCTAACAGCAGTGCCAGGTGTACTAACATTAAAGCCGGAAAACTAGCATTCATAAGAAAAGGTACGTGCTGTTCTCTTTCAAAGAGTAGGACTGATGTAATTTGTTCAAATGGGTGGTAGTCGTACCTGTAACTATACATCCAATCATGTATTACGCAGGAAAATATCCTACGTGTTCCTGGAAGGCATATAACTAAATAATGAATATCGTTTTATCACGTTTTTCCCTTTTTATTTTGATTAACACGCCAACATTATAACAAACAAACCTTTCAGGACTTGAAGATAAATTGATATAAATTAACTCTTGAAGATAAATCTTTAACATAAAAGCGTTACAATGAAAGACATTTCAAATGTACACAGATAATTTAACAATTTTATCTAATTGCACGTATCGCAAATCCATCTGCGGCGGTAAGAATTAAAAATAAATTTTCAGAACATTGTTATTATCTATTGTAAAACAAACTATCCGAAAGAAATCTTGCCGAAGATTAAATCTAAGCAAAAATGATTGTGTTGAGAATCTAATAGATAAGAAATTTAAGCCAATAACCACGCTTTCGCATTTAAAGCCAAGACCAGCATTCTTGCATAATAGACTCTCCTTAAATAAGTTTATATCAAATTTAACAGCTCCATTGCGATATAATAATAAATACTCTAAGAAGGTCTTCGCCTCAAACAGGTTTTTTTTTTTTTTTTTTTTTTTTTTTTTATCCAGCTGAAGCATCGGCGCCAACAGCGAAAATGTTTCGAAGGGAAAATTGCACGTAAACAGGTCATAAAAAGGAAGTTCTTATCACTACGCAGAATAAACTAGGTCATCTTGACCCTCCAGGTATACCAGAGGGATAGAGGTATAGAATGGGTCAGGTATCGCATAGTTTAAACCATTTGGACTTTCAGAAGAGTCGGGGGGGGCTACAGCATTTTTTAAACGCACTGTATCTCAATGGGATATTATGACCCTCAAACAAGATTAAAATGCAAGGTGGGCATAAAAAATTCGCTGATATACAAGCTCTTAGCTGCTTATCCGCTTAACGAGTTGAAATAAAATTTCGGATATTGTTATTTGAATGTGTGATCCAGATTGTGATGATTTAAAACAATACAGCTCTGAAGGTTACGGTTACAGTGAAAAAATTCGAAATTTTCGAATGGCAACACTTTTTCCCTGCACAAATTGATCAGCGCATTGAAAAAGAATAAATGCCGTTGGAACGATACGTATGACAAAAATTGCCAGCATGAAACATTTTTAAGGAGGACCATTCCATTGTAAAGGACCATTGATAACGTAAGAGAGAAGAGGGGGGGCTGTTATTGGAATTACAACCTTTCAACGTGTACAGTGTTCAATTCGAGATTCGCCAAAACTGAAATATAACAAAATGTGAAGTTACACCGATACCTTTTGCGATGCTACGTTCGTCATTGTTGTAAAAAACCTCTCGCACGTAGTGCGTTTTCGTCTGCGAAGATGGGCAAGTTGAAAACTTGCAACTCCAATAAGTCTCTCCTCTCTCGTCGTTGTCACTAATTTTTTTCTAATGTTCTTCTTTACAAATATTTTACGTCCAAAATTTTCGTCACCATGTGTACCCTTCCAACGTCTTTTACGGTTTTTCTATGCGCTGATCAATTTGCGCGGGGGGGGGGAAGGAACATATGATTAGAAAAAATATCTACGTATGTTGGGCTTGGCTTAATTTGTCAGTATCATTAACTGATCGCTTGGTTTAGGTTATGCGATTACGGCGAAGCCTTAAGGGCTATCTGCCTGTGGGGAGGGATGCCTTGATGATGCGGGACAGAATGGATGGAGGACTTTCTAAGTGAAATGGGCTCGGATATACGTTACACATAGGGAAAACACGAAAACGCCTATGCAGTAAGCCCATTCGCGGGATTCGAACCTCGGACAACTATCAGAGTTCAGCGACTTTACACTCTGTCACTGGTGGGCGTTAAATTGATGTTGTTGACATCTATTTGATTAAAAGTTCAATGTTGTCATACAGAATTACGTAAAAATGTAAAAAACATTAGACAAATGGGTATTAAAGGTATGAATGGTATTAGAAAATGGGCAACTTTTATGTTGCACCTTTTCAAAAGAGGAAGCAGAAGAGCATTTCGTTCCGATTTCTTATTGCATTTTGTGGCAAGTTAAAAATATATCCTTCATAAAAATGATAGGTATTTATTAATCTTCCGCACTCCCACAAAAAGTCGCCTAAACATTGAGGACTTGGACTAACGAAAAACGTTTGTTTGGCTATGCTTACGGCTCATAATTAAGGTTATGTTCCTAAATAATAAACATTTTATAAGAAAAATTTTGGAAAAATTTATATGGCCATTTTTACAGCCAGTGTATACTGTTCGGTTAAATATAAAGCACGTAAACGCACATGCACCTAAACACATGTGTAGTACTGCACGTGTATAGATTGATTATTGTCGCATATACTCGAAAATATTAATGAAACATGGCAATTCTGCCAAATGTTGAAACGAGAGAGCTGATAATAAAGTATCCAGTTATATATAGTTGAAGAGTCACCAGTAATCGTTACCGTTAAGGTCAGCACGTGCGCCCCTCGACTGCAATTTTGGGAAAGTTAATGATTTTTCGAGGTTCAGTATTCGTCCAGTATTAATACCCAAGCACAACTGCGAGAACGAATTCTTTGTGCTGCAAAATGCAAGTGTGAAATGCAAGTGACCCTTGTTTAGAACGATGCAATACATGTGATAGCCGCTTTGAGATTTGCACCTACTTTAAATAATTTATAATAGATCCTAGTTTATAATAGATAGTATACTTATTATAAACCTATATATATATATACCTAGTTTATAATATATCTTGTAAAATGAAGATAATGACTTCATTTTTTAGGCTTCATTTTTTAGACTTTTTTTTGGCGTGCAAAAGACTTCAAACAAAAGGGCAAAAGACGGGAAAAAATTAGTGGCGGAATCTTTTCTCATGTTTTTTCATCTGGGATGACAAATCTGTCGATATTTCTACCATATTCATCATTTTGAAGATGTTACTTCTACCTTCGTTTCTTTTTATGAGGAAGCATATGCATTTTTGAGTTAATTGTTTATGATGATGGATGATGAAAATCCTTTGTTGTTGGGCATTTAAAGAGATAATGCGAAGAATATATTTGAATGGTTAATGCCGATAGCAAAATTATAAATCGATTTTTTAAGATTACATGAAATGATTACGTTAAATTTATAAGCTTAAGGAATAGATTTTTCCTGCAACGGTAGGCGCTGTGAACTTCTCTCGACCATTTCTTTCTTGAAATTCGGAACCTGCCAAAAATTAGTATCTTCTGGTTTCAGAGCTAATGTTATAAAATTCTTATATTTTAAGGGAAAAGCCAAATGAAGCAGAGAAAGTTATAAAATAAGAAGAGTACGTTATTGATTGCTTTTGCAATCTTATTTTTGCTTAATCGATAACGTCAAAACGAATATCTACCTAAAGGGAAAGACTCTTTCTTAGCGTACTTTTGTCAGGGAAATCAACTTATTCACTATGCCCATGGAGAAAATAAAAATGTTCCTGCAGCCAGACCGTTCGCCAGAAATAGGAATTATAGGTTGGCACAAGAAAAGTCGAATCCAAAGCAAGTGAAGTACATGAACTAGGCGATATTACATCGGGTGGCCCAATATAAACCGGACATAGACTTCATTTGCTCTGTGTTCGGTTTATCTTGTCTGTTTTATCCTCTAGGACAGCGTTTCTCAGTTTTCTTTTACTCGAGTACCCCTTTTCACCTATCATCACAGCTCTGCGTACTCCACCCCCCCCCCCCATTAAGTAGAATTTCTAACAGCTGCAGATGCAGTAATAATAACTAAGAGATTTTTATTTTTAACAGTTATATATGTATAAAGATGTACATTAAGTACATTTGATTAAAATATAAGCACATTTAAGGGGAACCTTGAGTCTGTATGGCAGCGCTCAGTAACGTAAAATTAGGATCGAAAGAGGAAAATTGCAGTCTGACGCCAGAATTTAAGCTGGAAAATCTATTCCTGTGCTTATTTTTTTTTTTTTAGCGTAGGATGAGAAAGCTCTCTACTCTAATCAATGCTTATGAATAGTAACAGAATAGCGACTGCCTTAAATAGTTCAGGATATTCTTCATTCAAGTCGACTCAGAATGAGACGAGGGATTCTCTTTCCAGTTCTAACTTACATGAAGAATCCATTTTTAGTTAAACTTTTTCTCGGACTCGTAAAGAAGATGAATACTGGAGATGCTTTCAACTGAAATGGGAGGCAATGCAGCGGTCATCTGTTACACGTTTGGGAAAATATTTTTCGAAAATTGCCTTCAGTCTATCCAGACGTTACATCATTCAAGATTCAATAGCAGAAATAAAATTGTATTACGGAAAACAATGATTCTTGAAGTATACCTGTTACTGTGTGTCGGGCTGGAGGTCTTACCTTCCTCGACAGGTAATGATCCAGCAGATAAATATGTACCTGAACTGAATTTAAAACATACGTTTCTAAATTTTAATTATTTCCGATTCAATTTAATTATTTTGATTTTTCATAGTGGTTTGGTTTTGTTGAATTATGACAAAGCACTCGAGAGCTATCTGATAAGAGAAGCGATGCCCTTCATGGAGGATTTCCTAACGGAACTTCCTGTCTTGGGAATAGGCCTAAGGGAAACGCTACACATGGGGAAAATTAAGAAAACGCCCACGCAGTCAGCCCATTCGCTGTGATTTGAATCTCGGAACAAACTACCAGTGCTAGGTGACTTTTATCGCGAAGCTGCGGGTGGGCTGATTTTTCATAACGAAATATCTCGATTGGAAATGCAAGTTGCTACAAAAGTTTACCTTTTCTTGTATGTTCAATCAATTCAATGACCAACATTACATCATTTTTTCCCCATCGTTTTTGCTTGCTAATACATGGGTATGAAATCCAGTGGCCGGTGTATTACATTTTTTATAATAGGTAGCAAGACTGCGGACTGGAATCCTGGAAAACTAGCCAATCATTTTATGCCTCTTAGAATTTCTTTTCATCGGTAGAATGAAGTAGCACTTTTATAGCCATATTATTAAATCTTTCAAATAATTAATAATAGTAAATAGCTTCGTGTGAACTCCATTTCCTATGATACTTTAATAGTTTTAGTTCCCACT
Source organism: Stegodyphus dumicola (assembly GCF_044657685.1). Taxonomy (NCBI): domain Eukaryota; kingdom Metazoa; phylum Arthropoda; class Arachnida; order Araneae; family Eresidae; genus Stegodyphus; species Stegodyphus dumicola. The sequence goes on from NC_140776.1 coordinate 45,611,925, forward strand.
TTTATTTGCTGATAAAGTAAAATAAAATTGCTGAACTAAGTTCTAATGACTCCTTGGCGAAGAACAAACTACGAAACATTTAATTTGCTCTGTTAACTAAATTGTTTGCTAATTAACTTAAATCCTAGTTATTTTAGTGAACACAGCAAAGCACACGAGGTCTGTTTGCTCAATTGATTTGAAATTCTTTTTGAAATACTTTTTAAGAAAAGCTGGCTCGAATTCACGCCTTATTTATACGAGCCGAGTGCATAACCTCACGTGTAAATAATACGTGCAGTTTCCTATAAAGTTCTGTATGAAGATATTCTTCATAATTTGCACTCTTGCTATATGCAAGACAGCATTCAAGTATCAACTTATATGCATAGGCTACTCGCAATAAAAATAGTCACTTGTCTAAAGATTCATTTCATTAAAATAATAATTAAAAATTTTATTTCAAATTCACCTCTCAAAATTTTATTAAAGATCAATTTCCAGCCAGCGTCTTATATTTAAAGTTAGTCTTAAATATTGTTATATTTACATTCATCAAGGTTACTTAGGATACCAGAGGTAGGCCTACAACAAGTGAGCGAGCGGCAAAATCGCTGGAAACTGATAGTTCTGTTCTTTATTTGAATCCTGGCGAACGGGCAGGCTGCGTGAGCGGTTTTGTAGTTTTCCCCATGTGCAACGTGCATACGAGATAGTTCCCTTAGAAAGCCATCTCTTCCCTTAGGCAGATAGCCGTCGAGTGCTTTGCCGTAATAAAATAAACCAAGATAGTAAAGGTATGTTCTGAAAGAGAATTTATTTCATTTAAATAGATAATTTATCTCACGAGGAAAGCCACGAAAATGCACTTTTGAGCCACTTATCCTTCAGAAAAAGACAGATTACGATTAAGCTACCTCTTAGGATAACGTTACTTATTAATTTTATTAGTTTATAAAACTAAACAAACTTTCAAGTAGTATTGTAGTAAATTCCAGAGATCTGTACAATTTCATCCAGACGTGCAATTTCATCTAGACAAGTCAGTTACCTGCTCCGAGGAAAGTTAAGACTAATTCTCACTAATTAATACCCTGAGATTAAGGATTAAACTTAGCGTAGTGTTTATTAGTTCCGGAGATCAGAGCATCTCGCTTCCTGCAGATAACCTTGGCAGTAATCTTGGCAATATCGTGTATATTCCTGATCCTTACTATGGGTTTACTTGTAAATAGCAACGCAGTTTTATTTTGAGCGAAAATATCGGATTTACACGATTATTTGATGAATAAGAAAGTTCAACTAATCTATTTTACTAGGGAAAAAAACACCACCACCGTGCTTATCTTAGTAATTGCTTAATCGGCTGGAGATCGTGACATAACGGGAAAGCGCAGCCCGACAATCGTTTTCGTGAAGAGCTTGCTTGGCTTGCATTCGCTGTAATTAAAAAGCACCATTTGCATTCCCTATAATCTTGAGTAAATGTTACTCGGCTTTTATTCACGTAATGCATGAGGTAAACTTCCTGCAGTCAATCATTCAATAAATACGAATTAGTTCCAGATGAATTGATAGTACTCCCTAGCGCTGATACGTAGTGTATCGTTCAATGATTTGTAAAAAAAAAAAAAAAAAATACGTTGTTGCTTGCACTTATAGAAAAGAGGAGGGGGGACATTTGCACCGTATATGTTTCGGCTCTTACAAATTATGTTCAAACAAAGGGACTGAAATGCCGAAGTATTAAACCCCACTTCAGCGAGCCCCTCCCTTTCGGTATTTAAAGGGAGAAATAACCTGCAAAGTGTGCAGTTTACCAAAATTTTCATCTCGGGAATTTCAGAAATATAACTTGATTAAAGTCAAGATTAAAAGAATGTTCAGCGCTCTTCAATCTTAGGGACAAAACACGAACAACAGACCTATCCTAGTCTTCGAAAAGAACTTCAGAAAGATGCATTTCCGACAGCTTCCAATACCGATAATTAAATAAGGCAAAACATAGGAGAGAATATGCCTAACTCCAATCCATTTCTGATCGAGAGTATTAGGGAAATGAATTGCGAGGCCTTATCCCTTTTCTTATACCATCCTTCTCTGGAGAACACTAGATTTACGAGCTGATAGATTTTAAATGCTCTCATTCAGCAAAGACTTTACGAAAATGGATGCCCTATCCGAAATTTCATCCTTAACAGCGCGTGGGGTTTATCATACCCAAGTGGAATATTCCTAACTTGTGAAACTTAAATCCTGTGCTGCTTTCAGTAGCTGAGTTTCTAGTTGTGGTTGACTTTCAGAACCGCTTTTTCTCTGCCTGTGTGTTTCAGAAAAAGGATTTATCGGTTTTGTTGGAACTGGGAATGAGTCCCTATGAACTGGAGATGCAACACATGTGAGATTTATTAGAAATATTTGAAACCGATGAAGATTGCATTTCGGAAACTGAAGATGAAACTAAGAATATTTTCTACAATGTTTTGGTTTCGAAAAAGATAAAACATTAATTCCTGATGTAAAAAAAAAAAAAAAAAAAAAAAAAAAACTGTTCTTATGCTTTCATCATTTTATAACGATCATACTGTAGATGATACTATTGGAGAAAATAAAACATCAAGAATTATGTTTTAATACGACTAAAGGAGCAGTGGATATGGGGGATGAAATGTCGGCCAATTATTCAATTGCCAGAATAACAAGGAGGTGGCCAATGGTAATTTTCTTTCCTGCACCGAATGTTTCTGTAATAAATGCTTGAATTATATTACATTCAACTGCTAATCCACCAACCAGAAACAAAGTCTGTTTTTGAAGGACTTAGCATTATAATTAATGAAAAAAAGTATTGAACGAAGATCAGAGATTAATACTTTTTCAAGAAATTGACGTACTTCACGCAAAACAAAAGCAGAAGTTTCGACGAAGAATTAAAACGAATACATGAAATTCGAAACAACTAAGTATGAAAGATGTGATAAATTTTTGCCCTCGCGCAAGGACAAGAACGTGAATGCAATGTTTAAAATGTGAAAACATTCTGTGCCAAGAACACATGAATGAATTTCGTTCAAAGTGTGAAGAAATAAAATAAGCACGGTGTATTAGAGATACAATGAAACTTGGCGGCATGATGTTTATTTTTTTTATTATTTTCATTTATCTTAATTTTAACTCTAAGATTATTTCGGAAATTAAATTTTTGAAACCCAATTATTATTCACTTATTTATAATACACGAGAACAACAACAAAAAAAAAAAGTTTTAAAACTAAATAATACTATTTTTATTTTAAATATTGGGGTATGTGATACCCCACGCACCCATTCTAGTAACTTTTCTTGGTGCGACTTCCGCCGGGTTAAGTGTTTGGCGAGTCTGATTCCTTTAACCACTATATAATCAGGATGTCTTTGAGAGGTAAGTGGTTAAGTTATTAAAGTCGAGTTCTTACAGTCCGAAATACAGCAGTATTCAGAGCTTGAGGCAAACATCATCGTGAGAAATTAGTTTATTTTCGATCAACCTATAATAGTTCTTTCCACGCTAAAAATTTAAATTACCGAGATGGCAAAGGAAGAAAAAAGTTCTGGAAGACGATATTACATATTGCGCAAGTAAGGAAAGGGATATCCACACAAAAAGATTCGGTATTAATGTATGAGAATTTATGTTGAAAACATAAAAAAATCTGCTGAAAACAATTTTAATGCATTCATGTATTCCGAATTTTTATTAATTGTAACTGCTGTAATGAACAAGAACCAGTTTTTCCTCTTGTTGCTATCACATGTATCTTTAGCTTAAAATTACCGCTCTCAGAACACCTTTCGTTGCTACCATATAGTTGTTTCTTTGCTTAAAATTGCAGCTCTCAAACTACAAGAAAATAATTAAACTTAATTTTAGTCGCAGAAATTGTTTTTTTTTTTCACTGCTACTGTCTTCTAAGACTTCTTGTGAAAATTTTTATGTACCAGATCCGAGTGGGATAAAATCATTCGAAATAGGTACTGAACTAAAGACATTTTTCTCATGTTTATAGGCTTATCTTAAACATAATCCTTCTTTCGCGAAGTAAATATTAGCCTTAATATTTAAAAACTTAGCGTCTAGCATGGATCACATGCGATGTTAACTATGAAAATCCCTCTTATATATACCATTGGCAAGGGTTTACACAAATACTAATTTCATTCACCAACAAGAATTTATGCAATGTGTACAAAAATTAAATCTAACAACACGGTGCATTTTCTAGGTAACAAATAAGGAAACTATTTCAAGCGAAATTTACTCTAAAGGTTACTTTCCTATGACATATAGGACCTTTCCAAATGTGGACCTGGACATTACTTTCCTAGCATATGCAAGAACTCCTTTCAATAAATATTCTCTAAACAGGAATGTTTTATTACGTAAAAGAAACAAATTCAATTGTTATATTCTGAAAGTAGAAGCTGGAAACTACTGCTCACACGACCAGTCGCAGAACTAATTTTTGAACTGGGTTTAATGTCCACTTTGAGGAACCGGTTGTAATATATTACACGAAAAACAGACTTCCGGGAGAAAAGTTTGAATGGAGTTTCAACAGCTTTTTTTCCTGCAGGAATAATTACATCCGAATCTGATTTGCGAACAAATGCTACAACTTTTATTCATAAATAACCCACAATATATCCAGTATCGAATAATATGAATATGGGGGGTATAATACGAGTTAAAGGAAGGGAAATTTAATTCAATTTATTAATTTAGATCACGGATTTCAGCATTTTCTTTAACATATAGCGAAAGAGGCACAAACAAACAAACTAATGCTTCTAAAATCGTAAATGCAGATTACAAAGCGCTTATATTCAGCATTTCAGTTGCTTACACATTATCAAAAGAAATGTCTCGAAATTTTAATCAGTTATCGCACATCTATCAAATACCATCTACTCATTTTAGGAAAGTAGTAAATAAATCATAGTAGATAACTTAACGCAAAACCGATAACGAATATCTACCGAGGAGACGCTTTCGTGGAGGACTCTAAGAAAAACTGGTTCGTATTTATGTTACAAGTGCGAAAAACTACAAAAACCCCATAGTTTGCTGGATTTGAATCTCTGTCGAATTACCAGCGTTAAGCGGTTTCATTCCTTTGGCAACTGTGAATAATAATAATAGAAACGAACAATAAACTTTGTTACTTCAGAATAAAAGAAAATAGTAAAAGGAAAATACATTTTGAAATAAAATAGTAAAAGAAAAATTTTGGTACTTAAGAATGCATATCTCAAATACTTTACGCATAACAGAACCAAAAAATATATAGGTTTTTTATAAAATTTGTATTTTGTACATTATGCACGAATATCGCTTTTTTCACAGAGCGTAATTTAACATTTTGAAGAATATCTACTGTAAAATAAAGTCTTCAGAGAATTAAGTTTTATTTTTAGCAATTAATGAAATTCTATATTAAAATAAACAAAAACTTACCTGGGAAGCAATACTGCTTAATTCTACTGCCACATCACCACCAGAGTTTCCTACTCCAATAACCAGAACTTTCTTGTCATCATATCCATTAGGTTTCTTGTAGGAATGGGTGTGAATAATTCTTCCTTTAAATTTCTCTTGACCTTGAAATTTCGGAATGATTGGAAAGACATGGTGTCCAGCACATACCATTACACCGTCGAAAACATGTTGCGTGGGTTCTTCGGAGCCCACTTTCTGGACAGTTACTACCCAGCGTCCTGTAAGTTCGTAATCAGGAGCTTGTTCAACTTTTTTAACTTCGTGTTGGAAGTGAATATGACGTGCAAGATCGTAATTTTTGGCATACATTTCGATGTAACGAATCATTTTCGAATTGTGCATATAATTAGGAAATTCCCTCGGTGGTGGAAAATCACTGAAAGCACTGACTTCCTTGCTGCTGTTGATGATTGTTGATCTCATAACGGAACCCAAACCTTCAACGTCTTCCTCTCTATACCTCCAAAGGCCTCCCAGATTTTTTGTCCATTCGTAACATACAGGTGTCAAGCCTTGTTCTAAACAGGCTTTGATGCCAGTGAGGCCACTGGCCCCTCCACCTATAATACATATCTTCTTCGTCATTGCTTATTTTACTTCTAAGTCAAATGTATTAAAAGACGTCTCTAGAGAAATCACAAATGAAACACTTTAAATGACGTTAAATTAAAACACGGAGTTCAATAAACGTTACACAACCGAGCAGAAGAAAAAATTCGCACTTCACTTCTCCGCTAGGTCAACACCTTACGCACGATGCGAGAAAGAGAGAAGGAATGTCAGGTTTCTTCCTCTCTTCACCATTTTAATCAAACTGTTCTTCCGAAAGGTTGCATGCTGCTGGCGGACGCATTGCGCCAAATAATCCTCGCCAAAGGATTTGAAAGCAGACGAAAAGCGATCGATAGAGAACTTTAATGATAACATGTTAGCATAACTTGTTTGAAACTCTGAAATTTTTCTTTAATTTTATCTGAAATTTTAACGCACAGTTCTAGATTTATTCTGTATTTTAATTTTCACCTATCACTAATGGCAACGTATGCAAATTTCACAAACAAAAATGTCTAATTCTATTTTGAATCTTTTGAACTTAAATTATGAAATATTAAGTTCGTTTTTTACATTTTGTATTTTAGTATTCTTCTATAAAACATAATTCATTAAACAGAATTCTTATGCAGATGGATTTATATAATTTGGTAGGATCTTTCCTGTTGGCGCTTTTATCGCCCTTTTGATTTCATTTCAATCTTAGCTTGAAAACTTTATTGAATTATATTATCTAAAAACAAAGATAATAAAATCAATTTAATAATAAATGTGAAAGAATGAAATTATTAAATAAATAAAAAGTATCTGATATCGACACCACAAGATGGCGTATTAAATTATGCACGGTTTTTGCTGCACTTAGATTAAACTTATTTTCTCGAATTATTCTAAATTAACCGATCTCTCATGGCAAATTGAAAATAACATCGAACTTCAAATTTGGAAGTTAAATACCCCGGTCAATTTTTGTCGTCTGGGAGTCAAACATCTTATAATTTTATTTTTTAATAAACAGAATAAAACTTTCCAAAATATAAGTATAGGTCACATTAAAAGGTGAATATCGTTATTTGTAGAAAAACTATTATTTTTTTAAATCTGATATTGCCGAAATGAATATTTTCTTCATTCAAAATACTTCTGTAATTGGTAGTATATGACTAAGAACAACGATTGCAAAAATAAAGACCGGGTACGGACTATTAAGCCCGATCATTTCATTACGGCAAAGCGTTCGAGGGCTATTTGTCTATTTATGACGGGTAAGGGTTTGAATATATATATATATATATAATTTGGAAAAAATATTTGTAATAAGGACTTAAAAAATATTTCCTGCGCATAATGCTGCTACGATATATAATTTTTAATTATAGATTAAGTTAAAAACTAAGCAGGCAAAAGGAAAACAAGAGAATAAACAATAAAATATGAATTGAACAAATAAATGACACTACAAATTTATAATAGGATTAAACTGAAAAATTTTCTTAATTAAAATTTTTCAACAATTAGAAACTAAAAATGGAATCAAAATATTTGCCATATCATACGAATTAAAATATAGCTGTATAAATAACTAAAAAAAATGGAGAAAACTATATTAATATCTTCAGATTGTGGTAAAACAAGCGACCTTTAGAATCTGAAAGTTTTGAGAACGGACGAAGGAATGTGCAGTCCGACCTACTTTTGACCAATTAATATGTCACTATGTAGCATTGGCTGAAAACAAATCGGAATTTAAAAACCGTTCTTTTATAAAATTAATATTCTTAAGCAATGAAACTTATAAATTAAGTAACAAATCTTACGAAAGGAAAAATGTCTTCTTGTTAATCGGCAAACATTAGAGGCGAAAGATTTTTTAGTCAAAGAAAGTACAAAAATATAAAGAAATATCGGACGAAATTTATAAAAGTATTACTGTTTGTATTTATACACTCTGAAAGTCTCTCTAATACATCCGTAAAATCCCTCCTAAAATAAACAGTTAGTACGTTTTATAGAAATAAATTTGAAATATCGCCTTTTGTCATAAAGCCTTAATTCTTTTAGATCAGCAATGATGTATTTTAGATCATATTCAACAATGCAATAGATTGTGCAGTCTACTTCTAATTGATTTGAGTTGGTTTTGTATAATATCAGGCATTCAAGGTAAATACTGTTGTTTTCACCGAGCTTAAAATTGTTAAAGGATATTATATGATCAATACAATATTAGATGATGAAGGCAAATTTTTCTAAATTACTGTATGAAAGTGAACGAAAGTAGCAGAAAAGTTACCCATAAAAGTCTTCGCAAACTTTAAAGAAATCTGTACATATTAGTGCAGTATTTCTGATTGTGCTAATTCAGAAGGCCAATTAAACGTAACTTGCTGTAAAGTCGGCACGCCGGATAGTTTGTTTATTTACACCCCGAACGGACAAACGAAAAGCATCGTGTACCTCAAGCTTTGCGATAAAAGGGGAGGTAAAAATAATGCTTGTTTTTTTTATCAAAATTAAATCTACAGTTTTATTTGAGCTTGGTAAAATTTTATTCCACTAACTTAATAACCGAATAAGAGGAAAACCACTGTTTGCCTTCGAAAAAACTATCCGTATTCATGTACATAAAGTCTCCTCACTCTGCGTTAAGTCCGGGCAGCGCCGGGTACTTCAGCTAGTGAGGAATATTTTTTAAATTCAAAGAAACGTTATCAAACTGAAAACTCCCATACTTTATATATAACACTTTTACGTGCTTTCTGAGGCATATAAGCAAAGAAGAAACGTTTTGTATCAGATTCGAAATCATGAATCATGAATTTGTCTCTGAATAGCTTTATCCGGATACATATATTTTCGCTACATTATTAAACGGACTTATAAAATCGAACAGAATACTTTCCAACGCCTTAAAATCCGACACCCTCTTCGAAAATGTTTAAAATTTAATATATTAGGTTGTTCGAAAAGAAATTTCGTTTTTGCCAACAGAGGGGTTAATTGCATTTTTTCACAGTCAACATCACACTTAAGCCGCTGATATAACAAAGCTTGTTTATCAAAAAGTTCGACTGAATCTACTTAGTAGATTTTGGTTGGTACCCTTTAAATGTGGAAAGTGAAAAGCAGCATTTTCGGCAAATTTTACTTTTTATTATCAAAAAAATAAAGCGCTGTTCAAGCAAGAAAAAAAATTATTCAGTGTGTATGGATTGACAAAACGCAACAACCAAAACTAGTTTGCAAAATTTTGAGCTTGAAGATGCACCACGTTCTGCAAGGCCAGTTGAAGCTGATGAAGACACAATAAAGACACTAATTGATGGGGGGGGAACCGTCTGAATAACAGAATAACAGCTAGTAAGATCACTGAGAGATTACATTTATCGAATTCGACCGTTCATGATTATTCGAAACTCTTAGGTTTAATCTCAAAGCTTGACATATGAGTTCCTCATGTTCTAAAGCTTTCCATCAGCTTCAATTGACCTTCCAGAACGTGGTAAATTTTCAAGATCAAAATTGTCTAACCGAAATTTTGCAAACAAGTTATGGTACTGGCATTTTGTTAATACATCTTCTCCATATACATCGGATAATTTTTTTCTTGCTTGAATAGCATTTTTAACTTTTTGATAGTAAACAAGTAAAATATGCCGAAAATAGTGCTTTTCACTTTCTATATTTGAAAGGGCACCAGCTAAAAACTACTGCGAAAAAAAGAAATTAGTACTTTCCGAACAACCGATTAATTAAGATAACATTCTCTCCTGTTTAATTTAATCGGCTGTATCATGCTTGTACAGAATTTGCAGTTCTAAGACTTTCTTTATAAAATTTCTACGTGCAGACGATAATGAGATTTTTAATTCATTGATCAACTGTATCAGGTTGTAGAGACATTAGGTAATTTTTTGGAAGCAGAAGAGATGAAAAATTAGCAACGCCTTCACCGGGAATCGAACCACGGACCTCTGAAATACCGGCTAAGTGTGCTGACCACTATACCACGAAGGCACGCTAGGAAGGCGAGAGAAATACCTTACAAGGTATTCCCAATCCTTCTCCTACATCGATCCCTTTTAAAAGAATGGTTTCCTTCATCGACATCTTTAAATTTTTCTGTATAATACACAAGAGGGAACATAATAATAACATAAATAATTGCTTATAAACAACTTAACGCTTTGACTGAAAATATGGAGAAAAGTATCCAAAAGTGGTATGTTGAGCAGCAGTTCCCACAGCGAATGTGATAACACGATGCAAAAGTTTACTTCTTCCGAAACGCAGGATAAAAAGGGGCAAAAGAACTTGTCGAATTATTGTCAAATGTAAAGGATATACTTAATTTAGATGATATAACTACCATTTGGACAGATGTTAACAAGTGTCAACATCCGGCATGTTGAAAGAATAGGCGTAGATTTTACTATGGTTCATTAGTTTTGCTTTCTTCGTAAGTTTTTGATTGTGTTTTCCTGTGTTCGTGAGTTTAATTTTTTTTTTGTATCTCATTTATTGCATAAATATTTTAATATTAAAAGCATAAATAAATATTTATTGATTTAAAATTAAATTAACATTATTAAATGTTTATTGATTTAAAATACATATTTTAAACAATTTTTGTTTATTTCCCCTTTGCATTTATTATATATTATTTCTTCCTTAGTACCAGATATACATAGCTTTATGTAAATAAACAATATAATTATCATTTTTAATAATATTTTATTTGCAATGAATAGGATTTTGGTTATGCCGATCATTTGCCAACGCATATTACACAATCAATCCCTTGATCATCATTGACCCCCTTTAAAATTTCATAGACCTCCCCTCAGGTTTTAATACTGACCCCGCTGAGAATTCCTGAACTATCTTGTCTATTTTATTTATTTTGGAAAGTTTTTAAGGTTTATTTATTTGACTTTCGTACAAGTTTCAAGTCTATTTACTGGAAAGTACACCATTATGCAGAAATCTGACATCTGACTGCACAGGTCGGAGAAATAAATGCTGAAAAACAAGCATACGGACATTTTGTTCGAAATTTTCATTGCTTTAATATTCAGGCAAGTCCTAACTCTTAAACCTTTTTCCATATGCACTGATTATAATGGTAATTACATTCCTTAATTTCAGAATATGGAAGTATGTTTTGCAATGCATACGATATGGCAATTTTAAAATCAATTTTCCAAACATTTGGGGACCGTTCAGGAATTAACCCTTTAATAAAGACAAAAGTCTTCTCTCTTATCTTAATTCTTATTTGGCAGGGACGCACATATGGTTGTAAAAATTTATTCCCCATCACTTGTGCCTAGAGATGGTTTATAGTTATTAAAACACTGTTTGTACAATCTGTCCGCAAAAACAGTTTCTGTGATTTGGTTCCACAGTTTTTAGGAAGCTAATGTTTTTTGTAGGTCTACCATTCATCAATAATTAGGAAATTTTCTTTAAATTTTATGGTAAAATTTAATCTTGCCTCATATCATCTATGCTTAATGAACTTTATTTATTATGTTAACGTCCATGTAAGATTAAATTTAATTATCTATTGAATGACACCTGTTTAAATCTTTATATGTTTTATAACGAATAACTACCTTTGCACTTAGAAGTTTAAACGTCAAGAACACAACTAAGTGGTCGAACATAGTTAAAATGTTTGCTAAAATCTCACGAACCCGGTCTCACCTACTACGGCTTCTAACCTATGTGCTTAACAAGCAAAAAATCCTTCATTAAAATGCAAATAGGCGCACAGGTGGGTTCATCAGGGTTGGTTTATCTAATGGTAAAGCACCCGAAAGTCTGTCTGGAAAGGATGCCTTCTTTGACGGCTTTCTAAGGAAAACTGGCAACGTATCTACGTTGCACATGGCAAAAACATGGAAACACCCATGCAGCCAGCTTGTTTGTCTGGAATCTAGTCCAAGTAGCTTATCACGTTTAACTCTCGGCTGCTGGCGAGCTGAACCTGTCAAGGATAAGTAGTTTGTTTGGCAGTTACTACAGCTTTCTCTTTAAAATTCTTCGTATCTGCTCACTATTTAAATTAGACTTAATCTGCATTCTGATGGTGGTCGACAGAAGAAATAGCTATAGACCTTACACTCATACAGAATTTTGTAGACAGTTCCTCGCATTTTAAGTAGACATGTATGAAATTTAAATCTCATATTTAGAATAATGACTTTAATTGAAAAGAAGACTGCATTTCGCACTTTCAGCATGTTTGCAAACATACTAAACTGTGATAAATATGTTGCTCAAATTGTCAAGATAGTGGAAATTTATCATGTAATGCTTCCTGCCCCAACAAGTCACTTTATGAGAAGAGAATGAAACTGGAAAATTTCTGTCATGCTAAGGAAAGGAAGGGATAACAGCGGTTGAATCAAGCACGATTTTGATCATATGATGAAATGGAAAAAATGAATGGGAAGACACCGCTTGCAACCAAAGGTGAGGGTTCGATTCTTTCTCATCCATATGTGTGCATTCCTCCGTCTTCGTGGGCCATATATTTGTATGCTTCCTGTGATGCATCCTGAGCGACGTGCTTATTGATGAAATGGCTAAATAACCGATGGGATTAGCCATTTCTTACGAATTAAAAAGATTGCGTTTTGTTTTGGAAGTTCCAGTAAGTATCTAGCCAATGGGGAGGGAGGATTACGAATAATAATTTATGCAGATTTGACACTTTTTCTACACAGATTTAAGTTACTGTTTTGAATATTGTGTTTTTTCAAGTTTTATTCTGTACTTTTTGTGACTGAAGAAAAGACGATTCATTATAGTGTAATTTATAAAAATAATTTAAAAAATAATAAAATAAATGAAATGTGACAAAAACGCGAAATATTTGTTTTTATAGAACGTTCTTGAAGTTTTGAGTTTGCTATTCTTATAACAGGTTGCGCTACAAGTGGGCGGACAAGCCACTAGAATTTCACCCTTAGTTGTAGAGGTACAGTTCGATCTCACTAACTGTGCTTCTTCTTCCCCCAATTTTGACCGAGAACACCTCGAGCGCCGGTCCGAGGATATCCCACCTCTCTTCCCCAACCGTCAAATACTCGAGGGGCATTCGTCTCTGCAGCACTTTCAGTGCCCCCTACCGTACAAACGCTATACATTTAAAAGGTTATAACATCTAGCGACAATTTCCGCTAGACGGGACTTTTCTGAGATACAAGATTCTGGTAGCACTGGTTTACACGGAATGATTTATAGAAAAAACAGCTCCGCTGGAAGCGAAGTCCCGCCTAGCGGTGTCCTGGATACGCGGAATATTTTGAAACTTCGCTGAAAATGTTTTGTTTGTAGTACTGTTCCGGGTAGAGATCAAGCAGTCAGACGAAAGTTCGGATCACGTGATCCCAATATGAGCGATAATCGATTACTGTTTGGCGTTCAAGTCTGTTTGGTAAGTAAAAATGGTAACCTAGCTACGTAGGTTTCGTGAAAATGTGCGGGTTCTGAGAAATGTCCCTTTCGACGTCCAGTCCCGCGTAGAGGAAACATATGTAATAGGGACTTTACAAACATCAGAGCTTTCTCCGAGATTCGAACCCAGATCTATAGGTTCGTCAGCTAGCCTGACTAATTACTATACGAATCAAGGCGGCAATTCTAGAAACAGAGAAGTTTAAAAAATGGCTTTTCTATGTTAATGCGTTGCATGGAAGTATCGAGAACACATCTATGTGAGGACCTCAATAACTGTGTTTTTTATCTTAAAATATCTTAAAATGGCAAATATATGTTTCTTTATCACTTATTGAGCAACTTTTATCTTTCAGTGATTTGAGTTATTTAATTACGGCAAAGCACACTAGTGCTATCTGCCTAAGGGTAGGGATGCCTTTGTGGAGGACTTTCTAAGGGAAACTAGGTCGTATACACGGGACACATGGGGAAAACCACGAAAACACCCATGCAGCCAGCCCGTTCGCGGGATTCGAACTCGGACCGAACTAACAGTGTTCAGCGACTTTACCGCTCGGCCGCTGGTGGGCACTTTATCTTTCAGTATTCGTTCCTTAAAATTTAGAATTTGAACTAAACTCAGTATCACAAAATATGTTATTTATAACAAAATTATTATTTATTCGTTGAATTTGCTTAACAGTATGGTCTTAATTTTACTTTAAATGAAAGTTTGTTTTTAAGCTGCACTAGGCAATTTAAAATAACACAGCATATTTTATGAAATTTTTCAACTGAGAAACAGACAAAAAATTTTTTATTTATTTTTTTTTTTTAAGTTTCTCTTCCCAAATGTATTTTTTATAACAACTATATTAAGCTACTGTCTTCTATGGCAAAAAATTCAGTCTGCTTCATTATCTAAACTCTAATTCAGAAGTGGCCAGTATTCATGACAGTAGGAATCACACATTAGAATTCAAGAAACTTCAAGAGCCACAATTACAGTTTTCAGAAGCAGCAAGTCTATGATTATATCATTTTAAAACTAAATAAACAGGTTTCGAACGGAAAGAAACGTCTGAAAAGAACTAATGAAAACACAATTTGTGGTTAAATATACAAATGTTTTCTCTCGCTTTCGGCCAGGAAAGTATGCTAATAGGGTAAGTAAATTTGAAATGACTCTTAAGAAATTTCAAATTTGAAAGTAATGAAACTAAACACTCTTTATTGGGCCCACTAGCTGCCGAGCAGTATTAGTCGCTGAACACTGGCATTTCGGTCTGAAGCGAATGGGTTGGCCGCATGGACGTCCTCGTGGCTTTCCCCACGCGCAACGCGCATACGAGCCAGCTCCCCTAGGAAGTTCTCCACGAAGGCATGCCTCCCTTTAGGAAGATAGCCCTCGAGGCTTTGCGTAGTTACATAAAGAAACCAACCACTCTTTTATTTATTTATTTTCAGACAGAAAAAGAAGCAATTTCTTCTGCTTTTTTTCTCTCCATCACTTCCTCTCTTGTTTATAACTTTTGACTGGTTTTAGCAGAAACAAATTGAACTCGAAAGATGAAAATAAGTCTTTACGAACACAATAATATAAAAAGTTTGTAATTTGAGTGACTAAAAAAACAACAGTTTCAAAAAATACATTCAGAAATTTTTTATATTTTTTTAAATTCGTACTCACTTCTTTGGGCAGAATAAAATAAGTAACAGACAGCGAGCATTATTTCAGTTCAAGAAAGGAAAATTATTTTGTATTTGAAGATTTGGTGTTCTTTGAAAAATCTTGAGAATTACACTTAATGGTGGGTGTAAAGCCAAGGTTCTCTGCTGCAGAAGTATAAAACTGAACCAAGTTGAAATATTAACATATAATTTAATCAGTGTCTTCTATCCTTAAGATTTAACAACATAGATGAACATACGTGTCAGACTTTGACACATTAATGAACTTATACGATGGATAACGTACGAATGTACTAGATTGGTACACTATGAATTGATCCTGCTTAACAGTCCTTTTCATATAGGCAAATGGCGATCTAGATAGATAATCCACAATGCTTGAGTAGATTCTTGTTTCCACTGAACTATTCCTCAGTAGGGCTTCTTGTATCACGTTTCTGCACCATGCTTAAGAGAATCACAGCGGTTGGCCAAGTTGGCAAATATCATCAGATAGGCGTAGCAGGGAGTTCAGCCATCAGAACCCTCAGAATCGAGAAGACACACTACCCTTTCTGTGTTCGTCTCTCTTCAGCGGCAGGAACCTTCCGCATAGCTCTGTAGTTCGCCTTTTCTGCTCAGCGCAATCGCGGAAATGCAAATTTCTATTTCTAACAATTTTTAAATAAGATGCCACATTTTTTAAGTTTTTGCATATAAATAATAATTGACTTTTCAGAGCAATTAGTGGGAGGACCAATATACCTATATGAAACCATTAAAAGTGAAATGGATTAGGTGTGTGTGTGTGTGTGTATTTAATTATGGCAAAGCACACTAGGGCTATCTGCCTAAGGGGAGGGATGCCTTCGTGGAGGACTTTCTAAGGGAAACTGGCTCGTATACACGTTACACATGGGGAAAACCATGAAATGGATTAGGACTAGGTCGGTAGTAGTAGTAGGCTTTCGACCCTCAGGCGAGGGAGGCCTTTAATCACGCCAAGGCTCCCGAGCTCAGAAGTGGGAACGAACTAGACTTCAATAAATTCAAATAGCCGCTTTATAAACTTACCACATTCTCCGTGGGTCTATCTTTCAACATCAGGAGAAGGGAAATGACGTTTATAAGACTCAGTATTGAAGAGTCATAAACCATATTTGAATTAACGGCGATGTGAAGTACACTTGCTGCTTGTAATTTTCATTTTATATTAAGTTTCAATATTGACATCTTTTCTCTTATTTCACATATTTTATATTACAATGAAAAAGGCCTTATTTTATATTACAATGAAAAAGGCGGTTTTTTAAACGTTTTCTGGGTTATCTTTATTCATTAAATATCATGTTCTTCGCATTTGAACCATGAAATTCAATTCAAAAGTAATATCGTAAAATAATGTAAAAAGAGCATATCTTTAGAATTTCCGATACAGAGTCTCGCGCGCTAGAGATAAAAACTTTTTATTTCCCCGTACAGTGTTGTCAATGTTCGTTTTGAAATCGTTGAGTTTGTTAATCAAAACTTCATTTTGATTTGAAATTAAATTAACTGATTTTTCTAAAAAGAAGTTACAATAATTTTAATTCTTTTTGAGTAACATTCGTATATTAGTGTGTGTCTGTGTATATTTTTATCATCGCTAATTGTCTATTAATTTTGTATAATCCCCAAAATTAAATAAAATACTGGAGGATCCGAAAGTAACGCAAAAACTGAAACTTCAATAACTCGTAATGTGTAGATAATAGCACGATGCGGATCTTCACCGAAATGCGGATTTCGCTAAAAGCACTGAATTTACTTTTAACAGGAAAAGATTTTATTGCCAGAGTAATTATATTTTTCACCGACAGGTGGTGTTAACTGATCCGCATTATTATTCAAACTTCAATTGCGTCCGAACTCGTAATAAAAAGTAAGGCACAAAAGGTTTCACTCCCGTACTACAAGAATTGATTGAAATAATTCATTTCAAAATTTTGATATTTGATGTCTATTGAAGAATCGGTTAATAAATAAATTCGAATAATTTGAGGTTGATTCTTTTCACATTAAATGCCATTCAATGATATACTTTTGTGATTTACTAGGGTTTTTATTTAAAATTTTGTTACATTTGGTATGCCAAAAAGAATTTCACTCAAGTAATTTATAAGTTTTCGTTTGGAAAATAAGCTATTAATATTCTGATGAAGTTTACTCCTCAATCATATCCTGGGAATCATAAAATGTTTTATTTAAATACTATTGTTTTTTCATTTTTAATTAAATAAAATTGCGTATTGGCTACGTGTCACTATTGAAGCCTAAAACATGAGTTCTATAAGACTTTGTGAATAAGATCTCCATTTCGAAAAAAATTCTATTCATCAATACTTTTCAGAATAATCTCCACAAAAACGCTCGTCTCTTAACTTCTTAAGAAAATAATAATAAATCTGAAGGCTTTCAGATTTATATTACAATGAAAAAGGCGGTTTTTTAAACGTTTTCTGGGTTATCTTTATTCATTAAATATCATGTTCTTCGCATTTGAACCATGAAATTCAATTCAAAAGTAATATCGTAAAATAATGTAAAAAGAGCATATCTTTAGAATTTCCGATACAGAGTCTCGCGCGCTAGAGATAAAAACTTTTTATTTCCCCGTACAGTGTTGTCAATGTTCGTTTTGAAATCGTTGAGTTTGTTAATCAAAACTTCATTAAAGTTTTACAAAATATGAAATAGACAATAAAACAAATTCCAAATTTGTAAGAATTTCCAAATTTGTTCCAGATGCCCCTATTCGAGTGGAGGACTATTTGTTAGTTATTCAAAATTTGATGTTTCTAGGTGCCGTTGTTTATTCACAGTGCGAGAATCATACATACATTCATGCAGATTCTTCATTATTTCATTTCTTTAAATATAATTCAGGGCTCTAATATTTCGTGGCAACAATTGCAAAAGTGAAATGCCGTTTATAATGATCCAACGTAAAAATGCCAAACCGAAATTAATAGCCTTTCTGGGCTGACGCCGTTTGTGCTGAAAAACTCGTTTTCCAAATTGATGTTGCATTTTTAGTCACGTGAAGGTGCAAATATTTTACTCTGCAATTTGTATATGGCCCCTAAGTATTTTCCCCTACCCACTTTGATACCAAATGTCTCGGTTAGTTTTGTAGGGTTTGGGAAAGTTAAGTAAATATTTTGTTTTATGTTTATGTTATTAGTCAAATTTTCTTAAATACGAGTGTAAGGACTGGGGAATATTTAGTTTAGATGCCGATAATTTTCAGCCGCTTTTTAAGGCAAGTTATGGAATTCTGTGAGCCAAAAGCATACGAGAATTCACTCTTGACTATGGATGATTATCAGATGAAGCAATTCAGTTGGACATTGTTATTTGTTATGAGTTTCGGCTTTTGTGATCGAGTTTTGTCTATTTTTGGGTGCATAAGGTAAGAGATACTGCTTTTTTACTGTCTATGTTGATAAACGTTTAATGCGTACTTATAATTTTAATGAAATATTTTGATTATAATTTTAATGCTTGGTTTAAATTTATGGTAAAAAATAAAGATTATAATTTCTTTGGTAAAGAGAAGTACTCGTTTCTGGCTATGGATTAAAAGGATACCTGTAATAGAGAACAACTATAAATTCACGAAAGACTAATGATTTAAGCTGATATGCTGTTGGAAAGACTTAATAAAGGAACCGGAAAATAAAACTGCCTTTTATGATAACAGGCTAACATAATTCTTTCAGGGAATAAAAATTTCTTCGTGTCTCTCTTTCATTGCCTTGAAAAAAACTTACATAATGATTTTCTCAAGGCTGAATTGTTATAGCCTGCTTAAGGTCGTAAAGACACATTGAAGTGGAAGTTGAAGGCTAGGTATACTATGTTAAAATGAAATTTTAAAATTTTCAAAGTCAGTTACTACAATTTAAGATTTTATTTTTGCTCATTCTTTACCTCTTTATTAAAGTGCTTTAACACTTTTATCAAATTTTCACACAAGTAAATGCGTTTTGAAAATGCAAAAGTTAATGTGCAACCGAAAATTTGAGCGTACATTGCATCGATTAGTAAAGTATCGATAATTATAAATTTGGAAAAGAGGTGATTGATTGATCTGGAGAAATGAAGGTTGATCTGTTGTTTTAGGAAGTTTAGTTTCATGGAAGTCTTTCTAAAGGGATTGGGATTATTCAGTTATGGCAAAGCAAACGAGAGCTATCTGCCTAAAGGGAGGGATGCCTTCGTGGAGGACTCTCTAAGGGAAACCGGCTCGTATACGCTTACACATGGGAAAAACCACGAAAACACACATGCAGCCAGCTCTTTCGCGGAATTCGAACTATCAATATTTAATGCTCAACATATCTTAACTACATAGCGCATCATTAGTGGCTGAGTGGTTAAGGCCCTTAAACACCATGAGCTCGATTCGGGTTCTATTCGAAGCGAACGGACTAGCTGCATGGTTTCTTTTCGTGATTTTCTTCCCGTGTAACATACGAGCAACTTTTTCTAAGAATATCCTGCCCGAAGGCATCCTCCCCCTTAGTCAGATAGTCCTTATTTACTTTATCATATTCAAATAGCTTAACCTGTCTTACTTAAGCATCCACTACTGGGCTCGGTCCTTATCAAATGACTGCGTGACAGGATGGCATAACATTTCTTAAATGCTTTACTTCCACACCAGTGTGCAAAACTTTTAACACAGGATTGAAGGTGCATATAGTTGTCATAGACTTATTATCTTAAATAGCTCTACGTCTTGCTTTTATGTCATCACTTCCAATCATGAGAAGAATATAAATATTATTTATTATTTGATAGAGAGTTTCTCTTTAATGATTAAGGATCTGACTTCCAAGTAATGACAAAGAATTTACATTAAAAATAATGAAAATGAAATTGTAAGCATGAATAGAGTTATTTTTGTCGTAAAAAGTATTATCTTCGTATATACAAAGAATTATTTTTGGTGTAAAAAGTATTATCTTCGTATATACCAAGAAATACTTTTGTTGTAAAAAGTATTATCTTCGTATATACCAAGAAACAATTTTGTTGTAAAAAGTATTATCTCCGTATATACGAAGAATTATTTTTGTTGTAAGAAGTATTATCTCCATATATACCAAGAATTATTTTTGTTGTAAAAAGTGTTATCTCCGCATATACCAGATATGGTAAACTTGTGACGCTCCGACATCTTAACGAAGGCTCGCGAGCTACCTGCGGCTCTTTGCTCTCTGAAATTCAACTTGTCTGCAGCAAATAATTACTCTTTAAATTTTGAAGTATGATTGCATTTTGAAATTGAAATTATGCAATTTCTTTATTAATTGATATTTGTATTACTCTTTGTTAATTTTTATTTAATTCTTATTAATATATTATTTAAAAAAGTCCCTTCGGGGGATATAAAATAAAAATAACATTATTAAATAATTAATATAAAAAATTAATAATTAAATTATTATTAAATAATTAGTAATATTAATTTTTATTTTATACGCTTATAATGCCCCAAACCCTTTAAAGGAGAACCAATAAGGCATAACCCTCCGGTCAAATGATGGGGACAGTTTTGATGCACACAATCTGGGAATAAGAACACAAATCAATTATGAACAGCAAGATAAAACAAACAACAAAGATAACAAACAAAGATCGCCAACAAAAAAAAAAAAAAAAAAAAAAAAGATAACATAGCTACGTCGTAGACTGTTCCGCAGTGTTGACCAAGGGGAGCCAAATCCCCATAATATTTCTTAAAATTATGCAATTAATTTTATTACAGTTTTATTTCATTGTTATAATTATCTTACATAGCAAACAAATAAATAGAAACAAAAGAATAGTTTTTAAGTTATGCAATAAGAAGGAACGACAAATTATATTTGCATTTCGGGAATAAAATTCATTGCAATTCAAGGATATCTTAAATAACAGCAAAGTGGGTTTTAAACTTGATAACATTTAATTTTGAACGAATAAAGTCCTAGATCAGAAAACGTGCAGGAAACCATTAAATGTTGATTTCAGCAGTGCGTAGCCATTTTAGTCCAAATTGGATGAATTATCACTGAACCAATACTTGTATAGTAACAGTTGTTATAGATGTAATAATTATTTATTCTGTGATTCTTTTCCACAAAATATGCAAAATTCACATCACGAATCTGCTCTACTAGAAAGCAATTTTCAGCAGATAGTTCATGTTGTTCAGGAAAAACATTGGACGCTTAAAATTTATCGTGTTTGTTGATGGGAATGGTTAGTAAATGTCTATTATTAAATACAATAGTATGCAAATTATAGCTGCAAATTTTAGGAGCAGACCTATATTTATTTATTATAATTTTATTAATGCTTGGTTTATTCAAATAATACTCAGAAGAAATTGCGTAATAACATCTTTATAACTGACATAAGAACTTTTCGAGAATGTTGGCTTGTTTAATGTTCAATGACTTTCAAATGAATATTTGTTTTGAATATGCAGCGATCAGCAATACGCAATAGAAACTGCACTTACAACCACTCAGTTTAGATTCATTTTGAGACCTCCTTAAAATCGTTCCAATTTAGCAATAACACTATTTTTCACTTGCCAAAATGCTGCTGTAAGATATTATCGCATCGCTTCCGTATACGTTCTTGTGACGTAAGTGGTTAGCATATCTAACTAATCAGTATCTAACTAATCTATCTCTAGTTCGAATTCCGGTCAAGGTACAGGTGATTTTTCAAAGTTTTCCACACCGATTGACCTATTAAGACTCTACACTGATCCCAAACCAAAATATGGTGGTAGACTGTAACTTGTCACCACTTGGTTTGGTTGATTGGGTTTCGTGAGTCTACTCAGTCGCCATGTAAATGGGGAAGATCGTAAGCAATTTCTGCATTCTCTCATGTTTTTGTAATGTAAGTAATTAGCAACTCCAGTTAGCAAATGAAGATTTGTGGTTTGAATCCCGACGAGAGTAAAGCTGATGACTCAAGTTTCGCGGCTATAAAAATCCTAATCGCTTCTACTTTGTAAGAATGAAGGACTTTACATTCAGATCCTTTTTATTCCTTTCTCTTCATACTTTTCCTTTTTGCTTACTTTTAAAACACTTTCCCTTCTTTTCTCACCTCACTTTTAAAAACTTCTTATTTCTCCTTCTACCTTATCTTTAAAACACGTTTTTCTATTTTACTTCCCCTTCTTATCTACTTTTAAAAAATGATTTATTATTAGGCAGCGATAAATTACAAGCATACCTCGACTATAAAACTGAATTTATCTCAAACTTCAAAAAGGTAACAATTAGAAGAAAAATAATTTGGTGTCAGTAGTGAAGACACATTTTATGCAAGTTCATGATGATTTGATGGGTTCAAAAAGCTATCGGGCACGCATAATATTCGTGTAAAAGTTGAAATTGTAAATTGCCAATGGAAAAGCAACATCTCACTTTCTTTTTGCATTGAAAAGAGCGTTGAAACGGAAATGATACCGATATTAAGATATTTAATACTTATGGAACAGGAACCTGAGAGCGTCGTGACAGAGGTCTAGCAACTTGAATGTGGCGTGAAAATGAAGCAACTAACTATTATGAATGACATAAATAAGCTTTGACTCCGATCTTGGAGTAAAAGAAATTGAAACAGATGGTGTTTAGGATATGATTCAGTCACATTATAAGGAGCGGAATGATGAAGTCCTAACTAATTTTAAATCGATAATAATGACAAACCCATTGATGTAGCTCTGACAGATTATACTCTTAAAGAAATAGATGAAATGTTTAGAATAGCTGAAATTTTGAAGAAAATACCTTGATTAGTAATTCTTATCTCAAGCGGTTAATGAAAGTTACATTCACCCAAACGTATATGAAACAGAAAGAAACCTGCCACCACACAACTCGAATTTCGAAGACTTGGACTCATTTTTTTATCCAAGGAAGAATTATTGTATACATGTATTCTTGCCTTTTTTTACTTCATGTATTAAAAAAATTACTTAAAGCTTTGAAAAATCTTTGTCATGGATTACCCATTTTACATGCATTGATTAACTCGACAGTAATTATTTCGGTAGTTTTCATACTAACAATAACCATGGTAACAAAGAAATTCCTGTAGTATACAAATTAAGAAATGTATACCCAACAGGTTAATTTGTTTTTAAGTGCCATAGGTTTTTATGTGTTATATGTATTGAGATTTTACCTGATTTTAAATTAAAAATTTTTCTTGTCAATTTGGTGTAACTGTTTTTTAACTAGTGTAATATGGCCATGTGTTTGGCGCAACATAGCCTTTTAGGTTTATGCGCCATAAATTCCTACTACTACTTGTACTGAACAGGAAACTTTTTTTTAAAAAATCTGATGTGTACACCACATGACTTCCTTGTACGGAATATTAAATTACACGCATTTTTTGGGGGGCATTTCATTTAAACTTATTGGAGTGAATTAAATCTACTTCGCCGACAGCGCATAAACCACAATAGAATAAATGCATTCTTTAAAATTCACTCTAGTATTTCTTTGCCATAGCGACACTCTGGCGCTAGATTCACTTAACAGTATTATATTTCGTTCATATTATAACTTATAATGCATAAAATTTATATCATTTAAAGAATAGAATTATGTAATCGTTGCCACATGTTCTATTCAAATACTATAATAAAGCTAGAACGATGTATAAAAGAAAGTAAGCAAACAAAACAAAAAAGAAACAGTTCTTCACAGACGATTGAGTATTTCTCATTCAATTAATTCAGTTCTCACTTCGCGACAAGGCAAAAATTCATAAAAACTCAAAATATCTGTATTAAAAATTACGAAGTAAATCTTAAACGCTTATTTCCTCAAAAAAATTCCAGAAAGTATTAAGCGTGATTTAATTGGCAATAATAAATGACGGCGTTATCTTTGTTGTTGCGAAGCTAAGTTTCTCTAGATTGGCAACAAATCCACTAGTCTGCTGTTTCAAATGTAAACAAGCAATGGCCGCCATCAAAAAATTATTAGGCTTAGCGGCACTTAAACGACTTTAAAATTGTTGATAATTCTAAAATATTGCATACAGATTTATAAAGGCATAAAAGCCTTAACCGGAAGATAAAAACAACACAATTCAATCATTTTTAAAGCAAAAAATGTACAATTTACAAACATATGAGAGTAAAGAAATTGAGATCACTGAGCCGGGTAACACAGTGGATATATATATAAATATATTTATATACGTTTGGCGCCGCCGATTGCAACCAAAATACGAGGTGCACATCTACATGTTATAGTAGTCCTATATACAAAATTTCAACGGTCTGAGGCTACTCGTTTTTGAGTTATGCGAGATACGTACGTACGTACATACGTTCGTACAGACGCTACAAAAAATTCTCTTCAGAATTCATTTTAAAGCAGTTTTATAATTTTTTTAGAGGAAAAGAGCCTTTTATTCTGTCCTTACATTCAGATATCACGCAAAAACATCGTTAAATTGCATTCGAAAGCGGCCAAAATGGATATTTTCGTTGAAATATGCTGCCTGAAACTTTTTGCGATTACAATTCTTCCTTTTT
This sequence comes from Stegodyphus dumicola, assembly GCF_044657685.1. Lineage (NCBI taxonomy): Eukaryota > Metazoa > Arthropoda > Arachnida > Araneae > Eresidae > Stegodyphus > Stegodyphus dumicola. Next base: position 45,636,725 of record NC_140776.1, read on the forward strand.
ATTTCGTACAAAGAAGTAAAAAATCTGATGTGTACACCACATAACTTCCTTGTACGGAATATTAAATTATGCGCATTTTTTCTTGCATCTCGTTTAAACTTATTGGATTAAATTAAACCTACTTCGCCGACAGCGCATAAACCACAATAGAATAAATACATTCTTTAAAATTCACTCTATTTGTTTACCATAGCGACACTCTGGCGCTAGGTTCACTTAACAGTATTATATTGCGTTCATATTATAACTCAGAATGCACACAATTTATATCATTTAAAGAATTATCTAATCGTTGCCACATGTTCTGCTCAAATACTATAATAAAGCTAGAATGATGTATAAAAGAAATTAAGCAAACAAAACAAAAAAGAAACAGTTTTTCACAGACGATTGAGTATTTCTTATTTAATTAATTCAGTTCTCCCTTCGCGAGAAGGCAAAAATACATAAAAACTCAAAATATCTGTATTAAAAATTACGAAGTAAATCTTAAACACTTATTTCCTCGAAAAAATTGAAGAAAGAATTAAGCATGATTTAATTGGCAATAATAAATGAAGGCGTTATCTTTGTTGTTGCGAAGCTAAGTTTCTCTAGATTGGCATTAAATCTACTAGTCTCCTGTTTCAAATGTAAACATCAATGGCCGCCATTAAAAAAAGGCTTAGCGGCACTTAGACAACTTTAAAAATGTTGATAATTCTAAAAATATTGCATACAGATTTACTAAAGACATAAAAACCTTAACCGGAAGATAAAAACAACTTAATACAATCATTTTTAAAGCAAAAAATGTACAATTTACAAACATATAAGAGTAAAGAAACTGAAATCACTGAGCCGGGTAACACAGTGGATATATATATAAATATATTTATATACATTTGGCGCCGCCGATTGCAACCAAAATACGAGGTGCACATCTACATGTTATAGTAGTCCTATATACAAAATTTCAACGTTCTGAGGCTACTCGTTTTTGAGTTATTCGAGATACGTACGTACATACTTTTGTACAGACGCCATGAAAAATTCTCTTCAGAATTCATTTTAAAGCAGTTTTATAATTTTTGTGGAGGAAAAGAGTCTTTTATTCTGTCCTTACGTACGGATATCACGCAAATACATCGTTAAATTGAATTCGAAAGCGGTCAAAATGTATATTTTCGTTGAAATATGCTGCCTGAAACTTTTCGCGATTACAATACTTCCTTTTTACTTCGTACAAGGAAGTGAAAAGGGAAATGGTTTTTATAGATTTTCAAAATACAAATTTGATCCCTTATCTTAGCATAGTTTAAACTTATTTTTGCATGGTCGTTTGTGATACAATACACTTCAAATCATTTTTCATTGTTTTAAAATTATTTATACTAATTTTCCTTGTCTGTATGGCTGGAAACATTTAAAAAGTCTACAACTGGTAACAAATGCTTTTCACTTCTCTTTTTCTAGGTAACTGCAGTTGGTTAATTGTTTTGAAATTCGGTAACTCAAGCTTGTATGCGCATAGAAGTGCAATTTAAACTTCCTAAATTTTAAGTGATGAACCTTAGATCTCTGAGAACCAAATCTAGATATGTCTACATATAATGAAAGAAAGTTTTGGTTTGGTTTTGGTTTATTAGATTACGGCAAAGCACTCGAGGGCTATCTGCCTTAAGAAAGGGATGCCTTCGTGGAGGACTTTTTAAGGGAAACTGGCTCGCATACACGTTACACACGGGGAAAACCACGAAAACACCCATAAAGAAAGAGTCTGTCTGTGTGTGTGTCTTTTGTTCGCGCTGCGCGTAAACTAATAGACCCACGGCTACGGAATTTGGTACATAGGTGCATCTAAACAGGAGCCAGTGCACCTCGAAGCGATTTTTTCGAAATTCGAATTTTTTTTTTTTTTTTTTTTTTTTTTTTTGTTATGTTTTGTGACGAAATCGCGTCATTTTGAGACATAAAGCGAGATTTTACTCTACACACTCCATTTTCATATCGTCATGAAACGTAGGCACTTAGCTATTTCACGAACTTAAAATAAATTTCGTGTTTAAATAAATGGATTAAATACGAATTTATTTAACAAAGGGAGCTCAACATCTTTTTAACGGGATTTTTTCTAAAAAAGTTTATTTTAAAAAATGTACAGCTTATTTTTTTTTTTATTTTTGGACACGTTAAACTTTTATCCTTGCGACTACTTTTGCAAAAATAATTTTGGAAAAATGGTATTTTGTATTTAAATAAATATTTTTTAAATAAAGCTTCCGAGTACACTTTTCACATCTCACATCTTTAAAAATTTGATTTTGGAAACAATATTCCTTTCTTACTGTCGTTGATGGATTTTTGATGAAATCGCATCATTTTGAATAGTTTCATTCTTTTAGAAATATGGGTTTGGTAACAAGTTTTCATCGTATTTCTTATGTCACTGTTTTTAAGAGATTGACATATTTCATTGTAATTTTTTATATATATAATACATTTTTATTTAATTTTTTTTGATAAAGTTGTTCTGCAGAGTAAAATTCTGCGCGGAATTTTTTGTGTTTTGAGTTTCCTTCATGTTATTTTTTGCTTATTTCACTGTTTGTAAGATATTGAAAAGTTTTGCATGATTTCTTTTCTTCAACGGAAAGTTGGTTAATTTTTTTATATGTAATATATTTTTTTAAAAATTTGCGTTTTTTTTTTTGGAAGTTTTTTGCAAAGTAAAATTCTGCGTAGTTTTTAAATTTAACGTTTGGTGTTCCCTTCAGACATTTTTACGGTACATTTAAAAGCCAGACGAAGGCTGGCAGCGTAGCTGTTAGTAAATGATAAATTAAGAATGCAAAAGTAAGCTGTTGTTATGGATTTAATTTTCCAAAACTGAACAGGCATATTCGCTTAAACATAAACATAAAACAAATAAAATTAAAAAAAATTCTGAAAGGTTTCAGATTTTAAATTACGTGCAAAGGGGCGTTTTTTAACGTTTTGTGTGTTACCTTTATTTATTTATTATCATGCTCTTCGCACTTAAACTACAAAATTCAGTTCAACAACAATGTCGCAAAATAATTTTAAAATGAGCCTATCTTTAGAATTTCCCATACACAGTTCCACGCGTTGGAGATAAAAAAGTTTTTTTTCCCTACCGTAGAGTGTTGCCATTGCTCGCTTTTAAATCGCGGAGTTTGTTAATCAAAAATTCGTTAAAGTTTTGCAAAATATGAAACCGATAATAAAACAAATTCCAAATTTCAAATTTGGGCTTCCACATGCCCATGTTCGCAGTAGGATCACGCCATTCAAAATTCTATGGCTCTATGTACCGTTGTTTTATCACAATGCGAGAAACATACCTACATTTATGCAGATTCTTCATTATTTTCTTTCTTCAAATATAATACAGGGCGATAATATTTGGTGACAACAGTTTGAAAAGTGAAACGGACATTCAGAGTGATTCAACGCAAAATCGCAAAACGAAAACAATAGTCCTTCAGGGACAAATCCCCTTTGAACTAATAAAAATAAAACTTAGGTGTCTCCATGTACTGTTACGCCATTATTTTAAACAATCAAATCGTCATAGGGACTAAAAAACAACTTTTCGTGCGGTCTGCCTTCTACCTCAAATTAAAATAAAAGCCGCTTGTTGATAAGGCGGTGTTCGTAAAATAATAGCAGCTGGCAGAAGTTTAAAAATAGCTGTTAAATTCAGCAGCACGGAAGCTAAGAAGAGCACTATCAACCTATGCTGTCAAGCGCTTTGTCTGCGACAATTCAGTAACACTAAACTAATGTATACTTATTTGCATTCTGGTGGTAGCCAAACAAAAGTAGTAGCTAAAATTATAAGAAAATCAGATTAATTAAGTATAAAAACCTTGCTTACTTACTACGCTGATTTAGTATTACATCACAGTTTTGTTTAAAAATTGCGAGTAATCTGCCTTCAAAAAATAAATAAATAAAGTAGCATGTTAATTAAAAAATATTTATGAATAAATATTAAAAAAGTTTAATAAGACTACGCTAAAACAGTTAGTATTTATTGGCAGCTTCTATCAAGAAAACACATGATGTTTCTTCCTTCCATTCTTATTATTTTCTCCCTCGGTAACGAAGTAATAATTTTTCTTTTTATTATAATGTATTTGTTACCTGTACCGTTTCATGAATGCGTCATTGAAAACTCACTCTTTTTTTTCTTCTTCCGGGATCTTGCAAGTTGTGTCAAGGACTTACAGGAGATGAGATGTTTTATATTCACATGCAGAGTTTCCTCTCTCCATCGGGACAGCTGCCATCATTCTTGAAGAAATAACTACACTTTTTTTGACCCAAGTTTGAACTCACAAATTGCTATCTGTTTATTACTTGTTTATGGGTGGTAAAAAATTCCATTACATTTTGGTAAAAAGTTTTGTGCAACAGAGTCATTAACGATGAAAATGCTTTTGGGAATTTAGTAAAAGCGAAGCCTTGAAATCTCCACGGGCGTTATTTTCCAAGTCTTGAGCATTTATTTCCATTTCGTTGTAATTAAAAAATGAAAATTTTTAGTGACCTTTCCAGAATGTATTAAAATCGCCTAATGTGTTCTGCTTATCTTAATAATACCTGACAACTTTTCTAGCTTGAAACATTTATTGAAAATTATTTAGTTGAATAATTTTCAAGATTTTGCATAATAAATTATTTTTTTAAGTTATTGTATGATTGATAACCAACTGACTTACTGATTGAATGCAACAGGATTTTAAAATATAATGAAGCTTCTTACAGTGACCAATTCTAAAAGGTACAAAAATGTAATTAAGTAGCAACATCGTACTGTAACGTTCTTCCATGCGACTACCTTCAAAGAATTCTAAAAACGTAAGTAATAAGGAAAGGTAGCCTTAATAATCTTTTACTGTAATTCTTTTCTGAGAAAGTGAAAAATAGGCTAAAATTCCTTTGTTTAAGAGAATATCCCCTTATTCGAAAACCGATCAAATAAACTGATCAAAGGACGGTGCTGGATCATTGAGTTCAAAGATAATTTAGAGTTAAGTATTTATTTTGAAATAAAAATAAATGACCCCAGTATGGTGTATAAAAAAGAACAGTAAAATGTGAAACAAGCTTTGGCTTAAGATACAGTTTTATATATCTGTTACCTGAAAGCTTTGGAGTTACCGATAGTAAAAACATCAAAGATTCTTATTAATTATAAGAATATTTTTGAAATATATTTTAAATGCATTTCTGTCATTCTGTGAAAAAAGTTTCCAGTTGTAATCACTGATATTGACAATTTCAAAACAGGGTTTCTGAAAGGAGAAATTTATGACTATTTGGATACTGATGACATCCATAAATAAACATAAATTTAATTTTTTTTTCAGCAAAGAAAAAATTAATTTAAGGTTCAAATTCTTCAATAACCGTAAATTTTGATATTTAGTAGAAGAAAACTTTTTCTATTTAAGTTTATTTCTTTTATAGGTTCCATTTATTTCTGTAATTATTGAGTCATAAGTGCTTTTAACTGTTATCAAGTGTTATAATGTACCTTTTTTAACTTCATTCACGGGACAGTACTTACGTAACAGTTTCAAAGTGATAGTTTTAATAAGTATTAAAATGTAAAACTTTCGTATAATTTCGGATCTACATTTCTTTAAAAGCATTCGTTAACTACTTTGTATGAATTAATTTACGTCGCTAATTGCCGAAAATATGATATATCCTCTCTAAGAGGACTGCTCGCCTTCCAAACAAGCTCGGTCGTTTTTAGAAGTGGTCACTATACAGAGAAGATGTTTCATTTTCTGATGATTATTTACGTTTTCAAAAGTGGTCGTCTTAGGAAAATGGCCACCATGAAAACATTCAGTACCACCACTATAACTATCCCGAAAAAAGCGTTTTTCGAGAGCACATAGCTCCATTATTTCACATAAATGGTGTTATGCGTAATTTATTGATCATATGGTGTTATGTGTAATTTATTGATTATATGGTGTTATGTGTAATTTATTGATTTACTCTAAATAGATGTTTGAGGCACATTTAGTTTCTGTTAAACATCTGAATTCTAAGAACCATGGAAATCACAGAAACTAAAAACAGTTCAGAATTTAAAATAATTACCTTAAATATTACCAAAATAAATAAATTACCAAAAATAATAATTCATAGTAATTAATAAATGCAAGATGACTTATCTCATGAGCCTCTTATTAACTCAGGTCAAGTCCTACAGGACCTCCAAAAGACTTTCACAGGAAAGTTAGTCGTGTGTGGAATGGGTTTCATCCCCCCCCCCCCCAATGTCCGAAATCAGGTTTTACTCCAACCACAGGCGATATAGGCACGCAATTTTCAGAGATCGACAATTAGCTTAGTCTAAAGCGGCAATGTCTAGATCGAGCGTCGAAAGTAAAGTAATAAAATACCATATTGCAATCATTAAGCAGAGAGACATTAGAAGGGAGTTTTGAATACATAAATCTGCGCTTACAAATACCAACGTGTGGAGTGATCTCATCACTTTCTGCAGGACGATCTTAAAAATTGAAATTAAAAAGTCTTCATTAAAAAAAATTAAAAAGGTCTTATTTTTCCCCCCAAAATAATTAGCGCCCTCCCCCCCAAAAAAAAGATAAAAAAAAAGCTAGATCCTTATTTTCGAAATTACAGCAGTATATTACTTAAGAATCAGTGGAAGAATTTAAAATAATAGAAGGTTATTTGGAAGTACTTGAAACAATATAAAAATTCATAGTAAATAAACTTTACAACTAACTTGCGAAGCTTATTTTACTTATGATGGATGCGTTCACCTTTGTTGAGACGGTGGGCATCTATGTGACACAATGCTGCATTCCTTATTCGTGTTAGCATATCACAATGTTTATCTTGAAGGAAAATACACTGCATTTTATTTCCTTCGACATTCGAGATGCAGTTGATCATCTGCAGTGACCATATATTTTCATTGGTCTGAAATGGTTAAAATATCGAGACAGATTTTTATAAAATTACCTGTACTTTGCAAATGTATAACTAATTATATTATACGACAGATCAGTCTTCATCATTACGGATGGGGCAAACTTTACAAGAGTAACTGATAGAAACTGCTAAAAAGGATCATGATTTAAGCCTACACTTTGGCACATAGTCGCCGATTAGGGTCTGCAAGAACCTAATAATACCGATTCTGACATAGTATATATGTGCAAGCCCAAGCTGACGGTTTCTTGGCCAGTGGGTGTGGAAACAAGATGTAAGCTCGAAACACAAAATGAAATCATTCTGAATAAAATCTTTCTGAATAAATTCTGAAAGTATCGTAACTCTAACAGATTGCGTCTACCAGAATACACAACTGAAGCATTCACTCTAAGCAGAACGGAAAAACTTTCACCTACTCAGATATTAACGTATCTTGACGATAAAACTTCAATATTATACGATAACATACTACTTGTGCCTTTTAAAACCTGATGTGTCTTTTTTGATTTACTTTGAATACGGTATTTAACTGTTACGGTTCTTATAATATGTGATGCTGCTTTCGCTTGGAAAGCTTCTTTAAATTCATATCAACAAAAGAACATAATTTGTCTGCAGTGTATTATCAAGCACAAGTGCATTTAAATTTGTATTTAAAGTGCATTTGAATTTTCGGTCATACTGAAGGAGTATGAAACGTTCGGTTCACCGGCAGAAGGCTCATTGGACAAGAACCTACCGGCGGATTGCGAATGAGCCGATAGCTTGTGAAAGCAAGGGCAGCGTGACCAAGATAAGGAATTTGTTAAGAGATTAACTTTTATTTTTCAGCGGTAAGTGCTTTTAACTTAAATTTTACGGGTTGAAACTTATATTTTTCCTTGTATTCCGAATATGTTATTTCGTAATTCCTATCCATGTGTACAGTTTCCGCTTTTATTTTGGGCGTTCTTTGCTGTTAATTTTAAAGGTAAATTTTAAATTTCATCCATAAATCTTATAGGGTATTTCTTTCGCCTTCTTAGCATGCCTTCGTGGAGTAACGGCCAGCACGCTCGACGCGTATTCCTGAGGTCCGCGGTTCGAGAACCGGCGAGGGCAGTGCTAATTTTTCATCTCTCCTGTTTCGAAATAACCTAATGTCTCTACATTTGCGCTCAAACTAAAAGGGTGGTGGATGATGATTCTCCACCACCGGAATTTGGCTATTGGGTACCTAATCCCCAGTCGCCCTTTAAAAGGGGAACTACATAAGGTATTTCTCCCGATTTCTTAGCATGCCTTTGTGGTGCAGTGGTGAGCACGCTCGGCACGTATTCGAGAGGTCCGTGGTTCGAGTTCCGGGAAGGGCACTGCTCATTTTTTATCTCTGCTGCTTCGAAATAACCTAATGCCTCTACAATCTTAACCAATTTATTTTACATTTAACTTATTTCTTACATTTTCTTTTCATAATGACTTTTTTATTTTCAATAATCTTAATACTTAACCCTGCTAATTTTTTAATGTTTTATCTCATTTTACCTGAAATTTTTGCAAATAGTAATAGTAATTTCCAACATACTCTTAACTTTAACCTATTTTTTATAGAATCCGATCATATACATATGGGAAAAATAGGTAAAGTCACTGGGAAAGGAATGAGGATTCTTCTTTTCACAACGCAGAACATTTAATAATTATAAATAACAGTACAGAAAAATAAAACAGTTATTTAGCGTCTTCTCGCGCTAGTTAAACACAAACAAATACTGCATCACTTGACATTCGCGCTCACGGAGTCGGAACAAAAGTCAATAACAGCCACCTTCACGTAGTTCGACCCAGGACTTAGAAGGGCTACTTCATACAGCATTTTCTCCTGAAGCAGTAAGTGAGGAGTGATGACGTAGTCATGTTGATACTGACTGCAAAGACGCAATTCGCAGCAAAGAAATAAACCTTTTAAACATGAAAAAACAGCCTCAAAGCTGTGTTTGAAGTAGCTTTAGATGATAAGATGTTATCCCTGTATGCATTTATTACGTTTAAAAAGTTATAGTTTTTATTAATTTAAAAATAATAGATAAAATACCCTACGTTTTTTTAAAAGTTGCAGGTTTTCTTCGAGAGAATTCTATTAGTCTTTCTAAGATAACTATAATAATAGCCCCCCCCCCAAAGAACAGTTCAGTTTGGTGTAGTTTAGCTTGTTAGCCATCCCACACACGCACACACACACACACACACACACACACACACACACACACACACCATAAAAAAAATTAGCTTGGCGTAGTTTTGAATATTTATGTCAAGTTTTTCCTGAAACTAAGGAAGGGGAATTAGTACTTGACTACACTTGAAATTGATAGCTTTATTCAAAATTTAATCTAATTTAAAATTGCTTTTTCGACCTAATTATAAATTTTATATTAGCATGTTTCTCTTCCGATTTGGCATAATAATAGGTGATTTTAAAATAATTGTTTAACTCAGGGTTTCTTAAACGTTTTGGTGTGGGGATCCCATAATATTTACGAAAATATTGTGGGACTCCTCCATAAGTATTGCGCAAATCCGACACACACGTGAGTGAAACTGAGAGTTTCTTTACTTATACTGTAACAAATACTGCATCACTTGACATTCGCACTTGACTATTGCAGTTTTAGTTCATTAACTTTAATTTAAGTTAATGACCATGTCATTAACTTAATTAAATAAAATGAACGTTTCTATTATAAAAAAATAAGTCGAAACGTTTTCGTTTTATCTTTGTCTGTATTATCTTCTCTTTGCCTATTTTCAGATACATTACACAAAAATATTTGGTAAATGCAACATTCGAAAAAACATAACGCAAAGAAAAATTTCAAATTTATGCTTATATTTCGCCTGAAATTTAAAAGTTGGTATCTGCAAGAAATTTCTGTTGGTCACAATTTGGTAATCAAACAGACAGCTAAATATTAAAATTTTCAGATTGGTATTTATTTAACTAATTGCAATATCTTGAACTACTAAGAAACTTACTTTTAATTAGCTTTACATTAGCCAGTCAGGTTCCCGGGACCTCATTGATGTTCTTCTTTGTTCTTTTCTTATTTTTTGACATAATGTCAGAACACAAAAACTTTTTCACTAAAGTCTTGAAAATCAAACATCTATTGATGTTTCAAAATTCATAAGTACGCATTTTCAAATTCATGTTGAATGTAGCAAGGTTACCAGAGAGCCATAAATATTTGAAAATTTACTTAAATGTAGTTAACTGAATGAAATAATGATAATATTTCTATATGTTTTGGAAGGGAATTATGATCTCAAAATCGGAATTATTAAGAGTTTTAATGAAATCTAAAACAAATATTACATTTATTACAAAAAAACCTTTTATTTAACAAAAATAAAATTCATATTTATATGTATTTGTTTAACACTTAGAATCTTAGTCGGTAAACACTTAGATATTTTTTCCGAAGAAAGTGTACAATATATGGTAGTATACTAATATTACCTTAAGAAATATAGAACATACGGTAATACATTAGCACTACCGTGTCAAGTACAAAACATAGGGTACTGTACTTCAGAACGCTAGGCATAATAGTACAGAAGTAATTTAAACACTTTACGAAGTCTAGAACATTTTTGTCAAAGCAAGTAAAAACATGGAAAAGGAACAAAGTATTCCAAAACTTCTTTTTATAATTTTTATGCAAAATGTTTTTTATGGGCTTTCTAAAACCACATGCAGGAATAATGAAGGTAACTGATACAAAAGTCGCCAGATTTAGTATCCTCGCTTACCGTACATTTAATATCGGGTTTTGTGAAAAATTAGTTGTAACATTATCTTGAAAGAGTTAAACAAGTGTAGTGCTCGCAGTCCTGATTTTTTGAATCTGAGTTGTATTCGAAAGAAATATAGTAACCGAACATAGTAAGCCGAATAAAAATTTTCATTTTCAAACAGACTTACATCAAGTTCAGTTTATTTTAAAGCCAACGTATATAGAGGTGTCACTGTGCTTAATTTATAAAAGTTTAACAATCGTTTTATGGCAACTTCTACAATTAATTAATGAACTGAACAAAATGTTTCAGAGCATATAAATTATTTCCATTACCCTAAATGAGCATCGTGTGTGACTACGATAATGACAGGAAAAGTTATCGTCGAAACAACTCTCATGACTTCGAATTCCATCTAGTACTTTTATTCAACAACTTCGTTTTTGGAAATCAATTCAAAGGTATATAACTTGGTATCTGACACCATAGCTTGCCATGATGTAATTTATAATTATAGTTGGTTAGAATAGCAAATTGAGCCAATTTCCTTGTAGTTTGTTTAAATAACTAGTTTAAATAATTGCAAGTTTTCTTTTATATATTTCTTGTTACTTTATATGAAAATGTTTTCATAACACTTTTTCTAAAAAGCTTTCTTACGGCTAATTTCATGTTTTTGGCTTTACGACCTACTTTCTAAAGAGGAATAGTTATTTATAATGTGTGATAAATAAGCATTATTGGCAGTTCAGTGTAGATTTTATTATGAGGAGAAACTGCATGATTGTAATCGTAGTTTTTTCTTTATTCAGCAAAGAAAGGTTTTTTTATACACATAAAAGCTTCAGCCATTTCTGAAGCTGTTCCTTCAACAATGAGTAGACTTATATTACTCTGTTTTCATTACTGAGCTAAGGTATTTGCATCTTACCCTTTTTAGTCTTATAAAAAAGCTTTCACACAGGGAAACCAAATGTTGCACTCTGAGGAACAACTTTTTTTTAAACTAAGTGTTTTCCGCAACTGGAGAAATCAAAATATTAATTTCTTCTTTAAATATGCTTTCGATACGAAACTATTTTTATCAGTTTGAAATTTTTTTTTGTTTAAGTATAACACAATTCCCTTATGAAGCGCTGTTTTCTTGTATTCTATACATATAGCCAGGTGATTCACTAAACAGTGGTATAAATTGTAAAATAACTGTTCAATTTATTAATAAACAAAAGTACGTAAAACTTAGCAGAAATGAGCAAAAAATAAAATAAATTAAAACAAAAAATCTGAAAGCTTTCAGCTATAATCTGAAAGCATTAAGCCCACAGGGGCGTTTTTCAACGTTTTGTGGGTTCCCACAAAAATTCGCACTTTAACCATAAAATTCAGTTTAACAGCAATATCGCAAAATAATATTAAAATGGCAGTAATAATGGCAGTTTATCTTTCGAATTTCCGATACAAAGTCTCAAGCGCTGGAGATAAAAAATAATTTTTTTTCCGTAAAGTGTTTTGCCATTGCTCGCTTTGAAATCGTTGAATTTGTTAATCAAGAATTCATCAAAATTTTACAAAATATGAAACAGATAATAAAACAAATTCCAAATTTGGGTTTCCAGACGCCCATATTCGGATAGAAACGTACGTTATTCAAAATTGGATGGCTCTAGATACCGTCGTTTTATCACAATGCGAAAAACATACATATATTTATGCAGATTCTTCATTATTTAATTTTTTAAATATAATGCAGGGCTGTAATATTTGGTGGAAACAGTTTGAAAAGTGAACCGACTTTTAAAGTTCTCAACGCAAAGTGCCAAAATGAAATTAATAGCCCTTCTGGGCTAACGCCTTTTTGCTAATTAAAAAAGTGAAATAGAATTCTTGCTGCAGTTATTTAAGCTTACTTTAAAGCAGTTTAATTTTTCGTTACAATTTAACTTTATCGAAATATTATTACAATTTACGCAGTGGAAATTACTCTATTTCTCTCAGACGTTTTGGTGATTAAACGAGAAAAAAAAGGAAAGGGGCTTTGAACAGGTTTCTTGAGGCCCCCAATACGAAAGGAGAGGAAGATAAATTATTAATAAATTTTCCATACATGAAAATTTCTTAAGCTTTTAAAAAACCCAAACTCAAAGCTTTTAAATCCCTTCAACTATACCCCGCATGAGACATTACAACTTTTGTTGGATTCACAAGTCGTAACTTCAGCTCCAATGAAATTGCAATCGGCGAGAATTTTATTTTTTGTTTATTTGTAATAATTTTTACGTTAGACTTCTTCTTTTGCCTACTAGCAGTTATAAAGAATACAAGTTCTAAGAAATGACATTTACTGAAGTGCAAACTTCAGGAAAATCGTAAATCAAAAAACACAATTTTACGAAAACTACGGATCCGTGGCAAATTTTCTAAATGCACACAGGTATCGCAGTGGCTTCTAAAAATTAACCAATGAGGTTTAACTGCACAGTTCACTCACGTCAGTTAAAGATATGCTGAAGTCTTTCTGTGTATTACTCTAATTATTTCGCAAATGAAACTATATATATATTAAAAAAAAATCTTTTTCATCAGTTACAAAACGGCGACAAAATTGTTACAAAACGGCGACAAAATTGTTGCAAAACAACAGGAATTGACATTTGTATCTCGGAAACTAATCTGTTGGAAAAATCCATTGGCACAATGTGAAAAAGCGCCTCCCATGGTTGCGATACCTATGTACAGTAAGGAACCGTGGAATATTGGTATTTAATTTCTGCTGTGAGGGGAAATAATTACCTGTAAGAGTGAGACAAAGAAGACCTCGCTTGTTGGATCGAATTCAACAACCCTACCTACCTATTACTTGTTAACATTTGTTATTGTTATAACTAATGTAGAATTGATGAAACCGGGAGCAAATGTATATACATGAATATAATGAAAAGTAATTTCTCTCAAAAAGAATCCTTAGAACGAATGAAGCAGCCCAAAAGAACTTTTACGCCTGTATTAGAGATTTCGTAATTCTCCAAATGTATTAGAATCTAAGAGAGCAAAATGCTCCTTTTAGTAATCGTTCTTATGCTTTTTAATGAGCATAACGTTTATTCTCAACTCCAGTTTTGAATTTCCTTTTGTCCACTGCATTTTCCCATAAGTTATTTTCATCTTTGATTCTACCATAACTGAATAGCAATTTAAATACAAACTATTTGGGTGAAAATCATTAAAATGTGTTGCTTCGCTTTTTAGATTAAAGTAATACTAATTATTTTTATTTAAACAAAAATCAACTTTTTACGACCATTAAAATCTGTAAAATGGGGAGAAAATATACGAAACATCAGTGATAAATTAAAAATCTTTTGCCCTTGAAAAGCAGGAAAAATTCAAAATATGCTTGTTATGTACCTTAGTTATGTTAAAAATATTCTTATTTTTTAGATTTACAACTAGTCTGTATCATAAAACTGTCCTTTAAAGTCTGAAATAGAAGACTTCCCATAGCATTCCGCGCAAAGGCGTCTTGCAAGCACGCAGGCTATTTCAGAATGATGGTTTGATTTGCTTAATTAAGACAAAGTACTTGAGGGCTATTTGCCTAAGAAAAGGGAGGTACTGATAGAACTTATATTGTTTAGCGACTTAACTATTAGGCTGCTGGTAAGATTTCAAAAGAATGAATCAATAGCGGAAGAAGATACTTTCACATGCTGGCAGAAGTAGCCTTTTGGCATATTTTAGTACAGTATTAGTACTAGGAATGCAGCTTGTTTAAACTACATTTTTGACTCAGGGGCGCTTTTTCCAGTCTAGAGCTATTGTATCTAACCCTCGTAAGCCTAAAGGGCCATTCCCACTGGGGTTTATCTGAGCTAATGGAAACAGCTGACATAACCGACCCATCTCCAAAACCCGTTTTTTCCCAATAGGGAAGTTGAAAAAATCTGATTTGCAGTTATAGCGGAGCTAGTTGACACATAGAACTGACTCCGTTAGCTCAGATAAACCTCAGTGTAAATGACCCTTAAGGGATGAGGCTAACCATCATCCCTTTATTCGGGCACCGATAAATAATACTCATTTTTATAACGATTTAAAATTTCACAATATGAATATCACAAATTAAAATAAGGATGAAGGCAATAAAATAAGTAGTGAACTCAACAACCGATCAACTGCTTTGTTTTGGCTTTATGGTTCATTAAAGGAAGTTTGAATAACTTTGATGAGGCGATATCCATATACAGATGTATCAATTATCTCTTTCGTATTCTTAAAAACAACTTTTGCTTTGATTATTTAAATTAATGCTAATAATACTATGTGCCATGCTTTCCTCCAGCCAATACGTGTAATATATGAAAAGAATTATACTTACGCTTAAAAGTAAAGTAAAATGCTTTTATGTGCTAAAAGTATGATTGGCTCAGTACAGAAAGAAATTGAACGAAACCTTAAAAACACTAATATATTTTAAGCAACAGATATAATACATAATTGTATATTTTTCAGATGACAAAATATATTTTAAAAATTGTTTTTTAAGATTATGAATAAGTTTTTAAAGATAGTAAATAAATTTATTGAAGAAAACGGTAATTTTAATTTTTAAAGATAATGTGTAGCAGAGATGAAGGTAAATTTCGATATTAGTTACAGTCTTTGAGCAGACTCGATAGGTATAAAATTAGACATCGCAGAAAAAAAAATACTGTTTGTTACTCAAGATGCAAAATGAAATCGTTCATTTTGTAATTCCTCAGTGTCGAAGCCAGTAGAGTGACTGAGTTTGCAGATAATAATTTATTGTCTAACATTTTATTTAATTTGAGCAACTTAACAATTACTTGAAATTTAAAAATTCAAATATATATATAGAGAGTGATTAAAAAAACAGGCACCATAGTTTTAAATACCGTTCTTTTAATTCATTTTAAAAGGGGACTGCAGATCAACACAGCATTTCGCTGTCACTGCCTAATTAATGACTCTCTATGGAGGTGAAATATATATAACCAATTTGACTGCAGAATGCTTATAAATGGGATCAAAGTTAAAATACATCATTTTTTAAAGCATAAAACAAGATTTTAGAAATGACTAGAATTAAAATATTATTAATTTAAAAAATATCCATACCTTGATACTACTTTAGATTTGATCCTCAAAGAATGACAAAATGGTTAATATTATCGCTATTAGATTTTGTTACGTATTATACCCGAAATTTCGCCTTTTTTCCAGATTTAGTTTTATATACGGTATTTTTTGTTAGGGATTATTCAAATTCATTATAAATAATTCAAAATTTCTGTCTATTAATATCTCATATCTATGCCGAAAAGCATACAAAAGTGGTGCCATTAGGTCAGGACAATGGACTTGTTCTTGAATTCATCTCAATGAATTTTAGATATTTTTTCATTTACATGCTTTCTGCAGTTAATTACATTTGATAATTAAGATTTGGCTGAAAATTCGTTTAAAATAGTTGCCCAGAAAGAGTAGTAACAAAGGAATTCTATAATTATTCTTCAGTATCTGCTATTTGTACGAATGTTTCCGGGAAATTTTATGCGAAACTGCAGAAGCTGAAAATAAAGATATTGGTTCTGAGATTCTGGTTGACAACTTATTGTTAAGGGACTGTTTTTTAAGTCTGTTTGTTCTATAATTTATAGTTTGTTTCTTTTTTTAATCATAAGTTCTGTAAAACTTCTAAACAAAATACTTCAGATTTTAGCATGCATTTTCAATATACAAGCCTTTACAGAAACTCTTGATGCTATTTAACAGTGGTGAAACTTCATTGAAGATTAAAAGAAATCTCAGGATCATGAAGTTTGTAAACGTTTCTTTTTTTTTTTTTCAGAAAAGGCAAGGACAAGCTATTTCAATATCGACCCCGTTTGGAAATATTTGTATAAAAAAGATTAACTGAGTCTATATGTGATATTTAAGAAAAATCTTAAAACATAATTTGTTTCCCCAGTTAATGTTTTATATATACATATATATATATAATATATATATATATATATATATAAATCTCTGGAGGTTAACATCACTGGTATTAAGGGTGAATCGAAGCAGTTCATATGCTCATACAACAGCTTTACTAACAAATCCTCCTTTTCCAAAGCTGTCATCTTCTCGGGCTCTTATTGCCTGTCCTTCATATGTCATCTTATTTATGTTTCAGGTTCATTTGTCCTTCAGGTTTTTGACAGGAGAAGAACTTGCTATTCGAAACATATTTAAGAGTGCTGACATCTTCTGACTATCACCAACTCAACAGCATTACCACTGTGCGCCTGTCGATTGTGGAATATAGGGAAATGAGAGCAAAGAAAGGAACGCCTGTCCTCAGAAGCACATAATTTTAATAACCTACATTTTTCTAAGTGACTAATAAATGTGAAACTAAGAGGGGTACATGATTCAAATATGTGCGTAAAAACTAGCGAAATATCTTGGCAATAATCTCTTGGACGCTTTTAAATAAACCGCACCGCGCAATGAACGCAGGGAAAAAAGTGTTCGTGATTGGATACACTTTTCGAAGATATTATTCTTCCTTTGTTAGAGAACGTGTTGACACCATTTGGGCTCAAGAGTGCACGTTCATGTTATTAGTTTACATTTTTTTTTTTTTTCAGTTTTTATTTTTTTTTCAACCACAGCCTTTAAACATTTTGTGTATAAGTAGCTGTTGTTGTATCAACAAAATTAAATTTTTGGTTTACTGTAAAGTGTATTTAACTTGCTTTATCTAAATCCCGTATTTTAAACGCTCACCAACAATCGAAAAAAATCGTTGATCTCTCGGGACGCATAAAGTTGCTTTGGAAACATGCGACCTGCATGCCTTTCATAAAGGTAACAAAATTGCTTGAAAACTCATTTTTTATTCATATTAATATGTTATTTAATGATGTATTGAGTATATTTAAAATAGCTGCTATCGCTTTGTTGTGAATTATTTCTTGTACATGGTCGACGACTTTTGCCTTTTATCTCTCTATTCGATACTTGAGCGAGAAAGAATTCACCAATTTCACAGCATAATTCGACAAATATTCATATCGGCTTTGTTTGTTCCTCATAAGTAGCGATTTTTTGGTTTATTTCTACGATTTTTCAGAGACCGCATATTCGCTTATTTGGTTGTCGGATTAGATGCCAATAGTTGTATATTCATAAAAACTGAGGTGCTTCTTCCACTACTGAATAGACATCAGTTCCTGTGTCCAATAGTAAATAAATCGCTGTGCTGTTACAACCTGAACAAGTTGTCAAAAACGCATGCTTTGCCTTCACTTGTAATTTTTCACTTTATACCTCTAAATGTTTTCACTGATATATAGTTTTATTTAATAGCTATTTTCGCATATTTGAGTACGAGGTAAAATGCGTTTTTCTTGAACGTGAGTGAGCTGCAACATCCTCCCTACTTCTCAGTAAGTCAAACATTCTTTTGAAAAAAATGAAATGCATGAAAACATGAAATACTCAGTGCTCATCTCGTGACCATACAATTATGAATGATCATTACATTAGCATTTGTATGAAAAAAGAAAATATAATTACAATCATTACATGTGATTTATTCCGAGCTTTTCTCGTCACGAGAAAACTATTGGGGTTGGCCCAAAAGTTCTGGCGTTTTTTTTTAAGTTTAGGTTCCCACAAAAAAGAACAAGAAATGAGTGACACATGAATCAATAACATATTCTCCGTCGGTATTTACAACTTTTTCCCAACATTCAACAAGTTTTGCAATGCCTCGACCCTAGAAATCACGGTCTTTGAACAGCTTAAATTAATTTTGAGCCATCCTTAGAAAAGTAGCTTCCTCACCATATAATTCACAAATCACTCGAGCAGATTCTGTGACTTTATCACCTCAAGTAAACGCAAAGCAGAAAGTGTCGAAAGTACAATTTTCTTCTGTCGACTTGACACTTTATTTTAATGACATGAAAAGAATAAAAAGTATATCAGCACAAAAAAAAAAAAAAAAAAAAAAAAAAAAAAAAAAGAAAACTATTTTGTGGAGGAGCACGTAATTCTCTGTCAAAAACATAAAATGCATTGCCAAAACATTTTATTTTTCACGCAAAACTTTCACTTGAACAAAACGCCAGGACTTATGAGCCAACCCAATATACAAGATCGTTTAACAAATATTTAACAGTGAATCGACTCTTACATCGTAATACTTCTCTGCAAGTAAGTATAGGAGAATCAAAAGGTTATGGCAATCTGTTAAGCTTTGCTGTATTTGACTTGTTAAGTCCTGCTAAAAATGACTGTGGAAATGGAAGACTTTTTAACGGAAATTGTCTCACGTTAAATCAAAACGACATTGGCAAATCCAAAACGCAATGAACTCTTTTTCCTATGATCCACAGCTACATGTTGTTGTCGTCTTGTCTACATTACATGGAGCAATGGTTACCAGACCCTACGTACTTCGATGAGAGGTTGGACTTCTATTTTCCACCCTCAATTTTGAGGGTTGAGACTAAATTTCAACTTGGCAGGAAATTTTGATTGGTTGGCTCTGGTGACGTCATTTTGACGTATTTAAACTCCGCCTCTCATGTAGTTTACAATCAAAACTCATCATGCGCCATGTTTGGTCATGACCAAAGATGGGTTCTTCTCTTGCTTTACCAAGATATCCGGGTGCTATTCGGTTTTGAGGGCCGTAAAAAATCGCCAAACTATCGTTGATGCTAGTGCTGCCAAAAATAATTGCGGCAACCCTAACTCAAGAAGGGAAATATAATAGTAAATAATTATCTAAGATTGATGTATTAATTTAGGTGAAAGGTTAATTTCATATAATACCTTTTTATTATTATAATTTATATAAAAAAGGCTAAACATGACTGAATGGAAGCATAAGATTAAATAACTATTTCAAATAATTATTATAATTTATGTAAAATTTGCTAAACATAACTGAATGGATGCCTGCATCGCTATTTCGCTACCGAGTTATCGCTAAAGCATAGTTTCATCTCGTTGGTTGTTCAAACATAATTTTCTATAATGAATGATGCCTTTTCTTGGAAAAATTCTCGGTAAAGTGCAGAATCGTCCACTTATTTGTTTGCCGCTTTTTACAAAGGTAAAAAAAATTGGATTTTTGTCAATTTTCTTTTACATTTTAAGTCAAAATAGGTCGATGTGTACATAGATAAAGTCAAGGGTGTGCGCAGTGCCATTTTTGTGCATTTCTTGGGATTTTTTTTTTAGTGAAAATAGGTCGATGTGTACATGGACACCGAGTATGTGCAATTCTTAAAAACGCGTCAAGCGGTGGGTGATTCTGCACTTTACCCAAAATTCTATTGCAGATTTTTCGTCAAATGGCAATTCCCAAATTGTTAAATCCATAGGATATCAAAAAAGGATTTAAAAATTAAACTAGTATTTCAATGACGTCTTAAGAAATATAGAACTATATAAACTTAAGCAATCTGAAATCAGCGCGTACGCTATATTTGGCGCGCTGTTAAATGGGCGCGTTTGCTAGATTTGGCGCTTTTGCGCATACATTTTCGATGCAATTTTTTTACGGTCCTCAAAACGGAATAGTACCGATATCCGTATAGCCAGGGCTTAAATTGCGTCGGAGCCCACCGGAGGCTGGCTCCGATACTTCTTAGTTTTAAGAAAAATTCATAATTTTAGCCGGAGCCCTAAATAAGAAGGCTTTGGCACTTCTTTTATGTAACTGAACAATAATTTCAGTAGAAATCTGGTCTTGGAAACTTTATTTTTAATAATAAAATTATATTAAAAATTGCTTATTAAATTCTAATTTATCACTTTGCATTTTATTAAATTTTAATTATTTAATTACTTTAACCATTAATTTTTTTAATAATGAATTATTTAATTTTTTAATTGTTAATGATTTTATTAGTCATCTTATTCTCTTATTTATTCTTGTTCCTATTTTCCTGAAGGTCTTCTATAGGGCTCTGGTACTTCTAATTTTTGAAATTAAACCCTGCGTATAGCTGACCGTTTTGTTTTTCTAATATGCTTCCTTAGGGATTATGACAGCCATATACTGGTAAAAGGCCTTAGACCATTTACCAAAGCAAAGATCCGAAATAGTTTATATGGTAAATAAGAGAGTTCATAAGGAAATGTTATATTGTAAGAATTTCGTTTGGTATGAAAACTTCAGTTTTCATAAAGGAAATTGGATAAAATGCAGATATTTTTCCCCATGAGAGAAAAGTCCTAAAACTACTTCAACTGTTTTATTTTGTAAATGAAGATAAGATAGCGCCTGATATGTGTATGTACTAAAGAGGACTTCAATTATTTAGTGAAATAAATAAGGACAAAATACAAAATTTGAAATTGTAGTTTAAAAATAGTTTTTTTATTTGATTAAAGCACTCGAGAGCTAACTGCCTATAGGGAAGGATGCCTTCCTGGAGAACTTTCTAAGGGAAACTGGCTCATATACACATTACACATGAGGAAAAACACGAAAACGCCTATGCAGCCAGCCCAAATCATGTTTAGAATAAAATTTAATTTGTTATTTATTATCATTTGCGATTATTAGTGGTAAATATGTATTGAAATCCATTTAGAGCAAGATCTGCAAAGAAATGAATGCGGAAGAATCTAAATTCTCAGAAGAGATATGCAATTATCTGATTATAATCAGTAGAATTTGCTTTGAGTTAATCCATATTATGTAAAAAGTGGCTAAAAGTATAAAACACTGCTAATTAATTATCCTTTCCTTGATTTGTAGTAGTTGAATGAAATGATCATAAGGTAATTTCATGACAAAGAAGCACTTAAAAGTCTATCATGCCTGAAATCTGTTTGAATGTTTAGTCATAAGGGTACAAGATCTCAAAATATATGTTATAGAATGTGTCCGCGGTCAAAAAAGGGTTGGAGTAATTCCTACACATTTTGTGTTCATTAAATAATCTTGTACAAATGATTAGGTAAAGTTTTTTAAGTCTTTTGCCATTAATTGATCCATTAGCATTTAAATTATTTAAATAAGTTTGCTAGGAATTCTTTGCTATAAAGTAGTCGTTTGGTGTGGAAAAGGTAATATATCCATTTTTATTACGTAAATATAATAAAAGTAAGCAGTTAACTGCAAATTATATTACTAAGTATTTTTGTAATTTAAAAAAAAGTTATCTGATAATGAGCGACTCTGACGATGACAATTTTGAATATGCCAATTTATCAGACAGTTTCAGCGATGCGAGTGATGATTTCTTGAGTGATGGAAGTGAATCGGAAGATAATGACAACGAGATTTTGGATATAGCAAGGAATTGGTATCAAATTAGTATAAATCAACCAAACGTTGCACCACCGAGATTTCGATTTGAAGCTAACCCTGGCTGTTGTTTTACTCTGACGGATTACGATGATGCTTTGTCATACTTTGAATTATTTTTTGATAACTCTCTCATGGACATAATTCTAACTGAGACAAACAGATATGCATTTCAACATCCAGGATCATCACAGAACCTATGGTCACCGATTACTATGGAAGAATTATACATATTTTTAGCCATAACTATACTACAAGGTATAATTAGAAAGCCTGAGATAAGGATGTATTGGTCAAAAGTTGAAATTTTTCAATCACCTATTTTTCCGAAGCTCCTTAGCTTTCGTCGCTATTCTGAGATAAAAAGATATCTTCACTTCTCTAACAATGAAACTTACGATGCTGAGATTCACCCCCATCCCAAGCTCAATAAGATATGGCCTGTATTTGACCATATAAATAAAAAGTGTTCTTCTCTATATACACCGGAAAGAGATATCAGAATAGACGAAAGTCTACTACTGTATAAAGGGCGAATGAAATGGAAGCAATATATACCACTGAAACGAGCTCGTTTCGGAATAAAGATGTACCTTCTTTGTGAATCAAAAACCGGTTACTTATATTCATCCATTATATATACCGGAAAAGGAACGAATCTGAGCGATGCATATCGAGAAATGCCGGTATCAACTCAAGTAGTGTTGTCACTGATTGAACCGTTATTAGATAAAGGGTACTGTTTGACGACTGACAACTTTTATACTTCTCCACAATTAGCGGATTTCCTGGTAAAACGTCAAACAGATACCTACGGGACTCTGAAAAGTACCAGAAAAGAAGTTCCATCTGAAATTAGAAATAAAATATTGAAAAAGGGAGATGTTATAGCGTTTCAGAGAGGAAAAGTAATGGCGATGAAGTGGAAAGACAAGAAAGATGTCTGTTTGCTTTCAACAATCCATAACACACATCAGGGAAATACAAGTAAAACAGCCAATGATGGCACTCAAATAAAGAAACCGAAAGTTGTAATTGATTACAACGATACAATGGGAGGCGTTGATCGGCTTGATCAGCATCTCCACGATTACCCAACAACAAGAAAACGAGGAAAAAGGTACTATAAGAAAATATTTTTCCATTTTGTGGATATATCCGTATGGAATTCATTTATACTATATCAAAAAAAAATGGAGGAAAACGGGACCATTTGGAATTCCGTAAAATGCTTGTGGAAAAATTAATTGAAAAATACCATTCAAAAGTGTTACTCAAAAGAACAGGTCGGCCTGGTTACCAACCTGGGCCTCTGAGACTAACTGAAAGGCACTTTCCCGAATTTGTACCACCTACAGAAAAGAAAGTGGCCCCTTGTAGAAATTGCGCCGTTTGTTGCAGTAAAAGAGATGAGAGGGGTAAAAAAATAAGGAAAGAAACAAGATACTATTGTAGGAACTGTAATGTTGGACTTTGCGCAGTACCATGCTTCATGGTATATCATACCAAACTGAATTTTTAGTCAATTTTATGTTTGCAAGTATGAAAATTTGATTTAATTTGATTTTAATAACTTGAAATTCAAAATAAACATGTAATCAAATCGTTTTCACTTTGTTTGTATAATATATATATATATATTTTTAAATTAGCCTATACTTGTACCCCTGTATGTTGTCTTTTCTAATACAAAGGAGCATAACAAAAGACAACTTTAAGTTAAATTATTCCAAAATTAAAAATAAGATTTTTTAATTAAATTTTTAGTTAAAAATTACTTTTATTTGTCGATCATGTCTTAAAATGCACTAGAGAATATGATTATGCAAGAAAAAAAATAGGTGATTTTTCGACCGAAAATTAGAAATTAATGTGTGCCTTAAGGGGTTAAAGTACTGATTCTACTGAAAATGTATTGTTTACAAGATAAATAAATAGCTCTTGCATGCTTCGCCACTTTATAAAATTTTTAAAGATTTTATTTTTATTTCTGTTATTGGTTGTCATATATCTGCATACTTTTGCAGCCCAATGATTTATTTACTGTATGAAATTTATTAATCAATTCTCTTAGAATAATTTAAGTTTTCACTATTCATAAATTGTTATTGTAATCACTAGCAATTCAAAAATGCTCAATAACAAAATACAGTAGCATTTTCAAAAACACTAAGATTTACACTTATATGAATTTAAGAATTTTAAAGCACTTATTATATTTTTGTGGCATTTTTAATCATTTATTTAGAGAAATACCAGCACACTCTGATTTGTCAGCAGATACTGAATTATGATTTTCCTTTGTAATAATCAAGTGCGATTGTTATTCCTATTATGTTCTCTATCTGTATATGATGTTACTATCTATATTTGACTGAATCTGTAACTGCATATTTCATGCTGAAACTTTTAGTTCTTTTGCACATATTGTTGTGATACATCCTAATAAACACATTATATGTCGATGTTTTGTAAAATGATGTTGCTAACTGTACTGTATGTGTACCATCAACTGGAGAACTTTACACTAATAATTTAGTAGTGAAATACTGCGACAGACTATGCAGATCAAAAACTGATTAATAAATTACTTGTGTAACTAGCAAGGATGAAGTAGTGACAAGATTAAGAGCATTTTAAATTTATATACTGTTTTTAATTCATCATATTTTAATTTATAAACTATTTAGAGATTATTTTATATACAATATATTTACATGATGAGATATCAATATACATGATCAAAAGAATCATGAATTATAAGAGTTTCATTATTTCCAATGGCATCTATAGCAGCTTTCTTGTATGAAGTTGTTGCAATATTTTCAGTACTGCGTGGACTTTTTCTTTTCTTTCTCATAGAAAAGAAATTCTTTTGTTTCTCTGCTTTTTTATTTGTAGGTTCATAGTTCACCATTTTCAATTTCGGCTTTTCGTTCTTTAATTTTGTAATCACTTTATTCAGTGTGTTTTCAATATCTCCCAAAGTTATATTACAGTCAAAAGTCGTTAATCCGGACTCGTCGGGACTTCAGCGATTCCGGATTATAGATCATCAGTTTAAATCTGGTAAGATGGCATGCAGAAATTAAAATTAAAAATATGAAACCGTAATTTATGAAATAAAGAACAATTATGATCTAAAGGGTATCAAAATTTACAAAAAGAAAAAGCTTAATATTTATTTGTTTACTTTATTAAACATTTCTTTCAATGTAAGTTGTTTAAGTTGCTTCATTTCATGTGATAATACTTTCTCTTTAATTCTATTAAACAGACATAATTACTTGTTTAGTTACCAAGTTCCGCTGTTCAAGTCCTATAATTGCTGTGTCGAGAATACCGACTAATTTGTCAATCGAAATTTTTTCGTTTTCAATAACCTCTGTCACTTTCTTCACTATCGGAAGCGAATTATAATGACGAGGAACTCGTTTTAAATCATATCAAAGACGGAGCACATCGGGATGACATTTGGTAAGGCATTATAAGCCAAATAAAATAAAAACATCTGCCCTGAAGATAAGGATAGTACTGACAGATCAACTTCCATTCATTGAGCGCGGCAGCGTTCCCCCCCGCCGAGCAGCGAGAAATTGATAAACAGATTTCGAATTTCGAAACATACTTTCGCTTTAGATCCTTTACATATTAACAAATATATATCGGAAATTCTATTTGATATAATCGAAAGTTTAAGCTTACTTTTATAAAATTGCTCTAACAGTCTGCAAAAAATAATAAGTCGGATCCAATTCGAAGATTAAGGAACAACGCAATCTGCAACATTAACTGAATTAGATAATTTTAGCTTAGCTTACACCGTCCGTTATACATTAAACGCGCATGCGTAAACGTGTTATGAGCATGCGCACAAGCATAATCGCAGCCGTAAAGGTCTTACGCGCGCACGTGAACGCCTATGCGCATGCGTCAAAGTGACGCATGCGCAGAAAGTTTGTAGCTTTGAGGTCCGGATTATGGATAATTTCGGATTATGGGTGTCCGAATTAACGACTTTTGACTGTATTTACTGTTGTTGATGTTACAAGTTTTGATATGATACTCAGTTGATCTATAATATGGTGCTTGGTTCCTGATTTTTTAAATTTTTGTGCTGATAGATCGAGAAAGGATTTTACATCATTTGATTCTTTAGTTTTAGCTGGCTGTTCTCTATTAGGTAATCTTGTCTTTAAAATTATTGCATGTATATATTTACAGCACTTCCTTTAATCGTGGCATCTGTGCATGTGCATACAAATGCATCGTTTCAAATTTTGCACCATTTACAAACAATGTTACAATTAATGCATTGTGTATGTATTTGAGTAACAGTATATTCAAGAGTAGGGTCACTTTCTGAAATCACATGCCAAGAAAACTCATTGATTTCTGTGATATTATTAGCTGGAAAATTTATTGCTCTGTTGTGTCATAAATTTGTTTGGTTGATCTTTGATGTGTTTGCCCCTTTTGTTGTTTTGATAAATCTCTGGAACCATTTATCTTGCACCATATTAATAAGCTTCGCAATGCACCTATCAACCCTCTTGTTTTTCAATCCATCAAGATAAGAATATTTTAAAACTCGATGCAGTGCTTCAAGATGATTGTTAGTTGTGATGTTACATCTTTTTCTATAACATTTAGCCCACAACTCACATCTGTTTGCATAATTTGAAGCAAAATAATTAGCAAACTTGTCTGTATCTCTATCAGCAAAGAGTTTGCTGAGAAAATCAGATATCAGTGCTTCAAATTCTTTTACATCATGACATTCAGATACTACATTTAAAAATTTCAAAACTTCCTTTCGCTTTGAGGGGATAATTGAATTTGCTGCTTGCAGCCATGCTTTTTTAATGTGCCAAGTGCATAGAATTCTAAATTTGGCATCACACATTACTGATGTCCATGTAGTATAATATACTGGTGCATCATCACTCATAAAGCAGTTTACATACAGCAGTCCAACTTTGTCCCTAATACACTGAAAAAATTTTTGCATTGAACCTAAATTTACTCTATTGCTTAGGCAAAAAGCAGCAGGAAATCCTGAATTAAACTTGTCTATGACTAAAACTGTTGATAATTGAAAATCGTAAGCATTAGTCCCATGTGTGCTATCGATGCATATGCTATCGGATCCAAACTTTAAAAGCATATGCTTTTGAACATTTGTCATTATGATGATGCAGAAGTCACTAATTTCCAAGTGCTGATCTGCTGCTTCTCCTTGGAATTTTACAAAAAGAACTGGATTATCATCTAAACATTTAATTTTTTCTATCCAGATCCTTAAACTGACAGCATCAGTTGGATAATATTGTTCATCATTACCAATACAGTAAGAATTAGAAATGTTATGTATGTCTTTTTTTGTCAATAAATGCTCCCTGTAAATGTCTTTTTAATACTATTCCTTGTGGAATCTAATATTTTCTGTGGTGGAATGCCTTCATTTAACTTACCTGAAAATATTGCATTTATATGATAATGTTGTATAATAATGTCTGTTTTATATTGAATTTCACAATCAAGTTCATAAAGAAACTTACCTGCAATCACTTCTCGCAAATCTTTTGTTAATGGCAAATGTTCTAGATCTACTGTGTGTCCCATGTGTGTTTGGAAATATAAAATCTTAATAATGCCATTACTGGTAACTTCAATAGTAGATGGACAGTGCCCCTCTATTTTGAAGGTACCTTGTGATTTTATAGCTCTTACACCTTTACTTTTAGAATTATAAAATCCAGATCGATTACAAAGGAAGTAACTCTTTTTCCCACCTTCTTTAAGAGTTATTGTACTTCTCAAAAAGTAAGAAATTTTTTCCCTTCGTTCTTCCTCACTTTTCCATTGTAAGAAATCTAAATTTGAAGGGTAAACATTAGCCTACATACAATATAAAAGCCCATTATAATTGTTAACTAGTGAATCTTTAAAACAAAATTACTAATTTAAAACTAACCAAAATCTTATTTTGGCACTGATTGTAAATAGATACTGGTCACTTTAGCAGAATTTTTTTTCTCTTCAAGAAGAGGGACCTGTGTCTAATTGCTCTCAAAACTGATAGTTTTATTTAAAATCTACACTGAAATGAAGTTGCCTAATTTTAAGTCAGGGGCGTAGCTAGAGGGGGGGGGCATCTGTCCCCGGGCGCAGAATCCAAGGGGCGCCAAACTGATGTTATGAGATTTTAAAATTAAATGTTTTCCATCCTTGGCAAGCAGTAGAGGGCGCGAAACCTTCAGTTGTCCCTGGGCGCTGAAAACCCTAGCTACGACTCTATTTTAAGTTGTACATTGGCATATTTTTCTTCCTATTTGACAGTTACTAGTACTCGTGTTCCAGCTAAACAAGACTTAAAACATATTCCCCAAAGTTGTATAATAATGCAAGAAATTTATTCTTAAGAGACAAATTGTCATCAGATATTTTCCATAACATGAGTGTCATCTGGCCTATGTCTAAAGTAAAAAAACATTGTAACCTGTTTCTTGATAACTGATACAATGTGTATAGGTTATTAAAATTTTAAGACATCGAATAAATTTCTTTAAGTAGTTTTAAAATAACATATAATAAATTTTAAGCCTCATTTACATATAATAAAATAAGTGTCTATCATTATGATACTAAACTTACGATTGAAGGTTGCCACTTTAATAAAGATTTTAACAATTTTTTTATTAGGTCCACATTATTTTTGATATCTTCATCATACATATGCATTAAGAGATCCGTTTGTGTAATAACAGGATAGTCTTTTTTTTTTAATGAAGCACTGAATTACATGTATAAATAATTATGTAGCAGTACATCTCTATATATGTTTTTATTATTTAGAAAATGTTTACTTCATATTTCAAATAGTTGAGGAAGAGAAATATTACTTTGAAATATTTTTACTGAAGAATAATGGGGATTTATCAGGCTAACAGAAAAAAGCAAGATGCTAAGGAAATTATTCTGTTATCAATTATACTCACAAAAATAGATGTATTTTATTCCCCAGCTTGATGAATGAATTTGCAAAAATAGTAATTTGTACTCAGTTTGGAGCTATTCAAATTAAAAACGTTTATCGCAGAAAATGCAAATTTCTAATATCTTACCTTCATATGTATTAAATGCCATTTCAACAGAGTTATGAGTGTAACCATGTTGATCTCTTGCGTGATTTCTTAACTCTTCAAACGTTCTACATGAAAAATTGTAGGCATTAATAGGACATTTCAAATTTCCTTCAGCCACAACAGGTACTTTATGTACTTCCGGAATGTGTTCATATAAAACCTTTTTCTTTCTGTACTTTTTGCAGCAGTACATACATTCAAATACTGCTATCTTTTCATATTCCATAGTTATAACAAAAAGTTATGTACTACAATAGAAAATAAAAAACTTATTTTGTTATCAGAAATATTAAAAAATGAATAAAAACTGGTAGCATATGATATTAAAATATTTAATGTTTGACACAAAAAAATGGTAGCATATGATATTAAAATATTTAATGTTTGACACAAAATGGTAGCATATGATATTAAAATATTTAATGTTTGACTGAAACTAACACGGCTTGCTATTCTGAAACATTTTTCATTTTCCTTTGTTCAACAAAGGAAATTTCCGCTAAATTTATCTGTTCTCAAAAGGCAATATATGAAAAATAAATACATTACAAAAAGTTTGTCTCAAAAAGCACTTCCGAAGAGAACCCGGTAAATGTAAACATCGCCAACTTTGGCGATAATAGTTCAAACCTGGTAACCCAGCGCATTTATCATATTCGTTTGTTCGAAGTTTGCAACCATTCCTCTTGGGTTCATTTTGTTGAATTATCACTGTCGTTGGTCGCATTTGCAGATTTATATTATTATTTTTTCTGAATTTTTTAATAATGAATGGATAGAAATATTTTCATAGATAGATGCCGAATCTCGGTTCGGGCTGAAAGGAAGAAAATACGGCGTGAGGGGTGAATGCTAATTTGTAACACGGCTGTTCACGTTGTGTTCTTAATTATTAACAGCTCTAAGAACCAGCAATTTAAATAACTAAGTAATGCTTTTATTTTTATTATTGGTTATTGTCATCTAAAATGAGAATAAATCAATTTTCTGGCTTAAATTTTAACAATAACCTTTCAGAGGATGGCTGGTGTGACATAAATAGATGATTAAATTGAAATAAAAAATATCATCGATTATCTAAGATGACAGAATAGTTTGATGCATCACCATGGTCATCAAAAGTAGCAAACACTGCTGGTGTAAGAAATATATTGTTTTTTATATTAACTGGAATTTAAGACAAATTTTTTTCGTTTATCACGTTTAACCGGTTAATTTCAGTACATTAATACTAATTTATATTTTTCAAATGAATTTTTATTTCCGTTATAAATGCTTATATATTGTCTTATGCTTAATATATTCTTTTCTGTGCTAACTTGAATTTAATACAAATTTATTTAGTATATCACGTTTAACCAGTTAGTTTTACATTTACACGCGTATTATCTGTGAATTTTTACTACCATATGCTTAATATATTGTTTTGTCTGCTAACTTGAATTTACATGCACTAAAAATCACGTTTACAAAATATCACGTTTGCGGCTCGCTTCATCGCCGATGAAACGAGAGCTTGGCGAGTAAAAATGCAACGGCGCCAATTGGTTCTTTCCCGAAGCGCCAACGGGTTCTCTGCGGATGAAAACCCAATACTTTACAATAATTTGTAATCACGTATTTAATTACAAGCAAACAATACCTAAATTACCAATTAAAATATTTTATCAAAAAACACTTTTAGCTCGCCAAAAAATATCACTGCAGAGTTCAGAAAACAAGCAACCGAAAATGGCAGGTAATCCTGTGGGGTAAATCTAAAACACCCCGCTTTTGACGTCACATGTGACGTGTACCGTTGACCAATCAAATTTTCCTGCCGCGTTGAAATTTAGTCGCTCCCAATTTTGAGGGAGGTAGGGATCATGGAGGTAGGAAGTAAGAAGGAGTCGCCCTAAACCATGGAGGTAAGAAAGGGAGGAGGGGCCATTCCGCGCTAGAAGTGAAGCACTGCTTTGAAGCTTGGGTCACCAGACGGGGTGTTGTTTGTTTACATTCAGAAGCTCGCTTGACAAGATTCTGATAGTATTTCGACACACGACAGTTCCATAGAAATCGAAAAAGGGACACTCTCGCATGAAAGAAACATTCATAGTCTAATGGATAATGGCAATTTGTATAGTTTACTGACATTTACGCAGAAATCACATCTTGGTTATTTTTCGATAAATAACAACAGCGATTTTGATTATGAATTTGTTTTATAAAATTCTAAGCTGTTGCACTACAAAAATATAGATTTTAAGAAAATTGCTAAAAGAGATCTGCCAAAATTTATTTTCTAGAAGATTTGAAAAGTTTGAAACTTGATGGCTAAATGTAAATATAAAATTATGTATGTTAAAATATTTGTAATTAGGCACATAGGTCAGATTAAGTTTTATTAAATAGAGTAACGCATGCAAGGACTATCTGCCTTAAGAGAGAGATGCCATAGTGGAGGAATTTTGAAGAAAAACTGACCTTTGAGTGGGTATTAAAAATAATACGTATAATTTTCGTTCAAATTATATTCATATATATTTTTTATGTAAAACTTTCGGGTGTATGCTAAATTAGTGTAAATTACTTTACACGAAAAATATAGTGAATGCACAGAAATTAAAGATTTGCACATGCCGGAAATGATAAATAGGAAATATGTATGGGTATTTATGCATGTGCTTGCAAAAAGCATGTATCTGCCTTTGACAAAATACTTAAATATTCATTAAATTATTTATAAATGTATTTGAAATGAAGAATTTATTCCCTTATAAACAACTGTGAAAGTACTGTGAAGAAATCTAATGATTAAATGTATCTAATTTATAATGATTATAAATGTTATCTAAATATATAATAACCTTAATATTGAATTGTAAACATAAATTGAAATCCTGTTGACAAATACGTTATAAAACTATTTAAGCAAGAATTGTTCGTATTGGAAAGCAATCTGTTAAAAGGTATTGTAAAGCAAATGCTATGAGATGCGCACTTAAGAACGTAATAAAGAGTTTTGGAATATGTATTGTTGAAATGAAGGGTAAAAAAAAATCTGATAAGTATAATTAAAAGAATTATTCCCTTTACATTTTATAATAACTCAGTTACAAGTTTTAAATAATACTTAAAAAAAAAAAAAAACTTATTTTATTCCCTTTCAGAAATGTTCAGAGAAAGTCAAATACTATTTAATTCCTAATAATTCTCTAATTTAAAATGAACTGAATAGAGCATTAATTATAAATTGACTTACATTTTTCGATTTAAAAGAAGCCAAAAATCATGTCATATTTAAGAAAGTATTTTAGGAAGAAGCTCTATAAATAGAAAAGAAATAATGCATAATTTTAATATTAATAATACAATAAACTTTGATCTTAATTTTTGTACCTTAACCGAATAAAACCGAATTACCTTAATTTTTTTTTCTAATGTAATTAACGAAAACTTGTGAAAATATTTCATTCAAATTAAACCATTCTGAGAAAACTGTCCTGTGAAAAGTATAGCATTTAATTCCGTTCAGAATGAAATGTTGTTTAAAAATATGTTGTTTTCACATACTTAGGACTCTGAAGTGTTGTAGAAAAAGAAAATATATACATTTATATGTATATTTGCGACGTAATTACAAAATATTTACACCCGAACGCGTCAAATCCCATAGAACTCAATGGTAAATGACCCAATGTTTTGGTCACCACGTAGGGATCGCCGGTGCTTCAGAGCAGGGTACGGAGAAACTTGTTTAGGGCGACTCCTTCTTACTTCCTACCTCCATGCCCTAAACAAGTTTCTCCGTACCCTGCTCTGAAGCACCGGCGATCCCTACGTGGTGACCAAAACATTGGGTCATTTACCATTGAGTTCTATGGTATTTGACGCGTTCGGGTGTAAATATTTTGTAATTACGTCGCAAATATACATATAAATGTATATATTTTCTTTTTCTACAACACTTCAGAGTCCTAAGTATGTGAAAACAACATATTTTTAAACAACATTTCATTCTGAACGGAATTAAATGCTATACTTTTCACAGGACAGTTTTCTCAGAATGGTTTAATTTGAATGAAATATTTTCACAAGTTTTCGTTAATTACATTAGAAAAAAAAATTAAGGTAATTCGGTTTTATTCGGTTAAGGTACAAAAATTAAGATCAAAGTTTATTGTATTATTAATATTAAAATTATGCATTATTTCTTTTCTATTTATAGAGCTTCTTCCTAAAATACTTTCTTAAATATGACATGATTTTTGGCTTCTTTTAAATCGAAAAATGTAAGTCAATTTATAATTAATGCTCTATTCAGTTCATTTTAAATTAGAGAATTATTAGGAATTAAATAGTATTTGACTTTCTCTGAACATTTCTGAAAGGGAATAAAATAAGTTTTTTTTTTTTTTTAAGTATTATTTAAAACTTGTAACTGAGTTATTATAAAATGTAAAGGGAATAATTCTTTTAATTATACTTATCAGATTTTTTTTTACCCTTCATTTCAACAATACATATTCCAAAACTCTTTATTACGTTCTTAAGTGCGCATCTCATAGCATTTGCTTTACAATACCTTTTAACAGATTGCTTTCCAATACGAACAATTCTTGCTTAAATAGTTTTATAACGTATTTGTCAACAGGATTTCAATTTATGTTTACAATTCAATATTAAGGTTATTATATATTTAGATAACATTTATAATCATTATAAATTAGATACATTTAATCATTAGATTTCTTCACAGTACTTTCACAGTTGTTTATAAGGGAATAAATTCTTCATTTCAAATACATTTATAAATAATTTAATGAATATTTAAGTATTTTGTCAAAGGCAGATACATGCTTTTTGCAAGCACATGCATAAATACCCATACATATTTCCTATTTATCATTTCCGGCATGTGCAAATCTTTAATTTCTGTGCATTCACTATATTTTTCGTGTAAAGTAATTTACACTAATTTAGCATACACCCGAAAGTTTTACATAAAAAATATATATGAATATAATTTGAACGAAAATTATACGTATTATTTTTAATACCCACTCAAAGGTCAGTTTTTCTTCAAAATTCCTCCACTATGGCATCTCTCTCTTAAGGCAGATAGTCCTTGCATGCGTTACTCTATTTAATAAAACTTAATCTGACCTATGTGCCTAATTACAAATATTTTAACATACATAATTTTATATTTACATTTAGCCATCAAGTTTCAAACTTTTCAAATCTTCTAGAAAATAAATTTTGGCAGATCTCTTTTAGCAATTTTCTTAAAATCTATATTTTTGTAGTGCAACAGCTTAGAATTTTATAAAACAAATTCATAATCAAAATCGCTGTTGTTATTTATCGAAAAATAACCAAGATGTGATTTCTGCGTAAATGTCAGTAAACTATACAAATTGCCATTATCCATTAGACTATGAATGTTTCTTTCATGCGAGAGTGTCCCTTTTTCGATTTCTATGGAACTGTCGTGTGTCGAAATACTATCAGAATCTTGTCAAGCGAGCTTCTGAATGTAAACAAACAACACCCCGTCTGGTGACCCAAGCTTCAAAGCAGTGCTTCACTTCTAGCGCGGAATGGCCCCTCCTCCCTTTCTTACCTCCATGGTAGGGATCCGGGGGTCTCCCACACTTCTCCTCTCTCGCTTAATTCACACGAGAGGACTTTCGGCTCGCCGCATATTTAGAGTGTCGCCATGCCGCACCGACACTATACATTTACAAACATCCGTGTCTTACCCGGGCATTTCGGTACCTTAGTAGGCTCCCCTACCCACTAAACTGTCCGGGTGACTCCAGAACCATACAGAGCAGCAAATTTGCTACAAAATCATTTCACTTCGAGATGAGAAAATTGCTATCGTCATTGTTTTGGGTGTAAGTTAGCTAGGTAACCTAACTAGATAACCTACCTGCCTAGCTAGGTAACCTAACCATGTAAAAGTCCTGGAAGCAGTATTCCTATAAATCTTACATTCGACATATTGTTATAAGAGTTTAAAATGTAACAACAACTTAACACACACGGAAAACCATGAAAACACTTCAGCTCCAGATCGTTTGTCAGAAATCCAACTCGAGCTGAATATGTTTAGAGCAGCCATTTTGAAGCAAAGCCATATTCTCATCACATTCTTATAGTTTCTCCGGATGTGAGAGGCTTTCTACAGGTGATGCCGATTCTGTACGGGATCACGAGGTACCCCTGCCTGTAGTGGTACCTTGTGTCGAAACTCCAGAATTCAAAGACAATTTTAAACTTTTTCAATATGGTATCGCTAATAACAAAAAAGCACGCAGCATTTGCCTTTTAAATAGTTCATTAGTTTTTTGAAGAATAATTTACTTTTGTCAATTATAATGCCGAGAAAGATATCTCAATTATTAAATTTTTTCTTCTGTTCCGGTTTCAATAGATAGTTTTTTGTACTTCTGAATGGCAACGTTGGAAGTAGTAGAAATGCATTGATTCAAAAAACGATAATTTAATTGGCAACACCAATGTGAAGTACAACAATGCTTCGATGCATATCGATGCTTCTTGAGCGCTGCTGCTTAAATTAAAACTAGATATAAAATTTATTATATCACAGCTGTTTTCTAAATCTGAGAATGTTTCTACAGTTTTAATCATGTTAAGATTATTTTCATGTTTCGTTGAAAATACCGAGAGAATTAAAAATTGATATTGGTGAAACTGTTCATCGCATAAGTAAAATGTATTCTAAATTTCTTCCTGTAATCTTGCATTAGATTTCAGTGACATTTTACATACAAAATTATTTCCGAAGATTACTTGAAATTAATATCATAAGAACTTTGAAATAAACGGTGTTTATTATTGCAGGATGAGATCTTAAATATTTGCTATATATAATATACTGCGTTGCCAATGGCCCGGAGATAAAACTTAAAATTGGCTTCGAAGATGCAGAAGTTCCCTCCCCCAATAATTGGGTTATGCACTTGGATCATTTAATTATCTTACTAAGCTTTTATTAATCATGGTGTTTGTAACTATGGTCAAACGCTTATCATCGAATTTTAAACTAATTTCTGATAAACAGCTCAGTTCAAAATGGGTACATGCACTGTTTTTGAATGGTTATGCATTGCAATGAAGTGCCCTTTTCAAGACTCGATTTAGAGATTTATTAAAAAAATTAATGTTAAAATGATTTTTGCACATATATTTGCTTAACCAACAAAGTGAAAATCGGATCATTTTCCAATATCAGATAAAGCAGGTAAAATATCTTTTAAAGGAAATTAACAAGAAATTTTAACATAAATTCTAATTTTTAGCAAGTTTTCGAAAATCAACCAATTTTGTTAAATATTTGACGTTTATTATTCCAAAATTTAATACTTGAAATTTTCACAGGTAGTAATATAAGGTATTTCTCGCCGCTTTCTTAGCATGCCTTCGTAGTGTAGTGGTCAGCACGCTTGACGCAAATTCGAAGGTTTGTGGTTCTCGGGGAAGGCGTTGCTCATTTTTCACAACTCCTATTTTCAAAAAATACCTAATGTCTCTACAGTGGCGCCCGAACTAAAAGTGTGGTGGATGATGATTCTCCAGCCCCAGGATTTGGCGATTGGGTCCCCTGATTCCCAGTCGCCCTTTAAAAGGGGGAAAATATAAGGCATTTTTACCGCCTTCTTAACATGCCTTCGTAGTGTAGTGGTCAGCACGCCAGACGCGAATTCGAGAGCTCCGTGGTTCGAGTCCCGGCGAAGGCGTTGATCATTTTTCCCGACTCCAAATTTAAAAAAAAATATATCTAATGTCTCTACAGTAAAACAAACACTTCTCCCTCTTTTAAAACAAGAATGATAAAAAAAATATAAAGTGGATGACTCTCCTGTAATTTTTTTAAAATATGCTGTGTTGCAGAAGCTAAACTGCCGGTTCTCTCTTTCACTTGGAAAACAGCTTTAAAGTTTATGTCGCACTAACCAGTGAATTCAGTTTGTATTTCGATTTCAAGTAAGTCGTTAAAGGATATAAATCAGAAAACTCAGTGATTTGAAGTGAGCGCAACTTTTTGTTGTTAAGTTTTGTTTTAAGTTTAAAGTATGTTTGTAACTGCTAAATTAAGGAAGCTGTTTCAAAATCCCGATTTAGATTTTCTGAAATTTAATGTTAAAATGATTTTTCACCCCTACTTCGTTGAAAGATGAAGCTAAAAATGTTAGAATTTTACTGTTTCCTTCATCGGATATAGCTAAAAAAATCGTTTAAATACAGTTTGAGTGAAATTTTAAGGACATGGAGAGACATTAGCTTATTTAGAAGCAGGGGATGTAAAAAATGAGCATTGCCCTCGCCGGGACTCGAACCATGGACGAAATACAGTACGAAGGCATGCTAAGAAGGCGGAAGAAATACTTTATATAATTCCCTTAAGGGTGGCTGGTGATTAGGGGATTAGGGGAGCTAATTGCCAAATCCTGGTGGTAGAAAATCATCATCCACCACCTTTTTTAGTTCGGGCGCCACTGTAGAGACATCAGGTTATTTAGAAGCAAGATATATGAAAAAAACGCGGGGGATATATAAATAAATTCTCTCTCTCTTTTTTTTTTAAATTTCTCGAGGTGGTAATACTTGTCGGATCCTATAGATAATAAATGACACCATAACATAACGCAATAGCCCACGCATTTGAGAACGACACCACTATAGACACGTCTCCACATCAAAACAGGAAACACGATACGCTAAAGCAATAACGAGATACATTGCGATGACCTCAGAGATCACGCGAATTATGTATAGCTAATGCAAACAAACAAGGTAGATGAAATCAGAGATCACTTGACTTATGTGCAGCTAATATAAACAAACAAGGTCATTCTTCTTCTGCTTCTGTTGAAGAATGTATCCCACTGCACATTAAAACACTTTGTTTAAAGAGACTGGCATCCATAATCTGTTATTTTTTAAATTTTAAAGTACAATAACATTTTATCTGCAGTTTTAATTTCTGATTGATTAAGAACTTGCGTTTCTATCTTTTTTCTTTGAAATGCCACTAGTATTGCTTTTCTTTTTTCCGTGGAGGCAGCATATACTGCATATATTTCACATTAGTGTAAGAGAAAACCTTTTGTTACTTCGTTTTTACGTTTAATATTTAAGAAAGAATATTTTTTTATTTTTTACGTTTTTCTTCAGCCTTTATCAGAATCGAAACCAGATGAGAATAAAAAGCGCATGTAACTATTATTTAAAATGTTCGTACTGACAACTAGTTCTTGTTTATCTAGAGATCCAAAGACAGCGTACTATTGTGGATGTAGCCTATATTGCTGATGTTACTGTTAACAAATTTGGGTGGGTAAATTGGTAGTTTATTTTTGTTGAGAGTTAGTTTAAAGTTGATGATAGGTACCCATTCAAGAGCGAAACTTCTATTATATTTAATTATCTGGGTGTTCATCAAGTTAAACATTCGGTTAATTGTACTCACAATTGGCAATAGATAAAATTTGGGTTATTTTGTGAGTCGTGTTGAGTCTATTAGTTATATTTTATTTGTAGATACTAATAGAGTTTTGGTGCAGGAAATAATAGAATCCATTAACTTCGTTGGTATTCAAATAACGGTTTTTCCAAGTACTAACCAAAATCTAGAAATGCTAACCACTTACACCCATCTACATATACATGAATTCAGTTGTACATACTGCTTCTTAAATTACCGATCATTGCACCCAAGTAATTATTTCTTAAAAAGAAATCATGTTCTTTTGATGCGAATGTAGTAACGATTTATGTAACAGGCGAAATCTACTCGCTTAAAGATGCTTTGTGACTGAGAGTCATGTAATTGTGCTGGATCACGCAGGCTTAGTTGCACGAACATAATTTCTTTTCTTATTTTTTGTGATCAAAAAGCATGTTACTCTGAGACGGAGTCGAATCCAAGTGCTCATTACGCAACGCAATATTGAACCAACCGTATGGTATAATCAGCAGCCCTCCCAATCACGACTGGAAGGTAAAGGTCTGCGGAGATTTTAGAAGAAGCAGATTTTGTTTTCCTCTTAAAACTTTCCTTTGATATTTATTTACATTTTTTAAAATTATTGTTATCATTGTTCACATACGATCACATACGATTGCTCACATTTATCACATACGAGCATCTAAAATATCTACCCACACGGTAAAAACTTAGTAATAGTAGGCGTTGATATTTTTTATGAATTTGATGAGTTCAAAATTCTGTTAAATTCTTTTTATTCTACATATTAAACTCAGTAATCGCATTTAAGTGCGGTAAATCTTCATAAATAATCTTCATCTATAGATAAAGTACTTATATTTTGGATATTTAGTGTCATTTATACCCAGTATAATAATCGTTCTCCTCACCTAGTTTAATAAATAAGATAGGTGATAATAACACTAGACAGCAAACAATAATTAGTGCAAAGGAAAATAGTAACAAATGCTATTATCTAGTACAATGGACAATAAAAGTAAATGTTATTGTCTAGATGTATGGAATGCATATAGTTTATAAAACATCAGTTTTCCGTTTAAATTAAGCTAACAATAACTCTTGTCCTTATATGTGATCTTGTCTTAATATGTGACGCATTTTTGGGAATTTTTTATCATTCTTACCAAGTTACAAAATTTTGTTTTGGATCCAAAGTTAGCCTAGTTTTGAAGTAATCGAAAGATGAAATCGTCCATTTTGCTAATGAATATATTATAATTTTTTATTTGAATTCTTTCAGCTTTTCTTAAATTTATATAAGATTTATGAGGAAAGATATTGTCTTAATAGCAGAGGACATCAACATAAAACTGATATTTCACCTTTATTTGCAAAATTAGAATTTTCTTTTTTAGTTCTTTCGATTTTTCAGAAACTCATATACGACTTTTAAGAAAGGTGTTGCCTAAGCAACTGTTTACATCAGTTTAAAACTGTTGTTTCTAATTGGAAGAGGAAAAGAAACATGCTAATGTGGAATGCTAAGAATTTCAAATTAGGTAATAAAGCAATCTTAGGACTGATTTGGAGTTTGAATTAAAAATTCGCGATTTTTATTCAGATTGATAAACTAAACAATGATTTGAATAGAAATTCACAAAATAATTTGGTTCTGAACAAAATGGACTAAAGTCAGATCGCCATGGAAACCGACATTTATTTAAAATCCAATCTAAAGTTATTTTTAAACAGCTTAATTTTTAATTTTCATTTAAGAATTCCCATTTATTCATAAACCTGCAAACAGTTTGCTTCTGATTCTGGCTTGTTAATACATTTGGCAGAAATATTCATTTTGTGTAAAAATACTCTCTTTTACCTTTGTCACATTTCTATACAAAGCTTTATTTTCCTTAATGAAAAAATGACCATGAATATGACGAAATTTTCTTTCAGCTTATGAAAGCTAAAATATAAAAATGAGGGTTTTTTTTTTTCAGGTTTCACCAAAAAAATCTCGTTGAGTATAAGAATAGACCAGGTGACCCCAAAGTCCGTTAACATTTGAAAATTCAATAATTCACTGAATAAAGTAAGTAGAGAGGTAAAAATTAAAAAACATGCTGGAAATGTCATGGGGTTTTATCAAAAGAAAAAAAATGCTTAAAACGGCCAACAGATGGCACTTCGTATGGTAACAAAAGCAATAATTAGCATAACAGTTGATTTTTAGCAAAGAGTATGTTCTTTATAACAAATGTTCACTATTACGGCCGTCATTCATCAACAGTGCCTGTAGTCGAGAGATAATGTTGTGAACAGCACTGTATAGCATACCTGTAGGTATGGGGAGAAATTGCCATCGAATGTTGTCTTTTAGCATAGCTAATGAGGTCGGACAATCACGATAGACTTGCGATTTCAGGTAATCCAGCAACCAACAAATAATCACACGGATTGAGATCTGGGGGCCTGAGAGGCCAAGCGTGAAAGAAATGGCGGCTCAGTACACGATCCTCACCAAACGATGTGTGCAAGAGATCTTTCACACGTGTAGCAATATGGAGTGCTATCCTGCATAAATGTCACACATTCCAACTGGTGTTTATCAGCCAGATTAGGGATGCAATTTTGTCACGTATCAGCGTACCTCGGATGCGTCATACTGACAGTTTGAGTAGCAGAACCAATTATTTCCTCGAAGAAAAAGGGTTCAATTAGGATTGACGTGTTAAATTCACATAACAAGTATTATACTGTAAATGTACACTGTTGAAATAAATTAAGAGAATTTGCATATTTTATCCAATTGCATGAAAAGAACCGACCTGAAGGGAAAACCACTGCTTCTAGATAAAAATGTAAATCTTCTACGATAAATACGTAAGCGTACACGTGTGTGTCGGTGGAGCCAGCAGAAAAACAGGTTTTATAAGCGCTTGGAGGGTAAGACGAATTGGATTCGCTAGCACATCCCGGCGAATTTCTTGGTGTTATCTTGCAGCAATCGGTTGAATTCACATCAGAACAATAAAAACGTGTAACCACCAACGTTCAGATGATGGAATGAGTTGGCGAATTGTGGGGAGGCTAGAGGCAGGCCAGTCGCAAGTACAGATACGCAGAGAGTTTAATTTAATGCCCAGCGTCGTGTGTAGCCTATGGAAACAGTTTCAGGATACTGGATCCATCGAGAGAAAGCCTGGGCTAGGTCGTCCAAGAGCCACGACGGCTATTTGTCCATTTTAGCGAGGCGTAACAGAAGGGCTACAGCTTCTCAGCTCTCTCGGGACCTGTATGCAGCCACAGGAACCCGTGTAACAAGGGGGATTGTTTCCAAAAGACTGATTGAGAGAGGGTTGTTTGCTAGAAGACCGGTTGTTTGTTGGAAGAGGGTTGTTTGCGTCCCGCTCACGTCTACGGACAGGAGAGTTCGATTAGCATGGTGCAGGCAGCATAGTGATTGGAGAACGGAGCAATGGGCGATTGTTCTGTTCACCGACGAGTCTCGTTTTAGCCTAAACACTAATTCTCGCCGTAATTTCATATGAAAAGAGCCAGAGACCCGCTACCTACCCTCCAGTGTCCGCTAAATCAACAATTAGGGCGTTGGCGGGGTAATGGCCTGAGCAGGCATCATTTTGGATGACCGCACACATCTCCACGTCTTTGACAGAGGCTCTGTGACTGATGCGAGGTATAGGGATGAGGTCTTAGAGTCCTAATGTTCGCCTTTTCCGGGGTGCAGTGGGCCCCGAGTTTATCTTATAGGACGATGACGCGAGGCCATATAGAGCTCTTCTGGTCGACGAATTTCTCGAGAATGAGGATATTCGCCTGATGAATTGGCCAGCCAGGTCTCCAGACCTCAAACATATAGAGCATGTCTAGGGCGCTCTGGGGAGGGCAGTTGCAACTCGCAAACCCCCCGCCCCCCCCGAGAACTATCTAGGAACTGAAAACAGCGTTGCTGAATGAGAGGGACCAATTGCCACAAGCACTGATAAACTGCCTTATTTCCAGTATGACATCACACTGCGAGGCCTGTATGACTGTAGGAGAGAACCATACCCCCTATTAACCCATTTCTTTTGTGTCTTCTGCAACCGCTGTTTTAGAACTTCAGACTTCCATGAGTGTTACACACGAACATGTGTGTCTATTATAACTGTTGAATGTTTATTTTGTTTGCATTATAACAACCTATGTTCACATCAGATTTTATTAAAATCTGTCTAGTAGTTCTGGAGATCGTAGATCAAATATGAAAATTCTCTTAATTTCTTACGCCAGTGTATTGTTGTAAGGTCATCAAAAGTGCTGCTTGGATTTCTCCGTACGTCCTTATTGAATAAGCAGTCACATAAACTTTGAGAATATTTAAAAGTTGCATTTATCAATCTAGTAGCTAAATTTGTTAACTTTAACCACTAAACGCAGAACCTGCTTTAATATGAAAGTGCCAATTCTTCTGGAAAATTTCCTTGGCTGAGATTTGGGACTAAATACACCTTCGCTTAGCATTGAACAAATGAGGAACATGTAGTGGAACATAATTTAATGTTTCTATATAATTATTAAGATTTCCTAAGTGGCAACATGCTGTAATGTTTTGAATAGTTATTAAGATTCGCGTGTGGCAACAGAGTTGAGCTAAGCGTTCCTAGATAAGCGTTGCGTAAGCTTTATTTCTTAAAAGTTTATTATATTTTTATGTAAAAAAATAAGTAACATGTTGCAAACAAGAATGAAAACTGTAAAAAAAATTGCTGTTTCTTTTAAGAGTAAAATAAGCATTTATTTCACTTATGAAATGCTCTGGCTGATTAGTTTCGATTTCGCTTATTCATCAAATCCACAAATATATCTTGTAGGAAGATGTTTTTAAAAGAAGCTTATCATGCAAAAGCGTTACTAATGTATCATATGAGATATTACAGTTTTTCTCAATTTCAAATACTTTTTATTTAGCGTTTTACTAAACCATATATTGGACAAGAACTTTATGAATTTTTGGTGTGTAGCTGTTTTTAGAAATCTTGAACGTGATTTTTCGGTTGTGTGAGAGCGGCCATGCCTAATTTTCTAATTCCAAAAGTTCATGATAGAAAATAGAAGAGACGAAGTACGAAGAACAGCATCTAATTTGGACTTCTGTAGCAGTTTATCCTTTCAAATGAAAAACATTTGACGTTACCTTGAATTATATTTTTATTCATAATTAAAAAACATGCAAAATGGTTTTCTTTAATGCTTGCTAAAACCAAATGTTTACACTGTTAAGCATGAAATTTGCTTTCAATTTACTTGAGAGTATTGCCAATGGAAGCACTGCAAAATTACTTGAAAAAAATCTGATGTGTACACCACATGACTTCCTTGTACGGAATATTAAATTATACGCATTTTTCTTGCATTTCATTTAAACTTATTGGATTGAATTAAATCTACTTCGCCGACAGCGCATAAACCACAATAGAATAAATGCATTCTTTAAAATTCACTCTAGTATTTGTTTACCGTAGCGACACTCTGGCGCTAGATTCACTTAACAGTATTAATAATTATATAACAGTTAACTTATATAATAATTATATAACAGAAACTAAGTTAACTGTTATATAATCCAATAATTATATAACAGTTAACTTATATATTTCGTTCATATTATAACTCATAATGTACAAAATTTATATCACTTAAAGAATAGAATTATCTAATCGTTGCCACATGTTCTATTCAAATACTATAATAAAGCTAGAAGGATGTATAAAAGAAATTAAACAAAACAAAAAAGAAACAGTTTTTCACAGACGACTGAGTATTTCTCATTCAATTAATTCAGTTCTCACTTAGCGAGAAGGCAGAAATACATAAAAACTCAAAATATCTATATTAAAAATTACGAAGTAAATCTTAAACACTTATTTCCTCGAAAAAATTCCAGAAAGAATTAAGCATGATTTAATTGGCAATAATAAATGAAGGCGTTATCTTTGTTGTTGCGAAGCTAAGTTTCTCTAGATTGGCAACAAATCCACTAGTCTCCTGTTTCAGATGTAAACATCAATGGCCGCCATAAAAGAAGGCTTAGCGGCACTTAGACAACTTTAAAATTGTTGATAATTCTAAAAATATTGCATACAGATTTACTAAAGGCATAAAAACCTTAACCGGAAGA
This sequence comes from Stegodyphus dumicola, assembly GCF_044657685.1. Taxonomy (NCBI): domain Eukaryota; kingdom Metazoa; phylum Arthropoda; class Arachnida; order Araneae; family Eresidae; genus Stegodyphus; species Stegodyphus dumicola. The sequence continues at coordinate 45,681,628 of NC_140776.1, forward strand.
TAAAAACAACATAATACAATCATTTTTAAAGCAAACAATGTACAATTTACAAACATATAAGAGTAAAGAAACTGAGAGCACTGAGCCGGGTAACAGAGTGGATATATATATATAAATATATTTATATACGTTTGGTGCGGCCGATTGCAACCAAAATACGAGGTGCACATCTACATGTTATAGCAGTCCTATATACAAAATTTCAACGTTCTGAGGCTACTCGTTTTTGAGTTATGCGAGATACGTACATACGTACGCACGCACGTACGTACATACGTTCGTACTGACGCCACGAAAAATTCTCTTCAGAATTCATTTTAAAGCAGTTTTATAATTTTTTGAAGGAAAAGAGAATTTTATTCTGTCCTTACGTACAGATATCACTTAAAAACATCGTTAAATTGCTTTCGATAGCGGTCAAAATGGATATTTTCGTTGAAATATGCTGCCTGAAACTTTTCGCGATTACAATACTTCCTTTTTACTTCGTACAAGGAAGTAAAAAATGTACTGGCCGTTTTGAAAAATTTTCAATCTGCCAATGTGTTTACCAATTCCCAATTACCTATCATATGAAAAAGTTCCTTTGCTGACATCTTAAGACTATAAAACGAACTCATAAGAATTGTTCGAAATCTTTATTTTGTTAAGAGAGATTAAGAATAAAATTATGTTGTTGTTACATTTGGCTCTATTGGAAATCAATGCAAGCATATAAAACAGCTCAAGTACCACACACGAACACTAATGAATAATGAACAAAACTATAGGTGAACTTCATTAAACTATTTTAGAACCATGTAATAAAACTGTACTAAATAAATGATGCATAATGTAGGAACAGTTTTCAGAATGCACTTTTTTATTTGGAAAATCTCGAAATTTCATAAAAAATAGTTAACAATGGAACAAAGTCAGGAGATTTAGTTTTTTTTTTTTTTTTTTTTTTTTTTTTTTTTGTTGAGAATAAATATACAGGGTGTATCGGTACAGACAGTAGGTGAGAGCAGGGTCTGGACACCCGGGCGTCCTGACTATTCGGGTATCGTTTGGATCCCGCAACTACAGGTGACAGGTGACAGCAGTGCCGGACACCCGGACGGCTTTCAAAGACTAATCGAGTATAGACCGGGACCCGCTCCATCTAGAGCATAACATGTTTACAACATAAAATACCTAGCGTTTCATTACCTACACGAACAGGTGGACATTGCATGGCGACATAACATAGCTCAGCATAGACATGACATGGCATAGCAATTAGACGTGACATAATATAGAAATAGTCATTGCATAGCGACATAACATATTTACAGCATTAAATACACAACGTAATGTAACTTAGACGACAGGTGGACATAACATAGTTAAGCATAGATAAAACATAGCGACATAACATATTGAGGTTACATATTTACAACATACAATTCGCAGTGTGGCATGACCTATGCGACAGGTGGACATTGTATGGTGACATATCATAGCGTAGCGTAGACATAACATGACACAGCATTGCATCATGATATGACCCAGCATAAGGATTACATATTTACAGCATTAAATACACAACGTAACTTAACTACATGAAAGTTGGATATAGCGTAGCGACATACCATAGCATCTCATAGACATAACATACATAGTATCGCGACATAACATACATAGTATTGCGACATAACATACATAGTATTGCGACATAACATAAATAGTATTGCGACATAGCATATTGACGTCACAGATTTACAACATAAAATACACAGCGTCATATAGCCTACACGGCATATGGAGGCACATACTATATTGACAAAACATTGTTATAACAAACAAAAGAAATATATAAATAAATGAACAGCATAATATAACCTGTACAGCAGGTGGGCATAATATAGCATAGACAAAAGTGATTGAACATAGCATAGCATATTGTCATAGCATATACATAACTTTGCATAGCATATACACAACTTTGCATAGCATAATGATAGGACCCCATATGGTTCAATTGCATAGTGATAGGACCAGTTATGTCCACACAGGGGTCAGATCAAAATTTCGCCAACTATGGCGACATGTGGAGATAAAAATTAATCGTAAAAACCATTGCCAGCTTGGCGGAGCGATAGCCATTTACCTCAATGTTAAAAGGACTTGCCCCAGTAACCTTAATTTTCCAGCGAAGCTTACAATCTTGGGGCCTTTTATGTATCATAATACAAGAGATACTGAAATTTCACATACAATTTAAGTAAATTCATTTACATATATGCAAAATTCATAACAATATGTTTAGTAAGGATTTTTTACTCTAACAAACAATAAGAATTTAGTCCAAGAGTAGCATGATTAGCGTTTTCTTAGAAAACGATACAGAATCATGCTATTGGATATAACGCTACTTATTGGATATACTGATACAGAATCACACTACCTCTGCCCTCGGAGAAAAGACGGGTACACAGAGTCAGGCAAGACGATTTAAGATTAAATTATACATATATATTGCCATTTAAGGTATCCAAGTACTTCCTATTTCCCAAAAGGTTAAAATATACATTTTTAGGTACAATTAAAAAACAAACTATTCAAAATCGACAACAGCAACAAATTTTTTTTTATATGTTTTCTATCAGTTTAACGTAATTTTACCTCCATAGCATAACTTTTATTTCGCTTAAAATTTTTACTTATTTTTTAAAATTTTATTTTAAGGTAGGAAATTTGTATTAAACACATTTTGATAGTTTTCATGCAAGATATTGTTATACGAAATTAATACGATTTTTAATTTGCTTTTCATTGCGTTTTTGTAAGCAAAATATTTTTGTCCTTAAATGTTTGAGAATTGCTGTATTTATTTGTAGCCGTTTAAGCATTTTTATGACGGAAACTGACGTAGGGGGGAAAAAGTATTGCAGACTAAGTATAGAGAATTATGTCAAAAATTGTATAAAACATATTGCTAATCAGTATATAAAACATTATCAAGTCTGTATATTTCTGGCTTGATTATGTATTTTTAAAAATGTTTAGTGCATTTGAATAAAAGCGAAACTAATGATAAGGCACATTCTTACTGCCTTTGAATCTTTGCGTTATTCAAGGCATCTCTTCACTCTTCATCTATAGTGAGTTTTAAGATTTAAACATTTATGTTTATACTATAGAAACTTCCTACATATAATCATAGAACGTGTAGTGCTGCCATCTATCAACAGCAATATAAACTAAATACAAAAAGAACACATTCTACATTAGATTCAGAGTCGAAAAACTATAAAAGAATCTTACATCGGCCCTCGCCCATGTAAGATTTGTGTAAGGGAAATTTCTGTATCAATTTATTGATATCTTAATTTTCCAACAAGTGTAAAAAAAACAGTCTTGATTTACACATTCTGAATCTCTTGTCTCTTTTGAGTAGACACATTTCTAGCTACTGCATTTGGCATTATTTAATATTCTGAGACAAATTAATCCTGAACAGTCCTTGAGATTCAAGGACTTAATATATAGGTTAGTACAATAATTTAAAGGATTACAGACTTATAGCCAAAAATATAAAGAAAATAGTTCATAACAGATATTATTAATAAACACTTATATTTCATTCCTTTTCATTTAGTAGCATTCATTTTAGCATTCCTTTTCCATTTTATTTTTTCGCTAAATATTACATAATAATTTTTAATATTAATCTTTAATTTATTTTAAACATGAGAAATTTTTATTCATTCATGTATATGCCTAATAAAAGCAATAAATATAGGATTTATAAGAGCAGAGTATTAAATTAAGACTAATTTTGTTTCATCGTTTTTCCTTTCATAAATGCAACTTATTCTAGTGGGTAAAGCATACAGTGTTGTACTACCACGCCTTTGAAATTAAATATACGTTATCGACAGAAGATATGTTATTCAAAAGCCGATACATATCTCAGAAACGCATTGTAGACAATTGATTACTTACAGTTATTTATAAAAGACTCGTTATGTGCATAATAATAATTGAAAAAGCTTACTCTAATAATTTTTGTATCATGTATATAACATAAGTCTACTCTCACAATTTTTTTTATCATAACTTAGCTTTAGCAAGATGTAAAGAATAGTTCTTCAATTACTCATTTAATAATTGCCAGAAGATGTCTTTGCGTCAACCAGGATATTTTGTGTGGGAGAATGTGAAATTCTTTTGATGGATTTGTCATTAAATTATTTCTTTTTTCTGTATGTACTTGCTGTCTTTCTTAGTACAATAGACGCCGTTTAACGTGATCCCAGTTAATGCTATTATTCGGATATCATGATCAAACTTCGGAAACCCTGTTCTTTCGTTTATGACAAGATCGCTGATCGTGATCAATAATCCGTTTAATATGGTTAACATATTGTAGAATAAACTTTTTAAATTGAAGCCCAGTTGCCAAATAAGTTTAAAAGGCATTAAAAATTTGCCAAGTTACAGAGAAATGTCGCGAAGTAAGGGATCAAGTCTCCACACATTTTGGCTTTAATGCTAGTCAACTATATAAAATTAGTCACCCCCCTAAAAAAAAGAAAACCTTATTTACACGCAGATTTTTAGGTCGATTTTGAGGGTATAAGATGCAGACCCCTCTTCATCAAGAGCTAAAAAATGTCTGCAGAATTGGTTTTCCTTAAAACACCTACTCCAAACTAAGGATACTTATTTGCTTAATTTTAAATTTTACAGTGCCAAGTTCTCTTCCAGAGTGAAATGCGTTTCGAGTATTAACATTAGTGTCACAGAATCGGTCAAATAATTTCCAGAATTGTTATGAAACTGTTTTTAAGGATGTTGGATATTTTTTCTCATCGTTTAATGTTATCATTTGATTAATGTTACATAAATAGCCGTCGCCAAACGTGATCACAATAAGAGGTCCCTACACAGAATTTCTATCGACACCAATAATTTCCTTCCCTGTGCTCAGTCTTTAGTACATTCAAACGAACTGACAAGTAAGCAATAACATCATTGAATAGCAACTCTCTCCGCTAAATATTCCTTTCCGTTACCTACGCACATATATCAGCATGTAGCATTACATTAAAAGCCATTTCCTATGACATTTAGAATTCCATGGTTAAAAAATAAGTAATTATAATGCTCACTAACGGAAATTTTATAGATAGTCTTAGTATTAGCCTTGTGTAACGTGTATACGAGCCTGTTTCCCTTAGAAAGTCCTCCACGAAGGCATCCGTCCCTTTAAGCAGATAGTCCTCGAGGCTTTGCCATAATCACATATACACTTAGTAGTAACCATTTCTAAGCAGTAAAGTGGCATAGAACTGGTATTTATAACCTGATTAGCAACTTGAACTACAAACTGAGGCATGGGCTTATGCAGTGTTATAGCTACCAGAAGTTCGGGCATTCGCAAATCGCATACGGCAACCTATAGCAATTTGTTAAGAGCATAGGTTTATCCCTCTAAAGACGTCAGGCCTTTGAATGTAAAATAGAAAAACGTGATGGAGGTGTTAAATTCTCACTTTGCACAGGCAATCACATTTCGAGTAACACAATTTACGTCATATACGAAATATCTAGAAAAAACACAACTAAAAGACATCTAAGAACAACTCAGAGGTAAAATACTTGCGTGATTGGTTCTATAAGCAATCTGGTAGAGAAAAATTAGGAAAACAATTTGGAATGAAATTTTTCTTGAGAGAAAGAAGAAGTAATTTCTCTCTTGGAAGTAAAAAAGGAGCGTACACTGGTTAAACGCTTTTAAAGCAACAGCACAGAAGAGTTCGAAACACTTCTCGAGTTCATGAAATTTATGGCAAGGTTAAGGCTACTTTAAAGTCATATGAATTGTTTAAAAATAACAATGATGAAATAATTTTAACATTTTTACTGGCCAAAACCTGCATATTAATTTTAATAAGTTTTGAACGTTCAATCAAATCAAACTGTATATATTAAAACAATTTATATTAGGATCATAAGATAGATAACTGGAAGCTTTCATGTTTTCTATAAAGATTGCTGAAGAACTGTAGAAGTAGTCACTTAAGAGGTGCGTCAGACACTCAAAGTTTGATTTTTTTTTAACTTGCAATAACGTTGAACGTACGCTGTAATTGCTCGAAACGAAAACTTTGAGCTTGTACTGTTTATACCCATGTACAGTCATGAATTTCGATATGTAAACTGATTGTCTTAATATCATTAAATTAATATGTTTTATATAAAATCAGTATGTGAGATTAGTTAAATATTAAGCATTCGTTTTGGAATTACAGTAGTAATAATAAGACGAAGAACGAAAAAAGCATTGTAAATTTTTTGTGACTGTATAAGGTATTTCTCCCGCCTTCTTAGCATGCTTTCGTGGTGTAGTGGTCAGCATGGTCGGCGCGTATTCGAGAGGCACATGGTTCGAGTCCCGACGAGGGCACTGCTCATTTTTCATCTCTCCTGTTTCTCAATAACCTAATGTATTTACAACTGAATGACTAGCATCTTCAGATCAGCTCTATCTATAAATTTCTCTTTCACTGCAGCGCAAGCAGAAGCAGAGAATATATTATCACAAGTCACAGTAAAAAAATCTTGTGTTTACAGAACCGAAAAAAGCATGTTTTCTGATTATTTACAAGGAAGGCTTTACAAGCTCGAACTCTCAAGTTTTCTAAAATAGTATCTTCTAGAAATGCTTGAATTAGCTATTGTTCTATAACTAAAAATATTGTCAAAAAAGATCTAGCTACACAGTACAACAACGAGATATAGAAAAAGATCTGGCAACATCCAAAATTTTCAAAAGTTCAGACCTGAAAATTTGAAAAGCCACCAAGATGACCGAGTCTTGCAACAAAATTATGCAAAAGGAATGAAGAGATAATAAGCTAAAAGTATGCGTTTCGGCTGTCAAAGTAATTTAAAGTGAAAAGTTAAACGAAACGGATGAAAATTTAATCTTTGAAAAATTCAGTCAGAGTGAACTCTGAGTGAGAACTCTGAAAATAATTTTTCTGTGAAAAGATGACACATACTGTAGTTATTTTAGCGCGATACAGGTAGTACACAATTTACGTGATAATTAATGTGTTGATTGGGGATATGTGATACGTATGAGATGCAGTAAAAAATTATTAATCTGTTTTATACTAGTAGCAGTTTGAAAAAGTAATCGAATTATAAGTTTCCGCGCTGCAAACCTACCGACGGGCGAGAGATAAAATTGCAGGCCGTAGGTTAGAAGTGAGTTCAAATCACGGTGAAAGGATTACCCGAAGAAAATATTTCCGTGCCTTTTCCCGTGGGTAACTTCGATACAATTTACTTTAAAAGGTTTTTTTTAAAGTTAATTTTTCTGGATCTTTCGAAGCTCTTTTCAACAATAAAAAAAACTGTTGTAAAACCTCCTAACTTTATTTTGGACACAAAACAAGTTACTTTTTTTTCCGTCTTATATTACGCTAGAGGTTTACCTCTTTTTATTCTTTATAATCCCGGAATATATGATTAAGGTTTTGGTTTCCTTCTCCAATATTCATTATTTTATGGAACATACGTCATTTCCCTGTCAGATGTCTTATCTAATTCCTCTTGAGAACTGATGAGGCAAAGAATTTTTTATTATTTCGTCATCTGTAGTTTCCCTTGTTTTTTTTTTTAAATTTCAGAAAACGTATTTTCCCGTTAAATATCTTCTCGGAGGAATTCTGTCAGCAGTTCGACGAGTCATGCTGGTTCTTATGTTTATTTTGCGCGAATTCTTTCTTACTACATGATATAGCTTTAAGTCGATAAACAATTATCAATTTTATTAATGATTTACTTTTATAGTCGGTAGGATCTTAAAGTAGTACTAGTCACCAGAAGGCGATACTGGGATAGTTGAAACGATCAGTATAAGTCTGGTGACTTTTTTAGTTCATCATTTTAACTCAGATGTTGCCTGTAGAGAAAACAGAAGTTTGAAATAGGATACCGTAGAAATTTGTACTTGCCTGACTGGAGTTGAATTTTGAATCATTGGATTCATAGGCTGACCATTATAGCAACACAAGAACATATGGGAGAAAGTCTTGGCTCCGTAATAATTTAATTAACTTGTAAGATTTTGGTCACGTATTCCTTTTTAGTTTAACCATTTATGACCTGAATTTACTTTATTTTTTGAAAAAGGAGTTACAACTTTTCTTATTGTATTTCTTTATGCACGAGAAACATCTCATATTGAAACTTACAAAAATGTTGCAAGTTTTTCACTGCTTTTTTAAATTTAAATTTGGGGCTTAAATGTTCCATTACGACATAATTGAAAGATTTTATTGATGTGACTTCCGTAAGGGGATAAACGGTTAATGGTATACATACTACCTTCAATTCGTTTCCGTTTTCTTCTTCATATGGCTGCTTAGATGCGTTGAAGATGCGTCATTGTACTGAATTTTATCACAAAGATTTATATTTTCTTCAGTTGATTCATGTAGATAATTTACGATTTCAGGTCTATTTCCTTAATTATTTTAAGCCATTTATGAGGTATCATGCCGTCATATTCTTTTCTCGAGAATGGTCTTGTTTATGGCATCTCAAAATAAAATTGCCGACTGAGAATCTCAACCTGTTTTATAAAAAAATGATAAATTTCCTTCAAGAGCATGTTTTTTCAATACCATTATTTATGGTATCTAAGAACGGGTAGAGGATTATAATCATACGATATAATGCATCAAGCATTTTTCATTTGACAATAATGTCAATAATTGTTTAATTTCACTTACTTTAAAAATTGTTTTAAATATTTTTCTTCACTTCTCACATTCATCCTTATAGCACAAGAATTTATTCTGTTTCCAACCTTGCTGATAAATGCATTATACGCATATGTATATTTATATTTACATCTATACGTTTACAAGCAACTGTCGATTAACCGACGATAGATTAATAAAATTGCGGAATAACGTAGCACTGTATAAAAAAACTTAGTTTGTTTAATGCGAACGTGGAAAACTTACTACCAAAAACAATCGACTTATAACAAAAATACCTTTTGAAAATGCAAAAAAGGATACCAAAAAAAAAAAAAAAAAAAAAAATGTGTGGGATAACAGCAATGATAGCAAATGAAGTCATTGACGAGTATCTTTGTTTCATCTTTTCTAATGATGTTTAGTCTTCCTTTATTTACAATGATTTTACTTGCTTTTTGTTTAAATACTTATTTAGTATATATAACTAAATGAACTCATTCTCCAAATTGAACTACTTGAAATTATAGGTAAATTGTTAATAATATTTTCCTGTTGATTACTATATAAATTTTTCTCTTCCTCCTTTTTTTTAAAGCTATCGTCGAATTAACCACGGACATCGATCCGTATTATTTTGGTAAATCTAGAACTAATTGTATGCTTATATATATATATATAAGCATATAAGCATACAATATATATATATATATATAGATTCTCTCTCTCTCTCTCTCTATAAATATATATATATATATGTTCTTTGGAGATGGTATATAAAAAGTTTTTTAATTATAATATATATATATACACACACACTTTGGTGTCAGAAATTAGCTTTACCCCTCCCCCCAAAAAAAGATAGCCTATTTCATGAGCAATCAAATTAGGTTGATTTATGTCTTCCTGGAATAAACAAAAAGCCTATCTAATTATCATCATCCATTACAGTTTGATCAATATTTTCCTGAAATCCAAATAACAAAATAACATATGCCGTCATCGAGAAGCGTAGCAAGTGCATTGCTCGAAGTAAGCTCCCATCGTTGCTTCATCGTATTTTGGTTGACTCATACTTTAATTTCGTTTATAAGGAAGGCTGGGGGTGATTGTTCTAAGCTTTTAAGTCTTTACCGAATATTAACATTTTTAATGAAAATTTTAACAGAATTGTTAGACAGTTTTTCTTGACGAAGTATGGTATTTGTTAATCTGCAGTCTTATAAATAATGTTTAAATAATTTTAATCTTTTGAAAAGGAGATCCTTGATATCAAGGGTATACTATTAATTGTATATTTCAGTTAAAAATGTCAAAAAATTACGTTTATGGTTTAAATTACCTAGGTATCCTAATTCATAAACAAATAAAAACTAAGTTAATGAAACTAAAGTTAAAATTATACAAAAAAAATATGAAGTCTTTAAATAATTAGAAACATATAATTGCAGTAGTAAAAAGCATTGAGTAAAATCTGAGCAGTAATGACACTAAAAGTTAGCAAATATTTTCAAGCATGAAAATTCAGATTGAAAAGTTACAGTTGCAGCAATTCTCAAGGCGGCAATTCTTAATTCAGTTTGATGAATCTGACAATTTTATCCAGTCTTTCTCATTAACTTCATTTATCAACTTTCTCAATAAGAATGATTGTTTTCAGATTGTAATTTCTTTTTAAAATTCATATTCAGAAACGACTAATTATAATTTTTTATTTGTGCCACATTTTCGCTTTCCTGGAGATTTGATTGTAAGAAAATTATTCCAATTCCTACAACAATCATTTAGTTCTATTTTTTATTGTCTCTTTATGTTGATCAGGACAAAATTAATCTTCTCTTGAAAAATGCATGTTCTAAGGATAGTTATCGTTATCAGGTAAGCTAATTAAATATTTACGTCTTTTAGGTTTTTAGTTTTGATCTTATGTTTGCAGCGGATCTGCAAACCATTGCTCAGTATCAATAACTACACAGTAGTTTGCTCATGTAATCCCTTATCACAATGTCTAGGATTTTCTTGGGTCATTTTGTAACCAGTGATGTGTTAAATCTTATAATAATTTCCATATTTTTGGAAAAACAAAAGTACCACTGCATTTTTTTATAGATTAAAAATTCATCAGATTCAAAACAGTTGTGTTTTTTATATACTATATGGAAGTGAACCTGTATTCCAGAATAAGTTTCATTTCACTATGACTTTTTAAACTAAGTTAGCGCACAGAAATACTCGCTTATGTAATAGCAATATTTTTACAGTTCTTGGAAAAATTGGTTTGACGGCTCTGTTTCGCATTGCAAAGAAAGGACAGGAACGTATCACAGGAAGATTTCTTTGCATATTTGGAAGAAGCATGGTCCTCAGAAGAGTTTCTTGCTGAGTTTCGTGTCGATAGATCTAATAATACTTTTACACAATAAAAGGAGTCCGTTACGTTTAAGTATAGCGTTAATTAGAAGAATATTCTTGCTCATTTTTAACACATGTGCAATCGGTGTCTTTTGTGCTCTTTTAGGAACACTTGTTTTCCTACTTAAACTCTTACTAGACCTATCGAGAAGAAACTTAATTAGAAACTTTCGTCAAAGGCACATTCTTTCCAGACGTACAAAAGAAGATCAGCCCAAAGTAAAGTAGAAAATTCTCTAACTGATTCTCTGTTACGCAAAACAGAGCTGCAAGTGCAAATTGTTTCCTAGAATTGTAAAATATTGCGGCTACGTACGTGAAGTAAGCTGCTGAATGAAATTAATACCCAAAAGTTGCGGACAGAAACGTTTTAACTAGTTCAAACTAACGCGGTTGGAAATATGTTTCTCAGGAAAAAGGGTTTTATTGTGTTGCGCCTCACTAGCAAGATCTTATGAGCCAAAGCAGACTGTCTAACTAAAGACCACCTTTAATTTTCATCTAAATACTGGGCATGATGATCACATCTTGTCACAGTTTTCAATAAAACTTCATTTTGAATAATAAATAACAAAGCTAATTTACTACTGATGTTAGGACAACAAAACTTGTATTTTAAAATGATGCAAAATTAAGTTTCTTAATGCAAAACAAAGTTAAACTAAGTTCAAATGATCGAAACCATCTTTAATATATTTAAGAAAACATTTAAGAAAATTGAACTTGTCGGATTTAAAAAGTCATTTCTCTTCTTAAAAGGGAGTTACTCAAAATAATAATGCGTTGTTAAATTTAGAAAAAAAAAAAAAAAAAAGTAATCCTTTAAATGTGTAACCAATCTCAAAACTCTATTAATTAATTTTGGTACTTTACTTAAGTACACTTTTTGGCCGATTACCTTTATCTATATTTGAAAGTACTACTGTAGAGACACTAGGTTATTTGGATACAGGAGACATGAAAAATTAGCAATACCCTCGCCGGGACTCAAACCACGGACCTCTCGAATACTTATTTTAGAAAGATGGGGAGAAGAAAAATGAGCAATGCCTTCGCCGGCACTCTAACTACGGACCTCTCGAGTACGCGCAAGAGCGCTGATCACTACACCACAAAGGCATGCTTAGGAGGCGGGAGAAATACCTCATATACTCCCCCTTTTAAAGGGCGACTGGAGAATTAGGGCACTTAATCACAAAATCCTGGTGGTGGAGAATCATCGTCCACCATCTTTTAGTTCGGGCGCCACTGTAGAGACATTAGATATTTTTTGAAAGAAGGAGAGATGAAAAATGAGCAATTCCTTCTCCTGGAATCGAACCACGGACCTCTCGAATAGACGCCGAGGTGTGCTGACCATTACGCCACGAAGGCTAATAAGGTGGGAGAAATACCTTATAATACGACTGTTAACCTTGCAGAAATCTAATAACCTAACATTGGTTACTTTTTAATTTTAATTATTACGGTCTTATTTTAGAGTTTTAATTATAAACATATTTTTTAATCTAATTTTTTTTTTTAATTTAAGGAAAATCTTCAATCTTTGAAAGTCACAGCACGTCATTTCTCTTTCAGCTTTTTAAATAAAAAATTGGCAAGAAAACAATTCCTAATCTTACTGAAATTTCCTGAAAGCATTTGCATAATTTTGGCGTTAAATAAAACGATTATATACATATTTACATTTCAGATTTAAATGTTGCTTTTATTAGTAAGAGCTCTTAAGTTTTATCAGACAAAAAAAATTCGAAACAGCAAAGATCAGAAACTGGGTCAATCATTAAACGTTTATATGGTATATGCATTTGTTTATTATTTGAAAATAATTTCTGAATATGAAAATATTTGCCGGCATAATTTACACTAACTAAAAATACATGTACGTAATTTAACACACATATGCAAAATTTCTATGTTAGTTAATTTCCTTTATTTTTATGTTTTTAAATACATTTTCAGTAAATTGCGTTTTCGTAAATTCATGTTTCTTTTTAAAGTATTATCACATATTCTTTAACAATACTAAAATATTTATTATATAATATATTTTCTTTCGTTGCAGTATTGGTTTGCCCAAAAGCGCCTTACTTTGAATAAACTTGCTTTGAAGTAAGATTATTATGTTTAACCGCAAATGTGTTTCTCTCACAAGCTAAAATTTCATAGGAAATAACCTGACATGAAGTCTTTTATCCGCATTGCTAAGCGGTAGACATGAAGTCTTTTATCCGCATTGCTAAGCGGTAGACATGAAGTCTTTTATCCGCATTGCTAAGCGGTAGACATGAAGTCTTTTATCCGCATTGCTAAGCGGTAGACATGAAGTCTTTTATCCGCATTGCTAAGCGGTAGACATGAAGTCTTTTATCCGCATTGCTAAGCGGTAGACATGAAGTCTTTTATCCGCATTGCTAAGCGGTAGACATGAAGTCTTTTATCCGCATTGCTAAGCGGTAGACATGAAGTCTTTTATCCGCATTGCTAAGCGGTAGACATGAAGTCTTTTATCCGCATTGCTAAGCGGTAGACATGAAGTCTTTTATCCGCATTGCTAAGCGGTAGACATGAAGTCTTTTATCCGCATTAAAATTGTAGTGCTTTGCAACATTTGGAAATGCTACGGAATATTTGTTTTCCCGTCTAAATTTGTGACATGTTGCTTTTTCTCTACAGACTTTACACAAATGTTTCTGACAAGTCTTTCTGAATAATACCACCTTCTAAAATACGCGGTTTAGTTTTCTTACTCTCTTTCTCTAAAGTAAAGGATTGCAAATTCTACAGTTTATTATAAATACATGATCTGACTGTCTCTAAATCCAGTTTGACTGCTTTGTTTTGTACCCTGCAGATATTAACATTGTAATCTGTATCTAATTAAGATACAGATGGTAATAAACTGTGCATACTGGGCGACAGACATGCCAATTAAAAATTAAAAACTTCATTGCTTGTAGAATTTAACATATAATTTAAATCATTTTTGGCAAAACGTTTTAGTTTTGGGAGAAAATACCTGTGTTAGTTCCTTTTCAAAATTAATATAGCTTTATTTATTGTCTATTTCATTATTAGGTTGTCTTTTTGTCTAATTTTAAACACTATTCGTATGTTCTGATACATATTATACGTACGAGGTACGTGAGTATTGTGTATCAGAATGCTGCATAACTTATACAGGTGTAGTGGGATCAAAAGCTCTTTTCTGACTTATAATAATTACGAAATGAAGCTATTACTGTATTTTGGTTTTGCTGATAAAGTAGTATATGGCAAAATGCTTATGAATTATCATCTTCGTTAAAGACGTAACTCAGGCTGACCGATTTTTTTTTAGTTGTCAAAGAATAAGTAAGACAATATTAAATTTTTGAAAAGTACGCAAAAATGCCTTGAAGACACGAAAATAAGCATTTTATTTAACAATGACGCTTACAAAAAGAAGTTCCAAATTTTTTTTTACAATTTTAAATTGTACTTTTAAAACATTCCACAGTACTGTATAAAAGTCAGATTAATGTGGTTTCTTTTGAAACCTTATCGTCAGACTGCTTGTCTTAAAACATCTTTTGAAATTTATAAGAACATACTCTTTTACGCTTTTCTGTCAAATGATTTATAGCTACTTACAATGATTTATCATACTCAGAGGTACGATTCATGTGGACTTGTCTTCATATCTCAGAAAATGATAACTCACGGTAGTTTCTACTACATTCCTTTTGCAGTTCCCATCTCATCAATGAATTTTAAAATCCAGTTTAGATTAGCCAGTTTAAAAATTGCTTCTAATAAATTTCCTTTAAATTCTTATATATAAAAAAGGAATCAAGAAAATTTTATTTTTTTATGGAAGAATGGCAACAATAACTAACAGCAGAAGAGAATTAACGCTTAATTCCATTTGACGAGATGAATTTTGGCAGTCAAAGCACGCACCAAGAAAATAGTTGAATTAACGATATTGGTAGGTTACATGAATTGGCTTTCTCAGAGGCAATTATTAACTTTATTTCGTGTAAATCTCTTTCTTACTTACTTCAAGAACTTAGGATAATCTGAAAGGAAAAGCAATTAAGATAGCGTGTTTTGGGGCAATTTTTTTATAGTCCGACATTTGTGATGAGAATAGAAAAGTAACACATTTTAGGAGCAGTTACTAAATATGTGTCAGTAACTCAGTGTTTCCCAACTTATTTTGCCCTATGCCCCACCTAATTCTCTCTAAAATTCTTATGCTCTCCCTAATTTTTAATTTTAAAAAATTGAAATGTTTACGAAAGAAACTTAAATGATAGGTTTTAGGAAGAAATCACTAGGAAATTTTGTGAGCAAACACAGTAAGTAAACTTTCAAAACATATAATGGAAAAGTGAAATTTAAGTACAAAATAATTTTAATGAAAGGTTTTTCTATGTTATTTTTAGTAAATATTTATTATTCATCTAAATGTAACGAGATACTTGCGCTTGATGCTCGATGCAAAGAGATTTTATCTCAGGTTGCAATTTAGTTAACCTCAATCTCAAGTCTCCCCGTTTAATTATATCCAGACGATTTTGTTAGCAGCAAATCATTTATGGCACTAAATCCGCATTCAGCTAAATATGAAAATGAAAACGGTAACAATAGTTCTCTTGCACATTTCCTTACATGGATATTTGATTTCGATTTTCTGGCAAAGAAATGCCATGGCTCCTTTTATATATTATATAAAGTTTTAATTGACTCATCATGTTGCATTTCTGCGAGTTCTTGTTGATACTGCATATTTGAAATATCAGCCAAATCCACTAACATTGGCTGCATCATCCAAGTTGGTAAACCAATTTGTTTCTAATCAGAAAATCTTTCTTTTAAATCAGCCGATAAAATTTCCAGATGATCGACAATAACGTGTATAGCAGTATCATTCACTTCACGTTTCTGGAGCCAAAGAAACTTTTCAAAATTTTTGCTGTAAATATATGCCTGACATAATTGAATAAAGGTAATGAAACCAAATATCTTCGCTTTTGCATCGATAAGATTTTTATTTGCTCCTTGAATTTGTTTATTTAATATATTTACTTTTTAAATGATATTGCCTAAATAACTCGCAAATGCCTTACCATCAACCTTTGACAGATTTTTCTTTTAAGGTTTGTCGCTTAAAAAATAACTAAGATATCAATTAGTTCCATAAACCTTTTCAAGCAGTTCCCTATCGACAGCGATCTTACTTCAGTGTGAAGTATAAGTCTCATGTAGTCTTTATTTTGCTCTTCATAAAATAACTTGAAGAGACGCCCACATTTGGCATTAGCTTTAATAGCACTGTCACACTTTATAACTGAATTTAGTGCTTCATTTAGAACAGGCGAAAGGTTTTTAGATACTAGGTTTTTCTATGAATAACACAATGCACAAGAAGCAATTCTGGATTCTTATCTTCCATCAATTTTCAGCAACCCTTTTTCCTCCAACATATTAGGAGCACCATCTGCAGCAGCACAAGATGTTATATTTTTCATTGGTATATTTTTTACATATAAGTAATTTTATAGCTTACCATAAATATCTTCAGAGGTAGTGGTGATTTCTAACGATTTACAGAACAACATTTCTTAGGATAAATCACCTTTATCAATATATCTTACGTAAGTTGTAAGTATGGCCTCAAAGTTGATTAATCCATTTTGACCGAAACATTTTCTGGTTTTAGCTTCTCAACACGTTGTCTTTCAATATTCTCACTCATTTCCGCTATTCTTCTGCTAACAGCATTGCTACTTAGTGGCATAGCTTTAACATCTTTGCCATATTTTTCTACAATGGTTCTAAGAAGTGCTGATGTTGATGGTTTGATTAAATTCTTCTCTATAGTATCACTTTTCCAAGATTTAGCAATGAGTAATGAAATTTGATAACTAGCCTCAAGAGTAAAAGTATCAGCAGTAAATAAAGATTTTTTCAAAATTTTTCTTTAAAGTTTGGAAATAATTCAAATCTGAATTAATATGAACATTATGTTTCGCCTTCAAATGTGCCTCAAGACAACTTCGTTTCATTGATTCGTTGGTTCAGGCAATGTTGGTATAATAGATGAAAACGTTGTCAGGACTTGGATGTCTTTTAATTTGTTTCGGGAACATTGCGTCTCCTAAATAGGAACAGGGAGCTTACTCAAGCTATGTTCAAATATGTGTGGAATGGACGACAGAAGCAGGAAGGGTTAACTTTACCCTTTATTGTCCACGATATTACAGGTGCTCCTGGCACTTCGGGATACAAAGACCAACCACTTGTGGTCTGAACGTAAAAATATAAAATTTACTAACTAACTAAAAATAAGAGTTAACTTCGATTGCTTTGCACCATTGACCAACACTAAGACTGGCCTTTTAAATTATTACGTATGTAGTACGCGCACTGCCGAAACTACAATATCAAGAGGTGATATTTTGGTTGTGAAAACATCATATCACGACGTCTTAAAGACGACGTCCTAAATGTTCGCAAAATTCCACCTTTTTCCAACAGTTGTGAAAATGTCGTTACTATGTCCTTGTGTTACATATTGATTTATGCAGAAAAATAAGCTTAATAATTAATATATTTTTCTTCTTTTTTAAAATTTTGTATTCCTTGTATTTATCTAAAGTTTTAATGTTTTATAATTTCCTGAAAAGCAGAAGATAATACAACTTTTTTTCTTTAGACTAAATATGCATAATTAATAATAGCTTTAATTATTTTCAGTACTTTAAACTATAGTTTTTAAATTTCTCTTTAGGTTAAATATGCATAATTAGTAATAGCCTTAATTATTTTCAGTACTTTAAACTATACTTTTTAAATAACTTAAATTCTAAGTTACGATTATTTAAGATTTCATCATTTTTCCCCCTTAAGTGAGAGTAATTATGAAAGTGTTTGTTATAAATATATAGCATTAATAGTAGGTTTCAAGTAAATAAAATTCAATTAGACATAAATAAAAGTAAAGATATATATGTGGGTAAAAAAAAAAGAACGTTTCTGATAACAACATTATCACATTTATTTCTGTTAAATCTCAGAGACATTGAAAATTACCCCTGTCATGATAAATTAGAAAGCGGTTATTAAGGTCACATAATCAGTATTTTATCTGAACTCAAGTATAAATTTATTCGCGTTTCACAGTAAAAAATATAACCATTAACTTCTATATCTCCAAGATATGCAAATGAAAGACAGTATAAAGTAGTTAATAAATGCGATAAAAATATACCTAAATATAATAACTTTCCATATTCATATCTAAAATGAAATAATAACCTAACAAGCAACATACATGACAGCACTATTTAAGAAAAACATGAACTAGTAGTGTTTGAAAGTATAAATAAATAGCAGAAGGAAGGTAACAGAACTAAAATTTCCAATTAATAAAAAATATTTATGTTTTTTAAATAGTAAGCAAGTAAAAGTGCAATAATTATGGATTACAATATTTACTAGTAATGCTGACGTTTCTTAACACCATTTCTTTCGATCATTTGTTAATGTATTTACTTATTTTTAGTTTCTACATTTTAGAATAGTGGCAGATTACAATGATTATTTCATGCACTTTTTATAATCAATAACTTTCCTTTTTGTTACTGTACAGAAATAATTGAAATAATATAGTATACGATAGTAAGCTAAGTACGTTAAAGTAAGCTCTTCGTTAAATAGCACACGATGCAACTTTTTGTTTCTATTTATTATGAATTTCTTTGTTATCACAAGCACATAAAAGTAAGCGAAGAAAATAGAATATACTTAAATTTAATAAAAAATAAAACCCAATTTCCAACATTCATTTATTGAGATAATCTAATAAACATACATAACGTCAATAGTATATACTTAAATTTAATAAAAAAAATCTGATTTCTAACATTCATTTATTGATATAATCTAATAAACATACATAACGGCAATATTTAAAACAACGCGAATTACACTGTGTTTGGAAGAATAGATACCAAACGAAAAGTAATAGAACTGCAAATTGCAATCAATAAAAAATATTTAGTGTTTTTTAATATTACACAATTAAATATCACATAATTATAGATTACAATATTTCATAAAATGCTAATGTTTCCTTAACACTAACACTTTCGATCTACATTCGAACTAACACTTTCGATCATACATTTCATACACTGTTTAAAATCATTAACCTTTTCTGGATACTGTACAAAAGGCAATACACTATAGAATGTGCATTATTATTAATTTTAATAATTAATTAATTTCTTATATTATACATATATCTAATTCAACTTCAGCAGTCATATTAAGTACTGGTACCAGTCCAATAATTTCTTTGTATTTTGAAAATCATGAGCATACTATAACAGCTTGAATTGTTGTTGCTTCTGTATTGATTACATTTTCAGCAAAACCAGAAAGTGGCTTACCCTTGCATGTTATTTTTGGTTTTATATGAATTAATTCTGGAAGCTAACTTTTCAATATGAACACAATAGTCGATTAATATGAATGATATGCGATATAGCACTTAGGACGTTATAACCGAAGCACAAAGCTAGTAAGTTTATCCAAATATTGCACCGCTGGAACCACAGTGATTGGAGATTTCCACAGAGACACTATTTAACGAACCACAGAATCACTATTTCACGAACACTATATTCCACAGACCACTATAGACCACAGAGACACTATTTTACGAACACTAGTTTCACGATTAGCATTGTAGCATTTCTTGTAGAGCAGATATTCACACACAAAAGAAGCACAAATTCAGATTCTCACGATAATTTCACTCGCTGAAAGCAGTTGAAGTAAGTAGATACAAAACGAGAAGATTCACAATGCGTTCTTTGATTGACAGTGCATTACATTTACTTTTAATATAAGCAATACTATTTATATCAGCCATTGCTTGATTCAATTTCAAACATGAAGTAAGTTTTTTCAAACGCCTTACACATGGCATCTTTACCAAATTACTTGAAAGAACTGCTAGAATCTGAATTAATTGCGCAGTTGTTCGAATTTGACAGCTAGCCAATGCGCGCAAATCTCGAGATGTTCGTTTATTATAAGCATCGAGTAAATAATGTACAGGTCTGCTTTTCCTTCGATGAATTTTCCGCCATGTACTATACTGGACAGCCGTGAATTCGTCCTTGCTTCAAAAATAAGAAATAAAGTCATATTTCAGTAGTGAAATAGTTGCTAACATGTGATTTGCATTGATTTCGGAAATATGATTTTTTTAAAGCGTATAAAATGCATAACTTAATAACTTACTTTATAGATTAGTTTCATTTTTAAATATTTTTCTATAATATCTATAAAAATATTTTAAGTATTTATTATTTTAACAGAATTTTTAACAGTTATTTAGCACGTATTATTAGTACTAATTAAATTTAATAAATCAAAAGTATTTATATTAAATTTACATTTCATTAGAGGAATATAACTTAGATTAATATATTTAGATGAAATAAAGTAATGAAACATTGCAAAGTAAATCTTATGAGGACTTCACATTCTTGAAAGGGCAGATTTAGTCTCTTTTCATTCTAAAAATAATGCTGATGAACTAATAAAATGTTAAAACGACCACGTCTAAAAGCGGTCATATCATGACTTTGCAGCGACGTCGACAAATTGCCAAGATACAACGGCAAATATTTTGCGCCTTCGTCGTAAAGACATCACAAAAGTTACCTCGACCACTTTGCAACCTCTCAGACCAGTTTGCAACGTCGTGTGCTACTTGGGAACTGTGTGTATTCCGTCTTTCATTGCCTCTGCTTTCCATTGCCACGAATCTGTTTTCTATTATGGTATTAATTTCTTTTTCCATTTCTTCTTTACCTGCTTCAATCTTTTTTTGCCCGGTTTTCATCTCTTCTCTAACTGACTTGACGGTCTTTTCCATCCTTTCTTGGAATGCAGCAGAAGCTGAAACCAGCTGTTTTAATTGCTCCTTTATCGTTCTTGTCTCCGGCATTCAGCCTTACTTCTGACATCAAAAATTGTTCTGTGCGTACAATTAGGTTCTTAGTGGATTGAATGCGTACAGAACCTATGAAAGCTTGATGAAATTTATTTTCAATAAATAAATAAAACACTCCACGATTATGGAACTTTTCATACAAAAGTAATAATACAGCTTTTCTCAGTGTGACAGAGCACTATCAGAAGTCATCACTTAAAACTACGATGAACGTAGAACACAAGACAATACAAAGCACATCAAAGAGCGGAAGCTCACACGGTGAGCTCTCAATACTTTGAACTCGCAGTTTTCTGAGCTAAACTCTAAACGAAAGTGAAAACTGATGTTCTCTACGGCTTACAGAGGTTTTCCTGGCCGATGGGAAATTCCAGTATCTTCGATTTCTCGAAATTGCTGGAAGTCATACGCAGTTACATATGGTGGATAGAGTTACAGTTACACATAGATCAGACCGAAATGTCGCTAAAAATGTCAGAAACTAGGTGACTTTTTGTGATTTCTCCCCAAATTTGCCGACAAAAATTATTCTTCAAAACCATAGCTAGCTTAGCCCTATCTCGAGGAACTGGTAAGTTAGCCATTCACTTCAATGTTAAAATGGACTTAACCCCTGTGAAGATATTTTTCAGACGATGCTTCGAATTCTGACTATTTTTCACACTACTCCTACAATTTGCATATAATTTCACTAAAATTATTTACATGTATATAAATTTCATGACAAATGATCATAGTTATAAATGATCATAGTTATAAAAACTTTTACTAGAAATCCTTAATAAATAACCACGAGAACAATAACAATAGAGAAACTCCGAAATAAAAATAATTCATGAACTTTTGAACTTTATATTAATAGAAAATGATGTATGCACATATCGAAAGTAAAAAAAAATAATTAAGATTATTTTCATAAAAATTATTTTCATAAGTCTGGCATTAAAGAAATTAATTAAGGAAACTCAGTTCTAAACGTTTTTAATTTAAAAATATATTGCTGATGTGTCCATCTTTTTTGCACAGAATTACTCCCTCCTCCTTCCTAATATTAAATCTTTTACTATCTTTTATTTTCTCTTAAACTAATTACGAAAATGACACCTCCTAATAAATATCCTATTTTTATTACTTTTTAAATTTACAGCCTCTGTTCACTTATTTAATTTATCTCTTTGAAAGTAAACTATACATAAGTTTATTGCTTTAAAGCATTATATTTTTGAGAGATAATTCCAATTATTAAGTTGTTCTGGAAGTTTGTTATTGTTTTTCTAAACGTTTCAGGTATTAATAGCTACAATGCTAACCATCTGATATAAGTATTTTCTACTACTTCCTATTTATAGTATTTTGTATTAATTTACAGAATCTTTGATCATTTCCATGGTGAGGCTTCAAAAGGCAGAAAACCTTTTAAAATATTCTTTTGCTGATAAATTACTATAAACTATTATATGACACGTAAATCGGCGAGTTGCCTTGAAGATGTGAGTTGAAAGAGTGTTAATCCATTAAGACGTTCGTAGTATAATAATTCTTAATTCGACAAATATGACTTGATTAGTTTCTATTTGCTTAGTTTGAAAAAAATCATTTAGTTAGTAAACAAATGAAGGTTCATTAGTCTTAACACACCACTTAAAACTTTAAATTGTTGATAATTCTAAAACTATTGTATGCAGATTAACTAAAGGAATAAAAACCTTAACCGGAAAATATAAACCACATAATTCAATTACTTTAAAAGCAAAAAATGCACAATTTACCAACATATAAGAATAAAAAACTAAGCTCAGCCAGGTAACAGAGCGAGAATTTATATATATTTATATAAGACTGGTGCAACCTATTACAATGAAAAATGGAGGTGCGCAGCGACATGTCATAGCAGTCCCATATGTAAAATTTCAACTTTGTATGACTAGTTTTTTTTTAATTAAACGAGATACATATATACGTACGTATAGACGTCAAGGAAAAAATCTCTTCTGAATCCATTTTAAATCCATTTTACAATCCTTTTTGGCAAAAACAGTTCTTGATTCTGTCCGTGTGTACAGTTGTCACCCAAAAAGTCGTGCAAATGGTTTCAAGAGAGGTTAAAGTGGATAATTTCGTTGAAATACGATACCTGTTCCTTTACTTCGTACAAGAAAGTAATATAGCTAAAAAGGATTTTATTCAATAAGAATTTATTTAAAATAAATTTGATAATTAATTCACTAAAAGTGAAACAAATTATTAGCCCAAAGGGGCTTTCCTCCCCGAAGGACTATTAGTTTCGTTTGGGGGTTTTTGTCCGATTCACAAAAAAGCGTTGTATCACTTTTCAAAATTGTGCCTCCTCTCTCGCCTCGTCCTCTCTCTCATCCTCCTCTCTCTCATCTTCCTCTATCTCCTCCTCCTCTCTCTCATCTTCCTCTATCTCCTCCTCCTCTCTCTCATCTTCCTCTCTCTCCTCCTCCTCTCTCTCTTCCTTCTCACTCTCTCATCCTGCTCCTCGCTCTTTGCTCCTACAAATCTCTCTCGTCCTCCTCTCTCTCCTCTTCCTCTCTCCCTCCTCTTCCTCTCTCTCATCCCTCAAACCTCTCTAATCCTCCAAACCTCTCTCATCTTCGGAAGGAATGCTTCGCCAAAGAATTTCAAGTTGCAGACCAATCCCAAACACTTTACTACCAGAGGACGACGATGGAATCTTTTCCAAGCAAAGCATGAGAACGGATGTATACATTATTACATATAGTTACTATTTCCCGTTATATGGAAGAATAGAATAGTAATCATTGTCAATAAAACGGTAGTCAAGCAACCACAATAAGAAACCATTGTAATAGACCTTTGTAAAAAATAATTATTGTAAGAATCTTTTATATTGAAAAAGAAATATCATATCATTAATCAAATTAATGGTCCTTCGGGGACGAAAGACCCTTTGGACGTAATCTAAAATCTGAATCCTTTCAGATTTTTTTCTCATAATTTAATGGCAATAATAAAATAAATGTATCTATTATTTATCTATTTACAAAACTTACCTACAGTTTTATATCGCGAATAATAAAAGCGTAAGTTTCCCATTATAAATTAAAAAATATAATCGCTTATACATTTGACAATGCAATTAAATTAACGGAAAATTTTGTCTCTTAATTATATGTTTCTTAAAATTTTGACTCTTAAAAATATATGTCATTGCAATTTGACTATTAGATTTCATAATTTAGGTACCCCCACTTTTATTATTCACGATATAAAGTTATAGATGAATTCTGCAAATAGAATTATCTAATCTTTTATTATCGCTTCACAAGATTGCATTGCGATCTATTATCGCTTCACAAGACTGCCCTACCATCGACGTACAGTGTGTGTTCAAAATATAAACGCATTAGTTGATTAGATTAATAATCGATGATAAAATTATACTCGCAGTGGGACAACATGACTGAACTAAATAAAGTTTAGGAATATGTGCTTATACATATTTGATATTTTTCCTATATCTTTCTTGCTATTTAGATTTTAATCAGAATTTTAATTTGAAAACTCTAATATTGCACAAAAAACAATTTTTTAACTTTAGATATGAGCATTGAAATAATCATTTTACTACACTCATGTCCATAAATTAAGGATAATGCAAAATCAGGCAAAGGAAGAGTTAGAAGCAAAACAAATTTGACTTATTTGTAAAGCTTATTCATTAAACAAAAGGTAAAGAGCAAAAAAAGATGCTATATGTTTGATATTATTAAAAACATTAGCGATTTTTCTCCCTGGAGCAAATTACAAAAAAAAAAAAAAAAAAAAAAAAAAAAAAAAACCTATTTAGAAAAAACCAATATTACATGGTTGGTATGATTGTTAATACATTGTATGTCTCCCATACGATGCAATACAGTCCGTACAACGCCTAGGCATGCTGAGTATCAAATTATCGATCTGATCTTGGGGGATATTACACCACTCAAAAAGCAATGCTCTCCGAAGTTCCGGTAGACATGTAGGAGGAGGTTGACGGGCTGCAACTCGTCGACCAAGCATATCCTACACGTGCTCTACTGGATTCAAGTCCGGTGAGAATGCTGGCCAGTCCATACGGGTGATATCCTCCGATTGAAGGCATTCGCTTACGATGTTTTCACGGCGAGGACGGGCGTTGTCATCCATAAACACAAATTGTGCGCCCATGGCGCCCCGAAACAATAACCAGAATGTTCTAGAATGATGTCCCGATAGATTTGGCTTGTCATGGTTCCAATTTGAACATGCAGGTCAATAAATAATTCCACGCCAAAATAATTCCACGCCAAACGAGCACTCCTGCACCACCGTAACGGTGTCGTTCAATGATGTTTTCTTGGTGGTAACGGGCACCTGGAGATCTCCATATAAAAGTCCGGCTAGAATCAGACTGCAAGCTAAACCTGGACTCGTCGGAAAACATCACACAAGCCCGTTGTTGCGATATCCACAATGCATGCTCTCTACTCCAGGCTAACTGCAGGCGACAGTGAGTTGCAGTAAGTGGAACGCATCTGACAGGTCTACGAGCATATAAACCAATCTGCCCTAAGCGTCTGTACATGGTCTGCCTTGAAATTGTCGTACCAGTGCCTGAAGAGAGCTGACGAGACAGGTCTGAGGCTGTGCTCCGCCTGTTTCTTTTGGCAGTAACTGCCAAATACCGGTCCTCATTAGGCGTTGTAACTCTGGGGCGACCTGTGCTGTAACGTCTACTCACATTATCATCATCTTGGAATCGTTTCCTGGAGATGACACTTTGGGCGTACGCCCACATTCCAGACGGCCGATAATTCTACCACGTAAAAAATCAGCCAAATGTGTCCTTTGTGTCATAACTATTCTGTTATTGCACTGAAATGCTTATAAAGCGCCTGCGAACAATTTTATTTCTTTGCTGTATTCCTTATATATCACTCTTTTACACTCTCGTCATTGTGACGTACCATCGGTGTCATCTGGTTACTTCCTGAAATTTGCATATGATTCTTGAAGATGTGTGTAGTGGTTTTACAGGTGATATATTTGTTTTAGAGTTCGATTTCCGCGTGACTCCGAATTATCCTTAATTTATGGACATGAGTGTAGTATCCAGCAGATCGATAAGGTAATCGATAAGGTATATCAATACATGCGCTCGAGTTTTCATAATTTAAAGTCTCCATAGATGACTCCGTTTCTTTATTTATTTCTTTGTTTAGTTCCTCTTTTATATCTGCGGTGCAACCAAAATTTGATTAGGCTTAATGGATGTACAGCAGTAGACTCAGCCAATGCTTTTGTAATGACAGCAATGGCACAGAATCTAGACTAGAATAGGAAAACATTGCTAGCTTATACTGCCGTATTTTAGTCAATGTTTGGTGGCTATACAGCTTTACTCGCACTTTCGATGATTATTTCTTGGTTCCGGCTGTCCGATATCGAAATGAAGCCCTAGAACCCATTGTGAGATGTGAGATTGTACGCTGAAGCAGTTAGCCCTACTTTTGTTTTAATGGACAATAACGCACGTCCCTATAGCCCTTTCAGGGGAGCAATGTTATGATTTTTTAAAAGTTATGAAAATGACATGCAATGGTCCTATAGACAACATAAATGAGTTTAAAAAATTTTTTTTCGTCCCCTTTTATTGAAAGGGGAACGGTTTCGCCTTGAAACCAGCGCCCGTCTAGAGCATTTAAGATTAAACATTTGCTTGTTTATCTTTACTTTGCTGAAAAGTATCTGAGCGTAACTCAAATTGCAGATTATACTAGTAAATTACTGAACAACTAATGAAGTAAGTAATATTTGCATAAACACGCATTTTTAATTATAAATAAAAAATTTAAAACAGGAAACAAAAAAGTATGAGACAAAAAGTAACTAATAATGCACTAAATTACTTGCATAAAACTATGAAATATTTTTAAAAATTATGTTTAAAACTAAGAAAATTATATGTAAAAATAAAATAAATTAAGATGCATACAATTATTTTACTATGAACTAGAAGGATGAGAAAAGCGACCGCTAAGAGAAGCATAATAAAAACGCAACTGTGAGTGTTTTTCAGTGTGCTCTGTCTCTCTGTAAAAAATAAGAAATGTTTCCCCTCTCTCAAAAGCTCCATAAATTCTCATCTTTGAAGCCACTCAAATGAAAATATAAAATATTGTGCAACTGTTTACAGCAGTGATCAGAAGCAAAAAACACAACTGCAAAAAATCTCTCGACTGAGTCATCTGATCCTTTCTTGGATGTCCCAGAGGGGCAGTGGTTTCATACTGAAACCGCAATGAAAACATTCTAAATTAAAAGGGTTCCATTACTTTTTTTTGTGAACTAAGGACATTTCATTACTCATTGATGCCTGCTTATAAAATATATTGAGGAAAAATTAAAAATTTTTGGGTTTTTTGTTTTTAAAATGGGTAAAAAACACTAGTGTGCAAAAGAAGCTATTTTTGAATGATTCGTATGAATTAATGGATGCCCAGAAAGGTTTGCTGCTGCCATCTGTTATCAGCTTTAAGAAGTAATTTAATTTTAGCAGCGGTTTTGAGAAAAAAAATTTCTAAATTTAAAAAAATGTTGAAAATGCGGTTTCAAGGCGAAACCACCGCCCCTGAAAGGGATAGAGCTGACATCGTCGATGACTACCTGGAGAGTGAAGGGATTTCGCGTATGGCTTGGCCAGCATATTCGCCCGACCTTAATCCCATTGAAAATCTTTGGGATGCTCTCGGACGTGCTGTATCTTCACGTTTCTCACCTCCCGCCACTCTTATTCAGCTGGAAACAAGAAGAATGGCGATTGCTTAATTCTGCGGTGGTTGACCACCTAATTGAAAGCATGGTCACAAGGTGTAAACTTTGTCTACAGATGAGAAGGGATCACATACCCTATTAATGTCTTTTTTTCATTTTATGCTGTTTATTTTCACTTTATTCATAATTCTGTTTAAGTCTTCAGTATGTCATTATCTGATAACTTAAAAATTAATATTTTTTTCATTTCTGTATATAATTATTGATTTTGTTTTATGCATAAATATATATGCTACTTTCCTGCCGAATTTTGTGTCAATCAAAACAGTATTTGTTGATTTTTTTGCATTTTATATCTTCGTGCTTAACGTTTGGAAGTGAGTGTAATTAACTGACGTTCAGCCAAGCTCGAGCTGAGGGAATGGCACTAACAAACGGCCCTATGAAGTGCTTGCTGCCCAACACAAAAAAAGAAAAGAACATCTTAGACTCCACAGTATTCTATCGTTTATACAGAATTTGGTTTCAAAATTCATTCATACAGAATTTGATTTCAATTCTGTCGTTTCAAAGGTTCTGACGTGTGTTACCATGGTGTGTTATTTGTTATACGGCCTTATCAAATGAATTCGTAAAACTTACAGAGTTTAAGCAACATATGGAATTCAAACATCTGAATTACGACAAGAAAACTGAATTGTATATTTCTTTATAAACAAGAAGAAAGAATTAGTAAGTAGGAGACTATGTCTTCGAAATTTTCTCTTTTTTTTCCTCTTGTTGCTTTGCCTGAAAATCTAATCATAGTTTCTTATGAAATGTTCAGTTAATTGCCGAAACTTTATATCTTCATAGAGTCGCGGAAAAGTTAATAGTTCCTGCAATGAAAATGTTGATATCTTGTGCATGTGATAAAAAAACAGCAAAGTGAGATGAATATGTCGTCTCTCTGTAATAATACAATGAAGTGTAGAATCGTGGAAGTAGAAGATAATATCGAAGAAACTATTGGATACAAAAGTATTTTTGGATTCAGATATTGAATTCATAATTGAACTGTCTTGTGATACAGCGCTTAAAAACAGCTTCGACATATTATCACTGATAATTGTTTTGGCTATCCTACCGTCAATCGTGCCCATTTTTAACACAAAAGTCAATTAAGTTTCTAATGACTTTCATTACAGCATAAAAAACAGCCTTCTTGATATTTTTTTCTAAAAGAAATCGATTAGGTGTATCGAACTAGATTTAAGAATAAAGTAATCATCTTTTTCTGCATCTGAAATTTCTAGTTGACTAGAAACAGCATCACATTTGGCATTGAAACGTTTTTATCGTTTTGAATTTTTATATGCATTTTTGTTAATTTCACAATAAAAGAACACATCTGAACATTAAAATTTGTTCAGGTTAACAAAAAATAATAATATATTTTACTGAGTCATGAAGGTTAAATAAGAAAGCAGCCGAGTCACGAAAAAAAAAAAAGTTTAGAAAACCTTGAGTCAGCTTACTGGAATTTAGCAAAGCACGTCTATGCTATGAAGAGGGATGCCTTCGGAGAGAATTTTCTAATCCACTAAAATAAAGATTAACTCATTAAGAATTTTGCAAAATTCATAAACACTCAACTTATATATATTTGTTGATATGGAAGATATGTATCCTTCACTGGGATGAATTACTGGTTCACGCCACAGTTGAATAAAAACAGTGATGATTACGTCTTTCAACAAGACAATTCACTATACCACAGTTCATTATCGAATTCACCAGAAGTGCTCATTTTTTTCACGTGTCTTAGACAAAATATGTGTAATTGTCGCAAATAATTTCATTGTAACACCTGATATAGTAAATAAAACAAGAGTTTGGCTGAAATCGTTAATTACCTTTTCCTGCCCCTCAAAGAGTTAATGCAATGGCCGCATCGGTCGTCGGCTTTGATTCCATGTGACTTGTGAAGGTTTATCAAAAGTAGTGTCTTTGCACCTTTATTCTCCACATATCTTCAGATCTTCTAATATCACCGGTATTGTGGTCCACATGTGTGCTAAAATAATGATGTGCTGGTGCACTTGTGCGACGAAAGAGAACATGCAGTAGATTCTGTTGCATCAGCGAACGCACATACATTAGATGTTTGCTAAGTATGTAAAAAAAAACCCTTGATGAATGTACTTCGATTTCAGTACAAATTACATTTGGTGTTGACTGAGTAATTTATTTGTTTGGGATTTTAAAAAATGCTTCATGGGCTTACGAAAAACATCTGTATTTGTTTAGTTCTTTTATAGTTTGAATGTTAGAAAATATTACAATTCGAGCCAAATCATTGTAGTAAGGAATAAAAGAACTCTTCAGCGCCATCTTCTTTCTTAATGATATTTTGTATCTTCATATCTCCCTAAAAGCATAAAGACGCCTTTTAAAGGGATTTTACACTTTCATTTATAGTGCAAGATATCAATTGCCAGAGGAAAGTGGAAAGTCTTTAATTTAATCATACTAAAAAAATTAAATTTATAATATTTTTGGGTATCCATAAACGTTGGAATATTTTATTTAGATAATTTTTAAAGCAATTGGTTCTATACGTTATAAAGCATTTTTTAGTATGCTTTCGTAGTGTAGTGGGGTCAGTGCGTACTGGTTTCATAGTGTAGTGGGGTCGTAGTGTAGGTCAGCACTCTGGGCGCGTATTCTAGAGGCCCGTGGTTCGATTCCCGGCGAAGGCGTAGCTAATTTGTCACTTTTTCCTGTTTCAAAAATAAACTAATGACTCTAAATTGGCGCCCGAACTAAAAGGGTGGTGGGTGATGATTCGCCACACCCAGGATTTGGCGAATGGGTCCCCTAAAAAACCTCAATCGCCTTTTAAAAGGGGGCGTATATAATTTATTTCTCCCACCTTCTTGGTATGCCTTCGTGGTGTGGTGGTTTGCACGCTGGGCGCGTATTCCAGAAGGCGGTGGTTCGATTCCTGGCAAAGGCGTTGCTCATTTCTCACTTCTTCCTGTTTCAAAAATTACCTAATGACTCTACAACGTATCTTATTTATTAATTTCATGAATCTGAATCATGTGGTTAGTGTTTAAGGTGCAATTTTTTTATCCGCCTTTGGAATCCAAGAGAATACCAGATAAGCCGGGGACATACAGATATGTGTTAAATTATAGTGTCTTTAAAGAATGGGAGTACTTAAAGCCTCTCGAATTAGATTTCGCTCCA
Source organism: Stegodyphus dumicola (assembly GCF_044657685.1). Classification (NCBI taxonomy): domain Eukaryota; kingdom Metazoa; phylum Arthropoda; class Arachnida; order Araneae; family Eresidae; genus Stegodyphus; species Stegodyphus dumicola. The sequence continues at coordinate 45,712,816 of NC_140776.1, forward strand.
GTTTGGTGATTTCTAACTTTTTGATTTAATTCGTAATGCAAAATAAACTGTATAGAGCACATATTTTTTTTTATAAACTTGCTAATTTAAGTTAATGAGTATGAGAATATTAAACCAGAAAGCAGTTACATACTGTATGTATGCTAGATGTTCTCTTTATTTTGTCGATTAACGGTTAGCCGTAACCCATAACAAAGACCCTTGACAAAATAAACTTGCTGTCGTGACTAAACAGACTTCTTGACATGATATTAATTCCTTCTTCTCCCAGAAAATTTATGTTTTGTAATACGCCGTCTAATGTAATACGCCGTCTAATAAGTTACTTTCTACAAGCCATTTGGTTATACGTTGGGTGGTTTTATGGGCATATTTTATTCTCGAAAAGAATTATTTTTTACTGGGATATCAAATAGAATATTTTTTTGCCTTATTAATATACCAACTAAATCAAAGTTTATTGAAGCGCAACGAAAAGGAAAAGAAAATGTTTTGCATTTCAGAATTTTTCCCCTCCTTGCAAATTTTCTGGGAGTTTGTGTTACAGTATTTTACACTGCCGAATAAATATATGACATTTATTGAATTTATTCAGAATTATCTAATAATTTTAAGGGTGTCCAGGAAATGAGTTCACTCCTGCGGAAAATTTCTCTCCGAATTCTAAACCTTTCTAAACAGAGATTTAAAATTTATTAACAGCGAGTTTTTACAAAAGTGGGGTTATAAGGTATTTCTCTCGCCTTCTTGACATGCCTTCGTGGTGTGGTGGTCTGCACGCTGGGCGCGTATTCCAGAGGTCCGTGGTTCGATTCTCTCCGAAGGCGTTGCAAACTTTTCCTTTCTCCTGCTTCCGAAAAATACCTGAAGTCTCTACAGTGGCGCCCGAACGAATAGGGTGTTGGATAATAATTTTCTACTCCCAGGATTTGGCGATTGGTTCCCCTAAAAACTCCAGTCGCTCTTTAAAAGGGGGTGTATATAAGTTTATTATATACACCCCCCGCCTTCTTGCCATGCCTTTGTGGTGTGGTGGTCTGCACGCTCAGCGCGTAATTGTGGTCGGTGGATCGATCCCCGGCGAAGGCATTGCTAATTTTTCATCTTGCCTACTTCTAAAAAAAATCCTAATGTCTCTACAAGGTAAATAAATATATATCGTGCACACTAAACTTTCCCTGCACATACGCTTTGCATCAGACATAATATTTTCAAAGAGGGAAATCAATTTTAGTTGTATAATGGTTAGCCATTGTTCACTTAATCAGTCTGTATAAAAACACTGCAGGACATAAGGGAATAATTAATAAATAAGCTATAGTGGCAACATAACTTAATATTTTTGCATAATTATTAAGATTTTCTGAGTGGCAACATAAATTCAAAGTTGTTATCAGTTCTCCCCCCCCCCTCCACCCACAGTTCTATTATCGAATCGTATGTTTTACTCTTTGAACTTCAGTTATACTTTAATTTTAAAATATGTGATATGCATTGAATATTACGTATCCGTATAAATTCATGCGGAACGGCTTTGGCGCGACTTTAAAAATTGTCGCCAACTCCAAAATGACTCTGTTGGTCATAAATACCGCGTTTTCTGCTTATCATAATGTCACTAAAAGTCGCCAAATACCGTGTGTACTGTATACTAGAACTAAACCCATGTATCGAATATGAATGCGTTGTTAAAACTAAGAACTTTTTCTTCCAATTATAAAACTTATACTTTAAATTATCTGTTATATGTTAATATCGTTCAGAAAAAAAGAGTTAATGAAAAATATAAAGTTAAACAAACAGATGAATATTATAAATAATGTTGATATAAATCAGGTACTGACTAATCATGGCGTTACCCGGCTTATTTTAATCGGTTCCATCTACAGAATTATGATAAATGCTTAATATGTCATAAGTTTGGGGACGTCAGGCACTTCGTCGATGAATGTACTCTTACCCGGAGTACAAAAGGGAAATATAGAAATAATTTTAAGGAAGATTTTAAAAGGAAATATTCAAATTTGAAAGATTTTGTAGAGACAATAATGAAGCTTATAAATACGAACAAAGATAGAATTGAAATTCGGTACTGAGACTCAGATTTTGGACTCCTTGCAAATTTTCTTGTTTTTTTAGTCCAAAGGGGCTTTATTCCTGAAGGACTATTGTTTTCGTTTTGCGATTTTGCGTTGGTTCACTATAAATGTTCGTTTCACTTTTAAAACTGTTGCTACCAAATGTTAGAGTCCTGCATTATATTTGAAGAAATTAAATAATGAAAAATTTGCATAAATGTATGTACATTTCTCGCATTGTGATAAAACAACGGTACATAGAGCCATAGAATTTTGAATGACGTAATCCTACTGCGAACATGGGCACGTGGAAGCCCACATTTGAAATTTGGAATTTGTTTTATTATCGATTTCATATTCTGTAAAACGTTACCGAATTTTTGATTAAAAAAACTCAAGGATTTGAAAGCAATAGCAACGTTGTACAGACAAAACGTTTTGGTCTCCAGGGCTGAAGACTCTGTCTTGGAAATTCTAAAGATATTATTATGTTCACCTCTTTGAGGAATGGGCTGGAAATCAAACTCTACGCAATAAATATCATAAATATTTTACTTTTGCTCCAACATACAAACTGGAAACACAATACACTTATTACATCTTTAGAACACAGTTATAAATAAAAATAATCGCGTGTTGCCACATCTCTGAAACAAAATCACAGAAAAATTCATTCATTTAAAAGCAGAAAATAAATTATTTTTAGCTTTTTAGGAATAGCAGGAGCGCGCTCTTTTGGCGAGCAATGGATGGCGTAACAGATATGCTCAATTTAAAACTACTTTGCGATATTGCTCTTGAACTGAATTTTATGGTATAAGTGCTAAGAACGTGATATTTAATAAATAAAGGTAACAGACAAAATGTTAAAAAAACGCCCCTTTGGGCGTAATTTAAAATCTGAAACACTTCAAATTTTTTTTTCTTCTTATTTTTTTTTTTTTTTTTCTGACCAGTCCCATTTTTTGATCCATACGGCCGGCTTGTGCCGGCTAGGAGGATCGGGGCTGTGCCCTTATAATAATAATAACATTTATATCGTTTATATATTTATATAGTATTTATCCGTTATATATTACATTAGACTTATGCTTTATTATTTATTATTTTATGAATGTGTGTTCTATTTGCAAAGCAAAACACCATACTTTACTGCATGAAGATATTAAAAGTGTTAACGTAGTTGTGTCAAATTCATCTCCATCTGATGAACAAATTTCTAATTCAGACGAACAAAATAATATTTCGAGTTTTTCTATTCAGGGTCAGAGTACTTCATTTTTACCAACGGCGGCAGTAATAATTTACGATTCTGCTGGTCAAGGTCACGAATGTATCATTCTTTTTGACAGTGGAAGTGAAGCTTCTTTTATCAGTGAATCATTTATTCGACAATTAAATATACGCAGACAAAATGCCCGTATTTGCGTAAAGGGACTTGGTGATTCTGAAGCAGCTTTGACTCGTGGTTATGTAAATGTAAAATTGTTTCCCAAATCTGAGTTGAAAAAAAATGGTGTTTTAATACAAGCATATATTCTTAAAAAATTAACTTCGCATTTGCCTTCAGTAAAGATTGATAGCAAGGACCTTGATTATTTGAATTCAATTAATCTTGCAGATCCGAATTTCAGTACGCCCAAACAAATAGACATGATAATTGGAGCTGACTATTTCTTTTCTCTGCTTCAGCCAGGGCAGATTGTTGGCTATAAAAATGTAATTGCGCAAAATACTATTTTTGGTTGGGTTGTATCAGGCAGAATTAAAACAGAAGGCAATACTCCGCATCCCATTCCTGTTAATCGCATTAGTTTACATATTGAGGATAACGTCGATGCAACACTTAAGCGTTTTTGGGAGTTGGAAGAATTAACGTTCCAAAATCAGAAATCAACGATTGAAGAAGAGTTTTGTGAGAAGCATTTTAAAGAAAATTATCGAGTAGACGGAAATGGCAGATTTGTTGTCCGACTGCCCATTTTCAGTAATGCTGAAGAGTTAGGCGACTCCAAACCTTTGGCTATTTCTCGTCTTCTATCCATGGAAAGAAAATTTGATTTAGATAAAGAACTTTGTAGGCAATACAAGGAGTTCATGCAAGAATACGAAACTTTAAATCATATGGTTCCAGTTGTTGAGAATGAAGAAAATAAGCAAGTATATTATCTACCGCATCATGCTGTTGTTAAACCAAGTAGCTCTACCACTAAACTTCGTGTAGTATTTGACGGTTCATGTAAACCTAAAAATTCAGTTTCTTTGAACTCTGTTTTAGGGGTAGGTGCAACACTACAACGAGATATATTTTCAATATTGCTCAACTTTTGTATACATAAAATAGCTTTTTCTGCTGACATAGAAAAAATGTACCGCCAGATTTTAGTAGATAATGAGGATCAACATTTACAAAGAATTGTTTGGAGAGAATCTGTTAATTCAAAAATGCAGACATATAAATTATGTACAGTTACATATGGCACTGCATCTGCACCATTTTTAGCAACACGCTGTTTGTGGCAAATTGCTTTGGATGCAGAACAGGATCATCCTCATGTATCTTCCGTTCTTAAAAATGATTTCTATGTAGATGATTGTTTATCTGGAGCAAACAATTTAGAGGAAGCAGTTGACCTATGTTCTAAGCTTTCACAGCTATTAGAGAAACGTGGATTTAATTTAAGGAAATGGAGATCAAACTGCTCAAAGCTTCTCGAAAATTTATCCATTGATAATCATGAAGAAGATGACCTGGAATTTCACTCAGATGAATGTGCCAAGACTTTAGGGCTGTTTTGGAACTCTACAGAAGACGTATTTTTATTTACCATTTCTATGGATTTTGGGACTGAAATTACTAAAAGAAGGTTCATTTCTCAATCTTCTGAAATCTTTGATCCTCTTGGCTTGCTATCACCATGTACAGTCAAGTTGAAAATGTTTTATCAGCAATTGTGGTTTTTAAAACTTGACTGGGATGCCCCACTGCCTAAAGAATGGGAAGAGAAGTTGCAGCGACTTCAAGAAGATCTTAAAGCTCTCAAAAATGTTAAAATTTCAAGGTGGCTTCAAACTACGTGTAACCACATCTATCTGCATGGTTTTTGTGACGCGTCAGAATCTGCTTACGCTGCTGTTATCTACTGTGTTCAACCAACATCTCACGACAGAAATGAAGTCAATTTGGTGGTTGCTAAAACCAAAGTTGCTCCCATTAAACAAGTGTCCATACCTAGACTGGAACTCCTAGGTGCATTGCTCCTTGCCAGATTAATCAAAGCTGTCCGTAAAGCCTTCTCCAGTACTGAAATTTCCTTTCACGCTTGGACTGACTCTAAGATTGTTCTCTGTTGGTTAGCAGCTCATCCTCGAAAATGGAAGCCTTTTGTGGCAAACAGGACTTCAGAAATATTAGATGCTATTCCCTATCAACAGTGGAGCTATATTTCGTCGAAACAGAATCCTGCCGATCTTCCTTCTAGAGGAATCGATCTTAAAGTTCTACCGAACATATCCCTATGGTGGCATGGGCCATCATTCTTAGCGTTCGACAGTTCAAAGTGGCCTCTACAATGTTCTGTCAGTAATGAGACTAACAGTGATGCAACTGTCTTAACTGAACAAAGGACAAAATCAATTTTTTGTACAACAGCTTATTTGACTAATGACACTCTGGACAATTTATTTCAGAACTGTTCTTCTTTATCTAAAATAGTTAATGTAATTTCCTTTTGTTTAAGATTTATTTCTAGGTGCAAAGAACGGGTCTTTGGTTCTGAAGATAATAGGTTAAAAAGTCCTGCAGTAGTACCGTCATCTAATGAAAGGCAAGCAGCTATGAAGTTGATCATTAAATGGATCCAGTTTGTGCACTTCCATAAAGATATAAAGGATCTAAAAAAAATTCATCTTTAAGTCCTAAAAGTCTTAAGCTCACTTTTTCCTTTTCTAGATGATGATGGTGTTTTACGGGTGGGAGGTAGGCTGCAAAATTCTGACTTGTCATTCAATGCTAAGCATCCCATAATTATACCAGGTCAACACAGGATTGCTTTGTTGCTTGTTAAACAATATCATGTAACTTATATGCATGCAGGGCCCAGTTTACTAGCTAATATTTTAAAGCAAAACTATTGGTTTGTAAATGGTAAGAAACTTATTGTCTTTTATCCGTAAATTTATTGTTTGTCACAGATATAAATTGTCATCTAATAATCAATTAATGGCAATATTAGAGTTGTTACAGTAAAAACTGTTAATGGTTATTTTAAAATACCCTTAGTAAAACTTTTACCGTTGCCATTGCATCGGGAATGATCTATTGTTAATGCAATGGCAAGGGTGGGAGTTAATGTTGGATGCATATTTAATATTTGCATTTCTTTTTTTTGTATATTTTATTTCCTCACTGCTTAATTTTATGTTATGATTTTGCAATAATCTTGTTACTGGCAACGTGCTTTATTTACTATTAAGTTTGTGTGAGTGGCAACAGTTGTTCATGTTTATGTTTCAGTAGAATAGCGTTCTTAGCCGCACTGCGCTGCAGGCAATTTTTCTCTTAAATATTTCATCTTTTAGAATAGCAATAAAGTTTATTATACAAAGCTGATGCTTTTTAGTTCAAGGCAACTACCTTATATGGTATATTCTCCCTCCTTGCAGCATGACTTCGTGGTGTAAGGGTAGCACACTCGGTGCGTACTCGAGAAGTCCACGTTCGAGTCCCAGCGGGGGCATTGCTCATTTTTCCTATTTCCTGCTGAAAAAGTCCCAATGACTCCACAACCGAAAGAATTAAATGGACCAATGAAGTGATATTAAACTTTCAAAAATATGTACAATGAAAAATGTTTAGCAATTGCAGATCTTTGAAGTCGTTTAAATTCAGATTTGCGTTTGTCACTGTGCACGGATGCATCTGGCTGAGCTATCTGTGCAATCTTCCAGCAGTTTGAAAATTAGGCATGGAAATTTATAGCGCTTTATTCAAAAATATATAAGTGACAATAAATAAAATTATAGTGTTTACGTTTGCGACATTTAAGAACATGTCTTTCAGTTAAGCATTATAAACATATGTTAGAAGGTTGAAATTAATAAGTTTTTACGAACCATAAACCTATTATGTCGTGAATTTTAATTATATTAATGTTTTAAGTATCTTTATTCAAGTATTTTTATTTGTATTTCTTTATGTTCTAAAGTTGTTAAAGCATTTTTAGCTGGCAGTTCTTGCAGTATAGTTTTGTAACAAAGACAGGAAACGTTACGAGAAGACATCCGGTTTATGGCTTGTTACTTAACAGTAGAACTGGAGGCAGTTTGGGTGTTTGTCGTCGCATTTATTCAATGGGGGGGGGTCATTTATTACGGAAGTTCTAAATCGGCTTTCTCATTTTCACCTTTGGTGTTATTATTTATTTTTGTTAGTTTTTTTTTTTTTTTTTTTTTTTTTTAAAGATTTAAAACCCCCTAATTTTCAGCTTCCCAACAAACTACTAGTATTTGCTTTCTGACAAAGGATCGAAAAAGCAATTTCAAGAGATTTACAACAACTGCAATATATACCTCAATTTTCTACCAATAAATATCATATTAGCACACGTGACAATATTGTTACGGATCAATTATCAAGAACAGCCGATGCCTCTATTTTTCTCAATGATTATGAGGAAATTGCAGGTAATCGAGTCAATGATACAGAATTACAAGATTTACAAACTAAAACAAAACATTAAATTTTAAGTTTTTTACTTCGATCCGGTAAATATTTGTAATATGTCACGTCTTCTAACATGAGACCATTTACATCCAGTTAGTTTAGATAGGTATTGTTGCGAAGGAGGAGTACCAGATGATCCAAAAATTCCAAAGAAGGTAATAAGATTTAAAGCGAAAAACAAGAACCTAGGAGAAAACACGACCTTCCGAATTAAAGGCCAAGGCAGCTTGACGAATGATGACAACAAAAGCCGAAAGGTCCAGTGACTAACAACGCCAGACAGAAATGAAATGGTGTTGGAATAACTGAGCGGCTACATGAAATTTTACGATAGAAAAGGCCGTTTGAAAATGAAGAAGTGCGGTTAAAATTCAAAACGTCCTGCGATCATAGAAAGAAGAAGTAGGTCAGCCGAGACTCTGGAAGCTAGCAGCAGCAACAACATTTTCTGAAGAACAGGAAAATGATCAGGATTTTGGGATCACCAACGATATCTGTTTAAACAGCGAAAATATATGAGGATGAGAGACGAGCAGCAAAGAAGAAGAGGCATCGAGATGACTACCATGATAACCAGTCGCGAAGAAAACCTTGGGAGAATGCGATATTTTAGCCAACAACGAATGAATTTGTGGAGAAGAGCATGAAGGTATATCAGAAAGCAAAACGTGGCTGGAAGTTTAATTTGTTTAAAATACTCTATTATATTAAAATATACAAAATTGTTCGTAAGCGTACATTTTACCACAAGCGAGGATTTATTAAGCGTAGTTAGAAACGTTTTTATTAATGAGTTACGTCTGCCTCTAACTTATCGTAACTTTGCAAATAAAAGTTGTAGTTTTTGTTAATTTCAAGCTTTTATAAAAGCTTTACCGAAAAGCTTCTAAGGATGTTATACTTTCACAGATTGAGCGAAATCTCGCTTAACGCCTAAAAAGGATTAAATAATTTTAAATAAGATTTAAACCGTTAGTTACACTCAATTAAATATACGCATTCAAAGTGATGTTAAAAATTATAGCCCTGGAAATTGTAATTAAATTTGATATAAAATTTCTTCTGCACGTTCAGTCCACATAAAATAAGAAAAAGTATAAGATCGAGAGCTTCAATATGTAGATGATAATTTTTAATTCTTCGTAATACGTAGAAACACACAAGAGTAGTAATTAAATTTCTCAAGAAAATTTGAAATTCGTTTTCTTCGACGTAACACATTTGCTTTTAAATCAGTGTTTAAAATAGTCCCCTAAATTATTGATCAGCATATTTTTAAATATATATTTCTAAATTTTTTATATTTATAACTGATTGAAATGTTTTTTTATTTATTTTACATAAGGAGAGGGTAGGAATCCAATAATAAATAATTAAAACCGTGTTTCATTTAGAGTCAAATTTAAATGAAATAAAATTTATCTTCTACAGAACAAGGCACACAAATCAATGAAACAGTTTCTAAATTTGAAAACTATTTTTTTATAAATTATGATTCAAGGTCTTTACACATTCGTCCAATGGAAATAAATTCGGTAATAATATGAAGTATTAATAGCATTGACAACGTTCTCATATATTTTTGCATTTGTATTCTTTTTGCTATCTAACGGGATTTACAGCAGTTAAAGATTGTACGATAATTAATATCGTTATTTAAACTTAATTACTACTTCACCTATGATTTTAAACTTATGTTTTTGTTATTACGTTTCTTCTTTGCTGAATGGCAACAATGATTATTGTTCTCGTGAAATATGCTTTCGTTTTTACGTAATGTTTAGAACGCAGTGTTCTCGGCTTATTTTGATGTTGTTTATGTTAGCATTGCTAATTTAAGGCTGCATTTTTACTGAATAAATAGCTGTTTAATTCATCTGGAGAACGTGTAGTTCATTTGAGGGATTTGATAGACATCCTTAACTTTTTGTTTGCAGTTGTTTTTTACATTTTCTGGCGTATCGTGTCAGGACGTTACTTCTGATTCGAAACAATGCTTCAGGCAACAAAAGGATTTAAGAAAGATGACTTGTTGAATGTCGCCGAAGAAATTGGTGTGACATTGCTTCAAAAGATCACAATAACAGAACTGAGAGAAATTATTTTGCTGGGTAAGCAGTATTTTGGAAGATCCACAGTTCGTTACAGATTTTTTGGTAACGACTCTTAGTGAACGAAGACAAAAAGAAGAAGAGAGAGGAAAACTAATAGAACACGAAGAAAAGCTAAAACAAATAGAATATGAATACAAAGACTGGGAAAATATAAGACAACAGGAACTGGAACTGGCGCGAATACATGCGAAACCGCCAACGCAGGTGAGTCTCAAAACTCTGTAGTTTTCACCGGATCTAAAAAGAAATTTAATTTACCGAAATTAGAGATTAGACAGTTTACTGGTGACATTAAGGACTAACTACCTTTTTGGAGTCAGTTCCAACAGATTCATGATGATGAAGATATTGTACCTGAAATTAAATTTCAGTACCTTATTCAAGCTACTGTAAGTGGATCCAGAGCACGAGAAGTTGTAGAAAGCTTCCCGCCTACAGGAGCCAACTACCTCAAAGCAGGTTGATAGTCTCAAAACTCGGTTTGGAAGAGATGAACTTTTAGTGGAGGTTTATGTTAGAGAGATGTTAAAATTGATAAATTCGGTTCAAAAACATGAAAAAAAAAATTCAATGACATCTCTGTATGATAAACTCGAAACATATCTTGGAGCACTAGAGACACTAAGATTGACTATTTATAAATGTGCTTCGATACTTTATCCTATGGTTGAATCTTGTTTTCAAGAAGAGTTTCTAAAAGCATGGAATGGAAGTATTTCTCCCGCAACCTTAGTTGATGTTCAGAAACCGTTGACTAATTTGATGTCCTTCTTAAGGCTGAAACTGAAGGGGAAGAAAGAATAAATTTAGCCACGTATGGTTTTGGTTTACGTCCGAGTGAAAATCGCCAATCTTTTAAGAAAAGAGGAGGGCATTTTACAATAGGAAGAGTACCTACAGCTATAAGGTATATCTCCCACCTTCTTAGCGTGCCTTCGTGGTGTAGTGGTTCTGCACGCTCAGGGTGTAATCGAGAGGTCCACGGTTCGATTCCCGGCAAAGGCGTTGCATATTTTTCATCTTTCCTGCTTTCAAAATACCTAATGTATCTACAGTGGCGCCCGAACTAAAAGGGTGATGGATGGTGACTCTCCACACCTAGGATTTGGGGATTGGGTCCCCTAAAAAGGCCAATCGCCCTTTAAAAGGGGAATTATATAAGGTATATCTCCCACCGTCTTGGCGTGCCTTCGTGGTGTAGTGGTTCTGCTCGCTGGGCCGGTATTCCAGAGGTCCGTGGTTCGATTCCCGGCGAAGGCGTTTGCTAATTTTTTATCTCTCCGGCCTCCAAAAAAATCCTAATGTCTCTACACAGTTACCAATTTACTCTTTACAGCTTCAAAGGATGTAAAGAAAGCATGTAATTTTTTTTGGGGGGGGAACATGCAAGCTTAGACTGTTTTTCTGCTCCAAAAAATGAGTTTAGTTGAGAAGCAGAATATTTTAAAAGATAAACAATGCGGCTTCGCTTGCCTAACTACTAGAAATCCAGTTCGTAAGTGCAAAGTGTTACTGAAATGTGTAGTATGTGGTAAAAAACACGTACCACTTATGTAGAATGCTACAAATGCTCGAATGCTAGATGCTCGAAACAAGAAAGCGGACAAGAGTGATAAAAAAATATGCAAGTTCTGAAATTAGCATGTCTAACATCACTTATGGCTCAAAGGTATTCCTTCAGGCTATGAGAATAAAACTAATGTCAGATAATAAGGAAGTATTTATTAGAGCAAACCTAGATTTAGAGTCCCAAAAACATATATATTGAAACATGTAGCGAAGGAAATGGGATATAGTCCAGTGAGGGAAAAAAAACTCTTATACACTCTTTATTTGGAGGAATCGATTCTGCAAAATGTGAACACACATCTTATAGAATTAGACTAAGGAATCCACAAAATAAAATAGCTTGTAACACGGAAGCTTTAAACCAGCCCACTATATGTGACAATATTACACCTGTTATTTCAGGTCCATGGATCAAAGAGCTTCAAGAAATGAAGATAGCATTGCCAGACGTGAGTAAAGAGTCACAGCCTGTTCATGTACTCGTTGGAGCTGACGTGATAAGAAAACGTATGACAGGTCAGCGTAAAATATTGACTTGTAGACTTGTAGCAATGGAAACTTTACTTGGGGTTGGGATTTATCAGGAAAATTACCTCATAAAGAGATATCTTCAACCAATGCTATGCTCTTAACTTCCCGTTTTGTGAAAGAAATGTATATTTCTGAAATGTGGAAATTGGATTCGTTAGGGATACAATAACCTTCAGGACAAAGAACTTTATGAGGCCTCTATGGTAAATTTTTTAAGGACTATCAAAACTAATGAAGACCAACGTTTTCTTGTTAGTGTACCATGACTTGACGTCCATTTACCTTTGCCAGACAATTTTAATCTGACACTAAAAGGGTTACAAAAGGGACCATCCCTAAGCTTAAAATTGAGAATTTATATGAAGAGTATGGAGAAGTGTTCAAAGAATGGGAGCGAGAAAGCATCATCGAAGAGGTTCCTAAAGAATAAATTAAGTCATCTTGTCAATATTTGCCCCATCGACATGTGGTGAAGGCGAACAGTACAACTAAGAGTAGACCCGTGTTTAATGCTTCTCCTAAAGAAAAGGGAACTTTTAGTCTCAGTGATGTGTTGAAAAGGGACTGAATTTGATAGAATTAATTCCTTCCATATTAAGGAGGTTTCGCTTGTATAAATTTGGTATAGCAGCTGATATACACAAAGCGTTTTTACAAATAAGTCTGTGTAAAAATGTTAGAGATTTTTCTGTGGTATAATGAAAGTGGGAAGCTGAAACATTATCGTCATTACATATTTGGTTTTGGTGTTTCTTGTAGTCCGTTCTTGCTTGGATCAACTATCCAATACCATTTAGAAAGGAAAGCCAAGCAAGGGAATAAAAAATATTCTCAAGATATTATCCGACAATTGATGGTCAGCTTTTATGTGGATAATTTTTGACTATCGTCAAAACTGAATCAGACCTGAAGCAATTTATTGCGACTGAAATTATGGCTGAAAGAAAATTTGATTTACGAGGGAATCTCATCTGAATCTATAGCAAGTACAACAAACGTTCTAGGAATGATGTGGGACCGACATTGTGATAGTCTTTCCATACACATCCCTGATGTGAAAGAAGTAACGAATGTAGTAATCACCAAAACAAATACTTTAGCTTTTATGCACAAAGGTTTTGATCCTCTCGGCATAACTGGTCCAGTGACACTACGTCCAAAACTCTGGCTACAAAACTTGTGGAAATTAAAAATTAGTGGGATGAAGAAGTTGATACAAAAAGGTGTCAAGATTTTTTAAAATGACTAAATGAGCTTAAATATTGCAACATATTAAGGTGTCAAGATGGTTTCAATGTGATAAAGGACTCAAACACATTTCATTACACTTTTCAGTGATGCAAGCAAACTTGTTTATTCGCCTATTGTCTTTCTGTGAGTTGGTAGGGAAAGTACTGCTCATGCAAAACTGGTACAGAGTAAAATTAGAATTTCTCCTTGTGGTTAAAAAGAAACAACAATTTCTAGGTTGCAACTTTTTCGTGCTACTACGAGTATTTCTATTCGTCTTTCCTTGGAAATCCTGAAAGAGTTTCAAACCAAAGACGTTTATTTCTGGACTGTGAAACAGTATTAGCTTGGCTAAAAAGAGAAGACTCCTGGGATGTATTTGTTCAGAACCGTATTACAGAAATTAGGAATCTGACACCTCTTCAAGCAGGGAGACACGTTCCTGGATTTTTAAACCCTACAGATCTGCCCAGTAAGGGTTGTTCAGTGCAGCAGTTATGCAATTCAAAATGGTGGAAAGGTCCCAACTGGTTCTATCTTCCACCTCGTGAATGGCCAGTTACCGAAACAGAACTAGATGCCAATGAAAAAGAAGTACTTAAAGAGAAAAGAAGAGAAATCATGTCTTCTTATGGTAAATATTCAAGGAGCAAAACTCTGGAGCTATTATTTTCCCACCTACAGTAGAAATATCAGAATAGCAGCATGGATTCTGTATTTTCTCCATAACATTTCACATGAAAACAAGTTAAAAGCTAACTTAAGTTTTGAAGAATTCAAAAAAGCAGAAATTCTGTTTTTCAGGTTCATACAGTTAAGGACTTTTCAAGACGAGAAATTTCTTATTAAAATGCAAGCCTTTAGAGATAAAGAAGAGATTCTAAGAATAAGAACTAAACTTGTGAACAGTCCTGAAATAGAGGATTTCAGATACCCAGTTCTCTTACCTGCCTGTGATGTCGTCCTCAAGTTAATCCGCGAAGAACATGAAAAAGCAATGCATGCAGTTTCTTCAATCTTACTTGCCAGGCTTAGGGAGAGGCTTTGGATTCTTAAAGCTAAAAAGTTAGTAAAACAAGTTCTTTCTAAATGTGTAACGTGCAAGCGTTACAGATCTAAACTCTTGGAAGTTTATTTCGCTCCGTTACCTGGAAATAGAGTTACTAAGAGGTACCTGATGTGGATTATGTTGGTCCTCTCTACCTAAAATTCAGAAGTTAAAGCTCGGATCGTATTATTCACTTGCGCTGTATACCGAGCGGTCAATTTTGAATTAGTTCAGTCATTCACTACAGATGCTTACATTCAAGCCTTAAGACGATTTATTGCAAGTAGAGGCAGGATTTCAGTTCTTTGCTGGGATAACGTCTCGAACTTTGTAAGAACAAACAGTGCGTTAGAAGCATTCGATTGGGACAGGATAGCCGTCTCACAGCTCACACAAATCACTTGGAAGCTCAGAAAATCATTTAGAAATATATTCCATCCACGGGTGGAGCAGAAGGTAAGAATGCTCAAGGAACTTCTACGTAGAGTGTTAGGAAAATCCAGCGTAGATTATGAGGAGCTCAACACAATCCTGTGTGACTGTGAATCGGTAATAAACGCTAGACCGCTGACCTACATACAAGATGACCCATGTGAATTGGTACCACTGACACCATGAGTGTTTATCTATGGAGGCAGCAAGAGTGAGACTCCAGATCTTGACAACGTATACCGATCTTCCTTGATAAAACGCATAAAGTACTTGCAGAACGGTACGGTTTGCGTGAAAATCTTAAGACAAAGATTTAGAAATGAGTACCTTGTTCTTAGTCCACAAGGAAGTCAGAAGAAATGATGTTTTAAACGTTGGGGGTATTGCTTCTAATTGGACATGATCATGTCCGACGTATCAACTGAACACTTCGAATAATTTTAGAAATTTATCCTGGAATAGATGGTGTTCCGAGAGTTGCGAAAGTAAGAACCTACAGGGGTGAGAGGATACATCCTTATCAAACACTTTATCCATTAGAAATGTGAGCAAAAACTGATATTGATGGCTTGAAGGCTTCTAGAATAAGTGACATATGTGTCAGAACTATTCACAACTCTTCCGTTGACAACACTGATACCGTTGAAATGAGACAAACTCCCAAATCAGGAAGAACCATAAAAATTCTTCATCGAATGGATTTATGAACTTTGTTTTTATTTTTTTTCAACTTTCGCAATTTTATAGGACATAAGTTTACATTCACAAACTTTAAAATTATAGTTATTCCAAATTTGAATTGCAAAGTTCAGTTTGTAAATTTCACTTTGCAAGGTGGAAGTATGTTAAAGATTGTACAATAATTCATATCGTTATTTAAACTTAACAGTTACCTCACCTACGATTTTCAACTTGTAGAGACATTAGGTACTTTTTGGAAGCCGGAGAGATGAAAAATAAGCAACCGCCTTTGCCGGAAATCGAACCACGGACTTCTGGAATACTGGCTCAGTGTGCTGACCACTACACCACGAAGGCACGCTAGGAAATTGGGGGAAATACCTTATAAACTTATGTTTTTCTTATTACTTTCTTTCTTGCTGAATAGCAACAATCATTATTGTTATTGTGAAATATGCTTTCTTTTTTAAGTAATGTTTAGAACTTAAGTGTTCTAGGCTTATTTTGATGTTGTTTATGTTAGCAATGCTAATTTAAGGCTGAATATTTACTGAATAGTTGTTTCATTCATCTGGAGAACTTGTAGTTCATTTGAATGATTTGAAAGGCGTCCGTAACTTTTTGTGTTTTTGTAGTTGTTCTTTACATTTTTTTCAGTTTAATGGAGATTCATATATTACAAAACTAATAAAGGCAGTAAAAGTGTCATTTCATTTCTTGAATAAAATTCCAGTGCAACAACCAATACACATACCAGTGATACATAGCGAAAGAAGTATAGATGCATGCCCGTCTAACTGCTTTATGAATGACATTGTTTTTCCTAATAATCATTTGAAAGATTTCCGTTGTGTTCAATTGTTCATAGTTCAATTTTAGGTTGTTGCGCAGATTCGTCGGCTGAAAGATCCGTGTTATTTTGCTCTTGATTTTTTTTAAATTTCCGTTCAGGACATTCATTCTCTAACTCGTTGACAAAAAATCGTGAAGATGATCATCTTTTGGGTCTAAAACAGGTGTCTTGATCTTTTCCATATTTAAAAGTGTTCTTGATCTGAATCCATTAGTTCGTAGTGTGTTTCGGTATAGCCAGTTCCATCACTTAAATGTTTCTCATGTTCGCAACCATTAATCTCATTATCGCCAGAATCCACCATTATATTTGAAATTTCATGAGTGATGTTTTCATTAATTGTTACTGTGTCGATGTTAAAATAGTTATTTTCCACTAAAACACACTTGGTGTAAATTAGTGTCAGAGGAATCCATTCCAAAGTATTCTGATCAAAGGTAGGCTAAATTAGTTGAGATATATTCATTGGTGATTCAGTTTCGGATTGTTGTGCAGACTCATAGCCAGAAAGATCCGCGTTATTTTGTTCTTGATTCTCTTTTAATTTTCGTTCAGCATATATATTCGCTAATACGTTGACAAGGAGGCTCTTTGTAGATATTTAAAACCATATTTAAAGGATTCTTGATCCGAATCCTTGAGTTTGTAGTGTGTTTCGGTGTAGCCAGCTCCATCGCTTGAACTACTCTCATGTTCGTAACCGTTACTGACGTTATCGCCTGAATCCGGTATTTTTTATGTTTGAAATTTCGTGAGTAGTGTTTTCTTTCGTTGTTACTGTAGTGTTTTCAAAACAGTTATTTCCACTATTTGGTGTAAATTGTCTAGTGCCAGTGGAAACGATTTCATAATGGACTGTCGAGAGTTTGGCTATAAATTACTGCTATCTTGTTTGTGCATATTTCCACTAATTATTTTGATGATTATTTCACTTTGCGTAAGTGGGTGCTTACATTGGATACCAAAGTCGATCTTAGTCGAGGTTTCATTTTCTATGCATTGATTATTAGGTGCTTCACTGTTTTCTGCATCTATATGAGCGACAACTTGTGACTCGGTATAGTCAGATCCAGTACATGAAATATTCTCCAATTCTTCATCATAGGTCACATTTGTTCAAATTTCGGAACATGACTGGAAATTTCATGTTTTATGTCTCATTTGATTATTGTCACTATGCTAGATTAAAAATATTCATTTATATCCTTTGATGGAATTTGTTTGCAGAGGCATCAGTTTTATCACATGGTGTCCACAGATCTATTAAAATAATGTCATCTTGTATTCTCATGTTTCTGTTGATGACAATGTTCATGCTTGTCTCGTGATATGCAAATGCATTGATACATTGATTATCACATCCTGTTTCATCCAAAGTTTGGTGTTCAGTGTCTAGATCTTTAAATGTTTCACTGCTTTTTACTAAAAGGCTTATTTACTAACATTTGCATCAACATCAATTAGTTTTTTGCTTTCATGAACTGTAGCTTCATTCATCCAAAATATTATCTCAGAAATGGCTTCATTTTTATGAAAAAGGGAAATTTCATTAGAGATACTTCTTTCTTCATAACATAAATCAAATGCTGTGCAAAAGTTCAAGAAGTCAATATCGTTTTGTGGTTTAGAACTTCTGTTAGTTATCGGTATTAATATACCCATAACGTTACGATTTACATCGAAATAACGATTTTCCTTAAGTAGTATGAAATAATTTATTCTTTCTATTTTCACGAAAGGTTAAGAAAGTAATTATCAGATAAAAGAGAATAACCATGCAACTTGCCTGGAATCAAAGGTAGCTAAACACACTGGGAGCCAAAGCATTGGTCGGTACTAAGACCATAATCGTTGTTCGTAAGAGAAAGAAAAAAGTATACATTATTTTACTCAGCAGTCCATGCATTATGCGCTGTAATCGCAGTTTCACAGCTCACTCGCACCACCTGAAACCAGTTTTTTATAGCTTTTCTATAAAGCTCTAAATTAGAAAAATAAATCCCTTTCTGAAAGCATTTCACTCCAGAAAGATAATAAATATTCACTTTAAATGTGTTCAAATTAGATATACAAAAATATTATATTCTCTTTCTTACGAAGAATAAACTTCGTTGAGAATGCTACTGTTTGCTGTAAGCTTCGTCAACAAACACTTATTGTTTGTTACAGGCCTTTACATATAATAAATAACACTAAATATTTTAATGTCTTCTTTTTAAGACTGTATTACTGCACTGAAAGTTTCAGTATGCTCTGTTGTAATACATAATTCTAGAACATTACCTGTAACCGCGAAATTAAACTGTAAAGAGAGTTTAGAAATTACAAGTTTTACAGTTAAGTTACACATTTCTCATTCATAGGCTTGTAGTTTACAATTTTTTCAAGCCAATCGAAATAAGAATTCTTTGTTATAGAAATTAGAAAAAAAAATTAGAAAAAAGGGTCAGACTGTACATTTTATTATTTTTCTGAATACTTAAATACTTATTTCAAGGCTCCCTTTAAATTTCAATGATTCATTTCAAGAGTGTTTTACACAGGGATTTCTTTCGAACGGCACTTTTAAGAGCGATAATTTGCTTAGAACGTGATGTTTAATGTTCATCGTGTCTCTCATTTAGTTTAAACTGTATTTTGTCTGAATAAACTACAGTGGTGGCCAAAATTGTGGACACTTTTGGAAATTTTTATGCTTTTGAACTTTGTATGCTTATAGAAAATGTTACATTTCGCAAAATGCAAACTTGTATATATCGTTTTAAAGGGAATTTATTACTGAATTCATACAAAACACAAAATTCAATTATTTGCAATACAAAAAAGTTATATGTACTTTAATATAAATAAAAAACACAGTTATGAAGTGATTTGTAATGTCTAGCTTTCCTGGCCAATCACTGTTCTTGTTCTGAGAACCAATCAAATGTTAAAACTGCCAGTAGAAGCTGACATCATGTTTACACTTGAAACAATTCATTATTTTGCTTTGTTCTGTAGAAGAAGGACCTGTTTCTTATGCACTGAAATTAAAAGTAGGAATTTTTGTAAAAATTTTTAATATTTAGTCAAGAAGCAAAGACATCAAATAAAAGAGTGGATTGGACACCTAGAAAGAGATGTAATATTATTGTGTTACGAGAAAGTGGTCTTTCCTATGCTGAAATTGCAAGACAGGTGGGTGGTTCAGTCACTACATCTGGAATCCGAAAGTTTTGTTTACGATATCAGGAGACAAATTCAATAAAAAACAAAGAAGGAAAAGGCCGAAAAAGGTGCACCACATCTATTGATGACAGAAGAATTAAAAGACTATGTCTGCAAGATAGAAAAATGTCATCAGCGGCCATCAGAAGTGATCTGAATGATGCTGGTGTTTCTGTCAGTTCAAGAACAATCAGGAGAAGATTAACAGATGTTGGACTGAGAGGTAGAATTCCACGAAAAAAGACTTATCTTAATTTTCAGCAACGAAAAAAAAAAAAAAAAAGACTACAGTGGGCCAAGGAACACATTACTTGGACAGATGATCAGTGGTCACAAGTTGTATGGAGTGATGAAACTAAGATATCGTTATTCGGTAGTGATGGGCGAAAATATGTAAGACGTAGAATAGGAGGAGAGCTACATCCTGACTGCATTCAAGCACTGTGAAGAACCCAGTTAGTGTTATGATTTGGTAATGCATGTCAGCAGATGGTATTGGTCGCCTTCATGTCATCGATGGGACACTGAATGCCAGAAAATACATTGACACTATTCTAGAACCAAAACTTCTACCTTCCATCAGAGATCTCTTTCCCAACGATGCTTCGTTTATTTTTCAGCAGGATTCTGCTCCTTGCTACACGGCCAAAGTATCGAAAGAGTGGTTTCGTACAAAGAGCATTAAATTGTTGTCATGGCCAGGAAACAGTCCTGACCTCAATCCTATCGAAAATTTGTGGCACCGTTTGAAAACTCTTGTCCGAATGAGGCGCCCATCAAATAAAAGGGAACTAATTGAGGCTATAATTGTTTCCTGGCATCATGTAATAACGAAAGAAGAGCTTAAAACTCTTGTCAGCTCAATGAAACGTCGATGTGAAGCTGTAATCAAAAATAAAGGGTACCCTACTAAGTACTGATAACTCACTGCAATCATCACTATCTAATGTATATCGATAAATATTATCGTTTAACTTTTTTGTATTGCAAATAATTGAATTTTGTGTTTTGTATTGAATTCAGTAATAAATTCTCTTTAAAATAATATATACAAGTTTGTATTTTGTGAAACGTAACGTTTTCTATAAGCATACAAAGTTCAAAAACATAAAAGTATCCAAAAGTGTCCACAATTTTGGCCACCACTGTATAAACCTAGGGGCAATTCTTCTATAATCAGAATGAAATTATTAGTTCTTTTCCAATAAATAACATAAGCTGCGCTTTTCTTTCATTCCTACTTTTCACTTAAGAAGGGAATCCGTGTTGCTTTTAATATCTCTAAATGATTATTAAATTTTATCATGAAAAAGAAATTTAAATGGTTTTAAAGGAAACTTTTCCATTAGCTTATTGTTGCATTAGTAGTTGATGGAATAAATCGGGAGTTTCAGGGCTACCCCAAGAC
This sequence comes from Stegodyphus dumicola, assembly GCF_044657685.1. Lineage (NCBI taxonomy): Eukaryota > Metazoa > Arthropoda > Arachnida > Araneae > Eresidae > Stegodyphus > Stegodyphus dumicola. The sequence goes on from NC_140776.1 coordinate 45,733,692, forward strand.
ATTTTGCTGTCCGCTGCAATCTCTAAGGATCCTAATTTCAGCTTACCTAGTGGACTCGCCGAAACCTAAAATATTGCCTCTCGCTAATTCTGCTCGTTAAATTATAAAAATATAGCCATTTCTTATATATCGATTCTTCTCTAAATGCTAAACGCCTTGCTCCTGTTGCGGCCCCATGGGCTGAATTACCTCTCCTGTCTTCTGTTAAACTTATATTTTTTGAACGCAAGATTTTGAACATTCTTGCACGTGCTTTAGTTTGCACAACCTTGTGGTCTAAGCGAATATATGTGACATGATTCAAAAGAAAGATTAGGCAATGGATAAATTAAGCTTGACTTTTTGTAAAACTTATTAACATATTTCGCTTAATATATTTTTTAATTAGTATAGTTACCTGGCCACTATTATTAATTGTGTGTTCAATATTGTTTATACTTTCTTTATGAACATTCTGATTATCGAATGCAGAAATTTGACCACGGTAGTCTGATATTGGTGGAGTAGCAACATTTTTAGAAATCAATTTTTCAAATAAATAACTAAAATCTGAAAGCTTTCAGATTTTACATTACGCTCAAAGGGAATTTTTTAAATCTTTTGTGTGTTACATTTCTTTATTAAATGTTATTTGCGCTTAAACCATAAAATTCAATTCCACAACAATATCGCAACACAATTTTAAAAAGTGAATATCTTTAGATTTTCCGATGCATAGTCTAGCGCGCTGGAGATCAATTTTTTGGGGGGGGGGTACAGTGTTGCCATTGCTCGCTTTGAAATAGTTGAGTCGTTACTCAAAAATTCGTTAAATTGTTACGAAATATAAAATCGATAATAAAACAAATTCCAAATTAGAGCTTCCATATGCCCATACTCGATGGAGGATTACTTTACTCAAAGTTTGATGGACATACCGTTGTTTATCACAATGCGAGAGACATACATACATTCATGCAGATTCTTCATTATTTAATTTCTTTTAATATAACACAGGGCGACAATATTTGGTGGCAACAATTTGAAAAGTGAAACGGACAATAAAGTTTTCAACGCAAAATGCCAAAATGGAGGTTAATAGCCCTTCGGACTGAATGCTTTATATTACACCCAAAATAGAGTTTTTTTAACGTTTAGTATGTTACTGTTATTTATTAAATATCATGCTCATGCAAGATAATGCAGAAACTGGAGGAATTGGAAACAGATTTGTGCAGTGTGGAGTAGATCCCTGTCAATCTCTCTTCTCTCTCTCTTCTATCTTTTTTTTTAAAATTTTTTATTATTATTATTATTATTATTTTTTATTTTTATTGTATATATTATGAAACATGTATGTATTACGGCCCACTGTATATATTATGAAACATGTATGTACTATGACCAATGAAAATTATTATGAACTACTATGTATGTATTATGTAACAGGCTCAATATATTATGAACTATATAAGCATGTATATGTATGAACTACGTATGTAAGCATGTATATGTATGAACTATGTAAGCAAGTATTATGAACTACTTGTATATAAGCATGTACTATGAACTATGTAACTATGTAAACATATATTATGAACTATGTAACTATGTAAGCATGTATACAGGACCAATGTATGCCCTTATAGGCCCCATGAGGTGTTGCCCCGAATAGTTGCGGAACCTGGACTAGATCCGAATAGTCTTAGTAAGCCGCACGGGTGTCCAGATTCTGCTCTCAACTCAACTCAACTCAACTCTTCGTATTTAAAATCATAAAATTCAATTCAGCAGCAATATAATAAAATATTTAAAAACAGCATACCTTTAGAATTTCCGATGCACAGTCTCGCGCACTGGAGAATAAAATGTTTTCCTTTTTGTTTCGTACATTTTTGCCATTGCTTGCTTTGAAATCGTCGAGATGGTTAATCAAAAATTCGTTAAAGCTTTGGAAAATTTGAAATAGATAATAAAACAAATTCGAAATACAAAATTCGTACTTCCAAGTGGCCATGTGCGGTTGGAGGACTACGTTATTCAAAATTGATGGCTGTAGGTACCGTTGTTTTTTCACAATGCTAGAAACATTTATGCAAATTCTTGATTATTTAGTTTCTTTAAATATAATACATGGCGATAATATTTGGTGGCAACATTTTGAAAAGTGAATCGACGCAAAATGCCGTTTTGAAATTAATAACCCTTCCGGGGTGGCGCCCTTTGCGTTAAAATATTTTGCCTAGAATCCACATTTAATTTTGTTCTGTATTTATTTTTAAATATAACGTGGAAAAAAAGTCTTGTTCACAGATATAGGTTGTGCAAAAAGGCAATAAAAATTTAATAGCTTTATTTGAAATGCTTCTGAATTCCTGTTTTCGGTTAAGCCAAAAGTTAACACGTGTGTTATTTTTGAAATCTTTAATTAGAGGTCACAGGAAATTTCTGTCAATTGATCTTTCACTTCACGAGATAAAATTTCAGGTATATTTGAACAAAATGGATTTGAAATCCAATTTTGTTTTTCATAACCCCCGGGAAAATACATATTGAAATTATTTATCAATGGAAAACAATGATTTTCTTTGTTGGATTTATTTTCAAATTATTTTCGGTTAGAAAATTTTCTAAAAATGGCAAAAAGCTTAAAATATTATTATCCAATTCTTTGATTATTAGCTCGAGTTTTTACCATTGCCTTTATTTTATCTCTAACGGTAAAATAATTAACATTTTGTTCTTGTAATCCTAAATTTAATTCATTTAACTTTCCAAAAATATCAGCTAAGTATGCTAAACGCGTCAACCATAATTCACTAAATAAACATTTTTGTAATTCAAATTTTGAATCACAGAGGATAATTTGAATTTTTGATCGAATTTCAGAAAGACGATTTAAAACTTAAATCGTCTTTCTGAAATTCGATCCTGAAATTTCTCTTGATAACCACCGTACTTCGGAATGTAACAAAAGCGTTTCATGTTCATTTCCCATCTCTTGGCATAAAATTGTAAATATTCTTGAATTTAGAGCTCGGCTTTGAATAAAATTACAATTTCCACAGCTTGATTCAAAACGATTTTAGGATTTTCGGCGATCGTTTGGTTACTAAAGCTTCACGATGAATGGAGCAGTGAGTAAATTTAGTTTCAGGTGCGACTTTCTTTATTTGAAAAATAACACTGGAATGTTTTCCTGTTAAAGCCCGAACTCCTTCACTGCACACTGCAATGCACTTATTCCACGGAATATCATTCTCAGACATAAAAATCGCAGTTACTTTGAAAATTTCATTTGCAGTTGCGCTATCATGAAGAGATTCAGAAAAAAATTACATTCAACAATTCCTTTATCTTCTTCGAAAGGTATGCAAACTAATAATTGAACAAAGTTCGTTATATCAGTACTTTCATCCAATTGCAATGCGAAATACTCAATGTGTTTTATTTTTTGGATAAGTGCCCCTTTTATGGAATTTGCTATTTCGTGAATTCGTAGATTTATTGTATCATTTGATAACGGATTATTATCAAGTTCGTTAACCACTTTTTCGTTAAATAATGTGAAAACGATGTCTTTAGCTGCTGGTAATACAACGTTTTCTCCAATAGTGTGAGCCTACTCAGTCTTGGCAATTCTTAGGCTTATTAGGTAACTAGTTTCCAAAGCTTTTTCACTTGAAGTAAAAAAATCTTTCATTGTTTGTTTACTATTTGCAGACTCCGATAATTTCGTCTTAAAATATTCTTCAGACTTATCCTTTAAACTGGCATGCTCTAGATTCAAGATATCTTTTAATAAACGAGGGTTTCATACTTTGATTGGATCACAGTTCACTACAAACAACACATGAGGTAAAGGGTCTATTTCATCTCCATTCCAATGAAACCCAAATGATAAATAATTTTTATTATATTTCTAAAAACAATTTTACTTTTATTTTCAGTATTCTTAGAGGTAATAGACTGTCTTGGATCCATCACCTGTGAATCCTCACTTTTCCGCTTAGTTAATCCTAGCCATTTTTTCATTATGAAAATCTAGGTTTGTTTTACTATTTTTTCACAAATATTTAGAAGCTCACTACATTACGAGTTCTTCAAAAACAAACGATGGTATTCTAAAATCGTGTAGAAAAGTAAAGAATACAAAGCAACAAGAAGACAAAATACCTCCTGTTAGGAGACAGCAAAGCGACGTAAAAATTATTCTCATTGAAAATGGAGCAATATGAGCCCAGAACTAGCGATATAAAGTGCTGACAGGCTAATAAATCGATAAACTCTAAGAGAATTAATGAGATACTATTATCTTTTTATAGGAACTTTATTTATTTCCTATTAAATACAGCATCCATTTCTATCACTCCTCTTAAAAACATCATTTATGGCAAATTTTATTATGTCTAAAAAATGGTTGTTATGTCTAAAAGAATATTTGTGAAACGAACTAAATGGAAGTACCGTGAAAACTGCCATGCAGACAGATCGTTCGCCTCTTGTTAAAGTCCATAAGCGGCTATTGATATTGAACAGAGTTCAGATCGCATAAATTTACGAATGTTAGAAAATAAACTCAATCAGGACGTTGGGATAGAGAATAAACTCAATCAGGATGTTGGGATTTTAGTTTTTGAATTTAATAATTAAAAATACTTTGCTTCTATTTTTATTGTACCACCTATTTTTCTCTTGTGTACCACCTCTTGAGAACTCCTGGTCTAGAATAAACTCGGATGTTAAAGAAATGACACCCAAATTTATCTAGCCAAATATCAAAAAGGATGTAAAAACATGGAGTGGTGCTTGTATTAGTTGTAAGAAAAATAAGATTTCATAACATATAAAATTTGGATTAGGAACTTCTCAACAGCCTGATGAATATTTTAACGTAGTTCGCGTTAATTTAATACATCCTTATTCATCATCTGCTAATTTTACATATTGTTTGATCGCTACACTTGTTGGATGAAAGCCATTCCCTTTCGTAATTTAACAGTCAAAAAAGTTTCTTCCTAAGTTACTACGGATGGTGAAGAAGTTCCTTCCCAGGTTATTACGGATGATGAAGTACAATTTACTTCTGAATTATTACAAACCTTGGCAATTACATGTGGAGTCAAAATTCAACACACAACAGTTCTTTTAGGTGTTATAGGAGCGCTGAAAGAATGGCTATTCCATTGCACAAATGGTTTACAGAAAAACAAAGTCTCTGGATAACTTTTTTATAAGCCGAAAGTTTCTACACTTCAAATATTACAAAAATATATATATAAAAAAAAAAAAAAAAAAAAAAAAAAAAAAAAAAAAAACAAATGGAACTGTTCAAGCCTTCTGCGATACAGCTAAATATTATTTCTAAAGGGGGTTTTGTCCATAAAGATTTGATTTTGTATTCTCATGTCTTCCTACGAACCGACAGAATTAAGAAACCGTTAAAAGCTACGAAGGGCCTTTTAGAGTGATTAAAAGAAATGAAAATTACTTCATAATACAAAATCAAAGGTAAGGGAGTATATACTTGTATTGAAAAGCAGAAGCAACTTATTGTATAATATCATACAATAAAACCAAGCGATTTCTGACATCCAGCTCGAAACCCAAGTAAATGCAAAGACTTCGGTATAGCTTGTCCCAAATGACGAACGATCTCAACTTGTGCGACTTGAACGACGAATAAAACGTCCTTTACGCTTAAGTAACAATGTTGAAAATTTTTTCTAAACACTACTGCTGAATATGTATAACTCCAATTGTATATATTTATTTATTACATAATATTTTAAAAAGTTCTAACATTAGTTAACTTACCTTATATTCTTCCAATAACAGTATATCGTAACATTGCTGCTGACGAGGGAGTAATATAGTGGCAACTAATTTAATATTTTTAAAAATTATTATTAGCATTTTTCCCAGTTCTTTTAAAGTCTGTAATATGTACCGAAAGATGTATAGAATATGGATATGTATGTATAATATGTATGGAAGTTGTATTGAGAATGATTATGCTCTTTAAAGGCTAAGACAAGAAACTGATAGATAAATTTCGTCATATATTTATGAATGTAATAGTACTTCGCCATGAGGAATGTCCTGCATAGAAAATGCGAGCTGGAAATGGAAAGTGAACAGCATAATGAGGCCGATCCTGCTTTATTAACTGCATGCGAATTTCTTCATTTTCTAAACACTAGTTAAATTTATTTTACTTTCTATTTCTGCGACAAGTAAATGCAAACAATTGCTTATATGCATAAACAAAGCGAGGCAGCAGAGAAGTGGGTAAGCAAATTTGCATATGTCTGATTTTTTTGATTATTTTGAATTTCTCTGATTATTCTGTTCTTTTATACTTTAATAGATCGATTTCTTGTCTTAACTTTGAAACTCCTTTGGTTTCCTTTTTCTTTTGCACTTTGATGTTTCATTTTCTGACTAATTTGGCAGATCTGTAAAAACTGTTTTGCTATTTTGTAATAACGTTGTATACAAATAATTGTCATAATTAATAGGTAAAAGTTTACCATTGGGTGCCCCTTGTTCTTTTGGCGATTATGTTTTGACGCAAAAATCAGCGCAACCGCTACACAAAACCAAAATAAGATGTCAAAGAATTGCACAAACTCGGTGTCCATGTACACATCGATCTATTTTCACTTAAGAAACATCAGTGAATTTCACAAACTGGGCATTGCGCACTGCCTTAACTTTGTTCATGTACACATCGATCAATTTTCACTTAAAAATTGTTTTCTTAAATGTTTTACTATGTATTATCATTTTGAATTGAACTCAAAAGTTATTTAAAAGTATACTCTTATAACATATCGACAACAGCCAGTTAGCTAGTCTATTTCATGTTTACTGCATAAGCTAAGGAAATAAAAATAAATTAATTCACATTGGAAAGAAAAACTGTGTTTAAAGTTATTTTTTGATAAGCGGATGAATAGTCTCCCATTTTAGGTCTTATATAACATCATAAACTCCTAAAAGTAACATAATAAAAGACTGCGATGACTGAGGAACTTCTATCTTTTTCTCTTTTTTGATAACTGTGTAATTCATTTACTAACTGTATAGTTCATTTATAAAAAATATGTTTACATCAGTAACAGTGCTTTCTGTGTTGAAAAAGTGTTAATTTTTCATAAAAAAATTATTTCTCTGAACTGCAACTTTTTTAGACCTTTAGATTTAAGGAGATCTAAAATTCTGTAGAAACTCAATTATTTCATAAGAAGTATTTGCAGTTTAATTTCATTTTTTAACTTTTGGAAAATGCGGGTTTCCAATCTTTCTTTTCATGCAAATAAAAATATTAAAAATATATATATGTCATTTATTGATATAAAGGGCAGTAAACGAAAAGAAATAAATTTTCTTTACCTCCGCTACGGTAAGTACTCATTCCGCTCACAGAAAAAAAAAAAAAAAACATTCTACTTATTCGCAGTTTTTTAATATACAGTTGGGCTGTGAACCCTGATAGTTCGAATATTAGAAGTTCTAATATATAAGAATAATACATGCAGGGTGCATAAAACATTGTTCGTAGATGAAAAAAATGCGCATCCCAATACCTTTTGAAGTAAGAAGAAAAACAAACTGAGGATTGGATTATAATAAATTCGGGAAAAGTGGCTGCAATTATAGCCACTACCTTCACTAGCCGTTATTAGAATAGTACAAGACATTTTATAAGAATACATAAGTACCTGATTTACGTGGATCGTTATTTTTTTCCTTTCCTTCACCACTATTATTCCTCTAATTATAAAGAATCTGTAATGCTAGGACTCTTTATGCGAAATCCATTCTACATAGGACTAGTTTGGTTACCCCAGAAACCGCTTATAGCGAATTAAATACATAACTGCTTTGCATGTGGATTGACTTTCTACCTCAAAGGGGCGTTAGCCCAGAAAGACTATTAGTCTCAAAATGACATTTTGCATCGGTTCACTATAAATTTCCATTTCACTTTTCGAATTGTTGCCATTAAATATCATAGCCCTGTATTATACTTAAAGAAAGAAAATAATAAAGAATCTTCATGAATGTGTGTATGCATGTTTCTCGCACTGTGAAAAAAACTATGCTACCTAGAGCCATCTGATTTTGAAAAGCGTAGTCCTCCACCCTAACATGAGCACCAGGAAGTCCGAATTCGGAATTTGTTTTATTGTGTGTTTCATATTCATTCATTTAAATCCACATACTGAATAAATTTAGGGAACTTTTACATGCTGCGATTATTGACGAAATGACTCCACTCGTGAACTTTATAAACTGTAAGAAACCTTTATATCTGAAATAACCTATGGACACCCACCTCTTTAGCGTTATTATTACAATTCATTATAACATTGTGTGTTGGAAGTACTAATTATAATTATCTCATCATGTTTATCTGTTTACAAATTATGTTTATCGCCTATTTTTGTTGCACCAAAACAGATGTTCAATTTAATTTGTGAATTTCAAATTGTATTCAGACTATTTTATAATCTACTTTTGTCCTACATCATTATTTTTAACAAATACTGGATGCGGGGTGTATGGTGGGATTGCATGATGTATCATAATAGGCAAACTCTAGATCATTTCGAAAGCTTCAGTCGATGTAAATTCTTATAAAACTTGCAATCCTCCCTTTTTTTAAAGAGTTAGTGTGGGAAGGCATTACCAGTTGATCTATGGTACGTCGCTGGTATCCCCCACACTTTTATCTGTACCTGTACCTATGTATTTCATATTTTGTAAACCTTTAACGAATTATTTATTACCAAACTCAAAACTCAGTGATTTCAAAGCGAGCAATGGCAGCAACATACGGAAAAGAAACATTCTTATCTCTAGCGTACGAGACTGCTTATCAGAAATTCTTAAAGATATGGTGGTGTGGTGTGGTGTGGTGTATTTAATTATGGCAAAGCACACTAGGGCTATCTGCCTAAGGGGAGGGATGCCTTCGTGGAGGACTTTCTAAGGGAAACTGGCTCGTATACACGTTAACATGGGAAAAACCACGAAAACACCCATGCAGCCAGCCCGTTCGCCTTAAAGATATGCTATTTTTAAATATTTTTAGCCCATAGGGACATTAAACCAAATGCTCTCGAAATATGTATGTGTGTGTAAATGAAAAAGAAAAGTTCCTTTGGGTGCAATATAAAATTTGCAAGTTTTTGGACTTTTTTTAACACGGCTTGTGTAAACCTAGTACTTATTATGTAAAATCTGCTCTAAATTGTATTAATTTTAATTAGCACAGAAATCATGTGGAGCAGTTATCCAAGAATTTTGAAAGCTATATCAAGGTGGGAAAATTAAGAAACTGTTCATTTTTACTGTAACATTTTTCAGTCTGATTTATATACTGTAGGCTTCTTTTAATAATTAATCATAATATAACTTTACCGAGGGTTCAATGGACTTTTCTTTCTTTTCCAGAGTTTGAAAATAAATGGAAAACCACATTCCACAAATCAGACACAAAATAACGATTATTTTTTCTAATTACAAAGCAACTATCTAACTTCAAAATGAGCAAGCAAACTGAAGAAAGGGGCTTTCTGAAAAGAGTCTTCTTTGTAAGAGAAATTTCTGTACCTCCATTCCTAAATTTGGAAGAGGAAACACTTTTGGAAAAAGAAAACTAGTCGAATTTAATGGTTTTCATATTGAGAACGTTGCATAATAAAATATGTGACAGCTCGCAACCAGTTACACAATATGTGTTCTTTTTTATACGTTCTCATTAAATTTTTGTAAAGAATAATAACAGTACATGTTTTTATGCGTGTATGCATTTAAAAAACAAAAAATACAGGGTATACAGGATATAAAAATACAGGATAAAAAATTCTCTTTAAAATGATATATACAAGTTTGCATTTTGTGAAACGTAACGCTTTCTATAAGCATACAAAGTTCAAAAACATAAAAATTTCCAAAAATGTCCCAATTTTGGCCACTACTGTAATCCTTGATATTAAAAAAATTAATAACATATCATCTATATATATAATGTAGGTAAATCACAATCGTATCATACGTATTTGTATATACAATGTGCATTATAACAAAAAAGTATTAACGGTACTGATTAATGTATAAGTAATTGAAAACACAGCTTTTATTTAGGACAAAAGGCATTCAGTTCCCTTAATTAGCTAACTTAAGTAAAACGTGTTAACAACATTTCAGGAAATAGGTTATACCACTACCCTCTTGAGATCCTTTCATACTGCATCAAAAGCATCACGAAAACATCACTGAAAACTGTTGCTCCCTTTACTTTTGTGCGTTCCCCCTTTTAAACCTTTGCAAAAAGAAAAGAAATAAACTCCGGCAGGAAAAAAAAGCCGCTTTTTCGAAGCCGTTCGTTTAGAAGAATCCATACAGCGCCACTAGGCGGCGCTGCATGTTATCAGATCATAGGTAAATGCGAGCAGACGATCTCCTCCAGCATCACAAATAGTATTTCTTCCTTTGCTGTCGCTGAGGCCGCAAGCTCAGGTGTTCGCAGTTATAAATAAACTTGAATCCTGGATGGAGTGAAATTCTGAATGGATTAAAGCTACAGCATCATAAGGAAATACTCGTTTAAAGCACGCGCATCATCGTATATTATTATTGCATTTATTCTTTTCTGATAAAAGAAGAATGTTGGCAAGTGTGAGCATTCTTTCACATGCATGCAAAGTGTGCATACTCAGTAGCTGCGTGTTGCCTATTGAAATGATAAGTAAGAAAAATCTTTATTTTGGATGCTAATATTGTAAGTTTTATGTGAAATATTTGTTGGAAAGTTTTCGAATAGAAATGTTTGTGAAATTTTATACATGAAAATACGTGACAATAATTTAGTAGCACGGTTTCTAGAAAGTTCGTTTGGCTCCTCATAACCCAAAGTGCATCAAGTTGTTCGTAAAGATAATTTTAACTTGGTAAATAAGTAAGTGTTAGCTTACCTTTGCAACATTTACCATCAAGAAGAAAAATAACATACGGATTTGTATTATTTGAAGAACTTGTGTTTTTTTTTATATAGAAGCTTTAAATTAATATCTGATTGTAAGAGCAGTAAAAGGAAGAAAACAAAACTAACTTATTTATAACTGTAATGTGTGTTTAGGGCTTTTAACTAGATTTCTAAAAAATAATATCGTTTGCATTTTCGAAAGAGAAATTAAGAACGATTACTAATGATAATTGTTGCCTAACATATTTCTATGCAAAGAAGTAAGCTTAATAAATTTTCTCTATGCAAAATAAAAATTATTTTTGAAAACAGTAATATATTTTATTAGAATTAAGTTTATAGATTATTCTTTATCAAACCAGTTTTATTTAAGTAAGTTTTGGAAGTAACATAAAATTAGGCGAGTTTCATAATTGTTAGGAATTCGAAAATAAATAACCGTACATCTTTCATTATTTAATTGTATTAGTGTGTCAAAACAAAACGAGAACAAGTTTTAGAAGTTGAAAATGTTTTCTTAATAATTTCAGAACATAAAATTTCTTTAATGTAAATAACTGAACTTTAAAAAAAAAGATTTGTTATTAAAAGCATATAACTTTGTTTTCATTCATTGTTAAAAAAAGCGTTCATACGAATATAAATAAAATGATCAAATTGTTAAATTTTTATCAGGAAATTAAGATGATAGAATTTTGCAGTTCTGTAAGAAAAGCAATGAATTATAAATCTGACAATAACATATAATTCAGAAAATTATTATATATAAAAATCTGAATTAAATAAAATGTGCGCTAATGGGAAAATAAGCATGAACTTCATACTAATGCAAAAAGATAGATTATAACAAAAATTTAGCATTTATATTCATCTTACATATTTTGTAGTAAGTTATACTAAAGAACTGAAGATAAATAAGACAGAGAGAAGCAAAAATCATATGCGATATCTATTTTACAAGTGGGAACAAAAAGAAATTTTTATTGCCTGCACTCATCTGTGCGTTTGTTTTAAATTTTAAACAGATACTTTGTATGTAAAAGACATTATTTGTGGAAAGCTTAATATACTGATACAGAAACAAGACAGTGACTTTGTCAATAGTTAAATTCCTTGCAAATTTTTTTAAAAACCAAGGAAAAAAAAGATTTAAAGAATTTTAAATTTGAAAATACATAAATGCATTTTATTAGGAAATTTAAAAGTGATAAAGAACTGCTTTTATAAAACTATATTTTATAGTAGTGTTAACTTTTTGAGTTTCATAAACACTTTCCATATAAAAATTTATATTACTTAAAAAGTATAAGAATGGCAAACCAGGAATCTTCACCAAAACTTCTTATCGATGGTCAGCAGACTTTTGTTGCTTCAGAATCACTGACTAACGAAGCTGAAACCTCGCTTACAGAGCGATGTGGGTATTGCAACAAACCCAAGAGACCAGAAAAATCTCAATCATCGCCAGAAAACACGCATTTATGTCAGTGCCCCAGCGCTTCCGAATCTACTGATCCAAACATCCGATTGGGAACAGTTCCCTCAAGCGCTTTTCGCAGATCACCATCACCGCGACCCTCTCTTGTGCCATCACCTGGACGCTCGAATGCAACCCTTGGAATACAAAGTGATGGTGGGAAAGTAGAAATTGTGAGCATTCGTGAGAAGCACGGTTTTTTCCGGAAGGCAATACCACATATGCCATTGCCATTGGCTGTGTTCTTATGCTTGCTGAACGTTTTGCTTCCTGGCACTGGTAAGCGACTTTTTAATTCTTATTTATTTTTGAGCTTGTAAAAGAATAACAGTTAGAAAAGTTTCAATTTTTGGATGTTTTTGAAATTTTGTGAAATATATTTTTTTCAGAACTACATATGAGTAAAACGCTTTGGATACTAGTGAGTTTAATGGGTTAATGCTACTGTATAAGATATACGAAATGCAATCTAAATTATTCAAGTGACAGATAGAGCGTTAAAATAATGATTTCAAAAATTCTCCTATTTAAGAAACAATTTAACATATAATTTAATCAAAAATTAGTAGCTCGTACAACCAACGTGATCATCGATAAATGCCCGAAGACTACAAGAAGGCTAGTTTTATATATAAGTTAACTTTTTCCACAGGGCTGGGACATATATGTTCCAAATGTTCAAAATTTTAAATGTGTCTCAAAAAATTTCAGTAAATTATAGAGATTTAAAATTTACTTTTTAATATGACGTAGGAAGTGTAAGGCCCTGTTAATTTGTTTTTCTGCTTCTTCCTGTAAAATTAGCTGATTTAATGTCTCTAATACAAGATTGCCTACATAAAATTTGGTTCCTAGAGCCCTTTGGGAAAAGGTTAATGATATCTTGAAGCAGCAATGGCTTACGTGCAACATGTGGCTGGTAAAGTCTCTTTGTGCGGTTTGCTGCTTAGCTAACAAAATTTATGATTCTTAATTTAATTTTCGAACGCATGCATATATTTATATTTCTAAACTTCTTTAGAGCTATTTTCATATGAAGATTATTTGAAATTAATATCACAATAAACTTCATCCGTGGTTATTTTCTATGACATATAATATTTTCTAAGCGTATTATATTGTGTGTCTTGGGCCTGCAGCTTCAAGATATAGCTTAAATTAGCCTCAAAGGTTTAGAAGTTGGTTGTTGCTGTTTCAAGGAATATGCAGTTTAGGGTTCAAGTAATTTTGCCACGTTCTTCTTCCTAAATACTACGTGAATACAATAATGCTAAAAATGCAATAGTTCCTAAATATGTTGGGTGATCAGTGAAAAGAAAGGGAAGAAATAAGCATTGAATCCAAGTTCATGTAGTAGTTGACATTCAGTAATGATGACGGGTGCGGGACCAGAAAGAAACAGCTTTATAAAGTTCGATACATGCCAAACTATTATAGTTCTAGCCAGCATTATAATAACTAGCCAACAGCTACGGCAGTTTTATATAGATGCTTTCCCTAAACCTATTTAGAGCACCAGTTTGCTTTATATTAGGCATTATGAGACATCATCTATACAGTTCTGCCTTGCACGCCAGAATTTTCATTCAACATTCTTTCTTCGACAATTCCGTTTAAGCGCTCTGTTTCAAATTCTATGGATGTAACGAATTCTTTGATTTTGAAACGTCATTTTTCTCACTGACTTTCACTTTTTTTATTTCTGATAAGTATCAGGGATAGCTATATCTTTTAAAGTAATAGTTAATTAATCTACATGGACAAAAACCTTGATAAGGACTTCACTGCAGCATAAATATTATTTTATATGCAGCATAAATAGTGAAATAACGTTGCACCAGAGTAAGGAACGCCCAGACCGGGCCACCGAGTAGCTCATGCAAGGTTTTTATGAACTAACACCCAAAGGCGATCCTATGAGACCGAACTTCCCCCAAGGACTACCTTTTAGATTATTTAATGTGGAGCGACCACACAGCTCAAGACAGACTTGACAGTATCCTTACATTCACTGCCGAGCCTGAATGAATCACCGGATAAACGATGACTCTAGTCACTGTGAAGTCAGCTGATCCCTCACATACTGTCCACATAAGAGTTGCCATCTCGAAGGGAAGGGGTCGCTCCGGATTAAGCCGTGAAAGAGGGATAGCACACTTTCGTGTTGCCGCTGCCCTCCCTACATTGAGGGAAGGCCTTTCGGAGGGGTTATTAAAACAACAGATGATCCTTTTAGTAGCACATAGAAAAATAGTGAGATTACATATGCAAATTTTATTTAAATTTTTTAATTTTGGATTTCAGCTGCTTTGTTCTCCATTTGTGGATATGCTAAGAATGACTTATTTGAATGAGTTAACCGCGATGTTACTGAAATTTCGAATGCTAATATTTGTAAAATGCATATTGTTATTTTTAAATTACTTCTGCCTTAATTCTTAAAACTGATTTGGAGGTAAAATATTTATATGCATGCTAACAAATTTTTTCCTGAATACTATCTGTTTAATTTGTGGGGTAATTTAAGTTAAAAGGATAATTGTATAAAGATATCAACTCATAATGAAGTTCCATCAAATAGATATTTGATGTAATTACAACATAGGAGGAAAGAAAGATTTAAAAAAAAAAAAATTAAACTTTTTTTTTCAAAGTTTCTGTTGCAGAGTTGTATAAGATTCCAGAATTACGTTATTTATCGGACACTGAAATTCTGCAAAAAATATTTCTTTTGCTATTGAGCTATCTGAAATTCTTCAGATTTAAAATTGAATTTAAATTTAAATTTAATTTTCATGTAAAGGCAAGGAAAATTTTCTGAAACTTTTTGTTGCTAATAATGGTATCAGTAACATTTTTAGGGTAAAACATTTTCATCCTTGGACAAGAAAATAAATACCGTACTTATGAAAAATGAAATAAGTATTGATATATAATAATTAATATGAAAATAAAGATCGTATTTCAGTTTTTATTTTAAGTTGTTTGCTTTGTTAAGCTAAATCTCCATTTTCTATTTTTAGAAAATATGAATTATTATTAATTATAAAATGTTTTTAATTCTCTTCCATTTACTAATTGCGTATGAATGAAAGCATGCGCCTGTACATGAGCTGACACCTAAATGTGCTTTTAATTTTGAAATGGACTACAAAAAAGTGCCCTGGCTAGAAACACGAGCCTTACTGCAAAGCTACTTTGCTAAGAATTTCATTCTGCAACCAGGTGGGCATTTAATTACTGCAGATCCATCATCCAGAGTTAATGTGCACCAGATTTAAGTTTTATACTACATAATATTAATATTTACTTGCGAGTAGTTTGCAAACTTACATCTAATAATAAAAGTTTCATAAAACTAAAACGCAAGAATGTATGTCTTTGCAATCAATATTTTTTATTTAAAAAGCAGAATTTCACAATATTTTAATATAAAGGGTGTTGAAATAACTATCGCAAGCTGTAAATAAATTTAAATATTGGTCCTTTCTACTATGAAATTTATTTAAAATAAGGTAGAAAATTTCACGGAAATATTTCCGTCACTGGGATTGGAGGGTTATGTAAAATAAGTTTTTAGATGATCCCTGTGAATTTCCACTTGGTGAAATATACATTTTATTTTATTTATTTAGATATAAAATATTCCATAGCTTTATTTTCAAAATTCTCGATGCTATGATTAACAAATACTTTCACGAAGGTGTTCTGTAAATTTAATATGTATGCTATTACGAATAACTGTATTTTTGTAGCTGTTTCCCAAATTTTTTTTCGAATATTTTGAATTATGCTCATGATGTGCACGAAAAAATAATCTTGTCAGCAGATTTTTATCTCAATGAGTTTTTGAAACAGGCATGTAAAGGCAAGGAATATTTTTATTTTAAATTAAGAGTGATAAGTATTCAACTAACTGGAAGTTTTCCATGGATAGTGTAAGATGTTAGATTTTATTTTTATAAAAGAAACCGCCCCACTAATAATGTTCATGAAATTGTTTAAAAAAATATAAATTTATGTTTGGGATAAATATTTAACGAAATAAAACATATAGCCAGCTTTTTGAATTATACATTTGTTGTTTCTTTTAACAATATTCTTTTCATTCTATAAAAGGCAGTTTGTATATAACAAGCATATAGTAAATATCGTCCTTCATATAAAATGCAACGCTTTCGCTTTTTGGGCATCATGAAAGTTCTTTCAAACATAATTATACTTTCTTCAATAAATTTTATAATTTAAAGTTTAAGTTTACCGGAGAAAATTTAATTTTATATTACCAAATACATTACATAAATTACATGAAATTTGCTGGTTGTAATCACTGACTAAATTAATTCTTCTTTAGCATTAAAATTTTTAAACTGCAAAGCAATACGTAAACAAATCAGGGTAAGATCCAGGATTTCATGGCCATATATATACGGTCTAGATTCTGTACCTTACTGAGAGGATTTTCTTAGTGCAAATGTGTTAAAGCTCACTTGAAAATTCTATAACTGTAAATGCATATTTTAGTTTTCGGCACACAGCGCAAGCACACTACTTAGCTTCTCACTTTGTATTGCTTTACTTGGAATTCATTTATGTGTATGTATCTGTTAGCTACATCAAAATCATAACTTTTTATTGTTATTAGGATATAAGAATTATCTGTATCACTATTGTCTTTAAAATAGTTAGTAACACTGAGCATGGTCCAGTTTCATTCCATTCTCACACCAGTGTTCTCAGAGTGACTCTAATAATAGTGCTGCCAGTACTAAGCACTCAGCATACCTGTTATGATCTCAGTCCTCTCAATCCTATTTTACATTAGTGATATTAAATGATTTATAGTTTCACGTTAAAAGCACAGTACTTTTGAGTTCCCTCACAGCATTAATGCACGTTATTTAGCATGGCATCTATCGTAGCGTCCCCTGCCAACTCCGCTTCCTCAGCAGGAACCTGCCTCTCGACTGCTACCTCACAGGTCTCCGCTATTGTACAAGAAACTGACTCCGACTCCTCTAGTAGGGAAGTTATATTTAATAAGCACTGTGATAAGATCTTAGCGTTGCTGACGGCCAAAAACACATCGAAAAAATTTAATAAGGCAGATACTACCATACTGCGAAATAGCCTCATCAAACTAAGGAGCTTACTAACAGAGCAAGAGCTTACGATAGCAAGACTAGAAGGGCAATTAGAGGAGACCAGATCAAGTGTCACTCTAAAGTGCACTCACCAGAACACGGTACATTCAAAAGACGAGAATAATCAAATTCCTGAAGAGGAGGACAAAGCTAACTTGTCACTTTATACAGAAGTAGTTAAAAGAGGTAGAAGAAAAGGAATAAAAGGTAAATCCACAGCAGACAACTGTCAGAACGATTTTCATAGAAAAGCAGAGCCTGTACTGCTGGTGAAAGGTAAGGACGTTGATAGAACACCGGAGAGTATTAGGGCACAGCTCATTGATACCATTAAGCCTCAGAAACTGGGAATCTCGATAACACTTGTACGCCCTACCAGATCAAAGGAATTGTTAATTCGTTGCAGAGAGAAAGCACATCTCCAAAGGCTCCAGAGCGCCATCCTGAATTCCACTAGTCTTAGAGAGTCTCTCAGTGTTAGAATTCCCAAACCGATAAGGAAATCACTTATAGTCTTTGGAGTGCCGCAGGACACCACGGCTGAGGAGGTAACTACAGCTTTTGAGCAGCTTATTCCTCAAGAGTCCCGAGATATTGCTTTCCCTAGAAGACCTCTGCCCAGAACAGACGGTTACAGTAACTAGTTGGTAGAAATCGCCTCGGAACATTTTGTCAGAATTCTGAACTGCAAGAGGATATTCATAGGCCTTAATTCTTGCTCTTTCAAAGAATACTTCCAGGTTCAGCGCTGTTATAACTGCCAAGAATTCGGGCACTTGGGAAGAAACTGCAAGTCAACTCCAAATTGTGCAAGGTGCAGCAAAGGACATCTCACAAAAGAGTGTACAACAGCCACAGAAAGTTGTGTTAACTGTCAAAATTCTAACCAGGCGAAAGGAACTTCTCACGACTTCCATCACCCAGCCAACTTTTCGAAATGTCCTTGTTACCGAGAAGAATTGGAACGTCTCAGCTTGAACAGAACCCTCCCAATGTAAATTCGCATAGTTTGACTCAAGAATTAAGTAAAATAAGCTTTTTACAAAGCAATCTCCAAAGAGCACGCGCCGCGACACTCAATGTGGCACAGATATTAACAAAGTCTTCAATCTCCATTTCTCTACTACAAGAACCGTACACCTCGAATGGCATCATTCCGGGTTTACCATCAACGCACATTGTTTTTCTCTCCAAATCTAACTTGGCGGCAACAGTCTACAATGGACCTATGGCTCCGTTGTTGATAGATCAGACAGAGAATACGGTAACAATCATGCTGGAGGACAAAAATAATAAGTACGTAGTAACCAATGCTTATTTCCCCCCAGTCTCCCAATAGAGGGGCTGTTACAGGAAATAGACCCAGCAATCTTGAGGCTCACAAAATACTCTATCGTGGCTGGGGACTTCAATGCAACCAGTCCACTATGGGGAGCTGACAGAGAGGATAATAGAGCACGAGCTGTCATAGAATTTGCCACAGCGCACAGGCTTACAGTTGTAAACACACTGGATTCCCCTCCTACCTTTAGAACATCTAGAGCAGTAGGTTGGCCAGATGTAACTTTAGCATCCTCCCCAATTGTACAGTATATGAACAACTGGGTTGTTTCTGACCTCCCTTCTTTTAGTGACCATCAGATAATCCAGTATGAACTGGTAAATTCAGTGTCTTTCGAAACAAAACAAAGATTTAAGACTTGCTTTGGGGGACACAAGAAATTTCTAGAAAAGCTCAGGCCGTATGTCGTAATTAACCAAGAAAATTTAAATAATTGTACCACACCAGTCCAACTAGATGAGGCGTATGATACTCTAGTAAAGAATATCACTCAGGCAGCAAGTGCTTCCTACAAAAGGAAAGCCATTCAAGTTGACAAACCATTGTCCTGGTGGAATCCCAGCCTCACAGCTCATAGAAGCAAAGTACGGGCCTTGAGGAGGCTGGCACAGGCAGAACAAGAAGAAGAAGTAAGATCCGTAAAAATGTTAAAGTACAGGAAAGAACGTGCTCTCTACAAAAAGCGCATACAGAAAGCGAAAACTGAATCTTGGAAAAAACATTGTTCCAATCTAAAAGAGACTTATGGCCCAGTGCAAAAAATCGCAACAGATAGAGTCTTTCGCCCAACTCAGCTAGTCGCAAAACTGGCACCAAGTGCCTCTAGCATATCAGATGTCCTGCTGTCAGTGCTCACCACTATCTTTCCCAAGGATGATGTAAGGGATGACTTTGATGAACATGGGCAAACAAGATATAACTTTCGAAACTTTCTTTGGACCAGCAAAAAGCATGACCATCAGCTCCCTTCCATTCAGGAAATTACTAGAATAGTCAAAGGCCTCGTAAACAAGAAAGCTCCGGGACCGGATGGCATCGATAATATTATGATCAAATATATTCATCATGAGTTCCCTCAACTTTTTCTTTCGTTATGTAGGGCTTGTTGGAAAATAGGACACTTTCCTAGGGCCATGAAGTGGGCAGAAGTAGCATTGTTCCACAAGCAAGGTAAAGATCCATCGGATCCGGGAGCATATAGACCAGTTAGTCTTCTCCCTTCCATTAGCAAGGTACTAGAGAAGGTCATCTTAGGGCGGCTCAACTACTTTCTTAAGATTAAAAATTACATCAACAAAAATCAGTTTGGTTTCTGTGAGGGGAAGTCTACGGAGGAGGCACTTAAGAACCTTCTGGAGAATATCGAAGCCAGCAGGAACAATGACAGATACACAATAGTAGTGGGAATGGATATCAAAGGGGCATTCGATTCGTTATGGTGGCCAAACGTAATTAAATGCCTGGATAATGCACAAATCCCTTTTGAAATTATCAAGCTCTTGCGAAGTTATCTGCAAGATAGAGGAGTACAGGTTACTACGAATAAAGGGGTTATCAATTACCAACTGCAAAGAGGATGCCCCCAAGGTTCCTGCTTGGGACCCACGTTATGGAATTTGGTGGCTAACACAGCCTTTACTCTGTTTGATAATAATCCAAATGTGAATATACAAGCCTTCGCAGATGATTTTCTTCTAGTCATTACTAGCAAGAAAGACGTGGTACAAAAGGCGCAAAAGGCAGTCGACGACTTTGCAGCCTGGGCCAAGAGTCACAAACTGATCATCTCTGCAACGAAGACCCAATTGCTCTACATAGGTAGGAAAGGTATTCCTAAAAGAAACCCGTCCATTAAAATGAACGGTATACCGATCAAATGCGTGCCCAATCTGAAGTACTTGGGACTGACTTTTAATAATAAATTATCTTGGGTTCCACACCTGAAGAAGGTGAAACAGAAAATAAACAGCCTTACAAATAACATGCTCAAAACAGCAAGAATACAGTGGGGAACGCCAGCCAATATTCTGAGAAGTTGGTATCGTACTATATCCGAGAGGATTATCTTGTATGGTGCAGCAATTTGGGGGGAAAATATCTCCTCACATATGAGTAAACTATTGCTCACAATACAAAGAATGCAATTATTACTGATATGCAGAGGATACAGAACCACTTCTACAGCAGCACTTCAAGTGCTTGCTGGTATACCACCATTAGACTTACAAGCAGAACGGGAATCCCTATTGGCAAGAGTGCTGAGACTGGATGAGAATGCAACATTATGGAATCAGAACTATTATCACACAGACTATGAAAAGCACAAACCAGTTCTTTTAGGGCACCCCGCACACATAGACTTGTCCGACAGCATTCAACTTGTGTACGCATCTTCAAAAAAGAACAGCTTCAGCCTCTACACGGATGGATCCAAAACAGAGCGAGGCGCCGGTAGTGCATTTTGCGCTTTACAAGGGGAGACTATTATTAAAACATGGAAAAGAAGACTAGATATTAGAAATACAGTCTTTCCGACAGAGGTTGCAGCGCTAAAAGCAGCAATTAAATTTGCAGTTTATTCACTTAGATTCAGAGCAACAATCTTCAGTGACTCGGCCTCTAGCCTAGCAGCGATTAGAGGAAATAAAAGCAAGAGCTCTTATGTACAAGAGCTCAAAAAATTCTTTTGCATTGCCCTCCCTCCTTACGTCCACACTTGGTCTGGGTCCCAGCTCATGTGGGCATCACAGGCAATGAAAAGGCAGATGAGCTTGCCAAATCGGCAGCAAATGATAAAAGCCTGAGAGAATATCCTGTGAAACTCCCAACCTCTTATCTCAAGAGAAGTACTCTTGAAAATTTATTATGCCAGTGGCAGGAAAGGTGGGACTCAGCACCCACTCTTTTTACCACTAGAAGGACCTACTCTTTTTTTCCAAAAGTGGGAACTGTAGCAAAAGTCACGAACGGTGCACAGACCCACTTTTTTTCTGGACATGGACCATTCCCTACCTATTTAAAGAGGTTCCACTTAAGCGGAACAGAATCCTGTGAATGTGGAGAGGTAGGTGATCCAGATCACTATCTCTTCCATTGTGCATCCACCAAACTTTATCACCTGAGGAGACCAAGTGATTTATTTTGGCCACAATGGGCAGAAACAATCTGCAAGAATAGTATTGCTAAACGCAAATTGAATGAGGTATTAAAGTACTGTGCACAGAGTCATGCAGGCATAAACAGAGCGAACACTTCAGAATAATTGACAATTACTGCACACATCTGTACCTTGTACGCTCACAATTAAAGGATCATCTTAGGGTAAAGACTTCCTTGTGAATGACATAACATTAGCTTTATTACCATTGCAGAACCTTGAACAGTTCAATGTTTGTGTGATTTAACCACATTGGTGCATAGATTCTTAATTTTTCATTGTACACATCTTTGTGACTTTTAGATTACCCTACAATTAATAAGTCTCATAACTGAAAGAATCATTAAAACGTATTGTAAAAATTACTAGTTATATAACTGTATCATTGTTGAATTGTTTTTATTCCATTATTGGCAGAATTATATTTATTTATTTACTCAGCATAGATGGAGGCATAACCTATTGTTACCCCCCCCCCCCAAAAAAAAAGGAAAAGAATTTTTTTTTTTTTTTTTTTTTTTAAAGTTAGAGTACAGAATATAAATTGGATTATGCTTTATGCTTGAAATATCAATGTTTAAATCATGTTGTTGGTAGTTCCACTGTATTTGCTAACTAGGAATGGTTTTGAAAAGTGTATTGTAACCTAACCTTAGCATTTTTCATTTATAGTATTATCATTGGGTACCTGCATCAATAATGAATAACAGTGTATGGTTTGATTAACATTGTATATTATTTCTTAATTTTGTAATTATATGGCTAACTAGTACAGTGTGAATTGTAATCAAGATATAGAGCTACTGTATTTACAGTAATTGTTCAGTATATCTGTATAAGTAGTAGTATGAGGTTATGCGACTTTAATGCTTATATATTTTGTAAATTTTGTACATATATATAATAGAATCACAATGTATTGTACCCAATGTAAAATGCAATTCTAGCCGACTGTGTACTTTTGTAGCTTATAGTACTAGAGTGTAAAGTTTTGTAGGCATTGTATGTACTCGAAATTTCGCGATAGAAAAATTATCTAATATTATCGTATTATATTTATAACCAGGTTTACTATGTCTTGCATTTATATAGGATATTCTATGTCTTGCATTAATATATTCTTCTATGTCTTGCATTTATATATGATATTGTTACAATGTATAGTACTCAGCGTAAAATGTATTGTGGTCTAGTGTAAAACATTGAAGTAGTATTGTAGTGTAAAGGAAGTATAGCAACATTGCCCATGTTAAAGTAGTGTAGTATAGTTAGCAGCGTAGTAGTTAAAATAGAACTTGAGTTAACAACCAGGCAGTTATAGATACTAAAAACCTATGTAAAATAATGAGTGATTATGAAACCTAAGATTTTGAAATAATAAATGCTGTCGGATCAGCGAGTCATGATTAGACAGCATCTGCCAAGTGGAAACAAATACCGTAAGGCTTACTATAGTTAAGGGCGGCAGTCCACTTGAGCAGCGTTCAGCAGTCCTATATACAAAGTTTCAACGTTCTGAGGCTACTTGTTTTTGAGTTATGCGAGATGCATACGTATGTACGTACAGACACCATGAAAAATTCTCTTCAGAATTAATTTTAAAGCTGTTTTATATTTTTTTTTTTTTGGAGGAAAAGAGTCTTTTGTTCTGTCCCTACGTACAGATGTCACGCAAAAACATCGTTAAATTGCATTCGCTAGCTGTCAAAATGGATAGTTTGGTTGAAATATGCTGCCTGAAATTTTTCGCGATTACAATATTTCCTTTTTACTTCGTTCAAGGAAGTAAAAAGGAGTTTGGAATTCCAAAGGGACAGAAACGGACTTGGGCTTTTGTTGGTTATAGAAAAGATATGTTTAAAATTTTTCTTTAATATAAATACTATATGATTTTCTGTATATAATAAAAGGCTATTCTTGCCTAGAAATGCAAATTCAGATCGTTTCAGTTGGCGACGTTACAACGTTCTATCGCCCAGCTCTGCCAGGAATATTTCCAGCCTTAACCATCCTGCTAGCCAGCTGTTTTAAGTGCAATTAAAATGTTGAGCCAGCTTAAGCAGGCCAATTTGTGTAATCTCCGATTACGAATATTTTGAATTTGAAATTTTAGCTTCTTTTATTTAAAACCTGAAAGTGGCTGTACTTAAATGTAAGTAAGAATAGTGCCTTTTGCTCAAATTAAAGATTAAGGTAAAGTATTATTAATTAAACCTTCTTAGGAATTTGCCAAAATATTTTAGAAAAAGCGATAACTTACTTATCTATCTAATACAGTCGGAAGGGCATGAGTTGATTCCATACTACTAAGATCCTAATTAAACATTTTCATTTTGTTAACGATTATTTTAAGTTATTCTTTTCTCAGTCGATACTAGTTGAAAGAAGTCGTTGACTTTTAAGTTACTTGTAATTTTTGTGTAGTAATTGTAAGTAATGTCGCATATTTTCTATACTTTTAATCAATAAAAAAAACGAAAAAAGTTGGTTAAATTTTTATTTTAGCTTTGCCACCAATTTTGGGCTACTTCAGTAGATATACATTAATCAGGCTTATTAAATCTGAGATTAGGCAAGTATTTAATGGGCTTTGTTTGAAAATTCAGACGTCACAACCAATTTTCTGTAACATGAAACTGATTTCTTATTCAGGATCTACAGGTTCTTGTTGGAGTCTCTCTCATATTTATGCGAATTCAATCAAAGTTAGAACTACTGCGATTTTGTAATCGTTAAAATGAATTCATCAATATATGTATATATA
Organism: Stegodyphus dumicola; assembly: GCF_044657685.1. Taxonomy (NCBI): domain Eukaryota; kingdom Metazoa; phylum Arthropoda; class Arachnida; order Araneae; family Eresidae; genus Stegodyphus; species Stegodyphus dumicola. The sequence goes on from NC_140776.1 coordinate 45,758,554, forward strand.
TAAATTCGAAATAAAGTAATTAAAAGTAAATTAAAAAGCCTAAAACTTGCGATAAAGCTGCAAAGTAAGAAACCAATAATTCATAATAATTTATAATAAGAAATCTTTCCATATACATCTCCAAGGAACACAAATTGAATTTAAAGCCATGAAAGAAAAAAACATTTAGAAATTAAATAGCATTTTAAATAGTAATTTCAACATCTTGTTTATAAATCGGCTAAGAAAAGTCTAATCGCAAAAAGTTTTTCATTCATGGTTTTAAATTCAATTTGTGTTCCTTTGAGATGGTATATGGATTTCTTCTTATTATAAATATTATTTCTTATTATAAATTATTATAAATTATTATTAAGATTTCTTATTATAAATTATTACGATTTATATATATATACATATATATATTATATATATAACGAAAGCAAATTTTAGAAGTACTGAAGGAGGAACACTGAGACATAGAAAAGTAGCAGTGTTGTTGGCACAGAACTCAGATCCATACCGAAGAGGAAACTTGGCAGCGGAGTAAGATTATATTCCATTTTTATTTAAGTTCACACATGTGGCCACAGTTCACTAGACATCCTAATCGTACCTATTTCCAGAACATTTACACTTTTTAATACCATTGTGATAGGAAGGGAATACAGCGAAACTGCGTCCAAGCAACAGAGAGGGTGAAGCTAAAAGTACGCAGTTATCCAATATGGAAGCTTACCAAGAGGAAGGTTTTGGTTTAGGCTAGAAAAGTTTCATTTATCAAAAGAATTCAGGTTCAGAATTAGTTACCTCATAGCGTTACGCAGGTCATGCGAGATGGATTGATATAGAAATGATGCAATCCAGAGAAGTTATTACGAGTTTTAGAATAGAGAGGGAAAATTAAGGGTTAGTTTAAGCTATAATTTTGGTTTACATATCTTTTTATGTTACATATATATAAATGTATGACACATGATTCTCCTTTATATTTTTATTTATTGTTTCGGTTAAAAAAAATCAAAATGTTACACTTAAAAGGGCTTTTTAAATGGAAATACCTCTTAAATATAGCGTAGCGTTCTTAGCGGTCATTTATGCAAGTAGTAATGATATCATGAAACTTAAATAATGTGTATTATAGAACATTACAATGAATAAACCATACATTACATTCAAATACAGTTCTCCTTATGGGTATAAGGTATGTAACATTCATTTTAAATCTAGAAAATTTGATTTTTTTATATATTTCAGAAATATTCTACCTAAAATTTTGTATTTTTCAGATTCATTGTTTCTGAATTATTACTCATATATCTAAAGAAATACACGTCTTGCATTGCATCGACACATTTTTAAATGTCACATAGATAAAAATTTTCTTATCGAAAATGCTGAGAATTCTTTTTCTTTTTAACTGTAGATTTATGTATAAACATGAGCTGTTCGGAAATCGCTCCGCAGCATGATATTGACAAATCTCCTACGTATTCCTCTACGGCTCAATATATCTTTCTCCCTCACCTCCATAAATATTAATTGACGAAGCCGTCTAGGATGATGATGGATACACATTATCGTGTAAATTCCTCTATTTACGCTGAAAGAAAAGACTAATATGTATTACCTCTTTCTTTGAATCAAGATAAAAAATGATGATGAGGTAAGAGTTTTATAAAAATCTGATGTATACACCACATGATTTCCTTGTACGGAATATTAAATTATACGTATTTTTTGCTACACTTCATTTAAACTTACGTTTTGTGTGTTATCTCTTTTATTAAATATCACGTTCTTTGCACTTTAACCATAAAATTCAATTCAGCAACAATATTACAAAAGATAATATTATATCACACTGAGGAATAAACGTGATTCTTGCATGAAGATCATGTTTTCCGAGTTTTTCTTATTTTTATTCCCAACGCATCTCATACATAAATATATTAAACTAAAATATAATCCAAGTATAATTAATCAGGTAATCCGAGAAAAAGCATAAAGAGTAAACTAAACTAGTAAGCAAAAATATCTGTTACACTCCTAATCCTAACTGTTTGTTTGCATAAAGATTTATCGCAAGGCCTACTGGGAAAAAGATTTCAGACGATTGCAAACGTACGATCGTCAGAGATCTTATGATCATTTTATTTTCAACAGTTTTAAAAGTGAATCGACGCAAAATGCCAAAACGAAATAAACAGCCCTTCTGGGCAAATTGCCGCTTTGGGCTAACGCAAAAACAAGCAATTCGGCCATCGGGCAAGAAGACAGTTTTTTTCGGAGCACAAAACTAAAAGTTTCCTTTTAGTCCCACAAGGTAAAGGACACTGAAGGTGCAGAAACTGATTCACTGTTCTGCTAAGTTTCAAATGTAAAAACAATATGGCCTAGCCGCATTTAAACAACTTTTAAGTTGTTGATAATTCTACAACTATTGCTTGCAGATTAACCAAAGGCAAAAAACCTTAACCGAAAGATAAGAACAACATAAGTAAACATTTTTAAAGCAAAAAATGAACAATTTACAAACATATAAGAATTAAAAAACTGAGCTTACGGAGCCGAGTAATGGAGTGGGTATATATATATTTATATATTTTTGATGCTGCCGATTGCAACCAAAAAGGTAGGTGCACAACTACATGTTATAACAGCCCTATATAGAAAATTTCAAGGTTCTGAGGTTACTTGTTTTTGAGTTATGCGAGATACATACATGTACATACGTACGTACAGACGTCACGAAAAATACTCTTCTAAATACATTTAAATCCTTTTCGCAACCAGTTTTGGGGAAAAAGGGTCCTTTATTTTGTCCTTAGGTACAGATGTCATGCAAAGCGATCGTTCAGTCGCATTTGATAGTGGTCAAAAATGGATATTTTCTTTGAAACATTTTCGCGATTGCAATACTTTCTTTACTTCGAAGACGGAAGTAAAAATGCGAAAGAGTTAAACATTCTTGATATTATATTTGTATTGATCACTGTCTAAGTTAATATATTTTAGAGAATTCACTCCCGTAAGAGATTTTCTCATATTTTATATTTGACACGCAATGTGACAAGTGAAACAAAAAGTGGCTTATACGCGCATTATTATTCGATGTATTTCAAAAGTCTGGAGTAACTTTCAAAATTAAAAAACTCCGATCAGGGAAGTGTTGAAGTGTTCGGATTTGAGTTTTATTTATAGTAAAGTATTTGTTTTTGTAAGAAAAATACAAAATGTTTAACGTGAGATATATAAAGTATAAATTATTTTATTGTTGTAACAAACGTAATAAATTCGTTATATTGCCCTTTGTGCTCTCTACGACGATGCTAAATCTTACAAGATGTTCAGTAAAAAATAGTATTGCTCTCTAATATGTATGGATTCGATTTTAAAAATTCAGGTAGAGAACTGCATAAAAAGTGCTTTAACTCAGTAGTTGGAAGGAATGTAATAGTAAAATCAGAATTTTATGCGGTCACCCTATAGCAAATTTTTCATTTAATAAAATGCTCGTAGTTCTTCGTTCAGTGGTAAACAAAATGTTTCATAGACTTAAAAACCTGAATTCACTCAATTAGATCATTTTCTTAAGACCGTTACCAACATAAGCTCATGAAATTTAGAACAGATTTAGAGAACCAATAAAGTATTACTTTAGCAATTAGAGTTTTACTATTAAGTTCTGCTAAAGAATTTTTTAATATTATTACTATTAAAGTTCTATTTGTTTTGATGACATATTCGTAATTATAATTTTAGTTATTCCTTTTAAAATATTTATTAAGCATTGCCTCTACGAAATTTACAAGTAGGATTGTTGATTTCCATATTTATTAAAACTTTACGATTGTTAAACTAATTTTAATAACTATAATTGTTGTTTTATGCGAACTGTGTAGAAATTGTTCTTATTCTTTACGAGAACTGCACGAAAGTAGATTTTATTTTTAAATAAATCTTTCATCTCCAGTATTGCAATTATTTCCTAAAATTACCTTAAGAACTTTTATTATTAAGCACGCGCATAGGGTAAATATTTAAATAAAGTTCGTGTCGTTTTTCTAAAACTGTGACTCCATATCAATTGTATTTAAAAATATTAGTTTAATTAAGGGGAGGTCTTACCACCAACCTCTCGAGAGGGCTTTCGGCTCGACGTATATTTAGAGTGCCTCCATGCCGCACGCACACTATACATTTACAAACATCCGTGCCTTCTCCGGGAGTCAAACCTGGGCTCTTCGGCACCGCAGCAGGCTTCCCTACCCGCTATATCGTCTGGGAGGCTTATAATAGTACATTAAACTGATGATAATCTAAATTATTGATAACTGAAATTTAATAAATGTTATTCACGATTTTATTCTTGCACGAGAACAATACAGTGATATAAAAACAACAATTTTTTAGAAGGAAAATAGAGTCCCATTCACATCAGCGTTTTCAGTATTAGATTAATGATGCTTAGTTTACTTAACAATGATGTTTATGACACTTCATTGACACCACACTCTTCAGTTTTACTATGTGTATATATATATAGCGGGGGAACATTTATTTAAACATTTTATTTAATTTAAACATTTATTAAAATTGTTACATTTTAATTAATTCCCAAAAGTAATAAAACAATAATAAAATCTGTGTTGTTGTGACTTATTTCACTTGTCAGACAGTAACATCAGAATAAACCTAAGAAATTCCTCCTGGCAAGGACAGCAAGATTGCCCCCAATCGTTGGCGAGAGCCTTAAACACCATACAGGTGACAGTACGATTTCTGTTGATTCCGCCTCTAGTTTTGATGGAGAACATTCTGTGGAGGGGGGGGGGACGGATCCGAGGATCTCCCACACCTCTTCCCCTACCACAACCTCTCGAGAAGATTTTAGGCTCATTGAATATTTAGAGTGCCCCCACACCGCTCAGAAACTATACATTTACAAACATCCATGGCTTCTCCGGGACTCGAACCCGGGCCTTTTGGTATCTTAGTAGGCTCCTCTAACCACTATACCGTCTGGGCGGCAAAATGAAATTCTGTTTTACATAAGCTGATTACATTATATAAGTTTTCACGTGTGCTTTTATAGCTTCAAACATGAAAATAAATTCTGATTGCACAATTTTGCAAGACGCAGTGAATTTTGTACTTTATATTTCAAGAATATTTTACATAAGTAGCATTTTATGTGCTATGTGTTTTTATGTAATGGAATTTTGATTTCACGAAGATTTAAATACTGGTACTTCTCTATTTGATGCATAAGTATGCATTACCACAGCCTGCCTCATACGTTACCACAATAGTAATCAAACAACGCAGGTCTGGAAAAACTGTAAAACCCGAAGGCTATAACTACGCAGCAAGAACTATTTACTTTATCTGTAAAATTATAAGAGTAGAAACATAATTCTTAACATATTCAAATATAGGTAAAAATAATTATTACTTTAATTAAAGACATTTCCAACCGCGTTGATATTCACTTGTGTGCAGGAAAACCTTTCGCAAGCCTAGCAAAAAAGTGTTACATTTAAAAAAAAGTCTGATGTAATCAGCACCGCCGATTTCATGTTTTAAATAGAAGAGGGGCATTAAGTAAAGTAACGCTTAGGACTGATTGCTTGCTTGTAAACAAAACCTAATTTACTGTTCCAAATCTTAAACATAAAGTTTTGAATTGTATTTTTTTAGGTAATATTGGCCATGCGTAAAAAATCCTTTTGTAAATTTATATTAATAGTACCACATATTTGCCTCTTTGTTTCTTTTTATGAAAAATTATATATTATTGGGCATTTGAATAACATATAATTTAATTGATTTTTATATAATGAAAATTAAGTGTTTATAACGCATCTAAAACAAATATCTAAACATATATACAAACAAATACTTTTATACGGAATATTTAATTTTCTTCTGTGTTATTAGTATAGTATCAGCAAATCTAAATTAATTTTGATCTACATGCACTATATTCCCGCGATATTTAGGTATTAATGAACAATGCTCGTTAGTTTCTGGAACTATAGCTGATTGGTTTGGTTTATTTGATTATGGCAAAGCACACGAGGGCTATCTGCCTATGGGTAAGAATGCCTTCCGGGAGGACTATTTGGGTGAGGCTGGCTGTAATTCGCATAACACACGAAAACAGCCATTATAAAAATCATTTTCTTCTGCGGCTTGATATCTATAAGTATCACGTTCAAATATGACAGAAATAGTCTTAATATGTGCTGCTTTGTTTTAGACTAGACTAAACTCTTGCGATTCTCTGGTGATTTTATATTTTTCCACAAAAGTATGTTAAGAGTTCCAAGTAAAGTACCAATTCCGATTTATGATATACAGTCAAAATCTAATAGGTTGTTCTGAATTATGATTGTATGTGCACATACGAGTTTTAAATACCAAGTTTTGGATTATATCATAATATACGTTTTCAAGGAAATCTGTTCCGAGCTCCAAGTAAAGTTTCATTTCCAGTTAACCAACTTTTAGCAAAAATCTAATATTTTTTTTCCATTGATATAAAAATCTTAAATACTAAAACTGAAAAGTTTTTAGATTATATTTCAATGTAGTTCTTTACTAAAAACGCTTTTGTGGTTGAAGTAAAGTACCACTTACTGTTGTCTCATAATAACTGTCTTGGGCTTCAAGCAAAGTACCACTCTCGATTGTCCTTTTTTGCCCCAAATCTAATCTTCATTTAAATGCAGGAAACTTTATAGAGTTCCTCACGTTTACTCTTTTAAACTAACTATCGAGGAACCTAGTGAAATGCTAAGCGAATAATCGCTTGACTCCAAGAAAAGAAACGTAAATTCAAGAGGGGTTAATTACCCTTTATTTACTTCAAATAAAGATTAACAGTCGGACCCTATCTCAAGGTCGTACATCAAAACCTCCACTTGCGCTTAAAATGTAAGAAATAAAAACTAACTAATAACTAACTAAAGAACTTTAGCCGAAGCTAAAGCAATTCTAAACTAGTTGGTACGCAATATTAAATTAGCGATTGAAGCTACCAAAGGCGCGTAATACGGCCGAGCGTAGTAACAGCATAGATAGATTAAGACACAATAACACGCCGAATAAATACTGATTCAGAAGTCAAACAACAAAAATCAGCGTTAATTTACAAAATTTTCACAGGACTAGTTTCGATGGTTTTACCAAACCATCATATTCAGCTGCAAAACCGCAAATGAACAAGATAGGAAATAATGTTTAGATAAGATAAGAAAGCCTGGACAAGAATAAGCAAGTGGCACCATCTGTTGGCGAAACCAGAACTAAAACATAATTTCTCTAAAAGCCGAAGGCAAATTTGGATTGGAATTAGGATCGTTAACTAGAACAGAAAGATTTTTATGAATGTGAAATGCCTCTAGAAAATCCAGTTCTCCAATGGAAGATGTTTTTTGAATAATTTTGGCAGCAGAAAAATTGAAAGTGTGATTTTCGGACCAACAATGTTGAGCAACAGAATGTTGAGCAACAGAAGACTTCTGTGTTTCCTTTTTTCTAACATATGCCTCATGTTCTTTGACGCGAAATTTTAAGGCTCTCTTAGTTTGGCCAATGTAAATTAAACCGCACTGGCAAGGAATCCTATAAATATCCCAGGAATTCATATCCGGAATGGGGTCCTTGAGTATAGAAGTTGGAATTTTATTGATGGGAGAGTAAACAATCCGAAAGTTAAATTTCTGCAAAATATGTGCAACTTTATAGCTAATTGATGGAAAGAAGGGAATGACAACAGAATTTTTATAATCTCCTAAAATAAGAGTGTGGCTTTTAGTGTGTTGAGATGAGAATTTTTTAACTGCTTGATTAAAAATGTTGGGTGAAAAGCCCCTGTCAATAGCTATTGCTTTTAAATAATTTAGTTCTTCATCAAGGGCTAGTTTGGAGGAGCAAACTTGAAGAGCACGGAAAACATAGGAATAAAATGAAGCTAACTTTTGTTTAGTCGGATGACATGATTTAAAGTGTGGTGGAAGGCAAACCGATGAAGGTTTACGGTAAACTGTAGTACTGAAGTTGGATGTGTTACGTGTGACCAGAATGTCGAGAAACGGAAGAGAATTGCAAGTCTCAAGTTCAAAAGTGAACTGAATAGCAGGATCAATAGAATTCATTGTTGAAAGAACTTTATTTAAATCATCTTTATTACCTTCAAACAGGGTAAAAGTATCGTCTACGTAGCGGAACCATGCCGGGAAGTTTAAAGTTTCAAACAATTTTGATTCATAATAATGCATGTAGATATCAGCCAGGATGGGAGTGAGGGGGCTTCCCATGGCTAATCCCTCAGTTTGCTTGTAATATTTATTTTGGAAAACAAAATGTGTTTGTTTCAAACAGAGTTGAGTGAGAGAAATTAGCTCATCAATTTCGATTCGAATTTTCTTATTTTAGGAGATTATAAAAATTCTGTTGTCATTCTCTTCTTTCCATCAATTAGCTATAAAGTTGCACATATTTTGCAGAAATTTAACTTTCGGGTTGTTTACTCTCCCATCAATGAAATTCCAACTTCTATACTCAAGGACCCCATTCCGGATATGAATTCCTGGGGTATTTATAGGATTCCCTGCCAGTGCGGTTTAATTTACATTGGCCAAACTAAGAGAGCCCTAAAATTTCGCGTCAAAGAACATGAGGCATATGTTAGAAAAAAGGAAACACAGAAGTCTTCTGTTGCTCAAGATTGTTGGTCCGAAAATCACACTCAATTTTTCTGCTGCCAAAATTATTCAAAAAACATCTTCCATTGGAGAACTGGATTTTCTAGAGGCATTTCACATTCATAAAAATCTTTCTGTTCTAGTTAACGATCCTAATTCCAATCCAAATTTGCCTTCGGCTTTTAGAGAAATTATGTTTTAGTTCTGGTTTCGCCAACAGATGGCGCCACTTGCTTATTCTTGTCCAGGCTTTCTTATCTTATCTAAACATTATTTCCTATCTTGTTCATTTGCGGTTTTGCAGCTGAAGATGATGTTTCGGTAAAACCATCGAAACTAGTCCTGTGAAAATTTTGTAAATTAACGCTGACTTTTGTTGTTTGACTTCTGAATTAGCATAGATAGATGTAGTCCAAAGGTAAAAGCGCGCCATTCAGGAATCCTAAACTCTCTCTCTGGCAAAGCCAGTGGAACTTGTCTTAAATAATATTTTACTTCTCATTTGCATTTAACGCGATTTTAAAAACTCATTCTGGTAGGGATTTGTAAGCTGAAGTAGAAAGGATAGGAAAGAGGCATAAACTTAAAATAACTGTTATAAAATTAAAATATACCTTTACAACTTACATACGGACAATATAAATTTTTGAAAGTTTCAGAAGAATTAGCGTGGACGAACAAAATCGTCATATACGTACACTCAGACACACTGACAGACATCATTATAAAATATTATCCTAATTCACGCTTATTCACTTTCGAATTCTTAGACCGAAAACGTTACTTCTATTACGTATGTAATATAGGTTGGCGGGTGGTAAAAGTTTTAAATCTTTTGCTGAAAATGTCTTTGAATAAAGTCTTTTGAATAACTGTGAGAAAAAATAGCCAGAAATTATTATTTAAAATAGAAGAAAAGAAAAGATCAGTTTTATTACAGATTTCAGTGAAATAAAATGCTTTGGTACGTATTTCAAATTTGAAGTAGATTTCGTATTCCCTTAGCATTTTCAGAAATCTTAAAGAACTCGAGTATTCGTACCCGATTATTGATGAAAAAAGTTATATTTTCCCTTTTATATAACAAATTGTGTTCAGTTTTTCAATCAAATATTTTGGATCTTGTGAATAGGGTTAAAATTTTTTTATAACAGCTACTTTCTATATGAACTCTACTAAAGTAAACTTTTGATTTCACTTATTTTTCTACCGTTAGTAAATAAAACAAAATCACACATGGAAAGAATTCAATTTTACTTTAAACATTAATTTAGATTTATTTTGTAGCAACTTTGAAGACAAAAAATAAATCTATAATTGACTTGCATTAAATTACAATAAATCTGCAAGTAAGTGCATTGAAGTTGGTTGACGAGAAAAATTTAAAGATCACAGAGTTTTTGTTTTCACTGTACGAGAACTATGCATTATTCATGTTTTAAATTAAAATACAGAAAATCTCGCTCTGGTTGCAAACAAAAGAACTTGTACGATTTTCTGAATCAAAGCGAAAGAGAAGTGGTAAAAAAGGAATTCTTTCTAAAGAACAAAACTGGAAGTAGTCCAAGATCCAAATGAACAGCCAAGAGATTCAAATAAACCTTCGCACCTTTTCTACTCCGTAGGTGAGTTGACAAAAAAAAAAAAAAAAAAAAAAAAACAGCTTTTCATGTTTTCACCAAGATGTATAATGTTTATGATGAAGTTTATTCATTAAAGATAATTGATGGCATTCTCTTTACTTTTGTTATGCAAAAACGCAGTACTTCTAATCTACATACATGTTTTTTCTTCAACACATAAACAACAGTTATCGTTCAGCTTCTATTTTGTTCTTTTTCATTGATGTAATTCCACGTTTTATTATATATTTTTATTATTATTAGGTAAAAGTGTATGTAATTATTAAATTTGATGTAGATTTTAAGTCCATTACTTTTGCCGTGGAACTCTAGCATTGATCATGCAGTTGATTTATTTGGTAATTTCGAAGTAAAGGCCTATCAGAAAACGTTAGTAAAATACGTTTACTTATTTATATTTTAATTAACTTCGCAAAACTTTTATTTTTTATATTTTTATTCACACTTTTATTTATTTTACTGAATAAATTCTAATGTCAAATAAATGACCTTATGTAATTATATAATAAAAAATAAAGCGGAAAAAGCTTATATTAAAGACGGGTTACAACAGATTATATGTACGGACATATTCAATCTAGAAAAACAGTTCTGTTGTCTGCTAACTTTAAAATTTTGCGTTTGAACTACAAATTATTACCTGAATTAACTGTATATCTACAAAGATTACTGACAATGTAATATTTGATTACATTTAACAGGAAGAGAAACACGTCAATCTAAAATTTGAAACTGAACAAAAAGTCTTAAATTTTGAATAATTCAAGATTTATGCTAATTCAAGGTTGTTGTTTTCAAGGTTGTTCAAGATTTATGCTGAACATCACTTGCCAGTATCTTGGCATTCATTCAGTTCTGCTAAATAAGAATATAGCACCATGCTCTAAACGTATCGTATAGTTAGAGATGGAGGAGAATTTCAATAAGGACAGATCACAAAAGCTTTCTCTATTAACTGGAAAAATATATTTTATAAAATATGACATCATGAAATGACCTTCCTTACCTTCCCCCCAAAACTCATTAATTTTCTCTTTATTTCTGCTCTTACGAAATTGATTTTGCAGGATATTTATAGAAATAGTTTTTGAAAGTTAAAATATGTAATGCTTAAGTTAATTGTACAATTTTTAAGGAAGTACCAATTCAAAGTTTCGTAAGACTTTCGAATTAGAGACCTTTTCTTGGTTGCGATATGTATGCTATAATACTGTTGTTGTCATAAATTATTCCATTTGCAAATGATATAAATTTGTTACAGAAATTATAAAGAATCGAAAAATGGAACTTCAGACGAAGAGGTGTAGGCAAAGTTTCTTATTTAAATATTTGAAGAAGACGGAGAAAATCAAACCTATATTTCACATATGCAGTTTTTTTAATGACACTGTAATAAATAAATAATAAAAATATTGAATAGTAACAATTGTTAAATATTTTCAGAAGTTAATAGTTGTAATCGAAACACGTGAATTTAAATCTGGAAACTAAAGCGAAATTCAATCTTGCATTCATCAAAGAAACTTTAAGAAATCTGCAATGAATTTTTGTACCTCTTATTTTAGATTATTTCTTTGTGTGTACGTGTAAAATAAAGAAAGGCATAATTTCAGTATCGCGTGTAAATTGCAATAAGCATTGCTGAGCATCAGAAATCACTTAAACACATGCACCATAGCATAAAAAACTGAAGTTTTCCATTCTTTTATGCATTCTTCAGCGTCAAATTTAATGCTGCAGAATGCATTTCTATTTGATGCGATAAATGCACCGCATGCAGTTAGGGAAAAATTTGGCCACTTTTCCACGTTTGAGCAGGGTAGGAGGTAAGCACCCTTTGACCTCTTTTAAGACCAGATGAGTCAAAGAATATGTATTGTTCTTTGGTTGAGTTGCGTCCTCACCCCACACATTTTCTTTTCTCTTCGCCGTTTCTAATATACGATAAATATTTCCGGACAAGGCTTAAAGAAATAAAAGCTAGAGAATCACTTATATTTTGAGAAATATCTTACTGATGTGTATATAATGCTGTGAATATTATTCTGCATGTGTTCAATGTTATTATTTAACTACTTAATCACATTTGCGAGTAGTATTATTCTCAAACCATGTCATCAAATCTGTCCTATGTATATTAATTTAGATACCAATACATGTTTTATTCTTATTAATACAATCACATGTACTACTTTATTCAGTTAACACTCTTTACTCTGAAAATACTCTTTGGACATTCAACTATTAAATGCAGATGTAATTTTATCTCATGATTTCGAGGCTAATGCCAAATGTATTCTTCTGATATGCTATCATTATTTGCAATATATTATCATTCATCTTCTGGTTTGACGAAATAAACACTTCTGAATACAGCGAGTCTCTTTTCAAGTTAAGGTTTTGAAACCGCAATGAAATGGTTTCGCATTTTGCCGCTAGCGTCACAATTGTAATTGAAGCAACATCTGCGTCCTTATAATACAGCGAACGAAATAAATTGGAGTAATTAGGTCAAGTCCCTTCTAATGCTTTAAGCAATTGATTAGCGGATTGTGCTTCGTTCTGAGAACTAAATTCGAGAATTACTGCGCCTTAAATAACAGTTTTAGTTCTCTTGCTTACCCTCATTATTATTTTAAAGTAAATTCGTGTTTAATGCTTCGTTCTCGGCTTCAATTACTGTTTATCTTGGACAAACTTCATCTGAAATTCTTCAGCGTCACAATACACTGACGCCAGAGAATTCGTTTGAGTTTCATAAAAATCCAGAAACAGTTTATTCGTCTAATTAACGCCCCTATTTCACCCCAAAAATAAAAAAGTTATAGTCTTACAAGCTCATTTCATTGTAACTAATAATGTTTCATTCACTTTTTGAGAATATATACATTTCTAATTATTCAATTTTTATGAATGTGTTTGCCAATCGTTTCAAGAAAATAATTCAGTTTTGTGAAAGCAAGTGAAACTTTTAAAAAATAAGTAAACAGCTGAAAGTAATAATTAAAATATTTTTTCTTCTAAAGAATAAGAATCTGCATTTGATTGCTTCTGCGTTGATCGCTTTCGAAACCTACAAAGTTTTGTTCAGAATTTAAGGCTGCTTTTTTTACCTAAGTCTAAATTTTACTTTGGCATGTTTCACTTGTAATTGAAAAACCTTTATTTATATCAGCTAAGCCAAAGTTTCATTCTTTTTCATTTGCTTTAAAAAAAAATTAAATTATTTGAAAAAAATTAAATTATTTAAAAAAAATATTTAAAAAAAAGGTAAATAAAAATTATGTAAAATTTATTCTTCTTAAAGCTGAACAAAATTGTAATTGCTTCGCAGAAATTATCTTGTTCCTCTTTAAAAAATGAAAATCTACTTTTTCCGAAGTGCCCACCAACGGTCGAGCGATAAAGTCGCTGAACACTGATAGTTTGGGGTTTGAATCCCTGTGAACTGGCTGGCTGCATGGCCATTTTCGTGGTGTTCTTCATGCGTAACCTGTTTACGATCCAGTTTCTCTTAGAAAGTCCTCTAAGAAGGCATCCTTTTCCTTAGGTAGATAGCTGTTGAGTGCTTTGTTATAATTAAATAAACTAAACTTTCGCCAAAAGGTGCAACTATTAATAATATTGCGTAATACTAATCGCATTGCTCCAGAATTAGAATATCTTGTAGAGACATTAGGTATTTTTTTGAAAGTAGGAGTGATAAAAAATAAGCAACACCCTCGCCTGGAATCGAACCACGGACCTCTGGAATACATGTCCAGCGTGCACACTACGAAGGCATGCTAAGAAGGCGAGAGAAATACCTTATATACTCAACCTTTTAAAGGCCGACTGGGGTTTTTAGTTCACCCAGTCGCCAAATCCTGGTTGTTGAGAATCATCATCTACCACCCTTTTTAGTTCGGGTGTCACTGTAGAGTCATTAGGTTATTGTTAAAGCAGGGATGATAAAAATTGAGCAAAGCCTTCGCGTGGAATCGAATCACGAACCTCTGGAATGCTCGTCCAGCGTGCTGACCACTACACTACGAAAGCATGCTAAGAAGGCGGGAGAAATACTTTATAATCTGTTTCCGTCAAAATTGAAAGTGATTAACAGAAGGCGGGAATAAGCAATATAAAAACAAGCTAATTTCATGTAACTGAAGTATGATGGAAATTCATAAATAGATGCAAATGGAAATTTTTACAGCTAAACATGAGTTTACTGTCCATTTTCATAGAATTTCGAAAGAATTTATATATTTTATGTAAATTTTACAAATACGAATATAACCCATAATTTAACAAGCGAAGAAGCCAAGTAAAATGTCATGAAACTTGTTCTTGTGATTCTTTGTCTTTACGAATCTATTTCGTACTGTAATTGTCATTTCTAAGTGCTTTATGCTATCTGTACTTTGGTTTGATACTCGAGGCATAAATAACACGACAAGACAACTTAAATTAAAAATTAAAATTATGTGTTTAGAGATTTCCAATATTTTATTAACTGTGAATCACAGATTGGCGAAAATGCATATAAATTCCAGATTTCAGGAAAGAAAATTGTCGAAAAAGGTAAACTTTTAATTTTTGCAGTTGATTTCCGTTTACTAATTACATTGCTTAGTAAATTTCGTTTGTTTTAATAAGATTTTGCTTATATTAAAAAAAGTATTGTATTTAATTACGAGATTTTTCTGAAATGAAACAGATTTCATTGAAATGAATATAGTTACAGTAATGTCCATTCAATCAGATTTCTTCCTATATTTACTTCTTTGTTATGTTGTCAAATGGTTTGATTATTACAGCAGCAAAATCAAAATATTGAGGTAGGTAACTTGGTCACATCAGTAGAATAAATATATTGAGAAATTTATTTGCGATTTTTCTTTACTTCATTTTATTAATACATTAGTAGCACATATTGTCAGTTAATATTTACTTACGACTTTTATTTAACACTGAAAGCATATCTCAGAAATTGTTGAATTAATTGGAAATACTTATATTTACAACTAATCTAATTAATCAAAAGAATGAGTTAATTTACATAAATTAATCAATACGTTTAATGGTTTTTTGATATTTAAAATCCTTCAGAAAAAATTTAAGTATAAATGGTAGACACTATTTTTAAAATATTTTTTATTCTTTAAATATAAATGCCACTTGATTTTATCCAAATATCTTAATGTAAATATTTAT
Organism: Stegodyphus dumicola; assembly: GCF_044657685.1. Taxonomy (NCBI): domain Eukaryota; kingdom Metazoa; phylum Arthropoda; class Arachnida; order Araneae; family Eresidae; genus Stegodyphus; species Stegodyphus dumicola. The sequence goes on from NC_140776.1 coordinate 45,774,086, forward strand.
TTGGCAGTGAAAAATTAAGTTCCATTGATAGGGAAGGCAATTTATATCAAAGAATTAGAAGAAATAATTTTCATAAGAATTATGTACACTGCGAAAAAAAAAGGGACAGTTCTATATCTCCCGTTCTACTGGGCCGATTGACGAAATTCCACTTGAGGTTTTCATGTCTCGAAAGCTCGACTTAGAATATGTATTAGATTTATATATAGCATTGTTCTAAAATAGGTATTTTGTCACAAAAACGAACTTTTTCTGAAATGACATGCCAAGCTTTTTACATATTTCAAGTCTACGACTCAAATCACGCAGAACTGCCAAGTTTTGTAATAATCGCACGAATGGTTTTTAAAAAATTAGCTCTCAAAATTTTAGCTTCTCAGTGTTAATTGAGTTTTGTACATATTTATAAATATCTCTGTTTTAATCAAATTTATTTGATTCTTCCTTTCACATTTCGAAATTTAGTTTCATTCCATATAACATTCGCCCATTTTTTATGATTTATTTTTAAAACTTGTAATTTAAAATAATTTTTATAAATTTTTCGAAAAGCATTTTGAATTATAACCTATAAACTTTTTACCATTACCTTAAAGTGTGTGTATTTCTAAGCATACCTGCAAAAAATTAGAGTTTTTATATACAAAATTTCCTAAGATATACGGGAATTTACATTTTGGCACGTTTAGAAATTTGGCGAATTTATTATAAGCGATAATAACGAAAATGTGGTGTACGCACTTTATTAAAATTATTTGAAAGTATGAACGATGACTCCCACCCCGCTCTTGCACAAAGAAAAAAGGCAAAGGAAAACAGGTTACTGTAAATTAAGAAGTTCGCCATGTGAATTATTCTTGGCGCAAACTGAAATACATTCATCAAGTTAAAGTTTTAAATTTCTCACCAAAAATTACAAAATTTAATATCTAGGCGTAATTTAGGTCGTAGAATCGAAATATGAAAAACATTAGTATGTTATTTCAGAAAAAGACCCATTTTATGTCAAAATATCTATGTTAGAGCAATGCTATATATAATCTAATATATATCCTATGTCGCGCTTTCGAGATATGAAAAACGCTATTTGAATTTCGTCAATCGGCCCAGTAAGAACGAGAGATATGTTCTATTTTTTTTTCTTTCGTAGTGTACATGTAAATACAGGTATACAATTTCTTTTATTTCTTTGATTGTCTGTTAGATGTGAAAGCTTTCTTCCGAAGATTTATTATCAGTCTTTCGATATGCAATAAACCTCTTTGGAAAAAATAAGCAGTATTTTTTTAAATTTGTTACCACGTGCTTAAATTTGCTATACGTAAAATATTTTAACGGAGAAAAAAGGTTAAGAGATCTTAAATTAGGTTACCAAACTCATTTTTCTTTTACGTCTTTAGTGGCTAAAAGAAAGTAAAACATTTTTGCACATTTTTCTCTCCCCTGAACTGGAGCAAATGAGAAACTTCTTTTACCTCATCAGTCTTGAGTAAAACGTTTCCTTAGTTTTAATAATGAGCAAGACGGAGAGGAAAATGCAGTGAAGCAATTAGCTAATTACGAAATTCTAGACGAAATATTTTCGATTACTGTACTAAATGGATTATTTTTATTATGAATAAAGTAAAAATTACGCAATAATATGTTTTAATTAAAGCAGATAATTAGAAAAATTATGAGGTTGTAAAAAATCTGTATTTTACTTAATACCTTTCTTTTAAATAAGTTAGAACATAAAACTTTTCTAAAAAGAAATAATGGGAACAAATAACAAATAACACAAGCCTTAGTTACCGAATTGGTTAAGTAAGTTAAAGTTCACAAAGGGAAAATTTTTAACAATTCTCGTACCAAGTTATTATTATATTTTTAAAAATTTTCTCACTTCAAGTATGTTATGACAAATCTAATAGAGATCGATATGAAATGATATAAATTAGCGTAAATGAGTAGAAACAGAGATAAAAATAGCAACTATACTGAAAAAAACATGATGAAGTCTGAATGAAGTTACATATACGCATCATCACATTGCACTTCAGGTAGATCCAAAATCACTTTTAGTGTCCCATGTTTGTGAACTGACTCACGTTCCTGAAAGAAAAATCTGGCAGTATCTTGTGGAAACATTACATTTACCAAATAGCTGTAAATTTCTCAGTGTCTCAAAAATTCCGTTGTTAAAGGAAAACATTAAATGGATGTCTTGTGCCGTTTCCTTCCATTTTATAGGTTCTGGTATAAATTAAAGTACTTGTTCTCTTGTAATTTTTATCCTTCTTTCTTGTTTTTAATTTTTCTAGTCTTTTTTTTTTTTTTTTTTTTTTTTCCAGGTTACTTTCTTTTTTCCTGAGTATTTCGTTTTTCTGTATTCCCTTAAATCTATTTATGAGATTTCCCTTTAAACTTGCTGTTTGTACTTATGTTCCATTTACAACTTTTCTCGTTTGTGCTAAGAATGATATATTTTATTTTCTTGCAGGTGTTATTTTAAATCTGATAATGGATAACTGCTTTTGCCTAGAAACTTTTTTTTTGTGCACCTCGTAGCATTTCAAATTCAATTTTATTTTGTCCTCCAGTGGAGCATTTTGTTTTACATCAGTTTCTGTCAGTTTTGAGAATGCCATTCAATCAGTTTGCGACTAACCAGTTTCCTTATCTTTTACGATAAATTGTACGAATATTTTTATAAATTATATTATAAGAGATAACATATGTTGATTTGTAGTAGAATTAACTTCTGATTTAAAACAAAGTGAATTTAATTTAATGTTATAATAAAGTTCATTTAATAAACTAATTCGTTGGAATAATTGATGATAACACTTGATGAAGAATCAAAACACAATTTATTCGCCACTATTACATAAGACAGTTCCAAAGACACGTTACAGTTTTCGAAAAAGTACAACAAACACGCTGAAACAATCAGAAACACAGCCTTCAGGTTATCAGGCTATAACGGTGAAGACAGCTTCACGGCAAAGGACTAAAGTACAGATCCCGACTCGGTCGATCGCTCTCAAGCTAATCTCTGAACTCAAGTCACTACTACTAAGCTCAAGATACTGCTACTGAACACAATATACTACTCTCTTCGCGTACAGGTAGAATATATGTAGCTTTAACCTACCTTCGAGAACATTCCTGCGGAAAACCGATAAGAATGCGTTCTAGAATGTTCTCGCGCCGTCTACGGCGTGAACTGTCCCCAAATGGACGATTTCGCGCCAAATATGGCAACTCTGACTTTTCGTGTAATTTCTGGCAACCCTAACCTCGTTTTGCGGGGAAGCTATCTAACTCCAGCTGTACATTTGGCAACAATACTGAACGAATCACAGTGATCTTAAATGAATGAACGAATATTACATAATTTCCAGAAAAGCAAGATTTGTTTTTATTTGGATATCACTTGAAACTTAAACGGGTTAAACTTATTTTTCTTATAAATTCGCTGCCTTCTTTTTGAAAATTTGCAAAAACGCTGAGACACATGTAATAACAAATAACATTTCCATTGTAAGATACTTATTTTGAAAAAGGGTAATCATTTTTATTGAATTTGTTAATTTTTGAAATCATTTATTTTATTACAATGTGAAAACCAGTATTTTTAAGAACTTTTTTGGCACTTCCTCATTATTCATTCCTTCACAAAAATTTGCCAGTTCATTGACGACTTTGTGAACTGAATTCATTGATGACTTTGTGAATTGAAGAAAATCGTTTGTCTTGTTATCTTTAAGGTTTGTAAGTACTTGATTTGTTCATAAATGATTATGAAGTAGATGTTAAAGTAATTACTCTAGGAAACCAAATTACTGTATTGGACGGACCGAATCACTAGTTGGCCGAAAAAAAGTAATCAGCAAAATGAGAATTAAATGCAAAGCGCGTAAATTGAACGTGTACTCAGATACGTCTCTAAGTACGCGCAATTAAGGGTTTGCTATTGCAGTGCGTATACTAAAAATAAGACAAAAGCACAGCAATTGAATTTAATGTTAAAAGTGAAGATGCGCATAAAGTGAAGGTACGTTTTTTATATTTCAATAGTTTAAATATGATCTAATCGTGAAGATTCTAGAGCAAAGATTAGGTAGATTTTGAATCTAAAATTATTCCTTAACCTGAAATTTAAGTTTTTAAGAAACAAATTATTGCGTATTTTACAAAATAGGATAATAGATTTAATAATAATGCCTGAGAAGGAAATTACAGTTTGATTATTTTATCTAAGTCAACATTTTGTGTCATGATGATATTCGTAACAACAAATCTAAATTAATTTAAAGACCATATAGGTTTTGAAGTAACACATTAATCTCATTATGATTGAGGAAACGCAGAGGACGAAATTTATACTAATGACAACTCCATAATTAACTTCAGATTCTGTTATACATTGCTACAGTTAAAATAATTCAGTCTACCCCAATTCAAGACATTCCCAATGAAAGAGCTTCCTTACCCGCAACTGTGCATTTTCATGTTTCATACAGACACTTCTTATATTCCAGGAGTCAAGCCTTTGTACACGACGTTTTCAGCTGTTTATACCAGCTCTTAAACTAATCGGTTAATTTAAAAAAAAAAAAAAAAAAAAAAAAAAAATTGTTCTGCGAAAAGACTTAATTTGCGTAAATTTAGTATAATCAAGATATAATGTCATTTGTCAGAGAAGTAAGAAAAAAAGAGAAGAGGAATTGAAGAGAATTTTACTAACAAGGAATGAAAAAAAAAGGATTTTTTCAATTACCAGAAATTGCATTCTATCTCTTTATTTCAATCAGCAGTCAATCATAAGCTCCGACAAATGGGGGAAACAACCTGAAAACTTTCAGATTTTATATTACGCCCAAGGGGGCTTTTTTTAACGTTTTGTGTTTTACCGTTATTTATTAAATATCATGTTCATTGCACTTAAATTATAAAATTCAATTAAACAATAATATCGCAAAACAATTTTAAAATGAGCATATTTTTAGAATTTCCAATACACAGTCTCGCGCGTTGAAGATATTTTTTTTTCCCTGTACAGAGTTGCCATTGCTCGCTTTGAAATCGTTGAGTTTCTTCATAAAAGACCCATAAATGCTTTATAAAATATGAAATAGATAATAAAACAAATTCCAACTTCGGGCTTCCAGATGCCTATACTCGGGTGGCGACGTACGTTATTCAAAATTGCATGGCTCTAGGTGCCGTTGTTTTATAACAATGCGAGAAACATAAATATATTTATGCAGATTTTTCATTATTAAATTTCTTTAAATATAATACAGGGCGATAATATTTGTTGGCAACAATTCGAAAAGTGATTCAGGCTTTTAAAGTGTTCGACGCAAAATGCCCAAACGAAATTAATAGCCCTTCTGGCCTAATACGTTTTGGGATAGAAAGAGGAAAAGAAAAAGAAATCTATACCATAATTAAATTTTTTAATAAAAATATTTATTTTATTAAATTTGTTTGTTTTACGGTTGATATTTAAGTTACATTCTAAAGCAATCGAAACGAGAGAAAAATGCATATATGGTAATAATTGTTATTTGATACGAATTCCCAGTGTTTGCAATATCCTTTCCAGTATTTCAGTGTCTTTAAAATTTTATTGCTTGTGTTCAGGGGCATACGAAATGCAAGACCCATTACAGTTGTGAGGATTAGACTTTCTCGATAAAACAGAAAAGATTCCTTTATGGCAGCTATGGGTCTTCCAATATATATAACGAACGAGACTGTACTGAAACGAATAAGAATCCTTTGTAGAATTTATGGATGGCTATAATGTTTTATATTGCATTTTGCTCCACTAGTTGTAAGTACGGACAGTTTTGGAAAGTAAGATAAATGTGTCTTCACAATAATATGATACTACATTTTGTCGATAGAGTTTTATTTGGCGTAAGTAGAGCATAATACACAGTGTTCTTTTTTATAATTGTAGAATGTTGAAAATTCTAGAAAAAAGCTATCTAAATGAAGCAGTTTATCTAAAAACGTTTGAATTTTTGCAAATATAGTTATAGCTTTGCTCAAAATGCGTGTTTACAAAACAATTTCAAAAATCAAAATTTTTGAAAAAGGTACACGTTTTTATTTAAAATTATCGGTTATAAAATGCAGTATCAAGGAAATACGAATTTTCTGACTAATATTTTTGCAAGAACTTGTTGATAACCATTTAAAGTTTTACTAAATTTCTCCAATAATAATAATAATAAAATTATTTTTTCTATCTTGCATATTGAAATGTTAGCTAAATTTCCTACTGAAAAGAAAAAAATCAGCTTCATGAATATAAATAATGCATTTTATCCTGTAGGGAAGAAATTTCGTGTTTTGTATTTTTCTGATTACAAGTAGTTCCATGGCAAGTTTAAAACATAAACGAAATTATTAATAGCAAGTTTCCATATTCACTTTTGTAACATATAATGCAACTATAATTGTTATTGTAATATATATATTGAGGTACTGTAATATATATATATATATATATATATATATATGTATACAATCTATCTGAACAATAATTATTACCGCTTTTGTCATTTTATCAATTTATTAGTTCAAAGGAGCGTTAGCCCAGAACAGCTATTAGCCTCGAAACAGCATTTTCCATCGAATCATTAAAAGCGTTGAATCACTTTTCAGATTGTCGCCACCAAATATTATCGCCCTGTATTATATATAAAGAAATCAAATAATGAAGATTCTGCAAGAATGTATGTATTTTTCTCGAAGTGTGTAAAACAACGGTACCTAGAGCCATCAAATTTTGAATAACATAGTCCTACACCCGAATGACGGTACTTGGAAGCCTGAATTTTGGTTTTTGAAATTGTTTTGTTAGGTATTTCGTAAAACGTTAAAAAATTTTTGATTAAAAAACTCAACGCTTTGAAAGCGAGCAGTGGCAATACTGTGTGAAATAAAACATTTTTATTTCTAGCATACGGGGCTGTCTAGCGGAAATTCTAAAGATATGCTGTTCCTAAATAATTTTAACCCAAAGGAGCGTTAGCTCAAATGCTCTCGAAACGTGCATGTATGTGCAAATGAAAACAAGAAACGCCCCTTCGGGCGTAATGTAAAATCTGAAAGCTTTCAGAATTTTTTTTTCATTTTATATTATCTCAAAGAATTTTCAAGAGCGGGGTTATCTGGATTACAGCAAAGTACTTAAGAACTATTTGCGTAAAGGAATGAATTGCTTCCTGGAGGACATTTAAATAGAAAATGACTCCTATTCACTTTGCACTTGGAGAAGCCATGGAACCTTCTAATCAGGGGTTTGAACCGAACTACTAGTATTTCGCTAATTATGATGGTTAGTAAGACTTAAATAATTTCTGAATTTGCCTAACTAAGCATAACTCTCAGTTTTAATTTTATTGCTATCGTTATTTTACCTCTACCTTGCTTTTCTACAGATAAAATACTGTTTGCTTTAGAATGCTGATTTCGAATGTTCTGCATCTTGTATATTAGAGCTATATTCTTTAATTGTTGATGTAATACCTTGAAAGTATTCTGTTTGTATTAGCTACATAACCGTATAAAATCACAATATATTTTATTTACAACAGTCTACCATAGTTCACATTAATGAAAGTATTTGTTTGATTTTGTGACACATATTATTTAAGTTTTACTAACAGTCAACTATGTTAATTCCTTTTATGGATGCCTTGGCTCGTCGCATTGCTTGCTCAGCCCAGAAGTTTATTGCTTGTTCAAACCTGAAACCACCTTTGTAGACTAAAACAAGAATATTATCTTAACTGAGAGCTCGGTGGAAACCGTTGCGTTGCACTTGTTGAAAGGGTAGTTGCTAAGTTTACAACCGCTAAAGGTTAGCCCAATTTTGTAAACGTTAGAACGTTGATTGGCTATCCATCGATCAGAAAGGCATCGTAACTCTGAATAGGTTTATCTCTTTAATCGCATCGTAATTTAATCACACCTTAGCAACAAGTTACTGTATAGTCGACGAAAATCATTAATTTCGTCATTATGTTTTTGCTGCATTACAGTAATTAATGGTTAAGAAAGCCCTGTGTCAGATTATACTTTTGCCTTTCATCCTGTCAATTTAAAGTTAAGTATTAATTCAAAGTTAAGCACAAAGACGATAATTCATCAACAATTAGAGATAACGTTTTAAGATCAGCCGTTAGGACACCAAAAGCACTTACGTATTTTAACAAGCAGCATTGAATTATTTCAACACCTCAGATGTTACAAGTTTTGTTAAAATGTGTTGCTAGATGAGTATAATTATGCCTTAAATTTGACTTTCCGTTCTTAGGAGTACAAAGAGGAATATGAGGACGCATGTACATTTGTGTGAGTAAGTCTGCTTTGTACCGGTATGCATGTTTCCCTAAAAATACAAATGATTAATAGAAATTAAAATTTATATTCATATGAAATTGAAAATTGAATTCTAAATTTCTCATTTTAGTTTATGAATTTTATTACTGTTTTTAATTACTGTTTAGATGATATTCTGCATTTCAGTTTGAAACAAACTCCGTTTTCATTTCAGTTTATTATTTAGAAGTCATACATTTTCATTATCATTGGTTATATTTTCTTTTGATAATATATGTTAGAATTTATTTATTTAAAATAGAGCGACGTTTTACATAACGTCACATATTTTGTTTACTGTTGTTAACATTAGAACTGTGATTCATGAACGTCTAGGACACCGACAGATCGGTTCACTAGCACATTTTACAAACAAAAAAATGTCTTAGATGACATACAATGTCTACAGGTACGAACAAGTAGGCCGATAACAAATGATATTTTAAAATGCAGCTAATGCCGTAGAAGAAACTATCTTTAAAAGGAGAGGGAAGGGAAGATTTTCCTAGTTATTTGATCACGAGACTGGTGCAAAATGTAATAAATTGCAAAGGCTCCTTGAACATTATCCTGCTAAGCCGTAGCATAAATATTTGCAATGAGCATTCCAATTCTTGATTTAGGAACGTTTGAAAACAGATAGAAACCAATCACAGACGGCAAATTTTTAATGAAAGGCTCAAGGTCCTCTAGTAAAGAGGAGTAGTGATAAGAAAAAGAGAAAAGAGAAATATCATAGAAAGGCGATATTTGATATTTTTACGAAATAGGATTTTCCTTTCAAACAATAACATTTTGCGCATTGGGCTTCTTAAGCGTTTTCTACTTACGCCGTCCACTTTATAGAGATATGGTAAGATTTAATTCAATATTTCTTATTTTTTATACCTTTAGTATTGAGTTGAATATTGTGTATATTTCAGAATTGTATAAGTGTTAGGTTTAATGAGTTCCAATGGTTTTGCACAAAAGTATTTTTTTTCACAAATGAATTAAGTATCCCAAATAATCACTTAGAAAAGTACTCTTTTTAAGCAATCATATGGGATTAAGAAACGGATTAATTTATTTTACATTAATTTCTACAGGAAAAACTGTTTCATATTATGAATCATTCAGATGAAAAACTACCTGAAAAACAAATTAAGCACATGAACCAAGATTTCACTGCATTTTGCAATAATGTGGCATTGCAAAGCAAATAAAGAAGTAAAATATTGTTACGTTATTTTCTTCCTTTGCGTTCGTACGGGGTTCGTAGATTTGGAGTGAATAATGACGACACTTGATGAAGTATCGAAACATACTTTTATTTGGCCAATATTAATCAGGAGAGCTCCAAAGTCACTTTTACAGTCGTCGATGAAATACTATAAACACTCTGACACGATCAGCGACACAGCCTTCAGGTTATCAGGCTATCACGGGAGAGACAGCTTCACGGCAAAGCACTAGAGTACAGCTCTCGACTCTGCTTGTCGTTCTCGGAACTCCACGTACTCTCGAGACTCTCCACGCCACAACTCGCGATTCACTCGACGGCACACAAGAGTATAGCTCTCCACTCAGCACAGTCTAAGACAAAACTCAGCGATGCACTGATTCGCGGTGCACTAAAAGAATATATCGATGCACTCGACGACCAACTCGGCGCTAGACTTCGAGAAACTCGCTCAATGACTGACTTTCAACTCGCAAGACGAGGCACACACACTCTGAGACACACTAACTGACTGCGGGCCCGCAGGGTTTATATAGGTTTTGACTGGTGTTCGAGAACATTCTGAGCTAAACCGGTAAGAATTCGTTCCAGAAGGTTTTCCAACCGTCCATGGCATATCGCCAATTTTATCGTCAAATTGGCGATTTCTCGCCAAATATGGCAACCATGTCTTACCTTGCCATTTTATGGCAACCCTAAAACTGCTTTGCGGGGAACCATCTTACCGCACCTGTACGTTTCGTAACAATATGTATCTATTCATTTTGTAGCTTCTAAAACCGTTTTTATCTCTTTCTTATTCAATTCAAAGAAAATACGAAATGATCTTAAATTTTGTGTTATTTATAAAGGTTATTAGAATGGTGCCATGGTATGGTATTTCATCAAGCTATTTAATTGCTTGATGAATTGTAAAATCAAAAATAATTAAGTTTTCGCGCTCATAAATGCAAAGCATTTCCATGTCCTGTTTTTAAACGGTGTGTTTATATATTAATTGTAATTCGTTCGTTATATATTTTGATTAGCTATCGTGAAATTCGAGATAGCATTGCTTATTTCTCACGCTTTCAATATTGAATTCTATGATCTATAATACAATATCTTAGTGGCAATAATTTTCCAAGTTTTACCTTTGGTATTCATTTTAACTGAACAGTTTCTACATTTGGAGAAAAAAATAAGCTGTCCTTATTTATGGGCAACTCGTCTTCCCAACGAAAGAAATATACTCTTCTGACACTAGAAACTCTCCGAGTCTTTTCATTTCAACTCAAAGAAAAAGGTTCACTTTTTACAAGCAGACCTTTTCTTGCATCTCTTATTCTAATACTGTTTATCAAAATGGTAATTATGTTATATGTAAGCAAATAAACCATTAAGGTTTCAAAAAGTCAACATGTATTTTAACACACAAAAATCAACAGATCTTCATTTCCATTTCACAAAGTAGTATTTCAAAACGAGCAAAACTTTAATGTTTCAAGCTGAGTTTATTTTGGTTAACATAACCACACGGTACACTTTCAGAAACGTTGCAAAAAGGAAGCCACTTTTTTAAATAGTAAGCTCTCTTTTATAAATGCAACAAAGATAATTTCATATTTAAGAAACTAAGTTTAACACAAAATATTATGAAAAATTTATCGACAAAATAATAGCATATCCAAGCAAAAGTAGAAAAGTTGGAAAAAAAAAGAGTTAAAATATTTCTGCCGATACAGTTAAGAAATACAGAATGATAATTTAGTCTTGCATTATAGAGCCAAATAGGAAAAGAAAAATAAATTAATCTTGCAAATAGAACCAAATATTTACTCTCATAAAAATATTTTCAAGTTCAAATAATTTATGTTGCTTTTATGTGAACTTACGTTTTGCGTGTTATTGTTACAAGAATAATCTGAATTTCATTAGTATTTCTTAGTATCCTGAAACATCGATGATTCGTTTCGAACAGTAGGGAGTTCAATAGAGGACAATGTATGACACCGATAACAGTCACGATAGGAGTCAAGTAACATAACATATTTTAACTCCATTTTTAGTACTTGCAAAAAATTATATTGACATAATCAAAATGCTTTTACCACTACTATCATATCATTGACATCTTATGACTATCGAAATTTTGTCTAAGAGACATTAAAATTTTAGTTTTAAGTTGTTTTTTTACCCTTTTTGGAATCGACGAGAGAATAATTATAGTCATCCATTTGAGCATTTCATCCCATTAGCGTAGAATGAACACCCACCATCTGAGGCCGGAGAGGAGAATCCAGTGATCTTCAGATTCGGATGTTAGCTTTTTTGGTTAGGGATAACGTATCATTAAATGGAACCTAATGTAATGGAACATATTTCTAGATTTAACTACTTTAAAATTTTCTTTCTTTTGAGCGCCATGCTCACGATTTTGAGTTTAATTAGGTAGCATATCAATTACTCTAATAACTCAAGTTTATTTTTTATTATCAGTTTGTTATGTAAATGATAACTGGATGTACAGAAACCTTAATTTGATTTATGAGACCTGTACGAAAATATTCTTCGAAATTTTTGTTTTAATTTATTTATCGTTATCGTTTTATTTGCCCAAAGGAGCAATTTGCCCAGAAGGAATTTCGTTTTAGAATTTTGCGTATATAAAATGGAGTTTCACTTTTCAAATTGTTGCCACCAAATATTAGAATCCTGCATTATATTTAAAGAAAATAATTAATGAAGAAGCTGTATGAATGTACATATGTTTCTTGCATTGTGTAAAAACAACGGTACCTAGAGACATCAAATTTTGAATAACGAAAACCTCCACTCGAATACGGGCCAGCGAGAGACTGTATATAGGAAATCCTAAGGCTATGCTATTTTTAAATGTTTTGTTATATTGCTGTTGAATTGAATTTTATGTGGTTTAACTGCAAAGAACATGATATTTAATAAATAAAGGAAACACACAAAACGTTATAAAAACGTCTCTTTGGGCGTAATATAAAATCTGAAAGCCGTCAGATTTTCATCTATTTATTTATTTATCATCGGTTTATTGATATTTTAAAAATAATACCAGCACTTAAAATGCTAATGTTAATTTAATATGAATAATTTTGAATTTGTTATATTAGCGTTATTACTTATGAACGATTATTTAATTATGGTCTTTCATACTCAGACAATGCGATAATGTGAATCAATTATGTTAAGCCACATATTCAGAGATAATTTCTTCTTTTAGTGATTTAACTGAGATGGGTCAACTTTCATTATGATAATTTTGTTAATATAATATATTATACTTTTAAACAGTTTTAAAATTTTTTTGAAAATATTAAAACTGAATTGAAATTCTCTATATATTCAAAATACAGAAATTTTATTGACCATATTAAGCACAGTATCGACTTTTTAATGTGGTAACTTGTGTATGATAATATAAAATTTTAAATGCTTCCCATACTAAGATACTCTTTTTAAATACAGTTTTTTGCATTTATTTAAAATATTCCTCTGAAAATACATCCTTATTATCTAGTAGATTTACAATGTTTTCATATAATTGCTTCTGTCGTCGATGAGTTGACTGGTGGTATATAAACAGTCAGAGTGATGCTAACTGCATATTCAGGTCATATAATCATATCTAATACTAATTCTGTATTGTACCAGGTTTTAAAACTAACAATATCACTGCTATGAGGGTCTTCTATTGTAAAATATACGACTAATCAGACCTGAAGCTAAATTTCGGATAATAATCTTTTTTTTCTTTCCTATTTCCTCACTTTGGAAGACTGAAAAGTTCTTCCGAAATGCTTGATTATTTCTTCAATGGATTTGTAAATGTTATTACTAATACCAGGACGTCCGACTTAAATGCTATTTTTTATTGATTTTTAATGAAATTAAAACAGCAACAATTCTTTTTCAATAATCCTCCTGATAATTACTATTGATATATATGATGACATCGCAGAAATAATTTTTAATATTCTTCAGTACGACGGTTTAACTTCTTATCACGGATTTTATAATCTGTCATCATTATTAAAGAATGAATTTTAATTTTACAAGCAGTAAACTGGTCACGAAAGTTGTCTTTTTTTCTTATTGGAAAATCAAATCATATTTCTTGATGTCTTTTAGTAAGCTTTGTTTCTTACTTTGAATGGAGAGAAAGGAACTGCCTTTCTTGCAAAACAAAATTTACTTGAACAATATATACTGAGTTATTTTATGAAGTCTCTACATCTGTAGGAGTGAAAACCGTCCCAGATCGCAAATTCTTTCGATTTATTGACATGAGTGTACACCGTCTGTCCGAAACATTCCGAGAATGATATTTCTTTTTGGCATATAAACGATGTCAGTAATGTAACTGCTGTGGCTAACACCACCGTAAATTGCCAGTTTTACAGATCGGATGTGTAAGAGCATTTAGCGGGTTGTTCTGAAACAATATAAGGATAAGAATTTCTTCTTTGCTGCATGACAATGCCCCCGCTCACACGGATGTAATTGTAATGCAGTTTTTAGCGAAAAACAAAGTGTGCCATTTCCCGAGCACTCTCCATATTCACCCCAATTCTCGCCGAGTATCTTTTTGCTTTCGAAAATCGAATTTCATAGGAAGATTCAACGCTATGACGACAGAACTAGTATTCAGGCCATGGTGATATGCAAGTTAAATAGCTTCCCAAACAAAGACTTTTCTGACAGTTTCATATAGTTTTATGCGCGTCCTGCGCGTTATATGCAAGTGAGTGGTAGCTATGTAGAAAATACCCGAGGCATTATAACCATCATCTTGGTTTTTGAAAATATTCATTAATCCGGTCTCGAAACTTTTGTGACAGATGGTGTTATACTTTGGGAATCCTTCATTCGTAAGGTAACAGTAGGAATGGTAGTGTAGATGATGGTGTTTGATAGTGCTTACACTTTGTTGACAATAGTTTTCTATAAATATTGAGATGCTGATAGTATAAAAGCATAGATATCTGAAAGTACTTACTCATTTCAAGAAAGTGGATCTTCGAGTATGTGGCCGAATGAAGTCAAGCTTTTGAATAATATAATTAATTCTGCACTATTAAACTCGTAGTAAGCTGAAGGAAAATGGGATAGGGAATATGAAAAGATTATCCTTCATGTATCAACCATATTTGTTTGAACTTTCTCGTATATGAAATACACACGAGAATCATTTTTATCTTCGGTTCTTTAAGTATTTAAGATTTTGGATTTATTAGTACCCATAATTAACGACTTCTTCTTGTAAAACGACTAACAATATAATAAATTCTGTACAATTAAACTCGTAGTAAGCTGAAGCAAAACAGTGTAAAGAAGATGAAAAGAATATCCTTCATAAATAAATATATCAACCATATTTGTTCTCAACTTCCTCCTACATGAAATATACAAGAGAATTATTTTTACCTTCGGTTAAGTATTTAAGAATACTGATTTCTTAGTATCTATAATTAACTACTTATTCTCGCAAAACTTTGCCATTTTATCCTGGAACTAGCAGCAATGATCGTAAGCTTGACAGAAGGTCAATATTTTTGCACCTGATTTATTATCGGTTTAATAACTAGGCAGAACGAGCACAAATGGGATTCTATTCAGTCACGGCACAGGTCGTTAATAAAATGTGAGACAGTTCTGTAAGTTTTATTATAAACGGAAGATGAGCTGAATCTCCCTTAAATTTTAACAACGCAGTATATTGCATGACTACATCCACTAATACGCGTTGCAGAACATAACCCAACTCTTTACTTAAAAAGCTCTATTCAGTGTATTTTTAACATCACTTTGAAATTTGGACACACTTGATCCGTAAAAATATCTAGTAAAATTTAACACAGTTGTATTTATTTAGTGTTACGTCAAGATAATCCCACGTAAAATCTATCAGTACATATTATTTGGAATATACGCAATTAATTGATAATTTTATGGTTAATTCTTTATCTATATTAAACCCATCAGCAATATAAAAATTTATTAGTATAAGAAATATTCAGATATGTTTAAAATTCATTTTAAGCATCTCATTGGAGTTTTATTATGCACTATATGCTCAGAATGGTTTACTGTGTGTATGCAGATTAAGAGAAAATGTGAAACGCTAACTATTAGCACGTTTAGATAACTTGTTGGCAATCAAGCCTTTTTTGCATTTGCATGACTGTCTTCATTTTCTCAATGATGTTTTTTCTGATACAAAAAAATCGCTGATACCAAGTTACCAAGTAGCCGTTGAAACGCCTATTGCATGTTAATCACTCAGATCGATAACTGTCTTGGAAATACTAAAAACAAAATCTCAGTTAGATGCAATTTGATCTCTATTCGATTTTGTTCCACTGTGCGTCAAAAGCTGGGTAAATGAAATAGACGTTTTAGGGGCTATCGGATTTATTTCCGGAATTTAAAATGAAGCAGTAAAATACAATGCTTTGCAGCAGAAACAAAAATGATTTCTACTTATACAGTAGGAATTTGGTAAATTATGTTAAATCTGTTTAAATTCCGAGGATGAAAATTATATATTAAATAGAGTTAAAATCTTGAAGCTGTGTAAAATATATTGATGCATAAAATGCTGACGCAGTTTTAAAGTATATTTTACTGATAAATATTTTAATTGTTAAATACCCTGAAAATGTAAAAGTTACTTAGCATGTGCAAGCTGGTGATTATCGTACCTCCGTTTTTTAAAAAAGATTCCCAGACTATCGCTATTTATAGTAAGTTTGGTAATAGGAAAAGGAAATGTACTTTAGCAAGTTAAAATACAAATTTTAATTATTAAATAAGTATAATGCTATGCATTAAGAGAATAAAATATTTCTGCAATTTGTTTTTTTTTTTTTTTTTTTTTTTCGTTATTCTTCTTCCGAAGTATACAGCAATCTATTTTAATTAAAAAATATCAGAAAATTGCGGATACTCAGTTTCGTGCAATCGTCGGCAACAGCAGTTATCTAGAAAACGATTTCCGCGTTGTTTTTTCTCTTTAGAAAATTTTCAGCAAAATTCTATATCACTGCGAAAATTTTACCGTAGTTTCTTTTATTTCTGGCGAATTCCACAAGCTTTTATTTTAAAACTAAATTTAAGGCAGAAAATATCGCGATTTGTTTACAAAAACTGTTGAAACTTGGAATAATAGACAAATAGAACGCATACAAAAATGGCGGCGTTGCTTGACTGAAACGGTGGTTATTCGCAGGGTTGCCAGAGTTTAGCATTTTCTGAAATTTGGCTACTTTTACTAAGATGATTGCGATAGTACGTAAGTAAAAAAAAAAAAGATTATTATGAAGAAATTGGTGCATTTTCTTTATAATATAATATATTGTTTATGTATTTTTAAAAAGAGTAAAAAGTGCAGAAAAATAAATTCTAAAAATAAATGAACGGAAATAAAAATTGCAACTGTAATTTAGAATGCATAACATTTGTAGTTTCTCTCAACGCAGACATTTTATAATGCACTGAATGAGATTTTTTAGCCTACTACAGTTAATTTACAAATTCTGATTTCTGAACAAATTTTGCAAAATGTGCTTAAAACATGTTTCCCAGAGATGTGTTAAAGGGAAATAAAAAATGTAATTTTAATTTAGAATACATAATTTTCCACATACCTTTATGGTTCCACTCAATGAAAGCATTTTATGATGCACTGAATGAATTTAGCTTATTATATTTAATTTACAAATGCTGCTTTCTGTAGCTGTTTTAACAAATCCGTTTAAAAGGTTGGAAATGTGTTTACTTTCTCTCATTACAAACTTTTTTTTTTTCCCAATGGCAGATTGTGAACAATTACAAATTTAACTCAAGTCCATTAATCTATACAAGAGCAGATGTGGTGGTCTCTTTATTATGGAGGCACCTAATAGGTGGGCCACCATCGCCTTTCCTATGAAGGGACAGACAGCTACAACAATGCCTTCTTCGAGATTCGAATCCAGGCCCTTCGGCATCGCAGTCAGCTTCTCTGACCACTATACCGACTGGGCGGCTTTCATTACAAACTAGAACTATATAAAAGGCTTTATTTAAAGTATGATCTGCCTTACAATGGATATAAAGAAATTAAAACAAGGAGGAAGAATATATCATGTTTACTAGGTCAATGAAAGTTGACAGGTTTTAAATTCGGAGTAGAACAACATACGAATAAAAATTAGCTTGTTTATAAATTTAAGTTCCCCATTGTATCCACGTTTTCAGCCCTTACTTTCTGCCCTAAATTTCAGAAATTTAATATTATTCCTTAGGAAACTTTATAGTAATTTATAGTAATTATAAATTAATATATTATATAGTATATAGCAATAGTAATAGTAACAATTAATATATATATATTAATTTTTACTATTACTATTTTACTATTACTATAGTAATTTTGTAAATAAGTAGTTATTAAGAGTTCTATAGCAAGTAATTATTCACAAATAATATAATGGATCTCAAGTAACGTTTTAGAAATTCATATCATAAGGAGAAGAAAATAATTATAAGAATATTAGATACGTTAATTGTCATCTGAGACTCTCAAATTTACATTAAAGTAAGCTTTATCAATGTATTAATTCTCTGTTTTTGGTTTGTGGTTAAGGAGTTTCTGTTCCACCTACGTTTTGTGCTTGGAAAATGGAAGGCGAAATTTAATCAGCTACTGAATTTTAAGGGGATGGCCCTGTAAAAGTAGAAGGGAAGCACACGGAGCAAAATTTAATTCTTGTAAGAAAATATTTTGAGAGATGAATTATCCGATAACAAATTATTCGATGAAATAAGCTGGTATAGAGTATTCTGCGAAAGATTTTGATAATTTAATATGAAAACAAAGATTAACAGAAAAGACACGTTTATACAAAATGCTTCCTTTTCGATTTTTAATGATTTCGATGTTTCAGTTCATGTTTGATTCTACTAAAATTCCTGTTCAGTATTTTAGAGCCCTCGGTTCCTGAACAGTGAATCCGGTTTCTATGCCTGTCAGCCGAACTACCTAGACTGTCCCAATGCTGGTGACCTTTATCACCGGAATTTTGCCTAGATAAAGTATACATGACTTATTTTGATGGTCTTCGAATTGGCATTACACAAGAGCAGGAACTCTGATAGAATTAAAAAATCCTCGATTGTTTCATTTGCTGAAGTCAACAAGCAATTATTTCTTTATTAATAATGTGCCAAGTCACTACAAACTGGGTGTTGTGTCATGGCCTTTTTTATAGTTACAAATATCCCCTTCTTTATTTACTCTTTTCTTACAATAACTAATTAATTATGTATTATTATTACGTATACACTGTTACATTGTTAGAGGTATTACATGATTATATTAGCTTGGAAGATGAATAATGCCCTCTAAATATACCTACTGAATATGCTGTTAATTGGCATAAAAGTGCATTTTGTTTATTCATCCACTACACTATCATTTGTTTAAAAGCCTGGAATATTAATAATTTACAAGACATAATGAGGAGAATTTGCAGTCACGCATTAAGCATGGACATAATTTCATCTTTCCTCCTTTCTCGGATCCGAAGGTGAGGGCAAAAGTTAAATAGTTGCTTTAGTAAACATAACCTAATTTCAGAATCATTTGTATTTTTACAACAATTAAACATAATAAAAAAAAGTAAAATAATGTTCAAAAAGGTGTTTTAAGTTTAGCCCTGTGGTAAAGAAATTTTGTTTTTGTATGTATAGAAATAGGGGATACATAATAGTGATATCAAAAACTTTAAAGTTTAATATATCTTAACCTTAAAACTTCAGATACAAGTGTTATATTGTACGTTGACTTGTAAGGTATTTCTTACGCCTTCTTAGCATGCTTTCGTGGTGTAATGGCTACCACACTTGGTGCTTAGTCGAGAGGTTCGTGGTTCGAGTCCCGGCGAGGGTATTGCTCATTTTTCATCTTTTCTGCTTTTAAAAAATCCTAATGTCTCTACAGACTAACCAAGGAAGAATGCATTAAATCTATATTACAAGAAAATTTTATTAGTACATAAAGTATATGAGAATTAGCTTATATTTTCACTTGATACTAGTACGATTTGAATTGAACTTAATTCATGCCAGGTAGAAATCATTAACTGTACTAAAAAGCGGTTTTGAGCTTTTATTAAAGATTTAGAGTTGTTAATTTGCAAAGTAAAGTAATCAGTCTATAGCAGGCTTTCTTAAACGTTTTTCAATCTCGACCCCTTTCTATCACCGAGATTTTTTTTCGCAACCCAGTATATTAAATATAAAATAAAACTATAAAAATAAATATACTCCCGTTTACTTATTTGGTAAACAATATACATATAAAATGAACTATTTTAGGATTTATGTTAAGCGAACAAACATTAAAGAAAATTCTAATGAGATAAACGTTGTCGTTTTATCGTGCATAACAAATTAAGTGTTGATGCAATAATTGACACTGCTGGATATAAAGAATTTTCACCATGTTTCAATATTGAACGGTATTTGTTTTAATTAACGTTAAAGCTGAAAACATAGTTTTATAAAAATATGTGGTGCTGAATGAGAGAAGAACATTTAATGCCATTTCAAGAAATTATGAGAAATATAGTTCTAACTCCGATCCAGAATTCATCCAGGATTTTTGTGAAAACTCAAGTTTTTCAAGGTTCAATTCAAGGTTTGAATGGCTAGATAGCTTTACAAATTCCATTTGCACTTTATATAACAGGTAATTAATCTCATTAATATCAAATAATGTAACGCCTTTATAAGCCTAATCTCATTAGTGTCAATTAATATAATTTCTTTAAAAGTCTTATGAATGCAGTTTCTTTAAATTCAACTATCGAATTGAATTTTCGTGACCCCAAAATTTCGATTTGCGACCCCCGCCGGGGTCCGTGCATTTGTCTTTCATGCAGAACTATAGTTTCATTCCGATCTTAATGAAATTGGCACACCTGACCTTTGAAACCAGAGGAAGGTCACTGTCTACTACAGATTTCTCAAAAACCACCTCAGTGGGTTTACATTCTTTATATACATATATTTTATGGTAATTTAACAAACTTTTGATAAAAATGAAGGACGTAAAAGCTTTGCCTTGTCATAAGGATAAGATATTTTCGTTTCAAATTTTAACAGAAAAATCGGGGATATAAAAGACGTGTTGTTGCTCCGGAAAAAGCAATATATTTATGTACCTTCCAATTTTAATAAAGAAAGCAGGGTTTCATTATAAATGTGTTTCTACTGCTTCAATTAAGATGTCTTTAAGTTTTTAACGTTCAACAAAGACCGATTTAATTTTTTTTTCAAATTATTCTGTTGTTAATTTACAAACTAAGCTATTTAAATGCAATAAACGCAGATTCATTTCAATGATTATTAATTACTAGGCATGGAAGCGTGAAATTACCCTAGCTGGATTCTTTAAAATCATCTCTCTCTCTCTTTCTCTATCTCTCTATATAAAATGAAGAATGTCCGTTTTTTATTTGTGTGTGTGAGTGTAACTCATATAAATCTACGGTTCCATGCTGACCTTGATGAAATTCCGGACACTAGACCTTCAAAACAAGAAAAAGGTCACTGTCTACATAAGATTTCGAAAACCCACCCCAAGGGATTCACACTATTATTAGAACTTATTATTAGAACTATTATTAGTGCCTATATTAGAACGTTGCGCTTAGCACACCTATTTTAGGTTCACGTCGCTATTACTGGAAGTCACACATGAAAAACAAAGAATTTATTTATTTTTATTTTATTTGTTTATTTTTGTTTTACAAAAAAACAAAACTAAATCTTTCTACACACTTGCAACTTTGAAATCACATCTCGGGTTCACGTCACCGTTGTTGCGTTCCCGCTACCAGTTCCTACTAAAACCGTTAGATAGCGCTCTGTTCGTTTACTCTTTAGAACAGTGCAGAACCTTTAAGGCAGAATTTGAATATGCTGCCTATCAGTTTTGCACGAATATCTTAAAAACGGTAAAGTCATCGGCCAAAGTGGATGATAATTTTCCGAAAAAGACATAACCGATAAAGAGACATAACAGAAAAAGACATAACAACGTATCGATCCTTTTGAAGAAGTCTAAACAGTTGTATGCAGGGCCTATATGACAAAAATTCGACTTTCATGAATATTG
The DNA here is from genome assembly GCF_044657685.1 of Stegodyphus dumicola. Classification (NCBI taxonomy): domain Eukaryota; kingdom Metazoa; phylum Arthropoda; class Arachnida; order Araneae; family Eresidae; genus Stegodyphus; species Stegodyphus dumicola. The sequence continues at coordinate 45,795,874 of NC_140776.1, forward strand.
TTTACTAAATCCTAAGATAATAGAAATGTATTGAGATATCGTTACCCAGAAAAATCATCCAAAACACGTATTTTGGCATTGCTTATTATTATTATTGTTTTTATCATTTGCCCAACTATTTAAATATTAAGGAAAGAATGCGTTTTCCTCTTATATCATTACTGCACAATATATCCGGGAATTAACTTCTGGCTAATCAGATCTAACGAGTTTGGTCATTATATGTAATCACTGCCCCTGCTTAGAATATATGTGGTAAAATAACTCCTATTACAACTGTTTTAGACGAAGCATCGTAGGAAAAACATCATGGACGAAAAAATAGCCGAGAAAGCCACGGAAAGGGAAAACATCGTGGGGCAATTATAGTAAATCCCTTTCCTATCACAAAGGGAAAAGGGAGTTTTGTACCTTCTTTCTGTCAGTTCTTCCGATTAATCCGTCTGATTTACTACGAAGTCATACATACATTGCGTATGTTAACAAACAAACTTATCAAACAAAATAAGGATAATAAAGTAGAATAAATTCCAACAAGAGTAACATTCAGAATCAAAATTTTGTTTCCATTTTCTTTGATGCCTAGTTGTATTTATTTATTGCCATATTATATTGTGATTACTTTCAGTAAAAAAACATCGGGAAAAAACCATATCAATAGCTTTTAAGTTACTTAGGAAACAGAAGAGGTGTACACCATTTTATTTACTTCCCTTTTTTTTTTTTGCAAAGAGACTTGAGGAAAACGTATAAAAATAAAAAGCTTCTGCTACACGGTAGTAATAAAGCAGGTTTTATTGCTACTTAATTGAATTGTTAAAGGATTACCCGGATTCGAATAGTTAAATTTTTTTAACATACGTAACTCACGTACTTTTAATTAAAAAATATGCGTCGTTTCATTGCAATTAATTAATTAATTCCAGCTAAAGATTGTATCTTTTATACTATTAGTTGATGTTTTATTAGAGGTTTTAGAATGCTTTTAATAATGCACTTACAAATGATGTGATATTCCAGGGAATTCCAGGATCAAATTAGTATTTCTTAAATAGTTCTGTCACAGCATAAAATTGGTATTTACGATCAGTAAAGCTTAGAAATTTATCACAAATCAGAGTTTCAAAAATTAATTTCAATAATTAAAATTTTGTGTACCAGAGATTATTTCCAATGCCCTTGGTATTTGTTTGAAAGTGAATTTTATTTTATGATGCCTGCAAGAATAGCTAAAATATCATGTTCACTGTTTATATGATAAATAGTATTTATAATATAAATTAGATTTATGCAATATAAAATGCATATCACATGGCAATTTACAGTCGATTCATCTGTAAATATCATATACATTTATCTTTGAAAAATATATCACTTTTTGTTGTTCAAATATATAGAAGAATAAGATCAATCTATTAATAGTTGATATAATTAAATACCAGGTGGTTATAATTAAACTCTCCCTATAAACGGCATCCTACAGAGCAAACGTGTGAACGGAATGCAAAGAAGTTTTATATATGGGCTGTACAGGAGATGCGCTCACGGAATTTCGAAAAATAAATTTTATTTCCACAATGTCCATCAAAGTTAGTGTTTCAAAATAATGAAAGGCGGAGAGCTCGTTTCCCCGACATCAGGTTCCCAACACTTGATTTTCAGACTCAACTATTTCCCTAAACAAAAGTTTTCGTCCCGAAGATCAAAGTATTATTATTAATGACCTGTATGTAACAAAGCAATGACTGTAACAAAATGAAGCAATTATTTACTCAGATCTATGGTTTTCTACATATTGTGCTCGTATAGAAATAACGAGGCCTATAAGTGATAATATATTACACCCGCAACATTCTGGAGTAATTGATAGCACAATTCAGTTTTTAAGGTGTTTTTAATAGTTACCTTATAAGGTATTTCTCCCGCCTTCGAGGTGTAGTAGTCAGCAGACTCAGCGCGTAATTGAGAGGTCCACAGTTCGATTCTCGGCGAAGGCGTTGCTAATTTTTACTCTTGCCTGCTTCCAAAAATACCTAATGCCTCTACAGTGGCGCCCGAACTAAAAGGGTGTTGGTTGAGAATTTTCCACACCCAGGATTTGGCGATTGGGTTCCCTAAAAAACCCAGTCGTCCTTTAAAAGGGGGAGTATATAAGGTATTCCTCCCGCCTGCTTAGTGAGGCTTCGTGGTGTAGGGGTCAGCACACTCAGCACGTAACTGAGAAGTCCGTGGTTCGAGTTCCGGCGAAGGGGTTGCTAATTTTTCATCTTGCCTGCTTCCAAAAATACCTAATGTCTCTACAACCTTCTTTGTGTCTATTCGTAAATTTTTTATTTTACTTCAGTTCTGTGGATTTGATTTCCAATGCGTATTTTCAGTCAGTTTAAGTTTTGTATGCGAAAACCCGTATGTAGCAAATGCCATAACTAAAAGGCTTAAAAATAAATATAGTTTTCTTAATAAAACGATGAAGTAAGCCTAATAATGATGTCGTAGAAGCTGTCAAGAAGTAATAACTTATCGAACTAATGAGTTTCCGAACAATAGCAATGTTGGAGGTCTTGCAATTGTGATATCAGGCAATCCGTTTACACTCGTTAAGTGAATAGTGCTCCTTCCGTTCCAAGACACTTTGATGGATGCATTAATCTAAAATGACCGAATATTTCGTTCGTTTAGCCGTTTCATCCCCGAGAACATTGCCCAAAGTGTGCTACAAGAGATTAATATTTCTACGGCCACAAAAATAGAGAGAGTACACATATATAGCTAAGCTTTACGGGAGAGCGAAAATACAGCCTCGTTTTCAGGCTAAGAGTTAGCTTTCGCGAACCACTGTACCGTTAAAAGCGATTTAGTAATCATTATTATCCAAATAGTAAATTCGAAAATGAAGTTATATTAAAAAATTCTACACTTGATGACATTTATATATATATTAAGCTAACACTATCGTATTAAATATGGATAGAATTTTACCAGAAAACTTTCAAAAATGAAATTCTAAAATTTCTGAATTTCTGATAATGAACATTATTAACATAACCTGATGAATCAGTTTTATACAGAAACGCAGAAAATGACTATTTTATGAAGCTCTGTATGACTTGCATTATTTAGCACGAAACATTTTTAGGTCTGAAATTAAGTTGAAAACTGTTAATAAGATTAATTTTAAAACGAAGGCTAGTCCAGTAACCGGCCATATTGAAAACGCAGGTACGGTTTAAAAAATGAAAACTATGCAGTTATTTTGAAAAATGCGAAGAATTCTTAAGAAGTTATATGTTCTTAGAAGTTAAATATACAATGTTACTGCTTTACTATGAGGAAAACTATTATTTTTTATTAATCTTTCTCATAGAAGAATTAATTATAGTTCCTTCTAGCCTTGTTGATTGAGAAAAAGACTTCTAAGTTCGAAGTAGCGATTACTTTATACATAGGCATTCTGAGTTATTTATTTTTGGAGAACAGATATTGAATCACTTGAATAAATTACCAGCATTTCCCTCTTATATTGCAGTTTCGTGATAAAATAAACACAGTCCAGCACTTAAACAACTATTATTCGGCTACTTAAACAACTTACTATCATTTAGTATTACATATATAGGTTCCATATTGGATGAATGCATCAGATATTCTAACATCATAATTTTATTTATATTTTTCAGGACCATATTAATTCTTCATCACTTTAAAAATATCTGCCTTTAAATGCAGTGTCACAGTCTACAATTTAACTAAAAGTACTTCCACCCTTCTAAGATCCACAAGCGAGTTATCGCTCCATCTGTGAAATTACGATAGAATCCTAACGAGGTTTTAAATAATCGGTATCAGCTAACAGAAAGTTTAATTTCGAATTTAAATTTACTCGATGCTTGAGACATCAGTTCAAACAGCTAACTAAGCGTAAACTGAGTTTTAGTTTTTTTTTCCCCCCTTAGCGCACAATTTACTCTGCCTTGCAGATTGTCTAATGTCAGATAACTAACTTTTTTCCAGCCCATTTACAGCTTCTCTTTCATTCTCTTTTGCTAATGCCTTTTCTTAGCTTTTACATATTTTATTAATGAATACGTGGAGGTAACTGCAATTAATTGCAAAGGTACTCCGTAATCAAAACGCCTTAAGTCACTTACGTTCTAGTGAGAGCTAATGAAGTAAGAAGGAATAATAAAATTCCAAATCATAAAAAATGGGTTATCAACATAAAAGAAATTCTACACAAGTACAATAATCTTAACATATCATCTTATCGTAATATATTACTGAAAGAAAGCTTTGACCAAACCACTCGATTTGTGCAATAGTCAGCGATGCTTGAGTAAGTTCACTTAAAAATCCGTCAATCTGAATGTTTTCTCGGGAGGCTGGAGATAGGAAGGTTCAGCATTTTAGAATTCTAATTGCTCGATCAAAATTGGAGATGGTCAATGCATATTAGTACAATATATTACTATGATCAATGACGAATGAATAATACGGACATTGCCTCATTCATGATTATTCTTAGCTCGCCCTTTCAAGATAGAACTCAAGAACTAGGAGTAAGCAACAGCAAACAAAACCAATTCCTTAAAAATTAGAAACTCAAATCTAATTTCCGTTGCAATTGTAAAATTAAAGTCCCGTATAAATTTTTGATTGCCCGTAAACTTATTTATGTTACTTTAACATTCATAGAAGTTACTAATTCTTACTTCCATTTAATTGTAGGGTTTAGATTTATTTTAACTAACATTTATTTTAAGTTTAAACTATCTTTCCTGTCAAGCCTTACTTTCCCCTGGAACTGCCAATGCCAGAATATGTAAATTTTAGTAGAACGAGCAAGGATTCAAATTATCTGCGGAAGTATTATGATTTAAATAGGAAGGAAACAAGTTCGGTGAGAGAGAGTTATTCTTACTTAGCGAGCGCGGAGGTAGTTAGAGAATTAAAGAACCCCGCGTTGCGGCCTATGTGCTTGGCGGGAAGTAGTGTTAATCGTTCAAGTGAGCTTTAAGTCTGCTGAATTACCAGCGGTGTTGTAAAACGCGGTGAGTTAGTTATTTTAGAGAGCCTCGTAGTTAGAGTCTTGTCTTTAAGTTCTTTTCAGGTTATTATTTTTATTTGACCGCCGAGTTGGCGCCGTCTGTAAGCGTCAAGAGCACGCAATTGTAATTTATTACGTTGAATAAAAAAGGGACTTAAATCCTTTACAAGACTCTGTGTTTTATCCTGTTTTCACAGTCACCTCTTGGTTGCGTGCAAGTTGGAGGCGCGCAACGTTACATAATGATTGCAAAAAAATAATTAATCTTTGTTTTAGACAAATAAAAATAAATAAGAATAATAATTAATAAGAACTTTCATTTTTAGTTTTACGCAGTACGGATAGCTATTTCTCTATCTTGGGTAATTCTGGCATGTTTTGCTAACTTATGATAATGTAATCAGTTGTTAAAAAGACAATATATGTAAAGAGAACAAAAACAGTTAAATTAAAAAGGTAACACATAATTTAATTTTTGCCCTTAAAAAAAGGGGGGCATATTTATTTATATTTATTTTCATCGTCTCATTTTCCAAGAAACACACACACAAAAAAAAAAAAAAAAAAAGGCACGCGCACTAGGAATTTCTTTTTTGTGTTATAATCTTTTGACATTTAGCAGAGAATTCTTTTGCAATACATTGCTCGAGACACCTAAAAAACGTGTTGGTCGTTACTAATGTAATTTCCTCGATCTAAAAGCAGACTGGAAGATTTCAGACGCCATGAAAGCAATAGCATGCTTCGTGTAGCAGAAGATACAAACTAAACAGAATTGCGCTTCTTTACAATTCACAATCGTCTGTATTTTCTAGAGCTGGCAAATGGTCTTCAGAACTTATTTTTTTGCCGTTACTTTTTGTAATAAGTTTCTCTGGTTTATTTATTTTAATTCCATTGTTTGTTCTTATGGTATAAGATGTTTTTTATATTTAATTAGATACTAAATTCAATATTGCGTGTTTTTCATATCATAATAATATCATTATCTGATTAGAAATTTCCTCAAAGTTTTTTGTGTTTTTGCCAATTTATAGACACGTTATAATTACACTAAGATTTTTCCGTCAACGATTTCTGTACAATGATTCTTATCACTAATGTTCACGAAGGAATGATAATACATCTAGTACAGCTAAAATATAATAAAAATTATTAGACAAGCCGAACTGTCGTTCTTTTCCGATACACCTAATATATCGAGTTAGAAATATCCTTTACGAAATACAATAATGATTAAAATATTTATAAAATTTATCAATTAGATATATTATAAATCCCACGAATCAAGTAAAGTTATATATACTACAATTAAAACGTATATTTGTTTTAAATTATTGTTACTGACGGAATATACTTAGTTCATTTGGAATAAAATTTTAAAATCTTATGGAACATCAAAAGTCAACACCTTTGAGTTTTATCTATTTGTTAATTCGCGGAGATGAAAAAAGAAATAATACACCTTGTGAAACAGCAACAATCATCGGGCTATGTAACTCATAAATACCTTTTACGTGTATATAGGAATTGGTGTAATACCGTAAATTGTTGTTGTTGTTGTTAATGTCCCCTTGTCTGACCTATAGTTAGCAAGGAGCATAGCGTTGGCAAGGAGCGCAAGTTTACGCCTGTCGTTAGTAATAGGCTTCAGCACCTTGAGGGACAGTGAGATTAAGCTCAGTTAGCTCAGTTCCTCCCCCAATTTTGATGGAGAGCACATTTAGAGTGCCCCCATGCCCGCACGGACACTATACATTTACAAACATTTATGTCTTCTCCAAGATTTGAACCCGGACCCTTCGGCACGGCAGTCAGCGACGCTAACCCATATACCAGCTACATGGCTCACCATAAACTGTAAAACCAGCCAAAACGTTTTACCTGCAAACTGACAATATTTAAATCGTTAGTTAACAAAATGGTACATATCGATGTGATGTTTAAATACATATGAGATGATTAAAATGTTGCTGACGCAGTAGACAAACACAGGTACATTTCTTGACATAATAACTAAATTGCTAGACATGCACCTGCCTTTTAATAAATTGTAACGTTTTAACTATTTGGAGTTAAGTAAGAAAAGAAGTGACAGCAATCTACAGCAAGAAAGAGAAGAAAAAAACAGTAAAAGAATTCTAGATGATAACTGATTAATTTGGGTTCAACTTAAATTGGTTGAATGAGTTTCCGGCCGAAGCATTGCTCGAAGTACAATAAAATATTATAGGATGAAGTATTATTAGTGCCTGAATCATTAGCAGTTCGTCAGAAACATGTGAGAAGAACTAATGTTGAAATGGCGCAGCTTAGAAAGATTTATTATAAGCAATTACTATTTTTAGTATTGAAAGGGGAAATAATTAAAAAGGAGAGTTAAGGGGATACTGTTAATTACTGTTAGTACTTTTATCTTACAACAGAAACACACGTACATAAAACCTTTTTCCTTCCTCTTAGAGGCATTTCTATGTGTTCAAAAATAATTAAAAATTAGGGATTCAATATATAAATAAAATAAGGCCAGAGATAAACGGAACATCACAACGTAAATTTGAAAATAATGTGTTTAGTCTTTCATTATTTGAATAGACAAAGTAAAATCATCGATATATGAAAGTTAATTCATTGAAAGTGACAAGAAATTTTGAAGTTTTGAATTATATCTTATTCATACATTTTCGGCCGTTGAAAAATATGAGATTCTCAGTTAAAATAAACTGAAACAATCTGATATTTCTTTAAGAAATAGTATAGAGATAACTGCAGAAGAAACTTCATTGATGAGCAAAAGAATGAAGCGATTAATCCAAATCGTCAGTTATTTTGTTTAGATTTTGGGACGCAGTTCGATGCTACCAAAATTCTTTGCAACAGGAAGATGAGCAAAGTTGAGATATAAATAGGTTGAATTATGGCATAAAATAGATCCTGAAAACTCTGACAGCGAAAGCGACAAAGAATTTCAAGTAATGATGGTGATTGTGAAGTAGTACACAGTAATAGATTCTCACTGAAATTCTTTACTTTATGTGCACCTGCGTTGTCTTATAAATAAAACCGAACAGTAGTCAAAATAGTCTGTAAATCATCAACAAGAAATGTTACAAATCATGCAAAAATTGTTGATGACAGATTCCAGAATTCACAAGAATATTACTATGATTAAAAAATATGTTAGAAATATGTTTTAGATTTATGTTTATTTATGCTATAAATTTTACAGAAATGAATTTACGTTTTTATCCGACACAATATTAACTACAAAAAACCTTTTTGTGAAAATATAAATTGTGCACACATGATATTAAATTAATATTCATTCTTGACGAATTAATAAGTCTAAATGTAGTTTTATTTTAAGATACATCTAAGACTACAAAATAATGGACATAAGACTACAATATCGGGTATGCAGCTATAGTGGTTATAGGATTAATGGTAGAGGATGACAGTGGGATGTGACCACCTTATATCATCAGTACAGGTTCTGACCTATTATTATGATGGACACAATGTTCGTTCTCTTCAGTGTCTCCGAATATGTATACAGCCATTATGACGCTGTAAGCAGAAGCGGAATTCGTCCGAAAGATCATGTCCAACTTTGGCGCTGATTCCTATGCTGTAGTGTTAACAGAAGCTAAAGAAATACAGTGGAGATTTGGGTCACGAAAACATAGGGTCATGAAGAAATTTTCCAAAGAAATTTCTTAAATAATAAACAATGTCTCTATATATGAACATTTCAGCGGACAACAAATATATTACAAAATGCAGTAAATGCAATAGAGAGGAAATATCTTCAGAAGAAGACGGAAAAGCGGATGTTAATAGTTACTTAATCTGAGAAATATGTGCAAAATCAGATAAGATCCGAAAGTTCATAGAACATCATCACCCTGCTAGAGCAATAGTAAACCATACCATAAATATTTGCAATAATTTATCAATGCATGTCTTGTTTTAAGAATTTTTAAAATATAAATTCGAGCAAATCATAGTGGACAAACTTCAATGAGACTAAGGTTTACGGATTCTTGAGTAGAAGCGAGCGATGTTAAGAGAAAGACAAAGGGAAAAGACTATAAAAAGATGGCAGCTATTTGATATTTTTGCGAAATAGGATTTTCCTTTCAAACAACAAAAATATCAGCAAAATAAATTTATATATATATATATATTTCCTCTTAGGTAGAGTATGAAATCATGAGAATTATCATATATTTTGTTTAGACAATATAGATCAGATTTAGGCATTTTGTAGAATGACAAATGTTATTTAGGCAAAGTATGTAAAAACGGTCATGATAAGGTTTAAAAAAGACATGTATTCTTCAAAAATACAAATGATATTCTGAAAAATTAATGAAAGAATGCCCTTAAAGAAATTTATTCCAAATACGTAAAGAAAAATGAAAGTTGTATAAAACATACATTTTTTATTAAAGAAAAATATGTATGAAAATGTACGGAATTATGAAATTAATGTATTAAATGCATGGTTATGTGTATATTATGTATGGAGGTATTGCACGTATGGATATTCGATAAGAACGGCATCTAATAATAAAATGGAATAATAATCTTCGAATTTTATACCTATATAATGTAAATGAGCTTCCACTTTAAAACATTTTCAATAATTGTTTTTACTAAATTTTAATTACATGAAAAGGGATCCTTTCTGCTTTTCTTCATTAATTAGACTTTCTAATTAAGTACAAACAGTGAAGCTTAAAAAATTTCAGTAATTCTCGATCATTTCGCTTAAATTAAGTTAATTGATATGAAGTAGTAAACTTAAAAACTGCCTTTACGCAATAATTCGTACCGATAGAGGGCGCTGTTGCATTTAATGGCGTTTCAACGTTTTAACTGCGAAAATATCATCTGGAAGTCTTTAATTAGAAGTTGGAGGCACGCTAATCCTTAAAGCGTTATCCAATTAGTTCTGGAGAGCTAACGAATAACATAGGACACTTTATACACAGAATATCTGCCGTAAAGTTGGCTATTAAGATTTCTCCTCCAGCCTTTTTTATTCCAGTTTGAATTTTCATAAGCCTGTTGTTCTTTTGGTTTATTCTAAGAAATTAGTGAGCTAATAGATATAACATTAAACTTCAGATTTTAATAATGCAATAAAAATTTGAATGTATTACTGTTTCGAATGATAGTCTAGCTATAGGTTTTATTTGCTGATAATATTAGTCTACAGGGAGAACGTGAGGGAAGAAATGCGTTTACGTACCAGATAGAATACTTGATTTGGTTTATTTGATTACGGCAAAGCACTCGAGGGCTGCTTAAAAGGAGGGATGCTTTCGTGGAAGATTTTCTAAGAGAAACTGGTCGTATACGCGTTACACGTGGGGAATACCTCAAAAACACGTCTGCAGCTAGCCCATTCGCGGGGTTCGAATCTCGGCCGAACTACCAGTGTTCAGAGATTTTACCACTCGGCAGCTGGTGGACACCCCTTACCATACGGAAGACGGCAACTTAAAAGTACATTCTGATAGCTGTTCCGAACAATTACATTTATTAATTACATGCGCATATGAATTACATTAAAACATTCCGAACAATTAAGTTTATTAATTATTACAGGTAGCCACACAATTATGTATTTTACATGTTGTATATTAATTAAGGTGTTGATGCGTCAAATAAGCATCACCTAATTGGATACAGCTATTCATACCAATTTTTGTTTTTGTGATTTTCAGAAGGTGTGACAGAGAACAATTTGCGATTCTCTTTATCAATTTTTAATAAACTTTGTAGTAGAAAATGGAGTTTTAGAACAAATAAGCATTTGCAAATCGCCTTAGTCGAGCACTCTCAAGCTAATCTCCGAACTCACGGCACTACTACTCAACTCTCTCAGAACAGACAGGGTATATATATCTTTAACGTACCTTCGAGAATATTTTGAGAAAAACCGCTAATAAAGCATTCCAGAATGTTCTTCCTCCATCTATGGCATATCACCAATTTTGTCGTAAATATATTTCAACCCTGCCATTTTCTGACAACCCTAATCCCGCTTTGCGAGAAAGCTATGTCACCGCAGCTGGGCATTTCCCAACAATATGATTGCTTATAATCTTTCTTCGTTGTTGACATCGTGAAGTTTTCTTCGAGTGACATCCAGTAAAGTTAAGAGCAAGCACATTCGATCATTGTAACAGTGTTATTTTTTATTTGAGTGTTTTTAAAAATTTATTTAACTTTCTAAAACGGAACGAAAATTTAAAAAATGCAAATTTTGTTTTACACGTTTAATATGCGAAGTTGTATTTTTTCCCACTCACAGCTTTGAAACTGTTTATTTAAAATTCTTCATCATGTTTAAAAACATTTTGCAATTATAAATACATGTCTGGGATCAATATGTAAAGAAATAAAGCTCGCAACCTCTGAATACTAATTTCTTATTTAAAATACATAATAATTTTTAACGGAGAGCGTTTAGTTATAAAAATAGAATAAAGCTAACATATTCATAATAAAAGGAAGTATGCATTTCTAGTGAAAGGAAGTTTCCATAATACAGCTTGTAATTTTTCACCTTGAGAGAAAAAGAAATTATAATCTACAAACGTATTCCTCATTCTCCATATTGCGAAAACAGAATTAAAGTTAAAAGAATGTGAATTCAAAGTCTAAACATTACGTGTAGTTTAACAAAAGATAAGTTACCAGGTTTATTTAATTACCAGGTTAGGGCATTATATTTTACAATTATAATAAATTCAGAATTATGGCTTTCATTTACTAAAAGCACTTGAGTTATTAGTTACGATTGCTATACAACCATGAGACTGTACTGTATTAAAATTCTAAAATCAGTAACTAAAATGCTTCATTAAATTGGGGAAATTTGGGGAAGCTCAATTCTAATATTTGAATCCACATATGAAAAGGTAATTAATTATGTGTGACAAAATACACTAGGGCTATTTGCTTAAATGTAGGCATGACAGAATTTCTAAAGAAAACTGTCTCGTATTCATATTACATTAAGGAGAATCTTAAAAACTCTCAGGCAGCCAGCTCGTTCACCGCTATTTAAAACTCGTCTAATTGTTAGTGCTCATTTGGGCGCTTTCGGTTCAAATCCTCCGGTGAAAAAAAAAAAGCTTTGTTACATTTTGTAAACTTCTCATTCATAAGTTTGATACCTCTTAATTAGTAACTGTGAGGGTTATATCTCATGTCATAACTCCGCTAAATTACAAAATGTTTTTTCAAGGAGTAATTGTACTATGTACCGACAAGTTGCTATTCATAAGACTAGTTGGCCATTTTAATAGGAATTTGTTTTCGCAACTATACATAATTTGCTTTCTGCATTTACATTGTAAGGATTATGTTAATTTTATTAACAGTTAAATTTTGAATTAAACTCCCTTTCCTATCGCTTCTTAATTTCAACTTAGCACTTCCGGCCAGAACGTAAATTTAGAATCACGCCTGAATGCTAATGAGAAAGAGCGGTATTTAACCGCGAAGTTTCTACTGTCTTAGTGAGAGAGATACCAGATATTCTGGGTAGCACGCGTCCTCCTTTTTAGGGTACTCTCTCGTAAGCTATTATTACGCTCGGCTGTACTTTAGGCCTTTGATAGCTTCGCAGTCAATTAGCGTTAGGAGACCAATCATGTTAGAATTTTGATAGCTTCGGCTATATCTTTTTAGTTAAGATTAATTTAGTTTATTTCTTAGTCTCTTAAGTTGAAGCTCGAGTGACGGCTTTATTGTACAACTCCAAGACGGAGTTCTGTTAAATCTTATTTGAATAATAGAGGGTCTTTCAACCCTTCGAAGTTTATTTACTGTCTTACGAACTCAAGCGATTATTCGCTTACTAGTTCTTAAGATTCTTCGCATCCAACTGAGAATTACACAGTGGAGAATCCCACAAACTTTAATAAATAATTTAGTGATATGAATAGTGAAAATGGTGAAAATGGTGAATAGTGAAAATGATGCTGCATGCAGTCTTTTGGACAAAGATAAGGATTAGCAATTTAAGCAATAGGAAAATGTAACTACGAATTATAAATAGCTCTAATGAAAAGATTTATCCACTCTTGAGATAGCGGGTTAAGAATTGAATAACGTTTTGAACGTCTTAACCTTCTACTAATGATGATTAAAACATTTTGTAAAGGTGAACATATTTATTTCATTTCTCTAGCAGCTCAAGAGCCTACCAAACAATTATTTTATTTTTTTCTTCAGAAAATAATGCATTATTAAATTTGTCTGGAGTTACAAAAATGTGAATGTATATTTTACAACAGAAAATTTCTGGAAGAGATTTATTATTTTCATTTTCTTATTTAGACGTATGGATATGTTAAAAAAATTTAAACATATTTTTGTCCTATAACCTAATATTTGAACCAAGAAAAAGTTTCTCATTTTTCCTTAAAATTTAATTAATTTCATCATATTGATTTGCTCTGTATGCAGGTTTCAAGAAACTCTAATAAATTAATTTTACGAAGAGACTTATTTCTTTTGTCTCTTGCGAAGGAATTTCTTCTTTCAAAATAAAATATCAGAAAAGGCTGTTTTTGTGTAAAGTTTTCAAAATATATGTTATCGTGAAGGTATTAATTTATATTTGTTAGGTTCTATTGATCGTTTCTTTAATGCTTAATAAAATTATAAGGAACAAAGATTTATTATTATATCGTTCAAAACAGTATATATTACTAAATGTGGGATAAGGTAACTTATCCCGCATATGTTAGTTAATTAAGAATTATGACATTGTAGGGAATAAATACTTCATTATTGAAAAGCTGTGAAGTGAGAGATGCAGGAACTAATAATTAAAGGCGATGCTTAGTAGAAAAGGGACTGTAGAATAATTAAAATTGTTCATCAATGAGAAGCTCATACCTTTAAAATTATAATATGATTAATGAGTTACAAGTACTTTTCATAACAAATAACTAGGAAGCCTTACATCTCTATTATTATAAAATGAGCAGCTTGTGAATCAGAACATGAGTGCGTCGCATTATGGAGAGGCGGTGTCACCTAAAGCCATCAAATTGTGAATACACGTAGTCTGATACATTTGCATTGGTACCCCCAAATAAGAATTTTGAAATTCCAGCTCATTTTTTATTGCTTTATATTTTGTTTGAATTTAAAGAATTTTGTTATTTTTCCACTCCCAGAGATCATATTTTACATCTTGGTGACCTTAGACATTTTATTTCAAACGCTTTGTTTTCCATCAGTGTATTTTAAAATTTGAAAACTAGATATTTTAGAGAAAATAATATAAATAATAATGGTAATAATAATAAATTAAAGAAACAAATCTGAAAGCTTTTCAGATTCTGTATTACGCCCAAAGGGACGTTTTTTAACATTTTGTGTCTTACCTTTATTTATTAAATATCATGTTCTTCTCACTGAAACCATAAAATTCAGTTCAACAGCAATATTGCAAAATATTCAAAAGAGCATATCTTTAGAATTTCCGATACACAGTCTCGCGGGTACTGGATATGAATTATTTTCGTATAGTGTTGCCATTGCTCGCTTTAAAATCGTTCACTTTGTTAATGAAAAGTATTTTAATGTTTGACAAAATATGAAATAGATAATAAAACAAATTCCAAATTCCAGTTTTGGGCTTCCAGATGCTCATATTCGAATGGAAGACTACATTATTCAAACTTTGATGTCTCTAGGTACCGTTGTTTTTTCACAGTGCGAGAAACACACATGGAAAACATTCATGGAGATTCTTTATTGTTTAATTTCTTTAAATATAATGCACGGCTCTAATATTTGGTGGCAACAATTTGAAAAGTGAACCACATTTATAGCAAACCGACGTAAAATGCCAAAATGAAATTAATAGCCCTCCTGTGTAAATTGCCCCTTTGGGCTAAAAAATATGAAAAAATTGCAAAAATTATTTTCAAACTATCGATTATGCAAAACTAATGATCACAGAAAAATATATATATATGTCTCATCTTTAAATTGAGTCATTTCTATCTTTAATAAGCTTCGTTTCATCTTTGTATTTTAAAAACTGAATTTTTAATGTTTTCTTTTAGTAAAATTACTTGAAATATTTTTAGCCCAAAGGAGCGTTAGCTCAGAAGGGCTATTAACTTCGTTTTCGCATTTTGCGTCGATTCACTATAAATGGCGAATCACTTTTGAAATTGTTGCCATC
This sequence comes from Stegodyphus dumicola, assembly GCF_044657685.1. NCBI lineage: Eukaryota > Metazoa > Arthropoda > Arachnida > Araneae > Eresidae > Stegodyphus > Stegodyphus dumicola. The sequence goes on from NC_140776.1 coordinate 45,811,146, forward strand.
AAATATTAGAGCATTGTATTATATTTAAAGAAATTGAATAAAGAAGAGTCTGCATAAATGTTTGTATGTTTCCCAGATTGTGATAAAAGAACAGCACTTAGAGCCATCAAATTTGAATAACGTACGTGTCCACCCGAATATTTTTATCTCCAACGCGCGAGACCGTGTATCGGAAATTATAAAGATATGCTCTTTTAAATATTTTGCCGGTGGATTGAATTTTATGGCTTAAGTGCGAAGAACATAATATTTAATAAATAAAGTTAGCACACAAAACGTTTAAAACAATCTGAAAACATTCAAATTTCATATTACGCCCAAAGGGGCGTTTTGTAACGTTTTATGCATTACCTTTATTTATTAAATATCACTTTTGCACTTAACTCTTTGCATTTAAACCATGAATTTCAATTCAACAGCAATACCGCACAAAAAGTTTTCTAAATTCCTTAATCTATTAGTTTTTTTTTTACTTTTCAACAACAACTCCTAAGTTTTCCTCACTTTTCAACCAAAGTACATGTTTAATAATAAACCAATAAACCAAAATATTTGTTTTGTTTTGCTTTTATAATACGAAGTTTGGTTTTAGATTTTGTTATTTTTCATGGTCTGCAAAATATTTATTAAGTTTATATTAGGAAAAAAGAATTTAAGTAATTGTAATTATTTCATTATTTAACAGTTTAGTGATGCATTAATGAGAAGCTTTAAGTGAAATAATTAAAAAATGGTAAAAATGTAGCTGCTATTACTTTTATAATAATTTTTCGCTTTTCTAAACATTCTCTGAAATTTTGTAATGAATCGGAAATGCAATTTTTATTTAATAAGCATTTGTAGACTGAAGAATCAAACTTCTTTCTGAAAATTCAGATTTATTCAGATTTTTAATAAAAAAATCAACAATTTGTAAAACCACCGTCGAATAAGTGTTCGCATTGAAATAGAATTTCGAGTTAATGGGGGAACGAAGATATTTTCAAAGATGACATTTTCCAGAACAGTCAGCTTATTTCCAACCAAATAGTTTAGCTGTGAATCTTTTTATGACTGTCTGCTTTTTACTTCGGAGAAGTAAACCATTTTGTTTTTCAAGAGAACTACGTTGCTTTTTTATGTCTTTGGAAAGACTGTCTTCTGATCGCACTTGAAAAAGTTTTACTTTCACTCTTATGTCTCAAATGGGGCTTTATTATGGCACGTTTTAAAGAAATGAACCATAATTCTTCTTTACAAGGTGCCGATATATGTTGCTGCAAGTATTTTGTCTTTAACAATTGGTCCTAGACCTATTTTAATATTAGCAATTCTTATGAAATAAGGTAGAATGTTTTATAATAACCAATTTAATATTGAACGTAAGACGTGTTTTTGTATGGTATTTGTACATAGATGAGGATTGCAGTATCAGTGAACCTTAGTGTTTAGTACCTTAGTGTTTTAGTACCATAAAGCACAATATTTGTAATTTAATTTGCAAATTTAGGGGAGGTATTAGAGAACGAATTTGTGGACTTATATTATGTTTCAGTGTTCCATAATTAAATGAATTTAATTATAGGAAAAACTGCAAAACAAAAGCTGCTCGGCCTAGAGTTTAATATATCAGCAGTGGGTGAAACGATATTTGTTAATATTTTATATGCTGCAGGAAACTATTAATTACTAAAAGTCGTTTTTAAGGCTGAGAATATTTTCTCCTTAACTTGTTTAAGTGTAATGAGCATTTTGTTTTCAAAAGTAAAAAAATTACACTTTGCTCTCCGAATTTCGTAATTTCTGATGACAAATATTATCTGTAACGAATATTTATGAAAAAAAAAAAAACTCGTGGTCATCCTTTTTATAACCTGTATATATAAACACTTTACACGTGTCTCAAAAATTAACGTTAATGGAGTAACTTCCAGTTTTACGAAACAGAATTATATTAGGAACTGAGATTTTTAGCTAAATTGAAGCCTTAGAGGCTTTGAACATTTTATTACGTCGAAGAATGGCTAGAAATATAGTTCTGTTTCCAATTTATTTTGATATTTCTTTTAACGAAATAAAACACTCTTTGGCAAAACAATCGAAGCACCAAGAAGGATTTTTGCAATCGTAACGAAATTTGGTATGCAAAAACATCTTGATCGAACATGCAAATGATCAAAGTTTCAAGGCAAATAAACAGGAATTGCGATCATAGCGCGCATTTCTAGTGCGCAATTTGCAAAGTATAAAACCAGTAACAGAGGCGGAAAATTTATCTTTTTTTGTTGCTGCCATTGTAGTTCCGTAAAGAAGCAACTAAAGATGCCGTTTATTGGACAATTTCACCATTTATTGGAACTTGAAAAAGAGAAATTTTGGGAAAAACACTAATCTAAATAATGGTGGATTACGACTTCTTTCAATGGTGAACTTCTTTGAGCAGTGCTTCTTTGATATCCTTAAGCTTGGCACCCTCACTTCCAATTTTTTTTTTTTCATGAGAAGAAATGCCTAGAGTCTTTCTACGTAAACTTTCATTAAACTGCATTCCCGGAAGCTATCGGTTTGGCTACGTTTAATTTGAATATTTCGAACAGTACTGACCTTATCTGCAAAAGCCTATACGTTTATTGCCCGGCACATGAGGTTTTAGCACTTCTGGAAATACGAAAAGTGAAGATAATTTCATCACTAATTGGACCTATCCAATGCCCAGTGAGAATTTCGTTTAAGGTATGGTTGCAAAACAGAGGTGCTATGGCCCTCATAAAATATTCTTTATCTTGCAAAACATCTTTTAGGATCATTAAGTTTTAAAGATGACAGAAAAATAAACATTTTGCAGTTCCCTTGCTGGAATTCAAACACCGGATCCCTCGATTACCAGCTGGACATGCTATTGAGCTACACCACGAAAGAACCCAAAAAAGATATATTAAAATACCGTATAATCTAAAGAATGCAAAACTATCTATTTATAAGACAGAACGTTAATACTTTTAAATACTGTAACAAAACAAACTAGTAAGGATAAAGAAATTTCCATTCCATAAATACGAATCGCCTCTACAGCCTAAGCTGATAAGAATCTATGTAATAAATATTCTTTCTCTGAATAGCAAAATATTCAAAATTTACATCAGCCTCAAAACGAGCCCCATCTAACAGCTAAATTGAAGAACTACGGAATATGGGAACTCGTTCAAGTTCTGGTCACTGATAATATATGGTGGCTATTGTGAGCTTTGGTTCTGCAAGAACCTAATTTGTGTCTGGTTCGCATAAACTTTGTTTAGAACACAGAGAAAGAAGAGGCTGAAGATAAAAAAGCAGTAACAGAATATAGATGTAATCTTGAATCTGTATAATTTTAAGAGTTGATAATTTTTCAGTTAAAACTTGACAAATTCTTACACAAAAAGGTTTCGTTGAAGAACACTATAAATTTCGTCATATCTGATTTTCATATATTTAAAAGTTCTCAATAGACATATAAATAATATTTTTTTCCAATGGCAAATTATGAACAGTTACAGTGTAACACAGTCTAGTAACCTATACAAGGCCAGATGTGGTGGTCTCTTTATTATGGAGGCACCTAATAGGTGGGCCACATCGCCTCCTATGAAGGGACGGACAGTTACAACCATGCCTTCTCCGGAATTCGAGCCCAGGCCCTTCGGTATCGCAGTCAGGCTGCCCTAACCACTACCGTCTGGGAGTATATAAATAATATTAAGTGCATAGGAAATTGGAAGACTAAAAGATTCGTTCATAGTACTCGGGGTTTCATTGTGAACTAAGTTCGCTATAGCAAGGTTTCACTGAATTACAAATTACCTCATTGTATTATAAATTAAATCAATTAGATGTATAAACAAAAATATAAAAAAAAAGTCTGAAAACTTTCAGATTTTACATTACTCCCAAGGCATTTTTAACGTTTTGTGTGATACCTTTATTTATTAAATATCACGCTCTTCGCACTTAAACCATACAATTCAGTTCAACCAAAATAATTTTAAAATGAGCATATCTTTAGAATTTTCGATACACAATCTCGCGCGTTAAAGATAAAATGTTTTTCCGTACAGTGTTGCCATTGCTCGCTTTGAAATCGTTGAGTTTGTAAATCAAACATTTTTTAAGTGTTACAAAATATGAAAAATTTCCAAATTCCAAATTTGGGCTTCCAGATGCTCATATTCGGGTGAAAACGTGCGTTATTCAAAATTGGAGGGCTCTAGGTACCGTTGTTTTAGCACAGCGTAAGAAATATACATATATTTATGCAGATTCTTCTTTATTTAATTTCTTTAAATATAATACAGGACTCTAATATTTGGTGGCAACAATATGAAAAGTGAACCTACATTTTAGTGATTCAACGCAAAATGCCAACCCGAAATTAACAGCCCTTCTGGGATCACGCCCTTTGAGCTAATAATTATATAAATGATTGAGATAATTGAGACAATAATAATTTGAAAGATAAACCAAAAATCAAATGGCAATGCTCTAAGAATTAATTCATGTAGAAGTTAGATTTACCGTCTTATTTTTCTAGGAAAAGCAACATTAACCAAGCTACGATGATAATAAATGCCTATATATTGTGACATCACGAAGATAACAACAATTTAGGCTATAGTCGTTTTCAGCATCAGAAATAATTTATACGCTAAAAGAAATAAAAGTAAATTATTCTTTCAAAGAAAATGCCGCAGAGAATTAGGAACGGCTAATTAAATTTTCGGTACACTTGCTCATTAATTAATAATAGGCTTCAGTTGTAATCTTATTAGAACCTAGAAAACATTCTTTTTGTTTTCAAAGCCAAGATACCAAGACAAGAGAGTTTGTTCCCATGAAAATTAGCAACCTTATCCTTCAATTCAACATTTATTGCTTTTTAAGTTAGTTTATTGTTTTGTAGTTCATTTTCATTTAAAAGGATGTATTATGAATGCATTTATGATTTGTTATTAGTTTTATTATTTTATCTTCGAGGTGGATTTGTCGCAAAATTTTGTTCTTCTTGAAAATACTCTAAACTCATTTATGGAAACAGTTTAACAATGATTATTTGAGACAGCCTCTTAGTATTTAAGAAGATGCCTCAATTCTTATTCTGTGTGCAAATTGGAGTCATTGTCGATATACTTAAAGAATGGCAAATTTTAAGAGTTAAAGTACATTAAAAATAATGTATTGCTTAAAATAAAATTAACATAATTTAATTCTGTTTTCCTTTCTTTTTCTACATTATGTTATCCGTAATACTGAGATCATATTTAAGAAGATTTTTAATTACTGTAATTGTACGCGACAATTAAGTAAACTAAGAGTAGTCCTAAAATTAAGAAAAAATGACCTCCGCGTTAAAAGACTCTGAAGACTAGTTCATTTAACGATTTAGGGTCTTCAGGATATCTGTGTCAGCTAAATGCTAGTTGTTTGACTGTTTCTTGAAAGTTCTATCCAATAAGTGGATAGCTACCAGCGGCCAAGCGGTAAAATCACTGAACACTGGTAGTTCTGACCTGGTTTCCATTTCAGGCGGAACAGTTGTCTGCATGGTTGTTTTCATGGTTTTCCCCATGTTCAACAACAAGGAATGAAGCTCTTATACGGGAAATAAGATAAGAGTATGCTTAATTATTTTATTAATTTTCTCTCAGATCGGTGTTCGTTTTTGTGTTTATGGATCACATAAACTATAGGTACTTTTTTCGTTTTGCCGGCGCAAGCGATAAAGTCGCCAGTAATGTTACAACCAATGCGAAATGATATATCTTCGCTGGTAATCTTTTACTTTAACTTTTACATTTTCAAAACAAGGAGCAGCCATTTCTTATCAGATTGATTGTTTCTTTCAAAACTGGCATACATTTACATAGAATTTTTACCAGATAGTTCAGTTTTATGCCCTAAGGCCATTCGCGGGCGGTAATTAAGTCAATTAGGATGCAATCACACCGCTCACCCGCTGGCGAAAATATAGAAAAGCCAAAGTCAAGAGTTAAATTCATCAATTCTAATGAGAATGCACTAGCGAAGTAAAGTACTGCGGTTTTACAAAATTTCTGAGTAAGCTATTCGTACGAATTGAAATAATTCTTGCATTTAAACTTGTATTCCAAATTAAGATTTAACTTGAAATTAATGTAGATAATTACTGAGAGAATTAGATTTTTGTAGCGTAGTTTACGTGAGATGAGATCACTTGGGGGTCAAGCGATGTGAACTGCCGAATCAGGATGTTGTACGATGAAAGCATAGTAAATTCTTAAATTGATGTCATTTTACAAATTTATTGTCTTTATTTATTGGCTTTTTTACCAAATTTTAAACGACATTAAAATGTTTATACCTTCAAAATAAAAAATTCTTAGAACTAACATTTGTCAACATTTTTTATGTATATACTATGTGGTTTCGCCAATAAAGTCTGCTTGGCGAGATTTGCGCCGGTGAAACCAAAGTACTAAATTATATTACCACGTATAGTCATAGTAATTTAAAATCTTCTCAAATATGATTTCAGTATTACAAATAACAAAATATATAAAAAGAAAGGAAAACAGAATTAAAGTATGTTAAGTTTATTTTAAGTAACACATTATTTCTTATGTTAAATTTTTCCTGCGCTTCTACTGTTTAAACTGACGCTCCAGAATATGTAAGTGATGTGCTTTGAAGTAAGAGTAAGAATCTAATCTTAAGAGAAAGGTTTGACTGTTATGATGATTCTCCTCTGTTACAATCTGCCTTAAAGCTGTTCCTGAGTTTTTTTTTTTCAATTTAAACTATTAGTCTCCAAAGAGTGACGCCAGTTGTTAAATTTTAAATTCAGACTTTGTTTGATTTGTGAATATTTTGAAACATTGTGTCTATCTACCCGAAATTAGCGCCATTTATTTATGCTAATTGTTTATTTCTGTAACTGTTATTGTATTTTCCCATTTATAACCTTCCAGAGTTCAAATAAATTCTTTAGTTTTACATAATTGTATTTATTTAGCATTCTGGTATTGAAAGGTAAAGAAGTTATGATAATTTCTCCAGTAGTTTAAAGCTTCAGACCAATTTTGATTAGTTTTTTGTTTAAGCCAAACTGGTTTTAACCTTATGAAATATTCCTACATGTTTTGGTCTTATGTTGCAGCAATTGAGCTTTGGCGAGTAAAATGCTAAATCAAAAACTAGTAAAGACGTGTATTTCTATAAGTGAGCATCGTTCTATAACAGTACCAAGTGAGCATCATTTTATAACAGCACCAAACAAGAGTGAACTGCCCAAATTTAAATAACATGCACACTGACTGAGATACCTTCTCCTTCGCATTAAATCAAATTAAGAAAACTTAAGTTATATAAATAAATTAAGCATGAGTAAGAAGTAATTAAATGGAAGTAAAAGCTCCCCGCTTTGATAAATCAGTATTGCAGTAGTGACCAAACAAATGGCTAATCCCAAATACGAATCATGATCAAAGGCATTTTAAAACTGAATTAAATTTCAAAATATTTAATAGAAATTAAAATGAAATGTTTTAGAAGACATCAAAGTAACGGAAACCACAGCGGTATGAGAAAGTTGCGTTCGTTTAAAGTAAAAAGCGATTTTAAATCTTAAAATCTTTAAATCATCATACATTATGGAATACATGCATAAAATTAAATTAGAGAAGTGAAATAAAATTATGGAAATAGTTTAACAATGGTTTCTTGATAAAATTTCCTCTAAAATAAGTATACAGTTTATAATAATGTTTTTGAAATGAAATTAAGTAATTTCATATTCCTTTTATCATCTTGGAAATCTAATTCCATAATCCTTGGAAAAAACTATGATTTTCCTAATTTCAAAGCACAAACTCTTTGAATTTTTGAGTATTAATTCAGCATATAATTTCCATAATATTGAATATTTAATAAATTGTAATGAGCGAGACTTTAAATGCCACTTTCCATTCAACTATGAATAGTTTAAATGGAATATTTTATATTTCGGAAAAAACTATAATTGGATTAATGTTTACAAAGATGTACTAATTTCTGAAGGTGGTTAAAATGTTTTTATTTATTTATAATATAAAGACAAATAGAGTTTGTATTTCAAAATCGAAAATGAATCTAATTAATAATTTAAAAGTAATAGACAATAAATTCATAAAAGTCTAATTCATGCAGCATTAGGATTTTTTTGCAGTCAACAAACTAAAGCGAGAAAGCAAAGTTTATATCATTTTCTCTACCCACATATTGTTTGGAAAAAGGCAAAGATTTTTTGAGACCATTTTTAAAAGAAGAAAGATGCTAAAAGAATTTTTGTTTTACGAATATCAGTAACATATACCCATTATTTTCAGATACATAAAAATTCAATTTGACGTGAGCAAAATGAAAATTTAATAATCGTTGTTACATTGACCGTTTTCATGAAATACAGTTAGCTTAACATAGATTTCTCACCCATTAAATGCGAGTATTCAGATTTATCCAAAAAAGTGTGCGAAGCTACACAGGAAGTACCACAGTATTTGTTATGTGTGAAAAGCCTGTAAATTTAAAGAAATTTATATACAGAAATGCATAATGCTATTCAAATGCCGCAGAGAGTCCAGAAGAAAACGTTTGTAGAGAAAATACGTAATAAGGTTTCAAAAAATATAAAATATGATGTCTTTATTATTCTAAACAAAATTAATTAGCTTGATGTACGATTGCTGTGAATCGATACACAGTTACTGAAATGTCTTTCCATGGCATTCACTAGACTGAAATTTAAATTCAGTAGAACTGACAGTCATCTTTTTTAAAGCAAATCCGAGTGCTGGGAGTCTCACGTAAGGTGACTGATGAAGCTATTTGTCGTAAGATATTCTAGACATTCTTAACACAACTGTCTTATAATGAGAATGCTGAGAATAGAATCGAACAAGATCTTTATTTTTAAGTTGGAGTGGATTAACTCCAGAATAATTATCTTTCAAGAGAGACTCTGGGAGTATGGGGGCTAGCTAGGCCTCTGAGCGGCACGGCCTTATGCTCGTGAAGATCAGGATTTAAATTTATTATCTAAATTTACATAATTACTTTTTTTAGACTCTGGTATAATAAACTTCCATTCATTAAGATGATATTTGCATCATCAAAGGAAGCAAAATATTTTAAATTATAAGCTAATATATACCAAATAACAAGAAATCTCATGGCCAGATAAAGGGGGTCGTCCATTCAAGGGGCTAGAAATAATGTCGTCATATAGGCCATAGCCGGTTATAGAATTTCTGCTTTGTAAATGCAAATAGATATGGCCAGTCATCATGGCGTCTCCCAAGAAAGGCAAACTATTGTAATGAAAACGGACGTTCCGAAGACATTCGATGGGAAGTTGCGGGATCAGTGTTCTTTTTAGCTAAAAGCAAACTGATGATCGGTATTTAAACGTAACTCCTCAAGAAAGAAAATACGGGCTCATCATTTAGGTTCCAATGAAGAAGTATGGGTCACTATTTTATGTGCTTTCCGCTAAAAGATGAAAAATGGGACACAGTCAGGGATAGATTAAGGCACTTAGAGGTCCTAAGCAATTAATAGAATCGAATGGCCACATATATATTTACATCACTTTTTCTTAGTTTTGCCGCACCATACATTATATAGTAAAGTTTTATGGTGCTCCTTTCCTTGACTTTTCATTTTTTATGCTGTCTTTCCTTGATCCCCTAAGCGTGTGTTTTTTTTGCCTAATGGGTAATCGAGCTCTGGACACAATACATAGAACATCTTGCATACAGGGTAATTTTCTGCAAATTCAGATAAGCAATAAATCTATTTATTATAATACTAAAGGCTACTTCGAGATTAGAAGTGAGTTAGCTTGCAGCATGATGATTTCGTCTCTCGAAGGTTGACAAAAGAGGGTCTCTGGATACGATAGTGGCTCTTGATGATTTGTCCTTTCGAAATTTAATAATTTCGGTGATAAGAAATTTTCAACGTATCCTTCAGATGACTGATATCATGACCTTATTCTTGAGACATCGTATTCTTCTGGAGTAATTAAGATTTTAGAGATGGCTGGTTACAAATAATTGACTTTCAAAATTCAAATAAATTGCTTCCGATGACAATTTCGTGCAGTTCCAAGCTGAAGCTGTCAAGGTTTAGCTACGAAATCTCATCTCAGAATTTCCAAAAAGACTACGAGAAAGATATATTTATTTGATAATTATTTCGAACTGTACGTGCTACTTCTATACCTGGACACTTTTCTCTCCCATATATTGTATTAATGGTTTGCATCCATTTCGAAATGCGCACTTAATGATACTGATGCAAGTACGTTTGAAGGTTCTGAAACAAGAAACATGTTTAACAAGTAGGGTACTGCTTGTAGAGAGATATAACTCAATGTCTTTCAGACATTACTAGACTGATAAGTGTCTTATCGCTCCAGCCTGTATTCAGATGACTTAGAAAGGTTAATATAAATTCTTTAAATTTTGGAGTGTAACAGCTGAAATTGCTGAATTAAATCTTTCTGTTCCAGAACTGCAGAAGATTCTTCCTTTGATTCATAAGGTATTTCTCCCGCCTTCTTAGCATGCCTTCGTGGTGTAGTGGTCAGCACGATCGACGCGTATTCGAGAGGTATTATTGGAGTCCCGGCGAGGGCATTGCTCATTTTTACGTCTTCTACTTTCAAAACATTTACTAATTTCTCTACACATTTAATGGATTACTTGTTTTAAATAAAATAAAACAAAAGAATCCGAGTAGTGATGAAATTCTGCAAATATATTCTTTCTTTCGATTTCTGAGTTTTTAGGTGATGATCCGTGTAATATGCATAAAATAAGTTTTGTACCAAAAATGCTCAGAATATGACGTTATGATGGCACAAATTTTAATAAAACATTTTACACTTTCAGAATACCATTAAGAATTGCATGTTGGTTTCATATGACCCACTTTATTACATTGTTGATAGCTAATGTATTGCTATAAGCGTCTTATCGCTCCAGCGATCGATATCCGATGACATCTTTGAAGTAAGGACTGGGTAATTCAATTCTATATAATAACTCGAAAAAGGAAACTTAAGAACTGATGCTGTTGGAATTAATAGTAAGAGATCTTTCCTTTAATTTATATGAATGATTAATGCAATAAGGAGAAGTTTACTAACCTGAGATTAGTTGGATAAACGTGTTTTAATATGTCATTAACAGAAAAACCTGGATTTAAACGTTAACAGTAAAAGAACAAAATCATAACGTATAATTAAATAGCGCTCTTGAATAATAATTTAACTGATTGCGTGTCATGTCATAAATATCTAAATGCCATTTTCATTTCACGAAAGAGCTCATTTTTCATATTTTGTTGTTAGGCAATGGTGTTCATATGTAAGTGACATCACAGTACAAGTTTCATAAAGATTTTCAACAGTGGCTTGTAAATAACTTACATATGTCTTATTTTAGCCGACCAGTGAAACGTGGAGAGTTACAATGTATAGCAGTATTATAAGAGCAAAAACCTGAAATGCGGTTTTGCAATTTTTCTGACTACAGCATGTTAAAAAAGAAATTAAATGGTCTTTATAAATTTAATATATTCCTTCCGAATAGTGATTAAAACTTTTAAATAGAAACTCAGTCTTCTACTTTTTAATTTTCAAGATTTTCAGATAAAAGGGGAAGAAGTAATAAGGAAGTTTAGAGCCTTTAAATGAAATTTGTGGTTATTTTATTTTTTCATGGAAAAATATTTATCTTTGTTATCTAAAAACTATATAATGCTATTTTCTTTCATTGGATGAAAGAAAAACATTCCAGGTTCTCTCATTGACACTATATACAGTGGTGTGACATCCACGGCATAATTTCAGTTCATTTTTTTAAAATAAAACTGTGCGTATTGGTGAATGTTTGTCGAAGAGCACTAGAAATGAATAAAAAAATGTAGTTCTTTTTAAGACGCCCAACCACGGACTGTGGTGGTCACGACAGAATTTATTGCATTTTGAATATGATGGCTAGACAATAAAGTGCAATTTCCTCTGGTAAATTTATGAAAATCGAATGAGCGTCAGGCTAAATCAACGTCATCATACCTTTTTAAATAAATAACTTCTTAATCTGATACATGCGAGCACAAACTAAATAACTAGAAAAGAACACATTTATCTTGAAAAGATAGTAAACCTGGCAAAAAAGATAGCTTCTTAGACTGTATATCATTATTCGTTTTGAAACATATTAATATTCTGCTTTGGAATGCCCATATTGAGTTCGGTATACGTATTGTATTTTTTTTTTCATTTTTTGTTTCTGTTGAAAACATATGTTTTCAGGCAACTCGGTAGACAATCGATCTTGATCCTACGATTATCATACTGATAGTTGATCCGGGTAGGCGTTTTCATAAAGCGACTTCAAAACGCATGTGCAAGCGTCTTAACGATCTCTTCTATAGGGACTAGGTTGTTGCAACACTTTCCTATCATAATCTTTTTTTAAATTAAGAAAACGAATACAAAACTCCTTGTGTTCCACGAAGTATTTCACGAGGCTTTACAGATGTAAGTAAATAACTCATAACACAAGGAGATACAACTAAAAAAAAAGAAACAAAAAAAAATAATAGCTATGTCTGGAGTGAGCAAAGAAAACATGCAAAATACAAATATTACTATAACCAAAATACTAAAATATACTATGAGTAATTAAACTATGCTTTTCCATAGTTCCATAATTATTGCGTCAGTATATTTTGCTTTGAATTCTTTCACATATTGCAAGAACGCTCTCAAAAAGATGAACAAATATAATCCAAAAAGTTGAAGTAATTTAATTTTTAAGAAACATGAAACTGTAAACTTCCTTACGACTTACCACCAGTAGTTCAAATGTATAAGGCAGCTATAAAAATAGGCTAAGCCAGCTAGTTCCCAAAACTACTATGAGAACAAATTATTTTTTTGATTTTAATGTAAAACCTCTTCTGGTATTTCATACCTGGTTTTGTTTTCTTTTGATATATTGCTTTAATCTTTGCCATATTTTAATATGCACGTATACATTCTTACAGATATCACAAAAAATATTCTAGGCCGTATATATACGACCTTACCGCTTAGAGGGTTTTAAGGAAGCGTTAAACAGTCTAAAGCCAGTTAGTTCTTTCTCTCTAGAGCCGATACAATCTGATCTCATTTCATTCACTACGACAATAAAAGGCGATGCACTCTTAAAGTGATATTTAAATTTAATGCTTTTGAATGTAAGATAGAAATTGAAAATTCTAATGCTTAAAATGGAGTGAGATTAGCCTAGTCTCTCTAGTTCACCCACTTCATTACCACTGGTTATTATAATGGTATATTATTAATAATTACTTTACACTGATAAGGTGCCAATAATATTAAAGTACCATATAATTAGTTTTTAAACAATAATTCTTGTTTTAGGTTTTTGAAAATTAAGGACAAAGCAGTTCATGTAATTCAAAATGTATTTTTGAAAATATTAATCGTTACTTATCAAATATAATTATGATTAAAGAAAAACACAAATATTTACATGGGGAAAATTTGTTGTTTTTATATTTTGTTAACGAATCCAGTTTTTTTCTTTTTCTCAGAACTCTGGCTTCGTTCATTATTAAAATTCCACATGCTTTACTGTAACTAGTAGTTAATGTTTATTTAAAAAAATAACTGAAAAATTTTTTGCTGTTTCTTCAGTTACGATAAAGAATGTTTCTCCACAGAAAAGAAATTACACTGTCTTGCTTGAAAACTGTTATTATCTTCATAAATCTGGAAATAAAAAAATACCCGAAATCTTAAGGAAAAAAATGAGTTTTGTTTCAGTAAGGGCTTGTAAATAACAATGTTTATCCTCGTAAAAAACGAAAACAGTCTTTATTTTTTATTTACTTATGATTTTCTCTCTCATTCTCATCCCAGTTAGACTGATTATCTTTCAAGGGGGAAAACTCAAGAACTTCGCAAATTTTATTGCTAATAACATAAAAACTCTGGATTTCTTCTGTTCCTTCAGGCAACAAAATGTGTTGTCTGCACGAAATAGTGCAATTCGCATTGGAATAGCGAAACCATATCGATTACTGAGTTAACTGGAAATCTTAAGAAGTCTCGTTTCAAAAATGTTTTCATAATAAAAACTTCTTTATTACTTATGAGAAAAATACGAATTCTTCAAGAAATCATTTTGAAAACCGATGAAATTATAAATCGGTAGTTTTCAATGTATTGTTTGAAATAAAAATGAAGTGTAATCTAAAACTTACGACTGCAGCGCCTTCGTTTTCTTACAGTTTTTAGCACGTGTATTTAATGTTTGGAATTTGGAATTTTTATAAAACAATATTTTTTATATATATGATGATCTCTACTAGCTTGTTCAGTAGGAGAAAAATTATACACTACGGCGGCTGCCGAAAACATCAAGGGAAAAATATCGTGGTCGAACAAGAGAAATAATATAAGTCCCCGGTATAAGCCCATAGTGACTAAGTGGTTCTGGTAGTTCAACTCAAGATGAAATTATAGAGATGGATCCATATAGAGTAAGAAGTCCGAGTGTTTTTGTTGTTCACAGCCATTTGCAATTAATTCGACCAGAATCTGCAGCTCCTAACGAAATGATCTCTTGAGAAAATCAATTCATTAAAACGCTGACTGCTCATTGAAAGCAAAAGAAATAAATTTGTAACATGTGAGCGTAGCTGAATTGAAAGCTGAATATTCTAGAAATAGAAAATTGTAAACTATTGCCTGTAAAATGCATTTTTATATTTTTACACTTTAATATATTTGCTTTGAGGAATTTAGATACATTTTATAAGGTAGAACATCGCACCCCTACTCCGGGATGCGTAATGGCAAACCGCACATTGAGTTGATCAATGTTAACGAATTTCATTTACTGCGCATGCTCAGTAGTGTACCGTTGGCGTGGGAGGAAATACTGGCGACTAAGGGGGCATAAGTAACCTTAAACAATTATGTTTGTCATGTAAGTCTTATCGACTGTTTGCAATTGCAATACTACCGAAATTTGTTTTTGCTTAATGCATTTGCTTCTGTTTCATTTCATTTTTCTTTATTTTGTTCATAAACGTTACATTTGATATCAGTTATTTATAATAATTTCCTTGTCTTTAATTCAGCAAATTAAACTGGATTTATTCTTTAGTTTGTTAAGGTATATACGAATGGAACTTACGGTAAATACGCAATTGCTTTTATTCTTCACAAGTATAATCAATAAAGATTCCTAATGTATCTTCTAATGTTTCCTATTTTGTAATCATTCTTAAACGAAAATTTGCATAGTTTACAATCGATATTTATACTCTAAGTAATGAAACGACTTACAACTTAACAAGTTTTAAACCCCCGAACTGCTTACGCCCAGATAACAGTAACAGAATATTAATCATACACCGTAATTGTCTACTTTTAAGACTGTACCAAAGTCGTAATTGTGCCAAATTCTCTTCTGGGCATGCGCAGCATGCGAAATTCGTTTAACATTGATCAACTGAATGTGCAGTTTGCCGTTACGCCTCCGGGGATGTATTGTTGATTGGCAATGTAATAATAAAACCTCCATTTATTTTTTCTTCTAACTTGAGCGAGTAAATTCCAACTATGCTCAGTCTGACGACGATCTTCTCCTATACATAATGCTATGATCCATACAATTTTGCTATACATAGGTATTTTTTATATTAAGTACATATTCAATAAAACACTTCGAAAGTCTTATAAAAAATTTCATAAAAATACAAGACCACACTAATTTTTAAAACAAATTACAAAGCAGAAATTTCATAAATATGTAGTTTTAGAAGATAATGTAAGTTTTTATAAGTTTACTAAGCATAACATGGTCGACGAAATAGTAAGTGCTATTTAATCATAAAATGCCTGATTCGAATGCTTTATTTTAACGTGAAACATGCATATTTACATCGAAATATTAAAAAAATATATTGCTGTGTATTAACAGTGCTAGCAGGAACGATGTAAACTTTGATTTTTATTATAAAAAATAGCATACATTCACAAACTTTCTAAGAATGTAATTTTCGTTCATTTTTATCAGAGTAATTTAGACACATTTTTGACGAGCACATTGTCCTGTGTCCTGGTGAAATTAAATATTCAAAATAAGTAACGCGAAACATATAATACCTTCTTAAGGATGAGCGTTTTCCTTTTCACGTGGTTTAAAACAGTTTTAAAAATTTCGAGGGAGAATTTGAAATGAGTTATATACAGCTGATATCAAAGAGCATCTAATTTCAGAAATTAAAAATGAAAAAAAATAGGCAGTTGCTCAAAGTTAAACAATTTAGAATACAATCCTCTAATCGCAGATTGAAATCTGAATTTAATAAAATTTGTAAAAACTGATGTACACCATTGGATAATACTCTCTAGCTCATAAAGTAAAAGAATATAAAGATATTTATTGATTTCATTGAATAAAGACTTTTTTTTAATATCTCTTATTAGCGCGAAGGAGATTTCTTGTTAGCCCAAATGGGATATTAGTTTCGAAACGGCATTTTGCGTCGTTTCACTATAAATGGCGTATCACTTTTTAAACTGTTGCCACCAAATACTATCACCCTATATTTGAGGAAATTAAATAAAGAAGAATCTGAATTGTATGTTTCTCGCATTGTATTTTTATGTATGTTTCTCGCAACGACGGTACCTATAGATATCAAATTTCGAATAACGTAATTGTCTACTCGAACATGGGCACCTGGAAGCCCGAATTTTGAATTTCGAATTTGCTTTATTATCTATTTCATATTTTGGAAAACTTAACAAGTTTTCGATTAGCAGTGGCAACACCGTACGAAAAAAAAACATTTTTAATCTCCAGCGCGCTAGAATGTCTGTCGGAATATCTAAAGATATGTTAGTTTTAAAATAATTTATGATATTGCTGTTGAATTGAATTTTATGTGGTTTAAGTGCGAAGAACCTGATTTTAATAAATAAAGGTAACACAGATTTTGTTTTATTTATCTTTCCTTTTTGTATCTGAAATATATTAAGTTTATATCATAGTTATTGCTAACACCATTGCGTAATCAATTACAATGGTGGACGAAGACTGCTCCGTCTCTGGCGCCTCTGTTCAATCGATGAAATCTTGCTATATCATGCTTGAATACTCTTAATTCTAATGGTTAAATCAATGCCTACATCTGCACTGCGTGGACTTATAATCTGAATTCTTATCAAATTGATTATAGTTCCAATGGACGTGTGAGAATGCAGCAACAACAACTTTCTATTTTTGTTATATTAGCATATTAACGTTAACCACTGAACAGTCAACAGTTTCAAAACAGAAATAACTATTTTAAACAAAAGCACCGGATTGTGATATGGGTTAGCAATCTTTTACAAAGATTTCAAATTTCAATTTCAAACTTTGCGGTTTTGAATTATATGTTTCAAGCTACGTTCGTTATAAAGTTCCCAGTAAACGTTTCATTTACGAATATCCCTCCAGGCGCATCATGTGTTATTCACCTACAAAGCTATGAATTCTCAAGTCTCAGATATATCGAAACATGTGTAAGTTATTTTTTATTTAATTTACAAATTTTTATGATTGAAAACTTTCTTATAGCTTTCCTTTCCATTATCCCTTACTAGGATGCAAATGAGGTTAAAGATTATTTAAGGCAATTAAATGTTTTACATAGAGAGCATTTGATAACGAAACTTACAGCTTTATTTTATACAACCCAGCTCTATCTGCGAACATTCCAGCATTAGCCATTTTGCTAGCCGACTTAACATGCGCCACTAAAGTTTCGAGCCAGCTTAGTTATGCCAAATCTGTATAGTCTCTCACTACGATACTTTTAAATTGCAAAGTTAAGTTTATGCTATTTTACTATCTGCAAATTCCGGAGTTTGAGTGTACGCTAGGGTGTGAAGGATTTTGAGTTAATATCACACAATTAGGACCCTATACACATCCTGTAGAACATAAGGCGCCCAAATTGATAATTATACGCATAGAGACTAATAAAAAGACTTTAGGAACCCTCCAAGCCTTGTTTTTCCGTAAATTTGTATGTCGACGTATTTAAAACTTCAGTTGGTCAGCTATGGCATTTAGTATTTGGTGACAGAGAATAGAAGTACCTAATATTGTCATAACGGGTGAAGAAGACGTCTGTATGACTATGCGGCAGGGACATAATTCATTGTTTTGTTAAGTTTGGGAAAGGTCGTATCTAAACAACTCCGCATAGCGGGTTTAGGGTTGCAAGAAATGTCAGGGTTGCCAGATTTTGTGTGAAATCTCCCATTTGGCGACAAATTGGCGATATGCCATAGACGGAGCGAGAACATTCTAGAACGAATTCTTACCGGTTTTCTCGAGAATGTTCTCGAAGGCAGGTCAAAAGCTATAAATATCCTGCCTGTACGCGGTTTATCAGTTTATCGTGACGAGTATCTTGAGAAGTATGTTGAGTTCAATAATATAACTTCACAGATCAGCTTGAGATCGATCGACCGAGTCGGGAGCTGCACTTTATGCTTTGCCGTGATGCTGTCTTCACCGTTATAGACTGATAGCTTGAAGGCTGCGTTGCTGATTGTTTGAGCTTGTTTATCGTAGTTTTTCGACTACTGTAACGCGTCTTTGAAACTGCCCTGTATAATACTGACGATTAAACTGTACTTTGATTCTTCATCAAATGTTGTCATTAGTCACTCTAAATCCACGAACCCGTAGAACGCAACAGTATGATTCGATTAAGGTTTTTATTAACAACGTTGCTAATCGGGATCCTCTTTTTACTAGCTGGAAAATTAATGACGTTATTAAAAATCTTAAATCCAATGAAGTTCCTCATCGTGATACTATTTTAAATGACATTTTGAAATTAATTTATATAATGCTTCCAAATTCGTTTTGTAAAATTTTTACATTTGTATGAAGCTTAGTTCGTTTCCTCATTGTTGGAAGAGCAAATATTCTTTTAATCCCTAAGAAGAGTGGTCATTCCGCATTTATTACCACCTACTTTAATAAAATGCCTAGAAAAACTGTTTGTTAATAGGATTACATGGCACCTCATAATAAAAAATTGTTAAACCAAGCACAGTTTGGTTTTACTCCGCGTAAGACCTGTGAAGTTGCTCTCTTGCATCTGAAAGACATAGCAGAAAAAGTAAGAAGATAAACGCATAAAATTCTAGTGTTCTTTTATTATAAGGGTGCCTTGTGCTTTTGACTACGCTTAACTGACTGGGATACTCGCCTTCTTAGGGAGAGCTGGTGTCCCATATATCTCTTCTTATTAAAGATTTTCCGCATGAAGGATCTGCATTGCCTTACCTTGGCCATGTTTCTACTTCCCGCAAAGAGATAGCCCTCAAGTCTAAGTTCCTGGACACTTGCTGTAGAATTTAATTATGAATGATCTCACTAGACTCTCAGTTTGTCCGGGTTGTAAAGCAACTGCTTTTGCTGGGAAGGGAAGCGCGCTGATATGTTTTCAAGTGCGCTGAAACTCTTTTTAGAATGGTTTCTTAATAGGGTTTCAGATTGGTATAAAGATAAAAACTTGGAGTTTAATCCTAATAAATCTAAACTTACGATAATTAAACCATGCCAGTTGTAAAATACGGCAGTTGTGCTTCAATAGCATTTTGCTTGAAACGGTTATCGAAATTAAATATTTAAGCATTACTAACGATAAAGTTTGCTTAAAAAATCGTGTTATGTATATATCCAAAAATTTTAAAACGCTTTGTGAGGATTTAATCGTGTCTCTAGCAATATTTTTTATTTAAATTATAATGTTATTGATATGGTTTATAAACAAGGTGTAATCCTTTTTGTTTGTTATGCTTTTAGAGTGTGAAGAACAGCTTTACAAAAAATTAATTCCTCTATTCTTCGCAGAATTGAAAGAAGAATTTTACTGAGAACTATACGTGTCTATAGAACAATTAATTACGAAGCTTGTTCCGAAAGCGCGGTTTTCTCCCCGACTGATCTTTATGCTTTAATGACAAAAAATTTAAGATAATAACAGAAACCTTATGTTTGATACCAAGGTGTTATTTGAGGATCTTCCTCACCGTGCTGATTGCTTGCCAGTTCAAACCATTATGTGCTACAATTTCGTTGAAGAATTTCAAGTTGTGTGTTATACAGATGGCAGTAATTGAGATAATAATTGAGATAGACTATCTGAGGTTGCTTTTTTACCATAATTCCGAACTGAAAAACTCTTTTGAGAAAAAATGAAATCATTTCTAGTTTCATGAAGTTTACTTCCCCTTTGAATTATTTATTTAAGGTAAAATGGCATTTTCTTCTTTCTGCACATTTAGTTTTTAAGCTTCATGTGTAAATTTGAAAATTTTATTTTGAGTTGTTTGTATTGTTTGTTTTTTTACTTACAGCTGTGAGTCTTGTGTTATAAAATGGGATGAATAAGGAGTTTAAATAGAGTTAAAATAAAAAAAGTATGAACGTGAAGACGAAGTAATTAGTCGTGCCTTTTTATTTCAGTAACAAAGGTCCTTGAAATTAGTAACGCTAGTATGTTCAACAAAGCACAATAAGTTACCCCCTGTGGTTAGGAAGTTTAGCAGTGTACATCGATAGACATACGGTAATAATAACCATTATGTAAATGTTTGAAAATTGTTTGCTTTGAACCATGGGTAGAAAATGACCGAATGGGCTGAAGAAAAAATGGTGTGGCTCCAGGATAATGTACGGTTGCATGTTGTTGCAGTGGAATTGGAAGTACCGTTTAAAATAGTTCTTTTAACATTTAAACACTTTACATAAAGTCTAAGCTTAGAGGTACTTGATTTCTGAGAGTTCTGAACATAAATAATGCAATTACGAAAGAAATTATGTTCAAACGAGGAAGGGGAAAATGCCCCGCATGCAGTGCTAAAACATTTCACAAAACTGCCTATTTCATCTTTTGACATCATTTATGAAATAGCATAAAAAGTTAAGGCCTCAGTTTAAAACAAAATTACAGGGTTTGTAGAGTAATCTATCTGATTCTAAATAAAGGAGCCAATCTCAAAATTTTCAGTCAACCTACGTATGAATCCGTGCATCTAACAGAAATATAACTCAGGATTGTAACCCTTGAGTTGTAACACATTTCGCAAATCAATTCAGCTCATCTGAGCCTGATACTGCCTACATATATGAAATCTCCTCTATATCCTTTTACGTTGATCTCTCATTACCTCCATACCTCGCGCCGATACATTGCCTAACAACGACTGTAATTTAACTTCCGCCTCTTACCAATTATTCAAGAACAAATGTATTACCTTTTGTATATTATTAGTTTATACTTTCCTTCTGAACTTTTCAATTATTCTAGTTTTATCTTTATACTTTCTAGAAATTAGTAAAGCACGTGTTGTGTGGTGGGCATAGATATTACTCCCCCTTCAACGTTTTAAAATGTTCGTAGGATGAAACATTTGTGTGTAACTGGCGTAGTCGAATGTTAGGGGAATGCAAATAAAAATACATTTTTAAAATGAATTTTCAAACGTATTACCAAAGATTTCAGAAAAATAGTCTACGTTTTGACATTTGAATCATTGAATAGTTGCGCGTTTGGCTTTGAACTTTGCAATTTACACAACCAAATGCAGTAGATGAGTAATTTCGATACTTACATATTATCGCAACCAGGTTGGTGCGATTTGTAAGTTTGAGTAAAAAAGTATGAATAGGAAGAAAATGTACATTTATTAATTACAGATAATTTTTAATACAGTTTTTTATATTATTTTGTTTTAAAATATAAAATAGCAATTAAAACCTTCCGGTTTCGAATTTGAATAAGTTGCAGAATTATCTTTTCGGCGGAAATCTTTTGGCTATTGCTTTTAGCACTGATTGAAAACCGTATTCGCCATAACCATGTACACGTCGACTTATTTTTACTTAAAAAAAAAATCCCAGAATTGCACAAAAATGGCATTGCGCACACTCTTAACTTTATCCACCTACACTGCTAGTTTCTCATAAATTACAAAAATTTGCACGAAAATGCAGGAAAATTTTGTGAATCTCCACATGCTGTTTTTACAAAACTACGTATAACACGTAGGGTTGCCGTAAGTAGGGTCGCCAAATTTGGCAATTTATGCGAATTTTGGCCTGGTTGCGTTAATACGTAAGTACCGCAATTTCTAGTATATTATCACGATTTAGTAAGATTCGAATACGTGAGATGGAATTCATTATTTTTTAGGGTGGCGAACTAAAAAATGTTTGTGATGAACAGCAGGTCAGATATAATTCCTTCAGTGCAGCGATTAAGAATTACCTTACGGAAATCTCAGCATAAGTTTATAAAATATAATTAACTATCGGGCTGCAGCCAAAGCGAAAATTTCAAGTTCTGTGTACACCTGAAAAGAAAACATATAAAAACATTTTAATATGAATGAAATCAGTTCATTTTTCCAAGCAACAACCAATTCGTAAAGAATTCTCTTGTTGCCAAACCAGGAAACACAAATCTTTTACACTTCAGGTATGCATATGACGTCATGATTTAAATTTAATGTAATATAAGAAGTTTTTCTCAATATCAATAAAAGAATTAACGTGGCAATAACATATCGTGTCAATTATACTAACCTAAAACAAAAAAAGTTGCCAACAGCAGCTATTTATTTGCAGTGCTGACATTAACGAAACATTTTCGGCATACAATGATGTCACATGCAATCGCATGCTTTCTTCAACTTCAGAACAAGACCTTGATTTTTATCTACAGCGAGCGAAACTGTTCCCACTCGGAAAAATAAGTGCGAAAATTAGAGTTTTTAATTAATATCTCGGCTAATTAAAGTCGTACGAAATGAGAATGGTCGAAATGGCTTCCCACGAATTTTTGGAATCCGGGGGTATGTCTTTCGCATTATCTCCTCCGGAACAGCGGGTAGTTGAATTTCGAAAGACATACCCCCGGATTCCAAAAATTCGTGGGAAGCCATTTCGACCATTCTCATTTCGTACGACTTTAATTAGCCGAGATATTAATTAAAAACTCTAATTTTCGCACTTATTTTTCCGAGTGGGAACAGTTTCGCTCGCTGTAGATAAAAATCAAGGAATTCAACTACCCGCTGTTCCGGAGGAGATAATGCCACAAACAAACAGACGCACACAGATTTAATAGTATAGACTAGCAGGGAAGCCCACCAGCTGAGCGGGCTGAAGCTTGCTTTTCATTGTTCATGTGTATAAGAGTTCCCATGTTAAATTTCCTTGGTATTCGGAAGTTGGACCGAACTACCAGTGTTCAGCGGTTTTGTTCCAGCTCCCGCCGCTTATCCACGTATGCATCCAGAAGATACCGCAAACATGTTACACATGCACAAAATCACGAAAAAACCCTATGGAGCCACACCGTTCGCCGGGATTTGAAAGTTGAACCGAAGTATCAATGTTAAGCGTTTTTGCGCTTATTTATTCACGTGTGCATCCAGAAGACACTGCATACACGATACACATGCGGAGAATCACAAAACCACCCATGCAGCCAGTCCTTTCGCGGGTATTCGAAAGTTGGACCGAACTACCAGCGTTTAGCGGTTTTGCGCGGTTTAGCCAGCGTTTAGCGGTTATGAAATTTATATAACATTCAAAATATTCAAAGTCTAAATTTATATTCCTTTTTTCTCCTTCAAATAAAAGTGAAGTGGAACTGGTTTGATTTACTGTGACTTTTTTATCGAGCACGATATGGCATTCACAAAAGAACTTCGATTTTGGATATTCTCACTTTCTGTCTACTCACTTGGGCGGGAGGGGGAGAAAAAGAGAGAGAGAGAGGATGCATTCTCTGCGAATTTGTTGTTTAATCTCAGAAAGACATGAACTCTATCGATAACTCCTTTATATGAAATATCATAATATCCTCTTCCTTCACTGCCATCTGCACGGCCTTCGACAAAAAAAGAGAACGCCGCTCTATTGATCGTTCTGACCGAAATGATAGTCGACCCAGTCTCTGAGACCGTAGATCGCTAGTCAAGGCTTTTCCGCTTCCAGGAAAGAACGATGAATAACGGTGAATAATTTGTCAAATGATGACAGCTCATGACACGTGCAGAGGAACTTTCAAAGACTAGCCCGTCGAGAGACAACAGGAAAGTAATACGACACCGTTTTATGAAACAAAAAATAATGCGAAGTACATTTTAACTACTATAATATCATTTATTCCAGTTGGGTCCAATAATGTTATATTCCTTGTCTTATAAACGCATGGTAAATTTATCGCGTATTAATAATGCACTTTTCATCTCAGTGGGGATTACTTTATTTTTTCAAGAGAAATTATTGACTTTTTGTTATCAAAAGTATTGATGTATTTTATTAGCCCAAAATGCGTCAACCCAGAAGGGCTATTAATTTCGTTTTGGCATTTTGTGTAGATTCACTATAAACGGCGAATCAATTTTTAAATTGTTGCCACCAAATATTAGAGCCCTGCATTATAGTTAAAGACATTAAATAATGAAGAATCTGCATAAATATATTTATGGTTCTCGCATTGTGATAAAACAACGGAACTTAAAGCCATCAAATTTTGAATAAAGTACGTTTCCATCTGGGCATATGGAATTTCTTTTATTATCTACTTTATACTTGGTAAAGCATTTGAGTTTTTGATTAAGAAACTCGACGATTTCAAACCGAGCAATGGCAACACTCTACCGGGGTAAAAACATTTTTATTCTTCAGCACACGAGACTGTGTATCGGAAAATCTAAAGATATGCTCTTTTAAATATTTTGTGATATTGCTGTTCAATTGAATTTTATGGTTTAAGTGCGAAGAACATAATAAATAAAGGTAACATACAAAACGTTAAAAACGCCTCTTTGGGCGTAATATAAAATCTGAAAGACTTTCAGATGTTTAAAAGTCTTTTGCATTAGAATATAAACATATTCTAGAACGTTACTTATTAACTTCAGGCAGAATTTGTTTTAATGAAATGCCATCTGGTTGCAAATTAAATTTTAACCTAATGTCAGTCCTTGGAATGTAAGTTAATGACTGAGAAACGCAATGTAGTTTTAAGACGAAAATGGGGAGTTTTTGGAGAACTTCATGTTCTGAATCAAAGTTTTCCTTTATTATAACTTATAAACAATACAACGGTACTACAAGGGTAATTCCTTACTTCCTTATTTAAAATGAATGAGGGGATTCTATTTTCTAAATGCTAATGCATATTATTTCATTGAAAATACTATAATGTCGTGTTTTTATGTTACTTTGTGGAGTCTCGTGTTCTTTAGTAGCATAAACGAGAACACTAACACCTAAAGTGAATTATTACTATGCCGTGAAAAGTACCACAGGGACTGAGAAAAGGTGCAAAGGACTCTTTCATAAAACTCAAATAAAAGTTAACAGAAGGCAATAACTCGAGCTTACAAATTTGAAAAGTAAAACGCTGTTTCTATTGAGCGAACGCAAAATGACAAAACGATATTAATAGCCCTTCTGGGCAAATTACCCCTATGGACGAATAAACATTTTCGTTATTAGTCGCATTGAATAATTCCAACCTCTGAACTGAATAACTATTTTCTCATCCAGCATGCCTGCTTAATCCTCTTACATGTTCAGAGACTATATAAAATTTAACATCAGACATGTATAACCTTCAAAAGACAGAATTATTGATCATGAATCTAGTGAGCTTATGAGAAGGATTCAAGAGTAATGATAAATGCCTGAGAGCAGCTGGAATATTTGCGCGTATGTCGACGTTCATCTGCCGACTAGCCCGTCATGATAATGGAAATTTAGAATGCAATTTGTTTCCTGGATGGTATTTGCCGATGGCTCCCATTAGTTACCCCACATTCATCCGTTAGTGCACAGTGTTATTCCATCGTTTACTGCTATGTTTCAATTGAAATCTCCATTCTGTGTAGTTTGTATTATCGAAGGCAAATGGGACGTTTATTAAATATGATAGTTAAGAATTCGAAGCAGGTAATATTTCCAAATTAAAAAAATTACGGAACTAAGAATTTCTCAGATGTACATGAAGAGATACCATTTTTAATTCTTTGTGCATACATTAAGGAATTATTTTGTAATATTGCTGTTGAATTGAAGTGTATGGTTTAAGTGCGAAGACGGTGATATTTAATAAATGAAGGTAGCATTCAAAACGTTAAAACAACGCCCTTTTGTACATTATAAAAAATCTGAAAGCTTTCAGTTTTTTTTATTATTATTTGTAAGTTAAAAAAGCAAAGCAAAAATGCAGCGGAAAACGACTGAATCTTAGGCACAAAATTTAAGGGATTTTCTAATATTCTAGGCTTACTCCTCGCTTTTATATGCGGATGAATTAACTGTGAAACAAAGCTAGGTTAATGTTTCTGTAAATCCTTGGGTAACGTTAGAACGTTTGAAATATTAATAACATAGATTTTACACTTTGGAAATGGAAATGTATGGTTAATTAGGTATTAATTAATACAGATCTTGATAATTTAAAAAACATTTTTGGAATTAATTGTCATAATAATGATGTTAGTTATATAGCATGCGGTATGGAGTATTGATAAGAAATATGAACAAAGTATTATGCTATATACACAATACTTTTAAATTAAATTTCCGAAAGTATGCACAATTAAGCATAAAGACTGTTAACGATATCTAATACAAAAGTGCTGTTATCATTTAGGTTTTGATTTAAGCTTAGGTTGTATAAAAATTGTCACGTTTATGCTCACGAATTCACGATTCTATTTTTTTATATAAAAACAAAACATTTAATGAAGAGCTTATGTACATTATTTACATTATTGAAAGCACAATCATACATATATTATAAATTTTCCCATCATAGGGCCAATATTCGTTTATCAAGAACAATTACCGCTATGCGGCCAAGATCAGATCATTTCAAGGCGTCGCCCTCAAGCTAACTAAAAAAGTATTACATTCCTTCTCTGCCGCCAGTCACTTGACCTAGTCGGCGACAGACGATAAAAAATAAAAGAAAAACTGAATCCATCGGAGGGAAAAAGAAATAATTTCAACAAACTCCCCCCCCGATGAACAATAGGTTCATCATAAATTTAACTATTACAATATTACTATAACAATAAGAAACAAATAAAAATTACTTACATATACAGGTCACATTATATCAATAATTTCTTAACATCAAGAAAATTTTTTCTGAAACTATAGAAAAAACAAAACATTTAAATTAACATTTCTCAAGATCACCACAAATCATTAAACCAAGGAAAATAATAATGAATAAATGAAAACATTATGAAAAAGAACATTTTTTTTATCAGTTTATCAGTCATTCAGTCCAATTTTTTTTTTACCAGTCACTGATTATTGCAATTACTGATATCATCAATTTCTAAATTGTACAATAGCTGCACTGGACGTTTGATTACCGAATTACCAGTTTTCACTTCACACGATCTGATCATTCCATCTCTACCAATAAAGGTTTTAGTTATTCTTCCTAATTTCCACCAGCTTCTAGGTAAATTTTCATCATGAACAAGTACTATATCACTTACGTTGAATGCAGATGGTTTCTTCTGACCGGTATAATGAGCAGATCTCAAGCACAGGAGATATTCTTTTTTCCATCTGTTCCAAAAGTGATTTATTAGATTTTCTCGTGTACGGAAACGTTTTAACATAAATTCTCTGGAACCTGGTAAATTCAAGTCATTCCTCCTTACAGCTGGCAAACTCAAGAGTCGTTTACCAATCAACAGGTGGGCTGGAGTAAGTGCGAAGGGCTCTTCAAGATCAGAAAAGACGTATGTTAATGGACGCGAGTTTATCATCGCTTCTATTTCAAGCAAAAGCGTTTCTAATTCACTTTGAGTCAAAGATGATTTCCAAATGTTCTTTCTTAAACTAGTTTTTACACTGCGAACTAAACGTTCATAAAAACCGCCCCACCAGGCAGCACGTTCCACAATGTATTTCCATGTGATTCCATGCGAAGCATAAAGTTTTTTAACTTCAGGGTGGTTAATCACTTTCCACATTTGCTTTAATTCAAGTTCGGCTCTTTTAAATGTTCTAGCATTGTCCGAGTACACAGTGGAACACAAACCTCTTCGGGATACGAACCTGCGGAACGCAAGTAAAAATTCTTCAGTGCTCATGCCTTTTACGAGCTCAAGGTGAATAGCTCTTGTAGTAGCGCAAGTAAACAATAAAATGTAGTATTTGTTGTCATTTTCTTTTACATACAAAGGACCTGCAAAATCGAGTCCACAAATTGCGAAAGGTGGAGATTCATTAACTCTATCCGCTGGAAGAGGTGCAGTGATTTGTTGTCCAGGACGCACATTATATTTTTTGCAATTAAGCATTTACTCAGGATTGATTTGACGTATTGTTTTCCTCTTAAGAGCCAGAATTTTTCACGTATATGCACTAGAGTATCTGATACACCCGCATGATAAACCTTTTCATGAGCGTCTCGTACTACTAATTCACTTAATTTATGTTTTGAAGGGATTACTATTGGATGTTTGTTGTTAAATAGTAGGTTTGACTTTTGTAACCGACCTCGTACCAAAAGTAGACCTTCATCTGATAATATGGGATTTAATTCGAACAATTTTGAATCTTTTGGAATATGCTTGTTTTCTCTTAGAGACTCTATAACTTCAGGAAAACTATCTTCTTGAGCTTGTTTTAACCAAAAGGTTTCAGATTTACTGATTTCTTCTGCTGAAATTTCCGCAAAATTTCTATTTTTCCTTTTTACTTTTAAATTTGATATAAATCTGAAAATCCAAGCAGTCACACGATAAAGTTTTTTCAAGGAACTAAATTTTGTCAAATTCATGAGTGGAACATTTTCAGTTTTGTCTACTTTGATCAAACACGCTAGGATAGCTTCCGATTTTCGAGATTCTTCTGATACATCATGTAATTTTGACGTCGATAGTTTGGGTTTTGGCCATTGACTTTCAGGTAACGAAAGAAATGCAGGGCCATGCCACCATTTCGAAGAATTTATCAGTTCTTTTGCAGAACAACCCTTTGTTATTAGATCTGCAGGGTTGAGTTTTCCTTCGCAATGTCTCCATGAACAAGGATCTGAAATTTCATGTATTTCTGAAATTCTATTAGCAATGAAAGGTTTCCATCTTTTAGCTGTACCTTTAATCCAATGTAGAACTATTTCCTAATCTGACCATAAAATGACATTTGAAATATGTAGAATATTTTTCAGGTAGTTGGCAACCCTAGCACCCACCAGTGCTCCCATCAATTCAAGGCGGGGAAGCGTTAATTTCTTTAATGGTGCAACACGTGATTTTGCCAAAACAAATGTAGTTTCAAATTTATCTTCATCAGTTCTGTATCTCAAGTATGCGACTGAGCCATACGCATTCGGATTAGCGTCACTAAAAATGTGTAACTGAACAGTGTCCCTGTCTAAATTTGGTACATGAAAATAATATATGGGAATTTTCAACATTTTTATTTCTTTTATTTCAGAGAGCCATATTTTCCAGTCATTTTCGTGTTCTCCAGAAAAGATCTCATCCCAAGGTACCCCTTGAAGCCATAGCTGTTGCAATAAACATTTAATTCGAATTACAAAGGGTGCGATAAATCCAGATGGGTCAAAAATTTTGGCTGCTATTTTTAATACATTACGTTTGGTACATTCAGTGTTTATAGAGGACAGTAAGGGTGTTAATTCTAGTCCTAAGACATCTTCATCATTGTTCCATATTAAACCTAGTACTTTTAAGGATGTACATGGAGTGTCACTATTGAGAGAGATTAACTTTTCCTCAACATTTCTGCTTAAGCTCTAGGGAATTGCTTTCGAATTTTCTTAGATTTAGACCTCCTTCAGCAAGAATTTTAACAGATTCATTTGATAGATTAAGCGCTTCTTCAACAGTTGTCGCTCCAGAAAATAGGTCATCCACGTAAAGATTTGAGTTAAGCATTTCAAAAGTCTTAAAGTTAGAATTCTTGTACTTATCAATGTGATGTTTTATTGTGCAGGCAAGGATGAAAGGACTACAAGTTACACCAAAGGTTGCTCTTGTCATTTTGTAAGAAATTACACTCTTTTTTCTATCAAGGTTTTTAAAATAAAGAAATCTCAGATAATCTCTGTCTTCTTCTGCGATTGATATTTGAAGGAATGCCTTTTCGATATCTGCCGAAAAGGCGATCCTATTTTCGCGGAATTTCAAAATAACGTCCAAAACATTTGGATTTAGATTTGGCCCTGGATGAAGACAATCATTGAGAGAAAGAGCATTATTTGATTTTGAAGAAGCATCGTAAACGATGCGTACCTTTGTTGTTGTTTTGTCGTCTCTAATTACAGGATGGTGAGGCATATAATAAGAATTAAGTGTCGAGCTGTTTTCAGGGCATACTTCTACAATTCCTA
Organism: Stegodyphus dumicola; assembly: GCF_044657685.1. Taxonomy (NCBI): domain Eukaryota; kingdom Metazoa; phylum Arthropoda; class Arachnida; order Araneae; family Eresidae; genus Stegodyphus; species Stegodyphus dumicola. The sequence goes on from NC_140776.1 coordinate 45,841,689, forward strand.
AATGTTCTTGTTCCCTGAGAATATTGTTGTATTCTTCAAATAACATTTCATTACACTTAAATTTATTTTCTAGACTAGCAAATCTTCTTTTAGCCACTTCAAGATTATTTCTCAATAAATCGCGAGATTTGCTCCATAGTAACCTTGCCTCATAACGACCATTTTTAAATTTCAAATTATTTTGAAAGTCATTTATGATTTCTAAATCACTAGAATTCTTTTCGTTATTCTCAACAATACCCATGACTTCTAAATCCCAAAATTTCTTCAGTTCATCATTTTCACTCTCAACTGATACACTACAACAATTTATTCTTCTATCTTTTGATTCTATCTGCCCCTGAATAGTATGTCCGAAAATAGTTTCTGCAATGTATAAATGCTTCCCAATTTTTCCTACAATACCTAATTGAATTTGCCATAAAAAGTCTGACCCTAGTAAAATAGTTATTTCCCGTTCATGCCCTGTATCAGCAGGATTAAATCCTCTCATTTTCAAGCGTTGAATCAAACCTTTGTCTGGAATTTTGACTGTAGCGCCAGTTATTTTTTCAACTACCAAGGCTTCAATATTTATGGAATTGTTTGCTTGCGAAACATTTTGTAATTCAAGAGAAACTACGTCAAATGATGATTCTTGTGGTTTTCGTCCGCCAAATGAATATACTAATAAATTTTCTTTTCTAATAGGCTTTAAATTCAATTTTCTTACTAAATTTTCTTTTATAAAGCATTTTTCTGAACCACTATCACACAAAACCCTTGCATGGATTCTGTTTTCACCACCAGAGACACATACAATACAAGTTTGGAGTAATGTAGAAATAGTTTTATTTTTCTGTTCAGAAACGCAAGATACTAAGGTTGTGGATTTATCTGAGTTAATATTTTCAGGACTTTCATGTTTTTCTGATTTATTACAGAACAGCTCATTGTGAAATTTATTACCACATTTCGAACATGGGGTTAATTTACTTTTACAGTTAGAAGACAGGTGTGATTTTAAGTAACACTTGTAACAGCGTCCTCCCTTCTTCAATTTAAAACGTTTCTCTTGGTCTGTATACCTTTTACAACCCAAGCTTGTATGATCCGAAGAGTCACAAAATACACAAAATATTTTTATAGAAGTGTTCAAGGCAGCAGCCGAAGGAACACTTTTCTTAGAAGAAAAGTTCTGATTATATTTTTGTTTGGAATTAAAATTAGTGTAAGTGTCATGTATTTTATTACTAGAAGAATTATTTACTAATATTGTGGCCTCACGGGCACGTAAATCTTCTCTTATAAATTCCAATAGGTCATTGACCTTATACTCATTTTCTGTATTATTTTTCTTATGAAATTCTAGAACCATGTTTTCTGGTAACAATTTTAACAGTATAGGCAAAAGTAGATGCCCGTATGAACCTGTTGTTACCCCCATTGACTTGAGATTTCTGATATGTATTTCACATTTATCATACAGATTTCTAAGTCCCCTTATATTATTTGATGATTTTACTGGCTCTAAGTTCAAAATTTTATTTATATGACAGTTTATGATTGTATCACGCCTACCATATCTTTCGTTTAACAATTTTAGGCATTCATCATAATTTTCATCAGTGAGATCAAACCCTGATACAACATTATATGCAGTACCTGTCAAAAGAGATTTCAGGTATTGAAATTTACTTATTTTTGACAAAGAGTCATTGTTATCCACAGCATTCTTGAAACAGTTAATAAATTCTAAATAAGTGCTGGGATCACCAGAGAATTTTCAATATTTAATTTCGGCAACTTAACTGCCGCAACAAATTTACTTTCGATTACAGGAGTTACAGGTACATTTTGAACTACGTTAACTTCGGTATCTGCTTTACATTTTCTTAACCTATTCTTAATTTTGGATTTCATACTCAAAATTTTATGAGAGTATTCTTCAACCGATTTTAATTCTTTTTCATATTCAGCTTTATCTTCAATCAATTTATCTATCTCTTTATCAATTTCATTTAAAGAATTTTCTTTTTCTGACAAAATATCCTGGCACTCTAACAAGGAATCTGTGTCAGTTCTTTCAATCGCTGCTACCAGCAAATCTTCTGCTTTATTTATTTGTTTAGTGATTGCAGATCTGATAGCAGCTCTTTTCGACTTTAATTTGTCTATATTTTCCATATTTCAAGTAATGGAATATAACCTTATAAAATTCAACAAATAATTGTAACAAAATTTAAAGTAGAGTATTTCAATATTTTAAGCACTTCCTTTAAAAACAATATACTTATAGTCCACAAATTTCCTTCGATTAAGACCAATTAATTTTTTCAAGCATCAATGAAGTATTATTCTTTCAAGTAATATTTCAATAAAACAACATAAATATTCAATACTTTTATTCAACTCAATCATTATTTTTCAAGGTTGAATACTTCAAGAATGAAAGAAAATGGCTTACCTGATATTTTCAGGTATCCTTCCATTATTCCAGCATAGAACTATATTCAACTATATTCAGTTTCGATTTTAAAGTATCTAAAGGTCCGGGAATTTCGGCACCAAAAATACATATATAAAAATTGTCACGTTTATGCTCACGAATTCACGATTCTATTTTTTTATATAAAAACAAAACATTTAATGAAGAGCTTATGTACATTATTTACATTATTGAAAGCACAATCATACATATATTATAAATTTTCCCATCATAGGGCCACTATTCGTTTATCAAGAACAATTACCGCTATGCGGCCAAGATCAGATCATTTCAAGGCGTCGCCCTCAAGCTAACTAAAAAAGTATTACATTCCTTCTCTGCCGCCAGTCACGTGACCTAGTCGGCGACAGACGATAAAAAATAAAAGAAAAACTGAATCCATTGGAGGGAAAAAGAAATAATTTCAACATAGGTATTGATAAATTGTAAAGATGAAAGCATGAAATATTAACAAGTAAAATTATAATAAAAGCTATTTATTGATTAATTTATATTTAAATGTTATTTACTTAAAAAAATTAAGTGTTTAATTAATTTATGAGCCTTCTCCTCATAAACACCTCTTTTTGAAATATAGTAAATTCAAGCATGAATAGACAGAAATTGAAGGAAGCATTTTGCTAAGTAAAGCCATTGTGAGAGAGTCAATTCATTTAGTACTTAAGAGTTATTGGAAGAGCTAACCATTGCTTGTACATCTTACGGAAATCCACTCTAGTTAATAACATAAATAGATCTGAACATGTTTATTTTTGTTCGCCAAATTTGTGTTGAAAAGAAACAAAAAAAAAAAAAAAAAAAAAAAACTGAAATTATTATTTAAAATGCAGTGTCTCAAACTGTTAGCTTAGAAACCTTAGAAAGTTATGTATATCCAGCGATATTAATTTTCCTGCTATGCTGGTTATTTATTATATTATTATCATTAGGATATGTAATTTTCGCACTGAAAAGGGGGTATTTTGTAAAACTAAAACGTCAGAACTAAAAGTTTCGTATTTATTAGCGGAAGTAAATAAATAAATAAATAAGTCATAAAAAAGTCTGAAAGATTTCAGATTTTACATTATACACAAAGGGGCGTTTTTTTAACATTTTATGAGTTACCTTTATTTATAAAATATCATATTCTTCGTACTTAAACTATAAAATTCAGTTCAACAGCAATATCGCAAAATAATTTTAAAATTTAATCCTTAAAATTTCTGATACAGTCTCGCTCGCTGGAGATAATTCTTTTTTCTTTTTTTGTACAGTGTTGCCATTGTTCGCTTTAAAATCGTCGAGTTTGTTAATCAGAAGTTCGTTAAAGTTTTATAAAATATGAAATAGGTAATAAAGTCAATTCCACATTTGGGCTTCCAGATGCCCATATTCGAGTGGAAACGGGCGTTATTCAATGTCTTTAGGTACCGTCGTTTTATCGCAATGCGAGAAACATACATACATTTATGTAGATTCTTCATTTAAATATAATAGAGGGCTGTAATATTTGGTGGCAACAGTTTGAAAAGTGAATCGACATTTAAAGTTTTCAACGCAAAATGCCAAAACGAAGTTAATAGCACTTCAAAGCTAAATCCCTTTGAGATAAAATATATATATATAAGTCTTACAAGCAACTGCTTTTCAAGCCTGCTGCAATCACACAAATTACTACATTATTCGAAAAAATAAAAGATAATATCGCTGTAATCTTAGTATTCTCTTGTGTTTTTGTCGTCTATCTACGATTTATAGATACTACAATATCTCTCAGAATGCACGCTAATGACAAGGATTATCAAGGCTTTGAATAGCTAGCTCTGCAAAATTTTTGTGACAAGGTTGTTGCTTTAAGAAAGCTGTATAAAATCAGAGTGAATCTTTATTCAACACTGGGAATATTTGTTTAACTTGTTTATGAAAGCGATTATCTGCATCAAGTAACTAAAAAAAGTTCCCAATAATACGTTTGTCTTCAACCCTGGTGTAAGAATGTTCGAAACTATAGACCACATATTTAGCAAATATTCTTAAAGGTTTTATTTATTGTGTTAGATAGTATGTAGAGACCAATTTATCAACTCTTCTCTATTGCTTACGTTAACATAATTTTGCGTTTCTAATCAACTGAACGTTTCTCGTTTGTCAAAGTATATTCTATGTTATCCCCCAAAATAATCGCAATTTGTTACTCAAGGAAAGGCTTTTGATCATCTAACTGACCCCACGAGATGTGAACGAATGCATATCTTGGACAAAAGCTTCGAGCCAAGAACCATTTTCGTTCAAAAAATTTCATAAAATATTTCGCATTTAATCATTAACACTAGTAAAATTCATATTTATTCGCATCTGTTTCTTATATAAAAAACTTATGTATCTTTATTTATTCATTATTATTGTATCTTTTTTTATTTTATTTTTTCCTTATACCCCGGAATGATATAGAATATTACAAAACTGTTTCTGATTATGTACTTTACAATAAAGGAAAAGTTTCTCAGTTATTTCAAGGAGATATTTCTGACAAAAGGAATATTCTGGGTAATAAATTTTTAGAATTATTTGTTGCGGAGGAATAAAATCTTCTCAGCAAATATCAGATTAAAGAGTAAGCTGCACGGATTGCCTTCTGCAGTTCTAGACTTAATATTGCGCCAATTTGTTTTTAAAATTAATTTAAATAAAATTTCTTTTTAGTTATATTGCTAGTATTAATGGGGGCCAACGACGCCTTCTGTTTATAGCACGAAAGCCTTTTCGACCCGAATACTATTTACTGTAATTCAAATCAAGTCAGGCTGAGGTACAGTGGATAGTCAATGCTTAACCATAGGTAAAGTACTAGTTAAAGTCCACCTACACTAACTATTGGACCACAACACACCACAGGTCACCCACAAGGAGTCCACTGAGAACCTTCCAAAATATTTTGCAGTTTGTGCTTTTGGACTGTGCATTTTTGGTGTTTTTTGCACTTGCAAAAATTTAGAACGGTTTGTTTATCTTGCTTGTATAAACGTACACTTACAAACCTGCAGTACGTCGTGGATAATATGAATAAAATAGTTATTTGTTACAAAATATTTGTGCATAATATACTTTACTTACTAGCGTGTTTATGCAAATATTGTTAATACAAAAATTCTTTCATGGAAAAGTTCTTAATGCAAAGTTATTTTATTCAATGTAAAGCTGTTTGCTGTCTACAGTTCTTTTTTGTTATTACTTTATCCCAAATTAATCTGTGCAGAAATTCTTTTAATAAAATTTCGCATATGTTAAGTTCGTTAATGCAACGTAAATTTACACTATGCAACGTTCCTTAATGCAGAGCTTCTTTATGTAAAGTTGTTTCGTGCAAGATATGAATTTCTTATTATATCACGCATTGTTTAATAATACATAACCATTAGTTTGGTAACACTTCTTGTGAATGTACGATATCTCCGCTTGTTTAGTTTGGAGCACATATTTTCTCTCTTGTACTTGAGGGGTAGTTGATTGATCAGCTCTCTTTTTTTTTTTTTTTTTTTACCATTTATTTTGCTTTTGTCCACGAAGAGGAGCTTTTAAGTTCAATTTTCTAACACAGTTTTATAATATCTACGCAAAATTTCATTCGGATGTAAAATTCAAGGATATGATATTCGGTTTAACCAAAAAATATAAATCAAAAGACTTATATCTACAAAAACATTTTATCGATTAAAGAATTTGAATGTAATTCAGATTTCTTAACAGATTCAAAAAAAGGTATGCTGGAAAAAATTAAAAAACATACTTTTCTCCTTCATATGAAAAAATTCCTTAGATGCCAAATTTGAGTATCATATAAAATATTTTGCTAAATAGAATTTGATATTAAAGATTAAGTGTTAAACAGTAGGTATTTTCCCCGTAAATATCAAAATGTCACCAATAATTCGAAGACTTGTTTTTTATTTTTTATGTGTGTAATGAAAATGTAATGAATGAAATTAGCCCCATCTTCCGAAACACATTACGCATTTCACATGAACCACTTAATGATTTTTCCTAAAACTAATTTTGCGAGAATGATTGCATCTGCTTCCAAAAGTGTTACAGAAAATCATGAACATATATTTCAATATTTCATGTAGGAAATATGTATAATGGATGACTTCCCATTAAAATAATGTTTCCGCAAAGAAATGTCCCTGTTACATTTACACGCGAACAACTGCGATCAACTTCTTACTGTAAAAAAAGATTTCAAAAGAATTCCTTCTACTCCCTTGAAGACTTCATTTGTTATTTGTACGGCTTGAGGGAAGGTGAAGGGGAAAAAATCGCCAGATTCAGCGAAAATTATCTTGGCGACAAATAATTTTAATGAATAGCAGAACTAGGTTATTCGTCTTTTTGAAGTTAAGATTTTATTGTGAACAATAAAAACATGAATCTGTACCCATAATTCAAGTATATGAATGGAGAAGTGAAAGAATGTCGAATGTCATTTGTTTATGAATTATTAAAACATTTGGCGTTCGATTTCTAGTTATATGCAACAAAGTTTTATAACTAATATTTTTCTAAATAATAAAGATGTCATTATTAAACTTTTAATATTTAAAGTTTGTTAGTTTAATAAAGGTAATTATGATGAACTTATCTAAACAGATTATAATAAGTAAAGTCAAATATTTTTTAAAAAGCAATAATAAATAAATTCGTTTATTGTAGCTTCTTTTTGCTTTCTAGTATCCTTTTGGGTCAATAGCCAAACGAATAATCTTTGAGAAAACAATAATATATACGGTTACATTATTAAATGCAAAGTTTCTTTAATGGTTATCATTCTAATACTTATAATATTTAATCGTTATTTATTTTGCACGGTATCATATAATTTTCTAATCCGTTATTTTAAGTACTTTTGCTGTCAAACCTCATTTCATTTCTTTGCCAGAACACAAATTTCTAGCACGCGCGATATTCAAATTATGTAAAAGAAGGAAGTATTTAAGGGAAGGCTTTGGAGGGTGAAATCAGAGCGTGGTCTACCTGCTACAAGGCCAAGTTGCTAACTTTGATGCTCTAGCAATTAGATTAGAATTCTGCGGCCGACTTCGAGTCAGAGCCTGCATGTGCGAGAGTTAAACTGTTATGCGTTAGGCTGTAATTCATCAATTTTTAAAAGTATTCATCAGCTTTCAATTTAAGCAAAATGTTTTGGCTTATGTAAGCATGAATTGGTGCCGACTGTTAAACTTTACCTGAGTTAGTAAAACGTTCTACACACCTTTCTCCTGACTTTGTAGTACTTCAAAAAACATGTGATAATTCACTAATAAACAGTTTTCAACGTGGCATGCATTTTATGATAGCCAAGAAAACACGATGTTACAGTTTAATGGCGGTGACATTATTAAATGCGAAGCATGTTTTAGTTTCGTTAGATATCTTATTTAGAAGTCTCACAACCAAAGTAAAACAAATAAAAAAATTTTTAACACACTGATCTGACAATCACAGAAACTGGAAATTAACAGCAAGAAGACTTCGCTAGCTTAAGGCCAGAATAACAGCTTTTAACACAAATTCAAAGTAAAGAGAAAGTAGTCAACAATATCAGCACAATCAAACTTCAACTGTAGGTCCATCTGATTAATCACTGGCAAAGAAACGCAACATGCAAATCTTTTCCAGCAATATTCAAATTCAAAGCAAACTGCCAGCGTAGGCTGTCAATACTCCTCTGATAAACTGTGAATCTTGACGCTTGTTTAAACCATAAATTAAATTGGATTCTAATGGAAGCTTATGACAGTTACAGTATAGAAAAGCCAAAATGATTCAATAACTGTTAATTAAATAAAGCTTTGGATCAATAAAGATTAAATTTACTCAGTGATTTTGCATTAAATCGGTTATCGAAAAATGATCAATATCGTTAGATTAAATTAGTGCTACTTTTGCGTAATGAGATTCGGTAACGTCAAAAACAAACACGCGCCAAACGATATATTGGTGAGAGAGGATTCTGCCATATTTGTTTCTTTAGATGAAGAAGTCTTAAAAAGGTTTTGTACTTCGTTGTATTTGTGCTTCATTGTTTTTAGCATGTTACTTTCATTTATGGAATATTATTAATTAATTTATTTGTACTAGCACAATTTTAATAATTTAACTGGTAATATTGCCTGATAATTAACCATGAAGCTTTTTAAAACGTGTATATGAATCCAGTATAAGTTTTGTTTTTCAACATTTCGATTTAAATGTTTGTAAAGATTGTTAACTTTTATTTGTATTCTATTTTTGTTCTATCTGAGTTAAGCAAACTCTCTAACTTGTTAAATAATAATTTCGTAGTTATTCTAAATTACGACTCTTTAATAAAATTGTGCTAAATAGAAGATAGTGTACTCAAACGCCTTAACTGTGTTAAATGCACGACATATCAAATATAGTTTGCATTTATAAATTGCTTGTCATGGAACTCATCGTTATGTTTTATACGGTCAGATCAGTTAATAAGCTGCTTCTTTGGGGAGAAATGTAAATGTGTTTGATAGATCATTTTTGCATTAGCATTGCAGCGTGAATGGTTGTTCAGCTTCAGTTTTGCTAACGTTCATGTGTCCACGATACGCGTAATTTTTCTAATGGTTCAATAATTTCATTATGTAACCGTAATTATTAGCCCTCGAAGTTGGCTCAAAGCTTTAAAACCAACTCATATTTGCACATTCGTAGCATATTCCATTAAACTGCTCCAGTGTGCTAGTACAAATAAATTAATGGGGAACGAATGAAAACAAATCCTTTGTACCGAACGATGCAACTTTTTTGTACTTCATTTATTGACATCTTAAAGTCAGTGAATGTTCTCTAAGCAAGTTTACTTGATTGATCACGCGGATGCTTTTGGAATGCTAATAATAAGAAGATTCACACAGAAAAAGAGGGAAAATAAAATCTAATTACCAACTGTTTACGTACCTCGTATTAGAATGGCGCCGACATGGATGACGCAGTTTCGACTTTGATTATACTTAATAAATTCAGTCACTCTCGGTCTATTTCAACCAACGTGAATACATTTAATAATATAACATTCACACGTAAACATTTAGTAATAATTCAGAAGTACAGATAAGCATAAAATAATAATTACAACCGTTACAGGCCAGCTACGCTTTTAGCGACCGAATTCTACGAACGACAAATCTCAAAAGCATGTTGCCAACGCAGGGCTACGAAAAGGTAGAAATTAATTCGATAGGCGTGGCAGTGAACATACTCCCACCCTATCAGGTTTAGTCGTGATACACAGGCAAAGGTGAAAGTTTATTAATTCCTCTCTTGAAAACCCAGTTTTAGTTTTGACAGTGGCTACGCGAGCTAAGCCGTCTTTGCCCGGATGGACATCGATGATCCGTCCAATAAGCCAAGCTAGCGGTGGAGATCCATCTTCGATGATAAGAACCACGGTGTCGATTTTTAAGATTGGGTCTGTTGTACTGCCACTTGGATCTCTGCTGAAGCGAAGTCAAGTATTCCCTTTTCCATCGCTTCCAGAATCCCAGACGTAGATTCTGTACAAGTTCCCACCTAGAACTCCTTGTGCGTAAAGTCTGATGGCTTTCTGGAAAGGAAGTTAAAGTATCACTTGTAATGAAATGAGAAGGGGTTAAAACATTAATACAATCAATATCAGTATCGTTCACGTAAGTAAGTGGACGTGAATTCAAAATAGCCTCGATCTGGGTAAGTAGTGTTGACAACTCTTCGTAGTTTAAAAGAGTCTCTTTCAATACTCTTCTCAGATGAAATTTCGCTGAGCGAATGCCGGCTTCCCATATTCCTCCGAAGTGGGGCGAAGCAGGCGGTATAAAATGCCATTCAATAGATGGCTTAGTTAGTTCTCGGGAAACCGATTCCGTTGCATACAAGGAAGACCAAATCTGATTTAGTTCTTGTAGTTTTCGGCATGCTCCCACAAAATTGGTACCGTTGTCACTGTAAATGTGCCGTGGTGCACCGCGATGTGAAATGAAACGTCTAAGTGCAGCGATAAACGAGTCTGCCGTCAGGTCACTGACTGCTTCTATATGCACAGCTTTAGTCGACAAGCAAACAAACAGAGCTATATAGCCTTTCGTTGTTTTAGAGCTATGACCCTTATTAAATTTCATGGTAATAGGACCAGCGTAATCCACACCAGATGCATAAAAAGGTCGTTCCAAAGTCACACGATGTTCAGGTAAGTCACCCATCAATTGCGGATTTGAAGCAGCTTTAAATCGATGACATATTAAGCAATGGTTGACACAACTGCGTATCAGTTTCTTTCCTCCAATTATCCAGTAAGATTGTCTGATGAGGTGTGATAATAAAGAAGGACCAGCATGAAGATAAGTAATATGAAGTTATTTCACTAGTAATTCGCTAAATTTATGTCGAGAAGGAAGTATGACAGGATGTTAGATGTTAAATGCTAAAGATGAATTTCGAAGACGTCCTCCCACCCGTAAGAGACCATCTTTATCTACGAATGGATACAAAGAACGTAGTTGGCTCTTCTTGGGTAAAGGTTTCTCTTCTTTAATACATTGTAAATCATCTTTGAAATGATGATTCTGAATCCAACGAATAATGAAATTTTCTGCTACTAGAATCTCTAGAAATGTTAGCGGCATAAGGCAGCTGGAGTTAATGCCACTACATGAAATGTTCTGAGTAACATGATGCTTCTTGCAATTAGTAATAAATCTTTGGCAGTAAGCCAGAATACGAACAATTTTACAACGCGAAGAATAATGCTCGAACAAATTAGCTAATAAATCATTCGATTCACGTATATGAGAAATAAAAATAGGATCAGATCTTTGTTCGGCCTTTACTTCAGCATCATCTTCAGATTTTAATTCATATTCAGGCCATTTTTCCTCTTCCTGACGCAACCATGGTGGACCATTCCACCATAAAGTACAATTTGGTAGGAGTTGAGGTTCAATACCACGAGAAGCAATGTCTGCAGGATTCTGTTTAGAGGGAACATGATTCCAATGTTTAATAGGTATCACTTCTATGATTTGAGATGTTCTGTTTGCCACAAAAGTTTTCCACTTACGTGGATGAGCTGATAGCCAAGACAGAACTACCTTGGAATCCGTCCACGCAAAGATTTCAAAATCAAACTTCTTTAAAATGTTCAATAGAGATCGCATTAATCTGGTCAATAAATACGCAGCACAGAGTTCTAATCGAGGAATGGATACTTGCTTTATAGGCGCGACTTTAGTCTTTGATACCAAAAGATTAACCTTAACCGTACCATTGCATTTTTGGCGACAGTAAATGGCTGCTGCATAAGCCTGCGAAGATGCATCAGAAAATCCATGTAGTTGGATAACACTGTCCGTTGTAAGTATGACACATCTCGGAATTTCACAATTACTGATTTGACTGAATGTCTCTTGAAATTTAAACCAATCATCTGAGATATGCTGGGGAACAACTGAATCCCAGTCGCCTTTAACTAACCATAGTTTTTGATAGAATATTTTAATCAATATAGTGCAAGGAGATAAGAGACCTAAAGGATCGAAAATGCGAGCAGATTCTGCTAATATGCGTCTTTTTGTTATAGGTGCGTTGATGTGCAGTGTAGCTTTAAAACTGAAGGTATCAGTAGTTGAATTCCAAAAAAGTCCTAAGACTTTCGAACTCGAATTAGGAGATATCTCAAAATCAGAATTCAATGAACAATGTTCCTTAAATTCAGTTAAGAATTCTACAGAATTTGAATTCCACTTCCTCAAATCGAAACCACGTGCATGTAAAATTGAAGATATTTTCTTGCAGACAAATACTGCATCACCAACTGTATTTGTACCCGACAATAAGTCGTCCATATACATATCCTCTTGCAATATACGAGATACATCTGATTCCTCTTTAGACTCTAAAGCTACCTGCTTCAGACATCGAGTTGCTAAAAATGAAGCAGAGGAAAGACCATAAGTAACTGTTTTCAACTTGTACGTGCGCATTTTATCACTGGAATTGTATCGCCAAAGTATCAATTGATAATTCTGATCTTCAGGGGCTACCATCACCTGACGATACATCTTCTCCACATCGGCTGTGAAAACAATTTTAGGAAATCGAAAATTAATCAAAATTTCAAAAATATCTCTTTGTAATTTCGGACCTACCCCTAAAAGAGAATTCAATGATATACCATTTTCACATTTGCAGGATGCATCAAAAACTACTCTTAATTTTGTCGTTGTGCTAGAAGGTTTAATTACCACATGATGAGGAAGATAAAACTTTTCTGTATCCGATCTGTTCGATAAATCATCATTAATCACAGCCATATGTCCTAACTGTTCATATTCACGTATGAAATCTTTATACTGTTTTTCAAATTCCGGATTATCTTTGAATTTTCGTTCCATGGAACGCAACCTAGAAATTGCTGCCGGTTTTGAATCACCCAACTTCAAATGCGATTTATAAAATGGAAGTTTTACAACAAATCGCCCATCTGAATTAACAGCATGAGTGTTTTGAAAATGTGATTGACAAAATTGTTCCTCAGGTGTCAGAAATTCCTTCTTCCCAACATCGACAATATCCTCCATTTCCCAGAAACGTTTAAGTTCGTAATCAATATTTATATTATCTTCTAATTTTATGAAGTGTGCATTTGCTGTTTTTGGGCCTTCCATATTATTTCCGACCTTCCCAGCAATCACCCAACCGAAAATTGTATTTTGAGCTACCGGCTAATTTTTCGAACCATATATTTGGCCACATCTTAAAACGGAGAAAAAATAATCAGCTCCTAAAATCAAATCAATTTCTTTGGGTTGAGCAAAATTCGGATCCGCTAACGGAATAGATTTAATGTATTCTATATGCTTTACATTAATCACTTGTTCCGGCAATGGCAAAGTTAACCTATCCAAAATGTACGCGTTAACATCAATTACTTCATTATTTATCTTTGACCGAACTTTAACAAGTTCACCGTTTGCCCCGAGAGAAATACGTTCACAGAAAAGGCATCGTCATCCGTTAGCGTCGGCAGACTCTCGTCGGGGTGAAATTTGGTCTGAACCGTAACCCCCGAGACACATACGACGCAGCGACGTTTTTCCAACCCCCACAGAATGAGTCGAAAATCAAAAGGGGTGATTGATGGGTTACTTATCTTATCAGCGGTGTTGCATTAGGATCACAGCGGGGCTGTTTCAGGAAAGTAAAGGATGGGGACACTTTCTTCGACTAGCTACCCCCTCAACATATCTTATGGGATCCACAACAGCTTTCTCCTTTTCTATTAACGGACAAAGGAATTTGAATGCTATCCTTTCAATTCTTAACGATTCAATTCTTCTCTTTTGTTACAGGACATCAAGAAAATAATAAAACAAAATTCAAGGATATTTCAAATATTAGCTAATGCCCTTATTTTTACGTTATATAAAGCTTTTTCTTGACAATTAAAAATTACATTTACATTGCAATAGATTTGGGGTTAGGTGCAGGAAATGGAAGTGGGGTGGGTGCAAAGGGAAAAATATCTGCTCTAAGGATTACACCAGTCTTTGTGTTTTATGTTGCTCCTTAGGGGGTCGTTATTCACCATCCTTCAGTGTGACAGGTACGCTGTTCAATCTGATTTGAACAGAACTTCTAAATAGGCTTTCACAGGTGGTGAAAGGGGGAAAGAAATATTCTGAACCCAGTTTTAGACCCAAAAAGTTTACCTTTGGATGCGAAAAATGGCACGAAATGTTTACGATTTTCCTAACGGCGAACTGGTTAAAATCAACAAAACCACGAGTTTTGGAAGCTGGCACTCCGCCAATTCCACGCAAAAGTTACCTTTGATTTGTTCTTTTTAATCCTAATCTTCGAACAGCTCGTTCAGAAATAAACGAACTTTCACTTCCGGAATCCAGCAATAATTTAATTTCGATAGCTTCGCCACTGGATGAAAATGCGAGTGCGAGAACTGTAGGCAAAATAGCCGAGTTGCAATTTTGAATCGTATTACTGACAACTACCTGACCTTGACCCTCGCATGATTCATTCGAAATTCGCTCTGGAGTGCTTTCGTTTTCATTTGGCGCTTTTAAAAGCTGTACGTTGTTAGCTTTAATATCTTCATGCAACAAACTATTATGTGTTTTTGAATTACACAAATTACACTTTAACTGTGAATTACAGTTTTTGATTAGATGTGAATTTAAACATAAAAAACACAATCCTCGTTTTTTCACAAAGTTCTTTCTAGCAGTAACATCCAAATTCTTAAATTTAACGCATTTATATAAGGCATGAAGTCCGTTACATTTCGAACATTTAGTATTACTAAATTTAGAATTCTGTAATGTTTTAGAACTAACATTACTACTTTTTATCAACAACTTTAGCTTCCGCTTCTTTATTTATGATAATTTCGAGAGAAGAACACCTTAAATTTAAAAATTCAAAAAATGAGTCCAATGTAGGAAAATCATCTTCCGCTGTTTTCTGTGCCCATAACTTTCGAGTTTCTGAATCTACCTTTTGAAGCAACATAAATATTAACCATGGATCCCTAGAAGTTGCTTTGTCACCAAGAGCTTTTAAACCTCTGATAACTTCATCGGAAGTATCAGCTAATTGCCGTAAATTAACATTATCAACTTGTGAAATATATTTTTGATCCATAAATGTTTTAATTAACGATTTTACGATTTATTTCTTTTTATCGTACCTAGCGAGCAATTTTGCCCATGCTTCTTCATAAGAATTATTTGATAACGGAATATGTTTAATTATAGAAGCTGGTTCATCAGCAAGTGATCCGATTAAATACTGAAATTTCTGTATATTCGATAAAGAAGTATTATGCACTGTTGCAACAAACAAATCTTTAAAATTCATCCAGTCATTAAAGTTACCCGAAAAAATAGGAATATTCAACTTAGGTAACTTAAAGTTACTAATATTAGGATTTCCTGTAACATTTGGCAAATTAGCCGCATTTAATACATCTAATAAATTTTGATACTGAAGTTTCAAACTAAAATACTTCGATTCAAATCTTCAATTTCTGACTGTTCTTCTGGTAATTGGGCATCAAATTTATCAAAATCTGAATAAATCCTTTCTAAGCGCTCCAGATGCAAAATTACTTCATTTTTAGATAAATCGGAAGAAATAGTATTCTGAAGCCTTGTGAGGGCCGCTTTTGCCCTACCACGCAATCTAATGACAGTAGCTTGATCCATAATAAGTAATCGAAGTATTCAAGTTCAAAATCAAAATCAATACAAAATAGATATAAAACTTCAAGAATCAAATTTAGATGTAAATCGAACTAAAAATCATCACTTATCTGTATTTGAACTGCTGACGAATTCTTAGTATGATCTCGCCGGTGTCTCCAAATGATGTTTACGTACCTCGTATTAGAATGGCGCCGACATGGATGACGCAGTTTCGACTTTGATTATACTTAATAAATTCAGTCACTCTCGGTCTATTTCAACCAAAGTGAATACATTTAATAATATAACATTCACACGTAAACATTTAGTAATAATTCAGAAGTACAGATAAGCATAAAATAATAATTACAACCGTTACAGACCAGCTACGCTTTTAGCGACCGAATCCTACGAACGACAAATCTCAAAAGCATGTTGCCAACGCAGGGCAACGAAAAGGTAGAAATTAATTCGATAGGCGTGGCAGTGAACACCAACTAAAAAGGTCCATTACTTGCACCTTGTAAATTTTAAACAATCAGCTTGTTCTATGAATTAATTGTAAAATATTATTTTTAAGATTCACTTACATTTTGATTTTATACTTACTTAATTATTTACTTTTAGAGTTTCTCATTGAAAATAAAATTCTTTAATTTTATTGTAAAATTCATTTCTTTATATTTATAAAAAACAAATTTCTAGATAAAAGCAAGCACATGTACAGGTAAAAGTATGGGGGACACCAGCGATGTGCCATTGGTCACCTATTAATGCCTTCCCGTGCTAACTAACCCCAAACAATTGCAAGCTTTATAAGCGTTTACGAAAGTTGAGGAAATGAACAAAGGATGAGGATGTGTCCTTCCAAAGGACGTGGAACTTACCTATTATGGTACATCGTGCAATCCTACCATACATCTTGCAGCCAGTATTTATTAAAAATAATAATTTAGAACATAAGGAGATTAATTTACAGTTTCAATGCAATTTGAAATTCACAAATTAAATTGAGAACATCTGTTTTGAAATAGATAAATATAATAAATTCTAGGAATACAATGTTAAAATGAACGGTAATAATAATGCTTAAGAGGTGTCCACGAGGTCAAATAGTTTGAGAATAGCATTAAAAAACACTGTAAGAATATGAGAGTTCAGGAATTTTAGAATGCAAACATTGGGAATACCAAAAATAATTTTGACAAGAAATCAACACAATTTTAAAAAACGATACTTAAAATGGTATGCTGGAGTAGATTATTGCAGTTTAGAAAGTTGACAAGTAGAGCCTTTTGAACATATTCACAGAATGTAAAAGTTCATTAATGCAACATGAGGAACTTATACTTAACAAAGATCTAGACCGTAAGAAAAGAGTCATTGCATAATTTTTTGAAACTTCGGATCCTGATGTTTATCTTTAATTAGAAACCTTTGCAATGACAAGGGATAAGTTTGTAAGAATTTTATGTGAATGTACTCAGCTAAGAGGCACGAGTAAGTGTAATGATGAGTTCTCTGTTCCCCACATATACATATATTGGATAGATAAAAGATAAGAATACTTAAAATGTTTTCGATTAATTATCTTTTTCCTCCTTGCGTGCTTTCATTATGTAAGTGGATCACTCATGACTCCAATCCAGGCGACGGCACAATTGATTTGTTTTAATATTTTCGCAAAATCTAATGAACTATCCAGGGCTTCCCTAAACAAAAGGTGAAGTGTATATTATTTTTCCATCACACTCATTTGGTAGATTGGGCTTCCCCAGCCCCCCTTTAAATAGGGAAGAATGTAGAGATCTATCGCAGTCCCTCGTGTGTGCCCTTGTGCCCTCATTGCGTTCACAATGTGGTGTCTACGGTATTCGAATCACGGATCATTGGAAAATCCGTGATTCGAATACCGTAGAGACCGCAGTTGATTTTTCATGTTTACGACCTTCGAAAATCTCAGTGTTCTCTATAAGTTCATTTTCCTGTTTGTTAAAAATCGATCTGTTACTTTAGATCTGTGGTACAAACCCATTTTAAAAACATATAAGAGACACCCGCCTATACAGTTCAGAAATGGAAAAAAGTATTATCGCAAATTAATTTTTGCACGTTATTTGCTAACTGTGATTTGAGAGAAAAACGTTGCTAATGAAACTTTACTAATGAGAAGGCAATCCCTATTCGTGAAAATTAAAAACTAGATTAGCCCTAATATTGTCTTCATAATAATAATAAAAAAGCTCTACAACAAAACTGGTGCATTTATCCGCTCTTAAGATTTCATTTACAGAAGTATACATAAATGTAACCCTTTGACTACTAACAGGACATATGTCTCACTTAAAGCTTACAAAATTACTGCTGGGTCGAAGATTGCTAAGAATCTACTGAATAATGGGGATCATCTTCCAATAGTTGAAAACTCAAGACGCCGCTGTGCTCGTTGTACACAACTGAACATGGAGAAAAGAACAAATATGAATTGCCCGATGTGTAATGTTGGGTTATGCAAAGAATGCTTAATGTATCCTTTGATGTAAAAATCTGTTTCATGTAATAAAGTTTTTCAGAATAATAGGTGCTTATGTTATGTCGATCGCTACGTGTGGGATATATGTATCCCACCATTAACTAAGTCTGTGACATGTGTGTCGCAGCCTTTGGCTTGAAACTCGTTTATCGAAACAATTCCAAATGCTAAATTTAACTTATTTATGACATATTTTATTCACTTGTATAGAAGACGTGGTAATTGTTTTAAAAACAATTCGTAGTCAAAGGGTTAATTCTCAGTATTATTTGTACTATTATTTTCCTTTTTCTGTTTCGATAAATCTTCAAATTGTTTAGGAGTACGCTAAATACTCAGAATTATTTATGTTTTCTTCTTTATGCTCGGATAAATCTTCAAAGTACGTTTCTTTATTTGAAAGCTTCCATGTATAGATTTCGTTCTTAGTTAAATAAAATAAATAAATAAATAAATAAATAAATAAAACACGAAAATGTTCAGCCAGGTGTAGAATTTCCCATTCATACTAGCGAATCCTAGGATCTACGTATAAACATACAGTGAGTAGTAAAATGGTAATGCGGGAGATTATATTAAACAATAAATTATTTAGATTGAACAGTGAGGCCACTGTTAGTTCCTTTATTTATACAGAAATGATGATAACAGTTGAATTCAGATATGAGTATGTAAGTTACTGATCAGCTATTTAGCTTTCCTCACATGATATCTTTTTTTATTCTATCCATCATTCTAATCGCTACCGAGGTCTTGGAAAATAGAGTCGTTTTAGGTTGAATGAGTTTACTAGCAGATATTAGAATTACGTTTTGCCATCATTCAGTTCAGAAGCAAATACAGAATCGAAAAAGGCATTAATATTAGATGCAATTGTGTTTTAGATTTCTTATTACTCTCAGCTTATGATATAAGCCGTTAATATCATATGGCCCATTACCTACTACATAAATAAAACAATGACATGACATGTTGTTAAAGAAAAGAATTGGAGATTTTAAGATTTTGATGTTGAAACTAAAACCATACAATATAATTAAAATATTATTTACTTATTTTTTATGCAAAACAACAGTATACATAATGTAATTTAATACAACAGTGTTTTCAGCCTCATACGTTTGAAATGTTCTTCGCCTTTTAGCCGCTGTTTAGATCGCGTTCGTTAATAGAGTTGCAGTTACTTACTGTAATAGTATCCGCAATTCATAAATATTCCCTGATTTACCAATTATTTACAGGTTGAGACTTCAAATACCCTTAGAGAAAGCAACAGTGTACTGATAAGACTGCTGGTAACAGAAAATCTCTTCCTTAAGTAATCCCGGTAGCGTATTTCCAAACCCTACCCCACTTTTCGAATTTTTGACGTCATGGACAAATCGACTAGTTTCGCCTGGATGGTAATTCTTGAGCATGCGCTGAAGGGCGAGAAGTAACAAAAACAGAACTTTAACTTACGCTTCTAAACAGTATTAAGTATATTGTCTGAAAGTGTATCCGTTTATGTAATTGCATAATTTTACTGTTTCTGTAATAAGAAAACTTCATTCAGATAAAATTTATTTTAATATTATTTTTATCTGGTTATAGGATTATACGAAATGCTGAATACTCTAGGTACTATCGTAATCTTCGCATAACCTTTCACATTGGATTTTGCCGTATCATTTTAAAATATATTGTATAATAAAGATTAAATCAAAGCATATTACTTTGTTAGAGATGTGAATGTTCTAACTGAATTTTCTTTTTATCACTTATTATTTATTTCCTCTTTGGAAACATATTCATATTTGGCAAATAATTATCTCCGCTGAAAATTTTTTAATCGTTTAAAAACTATATTTGTCAATAATGTAATAAAAACTCACTAATCTAGTGCTTCATAGATCAATATGACAACGAATTCAAAATGTTTAAAAACCATTCTTTAATCTTTATTTTGTAGTAGATGCAACTAATGTCACGGAGAAAAAATATTTCAATAAAAAAGTTCTCCATGTTAATTCAATAGCAAAATTATTTCTATTTCAGTGAGAAATCCACTTTTAATGCTGAAATAACAGACAAATGTAAGATAAGCATTTTAGAAGTTTTAAATATAAGCTAAAGGTTTATTGTACAATTTTATGTAAGAAACGTAATAATTTACTGTCATTCCTTTTAAATCGGCATATTAGTTTCCGATCAACTAAAATTTTTGGCAAGTTAGAGACTTAACATACAGTATTCCGTCACTTAAAATATCAATTAATTGTTCTTTTTCATTTAGAGATACATTGGAATTGAAAATACCAAAGGCAAAATGGGTCACAGATCCAACCTAATTCCTTATTTGTAAAATTTTCATGAAAACTTTCTGTCAATTTTATCATATGTTGTTTTAAACAAGAAATCTGTATTATTTTCAGTAAATTGTGAAAAAGCAAGTTTCTGTTTTTTTTTTTTTTTTTTTTTTTTGTTCAATTCTTCTTGCCAAAGTATTGGCTTAGTTTTAAAAGCTTACATTAATACAAACTGCGACACAGTGTGTCTAGGTAAGATTATTTGTTTCGAAATGTCTGTTAATAATTCAAATATTTTCTCTCCAGTTGCTTTTCCTTCCCAAATATTACAACATAAAAAATATTCTACTGCGTCGTTTTCAAAAACATATCTCACATAAACGATGAAATGAAACAACATTTTAATAATGTCGGTAGTTTCATCAAGTTTTATAGTAAAGACTGGATTTTGTATTCTATAGTGTCTGATACCACAAAAATTTGGTAAGAAAGAGTATCTTTTTTTATGCTATTGTTTTTAAATCGTTACTATATTATTTTGCGTGCATTAATGATGTCATTTTAATTGCTGAAGGAAGAATGAGCGACTCTCCAATTGTATGAGGTTTTAAATTTTTTGCAATTAAATATGAAACTTTTAAGGATGCCTGTAAATCCTTCTCAGGAACTATTGTATATTTTTTCAAAAATACATTTTAATTTTTCATGGTCTCAGCTCATTCCTTAAAAAATCTTCAGATTTATTTACTTAATCTTTATGTTTAGTTTCTGAGATACTTTTCAGTTTCACTGACGCAAATCTCGCCAAGCAGACTTTGTTGACGACAACATACAATATACACATAAAAAATGTTAACAAACGTTAGTTGTTCTAAGAATTTTTTATTTTGAAGGCACAAACATTTTAATATCTTTTAAAATTTTGTAAAAAGCCAATAAATAAAGATAATAAATTTGTAAAAAGACATTAAGAATTTACTATGTTTTCATGGTTCAACATCCTGATTCGTCGGTTCGTATCACGTAACACCACGTGATCTCATCTCACGTAAACTACGCTAAAAAAATATAATTCTCTCAGTAATTATCTACATTAATTTCAAGTTAAATCTTAATTTGGAATACAAGTTTAAATGCAAGAATTATTTCAATTCGTACAAATAGCTTACTCAGAAATTATGTAAAACCGCAGTGCTTTACTTCGCTACTGCATTCTAATTAGAATTGATGAATTTAACCCTTCATTTTGCCTTCGGGTGAGTGGTGTGATTGTAGTCTAATTGTCTTAATTACCGTGAATGGTCTTGGGGCATAAATTTTAATTATCTTGTAAAAATTCTATGTAGTTATATGCCAGTATTGAAAGAAACAATCTGATAAGAAATGGCTGCGACTTGTTTCGAAAATGAGGCGGAAAACGTTGGCAGCGAAGATATTCCGTTTGGCATCAGTAGTACCGTTGTTGGCGACTTTATTGTTTGCGGTGGCAAAACGGGAAAAGTACCGTTTCTAAATGTATTTTTAATTTCGCAGGTTTCATGCTTTCCATTTGCCAAGTTTTCACTGCATTTAACACACAATGGATATTTTTTTCCATTGATAATGCAACATGTAAAACAGTATAAAATAAACTCTTGATATTTACTCAATTTTTTTTAGAAGTAGAAAGAGAGCCAATGGTTAAATTTTTGTTTGCATTTTCATTAATAGTTTTTCTCTAAGTTTATTTGATGTTGGTGCATCCATCCCATTTCTCTTACAAGAGATTTTGAGACATTTAACCATCATGAACAAAATTGCAACGAAAACAAAATTGTTTTTATTATCCTTTGAGACACTACTGAATTTTCCAATGCTTAGGAAATGTTATGTGCTTACTTGACAACAAATTTGATTAGAAATAAGAAACATAGTTTATAAATGATGCGTATTACAATTACAAATTGCATGCAAGACACTACTAAGACAGCCGAAAAAACTAAATCTTAGCTGCGCGTATGCAGTTGCTTTGAAATTTGATTCGAGCTGTTTGGAAATCATCAAACATAACACATAAATCAAGTGAAACCAATAAAATCAGAATTAAAATATGGAAATGTTTAATTTAAAATTCCTGGCAAATGTTAAAAAACATCCAAACTTCTCTTCAAATTCCGTATATCTTTTATTGTCAAATAAATTTCTTTGAATTTGGTGACCCCCCACAAACTTGTTCATGACTCCCAGGTTAAAATTTTGTAAAAAAGCAAGTTATCAATTGCATTTTGAAAAAAAAATTATTTCAGGCTTGTCTTCAACAGAATAGCATACAATAGAGTATTTTCAAATTTACGGGAAAGTATGACTTATGTGAAAATTGATAAACATTGGCTGTCCAATGTGAAAAGTCAATTACGGTTTAATATGTTATGTTCATAGCTTGTGTATTTTGATTATCTAACTAAATACAGAATGATCCGTTCTTGCAAACTTCTGCTGGAATAACTGCTAGAATATCTATCCCATTTCAGATGAACAGAAAGCAAGTGTTGTATTCTTATTCAACAATTACAATACTCTTGCATAATACTTACAAGGAATAAAATTGGTTATTTAACTAAAGTGCAGTCAATTTTATTTCTTATTTACATGAATGATGTATCACACAATGCTGTGTAGGCTGGTGACCTAGCGATGATGACTCAAAATGCATCTTTGCATTCAGGCATACACTCCTTCTAAGAATATAACCATGCACTGGAGTCCTAGCTTCAGCAGGTACATTTTGTTATGCTATTCAATCTCTGTGGGTCCTAAATTCTAAAAACTTTTCACTCCTAAATTCCAAAAATTTTGTTACTTGATATTTCTGTAAATTCCAAAATTTGCACAGCTGCCATAACTGCACTGGCTGTGGCCTCAGTTATCCAATGTTCCAACAAAATCAAATATTGTAACGTTATTTTAGACCAGACTTTCTTAAACTGTAGATCGCAACCCCCATCTACAGCAGGGGGTCGCAAAAAATTTTAGTAGTTTTGGTATTTCTTAAACTTAATGTAATAATTTTACAATTACCCAATACTTTTACACAATGTATCTGAAAATAGATAAAGATAAGACAATACAGACAAAGAGAAAAACAAAAATGTTTCAATGCATTCTGTTTATAATATAAATGTTCATTTTACTTGCTTTGCACGTGATGCTGTCATTTCGTCTGTTACTTGATTAAAATTTTCACATTGTTCTATGTCTTAAAATGAGAAATTCAAGATAATGACCTAAAACTGCAATACTATCTTGCAATACAAGTGGAATAATTGACAGTTTCACTCGCGCGTGTGTCAGATTTTTGCAATGCTTTCGCAAAATTTTCATAAATATTTCGGGGTCGTGGAAAAATCTATGATAAAAAAGAGTCACGACTGAAAAAAAGTTTAAGAAGGCCTGTTTTAGACCATTCAGTTTCCTGATGCCAACTCATTTTTCGTCCTGTTTTGTTTCTCAGCCGAATAATGTTTCTGTGGGGATTTTTCTATATTTTTACTGTTTCAGCTGAATGGAAAAACATGCTAAAATGTTTCAAATGACTATTAGGGGAAGAGAATCAAATATCCCACATTATTATTATCTCTACTTATCTCCTGTTTTGATTCTGAGTTATGTTTTTTGTGAGAATTTTTCCATATTACATATTTCAGTTCAACAAAAAATCAACTTTTAAAATATTGAGGAAAAGCATGTACTAAAATGTTTCAAAATGAAAATTTGGGATAAATAAATATATAAATTAGTTTTTTCTAGTGTAGTTCTTATATATAATATATAAAGAATTTTCACAAAGACTAAAAAATTGAAGTTCAAATGATCTTCATAAAATCCTATAAATGTGGAACAAGAATAATTTAAAATGTAAAAATTAACACGTTGACTGCCGCGTGCATTTTACGTGATTTGCGCATGACGCCAACTTGAAATTTTTATTATGCGATATATATTATGTTGAAATATTATCTACATAACATAATGTTATATAATTGTGCTTCATGCTGGGGGTCACCAGCGACCTCCAAACATCTGTAGACCATTTTTGTGATTTATAATTAAAATTTTTATGATTTATTATTCTTTAAACCATTATAGTAACAATGGTACTATTTAAAAATTTATCAGTATCAATATTTATTTTAATTATGTATTTTACTATTGGTCGCGTTGCCACTGGCATCCACGGCAGTCAACATGTTAAAATAAACCATCACAAGAAAAACCAAAAAGTAGTATAAAAGAACAAGAAAGGTGAGGAATCCAACCAACTTTAACATAATATCGTCAAGAGGAGGTATGTCAAATTTAATTACATTTCCCCTTCTAAAACAAAATCCTTGCTTTTCTGTATCCAGAATCAGCTGATGAACCATTTCAATATATTTTTTATCTTCATCTTATCTATTATTACAATATAGTTCAATATAGTTTAATAATATTTCAATATAGTTATTATTTCAATATTCTTCATCTTATCTATTATTTCAATATAGTTCACCAAAAAATTCTAGTCCTCCTCAAAGCGAAGGAAAATCATTGAAAATATCTTCCGATTTAAAAATATTTTTCTAATCTAAAAAGAAAGAAAGAAAACATGCCCTTAAAAATGTAGAAAAAATTAAAATCCTGCAGTGGAAAATCTTTGAAAGTTCAAAATAATTTTAACACAAAACTTCACTAAAACCTCTTATCAAACAGCAGTAGCAAAGGAAAATGGGGGGGGGGAGTAAAATCATTAAAAATATCTTCCAATTTAAAAAGATTTTACTAGTCTAAACAGGATTTTATCAAGTTAATTTGAATTTCAATTTTTATTCTTTCTGAAAAATTGGTTCTAAATTTCTTTCTTTATATATTTACTGATCAATTTTTAGCAGCATAATGCACAAAAATTTTTGGAAGGATTATAAATTTTCCTTTTAAAAAATTATTTGTATATACATAGTCCAAACACATCTGTATACAGTGGAATACGTTTAACGTGAAAACGCTTAAGGCGAAATATCGGTTAACACGAAATAATGCAACGGTCCCAACAAACTACTATGTATTTTCATGCAATTTGTTTCTCTTAACACGAAACAAAAATCGCTTAACATGAAAAGATATCCTTTCTGGAAATGAACAAAATACAGAAAACACTGGCATCGCTGGCGAGATTTAAGCGGGGTGTGAAATGAAAGAGAGGTGGTTTCACATGTTTCGTAGAAAAGAGGCTAATTTGGCTTTGAAATACCCTCGGAATAGCCTGTGACACGAGCCAGTTTTGTTTATCTACGGTACTTTCGCCTTTCACGTCTACAAACGCCACACAAACATCTCATCTCTCATAAGTTAGCTTTGGAATTCAGTGATGAGTACATGGCAGTGTGAGTAAAAATTAGTGAGTTTGGCTCATATGTTGCACTGCATAGAATTCAGCGACTCCAAGGATGAATGAAAATTATTTTCATTACACACAATTCTCGAAAGTATCAGATTCTTCGGCGCCGAAAGAAATGGAGAAGTAGGATATTGAAACTGAGCTGACACATAATGAAATGTTTGAGAAAGTTTATTAATGAACTGTCTACTGTACTATCGGAAGAATTCATTGCGGTAGTTTATGATAATGTGTGTACAGCCCCAATTATGGCAGACAAAGTTATTTTGGAGTTTGTTCAGAGCTAAAAAATTATCATTGATGCAGATTCTGATGACGAAAATAAAATGAATAATGCAGTTCCTGTTCCCACCTCATCCGAAATGAGGAACATCATAAAAAGTATGGACAGTTATTCAGACGCACATTCCAATGGTGAAATGAATAACAAAATGTTTGACATTGAACAATTTTATGCTAAAAAAGACAATGCAAAGAAAAATATCAGATTATTTTCCCAAAACTCAATAAATGTTTTGTTTTTCAAAAACTTGAAAATTTTGTATTAAATTCCATTAAGTTCTTGTGGATGTTTTAGTTTCATTTGTTTTTATTAAATACATGCATATATACATATCTATGTAAATAAAATGTACTCTAATAAGCTTAATTTTGTTGAATATATGCTTTTTTTTTCTTTTCAATATTCTTTAACACGAAAAAATATTTCAGTCCCCTCTTTATGTTAAATGATTTTCACTGTATATCTGTTGCACATAAATCCCTTTCTTACATAAAATATAAATGTATGTATAGAATAACTAAATAAATTGTAAAGGAAGTTTAATTAGCAACTATGAAATCTTAAAAAAGTACATAGTATGAAATTTATAATGGCAAACATTAAAAATAGATGAAAGTAAATAAAATTTAAATTATAGAATGTACTTTATAAAATTAATAATAAGTGTGTTTTGCACAGGCACTACACTATAATTCAATAAACTCAGGAACAATGGACTGTATTATATCTCACTTTAATTCTCCTTAATTTACATCGTTCATGGCCACTCGAAGCCACGAATTCTCTCACACGCTCTTAGCTCACAATCTCATGTCACAAACTCCAAGAGCTCAAGGCGCATGCGCCGACGCTAGTAATGAAATGCGCGCGCAGGCGCAACATACCGCCCGCCTTGACATGATGTAATCATTCAAAATTAGATCTTACAATAAAAAATTACACAGAGTGACAATACGAAATACAGGTAAATAATTGTAAATATCAAATAATAACATCAACAAATCAAACTACTATAATAAGAAAATACGATAATTAATTACAAACATACTTTTTGTTTAATTTGGCATAGGTAAAAGACAAATTTTATTAATTGATCTTTTAAAAATGCCTCCTTTCGTTTTCACTGAAACTACTCTAACCTTATTGTCTTTACCTAAGAATATCTCTACGATTCTGCCAAGAGGCCAGTTACATACAGGAACATTATCAGTCTTTAAAATTACCATAGTTCCAACCTTGACATTGTCTTTTTCAAAGAACCATTTAGTTCTTTCTTGCATTGCACTCAATTAGTTATTTCTCCAATACTTCCAAATTGTTTGCACTATTTTAGTCAATTTTTGCCAGCTCTTTAATCTATTATCGTTAACGTTTAAAATATTAGGTTGTGCAATAGCCGTGATAGGTCTGCCTATCAGGAAGTGGCCTGGTGTCAAGATATCAAAATCCTCTGGTTCGGATGATAAAGGTTGCAAGGGCCTAGAATTCAAAATGCCTTCAATTTGAGCAATTACTGTAAGAAACTCCTCATAGGTTAGTTTCAAATTGCCTACTACACGTTTCAAATGAAACTTAACAGATTTGACACCTGCCTCCCAAAGACCTCCATGATTGGGAGCTCTAGGGGGAATGAACGACCAATCAATACTCTCACTCGATAAATAATTACCTAATTCATCATCTGGTTTGCTGACTAGCCTATTCAATTTCTTTAATTCTGCATTACTACCAACAAAATTGGTTGCGTTATCTGAAAATATGCGTGCACACTTGCCTCTCCTGCTGAAAAAACGCTTTAAGGTTGCAATAAATGCTTGACTAGACAGGTCCGTTACCAACTCAAGATGACAAGCTTTGGTAACAAAACAAACGAAAATGCACACATACACCTTGTTAAGGCGACCTTTTCTCTGATGTGGGTATTTTATAAAATAAGGACCAAAAAAATCAACTCCAACACAATTGAATGGAAAATTCGGGCTGACTCTTTCTTGAGGGAGTTGACCCATAAGTTGTTGACAGGGCACTGGTTTTGCTTTGAAACATACGACACACTCATGTACTATTTTTCTACAAGTGTTACGCCCGTTTAAGGGCCAAAACCCTTGTCTAACAATAGACAGTAAGCCTTGTGGACCAATATGCATGTATTTCTTATGAAACATCACAATAATTAGATTAGTCAACTTATGATTCTTTGGTAAGATTATAGGAAATTTTCTATCAAAATTCAACTTACAATTAGCTAATCTGCCTCCAACTCTTAAAATTCCATATTGATCTAAAAATGGAAAAACACTTCTTACCTTGCTATCTGGAGGTACCTTACCCTCCTTTTCAAGGCTTGAGATTTCTTTTTTAAATTCACTATCTTGAATTAGCTTAATCAGTTTAAGTTCAGCTAATTTTAATTCTGAGCTCTGAAGAGGACCTGAAACCTTATCCTTCCCCTTGCAGTTGTTTACAAACCTAAAAATAAAACTTAAAACACGAATAATTTTAGTGTAATTGTTACTTAAATTTAAGAAATCCTCAATGAAAGGGTTAGCTTTCACATTAAGAAAAATATTAGAGTCACTAAGGATTTTAAGTTCGTCTGGAAAGTCCTTCACAATGACTTCCACCGGAATCTTTCTATTTGGGTAGTCGTCGTATCTCAGGAACAGAGGGCCTTTCCACCACATATCATTTTGTAGAAGTTTACTGGGATTCAAGCCTCGGGATATAAGGTCACTCGGATTCTCCTTTGATGACACATGACGCCATTGATGACCATTAGTCAACTCTTGAATTGTTGCCACTCGATTTGCAACAAATGTCTTCAACTGGTAAGGCTCCTTTTGTATCCATGAAAGCACGATCATGGTCACTTTACTTAACCTGTTCCGCCAAACTGAGTTAATGGCACTACAGGGTTAGGAAGTTATCCTATTCATTGCTAGCAATCTGACGGTTAGGCCGCCTTTCTACATTTTACTTTAATCTGTAGTTTCTTGGATATAATTATTTTCATTCACTTGCTTCATTATCTCTAAGATGCCCTTGTTGCAGTAATAGTCCGTGAACAGTCTATTCACAGGATATGTGATGTAGTCGGAAGGAAAGAACTGCTGTCGAAGGTGCTCTGTCAGAGGGCAGGAGAGCAGGTAATGAAGTGCGTCCGCGTCTTCCCCGCGAAAACCGCAAGAACAGTTGACGTCCCGTCTGAGGAAACGTCTGTAATACGCTGGGAATTTCCCGTGGTTGGTACAGGCTTGGAGGAAGAGTCGGTTGCATTTCAGCCTCTTGAGAGAAGGTATTGGGAAGATGTTGTAAGTAAATCTTCCTGTCTCTTCTTCCTGCCATCGTGATGCCCATGTCTCTTGAAATGCTGTCTTGAGGAGCCTTTTTGCAACTTCTGCAGAAAGCGGAACTTCCTTGTCAATTTCTGGTTTGAGAGCTGCAGTCTTAGCTAGTTCATCCGCTCGTTCGTTGCCTTTCTGCCCGGTATGTCCTTTTATCCAGTTGATCTTTAAAGGTATGGAAGAGCCTAACGTCAAGAAGATCTCTCTAAGTGCTGCCGTGTGCGGATGTTTTGGAGGAAAGGAATTCAGCGCATTCAGAACGCTCATGCTATCTGTGAAGAATGAAGTGTGAGCTGCTGGTTGTGTACCTAACCATAGTGCTGCTTCTTTGAGTGCTAGGGACTCGGCTTGGAAGACTGAAGCATGATCGCTTAGACGGAATTGTGCTTGATAAATTTCTTCATTGTTCGAAAAGACCGTGAACGCTGCCCCTACTCGTCCTGAAATTTTTGAACCGTCAGAAAAATCTCTCTTTGTTGTCCTGAGGGTGGCGATTTGCACCAGGAAAGGATGGGTAGATCTCCTGGGTGTAAGTTAGGGGAATCTTGGAAGCTTTCTATGCTGGCATATAATAGATGTAAATCTTTTTTAGTGTGAAGGTCCTCTTTGTAATGTAGAAGTCGATAGATTGATCTTTCTAATTCTGCTTTTAGGTCGAGTGGGAGCGTGCCAGCTAAGACCTGAAGTGCTGCGGTTGATGTGGTGCTATACGCACTGGTGATTTTTAACAGGATTACTCGCTGTATTTGATGTAGTTTTTGACATATTCTTGTTGTGCCATTCATCCAGACTGGGCAGCCGTAGAGGATCATGCGTTCAATTGCATTAAGGTATAGATGTTTTAACAGGCGCCCCTTTTGGCTCCACTTGTCTGTGATTATCCTGTTTAGTTTATTGATGATTCGATGCGTCTTATCTCGGACTTCCGTAAGATGTGATACCCACGTGAGCTTCTTATCAAGCGTGAATCCGAGGTATTTAATGGTATTCTGGCGTCGCAATGGATGCCCTTCCCACTTTATGCGTGGTGGATTCGCGTCTATTTTTGAACTTTTTGGAAAGACTATCATCTGTGTCTTTTCAATACTGAAACACAGTTTGTTGTCTTGACTCCATTTTGCAAGCAATTTGAGTGCTGCGTCTGCTTTACGCTCTATTGTTGTCCTATTGCCTCCGTCTATTATGAGTATAATATCGTCGGCGTAAGCTTGTATCTTGGCATTGTCTCCAAAGTTGATGTTCAGCGCTGAGTCTGCAATTATGTTCCACAAGATGGGTCCGATATTAGACACCTGTGGGGCTCCTTTGTGGTAATTCATCGTATGGAGTCACTCCACAGATAAACGTTGTTCACAGAAATCTCTAATGCAGATATTACTCTAACCATCAACCTTGCAAGTAGGACTGCCGCACAAAGCTCCAGTCTCGGAATGGTAACTCGTTTAATAGGCGAGACTCTGGATTTACTCGTCACTAGCCTTGTCTTCACTTCTCCATCTCTCGAACGGCACTTGCAATATATGGTTGCTCCGTATGCTACCTCAGAGGCATCTGCAAATCCATGAAGTTCCATATAGTCTACTTCTGCAATAAGAATAAACCTTTCAATTTCTATTTTACTTAAAACTTCCAGTTCAGTAGAGAACTTTTTCCACTCATCAGCTTCCTTTTTTGGTAGTGGTTCATCCCAATTCAGCTTTAACAACCACAACCGTTGGAGGAATATTTTGGCTTTACTTATGATTGGCCCTAGTAAACCAATCGGGTCAAACAATCTTGCAATTGTGGACAATATTTGTCGTTTGGTAACAACTATGTCATTATCGAGTTTCACTCTAAAACAGAAACAGTCTCTTCTAGACCTCCAAGACACTCCAAGTGTTGTAGATTCTGCTTCATTAGGAAAGGAATAGGAGTGATCTTCTTCCGCAAGTTCAGCATGATTACTGCACCACTTGTGCAGTGTCATTCCTGCACTCTTCAGTATTGCAGTTAACTGAGATTTAAGTTCCTTAGCTGTACTCAAAGATTCCGCTCCACTAAGCACATCATCCATATAAAAGTTTTTAAGTAAGACTGGCGCAGCTAATGGAAATTTTGGACCTTCATCAATCGACAATTGTTTAAGAGTTCTCATAGCTAAGTATGGCGCACTAACTGTACCGTAAGTCACAGTATTAAGCTTGTAGATTTTCACAGGTGCATCATTTTCTTTTTTCCACAGGATTCGCTGCAAGCATCTCTGTTCAGGGTTAATTTTAATCATTCTATACATTCTTCTAATATCCGCCGTAAATGCGAATGGGTACTTTCTAAATCTAAGCATGATTGAAAAGAGATCATCTTGAATAACCCCTCCATTACGTTGTAAAGAATTTAGCGAAATTCCATTTGATGTTAAACACGATGCATTAAACACTGTTCTCAATTTAGTTGTTGTTTTTTGAGGTCTGTATATCCCATGATGTGGCATATAGTACACTACCCTAGGCTCATTTTTCTCTTCAACCTCAGTCATATGCCCTAGCTCTTCATATTCCTTTAAAAAATCCTGATACAGACTCAAATATTCAGGGTTTTTAACTAATCTTTTCCATAGGGAATTTAATCTCTCAAGGGCAACATCCTTTGAATTTCCTAAGCAAATAGGATCTTCCTTTAGTGGCATTGTTACAATGTATCTCCCTTCTTCATCCCGCTTATGAGTTTGCACATAATGTTCTTCACATATTGCTGTTTCTTTATTTTTTGGAATGGCTATTTCAACATTCTCTATTTCCCAAAATTTTCTCATTGTTTGTTCTAAGTCATTAGATGTTTTCATTAACCCACAATGTACGCGGCTCTGTTCTTCTGATGTAACGCTTCCCGACACTATAAACCCGAACACGCTGTTTTGTAAAATAAGACCCGTGTTTTCATAGCGAATTTGTCCAGATTTTAATATCTCAAAGAAAACCTCAGCTCCTAAAAGCATCTCTATACATTCTGGAACATTAAAATTCTCATCAGCTAATTTTATGTTACAAAAATCCTGCATTTTAATATCAATTTTCCTTGAAGGAATCAAATCTTGCGTGATTTTTGGTACTACTAATAAGTCTAAATGTCTCACGTAACTTTTATCTTTATTGCTAATGCATGCCGAAACTCTTTTTCGAATTGTAAACAAGGAATCATTTAATCCGGAAATCGCAATGTTTACCTTCTCATAATCAAAGTTGAATTTATTCGCACAGTCTCTGCTTATAAACGATGAAGTACTGCCGCCATCAAGTAATGTTTTGACTGGATGTAGCTTACCTATACCATCACTAATAAAGCAAATAGCCGTGCTCAGAAGAACACTTTTTTTGGATCTGTTTACAATAGTCGCTGTAAGTAGAGCATTACCGCTGTTAGGCAGAAAGTCTGGCGCTAGGGGGGAAAGCACACTGGAACTACTCGCTGTTTCGTTTTTATTTTTTTCCTTCTCTTTCAATGATTTATTTTCTACTGGAAAATGCAGTGTCATGTGGTGTCTTTTCCCACAAACGGAACATGAAAACTTTGATTTGCAGTTTTTGACGGAATGGTTTAATGCTAGGCAATTAAAGCATAATTTATGACTTTTGATGATTTCAACACGAAATCCTCACAAAGAACACACTTTAAACCTTTTGCATCGGCAAGGAATACCTTTGAAACATTTTTCGACGTTTTGTAATTGTTGCGAGATTTTTGAAAACTGTCCACACTTGCGGCAAGGGACTTTCCGCGAGATGTGAAAAATAAATCTGCTTCCTTTGCCATTTGTTGAGGCGGAAACCAACTTTCAGCTTGCCTTATAGAAATATGGGCTGACGTTTCTCGATCTAATGTTTCAAACAATTTGTCTGATATTATTAACTGCTTCAGAGTTTCAAAATCAGACACTTTCCTCAATTTTAAGTAATATTCGAAATTTGTGGTTAATCGCGACACGAACTGCACATGGGACTCATTTAGGCGTTGAGCCTTTTTAAAATTTTCTAAAACAATTTGTGGTGTAGGTTCGAATTCTTTTAGAATAATAGCTTTTACTTTTTCATAGTCACTTAGCTCCTCATCTCTAATATACACGATAATGTTCGAAGCCCGTTCCCCTAACAAGTTTAACAATATTTCCGCTTTAGATTTCTCAGGCACATTTTTTGTCGCGAAAGCTCTTTCTAAAGACGAGAAAAAATAACTCCAGTTTTCAGGTTTACTCGGAACCTTCAATGTTAGTGTTCTTATACTTTTAATAAGAGAATCTAAGGAATCGGAACTTTCTCCTTTATTTTCGTTTTGATCGTTATTAACACTTTTGGTTTCAGCTCGCAATCGAGCAATTTCCAGTTCTGTTTTAGATCTCTCTAATTTAATTTGTTCTAACTGTAATACTTTAGCTTCTTCAGATTTACGATGCTCTACTTTGGAATTACCCAACTCTATTACCGAATTTGGATCGGATTTAAAAGCTTCACTACTTTTAATCGCTAAATTTAAATCTGTAACAGTTATCTTTTCACTTAACTCTATATTCAGTTCTAAAGCCAATAGCTTTAAATCCTCTTTAAGTGCACCTTTTATCAACATTATACTCTTAATGAAATAACACAAGGTAATAAGTAATTCTTCTCAATTACTTAAACACAGTAACACAGTATATAAATACTATAAATTTTCTCAAAACTCTTACACAGTATGTCAAAATAACAAAATGGCACTTTATTCTTAAATCGAAACTGCTGACTTACTTGTTACTTGTAACTAACTCTTAATCCATAGATCTCTGGCCCATGACGGACCACGATGTTTTGCACAGGCACTACACTATAATTCAATAAACTCAGGAACAATGGACTGTATTATATCTCACTTTAATTCTCCTTAATTTACATCGTTCATGGCCACTCGAAGCCACGAATTCTCTCACACGCTCTTAGCTCACAATCTCATGTCACAAACTCCAAGAGCTCAAGGCGCATGCGCCGACGCTAGTAATGAAATGCGCGCGCAGGCGCAACAAAGTGGTTAAAAATATATTTTTTAATTACTTCAAACATGGAAGTTATTTGGCAGAGATTGTGGGATATAAAATTACTCCTTCAAATTTTCAGATTACTATTGTTCATATTTAAAGTCTCAACTCGCTGAATTAATCCACATAACAACCATTGTAAAAATCACTCGTTATCATATTCCAAAGATCAGCAGCATACATTTTTTTCAAAATCGTGCATAATATTAAATATTGGCTTTTGATAGTCAAGTTGATACAAATAAGATGAATTGTTTTTATGATTTTAGACTAGTAGTTTATTCTTCCATTCACTTATTACAATATTTCATTTTTTATATGCTCGGCTATCCAAAATTTCAAGATCTTTCCGGATATTTTTTTTGGTTGAGTTTTTACTATACATACATTTCAGCATTTACATCGTCACAATTGCACAGACACATACTTGAAGTGAATTTACTTTTACAGCTAAACACAGGAACTGGAAAACAAAAAAGTACTTATTCGGAGATTGTATTTCTTTTTCGTTCATGAAAATCAAAGTTCATTACACAAACATGCATTTACACTGCACAAGCATGTATGGAAATTCTTAATACATTTAGTAATCCTGATAATTGATTACGCATTTAGTAAATAAATCAGAAAATATTTTAATGTAGAACAAATGAATAAAGTAGTTAAGCTTTTATAAAACAGAGCATAATACCACAGTTACGAAGATATTTAATGTTATAAAGTTAGGTAATTTAGTAAATTTCAGTTGTTCACCAAAGCAATGAATTATGAAGTTCCTTGTATATCTTTATAAATGAATTTTATTGCTGTTTTAAGCAATTAAACAACTTTCAAGTTATTTTAATAATTTTGAAATATATACACTAAAAGGAACAATAAAATGTATTAATCTATTTGTCAACCTTGATTTCGGCACGAAAGTTTGCAGAATGCTTCGTAGTTTTTAAGCACATAGAGGCACTGCAATTCTTTCTTATTCCTTGATCTGAAGTTTTCTGCAGTTTTTTTTTTTATTTAAATTGCTGTATTGGCACACATTTTTGTATAGTGGCTTCAGTTGTGGATAAGTTTTTCGAACACTTTCGTCTGTTTTACTGGCGTCGCTGAATTTTGCGATGAAATGCAGCACATTTATTGCCGAGTGTCACCTTCCAGATTTTTCTTACTGTTAATGTATACATCAGCAGTGAATTATTCTCCTCTTTCCTCAAATACACTACGGCGATAAACAGTAACCATTCACTAAAGATTTTGCGTAAATTCCCACTCATAATAATTTAAATTGCGAAAATCTCACAATTAGCACCTAAACACACTATTCAGCAGCACAATTCTTTCGAAAGCGCGCCGTAGTAGTCAAAAGTGGGGTAGGCATCTTTCCAGGTGAAACTAGTCGATATTTCCGTGACGTCAAAAATTCGAAAAGTGGGGTAGGGTTTGGAAATACGCATCCCGGTATAGGAAAACTTTCTCTGAAATACAGCTGTGGATTCTCTGACAGTAAATGATGTTGTTGCCTTAGTTTATTGGAGTTGTACCTTTTAGATATCTAGAGTAATGCCAACTAATACTACTGAAAATGTTGTCAGTTTCTGGGAAGAACATGTGCAAAAATTTTCAAAAAATAAGAGGCTGAAAACAGAATGGTGCAATTGTAATACATGACGTTTTATAACTTTATTTATTTTGTAAAGTAAACAAACAGCTCAATTACAGTTTATAACATTGCGTTCAATTCGAAAATCTAAGATTCTTGTAACACATTCTGTAGCTTGTCTCGATTCCTGGTAAATGAATGCCTGAAGAATTTCGCAATTTTCCGCATAAACAATTGAAATGTAACATACTTCCTCCTAAACCTCGAGAAAATATCACTTCCGAGTAATATTAAGCACAATATCATTGTCATCATCTGTAAACATAACTGTCATCCATCCTTTTTATATGCAACTTAATTTGTGAGAATGAACGGAAAAGAATTGGGAAATGTTTGAGAAAAAAGTATTGCGATTGAAGCCACCAATAAGCAGTGCCTGTAAATTATAGCACGTGATGTATTTACCATCAAAGAAGAAATAAAAGAACAAAGCGTGAACACTTGTGTTTAAAGTTTTCATCGAGCTGTTTGAGCCCTCATCTGCATCTTTCTCAAGATCCAAACTTATTCCCCAAGTAAATAGGCAGCTTGGCACAACGCCAGGCCACAGCCAGGAAATTCGTAATTGCGATGAATGACGGTAGCGAATAATAAATATTCTTTAGAATTGTTCGGTTCTTGAGTATTATTTTTTAAGTTTGGAAATGCAACTAAACTACTCAGTTATTTGGAGTTGCAGCGTCAGTAAGTGTAATTATATTTTATGACAAATTCATTGTTTAGCAGTCTGTTATTTTTAATTTCAGAGACTGTGAGCGAAATGCGAGTTATCCAAACGGTGTAAAGAATGGGGACGAGTCTCGTTAAATGCAATTACTTCGCTTTGTCATTAATATAAATCCTTCGTGTAAATGAGAATTTATATTACTGTTTCTGGCTCTTTTATACATCAAAACGCGTTTTTCGTGTACATCAAAAGTGAGATAATATTTATAGTGTTTCAAAGTGCCATCCTGTCCCTTCCTCGTAACAAGCTATAGCATTTTTATATCCCACGAGATGCTATGTATTTTAAGTTTGAAATGATGATATGTGGAGAAACGTTTAGCCTGTAATTCATAAAATGTAATTAGATGAAAAGTAAGACGTAATGATTTGTGTTCAACAGTGCCATTTTTTCGACTTAGCTCCAGAGTATATAAAGTTAGCTCTAACATGCTGAGTTAGAATTAAAAATTATGCAAGGGAAATATACGAGTGAACTTAGCAGCTATAAAAAATGCTTTTCTGCATCAAGTAGACAATTAGACTGATGATTTGATGCAGAAATTCAACAATAACCCTGTCTGCATCAAAGCATCAATACTGCTTTAACAAACTCAGTTAGAGCTGGTATCATATATTGGAAAATAGCGTCAATGCTCAGATTTGCTGAAAACGTCTAGTCCGACCAAGACTTAAATGCCTGCGAACGGACTTCTTACATGGGAGTTCTTGGGGTTTCCTTGACGTATAACTTGAGTACGAATCAGTCATCCCTACGAAAGTTCTTCAAAATAGTACCCCTCCTGTTAGGCAGACAGAACTCATGTACTTTTCCGCAACTTCCAATCTATGTACAGGAAATATGTGAGAGAATGCATAGTTTGAATCAAATTATTTTATAGAGGGTGATTTGCTATATATAACTAATATTTGCTATATATAACTAATATATAATAATATAAGACTTTTTCTCGACTAGTCCTTAGTTCGTAAACCGTGTGTCTAGAACTTTATTACTTTTTTATTCAAGTAACCGTTACATCATAAGTGAAAAAACATTCTTTTACAGCTGTCCAACTACAAATTAAAAAATTTTATGAAGGCCGAATACAAGGAACGTATTAAAATATCGACATTACATGATAAACACAAATTGCCTCTTTATTAACAAAATAAGCAATGTGACTTTATAAGGTATTTCTCACCGCCTTCTTCGCATGCCTTCGTGGTGTGGTGGTCTGCACGCTGGGCGCATATTCCACAGGTCCGTGGTTCGACTCCCGGCGAAAGCGTTGCTCATTTTTCAATCTCTCTTGCTTCCAAAAAAATCCTAATGTCTCTACAGTGGCGCCGGAACTAAAATCGGGTGGTGGATGATGATTCTCCCCATCCAGGATTTGGCGATTGTGTCCCCTAAAAATTCCAATCGCCCTTTAAAAGGGGGAGTATACAAGGTACTTCTCCTGCCTTCTTCGCATGCCTTCGTGGTGTGGTGGCCTGCACGCTAGGTGCGTATTCCAGAGGTCCGTGGTTCGATTCTCGGCGAAGGCGGCTGCTTATTTTTCATCTTGCCTGCTTCCAAAAAATTACCTAATGTCTCTACAACTTTATAAAATAATACAAATATAGCATATATTAGAAATACTACAAGAAATCAGGAAAAGGTAATTATGATAAGAAAATTCTTACAGAAGTTATAATGAGAAGTTTCTCATTCCTTCTTTACAACTAACTAGTCTTCGCACGCGGCTTTATCGTACGCCATTTGGCTTCGATCGGTTGTCGCTTTTAATTACTTTCATTGCAAAAAATAATTCCTAGGAAATATAAGTACTTTTAAAAAATGTTATAATTTGTGCTGCATGCGTGACTGTGGAAAGTTTTCGAAACTCGTGCAATTGTGATAAAACTGTTGGATCTCCACATTCGGAAATTTATTTCCCAGATCAATGTTGTTTTGTAAATCTCTCAGTTCCATTTTAACTCATACGAAACTGTTCCACGTCTCTATTAAATGGCAAGGGAGAATATTAAAAGTAAATTTTTTTTTCTGATCTAAATATTTTAAATCGCGATCGGTTATTAAGTC
This sequence comes from Stegodyphus dumicola, assembly GCF_044657685.1. Taxonomy (NCBI): domain Eukaryota; kingdom Metazoa; phylum Arthropoda; class Arachnida; order Araneae; family Eresidae; genus Stegodyphus; species Stegodyphus dumicola. The sequence goes on from NC_140776.1 coordinate 45,880,762, forward strand.
GTGTATATCATGGGCATATTTTAGTGTTTCTGAAGGAGTTTCTTTTCTCAAATATAGAAACCGTGATATGTTGTTTGGCAATAAGTATGTTTTTCCCGAATTTTGAATTTGCTTTGAAAAGCTTTAATTTTTTCAAAGATGTTATGTATAAACTGGCTTTTTCTCTGAAACTCCATATTTAAGTTACTAAGTTGCTGAGTTATATGCACGAGATAGACAAAATCACACATCCGTTCTCTATAGTTGATTCGGGGAAATGGATAATCTTTCATTTCCACAAACCAACTGTATCACGTATTTCTCCGACGCCGGCCAGTTAGCTTCCTCATTATTGCATGTGATGAGTCAGCCAGCTAGACAGCCGGTTGAAGATTGTAGTTGTCTGCGATAACTTTGGTAAGGTGTTCGCGCCTGAGCCGGAATTTGATTTTCATCCTGTCTGGCTGGTATAATTGTGGAAGGAGTTGAGCTAAAAGCGTTTAAACATATAGTTGTTTCTTTAAACTATGTCGAGTAAATATTTTTGAATATGTAAGTGGTGTAAATAGACAATAGAAGTGTTTAAAGTAGATTTATCTTAGATATACCTCTACCATCCTATCAAGCACGACAAACTGAATGTCATTTTTTAACTTATACTCTCCTTTTAGCATAACTACTCAGCCAGCCTACTTTTGGGTTACATCACCAAATTCACTTTCCAGTCTTTAATTTTCTCTCCTGTAAAGTTTTTTAATATTATTAAATAACATTCCCATGGCTCCTACATTCATACTTATCATTGCTCATGATCCATCGTCTGATATGCCAAAAACTTTTTCCAGTGAAATTGGTAAGTTATCCAATAGCGATTTTAGTTCAATTGTAGCGCCATTAGGTACATTTGAAGCTATGCAACGCCTTCGCCGGGAACCTCTGGAATACGCGCCTAGCGTGCAGACCACCATACCACGAAGGCATGCAAGAAGGAGAGAGAAATACCTTATACACTCCCCCTTTTAAGGGGCGACTGGGGTTTTAGGGTACCCAATCGCCAAATCGTAGGTGAAGAAAATCATCATCCAATACCCTTTTAGCTCGGGCGCCACTGTAGAGATATTAGGTATTTTTTTGGAAGCAGGAAAAGAGAAAAATGAGCAACGCCTTCGCCGAGAACCGAACCACTGACCTCTGGAATACGCGCCCAGTGTGCAGACCACCACACCACGAAGGCATGCAAAAAGGCGGGAGAAATACCTTATACATTAAACAAATTACGTGTAGTATAACATGAGGTAGTTTCTGTCATTTGCATCAATGAACCCACTTAATAATTTATATTGAAAATGGAATCGGTTACACATATCGCCAGTTGTGATGTGTGATTGACGTCATAATACTTGTCAAGTGCCAAGGAATATACTTTAAATTTTTCAATGAGTTCATGTAAAATTACAGTCATATTTTTGGACAGATCTCCAGTTCTTTCAGAGGTAAATTTTGACAAACTAATTTTGAAAATAATATCTTTTTTTTTATCAAGATCTACTTTTGCAACAGCAATTAAACATTCTTAATTATCTCTCAATCAGCGAATGGTTTCGTTTTTTCATCCAAAATTTGACTAACAGTGTAACTAGTTTTTCCCGCCAAAATTGATGAAAACTTTTAAGATTTAAATATATTCTGTGGTTGCTTTAAGCTTTTCTCTAGTTCAGTGAATTCATCTTTCCCCATTTGACCTTGGATGTTTTTATAAGTTGGTCATATTTCGTGTCAAACTGTCATTTCATATAACATTCTTTGAACACGTATACTGAATCCGAAAATAGAAGGCAAACAGCTTTCCATTTTACAGTTCCATTTTACATTATTTATATTACTTTCCCCAACTTCTCATTTATTTGTTCGTTGTTTCGAATATATTTTTCTAACTGCAAAAGTAATGGTAAGTGTTTATGAAAAAAATCACGAGAAAATTAATATTCGGTCGACGTAATTTGTTTTCATATTTATAAATATACTGCCTATCTTTTTATTATAATGACGCAGTAACAAGTCATAAAAATAGTCAACATAAAATACATACAAAAATTATCTATGATTTGTTAAAAAAAACTTTTAACTAAACTTGAACTATATCGAAACAAGCAGTCAGTGTGATTGCCAGTGACTATCAGTATAGACTATCAATGCCAGTGACGATCTGTATAGGCTATCAATGCCAATAACTATCAGTATAGACTATTAATGCCAATGGCTATCAGCGTAGACTATAAATGCAAATGACTATCAGTATGAAGCCCATGCATCCTTAAGTGCAAGACAATGGCTCTTCTGGTAAATTAAGCAAACAAGAACGGCTTTGGTACCCACTTATTGAAAAATGCTGCAGACTATTCTTATCACAAAGTAGTCTCTTCTTGTGTGCAAGTAGTCTGTTCTCGGTAATAGTCCATGGACGACATGGAATCATAGTCGACTTTATGGCTGGTGTTTCAAATCCAATTCTTCCGGAGAGTTTGCATTAAATATTTGTGAAGATTCAAGGGAAATAAGATGGCTGACTCACTGAGAAAGACGATTAGCTTCTGTTTTGAAGCTTCGCACCTCTTTGAGCTTACCGCGGGCGGCGCGAAACCTGCAGCTGATAGAACGTCCTCATCAAAGACAAGGCCTGAGCAGTACCCATATGACGCAACCGGAGTCAACAATGACGTATTCCACTGCAAAAGGTTTAATTCTAAATTGTGATTAGTCAGACTGTTATCAGCTACGATGCGTGTGTTAAGGAATAAAATAATTTTTAAACCTTGTCACAGTTAAAACTTTATTTTAACCGTTTGCCTGTTTTGCCGATGCGTAGTACAGGCGCCGCTTTGGGGCTTCTACTGCCCATACGTTTTACGGGGAGTCTCATTTCTCTGTTTCTTTCACTGCTTTGCTTTTATCTCTTCTATTTTTAATATCAAATTAGTCATGTAGATGGCAATAGATGTCCGATAAGTGATAGTTCGAACAACCTAATTTGTTATAGTTCGATTGGTTCAAAAGCGCTCTCTTGTTCCACGTTATATGCCTGGGCCAGCGAATTTTTATCTTTCAGGGCTTGGCGTTTAGCATGTATTTTATTGCAGACTTGATAACCATATAAAATTAAGGTAACTAAGAGTCAAACCTTTTTTACCATAAAATAAAGAAATCAGGATGTATGCAGCTATATCTTGCGGTCCAGACTGTGATTCGGTATTAGAACCTGAAATGTCTGTGATGAATCTGGTAGTAATGAAAGTTCTTTAGGTGAATTCAATATTAATGGGAAAAAAAAAAAAAAAAAAAAAACATGGCGGTAAAGATACGCATTAGTTACCATCTCCATTAAGACTGATAGACATTTTAGAAGTGATTTTACCTGCAGAAAAATATATACTAAGATACGTAAGACTGTGAGATGTGTATTCACTGAAGTAAATTGTCAACAGCAAAAGAATTAGGAGATTCGGCATTTTTATATTTACTGTGCTTCGCGCCTTGTTGATGCTTGAGAGAAAAAAGTGGCAAGTAGTTGTAATTGTAATCGAATGTAATTGCAATTATATATATATAATTTATTTCCTAAACAGTATTGATTAATATATATATATATATATATGTGGAATTTTAAATCCATAATTTTAAATCCTTAATATTTTTCCTCGCGCGCTGTCTAAATTTTAGCTGTTAGCACGAGAACTCTCGCCACTTTGTTTTATGAGAGAAGATGTAAGAGATGTAAGATGTTGTTTTATAGATGTAAGATGATATAGATCTTGTATTAATAGATAAACGGTATTAATAGATGAATTATATTATAGATGTATTAATGTTTTATTAAATTTGTTTTGTTTGAACATGAATTGTGATTTTGAAACTAAAGAATCCACATATATATATGTAAAATATAAAAAAAAGATGGCTTTGCTCTTTGCGAACCAGCAACCTTTAATTAATTTTCTGCAATTCAGGATCGTCCCCTAACCCAGTACCTGCTAGAACATTCGCGCCTATTACATAACCTCCTCATGTAAATGCTGCGTCATAAGTTTTTCTACATTTTTCCAGAAGCTACTCTGTTACATAACCTTTCATATAAATGCTGCGTCATAAGTTCTCCTACACAGATGTCTTCTCGCCTTCGTCCTGCTAACACTTCCGCTATGCTCCTCTTTCTTTGTTAGAACGTTATGACGTATTAAAGTTTAAAGTCAGTCGTATCTAATAGTTCAATTATTGAATAAGTTTTTTGATTAACTCCATCTGGAAAAAGTCATCTGTTCTAAATTAAAATAAAGATATGCTTGCTGTTAAAATTGAAAAGTCCTGAGTCGTCATTTTTCTCCGTGATTCAATCATCCCAGCTTCGTCAACCATCTGCCAGAACGTGTAATGGAATAGCCTCACCATTCGCCCACGATGTGTTGGAATAACTGAAAACGTTATATATATATATATATATATATATGTATATACAAATTATAGGAAGAAATCTTGTAGTGAGCTTGCTAAAAGGTTACCAGGAGCTATGGCTCCATGAAATACGTAGTTCAACGCAGTATTTTTTAAAATATTAACATGGAAGAATTTCTAAAAAAATTATTAACATGGAAAGGTGAAAAAACAGCCTACACGCGAAATAAAACTGTTAAAATCAATGTTGGAAAACATGTGACAAAGTTACATTTACAGTTGTGTGTATATATATATATATATATGTACAACTGTAAATACAACTGTAAATGTAACTTGCCTGTTAGGCAATCATGTGGAAAGAAAAGATAACTTTCAGGGAAAATAAGGTATTCTTAAATGCTTAAAAATATTATAAAAGTTAATTTTAAAAAATATCTCCCTGCCTACAAATATAAAATAAACTACTACAAATATGAAATGGGTAAAAAATGCAATAAAAATGTGACACTTTGGGGTATCGAATTCCGGGGGGGGGGGAAATGAAGTAATTAACTGGTGAAACACCTACCAGTGTCTCTTCTTTAAGCGTGCGAACCCTGACACCACGAATCGTAATCTCTGGAGCTAGAGTTTTAACGAGCGGCTAAAAACTGAGCCGCACCGCGTGTATTAATTAGTTCACTCTTGCTTTAAATGTTTATTTTATAATATCCTTTATTCCGGATCGAAAAATGTCAATTCTCCACTTAAAATTAATGTTTTATAATGATGCTGCAGAATCTACTTTACATTTTCAGATTATATGGGGAATTTATTTCAATAAAAATATTAATCGACCGTCTAATGGTGTAAGTACAAATACTCAGTATTCAACTCATGTCAAAAAGTTATTTCGGAGGTTAATTTTTAACCAGCGAAAAGAGAAAGGAACACAAACTCAGCAAGAATTTCGATTTTTAAAGCTGTAAGTACGCTCCCACATGTTTTTTAACTTTATTCGTTGGAAGTGTGAAATTGTGGGAGCGAAAATAATTTTCAATCAATGTTTATGCCGAGTGATGCGTGTTGGCGTAAAAGTTTATATAGATCAAGTAATTTCACGCCTACCAGCGCATAAATTTTGGCAAATAAAGAAGGTATTTTTCTTTGTCATTTTCTCAGAAAGCCTTGCTTTCACAGTTGGTTTTAAGCTCTCGTAGAAATGAGAACGTGAAAAAAATAATTTTGCTTTCCTCCTTCTCGTTGTTGGTTAAGAAAAATGTAAATAAGAAGTTCGGTTTGAAAAAAAATCACCTTGCAGGTGTATTTTTAACAAGTGTATGTATTTTATAACTTATTATAGAGAGTTCAGTATTGGCATAGAACTCGGTTCATTTTATAGTTCAATGCAGGCATATATGTATTAGGTTTTTTATCTATCAACAGGGTGAGTCAAAAATATAGCTACACATTTCATCGCATCGTATAATATAAATATTTCGTCTACAGAAAATGCAATGATGTCGTATTTGAAAGTCAATTTTTTAAACTTGAATTGAAAAACTAGCAGAGTAAGACCAGTCAGACACCATTTATTGCTTCAAACTGCTCCCTGCTGTAGCTGCATCTCTGTATTTCTAGATGATTTCTTGTTGCAAGAAGTGAGTTTTCTCAACATTTCCAGATCGATAATTAACAGCTGTACATTAAAATCATGTCTCACCATGATTTCATGATCACTCTGGTATTCAGTAACCAACGCTGCAACTATAACTTGCTCTCTATGTTCAGCGTCGCTTTGGTTCATATCAAAAGATTAATAACAACAATATAATCTAATATAATAATAGCAATCTAAGAAACGCGACTCTTATTTCAAATAAAAAAATTAATTTTAATATGAAATTTGGATGATTTTATTGTTTTCCCTGCTCATAACAATCCATCAGCAGCCGAGTGCTACTGAATTCCGGCAGGTCGATCCGGGTTTCGCCGGCGAACGATCTGACTACTGAGTATTCGTGGTTTTTTCCACGCATAATGAGTGTACGAAATAATTTATCTTAGAAAGTCTTCCGCTAAGGCATCCCTTCCCTTAGGAATATAGCCCTTGAGTATTTCTGTAGTCAAATAAACCACTCTATGTGCATCGTAAATATGAGTCATATGCCCTCAAATTCCTCAAACGAAGAAACTCTCCACTTAGGCAAATAATTTGCATATGCCTTACTGCAGTGGTCTTCAAACTTTCTCGACTCACGAAACCTTTAGGATTTTTCGGGGGCCCTATCCTAAGAAAAGTATGTCTTAAAATAAAGTTTAAAGTAGGTAATATGTATGGTATTGTATTCTTATTAAAATATTTTAAAATAAAATTAATATAATTTTCTCATTAATAGCATTAACTTATGCTCTAGGTATGTCACCTACCCTTGCGTTATATTTAGTAACTGAATTAGGCTTGTAATGTTTTATACAAACTGTCCAGGTGTAGCTCTAGTTTTGTTATATGCTGTCGTATTTCATGTCGTGCTATTAAGTTGTTTCAATGTTTTGTTTGTGTTGCCAGATACGTTGAGAAAGATTTTTCAAGGACAAGTTATTTTGACATGTCTGCAATAAACTGATATAATGCATTTGGGGAAACAGCACCTGATACTGCATACCGTAAGGAAGGGAAAAAAACAACATGGGAATTTCGGCCGTTTGGGGCGGTTGTGGTCGTTTGAATGAAAGGCTGTCTTGGGCGTTATGGTCTCCAAAGAGTTAAAATGTTTATAGCTACGTGAGAAACGTCTCTGGATTTTGCCTGAATCTGCAAACAAAAATTTGGAAGCTGCTGTTTTTTACATTTATGTATTAACGTTGGTTCTGTTGATATGTGGATAAGCTGTTCCCCTTCTTCCATTGGCAAGCCATCTGACTTACGGTAGTACATGAACGAGGTTTTTTTCTAGATTTTTAGTTAATAAACACTGGTCTAGTAGTGAGTGCTCTGTAATTTTCTTTTCGAATTCTTGTTTTGACTTGTAGAACTCGATTTTTGACTAGAGGAACACCAGGGTTCTGCGGACAAAGTTTGAAAATTACTGCTTACTGTATTCAGTTCAACAAACAAACGGTGGTAATAAAATTACTCAAACGCGTACTTAGAATGAAAATAGAATCAGCATTGATGAATGATAGCCAGTTTTGAGCTTATTTGAGCATTCTGCTTTCTAAAAAGTCATAATAGAATTGATCAAGGAAGTAATTAAGCGGTTGATCACTTCCTTATATTTTGGAATACATTGCATTTTGCACCCTTAAAACATAATTGCATTTTTTTACAAAATTGAAAAGTTATGTGATGTTATACAATAGATTTTAAATAACAAATCATACTTAGATTTTATATTTTAAAATTTTCTATATTGCAAACATTTTTTTAAAGAGATCGAAGCATTGTGTAGGTATAGATTGTTAGATCATACTTCGGGGCTTTTATATGAAGTTTGCATTTTTGATACATGGCAGTATATAATGAGATAATATTTCATTGAACTCAGATACATAACTATTATCAAACTAACTATTATACTTCTATAAATTTTTCATCTGCTAGACTTAGAAAATAAAAACTTGGAAGTACGTTTTCCAAAATCCTTCAGTTGATCAATTTCTTAGACATTTTCAATTTTTTTCTTATTCGTTTTGGTTTTTACGTATTTGTGAGTGTTTATTATTTTCTGATATTCAGTTTTTCTTTTTAGTGTACTCTAACGCCACTAAACATAAAGTAGCATAGAAAAATTACATTACCAATTTTTTAGTCTGAAACTTCGAAGAATATTCATTTCCTTATAAGGGTTTTGCTTGATTAATTTTCTGTCTTCTTAATTAATCTTGGTCACAGAATGCAGGGAAAGAAACCGCCATTCAATAATTTTCTTTATCAAGCATTTTCATAGCAAGATGTTTTTCTTTAAAGGATAAGGCTTTTTATTTCCATTTTAATTATCATTTTACTAAACAACATGAAATTGATATGATGCTTTTATTAAAAACTCAGTTTTGTGGAAAGCTGATTTAAAGTAAATAAAACGCACGTATCTCATTTAACTGTCTTATCTGACTTGTAGATATGAAATTTCAGTTTTAATTAAATTTCGCTAAATTAGCTAAAATTAGGCAATAATTCTTAATAGGTATATATCTGAAATGTTAAAATTATTTAGTTTCATCAGACGCAAAATTGATGATGATATTAAAAACTTCCTTCTTCGATTATATGGAATAACCAGTGATTTTCATATATAGCCTTAGTTTTACCGAATATTACGAAAGCGAAACAAATTAAAGACGTCATGCAGCCAGAAAGACCGAAAATAGTAGGTACTGTGTGGTTCGTTTTGTTTCCAGTCCAGTTACTGGTGCATTTGCTAAGTGTGCTACGTGGAAAGTACCATCAACCTATGATTCACCTTCAAACATACACCTACTTATTCAATGAATTCGGGTATAAAGTAGTGTGTAGTTGGTTCGTTTCCAGTTGTGTTATTGGTGCTCAAGTGTGCTACGTGGAACGTACGATCAACCTAGGATTCACCTTCAAACACACATCTACTTATTCGATGAATTTGGGTGAAACAGGTAGTGTGTACAGTTGTTTTGTTTCCAGTTATGTTACTGGTGCGTTTGGTAAGTCTGCTACGTAGAAAGTACGGTCAAGCATACATCTGCTTGTTAAATTAATTCGGACGCAGTGATTACATTTGATTAGCAAGGTTTTGTATTGTTTAAGAATTTTGGGGTGAAACTGAGCGAAGTCCTACTGTCACCTGTTTGGTGGTCGAGGCTCTTGCCAACGGCAGGCGAAATCTTGCACTCCTTGCCACGATGACTTTCGTGGGCTTGTTCTGATGTTACTGTCGGACAAGTGCGTTAAGTCACATAACCTGTTACTATTATGGATAGTATTTCTTTAAACGCGATTTTACAGATATCATCATGAGCATCCTTATTTAAATACATATGGGACTTATGGCATTCGACAGGAAAAGGGTATACGAATGCATGTATCTTCTCTTGCAGAATTTCGTATTTCCAACACAATATTTTACAGCACAGCAAACACACCTCTCATCTAACTGGAGGGTGATCCAGCTATATTGAGCGAGAGCGTTCTTTGCTGCGGAACGTGATGAATATGTTTATCATCCAATAAGGTCAAGACTACCTTTAAAAAAGAATTGGCTATTCCATATCCCACTGATGGAAATTTTTTATGTTTTGTCACCACGTAATGTAAACAACGGTACTTCTTTACTCCATATTTCTGTTGATCCTTGACAACATTTAGATGCTCACATATAGCTAGTAGTTAATCATCTCTCGTCAGCTACTTTCCTGAGTGAGGAGTCGAAGATAAAGGACCTTAACAATAACAAGAATGGATAAAAACCCCTAAACACTGGTTCTGTATTCCAAGTTTGACTGCCAGGAAAGGAATGACGTAGATATTTACCAATTTTCTCCTGTATATTTTGAGTAGATCCAGAAAGCCTTTCACCAAAGCATCTTTCCACTATATATTGCTTTACATAATAAACAGTTTAAAGTTTATGCTTAGTAAAGCATTGTACATTTTAGCTTAAAGTAAATAAAACTTTTATCTCTGCAATTTTTACATTATTATTAAAATATAAATTTTAGCTTTATATATTGTCTATATATTGATTATTTGAATTTATAAAAAAGGCCTTCCCTTCGAAATCTATGCTAAATGATGCTATAGAAACTGCTGCCACCCCGAAGGAAGTTTTTCTGTCTATGATCTAATTTAAAAATTTAAAATTTTAAAGAGAGCTCCATCGTCCTTTTATACTGTGGGAAACAAATAGATATGTACCAAACGGATTTTAAATTTAAAAATTTTAAATCCGTTTGGTACATATCTATTTGTTTCCCACAAAAGCATCTTACCACAAGTATAAAAGGACGATGGAGCTCTCTGCACATCATCAACACCTTGGAAATCGTTGTCCTTTCAGCGGATCGAAAATGCTAAAATCGTCCAAGGAGAGATCTTAAGTGAGACATCGAGCGACTTCTACAGAATTTTCCATTCAAATGCAAATTTTGTTTCATGCTCCTAACTACTCAAAGAAGCGCTATGTTTATACAAGGATATATCTTTAAAGGGGTTGCCTGGGCGAATTTCACCTTAATTCTGTCTTGCAAATAATCAAATGCAAAACAGGTACCAGTTTCTGACTTTCCGGAAAAATTGTAAGCATGGGGAAAGAAAGGATTAGAATACCCATACTGATATGTTTTGGATGCATTTGGCAACATCCATATCATTCATATTCGTATTATATGTATACATTTTCAATACATAATTATAACGATAACGAATATTTTACTAATGACAATGTTTGATCCCGATTCACAAATCGGTTCCTCCTAGATATTATGTTAGTTAAGTGTGCGACCACATCGCTATTAAGCTGAAAATTTTCTGTAAATCCTGAAATATTAGAAAAACAGAAAATTTTACTTAACTTATTCACACAGATAATTCTACTTAACGTAAAAATTCTTTTTTTTTAATCTAATAATTTTTTTGCTTTCTTAAATTTCGGGAGTGGCCAAGGCCCAGTCGCCGCCTACTATGTAACTTCTTTGGGAAGGAGAGGTAATGAATTAAACTTAAGTATTAAATGTAACTAATACACGTAAATGAGACAGTAAAATGTACTTGATATCTTAGTAGGATGATTTTAATTCAATAATAATTGAATGGCAGTTCATTTTGAATATTTGAAAAAGATAACTAGCATAACTAATGTAAAACAAAACAAATTCATACTAATTTTGCTTACGAAAATTCGCTCGCCAGTTGAGAGCATATAAGACCACCGAACAGTTGCTGTTCTCGTCTTGGGTTAAGGTCTTAGCAACTGGACTGGCTTCATGAGAGTTTTTACTGTGATCTTTATTTACAACATGAATAAAAGCTAGTTACCCTTGAAAATATGCCATGAAGTCATATCTTCGTTTAGACAGACAACCCTTGTGCACTTTGATTTAATAAGTTAACCTAACCTTATAATTAACGAAATCTAATAACTATTAAAAGAAATTTAGAATTATAAATTTTGTATTTTATTCAAGTAACTGATTTGAAGACATTTTTGAATTTGAAATGATTATTCACATTGATTCTGCAAATGAAATGCTTCTTAAAAAGATGTCTATTATGACAAAAAGTAATAAAACATTTAATGAAAATGTCATAATTGTCTTTAATACTGAGTACTCTTTGATGACGTTTTTCTGTTTTCTGATAGAAAATGTCACAGTGCAAAAATAACTGCTATTACGATTGCAAGCGAGTTGATGGCGAGCATCTTTATTTCGACTATTGAACTACAACAGGACACATTACGATCTCACTGAACTAAATGAAAAAGGCCTTGTTCAATTTGGAGCTTTCGGAACATCACATGCTATTCGCAAGCAGAAAAAAAAAAACATTCTATTTGGACAAACACAAGTAATCCGTAACTATAGTTTAACAAATAGTTGGAATGAAACGCAACCTTGTAAAGCTTAAAGAAAGAAAGCATTTTATTTATCTAAAAGCCAACTTTTTCACTAGAGAATTGCCTCACTACACTTGCCTCTTTTAGTGCTTATACAGCAGTGGCTAACTTTATACTTATCTCTTTCTTCCTTTCTCATCGATCAGTATGATGCATCTATACAAGTGCAACTTTCTGTAGATTGGAATTGTCTTTCTTATAAAGAAATTAAAGTGACCATACGATCTCTTGCCAGAGCTTAAATATGACTTCCTAAGGAATGTTTAAAGATTTTCAATTTTCATTCAATTTTTAAACGTTAGATCAAGACATTAAAGCGTTCTCAACTAGAAGATAGTCACTAACGCTTAAACAGTAAGCAAGTTATACTTATGTAATGGAAATACAGTTTTTCGTAATGACGTCAAGCTGTTATAAAGCTCTAACCAAGCTTATTTTGTAGCTTTATTACATTTATTTGGTAGCTTTATCACATTTATTCGGTAAATTTATCACATTACTTACTTTGTAGCTTTATGGCATTATTTATTTGGTAGGTTTATCACATTATTAACTTACTAGAGTTTTCTTCTAATTGGCAATTTATCAGCCACATCATTATTTATTAATTGGAATAATTAACACCAAAATAAAATCCAACTAAAAATTGTATTTATTATTGTTTGCAAAGTTACAGGAATAAAATATAATTTCAACAGTTTACGAAACCTTATAAGGCTAAACCTTAAAATCACGCTATGAATATAAGCAATTTAGAGTGTATGAATTAATTTATAAGGTATTTCTCCCGCCTTCTTAGCATGCCTTCGTAGTGTAGTGGTCAGCACGCTCAACGCGTATTCGAGAGGTCCGTGGTTCGAGTCCCTGCGAAGGTGTTGCTCCTTTTTCATCTCCCCTGCTTCAAAGTTACCTAATGTCTCTAGAAATTGTTTTCCATAACTGTCAAAGATATGCATAGTTTGGTGTAATACTTTCATAAGCTCCAGTTTCTTTCCTATTAGTAAAATTTAAATATACTAACCATTTATGGATACGATGAAATTTTCTACTTATCAGTCAATCCTTAAACTTATAAGCAGGAAAAAAGACAGTAAAACGTGTCGTGAGAGATTTCAACAAAGTTTGCTGCAAGTGCAGATAAAAGAGGGCAGGATACCAGAAATTTAAACATTCGTCGTCCCCGTATAGTCCACTTCAGTAACTGTGCAGCTTCGCCCTAATTTTGTTGGAGAACACCCTGGGGGACAGACCGAGGGTTTTCAACCCCGTTTTCCCTACCGCCAAACCACTCGAGAGAGTTTTCGGCAGACTGGTATTTTAAGTGCTCCCATGCCGTGCAGTTACAGTACATTTATCAGCATCCATGCCTTATCCGGGATTCTAATCCAGGTCAAGCGGTATTGCAGCCAGTTTCGATAACTCTCTACCAATCAGCGGGGGGGGGTCAGAAGAAGAATTTACTGCAAGTTAATTTTTACTCTTTCAACCAGTATATGTCTGTGTTCGCAAAGGTTTGTCAAAGAAGCTCTAAATTTTGTATTCTGTGAACGAGGAACTGATATGGAGATGAAATAGAAACAAACCCCAAACACTGATGTTTTTGTAATAAAGTGTACTATATTAATAAAAATAACGTTTTACATAATACTAATTTCTAAGAACGGGCATTAGAATCTTGACATGCCACAATTGTTGAGAAAATGTTTTAGATTCAAATGTTTGCGCTTTTGTCATCATTCGAATCTTAGGGGCCCTAACTTAAAGTCTTTTAAACGTTTCAGTGCAAAACTTTAAACAAAAACGTTTAATTAAAAGGAAAGATTAATTTTACTGACATAGATACTACGTAGAAGCTTTAATAAAAAATAACATAATTTTGTAATGAGTAAATATGGATCATCAGTATCACTTTGTGGTGGCTGTAAGCGCTTTGTTTTGAATTCCTTAATGAGACTGCTTGATAAGATTTTGCCAAGTTTAATGTTTATCTGTATATACTCTCGAATATTCCACTACTCACTATATTTGCTCGGCTTTAAAGCAATATTAAAATAAATGGAAAATATTAAAAATTTAAGCCATTGCACAAACATATGTATTATATTATATTTATAAAATGAACTAACTTGAAAGGCTCTGGAATTCTGTTTGTCTATTTGATGTAGTAAATTTAATCAATATATTCTAATAAATACGGATATATTTTGGAAAAATATATTGTTAAATTATTTTACATATAAAAATATATTTAAAATTTATTTCAATTAAAAGCTTTCAGAACTAAATTTTGACAACATTTTCTCTTACTATTATTATTCTTATGAAATAAATTAGATATATTCTCAAGATTTGAAAATTTCAAAGGTCGAAGAATTCAGATTTGAGTTAGAATTCAAATTCGAGGAAATTTAGCATTTATACCATTTTTAATTTCACTGTGACAAAAATGGCTAATTTCATAAGTTTTCAAAACTAAAAACTCCATCTCTATAGGGAATTTTTGTTTTCAAAATTTACTGAAAATTTAATGCAAACCATTACACCGTCTGGCCGGCAAGAAGACAGATATAACGTAAACAAATATATTAGATGGTGAAATCTAATTTTGAAACTGAATCCTTTCTTACGTGGATTTTGTCAACTAAAATTTGCAAACTACTAAAAGAATTTCTTAGAAATAGTGAATTGTCGTCAATAAAAATATTAAAGATTTCAACAAGTTATAAAAAAATTCGTTAACATATACCAAGTGAAATGCTTTCAGTGATATGCCATTACGCTTGAAATACTGATCTTCTAATGTTCCAGAAAGTTTCTGGATATTAGAAATTTACGTTTATTTAATAGATGTCATTCCTATTTTATATATTTCATAAACTGTTCGTTTCACAAACACAGAAACACATGAATTAGGGTAATTATAAACGTTGATCAATCGAATTTCTTCCATAAGATGTAGGTTCAATATTTTAAAACTTACGACTAGAAATAAGATTTTAACGTATTTTATAATTAACATAAAACACAGAAAAGAAAAATTCCCCCTTTTTTGATTCAAAATTTGTTCGAAAAATAGCACTACTACCGATAGCAACATTTACAAAAAAAAGAAGACCCATCTGAATTTTTTCGA
The DNA here is from genome assembly GCF_044657685.1 of Stegodyphus dumicola. NCBI lineage: Eukaryota > Metazoa > Arthropoda > Arachnida > Araneae > Eresidae > Stegodyphus > Stegodyphus dumicola. Next base: position 45,895,891 of record NC_140776.1, read on the forward strand.
AACTAGCCAATTATCTGAAGGACTCGTTCGAAAGAATTCTACGCCATTAGATAGGGTAAAGGAAATTCTAATGTAATTATAAAACATGTTAACTGGCAAAATTAGGGTCCCTGCTTTAGAAAAAGGATGTTTCAAAGGAAATAATTTTCCCTACGCTTTTTTGTTTGCTATTTCCTATCATTTCCACCCCCTATTAATAATAATGTGAACGGTTACAATATCTTAATAGAATTTATTCCGTTAACTTCTGAAATTATTCAAAACAAATGTCTACCTCTCAAATTTACTCATTTCAGCAATTCTGCTAATTATAAAAGGTTATGCTGTACAGTTTCCAACTGATATTTATGCTTTGTCTAACTTACCCCTTTTACTCTCTCAAATGACTATTTACTCCCTTCTTGTGAACGTTACATTTTCCAACTGATATTTCTATTTTGTCTTATTTGCGTCTTATTGTTTCAAAAGACGGTAAAGGAAGTGTTTACTTCCTTCTTGTGGATGTAACAGTGAAAATTTAATACTTTCAAATCTGATATTTCTGCTGACTAACTCGCAGTCGCGTCTTCTAAAAATTTGTAAAATACTACATTCTTTCTTCTTGTATATATGATGGATATATTATAATACCGCTCGAGTTGTGAACATTGTTTAGAAATGGAAAGAATATTGACATTCGTATATGAAACAGCATTACGGTTTTATGGGTTTTGTGGCTGGGCAAGACATTTATAAGCAGTATATTTCACAATAAATGGACTTCGGGGTAAAATTTATGTGAATTCCAAAAACTGACTGAATATCATGAAAGATTGGACATTGAAATTTGGGAAAAGTCCGAGTTCGTTGGTATGTTTTCTAAGTAAATCAAGATGATATTTTATTCATGGCTTTGAGCAGTAGCATGGAATTTTTGGTATCTGGTTATTTTCTATTCAATTAAAGAAATATATAGCTAATATGCAAACAATGGAAGATGTCCAAAATGATGTAACCAGTTTGAATGAATATAAAACCCCCATATGAAGATACTGTGCAGCTTTACTGGAATTCGGGAAAAAAAAACTCATTAAGTTTTTACATGCAATCAACATGGGTACAACGTACTTTCCAAACAATATCTAGACGACAACAAAATTTATATGTGTATCTTCCAGATTATCAGTATAGATATTATAATTGAATATTCTTCTAGTCTTTCCTAAGAAAACTTTTCTTAAAATTTGCAGTAACAGGACGGAAATATATAAACACCACCCTTGACAAATTTAAATAAAATTATCTTAAAAAGTCAAATCATGTGAATATTTGCCGTGATTTTGCATTTCAGATAATGTGATATACTAAACAATACTATAACATACGCATTTATAATAAAATCAGTCACTATGCTAAACTTCTAAATAAGCATAAAATTATTCCTTAGAAGTCTTAGGGACAAAAATATGACATATTAATTTTGACGCAAATGATTTACGGTAATTTTAAACTAGTTGTCAATTTTTGGCATAAATAATAAATTTTTGGTAGAATATTTACTCAAAAAGAACTAACATTAAGAACTAAATCATTTTTAGAAGTTGAAATATGTGTTTCAGAAAGGATACGAAAGAACATTTTATGATGAATGTTAATGCGTATTAATTAAATAACACCAGAATTGAATATTAAAAATTTTAATTTGAAAATTAAATGATGGGGAGCATGAGATGGGGTTCTTAAGAGAGAAAACAGCCTTACTTCATTCTGTCGTTAATAAGGAATTTAGCATATATATATTTTTGTAAACGTCATCCATAATCTATTATCTTCTTACCATAAAATATTTCATAGGAAAATACATCATTATTTATAAAACTACTGTTATCTGTTATAAACTTCCTGAACTTAAGCTCTGAACAAAAAATACTGTACAGATGATTAAATTGACAAAATAACATAACGGTTGTACACTGTAATAACAGATCTAATTATACCATAATCGTTTTCAGCAAGTGTGTAGTAAATACATTGTTTAGATCTTTTCTTCTCATGCAACAAGAACCATGTGATTAGCGGACTTCTGAATTCATTGCGTGTATGTATGTCTTACGTCTGATAGCTTGAATTTCAGCTTTCATTCTTCGGAAGCTATTCTTTAAAAATAGCCGTTTTATAAATAGTGTATTAATGAAGCTCAGGGAAGACAAACGTGTATCCATTTTGTGTTTAATGACCGACTTCAAGCTTAAAGAGTAAAGCTTCCTTAACAGAAGATGAAATATGGACCATTTTCTTACGAGACAAGATTAGGGTGTCGTTGCCAAGTCAATTAGTTAAGGATGTTCAACTCTGTTACTGTGAAAAAACAATGAAATGATAACGTAGCAAACATTCTTACATAGTTTCATATAATCGCACTATCATTTATTTTACGCAGCTATGCAAGAAACTTTTTTTATATCGTTTTACATTATCAAACTCCTTTTGGTTTCTATGATTCATTTTCAAGCAATAGGTTTAGAAGTGAACGAATCTAATCATCGAATCGTTAGTTGCAATATTTAAAGTGTTCTATCAGGTAGTTATTCGAATATGTGACACTAAATTTAAACAATTAATGTAAAAGAAAAATAGCGTTACCTCAGGATCAATGTAATTAAAACAAATTTACATTACAATGCAAACTACATTTTATACAAGCATACATTATTTTAATCCTTTTTAGTTCAGTAAATCTTTAGATTGCAATCCTGAAGTTATTTTATTTTGTGTACCGCATTTTATTTAGACGAACCTGTTATGTACATTAGTTTATCTTACATGATTATGAAAGAATTATAGCCTAACAGATGTAGTCATATATAATATTCAATAAATATTCTTGCCAATATATTTTTATTTTCAACTGAGACATGTTTTACTCTAACTTTAAATAATTTGAAAATTATTAAAATAAATTATTTGTAACTGAAAATATATTTTCAATTTTTTTTGTACTTGCATGTAAAGTTTTTGATAAAAATAATCGAAACGTATTCGAATTCGTACATCGAAAATGTTGAATTACTTATCACATCTAGAATAATTCGCAAAAGTTGCAAATAATTCAGTGAGGAAAAAATAGCTCAGATACCGTTCATAATTTTAAAGTAAAAATAATTTTAAACTAGCTTTTCTGTTTGGCAGCCATTTTTCGAGATAGAAATCCTAAATTTCAATTGCAGTCGAAGCGCATATCTTTATGCAAGTACATAGAAATTTAAAAAAAAGTTCGAAAATGTACCTTAAAAAGAGTTTATAATTTTATAAAAGGATCTAGTAAATATGTTTAAGAAGCAAGGAAAAAAAAGGTTTTTAATTACAGCAATGCAATCGCAAACCAGTTAATAATATATTAAGTTTTAATTATATATATATATATATATATATATATATATATTCTATGTAACAGAAAACATTTTATTTATTAACCCTCAGTATTTTAATTAGTATTTTCTAGCCTTCTATTACATTAAAAACTTTAAATTCTGTAAAAAAAAAAATCCTTAATCGCAAAAAAAAAAAAAAAAAAAAAAAAAGCAAAAGTAAACATTTTTTGAAGTATTGAAAAAGTAGTTATTTCCATTGATCGCAGATTAATTGACTTTCCAAGGGGAACAAACCAATCTACTTTCGATTAACAACTAACTTAAGTGAGAGTGTTTCGTCTTTCTTCCAAGTAAAGGTTAAATTATATTTCTACTAAAGAGAAATTATAAAGTAATATGATGGAAGTAAATTACTTATATGGAGAGAGAGAAGGACACACAGAGTATATCACGCTACAAATGAAACATTTCAACTGCCAAATATTTACAAATTACAACTTAATTAAATTTTCAAAATTTGATTAATATAAAATTAAATTAGAAATGAATTAAAATCTCCTTTCTAAGCCATGCGCAAATAAATTTTCTCTAACAAGATACATAATATATAGCATCCTTTATTAATTACACTAATGAAGCAAATATTTATGAAAATCGTCAATTATATATATTTATGAGTCTCACGATTTAAATATAAATAAAATTACAGTAATTACGGATAATATTAAGTATCATATAAAGATGCAAGTTGTTAAGAATTCTGTATAAAATATTTTTTTTGAATTAAACAATGTCTTATTTTAATTTGTAAGATAAAGATCTTATGGAATATAGAATGGCACCATTTCTGAGAACTGACGGTTTTCCAGACTAGGTAGGTGATAATACCCAGATGGTGCAGCTTAAATGATAAAAAAATGAGAAAATTAAGCTAAAGTGAAGGGAAGGGAAGAGAAGGAAAGGAGGAAAAATAAAAGAACAAATTTAAGATTAAATTGGCAAGGGAAATAAATGTCACGTTAAAGTCTTCAAAGAAAAGATGTTTTTTTATGTTCTAAGATGTATAAAGAAAAGGAACAAAAATGCAGTGCATTTAATTAAAAGAAATTTTTTAGTATCATTATACTAAATCTGAAAACCATCTTAGCAAACAGTAAAATAAAATTTAATTATTAAACAGGATGCTGCTGTGAAAGGGGTAATAAACCATATCATTCGTTTTTTTCCCTTCTGATCTCATTGTTTACAGTCGTACAGATGTTGCACAGGTTCTGGCTTGAATTCAAAACTAAGAATAAATTGCAACAAAAGGGAAGAAAAATTTACTCTTGAGTACCTTAAGAACCAGAAACAAAAATTCACAGTCTACTTTGAGAGCAAAACATTCACAGTCGCTCACTTAATTTTACTTTCTGGTATCAGACCCTAAGGCGATCTGTCGCTATTTGAGTTCAGAGTTAACAGCTACCTAGTTCAATAAAACAGTAAAAATGGTCTTTTTCATGATTGTACAAGTTAAGAATTTTTTTAAATGAATTTCACTTTAGGTTGAGCTTTTTAACTAGCTTTCACTACCACAGTGCCCATTTTTCATTGGTAAAAATGTAATACAAAATAAGCCCTTTTCACGTCTGCCTTTTTACGCAAAATACTACATTTTAATTGGTATTTACATTTAATACATTGGTCTTACAAAATTTCTGTATCTCTTATTCTTAGCATTATGTTATGATACGTTACTTTTTCAAAGCATTAACCATTCGGAACTTTCTTGCAGCATATTTACAAACAATTCGGCAGCACATGTTCCTGAAAATGTAGATAACAAATTACGAAATTACAGAAGGAAATTTATCAAAAGTGTAAAACTTAGTGCAGGTCTCAATCTATGTTGCTCTATATTCCAACAACAGGAACTACGTTTAACTATTTTGGCAGCCCATTTCTTTTAGTATAAGGGTTTAGACTTGCTTATCTAGTTTTACAAACTCTACAAACCCACCAGCAGCCGGGCGGCAAAGTTCGGTTCGGCTTTCAAATCACGGCGAAATGACTGGTTGCATGGGCGTTCTTATAGTTTCGCTTCATGTTTAACATGTACTATATCAGCGGTTCTCAACCTTTTGACTAACGCGTACCATCTAAACAAAAAGTGAAAACCTTAGTACCACCACTACAAAGTACTACTACCACCACCACCACCACTCTTGAACAGAGCTCAGATCGCATAAATTTACGAGTGTTAGAGAAAAAAACTCAGATAGAATGTTGATGTTTTAATTTTTGAATTTAATGGTTAAAAATACTTTGCTTTTTTGCGTACCACCTATTTTTCTCTTGCGTACCACTAGTGGTACGCGTACCATTACTTGAGAACTCCTAGCGTATATGATTAAATTCTCCTCCAAAAGTCCTCCACGAAGGTAACCCTCCTCCTAGGGAATATATGATTGTAAATGATTATGGTAAAGCACTCCTTCGAGTGCAGAAGGTTTAATCAACTCTTCAGCGATCGTGTGAGGTTTCTTTCTTTTTCTTTTTTTCTTTTTTCTTTTCTTTTTTCTTTTTCTTTTTCTTTTTTTTTTTTTGCACAAAAATATGCCACTTGATATGACGCTTCTATAAAGGTTTTTGAATTGCTTGTCCGCACAATTTTAGGATAGTTCCACTGGTATCAAACCGAGCCTTCTTTGACTTCAAGCTGTTCATGTTATGCGCTTTTTCTCGCCACCATGCAGATTGTTGAAATGCTCTAATAACTTTATTTGTAAGATAAAGATCTTATGGAATATGGAATGGCAACATTGCTGAGAACTGACGGTTTTCCAGAGTAGGTAGGTGATAATACCCAGATGGTGCAGCTTAAATGATAAAAAATGAGAAAATTAAGCTAAAGGGAAGGGAAGAAAAGGAAAGGAGGAAAAAGAAAAGAACAAATTCAAGCTTAAATTGGCAAGGGAAATAAATGTCACGTTAAAGTCTTCAAAGAAAAGATTTTTTTTTTTTTTTTTTTTTTTTTTTTTTAGTCCGAAGGGATTTGAATCCCGAAGGACTATTAGTTTCGTTTTGGCATTTTGCGTCGGACTCATAAATGTCGGTTCACTTTTCAAACTGTTGCCACAAAATGTTAGAGTCCTGCATTATATTTGAAGAAATTAAATAATGAAAAATCTGCATAAATGTATGTATATTTCTCGTATTGTGATAAAACAACGGTACATAGAGTCATCGAATTTTGAATAACGTAATCCTCCAACGAATATGAGCATGTGGAAGACCAAATTTGAAATTTGAAATTTGTTTTATGATCGATTTCCTATTTTTTAAAACTTTGACGAATTTTTGATTAACAATCTCAAGGATTTCAAAGCGAGCAATGGCAACGTTGTGCAGAAAAAACATTTTTATCTCCAGCGCGTGAGTCTCTGTATCGGAAATTCTAAAGATATGCTCGTTTTAAAACTATTTTGCGATATTGCTGTTGCACTGGATCTTATGGTTTAAGTGCGAGGAACATGATATTTAATAAAGAAAGGTAACACACAAAATGTTAAAAAACGCCCCTTTGGACGTAATTTAAAATCTGAAACATTTCAGATTTTTTTTTTAAATTTTTATTTATTTATTTTTTTTTATTTATTTTTTTATTTTATTTTATTTTATTTTATTTTTTGTTCTAAGATGTTTAAAGAAAAGGAACAAAATTGCAGATGGTTTGGGATTGCTGTTTGAAAATATCTTGGAACACAAGATGCATTGCGGTCGTTGCGTGCCATCTTTTTCGTTTGTGCAGGTAAATCCATAACCGGCACACTTATCGTTCCATTGTCGTTTTTTTTTACATAGTTCACTATAATCGATTTAATTATTTAGAAATAATGTAATATAATATATATAATGTTCTTACGTTTGTAATATCACTGAATTCTATTCGGCTTGAACGGGCAATTAAGAATGTATTAGTCTCAAGAGGTTTCTGGACAAGTCAGAATACACAATACACATGTCGCAGACACAATAGTTGACTCAAATTGATTCAACACAGGCGCAGTAGATGCAGATACAAATCTGTGAATCCGTAGATTCCATTGGAGTGGCACATATTGAACTCAGCGCATGCGCAAGCTGGGATAACGTTCTCTGCTTGTATTAGCACAAAGTTTTTTTCTTTTCTCCGTCACCTAGCTGCCTGTTCGCGTTCATTTGTAGCGTTCCGTGCCTTTTCGTAGCGTAGTGTATACGCCCATCGGCACCGGCTCTTTCCTGTGTCTTTTGCCGATAAGTGAGCTAGGTGCTACCAATTTTTATGAGCTTCAATATTGGGAACACTATTGCAGATTTCAAATATTTTATTATAAGAAATTTAATAAATGATATTTAATATTTTTATAGTTAGGTAGGGGCTTCTCCCGCACCCCCAAAAATACATTCCCGCAACCCCCGGGGGTGCGGGCACCCCCGTTAAGAACCACTGTTATAGACTGTACCGCATGACTCTAAAAATCATTTTATGTATCTAGAAAGTATTATAGATAACATTTTACTCAAAAAAAGTTTTATTCCCATGTTTTCACTTTTTATAGTTTCCATCAAATTCCTAAATTAATAATACAATAGTGGCAACGGTTAATCTAGATAAACGCTTTTCGCATTCTTTTCTTAGGGAACACAATTAATGTTCCTATGTAATTTATAAATAAAAAATGACATAACTATATCAACAAAAAATTAGAGATAAACGTACGCTATTTAATTAAATAAAAAGTAAAATATTTATATAACAAAGAAGTAAAAAGCTTTGAAGCAAAATCGATTAAATTGTTTGAAACATATCTACTGCTTTAGTAAATTAATCCATTTAATTATTTATTTCTCGTAACGTAGCTTTTGTTTGTTTGTGTGACTTAATTACTTTGCTTTATTTTTCTTAATTTCGCGGGGCTGTGGTAATATGGAAACATTTATTGGACAAAATCTAATAAAAAATTCACGAATGTAAGCTATTTTTCCTGTGGTAAGAGCATATTAATTTTGCTTTCTCCACTAATTCTGCTTATTTTTTATTTTATTTTTGCTGGCAACGCATATTTGTCGCAAATAAGCAATATGTATTTTTCTCTTCAACGTGTACTCCAACGTGTCTGGGTACAGATTTAAGAATAATGTGTTTGGTTTAGAATAAACGTGTGCTCTATCAAAGGTTGCTTTCAGTTTATCTGTAGTCGGGGTTTATCTGTATAATAAGGACAAAAACTATTTTTCATTCAGCTTCATTATTTCACAGCTCAACAGACGAAAATTGATGTATTTTTTAAGCAATAAACATTTTACAAGAATGCGTGTAGTTATGTCAAAAACTATTTACATAAGATTAAAATGTGTGAGTTCATTGTTAATTTAGTTAAAACCAAATGTGAATCAGTTATCTGTATATCAGTCAAAGAAATTTGTTATGAATATAATCATATACACTGTATTTATTTACTATGAAGTGATGAGGTAAATAATATAATAAACATTGTTTATACAAAGTCAAAATTTAGTAAATTAATATTTCAGCTTTTTAATGTAGACCGAAAGATTTGCGAAACTCATTTTCAGATCTCTTTACTTGGAAAAGAATTGTGTTTAAAACCCATGACAGCTAGAAGGTGTTAAAGCAGGTTCCTGCGTCTGTATATAAAAGAGTTTTGGCAGTTAAACCAGACTATTTTCTCAAGAACCGGAAGCAAAATCATAAAAATTGTGGTAAACTTGGCAGTGTTTTTATTCCCCATGAACCTGTAGTTTATCTTTTTCATGCGAAATTGTCGATGTCAGCTTTTCTTGTTATGCTTCTCGGAAATTCTTTAGTTTCAGCTTGTTGCTGGGGGTATAAAGGATAAACACAAAAGAGGACAGTCAGATCTGCTACTTTCTAAATTTTCTATCAAGTAACTGAGTCGCAAAGACCTGGCAGGGCTTTCCTTCCTTCAAGCTGGGGCTTAAAATCAGCAGATATAAAATATTTTGAAGATTACTGAACACGTTTTCATTCATAAAATTTTCTAAAAATCTCCCATTTCACTTTTGATATAAACACGAAAATTTCGAACGCTATTAAATTTTTTATGAACTATTGCGACTATAAGCGTGATATTTTCCGTAGTTTATATCATAGAAATTCCAGCATTGTGGAAATGTTTTACATTCTCCCTTTATTTTACAAATTTTTGCGCATGCCACAATGTAGTTTCCTGTGGACACTCTAGTGCTTACTCTTAAAAATATCTTCTAAAATTCTATTCAAATCATCTAATGCGTAACATCTTTAGGATCCATTAAAATTATGGTATAATTGTATATGAACTCGGTCACATCTTTTATAGAATTCTGTAAATTTTAGGTATAACTATTATAAAAGTATGCAAAGAGATTTTATACAGATAAATGTAGATATTAGATAGAAATTTATGAAGAGTTCTTTAAAATTTTGTACCATTTGTAAAGAATCCTCTTAGAGAATCTAATAATAAAATTCTGCTGAGAATATCAAACTCAGTTTACAGAAAATTGAGATATAATTCTAAAGGGTTCTAAACATGTTTCTTTGTTTTATTTTGATATAAAAGATCTTGTAAAAGCAGTTGAGTATTTAAAAAGCAATAAAAATAAACAAAAGTTACTTTGGGAATTAAAAAGAATGAATTAAATTTACATTTTGATAGCTTTTTTAACCTTTTATGTATATGCAATAACTTATGATATGGAAATAAATTAAAACTTCCCGAATAGGTGTGAATTTTTCTCAATAAAAAAACTGTTCTCTTATCAGAGGTGATTGAAAGCAATAATTTCAGGAATTACAATTTTATTATTATAGTAGAAATTTAATATTTTATTTAAATTTAAGATTTAAACTTATTTTATGCTTTTAGAAAACTTAACTTTTGTATGATATAAGCAATACCCCAAAACTGCGCGAAATGTCGCATATATTTAGAAGTTAACAAAAACCTTAAAACCTTAAGCTAGAGGAATAAAGGCAAAAATTTTCATTCAGAAATGATCAGCACTTACGAAAAAGAAATGTTTATTTTTGCTTTTCTGTGTTCCATATAGAGTAGTAGAATCTAAACGTTTGCTTTGACCAAAGTTCAAAAGCTTTGTGGATTTCTATCGAAAACCATTCTATAAAGGCTTTAAAAGATTTTAATATAATTTTACTAAGCAACATTTCTATAGAATTCTGTTCTGTGAAAGCATTATAAAAGTGACAGTTTTTACAGTACAATTTATTATTTAACATAAATTTTCTACCGTAAATTTGGTAACATCAAATTGTGTTTCGAATTATCATCAAGCGTTTACTTTAACCTGCAACCATTAAAGAATTGTGAGTGGATATTCTCCGTACACCTGTTACTATAATTTAACACAAATAAGAAAATTTGCCTGACAAACCTGAAAATTTAAAGACAGAAAAAGTTTGAGCGCTGTTTCTCTCTAATTAAAGTTGCACTTGTAATACGGGACTGCTAATGTGTTTACCACTTTGAGAAAATTATTCTTACGTTTCTAATTTTCTCTTTCCTTTCCGTAAAGAATGAGAAAATGGATTTCTCAGTTGTTGGTCGAGTATTATTGCGGTGGTCACAAAATCCCCATTTTATCTTTCGCATATACTAAATCAAATGTTTTAATAAAATAAAAGTTTTCTATTAGTAAATCAGTTGGTTCAAAGCGAATCCATATGAGATTTTCGAATTGTTTATGTTTTATATAGAGCACATTATTTACCATAAATTATCGATAACGATGATGTAGAAGGTTTTCGCTTTTATGTACAAAAACAATACAAATATAGTCTTATTTTAATGAGCCGGAAACTGAAGGAACACACCCTTCAAAAAAGCAAATTTTAAAAATTTGACTTTAAATCAGAATCAGTTTCGATATTCACTTTTCTGTTTCTTTTTAAGCACCTTACTTTATTTGTTTAACAGTTTAGTTTCAGTTCGTTGTAGCATAGTTAGTATTCTGTTTCATTTTATGAAATATATTTAAGTTAAATATAATTTAGATTTTTAGATAAAATAAAGAGTCTGATATGAAGCACAAAATAGAAATGGACTCCAATTCTTCACTTTATCGTAAGCATTTGAGCACAAGCACTATCCTCATAAATACTGATAAATACTTCTTTACTCTTCAGAGGAAAACTATGGTTTACGTCTCCTATTATAATATTTACAATGAATCTAACAGTAATCCTCTAAACCAGCGGCTCTCAACCAACGTGTACTATCTAAACAAAAAATGAAACACTTTAGTACCACCGCTACATATTACTATGACTATATTTCATTTTCTGAATAAAAATAATAAAAAAAATATTTTGCCATTTGAAGAAGTATTGGCTATTTGTATTAAATACGCACACATAAAAATTATTAGATTAAAAATTGATTACCATTTTGATTATCAAAATTTAAGTTAAACTTAAATTCTAAAATGTAGTATGGAATGTGGGACTGTTTAATATAGATAAATTTCTTTATGGCTGGTCTTATTTCACTTAGCTATAACCGTAAATAGGGTCCTCTTTTAATTTTGTTTTGTATTTATTTTTCAAATATAATATGAAAGAAAATCTTTATTCACACAAATAGGTTGTGCAAAAAGGCAGTTAAAATTTAATGGCTTTATTTGAAATGCCTTTCAATTCTTTTTCTCGGTTCAACCAAAAGTTAACAAGTATGTTATTTTTGAAATCTTCAGTTACATTTCGATTACAGGAAATTTCTATCAGTTGTTCTTTTCCTTCTCCAGATTTGTGAATTTAATAGTTAAAAATACTTTGTTTCTTTGCTTACCACGTACTTTTCTCTTGCGTACCGCCGGTTGAAAATCATTATCTAAACTTTTAAGTGTTATTAGTTAAGAAAAAATCAGTTAAAAGTTTTCGATCATCTTCATGTGTTTTCCTTTATTCAACTAAACAATTTAAATTCATTTGGCATTTTTCTAATTTTTTGTAGTGCTATTTGACCTTAAATTAGAATAGCTATCTGCCAGGCAAGATTGTGATATCATTAGTTTTGTTTCATACTAATGAAACTTCCAGTTATTTTGAATGTGCTTTAAACATCTTCATCTTCACTTAAAACAAAATAAACTATGGGTTTTATGTTTTGTTGTTTTCTTTAAAGTAGATTTTCTAAACTCTTCTCCTATGCTTTGCTTTATCCTAAAAGAGAAAGATGCACGTTCTGAGAAATATATGTAATTAGTAATATTGTAGAGAAATAATCGTCTTAATGGAAAGCCACCTGCGTGCCAGACCTTTAGAAGCATTTTACTCAAAATAATGATTATATAAATTTGTTATTTTGATATAACATTGACAATACTGTTTAAACGCAGTTCTATTTTACTATTAGTTTCTAGCCACGTATACGTAAATCATTTCTCAGAATTTTCCGAATTAACATATGTTCTCGGAACTCGTTTCGTAGCATCAGAATTGATGAAAGGTTTGAACTAACACTGCGAAACGTATCTGATTATTCCTAGTTTAGCCGGGCCGTTGAATTTACTTTGAGTGGCAAGTTTTAAATTGTCTGCCTTGGTAGCATCGGTCTGAGTTAGCACGTGATCTCTGTCTTTTATGATTCACTTTCTTAAAAAGGAAGTTTCATATAAATTAATCTATCGCAGAACGATAATTTGTTGAGACATGCAGGATTCATAGGCAAAACTTTTCTTAGAGTGTTTCTTGATGAATTCCAACCCCTAACGTCATAGTGAAACAAAACGAAGCCGCAGCTTCGCATGGGTAGAATATCTTAGTACTGCTGTTTGCACTTTCAATTCTGTTATTTCATGTCTAAATGCTTGGAATGTTTTTGAAGGAATGTAAAGAATAGCAAGTCTCAAATGAAATTAGTTAAATTTTCAACACATAGGCTCATTATGACATCTGTTGTTCAATTCTAATTGCACAGATACAAGCACTTAAAAGATATTATTATATATGCTAGCGGGCAGCGGCCAAAACAAAAGTTTTAAATTCTATGTACGCTTGAAAAGAAAATGCATAAAAACATCTCAATATGAATGAAATCAGTTCATTCTTTCCAAGCAACAACGAACTTGTAAATAATGTTTTTGCTGTCAAACCCGGAAACAAAACCGTTTGACACTTCAGGTCAATACGTTATAACGTTGCGCGCCTCTAACTAGCACGCAACCTAGAGGTGACTGTGAAAGCTTGTATAAACCACAGAGTCTTATAAAGGGTTTAAGTCCCTTTTTATTCAACGTACTAAATTACAATTGCGTCCTCTTGACGCTTACAAACGGTGCCAACTCGGCAGTCAAAATAAAAATAAGAACCTGAAAAGAAAGTAAAGACAATATTCTAACTACGAGGCTCTCTAAAATAACTAACTCACCGCGTTTTACAAAAGCCGCAGCTAATTCAGCGGACTTGAAGCTCACTGGAACAATTGCAACTACTTCCCGCCAAGCACATAGGCCGCAACGCGGGGTTCTTTAATTCTCTAACTACCTCCGCGCTCGTTAAGTAAGAATAACTCTCTCTCACCGAACTTGTTTCCTTCTATTTAAATCATACTACTTCCGCTGATAATTTGAATGCTTGCGCGTTCTACTCAAATTTACATATTCTGGCATTGGCAGTTCCAGGGGAAAGTAAGGATTGACAGGAAAGATAGTTTAAACTTAAAATAAATGTTAGTTAAAATAAATATAAACCCTACATTTGCCGCTGCCAGAATTTGGAAAACTTGGAAGCAGGTCCTACAAACGACCTGTTGTAAGTTTATCTAATTCTGAACTAACTGGCGAAAGCCTCGTTTACACAAAAATAATCTTATGTAACAATTAAAATTCTGTTACTCTTTACAAAGGTTTCTTCTTACAGCAACTTTTCCTGGACTTCATCAATCAATCTTGGTCTTTCCTTCCAGCATCTGGAAGGAATAAGTATCAGTATCTTTCTACATACATTATAATTTACACTTTCTTGACACAATAAATTTTTGTTTTTAACGTTTCGTTTTTCTTAGTTATTGCTTACTTCACATTCATTCAATTTTTCAAGCATTAATTTAACTTTACCCTGGCTCTCCACCGTGTGTGGTGTCAAACGGGAATATTCGTGTTTTAGTCTTACAACACTTCCCCTAACCACCATGATTTGTTAGAATTCAACAACCAAATAGACACACCTTACTCGACATTCTACAACTCAATGAGCTACTTTAATATTCTTAAAAATTCAAATGTAGGTGGAGAACCCTACAAAACACATTCATTCTAACTTCCCCCTCATTCATCTTTAAACATTCAGGCTTTCGCTCTAAAGCATGACTTTACAGTTTAATACTTAAATTTTGACTTCATTGCTTTTAAGCATCTACAATTTTATGCTTCTAGACTAAATTCTACTTTTACATAACATGCAAGTATTTACATACATTTACAAAAGTTTAATACATATGCTTTTTACAATTTACCATAAAATGAATAAGAGAAATAAATTTTTACTTTACTCAATCTTCGCCAAGCTGGCGGCACTGAAACTAAAATTCTTATTAGTACATACAAGAATACGAAGTTATTTTTATCTCCGGCCAAATTTTGGCTTTAACATAACAGAATTAGTCTTTCGACCAACAGAAAATGCTTGTTTTTAGCTTTTACACTTAAAGAAAATAATACTTTTGCCTTAGCTAAATAAAGTAAAACAAAACTAAGTCTCAACCGAGACATATTGACTTTCGTCAAAACATAGAACTTCGTACTTATGCATAACATTTCGGAACAAAAGAGAAAAATATTTATAGAAGGTTTTAACTTATCTTTGAGTTTTCGATGCTTGAAACTCCGTCATCCGTTTTTGACAAAATTGATCCCAAGTTAGAGGTGTCATGGATGTCAATCTTCTCCTTGTTGATCTCCAATTGTCGTCCCCGTTGATCTTTCTTTTGCGTCCTCTACATGCTGGCCTCTTGACGGAGTAATCGTCTGGTTGTTGGCTTTTGCGTTTCTGCCTGGGACGGCTGGTCTTGACGTCCTCCGGTCTGGAGTCCTTGAATTTCTTCTGTTCCTCGTACTTCTGTGCCTCCTGTTGGCGTTTCAGTTTCCGGAACGGCGGCCTTGCTGGCACCTGACTTTGTGGCCGTGTGCGCGTTCTTCTTGATGTGTAATTCCTCCTGCCATCCTTTGTAGGTGGTGTTTTTCTTTTTACCACGGTTTCTTTACCCGGTTCATCTGTACTTTTGTTTTTCTTAAACGCCGGAGTTTGATAATCATTTTTTCTTTTTGATACCGACGTCCGGGTTGTAGAAGTGTCTCTCTTCAGTTCTCCGTTTCTTGGGTGGTGGAATAGTTGTTGCAGTCTCTGGCCCTTCTATTTCGTTTAGACTTGAGTCCTGCAAGAAACTTTTAAGGATTTCAAAATCATTGGGATTATAGTATTTTTTCACCTGGTCGGGACTTGCTTTACAGATTTCCCCTCTCTCGTTTTTAAGATATAAAACTACTCCTTTGATTTCCTGAATTACATAGGGGCCTTCAAACTTTGGAGCTAGCTTTGCCATAAATTTGTCTGGGGCACTTGATAAAGAAAATTTCCGTTTCAATACTTTATCACCAACTTTAAAATCTGCTTCACGGCGTTTTTTATCGTAATAAATTTTCTGCCTATTTCTTGCCGTATCCGAGGTTTTAAGCGCCTGATCAATTAGTTTTTGCATGTCCTTTTGTTTGAATTCCTGCTCTCTTTGTTGCACAAAGAATAATTTATCTAAAGGCGTAATTAACTTTCTGCCTAAAAATAATTCTGCTGGAGATTTTCCCGTAGTATCATGATGTGCCGTTCTTGAAGCATAAGCTAATTCATTTATGTAGCCATCCCAGCGCTTGTGATGTGTGCTAACGTAACTGCGAATTATTTTTACAATGTTTTTATTAACTCTTTCTGCTATGTTAGCCTGTGGTCTATACGGAACCATTTTGATATGGCGTATATCAAGTCCATTGCATATGTTTTCAAATATTTGACTAATGAATTGTTTTCCGTTATCGCTAATGACTTTTATCGGTGCACCGTATTTTAAAATGTATCTGTGTAAGAATGCATCTGCGACTGTTTTGGCTGACGCGCGTTTAAGTGGAACAATTTCTATCCATTTTGAAAAATGATCTACTATTACTAAAAGAAAACGATTTTTATTTAACTCGCTCTGGGGGAAGGGACCAAGGAGATCTATGCCTAAAATTTCATTCGGAAATGTAGCGCGAATGCTATTTAAGTACCCGGCCGGGCTGTAATTAATATCATTTATTAACTGACATTGATTGCAGGACCTGACATACGCCGTTATTATTTTGTATAATTGCGGGAAATATACCGCCTCGCGTACCCTTTTTAAAGTCTTTCTGACCCCGAGGTGGCCCGCTGTTTTTTTTTCGTGCAACTCCCTCAAAATGCTTAATCGAAGCGAGGCTGGGATGACTGGCTTATACTCAAGATTTTCGTTCGTTGTTTTCGTATAGAATAATAAATTATCTATTATTTCATAGTTTTTTTGCTCTATTTCTTATCGCATCGATATCTGTATGCTCAAAGCTTTCGGGGTCTTTCAAATAAGCATAGATATTTCCAAATTCAGGATCAGCTTTCAGTTCAGTAATAACCGTATCTCTAGAATCTAAAATTTTTGAAGTCAACACAGCGCATTTAAGTTGATTTCCTTCATCGTCCAGTTTTATACGAGAAAGTGCGTCAGCTACATTGTTTTCCTTACCCGGTTTATATTTTATTGTGATATTATATTCTTGAAGTTTTAAAGTCCATCTTATTAACCTGGGCGTTAGGTTTTTTCCCGAGTAAAGTCTACCAACAGCCGCATGATCCGAAAAGACAGTTACTGGCGATTTGCCGAAATAAACTCGAAATTTGTGTACAGCCATTAATACGGCTAATGTTTCTCTTTCTGTAGCTGTATAATTCCTTTGTGTTTGATTCAATGTTTTACTAAAAAATGCCAGCGGATGGTTATTTTGCATAAGAACCGCACCCACCGCATAGTCTGATGCATCTGCCGCAATTTCCAGGTTTTCGTCCCCCTCAGGGAATTTTAAAACTGGGGCATTAATAAGCGCTTCTTTTAATCTTTCAAAAGCTGTGTTAGCTTCAGCTGTCCACGTAAATTTACTCTTTTTTCTTTTGATTACTAAGAGTGGTTCAACAATATTAGCGAAATCTTTTATGAAAGATCGATAGTAAGAACATAGTCCAAGAAAAGACGAAAGTTTCTTGGCGGTGTTGGGCGGTGGGAAATTCTTAATAGCTTTTATTTTTGAATCTTGCGTTTCTATACCCTTTTGCGAAATTTTATAACCGAGATATTTAAGTTCTTTAGTTGCGAACTTGCATTTTGTGGCGTTAATTGTAAGACCGGCCTCTTTTAATAATTTAAAAACTTGTTCGAGATCACTAATGTGTTGTTCCAACGTACTACTCGTTATAATTATATCATCTAGATAAATTAAAGTTGATTTTCCTAGGACAGGCTTTAGAACAATGTCCATAGCTCTCTGGAATGTTGACGGGGCCCCACACAACCCAAAAGGCATGCGTAAAAATGCATAAGTGCCCGATTTTGTTATAAACGCGGTTTTATGTATATCTTCGGGTCTCATAGCTATTTGATAGTAGCCAGACGTTAAGTCCAAAGTATACATATATCTCGTCGATTTGATCTGTCTAATGATCTCGTCTATAACCGGCAAAGGGTAAACTGGGAATTTAGTTATGCTATTTAGTTTTCTATAATCGATAGCAAACCTCCAAGCCCTTTTATCCGAAGGAGGAAACTCGTTCTTTTTCCTACATAGTACGACTGGACTCGCGTATTCACTATTTATGGGCGTTATTATTTTATTCTTTAACATCTCCTGAATATGTTCTTCGATGATTACGTCTTTTTGTTTGTCATAGCGGTAAGGTTTAGTCCTACAAGGTTTTTCGGCATTTAATTGAATCTTGTGAGTTACAATCTGACAGTTTCCCGGCTTTTCTGAAAACAAATGAGAAAAATTACTCACCACTTGCTGTATTGCTTTACTTTCCTGGTCATTCAAATGGCTAAGGTCCAATTCAGGTGTCTCCACCGGTTCCACCACCCTCTGGTCCATCTCCAGCACCACGGAACTATCTTGAAAATTTAATTTGGCCCTCGCGGCCCTTAAAAAGTCCATACCTAAAATAAGAGAGTGTTGGAGGTGTTTCACCACAAAAATTAATACTTTGAGATTTTCCTCTTTTACCTGTACGTTTAATGCTACTTTCCCGATGCAGTGACATGTTTTTCCTTGCGCCGCTATAATTTCCGTATTTCTGGTTTTAAAGAGTCGTATCCTATAAAAATTCTTTTTGAAGAACTTTTCACTCATGAAATTGCCTTCTGCCCCTGTATCGATGAGGGCTTCTACTGGTACATCGCCAACCAGGACTTGTATAATTGGTAGCTGTGAGTTTTTTACGATGACTGTATTTAGATGTCTATTTGAGGGTTTTTCTAAAACTTCCGGGGTCTGGACCCTCCCTTTCACAGGCCCCTCTAGTCGTTTAAAGCTTTCCTTTCAATCTGTGTCTTCTGGGTACGCGGATGCTTATTTTCAAATTTTCTTTTTGGGCCTTGCCCTTCAAGTTTCGATGCGTTAGCTTGATAGTTCTTTCCCCCATATGAGCGATTTCCATTTCTTGTTTCCTCCTTCCTTCTGGTACTTTGAGAATATGTTTCCCCTCTCGCTCTTTCCGCGATTCTGCGATTTTGAAACTTCACCGCCAATTCGAAAAGTTCCTGCAATGTGGTTGGGTTTCTAATTTCAAAGTAGTCTTGGACAGCGGGTAACAATCTTGGTAATATTATTTCAATAATCTCCGCATCGGGTTTTTTCCCATACAACATATCCGTTAGCTTGATTTTTCGTAAAATAAAGTCCGTCAATTGTGCTGTATCCCGTTGATAGAAACTATATAGCTCGGTTTCCAGCCTTGCGCGATCTTTCACTATGGGGAAGGCCTTTACTAACGATTTTTTGAAATTTTCAAATGTATACGTCGGGCTTCCAAATTCACCTAGTAGAAATTTTCCTATGTTCTTCCACCATAGCGCGGCCTGTCCTCTTAGTGCTGATGTGGCGATAGCAACTTTTTGTCTTTCAGGCACAGGATAGAGCTGAAAGTGGTTTTCTATACCTTCGAGAAATACCGCCACCGAATTTTTTCCGTCGAAATAGACGTTTGGCTTGATTGATGCTCTCAAAGTCTGGACCAGGTATCCAAATCTTTCTAACTGCGTTGTCATTTCTTGGTGTTGTCCAGCGGTTTCCATCCAATTTTCGGCCATTTCAGTTCGCTAAGTGTTCGGGCGCCAATATAACGTTGCGCGCCTCTAACTAGCACGCAACCTAGAGGTGACTGTGAAAGCTTGTATAAACCACAGAGTCTTATAAAGGGTTTAAGTCCCTTTTTATTCAACGTACTAAATTACAATTGCGTCCTCTTGACGCTTACAAACGGTGCCAACTCGGCAGTCAAAATAAAAATAAGAACCTGAAAAGAAAGTAAAGACAATATTCTAACTACGAGGCTCTCTAAAATAACTAACTCACCGCGTTTTACAAAAGCCGCAGCTAATTCAGCGGACTTGAAGCTCACTGGAACAATTGCAACTACTTCCCGCCAAGCACATAGGCCGCAACGCGGGGTTCTTTAATTCTCTAACTACCTCCGCGCTCGCTAAGTAAGAATAACTCTCTCTCACCGAACTTGTTTCCTTCTATTTAAATCATACTACTTCCGCTGATAATTTGAATGCTTGCGCGTTCTACTCAAATTTACATATTCTGGCATTGGCAGTTCCAGGGGAAAGTAAGGATTGACAGGAAAGATAGTTTAAACTTAAAATAAATGTTAGTTAAAATAAATATAAACTCTACAACGTATACGAATGACATCATGATTTAAATTTAATGTAAACAACAACTTTTTCTAAGTATCAATAAAATATTAAAGTGGCAATAACAAATATTGCCAATTATCCTAGCATGAATCAAAAAGTTGTCAGCAGCAGGCATTTATTTAAAATGCTGACATCACCGAAACATTTTCGAAAAACTATGCCGTCGCATGCAATCGGGTGCTTCGTTCAAGGTCAGAATATGTCCTTTAATAATAATATATTTAATGTTTGGCAATGCTATTTTTATTTCATATTTTGTAAAACTTACAAATTTTTTACTAACCAACTCTACGATATAAAAGCGAGCAGTGGCAATACTTTTGAAAGTTACTTTGGGAATTAAAAAATTGAATTAAATTTACACTTTTGATAGCATTTTTAACCTTTTGTGTATATTAAATAACTTATCATATGGAAAGAAATTAAAAATTCCCAAACAGGTGTGATTTGTTTTCAATAAAAAAACTTTAATATAGTTTTAATTTTAGAAAATATTTAAATGAAGATAAAGTCATTTTAAATAATAATTAAATTTAATCAAAATTAAGAAATCAGTTTTTTATCAAAGGTTACAATGATGTTAAAATATTAAATAATAAAGCATATATTTATCTCCAGGAGGTTAGACTCTTACCATTCGGAAAAATGAGTGCGAAAATTACATTTACAGAGTTTTTTAATTTATAAATCGGCTGATAAAAATCGCACGAGATGAGAATGATCGATATCTCTTCCCACAAATTTTTGGAATCCGTGGGTACTTCTCTCGAAATTTAACTCCCCACCGTTCCGGAGGAGATTGTGTCACAAACAGACAGACAGATGAGCGCAGATTTTATTAATATAGCTATGTTTTGGAAACTGTTAACGTTGCTGAATTCTAGATGTAGAATAAAGAAAATGACCTTTCTATTTCGAATGAAAGAGATAGGGAAAGTATTCTTTATGGATTAAACATTTCAGAAATTAAAGGAGAAGAATTTTGACTAGTAATTTATGACTTAAACGTAGAGTATTTTGCACATATATTAAAGTCGTTTCCTTTATTTTACAATTTTTATATATTTGTCTATTGAAGTTAAACTCGATGTGGCTGCAACACACATTAGTCTGGTCCTTTTAGACCGCCAGATGAACAATCATCCCGTCTTTAATTCAGTAGTTTTTGTTTAACTATAAGAACCCTGATGGATTACAACAAAGTAAAACAATTAAAAATTTATTTGAATTGAAACTTAAATGTACAGAAACTAAAGCAATTCACCGAATTAAATTCCACTTACAACAAGAGAGACATTGTAATAGAGACATAGAAATAAAGACAAAAACAGAGATACTATTTCAGCAATAGGAAACAACAATAAATCAAATTATTTACAAGCCTACAACTTAGTTCTGTTAC
Organism: Stegodyphus dumicola; assembly: GCF_044657685.1. Classification (NCBI taxonomy): domain Eukaryota; kingdom Metazoa; phylum Arthropoda; class Arachnida; order Araneae; family Eresidae; genus Stegodyphus; species Stegodyphus dumicola. The sequence continues at coordinate 45,917,685 of NC_140776.1, forward strand.
CCCAGATTACTAACGTAATTTCATAAAACCTCAAAGCTCGTAGTACAGCTTTAAATCCAAGCGGTACAGAGAAGCTTCTCCACAACAGGCTACGGTTTTTAGCTCTCCTTGTTAGATAAACTTAGATCATTGTTTTTGTTGTTGCTAACGCTCACTTGTCTGACCTATACTCAGCCCATGCCCACGAAATTTCTTGAAGCGAAAGTTTACGCTTGTCGTTGGCAACATCGTGAGACCTTACATTGAAGGTTACAGTTTTGATGAAGAGTACCCCGGGGTGACGGGTATAAGGTCTCCCACCCCTCTTCCCCTACCAACAACCTCTCGAGAGAACTTTCAGCTCGCCGCATATTTAGAATGCTCCCAGGCCGCACGGACACTGTATATTTACAAACATCCATTCCTTCTTCAGGATTCGAACCCGGGGTCTTCGGCATATCTGTCAGCGACGCTAACCACTATACCGGTTTCGCGGCACTTAGATCATACTTCATTATATAAACTCACTACTTTTACATATTCTGGTGAAATAAATAAAACAGCAGAAGTTCAGAAAATATTTAGCATAAGAAATTAAGGTTAATTATGAATCTTGCAGTCTTGCATAATTTCCAGATATGAGGCTCCCCAGGAAATAAAGTTATAGAACTTAAAATGTTGCATTTGAAATAAGATGGCCAAAGAGGCAGAGCCGAGTGGAAACGAAGAACAAAATGTGGTTATATTTCATCGCAATTTAACGCCACGCTCCTTTAAACCTTGCTCACTTATTTAACAAAGAAAAATTTAATTATTCAAGACATAATTGCGTATGTTATTTCACTCTATAGTTTGCGCATGAGACTTGTAGTAAATGTTTCCTGAAACAGCAATATCATCTAATTCACGAAATTAAAATATAAATGGCACTATTTAAAATGTTTGTTCAAGATGAAACAAAGCATGAACAACCTGAAGACTACATAAAGTGATCAGTTTGTTTATTTATCAGAATTAGGCTGAAAACCTGAACATTAGAAGGATGTATACACCTTTTTGGCGGCAAAGCGTAACAAAATGGTCTTTAGTTATATAACGATTTAGAACCATTGCAAGAACATAAAAGTCGGCGGAAAACGCTTCGATAGAGCTGTGAAAATATGCGTTGCATTAGAGAAAGTGTTATTTTTAACATGATAAAAAGATGCCGTATTTTACGTTATGGCGTAACCAATGGGGGAAAAGTGCTCGGGCATCTTGTTGAAAGCTGTCAAGAAAGTACGAAAAGCATGCAGTTAGTCACGCGATCTCCATTACAGTTTGTAATAATGTCCTGAGGCATTTTCTTAGTGTATGAATCTCTTCGCCAGTCTTTTATGTTTATTCACCGAGTACATAGCCTTGCCAGAGTGGAAAAAATACCCTGAGATGAAAAAACTACCACAGCTATTTACGGATTTGTATCGAGTGCGAGCTCTGCTTTTTTAAACAACTACGTGACTTCTCTCTCCTATTTTTTCCGACTACACTGCCAGATTTAAGAGTTAACTCTTTAATGGCAAGAAAAAAAAAGATAAATGTGTGATAAAAAACATAGGTTATCCAAGCTTAAGTATGATGGCCTAATCCTTTGCAGCTGGTGACCGAATGTAACACATAGATGAGAAAAAAGGTCAGTTGTAAATTATATATTACTTCAATAACTTACTTCAATAAATAAATAAATAAAGGAATTTAGTCTTGGATGGAAAGTAGGAGTTAATCCTCCTCTAACTGAAAATGGAAAGGATCTTAAATATTGAAGTCCTCGTGACCTTTTTCTTCTTCTTCGTTTTCTCCGAGACTCAATAGAATTATTTCATGTCAAAGATTTACGATAAGTGATAAAAATATGCAAAGATTAGTTTAAAATATAGATGAATATATGTATTCTTAATATATATAGTTTTGTCACACCATACCGAAATTCCTCCGAGGTAAAAATTCCGTGGACTTGAATGACCTTGAGAGTCGACAAATTACAGATGTTTTCAGTAGCATGTGTTAAATACAGTAGCGCAGTGCTCAAGGGAGATATTTACCTATTTCTGTAAGAATTTTGATTGAACGTTTTTCTGGGAAAGTGAATCAGAGACAACTATTTAGAAGAAATAGCGAAGTGACTGGAAAATTTATAAACTTCTAATTTTCTGTTAATTCTACACTTATCGTTCTTAAATATATTTTTCTTCTAATTTCGAAGTGCCTAGAAGATGATGAATGGGCTTCGTATCTTTCCAGTAGAACTCTGTGCTAGACTGAAAGTAATTCAACATTCTCCGAGAATCTTAATTTCAGTCAAAATTCATATCAGTTCAGCTGTGATCATTGTTTATTGCTGACTTAAATGATAATTACTGATAAAGCAATACAAATCATTATTTAAATTAGTTCTGTTATCATTTCCTTTCATGTCTAAATTTAATACGTGATGAAGGTAGAGTCTAAATAAATTTCTGACAGTTGATAATCCTAATAGGCGAAGTATAAAGATATTTCTTACATGAATTGAAGCTTATAATCAAAAGGGCTTCTTTTGAAACTAGCATAAAGCGCTGTCCTCAAATTGCAAAACATAGGAAAACTTTCCTAAACCTACAGCAAGCAAATGCGACCGCAAACAACTTGTTCGATGAAATATTCGGTCATCCTGAAAATTTTCCGGTTATTTGATGATAAATACAAATGAATCAGTACAAAACAATAAGCAAATTTCATTGAAAAACATAGGCACTATTTTGTTTTTTGACTCTTGTCGTCTCTCTGGAAAGCAGCTTTTTTAAAAAAGTTGTTAGCTTTTTTTATTTGTACAGAAGATATCAAGGTGCTGTTTGATACTCTTCAAAGAAGTGAACTCGAGGCCGTCCAGAGAATTTTAAAGTGACCTGAAGAGATGAAAATCCAGGGTGTAAGGTGAAACATGGGGAAGGTGACCCAAAATATTCCAGCTATGCTGCAATAAGTCTTTATCTTGACATTCATAGAAATGTGGAACTGAGTGTTGTCATGCTGGAAGACAACACCTCAACTATTGGTCAACTTTGAGCAATTCATTTAGATTATTACTTTCAAAACTGCCCTTTTTGAACAGTATATTTTCAAATTTATTGCCTAATTCGGTAACAACAATTCTTAGTTTGTAGTTTCTTTATAGTCTCACCATACACAAAGCGTTATTTTTATGGCATGCATCCCCCTCTCTGTATTACTAAATAAGGTTCTTTTGGCTAATGTCTTTGCCTTTTTCTTGTAACATTATTTTATAAGGTCCGCGTCTGAGTAGTGAGTCATTCAAAAAGTCCCTTCTTTATATCATTTCAGCAAAGAATCAGAGACCAAAACTCGAGCAAGCACATTCTGCTCTGTTAAAGTATGGCGTACCAATACATCGTAGCGACTTACATGCCACATCTTCTTGAAATGGCCATGTACTATTTTTTTTGAAATATTTAGAATACATGATGGTTCCTGAACTGTATAACCTGGATTTCGGCGATAGCTGCTTTTGGTAGGTCTTTGTTCACACCGGATGATCATCCAGAGAGGCTATCATCTTTGAAGCTGAAATTTCCATGCATAAACTTCTCAAACCGCCTTCAAACTATGTCATCAGAAGCAACACTTTTGTCACATATACACACATTTTACAAGCAGTCTGACTAGTATTTTACATTTTTAAAATAAGAGAGAATAACATGACAAAATTGATCTTCTGAGTTCTTCTTTCTTAACACTACATTAGGAAGAAGTACTTACGCAACAACCTATGCGAGAATTACACAACATGAGAAGAAACGACTATATTTAAATAATCTGTTCAATTACGATCATTCTTTATTAGCAGTAAAAATTACTAGAATTACTTATTAGCAGTAAAAATTACTAGAAGAAAACGGGCTTTGATTTGAAAAACCGCAGAACTTTCTGGATGACCCAATATATTATAAGAAGTATAATTTTTTATTGACAAATCTACTCAAAGCACTAAATAAAGCTTTTTTTTTTAAGTTTTATATTAATTAAGTATATAATTGAGACTAATTCAGATGATAGCAAATGTAAAAGGAAAAATTTATCTTAAAAGTTTAAATAAAAATCTGGAAATTTTCGCATTTAAAGGACTAAAGGATATTGAAAAATACTTAAGTCTCCTAACTAGAAAATAGATTTCAAATTTATTGTTAAAATTATCTTCTTCTTCCTGTCACCTCCATTAAATTTTGCAAATTCTCCTTGTATATGTATTCAGTTAACTGCCAGTATTATTTTATATTGTTACGAATTTTGTATTTAGATAGCTAATTTTAGTAAAATTATAATTAAAATTGTTGTATTTCCCCGTGGAATGCAGAGCGAGACAAAGTTTTAGAAAAAGCTATGCAGGAAAAGTAAAAAAATACAGGAGCACGTGCATTTTAACATTAAATATATGAGTATCTCGTTTATTTGATTTAAAATTAAGTAATTGACCACTATGCTAGTTTTAACCGCCATTCCATTGTCTTATTGCTTTCCAGAAATCTCGAGAAGCAGAAATTACTAGAAATATCTCGCGAGCGGTTAAAAGCTATAAAAGGCCGGAGATAGAGCGTCTAAATTTAAGTGTTATTTACAGCATCAATTTTTGAAATGCTATCCAGCCGATGCAATGTCATAGCCATGTCCACATGACAAACTGGTTACGCCCTTTCGCCATCTTCTATTCCGTCCTCCTAGACTCACTGTGTTGCACTCATTCTACTTGAAGTGCCCTTCTATGGCACACGAAGTTCTGATAGCCGGAACACACCATGAACTTTTCATGCTAATCTCGGCATACAGAGGAAATTGAGGTTGAAGTCTGAGTTCACTTGCTTATTTACTATTGTCGCATGATAACCTAGCAGAAGTATTTCATGACACTGCTGAAGTCTTAGAAGTCTATGAACCTGTGATGACATCACAACACATTATATATACTATACATATTACAATATATTATATATATTATTACAAATGTACAGCATTTTGAACTTAATTTTCAGTAATTAGGTTGAGTGTAACGCATTTTTAAATCACATCTTCAGTTTTATCTCGCCGTTACCCATGTCGTATTTTCATCATGACTGAATAACTTTTCTAGGTACGAATGTTTTTGGCATAGGTTATATAAAAAGCTATTTTTAGAAAGTTAAATTTTTTAAGGGATCAATCAAACACAACAATTTAAAATTTTAACCATACCTTTAGGGTAGATGGAACTTTTCTAAGGCTAACTAGCTTGGTAACGTTACAGCAAAGATCCACGAAAACCCCATAACCAGCCGGTTCAGACCATCAAATCAAAACGTAGATAGTTTTCAGCATCTTTGCTTTCAACAGTAAGTCTTCAAGACCATTCAGTAATAAGTACGGTATTATCACGCAAGATTTTTAATTTAACCGGTTTCGTTTTGGTTTTATTAGAATTACGGCAAACCACTCGAGGGCTATCTGCCTTAATAGAGAGGGATGCCTTCGTAAAGGACTTTCTAAGGGAAACTCGCTCGTATACACGTTACACATGAGGAAAATCACGAAAGCGCCCATGCAGCCAACCCGTTTGCGAGATTCGAACCTCGAACCGAACTATCAGTGTTCAGTGACGTTACCGCTCGCCCGCTGGTGGGCCTTTAATTTAACCGTGGGAAGTTCTCCAAAATATTTTTTTTTTCATTTGTAATATTTTCTTATTTGTAGTTTAGTGCTTGGTCAATGCAAGATTGTTAAAGTTGTTTTCTGCGAAATGGTAATTAATTTCCTTGTGTCAGTATAGCTAAGTTTTTCGTAGCTACATTTTTAAATAATAAAAAAAAAAAAAAAAAAAAGATTTAAAATACGTTTGTAAACTATGCAGTTTAATGCTTTATATTGGATGCTAAAAAATTTCTACAAAAGTTTAGTTCTGTTTTAAAAGTAATTTATTATCAACAGATAAAACATTTAAATATTATTAAAATGACCAGGGTACACTATTATAAAATATTGCTTTTTTCTGAATCCATTTCTGGTGATTTGATTTCTGGTGATATGCTAACATTTTGTAAAACAAATAAAAATACATTACTTGGAAGGACTTCCAAAGGCTGTCACTTTCTTTGCCTCGATAAATTCTCTTTTCTTTTCTCTTTAAATGACTGGTGCTCTCTTTCAGATTTCGGTGTCAGAATTCTGCGTTGAGATATTGATCAGGCATCTAAAATGCAACATCAATGAAAAAAGAAAATCAATTTTGTCCTTATTTTGATTTGTTACGGTATCACTGCTCAAAGTGTGCTGTTTGGAGTCTTGTTGTTAAGTTAGGAAGCAAATTCGCAAAAATGCAATAAAATACTACCTACAGTACTAAACTTCTACCTACAGTTCCTTTCATGTTTTTCACGTTTCTCAGCATTCCCTGAAGTCATTTGTGCGAGTGCTTTAAGTGATTCAGCGTTTTTCTTGTAAATAACGTTTCTTTGAGTGAAAGAGTACCTTTAAATTTTACGAGCGATTACTTTACCTTTTATTTTAAATGAAAGGGCATTTCCAGAAATTGCCTGTTTAGTGTTGTCCTTTGTAACCCTAACCTACATTTTAGTAATTCTGGGTATTGATGGCTAATACTTTCAATGATAATTTGCGAGGATTTATGGCTAGCATTTTGAGTTACTATGTACATTTTTATTCTTCATTCCTTACTTCGATTAAGGTAAAGAACTCTAAGGCACTGGTATTCACATTACACGTAGGAAAGACTGGAATATAAATAACTGGTTAACTTAAATAATAAGCTTACAAGATCACAATTTTATTGCCCGGCTGCTACTGGTTTGGTACTCTTGAATGAAAAATGCTATTTTACTTCTGCATAAAGTGAAACTTAATTCAGGAATTTAATTCATTACAAAGGCCGCTCAACAGCCTAAATGTTCTTAAATCTAATCAATATTCCCCTTAGGAATTAATGTAAAATTGATTAATTCGCTTCTGGACCACACATTGTAGTTATGAACATTAAAATAGTACTTTGTGAACAAGTTCATAAACCAAACAAAATCAATTCAAATTATTGAATATAAAATAATAAACTGGGCGCAATATAAATAAAATAAACAAAAACTTAACTTTTATTGTACCTGTACAAAGAACAGTGAAAAGCAAAAGGAGCTAAATATTTCTAAAGGGAGACACGGCATTGTCGTTGAAATTGCTAGCGCTGTAACTTGCTGCTGCTTTTTAAGGTGATATCGTTAGATGAAAACTTTAAATCGTACCCCAATATGCACAAATTTCAAGGATTAGAGAATTAGGATACCATTATTTCTTCTAAGAACATTTCTTTCCCAATCGTTTTTTGTTATTGCTTTTGAAGTGGTTGTAGTTCTTTCTCATGGAGATTAATCGATAAGAAAGAAACCATATGCCTTGGTTCCTTAATAACTTTTGTACGTCTTGATTGTTAACTTTCTAGTCTATGACTTCGCCTATCATAGATAACACAAAATTTCATAAGTGCTCAAAGCTTCAAAAAGCTGTGTCTACAAATCCATCTGGTCATAATTTCCTTCAAGCCATATGCACGGCACTGTAAGACTCCTACTTCCAGAGAGTTAAGAAATGGAAAATATGAAAATGACGTTTTAAAATTTCTTGAGTGTTAATTATGTTGCGTAGGTTACCTCAAGTACACCTTGTATCGAAAAAAATGGAACAGTTCTATATCTCCCAATCTACTGCGCCAATTGACGAAATTTAACATGTGTTTTTCATATTTCGAAAGGGCCACTTAGGATATGTATTAGATTTATATACAGCATTGTTTTAACATAGGTATTTTGACACAAAATCGGTGTTTTTCTGACACAACACACCTTTTTTGCATATTTCAATTCTACGGCTCAAATTGCTCAAATAATAAATTTTATAAAGTTTGATAACAAACTTAACGAGAAATTTAAAAATTTATCTTAGCCCACTTTTTCAGTTTTCGCCAAGAATAATTCACTTGGCGAAATTCTGAATTTGTAGTAGCTTATTTTCCTTTTTATTTTTTCATTGTAAACGAGCGTAAAAAAGGTGCATCGTTCATTCTTTCAAATAAATTTAATTCAATGCGTAAAGTACGTTTGGTGTTATTATCGCTTATAACAAACGCCAATGTATAAATTCACTAAATACAATCAATCAAAACGCGCCGATATATAACTTCACGTATATCTTTTGAAGTTTTGAATAATCAACTCTAATTTTTGCAGGTACGCCTAGTAATACATCTACTTTAAGGTGATGGTCAAATATTTATAGGTTATAGCTCAAAAATGTTTTCGAAAATTTTATAAAAATTGCTAAAAAATGCGAATTTAAAAAATAAATCAGAAAATATCTGAGAATTTTATTTAAACTGAACCTAAATTTTGAACTGTGAAAAAATCAATCAAATAAGTGAAATGGAAGAAGAGATATTAATAAATGTATACCAAATTAATTTAACAGTAAAGGAGCTAAAATTTCGAGAGCGAATTTTTTAAAAACTACTAGAGCGATTTTTACAAAACGTGGCATAATTTGAGTCGGAAAATTGAAATATGGAAAAAATGGGTATTTCATTTCAGAACAAATTTGATTTTGTGTCAAAAAACCTATGTTAGAACAATACTATATATAATTCTAACGTATATCGTAAGTTACGCTTTCGAGACATGAAAACCTCAAGTTAAATTTCGTCAATCACCCCAAAAGAACGGGAGATATAGAATTTCCCTTTTTAATGCAAAATATATATTGATGTACCAAGATGTATTATTGGTACCAAGATGTACCAAGAAAATCATAAGCTGCAGACATGAGTGTTGGCAACTCTAGACACTGTTCGTCATTCGAGGCATTTTTAGTTCAGATAATTTGTTCGTGAAGTGATATGTTCGTGATTGGCGGTTCCACTATACTTGATTCCTTATCTTCGAAAAAGAACATCTCCAGCAGTCGTTTCTAAAGTTAAGGAAATAATGAGAAGTAAAACGTTTTAAAAAATTTTAATCATTTAGACAATTAAATAAAAAATTCTAATCATTTAGACAATTGAATAAATTTACATTTATGATCCCATTTATGATCCATTCAACGTTTGTTGGAATACGTAAGAATATTTTAAATATTTCTATTTTAAAATAGTTTAATAAATAATTAAACTATTTTAAAATAGTTTAATAAATAATTAAACTATTTTAAAGTGTTGTTATATTATTTGTTATTTAAACTATTAATATTATTAATATATATTATTTGTTATTTAAACTATTAATTATTATTTGTTATATTAAACTATTAATAAATAATTAAACTATTTTAAAGTGGTCCGTGATTCGATTACCGGCGAAGATGTTGCTCATTCTTCATCTCTCCTGCTTCCAGAAAATACCTAATGTCTCTAGAACATAAGGATCTTTATTTGAAGCTGGAATTATTTAGCTTTCATTAAAGAACAGAATTTAAAATTTTTAAATCAAATCTAACAGCACAGAACTCTGAGTTATTGAAAGTTGTTTATTCGATAAAGCATTTCAGATCCAAAAGCACTAAATACTATTAAAAGATCTCCATGGCTTTCAGTGTATTGCATTATACTAAATATTCCATTCTTCTCAAGAAAATTTAAAATTATATTTATCAAAACTTATATTACTACTTATAATATTCAAAACTCACCATTCGCTAGAGATTATTGCTGCAATTATGTCCTGTAATTCTAAAATTTTCTGTATGATATTTACGTAATTTTAAATGGTTAAAGGAAATTTGAAGTAACATACACATACAACAGTTTTTAAATTAGTAGGTAATAAAACGTAAGATAAATCACCAAACTAAGTAGGAAGCAAAAAGCAATGTTTTGAGTTTCTTATTTTCTAATAATTTGTTACCGTAAAAGGGAAACATTAAAAAAAATTAATATTGTTGCTGACAAAAAAAAAGAAATACTTAATTAATATTTGTATTCAGAGAAATACGAGAACGCAAAGTATAGTAAAACTTTAAGCATGCAAATTCGCATGCAAGCATGTAAGCGTAATATTGCCAAACACTGAAATACAAAAGTTTCTAATCGCAACAAATGTTTCAAGCATTTGAATACTTCATTTCAAATTATGGCACACACAACGACGTTTCAAATACAATTCACTTTCTGGCAAAACGGACGGTTTATGGCAAGAGATCTCAGGTGACTCGTTTAAAAAACATTAAAAACTCAATTTTTAAAATACACTGGTAAAACAAATTTTCTTAGATGTCTTATCTTTGATATGAAATATATATAAATATATTTGTGATTATCAGTGCCTTTCTCATAACAGGCAAACATAACTTTCACATTTCTTCCTCAATTTAGGATAAAAAAAATTCGTAAAGAAACTGGTAATCATAAAGAGGGTGCAGAAACTGAATTCACTATTCTGCTAAATTTCAAATGTTAACAAATCTGGCTGCTATGATAAAAAATTAGGCTTAACCGCACTTAATTAACGTTTAAGTTGTTGATAATTCTATAACTATTGCATGCAGATTTACTGAAGGCCAAAAACCTAAACCGGAACATAAGAACAGCATAATTCAGTCATTTTTAAAGCAAAAAATGCACAATTTACCAACATATAAGAATAAAAAGAATGAGCTCACGGAGCGAGTAAGATAGTGGATATATATATGCTTTTGGTCCTGCGGATTGCGACCAAAAAGGGAGGTGCACAACTACATGTTATAGCAGTCCTATATACACAATTTCAAATTTCTGAGGGTACTCATTTTTGAATTATGCGAGATACATACATACGTATCTAGGTACGTACAGACGCCACGAAAACTCTCTTCTGAATCCATTTTAAATCCTTTTTGCAACACGTTTCGGGAAAAAGAGTTCTTTTTTCTGACCTTACGTACAGATGTCATGCAAGAACATTATTAAATTGTATTTCGTAGCTGTCAAAATGGATATTTTCGTTGAAATATGAGACCCGAAAATTTTCGCTATTACAATATTTCGTTTACTTCGTACAAGGATGGAAAAACGAGAAAATTGATTAAGAATTTCAATACATTTCATACATCAATTTCTTGTAATAAAAATACATTTCTACAAAGAAATACTTTTGAATAATATAGGCTCTTTAATGGTTAAGTGTATATCAAAGTCGCGGAACACTAGTATCTTGGTTCATCTTTCGCACCTGGCAGAGAAACGGATCGATGATATAAGAAGTTTTGAATTCACGTAGTTTTAACGTAAATCTGACCTGGATACTTACATCGCATTTATGTCGCGCATTAACAGAGTTTACTTAGAAAAGACCTCCAGGAATATATCGAGTCATTTAGTGTGCTTAAAACTATTTGCTATCAAATAAAGTATAACATTTTTAACAGAAATGTTTTACACGTACTTAAGATGTATCAGCAATTTTCAAGAAATATCCCATCTTTTTTTTTACCTTCCATCTCATTATTTTTTTCAATGAAATAATGAAATAAAATATTCATTTCAACAACCCTTTTGCTTTATAATAAACATTTATTCTTCTTGATTACTATTTTGCTACTACCATTTTGTGATATGTACAAACAGAGAAAACACTTCTTTCAATACGAAAATGGTTAAAAATTAAAGACCTTGCATACACGAAAACGTCAGTCTGAAATTTGTATTTAATGGCATCCTGTGATTCCCTAGAACCTTTGAAAACTGTTAATAAGCGTATTAATAGACAAAATTAAAAAAAAAATAGCTAAAAAAATAAAAAATCTGAAAGATTTCAGATTTTAAATTACGTCCAAAGGGGCGTCTTTTTAATGTTTTGTGTGTTCCCTTTATTTATTAAATATCATGTTCTACGTACTCAAACCATAAAATTCAGATGAACAGCATTATCGCAGAATAATTTTAAAATCTTTAGAATTTCCGATACAGAGTCTCGAGCGCTGGAGATAAAAATGTTCTTTTTTCTTTCTTCGTACAGTGTTGCCATTGCTCGCTTTGAAATCGTTTATTTTTTAATAAAAATTCGTTGAAGTGCTACAAAATATGAAATCGATAATAAAACAAATTTCAAATTCAAATTAGGGTTTCCACACACACATATTCTATGGAAGATAACGTTATTCAAATTTTGATGGCTCAATTTACCTTTTTTATCACAGTGCGAGTAACATGCATACATTCATGCAGATTCTCCATTATTTAATTTCTTTAAATATAAGATAGGACGTTAATGTTTTGTGGCAACAATTTAAAAGTGAAGCAATGCTTGTAGTGAATCGATGCAAAATGCCAAAACAAAATTAATAGTCCTTCAGGGCAAATTTCTTCTTTGGACTAAGAATGGTTGGTAAGAATTTTTAATTAATAGAATTCGACAAGAATGAAAAGTTGAAGTTTTATAAATTTTATCAGAAACATTTTCATTGGTGATACTGTCATTACTATCATTCTTATTAGATCTTTAAAGAAAAACTGTAGTGCGTCCAAAACAACATCTCTGTGACTTTCTTTAATTTTTAAAGTTTATTTCTAAATTCTTCTAACTTCCAGAGTACTTGTAGACATTCTGACATTTAAAATCCTTGACGAAGATAAAATAAGCAATCTGTTTAATTAACATTCATGGTTAAGAGAAAGTGGGAATCCAAGATAGAAAAGCTAATTTAACTAAGTATTAGTTTGTCACTTAAATAAATTAGCAATAAATCAACCAAGCACAAAACGTTGAAAGGTTACACCCTGAAAATTACATTGGCTTTTCAGTCGATATTTTTTATATATAATTTTGAATGTCTTGATCTTCAATAATTTACAGCATCATCGCGAATATTTTTTATATTGTGCACATGAAGACAATTATTAGAATCTCAAAATGCTTGAGTTATTACTATTTTAACAATACAATAATAGCTAACGATTCTAACAACATTTTGCTAACAATTCTGAAAACCTGATTGTTTCAAAGACTAGTCTGGAATATTATAATGCGAAGAAATGTAGTAAGATATGTTTTTTACAGTAAGATGTTTGTAGCAAGATGTTCTTTTCCTGTTAGCTTAGTTAAATATGAATATCTTTAATTGAGCTTCTCTCAATTCACATTTTATTTCTAACGGACTATACGTTTTAAGAATTTGAAACAAAACTGAATTACAAATCTTGATAATCATTTAACACTTTGATTTCAAGTATACGTATTGTTGCGAAATACCCAGCTGCGGTAAGAAAGCTTCCTCACACAGCGAGGTTTAGGGTTGCGAGAAAGTGGCAAGGAAAAGCAGGGTTTCCAGATTTGGCGCGAAATCACCCATTTGGTGAAGAAATCGATGATATGCCATAGACGGAGCGAGAACATTTTCTATGAAATTTTCTATGAAATTCACATTTCTATTTTCTATGAAATTCACATTTCTATTTTCTATGAAATTCACATTCTAGAAAGAATTCTTACCGATTTTCCCAAGAATGTTCTGGAAGGCAGGTCAAAAGCTATATATATCCTGCCTATACGCGGAAGAGAGCATCGAAAGTATCTTGAGTTCAGCAGCAATGTAGTAGAGTTCAGAGGATAGTTTGAGAGCGATCGAACCGAGTGGGGAGATGTACTTTAATGCTTTGCCGTGAAGCTGACTTTACTGTTGTAGCCTGAAGGCTGTGTTGCTGATTGTTTCAGCGTGTTTGTCATAGTTTTCGACGGTTGTAAATGTGTCTTTGGAACTCTCCTGTGTAATACTGGCGAATAAATTCTGTTTTGATTCTTCATCAAGTGTTGTCGTCAATCACTCCAAATCCACGAACCCGTAGAAAGTAACTGTATAATGATTGTTATTTCAGATTAACGTCAGTTTGCGTAACCGTTTATTTTAAAATAATCTTTTGAATATCATTGTAAAGAATATTTTCAATTCCATACAAAGCAGCAACCTGCTACTATTATTAGAAAATTAATCTTTCATAAAATTAATTTAATAAACAGGCAGCAGTTTCTTATCAGTTGCAATAACATAAGTATTTTTATCTTTGTTCGCGAATAAAAGTTTTACCTCAAGACGAAACCAATTATTTGAATTTTTTAATTATTTACTGTGTAAGACAAGAAGTAATTACTCAACAGATTTGATTTATACTTGTGATAGCAGAAGTTGGCAGAAAATGGTTGTTTGAAATCTGGCAAAATCTACCTTTGTTAAATAATTTATCTATGCGGCCTTGGTGGCAAATTTGCTTTTCTATGAAATTCACATTATTTATTCTTCGAAAAGTTTTTCTGAATTTTTTTGAAAGTTTTTACTCTAAACTAAATAATACTCTAGAATTTAATTTCAGAGCCGAAGATCTCAGCTTCTTTCTTTATTACGTTACACTACCCCACAACAATTTTCCAATAGTGCCTTGTTTATTGGATGGAAAATACAGAAATATTTGTAAATTGAAATAGTAAGGGAAAAAACTTCGTATAAACTTTTTGGGAATTTCAAATATAAATATTAGTAACAAAGAAAAAACTACTTTCAAATAGACTGAAGAATGATTTTTTTTTTTTTTTTTCCTCAAAGGTATAGGAATTTCGGAGAATGCAGAGGAAATGATTTATTGGTTCTCTTTCATCCTGTAACTAAGATAACGCACTTTCATTTCAAATATTTTTTAATATTTTGCGGAACCGAAATCTTTAAGCTTTTGCCGCAAGCATAGAAACTCTAATTCTTCATTTTTTCATTTAAAAAATGAAAAAGAAAGAAATAGATAAGGGATTTTTTTTATTGTTTTAAACTTTTGAAAATCTGGATTTTTTTTCACAACGAACAGTATTTTAGCACTGATATAAACCAGACTTTCCGTAGTTTATTGTAAAGTAAATAAACTTTTAAACTATCTGGTAATAACATTATCTCTTAATTTCTTTAAATGTTTAGCTTGACTGCGACAGGTATGCTATTAAGATGTATAACATAGTTTTCCTCATCGGTGTTCAATACTATCCAACTAACACTATAAAGATTTCGAAACAATCCTTCCTGCCTAGACAAATATCAATTTAAGTTCTTTGCCATAATTAATCAACTAGCCATTTCTAATTATTCTAGAATAATTAAAAGTTAATTGTTAGCTTTATGAAAATAAAACATATTATACGCTTTTTTTTCCTGTATTGCAGTTTAACTGATGTTTATCAAGAAAATTATTTCTTTATATTATAAATATTATGGTATATTTCTGTATTTCATTTTAGTGTTTCTTTGTTCGACATATATGTGTGTGTGTCTATGCACAATATATGGCATACTGTGGTAATCGATGCAACTAAAGAAGCCTATTTGCAACCGTAGATAGATAAGGTACACATTGACTTTTATAACCAATGTCACATTTGTAATAGTATATGCTTGCTTATGAGAGTTCTAATATGGGAACATAGTTAATGTGCTAAAGCTATCTTTTGTCTGATATTAAAATACAAGATGAATGTATGAATTACATTAATCATGTAAGTTTTATCAAAAATAAAAAGAAATAAAATTTAGTTATATATTTTTGTATGTTAATTTCAGACACACAGTCTGATTTTTTTTTACTCACAGTATTTGAATGAAGTTTCTCGTTCTTTTGCAGTATGTAAATACTTCGAAAGCATGGGTGGGTATATTCAAGTTTAAACTATATCTATAGTAGAATTCTAAGTATGAAGAAATTTTTCTTTACATATGCGAATGCTTTCCATCTCTTATTTCGTCTTTTTGTACCCTACTTTTTTTTTTACTTACTGGGATTTTTAGTAATCAAAGATTGGGCTCACACTGTAAAATGAAATTGTGTGCGGATATAATTAAATACTTTTTAACTGTTATCTACGTCTGCTAACGTTTTTAAGTTATTCTGCTACGTTTACAGTGAGTCGATATATATAAGGCTTAAAGCGCTACCAAATGTGAAGTAAGACCTTGAAAGGAAAACCGTCCATAACAGATACAGTATGAAATATACAGGATGTATCAGTATAGCGGTGAGACAAACTTTCAGGGGAAATAAGAGTTGCACCTAGACGATGGGAAATAACATATTAATGCATGATCGGAAACGTTTTCCTGGCCCGTTAGTGAAAACACAAAACTCAAGAAAGAAAGGACGGGAACGGGTGAGAAAACATGTTTATTATTCGAGTTACAACAAAAGCAAAGAAAAAACAACATAAAGAGACAAAGATTATCATCAAAGAAGGCGTTCGAAATTATGACCCAGACCGTGTTGCAGGAACCGTGAGTCATGCATCTTCCGTTCGTGATGCAGATCTTCCATGCGCCAAAAAAGTGAGGCCTGCATCACGGTCCGGTGTCGCAATTTCGAACACCTTCTTTAATAACGATCGATGTTTGTTTTTGTTCTTATTTGTAGGTTTCTTCTGTACTTAAGCATAAAAAACATGTTTGGTCTCACTGTTTGTTTCCTTCCCTTTTTTCGTTTTGTGTCATCACTACCGCACAGGAAAAGCGTTTTCGACCATGTATTGCTATGTGATTTCCCATCGTCTAGGTGTGCTATACCTCTCCTGAACGTTTGTCACCGCTGTACTGATACACCCTGTATAGCCCAAATATCTGTAGTTGTTTTAGAAGTCGTTATTGTATTTTCTCACAGAACGCTACAATTATAGCTATTGATTTTGCGAATATGGAAGTACCAACCTAAACATTACATTCGAAAACAAGCGTCTGTGATTTTAGAAAGGTTCATATCCAGATATATTTAATATCCACGGTAGAATACGAGACACCTATCTTCTTTTGCTGCACTACCTTTAATTTATGAATAGTTTTACTAAAGCAACGAATGCGAATGAGTTAGTTATGGCATATGAGGCAAACAAGCTTTCTAACATAAAGGAGAATAAAATAAGGCATTTTTATGGAACTACAAATTAAGAAGTCTTTCTGGATCCGATATATTTTGATCAGAAGCTGCAATCAAGATGTTAAAACATTTCATATCACTTTTTCAAGAATGAATATTGAGTAAATGTTACAGTAGAAAATTATCAAAAATAACAGGTAATAAATAACAAAAATAACTAGGAATCCAAGAGATGAAATAAAGAATGAATGATAAAAGAATTATTTTAAATTTTACACTTTATCTGTTATTTTATTATTCCCTCTGTTCTGAGATTGGGGCAGTGAGTGATGGACATAATGGCGTTTCTACTATGAAATTTATGATTTTGAGGAATTATACAAGAGATACTAAAGTTTCAAATGCTTCCTGACTTTCATCGGATTTGTACAGTCGAGCAGACTAGAAAGTCACGCATCTCCAATATTAGATGAGTTCTCTTCTTGATGCACATATAAATTTCCACATGCTAGTATAAATTTTATTTACTGCGGGTCATAGAAAGTTTTGCGTTGTGCATACATGATTTCAGCAGCATACCTACATAACACATACTTTAGTTTGTCGCGTTACTTATGACGTTTATAAAATGGAAAAATTTTAATGGGAGTCGAAATAGGATGGGAGGTTCAATGGGAGCTCTCGAATAGGAACTGTCTGCGTTCGTGAAAAGAATCTGCACGCATTATAAGCCTTTGATTAAAGCCCTACAGTTGCTATAGAAGCTCGAACTAATTCAAGATTACATCGGCATAGGCACGAGTTACAGTTGAACGCACTGTTTCCTTCTAAAAATTTTATTTATTCTTTGTGCTCCTGACTCTGATAATAATATCCGAACTTCCGTTATAAAATTAGTTTTTTAAATGAAAAAATAAATTGAGTTTCATGATAACGACGAAACACGGTTTCTGGAGCTGCTAGAAGAGTAGAAGAGTGTAACTCCAAACTGCAATTTGTTTTCAAGGATATTAATTTATAAGATTATATTCAATTCTTCTTCAACTAACTTGACTAGTCTCCTTCCGTCTACAAGACGAGTTTTCGCCTCGTCTTTTGCCACAAACTCAGGAACCTAAAATAAACACAGCAGTCATGTAAAGTAAAGCAGCTAAAATTTATTGGTGTTTTTATCTTGAAATAAAACTAAAACTAACGAATACGAGTTTTCTTCCGATTTTTCGGTGAATGACAGACAGCACGCTCGATTAAATTATTTGTAATCACAAGATAGCTGGCTGCTGAGGTTATTATTGAAATTAACCAGTTATTTATAATTTTAGCATTTACTATAGCTTCTCCTTCCGTCTCCTCACCAAAATGTTAATGAGCTTAAACAGTATTTAAACTGGGGTTTTGGGAGTTTAAGACAGAACATGTTTATGGCTTGCGAGTGCCCGCTATGTTTAGTTCTCGCCAGTTTTGATAAGTTGTGATTATTCAGCTTCGCGTCATATCGCTGCCGGTATCCTATTTTTGATATGCCGGCAGAGGTACAGATCCAGCTTAGAGTAAAATTTAATTATGTAGCCTTTGACTACTATTTCACTCCTTAACTTGAAACTGCCTGTTCCATTAGTTGCATTATCACGAGCTGGGGTTGATTTTGATAGCACAAGAATGTGCATTTATGTTCTGAGATCTGTATAAATAAATCGGTTTATTAAACCTTTCCCTAACTTTGTGTTACTTTCAGACACAGCGATAATTCTCCTTACCCGTCTGTTGGGGATATTGGACTAGTTGACTTTTTTACCAGGCCAAGGAAAATCTCACAATTTTACTGAGTGAGCGAAGTGTGGTTTGCTAAAAGTGGAGCGGTAGCTCCTTTAACCCTTTATGACCCAAAGTACTTTATTTTTTTTAAAAAAAGTTTGAAACTTTTTTATTTTCTTTATGCATAAGAAACATCTCGCATAAAATTTATAAAATGTCATAAGTTTTTTTTGTCATAAGTTTTTTTTTTTTTTTTTTTAATTTAAAATTGAGGTTTAAAAATCTCGCTGGGACATAATGGAGCGATTTTATTGATGGGAGTTTAAAGTACCGTCGTGAAATAAAGGATTTCAGTTCACCCACCGATAGCTCTTGTTGGAATCACGCCAGGTAGGTTCAATTCCCATTTTGGAAAAGAAAGATTCTCATTCCTTTCTTGTCCCATGCTGAATGTGAGTTTAATTTTTATCATTCTCCAATGTTTTGAAGAATTTTAGTTTGAATTCTGTGTAGAAAGGAGATTTTACTGAAGCATGAAACTACAGTTGAATAGAATCAGTCCAGGGAATTAGAGTTTCGATTGAGTCAATTCTTGAGATCATACTGCTCTTTCGAGTCTTTCCACTCTTCTCCCGATCGTCGCTCATCGCTCTTGATTTACTCCCCATCTTTCTTTGTCCAGGCTATTGCTAGTGAGCGGTGAGTCGTAAGAAATAACTGATTCAGCTAAGTGAGTTAACGGCTCTAATTTGATCCCATAAAAGAGAAGTTTTACCCACCTTTACACAAGATGCGGTTATCTGCTCTCGCCTTTGTTACAACACAAAGGTTTAACCTTAAGTCCAAGCCTTCTTCTATTTACTTAGGTTCTTATGATATTTAAAACTGCTGTCATTTACATATTTTGGTGGAAGCAATAGGAGTCTAGGATAGATTTTAACGCAATCAAAATTGTGTTAATTCAAATAAACCGTTCAAATTTCACACACAAGTTTTCGACAGATATCTCTAATTTTAAAAATGTTTAAACCAATGTACAACCTTGAAAGAATTCATAACTTTTATACCAAAAGGCTTACTTTCATGTGAAGAGTTGTACCTGTAGTTTTCGCAATAAAACACTAATATTTTTCCTGGCGACTATGCAATATATTACAAAATATGTCAACTGCCATCCCCGTTACTAATACGGCACGTGCCGCAAATGCATCTGTTTCTTAATGCATTCCTCAGTGTCTCGCACGACTTCCCTCCTTGATGGAAAAATGCATGGCATGCGTCAGTTACAGCAGCTTTTGTCATTTTTTGAATAATATTTTTTCAGCGGATATTTTATTCCTTCTACACCATTCCCTCATAAGTATTTTCATAGCTGATTTCTCCTCTCTCTCTCTTTCTTTTTTTTAAGAGTTATAAATGTTTCTGAAAATATTTGTCGTTCCTTTCTGCTGGATGACTGTACATGCATGGTGCTGAAGAAAGATGGTTTCTACGGCTTTCAAAACTGATTCAAATAAATGCACAATTTAAAGTCAGATTTTCTTAAAGGAAGACGAAAAATAGTTTTAACACACGTAGTTGAGAAGAAAATGGTGACAGAATTTCTAATTTTCATAATCCGAGTAAAGTAAGAATGTCAATTAGATAACTATTCTTTTCGTTTAAATTGATAAAAACGTAACGTAAATGTTTTCACGCAATACCAGAAATTAATTTTACGAGTGTTATTATTTATTAAGCATATTTCTTTCTCGGGACCTCTGTTTATAGCCTTTGGAAACATCACTGGAGTCCTGGGTAGGAACAGGGTGTGTACTTAAAACTATGTTCGTGTGAGTGTAGAAAATACGACAAAAAATGGGAAGGGTTAAATTATCCTTTATTTCTCAAAGCGTACAGCCGATCCTGCGCTTCGAGATACAAAGTCTAGCACTTATGGTTTAAAACTTAAAACAAAGGAAGAAACTAACTCAATTAAATAAGAACTAAACTCAGATACCTTACAAAGACTAGTAACGCGAAGACTGGCCTTTTAAACTCCACGTATGTAGTGAGCAAAATGCGGGAGACAACAATACGTCTTCAAATATCAAAGAGAACTAAGTTCTGGCCTTAAAGGCAGACAGTAACTGACTGAAAAGCGCACGCGTAGTAAGGCAGCGAGAAGTCTCTTTCTAACTCTCCCTTTTGTCTAGAAGCCATGTCTTACATACTTAACAGTTTGCAAGCTCAATTTGCATAACCAAATCTGTTCGCTTTTATTCTGGCTGGAAATGGAAAATGAGAGAGAATAGAAAAGTTAATAAAATAAACGTTAGTAAAACTTAAGATCCTTACATCTTGTTTACGTTTAATAAATCAATTCATCAAAAATAAGGAAGTGACTTAGGTCGATATGGAGCATGGGAAAAAATATCTAAATCAATAATGTCGATTTTCATACTTAACCATTTACGTTTCGTGCTTCTCGAAAAATCACAGAAAAATTATGTTTTTATTCCCTACATCTTTTCCTCAAACTACTTCCATATTAGTCTATATCTAATTTTCCAAGATTTATTACTAGAAGTTGTAAGATCAATATTTAACGAAACAAGACCCTATTTTGCTAGCAATCTCTGTCTGTGTATATTGCATATACAGGGTGCTCTATAAATTTTATCATATTTAAAAAGTGATGTAAAATCAACAGGTACTCTTGACAAAGTACCTAAAATCTGACTTAAATACCACTTAATCACACCTTAATCTCACTTTACACCTAACATCTCACTTAAAGGATCAATCATTCTGGAGCATGAAAATAAATTTTAATTCAAATTTCAGTCGATAGATGGCACTGTTAGTATAACACTAAAGATAAACTAAAAAAACCTGAGAAGATTATACAGCATTTTATTTATTTTCATTTGAGAGCATATTGCAGTACTGTGATAATGTAGCAGTTCATCCCTTACACGTTATCCTTAGGATTTAAATTTGCATACTTTTTCGAAACAGCGTCATCGGCGAAAGTTTTAGCTAAATTGTAATTTATGCTCCTTCCGCTTACAAATCCATCTCTGGGATTTATCTTTAGACTGAAATTTCACTCCAATATGCCAGTTTGCTGATTTTGCAATGACATTTCTTTAATATATAAAAATTTATGAGATATCCTACACATATATATGTTTCTTCTTTCACTTCAGAGCTAGTTCTTGTATAAGGTATTTCTCCGCCTTCATGGCATGCCTTCGTGGTGTGGTGGTCTGCACGTTGGGCGCGTACTCCAGAAGTCCGAAGACGTTGCATATTTTTTATCTTGCCTGCTTCCAAAAATGCCCTAATGTCTGTACACTTGATATCACATAAAATTAGCGACGTCTTTAATGCTGAGAATATCTCTTACAGTGAAGCAAAATATTATTTTAAGCTTATTTCATGAAGCTTCGTACAACGTTTTTTACAGAATAAAAGCAACTTCTACAGAAGCAGCAAGAACTCATGTATCGTAAAATTTAAAGTAACATTCTAAATGTTAGGAATAAGACCCAGGAAAGAGAAAAGTATGATCAAAACGTCAGATAACATTCTACACATTTAATTATTTCAATTACTTATTATATTAATGTCCGACAATTTAAAAAAAAACATTAACAGATTTAATTTCCATAAAAGGAGCTTTTTTTTATTCCTCCATCGTGACTTTCATTTTGTTTTAATTTAGCACTTCAGATAATAGCTGATTCATTTATTTCATCTCATTAACTAATTTAAAATTATTTCGAAAATTCAGTAAAAATACCGCCTGAGTTCCAACTTTGCTCTAAGTGCTAGTATTTAGATTTAGTAATGAATATCGAGTTATGAATATTGACTAATGAATATATATATTAACGAATTTAAATACCTTCCTTTAATATTGTACCATTAGTTTTATTCAATCTTGTTTATTGAGTTACAGTTATATAAAATAGAGCTTTTTAACCCGAAATACTAGTAAACATCTGCATTTCAACTACTTGACGTGATCGTGAACATAATGCAAATTACAAAAGAGACCTATATTATTTTATTATCCTTAAGAAGATTGCATTACTTAGGTCGTGTGCATTTGAAAAAGACTTTCAAAAGAGCACTGTTTATAATTACATTTCTCACGAGGAGAACTAAAAATTGCTATTTCACCATCATTCTCAATCGCCATAATTCCAAGCTAATACAAGCTTTCAACGTGTTAGAGTTTACGCAATTTGGAAGCCTAAATATGTTGGAGAGAAGATTCTAGTCAATATATTGACTGATTTAATTTTAATTTGAGCAAAATATGCGAGGAGATATGTACCAAGAAACGACTTCTTGGTGGAGATCATTTTCAACTTCATGAAGTACAGTTAGCTGATATTCACATTACACTTGGAATAAACACTGAAATTGCCCTTGATTTGATCTTATATCGCATTGCAAATATTCAGCGACCTTACCCACTTCGGCTGCTAATGGGCATCAATATGTTGAATCGAGTAAAATGAATGCAACCTTTACCTAGTGCAAGCGTCACGCTATATGTGCTGACTACCCTGACTATCTAGTTCATTAGACATTAACTTGAACAAAAGCCTGAGTGATTAGCTTGATCAGTTTCAAATTCCAGGCTGGATCCTCTTCCAAAGGACCTGAAAAGCATAAAAGCTGCAGCGTTGCAGAGTTTTCTTGATGTTAAATGCCTGTTGTAAACTTTCTCCCACATACTGAATTCTATCGACGATGGTGAGATGTAATGCGTGCTTGAAAAATGCATATTTCTATAGGCTGTAATAAAAGGACTTGACCTGGTATATACAAATTAATGAAACTTAGAAAATAAACTGGCATTAAAAAATTGCAATTCAGGTTTTGCACGAACGCTATCGATAAATTATTTTAAGTACATGTAATGATGCTAATGAACATATATTGTAAGTACATGATGTAATAAAAAATGCCAACGAATTAAAATACTTTCCTTTTATATTGTGCTATTAATTTATCTTTTTTTTTTTTTTTTTTTTTGCATTGCCTTAAGAAATTACATGTTGAGCTTTTTAGTACATTATATTCAAAGCAAGAATAGCAAAAGCCCACTGAATACTTCTTTTCAACGATATCAGATATTCTAAGCCACATTAAATCTACTCCCTTTCCTTTCAGTTTTATTCTGCTTTGTTTAAACCTTCACATTCTTTCTGTATACTCCGAAACTTCTCGATTAAAGTATCGCTTTCTTGCCAATTTCATCCGATTGTCAGCATAGTAATGATAGTAATCCTCCTTTTCCTTGTACGAGAGACTACTTATTTTATTTTGTACCAAGTAGTAAGTGATCGTCGAGTATGGCATTAGTTTAGAAAATTGCAGAGGTTTTTATTTATCGTGTTTCTCATGAAAAAAGCTAAATAACTATTTCGGAAAGATCTCGTGTCCCATTCTCGTGTCCATGATACCTCTTTCAACTCTAGATGAGTTACAAGTCGAAACATTTGCGTGGCTTAAAATAACATTTGCTATTATTGCCAGAAAAGAGTGCAGCCTATTTGAGATATTTTATTTGTTCTGAATAAAATATCTGAATAAATAATAAATGTTGTTAAACTATGTACGGTACAATGTACTTACAAGCCAATGCTTAAATGTCTTAAAATGTATTAATTTTTTTTGTTGATAAAGACAGAGTTTTTAAAATCAGTTAAAGAGTCCTAAGTAGAATGACCACTGTTATCCGACCATGAAATTCTTTTGTTACTTGTTGTATATTAGCTTATAATTTAAAATTGTTTCCTTTCTTACTTTCTTCAAAGATGTAAATATCATCTTAATGAATAAAAAATTCTGAAAAAGAAGCTAAATTAATATTTTGCAAATTGAAAAGCTGTTTAAATACACTTCTTCGTGAACAGATCCAAAATGCTATGTCACTCGGAGGGCTGATAAATGATTACAAAAGTACATAGATACAAATTTTACAAATAAAGTAATTCTAAAAAAGAAGCGTTAATTTGAGATTTGCATTGATATATCATTTTAGTACGATTTTTTTCCCTCCTCAACACTTGCCTTCGTGGTATAATAGGAAGAAGGTCCAGCTAAAAATCAAGAGCTCCGAATTTCAAATCCCGGGAGGGCATTACAGGTTATGCAATCTTTCTGATTTAAAAAAAAAAAAAAAAAAAAAAAATCTAAATCGTTATACAGTTAGCAAATGCTGTGGACTATAATTTACCAACATTAAGTTTTGGCGACTAAATCCCCTTGCTCCCCAGTAGTTCTTTCAGTGTAGAGGAGTATTTCATTGTGTAATTGGAAGCACGTCCGTTTAACAATCGGAAAGTCTGGTGAGCGAACTGCTGACTTTTCGTGCTTTCCCTTTTGATACGATTAACAGACACAACATATTAATTTACATAAGCACTATTTTTATCGAACACAGTTACGATGAAAGTTTCTAGAAAAACATCTGATGTGTACACCACATGACTTCCTTGTACGGAATATTGAATTATACGCAATTTTCTTTAATTTCATTTAAATTTATTGGATTGAATTAAATCTACTTCTCGAAAGTGCATAAACCACAGTAGAATAAATGCACTCTTTAAAATTCACTATATTTGTTTACTATAGAGACACTCTGGCCCTAGGTTCACTTAACAGCGCTACATTTCAATCACTTTTTAACTATGTCTATGTCTATGCCTTATCACTTAGTAAGAGGCAATCCACCATTAACGGCCCTTACCAATATATTATACTTGACTTTTAAAAGCTTGAGGAATCGAGTAAGTTGCATCCAATAATATGGAAGTACTTGTGCACTTGCTGTGCTAGAACTCAGGGATTACTAGTGACGGAGGCTCCTGTGCCGCCGTCCGTAGAATAAGTAAACTTTGAACAAATGAGGCGCTCGTGTGGCGCCATCTATTAGTAGGGATGAAAAGCATTTAAGTTGAATGGAGCTCTTGTTGCGCCATTTCTTGCAGGTTGTATTGTAAGGCATTTTTAAAATTTCATAAAAATTATATTTCTGATAAGCAATAATTGGAAAGTGAAATGATGAAAAACACAATTTGCAGTACATTGAAACGTTTCATACGAGTAAAAACTATTTACACACAAAGTCTACCTGCTATGCTTTTTAACTCAGAACGCACAAAATTTATATCATCTTAAGAATTATCTAATCGTTGCCAGATGTTCTATTCAAATACTATAATAAATCTAAAACTATGTATAAAAGAAAATAAGCAAAGCACAACGACAAAAAGAAACAGTTTTTCACAGACGTTTCAGTATTTCTCATTCAATTAATTCAGTTCTCACTTCGCAACAAGGCAAAAATACATAAAAATTCAAAAAGTCTGTATTAAAATTACAAAGTAAATCTTAAACACTTACTTCCTCGAATAAAATTTAAGAATGTTGTTTTTGTTATTGCGAAGCGTACATTCTCTAGATTGGCAACAAATCTACTATTCTGTTGTTTCAAATGTAAGCAATGGCCGACATGGCAAAAATTATTAGGCTTAGAGGCACTTAAACAATTTTTAAATTGTCGATAAATCTAAAAATATTGCATACAGATTTACCAAAGGCATTAACCGGAAACTAAGAATAGCATCATTCAATCATTTTTAAAGCAAAAAATGCACAATTTACAAACATATAAGAATAAAGAAACTGGGATCACTGAGCCGAAAAACAGTGTGGATATATATATACACATATATTTATACACTTTTGGTGCGGCCGATCGCAACCAAAATACGAGGTGCACATCTACATGTTATAGCAGTCCCATATACAAAATGTCAACGTTCTGAGGCTACTCGTTTTTGAGTTATGCGAGATACATACGTACGTACAGACACCACAATTCTCTTCAGAATTCATTTTAAAGCAGTTTTATAATTTTTTTGGAGGAAAAGAGTCTTTTATTCTGTCCCTTACCTAGAGACGTCACGCAAATATCTCTTTAAATTGCATTCGATAGCGGTCAAAATGGATATTTTCGTTGAAATATGATGCCTGAAAATTTTCGCGATTACTATACTTTTTTTTTACTTCGTACAAGGAAGTAAAAAAATCTGATGTGTACACCACATGACTTCCTTGTACGGAATATTAAATTAGGTTCACTTAACAGTATTATGTTTCGTTCATATTATAACTCAGAATGCACAAAAGTTACATCATTTGAAGAATTATCTAATTGTTGCCACATGTTCCATTCAAATACTATAATAAAGCTGAAACGATGTATAAAAGAAATTAAGCAAACAAAGCAGATTTTCACAGACGATTGAGTATTTCTCATTCAAGTAATTCAGTTCCCACTTCGCAACAAGGCAAAAATACATAAAAACTCAAAATATATGTATTAAAAATTACGAAGTAAATCTTAAACACCTATTTCCTCGAAAAAGTTCCAGAAAGGATTAAGCATGATTTAATTCGCAATAATAAATGAAGGCGTTATCTTTGTTGTTGCGAAGCTAAGTTTCTATAGATTGGCAACAAATCCACTATCCTGCTGTTTCAAATGTAAACAAGCAATGGCTGCCAAGAAAATTATTAGGCTTAGCGGCACTTAAACAACTTTAAAATTGTTGATAATTCTAAAACTATTGCATAGAGATTTACTAAAGGCATAAAAACCTTAACCGGAAGATAAGAACAACATAATTCAATCATTTTTAAAGCAAAAAATGTACAATTTACAAACATATAAGAGTAAAGAAACTGAGATCACGGAGCCGGGTAACAGAGTGGATATATATGTAAATATATGCGTTTGGTGCGGCCGATTGCAACCAAAATACGAGGTGCACATCTACATGTTATAGCAGTCCTGTATACAAAATTTCAACGTTCTGAGGCTACTCGTTTTTGAGTTATGGGAGATACGTACGTACGTATATACGTTCGTACAGACGCCATGAAAACTTCTCTTCAGAATTCATTTTAAAGCAGTTTTATAATTTTTTTTTTTTTTGAAGGAAAAGGGTATTTTATTCTGTCCTTACGTACAGATATCACGCAAAAACATCGTTAAATTGCATTCGATAGCTGTCAAAATGGATATTTTCGTTGAAATATGCTGCCTGAAACTTTTCGCGATTACAATACTTCCTTTTTACTTCGTACAAGGAAGTAAAAACGTGTGAAAACCATAAATAAAGCCCGAACATTATTCTATAACACTAGAAACACAAGCACAAATAACCTTTATTTTGTCAAGAAGTAAATCCAATTATTATAAATATAAAAAAAATGTCATTATGATGTAGATAATCATAGAGTTTTCGAAATTTTACTTAAATCACAAATATTGATAAGCCTGTTAAGCACCATCACAATTTGTTGGATAGTTGTATGCAGAATTTAAGGAGTTTTAGTTTTAATTAATTACAACTGTCGAGCACGATACATTAACTGTAATTTCACGGTTAAAGAAAACTGTATAAGTTATATAACTATTCCATATTTCATTAAGAAACCTTTACAAAATCATGAATGACAAAGCATTTAGTTGAGAGTTATGTGCAAAAGATAGAATCGTTTTGAAGTTCTTTTAAATTTAATTTGTAATCACTAAACGAATTCAAAATGAAGGTTTTGTAGAATAACTAGTTAAAAGGTCAAACCGAATAACTGGATATTTTTATAAACTTAAATAAGCAGCAGTATTTTCTGGAAGTAGCTGATAAATGTCTTTGTATTATTTTTTTATTTTGTAAAACTGCACCAAAGCTCTTCTTAAGGAAAGCTTCTTTAGAATTCATCAATTTAATTCTCTTGTATTTTGTTTTAGCCGGTTCCCGCATTTTGGAGAGATTTCCTGCTTTTTTAAGTAAATTCAAACGAATGTTTCCTTTTTCAGCCTGCCTGAAAAAAATTCTTCGTCAAAGCAGACGAAATATATATATGAAACAGGAAAGGGAAGTTATAAAGAAGAACGGGTTCTTTCGATAAATTTGAACATACGGTTCAAGATAAATAACTCGTTTACTTTGTGTATTGGAATGGCGTGTTGTATTCGGGATGGATTTGGTAATCGAATAAAATTATTTCTTTTCTTTTCTTCTCTTAAGAATAATTTCTAAGAAAAATTAGCTCTGATATGTTAGAGCTGAAGAATCCTTTATTTTATATATATATATATATTTTTTTCTGTTTTGTTTAGTTTTATTCTTTTCATAGAATCGAGAAAAGATTTTTTTTTTCATGTATTTTCATGAGTTTCAACTTAATGCAATATTAGTCATTCTCTTTTAAGTTAAATTATGCTCAAAGAGTTCAACAGATGCATTCGTATTTCTGCTTTGTGTTATACGAAATTCCATTTCAGACATTTACGAAATGTAGTTTGTTTTGAAAACGCACGTACTTTAACTTAAACACATATACACTTAAGCTTGTAAATTAAGAATATTTCAAAGAAAAATCTGTCTGTAGAAAATGCTTGCAAAAAAAATTTATTCTTTGCATGTTGCATACATTTTATAAATTCGGGAAAAGTTCTGAATAAATTTGAAAATTTTAAACCGGAAATGAAAGAAGAAATAAAAATGTAGAGCTTAAAGAAACAAAATCACAGTGAATCTCTCACAGTGATTACCTTCGATTGCCGAGCTCTCAAAATGGGATTTACTTCGGATTAGAAAATTCTCATGCAATCAGCTCTCAGATTTATCTTGTGTAATACAGGTGATCATTAGTCCAAGAAAAATAAAACAAATGAATAAAAAAAATCTTAAATGTTTCACATTTTAGTGGTCGCCCAGAAGGTTTTCTTAAGGTTTTTTACTCTCTCGCTGAGCTCGCAGTCTACCCAGTCTTCTGTTACACTCACTTCTACAAACCCTTTTTTTTTCTGTCTTTTTAGCTTTATTATTAAGCCTCATTTTCTTCGCACTTACGTCATATACAATTCAACAGCAAAATTACAAAGAATTTAAATGAAGCGCAGCAGTATACGTTTAGAATTCCCGATGCAGCGTTAAGTGATAGCATACACTTTTCATTTTTTTTTAAAGTCTTTTCTTAGTTCATCATATTAATGTTCAGTTTTCTTACGAAGATGGCTTTACAAGACATTTGTTCTTTGTCTTTTTATTATTAACGTTTTGTGTGTTTACTTTAAACATTAAATGTCACATTGTTGGTGCTTACGCCACATAAAATTCGATTCAACAGCAAAATCACAAAATAATATTTAAAAACAGCTTATCTTCAGAATTTCCGACAAACAGTCTCGCACTCTGGAGATAAAAACGCTTTCTTCCGTGCACTGTTGCCACTGCTTACTTTGAAATCGTCAAGTTTGTTAATCAAAAAATTCATAAAAGTTTTACGATATATAAAATAGATTATTCAAAATTTGATGGCTTTAGGTACCGTTGTTTTTTCAAAATGCGAGAAACGTGCATCCATTCATACAGATTAGTTATTATTTACGTTCTTTAACTATAATACAGGGCGATAATATTTAATGGCAACAATTTGAAAAATGGTTCACCGTTAATAGTGATTCAACGCTAAATGCCGTTTCGAGATAACTATCCCATTCGCGACTAACGTCCCTTTTGGGCTAAAAAAACAAGAAAAAGCAATAACTCATACTTTATTTAGCATAAAAATACTGTTAATAATTTATCTGCATTTTGAAGCAGTTCATTCTGAAGAAGGAATTCATGTGGTTACATAAATTAGATAAGTATTTGAAACAAAAATAACGCACTCTGAATAATGAAAGAAAAAATATTATTAGAAATATAAAACGAACTAAGGTATCAATGATATTAAAGAACGACATTATAAGAGAACTTGAACATGTCCTTGCGTTTAAGCTGTAAATGACATTAAAGTTGGTTACAATTATAAGAGAACTTAAACATGTTCTTGCGTTTATACGTTGTGGATGGTTATAAAAAGCATTACTGATGTAAAAGTGCGTGGATATTACTGCAGAACTGTTAACATTTTATTTAAAGTTTATTAACTATTACTCTATATTAATTCTTTTCTATATGCCTCGTTTCGTTTCGTAATCGCTGTATCCAGAGTTTTATACAAATTTGGCTTAGATTATATTGAGAAGAAATTAGTAACTGCCATCATTTGCAGCATCTAATAATTTTGTGCATCTCCAAATCAGATGATGGTGGTTCAGTGGGTTTACTAATTTTAACACTTTTACATTTTAAACAATATTTTAATTACTATATACAGAGCGTATTCTTAGGCCGCCGCCTTCAACATGAACAAACTTTATTCTCTTACAACTAAGCGAGCAACAGCGCCCTCTAGCCTTTTTCTTCAAATTACACAACACTCCTCACCTGAACTCGGTGGAGAGTTCATCTTTCAATAATATATTCTAGAATATTCAATTAATATTTCGACAATAAATCCTGGAGAAATGGTTAAATATAACAAACATGCATACATAATTAGAAGCACATAAAATTTTACAAAACATTAAATGATACCTATCAGCAAGGTCAGGAGAATCAAACCTAAAAATACAAAATACAAACATTAGTTAAGTTCCATATTATATAACAATTGTATAGGCCTTTTTAAGGTACCAGTAGGTGTTTTAATTATGCAAGATCTTATTTTACCATCTCTGCTTGGCATGAATTCCAAAATTTGCCCTATTGTCCAGAGATTTCTGGGATGTTATTTGATTAGCAGGGCAGAGATAGTAATCGTCTACCAATCAGAAATTGAGAGGGCGTTAGTGGAGAAGGTTCATTGGGATCGGTAAACACGTAGGTAATTGGTCTACAATTAATCATTGCCTGGATTTCAAGCTCTTTCACAGTAAGGGATGCTCGACCAATAATTTTGCATAAGCTGGATTTTATGGTTCGTACCATACGCTCCCAAAACCCTCCCCACCATGGACCCCTCTCAATAATAAATTTCCAATTTATGCCTCTAGCAGAAAATAATTCTTTCACAGATGAATCACTCAAAGTTTTAAAAATATGTTTTAGTTCTTTATCAGCTTTTTTAAAAGTCTTGGTATTATCGGAGTACACGGTGGTACACAGTCCTCGGCGAGCTAAAAATCTTCGGAAAGCTAGCAAAAAACTTTCAGTGCTGAGATCAGTTACTATCTCTATATGTAAGGCACGAGTGACTGCACACGTTAACAACAGCATGTAATCTTTACCATGCCTGTCTTTCGTAAAAAATGGACCGGCGAAGTCCAACCCGGTCACAGCAAATGGAGGCGACTCTTGAATTCTGTCTGGATCCTGTACCCCAGGACGAGCACTATATCGTTTGCATATCACACATTTTCTGATGATAGTCTTAACACGCTGTCTTCCCTTAATGATCCAATATTTGTCTCTGATCTGAGTTAGTGTCGAATTAACTCCAGCATGGAATACCCTTTCATGCGAGTCCATGATGATCAACTCGGTAAACTTGCATTTTGAGGGTAATAGAATAGGATGTTTTAAATTCTCGTGACAGTCTGCAAATTGAATGCGACCTTTCAACCGAAGAATTCCCTCCTCATCAAGCCTTGGATTAAGGGAGTAGATGGAAGAATCGAGAATTGATTTTTTATTTGATAACTTAATTATTTCCGCTTGATACGATTCTCGTTGCGTAATTTTTACCCAATAATGTTCAGCTGCTTTAATCTCAAAAGCACTTAAAGGTCCATTCTCTGTAGACCTTTTCCGAAGCCTCCCAATAAATCTAAATACATAGGCAGTAATTCGAAGTAATTTTCCTAAAGAACTGAATTTTTCTATATGTAAAATTGGGGATTCATTGTTAATTACAGGTGCAGTCAAAATAATACTTTTTCTTAACTCCAACGATTCTGAATTTGGTTTTAATTTCTTTTGTTTTGGAAAGTTTTCAATAGGAAAACGTAACCAGTGTGGCCCATGCCACCACAAATCATTCTTAATTAGTGACTGAGCACTAATTCCTCGAGTTAGTAAATCGGAAGGATTTTGTTTCCCTTCGCAATGGTTCCACAATTTTTTGTTGCATATACTCTGTATTTCTGTAACACGATTGGCGATAAATGGTTTCCAATTATTTGGCGAACCTTTAATCCAAGTAATGGCGATTTCGGAATCACTCCAAAAATAAACATCCTCAATTAAATCACCAAACAATTTTTTCAAATATTTATACATTCGAGCAGCCATGAGTGGTCCCATTAACTCTAAACGAGGAAGCGTGATTGATCTTAAAGGTGCAACTCTGCATTTCGACATGATAAAGGAAGTTTTAATTTTAGAATCACTCGTACAATATCTGAAATATGAGATGGCCCTATATGCTTTAGGACTAGCGTCCGAAAATAGGTGAAGGCTTATA
Organism: Stegodyphus dumicola; assembly: GCF_044657685.1. Lineage (NCBI taxonomy): Eukaryota > Metazoa > Arthropoda > Arachnida > Araneae > Eresidae > Stegodyphus > Stegodyphus dumicola. Next base: position 45,950,713 of record NC_140776.1, read on the forward strand.
TTCATTGGATCGTCATCAAAGAAATTTCGCTGAATCGATATTTCAGTTAAATCATTAAGTTCCTCCCGCCAAATGTAGAATTTGTCCTTAATCTTTGCAGTAAGGACCTCATCCCAGTCAGAACCGGAACACCAGATTTCTTGCATAATAATTTTCGCCCGAATAACAAAGGGTGCAATAAATCCAAATGGATCGTATATTTGGGCGATGCTTTGCAAAAGTTTCTTTTTTGTAGCAAAATCGTTTCCAGTAGAAAAGTCAATTAAATTTTTTAAATTTAACTTTATATTGTCTTCAATGGAATTCCAAATCATGCCTAAGAAATTCGATTCACTAGTTAATTTGTTATCTGATTCCTTAATCCCATTTAAGACCCATAAATCGTTTAATGTTTTAGAATTAGTTCTTAATTTTCTGAAATTCATCCCAGCATTCTTAAATATGTTAACCGCATCTACAGATAACCGATATGCATCTTCAACCGTTCTTGCTCCAAAATATAGGTCATCGACATAGACAGAAGAATTTAACATTTGGAAACTGTCCGGCATTTTATCTTTATATTTTCGAATGTGATATTTTATAGTGGCGGCCAAAATGAAAGGAGATATAGTCAAACCGAAAGCTACGCGACACATTTGCATAATCTTAAAGGAGTCATTATTTTCATTAAACCAAAGAAATTTTAGAAATTTTCTATCACCTTCAGCAATTCCTATCATCGAAAAGGCTTTTTCAACGTTCCTATCATCGAAAAGGCTTTTTCAACGTCTCCACAAAACGCTATCTTAAACTTACGAAAATTTAACATAATGTCTAGTATATTTGGATTTAGATTAGGTCCCGATTCAAGGCAGTCATTTAACGAATTCGTGTCCTCTGTCCTTGAGCTAGCATCGTACACAATTCTTACCTTAGTAGTTTCACTAGGTCGTATCACTGCTCGGTGAGGCATAAAATATCCCAAATTTGTATCATTATTTGGACATTCCTCCACAATTCCTTCTAATATCTGGTTCTCAATTATATTTTTATATTCCTGAAAAATCTCCGGAGTTTTACTTAGTTTATTGTGAAGGTTTGCGAATCGTTTCTTAGCTACCTCAAAATTATTTCCTAAATTATTTGGACTGTATTTCCAGATTAAATTTGCCTCATATCTTCCGTTTTTAAACTGCAAATTTCTTTCAAACTGGTCTACTATTTCGCAGTCAATATCGAAATAATCATCAGAATCATTAATTCCCATATGTTCTAATTCCCAAAAACCTTTTAAATCTTTCAACACAACAGTGTTTGTCATTACCGCTAAATTTTCAGAACAATTTTTGTTTGTTTTATTTTTCTCGATTCCTGCGGCAACCCAACCAAACACAGAACTGACTGCGTACAACCCTTCAGATATTTTAATTCTTTCAGAATAAACTACATTCCAGAATTCATCCCCTCCAATTAGTATCTCAACATCTATGTTATTTTTTCTTGCGCAATCGGCGATCTGCAACCCATGAATCTGCATATGCTCCATGAAGTCTGCAATTTGTTTACTAGGCACACTGATGGACGCCGAGGAAATAACATCCGAGATCAAACATTCAATTTTTATTTTATTATTTTGTTTCCAATTCTGAATTTCGATTTCAACGACCGGATAGGAATGATTCATTGCCTTCGTCGCACCAAATGAATAAACAGAAAGTCTTTCATAATGGATTGGAGTAAGTTTTAAATGGTCGGCCAATTTTTTCGTTATAAAGGATCTGTGACTGCCTTGATCAAGAATTAATCTAGTTAATTTTGATTTATACTTAGAACAAGCATAAACTGTACAAGTTTGTAATAATATTTCCCTGGCATTACAGTCATTATTATTATCACATTGAGGAACAGAAGCAATCAATTTTAAGTTTTGAACTTTATTTCTTTCCTCAGAATTCAAAGTCAGAGATTCAGTTTCATTTTTGGAATAACCTTGTTCCAACTTTTTGTTTACAAGGGATTTATTAGTACAAATCGATTCATTGTGATACATACCGCCACATTTATTACATTTAGTTTTATTTCTGCACCTTTTTGAAGTATGGAATTTTTTAAAACAAGAAAAGCAGCGGTTTTCGGATCTTAGTTTCTTTAATTTATCAGAAACATTCACTTCGCATTTAAATGACTCGTGCAAATTATCACAAAAGATGCATTTTCGGTTAACTGCAGTATGAAATGCAGCCGTGGGTGTATTTTTTACATATTTTCTAGTTTCATATTTTGATTGATCGACTCGCGGAGGCACAGGATTTTTCCTTTCGCTTAATACTAGATTTGAAACTTCCCTGCATTCTATTTCCGTTTTAATAAATTGTGTTAATTCCTAAACTTCAACTTTACCTTTCGATCGTCTTTGCCGATTAAATTCCAAAACTAAATCGTCTGGAATTAATTTTAATAATATTGGAATTAATAAATGTTCATATGAGCCAGAAGTTACTTCTAAAGTTTCCAAATTACGAATCGAAACTTCTAATTCGTCATATAATTTACGTAAAGCCTTTACGTTAGCAGAATTTTTAACGGCTTCTAAATTGAGAATGTTATTCATGAATGAATTAATGATCAGGTCTTTTCGAGCATATCTGTCCTTTAGTAATGCTACACAACTATCATAATTACTTTCTGTTAACTCAAAGCCTGACACAACATTCGAAGCTTGTCCCGTTAAGAATGTTTTTAAGTATACAAATTTTTGTATTTTTGAAAGCGTTTCGTTTTTATGTATCGAATTTTCGAAACTATTCCAAAATTCATTCCATTGTTTGGGGTCTCCCCAAAATTTATCAATCATTAATTTTGGTAATTTCAGCGTACTACTTCCACTAGAACTGGAACTTACATGCAAAATTCCATTACCACTAGACTGGTTTAAATCAGAACTTTGGGGATTCCTCGCTGGCGGTACTGCGGTAACCGTACCTAGAAACTGCTTAATTTGACTACAAGCAATTATACATTTGTCATTGTATTCTTCGCTTATACTACAATCTTCTTCAATTAAGTTAACATCAATTAACTCTTGTATTTCATCATCAAGCGTTCTTAAATTATTTTTCTTTTCGGTTAATAATTCAAACAATTCTCGTAATTCTTTAATCAAATTTTCATCCCCTTCAATTTTTAATTTATCTTCAATCACTTTAATTAACCTAGTAACAGACGATCTCAATGTGGAACGTTTACGTTTCAATCTATCTAACTTCTCTTCCATTTTATTTAATTTAAATACACCCACGACAGCAATAATAAATACTTACTAATGTACTACAAATAATCACTAAATAATTAATTTAAGATTTCCCTACCTTTATTTGGAATTCCATTGTCACTTGAATATGAAATATCCATTGAAATCGAAACACTTGGATCGAACACCTAAAATCTTCACAAAGCCTTAATTCCTTACGCCGATGCACCATCTAATAATTTTGTGCTTCTCCAAATCAGATGATGGTGGTTCAGTGGGTTTACTAATTTTAACACTTTTACATTTTAAACAATATTTTAATTACTATATACAGAGCGTATTCTTAGGCCGCCGCCTTCAACATGAACAAACTTTATTCTCTTACAACTAAGCGAGCAACAGCGCCCTCTAGCCTTTTTCTTCAAATTACACAACACAGCAGAAGCTGTTGGTTGACACGTTGCTGCTGGCCTAGAAAGACAATTATTCATTAAAGTAGATGTTAAGACCCTACTTAGTCACGATTGTTAAGTGTTGAGTGTTAATCTGGTTATTATACTGCAACGTTTCAGTAAGCAACTGAATCCCTGAAGATGACAAGGGGTTTTTTAATTACAGTGGATTGGAGACCGAAATGTCTCAGGCCTTTGCTACCCTTTCCTAGCCTTACTTCTGGGAAAGGTATTTCAACGGTAGAACTGTGAAGTGTAAAAAGTTTTACAATGCAAACATTGTAAAAACAATACATTAGTACATACGTATGTTACGTAAAATCGAGGAAGTGAGTGCATAAAAGCAAAAGGACGAATCCCCGAAGTTATGCGACATAAAAGAAATATTTTACTATTAAAATAAATAGAAATGAATCAGTACCAAGAAGAAATAACGTATAAATGTAAAAGACGCATAAAAAAGAAACGCATAAACGATGCTCTACTGTATTTTAAGTTTAAACCTCACTAGTTACTTAGTGTTACTTAGTGAAAGGAACCTATCACTTAAAAATTAGCAATATATTCATTTTCGTATTTACTTACCTGTTACAAACATTATTAATTTTAATGCAACATGAGAATTCTCTGGAATTAATGCTTCAAACTTAATTAAAATATTAGTTATATTAGCATTAAAAGGCTTGTGGCACAGCCATATAAAGTGATTTTAGTATAAATTCTTCCTTCCCTATACCTAAAAATGGTGCTTTATACTGTAAAAGTAAAACTGACAAGCTGTGATTGCTTTGAGAAGAAACATATGTCTTGCGGATAAAGTTTACAGGCTTTCCTGAAAAATGTTACTGGAGATCTTTTCAAGGCACTTTTATTTAAATAGCCCATCACTTTACTTTATTCTTTAGAGAGCCTGAATAAATGTCTCTTCCGGTAATAACTGTGATTTTAAATTAATATAATGCTTCTGCTTTTAATTACAGTAAAATTCTTAATCCTATATATGCTCTATAGTTTGCATCTGTTCTGGTTCAAATCGCTCGAGTTTCGACGTTAAACTGAAATTCTTCAGTGCTGGTTATTATCATCGTCAAATAATCCAATTAGTAAGGGTTATACTCTTCACGAAACATGAAGATATTGACTTCGACAATCAGTTGGAGACAACTTTCCTGCAGACTTAAAAACCTTAAACTTATATTTTGAATTAACTTCATTAATTTATGATGGTTTAAAAATGAGATATGAGACATCTGTCAATATTTTATCTACGTTATATTTTTTAGTCTTGAGATATTTATCTTTTTGAAACAGGCTTACTTAAGCATCATTACTTGGAAACCCGACCGTATTATAATTTATTTTTGAAATAAATAATTCAGTACCTCAAGAACAAATGTTTTAAGATTCATTTAATTTAATATCTTTAAAATAATGCAACCGTAACTTAAAACGACAGCTTTATCTTGCACAATGTAAACAGACCAGTATGTATTGTACAAAAAGTGCGATAACGAGCTCTAGTAATTTTAGAAGAGTAAATAGTAACTTGCAGAATTAGACATTTTTTGACGCAGGAGATGTGAAAAATGTGCAATGCTCTCGCAGAGGTTCGGACTCCGGACCTCCCGCTTACGGGTCGAGTGCGCTTCCAAGTTACACGAGAAACGCACACGGAAAGGAGAGAGAAATGTAGTCCATTTAATAACTCTTTTGGAATATAAATACCAAAATTCAGATGAAAGCAAAGTAAAATAATGCTGGGCAACTTTAAAAATTAATTGTAATTTATATAAGTGACACAAGTATACCGTGAAATAGATATACATATATGTAAGAGTTATATATTTCCCGTTCTACTGGATAAATTGACTAAGTTTAACTTGTGTTTTTCAGGTTTCAAAAATGCAACTTAGAAAATATTATATAATATATATATATACATATATATATATATAATATTTTCTAAATTGCATTTTTGTCTTTCCACTGTACTAAGACAGGTGGTTTTACACAAAATCGAAATTTTTCTGAAATGGCGTGCCGGGTTTATCCGTATTTTGATTCTACCACGCAAAATATGCTGAAATATTGAATTTTTTTTTTTTAATTTGGAGAGAAACTTAGCGAGAAATTTAAAACTTTAACACGGCGCACTCGTTTTCAATTTTCGCCAAGCCACTTAGCGAAATTCTTAATTTGTAGTAACCTATTTTCCTTTCCTTTTCACGGTGCTCGAGCGGAAAAAAGGTCCATCGTTCATTCTTTTAAATAATTTTAATAAAGTGCGTATAGTACATTTGGCGTTATTATCGCTTATAACAATATGCCAAGTTTCAGAACGCACAAATGTATAAATTCAAGTATGTCTTTGCGAATTTTGAATAAAAACTCTAATGTTTTGCAGGTGGGCCTAAAAATATATCTACTTTGAGATGATAGTAAAATTTTTATAGGCTAGATTTAAAAGTTCTTTGAAGAAATAAAAAAATATTTGCCAATTTTATTTGAATTGAACCTAAATTTCGAATTGTGAAAGAAGGAATCAAGTATAAGTTTAATAAAACAAAAGAGATATTAATAAATATGTACCAAATTCAATTAACACTGTGGAGCTAAATTTTCGAGAGCTAATTTTTTAAAAACTGCTCGTGCGATTTTTACACAACTTGGCACTTTGGAATAATCTTATTCGTAGAATCGGAATATGGAAAAAAATAAACATGTCATTTCAAAAAAAGTTCGCTTTGGTGTCAGAATACCTATGTTAGAAGAATGCTATTAATAACTCTAATTTATAGTATCCTAAGTCGTTTTCCGAGACATGAAAATCGCAAGTTAAATTTCGTCAATCGGCTCAATAGAACAAGACGTATAGAACTCTCTCCCACCTTTGTTTTTGTGTGCAAGGTTTGCAAATTATCATCATAAATTAAGAAATTAAATTGGTTGTAAGTCTAGTTTCTGCAAATGCAACATTTTTTGCTTTATATATATAAATGTCTTGGAAGTCTCTCTTCACTACAAAAGCATAATTTCTGTCTTTCACCCTAATTAAACAGAAGGCTAATCTTTACCATTCTAAACCTAACATTGTTTTAAGTGTTCGTTTAAACATGATAGAAGAATGTTAAAATGCCTTTTTTAAGGAAGAAATTGTGGAAGCGACATTATTAGTTTCATTAAACGCTGCTACCCAGAGGTTATTGTCATTCTAACTACGACGTTATTATGAACTGAAGCTGCTCCGTATTTTCTTTTAGTTATGATCTTAGGCTTTAATTATGACTTCATTGGTGAGGAAGAGTGGTAAGAGTTTGTTTACTCTTTTAACGAAGAGCTCTCATTGTGTTAAAATTCTCATCGAAGGTTTGTTATTGTGTTGCTTTTATCTGATGTAAGAATGCAACTTCTTTTCTTGATTAAAGATGTTGAGATGTCTTCTACTAGATAATTTATTTAGCAGTTATGAGAATTGTGATTTGCACTTGGAAATAATGTTTGCATGCCTGGTGCTTGAAATCGCAATGAAACTGATTTTCTAGAAGAAGACTGTTTTTTTTTTTTTTTTTTTTTTTTTTATATCTTTAATTATTATTCAGAAGGATAAACGCACGTTTCTTGACATAAGAAAAGTAAATATAAAAATTCTGTAACCTAGGAAATAAAAAAATTATATATTTGTTTTCTATTTTCTAAAATTTTCTGCCTTTTTAAGAGATTTCGTAAACGAGATATATATGTTTTTATTATAATTCAAGAAAGCTTTCTACAGATAGACAGAAAAGCATTCAATATTATGTGGAATCTGAACAATATTCATATATTTCTTTGGTAAAGAACAAAAAGGGGCCATTACACTTGTCAGTAATATCACTTTAAGTTAGTCACTCAAGAATGCTATTGCAGAGAAAAGAGGAAGAAATTATTCTAAAAGGCTGAAGGCTGAATATGATAAAATGCCTTATAAAAGGGTTTATATTTTTTAATCGTTCATCATTTTATTTTTAACTAGCAGCTACGTGGCCAGCCTTAGTCTGGCTTTCGATTGTACTGGAAAAATGCCTAACGTTAAATTTAAAAACTGCGCAGAATTTAACTCTGCAGAACAGCTTCATTAAAACAAAAAACGTACAAATTAAAAATAATGTATTACATATAACAAAATTACAAGGAAATAAGCAATATCTATTAATACAAACATTAATTAACCTAATAAATAAATTAACCAACTTCCCGTTTAATGGTATAAAGGAATTTAAAAACTTTGTTTCCTAAAAAAATCATGCAAAGGTTTTATATAATTAAAACATAATACAAAAATTTATGATAAAATAAGCAATAAATCTCATATTTTCAAGATGAAACAGTCAGCAGTCCAGTATCCAAAGCAATGAATGAGAAATTTTTGCCAAAATCACATATCGAAAAAAATGAAACTATCATCAGAAAGCAATAACCAATCAAAATTGTGCTTTGTGGATGACACAATTCAAAACATACAGACCTCTTTGCCATTAGCTAATAAAGAGAGAGAGGGAGAAAAAAAGGATCTTTCTGTTGTGCCTCGCGAGACACATGCGCGGCAGAATAAGAAGATAGCGATGTGCGTGTTGCGTAAGAAAAAAAGCAGCATTTTATCTCATATTTTCCACAATCAGCAGTCTAAATGAAAAAGTGTTGCCGAAACCCCATTTTTAAAAGAATGAGACTATTCAAAATGATGCAATAAAATCGAAAAAATAAATTTAAAAAAAAAATCTGATTAGAATTTTGAAAAACTCGCTTCGAGGTGCACTGGCTCTTGTCTAGATGCACCTATAGACCAAATTTCGTAGCCCTGGATCTATTAGCTTACGCGCAGCACGAACGAAAGACACACAGACTCTTTCTTTTATTATATGTAGAGATTTCAAAATGTAAGAAAAAATATTTGTTTAAAATATAATCACAAGCTTTTGCAATATTATTATTCCTCTCTGTTATGATTTGCTGTTACTTGAAGATGGGAACTTCAATGTCATTATCCACTACCTGTCTTGCCCAGAAAACATGGGAATCTCAGCTGCAGCAGATGCTTTGAGTCACCTAATTTTTGCTTTATTACCTAATTTTTGCTTAAAACACCCTTTTTTGGGTCGGGGGTATTAATTTTAATTACTAAAAAAATGTCTTTTCTATTACAAGCATTCCTTTTATGACTTTTAATCAAATTTAAGTAAAATTTATAAAGTATTTAGGTTATTTCTATCACATCATTTTAATGACGTACTGTTTATAGCTCCCTTAAAACAGTAGCTGTTAATTTCAAAAAATTATACCCTATGTACTACTAGTTAAGACGGTAAGTGTAAATATATTTCAATTTCTTTTTTTTTCTTTTTTTTTTTTCTTAATGTTTTAGTTTGTTAACAGCTTGATATCTATTGTTCTAGAGAGTCCCGTAAGCCCTTCATTAAATGGTTACAAAAAGAAAGAAATTGAGTAGACAAGGCTGAAGAGTCGATCCATCCCCAAATAGTGCCAAACTGTTGACAAGAGCCATCACGTTCTTCTGGATGGGTTACCTTTGTCTCCGCCATGTGCAGAGGTAACCAGCACAAAACCTACACTCTACAACTTTGAAATAAAAGAAACATTTTCGGAAACTATATCTTCCATTCAGTATATTTCTATTACACTATTAATTTGCGCTTGTTGTCATATCTAAATTAAATATCTATATATTAATTATCTAAATTAATTTCCCTTTCTCTCATTTTGCTAAAATTAAAGTGAGGAAAGAGAAAAAGATACAAAAGACAAAAAATATATAAAAAAAAATATTTCAAATTCAGATTCAGATTTTATTTTACACCCAAAGGGGCTTTGTTTTCGTTTACGCACCGATACACATTTTATGTTATGTAGAGAAATTACCGGATAGCGTTATAAAAATTAGGTGAATGATTTTATGATTTATGGAAATTTAAATTTTATTTTGATTCTGAATTATTTAATTTAAGGCTTTAATTTTGGGGAGAAACAGATGCTTCGGGAAATATTATTTAGTATAAATGAATATTATTTATTTTCTTTTATTTGCAAATCTTGTACAAACTTTTATTCATTGTGAAAGAAGCAGGGAAAGGGAGGCAATTTTCGCCAAGTCATGATTTCGCGCGCTTTAGAATGTTCGAGAAAGAATTTTCATTGTTAGTTGACCTTAAGAGAGGAAAGTACGTGACGGAAAGGTCAAAGGTTGCTACTTGTCTTTCAATGTAAGTCATTCAGGTTTTTGGCGATTGAGGGTCCGGTTGTTGGCTAAGTGAAGAAGGGCGCGCATGCGCGATCACCCTTTTTTCCGCATTCTGGAGTTGAAAACGAAGATTTTGCCATAATTAAGGGGGTGATAAGTGAAGCCATAGTGGGAGCCCGTTTGGTGAAGGAGACGAAGGAAATTCGAGTTGGATACACACTTACTCTGGACACTCTTACTTTTGGACTCGCGCACTTACTGGTTGGCTGGACTTGTGCTTGTTACTCTGGAACTTACTTGGGACGTTACCCGTGAAGCTTGCTCTTGGGATGAGTAAGAACAGGCGAGCCGTAATTTCCTAGCAACAACGTTTCTGACCGGCGAAATTTGAACGAGTTACCTGCGTGTTGACATAGGACTTTCAGGACCAAGCGGATAGCCGTCCTGGGCAGCAGTGCTCCTGTTTCTGTTCTACAGTAGTGAAGTGGGTCTACATTTTTAGAACCAGTGTCAAGATGAGCCCGGCCGACATCAACGCGGGATAAGATAAGAGTCCTCCGCTTCAAGATGTCCCTTCAAGATAAGTTTTATTTTTTTTTTGGTGTGTTTGAACTTTAGGCAAGCTTTTCAAAAACGTCCTTATCAGAAAAAAAAACAACGTCAAATCTAAAATTTAACTCTCAGGCCTTAAATTGTTTCCCTTTCCTTTCTTTTAAATCACCAGACAAACCTTAAGTTTTTTTATGAATTTAAATGAACAGACTCTCAGATGAGGTTAAGATTTTTCTTATTGTGTTGTAATTGAATAAACTGATATTTAATCTGGAACCTCTTACAGTATGTTTTCTTTATATATTTAATATGAACTTTTCCTTTATATCTTGTATATGTTTTCGATCCTCTCACGGCGCGGTCCCGGAATGCATTTTTTTCACAACGCAAAAATGCTGTACACGTTTCACTATACGATCACTCCCTTTAACGGCAAGTAGTTTCATATTTAACATTTTTATATGAATTTAAGATATAACATTGGTGCCGTGAAGTAAGATTCATAACATTATTTCCCGGCGTGAACTTAAGCGATTTAACATTTAAGAGCAGTTTCGAAACATTTGGGCTAATGCTCCTTTGAGCTAAAAAATATTTATTAACAGCATATCTTTAGAATTTTCGATATACATTCTCATGCGCTAGAGATAAAAATGCTTTTATTCAGAACAGCGTTGCCACTGCTGGCTTTGAAATCGTAGAGGTTTTTCCTAAATGCTTTACAAAGTATATAATAGATAATGAACGAAAATCGAAATTCAAAATTCAGGTTTTCAGGTGCCTATATTCGACTGCAAGACTACGTTATTCAAAATTTAATGGCTCTAGGTACACTTGTTTTTTCACAATGCGAGAAACGTACGTTCATGCAGATTCTTCATTATTTATTTTCTTTAAATGTAATAAAGGGCCATAATATTTAGTGGCAACAATCTGAAACGTGTTTCGACGCAAAAAGCCGTTTCGAGACTAATAGCCCTTTTGGGCTAACCCCCTTCTGGCTAAAACGACCTTATAAAATAAGCTTTTCTTTATAAAATTCATAAAACAGTTAATAAATTTTAAAACAAAAATAATTTATCTTGTGGTTTAATAGGACCATTTTCGTCTTTTTAGTCTCAATAAGACTTAATGAATCAAAATAATTCAATAGAAAAATCATTTTTCAATAATGAACAAATCAATTTCTTACTTAAAAGAATTCTGTTAAATCGTAGAAACAAATTCAATGATTTTGTCAAAAAATCAGAAATATCTTTAAAATGTCATGTCAACTTCAATTAAAATATTTTTCCCGCTCTATCTAATGGTACAAATAGTAACAAAACGGTTGTTTAAAAGAATCTACACGGAATTCAGGGTCTACATAGACGAGTGTTGTTTTACTTGACAAATATTTGGATTTAAAATAATTAACGACGGTAAATGAAATAACCTCAGGTCTCAGATGGTAGTGTTGATACCTTCTCTAACATAAATGACTCGTCAAACACTTCCGCAGAGTCAATTCGTTTTATTTAAAGGAAATAGAGCATTGATCAGCTGCGTCCTGACATCCAAATAATGGATAACCCTCCTTCTCACGATTATATTCAACACCACGAGAAGTCTTCTTTGGCGATAAATTACTTGACCAACATGGGAGATAAGCAGCTGACAAGATATACGAATTTAATTGAGTTTATGCAACTATCTCACGACAAACATTTGATTTTCAAACACCCGTAGCGAATGTCAATACAAAGATGAGTTTATTTATGCATTTCTAAATTCATTCAATTAGTTAAATGTTTTAACTGAAAGCTGCATCTTTAAAACGGAATACATGAAAGATTTATGAAATGTCTGCACAAAATGTTTATACCAGGATCGAAAAAAATTTGCTAAAACTCAGCCATAGAAGGGAAAGATTTATTTTTCGTAATTTCATATCAGATTGTATCTCATTAAGCTATTTTTAACGAAAAGAAATTAATTCTGTTGAAAATTATACATTTTTGCTTTAATTGAATCGAAATTTAGAGAAGGAATTTTTATTGGAATTTTATTGGCCTAATTGTGAGAAACCTGAACTTCAGCCGTAGATTAAATGAAACGTAGAAACCAACTTGGGATGAATTTCATCAGCATTTTTTGGCAACGGTTAATTAAGCTACAGTAATTATGTAGAGGAACTCTTTTCACTCTGCAAATACTTGAGTTCGAATATTTTATTCAAACTGCATTTTATTCCTTTCCATTTTGAATCTTTTCCGCTAAAACTTAGGAGTTGTTCTAGATAAACATGAGAAAGTGTTCCATTAAGGTAATGTTAAGGAGGAAGCGAAGATTATGGAAAGCGAATCTCAATATAACTAACTACTATTGAATTCGTATACGAAAGAACTGAACTGTTATCTAAACAACTAGAAAATCAAAAGTAATTTTTAATTCGATTTGTTGTAAAGTACAGAGAATTATGATAACCTATTTTTTTCATATCTGGAGTACTTTTGAAGATTCAACTATTTTTTATCTGACTATCTGAACTTTTTTATCTTCTTATAATTTCTTAACCCCTTTAAACTAATGAGCGATAGAAAAAATAAATGTCATACTTGGATTCAGCTATGTGGAATTTAAAAAAAAACATAAATCAAAAACAGTACAGGAAGAATTTTTTTTTACACACAGATCAGTGCTATTTAAAAGCAATAAAATAACTTCAGCACAAGGCAGCATAATTTCTTATGAACTTTCCTACTGAAAACGTGGACAAAATAGTAAATAATCATAAATCATCATAATTTTAAACTTTAAATCATTAAGTTTAACTTTCAATAGAAAGCGTTCTTCTCTTCTTCGGATTATAAACGTTAAGAAATCAGAAACTATAAGTCGAAAATGTGATATACAACACCGTCTGGTGTTGGGAAATTAAGCGTATTCTTCCTTTTTATCTAAAATAGGAGACTAGAAATTACTGCAAAGTAAAACAGTGAAAATGTGGTAGGAAAAAATAATTTGATATAGTTTTGACGAGAATGAAAATAGTTGTTTGCTTTATTTTATAACTATTTAATTACCGTTTCATTTACGTAGACATTTCTGTAAATTGTATTGTTATTTCTTTTTTTCCCCTTTATTAAATTTTCATCACATTATATTATTTCTGTTGATAGTTCAATGTTTTATTTGGCATGTTATTTCTGGATTCTTAAAATTTTATGCAAAACGTATTAAAAACGAATTAAATGGTACCACATCATTCATTTCAACCTTATTATGAACTAAAAGTGAAAATCTAACTATTATAGCTAGGATTATGATCTGTCCAAATATTGATCTTGGTTAGGCTTCTGAAACCTTATTGACCTTGAAATTTAAAGAGGGAATTTGATAATCTTTATTAATTTTTTAGCATTTACCTATTGAGGCTCCGTTTCGAATATTTGACAACTAACTTTAGGACATTTTCGCCCAAGAATTTTGGCAATTTAAAATACTCTTTCCAAAGTATTGCGTTTTCTGTAGCGTAATACCATTCTTTTCTAGGTTAATCGCACGCCAGAAAATTAATACCTTTGAGCGCTAATAATTTCTTCCCGAATTCAATGCTCTTGAACATTCAGGTAATTTTTCATTGAGATGACTGAACATAGACTCTAAATTAGCTCAGTACTTATCATTTGATATAAAAGTCTATTTTTAGGTGTTTGCCTCGCAAAACTGAAAACAGTTCATCTGTTTTGTTAATATTCGAAATGAAAAGAATGAAAAACCCGTTGTGTGATGAAAGTTCCAATGCCCTAGGCAAATATGTTGTTGTTCTTGTGAGACTTACCTAACTTGTCTGACACTAACATCAGAACAAGCCCACGAAATTCATCGTAGCAAGGTGTGCAAGATTGCGCCTGTCGTTGGCAACAGCCTTAAGCACCATACAGGTGACAGTACGACTTTGATAAGTTTCATCCCCAATTTTGATGGAGAGAGCCCCCGGGGGAGGCGGATCCGAGGGTCTTCCACCCCTATGTTCCTACCAATAACCTCTCGAGAGGACCTTTGTGTCGCCGCATAATTAGAGTGCCCCATGCCACACGGACAGTATACATTTAGAAACATCCATGCCTTCTCCGGGATTCGAACTCGGAGCCTTCGGTACGGCAATCAGCGTCGCTAACCACTATCTCGGTTTGGCGGCCCAGACATATACAAAACTGCTCACATGGTTCCAGAAAAGTTTCCACTTGTCTTTTGCAATAAAGGGAAAAACATCCGTTTTTGTAAATCTTTATTGGAGGTTAATTAAATGTGTCATACGGCTCTTCAAGTTTCCTGCTTTTTTTGTTTATAAAGTCTGGATTCATTGTACTTAGAATACGTATTGCACTCCTTTCCCGAAATTTCAATGTGGCAATCACCGAAGCACATTAGCAAAAACAAACTTTCTTCCTCATCTTTCTTCGAAATGACTTTTAAAAGTTTCACCGCTTTGACTCATTCTTCATTTTTGACTGCCTTGGGTGAGAAAACTTTCAAACCTTCTTCCCAGACGACGTTCATCTCTGGACAAAAGCCAACTTCTTTCTTCGAAAACGAATTTGCGGCGTAATGATACTCGGAACCCACTCTAGTGTTTTTTAAATTCATGCAACATTTGCAAAATTTAATTAAAATTTTCATTTCCGTTTAATTTATTTCGTACCTGCCCCAAGTTTTACCCTTAGTCTGCAATTACCGGCCCTCTAAAGTAAATTTTCAACTGATATAAAAGAAGTTTTATTGCTTTATTTTTGCTAAAATTATGATGGAGTAAAATTTCTAACGAGTTATTTATTACTTATACAGGCAGTAAGATTCAGTGTCATAAACACGTAAGTGAGTAAAACTCACATATACACATAAGTTGTTTAAAAATTGTTAAGTATTTTTTATCGGTAGAGAGGGCTAACAAGGAAATATCCTCGTCAAATATCGATGTACGTAAATTTATAAAAATAATAAATTTTGCGATTTTATTTAAATTGTTATTAGAATCTTTTCTGTGATAGATTAAAATATAATTCATGGATTTTATTGTTAACCAAATTGTTGCATTTTAAGAATATCTTCATTTTTTCCTTAAATTTATTTTTTGAGAATGGATTTTAATTTCTGTAGATTGTTTATACTGTCATATATATATGAAAAAGACGTAACAGTGCGGATGGTGTAGAACGTAGATCCATATTGAAGAGAAAACTTGGCAGTTGAGTACGAAGATTAACTATTCAACTTTATTTCAATCGAGCCACAATTTACTTGACACTATAATCATATAAAACAACAACATACAGCAACATTTGCCATTTTGATACCTTTGTGATAGGAAAAGAGGAGAGCAAAATAGCGTCTTAGAGCGAAGAAAATATGACTGAACTAATTAAATCTAGACTCGACAGATGGCACCACTTTACAGTGACCTTTCATGATGTCTCACTTTTCTCCGCCCTGTTTGGTTTGTGGCCCTTCCTTCTCCAGCTTCCTCCGAGTTCTCTAAGTTAAAAAATGACATGCCAGGAAATTCGTACCGTCATGCGCCTTTTAGGCTTCATTCAACTGAGCCGGCACTTTTGTGTAATAGTTCCGGCGATATGTTTATAAGTTGAAGTTGCGGTTTAAGTTGTTTATTAAGAGAAAATTTCAGTTCTCGAATTTTTGAGTTGAAGTGCCAAATCAGCTACCTCATCAGCGTACGCCAAAACCGTAACGTTATTAGCGAAATTGTAATGCTTATTTGCAAAGCAAATACTATCGTTGTATATTTTTTTGTTTTCAAATGGATTCTATTTTATTCATATAAAATAAAATAATGATACTCTTTAAAATGTAATAATATAATTAAGCATTACTTTTAAAAAAGAGTATCTCGTTATACGAATTCGCATCCATTAGAAGAAATCACGACTACCATAACTGAAATGAAGTCATATATTGTCATTAAAAGAAATGTTTATCTCAAATAACTAATTTAAATTCCTCTTTATATTTGGGTGATGCGAATTTTATATGAATACTTAATAGAACTGTAAGAGAAAAAATTGTAACTGAACAAAATTGAAACAAACAAACAAAATTCTAAAAAAATGAATTTAAGTCATGAAATATGGATTTCCTTAATTTAATTCTGCATTCTGAGAATTTCCCTGTCTTGCTGAATAGTTAGTATTTGTTTTGTGAATTCTTAATTAGAACGTTAAGAATGGTAACGTTAACGTTTTAATAGCTAATCAAAATTAATATAAAGCTATGTGCTTTATAGGCAAAAAATCTGTAAAAAGACATTCATCAATGAAAAGATAAAGAAATACGTACGATTGGACATAGTTTTTATTCTTGCGCTCTTTTACAATGACCATAAATAATATAAAATGTCTAAATTTAAATAATTCTTTTTATAAATAATACGGCTGTTTCAGTAACTCAGTTCCTAACAGATTTCAGTCTTCTTAAAATATTCATACTAGATATACATATTTCAAATTTTCTTAAACTAAGAGGAATAATTTTATGGAAACAAAGAATGTGCATGAAAAGGCTCTTTCCCAATATTTTATTTATTCAGAAATAAAAGCATTTATATATTTAAAGTCTACATCTGATTGAAATACATTGATCAATAATAAAGACGCCAGCTGCTTATTTAATGACGAACATTGTTAAAAGTGAAATTATTAATTGCCAAATAAGTAGGGATTTTGCACGTGTACCTTAATTTTTTCCAAAAAATGACCTGAACTTGGGTTCGGAATAGGATGAGAAAATAGCTGAAATCAGCAAATTTGTTTTACTTTTAATTAATTAGAGCATAAATAAATTTTATTAATCCGTAATTTTTCTGTCTTTATGAGAACTATATAAAACAGTAGATGTTTTAAGCAGATTCTTTTTTAATCAAGAAGTTGTATCTTATTTTAAGAAACCGAATAACTGAAAGTACACAATAATGTCTAAAGAATGAAGTGGTAACTCTCCCTTATCGAACAACCTGTGGACTTATACGGAAAATTGCAATAATAGTCACAGTAATACCGATTGATTATAAAAATAATAGCTCATCATTTACCTAATCATTAAGATGATTTTCTGCAATAAGCAAAAAAAAAAAAAAAAAAAAAAACAGTTTAAATTTAGAGAAGGAGGAATAATTTGGTTATGTTGATTCTAGTCATTGTTTTTTCACAAGAACACTTATATATTTTACATATAAAATTATATATAGTTGCTCGCATTTTAAATTATTTAGTAAATCCTATGGGAACAAAATTTTTTAAGCTTCTTTATTCCTGTAAAATATACATTCGTATGAAATGTGTGTCGTACAATACTAGATGAATGCATTTTAAAGATATCTTCTGCAAATTTTGAACAGTTCATATAATAATTATTCATATCTGACATTGTGTAAAGCCACACGGTTTTGTATATATGATTTTGGCAAAGCCTGAAGGGCTATCTGCCTAAGGGTATAGATGCCTTGGTGGAGGACCTTCTAATCGAAACTGGTTCGTATACACGTTGCACATAGGAAAAACCACGAAAACGCCCATGCATCCAGCTCGTTCGCTTAAAATCACATGTATCTTAAAATTTAAATTTTATCTTTTAATTTAATTTATAGAAGATAGGGGCGCTTTCTTGACTCAGATTTTATCTTAATTGAAAGCAATGTTATTTTTATGCATAAATTTGTATACCATAAATTAAGATATTTTTAAATAATATCTGGAAGTAACTTTATAAATGTTCTTAAAATATGAATTTCTGAAACATATCTAATATATGTTACACTTCATCTATAATGTTGAATGGGTTTTATTCCATTTTGGACTTTATCAAAAAAAAAAGGAAAAATACTTAGTCTAATTTATGTTTCTTTCTAGAGTTCTTTAGTAAAATTAGTTTCATTTTATGTCAATAAATATTTCATGCATTCTAGTTAATTTCCTTATATAAAGCGAAATTTGTAAACTTTTTACTGCCGCCCATAAAACAGAAAAATCATTTGAAAATCTGTTCTAACATATAACTGGTGTTATTTGCTAAGCGTTATGATTATGGTTTCAGAAATGCCAACAATATTTATGTTCCAAATAAAAGTAGATTTATGTTGGAGACGTTGTGAAATACAGGATACAAACTGGGATGATTTTATAAACCTGATTACGTACAATTAACAATAAGAATTCACTGATTAATTGGTAAAATATCCCTTCTGTAATTAAATATTATAGTTCGGCTTTCTCAACTATAGAACCATTCTTTCGTGAAATATATTCTAAATTTACCATAAGGTTTCACTGATTTTGAGAATTAGAAATTGGTTTTAATGATTGATAATTCTATATTGTGATAATAAATTTGTTAAATTTAAGGAAAAAATTCGAACCTTTTTTTAATTCAAGATTCAACTGTTGGAATTAGAAATATATTTTTTATGTATTTTTACATAGCTTCTTTAAAGTTTTACACGTGATTATCTGCCTGAGGAAGCCTCAAATGTCTAGAATGCCGTTCGATATCCCCTCTTAACGGACACTGGAAATTATTTTAGGTGACTCAAATGAACTTATGCCAGCATGTCGTTTTCAAAAAGGCATCTTATTGAGGGCTCTCTTGTTGAGGTATAAAAAGGCTTTCTTGTTGAGGCATAAAAATTAAGAAAAAAATGTAGTTTGTATACTGAGATATGAAAAGAAAAATATCAGAAAGTATTACATTGGAAGAGAAAGCGTCAAGTTCAATCAAAAAGGAAAGATTAAAAATCAATGAATCCTTGTAAGTTTGTAAAACTTCTTATTGGTCAACTAAGAAGTGACTTTGGAGAATCACAAATAGTTCCTTCCAGACCACCATTGCGGAATAGACTTAACAGCAAACCACATATTTCCAACGCAGGAAAAAGAAAACGGTACTGTATTGTTTCTCCTAGCAGAAAAACACAACTGCAGGATGTGAAACTAATTACTGTTGTGAAACGTATATAAATAGGACTGCAACGCATAGTACGAACTGTTTCAAAATCCATTGTACTTTAAATTTTAATATTTTTATATGAATCTGTCCTAAATCTCTACAAATAGTCCCACTAGCGTCCAGGCAGTAAAAGCCACTGAACCCTGGTAGTTCAGTACGCAGAGCAGTTCGAGCAGAGCAGTTCGAGTTCCCGCGAATGGACAATCTGGATGAGCGTTTTCATGTTCCATATATAATTTGGATACGAGCCAGCTTTCCTTAAAAAGTCCTCCACGAGGCATTTATCTCTTTCCTTGTAGTGTCAAATGGAAGAGCACTTAACAAACCCAAAAGCGTCTGCAAATCCCTATAAATCGAATAACAATACAATATATTACTTGGTCTCAAATTTCAATTTGTAATATCGGATGATTCAGGTATCTATATTTTCGCGATCAAGTGCTGTCCTGTATAATTGTAGATGCTATAATCATCTCCTTAACGCCACATATCAAGTTTGAAATTAAAATATCAGTTGCTTACCTACAGCACAAAGAAAACAGAATGAATACGTACGATAGTTTGCAATTTCTTCTTCAAAATCTGGAATAAAACATTTATCAAACTGTATCTTCAAAATCCGGAATGAAAAATTACCCGGAAAATGATTTCGACGTGTGGTTCAGTGTTATTTTTATCTAAATCAACATTCAATCTAGTTTAAAAGAGAATTTATTAGAGTACCAAAACAAATTAATTTAAGCTAGAATCTATTTAAAATCTCATCAGCAGCATTCAAGCTGTAGCAAACAAATCGAAAAGTAAGTTCTAACGTTCACACTGTTGCCACTTAGCCTTCTCTAAATCAATGTGCTTCTACTGATTTTTGCGTAGCCATTCAAAGACAGAGAAAAATATCTATTCAAACCGGAACAGAAATATTATAATTTTTAGGAATAAGAAAACAAAAACACGGAGGAATCCTGGGCCAGAAACTCTTGTTAAAGCTCTAAATTCACTAACTTTATGTTTTACGGAGGAAAAAATGTACATTTTTACTGGTATTTTTACTGGTAACTATTTTTACTGGTAATAACATTTTTACTAGTAACAGTATCAATAACAGATGTAGAAAATTCAAAATTTATATTATCTTTATCTGAATTCAAATCGCATTTAATGATTTTTGCTGCAGTAGAACACAGGAGGATTAACCCGGAAGAAAAAAAAATTTATTTTTACTGTTATTTTTTATGTAGTATACGACATTAAAAAAAGAAAGAAAAACTTTAACATTTTAACTATTAGGATTGAATCCTGATATAAACTGGAACTTCATGGCAGACTAAATCCTATTTCTTTTTAAATTACACATAAAAAGGGAAATTTCTGGAACATTGGTATTATTTTATTGATTCCGGTCTAACACCGAACAACTATTTTATTTAATCTAAGTCCAATAAAACCTTCTGCAGTAAGTTTTAATCAGAAGACACAAGCATTCAATAACCAAGAGAATCCGAAATCGGAAAAATAGCTTTGTATTTATTACGGACACAAGAAGTTAGACCAGTCTTAAGTTCAATCATAAAAAAAAAAATTATATAACGGGAAACTTAGAGAGATGTGAATATTTCATTAATAGATTTCGTACGATTTAAGATTGCCGGTTGTTTTTAAGAGAAAAGAATACATTTCGTGAAAATTCATGATAACAAAGAAAATATTTTCTTTCCGCTAACGCTAACAAGATTATAAGAAATAAAACTTTTCCCGTAGAATTTTAAACGTAAGAAGGGTTAGCTTATTTAAATATTCTCACCTCGTGAAAGAGAATAATATTTAATTCCATTCCATCCCCCGCTTTCCCTCCAAAAAAATAAGTAAACCGAAATTTAAATTCATTAACAAATATCAATTGCTTATTTAATAATGTTTCTCTTTCCAATATTACAAAATTTAAAGGTTTTTTACTTCTGTTCCTAAACTTCTCTTGCAAGGATTTTATGTGAGTTATCTGTATAACTATTACATTACATGCCTGGTGGCCCACCAGCGGCCGAGCGGTAAAGACGCTGAACACTGGTAGTTCGGTCCGAGGTTCGAATCCCGCGGACGGGCTGGCTGCATGGGCGCTTTCGTGGTTTTTCCCATGTGTAACGTGTATACGAGCCAGTTTCCCTTAGAAAGTCCTCCGCGAAGGCATCCCTCCTCTTAGGCAGATAGCCCTCGAGGCTTTGCCATAATTATACACACACATGCCTGAAAGGTTTTTCATGTATAGCGTGAAATAATTTAAAGCTTTAGTATTATGTAAGTTTTAGAAAAAGAATTTTACATCAGGAAGACATCTTCATCATTTTTTAAAAAAATATTAATACAAAAAGGTCAGATGAATATCTTCTTTAAATAAAATTTACTTTGAATATGTGAAATTATGATTAAAGATATAATATAATATATATATACATACATATATTCTTCGCAGCGCGCGCGAATTTAGTATTTAGAAATAATTTGTTGAGTATTTTTAATGTTAATCATAATTTCACATATTTACGCGGTCGCTATATCTTCAATATTAAAATCTGTGTGCGTCTGTCTGTTTGCTTGTTTGTTTATGTGTGGCATCATCTCCTCCGGAATGGCAGGGAACTGAATTTCGAAAGAGATACTCACCGAGTTCCAAAAATTCGTGGGAAGCCATTTCGACCTTGTCATCTTCGTACGAGGTTAATCAGCCGTGATATTAATAAAGAACTCTAAAAGCGCTAATTTTCGCGCTCCTTTTTCCGAGGGGCAACAGTTTCGCGCGCTGGAGTTAAAAATCTGCTTTATTTCGAAATATGTTGCCACTACTCCCTTTCAAATCGTAGAATAAGAAATTTCTAAGTTTTACAAAATATGAAATAAAAATAGCATTGCTAAACATTAAGCATATTATTATAAAAGATTATAAGGTATTTTCCCCACCTTTCTAGCGTTCTTTCGTTGTGTAGTGTTCTCTGGTTTTCGGGAAGAGTTTGAAAGATATCCGCGGCGTCTGCTCTCAAAGAAGCGGCGAGATGACAAGCCTTAGCTTAGGAATCCCATCGGTTCGCCTCCACCACTATAGAAAATTGTGTCTTATACACTTGCCATGTGGACAGCTTCAGAGACGGAGGAGTAGGCATGGGTAAAAATTTATAACCATTAGTATTGCTCCCTAACATCGCTACGAAATTTTTCAAGGTTTCAACTTCTTGGCGACCGCAGAAACCGTCATCAATTTGTTGTTGGACGGTAGAAACACTTCGTACGATTCGTCGCTCCACTGCAGAAACTTTACGTCAACTCTTCCGTCAAAGAAGACCAACTCTATTTCCAGCAGCGTCTATACTGCTCTTCCATAAGCTGAACTTTTTTCACTATTATCCAGGTAATTCCTATTTTGATTTCTTCTTGACCTGCTTCAATCTTTTTTTGAACGGCTTTTATTTCTTTCTTAATGGATTCTTGACCAAAATTCATGTCTTCTTAAACGGATTAGACGGTACCTTCTATCTTTTCTTGGAATGCAGCAAAGTCAGTCATCAATTGTCTCCATCGCTCTTGTCACAGGCATTCGATGCCACTTCTGACACCAAAGCGTGTTGCTTGCGTACGGGTCTGTAATAGATTAAATGCTCACAGATCTGATGATAAGTTAATAAAATGTTTTCTTCTCAAAAGAAACACTTCAAAGTTCTGGAATTTGCCACAGAAATTCTTGGACACGTGTTTCACAGTATCACAGGGTACAATTTGTAGTTATCGGGTATTTCTCCCGCCTTCCTAGCGCGCCTTCGTGGTGCAGTGGTTCTGCACGCTGGGCCGGTATTCCAGAGGTCCATGGTTCGATTCCCAGCGAAGGCGATTGCTTATTTTTCATTTGGCCTGCTTTTAAAAAAATACCTAATGTCTCTACAGTGGCGCCCGAACTAAAAGGCTGTTGCATGATGATTCTCCTCACCCAGGATTTGGCGATTGGGTTCCCTAAAATCCCCAATCGCCCTTTAAAAGGGGAAGTATATAAGGTATTTCTCCGCCTTTCTAGCGTGCATTCGTGGTTTAGTGGTTCTGCACGCTGGGCAGATATTTCAGAGGTGCATGGTTCGATTCCCGGCGAAGGCGATTGCTCATTTTTCATCTTGCATATTTTCCAAAAAAAAAAAAAAGAAAAAATACCTAATGTCTCTACAAGGTCATATTCTGATGTTGAAGGTAACACGTTGAAATTGCATGTTACGTCATTGTATGTCGAAACGTTTTCGTAAACGTCAGCCTTTTAAGTAAGTAGCTGCAGTTGGCAACTTTTTACTTCCTTTCCTACTTATACGAGGTAAAAAGGAAGTATTGTAATCGCAAAAAATTCGGGTATCATATTTCAACGAAAATATACATTTTGACCGCTATCGAATGCAATTTAGTGATGTTTTTGCGTGACATCTGTACGTAAGGACAGAATAAAAGACTCTTTTCTCCCCAAAAAAATAATAAAACTGATTTAAAATGAATTCTGGAGAGAATATTTCGTGGCGTCTGTACGTAGGTACGTATCTCGTATATCTCAAAAACGAGTAGCCTCAGAACGTTCAAATTTTGTATATAGGACTGCTATAACATGTAGATGTGCACCTCGTATTTTGTTTGCAATCGGCCGCACCAAAAGTATATAAACATTTGTATATATATATTCACTCTGTTACTTGGCTCAGTGAGCTCAGTTTCTTTATTCTTATATTTTTATAAATTATGTATTTTTTTTTTTTTTTTTTTGTTTTGTTTTAAAAATAATTGAATTATGTTGTTCTTATCTTCCGGTTAAGGTTTTTATGCCCTTGGTTATCCTGCATATTATAGTTGTAGAATTATCTACAATTTAAAAGTTGTTTATGTGCGGCTAAATTTGATTTTTTTACCATAGCAGCCATATTTGTTTACATTTGAAAATTTACTTTAAGAGAAGTAAAGTGGATTTGCTGCCTGTCTAGAGAAACTAAGTAACGTCTTCTTTTATTATTTCAAATTAAATTATGCTTAATCCATTCTGCAATTATCATTTAAGTTATTAAATTATCTCATATATTGACTCGGCATAGCGTCCACAACAAATTAAGTCGGTTTCCACCCCGTCAGTGTCTTTTTGCCGAGTGAGACTAAAAGTTAAATTTCAGTTTTGTGCACCGAAATATCTGCCTGCCGGTCGAATTGCTTGTTTTAGGGTATGTAATTTTAATTGTAAAAAATAATTTATAAATTGCTTAAACTGCGTTTGGTGTTTATGTTTATCTATGTCTTTCAATTTTTAATATGGACATTTTGAGTTTTTATGTATTTCTGCCTTGTTGCGAAGTGAGAACTGAATTAATTGAATCAGAAATATATCTCTCTAATGAAATTCCAGGAAATACATTTAAATGAAAGGCAGGCAAAAATGCGTATAATTTAATGTTCCGTACAAGGAAATCATGTGGTGTACACATCAGACGTTTTTGTTTCAGGTTAGGATAATTAACATGGTGTGTTACAGCCACGTTAATTCTTTTATTGACACTGTGAAAAAGTTGTTATATTACATCAAGTTTAAATCATTACGTCACACATACAAATATCAACCTGGTGTGTCAAAATGTTTTGTTTCTTGGTTTGGCAACGACAAACAAAATTATTTACGAATAGGTTGCTTCTTGGAAAGAATGAACTCATTCCATTCATATTAAAATGTTTTTATACATTTTCTTTTCAGGTGTACGTAGAACTTATAAATTTTGCTTTGACCGCCGCACGCTCATTTGGCGGGCTTGCCCACTAGTAGATATACATTATGTATACACATGATAGCGAGTGATGAAGATTAGTGCATTTAAGATGTTAACAATCACGCCGGTTTTATATTTTCTATATTTTTGAGAAGCACAACATTAATATGAATTGCACAACGTGAAAGGCGCAACCTGCGCCTCTTTTGTTGATCATATTTTGTCTTTCTAAATCTTACGATAATACAATTAATGAAAGAGTCGTCAGCGGTGGCATGATGCCAGAGCAGTAAGCAAGGCTAGGAATCAACGTGTCTAAAATGAAAGTTGAGGTCAGAGTGATTTAGTTTCAGTTCACAGTTTCCCCACTAACTGTTACAAAGTTGCGTTTCCCAAACTGAAATCATTATTCAAACTTTTATTCCAATAGGTGCCTGCACCATTACTTTTATGGATTACACCTATTACTACTAGGAATCACATGGCATGGATTAATTTTGAAATGGAAATTAAGTTTTTATTTTATCATATGTTGGATTGCTTATAGTTACATGTTTTATTTTGTTTTTTGGACTCAGTCTACTCAAAATAATAATATTCTTAATATTTCAAAAATTTGTTTATATTTTTGATGCTATAATTTTGCTGCTTAGTCTTACAGAGGTTGGTCTGACACAAGTTAGTTTAATTATTTTTCTGAGATTATAAGTTTTAAATTTCAATTTGTGTCTTTGTTGGTTCAGAAAGGGGCTTATTTATTTTCTTCCTTCATTGCACCAAGCCCCTGATGAAGATGCAGCGAAAGAAGTAAATTTCTTATTTCAATTTTGGTTGTGACATGTTTTGCTTTCTTCTTCTTGAGGTTTACTAGTGTGCTTCTGGTTTTTGATTTCTTGGTTATCTGCATGTGTCATTTTCGAATTGAATATGAGATGAATTTTAAACGCATTATTTTTTAAATTTATTTTGCGTTATATAGTATATATGATATATGAAGAAAAACATTTGTAGGTGAGGATTGGAAGCAATTAAGAGGACACAACAGTTTAAAACATTCGGATGTGTTAAGAAAACATTTTCTTTAAAATTTTGGTAAATTTGGATGTTTGAAAATATTACACATGTTTCCCCTCCTAAACGTTCATACAAATGCTCCAACAGGACTTCTAAAACTTTACGAAGATGAAAAAATATTACATAAATAACCGTCAGATATATGTTCTTTAAAGCTTTGATAAATTTTTAGCTTTAAAATTATGTTGCGTGTGTATACACGATATTTTACAACACATTAACTTAGATTGTAGGAAAACAAGCCTGTAACGTCAAATTTCATCTCCGTCAAAGTACCGTTTTTAAAACAGTTAAGCAATATTAAGTATTATATAATTGCAAATACTGCATTTCGTTCCTCTCCGAAAGGTTCGTACAAAAGCATGGGCATGACTTCAAATGCCTTACGAAGCTGAAACAATAGTATATAAATAACTGTCAGATAGTATATATGATATATGAAGAACAACATGGGGATTAGTAGCCGACGGTTAGAAGCAATTAAAAAGACATAACAATTTAAAACATCCGGATGTTCAAAAAGCCTTTGAAAGACTGTTTGATGCAATATGTTGTATGAAAAGCCTATATCTTTGCCTAATTACATTAATCATTTTTAAGTAATCACGTAAAATGATTTGGAACTATGTAATATAACTAATGTCTCAAGCTGCCTTAGATTCGTAAAAGACGACAATTATATTTTTAAAGGACTACAGTCTAAGGAAATTTAAGCTGTCATATTATGGTAATAAAGCGAAATAATAATATGTTGATAGTGTTTTAAAACAAATTTTAAATTCCATCTCTTCCAACAGCAGTTCATTGAAATATTTTATCACAAAATAACTAGATACATGGCAAGCTTTAAGTGCTTTTAAATAAAATTATTTTCTTTATTCTACTTAAAAACGCATTACAGACGGCATCTTTATTTTGGAATAACCAGTAATGTTATTGAAATTGCACGTATTTCCATTTGTTTTGGTACAATTACAAAATAAGAAGGAATAACAATAATTTTCTACCGAAAAGCGTAAATTACGTCGCATCCTCCATTAAAACTTTATTTATTTCAAACAAGACATTGTTTATTGAGAACTGTAATAACCATTTTGTCTCATGTGGAAATCGTTTTCTCAAAAGAGAATTTTAATGACGTAATGTTAATTGTTTTTCTTTCTCCTACGAGACATGTATAGACTTATAAACTTGCAAATCGCTATTATATTCTATTAAGCAGTAAGTGCTAATAACCATTAATTTTAAGATATTTCTGCTTTGGATTTAAGTAATATTAATTTGGTTGTTTCTGCTAAGTAGCCTCGTGAGCAGTGAGACTGTAAAATCTATTACGCAGCCGAGCCTTCGACATTAAATTATCGTCACAGTAAACGTAGTGAATGATATTCTCCTTTGTTAATTTAATGCATCATTCGACGGAAACTTTTCCATATGAAAGAAAGAAAAAAAAAAACAGTCATCTGAAAAAAGGACCTTCCTGGCAACAGAGATAAAAAGAGAAGATAATTATGTTAATTACACAGCATTTATAAATTGTTGACGATTCAAAAATATCTTCTGACTTCTAAAAGCAAATTATATTTAAAAATTAATTTTATTTCTATACTGGGAATTAGCGTATTCAGTTGCTTCTTTAAAATTCTTTGAAGTATGCTTAAAACTTCCAAGCTCTGAATACTTAGAAAGTGACAGAAATTTTTGCCGGCTCTTTGGAAGCAACGTCGATGAGATTTGTGACGTAAATGTTCTATCGATAGCTCAGAAGAAAAGACATTTACGAACTCCGGAATGGACTCTTTTCTTTGTGCCTGATTCTTCTTGCGAAACGTTAATTGACATTTCATTCAAAGAAGATCCATTAAATAAGTAAAGAAAAGCAATCATCTATTTTCCCTTGGCGCAGCTTTCATTTCTAATGCATAATTGACGAATATCGCTCTTTAAAATGCAATATATGCTTCTAGACTTTCTAAAGGTTAAATTCTTTGACGATAAAACTTTTGCGATAACGGTGCAAGCTTTATCACTTGTTTTCCCAATAGTCTGAAGAAATGTTTTAACATTTCGAAGACATTTTCAATATATCCGGGAAATGACGATGCTGACGCTAATAAAATTTAAGTACATCTGGTACATTCTCTAACGCCTTAAGAAGCTTCATTTAAAACGCATCATTTGCATTTAAAGTAACAAATACATTTATCTGACTTTAAAGAAATCTGTATTTTAATTCTTACGATACTCTAATGGCTTAATTAAAAAAAAATGTTAAAAATTCACATATTTATAACTCATGAACGATGTAAAACTCTGATTATCAGCAAGTTGAATAGTTTGTGTAAAGACTGTGAACAAAAATTTGCAAACAAATTTTTTAATTCAATAATAAGGGGGAAATAATATTTCTAATTTTTAGTAGACTTGTAACCACTGAACATGATATAAAACTAATAGTTTAACTTAAAATCGTTACTACGATTTATAAGTTATAGTATTTATAATTTATAGTATGATATGCTATTTGTTGTTCTTTCGTGTCTTCATATACTATTTTACCAGCATTTAAGAAAAAAATTTAAATTTCAAGTGATCTATTGAAAAGATAAATTTACAAAAAGATCTGAAATTTCTGAGAATCATGATTTGTAACATTCGTGTATATGGTGTCTCTCTTCATGAGTCATAAATTCAAAGATCGTTTCGTTTCAGGAGTCAAGGTTGGGAGAGCATTAGAATTTCAAAGCAAAACTTCAAGATTTCTTAGAACATAGAAATAACATTTATTAACGATAAACTTATATTACTTCCGCCTATAGCGGCCATGAAACATAATCAAGCATCAAATAAATATGACATGTGTCATTGTTCATGTTCAAGCGTCAAGTGATATATTTTTCATCGGCGCGCATCAAGAGCGCCACCTATCTACCAAAAAGACGGAACATACTCCGCCCCGATGAACATTGGTTCATTACAACATTATTATAAAAATCTTCAATTTTAGATTCAAACAAGTTTTCCAAAGTTCAACAGTATATCATATAAAATAAAAATGTATAATGACAAATTTAAATTGAATAACAACATTAAACTTAGCACAAAATTTTACAAATAAAACATACTTACAATCTCTAGAAGGAAAACAAAATAATGAAACTGCTAAATTACCATAATTCACAATTGTGGTCCATTCTCTGAATCTGAAACATAATTGAATTAATAATAATAATAAAGACACAAATTATGAATATGCAATTAATGGCTTTTTTTTTAGAGTCTTATTCACTCAATGGTAAGCGGGAAAGTTTATGTATAGGACGCTTCATTTCGCCCAATAAAGTTTTTAGTTTCACAACACGAACTTTTCCATCAGCACCAGGATATAGTTCAATTACTCGTCCAAGTCGCCACTTTAATGGAGGCAAATTTTCGTCCTTTATCAAGACTAAGTCATTGAGGGCTAAATTTGGTTTATCCCTCAACCATTTGGTACGCCCTTGTAATTGTGAAAGATAATCTCTAGACCAACGTTTCCAAAAGCTCTGGAAAATTTTCTGTGTCAATTTCCATCTTTCAGCAGGGGTTAGCTTATTATTTGTAAGATCAGGTTCAGGAATTGCTGTTAATGTAGTCCCAATTAGGAAATGTCCAGGTGTTAAAGGATTAAAATCTTCAGGGTCAGACGAGATGGAAACTATTCGCCTGGAATTCAAACACGCCTCGATCTGTGTAATTAAGGTGTGAAATTCTTCGTATGTCAGAACCTGGGTCCCAATAGTCCGCTTTAAGTGAATCTTCATTTGTTTCACTCCAGCCTCCCAAAGGCCTCCAAAGTGTGGGGCAGCAGGAGGATTGAAGATCCATTGAATATTTTCACCGCTCAGGTAGTTTTGAAATGCTTCCTCAGAGGAAAGTGTATCTATGTATCTTCTTATTTCTCGATCAGCCCCAACAAAGTTGGTTCCTCTATCGGAAAAGATTTTCTTGGGTTTTCCTCTGCGTGACACAAATCTTTTTAGAGATGCTACGAATGCTTCAGTTGTTAGATCACTGACCACTTCTAGGTGAATGGCCTTTGTGGTGAAGCATATGTAAAGGCAAACGTAACATTTATATCTCGTTCCTCCTCTTCCTTTCCTAGCTTTAATTAAAAAGGGGCCTGCAAAATCTAGTCCTGTATTCGAGAATGTTCTATCCGGCAATACGCGAGAAGCAGGTAGGTCGCCCATTATCTGACTGGATGTGCTTGTTCGATTTTTAAAACATTTTATACATTTCCAAATTATTTTTCTTACAATTTCTCGGCCATTAACGATCCAATATTTCTGTCGCAGAGCAGATAATGTTAATGTGGCTCCTCCGTGAAGGTTCACTTCGTGAAACTGTTTGACTATCAATTCAGTAACTTGGTGACTTTTGGGAAGAATGATTGGATACTTTGTGTTTTCTGAAAGATTCGAGTTACAGAGTCTACCACCGACTCTAAGGATTTCTTCTCTATCAAGAAAAGGATTTAATTTCAGGATTTTACTGCTGAGATTCAATTTCTTCCTTGCTTTCAAAAGTCTAATTTCTTCTCTAAATTCGGAATTTTGCATGATTTTAAAAATCAAATTGCTTGCCTTATCCAATTCTTGAACTGTTAAAAAACCCTTGAGTTTTAAAGATGTAGGTTTAATATTGTGGCAGAATCTTAAACACCATGCAGTTACGCGTTTCAATTTTTCCAGGATGAAAACCTGGATATCAATTCAAATTCAGCCTCTTGGCTAATAACAGAACATACAGTAGTTTGACGCTGTTCTACCTGTACCTCTTCCACCATAGGCTCGATCAAAGGATCAAAAGATGATGAAGGTAAAATTTTCTCTTTTAACCACACCGGTCCATTGAACCAAAGTTTATTTTCCACTAGATCAGAAGCTCTTAATCCATGTGAAACTATGTCAGCCGGATTGTCATTTCCCTTACAGTATTTCCATTGTGAAGGTGATACAACATCTTGTATTTCACGTACACGATTAGCAACAAAGGGTTTCCATTTATCAGCGGTACCCCTGATCCAGTGAAGAACAAT
The DNA here is from genome assembly GCF_044657685.1 of Stegodyphus dumicola. Taxonomy (NCBI): domain Eukaryota; kingdom Metazoa; phylum Arthropoda; class Arachnida; order Araneae; family Eresidae; genus Stegodyphus; species Stegodyphus dumicola. The sequence goes on from NC_140776.1 coordinate 45,982,094, forward strand.
TTTAGAGTCACTAAAACAAAATACATTATCTTCTTGGATATTAAATAATTTCCTTAAATATTTAACTATTCTTGCGGCAATAATGGCTCCCATAAGTTCTAAACGAGGCAAGGTTAATTTTTTAAGTGGGGATACGCGGCTCTTTGAAAGAACAAAAGACGTACAGCAAGAATCAGGATCACGAAAATATGCAACAGCTCCATATCCCTTGAGGCTGGCGTCACAAAAGACAAAAAGCTCTATTTTATCGAAATTTACACATTCATCATTTAATATGTATTTTCTAGGAATACACAAGTTGAGGATAACTTCAATTTCAAAGTACCAAGTTTTAAATTTTTCACTCAAATAACTGGGCAAAATTGTGTCCCAATCAATACCCAATTCCCATAACTCTTGTAATAAGAATTTTATTCTGATAACAAAGGGTGCAATGAATCCAACTGGATCATAAATTTTTGCCACAATCTGTAATACCTTTCGCTTTGTAACGTGTTTCCAGTCAACTGGTTGTAAAAGTTCTTGTACATCTAATTTCAATGTGTCCTCATCCAAATCCCAAATTATTCCCAACACCTTTAACGTTTTCTTATCCAGATTATCTTCCTTATTAATTAAACCAATATCTTGCCAATGATTTTTTAAAGATACGGAATTTGATTCAAATTTTCTTAAGTTCATACCAGCGTCTTGAAGAATTTTAACTGAATCAGTTGATAATGAGAAAACTTCTTCAACGGAGTCTGCTCCATGGATAAGGTCATCAACATATAGGGACTTATTTAACATGTCAACAGCTTTGCTATATTTCTTTTCATAACCCTTAATATGATGTTTGATAGTGGCGGACAAAATAAACGGACTTGTTGTCATTCCAAACGGCACTCGGCACATTCGGAAAACCTTAAAGCCTAAACTAGTCACTATCGTCGTAAGAATGATCAAACCACAAGAACCTTAAAAAATTTCTATCTTCACTATCAATTTGAATTTGGTGAAAAGCCTTCTCTATGTCTGCACAAAATGCAACTTTATGTACGCGAAATTTTAAAATTATATCCAACAAGTTAGGATTTAAATTAGGGCCTGATATCAAACATTCATTTAACGATTTAGCTCCTTCAGACTTAGAAAAGGCATCATAAACTATTCTCATTCTTGTTGTTACTTTTCCTTCACGTATAACGGGCCTATGAGGCATATAATAACAGTTAGGTTCATTTTCAACAAACTTACATTGTTCAACAATCCCCCTTTCAACTTGTTCTCTAATTATATTATCATATTCATTATATAGGAAATCATTTCCCTTTAATTTATGCTTAAGTCCTAGAAATCGTTGTTTAGCAACGAAAAAATTATCAGCGAGTTGTGATTTATTGTCCTTCCAAAAGAGTTTTGTTTCGTATCTGCCATTATTAAATTTTAAACTGTCGTTAAAATGCTTAATAGTATCCAAATCAGTTTCCGAAAATGTTTTGTTTTCATTTTCAATTCCTATCGAATCCAATTTCCAAAATGACTGCAAATCAAATGTGTTTCTTTAACGGCAGATAAAAACAACGCATTAATTCGAGTATTATTATTTTTTACTTTACCCATCACTGTGTATCCAAATATGGTCGGTACTATAAACAAACCATCATTTATCATTGAATTACTTCCTGTTTGTATATACCAGAAATGTTCCGCGCCAAGCAGAATATTTATGTTCTCATTAACGGGACTTGTATCCGAAAGTTCCAAGCCCTTTTTAGTCATAAATTCTTTAATGTTTTGACATGTTGATGGCGCCTGGAAGTTTATTGATGATATTAATTCTATCCCGATAGCTTCTACAACAAGGCAGCGATCATCGTTTTTATTTTTTATTTTTAGACTATATACATCAAATTCTTGCGAGTTACCGCGCTGATTTCCAAACAAATAAATTGTTAGAAATTCTTTTCTAATGACTTGCAATTCTAAATCGCGCGCTAACTTGTGGGTGATGAAGTTTCGTTCACTACCTGAATCAATTAATAATCTTACGATTCTCGATTTATTTTTGCTTTGAGCAATAACAGAACATGTCTGTAAAAGCACACTATTTTCAGATTTTAGAGTGTTACAGTGGGAAGTAGATACTAAAGTTTTATTTTGCGTATCTGCGGAGTTAACATCTCCCATTTCTTTCGATTTCAAACGGCAGAAAAGTTTATTATGATTTTTGTCGTTACAATTTTCGCATGGTTGTATTTTTGAATGACAAAACGACCGCAAATGTGATCTCAGAAAGCATCTGTAACAGCGACCTTCATGTTTTAATTTCTTTCGTTTTTGTTCGTCGGAAAATTTCAAACATCCGGCAGATATATGTTTGTTTGATTTGCAGAATATGCAAAACATTTTTACCGATGTGTTAAAAGCAGAAGCTTGTGATTTGACTTTATAATTTTTGAACCCTTGTTTAGGATTAACCCCTGTGTATTTATTACCTTTTGAGCTATTAATCAAAATACTTGCTTCTCGGCATTCAGTTTCTATTTTAATGAACTCTATTAATTCGCTTACTTCTATATTTTTGTTAGATGTTCTTTTTCTATGGAATTCAAGAGCTAAATCATCAGGTAACAATTTAAGAATTATTGGGTTCAATAACTGTCCGTATGAACCGCAAGTAACATCTAAACTACTTAAATTTCTAACACAGATTTTTAACTGATCATAGAGCTTTCTTAACTCAAAAACATTTGAAGAACTTTTAACTGGTTCTAACTGTAACAACATCTGCATGAATTTTGATATAATAACATCTTTACGACCAAACCTCTCTTCTAAACTTTTAATGCATAGATCATAATTTTCTTCAGATAAAGCATAACCAGAAACACAATTATATGCTGAACCAGATAATAAACTTTTCAAATATGTAAACTTATCTATTTTAGATAAACTTGGATTAGAATGAATAGCATTATCATACGAATTAAAGAATTCGAGCCATTTACTGGGATCACCAGCAAATTTTTCAATGTTTAATTTAGGTAACTTTACTGAAGCACTACTTGTAACAACATTATTACCATTCAGAGTACTACTAATACTATTACTAGCTGCAATTATACTTCTTTCAACAACTTCATTACTGTTAATTTTCTTTACTTTACTAATAATCTTAGCTTTAAACGTTATAATTTTTTCATCATACTCTTCACATACAAGTAGTTCGTTATCATATTCTTTTTCATCAATTATGAGAGCATCGATCTTTGAGTCAAGAGTTTTAAGTTTCTCATGGTATTCAATTAACAATTCATATGATGAATTTAGATCTTCTACATGTTCTTTACTTAATGCTTCCGATAATAATTTCTCAAGTTTATTTAGAAGTGTAGTAACTTTACTACGTACAATAGCACGTTTCTTTTTCTCTTTTGCTAAATCATCCATCATGCTTCGTTTTCAAAGATCGATACTAAGAACAAATGAATCAAATTTCTTACCTTTCAAAAGGTAATTCCCCTTGTCGCGGGTTTCAGACACCAGAAAAATTATGTGGTGTTGTCTCTCTTCATGAGTCATAAATTCAAAGATCGTTTCGTTTCAGGAGTCAAGGTTGGGAGAGCATTAGAATTTCAAAGCAAAACTTCAAGATTTCTTAGAACATAGAAATAACATTTATTAACGATAAACTTATATTACTTCCGCCTATAGCGGCCATGAAACATAATCAAGCATCAAATAAATATGACATGCGTCATTGTTCATGTTCAAGCGTCAAGTGATATATTTTTCATCGGCGCGCATCAAGAGCGCCACCTATCTACCAAAAAGACGGAACAATTCGAAATTCACTGAAATTTATTTTAATTAAAATAAATGGTATGCAGCGTTAAATTGATTCTGAAAACATCCTGTTTCTTAGTTTCTTTCCATTTCAAAGTGACTATATATAAATACGAGGGCTATCCAGAAAGTAGATTACGTTTTGGAATAAAAAAATAAACAAAGTATAGGAAACAAATTTTATTATATACAGATGAAAGCCACACTCAAATACTACTTTTCTACATAGTCACCATACAAATTAAGGCATTTATCGATGTACGAGCTTGGAAATTCCTTCGTCGAAAAATTCGGCCGCCTGCGCCTTCAACCACTTCGTTACCTCTTCTTGCCTTCCATCTTGCACAAAACTTGTGGTAACCAAGCTTTTCGCTGATGATTTCGTGCAACAAACTTCGCGAAATTTGTGGAAAACTCAAAGAAAGTTCCGTTATTGTGAAATTTCGATTTTCACGGACTTTAGCATCGACTTTTTCGAGAAGTTCGGCGGTCACTATGCTGGGTCTCCCACTTCGATCTTCGTCGTGAACATAGGTTCGGCCATTTTGAAATCTTATGACCCACTGACGCACTCCACCTTCAGTGATAATGTTGTCCCCATACACTTCACGAAGCTGCCGATAGATTTCTATCGGTTTACAGTTTTTTGCAGTCAGAAACCTTATTACTGAGCGCAGCTCGCGGGATTTTCAATTAACGCAGACATTTCAAACCGTCACAGTATCTGAACGGAGCACAGCACGAACCTCTCACTAGCACGGCTAGATGCAGACTGAGCTGCGCAACGCTCTGACCCCAAGATGGCCGCGCTAGCCCCGCCCCTAGAGGACACAGACGGAAACGTAATCTACTTCCTGGATGGCCCTCGTATATATTATTATAGATATTTAGTGAATAAGCTGTTCTTACTAAGTTGAAGACATTAATACTAATATTTACCATTTAATGTAAGGGAATTTCCACTTTCAAAAACAAACATGGACGATACCGTTGTTACATAGTGTATTTAATATATGAATATTCTTTACTATATATTCCAAATGGCCATAGATGAATAATTTTTTCATTAAATATAATTGCTAAAAACAACTTTTTTTGCTCTTAGGGCATTGAACTTAATTATTTTTTTCTATTTTTTGTTAATTTTCTGCTGATGAACACATAAATAAAGACATAGTCCAACAAAATTCCACATTTCAAAACTTCTATGATTTATTCTACAATTTGTTTGATAATTAATTTGGTAGTAATTTACGATGGTGCAATCTCACCTGGCCCTATTAAGTTTCTATTCTGATCGATAACCATTGAATGTATTATGAGTATTTTATCGTTTATTTTACAAGTTTACGCAGTTATTTTTCTTATAAAATTTAAAAAATTTTAGATAATATGTATTAATTGTTACAAGTAAAATGACCGTTGATTGATGTCAGGTTTGTACTGTCTGCGGAGAAAATTAAGAGCTGAGGCTTTTGCCAATTATTTTATGTTATATAGCAACATCTTGATGTAAATGTAACATCTATCATTCAACAAATATTCAACATTGAATATTATCGACATCAAATCAATAATAAAAACACATTCAATTATAGCTTGCTATAACTTCAAATTGTGAAATTCTGCTATGGCAGCAGTAAAAATACTAAAACAATATTCGGTGGAAGAACAGCTTATGACAAATCCATTTGCCGTTAATTTTTTAAAATTTTGTTCATGAGATTCAAGGCTACGAATCGAAACCCATGGCTATTGTCTTCCCTCCATTGTCTTGAATGAATTAGAGGATTTGATTAAATCACATCAATGATGAACTGTACGAGAGATCGCCCAGACGCTAAATGTATCTTTGCAATTGTTTAAACGCTCTTGACAATAAGAAAAGAGGCAACTGGAAAAGAAAAAAAGGTTTGCCAAGTGAGCACCGCACTTATGAAAACAATGCACGACATATGGAAGTGTGGTATGCTCTGTTATGAAGTAAAAGAGAAGGATTCCAATAGCGAATTGTGGCTCTGAATGAGAACAGTATATTCTAGCACAAAGTTTGTCGACTAGTTGGGAATGAAAGTTGTTTCAGGAAGAGCTCAAAAGGCACCTTTGTATCCAAAGAAGATATTGCTAATGGTACTATGTTTATTTGTTGGCGTTATTCACTATCCATTCATTCCACGAGCGAAAACAATAAAATACATTGCGATGCTGTATAGATTATGCGGCAAATACATGACAATTTGTGCTTTGAGTAACCAGTGCTTGTGAACAGACATGGAGATTTCAAGGTAATTTCCCAATCAAACATGGCAGCGTCAATCAAACAGCTAATGAATTGTTTGGTATTTGGGATACGTAATTGTGCCTCACTCTCCATACTCTTCTGATATTTCTCAAAAAGCTATTAAATTTTTTCAATAGCTGTGCAATTTGTTATCAAAGAAATGCTTTATCATCAACGTAGCAATTTATCGGGCACCAGAGGCCCAATTTTCAGAAACACAGAGAAACATTGACATTTCACTTCCAGAAACATTGACTTTTTAAACGCGGCATAAATGACTTGCCAAATGTTGGCAACAATTCATTGATGCTGCTGTAGATTACCTTTGATTAAACTGATATTCTTTTTATTCTCCTTCTCTTTCAATCATCCTTAAAATTTGGCCGTTTCATTTGGAACAATCCAATACAACACTTTCAGTAATATATTTTGAGTTAAGAATTCATACCATAAGTATTTTATTTCTTCCAAAAGTCGAAAGCGATAAGAATCTGTCAAAATTCCATCATATAAATGCATAAACTACATTTATGATTGGCTGCATTGTGGTTTTCCATAGATGCAGTGTAAATAAGGGCTTGTTTCCCTTAGAAAGCTTTCCTGGAAGATTGCTGTTCTCCCAGACAGACAGACTTAAGTATGCTTCGTTGCATAAGAGCATAGTTCCCCGAGGTTTATTTACTTTCACAAATCCAGTTTGTTTTCAATTAAACATAAAGTTCTAAACTTTGGAGCAAATATTATGAACAAAATGCTGGTTATTGTAGTTTTCGTGTAATATAACAAATTGTTAACTGAGACAAAAAATTTAAATTAATTCTAACTTGAATTTAGTGTAGTTTACGCGAGATTTGCGTGAGTAATATAGTTTTAATATATTAATCGCATATGAGAATTGCTTTGTAGACGATACAAAAATAATATAATTTTATCAAGACGATTAAAGTCATTGTTATGTCTGTCTCAAGCGAAATTAGCGTATATTGATTAGAATTACGAAATACGTTTTAAGAGATCACTCAGACGGAATTAGAAGCAGTAAAACTTCATTTCATTAAGGAAATTAGAACTCAGCTTTTAGCATATGGTTAATATCTGAAACCGCATAATAAGAAACCATCACAGAACGAGTTCTAAAAATGTTTCCGGAGTTTCCATGGTTACAAATAGGTCCCTTACTCTTAAGTGCAACCAGTTTTCCTTGGTATCTTAGCACGCCAAATAAATTACTGTAATTTATTCTGAAACGTATGCTATTAAACATTTCTAATTTTGCATGTTTCAGTCAAATATTTTTTTTTTAATTTTTCGCACAATAAGCAGGGTATTTATTGTTCAAGATCAAATTCTTATATTTCTGTGATTTATTTAGAACGGTTCTTTTCTTCTTTCTTTTTTATTGCACTCGTGCAAGCATTTCTCCCAATTTGAGTATTTAAATAAAATAATGCCGTTTTTTTTAAGGAAAGCTAAAACATTGAATTGCACAGAATATTAAGTACTAGTTCTTTTAGAATGCTTTTAAAAAACCTATCATTCAGCAGGTACATATTAGTTTTAAAAAAAGTATACTAATTTACCCTTTATCCCTTAACTGAACGAAATTCATAAGGTGATGTTTAAATTGTTTAACTATTATTCTTTTAAAATATCCTCAGTATATTAAACACATAACTATATCCTCAGTATATTAAACACATAACATAATAGATGTAAGCAAAGTCTGCAGATTAGTGGCCTCGTGACGAATCCACTAATCTGCAGTCTTTGCTTACATCTGTTTCCAATGTATTTTTCAGAGCATGTATTTCCTATGTATTCTTCTTGAGGTCATTTTTTTAGTTCTACGGCGAATAGAAATAACAATAAATTCCTAAACTACTTCTGAATTTAAGATGGAGATACATGCTGAAAATGAAATGATTCGTCCGGAAATACATTCGCAGATTTTACAAATAAAATTATGAAGCGTTTTCTGTTTAATTAATGAAAGTAATTTAATGAGTATTTATTAACTGAAATTCTTATTTGCCATGAACTTTATGAAAACTAGATCTTTTAGATTTTCACTATTCCTCTTTTTTTTCTCCTTTTAAATCGTTCCTTACTTATGATACTTAGACTGTTTCCATGAAATTCTGCACCTTATTATGCAGGTTTTCGTAACTGAGAGATCAGGACGATATAAACATCGGATTTCCCGAATTTAGAAAAAATCGTTACTAGGCTATTAGTTTAAATGAAAGAAAGAAAACATCACCCACAGGTATATGAAACTTCGTTTGGTAACTACTATCACACTGTTGTAAGTAAACTCGTCGAGAAAGCTAAAATAGAAAGACGGAGGTAAGAAATCACTTAATGAGAATGTAACTCAACTCTCTCAGTCGCTTAATGAGAACACACTACACCACTTTATGACGTTTATGTTATGACGCATTCTGCTTTATGACATTTACACGGGAGAGACAATTAATTTTCTAATGAGACAATGAAATATTTTGCGCTGTTAAATACTTAGGAGTCATTTTTAGTATTAAATCCAAAACTGTATTTTTAAAGCATTGAAGATGTCCAATATTAATGTTCAAGGAACTAAAACCACCATTTTTGGACGCGTGTGTCAAAGCTTAAAATAATCATAATTGTTTATGAACATGTTCGTAAAATTTAAATTAAAGTAAAGGTTAACACCACTGATTGCTCAAAAATACTTTTTAATGACTCTTAATTTGATTCCAAATGTTCAATTTAATCTAATTTGAAGTATATTCTAAAATCAAGCAAACCAGCAACCTTATATTGGCATAGAATTTGAATAAAATTCGATCGATTTTTGAAAATGATGAAACACAGGTTCCTCTTCTTCAAGTGCAAGAGCAAAAGTTTGAAAACTGGGAGGAGCGACAGCTGTATTTATATCGAAAGCAATGATGGAGCAAAGCAAGCACTGTCTGCCAAGGTAAATAGTTATGCAGTGTGAAAATTAAAACTTGAAAACTTTAAAAGAATTAGAACGTACTATATTGGAATTAATGTCATTAACTAAAGTACATAAAATTTTGTAAACAGGAAAAACATCAAAGAAGCTCATTTCATTTATTGAAGAAGCTTTAATTATCGCATAACCAAAGTCAAAATGTAATAATTTTTCAGCTATAATGAGCTATCGAAGATTTGTTTATTTCTCCTTTTCAGACAGACGATTCTTATTCCTTGAAGCGAAATGTTAATACTATTTTAGCCTGGACAATATATCTCAAACCATACTGACACATGAAGAAAATGTGAAAAGTTTTTTATAACCAGGATAGAAAATTCTCTGTGAATGGCAACCGGTTTCAAATAACTTAGTTCATTAAAAAGCAGAGATTTTGAAGAACAAACTTTGAGGACATGATATACATAAAACTAATTTTAAGTAGCTCATTTGATAAAGGACTTTGATTAACTTCTAAAGGACTTCGATTCATTTGATAAAGAATTCGATGAAGTGACAGCTCTCTGCAAACTAACTCAGCTATTTATAAAGAAATAATTCAGGTACTATAAAATAATAAAGTTGCATACAGTGGAAGGGGCTTTGCATTTACGAAGTTATTAAATATTTATTAAATGAATGGATAATTTGGTTACCTTGTATATTTACTCAGATGTCCTAAAAGGTATTTCAGTTTTCCATTTCGTAAGAAAAAGTTCGTAATCTTAAATTAAGCTAAAATACAATTAGATAACGGCAGAATTTATAACATGAAATTAAACTGTGGTAAGCTCTCAGGTTAATGATTGTCTTCAATACGGTTAGACAAGTTTTCGTACTTAATGTGTGCCTACTGTCTGGAAACTATCGCATTTCCGAAAATCTTTGGAAGGCAGAGAATGCGAATACGTAAGGCTTTCTCTCGCAAATTCATCGCAAGCACGCAGTTCATTGTCTATTCCTTCTATCTCTGAATAATTTACTCCAACCTCACCAATTATTCATCGCCACGTTACTCGACGCAACAGGTTTAATCAGACGAATAGTTAACTGCCAACTATTCCGAATGCTAATTGACTGCTCAAGATAAAGCAATGCGTTAAGTTCGGGTAGCTTTTACGTACTGACGTCATGATGCATCAAGAGTCCTCATAGAAGATAGAATAGTCTCTTCAGATAGGTTGCCAAGGAAACCAACGCTCAAGTATTCTCAGATTTTATTTAAAAAAAAGCGTTGAGATATTGTTCTGTGTACACATACATTGAAAGCATTGTCTGAATTTTGATTCATATTAGAGACATGAAGAGAAAATCAAAGGGATTATCAATTGGTATAAAAATTTTAAAAATTAAAGATTTAAGGTCATTTTAATAGCTATAATTCGAAAAATTACTTAACAATTTTTTGTATGAATGCGGCATAAGTTTTCTTGCTTTAGTATTAGTTTATAACACTAAAATAGAATGCTGCATGTTTCTACCCAAAATGACTCGTAAATTGGCTTAGGATTTAGTAAAATATATCATAACTTAGTTGCATACTAAGATGGAATTCCTTCGAAATTTGCAGTTAAACGAGACAGTTTTCTTAGAATGAATATAATAAAACTTGAGTTTTATAAGGAGCAGTTTATTAGATTAAGCAAATATTTATCTTACATTTTCTCAGTTTATATCCAAGAAATGCTTACATTTGTAAAAATGCAAAACTAAAAATGAAAGAAAAAGCAGAAAAGGTAAAGGTAAAAAATTTAGCTCTATAAACTTATTTTACTTAATAAATAAATAAATTTTATTATTAATTGACTTGAGATGTTGCTCCCACCCAAAACAAAAATATCGCATTTTACTGTTTCTTATTAATTTCAGTTCTTATTAACTTAAGTTGTCCAATTCACTGGTGATTTTGCATCGTCTGACACCCTAAGCCACACGCATTCTAGTTAGATTGCCTACTGAAATTCGTAGATACATTATGCTTCGGTCTATATTGCATAGACAGGCACATATAGTATGGCAGTTCACTTAAAATATATTTCGGATACGTGCAAATTTGCACTATACCATACTACATAATTTAAACCTTTTTCACGATCCTAGTTACAGAATACATTAATATCTAGACAAAGCTTTGCGTGAACTCAAAGCATAATGATAAAGTTTACGGATAATCACTAATTCTATTCATGTTAGCCAAAGTATTTAAAATACAAAAAAAATAATGATTACCCATGCTCGTATATTTTTAACATTTACTTATTTATCTGATATTCAAAAAAATTAAATATACAAATGGAAAATGTGAATTGCAGTAAAAATACATTTGAAAAGTACTTAAGTGAGAGCAGTTTTTAGTATTTTGTAGAGATTATTTTAATTTTCTAATAGTTATTTTTAACTTTGAAATCCTTTCCTTTAAATTCTTGTTTTTCACTTAACAACTCCCAGCCAGAATGAGATTTCAGTATCGCGTTTTATGTAAATGAGATAGAAACAGTATTTAATGGGAAGTTCAGGCACTTCCGTAGAACAGCTCAGAAGCTCTCAGTAAAGCGTGTTCTGCCTTCGGGCCAAGTCGTTGCTTTAAGCCTAGCTTACTATTGTTCGGCCGTAGTCTTAGTATATGCCTGTTAGTACTCGCCGGTGAGTTTTAATTACGGGTCAACTCGGTTAGCTGTCTTTATACGTCTTCGGCTAAAGTTTAGCTAGGTAGAATTAGTTTAGATCCTCATTTTCTATCTTAAGCCCAAGTGAAGGCTCTCATGTCTCCTGTAAGCCCGAGAGGTGCCATCTGTAATATTTTTTTTGAGTAAATAAATTGGTATTTTAACCCTTCTTTGGACTTATATTTTATAGTTGCAAAAAGACCAGCGAATAGTGGCTAGATACTTCACTAAAGTTCTAGTAGCCAAAAACATATATGTAAGTTAACTAGAACTTCGTAACTTCTTGACTCGTTGAGTGCTGCAGTACTTTTAAATGCATTTTAATAGTATTCCTTTTAATTGAGAACACAATTTTCAGCACAGATTAGAAGGTTCATTTGATACAGCAAATTTTTTGAAAATTTGAGTATGAAATTTTAAATACCATGGATCTGAAATTTGCTTAAAAGCAGAAGAAAATAACAGGTTAAAATCTTCGGGAACAGTTCTAGAAATTTCAGTTAACCAACTTTTGCTTTTATACTCTTTATCTTAAAATTTACTTTATTTACTCTGCCAATTTCAAATATAAACATCCGAAGCTTGATTCAGACTGAACCAGAGGATTTAGGAATTGCAGATGGAACGTGATTGCCAGCTTTTGTAAATTTCTAGGTATTCTAAGTAAGAAACATTTTGAGTATTTACACTTTTATAAATTTAATTTAGATGTTAAACTTTATAAATTCGTGAATATTTTAATTTGAGAATCCACTAATATTATGCATTTTAGTAGGTTTTCTATTATAGACATCCTTTTATCATCTCATTAGATATCATTATTTTCATTAATGTGCAGAAAAACAAACTGAATGCAATTTACATTATATTAACACATAAATGCATTTTATGCCCTATTTTGGTTGCTCCATACATTATGTGTTTAAAACATTCATACAGGAAATACATATAGAACGTATTGCTTTTCTAAATCACAAATTCTTTAATCTATATATGATTATATTTAGAGTACACGTAACCTATATTTAAAAACAAATGTTTTAGGGTATAAAAAAGGTATTCTCATTCTACGATAAATAAATTTATTCTCTGTTGCGGAGTAATTAATGAAGTTGAGCATGCCATCAATCATAAGTTTACGAAAATAAAATAAGTATATAATGAAAGAAACAATTGAAGAATAAAAACGAAAAGAGGAATGCAGTATAAAGTGTTTAAAACGAAGTCAGGAAATAAAGAAGTAAGAGATAAACGATCGATGAAATGTAATTTGAGAAGTTAAAAATATTATATACGTAGAATGAGGTTAATTGAAAAACAATGGACAGATAACAGAAAACAAAGGAAAGAACAGTGAATCAACGACGCGTGATTTATTTGTATAATATAATTTATTTCGTATTTAAAATATTAATTATAATCACTTCAGATCTATCAGTATCTTCTTAATTTACTTACTAAGCATAAATTAAAATTACTATGATTAATAAAAATGCTATTGAAAGGTAATAAAATTTAAATATGTTATTTTTTTTCATAATCATTTGTTAGAATACATTTCTTCTTTAGCTAAATCAATTTTCGATCTGTATTTGACAAGTTTAAAATAATGTCTTTCGTTATTTGGCATTCAGATATCTAGAAATTTTCCTAGCTTGTAGCTATTCCCTTTACACCGATTTTTTAACCGAAACGTTTACGACAGATCTCAAAACTTTGACACTAAATATTAGTGTTTAATGAACGTGCAATTACAATAACATAAAACATTAAAATTAGTAACATAACAACCTTGAGTTTGGCGTAGATTTAAGACAAGATCTCAATTGATTTCGAGGGCAAACAGGTACAGGTCCCTCTTCATCAGGAGCAAAGAAATCTACAAGAGGAACCTGTACTTGTTTGCTCTCGAAATCGATTGAGTTCTTGTCTTAAATCTGCGCCAAACACAAGGTTGTTGTGTTAGTAATTTTATGTTTTACTTAGCGTGTTTCGCTTCTGCTTTCAACATAAAGCATTGTTATCTTTTATTAATACAAGCTATAAAATGTGTAACTGAAACAGAAATTAAAATATGGTTAAATATTTATTTGGCTCAAATAGGCAGCCTAATATATAAGACGATCGTCCGCTTTTTTAGATGGTTTTGAAGAAAAAGAAAGAGATTACATATGAAACATCTTCATTTACAAAAGCTCAACATGTTTTGAAGTTGTTCTGAAAAATGATGACTGAAGCGTTATCATACTTTGAGGTAAAACTAAGTAAATATTAACTTTCTTTTAGAGTTTAAGTGAAATGATAAAGGTTAATAATCTTAATACATTTTCTAAATGTTAGAGTTCATGTACAAAATGGTTATACGGTTCCTAGAACATTTTTGGAAAACCGCATTTTTTGTAAGTAAGACATTCATTCTGTAAATATATTACTTTTTTATAAATACATTCAGTCTTAATGTAAAGGCTATATCACACCTTCAGTATTTGATGCGTATACATATACAGGTATTTAAATGTAATTAAACAAAAAATACAGAGAAACATAAAAACATTTATATATTTATATGAATGCATAAGATAAAACAGATAATTTTAAATGCTAATTTAAATTTGCAACTGCCTGTTAAGTTTCTTATTTAATTTGGTTATTTCTTCTTTTCTTCCTTAACTTCTTTAATAAAGCTTTCTAAACTGTGTCATTTCCATAGTGTTACGAAATCTCAAGGCGCGGTGAGATGGCTTCCCCGCAAAACAGTTTTAGGGTTGCCATAAAGTGGCAAGGAAAGGCAGGGTTGCCACATTTGGCGACAAAATTGGCGATATATCATGGACGGTTGGAGAACCTTCTGGAACGAATTCTTACCGGTTTAGCCCAGAACGTTCTCGAACACAAGCTGAAAGCTATATAAATCCTGCTGGTCCTTAGTCAGTAGTATCGAGTGTGTGTCCCTCATTGAGAGTGCGTCTCGTCTAGCGAGTCAATCCCTGCGGAGTCGATCGAGTTGACAGCCGGGCAGCGAGTGTCGGAAAGAGCGTGTTGAGCTCCGTGAACGACTGAACCGAAGAGTCGGGAGCTGTGCTCGTGTGTCGTCGAGTGCACCGCGAGTTGTAGCGTGGAGAGTCTCGAGAGTACGTGGAGTTCCGAGAACGACCAAGCAGAATCGGGAGCTGTACTCAAGTGCTTTGCCGTGAAGCCGTCTCCACCGTGATAGCCTGATATTGTGTCGCTGATCGTGTCAGCGTGTTTATAGTAGTTCATCGACTACTGTAAAAACGTGCTTTGGAGCTGTCCTCACAATACTGGCCAATAAAGAGCGTTTCGATACTTCATCAAGTGTCGTCGTTATTCACTCCAAATCCATACGAATTCCGTACGAACGTGAGGGAAGAAAATAACGTAACAATATTAATCTAAAGCATATGGCACTTACATAACGTTAATGACTGAGGCTCATAACGCTCCTTCCAATCGTAATTTAAGTTTTGTGAAACGAAACTCGAACAACAAATCGAAATGAAGCTGAGCCAAAACTGATTTATTCTGAACCTGAGTCTTTTCTTATCTACATCGCATTCTACTCTTGTTTCTCTGGCTTGTAAACGAGTTGTACACTGCTGTTCCTTCTTTGTTGAAATATTCCCAGAAAAATAAAAGTAATAATTTAACTGCTTATGAAAAGTCGAGCGTTTTATGTCAGTTATCAACGCCAGCATTAAAAATATGTCAACAATGGAAAAGGGTTTAAGTTTCCACGTGTATCATATAATCAATGAATCCGTTTTCATCATTATAAGCAACAATATGGCGAGTTAAAATTGGACTTTATAACATTATATCAAAATTTCTAAAGCAGAAATTATCATAGCAATTGTAAAATTGATATTTAGAATAGAAAAATGGATAGAAAAAGTGAAATGTGCTCGTGAATGCTCGAAATGAGAACCTACAACTACTGTTGGTGCTTTAAAAAACTACTAATAAGTTATTTTACAATGTCTTTTTCTTTGTAAACGTGATTCATCTCTAACTATAGAAAAAATATAGAACTAAGATATGTTTCCTTAACAACCTATCTAAGTAGTACATTTCCTTCGAGTCATTTACTGCAATAACATTCAGTCTTTAAGTTGAATCAAGAATGATTTTTTGTTCGCACGTATGTCAGATCATTTGAAATCGTGCATGTAAAAATAATTTCTTTGATTCAGCCTTTTCAGAAACATTACTTAAATTAATGAAAACTTCTATTCAATCTGAAGTCTGTTTTATTTTACAAGAAGCGTTTTGTTGGTAGAGACTATGTGTCTTAAAAGGAGGAAACAATTATAATTCCTCTAAACACAGATTATTGTGAAAAATTATCAACTTTAAGTATTTACTGTTATGATTTAACTCTACTTAATTTAATTTTAGTTCTGTCGTTTGACAAGAAATGGTAACATTTGTTGTTCGTAATATTTTCATTCGAGTGCTGTATGATATTAAAACTTCAGCTGAGAAGACTTGAGAATTTGCACAGTTAACTCTTGCAAAAACACTTAATGAAAACCAGTCATGATTTCAATAGTTTACATTCCATGAACAAAGAATGCTTATGCTTTTTTTTAATTCCATCCGAAGCTCAGATATAATGCTTCTTTAACTCGTTAATTTTAATTCAAAATGTTTAGTGCAAATTTTTCTCAATGTATACCAGCGTCCTCTTTTACACGTTTTATACATTTGGATGACTTTCTTTGTAAATTCTTAATGATAATAAGCAATGATGTCAAAATATTTACACTTTTTGAACTACAGATAAAGATATTAAAATCAAAGGAACCATATGCACAAAGAAGTCCTAACAATTCGTTGTCATCCATGGAAAACTTGAGAAATTCTCCGCCGAAAGTCTTTCAAATATTGATGGGAATATTCTGGTTGCTATGAATTAATTTTGAAAGAATTATCTGGATGCAGATATTTGCATCTGATATTTCTGAAACGTGCAATCCCCTTTTAATGATATATCACTCCAATTACTTAAATATGCTGTTTAATTTCAGAAACATACTCCCATTTGCCGAAATATCAGTACTAGTCGTATTTAAAGTAATTATAATCAGTTGCATTTGTTTCGCAAATATCTTTTTGCGCTTACCAACGATGCCATTTCTTCAAAGTAATTTATAACAATAATGGAAAGGTTTAGTTGTTATCTTCCAACGAAATTACGATTCTTATAATGAAACGGGAATAAAATATGAAATATTGAAATCTCACCGGCGTTCCCTATCGTGGAAGGCTTAATTGTATCATAAAATTTGAATATTTCACCAATGATTCAGATTCGGGAAACTATTCCATTTGTATTGATAATTCTCTTTTCTAGTAAACTCATACAAAATTGTTGCAAGAAAATATTATGCTTAATAAAATTAAAAAAGTATCAGATATTCTTTACTATTTATTTACACTATAGGTTAATTGGAAAGAAAAAAAGCGTTTTTAGTATATTTCCTTTGACAAATAGAAAAATAAACAGAAGTTCCGAAAATTGTGTGATTTTCAAACTCCGAAATTCTTTAAAATATCTAAGACCACAGTGTATAATTTAAACCATAACTAATAATATTTATGTATACTATCAGGTTCAATGTTCCGTCTAACCTTCTTCGGGAACATGCAAGGACCTGACTCGGAACAG
Source organism: Stegodyphus dumicola (assembly GCF_044657685.1). Lineage (NCBI taxonomy): Eukaryota > Metazoa > Arthropoda > Arachnida > Araneae > Eresidae > Stegodyphus > Stegodyphus dumicola. The sequence goes on from NC_140776.1 coordinate 45,999,538, forward strand.
AGAGTGTTAAAAAATTTTATCAACTTTGTACTATTAAAATTTTTTGATCATTAAATAGATAAGTGAAAGTTCACTTACCTTCTAAATAGGGCTGCCCTGAACTGCCTGCTTTTCCTTCTTGTAGGTATCCGTCTCTATGATGAACTTCGATTCACTTCGAAACACAGCTATAAACTTGTTAAGAAATTTTAATTCATATGAAAGATATCTACAAAATATTTACAAGTTATAATGATTACAAGCATAATTTATACGGAGACGGTCTATCGTTATACATCTGTTAGACGCGTCAGCCGTTCAACTGACTACTTTTAGTCTCTTTCGCCAGAGGGCGTTCGTGGAAGTAAAGTTCTAGTAAGCAAACGCGACACTCCCACCTTGAGGTCCAGTATCAGCAGAGGATGGACCTCAACTGACCTGTAGTTCAAGTCTTTTGAGATTTCGTCATACGTCGAGTTCTGTACCTCACTAGCATATCCGACTCAGGTGTAAAGTTGAGTTCAAGAGGTATGAGGTTCTTAGTAGGTCTTATAATCTCCCCTTGTGCAGTTTTCAGTTTCACTAATCTAATGTGTCCGTCGTGAGATGGAAAAATTTCCACGATTCTAGCTAAGGGCCAGTTTATCCTTTTTTCGTTGTTGGACACAATTACAAGATCACCAACTTTCACAGAAGATGGTTCGCTTTGAATTTTGAGCTTTGTTTTAGTTGCCCTAAATATTCTGATCGAAATCTTTTTCGTTAATCTTTTCTCAATTTGGCTCTGTAAAGGTATCTTTTATTGATGGATTTAGAATCCAAAAGATCTAATTCAGGAACTCCAGTCTCTGGAATTTCTGTTAGAAACATTGCTGGGGTGAGAGCTCTTAAATCCTTTACGTCTTCTGACAAATACGTGAGAGGACGGTTGTTCATAATGCTCTCGCAGTCACAAATGATTGTCAACAATTCTTCGTAGTTCAGAGAAGATTTTCCTAGTACCTTTCGAAGAATTCTCTTTAGTACTCCAATTAATCTTTCCCACCACCCTCCCCACCATGGCGAGGAAGGGGGGATAAATTTCCATTCAATTTTCTTAACTGTTGCATTTTCTAAAATAGAATTCCAATCTATGGTCTTAAACAAATTATTTGATCCAACAAAATTGGTTCCGTTGTCGGAGTATACAGTGACAGGTCTACCCCTTCGAGCGATGAATCGCCTGAACGCGTGCAAGAAACTTTCGGTTGATAGAGATGACACTAGCTCTAAGTGAACTGCTCTATATATTGCGCAAGTAAAAATGACGATCCATGTTTTTTGGCCTCCTTTTAAAATTAAGGGACCCGTCAGATCAACACCAATAATCTCAAAAATTAAAGCATCTCTTATTCTGTCTTCAGGTAGTGGCGCTTGAGGAATCTTATATGAATCAGAGTCGAACCTTCGACATCGTACACAGTTTTGGATAACCTTGCGTACGGTCTTCCTACTCTTTATGATCCAATATTTTTCACGCAAAGCGCACATAACGAATTGTACTCCAGCGTGACTTAGCCTTTCATGTTCAGATTTGATCAGTTTTAATACTAATGGATGTTCTGAGGGAAGTAAAACTGGGTAACGAAAGTCAGCGTCATCGTCTCTCTGAAAGATACGTGTCTTCACTTTTATAAGGCCATTGGAGTCCATGATAGGTTCTAGAGCACGTATTCTTTTATCTTTCAATCCTTCGAAAGATTCTCGTTGGATGAGTCGGAAGACCATTGTTTCAGTTCCTTTTAGTTCTTCGACTGAAATTCTCCCATGAGTTCTTTCAGATGGTGGTGTTGTAGCATTTTTAACGAATCTAAAGATCCAAGATACGACCTTTATGATCTTTTCGAATTTTGAAATATTGTCAAAATGTTTAAATTTATCTGTATTCGTGTTATTGCTGGCTGAAACCACAGTTCGTTTTCTCTCTCCATTTACTATATCGAAGTCAGGATGTTCTCCATCTGCAATAGGCCACTCTTCTGCAGGTCGATAAATCCAATCTGGTCCTTTCCACCATTCGGATTTCCTCAATTCTTTTGCAGAGCAACCGCGAGATGGCAAATCCGAAGGATTAAACTTTCCGGGAATGTAATGCCAGTGATCTGGGTTACTCAATTTTCGAATCTCATTTACTCGATTGGCTACAAAAGTGGACCAATTTTCTTTCTGTTTTATCCAAAAGAGAGCATTTGTGGAATCCGTCCAGTAAAAAACTGGAACCTCTTTTAATTTCAAGTCTTCTCTTATTGTATGAGAGAGTCTGACTCCAATAGTGCAAGCGAGTATCTCTAGTCGAGGTATGGTGAGTGCTTTTAGCGGAGCAACTCTCGCTTTAGATTGTATCAATTGACAGGTGACTCCACTCTCACCGCTGTGTCTAAGGAAAATGCAGGTCGCATACGCGTCCTTGCTTGCGTCCGAAAATACATGCAGAGTGGTACTTTCGTCTATTTTGGGAAGCAATCTAGGAATTTTGATGTCTTTCAAATATTTTAACTGAGATGACCATATGAAAAATTTCCTTGCTAGATCTTTCGGCAGATTAGTATCCCAGTTAATTTTCTGTTTCCAGCACTCTTTCAGAATCAGTTTAGGCATGAGAGTAACTGGACTAGTAAACCCAATTGGGTCAAAGATTTTACTCAATTCGGAAAGAACAGATCTTTTGCTCAATACAGGGTTTTCTTCATATTTTACGTGACAAGACAAAGTATCGTCAAACAACATTTCAATCCCAATACTGACACATCTTCATAATCTTTATCAGAAAGGTTTAGAATTGAAGTTTCATTTTTAAGTCTATTATGTTTCCAAACTCTTAGGTCAAATTTTGCAGTAGCCATTATTTCTCGAGATCCTTTGATAAATGAGTTTAATTCTTCAATTGATTCCACGCTCGCTACGCAGTTATCCACATACATGGCTTTCTTTAGCTTTGAAGCTATTTCCTGATGATGTTTTGGTACATTTTCCAAATGGTAGTTACTCGTGGCAGCGAGTAAAAAGGGGCTGGCGTTTACGCCGAATACAACCCTTCGGTGCCGATATATAGTCAGTTTTTCAGGCTGTCCTTTCTCCCACCATAGGAATCGGAGAAAATCTCGATCCGCTGGATTCACACCTATCTGAAGAAATGCTCTTTTTATATCCGAAATTACTCCATACTTCCCCTCTCGAAATTTTATCAAAATTTTGGGGATCAATTCAAGATAATTAGGACCCTTTTCCAGGCAGTCGTTCAGAGATACCGAATTTTTCTCCTTTGCAGATGCGTCGAACACTGGTCGAATTTTGGTAGTCGAATTTTCCCGAAACACTGCTCTATGTGGCAGATAATGAATGCCCTTTGATCTTTTCTGCCTCCGAAATATCGATAGGTTCAATTATTCCCTCTTCTACCCAATCCTTTAAAACAGATTCGTAGGCTTCTAAGGAATTCTTAGTCTGAAGGGTTTTCACGCAAGACTTCAGAGTCTTTTCTGCAAGGATTCTATTATCTGGCAACAGAATGAATTTGAAGCCATGGAAGTGACACCTGATATCTTCCAGCGTCATCTCTTTCTAAAGTACGGATAAAATAATTTTCTGTAGTCTTTTCTATTTCTTGTTTTGTTTGCGAAAGAGCTGGTTCAGTTATTCCGATAGAATCAAGAGACCACAAGTCACAGATTTTTCTGTCACTAATGTGTAGTGATAAAAGAATTTCATTAAAATTCTTGCCCTTTACCTTCTTTCCCTTTACCTTCGTTCTCCCTAATATAGTCCAACCAAGGTGTGTATTCATCGCTACTAAACTCTCCGTTACGTGTTTTACTTCCCCTGTAAAAAGTTTTCTGACATAATCTGCTCCTACAAGCACGTGTATTTCGTTAGGGTGTTTTTCAAATAAACAAGAATTCTCATTAGTTACATCACTGGGAAAAATTTTGTAACTTCTTAGTTTCTTTAAGCATTCCCTATCCTCCAATTTTGGAATATGTGAGCATATGGTTTTTTGGCTCAAAACTTCCATTTCGCATGTGAATCCTGTTTCTGGATTATTTAACTTAATCAGATACTTGTTGTGATTTTCCCTTTTCTCTATTCCTCCAAAAAGCCCATGAGTCACACTTTCCTGACCTAAAGATTTTAGTTTTAATTTCTCCGCAAGAAATGTGCTGATATATGATCTGCTACTTCCGGTATCCAGAATTATTCGTATAAAATTGCTTTCACCATCTCCGTAAACATTGGCAATTAAAGTTTGCAAGATTACGCTTTCATAGGATGAATTATTCGTTAAGGCCTTATTTTCAATTTGTTCTTCCTTAATTTCTCCGTTTTCGGTTTTAAAACACATTATAGTGGCATGTCGTTGTGTACATAATTCACACCTTATTCTAGAAGTGCAATTAAAACTAAGATGCCGTGGGTGTAAACAGCGATAACATATTAATTTCGCTTTGCATTTCTCCCTTTTTTTCTCAGTAGACCATAAAGATGCTTGTTTACACGTTATAGACTCGTGATCAGAAGAGTCGCAGAAAACACATGGTGTTTGTCCCCCCCCGCAAACTTGCGTTCGTCAACTCTGAAGCTGTGTGTTTCGCAATAGGTCTGGTTTCACTCAGTTTGTTATGCTTTTGCGGCGCCGCCTTTGGCTGGACTGTCTGGAATGTACGTTCCCGCGCAACTAACTGTTCAGAAAGAAATTCCACTAGGTGATTCAAATCGTAATTTGATTTCCGAACTGTTTTATTATACTCCAAAACCAAATCTGCGGGCAATGTTTTAAGCAAAATAGGTGTTAATAAAGCTCCATATGTTTCTGAGGTCATATTTAATGATTCAAGACATCGAATATGTTTCTGTATATAATTGAATAACTTACGGAAATTTTGAATGTCATTAGAATCCTTTAGAGGTCTTATTTTCAGTAATTTATCTATATGGGCGTTTATCAGTACATCTTTATTTCCAAATCTTTCTGTGAGGAGTTTAACTGAAGTTTCGTAATTTTCTTCGGTTAAATCGAAACCGTCAATGGTGTTATAAGCAGTGCCTCCCAAAAAGGATTTCAAATAATTAAATTTGCTTATAGCGTCAAGCGTTTTATTTTGGTGTATGGCTGATGAAAAAGTGTTCCAAAATGTCAGCCATTCGCAGCTCTCGCCATAAAACTTCGGAATCGTAAGTTTAGGAAGCTTCACATTATGACTTTCGATTTTAACGTTTTCTATAATACTTTCACTTAACTGTTCAGTGCTTCGTAACACATTAAATTTTTGTTGTTCTATATTAATTTCTTTCAATTTTTTGTTAGCTTTGTATTTAAATGTAGTTATTCTTTCACGATATTCGTCAACACCGTTTAATTCCTGCTCAAGATCCTTTATGTCTATTAATTTTTCTATATCGGCATCTATTTGTTTTAACTCGTTCGATTTTTCATTTAAGAGTTCTAAGGAAATTTCTAGTTCCTCTGCATTCACTTCTGTTTTTGGTAATTCAGTTTCGATTCGGCCAATTAATTTTGTAACGGCAGCCCTTATGTGGCCACGTTTCCTTTTCAATGTATCGATGAATTCCGTCATTGTTTAATATTCAATAATTCAACAACTATCAGCAATTCACTAATTATTTATGCTTATGTATCATCTATATAACTGATATCAATTTAGAGAGTTTCAATAGTTAGGAAAACAGCAGTTACTGGCAGTCCCTGTTCGGGCGCCATGTTAAAAAATTTTATCAACTTTGTACTATTAAAATTTTTTGATCATTAAATAGATAAGTGAAAGTTCACTTACCTTCTAAATAGGGCTGCCCTGAACTGCCTGCTTTTCCTTCTTGTAGGTATCCGTCTCTATGATGAACTTCGATTAACTTCGAAACACAGCTATAAACTTTTTAAGAAATTTTAATTCATATGAAAGATATCTACAAAATATTTACAAGTTATAATGATTACAAGCATAATTTATACGGAGACGGTCTATCGTTATACATCTGTTAGACGCGTCAGCCGTTCAACTGACTACTTTTAGTCTCTTTCGCCAGAGGGCGTTCGTGGAAGTAAAGTTCTAGTAAGGAAACGCGACAGAGAGCTTACTAAAGCTATGTTCAAAACTGTGGGAAGTAGACAGGATACACAAGAAGGGTATACAAAACCCTTTATTTTTCTCTATTTACAATAACTTCCGTACTTCGGAATACACAGACCCGCTACTTGTGGTCTAACGTAAAAATATAAAAATAAAACTAAACTCTAATTTAACTTTAAAATAATAAACGTGGAAGATTGGCCTTATATTAACAGGAAGCCGTATGTAGTACAGAGAACTGTGAACACTACAATAAGTTTAAAAATTATCAAGAGGATTAAAATCTCTGGCCTGGAAGGCAACCAGCAACTGAGTAAAACTTCTAAGGTAAGCGGCCTGCTTCGACTAACTGCTTCCTCTCTCTCGCTTGGCAAAAAGCCACAACTTAAATACTTGGAGTTCGCCAGACAAACTTTGCATAAATATATTAACGCTTATAATTCTGGCCGGAAGTAGAAAATAAGAAGTGATAGTAAAGATTTAAAATAAAATAAACGTTAGTAAAACTTAAGATCCTTACAATACCTGTTCTATTTTTATATGGTAGACGTGTAGATTGTCCCAAGAAACATTTCCAAACTCCGTAAGAAGTTTTTTAATTAAATATTTATATAGTTTATTCATTCAAACATACTTTTTTATTTTAATAACTTAAAAAGATAATCAATTATTAGGGACATAGATTTTATTTGTTACAATTTCTACAGTACAGTTTGTGCAGTTACATTAACCGATATTTCGGTATGATGTAAAAAAGGTTTTCTGTTATAATAAATCAAACTAGTAAATTCAAATTTAAATTCATTCATCTGCATAATTTCATAATCTTGACACTTGAAATTCCAAGACACGCCTACGTACAGAAGGTTAAATGTGAAGGAAATTCCTGGAACTATATATTGCCATTTTACAATTTAGAAGTTGAATTATTTTTTAAATGTTGTCTATAAAAGCCGTATATTTATAACTAAACGTAAATGTATGAATCATTTGCTTAAATCGCAGTATTTTCGGAATAAAATTCCCACTGAAAATTTTTTAAAGTGATATTTGAAGAGCGTTGGAACAAAGTAAGTTACACAATTTCTTTTTCTAAGCTGTGGTAACTGAGATTTGTAAAGAAATGTCCGCTTGAAAACAGAACTGGAAATCCAAACTCTTTTTTCAGAAACTACTGTGAAATAATTTTGAAAATAAACACAGCGAAATAATCATTTTTTCCTTTAAAGGGAGATAAAATATTCGTTTACATTCTTTCTAGTTTCTGAAAGAATTTTGAGATGATTTAAGACAAAAAGCACATCAGTTTTGATTTTTCAATTTTGTAGGAAAGTTTCTGATTTTCCAGTGAATCAAATTTAAAAAAAAATCTGATGTGTACACCACATGACTTCCTTGCACGGAATATTAAATCATACCCAATTTTCCTGCATTTCATTTAAACATATTGAATTAACAGTAAATGAATTTTGAGTTAAATCTACTTCGTGCATAGCGCATAAAGCACAGCAGAATAAATGCACTCTTTTAAAGTTCACTATATTTATTTACCATAGCGACATTTCGGCGCTAGGTTAAAGCATTACATCGGTCCGTTAAAGCCTTACATCTCATTCATTTTATAACTCACAGGAAACAAAAATTGTATCATTTGAAGAATTACCACATGTGCTTTTCAAATACTATACTAAATCTAAAACGATGTATAACAGAAATTAAACAAATAAAAAAGAAACTGTTTTTCGCAGACGATTCAGCGCCGCTTACCTAATGCTCATGCGGTAATAGATAATTTAGTTCTCACTTCGCGGCAAGGCAAAAATACATAAAATTTCAAAATATTTTCTTTAAAATTTCAAAGATATAGAAAAACATAAAACACCAAGTACAGTTAAAAAAATTTAAAAACAATTTTTACAATTAAAATTACAGTTTCTACGTAAAAATAAGCAAACTTAAATGATAACTCGAGAATGAAATAAGAATAATTTAATTCGCAATAATAAAAGAAGACATTACTTCGTTGTGGCGAAGCTTAGTTTCTCTAGATTGGCAACAAATCCACTATTCCGCTAACTTTCAAATGTAAACTAACGTGGCTGCCATGTAATCAAAATGTAGGCTTAGCCGTACTTAAAAAAAACTTTGAAATTGTTGATAATTTCACAACTATTGCATGCAGGTTAACTAAAGGCAAAAAAATCAACCAGAACAACTTAATTCAATCATTTTTAAAGCAAAAAATGCACTTGAGTTATGCGAGATACGTACCTACAGACGTCAGGAAGAAATCTCTTCAGAACTCGTTTTATATCAGTTTTACAATTTTTTTGGAGGATAAACAATCCATTATTCTGTCGTTACGTATAGGTATCACCCAAAAACATCGTTAAATTCTATTTGATAGCGGTCATTCGTTGAAATATGATACCCGAAATTTTTTTCTATTACAATACTTCCTTCTTACTTCGTACAAGGAACAGATTGGTTTTATAATGAAAATGACTAATACTATGGTATGCCTAAATATATTCGAATAAGCTTATGAAGTAAATTTTATATATACGAAATCTATCATAAGCTGATTTACTGAAAGTATTGTAGAGGCAATAGGTATTTTTTGAAAGTAGGAGAGATGAAAAATAAGTAATGCCCTTGCCGGGAATCGAACCACGGACCTCTCGTATACGCGCCGACCGTGCTGACCACTACACCACGAAGGCATGTTAAGAAGGCGGGAGAAATACATTATAGTATAATACATAAAAAAAATCAAATAAAAGTCAGATATCTCCAGATGTAAAAGATATCGTAGAATTTTTTAAAGCTGTGGCTAGAACCAACAACGTTTTTCAGTGCAATTCAAATCTATAGAGGTATCAAAAATATTTTAGAAGTTTCGAGCTTGCATTAAAAAATAGTAATATCCTCGGATTAAGTTACAATTTTTTATTCGTTATTTTCACATAATCTCACTACATTGAGTTGTAACAAAATGATTGTTTTTTTGTTTCGCTTTACTGAATTGATATCTTATTTCATCCAATCTACAAGTGATCCTTACCTGTAGAAAAGACATTAACACTATTTTATGATATTTTATAACTTTGTTTCTTTATGTATTTCTTTCCTAGCTTTATAACGCATTCTTAAAAATTTTATACTTTTCTAACAGAAAATTAATGCCAATTAATTATAGTCATTATGTGTTTCTTTCAAACAGGACATGTTTGAATCTTGAATAGAGAAAAAAGTATTGTTCTGCAAGAATTTTAACCGAAGATCTTCTTAAAATTAGCAAATCAACAACCTTGTGTTCAGCGTATATTTCTATTTGCTAGATGGATTTCTGTTTCAGCGTATATTTCTGTTTGCTAGATGGATCTGTCTTGTATTGGATGTGGATTCCTATTTGCTAGTTGGATATGCTGACCACACCACAGCAAGACTTGGGAGTAATGCCTTCAATTTCTTGCAACCTTATATAATATAACTAAAACGTTGAAACCCGATGAAATTCTCGATATTTCTTGGTAAAAATAAATGGATATTTATTTGCAATTAACTAATTTCTAAAACAACATAATATTTAATCATTTTATACACTGTGTAGCCAAATTATTACAGACACTCATTTTGTAATATGAACTGATCTGCCAGTAACTTACAATAACATAACAGCTAGGAATTTCTGGTATTTGTTGTCGTAGAAATTACTATCATCTTGAGAAGAAATAGTTACCATGAAAGGTTAGGTGAAACTCGGCAAGAAGAAAGATTTAATTGACTCTGAACAAGTTATGATCACAGATGCAAAAAGACTCATTCCCATTATCTCTGAAATGGTTACTAAAACAGTAACCACTTCAAAAATAATGGGAATCGAGAAACGTCCAAAACAGACTTTTCTCGAGTACCTTTAGTGATTAGAGATCCGGAGTTGAACAAAAACCTTCATTAAGCAAGAGCAATTCTGATAAGAAAATACTCATGAAGAAAGAGGTGAGAGGACTGGAACGAGTCGTCCGGAGCATGACAAATTGCAGCTCAGTAAAATTTAGGGGCATTATAAAGACTATCCAAACACATAATAGGGCGTAACTTCGCAACGGAAGAGTTTTAGCACCGCCCACTCGGAATAGTAGTTAGTGACTGTGACTACTATACCGAAAGGCACAGTTTCGAATCCTGGATTAGGCATGGATATTTGTAAATGTATAGAGTATTTGCTTCATGAGGCCACTCTAAGTGTACAGCCAGACAAAAGTCCTTTCATGTGGTTTCATGATAGGGAAAGAGGGGTGGGAGACCCTCGGACCCATTTCCCGGGTTGCTGTCTCTCAATATTGGGAGGAAATTTGGCAAAGTGGTACTTTCACCTGTATGGTGCCGAAGGCTCTTCTCAACGACAGACGTAACCTTGATCTGGTGCTGAAGTCAGACAAGTGGTTTTAGCAGCATAAGACTGCCAAAGGTATTATTGTTATCACCTATAACTGTGAAATCATGGGCGCTGTGAGTCCGGAAACACCAAAACTCTAAGGACTGGAAAAAAGTTGCTTCATCCGATAAATCTAGTTTCATGCTAAGTCATGCAAATGGGAGGGTCAGAATATGGAGCAGGCATTTATGGACCTTTCTTGTTTAATGACGCTTCTTCAAGCTGAAGATCATGAAATAATGGTCAAGGGAATATTTTTATAAAGTCTCTTGATATGTCTGGGAGGAGGTCGCAGCACCGCAGCTTAACTCTGTCGTTGCCGACTACATAGTTTCGTTTGGCTGTGATACTTTTTTATGTAGATGAAGCAGAGACTTGTTATTGTGAGCGACTGATCTCAAATGGATTTGAAAGCTATCATTGCTTCCAATGGTAATTCAATCCTATTCAGCATTTATGGAACGAAGTCCAAAAGTCATTTTAAACCATGAAACGCCACCTTTCAATCTGAGTGAAATAGATCTGATGGGGAATCATATCAACACTTTGTTGAATCCATGCTTAGAAAATATTTACTATAATCAAAGTTAAATATGAGCCAGTGCGATATTGCGGAGTATTTTTAATATATTGGCTCTTCAGTCAGTAATTTTCAATAATGTTTAAAAGTGCCTAGTGAGTACCATTAACCACTTAAATTTCAAATTTCGTTTTACTCTCAAAATGTCATATTTATTTTTTTAATTTTACCTTTTATGGCAACCTGTTAAACAGAAAAAGTACTATTATGAGGGTATTGTTTAGTTTTTTTTAGACTGCTTCTGTTTGGGAGAATCTAGCATTAGTTCTAATATTCTTTTACGTAATTTTTCTGTTTCGTTTATCTCTATTGCATATTCACCATTATATTTCTTATTGAATTATTAATTAATTATTTTGTTTTGAATTTATGCGACTTTTCATGATTTTCACATCAAATAATTTTAATTTAATTGAAGGGAAAACGATTCGTTTATAATAAATAATAATAAAGTAACTTTTCTTTTGCTGAAATAAGTTATTTTAAAAACAACGTTCCTTTTCAAAATATAAGAGAATCAAGAAATAATTAAAATCGATGAAATATTACAAAATATTGAGAATAAATTATTCAAATCGTTTAATAAATATTTTTTATTTCGGGTCATTAGCAGGTAAAGAGTTAACCTGATGGTTTCCAGCAATTCATTCAAAAAATATCTTGAATCATTATTAAATTCCAACTATTAGCTCACACTCTCGATATATCTTGTTCAAATTTTCAATCGTTAATAAAATACATTTCATTCGTTCACTCAATTTCAAATACATGTTTTTAAACTTGCAATGGGTGACACTTGATGTTAATACAGTTCTTTTACATATTTAAGTAAATTTCTACTTATTTATTCTTGTTTATCGGAACTAAAGATACGCTGTTTTTATTTTAAATATATTATAAGACTTACAAATAATGACCGTTTATTAGGAATTCTCACGTGCTGTAAAAATTAATTTTATAACAACTTATAAATAAAAGTACGTGGCTGTAATACATGGGATTATAATATTTAAGAAAAATAAGTGGCAACAGTAAAAAAGATTTCTAAAGATTTTTAAAGTGTATGCAATTAAAGAATTGTAGTTTTACAGAATTGGAGGAAGCAGATGTAATGTCTCATTATGCAGCGAAAATTCTTCCCGTATTTCTATGATAACGGGATAATAATATATGTTTAAAATGTAACCCTTTAAGATGTCCCTTACTTATTAAAATAAATAAATAAATAGTACTGTATATTATTCAGTAATATATTTAGGACGAAACTTCTTCGCAGCAGGTCAAACATATGTCGCCTTGAGTCGTGTGAAATCATTAGATGGAATATGAATTGAAGAACTGGACTGCTCGAAACTCACTGAAAAGGTTCCTAGCAATAATGAAGCATTACAAGAGATGGATAGCATGAGAAATTATAAACCACCATCAGCTTCATAAATCGGAAACGAAAAAATGCTAATAATGTTAATAAAAAGTAACTAAAATAAAATTTTTCTTTGTTGACCTAAGTAGGAATTGACTTTAAATTTTTTATATTACTTGTCAATGCTGAACGCAAAAATACGGAAATAAATTTTCCTTATTTCATTAAAGTTATTGCTGTTTACTTCTAGTTATTTTAAAGGGTCGGACACTTGCAACGATGCGTTGTTGCGAATGGCCAAACACCATCAGTTATTTATGTGTCTCATCACCGAGAACGTTTGTCTAGTCTCTTGGGTGTTATTCAATCACGAGGGGTGACTGAACTGAATCCGCGAGAACGAAGATCTCTCAGTTTTGATGAAGAACGCTCGGAAAGAAACGAGAGTTTCAAATGCGTTCTTCTACCTACAACCTACTGAGAGGATTTTCAGCTCGACAGCATTTTAAGTGACTCATGTCGCAAAAACATTATACATTTAAAAACATCCATGCATTTTAAGTGACCCATGTCGACAGCATTTTAAGTGGCTCATGTCGCAAAAGCATTATACATATAAAAACATTCGAATCTTATAGAATCTTATATCTTATAGAAGTGATTTAAAAACATCCAGTTTTATGAGATTCGAATGCAAGTCCAAAGTTATGGCAGTTGGCTCCTTTACATCATTCAAAAATCGTAGTAAATAAATTTGTAAATCTATATATATATACTAGCGGAAGTACTCGACGGCAGTTAAGTAGTTAGATTGATAGTAATATATCTAACAACATACGGCTGTAATCCTTCTCTGATAACGATGCTAAAAATAAGATTCATAGTGATACATTTTTCCGTCTGATGCGATACGGAACTCACATAAAAAATTTCGATAGAAAAATAAGCTAATTCTTTCTCTCATTATATCAGCAAAAGTGGCACGCAGTTTTTAATGATTTTCGTCTTTGAAATCAAATGGTCATAAAAACTCAAGTTCCATTCAGTATTTCACTTATATTCAATTTTAGTCGATTAAATTTGAGAAAAAATTATCATAATTAATCAGAAATAAATGACGAAAACAAACAAACAAACACACAAACAGACATTCTTCCTTATATATAGAGAGATTTTGTAAAACTTACAAATTTTTTATGAACACATTCTACGATTTGCAGCAGCAACATTTTTCGAAGTAAAGCATTTTTATCTCCAACGCATGAGACAGTTGCCACTCGGAAAAATGAGTGCGAAATTTAATGTTACTTTAAACTTACTCCTGTGAAGGCTTTCAGTGATAATGAAGAATGCCTCTGAAGTAAATTAATTTCTTTTTAAATGAGAATTCCACTGCTATTTTAACAAAAGTATAGAGAAGTTTTGTCTATCTGGAATTCGGACTCATTTGTTTATGGTACTCATACGTAAGTTACTTTAAAACATTCTTCTCAACTTTAAAAATACATCCATCTTATGTTCCGCGTCTGTCTAAAAGCGTGTATTTCTGTACTTTCTTCAAAATTGTTCCAATGCTTGAAGTCATTAAACCCGGATATTTAGTATTAATCATATCAAAACTATCAATGTCTTCACATATAAAAACGGCCACTATTCGTCTAGTACACATTCTAAATTGAACCAAAGAAAGAACTAAGGAAGAAAACCCTATCCCTTCACTCGAAATTTAACTTAACCAATCAGAATAAAGGTGGAGCAAAACTGAATCATTCTTAGCCTGAATCATTCATGTTTGGAATAAAACTTTGCTTTCCAATTCCGCTTGTTCATTGCTAGCTTCCTGTCACCAGCTACTCAGTCGCTCCAATACATAAATACTGTATAAATGTGAGATGTTTGCTTGAAATTATCGGACAGCTGGTGTACTCTTTTAGATACTTATATGGGTTTGCTTTGGGATGTTATTATACTTGAATAAAGAAGATTATCTACACGTCCACGACTGTGTATATTTTGGAAGGAAAAAAAAAGCAATGCTTCGTCTTTATTCTTCTGGACAGTCTTAATGTTTTTTTGAGAATACAATAAATAATTTTGCATAATAATGCACAATATTTATTGTATATGAAATTATTTAAATATTAATTTCTGTAAGCAGTTTTAAACCGGGCAAAGATTCTTACTTTGAGTAAATTGAAAATGCGTTACTTTTTAATAAATACCACCGCAATACATTTTTTGAATTATCCTATTTGGATTCCAAGTTCTTTGAGGAAAGAGACATAAAAAAAAATGTTGAGCATTTAAGAGGAGTTCGTTCAACTAAATCAGTGTCCAAATTCACCATTTAACCTTAACTGTAGAACCTCTTTTGTAACATCTGGAGAGGTTTGTTTGATGATGACATAAGTTGTTATAAAATTCTCAAGAAACTTTTCACTTCACATTTGACGATTATTTATTAAAGACGAGAATCTACATCTATTTCTTAAAACAGCCTACTGAAGAAACCACTATCGCTCAAACATTTTTTTTTCAGAATTTTTCATTTTTTCAACGAAGAAAACCTCTTTGTTTTCAGTAAGAGGATCTAGTGCACTAGTAAAATAGTAATAGGAATATTTGTCAATAGGGGAAATATTTCTCAGAAGCTCCTACACAGATACACAAGTAAAATAAATGCACAGCTATGTCTTGAATAATTACGTCTTTCTATTAATAACCATTAATGACAAAGATGCTCTACATGTGGTGATAATTTATCATAGTTGTTTAATTTATCAAAATTGTGTTAGGCGTTAAGTCGAAGCAACAAATGAATATTAGATTGAAATTTTACCAAAGCTTATGATTTTTATGTTTTCTAAGTTTTTAAATTTTTCGAATAACAATAAGCTCTTCGAGCCGTGAAACTGTAATCTGAAGTTGTTTTCAGACTGCAATTTAACTGTTATTTTTTATTTTCATTTCTACTTTATTTACTTCTTATATATTTTTACGTGTATATGCGAAATCCGTTTTCACCGCGGAAATTTACATTTTTAGCTATAATATCCACGATAAAGCATTATTAAAAACTTATGATATTTCATAACACTAATTTTTATTTTTAAGCGTGAAATGATAATTTTTATTTTAAGCAGTTTACTTTTTATATAATTATAAAAAAAATCTGAATGGTTTCAGAATTTAAATTACGTCCAAAGAGGCATTTTTTTAACGTTTTGTGTGTTACCTTTGTTTATGAAACATCATGTTCTTTATACTTAAACCATAAAATTCAGTTCAACAGCAATGTCACAAAATAATTTTAAAATGAGCATATCTTTAAAATTTCCGATACACAGTTCCGCGCACTGGAGATAAAAAGTTTTTTTTTTTTTTTTTTTTTTTTTTTTTCCCGTAGAGTGTTGCCATTGCTCGCTTTTAAATCGTTGAGTTTTTTAATCAAAAATTTATTTAAGTTTTACAAAATATGAAATCGATAATGAAACAAATTCCAAATTTCAAATTTGGGCTTTTAGACGCTCATATTCGCAGTAGAATTACATCATTCAAATTTGGATGGTTCTAGTTACCGTCGTTTTATCAGAATGCGAGAAACATACATACATTTATGCAGATTCTTCATTATTTATTTTCTTTAGATATATTATAGGGCGATAGTATATGGTGACAACGATTTAAAAAGGGATATAACCTTTTACAGTTTTTAACGCAAAATCGCAAATAGAAAACTATAGTCCTTCAGGGACAAAGCTCCTTTGGACTAAAAATTAGCATTTGAGAAAAACGTTTAAATGCGCTTTAAGCTTTTAATTAAAACTAATTAATACTTAAAGCGTTTAAATAAAAGCTTTAAGCGTTTAAATACGCTTAAAGTATTCGATGAAAACGTACTATGAGACTCTCCTTGAATATAATAAATACATGTAGATGGAATTTGATTGCATTAGATAAAATGATAATTTAATTTTAAGAAAAAGAAAAGCATACAGAAACTTGTTTATGAGTACTACTTTATGCCTCTTTCTACTTATTTTATTAGCAAAGCTATGTAAAAAGACAAAACAAAATCTAAACAGGCAAAATCTTTGCAGCTGTAATGTGGTTATTCTCTGTAAGTTCAAAACTTCAAGAACTCGGAAAGCAGCTGTTTTCGATTCGCGAAAACAGATCATGCTTATTTTCACTGCTGGAATAAAATCAAGTTTCATCGAAACGCTAAAATGCTATTGCTTAGTGGGAGCTGGAAAAGTAGGAAGCTGAACGATGGCCATGCAGTAATAATTTGAAGTCAAAACATGCCAAGAAGCGGAAGAACAGTAGTGCGGTTTTAAGATTACCATTTTCTCGTTCGCTTCACTAGTCACGCTTTGAGTTTTTTCCTTTTCTTGTTGAGTGCTTTTTTAGGCAAAAACGATAAGAAAGAAACAATTATTTCGCTTACTTGTATTCAAATTTTTGCAGTATGATATAAAAACTTCGCAGTGTGTCTGTTTGGTGCAACTTCATTTTGCTGATTTATGTTTCAGCAAATGTGATTCGGAGAATTTTTCAGATTCCCCCCCCCCATAATTCACTGTTTCTCATTATAAAAAACTTTCATCTGGATTTTTTGCTGGATTCATATATTTTGCACGAAAAAAGAGTTACTAATAGATTACAAGCATTTAGGAAAGAAAATTATAATTAAATAATTTGAAATAAAATATAGAATACTTTTCGAATTCTATGTCTCGAATTTAATTTCCTGGATAATTAGCCCGTTAGTAAGTTGCGTTAGACCCTTTGGGCTATTATTCTCAAAAGGGCATTTTGCGTCGTTTCACTTTCTGCATTCATTCAGTATTCAAACTTTTTTCACCAATTATTATAGCCATGTATTATATTTAAAGAAGTGTATTATATTTAAATATTATTTTTGCATTATATTTAAATAATGAAGAATCTGCATATAGGCGTGAATGTTTCTCGCAATGGGCAAAACCAACGGTACCTAGAGCCATCAGATTTTGAAAAACGTAGTATTCCAGCCGAACATGGCACTTGGAAGGCCGAATTTTGAATCTCGAATTCATTTTATTATCTACTTCAAATTTTGTAAATCTTTAATGAGTTTTTGATTAACAAATTCAACAATTTGAAAGCGAGCAATGGCAATACTCTATGGAAAAAAAAAGCATTTTTATCTCCAGCGTGCGAGACTGTGTACTGGAATTTCTAAAGATATGCTGTTTTTAAATGTTTCATGATATTGATGCTGAATTGAATTTTATGGGGTTTAAGTGCGAAAAGCATGATATATAATAAATAAACACACAAAACTTTAAGAAAATGGCCTTTGAGCCGTAATATAAAATCTAAAGGTTTTCAGATTTTCTTTTTTTAAAACGATTATTTATATTTGATTATTTCCTTCAAGCTTTTAAGCTGACTTTATCACGAAGTCTATACTGATACTAAATGCTGATCTAATTTTACCACGAAGCCTTTACTGATACTAAATGCTGATCAGTAAATAGCAAATAAATATTTGCTTACACGCAACTAAACCTTTTTTTTTTTTTTTTTTTTTTTTTTTTTTTTTGTCTTTTTTAGTTTCTTCTGTGTCACGGTATTTACTTTTAGTAATAAGGTAACATATTTCCAGCAGCGCGCTTACTAATGTTACTAACAGTAAAAGATATGTAGAATCAATATCAAACAGCTGATTTTCGTCCATTTCCTTGAAAAACTTTTATTCAACTTACTCAAAAACACATGCTGCGCTCTGAAAGAAGTAATTTTATGACTAATAAAATTGCTTCTTTCAGCGCAGCATGGCAAATAAAGTAGTAGTAAAAGTTTTCGTTCCAAAACTTATGCTACATTATTTTTCAGCTGCAGGTTTTGTACAGTAGGGAGTAGAAGTTATAAAAAGCACTGTAAAGATAATGTTTCGCAAAATCATCGCTATATCCGACATAGTACGAAAACAAATAGCATAAACTTCGCACGTTAAAGGTAATTTTCCTGATAAAATATAAAATATTTTATGAAAGAAATATTTTAATGTTTTTAGTCACTGGTCCTACCATAAAACAAGTAATGGAAGCTGTTATAAATTCGAAATGACTTCATCACTGTGAGCTACGTGATTTGATTTTTAAATAAAGCAAATCGATCCAAAGTATACGACTACATGAAGCGAAAAGTTGTCTTCGTCGTGATTTTTTTGCATTACGAGGACTTTCTTGATTTAGATTATCAATTATGAAAATAGTGGAAAATTATAGCATTGAAACTATATTTGAAAACGTTTTATGAAATCTTGCTACTTCGCTCAGATAGTTCAAAATTTAAAAATAAATAAATAAACAATGCAAAATCGTGTTTCGAGACCAACAGCCATTTTCGGCTAAAATTCTGAAAGGGATCAGATTATAATTGCCCAAGAAGGTTCTCTTAAAGTTTGATATAGTTTCTGAGTAGAGATCGATATTTTGGCTCGCATAGAATAGCAAAACATTTTATAGAATATTACATGAAAATACATTTAATTTAGCATGGGAACGTTATATATCTTCTGTAAGTTTAAAAAGTGAAAAAATATTCAATGTAATTCTATAAAAATATTTGATAAAATTTTAATTACTTTGTCATGAAATAAATGCATTTTTATTTAAATCAATTCATTTAAAAAGTAAACAAGTATTATAAAACAATTTTTCTAAAAGACAATTCCTACTTAGGTCATGAAAGAAAAATTTTAAACATTACCTATTATTTAATTACTTCAGAAAGTAATTTAATATATTAGTAAATTTATTTTTATATTACTTGAATAAATAAGTAGGAATTGAATTTAATATAGGAAAAAACTGTATTAACATCAAGTGCCATCCACTACAAGTTTTAAGAAAATGTGTTTGAACTTGAATGGATGTAAACACACAAAGTAGACCTCAGAGGTCACGTGACTTATATGCAGTTAATATAAAGAAGATAATTCTTCCTCGTCTATTTTTGAGGAATATATCTCACTAATAACAGATTAAATATGAAATAACAGCTTACTTTTCTTCCGAATGACAACAGACTCGAATGAAAATTGAAACAGCGCATTAAAATAGTATTTCGAGACGAATAGTAGTCCTTTTGAGCTAATATGAATAAATACTACTCTTATAAAAATTTTCCGAATACAAAAAGTGTTATTTTTTTTTCGTACAATGTGTTTTTAAGGATTCTATATATGTTGACTTACAACAAACCTTAAATTTTTATGTTAAAATGTTAACATTGAATTCACATTAAAAAGTATAAATCATAGCTTAACAATTATTTCATTTATAACATTAGGAATCGATAAGGTGAAAAAAATTAAATGACACCTCAAGAAATAAAACAATATTCCGAAATCAGAATGATTTCGGAATATTGTTTTATTTCTTCTTCTTCTTCTTATTTATTAATTTAGTTATTATTATTAATTATTATTATTATTTATTAATTATTATTTATTAATTTAGGCTAATTTAGTGTGAGAGGGACTGTACTTTATCGGAAAGGTACCTTCGAGGAGCATTTTCTAAGCGAAGCTCGTTGTCAAAATGCGCACATTGAAAAAACATAAAGCTTGTAGCCCGTTCAAAGGCTGCTAATTAAAGCAGTTATAACCTACTAGTATTCCATAATTTATCCAATTTTAGAGAAAAGAAGGGAAAGAAATGCAGATTAGTTAAACTAAAGAAAAATCCTAGTTTTAAATATAAAATGAAGTTGCTTTCAGTTGTTCACTTTTGGTAAATAGTTTTAAAAAAATCTTTAAAATAAGGATTGCCCTAATGATTGAATGTCTAGTGCTCTCGGCAAAGTTTCACAAAATACGTATTTCAGAGGGAGGGGGAGGGAATATAATTTTTCTGTCGTGCTACCACTGAAATTTCATATTCTTTTATTTTATAACCACCTTTCAATTTTCCCCCTCACTAACTGTAGGGAAACAAGTTCTTCAGACAAGTTGAGTCCCAAAATGTGTCAATTATTTTTTACTGTTTTTGACTTTACGTTCTGCAAGAAAAACTGTATTCCTCAAATCAGCTGAATTTTTTAAGCTATGGCTAAGTTGCTTTTATACATTTCTTTAATTATTCTTTTACGAGAGAAAAGCAAAACAGTTACCGTAACATACAGAAAAATAGAAAAACATAAAGTTGAAAAAATAAAATCTGAAAGCTTTCAGAATTTATATAAGGCCCAGAAGAGCATTTTTTGTGTTACCTTTATTTATTATCATGTTCTTCGTACTTTTAAGCCTTAAAATTCAATTCAACAGCAATATCAAATAAATAAATAAATAAAAAAGAATAAAAAAAAATTTGAAAGTTTAAAATTTTTAATTACGTTTAAAGGTACTTTTTTTAACGTTTTGTGTGTTACATTTATTTATTAAATATCACGTTCTTTGCACTTAAGCCATAAAATTCAGTTCAATAGCAATGTCGCAAAATAATTTTAAAATGAGCCTATCTTTAGGATTTCCGATACACAGTTCCGCGAGCTTTTTTTTCGTAGTGCTGCCGTTGCTCGCTTTTAAATTGTGGAGTTTGTTACTCAAAAATTCGTTAAAGTTTTACGAAATATGAAATCGATCATAAAACAAATTCCAAATTTCAAATTTGGTCTATCACATGCCCATATTCGTAGGAGGATTACGTCATTCAAAATTCGATGACTCTAGGTACCGTTGTTTTATCACAATGCGAGAAACATACATACATTTCTGCAGATTCTTAAGTATTTATTTTCCTCAAATATAATACAGGGCAATTTGGTGGCAACAGTTTGAAAAGTGAAACGGACATTCAGAGCGATTAAAATCAAAATCGCAAAACGAAAACAATAGTCCTTCAGGAACCAAAACCTCTTTGGACCTAAAAAAAAAAAAAAAAAAAAAAAAACTCGCGTATAAAATATTCAGGCTTGAAGATGAACGCAATTTGGGCTTCCAGATGCTCATATTCGAGTAAAGGACTGCACCACTCAAAATTTGATGTTACTAGGTACAGTTGTTTTATCACAATGCGAGAAATATACATACATTCATGCAGATTCTTTGTTATTTAATTTCTTTAAATATAATGCTGGGCTCTAATATTTGGTGGCAACAATTTGAAAAGTGATTCTGACTTTTATAATGAACCAATGGAAAATGCCGAAACGAAACTGATAGCCTTTCTGAGCTGACGCTCCTTTGGGCTAAAAATCACATACCAAACAATTACACTAGAAGCTAGGCTTTCTACCTTGAGGTCTCAATATGGCCTGATTCATTCGCCTGATGGGAAATAACATCAGTGAACAACAGCCAATACTTCCTCCCATTCGGAAGCATACACGAAGAAGAAGAAAAAGCGATTATCCGCTTTTTAATTATTGATGATAAGAAGTCAGTGAACATTCAACGCAAAACGAAAGACTAGGTTAAATTACTTGAATCACACAAGAGCTACCTGCCTAAGGACAGGAATTCTTTCCTGAAGGACTTCCACGTTAAACACGGGAAAAATACAAAACGAACAATGCGCCCAACCGTTCACCTGGGTTCGAATCCGGGTCGAACTACCAATGTTCAACAGTTTTAACCACTGACGGGATCCCATCACCGCAGGATAAAATAGCAGTAGGAGTTAGGGACAAATGTGTATAGCTTCAGCGGATGTACGAATAGATCTCTCAAAAACGCTCGCTGACTCTTATCTCAAAGCAGGCAGTGAGATAACAAAGAATGGCATCAATCGTCAGGCATGCAGTCAGTCAGAAGAGATTTTCTCTTGCGAAATACACATGTTAATAAGCTTTGTGTCATCTGCAATGAACATGTGCTCCCACGACGTTCAGTAAAGGAATTATGTCAAACAAATTAATTAATTAAAGTTATTTATTTCTCTTTCTCATATATTTTAAAAGTCAAATATATTATTAAAATGCATTTTAAGTTAAAAAAAGGCGCTCATCTTATCCGTTTCTGTCGGATAAGATTTGTACATTGTAATGTTTAGTACCTCAGTATGATAAAAGATTCCAAGATCTAGTTATAAGGAATTTCTCCCGCCTTCCTAGCGTGTCTTCGTGGTTCTGCACGTTGGGCCGGTGTTCCAGAGGTCCGTGGTTCGATTCCCGGGGAAGACGGTTGCTCATTTTTCATCTTGCCTGCTTCCAAAAAATACCTAATGTCTCTATAGCGGCGCCTGAACTAAAAAGGTTTTTGGATGACGATTCTTCCCACCCAGGATTTGGCGATTGGGTCCTTTAGAAACCCCGGTCGCCCTTTAGAAGGGGGAGTATATACGTAAAGTATTTCTCCCGCCTTCCTAACGTGCCTTCGTGGTGTAGTAGTTCTGCTCGCTGAACCGGTATTCCAGAGGTTCGTGGTTTGATTCCCGGCGAAGTCGATTGCTCATTTTTCATCTTGCCTGCTTCCAAAATACCTAATGTCTCTACACAGTTCGCGTAAGAGTACTGTGAAACTCCAAAATTTTTTCGTACTTTATTTAATAATAAAACATGTTTCACAACTCGGTGAATTTTTATTTTTCAGACATTTTATATTTCTTTATAATAATAATTTTCACATTCACTCTAAAATAAATACTTAGGTTTCTACACTGAGGAATTTCATAAGACGAATTTTCAGATGATATTTCAGATATCAGGTGAAATTCTCAAGCCGCCAAGAAAGAAAAGATATATTTTTTTGTGGCAATACATTACGACTCTGTGCTATAACGTGGGGGAAAATTTGTAACTGAACAAATATCTACATGGTAATTCAGTTTATGTCATGTTGAGTTTAGTATTTCTTTTGTGGCCGTAACGATGGCCTCAAGAGTTTTTGTTTTTTAGTGAATCGAGATATCATCCTGCAAAAATGTAACCCATACACAGTCCCCGATGTCGTCCGTCCTCCTACACTGGAAACAAAATATACATATAATGACACAGATAATCTACGTCATAATTTCAATAGTAGACATCGCTTTTTGCAGCATGTCCAATCCACCTAGCTCTGAGATTTATGCATTAGTAAATGTAAAATCATTATATAGCACTTTTTTTCGATAATGTACACTGCGCGGGGGGGAGACAGTTCTATATCTCCCGTTCTACTGGGCCGATTGACAAAACTCAAACTGCGTTTTTCATGTATCGAAAGCAAGACTTAGGATATATATTAGATTTATATATAGCATTGTTCTAACATACGTTTTTGACACAAAATCGGAATTTTTCTGAAATAACATACCAATTTTTTCCATATTTCGATTCTACGACTGAAATTATGCCTAGATAATAAATTTTGAAAACATTGGTGCGAAATTTACGGAGAAATCCAAAAATTTATCTTGGCGCAGTTTTTTTCAGTTTGTGCGGCAAACTTCTTAATATATGGAAACCAATTTTCCTTTCCCTTCTATTATGCCGGAGTGGAAAAAAGGTACCTCATTCCTACCTTTTTACATCGTGCGTGAGCGGAAAAAAGTCACATCGTCCTGCTTTCAAATAATTTTAGCAAAGTGTCTAAACCGCATTTGATGTTTCATCGCTTTAAAAAAATATACCAAATTTCAAAATGCGCCAGTATATACATTCACGTATATCTTCGGAAATTTTGAATCAAAATGTAATGATTTGCAAGTAGGTTTAGAAATATGTCTGCTTTAAGATGATGGTAAAAATGTTATAGATTATAATTACAAATTTTTTGAAAAATTTATAAAAAATATTTAAAAATACAAATTTTAAAAATAAATCATAAAAAATAGCGGAATTTTATTTGGAATGAACTTGAATTTCGAAATATGAAAGGCAGAATCAGATATGTTTAATAAAAAAGGGAGATTAATAAATATATACCAAATTCAATTAACACTGAGGAGCTAAAATTTTGAGTGCTAATTTTTTAAAAACTACTAGTGCTATTTTTACAAAACTTGGTACTTTAGAGTAATTTGAGTCGTAGAATTGAAATATGGAAAACATTTGGTATTTATCTCAGAAAACGTCCAATTTTCTATCAAAATACCTATATTAGAACAATGCTATATATAAATCTAATACATATCCTAAGTCGCGCTTTCAAGACATGAAAAACGCAAGTTGAATTTAGTCAATCGGCTCAATAGAACGAGAGATATAGAACTGTCCCCCTTTTTTTTTCACACAGTGTACACATGATACTAATATTATTTTATTGTTGGTTCAGGAAATTACAAAGTTGAATGTTTCAACTATTTGTAAATATCCTGTATAATTTAATTAGAAACGAGAAAAGAACTGAATTTTAAATGTTCTTTTTTCAAAGGATCGTTATTACTCATAAAATTGAATTTCATGAGTAATAAATTTATATTTCTTATTATTGATGAATATTTCAGGTCTTTTGTTCTGCAATGCACGAAAAAAGAACTAAACCATGGCAAGTGCTGAAAGAGGAATGACTACCTCCTCTTAGGAATTTGCTAAAAGTAGTAGCAATAATAATAATAATAAAAAAAAAAAAAAAAAAAAAAACTTTCATGATAAAAGTGTACTAATTAAATAAAATTTGTACAAACTACTGCATGGGACAGTATTAATTTTCATATTCAATAACAGTAATTCTTAATTTATCTACATCAGATTATTTACAATTTTTAATATTTTTTGTAATTTCTTTCGATTTTTACTTAGAAATGTTTATTCAAAGTTCTGTCAGTTCTTTTTATTTGTTGCTTTATCCTGTTTTAACTTTTTATGCGCAAGAGCTGATTTCAAATAAAAACGTATATTTTCTAATGCGGGAAAAAAGGGTAGGAACGGATAACTGAATGACTGAATGAAACAGTTGTAAGGATTTTAAGTTTTACTAACGTTTATTTTATTTTTAAAACTTTGCTATCCTCTCTTATTTTTCATTTCCGGCCAGAATAAGCGCGAGTAGGAATTGTTTATGCTAACGAGGTTGCAAACTGTATAGATATTTAGGAAGTGGCTTTTAGCCAAGAGGAGAGAGAGCCTTCTTGCTGCCCTGCCACGCGTGTGCCTTTCAGTCAGTTTATGGCTGCCGTTAAGGCCAGAACTTAGTTCTTGCTGATATACTAAAACGAATTGTAGTATTGTGCATTTCGCTAGCTGCATACGTAGTGTCAAAGGCCAATCTTCGCGTTATTAATCTCTGTAAATCAGTAAGTTTAGTTCTTATTTAGTTTAGTTTATTTCTTATTTTCTACGTTTTAGACCAAAAGTAATGGTCTCTTTATACCGAAGTGCGGGAGCGGCTATGTGCTGCGAGAAATAAAGGGTAAAGTAAACCCTTCTTATTGGCGTTGTTTTTCCTACACAACACGAGCATAGTTTGAGTAAGCTCCCTGCTCCTATTCAGGATTAGTAAATGTATGGTTTGAATCTATACTGTCACTTCTCTCTTTTCGTTTTCCCGCCAGAGTGCAATGCAAATGCATTTACGTGTATTTATAGTGAAGATTCGAGATTATTAAGACAGAGCGTGGTCTGCCATTTTTGCCCACGTTGCTAGGTTTGCCCCTTTAGACAAGTGTTCCTGTCTTCCTCCCTTGCATTATAATTGCCGATAGTTGAAGTGAAGTTCTGAGCCAACTTCGCGTTAAATTGCTCTGTGTAGTCTTTGGCTATTAATTTAAATTTACGCTTACATTTGACTTACTGAGTTTATCTCGCTATAAATGCTTCTATAAATGTAATATGTGTTTCTCGCCATAGATCCTTCTGTTCATCTTATTTAATTTTAAATAAAGGGTCTTTTACTCCCTTCCCAAGTTTCTGTCATAAGTCATATTTTTAATATCTCGCAACATCCAGTAACATGTAACTGATTCTGCACCTATATATCTCATATTCATAAGTATGTGTACGTCACCCAATGTGTGTCACCTGAGATATGTTCTTATAAATGTCCCCTTATACATCTCATGCACCCCATGTTCCTACGTATGATGTATTTGGGCATCTAATATATATGTATCTTCTGCACAGTCTATCTGTAGCCACCGTATGTTCTTATGTGTCATGTATCTAGGCAATAGATAAAGATGGACGTGACGCTATACCTATTAACCGTATTGGTAGAGGGATGGTGCCCACGTCCTCAGTCGCATGTCGCATGCCATATTTTTAGACTTATCGATAAGTCACTAACGTCAGCAAAGAGTTTAAAATTTGATGCTGGCCAAGAGGGTTAAACTTTGCAACTTGTTAATGGACGTTTTCGGTGAATACTGTAAGTGGTGAGTGGTAATTTTTTTGATTCATTGTAAGAAACTAATAGTCAAGTGTAATACAATTCCAGGTACTCATTTTTCAAATATTTGACTGAAGACTTAGATGCAATTATCACTTAATTCAGGCTCCTGGGCCTCATCCTGAGAATAGCAACGTAGCGCTGCGCATAACTTTTTTATAGCAATAACGTGAAATAGTTCTTAACCGAGAATAAAATTTTTCAGTGGTGCATAGATAAAGCCTTCGCATAAACTTTCGTTACTCCGGATAAGCAATGTCGTAGATGTAATGGCATGAGAAACTACTATTTAGCAATTATTGGCATAGATGATGAGATGCGTGCGTGCTGCTCAGCGTCAGAAGTCCAAATGGCAGAAGATAAGCAAAATCGAAGATAGATCGGTCGAAAGGGTGGAGCTAGCTGGTCCAAACTTTGAGTTGCTAATGGGGAACCTATAGGGGTTGGACAAAAATATGGAAACACCTTTAAAAAAACATGTTTCTTTGCTTAATATGGTGTAGGAAACCCGTTGGCATCCAAAATAGCTTGCAGTCTTCTCGGAATGGATAAATACAGTTCCTGTATGTTTGCCAAGGGAATATTATACCATTCTTCCTGCAAAACGGTGGCAAGTTCAGATAACGATGTTCGCGGTGGATAACGAGAACGCACTTTCCGTTCCAATGTAGACCACAAAGGTTCGATAATATTTAGGTCTGGTGACTGTGGTGGCCAGGGAAGATGGGGCAACTCATCCTCGTGCTCAGAAAACCAGTCCTGGACAATGTGAGCTGTGTGAACAGGGGCTGGCTTTGTCGTCTTGGAAGACACCATCACCATCGGGGAACAAAGTTTGTACCATGGGATGAACTTGATCGGCCAAAATGTTCACATAAGTATTGGCAATCATGTGCCCTGACACAGTTATCATGGGGCTAGCAGAGAACCACGATATGGCTGCCCAAACCATAACAGAACCCCCGCCATGTTTCACTCTTGGCAACAAGCAGTCTGTATTATATAGGCTTGAGATGGCGTTCTCCAGACTTAAACTCGGCCAGAAGTGGGAAACAATGTGAAAGAAGACTCGTCAGACCATATTACTCGCTTCCACTGCTCTATAGTCCAGGCTTTATGACTTAAACACCACCTTTTCCTGTTACGGGCATTAGCATCATTGATGAGTGGCTTCTCAATTGCAGCACGGCCAGCAATTCCCTGTTTATGAAGCTCCCTTCTAATTGTTTTGGTACTCACAGGGTTAGGTAACACAACATTCATTTCAGCAGTAACTTTTGCAGCTGTGGTCTTCTTATTTTTCGTCACAATTGCCCATAATGATCGTCTGTCACGATCACTCAGGACACACTTTCGTCCGCGCTGTGATTTAGCAGATGATGTTTTTCCGCTTTTCAAATATGCGGAATAAATCTTCGATACAGTACCTCTTGAAACACTAAACACCTCGGCTACCTTGCTTACGGAAGCACCTACCATACGTGCTCCAACAATTTGCCCACGTTCGAAGTCTGTTAACTCTGACATAATGCAATGACAACCTCACATAACAGTACTCCAACAACAACTGAACTGTTTAGCACATTTACGAAGTTGTATAGGTGGCGTCAGTAGTCAAAAACGCCAGCGCCACCTACATATTTCATTAAAATCAATCTTTCTTTTCAAACCTGCATTTCACAAGGTGTTTCCATATTTTTGTCCATCCACTGTATGTTTGACTGAAATGAAGTTAGATAACTTAAGTTGTACTTTTAACCTGCCAGAAGAAGATACGTTTCTGTAAATCTTACACTAGGAGTTCATTGTTTTCCTGCCGAATTAAAATTCTTATATTTTTGATATTTGCCAAGTCGCATGGAAGATTAATGCATGATACTGTCTGCCACATAACGTAGAGATCTAAAACGTTTTTGAAGGATTGCACAAATGATGTTTAATATCAATAAGCTTTTATATGAAAATTACTTTGTTTTTGTAATGAATGTGTCCAAATCATTAGCATATAAAGTTGCATAAAAACTATATATATCAGGTATAAAAATTAATTTATTAAATAATTATGTAAAGAAAATCTAGAATTAGCGTGTTTTGATTTAGTTCTAAGCTAGCCACAGAGGAAAAATACTGTTTTGCAGAAATTTATGACAATGCTTTTATAAAAATTCCAATTCTTTTATGTTTATTACAATTACTCATTGATAGGTATCATTGTAAGTCTCATCAGGGTATGACAGGATGTGTGAAGGTTAATTTAAGAAGGCTAAAATTGAGCTTCAGAACTGCATACATCAGTAGAAACAAACGTTTTTTTTCTAGCTTTTATTGCATTTAAGCATTTGTAAATTCTATTTTAACCGGGCATTTATGCGTAGAGAATTAATATTCAACTTAGCATTAATTCTTGAAAATTAAATTAAATTCTTGAAAATAGTTAAAATACAAAATGGGGATACTTGAACGTATTTACTCAATAAATCTAATTCGAATGTTACATGTAGAATTCTAGCTTCGATCCGTTGCCAAAATCTGTTTTAAACTGAGATTTTGGAAAGTGTTTTTTACATATTTATTATATTCTTGAATGGGATATTAACATTATGTTGTCTTAAACTCATTTTGATAATTTAAAGAAGCTTTACTTCGGCAAATAACAAGACATATTTCCAATTGCGCAGTTTGTTTTTCAGGCTTTGAATTTTAATGATCATATAATTAAGCTGCCCTAGCAGTTTTTCCAAGGTATTAAGTTAGAAAAGGTTAAGAATCAATAATAAAAAATGCCAAATTTTGTATTTTATAATCTGAATGTCTTTGAATTCTAAGCAGTTAAATTTTCAGACTATTTCGTAAGTTTCTTATTAACTATTACATTCTTTCATTCTTTTCAAGGTTCGAATCCCGCGAACGGGCTGGCTGCATGGGCGTTTTCGTGGTTTTCCCCATGCGTAACGTGTATACGAGCCAGTTTCCGTTAGAAAGTCCTCCACGAAGGCATGCCTCCCTTCAGGCAGATAGCCCTCGTGTGTTTTGCCATAAATTAATAATACAATCCATCCTTTCATTCTTTTCCTATGCAGTATTTGTTCCAAATATTCAACGTAGGAAAATATCTGAGAACGCGTGGATAAATTCCTTCATTAAAATCATTAAAATTATTTGTAATTAATTCCTAATCATTAGTGGCTTAATATTGCATTAATTTCATATGTATGCGTTCATAGAATTAAAAAAATCTAATGTGGGCAACATATGACTTCCTTGTATAGGCTATTAAATTATACACATTTTTGCTGCATTTCATTTATACTTATTTCCTCGAATTTCATTAGAGATATATTTCTCATTCAATTAATTGAGTTCTCACTTCGCAGCAATGCTAAGGTACATCGAAACTCAAAACATTTTCATTAAATATGGAAAAATATAGAAAAACATAAAATACCATACACAATTAAAAAAGTTAAAAAAACGATTTTTACAATTAAAATTAGATACGCAAAATCACGCAATACGGCCAGCGTGCAAGAATTTTCGGTGCACAAAACTGAAAGTTTACTTTTCGCCCCACTCAGCAAAAAGATACTGAAGGTGCAGAAAGACTTAATTCACTATTATGCTAAGTTTCAAATGTAAACAAATGGCTGCTCTGTTAATCTGCATGCAATAGTTGTAAAATTATCAACAACTTTTGAATTGTTGATAATTTTACAACTATTGCATGCAGATTAACTAAAGGTAGCTAAAATCCTTAACTGAAACATAAAAACTACATAATTCACTCACATTTAAAGCAAAAAAATGCACCATTTACCAACATATAAGAATAAAAAAGCTAAACTCACCGAGCCAGGTAACACTGCAGCTGATTGCATTGAAAAAGGGAGGTGCACAACTATATGTTATAGGAGTCCCATATACAAAATTTTAACTTTCTACCGCTATTCTTGAGTTATGCGAAACACATACTTGCATACGTACGTACGTACAGACGTCATGAAACAAAATCTCTTCTGAATCCCTTTTAAATCCATTTTATAATCATTTTTTGAAAAAATAGTCCTTTATTCTCTCCGTACGTACAGATGCCACGCAAAAACATCGTTAAATTGCATTCAATAGCGGTCAAAATGGATATTTTCATTCAAATATGATACTGAAAATTTTTCGCGATTACAATATTACATTTACTTCGTACAAGGAAGTAAAAAGAGAATTTCACAAATAACTAATGCAAAATACTTTTTTTTCTAAATTAATTCTGGAATGAGATCGAACGTAGTGGACTCGATAAGTAGAGTTTCACATTAGTCTGAAGTGGCATTTTACATTTAAGTCTCTGGATCTGCCATCTGAGAATTTTAAAATGGTCCACAAGCCCACATTTCTTCAAAAACTGCATTAATATTTATGAAGAAATAACAACAAAATAAATTATTAACAACAAAATCAATTATATCAGAAACGTGGTAAGCTTCCTTTTATCATCATTATCATCATTTTATTCCTACAGTTAAGAAAGTGACATAAAAGCACTTGTAAATAAAATTAAATAGTTTCCTTTCTTTTCATACGTCACTAGTCATTTTGTATACGTACAATTCAAAAACAAAGCTATTTGGATCAATCATTTTGAAGCAGCCAATGTTTTAATTTAAAATAATAATTAACACATATACATTAGTAAAAACAATTTCAGTGACACTATGTACCGCTTAGCGTTAGTACGAACGTATCCAAAGTGTTTCAAATGTCTTCAGAAGATTAAAGTGCAGTTTTATTCATTACGAAATATTAATTCATGAAATCAAGATTTTGTATGTAATTAATGGTAGAGTATCATCCAGTAAAAGAATAAAATTTCCATTGTCAATTTGTCTTGAACCAATATCACAAAGTCCTTCATTATTTATAAATGCTACATAATTGCTAAAAGTAATGTAAAATTTACAAGCTTGTCTTTCTGGTGGAATTTACGTCGTGAAGTTGAGCACTAAAGCCATCGATTGAAAAAAGAAATTCTCCCTGACACAGGAAGAAAACGTGCATGCATGCATTATGCATGAGAAAAAGCAACTGCATTTGACTTTTACAAAAGAATGGATGTTTCGAAAGAACAGACAAGAAAAGGAGTAAGCAAATTCTTAGAATTGGTTTATTCAGAATGCGAACATTCGACAGGAATGAACGCAATAAAACCGAAGCAAAATCTCTTATTGGATAAAACAACAAAAATATATATAGTTAGAATTCGTGGAATGGGTTTTATAATATAAGAAAATAAATAACGTAAGCAAGATGATGGTAATCAAAAGAATTTCGGATAGACAATCTCGCACGCTGGAGATAATGTTTTTTTTTTTTTTTTTTTTTTTTTTTTTTTTTTTTTTTTTTCCCGTACAGTGTCACATTGCTAGCTTTGAAATCGCTGAGTTGGTTAATCAAAAATTCGTTAAGGTTTTACATAATATGCAATAGAATATAACATAAATTCCAAATTCGTGCTTCTAGGAGCTCATATTCGTGCGGAGGAGTACGTTATTCAAAATTTGATGACTCTAGGTACTTTTGTTTTTTCACTGCGAGAAACACATAAATATGCAGATTTTTTATCATTTATTTTCTTTATATGTAATACAGGGGATAATATTTGGTGGCAACAATTTAAAAAGTGATACAATGGTTTTGGTGATTCAACGCAAAATGCCGTTTTGAGGCTTCTGGGCTAACGCCCTTTCGGACTAAAAATTGAATATTAAAAATTACGATTGAAACGAAGTCCATTTTACAATAGGTGAAAGAGAATTGTAACTGTTTCTGTTCAGCGCAAGATAGAGCACGGTTATAAAAATTATTGAACACATTCATATTATTTTGTCCACTAGCGTAATAAAACACTTTCAACTTTGAAGCTGTCAAAGAAATAATTGATGACGTCAGCAAATATTTATTAACATATCTTAGGATTCTACATTTTCCGCTATAAATGCATAAATATAAATATATTCAAAATAAAAATATGTACCTTAATTCCTGTTACTGAAGCCAGGAATGTATTAAATTTAAGTCAAATAGTAAACGGATCGAATAGAATATGAGGTTAAAGAAAAACTATGTTCTGACTCTTAGGTTTTCTCTTAACGGAATTCTTTCGTTCTTGTCGGCATACTTCTGAAATATTTTAGTCTCATGTTAGTTGTTTGTAAGTTTCCAGCGCGGCCTGAGAATGTGGCAAAATCCATAAAACACTAGGATAATTTTGTTCCAGCTAAGTGTCTGGCAGACCGTAATTACGTCATTATAAGCTGACAAGTGGTTTGTCATAATTAGGTGATGAACTGGAGAAATTTCAATTTTCTAATTGACTTCTTAGTTTGTTTCTCCCCTCCCCCACTTTAAATAACATTTAAAGTGGAGCGTGATTGCAAGACCCCGAGTGATGAAGAACTCTGTATTCACCAGCAGCCGAGTATTAGGTTTTTCTGTTAACGGTAATCCACAGACAAATAGATTTGCACAAGCATGTCACCATTCCTGGACTGATTTAGAATTCCAGAATTCTTACAAGGATGAGATTTCTTTTGTATGAAATTATTTATGAAACGCATAGATGAAGGAGAACATCGAAGTCAGCATATTTTTCAAATTTTCTAGAAACAGATGCAATACATGGTTCTGATTTGTGAAGAATATGAATCCAGAGAAGAAGAACTTTGAGTCAATTATTTTTCAAATTTTAGAGAAAATGTAATACCGTGATACTGCAGAATACCGATCAGAATAGGAATACGGGCTTCCAAACTGCAGCTGCATGATGAGCATTATTAGGATGCAACAACAGTGATTTATGAAGAATGTAGATCTAGAAATTCTTCAAAGTCAGGCAGCGTTCAGATTTTAAAAACCGAAATGCTACATGAGGTTACATTGTAGCATCATTAGGTTATTTTGATGCTGGAGAAGTGAGAAATGAGCAACGCTCTCTCCGGGACTCGAACCTGGACCTCTCGAATACGCGCCGAGTGTGCTACCATTACACCAGGAATGCATGCAGAAAGGAGGGAGAAACTGCTTTATAACATCAGACATTATCAACGAAGTGCGAATAGTTCTACTTATTTTTAACCTTTATATCATTTTTATATTAACCGTTTAACCACACTTCGCTTAAATATGGAATAATAAGACATCATGTTTTGGAAACTAGAAAACCTAGATTTTATATTAGTGTAACTATTTTAAATAGCATGTTTATATGCTGACATATACAGTAGCTATTTAGAAGCGATATCTAAATATATATAAAGAACGATATATTTAGAAGCTGTATCTATCTATCTCTCTCTCTCTCTATATATATATATATATAAAGAATACAATCTTTATCTTAATCACCAACGTTATTAAATCATAATCTAATGTGTACGATTTATCAGTCCCTTTAGGTATACATAGCACGGTGCCTCTTAATAACCTCCAGAATTTAAGAGGCGGTCTCTGTGGAATAGAGTAATTTACTGCCTCGAGAATTTGTTGGATTTAACTAACAACATTTCACGGTATTTAGCGATGTAGAAATATTATATGTATTCGTATTCGCGGTGCAATTTGTTACGCAAAGACATTCTTGAATTTAATCAACAGCATCGATTATATTAAAGTTTATAATCGTTAGAAAGAGCACAAAGTTAGTTCAGTTTTGCTTCTTCTTTTATTAGCAATTTCTTGCTAGATATTACTTACGATCTAGCAATGGCAAATAAGCTAAATGTGAAAGAACTGCTTCATCTTACATCCTGTTTAACAGCATTTTATAATGCAAAGGTATATCCTACGCATCTGCTTTTTATTCATAAATTTCTACATTTATCTCCAAAACGCGTGGCCACAAATTCAATTACATACAAAATATATTCTAAACAAAACAAATAATTAAATGAAATATAATATAAGATTGCGAAAATGCACAACAACAATGTAGTCAAATAGCATTTAAATATTTTCAGAAATTTACAACAGATTCTCTACTAAATTTTCACAGCGTATACAACTATACAGGTAGGTAGATAACAAGCATGTCGTCACCTTTGTACATTTTGTATCGTCTCTATTCATTAAGTATTCACGATAATTAGTAAACCTAATGAACAATATGCATTACAGTAAGAAAAATTAAGTATTCATATGCGTTTAACATTTACTCTTCTTTACATTTTGAAACTTATTCACTTGTTATAAAATAAATACCGTTGTGATTTAAGAAAATTAATAAACCGCTGTTATAAATTAAAAAATTAAGAACTGTCGTTTTTATTATTTCTTAAATTTCATTTATCATTTGTGATCTATTTTATCATTTTTTTCAAGTCTTCAGCAGAGCATGCATTATTTATCTAAACTTTGTTTAAGCTCAGACTTCATAACTATTAATTTAGAAGTCAAACAACAAAAATCAGCGTTATATTTTCAAATTTTCACAGGACTAGTTTCGTTTGTTTACTGAACCGGCACAAAGAAACAAATCTGTGAATAGCTGAAGTATTCAAAGCGTGATGGCTTTGAAAACAAACTGCATCAAATTTTACGAAACTAAACAATTCTCATTTAATTTGCCTAGTAAACATTTGAGTGATATTATTACAAATTTGCTGTTTTCCTGACTTACAGTTACTAAAGTTACAAAATAGATATTTGATACTTTATTTGCATCCTAAAATGATTGTAAAGTTATAATTTTTTTTTTTTTTAAAAAGCAGGAGACATGAAAATAAGCTATGCCCTCGCCGGGACTCGAACCTGAACCTCTCGAATAGGCGCCGAGTGTGCTAACCACTAGACCACGAAGGCATGCGGAAAGGAAGAAGAAAATACCCTATATATTCCCCCATTTAAAGAGCGACTGGGGATTAGGGGACCAATCGCCAAATCCTAGTGATGAAGAATCATCATCCTCTACCTTTTAGTTCGGTCGTTACTATAATACAGCCGTTAAATTATTTTGAAGCAGATTTACGTGAAAAAAAGGAATGCCCTCGTCGGGATTCGAACCTGGAGCTCTCGAATATGCACCGAGTGTGCTAACTGTTACACCACTAAGGCATGCAGAAAGGAGGGAGAAAGTACCTTATATAAAGAGATGCTTCAATCTATAATCAGTTGAGGGCAGAAATAAAGTTCAAACCAAATCCTACATAGCTCATAACTATATTTTTCGCTACAGGTAACGAACAACATTGATACAAAAAACTCCTCCATAAAGACGCAAGGGGGGGGTAAGTTAGAATGTGAACGTCCATATGCAAATTATTGTGTTGAGCAAATTGTTTGGCAGTTTGTTTACAGTGCAGAAGATAAATTGTTAGGTTTATACGTTATCCTTTAGTAATATTAAGGAAACAAGCCATAAAGGAAAATAACACTTTGACAACAAAGGCGATCAATATTATCAGGTAACTAAATGAGAAAACTTTCTTGAAGCGCCTCGAAAATTTCTCGCCTGTACATTCTCTTATCATATTCGTAGTTTCCTCTTGAGAGTTTCTTGTTACTACCCTTTATTTCGCCCTCACTCTCCTGGGGGTATACCTACCCGAATTTAAGAACTACAGACTGAGTGCATTTAAGATATGAAATGCTTCTTTTCTCCATGTAGGTAAAATGATAATGTTATTCCTTATTTTAAAACTATTTCCTAGTAGTTCTCGTCATTATTTCTTGAGATATACTATTCTGTGGAATACACTGTGTTATCATCATCGATGAGACTAATGTCAAATAAAAGGGGAAATTAGCCAATTATTAAATTTCTAATTGCTTCTTATTTCTTGCATCAAACAGAAATATCTTCTTTTTTCCAGGAGTAGAATTGTAAAGTCATTAGGGCTTTTTATCCTGGAGGAGAGAAAAATCACAATGCCCTCGTCGGGACTCGAACCTGGACCTCTCGAACACGCGCCGAGCATGTTACCATTATACCACGAAGCACGCAAAAAGAAAGGAGAAAATACCTTGTATACTCCCCCTTTTAAAAGGTGACCGGACGCAAACGCCAAATCCTGGTGGTGAAGAATTATCATCCACCACCTTTTAGTTCGGGCGCCACTTGTAGCATCATTACGTTACATTACATTACATTCATGAAAAAAACTTGAAAAATGAGCAATGCCCTCGACGTTGGACCTCTCGAATGAGCCGAATGTTCTAACCGCTACACAACGAATAAATGCAGAAAGAAGTTAGAATAAGTAGATCGTTGTTGCAAATGTGAACTTAGATAAATAATATGTATTTTTAAGCTTCTAAATTTTATGTATTTAGAGAGTTCAATGGTTTATGCTACTATATTTAATATTTATTATTAGTCCAAAGGAGTTTTGCCCTTGAAGGACTATTGTTTTCGCTTGGCAGTTTGAAAACTTTAAAAGGCTGTATCACTTTTCAAATCGTTGCCAACAAATTCTATCACACTGTATTATATTTTATGAAATTAAATAATGAAGAATCTGCATAATAATCTGCGATTATGTTTGGATAATTTGGATATTCCTTTCACTAAATACAAACAGTAGCTTATAATCATATATCAGTGATTAATATGGCACTGCATAGTTTTCTTCAGATTTAGCGGAAGCAATTATTTATATTTGATATTTGAGATGATATTTGAACTGAGCGATCATTAGTCAACGTCGAGAATTTAACATATTTGTCATTCCAAAAATCACTTTGAAGAGATTCTAGACTTTAATAACGAAATGACCAAATCCCTTAAGTTTAATTAACCCAAATTTATCTTCGCCATTATTCATTTCGGTCGTTAACTGTCTTTCCGTCTTCAACATAGGTATTTCTCATTTAAGTATCGGAAACCGATGTCCTTTGAAATTTATTTTCGAAAGCTAGATACATAATTTTGGTTGTCAATGTTTGCAGTTCTCGACATTTAGATGAAGGATTTAATAATTTAATAATAGAAAACTATAATATTAATGACAGAAATAGTGACAGAATGGTGAAATAATAATAACAGAAATGATGAAAATGACAGCTACTATAGCGTTAAAAAGCCACAAATCGTTAAAAAGCCATTAATTATATTACGGCATTAAATCAATTTCGAGCAAAATAGATACGATATATGAAAATTATTATATTCATATTACATAAATATCTCTTCAACAACTTATCCCGCCATTGTGATTTTTAGACTCGTACGAAGAAGAAAATTATAACAAGGAAAAAAACCTGAAAGCTTTCAAATTTTATATTACGGCCAAAGGGACGTTTTTTAACGTGTGTCTGTTACCTTTATTAACTAAATAACATGTTCTTCACACGTAAACCATAAAATTAAATTCAACAGCAAAATGATAAAATATTTAAAGAGAACATATCTTTTGAATTTCCGATACACAGTCTCGCGCGTTGGAGATAAAAATGTTCTTTTTCCCGCACAGTATTGCCATCGCTTGCTTTGAAATCATTGAGTTTGTTAATCAAAAATTCGTTGAAATTGTACACAATATGAATTAGATATTGAAGCAAATTCCAAATTTGGGCTTCCAGATGCCCATATTCGAGTGGAGGACTACGTTATTCAAAATTTGATGCCTCTAGGTACCGCTGTTTTTTCACAATGCAAGAAATAAAAATACATTCATACAGATTCTCCAATATTTTATTTCTTCAACTATAATGCAGGGCTTTAATGTTTGGTGGCAACAATTTGAAAAGTGAAACACCTTTTTATAGTGGATGACGTAAAATGCCAAAAAGAAATTAATATCTGTTCTGGGCAAATTTCCCCTTTGGGCTAATATTTTTAAGGGCATTTCATTGAAACCGTGTAGTGTTTTTAAAAAATATATATTTTATTCACATTTTTGTTTTGTTAAAATCAAACTTTATTACCCAGTTTTGCATTTTGTATCAATATGGGCAGCAACTTGTTACGCTTAATAATAATCCTGATTGAATTGAATAATGAATTGTTGTATACCATATTAAAAAACACTGTTCAAACAAATATATATGTATATGTAAAATATAAAATGTAGAGACATTAGGTTATTTTTGGAAGACGGAGAGATAAAAAATTAGCAATCGCCTTTGCCGGGAATCGAATCACGGACCTCTGGAATATCGGCCCATCGTGCAGAACCACTACACCACGAAGGCACACTGGTAAAGTGGGAGAAATACCTTATAAAAATAAGAAAATAAATCTCTGATAAGTTAGACAGTCTTCTAGCTAAAGTTATGAGAGTTCTGCATTTATGGATTCTAACAACATTAATATTTTCCCAAGATGAATTAGATCTGCTAATATGCATTTTATATAAGGCAGTCTAAACATATTTAAGAACGGCAAACAAGACTTATTCTCCCCATTAAAAGAAGCATAACATTATTACAACTTAAAAGCTTCTTTCCATATGAATTTTATGCAGCATTTGCAAAAATATTTACGTTACTTTCAGTATCCCGACGATTTACAAAGAATTTTATGTTACATCACGGATGCAATAATGATTACCGTATATTTCCTCAGATAAGATGAGTTAGAAATTTTCGCAAAGAATCTATTTGAGCATTTTGTCACACTGAAGTTATTTACATTGAAATTAAATCCAATTTTTTTCAGTATCTTTGAAAATTATCTTTATACTAGCGGAAGTACCCGATGCTAGTTAAGTTAGATTGGAAATAATGTATCTAACAACAGAGAGAATAATACCGTTGCAATGCTTCTCTAATAACGATGTAGAAAATACGATTCATAGTTATACATTTTTCAATCTGATGCGATATGGAACCCACATAAAACATTTAGATAGAAAAATAAACTAATTCTCTCTCATTATATCAGCTACAATGGCACACAGTTTTTAATGATTTTCGTCTTTCTGATGAAATAATCCTAAAACCCCAAGTTCCATCCAACATTTCATCTAGTATATTCAATTTTGTTTCATTAAATACGGCAAAAAATTGATCATAATTGATCAGAAATCAATAACTCGAACAAACAAAGCACACTAACAGACATTCTTCTTTATATATATATTGTTACGTATTTCTTCTCACGCTAAAGGTTCGTGCATTTGCAGTGAATAACGACGACACTTGATGAAGTATCAAAACACAATTTATTAGCTAGTATTTTTCAAGACAGCTCCAAAAACACTTTTACAGTCGTCGAAGAACAACTATAAACACGCTGAAACACTCAGCGACACTGCCTTCAGGCTATCAGGCCATAACGGTGAAGACAGCTTCACAACAAAGCACCAGAGTACAGCCTCGACTCTGATCGGTCGTTGTCGGAACTCTATGTACTTTAAGATAGAACTCGATGATACACTAAGAG
Source organism: Stegodyphus dumicola (assembly GCF_044657685.1). NCBI lineage: Eukaryota > Metazoa > Arthropoda > Arachnida > Araneae > Eresidae > Stegodyphus > Stegodyphus dumicola. The sequence goes on from NC_140776.1 coordinate 46,039,694, forward strand.
ACTCTCTCGATGCACTCGACGACCAACTCGGCACTAGAGTACGAAACATTCGCTCACTGACTCTTAGCTGGCTCGACTAGGCACTCTCTGACTCACTATCAACCCGACGGACTTCGAGACACTCGGCGATCGACTGCTAGACACTATGTACTCCTCGTACCAGCAGGGTTTATATAGCTTTTGGCTTGCGTTCGAGAACATTCTGTGCTAAACCAGTAAGAATTCGTTCCAGAAGGTTCTCTATCCGTCTATGGTATAGCGCCAATTTTGTCGCCAAGTAGGGTAGCCCTACCTTCCCATACCATTTTCTAGTAACCCTAAATTTGCTTTGCGGAGAAGCTCTCTCACCGTGCTTGGACATTCCAAAACAATATATATATATATATATATATATATATATATATATATTGCTAATTTATCTATAGATAGATAGATAGATTTTTGTAAAACTTAGAAATTTTTGATTAACTATTTGATTAACTAAATTTTTGATTAACTACGATTTGAAAGCGAGTAGTAGCAACACTTTTCGAAATAAAGCAGATTTTTATCTCCAGCGTGTGAGACTGTTGCCATTCGGAAAAATGAGGACAAAAATTAGGGTTTTCAGAGTTTTTATTTAATATGTCTGATTTTAGCTAATCTTTTTTTGGAAAAAAAGTGGACATCGACCTTTCCCAATTATCCAGAAAAGAATTGTAGAAAGTTTGGGGACGATAGCTATAGTAGTGCATAAGTTAATATTAAACAAACACACAAACAGACGTTCTTCTCTACATAAATAAATATGGAATATCTTGTTTCTTCAAAACTTCAGCTCTTGCAAATTTGCTAAAACTTTAACATGCAGAATGCGTATCTTTGTGTAGTGGTACTAAAATAAAAATAGACTTATTTTGTGCCTAGACTTTAAAACATTTTAATCATATCACCGATCATAAACTCTACTACAGTTCGCCGCACTTTCATTTACATATTTAATAATCTCACTCCATTAGCAACAGGCCATGCTATATTTTACCTTCGGTTACAAGAAAAGCATGAAATAATTTATTTAATCTAAATAAAGCAAAACATATGGGGCTATCTGCTATCTTTTGTATGTATGTTTATATATTAGTATATTAGCACAATGAACACGTATGGTTATCTAGATAAAGGTGGACGTGGCGCTATACCGATTAACCGTATTGGTAGAGGGGTGGTGCCCACGTCCTCCGTCGCATGTCGCATATCTTGTTAGACTGAAATTATTACACTGAAGTTATTTATTTTTACTTTTGCAGAGGATATAAGATTCCGTGGAAGTTTTATGTGGGTTCGTTACACATAGGCAAACCGTGACAAAAAAAGAGCCTGCCAGTTCGCCAAAATTCGAATCAAAAGATGAATCTTCAGCAGTCTATTCTTAGGCTATAAATGAGCCAGCAAAAAATAAAGAGTACCACGTGACTGAATCTTGTTCAATAGTACTATGAGAACTTGTGTGAAATTACAATGCAAGACTACAATATGCATTATCATTATGAAGCAAATACTGTATTAACGTTTTACATTCGTTAACCTGTCAGATGTTGAAAAAAAAAATTCTTTAATAACTTATGAATTTAAACTAGAAAGAAATCACACAGTGTATGTTACACAAAATATATGATCTAAAATTGATACTTTTGATGATTTATTGCAGAGGAGGCTAATTTAACCAGGTCACTTCTTCCGAGTAATCCTATCTTCATAGCCAAACTCTTTCCGACATCTTCGTCCCTGAGGAAATTAACGGCTTTTATCGACTGTCGTCTGACCATATACATGTATGACCTTAATTCGATCATTTATAGCAGCCATTCAGTAATGGCAGCCAAATGTAACGAAATCCAATTAACTTAATTCCAGATATTTCAGAACATATCATTTGATTAAATATTATAAAACAAAAGAGGCAAGGTTTGCATATTTTTATTAAATGAAAACGTCATGTATGAACCTGTGTTCGAAGAAGAACAGAGAAACTAAAAAACATCATTTTCAAATTAAATGTAATTAGTTCATTAGTGCAGTTGTTCTCAAAATAAGGATCTGGATCCAATAGGCCCACCAGCGGCCGAGCGGTAAATTCGTTGAACATTGGTAGTTCGGTCCGAGGTTCGAATCCCGCGAACGGGCTGGCTGCATGGGTGTTTTCGTGGTTTTCCCCATGTGTAACGTGTATACGAGCCAGTTTCCCTTAGAAAGTCCTCCACGAAGGCATCCCTCCCCTTAGGCAGATAGCCCTCGAGGCTTTGCCGCAATTAAATAACCTAACCTAACCTAACCTGGATCCAATAATGAATTGAGAAAGGGTCGTGAACTTTGAATTACTCTTTGTGAGTGACGGAACCAAAAGTTTAAAAGCCATTAAATTAGTATATAATTTATATAGTAAAATATATTAACTCGTTTCCATATTTTAAACATTAGTATCAAATACAAATAAACATTTTGGGTAATATATCTATGGTAAGTAGTGATGTCTGTATTTGAGTTTAGCTTTTATGATGCATCATCATCATCATCAAGGTGGCTAAATATTTTCTTTTATATTTTTAGTTTGGTTAAATATTTATTTGGGCCGAAATTGTTGTCAAATGTTTTATTTCGAATTTTATCGCGAAAATATTTTCAGTGCAAAAATAGCATAATAAAATTATGAGTTTTCTCCAAGCCAATCACAAATGCCTCCAAAATAGTTTGGCTTCCTGTAAAGGTGGCCGCCTTAGAAAGGGGATTTTTAGTACTAGTACTTCTTGCCTTAGAAAGGGGATTTTTAGTACTAGTACTTCTTCATGATATCAGAAATACGGGTCGCTTTATAATGTGGACGTCTTAGGGACGTCATGTTCACCATGAAAGAGTTCACTTCACTTTATTACCTGCTGGGGTCACTAATAAATTGAATAATCTCTTATCTCATACCATGTTTGCGGAAATTATAACATACATATAGCGAAATAGTGTGAAACATTTCATTCAGTATAAATTTCTATTAAGATATAAATGAAATCGCTTCTATTAGATTATTGCATGCACTACCCAGCAGCTTACTCATATATTTGCGATTAAACGTATAACATTAAAAACCTGAGAGTTTCACATTTCATACTACGTCCAAAGGGGCGTTTTTTTCATTTACACACACATACACGTTTCGAGAGTATTTGAGCTAATGTCCTTCTGGACTAAAAATATTTAAAAACAGCATATCGTTAGAATTTCTGATGGACAGTATCGCGCGCTGAAGATAAGAATGCATTTTTTTTTTTTTTTCGTAGAATGTTACCACTGTTCGCTTTGAAATCGTTGAATTTTTTAATCAAACATTCGTTAATGTTTTACAAAATATGAAATAGATAATAAAACAAATTCAAAATTCGGGCTTCCAGGGGCCCATATTCGAGTGGAGGACTACGCTGTTAAAAATGTAATGGTTCTAGATGCCATTGTTTTTTCACAGTAAGAGAAACATACACGCATTCGTGCAGATTTTTCAGTACTTAATTTCTTTAAATGTTATATATGTATATAATATTTGAATTTAACAAAATGTCTCTATTCGTATAAAGCAAATTTAAAGTTAATTAAAATTTAAATTTTAAATTATGAAATTTTAATTGCATACAGATATTAATTATTTCTGCGAACTTATTTACAATAAAGAAAACCAAACTGTTAGGACTTGAAAAAGTAGTTACATTTTGAAAAAAAGAGAAAACAGAGGAACAATTGGTGGCGATAATATTTGGTGGCAACAATTTGAAAAGTGATTCAACGCAAAATGCCTTTTCGAGACTAATAGCCCTTGTAGGTTAACGTCTCTTTTGGCTAAAAAGAAGTATGAGCAATAATAATAAATAAAAAATAATGACTAATATGGAGAGGCAAACATTAAAAGAAGCAGAGATTTTATTAAATTTTAGGGATATTAGCTTTAATCATTATAAATGAAATGTGATCATGCGTTATATTCATTAAATAGTTTTATGTATTATAATCATTGATTACGAATGATTCGTAATAAAATCAAAAGTATTCTAACGCTTACGCATTTTTTTTTTTTTTTTTTCTTTTTCCAAAATGAAATCAAAGAAACTTTCAAACCCAATATAAGTCGAGGTTAGAAAACAATACACAAAAATAGTTTTATCTTTATCTGAGTACCAATCATTTGAATGGCAAATGAAGTTTAATGTCATATTATTTATACGATTTATAGCGCTCTGCTCTTCAAATCAATCTTGAATTTTCTGTACTTTCTAGTTAATTTCAAGAAGTTAGGTTTACACTGAATTTAAAAAAATGAGTGCATTTATTTCTAAATGTCAGAAATCCAAACTTCGCAAGTAATTTTCGTTATTTGCATATTGTATTTTAAAAACTAGGGATAGTAGGAAGTTTTTTTTTTTTTTTTTTTTTTTTTTTGGGATTAAAATTATCTAATGTTCTGACATGCTGCGAAAGAAATACAGTACTAAAAGAAAATGCAATGAACTTTCAAATCAATAACATTGAAATATGTTACTTTTATTTGCAGATAATTAAATCTGCATTTTGGATAAATAAAAATAAACTAGCGTTATTAAATTAGCGCACTTCATAATATAAATAACATATCATTAATGTAATGAAATCATATTGTAAGGTTTGTTTATGTTAACTAATCAGTTATTTTACGTTTTGTATCTTTACTGTCTTTTCTCTCTTGCCTTTTTCTGCCAGAATACAAATTAGTTCGAGAGTATTTACAGGGAGGCTCTAGATTGTAAGACAGAGCGTTCGGTGAAATTCTAGATTTAGTTTGCTAGATTGTAAGACAGAATTCTCCCTCTCGAGGCGACGTCACTAAGTTGCTAGATCAGATAAACTTTGTAATTCTCGGCCATGTATTATAATTGCCGATATTGAAACATCTGAACTGTGCATTTGCTGACTGTTACTTCCAATTATCTGGCCACAAGTGATTGCTTGATTTGTAAGAAGCAAGTGTGTCCTCTGTTCTTTAGTTTTAAATAAAAGTGCCTGTTATAAATTTTTCAAGTTTCAGTTGTTATGTTATACTTAGCGATAATGAACGAATTTGGTCACAATTTATTTGATTGCAAAATATACCGAATTTTATAATATAATATAATAACATTTTTGTACGAATTTTACACTATAATATCTATCTATACTATTAAAATTTGTGCGCGTCTGTCTGTCTGCTTGTTTATTTGTAACATTGTCAGGACTACTGTTCATTCTAATTGTCTTGAGAAACATCCATAATTCCTGAGTGGGAACAGGAAGCTTACATAAACTATATTCGTGTGCGCGTGCAAATCGACAAACAAGTAAGAAGAGTTAACTTTATTTCTCACAGTGTACAGGTGCTCCCGCACTTCGGGATACAACACTTTTGGTCTAAAACGTAAAAACTATTAACTAACTATTAACGCGAAGATTGCCCTTTTGAACCTGCGTAAGTAGTGACTTAGATGCAAATACTACAACAGGCCTATTATATTAGCAAGAACCAAGTTCTGGCCTAAAGACAGACACGAACTGACTGAAAAGCACGCGCGTAGCAGGGCAGCAGGAAGGCTCTCTCTCTCTCTCTCTTGGCTAGAAGCCACTTCTTAAATAACTTTTACAGTTTGCAAACTCATTAGCATAAAAATCTTACTCTCGCTTATTCTAGCCGAACATGGAAAATAAGAGAGGATAGCAAAGTTTATAATAAAATAAACGTTAGTAAAACTTAAAATCCTTATAACATAATCTCCTTCGTAACGGCAGGGAGTTGAGTTTCGTCCAGAGGTACCCCCCCCCCCCGGATTCCAAAAATTTGTAAGAAGCCGTTTCGACCATTCTCATCTTCGTACGATTTTAATCGGCAGAGATATGATAACTCTGAAAACTCTATATTGGCAACAAATATTTATTTACAAGTTGGCTCTCCTGCGAGTTGCGCGAGATATTAATTTTTTATTCTTGCGAGTTGTTGCGAGATATTAATTAAAAATCCTGAAAATGCTAATTTGGTAAGAAAAGAATATTTATGAATTGGTTATTTGCTTGAAAAACACGCTCATCTGGCAGACTTGCTCTCTAGTAATGTAATGTAATCATTTAATTTAATATGTTAATTAATCGTATTATCCTCACATGACTGGTGTATCAGAAGTCACATCAGAAGCTCAATAAAACGTTACCGCGATATAAACTCCTGCGATTGTATTTATTGCTTTGGTGATAAGCAAGCCTTCCACCCAGTCATGTGTTACTCTTCCGTTGTTTTTAAATACACTGAATTGGTTGTTTTACACTTATCAATATGTAAAAAATAACTTCTGTTGATGGGGATATTTTGGGGATACTTTCAGCAAATATCCAATGCAACCTTCAAAGTGATGAAAAAGGCTTTCGGCAATTAGTAGCACGTGTAGAATATTCGGGTGATATCAATGTATCTGGTAGTTCCAGATAGACGAGGAACGAGCTTGTTGGAAACATAAAATCTCTAAGCAAGTAGATATTCCGCAAAAATCTCAGTAAAAGCAATACCATGTTAAAAGCAACTTTTGGCATCAAGAATATTATCGAATATCGATTTTTCGACCGATGCTGACGTACTGTTTACATGACAACGCTGCCATCTACAGGACCTCTGGTTCCCAAATTTCAATCTAAAGCAGGAACTTTCTTCCTTACATATGAGTCATATTAATCTGACATCGCTTAATGTGACTTATGGATATTTCCCGAGCTTACAATAGAAAAATGTAAAACCACTATAATTGAATTCGTCTCAATTCTTTGAGACGAATTCCAGAAGTGCTTCGAAGGCTTCGCCAAGTGTTGGCAGAAGTTTATTATTGCGAAAGGATCTTGCATTAAAGATTGGTATGTTTTGATTGGTGTTAACTACGAACGTTCAGCCTTTTGACTTTTTGATCCTATAAAATATCATTTAGTCTTGTAGTCTATTTCGATAAGTAAGCTGTACTTAATACTAACCAAACAGCTTAAATTTCCAAGAGGACTGCAAGATTAAATTAATTAACAGTTAAGTCGTTCGATATTCTGTTGAGTGTTTCAGGGAAGTTCCATTATGCCTCATGAACCGGAAATCCTCAGTCTCAGTTTGCAAAGTTAAACAAATGAAGTAAGCTTTCAGACGAGGATAATTCTCTTCGTTTTCATATACCTATTAATTGAAATTTTCATAAGAGTCGTCTAGTTTTGTTATACATTTATGCGTGAATATAATTTTAACTATTTTTAAATAGATTCAAATACTTTAATTTGTATCTTTCTACGAGCATGAGAGCACGTTTTCGTGAGATGCTTTGGAATTTTCATACAATTAAAAATATTTAGGTATTTTAAAACTTTTAGGTCTTTATAGCTTCAGCTCAATATATCCATGATTCGGTTATTTTCATATAACTGAATAGAGACTTCATGAGGTGATAATATTTGACATCGGAGTACGCATCGTATTATATGGCAGCATTCCTATACTGTAGGAATGAATAAAATCTCATTAGCTGTCCTATTTTAAAATAGTGTTTGAGAAATAAAGTATGTTGGTACCCTTATATTCCTTCCATATTGAAAACGTCTGACAGTTTTCGCTAAAATATCAAAAAGATACTGAGTGTACTTCTAATTTTATACTCACAAGCAAATATAGAAAGTCATCTCAGATTAACTGAAATTAAAATTCCGTTACGTTGAGATGTATGCAAAATCTTCATAAGCAAAGAAGTCATATACATATATATTCAACTCCATATGTATATAATGACCTTTTGTACACATTAGAAATAAACTATCAACTTCGTAAAATGCTTGTGTTAAAGCAAAATTGGATATTTTAATACTAGATTTAGGACTAGAGTTTTAAGAAGCGAGGGAAAAGAAGAAATAGAAAAATAGGTAATTGGCTAATGCAGTTTTAATTAAGAGTACCTCTAATTACGGAAAAGTTATTCGGGAAAGAAAACTATACTTTTCTTCTAAGAAAATTATCTTACGGAATATTTCCTTGAAATAGTCTTGCTAAATAAAGTTCATAGGAATCATTTCGTCAGACTTTTCATATATCATTATAGCACCACCTGCCGGTTGTGAAGCGAAAGATTGATTATAAAGCAAGGACTTGCCATTTCTCTAGAAACTATTAAATAGTAGCTTAACTGTGAGCTTCTAATAAAACAGTAGTAATAATAGAGCATGAAGCTGCTTAGGTAGTAGAATACATAGCATAGCAAATTCAATTTTTTTTTTACTAATCGTCAAACAATAAAAGCTCGTGGCTCCCATGATAAATTTTTAAAGATAATGGCTCATATACTTAGCAATGAAATTAAATTAATAGAAATTTTTAAAAAATTATTCGAAAGTTTAAAACGATAATGACTTATACACTTGATAATCCAAATAAATTGACAGATTTCGTTACTTAGGAGCCCTACGCTTTAATTATTCGCTATATAAAATTTTAGATAAATTCTGTAAATACTTAATCTGGTATTATTTCCATTAAACAATTATACGATAAATTATTTTCACTTTGTGCATTAACTATCGTAGCTATTTTGAATAAAAGCTTGTTTTATAAAATCCATTTTTTAATTGTATTTTATTTTCCATTTTATTTCTTTTTAGTCTCAATTACACATTTATCAGTGACAAAACTTTTAGTCATTATTAAAGCTTAAGCAATAAATTATAAGAAAATTATGAAATAAATAAATAACTGCACGTCAAGAAATCGCTTTGAATATTCAGTTTCGAAAATTTGATTTAATAAGAATATGTTATTGCATCAAATCGAATGTTACGATGCTCATCGAATGGTACGATGAGCATTAAACGAATATCGCCAATTAAGTGAGCCAAAATAGCAAAATTTGTCATTAAATGCATCAAGATGGCAAACTCAAAGCAATTTCCCGCTAAAAATGCTTTTTGTTCTCCTCCGCTTCAGCCTGCAACACATATTTTTATAAGAAATGTTGAAAATCGCACAATTCATATTTTTATCATTCTTTTCTTTTTTTTTTTTTTTTTTTTTAAAGGGGCTAAAAGTTTGTTTTATAATCTGTGAAAATTTCAATACTTTATACCCGATATATTTTTTGATGTTAAAATTTTAAAATCATAAACATCAAATAACCGAAAGGATTGAGTGATTTTAAAAATCTCGCCAGAATTTCAGAAATTAAGTTATAATTTTCATTCAAGTTTCTTTTTTTTTCCAGGACATTTTTTCCACTTTTTTTGATAATGCAAAAAGCAGAATTTTGATATGTTTAGTTCTTTATTTTTTTCCGTTAAATTAAGAGTGAAAAAAGATATGAAAAGCGTGGATGTATAAAAATTAAACAGATTTAGATCTGATCCTAGAATACGGTACATACGGGATTTGACGACTTTTCGCCACTGGTGATTTATCAGATGGGTTCAAAATCACTTTGGTGCAGACGACAATTTTCAAAATAAAGGCCGATGCCATGACACCGTACACTAGGATTTTACCCAGATGTATTAAAGAGAAAAAAACCGAGAGATGATATTTTAGCAAATAACATTTATTCGTAGATTCCTAAAAGTGCGAATTTATGTTCGCGTTTCGAGCCTGGCTTTAAAGGTTTCACATTGGTAATGCAGTTTTTGAATTTGCATCGTATATAGAAAAGGATGGGTCTGTATCCGTGTATACATTTAAGATTCAATTTTGTGTGAAAAAAAGGATTTTTCGAAACGTTCTTAAAGCCAAAAGGACTTTTTGTGAAAAAGAACTACTTTTTAAGATTTAAACAAATTTCAGTTTCGTTTGAAAGAGAAACTTTTGCCAGGAAATCAATATTTTAAATATTTACATCTTTCAAACCCTGCATTATTCTCACTCTGGTCGACTGTCTTTCCTGGCTAAGAACTTCTTAAACCCCAAATGTTCTATGTTTCTCGGAGGGGAAAACAATAAAATCTGATGTAGCCAGCACATGACCTTCCCCCAGTTCTATGTTTTAAATAGCAACGTGCTTTAATTAAAGTGTCATTTCCGGATGATCATCTTCTAAACAAAATCTAGTAGTTTATTCCAACAAATAGATAGGCTTGTAATACGAAATTTTGGATTATACATAAATTTTGGCTATTAGTCTTAACCCTCAATTTTGTGCCGAATCATTTTTAAATAAAAGGATGTTGCCACTAAATGTTATCATTATGTATCATTTTTGAATAAATAATAATGCGAATATGAAAAATATATGGCAACACTTAGCCATACAGACTGTTGTGAATACTTAAGGGAAGCTCCTTTTTAATGTGTCATTTTATTAAGAAAACTCAACATTGGTATCATGAGCTAAAAGAAGATTTCAAAAAGTGTATTGGCTATACTTATACTGTAACACTGTATCCGGAATTCTAAATACACTAGTAAGCTCTCAATTCTCTAATGAATTGAATAATGCTTTAAATTAAAACTATCAATCAATTTACATTGCGAGAAACAAAAACAGAAAGGTTTCATATTTTAAATTACGTCCAAAGGGGCGTTTTTTTAGCATTTTGTGTGTTACATTTATTTATTAAATATCACCTTCTTCGCACTTAAACCATAATTCAGTTCAACAGGAATACCGCAGAATAGTTTTAAAATGAGCATGTCTTTAGAATTTCCAGTACAGAGACTTGCGCGCTGGAAATAAAAGTGTTTTTTTTTTTTTTTTTCTGAACAACGTTGCCATTGCTCGCATTGAAATCCTTCAGTTTGTTAAGCAAAAATTCGTTAAAGTTTTACAAAATATGAAATCGATAATAAAACAAATTTCAAATTTGGGCTTCCACATGCCCATATTCGTAGGAGGATTACGTCATTCAAAATTGGATGGCTCTATGTACCGTTGTTTTATCACGATGCGAGAAATATACATACATTTATATATATTTTTCATTATTTAATTTCTTCAAATATAATTCAGGGCTCTAATATTTGGTGGCAACAGTTTGAAACGTGAAACGGACATTTATAGTGAACCAACGCAAAATTGCAAAACGAAAACAATAGTCCTTTCAGGGACAAAGTCTAACTAAAAAAAGGGACTAAAAAAAGGGACAGTTCTATTATTTCCCGTTCTACTGGGCCGATTGACAAAATTCAACTTGCGTTTTTTTTTTTTTTTTTGTCTCGAAAGCACGACTTAAAATATGTATTACATTTATATTTAACATTGTTCTAGTATAGGTATTTTGACACAAAAATCGGACTTTTTCTGAAATGAAATGCCATTTTTTTTTTTTTTTTTTTTTTTTCCATATTTCGGTTCTACGACTCACATTATGCCAAACTGCCACGTTTTGTAAAATTCGCAAGAATGCGTTTTTAAGAAATTAGCTCTCAAAATTTTAGCTTCTCAATGTTAATTGAATTTGACTTCCTTTCATATTTCGAAATTTAGGTTCATTCGAAATAAAATTTGCGAATTTTTTTATTTTTAAAATTCGTATTTTTAAATAATTTTTATATATTTTTCGGAAAACATTTTGAATTAAAACCTGTAAAATTTTTGCCATTATATTAATGTAGATGCATTTCTAAGCACACCTTCAAAAATTTAAAGATTTTTATACAAAATTTCATGAGATATACATAAATTTACAATTTGGCGAGTCTTGAAATTTTACATATTTATTATAAGTGTTAAAAATTAAGAAGTTCACCAAGTGAATTATTGTTGGCGCAAACTGAAAAAAAAAAATGCGCCAACATAAATTTTTAAATTTCTCACCAAAAATCGCAAAATTTAAAAACTAGGCATAATTTGAGTCGTAGAATCGAAATATGGAAAGAATTGGTATGCTATTTCAGAAAACGTCCGATTTTCTGTCAAAATACCTACGTTTGAGCAATGCTATATATAAATCTAATATATATCCTAAGTCGCGCTTTCGATACATGGGAAACGTAATTTGAATTTCGCCAATTGGCACAGTAGAACGCTAGATATAAAACTATTTTTTCCCCCCTCAGTGTACCTGTCCTGTCCAACATGCCAACATACCTGTCCTGTCCAAAGACCAATTGTTTGTCACTCAAGTTGATTGCATAGATACTTTGAAAGCCATACTAACGATTGCTATGTCGAATGTTACAGAATAAATGTAAAAATATGGGACGAGAACTGAAATACCAACTTCACATTCCTTAAGTTACGAAACGGCCACACGTTGAACTTTACTAATATAGTACTTTTCAGAGGAAAAAACTAAATTATTGCAGTTACTTTTATAAGGTGTTTCTCCGGCTTTCTTGGCATGCCTTCGTGGTTTAGTGGTCTGCACGCTGGGACCGTATTCCAGAGGTCCGTGGTTCGATTCCCGGCGAAGGCGTTGCTCATTTTTCATCTCACCTGCTTTCAAAAATTGTCTAATATGTCTCTACAACATTTTCAAAAAGGTTTTGTAACCAGGAAAAACCTTTATACTCGCCCTAGATATAGAAGCCGTTTCTTCGCCCCGAAAGTTTCCTCCGAGAGTTTCTGTCACAGTTTGTTTCTAGTTCTCTGTGGTTATTAATTATTCATTTAATACTATCCATATTTTTATTTTTCATGCTTATTGCAACCTTTTCTCATTAAAAATTAATCAAAGGAAGAATTTTCTTAAATTGAATTAACTGTTTCCAATTAACTTTCAGAATCTTAAAGTAAAACGAGATGTTGCAGGTAAATTTTTAATAATATAGCGTTCTATAATAGTATCTTATTTCAAATCGCATTTAAAATTGAACATCTTAACAACTAAAATAATCACGGAATAACTTTTAGCGCTTTTAGCAAGACTTTAATTTATGTTTTTGTGCAATACTTAATTATTAACAGTTAGTTATTCTTATGTAGCTATTGAAAAGTGCAAATCTGAAATCACTTTTTGAATCTGAATTACAAAATAAGCAATTTTTTCTCATTGCAATCTTTTTTGCTTATCTCCTTGTAACTTGTAAAGTTCTTCATTTTCTTGCTAAAGAAAATCATATAACTACTTACGTTTCTTTCCACAGGTACTTTCATCAGCTCGTTCACTATCTTGTGCGGTTGCACCACCGAACACGGAGACAAGAGGCGATCTGTACTTTATAATTTATTAGCGGCTCTCCTGCAACTGCTTCTGGCTCCAATTATTGTGGGTTGGATCTGGAGTGTACTGTGGGGAATAACATTCGTCAATATCAGCGGTATGTAATTTCTCAATATTACTATTACATATTTATGCAGTAATATGACGATGCTGTGTTAACTTTTTTAATAAAAGTTACTAAACGTGTGTACGAAAAGAAGGGCGAAAATGGGTATAAAACGCTATAGTTTTTCATTATACAGAGAAACATATTCTGCTGAATGAATAAAAATATAGTAACACGTTTAATAAAATAGCATAGATAACCCAAGTTTATATAGTGTTCATAAAAGAAGTGTAAACCTTTACTTGAAAGAAAGCTACATAACACTTTTTTTTCCCTAAATTCTTTAATAGAAACTTATTTTACATATTTTGATAATATTTAATAGTATTTATATATTTAATAATTTCTTTGTTGATTGAAAAGCTGCATCAGCATGTTCGTTAACCTCATTGAAACAGCTTTAGTTTTAAAAAAAGTGTTAAGGAAATTTTCTCAAAGAAAGAAATCATAAAGGTATCTTCGTGTATAAGTGATGGCCGTTTCTAGCAGACAAATATCTCTATTATCGCGGGAAATGTTCATCTAAACAATAAGCGAGAAGGTGCATTATATATTCTTAAAGAATTTGGAATATCTTGAACTTGTTGAGTTATAAAGTTTTCCACTATTCTAAGATACATTATACAGTTATCGATGTTCTTGTCTTTTAAAATTTTTTCCGCAGTATTTTGAACTTCTTTACCTGTTGATCAAGAGAGTTTTTCTCCCTCCCTAAAGTCTGACACTCGTGCTAGTTTGCACTTTTTAAGTAAGTTGCTCTCTCCTTGTCCTTATACCACTACTTCTGACTTTTATATTTTGACATTTGTGATATACATTTACCATCATTCTAGCATCATATTTCACGAAATTCGCAGTTGCAATTTGGATCTGAAAGAAATTGGTACTTGCTATACTGTCTGAAACTTGTTACTTTCTGTATTTTTCTTAGTAATCCACAAAGTTGAATAGCCTGTATTACAGAGATACACCTAAAATACTGTACGTTTTTGCTCACAAGCTAGTACAAATATTCTACATTACTCTTAATTCTACCATAAAAAAAGATAAATATTCGTCTCTTTGCTTCAAATTTCGAAACGTAATCAAAATATCTTCTTCATGATCAGAGGGAGTTTTATAAAATGTATGTTCCAATATACATTTGTGTTCTAATATACATTAACATTTGGTAAGTGTTCCAATATACATTATCATTTGGTAAGTGTTCAGATATACATTATAATTTGGTAAGTGTTCCAATATACATTAGTTGTATTCTAATATACATTATTCATTTGGTCAATAAAATGCTTTATGGTTTATGAGTGAGTGTATGCATATATATTTAAGTATGGTGCTGCCAATTGCAACCAAAAAGGGAGGTACCCAACTACATGTTATATTAGTCCCATATATGAAAATTCAACCTTCTTAAGCTACTACTTAGTTTTTGAGTTATGCGAGATACATAGATACGTACGTACAGATGTCACAAAAAAAAAAAAAAAAAGCTCCGCTGAATCCATTTTAAATCCATTTTACAATCCGTTTTGGAAAAAAGGAGTCCTTTATTCTGCCCGTACGTCCAGATGTCACTCAGAAACATGTTCAAATGGATTCAAGAGCGGTCAAATGAATATTTTCTTCGAAATATGATACCCGACAATTTTTGCGATTACAATACTTTCTTTACTTCGTACAAGGAAGTAAAGAAGACAGTTTTCAATTAAGATATTTTTAAAATTTTTCAGTTTAGAAAGCATTAGATCATTTTTACACATTTTAAGAGTTCATAAAGGTATTGAAAACCTAAAACAATACTTTTTTTTTAGCTTTGCTACGAGATGCGATCTTCCACATGGCTATACAAAATACCAAATAAATGCTTGTATGTCCCACAGTTTCGCATACATATATGAATGCATCTTTTTCGATTTATTTTACTACATTTCTGTCGTTTATAACAAATTAATACACCTTTTTTCAATATCATGTATTTAATTTCTTGCATTAATCCTTCAATAAATGTTTAATAATAAATTGAAACTTTGTTTACCTGCCTTTGCTCGAAAAAAAAAGTTAAGACATAGTAAAAATAATACATTTATAAAAAATTGATACCACTTAAAAGATAAATTTAAGATCTTGTATCATGTGGAATGGCAATAGTTTTCACAGTGGGCATTATGACAGAAGATGCAACTGAACAAACAGAAAACTGTCATCCAACCTGGTAAGAAAAGGGGAAAAAATGTGGTATAGTATAGACTTTTCAAATGTTCAGTAAAGGAATAATAGCACAGGAACCAATGAATCATCAGTTTTTTCCTGTTTCGTGATTCCATGACCTTTATCTGTTATTGTTACTATTATCATTTGTATTATTATTTTCAGTCAGTCTTTTTGCATTTTATTAATTGGATTGGGTGTGATAATTAGGTATTATTCCTGTATTGTGCAGTGTTATAGCCAGAGATTTTGCCGCTCCTCACTGTACACCACAAAATCTATAAAATGTCAAAAGGATATATCGGGAAATGAGTAAAAATTATGCTTTTAGATCCGAAATAAAACTTTAAGTCCTTCAAAAACACTTCACTTTAAAACACTTCAAACACACATTTTGAAGTGTTATTTTATGGAGACATTAGGTTATTTCGAAATAGGAGACGTGAAAAATGAGATTTGCCATCGCCGGGACTCGAAACACGGATCTCTCAAATACGAGCTGAGTGTATTGACCGCTAAACCACGAAAGCATGCTAAGAAGCCGGTAAACATACCTTATATACACCCCTTTTTAGGATGGCTGGGGATTAGGGGACCCAATCGCCAAATCCTGGTGATGGAGAATCATCATCCACCACCTTTTTTAGTTAGGACACCACTGTAGAGACATTAGGTTATTTCGAAGCAAGAGACGTGAAAATTGATCAATACCCTCGCCGCGACTCAAACCACGGACCTCTCGATTACACTCCGAGCGGGCTTACCACTACAGTTTAAAAGCATGCTAAGAAGGCGAGAGAAATACCTCACAATTTTACTTGTTTTGTATAAAAATTTCCTCGTAAACATTCTATAAGTTCGTTTCATCACCCCAACTGTTTTTCTGTAAACTATACATGTACAGGTAGAAGTGAGTTGGATACTAAAATTTCACCAGTGGGTCGTACAGGTACAGTCCCGTTGCACTGACTGTGTAGTTCCTCCCCAATTTTGAGCCCGGGGGGGGCGATGCCATGGTCTCCCACTCCTCTTTTCTTACCATATAATGTACAATAGGATTTCTTAATTACTTTCCAAGGTACTCATTTTTAAGTCTTAATTAATACGACCGAACTTTTCGAACGGTTCGAACTTTGCGAACGAGCTGGCTACATGGGTGATTGTCATGATTTTATGAACCAGTTTCCTGTAAAACGTTTTTCACGAAGATTTCCTCCTTTTAGGTAGATATCCCTCGTGTACTTTGCCATAATCCAACAACCTAAGCTAACCTTAGGTTATAATTTATTTCTCCCACTTTCCTAGCGTCCTTTGTGGTGTAGTGGTTCTGCACGCTGGGCCGATATTTCAGAGGTCCGTGGTTCGATTCCCGGCAAAGGCGTTTGCTATTTTTCATCTTTTCTGGCTTCCAATTAACCTAATGGCTCTACAAGTAGCGCTCGAACTAAAAGGGTTGTGGATGATGATTCTTCGCACCCAGGATTTGGAGACTAGGTCCCCTAAAACCCTAGTCGCCCTTTAAAAAGGGGTGTATATAAGGTATTTCTCCCACTTTCCTAGCGTCCTTCGTGGTGTAGTGGTTCTGCACGCTGGGGCAATATTCCAGAGGTCCGTGGTTCGATTCCCGGCGAAGCCGTTTGCTATTTTTCTTCTTTTCTGGATTCCAATTAACCTAATGACTCTACAAGGTGTTTAGGTGTTAGGTAACTTAGGTGTTTCTAAACCGATTTATAGTCAGAAAAAATCTCCTGTCTAACATGTAATACTTAGAGCATTTGTGAGAAAATTTCATAGTAGTATTACAGTACTTGTAACTGCTTTTTAGAGACTGTACTTTAGAGTTAACTGAAAAAATTCAGATCGGCCATCCTTCTACTAAACTCTGACCTATGTCTCTTTCCGAGAAGAACTCCTCCTTGTTAATATCATCATGACCATATTTTAATTAACATTCATATTTTTGATTTAAAAGTTTCGATGTAATAAGAAACGAATAGCAAGGAATGAAGTTGTTGAGATTTCTTTCTAATTTCTTTGGATACTCTGACCATTGCCAGAACAATTGTCTCCTTGATTTAATTTCATGTGACATCTAGCGATTCTTCACCTCACCAATGATCAAGTGGATAAAATAGATTAATACTGGCACACCTGGTGTTAAATCCCAAGAAAATGGCTGGCCACATAAGCATTTTCGTGATATCTTATGTCCAACGTAAAGCCAGTAACATAGTCACGCATGCATGATATGAATATGAACCAATTCGAAGTTTTAAGCCTTTCATATAGAATTTTAAACTTGAGTATATAAAATAATGTAAATTATATAACTATGTCCTGAGCCACTATAATATCTTACAACGTTATTTGATGTATCTCTTAATGCTAGATATGAGGGAACGCGAGACAGTGCTCTTGGTAAAATGATGGTGTCTCCGTCTCTCGTTAACTATCAACTGTCATCCACGAAGTCATCCCTCCGCTTGTAAAATCAATACTTTTTTCGAAGCAGAAAACATGAAATATGTGCAATGCTGTTGATAGTATTCGAAATCCAGATCTTCTGATTGCTAGCCGGACGTATTTCAATTACTCTGAGAAGGCATGCATTAAGAAGGAAGAAAATACCTTACATGTTCCCCCACTCAAAAGATAACTAGGGAGGAGAGGGCCTAATAGCCAAATTCTGATTTTGACGAAGTATCGTCAATCGCCTTTTAGTTCGAACGCCACTGTGGAGTCATTAGGTTTTTCGAAACAGGAATCATGAAAAATGTGCAATGTCCTTGCCGGCATTAGAACTCCAGAGC
This sequence comes from Stegodyphus dumicola, assembly GCF_044657685.1. Classification (NCBI taxonomy): domain Eukaryota; kingdom Metazoa; phylum Arthropoda; class Arachnida; order Araneae; family Eresidae; genus Stegodyphus; species Stegodyphus dumicola. The sequence goes on from NC_140776.1 coordinate 46,057,991, forward strand.
TTTCGATATGAGCTAGGTGTGCTTCCAAGCACATCACGGAGAATAGCTTGAAGGAGAGAGAGAACACTTTATACCCTTAGGTAAATAAACGGAATGAGCTTTTCTGTAACCCAATAAATACCAATCCTTCTTTTATAACTAACCCTTCTAATATGTTTGGCATGAAAAATGCCGGCGAGGACAAGCCTCTACATGTATTATTACTAATTATATTTATTTCCATTTCTTAAATATTCTTTCATGGAGTTAAAAGAAACGAAATTATAATTCATCTGTTGATAAAGCCGTCGTAAGCGGCGAGTACGATTTTGCCTTACCTAATATTTATATATCAATAAGTTATTCATAGTTTAGATTTTTAGTAACTCCAATTAATTTTATAAATCGAAAGTTACATGTTCTTTTCACTGATAGAGATTTCCGTGCATAAAAATATTTAAATATAAAATGAAAGTTAAAGTTTTAGTAACATTTATCAAGTCATGAAAAGGAATCAGTCTCCAGAATTAATAGCAGTACTTTTAACTTTCCTGAAAAATGTTTTTAAATTTTTTTCTATGTTGATTTTTTTTTCCCCTTTAGTTTATTATACTGTATTATTACTAACTATTTTGTGATTTGCATTAACGTTTGTTGATGTAAAACTTATTTTTATGTTTTGTAATTTCAGTTTCGAAAGCTGTTGAAGAACCCAACTCAAGTGCGATGCTGTAACTGAAACTTTTCCGTTAATACGTGATCCCATGGAACAAATACACCAAAGTCTAAAATCTTTCTTCTCTTTTCACCTGCACACCGTGGTGGAAGTTTAGCACGCCAGAACAAACTACTCCTAGTATTGCAGAAGAGGGAGGTGTTTTGGGAAGCCTCTGACGTGTTCACTTCGTAAAAAGCTAAAAAGACGAAGAGACAAATATAGCTGTTTTAAAATCTGAGGAGTGTTCTACCATTGTTCTTGTTACCTTTTATTATATTTTCAAGTCTGATAAATGTATACTCATCATACACATTTAAAGCACAATGTCCCGATATTAGAATAAAAAAGTGCCATCTTGTCAGCATTATATTGAGCAAACAAATCATTAACTTTAATCTGTGAAAATAGTTTGAAATAAACTGCATATGTAGTCTTTCCTGTTTTCGTAAATAAAAGTTCATCACCGTAATGTGAAGTACAAACTGCGTGAATGAAAACTTTTACAAAACTGAAGATGCGTCTGATCTAATGAAGAATTGCCAGCATTATTTGAATGATTAAAATATGTTGAATTAAAACTCTAATGATACGCTGGCAAAATATAAGAAACTGATAATTTGACTTCCCATTTCACTGAACGTACGTCAACTGAAACATTTTTTATAATCCACTTGAGTGTATCAAATTTTGAATTAGTATCTCACTTTAAAAAAAAAATACTTAACTGAAGAAAAGGTATTTGTGATTTATTTCTGGACTATAGTTTTATGTCCAGAAATAAATCACAAATACCTTTTCTTCAGTCTTTGTGAAGCCCAATTAACATTATTTTCTGCTTTAAAGGGGCGAAACTTTCTTTTGAAATGACGAAAGAACCACGTCTTTTAGAATTAAATGCAAATAAATTTGCATTTTTTTAAAACATTTTATCCCTGAGGCCTATTAAAGATCTGTAATCTCCATAAGAAAGGAAGATTTAAATTAACTTTCTTTCGATGTTAAATGGAATGTTAGCGTGCAAGTCTTCTTGTCGTATAATATGGAAATGGTAAAAACCGACAACGTATTTTATGTTGCAAGAATTCGCTGTGAGATATCTTGCATCATATGTTACTGAATATTTATATGAATGTTAAGAAAGACAGTAAGTTAATTAAATGAATGTTGAACGAGTTTCGACAATTGCAAAACAATGTTGCTTTCTGCCTAACGTGCTTGAATTTGCATAAAGAATATAATTACAAGACATTACTTATTGAAATCGTATCCATCATTTCCAGAGTACTATTTTTATCTTTAATAGTACTTAGAATAAACTTTGGAAGTTAAAGACGGAACTTTTCACTTGATATAAAGCGTATATATATTTAATACAGCTTTAAAATGCAGTTTTATTGGGTGTCTAACTTACTTGCTCGGAATTTTTAAACAATTTATTTTTAATTGTTAGTTTGCATCGGATAGTGGCACTCAACTACTAAGCATTTATTTATTTCTTGTGACTATATACTACTTACTGAATATAACACTTCTTGTATTGAATCAGGTTTTGTCGACCACAAAATACTTAACTGCAGCTCTATCAAAATGTAACAATATTATATAAACTGTTTGAAGAGATGCATTCATTACACGTAAACTAGTGATTGTTTAGAGTTACAGCAAAAGAAGCATTTAAACCATTAACTGGTTCCAGATGTCATGAAACTGGGAATAAAAGAAATAAATATTTGAATATATTTATTGTAGGTGAACATTACCCTATTTTTAGAAAGCCCTGGTTAGTTTGTAAGAATACAAATACTTTGAATAACGTTTATGTAAAATTGTACATTTTATTTTCCTGCAAATATTTTGAAATTTTGTCATCAAATGAAATTTGGAGAAATAATTACAAATAAATTTTGCATTATATTTTTATGAAAATATTTTGAGAAATTACAGATCAATGAAATTTATATAAATAGTTATGTGATTTAGACAAAAATGGTCATGCAAGTAAGTAATCATTTTGAATAAAATTGAAGTCCTATAGTCTTAATTGCAAAGAGTTTTATGTATTTCTGTTCTCTTTCATATCATTGAATAATTAACATGACTTCTTTTAAGGATGTTTAATGACAGTTATTTCATTTATTCTGATAGCATAGTAAATCGTAATTATTCAGAATTATTATTTCTGGAAAATCATTCTTTTTTTTTTTACTTTTAACTTAACTTTTTTTTAAATTTTAATTATGTGCCATTTTTATAAAATATATTTATTAACATTGTCACGTTATTAAATTAGCAGGATAATATTTTCCATACTGGCCCGAATATAAAACGGAACTGTATATAAGATGCACATGCATTTTTGTCAATGTCGTAAGAGTAGTATTTAGTACACCGTTAATGATTGTAAGACAGCTGCACATTTATAAACTTTAAATGTGGAAGATTTGACCTAAATATAAAATAATATATAAATAATATGATCCTAGATTTTCTTTAGAACAGTTTAAAAGGAAAAGAAAATGCTTGAATGTAAGACAATTTCCCATCTATGAACATGCTCATTTCTACTGAATATTAAATAATGGTTTTACATACTGCATTTCTTCATAGAACTCTAAATATATTTTCTTCCGATATAAAAGATAAATGATAAACTATTTCAGTGGATTTTTTCTGCTACAACTTGTCTGTAAAAATGAAGGTGACTTTTATAGCAGCATTTGAGAGAAAAAAGACCGCATTGTATTCGGGCCAAACGACATATACAGAGTGTTTTAATGGAACAAGCTTTAAGCCATCATAAAACACACTGAAGCATATAATTTCTACCTTGGAGTACATGGTCGCGCCTTAAGCGGTTGTTTATTATACGGCGCTTTCATTTCCCACACACGCCGTTTTTCCACACGCCTCTACCATTCTCTCGTAGAACGCTTAAGTTTCAGTCTTAATTGTGTCCTGCACCTTCGAAGATCTTGTTTACACTCTGAATAAGATATGTAACTAAACCGTTTATAACCGTTTAGGTATGTAACTAAACCGTTTGTAAACCGTTTAGAGGCATTCCTTAGCGACTTGACACGTATCAGTATACGAACGAAAATGCAGAAGTTCCTTCTTCATCATTTGTATTTGTTGTTCATCATTTGTTTATCATTCCGAAAAATGCAAGGTATGGAGTATTTTCAGCACCTAATCGCTTATCGTGCGACCATGCACTTGTCCTATTAGTTCTGAAACGCCTTGTTTATATTATACAAGACCTGAAACAGCAGTATTTCTCTTTTCAAAGGAAAAGAATCTTAAAATGCAAAGGTTAGAAACACTTTGTTTTAGGTCCTAAATCATAATCAGTTTTATAATAAAAATTTGCAAAATATCATTCAACCAACAAAATGTGTTCAATTAGAAACGATCAACTGGTAGAAACAAACTGCATATTTTTACGCTGTTGTTTGGAAAGAGAATATTTGATAGTAATTGACAAAATATTGTTAGTAATGAGTGGAAAATGAAACAAAAATAAACCAATCATACTGGTATCACAAAAAATGATAATTCTCTAAATTTCATTAATCCAATCTTTTTTGTAACAAAAAAAATATAGTCTAACTTGCTTTCGGCTTAGAAAATATTTGAATGAGAGTTCTGATTTTTAATAAATGAGATTTAATTATATTTCTATTTGATAATAATTAATATTATTTTGTTCTGTGGCGTAGGATATACTATATAAATTATCGTCTGAATAGTTTTGAAGGATTAAGTCGCATTAACAGCATTTTTATCATTATATTCTTTGCACTAAAAGTATTTGATATTTTTGTCATTTTTGAAAACATATGAATTTTTAATATCTTTTCGTAAAATCTAATTCTTTAATTTTGGAACAATAATTAAAATTATTTAATATAAATTATTACTTTGCAATAATAACTTCTGTTAAATAATTTTATTTACAAATTACTTTCAAGACTGATGAATAAATGCAGGCAAAATGTCTCTTATTTCTTTCAGCTTTCTTTTGAATTTGAAATTCGATTTTGATAATGAAATAAAAAATCATGATCGAGCAACGTCAAAATTCTTTTCTGTTTTCCATTTTTTTCTACATTGGAAAAAAAGCGACAAAGGATTTCTCAAAGACTTCGTGTCTGATGGCTTTTTTTCATTCTGGTTTTTTAATCTCTCAGATTGAACTAAAATCTTAACTCTAAATAGCATCTGTAGACATTAAAACAAACTCTACTTAGTGCAGTTAGAATCCAAAGACCTCCAAACTCTCAGTAGCCGTTTGATAACGTGTAACGAAAGTAAGAATGTTGCAATAAAGTTTTCATTGTCCTCTTGTTTTCATTCCAATACCTCTTGTGAGATAAGAACTTTGAAAACTCTTAAATCTAATTTAATGTAAATCTGGTGATTTTTAAAATTTATTTTTAAATAAAAATTAAACTAAAAAGAGTGTAATTTTAATTTTTGTATAAATATTAAAATAATACTTCATGAAATTGGTAATACAGTTGATATGAACACACATGATGAAAGTAAAGAGGCACAGTAACTGATTAATTTTTATGTGTTTCATATTTTCTAGAAATATGTATGCAAATTTTTACTGACAACTTTTGTCAATTACTATGAAAAGTTGCAAGTTCAAAAATGGTTTATATACATCTCACATATTTATATCTACAAGTTTTCAGTTGTAGCACCTACAAAGTGCTTATAAGTATGCAAATGCACTAACCATAGCACTAGTGTAGTGATGTATATTTGCATATTTTCCCTTGCTCTTCGATATCCTATTTACTACTATAAAATGTATAGATCTCATGTTTTATTAAACCCTTATTCGGATACTAATGAATTTAATGATTCATATTTACTTTTGTTTTGTAATTCTCCAATAAAGAAGAAAAATGGGAGAGATTACTATTTTGTGCAGTAATGCAGAGAATATTTGATATTTATTTTTAAAATATGCAAAAATGCTGCAAATTATGTAACAGCCGAAAGTGGTACATAAATTACATATTTTTATTAGAACAGACATATATTTTTAACTTTTGCACATTGGTCAAATAATGATCAATGATTACATATTTATTCTTGTAAATATGCTTCATAAAACTATTTTTCTGAAGTAATCAATTTAGGTTTTCTTTGAAAATGAATTATTGTATTATAAAATTGCTTTCTAAAACCAATGTTGATTATGAATATATTAAACCTTATGCATTTTTTTATTACAAGTATTATCGATCTGCAAAACTTCCATTGTATAATTCTTTTTTTTTTTTTTTTTTTTCTTTTCTCGGCCCAAATAATAATAAAAGAACTCTTTCAATATATCCATGTTTACATTTTTAAACAGTAGTTTACATGAATTCGGAAGAATATGAAAAAATGTATGCGATGTTTAACATATAGAGTCTTTCTTTTCTTCTAAATATGCACTCACGACAGCTTGAAAAATGTGTTTGTATTTATAAAATTACTTATTTATTTATATTAAAAAATTATCATTTATTATAAAATTTACCTGTATTTATAAAAACAATTATCAACAGCCTTCCTATAAATTTAATCTTTTAATCATTATAGAAATATTTATTTGAATAATATAATTTTTTGCTCCAGAAAGGCCTTCCCGAAATCTGATTTAAACTGGAAAACATTTTTCTTTGAATAAAGTAAGTAAATTAAAATAAATAAAGCTTACTATTTTCCTTAATATTTAGAGTATACATCTAGTGTCATTATTCTTAGTACAGAATCATATAGCAGTTCGTATATTCGTTCCAGTGAAATCCTAAAGTGAAAATAAAACCAACCGTCGATGTTATTATATTCATATCGCATGCAGCATACACAATATTTAAGAAATTTTAAAAAATGTAAACTGTAAAACTTTGATAGTAAATGTAGTTTTAATATGTACGCAGTGCTAATTAGTTTATTGCATAAAAAATACAAATTTTATAAATATTAAAAATGGATACGTTGTACATTTGCATTTTTTCTACATATTCAGCGCTGTTAATAAATTAGAAGTTATTATAAATAATATACTGAACAAAAAAGAAGAAAATTATTAAGCATTAATACGGTATGATTATGAAACAAAATTCATGATACAAGTTAAGTTCACCACTAAATAATCTCTTTTCATGTGATTTCAAAAATAATATGAGTGCTACCGAATAAGGGTTTATTATTTTCCTACACTTGTGAATACGAATCTCTATTTTGTAATTTATGAATGCTGAATGTTTATTTATATACACTTCCGCACATTTGCCAAACCATGTATAAATAAACTCTCACTAAGTAAAACTTTGTTTGCGTCATTTCTTTCACAAAATAAAACACAACAATATATATCCACTGTCATTAGTATGCTTATTAAAATGCATGTACGAATAATATTTGAATAACATATTTTAAAGTTTTTACTTGTACACGATCGTAACAATCAGTAGGTTTACTTGATCTGTTCTATCCTATTTAATAAGTGGAATGGCTGAGGCCATGGAATACTGATAACTTCATATTTCAATCAGTAAATAGAGCTCGATGACTACATGGATTTTTTGTGATCTCGATATTTTCGAGTAAACAGAAACCAATACTGTTCCTAAAATGCTTCGCATGAAAATAATCCTCATAAAAATTTCATTTAGTTCTTTCATTTACATTGCTGGCCACTAAAACTGCTGCACCAGGAAGGAAAGTAACTAGCAGAACCATATTTGCTATAAATATATAGTAAAACGGGAGGAAAATATAAAAAAATTTGAGGTGGCTTGGAGTACACAGGGGACAGAATTAAGTGCACACAGTTGTCATCTCAGACAGCTGTGTGCACTTAATTCTGTCCAGTGCAATTAATGTCTGTCTAATCGGCTACAATCCGAATGGGTATCAGATGGAACCGAGCTTGGATGACAGATACGGATATTTTATTCCATGTGGCTTCAGCTGTGCACAAGAGTCGAATGGTGGCGAGCAAGTCGCTCGGCAATCCGTGACCAGATTCCCTCAGTGAGTGAGAGATCTGGAGAATGTGCTGGTTAGAGCAACAGTCCAGCACCTTCTGTTATCAAGGAAGGTTAGGAAAGCATGGGTAACACGCGGCCGTAAAATACATTGTTCAAAGATGGCGTCACGCAGGCTTGAAAGATAGGCGCAACAACTTGCTTAACTTGTTAAAAATGTAACGGTACCTATGTACATCACGGGTATATGAAAAAGACGTGACCAGGACCATACCAGCACGCCAGATGCTGGCTCCGTATGATGATGACAAACGGAAGGCGGTAACGCTCGTTCTTCTACGTTAGCAACGTGCCTCCACAGACGAATACATCGATCATGATGCTGACGTAGAACCAGGGTTCCTATGAAAAGATGAACTGGTGTCCCTCCTGAATCCAGTGTAGTCAATCGTCGAAGCACTGTAGACACGGACTTATCTGTGTTTCAGCATCGAGGGAAGGTGCGACAATGTCACAGGGCTGACAGTCCGTGGTGCTGTAAATGTCGTGACACTATCCGTGCAGATACTTGTCTTCCTGCATACGAGTCAAGTTCTTGGCTCAGCGTAGGTAGCGTGGCTATACAATCCCACAACACAGAAAAGAAAACACGCGTATTCTCTCGGGCGTTATTGTCCCTGTGCCGCTGGTATCTTGTATGGCCCTTCTGGAGCCATCGACTTCATTATTCGCCTGACAGTCATCGGATTCCGACCAAAACGAGCAGTAATGTCATAGAACGGTAAACAGCATTCTCGATATGCGACGATACTGCCACGATTGAAGTAGGAGTTTCTCTCTTGCACAAGGCATACCACGAGCCACGAGCTTTTCACAAACAATCAACGTTCCGTTGCAATTTCCAAATGAAAATCCCCTTGTGCAGTCTTCGTATTTAGATACAATATATATGGTGCTACTTATTCTTGCTTTCAGTGCATGCGAGTGGAATGCTAATCATTTGTATAATCCAACATGTAGGATCTTTAATGCAGATTTGATATTTGTTGCATGCCGCCTTCATGGTAGAGCAATTTTAATTGCTAGTAGGGTATTTCGTCCGAAAAAAAAGTCGACGGTAAGATTATCAAGTGCGAAATGAGAAGTAGGACTGCTTGACAGCTTTAATCATATTGGCAGAAGTTCGCAGTCAGAAAGTGTTAAACTCTTCTGTTTTTCTTCTATTACTTATTTATCCTCGAGTAAAATTTTCCTTATTGTTTATAGCATTCTATTATCATTAGTGACGCTTTAATGATTTTAAATTTTTTCATCAATGTGCTAGAAAACTAATGATTTTTGTTTCTACCATCGCTTGTAGTACATTATACCCTATATTCAGAGCAGTTTTAAATACGACGGTGATGCCACAGTAAATCAGTTAGTCAAGTGATGCAGTTGAGATTCCTGCTTTAGACATCTATCGAGATTTACATTTCACCATATGAGTTTTCTTGTGATCTGATATACTTTTGCACGTTAAAAATAAATGTATCTGCCTTATATTCGTTGTTTTTCTTGGAATATTTTACCTTGCTATATGAGCTATGATTTCTTCCAATAAGATGTCAATTTCTTCCTGTTCATCTGGCGCAGTGAGTAACTCTTTGAAATTCAGACCCTTTGCTAACTTGTATCCTTAAAATACCGAACCGCCCGAAATAGTTTTCCAGTTTCACAACAATTTCCTCTCCTCCCCGTCCATTAACGCAGAAAATAGGTGTGAAGATTTCCAATGACATCCTTTGTACTTTCTAATAAAGATTCCATTAGCCTTTGAACCCGTTCTTTATAAAACTATTCTGAAGGTCAGACCAACAAGCTTTTCTGGCTGTTATGATCACGACTGAGATTTTGTTTATTTCCATTGTTTTTATAGAAAGGAATAAATTGGTTAAAAATAAATATAATCCTTAAATTTTTAAACTGCTGTTATTGCTGTTTAAAGCTTAAAGCACACTGTACGTACCACAAAAGAATCAAGAACGAAATGTCACGATCAACCAAAAGATAAGAAACCTCTTAGGACAAGCTGTCTGCAGTAAACTGATACAATGCATTTGGGGAAACTGCACCTGCTACTGCATATCTTAGGGAGAGGGAAGAAAACAAGATTACAATCTCGGACGGTTCTGGTTGTTTCAATGTAGGGCCGTGTGGGGCGGATGGGATGTGAAGGAGTTAAAAATAGTCAGGGGAAACCCACAGAGTGAAGCCGCATATAGCAAAAGTGCTACATTTAGTGTTCTTCTAGAGCTTCTTAACAAGCCTGCACAAAGTTACTTCGCGTGCTTACAAAATTAAGTTTCTAAGTTGACATTTGCATTTTAACTTTGCCGTTTGCATTTGTTCTTATTTTTTTTTAAATCTCCAATTGCTATTTAGTATTTAGCCCTATTTTAGATATTATTTTTACTGCTTTATTAGTCACTTTGTTAATGGCTTTATATTGCACTGTACTCATTTATTGTTCATGTTGTGGATGTCTTTTGTAACCACCTATCCATAACTCTGTAAATATGTAACTGAAATTGTTCTTCTCACCCGCAATGCACCCTTCTTCCATCACTGCACTATCGTCTTCTTCCAGCATTTGTTTGCACTGCCCGCAGCAGTCGTCTTGAGCACAATATGTATATATAAGTGTGTTATTTTGATCAAGTTATTTCCGTCAGCGGGGCTACCTGGCCGACATGCTAACTATCCAGTGGACCGGCTGCCTCGCTGTCGGTGGAAAGAAAGAAAGTTGATATCAGTTAGTTTTGTACCTCCAGCTATACCTCCAACTGCAAAGTTGTTTGAATTAATCTGTATTTGAAAATAAAGAAGATGCTCACTATGTATATATCAATCTGTTTGAACTTAAAACAGTTAAGGAATTGCATAAAACAGCTTCATGAAATGTTTGTTCCTACACTCTTTATTAACAGACAAAATGCTATATTTCTGAAAACATGCAACCCTTTCTTTTTTCAGTAGCAAGCGCACGTAGCATTACGATTCCTTAAAAGAAAAAAAAATCCGCATACTAATCAAAACCAACAGAATATATGACCCTCGGATTTCAAAGCTTCATGAATTACTATCATACCGTGATGGTAATGTGAGAGCAACCACTCGGGGTTGCCAGACTAACACATTTTCTTAAAATTTTGGGTTGTCTGTTTCGGCGGCATAGCGGCTTTGCCGGTGATTGCCATCAAGGTTGGGCGGATAATGCAATAGTACCCACGAGTTCCGTAAAGATTATGTTAGTGGTCCATCGATCCCCGAGGTTGAGACTAAATAAAAATTCGAAAAGAAAGGTATAAAGCATTCATACTAGCCCACTAGTGTTTATTAACTAAAAAAATATAAAGGTATATTTAGTTATAGATTTGTTTTAAAATTTAACGTGTGGTTATTCTATGCCGAAGAGAATGCCGGGAAATTCTGTTCAAAACTAAACATATTTCTAGTGGATAATGAATTGAATTTATAATGAAACACCTTTTTAAATCGAAGAAAACTGTAAAAGAGTATTTCGCAGAAGAAAAAACTAAGTATAACAGAATAAAACTCCGTTCAAGTATTAAGATGAAACAGAAGACTTACCAGTTAAGGAAATGGAACAGCCTATCGACACGTCAACAGATTCGACGCAAAATCCAACTTAAACAAAAGCAGGTCTTAATATACAGTATACGATAGTAAGCTAAGTACGTTAAAGTAAGCTCTCGTTAAATAGCACACGTTGAAACTTGTTTCTATTTGTTGTGAATTTCTTTGTTATCACAAGCACATAAGAAGTAAGCAAAGAAAATAGAATATACTTAAATTTAATAAAATTAAAACCTAATTTCCAACATTCATTTATTGAGATAATCTAACAAACATAATACATAACGGCAATAGAATATACTTAAATTTAATAAAAAATAAAATCTGATTTCTAACATTCATTTATTGAGATAATCTAATAAACATACATAACGGCAATATTTAAAACAAAAACAGCGAATTACACAGTGTTTGGAAGAACGGATACCAAACGAAAAGTAATAAAACTGCAATTTGCAATCAATAAAAAAAAATTAGTGTTTTTTAATATTACACAATTAAATATCACGTAATTATAGATTACAATATTTCATAGAAATGCTAATGTTTCCTTAACACTAGTTTTTCGATCATACATTTCATACACTGTTTAAAATCATTAACCTTTCCTGCATACTGTACAAAAAAAACAATATACTATAGAATGTGCATTATTATTAATTTTAATAATTAATTAATTGCTTATATTATATATATATCTAATTCATCTTCAGCAGTCTTATTAAGTACTGGTACCAGTCCAATAATTTCTTTGTATTATGAAAGTCATGAACATACCATAACAGCTTGAATTGTTGTTCCTTCTGTATTGATTACATTGTCAGCAAAACCAGAAAGTGACTTACCGTTGTATGTTATTTTTGGTTTTATATGAATTAATTCTGAAAGCCAACATTTCAATATGAACGATTAATACGATTAATAATCAATCGATTAATATGAATGATATGCGATATAGCATTTAGGAAGTTATAACCGAAGTACAAAGCTAGTAAGCTTATCCAAATATTGCAGCGCTGGAACCACAGTGATCGGAGAGAGACAGTATTTCCACAGAGACACTATTTCACGAACCATACACTGTTTCACGAACACTATATTCCACAGACCACTCTAGACCACAGAAATACTATTTCACGAACACTAGTTTCAGGATTAGCATTGTAGCATTTCTTGTAGAGCAGATATTCACACACAAAATAAGCACAAATTCAGCATTCTCATAATCATTTCACTCGCTGAAGGCAGTTGAAGTAACTAAATACAGAACAATGAGAAGATTCACCATGCGTTCTTTGATTGACAGTGCATTACATTTACTTTTAATATAAGCGATATTATTTATATCAGTCATTGCTTGATTAAATTTCAAACATGAAGTAAGTCTTTCGAACGCCTTACACATGGCATCTCTTGAAAGAACTGCTAGAATCTGAATTAATTGCTCAGATGTTTGAATTTGGCAGCTAGTCAAAGCGCGCAAATCTCGAGATGTTCTTTTATATAAGCCTCCAGTAAATAAAGTACAAGTCTGCTTCTCCTTCGATGAATTTTCCGCCATATATATTGGACAGCCGTGAATTCGTCCTTACTTCAAAAATAAGAAATAAAGTCCTATTACAGTAGAGAAATAATTGCTAACATGTGATTTGCACTGATTTCTGAAAGATGATTTTTTAAAGTATATAAAATGCATAACTTAATGACTTACTTTATAGATTAGTTTCGTTTTAAAATTTTTTGCTATAATATTTATAAAAATATTTTAAGTATTAATTATTTTAACAGAATTTTAATCAATTATTTAGCACGTATTTTTAATACTAATTAAATTTAATAAATCAAAAGTATTTATATTAAATTTACATTTCATTAGAGGAATGTGCTTCAGATTAATATATTTAGATGAAATAAAGTAATGAAACATTGCAAAGTAAATCTTATGCGGACTTCAGATTCATGAAAGGGCAGATTTAGTCTCTTTTCATTCTAAAAATAATGCTGATGAACTAAAAAAAAAATTCTAAAACGACCACGTCTAAAAGCAGTCATATCATGACGTTTGCAGCGATGTCGATAAATGGCCAAGATGCAACGGCAAATATTTTGCGTCTTCGCAAAGTTGTGAAAACGACCACTTTGCAACCTCTCTGACCAGTTTGCAACGTCGTGTGCTACTTGGGAAAGGTTTCGTTGTAGATTCATCTAGAATACCTAAAATTTATTCCCACAGCTTTAAAACATGTTAATGTCCTTCCGAAAAACATATTTAAATGAAAAATCTTTTTCAATATATGTGGCAATAAAAAATATATTAAAATTAAATTAAATACTCAATATGAAATATAACTGCAGATAACATAATAGAGCTACACTTTGACAGTTTGCGTAAAAAAAAAATTAGAGCACACCTCAGTTATTAAATGTAAGAGCAGGTGACACCTGGAACCCGAGTTAATGCTATTAATGAGTAAATTACATTAATTTTACATTAAAATATTTTACTTAAAATACAAAAATACACTACTTCCCTTTAATTTCTCTTTACACAAAGTACCTATAACATATAGATCTACTTTAAGTGTTATTTGAAGATATATTTTTCTAACGATGTGGTCGGGTTCCGAGGGAAAAAAAAAAAAAAAAAAAACCTCATGGTTCTAAGTGTTCTGTGAAGTCAACAAAAGTTTGTGAATGAGATTTCCTTCCAAAACTCCACTGGATTATGTAAATGTCCTGGATTATGTAAATGAGATTATTATACTCTTGGATTATGTGAATAAGATCCACTTTTCCTCCACATGATTATGAGAATGAGATATCCTTTTAAAAACAAACAAAACCTTAATACGTTTTACGACAACCCGGATAATAATTCTCGTTCTTTAATCTATTAACAATAGAATTTTTTCTAAACATATATTTCATTTCATGCAACATTCCGTTGTTCAATTTGTGTGCGACCCATGAGAATGATCCCACATTTCTAGATCAAACTTTTCAGTCAATTTTCGTTGTAGGAAATCAAGCGCTTTATATTTTATTTTTATATAATGAGTGTAAATATTTCTAAGCATAACTAACTGTAGTTACCGGAGGATAGTATAAACGTTCGATTTTGTAATTTTGACTATGTTAATTTCTAAAATTAAAAACCCCAAAACATGAATATGTACTTTAAAATAATCGTTAAGATACTGCGTGAATAATATCAACTAAAGTATTTTCATAAGCTGGAACTATATGTCTACGACCAACGGTTGCGAAAATAAAAGTCGCAAAAGGTGTATTTGTGTGGATTATATGTATAATTTCATGATACAAAGTAGTTTGATTCTGTTTCCAATCCCAGCAAATGGAGTGACGGCTTGGGTGTTTTCTTAGCTTCCTAATGTGTAAATAAACAGGAAAGAAGTGCGAAAAGGACTGATCTGGGACACTTCTCCCCGAACAGTGTACCAAATCAGTCCTTCCTTTTCACACGCCTCTTAAACTTTCACGAAAATAGATAAATTTTCAGCACTTTTCAAAATTCAATATTTTTATGGAAATCTCAAATTTTCATGAAAATATTTGAATTTTAATCATTTTTAGAGATTTAATATTTTTATGAAATTATATAAATTTTCGCGAAAATATATAAATTTTCATCATTTTTCAAATATCTTCAAAATTCAGTACTTTCATGAATGTATATAAATTTTTGTCACTTTTCAAATGTCATCAAAATTCAATTCCCCTGCAGCAGGGGGTCGCAAAAATTTTAGCAGTTTTCATATTTCTTTAACTTATTATAATAATTTTAAAATTTCCAAATATTTTTACACAATGTATCTGAAAATGGATAAAGATAAGACAAAGAAAAAAAGGAAAACGTTTCGACGCATTCTTTTTATAATATAAATGTTCATTTTCTTTGCTTTGCACGTTTCATCTGTCATTTCATCTGTTGCTTATTTAAAATTTTCACGTTGTTCTGTGTCTTAAAATTAGAAATTAAAGTTAATGACCTAAAACTGCAATAGTATATAACAGTACAAGTGAAAAAATTGACAGTTTTACTCATGCGTGTGTTGGATTGGCGCAATACTTATGGGGGTCCCATAAATGTTTTCTAAATATTCGCTGGGGGTCGCGAAAAAATCTCAGTGATGAAAAAGGGTCGCGGCTAAAAAAAATTAAGAAACCCTGAACTAAAAGATTTTTAAATGCACACTGCGATCAGGTATCAATTTATTACTAGCAGATCTTGAATTTGAAAATTCTAGCGTCTTGATGAGGTTTTGAATGGATAGGTTTCAGGGGTGGTGCAACGCGCTGGCGAGTATTGCTATTGTTCTTTCTGTAGCTTAGTATCGATTTGGACGCACCGTTAGAAAACGCAGATCAAGAAACATATATGCGAATACCTTAGTGATTGCACTAATGCTTCAAGTCCTCGTACTAATTACACCATGGCTTTTTCTAAAAGCAATTAAAAGCAGTACACATTCGGCCCCCCAGTGAGCAGCTGTAGCACGAGAGAGGCGGTTGCATTTAAAGGCGTGTTCCAATGCTGCACGTTTTGGAAAGAGTGTGAAACGAGATGAGTCCTAATGGACTGACGATATTTATATTCTGGTGAAATGAAAGTGTCCTAATGCATTAAATTGTTGAAAGAAGTGAGCAGAACTAGGAAAAGCAGCTTGTTCGAAGTCCATTATCACCTGTTCAGTTTACATATGATAGATTACGTGAGTAGGCATATCAATGGCAGTTAAGGAGCGCTGCAATTTTCACTGATTGCTATCAAATCTCAAGTCTCTTAAATTAATTTTCTAAGTTTGGATTAAAGCATATTTTGAGTCCTTGAACGATATACGCCATGTTTTCTACGATCTAGGAAGACTGCTGC
The DNA here is from genome assembly GCF_044657685.1 of Stegodyphus dumicola. Lineage (NCBI taxonomy): Eukaryota > Metazoa > Arthropoda > Arachnida > Araneae > Eresidae > Stegodyphus > Stegodyphus dumicola. The sequence goes on from NC_140776.1 coordinate 46,074,219, forward strand.
GAAATGGACGGCCTAAATTTAGCGAGTAATAGGAATACAAATATGAATATCACTCTCCGTTTTACAGTAAATCATTCACACCAAAATGTTCTCAACAGAAACTAAAAGAGTTTCATGATCATGGCTATTGCCGCTCATCAGGTTGAATTAGCCTTTATTTCATGATTTTTTACACTCACCACATTTTTATTTATAGACTGAATTTTTATTTATTTTATTTTCGAATCACTGTCAATACAAAAAAAAAAGTATTTATGGGCAACATAATATCTTGGGATTTTAACTGATTTCTTTAAAGTAATTAAAGAGACAAAAAAACGTGTTTCCTGATTTTTTAGTTCTGGATGTATTGCCATGTTCTCATAAGAGCTGGTAGAATGTCGGGTGTAAAGGATACTCCTACAGCCATTGATAAGATGTTCGTATTGTTCTCTATTTCCAAGGGAATTTTTACTGCAGATGCATGAGCTCACAAAATAGTTCTAAAAAAAAGTTTCCGGAATTGTACCTCCGATCAGTTTCATCATTTTTATCAACAGGAGAAAAGATCACTTCGTGATGCAAAACATCACATACACGGTGAAAATTTGTTGTTGTTGATTTTAATTTGATGTTGTGTTCTACAGCACGTGTATTTTATGTAAATATTCGCCGCCTTAATATTTTTTCCATAACAATGAAATCTGCAGCTTCTTCTACAGTGGAAGGTAGTGCCCAGATGGATAAACCGCAAGAATTCGATAAGCTTATATGTATTGATAAGACACCTTATACTATCGTAACTGAAGGTAAAGCAGAAGTTTTATTTCCAAGCTCTCATGACGTATTTTACAATCCTGTCCAAGAATTTAATCGGGACTTAAGGTGCGTACTTTTAAGAGGCATCTTTTATGCATTTAAACATTACAAAATTACCCATTTTTCTTTCTTGCTAGATTTATGCATTTTAAACTTCATAAAGAACAAAAGGAACCTCTCTTCTCTCTTGGTGGAAATAAGTGTACATCAATTCTTGGTAGTTCTAGTTTAAAAAAATAAGTAATAAACTGATAGAAACTGAAACTGCAGTTCTTTTAATAATCAGATTTCATTTACTGAACGTGTGGCAAAGGAATTGATTTAAAATTAGCGAAAAATCCAACTTTAGTTTGGCCTAGATTTTACTTTTACTTCACAATCGATATAGTTGACATTACTGTATTTACTATATCGAGTGTGAAGGAAAACATGATTAAGAGATTGATGGTTTGGTTTTGTTGATTATGACAAAGCACACTTGGGCTATCTGCCTAAGGGGAAGGGTGCTATGTCAAATATCAGGTGCTTATTAAGATACGTAAAGGAAACTTTTTTTAGGGTTGTTTTGCATCTGTTGTTTTCATATGCTAGCAAAATAGAAATTATTATATGCTTCCTTGTTAAGTGTTTAGTAACTTTTGACTGTATTTGAAATTTGTATCTTACAGGATTGGATGATTGAATTTGATGACTTTAATGATTACATGGTGGTAACATTAATAAGAAGTACCAAATACTCTTACTTAAGAGAAATATTTATTGTAAGCCTCATGTACAACTGATCAGTAAAATCATTACATAACTAAAAAGTGAATAATTTAGTCTTTTATTATTATTATTAAATTAAATGTGCAGATCTTTTCTTGAAATTAATTTGCATTGAAATAATGCCATAGCAAATTCTTTTTCCAGCATTTAGGTTAGTTATTTTAAACATGTTTATATTTTGCATCTTTAATCTGTAGGACTGGTTCTTAAACTAACAGGCCTGTTCTTATTGCTTAGCCTAAAATTGCTTCAGGTATTAAAATTAAATATGTGTACCAAGATCAGACTATAGTTCCTTTTTAATCTTGTAATTTTTATATTTTTTAATTAAAGAATTTTTTTTCTAAACTTTTTGAAATTTTAGTGTTAAACTCTTTGAGGAGTTAGATCATAATCTGAAGTTTTCAATGCAATTTTATTTTTCAGACATGAGAGTGAAAAAAATTATAAGAGTTGAATGGATGTTCAATTTCATTTGCTTTATTCTTCTGGTATATCTGTAACGTATTATCATTTATTTTGCTTTTTAAGCTATTTTCTAGAAAAAATGTATATTTGAAGAATATATGATAAAAGAAGACTGCTGTTTGCATATTAGTGTGTACATGGTCAGATACTGACAATATCCCCACCCATGTAACTCTGACAGTATTACAGCAGTTAAAGGTTGTCATGTTGATGTATTGCTATGTTGCAAGTTCTGTCCCTTATGTAAGTGTCAAAATCCTTGCTAGGAGTTTCTGAATTTTAAAGCAAGCAGATTTTTAATCATGCAGGGTAAACTTGTCATACAGTGGAAAAAGTACTTTTAGTAGTTCCTGTTGTGGTTATGTTTTTATTATATATATCTTATGAAAGACTAATTTCAGGGTAAAATCCTAGGAGAGCGCACACTCTTGGCGACAAACTGGGGAAGTGCAGAATCGCCCACTGCTTCATGTGTTTCTCAAAATCTCCAACTTGAAAATAACAAGTAAAAAAATTGCATAAACTCGGTATCCATGTACTCATTCACCTATTTTCACTTAAAATAACATTCCACAATTGCACAAACTTGGCATTGCACACTTCCTTGACTTTGTTTATGTACACATCGATATGCACCATATAAGTGGGTGCGCCAAGAGTGTGGACTCTGCTAAGATCCAACCAATATCAGAAATATAAAAAGTGCAGAACTTAAAAAGTTTCTTCTAATCACAATAAACAGCACTTTAAATCAAAATAAAACAAGGAAATAACATAAAAGTGGAAATACATGTTATCCAATCTGCGCAAAATAGAAGGAAATACTAACTTACCTTATTTAGAAATTTCTGTGTCTTCAGTGTTTCACAGACAGAATTGCTTAACAGCATCCAAAAACTGTCTGAACTAGAATCTGTATATTGCCATTGCCACATAAATTCACACAAGTAAAAATAAAAAATATTTTCCACACTGCCGGACTTTCAGTTGTGTTTCTTTTAAAAAGCCCTTTTTATTACACTTTATATATCTTCCATGATATTGATATGAGCTCAAATCCTTGAATCTCGCTGCGTAATTTACCGAGAGGTGAACGAAGCCATTTAAATCTTCATTTACACACGAGTCAATCAATGCTTTCTATCCTATGCATACAGAAACTTCATGTTAATTGTACCACCATCAGGCATTTTAGGATGTAAAGCACAAAATAAGCAACATACTTCTGTTACATAGGGGAAAAAATAGCTCTTTTTTACACTCATTTAACTAACTTTTAAAGTGACTTCTTTTTTGGTGCCATGACATTAAAAAAAAAAAAAAAAAAAAAAAAAAAATACTAAAACTGAGTACTTAGTACTTACATAATCAAAATCTTAAACTTTTAAATCAAAGAGAAATAAAAAAAAATATCCTCACTGGTGTTTTGGTAAAAACAAAGATTATTTATAAAAACCAAAATGCGAAAAGGCATTTCCGTAACAAAATCTTTAACACGCTAGCTCTCACTAAAATATAACTAATTCAGATCTCTAACCTAAAAAAACATAAATTTCATTACAAATTTAGTGTTAGCCTTAAAACACATTTCATTTAAAACACAGCACAGAACTCTTCAAGGGAAAGATAAATCTCGCACCTAAGAAGTCTACTCATCAAATCATAATAAATTAAGTAACCGATCATATATCACAACTCTTAAAACTGATTTTTCTACTACTGCAATATGGTTACCCAGGTTCTATTCAATAACCATGTTTCTGTAAGGGACACATGGGTGACCTACAGTAGACCACAATTAATACACAAAGGAAACATACAATAATTAAATCATTAAACACATTTATTAAATAATTCAAATATTATAATTTAAGATAGCTGGTTCAAAAGAAACATACACTAATAAAAATCATAAACACATTTATTGAATATTTCCACACATTATAATCTAAGATAGCTGGCTCAAAAGAAACATACACTAATAATAAACACATTTATTGAAGATACCCACACATTATAATTTAAGATAGCTGGCCAGACTACCCCTACAAAAATCTTTTAAAAGTTACTCATAGTTTTTTTTCATATCAATCTCATTTTAAACATTATTCCATTAATACAAAAATCATAGTGAACCTCATATTAATCTTTTAAATATGTACTCAATTTAAACTCATGGCAATTAAACATTTAAAACATAGCTAACACTTTCTCAACTATTAATTAATTGATTAGTACTAGAATACAAATTTTGATCTCTATAAAAGTTCAGCTAAGGCATTAGAATTTGATTCTTCCAAAATCCTAATGATTACGTATAAAAGAAAAGCAAAAATTAAAACAAAAATGTATACGAGTTCAGCATAACACAAGTCTGATCGACTCGAGGAGCAGCGATCCAGTCATCAAACGTCGAAACAATTACTGCCAAAACTTCATCGTTGTCTGGAAAACAGATACTGAAGTCAGTTCAATGGGAAATTTTCAACAGTTCAAATAGTTCCAGCACCACTCTGTCCGATAACATTTTAACTCTAAAATCATCCTTTAAAATGTTCATGCTGACGCTGTGGATAAAAACAGACAAGAGGAGATGATGACTGTCAATAATCTCTGGAATAATCTGCTTCTTCAGCATGAAACCTTCAGAAAAATATTTGAAAAAAAAAAAAAAAAAAAAAAAAAAGCCACTCCCTTTATTCAATATTATCAACACAAAATCTGTATCTTCGACACAAGCAATTGGGTACTAATAATGGGCAAAGAAGACATGCCCTTATTTCATATTCCATTCCACCAGAAAATATGTCTTTCTACTAAAAACCACTAGGATGAAACCAGGACCATTGTGCCGCAGGACAGGAAAAACACTTTGCCGCCGTCTATCATGAAGAGAGTCCGCAAGGGCTTGGACAAGCCTCCGCAGCCAGAGCCAAGGGGACGTGGTAATATCCCTTAACATTAACCCACGGTCGACCCCCGAAGGGTCGCTGTGCTTCTCTTTTTTTCTCCGATCCCACTTAGAAGAGTTGGAAAGAACTCATACAAAAATCTCCGCTATTGCCCATTGATTAGTGCAGCAACACATCACTGACCGCGGCCGCCATCAAAGAAGCAAACCCGCTAAGGCTCTGAAAATAAATCTGCTAAAAAGTGCTCCTGCCTCTCGTGCAATGGTTTAAGAAAACTTGGTTGACAATCACCAAGAAATGCCTCAAAATCACTATTGGCTCAACCAACACCAAAATTAAAAATTTAACCAATCTTAAAGAAATTTGGACCCCCTCTGGCCAACTACAAACTGGTGATAAAGCATTACGAAATTTCCAAGAAAATTCAGAACTCTCAGCAAGATGACAGACCCTTTCTTTCCCACACAACAGAAGAATTTTTCCAACCTATAACTGTGTCAAAAATTGCCACAAGCTATTTGCCTCTGAACGAGCAAAACACGTGTGTTCAACCCCCTGAAAAGGAAATTGCAGCTGGCCGCAACTGACCGCTTCGTGAGAAACGGAAGTTACATGCCCCACCCTTTTTTCTGAATCACACTCTTCAGCTAACTTAAAAGAGCTTTGCCATAAATGAGTTAAAGTTTAAACAATACTAAATACTAAACAATTCAAAAATAATAACAAACAAATTCATTAAACACAGTAAAATAATATGATAATTGCACACAGCAAATAATACATAACAATTTTCCATAACACTTCCAACATCCATTGCATAAATAAACCTTGAGAAATATTTGCGTAACGGTCAAAATCACTGCAATAATGTGTTACAGGGTTTCCATAACATTCAACGTAAAATACTCAGCTTACCATAAATGAAACAACAACTTGACAATAATCCAAGGGGTACCCTAAAAATAATGCCAGCAGTAGTACAGAATTATGTTCTTAAAAACCTGGTCACTTTTAGAGGTTTAATCGTAGCAACATGGTTTGGTACGAGAGGTTTCATATGTTTTCTTTTAGTGTAATGCCAAATTTCATGAAAATCTAAAGATTTTCAGGTTTTTCGCAAATTTACATAATTGTATTATTTGATTTTTTCTTGGAATTAGGGTGAAAATGTGTATTTTTTCTTCATGTAATTTTAGATCATGTAAAACTTATTTGTTCTCTCTCTCTCTCTTTTTTTAAAAATATAGGTATACATTTAAGTATTAATTTAGACTTCTCCCCTTTCTAGTATTGCAATTTTGAAGCAGTTTATCAATGAAACCATAAAAGAAGAAGATTCTAAAAAGGCTTCAAAGAGCAATTCAGATGGTGATTTGGTAAAAAAGATAATTCTTAAAGTTTCTCTTAATTCACCTAAGTTTTTACTTCCTAGTTACACTGATTACACTGAGAATTAATGTAAAAATTTAATCCAAGTTTCTTTCGGTGAAAAATTATAAATTATGTACTTTTGTTCAAAATTATATATACAGTCAAAAGTCGTTAATTTGGACACCCATAATCCGGACCTCAAAGCTACAAACTTTCTGCGCATGCGTCGCATTGACACGTAAGACCTTCGCATGTGCATAATACGTGCGCATGTGCATAATACGTTTACGCTTGCGCGTTTAATGTATAACGGACGGTATAAGCTAAGCTAAAATTATCTAATTCAGTTAATGTTGCAGATTGCGTTGTTCCTTAATCTTCGAATTGGATCTGACTTATTATTTTGGATCTGACTTTTGACTGTACATATTGTTTCATAAAGAAGCTGGCACTGTAAATAATTTTTTAATTTCTTTTCTGCTGAATTATTATAGCAAAACAATAAGTTAACTTAGAGTTAATCAATTTGGGCTCCTGATTATTTTTCTTCTTATTATGCTTAAAATGAAAGTGATACAGAGCCTCAAAATTGTTGCATACAGTAGCTAAAAAATGCATGAATCTAAAGCTGTTTGTTTTATTAGAAAATTACAGTATTTAAATTTTTCATTAAAGTTATGATTATATTAATGAAAACAGTTCTGCAAAATAGTTGAATAAATTATTACTAAATTCAATAAACTAAATTCAATAAAATGTTTCTTTTCTGATAAGCTTTTAAACTGCTATCAAAAATGTCTGTGTGTGCAGATAACCACTGGAAAAATTTACATATTTATTGTCAGTCATATTTCCGGTTGAATGAGTCACACCTGAGTTCAACTTGAAGACAGTTGCTTTCATTGGTATTTTAGTAAATGTTAAGTGATTAAATGTTATTAATGTCATATTATGGAAAGAGGAAAAGAAATTCCTCCAGCTATAAGACATTTGATAATTAAGTTAAGAGATGAAGTAAAATCTCTTTGTAAATTGTTGACAAACCTCATTTTAGTATCCAACGCATTATACAGAATATATTAGTTACAGGAAGTCTTTGTGTAAGACTGAAATGTGGATGGCCTAAAAAATTATCTGTTAGAGAAGAAAGAAAAATAATTCAAAATATCAAAGTTAATTCTAAACTTTCTGCTTCTAATATTGCAGCAGATCTGAATGTGACATGTAGTAAAAGAGTTTGCCCAGAAATGTGCTTAGAAATGCGGATTATCTTGGGAGGATAGCCACAGGAAAACCATACATTTTGAAGATTAATCGGAAAAAGAGGATTAAATTTGAAAAAGCCATTTAAATAAATCTCCTGAATTCTGGAACAAACTAATCTGGTCAAGTGAAAGCAAATTCACCATTTTAAATGGTTGCTGTACAGTCTGGAAAAATTCAAATACAGAATTAGATGTGAAAAATTTGCATTCAACTGGCTAAGCAAGGAGAAGGTAGTGCCATGGTATGGAGAAGGTAGTGTATGTCCTCTAATGGAGTCAGAAAGTTACATATAGTAAACAGAATAATTCATAGATTTGTTCACTTAGACATTTAAAAGCAAGTGCCGAAAAACTATGAGTTAAGCATGATTTCATTTTTCAACAGGACAATGATCCTAAGCAAGCTAGGATAATTACATACAAGAAGACATGAATAATGTTGTATCATGTTCCTAGACGCCCTCAGTCCCCAGACCTTAATCCATTAGAACATCTCTGGGAAGAAATTGAAACAAACTTTGGCAAATACAATATAACATCAAACATTGATTTTAATATGCAAACTGAATGAAGAATGGTAAAAAATTTCTTCATCTGACACTGGAAAGCTTTTCATTCAATGAATAAAAATTGCAGGCTGTAATTAAATGCAAAGGCTACCATATTAAATATTAAATATTTTAAGTAAATGGGCATATAAATTGCACAAGTGTACACAAACGTTTTTGATTTAATTTCTCTGTTTTTGTTTCTTTTAGATGTTTTATGTAACAAGTTGTTATTGTAAGTTTCAGAATATGAAGCATATGAACGGTAAGAAACCCATACAGATGTAAATAAAAGCTTAAAAAAAAAAAAAAAAAAAAAACTAAAAAAAAATATATATATAGTCACTGTATGTAGACTTTTTTGAGCAACTATATATTTTTAAAATGAAGATTTGAATAAATTGCATTTTTCTGCAAGTAAAAGAAGTTTGCAATAAGTAACTTTTGCGACTATATATTTAGTACTTTTGAAAGTATTTAGTCCAATTCTCAGATCTCTAAAGCATAAGTGGGCAATATTCTCTTTTGTTACATGTGATAGCAGTTGTGAAAGATTAGACATTCTATGATGATAGCTGCGGCTGTTTTTATTTTTGTCAATTCACGACATGCAATATTTTAAAGCTATTTGAAGAAATATAACAAATTTAGAAATTTTAGAGCTAATTTTAAATGTAATTAATTTAATATAAATTTATTGTGGTTTATCTTTATTAGTAATAGGTATTTGTGATATATATCTGAGTGTAATGAGAAGTTAATCTTGAACTTTGCTAGTTGATTAGAGCTAATAGTTACCCTGGGTTTCAGTGTAATAAAATTTAGTTATATCAACATCACAGTTTAGGAAATATATTATATTTAACATGTTTACATTAAGATTTTTACTTGCATTACACTTAACATTTTTTAGTCAAAAAAGTAAGTTATTTAAATTATAATGTCCTTGCATATAAGTAATATGGAAAACTATCTGGCAGAAATAGAATTCATATTGGGAGCACTATGAGGACCTCCATCTTGGCTGATGCAGAGATTATATTCCATATTATACATTCCATTCCATTTCAGTTAAGTAATTTTTACTTGACACAATTTTATTGTTTGTATTTTTACTTCCGTGTACGAAGTAAAAAGGAAGTATTGCAATCGTAAAAAGTTTCAGGCAACATATTTCAACGAAAATATCCATTTTGACCGCTATCGAATAATTCAACGATGTTTTTTGCGTGATATCTGTACGTAAGGGCAGAATAAAAGACACGTTTCCTTCAAAAAAATTATAAAACTGCTTTAAAATTAATTCTGAAGAGAATTTTTCATGGCGTCCGTACGAACGTACATACGTATCTCGCATAACTCAAAAATGAGTAGCCTCAGAACGTTGAAATTTTGTATATAGAACTGCTATAACATGTAGATGTGCACCTCGTATTTTGGTTGCAATCGGCCGCACCAAACGTATATAAATATATTTATATATACACTCATGTCCAAAATTATCTTTACATAACCAAAAATGATGATATTCAATGAAATATCGAATCAATGTGATCCGTATTTGCAGGGAATGTGTGAAAACCAAGCCTAATTAGCATTATCCAATCAAAAGTAATCAAACGGTTTGTGATATGAAAATCTAGGCGTTACGTCATCCAAGGGTGAATCAAGCGCTTTGCGCAAACTGAATATTTGAGTGAATTTCTGCAACATAGCGTTTGATTTCAGTGTGTAGGGACTCAAAGCGGTTTGTTATGGCTTCGAAGTATCATTTGGAAGAATCTGTAAAGTGTCGAATTATCGGCCGTTTAAAAGCAGGGCAGTCAATCATGGAAACAGCCACACGTTTGAATATTTCAAGACAGACAGTCTCTAAGCTATGGAAACAGTTTCAAAATGATGGAAGTGTTGTAAGAAGGCCTGGACAAGGTCGGAAACGAATGACAACTTCTTCTGAAGATCGGTATCTGGCATTAACTGCCCGTCGTAACAGAAAGGCTATTGCTCGCCAGTTAAATTCAGAGCTTGCAGCCGCCACTGGAACTCTTGCATCACGGCAAACAATATACAGAAGGCTTAATGAAAAAGGCCTATATGCCAGAAAGCCAAGGGTATGTGTTTTACTGTCTTCACAGAAAAAGAGGGATCGCTTTAATTGGTGTAAAGAACATCAAAACTGGACTGAACATCAATGGTCCCATGTTCTCTTTACTGATGAGTCGTGGTTTAGTTTAACTGGTGATTCTAAACGTGTTTACATCTGGAGGGAGTCAGGAACACGAAATGATCCCTCGAACATTGTGGAACGTGACCGTTTCGGTAGTGGAGGTGTGATGGTATGGGGTGGAATAATGATTGATGGACGTACGCCCCTACACGTGTTCAGCAGCGGATCTGTGACAGGCCAGATATATCGAGATGAGGTCTTAGATCCTTATGTAAGACTTTTCAGGGGTGCGTATGGACCTGACTTTTTATTTATGGATGATAATGCCCGTCCACATCGAGAAAACCTCGTTGATGAATTCCTTAAAAGTGAAGACATTAAGCGAATACCTCGGCCACCAAACTCTCCTGACCTTACCCGATAGAGAACTTATGGGACTACCTTGGAAGAGCAATTGCACGTATACATCCTCCTCCTAGAGATGTAAATGCTCTGAAGACGGCATTGCTGGAAGAGTGGAGATTAATTCCCCAAACTGTGGTTAACAACGTTATTTCCAGCTTTAAAACACGTTGTGATATGTGTGTACAAGTCAGGGGAGATCATATTCCATATTAAATTCGTAAGACTTAATTATTTTTCTGAATCATTCCTTTTTTTCTTAACTCTCTTTGTCACACTTTATTAGGATTTTTATTGTTTCATGCTACAATTTTATATCATATGAGGTGATCTTCAATTTTTTCTTTTGCATTTATGTGTCATCATGTTATGTATGATTCCACGAAAATTCATTAAATTATTAGTCTCTGAGAAATCCGTGAATTTATGCATGTAAACATAATTTTGGACATGAGTGTATATCCACTCTATTAGCCGGCTCAGTGATCTCAGTTTCTTTACTCTTATATGTTTGTAAATTGTACATTTTTTGCTTTAAAAATGATTGAATTATGTTGTTTTTATCTTCCGGTTAAGGATTTTATGCCTTTAGTAAATCTGTGTGCAATATTTTTAGAATTATCAACAATTTTAAAGTTGTTTAATTGCCGCTAAGCCTGTTTTTAATGGCAGCCATTGATGTTTACATTTGAAACAGGAGACTAGTGGATTTGTTGCCAATCTAGAGAAACTTAGCTTTGCAACAACAAAGATAACGTATTCATTTATTATTGCCAATTAAATCATGCTTAATTCTTTCTAGAATTTTTTCGAGGAAATAAGCGTTTGAGATTTACTTCGTAATTTTTAATGTAGATATTTTGAGTTTTTATGTATTTTTGCCTTCTCGCGAAGTGAGAACTGAATTAATTAAATGAGAAATACTCAATCATCTGTGAAAAACTGTTTCTTTTTTGTTTTGTTTGCTTAATTTCTTTTATACATAGTTCTAGCTTTATTATAGTATTTGAATAGAACATGTGGCAACGATTAGATAATTCTTTAAATGATATACATTTTGTGCATTCTGAGTTATAATATGAATGAAATATAATACTGTTAAGTAAACCTAGTGCCAGAGTGTCGCTATGGTAAACAAAGTGAATTTTAAAGAATGCATTTATTCTATTGTGGTTTATGCGCTGTCGGCGAAGTAGGTTTAATTCAATCTAATAAAATAAAATGCAAGAAAAAATGTGTATAATTTAATATTCTGTACAAGGAAGTCATCTGGTGTACACATCAGATTTTTTATTGTAAATGAACAAGAAATTAAATAATATGTGACATTAAAAGCATGGTAAATTTCAGTTATCCAAAAAAGTAATTTTACTTTTCAGATTTAAAACTCATTTTGATCTAATGCAGTACATATAATCAAGCAGTATAATAATGTAACTAATAAATAATAATATTTCAGTGCTCTGTTTTGAAGAGTTTATGAGTTGTGCAGTGTTTGCCTAATGATTATATGTGTCTCATTATTTCTCTATGAGCAATGTTACATTTCTGTTTTTGCTATGTATTTGTGAAATTGTTCAAGTAAATCGTAATTATAATAAATGATAATACCAGTAATATTTATTCATTAAATCAGAAATATTATGAAAAGTGATTCTATGATCAGAATAAATATGTGTATATATATTTATGAATGAGATGCAATTATTATGTATTGAAATTTGTTCATTATGTTTTTCAGCCAGAGATAAAAGTTTTAGAAGCTCTAGCTGCATCTGGTCTTCGATCAATACGTTTTGCAAAAGAAGTACCAAATGTAACAAAAATTGTAGCTAATGATAGGGCTACAGAGGCATATTTAAGTATTCAGAGGAATATTAAACATAATAAAGTTGAAAATATTATTGAAGCATGCAATGAAGATGCTTCGTAAGTCACCTTTTTGCATTAAATGAATAATCTTTGATAAACATTAATCTGTATTTGTTTATATATTATGCATAACTCAGTATTATGAAATGTTAAAAGAGTGTTACGTGAGCATAAGCTTTAAATTTGCTGATTAATGCAACTGATTATCTCAACAGTAAGGACGCTAAATACAAAGGTTGTTATATAAATTTTTTTGGGGAATAATAAGTCTTATTTCATTATTCATTAATCTTATTTTATCATTCTTATTATCTTTGCATAATCTGTAAAAGATATATACAGTACAAAATCCGACATCTAATAGTCACAATTTTGTTTTTTCTTAGAAAAGTCTAGGAATCGAGAAAAAGCAGGAATACCATAAAAGGATTTTTCTGATGACTAACTGAGATTCATGTATGCCACTTTCAAGCACCTGTTGGCTAGGGAATTCCACCTTGGCCAATGACAATACACTTATTGACGTTGTAGTGACATTAGTCATGACCACACTTTCAGTCCTTGAGGGGTTCAGCACTTTTCTGTCTGACCTAAACAATAAATCTCCAAGACACATTATCAGAAGACATATTTATTTGGAGTGGGCTTCTTCTGATACTGACTTTTTTGTCAGCATTGAAATGGAAAAAGAAGAAAGAATTGAATTTTGAGAAACCTTCACCATCGCAAATTGCGCATATAACTTAAGGATTTGGAACGGTATATTATTTTGTACTGTCTTATCTTAGTAAAACTACACTTTTAGTAAATGACAACACCTCTGTTTTACTATTTCTCTGAGACTATATTGCAAGATCATGAGAGGCCATGTCTACAGATATTTTTAAATGCTTGGTATAATTCATAGCCAGCTACAAAATATCATGATCATGATGAGAGCCACAAATCTAAAGGTTTTTAGATATCATAAGACTAAGTAAAGTTTTTTGATTAATGGAGTATCGAAAGAAATGCTAAATGGAGATGAAAATACCATAATCATCAATTTAAAAAAAGGCAAAAATTGGCAGTATTGTTTTAATTCCAGAAAATATCATAATTTTAAATTTCATGTGGTGGGGATTCAGGGGGGGGGGGAAGTAAATCCCTCTCTTTATGCAAAATATCACATTAACCTTGTTTTTCTAACATTATCACAAGCCACTCACCTGCTGCAGTTTCTCAGTTGCTGATGGCAACATTGCAACTGTTATTTTGAATCCTGATTGGGAGCATAATTAGAATTACATATTCATAAACAGTTATCTGGATTAGAGTCTGTGAGCCTTGATCGATATTTTGTTTTTAGATACACAGTATTTGAAAATTGACATTCATAATCATAATGTAGTTGCAAAATATGAACAAATTATTTGTGCGCATTTTCTTAAAATAGGATATTTATCTTTGTGAACTAAAACTCTAAAACATGTTAACATTATCTTTATGATGTACTTTTTAAGCAATATCATTTTGCAGATTCATAATTTTTAATTCTATTTTATCCATAATATTAAGCTTTAAATATTTGCCAATCGCAGAAGCTGCATTATCAGAAGACACATTAAATGCATTAACAAAAAATATTACAACAAATTTGAATTTTTTAAAAATTTGCAAATCAAGGAAAAAAATAACTTATTTTATCCATAAATGAATATGATCTTTTAATATTTTAGGTTGGTTATGTATAAGAATCGGCAATATAAAAACAGATTTGCTGTAGTGGACCTTGATCCTTATGGAACTGCTGCACCATTTTTAGATGCTGCTGTTCAGTGTGTCTCAGAAGGAGGTAAACAAAATCTTTACCTTTACGCATGCACATAATATGTTTACGCATGCGTGTTTAATGTATAACGGACGGTATAAGCTAAGCTAAAATTATCTAATTATCTATTTCAGTTAATGTTGCAGATAGCGTTGTTCCTTAATCTTCGAATTGGATCCACCTTATTATTTTTTGCAGACTGTTAGAGCAATTTTATAAAAGTAAGCTTGAACTTTCAATTATGTCAAAAAGAATTTTCGATTTTGTAGCCGCCGAAGGATTTACAAAGCGAAAGCATGTTTCGATGTCCATCAAACAAAAAGTGGAATTGTTGCAAAAAATGGATAAAGGCATATCCTATGTTTCTCTAACCATTCCAAAATCTGTTTATCAATTTCATGCTGCTCTGCGGGGGGGGGGGGGGACGTCGCGCTGCGACAGGAACTGGAAGTTGATCTGTCAGCACTAATCTTCAGGGCAGATGTTTTTATTTTATTTGGCTTATAATTCTTTACTAAATGTAGTATTTCATTTCGATGTGCTCCGTCTTTGATATGATTTAACCCTCTGAGCGTTACGGGTTTAACCTTGAAATTTCAAAGTTCCTCAAAATGTCATGAATAAGTGGTATTTTCTTGATTTTAATGAAAAAAATGACTCTTTCATTTTTTACCTTGATTCCTTTTCTTCCAATATACATCCAAACTGAAATCAGATACATTAAATGCTAGTAGAAATTTTCATGTATAATGAATGTAGAAGGCAACCTTCTGTACAGAATTTTCCGGCCTTAATTATCACGTCGCGCTGCGACATGAACTGGAAGTTGATCTGTCAGCACTAATCTTCAGGGCAGATGTTTTTATTTTATTTGGCTTATAATTCCTTACTAAATGTAGTATTTCATTTCGATGTGCTCCGTCTTTGATATGATTTAACACTCTGAGCGTTATGGGTTTAGCCTTGAAATTTCAAAGTTCCTCAAAATGTCATGAATAAGTGATATTTTCTTGATTTTAATGAAAAAAATGACTCTTTCATTTTTTACCTTGATTCCTTTTCTTCCAATATACATTCAAACTGAAATCAGATACATTAAATGCTAGTAGAAATTTTCATGTATAATGAATGTAGAAGGCAACCTTCTGTACAGAGTTTTCCGGCCTTAATTATCACGTCGCGCTGCGACAGGAACTGGAAGTTGATCTGTCAGCACTAATCTTCAGGGCAGATGTTTTTATTTTATTTGGCTTATAATTCTTTACTAAATGTAGTATTTCATTTCGATGTGCTCCGTCTTTGATATGATTTAACCCTCTGAGCGTTACGGGTTTAACCTTGAAATTTCAAAGTTCCTCAAAATGTCATGAATAAGTGGTATTTTCTTGATTTTAATGAAAAAAATAACTCTTTCATTTTTTACCTTGATTCCTTTTCTTCCAATATACATCCAAACTGAAATCAGATACATTAAATGCTAGTAGAAATTTTCATGTATAATGAATGTAGAAGGCAACCTTCTGTACAGAATTTTCCGGCCTTAATTATAACGTCGCGCTGCGACATGAACTGGAAGTTGATCTGTCAGCACTAATCTTCAGGGCAGATGTTTTTATTTTATTTGGCTTATAATTCCTTACTAAATGTAGTATTTCATTTCGATGTGCTCCGTCTTTGATATGATTTAACACTCTGAGCGTTATGGGTTTAGCCTTGAAATTTCAAAGATCCTCAAAATGTCATGAATAAGTGGTATTTTCTTGATTTTAATGAAAAAAATAACTCTTTCATTTTTTACCTTGATTCCTTTTCTTCCAATATACATCCAAACTGAAATCAGATACATTAAATGCTAGTAGAAATTTTCATGTATAATGAATGTAGAAGGCAACCTTCTGTACAGAGTTTTCCGGCCTTAATTATAGCTGAGAGGGTTAAATCAAATTGTTTGTCATTATAAATATCACAAATACACATCAGGTTTCTGGTTGCAATTTTCTAATTTCGACTATGCGTAATGTATGCTTTACGCATGCGCTCGTTGAAAGAAATGTTTAATAAAGTAAACAAATAAATATTAAGCTTTTTTTTTTTTTTTTTTTTTTGTAAATTTTGATACCCTTTGGATCACAATTGCTCTTTATTTCATAAATTATGGTTTTATATTTTTAGTTTTATAATTTCTGCATGCCATCTTACCAGATTTTACGTGATGATCTATAATCCGAAAAAACCGATAATCCGGAATCGCCGAAGTCCTGACGAGTCCGGATTAAAGACTTTTGATTATATTATGAAATAAAACAGTTTCATCTACTATTTATTGAAAGGTTGTAGTAGAAGTTTCACTATTCAAATTCAGTGGGGTCTGAATTTGAATAGTGAAACTTCTGCTACGTTCTATAGTCTATAGCTGAAGACTTTTTCTGCTGCTGCTTGAAAATCCAAATAATTTTTTAACTTTATTTTAAATATTTTTTTAAGTCCAGGAGCACTTGCAGGCAAAGTTTGGTGCAAATAAAAGTATTTAAATCTTCATTTGCAATATTTTTATTTAAACCAGACTTAATATAGAAGCTCATGCAATTTGTAAGTTTCATTGGGAAAATATATATTCAATAAAAGAATCAATTTTGCAACTGTGGCAACGGCTTAACATACTACATAACTACTAACTTAACTACATAACATTTCCAACTAAACAAGCAACATTGTTATTTTCATATGCATTATGTTTATTATATGCCAAGTTTCAAGAGGTTTTATTCATGAAATGTGTAATTCTTTTGTCTTAACTCAATTTTAAAATATGTGGTTGTCAGAATTTCACAAAATTGATGAAGGGAACAGTTGCCTTAAATCTGTTCTTAAATGATCGCTGCTCCGAAATATTGACCAGAACAAAAGAATGCTACCCAGCTTGTAAGTTGGTTTACTGATAGATTTCTGGGATAAATGCGTAGTTAAAAATATAATGTATGCATATAATAAAGAACTTCTTGCAGTTATAAGTCTTTCATTATTTTTTACCTTTAAAAATTCACCAGACTGTGCCAGGGGTGTTTGTGCGAACATGCAAATACCATGATGTGAATAAGCATGGAAATTCATTATTTCAGGAATTCAGTTATGAACCAGATCATGAGATCTTGTTTAATGAAAAACAGTCACAGTATTTTGAACAAGCATTTTAAGTTACCTTAATTATTCATAAAGATTTTAAAAATATTCTCTTGAAACAGAAGCAAATCAGTGCTATTCCATTATTCAACAGTGAGCTGAAATTAAAATAGTTTGAAAATCAAGTCTGACTATGATTATACATAACTGGAGACTCAACAAACACTCCATGATGGTTGATTTCTTTCATACTGTGATCAGTTTGCTTTGGTTTATTTAATTACATTATAGTTCTCGAGGGCTGTCTGCCTAAGTTGAGGGATGCCTTTGTGAAGGACTTTCTAAGAGAACTGGCTCAAACCCACGTTGCACATGGGGAAAAGCAAAAAAAAAAAAAAAAAAAAAAAAAAAAAACCATGCAGCCACCTGTTTGCTGGAATTTTTGAACCTCGAATATTTGATAATTGAATCACGGATCAAACTACCAGTGTTCAGTGACTTTACCGCTTATACTTACCGCTGTTGTCAGAAGGAACATGTTCATTTTATGAAAGTATGAAATTTACATTCTACCAGATATCAGAAATCCAAATTTTTTTCTGCAACCAAACAAATATTTATTGTTGTCTTTAAATGCCATATTCGTAGTCTAAGTTAGTGCCCTTGCGCCTTTTGATGATTAAGTAAGTTAATGCAAGGTGTTCTGATGTTCTGCTACCTGCAGCTTTTCTCTGCCTTTGACCTAAATAGCAAGGCAAGTGGTTTCTTTGGAACTAGTTCCCAGCTGTTACTCTTAACACTCTCTCAACAGTTGCTAATATTATATTTCCATTGTATATTTACCATCGTGTATCGTTTCATTGAGAATAAAAATACTCAACATTTTTTGACAAAGTATCGCATGCCTGGAAATAATGAAATGCTTCTGCTTCATTTCTCAGCAAACCCAGTGAATGCATGATACAAAATGCTCTGAAAATTAGCATGAGAGAAATAAACACCATTCCAAAGAACTTTCTCTGAAAATTAGCATGAGAGAAATAAACACTATTCCAAAGAACTTTCTTTGAAAAAAAGATTATATATATATATATTTTTTTAAAAAGGGGTGTAATGTAAATGTGAGCTTGTTCTAATTTGTCTGAGGTTGACATTAAAAGTTAAACAGTAAAAATAATAATTATCATAAAAAAGGAGCAATTTCTACCATTTTTAAACCTTCTTTCTCCAGAAAAAAGGAAAAAAAAAAAAAAAATCGCATCTTTCGGGAAGAATCCAAACAGCTTCTAGAGTTGCTGAATGCGTGCAGGGATTAAGAGTCAATAGTGGTACTTTTATTGATATATCAGTGGATAGTGGCTAGTATACAAACATAAAAAAATACTAATATCAAGTTTAAGTGTTTACTGTGGATAAAAAGAAAAGCGTAACTGGTAAACGAGCAGAATCTGTACTTTTTATAGTTTAACTTTGGAAGATGAATTTTAAAAATTTACTTTAAATTTGTCTTAATTTTATTTTAAGAAAAATAATTTAACACATTATATAGTAGTTTTGGGTAATACTAGTTCAGATTGATTAGATACAGAAGTTAAAATTCTGAACTTTATATTTCATTTTTTATTATCAATTCATCATATGTATTATAGAAATTGCCTTGAATACTTCATACTTCATCATATCCGTAAATATTTCCATAGAGAATTTAATTTTAAATAGATATTGAAAATTAAGGCAGTGCAGTTTTCCACTTTTTTTTTTTTTTTTAAAATTTGTTGTTTGAAAGTCTTTTATGTCTGTTATTCTATTGTCCTCATTAATCTATAAAATTCTAAATTATGTTTGAAGGAAATTTTTTCATTTGCTCTATGTTATTATAAGTAAAAAGTATTCGCTTAAATTGCTGATCGAATTTGCTGTATGTGTTTTGGTTGAATGCCTTTGTATTCTGATTTGCAACTTTGAGGGTTGCTAATTTGAAACTAGGTTTTGCATTTTGCTGCCTTACATTCTAATCATCGACCATTTCATCCATGAGGAATTGCAGATTTAATTGGGAACTAAGGGATATCCTCCATTTGAAGTACATGCCTTCCTTTCCTTATTTTAACCACTTAACAGGTTTTATTGTATGTTCAGCATATTTTTGTGCAGCGGATTTGCCCATATGTGGACATTTTGTTTCCAAAGTTATACTTTTCAACTCTTGAATTTAAACTTATTTTCTGTTTGTAGATGGCATTATATAACTGAATGGGTGAGATTTTAGGTTTTTGTTTAATTTTTGCTCTTGAACTCGTAGTGAAATACATGCTTTCTTTTTGATACAATTTGTTTCATTTACTAAATATTTTGCTAGCAAAGTTCCATTGTAAATTATTAAGATTTTTCGATCTTATAATTAAAATCATATAATATAGTTCTAAATTATATTATTGTAATTTGGATGTTTAAATTTTGTGTGTTAACTGAGTATGGAAAACAGAAGAAGCAAGTTGAGGGATTCAGAAAGAGAAAGCAGTGACTGGGAAGGCTTGAACGTTTCAATGGTTATGAAAATTTACTGAAATATCTAGAAGAATCTAGAATATCTGAAATATCTAGACCGAAATATCTAATACTGAAATATCTAGACCGAATCTAGAAGCATTTTGGATTTTCATTGATCTTGGGATGACAAAATTAGTTTTGAAGATCATTTTGAAGATGTTTGGGAAATTACCTATGTCCCTATTTATGTTGAAAATTTTGATTGCCCATGATGTTAAATGAAATTCATGTGTTTTTTGCATTGGTGTTATGCTGCAAGTTATTATAAAAAAATCTGATGTGTACACCACATGACTTCCTTGTACGGAATATTAAATTATACGCATTTTTTCTTGAATTTCATTTAAATTGATTGGATTGAATTAAATCTACTTCGTCGACAGCGATAGATACCACAATAGAATAAACGCACTCTTTAAAATTCACTATATTTGTTTACTATAACGACATTCTGAATGCACAAAATTTATATTATTTGAAGAATTATCATTGCCACATGTTCTATTCAAATACTATAATAAAGCTAAAACGATGTATGAAAGAAATTAAGCAAACAAAAGAGAAAAGAAACAGTTTTTCACAGACGTTTTAGTATTTTTCATTCAATTAATTCAGCTCTCACTTCGCGACAAGGCAAAAATGCATAAAAACTCAAAATATCTGCATTAAAATTACGAAGTAAATCTTAAACACTTATTTCCTCGAAAAAGTTCCAGAAAGGATTAAGCATGATTTAATTCGCAATAATAAATGAAGGCGTAATTTTTGTGTTGCGAAGCTTAGTCTCTCTAGATTGACAACAAATCTACAATTCTGCTGTTTCAAATGTAAACAAATATGTCCGCCATGTTATTTAAAACTTAACCACACTTAAACAGCTTTTAAATTGTTGATAATTGTACAAATATTGTTTCCAGAATTACGAAAGGCATAAAAACCTTAACCGAAAGATAAAAACAACATAATTCAATCATTTTTAAAGCAAAAAATGCACAATTTACAAACATATAAGAGTAAAGATACTGAGATCACTGAGCCGGGTAACAGAGTGGATATATATATAAATATATTATATATGTTTGGTGCGGCTGATTGCAATTAAAATACGAGGTGCACATCTACATGTTATAGCAGTCCTATATACAAAATTTCAACGTTCTGAGTCCACTCGTTTTTGAGTTATGCGAGATACGTACGTACGGACGCCACAAAAAATTCCCTTCAGAATTA
This sequence comes from Stegodyphus dumicola, assembly GCF_044657685.1. NCBI lineage: Eukaryota > Metazoa > Arthropoda > Arachnida > Araneae > Eresidae > Stegodyphus > Stegodyphus dumicola. The sequence goes on from NC_140776.1 coordinate 46,095,500, forward strand.
ATTTTAAAGCAGTTTTATAATTTTTTTGGAGGAAAGGTGTCTTTTATTCTGTCCTTACCCACAGATATCATGCAAAAACATCGCTAAATTGCATTCGATAGCGGTCAAAATGGATATTTTCATTGAAATATGTTGCCTGAAACTTTTCGCGATTACAGTACTTCCTTTTTACTTCGGCGGAGGAAGTAAAAATGAAAAAAATCCATTGTGATTGAAAGACTGGCATTTCTTGGAACTTATCTTTTCTATTGAAAAAGAAAAAAGCAAATATCCTCATCAGTGTGTTGTATACTGCATTAAGAGAAACAAACAATTTAATGCTTAGCTGTTGAAACAAAAAAAAAAAAAAAAAAAAATGTTGGAAACAAAGCTGATATACTAAAAACTTGGAAGACAAACTGCAGCTGCTTGTCGCCAGAAATATACTTTCTGGATAAGATAAGATTTAAGATAAGAACATATCAAATTGAAATATTAAGTTGTAGCTAAAAGTTTTTATAGATATGTAATAAATATAAAATGCTAAGCTATGTAAAATAAGTTAACTACTCCATATAAGTGAACTCCCGCAGATCTTCTGTGGGTGGGGAGTTGAAGATGATATCCTTAAGTAAGTAACACTTCCACGCCACAGACTTTTAATGAAATATATAAGAAAGCTACAGATTGAATTAAATAACAGTGCCGTTGCCCCTTCTTTTGCGCTTGTTAGATATAAATACAGTTCTGCATCACTCTTTGTATTTAAATAGCTGCTTGGCTTGCTGCCTATTTGCACTCGCTATAATTGTAAAGTTCTTTTGTTTCCATCTTCGCGTGGAATCAACATCTGTCTATATGTCATCTCCTCTTTCACCTCGCTCTTGCTGCAGGCGCATAGGTGATGCCCTCTGGTGGCTGTGTAGAACTAATTGATACCACACAACAATTCTGTTTTTCAACACATTTTATTTCTTGTATGAGTAATAATTAATTGTATTTTTAATTCAAAAACAAGGGAAAACTGTTTTTAATGTTTTCATTCATATAACTACTGAAGTATAAACTTAATTTTTTTAAAATGCTTTTTTGCATGGAAATGTGTCAATAAAGAAATGAAGGGAAAAGTAATAAGCATAATGTCTAAATTTAATACATGCATAATTAATATCATAAAATAAAAAAAATTAATATAAAATTCTGTAGATTATATATAATTTATTTTACTTTATAAAGTATTTCTCCCGCCTTCTTAGCATGCCTTCGTGGTGTAATTGTCAGCACGCTCGGTGCGTATCGAGAGGTCCGAGATTCAAGCCCCGGCAAAAGCATTGCTTATTTTTCACATCTTCTTCCGGCTTCAAAATAACCTAATATTCTCTACAACGATTTTTTTTATCTATATATATTAATACCATAATAATTTTTAATTAGTGTTGTTTATGATTGTAATAAATTGGAAAGAAGTAATGATTAGTATATTTTGTAGATATAATGTAAAGAAAATTATCAAAATATATAGCTCAGTTTACATCTCCATAGCAGATAACATTAGAAACAACATTTGTCTGTAGCTAATTCTAAAGTAATCCTGATTCTGTTTATTGTGTAGTTTAATTCCTATTCAAAATTTGTGGGGTTTGATTTGTTTTTAAGTTACATGATTAAATTTAAATATGTAATTTAGTTAATTAGTCAAGTTAGAATAATTCTCTTGGTTAATTTTCTCAATATTTTAAAAGTCATTTAAAAAGTTTAATCTAACTTAAGGTGTTTATCCCATGATTTGAATTGGTTGTGAGAAGGAATTTATATATATTATTATTTTTTTCCTAATGTAGAAACACAGGAATCTCATTATTGCTTATCTCATCTCATATTTTCTTCCCTGTAATTTTTGGGCCCCAAGAATTTGTTGCCAAAAAAACATCACTAATGACATTTTAATAACTCCTATTTATTTATATGTAACTTCTGGCTCCACTGCAAATTCTATTAGCTAAATCTCTCATTATTAATTAAATGCTTAGCTGTTGAAACAAAAAAAAAAAAAAATGTTGCAAACAAAGCTGATATACTAAAAACTTAGAAGACAAACTGCAGCTGCTTGTCGCCAGAAATATACTTTTTATAGAGAAAAAAGGTTACAGGTAAGAAATGGCTAAGGATTACCAAAATTTCTCTGGAGATTTTTTGTTGCGAAAAAAGTCTTGATGAGAAAAAATTATAGTGAAGAAAATGTGAGCTAGGGTAATCATTAAAGTGCTGAAATTTATAGTCTAATTAAAAAAAAAATAAAACACTTCATTATTATTTTATTTATTTTCAGGCCTTTTGATGATAACATGTACAGACATGGCTATTTTATGTGGGAATGGCTCTGAAGCTTGCCATGCAAAGTATGGGGCAGTTTCTATGAAAACTGGCAATTGCCATGAGATGGTAAAATATTTTCCTTGTATTTTATTACCTAAGTTTCAATGTTTGTAACAATATGTAATTAATTAAATGAACATTTGTTTCCCCTAATGTTCTTTTTTACATGTAGAAAGAATATTTTCATAGTTTTTCTCTCCTTTTGAAAAGGTACTTTGATATCTCTGCATTATTTACCAAATTATACAGCAATTTCTGATTATTTATTCTTATCAAAATATTTATATTCCATGTTTTTGAAGTTCACATAAGTTATATTCGCAACTAAGAAATATTGGATCTTCCCTGTTATTTTTACTCCACTACATACCTGTTGTATTTCATCTGGTTTTCACTCATGCACAACAAGGCCAGCTGTGCAGTTTGGGCTTCCTAAGCAATTAGTGTAATTGACACTCTATGTAACTTAAACACATCAATAATTCAAAATGAAATATATTTCTATTATTTGTCAGTTGTGAAAACAACATCTATGGTACCATCCAAAAATTGGTAGGCCTATGTTGTCTATGCTTTGAGACTATCCTGATGTGAACTTATTTGGAAATACTAGAACAGATCCTCAGTTTTAATCTGTACTTTCAGTGCTTTTTACACTGTAGCCTTGTAGTCCTTTTTATGTCATATTGTTAACAAAAATTTTTTTTTTAAATATGGCATTCTGTTTTGAACCCTTTACTGAAAGAATAAACTGATATTTTTTATGGTTAGAAAAATTTTACCATTATTTTATAATGGAAAAGATTTTAGAAATGATTTTCTGAATTATGTGTCTGAAGATGTAAAAAATATTTGTTATTTTAAATAGTTCAGGTTTTTAAAGGTAATTCTGTTTTTATTTTAAGGAAAATGGCCTAAATATTAAGTAACTGACTATAAAATCAGGAAAAGCGTCATACCTTCTGATTGACGTAGATTTAATTAAGAGTCTATTGATTTTGAGGATGAACAGGTGCAGGTCCATCATCATCAGGAGAAGAGAAATTTTGCAAAGAAGGGAAGAGCCACAACTGTTTTTATACAAAAGGCAAAGGAGTAAAGCGAATGAGAATGTATAGCCATCTGTCCACAGAAATGATAAAGAAACATGAAAAGTGCTAAGAAAGATTAGATTGAAGTTACTGTTATCAACTAAACAAGATAAATCTTTGTGAACGTGAAAAGTTTCAAGCAGGGAATCTAATTCACCAACTGAGGAAGCTTTTTGGATAAATTTTGAAGACCTCAAGTCTGTGATTAAATTTCCAACTATGATTAGCCATTGATGATTTATTTCTTCTTTTTGGACGTAAGATTCATGTTCCCTAATGCAAAATGTTAACACTCTTTTAGTTTGGCCAATATATCTCAAACCACACTGACAAAATATACTACAAATTCCACAAAAATTAAAGTGAGAAATGAAATCTTTAAAAATCAAACCACGAATTTTATTTATGAGCGAGAAAATGACTTCAAAATTGAACTTCTTGAAAATCCATGCAATTTTGTAACTGACAGAAGGATGAAATGGAAAAACAACAATATTCATGTTATTTCTAGCAGCGAAATGACTTCTTTGACAGCAGGATTTTCGCCAATGACTATGGAAAAAATTTTCTGTCATTGGCAACTGATCTCAAGTAACTGAGTTTGTTAGTAAACAAATATTTTGAAGAACAAACGTTGAGGGTGCAAAATACATAATAGTAAAAAGAAGCCATTTGTTGCTTAGCTGGTTGACATGACATAACATGGGGAGGCAGACAAACATAAAAGGTTCACAATAAACAGTAATGCTGGAATCAGATTCTTTGGGGATTATAAGAATATCAAGGAAAGGAAGGATATTATCAGATTCAGTTTTCAAAGTGAACTCGATAGCTGAATCAATTGAATTTATAACAGATAATATCTGGGATAAATCATCTATATTCCCATCAAAAAATGCAAAAATGTCATCTACGTAGCAAATACAAAGATAAAAAAAAAATAGTTTTACATTTAATTTGACCTTAAAATAGTGCTTGTAAATGTCAGCAAGTACAGGAGTGAGGGGATTACCCGTAGCTAATCCTTCAATTTTGTGATGACATTTATTTTAGAAAACCAAGTGGGTTTGACTCAAGGTTTTGAGAATTCCATTTCAAATGTACTGAAATTGAAGAGTTAATTTCTCATACTGAAGTTATGTGACGTGATGGTTTTTGAAAGAAAAGAAAATGAAGTAAAAAATGATGAATAATTTTTATAATAAACTATTAGAAAAAGCAGAGCTCAATAACCAGTTAAACCTGCTATCTGTGTGTGTTCAGCTTGTGATTAGTGAATAAATAGCAAAACATTCATATAAAAATTTAATGCTTTAAAATATTTTACTATGCTGACATCTTACATTTAATTATTATTCTTTGATTTATTCATTTATTATATTACATGGAGGGCAAAAAAAGAAAAAGAATTTTTGAATTTTTAAGAATTTATTGGAATTTTAATTAATCATACTCAAAAAGTTAGTCATTTTAAATTTATGCTAAAATTCAGAATAAGAAAAGTTTTTATTTTTCTGTCAATATATAGCAAAAGTAAATTAATAAAAAATATGGATTTGTTTGCATGGTGCTTATTTACAGATTTGTTTTTACAGGCACTGAGAATTGTTCTCCAATCAATTGAATCACATGCTAACAGATATGGAAGATACATCGAGCCAGTTTTATCCTTGAGTGTGGATTTCTATGTCAGAGTTTTTGTCAGAGTTTATACCAGCCCAATTATTGTAAAACAAAGTGTGTGGTAAGGCATTTTGATACACATCTGCAGTCAATATTTATTCATATATATATATATATATATATATATATTGGATAAAAATGTTCTTCAATATATATATATATATATATATATTGGATAAAAATGGATAAATATATATTGGATAAAAATGTTCTTCAAAGTATTTGTAGTCTTCAAATAATAGTTCAGGTTTTTTTAATATTATTTAAGCATATTCATTTGAGGAAGTGAGAGAAAATAATTCTTATGCACCTTAGATTTCTAGAGACACAAGTTTCAAGCTTATTATGCATTAAATGTCTTTTTTTGTTACATTTTTCCCATTTTCCTTTTAACTGACCTTCTCAGTGGCATGTCATTTTGGATTTACTCAGAAAGATCTACTATTTTTTGAGCAACATATTATTGCGTGCGTACGAGTTCGTTATGAAATGAATGCACAAGTCCGATGAAAAATGAACAAAAATTTATTATTATCACAACAAAAATGCTTAAATTTTCTCAAATTATCATGCAGTATTACAATATCTCACAGTAGTTATCTTTTAACTACTCAAATGTCCAATAGCACGTAATTCAAAACAGCTAAAGAAAGCTAATCCGCGAATTCGCTACAATCAACAAGAGCAGTTTTCTAAACAACAACAAACTAAGCAACTACTACGAACTGAGATGTTTTCCTCCTTTTATAAGCTTTTAAAATCATGCGCTAGAATTTTCCAGTACTTTCTCGAAATCAAAAAGAGATATTTATTTATTTAATGCACGCGCTCTTGCATTTTCAATTTTCTGGCTTAGCTTTCTTTTAATATTCGTCACACGCTGCACTGCACGAGAAATAAAACCATTTAATTTGTAATTGAACTAACATTAGCTTTTAAAATACCAAATTCGTAACACTGCCCCCTTCACAAGGACTGCACGTCCCGGGCAGTACAATTCCTGGACAGGAAGCTAAACTTACAACTGTGGCATAAATGCAACTGAGGCATAAACATTACATCACAATATCAAACAACATGAACAATAAATGCAATAACTAACTTAAATCAAATGCTATCAAATACTAAATACAAAACAAATACTAAATACAAATCAAATCAAATATACATTTAAAAACAAAAAGGACCATGGTCTTATACTATTTACAATTATTTACATTACGTATCGAGCATCTGAGATGGAGAATAGCTGGTAGTCTGGTGTTTCTTTTCGACCCTAGCATGATTTCGGCTGTTTCTCGAGCTGGTTCTTTCGGACAAAGCGTCGGCATTTCCAGGTGAGGATCCCTTCTTAGGATCGATAGTCATGTCTTCAGATCCTGAAAGCAGTTTGTTGTTTTTCAAGTCTAAGGAAAAATTGTATTTCCTTAAAAAGTCCAATCCGAGTATGCATGGATCTGTGATATCCGCCACATAAGCCGTGTGATGGTAGGCGGCACTTCCAAACGTGATGCTTACGTTTAACTTCCCAGTTATGTCGATCTTATCACCAGACGCAATCTGAAGGGTAACACAGGATGGCGTCCAAATAAGTTTATCTTTAAACTGTTCAGCTAAATCTTTCCTAATGATGGTAACATTAGCTCCTGTGTCAATGATCATATTGCAAGGAACTCCATCGATATTCCCATTAATGGACAGTCCGTTACTGTTGCCACTCACTGTATAAATTTTAAGCGCTTTAAAACAAGGTTTTTCATTATCTGGCAACCTCCGTTCCTCGATATGGTCACTAATATGTTTACTGCGTCGTTGCTGGTAAATGCTCTTATTTTCCGTACCTTGGGGTGTTCTGCAATTCTTTCGTACGTGGCCTTCAGCTCCACAGTTCCAGCACTTTGGTTTCTTGTCAGTCCTTTGCCTTCCTGTGGCATTTAATTGTCTGTTTAAATCGTATGCCTTATTTTCCGTGCTCTGGGGAGTTCTGCAATGCCGTCGTAGGTGACCTTCAGAACCACATCTCCAACATCTTACAGCCACTTTGTTCTCACTGCTACTTCGTATCAAAGCATCGACTTGTCTGGATAAATCATCTAAACGAGCCATCAGTTGATCTACTGGCTCATGGACTCGCACAGCTCTAACTGGGTGGCGGTCTCGACAAGTGGCTTGCTGGGCTGCCTCCAATTTCATGGCGTACATACACTAAAGCGCTTTTCAAATCTTTAACATCCACCATTCGTAGAGCCTTCTGTATTTCGGGATCCCGGATGCCATCGATAAAGTACTGCAGGGACAGGATTTCCCTCGTTTCTCTCGGGCACTCCGTAAAGGCGAGGTGGGACAGCCTTTCAACATCTGTGGCGAGTTCCTGGAGTGATTCGGTGGGCTTCTGTTGACGGGATTTTAATTGAAGCCTGCTGTAGTCTTTTAAACATTTCTCGTCAAAGCGCAGCTCCAATGCACCGGATAAAGCTTCAAAGTCAAGTCTTTGGTTTTCTGGAAGCGTCTGCAGGATATCCGCTGCGTCTGCTCTCAGAGAAGCGGCGAGATGGCAGGCCTTAGTTTGGGAATCCCATCCATTCGCATCCGAAACGATAGAAAATTGCGTTTTATACACTTGCCAGGATGTCTTCCCATCATATGTGCATAGCTTCAGAGAGGAGCGAGCAGGCATAGATAGAAATTTAAAACTTTCAGAATTGCTTCCTGCAATCGCTATGCACTTCTTTAGGCTGTCAACTTCTTTGGCGACGGGCAGCAGAAACCCTATCATCAATTTGGGATTCGATTTGTTGTTGAACAGAACAAACTCTTCCTTCTATTTCTTCTTTGACAGAATCAACTCTGTAACCTATTTGTTGTTCCACTGCCGAAACTCTGTCTTCTATTTGCTCTTTCACAGAAAAGACTTTTTCTTCAATTTGTCCAACTTTAATTTCAACCGCGTCTATTCTGCCTCCCATAACCTCAAATTTATTTTCTATTATGCAGGTAATTTCTGTTTTCATCTCTTCTTGTCTTGCTTCAATCTTTTCCTGTCCTGCTTCAATCTTTTCCTGATTAGATTTCATATCTTCTTTCAACGAGGCAAAGGCTGAGATCAACTGCCTTAATTGCTCTTCCATCACTCTTGTTATTGGCATTCAAATTCCACTTCTGACACCAAAAATTATTGCGTGCGTACGAGTTCGTTATGAAATGAATGCACAAGTCCGATAAAAAATGAACAAAAATTTATTATTATCACAACAAAAATGCTTAAATTTTCTCAAATTATCATGCAGTATTACAATATCTCACAGTAGTTATCTTTTAACTACTCAAATATCCAATAGAACGTAATTCAAAACAGCTGAAGAACGCTAATCCGCGAATTCGCTACAATCAACAACAGCAGTTTTCTAAACAACAACAAACTAAGCAACTACTACAAACTGAGATGTTTTCCTCCTTTTATAAGATTTTAAAATCACGCGCTAGAATTTTCCAGTACTTTCTCGAAATCAAAAAGAGATATTTATTTATTTAATGCACGCGCTCTTGCATTTTCAATTTTCTGGCTTAGCTTTCTTTTAATATTCGTCACGCGCTGCACTGCGCGAGAAATAAAACCATTTAATATGTAATTGAACTAACATTAGCTTTTTAGATACCAAATTCGTAACAATATATTAACAACATTTGTAAATTTGCTATTTTAGTCTTCGTTTTCATAGGCTTTCATTCATTAAAGTTTGATCATTGTAAAAAAATAAGAAAACAAAATATTTTAAATAATAGGTTAATATATAATAAATGATAAAAAAAAAATATCGTGACCGGATAAAGGTAGTTGTGTCATTCACAGAGTTAATAATCATCATGTTGTCTATGCATTTCAATATACATACTTTCTTCATGCATTTTGATTACACCTTATGATATGAGAGAGGGTTAATTGTAAATCATTAATATTTAAAATTTAGAAATATTAAATGTTGAACAGTGCATTGTGAATTTCTGAGTACAGGTAATATATTTTAGTCATGTAAAATCTATTTCAGCATCTTTTCCATTTGCTGTATTCACCAGACCTTGTCCCTAGTGATTTTCATATCTCTGAATGTTCAAAGAGGCTTTGATGTGGGTTGAGTCTTATAAAGTGTGAAGCAAGCAGTAACTGAACTGAAATCCAAAAGACATTTTTACATTACATACCCATGCACTTCAAAGTGTTATGCCAACAAGCTGAGCAGTAAAACTACTGAACACTGGTAGTTTAGTGGTATTATCTTGCTATAAAAGGCCTTCAGATGGCATTGTTGTAACTATGACAGTAGGATTTTGTCAATATGTGTTTATTATCCTGACGAGATTATATTAGGTATGTGTTCTGTGTTGAATTTGCATAATTTGTGGTGTATTCAATGCATTTGTATTTAATGTACACAATGCTGCAAAATATGTAGTCCAAATTAATTCAGTGATTAGGTAATGTACCAGACATGTGTTTCAAGTTGTATATTTCGCAGTGACTGCCTAAAGCATCGCAACAAAAACATCACGGAGAAAGCAAGGAGAAAAGATTACAGATTTAAAACATTATGGCATAAAGCATTGTGGCAGAACATAAAACATTGGTGAAACTTCATGGTTTTAATATGCCATGGTAGGAAAAGCAAAACATTTAAAACATGTATTATCAGATTTTAAAAACTTCATATGTATCATCAGCAGTAATCTGCAATAATTTGTGAGTATGAGAAGAATAAAAAACATTTTTGTGTATATTACTTCTGATTTTTGTATTAACTATAAACTTGTTACCGAAAAATCAAGAAGGAAATTTAAGCAGGAAATGAGTAGAAGTTATAACTATGAATAATAGTTAACGGAATTTTAAACTAATGTAGAAAGCATCAAATCTTTGTTAAACTTACCCTTTTCTTTTAATGTATTAAAATTTTTTCATATAATACAGAAAAATATTCCTCATTTTGTCTCATGCTCACAGGTGCTTTTACTGCAAAAGTGAAGAAAATTTGAAACTTTTAAAATCTGAAAATGCAAGTCAATGATGTTATTGTCATGTGATGTTTTATAAATATTTTATTTTTAAGTGTTTTTGTGCAATGTTTTTTGTGATAATGTTTTAAAACTCTGAATTTTTTTTTTCAGGTTTCCTACCATAGTATTTTAGAATGTGATGTTTTCTCCTTTCTTTTACCCTCCTTTCTTTCTGTGATATTTCATAAGTTAAATTCTTTCATGTTGTTTTGTCTGACAGTTTTATGAGTGAGTGTATTTCCCATGTGCTTAGAATGATTGCATTGACTCAATGGCTGTGTATTTAATATCATTTGGCTGGCTGAGAGGTACTTGCTGAGATTTTATTATAGAAAGATTCTTCTAGGCGATGTAATTTTTTGACACAATATATTTTAACTATTCAAAATGTTATTCAGTGGGTGTATAATTTTATACTTTTGAATATTAATAAAATATAAAAAAAAGCATCTTGCATTTATAATTATGAAAATTTTTTTTCAGCAAATTGGCTATGGTCTATGTTTGTTCCGAATGTGGATCATTTCACCTGCAGCAACTTGGTAACAGAGTGAAAACTGAAAAGGGGTTTGTTTCCTTTTTCCTATATTGTATATTTTGTATAAAAATCTAATTCATCAGACATTTTTATGAACATGCATCTGATTTAAGTGTATATAAATATGTGAAGAATTAATTACACATGAAAGAAAGTGCGAGTCTTTCAGGATCTTTTAATAGTTCATATGTTATTCTTTGCATTTTGATGATGAGAGACTTGTTTTTTAAAGCTAATTTTTCATTTTGATGTTAAATTTAAATTGTGTAATAATTAGAAAACTAGAAAATTGTTTTAAAAAGTTGGGTTACTTTTGAGTTCATCCATAGCAAAACATTCAGCATTATTTTTACTAGCATTTCTCACTACTCTAGATGAGTTCATAAATCACAATATTGCTGTAAAGTAAATTAAGATCAGATGAGTTCAAACATATCATATTGCTCATAGGATTACAGGATGCTTTGTAGAGCTTTTATAAAGTAGATCCAAAAGTGGGCCATTTTCTCTTACATGTTGTGCTGTTAATAATTCTGTTTTTAAACTTTAAAAACAGAGTTTTTGGAAATTAGAGAAATCATTTTGAATGTCATGTAACTTAAATTGCAGAAAATTAATTATATGAAGTATAATTTTAATACACTTTAAAAGCACTCTAATAATCACTTTCTATGCTCAATGTTTACAGATGAGTATTTCTAAGTTTATGTTATTACACAGATGAAATGCCATATAGAAACCATACAGATAAAACATGATATAGAAATTGACATTAAATGGCATTCCTAATAAGAAAATAGGGAATAAATAGAGGGAAATAATAGTAAATGCACAAGTAAAATAAAAAGAGACACAATGGGAGTCATCTCTTAGATGGCTGCTCAGGGTTCTAGAATCTCCCATGGAAGTAGTTATCTTAGCCAAATATCGATGGTGTCTATTAGCTAGGTCCAGCAAAACATCAATCTGTGGTACTATATAGAAGTGCTGGCCTAACTTCTATCTGTTCTTGTTTGAATCATAGCCATCCAGGCAGGATAATGATTAGTGATGCTGACTGCTGTTTTGAAGGGATGGTTTCAAATCCCAGTGAAGGTGTGGATGTTTGTGAACATGTAGTGTCTATGTGATAAGGGGCATTCAAAATACATTGTTGAAATCCTCTTGAGAGGTTGGTGGTAAGGGAAGAGGGCTGTAAGATCCATAGATCACATCCCAAATTGTTGTCTCTCAGATTTTCTCCTGGTAAAATTATAAAAAGAAAAATGCAGTCATTTAATATTTTCATAGAATATGTAAGTTAGCATCAAAGTACCATTAGTCTTAATTCTCATGTTTTGGCTACATCACTTTACAAATAAAAGGATGTTTCCACCAAATTTTTTTGCCATGTATAATTTTTATAGAGTTAATATAAGTAATACAAGAATAAGAGCTAATAAAAGGAAATATAAAAAAAGTATGGCAACACTTAATACTGTCAGGAGTTCTAAAGATTTGCTGTTTTTAAATATCTTGTGATTTTCTTACTGAATTTTTAATTATAAAAAGACATGGAAAACTGTGTAAGTCATTGTACTAAGAAAACTGAGTATTGATATGCTGAACTATCAAAAGAATGGGAGAGGGAATAGAAAATGTATAACAGCACTTTAACACTCTACTGGGAATTTAAAAATTTCTGATTTTACTGTTGAATTATCTGTTGAATTTATACCTGTGTTGACATAAATGTGAAGAATGCACTGTTCAGTAATAAAGTTAAAAGGGGGAAAAAAGTTCTCTTCACAGGGGTGAGTCCAAGAGCAGACTGATAATCTGCAAGCTGAGGTACAACATAAAAAACCCTCCAGTGTGACATCATAATCTAAATCCTTTCAAATTTGTTTCTTTTTTTAGAGAGGGGTACTTATTTTTGTCTCCTAAAGGAACAAACTGTAATGTTTATAAAAGTTAATGAAGTAAAAGAGAAAGAGATGCATAGGTACACTAAACTATCAACTCCAAAATGAATATGATCAATTTCAATAGCAGGCAAAACAAAAATATATTGTTTTGGCACCATTTTATCATTGATTTGTGATACAATACTAGCTGCTTTGACTGAAAATGGAAAAGTTAATATAAACAAAATAGAAAGGGGATAACTTGTTTAAAGAAAGCTGTTTCGTAATCCAAACCATGTTTACATGATGTTGGAATATATAACTTTGATGAGTTTTACTGTAGTCAGTTAACAAATGCATAAAAATAAACAATGTATTAATTATCAATTACATGTGTAAATACTGCTGTCAAAGTTATGGAAATGTTGGAAAATGTCGAGTTTTGTAAACCTTGTTAACTGTTCTCTATAGTCCATTGGTGAGAGAAAAGTAAAAATATTGTTACAAATTTGGTATTTAAAAAGCTAATGTTAGTTCAATTATAAATTAAATGGTTTTATTTCTCGCGCAGTGCAGCGCGTGACGAATATTAAAAGAAAGCTAAGCCGGAAAATTGAAAATACAAGAGCGCGTGCATTAAATAAATAAATATCTCTTTTTGATTTCGAGAAAGTACTGGAAAATTCTAGCGCGTGATTTTAAATTATTATAAAAGGAGGAAAACATCTCAGTTTGTAGTAGTTGCTTAGTTTGTTGTTGTTTAGAAAACTGTTCTTGTTGATTGTAGCGAATTCGCGGATTAGCGTTCTTTAGCTGTTTTGAATTACGTTCTATTGTACATTTGAGTAGTTAAAAGATAACTACTGTGAGCTATTGTAATACTGCATGATAATTTGAGAAAATTTAAGCATTTTTGTTGTGATAATAATAAATTGTTGTTCATTTTTCATCGGACTTGTGCATTCATTTCATAACGAACCCGTACGCACGCAACAATTTTTGGTGTCAGAAGTGGGATTTGAATGCGAATAACAAGAGGGATGGAAGAACAATTGAGACAGCTCATTATTGCTTTTGCTGCGTTCCAAGAAAAGATGGAAGCTGGCCAAACATCTTTTAAAGAAGAAATTAAAGAGAAAATGGATGCTGGTCAAAGGTCCGTTAAAGAAGAAATGAAATTGGGCCAGGAATCCCTCAAGGAAGAAATGAAAACGGCACAGGAACAAATGAAATTGGGCCAAGAATTTTTAAGGAAGAGATGAAGGCCATTCAAGCTGGTTAATTAACTTTTAAAGACAAAATAAAAGTTGTTAAGGAATCTGTTAAAGAAGAAATAAAAGCTGAACAAGTCAAGATTGAATAAAATCAATACGAAATGAAAAGAGAAATTGCCTGCATAATAGAAACCAAATTCAATGCTATGGAAGACAGAATAGATGTGGTTGAGAATAAAGTGGGACAAATTGAGGAAAATATTTCTTCCATTAAAGAAGAAATAGAAGGAAGAGTTTGTTCCGTTCAAAAACAAATCGAACAACAAATTGATGACCGGGTTTTTGCGGTTGCCAAAGAACTGGAAACTTTAAAGAAATTCGTAGCGATGGCTGGGAGCAAGAGTGATGATTTTAAATTCTTACCGATGCCTGCTCGTCCATCTCTGAAGCTATCCACATATGATGGGAAGACATCCTGGCAAGTGTATAAGACCCAGTTTTCTATCGTGGCGGATGCGAATGGATGGGATTCCCAAGCTAAGGCCTGTCATCTCGCCGCTTCTCTGAGAGCAGATGCAGCGGATATCCTGCAGACGCTTCCAGAAAACCAAAGACTTGACTTCGAAGCTTTATCCGGCGCTTTGGAGCTGCGCTTCAGCGAGAAATGTTTAAAAGACTACAGCAGGCTCCAATTAAAATCCCGTCAACAGAAGCTCACCGAAACACTTCAGGAGCTCGCCACGGATGTTGAAAGGCTGTCACATCACGCCTTTTCAGAGTGCCCGACAGAAACAAGGGAAATCCTGTCCCTGCAGTACTTTATCGATGGCATCCGGGATCCCGAAATACAGAAGGCTCTACGAATGGCGGATGTTAAAGACTTGAAAAGCGCTTTAGTGTACGCCATGAAATTGGAGGCAGCCCAGCAAGCCACCCGTCGAGATTGCTACCCAGTCAGAGCTGTGCGAGTCCACGAGCCAGGGGATCAACTGATGGCTCATTTAGATGAATTAGCCAGACAAGTTGACGATTTGATACGTAGTAGGAGCGAGAACAAAGTGGCTCTAAGGTTGTTGGAAATATGATAGTGAGGGTCACATAAGATGGAATTGCAGAACCCCCCGAGGTACGGAAAATAAAACAGATGATTTTACCAGACAAGTCAGTGGCTTGAGACGGAACAGAAGTGAAAAGAAACCAGTTCTAAAGTGCTGGAACTGCGGTGTTGGAGGCCACGTGCGAAGGAACTGCAGAACTCCTCAGAGCACGGAAAATAAGACAGACGAGTTGAACAGACAATTAAATGCTCTCGGACGAAAAAGGAGTGACAAGAAACCAAAATGCTGGAACTGTGGAACTGAAGGCCACGTACGAAGGAATTGCAGAACACCCCAGGGGACGAAAATTGAGACCATTTCTCAGCAACGATGCAGGAAACAAATGAATGACCATATCGAGGAACAGAGGGTACCAGAGAATGAGAAACCTTGTTTTAAAGCGCTTAAAATTTATACAGTGAGTGGCAACAGTAACGGACTGTCCATTAATGGGAATATCGATAGAGTTCCTTGCAATATGATCATTGACACAGGAGCTAATGTTTCCATCATTAGGAAAGATTTAGCTGAACAGTTTAAAGATAAACTTATTTGGACGCCATCCTGTGTTACCCTTCAGATTGCGTCTGGTGATAAGATCGACATAACTGGGAAGTTAAACGTAAGCATCACGTTTGGAAGTGCCGCCTACCATCACACGGCTTATGTGGCGGATATCACAGATCCATGCATACTCGGATTGGACTTTTTAAGGAAATACAATTTTTCCTTAGACTTGAAAAGCAACAAACTGCTTCCAGCATCTGATGGCATGACTATCCATCCTCAAAAGGGATCCTCGCCTGGAAATGTCGACGCCTTGTCCGAAAGATCCAGCTCGGGAAGCTGCCGAAATCATACCAGGGTCGAAAAGAAACACCAGACTACCAGCTATTCTCCATCTCAGAAGCTCTTTGGTCGAGACCTTCGTCTGCCTTGTGACCGCTTGTTTAGTCGCCCTACGGATGCGCCTTCATCACCTGAGGAACACATCCAAGATGCCCAGGCCCGGTTTGAGGGGATGCACCGTTCTGCACGAAAGCAAATCAACTTGGCGACAGAGAAAATGAAGACCAGATGCGACACAGGAGCCTGAACACGAATGACGTCGTGGTTCGGATCCGTGAGTCTTCGAACTCTTACGACAGGCTCATTACTATGGCCATAGTATATAATGTAAGTAATTGTAAATAGTATCAGACCATGGTCCTTTTTGTTTTTAAATGTGTATTTAATTTGATTTGTATTTAGTATTTGATTTGCATTTAGTATTTGATTTGTATTTAGTGTTTGTTTTGTATTTAGTATTTGATTTGTATTTAGTGTTTGTTTTGTATTTAGTATTTGATAGCATTTGATTTGTTTAAGTTAGTTATTGCATTTATTGTTCATGTTGTTTGATATTGTAATGTAATGTTTATGCCTCAGTTGCATTTATGCCACAGTTGTAAGTTTAGCTTCCTGTCCAGGGATTGTACTGCCCGGGACGTGCAGTCCTTGGGAAGGGGGCAGTGTTACGAATTTGGTATTTAAAAAGCTAATGTTAGTTCAATTATAAATTAAATGGTTTTATTTCTCACGCAGTGCAGCGCGTGATGAATATTAAAAGAAAGCTAGTATCTCTTTTTGATTTCGAGAAAGTACTGGAAAATTCTAGCGCGTGATTTTAAAATCTTATAAAAGGAGGAAAACATCTCAGTTTGTAGTAGTTGCTTAGTTTGTTGTTGTTTAGAAAACTGTTCTTGTTGATTGTAGCGAATTCGCGGATTAGCGTTCTTTAGCTGTTTTGAATTACGTTCTATTGTACATTTGAGTAGTTAAAAGATAACTACTGTGAGCTATTGTAATACTGCATGATAATTTGAGAAAATTTAAGCATTTTTGTTGTGATAATAATAAATTGTTGTTCATTTTTCATCGGACTTGTGCATTCATTTCATAACGAACCCGTACGCACGCAACAATATTTCTCCTCTCACATCTTACTTGATCTAGTGATAGTCTTAAGTTACTGAGAAACATGAATATATGCTGAAGAATATAGGAAAACTACATAGTCATGGAGTTGCTGAGAAGAAAACTTGAGAAAGTATAATACATATGAGTATAGTTTAATACCACATCATCTGAAACTTTGTATTTGGGGCCATTAAAATAATTTACTGCGTTTGATAGCTTTATTTAAGATGGTATTACTCATCTTGATTTGGCATACTGTTTCAGTGATCATTTTTAATACTTTATTTTGTAAAATTTGAAACTTTTTGAAATTTATAAAATTCGAAGCCTGCCTGATAACCATAGGCCATGCTGGTGAGGCAGTGATGATAGGCCATACAGTAGCTATATAATTTTTTTAATGAATAAATTCAAATTAGAATGCCTTTCTAGGTGAAGTTTATTTGCCTATATAAAATTTTCTGTTTGATGATAATGTTGTGTGCTTTGCCAAGCATGCATCTTATATATTTAGTCCAAGTATGTTTTTCTTTAGGGTAATAATTAGTTGTTTAAGCCTATAAATGATGTAAATTTATTGAATATAATCTATTATATTAATTTTTGTTCATAATACATTGTATTTATTATATTTATTTTATCTTGTCTGCCTTATAATTATTCTTGTTCCCATAATTTATGATTAATGTAGGTATATTTGGATAATTTTTATCTTCTACCAACTCTATTATGCCTCTGTATCTGAAATTTCGATATATAATATAGATATTTGTTTTAATTTAAATTCTGTAAACACCTGAAAGTAGCTGCTGGACAGCAAGCACTGCATCTATTTTGACAAAATTAATAATTTGATAAAACTTAACTTGTTTTCTGAAGTATTGAAAGAGTTTGAAATTTAAATTGCATTTGGACTGCACAAGTATTTTAGTTATTTTTAGATTCATTGATAGAAGGCATTATTGATCAGTGTAAATATTTCATTAATATTTTTCCTGTATTATCATAAAGATCTTCAATTTAGAAATGTCTTTTAAACAAAAAGTTTTTGTATGAAGTACAAATATAATACATTAAAATGCCTTTCATGTAATGAAAGACATACACATTTTGAGCTATGAATTTGGCTTCTATGTAAAAAGTTATTTTTTTATAAAAAAAGATATAAGATATATAAGAAGAAACACATAAAACTATTTTCGTCTGAGAATATAATGCAAAATCAACTGAATGAATGGCTTTGTGAAAATAAACTGTTAGAATACTTGACCTTTTTTGATTATCCACACCCCATGCCGAAAATCACAAAAAAGTACTTGTGAGACAAAGCAGTACACTGCCCAAATAGTTATATGGCAACCTAAAAATAGTGCCTAAAAATATTTATGTGGCAACTCAGTTATGCTTGTAGCATATGTCTGTTTTGGCAGCCCCAAAATGCAATGTTAAATATGCAATTGCCGGATGTTCTCTCTCTCTTTTTTTTTAAGACACATTGCTATGTACATGGGTAGAACAACAGTGCAGAAAAGGATTTCTCAAAAAAGGAAGTATTTTATTATTGGTATTTCTTTTTTTTAAAATTCATTTATTGCACTAGTATAGAATTCTTTATGAGCCATTGTTTGGGAAATGGCTGTTCTCTTTCATGCATTAGCTTGGGGAAAAATTAGCTACCAACAAGTTTGCGAATGCCAATGTTGGCAGTGTTTGCCACAGTTTTTCATTAAGGGTGCAGATGATCAGAAAGTACCAAATACTATCTAATTTCTTTTTTAAGTTTCTCATCATTTTTGATTTAATAAGTTATGCAAATATTGTCTACTGAGGTTTAGAAGAGAAAGTAGTTCATACATTCCTGATCTTTCAAGGAAATGGGATGATTTAGAATATTCACACCTTTCTTTGTAATAAATGATTTAATGACAAATACATTTTTTTTGTTAGTTATTATTGCAGTGTTATTAATTTGTTGTATAAAGATGCTTTATCCTGTAGTGAAAGTAAAAGTTAATTGATAAAGCACTTGACTTAATAAGGTAATTTTGTTTTAGAAGTTATATTGTTTTTTTCTTTGTAGAAAATTAAGACCTCCCCAATTTGTTTGGAATAATTGATGGAAACTTTTGTTTGAAGAGAAAGTGGAGTCCTTTCGAGCAAAAGTATTTCATGACTTATTCCTTGTGGTAAATGAACAATATTCTTTCCTGAAGGCTTCTGAAATCAAAATTCAGTGGCTAATGCAATTTTTCCACAAAGCTAATGCATGAAAGGCAAAAGACATTTTTAAAATATCAGCTAGCTATTAAATCATCCCATTTCTTTGAAAAATCAGGAATATATGAAGTACTTTCTCTTCTAAACCTCAGTAGACAATATTTGGATAACTTTTCAATTTAAAAAATACCATACAACAGTTATATAACAAAAACTGCATACTACAGCAATCTATCAAATTTTAAAAAAACAAGAAATATCAGTAATAGTATAACTTTTTATAGAAATCATTCTTTTTTGCATCTCGTGTACACAACAATATGTTTTTATTTAAAAAATACAGAGAATCACACAAACTTGTCATCCATGCAATTTGGCATCACACAACGGCCAAAAATGATCTGCGCTCTGTGCACACGCGGGTTACCATATAACTGTTTTAGTACCATACTGCTTTGCCTCTGAATACTTTTTAATGACCTTTTTAGTGGGGGTGTGGATAATCAGAAGGTGTCCATTTTCTTTTATTGCATATTTTTCGCATCAGTGTGTTTAAGCTGTGTCTTTGCTCAAATTAAACTTATTTGCTATAATATGAAATGACTGATGCTGACTTTGTTGCAATGTTAATATTTATTTAAAGCTTTGAAGAAAATCATTTATGGGCTCATAAATTTTTCTTTTCATCATGAGATGTTCTGTACCACCACAAAATATTAAATTGTATAAATATTCTTGTTCTGTTTTGGTTGCACATACCATTTCTTTTTTGCAACTTTATTAGCTTTAAGGCAAAACCATATTGCTTCTCACTAGTATTTGAATTTGCATTATCAAATGCTAATTTAAAATCAAATTATCAAATTTCATTTAAACGTATTGGTGTAAGCAATTAATATTTGAGAAATAACATGCTGAAATTAGTTATTTGGCAGATTTATTTGGAAAAATTGTCCTGGAACATTGTAGAAAGAGGTTTCCCCCCCAAGTTATTTTTGCTATTGCTTACAATGCATTGCTTTTTTAGGTCAATTTTTATATCTTTGGTATCCTCTTTCAGAGAAAAATATTCTGCTGGCGTTGGACCCCCAGTTAATATGAAATGCAGCATCTGTGATGGATCACATAAAGTAAAGCTATGCTAATCTAGTATAGTTAGTTTTTGCATACTATTATGTACAATTTTCTAATAATTTTATTATAATTATTAAAGTTTTGAAATGTTATAGCATACTTTGAAGATGTGTGCAAAATATAAATTCTGTAGTACCATATTTTGATTAGGTTGGTGGGCCCATTTGGGCAGAAAAGCTACATAACAAAGAGTTCATCCAGAAGACCATACAACTAGTTGATGGGGAAAAGGAATGTTACAATACTTCTAAAAGAATGTTAGGAATGTTAAATGTTATCTTAGAGGTATGGCTTTCTTAAGATTACTTATATTTTATATAATAAATAGATAAATGTTTCTGTAGTTTTTAAAATTTAACCTTATGTATTTTTCCTCCTATAAATAAAATCTACTTTTGACTGCCCAAATGGTATAGTGGTTAGGGGAGCCTACTGTGATACTGAAGGTTGAACCCTAGAAAAGGCATGGATGTTTGTAAATTTATAGTGTCTGGTAGCATGGGTGCACTCTGAATATGCAGTGAGCCAGAAGTCCTCTCAAGAGTTTGGTGGTAGGGAAAGAGGGGTGGGAGACCCTCGGACTCATTCTCACAGGATGCTCTCTTTCAAAATTGGGGGTGGAAATGAACAATGTTGTACTGTCACCTGTGGGATGCTGAAGGCTTTGCCATTGACATGTGCAATCTAGCTCTACTTGCCGCGATGATTTTCATGGCTTATTCTGATGTCATTGTTAGGCAAATGGGATAAGTTACAACACAAGTCTGCTTTTGCCTGATTGTCAGATTAGCTACGTCTTCATATTTATTATCACCAGTGAAATATTTTTTCTGTTTTATTTCATTTAATGACTTATTTATTAAAATTATTTTATATTTTAAAAAATTGTTTTTTAAACATTGGTTTAATGAAATATATATGGTTTAGTTATGGAAATTATTTTGATTAATTGATAGATGATGCTAGTGTCACTTGTGAAATGCAACGTGCCTTCTGAATTTCCATATCCTCTCCGCCGGCAGTTCGATAGATGGATGTTTGATGCTTCGAACACTAGTCGATTAGGAACATTTCGGTGCCTATTTAAAAGATTTCGATTTTCGATTATGAAAGCATATAGATTTGTTTGTCAGCTGAACCATCATGTTTTGATTAATGATCTGTAAATATTGTACATATTAAAAGTTACATTTTAAAAGTGATTGATGTCTATTTATAGCAATCTTAGAATATTTGAAACAATAGTAAAATGTATAATATAAAACTAGGATATCCTATGCGCATTTTATAATGTTATTGAGCTTAGCAATTTAAAAGCTTAATAAGTTTTCTCTGAAGTCTAAAAATATTTTCGATTTCAGTTGTTAAAAAATTCTGTTTAAAAAGCATACTAACTTTGACCACAGCATTAAGAGATTTTTTTTTTTAAAATTTTTTTTTAAATTTTTAATTTACAGCCTTTTTTAAAAAAGGAGCAGAGCAAACGGAAATATTTCAGTTTTCTTGTAGTTCTTAGAAATATAATAATTTTGGCATTTGTGAACAACTTAAATAAAGTGATTTCTAATTTGTTGAATAGACTATAGAGTAAAGAGCAGTTGGATGCTGTTACAAGCAGCAAACATGAAAGAACTTTTGAAATTAAACAAAAAAGCACATTTAGTTTGGTATAGACTGTAAATTAATTTTTATCGATTTCAAGGGTGTTCAGACAAAGGTTCCTATTTTTTAAAATCAAGGGGAAAAAAATTACATGTTCATATTACAATGCTAACTCTCCAACATTTCAAACTGTAATGGAATTTTTAGTTTAAGTTTGATATTATAATTTTTAATGTGTGTATATAAACAAAAATCTTTCTTTTTGTATTTACCTTGCTGTGTATGTTGCAGGAAGCTGTTTGTTACTGATAATAAATATTATCCCATTATCTTTAGGTCTGTTTTGTGTTTATATTTTAAAATAAATATTTTTATAAATGACAAAAGGGATTTCAAGCATAATTATTTATAGGAATACATGAGAGTAATAAGTGCATATGTGTACATCTTTGCAGGAATTAGATGACTGTCCTTTATTCCACAGAATTGAGAAACTGTCTAGTATCCTTCATGTTTCTACTCCAACCAATAAACAGATGAGGTAAATTAAATCTTTTAAATTATGTGTATGAAACTGCTTTTTACTTTCTAGAATCAAGAAGAATGTAATATCTCATATTCAAAATTTGGAAACTATAATTAATAAAAAAATTGCTAACTTTCACATTTTGTATAGTGGCATTTGTTCAGTGTTTTGCAATAAGTTATCAGAATACTTTCTTTGAATTTTGCCATTTACTTCCACACAAGGTTTCCTAGTGGATACTTCAACTATAATTCAATCCAGTTTCTTTAGATGGTATTGTTAATGGGGGGGGACTAAAATAATGCATTTTTTTAGGTATATATGTAATGACAGAACAATTTTGGAGGCACTGAAATATGAATGCTGAGAGGTAGATGCATAGAAATACTAATTGTGTAGATACTTAATGCTTAGAGTGTCCATCCATTTTGAAGAAGTTGAGTTGGATTAAATTCCTTTTATTTATTTAAATTCACTTGTGGCCACAATCCAGTTATGAATATTGAGAATAAGTGAATTATGGAATATTGGGCCGTTCTATTCTGCATTATCGAATATTGGGCCCTTCTACCAGTAATCTTGAATCATTTTTATGTTCCCCATTTGCAAGAATTCTCTCAGAAAAACTAAAAATTCATCCACTTTTAAATCTTTCCAAAAAGTTATTCATGACTTTTCTTTCATTTCAACGCTATGTTCTATTTTTAGTGTGTAAGAATTTATTTCTTAGACAAATTTTTCTGCAAATCCTTCGGTAAGGAAAAGGCGAAAATATCCAACAGCAGTACTTTATCGGAGTAATAATGGGCTCTCCACTCGTGCCTATTAAAGAACATTTACAATTTTGATATTGTTGCCATAGAAGTGAGTATAGCAGCACACACATGATTGCAGAAAGACGTCTGGCCAAGAGGAAAGCACATGCAAAAGTGACACATCAGTTCATAGGAAAAAAAGGAGGGAGTCAAAAGTTTCAGTTTTTAGTTTTGGTTTACAAGTCGGTGATTGGTCAAGAGGCATTAAGGGTTACGTAAGATCGCATTATTAGTTTGAATGACACTGTTGTATCTCTCAATAGAATTCTAAAAGGTAAAAAGAAATCTCTTACCTTTTCTTTCACCCGGGAGCCGAGCTTGTTCCATTCTAATTCTTATTCGATGAAATATCTAAACAATTCCAAGCTTTTGCATAAAAACTGACACTTCTGTATAAATAAAGATATTATATTTAGATACAGTTATATACAATTATTAGATTACATGAAATTACGCGCTCTCCAGCTAACAGTCAATCGAGTTCGGATTCAGAGTTCTAACTACGTTCTTACGTAAGATTATTCTCGAGTTTAGATGTAATGGTGCTGATAGTTCGGAGTTTAGATGTGGAGGCGCTGATAGTTCGGAGTTTAGATGTAACATCTCCTCCCACCATTGAGATCCGACGATGCGGAGGAACTCAATAGACACAGGTTCAGTCGATGAGGAGGCCGAACAACTCGTCCAGCTCTGGTCATCACTCAAGGACTTGAGGCAGGTTCTGGAATACTAGCAGCCTGATCAGCCTGACCAGTTGCATGGTCGTTTCTATCTCGAGGTGCTCTGTCGGGGAACGGAGGGCCAACGGATTCGGAAGTAGAGATCTCCAACGGGAAAAGCCGGGGCACTGGACGAAGCAGAATACCATTTCTTGTCTTGACCCTCGCTAGTCTAACTATTCCGTCTTTACTGGGGAAAAGCTCGACTATCTTGGCTAAAGGCCAATGTATGCGTCGTTTCTGGCTGTCTTCCAATAGAACGACATCGCCTACTTGCAACTGTTGAAATTTTCCCTTCTTTATTGCCTGTTGTCTCAACTGACCAAGATATTCATTATGAAATCTGTTTCGTAGATCATGTCTTATTCTCTGTCGGTATTTGGCTCGACGGTTTAGTTCTTTGGAATCTACGTAGTCCATATCAGGAACTCCAGATGACGGCAATTCTTGCAGAAACATCATAGGGGTCAGTGGTGATGGATCTTGATTATCCTCTGATACATATGTGATAGGTCGCGAATTAATCACTTGTTCACAGTCACATAATATAGTGTATAATTCTTCATAATTTAAGGACGTTCGACCTAACACTCTTCTTAAATTTTCTTTCACCATTCGCACAAGCCTCTCCCACCAACCTCCCCACCAGGCGGCGGTCGGAGGGTTGAACTTCCATCGTATCCTTTGGATAGAAGCAGCTGAACATATGGCGTTCCAATTAACTTTCTTAAGAATACTGTTAGTCCCTACAAAATTAGTTCTGTTGTCGGAATATATCACATAAAGTCTACCTCTTCTGGCAATGAATCTACGTAAAGATTGGATGAAAGTTTCTGTAGATAGAGAAGTAACTAGTTCGAGGTGAATGGCTCTATAAATGGCACATGTATACAAGACTATCCACGCTTTAGACCCCTCACGGAGATAGAGAGGACCCGCTAGATCTACACCGACGACTTCAAAAGTCGCCCCTTCTCTGACTCGATCTTCGGGTGGAAATCCTGGCTCGACTTCCACTCTTTGTGAAACAAATCTTTTACATCTTACACATTTTCTGATAATATTTCGAATACTTTTTCTGGATTTTAATATCCAAAAGTTTTCTCTAAGATTTGTCATTAAAGTGCTGACACCAGCATGCTGGAGTTCTAGATGTTTCTCGTAAATTAGTCTCTCAACAAGAATATGTTTTGAAGGTAAAATGATAAGATATTGGAAATTTTCATTATCTTGACGCTGTAGGACGTTCGTTTTGGCTCTTAAAATTCCATTTTGGTCTAAGATTGGTTTCAGCGCACGAATGGCGGGATCGTTTATGCCTGTAAATGATTCTTTCTGTACCAATCTACAAAGTGCCTTTTCAGCATTCTCCAATTCATCAACTGAGACATCAGGAGTGAGGTTTTTATCTTTGTTCTTTAAATTGTGATAAAACCTGAAAATCCAAGCGATCATTCTCACGCTTTTTCTATATGAAGAGAAGTATTTGTAGTACCGGTCCAAATTGTCTCCATGATCTAGAAGAGTCAGAATCGTTTTCCTTTTTTCCTTGTTTATAAGTTCTTCATCAGGCTTTTCTTCTACATGGGGCCACTCGTCTTCTGGTAAGTAAAGCCACGATGGGCCCTCCCACCATGCCGATTTCTGTAATTGCTCAATAGTACATCCTCTCGATGGGAGATCCGCTGGGTTTAAACTTCCAGGTACATGCCTCCAGTCAGATATTCTGGTAAGCGATCTTATTTCTTGTACTCTATTGTGAACAAACGTACCCCATGCTTGATCCCTTCTTATCCACCCCCAAAGCTGTAGAAGAATCACTCCAGAACACTGTTCTACAATTCTTAAGTTTCAAATCTGATAGAATTGTTTTGACAAGCCTGGCACCTATCAGACAGGAAAGAAGTTCAAGCCGTGGAATCGTAAGTTCCTTAATAGGGGCTATTCGACTTCTCGCACTTACTAACTGAACCTTTACACCTTCAATGGTTTCAGCTCTTAAAAATGCACATGTGGCATAGGCTCTTTTACTAGCATCCGAAAAAACGTGGAGCACTACGGTATCTTCGTTTTCGTAATCAATATTTAACCAACGAGGAATTTCAATCTGAGATAGCAGAGACAATTGGTACAACCAAGTCCCAAACTGCTCACTTATGGGAAGAGGAAGATCTTCATTCCACTTAATCTTCTGGTTCCATGTTTCTTGCAAAATTAGCTTAGGAATTACAGTTATCGGTGCAGCAAAGCCAATGGGATCAAAAATTTTCTGGGTAATTGACAAAACTTTTCTTTTGGTAATAGGTTCCCTCAAGTTAAATATTTCTTCGATCTTGCAACTCAAACTATCTTTCTCTAAATCCCATACTAAGCCTAATACTGGGACAACTTTCGTCTTGTTCTCTATCTCATCGATCATGTCAATGCAAAAATTTGATCGCCAACATCTCAAATTGAAATGCCCCGAAGCCAAAATCAATCTTGCTTCTTGAACGAAATTTTCAGCTTCATCTACGTGATTTAAGCTAATGAACGAATTATCGAGGTAAAATGAATCTTTCAAAATATTAGAAGTTTCTACAAATTTTTCTGGGACTGTAGTCAAAAGGTGACTAAGTGTAGCGGCTAGCAGAAACGGACTTGATGTGAGTCCAAAAACAACTCGGTTATGTCTGTAAATTTTAAACTTATGTTGATTATCGAACCATAGAAACCTTAAAAAATCTCTATCCTTTTCTGCTATTTTGATTTGACAAAAGGCCTTTTCGATGTCAGATGACACTCCTATGTGATATTTTCGAAAACGATTCAATATACGTGGAATAATTTCTATTAAATTTGGTCCTTTACTCAAACAATCATTGAGAGAGGGTGAATTCTTAGAACGTGCAGATGCATTGAAAACAGGCCGTATCTTTGTAGTTTCACTAGACTCTTTTATTACAGGTCTGTGTGACAAGTAGTGCACTCCTTCCTCCTTTTCCTCAGTTACTACCTCAATAATATCCTTCGCTTCCCACTGATCAAATATTTCTTCGTAATCTTTTCTTCTGCGTGTGTTAATTAGTTTACTTTCGGTTTTGACGAGGTGTCTTTCTGCCACAGTACGGTTACTGGATAAGACGGATTTATCTAAAATAAAGGGTAAGGTTACTTCATATCTCCCGGAGCTATCTCGTTTTACACTTTTTAAGAAATGTTTTCGGGTTTCTTCTTCCAAGGCACTTTTCGTTTTGTTTTCCTGACTTGAAATCCCCAAAGTGTCTAAACGCCAAAGATTGGACAAATTTGTATCGGAAACATGTAAGGATAAAGAAAGAACGGACAGGGAACTCGACGTATTCACATTCTCTTTAATCTTGCCCATTAAAGTCCAGCCTAACTTGGTCTCAAAGGCTACGTAATCCCCCGCAAAATGTTCAATTCTTTCAGTTAACAATTGTGCTGCGGTGTCCGCTCCTAACAGCATATGAATCTCTTCCGGATTTTCTTGAAACAGACAGAGATTTCCATTCACATGATTGTCGTTGATAAGGATTCCCCTTTTTTCCATCACTTTAATTAATTTTTCATCTTTCATCTTAGGTAGTGACGAACAAATTTTCCTCTGGTCTAGTGCTTCGATTTTACACCTGTACTTTCCATCCAAACTAGTTAAATCTATTTGATAACGATTATGATCTTCCGAAACTTCTACACCCCCAAATAACCCATGTTTAATTCTTTCAGTTCCTATCTTTTCTAATTTCAACGTTTTAGCAGCATATTGACTTATGTACGTGTTCTGACTTCCGGTGTCTATTAGCAATCTTAAATAACCCTTTAAGGTTTTCCCAGCTACCCCTACGACCAAAGTTTGTAAATAAACTTCAGAACGGTTGCTTTGATTCGAAAGTACTTTATTCTCAACTTCCTGGACAGTTTTGATCGTTCCCTTTTTACTCTCGGAATTAATTCTGTTGCACATAATCGTAGAATGCTTAGAGTGACAATGGGTGCAAAAAATGTTAGAATCACAAAATTTGCTGATGTGACCCTTATTTTGTAAACACCTAAAACAAGTGCCATTTTTGCGTAGTATTTCAACCTTTTCGTCATTAGTTAATTTCTGGGCAATAGGACATTTATGGCTTGAATGGGAAAAATCTCCGCAAAAAACACATGCCTTAATCAATTTTTCTTTAATACCCGTGGACACTAAATCAGAAGCAGAAGAAGCTTTCGTTTCTAATTTATTGCTCTTTCCATCGCTGAAATGACGAGTGTTTATTTTCTGGACTGCATACGCAGACTGACGGCGCCCACTATTCGCTGTCGAATGCTCTGAATTCTTATTTATGACTTCTGCCCTTTCGCGTGAATCTAAACATTGAGCTATAATCAAGCACAGGCTTTTAATATTACAATATGCACTTCCATTACTCATTCTGTTAATCTCAAGCAAAATATCTTGGGGAAGTGATTTCAGAATTATTGGACATAACACACTTGATAAATTCTCGAGAGACTGACCCAAATTTTCTAAACATCTTAATTCGATAGAAATATTGTCATAAAATTTTCTAAAGGCGCGAACATCATTCGAGATTTTCAACGGTTTAGTGTTCAAAATGTTATTTATGTGAGTGTAAATGAGCACATCTGTTTTCGCAAATCTTTCTTTTAGAAGATCAATTGCGGAATCGTAATTAGCAGCAGTAATCGGTAATCCTTCGACTGTATTTAAAGCAGAACCACCTAAATGAGCTTTCAAATAATTAAATTTGTCTATTTTATCTAATGAATCATTTTTATGAATGGCAGACTCGAAACTGTTCCAAAAGGTTAGCCAGTTGTTTATATCTCTGTAGAATTTCGTTAAAGTTAACTTAAGTAATTTAATTCGAACAGACTCGTTATGTTTTGGTTCGCTTTGACTATCAGTACTGAACTGGTTATTTACTACCGTTTCAGTAGATTTGCGTTTTAATTCATCGATTCTTTTGGAGGTACGGAAACTGCATTTAACGACCTTTTGGCGATATTCTTCAGATTTTTGGAATTCAGCATCAAATTCTTCGACTTTAAAAAGAG
The DNA here is from genome assembly GCF_044657685.1 of Stegodyphus dumicola. Lineage (NCBI taxonomy): Eukaryota > Metazoa > Arthropoda > Arachnida > Araneae > Eresidae > Stegodyphus > Stegodyphus dumicola. The sequence goes on from NC_140776.1 coordinate 46,124,458, forward strand.
GTTCTAATTCTGTATCGACACTTTTAAGCGATTCGAAATTATTCTTTAATATTTCTAAATTTTCTTCCAAATCATGAATTTTCGGATCAATTTCCGAAAGCTGCGATTCCAAATCTTTAAGCGATTTCGTTACTGATGTTCGGAGAGCTGCGCGCTTCTTTTTTAATTTATTTAAGATCTCTTCAGACATGTTCTTAACAGTTCAAAAATTCAAAATGTAATCAATAATTGTATTCTTAATCTTTATTTTCTAATTTAAATTCTTATTCTTAGCTCGGGCGTCCCGGCAGGGATGCCAAAATTTGTTGTATCTCTCAATAGAATTCTAAAAGGTAAAAAGAAATCTCTTACCTTTTCTTTCATCCGGGAGCCGAGCTTGTTCCATTCTAATTCTTATTCGATGAAATATCTAAACAATTCCAAGCTTTTGCATAAAAACTGACACTTCTGTATAAATAAAGATATTATATTTAGATACAGTTATATACAATTATTAGATTACATGAAATTACGCGCTCTCCAGCTAACAGTCAATCGAGTTCGGATTCAGAGTTCTAACTACGTTCTTACGTAAGATTATTCTCGAGTTTAGATGTAATGGTGCTGATAGTTCGGAGTTTAGATGTGGAGGCGCTGATAGTTCGGAGTTTAGATGTAACAGACACAGTTTAGACTTAAGCGCTATTTTTAGGGCAGATAGATGAAGTTCCCAAGTGAAATAGAAAATAAAAGAGATTATAGTGAATTAAATTTAGAAGTTTGCTTTCATATTTTTTATCTTACATATACATATATATTCTTTTTCGCTATTTCGTTTTAATGTTTATATGTTTTAAGTTCTGTTAGTTCCTCCACCCGTAATATTTTGATTTGTAGCAAAAAAATAGTGACAAATTCTTTATTTACTGTATTCTAAATGAGACCTTTTAAAAGTTTTGGCATGAAATTTTAGTATAAAATGAGGATGAACCTAATTACAGATAAATAAATCTTACTGCAGTCAAATTCCAGTTTATTGGAGTAATAATGGGAAGAATGACCATGTTAACTTAGAATCACAGTTAATTCAAGGTCAATTAAAAATACACAGGCAAGAGAAATAATCCATATTATAATTAACTGAAAAATGACCCATATTATAATTAAGAGAGCAAGAATAAGTTCATTTATTTATGTAAATTAAACCAGTGTTCAAAGGTGTAGAGAAATATGTCATACAGCGATAGCAGCGCCCTCAACTGAAGTAGAAGTCAGTTAGATGGGAATGGCGCATTAAGCCATATTCTTTGATTAGTAGAATTTTTCGTATGTTGATTAACTAACAAATTAACTGTACATATTGTAAATAAATATTAACTTAACCTTGAATATAAATCAATTATAGATATGATGTTCTTCATTTAGAAAAAATGATTTTAGATACGGTAGAAGTTTCGCCTTAGAATTAAAAAACCCTTTCGCGACATGGTGCATCGGTGCCATGAACATTTGGCCAATTTAAAACTTTGTGTTTTTTTATTTTGGATAGCACTTTGTGCGAATACAGCCAAGGTAAGCCTGTATTTTCTATTTTTGATATAATATGGAAGATCTTATTGCTAAACTGAAATCAAAATGAAATTGAGTCATTGAGGACTGCAATGTCCAAGATATTAAAGAAAATTGAAATCGAACTGAGTAGTAAAGATGGTAGTAGTATAAATATAAATGCATTAGAAGAAATTTTAGACCAGTTAAATGAAAAATCAAAATCCTTGAGTGATTTAGACGCTCAAATAGAATGAGAATTAAAAGTCCAAGCAGAATAATTTGAACTTGGAATCTCACCCGTTTTGGAATATGAAGAGAAAATTCAAGTGTGGCAATTTAGAGGAAAGAAAAAGTTGAAGAAATTAAATAAGCATGAAAATTCGGACAAGGCAAGTAGGGACATTTCTAATGAAATCGTTAAAGAATCTGAAAACAAAAGTAACAAATTCTAAATTTCAAGATTTATTTAGAACTTGCTTATCATGCGCATGCACTACGGGAATCAACGGCGGTTGCCAACACTATTTGCATGCCTGCATTATGGAATATTGGGTTCTTCTAAGATAAGCTGGAAATTTATCGCAGAAGGTTGTAGACCACAAATAGTCTATAGGTTGAGGTTCTCAAGGTGCACTATTTTTTCCAAAATGCAATGCACTTAAAATTAATGAAAACCAATTTCAGCTAATGCTATTTGAAGAATAAAATGATGTCTTCCATATACATGACAAACATTTATTTAAGCTATGAAGACATTGAACAACAGAGTAGAAACATGATATTACACAGCGCTTAGCACTTCTTTCTTACATGCGATACTCACCATTGACATTGGCTAACTACCTAGAAAAATATTACGCAGCAGAGAACTTGCTTATCATGCGCATGCGCTAAGGGAATCAACGACAGTTGCCAACACTATTTGCATGCCTGCATTATGGAATATTGGGCCCTTCTACTAGTAATCTTAAAGTCTATTCATTTTTATGTTCCCCATTTGCAAGAATTCTCCCAGAAAAACTAAAAATTCATCCACTTTTAAATCTTTCCAAAAAGTTATTCATGACTTTTCTTTCATTTCAACGCTATGTTCTATTTTTAGTGCATAAAATTTATTTCTTAGACAAATTTTTCTGCAAATCCTTCGGTAAGGAAAAGGCGAAAATATCCAACAGCAGTACTTTTAGTTGGCTGTATTAGCAAGGACTCGGTTTTTGTAAATGTATTACTTATCATACAACTTGAATCTGTCTTCCAGTCAACAAGACTGTTCTTCCCAATTGCCGGAAATTGTTGAGTTGTATCTTCTGTATCAGAATCTAACATTTCTATGGTATCCACCGCAACATGTCTATCTCCTTCTGATTCGCTCGAAGAATCCCAACCGTAATCTTCATCATCTGTGCTCTCATAATCAGAAAGGTCACTCTTTTTTAGTAATTCTAATATTTTGTTTCAAGTCAATTTTTTATTTACTTTCCTTTTCTTAGGCTGTGAATCAAAATCCTTGAGTGATTTAGACGCTCAAATAGAATGAGAATTAAAAGTCGAAGGCCCTGCAATACCTGTAGTGTTCCCCATTTTTTAAAATGGATACTAAAGAAACTGAAACAAAATTAAAATCCACACACCTAAAATATAAAAATAATGCTTAAAAGAAACTGAAACACAAAATTAAAAAACCACACACCTAAAATATAAAAATAATGCTTCACTAACATGCCTCAAAAACCTCTTCGCTCAGCCTCCAAAGCTGCACTAAAAGTAAAGCATATAACTTATCACAGTCGATCGTCGTCTCATAGCGTCACAGGCATACGAGGTAGCACTATGCTGATGCGCCAGTGTGTCAGTGAATGTGTTAATGTATAAAATCTTGCATGAAAGAAAAAGGATATTAGATTAGATGAAAATTAAGGCAATTTGGAAAAACTTTGAAGCATTGCATAAGTGTTTCTTTATTCTTATCTTGAAATTGAATTAATACTGTGTTTTTTCAGTTTTAAATTTTTATTTCATTTATTCCTTTATTTTAAATTTTTATTATCAACTCTTTTTTAGATCGGCAGTATTAAATGCTGGATATAGAGTATCCATGTCTCATACAGTTCCCACCTCAATCAAAACTGATGCTCCTCAAGAAGTCATCTGGAGTATTATTAAAACTTGGGTGTGTTTCTTATATTAAATTATAAAATATATCCAAAAAGGGTTTTAATAGAATTTTAAAGTTATTTAAATTTTTTCAGTAGCATAGTTAGGTAAAAAACAAGTTTAAATAAATTTGCATTTAAAGAGATTTTATAATTTTAAGCTAAAATAATATATTATTGAAAAAATATGAAACAGAGACAATTTAAAGTATGTTATATTCAGCATTAAAAGTAATTAAATTATGTGTGAATAAAAATGTACAACTGCTGAGATTTTTTTAAAAATTATTAATTCTTTTGCTGATATATTCCTGTATGTGTTGCATAGAATTAATTTTTGTTTGTTCAGTAGTACAGATTTTTTATAAGCCTTAGTGTGTTTGTTTCTATTTATAAACACTTTGAAATTGGTTTCACTAATTACTCACATCAATTAATTCGTCAGTCGTAAATGAATTCCAGGTTTTTTTTTTAATTCTTTAATATTTTGTATTTAGTATGCACAGCTAAAACTGAGTTTGCTAATGGCTATATCTCATTGCAGTATATTGCTAAGATGGGAAAATAAATTAATATTTTTTTCATTTTTACCTTTCAATTGTTTATTTGTTTAACTTTATTGTGTACATTTCTTTAAGTTAGGCAAGGCAAAATCCCGGGAAAAAAACTTTTGAAGAAAATTTATCAAAAAGAATCATGTCCAAGAAACCAAGGTATGCTATATCTATACATAAATTAAATAACTTTAAATATGCATCCATATTTTTTCTCTCAAATATATATATATATATATTATATATTTATGTGTATTATTTTTTATGGAGTTATTTCAAAATATATGCTAAACAATATTATTTAGAACCTTATTTTAAATTTTATTTGAAATTTGTTTGTTACGCAATAATTAAAATAACATATTATTACGAAATGTACAGGCACCGTAAGATGGCTTCCCCGCAAAGCAGGTTTAGGGTTGCCATAAAATGGCAAGAGAAGGCAGAGTTGCCATATTTGGCAATAAATTGCCCATTTGGCGACAAAATTACCGATATACCATGGATGGATGGATGGAGAACCTTCTGGAACGAATTCCCACCATTTCAGCCCAGAATGTTCTTGAACACAAGCTGAAAGCTATATTAACCCTGCTGGTCCGCAGTCAGTTAGTGTGTCTCATCTATTGGGTTGGCAACTATGTAATTGCGGATTTCACTCATAGATGGCTTCAGCTGAATTTTTAGGGTTGCAGATGTAGTACAAATGTAAAACACATTTTATTATTTGATAGTTGGCAATTCAACTGTCAATCAGTAAAAAATGTTTTTTGATCGGTTGCGTAGTTTTCGTTTGGCGTTCGTTGAAAAATGGAAAATCAAAAGGAACATTTTCGTCATATTTTGCTTTTTTATTTCCGCAAAGGGAAAAACTCATTGCAAGCTCATAAAAAGTTATATGCTATTTATGGTGATGAAGCCTTAAAAGAATGGCAGTGTCAAAATTGGTTTGCCAAATTTTGTTCTGGTGATATTTCACTCAAAGATGAAAAACGCTCTGGTCGTCCAGTTGAAGTTGATGACGACCTAATCAAAGCAATAATCGATTCAGATCATCACAGTACAACACGTGAGATTGCAGAGAAGCTTCATGTGTCATATACATGCATTGAAAATCACTTAAAACAACTTGGCTATGTTCAAAAACTCGATACATGGGTTCCTCACTAACTGAAAGAAACGCATTTAACACAACGCATTAACAGCTGTGATTTGCTAAAGAAACATAATGAAAATGATCTATTTTTAAAACGACTGATAACTGGTGATGAAAAATGGGTTGTTTACAACAATATCAAGCAGAAAAGATCGTGGAGCAGGCCAGGTGAACCAACTCAAACAACATCAAAAGCTGATATTCATCAAAAGAAGGTTTTGTTATCAGTTTGGTGGGATTACAAAGGAATTGTCTACTTTGAACTCTTACCACCCAACCGAACGATCAATTCTGATGTCTACATTGAACAACTAACGAAATTAAACAATGCAGTTGAAGAAAATTGGCCCGAATTGACAAATCGAAAAAGTGTTGTATTCCATCATTGCAATGCAAGGCCACACACATCTTTGGTCACTCGGCAAAAATTATTGGAGCTTGGTTGGGATGTTTTGCCACATCCACCCTATAGTCCTGACCTTGCACCATCTGATTACTTTTTGTTTCAATCTTTACAAAAATCCTTGAATGGTAAAAATTTCAATAATGATGATGATGTCAAATTGTACCTGATTCAGTTTTTTGCTAATAAAAACCAGAAGTTTTATGAGCGTGGGATTATGATGCTGCCTGAAAGATGGCAAAAGGTCATTGATCAAAATGGGTAATACATTACAAAATAAAGTTATTTAGTTCCATGAAAAAATTGTCTTTGATTTTCTAAAAAAAATCCGCAATTACTTAGTTGCCAACCCAATAGTTAGTACATGCGGAGACGATCGAGTTGACAGCTGAGCAGCGAGTGCATCAAAGAGTCTCTTAGTGTATTGCAGTTAGTGCATCGTCGAGAGAGTGTGTTAAGCTCCGGGAACGACTGAACCGAAGAGTTGGGACCTGTGCTCTGTGTGTCATCGACTGCATCACGAGTTGTGGTGTGGAGAGTCTCGAGAGTATGTGGAGGTCTGAGAATGGCAGAGTCAAGAGCTGTATTCTGGTGCTTTGCAGTGAAGCTGTCTCCACCGTTATTGCCTGACAGTGTGAAGGCTGTGTCGCTGATTGTTCCAGCGTGTTTATAGTAGACCTTCGACGACTGTAAAAGGAGCTGTCCTGATTAATATTGGCTAAATAAAGTGTGTTTCGATACTTCATAAAGTGTCATCGTTATTCACTCCAAATCCACATAAACCCTGTACGAACGTGAAGGAAGAAAATAATGCAACAACTATCGATAGTTTCAGAAAAAAGAAACGTAACAATATTTTATATCAAATGTTTTTCACCTGGTTTGTTGTAATTTACAGTACGACAGAACTGGATGTAAGTTAATTTCAGGGTCTAGATTGTTTCTCCATTTTCTATGAATACTGAAATCTATGTGTTAGATATATATCATAAAAATAAAGAATTTGGAAACTTGCTATCTAAAAAGCATTAATGTTTTACTCAATTATAGTTTGCACTGTCAATTTTGTTTAGCACTGTTAATAAAATTAGATATGTCAGTATTATATTTGGCATTTTTTTTTTTTTTTTTTTTTCATAATGACAATTTTTCTAGTCTTGAGGATTATATTTTTAATTATAAATCACCTTATAAGACAGAAAAACATGAAAATTGCCCTTACATAAATTCATAGTTTGATTGATATTAGAACCAGAACAAAACAGTGCTATTCTGTATAAATAGTATAATAGAGCTCTTTCAAAATGGACAAATTGTGAAATCTTTTGACTGCTTACCACAAACTAAATGCAGGATGAAGGACAGTGAATCTTTTAATTGTCTGAAGTAAAATATTAAGAGAAGACTATTCTGCTAAGAATAACAAAGTTGACATTTTTCAATTCTGTGTGTACAGTAGTCATATGTAATATCTATATATGTGTATTAAGCTTGGACCGCTGCCAGAACTGATGCAACCAATACGGCTGCATGAGATGGCAGAATTTAGGGGCAGCAAAATTTTTAGAATTTGGAGCAGCAAAATTTAGGAATGCAGAATTTTTTAGAATTTAGGAAAGGCACCGAACAGTAGAATTCAGGGCTGAAAATATTTTTGGAATTTAGAGAAGCTCCATACAGCAGAAATTAGGATCTGTGGAGATTGTAGTAGGCAGCAAAATGTCTAGTGCCAACCCTGGCATTGAGCATTGTGAAGTAAACCGTACTTTTTTTAAGAAAATTATTCTTCAGTGACTTTTCAGCTCATAGTTGGCTCTGGCCTTCTTTAGAATTTCATGGCCTTAATCTTCCAATTAGACCTGCAAGTTAGACAAGTCTTTTCCCAGACAGTCTAGTCATTTGTGTTTCAGTCTCGATCTTTTTTGAGTGTGCATTGGCTTGTATAGGAATTTGTTTTTTTGTGATAGTTCTATTTTCAAGCTTCTGATTAGGTGAACAACCCATCTTAATCTTTGGGTGCTGATAAAATTTATGATGTCTGCATACCTTATGTCTTGTAGATTTCTCCATTGGTTCTTCTTCTTTAAATGCCATTTATATGAATACCTCCAACAATGCTTCTGAAAATCTTTCTGTCAAAGAGTGGAAGTATTTTTTTTAACCTTTTCATTCACTGTCAAAGTTTCAACTTCATATGCCAAACAGGTTTAATTAAGCATTTGTAAATCGTCAGTTTAATTGTTTTTATTTCAGATACTTTAAACCAAAAGAGCATTGGGTACCAATTTTTTTTTTTTTTTTTTGCTTTGTTTCAATTTTCAGGAGAAATATTGTTTCCTATATTAACTACAAAGCCAAGATATGTGAAACACTCAACAACTTTATCAATTTCTAAGAAAGAATGATTAAATTTTCTCTTAGTGCTTGGCATATATTTATTTTTGTTTGGTTTACGCTAAGGTGCATTTTAGCTACTTCAGCTTTCAGCAAGAAAAATGCCCATTTGAGTGCTTCAGAAGTTCTAGCAAACAAGTGCTACAAATGCCATTCATTTGTTAAAAGTTATATTATGATTAATAAAATTAGAACTTTAGGAAGCTAGTAAGATGGGTTTTAAAGAAGTAACACTTTTTAAAAAAGAAAAAATTTAAAAAGTATTTGTGTTTGTTGAATTCTGAAAAAATAATTTTCTGAATGTGTCTTTTCTTTTTATGTTTCGTAGCATTGATGTGTCTTTTGAACTTCATCCAGATGCAGATCCCCAGTCACGCAGCAATAATTTGCTGCGTTTTCAGATAAATCCTGCTCCCAACTGGGGTCCTAAGTGCAGAGCAACGACTAGGTAATGATTTAGGTTGACTTATGTGTTTTTACAATATTAATCCTCTCTACACATCATGTGTATTCAAGTTCTGGCATTCTAATTAAATGGAATTTTATATTTTGAATGGCATATGAAAATTTTTCTTTTTAAACATGAATTTCATTAACTTAAGTAAAGGGATACACTTTTCAGAGAAAAAAAAAAAAAAAAAAAAAAATTAAAAAATTAATAGGGAATTTTATATTTAAAATTAATTAAATTCAGTTGAGTTCTTTTTTAAAGTTTTAATTTAGATAGTTAAACCACTCGTATCTATTAGAAAAGGAATTAAGAAAAATCTTTAAAATATAAATACAGTAAGACCCCACTTAACGCTGTTTCGTTTAGCGCTGTTTCGGTTTAGCACTCTTTTATTTCAACCCGGGGATTCTCCGAAATTGTCCGCAGAGCTAGGTTTCCAAATAACATATCTGAAACAGTGTAGTTGTGTTTCTTGCTTGGTGGACGCATTTTTATCATTTGAAACATTTGTTGACATTATTGTAAGTTTAAATTTGTATAATACTATAACGATTAATACAGTGACAAATATTATGATCTTTAGTTTTTATCATGGGTGATAATAAAAAACAAGAAAAGAAAGCAACCAGAAAAAGCATTTCACTGGAAACTCAAATGCAAGTGATTAGAAGATTAGATTCTGGTGAACGAACGTCAATCTCAAATTAGTGCTGCATTGATTTTGGCAACTTCGACAATAAGGACAATTCTTAAGAATAAAGAAAAAATACTGTCATCGGCAACTGTAACTACGTCAAGCTCTGCAACTATAATTACCCGTTCTAGAAATAACATTATAGAGGAAATGGAAAAACGACTGTCTATATGGATTGACGACGAAATTGAACGCAATATGCCATTAAGCCAATCTATCATAATGCCTTCTTAACAAAAAGGCAGAAAATTGGAAACCCAGAATAGACTGAATGATCTGACTGAGAATTTTATTTGTTTTTAAAAGTATATGCGTTTATATTGTTTTTATTTTTGTAAGAAATATAAGTTTGATTTTATTTTTATTAAAAAAAACATTATTAAATTTAATGCCTAACCATTTTTTATCCGTCTTCCCCTATCCCCATTATTTACATGTTAAGATAGCCTCGCTTAGTGCTGTTTCGCATTACGCTCTACTTCGATGGAACGTATCCCCCGCGTTAAGCGGGGTCTTACTGTACTAACTAAAAAAAAAAAGAATAGTTACGCTGTTTAGTAGTAAAAAATTATATTTTGATTAAATTATATTATATATTAACATTATAACATTCCAAAGTTTTACAAAATGCACTAGAAAAAACTGAGAACTAGTAAGAACAATTTTAAGAACTATAGCAGAAATGAAGGAGTCAAGGCGGAACATTAGAACAGTCAGATTGAATCTTTTTGCTGCTGCTAGAGTGATGGACCATGAGGAGAACAAAAATGATTCAGTATTTCTTAATTTTTGCTTAAAAAAAGATTCTTAAAATTTTTTTACTGGTTTTCAATTTTTTCTATTGCATTTTGTAAAACTTTTGAAGGTTATATGTTTAGTATTTAATGTAACTGCATTGCATATTATATATATATATATATATATATATGTGCAAGATATAAGATATGAAAATCAAAATTATAACTTAAATTAGCAATATCCCATAATTCTTCATTTTAATGTGTATATCTTCACCCTTTTTTGTTTTAAAGGTAGATATTGCTTATAATAGTTCTCCTGGACTGCCTTTGAAAATTAATCAGTTCAATTTCATGTTTGCATATGTAATCCTACAATGCAACAGCTCTTATAAAATCACAAATGAAAATTTCAGCGACTCTATATGTATTGGTGTTGCTAGATGATTACTTTCTTGCTTTCCTCTTGCCCTGCTGGCACATCATTTCACTGCTCTGTTTTGCCATTTTCTAAAGATGTGAACAGCTGTACAAAAGTTTGGCATGTATGTCACATCCATAATGATGCTGTGTAATTAAAAATATGTACTGCAAGAATTAAGTGTGCAAAAATAAATTGTGTCTTGTAGTCTTCAGCTATGTTTGTCCGTAAATGTCATCTTTTGTATCTATGCTGCCCTCTTCTAATCACCAAGATACTTACAGAATTTAATTTGTATAAAATGAAAAAAAAAAAAAAAAACATCAACTTAAAAACCTCCTCAAGGAACCATTAAATATAAATAAAATAAGTGACAAAATTAATAAATTGTTACAAACATTACACTGATTCTTGTTGTTTAACTTTCCCATTAATCTCAAGTTATCAAGACAAAAACTTCTGAAACTCTACAAGATGAGGTAAAGTTTTCTAGAACAGCAAAAATAAAACAAAAGCTTAAATTAAGTATTGATTAATTTTGCTCATTAGTACAAATTATCCTTGGAACTACACAGATAAAATTGTCTGAATTTGAAAAAATGATTTAGAAATGAAGCTTCATATACTTTGTATGCTTTTGATACAATAGAGTTTAAAATATATTTTTCAGTAATATCGCTCCATAATATCACTATTAGAGGGGGAGGAGCAAAAGTGTTTCCCTTAAATCATATTGACCATTACCTTAATGTTATATTGACCATTACCTTCATATGTTTCATTTGAAATTAAAATTATTATTAAGAAAATTTACATATATTCACTAACATATTTCAAATTTTGATGCCTTCTTTTTGTAGTGTATGTCAGTGGTATTCAGACTGTGGCTGAAGAAAATTTATAGTGAGTCACAGGTGCATAAAATTGGTATATAACTAAGGGATGATGCTCTGATTGGGGTTGCAAAATCATTTTTGGGGTTGTTTACATTTTTATGAGGTTATCTTGCCACAAAATTTGAATACCACTCATGTATATCATTATTTATCTTAAAGAGTAGAATTTCTGTTTTATTGTAATTTTAAAGAAAATTAAAATTTTGAACTATGGCTTAATGATAAATATTCAGTACAGGAATACCTGAAATAGTGCAGCTTCACTCAGTGCGGACCTCACTGTAGTGCTGTTACTAATTTGAATAATAAATTCATTCAGTACTTTTTACGCTTTTATTATTTTCCAATAATTTTAGTTAAATACTTAAATATGTTTGTTCAACAAAATTTGATAGGAATGAATTCTTGTACTATATTTTTTTAGTGTGATGATCTCATTGGACTAGTATGGCCTTAGCACAGTTTAATGAAATCACATGTTATAGTTGATTTGATTGATGTTTGTGATTGTAGCTTTTTTGTAATATGGGGTCACTTGAAATCTATTTTTTCAAGAAATTAGTAAATGGGAAAGGGACCCTCAAATTCTGTTTTTCATGAGCCCTTCGATTGAAACCTTATGCAATAATTTAGGCCTTCTTTCTTTTGCATGCTTTTTCTTAATCCAATGTTTGATTTCAACAGGGCTTTAATTAGCATTCAGTTAGTGTACGAATTATTGTACTACATATTTAAAATTGCTTGTCTAAATCTATTAACTATGAATAGATATTTTTATCCTAATTGTGATAAAACTTTGTCACCACTCAATATATCATGTAAGTGTGAGTTAGAATGATCTGAGTTAATTCTTACCTCTTCTGAAATAAAAGTCACTACAACATCAGCAAAGATGAAATAAATTGAATGTTATATTGACCATTACCTTTTAATTAAAGGCATAACTAACTGAGGAAAATTAAATTCTGTCTTACTAAAATCTAGCACTTCAGGCATGAAAACAAGACAATGCCATTTAATGACTTGAAGACACAGTAATAATTTTGGAAGAACATGTTTCAGATGGAGCAAAATTGCAATGCTTAAATATATTCTCAACATATAAGTATATACTTAGGTTCTGCTCATATATACTCATATATATAAGACTCGTATAGACTTAGGTTTCGTGTGATTTTAGGATAAAGCAAACTATTAGATTACATCCAGAATGTTTCAAATCAAGTAGTAAAATAAAGAATTGGTATTTTTTAACACAACTAATGAAAGTACATAGCACTCATTTAATTAGTAACAGACCAGAATCTGTTAATGCTAAAAGGGGAAAGAAACTGAAATGTGAATTTCTTCATTAGAATTAATTTCTTGGGTAAGGTCAGATATCATATTCTGCCTACTATATGTAACATAATAAGTACAGTAATAAAATTATTATTAAAAATATTTCAAAGACTTTTTTAGAGAATATGATTTTATTCTTTCTAGTTTATTTAGTACCAAGCAAGAGGAGAAACGGATCAACCGTCAAAACAAACGCCAGAGAAAATCAGAAAAAAAATCTAGTGATGACAGTTCACCTAAAAAAGTAAAGGTGTGTATTTCTTTAAAAAATCCACCATACTTTTAAATTAAGCTGTTTAGGATCATGAAAATGTGAGCAACAGCAACTTCTAAATGAATTATTTTTTTATTTTTAATTTCTATCATTTTAAAATTAGTTTTATATAGATGCATTTATTTATATCTTGGAGCCATCACAAGAAAAACTACTCAGTGTTCATCTTCAGCAGAATTTTTTTTTTTTTGGAAGGGGGAATGAAAGTTAAAATTTTTAAATGATGTTAAAAATGTAAGAATAATATCATGAAATTTAAGTTTTCTTAAGTCATTTTGTTTAATGCTGTAAACAGTATAAATACCTTTATTTGGTTCTGAGATTTGTCTTCAATTGCTATATATTATACTGTTATTTAATTACAAACAAAAAGTAAGAAATTTAGAACCAAATGAACCAAGACATGAAAGAGTGAAAATCAAAAATAATAAAATCCCAAATTTCCCCCCAAAATATGTAAAAAAATCAACCAGTAGTCATCAAACCAGTGGAAATACAAAAATAGCGAAAATATTTAGGAAGAGGAATGCAATTAATATCTGATACAGTGTTATTTGGAGGAGGTATATCAGATTTAATTGAACCCTTCTGCTCTTGGATAACCACTGTATTTCTGTTAATTCAAAATTAGCTAATGAAGCATTCTAAATTATTTAATTATAACAGTTCACCTGAAAATTCTGAATCCTTCCTCTACAGAGAGGAATTCTGAAAATGAAATAGAATTATACAAAAATAAATCCATATGTAATCAATTCAATGTCCAATAAAGTAAAATATTAATTATTAGACATATTTTACTGAAATAAATGCAAATAAAATGCAGTAATATAAAATATACATAAAAATTAACAAAGAACTGGAATCAGAACTTACCATTAGGCAAAAGATTGAAATTCGAAAGTAGACATCAGTGGTTGTCAGTTTGCATCATTGGCAAAACTAATTTGCTATGGCAAGTTAGAAACTACCCAAAAGGTGAATTAAAGGCAGTAGTTTTTAAATTTTTTTAAATTTGGAAAGTAAATGGTGAGAAAAATGGAAAAAAGAAACAAAGATTAGAAAAGAATAGTGTCTTTTCCAACCTTTGTTTCTTTTGTGCAGTAATACAAATATATACATAAATATACATCATGAGACTCATGATAACTTAGAATAAAGAAATAACTTAGAACTTAGAATTTTTCTGAAATTTCATGCCAATTTTTTTCCATATTTTGATTCTATGACTCAAATTATGCCTAAATATTAAATTTTGTAAAATTTGGTTCGAAATTTACAAAGAAATTAAAAAATTTATCTTGCCGTATTTTTTTCAGTTTTCGCCAAGAATAATTTACTTGGCGAACTTCTTATTTTATAGCAACCTATTTTTATTTTCTTTTTTTCATTGTAGATGAGCAGGAAAAAAGTTTCAAATAATTTTTAACAAAGTGCATAAATCACATTTTTGTTAATAACCAATGTGGCAAATTTCAAAACACGCTAAATTGTAAATTCATGTATATCTTAGGAAATACTGAATAAAAAAAACTCAAATTTTTTGCAGGTATGCTTAGAAATGCATCTACTTAAAGACAATGGTAAAAATTTTATAGGTTATAATCCCAATTTTTTTTCGAAAAATTTATTTAAAATATTTAAAAATACAAATGTAAAAAATAAGTCATAAAAAATGTGCGAACTATATTTGGATTAAGCCTAAATTCCGAATTCTTGTAAAAAATACTAGTGTGATTTTTACAAAACTTGGCAGTTTGGCATAATTTGAGTCGTAGAATCGAAATAAGGAAAAAAATTGGCTTTCAGAAAAAGTCCGATTTTATGTCAAAATACCTCTATTAGAGCAATGCTATGTATAAATCTAATACATATCCTTGAAGTGGCTCTTTCGGCACCTGAAAAACACAAGTTAAATTTCGTCAATCGGCCCAGTAGAATGGGAGATATAGAACCGCCTCCCCTTTTTTTGGGTGCAGTGTACCTTTTTTCGTAAGCTATTTTATTTTTTGATCCTGTACAATGTCTAGATTTCCTGTAGCTGTATGTTTATGTTGTTCAACCACATATGGTAGAAATCTTTCTTCACTACATTATCAAGTTGCAGAAAAACTTCTTGATGGTTGGCAATATTACTACTCATTTTTTTTTTTTTTTTTTTTTTTTTTTTTTTTTTTTTTGTTGTACTTGAAGTAGACAATTATTTTAGACTCTATTGCTGGAAATTTTGTTGAGCTTGTTAAAAGACTTCTGTTTTTATAATTTTTTGTCAACAAATCTGGACCTTTCCTGTCACAAACTTCTATTCCTGTCACAAACAATCTATTGTCTTATTGTAATGTCCAGGTTTTCAACAATTTTTCATTTAAAATTAATGTATGAACCCTATAACATAGCTGCCAACTTTCTTGGTTTTTCATTACATCTCCCAGTTTTCTGATATATCATTGAATCTCCTAATTCTACATTTTTAGCCTTTACTAAGGAAAATGTTTTCCAGCAATAAATGAAATATATTGAACTATTGAAATGTGCTGAGTTGTGAAAATTCTGTCCTTTGTAGCAATTTTTGGCATAATTTTTTGTCATAAAATTTTATGTGATTTGGATTTTTTAATCTGCTCTAGACATTTGTAGATTTTATAAAATTCAGCCATATATTTGTATTTGATTTTATTTTACATCGGTACATTATTAAGTAACAAAAGTTTATTTCAGTATGAAGGTGTAAGAAATTTGCAAAATGAAATTAAAACTTAGATTATCTAATTAAATATTGATATATTGTATGTCAAAAATTTCATTAAATTGTTAAGTAACCTGAATGTCGCCCAAACATTAATGTAGTTAAGGAGCCTACTGTGGTATCGAAGGGCCCGGGTTCGAATCCCGGATAAGACATGGATGTTTGTAAATGTATAGTGTCTGTATGGCCACTCTAAATATGTGGCGAGCCGAAAGTCCTCTCGTGCAGTTTGTTGGAAGGGGAGAGGGATGGGAGATATCTGGGGTGCTCTCTCGCAAAATTGTGGTGGAAAAATAGAAGTCCAACCTCTCTTTAGAGAAGGCTCTCGCAACCATGAGTCCATGTAATATGGACATGACAACAACAACAAGTAACCTGAATCAAGCATTGTAAACATAATTTTAATTTAGAATGCTTTTAAAATGGCATTTCCATGTAATATTAAAAAACTGTGTAAACATTTAGCTTTTCATAATTCAAAAATGGCAACTTATGCTATCATCCAAGAACTTTAGTGCAAATTTTGTAAATAATTTTGTTATTATTTTTTAAATTTTTGCCTAGGCCATATTTTGATAGGATACATGATTTTCAGTTTTCCCTTTATTACTTACTCTTAATTGTTCAGTTGCTCTGGATGGTATGATTATTAGCAAACTGTTAGGCTTTGGTTTAAATCCTGGAAATGACATAAATGTGTGTATGTGGTTAAGTAGTTAAGACCACTTAGTACTAGGAGTTTTGTCCCGGCCTTAATTCCAGATGAGCAGACTGACTGCATGGTTGGTTTTTGTAGTGTTCTTCATATGTAACAATACGAATCAGAAAGTCCTCCATGAAGGCAGATAGCCCTTGTGTACTTTGCGATAATCCAGTAATCTAACCTTAACTATGATTATTCATGAAATCAACCCGTGGTGTATACGACAGATGTAGAAGTAAACTTAATAACAGGGTTATTGTTGAAATGCTGATTAAATAGAAACAAAAATGTATGTTTGAAAATAGCCATTAAACAATGTATTGTCATTATTTATAAATTATATTTAATCTGGAAAGCAAGAGGAAAAATTTCTTGTAAAAGGAAAGTGTGTTTCTTGTTCTGGATATAAAAGGAAAAATTTCTTGAGTATGTTTGAATAGCTAAACTATTAAATTTGCATTCAGTCAGTCATGAGTAATAATTTTTATTAGTCAGTTCTAGTGATCATCAAACAAAATTTGCTATTACATCTGCAAGTTTTTTGAGTTTTCCTTCATAAGTAACAATAATAACAATATTTTATTAATAAATAGTTAAAAACTAAATATGATTATATAGTTATGCTATAAATATTCCAAAGCATTATTTTTTATATAATATTGATCATGAAAACGTGCAGATTATTTATTCATTTACTTAATTTATTTTCTCATTTAATCTATTTTTCCTTTTCAGAATGAAGATACTGTATAGCAAAAATTTCTATCTTCTGTGTTACAGAATTGCATTTTAATGTATATAGTTAATCATTCAGAATAAACATATTTTACTTTTTGCGATATGAATTTTTTTAGTATCTATTTTAATTACGTGAATTTCATTTATTGAAATTATAGAACAATCTTCGTTTTGTTACTTTTCCCATAAATAAATAAAATAATTTTGTATACATATAACAGATTTTCTCAAATGAAGTTTACAGCTTCATGTTTGAGTAACATAAAAGCTACAAGAGACAAGTTTATTTTTCAGGGTAAATTTTTTAAAAGTTAATAATAATGATTTGAGCCCAGTAATCAGACTGCCTCAGTATGTGCATTATTAGCTGCTTTCCTGTATCTACTATAAAATGTGCAGCCTATAGCTACTATAGTTCAGCTGTCTTAGTCGCAACCATAAGTACAAACACACATGCTCCATTTGGACTAATGTATTCTCAAATTAGGATGGATGAAACCATGTCATAGAGATTTTTCCATTTTTTACTTTTTCCTTGTTTATTTACATGGCATTCAAAGGGCACAGACATAAGAAAAGAAAATTACTTTTAAGTAATTTAAGCTGATATGCTGGAAACCTATTGACCCGTTTCCTTCTTTTACTACAAAAAGAATACTTAAGTTTACTTTCATGATTTTTATGACCTTATCTTTGAAATTAAGCATAAAATATGGATCATTCATATAAAATTCTTAAATTATTTTTTAAAAATTAAACATTCTCGGCTTCTGAGCTTCTTGAAAAACCAGTGTGAATCTTGGCATTTATGTCTGTAAATATTTAAAAAAAAAAAAAAAAAAAAAAGTGTGAAAGACGATGATAGCACCATCCGATGGCATGGGGACTTTCCCTTCATTAGTAATATCAGGGTTTGTACGGTCCTTAAGAGTCCTTAATTTTGGCCAAAATCAGCAGATGGTCCTTAATTTTAATCATGTGAAATTTCTGTCTGTTTTTACGACTTCCATTTTGAGTGTGAATTAGCAGTTTGGAAGTATATTTTTGGCGATTCACTGATAAATATGGTTATTTGAATGGATTATGATTTGTTCCTATTTCTAATGTAAATGGTGGGATACTCGAGTTTCTGAGCAAGAAGTGAAACATGTATTTCGAAATTATTTCGCTTTTCTAATGAAGGGCCCTTAAACAATTTTCCGCTTTTGGGGATGTGAATTCTTTTATTGAACGAATCTAATTTTGGCGATTTATCAACATTTTGGCGATTTTTAAGATCAGTTTCTATAGAAAATTTTAAATTCTTAGAGCTGGGAATTTTTTGACGATTTTTTTAAACATTCTAACATTGATAAATTTCATTAAAATAATGGTATTATATTGAAATTACATTTAAAAAGTAACATATTAATTTAAAAATATCTTTTCAATTTTTTCATGATAAGAGCTTTCTCATGTAATTGTCTCAGAGTGTTCCGAATTCTCAGAATATGCATCAGTTTTCTCTATAAAATTAATTAATTAATTTCACACTTTTTTTTCGTCTGAATTTTTTTTTTTTTTTTTTTTTTTTTCCCAAAATATTTCTGGCTGTTTGCTGTTACAAAACTGGTAGGGGTAATTTTTCTTTGGGACATTAGACATTGCAACTTGGAAAGCTTAGAAGGATTTGAAGGGAAGATTTATAGACCCACGATTCCATAAGATTTTAAGATTTTAGAAAAATTTGACAAAATTAAAAATGTCGCTATGGTATTAACACGTAATGGATGTATTTTACAGAAAGTTTGCAATGAATTTCTTACTTTTTGGATAACATCTGGAAGAACAATGAAAACATAATATTTGAATGTTTTACTTCTGATAGTAGAATCTTTTTCTTAACATGCTTATCTTCCCTTTATTTTCTCTACTTTTGACGAGACACAAGTATGGAAAATATTAAAAATGCTTCTAATCTTATCACATAGACAGGCATTATAGAAAGGAATTTTTTGATTAACAAAGAACTTGAAAACTGGCAATTTAAAACCTTCATCTAATATGTCTTAATGCATCATACATTGGTCTGACACTAGGCATTTTCCCACCTAGTGCAATCATGTGGAATATTAAACCTCTCTGTGTAGATCCTAAATTTTGCTGACTAGTGCCTTTCTAAATTCTGCTTCCAGTGCCTGCTCTAAATTCTAAAAGTTTTGCCATTTCTACATTTTGTTGCTGGGTGTGTCACTAAATTCTAAAAATTCTGCCACACCAGCTCTGTAACCGCCCCTTACTATATATATTTCATATCTCTTGTGAATAACTAACTAATATTACTAAAGAAATAAAATTATCAGCTTTTTCTATACATTTTAAATGCATTTAGTTTTTTTAGAATAACAGAAATATTTAATTAAATCTAAAAATTCTAAAATGAAAAGAAAATATAGAAAAAAGAAACTGAATATATAAAATTATTCTTCAAAGATATGTACAGTTATTATTATGTAAATTCCCCAGTTGTTTACAATTTCAGCTTTTACTGTAATTTCCCATTTGTATTTTTCCCCCAGAATGGGAATCACCTACACATTTTTTAAACTGAGGTGTTTGAAGTGTAAGACGAGTGTGTTTCTGACTTCCACTTACTCCTTGCATTAGTTCCTGCCGGCTCTGATAATTTGTAATTATTCGTCTTTGCATTACTGCTGCTGACATTTGAATTTGTTATGACAGTAGAGTTACTGAGCCAGCTTAAAATTAAATTGTATAGTCTTTGACCACTAGTCCACATTTTTTTTTGTTTGAATTTGATTGTTCTTCTTTAATTACATCACTCCAAACTTTAATTGATTTGGTTAGCATAAGAACATACCTTTAAATTCTTTTTAAATAAGAGGCTTATTTAAACCTTTGTCTGACTTTGTAATTACTTTGAGACATAGTGATAATTTTTCTCACGTCTGTTGGGAGTTTTTGAACTATTTAGCTTTTACCAGATCAAGTAAACCCTTATAGGTACATTGTGGAGAGGTTGACAATTTAGGAGATGAAGAACACAGAAACTAATGAGAACATTGGTTTGCATATTGAGAGAAATTTCTAATTCTTAGTAAACATGCTTAAAGAGAAGGAAATCTATATAAATTAGCCAAAATGTCTGGCCAGGCTTCGAATTAAAAAGAAGCATAAATATTTTGTTGAGTGTTGTTGCTATAAAACATAAATGTTTTGTAGCTTTTAATGTATAATTATCCTAATATCATTGAAGAATCAATGACATAAATTGCATGCATTTTAAAGTGTGAAATTTTATTAGATTGTGATTTTAATAGGGACTTTTAACAGTATTGTTAAAAAAATAAGTAAAATTTAATAGTGGTCATGTAAATCCATAATGACTAAGGTTATCTAACTATCTAATTTAATTTATAACTAACTGCTTACCCTTAAAAATTGTCTGTGCATACTGAAGTGATTTATTGCCTTTCATTATTTCTTAGTGTGGTACAAGGTAAAACACAAAAATGTAAAAATTCATGTAAAGTTTATTCTAGTGAGACCTAAAATAATACAAAGCAGCTTAGTGTCACCTCTGGTGCTTTAGTGGCTTATTGGAACCTTAAAGTATATTAACTGGATTACATCCCCTGGAACTGTACACGGAGCTACGACACCTTAAAGTATATTAACTAGGTTTTAATCCTTGGAACTCTACAAGGAGCTACGACACTAACTGCAACAGACAGAGCCCAACTAACTTTAAAAACTAGCTAACCATGCCCACATCAGGCCTTTCAGTTTTGTTCTGGTCTGCAGGTCTCTCTTTAGGCAAGCTTGACATAAAATCTACCCGGCTATTTACTAAACCTCTAGATTGAGCAAGTAATGAGACATAAAAAAAAAAAAAAAAAAAAAAAAAAAAAAAAAAATCCAACATGAAGCTATAACTATTAGTAAAACGTAAATAAAATATCACTTATCTTCTTTCAAATATGCTGAACTATTATAAGTGTTAAATATTTAATGCTGTTTGACAAATTTCATAAAGTATATTTTATACTCAAACTTACTAATAATTATGAGTTATATTTAATAATAATGCATCCTACTTAGGGATCTATTTTATTTTTTGGATGGTATTACAAAAGGGAATTTCAGGCATAGATAATATTTTTAATTGAATTTATTAATTTGATATTTGCTCATAGGTCCTTAATTTTTTCATTAATGGCCCTTAAAAGTACTTAATTTCCATGTGCAGAAATATGTATGAAATTTCTAATAATATAAATTCCCTTTTTCCAGTGAAGAGAGAACTTTCACATGACGTCTCACCTTGTGGCACGTAACCAACGTCCCTTTTGGATGATTCTATGTGTTTGGACAGAATGTTTGCCAATGTTGCATTCAAGTCAAACTATATAAAATGTCAGTTGTCTGTACTATATAAATGTTATTAAAGTATCTTTACTTAATAAATATAAGGCAATATTTTTTTTTTAAATAAAAACCATAAAAACAACCTTGAAGCCAGCTAGTTCACTTGGGCTGGACTACAGGAAAAACTATCAGTATCTAGTAATCTTTAACTGCTCTGCCAGTGGTGGAAACTGCTTAAATTAGAAACCATGTTTTTAGTCTCTAATTTACTTTGATTTGCAGACAATTAAAATATTATATGCTCAGGCTCAAAAGGCAGAGTTTTGGTTTTGTTAATGCATTGTTTTAAAACTACTAAACTGTAGTGCAAATAAACAGCCAGTTACATTTGCTATTAATGTATTTACTTAGTTTTTCATGAAAACTGAGCTAAAGACAGTATGATTATCTCCTTTCATTATTCACCCTGGGAAGATTAAACAAGTAAAAAGTAATTAAATGATATTAAGTTTATCTGACATTCTGAAGTGCAAAAGCAATTCTTTGGTTAAACGTCTGAGAATTGATCAGATAAATTTCATCTTATATTTTTTAGTTAGAAACTGTTATTTCAAAAGCATTGTATTGTTTAATAATGAGTCCTTCCACTAGTGAATAACCACTTCGCAGAGCAATTGTGTCCTGAAAGTATGTGACTCAGTCATCTCACACGTTCTCCAGATTTGTTTTCATGTGATTATTTTCAGTTTCCAAAAACTTAAGTGTCTTTTCAAAGGAAAGTTTTATCTGACATGGGAGAATTAAAAGAAATGTGGCAAAAACAGATTTTTAAAAGCTTTCTGTTTAATTACTTGTATTTGCTTTAGAACAGGAAGTTGCATCAGTGCAAAATTCAGCACCATTTCTATTTTTTAATACTCTGATTATTTAATTGCTAAAACTTCTAAAATTATATATTAAAGCTTCTTGAAAATTTTTGACTGAATTGTTTTGAACTTAAAATTTGAAGGTCAATAAAAGTGATTCACTTTTTCCATGAAAGCAAAAATCCTATGTGTGGTATACCTATATCGAAGTGCATAGTTTAAAGTTAAGTATTTAACAAAATAAACTAAAGCTTTAAGAGTTTGATAGTTTTGATTGTATCTCATCTTTTGGTAAAAATATATGAAATATAAATTTTTATATTAGATTTTTTAAGAAGAGTGTTTCAGATAGCTAGTTTTTCTCATATTACAGATAATTTTAAAAAAATATTGTCTTAATTTTTAAGACAACATTTTTAACTTTTTTTTTTTTTTTTTGTAATAATTTTTAAGACTAGCAACTGGGTCTTAAAAATTATCATAATTATATGATTTAGAATATTTTTGCCCAATATTAAGATTGTATCACATGGTAGGGGAGAATAAATTCTACATTCTATTGAACAGGAATGTTTGAAAGATGCTTTATTATTTGGTAAGTACATTTTAACTCAACTGTTTGTTCTCTGTATTTTATTTTAAGCTTAATTTACAGTTAAAATATCTAGAAATTGTAAAGCAGTTTCCCTGAAAGATACAACTAAAGTTTTAAGGGAATTTGATGAGAATACGAAATTTGTGTGAATAATAACTATCAAAAAAATGAATATTCTTGTGTCTTTGTCGAAAACAAATATTTCTTAAAGAAGGAAATTAGAGGAAAGAACTACAGTTTTCAATAAAGCTGCTTCAAAGTATTTGCCTTTTCAAGGTGAAAATATCTAGATTTTCAAACCATGTTCTGCTGGAGCTTTTTGGTCAATTTAGTGGTTCATGTGTTCCAGTAAATTGGACAGTGCTAAAGAAAAGACCTAAGAAATAACACTACATATGAGTATGATGGGTGGCCATTTTTCAGCTGAATGGCTGTATAAATTTAAATTACATCATAGAATGACATATTATATATAAGCGGAGAATACACATATATTTCAGCCTAATTTATTGAAAATTCAAGAATTTATTCAAAGGAAGTATATGGATATCAGCTAAAGACATTTTCAGTATTGATAAAGCAGTCTTTCCTTTCATCTGATACCTTCAGTATGGCTAGCTTCAAAAGATATTCAGTATCATGGTCCAAATTGCTTCCTTATTTTACTCTGGCCAAATACTGATGAAATGGAAGATGATACCATTAGTACCAGCCCAGATTCACAGACTGGCTGTTACAGGCTCACAACTCATCCATCCATCACAAAGACTGCTATTATGTTATTCTTTCATCCTGAGATATTGCATCCGAAAGCAAAGAACAAAGTTATTGTCAACTATATTAAAGCTATTGTCAACTATATTAAAGCTCTCTTTTCTACTTCCTAAGTCAGCATTCACTCGCAGTCTTAAAACAATTGCAATTGATGAATATATAGCTTCTTTCATTTCTGTCATACAAAATCTAAACTGTAGGGAGAAGAATATGTGTGCGTCTATGAATTTGTCTGCAGGTGTTCAGCTTGCTTGCTTTGCTATACTTGTTTAATTCGTATGCCATTTTCATATAAAGTTGTAAAGGTAGAATATTTATGAAAAATCTTTATACTATTTTGCTTGATATAGCAAAATTTAGAGGCATATCAATGAAATTCTGCCTATAACAACACTAATAAACCAGCATGTGAATATTTCCTAAGAGCGAGCCCACCATCGGTACAATTAGTACAGTCCCTAAACACTGCTAGTTTGACCTGGGTCAGATTGCAGGTGGACACACTGGCTGCATGAGCATTTTCGAGGTTTTCCATTGTGAAACATGGATATGAGCTAATTTCCTTCAAAAGTCCTCCATGATGACAATCCTATCCTTAGGCAGATAACCCTCGAGTGCTTTGCCTAAATCAAATATAAGGTTGAATTGTGATCACTGCATGTGAATTGTGATCGCCAGCGTGTCTGTCAGGAGAGATTTTGATTAGGATTTCTCTTCAAGTATGAGTTCCCTCTGAATTGAAGCCTTTTGGTACATAAGCAATGTATATTGCTTGTGTACCATGAAGAAAAGCATATATCATAACAAATTAGTATATAATGAGAACCAGATGATTCCAATTTTACCCATACATACTGCAAATTGAACCAGATTCTTTTTGCATGTTCTCTTTCTGTGCTCAAGTGCTTTGCTTTTTTATACTCATTACTTTGCAAGCAGGTATACTAAATTGATATATCTGCAATAAATGTGTGAAGGTATTCTCTGACGATTCTCATTCATTTCATGAGAAACAGAAAAATGTAGGAAAGAACGAAAATATTGCCTTCTTTCAAAGTTCTTTTTTCTATTTGTCAAGGGCTGTTAGTCTTGAAACGGCATTTTGCATTAAATCACTTTGAATGTCTGAATCACTTTTCAAATTGTTGCCACCAAATATTATCGTTCTGTATTACATTTAAAGAAACTAATAATGAAGAATATACATGAATAAATGTATGTATGTCTCTCACATTGTGAAAAAGCAATAGTACCTAGAGTCTTCAAATTATGAATAACATAGTCCTCTACGGAAGCATGGGCACCTGGAAGCCGGAATTTGGAATTTATTTTACAGTCTGTTTCATAGTTCTATATTTATGTATATTTATTGTATAGTTTTTTTTATATTTATAGTCAACAATTTCAAAGCGAGCAGTGGCAACACTGTAGGAAATAAAATATTTTTATCTCCAGCACCTGGATGCGAAGGTGCGTTGTCAAGAATGAACAGAGATTTTTCTTGGCAAATTGTTTTTCAAATGTTTTTGTACGAATTCATTTTGGAACCAGGTTTTAAAAATTTCTGAATTCATCCATGCTTTTTTTATGTGTGTAATATAGGAACATTGATTCCTGACTTTTTAGTTTTTTAAAAGCTCTAGGTTTCTTAGAATTTCCTATTAACATCAACCTAAGTTTGTGATCGCCGGTTGCATTGCAAATTGATGACTCGTTCTTTGCTTTTCTTTTATTCCGGCTCAGCGGCTTCTTTTTTAATGCAAGTGCTTTTGCAGTGAATATCTTATAATATAAACCCGTGTCATCGCAGTTGTATAACTGCTCCCAGAAATTTCCTCTTTTTCTGTAAGCTTGAAAAAATGGTCTTTGAACACAGGTGCAGCCTCTTTATCAGCATATAATGCTTCCCCACTTACAGTAATTTGGCGAACGCCGAATCGTTTTTTCCAGCGATCTAACCATGTATCACTAGCAGTAAACTGAATCGTGTCCTTCTGTTTGTCGCTTAAATTCCAAAACCTTTTTCTGCAATATTGGCCCACAGGGTCCTTTTCCTCTTAAGTGTTCATGCCACAAAAATACAGCTTTTTCAACTTCTTTATCAACAACTTTTCTACCTTTCAGCATGGCTTTTCTTACTTTTATTCCCCTTTCACTGGTTTGCGCAGCACGCCACTTTTCAATTTCTACTCGATTTTTTCCAAGTTTGAACTACATGAACTACATAAGCATAACTATTACATGTATATATTTCCTGTTCTATATTCATGAACTGTCATTTGTCACGGAACATTTAAAGTTATAACCGTCAGCTTATTCTACTTTTTGTTTAAAATATGTTGCGTTTATCTCTCCAAATTTCGTTTTGCTTATAATATTTCTTATGTCAAAGATCATTCGAAATATTTCATAATTCGTAGAAATCAGTCAGTTTTGACTCAGGTGTTGATACCATGCTCCTGGAACAAACTTAAACATAACGTGTGTCCCAAAATTCATGCAAGATTTAAACTTGAGCCATTTCTGCGATAAAGGGTTGGCAACGAAAAAAAAAAAAAAAAAAAGCGTGACATCTGACTGTTCAGGTTCATTAAAAATGGAGCGTTTAACACATTTTCATTGTTGATAAATATTTAAAAAATAATGAATATTTGGCGGCTACAGTTAGCAATTTTCGTGCAAAACACGGCCGGAATTAACTTCCTCAGCTGTGAAGAGATTAATTAAAAATTTAGAGAGACTGTATTAATTAGTGATCTGAGATACTCTGGCAGTTCTTCAAGAAATTGTTCAACATAAAACATGGAAGCAGTTCGAGAGAGTATTGCTGATAGTATAAGAACATTAATTTAGTATCCTGGTCAAGAGTTGGACATTTTGAGAAGCTCTCTATAGTGTATTCTATCGAACGATTTGCATGTTGCTACTTACAAAGTTCGGTTAACTTAAGAATTGAAACCTATTGGCTATGCATAACAAAGTTCGTTGAATGGCTTATGAAACAATAAGTGGCTGCTGATTTTTTGAACAAAATCATCATCAGCTATAAGGCTCATTTACATTTTGATGGCTTGGTTAATTGACAAAGTTGTCCCATTTGGGGTTCAAAAAATCCACGAATGAATGTCGAGAAACGAATGTATCCACAATGGGTCACTGTTTGGTCTGAAGTTCGTGCTGAAGGCATCATTGGGCTATTCTTATTTGAAAATGCGGCTGTCAGGCAATAACACTTAATAGTGCTCGCTATCGCGGCATGAGAAGCCCGTTTTTTATGCCTAAATTGCAAGATATCGGTGTTTACGACATGTGGTTTAAACAAGACGGTGCCACATGCCATGTAGCTTGAGAAACAATTCAATTACTTCTTGAACCACTTCCTGGTCGTGTAATTTTCCGTTCTGGTGATCAGAATTGGACGCCCGACATCATGCGATATAAAGCCGTTGGATGTTTTCTTTGGAAATTTTTGAAGTTTTATGCTAACAAGCCCACGACCACTCACGCCTTGAAGAGGAAAATTGAGCGTTGTTCCAATGAAATTTAGCCCTATTATGCAAAACGGTCATGGGAAATTTCAACAATTTCGTATGTGTATGTTCCAGCTAAGCCGTGGAGACCATTTACCCAATATGCTACTCCATACGTAACCTCATACCGTATACTTTATGAATCAGTAAAAAAAGTACGATTTTTTAATTATACACCTCTGTCTTCTATCAAAATTACTTCTTGCGTGAATTTTGGAACGCCCCTTACGTAAGCGACTATTCTGTTATTGGGTTGCAGATGCGTTTAAACTGGCTCTCGTCGAGTATTCTCATGTCGTAGTATTAATGCAATAAATACAAGCTTCTTCATATATAAGCTGAATTCGTTGGATCATCATTTTGGTTGGTTTGGTTTGGTTTATTTAATTATGGCAAAGCACACTAGGGCTATGTGCCTAAGGGGAGGGATGCCTTCGTGGAGGACTTTCTAAGGGTAACTGGCTCGTATACACTTTATACATAGGGAAAAACACCCATGCAGCCAACCCGTTCGCGGGATTCGAACCTCGGACCGTACTACCAGTGTTCAGCGACTTTACCGCTGGGCCGCTGGTGGGCCTAATCATTATTTTGAAAGCTCAGCCGCATTCTGCATAGTGAACAGTTTATGATATTACACGGCAGGAGTTATAAGTCAAGTTTATGAACAATACGTATGGAGCGACAAGAATTCCATTGAAGACATCCTAATATAGATTTCTAAGCTTTTTCTGTACATAAGAAAATGAAGAATTGGAAGGAAAAAAAAAACAACAACGGGAAACCTAAGAGGATGAGTCCTTATTTTTGCAGCTTTAGGCGAGACTTGTAATTGAAAGAAGACACTTGCAAATATGTGCTTTCAAATTTAAGCAAGGCAAGTTAAAATACTATAATCAAACTGGCTTGTTCTTGCAATGAAAATTAGATTGGTTTGAGTATGTTCATTTGGGTAGTTATATGACTTTAAAAATATTTTAAATCAGATTTTAATCATTCTACTCATTTAAAGCATTTACATAAATCTTGATGGAACTGAGTGTAAGGAAATTTTCAAATATGACAAAAATTAAATTTTGAATAGTTTTCTTTTTGTTGCAGCATGGGTAATTCATCAGTCTCTAGAAGCAGCGTTGCAGCCCATATTTCTACTTTTAAGAATGGGAAACAGAGACAGATTAGTTCAGACTGAAAAATGAAGAAAAATGCATGTTTTGGAAGCTCTTTCTGCTACAATCATACATCTACAAATTTGCTGTTAAAGTTTTCTGTTCATAGTAAACTCTAAGAAATAAATTTAGATAACTTAACGATTTTCTAGTTTTTACATTTCACCAATATGAGCCAGTTTACAAAAAGAGTTAGGTTCATGAGATTGTTTGCTATGAAATAAAAGAGCATGAAGCAGAGTAAAAGTATACAGAGAAACACAGTTTAAATAAATTTAATAACCAGATTTTCAGCAATCAAACGCAAAATAGTTGGAAAATTATTTATAATATAAAATTTACATATTAAACTTTGTTAAAATAAAAATATTTAAGATTTAAGGGTGAAAGGAAACTTTTCTGCTTTAAAAGTGATAAATATGTATAGGCTATTTACGCACTTTTAGGACAATACATGTGCATTATTTATGTTCAAATATTTAAATAAGGAGTACTGATTTAGCTAAAAATATGTTCATTTCAAAGACTGTTCCTGACAGACTCTTCTCTTGAATTAAAAAGAGACATGTTAATTTTCAAGACTAAAGAGAAAGTGCTTTAAAGTTAGCAACATTATTGTAAGTCCTTCGCTAGAACACTGTTCTACAAAGCATTAGGTTATTTCGAAGGAGGAGAGATGAAAAGTGAGCAACATCTTCGCCGGGACTCGAACCACAGGCCTCTCAAATACGCGCCAAGCGTGCTGACCACTACACTAAGAAGGCGAGAGAAATACCTTGTAATATGATTCTCTCTGTCACTAAGTAAATGTTTGCTTATGTAGTAATATTTCTATGCTTATTTCTGACTGAAACTCTACAACTGTAAATAAATTTAGGGAACAAAAAAAATTGCTAGTTTGGTTCCTTAAGTTGCCATTAGATCTTCCTTAAGTGGAATAGCGTTTTAGTTATAAAAATCATTAATAGCCCCTTAAAAATATTTGCCGAATATTATTATGAATTTTTTCCCACATAAAGGCATGGAAGGTTTTTACTTATAATTTTGTGTATAAAAATGAACATTTTCCAAGTTTTACAGTTACTGCAACATTTAGCTAAGAGGGACTGGGTTCACATTCCCACAAATTTCGGTTTTCGGTAATACTGTTGTTCTTATCTGTCTAATAAGAAGTCGTTTAAATTAATTAGCTTTTTTTGAATAAGTTTTCGTTTAAAGTTTCGTTTTTAAGTTATTCTGGATTAATTTGGAAACTCGACTACTTATTATTCCAGCTTGAGCGCTAAAATTGTAGCGCTATTGCTGCACTTTAAAATAACTTGAGAAAAGGGGAATCTCTTATGTACAAATCTAATGATAAATTCCAATTAGGGCAAACAAAAGAGATTTCAAGGATTCCCTTGCCTCTGGAGATGAAATATGAACTGATAATTAAGTATATAAAATGTAAAGTAAGTGCAAAAAACAAAATTTGACACTAATTGATTTTAAGATTCGTTTGCACAAGTAATTTTTGCAATTTTTTTGTCCATAATTTTGTATTTTATCCATTTTGAGTTTCATCTGCATAAGTGAATGCAAATGAATCTCAGAATGGATAAAATACACAATTATGGAAAAATTTATGATGCAAACAAATAACGAAACAAGAGTATTACAATTACAAAAACGAAGGAAATTAAAACAAGGGGGTAACTATGCTTAATATTTAAATTAACATTTATAATGACGGAATTAATTTTGTATGATACTTCACTAAATTTTGGATTCTGAAAAAGTATTAAACATCTTAAGGCATTATGTAAAATATGCTTATATTAATAATTTTTGTCCCATTTTTATTCGTTAATAGTTTAAGATTTAGTTCCTTTATTAAATATGCATACAGAAATTTGTCTTATTTGAATTTTAGCCCAAAGGCGCAATTTGACCAGGAGGGCTATTAATTTCGTTTTGGCACTTTGCGTCGTCCACTATAAAAAGACGTTTCACTTTTCAAATTGTTGACACCAAATATTAGAGCCCTGCATTATATTTAAAGAAATTAAATAATAAAGAATCTGTATGAATGTATGTATGTTTCTCGCACTGAGAGAAAACAACGGCACCTAGAGACATCAAATTTTGAATAACGTAGTCTTCCACTCGATTATGGGCATTTCGAAGTCTAAATTTGGAATTTGTCGTTATTTATTTTACATTTTGTAAACCTTTAACGAATTTTTTATTAACAAACTCAACCATTTCAAAGCGAGCATTGGCAATATTGTACAGGGGAAAAATTATCTACAGAGCGCGAGACTATCTATCGGAAATTCTAAAGATATACTCTTTTTAAATATTTTGAGATATTGCTATTGAATTGAATTTTATAGTTTAAGTGCGAAGAACATGATATTTAATAAATAAAGGTAACACACAAAGCGTTAAAAAAAAGTGTCATTTTAAGCGTAATATAAATCTGTAGGCCTTCAGATTTTTTTAATCATTTTGTCAAAATAAAATCGGTTTTAGCTAAGTAAGAAATGAACATACTGCACCAAATGTCTGCAAGACAAACAGGAGATCCTTTTATTTCAGAATTATATTCACCACGTAGAATTTGGAAGTTATCTCACACAACTTCTCGATTATCATTTTTTAGTTTCTGTTACAAACTAAACTTTAAAGAGCACGTAAGGAGCGCCATCTATTGATGATTTTGTAGAACAGAG
Source organism: Stegodyphus dumicola (assembly GCF_044657685.1). Classification (NCBI taxonomy): domain Eukaryota; kingdom Metazoa; phylum Arthropoda; class Arachnida; order Araneae; family Eresidae; genus Stegodyphus; species Stegodyphus dumicola. The sequence goes on from NC_140776.1 coordinate 46,155,665, forward strand.
AATTCTCCTTGTGTGAAAATGTTCGAAAGGCTGCGAAAAATATCTCAAAAGGCTGTGAATATGACGTTTATTTATATATAGATTATTTTCGATTTCAAAGTAATGTTTTTTATTGTTCGAATGAATTGAATATTTTGATCCATTTTTATGTTGTGTTTCTTTTGAACTAAAGGATGAATTAAAATATACTACAGATATTAGAAGTTTCCGTGTTGACAGATATTTTGTATTTCATCAGAATTAATTAATTTTCATCAGAATTAATTAATTTTCATCAGAATTAATTAGAAAGTACACGACTTTTCAACTGCTAAGAAATAAGATATATTTTAAGGAATATAAATAGGATTCGTGGAAGAAATGAGACTTACTGAGTACATACTTCATAATGAAAATGGTATAGATTTCGCCACAAGAAACAATAAGAAAAAGAAAGAAGATGCTGTTTAGAGTAATTTTAAATAATCACGGAGAATGCACTATCTCGCCTGAATGGTGACAGATATGAGTCCCGCAGTAAACGGCGTGATCTCGAACATCAAAAAGGCATGTTTGGCATCTGTCATGTATGTTCTCCATTAAATTGCTGAGCAGCTTTTGAGAAATACTCTCATCAAGGCATCAGCTAAAGCAATTTTGTGTTTCTGCGTGTTTCGGAAAGGACTATTTCTTTGCTCAATAAATACATCTAACAAGAGCGCCCCGAAATTTAAGTCCGGCGTTCAAGGTCGCCCCCATGCGCTCAATGTCTTCCATTCTTCAGTCTCAGTTGCTTAAACTGCACCTACGTAGACGAACGCATTGCTATCAAGACTGGGCCTACTGTAATATGGAAAAGGCAGACATTACTCAGGAGAATCTCTGTGCAGTACTAATGGGATGTCATCATATCTATACGAAAAATGTGAAGTGATGTTCTGCCATTGTGCGAAACTTGCACTTCTCCATCTTCATATGATGACTCCTCGGCCTTAACAATCAGTTTCACACAGCTTCATGGATGGTAATGGGTTGCCTTCTCTCTCCACACTAGCATCCAAAAGAATCCAACAGAACACAGAACATCCAGTAGAATGTTCGTGAAGCTGAACATTACTTCTGAAGTTCTGGATCATTATGCACAAAGTAGAACACCGCTTCACATCTGTGATCTTCATACTATTTTATCCCAGGTTGACACTTGAGATTAGAATCCCAGGCCATTAATTAGATTAGAATCCCTTAATTATATCTGCCTGGTATTTTATAAATAGAAGACAGTATTAATTATATTACAATCCCTTAATTATTAAGAATTAGGAATTAATTAGATTAATTAGATTGGATCTGCCTGGGATTTTATAATTGAAGAACCTAGGTGAAGTCCTGGGTTATTATAATTTTAAAACAAGCTCTGGGTGAAATGAAATCAAACATGTTAGTTTATTTGACTAAAAATAACTTACAGTTCGAGACGTAACAATCACCGTCTACTTAATGAACTTGAAAATTCAATCCTTTTTATTTTCGGAGAATGAAAGTTTAATTTAAATTTTAAAAATTTAAGTAAATCCCGAGAGATAACGTAGACCTGGTTTTGTAAAAAGCAGTTAATATACAATATGAAGGCAATAGTTCGGATGCAGCAAAAGAACGAATAATACTGTCTTTTGAATTATCAACAATTTTAAAGTTGTTTAAGTGCCGCTAAGCCTATTTTGATGGCGGCCATTGTTTGTTTACATTTGAAACAGTAGAATAGTGGATTTGTTACCAATCTAGAGAAACTTAGCTTCGCAATAACAAAGATAACGCCTTCATTTATTATTGCGAATTAAATTATGCTTAATCCTTTCTGGAATTTTTTCGAGGAAATAAATGTTTAAGATTTACTTCGTAATTTTTAATACTGGTATTTAGAGATTTTATGTATTTTTGCCTTGCCGCGAAGTGAGAAGTGAATTAATTGAATGAGAAATATTCAATCGTCTGTGAAAAACTGTTTCTTTTTTTTTGTTTTGTTTGCTTAATTTCTTTTATACATCGTTCTAGATGTATTTATAGTATTTGAATAGAACATGTGGCAACGATTAGATAATTCTTTAAATGATATAAATTTTGTGCATTCTGAGTTATAATATAAGAAAAACGGGGTGGTTGCATGCTATCTCGACTTCGAAAAGGCCTTTGATAGAGTGTGGCTTGCAGGCCTCCTTCATAAATTGAATAATTTTATGCTTCCAAACAGTTTCATAAAACTCATTAGTTCCTATCTGAAAAACAGGACTTTTCAAGTTCGCTGCGGTGATGCCTTATCTGTCAGAAAAACAATTCATAGCGGGGTCCCGCAAGGGTCCGTTCTTTCCCCCGGCTCTATAATGTTTATATCAATGATTTCCCGCACCCATTTAACACGAAAATACTCAAATACGCTGACAACACTGTAGTACTGACTGAATCCAGAAGTCCCCAGCTCGCTCTTTGTAATTTACAAATGCATCTCAATATGATCAATCACTGGTGCAAGACTTGGAAAATTAAGCTCAACGCCTCTAAATGTTGTATTGTGCTCTATCGGAGATACAAAACAAGATTAAGAGTCAATACTGATATCTACTTAGATAGAACTCTAATCCCTGTAGCTAATTCCTATAAATATTTAGGTGTTTACATAGATAAGTCTCTCAACTTCAAAGATCATATTTCATAAATCTTAAACAAAGCAAATGCAGCCTACATGGCAATTTATCCTATTATCGGCAAAAAATCAAAGCTCAGTCTAAAAATCAAGAAAATGCTTTACATATCTCTAATTCGACCGATCATGCTATATGCAGTGCCGGCCTGGGCAATCGCCAATAAAACTGAGCGCAAAACCTGGATATACTTCAAAATAAAATTCTACGTAGCATTGTGAATGCACCTTGGTACGTGAGAAACTCTATAATTCATAACGACCTGGATATTTCATCTGTGCACAACTTTATACTCATGACAGCTCACGACTTCTTCGAGAAGATGAAGCATAGTCAGTATAACGCAATTAAAAAAATGTTGGATTATGATCCAACAATTGAATACACTGTCAAACGTCCAAAGACAATTCATCACAATTCGTCATGGTGGTAACTTGTAAATTTTAATCTTAAAATTTACTTGAACTCTGAAATTGGACTCTATCCTATTATTTGTGTTGCATCTTATACTTATGTTAATCAAGAAACTTTTTTATTCAAGATTTTTATGTTACTATTTCATTTTTTAAAATTATTTTGTATGAATGTTTACTTTATCGTATGATTCTACGAACTTTTGAACTTTTTACGGCCTATCTAGCTACTGCATACTTCTGAAGGACTTTGAACTCTTATGCCATTCACAGCTTCAAACTGTCTTCGCGCCATTTTCATGATGTCTTACTACTGCTTATCCTGCACTCTTACGAGCTATATTGCGCTCACCATCTGCATTTGCCATACAACTCACTGCACCTGTCTGCAGGCTTCAATTTAATTCCATTGCTTATCACTGCACAATTTTTATGATGAACGCCAACTTTCGCAAGTATTAAGATTTGCCTGCTCACGTAGCTGAATTTTCTTCGTCCACGGGTGTTGGTACTTCCCTAGTACCATTTATTTGAAAATATCTTTGCCTAGTGCACTTTAATGCGATCTACTGGCGAAAACTCTTTAGTAGTTAATGACCAGAAAAAAGTAAGTTATAATATGAACGAAATATAATACTGTTAAGTGAACCTAGTGCCAGAGTGTCGCTATGGTAAACAAATAGAGTGAATTTTAAAGAATGCATTTATTCTATTGTGGTTTATGCGTTGTCGGCGAAGTAGATTTAATACAATCCAATAAGTTTAAATGAAATGCAAGAAAAATGCGTATAATTTAATATTCCGTACAAGGAAGTCATGTGGTGTACACATCAGTTTTTTTAGTAATTAAATAAGAAGCGTAAGAGATTTTTTATGTTCTGCAGCTTCTTTTTCATGATTAGAGAGAAGAGCACGCGAAAGACTTGGGAAACGAATATTAACCTTCATATTCTACAATAGGTATTCCTAACATTTTTCTTGCATCAATCCCTTTGAAAAAAACTCTTATTCATAAATCTCTTTACATTTTTTCTGTATCATATTAAGCATACAACATAATCACAAAACAAATAATTGCTTACAAATAACTTAAAGATAACGGTTACATGAAGAATATAAATAAGAGATATTTGAAAAAAATAGTTCATTAGATGTATGTTTTATCTTTTTTTGTATTATAATTATTATTAATTTTACAAAGTTTTCAGAAACAAAATTTTGAGTTTAATTAATGTGCGTTTGATGCACTAAAGCAATTTGTTTTTAATACTTTGCATAAAATTGCTTGATTTGGTTCTTAAATCACCTCGTTAAAAAATATTCAGTCTATTTCTTGTTTTCCATAGTGAGTTATTGACTTGACTGAAGCCTGCTTCGATTAGGTATGAAGAGGGGAAAATTAATAACCCTGGTTCGGTAACAGCTTTTATTTTGGGATATTTTTCTGGAATGACTTTTACATTCCAAAATTTAGCCTCCCATGTGTTATGAATAAGACTTGTGCTTGAACATCCTTCTTCAGTGTAATCAATTCTTTTTGCATCAAAACATCAATGTCACAGAGGGAACCATACAATCTATAAGCCATGCTGGCACATTTTGCAACTGCCTTGTATATAACAACATATATTCTGAGGCAATACAGTCATTTTCAATAATTGACAATCGCATTATTTGACGTAATGGAATTCTTTTCACTATAGTATTGATATAAAGATTGGAATTTTTTTCAGTTTAACATAAATAACATAAAATTAATATAAACAAGTTAAAATGTCTAACGAAAACCGAAGATAATCGTTCGAACTTCAATGAGATTGATGTCCCTTCCTTGCGGTTTGTTTTGTGTGGTGCTGAACAATGAATATATATCAACCAAGTAACATATACTTTTCTTTGATTAATTTTGTTGCCAAAGGGCTATTAACTTCAAGAAAAAATTTTATCACAGTATTAAAAATGTCTAGAATAGGCTGCAAATAGTTACCCTTGTACAGCTGAGTGTACCTCCTTGTGAAAAAGAAAATTGGGTACTCTTCTGTTTTGAGGACCGTAAAAGAATTGCAGCGAAAATGTATGCGCAAAAGCACCAAATCTAGCAAACGCGCCCATTTAAAAATAGCGCGCTATACGCGCTGGTTTCAGATTGCGTAAGTTTATACAGTTCTATATTTCTTAAGACGCTATTGAAATACTAGTTTAATTTTTAAATCCTTTTTTAACTTTAAATCCTTTTTTGATATCCTATGGATTTAACATTTTGGGAATGGCCCTTGATGAAAATTCCGCAATAGAATTTTGGGTAAAGTGCAGAATCACTCACTGCTTGACGCGTTTTTAAGAATTGCACATACTCGGTATCCATGTGCACATCGACCAATTTTCACTTAAGGGGGACTCATACACCTTAAAACCCATAAGATGTTCGAATAGGTGACTGTTGCAAGAATTGAGATAACTTATTTATTTTAAAAGTAATTACTACCAACTTTTCACAGCTGACTACATAATATAGCTGCTTTCTGAAATAGTAATCAGAAAGTTTGTGTTGTCACAAATATTTTTATAATTTTATCCGCTTTGTGACAACATTTTTCGTCATGTCTCCAACTTGCGCGCACAGTTTAAAACATTCTGTTTCATAATTTAATTCCATATTTAATATATAGCTTTTATAATATTTGGAAACTACTGTGAACCTAAAATTCTAAAAATTTCATGTTAAATTTTTATTTTATTTGGAGTTGAGTTTATAAAATGTATTTTATTAAAAAAATTTGTAAAGGTTTCGTCCATAAAATTTTTCAGTATTAAAATATTCATCAGATTGTTGGTTCAGTTAGAAAATAGTGCCCATATAAAGAATTCCATAAAATTTCAAGTATGCACCATTAGCCATTTTTAAAATATCATGCGCGCAAGGTGGAAACATGTCAAAATATTTTGCAACAAAGAAGATTAAATTACAAAACTATTTGTGGCAACACAAACTTTCTGGTTACTAGTTTCCAAAGCAGCTATGTCATGTAGTCAGCTGTAAAATGTTGGAAGTAATTGCTTTTAAAATAAATAAAATATCCCAATTCTTGCAACAGTCACATATTCGAAGATCATGAGGAGTTTAAGGTGTATGAGTCCCCTTAAAAAAAATCCCAGAATTGCACAAAAATGGCACTGCGCACCCCCTTGACTTTATCTATGTACACATCGACCTATTTTCATTTAAAAAGTAAAATAAAATTCCCAAAAATCCAATTGTTTTTACCCTTGTAAAAAGCGGCAAACAAATAAGTGAGCGATTCTTCACTTGTGAATTCCGATTCTGAATATTTTCAAAGAAAAGGCATCATTCATTATAGGAAATTACATTTGAACAGCCAACGAGATGAAATTATGCTTTAGCGATAATAGCGATGCAGGCATCCATTCAGTTATGTTTAGCAATTTTTATATAAATTATAATAATAAAAAAGTATTATACGAAGTTAACCTTTCATCTAAATTAAAACATCAATCTTAGATAGTTATTTACTATTACACTTCGTTTCTTCCCGCAATTATTAGGGTTGCCGCAATTATTTTTGGCAGCATTGGCATCAACAATAGTTTGGCGATTTTTTACGGCCCTCGAAACCGAATAGTACCGAAAATTGTTATAGCTCTCTTCATTATGATGACATACTTACGAGGAAAAAAAAAAAAAAAAAAAATCTGAAATGTTTCAGATTTTAAATTACGTCCAAAGGGGCGTTTTTTAAGATTTTGTGTGTTACCTTTCTTTATTAAATATCATGTTCCTCGCACTTAAACCATAAGATCCAGTGCAACAGCAATATCGCAAAATAGTTTTAAAACGAGCATATCTTTAGAATTTCCGATACAGAGACTCACGCGCTGGAGATAAAAATGTTTTTTCTGCACAACGTTGCCATTGCTCGCTTTAAAATCCTTGAGTTTGTTAATCAAAAATTCGTCAAAGTTTTAAAAAATAGGAAATCGATCATAAAACAAATTTCAAATTTCAAATTTGGTCTTCCACATGCTCATATTCGTTGGAGGATTACGTTATTCAAAATTCGATGACTCTATGTACCGTTATTTTATGACAATGTGAGAAATATACATACATTTACGCAGATTTTCATTATTTAATTTCTTCAAATATAATGCAGGACTCTAACATTTTATGGCAACAGTTTGAAAAGTGAACCGACATTTATGAGTCCGACGCAAAATGCCAAAACGAAACTAATAGTCCTTCGGGATTCAAATCCCTTTGGACTAAAAAAAAAAAAAAAAAAAAAAAAAAGAAGAAGAAGAAGAAGAAGAAGAAGAAACTACCATTCAAAGCTTAATAGTATTTATTGATTTAATACTTAGGTCTAAAACAATATGGAGCTCTTCCTGAATATTTTTCCTTACTAAATGTTGCCTCTGAAGCAAATGTTAGGGATCCTGTTTTCGGAATAATAATCCTCGGTATTTTCCAAACACCGCTTGTGTATCCTCACATGAAGCTGCAGTAATGTTGGACAGAGGAATGTTATACTAGCAGAAAGTGTTTGCAACATAATGAAATATTTCTTCACCTCGTCTGTATGTTTCGAGAAGAAGCTATGTGCTTTATTGTAGAGAAGCTCCTATTATTTCTAGCATCTCTACAATAAGACATATAGATCATATTAAAACAATGTTCTTTCCCAAAGCTAATTCATCCAGCTGTAGGCAAATTTGTTCAGTTGTTGTTCAGGTCTGCCATTTCATCTGTACGACGTTGAACTGTATTGGTACTGAGCAGTGATTCGGATTCATTTTCATAACTGTAGTTCTTACTTCTCGAACTACTAGTAGTAATAAATTTTCGCTATCTCTATGAGAGTATCCTCTTTTCGTAGTTAAACAGAAAATGCTGTATGAGCTTACAGTAGTTAAGTAGTAGCTGTAAACACTGATTAAGTATTAAGCTTCGAGTTTTGCATAATTTCTTAGATGTCGATGGTGTCCAAAATAATGTAGTTCTTCTCTTTGAGGTCATCGAAAATTTATCTTTGAGGTTCTTTAAGTATTTCAAATTTATTTTTTATTTCCATGCATTATCAATAATTGGTCATTCATTTTTGACGGTTTCATTGCGTCGTTGTGAAACGTTTTTCTGTAAATGAGGCACAAATGTGATGGACGAATAAAGTCAAGCATCCAGGATTTCCCGAGGACAAATACAGCGCGTTAAAATATACTTGAGAATATTATCAGCATCTTCTTTATGTATGTAACCTCGTTAATTTCTAAGAACTTATACATTTAAGTATCGAAATTTTAACCCAAAAGTATTAAAACATTAAAATTAACTTACCATTCTTATAATAGCGTAAAAGATCATACGCAAAGCCGAGAGCTACAAATACACTATGAATATGATTATATCTCTGTTTTATGATGACTAATTACTTTCTATTGTATACCTTGCTTTTCTTGAACAGCAGTTTCCACAACAGATGTGTTAACAATGGTATAAAGGGTTACTCTCACATGGCGAGGTAAGGGAGCACCAGTTAGCTTATAGTACTCTTGTCGTATTTAAAGAGTTGACTTGCGTATTGATGATGTAATTGCCATTTAAACATAATTTTTGTTAACAAGTTTCGAAGGCCAGGATGTGTGAAAAAAGCGCAGAATTGATTCATTAGTTTTGGTTCTTTTGTATCTGTATTTCTGAGTTTAGTTATTTTATACTGCATATACTAACCGGTATATGAAATTGAAATATGAACAACAAAACGCAAACGTGAAAAATTCCAAACTTATTAGATCTGGCAGAAACTACGTAACGTGGACACGAGGGTAAGAAACACGTTCAGTCCTTAAAATTGAAAACCTCAGCTTAAATACTCTCTAACGCAATTTAGTTTTTGGTGAGGAAACGGAAAGGAGAAGTTATAAGGCTGAAATTATAAATAACTGGCTAATTTAAATAATAAATCTTGCGAAATAGTAAGAGTGAGAGTACGCATCGAGACGAGCAATATTTACAATGCAACCTAGAACTACATACTACTCAGAAAGACAAAGAGACGTAATTTCGAAATACGTATAGTAAGCACAAGTCTGACGTCATTTCTGTGCTGTCGAAGAAGTAGCGTATCGCCAGTATATCACTATGAAGCATTTTCAAAACTCAACTTTTCAGTGAGAAGTAATAACATCAACAGTTGCAAATGATTGGTTCAATCAAAGTTCTGCAGAAAGCTAACAGAAGCAAACTCTGCCCTTTCAAAGCGTTACATCCTTGGCTCTTGAGGTTATTACTGTGATAATCTCGTCTGAAATGATTTCATATAGGCCATGACGGATTACACATACGAGGAATTAGCAAATGTGCATCTAATGTACGGTTAAGAACAAATGAAGACCAATGCGAAGCCCAACCGAATGTACAGTGAGCGATTTCGAACGCGTCGAATTCCATATCATTGTACTTTCGCCAGTGTTGACAGATGTCTGCGTGACGCTGGCTTTTTAGCTTTCAAAGAGAGATAAGGGATGTAAACGAAGTGTGTGGACCTCAGAAACAGAACAGCTCCTTCCACAAGTACGCGAGTGATGACATCCGACATTGATGTGTGTCACAATATGGATGAAGTGTTGAACATGAGACACGTAGGCACAGTTTTCAATCTTCAGACGCAAATGACTATTCTAGCTTGCTTTGAGTTTAAGAGATGGATGCACCAGATGACGACTTACTACTCGCAATTTCCTGCCTTAGTCATATTCATTCATGAGACATCGTTTGACCGAGAATTTCACAACAAGCAGTGAACATATCTCCACAGTTCTGTTCCTTGTGAACAAACACTACAAAGATTTGCCGTGAACATTCCTAGCCGGTATCTTTTCTAAACTCGTGCGTCCTTGCTTGTTGTAAGAATGTCTGATCTCCGCTGCATCCTGTCTTTCTGGAGTAAGTGCTTCTTTTGTTGCAATCTGTTCTGCTTAACACACATAGAGACATGTGGTTTATGAATGATGAAATTCCAGCATTCTTTATTTACCACAACAATCTAATACTTCTTGATCGCCACATATACTCGACGATGGACTGGACATAGTGAATCGGTGGCTTGGCTACCACATTCACCAGGCTTTAAAACATTGAAGGCGATCCTTCTGGAGGCGCATGGAAATTATTTTGGTGCATAAGCATCTATTGACTCCATAGCTCGACACAAGAATCGTTGTTACAGGGAACCATATAAATATGACATTGGAAGTCTACAAGAAGGTGCGCTAAACTTTTATTCACTGGTGCGAATTGTTCAACGGCATCCTGCACGTCACTCTGAAGCATGAGCATCTGCTGTGAATCTTTTAATGATGTGAATGAGATTGTTAAAATTTACGATATCGTTAATTCTCTCTTTTTCGTTTTTGAAAACTCAAACTTCGACATTTAACTTTTCTCACACTCTGAGTGGAATTCGGTCGTAGCAAATATTGCTCGTCTTTATAATTAATACCACCCGTCTTATTTTTTTAAATACTTAACGAACGCGCTGTATAAGGAAAATATTTTATTATTCTTTTATTAACTTTTTTATTTCTTGCATTTAATTCTGCCATTATTCCAATATCATGACTTAGACGATCAATTGATTTAACTTAGGCTTACTTTATATTTGATTTAAATAGATCGATAATAATCGAAAAAGAAATTCACTAAACTCTAATGCAGCATTCACTATTGAATTAATTATACCATGTGAAAATTATACCTAATATGAGCAAAAGTCAATTTGCCATAATTTAAAAATTTACACCGTAACTTTCCTCTTTGAGTGGAATTTGCTAATTTTTCCAAACATAATTGGTTTTCATATCCGAAAGTATAACTTTTTTTTTTAAATAAATAGTTTTATATTTTTAAGATATACCTAATAAAGAATATTTTTTTATAAAGAAGCAAAATGAAAGTTATGAGAAGAATTAAAATCTTTGCAGCTGCAACGAAGAAAACAAAGTTTTTTCCCCTAACAATAATTTTCAAACATAAAGAATTTTCCTTCTCTGCTTAAAGGAATTTTTTGCTACTTTGCTAAGAAAATGGTTTCAAATGCTTCACAATTAATCAAGCAGAAGACATTTTATTAAACATCTATCCTTTCTTTAAGACCTACAAAACAGAATTTTTGGTAATTTGTTGAATTTCAGCAGTTTAATTATAACTTCGACGCACAAATAATAGCAAAATGGCTCAGTGAATTGCATTTTCTTCGGAATTTTGATCTGAAAGCTTCGTTTATAAATATTTTAATTAAAATTTTAAGCTCTTCTTGGGAAGTTTTTCTTAATCTTTTTTAAGAATAACTAACATAATACCACTGATATTTATTACATCGGAAAACTTTTTCCTCATGGGGATAGTATCAAAACAAAATCTAGCTGTAGTATTGCTTGTGGAAATACAAAGAAATAAAATAGTTGACATCGTATTAGCTAGCAATCATACCATTCATAATTGGGAGAATAAAATTGCACTCAACTCAAGATTTTTTAATTTGTGCGTAGGCACGCTGCTTTATTCGCTAATTTTGTTTTTTATATAATTACTTTTTCAGTCTGAAGTAGACAATTCTTCTTGCATTCTTAATTCAGTTAGGGTACAAATATAAATTATAAAGGTAAAAGCTCATGTTTGTAGTTCACGTTAATTAATCATTTAATAATGGAGCTCAGATTTAGTGACTTTCGCCATGTTCCTGAACAATGCGTTTTCTACGACTACACTGCAAGAAGGAGACTGAATCTAATATCAAAATATTTATCTCTGGGAAAATTTTTGTTTAGAGAGAGTATCATAAAATAAAATAATTTTATTTTCGTTGCTTTTTTTTTTCTTTTTTTCTTTGATTCCATATAGAAAATTCTAATTCTAACAAATGTTTAGCTGTGAATTTGTCTCCAGGTTTCAACATTGAATATTTTTATTTTTGTAAAATCAATTGAAAAGTTGATTATTACGTTTGCTAGTGTTCAGGTATAAATTATGTAGAAAATGTACATATTTTGAATCATAAATTTTTCTATTCGGAAAAGGTTTCTGGTTTGATAATATTTATCCTTAGTGTATTCATTAATTGCTATTAAATAATTTTCTTTTGCATTTTAGCTATTTTACATCGAGTTCGATACTAATCGAATATACCAAACGCTATAAGGTTTGAATTTTAACTGATTAATGTATTGCATTTACTGCAAAGTTGACTTTCAGCGGAAAAAATATATTAGGTATAATTCAGATTAAGAAAGTATGTATAATTTAAACAGACTTAAATATTATTGAAATTAAAAAGAAAATAAGAAACAAATGTTAATTGGAAGGATTTTCGTTGCTCCTTAATAAGAACACGATGCAATTATTTTTAAAAGAAATCTGGTAGACACCACATGATTTCCTTGATGATTTATTAATTTATACACATCTTTTGCTGCACTTCATTCAGCCTTATTTCCTCTAATTTCAATAGAGATATATTTCTCTTTCAATCACTTCAGTTTCCGTGGCAAGGCAAAATGCATAAAAACTCAAGCCTTATTCATAAAAATTGCAAAATACAGAAAAACCTAAAACACCAAATACGATTGGAAACAGAAAGAGACACAACTTTTGCAATCAAAATTAAAGTTTCTGCGCCAAGACAAACAATTCGGTCATTGGGATGAACGACAAACTTTTAATTTAGAAGAACTTGTGGTGTTGCGTGGCCCCCAACTTGCCCGCAACAGGAGTAGTGACTGCTATGAACTGGAAATTACACAAACTCTTAAGAAGGGTTTAACTCCCTTTTTATTCCACTTTAGAAGTTACAGTTGCGTTCACTTGACGCTCACAAACTACGCCGACCCGGCGGTGTAACAAAAATAAAAAAGTACAACTAAAAATAAATAACAGGATGAATAAATAACAAGGCCACTACCTAGGAGGCTCTATAAACGTGACTAACTTAACCGCGTTCTAAGATACAGCTGAGATTCAGCAAACTTTCTGATTAAGAAGTTGAAAGATTCAACTAACTGCCAAAGTAGGCACACAGGCCGAAACGCGCGGTTCTTAAACTTTCTACCAAGCAACTCTCATGCTCGTGATTCAAGAAGCACACTTACAAACTTCGTTTCCCTTCTATTTAAACTCAATTTACTTTTGCTAAAATTTGAATACTCTGCGCGTTCTACTACGATTTACATACTCTGGCATTGGCAATTCCAGGGGAAAGTAAAGGCTTGACAGGAAAGATAGCTTAAAATAAATGTTAGTTAAAATAAATATAAACCCTACATTTGCCGCTGCCAGAATTTGGTTAACTTGGAAGCAGGTCCTAGAAACGACCTATTGAAAAAGTTTCCATATTCTGAACTAAAACTGAAGAGCCTCGTTTACATAAAACAAACTGTTTTCTCAAAAATTAGAATAAATTTCTGTAGGTACATAATTTTACCATCTCTTCTTACAGGAACCTTTCCTGGTCTTCAGCAATCAATCTTTTCTCTTCCTTCCAGCATCTGGAAGGAATAAGTATTAGTATCTTCTAAATACATTATGATTTACACTTTCTTAACACTGGATAAAGTTGTCGTTTTCAATCGTTTTATTTTCCTTAATTAACTGCTTAATCCACATTCATTCAAGTAGTCAAACATGAAATTAACTTTACCCTGGTTCTCCACCATGTGCGGTGTCAAACGGGAATATTCGTGTTTTAGTATTACAACACTTACCCTAACCACAATAATTTGTTAGAATTCCAACAACCAAATAGATACACCTTAATCGACATACTTAAACTCGATGAGCTATGTTTAACATTCTTAAAATTCAAGTGTTGGTGGAGAACCCTACCAAACACATTCATTCTAATTCCCCCTCATTCATCTTTAGACATGCAGGCTTTCGCTCTAAAGCATGATTTTATCTACAGTTTAATACTTAAATTTGAATTCATTTCTTTCGAGTATTTACTTTTAGCATCTAAAATTTTATGCTTCTAGACTAAATTCTACTTTTACATAACTTTCAAGTATTTAGGTATATTTACAAGATTCTAATACATATGATTTTTACACTTTACCATAAAATGAATAAGATAAAAATAAAGTTTTACTTCACGCATTCTTCGCCCAGCTGGCGGCACTGAAACTAAATTTTTCATTAATACAAGAATACAAAGTTATTTTACTTTCGGCCAAATTTTGGCTTTAACATAACAGAATTAGTCTTTCGACCAACAGGAACTGCTTGGTCTTAGATTTTATACTTAAAGAAAATAATACTTTTGCCTTAGCTAAATAAAGTAAAACAAAACTAAGTCTCAACCGAGACAAATTGACTTCCGTCAAAACATAGAACTTCGTATTTACGCATAACATTTCGGAACAAAAGAAAAATTTATAGAAGATTTTAACTTATCTTTGAGTTTTCGATGATTGGAACTCCGACATCCTCTTCTGACAGAACTGATCCCACGTTATAGAATTCATAGAGGTCAGTCGTCGCCTTTGGGTTCTTCGAGTTTCGTCCATGGTGATTTTTCTTTTTCGCCCTGTGTACGCCGGCCTCTTGGAGTGGTAGTCTTAGGGTTCCTGTCTTTTCCGTTTTGCCCCTGGACGGCTGGTCTTGGTGGCTTCCGGTCTGGAATCGTGCTTGAATTTCTTCTGTTGGTGGTGGTCTTTTCGTTCCTCCTTCTGTCTTTTTGTTCTCGTGAACGGCGGCCTTGTTTGCTCCTGACTATCTGGCCCTGGAAGTGGTTTCCTCGACGCAGAATTTCTACTGCGGGACGTTGTAACTGGTCTTTTCCTATTTACCAAAGATTCTTTACGCGGCGGCGTTGATTTCTTGTATTTCTTGAATCCTGGAGTCTGAAAATTTACCTTTCTTCTTTTCGGGACCGTAGCATGACTTGTAGAAGGACTAGGTTCCTCTTCTGTTCTCTGCTTCTTGGGTGGTGGAGCGGGTGGCGTTAATTCTGGGCCTTCCACTTCTTTTGCGCTTGAGTCCTGCAAGAAACTTTTAAGGATTTCAAAATCATTTTGATTATAATATTTTTTCACCTGGTTGGGACTTGCTTTACAGATTTTCCCTCTCCCGTTCTTAAGGTACAATATGACTCCCTTGATTTCCTGAATTACATAGGGGCCTTGAAATTTTGGAGCCAGTGCTTTGCAGTAAAATTGTCTAGGACACTTGATAAAGAAAATTTCCGCTTTAACACTTTATCTTCAACTTTAAAATCTGCTTCACGGCGTTTTCGATCATAGTACAGTTTCTGTCTATTTCTTGCCGTATCCGAACTTTTAACCGCCTGGTCAATGAGTTTCTGTACATCTTTTTGTGTAAATTCTTGCTCTCTTTGTTGCACAAAGAATAATTTATCTAGTGGCGTAATTAACTTCCGCCCTAAAAATAATTCTGCTGGAGTTTTTCCCGTAGTATCATGATTTGCTGTTCTTAAAGCATAAGCTAACTCATTTATGTAGCCATCCCAGCGCTTGTGATGTGTGCTAACATAACTTCGAATTATTTTTACAATATTTTTATTAACTCTTTCTGCGATGTTTGCCTGTGGTCTATACGGAACCATTTTGATATGGCGTATGCCAAGTCCAGTGCAAATGTTTTCAAATATTTGGCTAACGAATTGTTTACCGTTATCGCTAATGACTTTTATCGGTGCACCGTATTTTAAAATGTATCTGTGTAAGAATGCATCTGCGACTGTTTTGGCTGACGCGCGTTTAAGTGGAACAATTTCTGTCCATTTTGAAAAATGATCTACAATTACTAAAAGAAAACGATTTTTATTTAACTCACTCTGGGGAAAAGGACCAAGAAGATCTATGCCTAAAATTTCATTCGGAAATGTAGCGCGAATGCTATTTAAGTACCCGGCTGGGCTGTAATTAATATCATTTATTAACTGACATTGATTGCAGGACCTGACATACGCAGTTACTATTTTGTATAATTGCGGGAAATATACCGCCTCGCATACCCTTTTTAAAGTCTTTCTGACCCCTAAATGACCCGCTGTTTCCGCGTCGTGTAATTCCTTCAAAATGCTTAATCGAAACGAGGCTGGGATGACTGTTTTATATTCGAAATTTTCGTTTGTTGTTTTCGTATAAAATAATAAATTATCTATTATTTCATAGTTTTCTGCTCTACTTCTTATCGCATCGATATCTGTGTGTTCAAAGCTTTCGGGGTCTTTCAAATACGCATAGATACTTCCAAATTCAGGATCAGCTTTCAATTCAGCAATAATTGTTTCTCTAGAATCTAAAATTTTTGAAGTCAACACAGCGCATTTGAGTTCATTGCCTTCATCGTCCAGTTTTATACGAGATAGTGCGTCAGCAACATTGTTTTCCTTACCCGGTTTATATTTAATTACTAGGTTATACTCTTGAAGTTTTAAAGCCCATCTTATTAATCTGGGCGTTAGGTTTTTTCCGGAGTAAAGTCTACCAACAGCCGCATGATCCGAAAAAACTGTTACTGGCGCTTTGCCGAAATAAACTCGAAATTTGTGTACAGCCATTAATACGGCTAATGTTTCTCTCTCTGTAGCTGTATAATTCCTTTGCGTAGGGTTTAAAGTTTTACTAAAAAATGCCAAAGGATGGCCATTTTGCATGAGAACCGCACCTACGGCATAGTCCGACGCATCTGCTGCAATTTCCAGGTTTCCGTCCCCTTCCGGGAATTTCAAAACAGGGGCATTGATGAGTGCTTCTTTTAACCTTTCAAATGCAGTATTAACCTTTCAAATGCTGTACACGTAAATTTACTTTTCTTTCTTTTAATTAGTAACAACGGTTCAACAATGTTTGCAAAATATTTTATGAACGACCGATAATAAGAACATAACCTAAGGAAAGAAGAAAGTTTCTTGGCGGTGTTGGGCGGTGGGAAATTCTTGATAGCTTTTATTTTTGAATCCTGAATTTCTATACCCTTTTGCGAAATTTTATACCCCAGATATTTAAGTTCTTTAGTCGCGAACTTGCATTTTGATGCGTTAATTGTAAGACCGGCCTCTTTTAATAATTTAAAAACCTCTTCTAAATCTTTAATATGTTGTTCCAACGTACTACTCGTTATAATTATATCATCTAGATAGATTAAAGTCGATTTTCCTAGGACAGGCTTTAGAACAATGTCCATAGCTCTGTTATGTAAATTCTGATGTATTTTTGTTGTGTATAATTATTGCGTATTATTTCAGTGTGTTTAATGAATTTGTATTGTTTTGATTTAAAATTAAGGTATAATATTTAATATTGTTAAACTTTACGGCAAAGCTCCTTTAAGTTTGGCAGAATTGTGTTACAGTTAAAAGGGCGCGAGTGTATTTCCGTTTCTCACGAGTAGGCTTCTTTGGAGGTTAGAGGTCAATGTCCAGCTGCATTTTCCCCTTTTTCGCGGGGGTTGAAAACACGTGATTTTCTCGTTCAGAGGCGAATAGTTCTAAGGGGCGGCGATATTTTGACAGAGTTATAGGTTGGAAACATTCTTCTGTTGCGTGGGAAAGAAAGGGTCTGTCATCTTGTAGAAAGTTCTGAATTTCTGAGAATTTCAGTGGCTATTTATTACCTTTCTTTTAATTGGCGAAAGGGAGTCCAAGTTTCCTTAAGATTGGCTAAATTTTTAATTTTAGTGTTGTTTGAACCAATAGTAATTTTGAGGCGTTTCTTGGTGTGTGTAAACCGATGTTTCTTAAGCCGTTGCACGGCAGGCAGGAGAGATCTTTTTGGACTGAAAAAGAGATTTTTTAGAGAAGACTTTTTTAGCAGATTTTTTTTGGAGCCTTAGCGGGTTTGCTACTTTGACGGCGGCCCCTACGGGGCCGGCGGCGGTCAGTGAGGTGCTGAGATGGAGCGGAGGAAAAACGCGGCGGTTCTCCGGGGGTCGACCGCGGTATACAGTTAAGTTTTTATCTCCGAGATATCTGGGTACGGAGGGCCCGAGATAGTGCGGGTGCTCGACATGTTGACGGCGGCAATTCTTGCGGCCTATTATTTTCAATTTCGTCGCTGAGGTTTCTTTTTCTCATTTGTGGAACAGTCTGAACTGCTCGTTCGTGCTGGAGTTTCTATTTTGCTTTAGTAAAGATGGAAATATGGAAGGTCGTCTTCACCTGAGGTCTGCCTTGGTCTTTTGTCTCCAGTTTCGACCTCCTTCTCTTATCTTCAGTGGAACTTCGAAAACGGGAAGTTGATTGAGTTAATGTGCTGCTTAACGGAGGAATTTGAAAACTATGAACTATGAAAAGGCTCTGGTTCCGGAAACAACGATGAAGATTTGGCAGTTAATGTTTCGGCGATTGAATCTGGGCAGCTCCTTGAGTCTCTCAAAGGTGGTACGCCGATTTCGTGAGTGACTTTTTTATTTTCATTGGTGTTTTATTTTGATACATAATCTTTTTAAATTTGGAAATGTTTAATACTAAAGCAAGAGTTGTCATGTTTAGTAGATAAAAATTGAATATTTTTTTACCAAATTTCTAGCTGAGAAAGTAATTTTTTATTTAATGTTTAATAGTCAGAAGTTAATTGAACTAATTGGAGGAAGTGAATCTTTGTTTTAATGTTTAAGTGCTATGTTCAATATGATTTATTCTAAATTAGTCTTTTTAAATGAATTTAATCTTCTTGAGTTCCTGCTTAAAATGATTAAGAACTGTGACGTGTTTCACGATGATTTTTGTATTAATGGATTAATGTTAAATATGAGATTGATATGAAAAAAAACTATGAGTAACTCTAAAAGATTTTTGTAGGGGTAGTCTGGCCAGCTATCTTAAGTTATAATGTGTGGGAATTTTTAATAAATGTGTTTATTGTCTTTTATATTGTATGTTTTTTTTGTGTGTATTAATTGTGGTCTACTGTAGGTCACCCATGTGATCCTTACGGAAACATGGTTATTTTATTCGAACCTGGGAAATTATATTGCGGTAGTAGAAAAATCAGTTTTGTGTTGGTGACTATACGATCCGTTTACTGATTTTGTTTTGATTTGATGAGTAGACTTCTTAATTGGGAGATTGTATCTTTCCCCGGTGTTTTGAAGAGATCTGTGTGGTATTTGAAATGTTAAAGTTTTAAGGCTATCTCTAGATTTTGTATTGAAATTTATGTGTTTTCAGGTTGGAGATATAAATTAGTTTTAATTTGGTGAGAGATAGCGTGTTAAAGATTTTGTTATGGAAGTGCATTTTCGATTTTTGTTTTTGTCAATTAATCGTGATTCTACCAAAACACCAGGGAGGATATCTTTCTTTGATGTCTTTTAGATTTAAAAGTTTTGTTTATGTTGTACAAACCTTAGTAGTTTAGAGTAGTTTTTTTTTTTTTTTTTTTTTTTTGTTTTTGTTTTTTTTCGCGGCACCAAGCAGTCAGTTTTAAAGAGATAAAAGTTAAATGAAAAATATTATTTTTTTTCTACGTAACAAATGGGCTTAAGAAACCTCGGTAGACGCTCACCAAGAAACGCCTCAAAATTACTATTGGTTCAAACAACACTAAAATTAAAAATTTAGCCAATCTTAAGGAAACTTGGACTCCCTTTCGCCAATTAAAAGAAAGGTAATAAATAGCCACTGAAATTCTCAGAAATTCAGAACTTTCTACAAGATGACAGACCCTTTCTTTCCCACGCAACAGAAGAATGTTTCCAACCTATAACTCTGTCAAAATATCGCCGCCCCTTAGAACTATTCGCCTCTGAACGAGAAAAACACGTGTTTTCAACCCCCGCGAAAAAGGGGAAAATGCAGCTGGACAGTGACCTCTAACCTCCAAAGAAGCCTACTCGTGAGAAACGGAAATACACCCGCGCCCTTTTAACTGTAACACAATTCTGCCAAACTTAAAGGAGCTTTGCCGTAAAGTTTAACAATATTAAATATTATACATTAATTTTAAATCAGAACAATACAAATTCATTAAACACACTAAAATAATACGCAATAATTATACACGACAAAAATACATCAGAATTTACATAACAGCTCTCTGAAATGTTGATGAGGCCCCACACAACCCAAAGGGTAGCTTAAAAATGCATAAGTGCCCGATTTTGTGATAAACGCGGTTTTATGTATGTCTTCGGGTCTCATAGCTATTTGATAGTAGCCAGACGTTAAGTCCAACGTAGTCATGTATCTCGTAGACTTAATCTTTCTAATAATTTCCTCTATAACTGGCAAAGGGTAAACTGGGAATTTAGTAACACTATTAAGCTTTCTGTAATCGATAGCAAACCTCCAAGCCCTTTTGTCCGAGGGAGGGAACTCATTCTTTTTCCTACATAGTACGACTGGACTCGCGTACTCACTATTTATGGGCGTTATTATCTGGTTCTTCAACATTTCCTGAATGTGTTCTTCGATAATTTGCTCTTTCTGTTTATCATACCGATAAGGTTTAGTCCTACAGGGTTTGTCGGCAGTTAACTGTATATCATGCGTAACAATTTGACAATTACCAGGCCGTTCTGAAAACAAGTTCGAAAAAGTACTCACCACTTGCTGGATGGCTTGGCTTTCATGGTCATTCAAATGGCTAAGGTCGACTTGCGGATGTTCCACTGGCTCCACCACCCTCCGATCCATTTCCAGCCTAATTGAATTTTCCTGAAAATTCAGTTTGGCCTTCGCGGCCTTAAAAAACTCCATGCCTAAAATAAATGGACTTTGTAAATTTTTTACTACAAAAATTAATGCTTTAAGGCTTTCATTTTTTACCTGTATTTGTAATGATAATTTCGCAATACATTGACAAGTTTGTCCTTGCGCTGCTATGATTTCTGTGTTTTTATTTTTAAATATCGTAACCTATTAAAATTCTTCTTAAAAATATATCACTCATAAAATTACCTTCTGCCCCTGTATCGATGAGGGCTTCTACTGGTACATCGCCAACCAGGACTTGTATAATCGGTAATTGTGAGTTCTTTACCACGACCGTATTTAGGTATCTTCTCGAGGGTTTTTTCGAAACTTCCGGGGACTGGACCCTCGCTTTGACATGCCCCTCTACTCGTTTAAAGCTTTCCTTTCAACTTCTGCCTTCTGGATACGCGGACGGTTGTTTTCAAATTTCCTTTTTGGCTCTTGACCTTCGAGCTTCGATGAGTTAGCTTGATAGCTCTTTTCCCTATAAGAGCGATTAGTGTTTCTGGTCTGTTCATTTGAGGATTGCCTTCGGAGACCTTGAGAATACGATGTCCCTCTAGCTTTTTCCGCTATTCTGCGATTTTGGAACTTGACCGCCAACTCGAAGAGTTCTTGCAAGGTGCTTGGGTTTCGAATTTCGAAGTAATCTTGAACAGCAGGTAGCAAGCTTGGTAAGATTATTTCAATAATCTCCGCGTCAGGTTCCTTCCCATACAGCATATCCGTCAGCTTAATTTTTCGCAGAATAAAGTCCGTCAACTCTTCTATATTACGTTGATAAAAACTATACTGTTCGGCTTCTAGCTTTGCTCGGTCTTTCACTATGGGGAAGGCCTTTAATAATGATCTTTTGAAATTTTCAAAGGTATATGTTTGGCCTCCGAATTCCCCTAATAAAAATTTGCCTATATTCTTCCACCATAGTGAGGCCTGTCCTCTTAGTGCCGACGTGGCAATGGCAACTTTTTGTCTTTCAGGCATAGGGTATAGCTGGAAATGATTTTCTAGGCCTTCTAAGAATATCGCCACCGAATTTTTTCCGTCGAAATAGACGTTCGGCTTGATTGATGCTATCATCGTCTGGACCAGGTATCCAAATCCTTCTAATTGGTTCACCATTTCTTGTTGTTGGACTTGTACAGGAGCTTCCATCCAGTTTTCGGCCATTTCAGTTCGAAAATTGTTCGGGCGCCAATGTGGTGTTGCGTGGCCCCAACTTGCCCGCAACAGGAGTAAAGGCTGCTATGAACTGGAAATTACACAAACTCTTAAGAAGGGTTTAACTCCCTTTTTATTCCACTTTAGAAGTTACAGTTGCGTTCACTTGACGCTCACAAACTACGCCGACCCGGCGGTGTAACAAAAATAAAAAAGTACAACTAAAAATAAATAACAGGATGAATAAATAACGAGGCCACTACCTACGAGGCTCTATAAACGTGACTAACTTAACCGCGTTCTAAGATACAGCTGAGATTCAGCAAACTTTCTGATTAAGAAGTTGAAAGATTCAACTAACTGCCAAAGTAGGCAAACAGGCCGAAACGCGCGGTTCTTAAACTTTCTACCAAGCAACTCTCACGCTCGTGATTCAAGAAGCACACTTACAAACCTCGTTTCCCTTCTATTTAGCTCAAAATTATTTCTGCTAAAAATTTGAATACTCTGCGCGTTCTACTAAAATTTACATACTCTGGCATTGGCAATTCCAGGGCAAAGTAAAGGCTTGACAGCAAAGATAGCTCAAAATAAATGTTAGTTAAAATAAATATAAACGCTGCAAACTGAAAGTTAACTTCTGGCCTACTGAGGAAAAAGACACTTGAAGTTGGTGTACCAACTGGGGGATTTAATTCAATGTACTACTAAAAGATTCAGATGTAAACAAATAGCCACCACGTTAGATCTAGCGCCACTTACACTTTTGAATTGTTGATTATTCTACAATTATTGCAAGCAGATTAGCTGAAAGCAAAAAAATCTTAACCGTAACCAACATATAAGAGTAAAACAACTTAAGATAACTGGGTAAGATGGATACATAATAAGTAATAACGTACAGATAATAGAAGCACTTCACACTTTAAAGATTGATAATATTTACTGTTATGATTTTGAGAATTTGTACACAGCTCTTCCTTCACAAGAAGTCTTTGATAGTCTTATCATTCTACCAGATCTAGTATTTCCACGAGTTATTACTGTTATTTCCAAAGAAGAGTGGCAACTGTATTTAAAAAGTATTTTATTTAATAACTACATAGCATTTAATAATGCTTTTTTCAAACAAATCAGTGGTATTCCGATGAGGACTTGCTCGAGTTAAGCGATCTGTAGTTTGTTTCACCATGGAATTTCATTTCCAACAACAGTTATCTCAAGTACAACGTTCATATTACTCTAAGATTTACAGATACAGGGATGATATTATTACATTCAACAATTACAATCAAATAGAATACGATTGCATTTATCCTTCATATTTAAAGCTAAAAAAACTAACTCTGAACAAGAAGACATTAATTACCTAGATTTGTAAATTATCAATTTTAAAGATATTAAAGTCTACGACAAAAGAGGACATTTTGATTTCCCTACTAACAAACTCATCCATTGGCACTCCAATATTTCCAAAAGAGTAATACTAATACCATACATACTCAACTCATTAGAATAAAAAATATTTGCAACAAAGTCGAATACTTACAAGAAGAAATACTAACTTTGTCAATATTCACTTAGGAAATAAAATACCGCGATTCAAAATTTCTTATATCTTTAAAGAAAGCTAGTATTAACTATTTTTTTAAAAATTTCTTATGCAAAGGGATATGATAATTATTACTTAAACCTTAATTGAAGGTAATAGTTGGATGACTACGATAAGAAATTTAATGTAAATATGTACAAAGATCTTGTATTTTGTCCCTTTCATTATTTTTACTATTTTTATGTACTCTCTTTCTACTATTTTGTAAATTTAATAATTGTACCCCGATTACGTGAAGACTTTTATCTTTTATAACACATACCTTTTTCCTCTTCGAAACTCTAAGCCAGTTCTGTTTTCGCGCTCTAAGATTTTACAGAGAGCAGCTTCCTTTAGAAGTTTCTTACGCCGACATTTTGGGTTAACGGTCACCCCCTCGTCGGTAACAATTTTACAGACCACAACCAAATATTGACACCCCCGCACACAAATATAGCAGAGTAGAACATTTTGAACACATGTTAAAATACTTTGTTCTGCTATTGGACAGTTTGAACCTTATCGCATACTTTTTCCAAGAACTACAAAATTTCGGCTTCTCCAGAACAATTTGAATTCTATAACCTAACGCTAAATGGCAACAGTCAAAAAAAATTCAAACATCTAACATCTGAACCGTTAGTAAAAGAGATTCGACAGATTTTTGCATGGACATAACTTTTCCTCTTATCCAAGAGTAATTGCTTTATGTTACCTTTATTACTTTTGACATGTAATTCTTCCATGTAGTGTTTTTCTTATAATTATAATTCTTTCTTATTTGCTTGGTTAAATGTAAAGTTTACATGGCCCTCTGGTTTAAACTGGCAGCCCAACAATGGGCCCGAAGCCTAAAAAATTTAAAACTTATTACCGAAAGCGGAGCGCAATTTTTTTCTTCGAGCTCTTCCTGCGTTAAAAGAAGAAAATTACCACCCTGGTGATATGGAAAATTTTCATTTTTGACGATCTGGAAATTAACAGCCACCCTAGGAGTGAAGGATTAATCCAATGTCCTTGCGTTTATTGTAAATCAATCATGTAGTAAGTAGGAATTGTATTTTATATAAAGTTAAATTGATTATGATAGTTTAACATAGAGTGAAAGCATGTTTAATTTTCTAAATAAAAAGAAATAATATTTGAGAATAAAAAAGAAATGGATCAACAGAAGTAAATGACTGAAAATATGTCATTAAAAGTCAAAGCTACTGGAACGGATGAACCAAAGAATAAATGTGGAAATTCTTCAGATCCTAAATTCAATCTTATTAGCCTCAGTTATCATTGGTTAGAGAAGAAACCTAAAACTCTATTTGAAAAACCCGCGAAGAAATGGAGCAACTCATCAGAGGCTTGGAAGAAGAAAAATAAGACCTTGATGATGAAGTGGAAGAAACGGTTTAAAAACTGAAAGGCTCTAGTTCTACAACAGATGATTGTTCTAGTAAACTTTTTAATATTCTCATAAGAAACAAAATTCAAATTTAGAAAAGGAAAATAAGTGGCTCAAAAATGTGTTGCATTAAGTGCAGTCGTCTAGCAAAAGTAATGAAGATAAACAAAATAGTAATTCCACAGGTGCTGTCAAAGTTGCCTTCGAACTATTCTGACATTTTCAAAATTTTTACTTTCAAAGTTCCTTTTATAGTATGGTGGATCTGATATTGTGATTTGGTTTTTAGAATTCAAGAGTCGCTTCAAACCAGGGGGAGATCCAACCCCATATAATGAACTTTTCAAGAACTGATTCTATGTTAAGTGAATCATTCCGATTCAGTGATGTTTCAGGGAATCATCCCGATCCAGTGATGTTTCAGGGAATCATCCCGATTCAGTGATGTTTCAGGAAATCATCCCGATTCCATGTTAAATGAATCATCTCGATTCAGTGAAGTTTTAGGGAATCATCCTGATTCCATGTTAAATGAATCATCTCGATTCAGTGAAGTTTTATGGAATCATCCTGATTCCATGTTAAATGAATCATAACGATTCTGTGAAGTTTGAGTGGAATAAACCTGATTCCATGTTAAATGAATCATCCCGATTCATTGATGTTTTGGAGAATCATCCTGATTCTGTGCAGTTAAATCAATCATTTCAAACTCGTCATCAAAAGATTCCCGGTTTATTCTTCATAGAGATGAATGTGAAATATCTTGCGGACTCTTGGTCGAGACGTCTTCAGAGCCCGAGGGGGAGTCTGTAACCTAACGCTAAATGGCAACAGTAAAAAAAAATTCAAACATCTAACATCTGAACTGTTAGTAAAAGAGATTCGACAGATTTTTGCATGGACATAACTTTTCCTCTTATTCAAGAGTAATTGCTTTATGTTACCTTTATTACTTTTGACAGGTAATTCTTCCATGTAGTGTTTTTCTTATAGTGTACTTATAGTGTTTTTCTTCATGTAGTGTTTATAATTATAATTCTTTCTTATTTGCTTAAATGTAAAGTTTACATGGCCTTCTGGTTATAATTCTACTTTCTTCAGCAAAAACACCCTTTGGTCATCTTTAGAATTTAGTTATATCACGCATAGAAGGTCGTGTTAAGATTTGAGTAAGTTTGCATTTTTCAATTTTTTTCAAATAGGTTTTCAGTTTTTAGCTGTTTAAAGATCAGATTTGACTTTTTTATTTATAGAAATCTCTAAGTACAGTTTTTTGTTTTCTTGATATTAAAAGTATGGTTTAGCATAACCGGGGACCTCCTAATTTTTTAATTTTTTAGTTTGCTTAAATGACTAGTAGTTTTGCTCTTTATTTATACTTGCTTTGGAATTTTGGATTAACGTATATTGGTTTTAGACCTCTTTTTTTTTTTTTTTTTTTTTTTTTTTAATTTCAAATGTAAAGTTCTGTGGTTTTTCAATTGTCATCTTGGCACTTGTAATGTTTTATTCTTTTTTTCCAAGTGTATCAAACATGTGTAGAAAAAATTCTGGTTCATTTGCAATTCGAGTTTTCGGTTTTATATGAATAGATGTCTTTAATAAAAAACTGATGAAATCTTTTTAAACTTTTTGATCTCCAATGAACCACTAGAAAGAAACATATTTTCGAAACATATTAATCGAGTTTTATGAATCTTTAATTCATTTTCCCCTGATGAGTTCTGAACTGGAGTTTCAAAAAGAGGAGATTAATTTCTATTTGTATAACTTTGTATATATTCCCTTTCGCATTTTTATTTTTCAAGATTATTCTACTTTGAATTCTTAGTTAATTCGATTAATTTTGAAATTGTGTTAAAGCTCTTTTACACGGTTGCAATTATTATATTATAAAGGAATTGCCTTGTTTTTATTCCAGTTTACTAATTAATTTAGATGCTAAGTTTATTCTACTTCAATCCTGCAGCTATAGTGCAGGAAGGTTTAATTTTTTTAATTCTAATTTTTTACTTCTAAGTTTTAGCCTATTTTTATGTTTTATATATATATACAGTGTCTCACAAAAGTGATGGGACACTTGTGCTTTACAAAAGGAAACTGTAGTAAAATAAATTAAAGAAACATGTAAAAATTTTTTGTGGGTGTATTTCATACTTAAATTTAGTAACAATTATTACATAACATACATTTTCTCAAAATATTAAAATATTAATTCAAAAAAAAATACAATTGTTTAGAACGGAGCAAAAAATGGCTCACATAAGTGATGGGACACTTACTTTTCCATCAAATATTTATCCAAAAATTTTACTTTTTAAAAGGTTTTAATATTTTGTTGGATTTTCTTTTACTTTTAAAACATGATTTAATCTTCTTGGGATGGATTGGACTAATTTTTTTGTGATTTCTGGAGTGTTTTACCCCATTCTTCTTGAAGCACCGATTTTAATTGTTGTTTTGAAGAAATGGTATGTTTGCGAATTCTTGATTCCAATTCTTGCCAAATATTCCTATGGGATTTAAGTTTGGAGATTGTGGTGGTGCTTTTATTATTTCAAGACAGTTATACAGCAGCCAGAGTCTAACGTTCAAAGCAGTGTGCTTGGGGTCATTGTCCTGGTAGAATTTAAAATCGTTATGAAGGTTCAATTTTCGTGCTGAGGATTTCAAATTTTGATTTAAAATGTCAATATACTTGTACTGATCCATTATACTGTCAATAAAAACAAGATTACCAACTCCAGCGGACGACATACACCCCCATACCATAACTCCTCTTCCACCATGTTGTACTGTTGGCACCAAGTTCTGTTTGCGAAATTCTTCCCTGGGTTTTCTCCACATCAAGATTCTACCGTCAGAACCAAATATATTAAATTTACTCTCATCAGCAAATATAATTTCATTCCAGTAATCAGAATTCTTATTTATGTTGGATTTTGCGAAAGCCAGTGTGAGTTTTCTATTCTTTTCACTTACGAAGAATTTTTTCCTGGCTGCTCTACCGTGATATCCAGCACATCGAATTACTCTTCTAATAATCTCAGGATTAACAATTACTCCATATAATGCTTGTAAATCAGCAACAACTTTAGAAACACTCATTTTTGGATTTTTTTTTAAATATTTCGAACGATAATTCGCTTTATTCCATTGGATAGCTTTGATGGGCGGCCAGGTCTTCTTTTATCCTGAATCATATGATTCTTTTTATATCGTTTAATGATATTGAAAACTGTTGAATAACTCAAGTTAACTGTTTCAGCAGTTTCTCTAATAGATTTTCCACATTCAATATCCAAATTACTAACTAATTTTCGAATTTCAGGAAAAGTTTCTTTTTGTTTAGCATTCATGGCTGTACAGAGCTAAAAAACACAAAAATTCCGAAACAAACTGGAGAGAAATACTGCAGACGATTTTATAAATTATTGCCAATTGCTATTGAGTAAAAATAAAAACCCCAAAAAATATATTTATTGTAGTACGTAGTAGTATCTAATGGTGTCTCAACACTTATGTGAGCCATTTTTTGCTCCGTTCTAAACAATTGTATTTTTATTAAATTAATATTTTAATACTTTGAGAAAATGTATGTTATGTAATAATTGTTACTAAATTTAAGTATGAAACACACCTACAAAAAATTTTTACATGTTTTTTTAATTTATTTTATTACAGTTTCCCTTTGTAAAGCACAAGTGTCTCATCACTTTTGTGAGACACTGTATATATACATATATGTATGTGTGTATGTTTGGTGTGGCTTACTGAAGAGCGATGCACAATTAGATGTCACAGCACTCTCACATGCAAAACTTAAACGTTCTACGGCTAATCGTTTTAGAGTTATGTGACATGTGAGATACATACATACCCACTTACGTACGTTACAAAAAAATTCTGTTCTGAATTCATTTAAAATTCATTTTAAAACCTGTTTTGGAAAAAGAATCCTTTATTCTGTCCGTACGTACTGATGTGATGAAAAAAAAAATAATAATAATAAAAAAAAATAAATAAATAAAAAAAAAATAAAAATAAAAAAAAGTCGTTCAAATCAATTCGAGAGCGGTCAAAATGGATGTTTTCGTTGAAATGTGATACCTAAAATTGTTCGCTAATACAATACTTTCTTTATTTCGTACAAGGAAGTAAAAACTATGATTTTTTACTTTGGGAAATGAATGATTCAATTCTTTTTAAAGTTTAGAAATAAGGAGCGCAGAGATTTTCAATTCCTCTGTTCGGTCTTCTACTTCAATACTGCCATGGATACCTCTTTCAGAAGGTGTTTTTTCTTTATATGTTTTATGTAAATAATTAATCATAAAAAATGATTAAATCGAAATAATGTGAAATATTTAGAATATTGAAACATATTTGTAAACTTTCAACAAATATAAAAGCATGTTTTTTTTTAATTGTCAGAAACAATGTTCTGCAAACAGTCAAGTTGCTGAAAATATCCTCAAGCTAGAAAGACTAAAAAATTAGGTAGGAAAGAAAGACTAAGAAAGAATTTTTTACCATTCCTAAGAAAATGGAGTCTCAATTCAAAAATACAGATAAAACTTCAGTTATGGTGGCAGTACTGTATCTCTAAAAAAGACCAAGAGATGAAATTCGTACTTGGCTAAAAAAAGCATAACAAATTTCTAGCATAGATGTAAGCAAAAACAATAGAAAATTTTCTCAATTGAAATAACTCAGGATAAATCTTTAATTATCATTTTCAGAGAACTTAAGGAGTCCTTATGGTTCTTGCTTTGCTAGAAAAACTAGATGCATGGAAAATGGAAGCATTATGCATATAAATGTTTTATACCACCTCTTTTGTATAATTTTGTAATTGCATGTAAATAATGTTTTGTGCATAAACGTGTTCTGATTACTTTTTTTACTTCTTGAAAGAACCTGGGAAGACAGTGACAAAACTCCAAACAGTCTACAATCCATCATTTATCTAATTGATGTTGTTTTATGTAAGAAATATTGTTCTCTTACACATATATTATTATTCTATATCATTTAATATTCAAAGATGCGTAACTCAGCAAGGTAGCTGTACGATAATTAATTAGCAAATAGCAGGTGACTTTGATTGTCCTTACTTTAATCAATGAACTCTTTCGCTAGAAAATTATCTTTATGCATAAAATATCTCATTGTTAAGCCTCTTAGTAAAAATACTACTGATTTCTTCATACTGTGATATTTTTCAAAATAGCGTTTAAAGTATGCTATTCCCTCAGGTTACGATCACTTTCACCTACATTTTACCCCGATGTGTGAAGCTAAATAAAGAACTACAAAATTCAAAAATAAAATAGAAAGACCCCTAAGTGATACGCTGCAGTTCTATACTTAGGAATTATAGAAGTTGTTTTGAGACTATTAAATTGATTTAAAATAGATAGTTAGGCGCAGCAGCTGAAGTAAAATTCTTTGTACTTTGGATGCTGAGCAAATGGCCGTAGATAACGGCCTAATTGTTTTTCGGAAATGAAAAATGTTTGCATCATAATATGAAGTAATTTTTACAATTGCGTTTTAATAAACACAGTAAAAATTACATCATTACTTACCCTAATGTGTAATTCCGAACGTTTTTATAATCTTACTTTTGAAAATAGGTTCTGACTGCTTTTCCTAAAATGATGTCAGTTCCTTCCTACCAAAAACTGAAGGAGGGAAGTATCTTGAACATTTTTAATCTCTGTTTTCAGAACTATGGAAATAGTTTCCCGTTTAATATTGAAGGATAATGACATGCAAAATAAGAATCAAAATTTTTGACGGGGTTTGTAACTGCAGATATTGTAAAACTCTGTAGAGTCAGTAGGTTTATTTTTTTTGCTGTTGGAGAAGTGAAAAAAAAAAGCAATGCCCTTACCAGGATTTGAACTTGGACCTCTCGAATACACGCCGAGTGTGCTACCATTACACCACAAACGCGTGCACAAAGGAGGGAGAAAGTACCTTATATACTCCCTCTTTTAAAGGGCGACTGGGGATTAGGAGACACAATCGTCAAATCCTGGTGGTGAAAAATCATCATCCACCACCTTTTAGTTCGGGCGCCACTGTAGAGACATTAGGTTATTTTGAAGCAGAAATCATTAAAAATGAGCAATGCCCTCACTGGGACTCGAACCTGGACCTCTAGAATACGCATCGAGTGTGCTACTGTTACACCACGAAAGCATGCAGAAAGGATGGAGAAAATACCTTATAACTCCACTAAACAGAAGTGTAAATTTGTGATTATAAATATTAATTAGGATACTGAAATAATGAGATATGTTGAACTTAAGGAATGCATCTTTAATAATATGTTATGTAAAGAACATTTAAGTAGAATTTAAAATAAGAACTATTTTGCATTACTGCAGACAGAAGTCAACAAAGGGAATTTTTTTTTTCTTTCGGGTTATAAAGATTATTAGGATTTTCGAAGTTAAACAATGTGAAAAATCACTTTTTTTTTTCTTCGATATTCGGACTAAGGATTTTTCAGTTATAGTTCGACGTCTCAAGCGCAGCCCTGGTTGGCATTCTGCCAAAACACACGGACTCGTCCAAAAGGGGCGGTATTACTTGCTGCGACATGAAAGGTCTTCTCTTCTCCGGAAAGAGCTATGCTGAAGGGAAAGAAAGTCCCCATCCTTCCACCCTATTTTGCGAATAATTCGGTCCGAATGGTGCATGCGTGTTTGCGCTCATGGTCGCGAATGAGGCGGTCGAACTATACCAGATGGATATGCCAACTATTTGCATCGCGACATAACGCGAAGGACAATGAGGTAATGTTTTTACAATGTAACCTTTTAAAGATTACTTTTCTCATATAATGAATCGATTATCCTTCATTAGCCTATGTATTACTCCTGAGAAGGTTTCACAGTATAGCATTTCGTAAGCGTTGCAAGAGGAGGGATAAATGGGAAATCTCATATAATTTAAAATAAAATATCCGTGAATAACTATTGTAATACTACAAGCAATTTCTTAATGATATAGTACGTATTTACTTCAGCTGAGAAATTTGGTTGAAAATTGAAAAATTTGGTCTGTCAGAAATCATTTTGCACATAAACAAATCAATTTGATGCTTTCTTAATTCAAAAGCTTTAATGATTTAGTTGAAACACATTGTTTTGATTTTAATTATAAAATACATGAATGAACTTTATAAAGCATATGGACCTTCTTTCACATTTTTATGTGTACATTAAAAGAATCTTCATTTTAAATACACTGTTATTGTTTTGCAATTTATAAAGCACTATTGATGCCATTTGCACTTCTACTTCATGCGTACGCTTAAATCCATACGCATAGTTTTAGATATGGTTCAACGATTCTTTAATTATATATTATACATATTTTGCATAGTTTTGAGTTTATTTACATACAAGTAAAGCATAAAAATTTAATTCATTGCACTTGACACTCAATCTTGCAACTGATCCAACTTATAAGTTTTGAAGAGGACAAGAGTTCTCATTTAGATTCCTCTCGTATGAATATTTTTTTATGCTAATACATTTTTATTGCATAAATTGTACTCGCTGTGCTCTTATACCACTCTTTCCTTTTAAATTTCTTCCAAATTTGTCCGTAACGGGAAATTTTAAAGAATTTATTTTAATAACTTTAAAATTAAAATCCTAATAAAATAATCCGATTGACTTTAAAGTTCTCTGGATCCATTTGCCACACATTAAAAGAATTGTTTGTAATCATGAATTTTATTCTTTCCTTCCTTTGGAATTTTTCACAATACCAAGTATATTGATTATTTAACTCCTTTGGTGAATAAAGCCTGTATCCATCGACGCAAAAATAATAATGCGATTTCTTGAAAGAAGATTGTTAGAAACATTATTTTACTCGTGGGGAAAAACAACAGTTTTTTATCTGTCGACTAAAGCCATTTTCAGCATTCAGTAGAAACACAAACTGGAGTAAATTACCATAGAGAAGCACAAAACTAGGCGTGTTTGCACGGGTTGCTGAAAAGTGCATAAACTTATGATCCTGGAAAATTTTAAATCGAATTTCACGTCGCCTTTTTATGGATTTTGATCATCTTAAAAGTTTTTAGCATTGCTTTGTTCTTCGTTTTAAGTACTTAGTGTATATGCGTAAAGCAGTAATGTTTACGATTGGAATAAACATTTTTAGTTACTTACCACTAACGTAAATTATTATTGCTCTAATGTAAATTGGGATACATAAATAAGTATAATTTTATAGCTGTCACTATGTTTCGTACATTAAACAGCTTATAATAATGGATTCTATCGGTAAGCTTTTATAATTTCTTATAATTATCGATTTTAATAGAATTTAGGGAATAGATTTCGCTGCGAAACAAGTAAAATCTTATGTAGTTGAAATACCAGGATAAATCTTTGAAAACATAACTTTGCTGTTTTTTTCCCTTTTTACTGAAGAATAAAGAGGTACATGTTTTAGTTTCTGGAAATGTGAAGATTCAGCTTTCTTTTAAAAAGTTCAAATGATATTTTCGTACTCTAAGGAAAATTGTCATAATTTGATATTAGCACCAAATTTAAATAATCGCTGAAGTATTTGCTTAAATAATTAAAAAAGTAAAACCATAACTATCAATTCTAAATGAATGGACAACAACATTTCTTCTTTCACTGGCTTGGTTTAAAATGCAAAAAATTAACAATTATATTGTAGAGCTTCACTTTATTTTTCTAATAGTTAGTTTTATTTCAAGTCTTTCCTGTAGGCTTCCATTTTCCTACCTACGTTTTCCTGCCAGAATGAGTTTTCAGTAATACGTTTTATGCAAATACGGTAGAAACGAGTATCTAAGCTGATGTCTGTGGTACTTCAGTAGGAAATCTGATTTACACTTTTAAGTATTTTAGACCCTTGAAGACTTATGCTTCGCCAGCTTGGGCTACTGCTACTCCTTCGAATATACACAAGCTTCAAGTTGTGCAAAACAGATTTTTAAGGATCAGCACTAATGTACACTATTTTGTTTGAAATAAACTTCTAAATGATTATTTCAAACTGGATAGATTGGATAACTTTCTCAGTAAGGCTAACAAAAAATTCTTCGAGAGTGCTCAATATTGTGACCAAATGAAGTTTTTTCGAACTTTTACCAACGAAGTGCTCAATGATGATAGGTATTTTCGCCCCATACAGCTTTCATTCTCATTGAAAACTAGAACTTCCCCACTTATAAAATGTTCTTGTACAGTTATGATACTATTTTTGTAAGGATCTTAAGTTTTACTAACGTTTATTTTATTTTAAATCTTTACTATCACTTCTTATTTTCTATTTCCGGCCAGAATTATAAGCGTTAAGGTTTTTATGCAAAGTTTGTCTGGCGAACGCCAAGTATTTAAGTTGTGGCTTTTTGCCAAGAGAGAGAGAGGAAGCAGTGAGTCGAAGCAGGCCGCTTACCTTAGAAGTTACGCAGTTGCTGTTTGCCTTCCAGGCCAGAGGTTTTAATACTCTTGATAAATTTAAACTTATTGTAGTGTTCACAGTTCTCTGTACTACATACGCTTCCTGTTAATATAAGGCCAATCTTCCACGTTTATTATTCTAAAGTTAAATTAGAGTTTAGTTTTATTTTTATACTTTTACGTTTTGACCCCAAGTAGCGGGTCGGTGTATTCCGAAGTACGGAAGTCATTGTAAATAGAGAAAAATAAAGGGTTTAGTATACCCTTCTTGTGTATCCTGTCTACTTCCCACAGTTATTGAACATAGCTTTAGTAAGCTCTCTGTTCCGAGTCAGGTCCTTGCATGTTCCCGAAGAAGGTTAGAAGGAACTTTGACCCTGATAGTGGCGCCCAACGAAGAAGAATAACCATGGCCGAGTTTCAAGAAGAACCTGTGCTGCCTGTAGAAACGGCTCAGAATCCAGAAATGCCAGCTGCCGCCCTGGAAGGATTTGGTTACATCGTCCAGACCATGCGCGCTTCGATGAGACCAGAAGCAACATTTAATGGAAACTCACCGGTAACCAGTTTTTTGGAAAAATTGGATGACCATTTCATGCTCTACCCCGTGAACGAGTTTCAAAAAGTTACCTTAGCTACCAGCGCTTTGAGGGGCCAAGCGCTTAACTGGTTCAAATGTATAGGCAGAAGTCTCTTGGGTCAAGCAGGAAGTCCCACCTATACTTACGAAAATTTCAAGACTGCCCTACTAAAAGCCTTCCCTGTTGTAAGGGATCGTGCGAAATTAGAAACGGAACTTTTTAGTATATATCAACAAAGAATCGAAAACCTCTCAAGCTTTATTTTAAGAAAAATTCAAGTCCTCAAACTCTTGTATGGAAACCGTCCGGATCCTAAAATAATTCAAGGATTTTGCCGAGGTTACTGCCCCAAGTGCAAGACTTTATTGAATTAAGAAATCCGACTACACTGGAAAAGTTATTTGAGCTAGCAATCCAGTTTGAAAGTAGAAGAACGGCGGACGTCGAAAGAAGACGCCAATATCAACAGCGAAACCAATTTGGTACGCCAAGACTACAGCAAACTCAAGCACACGGCTACGGAGGCAAAGCGAATCAGTGAGCAAGGAAACCCGAGCATTCAAAAACAGCCGGCGAACGTCGACTGTTCAATAGCAACCCAGGAAAAAAGTCTCAAGGCCAGGGGAAAAAGAAGGAAAGCACGGAAATGAAAAATAATTTAAACTAAAACGGATTTCTGCTGACGGGAGGGTGCGGAAATCCGAAGGCCAAGAAAACCCCTCTTCCTACAAGTTAAATACAGTAATGGTGAAAAATTTGACTCTTCCGAAGATTGAAGTGTTGGTGAATAATATCCCAGCCACCGCACTCCTGGATACAGGCGCGCAGTGTTCCTGTGTGGCAGAAGATTTTTTTAGGAAGTATTTTCGTAAATATCGCATATATAATTCGGATAATACGACAGTGTTAGCTGCACAAGGAGTAAAATGTAAGTGCATAGGTAAAGTACCTTTGTATATCCGTATCAAGGACGAACAAGTAAAGGTGATGTTTTTTATAGTAAAGAATCTGCAAGCTCATTTAATCTTAGGAATAGATTTTCTTTCAGACGCACAAGCAACACTGGATTTTAATGAAGCGTCCCTTAAGCTGACAATGAAACCAGTTCATGCAGAAAAGGCTGAACCGCCGATGTTAAAACTTGACCACCTCCCTAATGACGAGCAAGGAAGAATCCGACAAGTGGTAAGTGAATTTGCTTCGTTATTTAGTGATATTCCAGGATTTACTCAGGTTACTAACCATAGAATTGACCCAAGTCTGGCACTTATGCATTTTTGCGTATCCGTTTGGCCTTTCAGGGGCCCCGGCAACATTTCAGCGATGCATGGACATTGTGTTAAGACCTGTTCTTGGAAAGTCCACGTTTATCTATTTAGACGATATCATTATTACTAGTGATAATCTCGACCAACATGTACAGGATTTAAGACAGGTGTTTTCTTTATTAAATGAGGCCGGTCTAAAAGTTAATGTTGAAAAGTGCAAATTTGCAGCCCCTGAATTAAAATATTTAGGTTACAAAATATCTCAAAAAGGAATCGAGCCAGACGAATCAAAAATAATCGCTGTACAAAAGTATCCGACTCCAAACACGGCAAAGAAGCTCTCTTCTTTTCTAGGACTTTGTTCATATTATAGGTCCTTTATAAAAGATTTTGCGGCTATCGCTGAGCCATTGTTAAAATTAAAAAGGAAAAAGGCAAGATTCTCGTGGACGGCCGAAGCCAATAGTGCTTTCGAAAAATTAAAACAAGCATTAACGCAAGCCCCTGTGTTGAAATTTCCTGAAAAGGATGAGAATTTAGAAATTTCAGCGGATGCTTTGGATTATGCGGTAGGAGCGGTACTTTCGCAAAATCAGCAGCCCGTGGCATTTTTTAGCCGAACTTTAAATCAAACACAAAGAAACTATTCCGCGACCGAGAGAGAGGCACTTGCAGTTCTGTTAGCAGTGCAAAAGTTCCGAGTCTATTTTGGAAAGGCGCCGATAACAGTGTACTCTGATCATGCGGCGGTAACTAGATTGTACTCAGGGAAAAATTTATCCCCAAGGTTAATAAGATGGGCACTCAAGCTGCAAGAATATAATCTGGTAATCAAGCATACCCCCGGAAAGGAAAATATCGTAGCAGATGCCCTATCAAGAATTAAAATAGATGAACAAGGTAATACCGTAAAGGTGGCAATGCTCACAGCATGTACAATAAATTCCCGAGAAACTGTAATAACCGAACTGGGTAAGGATCCTGAGTTTGGAAGCATTTATGAGTATTTAAAGGATCCTGAAAATTTTGGCCACCAAGATATTGTGGCGATAAGAAATAGGGCGGCCCATTACGAACTAATAGATGGTCTATTATTCTATACAAAAACTACGAATTCCAACAACGAATTTCGACCTGTTATCCCAGCTAGTCTTAGATTAAATATCCTGCAGGAGCTCCATGACAGCCCTTTAGCTTCTCATGCTGGTATTCGAAAAACTATCCAACGCGTACGCGAAGCAGTCTACTTTCCTGAACCGCAAAAGTTAACAAGGGCGTATGTCCAGTCCTGTCCAACATGTCAAGGAGTTAATTATATTAATTTCCGCCCGGACGGGTTTCTAAATAGTATTAAATCCGAATTTCCAAATGAAATAATAGGCATCGATTTATTGGGCCCTTTCCCAAAAAGTCAGTTGAATAAAAGTCGCTATCTCCTTGTTATGGTTGATCATTTTAGTAAATAGACCGAAATTGTTCCCTTAAAACGAGCCTCCGCGAAATTAGTTACTGATTCTATTTTAAATAAATATATTTTAAAATACGGGGCGCTCCTAAAAGTTATATCGGATAATGGTCCTCAATTTGTAAGTAATATATTTGAAGACATGTGCCAAAAACTGGGCATACGTCATTTAAAAATGGTCCCGTATCGGCCACAATTAAATATAGCGGAACGGGTCAATAGAAATATAGTGAAAATTATCCGTAGTTATGTTAAAAATTTTCATAAAAGCTGGGATAACTATGTCAATGAATTTGCTTTCGCCCTTAGGACCGCAAAACATGATACAACGGGCAAAACTCCTGCTGAGTTATTTTTAGGCAGAAAGATTATAACGCCGTTAGATAAATTATTTTATGTGCAACAAAGAGCCCCAGAATTTAAAATGGGTGATATAGAAAAACTAATTAAGGAAGCAAAGAGGAATACGGAAGTAGCACAAAGAAAACAGAAGCTCTATTATGATTTGAAACGACGGGGAGTAACTTATAAAGTAGGGGATGAAGTTTTAAAAATTAATAATAAAATAAGCATTCACTTTCTTCAGCACCAGAAGATAAGACTGCCAAATTTTTTCCACGATTTGAAGGACCATATGTTATAGAAAAAATAACTCACGCTGTAGTAGTGTTAAAAGCCAGAAATGGTGAAATCTGCTCCGCAAACATTGATCAAATCAAACCCTACTATGATCGTAATAAAATGAAAATTTTTAAAGATCTTTTGCAGCAGACACCGCAGGCACAAGCTCCAGAGGTGGAAAAACGACAAGTACAAGGGCAAGCCATTAACAGGCAGGAGCAAGTGAAAAGAAAATTTCCCCGCGGAAAAATTGAAGGTAGCAAGAAAAAGAAGCCGTTCAACCGTCCAGAAAAGAGAGTTCACGAACACCCCCAGAATGAAGAAGGGAGAAGGACGACGTATGTGAAGAGAACCAGGAGAAATGACGGCAACTATAACCCGGCTCTAAAACGTAAGATCTACTCATCCGACAGGACTCTCCGCAGCAAATGTCGCCGAACTGCGGAAGGGCCATCTGCGGCGGAGGAAAAGTTACAAGGAAAATTTGAACGGCCAGCAACGAGGTCCAAGCAGGCACACAAAAGAAGTTTCCCGGTTCTGCCAAGACCAGCTGCCATCAAACGGCCAAGACCACAAGCAGAGGAGAAAAAGAAGGTATTCAAGGGTGACCGAACTGGTGAAAAAAGGAAGCTTCCAGAGGAAGGCACTGAAGGGCGAGCCCGTACAAGAAGGAGGATAAATCACACAACTATCTGCAATACCTTTAAGGACTGGGCCCAGAAAAGGATGTCCGAATATCACAAAGATAAGTAAAATTTTATGTTACTTTGAAAACTTAAGTTAATCTTTCATTCTTACTGCAAGTGGCAGATTTCAAGAAGTTTTACCTCATGCGAGGTCTACCTTTATCGCCAAAAAGGCGAGAAAGGAGTTGTTACCGATTTTGGTATTATGTTTTTCAATTACTCGCGCGTAAAACTAAAGTTGATGTATAATAGCGTTGTGTAAAGACTTAAATATTGTAAAAAGTTATTGTATAAATTTTATTTAAAACATTCTAGCAAGAAAGAAGTTTTAGTCTGAAAGACTTTTTGAAATGTAGTATTTCAATGTAGAAAGAATTGGCACTTGCTTTGAAAAGAATAGAAGTTAACAATGTACTACTAATGTATGTTTTCAAATGTATAAAATTAACGGCATGTTAATATGTTCTTATATACAATGTGAACTGTTATTTTAAATGCTAAGAAATACCGTGATATGGTAAAAGTGAAAGTAATGTTAAAATTTTTTTTATTCGTGTGACTGTAAACAGATTAAATCATGGTGAATATGTGTTAAAGGTTGAATGATGTAGTTAGGCTCTCTGACGCTACACTTCAGAGTTAGACACTTTCAGAATAGTACCTCAGGGTTTAGAGTTGAAATTAGGGTGTGTTACGAGGTCTTGGCATGTTGAATTTTAACACGTTAGTGTTTTGATTGTAGGAGGAAGTGTGGAACACGTAGACAGAAACACATTCGTGTTTGGTGTTCTTTTACAACACATGTCAGAGAGCACGGAGAGAGATAATTAAAATAGTCATGAATGAAATAAAAATGTTAAGAGAAGTATAATTATATATGTTACTTGCCATTTCATTGTGTAACATTTCATTAAACTAGTTTTCCTTCCAGATCTCTGGAAGGAACCAGAATTGAATAAAAGCTCCTGTTTAGATGCAGTACAGATGAAAAAAAATTATGTATCCTGGGAGCTGCTATTGTAAAAACAAATTTCTTTCTTTTAAATTTCTAGTTTCTAGCGAAGTATATTTGTAAAAGATTGGCCTCGCGTTAGATTCTAGAGCTAAGAGTTTTCAACAAGGTCGTTTTAGACCTCTTTCAAACTAATTAACTCTGGCGGGAAGTATGTAAGGATCTTAAGTTTTACTAACGTTTATTTTATTTTAAATCTTTACTATCACTTCTTATTTTCTACTTCCGGCCAGAATTATAAGCGTTAAGGTTTTTATGCAAAGGTTTGTCTGGCGAACGCCAAGTATTTAAGTTGTGGCTTTTTGCCAAGAGAGAGAGAGGAAGCAGTGAGTCGAAGCAGGCCGCTTACCTTAGAAGTTACGCAGTTGCTGTTTGCCTTCCAGGCCAGAGGTTTTAATACTCTTGATAAATTTAAACGTATTGTAGTGTTCACAGTTCTCTGTACTACATACGCTTCCTGTTAATATAAGGCCAATCTTCCACGTTTATTATTCTAAAGTTAAATTAGAGTTTAGTTTTATTTTTATTCTTTTACGTTTTGACCCCAAGTAGCGGGTCGGTGTATTCCGAAGTACGGAAGTCATTGTAAATAGAGAAAAATAAAGGGTTTAGTATACCCTTCTTGTGTATCCTGTTTACTTCCCACAGTTTTGAACATAGCTTTAGTAAGCTCTCTGTTCCGAGTCAGGTCCTTGCATGTTCCCGAAGAAGATTAGAAGGAACTTTGACCCTGATATTTTATACAGATGTAGTTTATTTTCATAACTTAATTCCTGTAGATTCCAGCAGCATACTTCAGTTACAGCACTGGGGTGGGTGACCATCCATGTGACACCGAACTCTGCTTGTTGTGCTATGTAGCTCCTGTTACTGAACTTGAGCACCTATGATTTGTATATAGATTCATAGACTTCCTTCTACAACTAATTATATATAATATTGTATCTTCATTTATTATTTATTCCACTGTAATGTATTTTGTTTACTGCACTTTTGGATAAATTCAATCCAAATCGCGTGATACACGGGATCGGATCATGAACTCTGATTTTATGCTGTCATCAGTATTGTTATCCAAGTTAATCTGTAATAGCGATTAGAACTGTTATAAAACTGTTTTATGTGTCCATTACTCATACTCCATCCATTATTTTTATTGTATATCGTAGTCTATCATGTTATGCTAAACTACTCCTTTATACTAGTTTTACATATTACGTTCTTTAATTCAACACAATGATGATAGAATTAATAACGAAAGAACAGAATTAATAACGGAACTTATTAGAATACTAGCGGACGGCAGCCAAAGTAAAACTTATAAGTTCTATATACACATAAAAAGAAAATGCATATAAACCTTTCTGTATGAACAAAATCAGTTCATTCCTTTCGTAAATAATATTTTGTTGCGAAACCTGAAAACAAAAACTTTTGACATTTCAGGTTACTACGTAAATTTAATGTAATATAACATTTTTTTCAATGTCAATAAAAGAATTAACGTGACAATAACATATCCTGTCAGTTATTCTAATCTGAAACAAGAGGTTGCCAGTAGCAGCTATTTGTTTAAAATGCTGACATTAACGAAAACTTTTCGACATACAATGACGTCACATGCAATTGCGTGCTGTCTTCAATGTCAGAATATGACCATATATATATAATATATTAATGCTTGGCAATGCTATTTTTATTCCATATTTTGTAAAACTTACAATTTTTCTATTAACCAACTCTACTATTTGAAAGCGAGCAGTGGCAACACTTTTTGAAATAAAGCAGGTTTTTAACTCCAGCGCGTGAGATTGTTGCCACTCGGAAAAATGAGTGCGAAAATTAGTGTTTTTAGAGTTTTTAATATCTGATTAAAATCGTACGAAAATTAGGATGGTCGAAATGGCTTCCAAGGAATTTTTCGTATCCGGGGGTCATGAAGAATATTTTAATTTACTGCGTTTTGCTTTATTCATTTTAACTGATTTTGCAACGAGTGCATTTTTTAATTAATATACCTAACTTTTTTTTAATCTATAAATTCCACATTATTACAATGAATTTAATTTGTATTATTTTGTTATCCTTCTATCACTTTCGAAAAGTTCATAGCCACAGTTATTGTAGACTGCGGCTATAAACTGAAACAATTATTTGTAATCTTTTACAAAGAGTTCATGTATTTATATTTTGTTTACTGCGCGAATTACACAATTTTTGTAAAATGCTTAGACACTTGCTCCTTAATGTTAACATAATGCTTGTTCTTAAACAAATCCTATCTTCAAGAAAGTAGAGGAGGAAAAACACTAAACTGATAAGTCGAAAGATCAAGTAGAAAATGGATATCTTATTTCAATGACAGCAAAATGGGATTCTTCACCAGTTTTGCAAAGTAAAGAAAGATTCATTTATTTAAATACTTAAATATTTTTTATTAAGAAAACCTCGAAACCTTAGCAATTGGCACGTTTCCGGTAGGGTTTCTATGCAGAGTGCCATAAATCTTCAGATTTGGCGACATTGGCGAAGAAAATTGAAAAGAGCCATTGGTCGAACGTTAGTTACGAATAAGCGCTCAGCTCTACAAGAGAACGATGAATTCTAAGCTCCTTTCTCTGTTGTGCTTCGCTCACGCTACTTTACGTTCGATAAAGTTTTAGCATCTATAGAATTTTTAAAATGACGGCAATTAGCGTTATCATAGGCTGCATTGCTGCGGTAAGTTTATACACTATTTTTAACTGAAAATTTTACTGTTAACGCAAAGAATAATTTATTGATTGAAATAATTTGATTGGAATAGTTTAAAGCGAATGTAATTAGTTTTTCACAAATATGAACTTTGTGAATGTTAAATAAATAAGAATAGTACTCATAAAAGCTGATTTATAAGCACGTTAAGTATTTTGAAGTATAATTTGAATAAAAAACTTAAGATAAAATTTAAAGTAGGTATCTCTAAAATTTATTAAATCGCAGAATTTGAATGTAATAACACAATTTTTATGGTCACAAGTTTTTCTTTTGCGGGTGGTTTGCACAAGATGTGACGAAGGGAAAAAATAAAAAATAAAATTTAAAAGAAATATAAAGTTATTAATAGTGCAAAATTGGTCACAATTCACTCTTAGATGTTATTAGTTCCAAAACGTGAAGTAAAAATTAAATTTGATTGCTTTGTGAAGAGAGAACTTTGCTACAGTTACTCAAAATGTGGACAGCATTTCTGCAAATTTAAGGCTAAATCTTGTTTACTATAAATTTCGGACATTGATCAAAGTTACTTATATTAATCATAATGCTTTATTATACACATTGTACTTTCTGTAACGATTAGCATTTCTTCTAGTAACTGTAGCATGTACTGTGAAAGAAAGCTCTAATTACAAAACAGCATAATAGTAAATTGTAGAAGCATTACTAACAATTTATTAACGCGTGGCATGTGAGAAATTTTATAGTAATGTAATTTGAGGTATATATTGAATATTATGATTTAATATGCACGTATGCATATTAATAATAATAACAATATGTTAATTTCTAATAATTTACATGCATTATTTGTACTACAGTTGTTATTAATTATTACATTTTGATTGCATAAAATTAACTTTTATTGAGTATTTGTTTCATTTTCCTAGTTGTTAAGATAAAAAAGTACGTTCTTGCGAACAAGTCTGTTTCAGAAAACTTTTAACTAAGTAGTGAAAAACAGATATCTGGATGAGTTTTCTCATCACCGGCCCCGGAAACGGAACAGTGTCTCCCAAACTGGTCGAATACCTTTTGGAAAAAATACGTTTTTAAACAGATTACATTTTGAAATACTTATCTTTTAATATAAATGAAAATTTTGCATGAACGCACAATTATTCTTCAAGTCTTGCATTAATTTTTAAACTAATATACCGGCGCATAAAGTCGCTTATTGCATCAATCAGTAATTTTATGAAAATAGTTTTCAATCATTATGTAATATGTTGCAATATATACATATTACTTCTTCTGAATGATCTGAATAAATTCCGTTTCATGGTTACTTTTATAACTCAGCTGTCTTAAAACATTTCGATACTTGGATTGGGCAAATATTCAACGTTACTTTACTAGTTCAATTTCGTTTTACGGTATATATTAACATTTCTTTCTTAACTGCGAACTGAAGATTTTCAGGAATGACAATTTTGAGCATAATAACCTTTTCCTGAATTTTGATGAA
The DNA here is from genome assembly GCF_044657685.1 of Stegodyphus dumicola. Lineage (NCBI taxonomy): Eukaryota > Metazoa > Arthropoda > Arachnida > Araneae > Eresidae > Stegodyphus > Stegodyphus dumicola. The sequence continues at coordinate 46,199,961 of NC_140776.1, forward strand.
ATTATAAATATGGGGAATAACTAATATTTATCAAAATTCAATATTTGTATTGAAAAACGACTGAAAATACTCTTTGGTAGCAAACTAAAAATGACTTAAAAATAAAAAGGTTTACTCTTTCATGTTTTTTTCTTTTGTAACTCTTGCGAAATTATTAGGAGCTTTTCAAGCTTCATATTTTCCCTAATAACTGGGTCCCCTAAAACCCCAGTCGCCCTTTAAGAAAAGGGGAGTATATAAGGTATTTCTCCCACCTTCTTGGCTTGCATTCGTGGTGTAGTGGTCTGCACACTGGAGCGGTATCCAGAGGTCCGTGGTTCGATTCCCGGCGAAGGCGGTTGCTAATTTTTCATCTTGCCTGCTTCCAAAAAATACCTATTGTCTCTACAACTTCTCCATAAAACTGTTTTTAGCACCTCTCAATAACTCTTAAAATGCGAACATAAGAGTACTATTCTCAGATTCATATTTTAAGTTTGTAGTTTATTCATTTCTAATTAAATTGATAATTAATTAAAGTGAATAAAATTTTAAAAAATTACGTTTTATTAAAAATTGAATAATCTCATTATATGCATATAAATATGCGAAAAGCTTACATATTTTTTCAGAAATTATCTTCGTTATCGTTTTGCAAATAATATCAACTATAAATAAATAAATTCGTATTGAATATTGATGATTATAATTTTGCATTTAACATTAATCCTTATTTAGCTACTTTCAAGTGAATGAAATAATCTTTGCTTTAGAAATCTGAAGGACAGGATCAGTAAAATTTAAGTTACTGTTGTTGCTGGTAATAGCAATGAATATTAAAAAATTCCTTCCAGAGTTTTGGAAATGAATACAGATTTTCTCAGAAGCTTAAAACATTATCTACAAAGAATTCATAACTCTATTTGCCATTTTCCTTTATTTTTTTTGTAACATACAAACTCTTTGGGCACAAAAATGCACTGTACAAGCTTTACAAAAGGAAATTAATTGTATATTACATGCATTTATAAAACAGACAAAGATACAGAACAACATTCTAGACCTCATAAAAACTGATAAATTCATTTGCCAAGTCACACCTTGCTTTCTGAATGTATAATCTAAGGGCATCGAAAATAGGGTAGGAGAAAATTAAATGTTCCACATACTAAAGTATATTTTTCGAACACTAACATAAGTTCAAGTAAGGTCTTAGATTCAAGTGAAGCAGGTAACTTGTAAATTTACGGTAGACAGATGAAACCGATATACTACTTTAAAATTTTTGAAGATGAGACTCAGAATGTAGTCTTGGACGAAAGCAATAGGGGTTTTACTTACGGCCAACACGAATATAAACCATACCCCGTCTTCTATATAAATGAACGAATCCACCTCTCGCCATATACTCTTCCCATGGGTAAACTAATATGCTTTGCAAACAAAATAAATTAAAATTGTGCTGCTGGCTGACAGAAACTTTTCAGGGATTTTAGGTGGTCTTTCTAAGCACGGATGATAAAAAAGTCAGAATTAAATTTGGGCATGCTGCTTTTATTAAAAAGGATTGCTCTGTTTCACAAACTCCTGCCTGCAGACATAAATAATCATTTCTGTTCAAATTCGTACATGCATTCAAAATATTGTGGATGACGAAATAAAAACATAAAAATCCGTATCTTATAAGAAAGTTTTTTTTTTTTTTAAATCAAATAGCAGGTACTTGCCTATAACGTCATTGGCCACTACTAAGGCCAGAAGTGGTGGCCATTTTATCGTAGAGGCACCTAATAGGCGACCACCGCTACCTTCTATGAAAGGACAGACAGTTTTACATCCCCGAATCCAACGTACGGAGCACTAAATTGTTTAATTTTGTTCTCTAAAGAATATGTTTTCTGTTTACGGAAATACAAAAGTTTTTAACAAAAATATACTTGCATTAACTATGTTCTCCGCTTATAGCGAAAAGACAACCAAATGTAGTTCCAGTTGGTCAAATTCTACTAAGTTTATGCTGGAAATAAAAAAAAATTATTTGCCGTATATTCGTATAAATCCCATAATACCAAATGGTTAAATAGATTAATATCTGAGTTATTTTTCTTTAGTATATATTAGTATACATTTCGATATCCATAATTTTTTAAGCAGTCTAGCTTTTCTAAAAGTTTTTCAAAGACTGCAAATTTTGCAAGAAGCTTTTTGATCTATTTATTGGAAAAATGGGAAGGGATTTGGGGATACCATGAATTTCAGCTTTGTTCTGTGGTCAGCTATACCCATATAAAGATGGAGTAATTTGATGGATGATGTGATTCCATTTTGTGTGATATATCCTCATTTTCACAATAAGAAATTTGATTTCAGCTCTTTTGCGAATGCAGATATTTAGTACATTCACACAAAGCATAATTAGGAAGGCAGGTTGTACCATTTTATGAATATCACAAATAGTTTAATTAAAGCAATAGAAACATACATCTCATGTATTTAGTCATAACAGATGCATGGATCATACATGTGTGTATCTCGTTCAAATGGGTGTAAAAATCTATGGTTCATTATAAAAAAAAATAAATAATGTGACAAGTCATATTCATGTGCTTAATTCAAACAATGAATACCCATTTCGAGACGGAATTGCAGTTTTGAATTGAGTTTAAGGGATGTTCTTACTCATATCTACTTTTTTGGAATGCATAGCGGATGATCTAAACGATTTAATACAAGCTAGAAACCTTGATAAACTATTTGAACACAAATGAATTTATGGTAAGGTATCATATTAGTAAATAAATCGAACAAAGAAAGGGAATAAATTGTAAATATTGGAATATGTAACGAAACTGTAATACATAGAAATACACAAAGAAACTGTAATACTGAATTATGAGGACTATTTTAAAAATCAAAATTTTCAAGAAAATAGTACGGTAGTATAGTAGTATTTTCGCAGTATAGTAGTATGAATGATAAAAATTATGTTTACGATAACAGTTGTCATCATTAGAGGTTATCCATTTTTATATCTTTAAAATGCAATTTTCAAGAAAATTGCATTTTAAAGATCTATGTTAAATAAAACTGAAGTACTTGTGTCTGGATATGAATACTGCTAATCCTTTTCCAGTTTAATTTTATAGCATATTTTCTTCTTATGTGATCTTTATTCGCAAATTATTGAAATAAAATGAAAAGTATAAGATTGAAGTTGTCTCTAAAATAAAATGTTAACAGTAATTTAGGTGAATACATGCGGTGGTTTAAAGCTCCACGTAACAAACGGAAATAGTAAATTTGAATACGTTTCGAACAAAACATTATTTTTAATATGAAAATATGTTATCAAAATTATAGAACATGGAAGGAATGTGTTTCTAGCCCAATGGATAATATTACTATTAATCTGGGTTCGATCCCTGGTGAGTGGACATTTCCATGGCAGACATCCCAGCCTTTAAATGTGTAACACGAATAATAGTAGATGATTTTAAGCAGATCTCCATTATGTTCTTTGCCATAATCGAATTAAACATATATATAACAAAGTTACTGCTTTCTAAACATCAACTAGATATAACAAAGGTATTTGCTTTGTAAATATCAAAATTTAGAATAGGTTTAAATATTTACTTAAGTGAAATAAATTTTGTTTCTACCAGATACCCTTTTTTTTTTTTTTTTTTTTTTTTGTTTGTTTCTGTTACTATGATCATGGAAATATCTAAATTCTTGGAAAACAAGGTAGCTGATAGTATGCTACCCAAGATAATATTTTTAATTTACTGGACTTTTCGACAGATTTTATTAACTGAAAAAGACCGTAAAAATCAAATTGCAAAAGGTTATTGTTAAGAGTATTGTCTGTATATTATTAAGATACTACACTAACGCTCAATAAAGACACACGAAACTAATGCAATTGAGAGCGATTCTGCAGAGGAAAAAATACGTGGCTGGCCACTAGGGATTGTCTGGATCTATATCCAGTCAAATAGGATATCAGCAAGTAGCAAGAGAATAAGTAGCAGTTTATTCGCTTTCCTCAATTCCTGGTGGAGGAAGTAATTCTGACTTGAGGATTTCTAACTTGAGATAGGCTTAAATTATTCTCATAATGCATTAAAGTTGTTAATGAATCGATTCCCCTTGTTAATATACTATATAGCAGTCATCAAACGTTTGAGAATTTTAAAGTTTAATATGTTGGAATTCTTGGCTAACTGAATTATCTAGAGGGTGAAATATTTAAAATTGGTATGCAGTTGTATTAAAACTTAATCCGCACTACCGAAACAAAAAATGCATTGGGAAGAAGCAAAAATTTTACAATCACTCTGTGATGTATGATAATAAAATCACTCTATGGTCTATGATGATTTTTTTCAACTGTAAAAGTTTTAATAATCATATCGAAAACATTTTGAGGTCTGTATAATTAAGTGAGTATGGTTTAAAGTTAGCAGCACAGCATTTTTGGAAATGTCAAAATATTTATACTCGTCTTCTGCTTTTCAATGATTCTGACGAAGCATGTTCCATTAATTCTAACTCACTTTATTTTATTCTATTTTTCATGCGTATATCGAATTTAGCTTCTGAAAATAATTTGGGTCGGAATGTAAGCCTGCGAGCACCAAATTGCTCGCAGAGAAATTTTAAAATACCTACCATTCAAATATCTAAATTCTAAATTTTAGATATTTGAACATCAAGCGCTCATAGTTGTAATAAATAACTTTAGTAAACATTTTTATTTCATCTTCCAATATTTACACAATTGGACGAACTGTGAAACTAGATTTTCTACAAAACCTGAATGTTAGCAACATATACGTAACACGACTTGATTAGAAGAATCTATTTTCGACTGCTAGAAATATTATCTGATTCCCATTATTCTTGTATACCCTGTTCAATCACACCTGTTACTCTTTAGTTTCACAGTTCGTACATAAATTTTAATTTTATACAATTGTATTCCGAGATGTAAACAGAACATGCATTCTTCTCCTAAAATTAAAAGGTAACGAAAAAGACTCAGACAGAAGCGTTTTTGCAACAATTGGTCCTAAGAAGATAATTTCATTTCAGCAGTTGTGGATTTGCAACTTATTTCAGTTGCACGATGACAAACTGCAGTTTTCTTTCTTGACTAGCAACATTTATGAACAAATGGGCTATATTAACATTTGTTTATAAATGTTTTTCACAACGGGAAAACAAATTGTTAGAACATCGCAACTTTTAGAACCCACATAAATTAGCTCTATTTGTAAGAAATGAATATTTATTTCTGTTTGTTATAAATATATATTTACTTTTACTGATTATATATTTTTTTATTATTTACTACTATTGTAGGCTCTCCACACTGCCCACCAAACTTTCAAATTTCTGAAATCTGCCGTTCTAGTGAAAACGACTGCCGACTGTTTCTATTTTTAAAGGCTAAAACGAATATGCAAGCAATGTCTTAAATAGTGATATTTTCTAGTTTCAACAAAAATATACTGCCTTGTTAAATAAGATAAATTACAATTAATATTAAAAAAAGTATGGTTTTTAAATGCTTTGTCAGAGAAAAGAGGGGGAGATATTCGACCCATAATGATTTCAATTATTCCGATTTTGCGGCGCATCTAGCTTTCACATGAATGAAATGCTTAAATTTCTGGTTGAAGAAGTTCAACACGTCATCAACACATTTTCTTACTTTATGTCTTTATATATATATAAAGACTCAAAGTAAGAAATTTAGAGCTAATGTTTCACAAAGACCAAAAATTTTTGAAATTCATTAATTAATAAATTTCAAATAATCCTATATATACATATATATATATACAGTTTTGTTTTTACATTTATTAAATTTTTTGTTGCATGTTGTTGCATTATAGGATTATTTGAAATTTATTAATTAATGTATTTCAAAAATTTTTGGTCTTTATATATATATATATATATATATAAAAATTTAAAAAAAAAAAAAAAAAAAAAAAAAAAAAACAGGAAATTTAAAGAAAAAGAACAAAACAGAAGTGAAATTCAGTCAACTTCAGTGCTACTTCATCGGGGGGGGGGGGAGGAACTTGAAATCTCTCTTCTACAAAAATCTTGCTTTTTGTATCCAGAATTAGCCGATGAACTATTTCAATGTATTTTAATTATAATAGTTCATCCGAAAATTCTGGCCCTTCCCCAAAGCAAGTTAAAAAATAAATTCTAATTAGAATTTTATACCTTAAATAAAGAGAATTTTATTTTGTTAAAAGAATTGAAACCAAAAGTTAAAAATTAAAATATTAAAGTGAAAAAAATAAATCAAAATTTTACCTTTAAACCTATAGTTCAAAGAATATTAAACTTAGTAAAATTATAAAATTTCGGTGAAAAATTTAATTAAAACTCACAATAAGTAATTAAAAACCTTTAGTTTTTTCGTAAGACCTCAATGGAAGCTAGGAATATCGCGACTGTAGTGACTTACAGGTTTGCTATTTTGGCTTCATCAGCGAAACTAGAAAAAACCTCGGCGAGAAGGTCATCGCTCAGAGGGTTAAAATTTGGAACAAAAGATGGAATTTTAAAACCAAAAGAAAAACTTTTAAATACTTCAATGAAATTTTTTTAATTTTGATAAAGAAAAACATTACTGAAAGAAATTAAAGTAAATTCTGACTGTTTTAAAACAAAAAAGGGAATAAAGAACATCATTCAGTTTAAAACTTTATTCAAATTTTAAAATCAATTATTATTTAAAAATGTTAGACTCAAAAAGGTGCCTAAAAAGTGGTCAAAAGGTTTTTAATAATTGTTATTTAGATTTGAGTAGAAAAATCCATAAATTTGAATTTTAGATTTTTTTTAATATTGTGATTTTAAATTACAAAAAAAGGTAGAAAAAGGAAGTAGAGGAACTATTATTAGAAAAGTGAAAAGTCTTCACGTCATGGGCTTACCATGACGACTCTGAAAATATATAAGACCCTTGTTTGGTAACAGAATAGTAATTAAAAGAAAAAGTAAAAATAAAAAGTTGTTAGTGCTGCACTTTTGTTCTAGTTTTCAATCTTTCATACAGGAATTTAGGCTTAAGACGGGAGTGGGACATTTCAGTATTCTTAGCCAAACTATCATAGGAATAATTCATACGTTATGGGAACCGAGGATATACGAGTGTCGTAGATGCTTCAAGAAAGCTCCATGATGACATCGAATAGAATTCCCACTAATACAACAATCTTCAAGACTTCTTTTTTTTTTTTTTTTCCAGCACAATCGAAACAGCTTTAGACTTTTAAAGCGCTTTTATTTAGTTACTTCAGTTAACTGTACTTTAGTTAAACATTACCTAGAGCAAGTTCATTGCAAGAGAAAAAAGTACGAATCTTGATTGTAATTTCATTGTTTTAAAGTGTGATAAGGTCAAAAGAAGAAAAATAATAAAATAAACAATCGCAGTTGTCATCTTAACATAGCGAAAGGAAAAACGTAAATTGGAAGATGATGAAGCCTTTGTTGGTATTGGCAAAAAACCCTCTACTTCTTTCAATCATGTTATTCAAACAGCAGGTAAAATGTTTTAGTTCGGTTTTAATTATCATCTACGCAGTATTAAATGTAGTTTTATTTATTATTTCATCTTTAAGATGTGTTCTTCCAATGCGTTTGAGATCTTCGTATTACTTTTAATTATGAACCTTTTACTTACATATTATCCCGTCGGCGTGAAAGTTGGCTAGCATTGAACCATAAAATTTTGAAGGTCCGGTCATAATTACGCCAATTCTTCTTGTCAAATTTAAAAAGAACTGACGCCTCTTTATTTAATAAACAATCAGTATTCCAGATACTTCTTTTTTGTACTTCGTAAAAAGGCTTCGCCAGTTTCTGTTATTTTGTTAGACTCTCCAGTTTTACCAGAAGCTTTGTTTAGAACGCTATAGGTACAAACCTCTCGCTGATGATTTTCCCAACGTATTACTGTTTTGTATGCTATATTGAGTCCATTAATACAGAATTTCTTTGATGGTAGGATTAGATAAAATTGAAAATAATCCTCTGTTTGCTATTCTGTAGGAGGCAGGTCCCGAATTTCAATCATTGTTTTCAAAATGGAAGAAAAAATATAGAAATGACAGTTAATTTTTATTCTTATTCATAAAAACAAAATGTGACTTATCGAGAATCTATTCGGGATTACCTGAAAGCGCAGATACTATGAGTATGTTGTTACGTCACGTCTGTTCATAATTGGCGCTAAATCACGGAGTTTAGCGGGACAACTTCACGGTTGACGAGATAATACAAGCATTTATCTGGCTAACATTTAATGACATTCCTAGACACATAATATACTGCCTGAGTGTAAGTAAAACAGCATTGACTGATGAAGATTTTGTGTTAGCAGATGGTCTTTCAGCAACGCAACAATGCCGCCTATTTCAGTTGAAACTAAAGCGAAAAAAAGGAATCGCAAACAGAAAGGGAGATTGAAGAATTTTCAAGAATTTTCAATTTCAACTTACTGATAACTAAACACAACCTCTTTGTAATGAAATGGAAAAGAAAAATAACGAAAACGAAACAAATCAAGTGGTACTATTTAGTGATGGAAATGAAATCGGATATTACATGGCTACTAGGATGGGTGAGGAAACACGGACCATAATTTGAGTTAGTGACTATATAAAGAGATATTATGCAAATGATAAGTCTTAAAAGAAGCTAATTCACTATCTTAAGAAGTTTTTTGATTGCCCTCGGGAGAAAAATTTTAATTTGCGGTTTGCACCCCAACAGTTTAGGCAGCAGAAGATTTATTTGCATCCATACATAAAACTAATACTCATGCAACGCGAAATTTTAAATCTCGTTTTATTTGGAATTTATTTTAAGCCATACTGAAAAATTTATACCATTGCTCTACCACTGTCTATTTTTTCCAGTATCGTATATATTTCTTTCCTGAGGTACTCCCGAAGATTAGAAAGGCATATGAGTGCACTTACGCAGTAAGTCCATGTTAATAATATTGATTTTAACAGTTCTCTGTATTCCACATCGCTGGCCTAAGGTAATGAAATTTGAGGATTTCCCATCTTAAGTAATCCCACGTGTATCTAATATGGAATGTGATTTGAATAAACCTATTTTTAAGATGACTTACTATTATTTTTATAATTCCCTTATTAATATCCATTTTATTTAGAATAAGTACCATGTCATTCAATCATATAGTGTCAAACTCAGCTTCGATATCAAGAAAATCCATTGCGGATTCAACAGCATATTCAGTCAATACTCTGAAAATCCAATGCTTTGATTATTAAGATTCTTTTCAGAATATTTCTAACAGTTTTCTTGCCGTCATAAAGACGGTTAGGATAAAAAGAAATGGCTACATTTTGCTCCTTTTCATTTCTGAAAAATGCATTTTAATATTCTGTTCATATAATTCTGTTTTTTGTTTCATTTCAAACATCTCTAAAAGAATATGAGAAATACATTCAATTAATTTTCTAGATTAATCACTTAGTAGCTTCTCTGTTTTGTGTCCATATGTCACAATAAATAAAATTTTCAAAACTTAATAGTTTAGTGAAATCAAAATATTCTTCTATTATTTATTTATTTATTTACTTTCATCTTGTTTTAGAAAACTCTCACAACAGGCAAAGGATTTACAGTATAATAATTTTAAAGATATCATATAATGACAAGCTTTAGCATCTTAAGTACATCAAAATTTATGCCTCTGCAAGTCTTAATGAAATTACTGACAAGCATTTGGCCATTACAGAGAAAATGAAATGCCTTCCTCTGTCTAATGATAAAATGCGGTGAATGTGCAATAAATTCTAACGTAATCACAGCAATAAAAGAATTTCTGTTTACCTTTTATTTGTTCTAATTGCCATAAGTGGCTTTTTCTTTCGTTTATTTCGGTTTCCAAAAGTAATTGAATTAAGGCTCCTTTTCAAGTATGCATTTCTATTGTTCGCTTCTTCCTTTCACAGCTTTATGAAAGTTTGAACAAAACAATACGCGCTGAAAATATGCTGTCAGATACTAAAAAGATCAGCCAATTTTAAGTATAAAGGAATAGTGATTCCATAGAAATAATTTTACGAAATATAATAAAGGATGTCAATATGAGATAATTTCTGTAAAATCATAAAATTTATATGCAAAACTAAAACGAATTTGCCATTTAGAGTGGGAGAAAATTTTAACGCATGACTTCTCCTAAATGTTAAAGTATTTCTTTTCTGGGGCATAATTATTAGAGTAACATTACTAAATTACCAATTAAAAATTTCGAGGAATTATTCTTATAGTGGTTAAAAATCTTTGCGAAAACAAAACCTTCTTGTACGTACTTGAACTGCATGCCTATTTGTCAGAAAGAATTAGGTTACTTGCTTTTATTAATTACGGCAAAGCAGCCTAGAACTAACTTCTCATATGGTGAACATTCTAAGGACAATTGCCTGCTATTTGCGTTACATATGAAATAAAACGTGAATACCTGACGTAGCCGGTTGTGTCAAACTGGCAACGTTTGTTGTTTTAAGCACTCAACAACAGATGAACTAAGACACATATAGAACAAAAATATAATTAAAAATTATTAATTGTCTTAATCAATTCTGAAACTGCTATAGAAATAAATTGAGAAAATTAAAACTTTCTGTCAAACAGAAGTGAAAGCTTTCTTTCCATTGAAAAATTAACTATCTGAAAGGTAGCATAATGATTTAATGAAAAAAATTTTAAAACGTGTTCCTAGTATTCTTTCTCACGATTATTAGGGCTGTTTATCACAGGGTGTTTCTGAAAAGATTTTCTAAATAAAAATGGCTAATATTCACGTTATGTATAGAGGATGGAATTATGAAAATTTAGAGATTTAATGCGAATTTACTTGGGTACTTAGGTATTATTCTGTTGACCGTGAAACAGTCGCCAAGTAGCGCGATTTAATATCAATTATGGATTGAGCGTGAGATCACAACACAGTCATGGCACCTGTGCTTTCGTCTGATGTAAACTCGATCAATTCTCGATAAAGGATCTTTTGTTTTATAAACAAAGATTGTTATTAATTAACTGTTATTGCTATATTTTTTCTTGCATTTTAAATGAAATGATTAAAATTTGAAACGTGCCTTCTACATAAAAGAAAATTAATGGGATCCTATCATGAAATTCAACGTTGACGAGACATGGTTTGTTTGTTTGTAGACAACAGCTGGTACAACTGATCACAAGTGGCCCTATTGCTTAATTAGGCTGCTACAGTTATATAGGTACACACACACACGCTAAAGTAGAATTGTTAGTGTTGATTGATTACTATAGATATAAATAGTAATCTTTCTTGATAGACTTCTCGCCTTCTCAAAATTTCATAAAATCCATTCCACATTAAATTTCGATTTATAGTTAAAGCTTTCTTTATATATTTTAAAAATATACAGATCTCTCTAGTTTCATTGCAGAGGTGTCAGTGGTTTGAAGATTAAATCTTTTAAAGTAAGACGGAAAACGGTCGGGAACTGTTAAAATTTGATTAAAATCTATGTTGCTATAAATTTGTCCTTTCTTTGTTGTTACTAGTCGCATATAGATTTTATTTCTGTTGGACATCTCTCATTTTTCTTTCTATAATTTGTAGGTATAAATAAATCTTCAAAAGCATCACGGCCTCTTCATCCTTGCAGCTCAATGGTTTCAGGGTCATTTTGTGTAATAGCCGTTTTGGTCAATACGTCCGCACTCTCATTTCCATCAAAACACACGCATTTGATGTGTGTTTTTACCTAGTTCTTTTACCTAGTTCAGATTAATTATATATGCCTCCTCAGGAGTTCAAAATATACTTCTTTCATAACTAATATCAGTTCATTTGCCCGGCCCGGGCGGAAGAGTGCTTGGAAAGTTGATACACAGTTGGTATATAGTATATTGATATTGTACTTCCGATTTTTAGGAATCCTTTTCTCCACCTTAAAGGAAATAAATACTAGTGGTCTCCGCTTGAAAATATTAATTTAAGTTATACTTCTCGCAGTCTATCTCAGTTCCGTGATTAAACATTGCAATGGCAAAGGAGATGTTCTCCCCCACACACACCGCACCTGTCAGTGTGGACATCACTGTTCACCTATCTGCGGAGGATTTCTATAATATGTAATATATTTCCTCTGAGACCCAAGTAGGATAATGGTTAGCGACGCTGACTCTCGTACCGAAGGACCCGGTTCGAATTCTGGAAAAGACATGGATATTTGGAAATGTGTAGTATATGTGAGGCATGGGGGCACTCTAAATATTCGGCGAACTGAAAGTCCTTTCGAGAGGTTGGTGTTAAAGGAAGAGGGGTAGGAGACCTTCGGACCCGTTCCCCTAGTGCGCGTTCCATCAAAATGGGGGTGGAACTGAGCAAAGTCGTACTGTCACCTGTGTGCTGCTCAAGGTGCTTGCCAACAACAAGCGCAATATTGCACTCCTTGCCGCGGAATTTCGTGCGCTTGTTCTGACGTTCCTGTCAGACAAATTAGGTAAGTCACAAGAAACACAATAACAACTGCTATGATCTGCGTATGGTGTATTTTATTAATGTCAAATCCTTGAAAAGCACAGTGGGAAACAATATTTCCAGCGTATAATTTAACGTCCATTCTACCTGTCGTTAATAATAATTTGTATTAATAAAATAAATATTGTTTTGAGAGAGAACACGCCGCCCAGTATGGATATTACTTCCGTGGAGAACGTACTGAAACAGCTGGCTAACATCAGTAGTGAGACTTTCTGGATAGCACCCAGTTTCATTCTAAGCGGTACAAGTTCCGGCGTGCGAAATGATTGACACAACGGCACTCACAACGAAACTATTACATTATTCCGCGGGAAAATGAGTGAAATAGACACAAAGGGGTGTGAGCTACTCAGAATGCATAGATGGAGCTGTCCACAAGCGAACGGTATAAGTCAGCGCTCGTCCCTTTCGCCGTCGTCATTGAGAGCGTGGACTATGATGGAAGGTGATTATCACCGTCAACATTGGACAGCGTGGTTCCCATGGAAGGAACGGATACAGGTTAGTGATATCCATCGTCGCATAGTGTCGGTGTTCCAGAACAAAGCGTTCTTAGTTGGCCAAGTTCAGCAGCAGAGTGGAGACCGCAACCAAAGTTGTCAGCGCGGGACGACCAGCAACATCACATACAGGTGACAGCAGGGCCGGACACCAGAACGGCTTTCAAAGACTAATCGGGTATAGTCCGGGACTAGCTCCATCTAGAGCATAACATCCAGCAAATGTGGCAGCCGTGTCGGATTTGACCATGGCGAACAGATGCATAACATTAAAAAATACAGGAAGAGACAGGGCGTGCGCAAGAAACATTGCAGGCGATTGTGCATGGCGATTTGGAGATCAGAAATGGGTGTGCAAAGTGAGTGGACCTCAAACCAAGACCTTGGACTAGGCCTTGCTTGACAAGATGAAGGACGCAGTCAAGGGCCAACATGGTTGAATCTCCTGCCGAATTGTATACAATTGTTCATAGGTGTTGCACCCCCACCACCACAAACTGGTTTACCAAAGCCCTTATGGACCATGTTTTTGGTAATAAATTTTATTCCGCTTCGTGGCAGCATTTGTGTCATTCATTTCTGTACAACCCAAATAAGTGTTGGAATGAAGACAGTTTCATATATTGAAACAAGGTGCTTCATTTTCTTTTCCCTTTCAGATGTACTTCTACGGGAGAAAAGCACTCTACAGCATCACAAGCGTCAGGCCCAAAATAGGATACATCAAGAAACTGGCAAGAGCAGGCTAATGCATCGCCTGCTGAAAACCAGTATGACCCCAAAGTTCCAGTGTCATATATAACTTTTAGAGTAGCATGTCTTTTCGACAATACGTCTCTCAAAACCATTCTTCTATAGTTTGTCAAAATTCTCTGTATTCCTATGAATTTCCTTAAAATGTGACATATATTTTCCAAAGATTTTCCCTTAATGAAGACCAGGACATCATCGGTTTAGGCAAAACACTGAATATTTCCATTTAAATTCCTTTTCAGGATGTTACTCGTATTTGTGATGCAGTTTGAATACAGGGGAGTGCTGCAAAAATCATCTGGGTAGACCTTGTAAGTTTTCATTGTAATACAGTTATCTTTGCCTTAAGAATCATAACCTAATGTCGTTGTGTAAAATAATAATTTAGAATATTAAAGGTTTTCCCAGAAATTCTTATATCGCCTAGTTTATGAAGAAGAGAGGGTCAGAGCAGGGAATCAAAAGTACTGCTCAGGTCGAATGAGAATGCGACTACGTGATCTTATTTTCGATTGTTTCTTATGTACAGTCACATGCAAAAGTTTAAGACCAGTAGCCGTTTTCCTGTATTTTAACAGATTGCACCATTTTCGCTCGTGATTGCGTTATCTCATGCTTTGATTGCATCAAAAGCTTTCTAATGGTATAAATATAACGTGGTCTCGTTTATCAGTAATTCGTTATTGGATTTTGCGTACACACTTCTGTTGTATAATTCTTGTGATAGGTAAAATACCTTCATTTTTGATAAACGGGCAAAAATAGTGGCCCTGCATGAAGTTGGCTTTTCTGAACGTGAAAGTAAGTTTGAAGGTAAATGTCAGCAAGACAGGCATGCATCAACTTATGTGTAAAGTCAAAATTTCGGGAAATTATACGGATCTTAAGAAAAGCGGTCGCCTAAGAAAAACTTGTGCACCTGATGATCGTGTGACAGGAAGGATGATCACTCGATTTTCATCAACCTCCTGCAATAAAATTAGAGCTGCTCTTGCTGCAAAGGGTTTCATCGTCAGTTCGAGTACTATTTCAAGACGTTTGACTGTAGATTACGGTTTATTTTCCTATAAACCTGCAAGGAAACCTCTATTTACTCAAAGTATGAAAAAGGAACGATTGACAATATCAGAATTGGACCGAACAAGAGAGTACAATGTTATTTTGCAATGAATTATGTGTGCTGCAATTTTCTGCACGTGCTAAATGTATTCGCTGCTCATTTGAAAAAATATATGATGACAGATACAGGATTCCGACAGTGAAACATCCTCCAAGCCAGATGATATGGGGTGCAATGTCTGCGTCTGGTACTGCTGTTGTATATTTCCTACCACCTAAAACCACGATGAACTGTAGTCGGTACCTTAATTTGTTACATGGCAAGTTGGAGCTTCACTTGGATGTTCACAGATGTTAAATTTTCATGCACGATGGGGCTCCATGTCACAAGACAAGGAATGTTAAGGACTGTCTGAGGGGCTACTCAAATCCAAGTGCTTGATTGACCAGTTAACAGCCCAGATTTGAATCCCATAGAAAATCTGTGGTGCATTGTGGAAAATAAAGTTGCGGAGAAGATATCATCCAGTGCTACAGAACTTGTTGAAGCAATAAAACATGTGTGGTATACAGAGATTTCTCAAGCTTACTGCCAGTCTTTTGTTCGTTGCATGCCTAAAAGGATTGCAGCAGTGATAAAAATGAAGGACGTTCGACAAAATACTGACTATACTTCAATCACCTTGTAAGTCCATTTTTTTATTTATAACATATGTTTTTGTTGCAGAATTCCAATAAATCTGATTTTTTCCATGTGTTGTCTTAAACTTTTGCACACGACTGTAATTGGTATCATAAATAACATGTTCATAAATAATAAGCATCATAAATAATATGTTCAGTGCTCCTCCAGGGCATGAAACCAAATTGATTATCAGATATTTAGCAATAAAATCTGTAATGTATTTAAATTCAGTTTCCCGAGCACCTTCCCAAACAAGAAATTGGTCTATAGCTACTACTTACGTTTCTTTGTTATCTTTGGTTTCTTCATTTAATTTTTTAAACCTCTGCAAAATCTTTTTTTCGAGTAATATTTGTTGTAATAACAGAAGATTTCTCTCATTCAATTATTTCTTTATTTGTTTCTAAAATCAAGTATTGGTTACGGGAGACCCCTCAGACATACATATGTATTTTCTACCAGTTACAGAAATTCTCTCGTATCTTTTGACATGCATGCTGTTAAAATACATTATTCGGCTTGAAGTTGTTAAATTTATTACGTACAAAACGCTGTATATATATAAAATATATTTCTGCAAGTTAAATAACGTTATTGCCGCATAAGGGCAATTTAACCATGAAGCGTGCAAATAAAAAGCAAGCCTATTCTCAATTCTTATGAATGTACTCGTATAAACATCAATGCAATCGCAAAGAAGTGAAAATTTGCAAAAATCAGACGCATTATTTCATTATCTTGTAACTGACATCGTAATTTTTTCATGTGCAAGATCAATAATTCGTACGTATATATTAGCGAAATCATCTTGGGACAACGTGGTGATCTTATAAATGCAAAATATTATATAATACGCTATAATAAATCAATTATTGCATGCGTAAATATTACTACACCATGTTTTTCTATCTAATTTGGTATTCGTATGGGAAATCAATCAATAAACCTACTTACAAGCGGGCTTTAGTTTCTTGTTCTAGTGGAAATTTCGTGGTGATCACTGTAACAACAGATTCAAAACAGTTGTCTCTTTTACATACAGTGAAGCAAAATACCTATTTCTATCAAAAGTTCTATTACAGTTTCATCCAGTAGAGGCAAATTTCACAAGCATATATTTTTAAATTGAGTTTAAGGCAAACTAGCAGCACAATTTGTCTGTAAAAACTTTTGGAACTTGGAAGAAAAAGGGAAACACACAAAATTGGAAATGTTGCTTGACTAAATAATTATTCCGAGAAAGATTTCGTGAAAATTTTTTATGTGTTGTTGTGATTTATCTCACTTGCTTGACAGTGAAATCAGAATAAGTCCACGAAATTCATCCTGGCAAGGAGAGCAAGATTGCACCTGTCGTTGGCAAGAGCCAAGAGCACCATATAGGTGACTATACGACTTTTCCGCTCCTAATTTTGAAGGAGAGCGCCCCAGAAGGACGGGTCAAAGCGTCTTCCATTTCTCTTCCCCTGCCACCAACCTCTGGAGAGGACTTTCAGCTCGTCGTATATTTAAAGTGCCCTCATGCCGCACAGACTCTATACGTTTACAAACATCCATGCCTTCTCCGGGATTTGAATCCGGACCCTTCGGTATCGTAATAGGCTCCTCTAACCACTATACCGTCTGGTCGGCGAAATATTGTTATTCGCATGTTTGCAAGAGTTTAAGGCATTCTGAAAATTTGGCAGTTTTTTCTAAAGTGGTTGCACTAATACGTAATTAAGTACTTAATGATCTTGTAAAAAATGTAATGCTGTAGTAAACTTGTTAAGCAGTCAGAGCAGTTTATTGTTAATAGAGGCAGACCCATCGCATTTTCTTTCGAAATGCAGTGAACCTATTTTTAAAAAAGAAAATCAGACGAAATCTAACGGATTAAAGCGCATGTATCTTACATTTAGCTCCAAAATTGTTTATTTGCCTCATGGAAAAATGCTTCTAGAAGAATTGACAGAATCGCAAGGTCAGTGAAAATGAGATCATGCATACATTCATTACTTCTCGAATATATAATTTCTTATATTGTTCCTTCATTTATATGCCTTCTTTTATTAAAAACAAATACTTTTAGTAAAAGGATAAATAATTTATTATTTATAAACTCAATTAAAGGGTATTATATTACTACGATTTTAATACTTATAAATGTAATCTAAAATCTCGTAAAATGTTGAAGATTAATTTATAAATTGTATTCATACTAAACATATTCTTCTATTTAAAATTTAGCAAACATGTAAGAAATTTCAAATAAATATGTCCATTTGAATTCATTTTCTAATAAAAAGTTATTTTGAATTATATTATAAGTAGACTAATTTCTCGTGTTTAAATTCATTAGAAACCGTAGCTTCAATCACTATACATATGTATCTAATTATACGTGTAGCGTAATTTAATTTCATGTGGAGTAGAAGATTAATCATTAAGAAGTCTTCAAACATGAATTTATTTAGATTAGGAGTGCAGTTCTTGATGGATTACCTTAAGATTTTCGAGTTGTTCGTATGCCCTGGAAGAACGTAATGAATTATTGCCTTCTATGCTTTGTACTAGATAAATGTCTGAGAAAATTTTATCAGTGAACTATATTCATTTAGGAAGAATATTCGGATTTAGTATAAATGTAGAATTATTTGAACTTAAAAACTTTGCTTAAATGTAAATCCGTTATGCTTATTTCTGAAACTTCTATAGTGTTGTTACTATGAATAATTGTTTAGTTTTATCATTGATAATAGTCTGTTTCTCCGTATGCGTATGAATACACATGTATGAATTTCTACCTGTAAGCATATAATTCAGACAATAAAAATTTATTGTAAATATACACAAATTTTGCATAATAGTGTCAGTATATTAGACACTAGATTCCACAATCCCGATGGATTCAAATTATTTTACTTATTTAGTTACCATTAGACAATAAACGTTTGGGAAATTATATAAAATTATCTAGTCCCCATTCCAAAATTAATGTATGAACAAAATTATTACTTTAATAATTTTATGTAGTAAGACATGAATGTAGTTAATAATCTTCGCAGTAGACGTCACTTAATGTGATCGCGATTCATGTTATCATTCGAATATTGTTATCAATTTGCCAAAGCCCCGCCCTTTGTGCGCGAATACATGGAAAATGCATCGCTTATTGTGATCAAAAAGCCGGTTAGTATATGAAAATAAACTGGTGAAATAAATTAAGGAAATTTGAATATTTTATCGAATTGCAACTAAAACCACTGCTTCTAGGTAAAAATGCAAATCTTGTACGGCAAATACGTAAGCGTACACGTGTGTGTAGGCGGAGCCAGTAGGAAAACAGGCTTTATAAGCGCGTGGAGGGTAAGACGAATTCCAGAAAAAATGATGAGAGAATGAATATGAAGGATTGCGGCGCACGAGTCTCAGACTGCGCTTCTTGAATTTTGGTAAATATTATTTTTGCTTGTTCTCTTAAATATGGCCAATAATAGCGAAACACCTGATAGGGGCAAAATTCTTTGGCATGCTACTTTCGAATTACTGAGGAAAATCGACTACATCCAAAAATATGCCTGTAACTGATTCAGATGACCCGAGGCTTCAAAGTTTAATTGCAATTCTAATTTCTATTAAGAAAAGTAAATCCCAGAGAAAAGAAAAGAAAACCGCAGGAAGTCCTAAAAAATAGTCGATAATACTAAGAAATTCAAACCCTCCCCTTACAATTTTGCAGCAGTAGTTAACAAACACAGAAACCGTTTTCCTAATTTAACAGAAGCTATCTCGCAAGGATATCTTAATACTCAGCTTTCGACTAACCCAAAAGATCTCTTACTCAAATTATAAAAGGAAATCGTCGATAAATTAAACTGTATTGAATCTATGAAGACATTTACCTCCGCACCAGCGATAGGAATGCGTTCAAAGTTACAAGAAGAAATTCAACAAAATCAGTTAATTTTAGCAAGCATTCAGAACACTCCGAAGCCCTCAAATTCTAAAACAGATGATAAAACAATAAATAAAAACGATTGGCAAACTCCAAAGAAAACAGCGAAAAGTACCGAGTCTACCCCACCACCAGATATTCTGCAAAATAACAGATTTGAAACGCTGAACGAAAATAACGAAGCTATGGAAGTTGCAGATGACTATAGCACAGAATAACCCAGAAAATAAAATGAAAATTCCCCCATTAGTCATTCCGGAAAACGATGTTGATTGGCCTGAAATAGAAAAAATGCTCAGAGGAATATGTAAAAACGAATTTGAAGTTACGATCAGAGCCAGACAGATTTTCCTTTACACTACCACCAAAGCCGATTATAAAGCTACAGTTGATAAATTCCAGAAAGCACAGATTAATTTTCATACGTAACAAATTTCCTCAGCCTCTTCAATTAAAGTAATACTTAAGAATATCCCAAGATCCTACACTGAGGAAGCAATTCACACAGACTTAGAAGGCAGAAACTTGCCTATAATTAAAGTAAAGCAATTCCCTAAGAAAACAGAAGAGCAAATTATCCGTTTACCTATATTTTTCCTTGAACTAAAAAGAAATTCTGCAGGACGGAAAATTCATAAATTAAATAATATATTCGGATTCAATATCACAGTAGAAAAATATCAGCCCAGAAAACGCCAAATTCAATGTTTCAATTGCCAGGAGTTCGGGCACTCCCAAAATAACTGCTTTAAAAGGTCAGATGATGTAAGTACGGAAAAAATCACAGATCCAATACCTGTAAATTAAAACCAGATGAAAAACCAACTTGCATTTACTGTCACAAAAATCACGTTTCTTATCGTGGTTGTAAGGTATACAGAAAAAGATTCAATCATTTAGAGAAGACACAAAAACAACAAAAAATTCCCACTAAAGATGACTTTCCCGAATTCATTCAAGCTTCAGCCCAAACTAATCAAGAAATGCCTAAAAAACTTTACAGTGACAAAAAAATTAAGTTGAAAAACCCACAGGAAAATTTAGCAGAAATCATTAACATTTTCAAAGATCAGAAAACCCTTTATCTCATGAAATCAATAACTACAATAGCTTAGAAAATTAAATCAGTTAAATCAAATATGCAGAAACTTTGTTTAGCTTTTTAAGCCATCGAGATTATTTTGAACTTTGCAGATCAAGATTAATTCGCAACTTCTCTTCAAGACGAGCATAGCCAAGCGGCAGAAATCCTCAAGATGCACATCTTTACATCTTGGGTTCGGTCCTCAGTCCCGCTCAAGCTCACTACAGTTTTTGCTAAAAGATGGCGCCACGTTTACTTCTCTTCTAGAGACTCTGCACTAAGTGCAAAAAGTACTTTTCATCTTACTGGGTTCAACTCATCATTAAAGATACCCTATTTATAATATATTGGTAAAGGCCGCACTAGGCCGATTGCCTCTTAATTGCGTTCGCTAGCACACCTCGGCGAATTTCTTCGTGTTATCTTGCAGCAATTGGTTAAATTCGCATCAGAACAGTAAATCTGAGTGACCACCCCCGTTTAGATGATGGTATCAGGTGGCGAATTGTGGGAAAGCTAGAGGCAGGCCAATCGCAAGTCCAGATATGAAGAAGATTCATCGAGAGAAAGCCTAGGCAAGGTCGTCCGAGAGCCACGACGACGAGAGAAGATCGCTATTTGTCAATTTTAGCGAGGCGTAACAGAGGGGCCTCGCTTCTCAGCTCTCTCGGGACGCGTAATGGCAAACCGCACATTGAGTTGAACAGTGTTAAACGAATGTCGCATACTGCGCATGCCCAGAAACAAATTTGGCGTAATTATTATGTTGGCGCGATTTGAAAAGAGGATAAATACGGTATGTGGTAGATGTACCGCCATCTGATTGTAAACAAATCCGGCGCTTAAGTCTTCGTAGAGTATATGTGCAATGTAAAGTAATTACTGTGTAAAATTAGATTTTTTTCCTGTACTGCTCCAACAACTGGAAAGTTGAACGATATGATCAAGTTTGAATTCGATTGAAGAGTGCACAAAATGGGTAAAGGAAGTAGCGTAAATGCAGATGCTCCAGTGGATAGCGCGAGCGTCAAACCAAATGCTATTGCGAGATTGCTTTCAGGTATGTATATATTTTCCCATTTCAGTAAATTTGATATGTCATATGTGCAATATGTGATATATTGTATTTTAACACATATACAGTTCGTTAACGTTTTTTAACATTTCCTAAATTTCTATATAATGTAGCATTAAGAAAGATGTTTTAAGAAATTTGTTTCCTTGCTGTTTTAATTTTTTCGAAAAGAAACATCATTTTCGAGAAACTTCAAGAAGAAAGTTATTAGCGTAATTTTATTACAGCTAAAACTGATGCAAGGTACTTGAGTCTTTTATCTCAAAATGTGCTGAAATGTTTTGGTTGAAGTTAATATAAAATAATGTAATGAATTGTGGTATAACTG
Source organism: Stegodyphus dumicola (assembly GCF_044657685.1). NCBI lineage: Eukaryota > Metazoa > Arthropoda > Arachnida > Araneae > Eresidae > Stegodyphus > Stegodyphus dumicola. Next base: position 46,221,974 of record NC_140776.1, read on the forward strand.
TAAAGAATTGGTAAAAATAAAATATAATTAGCTCAAATTTACTTAACTCCTTATATTATCAAATATCTATTGAATAGAAAAACCTGTTGAAATATTAAATGTAACAAGTTCTGTTTTTAAAAGGCAGATGATTGTACAGCATGTAGGAATTGATGATGATTTTTAATAATCCTAAAGTAATAGTAAAGTCAACAATAAAGTATATTTTGATGTATGTAATTTTCATCAATGATTACATAAAATTGCACTTTAATATAAAGTATGCTTGGATTGTTTTCATGTATACTATATATTATTGCAAATTAGTTCTTCATAAAATTGTATATTTCTGCTGTGAAAAAGTATGTATGCAATCATGCAAGTTGTAGGAAAACATGTACGTGTACTGCACATGTACTAGGACGACAAGATAACAATTATGACTGTCAATCATCATTTGCTGACTGTATCTGTCAAGCTGACTACACAGACTATAGTAGCCAAAGATAAGTTGTAGAAAGTGTGTTTCAGAGTTGAATATATGAATTAAAGTTAGTAGGATAATTATTCTTAACTAAATAATAAAATTTAAATAAAACCCCTTATTTCATTTTTTATAAATTCTCTTATTATTATGATGTGATTTCACAACCATTGACCCTCTCCTATTGTTAAATAATTCATTCAGCACTGAACAACATATTATTTTATTGGTATAAAAAATAATATATTTTGTGTGTATGACCAAGTTATGATCTAAGATTTTTCAATACTTGAATCATCCTTTTAAAGATTTTTATAAAATGATTTTTTTAATTTCAGGCATTGGCACAGTGAATGGCAGCTGAAAAATTTTGACCCTTGTTTCTGGAAGTGAAATGTTAGATGTAAGTAATGATGTCTGAGACCCTTATCACACGGCATTTGTTTCACATGAACAACTTGTTTCGGACAATTTTTCTGCCTGGTTTACTATTGAAAGAAAGACATGCAACGTTTTCCTTCCTTTCTAAAAAAATTGCAAATTGTTCGTTTTCAATCAATCAACTATCAGCTTGTTTGTAATGGGGAACCAGTTTCCCATGTTAACCCCAAAGTGATCTATGATAATTGGCTGTTGTGACAAAGCAGAAAAATTGTGCCAAACAGTTATTCTTCCGAAACAAACTGACGTGTGATAGCATCCTTACTGTTAATAATACTGTGAAGCACTTAATTGTATGCTTTGCTAATGAATATGTACTAGGCAATTGTGGCTATTATGAAAGAGGTGAAATTTCAAATACAATTGTTTCAGTTACAATTATTACAGATATTATTTAATTTTGTAATAATGCTAATTAAAAATATGAATTAAGAAAATGCAAAAATTAGTGTATAAGCATACTAAATAGTTCAGAGTAAGACTTGTACTTAATTTATAGTACGCACTCATTCACACATATGATGACTCGTACACTGATATAAATTTGATATGCTTTTATACTGTTTACATGTCTTCTATATTCAGATTTGAATTATCATCTTCCAACAAATTCAGTTAATCAGGCATTGTTGCCCTTATTAGTTTCTTGCAGATGTGTGAACTTTGGAAACATTTTTAGATTTAGTGTAGTTTTTGTTTGCTTTTCAGGTTTTCACATAATATCAACTAGAAACATTACCTCTTCATTTTAAAGGTCAAAGAGATAAAATAAAAAATAAAAAAAAAACAATTAATTAGTTAATATCAAACCTAAAATGTTCTTTTATTACACAACTATTATTTAAGCCATCCAAATGGGCGCAATATTTTTATAATACTTTTATTTAATTTTCCAGTATATGTTATTGAAGCCATTCAAATCCCACTTGGGCATTTTCAAGCATATTAGTTGTTGAATATTATGTCTGACTCTAAACACACAGGCAAAGTATGTATAATTATTATGTAATTTAACCTATCTTTCCTTCAAATATCTTAAATATTTCAATCTTCTTTAAAATTACACGAGACAGGCATACATTTGAGCTTTGATTAACAGACTTAGTGTAGTCGCCATGACGGATAAGAAAACAGATGAATAATAGACCACCCATAATCACCAACATATAATGCAAGGATTTGAGAATAAAGATTGCTTATTAGCATAATAGTGCACTGAATATTAGATATAAAAATTATAGAACTGAAAGATTTGTCACGTATCATCTTTGCTTATTATTATATATATTGAAAATAAACAGTTTGCTTCTGCAACAGAATAAATATCGAGTGTCTTGAAATGTTTTGTATACCTGGAACTTTACAGTTCAGTACATTATACAAAGAGCAGTATATATAATGATTATCAGGTCTGTACAGAAATTTTTAATGGAAAATTCTTGTGTATAGATTTAGTTGATATTTCTTATCTTGTGTACATATTTAGTTGATATTTTGCAAGACATGGCAATATTTCAGACTTTTATTGTAATTACTGTGACAAAACAATCATTAGAAAATTATACACGTATGAAAATTATTAATATTACATTATGTAGCTTATATTAATAATTTTCATACGTGTATATGTAATATTTTGGCAGGCACAGGAATGACCAAAGCTTGACAATATAACTACATCATTGTATGGCCAGGCATTGTTATGGCTGGATAGAAAGTTGGAAAATGACGACAAAGAAGGATTTAGCTTTTTAGATCCCACATCTTTATTCAATTCTCTCAGCAGATCATTTTGCCTTTAGATGAAATTCTCAAAATTATATATTCAATATTGATTTAAACTAAGTAAGATTAAATTTAGACTTTACGTCATATCTGCTTTAACAAAAGAAAGAACAAGATGGGAGGAGCAGCTGCAAGGTCTTGTAGCAGCGGTAGAAGAAAGCAGTCTGACGAAAAATGGCACGTATTCAGTATGTGTACTAGCGATTATATAACATGCCAGAATGTTCTCGAAAGTACTGGTCTAGGATAAGATCCTGAAACTGCAGTAAGTTAATTATAGGTTGCATGCTCGCGCAGAGCAAAGTCACTGTATTTTCTATATTTTACATGTATATAATACATATTCTTTGTGTCTTGGTGAATACATTCTACCTCGCTGGCAGGTAACAGAAACTGACGATCAAAAGATTGATGAATATTTAATAATTTTGATGAGATTATCTAGGAAAGTAAAATAGTTTAAAACGTATTAAATATGGTTTTCCAGAATGTTTCCTAGCATAGTTTTCAATCTCAGACTAAATGATACACATTATCTGGAAGTTCATATTCTTGTGTCATAAAGTATGCTTTATTGTAATTAGTCTTAGATTGTAAAGTTAAATTTATGAAAATATGATGAGTTAAAAATGTATTGCAGATATTAAACTAGACTTTTATATGCAATTTTGAAATTTTAGAGATCTTGCTTCATGTAATTATTTTTAATGTTTTTATTAAATTCTTAATTAATGCTATTATGCATGCATTAGAAAGTGAAATGAAATAATACTTAGGGATATCATTTGGCTGCATTCTGTTGTTTCTCAGTTAAACTATTCTGCATTTAAAAAATTACTCAAGGATTCTCACGAATACCAGCTCAAACAGTTCCAAAGTATTTCTGCAAAATATACATAATTACTTAAGAATTGTATCTTTTTGATAATATTATTTAGCCTTTACAAGTTACTGCCAAAATTATTTTGTAAATCAGAAATCTTCGAGGGGATTAGTGTGTCTCTCATAGTTACCCTGGTGCCACACTATAACACTGAAATTGATAGATGTATAATTGAATGTTTAATCAAAAATGTCTAATTCCTCTTTTATGATATTTCAATAATTGATACTACTGAAACAAGAAATATTGGTACATTAACATTTTCTTAATATTCATTGTGTATTTGTTATGATGCATGTATTAATGTCATTACAAGTTAGCATTTGATAATGTTTGTTTCAACAATTTAGGGTTTGATGAAGTGCCACAGAGATTATCGCTTAAAGAATGCGTGCAGGCCAACCACCAACACAAGACATTAAAAGAGCAATGAAAATGAAGATTTAACTATAAAGAAAAATCTGACTAATATTATTACTCATAACACTTAATTGTTTCGTATTATTGTAAATTTATGCGAGTTTTCCTGTATTCTGTTTATTTTGCAACTTATGTTATTGTAAATTCATGTATGTTTTCATTCTTGCTCTGTCATGCATTTCATCCTAATTGTTTGTTGTGCATATTAATTATATGTGTATATTACTTCATTGAATTACTGTATTTGAATTTTAATAAACCTTTTTACCATTCAGTAGTACTTTTCCATAAAACCCTGAACATTCTAAACATCCCATATCACTAATCCTCAATTCTAAATAATACTTGAGTTTACTTAATTCATGTATTAATAGCGAATTTGAAAAATAATACAAGAGTGACATATTTTGAGGTAAAATAAATACTGCTCAATTGGACATTTTAAAATGTTTTTCCTTTTAATAGAGGAACATTTTTTAAGGATTTAATTATTAGTATTTGAATATTGTAATAATATATGATTAATTAGTATATGAATATATTGTGTGTAATGAATAAGGCAGTGAATAAATTTTGAACAATAATTTCATATGAAGAAATATGATCTGCCTGGGTTAAAAAATTAATCTTTAAATCCTATTTATGAGATTATATGGCTGAAATCTGTAACCCAAAAGCAGTTAAAGCAACCCACCCCCAAAAAAGAAGACATTTAAATAGTTTCTTCCAAAACTTGAAATATTTAAACATTACACGACCCTAAATTTCTAGTGAATTTAAAATACTAATTTCATTCAGTTCAGCTACTAGCCATTATATGAAATTTTCCTATATTATTAAAATGTTCCTCATGATTTTGCAAGGTGAAGACCACAAATGTTCTGCCCTCATAACTAATGATGATATAATAAGCATGAAGTAGACTTCAGCGTAAGGAATATGGAACTATATATTTTGCTCTTTGTTTATTAATTAGCTCACTTTTAAAAAATTCATATCATATAGTAAGTAGTATTCATAATTTTTCTCATTTTCTTAATATTTCATTGAAGTATTTAAATGTCAATTTAATTAGCAATACCTAATAATGTCAAATGCATATATTATTATACAGATGGGATTCTAACCATAACACTCGGGCAAAGTGATATACATGTTAATTTTTCAACAAGTTTCTGCGTTATGCTTTTTTACTCTCTACACAATGTTTAATTTTTAATTATTATTTTTTATTATTTAGGTCCTACAAATAATAAAAAAATAATAGTAATACCAGAAAGTGTGACTTTCTTATATTATCCAACAGGAGACCTATGTTCACATTTTATATTTTGAATTTACAGTTTTCTTTTGTAGATGACAGACACCATATATTCAAAAGAAAATTAACATGCTGCTGGATATATGCATGTGTTTTTCATATTTACAGCTGTTGCATGTGATGTTATGTAATCGGGTAAAAAATGAAAGAATTAAGTTTATTGACACCAAAACAAATGCATACTTCGATATAAAGGCTGCATAAAAATGAAAATGGCTAAATTAAAATAGTGAATTGAGGTTGTAGAGTTCTCATTTATTTTTATTAACCAGCTATTTTATGATAATTAGCTTTTCTTTCTTCCTTTCCATTTTCCTGCCAGGATGCTAATTTTGAGTGTATTCAAATGAGGTGAATTCATTTCGTTACTTTTGATTTACGCCATAAATGCTAGCTGATTCTGTATGAACAAGCTGTGCACTCTGTTAATTTGTCCGAGTCTATAAAAGGTTTTTTTTACACCTATTCCAAACCTCTGTTGTAATTTCCAAAACATAACGAGAAGTCGCTTAAGTTTTCCAGAGTTCTCACACAGTATATATTACCAAAGTGGGTGAAACTCGTATAAGGTGTAAGAAAGACCAAAAGGAGATTTTTTAAATCAAGAAAAGTAATCGGTGGAAAAGGCATTTAATCTTAATAATGAAAAATCGAATTTTATACCAAATATTCAGACTTTTGTAACTGTTTTATATTTAATTAGCGAGAGTTTAAAATAAAAATTACCTTTATATTCATAACATAGGTTACATTCTGTTAATTTCCCATAAATAAACATAAAGAATACATTGACAAAATCATTGTACTAAGCTATTTTCATTGTACTTCAAATTTAGGTTGTTTTCATGAAATTCTTTTATTAAACATTAACTTATACTTGATAATCAATCTTCAAGTTCGAAAATAAGTTAACTGTAACTGCATTTGTTTTATGATCAAATATTTTAATTTGGCATTTGAGCATTTCTAATGGCATTTCTTTTTCTGTTTGACATCTCTGCTCTGTTAAGGTTATAACCAGTTAAATTGTTACTGTGTCTCTGAAAAAACAACAGCATTCTTAAACACCATTTTAAAAATATTTCTGTGTGTAGTATTTTATCAGTAGAATTTTTCCTAAATAAATACAGAAGTTGTTATGAAAACATTTGAGAGTACATGTCTTGAAAGAGAAACAGTATTCGTAGTGTTTAGTCAATTATGATATATTAACAGCTATCATAATTGCATGCATGTTGTATGCATTATACATATATATATGCATAAAGACCCAATTTTGGAAATAAGTAGAGCTGTTACAAAATAATCATGAAGTCTAATGGAACGTACTCGTCACACATACTGGGGAGGAATCAAATTTATGTACGTATTTGCCACTCTTAAAGAATTTTTGGGGGGAATTACAAATGTACCAATTTCTTATTAATATATAATCATTTGTTAATATTAAAGGAAAAATTTATTTCTTAACTTAACTAAACCAGCTAAGTCATAGACCGAAATATGTGTTTCTGCAGATATTCAGAACTTCCGGAACTACGAATACATTCACAGTTACAAAATATGTAAAATATATTTCTTTTAAATGCTTGGAATATTCGGAAAAATATCTAAATTCAAAGAAATGGTAAAATACGTTTCACTTGCAGATTCTTTGTTATTTATTTGATTATATCACCATTAATAACAATGTTCACCCCCCAGAATAAAAAATATATTGTTTATGTACTGAAGTCTTGGTTTGTTTCCCTTGACAAGTCAATTAATCTATCATCAATGACAATAGCTACCTTTTAAATACTTTTAATTTTGGCACTTAAAATGTTTGCATTTCAAAATAATATTTCTATGCAGCTTTTAAATAATTTTTAATGCAACAGAAATCTAAATAACTTCAAATGCTGGCTAAAATTCATTCCAATAATTCATCGCTTTAAATTTCTGTTCCTTGCAGATGATACAAGAAAAACCTTTTCTAATAATATATTTCTAATTCTACCAGGAATTATTGATAAATAACCCGATGAAAAAATTGATACAGGCATAGATGGAGAAGAAGTAAATAATTATTACGAAATAATGTGAAGCAGTGTTTGCATTCAAAATGTAAGATGTTATACTTATGAAATTCTGCACTTCTCTTTGGAACTGTACGAATTTTCGCTCAGAAAAAGACTGAAATTCACTGAAAATATTAGTTACACTTTTAAGGAATAAAAACAATTCAGAATTTACCATACGTTACATTCGTACATACGCAAAGAAACACGGACATGCGTAAAAAATATAGCAAGTGTTTGCAAATAACATTGCAGAAATTTTACAATTCCTTAATGCTGTTTATTTAATTCTTTTAAATAAGAAATAAAAGCGCGAATATACGTTAACAAACTAAGCGGGAAAATTCAGTTTACATTACTGAGAATTACAACATGTAAACAAATTACATCTAAATAACGAATTATTAAGCACAATATATGGTAACAATTATTAAATGCACTGTTAGACAAATTAAAATGAAACATATATTAGAAAAATAAGCAAGTGTAATCGGTATGAACGTTAAAATAACTAATAAACAAAGTTCCACAACATTGCAGTTGTACACATCACTCGACAGCCATGGAGATCACGAATGAGCTAGCGTAGGGTTGCTTTTAGTCGCCAATATTTCTTCCCGCGCCAAAGGTACACCATCAAGCATGCGCAGTAAGCGAAATTCGCTTAACACTGTTCAACTCAATGTGCGGTCTGCCATTACGCTCTCGGGACCTGTTCTTTGTTGTTTAAATTTTTTACTTTTGTCCCCATGTTCATTTATTCGGATTATTATTGATTCTTACTTTAAATGTTTGTTCCTTTTTCCTATATATTATTGTTTTTGTATGATACTTGAGCTGTTTTATATCTTTGGAATGATCTTTCCAATAAAGCCATATGTAACAACATGTTATAGAAATTGCCGCGTGACAAAGGAATTTCGTCAGTTAAAGAACTAAGTCTCCAAACAGCTTGATTTTAATTTGATCAACCTTGTACAAAGGAACATGCTTTTCACGTTTTACGAAGATCGACTGCACTAATCGATTTTACAAAGGTGGAATTTCAGATAAGCGTGCTTTTACGCGCCAGATTAAATTGGTTGGCAGCATTAGATTTGTTAACTTAAATTGGGATTTTGAAGAATCGCTTAATAAATCGCTTTCATCGCTTAATATTATCCTTCCATTAATGTAATCGAAATAGTCGCAGATAAATGTGATCATTTTAAGCAGCGTCTCTGTAAAGTTCTTCCCACGTACTCTAGTGGAGCACTCACAAACAAATTATACGAAAGTCCGGTATCCGATCTGAGGAAGAACATAATTTTGTTTTAAACTTTTCGAGCTCTCAGACTGTACCACTTTCCGAACTGGTGCTTCAGTTAAAATTGTGGGTGACAATTATTTATTAGACCTGAATTGGTTGATATGGGAATTTCCCTCCTTAATGAAGACGGCTTGTGATTGCGAAAAGAGGGATGCTAAGAATTAAGATATACCTCGATGCGTTTATGAAATGTAGCGGTCAGGACACGATCGACTGCATTAAGATCTTCTGTTGACTAGGGCACAGTTTAATTCGAAAAACTATTTTCTATTTATAAACTCCTCCTTTCCCTTACAAATTGAACAGTTCCTACAACAAGCAAAGGCCTACCATATTAAGCAGTCGGTCATTTGGTTGTTGCAGATAAGTCCACCCTATCACATACTGATAGGCTAATCGAACTACTTATGATCGAAGGTAACACTTTTCTCCATTAAATTTATTTGCTGTCATGTTTCGGTTTACTTCCTTTATTTTCGATGTTCTGCTTTCGGATATCATTTAATGGGAAATCTGAGAAATAAGCATATCTTTAACTCTTTTGTGCACTTTTAAAATTACCATTTAATGGTTCAGTTTTTCAGTTTAATATTTGGAAATAACCAACCATAATTGATGTTTGATAAATTACTTATTCTCCTCTAAAATGCTTTACGAAGAAAAACTCCTCTAAAATGCTTTACGAACCTGTTGATTAAATATATAATGTTCTCCTCGCTTCTTTGTCTATGATAAAATGTCGAGGAATTTAATGAACTAGGTAGCGACTTATCTCTGTATTCACGTAGACTCGAGAAGGATTAAATACCCTTTTATTTCACTTATACAAAGGATAACAGTTGGCCCCTTCTAGGGCTTACAGAAAAGCTTCCACTCGGACTTTTAAATCGGTATAAGAAAATAAGAAACTAAACTAATACTAACTAAAATAGACTTAGCTGAGGCTAGACACAAATGTCTAACGTAGTTGGTTCTTAATTTAAACTAGCTGGCGACTATCAACAGGCATGTAATATTTGGCCTAGCGTAATACATTCAAGAATGAAATAGCCAGAAGGCAAACACATGCTACTAAGGACTCCTAAGCACTCTCTCTTTCGAAATAAGTTGAACTTCCTTTTAATACTACTTCTAACTCATTTGCATCCAACGCGATTCTAAAACTCATTCTGGTAGGGAGTTGTACGTGGGACACAAAAATTGAAAGGAAAGGATTTCAAAATTAAAATAACTGTTATAAACTTAAAATACACCTTACAAATACATGAAACTTTCCAGGCGAAAAAAGCAGTCAAATAATCTCTAAGTAATGGAAATATACATTGAAATTACAAACAAAAAATTACAAATAACATAAAATACTTCTATTGTTGCTCGCACATTATATTAGAGCTATTTAAAATTAGGTTATAAAAGCATTAAATAAAAATTAGAAATTTGTTTAAGTCGAAGGGTATAACGAAACAGGTGTAATGCTTTAAAATAAATAACTGAATGTAGATGAAATTCACGTAGTACTTTTAAATATTAAATTAAAAAAAAACATTGGTAATAAATCTTCAAATAATAAAAAATAAATCTTCATAAAAAGTTTTATTTTCATCCTAAATGCTTTATAAAACACGCTTGCGGAACTCCCATGGTTTATTACAAAAAATTAAACATTACAGAAACTTTCTAACTGAATTCCAGGCAAAACAGGGTTACTGAAATTTATTGTAATCAGTATTCAGTGCCGTTTCGTAAACCCACCAGCGGCCGAGCGGTAAAGACGCTGAAAACTGGTAGTTCAGTCCGAGGTTCGAATGCCGCGAACGGGCTGGCTGCATGGGCGTTTTCGTGGTTTTCCCCATGTGTTACGTGTATACGAGCCTGTACCAGTCTTCAAAAATTATCTTTTTTTTCCCTTAAACTTTATTTCTTTTTTCTTTCGTAACATATTCCTTTCCCCAGAAAACGTTACAGTTCAGTGTGAAACTGTATAATTCTTCCTTTTATAATAAGCTGAAATTTATTATACTTACAATAAAAGTGGAGTAGATAACATTCCAACTGAATCAAAATGTTCATGGCAGATATTCATCGTTGGCGGTTTTTATCTGAATATTTTCACATATTTCAAGGATGTTTGAAAACTTCATGTTTAATGTAAAAGTTGATATTGCATGAGCCTGCTATAAGATTCTTATCTCTACATTTGTTAACATATCAACAAAATTTCTTTTCCCTGGAAATGCTAAATTCCTTCTGATATTCGGAGAAATATTTCTCACACTTTAACTTTTCGCATTTTACCAAACGAAACAGGTTGCGGAAATTTCTTTGTAATTTTATCTATACCAGCTTTTATTCATTGACTACTATTGAATTAATAGTAGTTGTATTTTAAAATTCTTCGCTAACTTGTTATTTTAAACTGACTTGTGAAGAAGGAAGAATGTGATATGGCACTTCTCATATTGTGTGAAATTTAATAAAAAAACTTAAAGTAATCTTACAATCAAATGCGGACAGTAGACACCACAATTCTGCAGCAGAATCCTCTGTATGAAACGGTGAGTTTTCGTAATAATTTAGACTTTGTTTTTTCTAATGATGTATCACCTACCTTTTTTGAGAAAAAAGTTATTTTTCGTAGTTAAATGGGATTTTTATGTAAAAACGAAACTGCTGGTGAAGAAAAAAAAATACAGGCGTATTACATTATTTTATTTATAATTATTTCCATCTGCAGCATTAAGTGCAAATGTTTTAATGGAGTGTTAATAGCAAATCAAAATTATGTTTCTGAACTTGTAAGATTATTAATACCATTCTAGAGTCATTAGGTTATATAAAAGGCAGACGATATGAACATGTGCAAGACCCTCGCCGGGACTCGAAATACGCGTGCAGTAGACTTCCAATCATTTTTCAAATACGCGATGATCCAATTACATCACGAAGGCACGCGGAAAGGAGAGAAACAATACCTTATATACTCCCCCTTTTAAAGGGCAACTGGGGATTAGGGGACTCAATCGCCAAATCCTGAGGATAACGAATTATCGTCTACCACATTTAGTTCGGGCTTCACTTGTGGAGTCATTAGATTATACAGAAAGCAGAAAACGTGAAAAATGTAATATATCCTATCCGCGACTCGAACCCTTGACCTCTCGAATACGTGTTGAGTATGCTTCCAGTTTCACCACGAAAGCATGCGGAAAGGCGTAGGCATGGTGCAATAGTGTTGAATTTCGCTTTTGCTATATTGAAGATAGTCCCCGACTTTAAGCATCCGGCGGCGATATAGAGAGAAGTGCAGTCCTAGTGCGCTTTTTGAATGCTATGCTTGTTGGAAATGCCGAATCATGAAATGAGGTATCGTCACCATTGATAGCCGGTCACCTCTGGTTCATATTAGAGACAAAATGATGGCATAATGATATGTAGGTAAAATGCTACAGCCAGTTTCTCTCCATTACATCATGCCACCAACACTATTGCATCAATTATTTGGAAAGCGACTAGGTTCTTTTTTTTCATGCTATTTTTCATTTAAATTAAACATTGCATCTTTGTTGTGCAACAAGTATCTTGTATACAGCTAGCTATCAAGCAAGAACTGTTTAAAAACTACTTTTTTAAACAAGTATTTTTTTAACACTTACTTGAATAAAACTTTTATGTCCTATTTTCTATCTATTTCACGTGCTAAACTAAACGGGTAAAATTTCTCGCATCTTTTAAGCAGCTTTTTCTTAAAATGAAAGTTTTCTGACAAACAGAAAATGTTTGATAGATGGCTTGTCATACCAAAAATCTAGAAAACGAAAGTTTGTTTCACCGTTTGAGGAAAATATTTTACTTTTTCGTATCCAAGCTTTGTGAAAATAATGAAAACTTTCTAAAACATTCTTCATTCTTTTTGCTTCACACATAAAATATTCATAATGCACTACTAACCACAAAAATGGAGAATAGATCTCCAAGTAACGTTTTAGTTTTTTACATACTCCATTTGAGATGCACTTAAACTTTAAAAGAAACAAATTTCAAGTGGATACACTGTGAAATACAATTTTTGCAACAGCAGAAAATTCACAGGAGTTTTGTTAGAGTTATGTCTGAGAAAATGTCCTTCGAGGTTACATCTTTAAAATTAAATTCATCCCTTACCCTATACCCATTTTTTAACAAGAATGAATGTTTTTCTGCTACGTTTTTAAATATGAAACGAATAAGTAATAAATTTCATGAAGTAACTTCTTCTTAAATAAACCGATGTCCCAAGAAGGAATGATTCGTGTATGTTGAAAAACAGTAAGCAAAATGTATAAATACAAGGAAAAATGATCATTACGACTTCAGAATAATTGGGCCATTTACCTGGATAATACAGCTACAGAAAAAGATGAACTTATGCTCTTGTGCCATTTCTGGCTCATAGACAAACAATTAGCCGACACGATGCAAACAGATGTAGTTTATGGATAGTGACGCAGAAATGGTGCCGAATATGATCTAACTGGTTAACCAGCTTGTAGATTTCATGGACGTAGACACGCCAGCTCATATTCCAAATAAAGTTCCTAAAGTGAGGCCAGATAACCCGACTAGTAAGAGAGAATGTAGTTATTGTGAAGGCAATCCTGAGAGTGTGATGTTGGGGAAATGCTTTAGTAAAAATTTCCTAAAAAAACGCATTAAAATTGCAACGAGCAAAATGAGTCTCAAAATGTTAACATACTGTTTTGCCAAGGGAGTGGCATTAAAAACTATCAAGGGTATTTGATTATTGCATGAAATTATTCTTAGCATGAACTTCATGTGGTATTGAACTATAAAGGTAACTCCTAAGAGCAGGGAATATTTCTTCAGCTAAGTAAGTGGGAGTTAATGGCATTATCCATCAGTTATAATTTTTCAACTTATCTATCAGCGTCTGAGAAACAAACTACAATCATATGTCAGCAAATAACCAATGAAAAAATTTAATTATTTTACATATCAAAATTACTTTACTCGACAGAGGGAAATCAAAAGAATAGTAATTTGTTAGTTTGTAGAGACACCAGGTTATTTCGAAGGAGGAGACAAAAAAATGAACAATGCCCTCGCCGGGACTCGAACCTCGGACCTTTGAATACGTGCCGAGTGTGCTGGCCATTACGCCACGGAGCCATGCTAGGAAGAGCAGAAGAGAAGAAAAATGAGCAATGCCCTCGCCGGGACTCGAACCATGGACCTCTAAAATATACCGCCGAGTGTGCTGACCCATTACACCATGAATGCATGCTAAGAAGGCGGGAGAAAAGCCAGTGGCCTTCAAACATTGTCGATTTAGAACTAGATGCCTTTTTCGGGGAACCCAAATATCCCACCTTAGAAAAGTATATCTTAAGTAGAATCTAAAGTAGATCTATATGTTATAGGTATTTTAAAGGTAATGAAAAAAAAGTATTGTATTTTTATTAAATCATTCTGACATGAAATTCGTGTAGTTTACTCATTAACAGCATTAACTCGTGGCCAAGTGTCACTTACCCTTGCATTATGTTAGAGAAAAGGGTGCGTTTGCATTTTTTTAAAAAAAATTGTCAAAGTCTAGCTCAATTGATGTTTCATGTTCTGCATTTAATTTGCTTCTATATTTTGTTTTTGTTGTCACATACGTTGAGAATCATTCTTCCGAATAGCATTAAAATATTTGCGTTACAGGTGTCAATGTACGTCACTGCTGATGTCACCCTAAGGACGTCAGCAGCTCATACACGAAGCTTCTGATTATTTTTCAAATTAATTACTAAATTACTACGAAACGTGCTAATCAAATTAATTACTAAATGTAGTACTTCTATTTTATTTTAGTTAATAAATAATAGTCAATTATTGTGAATGATTTATAAAATCTTTTGGAATTTTTATTTACCCTTGAGGAACGCCAGAGTTTTGCGGAACACAGTGTGAAGACCACTGATTTAAGCTAATAATAATTTTATTATCAGAGTATAATAACACAATTTCTCATCCAACATGAATGACATTGCGAAAGATTGAATTTTTTCCCACGTTTAAAAAATATAGAGATGTTCATGGATTCAGAATTGTGCTGAAAGCTATTTCAGTCTTAAATTTAGCAAATGGTTACGAGATGTACATGCCGAAAGCGTGCTGCTTTTAAGTTTTACATGTACGTGTCTGAAAGATTATTCATCATTCTTAATTATGTGAGCATCGTATGCAAGTATGATTAAATTATCTTTTCCACGGCATAAAATAATTAGGATAACTTTCGTAAAGTCTAATTACATTTACTAACAAGCGTGCATGACGCTTGTTGATGGCATCTTCAGAGTACTCGCTTTGCCTTTTAGAATGTTATTATGTCAAGGCATACAACATTCAAGCATTGCAAGTCAAGGCATTCTTATTATGTCAAGGCATACAAGAAATTATGCATTAGCCATACAAATGCGCATATATAACAGAAATGTGCCTTGCAGCTACATTTAATTTTTTGATACTTGTTCGGATAACCATAAAATACTAAATATTGCTTTCTGGTTTTTTTCTAAATGGATGGATCTATGAGCTTATAAGACTAATTGAGTTCATATTGTGAAAATATATAAGAAAACCTAGTAATAAATGTTGCCATAAAATGTCGATGAGAGGATTATTTTATTATGATTTCCTACAAAAACAATTCTATTAAGCAAAGGCGTTAGTAACTGAATGAGTAAGACTTTTTCATGTTAATTAATTAATTTCGTATTCATTTCAGCTCATTTTAGGCTTCGGAAGGCGAAACGTTAGTTTGATCAAAATTTCAAATATAAAAGTATTAACATATTCATTGTTTAGAGAAAAAATAATAAAGGCAAACTCGATGTTAATTTCGTGGAAACCTATTATGTTTGGCGAATTTCTTTATTAATGATAACTTGTGCTTATAAAGATAATTCATTTTAAATTTTAAATTCATTTATCCAGCGTAAATACCTATTGAATGATATAATTATGCTAGAAATTCTTCTTCAAACATTTTTATTGTCTTCAAATATACGAGAAAATTAAAGTTTATTAAGTTTCACAAATCATTCATATTTTTATCAAACGTATACAAAGCGAGAAAGACGAGAAGTAGTAAGCTTGTACGAACTGCCACTCCTTGTCTTTCTCCCATTAATGCATTTCCTACAATATTTCAAAATTTCCTTCTTATTAATTAAGCATAGAAATCCTTCTTCAAACATTTTTATTGTCTTCAAACGCTGTTTATAACGCTGATTTTTGTTGTTTGAATTCTAAATTAGTTCCTTCTTATTGTTAATAGTCTCAAATGGAAAATGACATCTACGTATTCATTGATTAATGATAGTTTCGCTTTGGCTCCTAAAAATAAGCACATAATACAAATTATTAGAAATTGAAAGTATTTTTGAATTTTATTATTTGAAATTCATTGTTAGTTCTCAAGGAAGGTATACAAATAACCAAATGGGGTTTTCCTAAGAGATTTTCTCCTAGAAAAATATAAAAATCAGGCTTATAAAAATCAGGTTGAAAATTATTCATTTGGATATTTTATAGACATAAAAAATTTCGGATAATGTAGTTAAAATTATGTTTTAAGTTTTACTCATAGTTTTAATTTAATTTTTGTTTTGTTTTCCTTGGCCCGTCACGATACTCTATCAGACATAAGGTTTACGAAAACTGAATGGCAAGTAGCATACTATTAAAGTAGAAACTAATCTTAATCGCGAGGATAATGGAGATTTCACCATGATTCTACCGCAAAGCATGAATACAGAGCTTCATGGTAGATCTAAAAACCAGCGTCACTCAGAGGGATTTGGTCATGATAAAGTTCGTGAAGTTTGTCTACTTTAGGAAGCACAAGTTTGTAAGGAAATGGAAGCAATGAGAGCAAAAATTATATGGTGAATTAACTATAATAAATACACAACTATTTAAAGCCACTACTCCTTCTGATTGGAGCCACTACTCCTTCTGATCGGACAACACCGATGAATCCATGAAATTTAATATTTGTAAATAAATGAATGGATGTATTCATTTACAGTGCCTTGATATTAAACCAAAACACATTTCCAATAATTTAATTTTCATTTCAGTCTATAATAGCAATCTCTTTACCTTATGAAGAGCCCTTACAAGTTAATGATCTAAAAACACAAAAATCATATAATTATTAATACATTTATCTTCGAAACTACAGATTGATTAACTTCCAATAAATCATTAAACACTATTTATTAAAAATTCAGTAACTCATTTAAACTAACATACCACAGAAGAATTATTAAAGCTTAATAAATGAATAATCGATTCTAAAAAAACACAAATTCAGGTTCGTGACAATCGAATTAAACTTTAATTAACGAATCGAATCTAAGCAGCAATAACAGTAAACATTTAAAAGGTTTACAGACACCATATTCCTCAATAGCCATTACTATTCATTATCTCTGCGAGTAATCTTTTAACAAGTTCTTTATTTCGATGAACCCATTGATTCTGAATGCATTAACCAAAGCTGGCTCTGACTCGGAAATCGGCGTCAACGAGCCTACTGGCAAGAATAACTAAGCCACAGAGGTCCAATCGATATAGAATTAAAGATAACAGCATGGCCTTCAGGCAAAACACGCTCTGATTTCACCTTCCTTAACCTTCCCTTAAATACTCACTTTTTCCTCATTTGAATACGTGCGTGTTAGTCAGTTTTCATCCTTTAAAGAAAAATTGAGTTGAAAGCAAGAGCAATAGGCAAGCTGATTGAACTTAAAAAAACTGTAAGTAAATTAAATAAACTCTCATAACATTTAAATCGTTTTGATTGATTTTAACACTTTCCTTACAAATTCATTGGTATACTCGTATACGGTTTTAAACATACACCCATAAATCTTCAGATTACAGTAAGATGTTTTCTAATTTTGTTTTTATGTAAATATTCAATGAAGTTGAACACTCAAATTCCTTAACATAATAATAGCATTATTTGAAACATAAACATACTATAAAACTTGCTAAATTAACAGATAAAATCAGTTACTGTAAAAAGGATATTCGAAAACTCATAATCAAGACTATAAAAAGGGATTAGCACGTTTATACTTTTAGGGAAAAAATGCATAGCTACCTGAATCAGTTAGTGTTTGTAATTTAGTAGAATTTCTTACTCGTATATAATGCCAAGGAAAGTCGTAAGTATTACTTGATGTTTAATCTTCGGAACTAAATTTGGGATTCAGTTCTTATTTAAAAGCTACATTACTTTCCGACATAAAAATTTATCTACCAATTTAATGTAAAAAATGATTTAAAGATTTTATTAGAAACGCTTGAAGGTTTTATACTACTGTGCGAAAATTCTTTGTTCCTTTACTTTCAGTTACTTGCAGACAAAATAATGCTATGCTTACAGAGTATATCCGTTGTATACCCGATCTTCTACTAAAGTTACGTTACGAATTAGTATTTTACTTCAAAATAGTTTTTATTAATCACATTTACTTTCTCTCAAAATGCACCCGTCCGCATACAAATAGGAGACGTATGAGAGTGGTAGATTTTATATCTAACTGATAGAAGGCAAATTAATGTGCTGTAAGCTAAGAAAACTCATGCCTTTCCCCAGTCGGACAGCAGTAGCCTAGCAGATACTCTTTCGTTTCCATTTTCGTAACCCTTTTGGAACCCCGGATTCTCAAAAAACGAAGACAGCCTCTAACATTACCATATTACCATTGCTTCGAATTAGTAATAAAATTTTAATCTCTATCCACTTCATATTTTCTGAAGTCCTTTCGAACTAACGAGAACTAGTCAACAAATTATAGAAAGTTTTCCTGAGAAGAAAAGTTTAGCCCTTCCAAAAAGAGGTAAAGTTTTACATTCGTAAATTTTATATGGAAAGTTTGCTGTTTTTTCCTTTATTGGAAACTTTATTATCAAAGGTATAGCCAGCGCACATTAATTGAGCTTATAGGGATTCTACTCTATGTATTTTAATGTATATTATCACATAAAAATTCTTTAATACATTTAATAGATTTTTTGGTTAACGTATTTCTTTTAAATTACGTGTTTTGCAAACTGCAAGCAGAATGTAGTTCTCAGTAAGACCACTGAATGCGTTTCACGTTTGCAACTACAGAAGAAGTGTAGATTAAAATTCATCACTCTATTGCTTAATGGCTTATGATAATTTTTATTCAAATGTTTAATGAAATGCGAAAATGCTCAGACGAAAAGAAGAAAAAGCCTTTCGGAGAAAACGAATTTAGACATCTGTAGTAAAAAGTTTTAAGCCTTAGTAAAAATCTCCGATCTTCTGTTGTTGGACGTGACTGTTTTATTAACTTAAAAAAAAGCGGGAACTTAATTAGTTATACGTGAGGAAAATCTTGAGCATATAAAGAATTCCATTTAAAGGCAAGGAAAAACGTCCTTTACTTCGTACAAGGAAATAAAAATAATTGTAACATAAATTTATTTATTCTCTGAATCAGTATATAATATCTCCTCTAATTGTGAAAATTTTAGACATTAATTTCTGAAAATATCAACCAGCTGACAGAAATAAAAGAAGCTATTAGCTTCTTTTTAAAAGTTTTTTTTTAATTAAACAAAATTCCAAGTAGAAACACACAGGTTAATAAAGCACCTTTGTTAAACAAATTTTTAAAGCCTTTTCAGCAAAATACTGTTTCACTCTCAGAGGATTTCTTTGATTACTGAAAGGACAGCTGTAGAAAGCAGTTCAGAATGCAAAGTAGTAACAACGACATCAAAGGTAACATCGATGCAAAAATGACATAAAATCGGTGATTCGTTTCAAAATGTATTTCTTGTATCACCAATTTTATGTAATTGAAAGATCCTTCGCAATAGATAATAACAATTTGTTAATAACAATCCTTCGCAATAGAATAATAACAATCCTTCGCAATAGATACCAAAATGACATCTAGCTGCAAAGACAGATTTAACGAGAATTGAAATAAGACTATCCATAATAAAATTTGCAGACGCCTTCATGCATGTCGACTGTATGCCGTTAAGACAAGGATTTGAGTCCCAATGACCTTCCAAGACACAGGGCAAAAAGAAACTGGGCCTGAAGAAGTGGAGCGAAGTTTCCTTCTCCGATGAGCTCAGATTCAGTCTGGGGCCGAGGAACTGACAACGTCTGATCTGAACAAAATATGGCACTCAATACAATTCGTTGCCTGTCCAACAAAAATTGCACGTGCTATGCGGGTGTTTAGGCAAAAATGATATTAGATAGACGTGTTTAATTGTAAGCTTTTCGGGCTGGGCCCTTAATTTTTCAGATACAACGACTAAAGAGAATAGTGCCCAATATAACTTCCATCGGCGATTCAGATGATATAGATGACAACTCAAGATTTCATCAAATGCCCCTTGTGAACCAGATGTGTGAAGAAGGGATCTGAATTTGATAGAACATACTAGGAACACATTGCGTATATACGTTGTAGCTAGACAATGCCCTCAACTGATGCATCATAGTTCAAGAATGCCTTATGAAAGAATAGGGAACAATCTATCGAGCCTCATCGACCATTTCATGAATTCAACGCTTGCTAAGTAACTCATTTTGCATATTTAAAAGTGACCACACACCTTATTTATCTTTCTTCTGCAAAAGGTATGCCCTATAAAGATATATTATAGTACTAAGTTTATTCGTTGAAAAATGATCTTCGAACATGAAATGAATTAAGGACTGAAAATACGATTTTCTCAGTTCGATTCTTATTTTCTTATCCTTTTCATAAATATACTTTTATATCGTACTGCATGTTTTGCAGCAGTTTTTTTTTCTCATTTATGTACCCTCTGAATAATGCCATGTTTACAAATGTGATAGTTATCCCCCAAAGGTATTGGAGAACTACTGCTACTCGAACTATATCAATATCCCCAATTGTTATAATGTAAGTAATTTTTATATCTTTTCCATACTTTCGTTAATTAAAGTATACGGAATTATCAATTTCGTTATGTATGCTCTTGTAGTGAAAATGTAGTAGAATCCAATAGAAGAAATTTCTACTAGTACAAACTAGTAGTAGAATAGAACTTCTGCTACAAAACTAGTAGAAATTTCGAGATTCCCTTCTTGGGGAATTATGTTTAATATATTTACTGACTGAAGGTTCTTAAAACTGTTTTTAGAGTACTTTTGTTTACAGTATCCTTTCTGCATCATGCAGTTAGGCTTGTAATATTCATTACACATTTATTGTCAACAAGAAAAGTTACATTTACAAAGAAAACATTCGACATGAATAAAATCAAGTATACAAAATTCTCCGTTCTGTTTGGCAAACTTTATTTAGCTTAAATTCCTTTCATTTATATACTCTGGTGGAGTAGATGAGACATTAGGGTGTAGGACAGAACTTAATATAAGCAAAAACAAACTAGTTTACAACTGCTATTCGCGCTTTACATTATTTTGCACAAATGATGTCATAAAAGGCGGGGCTTATAGCGACATCTATCACTAGAAACAATGACCCCAGTACTCGAAATGTTTTATTTTGATTAGTATTGAATACGTTAAAACCACGTTGGCGTGTATTATATATTTAGGAGGAATTTAAAAATAATTGCTGATAAGCTTACATGAAGCTAGATAGTTCATTTTATCGCATTGCATGCCATATTGGTCTTACGGATGTTACTGTTATATACTATGTATATATACATCCTGTTATTGATATACACTGCATTTAGGAAAATGCGCACGACATGCAGGCACTGGGAGACCTCTGCAGACATTAATAAGGCAAGGCTAAAAAATTGTCCAGTTCGCCTAAACTGCTCCATCTGGTATAATTGCGGGCATTTAGCAAGCAGCAACCCCTCTCTGCAGGATCCTGTAAGTACCATGAGCAGACGAAATGCATCTTTTCTGCAAAGTGAAGTTTTTGATTATAATTTCATGATTTATTTTAACTTTATCGAATCTGGTCTTCTTAGGAAACATACAGTTAGACCAGTACTCTAAGACGACAGCTAGTGACTTTTCACTGTGTCTCGTAAAAAGTACAGAGAACGGAAAGAGAGAAAAGACTTTTGTATTAATCCAAATGAAGTTTAACAGACGACACAAATTCGTTCTTACAGACGCCAATGCTTTTGCCTTCAATCAACGGCAATGGATATACTAAAATTAATGGAGTTGAGTATAGCTTAACGGGTTCACAATATAACTAGCGAGCAAGCTGACGCTGACCGAAGTCGGAATAAACAAGCCTTATGGCAAGAATAACTTAACGCAGCGAAATTCTAATCGAGAGAGTCAAAGTTAGGAAATTGGCCTTCAAGCAGGGCAGAACACGCTCTGATTTCACCATCCAAAATCTTCCTTTAAATACTTCCTTCATACTACCTAATTTGAATATCGCAAGCGCTGGAAATTTACATGCTAGTAGGAAAATGAAACGAGGCTTAGTAAGAAAGTAACTTAAAATAACTGGTTAGAAAATTAAAATGAGTTCTTATAACTTTACTGCTCATGCTTGAGCAAAGTTTGAATCATATAAAACAATAAAATAATTTATACATCTTAGTTCAATCTTAATTTAATATCTAGTATATATTTACTATTTAATTTCGTTTTATCTTCGTTTAATCTTATCGCCAAGTTTCAAAATGTATATGTAACTTTAAAGTTGAATTTATGTTCTTTGTTAATTCTCCCATTCTCATTCATTCCCATGCAGTTTCCATGTAAATCATATCATAGCGAGTTTCACTTGTTGGCTAAAAAGACAACGCGTGAAACTCCAACGAGTGAACAAAGCGAATACGTTTCGGCAAAGAACTGGGGATTCACTAATGTTTCTAGATTACAGAAACACAGTCAGTTACGACGACTATCTCTGAAACCACGTCACAATCATTATAGCCGCGAAAGAGCATCACAGTGCTCATGTAATTTTTAACGCTGAGTCTCGTTATTGTTCATGGGTGAATAGCCAATCTCGTCTTGAGGCAGTGCTGTCAGTGCCAAGTGAATCGCTTTGTCACGTGCCACAGGTCCAGACGGATGGATGGATATTATAATATGAGGTGTGATTTCATGCGATGCAAGATTACGCTTGGTTTTCATCACAATCAAACTTATACCCAATAGTATGCTGATGAGGTCCTTCAAACAGTGGCCTCGTCATTTGTGGACGCATGTTCCAAATGGATAATGTTCGTCTTCACACTATTTAGTATCACAAGAGCTTACCTTGCAATCACGGACATCCCTGCCGTAGACAATTGAATCGAAGATCGGAATCCAGTAAAAATTCCAAGGCTGCTATAAGCTGGGTTGTCATGAATCGTCACGCCATACACTGGACTGTCACAGAACCTGAAAGAACAACAAGATATGATATAGTCCTACATGGAATGAACTATGTTGAAGGGCTATACGACTCCATGCCGGGATGTAAGGCAAAATGCATTAGAAATAATATCAGCCCGATGTCCATTCGGTAATTATAAAATTTTTGTTATTTAATCAGTAAATATTTGTGATACCACTGCCATTCGTTAATCATTTACTGCTGTTGATGTCCATGACTGTAAGTGATGTCCATGACTTCTTCCCAGAAAACGTTTCAATCCGACACTTCCTCTTAGGTGCAACTACTTTTTCAATGTTGAATGTACTAAAATGCTGTTCTATGGGATTTAAAACTATTTTAAATACAAAATCGTTACTTATGCGCATTCAGAATACTGATTCCAGATGAGGTGTTAAAAATTAGAAGAAACAAAGAGTATATTGCTAATTAGATTACTCAAATACGGAAAATAAAATACAGAAAAAACTACCAAACCAAAAATTTTGTAAAGCAAAACAAAACGTTTACAATTAAATAAATATTTCTTTTCTCTTTAATTAAATAATTCATATTTTATAAGAGGATGTACATTTTATAGAAGACGATTCATTTTTTATCAGTTCGTAAAATTCTTTTATTGAAAGTTTATTTAACTGAATATAACGGAAATACATGATTGTAATCCCCAGGGAAGTCATACCTCCGTGGAAAACGTTGTAACAGAAATATATTTATATTATACGCTGGAAAAGTCTCGACACCATCGATATAGTAAATTCTTCATCGAGTTTAAACACTACTACGTTTATTCAGTAGTCTTTACTCACTACTTTTAAATGATAAATTTGACTTTTAAAGACTTCGAAAGATTAGTAAGAGATCTGGTAATTACAGTTCCAGATAATTAATTATTGATGAGTTCTGCACTACTGCAAATCTAATTTTAGGGGAAAAATATCTTTTTTTTTTTACGTTGACATTGTTTTTTCAAACCTTTGAAGATGGCCGTGAAGAAATAAAACTAAATATATAATGTATATATTTTCAAAAATATCTCCGATACCATTGAGGCAAGAACGATGAAATGAAAGACATCGCTGAAATCCAAAAGTCCTTGACAGAGTAAGTGATACACGCATAACTTTTGTAGACATCTGTGAGAATATGTTCTTTACTTTCGTTTTACTCTCAGAGTGTGAAAGTTGGTAAAATTGTTTTTTAGGTTTTTATATTGTTAGTAAAATAAATGGGATAGATTGGTTTATCTGGTTTCCATAAAATACACCAGTGCATTCTGCCCAAGGGCTTGTGGTTTATACTCACTGGTGATAAAAAAAAGGAAATATCTATATATTTTTATTTCATTCATTGGTACTATTCGGTTTCGAGAGCCGTAAAAAATCGCCAAACTATTGTTGATGCCAATGCTACCAAAAATAATTGCGGCAACCCTAATAATTGCGGCAAGAAAGGAAGTATAATAGTATACTATTAAAACATTAATCTTAAATAGTTATTTATAAATAACTATTTAAGATTGATGTTTTAATTTAGATGAAAGGTTAATTTCATATAATACATTTTTATTATTATAATTTATATGAAAAAGGCTAAACATGACTGAATGGAAGCATAAGAGTAAATAACTATTTCAGATCATTATTATAATTTATATAAAAATTGCTAAACATAACTGAATGGATGCCTGCATCGCTATTTCGCTACCGACTTATCGCTAAAGAATAATTTCATCTCGTTGGTTGTTCAAACGTAAGTTTCGATAATGAATGATGCCTTTTCTTTGAAAATATTCTCGGTAAAGTGCAGAATCGCTCACTTGTTTGTTTGCCGCTTTTTACAAGAGTAAAAACAATTGGATTTTTGTCAATTTTCTTTTACTTTTTAAGTGAAAATAGGTCAATGTGTACATAGATAAAGTCAAG
This sequence comes from Stegodyphus dumicola, assembly GCF_044657685.1. Classification (NCBI taxonomy): domain Eukaryota; kingdom Metazoa; phylum Arthropoda; class Arachnida; order Araneae; family Eresidae; genus Stegodyphus; species Stegodyphus dumicola. The sequence continues at coordinate 46,246,995 of NC_140776.1, forward strand.
GGTGTGCGCAGTGCCATTTTTGTGCAAGTCTAGGATTTTTTTTTAAGTGAAAATAAGTCGATGTGTACATGGATACCAAGTATGTGCAATTCTTAAAAACGCGTCAAGCAGTGGGTGATTCTGCACTTCACCCAAAATTCTATTGCCGACTTTTCCGTCATGGGCAATTCCCAAATTGTTAAATCCATAGGATATCAAAAAAAGGATTTAAAATCAAAAAAGGATTTAAAAATGAAACTACTATTTCAATATCGTCTTAAGAAATATAGAACTATATAAACTTACGCAATCTGAAATCAACGCGTACGCTAGATTTGGCGCGCTCTTAAATGGGCGCGTTTGCTAGATTTGGCGCTTTTGCGCGTATATTTTCGCTGCAATTTTTTTACGGCCCTCGAAACCGAATAGTACCCATTCATTTTTGTATAAGCTCCAGCAACAAATTAATACAGTAAATCAATAAATGCCATTTTATATATAAATATGAACAACATATTGTTCCAAATTTTGCACATAGAAAGATGATTTTAGTGCAATTGTATGCGAAATTGCTGCATTTTTCCGTATAATGTAAAGCTAAAACAATTTGAAGAGACAATCTATGCCAGAAAAGAAATCCATTTAACATTGAGTAATTTGGCGAGTACTCAATGTTAAATGGATTTGCCCCGGTTTAGTTATTACCCAAATTAGTATCTCAGTAATTTGGCGAGAAATTGCTAAAAGTCACCAAACTTGGCGACATTTTGGTTCGGTCCCTGTATCACCGTATTAAGTATCGTCATGGAATAAATGTAATTTATCACTACATTAGCTGCAACCGTAATTCTACCGTACGGTAAAATGATGACGTCATATTGCTTTCGAGTAATTTCGAGAAGCAAAAAGTACTAGAAATATCTTGGTGGCCGGGTGAAAACTCTATAAGACCGAAGAGAGCATCTGCTATCAGTTGTTGTTATTGCTGTTGCGAGTTGTTAGTTTAGCGTGAAATGAGATATCTCCGGGTTAGCTTTACTCTTTAAGAGGGCTTTACATTGCGTTGCGTTTAATGTTCTTAGTAGTTTAAAGTGTAACTATTGATTGGACTCCGTGATACTGTGAACACCTGTATGAATACTTCTGTGGAAAATTACAGAACTTTGAAGTGTTTCATTTCATAAAAATTAATTTTATTAACGTAGCATCGAAGTATCCTAGAGACAAATAATATAGAAATTAAAAAAAAATCTGCTCTGGCCCATTGATTTGTGGATGGTGGTACCGCTTTTTCCATCTGCGGAGCCAAGCAGAACTAGCAGTAAATCCAGGCTCTCCTCCTTAAAATTCGTCATAAAATTTAAGCCCTTTCTCTTGCAAAATTGGTCCTGAAATGGGTGTTTCATGTTCCCTTTGCTGCCTGAACCACAAAAAAGGGCCTCCATCACTTTTTCGTATTTACCACCTTTTATACATTTTCTTTCCTTTAAACTATCCGTAAATGCTCTTCACAAAAGCTCGATTTCGGAATCTTCTTTTTCCAACCTATCAAAGTACTTCACCCAACACCTTAACCCTTTGCGGCACAGTGTATCCGGTCTGGACACACCTAAAAATGTCCTTCTGTACGCACAGAAAAATTGAATGAAAAAGAATTTAGAGGTTACTATAGGTTACTCTGAACCTTCTTTATTTATAGTAGTTGGCAGCACAACACAAACCAGGCCATATATTTTAGACATGTTTAGTTTTTAAGACCCTCATTTTTCAAAGAAATTTTCCAGATTTTTTTAGGGTATAAAAGGAATTGTTTGAAAAGAAATTTCTATGTTATTTTTTGGCTGTATGCTAATCTCGTTATTCTATATTAGTTTTAAATTTTTACCTTGAAATCTTGCCTAAAATCAAACGGCGAACCCTAGGTGTGCGCAGACAGAGCTCACAGATAATCTAGGACAACTGAGAGTTTGTATTCTTTGTTTCTCCGCATCTCATCGGTCAGTTCATTGACAACAATGCTCGTTTCAGCACTCTTTTCGAAGCTCTATTCAATCAGTGTGCCACTTTGGGCACACCCACAGAATTAAAACGATAAGTGCTATCTTCACAAAATTTTAGTTGTGTACTCCTCTAGGCCTAATTAGACTGCCTACGTTTTTTTGATCAAAACTCCGACTTTAAAAGGTAGCTTGTCGGAAAGGGTTAATCCATTTTGGCGGTTTTCTGGGAACCAGTTCGCAACACTTTCTTCTAGGATAGGCCATTTTCGTTACTTCTTTATGCAATGCAGATGCATTCTTTATCACATTAATTATTGCGATTTCACTTTTCTTCCACTCACGTATAGAGCTTTCACCAACACCAAATATGCTTTCTGCAACTGAATTTCCATTTTCTTTCACAAACTCAATGGCTTTGCATTTGAAATCACCACTGTGTGTGTTTCATTTAACAGGAGCCTTGTTCACTTCTGAAAGGAACAAGATCAACTGTAATTCAACTAAATTGCGGTTTACTAAAGCCTCCGATGTTCGCTTCAAAATCACGGCTTCAAACTGCTACAGAAGGAGAAAACATCCGACTCCTAATTCCGCTAATTCATTTATGTCGAAAGTGCATTGTTACCCTGAATTATGTCCCCCTTTTCATGAAACCCTAGAAAAACATTCTTGTGTACAGCTGCATTGAATACATTCCGGTAATTTATTTAATTCCCCAAGCATTCCCCTCTCACCATACACATATATTGTTTCCATTATAACTTGTCAATTCAAAATAACATTGTTAGAAAGCCCTGGAAAAATCTTCGAATAAATGACTTCAAAATATAAGTGCATCGCACATGTATCTTTCAGGTTTCTTCGTAAAATAAACTGTGCGCATTATATGACGATTGCACCTAAACTGTTTTTAAAGTAATTTGAAATTATAGGTACCTGCTATACGCCGGAATTTAGGGTAACTTACATAATTCTAAAATCAGCCTTTAGAAATGTGCAACAGTAAAGGATATCACGTAAATGTTTTATTCCAATTGTGAATTGCTGATTGTACATTACATAATAGTCGGGATTTTATTACATAATGTCAATTTTATGCATGTATTCTTACCGTCACTGCATGGAGTGCTACCACATGGGGATGATAATGGTGGTGGCTGCATAAGATTTCTCCACTCATAGTGAAAATACGAATCTGTTTCTGATAGAAAGCCTTCCATCAAGATATCCGTCCTTTGGATTGATAGTTCTCCTGTGCTTTTCCTTTATCACTTAGTTTCTCCCTCTCTTCATCATGTCTTCGTGGTGTAACGGTTAGCACACTCGGCGCGTATTCGAGAGATCCAGGTTCGAGTTCCGGCGAGGACATTGCACATTTTTCACATCCTCCTGCTTCAAAATAACCTAATGACACTACAAGGTAATCAAACGCTCGGGCTCACTAACGAAATGTTATTATTCTCTTACATTTCAGATAGTCGGGATTTTATTCTGTGTACAGGTATAGTAATGAACTGAGTACTAATTGATTTATTTTGTGCACTGCGGAAGTTAAAAGGACAGTTCTATATTTCCCGTTCTACTGGGCCGATTGACAAAATTCAAATTGCGTTTTTCATGTCTCGAAAGCGCGACTTAGGATATGTATTAGTTTTACATATAGCATTGTTCTAATATAGGTATTTTGACACGAAATCGGACTTTTTCTAAAATGATTTGCCAATTTGTTTTCCATATTTCGATTCTAAGACTTAAATTATGCCAAACTTCCAAGTTTTGTAAAAATCGCAAGAGTAGTATTTAAAAAATTATCTTCCAAAAATGTAGCTCCTCAGTGTTAATTGAATTTGATATATATTTATTAATACCTCTTTTTTATTGAACTTATTTGATTCTTCCTTTGATATTTAGAAATTTGGATTCATTCCAAATAAAATTAGCCTATATTTTATGATTTATTTTTAAAATTTGTATTTTTAAGACGCCTAGAGTACTAAGAATCTTTGGTTAATAAGAATTTTATTGTATCTTATACTATTCCGTTTCACTACTGGAAATTTATGTTCATAATTGTATTTCAAGACATTTTCTAAATACATCGTTGTGACCTTTAAAATTTGGAGAAGAAAAGTCTGATTTTCTGCTGTACTTGTAAAATCTTTCTGCGTGCTTGCAAGAAAGAGATACTAACGTGGGCATAGATTTAAGGCTTCATCTAAGTACCATTCTACAGCCATTTTATTGCTTCAAGAGATTAATTAAACCGAGGCACAATTCTCAAAAGGAATTTAAAATCGCTAAAAGTATTAATGTCTTAAATGAAACTTGAATCCCGTATAAATAGGATGCCAAAGCACTGTCGACTGCATTCGAAGTTATAATTAATTTTGAAGGCAAAGTTTCGAAAGTTTACGTAATATTGGCTAGAGAGATTTCCTTCCAAGATTAAATCTAGATTAAATAGTTTGCTTCCTAGATTCTACTAGATTTCACTCTTTAATTATTAAAAAACTTTAAAGCAAATATACTTCATTATTTGGCATATTCAGAAACATTACGTAAATAAGAGCAGAGAATTATTTTCTCTTGCGCATATTCTGAAGCTTACACGTAAGTAAATTTTAATACTATTTAGTACCTAATATGATTAATAGAAAAGAAAATTTATGAAACAAAGTCATTTTTAGTGAAACCTCCAAGCTTTAAAAGTAAGAAAATTCTTTTAACTTCATTCATTCACATTCTTTTAACTTCATATAAATCTTTGTACTAATAATTTAATTTAATTCTGATGCTTCAATAATTTAATATCTCTGAACCTCAAGTGAATTAAATCACTGATAGAATACAAGCATTCTCTATTCTTTAGTAACTCATATTTCTTTCATCTTTTATCATAACTGTGAACTCCTCCTTTTTCAGACAGAATTTCAAAATATCTATATAGTATACACATATATACGTAGTTATTTCAGACAGAGGCATAGTTAGTCAGAGGAACACATACTACTTTAGCCTGTACCTCAGGGGAACACATACTATCATAGCCTATATCAATAATTTAACTCAAGACTAAGTGCATATATTAGTATATCATCGAATTACTCAAACATTTTTCAATTATTTTCGGCTACAAGCATAAAAAGCTTTATATATTCAGGTTGCTCTCTCTTCTGAATCTGATATACTACTTGGTAGATTTTGATGAAATAGTTGCTATATTTTATTGATTTTTTTTTAAAACTGGAATATCGGTTTATTTTTCATGTCAGCTTCCTTAAAGAATTACTATTATCTTTTAGAAGTTTTAAGAATACATTTTCAGTAAATTTTAAAAAGAAAATAAATGAAGCAGCTTCTTCAGTCATTGATAAAGTACTCATCCAAGTTTCGAACTTCAGTCGGAACAATTCCTCGCGAAAGCACCTGCTTTTTCTTATAAAGTTTCTTACCATTTTCATTCCTTAATAGAAAAAGAAGCAGTTCTAAATTAAGAATAGAGTGTAAATTGAGAAAAAGGGACCAATTAAGTAGTGTAAATAATAATAATAGTTATAATTGAAAATGGTAGATTTCGAATGAGATTCGAAAGAAAGACCGCTCTTTTTACAAGGATAAAGACACGCTACCCGCGCATTGTGACATACTGTTCGGTAGCTTTTCATAATTTCTATTACGAGATTTACCTGAGGGTTTTACCTCAATCAAGTTTTGATTAACAAGTGTATCCTTTCACATTTGCCCCTGTTTAGAAACTGGAAGTGTCTCAGTAAAATTCACCATATACAGAACGTTCAACTTTCTGTAAGAATTTTACTATACTTTAGAACTACTATAAAGTTTCAATAATAGTTCCAGACACCCAACACCTTACTGCTATACTGTCTGTTACGAGCAACATAATACGAATTTCGAAAAGCGAATACAACACTTGATGATTCCTATACGAAAGCTACTCTGGTTTCGACTAGTTTGTATCGGTGGTTATTTGATCTCGATCTGGTACACAAAATTGATGACTACATTGTTCATTTATATTTTAGTGAAATCACCAACAAGATATCTCACAGTAACAAAGCAGAAACGCAACGGCGCACCAAAACTTACGTAATATAAACATACAGAATATTTTCTTTCAGCGCAAAAGTGCAATCTACCATGAAAGGTTGCAACACTACTGAAGTTAAATAGTCAGTTTTCCGCAATGCTACCTGAAGTGTGATTTGACCATTTCACTTAAACGTGGATTTTGATATATCTCAATGCATAGTAATATGTCATTTGTTTTTCTTTTCTCAATTATTCGGAATTTTATTTCATAAAAGAAAATTTTCTGCTTTACAAACAAATATTGCAAAAGAGAGCTAACAATAATCGTAAAAAACTTGGTTAGTTTGGGTTTAATTTATTATTGAGAAGCACTCTAGGGCTAACTGACTAAGGCATAGACGGATGCCTCTGTGGATGACTGGGAAACTGACTCGTATACACGTAACTCGTGAGGGAAACCACGAAAACGCTCACGCAGCCAGCCTGTTCGTCTAGATGTGAAAACAGGTCGGAACTACCAGTGTTTAGCGAACTTATCGCTCTGCCGCTGATGGCCCCCGTGAAAAAACTAATTTGAAATATTAAGGTAACTTTAATTGCTTTGGAATCCATGTTGTAATTAGATAGTTACTATATTGTTTTCATTTAATTATCCTTCTTAGAAGGAAACTTCTTCTTTGCTGCACATTTTCCCAATTCTCAAAAGGTTATGGTGTTGTCGTTGTTTTTGTTAGAATAAATGAGTGCCACTTTAGCATAATAAAATTCGGCAACGTCAAAAACAAACGAGCGCCAAACGATACATGTTGGCAGGAGAGGTTTCTGTTTAAGTTCAGATGCAGAAGTCTTGAAAAGATTTTATGCTACCATTGTACTTGTGCTTCATTCTTTTCAGCATGTTACCTTCTTTCATGGAATATACTCCTTATAATCATGCCTAATATAGGTAAGCCTGAAGCTATTTAAAACTAATAAATAAGTATCTTGTAAGTTCTTTATGTCAACACTTCGATTTAAATGTTTGTGAAGACTCTTAACTTTGTTTTCTATTCTCTTTGTGTTCTATTTGAGTTAAGCAAACTCTCTAACTTATTAAATAAAGATTTAATAATTATTATAACTCTAAACTGTGTTAAATAAAGGAAGATGTACTCAAATATCTTAACTGTATTAAATGCACTACGTATCAGTTTTGTCTATATATTTCACAGAAGAATGGTTGCCAGAGCCTCAAGGATGTTGAACTTCTTCTTCCACCTCAGTTTTGAGGTAGAGCACCCGCGCGGTGGTCCTAGGATCTGCCACCCATCTCCTTTAGCGCCAAACCACACAAAAGGACTTTCGCCTCTCCATATATTGAATGCCTCCGTGCCGCAAAGACACTATACATTTACGAACATCCATGCCTTCTCCGGCATTCAAACCCGGGCTCATCGGCACCGCAGTAGGATCCCTCAACCACTTTGCCGTATGGGCGGATAAAACGGTTATATTTTCAATTTTTAATGTGATAAACTTTGAATAAAATTAATACATACCTTAGTTTTTCCATAGAGAGCAATAAAATAAATATAAAAATATGACGATTAAGCAGCTAAATAACATTTAAAATGCTAATTACTCCATGTTACCTAGCCTCGAACTCCCTTAAGATCATCTTCCCTTGTCATTATTTTCCGATAAAATTTGATACAACGCATTTCAGGTTTTGATCGTAACAGAAAAAAGACGAACGTTTTTAAAAACGAACGTTAAAATGAAGTCCTTTTTTGAAGATGTCGAAAGGTTTGTCGCATTGTTATTCTGCAAAAGACGTTATGTTAACTTTTATTAAATTAGAAATGCAGAAACAATTAGTAAATTAATTCGTGTTCTAAAATATTGATTCTTACAAAACTTTCTCTAAGTACTGCAAATCTTTAATCGTATTGCAAAAAGCAATTTCAAGGTATCTGAATATCCTTTATTTGCAATCGCATGACTTAATCTAATTTAAAAACTATCAATCTGTAGGGCAGAATTCCCAATCATTATGTGTCTAATCTCTTTGCCGTTTCTCTAATCTTTCTACTCTGAGGACGTAGATGACGTTCATATGTCTTTAAATTCTCTGTAGAATCTCTTTCTTTCTCGTTAAACATTTCACTACAAATGAACTACTTTTACTTTCTCTATTTTGTATGATTAATATTGGATAAGTAGACCGACTTCAGAGGTAAGAAGATTACTTTCTATCATCCAATATAATTTATTTCGGTCATTTTCTTAGCATATTTTAAGTTATTAAGACAATTCTTTTTATTTCTGCATTTTTATGAAAATACCAATGTAATATATTGTTTCTATAATATTAAGCACTAAATATATTCATTTGATCAAAATTGGCGTAAATATAATTCGATTTAATTTCGAATCTAGTTATGATAACTAAGTTCGTACTTTGTGACAATCTACTAAACGCTTTACGCAAATTTAAGCACATGCGTTTTTATAATGTTTGAAGAATATTCATAGAATTAAAAAAAATCTTCCCCCCCCCTCAACTCTAAACTATTATTTTTGTAACTATGGAAATATTTGGGATCTAAACTATGGAGATATTTGGGAGCACAAATTGATGAGTTTAATAGTAGAGAAATCAAAATCTCTTTATTGTCGTAAATTTTGATATCTTTAAAACTGGGTAATTAATATCTCTTTGTTGAAAGTTAATTTTATTGAGTTTCAGACATGAAGGATAAATGTGATCGAATTCAATTTTATTGAAGTTGTTCATTGCAATATCATTGCAATATCTGTAGATGTTAGTGTAATATGAACGTTGTGCTTGAGATAACTGTTGTTAGCAATGAAATTCCTTGGTGAAAAGTACAAATTACAAATCGCTGATCTAGTGCTGGTCCTCATTGTGATTCCGTTGATTTGTTTAGAAAAAAAAACATTATTAAAAGTAATGTATTTATTAAAAAGAATAATTTTTAAATATAGTTGCCATTCTTCTTTGGAAGTAACAGTAATAATTTGTGGAAATAAATCTGGAAGAGTTAAAAAAGACTGTCAAAGACTTTTTGTAACAGAAGAGGCGTGTATAAATTCTCAAAGTCGAAACAGAAAATATTTTTAATCATTATAGTGCTAAACGCTTCTAGTATCGGTGCGTTATTATTTATTATACAGTTGAAATTGTGGTCTTGTATCTGTTCATCTTTAAAACCCTCTGAGCGCCATGAACGGCTTTATCCGGTCATGAGATCTTTTGTCACTTGTTATATATAAGCTTATAATTTAAGATATTTTGCTTTCTTATTTTCATTAATAATAAAGTGCCATCTTGATGAATGTAAATTTATGAAAATAGACACTAAATAGGTAAATATACATATTTAGCTAATAAAGGTTCTCTAAATACAGGTTTTCATAATAGATCCAAAAAACTGCGCCGCTCGGAGGGTTAATAAAGTAGAGAACTGTTTTAAATAATTTAAAAAAAACTGTAGTCTATTTCCTTCATGTAATTTCTAGGTATAAATCGGAATTTGACTGTTGTTTTGCGAAATTTAGGCAATGCATACAGGTTAGAGAATCTGTTGTAAAATATATTTGTGGTTATTTTAATTCTTCAATGAATGTAGTGAAACATCTTTGCAGGATATTTGCCGTAGTCCTTGAGTTTATGATGGGTAACTGCTCTATGGATTTTTTTTTAGTCAGGTTATAGTAGAAAAACCTTTCAAATGATACTAAAGTTCTTACTAGCTGTGTAAAAGGAAAAAAAAATACAAAATCTAAATGTAATTACAGAAACTTCCTCCGAAAAATATATAAAAGATAATCTCTTATCAAATTGTGACTCCAAGTCTTTTTTTATCTCACTTACGTTATCTTCCGCCTTTTCAGTTAATTGTGGCTGCATATTGCACCTGCTTCGCACTCCGCCTCCTGTTGCTGAACAGGTGCTTTTATACTCCTAATGCAAAATGTAATTTGAAACTTATAAATATTCGGAAATCTTGCCTTTAATTCATAAACATATACATAGCTTAGCCCTCAATTCATAAACAGACAAAGTCGAGGACTCGACTCTCATTTCTCACTTTGTAAATCTAGTTGATTATCTTACATTGTTTTATATTGTTGCGTGCGTACGGGTTCGTTATGAAATGAATGCACAGGTCCGATGAAAAATGAACAAAAATTTATTATTATCACAACAAAAATGCTTAAATTTTCTCAAATTATCATGCAGTATTACAATATCTCACAGTAGTTATCTTTTAACTACTCAAATGTACAATAAAACGTAACTCAAAACAGCTAAAGAACGCTAATCCGCGAATCCGCTATAATCAACAACAGCAGTTTTCTAAACAACAGCAAACTAAGCAACTACTACAAACTGAGATGTTTTCCTCTTTTTATAAGATTTCAAAATCACGCGCTAGAATTTTCCAGTACTTTCTCGAAATCAAAAAGAGATATTTATTTATTTAATGCACGCGCTCTTGTATTTTCAATTTTCCGTCTTAGCTTTCTTTTAATATTCGTGACGCGCTGCACTGCGCGAGAAATAAAACCATTTAATTTATAATTGAACTAACATTAGCTTTTTAAATACCAAATTCGTGACACTGCCCCCTTCCCAAGGACTGCACGTCCCGGGCAGTACAATCCCTGGACAGGAAGCTAAACTTACAACTGTGGCATAAATGCATTAATAAGCATTACATTACAATAATAAACAACATGAACAATAAATGCAATACATAAAACAAATCAAATGCTATCAAATACAAATCAAATGCACATTTAAAAACAAATTGGACCATGGTCTTATACTATTTACAATTATTTACATTATGTACTATGGCCATAGTAATAAGCTAACCTGTCGTAAGAGTTCGAAGTCTCACGGATCCGAACCACGACGTCATTCGTGTTCAGCACTGTATATGGACCATCCGAAGGTGACTGTAATTTAGGACTCAGTCCTTTTCGTTGAATTGGGTTCCACAACCACACCTTGTCTCCTTTGTTGGATCTCTGTCTAGTAGCTCTTGTGTCGCATCTGGTCTTCATTTTCTCCGTCGCCAAGTTGACTCGCTTTCGTGCAGAACGGTGCATCCCCTCAAACCGGGCCTGGGCATCTTGGATGTGTTCCTCAGGCGATGAAGGCGCATCCGTAGGGCGACTAAACAGGCGGTCACAAGGCAGACGAAGGTCTCGACCGAAGAGCTTCTGGGATGGAGAATAGCTGGTAGTCTTGAGTTTCTTTTCGACCCTGGTATGATTTCGGCAGCTTCCCGAGCTCGATCTTTCGGACAAGGCGTCGCCATTTCCAGGCGAGGATCCCTTTTGAGGATGGATAGTCATGCCATCAGATGCTGAAAGCAGCTTATTGTTTTTGAAATCTAAGGAAAAATTGTATTTCCTTAAAAAGTCCAATCCGAGTATGCATGGATCTGTAATATCCGCCACATATGCCGTGTGATGGTAGGCGGCACTTCCAAACGTGATGTTTACGTTTAACTTCCCAGTTATGTCGATCTTGTCACCAGACGCAGTCTGAAGGGTAACACAGGATGGCGTCCAAATAAGTTTATCTTTAAGCTGTTCAGCTAAATCTTTCCTAATGATGGTAACATTAGCTCCTGTGTCAATGATCATATTGCAAGGAACTCCATCGATATTCCCATTGATGGACAGTCCGTTATTGTTGCCACTCACTATAGAGATCTTAAGCGCTTTGAAACAGGATTTTTCATTATCTGGCAACCTCCGTTCCTTGATATGGTCATTAATTCGTTTCCTGCGTCGTTGCTCAGATATTGTCTCAATTTTCGTACCCTGGGGTGTTCTGCAATTCTTTCGTACGTGGCCTTCAGCTCCACAGTTCCAGCACTTTGGTTTCTTGTCAGTCCTTTTCCTTCCCGTGGCATTTAATTGTCTGTTTAAATCGTATGCCTTATTTTCCGTGCTCTGGGGAGTTCTGCAGTTCCTTCGTAGGTGGCCTTCAACACCGGAATTCCATCACTTTAGGGTCGGTTTTGTTTCACCACTATTCCGTCTTAAAGCATTCACTGGTCTTGTCAACTCATCCGTTTCATTATCCGTGCCCTGGGGTGTTCTACAATGCGGTCGTAGGTGACCTTCAGAACCACATCTCCAACATCTTACAGCCACTTTGTTCTCACTGCTACTCCGTATCAAAGCATCGACTTGTCTGGATAAATCATCTAAACGAGCCATCAATTGCTCCACTGGCTCATGGACTTGAGCAGCTCTGACTGGGTGGCGGTCTCGACGAGTGGCTTGCTGGGCTGCCTCAAATTTCATGGCGTACACTAGAGCAATTTTTAAATCTTTTACATCCGCCATTCGTAGAGCTTTCTGTATTTCAGTATCTCGGATGCCGTCGATAAAGTATTGCAAGGACAGGATTTCCCTTGTTTCTGTCGGGCATTCCGAAAAGGGGAGATAGGACAGCCTTTCAACATCCGCGGCGAGCTCCTGAAGTGTTTCGGTAGGCTTCTGTTGACGAGATTTTAATTGGAGTCTGCTGTAGTCTTTTAAACATTTCTCCCCAAAGCGCAACTCCAAGGCGCCGGACAGAGCTTCGAAATCTAACCTTTTGTTTTCGGGAAGAGTATGAAGGATATCCGCTGCGTCGGCTCTTAGAGAAGCGGCGAGATGACAGGCCTTAGCTTGGGAATCCCATCCATTCGCATCCGCCACGATAGAAAATTGTGTCTTATACACCTGCCAGGAGGTCTTCCCATCATATGTGGATAGCTTCAGAGGTGGACGAGCAGGCATTGGTAAGAATTTAAAATCATCACTCCTGCTCCCTGCCGACGCTACGAATTTCTTTAAAGTATCCATTTCTTTGGCAACTGCAGAAACTCTCTCATCAATTTGTTGTTCGATTTGGTGTTGGACGGCACAAACTCTTCCTTCAATTCGTTCCTCCACAGCAGAAACTCTCCCTTCTATATGTTCTTTTACAGAAGAAACTCTTTCTTCTATTTCTTCTTTCACCGAAGAAACTCTTTCTTCAATATGATCTTTTACGGAAGAAACGTTTTCTTCAATATGTCCAACTTTATTTTCAACTGCGTCAATTCTGCCTTCCATAGCTTCAAATTTATTTTCTATTGTGCAAGTAATTTCTCTATTCATTTATTCTTGACCAGCTTGAACGGCTTTCATTTCGTCCTTAACGGATTCCTGGCCCAATTTCATTTCTTCCTTAACGGATTCCTGGCCCAATTTCATTTCTTCCTTAACGGATTCCTGGCCCAATTTCATTTCCTCTTTAATTTCTTCTTTAAATGAGGCAAAGGCTGATATTAACTGCCTTAATTGCTCTTCCATCGCTCTTGTTATTGGCATTCAAATCCCACTCCTGACACCAAAAATTGTTGCGTGCGTACGGGTTCGTTATGAAATGAATGCACAAGTCCGATGAAAAATGAACAAAAATTTATTATTGTCACAACAAAAATGCTTAAATTTTCTCAAATTATCCTGAAGTATTACAATATCTCACAGTAGTTTTCTTTTAACTACTCAAATGTCCAATAGAACGTAATTCAAAACAGCTAAAGAACGCTAATCCGCGAATTCGCTACAATCAACAACAGTAGTTTTCTAAACAACAACAAACTAAGCAACTACTACAAACTGAGATGTTTTCCTCCTTTTATAAGATTTTAAAATCACGCGCTAGAATTTTCCAGCACTTTCTTGAAATTAAAAAGAGATATTTATTTATTTAACGCACGCGCTCTTGTATTTTTAATTTTTCCGGTTTAGCTTTCTTTTAATATTCGTCACGCGCTGCACCGCGCGAGAAATAAAACCATTTAATTTATAATTAAACTAACATTAGCTTTTTAAATACCAAATTCGTAACAATATATACATAATTAAAATTTAATATATTATTAACTGGTTTGCGATTGCATTGCTGTAATTAAAAACCTTTTTTTTCCTTGCTTCTTAAACATATTTACTAGATCCTTTTATAAAATTATAAACTATTTTTAAGGTACATTTTCGAACTTTTTTTAAAATTTCTATGTACTTGCATAAAGATATGCGCTTCGACTGCAATTGAAATTTAGGATTTCAATCTCGAAAAATGGCTGCCAAACAGAAAAGCTAGTTTAGAATTATTTTTACTTTAAAATTATGAACGGTATCTGAGCTATTTTTTCCTCACTGAATTATTTGCAACTTTTGCGAATTATTCTAGATGTGATAAGTAATTCAACATTTTCGATGTACGAATTCGAATACGTTTCGATTATTTTTATCAAAAACTTTACATGCAAGTACAAAAAAAATTGAAAATATATTTTCAGTTACAAATAATTTATTTTAATAATTTTCAAATTATTTAAAGTAAGAGTAAAACATGTCTCAGTTGAAAATAAAAATATATTGGCAAGAATATTTATTGAATATTATATATGACTACATCTGTTAGGCTATAATTCTTTCATAATCATGTAAGATAAACTAATGTACATAACAGGTTCGTCTAAATAAAATGCGGTACACAAAATAAAATAACTTCAGGATTGCAATCTAAAGATTTACTGAACTAAAAAGGATTAAAATAATGTATGCTTGTATAAAATGTAGTTTGTATTGTAATGTAAATTTATTTTAATTACATTGATCCTGAGGTAACGCTATTTTTCTTTTAGATTGATTGTTTAAATTTAGTGTCACATATTCGAATAACTACCTGATAGAACTCTTTAAATATTGCAACTAACGATTCGATGATTAGATTCGTTCACTTCTAAACCTATTGCTTGAAAATGAGTCATAGAAACAAACGGAGTTTGATAATGTAAAACGATATAAAAAAAGTTTCTTGCATAGCTGCGTAAAATAAATGACAGTGCGATTATATGAAACTATGTAAGAATGTTTGCTACGTTATCATTTCATTGTTTTTTCACAGTAGCTGAGTTGAACATCCTTAACTAATTGACTTGGCAACGACACCCTACTCTTGTCTCGTAAGAAAATGGTCCATATTTCATCTTCTGTTAAGGAAGCTTTACTCTTTAAGCTTGAAGTCGGTCATTAAACACAAAATGGATACACGTTTGTCTTCACTGAGCTTCATTAATACACTATTTATAAAACGGCTATTTTTAAAGAATAGCTTCCGAAGAATGAAAGCTGAAATTCAAGCTATCAGACGTAAGACATACATACACGCAATGAATTCAGAAGTGGTGGAATATAATATAGTTTCGTAGAAAAATTCCTATAAAATTTTGGAAATCATATTTTCAAAGATTCTTAGTTTAATAAAATTTTTATTAGGTTACAGAAATGAAAATGTACATTTTTGCTAACCTACTTATCATTGCAGCAGTTAAGAATTATATAAATAGTTCAGACAGAATGAAGTATTCGAAACCCACAACACATTTTCTGGGAATTTTCAGTGACACTCTTGAAAGATATGAAGCATGTTCGCATAAATCAGTAAACTGATGCAATAAAATATCACGTTTATCTTGCTTAGTCAGTAAGCAAAATTCAAAATTTAAAATGTATAGAAAATTGAAAGACGTGCCAGCTTTGATTCATTACTTTGAAAATTTTCTGCATGTTCAATACTGAAAGTCTTTTACAGTTTATTAACTCTCGGACAGATTTATTGGCTCTTAGAGTCCTTTTATTCTTATTTCTATGCTGACAACCAAGAACAATGTTATTATTTAACAAATTAAGGTGAGATATTATAGGGCATCACTCATTTTCTACTCACAAAAAGATTAAAGATATCTTGTAACGTTGCCAGAAAGAAAAATCGAGAGTTACTGGCTCTAGTTATTTATCAAATCCGTTCATTAAATAATCTTTAAAATTAAATAATGAGCACCATTTAAATTTAGGCTTTAAAAGAGTTATATGACTAAATATCTTCTAAAAGACTTGTTGTAAATCAATGGTTTCAACTTAAGAAGTGAATCAAATAAACAAATCTGAAAGGTTTTGGACTTTAACGGTAGCCCGAAAGGGTTTGTTAGGCTTTTTTATGTTTTTGCTGAGCTCGTAGTCTACTAGCCAGCTCTCACAGTCACTCCTGCTAGCTTTCTTGTTTTCTGTGTCTTTTTAGGTATATTATTATGCATCGTTTTTTTTTCGCAATTCAACTGAACAGCGAAAAGACAAAAATTTTAAAAGCAGCATATGTTTAGAATTCCCGATGCAGCGTTAAGTGCTGGTATACATTTTTATGTTCATTTTTCAGTCTTTTCTCTGTTCATCATATCAATGTTCAGTTTTTTTTTACTAAGATGGCTTTGCAAAATTTTTTCTCTTGTATTTTTATTAATAATGTTTTGTGTGTTTATTTTAATTATTATCATAAAATCGCGTTTTGGCGTTACGTTTTGGCATTTTGCGTTGAAAACTTTCAATGTTCGTTTCACTTTTCAAATATTTGTCACCAAATATTATCGCCGTGTGTTATATTTAAAGAAATTAAATAATGAAAAATCTGCTTAAATGTATGTATGTTTCTCTTGTTGTGATGAAACAGTGACCAGACAAAAGCCCACTGGACGAAAGCGCACGCTACAAAAGCCCACAAAAAGACCCCACTGGGATAATTGCCCACGCAACAAATACCCACACCCATGAAAGCGCACATTGATAAAAGCCCACACCGATATATATGCTACGTTAAAATGAATATTTTTTGCCTTTTTTCTTCAGCTGCGCAAAGAAGATTCATGAATAAAGATAAAATAAAAAATAAATCAAATTAATAACAAATAGTTGAACAATAAATTTAAGTAGAGGAACACATTTCATTTCGGGCTCCGGCTGAATTAAGAGAGTCAATCAAAATAATGTAATTTTAAACATATACATGTATGTGTAACTTTATTATATTTACGCGACAGATGGAAGTGCTCTCGTATAAGTCCGACAAAAGGAGGTGAAATACTGTTCACACTGCTTCTTTTAATTCTACAAAATTATAAGGAGTATAAAATGTATGTAAATTTTCCTTATATACAGAGAATAATTTTTGACTAATTTTTAACAATGCAGAAAATTTTGCATATAATGAGTTTAATATGGAGAATTAAAGCCGAAATTTTATTTCAACGATAACGCTGAAAGTACCGTATTGTATTATGACTAAGAAAACATTTGTGTGCGCTATCACAAATACTGTTTTCATAGTGAATTAAAGCCCACCAGCGGCCGAGCGGTAAAGATGCTGAACACTGGTAGTTCGGTCTGAGGTTCGAATCCCGCGAACGGGCTGGCTGCATGGGCGTTTTCGTGGTTTTCCCCATGTGTAACGTGTATACGAGCCAGTTTCCCTTAGAAAGTCCTCCACGAAGGCATCCCTCCCTTTAGGCAGACAGCCATCGTGTGCTTTGCCATAATTAAATAATCCAATCCAATCCATAGTGAATTAAAAGCACGGTTTCAAATAATCTAGTTAAATTTTGACAACTTGGATTTTACATAAATTAATTTCATTCCCACTTGAGATTTCATTTTTAATCATAGTAATTATTGTTCGTAAAATTTTTCTGGAAATAATAGCTATTTTGGATTTGCTCAAAATGTGTGCTTTTTTAAGTGGGCATCCGTCTTGTGGGCTTTTGTCATGCAGTTTTCTAACTGGCCGCTGGCTATTGAGGCGGGAAACCATTGCGTTCCCTTTCTTTTGCCCCCAGCTGAGTGAAAAAGCAGTTAAAGCATGGAGGTAAAAAAGGTAACTTCCCTATCTCTGTGAGTTAAAGAGAGGGAAACCTTGCTTAATTGCTTTATTCCCTATCGAACCTGGGATGCCAAAGAACGGCCTCAGAAGCATGGTCTATGCTAAGAAGAGAGGAGGGGGCAGGAGAGCAATTAGATGTTGGTGAGAAATAAATTAAACAGGATTTTAGATATTTTTTGTTAGTTACTAGAAAATAACAATATCTGAAATTCCACTTGTAAGAGAAGTTAATCCTTTTTTTTTTTTTTTTCATTTTCTTTAGTCTAGTTCTTGAATAGCTTTTATCTAAGGATTTAGTTAGAATTTCAATTATTTTAAAAATTTCAATAACTGCAAAACGAAAGGAATTAAATGTTTCTTAACCACTTTAAAGGGATAATTCCTTGTTTTTGCAGTAAAACTGCAGAGTGAAAAAATATGCTAGTTTCTGACTCGATAGTGTCTCTAACGACTTTTTGATGAACTAATTAAACACGTCTGTTATATCGAAGCAAAGCCATTGTTTAAAAGTAAAACTACTGAACAATTTCTAAAAAATTTACATTATTACATATATTAAATTTACGTAAAAGTAATATAAACATTGCAGTGAATATAATGGGATATTCACTGCAATGTTTGTTAATGTTCACAAAAAATACAGGTCTCTTTCAAAAGGCGACCTCTTAGAAACGTCGTCAATAGATATAATTCACTATAATTATTTTCTAATGGATAATGGAATTAATTTAATCTAATATCAGCTAGAAAACGGCTATTTACAATAGGAAGATTTAAAAAACTATAACTGTAATTAAGACCACTGTAATTTTTCTTTCACAATCAGCTGTTATATAAGATTAGCTGCTTTCTGTGTATTTTTCATGTTTTATAACTGATATCCATACGTCTTGAACAAATATACAGTAAATGCAAGACAAATTATTAAAAATATTGCAATTTGTAACATTAATACTAATTTTCTATTACTATACATAATACTATTAATGAATGATGAATTTATATAATATGTATACTTAGCATCTAAAAACGATGAACTTTGAATCTGATGACTGTATATATTCATGTAGTTACAAAATTTTATTAGATGTTATTACATGCATAGTTTTTGGTAATCTTCACAAACTCTAATAAAATGCTACATATTTATAACTATAGATTAAGATTAATGTACTACTTAAATTTGTAGATATGCTGACGTCTAAGAATTGTTCCATTCCCCCCAAATAAATAAATAAATAAAATGAAAATTAAAAACATTATTCCAAATTGCTGTAGTTGAAAGATTAAGAGGTTACACTTGGAATTCATTTTCTGACAGGGTGTCAGCTGACAGTTTTAATTTATTCAGTAATCTGAAAGAAAATTTTCTAGAAAATTACATAGTGCTTTTTGGTAAAGGATATATTGGGTAATTTTGATCATAAGGTGATTTTTCTTGAATTCGTTGCTTATCTAATACCGTTATGATAATTCATTCTGAATGAATGTACCAAACCCATAAAAAATTTTAATTTTGTACATGTCCACTAAAATTGTTATGCGATTCAAATTACAGTAGTTTGAAAAATCTAACTTATTTGATTTATTTCAGAAATTAGAACTATGGATCTTCTGCCAATTTTTTAAAAAATATTTACTTGCGCAATATTTTCTAAGTACTCTAACATCTTAAAGCTCCTTGTCAAAGAATATTGATAATTCACTTTGTACATATTTTCTGGCAGAACGCTTCTAAAAACAAAATGCTTTTGCAAACCAGATTTTTGCAGTTTAGATAAAATTGTTTTTACTTAATTTTTTGTACGAAATACATGAAGTATTATAATCGCTAAAAATTTCGGGAATCATATTTCAACGAAACTATCCGTTTTGACAACTCTCGAATCCATCAAAAGGATGTTTTTGAGTGACATCTTACGTACGGACAAAATAAAGGACTCTTGTTTTTTCCAAACTCATTCTAAAAGAGATTTGAAAGGGATTCAGAAGAGATATTTTCGTGACAAGTATCCGTACGTATGTATGTATGTATCTCGCATAATTCAAGAGCGAGTAGCCTCAGAACGTTGAAATTTTGTATATATACACATAGTTGTGCACCTCTCTTTTTGGTTGCAATCGGTTTTTGGTTGCATCCTACGATTATATATATATATGTGTGTGTGTGACGAAAAGAAAAGTAAAAAAAGACGTAGTAGCAAATGTTGATTGGCGTAGAATGTAGATCTACATTGAAGGGGAATAATTCGGATTGCGTTGCAATAACTAAAACTTGGCAGTTGAGGCGGATTAAATTCCATTTTTATTTAAATTGACATGTGTCGCCACAATTCACTTTGCTCTGTAATCGTAATTTTTCCAAAACATTTACATTTCTTAATACTATTGCGATAGGAAGAGAGCACAACGAAATTGTATCCAAGCAGCACAGAAGGGGAAGCTAAAGGTGGGCATTTATCCAAAGATCACCAAGGGGAAGGTTTCGGTTTCGGTTAGAAAAATTTCAGTTCTCAAAATCTTGAGTTCAAGTGTCCAGTTAGCTACGTCATCAGTGTAACGCAAGCCACGTATCATTTATTGATCTAGAAAGGACGCAGTCCAGGAAGGTTATTGCAATTTGTAGAATACAGAGAGGAAATACTAAAATTAAAAATGAAGAATTAAAAGTTAAAAGCTTGTCGCTAAATTGAATTGTAAAGCTAATTTACGTAATTTTTATCTTCCTCACACACACACATATATATATATTTACACTGTGTTGTTACCCGGCTCGGTGAGGTCAGTTTTTTATGTTGGCAAATTGTGCATTTTTTGCTTTAAAAGTGACTGAATGAAGTTGTTCTTACGTTCCGGTTAAAAGTTTTAGTCCTTTAGTTGACCTACATGCAATAGTTGTAGAATTATGACCAATTTAAAACTTTAAGTGGCGATTTAAGCCTAACGAACCGCCATTTGTTTACATTTGAAACTCAGTTGCATAGTGTATTAAGCCAGTTTCTGCACCTTCTATGTCTTTTTGCCGAGTGAGACCAAAATTAAACTTTAAATTTTGTGCACCGAAAAATCTCTCTTTTTACCCTCTGGCCGACCTGCTGGGTTTTGTATAGAAACTCTAATTTTAATTGTAAATTTTTTTTTACTGTTTTGTAACTGTATTTGGTGTTTTATATTTTTCTGTATTCTACAATTTGTAAGGAAGGTATTTTGAATTATTATGTATTTTATCTTGACTCGAAGTGAGAACTGAATTGATTGAATGAAAAACATATCTCTAATATATCTTTAATGAAATTCGAGAAAATAAGTTTAAATGAAATGCAGCAAAAATGTGCATAATTTAATAGGCTGTACAGGGAAGTGATGTTGTGCCCATATCAGACTTTTTTATATTTATGATCTAGAATTTATTGTCTTCCAATAATAATAGTACAATTCATGTTAAGTATTTTATCTGATTGGTTCTGAATATTATTACCATTGCGTTTAATTTTAACATTTAGCCAATGTTGTTCCTAATTTCCTTTCCCAATCTACAGCATACATTTTGAAAGCAGGGTTACAAATTTCTTTTAAAATGATTACACTATATACGTAGTAATTTCATTAAGAGTAATATTCCTTTGCTGAATTGAATTTCAAAATACTTAAGTAATCCCAAATACTTAAAGTAATCCTTGGCTCAACGTTAAGTTCCAGTAATAAAATAAGAATTTAGGTTCCCTGAATATCTGCAAAATATCTTTCCATGTTATCATTTTAGTTTCTGACCATTTGTTAACATAACTGAAGTGACCCTAAAACTCGTTATCCACCATTCATAGTAAATTTCCTTTATAAATATTTTATTCCATTTCTTTAAGAACAATCTCTTTCTAAATGCACCTGCGTGTCGTCTTTCTGTATATGGAAGCTATGCAAGAGAACAAAAATAAGAACCAAATTGAAATCGGGGTAATCTGCATGTTACTTCGTTTTCTTCTTAGCCTAAAAACATAAAAGGTCTTTTTTCCTATTAAGTCTAAACAGTTTAGGGTCGATTTAAAATAGAATTTGCTACTACAGTCTAGTTTTTCCCTATAGCCTTTTCTTTTAGTTAACAATCATGAACTCAAATTTGCCCTACTTTCAAGTGTCATGCTTAGATTTCCCTAAAACGGCTTCTGTTTTATATGTAATAACTCCTTCATTGTAACTGTCTCATAAAAGCGGTTTAAAAAGGGTGGCTTTAAAGATTTTATTTACTTAAACACTGATAAACATATATTTTTCAGTTTGCAGCATTTCTTAAACTATGGTTCAGAATTTTAAAAAGATATTCTTTTACTACGATCGGTTAGATAGCTGTAAAAACATGTCTAACACTTTTAATGGCTTTCATGAAATAAATTTCTGGTTATCTAAATGCTCATTATAATTTAAGTGGTTAAAAGCATGAAGTTTCATAAAGCTATGTGTAAAATATTCTGAGAAGAGCTCTATAAACCCTTTCAAGAGATCAGGTTTAAATTTTAAATGGGTAGAGTTTACAAGCAATTTGAAAGGCCAGCTACCGAAACATTTCATTTAAGAGAAAATATTTAATAGATAAACCAAAACAAGCTTGCTTTGGTGTTTCACTCAAATTTAACGGGCAAGGAAAAATGACTTGCAGAGTCATTAGGTTATTTTGAAGCAAGAGACGTGAAAATTGTGCATCGTCCTCGCCGGGACTCGAACCCTAAATCTCTCAAATGCGTGTCTAGTATGCTTCCAATTACACCACGAAAGCCTGCGGAAAGGAGTAAGAAAATACCTTATACAGTTCCCTTATATATTCACCATTTTTGAAGGGCGAATGGAGATTAGGGGACCCAGTCATCAAATCATGGTGGAGGAAGAAAATAACTTATATAGTCCCCTTATATATTCACCATTTTGAAGGGCGACTGGAGATTAGGGGGCAGAGTCATCAAATCATTATTGGAGGAAGAAAACGCCTTATATATTCACCATTTTGAAGGGCGACTGGAAATTAGGGGGCAGAGTCATCAAATCATTATTGGAGGAAGAAAACACCTTATATATTCACCATTTTGAAGGGCGACTGGAGATTAGAGGGCCCAGTCATCAAATCATGGTGGAAGAAGAAAACACCTTATAGTCCCCTTAATTATTCACCATTTTGAAGGCGACTGGAGATTAGGGGATCCAGTCATCAAATCATGGTGGAGGAAGAAAATATCTTATATAGTCCCCTTATATATTCGCCATTTTGAAGGCGACTGGAGATTAGGGGATCCAGTCATCAAATCATGGTAGAGGAAGAAAATACCTTATGTAGTCCCCTTATATACTCACTATTTTGAAAGGCGGCTGGAGATTAGGAGACTCAGTCATCAAATCATAGTGGTGAAGAACTATCGTCCACCATCAGTTATTTTGAACACCGTTTGTAGAGTTTTAAGTTTTTTGTGGAGGGGGATGCTGGAGACGTGAAACATATGCAGTGCTCTCGTCGAGAGTCCAACCCTGGACCTGCTGAATATGCCATTACGAAGGTATACGGAAAGGAGGGTGAAAATACCTTTAATGGACCTAAATCAGAGTATTTGCTTTTGAATACCTTTAAGTTCCCTTTTTAAGTAATTAAGATATAATGAATGTATCATTAATTGAAATTATTACTCTAAGAGAATCTTGTGAAAAGTTAAATTCTTTCTACGAACGTATCAACACTGACTTTTAAGGATATTTTGTAACTGGACAGATATGCCTAAAACCAATATCTGATGAAATCTCTACATGAAAATCCTTAAGTTTTTTTCATTGATAATATCAGATTTTTTACATTCGCAAGAATTTGTAATAGTGAAATTTCGTAAAACTGTATTTCTCAGCAAAAGAAATTAAAATTTAGGTTTCCTTTAAAACGAACAAAAATGGCAATCTTTATATTATATTTATCTTAGTTTAAGAATTAAAATTCTGCTTAACTAGATAATTTCATATTTCTTTGTTTACATTAAATTTTATTTTTGAAAGCCGGTTAATTCTTTAACAAGTGACAATAATAATTTCCTTACAAATAGTGGTGTTTCATGATGTTTAATCCTTTTGTAGCTAATTTACATATCATTTGTGAACCTTTGCTATGATTTTACTGCTAATGATCCTCACAAATGAAGGGGCAAAAAACATAACTAAAGAACTACTTATCCGAGTGTTTTATATATTTAATTTTTTTTCATAATAGATTTAAAAAGAAATCAAGACCAAATTAGTCAAATTATAAAACGTCTTAGAATCAGATAACGTTGTATATTAAGCAGGAACTCATATATAGTTAGAGTTTTCTTTAAGAGATAAATAAATTCACTTCGTGAGTAAGAGAAAGCCATAACTGAATTATTTAACTAAGCTATCCCAAGATCTTTTCTAGTGCTCCCAAGATCTTTACTAGTTGCAGATCGCCTTCGGAAAGAAATTTGAAAATTTTGTACCCTCTTTCCTCTTATCGTCGATCGAACTGAAAATCGTTCGAACTGAGAGGTTTCAATTACATTTCCGTAAAGACACTATAAACATTCAAGCTATATAGCATATTTGTCAGGAATTCAAAAGTAAAGGTTAGTCAGTTATAACATTCAATCGCTGATTAAGTGGCAGGATAAACTGGCTAAGAAATGCTATATTCTACAAATCATTCTATTCGTAGGAAATGAATTAAAATATTGTACTTTTTCAGATATTTATATTGTTGCTTGCGAACATGTTCGTAATAGATTGAATGCGCGCAGAATTGATGTAAGCTTAATAAAATTTATTTTACCAAAAATTTATTTTAATTTATTTTACCTTTCCCATTTCTTGGACTTTACACATAAATAGTCGTACAACTTTTCACAGTGTAACAGAGTAAAATCAGTAGTTACATTTCAAACTAGTAAGAATATTAAACACAACGCAATGCAAAGCGCATCTAAAGAGTTTATCTAAACTCTTTTGTTTTGTCATCTTTTTGTTTATCTAAAGAGCGAAGCTAATTAGGAAGTATCTCAGTACTCCGAACTCACGCTGAACTACCAACAGACAGCAGATCCTCTCTCCAGTCTTTTCAGTTTTCACCCGGCCGCCGAGATATTTCTAGCACTTTGTGCTTCTCGAAATTACTGCAAGGCATATGAGGGCCGAATACTGTTGCAGTTACACAGGGCATCAATAACTGTTATTCAGTTACAATATCCATTACAATTATATGGGGACCTGACCAAAATGCCGCCAAATGGTCCCCAACTTTGGAGGCTTTGGGCAATTTCTCGCCAAATTTGGCGATGAAAATTAGTCGACAAAATCATTTTCAGCTTGGCGGCGAGATAGCCATTTACTCAATGTTAAATATTTACTTGGCATTGTATTCTTACTTTTCCGGCAAAGCTTCCTTTCTTTAGATTTTCATGCTACATTATACAGAAAAATACAACAATTTCAAATATAATTGCACTGAAATCATCCAGCTATATACAAAATTCGTAACAATACTATGTTTTCTTCATTTTTTTTTGTTTATTCAAAGAATTTCGAATTGAAGAAATTATGAAGGATTTTTATGATGACTGGTGTTTGATCACAACTATGTATGCTTTATGAACTACATAAAGCATAGTTGCTGCGCAATCACAACTAAGAAAAGACTGAACACGATTGGCTGGACATTTCCATGATTCCTGTCACAGAGTAAAATACAGAGAAAAACTAAACAAAGAAGACGAAATTCACATTATACAAGCAAAAAAATTAATTCAAAATTCTTCACTTGTCCCCAAACTTATTAAGTTACATAATCATTAGGTTTACAGCAACATAAATTAATTTTATAATTTAAATTTAATCATACAGTTTTTATAAGTTTCGAACAGATATCAAGCATTCAAAATTCGATAATGTGCATACTTCCAACAATTGAAATAACGATGATAAACCTATTTTTTTTCTTTTATATAAAAACGTCATAAATATTTATCATGTCTGCATTTTATATTATTTTTTTAATGCGTGAAATTGCTTTATATAAAATGCTTAAGTTCAGTCTATCGAAATAAATACAACACTAAGCAATTATATTGCACAGAATGATATGCCTTGTTACAAAAATAGTCTCTACCTGGTAATCACATTTGTTCATAGTCACAGAGGTGCCATTCTTTGATCGTTCAGCTCAGGAGTCGAATACAGAACATCGTATACGTTGTTTATAGCCTCTTTAATGAGTGCCGTGCCAATTACTTAAAGAATAAATCTACTTATCAAATATTCCCCGAAGGGATACAGTAAAGTAACAATTCGGAATATGGGTCCCAGGAGGCAAATTCTGCCTGGTGTATTCGAAGACAATTAATTGTGGAGGCTTGTATATACTGATATAACTGATAATTTCAAAATCAGGTTTACGATATCGGTCTCATTTTGAATAATATATATTTTTTGTATGCAAAAGTAAATAAAAAAAGAATTACCCAAAATTTATGGTTGAATCTTAATGCCGTGTAAACTACAGGTATATATCCTATTGGACGTTTAAAATAAAGTATTCTGGTTCTTGGCGTTTATTCATGAAATACTTACATATCAGTTGTGAGAAAATGAGTAGAAATTTATATCTTTTACTCTTTTTATTTTATTGTTTTGAAGTTTGTTTCTGTTAATGTAAGCTATTATGTTATGTATTCTATGTGCACTGCGGGGGGGGGGAGGACAATTCTGTATTTCCTGTTCTTCTGGGCCGATTGACGAAACTCAAACTGCGTTTTTCATGTCACGAAAGCGCGACTTTAGGATTCATATTAGATTTATACATAGCATTATTCTAACATAGGTATTTTGACACAAAATCGGACTTTTCCTTAAATACCATATCAATTTTTTCCCATATTTCGATTCTACGACTCATATTATGCCGAGATATTATATTCTGTAATTCTTGGTGAGAAATTTATAGAGAAAATTAAAAATTTAGCTTGGTGCATTTTTTTTCACTTGGCGGAATTATTAATTTATAGTAACCTACTTACTTTTCCTTTTTTTTTCATTTATGCACGAGAAGAAAAAAGGTTCATCGTTCATACTTTCAAATAATTTTAACAAATTGCATAACCACATTTTCGTTATTATCGCTTATGTTAAACACGCCAAAGTTCAAAACGCGCCAAAATGCAAATTTATTAGATCTTAGAAAATTTTGAATAAAATACTCTAATTTTTTGCAGATGTGCTTAGAAATACAATTATTTTAAGATGCTGTTAAAACTTTTATAGGTAGGTTTTATTTTTATATATAAAAAATGTTTTTAAAAAATTTCAAAAGAATATTTTAAAATACAAATTTTTAAAATAAATAATAAAAAATGTATGAATTTTGAATTAAGCATAAATTTCGAGTTCTGGAAGAAAGAATCAAGTAAGTTTAATTTAAAAAAAGAGATATTAGTAGATATATATAAAATTTAATTAACATTGAGGAGCTAAAATTTTGAGAGCTAATTTTAAAAAAGTTCTGGTGCGATTTTTACAAAACGTGGCAGTTTGGCATAATTTGAATCGTAGAATGGAAATATATGGAAAACAACAATTGGCATGTCATTTCAGAAAAAGTCCGATTTTGGGTCAAAATACCTATATTAAAACAATGTTATATATAAATCTAATACATATCCTAAGTCGCGCTTTCGAGACATGAAAAACGCACGTTTCCTCAATCGGCCCAGTAGAATGGGAGATATAGAACTGTCCCATTTTTTTCGCAGTTTACCTTATTTCGATTACATTTCGTTAATCATGTATATTATTTCTATTGCATTTCATCTACCTTTGATTAAGCTATTATGTTCATTAACTTTTTGAAAGCTGAAATGTGCGCTTCTTATTTCAATTAACCTTTGATTTCTGACATATATATATATATATATATATTCATAAAGATCGTTAAATCTGACATCTAGTGATCGAAATCTGTGCTTTTCCTGCATTCATTATTTGAAAAAATATGCTGAGTTTTCCGATTCATATGATTGAAAATTCGCATGTATTGCAAAAGGGATTTGTATATTGATAAGGTAAATTGGTATCAAACTGAAAAAACACAAGCCTGTCGAAACTGCAAGATAGTTCGCAAACTGTAAATTCATATAAAATGCGACTGTTTATAAATCGGAACACAATATTTAAAAGTCTGTTTCACACTACTTAGCATAAAGGTGTTTCTTTATTACTGGAGCAAATTTTGCATTACGTTGAATTTACTGCGAAATTTTAACAATATAAATATTTGTTGCTGTACTGTTAGAATTTAGCAAATGAATAACTTGCATACATACATAATTCTGGCAACAAATACAAGACAGGATTTCCATACTCTAAAAACTATTATAATTATTCTTAATGAGAACTATTTCTATTATATAGATTAAAGCAAAAGTACAGGAGAGTAAGCTAGTTAGTAAAAGGATGCTTTTGTGGAGCGCTTTTTTTGAGGAAACTAACTCGTATTTATGTTACACATCGGGAAAACCATGGAATCTCCCATGAAAACAGCCCTTTCGCCGGTATGTAAATTTACGTGATTTAGGTTAATTAACCTCAAGTCAGTTTCAGTTCATTTGTAAAGACTAGTTTGTATTCAGTTGTCTTATCAATTAAACTAATCGGAACTATGATTCAACTCTTAATAACTTCTATTTAGACTCGTATAATTTTGATCTGACTAAATTATATTACTGACGGATCCTTTGCCATTTTCCTTCTTCTTTGGAGGAACGTGTCTCGGCCAAATATAGCACCGAGTGTGTGAAAGAAGACACTTATCTTTCAAACGTTTAACACCATTTTAAACATATTTTTTCCAGTGGAGGTCTAAACTTTCTTTTTCGGAGACAAATGAACTGAGCTCATACCTGTTCGTACTAGTTAATCAACTACAGCTGTTAATCAATTCCGCAACTAAATAATTATTTAATTTTAATTTTGTATGGCTGCTGAGAGTGGGTACTCGCATCACACCCACACCGCGTAGAGCTGGCGATTTAATCTTTGTATGGCTGGGCAATGCTTTACAACACTAAACTACTAGAAGTGTAAAGACAGCTAGACGACTCAAGCTTATCTTCTAATTACAGCGATCACAAGGGTTCAAAATAAGCCTATTTATTAATATGTCAACCTAATGGTTACACAAAACTCCTATGGTTACACATAATTGGAAAAACTTCGTAGCTTGCAGGTAGTTCAGAAGAAATGTTCAAGGAAAATTACATATGAAATATAATTAAAATATGCCTAAATAACCCTTATGTGGAGATATATGTATTCACGAAACAAACGTGGCTCGCCGAAGCTAAAGTTCAAAAATCAATTCAAACAGTAGAGAAGTGTAGCAACGTAATGGTTAGCAGAAATGCTTAAAACTCTCTCTTTCGCTCTAAAGAACTATGTGCTTATTTTATACTTTAACTATTTTGCATTCTGGTAGGAGTTGACGATATGGAAAATGCCAAGCAGACTATTAAGATAATTTGGTTAATTAATGTGAAACTTTATACTGTCATGTTAAAGCCTTTAATTAAGCTTGTACGTATACCAATATCCCTTTACACATACTGACTCTCAAAGTAATGCTACACTACGAACGCGCAAAAACACGTTCGTTATTCTAATCCTTATTTATGAAACATTTCTTCTATTCTAACTAAATCTGTTCGACATTTGTAGTAAACAATAAAAAAAAAGGAAAGTCGAAAAATGGAACGAATTCATAAATCTTTAAATTGAGTTGGTAATAAAACTATACACTGTTATAAAAATTGTATTGCGGCGTATTTTGAAAGCCGGAACGTATTAATCGGTAAGATAAGTCACCTGTTTATCTATCTATAGAAATCATTCGCCCTTCTAACTTTTAATTTTTTGATAATCTTAGGTGGAGTAATATTACCAAGCTGGTGTTGAATTATTTGCATGAAATATATTTACAAGAAACCTATTAAGAATAACATATTTACTCGTAGACAATTTCATATATTTTTAACAGCCCTTATTTATGTTAACACTAATCAGAAAAGGAAATTTTATCTGAGAATAAACATTTGTTATTTTATGGCCATTTATAAATAATGTAATTAATAACTTGAAAATTTAATTAATAACTTAATAGTTTAATTTTTGACTTTGTAAAAAAACTGCCTTTCCTTAAACATCAGTTATGTAATGCAGTTCATAGTTTTATGATCGAAATAATTCAAATAGTAGTTGTTAGGAATACCAAATGAAATGTTACACGTAGGTAACTCTGTAATTTCGTACACAGAGGCAAACAATGGTAGCTGAAAGAAAATTATTTGCTAGTTGTATAAATTTTAACACTTTCGTGACCGCAGACGGTAATTTGTGGCAACAATTGTAATTTATATATCGTAGAAAAGATTTTTATAAAAGCAAAATGGAGCTTACGCGAAAGCACTATGATTTTTTATGATTTTAAAGTGTTTCGAATTCAAGTAGAATACCTTCAACATCTATAATTAGCATATGGAATTGAAGCTTCACCTCGTATCACTGTATTCAGACGGTTTATAGGATTTCGTAAAGGTTGAAATTCTCTGCAGGATGGAGAACTTACACGAAGTTCTTTACAAGCTACAGCCCAGAAAATGTGTCAGCCATACGAAAAATGTTAATCAATGATAATCATTGTATCTACCAATCGATGTAGAAAAACTTGAACATTGTATCCGAAGATATACATAAATTATTCATGAAAAACGGCGTACAAAAAATTCAATTCGTCTTTGAGTCCCTCATAAATTAACAGAACAACAACAACAACAAAAAAAAAAAAAAAAAAAAAAAAAAAAAAAAAAAAAAAAAAAGACCCTAAAGATTTCATTCCGAACATGAGATTCAAGAGGCTATAAAAGTATACTTTTTATCTATTTCAAGAAATGGGTGACTTAAAAGATTTTAATTAAAAAAAAATTCGCTTACAAAAATGCACTGATGTTTGAAGAGGGCTAAACACTCCTAAAATTTGGTAAGTTTAACTTATACCATTTATCTGCATGCCAAAAATTTCGCAGTAATCCTCGTTATATGGTGTTTGAAAAGCCGGTATATAATTTTGAATGTGGTGCAGAAATTAACTTGAAAGGCGTATAAAATCATCAGTGATAATTACTAATACTTTCATTGTAATAAAGACATAGCTTATAATAATAATGACTTTTATTATTCAGAATGAGCACAATGTGGTTTGGTTTTGTTTTCTTAGGGAATTTCGCAAAAGATCGAGTGTCTGAAATAACATTGCCAGCTAGCATTGATAAAATAACTTCGTTCTGGAATTTCTGCAACGTAAATAAAAGTACACATTATATGTTGACAGAGGTGAAAAAGAAATCGATTTCATCGGTAGCTATGCCCTACAAAACTGATGAAGGTAGTCATGCAGAATTTAATGTTGCTTTTGTTTTTAAGAACTACTGTATATTTTCATGACAGTTACAAAAATAAATATGAAAAGTTTCAGATTTTAACGGTCACCCACAAGGCATCGTTATGGCTTTTCACGCTTACGCAGTCTACTGGTCTTCTATTAATTTACTACTACTACTACTAACCTTTTTTTTTTTTTTTTTTGTCTTTTTAGCTTTATTATTAAGCATCATCTGCTTCGCACTTACGCCATTTTACAATTCAACAGCAAATTTACAAAACTTTTGAAGGCAGTATAGCAGTATACGTTTAGAATTCCTAATGCAGCGATGCAGCATTAATGCGTTTCTCAATATTTTTCAGTCTTTTCTCAGTTCATCAGATCAATGTTCAGTTTTCTTACTAAGATAACTTTACAAAACAATTTTTTGTCTTTTTATTACTAACGTTTCGTGTGTTTACTTTATTTATTAAATATCTCGTTTTTGGCGCTTACGCCAAATAAACTTCGACTCAAAAGCAAAATTACAAAAATATTTTAAAATAGCATATCTTATCTTTAGAATTTCCGGTAGAGTCTTGTGCGCTGAACATAAAAATTTATTTTTTCGTACAGTGCTGCCCCTGCTCGCTTTGAAATGGTTGAGATTGTTAATCAAAAGTTCGTTAAAGTTTTATAAAATATGAAATGGATAATAAAACAAATTCAAAATTCGGACTGCTAAGTGCCCAGGTTCGGGTGAAGGATTACATTATTCAAAATTTGATGGCTTTAGGTACCATTGTTTTTTCACAATGCCAGAAACATATGCACATTCATGCAGATGCTTCATTATTTAAAAGCTTTAAATACAAAATAGGGGATAATATTTGTCGGCAACAGTTTGAAAAAAGACACATTTAAGTGTTTCAACGCAAATGCCGTTTTAAGACTAATATCCCATTAGAGACTGACGTCCATTTTGGACTAAAACTCATTCATCTGTAGCTATTTACTATCTACTATTACGAACATTAGCTCATCCGTTTCTAAACATTGTAATATAGGAATCCAAAAGAATTGCTTGCATTTCAGTTTTCATTAGCTAATGAGCTGATGACACATGTCATTTAAGATTGAATGGACAGATATAATTGTCTGGCATTGGTGAGGTTAAGATATAAAATAACATATTACTTTTCTGAACTTTATCCAGGAAATATCTACGAATGATTTTTAGAACGCATAATTCTTTTCAATAGACTCTTAAAATCATGAGTTCTCACACTTTCAATATCTTAGAAATTCTGAAATCTTATAAATTCTGAAAGTAACCAACAGAAGACGTTATTGAAGTTAATAAGTTTAAAATGATTTCTCTATTTCTCTTCAATTTTTTTGTAGTTTGCGGTAACAAATTTAATAAAATAATAAATACATAAAAATTATTTTTGGAACAAAAACATCAATTTCCATACAATTTTAAAGTATATTTACGTGATCTACAATCACGATTAAAATTATACTATACCTAGACACGCAATCGATTTCTTTGTTCATAAGAATACGAATCTTGGCCCTTCTTTCGCACACCATTAAACTGCCTGCAGGACATCATTAAAACATACTTTGTTGGAGGCTTGGAATTACCATGGCTCTAGAACCTTGGAAAGAAGAATTTAAAGAAAAAAAAAAAACTTCGATAGAGCTATTTAGTTCTTTTTGGATTTTTCAAAATCTCCTCTCATCTTCTTTTTTTTAGTCCTCCAGTGAAATTATTCCGCGATTCTAATTGCTTTTTGAGACATTATTCACCTGAAGTGTAGCCCTTGGGATGAAGCGCTTTGGGAATGGAAGGTTTATCGCTTGAATAGTTTAAGTGAGCCATTAGCTATTTATGATTTCGACTTAAAGTGTTTAGTTTACTGGATCGATTGGGGGGAAAATGCTGCTTAGAATTCATTTTCAAACGGAAGAAAATTTTAAAATAGTGATAAATTACTTAGGTACTTAGCGTTACGGTATTGAACAAATTATTGAATATTTACCGACATTTACAGCCACTCTCCGAATGAAATGTGAAGTAATTTCTAGTAGTGGTTTCGTTTCAGAGTCATAAGGAAGAACAATTCAGTTAAAAATATTTCGATTGAATTCTTGCAACTTAACGAACTTTCTGTATTTCAAACTAGGTCATGCAAACTAAGCTAATTCATACCAATTTAACTATATCCATTCCACTATACAAAGATTAGATTTTGCTTTCTTTCAGTCTGCTATTCCAGACAAAAGTAATAATCCTAACTTTTATTTGATTTTAAAGTTTATTTCGCCCTTATACTCTTTTCTTTTATTAAATTTAAGAGAATGAAATTTATCCGAAAGAATAGCTTTTCTGCAGAAAGATTCGTGTCAGACAAATAGAGATCCAAAGATAGAGAAAGATTTCGTAACAGATTATGTGGGTAGTTGAAACAGATTGCTATAAAACAAATCTTGAAGTTTTAAATTGCTCTTCCTTCGTTGGTTAATTACTACAATCAGCACGACGGTAACCAATGCATTTATCTTCATAACCCCCCTCCCATAAAAAAGAAAAGAAAGGACAATTAAAAATTTCGAAATACTTTCTACTAAAATAATTATGGTAGTAAATGTTGTAAACTTCGGTAATAAAAGAAGTATTTGGTTAGAAGCTTTAAATTTGCCTAATGTTTTTATTATTATGTATACTTACGACGTGTAAACGTAACTCGTTGCATACAAAATGCAAAGCATTCAGTATAACTGACGATTGATTCTTAAACTGCTTCATTTCTAAGATAGAATTTCTAACTTTAGCTGCTACAGGCGAAGCAAACTTTTTTATTCGACAGCACCTAGCAGCTTTGATATAAGCAGACACTAGATTCATCTGGGGGTATATTTATAATACAATATTAATCTTAATCATTATCTTTGAAATTCAGAGACAACATAAAATAAATGGTTATGTAGATTCTGTTAAATATTTCTAAACAAAAAGCATCAAAAATCAACTACTCTCTCGTACTCGACGTTCTTCATAGATATTTATTACTTCCTTCTACGAAGTAAAAGGGAAGTATTGTAATCGTGAAAAGTTTCAGGCAGCATATTCAACGAAAATATCCATTTTGATCGCATTCGAATGCAATTTAACGATGCTTTTGAGTGACATCTGTACGTAAAGACAGAATAAAAGATTCTTTTCCTCCCAAAAAATTATAAAACTGCTTTAAAATGAATTCTGAAGAGAATATTTCGTGGTGTTTGTACGTACGTACGTATCTCGTATAACTCAAAAACGAGTAGCCTCAGAACGTAGAAATTTTGTGTATAGGACTGCTATAACATGTAGATGTGCACCTCGTATTTTGGTTGCAATCGGTCGCACCAAACGTATATAAATATATTTATATATATATATCTGTTACCGTGAAAGACCGAAATTGGAGAATGTCGACATTCGCCAAATACGTCGGTGAAAGATCGAATATTTCTTTACATTATTGTACATTCGGACTCTCACCAGTGTATGTTGACGATCACAGATATGCTCTGGTGTAGGTCGAAAAGAGAGGAGTATATGTACACGCTGCCATTCCAAAAGGAGGTGTTCCACAAATAAATGCAGTTGTAAAAGCAAGGGCCTCTTGCGCAATTCAAAGTGACATAATAGTTTAAGTTGTTGCAATAAATAAGATTTAAATCACATAATTTTGTAAGTTTATAACTTCTATTATTTTCCTTTCTCATTTTGAATGTACTGTGTGTTTTAAGTTCTTATATTCTTAAGTTTTTATTCTGAATTTCAAGTGCATTTTTTCGCGAATGAATTACGGAGAAGGAAATATAATATTCTTATAAGTTCAACATTCACCATTAGTACATGGTGAATGTCGACATTCACCGGTATAAGTCAGAAATAAGAGTATTTGGAAAATATTTCGGACATACACCAAGCGACTATGTGAATGTTGACATTCACCGGTGAAAGTCGACATTCTCCAGATTTCGGTGTTTCACCGTAACATATCCACTCTGTTACTCGGCTCAGTGATCTCAGTTTCTTTACTCTTATATGTTTGTAAATTGTGCATTATTTGCTTTAAAATGATTGAATTATGTTATTCTTATCTTCCGGTTAAGGTTGTTATGCCTTTAGGAAATCTGCAAGCAATATTTTTAGAATTATCAACAATTTAAAAGCTGTTTAAGTGCGGTTAAGCCTAATTTTTAGCTAACATTGCTGAGATGTTTGTTTACATTTGAAATAGCAGAATAGTAAATTTGTTGCCAATCTAGATAGACTAAGCTTCGCAACAACAAAGATATCGCCTTCATTTATTATTGCAAATTAAATCATGCTTAATCCTTTCTGGAATTTTTTCGAGGAAATAAGTGTTTAAGATTTACTTCGTAATTTTTAATACAGGTATTTTGAGATTTTATGTATATTTGCCTTGTCGCGAAGGGAGAACTCAATTAATTGAATGAGAAATAATGAATCGTCTGTGAAAAGCTGTTTCTTTTTTGTTTTGTTTGCTTAATTTTTTTTTCCTCGTTCTAGATTTATTATAGTCTTTGAATAGAACATGTGGCAACGATTAGATAATTCTTCAAATGATATAAATTTTGTGCATTCTGAGTTATAATATGGATGAAATATAACGCCGTTAAGTGAACCTAGCGCCAGAGTTT
The DNA here is from genome assembly GCF_044657685.1 of Stegodyphus dumicola. Taxonomy (NCBI): domain Eukaryota; kingdom Metazoa; phylum Arthropoda; class Arachnida; order Araneae; family Eresidae; genus Stegodyphus; species Stegodyphus dumicola. The sequence continues at coordinate 46,282,963 of NC_140776.1, forward strand.
CGCTATGGTAAACAAATATAGTGAATTTTAAAGAGTACATTTACTCTATTGGGATTTATGCTCTATCGACGAAGTAGATTTAATTCAATCCCATACTTTTAATTGAAATGCAAGAAAAATGCATATACTTTAATATTTCGTACTAGGAAGTCACGTGGTATACACATCAGATTTCTTTTTAATTTTAATTCCAGTGTATCTGTGTATTCATATTGTTACGAAATGTACAGGCGCGTTAAGATGTTTTCCCCGCAAAGCAGTTTTAGGGTTGCCATAAAATGGCAAAGAAAGGCAGGGTTGCCCTATTTGGCGAGAAATTGCCCATTTGGCGACAAACTGGGCGATATGCCATGGACGGATGGAGAACCTTCTGGAACGAATTCTTACCGGTTTAGCCCAGAATGTTCTCGAACACAAGCCGAAAGCTATATAAACCCTGCTGGTTCGCAGATAGTTAGTATCGAGTGTGTGTTTCGTCTAGAGTGCGAGACAGTTAGTCTCGAGTTAGTCAATCGAGTTGACAGTCGGTCAGCGAGTACCGAGTGGGTCGTCGAGTGCACGGAAGAGTCTCGTAGTGTATCGCCGTTAGTGCATCGTCGAGTGAGCGTGTTGAGCTTCGGGAGCGACTGAACCGAAGAGTCGGGAGCTGTGCTCTATGTGTCGTCGAATGCATCGCAAGTTGTAGCGTGGAGAGTCTCGAGAGTACGTGGAGTTCCGAGGACGACCAAACAGTGTCGGGAGCTGTACTCTAGTGCTTTACTTTACTCTAGTCCAGCGTGTTTATAGCATGTCTTCGACGACTGTAAAAGTATTTTGGAACTGTCCTTATTAATATTGATAAATAAAGTATGTTTCGATACTTCATCAATTGTCGTCGTTATTCGCTCCAAATCCACGCAAACCCCGTACGAACGTGAAGGAAGAAAATAACGTAACAACTGGTGTCAGAAAAGAAAAACGCAACAATATTTTGATTAACTGAACGGTATTCGAAATTATTAATAAATAGCTGAAAATGTATACGAGCTGTAAGTAAAATCATCGGTCGATTGTTTTCAGAAGTTATTCAAACTTTCTTCGACATCTGCAGCAATCCGTTTTTCATTTTCTTCATTTGGTTTCAAATAAATTCGTTTTTAATGAGTAAAGAAGTTTAACGTTTCGATAGATAATAAGATAATTTTCGAAATTAATGAATACAACTGAAAAAGATACAGTAAATTTCGTTTCCTCAAATGTTTTCCTGCTACGAAAACATTTGAAATGTTGCAATAAGCCTTTAAGACAAGCTTTTAAGATGTTGTTCCAAAAACACTGAATTTTTTTCTAAAAAAGCAACGCATTTAAGTGGCCCAGGAGATATTTCAATTTGAGCCCTTCCCAAAACGTGTCATCGCTTGTGATAAAGCTTATACTAAGCGTCTTATACAGAAAGAGCTAAATAATCAAGTGAATAGCTCTCAAAAGATGAAGCAAGACAGAAGGGACTATGAAAAAGGTGATCGAAAATCAAAATAATATTGACTGTTTCCTTCGACTGTGGTATTTTGTGTGATAAATATCAGCTGGTCAAACTCTTAACGACGAATATTTATTAAGATTGTGTGGCGTTTGCTTGAAGGAATTCACAGAAAATGACCTGAAGTTTGAAGAAGCAACACGTGGATGCGGTTATGTATTCTTATGCACTTTTTGTAATATGATATATACCTTTTGTGTATTTATAACCTAAAATTCAAAGTATACGACTGTTCAAGCTTCGTTTTAATGATTTAGCACCATGCGAATTTTGCTATTTTGACAGCTAATTATGTCGTTTTGTGATCACCCTTTTGATTCTATTTATGCAAGAAAAACAAATTCGCTGAGAACCCTGAAAGAGATTCACAAAAGCGATTCTGGAACAAGTTAAAATGATTGAAAAAAACTTCCGCATAAGTACATTGCAAGTGGAGAGAATTACTTTGGAGGAGATGTAATAAATATACATCAATAAACTGAAATCCTATGTTCTGTGGAATTCACAATATCAAGCGCAATTGTTTTACTGTAGAATGAAATCAAACGTTCTTGAGGAATTTAAATGGCATTAGCTTGGACGTAAAAATGGCAGAAAAAATTCTAAAGTGCATTACAAACCTTTGTAGTTTTACTTTAGATAAGTTAACTAAAAGTTCTTCAAGACCAACAAGCCTTCAAGATCTTCAAGACCAACAAGCGAATTATTTCTCCGTCTGCAAAATTATGACACAGTCCTGAGAAGGCTTACAAATTGTATTAAAAGCTTGAACTTAATAAATGCATGTCTTGAGTTTATAAAATTAAATCTCTGCCCTTTCAGGAATTACATAACAGAAGCGAACTAAAACGCTTTACTGGTTAAATGCAGGATACTACAATATAAATGGCTTAACTAAATTCTAAGCATGCGATTTATTTCGACTTGAAAATTGTCTAATTTCAGATAACTGACGTAGCAGAACTGGGGAAGATAGTAGTACTGCGACAAGCGCCACTGTCAAAAGCTCTCTCTCTAAAAAAACAGACTTAAAACTGTTAAATTATTTCCATTCTGGTGAAACCTAACCAAAATGAGTAATGATAGTATAGTTTCAGTTCATAAGGAAATAGGTTAAATAACATAAATCTATTCTACTACACTTTTTCTGAAATTTTACAGTAATGCCAGTTTACGACTCCGATCGTTCGAGACGCAGCACTTGAACTAGTTTTAAAAATGGTTAAACCGTTCTTAGTTACAGCTAACTAATTAAAAAAATTCCTGTTATGATTTTAATTCTGAGCAGTTTTTGTATACGAAAGATGACTCACAAATTTAATTTTTAGTTCATTTGTCTAACAGGTGAATTAGGCGGACAGAAACAAACGCTTGGTGAGGGATGAGTTACACACCTTCTGATACTTAATGCTCGAAAGAAGTACATTAAAGAGAGCGCGAATATGCATTTAATTAAGATGTCATCTGGACTTGTAGAATAAAAGGTCAAATAATATCGGAAAGAGACCTTTTTGCAAGATCAGGGAACCACGCAACGTAATTTAACCCAAAAGAAAAATCAGTCAGCTTAAAATTATATTTTATAAATAACTAAGAATGGAATAATGCACGTAAAATTCAAACTTAAATAAAAGAAACAGGGGGAATTGAATATCATCTATATATGTAGCGAATAACAGAATGAATTAATAATACTAACAGCCTTATTTATTATAATGCTAGCAACAGTGTAATGTTTCAGCCTATTATTTACAGCTAAATGTGGGGACCTTGAGAACGGGTAGGTGAATAATCGCTTTAGTTCATTAGACAGAGAACAGAACTCAGGAAGGGTTTATACCTTTTATTTCTCAAAATAAGAATTTAACAGTTGACTTCTTCTAACTCCATCTTGGGTTTGAACTCAGGAATACTAAGAAATAAAACTTAAGTAAACCTAACTAAAATGATATAGTCGAAGCTATCAAGATTCTACAGGAGTTGGCCCCTAAACGCTATCTAAACGGCGAAGCTATCAAGGGCCTAAAATACGGCCGAGCGTAGAAATTTAGAGAGAGTAGCCTAAAATGCGAAAGCGCGCTGGTCAGAATCTCTGTCTCTCTAACGAAGTCAGTAGAACTTCAATGTTAAATACTTTCTCCTCCTTTATTTGCATTTAACCGTGATTCTGAAAACACGTTCTGGCAGGAAATTGTAAACTGAAATTAGGAGAGATAGGACAGTGGCTTTAACTAAAAATAACCGTTAGCAACTTAGGATAAACCTTACAACAGTAATTTTAAAATTAGCAATAACGACAATATTAATCCTGACAAAATAAATTAACGCCTTCAATAGTTGCAATATTATTAACAAAACCATTCTACACTGGTGTGCAAAACTTAAGCAACAGCAGGGGTTTTTTTTTGCCATAACTCCACAAGAAACCAACTGAGAGACATGAAATGCAGAAATGAAGGAGGGTATTATGTACTTAAGGGATGACGAAAGCATCGGAGCTGAAAAAGGAATACAATGCATACTGTATAGAATCAAACAAAAACAAGCTTTATTGAACGCATAGTATCGTGACTCATGATTGTTTATCCAAGAGGAAGAACAACAAGCAGATGTTTCTTAATATGGGATATGCCCTCCCCTCACTGCAATGGTTGCTTCGCACCGTCTCCGCATACTCAGACTCAGCTAGTTCAACATTTCTTGCGGTAGGAGTACCCATTCCTCAATCAGCATCTGTTTGAGTTGTTGGGTGTTCCCCGGAGGATGTAAGCGTGCTGCAATGCGTCTCCCTAAATCATCCCACACATGTTCGATGGGATTTAAATCTGGGAGTACGCTGGCCAATCCATTCGAGTGATATCTTCACTTTTCAGTAGCTCCTCAACAGCAAGCGTTCGATGTGGCCATGCATTGTTATCCATAAAAATTAAGTCTGGGCCAATGGCACCTCGGAACAGACGCACATGAGGAAGGAGTACCTCCTCACAATAGCGATCCTCGGTTACAGACCCTCTGTCGAAAACGTGGAGCTCAGTTCGCCCGTTCAGCATAATGCCTCCCCAGACAAGAACTCCAGGACCACCGCTACGGTGTCTTTCCTTGATGTTACTGGGATAAAACCGAGTCTCGACCTCTCTCCAAATCAAAATTCGTTGACAATCGCTTCTGGTACTGAATCGACTCTCATCCGTAAAGAGGACACGACTCCATTGATTAGTTGTCCAGTTTTTGTGCTTTCTGCACCACTGTAAACGGTGGCGTCGGTGACCAACTTTCAACGGGAGGCAGCGTTCAGGACGGCGGGCGAATAGGCCCCTTTTGTGAAGGCGTCTGGCCACAGTAAACCTCGACACTTATCGCCCCGTTGCTGTACAGAGTTGCTGAGCAATGGCGCTTGCTGACTGCTGTCGGGCTCTTTTCGCCTGCAGGATGATATATCGGTCATCCCCTGCAGGTGTCGTCCTCGGGCGCCACCACCAACCCTTATAACAGCTGTACCTGTGGTTTGGAACGCTTTTCAAGCGCGCGAAACGGCACTTTTCTTGATTCCGAACTCTGCAGCTACACTGGTAACAGTACGCCCCTCCTCCAGCTTTCCGATCATTCTTCCACGTGTGAAGTCGTCCAGGTGATTTCTTCTAGCCATATTTCACGAATGACTCACTGGCACTTGCAGCGAATATGTTGAATTGCGTCTCCGTCCTTCCTTTTATTCTACTGTTGAGCTGCGCGCCCCGACATCACGCGTTTTGTGTACGCTCACGTCGCCTCTGAAGTTTCGTTCCTGATATTTGCATACGCATGACGTTCCTACTGACTTACGTGTTCATTGTACTGATCTCCAGATCTCCTTTTCTGCAATTTCATGGCTATCTGCTAAATTTTTACATTGTTGCTTATGTTTTGCACACCAGTTTATATAATAGCAATGAATGTAGTATTTAAAGTAAATAATAATCATAAAAGGAAAAAATACGAGCCCATCCTCATCACAGTGGGACCGTGTTATATTCTTTACGATCAGTAGGATCAATGCTTTTCAGATTTTACACAGAACTCGACGAGTCTTGCACGATGCTTTATGAGTCCAAAATTTTGCACATACTACTTCTGATTTCTTCAGATTAAACTCTCGTCAGTAGGCAGCTGAACATGTAATGTACTGCTTCTCCTCTTCCTCTTCAGAAAATTAAGCCTCTGTAATGTAAATCCATGAAGATATGCCGGGATCGGACATAAATGGTAAAACTCTATCATTTGAAAGCAAGCCCTTTAATGTTTCAGCAAAACATTTATTAGGTAGAAGCAGGTGCTTCTTCTTGTTACACTAACCGTTCTGATGACTCTTTTCTAAGAGATAACACATGCAAATGCTTTACAGGGACGTGTCCGGAGTTTGCAAACAATAGAAGGTACTCTTGAAGAATGCTTTATAGGTTCTGAGACACTTCACTAACTTCTAATTCAGTATGGGTTGAAATTCAGCTTTGTTCTTATAGACTGCAGTAGCAGCGATATTGTAAAAAAATTATCGGATGATGCACTACAATTTTGACATACTTTATTTCCGATATGCCAGAGAGTTTCTGGTTTACCTAGCTGTTAGACTTGAAATAATATGCAGCTCTTTTGGATTGTCGATTGTACCCAGATTGTACTCTGTGTTCGTTATAGGCACAGAAGGCATTGAGCTTTGACAGTATTTTAAACCTGTCTAAAAATTTTATTTCGATGAGTAAGTAACTAATTTGAAAAAAGAGTCAAACGGAGGTAGAATCAGACAATTGGCCAAGCAATTAATTTAACTGAGGATTTATTTGTCTGAAAAAGTATTCAAAGACTCATGGTCACTCGAAAACACCTAATGCAAAATAACTAACTAAATAAATAAATCTACAAAACATAAAGTGGATGTATACGTACTTGCACATTCAAACTCTCAAAGGATGGATACTGAAAACATTGGGCACAAAAATGTAATATTGATAAAATAAGGAGGCCAAGGAGCAAAGCTATCGATTCTCCCACAAGAATGAAATTCTTTGAAATGTAATAAATTATTTATCACTGAGCTAAATAAATAAATAAATCTACAAAACATAAAGTGGATGTATACGTACTTGCACATTCAAACTCTCAAAGGATGGATACTGAAAACATTGGGCACAAAAATGTAATATTGATAAAATAAGGAGGCCAAGGAGCAAAGCTATCGATTCTCCCACAAGAATGAAATTCTTTGAAATGTAATAAATTATTTATCACTGAGCTAAATAAATAAATAAATCTACAAAACATAAAGTGGATGTATACGTACTTGCACATTCAAACTCTCAAAGGATGGATACTGAAAACATTGGGCACAAAAATGTAATATTGATAAAATAAGGAGGCCAAGGAGCAAAGCTATCGATTCTCCCACAAGAATGAAATTCTTTGAAATGTAATAAATTATTTATCACTGAGCTATATCTCTAATAAGTGTAAATTCTAACTTCTGACGGCCAGGGTATCCAGACATGCTATAAATTCGCTATTATTCAGTTTTGCTGGATCCTTAGTGGAACAATTTATCTTTGTAGTTGGCAAACAACGACTTTCTTCCAATATTAGTTACTTTTTATAAATTTTTAATTTGAGTGCTTGAGAATTTTGGAATCAGCTTGTTCAGAAGCCAGTCAGTTCTCAGAAAAACTAATTAGTTCTTCTTTAACCAGCAACTTTAAATGAGAATTAAAGTTTACTGATAGGAAAATTTCATTTGCTGAACAAAACTTTGTAGAGACATTAGGTATTTTTTTGGAAGCAGGAATGATGAAAAATCAGCAACACTCTCGCCGGGAATCAAATGACGGATCTCTGGAATATGCGCCCAGCGTGCAGACCACCACACCTCGAAGGCATGCTAAGAAGATGGGAGAAATACCTTATATACTCCCCCTTTTAAAGAGCGACTGGCGTTTTTAGGGGACCCTGTCGCCAAATCCTGGATGTGGAGAATCATCATCCACCACCCTTTTAATTCGAGAGCCACTGTAGAGACATTAGATATGTTTTTGGAAGCAGGAAAGACGAAAAATGAGAAAGCCGTCGGGAATCGAACCTAGGATCTCTGGAATACGCGCCCAGCGCACAGACCACTACACCGCGAAGGCATGCTACGAAGGCGGGGAAATGCTTCATTAAAATATAACTTCATTAAAATTTATGAAGTACCTTAAGCTTTAAATTTTTAAATTAAAACTTTTCAAATAAAATTGTAATACAAATCCAAATAATGTTTGTTCCCAGCACATAAATTATTTACTTAAACAAAAAAGAAAAAAGACGCTACATTTTTTACTTGTTTTTTCCCTTCCTTTCCCACAGAAATATATTAATGTCCTTTTGATACCAAAGAAAATTCTTTGTTCTCTGATCACGATGCATTTTTGCATCAATCAGCTGTTCTACTTCACCTTCTTTTCGAATAGATTGCCAGGTCACGTTATTTTGCTACCGTCGTTTGGCAAGGTTTTCATAAAATATTCTTCTACCCATTCATAGAAGACATTTCTTTTATTTCTTCGAATGGCAGATAACTTGAAAGAACATTGAATTCTGGAGAGTATTTCTGTACTTTCTAACCCTGTATTTTCGATTAATAATTTTCCTTTTCATATTCAACTCTGGTCCCTTTCCCCACCATCGCAATAGCGATATTTCTAAAGTATAAGCGTGAGTTAAATTCAATGATATATTATCACACTTCAGAGAGACTACTTAAGAAATTTAATTTATTAAATCATGTGATAAAAAAAGACATGCTTTAATATTTCATTACTGATAACGCAATATTGTACTTTGTGCAGTAATGTTATTTGCATAAAATTTGATTGGGTTCTTTTCGTGCATTATTTCTGCGCTAATTTTTGACATAAATATTTATCTCGAACAAAATTTCATGAAACATTTTTCAAAATTCCACTATTAGTGACTACACTAATATTTGTCTTAAATGATATTTTAGAGGATGATGCGATAAATGCGTTTATTTCTATAAAAACGTATTCCTAAAATTTTAAATAAAAATCTCGCAATAAAAGTAAATAAAACTTATCGTCGAAAATGTTATCATATGATATATTGAGATCCACATACATAGTGTTCAGTATGAGTTTTAATTTTTCGAATTATTTGGCCCTTGAACTGCCCAACTAATTTAAAATAAGAAGGTTCAGTGAGCTTCGAATAATTTATTCTGAAGAAGTGAAGGCATAATATCGTTTGCCTTCCAAAATCTATCGTTTATCTTATATATGTATATATATATATAGTCATATCATCTATAGTTTTATATATATATATATATATATATATTTACTATATCATCTATAGTTATATATACATATATATATAAGTAATTGTGATTAAATTGAAAAGCTTATGACCTGCGTTAAAGCTGCAAAGTAATAAACCAATAATTTAATAAGAAAACGTTTCATATAGCATCTCCAAGGAACAGAAAGTCAACTAAAACAATGAATAAAAACATTTTTAGTCAGTATTTTAATTATTTTAAATAGTATTTTCAAAAACTTTATTGCTTTAAAATCATAAAAATCAGTAAAGAAAAATCCTCAATTCTCAAAATACCGAAATCAAAAATAAATTTTTTTAAAGTATTTTTTAAGTTTATATATACCGGTTGATTCTAAATTGCATTTACAAATTAAGAGGGGTGATATTACTCATCCAGATGAGCAATAATTACCATTGAACATAGGGTCGCATTCTACTCCGAGAGGCCAAAAAGAGGAATATGAGAATTCCAACCTGAATTGTGTTGGGAAAGCGAGTGAACGAGACCAAAAGTTGCGTAATTAATTTAGTGAAAAACTCACAGAGTGCACACAAAACGAATAAAACCGAAAACTTGGCGTTCGGGGGTTAATTAGAGCTCAGACTTTGATGGCAAACACTCAAATGCACATCTTTGTTTCTCAAGGTCTCAACCTCGCAAACGATTGCAACAGATTAATTATCTAATTAAGGGCTGAATTTTATCAACTAAGTCCAACTCAAGGTAGGTTTAACACTATCAAGGTAGCAGTTTTTTACCCTTCGCCATCTTCTATCCTGTCCTTCTGGATTTACTGCTCTGCGCTCATTCTACTTGAATCGCCCTTCTATGGGACACGAAGTTTTGACAGCGAGAACACAGCATGAACTTTTCATTCTAATCTTGGCATACAGTGGAAGTTGGAATTAGCTAATAATATTCAGCCCTTGATTAGATAATTAACATGTTGCAATCATTTGCGAGGTTGAGACATTGCGAACCAAAGATGTGCATTTGAGTGTTTGCCATCAAAGTCTGAGCTCTAATTAACACTCGAACGCCAAGATTTCGGCTTTATCCGTTTTGTGCACTCTCTGTGAGTTTTTCACTAAATTGATTGCGCTGCTTTTTGTCTCGTTCATTCGCTTTCCCAACACTGTTGGAATTCTAATATTCCTTTTCTGCCTCCCTCATTAGAATGCGACCCTATGTTCAATGGTATTAATTACTCATCTGGACGAATACTGTCAGTCCTCTTAATTCGTAAAATGATATATATCTTATATATATATATATATATATATATATATACACACAAGTATATAGTACCCTATCAAGTGATAGTTTTTTTTCAAGATTATTTGGCTAAACGGCAGTAGCAGAACTATCGGTTTTCTAAGCAATAACGAGGCTATTGGTAACAGCAATTAGAAAGAGGGTCGAACTTTGTGTCTATTAATACCTCTGTTCAAATGCTAAAAATTTGTATCTCTTGGGATTTATTTCAAACATTGCTCTTCCTTTTCGGGGTAAATTTTGGTTTCGCTTTTCTGGGTTTAAAAGTTCCTAGGACTGTAAAACTACTTTTCTAACACATTTATCACTAATGCAAAGAAAGCAACTCATAGGAAACTGTGACTTGCTGTTCAACTGTTTTCTGAATGCCATCCTAAAGCAGAGTTATTTTATTTTAGAGGCTCTGTGCCACCTAGTTAGTTAGTTACAAGTTAGTAGACATGCCAGTGTTAGTTTCATTTATAAATAATAAAATGTTAAAAACTTCATTTAACTAGTTTCATCTAAAGGCATTGAAACAAAAAGCGAGCATCATTGAAAAAAGCTTTTGATAGTCCTTAAATAAATCTTTGTGACCGTCCTTAAAACGAGGAATGACTAAACCTAGAATACCATATAGCATGTTCTAATATGCGAGACACATTTACGAAGCTTTAGGTTTTCTTTGCACATCTGCATACATTTCCTCGAATACTATTCTTGAGATTCACAGGTTCATTGAGCTTTAGATGCTTAGGCAGGAGTAGGTGATATGAATACTCTTTAATTTCTGCTAATACACGCTTGTATTGCTCAAAATCTTGTATTTAAAGGAATAAATTATTTCATCTTGAATAGGAGAAATTTAAGTGTTAGTTTTGTAATTTTTTTCGGGGACAGTACTCCCCTTTTTAAAGGGCGACTAGGGTTTTAGGGGACCTAGTCGCCAAATCCTGGGTGCGGAAAATCATCATCCACAACCCTTTTAGTTTGGGCGCCACTTGTAGAGTCATTAGGCATATTTTTGGAAGCAAGAATGTTGAAAAATTAGCAACCGCCTTCGCCGGGAATCGAACCACGGACCCCTGGAATACCGGCTCAACGTTCTGAACCACTACACCACGAAGGCACGAAAGGGAAGTGGGAGAAATACCTTATAACCCTTTATTTAAAAGCAACGTTTACAGAAATATTAAAACATATATTAGCATTTTTTTATCATACTGCTGACCTTAATTTTCGGCTATTAGTTTCTGTCAGGAAACTCAATGAAATCTTGAAAAAGTTAAAAATTAACACCATCTGCAAAGTCATTAAGATCAGAGCTATTGTAGAGGCGATCACATAACGGCCACGTTGCTGAATTTACCATATCCATACGGTGGAGACGTTTCTCCTAATAGTCATGGCCAATTCTGGGACGAAAATGTCCTCCCTCCACACTTTATGTTAGTATTATAGATGCTATAGTTTACATATTTTTCTGCTTCATTGAAGATGGAGATGGGAGTTTTCCAAATTATTTTCGCCGTTAATTGTTGTAACTAGCAGGTATTCATCCGCAATTCTTCGCAGGATATTGTTCCATATTTAATAAGAATTGTTTTGATAATAGTCATGGATTTATAATTGAATTTAGTATAGTATACAGGATGACTTTACAGGGTTCATTTTTAAGATAACTAATTTTTTGGCGTAATAAATAAAAATTCATTTCAATAATAATAAATTACTTGATATACAGAGGACTGTGATATGTCTACAGAAGTATCACAATAAATTTATCAGCTAAGAAGCATAGATTTGTTGCACATTTGGAGATTTCAAAAGGATTTCTTGCAGGTCCATATTCTTAGAAGGAGCCAATGCCATTTCGGAAAATTTTCTATTTGTTTTTGATACAGAGTTTGTTTAAATACACGATAAAGCATCAGCTACAATATTTTCCGAGCCGTAAACATGCCCTACATCTATTGAAAGATGTGATATAAAGTCTAAATTTCTAAGCTGCTTAGGGTAACATTTATCAGGTTTCTGCTTGAAAGAAGTTTATGATCTGTGAATATAATGAAATGTAGATATTTCAGCATGTATAGAAAGCGTTGAATACCTGTATGTCATTACATGCACCATAAATATTAATGTGAATTTTGTGCTGTTATTATGGTTAACCATACTTTTATATTTAAGTATTTTGCATTTTATTTTGGGATTTATTTTGGAAATTGGTATGCCCATATTATTGACTGAAACAAATTTACTTTAAGAGTACATATATATTTTTTAATTTAAATTATTTCTTAAATTATAAGAAAGATTTTTCACAATTCACGTTTGAGTAAATTTTATGTTCGCTAAAAGTTTCTCCTTTGTTTTTAATTCGTGGAAACCAGATTATTTTACAAATGCTGGATTTCAAAGTTTACCATTTTATAAATACAAACGAAATCACATTTTTAAATCATTTATTCGATCAAAATATGCAACGATTAAATAAAACGAACATTTATGTGTTTTCGACTTAAAATATTAATTACTACATTTCAGGGAGCATTTTGTAATTTTTTTCAAATTTCAAACTTTACCATAAAATTATGCGTCATTTTACTTTTAGTTATATGCCGTTTTTTATTTATATCGCATAAATATGGAAACACGTATAAAATCTTCACAGCACAAGGTAGTTTATTAGCCTTTTAGAAATACAAATTAACTTTCCGAAATTTTGCAACCTTTTATATGCCACTGAAGAAAATAAAGTGATGATTCATGTCTATACGAGAAAACACATTCTCACTAGGTTGATTTTATTGATTATAGAATCTTCGTCCGTTTAATTTAAGCGACAGTTTTTCTATAAAACTAATGTTCACTCCTTACAAAAATAAGAAAAGTAGTAACATAACATTAAGAAAACGTCCGTAAACAGTACTTATGTAACTGTTCAAAAAACAAAATTCCAATTCAGTACCTAATCGATTCTGCTTTATTTATAATTTACAAAAGAATCCAGTAGAGTTTATTGGAAATCGAAGAGAAAGACCTACATCTGTTTCTCAAATTCTGAAATCTTGTACGTAGGAAGAAAGATCATCCTTGAAAGAGAGTTATGATTGATGCTAAAACATTTTTTTTTTCAATTTTGAAAAGTGTATTCAAGAAAATGCATTCCCTTTGAGCAATGTTTTTTCATTGGACCTCTTTTCTTCAAATTTGAAACTCAATGAAAATCTATGAAACCCATTAAACTACTTAATGTATTTTTAATCTCTTTTATATTCATGCATTTCTAAAGAAGATGCAATAAATAGCTTAAAAAACATAAAAAGTAAACATAACAGATTTATTTTTATAATCAGTTAAAATTCAATTGATGATTGCACAGTTTTCTCGAAGCAAATAGAAATTTACTGAAGATAATATCAATCTAATATGAAATTTTATTTACTATTAAAACGATTATGAACAGCAAGAATACTAAATATTTGAAATACCATTGCAAATTGCTAGTCTTATATAGGTTTTAATACTAAGTGATGTAAATTTAGTCCCCCTTTTTATTTTATTTTCATATGCACTAATTTGAACCAGATAATTTTAAATAAAAAGTCTTTTTTTAATATAATTTCTTAGAAAAAAGTACTTTCCCCATACTTAAATTAAATGCGAATGACACATAATATGGGAAATATGAATAAATTTAAAAGCATTTATACACACAAGTACCACTCTTTAGGGCTTTGATTTAACCCATTGCAACTTATGCAGTGGATATGCGTTAAAGATGTAAAATGTAAAAAATCATTTTCAGATCAGAAAAATTGTCTATTGATTTACATTCACTTTAATAAAAATATTTTGAAGCCTGTTGAATGGAACCTTAATCTGGGATCCAACCTTACATGGAAGCAATTTCAGCGTTATGAGAACTTTCAGTTTTTGTAACGTAGTGCGGTTAGTTCTGAGAATAACCATTGCTAGTATATCAATTTTAGCATATTTATAAATTATTTCATTCCATAGATCCAATGACTTATCAAAGATAACTCTTATCATCTTATTCTACAAATTTCAGTGTTCTTAATGAATGAGAAACTTCTGTCTGCCTTCTCGCTTTCCACAGTAGTAGTGGATGTACCGTCTTCCAGGAAAATATTGTCTTGTTCTCTATTCTGTTAGTTGCTCCTATTTTCATTGGGACATAAATATTCATCAAAGCATTGCTTGCTTTATTGGCTGTTGGTTGGCTTTAGTTCATCGCTTGTTTCTGAAAGTTAATTTCATAAAAAGCAGAGTGTTTACGCTATTCATGCTATATTTGGAAATTCCTGGAAGTAAATTAAACTCAGAGCATTTTGCCTATTTAAATTTCCAGAAAATGAATTTCTGGAAATTTCTTTTATTATCAAGTACAACTTTATTTTCGAATACTCATTTCTTAATGATTAAATAATTCTAAATCATTATCTAATTTTTTGGATGCAAATATGTTTTACGATATCGGTAACACTGAGCTACTGAGCTATTGTTATTTTATATTAATATCAGACTGGAAATGAAGTTAGTTTAATAAGTTGTGAGTAAATTCTATGAGGTAACGCTCTTTGAATAAAATAATTTTGTTTTTCATGCAAGATTATATTAACACGTACAAAAGTATTTAAAACGGAACAACTGCGCAAATTCAATACTGATCTAGTTTAATATAGCATTTTTACATCAACATATTTTATTATATAAATTATCATCTCAAATTCAAAGATTCTGCCTTTAAGTGAGTTTCGAGTATACGTTGGTTTGTTTGGTTTTGGTAGATTATGGCAAAGCACACTAGGGCTAATGCCTAATGGGAGGGATGCCTTCGTGGAGCCCTTTCTAAGAAACACTGGATCGTATACACGTTACACGTGGGGAAAACCACGAAAATACCCATGCATCCGCACTGGGTTCCGCACTGGGTTCGATGCTTGGAATCGAACCCAGTGCGGAACTACTAGTGTTCAGCGATTTTACAGTTAGGCCGCTGGTGAGCACGTTTTCAGTATCTCCAGTTTTTTTATATTAATATTTTTACAGTACCTTTAGCTGAAAATTATTTGTAGTTCAAATTACATATACACCGTGTTGACTTTCCTCAAGAACAGGGTAATGCCTATCTAAATAAGATGATTTGTGCATTAAACAGTTTTGTAAACTACTCAAGAGTAATTGTTTATTAAAGTAATTTGGAAGCAGAACAAGGTATTTAGAGCTCTGAGTAGAGTTAATTTAACTGTCGGGATTATTGGGGTAATGATGTGGAACATATCTAAAATGCCAATAGAAGATAGCTTTACATGATACATTACAGCAAATCATCTTTAACTCAAACAGCTTTACGTGCATAAACTTCTGCAAATCGTCATATATGTTAATTAAAGTGTTAAAGAGCGTGTGTGAAGGTAATCTAAATGATTCTAAGAATTCGACGCTTTTAGCAGTTGTGAGGTTTCAGTCGTGTATTACAACACAGCAGCTATAAAATAGTTTTATTGCAACGTATATTATAAAAAAATTAGCTAAATAAATTAAAAATTATAAAAATTAACTTCAGGATTTTGAATCTAGTATATTACCATTGTTTAATACTGCAAGAATTATACAAGAGCTAGTAAGCACAACAGCATTCTAATACGCTGTGAAAAAGACTTAATATAATTGCAGTTTGAGTTTTACTGTACGAAGGATTGCATACTATGCTTACTGTGATATCTATCATTATCTCTATCTCTAGATATAGCAAACCTGGCTTGTGAAATATTTTAACGTATGGTGTCATCGACCTGTTCTGCTTGAAATTATATAGTAAAGTGTGACTGTTTATCAAAATTAAAAATAATAATTGGAAAAAAATGATCGTTGATTAAAGTTTTCAACTGATATCTAGAGCTGTAATTATTCACGTTAATAATCTGCAATTGAGCAAAGAGTTGGACACAGGTTAGAGCATAAAATAAGCAAATTATGTGATTGACAACGTATTGCGCAATGTATACATATTGGAATACAAGTGTGTAGTAGTTTAAAGTTTATGTAGAATCTGAGAGTAATCAATATTCATCTGCTAATGAATCAAATGCATCATTCAAGTAGGAGGCTTAATTGCGGAACCCTGGCGGAAGACGGTAGACACAGATGGAGGTCGTTCTGTAGGGTTTTATTTATTTGCAATAGTTATTATAATTCGATGATATTTACTGTCTTTTCTTATTCCTCTCGCGTATCCTCACCAGGTTATAAATTAGCTAGAATAAACACGTGCACTTAAATTGATGTAGCAAAACATTTAGTTAGAAAGTGGTCTCGCTATTGCGAGCGATTTCTTCCAGCTGTTAACCTTGAATTTCGGCTTCGCATTCATGCCGCCGAATTAATATCCTGCTGGTATATATTCTGTTTGATCAAATTTCATTCTGTAGTCTTGTACTACTCTTACCTTTAAATTTAGTTTTACTTAGCATTTAAGTTCTCTTCACAAATCGTCGGTGTTTGAATGCACGTAAGTCCATGCCGTCTGTGAACTATACTGTGCTCAATAAAAGGGTCTTTTACGCCATTCCCCTGTTTGTGTTCATCCTCAAGCCTATGCGGGAAGTCGCATACTTGGTAGATATACTTATATTTTATGACAGCGAAAAGAACTAGGTCCCACAATCCCAAATATGAAATCTTTCAAAATGTCATTCAAAAATTTAGAACCGTTTTCTAAGCAGTCATTCCTTAGAAAATAGCTTGGTGAAGGGACGAAAAGCACCAAATGCAGCGGAAAATTATTTTTTGTCTTTGCCAGTTTGAAGAATCCGGGAAGCGACCATAACATAATTGGCTTTGTCTTTAATCTGGCACAGGAACTCAAATCAGTCGTATCAAATATTCCTTCAACTGGTGAATAAGACCTCTTTGAAGTTTCTACTTTAATCGAAGCTCGTTGAATTTATGTAATGAACCTAACTCTGTTCCTCATTCTCTTATGTTTTTATTCTTCGAATCTTAAAAATGATTTATTTTGCGACAGACGCCATTACATGTCCCCTGCGGCATCTTGCAGAGATCGAATGATTATCTACTTTTTAAAGATTATACTCATAAATAAGTTACAATTTGCATGCATGTATTCATTGGAGAGATCTGTGTCTGCATTCCTACAGCAAAATGAATTTTGAATCAGAAAGCTTCTGGATTACGAATATTTTTAGGAACTTATTAATATGAAATTTCTTTTTTATTATTTTATTATAAAAAATCTCTGAGGATATTCTCCTTAACACCACACTGCTTGATTTCCGAAACTAACTTGACGCTGAAATGTCAAAAATGCAAAAATATGCAACGTTATTCTAGTTATCTCTGTCTTTTTTGTGATGTAGATCTTGACATTTAATTTAATGCACCGTTGGGGAGAAGTCTAATTTTCTCTGAGGAGGATATATATCATTCTAAAATATCTATCAAAACCAGATTTTGCTTTAAATACTCTTGAGGAAGTTAGAAACGGAGCACATACTACGCATGAGCAAGTCACAAAGATCGCTCTAGCTTGTACTCGTATTTACTAATAAAGGTTAACCATTTTAATTTAATTGGATTGTTCAATTAGGATATTTTTAATTTAGAGGGCATGAAAGTCTCTATTTGTTAAATTTTAAATATTCAGAAAACTTACGCTAATGCCTATTTAATCTTGAAAACAGAAAGAGCGTGTAGTGTAGTTATTCACATTGTGCCAGGATGGCTATTTCATTGCCTTTTTCATTTTGAGTCATGTGGCTTAATGTTACCGTAAAACATGTATCATTTTGTTTTAGTCTGAGAATTTTAATATGCTTGCGTTTAGTATTTTAAAAGATTTAATTCTTCGGTTGGTACAGAAAATAATCGGGTTTATTGTAGCACATGCCATGAGTATAACGGAAGTACCCAGTAATATCATAGTTGGAACCGTTAAATAAAGTAAATTTTCACTAGTCTTATGTGTGCAGAAACCGGGAAACATAAAATAAATCAACCATTCCTTAAACGGCATCCGAAGCACAGATATTCCAGTTACTAGCTGGACATACTAACCACTTACACCACAAGAGCACGTCCTGGAAAACGCGATAATTCCTTATGTTCTCCTCCACTTGCAGTGGAACGGAATTTATTTTTGTCCGCGGCATCTGGATTATGGCAAAGCATTCTAGGACTACTTGCCTACCGCAAGGCTCTTGCAAGAAAAGAAATCCATCGAAATGAAGATAACCAAAACTGAGGTTTCCGAAGAGAAAGCAGTTTAAATTGCTAGAAACTTGTGCACTGTTTGACATTATTTTCTTCAAGGCATTATCATTCCATATGATGGGTTGCTGTATCAGGTTCAATGTTCCTTCTAACCTTCTTCGGGAACATACAAGGACCTGACTCGGAACAGAGAGCTTACTAAAGCTATGTTCACTAATTGTGGTAAGTAGACAGGATACAGACGAAGGGTATACAAAACCCTTTATTTTTCTCTATATACAATAACTTCCGTACTTCGGAATACAATGACCCGCCACTCGGGGTCTAACGTAAAAGTATAAAAATAAAACTAAACTCTAATTTAACTTTAGAATAATACACGTGGAAGATTGGCCCTATAATAACAGGAAGCGTATGTAGCACAGAGACTGTGAACACTACAATACGTTTAATTTATCAAGAGGATTAAAACCTCTGGCCTGGAAGGCAAATAGCAACTGCGTAACTTCTAAGGTAAGCGGCCTGCTTCGAACTCACTGCTTCCTCTCTCTCTTGCTTGTCAAAAAGCCACAACTTAAGTACTTGGCGTTCGCCAGACAAACTTTGCATAAAAACCTTCACGCTTATAATTCTGGCCGGAAGTAGAAAATAAGAAGTGATAGTAAAGATTTAAAATAAAATAAACGTTAGTAAAACTTAAGATCCTTACATACTTCCCGCCAGAGTTAATTAGTTTGAAACTGAGGTCTAAAACGACCTCGTTGAAAACTTTTAGCTCTAGAATCTAACGCGAGGCCAACCTTTTACAAACATAACTTCGTTAGAAACTAGACAATTTAAAAGAAAGAAATTTGTTACAATAGCAGCTCCCAGGATATACAACAATCTTTTTTTCATCTGTACTGCATCTAAACAGGAGCTTTATTCAATTCTGGTTACTTCCAGAGATCTGGAAGGAAAACTAGTTTAATGAAATGTTACACAATGACATGGCAAGTAACATATACAATATACTTCTCTTAACATTCTTATTTCATTCATGACTATTTTAATTATCTCTCCCCGTGCTCTCTGACATGTGTTGTAAAAGAACACCAAACACGAATGTGTTTCTGTCTACGTGTGCCACACTTCCTCCTACAATCAAAACACTAACGTGTTAAAATTCAACATAACGAGACCTCTTAACACTCCCTACTTTCAACTCTAAACCCTGAGGTACTATTCTAAAAGTGGCTAACTCTAAAGTGTAGCGTCAGAGAGCCTAACTACATCATTCAACCTTTACCACATATTCGCCATGATTTAATCTTTACAGTCACACGAATAACAAATTTTTAACATTACTTTCACTTTTACCATATCACAGTATTTCTTAACATTTAAAATAACAGTTCACATGTATATAAGAACATATCAACATGCCGTTAATTTTACACATTTGAAAACATACATTAGTAGTACATTGTTAACTTCTATTCTTTTCAAAGCAAGTGCCAATTCTTTCTACATTGAAATAACACTACATTTCAAAAAGTCTTTCAGACTAAAACTTCTTTCTTGCTAGAATGTTTTAAATAAAATTTATAGAATAACTTTTTACAATATTTAAGTCTTTACACAACGCTATTATACATCAACTTTAGTTTTACGCACGAGTAATTTAAAAACATAATACGAAAATCGGTCACAACTCATTTCTCGCCCTTTTGGCGATAAAGGTAAACCTCGCATGAGGTAAAACTTCTTGAAATCTGCCACTTGCAGTAAGAATGAAAGATTAACTTAAGTTTGCAAAGTAACATAAAATTTTACTTATCTTTGTAATATTCGGACATCCTTTTCTGGGCCCAGTCTTTAAAGGTACTGCAGATAGTAGCTTGATTTATCCTCCTTCTTGTACGGGCTCGCCCTTCAGTGCTTTCCTCTGGAAGCTTCCGTTTTTCACCAGTTCGGCCACCCTTGAACACCTTCCTTTTCTCCTCTGCTTGTGGTCTTGGCCGTTTGAAGGCAGCTGGTCTTGGCGGAACCGGGAAACTTCTGTCGTGATCCTGCTTCGACCTCGTTGTTGGCCATTCAAATTTTTCTTGTACTTTTTCCTCCGCCGCTGATGGCCCTTCCGCAGTTCGGCGACTTTTGCTGCGGAGAGTTCTGTCGGATGAGTAGATGTTCCGTTTTAGAGCCGGGTTATAGTTGCCGTCATTTCTCCTGGTTCTCTTCACATACGTCGTCCTTCTCCCTTCTTCATTCTGGGGGTGTTCGTGAACTCTGTTTTCTGGACGGTGGAACGGCTTCTTTTTCTTGCTACCTTCAATTTTTCCGCGGGGAAATTTTCTTTTCACTTGCTCCTGTCTCTCATTGGCTTGCCCTTGTACTTGTCGTTTTTCCACCTCTGGAGCTTGTGCCTGCGGTGTCTGCTGCAAAAGATCTTTAAAAATTTTCATTTTATTACGATCATAGTAGGGTTTGATTTGATCAATGTTTGCGGAGCAGATTTCACCATTTCTGGCTTTTAACACTACTACAGCGTGAGTTATTTTTTCTATAACATATGGTCCTTCAAATCGTGGAAAAAATTTGGCAGTTTTATCTTCTGGTGCTGAAGAAAGTGAATGCTTAATTTTTAAAACTTCATCCCCTACTTTATAAGTTACTCCCCGTCGTTTCAAATCATAATATAACTTCTGTTTTCTTTGTGCTACTTCCGTATTCTTTTTTGCTTCTTTTATTAGTTTTTCTATATCACCCATTTTAAATTCTGACTCTCTTTGTTGCACATAAAATAATTTATCTAACGGTGTTATATTCTTTCTGCCTAGAAATAACTCAGCAGGAGTTTTGCCCGTTGTATCATGTTTTGCGGTCCTAAGGGCGAAAGCAAATTCATTGACATAGTTATCCCAGCTTTTATGAAAATTTTTAACATAACTACGGATAATTTTCACTATATTTCTGTTGACCCGTTCCGCTATATTTGATTGCGGCCGATACGGGACCATTTTTAAATGACGTATGCCCAGTTTTTGGCACATGTCTTCAAATATATTACTTACAAATTGAGGACCATTATCCGATATAACTTTTAGGGGCGCCCCGTATTTTAAAATATATTTATTTAAAATAGAATCAGTAACAAAATGCAAGAAAAGAAGGATATGAACAGAGTGAGGAAGCGTGTTTATTATGCTTAGTACAGCAGTAACCAAGAAATAAGAACAAATTCAGACAAAGATCATCATCAAAGGTCATCGAAATTACGACTTCAGACCTTGATGCAGCCTCGCATCTCTGGTGCATGAATGATCTGATGTTCTGGAAAATACTGGGTGTGTCCCAATTTCTCTAGCAGCTGCCACGATGCATGCAACAAGTTCCTTAGCATTGTTAACAGAGTTTTGTACATTCTTGTCTTGACATACCCCTAAGAGGAAATAGTCAGTGCAAGTGAGGTCTGATGATCTTGCAGGCCAGTGCAATGTACCACTCTTGCTAATCCAATGTTGAGGATACGTAGCATTCATATGGAGACACTCTTCAAGGCTAAAAGGTGAGGGAGGGCTCATAATGCTGAAACTATACGGCAGAATTCATTACAGCAGATACATGTTCATCATATAATAGCTGCAGCAATACTTACTGAAGAAAGATGAGATAATTTGTACCTGTCAGACATTGGGAAGGAGCAAAATCATCTTCATCCAGTGGTGGCTTGGCAAATGCGGTCAAGAGCAGGAGACTGACGTTAATTACGGAAGCGGAAAGTAAACGGCTGTGTCAGGGATCATAAGGGGAGATATATTTTAAAAAAAGTGTTTTTAGGTCTCATTCAGTACCAGTATATCAGAAATAAATGATGTACATGGTATCAGAATGGAGACAAATTACATAAGATACGAAAAGTTATATTTATTTGTTCTTTAACATTTCATTATTACATTGTTTTTGTTCAGGAATTTCCTTCCACCCCTCTGAGCAATACATACATGTATGTCGGATGAAAAGCACTGCTATAAACAAATAATCCAACCCAATTCCAGTTGAACAGCGCTTATTAATACTAATTGTTTACGGAAAGCATCCTAGTTTTTGAACAGCTTCGTATCATCTACCATAAAATTAATTAATTAATCATCTTAAGAATGATTTTGTGTTGAATATGGAAAAACATATGAGGGTTGGCTAGGCATGATTTCATGGAGAATTTTCTAAGGAAAATGGGCTCATATTTACATACCTTAAGGAAATCCACGGAAATGCTTACACAAAGTGGTACGTTGCAGTAGGGTTCCTTCAATCCATCTGTTAAATTTGCATCTAATTGTCAAGTGCTAAATTTTTTTGGCTAGTTTATACATTCAAAGGAAAATACAAGTTACTCACTGAACTTCGCATGTTAGTCTGAATAACCTTCAAACCCGATGAACAGTATATTTCTGTGACAAGGCGAGCTTTCTGACTGTACAATCTGTTTCACATTTAGCGAGCTTGTGCAGAATAAGTTTATTCGCTATTTTATGTAATTTCTGGAATATTTTGTAATTCTTTTATTTTTTTCATTTAAATTTTATTTTTTTAAAGATAATTTCTTTTATTCACAAATATTTATATTTTCTATTTTTCTAATAAGTGAAACATTTAATTAGATTCTGATATTTTGTTTTCATAAGATAAAGTACGAAACCTTTGTTAAAATTTTCATTGCTCACTGTAGTTCAGTGACTGTATTTTAATGTGCTATTTTATTCGCAAGTCCATTCATCAGATTTGAAACTTGGAAATGAATTAACAAATCGATCTTTCCATTCAATTGGTTCTATCGACTTGAATACAGTGAGCCTGAGTAAACGGGAAGTATCTTTCGTAAATATAAAAACCATTATAAGCGCATTTCTAAATAATAATTTTGACAGCTGTTTGATGCTGCTTTCAAAAGATTTCGAAGATTAATTATAAATATAAATATATATACTGAAAATTACGAAGAGAATAACACATACTTACCTGTTATTACGAGAATAAGTATTTCTAATGTATGCAATAGGGCAATTTATTTACTGTATCGATTTATTACTTATTGTAATGGATTGGAATATTTGAATATGAATTAGCTGAATATTTAAGAAAAATATTATTACTGCGAGAATAGGGGAAAAAAACATTTTTTGAATATTTACTTTCTTATAGAATGCAGATGAATTCATTTTTACTCAACGAAAATCAAAATTTAGTAGCTAATTAATCTGTCCTGTATCGAGCACTTTAGTTCAGTGATCCGTATTAATGTGCGCTTTTTTTAAAAAAAATTTAAATGCTTCAAGAATAATTAGAAAAGGGCATAATTCTCTTCTTACCCTTAAATTTATCAGGTTCAATGTTCCTTCTAACCTTCTTCGGGAACATACACGGACCTGACTCGGAACAGAGAGCTTACTAAAGCTATGTTCACTAATTGTGGTAAGTAGACAGGATACAGACGAAGGGTATACAAAACCCTTTATTTTTCTCTATATACTATAACATCCGTACTTTGGAATACACTGACCCACCACTCGGGGTCTAACGTAAAATTCTAAAAAATAAAACTAAACTCTAATTTAACTTTAGAATAATACACGTGGAAGATTGGCCTTATAATAACAGGAAGCGTATGTAGCACAGAGACTGTGAACACTACAATACGTTTAATTTATCAAGAGGATTAAAACCTCTGGCCTGGAAGGCGAACAGCAACTGCGTAACTTCTAAGGTAAGCGGCCTGCGTTGACTTACTGCTTCCTCTCTCTCGCTTGGCAAAAAGGCCACACTTAAATACTTGGCGTTCGGCAGACAAACTTTGCATAAAAACCTTCACGCTTATAATTCTGGCCGGAAGTAGAAAATAAGAAGTGATAGTAAAGATTTAAAATAAAATAAACGTTAGTAAAACTTAAGATCCTTACATACTTCCCGCCAGAGTTAATTAGTTTGAAACTGAGGTCTAAAACGACCTCGTTGAAAACTTTTAGCTCTAGAATCTAACGCGAGGCCAACCTTTTACAAACATAACTTCGTTAGAAACTAGACAATTTAAAAGAAAGAAATTTGTTACAATAGCAGCTCCCAGGATATACAACAATCTTTTTTTCATCTGTACTGCATCTAAACAGGAGCTTTATTCAATTCTGGTTACTTCCAGAGATCTGGAAGGAAAACTAGTTTAATGAAATGTTACACAATGACATGGCAAGTAACATATACAATATACTTCTCTTAACATTCTTATTTCATTCATGACTATTTTAATTATCTCTCCCCGTGCTCTCTGACATGTGTTGTAAAAGAACACCAAACACGAATGTGTTTCTGTCTACGTGTGCCACACTTCCTCCTACAATCAAAACACTAACGTGTTAAAATTCAACATAACGAGACCTCTTAACACTCCCTACTTTCAACTCTAAACCCTGAGGTACTATTCTAAAAGTGGCTAACTCTAAAGTGTAGCGTCAGAGAGCCTAACTACATCATTCAACCTTTACCACATATTCGCCATGATTTAACTTATACAGTCACACGAATAACAAATTTTTAACATTACTTTCACTTTTACCATATCACAGTATTTCTTAACATTTAAAATAACAGTTCACATGTATATAAGAACATATCAACATGCCGTTAATTTTACACATTTGAAAACATACATTAGTAGTACATTGTTAACTTCTATTCTTTTCAAAGCAAGTGCCAATTCTTTCTACATTGAAATAACACTACATTTCAAAAAGTCTTTCAGACTAAAACTTCTTTCTTGCTAGAATGTTTTAAATAAAATTTATAGAATAACTTTTTACAATATTTAAGTCTTTACACAACGCTATTTTAACGCGTTTTAAGGGATCAATTTCGGTCCATTTACTAAAATGATCAACCATAACAAGGAGATAGCGACTTTTATTTAACTGACTTTTTGGGAAAGGGCCCAATAAATCGATGCCAATTATTTCATTTGGAAATTCGGATTTAATACTATTTAGAAACCCGGCCGGGCGGAAATTAATATAATTAACTGCTTGACATGTTGGGCAGGACTGGACATACGCCCTTGTTAACTTTTGCAGTTCAGGAAAGTAGACTGCCTCGCGTACGCGTTGGATAGTTTTTCGAATACCAGCATGAGAAGCTAAAGGGCTGTCATGGAGCTCCTGCAGGATATTTAATCTAAGACTAGCTGGGATAACAGGTCGAAATTCGTTGTTGGAATAAGTAGTTTTTGTATAGAATAATAGACCATCTATTAGTTCGTAATGGGCCGCCCTATTTCTTATCGCCACAATATCTTGGTGGCTAAAATTTTCAGGATCCTTCAAATACTCATAAATACTTCCAAACTCAGGCTCCTTACCCAGTTCGGTTATTACAGTTTCTCGGGAATTTATTGTACACGCTGTCAGCATTGCCATCTTTACGGTATTGCCTTGTTCGTCTATTTTAATCCTTGATAGGGCATCTGCTACGATATTTTCCTTTCCATTGGTATGCTTGATTACCAGATTATATTCTTGCAGCTTGAGTGCCCATCTTATTAACCTTGGGGATAAATTTTTTCCTGAGTACAATCTAGTTACCGCCGTATGATCAGAGTATACTGTTATCGGCGCCTTTCCAAAATAGACTCGGAACTTTTGCACTGCTAACAGAACTGCAAGTGCCTCTCTCTCGGTCGCGGAATAGTTTCTTTGTGTTTGATTTAAAGTACGGCTAAAAAATGCCACGGGCTGCTGATTTTGCGAAAGTACCGCTCCTACCGCATAATCCGAAGCATCCGCTGAAATTTCTAAATTTTCATCCTTTTCAGGAAATTTTAACACAGGGGCTTGCGTTAATGCTTGTTTTAATTTTTCGAAAGCACTATTGACTTCGGCCGTCCACGAGAATCTTGCCTTTTTCCCTTTTAATTTTAACAATGGCTCAGCGATAGCCGCAAAATCTTTTATAAAGGACCTATAATATGAACAATGTCCTAGAAAAGAAGAGCTTCTTTGCCGTGTTTGGAGTCGGATACTTTTGTACAGCGATTATTTTTGATTCATCTGTCTCGATCCCTTTTTGCGATATTTTGTAACCTCAATATTTTAATTTAGGGGCTGCAAATTTGCACTTTTCGACATTAACTTTTAGACCGGCCTCATTTAATAAAGAAAACACCTGTCTTAAATCCTGTATATGTTGGTCGAGATTATCACTAGTAATAATGATATCGTCTAAATAGATAAATGTGGACTTTCCAAGAACAGGTCTTAACACAATGTCCATGCATCGCTGAAATGTTGCCGGGGCCCCTGAAAGGCCAAACGGCATACGCAAAAATGCATAAGTGCCAGACTTGGTTATAAAAGCAGTCTTAGGCACGTCCTCAGGCCTCACCCCTATTTGAAAATAACCAGTCGTTAAGTCTAAAGTCGTCATAAATTTGGTTGATTTTATGTTCCTTAAAATTTCTTCTATGATCGGTAACGGATATACCGGATATTTCGTTATGGAATTTAATTTACGGTAATCAATAGCGAATCTCCACCTTTTTGGATGCTCCAAAGGATAATCATTATTTTTCTTATAAAAAACCACCGGGCTAGCATAACTACTTGAGATGGGCGTTATGATCTTTTTACGTAGCATATCGGTAATATGCCATTCTATAATTTTTTCCTTATTCTTATCATACCGGTATGGTTTTTGACGAACTGGCAATGCATCTCCGGTGTCAATACTATGGTTAGTAACCTGAGTAAATCCTGGAATATCACTAAATAACGAAGCAAATTCACTTACCACTTGTCGGATTCTATCTTGCTCGTCATTAGGCAGGTGGTCAAGATTTAACCTTGGCGGTTCAACCTTTTCTACACGCACTGGTTTCATTGTCAGCTTAAGGGACGCTTCATTAAAATCCAGTGTAGCTTGTGCGTCTGAAAGAAAGTCTATTCCTAAGATTAAATGTGCTTGCAGATTCTTTACTATAAAAAACATCACCTTTACTTGTTCGTCCTTGATACGGATATACAAAGGTACTTTACCTACGCACTTACATTTTTCTCCTTGCGCCGCTAACACTGTTGTATTATCCGCATTATATATGCGGTATTTGCGAAAATACTTTCTAAAAAACTCCTCTGCCACACAGGAACACTGCGCGCCGGTATCCAGGAGTGCGGTGGCCGGGATATTATTCACCAAGACTTCAATCTTCGGAAGAGTCAAATTTTTCACCATTGCTGTATTTAACTTGTAAGAAGAGGGGTTTTCGTGGCCTTCGGATTTCCGCACCCTCTCGTCAGCAGAAATCCGTTTTAGTTTAAATTATTTTTCCTTTCCGTGCTTTCCTTCTTTTTCCCCTGGCCTTGAGACTTTTTTCCTGGGTTGCTATTGAACTGTCGACGTTCGCCGGCTGTTTTTGAATGCTCGGGTTTCCTTGCCCACTGATTTGCTTTTTCTCCGTAGCCGTATGCTTGAGTTTGCTGTAGTTTTGGCGTACCAAATTGGTTTCGCTGTTGATATTGGCGTCTTCTTTCGACGTCCGCCGTTCTTCTACTTTCAAACTGGATTGCTAGCTCAAATAACTTTTCCAGTTTAGTCGGATTTCTTAATTCAATAAAGTCTTGCACTTGGGGCAGTAACCTCGGCAAAATCACTTGAATTATTTCAGGATCCGGACGGTTTCCATACAAGAGCTTGAAAACGTGAATTTTTCTTAAAATAAAGCTCGAGAGGTTTTCGATTCTTTGTTGATATATACTAAAAAGTTCCGTTTCTAATTTCGCACGATCCCTTACAACAGGGAAGGCTTTTAGTAGGGCAGTCTTGAAATTTTCGTAAGTATAGGTGGGACTTCCTGCTTGACCCAAGAGACTTCTGCCGATACATTTGAACCAGTTAAGCGCTTGGCCCCTCAAAGCGCTGTTAGCTAAGGTAACTTTTTGAAACTCGTGCACGGGGTAGAGCATGAAGTGGTCATCCAATTTTTCCAAAAAACTGGTTACCGGTGAGTTTCCGTTAAATGTTGCTTCTGGTTTCATCGAAGCGCGCATGGTCTGGACGATGTAACCGAATCCTTCCAGGGCGGCAGCTGGCATTTCTGGATTCTGAGCCGTTTCTGCAGGCAGCACAGGTTCTTCTTGAAACTCGGCCTTGTTATTCTTCTACGTTGGGCGCCACTATCAGGTTCAATGTTCCTTCTAACCTTCTTCGGGAACATACAAGGTCCTGACTCGGAACAGAGAGCTTACTAAAGCTATGTTCACTAATTGTGGTAAGTAGACAGGATACAGACGAAGGGTATACAAAACCCTTTATTTTTCTCTATATACAATAACTTCCGTACTTCGGAATACAATGACCCGCCACTCGGGGTCTAACGTAAAAGTATAAAAATAAAACTAAACTCTAATTTAACTTTAGAATAATACACGTGGAAGATTGGCCTTATAATAACAGGAAGCGTATGTAGCACAGAGACTGTGAACACTACAATACGTTTAATTTATCAAGAGGATTAAAACCTCTGGCCTGGAAGGCAAATAGCAACTGCGTAACTTCTAAGGTAAGCGGCCTGCTTCGAACTCACTGCTTCCTCTCTCTCTTGCTTGGGAAAAAGCCACAACTTAAGTACTTGGCGTTCGCCAGACAAACTTTGCATAAAAACCTTCACGCTTATAATTCTGGCCGGAAGTAGAAAATAAGAAGTGATAGTAAAGATTTAAAATAAAATAAACGTTAGTAAAACTTAAGATCCTTACAGCTGCACTTCCCACAGATTAAAACGCCTCTGTACGGGGTTTGGGATGCCAATACAAAAATATACGTAAGAGGGTTAGGGTTATTTGGATTACGACAAAGCAGACTAGGGCAATCTACTTAATGGGAGGCACGCTTTGTTGGAAAACGTTATAAGGGAAATTGGCCCATATTCACGTTGCGCATGAGAAAACCGCCAAAAAGTTCTTGCAGAGAGCCCTTCCGCCAGAGTTTTAACTTGATTGAATTGTTGTTACTTATGCTCACGTCTGATAGTAAAATCAGCCCTATCCCACGAAATTCCTCGTGGCAAGGAGCGCAAGATTACGCCTGTCGTTGGCATCAACTTGATTGAATTACCACTGTTGAGTAATCTTACAACTGAAGCACTGATGGGCAATGATTGGTACCAAACTCTGTCGACCCAATCCAAGTGTATACTAATTATCATCTATTGTATTTTAAATCGGACACTTCTAGCGAGATTAGTATGCTTCTCTGATCAAGAAACCTGAAAAATAAAAAAAGCTCTCCCCGGAAAACGAATGGTGGGCTTTCGTTTGCGAGTCCAGTATACTAGCCACTTGTATCATGACAGAAGGCGCAGAGGAAAGCGGTATTTTCTTAAAAATAAGTGAAAAATTATCCAGGGTTATTAAAAGTTTCGAGGTAGCTCAAATGGTAAAATGTCTCTTCTCAAACGAAATATTCGGATTCATTGCTGGATAACAATTTGTCATAGATCCAATACTCCGTAGTTGAAAACGATGTTTTGCAATATTTGTTCCAAAATGAGATAATTGGCGATAATAAATCGTATTTTGTGTTAAATGTTTATCATTGATTAATTTTTGACCAAATGAAAGAATTTGATGATTAGCTAGTTAATCCATAGAAAATAATTTTTCCGTCACATTTAGTCCGTTAGAATGAAGCTGAAAACATAATAATCATAATAATAACACAGAGAGAAAGCAAGAAAGAAGTATAGTTTCAGCTGGATTTATAAGATTTTGATATGTTTACGTAAATTATCTGCATAAATTTCTGAGTTATTTGAGAAATTCAATTGGAATTTAGAAATGAATAACCTGCGAAATTTCATCAACGTTTTAGAGCTTTTAAACTTAAAAGAAGCAGGTTTTCAAAACAACAAAAATTTTAAACTTTGTTTAAAATTATACTGTTTTATGCAGTCTTATTAGTTTAACTGTTAAAATTTTATCATCAAATATTTAAGAAAGATTTATTTCAACTCATAGATAAGATTCCAAAAGTCATAAAACTGCTTCTTACATTTTCCCAGGAATACTGTATTTTTAGTCTGGTATTTTTTTATATACATTTTAATACAAAGAAGAAACCTTAGGGAATTATATTCCTGTCAATTGACTTCTGAAATGGATCGTTATTATTTTATTTAAAGCGAGATCTAAAGTCCATAGATGGCAAATGAAGATAAAATTTCAATCAACTCTTTATTGTCTTGGAAATAAAGCTTTTATCCGCGATAAAATAAGACTCAGTTGGATTCACGTATTGATCCTACGTAAGAGAATGGAACTGGTTTGAAGGCAGACGCTTTAAAACGCCATATTTATCTTCGCTTTAATAGCTGTTTCATAATTCATAATTTAATTATCATCCGAGAAAGTGATAAGTAACATCATTCTTTGTAAAAATGGGAAGCTAATAGTTATGAAATAATTTTTATGGTGTTAGTATATTGTTTAATTTATAAATACCTTGTTGAAAAATTTTAGTTTTGTTGCAATTTTAGTTATGTAAGGAAAATAACTAAATGAAAATCGTACATAAAATTAAAAATATTAAACATTAATTACATAAGAAGAACATCTAATATATTTATTTGCATAAATAGTGCATTTATTAACTTTATTATCTTTTTTTTGCTTTAACAGTATTTTGTGGAAATAACTGAGCTGATGAGTTCGTAAATGTTTCGTTTTCTTTTCTTATTTTATATAATTAGAAATTAGAAAGGAAAGGTATACATTTTTAATTCAATGGATGCAAACTTTACAGCTGAAAATCAAAATTTGATGTATACATTCACATATAACTTCGAAAAGCTCAGCTCAAAAAACATTTCATAAGCGATATTACTAAAAGCATTACATTCATGAAAACTTTCTTTTTCATTTTTAGAAGTATTAACTAATTAAGAAGAGGAAGTTAAAATATCAAACACTATTATTCAAGCTATTGTAATCATCTTTCTTGAAATTATATATCAGTGTTACTCCTGAAGTAATTGAAGTTGGGGGG
This sequence comes from Stegodyphus dumicola, assembly GCF_044657685.1. Lineage (NCBI taxonomy): Eukaryota > Metazoa > Arthropoda > Arachnida > Araneae > Eresidae > Stegodyphus > Stegodyphus dumicola. The sequence continues at coordinate 46,314,399 of NC_140776.1, forward strand.
TAAAACCAGAACAAAAAGCTACTGCCGACCTCTTATATTTACACGACAGGTGTGGTTGGTAACATAAATTAGCCAACGACTAAATTATGCGAAAGTCAAGGTGAGGTAAAAAAAAAAAAAAAATTGAAAAAAAAAAATTGTTGAAAAAAAAAATTATGCACCCAGAGAAAATGAGTTGCAGCTATGAAACGCAACAAGGAGTCGCATCATAGGGCTAAAACAGGCCGGTTGGTCGAACAGGGGAATCAGCTGTCATATTGCGAAGTGATGTGGTTGCTGCCCGTTGTTGAAACCAGTGGCTCAGCGAAGTAGGACTTAAAAGAGAAGGCATCAGCATCTATTTATCCCTGTCAGCGAAGGCATTGTCAGCCGCATATTCACAAAGCCTACAGACCATTTATCTACGGTCTGCTCTCATTGGATGAAGCATCTGCTTGTCGTTCATATTTGGAATGGCGAGTTATCGCCTTGTAGGCGTGGTAATTAACGTCAAACAAACCTTTGTAGGCTTACAGTACAGCGAGGAGAAACAGCTCTTATTTCATTCGATATTTTTTTATTTTATGAATGAAAGCTAAGGGGAATTGTGTGTAATATATTTTAAATAACCTACTGATCTTATTAATAGTTTATTTGTATCTGAATTTAAACTGTTGAATGTACGATAATTGTTTTGCAAGAAAAAGTGTTTGCAGTCAATTCAATAAACATTTAAGGGCGTCGGATACCTATTCTTTTAACCTAAATTATGAGTAAATATAATTAAAATTATATTTTATTCCATTATGTGCTGTTTGTATTGAAACGCTTTTCGGGATCTTAAATCATAATCTTGCTACTGGTACCTACTACAAAAAGTACAAACCAGTAGATAAAAATAAGAAAAATTAGTATTAACAAAAATAGAAAAGAATGAAGGTGTTGAATTTTTAACACCGCACCCGAAGGCAAAAAGACCAATAATGACAAAGTCATTCAATAAAGTGAAGATAAAAACAAATCCGTGCAGGGCAGAGTTCGTAAAAGTCCATGAGCGGGGATAGAACCGGTGATATAGAAGGCCGAGAAATTTTTCCATCCTCGTTACCTTTGAGCTGCGGTTTCGTCGTTGGATTTCGCACACTTTTCGGTACAGGAGGCTGATATACAAATAGTCCAGCCGATCGTACTGCCTATGCGATTAAGTCGTGCGGGTTCTGTTTTCCAGCAGGACAACGCTCAGCCACATTACAACACGACTTTCCCAACAATGTCTTCAACGTGTTATGTCTTCAAGTTAACAATGTCTTCAAGTCGCCACGTACAAGATTCTGTAACCCTACGTTTCCTGTTTTAACCAATCGGAGCAAACAGAAGAAGAAACGGTCTGTAGGCTTTGTGAATATGCTTGTCAGCCGTCGTAATGACTCGGGAAGTCCTCGGGCCACCAGTGGGCGAAATAATCGCGCAATTAGAAGATCTGTCACTTCCTCACCAGCAATTACGCTTCTATCTATTTAACGTTATTTGCCAACTCGCAGATATCTAGGGATAAGATTCGCAAAAGACTAGGTGACGCTCGGCTCAGATCTTGACTACCATTAAGCCATTGATCTTGTCATTGACACTGCACCATAAGCAATAGCGTCTTGCATGGTGCCGCTTTCGCTCAAGCTAGATAGTCTCCGATTGGAGAAATATGATCTTCAGCGACGAATCACGCTTTTCTCTCAATTCTGATGATCGCCACATACATATCTGGAGACGGAAAGCTGAGCGATCCAATGTACAATTTGTTACCGAACGGCATACACCCAGAACATAGAGTATGACAGTCTGAGGAGCGATCAACTAGGACATCCGTTTCCCATTAATTGTGTTGTGAAGTACTCTTACTGCTCGCAGGAACGTTGACGAACATTTCGCAGCCGATCGTACTGCCTATGCGATTAAGTCGTGCGGGTTCTGTTTTCCAGCAGGACAACGCTCAGCCACATTACAACACGACTTTCCCAACAATGTCTTCAACGTGTTAATATCCTCGAATGTCCTGCCAGGTCTCCAGATCTGAACCTATTGAACATATTTAGGACACGTTGGGCAGGCAAATTCAGCCATATACAAATGCGTCCCAACTCTCATCGTCGCTTATCATAGGGTTCATTTGTGGCACAATCTACCGCAGAAGGACATTTGCAACTTAACAGACTCCATGCCCTACCGAGTATCAGCTTGTATAGCTGGCAGGAATGACTTTACCAACTACTTGATTTTCATATTCTTTGCACTGCTACTCGTAAATAAAACGCTTTTGTCGCCCGGTTTTTGATCATTTGTTTATCTACTCAAACTATTGCCGAGCTTCGTAGATGTGGTTCAGTTCTTTCTGGGTGAATTTATTTTTTTGCAAAAGAATGTATTTCTGAAGCCGGTTAACAATTCTAAATAAGATGATTAGAAGGTCCTGGGTATTATTTGTTACTGCGGGACATCGGCCTTTTCTCTGGTGTCCGACTAAATTATAACTTCTGGAGGATCTGGAAGGCCTTACCTATCGTTTTGTTTGGTCGGGACACATGCCGCCTAGATACGAAGACGTCCGACTGTTACATTTGTCAAAGATCAAATTACATGAATCTCATAAGTATGGGTAGGGATTATATAGCAGGGTAACCGCTTCAGAGTGGTAGCTCAAGCTCTTGTACGGAGACACAGATCTTACGTAGTCGTCATATCGTCATCAGCTCTGCTACAGCGAAGACAAGGTAATTGATCTCGGAAAGAAATATATTTGTCCCGGGATTTTAAATAATTGGTAATTTAGGTACTTTGAGGAAGGAGTTTGATAAGTTAATAGAAGGGAAGTTAATTCAATAAGAATACGTTTCACATTAGTACTAAAATCAGTGGTATAATGTTTAGCGCGAGAGGTTAAATGAGAATACTTAGAAAAATTCTCCTCACTTGATTCAAAATCTGTGAATGTAAATATTTTGAAATTAAATTATCGGAGTTGCTTTTGCTAATCGCATTTTATTCCGTATGCAATTTGCAGGTCTGAATCTACATAGCTACAACATAAATTATTTTATCATTTTGATTTTTTTTTAATCTATAGATATTATTTTCCCACTTACAGGAAGGTATATTTAAATTTTTCGTTTTTTGTACATCTTACTTTTCAATTGGCTTTCAGTATCTTTGCGTTCCGAAACTGAAGTGTTATTCTTTAATTATTTAAAAAGGACTATTGTAAACAGTGTTTATTATTGGGAAGTGGAAGGATGAACACTGAGACCATACACGATCGATTCTATGGAGCTGTGCCAAGGAGGATTACGATGATTGAATCTTGTTTTATAGCACTTTTCCTTGCCAGGAAATCTTCGAACAAATGAATTGTTTGAGCATAAAAATAAAAGCACAAGATAGAAATAACATGAAAAGGAAATGCTAGTGGATGGTGTAACGTGAGAAGAATTAAATCAGAGTGTAAATGTTATTTTCCTCTTACGTTATAAAGCTATATATACGTAAAACCAGTTTTGGGTTTATGAAGAAATGTAGCAAATTACATGAACAAATGAAAAATCAAAACTCTTGATCTACCTCATATACAAAAAGTAGTTTTAAAATTCATTTTCAGATTAAAATAGGGTAGTAGTTCAAATACAATCGGGAATTCATTTAACAATTTATTTCATTTAACAATTATTCATTTAACAATTTATTCATTTAACAATTATACTTCCCTGTAGACTTATTTTCTAGAAAGTATTCTTCACGCGTCTGTCACTTTCTATCATTTTCTTTTTTGTTTCTGAATTTAAAGTCGTTAGTTGAATAATTATTAAATTTCTTAATTTGATTCACCTTTTGCTAAAACGATTCGTTATGCAAATATTCCTTTCTAACTTGACAATAATTATTGTCATTTTCTGTTTCTAGATATTGATACTTTCCTGTCCTTCCTAATTTCAGCTTACAGTTTCCTACCAGAATGTGTTTTTAGAATCACGGTTAATGCAAATGAGTTCCAATGACTTCGTTAGAGAACCTCAGAGTTTCTGACTAGCGCTACGTCTACGTCTTTCGGCTACGTCTCTTTCTGAGCTATTACTACGCTCTCGGCAGTATTTCAGGCCCTTGATAGCTTCGCCAGCTTATATGAAATTCAGGGGTCAATTACTTAGAACTTTGATAGCCTCGGCTATATCTTTTTAGTTAAGCATTAGTTAAATTTTAGTCCTTTTTACTTTGATTTCAAGCCCAAGTGGAGGTTTTGCTGTACGCTCTGAGAAAGGAGCCAACTGTTCATTTCTTGTTTTGAATAATAAAGGGTAATTAACCCTTCTTGAGTTTTATGTCTCCCTTCCCGAACTCAAGCGATTATTCGCTTATCTGTTCACGAGTTCCTATACATTTATCTGTAAGATTAAAGAGTAGAACCCCACAAGGTATTTCTATCTTCATTACCTATTTCACTCGGATAACGATTCTGGTAAAACATAATTATAGAAAGAAGAAAGGCTTTTGTTTGGTAAGCTTATCACCTGCATCAGTTGCCTGTTAGGTGTATTCATCATTTAAAAAAAAATAGTAGTATACTTATAATAACTTCATAGTTCAATTATACTTCAAGGCAACTTTTCATACTCGCTATTCAGATTTCTCTAAATGGCATGCACCTGTTTTGCATAAAATCTCATAATTGTCGCAATTAATTTAAGCATTATTTTGGAAATTCTCGACAGCAATTTATATTCTTGAAGTAACGAAATAAATACATGTTAATTAATTCCAAAATATGTTAACATTATTGTCGGTCAATAAATTGCTAATTATATTATCTGAAATCTGATTGCAGTGAAAATTGATTCACGTTTTTTTTTTTTTTTTTTTTTTTTTTTTTTGTTTGTTTGTTTATCTATTAATAATATTTTTAAAATATATTTATTAAACTTCATGAAAATAGTTTCTTGTATAGTTTTAAATGAAGCTTACGAAAAGAAAATATGAGAAGTAAATTTATTAATATGCAACTTCGCACAGAAATAGTAAATGTTAGAATTTCGAAAATTTTAATAAACTATAGGAAAAAAACTATTTAAATTATTAGAGCCAAATTAAGAGATTTTATACTAAATATTACTTCTAGCGCAACTTATGTACAAACTATGATCATAATGAAGTCGAATATGATGATTGTCAGTAATTCGTAAAACTAAACCAATCGAGGTAAATAAAAAGTGATGAAATGAATCCCAACATATAGTTAAATAAAAAGGAGCAGTTAAGTAAAAAGGAATTAAAAACAGAAAAATGTATAAGGGAATAGTAAGGTGGTGTGGTGTATTTAATTATGGCAAAGCACACTAGCCTAAGGGGAGGGATGCCTTTCGTGGAAGACTTTCTAAGGGAAACTGGCTCGTATACACATTACACATGGGGAAAACCACGAAAACGCCCATGCAGCCAGCCTGTTCGCGGGATTCGAACCTCGGACCGAACTACCAGTGTTCAGCGACTTTACCGCTCGGCCGCTGGTGGGCTAAGGGAATAGTAAATGAAAATCGTTAATAAAAAAGTAAAAGAAAGAAAATTCTTAATTTTATTCTGTTTAATTTAGAAGTCAAACAACATCAACACTAACTTCAAACAACATTATTCTGTTTGCTTCCTTATTTTTCTTTTCCTTTTTTGAAGTTTTTCTATAATAGATGATCTTTCTGCTTTGATTTTGAAATTCCTTTTTTACATCATCGTTGGAATCGTATGTATAAATTTCGTTCGATTTTTACTACTCTGTTTTGTTATACAAATTTTAATTGAGATAAATATGTTTACTCGCTATTATTTAAAAAAAATAAAAATTCATAAATCACAAAAGTTCTATTTTACAAATTACCTGGGACTTGGCTCCTTCACATTGTTTGCACAGAATTTTTCAATTTTCCATTTTTGTGCACACTTAGTTTTTGCACTTATCATTCGACTTATCTTTCTCCAGGTTTAATAATATTTTTGCATAATTTTGTTATTAAGTCATTATGAACAATTTTATAATTAAATTAATTGTTTTAATATTAGTAAGGTTATTTTAAATATTCAAAAATTTACTAATTTCAGATAAGCATTTATTAACTAGTTAATTATTCTGTTCTTGATTTTTTATACAATTACATGTTTTGATAAATTATATTAATCCTCTAAAAGTTTCAAAGTAAAAAATGCAATGAGGGTTAACTGAAATAAAAGAGATACAAGATAAAACTCAACAAACTGTCTTCATTGTCTTCATTCTTAATGTATGATGTATATATAAAGCATGCATTATCAGGCAATCAATTTTAAAGGTTTTTTTCATACGAATATTTCAGATTACTGACATTTTTTATATTTCAGAATTTTTATTAAGTATCGAATAAATGTATAAAATGAGAAGGAGCAAAACAAGGTTAGCAATCAGAAAACAAATGCAATTTATATAAATCAATATGAATATTCGTACTTGCTCTCTATTTCCAGACGATTTTGCGATTCGAACTAAATTTCAGCGAAGATATTGGTCACGCGACGTAGATAAAAAAAGAGACATCACGCAAATTAGATTAAACGCAAAAGATACAAATTTTTAAATGACATAGTTAAAAAAACAATATGTGAAACGAAAAGAAAAGTACTATATTGGTTGCTTCTTATGTTGCATCCTTTTTCCACTTGACTCTTACTTATTTATGTTACTTTTTATTGTGCGGAGATGGTATATTTACCTGGTTACCGGAAAAAATATGTATTTTTGTGTAGTGCAACCACGTGACATGGGAGTTTTTGCAGATTCCATCGTTCGACATGAGATATGAACTAGTAGGGTTACCAGAATTGCAACTTTAATCCAGATATTGCTTTTTGGCAACGTTATCTCCAAAATGACATCCAGCGTAAATGAATGGTTATGCATCTAGGTCACGGACATATGATCAGTGTAGACAGGTTAAAAAAAACCAAAGCTTTATTGTTCTTTAATTTTTGCACCGTCTCTCATTATAACTCTTTCAATTGATATAAATTCGTTAGGTTTTAAATTATATTTTAATTCTTTAAAAAAATTTATAATTTAAATTACTAATAATTTATTTAATTATTTAACTTTTTATACAAAGTTATTTTCCAAGCTTTTTTGCCAACAACTGTATGATTTTTTCTGTTATTCAAATATTCTTTTATTTTTCCTATTATTCAAATATTCCTCTTATATTTATTCTGTTCAAGTATTCTTTATGGCTTTATAAATTTATTTTAAAAACTAAATAAAAATTTTCAGATATTCATGATAGGCATTTCTAAGATTGTTTCAAACCAAAATGTGTAGACTGATTTTTAAATTGCCTAAAAAGTTTAAAAGTGATAATTAATCATATTATTAACAGATCTGTAAATTGTAAATTATTAACATTATAATTATGTATTATAGATTCTTTATTGGTGTACAATTTTATGATATTTCCTATCAATCCGATAGTTTGTGACAGTTATGCTTTAAGCTTTACTAACAATTAATTTTAGCTTTAAGGTTTTACTAACAATTAACTTTAAGTTTTACTAGCAGTTAATTTCAGCTTTAAGTTTTACTAACAGTTAAATTTAAATCTGAATTTTATCGGTTCTCTTTGGCTAATTATTTTATTCGCTCAGACCGTAAGCTATGAAACCGAATGGTAAGGGAATGACGCAGTTTAAAATAGGAGGTTAATCTTAAACGTGAGTCCAGTGGAGTTTGCCGACATGTTTCTGCCGCCTTGTCAATGACAGACACCTACAGTAACTGCGAAGCAGTTGCTGAGGAGTGACGGGGTAGTCATTAAGTTCTTAGGAAGTTAATTATATCCATTCCAATCCCAGGTTTGGGTAGATTTTAGTTTAGGCAATCGTTATAACCAGACCGGAATCTTAGCATAATGGCAAGGATCTTGTTGCGGTAAAGTTCGTATGTGAAACACTCGTTTTAATTTGCTGTCAATTTAAGTTTTCAGGAATGGTAATTAAGGTTCTGTAACGGTAAATAAAGTTGCGGTGTGTTTTTAAATTTGAGTTGTTTTTTGAAATGTTAGTTATTACACAGTACTAGGACGATAGCTAGCAAGTGTTAAGCTAACTTCTGTCGATACCTTTTAAATGTTAAAAACGTGCTATTTCTAGCCATAGAAGGTGTAGTCATTAGGCTTATTTCGAAGCAGGAAACATGAAAAACCACTTATGTCATTCCCAGAGTTTTAGCTTCGGACCTCCCACAGCTAGTCGAATATACTTCTAAGTAGACCATAAGACACACAAGAAGTAAGGAGAAAATTATTTACACAATTCCCTACTTAATGACCGACAAAAGAGAAGGAAACCCAGGTGGTGATGAATTTGTCGCGGAGCCCATTTTAATTCGAACGCCACTTGTAGAATCTAACAGGCTTTAGAAGCAGAAAACCTGAAAATGTTCCGTATCCGACTTGGTCGGGATAAAATTCCATATCTCCAGACTGCTAGCCGGACGTACTGTCAGTTACACTACAAAAGCACGAGATAAGCAAGAAGAAAATTTCTTACAAAACTATACGTTAAAAATATTTTTCTATGTTGCCACCTTCAAAGAAGAAAACGCTTTCCTTATAAAAATGAATTTTATTACTTCTTTATTTGGTATTTAGGATATTTACTGAATTTTAAAAATTGTGAGTTTTATCTTCAGTTTTTTTTTTGTTTTTTTTTTTTTTTGTGTGTGTGTGTGTGTGTGTGTGGGAAAAACTGTTGTTAAATACCTTGCTTCACATAAGTAAATTAACACAAAAAGTTTCAGAATTTTTAAAGTCATTGCGAAGCAAGAACATCCAAAATGTATGCTTCTGTGAATTCCTTATTTCAACATTCGTCAAGTCTAACTACATATCCTTTTAACGTTCTTCTGTTTTCATCCTGAATTTTATAACTACTTTTGCGTGCTCCAACTTCACCAGTGTCTAGATACTAATAGAAAAGAAAGCTTGAAGGGTTTCCTGTATTTTGAATAACAAATTGGTTTAAAGTATGATACCTTTACTGAACAACTTCCCCTCACATTTTTTCGCCAGGTGAGATGAAATATGAGCAACGCCTTCGCCAGGAATCGAACTGCGGACCTCTGGAATACGCGCCCAGTGTGCAGACCACCACAACACGAAGGCATGCCAAGAAGGCGGTAGAAATACCTTTTATACTATCTCTTTTAAAGGGCGACTTAGGAGACCCATTCACCAAATCCTGGGTGTGGAGGATAATCATCCAAAACCCTTTTAATTCGGGCGCCGCTGTAGAGACATTAGGTATTTTGGAAGCAGGTGAGATGAAAAATGAGCAATGCCTTCACCGGAAATCGAACCACGGACCTTTGGAATACGCGACCAGTGGGCAAACCACCACACCACGAAGGTATGCCAAGAAGGCGGGAGAAATACCTTATAAAGTGAAGTGAGTATTTAAACGGGAGAATCTCCGAGTTTATTCAGAACGTGTTTACGCTAGCCAGCGCACGTTTCGTTGCTATTTTGCTGTTACGCTAGTAAGCCTCTTGGCCATTTCGGATTATCATCACGCCTGTTAGGTTTTGTGAGGCAACTTGTAAGGCATATTTTAACGTGTTAATCCAGCACTACTTTATTTTAGATTTCGACTTGAATTATTCTACGTTTTAGTTTCACCGCAAGTTGACAGTGCCATTGTAAAGCACGGAGCTCGTGCCTTTCTGTTAATTATTTGAATTAAATAAAGGTTTACTTTACACCCTTCTTTTGCGCTGGTAATTTATTCACGCATGTGCGAAAATTCACCAGGTTCATTGTAGGATCTAATTTATTTTATGTGGAATAACAGAGACAGATCTTACAAGTTAAGACTAAAATTTTAAGGTAAAATCTGATGAAATAATATATGCGGCCTAGCGCTGCTAGTAAGTGCTTGGTTCTAAAGTAACATCTTCTTAACCTCTTCTTCTTAACCTCTTCTGAAATGCATACAAGGTAAGTTGTAATAAACTGTTAATAAACGTAAATTGGTAGTCCTTACTAAAACTGAAGTAATGTAAATTTACTTTATGTACTCTTATTCTTTGCTTCTGAAAGAAAAAAAAGATAAACGAAAAGAAAAAAAAATTTAATAGTTGCAAAACGTAGATATATTAAATTTACAGAGATTCTTTTAATAATGAAACTTCTTAGAAATGTAGAGACAATCAAGCTTCAAAACAAAGTCATCCATTCTACTACTTGGGTTGAACTTAACCAGGTCTGACAGCTTCAGAAGCCACTTTGGTATTATACACATAGCAGTTCACCATCAGCAACGAATGTACATTCATTATCAGTAACCAGTATTTATTATCAGTATAGTAGTTCGTAAGATAAAATTTGGACATCTGAAGTGACAATCTGCAAGATGTAATTTCAGATATTGTTATTTAATAGATCAGGGAGTAATAATATCGGAAACAAATAATAGCGTATTTCGTGTCAGGATATTTATAGTAGTATGTAGCTAAACATGCCAGATTTTTTTTTTATTCATTCAAGGGTTTAATGAATATTCTTGCGTTACAATACATTCACTAGGATGGAAAACTGCCAGACTTTTCACCTCTTGTAAACAATTTGATAGCTCTACAAGCAAAATGACAATATTGTTTCGGAAAGGGAAAAAGTTTTTTTGAAAATTTAATTTTCAACTCAGTTTACATCATTTTAGCAATGCTTATTTAAAGACTTTTCCTTTACTTTCCTATACTCCTCCTGTAACCACTATTGTTCAATTCTAGTAGGTCGAATTTCATCATCATGGATTATTTAATCTTTAAAATCTGTGGCACATATTTAACTTAGAATAATAGTCTAGGTTAAACTTAGTAGTAACTTATAGAATTAGAAGTAATTCAGTACATTTAAATCATTAATTTCGCTATCGTGTGCTAAAATCGTTCTGTGATCAGAAATAAAGAAATCTCAGTATCGTTTTATATGAATTTCATGAATTCCATACAAATATATCATTCCAATGAATCACTTGAGTACTTATGAAATTTCAACAAAATGAATAACTTAACACACATGAAGTTTTATCAGAAAAAATCGTTAATCATCATGAAGTCTGCAAAAGATAACAGCTATTTGGTTATCGCACTTTACTCTTACTAAGCAACAGAACTAAAGTAACATTTTGTTTTAAAAATAGTATCATCCAAAATTAACTTAACCAGCAATGCAAAACTACCTTTTTGTGTTTCAGTAAATGGCTTAGTAATTAGAGTAGCAAATGACTACTCTAATTACTAAGTCATTTACTGAAAAGAGAATAATATCTAGATAATTAATAAACACATAATATATTAAAAACTGAAATAAAAACATTAAATAATTCTTTGCATTTTTAATTGTTAGAATTCTTTATCTGACATGAGTTTGAAAATATGTAATGTGGTAAGCTGCACTTAAGCAATCAGGCCTGGAAATTTTATTCACACAAGATTGTTTCAAGAACTGAGAGGAAAAATCTGTGTTTCCCTCAAGCTCATGAATATCATAAATTGTCTCCAGTTGGTTTAGAATCCCGAACAATTAAATTGATTTTAATGAATTAAACATACCCTTTAAGAAGGTAGGTAATTTATTATGCAAAAGCTCTGGAAGAAATCCGTTTAAAATATAATGCCTCCATAGAACGTTTAATAAATTTTCTGAAGAAAATAGATTACAATTGCAAAATGGAGAAAATATGCATGGTTAAAATCATACAAATATCATGCAGTTTATTGAAAAATACGGGGAGCGTTGAGGTGCTCGAAATGAAATCAGTAGTAACCATGTCACTTAGCATGCGATTTGTCCAACAATAATTTTTTTTTAATTGAGATATAACTATTCACTCAAAGTGCATAATAATGTTTTTATAAAAGCACTAAAGTACAGCTCCCGACTCGTTTCGGTCGTTCTCGGAGCTCAAGACACTACTACAGGAACTCGACGTACCCTCGATACTCTTCACGATACAACTCAAGATATACTCGATGATAAAACGCTACTCTGCATACAGGCAGAGTTAGTGTTTGACCTGCCTTCGAACAGATATTGGGGTAAACTGGTAAGAATTCGTTCTAGAATGTTCTCGCTGTGTCTTTGGCATATCACCAATTTTGTCGCCAGATGGGCGCGCCCAATTTGGCAACCCTGCTTCTCTAAGCCATTATCTGGCAACCCTAAACCCGCTTTGCGGGGAAACTATCCTACCGCAGCTGGACCCTTAAGAAGAGTACTCTTGACTATAAAATGTCTTATATTGTAATACATATATTATTTTACTTTAATATGCTATATGTATTTTCAACACATTGAAATCAATTGAAAGAAAATTAGTAAACTTAATCGGAATGAGCTGTCAACAAATATAATTAATAATAAATTTTAATAAAACACATTCCCTTCTCAAAGGATACTCTTTGCTGCGCCACTCTGTACATGTTACATCGCCCTTTTCCTGCAATTTCTCTGCACTGCGGAATTTTTAGTTCAATCGCTGGTCAGGATTAAAGCAAAGACTTAATATTATATCTATATAATATATATAATATTATATAGATTAAAGCAAAGACTTAATATTATATAGCCGGCTATATAATATTAATAGTCATTGCTTTTTCTCGCTTGTTGCTGTTTGTGTAAACCACGTCTCTTGCTTCACTTTCCTTCTCTATTGTTTAGAATGTAAATTGCATGTATAAAAATTGTAGGGCGCGTTTAGCATCCTTAGTGTTGTACCAATTTAAGCAAAAATGCATTTCTGAACACTTCTTCCTGTATGGTAATAAAAATAATGTTTTAACCATCAAGCCAGTTGTGATTTTCATTGTCATCTACGTAAGTCTTCTTGACCATGACTAGAGTGAATTTTTCTCATCCCCCGCAAAAGCCGCAACATCGTATATATATATATATATATATATATATATATATATGTATCGAAAACCTAAGCTGCATTTAAGATAAAACATAATCTTCCCTTCAAAGAGAAAAGTGCTTGAAGATAGGATTGGATTATTTAATTATGGCAAAGCACACGAGGGCTATATGCCTGGTGTCCGCCGATAACATCGCGGCAAAATCATCGCGGGCGAAAACGTCGCGGAGAAAACAACGCAAGGCGAAAACATCGTGCTACAAAACATCGTAGGAGAAAACATCGCAAAGAGAAAGCATCGCAGTTCTAAAACATCGTGGTACAAAATATCGTCGTCGAAAATAAAGCGGTTCAAAAACTTCGCAGTTTAAAAACATCGTCGTCGAAAATATCGCGGTAAAAAATAAAGTATCGACAAATCATCGCAGGACGATAACATCGCATACCTTCTTTTTTCAGGCTTTAGTAATTGTTAATGGATGTTTCCATAATAAGCGAGAGGAAAAAGCGCGAGAGGGAAAAGAAGATAATTTTTACTTTCATATTTTTTATTAACTAATCAATTTTTGCTGAAAAAGTAAGAAGGAAACTTAATACTTAAGAATAAACTGAAGCAGAACAAGAAATAATTATCATTATAAGAGTATTAGCTTGACAATAGTGAAGAAAATAATCTCATAATTAGCAATTTTTTATAGATAACGTCATACAGTTACGTAACTTCCATTTTTAGATTATACTTTTAATGAAAAATTACCAGTAAAAACTTATAAAAATGATTTATTAATTACCTTTGTTAGTTAACTATGTCAGTTTAAAATTCTATTAAGTGCTATAAGTTGCCTTAATTTTCTATGCTTAAATTTCCTTCTTACTTTTTCAGCAAAAATTTATTAGTTAATAAAAAATATGAAAGTAAAGATTATCCTTATTTACATCTTTCGCTCACAAATAATTATGGAAATATCCATTTACAATTAAAGCTGAAAAAAGCATGTCTGCGATGTTATCGTCATGCGATGATTTGTAAATACTTTATTTTTTACCACGATATTTTCGACGACGATGTTTTTAAACTGCGAAATATTTTAACCGCTTTATTTTCGACAACGATATTTTGTGCAATGATGTTTTAGAACTGCGATGTTTTCTCCCACGATGTTTTGTATCACGAGGCTTTCGCCTTGCGTTGTTTTCTCAGCGACGTTTTCGTCCGCGATGTTTTTGGCTGTAACCATCTGCCTAAAGGGAGAAATGCCTTCGTGGAGGACTTTCTAAGGGAAACTGGCCAGTATACACGTTACACATGGAGAAAACCGCGAAAACGCCCATGCAGCCAGCCCGTTCGCGGGATTCGAAGTCGGACCGAACTACCGGTGTTCAGCGTCTTTACCGCTCGGCCGTTGGTGGACCGCTTGAAGATAGGAAAGACGCAACGTTATAGTATTGTAAAATTCAGATGAATATTACCATGTGCAACATATAAACTATTAAATTTTAAACTGAATGAAGTCCTTCAAAATGCTAAATCTAAATTTTGAGCACTTTTCCCCATCCCTTCTTTTTTCCATTTTGAAAATAAATTAGATTCTTAGAGATACTTTAAAATTTCACTCCTTAGTCCAATTTGAAAACAATCCTCGTTTTTTCAAAATTCATCCTAATTATGAAGTTTCTTCAGGGAAGGCTTTTAAAAGTTCCTAACTTTTTTACTCAAATACGACAATTATAAAAGCTTTTAGAAAACCTTTCTTTTATACAATTTCGATACAACATAAATCCTCACTAAAATTTTTAAACCTTTTTTATTTTCATATTTAAAAATCTAAATTTTAATATCATACATGTTATAATATCCTGCTAAAATTTGTGGTTTCCTGCCTGTTAATAATATCCTGCTAAAATTTATGGTTCTTTTCCTGTCTATGTTTTAATTTCTAATTTTATAATAATAACGAAAAACTCCAAAATTAGTAAAAAAATTGAGTAAAACTTCTGTAACTGATTGGTATTATATTTCAGAAGTAGTTAGGGGGTACTAAAAGGGTACTTAAGTTACTTGAAAGGGCTTCCTTTCCGTGCATAATATGACTAGCCCTTTTAGAGCCGTATGAAAAACAAATCATAATAAAAAATTCTGCAAAATATATATCACATTTATTCTTATTACTGGAAGCTGTCATTTTCTTTGTAGGAGAACATAAAAGGAATTATCGCAGGATTCAGAGATGAAAATTATTTATTCAGAGATGAAAATTATTAATTTCAGAGATGAAAATTATGCTTTTTTACTTTAAATTTGATGTATAGAGTATTCTAAACTAATATTCCCTACACCAGACACTATTCTTTATATTTAACTATGTTTAACTTTATATTTAACTAAAATTCAGTTCAACAGCAATATTGTAAAATAATTTTAAAATGAGCATATCTTTAGAATTTCCGATACACAGTCTCGCGCGCTGGAGATAAAATGTTATTTTCTTAGTGCAGTGTTGTCATTGTTCGCTTTGAAGTCGTTGACTTTGTTAATAAAAAAGTCGTTAAAGGTTTACAAAATATAAAATCGATAATCAAACAAATTAAAAATTCAGGCTTCCAAGTGCTGACGTTCGGGTGAAGGATCATGTAATTCAACGGCTCTCGGTAAAGTCGTTTTTTCCCAATGCGTAAAACATTCATGCAGATTCTTCTTAATTTAATTTCTTTAAATATAATACAGGGCGGTAATATTTGGTGGCAACATTTTGAAAAGCGATTCAGACTTTCAGAGCGATTGAACGCAAAATGCCCTTTTGTGACTAATAATCCTTCTAGGCCAACGCTTCTTTGGGCTAAAAAGCCTTTTTTCTTTCCCTCCCTCCCCAGTTTCTGTTTCGAAGAACCAATAACACAATAAAGCGGCTATAAGTTACACTTCATAACTGTAGTGATTAAATAACACGGCTTGAATTTAGCCCAACAGCCTAATGGACTTCCCTAACGATATTTGTAGATGATTAGAGATAATTACATTATTTTGGTCAAATTTTGTTTCGAAGAATGAATCGTAAGACCTTGTTCATGACATAACACCAAAGGCAGTGTCATAATACAGAGCACAAGTTTTAAAAGGTATACTTGCAGTCATGTCCGACGGAAATTAGTGCAAATTGCTCGTTCATTCTTGAATTATATTACTTTTGTATTTTTTCCATTTTTATAACATACTATTTTAAATAAGAAAGAGCAGCAACGGTCTGAAAAAAATGGAATTCAGTTCTCCATTTTTGAACAGTTTAAAAGTTGAAAACTATTGAATTATTTTCCTCAACATTACATTTTGAAATATTTAACATGTTTCTTTAGAGCACCTATCTTCGTCCATGAAAATATGTGACATATCCGCTACGCCATATCCCTTCAATTCAAAATCATTGTGATTTATTAGGAAAAAAAAGAAAGAAAGCTGCGAAGAAATGTGCAGATTTCAATATGAAAATCAGGTTAATAATTATAGAGTTATGGTTTTATTTTATTGCTACTGAAAAATAAAAATTTGATTTTCCCAATTTTAATATTATAGGTTAAACGGTTTTCTGCATAATATACTAAATATACGTATCATGAGCGTTGTATAAGAATTACAGAAGATTGATCAATTTAGAAATGACGAAGTAGAGTGAGATTATTAAAAGAATATTATTCTTCTTTCTTCTTATTATTATTAAATATGTTGAAAATTACCGGCGTAAAGCATTTGCAAAGAAGAGCATTATAGAAGACCAACGGCAACATAACAGAGGAGCGGGGAAAAATATTGGAATTACAAGTTTTGAACGTGTACAACGTGTCAAGATAGAGTCACCGCCCGTAACTTTACAGTTTCTTGTCCACCCGGTCTCTTGACCTGTCTCCGATGGATTTCTGGTTCTAGTGTTACTTGAAAGCTAAGATGCACACATCGAATACACGAGATTTGTAAAGTATGAAGTTATACAGATTCTTTGCACAATGTTACGTTCGTCGTTGTCATCAACAGTGTTCCGTCGTCATTGTTATCAACAATCAGCCATGCAATCCATTACCGTCTGTGAAGGTGTCCACCATGAAAATTTGTAATTCCAACAAAAGTTTTTTCTCTCTATCATCATTTGTAATGGCATTGGTACTTTACAACGCTCTTCTTTGCAAATGTTTTACGCTGCCAGATTTCATCACACGTGCATCGTTCCAATGGCATTTATGGTTTCTCAATGCTCTTGTCAATTCGGGCAGAAAAATATTTGCCATTCGAAAATTTCGAAAATTTTTCCATTTAACCGTAACCGTGAGAGCTCTTCTCGAGAGTATACATTCAAATAACAATATCTGAAATTCCATTTAAATTGGTTGAGTGGATAGGCCGCTAGGGGTTCATATATCGGGGAAGTATTTTATCACCCCCCTCTATATGTGTATTTGCACTGAAAATAATAAGCATATGAGCAAATTTATCATATAATGCCACTGAAATAAGCATACATTATCGTCTTCCAGAAATATCTTGTTCTTAGAAATATGTCCGGAGTTTTGTAATAAGGCTATATTTTCGGACGATGAAAAGAGGTAAAGTAACTATTTAGTCTTTATTTCTGGATAATGTCAGCCATTCTTCTAAGAAGAATCGAATCCAAGATTAATTCCGAGTGTCTTATTTTTTAATTCTTTCATTTTTAGTTGAATGTTATTGGGCTAAAAACTAAAAAATTTGTAAACTTTTGAAACTAAACTCGAAACTAAAAAATTTGTCACAATTTAAAGTATATGAGTTTTATTCATGCTGAATAACATCAACACTGGTAGAAACACAGGAATAAAGCGCTTCGGAAAATTCTTCCTTTTGTCAGTCAAAAAATTCTCTAGTGTGTAAAATTTTACGATATAACAATATCCACCGATGTCCCATATTTTTTAATTCTTTTTTAATCTAACGTGTCTCCTATAATATCCTGAATTCTGTTTTCAATTTCCTTTTCCCAGGAAATACTCCCTCCTTTTCCTCAATTTCTTTTATGAATTTTGGAATGTCGTATATCATTTTATTTTATGATATCAACAGAAATAGATTCAGTCATTTTTTTCCTTAATTCATGGTTCTCTCGCGTCTGAAATCGTTTTCTAATAAATCACAATGATTTTGAACTGAAAGGATATAACGTAGTGAATATGTCACATATTTCCATGGAGGAAGATAGGTGCTCTAAAGAAACATGTTAAACGTTTCAAAATGCAATATTGAGGAAAATAATTCAATAGTTTTCAACTTTTAAACTGTTCAGAAATTGAGAAATGAATCCCATTTTTCCACACTGGAACTTCTTTCATTTTTTAAACAAAGGTATCTCAGTATGTTAGATGGGCCTATCATACATTATTATATACAGATAAGAAATTTGGATTAAATTCTGAGATTTATAAAAGTTTTTACCACACTTAATTTAGTTCCAAGAAATATCTAAACTACTTCATATATACTGTTTAAATCTATATATATAAAGAAGAAAGTCTGTGTGTGTGTTCGCTAATAACTCAGCCATACCATAGCTATCGTCACCAAACTTTCTACAATTCCTCTCTGGGTCTTGAAAAAGGTCGGCGTCTACTTTATAAAAAAATAGCTAAAATTAGAGATACTAATTAAAAACGCTTAAAACGCTAATTTTTGCCCTCATTTTTCAGAGTGGCAACAGTCTCGCACGCTTGAGATGAAAATTTGCTTTATTCCGAGAAGCGTTGTCACTGCTCGCTTTTAAATTTTGAGTTTGTTAACAAAAAGTTTCTTTTACAAAATATGAAATAAAAAATAGCATTACCAAACATTAAGTACATTATTCCCAATTCCAAAAATTCGCGGGAAGCCATTTCGACTGTTCCATCTTCGTACGAATTTAATCAGCCGAAATATTAATTAAAAACTAAGAAAACACTAATTTTGGCACTCATTTTTCCGAGTGGCAATAGTCTCACGCGTTTGGAGATAAAAATGTTTTATTTCGAAAAGTGTTGCTTCTGCTTTCAAATCTTAGAATTTGGTAATAAAAAAAAATTGTAAGTTTTGTAAAATCTCTCTGTATATAAAGAAGAACGCCTGTTTGCGTGTTGTTTGTTTAAGTTATTGATTTCTGATCAATTATGATCAATGTTTTGCCACATTTAATCGACTAAAATTGAATACAGGTGAAATATTAGATCGAACTTGAGGTTTTACAACCATTTGATTAAAAAGACGAAAATCATTAAAAACTGTGTGCTATTGTTGCTGATATAATGAGAGAGAATTATTTTATTTTTCTATCGAAAATGTGGATTCCACATCGCATCAAAGGGAAAAATCTGTGACTATGAATCGTATTTTTTGCATCGTTATTAGAGAAGGATTACAGCGGTATCGTTCTCTCTGTTTCTAGATACATTACTTTCAATCTAGCTTAACTGGCATCGGGTGCTTCCGCTAGTAAAATATGAAAAGTACTTTTTATGTGCATTTGATCATTATTTATTTAATTCTAATCGGTAAAATCAGTTGACGACAGCAATATCATTTTCTTTCCTGACACAGGTTGAAAGTAAAACGTTCATTCATATAATGGTTATCTGAAGAGGCTCCAAAATAATATTACCCAAATTCAGTTAATCCTTTGGAATATTAAATTTCTTAAAAGCATAAACGTTACAAAACTAATTGCAGCACATTATAACAGAACAACTTACTTAATGTAGATTTTTAAATATATTCAAAATGCATATAAAGTATTATTTTTGAACTCCATGCTAATCGGCAAAATCTCTGAACACTGGTATTTCACCCTCATTTCAAATCTTTGCGAATGGGTTGACTGCACGGAAGGTTTCGCATTTCTCCGAAAAGCAACTTGGATACGAGCAAATTTTCCTTCGAAAGTACATCCTTCCCCTTAGGCTGATAGGCCTTGTGAAATGCAATCCAACTGAATCGTAACCCAATGCAACTGGATGGGAATCACGTCTTTACAAAGTTTCTAATCCAGCAATAATATTAGGAATTTGTTTCATATGTAAAATTTTTATTTAAAACTTATCTCCTTCCTGTGTAATTTCCACTCATTATCTCAGGAATTTGTGAATTTGTTTTAAATTCATGGATGATTCTTTTCGGGAAATTAAATTCTTATTTATAAAAATTTAAATTAAGTAAATTTTTAGTTTCTTTGGAGGCAATTGCTTACAAAATTTTATTACATATTTTTATTAAGATTCTGGTTTCTGCAAATGGAAATTATATAAAACTATTAGTGTGTGAATATTTAAGAAATGAACACTAAATTTTCCAGCATTTCATGAAAGAAAAGGAAATTTACCAAATCATTTCATATAAGGTTTGAATAAATATAACTTGAAATGTGTTAAATAAAAATTCAGAAAAAGCAATGCATTTTTACCTTACATCCCCACTTTTAAATCTATCTTGTAAAGGTGAGCAAGCGATGAAGACTACAAATCTGGCAACCCATTCGGTGGGAATATCGGCAGCTGCTGATCGTTAGTAGCACTCGAAGCCTCTTCGACTTGCGTGCATGTGCAAACTGAAACTCCAAATCAGGGTGTGCGTTTTCTTGTTCCTGCCAATATAATGCACTATTTTTCTTCTAAACTGTTTTATTACCTTTATTTTATTATTTGTTTTCTTTTTTATTATGTGGAGTTTTTTCTGAAACAGCGAAGATACTTTTTTTATGAATGGAAGATGAAACTAATTAACTACATATGCAAAACACGAAAATTCTAATTTAGAATTTGTTTGCTATTTAAAGCCATTTGTAAAATTTATCTTCTTAGATTACCAAAGATAAATATTTATTTAACTGAACAAGAAGTAGGTGTATATTTTTTTCGGTTTTCTCCATTCACTTTCTTCTCCTTTCACCTTTTGGTATACAATTTCAGAGTTTATATTTGTTCTCTTCGCATCAAATTTAGCTTTAATGTCTTTTATTTTTACCTAAGACATAAGTAATTATCTAAGTCTAGAATGACTGTAGATTCTTTTTTTATGGCCAAGAAACCATAGATCTTAAGAAAATCCTTTTTTCCCCAATTTAGAGTTTAGAGTAAGGTTTATGTTACAAGCTAGCAAATACACGAAGATAGAATGTAAAAGAAGATGCATACCTTTAATTAAAATTGTGAATTGATTCTCTTCATTCTATTTGTTTCAACCATAAAACACTGAGTCGTAATGTAAATAGAAACGCAATTATTTTTACTTTCGAAATGAAACGATATGGTACTTAATAATTAGCAGCTAAGAGCAGTGTATGTAGAGCAAAAAACTAAATGTAAAAAATAAACTATTTGATACCTGTATTTTTACTAAATTCTTAAGTAAAAGGGACTTTGAAAGGTTGATGTAAAATATAAAAAGACTAATAATCTTTTTAGATTTAGATAAAAATTTAAGGGTCAAAACTTTAATTAAAATTTCCTTGAAGGTAAAACAAATCTAAATGTATTTCGTTTTCTGCGTTATACTAAATTTTAATTTTACCCGTTAAGTTTAGCGTGATCGATGGCGCTACATTTATTAATTTTTATGCCTATTTTGCGAATGGCCGAAAATTTCGTTTTGGGGGAATTTTGCGTTCATGTTTTGATTTGATACTATAAAAATCATAATAATTATTAAATAATTTAAAATTATTGAAATTTATTCTTGCTATCAGGGCGAAGGATTTCAGGTGAACTTAACTCTTTTTTTTAATTGTCTAGCTCTTGCTTGGGACCAGTTTGTAAATGATTGAAACCAGTGGTTCTTTTAACTGTCTCATTACCCAGTATGTTGCCACATGTGTTATAGCGAACTTGTACCGGATAGATGAGAGGACAGATATACATAAACACCTAATATGACGCAGGAGTTCAAACTATCAGTCAGCTCCCTCTAACTATTAAAAGTATAAGGCAACTATTTGAAATTATACTACAAATTGCTAAGAACGTTAAACACAACTTAATGCAAAGCGCATCTAAAAGGCGAAGCTCTCACGGATATCTCAGTACTCCGAAGTCGCTCTGAACTAACAACTGAAAAACTTGATACATAGGTGGTGGCAGTTCTTCCTAGTAACCTGAGGTAATACCATTGCGGGCCCTGGGATGAAAGATTCTTTTTCTAATCTCGAAATGAGTGAATGTGAGAGAGGAGACTGAAAAACTAATGCTCCTTTTGGTCTTATATAGTCCTCCCCGGTCGTCGAGAAATCTTTAGTACTTCTGGAAATAAATGAAAGGCAGAATACGGTTACCGTTACGTAGAGGATCAATTATAGTTATTCAATTACAATACCCATTACAGTTATACAGGAATTTGACCAAAATGTCGTCAAATGATCGCCAAGTTTAGCTACTTTTGCGCATCTCTCGCTAAATTTGGCGAAAAAAATAATCACCAAAACCATGGCTAGTCTTTTCAGATGCTAATAGCCTTTAGATTTCCGACAGAAAATAAATATTCATTTCATTTTTTCTTTATGTTATTATTATTATTATTATTATTATTACTGCTTATTAAGTTTTGACAAATATGTATTTAAATTTTTTAAATTTAATCAAAACTCTTTTTTGTTAACAATTTTATTATTATTATTATTACTATTCCAGTCCGTCCGCACACATGGCCCCAGGACAGACTGAGTCTGAGACCAATGCTGCAAATATTTTAGTTTGAAAAAAATATTAAAAGCTATAATATTTCAGAACAGTTCACAAAAATATATATAAGCACACAGCATAGCATTTTCTTTTGAAAAAAAAATAAGATATTTGTTTAAAAATGCTTGGATAATGGTCATGTGAACTCAGAAGAGCTTCTTGGTGGGTTGTTGATCAAGCAAAGAGAATTTTACGTCATGGAGAGGAAATTTAATAATGTTTGAAATCCTTGCATTTCCGATCAATATAATAAAACTAGAAGTGTACAAAATGAATGTACAACCTGCCTATACAAAAATCTCCACACAAAGTTCTTTATTATCGCAACTGTTGACCGAAGACAGGCTTTTTCAATCGCAAAAATGTTCTAAAAGTCTGAAGTATTAGTGTTATGCTACGTTTAAATATAAAAGAGCGATTCTTTAAAATTACGGATTCCCTCCCCCCCCCCCGGTTCTAATAGTCATTGGCATGCTCGGTGTTCGGCGTCGCCTACGAATTCAAAAAATGCGGCTTTCAGACTCATTCTTTTCACTTTCATTTTTTTATCAATGACAGAAGAGAGTTTAGAAGAGAAACAACAAAACCATATTTTAAGCAAAAAAGTTCCATTATAATCAAAATGACTAAATGAAATGAATCTTTTGATACGTTAAGTTAGTTAATTTAAAAATTTATTAAAAATTTATTCATAAAGATTTAATTAATTAGCAATAAACATTTTTTTTACATCTGAATCTTTTTTTCTACATCTTAGATGAAAGAAAGTCTTTTATGCTTATGTTTTAGCTGCTACAGATATAAGCTTCAAAACTCTTTCTTGTGGCATACATGTACATAAATAATTCTTAATCAATTTTAGTTTAGAAATGATCTTCCACCACTTTCAACACTAAAAGGCGAAATCAGTTATATTCTTAATAAAATATACAAGTTAGAAAAGATAAATAGCTAGGTGTAATTAACTGCAGAATGTGAAAGGGATTTTGAGTTTTAAAATTATTTTTATATATATTTGTAGAGTTCCTCCCCCCCCTTCTCCAACTGTTACGAGTTTTCCCTTAGATATTCTTCATTCATTTCTGATAAATTGTATAGGAAACTAAAATTATTTTAAAACGCAATTTTAGTAACTCAAAAAGCTTATTTACGAATGTCTTCGCAATATTAGAAAGCGTATAAAATATTTAAATTCGTCTACAGAAGTTTGCAGTAATTCGTCATGATATTTCATTCTGAACCTGACTTGCCTTTTGTCTTTGTCAGATGTTAACCGCAGATTTAAATTCACACTTTTAATTTACATTTCAGTGTTTTGATAATTTTAAGCACATTTCTGTGATTAGAACATGAGCTGTATTTTAATAAAAAATTTTATTTCCCTTCCGTAATTTTAAAGCAATATTCATAGTTTTGTCTTGAAGCTGTTTGCTGGATTTATTCTGTTGAAAATAATGCACCATATTTATCACAAAAGGAATAAATTAAATAAGTTTTAGTTTTAATACATAAATTGTGTGCTTTATGAAGCGCATTTTCTTTCATTATTTCTTAAAATGCATCGTACATATCTCATAGCTGCTATAACAGAGGTAGACTGCTTCAAACTTGCTTTCCCAACGGATGTCTGCTTCAAGGTTAAATTGGATCTCAAGAGTCAATTAAAAAAACAGATCAACTGTTTGGTGAAGAAACGAAGAATGAATATTTGTTTAAAGATAAATGAAAAGCTCTTAAATTGAAATCAACATAGACAAAATAGTATTTTTTTGTAATTCTTGAGGGAATAAATGACAGCATACACAGTTATCTGCGAAATTAGAGGACTTCTTAATGAATTTTGAGAATATCAGTGGATTTGTGAACTTCTGTTATAAATCAAGCAATTTCATCAATGCAAACATTTCTGTTCATAGAGATTTAAATACTATCTACTATAATAGTATTGGATCACAGTAAACTTCATACAAAGATACTTCCAAAGTTAAGTTCTAAAACTAAACGAGAAGTTTTATTGATTGATTTGTAGAGACGCTAGGTTATTTGGAAGTAGGAGAGATGAAAAATGAGCAATGCCCTCCCCGGAACTCAAACCACGCATCTCTCGATTACGCGAAAAGCGTGCTGACCATTACACCACGAAAGCATGCTAAGAAGGCTGGAGAAATACCATCTTTTAAAGGGTGACTGGGGATTAGAGGACCAAGTCGCCAAATCCTGGTTGTGAAGAATCATCATCCACAACCCTTTTAGTGCGGATGGCCACTGTAGAGACATTAGGTATTTTTTGAAGAAGAGATGAAAAATGAATGCCCTCGCCGGGATTCGAAACACGGACCTGTCGAATACGCGTCAAGGATGCTGACCACTACACCACGAAGGCATACTAAGAAGGCGGAAGAAATACATTATAGATTTATAATTGAAGTTAACTTCAGCAGATTATAAGAAAAGAATTCAAATGTGTACCTTGCACACTCTTATAAAAAAAAGTCAGTTCTATATCTCCCGTTCTATGGACCAACTACCGAAATTGAATTTGTATTTTTCATGCCCTCGAAAGAGTGACATAGGATATATATTATATTTATATATAGCATTGTTCTAACGTACGTATTCTGGTACAAAATTGTATATTTTCTGAAATGACATACTATTTTTCTCTATATTTTGATTCTACTACTCAAATGATGCGAAAATACTAAGTTTTGTAAAAAACACACGAGTAGTTCTTAAAAACTTAGCTCTCAGAATTTTATCTCCTCAATGTTAATGGAATATGAACATCTCCTTTTTTATCAAACATACTTGATTCCTTCTTTCGCAATTTGAAATTTAGGTTCGTTCTAAATAATATTCGAAGTTATTTTCTGATTTGTTTTTAAAATTTGTATTTTTAATGATGTTTATAATTTTTTTAAAAACTTTTTAAATTTTTAAACTGTAAACTTTTTGCCGTCATTTTAAAGCAGATGTATCTCTAAGCATACTTGCAAAACGTTAGAGCTCTTTATTAGAAATTTCCCAAGATATACATAAAGTTATATATTGGAGCGTTTTGAAATTCGGTATATTTTTGTAAACTATAATAACGCCAAAATGTTGTTTAAGCATTTGTTGAAACTTTTTGAAAGAATCAACGATGCATCTTTTCTTTTCCCTCGTGCGCCATGTAAAGGAAAGAAAATAGGTTACCATAAATTAAGAATTTTGTGCAGTGAATTATTCTTGGAGCAAACTGAAAAAAGTGCTCCAAGACAAATTTTTTAATTTCTTGGTAAAATTCTCACAATTGTTATGTTATACCAGAAAAAAGTCTAATTTTGTGTCGAAATACCTATGTTCAAACAATGCTACATATAAATCTAATATATATCCAAAGTCACGCTTTGATACATGAAAATGAAAATCAAATTTCGTCATTCGGACTAGTAGAATGGTAGATATAGAACTGCCCCTCTTTTTTTGTGCAGAGTGTACATTCTTTGACCGATTCTTTATCCCAATGGAGCTTCATTAGATTAAAGGAACTGGTGATCATATGAAGAAGCGTTGGGTTTGGGATAGTAAACAAGAGGGAAAATAATCTTTTGAAATACTTAACGATTTGCAAAATATTTATTTGAATCATCTTTATATTTTTTCAAAATTCATAAAAAAATCGAAAGTTGAATTAAAAAATGAAATGTCTGAGTTTTTTAAAGATTTTTGCTCACTTAAAATTCGGTTTTAAAAACAAACAATCTGCAACACACCTCAGGTTTTTGATATTGGATTATAACATTAATAAATCTTGTCACTGTATTAAAAAATTTCAGCATGGGTTATATATTTAAGTAAACAAACAAAAATATTATTCCTTTTTAATAATAAAAATAAAACAAACATGATTTAATGCTAATATCAACAGTTAGGAATATCACAATGAAATGATTTCTCATAAAAGCTAGAAACTTAAATGTAACGTTATAATTGCAGATTTTATTATGGCTTCCTTGCATACGGGCTAAAGATGTATTTCCATTTCTTGACGAATCTTTGCAAAGATTAGAAGAAATTCCGCAAGACGACAAGAGTGTAAGTTTTTTTTGTTTCACAAAATTTCCATCCTTTGATTAATTATTGCATAATTTGTTAACTCATCTCGTTCAGCAAAATGCATCGAATTTGTACTTTATGGTTTTATATTTATTTAGGGCACATAAATTTGAATATACCCCATTTCATTAACTAACTTTTTATCTTTGCTTTGCTCTTTTATCTTGCACGTTACAGTAGTAATTGTGCAGCGCTGAAGCCATGGAACGCTGGTATTTACTTTGTATGCTCTGTAAAACAGCAAAAAGGATGGCCGTATGAATATTTGCTTTCTTCCTTTCCATTTCCCAAAACCAATTTGAATTGGTTCCAATTAAAATGTTGTCTAGCAGGTATTATTCCTTAAAAAGAAATTCCTGAGTATTTTGCCTTCGTTAATCAATTAACTAGCTACTACAGAGTATAATCGAATTCCTATACGTGATTTCCATAATTCTACTTATAATGTCTTTGTATATTTTCAGATCTATTTTAAAGAACTCGTTGCATTTTTTTAACTTTTGCATTAAGTTGCTGTCACTAAAAGCGTTGTTTTCAACAAACACGAAACAACGCCAGAGAATAAAACACGAAAAAAAAAGGTTTAACGTACTTAGGTAATGATAATAGTGGCTTTCGACTAGAACCTCTGCTAGCGTGCTTGTTCTTTGATCATTAAGTAGCTAGTTAATTCATGGCAACATGGAAATAATCGGATTTCTGGAAGTTATGAAATCTTCATCCATCAGGCAAAATCCATATTGTGGGTTGTCCCAGTTGAAAGCAGATTATTTAGTAAAAGAAAATGAAATCTTTTGGTGAAAGGTGGAACATTCTGCCATATCTTAAATGTAACTAATTCTTCTGCCTGATTGTTCATATCATATTTAACCAAGCTTTATCCCGACAGGATCATGATGTCCATTTTACTTATCATGTTAATTTTATGGCGCTTCTGGTTGGTTAAGTATCTTTGATTACAGCAAAGCACGCAAGATCTATCTGCCGATGTGGAGGAATGCCTTTCGTGCAGGAAGTTTTAAGGTAAACTGGCTCATATCCATATTAAACAAGACGAAACCGCAAAAAGCTCCATGCAGCCAGACCTCCGCTTGGATTCAGGCTACTTTGAACTGCGAGTTTTCAAAGACTTTTATGATCAGCGATTGCTAACCTATAGTACTGCTGAATATCTTCATAGTTTCGCTGTTTATGTTGTAACTGAATTCCTAAAAGGAATAGGAGTTGATACCAGCAGATATATACTTATGATTACTGTACTTGCGTAAAAAGATGGCAAGGCTGGTGCTTGATTCTGTATTCATCTAGTGAATACTAACGATAACTGTGGACCTTTCTCTCTCAGATTTGGCTAATAGGCTATAAAGATTTGGTTATTGTTTCCAGTTTAAGAGAAGAGCTTACTTCGAAGCGGCGTACCTTATGTTCCGCGAGCGGCATCCAGCGAGAAACTTTATAAATTGTTACTTTTTTCAGAAATCTAACTTCAACTTAATGTTGTGTTTAACTATTTGACTCTCAAATGCCTTTATTTAAAAAATAATTTTGTTCTTTACATGCACCCAAAGTAAGTTGATAGTAAGTTGAAAGTTGATAGTAATTAATATTTTTTAATTAATATCAATCTGGTAATATCTCTAAGTGAAAGTCAGTCATTAATTCCAATCATTACAAATCTGAAAAAAAAAATATTTGTTCACCTATTACATACAATTTTATAAATTCATTGAACTGCGCAAGTAGAGTTTGAAAGTGACTCAAGTACCCAAAAATGCTTTATTGCTGAGTGTTTTCTACATTACAGGTACCACTGCGTAGCGAAAAAAGACGGAAGATCACAAATAATGAGGCTACTGAAGAAGGATGGACAGCTTGGGGTCCATGGCAAACGTGCTCCCGCAGTTGCGACGGGGGCATTGCAATTAGTTTGAGAATTTGTCGAGGCACTTGTCCAGTGGGTCAACATATTAGAAGACAGATCTGTAATATGCAGGTTTGTATATAAAACAAGACTGAGCTGAAATACTTAAGTCTCCTTTTAACTAGAAACTTCTATTTTATTTAGCTACGTATAATCTGAGCATCCCTTATATTACTTATTATTTCATCAAATGTGTTATTAATGGGAGCAAAAATAGTCTATATTTTTTACTTTAAGAGTTTAATAACTGTTAATAATGTTTTCAATTTTAGTGAACAATATAAAGAGACAAATCGTAAAAACTTCCACAAAATTTGTGGTTATCTTTCTAGATGTGAGTGACTTAATCAAAGAATTTCTAAAGAAAACTAGATTATATTTATATCACACACATAAAAAGGCCACAAGAACCTCATGAAGCAAGCCTATTCAGCTCCTAAGAACTTATAATGAGCCGAAGCCTTAAACATTTGATCAAGGGCCTTTCTAAATATTGTTTTTCCCCCACTGCTTTAAATTTCTCGTAAGTGTTTTATTCAAAACTCACATTAAAAAACATCTTTAACACAACATTCCTCTTCATCATGAATGTGTTCATAATTAGTGAAGAATCTGTTCACCAATGTTTTTGTTAGGGATTCCAATGATTTGCTTATCCTCCAACGAATTGTTTTACGCTGTTAGAGAAATATTTCTTTATAGTTTATTTTTAAAGATTTCTCTAACGTTTTTATTAATTTCAGTTTTCTGTTATATACTGATTATTTAAGTGCCATATTCTAGTTCCATGTGCTCATAAAACAGAAATTTTCAGTATTTAGTTGTTTCCTTTTAATGTTCTTCAGTGCTCGATGTCGTATTAAAAAAATATGACAAAATGCATCATTACGGAACTTAATTAAGTTGCAGTATTATTCACGTTTCTGGGACAAGGAACCTTGAAACATCAGTCATCCCCATCGCCAGGATTCAGTAAGCAATGTTAACTTTACTTTATACAAGCATAAATTTTGGGAAGTCAGTAAACCCTCTATACTAGTAATTACTATAGAAAAATAAATTAGTCTTTTTTTTTTTTTTTTTAAGAAAAGGATAATCCTATTTATAATTCCGCTGTAATTTAAAATGAGTTTTCTCAGAATTTTCAAAATGTTAATTTAAAATTCAAATTAAATTCAAAATAGCTTGCTTCATTAAGAAGAAAGAAAACTGGTTAATGTGGGATGAATTTGCGTGACTCCAAAATTCTTTCAAGAAAGTTTACAAATATGTGATCTTTTTATTTTTACTGATTAGAGAGGAAATAACATTAAGCTGCTGTTAACTTCCAAAGTTTGTATTAGCGCAAATATTTATGCTCCAGTAGTTTAGACATTTTTTTTTTCATTTTGAAAAGTTTAAATTCTGATTATAGTAGTCTGAGAATTAAAAAAGCAAATTAAAAATAAGGCTTTGTAATCAATCGATTTGCTGTTTTAAACTTTTTAATAGCTTCTGAATAACTTCAGCGCTTAATTTTAATATTATGAACTTAGTGAATGTCACTAATTATATGAATAACTTTTTATCATACAGTGACATTATCTTAGTTTATTATTATTATTAAAAGAGCACATTGCAGTTGTTTGCTTTTAATGTGTTATATCGGTGAATAATAGTGATCATTAGGTAAATTATTTTAGGTTTTTCTTTATTAGAAAAAATTAATTAATTTATAATTTAATTAAATATGGTTTTGATTTTGATTGTAACTATAAATTAAAGTGAGTATAAACATAAATGTCCGTATGCTTCTTAGAAATAACATAAAACTCAACGGCAGTTTGAAAACATATTTTAATAACGTAATCACGGTAGATGTATAAATCAATTAGCCAGTTATAAAAATTATCTATCAGTAAAAAAAAAAGAAAAAAAATATAACTGTTCGTATTGGGCACTGTTAAAATACGAATGGACTTATCCTGAAACTGTGGTGAGCCAGTCTTTTAATCCTTTGACTGCTATGAGCGCATATATGCATCCAGCAGAAACCGTCGGTGGGGCCTATGAGAGCATGTGTGCGTCCGGCGGTTAGCCAATGGACTTAAATTCACGCTCGACGAAGGCTTTGGCTTTTCACTTTTAATGATATATATGTTCGGATATTATTTTTATCGTATATCTCCAACACTCGCAGAAACCTCGTTCGTTGCTTAGCAAAGAAAAAAAAATGAAATCTAGTTATTCAGTCACTCGGTGGCCGCACGTCACTCATGCGGAGCGCTTTAACTTAGAGCAGTTAGCAGTCAAAGGGTTAAAATGTCCTCCACTGAGAAATATCTTCTGTAAGCCGATAGCCCTTGTATACCTTGCTTTATTCAGCTAAATAAAACAAATAAACTGAATTTGAGGTCAGATAACAACCATCATGTCTTCGAAATGACATTTGCTGTTTTCTTCATTAATACACTAGCAGCGAAGCAGTTAAAACCATCCAACAATATCAGTTGGTTACTTTGCTGGTTATTACTGAATTTAAAAAAGGTATACAAAAAGTTATCTATGTAAATTGAGGAATATCCGCTTGAGGGACTTTCTGAGAGAAAATGGCTCGTATTCATGTTATACATGGAGAATATCCCTGTGACAGTCCATGCATGGGGGAGTCGAAGATAGTTCGCTCTGCTAATGTTTAACAGCTCTTCCATTCAGTATTTGTGGACGTCACATGTCATCGCCGGTTCTGTTCCTAGCAATTAAAAAGACTGTCTTTATGGGATTTTCGAATTTCCATTTGTGTAATATAAACACAAGTCAGTTTCTCTTATAAAGTTCTTCAAGAAAACATTCCATGTTTAACCGTTTGAAAGTCAAAAAGCCCGAGACGGCCTTTCGTTCAAACGACCACACCCGCCCGAAAGGGCAGAGATTGCGATGTTGTTTTCTTCCCGTGCAGTTTCCCTCAATGCATTGTATCAGTTTATTGCAGATGGCTTGTCCTAAAAGGCTAGTAGGAGCTTCTTAATTGGGAAGTAAAAATGTCACTTGAAATCTTCACACCTCTTTGTGCGTTAATAGAGAAGGAGGGCAGGAAACGGACGGGACGGGTAATGGACGAGGACTAGCGTTTCGGTATTTTAAGCATACAAGTTAGCGAAGGCTCCATTTTTCTAATGTTTAATGCAGAGTTATGCTATTACTGCGTTATAAATTGTCGTTGTTGTTGCTGTTAAAGCAAACTGACAGCGTTCTTTGGCATAATCAAATAACACATTGTTTGGAGAGGGGCTCCTTTCTCTTATAAGAAATCTTACACCATAATGTAATAACCGTTTTTAAATTAAAAATCAAATGTGTATAATCCGATTATAATCGGAAATTTGCAAATAGCGCTTTCTAAAATTAAAAATAATATAAAAAAGTTATTTTTAGATAAAAAATTGCTTGAAATAAAATTTTGCCTCGTGTTTGAAAATTTTTGTGTTTTATCCAAATGCAGTGTGCAAATTATGTATTTCTGTATAAATACATTTTACTTTCACTTTAGCGTAATCAACTCTGAAATGAATACATGAAATACACTCGTGTAATAATTACTTAAATTTCTATCTGAATTGTCTTCACAAAATTAAACGAATTTCTTTACTTCAAAGGTTCGTTTAACACTATTATTTTAAATACCCTGATTGTACTTTAGCTTTCGTAAGAATATCTGTATAGAACTGAATTTTACTCAAATATATCTTAAATGCATATTTTTCTGTTGATGTATATGTTTTCTTAAGTTAAGAAATACTTATCTATAATATCTGACAATAAAAACTTAAAAAAGAGTAATATTATTTGCTCTGTCATATTATCCATGCAAACGTCGCGCTGCAGAGACCATTAGAGAAAATGTTGGAGGAGCACAAATTTATTTGCAAAATCATGGAAAACGAAAATATTTCAAGAAACAAAACAAAAAATTCCGTAGTAGACCAAACCATAAGCATGTATTTTATACTAAGAATAGTATTTATAATTATTTTGTTAATAATTAGTAGGCAGGAATAAGAGTGTGTGTACAGAAATTAAGGAAGATATAATATTTCTTTTACTAGCCCTGCCCTGAACCGAATGACTTTCGGGCTGCTCAGTGCTCAGCTTATAACGAAAGACCCTACCGGGAAAGAATGTATGTGTGGTTACCATTCTACGATCCGGAAGACCCGTGTGCCTTGACCTGCATAGCACAAGATTACGGCTTCGTTGCCAAGTTGTCCAAGAAGGTTCAGGACGGAACAAGGTGCAGAGAAGGAGCATTGGATATGTGCGTAGAAGGCCAGTGCCAGGTACTGAGTCCACTATTTTTTATCTTTGTTCGAAGATATATTTGTATTGTTGAACAGAAAAGTCAGTTTGGCAAATTTGATGGCTGATAATTTTGATTATCAACTGATATTTAGATGATTGAAAATCTCAATTTAATTGTTTGCCTATTAGATCTTTATTTTCCCCAGCTCAATAATGTTTTACTCAGTTATCATTTTAATTTATACTTGCAGTGACATGCGCAGGGATTCATATTATCAATATCTAGTACCTGCATTTACTCATAAACTATTTACAGAATTAGAAGTATATTATTCTGTATGTGCATGCATACGAGAAATTAAAAGGTTTTGATTCGCATATATATTGAGTTATTTTTTACATATATATACATCTTTAATTTCTAAATCCTGATTCATCAAAGCATTTTGTTTATGACAATATATATAGTATACATATTATACCTATTACAGAAACACAAATATTTTTTAAAAGGAAAATTTATAATCGTTCCAAGAATTTTCGCGCATTATGCCACTGAAAATTGATCAGCAAATATATGAAGAAAGAAATTTAGAACCAATTTTTCACAAAGACTAAAAATTGAAATTCAAATGAACTTCAAAAAATCCTATAAATGTAGAATTATTTTAAATGTAAAAATTTTAAATATACAAGAAAAATGAATGTAAAGAACGAGAAAGAAGAGGAATCCAATCAACTTCGACATAAAGTCTTCAGGAGGAGGTATGTCGAATATAATTACAGTTCCACTTCCAAAACAAAATCCTTACTTTTCTGTATCCAAAATTAGCTGATAAACATTTCAATATAATTTTTAATCTTAATAGTTCATCCTAAAATCCTGATCCTCTTCAAAGCATAGGAAAATGGCAAAAATACAAAGCAAAATCATTGAAAGAGATCCTTCAATTTAAAAAGATTTTTCTAATCTAAAAAGAATCTTTAATAAAAATGAAAACTTACCCTAAAAATGTAGAAAATATTAATTCCTTATAGTGAAAAAAACCGCTGAAATATCAAAATCGAATCTTAACACAAAACTTTGCTAGAACCTCTTATTACACCAGCTGGAAACAATAGGATTTTTTTTTAAGTTCATTTGAATTTCAGCTTTTGGTCTTTGTGAAAATTTGGTTCTAAAGTTCTCCCTCTCTCTATATATAATACAAGGCAACTACTGTAAAAGCAAATACTCTAAAATATTGACTATATTAGACGTACAGAATTCCGTGAATCGAGAGTACTAATACCAAAGAAAAAAAACTCAATGTAAAACTTACAGCTGCAAATTGAAATATGGTTAACTAGAAATTATATTTATCAGTTTTTCTAGACAGACAAAAAGGCCATTATCCAATTAGATCGTTGCAGGTTGTAATTCATGCATTTGAAAGTGTAGATGGATTTGTAAGAAGATATGCGGTATGGTAGTACCGAAGATGCTATAGCTAAAAGTTAATAAAATAATCTTGTTAGTCTTTAGCAAGAAAATTTCTGATGCACTATTAATAATTTCTCTCCTTTTCTTAGAATTAAAACTCAGTGTTGCTCTTTCTATCTGTTTGCTATATATTTAATTTTATATATATACAGCAGATACTATTATAAGAAATTATCTCATTATATCATTTCAAGAGATACATTTAATTAAAATGTAGATATGTTTGTTAATGTGAGAGCTTGTTTGTCATCAGTGTATAGCTATGTAACTTCAAAACATTCTGATTAATGAAAATTACAATAAAGATATAAGTTTATTATGAAAATACTTGATAAATCTACCACCACATCTTATCACTCCATATAAAAAGCCTACTATTATCGATAATGTAATTTAATATAATATTTATTAATTCCGAAAAGAAAATTATAAAGTATAAATTTATTATCTTATCATAAAAAGTATGTCTATCTCCCGGATTTTATCTGCGTAATACGGAATAACGGTGCTTATTCCTTTTTAGTTACGCTGATAAGTTTGTTTTTATAAACAGACAAACTGTCAGCATGAAAATGAAATTGAAACTGCACTTTTAGAACGATTCCTATTAATCCTAATTTTTTTTTCAATTACAATTGCTTACTTAAAATTTGCGAAATTTCTTTGAAATGAACTTTGAAATGAATACATGAAATACACTCGTCTAATAATTACTTAAATTTCTACCTGAATTGTCTTCACAGAATTAAACGAATTTCTTTACTTCAAAGGTTCGTTTAACACTATTATTTTAAATACCCTGATTGTACTTTAGCTTTTGTAAGAATATCTGATAGATATTTATTATTAGCTAATTTACACCTTATTTTCAAACTCCATCTTCGAAATAGTCAAAACTAAATTGAAAAGATATCTAGCTGGTTTTTTTCACAACTGGAAACATCTGAAATTGTAACAGCTTTGAATTCTGTAACAGCTTTGAAGCTGCTAGCGATTTATCATCAACTATATTTGTGATGGTAAATCTTTTCTTTTTAAGTCTCATTTTCGTTTTAGATGAGAAAAAGGAATAACAGGGTGATAAATCTGGTGAGTGATATGAAAGCGATATGATGTTCTGTTTTCGAAAGCAACTTACGTACTGTTATTTGTAAAAAAATTATCAGTAATTGCCTATTTTTTCCTGATATTTCAAACTTTCATAGTATATACTATGTATATACTATGAAAGCATATACTCTTTCAGTTCATACATCAAAATGTTGCCATAGGTTATTCTTTGCAACATGAAATATTTTAAATGATTGTTTAGAAACATTCTCCTTCCCTATTCGATTTATTTTAATGAAAACGAACTGGCACTTTTGAGCTGAATGTGCCTTTTTCATAACTCAGTTTCTAATTTATTCATTTTATAAAGTATCCAAAAATACAAACATCACCATTAAAATGATTACAGTGGGACAAAAAAGGATTGCTGAACATACATTTAAGAAATCTTTTGAACTAAAATATTGCAAGATTTTTATTTTCTTTGCCCATTGAATTAAAAATTGCTGTAAATACTCTTTCTCTAGCTATTTTATGTTTTTCAGCCAATCGGTTGTGATCTCCGAGTAGGTTCAACTCTTAAAGTAGACGAATGTGGGATTTGTGGAGGTGATGGCTCCAGATGCCAAAGACCAACATTCATCTGGCAGGAAGGTGTATTTGGTGCATGTTCCGTCACTTGTGGAGGAGGTATGTAAAAGTCTAAAGTCACATTTATTACGTTGAAACCATCATTTAAATAATATAAAGCTTTAAATTTGAGATTTAAAAATGCTTCAAATTTTAAAATAAATGTAATTGTCTTGGACAAAGCAAAGTAATAAGTGAGTAATCTCTTCTTGTATATGTGTGTAGAGAGGGTTATGATAAAAGAAATAGATCTTTTCCATAAATTCCATAAATTAAAACCAATTAGTATAATCTGAATATATACCAAATAAAAGAATTCTCTTGAATCAAATATTTTGGTACTTACATATTACCCCGTCAACCGGAAAACTGTCGCCAAGTAGAGAGCCAGTTATGGATAAGCATGACATAGCAACACTTTCGTAACATTAGCGCTTTCGCTTCATATAATCCAAGCTGATTCTAACCAGGTTTTATTTTTGAAAACGGATAAACAATCGTGATGCAATGTGAAATTTTTCTGACTACAGAATATCCATTCGAAAAGGGGCGATGTTCAAAGGTTGTAAAATTATATTTATGATTGCATTTCAGGTCATTTACAGAACGTTCAGGGAACTGACGTGTGTTAAATGAGGGAGGGGGGAAAGGAAACCAGACTATATAGGTCAATTACCTTATTCTCATAACATTCTAAAGACAGCTTCCAATAAAATCGGAGGGCCAAATATAATAATAGAAATTGATGAAAGGGCATTTATGTAGCCTAAAACAGAAGCAGGTCCAATACTGATTGTTTATTAAATAAAGTAGCATTAGTTCCTTCACAATTCCGTCGAAATGAATGGCGTATCTTTCATGGCCAACTTTTACGGTGTAAGAGATAACATGCAGTTTGTGTACCAGTTTTTTGTTATACCAGGACGCAGTGTCTTATACCAGAACCAGTTTGTTGTTCAACAGCATCAAATGGAAAGGATTACCTTAAGAATTCCATTAAATCTAGAATTTTAACGCAAACTCTGTATTTTTGCTTGATAAAATCTTATTTATGGAGTATATATGTTTCCGATAGAATCTTTCAGAATTCCCAATTTCAAGGATTTAAAATATCAAAAAAATGGAGAAATAACAGAATCTAATATTTAAAATTCATTCAGAAATGTAACAATATAGAAAGTAAAATTTAAAATCTTTTATATCATTGAAATTGATAAATTTGTATAAAATTAATTTGGTTAAATAAGAAAACGTTATATTCAGTCTTAGGAAAAATGTATTTTAGGGTACCCATTAACAAAAATTGACGATTTTTATGGCGCCATTCCGATTTGATCACGATCCCTCAGTATGATGAACGATCCCTCAGTAAAATGACGTCCAAAACATAATGCAAGGAAACATTGTAAAGCTATTAGGTTATTTCGAAGCAGTAGAGATGAAAAATGAGCAATGCCCTTGTCGGGACTCAAACCATAGACCTCTCGAATACGCATTGAGAGTGCTGACCACAACTGGGGATTAGTGGACACAATCGCTAAATCCTGGTGGTGCAGAATGATCATTCACCATCTTTTTTCAGTTCGAGCGCCAGTGTAGAGCCATTAGGAACTTTTGAAAGCAGGAGACATGAAAAATCAGCAATGCCTTCACCGGGACTCGAACCATGGACCTCTCGAATAATGTGCTGACTGAATAGTGACTGTCTCGAATAGTGTGCCGAGTGTGTTGACCACTACACCACGAAGGCATGCTGAGAAGGCGGGAGAAAAACCTTATAACATAATGTAAACAAAAATATATAATCTCAATAAACTACATTTTAAATCAAACAAGGTAATTACATAAGAATGGAAATACATATTATCTAAACAACGCAGTATAAAGAGGAAATATCGACTTACCTTATTTAGAAATTTTTGTGTGTTTGGCTGAGGCAAACAGAATTCCTTAACAGCATCCAAAAACTGTCTAAAATTATCTGAACTAGAATACTGCCGTCGCCACATAAACTCACAAAAATAAGAATAAAAAATATCCTACTTAGTCCTGAACTGTCGGAATCCCTAGTGTCGGACAAACCAATTGAAAGCCGTATGAATGATCTTACATTCGACCATACGCATTTCCTTTGCACAAACAAGATACTTATAATGATACTGAGTAAACCTTCATTTACACACCAGTCAATTAACGCTTTTTTCCCCCATTCGTTTCAAACTGTACAGAAACTTCAGATTAATCTTATCACTGGCAGACAATTAAGGTGTAAAGCACAAAATAAGCAACGTACTTCCTAAGCGACATTCAACACAAAGAAATGCCTTGAGAAATCAAAATCACCGCAATCACGCATTACAACCAATCACGTCATGATAGGGTTTCCAAAACATACAACGTGAAGAGCATATCGAATCAGGGTTCATGATCGCGTGTATTACGGGATTTGGATTGAATTCATCCAAAACTGCAGCAAACAAAATACATTACAGTTGAATAAGTAATAAATAAAGATATAAGATTAGATATAATTAGTTGCAGAAGGCAGTACATAAATCTGTATACAGATCATAGGTCCTAAATTTCACTAACAGCAGGTACATAGCACAACAAACAGAATTCGGAGTCATCCACCCCAGTGCTGTAACTGAAGTATACTACTGGAATCTGCAGGAATTAAATGATGAAAATGAAAATATATCTGTACAAAGTAGTGTCATAACTGTGCAAAAGCGTTTCATAAGTGGTGAAGTCCTGGTTTTCATTGAGAATGAAGACTGCATGGGGGCAAAAATATCTATCACCGTTGAGCATTTTGTTGGGAAAAGTTCGAGAAAACTTCATTTGGTCACAATATTGAGCACTCTCGAAGAATTTTTTGTTAGCCTTCATGAGAAAGTTATCCAATCTATCCAGTTTGAAATAAGCATTTAAAAGTTTATTTCGAACAAAATAGTGTGCATCAGTGATGATCCTTAAAAATCTATTTTGCGCAACTTGAAGCTTGTGTATATTCCAGACGTCCTTGGTTCGATTCCCGGCGAAGGCGTTGCTCATTTTTCATTACGCCTGCTTTAAAAATAACCTAATGTCTCTACAGTGGCGCCCGAACTTAGAAGGTGTTGGATGATGGTTCTCCACACCCAGTATTTGGCGATTGGGTCCCGTAAAAACCCCAGTCGCCCTTAAAAAGGGGGTATATAAGGTATTCCTCCTGCCTTCCTAGCATGTCTTCGTGGTGTGGTGGTCTGCTCTCTCGGCGCGTATTCCAGAGGTTCGTGGTTCGATTCCCAGCGAAAGCGTTGCTCATTTTTAATCTCTCCTGCTTTAAAAATAACCTAATGTCTCTACAACTTCTTCCAACTCATTTGCATTCAGCGCGATTATAAAAACTCATTCTGGTAGGGAGTTGCAAATGGAAAACAATAATTGGATGGATACTGTTTTAAAATTTAAAATATCTGTTATAAAATTAAAATATACCTTACAAATTGATTTCTTTACCAACAGGCATCCAGCTTTCCGAAGCTACGTGTCGCAATAAAGAAACAAATGAAGAGGTGGATCCTAGACTATGCAATTTGTCAATCCGTCCGCGGACCAAAGCTAAGCATTGTAACCGACACCCTTGCCCTGTAGTGTGAGTATGCAATTCTTGCCTTATTTTGCTAAACAAATTAAGCTTTATCAAAAAGCTATAAGTCAGCAAATTTTTATTTAAGAACAATTTTATTTAACTGACAGCATAGCTTGCTTCTTGAAATAAAAAATTAAGGAATGTTATATATGTCACGTAATTGCTTAATAGGGCATGTTTGATAAATATATAAAAAGCTATAAAGGGAGCTTTTCATGGACAACTGGAAGAACAAGGGTGAAATGATCTGCCAAATATTTGAATTTTATTGTTAAAATCGTTTGAAAATGATTTTCCTGATATAGGGATAACTTGTAAGGATCTTAAGTTTTACTAACGTTTATTTTATTTTAAAACTGTACTATCGTCTCTTATTTTCCACTTCCGGCCAGAATAAACGCGTGAATATGTTTATGCAAATTGTACTTGCTAACGTTTAAGTATATTTAAGTTGTGGCTTTTTGCTAAGAGCAGAGTTAGATCGGGAAAGAGTGAGCCTTCTTGTCACTATATTTCACGTGAGCTTGCAATCAGTTGCTGTCCGCCTTTAAGGCCAGAGGTTTTAGTCCTCGTGAAGCTAAAGACGACTGTTTATTTGTTAAATAAACAACTGTTGTTTGTTCCGCAGTTGGCGTACTACATACGTAATAATTTAAAAGGCCAGTCTTAGTGTTAGTCATTTGTGTAAAGTATTCAAAGTTAACTCTTATTTTTAAATTT
Organism: Stegodyphus dumicola; assembly: GCF_044657685.1. Taxonomy (NCBI): domain Eukaryota; kingdom Metazoa; phylum Arthropoda; class Arachnida; order Araneae; family Eresidae; genus Stegodyphus; species Stegodyphus dumicola. Next base: position 46,354,872 of record NC_140776.1, read on the forward strand.
AGTTAGTAGTGCTTATATCTTTACATTCAGACCACAAGTGGTTGGTCTTTGTATCCCAAAGTACGGGAGCGCCTGTAATATCCTGAAAAATAAAGGGTGATTAAACCCTTCTCATCTTGTCGTCTCTTCTACACTCCATAGGACATAGTTTGTAGTCAAACTCACTGTCTAATAAGGACACATCATGTTCGCTAAACAGATAAGGAGAAATACAAGTCCTGATAAACTTACCTTCAATGTTCCCAACTAATTTTATAATATATTCAAAATGGCATTGCAAAGACATCCAAAACAATATTTTCAGCAGTAAATTTTTGATATCATTAAAAATACTTTTTTGAGTAATTATAAAAATTTGATAAAATCTGATAAAAATTTGACAGCTTACCTTATACAAGGAATTCTTCATATGTTTAAACAATAAAACTCCATGCACCTCCATCCTAGGTGTTCATAACTCTAATTACCCACATCTTTTTACGCAAGAGAAAACACGCCAAAATTGGCATATATATTGTATAAGTTAAAGAAAAAAGTAATTTAAAAACAAACCTTAGACGGAAGTAGATTTTAAATAAAAGTCTCACGACTTTTCGGTAGAAATAGCATATACTCTTTTTCTTCAAAAGCAAAAAAGCTTTGCAAGGTCGAAGAGTTCTCACTAAAGGGTTTTAAAAATAATTTTAGCAATTTATTGAAAATAATTTTTAAATTAAAAAATAATTTTAGCAATTATCTTTCATTACGTTTTAATGCGAACGCCATTAAGGAAATATTAGATTTTCTGAAATTCTGAGACCATAAGCTTGAAATTCAACTTCCTCCTTCCTGGAATTTGAACCATGAATCAGCCGTTGGATATTTGGATGTATTAGCTGCGACACCATAATAGCAGGCGTAGGAGGAATGTCATAGTTCTTTGCAAATTATTTAATTATTAATATAAATTAACATTTTCCTCAGAAAAGTTTTCGCTACTTGTAATTGCAGTTCTATTTTTGTGTAAGTAACTTTTTTTTAATTTTACACCTTTTTTCCCTCATGATCTTTTTCTTAATTTTATAATTCAGCAGCATGTACGCCTTGTAGAATTTTTTGATAAAGAGCATACGTTATTATACGTCTGTTTTGATATTTATACTGAGATATTTACCTTAAATTCCTCTAGTGCTAATACAAAATTTACGAATAATTCGTGTGTAATGAAGCAGGAAAAAGGAAGAGAAAGTAGTAAGTATAATGAATAATATAAGTAAAAGTTTTAATTGAAATTCTTTCGTATTCATTCTGGAAAATTTAATTATAGGCTTTCCTTTTCCAGAAGTTATATAAAAGGGAATGACAGAAAAGCATTTATATATATATATAAGGAAAGAAATGAAATTATGTAAGGTCTTGAAAAAAGCAGGAAATGACAATTCTCAAAAACTCGGAGAAAATTGCCTGCTTTATTATTTCTTATATATGTGACATGTGGGATAAAAGTGCCATTCTACACTCAGATTAGCAGCCATCTGTATGAAATTTGGCAAACTTTAGTGAACTTTTTTATCTCCAAAGAGATAATCAGATCTGTGCTCTTACAATAAATTTTTATTATAGTTAAATTTGAAACAGCCGAATTAATTGGGACCCCAACCTATCTGTACAGTTGTCTTTTCTTATTTATTTTTACTGCAGCACAGGGAAATGTGTTCATTCATTTACCATTTTTTTTTTTTTTTTTTTTTTTTTTTTTTTTTTTTTTTTTTTGGGTAGTGTAGGCAAGGAAAAATTTAAACATTCACTTCGACGCTTTATACATTTTTTTGGCACTGTAAAATTTCAAGCTTGGGATATTGAAGTTGAACTGACTTATTTTGATATTTGACAAATTTAAAAGCAAATTTTGGGGAAGCGACTAATTTCGAAGTGAAAGGAAATTGTTGTTGGAAGCTGTGTGCTATCCGAATTATACTGTGTCTAAGTAAACCTCGAACTGTTTTACAACTGCAGAATAACATCTAATGTTTTTCCCCCCAATGGCGGGCACTTGCCCATGCCGGCATCGGCCACTCCTAGGGCCAGATGTGGTGGTCTTTTTATTATGAAGGCACCTAATAAGTGGGCCACCTTTGCCTCCCATGAAGGAACAGACAGTTTTTACATTCATTCCATCTCCGAGATTCGATCCCGTGCTCTTCGGTATCGCTCAGGCTCCCCTAACTACTATACCGTCTGGGCGGCCAAGTTGAATTCCAAATTTTACAGTGACAGGTTTTGATTTAAAGTAGTTGTGGAGTATGCATCAGATAAAGCAGAGTAAGTAGTTAACAGATCTGCTGCCTTAGTAAATATTGTGTATAATTAAAAATTTGCAAATACATAAATCAGATATATTACTATTAAATTTTGTCAGAAATCTGTTTAACAGGCAATAATATCAACTATCAAAGAACTAATTAGAGTTAGGTTGCGCAAGCTGTACCGACTACGAAAAAATAGGTATAAATGTTAGGAAAATTTTGTATTCTAATAATATCTTTAATTTATTTATTACAGTAAATTCCATACAGTCCATTCGTATAGATGGAATTAATTATATTTATGAACGCTAACTTAATACGACTTAAACAACCAGTATTCTAAGTCGTACCACGTATAGCTTAAGCCGTACCACGTTTAAAATTAGACAACTGTAAGTAAATCTAACTTTTTCTCAATTAATTTATCTATACAATGAATTACAACGATGATCATAAAGATATTTTTCACTTTCTTATCAACTACAGCCAATAAATTGTATAGCCATCCTTCGCATTTTAGGCACTGAATCAAAATCTCTTCACGGTCTTTCCCACAAATATTGCAGGGAGACAAATAGGATGTGAAACAATATGGCTGACTCTAGGAGGTAACTCGTTTTGCCGAAAGAGAAGCAGTTGGTGTGATATTATGGCTAATATATATAAAAGGTATAACTTAAGCGGTGGTACGACTTGCGCAACCTCACCCAACAACCGTAAGGAATATAAAGAATACGAATGAAGCACTAGATGGAGAATAGGCATCAGATCACTTGTTCAGAAAGTAGGTAACATATGGCATATTCTGCTTAAGCAAATGTTGTGTAAAAGAAGTGGAAAAGGTAATGATTTTTTAGGCGAATTTACTGAATTCTTATTCTCCAACCAAATTTCAAGCTTATTCTGGCCAAAGTCAATAGTTACAAAACCTGCTCATTCTGGAGAATTATGGTTCTGATTTATGTTAAACGACTTTGTTTGTCGAAGTTGAGCCTGTCCTATGACAAAATTAATTACGTGTATCATCGCGTTAAAAATATGGCCTTTTCTTAACTTGTTAAAGGATAACGAACATTTTACTAAATAAAGGAACTTTATTTATAAAGGAACTTTATTTATAAGGAAGCTATTAAAATTTACATTTTATATTTACAAAACCTTTAGAACTTAATGTAACTTAAACTTTTCCTGGAATTGTCACTTACTTTAAAAAACTCTGCAATTAAAAGTATATGCCTGTGATCAGGAATAAAACGTTCAGCCGTATTTTTTTTTACCTCCGTGTGCTAGTGAAGGAAAACAAACCAAAAAAAAAAAAAAAAAAAAAAAAAAACATCGTAATGAAAACCTATATTATTTTTCAAACTTGAATGATATAAAGGATTATTACTTGTTATAACTTGTCGGCTTACCATTTCAGAGAATGGTTATTTATGGAGTAGTATTACATTTGCAGGTGGGCCACCGGGAAGTGGGGTCCTTGCTCCGCAACGTGTGGAACGGGTGTTCAGTCTCGCCCCGTCTTCTGCGTTCAGGGCGGACCCAACGGTTCCCGGATAGATGTCAAGTCCGATTTTTGCCCGCGGCACAAGCCCATGACGGAACAATCGTGCACCGTAGAGGAGTGCCCTCGTTGGTTCCAAGGTCCCTGGTCACCAGTGAGTATATATATGTTCCTCCTTTATGAAGTTACACTTACATGCATCGTTACAAACTGTATAATAAGTAACATATACAAGAAAAGTATGTCTATTAAAATTTAATATTTGAATCAGTTCCCCGAGGGCTAAGAATTTCCTATTTAAATTGTAGTTTTCTTCTTATTCAAATATTCAGTCTGTTTTAATATAATGTTCCAGATAACTCATCTATTGAAGAAAACGTATAGTGATGAATTATGTAATAACTATTGAATAGAAGTGTTTGGTAGTAGAATTCTTCATTGAAGTTGCAAAGCATGATGTATGTCGTCAAAGATTACGTAGAAATTTCGTTCAGCATTTGAAAAAGTATTTTGAGTAGTTCTACCAAACGAAAATCGAAAGAATATGTGAAAACAATAATCGTTAGTAGTGAAACCAGCATTAGCTTTTGGTTCTTAATTACAATAATCTATACATTCACTTCTGCCGCCCAACCGGTAAAGCGGTAAGCGTCGCTGATTGCCGCGCCGAAATGCCCGAGTTCGAATCCCAGAGAAAAAGCCTTGAGCACAGAGAAACAGCCAGAGAAGGCATGGATGTTTGTAATGTATAGTGTCGGTGCGGCAAGGCGGCACTTTAAATATGCGGCGAGCCGAACGTCCTCTCGTGTGGTTTGGTGGCGGACTCGTCCCCCCCCCCCCGAGATGCTCTTCATTAAAATTTGGGGCGGAACTGAGCTAAATGTGACCTGTGCTCAAGGCTGTTGCCAACGGCAGCTGAACACTGCGAAAAAAATGGGACTGTTCTAAATCTCCCGTTCTACTGGACCGATTGACAAAACTCAAATTCCGTTTTTCACGCGTTAGGATTAGATTTATATATAGCGTCATTCTAACATAGGTATTTTAAATTAAAATTGGACTTTTCTGAAATGACATGCCATTTATTTTTCATATTTCGATTCTACTACTCAAATTATGCCTAAATATTAAATTTTGTAAAACTTGAGTATAAATTTACGTAGAAATTCAAAAATTTAACTTGGCGCATTTTTTTCAGTTTGCGCCAAGAATAATTCACTTAGCGAACTTCTTAATTTATAGCAAACTATTTTCCTTTCCTTTTCTTTCATTGAAAAAAAAGTCATCGTTCATACTCTCAAATAATTATAACAAAGTGCATATTATCGTTTGGCATTATTATCTCTCACAAAAAAAAAAAAAAAAAAAAAAAAAAAAAAAAGATGCTAAACTTCAAAACGGTCTAACCTGTAAATTCACGATTATCTTAGAAAATTTTGAATAAAAATCTCTATTTTTTGCAGGTATGCCTAGAATTACTTCTACTTTAATATGATATTAAAAATATTGTAGGTTATAAATTCAATTTTTTTCGAAAAATTTATAAAAATTATTTAAAAATGCAAATTTAGAAAATAAATCATAAATAATGGTCGAATTTTATTTGTAATGAACCTAAATTTCGAAATGTGAAACGAAGAATCAAATAAGTTTAATAAAAACGAGATATTAATAAATACATATCAAATTCAATTAACATTGAGGAGCTAAACTTTGCGAGCTAATTTTTTAAAAACTACTCGTGCGATTTTTACAAAACTTGGCAGTTTGGTATAATTTGAGTCGTAGAATCGAAATATTGAAAAAAAATTGGCACGTCATTTTAGAAAACGTCCGATTTTGTGTCAAAATACCTATATTTGAATAAATATATTATATATCCTAAGTCGCGCTTTCGAAACATGAAAAACGCAATTTGAATTTCGTCAATCGGCCCAGTAGAGCGTTAGTTATAGAACTGTCCCATTTTTCGGGGAGGGGGGGGGACAGTATACATTAAAATCTCCTATATAATTGGTACGTCTGTACCTATATTGAACTCTTCATCAATGAGCAAACTTGACTCTGAGTATCCCATAAGCGCACAAAAGAGTAGCAATTTTAAATTTGCTGAGTTAACCTGACGGATAAAGGTATACCGATGCCAATATAAAGCGCGACTGTGCATTAATTGTAATATCGATCATAGATATATTACCGGTTCCTATTTCTTCTATCCTTCTTCCACGATCTAAAGTAAACTGAATTGGATTGTGATAGACAATGCTCTTTAGATTCCTGTAGATAGCCACAACACTGGGTTTTCGTTGTCTGTCTTCAGAAAAAAATTTTAATGTAGTGTTCATAAACGCTTTCAACCTCCACCTCAATAGGTTCATCCTCAAATATCCAAGTCTCAGACATTGCAATAAACCGGACTGCTTTATTATTTTATCTGTTATAAGATCGCCATAATGTGCAGATAAACTTTGAAAATTTAAGTTAGGGATAACTAATGATACCGTTTAATGGTCGTTGTCAATTTAATGAATTGTTTTGCTCTCGCTCCTTCATTTATTTGAAAATAGTCTGTGATGTTCAAATTCTTTTGCTTTTTCTTTTTCTAGTAACGTTTACTCGTTCTTTAAGCAACTTATTTGCTGGCTCTTTCTTCTTCACTTATCTGAACAGCTGCTCTTGTCTTCGTTTCAACAAATTCTTCGTTGAATCATTTTAAAAGATTATTAATTTCAGTGAAACAAATTCACATACTATACAACCATTCACTACCGCATCCAACAAGCAACAGAGGTGGAGCCGCCCACCAGACGAGAGAGTACAGGAGTGGAGATGCAAGGCCACACAATGTGCCTGCGCACATCGTATAAAAATGAAGGCAAATTTTTAGCCTTCAAAATTCGGAAAAAAAACCTACCTTAACTCTTGTACTGTGTCACAGGGCATAGACCTCTGCAGGCCGGAATAGGGCACATGCAATAAACACAATTGGCATAAGAGCGTCTTACAACTGTGAAGTCTCTAGATGGTTGCAGGGCCAGGGTAATACCCGAGTAGTCATAGAAAGCCGTCCGGCTGCCCTGTCCTGCTGTCACCTGTCACCTGTACTGTGTCACATGCATAATCATCCATCACATCATAATTTGCCATCTGTCTCATTCATCTACCATGATTGCCTTCGAACGCACACGATGTAAGCGTAGCACTTTTTGACAATGAGGGCCGTTGAAAAAGACAAATATTTTTGTATTATGCAAACTTTTCTCTCCGTCAACTGCGCTGGAAATGCGTGCACCCTAAATGAGTTCGAGTGTCATAGATTCGTCATCACTGGCATATAACGTCATCAAAATTCCCGTGATATTCGCTACATTTGTTACTCAACTGTGGCTGAACCGTAATTTTAAATTTCAAAACTCTTTTTGTATTCTGTAGTGTACCTTTCCTCTATTAAAAGAAATATAAACCAACTCTCTATGTTTTGCAATCACGGAGCTCTAAGAGGTTTCCTAACTCGCAAAAGTCTCATAATTTTTCCTTTCCACAGATCATCTTGGAAGATTAAAACTAGACCATGTACAAAAGAATGCAAGGTCTTCGGATATCCATTGCGCAAAGCATAAATGATTTACACTTTCATCATACTGAAAGTTATAATGGAGACATTTGTTCATCAATGCCACTAATAATGTCTAATGACCTTTTTTAAAAAGTTATTTACAGTACACTATAAAACCATTTTTTCCAGAACTATTCTTCTGGATTATTCGCTTTTACAATAAACTTCTTCTGGTTCTAGGATATTCAGAGTTGAAACAATCCATCTACGCGGCAAGTATAGATTGTTTATTACATTATAAAACCATTCTATGAAAAACACTTGAATCATTCGGAAATACAACTGTAACCATACCATTTGAAAATCTGTAACCACGTGTACTACCTGTATTTTGATATTTTGTGTATAAAAATATATCTCCTCTTTGCTATTAACGCCATATTTCTATTACGTTAAATCATATGAAAAACCATCTTTTTACTAAATTACACTTTTTTAATTTTACTATAAAAATGTAATACAGAATGCTAATATTGTATATTTTAGTGTTCTGTAACATGTGGGCAAGGGATTCAGACTAGAGCTGTTGTCTGCAGAGATAGCAAAAGTCAGTACAGTGATCTGTGTGATCTCAGTGGTATGCCGAGGCCACAGAAGACTTGTGAATCGAAGATCCCTTGTCCGGTGGTATCTCAAACCGAAGAGCCCACAACACCGCCACCTTGTGAGTATTTAAAATTCTTCTTAATATATAAAATATATATAACTTCATAACTGCAATAAATGCATTCAAAATGTGATAAGGAGTAAAAGTGAATATTTATTATAATATCATAAACGGAGGCATGCATGCCTAAGTGTTGGTAAGTACCTTTGTTCTGCTGTAATTTCAATCAGCGCATACTAACAGAAATTATTTTGTCATTGATAAAAATGGGAGCATTTTCTTCATTCAAATAAATTTTCGTTTTTATGTTAAATATTTTAATACCGAAAAATGATTTTAAAGTCTACGTAAAATATTAATTACATAATTTTTTTCCTGTTTTATGTTCATTTAGTGATGCAATGAAAGCTGGCTACGTGATGACTGTTAACTCATAAGAACGTAAACTACGCATTGTTACACTCATATAGTACATTGGAGCGACAGGTTAGGATAGGTTAGGTTATATGAATATGCAAAGCACACAGAAGCTATCTGCGTAAGGAAAGAAAATGCCTTCGTCTGGGTTCGAATTTAGGACGAACTGCAGGTATTCACCAGTGTTTAACCGCTTGTGCACTGATGGGGGCCTAGAGCGACAGGACGTTTGCTTTATTGCTTATAGTAAATTATTGGTGTCCTTCCCACTTACTTACACCCTGTCCTGTGATGTGAAAAGGCAAATTTCGATACGATTAAGATTCTGTAAGATCGTACTAAGGCTATTTGAGACGACATTTTCCATTAATGAGATTTAAATTTAACCACTTGTAGATTAGTAATAAACCAGCAAATTATCTTTTATTAATAGGAACTTTAGGCAGTTGTTTTTTTATTGCTATCAACAAATTACGCATAAGTTACTGTTGACTTAAAAGATGCAAAACTTAACAAATAATTATTTTTACTACGTGTAATCATTAGATCTACAGCTACTAGAAAGAGTTTTAATTCTCTGTCGTTTACTTGCGTTTTTTAGTGCTTTAAGTAATTTTTTATAAATGTTTTAATTCAGAAGTAACAGTTGAAAATTAGCAATGAATAGCATCATTTAAAGGGATAGTACTTAGGCAGACCTTACAGTTTCATCTATATATATATATATATTTTGTTCTGAAAATATATGATTAATGTTAATGTTTCATTTGTTTCTCATTCCTCACTCTTTGTGGATAAAACTAGATCTATACTAAAGTCTAATTAATAGGTTAACTGCGAAAGCCTTTTCGTGGTTTCGCCATATATAAGGAGAATACGAAACATTTTCCTTTAGAAACTTCCTTACGAAGCCATTACTCCCTTGTCTTTACTTCCTTTGACCTAATCAAATTAACCAATTCATATTGTTGCGTGCGTACGGGTTCGTTATGAAGTGAATGCACAAGTCCGATGAAAAATGAACAAAACTTTTTATTATCAAAAAAAAAAAAATGCTTAAATTTTCTCAAATTATCATGCAGTATTACAATATCTCACAGTAGTTATCTTTTAACTACTCAAATGTACAATAGAATGTAATTCAAAACAGCTAAAGAACGCTAATCCGCGAATTCGCTACAATCAACAACAGCAGTTTTCTAAACAACAACAAACTAAGCAACTACTACAAACTGAGATGTTTTCCTCCTTTTATAAGATTTTAAAATCACGCGCTAGAATTTTCCAGTACTTTCTCGAAATCAAAAAGAGATATTTATTTATTTAATGCACGCGCTCTTGTATTTTCAATTTTCCGGCTTAGCTTTCTTTTAATATTCGTCACGCGCTACACTGCGCGAGAAATAAAACCATTTAATTTATAATTAAACTAACATTAGCTTTTTAAATACCAAATTCGTAACAATATGATAAGCTCTATGAGTTTATAAGGAATTTAAGTTTTACTAACGTTTATTTTATTTTAAAATTTTACTATCCTCTCTTATTTTCCACTTCCGGCCAGAACAAACGCGAGGAGATTTAGTTATGCAAATTGAGTTTGCAAATTGTTAAGTATTTAAGTTGTGGCTTTTAGCTGAGAAAGAGAAAGGCAAAGGCTGATATTAAATGTAACCTTACCTCTCGCGCGCTTCTCAGTCAGTTCTTGTCTGCCTTTGAGGCCAGAACTTAGTTCTCTTTGATACTTGCAGATGTATTATAGTTTTCCGCAACCTGTTTACTACATGCGTACAGGACTCCAGGATGTTTGCAAAAGCAATTAGAAGAAATAGTAGTCCCTACAGTGGCGCCCGAACTAAAAGGGTGGCGGACGATAGTTCTCCACACCCAGGATTTGGCGATTGGGTCCCCTAAAATCCCCAGTCACCCTTTAAAAGGTGGAGTATATAAGGTATTTCTTCCGTCTCCTTAGCATGCCTTCGTAGTGTAGTGGTCTGCACTCTGGGCGCGTATTCCAGAGGTCCTTGGTTCGGTTCCCAGCTAGGGCGTTGCTCATTTTTCATCTCTCGTGCTTTCAAAAATTTACCTAATGATTCTACAAGTTGATTATGACAAAGTATGCGAAGGTTTCTTGCTTTAACACGAATACTGTCATAGAAATTTCTAAAGGAAACGGCCCTCATTCACGTTACACTAGTGGAAAACCAGGAAACCCAGCAGCACTGGATAGCAGGGAAGAGAACCCAGAGCGAACAACCAGTATTCAGTAGCATTTATTCATTCGGCCGTTGGTTCCCTTTAGTCTATCAAAGAATAGTATCTTGTTATATCATATTATAGTTACAGTTTCTTCTGTCAAAACTTTTAGTAAGCCGCACTGTTGGTAACAGAATTTGCGCTAAATCTACGAGTTGTTTTTTTATCATCTCCGTTTTACCATGTAATAATTTCTGTCTCATTTTTCATGAACCAGGAATTTATTCAGATGCCAAAAGTCTACTTAACGAGACCCTGTTTTAAAGGCAATATTGAAACACAAAGCCTTGCTGTATTTTCTTTTATTAAGAAAATGTGTTATCTCCCAGAAATTCTCTTTTTTTGAATTATTTTAAAAGAGTCATTTCGTATGGATAACTTTGTAATCGCTATTCATCAGTCAAGTTGAGTAATTTGGAAAATGCAATAACTAACAATTTATTGCCGCTTGCCTTTCGTATTTTTAAAAAAAGGTTTATGAGCGTAAAATAGCAGATGAAAAGTGCACTTTTCCCTATTAATATTCAGCTCACAAATTCTTAGCCACAGAGGAATTTAAAGAATTCTTTTCATGCTTCTTCGGAATTCCGCATCAAAGCCCTTTGGGATTTATGCGTTGTAATTGAATTTTCTTTATAAGAGTAAGATTGCATTCTTTTTCAGTTCTATTGAAAGAGATATTTCTCAGACGTTTATTTATGAAGATATAATTTCTTTAATAAAAAGCCTGCATTTTATGACTTCAAAATTTACAATTCGTCGTTCAGGTCAAAAGTTGAATACTTGTTGAGAAAATTATTTAAATTCCAGAAGAGCATATATACAATTTTCGAAATCGAAGTAAAGTATCTGCCAACAGAATACTACGGTAATCTTATTCGTTTGGTATAGAGTATATATATTTTATTTACATTTTTATGAAATGCATAATAATGAAGCTGGAAATACTTCAAAAATTTTAACATTAACTCAATCTTCTATTTTTAATAATTTGATAAGAATGCTTTTTGAGTTTCTAAAGTACTTTAAATAAACATTAAAATGTTGTTCATTTAATGCTCAGTTCTCCTTTCTGTGCGATAGTAGCTCAGTTAGCAGCCAATTACATATATAGAGTCGATATTACGCCAAGTTTGCGGACTTGGAAAAATTGTTTTGGGAAAGGAAACTGAAAACAGAGTATAATTTTTATTTAATAATTCTCTTGTTCATTCTCTCTTTTCGTAAAATAACCATGTCTCTTCTTTAACATAGCTTTAAAAATATCGTAGAATACTCTAAAAAGTGTTTTGAGACCAAAATAACAAAATTGCAGACTGGTATGTTTGGCATCGTGCGACGATACACCAATCAACTCATTTATGCTTGTACAGATAAGTTAACTGCAAATACGAAAACAAATGTCAACTTTTTGAACCGATTTGTAATTATCCTAAACCTTCGAATTTGAAATTTTAAAATGCATAAGTCAATCTAGGAAAGTTACATATTGTAATGAATTTTGTGTAATGTAACATAAAAGGCTTCAAGAAAGGCGAAGCTCCGAAGGAAAAATAGAATTACAAGGGCAAATCTATTCAACATTGAGGTGAATGGTTATCTCGCTAAACTGACCAGCTATCGCCAAGGTAGCGATAGCTGTGGCAGTAATTTGAGTCGCCAAATTTGGTGAGAAATTGCCACAAGTCGATCTGATCCCTGTACAACTCTAATTGATCACTAAATGTAATTATAACCGCATCCGGCCCTTATATGTAACTTCCGACATCGTATATGATGCCCTCCAGTAATTGTAGTAAATGAACGGTACTAGAGATTTCTAGGCGGTATATAAGACAGTATCAGTTCTCAGTTTTTCATAGGCCCATCAGCAGTCCAGCGATAAAGTTCCTGAACACTGGTAGTTCAACTTGGATCAAATCCCGACGAAACGGATGACTTCATGATTCCTTTTCGCAGTTTTCCCTACGTGTAACGCAGATACGAGCTTTCCCTGTTGTAAGGATCTTAAGTTTTACTAACGTTTATTTTATTTTAAATCTTTACTATCACTTCTTATTTTCTACTTCCGGCCAGAATTATAAGCGTGAAGGTTTTTATGCAAAGTTTGTCTGGCGAACGCCAAGTAATTAAGTTGTGGCTTTTTGCCAAGCAAGGGAGAGAGGAAGCAGTGAGTTCGAAGCAGGCCGCTTACCTTAGAAGTTACGCAGTTGCTATTTGCCTTCCAGGCCAGAGGTTTTAATCCTCTTGATAAATTAAACGTATTGTAGTGTTCACAGTCTCTGTGCTACATACGCTTCCTGTTATTATAAGGCCAATCTTCCACGTGTATTATTCTAAAGTTAAATTAGAGTTTAGTTTTATTTTTATACTTTTTTACGTTAGACCCCGAGTGGAGGGTTAGTGTATTCCGAAGTACGGAAGTTATTGTATATAGAGAAAAATAAAGGGTTTTGTATACCCTTCGTCTGTATCCTGTCTACTTACCACAATTAGTGAACATAGCTTTAGTAAGCTCTCTGTTCCGAGTCAGGTCCTTGTATGTTCCCGAAGAAAGTTAGAAGGAACATTGAACCTGATAGTGGCGCCCAACGAAGAAGAATAACCATGGCCGAGTTTCAAGAAGAACCTGTGCTGCCTGCAGAAACGGCTCAGAATCCAGAAATGCCAGCTGCCGCCCTGGAAGGATTCGGTTACATCGTCCAGACCATGCGCGCTTCGATGAAACCAGAAGCAACGTTTAATGGAAACTCACCGGTAACCAGTTTTTTGGAAAAATTGGATGACCACTTCATGCTCTACCCCGTGCACGAGTTTCAAAAAGTTACCTTAGCTACCAGCGCTTTGAGGGGCCAAGCGCTTAACTGGTTCAAATGTATCGGCAGAAGTCTCTTGGGTCAAGCAGGAAGTCCCACCTATACTTACGAAAATTTCAAGACTGCCCTACTAAAAGCCTTCCCTGTTGTAAGGGATCGTGCGAAATTAGAAACGGAACTTTTTAGTATATATCAACAAAGAATCGAAAACCTCTCGAGCTTTATTTTAAGAAAAATTCACGTTTTCAAGCTCTTGTATGGAAACCGTCCGGATCCTGAAATAATTCAAGTGATTTTGCCGAGGTTACTGCCCCAAGTGCAAGACTTTATTGAATTAAGAAATCCGACTACACTGGAAAAGTTATTTGAGCTAGCAATCCAGTTTGAAAGTAGAAGAACGGCGGACGTCGAAAGAAGACGCCAATATCAACAGCGAAACCAATTTCGTACGCCAAGACTACAGCAAACTCCAGCATACGGCTACGGAGAAAAAGCGAATCAGTGGGCAAGGAAACCCGAGCATTCAAAAACAGCCGGCGAACGTCGACAGTTCAATAGCAACCCAGGAAAAAAGTCTCAAGGCCAGTGGAAAAAGAAGGAAAGCACGGAAAGGAAAAATAATTTAAACTAAAACGGATTTCTGCTGACGACAGGGTGCGGAAATCCGAAGGCCACGAAAACCCCTCTTCCTACAAGTTAAATACAGTAATGGTGAAAAATTTGACTCTTCCGAAGATTGAAGTCTTGGTGAATAATATCCCAGCCACCGCACTCCTGGATACCGGCGCGCAGTGTTCCTGTGTGGCAGAAGTCTTTTTTAGAAAGTATTTTCGCAAATACCGCATATATAATGCGGATAATACGACAGTATTAGCGGCGCAAGGAGAACAATGTAAGTGCGTAGGTAAAGTACCTTTGTATATCCGTATCAAAGTAAAGGTGATGTTTTTTATAGTAAAGAATTTGCAAGCACATTTAATCTTAGGAATAGACTTTCTTTCAGACGCACAAGCTACACTGGATTTTAATGAAGCGTCCCTTAAGCTGACAATGAAACCAGTGCGTGTAGAAAAGGTTGAACCGCCAAGGTTAAATCTTGACCACCTGCCTAATGACGAGCAAGATAGAATCCGACAAGTGGTAAGTGAATTTGCTTCGTTATTTAGTGATATTCCAGGATTTACTCAGGTTACTAACCATAGTATTGACACCGGAGATGCATTGCCAGTTCGTCAAAAACCATACCGGTATGATAAGAATAAGAAAAAAATTATAGAATGGCATATTACCGATATGCTACGTAAAAAGATCATAACGCCAATCTCAAGTAGTTATGCTAGCCCGGTGGTTTTATGTAAGAAAAATAATGATTATCCTTTGGAGCATCCAAAAAAGGTGGAGATTCGCTATTGATTACCGTAAATTAAATTCCATAACGAAATATCCGGTATATCCGTTGCCGATCATAGAAGAAATTTTAAGGAACATAAAATCAACCAAATTTATGACGACTTTAGACTTAACGACTGGTTATTTTCAAATAGGGGTGAGGCCTGAGGACGTGCCTAAGACTGCTTTTATAACCAAGTCTGGCACTTATGCATTTTTGCGTATGCCGTTTGGCCTTTCAGGGGCCCCGGCAACATTTCAGCGATGCATGGACATTGTGTTAAGACCTGTTCTTGGAAAGTCCACATTTATCTATTTAGACGATATCATTATTACTAGTGATAATCTCGAACAACATATACAGGATTTAAGACAGGTGTTTTCTTTATTAAATGAGGCCGGTCTAAAAGTTAATGTCGAAAAGTGCAAATTTGCAGCCCCTGAATTAAAATATTTAGGTTACAAAATATCGCAAAAAGGGATCGAGACAGATGAATCAAAAATAATCGCTGTACAAAAGTATCCGACTCCAAACACGGCAAAGAAGCTCTCTTCTTTTCTAGGACTTTGTTCATATTATAGGTCCTTTATAAAAGATTTTGCGGCTATCGCTGAGCCATTGTTAAAATTAAAAAGGAAAAAGGCAAGATTCTCGTGGACGGCCGAAGCCAATAGTGCTTTCGAAAAATTAAAACAAGCATTAACGCAAGCCCCTGTGTTAAAATTTTCTGAAAAGGATGAAAATTTAGAAATTTCAGCGGATGCTTCGGATTATGCGGTAGGAGCGGTACTTTCGCAAAATCAGTAGCCCGTGGCATTTTTTAGCCGAACTTTAAATCAAACACAAAGAAACTATTCCGCGACCGAGAGAGAGGCACTTGCAGTTCTGTTAGCAGTGCAAAAGTTCCGAGTCTATTTTGGAAAGGCGCCGATAACAGTATACTCTGTTCATGCGGCGGTAACTAGATTGTACTCAGGGAAAAATTTATCCCCAAGGTTAATAAGATGGGCACTCAAGCTGCAAGAATATAAACTGGTAATCAAGCATACACCCGGAAAGGAAAATATCGTAGCAGATGCCCTATCACGAATTAAATTAGACGAACAGGGTAATACCGTAAACGTTGCAATGCTTACAGCGTGTACAATAAATTCCCGAGAAACTGTAATAACAGAACTGGGTAAGGATCCTGAGTTTGGAAGTATTTATGAGTATTTGAAGGATCCTGAAAATTTTAGCCACCAAGATGTTGTGGCGATAAGAAATAGGGCGGCCCATTACGAACTAATAGATGGTCTATTATTCTACACAAAAACTACGAATTCCAACAACGAATTTCGACCTGTTATCCCAGCTAGTCTTAGATTAAATATCCTTCATGAGCTTCATGACAGCCCTTTAGCTTCTCATGCTGGTATTCGAAAAACTATCCAACGCGCACGCGAGGCAGTCTACTTTCCTGAACTGCAAAAGTTAACAAGGGCGTATGTCCAGTCCTGCCCAACATGTCAAGCCGTTAATTATATTAATTTCCGCCCGGCCGGGTTTCTAAATAGTTTTAAATCTGAATTTTCAAATGAAATAATTGGCTTCGATTTATTGGGCCCTTTCCCAAAAAGTCAGTTAAATAAAAGTCGCTATCTCCTTGTTATGGTTGATCATTTTAGTAAATGGACCAAAATTGTTCCCTTAAAACGAGCCTCCGCGAAATTGGTTACCGATTCTATTTTAAATAAATATATTTTAAAATACGGGGCGCCCCTAAACGTTATATCGGATAATGGTCCTCAATTTGTAAGTAATATATTTGAAGACATGTGCCAAAAACTGGGCATACGTCATTTAAAAATGGTCCCGTATCGGCCGCAATCAAATATAGCGGAACGGGTCAACAGAAATATAGTGAAAATTATCCGTAGTTATGTTAAAATTTTTCATAAAAGCTGGGATAACTATGTCAATGAATTTGCTTTCGCCCTTAGGACCGCAAAACATGATACAACGGGCAAAACTCCTGCTGAGTTATTTCTAGGCAGAAAGATTATAACACCGTTAGATAAACTATTTTATGTGCAACAAAGAGCCCCAGAATTTAAAATGGGTGATATAGAAAAACTAATAAAAGAAGCAAAAAAGTATACGGAAGTAGCACAAAGAAAACAGAAATTATATTATGATTTGAAACGACGGGGAGTAACTTATAAAGTAGGGGATGAAGTTTTAAAAATTAAGCATTCACTTTCTTCAGCACCAGAAGATAAAACTGCCAAATTTTTTCCACGATTTGAAGGACCATATGTTATAGAAAAAATAACTCACGCTGTTGTAGTGTTAAAAGCCAGAAATGGTGAAACCTGTTCCGCAAACATTGATCAAATCAAGCCCTACTTCGATCGTAATAAAATGCAAATCTTTTCAGATTTTTTGCAGGATCCGGCACGGCAGACACCGCAGGTACAAGTTCCAGAGGTGGGAAAACGACAAGTACAAGGGCAAGCCAATGAGAGACAGAAGCAAGTGAAAAGAAAATTGCCCCGCGGAAAAATGGAAGGTAACAAGAAAAAGAAACCGTTCCACCGTCCAGAAAACAGAGTTCACGAACACCCCCAGAATGAAGAAGGGAGAAGGACGACGTATGTGAAGAGGACCAGGAGAAATGACTGCAACTGTAACCCGGCTTTAAAACGGAAGATCTACTCATCCGACAGAACTCTCCGCAGCAAAAGTCGCCGAACTGCGGAAGGGCCATCAGCGGCGGAGGAAAAAGTACAAGAAAAATTTGAACGGCCAACAACGAGGTCCAAGCAGGATCACGACAGAAGTTTCCCGGTTCCGCCCAGACCAGCTGCCATCAAACGGCAAAGACCACAAGCAGAGGAGAAAAGGAAAGTATTCAAGGGTGGCCGTACTGATGAAAAAAGGAAGCTTCCAGAGGAAAGCACTGAAGGGCGAGCCCGTACAAGAAGGAGGATAAACCAAACTACTATCTGCAGTACCTTTAAAGACTGGGCCCAGAAAAGGATGTCCGAATATTACAAAGATCTCTGGAAGAAACCAGAATTGAATAAAGCTCCTGTTTAGATGCAGTACAGATGAAAAAAAGATTGTTGTATATCCTGGGAGCTGCTATTGTAACAAATTTCTTTCTTTAAATTTTCTAGTTTCTAGCGAAGTTGTGTTTGTAAAAGGTTGGCCTCGCGTTAGATTCTAGAGCTAAAAGTTTTCAACAAGGTCGTTTTAGACCTCAGTTTCAAACTAATTAACTCTGGCGGGAAGTATGTAAGGATCTTAAGTTTTACTAACGTTTATTTTATTTTAAATCTTTACTATCACTTCTTATTTTCTACTTCCGGCCAGAATTATAAGCGTGAAGGTTTTTATGCAAAGTTTGTCTGGCGAACGCCAAGTAATTAAGTTGTGGCTTTTTGCCAAGCAAGGGAGAGAGGAAGCAGTGAGTTCGAAGCAGGCCGCTTACCTTAGAAGTTACGCAGTTGCTATTTGCCTTCCAGGCCAGAGGTTTTAATTCTCTTGATAAATTAAACGTATTGTAGTGTTCACAGTCTCTGTGCTACATACGCTTCCTGTTATTATAAGGCCAATCTTCCACGTGTATTATTCTAAAGTTAAATTAGAGTTTAGTTTTATTTTTATACTTTTTTACGTTAGATCCGAGTGGAGGGTCAGTGTATTCCGAAGTACGGAAGTTATTGTATATAGAGAAAAATAAAGGGTTTTGTATACCCTTCGTCTGTATCCTGTCTACTTACCACAATTAGTGAACATAGCTTTAGTAAGCTCTCTGTTCCGAGTCAGGTCCTTGTATGTTCCCGAAGAAAGTTAGAAGGAACATTGAACCTGATACTGTTAGTAGATATGAATTTTCCCTATGTGTAACCTAGATAGATAAAAAGGTCCTCTACGAAGCCGAGGCAGCCCTGGAGTTCCTTTGCTTTAATCAAATAACCTATCCTAACCTAACCTCCGTTTTTCAGTTTAGAGTCGACTTCGGAGTACTGAGAGATCTCGGTACGAGCCTCGCTCTTTAGATGCGCTTTGAATTGCGTTGTTTTTAACGGTCTCAGTTGTTTGAAGTATAGTTACTGCTTGTGCTCTGTTATACTGAGAAGAGATTTACGAGTACTTTTGTCGGAAGTTTCAGAACTTTTAAGGTTTCTTTCAGAGCTGTTAAATGTTGGAAAACAAATTTTATCAAGATATCATCGGTTCTGTGTACATTCAATCCATTACGAATCTGTACGCGTGCAATCAATATCATTAAAATAAAACGTGTAGAACTGAGAAGAGCGAATCATAATAGTTAGAGATTGAAACCTTGCCATGTATTTGTATTCTCTCCAACAGCTAAAGGCTCAGTTGACCAAAGAATTTCCATTGCCCTCTTTAGGTGTTCAGGTCACAGATATCAAGCCTATTCTAAAGGGCGGTTTAGCGGTCACCTGTTCTACTGAAGAAGATCGTGATAAACTCTCTGCTGCGCTTAGCTCTGATAAGGCTTCCAACTTCATCAACGTTCGACAACCAAAACGCCGGAAACCTTTAATTGCAGTTAACAATATTCCTGTTGATTACTCTAAGGAGGACGTGGAAGCAGCTTTTGAAACAGAGTTTGGCATTGATGGACAAAACACCAGATTCCTATATCGCCTCAAGCAACGAAAGCACGTTAAATGGATCGCGGAATGTCATCCGTCCGCCTTCTCCAAGATCATGCGCAAGCCCAAGCTCTACATTGGTTGGTTCGGACATACTATATCCGAGTACTTTGCCATCAAACGTTGCTTCGTTTGTCAAAGATTCGGACACTTACAATCCGAATGTCGCAGCAAGCAGTTCTGCTCATACTGCGCAGGCAACCACGATGTCAGAGACTGCACTGCAGAACAACCAAGTTGCATTAACTGTCTTGACTTCAACTACACCAGACGCACAGATGTCCCAACGGAACATCCTGCCTATGCAAACCAATGTCCCTGCTACCAGTCTCACATTGCCCGCCTTCGCAACCTCACAATTTACCACCAATAGTTCTATCAACCTAAGTCGTAGACATCCTATTGACAATATCAATTGCCTGCAGATAAATCTTCAAAAAGCACAAGTGGCAATGTCGCAAGTCTCTCAGTTCACTGTAGACAATGATATTCACTTGTTATTTATTCAAGAACCTTACACGCGCAATGGCAAAATAGTCGGTCTACCACTTTCGTGGACTGTTTATCAATCTCAAGACGAAATTGTACCTCCAAGAGCAGCTATTGTGAATTGCAACCCTAACTGGTCCCCCTCTATCATCTCCACTTCTCGTGATCATGCGGCGATTCTATTGGATTTTGAGAATTATGCATTTGTATTTATTTCAATATATTCTAGTCCTAATGATGATCTTCAGTTTACCATAGATCAACTAAATACTATTCTCTCTTCTTTGGGTTCCAAATATTTAATTATTAGTGGGGATTTTAACGCTCATAATACCAGTTGGGGTTATGCAACTACAACACCCAAAGGTCGTCTTTTAGAAGACTACATGTCCTCACGAAATCTTGTTCTCCGCAATACTTCCGATATGATTCCCACTTTTGATCGGTTGTTCGCCAAAGGATGGCCGGATTTGACATTGGCGTCACTAGCCACTGAACATCTGGTACAGAACTGGCAGGTCCGGGAGGAAGAAAGCCTCTCGGATCATAAATATATTACTTTCCAACTTCATGAGCAAACCACTGTACCTATCATCCAGCTTTACAATTTACCAGGTAGAAAAGTTAAATCTTTTGGTAAACGGATTTTTCGAAATTTACAAACCCTTAAACCTCAACTAGCAATGGTTGACTCTGTTGAATCGTTGGAAAAATTTACGGATACTTTAATTCATAGTCTTCAAACTACCTGCCAAGAAATGCTTCCACAGAGAACTACTAAAAAATTACATACTCTTCATTGGTGGACTAATGATCTACGCATTCAGCAGAAAAAATGCCGGGCTCTTCGTCGCCGTCTTAAGCAAGAACGTTGCTGTGGCCAAGATACTAACACATTGGTTCTGTATCAACGCGAAAGAGCAAAGTATAAACGATTAATTATGCAATCTAAGCTAAATTCCTGGCGAAATTACTGCACATCTAATAATGAAACATATGGTCTACATCACAAAATTGCGCTGGATAAATTATTTAAACCTATTCAAATTCCTGTTAGACCTATGCATTTATCCAGTTCTCATTCCACAGATCAGGCCATCCAAAGTATTTTAAATACCGTTTTTCCAGCAGACACACGAACTGATGATTCTCCACATCATGCTTCAATTCGCAATATTTCATCCATCCCATCTACAGCTGACGATCCTCCATTTGCTCTCAGTGAACTCCGCACCATCTTACGTACCTTGCCCAAGAAACGTGCTCCAGGACCAGATGGGTTAGATTATTCTATTATCAAAGTTTCTATCCAAGCAGATGCCTATTTCTTCCTTGATTATTTCAACAAACTACTATTATATGGTCTATTTCCCCATGCGTTCAAAATTGGTCAAGTTATTTTATTCTTGAAGAAAAATAAAGACCCTCTACAATCTTCTTCATATCGTCTCATCTGTCTACTGTCTGCTTTGGGCAAGGTATATGAGCGTCTTCTCATGAGTCGTTTGAAATTTCACCTGCACCATACTGGCTTTCTCAGTGATAAGCAATTTAGATTTCGCCCACAACGCTCAACACTCCATGCTCTGTCCGGTATCTCTGAGGCTTTACACCGTAATCGTAATGGCGGCTACCACAGCGCTTTTATTAGCATCGATCTTCGAAACGCATTCGACACGCTGTGGTGGCCTGCCATCCGGAAGGCCTTATTGGACTCCGCCTGCCCAAGGAATCTTTTTCTAGTCCTCAAGAACTACCTATCTAATCGTCATCTCATCTATGTTCATAATGCTGGAATTATTCAAAAACCTCAAGATCGTGGCTGTCCTCAGGGCTCTTGCGCTGGTCCGGACCTTTGGAACCTGACTTTTAACAGCGTTCTGAAGGCGGACTGGCCAGAGCATACTGAAATTTATGCCTATGCAGATGATGCAGCATTTATTATAAAAGGCAGAACACGGGAAGAACTGCAACGAAATGTGAACGAAACATGCGATCAATATTATCGCTTATGCACTAAATTAAAATTATCTATATCTGAAGAAAAATCACGTGCTCTTTTAATTCCGAAAAAAGGAGGTTCTCTTGTTTGACGGCCGCCTTTTCTAATTAATGGCAAAAGAATTAAAATTGAATCTCAACTAAAGTACCTTGGCCTTCTCTTCGACGAAAAGCTAAAATGGATCCCACATATTCTTCACCTTAAAACGCGAGCTCTTACCATTGCTAAACGCCTTCGTCAAATGCAAGGATCTACCTGGGGTTTAAATCCGTTTATTTTGAAAATTCTATACCAGACCGTCATAGAAAAAATTATTACCTATGCTGCAGCGGTCTGGGTTGAACCAATGCAAGCACGCAAGGTACGCCTTCTGCAGTCTATTCAACGTCCTTTTGCCCTTGCCATGACAAGGGCATATTGTACTACTTCTAATCACGCTTTATGTGTACTCGCTGGCCTCATTCCTTTGCATCTTAAAGCATTGCAAGAATCTACAATCACTAAAGTTAAACAACTTCAGCAAGCCGTCTATTTGGATGATATTCTTCATTCGCCGGTTCCTTTTGATACCCCAGCGCATCCACTTACTATACATCCATCAACCTTTGGGAAAGGTTTATCTGTCTTCTTGAAAGGAGAATGTCAACCTCCAGCAACCACCATTAATATCTTCACAGATGGATCAAAACTTGATAATTTTACAGGCTGTGCTTACGTTACTTATGCGGATAACATCCCCATCTTTCATTGGAAGGGCCATATGCATTCCAATAACAGTGTTTTTCAAGCAGAATGCTTGGCCCTTCAACAAGCTATTGCTTATGCCACAACGTTAAAAGCGTCTTCTGTCAATATTTTTACAGATAGCCTGTCAGCCCTCTTCGCACTTCTTAATCCTCGCCGTTCCTCTTCTCTTATACATAGCATAGAACAACTTTTGCATGATCATGACTACCCGTCCATACATTTAGTCTGGACTAAAGGCCATTCTGGCAATGCCGGTAACGAACTTGCAGATTTTCTTGCAAAAGAGGCTGTAGCCAATTTTCAAGCTGAATCAGTACAAATAAAATGGCCATATTCCTACCTAAAACATGCAATCTTCTTACAAACTGTGTCCAAGTGGCAGGCTGAATGGGACTCTGCTACGACGGGCAGAAGAACTTATTACCATCTTTCTTACGTAGATCCGGCTCGTCAGATTACCAATCCTCACCTTACAAGATTCATCTCTGGCCATGGGCCGTTCCCTGTCTACTTTCACAGACACCGTACAACAAATACAGACTTATGCGTCTGTGGGGAGACGGGAACTCCCGAACATTATCTTACTTCGTGTGAACTCACTCGTGCTCATCATATTAAGATGCCATCAACTAATGTACAGGCATTTGCCAAATTTATGGTGAAACAACCTGACCTGGTCAAAAAGATATCTTCCATAATGTCTCTTCTTTTCGACTATGGTGTTGATCTATGCCAAACTGCATAAACTTTATGTTTTCAAGGTATAGCAGTGGTCTTAAACTGTTCATTTGTATATGATTCTCCCTTTCACATGCTTTCTTTAAATGTATCTATTGTAATGTATTAAGAATTTCTTTGACACAATTTTATTGTAACTTCACCATGCCCTTATATCATTGATTATGTTTAATTGTATTTATAATCTTGCTGCCAACATTATATCAGCATATTTTGTATATATTCCCTATACTTATCACTAAACAATTGGCATGAACTTATTGAATTGCTTCAACAAAAGACCTGTAAGTCTTTGTTTAGGTAATTGTAGTATGGGAATTAAGTTATACGTATGCACTTATAGTCCTTGACATTATATGTGTGCATTCCCAGTGTTGGGTATTTAATGTATGGTATGAATACTGATTGTTATTTACTTTATTGCATGAATATTGCATTATACATATTTCTTTGTTTGCACTTCTGGTATCTACATTGCAACGTATTCAATCGCAGTATGGGGATTAAGTTATATGTATGTACTCCCAGTCCTCGGCATTTAATGTATAGTATGTATATTGTATAGTATATCCTTCATGGTATTGAATGTATGGTATTAATATTGTATTGCATATATTTCTGGCATTTTTATGTACAACTTATGGGTATTAAGTATATATGTGTGCATTCCCAGCATTGGGTATTTAATGTATTGTATGAACACTGATTGTTATTTACTATCTAGTATGAATCTTTTCTTATACATATTTCTTTGTTTGCGCTTCTTGTATCTACACTGTAACCATTCCGTCGCAGTATGGGGATTAAGTTATTTTTTGCACACATAGTCCTCGACATTTAATGTATGGTATGTATATTGTTTCGTATATCCCTCATGATATTCAATGTATGGCATTAATATTGTGTTACACATATTTCTGGCATTTTTATGCAAAACTTATTGGTATTAAGCTTATATGTGTGCATCCTTAGTGTTGGCATTTAATGTAAGGTTTGCACACTGATTGTTATTTACTGTATGGTATGAATATTGTATTATATATATATATATATAATTTCTTTGTTTACACCTCTTGTCTCTATATTGTAATGGTATGGGGAATAAGTTATAGGTACGCACTCACAGTCCTAGGCATTTAATGTAGGGTATACATATTGTATAGTGTATACTTCAGGATATTCAATATATAATATTATTATTGTCTTATATATCTTTTTGGTTTTTTTAATGCACAATTTTTGGGTATTAAGTTTATATGTGTACATTCCCAGTCTTGGGTATTTAAAGTCTCGTATGACTATCGTACTGTGTACACTTATTATTATTTAAAGTATGGTATGAATATTATATTATATATATTTCTGGTATCCTTCTGATTTCGTATTATATATTTTTCTATATATTTCTTATTGTTATTTTTATGCATAATGTATTTAACTGCAGTTTATGTATTCTTTTATATGTATCAACCAGGAAAACAAACACCTCCGATCTTTTCGCATACATATATTTATGTGTACCACAATGTTTCTCTGCAATGTACTTATTAATATAATAGATATATTCCCTGTATACGTATTGTCTACATATGTATACTCCTATTATTTTTGTGTATTTTATTGATAATGCATACATATCTGTATATTCATCGTTCTGGTACTTACCTACTTAAGTGTTGTATTTGTTCATCGCATATTCACTGCAAGTACTTATTGTATTGGTCCTACCTGCAATACTATCTGTATCTGCACTAAATATATATGCTTTAAATCTCTGTGTAAATAATAGTATATATATATTGCTTATTGTAAAAGACAAAATATATTACATCAACATGGTCTTGTACTTACAATTTTAAATATATCCTCACTATGTTTATACATTGAAACTATTGTTTTAGTACACACATTACCTGCATTGTATTTTTAATTTATTATTTCTATTGCACTGTTGGAGTTGAAAGTATTCCGTCGATATACACCATCTATATTGTACTTATAGTGATGTGTATGTTTTATATATTGCATTTGAACAAAACCGGCTACCCACTTGGAATGTTAATTTCCAACCTTTAAATGTCCTTGGTACTTCAATACTTGTAATGCTATTTGTAACGTTCATGCCTTCTTGGTGCCGTTCCCCCATGTTAAAACCTTCATGTTATTATAATTCTTCTTGTATTCCATATTTATTTATAATTCCATATTTATTGTATTTAATTATTATCATATAGTTACTTACTATTTCAACCATTTCTTATTATATCTGGCTAACTTAAGCATATTTAATATTATCTCATATAATATTTATGTTTATTATTTCTTTTGTCATTATTAACCCTTGTTTAGACATGTAATTTTTATTTGATTTTTAATAAATTCCCAGTGGCTCTTTGGGTAGTGAACAGCACGGGGGCCTGGATCCGACGTTGGGCTTCGGCGCCGGGGGGCTCTCATGTGTAGATCTCCTCTTTTTGGTGTTGTCTCTAGACAGGGGTGGACGCGGTGCTATACCGATTAACCTAATGGTAAAGGGACAGTGCCCGCGTCCTCCGTCTATTGTCACCTGTCACTTGTATTCTCTCCAAAATCCAGTTATATGTAATAAATATTATATATTTTTCAAATATAAGTTTTATATCGCACATACCTTAAATCTTCTGATAACATTCTTAAGATAATGTTGTAACAGAGTGTACTAAAATAGCATGTTAAGTGTACGTAATTAAAGATGCTTCCATTTGTCAGTATTTCGTTTAATATTTTAACTAAATATTAACAGAGCACTTTAAGTATGCTTCTGATTGACTATGAGGGGGATTTAGTTACCACATTTAGTGGACAAATACTGACTCTCTCCATCTACTAACATGAAACTATCTCATACCAGATCGCAATAACAAGATTTTTAGAGTTACATTTAAAACTCAATGTTAGCAGTATTTCCCAATGAAAACAATCTTAAAAGCTCGCAAATACATTTTGAGAATAAGCGAATTAGTATTTATTATTTGCCTTAAATATCACGTGTGTTTTAATAATTAAGAAGAGAAAATAATCTAGACTAAGACAGAATATTTTTTTCAGAGATGGGAGGGTCTAAATAGATACTCCACATAAATGACATATTATCCTAAATAATATAAGAAAATCCAGTTCTTTTTATCTGTTAAAACTGATTTACGACGCTTTATCTCAAACGAAAAACTGTCTCAATTAACTCATGGTCTTGTTTATTGGAATTAATTACCTATATACTCAATTAAGAATTCTCATTGCGTGAACTTCAGTTTTGTATATTCCGCGGTACACGCATTCAGCAACCTTTGTGCAACAATCTTTAACTCAACGAAAGCTGATTTTTCAGAATTTAATTTGTTATTGAAAATCAGAATTTTCAATAACAATCAATAGTTCTAAACAATATAAAATACACTCATGTCTATAAATTAAGGATAATGCAAAATCAGGCAAAGGAAGAGTTAGAAGCAAAACAAATTTGACTTATTTGTAAAGCTTATTTATTAAACAAAAGGTAAAGAGCAAAAAAAGATGCTATATGTTTGATATTATTAAAAAAATTAGCCATTTTTTCTCCCTGGAGCAAATTTAAAAAAAAAAAAAAAAAAAAAAAAAAAAAAAAAAAAAAAACCTATTTACAAAAAACCAATATTACATGGTTGGTATGATTGTTAATACATTGTATGTCTCCCAGACGATGTAATACAGTCCGTACAACGCCTAGGCATGCTGAGTATCAAATTATCGATCTGATCTTGGGGGAAATTACACCACTCAAAAAGCAATTCTCTCCGAAGTTCCAGTAGACATGTAGTAGGAGGTTGACGGGCTGCAACTCGTCGGCGAAGCATGTCCCACAAGTGCTCTACTGGATTCAAGTCCGGTGAGAATACTGGCCAGTCCATACGGGTGATATCCTCCTATTGAAGGCATTCGCTTACGATGTTTGCACGGTGAGGACGGGTGTTGTCATCCATAAACACAAATTGTGCGCCCATGGCGCCCCGAAACAAACATACATTTTGTTCCAGAATGACGTCCCGATAGATTTGGCTTGTCATGTTTCCAATCTGAACATGCAGGTCAGTTCTAGAACCCAGAATAATTCCACCCCAAACGAGCACTCCTGCACCACCGTAACGGTGTCGTTCGATGATGTTTTCTTGGTGGTAACGGGTACCTGGAACTCTCCATATGAAAGTCCGGCGAGAATCAGACTGCAAGCTAAACCTGGACTCGTCGTAAAACACCACACAAGCCCACTGTTACGGTGTCCTCAATGCATGCTCTCTACTCCAGGCTAACCGCAGGCGACAGTGAGTTGCAGTAAGTGGAACGCATCTGACAGGTCTATGAGCATATAGACCAATCTGCCCTAAGCGTCTGTACACGGTCTGCCTTGAAATTGTCGTACCAGTGGCTGAAGAGAGCTGACGAGACACGTCTGAGGCTGTGCTCCGCCTGTTTCTTTTGGCAGTAACTGCCAAATACCGGTCCTCATTCGGCGTTGTAACTCTGGGGCGACCTGTGCTGTAACGTCTACTCACATTACTATCATCTTGGAATCGATGCCAAAGCCTGGAGATGACACTTTGGGCAATTCCAAGTTCGTCTGATACTTCCAGTTGGGTACGCCCACATTCCAGACGGCTGATAATTCTACCACGTAAAAAATCATCCAAATGCGTCTTTGCGTCATAACTATTCGGTTATTGCACTGAAATGCTTATAAAGCGCCTGAGAACAATTTTACTTCTTTGCCTGTATTCCTTATATATCACTCTCTTACACTCTCGTCATTGTGACGTACCATCGGTGTCATCTGGTTACTTCCTGAAATTTGCATATGATTCTTGAAGATGTGTGTAGTGATTTTACAGGTGATATATTTATTTTAGAGTTCTATTTCCGCGTGACTCCGAATTATCCTTAATTTATGGACATGAGTGTATTTTGGGCAATGCGATACAATTAGCGGATTCAGATTTGAATAAAAACCTAGGTCTTATAGGTTACTTTATTCATTCTCGTTATATAGAGAGCTCTGAGCTACAAACACATTGAATTTCTAGTAATAATATGTCTTTAGAGATAACTAAATATATGCAATTAATTCTAATTAAAAATCAAAAGGTTTAACAGAAGTATTCACTAATGTTCAAAATTATTGATAATTTTAGCGCTACATGTAATACGTAGTTTATTATATATAATCCACATCTTATTTATAAACTTCAGTTTTTCGATAACGTAGATTGTTTACCTGAAGAAAAATTTATCGTTCCTGTGAGGGAGAAAAAACAAATGTCTTATTACATTTGGTCTTTACTGAAATCTCTCATTTTCCATAAAGTGCT
This sequence comes from Stegodyphus dumicola, assembly GCF_044657685.1. Classification (NCBI taxonomy): domain Eukaryota; kingdom Metazoa; phylum Arthropoda; class Arachnida; order Araneae; family Eresidae; genus Stegodyphus; species Stegodyphus dumicola. Next base: position 46,383,790 of record NC_140776.1, read on the forward strand.
ATTTATATTTATTTTGATGTAGATGTGAGATATATAAGAATAGTTATTCTAAATTTAACTACAATACCTTTGTGCAGAACTGTGGTATTAACTATAGTACTGATCTATTTACAGTATATGCAACTGAACGCATATATTGCAACTGAACGGGAATTTAAAAAATCTACATACGAAAGAAATTAATATTTCTGACAGCATCTGCCATTAGTCTGACTCTAGAACTATCTATGCATCTACAGAATGATACAGAGTAGGGTTTCCCAACCACATACCCGCGGGCAACACGGCGCCCGCCGATCGTTTAACGTGTGCCCATCGCTGTGCGATCGCAATAAAAATGTTACGTTAAGAAATTACATCCAACACAGATACCAGCACAAAACGAAATGCGACCGATCTCTTTTTTTATGTGCATATATTATTAACTCTATCCAACCATAAATTCACCTTGAAAACGTAAACGGTGCCCGCCGTCCAACGCCTATTCTAGAATGTGCTCTCTTAGGGACAAATAAGGTTGGGGACTCTTGATATAGAGTTACGCAAAGGTTGATTTTAAATATTTCATGATTTACCTTTTAAACCACATTTTCTTATTATATCGCAAATGGGCTGCATTTTACATCTTATCTAGACTTATTTGGCTGCTTTTACACATTGTTCTTCAAAATTAAAGCGTAATCTAAAAACACCTACACTCGCTGCTTTTACCTAATGTCCAATAGTATAAAATTTTTATGTTAATTAATTGCAGTTGAACTCAAAATTGGACTTCTAAGCCTAGGTTTGCTCATTAAATATGCAAATTAGTGACTGATAACATATTGCGCTATGGATTCTTGTTAGAATTCGGGTATGAAGTGTTGTTTAGCGTTAGTATGGTTTCTGAAAAAGATGAGTATTCATTAGTTATAAATCAAAAGCATAATTCAAGATAAATGGCAAAAGTGGTAGTTAACTGGTAGAGTCGAGGGGAAGATGAACACAAAGAGAGATCGTTCAAGGCTCTAAATATGCCTCAACGTGTTATATCAATAATATGCAGCAACCTTTTACGCAATGAATCTATTAGTAGACAGCTTAGGAAGTTTAGAGCACCAATTGCATTCAAAGACCATTTTATGTCATCGATTGTCGAAGGAACAGTGGAAAAACTACAAGAGATGTAATTTAAGTTGCCACTGGTACTCAAATCAGCCGTTCTACTGCTGGACGGAAGTTTCACGAGGTGGGATGTAACAGAAGAAAAAAAACTAATGGTTTGTGTCCCATTCATTCCATCTTCCAAAGAGGTTTGTTTAAGATTTTAACCGTTTTTTCGGTTCGTTCCAAAGAGGTTCGTTCTTCGTCATCTTCAATGCAGCCTAAAACAAAGGGACCTTGTTCTGCTTATTGACGCCTCCGAATATAGTCTGAACATTTGATGATGGAAAGTGAATGATTTTTATCTCTTACAACAGCTGATAAAATATGAATTAAAATGTTTGACCAAAATTGAAATCACTACCATTCTAGTGATTCTCCCAGCGACCTCACAAATATTTCAGCATGCACAACGATTCGTGAAGTAAATTATGACCTTTGCCTAGGATTACCAAGGAATTATTACGAAAGATTACAAGTTTTATGTCTAAAAATTATTCATTGCAGAATTTTACTATGGGTGGTTGCGAAGCATGTGAAGGAGATACGTAAACAAAATCTGACTTGCTTAGGGATGGGGAATTAATCCTCTAACTAAGTACGAGAACGAAGTTACACTTCCCCAACTATAAAATCCTCGGAGTTAAAATTCTTTCCCAAATTGAAAGAGTCCTGAGCGGACTTCAAGGCGAAAGAAGTTTCTTCAACAGCTATGCAAGCCATTGAAAGACTGAAGAAAAGTAGTATCGGGCAAAGAACAGAAAGTCTTCCGAGTGGATCACCACTGTTGTGAAGAATGGAATCACACAGGAGAAATGGAAGCAGAATCTGCCTGAAATAAAGTTAATCTCAGAGAAAAAAAATAATGAGCATTATTTTTAAAATTTACTGCCTATTTGTATATTTTGCGCTATTCCCACAAAAAGTAGCATGGTCGGAATAGTAATCGCCAGAAGTAGAATTATTTGCAATTTTATTTGCCACTCTGACAACAAGGTTGCAGTGAAGAGTTTGAAATCGATTAAATTATTACATACATAATATAATTCAATAATTAAAATAGCGATTAATAAAGAAAAGTGTCACCGCATGATTTCTATTTTAAATTTCATTTATATTTCAAAAATTAAGTTACTACTTATTGCAAACAAGTCACATTTCAGAAGGCGGAAGTCCGCCAAACTAGCCGTTGTTACGGTGTCGAAGATCCGCAGTTTGGCTATACCTGCTCTTTAATTTAACTTACTTACGATAGGTAGTTAAAAAAATAATGTAGTAAGATCGTATCGCAGAGTCGTAACAAATAGTAAGGTCGTATCGCAGATATCTCCAAACATGGAGCACATTTATTTCCTCGTTAGCTATAATCTCTCTTGATCTCCAACTTCCACGGCAGTTGCGCCTTCTTAAATACGCGATAAATTCACATCTTGTTGTTCAAATGTGTTGAAACGAGAAGTAAAGATCAGAAAAATGAGGACTAGTTCTTCAAATAATCCAACCTTACAATCATCGAACTTCACTTATAAAAATTTTGAGAATTCCTCCTGCTTTCAGTTTTTATGTAATTTTCTTCATATACAAACTCCATTGAAAATGTGTGCATTGTAAAATTGCCTCTTTTAACACGCTTTTGTTTTTACAGGTATTCCCGTCCACAGTACAGAAGCTGAGCCTTCATCTACACTGACTGAAGAACCATCAACGGAAACTGAACCTCCTATAATTCTTACTCAAGCTCCCGCAAAGTAATGATATGTCAAAATGCTGACTTTTTGTTGTTGTTATTATCACGCTTTCCAAAATGTAGATCGCTCAGGTCTATGCAAAAGGGAGATAACAAGCATAAAAGTATTAGTTATCTCTCTTTGTGCAGACCTGTGCTGATACAATACACACAAAAGAGGTACATAATCTAAACAAAAGGAATATATGGTACGTACTCAAAGCAGTATATGCTATGTACAAAAGAGGATATAAACTATTAGAATTTAATACATTTTTTAAAACTCCAAAATATGTTTTTATTTACTTTTTGTTTATATTTATTTGTTTTTATTTATTTTTCGTTTTTATTTTATTTCCAAAATATGTTTTTATTTACTCATTTCGTTTTTCAACGGTAACCCGTTCCGTTTCGCGGCTACCGTCAAGAATCACATAGTTGTCAAGATCATCTCGCCTAACATAATAAAAATAATAATAAAATGCATAATAAAAGTAATAATAAAATGCATAATAAAAATAATAATAAAATGCATAATAAAATGCATAATAAAAATAAGAATAAAATGCATAATAAAAATAAGAATAAAATCCATAATAAAAGTACTTACCATTGTGAATGCTTCTTCAAACAGCAGGAATATCAGTTTCAAACATCAGCAAAACTCATCAATTTCCACCACTTTATCCTTCAACCCCCTATCTTCTGAGACACAGCGCATACAAAATCCAGCATACATTCGTGAATAAAATTTCACCCGTATCTCTTAATACTAAATTTATCTTGCACACAATCCAAAATACGGGACTGAAATTTTGCCACCACGTCTATCATCGCAACATAAGCCATTTCAAAACGCCCACCAAACCACCAACCAGCAAATAAAAACACTCCAGCAAAATTAAGTTTCAAAGTGTTGCCATACAAACAACATCCCACCAAAAACCATCGCAGAACACACATTCGCGCCATAAACCATTGCAGAACGCATATCGCCACATTTGGCGATGCCATACATCTGAGTGAGTATATAAGAGTAGTACTCAAAATTTTTTATAATTTTATTACTACGTATAATATCTAATTCACTATGTATAATCCATAGATCAATTATAAACTTCGCTTTCTCAGTAACTTAAATCGTTTATCTAAAGGAAAATTTATTATTCCAAATATTCTCTGAGTACAATGCATTGTCCCTCGAAACAATTAAATTAGTTTTGAAGGTTTTTGAGTTTTAGAGTTCCAAATAGTTCGTAATTCAAGTTAGTTCTGAAAGTTTTGAGCTCATGTTTCAATTAGCTGTTTTTCAAAACATGTGCATTAAATTATTATAGTTTTCTTTTCCCTAGCTAATGCCGTTTCTCTGTTTAAAATTAATTTAAAGCTTTCAAATAGGCGAAAACGGAGCATATTAAACATTAAATAAACGATCAGATATATCGAAGAACAAAATTATTCTTTTGCCATTAGCACTGAATACCTGTAGAAAAAAGTGGTGTGAGTTTGACGCAAACAAAAATTGAAATAAAAAAAAAAAAAAGGAATTCATTTTAACTAAATGAATAAATTTTTAATAAATATTTATGTGCAATGACGATACTGAGTACTTTAATATCACTAAAAAACCTTTTAAACTTATTTTTGTATGTTCGACCAAAATACTGTCCCCCGTACAGGCCGGTTAACCGGAAGTGTACAAATCAGATACAGCGGCTGCGTGTTTCTTTTTTCCTTTTTTGTACAAGTTTTATATCTTTTAATCTTAGAAGCAAACTACTTTTTCTAACATTTATGATTTCATCTTCTGAAGATTGTAATGACGAAGCTTGAATTTACATTTTTTCTATAACTGATATGTGTTAATAAGAAAGCTATAGCCTAATAAACTGACAAATTAGACTATAACATACAATAGCATTTTTAATTTCATAGAATCTGGGAACTTCAGTACTTAAAGAGTTCTGCTTATATATTTGGCATCTATCTTATTTAATTTTGACAACCAGTTTCTGTACCTTTTCCTTCGTTCACCAGCGTGAACTTTTCCTGACTGAAAGAGAAAAATAAAGAACATGGAATAAAACATGTTAATATATTAAAAATAAATCGATTAAGAGTTAAATGTTTAAATACGAGAGGTAAGTTTAAGGAAAATTTAATTCGAATTAAATTCATAGTAGAAAGGTTTCTAAAAGCAGGAAAAGGAAATGGCAGAAAATTCCGGAAATGACAAATAGAAATTTAACAAAAAACAGCAATTTGAACAAAATTACTACTGAGAAGGAACGCATATACACAAGCATATCCATAACAAGAAAATAAACTACAAACTTAAAACTCCAACTATGAAATGGGTAGCAAATAGGTAAGAAAAATGTTCTTGCATATTTTCCCTGCGTTCTAATCTCCAGCTGGCTTGCAGTGGAAAAAACCTCATACAGTTTTCCATCTTGAAATGTTGGCCTTATGAAAACGATATCTGAAATACTCATTAAATTATAAGTATTACTTTCTGCGGCAAGGAAGTTAGCATAAAGTATTGACAATATATTTCCACTTAGTAACTTATTACAATGCTTTCCAATAAATGTGCTTTCTTTGTAATTTATACTATAACAATTTCAGTCTATCCTCTACTACAAAATCTTTCTACTTCGTGGGACCCTGGAGCCGATGCAATGGAGAGGGTTTCAGAAGGAGGATAGTTCACTGCCAAATTTTTCTAGAAGTTTCCCGGACTGCGGCTAGGCTGCCAGATTCCGAATGTACAGGTTAGTAAATTCCAATAATTTCTGAGATCTTGCATACATATTTCTAATTTAAAGATAATTTATTTTTTCTGAAAACAGGAATAGATTATAGTACAATATTTGTACGGTGAGCATTTTGTGCTGCCAAACACTTGCCTTACTTATAAAAGAAATTAGTAACTTACAAAATATATTACAAGAATCGTAAACTCGCCATCTTCATGAAATTCAGAAAATATTTTTCCAGATGAATTTAAATTAAGTACTAAGGAAAAAACAATTTTGTTTGTCTCAAGAGGAAAAAGGAGTAGAACTGGCATATTTTGGCCCTTTTCCAATTCATATCCACGTAAAACGTCGGTGAAGTCTCGCTAAATTTTTATGCTTTGTGTCATGTTTTAGTAGTCCAAAAATTAATTATCAAAACTTCAAAATTTATCACTATGTCAAAGAATTTTATGAAGAAAATGAAAGTCATTTTAACGCTTCGTTTGCTTTATAATCGAGTAAATAGTCAGCAGTTTTTAAAACTTTATTTTGGTTCTCGGTCCGAGAAACCACCTTCTGTCAACTTTGCCGTTCTTTCTCTTTCGAAATTCGTCAGTTGGTTAATCGTTCGCATCTCTCATGAAAATTAATCCGTGCGCCATATCTCAGGTTCTATCGTATAATTTTACTTGTGGTTGCACTTTCTCTGAACACTGGTGTACATTACGAAAAAGAAAAGCTTACTAATTGAAAGCTTTCTTCTACCAATTTCTCAAGTAAAGCAAAATGTTAGAAAGGCTACTCCGCTTGGAAACAAATTTTACAGATTTTAATTTCCCGAGATGATCCTGTTTAAAAGATTACAAAGCAATAAATAAAATTGCAGTTTGAAACAACATACATGGATCAAGGTCCACAAACAGCAGTTTAAAGATATCTTTTTGAGAGCATTCTGAGTTTGAATGTCAAAAGAAAAAAACGTTTCGCATTTGTTTTTCAGCCTGTTTTGGAACTTCCAGAAATTACTCCAAGCATGGAAAAACTTTAAGAATATATAGATATTGCACTAAAGAATAATTTCGTCTAATGATCTAAGGATTAACCTGTGTGCATATGCAGACCATTGAATTCATATTTCTTCATTCCCCTATTCTTATTTAGATCAGAAATGAGAATGTGCAACAAGGAGTCGAAGCATTCTACTTCACCAGGAGTATAGATGCTGAGAAAATTATCAGGAGTGAATTTATGTGACTTGAAAGCGTACATTTGTTTTGTAGGATCTGATGGGAGAACTAAGTAGTGTTGTTCTTTGGACTTCATATTCAGCAGACCTTGTGTATTGCCTTTTCAGAAGTCAAATATTTGTAGTTTGTAGCAAATATTAGTTTATTACAGTACGAAAGGAAAATTTATGTTAAAGGTTTTATTTAATTTTACACATTCTTACACCTTACAATCTGTAAGGTTATTATTTAAATTAACCAGTTATTTAAAACTGCACGTCTTTCCGATTCCTCACCAGAATATAAATGAGGTTAAACAGTATTTAAACTGGTGTTTTTGAATTGCAATACAAAATGCGTTTCTGACCTGCGCGTGCACGCTATGTTTAGTTCCTGCCAACAAGTTGTAATTATGCGGCTTTCCGTTGTAATTATGCGGCTCGTTTTTTCTATACAACTTTGCCATTGCTCCCTTTGAAAACCTTGAGTTTGTTAATCAAAAATTCGTTAAAGTTTTACATAATAGGAAGTCGATTAATAAAACAAATTCCAAATTTCAAATTTGGTGTCCTACATGCCCATATTCGTAGGAGGATTACGTCATTCAAAATTCGATGACTCTATGTACCGTTGTTTTATTACAATGCGAGAAATATATATACATTTATGCAGATTTTTCATTATTTAATTTCTTTAAATATAACACAGGGCGATAATACTTTGTGGCAACACTTTGAAAAGTGATTCGCCGTTTGTAGTGAATCGACGCAAAATCCCAAAACGAAAACAATAATTCTTCAGAGACGAAGCCCCTTTGGACTAAAAAATAAATGTGATTACTTTCAGACAATCAATGATTCTTTTCATGTCTGTGAAGCGCTTTTGGGCTGACGAACTTTTACCTGATCAAGGAAAACCCTATAAATCTTCAGTTTAACATTACAAGGAGTATTTCTTATTAAAGATTTATTTTTGTGCGTGCCTTTTTTTGTAACATGTAAAGGACGCACCTACTTAGAAATTGCAAACATTTCAAAAGTAATCCTCAATTGCAATGCCGTATATCGAATGTAGAGCAACAGCTTGCAAAGCATTATTTCAGTCATTTTGCGTTATGAAACTTTGAATGAGATGTAATTAAATTCAGAAAAACAAAATCAGCGTATAGCTATATAAATAAGGCAAAGGGAGAAAGAAAAGCATCTTTTAGCATTGATATAAAAAGTTAGTATTGCATATTTATTTCAAATTCCAATTGCAGCATAGTAATAATAATCACAAAAATGATAACCAAAGGAATGCTTAACATTTGTCTCCACCAAGCTGCCTTTCCAGTGAAATCGTTTAAAGTTTGGATGAGTAAAACTTGGAAGCTGGAAATTGCAGCTACATTATCACCAACCGCTATTTTATTTTAACTGTTTCAAAGCAAAATATTGTAAAAATTTCTAGGAAATTTATCAATCAACTTTATATCCGCTAAAGTCGCTTTGATTTATGAAATTCAAAGAGAATTAAAAAGAAGACTCCCGTTTTCTGAATTAATCAACAAAAATAAAAAATCGAGAGGGAAAACAGTTTTAAGAAAAAGCACGATTCAAATTCTTAACGCATTTATTTTACATCCGTTTAGCAAAAAACTAATTTAAAAATTATTTTAAAAAGCAGAGCTCCCTGAGGAGATATTGGTCGCTTCGAATGCAAATGTAATTAACCATTCAGCTTAAAAAGGCACAAAAATTTGAAGTACCTTAGCTTGGAAAAAGATTAATTAAAAATAGAAGAGTCGAACAAGAAAGAAAGATGTATAAAGCTGAAGTAAAATACTGAAGCCTGAATAAATTGGTTACGATATTTTTTAACTTAATCTTTAAGATAGCATCCATCATCTTTTTGAATTGTGTGTTTAAAACCATTATTTTCTAGGATTCATTTATTCTCGTATTTTAATGAAATCGGTGAGTTTCTGTTCTCAAAATGCATGTAATTTGATTAAATTTTATAATATTATGATAGATATTTAGTGCCTTAATAGCAGATTCATTACTTATTATTTTACAGGTACGTTAATCTTTTTCAGTGTAATCATGATTTCCAAAAATCTTTCCAAATCAAGAAAATTGTGTCCTTTTGGGGGGCAGTTTTTCCGTACGCAAAATTCAAATGTTTTTATTATTATTACTGCTACTACTTCTTCTTCTACTACTACTACTATTACTACCGCTACTGCTGCAACTGCTACTACATGTTTAATGTAATTATGGACAGCTATGCAATCGAATTAATTACAAAGTTAACCTATAACATGAAAAATTTAAACAACTTACTTTTAAACTTTTATTTATTTATTTGGTAACATAATTGTTTTACTTTTATGCCTCGTAATTATCTATCCTTCAAGACTGGGGACACTTTTTATTTGAGTTCGTAAAGTGTTAACCATTAATCATGCTTTCTTTCAATAAATGAATGTTTAGCTTCAGATTGCATGTAAAAAATAACTATTTAATGTTACCAAAATTGTCTACTGATTTATTTTTATACACTAACGTTGCAATTTTTAACTTAAAGCAATATTATATTTTTCCTTTAATTGCATATTAGGTGAATAACATATTGAAAATTTCATAATGAATTAATATTTTATTTATACTAATCACTTCAAAAAGTTTTAAATTATGTGAGTAGTGTGAACCCGGATTCATTGCATAATTTTGTTTTTAGATGTAATCAATATATAAGTAAAGTTGTGAGAAATTTAATAATAATATCGTTACGAAATGTACAGGCGCGTTAAGATAGCTTCCCCGCAAAGCAGGTTAAGGGTAGCCCCATTTGGCGAGAAATCGCCCATTTGGCGACAAAATTGGTGATATGCCATGGACGGATGGAGAACTTTATGGAACGAATTCTTACCGGTTTAGCTCAGAATGTTCTTGAACACAAGCCAAAAACTATATAAACCCTGCGGAGAGTAAGTGCGAGATAGTTAGTCAGTCCGTGCGGAGTATCCGGGCAGCGAGTGGGCCTCGTCTAGAGAGCTGATAGTCAGTCATTGAGGGAGTGTCTCGAAGTCTAGCGCCGAGTTGGTCATCGAGTGCATCGAGAGAGTCTTTTAGTGTATCGCGGTTAGTGCATCGTCGAGAGAGTGTGTTAAGCTTCGAGAACGACTGAACCGAAGAGTCGGAAGCTATGCTCTGTGTGTCGTGGAGTGCATCGCGAGTTGTAGCGTGGAAAGTCTCGAGAGCAAGTGGAGTTCCGAGAACAACCGAGCAGAGTCTGGACTGTACTCTGGTGCTTGGCAGTGAAGCTGTCTCCACCGTTATTGCCTGACAGTGTGAAGACTGTGTCACTGATTGCTCTAGCGTGTTTATAGTAGATCTTCGAAGACTGTAAAAGGGTTTTGGAGCTGTCCTGATTAATATTGGTAAATAAAGTGTGTTTCGATATTCCATCAAGTGCTGTCGTCGTTATTCACTCCAAATCTACGAAACCGTACGAACGTGAACGAAAAAAATAACGTAACAACTGGTGTCAGGAAAAAAAAAAAACGTAACATTATAATAATGATTTAGTCATTTGGATGATTATGTTCACTTTTTAACAAAGCCTTCAAAACTGAATAATTTTGGTGGCTAATGTCTTATAGAAAGTATTCCATCAATGGGAACAATTAACAGAAAAGTCTGAATGATGCTATCAATTATATCTGGAAACAAAAACATGCAATGACTGAAACAATTCGTTGACTATATTTCTATGAAATATTATTGGATGACTGATTGATAATACTGATTATTATTCTATCGTGAAATATTATTGAATAGTTAGATATTTCGTTTTGAGCCTAACGGAAATTACCGCAATAAAGCAATTAAGTTAGCGTAATTCTAACGCAGACATATTAAATGTTTGCACATTTTGAGGGACAAGATCGTAAATTACTTATGATACAGGGATCTTAAGCGTGTTTCATACATGCTGCTTACGAAACCTTTTCATAATGCTTTTTCTGATATTGCTTCAAATTGCATAACCTGAATTAAAAAATACTTTTCCAAATAAACTAGTAAAGGATAATATCTCGCGTAATGTCTAAACTTGAAATATGCCTTTCGAATCCTTTGACCTTACCTTCTTATTGTGTGCTGCTAGCCTCTTTTACTAGTGGCCGAAGAAAGAATTGTGTGAATCTATATTACACCAGTTCTTCTTGCTAACTGTGGTTCTTTTTTAATTAACTTCATTTGTCATGCCAGTATTAAAAGTCATTCGAGATGATGCATAAACATATTTCTTTTATTTTAAGGATACTATAAACCAACTAAATGTTCTGAGAGCTTGATTGCAAATTTAATCAAACTTGACAAACAGCAGTGAATGTCTGCAGAATATATCTAGCTTTTAATGTCACATTTTACTTGCAGATGCTCGACCAATCGACTTTGAACCGTGTTCCATATCCTGCCCGCCTCCTTATCCTCCTAGAGAGGTGACAACAGTAGTAGACCAAACAGAAGAAGAAAAAGACAAATCCTTCTACTCTTGGAACACTGAAAAATTCTCTCCTTGTTCTGCTTCCTGTTCAGGAGGTAAACTTTTACATCGTTTGTAGATCTGACAATACTTTTAGTCATTCCAGAGATAATCGGAATAACCGTGAAAGTTCCATTAATGACTAAAAAGAAAAATAATAAAATTTAAAATTACAGTTAGGCTGCACAAAGTAGACTTTCCGTGTAAGAAGTTTGTTTTGTGCTGCCTAACCGCATTTAAGATAATTAAATGCTAATGAATCAGGTACCCTATTAAATAACATTAATACAATTAAATAACACATCATTATTTTATAATATGGTTCAAGAAAGAATCAAGCAAAATTCGTGAGAATAATGATATAAGGGGTACAGCCTTACCAGATGTTAACATTCTGAAAGTTTTCTTTTTTCCAAAGGTATTATACTTAATATATGTTTATGAAAACTCGCATTATATATTCTCATATCTATTATTAATTTTAAATGAAATGAATTTCCCTTGCGAAAGGACTTAGGTAAGTAAATTATGTGGTAAACTATTTTATTTTCTATGAAAAAAAGCGCGAGGAAATAGGCGATATCTTTGGTAAAACTTTCTTTGATTGAAACAGAGAAATGTGTGTTTCTTTATTTAATGAACGATTAAATTTATGATTCACTTCAGTGAAGAAAAATAAATCGATACCTTTAAGCTGTTATGAAAAAATATAATTTTCTTATGATATTTTTTGAAGTGTTTAATGTTTTCATTGCTGAAAATGTAACAAGACGTTCGCGTCGTATAATGTTGAAGGAGTAAATTTACAGATTCTGTAGTTTAACAATAAACCATTTTTTTTTCGTTATTGAAAATATCTACCTAAATACTCAATTTTCTCTGACATGTGTAATTTTTCCTTAAAAACCTAAACGGGGTGAATTTTACATTGCTTTCCCATTACTATATATTTAGTAATGAAGGAGTTAAAAGAGATATCAAATATTTATTTCAATATCTTTCCAAAATATTTGCAAAATGTAAAGGCTTCTGATGTATCTGTATTAAACTTTCAGGTTGTTAACCTCACACCCTACTTATGAAGCATTCCTTTCTTTCATTTTATTTCCTGAGAAGAATTCCGATTGCGATTAACGGTAATGCAGGGAGGCAGACAAAATCCTTTACCAATTAACCACCTCATAATATTATATATTGACTTTTAAAAAATGCGTTTTCGAGTGTTTTTGTTCATAGAAAAGGCCCAGATGTTAGAAGAAGTCAGTACCGCGAAACAGCAGTTTGCAACGATAACTGTTAACAGAGTATTAAACAGAAGGCGAGTGTTGTAATGTTTTTGAAGAAACCATGGGTTTGGTGATGACACAAAGACATTTTGGTGCGCATTTTCTTACGAGATGCTCTCACTCCAAACATATAGTTCACAGATTGCATCAGCAGTAAGAAATCACTGACTTCAGTTGCTGATGTTGTAGGACGCCAGTTGCTGATATTATTGTAGTGTTGGAAATGCCGACGGAGCCCATCAAATCTACGCGCCCCTGAAAATGACAACAGGTCTCCATTTACTCACTTAGTGGTTCATGCAAGACAAAGTCCACCAATCATACGAAAGTTAGTGAAATTGGAGATAGTGGCCCCTCATATTTCGGTCATTAATCGATGCGATTTCTTTCTATCGAAAGTTTTGAAAGATTTCTCAAGGAGACTTGCAAACGCAGCGCAGTTCAAGGTTCTTATCGTGCAGTTTTGGAAGACGTGAGCCGGACGGTGGTAAAATTGCAAAGGATCACTTGCAAGAGGTTATGAAACAAAACAGTAAGCACTTTCTGCACTAAACTTATTTTTCATGTTCAAGAGTTAACTGTGCATTCATTTTATAATATTTCTATGATAATGTTGATAAATGCATGTATGTTGATTTCTATGATAATATTGATAAATGCGGCACAGAGGGTATGACATTTCGCGTGCCACCTTGTTGTCAAAGAGATGCAGGATTGGATGGAAATAGACAATTAAGTTCCTGTCACACGCTCTCAAGATGTTGGATAACCGTCCATGTAGTCGGAAATGTACTGAAAAAAAATTAGGAAAATTAGGAAGGATGAAACACGCAGAATAAGACAGTTACGTGGAAGGAAGCTGACGAAGGATTGCAGATTTTCATAAGATTTGCCGAGAAATGATCATCTATGTCAGTTCATGAGCTTATGAAGTTCATTGTATATAGAGCGAATTTTGAAAGGGCGAAAATTTCATAAGAAGGCAAGCATTGAAAGTTATTTATCACCACACTAAGAAACTTTAAACTTTCATGTGATAATATACAATGGTAATTTTAAAATGTTGTTTGAATGTAGATTTCTGAAATATGAAATCATATGTGCGTGTTTTAATTTTAAATAATATTTAAAAATTATTTTAATTATGGCCAGTAGATTGAAAAAAAAAACGACCAACAGACTTCCTTTTATGCGATTTCTACATATAGCATCCCAAAACATAAATAAGTAAACTCTAGAAATAGTACATATTCCGTTATCCGGAAAAATCTTATGAGGAATCGATGAGGTTCATTGCTACCGGATAAGGGAGGTTCTACTGTATCTAGGTAGATAGAACTCTTTATTGGAGCTACGTAATATTTAAAATAAGACTTTATGTATTTTTCTTTCAAGAATTACGGATACGACTTCGATATTGTTTTATTATTTTTTTATTTTCAAGCGCGCATATTTAGTTTCAAGGACGTCAGTAAATTCAGTTTCCCTTGTGCGAAAGAATGAAAATCTAAATGTTTATCTTAAAATAAAGCAATCAGTAAAGGAAATAATTAAGCCACTTCAAATGGCCGATATAAATAAAACCTGGCTACGTTACAGGTGCACTGAAGAATAAAATCGCTTCGGAAAATGCATTTTAAAATTTCACTGCTATTATTTATTTATTTATTTTTGAGATAAACGGAACAAACTTATGATTATCAAAATATTATTAAAAACCGAATTTGAAGTTATTTTTAGAACAGCACGTGGAATAGCAGTATTACTAAACGAAAGAAAATTTTATATGAATAATGAGTTAAGTGAGACATTTTTTGTTAAAAATGAATCAAAAGGCGCAACACTGAATTTCATCCTAATAAGATTAAAAGAAACCATATACCACTGTCTTTTTGTAAGGATGTTAGACACTAAAAAGTGACGCTGTAAAAGCTGTTTCACTTAAAGCTCTGATAATAGGTGGAAAGATAAGAACCTTATTTCGCACCTGATAAGATTAAAAATTGAGAAAAACTGATTATACCCTTATGCGAGGCAAGAATTATATGGTTTCCGAATTACCTACTAAGCTGCTTTTTCGACCCTGCGTAATTTGCATTAATAAACCTCGAAGCTCAAAGCTTCACGTACAATGAGATTATATGAAACTCAAGCAGAATTAGATTTTATACAAATATTATATATATACTGCATACATATTCATGACACTCGCATGGATGTAAAGAATTCTTTTTCGTGGAGAACTAAAACTAAACCCTTTCCACCGTTAAATGGGTGAGAATAAGTTTTTATGATGACAAATCTAAAACAGCATATTTTCAAAAAGTATGTATAAGTATTTGTAAAGAAAAGTATATCAAGTTAAGCAATTAAAAAGAAAATATGAAAGCTTTCAGATTTTGCATTACGCCCACAGGAGCGTTTCATAACATTTAGGTGTGCTACCTTTATTTATTAAATATCATGTCCTTCGCACTTAAACCATAAAATTCAATTCAACAGCAATATCGCAAGAGCATATCTTTAGAATTTCCGATTGCGCGCTGGAGATAATTTCCTCCCCCCCCCGTACGGTATTGCCATTGCTCGCTTTGATATCGTTGAGTTTGTTAATCAAAAATTCCTTTAATTGTTACAAAATATGAAATCGATCATAAAACAAATTCCAAATTTCAAATTTGCCCTTTCAGATGCCCATATTCGGAGCAGGATTACGTCATTCAAAATTGGATGGCTCTAGGTACCGTTGTTTTATCACAATGCGAGAAACATACATACATTTAAGCAGATTCTTCATTATTTAATTTCTTTAAATATAACACAAGGCGATAATATTTAGTGGCAACGATATGAAAAGTGAGCCGACACTTATAGTTGAACCAACGCAAAATGCCACAACGAAATTAATAGCATTTCTGGGCTAACGAACTGGGATAAAGCACCAAGCCTATACAGTATGTACACTACTGTTTTATTCCAATTTGTGAAAACACTTTTGAAGCAATAAATAAACTTCAGTCAAATATTATAATATCTTGTAACCGTTGTATATTACGATATATGTTATCGACTTTGCTTTAAAAAACAGAACAAATTACATAAATTTTCCATATTTTATCGTCATTACGAAAGTTGAATTTCTGAAAAAAACTGAGTAATGCGTTCTAAAGTAAATATAAAATAATGAAGAGCATTGTAATTAAATAATGGGGAAATTATAGTATTATTAAAATAAATAATATCGATTAAATAAATAACTGCAAACCTAATTAACTGTCTTTCCAAAGAAGGTTTTCTACCTTCTTTGGAAGACTTTTGGGAAACTTCTTTTTCTTCTGTACCGATTTAGTACAGAAGGGTTTATTATTCATTATATTGTTGTTTTCTTTGCTGGAATGGAAGCTTTTTATTAAAACTGTAATACCTCGTGACAGAGAAAAGAATGAAGTTTTAGTTCAAATGCAAGCATTTACGACTGAATGGAATGTTTTACTGTATAGCAGTATTATACTACTTGGAATTTAGCTATTACTAACCAAATATTACTTTTTCACTGCTCTGATGGACTTAACAAAAGCAGAAGTCTTCATGTAGAGACAGTTTAATAAGTTCAAGAGGACTAGTAACATTATATATGCAAGGGAAAGTCACAATAGACGACCATAAATTATAAAGAGGGAGGAATTGTTTTTGAGATGTCTAACGTCCACCGTGGAATTAATATAAAGTTTCAGGGCAGACGGCCAAATTCTACAGTAAGAATGTACTGCATGGAAATTCTATTGAATAAATCTGTCGATTTAGCGTTACAGTTTCAATTAATCCAGCCTTACAGGCATTTACCATTGTGTTAAAGAAGATGTCTGTGTTTTGTCATGTCTGACCGTTAAAGAACTATTTACATGCAAAAAGAGGTATTCCCTGATACTCAAAGAGCTACTATTTGTACTTGGAAACATTAGATGAATGAATGAGAGATGCGTATCTCAGTATTATAAAGAACCAGCCTGTGCTTTTTTTTCCTTGGAACGGTTAAGTAAAAATATTAATATTAGAAAATGATGCAAATTCTAGAAATAATTCTGAAATTTTAATATTTAATTAATTTTTAATATTTATTATTAAGTTAAAATTTTTAATAAGAGCTTGATGATGAATTATGAAGGTTGCATGTTACATTGATGCAGTGACCAATAGTTTTGGCTTTACGATTATTATCTTTGGATTTACTTCAAGACTTCTATTTAGAGCAGCTCTATAATTAAGCTCCCAACCTTGTGTGCAATATTCGGCAGTTGTAGGTTTTTGTTATATTTATAGTCTCTTATTTTGTTAAGCTGCTGGATGAATAAAACAGCATCCTACACTATATTAGAAAGATTTTAAGACAATGTAAACATGAAATTTCCAGTAGTTTTGATATTAAACTGTTATATTTTGCTATTTTGCTTCAGCGCAATTTTTTCCTTTTGGCAGGCATACATACGTCTATTGTTCGATGCCTCCGTCTCCCGGATCAAGTGGAAGTCTCCCCTCAGTTATGCAATCTTGCTCTAAAACCTGAAGCCCTCACCAAGAGGTGTAACGATCAGCCTTGTCCAGTAAGGTATGTCAGAGTGCTTTTTAAACAAATGTTGCAATCAATGCTGTTAACATTATATAGAAGATCTAAAAGATATTCATATATGTAAATATATAGCTACTAAAGTTTCAAATGAGTATGTACAAATTAAAAACACAAATGTAATAAATAAAAAAAAGCCATTAAGGGTTAAAAATTTTTACATTTGATCTTTCGGTCCATATATACATATATAATGAGAATGCGCAGTCCTATATGACTGAAGCTTGTGCGATTCATAAATCCGCCTCTGACTTTATATCTATAGAACAGCCACACTGAAAATGTGCTTTTTTATTCCAACACATAGGTGAAAAGATATTACAAATATAAATAAAATAAAAAACTAAAAACTACTCAGATTCAGTACGTTCGTTTTTTCTAAAAAAACTTTTAATTGGAAGTAAACTTAATTAAGTAAATAAAGCCATTTTGTTTCCCTCAGTCCATATATGAATCAAACTAATTTCGCTTTGTCTTTAGGTAGATATCTTCGTGACAACCTTCTCATATGTAAAATCAAATTTCAAGACTGAAAATCACAGAAATAACTACATAATAGTTTATTTTCCATTCCAGTTATAAGTGGAACGTAACGGAATACGGAGAATGTTCCAGAGAATGTGGTGGTGGTATACGAACACGAATAGTGAAATGCATCTCAGTGACAGATGGTCAAGAAGTTACATCCGTTAAATGTTCCGGTCAACCGCCGAAAGCTGCTGATAATTGCAATGTCTTCGACTGTCCTTCATCCTGGAAGACTGAACCTTGGAGCAAGGTGAGAAGCAATGCGTTCTTTTAACTAATTTTAAGGTACTGAATAATGAACTAGTTCTCAGTACAGGATATCGCAAAATTTATTAAAATTAAACATAAGGCAAAATGAATAGGAGATATTAATTTTGATCATCCTTACAAAAATCTTCTAATATATGCTGCTTCCCGAAATATTAGATGTCTATGTGAAAATTTATTTTTAGATGATCTCTGTACCAGGTATAAATAAACTGCGTCTCGTGACCCACTTGTGACATTTGACACCCGAGATGCAAATTCCTTGCAATAAATAATAGTTTTATTTTTGAAATATAATTTCATTTTCAAATAGAAATCTGGCAATGTCACACTTCTTTATAATTCGAAATTTAATTTCTTAAATTACACCATGTCTGAAATAATTTAATAGATTTTAAATCATCGGTCTTGCACTGATTAATTATCAATATAACCAACACAGTGGCGAAAAGTTTCCTTTCTGCTAATTATCATCAATGTCACGTTACTTTTAAAGCAAACAATGGCCATTTGGGGTAATAGAAGAAAACAAGCACGATGGTCATTAAAATGTAATGCACTGTATTTCCTTTTGTGTTTTTCTCTCTCTGTTTTCCATCATTGCTTTTAAAAACTCTCTTCTTGCGGCCAGTTTGTTTCTCTTGCTTCTCAATATCTGCGATTCCCTATCTCGGAAAATTTGTTATTCCTTTGCACAGAATTATTTTTTAATGTCTTCGGACTGCTTACGTATACCCACTGAAAAAACGTCTTTTATGGAATAAAAATCATGTCCGTGAGGAGGCTCTTTCGATTTGGGAAAGATTTTAAAGTCTCATGAACTCATGTGTAGACTATACGGTATGTGAAATAGAACTTTTAGTTATGCTACGTCAGCAAATCTGTTAGAATCTTCTCACTTATGGATGTGCATTAACATCCATACAAATTACTCGCCCATCTCTAAGCAATTCAAGTCATTTTCGTGAATTTTTCAGCGCTATTTTCACAACCCCTCAGAGTAATAGGCTGCAACCAAACTTTAACTACATCAATTCCATATTTTATGACGATTCATTGTAATCCTAGGCAGCTATCATCATTTACTTGCCCTATTTTAATTACTATTCATTAAAATAAATAATATATAAATATTATATATGAGTTAAATAAATGTTCATATATAAGTTAAAATAAGTAAATAATGATTTATTTTCCTCTTACTTTGATTACTACTCACTTATTTTGAATTATTACTATCCATGGTGATCGTCGTATACTTCACCTATGTTTGTAATTTTTGGCGTCGCGGGGAAAATTTTTCTTTTCGCTGTATTAACAGCCTTCTCAACTTTGACTTCAAGCCCATAATCATGTTTCGTCAGAAATGACTATTCGAGACCGAACACTTTCACCTTCATCATCAAATCTTTGTTTCAGTAATACTTTATCAAGCTGTGAGGACGCAAATTTTTCTCTTCTGAAACGCTCTTACCGAATAAAGTTGCTGATTGTTGTGAAATAACTGTATGAAGCCTCATTGCATACTGGCCTATGAAAATTTCCCTTTTTAGCCTGCCACAAATGGCCAATATCCTTTATCTCTTGAAGTATTTTCATCTTCCTGCACTTCAGATATCGTACGCCTGACACGTCTTATACGCTTGACGTGAGGAGCACAACGAAAGTTTACATAACGATCTATTTATCACCTGTTCACTAAATTTTATGAACTTACTATAAAATTTTGCTAGGTTACATTTCAGTTTTGAAGAACTATGTTTCATTTCTTACAGTCATAATACTCCAAAAATCTGCAGACTTTATTTCAAACACTCGTTTAGTACGGTCCATGATATTTCGGTCCCGACTTTCCAATCCCGCCATTTCAGTCCCTTCGTTTCTGTGCTGCGATTCAAACTTCTATTCCTACTCCTTCCAGGCCTTTCTCCATATGATGCAATTCAGGTACTTCACTGATAAAACTTTTATTTCATTAATTCAGTAACGTAGCTAACAAAGTATCGTCTAGTTATAAAATGAGAATATTATAAATAGATATAAATTAGAACTAGAACAATATTATAGCTCTGTAGTGAACAGAATGTATTCAGCTCTTAAGAGGAAAGCGTGCACAGATGGGTTAAATCTCTGTTTTTTTTTCTTTTTTTTTTTTTTTCTTCAGTTCTATACCATCATCGAAATATTCATCTGGAAATATCTTTCTAAGATTAGCCATTTCCTTTGAGCAAAGGTTTGCTAAATAACTTCAGTTTTTTTTTTTTTTTGTTCTGATATTGGTATTAAGTATAAATATTTCTGTTTCCGTAACTACAGTAATTCTGTAACAAAAAGAAATGACAAGAAAAGCGATTCTTCATAAAATTACAGTATTAATTCTGAAAAAAAATCTTACATCCTTTATTTCAGTTTCCAGCGAAAGTTTTAATCATATGTATTTAAATTTTTGATATGCATAATAGTGAAAAATAAAGCTTCTAAAATTTAATTTTATAAATAATAAATATGTATACTATTTTCCATAAATTTTTATGAAATTCGTATGTATTTCAAACGCAATTTCATATATCACTTTATATAAAATTAATTTCTTTGCATTCTCTTTTACTCGCGGTATTTGTTTTTCTAAATACGTAGTCCTATATTTATGAAAAATTTGTTAATTACAGTTTCCCTACGAAGTCATTGTTAAGCAAAATTTCAAGAAACCCTAATTTGTTCTTTCTTGATGCTTTTGAATTTCATCTCGTAACTTGACAAAACAATTATTTTGTTGCTTTTCAGGAATCAAGAAACTATTTATGTGATGTTTTCCTTTTCACTTTTTAGCTCTCTTTAGTCGCATATTTTACTTCGATTTATTATGAATGTAGTATATAGAATTTCTAGTTAAGAAAATTCCGTCGGCTCTGTCTCGATTTATTGGCTTTAAAAATTGCAACCAAAGGGCCATTTTAAGATAAGCTTCTTATGCGACATCAAATAAAATAATAATAATTTTAAAATATTACTTTATTACTATTTGGTGCCAACTGAAATCCTGAATTCTCGTGACTAATCGAAATCACGGATCGAGAAAATAATGCTCATTTAATATTTTCCTCTTATTCTTAGCCCACCAGCGGCCGAGCGGTAAAGACGCTGAACACTGGTAGTTCGGTCTGAGGTTCGAATCCCGCGAACGGGCTGGCTGCATGGGCGTTTTCGTGGTTTTCCCCATGTGTAACGTGTATACGAGCCAGTTTCCCTTAGAAAGTCCTCCACGAAAGGCATCCCTCCCTTTAGGCAGATAGCCCTCGTGTGCTTTGCCATAATTAAATACACCAAACACCTCTTATTCTTAATATCAGTTAAACGCAATTTAAAGATATTAAATTCTCAATTAATTTTAAAATGAAATTTCACTTTGGGAACGGCATTAAAAAGTGCTTTGTACGAAGATATATTCATTACATATTACCTGCGATTTTGTAAATTAATGAACTCATTTATCCAGTGTTCTCGATCTTGCGGTGGAGGATTTCAGACAAGAAAACTACAATGCGAAAAGATTCTAGCACCTCTCAGCCAAACTATCCAGTTACCACCATCCAAGTGCCTTAAAACGAGGCCGAAAGCTATCAAGAAATGCAATCTCAAACCTTGCCCACCACCTCCAAGGACTACTACTACTACAACTACAACTACCACAATTGCCACCATGGATCCTGTCATGAAGACAGCTGATGACACTGAAGTTGTCACCAATTATCCAGATGAGCAGGTGTTCGTACAAAAGTACCCCAACAGGTAATCTCTAAGTTATTATATACTTTTTTCATTTCTTTTAAAATAGCAGCTTGCCTTTAAATTTATTTTAAAATTGCTCACGTAAAATTTAAATTCCGTATAATTTCTGATACAAAATATAATATCACGCAAGCAATAAACATTGGAGCTTTAGATCAAAATTGAAACACTCTTAGATCAATAATAAGTTCAAAGCTTATACACAGGCCTTGTATGTCCAAGTAATATTTATATTTACACTCATGTCCATAAATTAAGGATAATTCGGAGTCACGCGGAAATCGAACTCTATAATAAATATATTACCTGTAAAATCACTACACACATCTTCAAGAATCATATGCAAATTTCAGGAAGTAACCAGATGACACCGATGGTGCGTCACAATGACGAGAGTGATATAAGGAATACAGGCAAAGAAGTCAAATTGTTCGCAGGCGCTTTATAAGCATTTCAGTGCGATAACCGAATAGTTATGACACAAAGGACGCATTTGGATGATTTTTTACGTGGTAGAATTATCGGCCGTCTGGAATGTGGGCGTACCCAACTGGAAGTATCAGACAAACTTCGAATTGCCCAGAGTGTCATCTCCAGACTTTGGCAACGATTCCAAGATGATGGTAAGTAGACGTTACATTACAGGTCGCCCCAGAGTTACAACGCCGAATGAGGACCGGTATTTGGCAGTTACTGCCAAAAGAAACAGGCGGAGCACAGCCTCAGACCTGTCTCGTCAGCTCTCTTCAGCCACTGGTACGACAATTTCAAGGCAGACCGTGTACAGACGCTTAGGGCAGATTGGTCTATATGCTCGTAGACCTGTCAGATGCGTTCCACTTACTGCAACTCACTGTCGCCTACAGTTAGCCTGGAGTAGAGAGCATGCATTGTGGACACCGCAACAGTGGGCTTGTGTGATGTTTTCCGTCGAATCCAGGTTTAGCTTGCAGTCTGATTTTCGCCGGACTTCCATATGGAGAGCTCCAGGTACCCGTTACCACCAAGAAAACATCATTGAACGACACCGTTACGGTGGTGCAGGAGTGCTCGTTTGGGGTGGAATTATTCTGGGTTCCAGAACTGACCTGCATGTTCAAATTGGAACCATGACAAGCCAAATCTATCGGGACGTCATTCTGGAACAACATGTACGTTTGTTTTGGGGCACCATGGGCGCACAATTTGTGTTTATAGATGACAACGCCTGTCCTCACCGTGCAAACATCGTAAGCGAATGCCTTCAATCGGAGGATGCCATCCGTATGGACTGGCCAGTATTCTCACCGGACTTGAATCCAGTAGAGCACTTGTGAGATATGCTTGGCCGACGAGTTGCAGCCCGTCAACCTCCTCTTACATGTGTACCGGAACTTCGGAGAGCATTGCTTTTTGAGTGGTGTAAAATCCCCCAAGATCAGATCGATAGTTTGATACTCAACATGCCTAGGCGTTGTACGGACTGTATTGCATCGTCTGGGAGACATACAATGTATTAACAATCATACCAACCATGTAATATTGGTTTTTTGTAAATAGGTTTTTTTTTTTTTTTTTTTCTTGTAATTTGCTCCAGGAAGAAAAAATTGCTAATTTTTTTAATAATATCAAAGATATAGCATCTCTTTTTGCTCTTTACCTTTTGTTTAATAAATAAGCTTCACAAATAAGTCAAATTTGTTTTGCTTCTAACTCTTCCTTTGCTTGATTTTGCATTATCCTTATTTTATGGATATGAGTGTATATTTTTATACGGAAGAAATAATCCCTTCAGCCAGGATGACTAGTAACACTGTAAGACTTTTACAATAAAGTCAGGTTACTCAGGCGGTGCTCAGATGCAGCCAAAGTTTCGGCGTCATGACACAGTTGACTTTGACATTGTAATATCAAATTATAAATCAATACGAATAACTTGAGATCAGTTACAAATGCAGCCTAAGTGTAGCCTTATATGAATTTCTAATAATATGTTCGAAGCGTAATTTTAACTTCTTGTTCTCTTCTGGAAAATACAAAATTACGTAACATAAAACAGTAAATGTGATGCAACTGTAGCTTTATATAAATTTATATTTTTACAGTCTACAGCAAGTAATCTTCCTGTGTAATTCTGAAAGGTGTTTAGTTATGAGGCCTGAATATATTCTGCAACAAGTAACGAATACGAAAGTAAAAGCAGGATAAGAAATTCTAACTACTTAAATGTAGTGGCACATAAAATTTTAACTGATGAGTGAAAATAATTTCATATAACTCTAACTACAATTAATCAGTTAGATATTACAACTGTTGATACTACTTAATCATAATCAACGTGCCAACAGAACTTATATTTATTTATTAAATACATTATATGACGCCAAAAATATTTAAACCGTAAATTATATCTCGTATATGAATAGGAAAGCATAATTTGAGTAAAATAAGATAGGCTTGAAGTGAATTCCATAATTAAAGCAAGACAGCACGAGGACTTGCTAAGTGGAATTCGGAAATCTCATTCTCCCTGCTCTCTTGATATCAACCTTTTAGAATACTTTGATGTCGATAGATTTTAAATGCTTCAAATTTCTGTGGCTTGTTTATTGCACGAACTTGAGTCCGTCAACGGGTAATTTAGTTCTCCGCTGATGACTAAAAGTTCAATAAATAAGGGTGGCCAAACAATAGGGGAAAAAACAAGAGAAAATGGGCCACGGCTGTGGCATAACGCCTTGAATTGTTAATTGCTTTTCAAGTTCAAGCACTGAAATATCCTCTTTTTCATGGCGGGCAATGCGGCTGTAAAATAAAAAGAACAAGGCAAAAACCACAGCCTTCTTCGAAAAATCAGCAAGAGGGTAGAAGTGTCTAAAATAGCGGAGTAAGGTATCGAGGTAAGTTATCACTCGATAATATGTTTAAATATTTCTGAAATGTATTTTGATTCTGTATTACGGAAACAAAGAAATTTTCCTTTTATAGATATTTATAATGTGTCACTGAATTTTACTGCGCCAAAGAGTGTTTTATAGCTACCTTTGTTTTACCACTCAAATAGCGTTTATTTCAGTTTGTCTTTCTTGGTTAGCAACATGCTTATTTAGAATCTAAATCTTCTTTTCTTAGAACTGAGGTAATGGTGTGCGCTTTAGCTTTTAAGCAGTTCAGTTTTTTTTTTAAGTTCCTTATTAGTTCTGAATTCTTTGGGAAATTTACAACATTCCTTGTCAAGTTTATATTCATCGGTAAAAGTGTATTCCAATTCCAAGTCGTTGAAACTCAGTCAGTTTTTGGTTATTGTTTATATCTTTACGGATATTACATCAGAAAATTATAAATTAATGCTAATTTCTTTTATTTAAATCAAAAGTGGGTAACATATGAGTTATTTCTGCCGTGACTAAACTAAAACGCAAATTCAGAACATCTTATTTCTGATGAAGAGAGGTTCCCATTAGGTCATCTCTTGAATTGCAATGAGCTTTTTCATCTAAAAACAATACATGTAGAAATTCTGCCTATTTCTATAATAAACACCTTATGACCTTAGGATGGGATGTCTAGATGCTTATTCTTCTTTAGAAAAGGGATACCACTGTCGTTTCAGAAAATATTTTATTCTTTCTAAGAAACAATAAATTATGTAGTAGCATATAATATAACTTTCTCAATACAATATTGAATGCCATGTGAACAAGGAGACCAGTATGGTATTACAGCTTAATTGTGCATTCTATTTTCAAATCTTTGCAGATGATTTATCATACGACATTAAATCCAAATGCATATTAATATTGACTGATATTCTCCCTTTATATATTACGATTGTTGAATTTTCTAGCCGCTCGGACGAGATAGTGATTAGTGACACTGACTGCCGTATCTAAAGGCCTGGGTTCGAATCTCGCAGAAGGTATGAATGCTTGTAAATGTACAGTGTCTACGATGCATGAGTGCGCTTAAAATACACAACGAATTGAAAGGTCTCTCGAATGGTTTGGTTGCAAGGGAAGAAGATCGGAGAATCTACCCAGCCCCTCCGGTGCTGTCCTTCAAAATTGGAGCTGAGCTAGGACTAAGTCGCATCGTCACCTATATGGTACTCAGGGCTCATACTAACAACAGACACCCCTTGCAACAATAAAATTATTAGGCTTGTTCTGATTATGTCAGATAAATTAGATTAGCCACAACAACACAAAAATTTCTAGCACTTCAAGAGACAAGATTTTCCGCCAGTTTTTGAAACGGCCAAAAATTCGTGAGAAAAACCAATAACTTTGCTGCAGTTTTATATCTTAGAAAACTTTACAGTTCCCTTAACTTATTTCTTTTTCTGAACTTAACCACAAAAACACTTATCTTTGCATTAAAAGGCAATATTCGCCAAATAGTTTTCTACAGAAAGATATTTGCGTCAACATTGGCTGTCAATGGCCGCGAAATTAAATGTGCTGTTTTCATCCCCTATAACTATGTTCTCCTTTTTAAAATAAGCATCGTGATTAAAAAAATTTCACTCTGTTTCGTTTTTTTGTTTGTTTAAATAGCTGAGATATATATTTCTTATGTGCAGAAAACTTTTACCACTATCGAAATGAACTCATGACAAAAATATATCTTCTGGCTGGAATTATCAAGCTGACGCATATATTATTCCACATATAAGTTGTCTGGCACGTGTTTACTTATAGAAGGAAAAATACAAAATTATAAATCTTTTCATTTTCGAACATATAAGTTTGTTCGCGTCTTACAGGTTTGCTAAGCAAATGAAATTCTCATTTTTGATTTATTTGTAAAAATTTCAGATTTTAACATCATTGCATTATTTTAATTGAACCAATAATTTCGCTTTATTTATTTATTTTTATTTTTACAAAGAATACATATTTTATACACAACTGCTATGCTTATCAAATGCACTAATTTAAAGAACATTACGATCATAATACTGCAATTGATTCGGAAAGCTTCATAATGTACAGAAAAACAAGAAAAAAAAAGGGGGAGAACAATAAATACCTCAATTAGACTTTAAAATTAAAATAAAAATTTTTGCTATATTTCAGTAAATAAATTTCATTGTAATAATATTCTTAAATAAAAATTAAAAGAGTAAAAAAACAAGACTATCTTTATTCTTAGCAAATCGAGCTGTCAGAAAATAGAAGTGTCCAATATTGTATGTCAGTACCCTTTACATTTAGTTACTTATTCTAGCTCAGTTTGGCTGTCTGACTGATTGATAATTTCCTTTCCAGACGCGTGACTCTGAAAGCATCAGGCCAAGCCATTCTTTTTAAGGGATCGAATGCCAAATTTCATTGTCCGGTGTTCCCAGCTTCCAACACTAGCCGGGTTCTCTGGTTCAAAAACCAAACAAGAATGCCACCATCCACCACCAGCAATTGGCCACGAGTCTCCGTGTCCGGAAAAGGAGCCCTTCGAATTCATAAGATCACGTTCTCGGATGCCGGGACATACACGTGCTTGGCGGGCGCTTTTAGGAGCGACGTGATTGTGCAAGTAAAGCCTTTGCCTACAAGACAACCCGAAATGCTATACTCAGATACGAGTGAGTGTGGCATCTTTCATATCGTGACTTTATATCCATATTGCTTTGAATTTCGAATAATCTGTTTCAGCATATGCGACATGAAGCACGGTTTATTGTAGAAAATATAAAAAACAAAATTAGAAATTAGGTGCTGAAACCAAATGGATAATAAAGGCTAGGACTGGCATTATGAAGTGAAATTAGCAACACTGAAATTATCAACAGCTGAAAAGACACCAATTGTATCAGCAGACTTATCAAAACCTAAGCTAAAATTCAGAACTTCACTTAGTATTTTTTTATTATTTTCACATTAGTATTTAATTAATTATATTTTAATTTTACACCCTGTTTCCCTTCTGTATCTGAAGCAAGTGCCTCTCACGCCCCATCCTCGAACGATTTTCATAAGCAATGTGAAACGTTTAATCAAATGAAGGTCAAATATGGTTGACTATTGTAATAACTAAATCAGCAGGTACACCATTTGAATAGTATTATTAATTTAAAGTAGCACGTTCCTATAAAACATTTTGTAACTTTAGATAACATACATATCGACTTCTTGGGGTTAATGTATGTATAATATACCAAAATATACTTAACAGCAATTTGTATAATGATTTCTCATGTAGGGTATCATTTCTCTAAAACTAATATTCTTGCATCTCTAAACGATTGTATAGAAATTATTTCAACATATACTAATTGCTTGTCATAAAAATATATCTATTATTAATCATTAACATTAAATAATTTTTCTGTTTTGTACTTTAAATAATTTGTACTTCGAGTACCACATCTTGGAATTATATTCATCACTGAAATATTGCTTTATCAATGTGAAAGCCTGAAAGATGAATTCTCCGACTTTTACTGCAGCAGAACACTAAATAAATGTAGCCAAAAAATTTTTTTTTTTCCTTTTGTGCTTGTAAAAATTTTGCTCCCGTTGGACACAAACAAAAGAGTTCTTTATGGCGAATTGGAATTGCCAACTCTCATTCCTTTAATTAAATACTTATTCCTATTTAAAATGCCTCCCTTTATATATTCTATAATACGAAATATTAAGAGCATAGGACATATGTTAACATTGTAAGGATTTTAAGTTTTACTAACGTTTATTTTATTTTAAAACTTTGCTATCTTCTCTTATTTTCTATTTCTGGCCAGAATAAGCGAGAGGAGAATTGTTTATGCTAACGAGGTTTCAAAATGTATAGTATTTAAGATGTGGCTTTTAGCCAAGAGAAGAGACAGACTTCTCGCTGCCTTACCACGCGCGTGCTTTTCAGTCAGTTCATGTCTGCCTTGAAAGGCCACAACTTAGTTCCCTCTGATATTGGAGGAAATATTGTAGTTTTGCATTTTGCTCACTATATGCGTAGTGTCAATGGGCCAATCTTCGCGTTAATAGTCTCTGTAAAGCATCTAAGTTTAGTTCTTATTAAGTTAGTTTATTTCTTATTTTCTACGTTTTAGACTTAAGTGCTGGTCTCTGTATCCCGAAGTGCAGGAGCGGCTGTACACTGTGAAAAATAAAGGATTCAGTTAACCCTTCTTGATGGTGCTGTTTGTCCTACACACTCACAACCATAGTTTAAGTAAGCTCTCTGCTCCCATTCAGGATTAGTAAATGTTTCCAGAGGCAATTAGAAAGAACAGAAGTTCTACATACATAACAAACATAGGTTAATTAAAATACACTTTACAAGTTTTCTATGTTTCCCTCTTAAATTAATCGTCATAATTTAGACTCACTGAAACTGGTTAAACTGACGAAATAGAAGAAGGACAGGAAAGTTCATCATAAAAATAACGTGTTGATTAAAGCACAGTTTACAAAAAAGTAAGGTCTGTAAACAGAACCATTCAGTAATGCTGTAGGTGAATGCCGTGTCAGCTGTAGACATATAAAATTCATTTCTTTTTTATAGAACTATTCTCTTATATGTAAAGAAATCGAGAATCAATATGTTTCGTTCTCAAATGACGACCAAGAGTTCTCATAAAATGTTGCGCGCTCTAATTATCATTCCACAACAGAGCTGGTCCTTGTAACGTCTTCGAACTTTTCTTCATATAGTAGCGTGAGCGATGCCAGTAACTTCCGGATTGAAGAAGCATCAGACAGGTTGTCTTTTTGACTTTTATTTAACATAACAATAAATTTTGCTTTTAACATCTCGGGAATAACATAATGCATTTTTAAAGAGGGAAATTATCTTTGCAGACGTAAAACGTCTAGACGCTAGCAAGTCTCAAGTCATTCTCGTCTCCTTATCTTTCCTACTCTTTAAAGAGTAAACAAACAATAGCAAGGAAATGAGATCCAAACTCCCATTTTAAATCTTCCGCTTCCAGTCAGGATGACCTTCACAGGGTTTTATCGACGCTTTTGGCTTTTCCTAATGAGAAAAATTAATTGTAAGCACATACTGTAATGATATATGGCAATCCCTCCACACTGCCCGAGGGAGGAGGCATTTCGGAAAAATCCAGGTTAGTCCCTAAATTTACATCTCCTCGAATCAAAATAAATGTCAATTAAACAATTAAATAGTGAATAGCGAAACATATATAATTACCAATAATTCTGAGTTAAACACCATAGGTTAAAATAAAAGATTACCTAGAGGTCAGTGTAAAAAATAGAACGAATATCCTAAACCCAAACCACTCAACAAACTTGCAACTAGAAATGTTTTCTCAATATTTCAAACACAGGTTATTGCCACACGTCAAATAAAACAGTACAAGCACTAGTAAGTAAACTTAAGTTTACGGAGCAAACATACAATTTTCACGGTTTCTGAAAATAAGAACTATATAATGCATATACTCGTACATTCTATATAATACACTCGCATGTGTTGGCCGAACGGCTTGGCTGTTTCTCATAGGAAAAGAAAGCCATTACTTATAAAAATATGTTGTAATGGTACCATTTTCGAAAAATTTCTCTCTTTCAATAGCGAGGGTAGTACACTGCTTCTTTAGAAGCTTATGTTAATGCTATATATTCAGCTTCCATGTTGAATAATGCGAACTTGGATCTATTCTGGTTAAGTTAAGTAGAAATTGGATGCACACTATGTTATAATAGGGAGAATTTGGTAGAAGAATTTCCCTGCAAACAAATCCTCTTGATATAACAAATGTTGCAAAATTCTATGGTAGCGTTTTGCATTAGCAGACTTAACACAAGCTTGGAAATTTGGCTTCTGCCCTTACCCGATAACGGGCGAATTGCAAATTCTTCATAATAGTTATTAACAGAATAACGGGCCTGTATTCAATATTTTAGTATAAATCTATGAAAAGCGACTCATAAAATCAATTTCACTTTTGTCGCTCAAATTCCATTCTGGTGAAACGATCTTTTGACCTATGGAAAACGGTCCTCTAATTAAACTGGGGTCAATATACGCTTTCACTTGTAATATGAAGTATCATGCAGTCGGTTACTAAACATAAGGAGAGATTTTATTGGTCTATTGACAAACATTTTAGTTGCAATTAATTAAATTACTTTAGTTGCATACTAAAAGAAAAAAAAAAGAAGTTTTCAGTGTTCGTCCTACAGACAGCAAAAATCATTATTCTTGGTACGAATAAAAAAATGTTGAGAAAAGCTACACAAAAATCGGAGGAATTTGAAGGAATAAGAGAAAATCGGAAGAAATACAAATATATTCTAAATCGGGTTGGCGGGAGTATATTTGAGAATTGGGAATCTGCCTAAATTGAAAGAGTTGATATCTCTGGGTTGCAATAAAAACTCGTATGCAGTGCATACTTTGGTAGAAAATATTAATAAATATCTGGAAATCAGGAAAGATTTGACAAATAAATTTAAGTAAATATCGGCGTAATCATTTGGAAACGTGAGTAAAATTTAACAGTAGTGGAAGTTCATGAAAATTATCATTGCAAAATTCATCCAAATTTATTAATATTAGAAGTGAAAGTTACCACTGTGTTTAAATTTAAATATTATGATCATATTCACTCCACAAGCTATTCCCATGGATGAATTCATGATTACATTATTATATGCTGTATAAAATTATAATATGAAATAAGAGCATTTTTAGGAGCTCTAATGAGTATACTAATTAAATTATAACCCATACGCAGTAATAATTCCTTTCTTCAACCTAATATAATTTCTTAAATTTCATCAAATTTTAAGACGTAAAGAAAATATAGACTTTATTTCAGGTTCCATAACTTCTCTATCGACAACACCTGCTCCAACAGTAGAAAATCTCAGCAGAAAACTTACAAACCGTTCTGCCCTTCCACAAGTTCGTCATTTCTTGGTTAATATGCGCCATTTTGCTGAAGAACGCGTGAAGTCTGATCCTGTAGTCCTGGAGTATGACTGGATAGTAGGAGTATGGTCACCCTGCTCACATTCTTGTGGAGAGACGGGTATTCAGGTAAAAGAATAATAATTTGTTATTTTAAGTACAGAATGTGATCTATTTATTCCTCTTGTATATAGCATTAAAATTTCAATTATAATACCGCACATCTTCAAAATACGATTAGAGAATTTGTATCTAATTTAAATTTTTATTATAGAACTAGATATTAATCAAAGTTGAAATCTCTGACCATCTAAAAATTAATTCCTGAAATATGAATAAAAAGAAATATTACCTTAATTAAAATTAGGGCGTGCTTTTTCTCTATGGGTCATGGGTTCTTTTCCTTGCACTGTGTTCTCTTAGCAGATGAAAGCATGTTTATTTGTTTGAAAGTATTGCGACAAACTATGTCCATTCCGTATCTGAAAGGGTTCAGATTTTAATGATCAATCAAAGGGCTATTTAAAAGTGTGTATTAAATTATGTTGTATCAGTAGGGATCATCGATAGAGATGGCATATATATCTTTCATATATTTAAAAAGTGAAAAAGTATATAATGTAATTCAATAAAAATATTTAATGTTTTTAATTAGGCACATCATGAATTAAATACATTTTTATTTTAGTTCGATTAAAAGTAAAAAAATAATATTTTTTAAGAACTGCATCATTTGCTTTTAAATAGTTTAGTTTGTTTATCAGTAGCAGACAGATTAAATATGAAAGAATAATACTTTCCGTTTTTCCGAATACCCACAGACTCGAATGAAAAGTGAAACAACGCATTAAAACGAAACAGCACAAAATCATGTTTCGAAATTAATAGTCTTTTCGGGCTAAAAATGGTATAAAATAAAATACAGTTAAAATAAATTTTTTTAATAGAATAAGTATTTATTTAAAATGGCTATGACAATTAATATACTAATAGGAAAAAAAAAATTATCATACAGTGACCGCCATGGGATTTTTCCAAGAAAGCCCAAATTTCCTAAAACTGCCACGAGAAAGAGCTATTTTCTTGATTTTAATGGCAAATTATCCCTGGTTCATTAAATTAAGGCAGTGTATTAAAATTGCATAAATCGGATGCACACTATGTTATAATAGGGGAATTTGGTAGAAGAATTTCCCTGCAAACAAATCCTCTTGATACAACAAATGTTGCAAAATTCTGTGGTAGCATTTTGCATTAGCAGACTTAAGACAAGCTTGGAAATTTGGCTTCTGTATTTACACGATAACGGGCGAATTCTTTATACTAGTTATTAACAGGATAACGGGCTTGTATTCAATATTTTAGTATAAATCTACGAAAAGCGACTCATAAAATCAATTTCACTTTTGTTGCTCAAATTCCATTCTGGTGAAACGATCTTTTGACCTATGGAAAACGGTTCTCTAGTTAAACTGGGGTCAATATAAGCTTTCACTTGTAAATATGAAGTATCATGCAGTCGGTTACTGAACATAAGGAGAGATATTTATTGGTCTTTTGACAAACATTTTAGTTGCAATTAATTAAATTACTTTAGTTGCATATTAAAAGAAAAAAATGTAAAAAGCACACTATGTATTTATGCAATTTTAATACACTGCCTTAATTTTTTTGACGTATTTCAAGATGCACGTATATATACGTTCTTACAGACATCGTAAAAAATATTCTAGCACGTATATACAGCCTTGCCGGTTAGATGGTTTTAATGGTACCGTCGTACCGTCTTGCTGACGATGACTGAAGAGGTGAAACATCTCGCTGACATTTTCACCTCCCGGTCGCTGGATTGTTACCATCTTGGAAATTTCAATTAACAAACGGGTGGAACAGGTTGTGCATTTGTATACGGTTACGCACAAAAATTCTTCAGTTTCGAGCCTGATATTTATGTGTTTCAGAAACTCCCTTTACAAGTTGATAATCTTACAACATATTACTTTCTTCTTCAGTTTCCCTAAATTAAGAGACAAGCGGAAAGAAAGAGTTTCCGTACAACTAACTTTTAACTAATGAAAATTAATCTATTCATATCATCTTCCTGTCTGATTCTTCTTTTCGCTGCGTTACAAAAGACCTACCTATTGTCAAATGCTTAAGATCTTGCACGCTGTAGTTCAGAATCTCGAAGGCAGATTTCGCAGGCTCGAATTCTCGCAGGTTAGCGGCAAGATTTTTTTTTTTTTTTTTATTATTCCCTGCTAAGCAGACAATCTTCGTATGCTTTTCCATATTCAATTAAATTAATAAACTTCATACGTTACAGGAAATATTTTGCATCTAACATTATCGAAAGACGAAAATCCATGGAAACTGATTTGCAGAGAAAATTGAGCTCAAATGAAATGAAAATTTAATTCTGATTATGAATACTGTAGCTACTGATGTCTGTTTCAGCAGAGCATTCCCAAAACCAGGAAATCTAGGAAAATTAATTAACTATAATTAATGTTTCTAAAGACATACTTCTAAAGTAGCTATCTAATTACATATTAGTATTTCTGTACAATTCATTATTAGCATAGCTGTCACGCAAACTGAACAGTGAGATCACCGCTTAGGTGAATGAATTAGTTTATTATGGAAATGTTATATTGTTGACTAAATGTAAAATTTATGTAAATCACATTTAAAATAAACATTTTTCACTTTCTGTGGTTCTGACATTTTTTACTAATACACGCAATAATCAATTCAGATTTTTTGCTTTGAATATATTCTACGAGCAATAGCTATCGATATATGCAATGAATTACAAATTTACATGATTCACATTTAATAAATCCCTCACTTAATACTGAAATGTTTACAGTCATTTAGCAGCGACAGTGCGACTTTTTCTACAACTAACTATCACTGAAGATATGCTATTCACTTTGAAACTTCCAGTTGATATTACCCTTTTCAATAACTCATTATCGTAAAAGATTTACGGAAACAATACTTTGGGGAATTTTAAGTACTAAATAAAGGTAGACGTACCACAGTTTCAACTTCGATGATACTAAGAACATTAGTTCTTGGGAGAATTTCATTTAAATGTAATATTAAGAGTAATAATCCATGTATGCTTTATTGGTAATTCGATAGTATGTAAAACATTGCACTGAAACGTATTCAAGGATTTAGGCTTTATACAATCTCTAGGAAAATCTTGAAAAAGCCGTCTGTTTACCTTGTTTATTTCTTCTCAATGTTAATTTCGTTTCGTATTCAATGTCAGTTCAGAATAGTTCAGTAAGAAGACATTTTGCAGATAATTTTGAGTATAACTTAATAAATCGTTGCTCAACTATAACTATATATAAATCCTTAAAGCAGATAGTTCTAATGAGATTCCCCTGTGATAATTTCGAATCTGTCTGAAGAATCGAAGTTTTTCTTTTAATCTTCTGAGTTTCTATTATTATACATAATTTTCTTAATTTTAGAAACTAACGTAAGTGGCGGTTATAGTTTCTATTTTATAAATTACTTTTATGTCGAGTATCATTATGTTATGTTACGTTTATTACGTTTTACTTTTATTACTCTAGGCTTATTATGTGAAAGATTTAATTTTTTTACTTTATTTCTTCCAGTTTTTCAGCTTACTATGGCCCACCAGCGGCCGAGCGGTAAAGTCGCTGAACACTGGTAGTTCGGTCCGAGGTTCGAATCCCGCGAACGGGCTGGCTGCATGGGCGTTTTCGTGGTTTTCCCCATGTGTCACGTGTATACGAGCCAGTTTCCCTTAGAAAGTCCTCCTCGACGGCATCCCTCCTCTTAGGCAGATAGCCTCGAGGCTTTGCCATAATCACACACACACATCTGACTATGTGGTAAATACTATGATGAATTTTACATCTAAACTGCTACAAAACTTAAAAAAAAAAAAAAAAAAACTGAAAGGTTTTAGATTTTAAATTACGTCCAAAGGGGCTTTTTTTTAACATTTATGTGTGTTACCTTTATTTATTCAATATTATGTTCTTTGTACGTAAATGATAAAATTGAGTTCAAGAGCAATATTGCAAAAATTGAGCATATCTTTAGAATTTCCGATGCACAGTCTCACGCGCTGGAGAAAAAAACGTTCGCAGTAGGGTTACGTCATTCAGAATTTGATGGCTTTATGTACCTTTGTTTTATCACAATGCGAGAAACATACATACATTTATTCAGATTCTTCATTATTTAATTTCTTCAAATATAATACAGGTCGATAATATTTGGTGGCAACAGTTTGAAAAGTGAAACGGACATTCAGAGTGATTCGACGCAAAATCGCAAAACGAAAAAAAAATAGTCCCTCAGGGACAAAGACCCTTTGGACTTTAAATATATATATATATATTTCAATATATAGATATATTGAAATATTTTTCAAATTTATTATATTACATGTTATTCAGTATGTGTATACTTTTCACTAACTTTCAGTGATTTAAGAAATATTTCGATATTTTAATATTCTGTAGCATTTCCTTCGTAAATGACGACTAAGATACTGATTTGCTATTTGGTTTGAACAAATTTTAAAGGCGAATTCTCCAGCCTAACTAAAATGTTGCCTAATGTTCAGATGCCGTACTTTATTGAACCGGCGAACGTACTTAAAAAGCCATCTTCCATTTTTACGTAG
The DNA here is from genome assembly GCF_044657685.1 of Stegodyphus dumicola. Lineage (NCBI taxonomy): Eukaryota > Metazoa > Arthropoda > Arachnida > Araneae > Eresidae > Stegodyphus > Stegodyphus dumicola. The sequence goes on from NC_140776.1 coordinate 46,420,204, forward strand.
TTTGATAACTGATTATGACAAGCACGTTGCTTTGTCGTCTCGAGAAGGCTATTTACAATATAGAAACTGCTCCTTTGATAGAGAATTTATGATATACAATTTGAAAAATCACGAAATTTTTTATCTCATTTTCAGGAAATTACATTGCTATAAAATGTTTGTATTAAATAATTTCAAATATCCAATCATTATTGAAACTGTCCTTTTAATTTTTCGGATGAAGTAAATAACAGTACAGCAAAATAATTTTTTAATATCTTCATTACAGGTTAGAACCATAGACTGCAGAGTTAGAGTGCTTAAGAATGCCACGCGACTTGTGCCGAAAGGTCTCTGTATAGATGGAGGATTACCCGAACCTCCGAGTATTCAATATTGCCCCTTAGATCCTTGCCCAGAATGGATTACAGGTGATTGGTCAGAAGTAAGACTCTTAATAATACTTCTTCTTCAACATTGCATGCAAAACATTGCATGCTAAAGCATCCAAAATAATACAGACAAAAAAGCAATATAAAAAGATGAAAGATGGGAATCTGTAACTATATTTATCCCCATTGATCATGATGTGTGATCTAAGGATAATTGCAAATAGCAAATTAAAAAAAAATCAGCACTCTTGACGCGATTTTAGAAGCACCTGGAAAGCATAAAATTTTCTCATTAGCATGCGTTTTACTTTTATATGTATTTATATATAGAGAGAGAGACTAAAGGTAAGAAATTTAGAGCGTCTACTCTTGCCTTTTGGATTGCTGTCTTCTTTTCCTTTGCTCTAACAGTTATGAATTCAAAATGTATGGTTCTTTGTTAATTATTATTTATTTTGCAATTAATACATTTTAATTTGAATTTAATATCAATATACAGTGTCTATTTTTCTTTTACGTTTTTAAATTGAATTTATTTCATAGGGAAATGTTTTTGTATGTACGTTTTTATTTCATATGAATGGAAAGCTGTTGCGCTGGGGAGGCCTTCAGAATTTTCGGATGAACTGTTCTGATTAAATAGTTTAATAAGCTAATTTTGAATGAACAGAAACGCGGCGGTTTTTCTGAGAGGAGGGATTCAATTGAACCTGATCTACCTCCTCTCGATAACGTTGATTCAGATTTCGATTATATTCCTCTTATTATATTAGTATTATTACATATTTGATTTACATATACAATAAGTTAATGTTTTATTTATTGGGAAATTTTGCGATTTTACTGGTTTCGATTTTATTTCTTTTATGCCTTCGTGAATTAAGTTCTAAATTTCTTACTTTTTTGTCAATAATTGATTAAATTTTTGACAGCATACTGTGCGGAAATAATATTTGGATATTTTTTTCTTTTTAAAATTTTTTTGATACAGTTTTACATAAAGATTATTTGAAATTTATTAATTATGAATTTCAATTTTTGGGCCTTGTGAAATATTAGTTCTAAAGTTCTTACTTTATGTCTTTAATTATATATATATATATATATATATATATTACAGAACATGAATATTTTGTAACCGAAGATTAAAAATTAGCTTTTTAATTTGGGTGTGTTTATTTCAAATGAATCTACGAAATATCTTAAGATAACATAATATTTAAGGATAAAGAAAATCAGTTTGAAAAAAAAAATACATTAAAAAGTGTGCGCTACAAGACGTTTAACCGTAAACTACACAAAAAGGAACTTAGTAAATAAATGAAACGAATTATTTAAAAAAAGTATTTAAAAGTATTACGAATGAAATTAGAGAAATAAATCCTTATTCAAGTTGAAATCTTGTGCTTCGATACATCATGGCCACAATGTCTCTCTAAGCTATCGAAAAATTTTTGTGTTTGGGACTACGAGTTTTGACAGGACTATAGCATTATTAGGAGGCGTTCAACCACGTAAAAAAGCAACTAATCGGTGTGCGAGTTGTTGCGACGTCTGTTATCAAGCAATCAATAAAGCATTGTGCTGTAATACTTGCCGTTACAGTATTCTTCGTTTATGGCTACTGCAACAATTCGGTGCTGACTCTCCATCGCTTTTATACAAGATGGTGCATCTCGAAATTTTGGACGTTGCGTACAAAAGGATTTGGTCACATATTTCAGCGATAAGAGTATCATTATTCTTTTGTTTCTATTAAATGGTCACCAGATTCGTCGGACAGCAGTCCGTATGATTTCTGCCTGAAGGACTACATGAAAAATATTGTAACTGAATATGCTGCACATTCTGGTAATCTGAAAGGTAGTACTTTATTGCGTGTGTGAAGGATCACATAAAATCAATAACAATCAGCTTTGAACATCGGCTTTAATTTTGCAAATATAAAACGGAGAATACATTGAACAACTTTTTTAGATTTATCTCGTACACACATAATTGGTGTTTCATTGTGTCAATGATTATTGTTTTGTGCAATTCATGTGCTTATGCAAAATAATTGCGTTGCTTACAGCTAAAGTATTTTCCCTCACTCATTTCTTTATATTGTTTACAGGATGACACATATAGTACCTAAAATTTAAATAATAATAGGAGTGTGAATGCTTGTTAGTAATATAATGTGTGATTATATATTTATATGCTTTACTTGTATTAGCATAATGTGGTGAAACTAATTTAGCTAAATAACATAGGCATTAATGTAGTACATATTCCAAATAACAGTGAAACTTGAAATGAATGTCCTCCTTTTGCTTGGTTGTATGGTTTGAGGCTTCCATCACGCATCTCAACGTGTCCTGTGGAACAGCGTGTACTTTACGACTGATGGCAGTCTTCAATTTGTCACTCATTCACAAACGATGTGAAAAATACTCCATCCTTCAAGGAAACACAAAGAAAATGCTCCAGAGCTATTAAATCTGGGAAGCGAAAAGGCGAAGTCAAATCCCAAAATTGAGACGTTTTAGAAATGTCTGTTGGGGTACAGTCATACTTGTGTTTACCGTTGCAGCATCTGTTGGAATCAAATTGTATCTACGTCTTTCTCATAATCCTGGTTATTTTCACTGTTCCGCTGCAATATCCATTGAGCACCTATCACAGCCTATTTCCACAGCCGCAATCCAAAACTGCACCCGTTAACGGTCCATGTTAAACAGACTGCATTATTCCTAGCTCTCCACGTGCGTATAGGTGAGTGAGTGAGTGCACCGCTATGATGGCTTCCGACCACGGACATGAACCAAACGGAATTATATACCATCACGGCGGGGAAGACTCCAGAGTAACAAGGTTGAATATTATAAACTAATAACAGTTTTTACATATTGTTAACTGCAAGGCACTAAGCGTTATTCTGGTTATTTGCTTTAAGTTCTGAACTTTTGAAACATTATAATATTATCCACGGTTGTTTCTGCTTAGGCAGTGTCCTGAGATCTTCTCCAGTTCTATCGGAGCACGTTCTATTATTAAGGTCAAAGAACTCCACACGGACACCCGAAGGGATTAAAGCTCAACTTTCGGCAGATTTGAAACCCTCCCAGCTAGGGATCACTTTAGTGCAGATTCGGCCGACAAGGTCCAGAGAGCTTCTCATCCGATGTCGAGAAAAAGCTCACCTGCTACGCCTGAAACAGGCAATCGAGGACAGGCCAGCACTACTAGAGACACTTGAATTTCGGGAGCCCAAGCCAAGAAGGGAAAGTGTAATTATTTTTGGAGTACCTGAGAATCTAGGAAAAGAAGATCTAACAGCAGCACTTGTAGACCAACTGCCCAATTTCAATCCCAGTGCTTTTCAAATACGAGCAAGCCGTTCCGAGCAAAGCGGAAGGAAGAGCTGGGTGATAGACATTGATCCTAAGTCAGCAGAACACCTAGTTAAGTTAGGCCATCTTTTAGTGGGTTTTGAGTCTTGTCCTCTCCGTCCGTACATTAGGATCATACGCTGTTACAACTGCCAGGAGTTCGGTCACTATAGCAGGAACTGTAAAAACGCTCCAGTTTGCGCGAAGTGTGGTAACAGCCACCCGACGCAGGAGTGTAGCTCGGAAAAAGTGAGTTGCACTAATTGCTGCAGTAGTAATTCTGAAAAGGGGACCTCTTTCAGCACAGATCACCCAGCTACTTCAAGTTCCTGCCCAGTGTATGGAGCCCATTTCGAGAGTCTGAGAAGGACCACTGCAAAGAACTAAACCAAGATGACACTAAACAAACATATAGCAGGTCTTCGATTTTTACAGTGTAACTTGCAGAAGTGCTATGCAGCAACCATAAATACGCTGCAAGTAATGACACATACTGCTGCCAATGTCGGAATTTTCCAAGAGCCATACGTTTTCAACGGAGTGATTCCTAGTGTTCCAACACACAGCAGAACGTTTCTCTCAAAGAATCAGCTAGCTGCAATTATTTACAGTGGCCCTCTCTCCCCTCTCCTAATGAAAATCACAGAGCATACAGTCTCCATCAGACTAGACACTAGTAATTGCAGCATTGATATTATTGCTGTGTATCTACCCCCGAGCGAAGATATTACCTCTCTATTAGAGGAACTTAATTCTAACCTTCTAACTGGGGCATCACACTGTATCATAGCAGGAGACTTTAACGCCACCAGTCAACTATGGGGTGCTGACTCGGAGAACCGAAGGGGAATTGCCGTACTCGAATTCTTAGACAGTAAGCATTTCATTGTCATCAGCGCTCAGGACTCACCACCTACCTTTGAAACGTCTAGAGCTCGAGGGTGGCCAGATCTAACAATATCAACTCCCAATACAACTCCGTACATACAAGATTGGACAGTGAGTGACCTGCCGTCACTCAGTGATCACAAAATTATTACTTACAAGCTGGAAACTCCTATAGACTACATAATAAAGAAAAGATTCAAAACGGCATTTGGAGGACATTCCATTTTACGCGAACACATTCGAGCGCATGTAGAGAAATTTATCAAAGATTTCAACAACTGCCAGGACAGAAACTCCTTAGATAATCTCTACGATTTACTAGTTACAAAAATAGTGCAAGCCGCCCACAAAGCATATCGTTTGAAATCTGTAAAGGCAAAATACTCGATATCCTGGTGGTCACCAGAGCTTAACACAGAAAGGAGCAGAGTTCGAGCACTTCGCAGAAAAGCACAATCCACGGTAGATCCATATCTACGGCAACTCAAAATGATAACATACAATAAAGCCAGAGCTTTATATAAAAGAAAAATTAAAGAGGCCAAGTTAATCTCATGGAGAACTTACTGTAGTAATGTCACTAAAGCCTTTGGACCTACTCAAAAGATAACATGTAACAAGTGTTTCGTCCTACGACCCTTTCGCCTATGGTGAATAGCACTGCCTCATCCAACATCGAAGTAATCAGTGAGATCATAAATGCAGTTTTTCCTGATGATGATGAAGAGGATTTCTTAGAGGAGCAAGAGGAAGCGAGAAAAACCTACAGTATGAAATTTCGCCAAGTTACCAGAAGAGACGAACTCCCTCCTACGCAAATGGAAGTGGATAACATCATACGTACTCTGGCACCCAAAAAAGCTCCAGGTCCGGATGGAATTGATAATATCATCATTATAGAGATACACCGGGAATTCCCAAAACTATTCCTTGCGGTCATTTCAGCTTGCTGGAAACATCAGTACTTTCCTAAAAATATGAAGTTGGCAGAAGTGGCGTTATTCCTAAAATCAGGCAAAACTCCGGCAGAACCTACATCTTACAGGCCAGTCTGTCTACTGCCAGCGCTCGGTAAGGTATTGGAAAGAGTAATTCTTTACAGATTGGACTTCTTCCTGCAAAGGAACAACGCCCTGCATCCCAACCAATATGGATTCCGAATGGGCAACTCTACTGAACATGCCATAAAAGACTTAATGGCCACTATCAAACAGAACAAGGATAACAATTTGCACTCACTGGCAATAGCCATTGACATCAAGGGAGCCTTTGACTCCCTTTGGTGGCCAGACGTAATAAATTTGCTGTACAACATGGCCTGCCCAACAGCCATTATTACCATCCTTCGCTCGTACCTTCAAGATCGAAGTGTACAAGTAACATCAGACAGCGGCATTTATGTCAAAAATGTCTTTAGAGGATGCCCACAGGGGTCATGCCTTGGACCAACACTGTGGAATATAGTGGCAAACTCGGCATTTCGTCAGTTTGAGAGCGTAGAATACGCTCGAATCATAGCCTATGCGGACGGTTTTATGCTTGTTGTGGCAGGAAGGAGTAACCTCGAAATGAGATCTCAATACTGTCTTGATCTGTTCTCCCAATGGGCCAGAGCACATAAGCTTCAGATTTCGGCAGAGAAAACTAAAGCTTTGCTCATAGGACGTAGCAGGCAGCTAAGACGCAACCCAAGCATTAAACTCCATGGGATACCGGTAAAATGTTTCCCCAATTGAAATATCTTGGGCTATTACTCGACAACAGACTTTCTTGGATGCCACATGTCAGGAATCTTAAGACTCGAATTAGCATCCTAAGCAACAACATGAGACGCATGACTTCACATAAATGGGGTATCTCATCTAAGCTACTAAAAATTTGGCATAGAACCATTACAGAAAGAGTAATAGCTTATGGAGCAGCAATCTGGGGTGGCGAACTTACCTCTCATATGAAAAGATCCCTGCTCTCTATTCAGAGACAGCAGCTACTTCAAGTATGCAGGGCCTACCGTACCACGTCAACACTAGCCCTACAACAACTAGCAGGAATTCCTCCCCTAGATTTGATAGTAGAAAGGGAGGCAGCTATCGTAAGGGTTACCAGGCTGGGTCAAACTTCAACACTCTGGGGTCATAGTTATCACCACTCGGACTACGAGGAGCAAAACAACTGCAATAACTTTCATCCAGCAGCTTTTAATCTCTCTGACGGTATCAGTATAAACGACCAACCAATTCAGAGGTACAGTAATAACCTTTTCACAGATGGCTCCAAAACTGAGAACGGCACGGGCAGCGCCTTTTGTAGACTAGAAAATGGAGTTGTAACATTCGAGTGGAAAAGGAAATTAGGCTCGAACAACTCGGTATACCAAGCAGAGCTTCTAGCTATCAGTGCTACAATTAGATATGCGAACACATGTCAACAGGAGAAATTCTTCATACTCAGTGATTCGGCATCAAGTCTGGCGGCTATCGCAAGTCAAAACAGCCGGAGTCCATTGGTATACAGAATTCAGAAACAGCTTCTGACAATGCCTATTTCGCAAAGACCCACTTTAAAATGGGTTCCTGCTCACACAGGGATTCAAGGCAATGAAGCCGCTGACCTACTGACCAAGCAGGCAGCCAACTGCACGGATATATTAGAAAGACCAATTAAACTTCCTTGGTCTCATATTAAGAGAACAACTTTGACAAGTCAGCTACAAAATTGGCAAAGTAGATGGACAGAGGCAGAGGTAGGACGAAGGACATTTCGCTTACTGCCAAAAGTTAACATGGAACTAAAGACCCACTGCGCTAGCCTAACACAGTTTTTGACAGGTCATGGACCATTCCCAGTATACCTGAACAGATTCAGACTTAGGGATACTCCTTTCTGCGAATGCGGAGAGGAAGGCGACACGGACCATTATTACTTCCATTGTGTACCAACATATGCGCCCATGCATTTTGGTAGAGCACCTATTCAAATTGGTAAATATAATGAACGTGCACATTTTGTCATTTTTTGCTTCACTAGTGAATAAGTGATTAAGACCCTAAATGCGACTTCGTGCAAGGTTCAAATTCTAAACAGACTGGTTGCAAGCGCATTCTCATGGGTTATCCTATACTATGTAATATTAGCATGAGCAAGTTCCCATTTTCAAGCCCTTAGTATTGGAAATGGGGAGATTTAGGAAGATAAATGTGAGCTTTGAAATAACACAAAAATTCTCAATCTTTTTTTCTACTACGAGATTCCCATAATTAATCGTTATAATACACTGACTACCAATAAGTATTTGGACGCCTGTGATAGAAAAGAAAAACTAACTTTATTCAAAATCAATAGTTGGGAGAGCCTTTACGAGAGGTAATTACAGCGTGGACCCCCTGGGACTGGGACATACTTTCCACAAGTCTTTGTATGACAGCTAGTGGTATTTTCTTCCACTCGGCTTGGAGAAGACATAGAAGTTCCTTCACCGATTTTGCACGGGTAGTGCACCCCTGAATTCGGCGATGCAACTCGTCCCAGAGCTTCTCGATAGGGTTCAGGTCTGGACTCTGGGAAGGCCAGTCCATTCAATGAACTCCATTGGCACCATACCAAGCCTTGGTTAACGTCGAAACATGACAACTGGCATTGTCGTCCTGAAAGTAACAGGGATCCAACCCGTAAAACTGCCACAACGTAGTAAGCCCATTGTCATCCAAAATAGTTCAGTAGGCATCGGAGTTGAGCTTACTATGAATGGGGCCAAGGGTCCCAGCCCATACCAGGAGAAACACCCCCAGACCATAATTCCACCTCCGCCGAACTTGACTTTTGGCACAATGCATTCTGGCAGGAGACGTTCTCCAGGTAGACGCCAGACCCAGACCCTGCCATCCGAAAGGTAAAGGGTGAACCTTGATTCGAACTCCAAAGAACCCGTTTCCACTGATCTACGGTCCAATTTCGATGTGCTTTGCACCACATTAACCGAGCAGCGCGGTTGGACTTTGTGATCAAAGGCTTATGGGCAGCAGCACGACCATGAAAACCAAGCAGATGTGCTTCCTTGCGGATGGTATTCATTGAAACAATACTCCCGGATGCCTGTTGAAACTCCTCGCGGATGAGGGCCATCGGTTGGGCGCGGTTCTTCCGAATTTCTCTGGACAGCACTCGTCGGTCTCTATCTCCCAGTTTCGTTGGTCTGCCGACTCGGGGCACATTCCGACAATCACCGCTCACCTTCCACTTCTTAATCACATAGGCCACTGTCGATTTTGGGTACTTCAGATCGCTAGATATGTCCTTTAAGGATCGGCCACATTTGTGATACCCGATAATTATACCTTTCCTCGAAATCAGAGAGCTCCGAACTGCGAGACATCTTGCATGCGACTAAAGCCGATGCTGTTTCCTACACGATATATACCGGCGGAGCCTCTGACGTACCTTAGGACCGCAGATATCGTTATTTGCATAGGTGTCCATATACTTATTGGTAGTCAGTGTATTATGTTTAACATAAGAAGAAAAATGTGCAGCAAAGGGCAGACCGAGTTGCTCTGTAGCTACGCTACTGATACCATAAAGGTGATATTTTAAAATTTTATGATGAAATATCACTATATATTCATGCAACAAAATCACTTCTGATATTCTGATTCTGTAGAAAGAAGAATTGGAAAAAATCTTCCAGTTCTTCTTTCTACAGAAAAGAAATTTATATGGAATATAAGAATCTTTATTTTACAAACTACACATTTATTTATTTATTACTTTGTTTTGACACAAGTACACAAGAGAACTAAAGATGGTTAATTCATTGCGAGAATTAAGGAATTTAAGTTCCCTGATAATAAATTCATGTATGTATTTCCGAATTAATTAATTTATGTATGCAGATACGGATTAATATGAATCAACATTACATGCTTTTTTTCCCATTACAGTGTAGCACAAAAAACTGTCTATCGTGGAATACCGCTTACCAGAAAAGAAGTGTTCTCTGTGGTCTGGCCAATGAGACTCTTACACCGAGTCACTGTGATAGTAGAAAGCGGCCTAGAAGGAAACGTGAGTGTTTCAATTCGAATTGCCAAGGAGTCTGGCGAGTTAGTCAATGGTCTGAGGTAAGAATCTATTCGGATTTTATTGAAAAAATATACTGCTCGCCATCAAAAGTGAAACATTAAGAAAGCAAGAATTATTAAATCTAAGTTAACACATAAGGTAAAGAAAGTGCCGAAACATTACAAATCCCTTCGAATTCCAAATTAGTATTGCATGAAACATTGTGCACATCAATAACAGTGCAGCTGCAGGCAGTGCCTTATTACATGTTAGACTTACAAGTCACAGACATAGGACTCCAGATTTTAGATAGTCTTCAAATCATTATGGAATGGCTCATCACGGTTTTTCCATCAGATAAACAAGGAAAGTGGGAGTCCATTAAAAACCGCTGTGTCTAAGACCTCCAGACTTTCTTAATTCAGAACAAAATTCATCTGCACTAGATTCAAGTATTTTAAATTATGCTAAACTGTTCTGCGATTATACATTAGACGTAATGCAATACATTAGACGTATGCAATGGGTGACAGACCCCTGAACGAGTAGACCAAGTAAGAATTTTAACATTTTGGATATCCATATACTATTGGTCGTTTCATGTCATAATGCAATTACACATCGGAATGTCTTGCTAGAAACTGGCTTCGAGAACTCTGATGCGAAAATAATTGACTCAATCCTCACAGAAATGTTCAACATACCAAGGATGCATAATTGGATCCAACAGCAGCTAGAAATAATAGCACCCTACACATCAATTGGTATGGCGATGCGTAATGATGAACTTCCTCAAACCGGACCTAGGTACCACCGGACACTAATGCGAGCATTCTAGAATTTCAGGCAGAAGGAACAATCTACTAAGAAACGATGTTATGCCATTCATCTCTCCATTCACGACATTCTAGGCACACTTCTCTATCGCAAACAGTACACAATCGAATACAACAAATGCACTGAGTGTTTTGGGGAGGGAATCCACAACACTACAGGAGATGTCGAAGTGTACCTGTTGGTCGCTGTGTAAATAAAATTTATAATGTGACAATGATCTGTAATGGTGATGTGCACAAAATGACTCTTTCGAGAGTATGGTAAGGCAGTCAGTCGTTAGCCTTCATGTCAGTGATTTCGTATCTCTTCAATCAATCGATTCCATATTCCACTCATACAAGTACCTTTTTCTTCAGAAGGAACATTACACACTTCTGCATGTCCATATGCCGCAAGTTTCTTATGATCAAAATAGAAACCAACTGGTATGAATGCGATATTCTTCGACAAGGCATGCTTTTGAATCTGCTCATTGAGCAGCTACATTTAAATAGCATTTATTGGCTAGATTTGTCGAATTACTAATTTTGCTCTTTATAACTTTACGTTCATTACGATGATATTTAGATAATAAAGAAACTAACGAACGAAAATATATTAAACAAAAAAGTAATATACACACTAGTAAAAAAATACTGATTTATTTTTCAACACGCATACGATACACGACAACGAAATAAACCTTCGCGAATAGCTCGGATATATTAATTTAGGAGCAAAACTCAGTAAATCTTAATTTAAGACACAAATACGCAATGAGTTCTTTTCCGCTTACTGAAAATGCAATACGTTCGTGATAATTAATATGCAGTGTTGGAAGCTTTGCAACGGTTTCCAAAATCTGCTACAAAAGATATGAAATGTTGCAATAAGTACATGTCGAAGATGTTTTACCTAAGGCACAGCATTTCAGGGGTTCAAAAATTTAGGAAAGGTCATTTTCAAGGCTGTTGTGAATGTAAACGCACATCCCGTACTTAGTTCCACAGCTTTATTTCAGTTGATAAAGTAAAATGTAAAACATGTAGTTGACTTCCAGATCCATATATGTTATCGTGTTACTGGTAGTTTCGGTGAGCGCACACATAAAGGCGCAGTTAATCCGTTTCAATCTGATAAATTAATCTTAGCAGCAGTAATCGCTGAAAGCTGCATTTTATTGGGTCTTACTTTTGACCTTATCCAGTTCCTTGTTTTGTTTCTTAGACGTTTATAGTCAGAAGAAACACAGTATTTTTTTTAAATTTTGATTATATATCTGATAAATATTTAAATATTTTAAAATTAGACAATCGAACTTCCCGTTAGCGGACACTCACAGGGCTAAGGATAAGAGTTCATTATTAATGATTATAGGCTAGACAGGAGTATGCTGGTCTTCAGCTTCAAGGGACCGGAGATTCAGAAACTGTCCATTAGCGCGAAATAATCACTAACGAACAGCGTCTGTTAACAAAGGTACTGTATGTAATTGCTTCTTGCATTTTGCTATACATGGAAGTTGCAATATATTCTTTACATTTTTTCTAGTGCACAGCAAGTTGTGGATATAGAGGATTTCGCAGCCGTAGTGTACAATGCATATGGAACGGAAGTCAAGAGCCAGCTCCGTTCAACGCTTGCAAAGGACCACCACCACCATTATCATCACCATGTGGTAGAACTCCATGCAGTGATGGTAAGAGTACATGCAGAAAATTGACATTATGTAATGTACAATCAGCAATTCACAATTTGAATAAAACATTTACGTGATATCCTTTACTGTCGCACATTTCTAAAGGCTGATTTTAGAATTATGTAAGTTACCATATATTACGGCGCATAAACCACGCACCTATAATTTCAAACTACTTTAAAAAATTTTTTAGGTACAATCGTCGTATAATGCGCACAGTTTTCTTTACCAAGAAACCTGAAAGATATATGTGCAATGCACTTATATTTTGAAGTCATTTATTCGAAGATTTTTCCAGGGCTTTCTAACAATGTTATTCTGAACTGACACGTTATAAGGGGAACAATATATGTGTATGGGGAGGAGGGAATGCTTCGGGAAATAAATAATTCTGCAAAGAGCACACAAAATGTACTTTCGATATAAATGAATTAGCGGAATTAGGAGCCGGATGTTTTCTCCTTCTGTAGCAGTTTGAAACCGTGATTTTGAGGTGAACATCGGAGGCTTTAGTAAACCGCAGTTTAGTTGAATTACAGTTGATCTTTTTCCTTTTAGAAGTGAACAAGGCTCCTGCCAAATGAAACACACACAGTGGTGATTTCAAATGCAAAGCCATTCAGTTTGTGAAAGAAAATGGAAATCCAGCTGTAGCCAGTGGCGTAGCAAGCATAACTGGCGCCCCCCCCGAAAAAAAAGCACTTACAGAGGTTTGGAAAAACATTTTCTCCATAGATCTGTGGAGTTTTTAGGATCAGTTTCTTTTCTACTGCGGAGTACAGTCACTGCTCAAAACAATAAGGGGATATTGTGAGTTCGGTGTGAAATAACCATATAATCGACAAACTTTTTAACAAAAGGAAATATAAAACCACGAAATAGAGATGAAAGTTATAACGTTTACAAATTTGGTAATATGCAACTTTAGTGTGTGAAATCGAAAACTATGCGTTTTAGGTAAGGATTAAGGACCTGCAGCATTCCTTTTGCAGTAGGAGATTAAAAAGAACTGACACGCGTTGAATGCTTTGTAGCAGTGATTTTACGATGTCTCAGCAAGATAACTTAATTGACTCGGTAGTCAGGAAGGCCATCAGTCGTTTGCAGGAGAGTCAAACGAAATCCATTGCAGCGAAAGCTTTAGAAGTTTCCCAAAATGTCATTTCCAGACTTTGGAATCATTTTTGGAAACTGGATATGTTTGAGAAATTCGGGACAAGGTCGTGTTATCGTTTTAAAATAAAAAGGGGGAGCTATATGTGCATTTCGTTTAAAAAAAAAATATCTCTATTTTAGTGAAAAAAAGTGGTCAGAAAGAACGCTTTGTATGCGGAGATATTTGGTTGATGTACTGCAAATATTTTATTACACATTTTATCAGACAAACCGAAAAAATAAGTAAGTAATTATATTACAATAGTTATTAATTTTAAATATATTTTCCAGAAATCGATCAAAATAAAAACTGAAATTTTCCCGAAAATCTTGTTTGGAGGCCATTTGGCACCCCTCTGCGAGCGGCGCCCGGGGCATCATACACCCTCTTGCCCCCCCCCCCCCCCGCTACGCCACTGCCTGCAGCAAGCATATTTGATGTTGGTGAAAGCTCTATACGCAAGTGGAAGAAAAGTGAAATCACAATAATTAATGTGACAAACAATATATCTGCATTGCATAAAGAAGTAACAAAAATGGCCTATCCTAGAAGAAAGTGTTGCGAACTGGGTCCCGGAAAATCGCCGAAATGGATTAATTGCAACAAGAAACAAGGCACATTTATTTGCCTTAAAGTGGAAAAAAAAAAATGCAAACCAAAGTGAAAACTTTAACGCAACTTTGAGTTGGTATAGTCGATTTATGGCACGGAATAATTTAGTTCTACGAGGGAAAAAAAAAGAAATTTCGCAAAAATTTCCGAAAGCTTTGAACAACAAATTAATACTTTTCCACAAGTATGTTTGCGGCAAGAAAAATTATTTGCTCTTATATTTTGGAAATATGGATGAAACTTCAGTAATGTTGATATGATAGGAAATAAAACAATTGGTGAAACAACAGTGAAAGGAACAAAAACGGTTCACATAAATGCAACAGGTCATGAAAAACCTCACCTCAACGAAGCACTTTCCGCCTTAGCGGACGATAAAAAAATTTAAACTCATGGTTATTAAAATAAAGAAGGGGAAAAGAGAAAACAAAAACAAAAACAATGCCAAAATGCAACTACCCAAAAGAGTTTTGATTCCTGTTCACGAGAAAGGATGGATGGACCAAAACGGTGTGAAATTGTGGCAAAGAATTGTTTAGCAAAAGCGTTCTCTTGTCTTAAAGAATCCAGAAAGTCTTTTAATTTGGGGCATGTTCAACTTCTATCTAACGAATAATGGGCACAAATTATTGACAGTGTAATATAGACATAGCAGTTATTCCAGGCGGATTAACGCCATTAGTTCATGAATATTAAAGGTTAAAAAAAAATGCAAAAGGAGGCTATAAATGCGTCAAGCCTGTCTAGAAATCTGCGTGAGCGGTGAAATGAAAGTAAACTCGACATAACATCTGACAACCTAGATGGAATGGAGGATGATTATTTATTTATGGATAAAAGTAACTGTGATAGTGTAGATTAAACAGAATTCGATGATGTGCCTGAAGGTATAATGGAAGAAGAATATCACAAACGCCACATGTTATCCGATAATATAAATTTTTAAAATCGTAAAACATGTCACTTCTTTTAAATAAACTGCATTTAGGTACATGTAGAAACCCAATTTTTGTATACTTATTTTTAAATCTCATATTTTTATATCCGGCGTATAACACGCATACGTAAATTGCGATCTTAATTTTTGTATTAAAAGTCCGCGTTGAATGCCTGAATATACGGTATGTTCGTAATAGTTGAAATTCGAAATTATGTGAAAATTTCAAAATCGGAACGGTTAATATACACATCCATAAAAATGAAAAACCTAGAATTTAAAGAAAGAATTCAATCAGCCAAATTCGGAATTTAAGGCAATTAAATTTCAAGAAAACACGGAATTTAATTTAAATATGATCTACTTACACATTTAAATCTGTTTAATAAATCTGTCTAAATACACTTATTTACCCAACATCTGGATGCAGAAAGTAGAGCCACATTATTATGACTAACAACAAATGTGTAACCAGACATTACACATCACAAGCATATAAGATGGATTTCACCATACGTGAACAAGCTGGAAACAGCAACTGTTAGGTACAAATTACGCGATTGGATAAAAGGTATTATGATCAGGCAAGAATACAAGCATTTCAGAAGTTGCAGATTTTGTGATGCAACAATGCAAATTTTGTGAAACAACAATGCAACAGTGGCAAAGATACGGCAAGTCTGAATGAATGAGACTTTTTGATGACATGATATGTCCAATGTAAAGCAATACATCCTACAGAATCTTAAGATGGCTTTTAGAGCAGATGCTTGAAGCCAGCACATAACCAGTTTCGATGGCTCTGTATTTCAAACAACATTAGTCGAAAACAGACCCTTGCTAAATAGTTGGCTATCTACACAACTAGATAAACAACTGTGGTAGCTTATCATACACTTCTGTGTTCAGGTGAGTTTTCATGTTGTGAAGTAACAGTATTTGCATGCTTACAGTCATTAAATCGGCTAATGCTGAATGTAAAATTGGTAGATGAAAACAATTTAGATATGAAACAGTATACTTTTCCGTGACGGAGAATATATTAGCCATTTGTGGCTTCACCATTAGGTAACTCTTTCTTAAACAACATCGCAGAATGTATTTTATTTTTATCATTTTGTTCGTTGTATATACGTGCTGATTTTTCAAAATGTTTGTTTGTTGGAAAAAAGTGATGGACCTTACTACTGTAAATTCTTGTCGATATATGAAGACCACAGCCCTGGATCTGTACTTTCAGGAAAAATATTTGAAACGTCCATAACCTGACTTAACCATATTGTATATTATATAACCTGACTTAACCATATTGTGCTTAATTCAGTAGGTCTTGTTTCTTCTTGTAAACTTAAATAGTCAGTTTATCGCTGCCTCTGTCCTTTAACTTCAGGGGTATTGTTGGATTACTGGTAGAACATACAGGTAGATGCAGACTTTGCATTAATAAAAAACTGGGTCAGCTTCGGTAATTTATCAATATATTTATTTTTTTCTATCGATTTTTTACATTTCACAGCTTCACTTTCAAAATGTTTCATTCTGAGTTGTCCTTAATCTGGAATAATTAAAATAAATGTTGAAAGTAATTGTGATGATTATTTGTAACTTTCTTCTTACCCATAGATTTTAAGTAGACAATATTATACACTGTCAAATACTCGCACAAATGCAAACCCATAATAAATGTACGTGACTTACAATCCGACAAACCCTAGGCACAAACCAACTCGATTCACTGCCACTTTTCGACTAAATGAGTAATGATGGTGTATGGTGGTAGGACTAGGCCTAGACACAGACGACAGACCTAACATAATAATGCAGCCCTACCACTGTTGCCAATTAGGACATAGTTGGAAATTCCAAGTTTTTTTTAGAAAATATCCAAGAATAAAATTTGCTGATTAAAATTATTCTCATCATGATCTTATCAAAACTGTGACAAGAACCAGACAAGGCCCCTTTGAGGCCGACACCGTGGGCCCAGGTGGCCGATGCCTTAAAACACCCCCGACTCCTCAGCATCAAATCCCGCTAGCCTTGACCCAATTCTAATCCATGAGACTACCTTGATTAACGTATTAGACGGATGAATCCTCCGTAAACAAAACCTACATTTTCTAGCATGCCAATGCAGTCAATACACATTGCAAACATCCACTGACTTTTATTCCTGTGGCTGCTTGCAATGCTAAGACATATAATTTGGGTAAGGTTGCCCATAATAATGTATTTGGCTAATGTATATCCTAAACCAAATAATTTATAAAATTAATTATATTATATTACACATTTATTACTTGCATAATTTTTAACAGAGCTTTTAAGCCTAAGCTTGAAAAGCTCTTTTTTAAAATTAAATTATAAAAACTTCCATTTTAGTTTTAATAAGAGCGCAATTCTTTTTGAGTAACAATATTTAAAAAAACAAATTTGTAAGAAGTGTAAATTTTAATTATATCGAATAAGGATTAAATTTCTATAATGCAAGAGTAAGTTACAATTCCTAGTAATAATTTATAATCAATTATTATCAAATTAACTTATAACATAAATTATTATTACTTAAAATAATTCGTTATTTATCCCCATGACACTTCTAATAACAGAATTAAATGATAAAGCAACAAAAAAGGAATTAAAAAAAATTACTATCATTTAATTCTCATGAAATACTAGAATATCTGTGTTAAAAAACCTCATCAAAAATGTAAAAAATCTTATTTTATTATTTCTTGCAGATGATGATGAAGATTGCCATGATCAATTAACATATTGTGATGTCATTAAAGAAACTAAACTTTGCAAGATGAGCCAGTTTCGACTGCAATGTTGTGCTTCATGTGGTGCATATGAATAATGGTGCAAAAGAAAAGAGAGAGCTAAAACATTCTGTGTTCATCAATTTAAGACAATAATACCGTAAACAATTGCCCAGATGTTTACTTATCTACTAATCCACTCTTTTGCTCTTAAAATATTTTACTGGGTACTGAACCAGCAATTCAGTTCAATTTTCAAATGTCAGTTTAAAATATCTGAAATCTTGCAAGTCTTGTAGTAAATAACTATACAGTTGTGTGTGTCAAAACGTATTAACTTTTAAATTTATCAGATTTGATCATGAAAATGTTTCAATGGAGACAAAAACAAGATATTTATGTAAAACACATACACTACAATTTTTTTTTTTTTTTTCATAATGAAAATATTTTATTTGCAAGAGAAGAAATATTTTGATTTACTTGATAGCGTATTATTTATCGATATTGATAATAAATAGAACAATGTAGAAAATGATTGTTCTTTTTATTATCTATTATAATATCAATGCATTTATACAACAAAATGCTAAATGTGTCCAAAACAAAATATGTCTTTGATATAACAGCAACTTTTAGCACGAAATAGAAAGTAAAATGCGACAAATTGTGCAGTTTAACTCAATAAATTCATGCAGACATTTATACCAGACTTGCATATATTTATTTAATTTAATTAAAAGAGAAAACAAATTAAGAATAAAGAGGAGTCTTTTATAACATGAAATTTAAATTTTAAACAACAAACTACTTTGCATGCTAGGAAGCAACCCTTTACATCTTTTATTTATATGATAAACTGTTAAAACAATAATCTTCAGATTCTTTGCTTGTTGTGTTTTCCTAGTTTTGATTATGAAATCAACCAATCTTCTGAAATATTATCTATCTTTTTTACCCCCCCCAAAAAAAAACTGAAAATAATGTTCAAGCCTTTTGGTAAATACAAATAAACCTTAATTTTAAGTTTAAAAGGTCATTAAAATCATTAAAAACTACAAATCATTAAAAAAAATGTAATTTTGAAAACATTTCCAACTTTTTGAAAAGATGATTTAGAGAAATACTAATTTTTATGCATATTAATTTTCCTGCCCATTGAGCTTTCATTTCCCTTCAGATTTTAAAATAAAATAAACACAGAACTTTTTCTCTTCTCATATATTTCTTCCTTATAAAGATGCAATTTATTTTCTTACAAAAAAAATTACCAGTAATAGTCATATACAATATTCAATTTTCTCATAGTACTGCACATGCGAAACAACATATACATAAACTGACAAATTATCTACCTCAAAATAACCAAACCTGCATTTACCACCTTCCAATTCTTTTACATGTAATTGTGCATAGTGCGTCAGAGCTTTCATGAAACAAGAGCCTGCAAATTTTCATTTAATTCAGGGATGAGAAACTGAATAGAATCAAAACAGATGAACTGTTTTAAGCAGAATTTTAAATTCAAATTGGAGAAGAGAAAACTAATTAATTTTAAAAACCAAATTGTAACTTAACAAACAAGTACCTCAAGTCAAAATTAAACCAATAATTTTTTTTAAAAAAAGTGCCAGTACATTTTTAAAATGCTTTATCAAAATCAAAGGAGGGAAAACAATTGATATATTTGTAAGAGCACTATGTATAATGATAGGTCAAATCCAAATTTGTCATGCAATCAATTAAAAACTCCACATGATATTATCCATTCCCACTAAAATTATCACTACAAGATATTTTGTTGGCAAAAACTGTTAAAAATATGTCTATAGGTAATAAAAAAATTACTACTGAATTAGATGAAGATGTCATACTTAAATAAATTAAACATCTTAATAAAGAAATATGATGCAAGCCTTCTATGTCTTTATTACAACAATACTCAATAAACTGTCATTTTAGATATTACACAAATGCTGCTTAAAACCATGCTGAGGGTCAGGAATAATTTGCCTTGCAATAAAAACTTATTTCCAATAGTAAAAGTTTCTCACTACATGTTCTCAAATCATGATCTTAGCACCACATATCATCAATTTAAAAAATATTCTGTCTAGCAAAAATCAATGCTTTTAAAATATATTAGATAATAATACATATTCCTAAGCTTCATAGGAATTAAACATATATAAAATTCACATAATTTAAACTTAAGGCTAGGCAAAAATCAATATAAAAAAAAAAAAAAAAATTAAAAATCTGAAAGGTTTCAGATTTTAAATTACGTCCAAAGGGGCATTTCTTTTTTAACGTTTTATGTGTTACCTTTATTTATTAAATATCATGTTCACACTTAAACCATAAAATTCAGTTCAATAGCAATGGCACAAAATAATTTTAAAATGAACATATCTTTAGAATTTCCGATACACAGTTTCCACGCGCTGGAGATAAAAAGGTTTCCCCGCCCATAGAGTGTTACCATTGCTTGCTTTTAAATCATTGAGTTGGTTACTCAAAAATTCTTTAAAGTCTTACAAAATATGAAATTGATAATAAAACAAATTCCAAATTTCAAATTTGGTCTTCCACATGCACATATTCATACGAGGATTACGTCATTCCAAATTCGATGGCTTTATGTACCGTTGTTTTATCACAGTGCGAGAAATAGACATACATTTATGCAGATTTTTCATTATTTAATTTCTTCAAATATAAGTCAGGACTCTATCATTTAAGGCAACAGTTTGAAAAGTGATTCACTGTTTATAGTGATTCAATGGTAAATCGCAAAACGAAAACAATAGTCCTTCAGGGACAAAGCCCCTTTGGGCTAAAAAAAAAAAAACTTCTAAAACCATATATATGCATACATGACACTGCATATTATGAACTACTACTTTACATACAAAACTTCGAAAATATGAATATATCTTCTCAAAATTAAATTTAAATTTAAAAAATAAAAGGAAAAATTGCTCAGATTTTTCAACTAATCATAAAGACTCACTGCTATGGTAAGGCACACTGGAGACAATATTTGAATTAATAATTACACCTCATTTTATGAACACCCATTTTACAATTAATTTGTAAATGTATGAATGTACTGATTCATAACGGCAAGGCATTCCCTTATGTAACCACACACATCTTTTTATATTTAGCATTTTTCTATTTTGCTTTCTATCTTACTTTGCTTTGAATGAAATGCTTTCTTACACAAAACAAATATCTCTACATATAATAAAAGAAAGAGTCTGTCTGAGCGTGTGCCTTTCGTTCGTGCTGCGCGTAAGCTAATAGACTCACGGCTACGAAATTTGGTACACAGGTGCATCTAGGCAAGAGCCAGTGCACCTCAAAGCAATTTTTTCGAAATTCAAATTAGAATTTTTTTATTTAATTTTATGTTTTGTGACTAAATCGCGTCATTTTGAGAGATAATGGGCTATAGGAAAGCGAGATTTAACTCTACACACTCCATTTTCACATCGTCATGAAATGTTTAGCTAATTACGAACTTAAAATAAATTTTGTGTTTCAATAAATCGATTAAATACGAATTTATTTAACAAAGTGAGCTTAACACCTTTTCAACGGGATTTTTTCTAAAAAAGTTTATTTTTCTTTGATTTTTGGACATGTTAAACTTTTATCCTTGTGACTGCTTTTACAAAAAGAATTTTGGAAAAATGATAATATTTTGTATTTAAAAAAAATTTAAATGAAGCTTCCGAGTACACTTCTCACATCTTTAAAAATGTGATTTTGGCAACAATTTTCCTTTCTTATTGTTGTTGACAGATTTTTGATGGAATCTCATCTTTTTGAATAGTTTCATTCTTTTAGAAATATGGGTTTGGCAACAATTTTTCATGGTATTTCTTATGTCACTGTTTATAAAAGATTGCCATATTTCATTATAATTTTTTTATATGTGTAATACATTTTTATTGATTTTTTTTTTTTTTTTTTGATAAAGTTCTTCTGCAGAGTAAAATTCTGTGTGGAATTTTTTGTTTTTTGAGTTTCTTTCACATTATTTTTTGCTTATTTCACTGTTTGTAAGATACTGAAAAGTTTTGCATGATTTTTTTTCTTCAACGGAAAGTTAATTTTTTTATTAGGATAATTAAGATTTGTATGAAAGGCTATTGCTTATTTCATTGTAATTTTTTTATATGTAATGAAATTTTATTGATTTTTTTTTTTAATGAATTTGTTCTGCAGAGTAAAATTCTGCGTAGTTCTTAAATTTAACGTTTGGTGTTCCCATACAGGCATTTTTCTGGTACATTTAAAAGCCAGATGAAGGCTGGCAGTGTAGCTGCTACTACATAATTAAATTAGTGATTTGCTCAAGTAGTATATCTCAGTAGCCTCAGAATGCAGATTAATTCTGGTAACGCCCTTCCCCAAGTTAAAATACAGAAGCACAATACTCATAATTTGAAACAAAATTACAGGCTTTAATCAGTAGTTTATACCCAAAGACAACTCACATAGTCCGGAATTAAGTTAGATTTTGCAAGAACATTTCTGCAAAATGATGCAATATATATTTATATATAAATTAAAAATTCTAAATTATGATTTGATCAACTTCAACTTTCATAAGAAGGTAATTGCATTTATTTATTCATAAATATAAAAATAATATTAAAAAAACTATATTTACATACATTCTTTTATATGCTTATGTTATATTTAGTACATCAGAAAACACATGCTCTACGAACAAAAAAGTAAGCCTTGATATCAGATATGATTTCTGATGAAACTGACACAAGCTTTGCACAAATACTTTATCTGCGCAGCAGACAACAAGGAGAAAGAGGATAGAGTGATTTAGTCAATAATTCAATCAATTTTAAGTGCTAATAGGTACAGGTGCCTCTTCATCAGGAGCAAAAAAATCTGCAAGACTGGAAAGCAGTATTGATCAATTGAGTTATTGACTAAATCTACCCCAAACACAAGGTTGTTGCTTTGCTAATTTTATGTTTCACTTTGGCATGCCTTTTTTCTGTTTTGAAGCAGAAGGATAGTTTGGAGTACCTGCAAACTAACTCTGAGTGTAGTTGACAGACAGAGATAGTTTTTCCAAGAACATTTCAAAGATTTTCTATAAGACTGAGGCCCAGAGAATCATTAACCATTGAATAGGAGAAATACCTTTACTTTCAAAATATGTGCTCATCTACTGAGCTTTTATGTGGCTGACACACATGATCTTTCAAAATCTGAATGCATGCGCACAGCTTCATGAAAGATTTAACATGATTCTGATACCTTTCCCCATTTGAAGTATATGCAGATATGTGTGTTAGCATACAGCCCATTCAGTTTAAGGATATGGCTTAAATTAATTAGCTCATATAATCATATGGTGATTATCTCTGAACCTTTAGCCACTGCCTCATGGTAAGGAAAAATATTAGCTTTCCCTCTACCATTGTAGCCACTGCTTGAAGAGTCAATGCAATCACTTGGCAACTATGCTGGATGGTAATATGATATAGTAGTCATTCAAGGATATACTAAATTTTAAAAAGATATTTTTGAATCTGAAGTTGTTTTCTTAACAGAAACAACAGAATAGTCATAGAAAAGAAACTGTGATCTTCTTTGACACAGCATCAGGCATTATTTTAGCACACTAGCATTAATATTTTTTCATATTTGCATAGCACCATCAATGAAACCAATAAGTTTTCCCTAACAAAATGTACAGATATGCTCACTATTTCAGAAGCGATATTATATGCTCTAACTTTTAAGACGTGAATAACTAAACTGAAACTCCTAGAGCTATAATATATAGAGTAATATACTTTCAATGGAAAAAATCCATTAACACCAATTATGCATCCTTCTTTAACACTGCTGTATGTGTAATATGCATCCACAGTGGATTTGAAAATGGGCATTGGATGAAAAAATTCCTTTAAATTTTTGAGTAATTTTAATAAAGCTTTCTCAAAATACTTCTAAATGGCTAATTAAATAAAACATGGTTAAGTAGCTATAATGTTCATAAAGTAGCTATAATGAAACTGCAACACAGAAAATTTGATTCTGAGCAACTTTTATAAAGCTATATGAAACTACTAGTGAAAAATCAATTTCAGTGCAGTTTAAATAATATTAAAGGGAAAAGATTTCATAGGAAAGAAAACTTTTTCAAAAGTGTTCTAGGTGCTGCATAGTACAGAATGTTAAGTTTGTAATTTGCATTAAAACTGAAGTACAAAACTAAATTTGTAAAATAAAAATTGGAACTGAAAAATCTTTATACATTAAACTGGATATTTTAAAATGCAAAAATGAATTAAAATGAACATCAGTCCATACATAATGAAATCTTGTTAATCTGAAACAAAATAATTCAAACAAAAACTGAAAATCTTTGTAAGGAAAAAATATCTCTAAAATACTTTTGCTAATCTGGATATTCTGGATGTCCCTGTAGGCTCAAATTAGTGGCAGCTTACTGCACACTTTTGATTTCTCATTACTGTAATTTTTCCTTCTTGCAGTCTTACCAATAAATAATGTTTAATGCAATAGATTGATAAATTAGATATGCAGCTTCAAAATCATATGCTAATACAGAAAATTTTATATCTTAAGTAATGGTATAGAAATCATTGAGCTTAGTTTAGTTTTCAAAAGAAGCTTTGCTGCCAACATATATATTCAATATAAAACCAACATATCAGCTGTCCCATATGTGTAAAAATTTGTAATTGCTATTTATGTATGTTAATAATGTAATTACTATTGCTCTTTCTATAAATAAAGTTGTTGACGCTGGTCTCTTAATGTGTCATATTTATCTCATAAAAATGCAAAATTCTAAAGAACATTAATTGCACTAACTACCTTGTATAGGTTTAGAATTCTTTCAGAAATATTAAATATAATCACAAATAAGAAATCAGTTAAACTTTTCATATCATTTTGACACAGTTATAGTCATTCTGTTACAGAGTGAGAACACTGAAATGGAATTTAATTTTAATCATAAGTGCATAATCATAATCTACAGCAGTAAGATAGAATAACTACAGCTGAATTACCTTAAAAGTTTATGCATTATCCAAGTGAAATATTTTTAAACTAACACTTTGCCATATTTAATAAAAATAAGTAAATAATTAAAACAAAAAGAATCTAAAAATTTTCATTATTAATCATTTAAGGCATTTAAGTTTACATTTTATTCCTAGAATAATGCTATAAGTACTTAATTTTTGGAGTATAGGAGATTATGTTAAGAGAGTTATCTTTTATTGATTAACTAAAGACAAATTATAATTTGAACTGTAATTTTACAAAGAAGAGTACTTCATTTTCTGTCTGAATACCCAGCACAAAAACAGAGAAGCAGATTCACTAACATGATGTTTTAATTTCACAGTTCAAGTATTATAAAGATAATATAACATTGATAAAGTATTTATAATCATCTGAGGGGTCCAAAAAGCATTTTTTGCAGAACATCATTCAGCTGTAGACTAGACAATGACTAGAAACTGTTACTGCAGAATTATATTAATATTTGCCATTAAAAAGCTCAATGGAATTTTTTGCTGAGTATAACATCAGCTAAGGTTGCATAATTTATAATTATGGGCCATAAATATAGCAGTAACTTTATCCCAGTGTAAATTTTATATACTCAGAATTTTACAAATATCAAACAAAAACAAGAACTTCAGAATTTCATAATCCCAAGATTATTTCAAATACATACTGAGATGCCTTTTATAAACTCAAAATATGTTAAGAAACAACAGGCATTAAAATGAAAAAAAAAAAAAAAAATGTAAGCATATACAATATAATGAATCTAAACAATCATCCAATAAGCACATGTGTATATGTTTATTGGATATAATATAATGTATCTAAACAATCATGGGATTAATAATACTAAAAAAAACTACACTCACTGGTGCATTCTTGACCATGGGCCCCATGGTGCATAAGCATATGCCCTGAACAAGTGGTCAGCCTGTCATAGGACCCCCAGTGTTTCAAATGTTCCAGTGTGGATGGAAATCAAGGGATGAAAGGCTCAGGCGACCTTGCCCAGTCCGGGGTTCAAACCCCAGACCTGTGATGCTGCTGCGCAGTGCGCTAACCACTGTGCCACCAGGCCGGGATTAATAATAAAATGTATATAAAACTCCTGGGACAAAATTATCAGTATTTGATTTGTTAATAATTCAGGTATCAATTAAAAATATATAATAACATTTACCTTTATAACAAATGAAAGAATGTAACTCAACTACTGAATGAAAGGAAAGGATAATGATGTATTAACAATTGAGAAAAAATAATGAGGTAGAATGAAAGGTAAGAATAATGCACAAAATTAAAATGTTGAGACATGAAGTGTGAGAATTATTAATTATATATATAATTTATACATTTACAAATATATACATATATATTTACAAATAATATATACATTTTGCAAATATACAACCCCCTTAGAATGTAAAAAAAAAAAAAAAAGAGGGAGGGAGAATGGAATGCAATCAAATACTCCATTACTCCATCAATGAAATACCATAACTTATTACTCAGTACAATGTTATTTTGACGTTTAATGAAAGGATTTATTTTCTTTAAAATTTGACTTAATACAATCAGATAAAGAGAAAACAGCAAATAAAGTATCTCTGATATAAATACAATACAGTCAAAAGTCGTTAATCCGGACTCGTCGGGACTTCGGCGATTCCGGATTATCGATTTTTCCGGATTATAGATCATCAGTTTAAATCTGGTAAGATGGCATGCAGAAATTACAAAATTAAAAATATAAAACCGTAATTTATGAAATAAAGAACAATTATGAACTAAAGGGTATCAAAATTTACAAAAAGAAAAAGCTTAATATTTATTTGTTTACTTTATTAAACATTTCCTTCAACGTAAGTTGAAGTTGCTTCGTTTCATGTGATAATACTTTCTCTTTAATTCTATTAAACAGAAATAATTTCTTGTTTAGCTACAAAGTTCCGCTGTCCAAGTCCTATAATTGCTGTGTTGAGAATACCGACTAATTTGTCAATCGAAACGTTTTCGTTTTCAATAACCTCTGGGTCACTTTCTTCACTATCGGAAGCGAATTATAATGACGAGGAACTTGATTTAAATCATATCAAAGACGGAGATAAAATACTACACTTAGTACGGAATTATAAACCAAATAAAATAAAAACAACTGCCCTGAAGATAAGGATAGTGCTGACAGATCAACTTCCAATCCGCGGCGTGAAATTGATAAACAGATTTCGGATTTCAAAACATACTTTCGCTTTGTAGATACAAATTACATATTAGTAAATATATATCGGAAATTCTATTTGACATAATCTTTCTAATCTATCATAATTTAATAATGACGTTTCTGCCCCCCCCCTCTGCCGCAGAGCAGCGTGAAATTGATAAACAGATTTCGGATTTCAAAACATACTTTCGCTTTGTAGTAAATATATATCGGAAATTCAATTTGACATAATCGAAAGTTCAAGCTTACTTTTATAAAATTGCTCTAACAGTCTGCAAAAAATAATAAGCCGGATCCAATTCGAAGATTAAGGAACAACGCAATCTGCAACATTAACTGAATTAGATAACTTTAGCTTAGCGTATTACTTCGTTACACATTAAACGCGCATGCGCACAAACATATTCGCAGCCGTAAGAGTCTTACGCGCTCTCGTAAACGCCTGTGCGCATGCGTAAACGCGACGCATGCGCAGAAAGTTTGTAGCTTTGAGGTCCGGATTATAGATCATTCCGGATTATGGGTGTCCGAATTAACGACTTTTGACTGTATACGGAATTTATACCAAAATTTATATACACATAAATTAAGTATTTCCATGATTAATAAATAATTATTACAAGATAGGTTACGATTATAATGATAAAAGATTAAAAGAAACAGCTGTTAAGTTTCATAAGTAATATCACTCATAATAAGAAATACATTATACACAACAATCAGAAAAGTATATTTAAAATTTCACATATTTCCTTGCAATTTTTAGACTAAAATTTAATATAATTAAAAATGATGATATAAATTCTAACACCAAAATTGTAACTTAATGTATCAAAACAAATTTAAATAACATTTAAATTTCAAATCATTTTTCAAAAAGTAAACAAAAGTTTCTCATAAAATAAAAAAAAATAAATATAGTACCATGTTAATCAAGGTTAATAATTTAGCAGTTAACAAAAAACACACATTTACAGAATAAGATACAAAATTCAATTTAATTTAAATTATAAATTAAAAAAATTTCTTCTGCTTATATTTCCCTTAAATTTTTAGATTATTTCAAAAATATAAGATTCTTTCCTTCATGGATACTCCTGCAATTTTTGAAGCAAAGGGTTGCTTGTAGAGGGAGATGCTGCTGGTGCTATACATGAGGTGGAATTGTTCAAATTAAAATTAGGCACTTTAAATACAAAACATAACAACAAATACATGATTAAGGTAATATGCAATTTAATAAATAACTCAGCAAAGAAAACTTTTCAATTGAATCATGTTTAGCTTATGCTTTATATGATAACTTAGAGTAAAGATTTCCTGATGAAACATATACCCATATTACAAAATTATTTTTAAAAGCATACTTAGTAAATAAGTAATATATATATATATATATATATATATATATTTGGAGATAGCACCAAATTTAAATATTATTTTTAGTTTGCATTTAATTTTAATTTATTTTTTTGATAACTCAGTAATGCTGCATATACACCTAAATAACATCAAGAATAATTAAATCTGACAAAATTTAAAACAAACAAAACATTTAAATTACTAATATGAAATAACAAACCATTTTAATCAATTATTAGCAGTAACAGCAAATCATTACTGATAGAGAAAAAATTAAGAATTTTATTTGATACAAGTTCAAACCTGCTTATCTGTGATCAGAAAAAAAGAAAAAGGTAAAAATTTTCTGTTTAGGTATATAAATCATGACACATGACATAGACCAGAATATGAGAGGTTTTGGAATTTTAAAATGCATCATGCCATCCTTTGTCATGAGTTGGAGCTAAAGTATTATCTCGAAGTGTCACATTATTATGCTACATTATTTCTTAAAATTAAAAAAATCTGATGTGACTTCCTTGTACGGAATATTAAATTATATGCATTTTTTCTTGCATTTCATTTAAATTTATTGGATTGAATTAAATCTACTTCGCCGACAGCGCATAAACCACAATAGAATAAATGCATTCTTTAAAATTCACTCTAGTATTTGTTTACCATAGCGACGCTGTGGTGCTAGATTCACTTAACCCTTTGACAGTTTCCTTTTTTTTCAGAATTCGGTCAAAAAAATGTCACAATTTTTTATTGCATTTTTTTGTTCATTTTACATTAAGTAAAGATATGTTATTAAAATTAACATTTCTAATATTTTTAAGCATTTATTACAATTTTTTTCCTTTAATGAAAATAATCATTTTTCCCTGCAAGTTGTTTTTTTTTTTTCTTTTTTTTCCCCTACATGAATGCAGAACAGGGAAGTTACATTTACAATTAAAATAGTACAATTACTTAGATATTTTCAATTTTAATTCAATTACATTTACTATTATGTTTTGATACAAAACATACTTACCCTTCTTTTTTTTAAAAAAAAAAAGATCTGATTTAGTGTGATATATCTTAAAGCTCTGTAGGTGGAATAACCTCTAAAAAATGTCTTTTTGTTAGTCTTAGTGGAGTTGGTAAATATCCAGGACGGCCTTTTCTTTCTTCTACTGCTGCATGCCTTTCAATAAGTCGATCGATAATTTCTAATCGAAACTGTAAATTCGTATCTTTACCGCCGTGCTTTTTATACAAAACACAAGCGTTCCATAAACAGATGTCTAGAAGATGAAAAAATATTTTTTGTAGTATTTCTTTTCTCGTTTCTTTATTACAGGATAATTACTTAGGTTCTGGTCCATTCGATCTACACCACCCATTGTGTTATTATACTCCATAACTACGTTAGGTTTTCGTTTAATTTCATTCGTCGAAGTGGATACTTGAACCATTTCGGGATTAGGTATTGTAGATATGAGAGACACAGCTTTTTTGTCCATTCATTTCATAATGTACACTTTTCCCCTCTAATAAGCAAGCATTTGCCCTTTTTGAAGCTTTTTTGTCAACAGTGCTTTAGGAACTTCCTTTCTTTGAAGTTTTAATGTTCCGTACATATCTGTACAGTAACTAATGAGGATATCTGCTATTTCAGGAGATGAATAAAAGTTGTCAGACAGTATCCTTTATGTAAAAGTGGTTGCATAAGTGTAATAACTACCTGCGAAGATTTGCTCAAATGTTTGTAACTTTCATCAAACACAGTTCCTTTTCCGGTGTATATTATCATAGACCATACATATCCAGACTTCGACTCACAAAGCATGTACAATTTTATTCTGAAGCGTGATCGCTTTAGAGGAATATACTGTTTCCAACTTAGCCTTCCTTTGAACAACATAAGACTCTCGTCTATGGTAACATCACGTTCAGGGATGATCATTTCTTTGAAACAAGTTTTTAAATGCTTTAGCACGGGCCATATTTTTGATAATTTTGGACATTCATGAGAATTTATGTCAAAATTGATATTATCTGAAAAATGCAAATAACTGTAAATTAATTGAAAGTGGCGATATGACATCACTTTTGGAAAAAATGGCGTGGATGTTGAATACCTCTTGCTCCAATACTGCTCAACAACTGGCTTTTCTACAATACCTTGCAGAATATTCAAAGCAAAAAACACATGTAATTCATCTTTCAATGTTGGTGTCCATTTTTTGCTCCTGGTATGCGTACGAAGTGTACCGTTTTTTTATGCATTGCTCAGCATATCTATTTGTTTCAAAAACAATCAGGTCAAGCAAATAATTGTCTATGAAAGCATCATAGAACTGAAGTTTACCTTTAGTCTCATCGATATCCAAGTTAATTTTTGGAATTCCAGTGAAAGCAAATCTAGGAGGCGGATCCGAAGGATTATCACAACTAATTTAAAAATATTGCCTTGCTTGACTGATTCCATCTGTACTACTATCAGAGTCACTACTATCCAGGTCATCTAGTAAACTTTCGCTACTATCATTTACAGATAATTCAGTTTCTGATTCCGAGTCACAGTTCGAATCACAAGAAATTAGCTCCATACGCTCTGAATTATCCATTATTTAAAAGTAAAAATATATTATTCAACTCTTACATCAATACAATTATCAGGCGGTTAGTAAAATATAACCAGAAAGCTATACACTGAAAGATAACAATTCGTCTTTTGATACAAAACATGCGAAAAAACCCGCGCTTTTGAACCAATCAGACAATAAAATGCAAACTATCATTTACTGGACAACTATCGCCATCTATATGAATAATTTGTTACTAAAATTGGAAAAAATATGGCCGAAACAGTGCAAGCGAAATAGAAATCTGATTGAACGTACGCCGTACGGGCAAATCAGTAAAGGCCCGAAAGCTGTGCCCGTACGCCGTACGGGCAAAACAGGGAAGGGGTTAACAGTATTAATAATTGTATAACAGTTAACTTATATAATAATTATATAACGGAAACTAAGTTAACTGTTATAGAATCCAATAATTATATAACAGTTAACTTATATATTTCGTTCATATAATAACTCAAAATGCACAAAATTTATATCATTTAAAGAATAGAATTATCTAATCATTGCCACATGTTCTATTCAAATACTATAATAAAGCTAGAATGATGTATAAAAGAAATTAAGAAAACAAAACAAAAAAGAAACATTTTTCGCAGACGATTGAGTATTTCTCATTCAATTAATTCAGTTCTCACTTCGCGAGAAGGCAAAAATACATAAAAACTCAAAATATCTATATTAAAAATTACGAAGTAAATCTTAAACACTTATTTCCTCGAAAAAAATTCCAGAAAGGATTAAGCATGATTTAATTGGCAATAATAAATGAAGGCATTATCTTTGTTGTTGCGAAGCTAAGTTTCTCTAGATTGGCAACAAATCCACTAGTCTGCTGTTTCAAATGTAAACAATCAATGACCGCAATAAAAAAAAAGGCTTAGCGGCACTTAGACTACTTTAAAATTGTTGATAATTCTAAAAATATTGCATACAGATTTACTAAAGGCATAAAAACCTTAACCGGAAGATAAAAACAACATAATACAATCATTTTTAAAGCAAAAAATGTACAAATTTACAAACATATAAGAGTAAAGAAACTGAGATCACTGAGCCGGGTAACAGAGTGGATATATATATAAATATATTTATATACGTTTGGTGCAGCCAATTGCAACCAAAGTACGAGGTGCACATCTACATGTCATAGCAGTCCGATATACAATATTTCAACGTTCTGAGGCTACTCGTTTTTGAGTTATGTGAGATTCGTACGTACGTACGTAGATACGTTCATACAGACGGCACGAAAAATTTTCTTCAGAATTTATTTTAAAGCAGTTTTATAGTTTTTTTGAAGGAAAAGAGTATTTTATTCTGTCCTTACGTACAGATATCATGGAAAAACATCGTTAAATTGCATTCGATAGCGGTCAAAATGGATATTTTCGTTGAAATATGTTGCCTGAAACTTTTCGCGATTACAATACTTCCTTTTTACTTCGTACAAGGAAGTAAAAAAAAAAAAAAAAAAAAAGAAATGTGCATTATTTCTGTTAACAATTAAGCTTGGTAGAAACATATGCCTTAAGGAAGTTCAATCATCAATGGGAGAAAGAAAAACAGAAAAGGAAGGGGAAAGACATCCATTACAAATACTGAACACTGCACTTTTTTTGGAGACATGGAATAAAGATATACCAGTTTACTAAGAAATTCTGAATTTATCAGAATAAAAATACACTGACTATTATACATACGCAAATAAAATATATGAAATAGTCAATGATGAACTACAAGAGGAAATACACGTAGAAATTAAATAACACATAACGAGCAGCCATGTAAAAGTATACATTGATAACCAATAAAATATTATGCATTAACCACTTGCACTAAAAAGACGTCCTACGCATGTCATGATGCTTTTGTCTCAAACCGCGAGCGATGTGAACACCACGTCGATAAGCATTTATTGCAAAAATGAAAATAACGTGGTGCCCACGTCGCCTAACAACGAGATTGTTTATTTCCTGAGTTACAGCTCTGGATTGCACTCGCAGACGTGGAGCGGCGTAAATGAGACACTTTACTGCTTGTTATATTGTAGTGCACAGCACCGCAACCATGAAGTTGAGTCATAGTGCAAGTGGTTATGCAAGGCAGTGATAAGTAATGTTTGATGTCTCAAATTTCTAATCACCATTGATTAGTATCATATCATTTTCAGGGATGACAGTTGATTTTTCTCTCAGGTAAAAGTCATTCTTCTTAGATGTAGGTAAATGCTTTTACAACAATACATACATATGTTACATTTTAAGATAAGCTTTCAAAGAAGTTAGTTTATTTACACTTCCAGATAAATGTGAAGTGCATATGTTATAAAAAAACAAAGACTGGTGAATAAAAAATGTGTGAATTATGCATAAATAAAAGGTATTAGACACGATCCTTTTTAGTGGGTGAACAGGATGCAGAGTGCTGTCGTGTAAGAGCTGAGCGAGAAGGAACAGATGACACAGAAGAAGCCCTAGATCGTCTAGGAGAAGAAGCTGCAGAAGAAGGTCTTACTGCTTGGATAGGAGAAGATTTGAGATCAGCACTAACGGAAGCAGATGAACTGAGGCCAGAAGTAACAGAAGGCAAAATGGAAGATGGCAGATCAAAAGAACCAGAAAATCTCTGATACATACTGGTCTTCTTCTTGTCTGACTTTTTTGATTCTTCATTATTTAAACGTTGTTTTACAGTAATGGCTTGTAATATAAGTTGATGAATGTTACGAAAATGGTCATGACTTTTCTGCATGGATTTTATAGCACTAAAATAAAGAACAATTTAAAGAATTTACAAAATTTACAGAATCAGAAAACACAATATATACAGTAGAACATTTATTAAGCTTAAAATAATACTGATATGTAAAGATAAGACACACACAGCAGGACTTATTTAACCATAAAAATCTTCTAAACACTGCAATTTTCATAACTCCTAAAGGATTTTTTGATATCATTCCCATGACATATATGTTTTGCTAATAAAATTCAAAGTGGTTTCTACAGTGCATCCTAAAATTACAAATAATTTTCATTAAATATTCATGTTATGGCTGTCTTCTTTAACATGGGAGGGGGGATGTTTCCCTGAAACACTGCAGTATCATTATTTTAAATAATCCTGTAATTCACATAATTTAATTGTACTGTCATATTCTAGATAAACTTTTGCTATTGGACTAAAATACTTTACATACTACATAAATTAAACAGTTATATTTTTGGTCTGAGTAAAATTGTTTCAATAGGATAAAAAGTTACTCTTAAATTCACTGTGGTTTGCTTGTTTAATAAATAATGTCTAGAAGGAGTCAGCAACCTTCTTCTAAGTGCACATTCAAAATTTTAAAAGCATAAAGGTGCACACATTTTTTTTTTTTTTTTTTGAAATAAAAATCAAATTTCGAAATTTTCTGTAACAATGTTGCAATAATTAATAAACAAAATAATTACATTTTAAATTCCATATTCACCTGCTAATTTTCTCCCTTTTCCTACTAATTTAACCTCTTGAAAACCAAGAGAGAAAATATATAGTGTATACCATTTCTGTAGGGACATTTTAAATGATATACACAGCACATTAAAAACATACTTTTTTATATATTCTTTTTACTTAATAATATATACTTACTATAATTTAATAATATTCTTTTTACTTAGTAATATATACTTACTATAATTTAATAATATTCTTTTTACTTTAATTTAATTTTAATTACTTAAAATAATTCCCAATATGTGCATACATTTTCTACTATTACGATGAATCAGAAATTTCTAAATCATATGCTAAAAGAATCTATGGGGAAAATATGCAAGTAAATATCGTATGTGTAGTATTTAGTATACAGAATAAAGATTATACGTGGATGTAGTAACTAAATCAAAAGCACAATATAAAATCACAAATCAAATTATAAAACAAGCAAATGTTATTGTATGTACAAATTTAATGTGATATTTAATCCTGCAATTCTTCTGGTAGTTTATTATAATTAAGGATATAATTGGAATTACTTACCTTCAAGTATATAGCTAATCATGGTAAGAGTGCATTCTAAGTTTGTTTCGATATTCTGAATCAAAGCAGTTGAACAACATAACTAGATCTTGCATATTTTCTATGAATAGGGGTAACTATTTTTATCAACTAAGTTACAAAATATGTTGTCATTGCAGTGTGCTTTCAGAATATGATCATTTTGCAAGTTTATTATTTCTAATTCTAGGCCTTAGGTATTATTAAGTTGTAAAATATTAAAAAATTATATCATACATAAATACTGTTTCAAATGGGACAATAGTAGTTATTATTACTTTTTTTAACTTCCTGGCCCTCTCATCATTCTGACATATATGATAACTTTGTCCCACGTTTAGTAAAAGTTATAAATATGCTTTTATTAAGTAATCAAAAACTACTGTTTATAACCTGAAATCATGCAAGGTTAAAACTAATTTGTTATTAACTTAAAACATGTTTAACCTTCTAATGCTCCAAATGAATTCTTGTCTTCAGATTTATGAGATGTCCTAATTCCAAAAACATAGGATAAAACCTAACTAAAAGGTTAGTAAAACGATACACCTCACAGTACAATTTCAACATAAAATTTAAGCCACTGTTTTTATGAGGTTTGTGACAATGTTTGTGAGGCCACAGAAATTAAAATACAGTACAAAGTCCGTAATCCAGACGTCCATTATCCGGAATGATCTATAATCTGGACCTCAAAGCCACAAACTTACACATGTGCATTTGATGCGTGCGTCCGTTACACATGCATGTAAAGCCAGTAAAGCATTTACCCGTGGATGCTTCCGATAGTGAAGAAAGTAACAGAGAATGTTATTGAAAACGAAAAAATTTCGATTAACAAGTTAGTTGGTATTCTCGACACAGCAATTACAGGAGTTGAACAGTGGAACTTTGTAACTGAAGAAGAAATTATGTCTGTTTATAGAATTAAAGAGAAAGTATTAGCACAAAAAATGAAGCAACTTAAACAACTTACATTAATAGAAATGTTTACTAAAGTAAACAAATAAATATTAAGTTTTTTTTGTAAATTTTAATACCCTTTAGATCATAATTGCTCTTTATATCATAAATTACAGTTTCATATTTTTAATTGTATAATTTATGCATGCCATCTTACTAGATTTAAATTGATGATCTATAATCCGGAAAAACCCCTAATCCAGAATTGCTGAAGTCCCAACGAGTCCGGATTATAGACTTTGTACTGTATATATACAATAGAGTAATGATCATCTTCAATGCCTAATTAACAAGCTCAAGCTAATGTGACTTTTATTCCTATAGACTAACAGTAACAATAACTTTTCCCTTTTTTATAAGTTGATACAAAATATTTTTACGCTGTGATTGCTTTGGCTACTCCTGTTTAGAGATACTAGTACTGCGGATGCATCTCAAACATGCCTCAAGTTTATGTTGCTGACCCCTGTAGTACAGCATGTTGCAAGTGCATGTTGCTGACCCCTGTAGTACAGCATATAAGGATTATTTAGTTAGTGCCATGTATTTAGTTTTCACTTTACACAAGAAATCACTTTTGCAAATTTTAAATTATAATTTGCTTTTAGTACTTAAAAAATTGAAGCTAAGGTAATTAGTTATTTATTTGCAAATGCTCAGCAATTTGTATTCAGTAACTTGTATCTGTTGATTATCTAACTAAAGAAAAACTAATCTAGTCCTTTAAATTTCAGTTGGAACAAATGCCAAAGTCTGGCAGGATCTCCATCAACTTTCGTAGTTGACAGTATTTCATAATCGGATATTTTACTTTAATATGTTTAAAACTTATGAAATTATGCTGGATTTTATATGTTTAAAGCCATCCATCCATCTGTCTGTCTGGAAGGCATTTCTTCACTGAAATATTATATAATTTTGATTATAGGCTTTTGTCATTCAAGTTGATGAAAAATAACATGACTGGCCTTATAGTTTTTAGACTAAATTTTTCTTCCACTTATTCGGTTTTTCTACCATGAACTGCACTTTTTATAAATTCAACTGTGCAGAATTTCCACGAATCTGGCATTTTGCATTTTCTGAGCTTTCCAGATAATCTAGCTCTTACAGTAACAAACTCAAATTCTAAACATGTGAAAAGTTCATCACAATTAAATTTGTGCTAACTAGAAAAAAATAATAGCTAAGAATGAAATGATTATTAAGCAAAAGAAAAAAATCAAGTTTTAAATGAAAGCATACTTACTTAATTGCATATTCTAAATCATAACACTTTCCTTGGAGTTCACGATGCATTTGGTTGACTTCTATCTATAAAAATTATATTTTTAGGGGTGGGAAAATTCATATTGCACAAAAAGCAACTTGTATAATAAAATGCTAAAAATAGTCTAGCATAAAATTAATATCAGAAGTCTAAATAATTTTCTTATTTATGCAGTCTTTTGACTGTGCAAATTTTGCTATTTTCTCATTAACATCCCCTCCCACACATTGAAAAGTTGCAAATTTTGCCAATTTTGGAGAGCATTTGTAAACTCTCATATCACTAATTTTTCTTTGCCATGCTAATGCATAAAATGAAACAGCCATTTTCAAAATGGTGGTACAGTATGAATTCCATACAAAAGTGAATAATTAATGAAATTGAAACTATTTATTTTGAGGTGAGGAAGATGAGAAAATTAATAATGAGTGCTGCCTCCACATCTGTCAATAACCACTGCTACATGCTGCAGCAGCTTTGGATGTGTTGTTTGAAAGTGGCAGTTCATGCTGCCCCAAACGTAGCTGTAGTTCATCTGGTTCACCATGGCTAGGTGTTTTCCAGTCATTGACCAGAAATGCTCGATGGACAATAGATCTGGAGAACGAGCAGGCCAAGATAACAACGCAATAGAGTGAGCTAAGAAGAAAGCTTAAACGTGTGATCATGCATTGGAATGTTGAAATGTGGCCTCAGGCAAGCTCTGAAGGTAAGGAAGGACAACAGGCTGTGAAACTTCAAAGATATATAGCAAAGGCTGGTAAGTGTATCCTAAAGCATACTAGGGGGTGCTGGAGAGGAATCCAATATCACCCCATATGATAACACTGGGTGAAGGACCAGTATGATGATGCTCAACAGTTAATTGTTCATGCAGATACCGATTGTTGTGTTATAAGCTTCATTTGTTGTGATATGGTTGCAAATGTGGCATTGTGCTCCACCAGTTCCATGTGCAGAATTTGCCTGTGTTCTCAAGAAGTGTGATAAAGCAGTTGCAATTGCTCCTGTCCATCAGTTACTCCCTCCTGCATCCATATTCGCGACTGTTGCTTCACTATATATGACACACTGATTTCTTGGAAGGATAATCCACAATCTCTCCATGCAATGAGTCTGCCTTGATCGAAATTAGAAACACACTTCAATGATGCTCGTGTTTTTCTAAGAAGCATATTGAAACTGCTCACAACAAAAGATCTGACAACAGAATAGTTCCCATTATTACAACACTCATTTCTCCTTTTACATATGGATTGTAAGGAAAGCTGCAGTCATTCATGATGTGTGAATGTTCTGAAATTGTAATCATTTGTATATTCCATCACAGTATACATATGATGAAGCTTTATACTGTCTGGATGCTTCTTTCCCGGTGTTGCATTTTGGATAGCCAGCAGTTACATGTGGGAAGTTTATAATCATAGCATTCTAAACAGAGCTTCCAGAGAGCCTAACAAAATTGCAGAAATCATCGAAAGCCTTTTTACAAAGTGCAGGAATGAAGCAGATTGAATATTTATTGTTTATTAAAGAAAGAGACGACAGCTCCTTCAGGATTCAACATGAACAATCGGCACAACTCTGGCAAGATCTCTGACAACTTTCATAGTTTGATAATAGCCCACTTTTATACAGTATAAAGTCTGAAATCCGGACGTCCATTACCCAGAATAATCTAAAATCCGGACCTCAAAACCACCAACTATGTTTTTCCGTAGGCTTTACGATTGCACATTTGATTCCCCCCCTCCATGCATAATAAAACATCTGTAGGGTCCCGATTCTTCCGAATTTCACTTTGACACTAAATAAAATACCTTGTTGAAGGAACAATCATTTTAGCTTAAATTTGTACATTCATTAAATTGGCTCCGTTGCTGCGTATCTGCTTAGCACACATCTCAAACCAAAACATTCCACATAGATCCATTGCTGATTTGACGCCAACCTGGGTGAATCATTATTTATTATACTTTCACCGCATGTTTATCAAAACATGACCACTTAAGTAATGACTCATGTAGCGATGCCTAAAAAAATTGTTTATGTTAGTAGTTGAATAATAAAGAAGTATGGTAACCTTTTATGTTGACATTACAATTGGCAATGATTACAGATTTAAGTTAAATGCGCTAAAAATTGTTGACGAAGAAAAATTTACCAAAAATTTCTTTCCATATGCTCAAAATAGATTCTATTAATGATACTCATAGACCCAAAGATTACATTTAGGGCTATTTGAATTAAGAATAACTGATTCGTTATTCACATAAACCCAGAACCAGTGCCAGGGCTTGTATGGCCGCACCAGGTCACAGAATTTAGGACCTACAGAGACTGCATCAGACGGTAAGATATCTAGTGCCAGCCCTCGATAAGGCTTAAGTATATGTAGGAATTCATTTATTCAGAACTCTCATAAGCCTTAAGCATGTGCAAGAAATAGATATAAGTATAATAAATAACGAAACTAATACAATCCAGGCTTAATTATCTCTGTGCGCAATAGAAGCAAGATAAAATTTAACAGAGCAACTTGTCGTTAGTCGCCAAGCTCATGATGCATAGCCAAACATGTATAGTGAAGGATAACTAAATTTGATGACGAAAGCCGCTAATTTTAAAGGTTTTC
Source organism: Stegodyphus dumicola (assembly GCF_044657685.1). Classification (NCBI taxonomy): domain Eukaryota; kingdom Metazoa; phylum Arthropoda; class Arachnida; order Araneae; family Eresidae; genus Stegodyphus; species Stegodyphus dumicola. The sequence goes on from NC_140776.1 coordinate 46,460,085, forward strand.
GGATATCACAGAACAAAAGTGAAATTTTCCAATTAACGGATTTTGTAAAGAAATGTGGAGAAGTAGCAATATATGAAGATGATATAAAAGAAGTTTTTCATTGTGATGACAATGCTTCTCAATCACCAGTCAATTAATGAATGGCAAAATCTGTAGTATGGTTCTAGATCCAGAAAATACCACTACCGATAGTGAAGAAAGTGACAGAGAAGTTACTGCAAATGGGAAAATTTTGATTGACAAGTTAGTTCGAATTCTCGAAACAGCAAACATCAGTTACAGGACTTCAACAATGTAACTACACAAGAGATTATGTCTGTCTACAGAATTAAAGAGAAAAGTATTAGCACAAAAAAGAAACAACTTAAACAACTTACATTGAAAGAAGTGTTTAATAAGGTAAACAAATAAATATTAAGCTTTTTTTTTTTTTTTGTAAATTTTGATACTCTTTAGATAAAAAATACTTCATTATTTCATAAATCAAGATTTCATATTTTTTATTTTATAATTTCTACGTGCCATCTTACTAGATTTAAACTGATGATCTAATATCCGGAAAAATCCCAAATTCGGAATCGCCAAAGTCCCGACGAGTCTGGATTTCGGACTTTGTACTGTAGTCAATGGGATAATATATAAGTACAATTCATTTTCAGATTGCTGCATCAACATATGATAATCATTTAGCTAGATAACTCTAAAAAATTAATACAGATTCTTCAAATGACATTTACTATACCCATTTCATCAGACTTTTAAAAGAATTAATTTACTTTACGAAAATGATCATGCTGATCACTGTAAAATTTTTCAGAAAACTTGAAGTGCTCAGAAGAATAATTTACACTGAATATATATATCTTGCAGGTGACATGACCTGTATGTCTTTATTGGCCAACAGAAAATGTTGATTTTTTTTTTTTTTTTTTTCATCTTGTATGGCAAATAAAACTAATGAAATTTCGACAGAATCACAAAGTACTATTTAGGAAAGATGTCACGAGTTCTTAAAAAGTAAGTGCAGTGAACTTTTTCAGTGCATTCCTCCAAATTACACATCATTAAAAGCAACTCAGAACTTTTCCACTCAGTAAGTATCTCAGTCACATCTTTTTTTTTTTCTGAACATCTCTTAGAATTTTCAGATGAATCTAGATTATACGCATAACTGAAAGTTAGAAGAGAAAACTATTCAACATTGACTGGAATGATATTTATTTTTCTGAGATCACAAATGATGGCTCATTATTTTGGAGGTGAACCTTTAAAATTAAAGATGCTCCACCCAATCTTGTTTTAAAAGATATAACAGCATTTACTTTGAAACTGTACAGTTTGCCAGTGAGCAATGCAACTGCAGAAAGGATATTTTCAAGTATCACTTTGACCAAAAAACAAACTTTGAAACAGAATGTGTTTGGAACTCCTACATTCTATAATTTGAATAAAGATGTCATTGCATAAAAGAAATCTGCTACGTCGATTTTGTACTTTTATCACTCATGCTTACATATACCTCATATATTTATAAAACGAAAGAAATGAGGATAACAGATCAAGAAAATGAACAGGATAATTAAAAGCTATCAAACTATTCCTTTCAATAACTGTATAATAAAAAATGCACATACTTATAAGTTTCCTTTTTTCTTTTTAAACAATATATTAATTAGGCAATGATAATTGTTCTGTAATATATATTAGTTCAAGTACTAGTTGATTTATCTTAAAATGAAGAAAAATTTCATCAGATTAATTTCTGATAAAATCAGATTTTGCCCAGTGCATACAGTTACTGGATGGAAATCACCCCTCGAATGAATGCAATTTTGTACAATGAAAATGTATTACTTAACGATAAACTGTAAGATAAATAACATCTTTTTTAAAAGCCATAGGTGTAGAAAGACAGATATTTGTTACATGGATGAATTTGTAGTAAAAATTGAGTTTTTCATTTCGAATTCTATGTTCCATGTATGCGAAGTAGCTGAGTATGTGAGATAATAGTCATAACCGAATGGCTTTCAACCATTTCACGTCTAAAGGACTGTTTTTCAATTACATTGTGGTCGCTGCTTTTTGGTTAATTTTCTAATGACATATAAACAATAATTGTTTTTATTTGAGACTTATGAATAAAATATCGCAAACTAGACTGCAGAAAATTCTTCAGAATGAAGTTAAATAATACTGAAAAATACATTATTGATGCACTTCTGGGTTTTATATGTAGTAGTATTAACTACTACTATAATCCTTAAATTATTATATATCTATGTATAGGTATATATAAATGGAACCAAATATACAACAAGGTATAAAATATCAAAGAAAAATATCTTTATTATAAATTGTTCATTACCATACGTATATTTACGTAATATCACTATAAATAGTTAGTTAGGTTTCGTAGATATATAACTTATTTTTATATTTTGTACTTTTTCTATTAGATTCAGTATTGTATACGGATCTGAAGTTTAATTTATTCTCTTTTTGGGTTACGACTTTAAGTGAGAAAGAATTGTTAGGGCCTTCATAGGGATAACATTATATACAATCAGTTAGGATCCGACTTTTACTTTCTTTCAATCATTATACATATTGAAATACTACTTGATAAGTATACATAAAATATAGCAGTTTTTTAAGCTACTTATTTATATATCTATTGTTTGGTCTGGTTTGTTTGATTATAGCAAAGCATTCAACGGTTATTTGCCTAAGGGTAAGGGTGCCTCGTGGAGAACTTTCTAGGCAAAACTGACTCTTATGCACATTACACGTGGGGAAAACCTCGTAAACGTCAATACAGCCATCCCCGTGGATCCGGATTCCAACCCCGGATCAACCTGCCAGAGTTCAACGACTTTACAGCTCAGCCGCTAGTGAGCCACACACACACACACACATCCACACATATACATTACATAGTATTTACATGTCATTTATAAAGTATAATTGAGTGCAATTTAATCATAAAGAGTTAGAAAATATTCTACAGAATTACTTCACTTCGTAGACTTTTTGTTAAGCTTCACCATATTTCTTAAAGAGAGTCTCAATGCTAGTTCCATTTCCGAGCTGTTTATGTACCTTATTTTTCATGCTTTGAATTATATTTAGAAAATTATTTCACTTGGTTATAGCTGAAAATGCACTTTTTTTATTGAAGAATTTGTAAGGATCTTAAGTTTTACTAACGTTTATTTTATTTTAAATCTTTACTATCACTTCTTATTTTCTACTTCCGGCCAGAATTATAAGCGTGAAGGTTTTTATGCAAAGTTTGTCTGGCGAACGCCAAGTATTTAAGTGTGGCCTTTTTGCCAAGCGAGAGAGAGGAAGCAGTAAGTCAACGCAGGCCGCTTACCTTAGAAGTTACGCAGTTGCTGTTCGCCTTCCAGGCCAGAGGTTTTAATCCTCTTGATAAATTAAATGTATTGTAGTGTTCACAGTCTCTGTGCTACATACGCTTCCTGTTATTATAAGGCCAATCTTCCACGTGTATTATTCTAAAGTTAAATTAGAGTTAAGTTTTATTTTTTAGAATTTTACGTTAGACCCCGAGTGGTGGGTCAGTGTATTCCGAAGTACGGAAGTTATTGTATATAGAGAAAAATAAAGGGTTTTGTATACCCTTCGTCTGTATCCTGTCTACTTACCACAATTAGTGAACATAGCTTTAGTAAGCTCTCTGTTCCGAGTCAGGTCCGTGTATGTTCCCGAAGAAGGTTAGAAGGAACATTGAACCTGATAGTGGCGCCCAACGAAGAAGAATAACCATGGCCGAGTTTCAAGAAGAACCTGTGCTGCCTGCAGAAACGGCTCAGAATCCAGAAATGCCAGCTGCCGCCCTGGAAGGATTCGGTTACATCGTCCAGACCATGTGCGCTTCGATGAAACCAGAAACAACGTTTAACGGAAACTCACCGGTAACCAGTTTTTTGGAAAAATTGGATGACCACTTCAAGCTCTACCACGAGTGCACGAGTTTCAAAAAGTTACCTTAGCTACCAGCGCTTTGAGGGGCCAAGCGCTTAACTGGTTCAAATGTATCGGCAGAAGTCTCTTGGGTCAAGCAGGAAGTCCCACCTATACTTACGAAAATTTCAAGACTGCCCTACTAAAAGCCTTCCCTGTTGTAAGGGATCGTGCGAAATTAGAAACGGAACTTTTTAGTATATATCAACAAAGAATCGAAAACCTCTCAAGCTTTATTTTAAGAAAAATTCACGTTTTCAAGCTCTTGTATGGAAACCGTCCGGATCCTGAAATAATTCAAGTGATTTTGCCGAGGTTACTACCCCAAGTGCAAGACTTTATTGAATTAAGAAATCCGAATACACTGGAAAAGTTATTTGAGCTAGCAATCCAGTTTGAAAGTAAAAGAACGGCGGACGTCGAAAGAAGACGCCAATATCAACAGCAAAACCAATTTGGTACGCCAAGACTACAGCGAACTCAAGCATACGGCTACGGAGAAAAAGCGAATCAGTGGGCAAGGAAACCCGAGCATTCAAAAACAGCCGTCGAACGTCGACAGTTCAATAGCAACCCAGGAACAAAGTCTCAAGGCCAGGGGAAAAAGAAGGAAAGCACGGAAAGGAAAAATAATTTAAACTAAAACGGATTTCTGCTGACGACAGGGTGCGGAAATCCGAAGGCCACGAAAACCCCTCTTCCTACAAGTTAAATACAGTAATGGTGAAAAATTTGACTCTTCCGAAGATTGAAGTCTTGGTGAATAATATCCCGGCCACCGCACTCCTGGATACCGGCGCGCAGTGTTCCTGTGTGGCAGAAGTCTTTTTTAGAAAGTATTTTCGCAAATACCGCATATATAATGCGGATAATACAACAGTATTAGCGGCGCAAGGAGAACAATGTAAGTGCGTAGGTAAAGTACCTTTGTATATCCGTATCAAGGACGAACAAGTAAAGGTGATGTTTTTTATAGTAAAGAATTTGCAAGCACATTTGATCTTAGGAATAGACTTTCTTTCAGGCGCACAAGCTACACTGGATTTTAATGAAGCGTCCCTTAAGCTGACAATGAAACCAGTGCGTGTAGAAAAGGTTGAACCGCCAAGGTTAAATCTTGACCACCTGCCTAATGACGAGCAAGATAGAATCCGACAAGTGGTAAGTGAATTTGCTTCGTTATTTAGTGATATTCCAGGATTTACTCAGGTTACTAACCATAGTATTGACACCGGAGATGCATTGCCAGTTCGTCAAAAACCATACCGGTATGATAAGAATAAGGAAAAAATTATAGAATGGCATATTACCGATATGCTACGTAAAAAGATCATAACGCCCATCTCAAGTAGTTATGCTAGCCCGGTGGTTTTATGTAAGAAAAATAATGATTATCCTTTGGAGCATCCAAAAAGGTGGAGATTCGCTATTGATTACCGTAAATTAAATTCCATAACGAAATATCCGGTATATCCGTTACCGATCATAGAAGAAATTTTAAGGAACATAAAATCAACCAAATTTATGACGACTTTAGACTTAACGACTGGTTATTTTCAAATAGGGGTGAGGCCTGAGGACGTGCCTAAGACTGCTTTTATAACCAAGTCTGGCACTTATGCATTTTTGCGTATGCCGTTTGGCCTTTCAGGGGCCCCGGCAACATTTCAGCGATGCATGGACATTGTGTTAAGACCTGTTCTTGGAAAGTCCACATTTATCTATTTAGACGATATCATTATTACTAGTGATAATCTCGACCAACATATACAGGATTTAAGACAGGTGTTTTCTTTATTAAATGAGGCCGGTCTAAAAGTTAATGTCGAAAAGTGCAAATTTGCAGCCCCTGAATTAAAATATTTAGGTTACAAAATATCGCAAAAAGGGATCGAGACAGATGAATCAAAAATAATCGCTGTACAAAAGTATCCGACTCCAAACACGGCAAAGAAGCTCTCTTCTTTTCTAGGACTTTGTTCATATTATAGGTCCTTTATAAAAGATTTTGCGGCTATCGCTGAGCCATTGTTAAAATTAAAAAGGAAAAAGGCAAGATTCTCGTGGACGGCCGAAGCCAATAGTGCTTTCGAAAAATTAAAACAAGCATTAACGCAAGCCCCTGTGTTAAAATTTCCTGAAAAGGATGAAAATTTAGAAATTTCCGCGGATGCTTCGGATTATGCGGTAGGAGCGGTACTTTCGCAAAATCAGCAGCCCGTGGCATTTTTTAGTCGAACTTTAAATCAAACACAAAGAAACTATTCCGCGACCGAGAGAGAGGCACTTGCAGTTCTGTTAGCAGTGCAAAAGTTCCGAGTCTATTTTGGAAAGGCGCCGATAACAGTATACTCTGATCATACGGCGGTAACTAGATTGTACTCAGGAAAAAATTTATCCCCAAGGTTAATAAGATGGGCACTCAAGCTGCAAGAATATAATCTGGTAATCAAGCATACCCCCGGAAAGGAAAATATCGTAGCAGATGCCCTATCACGAATTAAATTAGACGAACATGGTAATACCGTAAAAGTTCCAATGCTTACAGCGTGTACAATAAATTCCCGAGAAACTGTAATAACCGAACTGGGTAAGGATCCTGAGTTTGGAAGTATTTATGAGTATTTGAAGGATCCTGAAAATTTTAGCCACCAAGATATTGTGGCGATAAGAAATAGAGCGGCCCATTACGAACTAATAGATGGTCTATTATTCTACACAAAAACTACGAATTCCAACAACGAATTTCGACCTGTTATCCCAGCTAGTCTTAGATTAAATATCCTGCATGAGCTCCATGACAGCCCTTTATCTTCTCATGCTGGTATTCGAAAAACTATCCAACGCGTACGCGAGGCAGTCTACTTTCCTGAACTGCAAAAGTTAACAAGGGCGTATGTCCAGTAATGCCCAACATGTCAAGCCGTTAATTATATTAATTTCCGCCCGGCCGGGTTTCTAAATAGTATTAAATCCGAATTTCCAAATGAAATAATTGGCATCTATTTATTGGGCTATTTCCCAAAAAGGCAGTTAAATAAAAGTCGCTATCTCCTTGTTATGGTTGATCATTTTAGTAAATGGACCGAAATTGTTCCCTTAAAACGAGCCTCCGCGAAATTGGTTACCGATTCTATTTTAAATAAATATATTTTAAAATACGGGGCGCCCCTAAAAGTTATATCGGATAATGGTCCTCAATTTGTAAGTAATATATTTGAAGACATGTGCCAAAAACTGGGCATACGTCATTTAAAAATGGTCCCGTATCGGCCGCAATCAAATATAGCGGAACGGGTCAACAGAAATATAGTGAAAATTATCCGTAGTTATGTTAAAATTTTTCATAAAAGCTGGGATAACTATGTTAATGAATTTGCTTTCGCCCTTAGGACCGCAAAACATGATACAACGGGCAAAACTCCTGCTGAGTTATTTCTAGGCAGAAAGATTATAACACCGTTAGATAAACTATTTTATGTGCAACAAAGAGCCCCAGAATTTAAAATTGGTGATATAGAAAAACTAATAAAAGAAGCAAAAAAGAATACGGAAGTAGCACAAAGAAAACAGAAATTATATTATGATTTGAAACGATGGGGAGTAACTTATAAAGTAGGGGATGAAGTTTTAAAAATTAAGCATTCACTTTCTTCAGCACCAGAAGATAAAACTGCCAAATTTTTTCCACGATTTGAAGGACCATATGTTATAGAAAAAATAACTCACGCTGTTGTAGGGTTAAAAGCCAGAAATGGTGAAACCTGTTCCGCAAACATTGATCAAATCAAGCCCTACTTCGATCGTAATAAAATGCAAATCTTTTCAGATCTTTTGCAGGATCCAGCACGGCAGACACCGCAGGTACAAGTTCCAGAGGTGACAAAACGACAAGTACAAGGGCAAGCCAATGAGAGACAGAAGCAAGTGAAAAGAAAATTGCCCCGCGGAAAAATTGAAAGTAACAAGAAAAAGAAGCCGTTCCACCGTCCAGAAAACAGAGTTCACGAACACCCCCAGAATGAAGAAGGGAGAAGGACGACGTATTTGAAGAGGACCAGGAGAAATGACGGCAACTATAACCCGGCTTTAAAACGGAAGATCTACTCATCCGACAGAACTCTCCGCAGCAAAAGTCGCCGAACTGCGGAAGGGCCATCAGCGGCGGAGGAAAAAGTACAAGAAAAATTTGAACGGCCAACAACGAGGTCCAAGCAGGATCACGACAGAAGTTTCCCGGTTCCGCCCAGACCAGCTGCCATCGAACGGCAAAGACCACAAGCAGAGGAGAAAAGGAAAGTATTCAAAGGTGGCCGTACTGGTGAAAAAAAGAAGCTTCCAGAGGAAAGCACTGAAGGGCGAGCCCGTACAAGAAGGAGGATAAACCAAGCTACTATCTGCAGTACCTTTAAAGACTGGGCCCAGAAAAGGATGTCCGAATATTACAAAGATAAGTAAAATTTTATGTTACTTTGCAAAGTTAAGTTAATCTTTCATTCTTACTGCAAGTGGCAGGTTTCAAGAAGTTTTACCTCATGCGAGGTCTACCTTTATCGCCAAAAGGGCGAGAAATGAGTTGTGACCGATTTTCGTATTATGTTTTTAAATTACTCGTGCGTAAAACTAAAGTTGATGTATAATAGCGTTGTGTAAAGACTTAAATATTGTAAAAAGTTATTCTATAAATTTTATTTAAAACATTCTAGCAAGAAAGAAGTTTTAGTCTGAAAGACTTTTTGAAATGTAGTGTTATTTCAATGTAGAAAGAATTGGCACTTGCTTTGAAAAGAATAGAAGTTAACAATGTACTACTAATGTATGTTTTCAAATGTGTAAAATTAACGGCATGTTGATATGTTCTTATATACATGTGAACTGTTATTTTAAATGTTAAGAAATACTGTGATATGGTAAAAGTGAAAGTAATGTTAAAAATTTGTTATTCGTGTGACTGTAAAGATTAAATCATGGCGAATATGTGGTAAAGGTTGAATGATGTAGTTAGGCTCTCTGACGCTACACTTTAGAGTTAGCCACTTTTAGAATAGTACCTCAGGGTTTAGAGTTGAAAGTAGGGAGTGTTAAGAGGTCTCGTTATGTTGAATTTTAACACGTTAGTGTTTTGATTGTAGGAGGAAGTGTGGCACACGTAGACAGAAACACATTCGTGTTTGGTGTTCTTTTACAACACATGTCAGAGAGCACGGGGAGAGATAATTAAAATAGTCATGAATGAAATAAGAATGTTAAGAGAAGTATATTGTATATGTTACTTGCCATGTCATTGTGTAACATTTCATTAAACTAGTTTTCCTTCCAGATCTCTGGAAGTAACCAGAATTGAATAAAGCTCCTGTTTAGATGCAGTACAGATGAAAAAAAGATTGTTGTATATCCTGGGAGCTGCTATTGTAACAAATTTCTTTCTTTTAAATTGTCTAGTTTCTAACGAAGTTATGTTTGTAAAAGGTTGGCCTCGCGTTAGATTCTAGAGCTAAAAGTTTTCAACGAGGTCGTTTTAGACCTCAGTTTCAAACTAATTAACTCTGGCGGGAAGTATGTAAGGATCTTAAGTTTTACTAACGTTTATTTTATTTTAAATCTTTACTATCACTTCTTATTTTCTACTTCCGGCCAGAATTATAAGCGTGAAGGTTTTTATGCAAAGTTTGTCTGGCGAACGCCAAGTATTTAAGTGTGGCCTTTTTGCCAAGCGAGAGAGAGGAAGCAGTAAGTCAACGCAGGCCGCTTACCTTAGAAGTTACGCAGTTGCTGTTCGCCTTCCAGGCCAGAGGTTTTAATCCTCTTGATAAATTAAATGTATTGTAGTGTTCACAGTCTCTGTGCTACATACGCTTCCTGTTATTATAAGGCCAATCTTCCACGTGTATTATTCTAAAGTTAAATTAGAGTTAAGTTTTATTTTTTAGAATTTTACGTTAGACCCCGAGTGGTGGGTCAGTGTATTCCGAAGTACGGATGTTATAGTATATAGAGAAAAATAAAGGGTTTTGTATACCCTTCGTCTGTATCCTGTCTACTTACCACAATTAGTGAACATAGCTTTAGTAAGCTCTCTGTTCCGAGTCAGGTCCGTGTATGTTCCCGAAGAAGGTTAGAAGGAATATTGAACCTGATAAATTTAAGGGTAAGAAGAGAATTATGCCCTTTTCTAATTATTCTTGAAGCATTTAAATTTTTTTTTTAAAAAGCGCACATTAATACGGATCACTGAACTAAAGTGCTCGATACAGGACAGATTAATTAGCTACTAAATTTTGATTTTCGTTGAGTAAAAATGAATTCATCTGCATTCTATAAGAAAGTAAATATTCAAAAAATGTTTTTTTTTCCCCTATTCTCGCAGTAATAATATTTTTCTTAAATATTCAGCTAATTCATATTCAAATATTCCAATCCATTACAATAAGTAATAAATCGATACAGTAAATAAATTTCCCTATTGCATACATTAGAAATACTTATTCTCGTAATAACAGGTAAGTATGTGTTATTCTCTTCGTAATTTTCAGTATATATATTTATATTTATAATTAATCTTCGAAATCTTTTGAAAGCAGCATCAAACAGCTGTCAAAATTATTATTTAGAAATGCGCTTATAATGGTTTTTATATTTACGAAAGATACTTCCCGTTTACTCAGGCTCACTGTATTCAAGTCGATAGAACCAATTGAATGGAAAGATCGATTTGTTAATTCATTTCCAAGTTTCAAATCTGATGAATGGACTTGCGAATAAAATAGCACATTAAAATACAGTCACTGAACTACAGTGAGCAATGAAAATTTTAACAAAGGTTTCGTACTTTATCTTATGAAAACAAAATATCAGAATCTAATTAAATGTTTCACTTATTAGAAAAATAGAAAATATAAATATTTGTGAATAAAAGAAATTATCTTTAAAAAAATAAAATTTAAATGAAAAAAATAAAAGAATTACAAAATATTCCAGAAATTACATAAAATAGCGAATAAACTTATTCTGCACAAGCTCGCTAAATGTGAAACAGATTGTACAGTCAGAAAGCTCGCCTTGTCACAGAAATATACTGTTCATCGGGTTTGAAGGTTATTCAGACTAACATGCGAAGTTCAGTGAGTAACTTGTATTTTCCTTTGAATGTATAAACTAGCCAAAAAAATTTAGCACTTGACAATTAGATGCAAATTTAACAGATGGATTGAAGGAACCCTACTGCAACGTACCACTTTGTGTAAGCATTTCCGTGGATTTCCTTAAGGTATGTAAATATGAGCCCATTTTCCTTAGAAAATTCTCCATGAAATCATGCCTAGCCAACCCTCATATGTTTTTCCATATTCAACACAAAATCATTCTTAAGATGATTAATTAATTAATTTTATGGTAGATGATACGAAGCTGTTCAAAAACTAGGATGCTTTCCGTAAACAATTAGTATTAATAAGCGCTGTTCAACTGGAATTGGGTTGGATTATTTGTTTATAGCAGTGCTTTTCATCCGACATACATGTATGTATTGCTCAGAGGGGTGGAAGGAAATTCCTGAACAAAAACAATGTAATAATGAAATGTTAAAGAACAAATAAATATAACTTTTCGTATCTTATGTAATTTGTCTCCATTCTGATACCATGTGCATCATTTATTTCTGATATACTGGTACTGAATGAGACCTAAAAACACTTTTTTTAAAATATATCTCCCCTTATGATCCCTGACACAGCCGTTTACTTTCCGCTTCCGTAATTAACGTCAGTCTCCTGCTCTTGACCGCATTTGCCAAGCCACCACTGGATGAAGATGATTTTGCTCCTTCCCAATGTCTGACAGGTACAAATTATCTCATCTTTCTTCAGTAAGTATTGCTGCAGCTATTATATGATGAACATGTATCTGCTGTAATGAATTCTGCCGTATAGTTTCAGCATTATGAGCCCTCCCTCACCTTTTAGCCTTGAAGAGTGTCTCCATATGAATGCTACGTATCCTCAACATTGGATTAGCAAGAGTGGTACATTGCACTGGCCTGCAAGATCATCAGACCTCACTTGCACTGACTATTTCCTCTTAGGGGTATGTCAAGACAAGAATGTACAAAACTCTGTTAACAATGCTAAGGAACTTGTTGCATGCATCGTGGCAGCTGCTAGAGAAATTGGGACACACCCAGTATTTTCCAGAACATCAGATCATTCATGCACCAGAGATGCGAGGCTGCATCAAGGTCTGAAGTCGTAATTTCGATGACCTTTGATGATGATCTTTGTCTGAATTTGTTCTTATTTCTTGGTTACTGCTGTACTAAGCATAATAAACACGCTTCCTCACTCTGTTCATATCCTTCTTTTCTTGCATTTTGTTACTGATTCTATTTTAAATAAATATATTTTAAAATACGGGGCGCCCCTAAAAGTTATATCGGATAATGGTCCTCAATTTGTAAGTAATATATTTGAAGACATGTGCCAAAAACTGGGCATACGTCATTTAAAAATGGTCCCGTATCGGCCGCAATCAAATATAGCGGAACGGGTCAACAGAAATATAGTGAAAATTATCCGTAGTTATGTTAAAAATTTTCATAAAAGCTGGGATAACTATGTCAATGAATTTGCTTTCGCCCTTAGGACCGCAAAACATGATACAACGGGCAAAACTCCTGCTGAGTTATTTCTAGGCAGAAAGATTATAACACCGTTAGATAAACTATTTTATGTGCAACAAAGAGCCCCAGAATTTAAAATTGGTGATATAGAAAAACTAATAAAAGAAGCAAAAAAGAATACGGAAGTAGCACAAAGAAAACAGAAATTATATTATGATTTGAAACGATGGGGAGTAACTTATAAAGTAGGGGATGAAGTTTTAAAAATTAAGCATTCACTTTCTTCAGCACCAGAAGATAAAACTGCCAAATTTTTTCCACGATTTGAAGGACCATATGTTATAGAAAAAATAACTCACGCTGTTGTAGGGTTAAAAGCCAGAAATGGTGAAACCTGTTCCGCAAACATTGATCAAATCAAGCCCTACTTCGATCGTAATAAAATGCAAATCTTTTCAGATCTTTTGCAGGATCCAGCACGGCAGACACCGCAGGTACAAGTTCCAGAGGTGACAAAACGACAAGTACAAGGGCAAGCCAATGAGAGACAGAAGCAAGTGAAAAGAAAATTGCCCCGCGGAAAAATTGAAAGTAACAAGAAAAAGAAGCCGTTCCACCGTCCAGAAAACAGAGTTCACGAACACCCCCAGAATGAAGAAGGGAGAAGGACGACGTATTTGAAGAGGACCAGGAGAAATGACGGCAACTATAACCCGGCTTTAAAACGGAAGATCTACTCATCCGACAGAACTCTCCGCAGCAAAAGTCGCCGAACTGCGGAAGGGCCATCAGCGGCGGAGGAAAAAGTACAAGAAAAATTTGAACGGCCAACAACGAGGTCCAAGCAGGATCACGACAGAAGTTTCCCGGTTCCGCCCAGACCAGCTGCCATCGAACGGCAAAGACCACAAGCAGAGGAGAAAAGGAAAGTATTCAAAGGTGGCCGTACTGGTGAAAAAAAGAAGCTTCCAGAGGAAAGCACTGAAGGGCGAGCCCGTACAAGAAGGAGGATAAACCAAGCTACTATCTGCAGTACCTTTAAAGACTGGGCCCAGAAAAGGATGTCCGAATATTACAAAGATAAGTAAAATTTTATGTTACTTTGCAAAGTTAAGTTAATCTTTCATTCTTACTGCAAGTGGCAGGTTTCAAGAAGTTTTACCTCATGCGAGGTCTACCTTTATCGCCAAAAGGGCGAGAAATGAGTTGTGACCGATTTTCGTATTATGTTTTTAAATTACTCGTGCGTAAAACTAAAGTTGATGTATAATAGCGTTGTGTAAAGACTTAAATATTGTAAAAAGTTATTCTATAAATTTTATTTAAAACATTCTAGCAAGAAAGAAGTTTTAGTCTGAAAGACTTTTTGAAATGTAGTGTTATTTCAATGTAGAAAGAATTGGCACTTGCTTTGAAAAGAATAGAAGTTAACAATGTACTACTAATGTATGTTTTCAAATGTGTAAAATTAACGGCATGTTGATATGTTCTTATATACATGTGAACTGTTATTTTAAATGTTAAGAAATACTGTGATATGGTAAAAGTGAAAGTAATGTTAAAAATTTGTTATTCGTGTGACTGTAAAGATTAAATCATGGCGAATATGTGGTAAAGGTTGAATGATGTAGTTAGGCTCTCTGACGCTACACTTTAGAGTTAGCCACTTTTAGAATAGTACCTCAGGGTTTAGAGTTGAAAGTAGGGAGTGTTAAGAGGTCTCGTTATGTTGAATTTTAACACGTTAGTGTTTTGATTGTAGGAGGAAGTGTGGCACACGTAGACAGAAACACATTCGTGTTTGGTGTTCTTTTACAACACATGTCAGAGAGCACGGGGAGAGATAATTAAAATAGTCATGAATGAAATAAGAATGTTAAGAGAAGTATATTGTATATGTTACTTGCCATGTCATTGTGTAACATTTCATTAAACTAGTTTTCCTTCCAGATCTCTGGAAGTAACCAGAATTGAATAAAGCTCCTGTTTAGATGCAGTACAGATGAAAAAAAGATTGTTGTATATCCTGGGAGCTGCTATTGTAACAAATTTCTTTCTTTTAAATTGTCTAGTTTCTAACGAAGTTATGTTTGTAAAAGGTTGGCCTCGCGTTAGATTCTAGAGCTAAAAGTTTTCAACGAGGTCGTTTTAGACCTCAGTTTCAAACTAATTAACTCTGGCGGGAAGTATGTAAGGATCTTAAGTTTTACTAACGTTTATTTTATTTTAAATCTTTACTATCACTTCTTATTTTCTACTTCCGGCCAGAATTATAAGCGTGAAGGTTTTTATGCAAAGTTTGTCTGGCGAACGCCAAGTATTTAAGTGTGGCCTTTTTGCCAAGCGAGAGAGAGGAAGCAGTAAGTCAACGCAGGCCGCTTACCTTAGAAGTTACGCAGTTGCTGTTCGCCTTCCAGGCCAGAGGTTTTAATCCTCTTGATAAATTAAATGTATTGTAGTGTTCACAGTCTCTGTGCTACATACGCTTCCTGTTATTATAAGGCCAATCTTCCACGTGTATTATTCTAAAGTTAAATTAGAGTTAAGTTTTATTTTTTAGAATTTTACGTTAGACCCCGAGTGGTGGGTCAGTGTATTCCGAAGTACGGATGTTATAGTATATAGAGAAAAATAAAGGGTTTTGTATACCCTTCGTCTGTATCCTGTCTACTTACCACAATTAGTGAACATAGCTTTAGTAAGCTCTCTGTTCCGAGTCAGGTCCGTGTATGTTCCCGAAGAAGGTTAGAAGGAATATTGAACCTGATAAATTTAAGGGTAAGAAGAGAATTATGCCCTTTTCTAATTATTCTTGAAGCATTTAAATTTTTTTTTTAAAAAGCGCACATTAATACGGATCACTGAACTAAAGTGCTCGATACAGGACAGATTAATTAGCTACTAAATTTTGATTTTCGTTGAGTAAAAATGAATTCATCTGCATTCTATAAGAAAGTAAATATTCAAAAAATGTTTTTTTTTCCCCTATTCTCGCAGTAATAATATTTTTCTTAAATATTCAGCTAATTCATATTCAAATATTCCAATCCATTACAATAAGTAATAAATCGATACAGTAAATAAATTTCCCTATTGCATACATTAGAAATACTTATTCTCGTAATAACAGGTAAGTATGTGTTATTCTCTTCGTAATTTTCAGTATATATATTTATATTTATAATTAATCTTCGAAATCTTTTGAAAGCAGCATCAAACAGCTGTCAAAATTATTATTTAGAAATGCGCTTATAATGGTTTTTATATTTACGAAAGATACTTCCCGTTTACTCAGGCTCACTGTATTCAAGTCGATAGAACCAATTGAATGGAAAGATCGATTTGTTAATTCATTTCCAAGTTTCAAATCTGATGAATGGACTTGCGAATAAAATAGCACATTAAAATACAGTCACTGAACTACAGTGAGCAATGAAAATTTTAACAAAGGTTTCGTACTTTATCTTATGAAAACAAAATATCAGAATCTAATTAAATGTTTCACTTATTAGAAAAATAGAAAATATAAATATTTGTGAATAAAAGAAATTATCTTTAAAAAAATAAAATTTAAATGAAAAAAATAAAAGAATTACAAAATATTCCAGAAATTACATAAAATAGCGAATAAACTTATTCTGCACAAGCTCGCTAAATGTGAAACAGATTGTACAGTCAGAAAGCTCGCCTTGTCACAGAAATATACTGTTCATCGGGTTTGAAGGTTATTCAGACTAACATGCGAAGTTCAGTGAGTAACTTGTATTTTCCTTTGAATGTATAAACTAGCCAAAAAAATTTAGCACTTGACAATTAGATGCAAATTTAACAGATGGATTGAAGGAACCCTACTGCAACGTACCACTTTGTGTAAGCATTTCCGTGGATTTCCTTAAGGTATGTAAATATGAGCCCATTTTCCTTAGAAAATTCTCCATGAAATCATGCCTAGCCAACCCTCATATGTTTTTCCATATTCAACACAAAATCATTCTTAAGATGATTAATTAATTAATTTTATGGTAGATGATACGAAGCTGTTCAAAAACTAGGATGCTTTCCGTAAACAATTAGTATTAATAAGCGCTGTTCAACTGGAATTGGGTTGGATTATTTGTTTATAGCAGTGCTTTTCATCCGACATACATGTATGTATTGCTCAGAGGGGTGGAAGGAAATTCCTGAACAAAAACAATGTAATA
Organism: Stegodyphus dumicola; assembly: GCF_044657685.1. Taxonomy (NCBI): domain Eukaryota; kingdom Metazoa; phylum Arthropoda; class Arachnida; order Araneae; family Eresidae; genus Stegodyphus; species Stegodyphus dumicola. The sequence goes on from NC_140776.1 coordinate 46,476,891, forward strand.
ATGAAATGTTAAAGAACAAATAAATATAACTTTTCGTATCTTATGTAATTTGTCTCCATTCTGATACCATGTGCATCATTTATTTCTGATATACTGGTACTGAATGAGACCTAAAAACACTTTTTTTAAAATATATCTCCCCTTATGATCCCTGACACAGCCGTTTACTTTCCGCTTCCGTAATTAACGTCAGTCTCCTGCTCTTGACCGCATTTGCCAAGCCACCACTGGATGAAGATGATTTTGCTCCTTCCCAATGTCTGACAGGTACAAATTATCTCATCTTTCTTCAGTAAGTATTGCTGCAGCTATTATATGATGAACATGTATCTGCTGTAATGAATTCTGCCGTATAGTTTCAGCATTATGAGCCCTCCCTCACCTTTTAGCCTTGAAGAGTGTCTCCATATGAATGCTACGTATCCTCAACATTGGATTAGCAAGAGTGGTACATTGCACTGGCCTGCAAGATCATCAGACCTCACTTGCACTGACTATTTCCTCTTAGGGGTATGTCAAGACAAGAATGTACAAAACTCTGTTAACAATGCTAAGGAACTTGTTGCATGCATCGTGGCAGCTGCTAGAGAAATTGGGACACACCCAGTATTTTCCAGAACATCAGATCATTCATGCACCAGAGATGCGAGGCTGCATCAAGGTCTGAAGTCGTAATTTCGATGACCTTTGATGATGATCTTTGTCTGCTTTTGTTCTTATTTCTTGGTTACTGCTGTACTAAGCATAATAAACACGCTTCCTCACTCTGTTCATATCCTTCTTTTCTTGTATTTTGTGTTGTCACTATTATGCCAATTAAGCATTTCCTACCATGCACTGTTCTGGGATTTTCCATCGTCTAGAAAGTTCGTCTAGGAAGTCATCGTCCTCTCTCTCTCGAAAGTTTGTAACCATTGTGCACCTTGTATACATATATATATTATTAAGAAGTATATATAATTTCAAAAATTAAAACTAAAAATATTGTAAAAGAAGCAATGTGCACTTGAGTTGTGTGTTTTTGTTTAAAGAGAGATTTATATAAATATATTTGAACTCATGGAGCAAAAAGTGTATTCTATTATTGATAGATAAGACAACTCCATAAAAACAATAGTAATACATTGAAAAATTTGCAAAAGAGTGTAAAACAGAATTACGCACCTTAATAATGATATTAATAATTTTATTGCTCAAAATTTTTGTTTTTAAGTCAGTTTTTTTGCACTTTCCCATTTCTATGATGATAAATCGCTTTTTGCAGCCTGAGCGCCATTAAAATAGAGAAAGAAATGAAATTCATCCTCCTGATCATAAAATTATTATATGATGATTATGAATTATTATTTGATTATTGCTAAGACATTAACAATAGAAATGATTTAAAAATAAAATCAACAACAGTTTTCTAAATAACAGCATAGAGAAATTTAACAATGAAAGAACAGAACTTTTATTAGCATTCAGGATCTGATAAAAATTAAATACGTTTACCAAGCAGAATAGAAGTTTCAAGGAAAGTCATTACCAATTAAAATAAAGCAAAAAACAATAAATTTTAAAAATGAATTGCTAACTTAAAAAATTTAGTACAAAAACATGAACAACCCAAACATGAGGCTGCAATGAACAATGGATACGGACAATTTAATTTTAAAATAAAAACCTAAATTAACTAAATTAATTAAAAAATAAAATGGATATTTAAACAATCATAAATTAGCAATATAGTTTTAAAAATTTCATTGAAACTAAAATACATAATTAAAGTAACTAAAAATTGAATTACAGTCTTTAATTTACAGAGCCAATGGAGACTGAATTTGTGATGATGTCATGAACATATAAAATTACAATATCACAAAAATCACATGATCTCCAATATCATTTGTTACTTTCTGCGACTTTTTGATTCTTCTCCTGCTACTTTAATTGAAAGATTTCTGGCAACGCTGGCAAAAATCATCATTACCTAGGCATATTTTGAGCAGTGAGTATCACTATATGAATGTGGAGCTCAATGGCATACATTTTAGCTATGAGGCTGCAGCTAACGTGGAGCAGCTATTCAAAAGAGATAAACAAATTCCAAAGTATTTTATCCTCAGCTCCATAGATAAAATACATGTTGGCAAGATTTATATTCAGGTAGTGATACATAACTTTCAAAATTTGCATGAGAAATGATGATTTATGGCAGTCAATTGCATTTCTCTGCCCATTTCAACAAAGCCATGCATTACCTCATGCTCATAAATGCTTCATTATTTCACAAACAATCATTTCATATCTTTAATTTTATAATTTCCCCATACCATCATACTAGATTTAAATAAGTAGTCTAAAATCCAGAAATTTCCAAACTCCCAAAATCAAAGTCTTGTTGATTCTAATCTCAGACTTCACAGTTGTAAATTCAAATACTTTATACAAAAACACTTACTCTCTTTAAAACAAGCTGAGGTAAAGACTTGTGAATGTGTTCCTGAAGTCTGTAACATGCCAAGGAAGGTTCATTTGCAAATATATGTAAATTCTCAGATATTTTTTCTGAAGCTGAAAATAATTTGATTTTATAATATACTTATTAATAATATAAGTTTACAACATTATATTTCCAAAATGATTTAAATAAATAAGCTTACATTTCATAAATTTTCTATGATGCTAATAATAAAGCCATAAAAGTTGATTAGATAATATAAAAATTTCAGTTACATAAGAAAAAAAATGGTTTTCCTGATAAAAAGTCCTCCAGACAAAAAGCATGCATTAAAAAAAAAAAAAAAAAAAAAAAAAAAAAAAAAAACTATGATAGTTGCTTAGGCTATAAACACTAGCTAGAGGAGGAGGGGATGAACCACCAAATTACCAAATTTAGGGGCAGCATTCTTTCCATGACACATTATTTTATAAAGCTTAGTCAGATGGATCATTGAGAAAATAACTAGATGTCAAATTTCTATACAGAATTAAATTAAGATGAAAAGAGTTTTTATTCTACATAAAGTATTCAGAGAACATTAAGTATTCAACAACAGTTACATACTTTTGGTAGTCTTTTTTTATTTTAGCAAAACTTTTGAATGCAAACTAAATTATGATTAATATCAACTCAATTATGAACACAGTAACATTAATACAAAAAGAATTCCTCTTTAAGAAAGAAGTATTTCAGAAGCTTATTTTTGTTATTGCTAGTAAAATCGAAACAGGAACATTGAAGGGCAGTACTTTTGAATTTTTGCTGTTTATTCTAAACTAGAAACTCTAGAACAAAGTTCCAAATATTTTATACTAATGTGAATTTTCCTCTCAATTGCAGTAAATGTTGTTAATTGCAAGAAGCATTTTCTAATTAAAAATCATTTAAGAAGTACTTAAGAACTACGAAAGTATAATTTGCATTTAAGAAATCTTTCTCTTCTGTTTAGATAACAGCAAAAGCAATTAAATAGGCTTCTGCAATGCCATCGATAGTTCCGCGAAGAAAAAGGACAAGAAAATAATAATATAATTTTTAAATATTGAAATTAAAATTTTTCTTCAAAATTGGACATAGAATTGATTTTTCTACTTGTATTTATTTATTGTAATTACTTATTTGTATAACAATAGGGTTGCCAAATTTAGGTAATACCCCAGGTGGCAAACTCGGGGACTGCCCCGGGTACAGACTTTTGAATGTTTTATTTATATCAAAAGAGAAGGGATTTTTAAATCACTCCAAAAACACTTGTAAAAATTTATTACGCCTGTATGTTCTTTAAAAAAGAAAAAGACTTACCTTTATAACTTTTCCTGTAAAAAGTGTAATGAATTGAAAATTTATAAATGAAAAATAGTATTTTATGCATTATGTATAAAATACAATTGCTCATAGTGCATTTTAAAGCAAATGACACTGAAAAAAAGTATGCTTAGCAATTTTATATCAGATAACCTCCCTATTTCAAATTTGTGACATTAACCGCTTTCCTTACAAATTTTTTTGAAAAAAATTGCAAAAAATCATCACATTTTTTTATTTTATTATTAAATACAACAAAATGAAACAAATCAAAATATGTGGGTTTTAAGTTGAATTTTTAATTTTTTGAAGGTGTAAAAGCATTTATTTTTAATATTAGTTTACTATCCTGAGTTATCTTGGGCAAACGAAAAAAAGTTAAATATTAATATTTGTATGATAGTTTTGAAACAAGGGACAACACAGAGTGATACCTGACATTCTACATTGGTATCTGGTCTCTTTTCTTACTGGCTTACCGCTGGAATCTCTTTCACGGGAGCGCAGAGTACACTGTCTCGTTGGATTTGATTTTTTTCCCAACCTTTTCATAATTACTATCTGAAAAATCATCGCTTTCGCTATCTTCCATCACCGTCATTATTTTATTTTTTTCCAACGCATGCACCCGTCTTTATATATTACTAATCCACAAGCCAACGTATACTATACAATAGGGAAACATGGGACCAGTCCCTCCAAAAGAACCGTGCAACCAACAAAATTTGGCAAACTGCCAATCAAAGATAAATATTTCCTTTCATTTCCTCCAGACCGAGTAAAACCGTGATAAAAGAAATCGTACTAACAAATTCTGCCTCGCCCGAGTTTTCTCGGGATAATAATTAACTGCAATATATACGAACCCGAGATAACTTGGGATAATCAGGCAAGCGGTTAATTTGAGGTTTAAAGAATTATCATTAAAATCTTATGTTATATGTTACCTCTCAAAATTTAGGCATATTTTTAAAATATGCAATTTTATGTGACAGCCAATCGTATATAGGGCATCTCAGTACCATGTTTCAGAATTTCTAACAGAGGTAGAGTGCATCATGATGACTCGGAATCATATAGAAATGCAGGGTCTGAAATGCTTTCCTGGTGCATAGATGGCTTTGCACGAAAGCTCTGAGAGTTCTTTGCAGAGAATCGGCATTTTGCATAAGAATGCAGAGTTAGTAAGATGAAAAACTACACGAACACGAAGTTAGCCAATATGCATTTGGCATAGGGGGCTGCAGATTGTAGTGGGACAGCCACACAGCATTTGTACATGGAATGAAGGGGACTCCAAGTTTGACTAAGTGAAGTACAGTGCATGCAGTTGTTTCCCATTCCAGCATTCAGAGAAAAAACAAAATGCATTTAACCGTGCGATTATGCACCTCAGACTGCTTTTCCACAACGATATTTTGAAAAAAATGTTATAGAACCCTGTTTCTTTGCTAATGTGTTGTTCACCGATGAGGCATCCTTCTCTAAGGAAGTATTCTACACACATAACGTCCATCTACGGATGATAGAGAACACTCATGCATCATGCAACACAGCACTGCATATTGCAGAGTCGGTTTTCGGTTATGTTTGGGCCAGCTTAGTGGAAATCACCCCATCAGACCTGTTGCCTTTTCGTCTAATCGGTTGTAACTACTTGATCTTTCTGCAGTACATCATGCCTCAACTTTTAGATGATGAACAAATTTCTGCATCAATGTGACAGCCAATATTTTTCTAATGTGATGTTGTCCTTGCCCATTTCAATCATAATGTTTTTATCCACCTAGATGTCAGATTTGGCCAACAATAGATCGGATGTGGTGGTCCGATGCACTAGCCTGCTCAATTACCAGACCTACCATGTCTTGATTTCTTTTTATGGAAGCATATGAAGACACTGGTTTATGACACTACCCTTCACAATGCTGAGGAGCTTGGTTGCCTGAATCGAAGTAGTTACTGGGGAGATTTAAGATATGTCTGGACTATTACAGAATATTCAGAATTCCATGCACCATAAATGTGAGGTGTTGTGATACTTCTTTAACAATTTAAAGTAAACTTCAGTGATGGACCACAGCAATAACTTTTATTTTACTCTCAAAAATGGCAACACATAAACCAAGAGAAGAAAAAGTATATAAACTTATTTAAAAAAAATAATTACATGCTTCGTGCAAGAAAATGCATGTAGCTCTCAAGCCTGCGTTTCAATATTGCCGGTAACCTGTACATTATTTATTACTCATCTATTTCAAATGCACGAGAGATTAATAACGATATTAACCATCTCAGCGTTACGGCCGGAAAATTCTGTATAGAAGGCTGCCTTCTATATTCATTATACAAGAAAATTTCTCCTAGCTTTTAGTGTATCTGATTTCAGTTTTAATATATATTGGAAGAAAAGGAATCAAGGTACAAAATGACAGAGTCATTTTTTAATTAAAGTCAAGACAATACTACTTATTCACAACATTTTGAGGAACTTTGAAATTTCAGAGCTAAACCTGTAATGCTCGGAGGGTTACAGCTGTTACAGTGTGCACTGAAATTAGTAGACAAAATGTAAACACTATATTTGACTCATGTTACTTTTGTGCATGTAAATTTATTATTAAAACAAATATTAACTTCCCTAATATCTTTTAATTTCTAATGTTTGACCCTGCATTGCTATATGATTCGGAATCACCAAGGTGCACCCTACCCCTGCTAGCAGTCCTGAAATATGATACTGAGACATCCTGTATATTGAAAAGCACAGAAAATTCTGTGCAAGTATTATGCAACTTTCATTACAATTGCTATGTATTTTTAAATAATCAGTTGCTTTTAAAACTATTGATGTGTGTTCTCTTTTTTTTTTTTTTTTTCACTAACATTAATTTAATTTTAATCACATATTATTTCACTAATATTTAATGTTTCTAGAAATGCAGAGAAATTCTAAAAATTTTGCACCCTTGCCTTTTCTAAATTCTAAAGATTTTTTTCACTCCTTAATTTTGTTGCTCGGTGTTTCTCTAAAATCTAAAAATTTTGCCTCGCCTAAACTCTGGTGCCAGTTATGGGTTTATTTGAAAAACAAATCAGTTATTATGAATTCACTAAGTGCAATGTTTTCACCTATGAGCATCATTTACAAAATCTATTTTTGCATATGGAAAGAAATTTCTGTTAAATTTCTCCTTGCTTGCTAATACACTCATCTCTTCATAGCAAAGTTAGCTAAAGTCTTTAATCACCATCAAGCATAACATCAACATGAGATCATGCTACTTTCCTCTCCACATGACTATTAACATACAACAGCTTGAGAAATGATTCATGCAGTGATGTTTAAAATCATTTTGGTTTTAAATCTCAGTAACTGAATACAAAACATATTAATGGTAATCTTATATGGTAAACTCAGACTTGCTGATAAAAACAGACCTCAGACAACTGAATTAAAAGTGTGTTGGCAAGAAGAAATTTAACTAAAATTTCAAAAAACAGATTTTGTAAATGGGAATTACTCTTATATGCACCCTCGAATCGCCCAATGCGCCGACAAATTTCTCGCCCATGCGCCACATTACTACCTAAATTTTTTGTCTACATTTCAAACTTTTAGCCTAAAATGTCTGCAAAAACGTGATTTTCGCACAGGCAAAAACCACATTTTGAACACACAATTTAAGATAAAATTCTGAAACGAAAACAAAAAATTTAGATAACAAAAACATAAAGTTTCTAACCAAAAATATTCAACAAGAATCCATGTACACAGTGATATGTTTTAACTTAAAAAAAAAAAAAAAAAAATCACAGAATTGCACAATCTATGCAGCAAAGGAATCTACGAACTACGCACACCTAGCTTAAATAAATTAACATAACAACAATAAATTTCAAAGAATACCATGTACACAGCTTTCAGTTTAAACTTAAAAAACATTTACGAATTGCATAATCTAGGCAGCAAAGGAATCTACAAACTACACACACCTTGCTTTAATAATTAACATAACAACAATAAATTTCAAGAATAGTGTGTACACAGCGTTCTATTTAAACTTTAAAAATCATCTACGAATTGCACAATCTAAGCATTGTGCACTAATCAATAAAATAAACTAAAATAACTAAAATAAATTTTAAACAATTAAAAAAAAAAACAATAACAACAGAAATTCATACTAAAAAAACAATGAACATAACATTCTACTAAATAAGAACAAGAATAAAACAAAATGCACTTACCATGAATTAATGCTTCTTCGAACAGCAGAAATACCAATTTCAAACATCACCAAAATATTTTTACCACAAATTTGTTAAAAGCATCTTTTCCCATTTCAGAAAAATGATGGAAAAACATATAAAACTCAAAATCACATTCCCGATTATAAATCGGCAACGTCGCATTAGCACGCCGCCATGTAATCTCTATTGTATTTATACGACAGCCAGACTCACTATCCACAAAATTGATACTATGTTTCACAAATAAATGTTCAAAACCTTCTTCTACTACTAAATACTTGTAGAATTTCCAACCACCTGAAAAAATAGTTGCACCAGGCACGTGTCTGAAATTTTGCCAACACGTCATAAATCAATTAATTACCACACGAACCAATTAGCAAATCCAAGTTTCCACGTAAAAAGGGTTGTCATAGAAACCAACATCACACATAAAACCATTGGAAAACAGAACACGCAATCACACCAAAAACCACCGCACAACACATATTGCCACATTTGGCAACCTTAGGGCGCATGTAAGAGTAGAGCCCTAGTTAATATTTCTTTTGCCTTTTCTCATTTTGAAGCATTACTATTTTCAAGTTTGCTAATAAATTTCCCCAAGCACAAATAAAAACACTCATGATAATGATAATTCAGTGAATTCTACAAATTCAGCATAAAATAAAAATATAAACTATACTGATCACCCTAAAATTCAATTTTTAAATAATTTTCAGATACTGATAATTTAACTTTTCAGCAATGTTTAAAATCACAATTTCAAAAGTAAATTAAAATTGACATAATTGTGCATCATGGGATTTAAATGAAAAACCTTTTTTTTAGAATCATAAGAAACACTAAATAAGGCTAATTTTTACCATTTTTGGTGTTTTTCTTTCATTGGGACCAGATTAAAAAATGCATGTATGTATGTGTATATGTGTATGTGTTTATGTATAAACAGACACACATTTCTGAATTCGGTCTGATAACAGAAAAGTATCACATTTTTGTTAAATGGAATACAGGAAATTTCAATTTCTGATAAAATACTTCTTTCTTTAAATTTCCAATATTAATTCATTTGCATTATTACAGACATTTCCAGTATTTCTGATCTATTGTTAAAATAGCTTTCTTTTCCTATATGCAAAGAATGGGTATATTATCAGTACACCATAAAGACCATAATATTACTGCTCAGCAAACTACCCCTCCCTCTCCATTCTTTATGCTACAGTATCTGGAGATGGATAATGTTATTCATGTATCGAGAGATTTCTTGTTTTCAGTACCTTATCTGTCAATTATATTTAACTAAATTGGATTATTTGCATTACAGCAAAGCATGCAAGGAGTATCTGTCTAAGGAACGTTTTCATGGAGAACTCTTTAAGGAAAACTGGCTCGCATTTACATTAACCGTAGGGAAATCAACAAAAACTACCATGAAACCACTCCATTCGCTGGAACTCGGCCTGAGTGATCTGCAAGTGTTCACTCAGGCCCAGTTGCACTGGACATGTGCAACAATTTACCGATTAAAAGGGAAATCTTAATCATGAAAAGCTGGTGAATAGCTTTACATAAAACATATAAATTTCATCAAGGATGTCCAGCATACAAGAAAGAAAAAAATGTTAAGCACCACATCCATGAAATTTAAGAAAGAACTAAAAGTCTCTCATTTGTTGAAGTAAAATGTGTTTCCATTTTACAGTAATTTGTTAACATCTTAAAAACACTCAATCCTCAGAGATTACACAGCAATACTTTTAATCCAGAATACTGATGTCATATACCAAGGGTGGCCAACCTGTGGCTCGCGAGCCACATGCGGCTTTTTGAAGTATTATTTGTGGCTCTTGATAAATGTATCCAAGTTCCCTTTCCATTTTTGTGTTATTATATTTAAAAAAATATTATCATTTTGTTTGTATTTCAGAATGTCTTTTAAATTACTGACAACAAATATGAAAAACTAAGTGCGATGTTGTAACAAATTTCATTTCCATCCAAGTTAAGAATGATATGAACCATCGAAAACTGCACGAATGAACAAAAACAGTGGCATAACAGCTCCGTTTATCGGATTTTCTTCCTCTTTGACTGCCTTGTGAATTATGAGAATCATATGGGAGTCAAGGCCTTGTCCGGCCGATTGCTTCTCGACGAATGACGATATATTGGGTTGGGAACTAAGTAATTGCGGATTTCACTCATAGATGGCTTCAGTTGAATATTTAGGGTTGCAGAGGTAGTACAAATGTAAAACACATTTTGTTATTTGATAGTTGGCAATTCAGCTGTCAATCAGTAAAAAAAGTTTTTTGATCGGTTGCGTAGTTTTCGTTTGGCGTTCGTTGAAAAGTGGAAAATCAAAAGGAACATTTTCGTCATATTTTGCTTTTTTATTTCCGCAAAGGGAAAAATGCATCGCAAGCTCATAAAAAGTTATGTGCTGTTTATGATGACGAAGCCTTAAAAGAACGGCAGTGTCAAAATTAGTTTGCCAAATTTCGATCTGGTGATTTTTCACTCAAAGTTGAAAAACGCTCTGGTCCTCCAGTTGAAGTTGATGACGACCTAATCAAAGCAATAATCGATTTGGATTGCCACAGTACAACACGTGAGATTGCAGAGAAGCTTCATGTATCCCATATATCCATTGAAAATCACTTAAAACAACTTGACTATGTTCAAAAACTCAATACACGGGTTCCTCACAAAATGAAGGAAACGCATTTAACGCAACGCATTAACAGCTGCGATTTGCTAAATAAACGTAATGAAAATGATCCATTTTTAAAACGACTGATAACTGTCGATGAAAAATGGCTTGTTTACAACAATATCAAGTGGAAAAGATCGTGGAGCAGGCCAGGTGAACCAACTCAAACAACATCAAAAGCTGATATTCATCAAAAGAAGGTTTTGTTATCAGTTTGGTGGGATTAGAAAGGAATTGTCTACTTTGAACTCTTACCACCTAACCGAACAATCAATTCTGATGTCTACATTGAATAACTAACGAAATTAAACAATGCAGTTGAAGAAAAGTGGCCCGAATTGACAAATCGAAAAGGTGTTGTATTCTATCATGACAATGTAAGGCCACACACATCTTTGGTCACTCGGCAAAAATTATTGGAGCTTTGTTGGGATGTTTTGCCATATCCACCCTATAGCCCTGACCTTGCACCATCCGATTACTTTTTATTTCAATCTTTACAAAACTCCTTGAATGGTAAAAATTTCAATAATGATGATGATGTCAAATCGTACCTGATTCAGTTTTTTGCTAATAAAAACCAGAAGTTTTATGAGCGTGGGATTATGATGCTGCCTGAAAGATGGCAAAAGGTCATTGATCAAAATGGGCAATACATTACAGAATAAAGTTTTTAGTTCCATGAAAAAATTGTCTTTGATTTTCTAAAAAAAATCCGCAATTACTTAGTTGCCAACCCAATACAATCTACGCAATCGACTGACTCCAGACCGATTTTAAATTTGTAAACTTTTATTGCAACGGACAATTGACATTGTGCTCCTGGAGGAAAAAATTTGTATCACTCTTGCTATAGATATAATTTGTAATCTGGAATTTTTGGTAAGTTAACTATAATTTGTTTCATGGTATGTAACACGTTGTTATTGTTTTAATAACACAAAACATGAATTTTCTAAATTTCTTTATTTATTTCCAGTTCTTTTAAAAATATGATGACAAGAACTAAAATTAAAAAAGAAAATATGAACAAGAAAATAGAAGTTTTAATAATAAGTGGGAGGAGAATTTCTTTTTTATTGACAATAACAGAAAAGCATTATGTGTTATTTATAATTCTACGGTCAAAAAATATAAAGCTAGCAATTTATGTCGAAATTATAAAACCAATCATCCTTAGTTTTCTAATCAGTTTCCACAAAATTCCAAATTAAGATCAGATAAAATTGCTTCTTTAAAATCAAATTCAAATACACAACAGTCAATTTTGATGACCTTTAGCAATCAAGCTAATAATGTGGCTGAAGCCAGTTTTGTTATTGTGTGGAATATTGCTCATGCAAAATGCCCGTTTGGAGAGGAAGAGTTTATTAAAAAAATCTTTGGAAGATGTACTTAGATCCAAGCACTGCACAAAGTTGTTTTGCAGATTCCCATCTCGAGAAACGCAACTGAACGATGCATATCTGCAATTAATGCATCTCTTGAATAAAATTTAAAAAAATGATTTGAAGAACTTTATTGCATTCAGCTTAGGCTTTGATGAATCGACAGATATCACAGATCTTCCGCAATTAGCAGTTTTCATACGTTTTGTTTCACCTGACTTTGCTGTTAAAGGAGAATTATTAAATTTAGTAGCATTTCAAGAGTCAACTCGCGGTGTCTATATTAAAAATGTATTAGATTCCATAATGAAAACTTTTGATGTACCTCTTAATAAACGTGTAAGCATTGCAAATGATGGAGCTTCGGCAATGCTCAGTAAAAAAAAAAAAAAAATCGGTCTTATTGGGCTTTCAAGAGATGATTCTCAAATTCCGCAATTCATACTGATTCACTGCATAATTCACCGAGAACATCTCGTTACAAAATATTTAAAATATCCTGATGTTATGAAAACAGTGTTACACATTGAAATTACATTCGCACCCATGCAAAAAAATCATCGTCAATTCAAAAATTTCCTTGAAAAACTACCAAATGACATTAATTTCTTTTCCATTGTTAGATGCTTATCTAGCTACAACGTATTAAATCGATTTGTAGATTTGTTTGATCTGGTAACTGCATTTTTAAAAGGAAAGGAAATAACCTATTCAGAATTAGACAATAACGAGTGGTTACAAGACTTAATGTTTTTGACTGATGTCATGGAATATTTGAAAACACTGAATTTAAAATTGCAGGGGAAAGATAAAATAATATCTGACCTCTCACAGTGTATAATTAGTTTTCAAACTAAATTACAACATTTAAAAAAGAACATTAAAAATAAAACATTTTCTCATTTTCCTCAAATTAAAAATTTGTTGGCTAATCTTTGGAATATCGTAACAGGTAGTTTGGCGACATTTTGGTAAGGCGATAAAGGTTACTAGCTAGGACTTTAGCAGTGTACATGGATAAAGTCGAGTGAGCGCAATGCCATTTTTGTGCAATTCTGGGATTTTTTTTAAGTGAAAATAGGTCGACGTGTACATGGATACCGTGTATGTACAATTCTTAAAAACGCGGCAAGCAGTGGGCGATTCTGCACTTTCTCCCAATTTCGCACCTATCTTCGTCCTGATTAAGCACTTTTGTTCCATAAAAGTTCTAGCATAAACGTAATTCAGCTAGCAGATTGATGGAAAAAAATGTTGAGTAAAAAAAAAAAAATGCCTTTACTTCGTGAAAACAAAATGGCGTCAAAACAAAACATAAAACAAACAAACAAAAAAAAAAACTAGCAGGTTGCTGTAGCAGGGTTGATTGCCAAGTTACCATAATCCGAAGATTAACCAATTTTTTTCCAATATTAAACAAGAAAAACTCAAGGAGTATATATAAAAAAGCTAGAAGGAATATCGACGGAATTCTAAAATAGATTTCAAGACTCGAAATATTTTAAATCGTTCCTTGATGTTTTTATCTGAATCCATTTGAAATTAACATAATTCTAGGTGATTTTTCCATTTTCAATATAATTATGATCCAAAAAAGCATCTGAAGAATTAGAATTAATAGAGATGCAAGAAGATCATGCTGTATAATTAAAATATAAGTCAACGCCAATTACTGAATTTTGGAAATTTGTACTAGAATCAAAGTATCTTGAATTAAAAAAGGCTTCTTGTCGAATTATTTCTATATTCGGAACAATGTACTTGTGTGAATCCTTTTATTCCACTTTAAAGTTCATGAAATCCAAACACTGATCAGTATTAACTAACCAGCATCTCAAAGAATTACTGAGAAGTGCTGTCACCAATTATTCACCAAATTTTAAAGAATTATCAAGAGAAGTAAAATAAATGTGTTTAATTTTTAATATTTAAATTAAATACACATATTTTGTACTTTTATTTACAGTCAAAAGTCGTTAATTCAGACACCCATAACCCGGAATGATCTATAATCCGGACCTCAAAGCTAAAAACTTTCTGCGCATGCGCGTGCATTGACACATGCGCATAGGCGTTTACTTGTGCGCGTAAGATTTTTTATGACTGCGCATATGCGTGTGCGCAAGTGCAGAATACGTTTTCGCGCGCGCGTTTTATGTATAACGGACGGTATAAGCTAAAATTATCCAATTATCTATTTCAGTTAATGTTGATAATTGCGTTGTTCCTTAATTATCGAATTGGATCCGGCTTATTATTTTTTGCAGCCTGTAAGAGCAATACTATAAAAGTAAACTTGAACTTTCGATTATGTCAAATAGAATTTCCGATTCTGGAGCTCCCAAAGGATCTACAAAATGAAAGTATGTTTCGATGTCCGTCAAACAAAAAGTGGAATTGCTGCAAAAAATGGATAAAGACATGAAGAATGTGGCAGAGAGGTTAGTGAAAACGAAAAAATTTTGATTGACAAGTTAGTCGGTATTCTCGGCACAGCAATTAACGGAACTTGAACAGCGGAACTTTGTAACTGAACAAGAAATTATGTCTGTTTATAGAATTAAAGAGAAAGTATTATCACATAAAATGAAGCAACTTAAACAACTTACATTGAAAGAAATGTTTAATAAAGTAAATAAATAAATATTAAGCTTTTTTTTTTTTTTTTTTTTTTTTTTGTAAATTTTGATACCCTTTAGATCATAATTGTCCTTTATTTCATAAATTACGGTTTCATATTTTTAATTTTAGAATTTCTACATGCCATCTTACGAGATTTAAACTGATGATCTATGATCCAGAAAAATCGATAATCCGGAATAGCCGATGTCCCGACGAGTCCGGATTAACGACTTTTGACTGTATATGTTTTTGATAAATTTAATTTTTGTTAAAAAAATTAATACCTTTTTTGCATACCTTTGAAATACGTATTTAGTTGCGGCTCACCAAAAAGTTCAAATTTTGAAAAATGGCTAGGACTATCAAAGAGCTTGGCTACTCCTGCCATATACCATCCACTGTCAGTTTTCCTCTTCAAATATTTCTCAAAATTCAAATTTTATGCTAACTTAACCTATTTCAATGTTTTTACTGCATATATAATTCACATTCTAGCCATAAATCTTTGATATGCATTTATATATAATATGAGTGTTATATCCTCTGCTTCTATACATAAATATTTCATTACAAATTATAAAATGCTATTATATAAAAATACTTGTATTATTACAATATATAGGACAAGGAAAACAATATCATTTGGTTTGAGTAGACTTTAAGGTAACTCTTGTATTAGGGTGAACTTGTCGTTTCATTTATTGCCACGTTGTTGTTTCATTTATGGTAGCTTCAGTAGTTGAATATTATAGAAACCCTATTGTGACATAATAGGGTGCATGATTCTCTGGGAAATTTTGAATCATGGGATGCTTTGTAAGCGTTTTTGGGTGGTTTTTATTGTTTAGACAGTAGAATGGCTCAATGTAGTAAGATTAATTTGAAGTTTCTGTATGATTTGGAACGAAAGGGAAAAGAGCGCTGATTGATTGATATGTAAATGAAGGTTTACTTAGTAGCTATTATAAGTGTCCTGTATGTAGGATATGCGTCTAGTCGAACGTAAATACCGTTTAGATGGATTTGAATGGGTTTGTAGGAAGAAAGATTGGCTGATCTTTAGAATATGGAAACTGGTAGTTTGGCGACATTTTGGAGGCGATAAAGGTTACTACTTGGGACTTTGGTAATAATGTGAGCAGTACTCAGTTCCAATTACGCATTATTTTGTGTGAGGGAAATGAGAGATCATGGAATATGTCATGTGATATTAATGGACGAATTACGGTTCTTTTAATCAGAAAAGGGGGAAAATCGGGAAAAAATCTGAAAATTTTGTATTTGGCTTTATTCTGTGTTGTGTGAAACAGTGTTCGTTAATTTTTGGATCCCATGGCCCTAACTAAAGTGAATTCGAAATGGGTATTTAGTGTGATTGAAAGGGGTAGTAATAAGTGTTTCTTTAAGGTTGTGCGAGATAGAAGTAAAGATGTTTTATCAAGTTATTTATTTTACCTGGTACCTTGCTGTGAACTATAAGTATGATTTTAAAGATCCTGAAACAGAAATAAGAAAAGTTTATCGGACATGTAATCAAGATTCTGAAGAAGATTAGGTAAGTTAGTATTTTTAATTATTTGAGGATATTATTTTTATGCATTGTTCTAAATGTAAGGTGGAAGTAAAGTAATTTGCGTAAACGTGCATGGAAATAATTTAAATATTTGACACTAAGTATTTGTAACCATTTGTAATGTTTGCGGTATGAATTAGTTAGTGACGTTTGTAATATAATAGATAATGTAGAGGTAAAAGTTTTTGGATATTTTATTTATTTTATACGGGGAAATGTTCATATTTGAAAAGGGTACATACTTTTTCGTGATCAGGTAATTTCGTATATGTTCTTTTTACCGGGTTTAAAGATTCAGAAAATTGTTATGCATTTTCGTGAAATTTTTCTAATTTATGAGAAAAAAGCAGTGTACATGGATATAGTGAAGAGTGTGCGCAATGCCATTTTTCCGCAATTCTGGGATGTTTTTTTAAGTAAAAATAAGTCGATGTGTACATGGTTTAGTGATATTTTAATTAAATGGTAGTTATTTTGTGAATTTTATGTTTGTAGGAATTTGGTATACGTTTTAGTTGAAGTAAACGTGCATGGAAATAATTTAAATATTTGACACTAAGTATTTGTAAAGTTTGCGGTATGAATTCGTTGGTGACGTTTATAATATAATAGATAATCGAGAGGTAAAAGTTTTTGGATATTTTATTTATTTTATACGTGGAAATGTTCATATTTGGAAAGGGTATATAGTTTTTCGCGTTCAGGTAATTTCATATATGTTCTTTTTACCGGGTTTAAAGATTCAAAAAATTGTCATGTATTTTCGTGAAATTTTTCTAATTTATGAGAAAAAAGCAGTGTACATGGATATAGTGAACAGTGTGCACAATGCCATTTTTGTGCAATTCTGGGATTTTTTTTAAGTAAAAATAAGTCGACGTGTATATGGTTTATGTGTATGTGTTATTTTGAAAAACGCGTAAGGAGTATGGTATTGTGCACTTTTTCCCAATTTTGCAGTGAATATTTGTCATGATTAAGCAGTTTTGTTAGATAAAATTTCTAGCATAAGTATAATTTGGCTAGTAGATTGTTGGAAGAAGTGTTCAGTAGATAAAAAGAAAAGAAACATGTCTTTACTCCGTGAAGACAAAATGGCAGCGGGAAAAAAAAAATAGAGGGTTGCTGTAGGAGAGTTGGTCGCCAAATTTTCGCCAAAAAATCGCCAAGTTACCATAATGTAAAGATCAACCGAAAAATTCAGCTTAAATGCATAATATGTTTTTCCTTTTTTATGTTATTTTATTGTTTGATTAAAAATGTAGTTTATTAAGATTATGTAATTTTTGTTTGCCTGTATTGTAGAACTGGGTGCTCCTTTGACTTTTTAAGTGAAAATATATCGATCTATACATGGACAAAGTTACGGGAGTGCGCAATGCAAATTTGTGCAATTCTTCTATTTTTTTTAAGTGAAAATAGGTCGACGTGTACATCGATAAAGTCAAGGGAGTGCACAATGTCATTTTTGTGCAATTCGAGGATTTTTTTTAAGTGAAAATAGGTCAATGTGTACATGGATACCAAGTTTGTGCAATTCTATCTTGTTATTTTGGCTTAAGTCAAAGAATTGCACAAACTCGGTAACCAAGTACTGCAAAAAATTGCCAAGGGGTACCCTAAAATATACTTTTACCTATCCTTTACATAAGATACATTAAAAATGCAAAAATAAGTACTTAAATTATCCGGTGCACAAGGGATTTGGCTACTTTTGGCGACTTTATGATGAGCAGTAAATGGGACATATATGATGAGTAGTTAAACCATCATTTTGGTGTTAGCAATAATTTTCAAAATCGCGCCAAGGCTGCACCGTACACTAGGATTTTACCATTAAATTTCCATTTACATTCAAGTGTATAAAATGAAAACATCATTATAATATATTCAGTGAAATTCATTATCTGTATATGAAGAATATTTTGGCAGAATAAATCAATTTCATTAAAAGAGGCATATTAAAGAAACATATTCAGAAACGTAACATAAATTACCTTTTTTTACTTTATTTTCCATTTCTGGATCTGTTGATGAATTTGCAGTCCCAGCCGAATGGCTGAGGGGCATTTGAAAAGAGTCTAAAAATAAAATTATAAAATACATTAAACCCCTTTAAATATGACACTGGAGAGCTACCGGGAAAGAATATCATTAATACCATATAAATTTTATAAATAATACGTAGAACTATTTAATTCGTAATTTTAACATTAATTTTGGGTTTTCATCCGCAGAGAACCCGTTGGCGCCGTTCCATTTTTACTCGCCAAGCTCGCGTTTCATCGACGCTTGAGGCGAGCCGTAAACGTGATTTTTAGTGCATGTAAATTCTAGTTAGCAGACTAAACAATATATTAAGCATATGGTAGTAAAAATTCACAGATAATAAGCATGTAGATGTAAAACTAACAGGTTAAACGTGATATACGGAAATAAATTGGTATTAAATTTAAACAGAAATTAATTATTAAATTATTAACTTTTGTTATGAATTTTGCTGATTATGATACTTCTCATTTTAACCTATGCCATTTGACATAAAATCAACCTGCTACTTACTAAACCGCTAGCCTGACCAAGTATGTGACATTATGAGACAAAAAAAAAGTTACATAAAGTTAGTAAAATGTAAATGTCACTTCTTTCAAATATGCCCAATTATTATAAGTGTAAAATATTTAATGCTACTTGATCAATTACTTAAAGTTTATTTCATTTTCAAACTTATTAATAATTATGTTAATTCATGTTTAGTAATAATACATACTACTTATGGATCTATTTTATTTTTAGGATGGTATTACAAATGTGAAATGCAGGCATCGCTAATATTTTTAATTGAATTTATTCAGTTCGCGTTTACTCATAGGTCCTGAATTTTTTTTCATTAATGGTCCTTAATTTCTGTGTGCAGAAATGTGTATGAACTCTGATTAACAGTTTTCAGTATTTTTTTTTTTTTTTATGTTACTTGCATGCAGGTTAAAGCAATTTACATTGAAACAAATACCCATCCTTTTCATAATTTATTTCACAATACTAATAACCTTCAACAGTAATCAAATTTTCTTCAGTAGCATTGTTAATAAAACTTGAACATTACACATTTCATTACTTTTCAAGAGTCATTTGAACTATATTCCTTACACCAGCAGTGGTTTGCTAATTTTGATGACCATGGAAATACATCAAACTATTCTGTCACAGATAATCAGTAATAAATAGTATTTATTATTAAAATTTAATAATCTATTTATGTCACACCTGCCATCCTCTGAAAGGTTATTGTAAGAAAAGCATTAACAATATATTGTTACAATTTTACGCCATAAAAATTGATTTATTATCATAGTTTTAGGTGAGAATAAACAATAATAAAAATAAAAGCATTACTTAATTATTTAAAACGCACATTTTTGCGGAGTACGAAAACGAATTATTTGAGCGTTTCGAACCTCATGGTTCTGCGTGCATACAGCTGTTAATAATTAAGAACACAATGTGAACAGCCGTGTTACAAATTAGCATTCACCCCTCCCGCTTTATTTTCTTCCTTTCATCCCGAACCGAGAACCGGGATCTACGAAAATATTTCTATCTATTCGTTGTTAAAAAATTAAGAAAAAAAGTAATAAATAAAAGAAGAATAATAGAAATCTGCAAATGCGAAGAACCACAGTGATAACGAAACAAAATGGACGCAAGATGAATGGTTGCAACAAGCGAATAGGTTGAATCCGCTGGGTTACCAGATTTTAACTATTATCGCCAAATTTGGCAATGTTTACATTCACCGGATTCTCTCCGGAAGTGCTTCCTTAATTTTTATATTGATTATGTATTATTTCGACAAACATATGATAAATGACGTCAAAATATAATGAACATTCTCTATGCAATCACAATTTATATGTTTAAAAAATAAATAATATTAAAAAATATAGCTTTATTGCTCTATAGGAAATATATAAAAAGCATAAAACTTTAGTTTGAATGTAGATTTTATACATAAAGTCTCTGCAAAGTATTTTTCAAAACACATATCACGTACCCATCATTATTCTTTACAGATCGCGAGTTCCCCGAATTACAACCATGTCAACAATTCCGCACGGGGGAAAAAAAAAAAAAAAAAATCCCAGAACGGTCATGATTAAATAAAATTTTAATCGTGGACCTTATCAACTGAAAAAAGATTGCTTATTGAAAAAAGAATGAAAATTTATCATGCTGAATGAGAAATATGATTTCCTAGAAAGAATCTAAAGATTTAGATGTGAAAAAGATATTTTAATAGACTCATTATTTGATTCCCTTGCATAAATCTTTTATCTCTTATTTTAAAGAAAGATGAATTTACAAATTTTGTTACGCCACGTATGGAATTTTAACAATGTGATGTCAATTTCAAGACTGATGACGTCTATTACTCATTATACACAAAATTTTTGACTTGACATAACAAATATCCAAAATTTGTCTCTACAAGGCACGTGTTCATTTAAAATTTCATCGAACGGGACATCCTTTAAAGAAGCAAATGCTTGTGAGTGGTTATGGAGAATAGTGACGTCGGTCAGCAGGGAAATATGGCAGAAGCAGCGGTAGAAAGTCCGGCTGCTAGATTTTTCTGTCACAGATGCACTCAAGAAATAAATCCAGTTTTACCTGTAAGTTAAAGATTTTAGCAACTTAAGGGCAATCAATTTATCACTGTGTGTGTACTTTTAAAAATATGTGTTTTACGGCATTGTTTTTTTCAATATTAGGCTTAAGCAACGTTAACCTTAGCAACGGTTGTATTCATTTAGAATATAGTTATTAATACAAACTGCGCATTTTTACGTGATTGCGTTTAGAGTAGAAATTTCAATAGTGAGAGTGTTTATTATGGTACTGTTTCTCAGTAAAATAATGTTGAATGATAGGAACAGTAGTCCTGTTCGATGTTTCTAGAAATTATGACATCGATCAATGTTTTGGGGCAGTTTTATCGCGTAGATGTATAGGTTTTTAACGTTTAAAACTCCTTTATTTTAAAACTGCATGCTTCCATTTAATTGATTTATTTATTTTGCATCATTTATTTGTAAATGTATTGTTAAAAATCATCAGTAGAAAAATTTTCCATCAATTACAAAATTTTAATTATTATAAATTGCTTCATTAATGATAGTTTATAGCGAATTCTTTCTAGGAAACCATATCAGTATTTTTCCTGCCTAATTTATATTTGACTAGAGTACGTTAAATTTGGTATGACTATAGGAAATTGTCAGAAGATATTTGTCTTGGACAATATTTTTCTTTCCTTTAAAAAACACAGGCCTGTATTTGCTGTAGACGTTAAGTTTGTAAAATATCAATAATAAAATCATTTATAAAAGTATTCAGTGTTGAAGATATTGTTAGTTATCACTGAAAAATGTGTATGATAATCTTTTATCTTCATTATTTTACCCATAATTCAGTAACACAATATAGGAATTTTTCATGAGTAATAAAATAATTTAATTCTGCGTGATAAAGGTCGTATATTTTATCTATAATATTTGTTTGACAGTTTAATCTTAAAGTATTTAAATGGGGGACAATCAATATTTCAGCTGCAGATTCATGAAACAGCTTCAGATGTCGTGTTAGGATTCAGATACTATTAATTTTTAATGCTTCTAAACACATGCCGAGACCCAACAACAGTAACTAGAGATAAATGTGCTGCCTTCTGTAAATTTATAACTAGACTAACATTCTACTTTTATTACTAGAAATTGTTTACATGTAAGAAACCCAGTGTTTGGCATCTCTGTCACAAGCACCAAAGAAAATGACAAGAAATGCTCCCATTTCTGCCCTCAAAGAAAGGGTCCAAAATAGTCACTTTTTAATGAAAAACAATTTATTTGTATATTTGATTTGAAAACAAGTATTTAAGGTATATTTTGTTGAGAAGAAAATTCAATGATTTGAATGATACAACATTAAATGTGTTACAACATAAAACATACACAATCCAATATTACATTGCTCACAGTAATAATGTGTCTTCTTACATTTTTTTTCCCTTGATTATTGTATTTGGTACAGCACACTATGCAGCTTTCTTTCTTCCATGTAAGTCTTAAGAGATCCTGTTCATTGTTGTGTTCAACATTTGTGTGTATGTGTATGTGATCATTACTCCAAAGTGGTTTTCTGTCTCCAAAGTGGGCATAAAATAAAACTGAAATATTAAGCAAGTGTGTGTATAGGGGAGAGATAGTATTTCTTTTTAAGTCTTATCAAAAGATAGTCATTTAGTTGTTGAACAAACTCAATTAGTTTTTGACTTTACACTTACGTATTGTATCCTATAATCAATTACAACTTTTAATTGCACTATTTTATTGCCTTCCATATCCATCTGATTTATTTCTGCAGTGTTGAGGGTTATAAGTGGTTGATAACAAAGCAGATATCTTTAGTATCATGACTTTATCTCTTTAGGAAGCTGTAACTTTTTTTTTGTCCCCCCTTTCATGTTTCAGTGGATGCTTCACTTCTGATATAGATAGATATCTTTCTGATATAGATTTCTGATATAAATGCAATACATACAGCACTCCATAAACTATATCCATTTTCTGAAAAGTATTGGTTAATTTCAGTGATTATAAAAATGTTCAGTAATCAAGTACAGTCAAAAGTCGTTAATTCAGACACCCATAATCCGAAATGATCTATAATCCGGACCTCAAAGCTACAAACTTTGTAAAAGCTCAATCATACAAAGCTCAAAGCTTTGTAAGATTGTGAGAAGGTTTGAGGTTTATTGCAATTTTAAGCTCTCCAAGTATGCCGAAAACAAAATCCCTTGTTATTGGTTGCAGAATGATTAACGTGTTCTTTGTTACATTATTAAATAAAAATTTCGAAATCAAATTTTATTCATAAGCTTTGAATATGTTCAGTTGCTTTTTCCTCGTTATTTATATTTCATTGCATAATTTCTATAATGCTGTTTACTAGAAGCGATTGAATTATATTCTTATGCATATAATATGGCTTCTTGAATATCTAATGTTTTCAAGTTATATTGTCTGCAAACATAGAAGTATTTCTTGTAGACAAATTACATAAATTTATTAGTGCTCGAAGTGCATTTGGGGACAGATGTATTTTCATCCAAGCATATAAACTGGATTCCGGATAGGACCAAACATATATTTTTTGTTTCCGGCATATTTGGAGAGCTTAAAATTGCAAAATATGGATATGTAAGATATATTTATTTTTCGTGAATTTCTAGTATATGTTGTTTTTGGTCTGCGTAGTGTCATTGTTGAATGTAGATTATGTCCATGTATCAGTCAATAGATTTGCTGAAGACATCTTGTCATCCTGACAAAATTGTAGTTTCAAGTAAAATTTAAAAAAAACAAAAAGTGACAGAGGGAATATGAATAAACAACATAAGAAAGCAAAAAACTATAATGATATAGTTTCAAAAATAATTCTCTATTAAAGAACAAAGAGAAAACAGAGAGGACGGCATCATAGAACTTGTAAATATAGCTCGAGTTATTAGGAGAATCTATTTTTCCAATGAAAATGTAAATGTAGAAACAAGTGAGAAAAGTAGTAGAACTAACTTCAAATTCGGACATATGCACAAAAATAACAGTTAAATCAATGGTCAAACACGACGTTTGTTGAGCGAACATTTTCAACGAGTAACGAAACCAGGAAGACTAGTTATATTCTGTAAGAAGGATTTTCAACATGAATTAATATCAGTGATACCTAATGAAAATATCTCTATTATGAAAAATTGTTTCATAAGAATAAATTGAATTTAATTAAATAAATTTAATTTAAATACAAATTTAATTAAATATTCTTTGTGCCATTGCTGCAAGGAATGAAATTTAAATTTAATTTTTTTTTTAATCTATTATGAAAAATATTGTAATGAAATGGAAATAGGAATAAATATTATTCAGTATCTTTAGATTGCACATCAACCCGATAGTAAGAAAGGACAACTGAGTGTGATTTTAAGAGAGATAGATGTGCATTTCTACATCATCTGCCATTTAAGAATATTTTTTTCAGTTTCATTAAATTGGATATACCATATATATTGAAAAGTGTATCACTGAATTATTTCTCCATATAATTAACTCACATAGAAATATCCCTTTCAGACTGCTGTTGATAGTCTTACATCATGAAAACAACACCAGAAATTATAAAAGTGGGAAGTATATATAAGTAGTTATAAAGTAAACTAAGAATTCATTACATACCTTGTTCTGTTCGCATTTCGTTGTTAGTATGCATCTTCAACCATTGCACTAAATGGTTTGGGTATAGGGTAAAGATTGTTTACTTTATAATTTATTTTCTCCATCTTTCCGGCATGCCTTCGGGGTGTAATAGTTAGCACACTCGGCGTGCATTTGAGAAGTGAACGTGCGAGTCCCAGCGAGGGTATTGCACATTTTTCATGTCTTCCAGCTTCAAAATAACCTAATGACTCTACAATTGTGTTTTCTATTTGTATGAAATACTAAAAACTTTTGACTATTCATGTGCATTTGACTCTAAAAACAGATGAGAGGCAAGATTTGAAAATATTAAAGCAGTTAAATAACTTAACTGCTTTAATATTTTCAACTTAACTGCTTTAATATTAACTTAAGAATATAATATATGGCTTAAAGCATAAAATTTTTAAAAGGACCCCACCTGTTTTAATGAGATTTAATTTGTACAAAGAAACTACAGCATTTAAATACCTCCTTGTTAAACTTATAAATGCAATACTTGGTATTAATGAAGAGTTTCAAGTAAATAACTTTTAAAAAGCCAGTGGAGAAGCAAATAAGTTGGTTATATTTTTAGAGGGCGCTGTTCAATTCAAAGACATCAAATACAGTCAAAAGTCGTTAATTTGGACACCCATAATCCGGAATGATCTATAATCCGGACTTCAAAGCTACAAACTTTCTGCGCGATGCATGCACGTAAGACCTTTACGGCTGCGAATATGCATGTGCGTAAAATACGTTTACGAATGTGCGTTTAATGTATAACGGACGGTATAAGCTAAGCTAAAATTATCTAATTCAGTTAATGTTGCAGATTGCGTTGTTCCTTGATCTTCGAATTGGATTTGGCTTATTTTTTTTTTTTTTTTTTTTTTTGCAGAATGTTAGAGCAATTTTATAAAAGTAAGCTTGAACTTTCGATTATGTCAAATAGAATTTCCGATATATATTTACTAATATGTAAAGGATCTACAAAGCGAAAGTATGTTTCGAAGTCCATTAAACAAAAAGTGGAATTTCTGAAAAAAAATGGATAAAGGCATATCCTTTGTTTATCTAAACTTTGAAATGTAGTATTTCATCTCTATGTACTCCGTCTTTGATATGATTTAAATCAAATTCCTCGTCATTATAATTCGCGTCCAATAGCAAAGAAAGTGACGGAGGTTATTGAAAATGAAAAAATTTTGATTGACAAATTAGTCGGTATTCTCAACACAGCAATTGACTCGAACAGTGGAACTTTGTAACTGAACAAGAAATTATGTCTGTTTATAGAATTAAAGAGAATGTGTTATCACATAAAAAATGAAGCAACTTAAACAACTTACATTGAAAGAAATGTTTAATAAAGTAAACAAATAAATATTAAGCTTTTTTTTTTTTTTTTTTTTTTTTTTTTTTTTTTGTAAATTTTCATATCCTTTAGATCATAATTGTTCTTTATTTCATAAATTACAGTTTCATATTTTTAATTAATTTTATAATTTCTGCATGCCATCTTACCAAATTTATACTGATGATTCCAGATTTATACTGGAAAAATCGATAATCCGGAATCGCTGAAGTCCCGACGAGTCCGGATTAACGACTTTTGACTGTAGTAGCTTAGCTTTCACTTAACAGGTATTTGGTCAATAGTAACATATTGCCTAAGGCAACATAAGCATATGACACTAATGAAGGGCAACCTTTTTTTTTTTTTTTTTTTTTTTTTTTTTTTTTTTTTCATATTTGACATTTCTTGATTCTACCTGTATTTTATCATTTTTTACCTTAATTTAAATGATGCTCTTGAGCTATAACTACTGAATACTGATCACTCTCAGAAACCGCGTTCACTTTAAACAACACTGCAAATTGGAATCCCAATATGCGTCCATTGCACATCCAATTGTTAGTCACCGAATTTATATATTTTCGATGGTAATATGCATGGAAGTGCAATTTTGTGTTCTTCTGTATTTAATTAACATAAATAATTATTGCATTGGGCATTGGTTGTAACATTAACTGAGTGAGCATATTTTTCTCACTATCCTTTAATTTTGATGACCATTGTAAATGTTTTATCCTCTTACAAATAGCCATTTTGTGTTTTTAATTCTTTAATCTGTGCATAGAATCTAACTAGATAATAAGTTATTGATTTGTAATCCTGGTGATTCAAGATTGTGGGGTACAATTCTGATTTGGGGAGTGTAAAAATTTAAAGCGAAAATGTATGCACAAAAGCACTAAATCTATGAACGCGCCCAACTAACCTTGCACCATATTTTACAAATGCACTGATTTCAAAGTTCCTAAGTTTAGTTCTGTATTTGTAAGTCGCCATTAAAATAGTAGTTTAATTTTTTATTCTTTTTTGATAATGTTATAGATTTAACAATTTGGGAATTGCTCAATGATGAAAAGTCTGGAACAGAATTTTTTCAAAATAAAAAAGTCATCATTCATGATAGAAAATTATGTTTGAAAAGCCACAAGATGAAATTATGCTTTAGCGGTAATTCAGTAGTGAAATGGTGGTGCAGGAAAGAAACCTGTAATGAGAAGAAAGTATAGAGAAGTCAAAATTGGTTTCAAGGATCAAAAATCCCCTTCCTTACAGCCAATAGGTTCATCTATTTTTGGCGTCAAAAATTGGTGTCATGTATTGAACTTTATGAACTCCAACTGAAGATGAACCACAATACAGTCGTAGACTCTAACAGTTACATGCGGGACCTGTGTGCCATAGCTTTAATTGCTTAGCCTTGTGGCAAAATTATTGAAGCTGACGAAAGCCTTTAGTAAAAGAAGGAATAATATTAGGCGTGTCCTTCTGCCAC
The DNA here is from genome assembly GCF_044657685.1 of Stegodyphus dumicola. Classification (NCBI taxonomy): domain Eukaryota; kingdom Metazoa; phylum Arthropoda; class Arachnida; order Araneae; family Eresidae; genus Stegodyphus; species Stegodyphus dumicola. Next base: position 46,504,383 of record NC_140776.1, read on the forward strand.
TATTATGGGTTTTTGGCAGATTATACAGAGAATCAAATGAATGTTTCTTAGTTGCTGTTTCAGATCGATTGGCAAAAACCTTATTGAACATCATAAAATAAATTATAGCTCAAAAGTGGGTGTCGTACACAAACGGTAGGGTGGCAGTGTGCAGTGCTAAATGGCGTAATAACGCAATCGGAGCACTGCTCGAAAGCATTTCAATTATTATTTGTCCGAGTTTATGTACAAACGTTTGCAAAAAAAAAAAAAAAAAAAAAAAAGAAATTTTCTCTATGTTGAAAGACAAAAAATTTTATGCCTACTGTTTAATTTCAGGTATGCTTAGCATTTTTCTTCATAAAGTAATAAAAAATTATATGTTAAATTAACCTTTCATTTAAATTAAAATAATAATCTGAAATAGTTATTTACTATTAGGCATCCATTCGGTTATGTTTAGCCTTTTTTTATATAAATTGTAGTAATATAAAATGTGTTATATGAAATTAACATTTCATCTAGATTAAAATAATAATCTGAGTTGTTAATTATTATGTCTTCTTTCTTATGTTAGGGCTACCGTAATTATTTTTGGCAGGCTTGGCATGAACAATAGTTTGGCGAATTTTAAGTCACCAAAACAGAAGTGTACTGTTTGTGGGCTTCATGTTGTGTGCCATTTATTATGAATTACTGCAATTTAGCTGGGATGCATTGTTGTATCCACACCACAATGCAATTAATTTGTTTTGGCTTGTCAGGAAAAACCTGTATTTCGGATAACAGTATTAAATATCACTTTGAAAATGTTTTAGCAGAAATATATCAGTTCTTTGAAAGTAAAATCATAAAATTGCTTGAGAAATGCCAAATGTTATTATAATGAAGAAACTGGAAGTAATTTATAGACAACCCAGTGTGTAATGCTAATGGAGATATATCTACAATCCTATTTACTACATGGGAAAAAGACTGAGTTTACTGGAACTATAAAGGTGATTGTGCATTGACCCATGAGAAATTTGATATAAAGACATAAAAGATAAAAAGAGAGAAGGAGGAAAGAGAGAAGATAACATGGTAGGAGAGAGTAGACATTCATCAACTAATACTATTTTACTACGATTTGTATTCTTGAGATCGTTATAATTTCAAAGTTTGCCTGACCGAATATTGGAAGTCAAAATTACTGTATTCATTCTGTTGTTGTAAATGTTTTAAAAGAAAGATTGTACAATTGGTGCTGAGACTGATTCATTTTCTTTCCTGTACTCTACAGTTTCTACAGAAATGAAGAAATCTTGCAAAAACTGCAATGTTCCGTAATCGCCTGAAAGAAAACTTATCATTACTTTATTTTTTACTTTTCTTTGTGGAAGCAGCAATATTTATATTTCCCAAAAAGGTTTAGTCTAGGATTTAGTTACTCCCCATGCTCCAAAAAAAAACAAAATTATTTCTGGATCTTTGATAAAATGGAGCATACCTGTAAACTGTTCACATTGTATGCAGGCATGTATTTGTATACAAATCTAATTGCTGTTTTCCACTGTTAGAAATAAATAAATATTATATCATCTTTCATTAATGATTATTGAACCAATTTGTTGCTTTTTAAAGATAAATAAAAAAAGGCTTAAAAAATTCAACTTTTCGTGAATAGTAGTTTGTAATTTTAGGTTCTCTTAAAGTATCTAGACTTTTTTAAATATATTGTTTTTCAGTTAGGCTTATTTAACTTTTATATATATTTTCTTATCTTTTTAGGATTATACATGTCCCCGTTGCCAGTCTGGTTTCATTGAGGAATTAGCACAAGGACCTCCAGAACATGAGTATGCTTTAAAGAAAAAATTGTTAAAAAAGGCTTCTTTTTAGTTAAAAAATCTTTTCTTAATGAAATGGAAGAGAAACAACTAATGCCAGATTTTAAATTATGCAATAAAACAACTTTAGTTTGGCATAGATTTTGAATAAAACTCATTGGATTTTGAGAACATGTTTTTTTTTTTTTTTTTTTTTTTTTTTTTAACTGCTGCTGCAGAAGAGAGACCTGTATATGATCACTCTTGAAACTGATAGTTTTATTCAAAATTTCCAAACAAAAGTTGTTCATATTTTTTTATTATTTTTTCTCCCTTGTTTTAAACTCTTTAAAATTTGGTTTCTTCCATAAAAGCCTAACATGTTATTGTGAATTTCTCTTAAAGAAAATTATTGGATAATTATTGTAATATCTATGAACCATTGATCAACAGGATTATATATTTCAATTACAAAAGTATATTTGTCAGAAATGGTTGCAAACATAAACTTCTGTAATGGAAGTTTACAATACTTACAAAATTTTGAGCATATATATGTGTGGGTAAAAGGTTACAATTGGGTGCCCCTGTTTTTTGGCGATTCTTTTTTTATATCAAGATCAGTGCCAGGAAGGCACAATTTCAAGAAGGCTCCTACACAAAACCAAAATAAGGTGTCAAAGAATTTTCAAACTTTCACAAACTCAGTGACCATGTACACATCAATCTATTTTGACTTAAAAAAGAATCAGAGAATTACACAAACTCGCCACTACACACTGCCTTGACTTTGTTCATATACACATTGATTATTTTCATTTTTAAAAAAACTGTTATGGACTTCAGTCTGAGAATATTTATACAGTGGAACATTGAGATACGAGGAAAGTATGAGCGGAAAATTCTGATTTACGTGCTTGTGAGTTAATTGTTTTTTACATTTAGCGTGAAAATAATTATTTTACGATGCCTCCAAAGAAGACTGTTGTCTCAGATAATGTTGCAAACAAAAAGAAGGAAGCCATGACAGTTAAAAGTAAGAAAGAAATCAAAGATAAACATAAGTGTGGTGTAAGAGTGAAGGAATTAGCGAAGGCTTGATGGCCATTCGACGATCTGCACTATTTTGAAGAGAAAGGAAGAAATTAGAAACTTAATGTGGCCAAAGGAGTAGTTAACTTCCAAGCACCGTGCAAAATTCCTAGAAGTTCTTGAGAAGCTTTTGTTAGTGTGGAATAACGAGAAGCAGTTAAAAGATTATTGTGTCGAAAACTATCATTTGTGCTAAGGCTAAGAATCCGAGAAATGGACCTTCTCCGAGAAACACCAGGTACTTCGACTGAAGATGAGATAGCATTTAAGACAAACCATAGATGGTTTAAAACATTTAAAAAAGAAAACCATTGTTTACAGTGTTGTGCAACATTGCGATGCTGCAAGCTCTGATACAGCTGGTGTTGATAAATTTCAACCAGAGTTTCTACAATTTATTACTAGTGAGGGATTTCTTCTCCAGCAAGTGTTTAATTATGATGAGACAGTTCTTTTTTGGAAGAAAATGCCTGAGAGGACCTACGTCACGCAAGAGAAGAAATCTTTGCCTCGTCCCAAGCCAATGAAAGATAGGTGTACCCTCTTGTGTTTTGCTTCAACTTAAATGGAGCTTGTAAAATCAAGCTGTTGATTGTGTACCGTTCAGAAAATCCAAAAGCTTTGAAGAAAAGTTAGATGCAGAAAAACCAACTGAATGTGATGTGGCGGACCAACAGCAAAGCCTGGGTAATATGGCAATTTTTTATCGAGTGGGTAAATGAAGTTTTTGGTCCCACAGTGAAGAAATACCTTTACAAAATTAAGTTGCCACTCAGGACTTTGCTTGTCCTTGATAATGCTCCTGCACATCCTTCAGGGCTTGATAATTTGCTGGAGGAATTTCAGTTCATAAAAGTAAAGTTTCTTCCTCCCAACACCACTCCAATTCTTTAACCTATGAACCAGGAAGTTATTTCAAGCTTGGGAAAAAGTCTCAGTGAGGATCGTAAATTCAGTATGGAAAATCTGTGGCCTCTGAGTATTCCTGACTTAGCTTTTTATCCTCAACCTCTGGATAATACAGTGCAGCTAATCAAAGAAATTGCAACTCTGGGGAAAAGCATAGATCTGTATGTGGATGGTGCTGATCTGGTTGAGTTAGGAGCATTGAGAACTTATAAAGGACGAACTTAAAGAACTTTACTTCGTTAGGGGAGGAGGAAACAGGAGATGAGGCCCTCTCTTCCAGTAAGATTAACCCGTTCAGTACAGGCATGTCATATAATGCAGCAGCAGCAAACAGTACTTCACGGCCAGGTGTGTAGTATTTGAATTTCCGCCATTAAATTCACTCTATGGTCGGGCGTACCACATTTGACTTTTTAGATAGAACATTTAATTAGTATTTTTTATTGCCGCTAGATGTAGCTGTATGTCTGTCATGGTGAAATATATCGAAAGTTATGTATGCTTACCTTCATTCCTACGCAATGTTTTTTATTTTTGGTATTTTGTTTCGGAATGAGAGTGGGATTCGTGGGTGAGTGTTGAGCAATGCAATGTCTCTTTAACTGTGTCATTTGATATAAACAAATGCACTTGTTCTCGCTGCATTGAGGTACTTTTTATTTTTGCAATATAGTGGGATAGATGTTCTGTCATTCTGTCATTGGAGAATTTTTTTATTACTCGTAGATTTTTCTTTTTTTTTCTTTTATTATTACTTTCAGATTTTTCCGGCATTGAGATGAATATTTTGTATGGTCAGGGAATGAAATGTATTTTTCTTTAGTGGCAAACGAAAGCAGTATCTGAATGTAGACTATACACAAATGCTAATTCGTTAGTGTTGAGTAATGTAATGGCTCTTACTGCGTCATTTTATATAAACAAATGAACATGTTCTCAATGGTCCGGAATACTTTTCAATTTATTACTTTTTCTTGTTTTTATTTTATTTTTTTATCCTGTTATAGTGGAGTAGATGTTCTATCATTAGAGACTTCTGTAGAACAACGGACACAAATGCTAAATGAGTCAAATTTGCTGAGTAAAATAGCAGCAGATATTCTATTCCTGTGACATATGCAACGTTGGACTTTGCATACACCCATGTTTCAAAGAATATCATACACAGTCTCTTTTTTGAAATATTGCTTCATTTTTGTTGCTTGCACGTTGAATTTTTATGAAAGACAGTTTTAATATTTTTTAATTTTAATTATGTGTTGTTAAATAAAATCTAAGATTGTTTGGATATTTTTCCATATACAGTCAAAAGTCGTTAATCTGGACACCCATAATCCGGACCTCAAAGCTACAAACTTTCATCGCATGCGTCAACGCATAATACGTTCACGCATGCGCATTTTGATCTTCGCATTAACTTACTGATTGAAGAATTCAACCTAAATGATCTGCATCCCAAAAACTTTGACCTTTTCGGTATTGCTCCCTGGCAAGAAGTGAGCATTCACCTCCTTAACATTTTTGGAGAACTAAAGAAGAGCAGTACCAATGATATCCAATATCAACAAATTTTCCTAGAGCATAGAAGCAGTTATTCTAACTACAAAGCAATTTTTACTGATGGCTCAAAGAATCATGATAATGTCTAGGCAGCTTTTGTTTTTGATAAAGAAATAAGGAGTAGTAAACTTCATAAAGCTGCATCTTTCTTTATTGCGGAAACTTTTGCCATTTTGAATTCCTTAATCTTTATCTCTAGGCAAAATAGCAGAAAGTTCATTATCTACTCTGACTCTCTGAGTGCTCTTGAATCAATAAATACAAATACCAGCCACCTTTTGGTCCTAGAAATTTGAGAAACGCAGGTTATTATATTGCGTACTGCTGGGTGTCTGGACATGCTGGCATCAAAGGCAATGAACTCGCCGATATCGCAGCAAAATCTGCTGATATTACCTCAGAAAATGATGTGCCTTTTACAGATATACGGAATTACATCAGAGCAAAGATCTTCTCCTGGTGACAAGAATTCTGGGAATGCCAAACTCTGAACAAATTAAGGCAGATAAAACCCAATTTGGAGTACTGGGAGTCGAGAGGGAATTGGAAGGAGGATGTACTACTGACTCGCCTATGAATTGGTCATTGTAGACTGACACATCGGTATCTCTTGAAAGCAGATAATGAGCCTATTTGTGGCACTTGCAATGTTCTCGTTTCAGTCAGTCACATTATAACCTGCTGTCCTGCTTTTAGTCAGAAGCATGAATTTTATTTTAATTCTACGAATCTTATCTTAACAGATCTCATTGGAAGAAACCCTCACATCAACCTCATAAGATTTTTAAAAGACATCTCCTTTTACCATATGATTTGAACTACATTTTATCCTGCTCTACCTGTTGCTAGAGCATTTCTCGGTCATTTCTCCATGCCTTCATCTCATTGGAAGGAACCCCTACATCAACCTCAATAAGTTTTTTAAAAGACATCCCTTTTTACAATATGATTTGATGCTATTTCCCTTTTATCCTGATCTTTCTGTTGCTAGAGTGCCTGGACATTTCAAGTCATTTCTCCATGCTTTCATCTGCATCTCAGGTCCATTTCATTAATTAACTTGATACAGTGTGTTTTGCATCTTGAATTTTTTTCACCATTTGTCTGGCACATAATAACCCTCAAGGTTTTGTGCCATTAAAAAATCAACCAACCAAAGTTACATTCGTTATATCTGAATTATTTTCTATGAGAACTCAAAAAATCTGGTTTTTAATCTCGCCACTTTTTTCTTGGGCATCGCGGTAAAAATCAAGCAGTCCATGTTTTATCCCACTTTCCTTATGAAAATATTGCATGACTACTGGAAACATTTTAACATTGCCTTTATTCGACACATCTGTTTCGACTCAAAAAACTCTGCTTCTTTAATCTCGTTTAAAAGTATTTCTTGAGCTGCAGGAGCAAGCACACTCTCGCAAATACTTGTACATTTTGTTCTACCACAAGAAATCTTTTTTGCCAAAGAAGAATCTGGAAATAGGGTGCTATAACAATTTGCTTGTGCAATCTTGGCTATTAAAACTATTATGAGGCTTAATCCCATGATAGATTGAAGTAATTTCAATTGCTGATATATTGTCCTCTTCGTTTGAAGATTTCTTCAGGAAAGAGTTCGAAACCGATTGCGAAGAATCCCTATTCAATATTAACTGTTTCTGGCTTTGGGAATGTACAGTTATAGCTCTAACACCCTCGTACTTAATATTAATCGTTTTACGACATAATTTACATTCTCCTTTAAAGTTGTCTTTCTTCATAAGCCAATTAAATTGATTTAACCACTTGTCTTGAAACGACGCCAAATACTTTGTCTTTTTTTGTGGCACATGTTCACTTGCTGAATCAGAATCGTTTTTTGTCACTAGGCATTATTATGAAAGCATTTAAATAATTTCAAAATATGCACTTGTTCATAGATAGCTAGCTAACTGCAGACTAAATGAAAGAATGGATTGCAAATGAGAGGGTTGAGGGGGCATGCACGCTACACGTCGGCTCCACTACTCATCAGCAAGGCGCATACTCACTACTCTTTGTAGATTGCTGCTGCAAAGAAAATATGTATAGACATTTTTTGGCTGTTGTGCGCAGTTGTGTTATTTTCGATTCTGTCAACCATTGTCCGTGCGCATTGTATCGTTATTTACAGGAAACTTGATATTCCGGGAGAGTAATATTTTTTAAAAATTCTTTTCGGGAGCTGGGAGATTTTAATTTTGAGGGCTCAATTCTGGGAGAGGTGGCAACCCTAAGTATTTGATATTTCTGAGTAATCAAGCAGAATGTATGAAGCACAGTTAATTTCTGCTCATATGAACATCTAAAACTTAATAATAATAATGCTGAGTAGTAGGAAGTGAGAGGAAAGTTTCTGAAACTCAGCTCAGTCCTTTGCTAGACAGTTAAACCTTTGTGAGTGAATAAAGGTTGCAGATGCAGCCAGTCCTAAAATATATCTGCTAAAACCAATTTGAACAGGTGGACTTCAGTGTGGAGCATTTTACTCCAAGATTTATTTAAAAACATTGCTTGATATACATAAATAAGACAGTCAGAAGCAAAATAGAGAATGACCAGGCACTTTCTGGCATAGCAAGTACGAAAGGACTGGAGCTTGGTGTTTGTCACTGGCTACTGACTGAAGATGGTGATGTGAGCGAAATTCCTGAAAGTACTATTCAGAATAGTGGTGCAGGGAATTGTAATTTGGTTTTGATATCAGCTATATACTTTCATATAATATTTAGTGGGAATTCATAGGTTAAAAAAGTGCTTTTTATGCTGTACAGTTATTTTAGAAATGTTGCAGTATTTTGAAATCTTAAAATTCAGCCTTGTTCTGAATTATAAATGAAATTATTTAACAAATATAATAAATGTTTCATCTCAAATATTTATTAGCAAAGGAAGTATTTTCTATTAATTTTGTAGTACTTAAAAAGATGAATCAGTTTTGGAGCCAAAACATTATGTCTGCTTTAGTATAAAAGTAATTGTAAATTTTTTTTTTTTTTTTTTTTTTTTTTTTTTTTTTTTTTTTTTTTTAGTAGAGTATATTTAAGGGTGCCCCTTATTGTTAAGTTATTGTTTCATTTATGGTTGAATAGTTGAATGTTATGGAAACCCTATTATGACGTATTTGGTTGCGTGATTGTGGTGAATTTGCATCATGGGAAAAGATTTGTATGGGCTTGTTTGTGTGTTGGATGTTGGTTAGGAACTACGATGGTTATTTTGTCGTTTACATGGTAAAATGGCTGAATGAGATAAGATTAATTTGAAATTTCTGTACGATTTGGAATGAAAGGGAAAAAAGCATTAATTGACTGGTGTGTAAATGAAAGGTTTACTTAGTAACCGTTATAAGTGTCCTGTTTGTATGAAGGAAATGCGTGTGGTCAAATGTCGGAGGATACTGCCACTATGGAGAATATTTTTGTGAATTTATGTGGCATCTCCACTATAGATTCTAGTTCAGATAATTTTAGGAAATTTTTTGGATGCTGTTAAGGAATTTTGTTTGACTGAAGACACTGAAATTTCTAAATAAGTTAAGTGGATATGGATAGCTCATTACTAGATAAAAAAGACGTATTTCTTTCTAGATGTGCTTATCCACTTAACTTATGGATCAAATAGTCTTTTAGTCGGAACACTTTGATACTCTATTACACCGACATTACATTTGAATTCATCATTGTCCGGATGCCATTCCAATCCCTACAAACAGCAACTTCCTTAGCTTGTGTCCAATTTCAGATGACAACAAAGTGTTACGTGTAGGAGGAAGACTGAAAAATGCACAACTATCAGAAAATGAAAAACATCCAATCTTATTACCTTCAAAACACAATCTGACAGAAATCATAATTAGACACTTTCATGTCAAATATCTGCATGCAGCACCGGAACTTCTTCTATCTTTAATTAGACAACAATTTTGGATCATAGCAGCCAGATCTGTTATCTGGAAAGTAGTAAGATCTTGTATCACGTGTTGCAAACTTAGAGCTAAAACTGCAAGTCAAATAATGGCTGATCCACCAGAATCTAGAGTAACACAATCGCAACCATGTCATCGAACTGGAATAGATTTTTCTGGACCGTTCATGATTAAACATCGTGCAGGACGTGGACAAAAATCATTTAAATATTACGTATGCTTATTTGTGTGTTTTGTAATCAAGGCAGTACATCTTGAAGTGGTAGAAGATTTGTCAACAAAGGCATTTTTAAGTGCATTCAAACGATTTATTGCAAGAAGAGGGAAACCATTTGAGATTTATAGTGACTGCGGTACTAACTTTAAAGGTGCAGACAAAGAAATCAGAAAATGTTTTTTGTTGACAAATCTTCTACCACTTCAAGATGTACTGCCTTGATTACAAAACACACAAATAAGCATATGTAATATCTTCAGTGATTTACAATTAGCTAATCCATTATTTTACAAGTCACAACCAGTTGACATTTTATTTGGAGTAAATGTATTTCTGCATTTAATCACGGGAGAAATTGTCAAACGTGGTCCTGATCTACCATTTGCTCTAAATTCGAGGTTGGGATGGATAATTTCGGGTACTACAAAATTTGTAGATTCAAAATTTGAAAAAAAGTATTTATTGTTGGTCAAAAGTCTAGCCGGAGAGCTAGTGAAGATAGTGACTGTTCTAAGTGTATTCTAACAACGCAAATATGCATATGGTTGGTGAAAATTATCCACTTTGTGAGGTAAGTGGATTTTGAACAAAAATTCGTTTAATTTGTTGTTAAATTTTAAGAACAATGTTGTAATACAGCACAGAATTCGATTTCATTTTAATAATAGTGTTAAGTGATTTAAGAACAATTTCTGTTTTTGAATTGATCAATTATGAGTGAACTTATAACTTTTTAAACAAAAAGAGCGGTCTTACGCAGGAGTGTTTCTAATTATGTAAAGAAAATTGAAACTATTTTAACTGCAGATGAAATTAATTTAATAGAACTAGAGGAATATGTCGAATTATTGACACAAAAAGAAATTGAGTTAAAGAAGCTTGATTCTGAAATCGAAAGTTTAATTACAGATACTAAAGAATTAGAAAATGAAATAGATAATGTTCAGGAGTACACAGATAAAATTTATTTGTAGAAATTTAAAGGTGAAAAAATATTAAAAAATCAAAATAGTAAAAATAATTCTAATAGTGTAATTTCAGAACAGGTTCTTGACAATATTAAATTACCCAAGTTAACATTACCGACTTTTGGTGGTAATATTACAGAATGGATAGCTTTTAAAGATCTTTTCAGTGCTTGTGTAAGAAATAATACAAATTTATCTAATGCTAAAAAATTGCAGTATTTGAAGGCTTTGTTGAAAGGTGAAGCATATCGCATTATTCAAACCATTCAAATTTCGGATTGTAATTTTGAAATAGCATGGAATCTGTTAGACGAAAGATATTCAAATAAGAGAGAACAAATTTTTGCATATATTAAACGTTTTCTAAGCTTACCAACTATTCAAAATGAATCAGCATTTGCTATCTTAAATTTAGTTGACAATATTAATGAAGTAATTGGTTCTTTAGAAGTATTGAATCAAACCATTGATAATTTTGGTGACACTTTAATGACATATTAAATTTTGCAAAAATTAGACCCTTCTACAAAATTATGGTGGGAACGTCGGTTAAAATCTAATGAGATTCCAAAACTTAACGACTTTAATTCCTAAAAAACTATGCAAGAACACTTCAAAATAGGAAATCAACAAGTAATAAGGTACCTGAATCTGTGTTTCAAAATAAGAATAATGTTCTGGTTGCTACTTTGGGTTGTGGTTATTGTAAAGAAGATCATAGTTTAGCCAAATGTTCGAAATTTCTAAATTTATCGGTTCAGCAAAGGACAGAATTTGTAAAATCTAATCGTTACTGTTTTAATTGTTTATCTAATATGCACTTGCTCAAAAAATGCAAGAGTTTAAATACATGTCAACATTGCTCTAAGAAGCATCACAGTATTTTGCACATTGTAAATAATTCGAAGAATAAAACTCAGTTAAACAGTATATCTCCTCTTATGCAATCTATCCCTAAAAGAGATGAATTAACGAGTCCTGAGGACGTTTCAGCCACAGTTTGTGCCTTTCATTATGATTCGAATGCAAAAGGTAATCAAACTAGTCATGTTTTATTGTGTACTGCTTTAATAAAAGTTCAAAATTCTAAGCAACAATTTGTGAAGTGTAGATGTTTATGTGACACTGGATCTCAGAGGTCATTTATTTCAAGGAATTGTGTGAAGAAATTAGGATTACGAGTGAAAGATAATTCCATTTCTGTATCATGTTTAGGAGAATTTAATACTATAAGTAATGGGGAAGTCGATTTAGTATTCACTTCTCATTTTAAAAGTGATATTCGTGTATCAACATCAGCGTTTGTACTGGACAAGGTGACAGATAACATTCCCTATGTATCTTTTCCATCAATCATCTTCGATATCTTCAGTGATTTACAATTAGCTGATCCATTATTTTACAAGTCACAACCAGTTGACATTTTATTTGGAGTAAATGTATTTCTGCATTTAATGACGGGAGAAATTGTCAAATGTGGTCCTGATCTACCATTTGCTCTAAATTCGAGGTTGGGATGGATAATTTCGGGTACTACAAATTTTGAATCTACAAATTTTGTAGTATGTATATGTAAATCATTTGAATACAAACACAGATGATTTAGTAAATTCTTTCTCTCCAATTCTCCAAATGTACAACCTTTAACAAATGAAGAAAAACTTTGTGAAGAACATTTTAAAAACTCGCATTTTAGAGACACATCAGGTCGTTATTCAGTTGCATTACCATTCAAACATAATAGAGATATTTTAGGTGACTCCCGTGAAATGGCGTACAGAAGATTTCAATACTTGGAGAAGAGGCTGTTATCTATGAAAGAAATTTACAACCAGTATATTCAGTTTATGAAAGAGTACCTTTCTCTAGAACACGTAGAATTAGTGCCAGACACAGATTATGAATTAGAGAATAAACACTATTATATCCCACATCACTTCGTGTTGAAGGACTGTAGCTTAACAAAAAAATTGAGAGTTGTTTTCGATGCGAGCGCTAAAACAACAACCACAGGTGTTTCTTTAAATGATACGCTATTGATAGGCCCAAAAATGCAAGATGACTTGATTTGTATTTTACTAAGATTTGGACTTCATAACATTGCAATAACCGCTGATATTAAAATGATGTACAGACAGATAAAGGTTCATGAAAAAGATAAGAGATTTTCAGAGAATATTATGGAGAGATAGCCCGTATAAACAAATACAAGTTTGTCGTTTGAAAACAGTTACATATGAAACTGCAGCTGCTCCATATCTTGCAACCAAAGTTTTGAGTCAGTTAGCGATTGATGAAGGATTGAACTTTCAAAAGGCAAAGAATATAGTTTTAAGAGATTTTTATGTTGATGATATGTTAACTGGTGTAAAAGATAGTTCGGAAGGTATTGCATTGATAGACGAATTGCAGCATCTGCTAAAAAGTGGTGGCTTTGAGCTTCACAAATGGTCGACAAGTGAACCGTCATTGTTAAAAACCTCCGGCTCGACGGACCAACAATAAATGTTCTTAAACTTAATATGTTTCGTTTAGGTGATGAAATATTTATGTGGTTATAAAACAAATAATATTCACTAGCATTTTTTTCATTTGAAAAATTAAAATATTTGCAGTGCACAGCTTTCAAATTGCACTAAACATTACACAAAAACTTAATGAAAATGAAATGCATTACCCATACACTTACATATTTTACAATAAATACAAACTACTTTAAAATTTGGTTTTGCAAGTAATATGCTCAATAATTGATACAAAATAAGTGAGCCATTCTACATGGCTGTCACAAACACAATTCTATCAATTAATTATCTTGTTGCCACACATAAAGTTCAAAACTAAAGGAAGAAAAACAAAAGAAATTTATGCTGTTTGCATCAATAAAATGAAGCAAACGATACTCACATAAACAGGATATTTCCTTTATGTAGTGCTTAGAGAAATTTCCTTTTTATGTTATTTCATATTATATTTATTTTTTATGTTTTATGTTCCTTCATCATTGTTTGACTTAAAATTTAGTTTATTGAGATTATATATTTTTTGTTTGACTCTAGTGTAGAATTTACTGCTCCTTTGACTTTTCAAGTGAAAATAGATCAATTTTTGCATAGACAGAGTCAAGGGAATGCATAGTGCCAAGTGTACACAATTCTCTGATGTTTTTTAAGTGAAAATAGGTTGATGTGTACATGGATAGCGAATTTGGGGAATTCTTTGACTTGTTACTTTGGTTTTGTGAAGCGGCAATTTTTCGCAAAAATCGCCACTACACAAATCCAAAATAATAAGTCAAAGAATTGCACAAACTCGGTGTACATGTACCATCAAAAATCGCTGCTACACAAAGCCAAAATAACAAGTCAAAGAATTGCACAGACTCAGTGTCCATGTACTGCCAAACATCGCCAACTTTTGCCAAGGGATCCCCGTAAATATATTTTTACCCTTTTTTATATTGCTTGGTGGGAAAAGTAATTTCTACTGCCTATCAAGAATTAGCACTATATGGATAAAAAGTCATGATGTGTTGATTTTTTAGTATTTGCATATTAACTCGACCATCTTGTGTAGTTTTTCACATGAAAAGGTAAAAGTTATATTACAAGATGCATTAAAAAGTAAAATACTTACATTCTTCCAAATCTGCCAGCATTTTTTTTTTTTTTTTTTTTTTTCTCTGTTCTGCTCTCCACGTACAAGGGCGATCTGTTTCCGAAAAAAACGTCAGGCACTGGCCATGGTGCAGGAGATTTTGAAGCAAAATATTTATTCTTACAGAATTTTTACCAAGTTTTTTTTTTTCCCCTGACAAATTTCAGTAATGCATGTTTTAAAATTAAATTTAAGACAAAAAAAATGACAAGTTTGTTTATAAAAACTGTTGGAACTTGGAGTACAACAGAAACAGAGTATATGAAAATAGCAGCATGAGTGAAGGATTGGTTTGAACAGAGTTGTCCAAAGAATGGTTATGTGCATGAGTGCCAGAGTTTTGGCACATTCTGAGAATTTGGTGACTTGTACTAAGGTGGTTGTGATAATACCATTCTTTTAAATAGTGTGTGTATATACTCTAAAATAGTTTTTAATTTTAATATATTTATGAATTTTATATCTACAAAAATTTAATAAGTTTTATGTGTATACACTTTGATATATGGCAAATTGTGAAGTTCTTAACCACTTCACTGCCCCACCCTCCCGAGAGGCTCAATGATTTGAAAATTGTCATAAAGTATTAGCCACGTCACACACTCATTGGGATTAAATGTGGCCTGGATCCTTACCAAGAGACATTCGTTGCTTCTTGTTTTGCATGCCCCTCTCCAAATCCAATGAAAATGAAGACTGATAATTAATGGTTTAATTTGTCACACTCTCATTGCAAGGTTGTATCAAGGGTAAGTTCACTTACAAAGACAAGAAACAGGAATGCACTTTTGGCTCTCCTTTATTTCGAATTTCAGTGGAACTACTCATTTAAAAGTGTGCTTTTAGGGGTTTTCTTGTGCATTTCTTATTTAAAACAGTCTCTGTTAATTTTCAGATAAGAGACTAAAGAACAAAAAGAAATATTTCTCCTGGGTAGAGAGATAAATAGGAGATTTTTTACATCTTGACAGGTGATGAAAAAGGGGAGGAGAAATGTTTCCAACGCCAGTTTCAGATGCAAAAATTTTGTAGGTGGGGAAGGAAATAAACAAGCAAGTATTTGAGTTTCGTAGGCCTGTGAAGTGGTTAAATAAAGCATTGCATAAAAATCTATAAGCATCAGTCACAGTATTAAATGTCATTTCTTTCTTTTTAGTGAAGTATCCGATGAAGATGTCAATGCTTTTTCTCAAATTGCAAATGTATGTATGTTTTTATATATTAAACTGAATTTTGTGCCATAAGTTATTTGTAGTATTCATGTTAAATTTTTCTTACTTTATTAATGTGTGTGAATAATAGGTTGAAAAACTTGAATAATAAATTATTTAATATCAAGCCCATATTATTATTCAGGTATTTTTGTCTTTTTTACTAAGTATATAGTATAAGTATATTTTTTACTAAGTATAAGTATAAGTATATATTTTACTAAGATATATATATATATATATATATATATATATATATATAATTTTAAATTTCTTAAGGTAATTGAAGTTAGGATGTGAATCTAAGATATGGCTTTAATTGGAGGTTTTTTGGAGGGAAGGAGCATCATATTAATGAAAAAATGTAATGCAGTGCTGGGCATAAGTACAAATACAGATTATTTAGCAAATATGTTTTATTTTTCTATGAATTCTAGCGACTATTAAGATAAATGCCCTTCTTCCCTCAATCCTCTCAGTGGCACTACTTTTTGGATTTGTTAATGAAGACATCTTTTATTAAGTAAATTTATACCTAATTTAGTCTAAGTTTTGATAAACATTCATTAAGATAATATTTATATTGTTAAAAATGTAGGAAAGCAAACTATTTTAAATTATGAGCAAATAAATACCAAGTGACAAAAAAAAAAAAAAAAAAAAAACCTCGACTGGATTAAACTGATCTTGCATGCTCTTCAGATAATTTAAAAGGTATGAAAATGTAAAATTACATAAAAAGGAATTTCTTATGCTGCTTATGATGTATATTTTGCTGCTTCTGAGTTTTTAAAATAGAATATTTTACGACATTAAATATCTATTCAAATTGGTGGTACTCTTTTGTTAAGGAGACCGAATTCTGAAATGTATGTATGTTTTCATATACATATGTATGTGTGTGTACACACGGACATACATGCATATATGAACACATATAGCTATATGTACATTTCTGAATCCGGTTCTGAAAACAGAAGAGTACCAAATTGGTTATAAAGTTGTAAATTTTAAAATTCTTTTTACACTTCATGCAACATTTTTCATTTAAACTGTCACAGGTTATATTTTTTATTTATTTTATAATTCTGATAAATCATTTCATAATTTGTATATCTTTGTATGTAGGTGGCTGCATTGATCTTACATAGCTAAAAATAGCAGCATTTTTCAGATATTATATGTACTTTAATTGAAGTATTAATTTTAAAGTAACCCAAAGAATAATGGTCTTGATCAGTTGAAAGGCATTGGTATATAAAATATACTGTAAATTTATCCTTTTTTTAGCTTTGAAAAAAATGCTAATTTTTTTACATCAAATGCTGTAATTAGTGCTTGCTTTTGACTCTAAATGGTAGCATTACTCTATGATTGCTCAATGTTTTGCAGTTATCAAATTAATAATTCTCATTCAAAGGTATCATGTTTGAAGATTCATAAATTGTTCAGAGGCTGTTTGCAGGTTTTGTAGAAGATTTTTGTTTTATTTACAGAAATATTTTATCTAAAATTTTTGTGTTTTAAATGTTCTATTTGATAATTCTGAATTCTCTTTCTACACTGAAATTTCCAAGACAGTAATGCCTTTTAGTATGGAGAGAAGTATTTTATCCCATTCCTCATAATAATGAAGTGATTTTTGGTAATGTGCCAGTATTCCAGAGAGTAGAAAATAAGAAGTATGTATGTGAAGATATAATAGAAGGAGATGTTAAGAATCCACTATCTTGAATTTTTTATTGTATTTAAGCATATTTTGATTGCTCAATTTGATGTATTTTTTAATACGTAGGAAATTATAAATTAGCAAAATATGACATTCTAGTTTAAAAAAAAAGGTGGTTTTAAGACAAAGCTCTCGTATTATGTATACCATTCAAAGCTGAATGCAGTATTCTGTGCAGTATGCTAAGAAAGGTAATTTTAGTTTTTTCTCTCTTCGATTGGTAATTATAGTTTCACACACTGCATGGCCCAAGTTTTTTGAATATTGCAGTCATGTATATTACTTTTTGGGGGTATTAAAAATACGAATATTAAAAATTTAGGTTTTTTATTATTAGATTTAAGTATATTTCTTATATGAAGTCATATTTACTAATTCATGTAATTTTTCATTTGCACATGGGGAGATGTAAAAGTGAATGGTTATAATATTTTTTGCTATGAAAGGCAAATACATTAAGTTCTTGACTATAGATAAAATATTAATTACATTCATTCTTACATTTAGAATTTTTTCCTAATATTTCATGAAACGAGCAGTTTTCTTTCAGTGTTTAAATTATAAAATATTCATTGCTTGCTCATCTCATTCCAACCACTTTTATGCAAAAAAGCTAATTAAAATATAGAGAAGAGAAATATGTCAAAGTAAAACATAAAGTTAAGCAAAGCAACAATTTTCTGTTTGGTATATATTTTAATCAAGACAACATCCATTTCAAGGGCAACAGGTGCAGATCTCTCATCTTAGGCAGAAAAAATAATTCCCCCCCCTCCTGATGTTGAGGAATCAGCGTCTGTTGCTCTCGAAATCGATAAGAGTTTTGATAAATATATACCAGACAAAAGGTTGTTGCTCTGCCCAATTTTATGTAATTAAAATGTCTTTAGAAAACCTGAAAATAATTTATAAAACCCTCTTTTCTGTGAGATTATTTTAATTAAATAAGGAATACAGTGAAGTTATAGTTCTGACGAAAATTTAAAGATATTCAATTTCAGATGACTTTTCTTTGACATGAGACAGAGTCCTGCCATATTTTTAAGTTTTAGGGCCTTCTGCTTTCAGTGCCATGCGTGATGAAGTGCCAAATTGCTTTGTTGCTAATTTTCAATTGTAAAATATGCTGAAATTGGGGAAAAGAAAAAAATGTTGAGGGTCCAATGAAAACATATTTTTAAAGGGAATATGTCTCTGCATCAATTAGATCACCTAACTGTGCATGATCATATATTAAAATAATTGCTTGCTTCAGATAATCTTCCCTTCAAAATACTTTGAGATTCAAGTGTGACATGTGGACCTTTCCAAAAAGGAAGCATTAAAAGAATAACTGGAAGATAAATCAGTAATTATAATGCCTGATGAAACATTTAAAAACAAGAAAAGTGCATTTTTGCGGTCTTATTGAAAACTATTAATCTAAAAACTTAAGTCATGTCTTTTGATGAATGCAAATTTTGTAGAATATTGTTAATTTCTGTACTTGTTCCAAAGCAATAGTTGATATGATTTAGGCATATGAAATAGTATGTTCTCCAAATAACAGATGTATCAGACTATGACTGCATGTTTCAGCTTACTGAAAATACTTATTGAACATTTTATTATAAAGTTAACCTTGTTGGTGATGTATTTATGAAAGGATTAACTATTAATAGCTGAATCTAAAATAACTTTTTTGCACTTTAAAAAAAAAAAAAAAAGACTTAAAAGAAACCTAAACTGGCAGTAAAGCTTTGCATCCTGCACTATTGATAAAAAAGTGCATTCTTGCTTGAGCCATATTGTATTGTTACTTTTCTCATTGAATATGAGGACGACAACTTGTGTATTCATTTCTTAACCCCCTGTGTGTTACAAATTTAGCCCTGTAAACTTATTACCTTGATTCCTTTTCTTCCAAGCCCACCAGCGGCCGAGCGGTAAAGACGCTGAACACTGGTAGTTCGGTTCGAGGTTCAAAACCCGCGAACGGGCTGGCTGCATGGGCGTTTCCGTGGTTTTCCCCATGTGTAATGTGTATACGAGCCAGTTTCCCTTAGAAAGTCTTCCACGAAGGCATCCCTCCCTTTAGGCAGATAGCCCTTGTGTGCTTTGCAATAATTGAATAATCCCAATCCCTTTTCTTCCAATGTACATCCAACCCGAAATCAGATACATTAAAAGCTGTCAGAAATTTTCATGTTTATTGAATACAGAAGCTGCCTTTCCATACAGAATTTCACATCCAAAACATTGAGAAGGTTAAGGATAATTTTTTAATGAAATTTTATCTTATAAATTCCAAATTGAAATGAAATGCCTTTTGAAATACAAAAGGAACAATTTCAATTTGGAACTGTAGTGTTGGTTATTTTGAGAGTAAGATAAAATCTATTTTTACAAATAAGAAAGGTAAGGTTGATTAGAAACACAAAATGATATTGGTGATAGCAGTTTCTTTAAAAAAGTGTTTCAGTATGTGCTATTCAATGTAACAAATGAGTCATAAGCATATTTGCAGATTATTTTGTTTATCTGTAACCATAAGCTATTATTGGAAGGCTTCTTTAAAATAACATTTTATTAAATACACTTCAAGAGAAGAGCTCATAAAGTGTCAATTAAGGCATGTTGTGATGTCATACAGGCTCTTAAGCAGCAAGGCCGTCACATCCTGATAACAATGTAGATGCTGAGAAATATTGAACCTATGGCAAGCGAAATAGTTCTGCGTGGTACACATTTCCAGAACCGTTCATGGAGACAAAAATTGCATAATACAAAAGTATTTCTCTACTTGTTATTGTCAATATGTGTTGCACTTACCTCAGGTGCATTTAAGTGTAGTCTTGGCAGATGGATGATTCTAATGTGACAGGACACCAGAGTTAAACTAGGGTTTATAGTTTCTGAACTTCACATTTTGAACCCAAAAAGTTCACCATTCCCGAGCTTATAACATGTTTCTCGCAAATGAAAGTAAAAAAGTCAAGGAAGAAAATATTGAATGATGTTAACTTCCAATTAATGTTTTTTGTATTGCTGAAGTTTATTTGATGTAAGTTCGAAAAACTGTGATTTGCATTTTTTGCATTTTAAAATTTTTTCCCAAATAAATGGGAACTTTTGGACTTATTAGTGTGCAATTTCTGTTTAAATGCAAAAATTATTTATTCTTGATAATGCCGTGTTTGTCAAGTAATTACAGTATGAGACCATATTTGTCAACCACAGGAAAAGCAAGGTTGAGGTAAATGCAATTAAGTCTTTTTGTAGGATGATTTATATATACGAGGGCAGTCCGATAAGTACTTAGCCTACAAAAGAGAAACAAAAATTTTGGAAAAGTGGCGATTTATTTCTCAACATGGTCTCCTTTCAACTCGATACACTTGACCCAGCAATGCTCCAACTTCTTTAACCCGTCTGAAAAATACGTTTTCTGGAGGTCTGCAATGTAGGTCTCCGTGGCGGCAATAACCTTCTCATTCGACTCAAATTACTGCCTGGCGAGTGTTTTTTCCAAGTTTGGAAACAAAAAGAAGTCACACGAGGCCAAATCTGGAGAACACGGTGGATGGGGCAGCTGTTCGTAGCCTAATGCAACCAATTTGGCCGTTGCGGAGGTGGGAGCCAGTGCGTTGTCATGGTGGTAGAGCACTTTTTTCTTCGCCAAATGGGGCCGTTTTTTCTGCAATTCAAGGTCAAATCAGCCCAATAGTTCGGCATAGTACAGCCCTGTGACCGTTTTGCCCTTCTCCAGGTAGTCGATGTAGATCACACCTTGTAAATCACAGAAAACGGTGGCCATCACCTTTCCGGCCAATGGGACAGTCTTCGCCTTCTTTGGAGCACATTTGCCAGGTAAAGTCCACTGTTTTGACTGTTCCTTGGTCTCTGGTGTGTACCAGTGAATCCATGTTTCGTCAACGGTCACGAAACGACGCAGAAACTCCTTTGGATTGCACTTAAACAGTGTCAAACACTGCTCTGAAGTGGTCTCGCAGATGCGCTTGTTGTCCAGAGTGAGCAAACGTGGCGTCCATCGAGCCGACAGCTTTCTCATGGCCATTATTTCATGCAGAATATGACCCATGCAGTCTTTTGAGATGCCTACTGTCTCAGCTATCTCGCGCACCTTCAATCGGCGGTCTGCCAATATGAGATCGTGAACTTTTGTCACGTTATCCTCCATGGTACGCGTTTTTGGGGCACCTGGGCGTGTCTCGTCAAAAACTGACGCGCGACTACATTGAAACTCATTAAACCAATTTTTGACGGTCGCCATTGAAGAAGAAGAGTCACCGTACATAGCATCCAACTGCTCTTTGATTTCACTGCGCGATTTCTCTTCCAAAAACAAGAATCGAATCACCGACCGATATTGCTCTTTTTCCATTTTTCTAAAATCCGCGGGCATGCCCGCTTCTACACGCGGTCAAAACAAAACTAAAAATCCAATATGGCTGAAATTTTGACAATAGCCCTCGACAAAGATATACTACATGATAATAAATTTCTCTTGCGATAGTGGCGCCATCGGGCGGTGAGGCTAAGTACTTTATCGGACTGCCCTCGTATGTTGAGCTGTAACGAATGAAAAAATGTGAGATTTCCTCAGTTGTAAATGTTGGATGATGTAGAGCATAATTTGGAGTGAATTTGAATGATCAGAAAATATGTTTTCAGAAGGTTGCAATAAAATGTTTGATTAATAAATTGTTGTGTTTACTTTTAAAGTAATTTATAGCCTAAAGAGTATTTAAAGTTGGACATTCTTATTAATTCAGAAGTCGAACAATTTTGAAAATGTAATGCTGATTTTTGTTGTTTGACTTCTGAATTAGTATTTATTCGGTGTGTTATTGTGTCTTAGACATTCTTCTCAGATTTCCACTAAATGAAAGGAATAAAGTGTATTAATTCTTTTTATTGAAAATATTTTATTTCTTTTTTTGTATGTCTTTTCATCTTTAATACTTTTCTCCTTAGATCTTAAGCATGGCAAGTTATATTCAAAGGTCTGAGGACCCGTCTTTTGGTCAAAATGCTCAGGATGGCAGAGAAGGCAGGAATTTATCTCGAGCGGGACCTTCTAGGCGTGCTAGGTTAAGTCGAATCCCAACTCGTCGTTCTGGTCAGGATATAGAAGCTGTACGAACAAGGGCAGAAGGGTAAAATTCTTAAGTTCTTTTTTATTAGCATATTGGTAATAATCATATTAGTTGCTAAGCAGATAAACTGGATTTTAATCTAGATTCTGTATGAATATTATGTGATAGAATGCCTTTTCCTAAATTGTATAGCATCATCTTTTTTCCTATAGGTTTTTACAACAGTTAGTTTCTACATTATCAGAAAACACAGGTATTTATTTATCTATATAATTAAATTTATCATAATTGCTGAAGGAATGAGCATTAGACTAATTAAAAATATGCTGTTTAGTGAGGAATGAGAATAATTTTGGTAAAAATTTCAGAGAAAATAATTTCTTGTTCCCAGATTTTCCTTGAATTCCTTCCTGGAAATCAGTTTTTTTAACAAGTATAATTTGAAATTTTATGTCTCTTTATGTTTTGTAATTTATTAATTTCTTGTTATATGCATATTGAAAACCAGTAACTTCCCCCCCCCCTTTTTTTTTTTGCAAAATGTACACAATTTAATTTTTTCTAAAAGTGGTATAAATGTAGAATTTTCAGCTTAAATTTTATTTTGAATTTAACCCATCTCTCTATCATTGCTGTCATATATGAAAGAGTATTTTTCATGCATTTTCAAAATGATTGCTCTGAATTGTATAGATATGCAAACTCTTTCTAAATTTAGACTAGATAGATACTTTGAACAAAAGCTGAAGTTCTGAAAATCTCTGTTAATAAAGGAATTCTGGAATATCTTTGGAAAATTCAAGGAATTCTGGTATTCTCTGGGAGTCCAAAGTAAGGAGAACCTATCATATTTAAGTCCTGCATTATTAATGCACTGCAATATTCTCATTTCATCCTTTAAATATCAAAATTCTCTTAAGTTCCAACCACATTTTGTTTCGGCTATGCGGGACTGGACGTCGAAAGGGACAATTCTCAGAACCTGCACATTTCCAGGAAACCCACATAGCTAGGTTACCATTTTCACTTATTATAAAGACTTGAACGCCAAATAGTAATCAATTATTGCTCAGATTGGGATCACAGGATGCTTCTGCTTCTGAAGAGTCTGATTGGTTGATCTCGACCCGGGACAGAGGTCCAGCTGAGTCATTTTCGGTCGGGTTGAAAAAAATCCTGCATAGCCGCAACATTGTTTCCGTAGCTAGGCGGGACTTCGCTTCCAGCAGGGCTCTTTTTTTCTAGGAATCCTTCTGTTTAAACCAGTGCTACCAGAATCTCGATTCTCAGAAAAATCCCATCAAGCAGGGACTGTTGCTAGAAGTGATAACTTCTTTAGATATTCTCATATTTTTGATAAATTGGATGATTGAAAAAATTTATTTTGATATTTTCATCAGAAATGCTAGTGCATATGCAAGATGTCATACATGCGTTACTTTTTTTTTTTAACATTACTGCAAATTTAATGTTAGATATATTTGAACATTACTAAATTATTTTCTACCCCGTTAGATACACAGAATTGTATTCCTTCAGCAGTTCAGATTATTTCATATCTTTTATATAAATTTTTTTAAATTGTATATTAAGAATCTAAATAATAAACTTTTTCTCTTTTTCTTAGGTTTAGTAACGAATGCTAGTTTTCCTGTGTAAGTATGTATTTTGATTTATGACATCCATGTATTAACTATGTTAATATACAACAATAAGTGATTTTTATTTCAAAGTGATAGGCATAATGCAGAGCCAGAACAACATCGTCTTAGTAGGATGTAGTAAAACCTTAGACGGTGATACATGAAGCAACACATGAAGGTACAATGAGACTACTGATGGTGTCCTGAGAAATGGTTCTCCATTCCCTGTCAACCTTTTGCCACAGTTCATCTTCTGAATGCAGCAATGGCAGAGTCTGCAAAAGGCATCCAATCACTTTCTAAAGCCCGTATCACACGGCGTTTGTTTCACACGAACAACTGTTTCGGACAATTTTTCTGCCTGGTTTACTATTGAAAGAAAGACGTGCGACTTTTTCCTTCCTTTCGTAAAAAGTTGCAAGTTGTTCGTTTTCAACCAATCAGCTATCAGTGTCGAATGCTGTTAGCTTGTTTGTAATTGGACAACCAGTTTTCCCTGTGTCAAGCCCAAAGCAATCTGTGGTGATTGGCTGTTGTAACAAAGCAGAAAAATTGTTCCAAGCAGTTGTTCTTTCGAAACAAACCGATGTGTGATAGCAGCCTTAGTGTGATTGATTGGGGAGAGAACAGTGCCGAGGGAAGTATCTGTACACTTTGAACAGCACGTTGGCTGATGCAAGCAGTGCGTGGTTGGGCATTAACCTGCTGATAAAGGGCAAGCACTCTCTGAAGATAGGGGAGTGTCACTGGCCACAACACATCATCACGTATCATTGGACTGTCACAGTGCCTTGAGTACGAACTAGAGGTGTCCTCGAATTGTATGCAGTTGCACCCCAAACCATAGTACCACGTTCTCATGCGGTAGGGGCATTTCACAGTTCTTACCTGATTGGACCTGTTGCATTTTCAGTATCCAGTAGTGTATTACACTTTCTACAACAGTCTGAAATGCAGTTAACTCACTTTAGTATGACCATCGATGTAATCATCCATTCTACTGTAACAATACACAAAGAAGTTCCTACTAATTTTCCATTAGCATATCTTAAAGTATGGCTTGCACTTCTGAATAGGGTTGTGAAACTTCAGTTACAGGAATTTAAAAAAGAAAGAAAACGTAACCCCTTTATTATTTTTAATTACTTTTCTCTACAATGCATTTATAAAAAGGCCCAAGATGATACGTAAATTTTATTTATATATTGAAAAATACCAGTAAGCACATCATAATAATAGCATCGCACTTCAGTTGCAGAATGTAAGTAATCGGAGGTTCAAAATTTGTTGCAAATGCGCATTACATATTTTATTTTAATGAGAAATCTTATTTATATTTTAGGTTAAAATATTTTTTACCTGTGGACCTTAAGTAATAAAGATAATGCTAATAATAAAATTACAGAGTCTCTTCAAGCAGGATCTAGTAATCAGAGATCTGAGATGCATAAAAAATATGAGACAATGAATAACCACTTTGTTTGGTTTGTTTAATTTGGAGTAATGGATAGTGTGAAACCATCACATTTAAAAAGGGATCTTAAAATCCCAGCTTTATTCATTTGTCAGTAAACTTAAGAATATTTCAAATGACTGATAAAATCTTCAAATGAAGAAAAACATTTTAAGCAATTTATGACTGTTATCGAAAAATACTTCTGCGTCTTATATGAATTTTCGTATCTGATCGCAAAAAATAAAATATACACCGTTTGAGAAGATTTTGTATATTATCTGCTGTTATTAAGGAGGTAGATATATTTCAGAGAGTAAATATGGTAGCAGAATTTGAAAATTTCTTTGTCAAATGACATGGTCGTCATTAGAATTTCTAAAATCAGCAATGACTAATTCAAAAAACTTATTATTAGATTTGCAGAAAGGCCCAAGATTTACAGTTCAGTTGAATAAAACAACTGATATTTCAAAAAAGCTTAGTTATTAGTGTATGCTAGGTATACAGTCAAAAGTCGTTAATCCGGACTCGTCGGGACTTCGGCGATTCCGGATTATAGATCATCAGTTTAAATCTGGTAAAATGGCATGCAGAAATTATAAAATTAAAAATATGAAACCGTAATTTATGAAATAAAGAACAATTATGATCTAAAGGGTATCAAAATTTACAAAAAAAAAAAAAAAAAGCTTAATATTTATTTGTTTACTTTATTAAACATTTCTTTCAATGTAAGTTGTTTCAGTTGCTTCGTTTTTTATGTGATAATACATTCTCTTTAATTCCATAAACAGACATAATTTCTTGTTCAGTTACAAAGTTCCGCTGTTCAAGTCCTATAATTGCTATGTCGAGAATACCGACTAATTTGTCAATCGAAATTTTTTCGTTTTCAATAACCTCTGTCACTTTCTTCGCTATGGGAAGCAAATTATAATGACGAGGCATTTGATTTAAATCATATCAAAGACAGAGTACATCGAGAGGAAATACCACATTTAGTAAGCAATTATAAGCCAAATAAAATAAAAACATCTGCTATTAAGATAAGGATAGTGTTGACAGATCAACTTCCAATTCATTGCGCTCGCTCCGCGTTAAAGATAAACAAACGTTAAAGTTTAGATAAACAAAGGATATGCCTTTATCCATTTTTTGCAGCAATTCCACTTTTTGTTTAATGGACTCCGAAAGATACTTTCGCTTTGTATATCCTTTACATATTAGTAAATATATATTGGAAATTCTATTTGAAATAATCGAAAGTTCAAGCTTACTTTTATAAAATTGCTCTAACAGTCTGCAAAAAATAATAAGCCGTACCCAACTCAAAGATTAAGGAACAATGCAATCATCAACATTAACTGAAATAGATAATTAGATAATTTTAGCTTATACCGTCCGTTATACTTAAAACGTGCACGCGAAAACGTATTCTGCGCTTGCGTCCACGCATATGCACAGTCGTAAAGGTCTTACGCGCACGCGTAAACACCTATGCGCATGTGTCAACGCGAGGCATGCACAGAAAGTTTTTAGCTTTGAGGTCCGGATTATAGATCATTCTGGATTATGGGTGTCCGAATTAACGACTTTTGACTGTACTATGTTTCATATATACCACCAAAGAAATAAATAATTTATGGAATAAAAGTTTTATATCCTTGTTTTATATTTAGTTGTGAAAAAAGTCTCTTTTTAAAATGTTGGTCATCAATCAGAAAAAGTTTAATAGGCCTGATGTAATTTTTCTCTCAGTATATCAAAACCACATGGTTTGATCTCAGTATTGATGTAATTTGAGTAAAGCTATAAGATCACTTTTGCTTTCAAATTAAAAGTTTATTGTTTAGCTAATGAAGAAATTAAAAACATTGGTGTATTTACTAACAGTTCATACCTTAATTTTAAATTGATATATTATATATATATATATATATATATATGTTTTGTATTATTTTTAACATATGTAATTTATATTTTTATAAACATTTGCAATATTATTGTAAATAATGTATATTTCTAGTACTATGCATATGTATTTTAATACAGAATAATCATTTGTATGCTACTTAATAATGAATTTTTTGTAGATTATTCATTCTGCTTAATTTTAAAATCGAAGGAAATTATGTTGAAGATACTGGGTAATGTAACAGTAAAGATTTAATAGTGTTCTAACAGGGTGTAAACATTTGCATGAAATAACCCTTTACAAAACTTTTTTTTTTTTTAATTGAGAGGAGGGTAAAAGAATTGAGACATAACTAATAACTACTACTTTTTGTTGAACAAAAGTGGACTGAAACCAACTGATGAATCATAAACTGTAGCATGAAGGTCACAGTGAGCCATAATGGTACAGCATAAGAACTGAACAAATGAAAGCTAAAAACGTTGTTGATCTAAAAGCTACATCTGAATCACAGAGAATTAACCCTCTGAGCAGCCAGTCATGAGATTTTTTATTGTTGTTGATCTAAAAGCTACATCTGAATCACAAGAATTAACCCTCTGAGCAGCCAGTCATAAGATTTTTTGTCACTTGGCACATATTTGCTTATAATTTAAGATATTTTTTCTTACTATTTTAATAATGTTAATGTCATCTTAATGAATTTAAGTTTGTGAAAATAGAGACTAAAATAAGCAATTATGCAAACTGTTAATAAATGCTATTTAAATACAGGTTTTCATGGCAGATAAAAATATATATATATATATATATTTAATTATGCATCTTGAATTTTTTGCAGATTTCTGAATCTACATAGTAATCCAGGGGATTATGCTTGGGGTAGAGGAGGTTGGAATGCTATAATAACTCAAGTATGTGTTGCTAATTTTATAATTTTTAATTCAAATAGAATGTAAAGAGGAATTTGAAATATAAATATTTACAGCTATTTCTTCTGTGTTTATTGTTTAAAGGATACTGTGCTTATAATTTCTGTATATTTTAAATCATATTTATGCTTTTAATTCACAATGCATCTTAGATATAACATCAATGAAAAAATTGTTACCTCATTTTTAAGTAGGATATTTAGTTATTTAAATATTTTATATGGAAATAGCGTAATGCTAATAATGGTCAACAGTAGCAAGCTATGCCGAAAATCACCGAGGATGTGTTTGTTGTACTAAGTGACATGTTAATTAGCCAGTTAAGGTAAAAGTGATTAATGCTTAAAATCCAACAATTTGAATTCAGATATGCTCAGCATATGGTTTTGTAGTTAATGAAATGAATAATTCTCTAGTAGTATATTGAACCTTTCTTTACCTTGATAATGCTGCATATTCATCTAGTATAAGCTAAATCATCATAACAACATAAATGTGAAAGAGGGGGCCAAGTTCGGGAGTAAGTACATTCGGTGTAATCCTTGTCACCAACAAGAGTTGATATCCGAGTTCCATAGTTCCTTTAATCATAGCTGTTATAATGTACAATTTTCTTCAATTCATTTAAAAAACAATTTATTACTTTTCTGATATTGGATTTCTAACTTGGCAAGTTAATTTTGTGATTGGAGAAGTCTGATATTTTTAACGTAATTTATTGATAATTAAAACTTGCGAAGTTAGAAATCTGATATCAAAGAAAGTATTAAATTGTTTTTTAAATGAATTGAAGTATGTTGTACATTCTTGTAGCTGTGATTAAAGGAACTGCTATGGAACTTAGATTATTAGATCTCATCTCTTTTGTTGGTGACTCCCACCAGCAGCCGAGCGGAACACTGGAAGTCGCTGAACACTGGTAGTTCGGTTCAAATCCCGCCAACAGGCTGGATGCATAGGTGTTTTCGAGGTTTTCCCCATGTGTAGCGTGTATACGAGCCAGTTTCCCTTAGAAAGTCCTCCACAAAGGCATCCCTCTCCTTAGGCAGATAGCCCTCAAGGCTTTGCCAATATCACACACACATACTTTTGTTGGTGACATCGATTACACTGAGCGTCAGATCACCCGAACTTGGCCCCTTTTTCACATTTATGTTGTTATTAAGATATTAATATTTGAAAAGCTAAATTAAATAGCATCTAAACAAATACGTAACCTTCAAATTTTTTATAACTAATCATATCTCTAGAAATTTAATCACAATTTTAACTTAGCATCTTTGAAAATTATCCATAAAGCTTCTTGAGTCGGTGAACTTGATTTCACCTTGCTTAGTTAACAGCAATTCGAACCCCGTCCTTCCTAATGCCTTTAAAATATTAATATTGCATATTTCTTTACTGTTGCTTTGAACTGATGATGGTGTGTTCATATTCACTTTGCTCTAATATTTGTGTTTTGATATAAGCACAGACGTGGCTCCTCCCTGCTCTGCAGGAATATTTTACACCTGATAGGAGTCTATCCTGTTCTCCTTAGAAATAGATAGTTTTAATCAAGTCTATGCCAAACACAATGTTGTTTATGTTGTACAGCAGTATTTTGTTATCTAACACCGAACACTAAGTAATATCTTGTAGCTAACTTCCATTTGAATTAGGACCTCTAGTCTAAAACTATTCTCTCGTAATTAGACTAACATTTTTATTGTGGGTTAAGGTAAATATTTATAACAGAACCATTATTTTCAGTGAGTCTTAAATATTTCCATTGGCTGTTTTTCAAGGATATATATGTTGGTTATTAATAAAAGAACTTATAGTTAAATGACTGAAAATGTATGACTATTTGTAATTTTTAAGATTTATTATAGGAAAGAAGATTTCTTACAGTTAATGAACAATGTGTTAGAGACACAGTTTATGAGAGTGGTCTTCAAACTTTGTAATACTGCTGTATATAAAAACACTAATATAGTTTTTATGTGTAAAGCTCTTTAAAAATGAGCATAATTTATTATTGTGAAGGGGTCGTTTTAGATAGGGTCATAGAAGAGTCCTGTATAGTGTAAAAAGTATTTATTAACAGGTTTGAGTTACACACGGACATTACATTTAATTTTAAGAAAATTACAGAGCAAGGGTCTGATACAACCTATCAAGTGGGACGCATGGCTTTTACTGAAGTACTTATCTGGCTACACACCAGAGGGCAGCCTTGTTGTCACAGTTAGTCCAACAGTTTATATTAAGGGATTGGTTACAAACTTCCCCTCTGACTCCGCCGACGTCTTGGCAAGGAGACAGAATTAGAGGATGTGGGACCTCTTGTAACATTGTCTGTAGTCTTTTTTTTTTTTTTTTTTTGTTTGTTTCCTGGGCAAGGAGACCTCTCTTTGGAGCACTATCCGGAACCACAAGTTCTTGATTATTTCGGGAATGCAAAGTAACTTTTGGCGGTCTACCTCTCTTCTGAGCAGAAGAATGGGAGAATTGGACGAGTCTGTAAAAGGTGTTAGTGCAGATGTATGGTTAGTTCCTAAGGGTTTTGATGGTTTACGAAGGCTTGAAATGACATAGGAAGTAGGTGATTTCTGTGTCCTAATCAAGTATGGACCGTCACGCTTTGGTATGAACTTTGAATTCTTTTTGTTTTTTGCATTGCTAACGGGATGTAAATTGACCCATCACCTGGTGAATAAAACACTTGTCGCCTTCCTTTATCATATTGCTTTTTACGTTGATCTTGCTTTATTTCGATACACTCTCATATGTCCTTTGTAGTAGTTGCGAATCGTTTAAGATAAGGGGTGATTTCAGCAGGGTTGCCACGCTACCTGGAAAACCGGAAAAAGTCAGGGAATTTGGAAATTGACCAAAAAAATTCAGGGGAAAGTCAGGGAATTTAAGTGTTTTAGTCAAAATCTAGAAAAGTCAGGGAATTTCATACAACAATCCCGCCAAAAAAGGCGAGTTTTGCGCCGACGTCGGAGGAGATCACTTTTTTGGCGAATTGTGTATCACGTGAGTGTCATTTGGGCAGCTGGCATAGAGCCAATTTTCGCAGCTCCAATTTGATTGTCTTTTAGAAAGGCAAATCAAGTTTCCCACAAATTTTGGTTTCCAGTAACCTCGAAAATCGCATGTGCAGTGCATGAACTAAAGAAAGTACCTGTTCTCGTATAAAACAAAATGGGTTTAATCGTAGTATACAGTACCATGAAGGTTAGAATAAAAAAATATGTATTGTAAAGAAAGAAAACCTCTCTGCAACAAACGTGGCTCCGTTCCATCATAGAGGGAAACAGCTGTGCATGCGCGATACATGTGTCGCCAAAGCTCTAAACGGTGTCGAAGGTCACGTTATCCAGAATTCATAAAATGAATATCGTTTAAAATTTCTTTAAACTCTAAAGGAAAAGAAAATATTTTTTGGCGCAAGTAAATTAATTCATGGATTAGTTATTTTGAGGGGGGAAAGGATTTTACCGCAAAATCTTTTTTTTTTTTTTTTTTTTTCTTTTTTTTTTAATAAATACCTTGTCATTTTGCAGTAAAACAAAAAAATAGTAATCAGTCATCTATGCTAACCATGTAATATAACTATATTCGCTAAAATATCGTTGATTATTCTAATTCAATTTTTAAGTAATTATCTTTATTTTTATAATTCATATCATTTAATGTTGCTTCTTCCCTTTAAATTTACTTATCATTAGTAAATAATATTTCCAAATTTCAGGAAATTTTCTCTGGCATAAACCTGAAATTAATTCTAGCAGTATGATGACATCACGAAATTTAATGCACATATTTTTTCCTTATGTATGCTGCGAAATAAATATAAAATACCTCAATTTAGTAAAAAAATATCATTAAATAGATTTCTTTCTTTCATTTAGCTACAGCAAAAAAAGCCTTATTTTATTCCAGATTGGGGAGATTCTAATCTCAATCTTCAGTGGAGAAAACAACTCCTATTATAATTATATTTGTGTTTTCAAGTGTTAAGGTGCCTTTTAAGAAGACACCTCACACAAATTAAATTTACCTAAAATCTAACCTAATTTTAGCATTGCGTTGTGATTTATAAGAACCGGATTAGCCTCATGTTGAACTGGTGATGATCATGAGTAATAATTAAATAAAACGTATAATTGTTATATAATGTATATATCTTAAATTTTATTAAGTTTCTTAAGTGGAAAAGTAAACAAAATTATCAAACAAAGTGTACCAAGAATAATTAAGAATAAATGTCCTCTGAGATTTATTGAATAATTAACTGAATTTGCTACACAGTACAAGTAATACCATAATTAATTTAGCTCTTAGCGCAGCCAACGTACATTACACGGATAGACTGGAATTTTCTCGAAACATACCTGGAAAAGTCAGGGAATTTCATTCTCCTGTTTGAGTGGCAACCCTGTTTCAGGAACAAAGTTATCATTTTCAACCACAGCTTTGAAATCGTGAACGACGTCGTCGACAGTCCTCAGTTCTTTTCTAAACATTAGGAATGCTTGTGTTATGGCCTGTAGTGTCACAGACAGCCGTATTCATAGCGAAGCAAATAACTGGGAGTTTCGAATGCCAGTTGTCATGCGCATCTCCTACTAGATTGCAAGACGAGGTTTTAAGTCCATATTTTTCCGTTCCACAGGATTTGACTGAGGAAAGTAAACTGGTATCAAGTATTGATATTTATTGTGCAGCAAACTTGTTGCATGACTGCACTAATAAACTGGGTGCTGTTATCGCTGATGATTCTTCGTGGTATACCATGCCGCATGAATACTTCTTTGATGAGGGTTATAGCGCAGTCACGTGCTGTAGCTAGAGCAAGAGAAATAATTCAACCCATCGCATAGCACAATCTTCAACAATGAAGATCCATTGTTTTCTAGTGTCAGTTTTAGGCAGTGGTCCAAACAAATCAATAGATATGATCTCAAAACGTTGAGAATAGACAGGAGTTCTTGGCAGTCGAGCTGGCTTTTGGTTGGTAGCCTTGTAGCTGTTGCACTCAGGACAGCTTTTCACATAGTCGGATATGTACTTTTTCATACCAGTCCAATAATAGCATCTGGCGGTTCTTTGGAATGGTCCTTCCTCTCCATAATGTACAGCCATTGGGTCATCATGGTGCTTTCGCATGATGGATTCCCGCTCGGCAGTGGAAATTACTTACTGGGCCTCTTCTGAATCAGAGTCAGGGACATATCGGTAGAGAACACCTTGATTCATTCAGAATCCCCGTTCAGTCCAGTTGGCACATTCTTCAGTTTTCTGAGTGGATTCGAAACTTTCTATAATCTTTTTTAAGTTTTCATCTTTAAGTTGGGATTCACGCATGTCTTTTGGACTTCTTGTGGGCATGTCCACCACAGAAATATTTGAAGTCTCGCAAGGTGAAACTTCATGTTCGGTGCTTGGACAGGCCAGCATGTCAGCGATGACGTTTGTCTTTCCAGGAATGTATTGTACTTCAGGTTGAAAGACTGAATTTCAAGCGCCCATCTAGCAAGTCTTCTGGTTGGAGACTTGCTAGATGGTTCAAAAGCCATTTTGATTTGGTTTGAAAGGTTGATGATCGGATGCTACAGTTACTTCTGATCCTTCGACGTAACCACAAAATTTCTTCAGGCCGCAGACTAGAGTGAGGATTTCTCGTTCAGTCATCGAACAGTTTCCCTCAGCCGGAGAAAGCAGTCGGCTGGCATATTCAATAGTTTGCTCTTTAGACCCTTGCCCTTGAAGTAAAACGGCTCCAAGAGCATAGTTGCTTGCATCTGTTCAAAGAATGTACAGTTGAGTTCCATTTGCTTGCTTTAACACAGGAGCTGTTATGAGGCAGTTTTTTAGAATTTCAAATGCTTTTTGCTGGTTGAAACCCCATTCCCATTGGAATTTCTTCTTCGTCAAATCACTAAAAGGTCGTGATATTTCCACGAAATTTTGTATATATCATCTAAACCAAGAACATGTTTGAAGGAAGGATTGGAGTTCCTTGATGTTTTTGGGAGGTGGAATTCTCTGGATAGAGGAAACTTTTTCTGGATCAACTTCGATGCCTTTTTGTGTGATCCAAAATCCCAAATATTTCACACGAGAAGAAGCGAAGGGGCACTTCTCTCTGTTTGTGCGCAGTTTGAAGAGCAAAAGCCATTCGAAAAAAGATTTGAGATTGGAAAGGTGTTTCTCGAATGATTCTGACAATACGATTATGGTGTCCAGATAGGTGAGGGTTAGGATGTCCTCAAGTCCATTGCGAAAATGGTCTATCAATCTCTGGAATGTTGCTGAGGCATTCTGAAGACCAAAGGGCATTCGTAAGAAACAATGTGTTCCGAAGGGACATACAAATGCTGTCTTGTCTTGATCATCAGTATGAACCTTCACTTGGTGATAACCTGCACGAAGATCAAGGGTCGACATGAAAAGAGTAGGTTTTGCCTCATGTAACAGGTCGTCCATTCTCGGAAGTGGTTAGGAATCCGGAACTGTAATCACGTTCAATTTCCGGTAATCTATGCAGAGGCATTCTGTTCCATTAGGTTTCAGTATTAAAACAACTGGGGATGCATAAGGGAATTCGCATTTTTCAATTATTCCTCTGGATAAGAGCTTGTCAATTTATTGCTTTAAGATTTCTTTCTTAGCAGGGTGGTACAGCTATTGGGGGATGGTTTCCAGTTTTAATTCAATGTTCTATGAAAGGTGTTGCTTCTTCCCCTGGTTGGAAGATAGTTGAATATTGACTCGATAGTTCATTTAATTGTGATCTTTGATGAGCCGACAGCTGTTGTCCTTCATATTCTCTTAACAGTACACTGTCAACTTCCGACGTATATTCGGTTCAAAGATTGGGTTTAGAATCATCATCAATAAACTTTTGTTGCGGATTATCATGGTAAAACCACCAATGATTTTGTAGATCTAAAACAATTACAGCGCTTCTAAGAAAATCCAATCCTAAAAGCGTCCTGTTACCCTTTGCTGAGGGAAGTGCAAATAAAGTTGTGCAGAATGATCTTCCTTCAATGTAAATGTCTACCTGGGTCATGTGAACCTCTTCGTTCCTTTGAATAAAGACCACAAGAGTGACCTTCATAGAAGTTTTCTTAAATTCTTATCCATGTTCTTTCAAGAGATTATATAATGTTTCTCCCGCTATAGTGTGAGTAGCGCCAGTATCAGCACAGACAATTCCCGTAAATATGTTGATTTTTACTCTTAAAAGAGTCGTGTGAGGTGTCTCTACAGACACTGTATGTAAGTTTATTTCTTTGAAGTCGGTTGATTCTTTACTTAAAGGAGAGCAGGTTGGACACTTAGCATTAACGACGCCTGATTTTCCGCAACCATAACAACTAACAGTTGGTCGATCTCCTCTCATGCCGGACTTCGTTGTCGCTGAGTTTTTAACAAATTGAGGGTTATTTTTATAATTTTTAGGACCACTACGTTGAGACAGATTTGGAGTGTTATTACTGACGTTTCTACTCCTGATGTTTTTAGCTTCTTCGTATAAATCTAATTTATCAGCCATTTGAAGCGGATCAGTCCACTCGGACCAATGATCCACAAAATGTTCTCTATACTCAGAAGGGGACCGTCTTTTAATTTGGTCTGATATCATCAAATCCTTTAACTTCTCAAAAGTACTGACTTTTAATTCGCCAATCCAGCCATCAAAGAAATTTCTCAAATTGAAGTAAAAATCTCGCCATGTTTTATCAGGACTTTTGCGATGTTGTGAAAATAACTGTCAAAACTTTTCAGCACTTAATTTAAAATGCTTTAAGAGAATTTGTTTAATGTTGTCATAATCATGTGCATCACCAGCAGATTCCTTTGCAATGTCATTAGGTAACAAGCCTAAGAAATACATTACCCATTTCCCTTGAGGTATGTTCAAAATTGTTAGTTGCCTTTCAAATAAAGTGGAAAAAAGGCTCATGTCATCACTTTTTGGATTAAAGTGAGGAATTAAAGTTTGTAATTGTAACTTAGGGATATCCATGTCAGTGAGTTTCAAAGCAGGTATGGAATCATGACTAGCACCTGAACTAGCTACTTGTATTTTCAATTTCTCAAGCTCGTGCTTGCATTCTTCTATCTCTTTCCTTTCGTTATATTCGCGTTCCTTACGCTGTTTTCTTTCGTTAAATTCACATTCCTCTATTTCTTTTCATTCCAGAATAATGCTAAAAAATAGATCTGTAGTGAACTCTTCATTATATCCCTTACTCTTTAAAATGGCATCCTTTATATCAACTATTGTCATTTGTTCCATAATATTCACACCAAGTTCGTTTGCTAGAACACACATATCTTATTTCCGTCTTTTAGCAAAAAACGACATGGTGACGTGTTTCACTTAAAATAAAGTCTTTGATGAAAAACATTTATTATGGCACTAACTAAAAAGTCACCTTACCCAGAAAAGATTTTTAGTAATTTTATCATAGAATAGCAGTATACTAAAGTTAGTTGTATCAAAAGTATATAAAAAACACTCTCATCCTTAAAATAAAGCATTTTACAGGGTTTAGAAATAGCACAGTTTAAATAACATTGATAAAATCCTTTTCGGTTAATTATTTCTATTCTCAAAAAACAAAACAAAACATTCATAAATAGCAATACACTTATGACACCAAAAGAATTACGCACATCTAAAACGTATATTAATCAGTATAAAAAAAAAATAACATTTTGTAACGCACATAAAATGTTATGTATTAAATCTTGCCCATTTTAGGTAGATGACTAGATAATTTAATATTTTAATTTTGACTTATTGCATTCTGTATTGTTTAAGGCCATCGTCAAAATAGAATTCTTTAGTATGAAATCATAAAAAGGGAAAATAAAGCTCAGAAACAACTTTTACATATTTAATTTTTGGTATTTTATACTAGTATTACAGCAAGGGCTTGGCTTAAGTGCTTAAAATCAGTGTGGCAGAAACAAGTAGCAGCAGCTAGCAAAACTCTTAAAATTACTGAAAATTGGAGAAAGTACTTTTAAGTAGTAGAGAGAAATATATTTGGAAATGAAACCAATTCATTTGCAGTGTTTACAGTATTTGTTTACAGTTACTTAACAATATCTAAAAATTGTACACTATCATGAGAGTTTAGCTTGACATTTTCCATTAAGTAATTTATAGAGATGGCGATTTTAGATATAGCGAAAGAATTTTATTTCTTGCAAATAAATGAGAAATTGGAATATTTTCCCTTGAGTAGTATTTGCAGACAGTAAGCATTTGCAAAAAAATTACAAAATCTTTATTTTAAGTATTTCTTTAAACCAGATCATCATGTAAAAGCTGAAATATTTTGTAAGATTCCATTAAAGAAATATATATAAGGGAAAAAGGTTTTTTTTTTTTTTTAACTGATTTAAGGCATAAAATGTAGGTTTATGTTTATGACATATCATTCTTGCTACTCACCTGATTACGTAGATTCCATGTACATTTAAACTGATTTATGATATTGAATTAAAACTGCTTCTAACCCATTTCTGATATGATTTCACAAGATTATCGTAAATGATCATTACAGTTCAATTCGGGGAAAAAGTTATCTTTTTGGATTTTATCCACTGCAACAGCAATAAGTTTGAGCAGCTACAACAAGTGCTTTATTTTTTTAATAATAAAGAAATTATTTATCATCTCAAGCATTACCTTGTTTAATTACCTCTATCATCTTGATTTTCAAATAATACAATATGGACAATTTCTTAGTGAATATTTCAAAGCAATCTCTCAGGCTATTCCACCTTGTACTGCAAGTATTTTTAGTTTCATAGCATTTGAATGTATTTTCTATGTATAAAAATCAAGTACCTTGTCTGTGGCAATTTTTTAACAGATACCCCGTTCTTTGTAATAGATCTTGTCCAGGCAGATATAAATATTGAACCGAACATCCGTAAGTTGTGAGAATTGAAGGGCTTTCTTCAAGAAATGTATTTTTCCTTGATTCCATTATTTGTTGTAATAGCTTCTTTTATTACTTTATTACATTTTTATTCTCTTTCTGTTCATGTTATTGCTGCCATTTAGCACAATAAGTTTGTCTTTTATTTTGCAAGTGGAACTGAGTTATTTTAGGAATAATTGTGCACTTCCATAACTTCTATGTTGGAAGATAGTGCCAATCTTCAAACAAATTGGCATTATCTTCTAACATAGAAGTCTACTACTATATCTACTTTCTCCTTACAACTGATGTCTCCATTGTAGTCTTTCTTGCAGGTGATGCATTTTGCTAATTTTTTTCTGCACATGAAATTTTAAAATTTTTAAAATTTGCTTTTGGGCTAATGTATGATTTTGTGTAGGAATCTCTTTTTAAGGTGTCTACGTAAGGATATTTTCTAACTATAAATTTTGTGTGTGTATGCATGCCATAAATTTTATGTCCTTTAGAATTTTTTTCCTGTTTTATAAAAAGTTTTTTATGTGTGGCCTCAAAAGTATGGCTTAAAATGTTATAGCTTATCACATATATTTATAATGTCATAGTATTATAGATTATTTCTTATTAACTTTGTGCAAACATAAAGAAAATCAAATCAGAATTGTAATGTTAACATCATAATTTCAGTTAATTAATCAATTAGATGGCACAGGACCGCCTCCGTTACCTAAAGAAAAGATAGATGAAATTCCTATTGTGAATATTCGGCAAGAACAAGTTGGTAAGCATATGCATAATTTCTGTGTAGAAAATTAAAATATTTTTAAGCAAAATACATAGAATCTCAAGATAAATCTGAAAGGCTGTGTTGTACTTAAGTTTAATCATTGTATTAACTAAGAATATTATTATGTACTATTATTTTATTACTATATACAGATTGATGCAAAAATTTTGTTTAGATGTATTATAAAGGTTTCGCTCATATATATCCTCAGTAAAACCTTCCATTCGCTTTGCCTTTCAAATGGGATACTGTGCATTCATGTATGCCATAAGCAATTTCAATCTGAAACAAAAGCTGTTAAAATTCGGTAGTTTTGTAGTGCTGTAATATAAAATTTGTGCTACAACATAATTTTCTTTATTATCAGCCATCTTAGCAGATTTTAAATACCAATTTTCTCCTGTAATTTTACATAAAAAAATAGAGAGACAGTTATTTTTTCCGTCATTTCTTAGAATTTAATCCAATGACTTCTCCGAAGTCAAATTGCATGCCAATCTTCATTAAAATTAATGCATTGAGAAAATCTACAGTGTGATGATTAATGCACTTAGTCGTGATACTGCATTTGCTGAGTTAATTGCCTTAAATTCTTGTCATGCTGCATTAGATTCATATAAAAATGAAATATTATACATTTTTATATTTTAGATATGCAGTAGAAATAATAGCCTAAATGTTTTTTTATAAAAACTAAGTCACTTCTGATTTCCTGTCAATAACTAACATACTGTTAGGATTTTCGTATATATGGTAGTATGTTTTAAAATAAGTACAATCTTGAAATTCTGGTATCTTAGCACTGCAATTTACATGCGCGCACTCTTTATCTACATCTGTTGGCAAGCCGCAGGCACCATTATGGAAATTTTCGACTTTTTTTTTTATTTTTTATTTAGCATTTAAAATGCCTCCAACTGTTGAGAATACTGCCAGCCATGAAATATGATTGGTGATTCATTATCTTAGTGCTAAAGACATGAAAGCATCTGAAATTCATTGTCAGATTAGTGAAATGTGCAGAGAAAATATTATGAGTGATGGAATGGTATGGAAATGGGTTAGAGCTTTTAGAGATGGCTTTACAAATATTGATAATTATGAACAAAGGGGGCAATCCATGGAATGGTGGCATTCATCATCACCCAAAAACATTAAGTTCAAGCAAATAGTTCTAGTCTAGAAAATCATATACTGTGTTTTGGGATAGAAAAAGGATATTGTAGATTTATTTTACCTCATGGTGACACAATAAATTCTATGACGTATTGTGAGACATTAACCTTTTGAAGACGGGATGACCATTATAGTGGCCATAGATTTCTCTCTTTGAAAAGACGGGGTTGTCTACTCTAAGTGGCCATGTCTTTTTCCCCCATTTTCCAGGCTAAAAAGTGGGTTGAAATGTCAAATTTGACATCCCTGGGGATTTAACCACTTATCTCTTTCAAAGGTCTTCCTTTTGCAACATAGATGCACCTCTCTGAGAATCCATTATACTACACACAAGAATCTTTGTTGCAAATAGGAGGGGATTTTTTAAAGGAGGGAAAGCATTCGGTTCAAGATTCCCCGTCCTTTGGTAGCTTATACTGCTACCAAAGCCCCGGCCTCAAAAGGTTAAACAAACTTTGCTGTGCAGTCCAGAGCAAAAGGTGTGCATGCTGTTTAGGAGGATCATTTTGCTTCTTGACTAAAGTTTGGAATGAGCTTAGGCTCGAGCTTGATACTCGATAATTTTTGGTCATTTTCGAGTACTCAATACTCGAATCAAAGCCCAATGGGCTTTTGACCTCTCTACATACAAAATATTTTTCGTTCTGCATTTTATTTTTAATTTATTTGTCAAAATATTTCTTAAGAATCCTAGGAGTCATTTTATTAGTGTCATAAAACTGCTCCTTTTTAAGTACATAAAAACTAAAACTTTTGTAATTGTATTAAGGATAAGTAAAGTTAAACAATAAAAGGATTATAAATACATACAGTAAAATAATGCTTTTACTTTTACCAGTACTTTTACCTTACTGAAACTTGTTTTGGTAAAGAGATAAATTTGTTGCCGGCTACAGTACATAGAAATGCAAGGATTTTTAATTTGTACCAATAGAAACAATATACTTTTAATTTTAAGTAGTAATGTGTATGTAATATTAAATAATGATTTTCTTAGTATCAGTAATAAACAAAATTACAAATTGTTGAACATTGAAAATGCCATGTTTCGCAAAACAGACATTTATTACAGAGTAATATGCTGAAAAATCTGAAATAAGTAGTTCTCTTTCTGAAAATATCGATTTTACATCAATCTAAAACATCATAGATTTGATGAATGCACTAAACAACTTAATAAAATCCATTAAAAGCTTCTAGAACTAGCAGCTGTTTTAATGAAGTGTTTATTTCCGTCACCAGATTCATCACCAAATTCATCAAATGAAAAATCAAGCAGTGAAGCAGAAACAACTGACACTTTGTACAATAGCATCATTATTCAGTATTTGAAATATGCTGCTCCATGTTACTGCTATTTTTCTAAAATATGCTATTCTAGTAATTAAGTCTTTCGCTGCCAGTCATGTGAGTTGTGTCAGTGGTTATTGCCCTGACATAGAAGTTGTTGCTTCTCTTGAAGAACAATTTAGAGTACTATTAGAAGCTCCAACCAGCAAATTACCACGGAAGGTAACCACTTTTAAAAATTAAGTTGAGAATTTATTTTGTCAAAAAGTAATGGTGAATTGACTGTAAATTTAAAGCGATTACTTGAAGCTATTTACAGTATAAAACCAACTTCGATTGATTCTGAGAGGGCATTTTCCGTGGCCAACAATTTTTGCACCAAAATTAGGTCGAAGCTATCAGATAAATCACTACATGCACTGGTGTTTTTTAAAATTTTTTTCATTAATATAAATGCATAAATAAATGTGCAAGTAAAGAAAAAGTTTCTTTTAAATTTCTAAAAATTTTTATTTTAATTAAAAGTCTGTTATAAGCCTTTTGATAATGTAAATATGTCGACTTCAAATGCTCGAAAGCCCGAAAAACAATCAAGCTCGAGCTTAACCGAGCTTTACCAAACCTTGTTCATGACAATGTTGGTCCACGTGCAGCTAAATGAACTCAAGATCTCATGGCAGTGTTTCGCTGGGAACAATTTGATCTTTCTCCATACAGTCCTGATCTAGCTGCCAGTGACTACTACTGTTCCTTCATTTGAAAAATATCTGGGCATTCTTCACCACATCGGTGATGATGAGGTCAAAACGACCGTGTTGCTAAATGCCTAATGTTGGCAGAAAATATGTAGAAAAATTTATTATGTACAGGCTTTCATATAAAAATAAAATTGGTAAGTGGATGCTACTTTTTTCTTTTCTTTTCTTTTCTTTTTTTTTTTTTTTTTTTTCCAAATGTTACTTATCTTAAAAACATGCTTTGCATATAAATAATTTTTACCGAAATTACATATATTTCACTGAAATTATATATATTTCTAGTATCTCTTGAATAATATAACATGAAAGGTCGGAATCATTACTGGAAAATTAATGTCTGGGGTAAGTCCATTTAACATTGAGGTAAATGGCGATAGAAGCAAACTGGTAATGATTTGGGTGAGAAATTGCCAGAAGTTGCACAACTTGGCAATATTTTTATCCGATCCCTATGTAACTGTAGCTTTGTATGCCATCCAGCAATTCCAAGAAAATCGAAGATATCGGAAATTTCTCAGCAGACAGGGAAAAACTATATATAAGAACGGAGAGAGCATCAGTTCTCAGTTTAGCTCTGAGGGTTCACTATAGGCTTATGCATTGAGGCTTTTTATGTTGTCTTATGTTTAATGCTGTTAGTAGTTTGAAGTGATAATTGTTGATTGTACTCTGTCATACTGAGAAGAGCTGTACTTTTATGTGGGAAAATAAATTTTATCGAGCTGTTGTCAGTTCTGTGTACATTCAATCCATTACAAACCCGTACACATGTAACAATATGTATAATGGAACATTTCTGTAAAAGCATACTTTTGAGGAGCAGTTTTAATGCTTACTGCTTTTATTCTTGGGGTAAAATTTCCTTAGGCATTTAAAATGCACCCACAGTGCTGTAGTAAAGTAATATACTAATGCAGAGTTGCCAACTCTCCCGATTTTCAACCACTCTCCCGCCAACCCGATTTACAATATATTTCTCCCGACCTTTTTCTTATTCTTAAAATTTCTCACGATTTTTATGGAACTTGGCTTAATACTTTGTTATATAAACAAAACAAAAAAAGTGATTTTGGACGTCTGAAAGCAATTGAATTTTATCTAGATTATACCTAAAACAAAACTTTGCGAATCAGATGAGAATTTCTGCTTCGTAAGTGAGAGCGTACATTTCCAGAAACGTCATTCTCCAGTTCTCCAATGGGCATCGAGCTCCACTGCGTGTCATCTGGCATATAACGGCCAATGAGCTCAAAGCTGTTAGTTGAATGTTCTTTAGTTATTTCGTTCATCTTGCCCTGAGTTGTGTGAGTACACATGCATCCGGGAAATAGTTTTAGAAATTATCATCTTTTGTTTTGTCTGTGAGAAAGATGAAATACTTGTGTACGTTTCAAAAATTGTACACAGTTGACTTTCCTTTCATTATTTCCTCAAGAAAATGTAATAAATTTGCGATGTGTAACATCTGTTGTTGTGATTTTTCGATTTCGCATGGTGGAAGGGCGGATGTTCTCAAACATGTGTGTACACAAAGATAACA
Source organism: Stegodyphus dumicola (assembly GCF_044657685.1). Taxonomy (NCBI): domain Eukaryota; kingdom Metazoa; phylum Arthropoda; class Arachnida; order Araneae; family Eresidae; genus Stegodyphus; species Stegodyphus dumicola. The sequence goes on from NC_140776.1 coordinate 46,547,999, forward strand.
TGAGTTGTTTTGAAAAAACGAAAAATTAAATTTTTCTTCAGAAACAAAGGACCGAAAAGTTATTATTGCAGAATGTCTGTTCTCTGTTTTTTTACTGGAGCACAACCTGACACTGAATGCTACGGATCATGCTGCAGCTTTATTTAGAAAAATGTTTCCCGATAGTGAAATCGCTAAGAAATACTCAAGTGCAAGGACCAAAACAGGCGCAATTGTTAAAGAAATGGGTATGAAAAATAAATCTTTAGTTATTGATTGCATTAAAACAACTCCGTCCTGCCTCTTTACGAATGGAAGCAATAATACCGATTCAAAACTGTATCCAATTGTTTCTTTTTTTAATCCAGATTCTTCATAAATTGAGTGAAGTTTACTTTCTGTCCCCATTTTAGAAGGACATTCGACAAGCTTTAATATAGCACAGCTAATTATTAAAACTTTAAAGGAAAATGCAGTCCCTCTGGATAATTTGCTTAGCACTTGGTGCCGATAATGCATCAGTAATAATAGGCTTGAAGACTGTTGTTGCAGGCATCTTAAGAAAGGAAAATTCAGATTTTCAGATTATGAGGTGCATCTGTCACCTCTTAAATTTAGCAGCTGAAAAAGGGGCAGCTTCTTTACCAATAAATATGGATAAACACATTGTTGATATTTATTATTATCTTGAAAGGAGTTCTAAAAGGAAGGAAAAATAAAAACAGTTCCAACAGCTGCATAACTAATATTAGTGATGACGCATTAGAAAAACTTTTATTAGCGAAAGCAGCCCTATGTGGCAATTACTATGAATAAAATTATGAAATTTCTTTCTTAACAAAAGCAAAATCTGCTACGGTTCATAACATTTGTACGAAAACTGATTAAAGTGTCTTTTTTTTTCCCTCCCCCTTAAACGATGCAAGTAATAAAAATGTTTTTTATGTGTAAGGTATTTTTGTGTTGCTTGCATTTAAGAATTAGTAGCTATTTAAAGTTAATTCGTCATTAAAAACTATATTTTTATCATTTAAAAAGTCTTTTTAACATTGTGAAAAATCTCCTGATTTCTTAAAAAAGTCTCCTGATTTTTTAGTGTTATAGGTTGGCAAGTATGCTAATGATAAAACATTGTTTTTCATTCGTTTAACTGATATGATTTTTTTTAACCGTCTTTCAACGTAGTTGAGAATTCTTTCGTGCATATAAATAAATAAATCTTCAAATCCACTCAGTTTGACAAAATTAAATTCTATAACTCTAAACTTGTGCAACTGTTTTTACATATGCAATGATAATTAAAAAATAACAGTAAATTATGAAAAATTTCAGATTCAATTCCTCACACTTCCATTCTCAAAATTATTTGATAAATGCACATAATTTTTTTATGAGATTTCATTATAAGCTGCTGTTAACTGCCAAGATTCTTGAAGTGTTCTGTTGCAATCTGCTTCATTTTAGGAACTAAACTTTTCCAGTATTTGAAGACACTTTGTACTAAAGCATCATTATGAAATATGCTGCTCCAAGTTACTGCTATTTTTCTAAAATATGCTATTCTAATAATTAAATCTTTTGCTGCCAGTCATGTGAGGTTGTGTCAATGGTTATTGCCCTGACATAGAAGCAGATGGTGCTGATATGCCAACTTACTTATTGTAAGAAATATGATTTAAAAGAGGGTTATGTGTATCACAATGATTGCTTAGCCTTTAATTGGAGAATTGTATGACTATGCCCACCCCAGTATTAGCACTGGAAATTAAATTATTTTCTGAATGCTACATTATATGGTGTGTGTGGTGTTTAAAAAAGAATCAAAATAAGCAATAATATGCATTATTTTTGTATAAAACTGGATCACAAACAAATATGCATATTACAAGATAGTTAACGATGATATTATTAAACGATTTTTCAGAATCTTATTTGTGTATAATCTTTTCACAAAAGAAACTGCTTTAATTTGAAACCACGTACATTTACAACTAGTTTCTAAGCTTCACTGCATGCCAATGTCAGCATACATACTCGAAACATATTGCCGACTGAACTGGAGAACTAACAATGAGGCATTGCTTTTCCTGTGCCACTGCTACTGACACCTAATATATTACAATGTGACAGTATACTTGGTTTGCTTCAGTGATAACTTGTATGCCACCACGTGATTGGCAGCAGATGTGTTCAGCCAAAATTACATTGCTAACAATTTTATAAGCAAAAAATAGTAAATTGGAATTGAAAAATGTTAAGAAAATATGCCATTAAAAAATATTGCTTCTTTCAAAGAGAATGTGGGCTGTCTGTTAGATATTTGATTTTGATTTTATCTTTCTCTTGAGAAGCTCATTTTATTTGAAAAAAATAATTCAAGTCTTTTAGAATTATTTGCAGTAGTCTATTTTTAATGAATTGGAAGGGAACTGTTCATTTCATTTTATTGCATTGTAAGAGATTGCTTGTATTGAGCTCTTTATTTATTAAGTATTGCATATTTTATTTTTTCATCAACTTTTATGAATAGCCAATACAGTTTTATTTCAATTTTCTTAAATTTTCATCTCTAAAACTATGAATGCTTTTTACATAATTCTCTTTCCTTCTCTGGAAGAAAAAAAAGTATTTTACATATTATTACTTTTTTATTTGAACTGGTACGACCAAAGCATAACAAATGCAAAATCTTGATCAGTTTTATAGCATGTGCTTATATGAGAATTTTCTTGTTGTGTAACTTTGAAAAACATTCATTAAGACTATATCCCACTAGGTTAGAATTTTCAATGAAATTTGCATTGGGAAGTTTTTAACATTTCAAATCGCTTTTTTGTAGAATGTTTTAAATGCTTCCTGCCCTTTTTTTAAATGTGTAGTATTTCTCATCTGCATATGCAGTATAGAGATTCACAGGTAAGTTACTTTTGACCATTGTTTTTTTGTGGATGTTTGTGTTCCGTACATTTCTTCATTTTATTAGTAATCGTAAGTTATGCATGTTTCTCCTACTTAATGGAAATTCTGTTTATTATTTTGGTAATTTGATGTCTAAAATTTGTTGGATGGTTAAACTTCATTTTGATGATTTTCTCTTTTTTTTTTTTTTTTTTTTAATCTAGCTTCTAGATTTTTTAAGAACAAAATTTGTTCCTTTTTATATTGAAATCTGTTTTGAAAATGAAACCCATTTAATAAATTAGGTGTATTGTTACATTACATGCTTTTTATAAAGCAAAAAATGAACAAATATCTGATGTAATATAATTTATTAAACGAAAAGTACTTTTTTAGTGATTGACTGAGGTGGTAAAAATTCATAATGTATGATCAAACAAAAATATATTATTTAACATTTTCATTTTATTTTTGTATGTACAAATATAGTTAATGATAATGAAACTGATAAACACAATTTAACCATTCTTTATTTGTTGGTGTGTGTTAATGTATCTTCAAGTTTATCTTTTCAAATTATGCCACTTTAGATAAAAACCTTCAGTGTACAGTATGTATGGAGGACTTCAAATACCAAGAACCTGTTCGTCGACTATCTTGTGATCACCACTTTCATAATGATTGTATTATTCCATGGCTTGAATTGGTAAGATTTTTATAAATATTTTAAAATGTGATTTGTACTTTAAATGTTTTAACTATCATTAATGTTTTATGACTAGAATGTAATGTACTGTGTGTGTTTTTATCTCTAATAAGTAGTTCAGTTTTTTTAATGTTACAGTTTGCGAACATATAAATTTTATATTCTTTCTGAACTTTTTTTTCTTTTTAACAGTGATCAAAATGATTACTCAGGAATATTTTCAAAGCAAAATTAAGAAAATTGTTTATGACAATTTTTTCATCATCTTATGTGTCTTTTTGTTAATGTTCAAAATCTTCTCTTTGACTGAATAAAGAATCAGAATCATGAAGGAAGCAAAATAAATTCATAAGAAATAACTCCAAAGTGGTGTAATTCCATATAAAATCATAATATGAAGCATTAAAAATTCCATGTCAAACCATAATATGAAACATTAGAGAAAATTAAAATATAGTTTATTCATACATAATCACCTAAAATGTCTAATTTATGTGCTGCCGAGTAATAAATGTAGGTTAGCAAATTAAATTGGTTATTTCATTAATTTTTCTTAATCTATTTTTTATGGGTCCATCAGTGGGGGGCACTAATGTGGCTGAACACTCGTAGTTTTCTCGCGTTCGAATCACGGTGAACAAATTGGCTTCATAGACGTTTTCGTGGTTTTTTGTCGTAACGTCGGTGCAAGCCCTCGACGAAGGCATCCCTTTCCTTATGCTAATAGCTGTCGAGTGCTTTGCTATAATCCAGTGAACAAGCCAAATCAAGCCAATCAAATCCCAGAGAACAGGCTAGTTACATGTGGATTTTTCCATCAGGAGAACATAAATGTGAGCAATTTCCTCTTTAAAAGATTTCCATTAAAACATCTCCCCTTAAGCAGATAATGGTTACGTGTAGAGTCATCAAGTTATTTTAATGCTGGAGACTGAAAAATGAGCAATACCCTCGCCAGAAATCTAACCTGAACTTCTCGAAATACGCGCCGAGTGTGCTAACCATTACAACGTAAAAGCATGCTGGAAGGAGGGAGAAAATACCTTATTACTCCCCCTTTTAAAGAGCGACTGGGAATAAGGGGACCCAGTCGCCAAATCCTGGTGGTGAAGAATCATCATCTACCACCTTTTAGTTCGTGTGCCACTGTAGAGTCATTAGGTTATTTTTTGAAGCAGAAGACCTGAAAAAAACGAGAAATGCCTTCGACAGGACTTGAACCTGGACCTCTCAAAGTATGCGCCGAATGTGCTAACCATTACACCACGAAGGTATGCAAAAAGGAGGGAGAAAATACCTTATAAGTTTCCTCAAAATAGTGATGCCTTTGTGAAGAGATCCACCAGGTGAAAGAGCAGTAAAATCACTCAACACTGGTAGTTCAACCTGTGTTAAAAATCCAGGCAAACATGAGAAATTTCGTGGCTTTGTTAATGTATAATTTGAATGCGAGACAGTTTCTCTTAGAAAGTCTTCCATGATGATATCTCTTCCCATAGAGAGATAGCCCTCAAGTTGCTTTTCTGAATTAATTAATGTAACCTTAGCCTTAGGACATCTGGAGCGAGAGCGGTTTATAATCGCGCTACACATGGGGGGAAATGCCTATGGAGCCTGTTCGTTCGCTTGTATTAAACCTAGATTGAACTATCTGTTACCAAATGAAATCGTCAATAGTCTTACCTACACAACAACTAGATGTAGCCATGTAACTAAATACCATATTTACTGGCCTAAGGGAAGAAGCTTAAACGTCAGTTCGATTATTTAATTACGTATAATAGTACTATTTGTTGAAGAATGATGTTTCGTGAAAGACTCCAACAAAAGTACTGGCTTACCTTCGTGTTTTTAAGTGGCGAAACTACGGAAAGGACCACACAGATAGCTCATTCACAGTTATCTAAACCAAGTTGTTTACACATGAAAAAATGTGTTATATATTCAGTGTTATGTTCCTCATGATCATCTGAGTATCGTTTCTTTTTTTCAATTTTTGGCCCTCATAAAAAGGCCTTTAATAGAGACATGCTGTATTAAATTCTATGTTATTCTGATATGAGATTAGTAATTTTTTTGTTTTGTTTTTGTTATTAGAGGAAGATTGCTTTCATTAATTAACTATTGCTATTTTTTCAAGCTAACTGTTTTTCTGAAATGACGTGATAAGCTTCAAAACAGCTTATGCAGAGTGCTACATCATATGCTTTACATAAGCTGACTTCTGCTGTAAACCTTTTGCAGAACAAATATCACATCTTCATCTTTTCTTTGTATCAAAAGTGAAATGGGAGCATAGATACTTGCATGTCCCCCGACTTGATGGAGAAAGCATGTGAACTTGAAGATCAGAATAATGAATCAGCTGTCTATATATATATATATATATATATATATAATGTTGTATGATCTTAAATCCATTTAGTGCGAATACAAGTTATTATTACTTGTGCAATTGCTGCAAAGTTAGTTAATAATAATTTATTTCCTAAACAGTATTGATTAATTGATTATATTATCTCCTAAGTTTAATTAAAGTAGAATTATTTTAAAAGTGTGCATCCATACTGGTAAGTTATATTTTGAAAGATGTTTTGAAGTAATTTGAAAGCAAAATGTTAATAAAGTTTTAACAGGGACTGGAGTTAAATCATCACGAAGAATAATATTTCAATTGTAAAAGGAAAAATTAAAACATGTAATCATTGTCATTGATCGGAAATTAGTTGACTTTTCAAGGGGAACAAACCAACTCCCGTTTAATGAACAATAATTGATAAAAATACGTAAATACGAAAGTGTTTCGTCTTTACTCGAGTTATAAGTTAAAGCCAAACCGGCATTCTAGTCAGGCCAAATATTTCCGCGAATAGTAGGAATTATGAACCAATGCTGATACTCAAAGAACTTATTCTCATGAAGCATTTTAGTCAATTTAATTTGGAGTAAAAATCAATTACTGTAGAGAAATCCTGTAAAACTCGAGTAACCGTCCCCGACACTTTCATCTTTATGCATTTGAGTACTATATTATTTGTAGAAATTAAACATTGGAAATTGTCATTATGAAATCGAATTCAAAGTAAAGTTGAAATAAACATAGAAGATTATAAAAAAGATAAATAATGCAAACTTTGTAAAAACAAATCAAAGAAAATATAAAAATAATATAAAAATAAAATAGAAAATAATATAAATAAGATCAGTGAATGTACATGAAGATATAAAGGCCAGAAAGGTATTAAGTAACTTACATTCTTTCTAGTGGGGGAGTTGGCAAAGTGTTCTCTTCGTGTCTTGACTCAGAAGTGTAGGGTGTCCAAAAATTCTTAGCGGCAGTAGGGGCTTTGAATAATATCAGTCGGTAAGACTTGGATGAAGTAATTTATGGTAGTGGGTGGGACTTGGAATTCTTGAGGGATGTATTTTGTGGAGTTCTTATCTGAGAGAGACCGTCTGTTAAGATTTTTTTGAAAATACTAGTGAATGGAAATTAATTAATTTCTGGCTAATTGTCGTGTCGCAATGATTAAGAATTTAAGAAAGGAAAAAGGCATTTTCGCTGTCCAATAGCTAATAGACAGTCTAAAGGCAGGAAATAGGCCCATTTTTTTAGTAACAGTGTATGTCTGAAGACAATTAGCTTTTTACAATATATATAATTGAGTAATTACACTATATACAAATCTTTCAACTGACAGTCATCCAACTTATACCGCCTTCTCAGGTTTAGGAATAAATTATCATATCCCTATCAGTTAAATGATCAGGTTTTCCTTATTGTTTTCAAAATGCAAAAATTTTTAAATCATTAAAAATCTGTCTCGTTGCATTACCTTATGAAACAAATTGGTGTGCCAAATAAATCATCCAGGGACCAAAAAATTATCTGAAGCTCATCATATGTAACTGGCATCCAATTGCTTTCATGCTTTCTTTTTCCGCTTATATCTGGCCTCATCTCTAAGATTTGAGAAGCATATCAATTAGTTTCTCTGGTTAAAATTTTAAACATTCATCTGAAAAGTATAATTTAAAAAAATCAACAGCAAAATGAGTTTCCGAAAATTCAGTCTATACCAGGATTACCATTAAAGGTCAGTATGGTTAGCTTTGTCATTCTGCTCATTTGGCTGTCTCCATCAAAATAAACTATTAGCATTGCTTTTTGAACTCATCGGCAACTTTATCTTCAATAAAAGATTGATTAAAACATATTTCTTCTGTATCAGCAAAAGTATCCTCTAAATCTCTTGGCAACTTATTAATTTCTTCCTGACTGAGACCTTTGAAACGAGGTGCCATTATAAGAACTGAATTAGAGTGCAAGGAAAAACGTTACATTGAAATCAAAAGTTGTAATGTTTGAAAGAGAGATAGCATCTGTTTTCAAATATATTAGCATGAGACCAAACCTACGGTCTTTGTCAAAACTTAGCGAAACATATAAGAAGCAGGAAACAAAGCATAACCAGTATCTGCTCTGAACAGCAAAACGACCACCCAGAGTTGGCGATTACTTTGAAAGGGGGCAGAAACGTTGGTATGATACTTGTACCATAGCTGGCTTAAAAGCTTAATGAAATAGGCTTATTAATGAGATGGATTCAGTATGTATTTTTTTAAGAGCTGTAATGTCTGCTACAAATTGTGAAGTTTTGCCTCTGTTTTTCTGTATTTGATTTGTTTTGTTTATTAGGAGCAGAATTAATATAAAATCTACTTGATCCGTGCAAATTCAGTGGCAAATAAAGATGAAGAAAGATGTCATTCTTTTGTGTATGCATTATGTATTTTGATCCAACTCTGCTCAAAATTCATAATGTATATAAATTACCCTTAATTTTTTTAGCAGTTGGTAAATAGTTCTCATATACATTTTTCCTCTTGTGTATTTTCTGAGGCTGCTGTAAATGTCTGTGACATATTTAATGTATATTGTATAGATGTATATATTGTAATGCATATTGTATAGGTGGAAACAATGTGTAATGCTTTTCTTTGTTTATATTTATCATAGTTTAATATTCTTATTTTATAGCATGGTACCTGTCCTATATGTCGAAAACTGCTTAATGACAGCTCGAGCCAAGAGAACATCTTTTCCAGTTCTACAAATTTACCTGATGTAATTACTTTACCTGGTTCTGTAATTTCTCAAAGCAGTGATAATGGTGCTTCTGCAATGGAGACAGATGACATGTCCAGAAGAAATGACAGTTATAATCCTCACCTGCCATCAGTTTATGATTTCACCGAGGAATTTGATTAATTGTCAGTAGTTAGGATCTTGTAAATAAGGTAGTGCATCTGCCATAGACAGTTTTTGTTCCTCATCTTATGTTTCCCTGTCACAGCGTGAATGGCAAGATTAAATTATGAGCCTTACAGCAGTTGCCTCTCTTTACATTTGAAGTATAAAATGATTACACTCAATAAGTTGAATTGTCCTTAGTCTTTAAAAACTGTAAAAATACATTTAACATACCAGTAAAAAAATTTAAGGGTACTTATACTACTAGAATACTTTCTTTCATTCAAAATTTTGTCTAATTTTCCTTTTACAGTAATTTAAAGTTAATTATTCTCTTAAAATGCATGTATATTATTTCAAAAATCCCATTACTATTGTACCATCACAGACAGTTTGCTTTTATAGTCATCATTCACATGCTCATATTCACAGCATATAAAATTAAAACTATATATTTCTTAATCTGCATGAATAAGTTTTTACAATTTTCAGGTATATACCTAAAATAGTTGAAGTGTTATTGTGTTTAGTATTGCATGTTTTCTGTGCTAGTTTCTCATTTTGCAATATGAAAAAGATAAATTCCAAAATATGGCAAATGCATAGATATACATCAGTTTTTATAGTTTTTCGGCTTGTGATTAAGGGCTTAAATCTTATTGTACTTTCAGTTGTACTATAAAGATATTATCATGCATATTTTAATTCAATTCTTGCCAAATGATTCATTTCATAAAATATTTATAAAAAATGCAAATGAGGTAGAACCCTTGCCTTTATGTGACTATTAATTTTATTGTATACACATTTTTCAAACTAGTGTGTCCGTTTCTTTAATTGAATTGTTTTTATTGTTGAAAATCGAAATGTGTATACTGCATTCACAAATGGAATCGTTCATGATATTTATTCTTATAAGTACTGTGTGCTGCACAGAAATAATTATTAATTTGCAGTTTTTTTTTCATAAATTATTATGATCATAATCTGCATCATCACCATAATTCAAGCTGTATAATTTAGAATTTTGCTGAGTTAAAGTATTTAATAAAATGTTATGCATGACATGATAAAGAATGAGCTGCTCTTCTAGATTTGCTCTTTTAGCTGTTTGACGTACCTTGAACTTTTGCATTGTATTGTAAAAAACAAAACCAAAAAAAGGGAAAATTGATCAAGGCTTTTGTACATAGTCTAAATAAATAAATCATTCTTTTGTATAAATAAAATATTATATATCTATTATATAACATGTATAATTTATGCTGTTTCTTTGAAAAGGCATAAAATGGTAGGTGTGTAAAAAGGTAATCAAGCATTCACTTCAGAATGTACCCTTTGAGAAAAACAATTCTGGATTTTTTTTAATTGTGTGGCAAATATTTAGAATTAATAAAACAAAAGTTTGCCATGTAATGAGATGGAAAATGTTTGTGTAGAATTATATGCAATATTTCAAATTAAACATCTTCATTTGTTTATCAAAAGAAATCTTCAAATAATTTGTGTAAGCAATGCTGAGTAGATAAGATTGCTGGACGCTAGTAGTTAACCCATATTCAAATTCTACTGAAAGGGCTAACTACATCGCAGTTTTCATTATTTTCTTCATATGTAACATAAACACATCTTTAGAATGTCCTCTATGGTGACATCCTTTTCCTCAGGCAAATAGTCCTTTAAAATCTGTGCCTTATCTGGCTAAGCAGATCAACATCTAAACAATTACAGTAAAAGCCTGACTATCCGGCATACAAATAACTGGAATATTTTTTGAATTTTAGAAATATTTTCCTCTAAAAAAAGTAAGCATACGAGAGACTTGTAGGCAATTATAAAACACGTGCAAGACGCTGATGCCAAACAGTATTATTTCATACCAGTAATATATAAACTTGACATTGCATCATAATCATAAGATTCACCTTGATTTTATCTTAACACAATTAATTCTGGTCAGTTTAGAATTTGTAAAGAAGAATGTAACTTATGTACTGTTTATCTGTTTTTCTTTACATTTAAAAATAGTAATAAAATAAAATTTGGGTGCCTGCCTTCTATGGAACATATTTGAATTTAAAGGATCCTAGCATGAAGGAAAATATGTGTCAATGGCCGCGATGTGTAGCTTTATATGAAAACAAACAATCTGGCATAGACGTTTAATGGAGATGTGACGTGAAAAATTACAAAAGGCGATTTAAATTTTTTATAAACCTCAACTTGTATTTTTTGTCATCTAACTAAATAAAAAATTATCTTTTCCTTTTAACTTTTGCCTGAATGATTGCTCCAAGGGTCCATTGGCAACATCTCCAGTGTTTGTCATGCTTGTCAGGATTTCGTGATATTTGACCTTTGGTTTATGTTTTCACAAACGGAATAATTATCTGCAGGAAATCGAGGCATTTCACGCCCTGTTGTTAGACTCATGTAAGATTATTATGTTCTGCTTTATATAATGAAAGATCAGTTCCTATTTAAATGCTAAATATGTTATTATTAGAAACCATTACTTTTCACCTGCAGGATTTGTATGCCTGTTAAAAAATGAAGTCATGTTCAAAGTGACAGTATCATCCGCCGCTGTGAAATATATCAGAAAATGTTTCTTCTGATATGAAAAAACTGGAAATCATTTTGATGGAAAGTATCAGGTGTTACGAAAACATTTTTTTTCTCATGCAGTTGAAAAAGAAAAATGATTCCCAAACTTGTACTGTTGGAAAATAGAAGGAAAGTATCACAGATCTTTAATTGCTGTGGTGAAAACTCCTGTGCATATGTTATTTATTGTTGGCCTAACATATGCATAAATGCTAAAATCATAATTTTTGAAAATAACTTTCCGATGCACAGTTGCATGTACAGAGAAAAGTTTAATAACTTTTATTTTAATACAGAATGTGTTTACTAAAGATAAAGATGGAAAACACACACTCTCTCCCAGTATGTTGAGTTGCTACCAGACTTAAGCCCCGTTCGCATGCAACGCTTCTTCGCACAGCTGCCGTTAGCAAGGTGAGAAAAAGGAGACATGAAAGAGTTTCGTCTTTAGGACCCATTCAGAAGACCACCGTCTTCTTTCCCCTTTATACCTAAGCCTCTGTGAACAATCACGTCTCCGAATTGGCAGATTTCTAATACTGTTTACACATTTTTAACGTTGTTTACTGTTGTTAATTTTGTAATCTGGACTTTCGCTACTGGTACCTGAACTTTTGTCATGGTTCCTGAAAAATATATGCATTTTAATTATTATTATTATTTTATAAGCTGTTATTTAGTTCACTCTTGGTGCTTGTCGCTATTTTTAAAAGATGGTCATGGATTTTTAAACTGCTTCCCGATAAGATATAGAGCTCAAACTTTGTACATACACTACTTGTGGATGTGGTGTCACACTTCTGATTTTTTAGAGGACTAGATTTTTTTCAAATTTAAAGTTAAAACGATTTTTTGCAAATATTAACAAATAAACTGAGAATCTCGGAATATTATAGTTTGCACAATAACACACTGTGGAGGAAAAAAAAAATTAAATGAAATTTTTAGCGTAATTTTTTTTAAAAAATATTTTGGGAGAATTTTTGAAAATCGTTCGTATTTTCAGACTTCTTGACGCCCATTAATTTTAAAATTTCATATCTAAAAATACATTTGTTACAAACTTCCGACATTTTTACAGCTTATAAAACAAACGTTTTGCATTTAAAAAAATGATACAGGAAATTCATTGGATGATTTTTTTACTTTTTTGAAAGATGGGCAATGAGGGAGAATGGAAAATATTGGTTCTTCTTGGGCATCAATTCGAAACATCGGTTTCAAAGTAATAATCTCATTATACCAAACTATTTTTATGACATTATTTATGCTAGATAAGTTGTTATTGTTGCCAATTGTTAATTCAGCGTTAGATCGGAGATATTTCTGAGTTAACTTTCTCTTAAGATGCGTTTTGCATTCCGTTGTGTTTAACGTTCTTATTAGATTGAAGCATAACTACTGATTATACTTAGTGATATTCTAAACACTTGTACGAGTATTTATGTGGAAAATTCCAGAACTTTGAAGTGTTTCTGTTGATAAAATAAATTTAATTAAGCTATCATCGGATTTGAGTGCAATGACAATCATTTACGAACTATTATCAATCTATTACAAACCCATACGCACGCAACAATATTATAATTAATTAATGTATTAAATTGTTTTGAACGTGTTTTACAAAACAAAAACGGGTAAAGAAAAATTCTGCTTGCGTTTATGAGTTTTTGCAATTTTTCTGGCCACATAAGGTTTTAAAAAAAGGTTTGTAATTTATGTTTATATTTACCAATTAAATAAATAGCACTAGGTTTGATTTTTATATATATATATATATGTGTGTCAAAATTTTAAAGATTTGAAATCCTTAAATGTTTATTTAGATAGTTTGTATTCTTTAAACTGCAAATGCAAACTGAGAAACCATTTGCATTTTTTTCAATAAATCCTTTTACTTAAAGTCCTAAAACATATACAGGTATGGACTAATTTTTTTATTATTTTTACTGCTTATTTAAAATTATATACTTTATAGAAACAAGGATGGGTTTTGAAAAATACTGAAAGGAAAAAATTATTTGAAATGAAAATGTGACAGATCATATTTGTTTTAAAGATTTTAGATAAGAGCGTATTTTTTTTTCCTCAGAAACTAATTCATTAATTGCAAAATCATTCCTTGAAGTTATTAAGAACACTCTAATAAATACAATAAAAAAACTGGGGGGAGACATTGAAAATTGTAGGAAAAGAAAGACATTTTAATTGTAAAGTTTTTCTTGAAAAATTTAAATTAAAAAAAATACTAGCAAAAACTTTTTTTCAGCTTAAAATTGTTTTATTTCACAAAACCATTTAATAATATTCATAAAAAGTATATGAAAATGCTTAAATTTAAAAAAAAAATCATTTAAAAGATACTGAGTCCCTTGTCGCGTTGAAGCCGATAGGCACTTGTCTTAACTTTAGTTTTAATTTGAACGATGTTTCTGGAATACCTAGCATCAGATAACCTTGTCTGTATTTGTCTATAATTTGCGTATCTTTTACAGTTCTATCTAATTTTGAGGGGGATCCTATCACATCCCCAGACATCTATCAGCGCGATTGTTTCGCTGACAGTCCAGCGAGCAGTAACTAAAATTAAGTGAACCGCACAGTATAGTACGGGAAATCTCCCCATTTGCCCTGCTCCCGAGAGGTAAGGAAAATTCAACCAAGTTCTACCTCCAATTCGGCGAGGCAGTTAATGCTTGTCCCATGTGAACGGGGCACGTTGGAAGAACCGGTTTTCGCTACCAGTCGAATCTGCTCTTGTGAACGGGGCTTTAATAGGCTTTCCAGATTTAGACTGAGATTTTATCTGTATTCTTTCCTACCTGGCTTACAACAAATTTATAAAATTTATAAGGTTTTTTTTTTTTTTTTTTTTTTAATTTGGCTGAATATTGTGTTATTTGCACTCTTAGCAATTTCAAGCATTTAATATATATATATCAATTGCAGTGGCACGTTACTGCTATGTCTAATTATTATTACTTAATAATTGTCTGAAAATGTCACATTTTAATTTTCTAGTGAGCATCAAGTACAACAGCGAGTCATTTGATGCACAAAATAAATTTTTCTGCTGTGAATTTCATGTTCTCTGTAAAGTTGTTAAGACTTTGTTATCTTTTGTATGTAAAAAGTCACTTATGTGTACTGTTTATGATCACAGTTTTTCAAATTCGCATGGTGGAAAGACTCATTTTTAAGCCCAGTTGGATATAAGTGTGTCAGCCACTGCTTCTCTTATTTCAGTGTAACAAATCAGCAATTTTTTGTCATTTATTCTGAGTAGTAATTTCTCAAGAGCAGTTTTCATATAATTAATTAAATTCATGTCCATTTTCATTTTATCCCATAGCTTATATTATTGAAAAGATTATTTCTACTGTTTTTAAAGGTAAATTTTTTTATTTATTATTATGATAAATTGATCTGTTGAAATAACATGCAATTATAAATGTAACAAGTAAAATACTTGTAGTTTGCAGATACCATGTACTTATAGGACACTTGTGTCTCATTGGTTTTTTTCAATACATGTGCCATGGGTATTTTTCAGAGTTGAACAAAAAAAGAATTTTCCAGAGTAGTTTTCAGT
This sequence comes from Stegodyphus dumicola, assembly GCF_044657685.1. Taxonomy (NCBI): domain Eukaryota; kingdom Metazoa; phylum Arthropoda; class Arachnida; order Araneae; family Eresidae; genus Stegodyphus; species Stegodyphus dumicola. The sequence goes on from NC_140776.1 coordinate 46,563,035, forward strand.
TTGTTGGTAATTATAACCAAAAGAGTTAAAATGTGAATGCACGAAAATACAAGGACAAGTAAAACGTTTTGAAAAAACAAAGTTAGATTTTTGTATAGAACCAGCAGATGAAAAAGCTACGTGGACTACTTTTCTTTTTTTATGACAGCACACTTTGCCACTGAATGAATATTGCAGTTGTATTATATTTTGCCAATAGTGAAATTCCTAAGAAATACTCGCCCCTCCAGCGGCCGAGCGGTAAAGTCACTGAACACTGGTAGCTCGGTCCGAGGTTCGAATCCCGCAAACGGGCTGGCTGCATGGGCGTTTTCGTGGTTTTTCCCATGTGAAACATGTATACGAGCCAGTTTTCCTTAGAAAGTCCTTCACAAAGGCATCTCTCCGCTTAGGCAAATAGTCCTAGTGTGCTTTGCCATAATTAAATACACCAAACATACACACACACACCTAAGAAATACTCATGCAAGAACAAAAAATGACTATATTTGTTTAAAAAAAATATTATGAAAACAAATCTTTAGTTATTGATTGCATTAAAACACATCCATCCTCTTTTTTTGGTTTCAGAAGTACATCTTATTTATTATTTATTTATTTTTTTTTTTAATCCTTAGTGTTCAGTAATTCATATGTTCCAATCTAATGAAATTTTCGTAATTTTAGGGCAACGTCTAATCGTTATGGTTGAGAACCCTTTTTTTAAACTAATTTTAGATTATATGTAAAGATGCCAAAAAATCATCTCTCGTGGCAGTTTGTCAGCAAATCTATATTTGCATGCATTTTTATGATTTTTTAGGGTTACCTCCAGATAAAGTGGTGAAGAACGATAGCAGCTTTGGAGATTGCTTCATCGTGTATTCGAACAAATCCCACTTTTTTCTGCAGAGAAGGAAGAAATGTTGAAACATTTCACCACTTAATGCATCACTAGGTTTTATGTTTAATTATTCAAACAGCAATCTGTTTCCATGTGAAAAACGTCAAAGAACTGTATGAATTCGTGATTGTGTGTATTAAATAGTGCATAAATATTCATCACACAATATAAATTAGTCTAAATTTTGCAGCATTCCCCATTTCTGTCCAAAAAATTGGAGAGAATGATGATACAGTACGTACTGTAAGTGGAATTTGTAAGTATAGCAGGATTTCTTTAAGTTATAAAAGTTATACATTACAGAGACCGAGACCTGGAATGATCATTACTTCAGCGATTCATCTAGTAAAATGACGTTTTGAAGTTATAAGAAATATATACTCTTTAATTATATTTCTTTTAAAAAAAATTCTTGCATTGAAGTTTTTCCTGAATTACCATCACGTGAAATTTAAATGTCACTGAAAGCAAAAATATTGATATTTTCTGGATATAAAACCATACTACCTATAATCGTCATTCCGTTGATTGATGATTGAAGCCTTATCATTGCGATGCAAGACTTCATTTACATAGATTACATAGTAAGCATTGCTTCATTTATATAGTAAACATTACTTCTCGTATTCCATTAATTGAAAAATTTCATTTTTTCTCAGATTAACTGAAAACTTTCAGGTTCACGTTTCATTCTCATCATGACATTTGGTAGCTGGTCATAAATAAGGCCAAACATTTAAAAAAAAAAAAAAATCTGAAAGGTTTCAGATTTTAAATTATGTCCAAAGGGGCATTTTTTAAACATTTTGTGTGTTATGGACATTTATAGTGATTCAACGCAAAACGAAAACCAATATTCCTTCAGGGACAAAGCCCCTTTGAACTAAAAATATCTTCATCTCCCTTCATGATTGTGCAGTGCCCCAAATGTCTGATTTTATGATAAAATATTTCTAGAATACTTGTATGGTTTCATTTCAGCATCAGTTTTAAAAAGCTACTTTATATTTGAATTTCAATCCATGCAAATCTTGATATGCGTTGACATTAAAAAGATGTGCGGTTTGGGGAGGGAAGAGTAAAACAAGGACGTTATCATTTTCTAAAATTATAATTTTGATAAAATTGATAATAGATTAAACAGTGTAATAAGCTGTAATATGGTACATTGAATGGCCACATTCTGAGAATTTGTTATGCACAAGGGGCCATGGGAGATTAAGGTTTTGCATGTCACAAATTTTATTTTCCAAAGATGATATTGTATCTTTAAAATAACCCTCCCTATTCATGCATAGTGTAATAAACTGCAAGCAATACTAAATTTAATTACATTGTAATTCAATTTCTTTTTAATATAGCATATTTATGATTACAAACTGCAATCTTGCATGTAAGGAAAGCTTGCAGAGTGTTATATTAAATGAGGTTCCTCACTAGGAAAGCCTGTCTTATAACTTACAGAAATCTTGAATGTGAGTGAATTTTCAGCATTGTGAAATAAAGGGGTTTTTCTCACTGTTTTATGACAACACAAAATCTTAATTGCCAAAAAAATAGGATAGTCAGTGTTATGAAGCTGAATTTTCAGATTCCTTTATAACAAAAGCCACATCAGGCTACTGTAAATATGTCAAAATAAACGTTATTTTACCTTTTTTTCCCTAATTATTTTTCTGATGTATTTGAACTTTGTCGTGCAAATTTCGCATCTTGAATTTTTCTGAGAAATCTTTTGATTTTTACTTTCATGAGGTTGGTAGTCATGGGAATGTAATCTAGTTTATTTTAGCATTCCCGCTTTGGAAGATCTGATAGGCTTTAACACAGGTAATTATTAAAATTTTTGAAAGAAAATGCAGTTTCTCTGGATAATTGTTTAATTCTTGATGCAGACAATTCATCAATAATGGAAAATGTTGAAGATATTTTTTAAACTGTTTTAAAGATTATGGAATATATATTTTTCACCTTTTGAATTTAGCAGCTGAAAAAAACTGCTGTTTCTACCACAGTAAATATAGATCAGTGCATTGATTGTCATTTTTAATGTATCAAAAAAAGTTCTTAAAAGGAAAAATATTGAAACAATTATATTTTTTACATATTCTAATCTTTCCACTGTTAAAATTTTGTGTGAGAGAAAAAATTTTGTAACTTGTAGCAGTTTACTGGCAGTTCGCAGAATGCTTTAAAAATAAGCATGAAGTTAACATGTACGAAAGTGGATTAAACTGTTATTTTTCTGTAAAGTGTTTCAAATTTATGAGATTTTTATACTAATTGCATTTAAAGCTAAAGCTGTTTCAAATATTAATTAGATAATATTTGTTGTTTCAAAAATATATCCTTTTTTTAAATCAGATTTAAAGATATAGTTTTAAAAATACATCTGTATTTGTTATTAAGATGCAGATTAAATTTGGCAACGGACTTCATATTGTTCTTGAAATATGAGATTCTTGACTTAATTAGACAAACATATTGGGAAATTCAAGGTGAATGGTGCAAAACGAAAACATACACTTGGGACTTGTATAGTAAATTTATTTTAATTTAAATTAGTTTTATTACAGATGCAAGTATGAAAATTTAAATGTCTTATTTTCATTTGACAATACCAAAAAACTCCCTAGATGATTTCCAAAAATGGAGTCTTCAGCAAAAGAAAAATTCATTGTATGCTAGAACATGCAAAAAACTCAGCCAGTAACCGTTATTCGAAGGCATTTACGGATCAAATTGCTAAAGGACTGTTACAACATCACAAAGTGATTGAAACAGTTTAAAGAAACGGATCGCATATGCAAGGAAGAAAAAGCACAAGACATATTGGTCTAACAACCTGAACTTAATTTCTAAAATTTAGAAGTGCCAGAGCACTATGGAAGACCGTATGGAAACAGAAACAAGAGTAAGTAAAATAGTTAATGATTAGAATAATTAAAATTTAATAAGATTTAGAGATAAATAAAAATTTAATAAGTTATTAAATAAATGGTGAATAGTTAAATAATAAAATAAAGTGCTGAACCTTGACTTATTTGATGTCGCTGCTGGAATTTAAATTTCACACACAAACTGAGTTCAACTGGTCTCTAGTTGAACTTAAGCCTTGAATATGATGAACTACTTCAAGGGATGATAGTAATAATGACCATTTCTTTTTCCAGCTCACCAATGAAAAATGTTAAAATGATTAAAAGTGTCACTAATGAGACGAGAAATAATGCTATAAATAGAATATGGAGAAATTTTTAATGGATGATGTGTGAATATGAAAACAAAGAAAAGTCCATCGTTTGATCTGACAATGATCTCTTGTCTGTATACTTCAAGCTGTCAAGCAGAACGGAACGAGAGAACAAAATTTCCCCAAATCCGTAGGTCAGCTGATAAAAAGTAACAAATGACAATTTCTATCCCCTTTCATCTTTGGGTACACCTTTCCGAAAAGTCTGCCGATGCTATTTTCCGCGGGACGATACTAGTGTTGAAACGAAAAATTTACCCGCTTTTATATTAATTCTACTTTCAGGAGACATGTGCCTTTGGCATGTGGGTGGAAACTACTTTCCTTAAAAGTCTGGACTTCGTCTAATGGTTTGTTTTCGAAGAAAAGACAGGCATGCATTCAGAAATTAGAATTAATTTTTAATATTTAATCAAATAAATTTTTCTAAGACAACATGTTCTTATCCTCACTTCAACAAGACTTGCAGCAGTGAAAGTCCCAAATCAAAAGAGATTGTTAACAATCCAACAAGCGGCTTTATCCCCTGTTTAGGTTTACCAGTGATCTTCTTGGTAACACCTGATTTACTGTTGTTTCAGCTAAGAAGGACTTTTGATGTGTCATCAATATGCAATCCCTTTTTTTTATGTATGTACTTCAAATGTTCCATGAAAATAGGCATCAAATTTTGTGCAAATTTAATTCTTGTACATCTGAATTGAAGAAGGTCTTGTTTTCTTAAGGAAATTCGATACAGAGTTGAAACTCTGTATCAAAAAGACCAAGGCGATGTTACTCCTCTCTCCTTATTCTTCCAAAATCATCTTTACCTTCAAAAATAAACATTCCAGCATCTCCAGAGAATTTTCACATAGTGAAACCAAAATGTCATACATAATTCAAAAAAAAAAAAAAAAAAAAAACCTGAATTCCAAAGAAAATGTCTACAAAGTAATTTGTTAATTACAATGTTTCAGAATTGGGGAGTGCTGCAGGATACCTGGAGAGCAACCGTAATACATATCCAAGCAATTCCTTTTTTTCTTGAAATGCATTACCTGCTTTCTATTGCAAAAATATGGCACATAAATTTTAAGTATATTTCTCGGAACTCTAAATCTGCCATAGCATTCAGTAGTGAAGACCAATGAATTTACATTCCAGTCGTTAAGCTAGATCTTTTCTTATAACGGTAATATTGATTCACGTTGCGAGAACTCCATTTATATATTCGATGATGAAGAGTCTGTAATTGTTTTCATTGCAGGAATCTGAAGTGCTTTAAAATGGGACTTCTCTATATCTGATAACCTCCGTCTCGCGAGATTATTTCCCACTTTCTTGTTGGGGAGCGGTATTAACTATCGTGTCTTGGGGTGGTTTGCATTTCCTTTGTACGTGTCTGTGGATTTGAGAAATAAGGGAAATCGAAACTGGTCAGCCAGAGTATTTCATAAGTGAAATAAAGGCTTATTTTGGTCTTAAAAGAAACAGCATATTTATTTTTACAGTTTCCATTCTTGTTTGCAACATGTTACTTATTTTACATAAAAATATAACAAACTTTTAAGAGATAAACCTTGCGCAATGCTTATCATGGAACGCTCGAAGTAACGACGTTTTTAGCATGACTCGTTGTTGCCACATGGCGAATCTTAATAACTATTCGAAACATTACATCATGTTGCCACTTAGGAAATCTTATAATAATTATTATAGAAACATTAAATTATGTTCCACTACATTACTCCCCCTCCAGTAACTGTTACGATTTAAGAGATTCTGGTAGTGGAGTAATGTAGCATAAGCTAACATTAGGATTAAAAATACTAAATAGAATAAATAAATACAATTACGATTAAACATATTCAGTAATAGAGGTTAGGAAAAATATTCAACATTGTTACTAAAATGTAAAGGACGTTTTATTAGTCGTCCAGTTAGTGGACTCGAGGTCGTTCATCATTGTTCTCGGATTTTAACAAAGTCTGAGTCTTGGGCTGGGTGTCAGAAGTTTCTGTTTCCAGCCTTTGCTCAACTGATGTTAAACAATAGGCTGGCTTCAGCCTGTCAATCAAAATGTTTACTTCCTTACCTTTAATTTGTAACAAGAAGTATTTTTCCATTCTTTTAAGTACTTTGAAAGGTCCTTCATAACTAGGTTCTAATGGTTTCTTGACTCTATCAGTTCTTAGAAAAACATGAGTACACACATTCAGTTCTTTATGGACAAAAACTTTAGGAATCATTTTTAGTCGTACCGCTGAGGGCTTGAACAATTCCATTTGTTTTTGCAATTTATGCAAAAATGTTTGAGGTGTTGTAGAAACTGTCGGTTTATCAAAAAATTCTCCAGGAAGTTTGATTGTTTTCCCGTAAACCATTTGTGCAATGGAATATCCAGAGTCTTCTTTTAAGGCTGCCCTAAGCCCTAGAAGAATTGGAATGGATTCGGACCACTTAATGGAATTATGACATTTGATAGCAGCTTTCAAAGTTCGATGAAATCTCTCAATTTTGCCGTTAGACTGTGGATGATAGGAAGTTGTGTGTTGAATTTTGACTCCACATATAATTGCCAAGTTTTGAAATAGTTCAGACATCAACTGTGCTCCACGATTCGTAATAACTTGGTAAGGAACTCCAAAACGAGTGATCCAATTTTCATAAAAAGCTCTGGCAACGGTTTCTGCTGTTATGTCACGCAAAGGAATGGCTTCCATCCAACCAGTATAGCGATCAATGCAAGTCAAGCAATACACAAAATTATCGGATGGTGAATAAAAACCTATTAAGTCAATGTGAACTATAGTAAAACGTTCATCAGGCTGCTGATAAGTTCCTAATTCAGATTTTGTATGACGTGAAACCTTATTTTTTTGGCAAGCAATACAGGCATGACTTCATGTTTGTAGGTCCTTTTTGGTATTTGGCCAAATAAATTTGGACATCATTTCTTTAACGGTCGACTTGATTCCTGGATGAGCGAGGCCATGGATTTGTTGAAATACATCCATTCTAAACTGCTTGGGTATAAATGGTGTAATGTTAGAAGAAAACGTATCACACCGCAGATTTTTACCAGATGGAAGTAAATAACTTTTGAAATTTAATGTTTTATTTTAAGCTTGTAAACCTTTATCGTGAACTTGTTTGTCAGCAATTCTATCATAATCAATGACTGAAATAAGAGACATTGGCTATTCTTGATAACTGATCTGCGACAATGTTTTCACTTCCACTGATATGGCATATGTTAGTAGAAAATTGAGATATGTATTGCAATTGTCGCATTTGTCTTGGTGATGCCTTGTCGCTCTTTTGTCTGAAAGCATGAACTAGTGGTTTATGATCCGTAAAAATTTTTAAATCGCGACCTTCTAACATATGTTTAAAATGTTTAATTGCAAGATATATTCCCAGTAACTCACGGTCATAAGTAATTTTTCTGAGTGCTATTTCATTTTTTTGAATAAAATGCTGAAGGTTTCCATGCTCCATTTTCAAACTGTTGGAGAACTGCACCAATAGCCCAATCAGATGCATCCGTGCATAGTGACAAGGGAAAATCTGAATTGGGATAACTTAAAAGAGCTACGTTTGCCAAATCCTGTTTACATTTTTCAAAGTTAGATATAGCTTCATCTGACCATTTAATTTTTCTTCTATCTTTTTTCTTAGCACCCTTTAGGTATTCGTGAAGTATTGCTTGTGTCTTAGCAGCATCTTTCAGAAACGGTTGATAAAAATTAAGCATCCCTAAGAAAGTTCGCAAATCATGGATAGTCTCTGGTAATTTATAATTCAATATTGCTTCGACTTTTTCAGGTAGAGGACGAGATCTTTCCGGTGTTATAAGATATCCTAAAAATTTTAAGTTATTAACACCTACAAATGTTGATTCTCAAACCGTATTTATCTAATCTATCGAAAAAAGTTTCAAGTGATGTCTGTGTTCTTCTGAGGCAGAAGTAATTAATATGTCATCAAGATATGAAAAAGTAAAGTCCAAACCTTGAAATACTTCATGTATGAATCTTTGAAAAGTAGCTGGTGCATTTCGCAAACCGAAGCTCATTACATTAAATTCATAGAGACCAAATGGCGTAATTATGGTGGTTTTCTCTTTTTCCTCTTCGGCTATAGGTATTTGGAAATAGGCTTTGAAAAAATTAATTTTGGAAAATATTTTTTTACCGTTTAAAATGTGGTTAAAATCGTTAATCCTAGGGCTAGGGTATCTGTCAAATAGTTATAGCATTAAGTCTTCTATGTCTCCACAGGGACGAAAATTTCCATCTCTTTTAGAGACTAAGTGGAGAGGACTAGCCCATGGAGATTTAGACTGTTTTATTATATTGTTTTCCAACATATACTGAAATTCTTGTTTGACAATCTGTAACTTTTTACTATCTAGCTGTCTTGGCTTGGAATACACCGGTTGACCTTCAGTTAAAATGTGATGCTTAACATTTGTTATCAAAAGATTAGGTTTTGTAATATTCGGATACTTGGATAACAGATCATGATATTTTAACTTATCCTGTACTAAACTTATATCATTCATTTTGGAGATGGATGTAATGTCACATTGAGTAGTGACGTTAGTTACACGATCGATTAATCTTTTGTTGTTTAAATCAATTAACAACTTGAAATGGTCCAAAAAGTCTGCTCCAATTATGCCTTTATTAATTTTGGCAATAATGAATGGCCATCGAAAAGCTGGACGAAGGCCAAGATCAAGCGTTAAAAATTTTATCCCATAAGTGGGAATTTCAGTGCCATTGGCGGCATATAATTTGAAATCACTTTGAAGTTTATCTTTTCTTGTAGCAGGTAATAAACAAGCATCTGTGCCGGAATCAATTAGAAAATGCACACCCGTGTGTTTGCCAGTTACAAATATTCTGTGTTTGCGGCCATCCTGAACATAACCTGCAGCAAAATCAGCCGCTAATTCCGCTGCTGGTTTAAGGTTTCCGACTTCTTTTAATCCAAAGAGCAGTTAGGTAGACACTTTTCAGGAATGCATTTTGAGCCAAACATGTAATGGTAATAACAATACTTTCCATTTGGATTAAATCTTTTACGTCTATTACTTCTACTTCGCTCTCTGTATCCATTGCTACTACGATTCCAAGACAGAGATTGGCGAGAAAGTTTCTATTTGTTTTCCCAGAGACGAAATTTTTAGCAGTAACTCACCAACCGAATTTAAATTTTTGCCAGAGGAGTAAATTTCAGGCTTTGAATTCATTTCCATTATTTTGTCGGCCATTAAAGCTATTTTGTTTAACCCTTCATTGGAAACCAGTAAAATATTTTTTATTGAATCAGGCATTTTTTCCAACCACAATGTTTTGAGTACTTTATCTGAAACGTCATCAGTAGCGAGCGATCTCATTTTTTGAAGTAACTGATTGGGTTTCATATCCCCAAGGTCAAGGCCAGTGACTAAGCGCTTAATTCACTTATTTTCGTTCTCTGAATGAGTTCAACAGTCTTTCTTTAACGAAAGCATATTTATTATCAGATGTTTTATCCGTAATGATATCCCAAATAATGTCAACATATTGTGGCTCTAATTGAGATACTACATAATTAAATTTGGTACTATCAACAGTTATGGCATTAATTTCCAATTGAGCTTCTATTTGATAAAACCAAATTTCAGGCTTTTCTGGCCAAAAAGGTGGAATTTTAGTTGATGTTCCTTCCATAATCCAATGTTACGGTCACCAATCTTTTAATGTGGATTTGAGGAATAAGCGAAATCGAAACTGGTCAGCCAAAGCATTTCATAAGTGAAAGAAAGGCTTATTTTGGTCTTAAAAGAAACAGCATATTTATTTTTACAGTTTCCATTCTTGTTTGCAACATGTTACTTATTTTACATAAAAATATAACAAATTTTTAAGAGAGAAAGCTTACGCAACGCTTATTATGGAACGCTCAAAGTAACGACTTTTTTTAGCTCGACTCGTTGTTGCCGCACGGCGAATCTTAATAACTATTCAGAACATTACATCATGTTGCCACTTACGAAATCTTAATAATTATCATAGAAACGTTAAATTATATTATACTACATGTCTTTCATCTTTGCAGTTACAATTCTTTGCGATCGCTTTATTACCACTCGTGTTCCGTCTGAAGGCATTGGTTTACTGGTTTAAATTGTCTAGACCAGCGGTCATCAACCTTTAGAACTTCACGGACCACTGCGAGGGCAATCCCAAAAAAAAGGTCTCCTAGATTTTTAGATATACAAAGAACCGTTTATATTCTATAATTGCTACATCACTTTAAAGATTGCAGAATGCTTTATTTTTCAACATAATCGCCATTTCGGTCGATGCATTTTCATAGACGCTGTGGCAGTTTTACAATGCCCATGTCATACCAGCTTGCCGCCATGCCCTTCAGGAAGCGTTGAGGAGCTTCAGGAGCATCCAGATGATCCTCCGATCTTTACGCATTTTATGAACTCAAAAATCGCGAAATTGTCTCGTCGGCAATTGACGGCCTCCCGCTCCTTTCTTCGTCATGAATTCTGTAAACTCTCTACACCACTTGCGAACGTTTTTGACATCCATGCACGACTGTCCATACACTTCTGTCAATAGGCGGTGAATTTCAACCGGTTTAACGCCTTTTGCGTTCAAAAATTGAATAACTGTTCGCACTTGGCGGTAACGTTTATCGGGAGCTCCATTTCGAATGGCTGCCAAGCCAAGACTGAGCATCCGAGCGAAGCGCCTGCGTGTTTATGTGGTAGCGGAGAAGGCACCACTCACAACAGTGTTGCCAATAACCGTATTAAAACTTTCTCTACGTCCCCAAAAAATAGGAGACCTTTTTTTGGAATTGCCCTCGTACATATACGAGACGTATTCGGAAAATAAGTACCGTTTTGAAAAAAAAAAATAGTAAAACAATTTTTTCGAATGCAATTTTATTTTTACATGAAAATACATGTAAAACTATTTTTCAACTTTGTTTCCGCCAATGATCAAAGACCTGTCATAGCGGGTGACCAGTTTTTGTATACCATCGTCAAAGAAACTTCCCGCCAGTTTCGATAACCACGACTCCACAGCACTTTTCGTGTCATCGTCAAATCCAAAGCGCTTGCCACCAAGCTCGCGCTTCATGTGCAGGAACAAGTGATAGTCGGACGGCGCAAAGTCCGGGCTGTACGGCGGGTGATCGAACTGCTCCCAATGAAACTGTCGAATTAACGATTGAGTGACACCAGCAGTATGGGGCCGAGCATTGTCATGGAGCAACACAATTCCTTTACTGAGCATTCCTCTTCGTTTGTTTTGAATGGCACGCCTTAGTTTTGTTAAAGTCTCACAATATCGTGCCGCATTAATGGTTTCACCTCTCGGAAGAAATTCAGTAAGCAAAACGCCTTTCCTATCCCAGAAGACAGTGCACATGATTTTTTGTGATCACACTGTCACTTTGAACTTTTGTTTTTTCGGAGAATGAGTGTGTCTCCACTCCATCGATTGTTGTTTCGATTCTGGTGTGAAATGACACACCCAAGTTTCATCACCTGTCACAATTTGGTTTAAAAAGTTTTCTTCCTCATCACTGTACCGCGTAAGAAATGTCAGGGCACTACCAAGTCGCTTTGTTTTGTGAACATCAGTGAGCATTTTTGGAACCCATCGGGAACACAGTTTGCGATAATTCAAGCGATCAGACACAATTTCGCACAAAACAGTACGTGAAATTTGTGGAAATGCCTCTGGAAGAGTTGTCATTGTGAAGCGTCTGTTCTCATGAATTGCTTCATCAACGTTCCCTACCAAATCATCGGTGACAACAGAAGGCCGACCACTCCGAGCCTCGGCGTGGACATTTGTTCGACCTGCATTAAACATTCTTACCCACCTTCTCACCATTCCATCACTTATCGCGTATTCACCGTAAACTGCTGTCACTTGACGATAAATTTCGGCCGGTTTAACATTCCTCGCGTTCAAACATTTAATCACGGCGCGAATCTCACAGTCAGCGGGAGAACTAATTGTTTTAAACATTTTGAATGTGCACAGCAAACTGAAAACACAACATAGAGCAACCAAAATGGCTACAATTGAAAGTCGGTGAACAAGAAAGACTAGTGCGCATGCGCGGGACGCCTACCACGGCGCTGCCACGCCGCTAGAATGAAACGGTACTTAGTTTCCGAATACGCTACGTATAATTTTATATGTGGCGGGCCACTAATATGAATTTTTTTAAAAATCTTAAAAAAAATATTTAACTTTCCAATACATATAATTCTAATTTTCATTTGTTAATATAGTTTTCGAAGTATTTGCTGTTCAACAGCATGCCTTTATGAAAATTCAGGCTACATCCCTGATTATGAGTAATAATTAAAACTATATTAACATATCACTGATGCATATATAATGGGGGAGTGTCTGAGTAGTATAAAGCATGTAGTCGGTGTAAGATCAGTATTTCTGGCAAAGAGATTGCACGCCGTATAGCAGTTAAAATCACACCGAGTTGCTGCCTCTGCGAGAAATGGCGAATAATCAATCTGTTAGACGACATCTGGATGCTTTTACCCGAGGTCGAATCATTGGGAAGTTGGAGGAAGGCCGCAGTGTGACAAGTGTGGCTGCAGAGTTCGGAATTGCTCACAGCATCGTTTCACGACTTTGGAGACAATTTCAAACTACAGGAACCGCTATCCGGGGGTTTAGTAGTGGTCGTCTACGAGGAACCACATCCGCAGATGACCGGTATATTGCCTTACAGGCCAGAAAAAACAGGCGACAGACAGCGGGAGAAATCGCTAGACACACGACACAGGCGACTGGACGACCGATATCTCGTTTTACCATGGCCAGAAGATTGCACGGTGGTGGTCTGTTTGCACGACGCCCTGTCCTGTGTGTACCTCTAACGCCTGCCCATCGGAGAAGGCGTTCTCTGTGGTGCCGGGAACACCAGAATTGGAGAGACAATGAATGGGGACGAGTACTCTTTACAGATGAGAGCAGATTCAGTCTGAGTAGCGATTCTCATCGCATACTCATCTGGTTAGAACGGGGAAGCCGCAATCATCCCTCGAACATCATTGAAAGGGACAGGTATGGAGGTGGCGGTGTTCTTGTTTGGGAAGGCATCATGCTTGGTAGTCGTACAGACCTTCACATCTTCGACGCAGGTTCAGTGAACGGGACTCGTTATTGTAACGAGATTCTTCTTCCATATGTGCGTCTTTTTAGAGGCGCTATGGGTCCGCAGTTCCTTTTCATGGACGACAATGCACCATGTCATCGCACAGTAGCTGCCGAACAGCTCTTAGAGAGTGAGGATATTGAACGTATGGATTGGCCGGCACGATCTCCGGATCTCAATCCCATCGAGCATGTATGGGATTTTCTAGGCAGACTCTTGGCAGCTCGTACCTTACCACCAGTAACGCTTCCGGAGCTTCGATTGGCGCTGCAAGATGGATAGGCAGCAATGCCTCAACAACTCATTGACACCCTCATTCTCAGCATGGGCAGACGCTGTGAAACCTGCCTAGCAGTCAGGGGAGATCATATCCCCTATTAAAGACCGGATGTTTTTTGCTGGACACCCATCACAGGGATGTTTCGGCCTTCAGTCGCATTGCGCTCCATTCTACTTTTTCAATCAAGCTTCTTTCAATCATCCCTCTGATTTCTCTTTAGTAAGTGTTGCTTACATTACTCATGTGCTTACGTATTGGGGATCTTACGGTATTAAATGTGTTGATTTGGAAAGCTTTTGTACAAAGTTATATTGAAAAAACCGTCTCGTCCTTAATTTTTGCACACCAGTGTATTTAGTTCACATTGAAGAATTATATGAAAAGTACAAAGATCTTACGTTCTTGTACAGAAAGCTTCACATTTCCATATCACGAAAAGCAATATCAATAAACTGAAAGTGTTATGCCGCTAATTTTTAATTATTGTAAACATAATAATCATGGCTTACTTAGCAGTGGCACCATCGAACAGCAGTTAGGCAAAACAAAATGTAGATGGTTCTCATAAAAGTCCATTAAGTTGCCTATTGACACGAAGAAAAACTGTTATTAACGACTACATTAGAATATGTTTGTAATTCAATAGGAAAGAGAATTCCAGTTCGCGCTGTTATTGATAACAGCAGCATATCCATGGATGCCAAATCTCACTTTCAAATGTCGCTAGATACACCTGGAAAAGTTGCTAAATTCAGAAGGAATTTCGTTAAAAATAGTAGCTAAAATTTGAAAAAGTATAATCCATATTCCATAATAGATTTTGTTACTCATGTTTTATACTGAATCTTTATAAAAATATAAATAATGCCCCATTTTTTCTGTGGACCGCTGGTCTAGACAGACAAGTTACATAATCCATTCTCGCCCACCAGCGGTAAGGTCTCTGAACATTGGTAGTTCGAATCTCGCGAACTGGCTGGCTGCATGGGTGTTTTCGGGGTTTTCCCCATGTGCAAAGTGTATACGAGCCAGTTTCTCTAAGAAAGTCCTCCACGAAGGCATCCCTCCCCTTATGCAGATAGCCTTCGTGTGCTTTGCCATAATTAAATACACCATTATCCATTCTCTCATGAACATGAGCAGCTCTGATTGGTTGGCGGTCTCTGCGGGTTTGCTGGGCTTCCTCGAACTTCGTGGCGAACACAAAAGCGCGCCTTAAATCCTTGACATCCGCCATTTCAGAACTTTTAGTGTCTTAGGATCCCGGATGCTATCGATGAAATATGGCAAGGCCGGGATATCCCTATTTTCATTGGGTAGTTTGAAAAGGTGAGATGAGACAGCCTTTCAACATCCATGGCGAGCTTCTGGAATGTTTCCGTAGGACCTTGTGTAGTCTTTTAATCCCTTCTTTCTAAAATAAGCAACAAAGTGCCACGGAGTGTAGCCTCTGTTTTTCAGGCTGTGAAAGATATCTGTCGGAGAATCAGCGAGATGGCAGACCTTAGTTTCGGAATCCCATCCATTTGCGTTTGCCAATACAATGAACTGAGTCTTGTATGCCTGCGAGGTGATTTCATCATACACTCATTACCATAAAAATTTGAGCACAAAGGAAGAGTTGTCAGAATGAAACGAAATTTCACATATGTAAATAGTACTTTGATATAAGTAAGTGATTAGACAATCACAGAAAAAAGGATCATTTATTGCAGGAAAAGTACACATGAATGGAAGTTTTAGTACTCTGTTGCGAATGTACAATGCGATACCAGCAGGCATTGAGGCATACAAGTTCCCTATGGTGTCCTGGGACATATCGTTCCACAGTTGCTGTAAACCCGCCTCTAGTTCACCCAATACCGTAGGCTGTCCAACTTGCCATCCCGAATGATCCCAGATATGCTCGATTGGAGACAAATCTGGGGATTAAGCAGGCCATGTAAGGATGTTAATGTGGCGGAGGCAGTCTTGTGAGATCCATGATGTGTGTGGTCGAGCACTGTCGTGTAGAAAACAGTATCCTGGGAGCCCTGCCATGAGTAGCAACACATGTTGCTGAAGGATGTCATGGACGTACCTCTGGCTTGTCATTGTGCCATGGATCAATATTAGGAGTGACCGTGTATCGTAAGCAATGATGCCCCATACCATCACACAAACTGTAGGAAAGGTGTGTCACTGTAAAGAGAAGGCAGGATTGAGGCATTCACCACGAGGCCTCTACACACGAACACAATTGTTATCACTGGTCAAACTGAATCTAGATTCGTCGCTGAAGACGACCTGGTTCCATTCCGTTAAAGTCCAATCCTGTCGTGCGCGACACCACTCCAAACGAAGGCATCGGTGGGAGGGTGTCATTGGCAGCAGACGTAATGGGAGCTGCGATACCCGATGTCCTTCAACCAGGCGCCTTGCGATGGTTGTTGAAGACACAAGGGCCCATAATGAAGCTGCTGCTTGTGTCGGATAGCGGCCATTGAGGCAGTTGGCTCTACACGTGCGTGTCGTATGATATGGCGGTCTTCTCGACGACTGGTCTGTCGAGGGTGTCCTGAGCCTGGTCGCCATGTAAATGACGTCTCTTCTGTCCACTGGTTCCAACACCTCCTCACAGTAAAATCAGAACGGTTTACCTCATGAATTACTCACCGAGCTGACCACCCAGTTTCCATCATTCGATCATTCTTCCCCACTCGAACTCTGACAGTTGCTGATATTGACTTCGATCGCGGCGTAAAGTCATGTCTAACTCAGTGTTTCCTTAGCAAAAGATTAAATACACTCAAACAAGCTCTGCTTACCTGTTTCATACTCCAAGCAGAACGAAGTTCAGCGCCCTCTAGTGGCATTACGCAATACACAATCACATTGCATTTCTAATCATTTGCATACCTCTCCAACATGTACCTTCATGTCAAGTTTTATTACGATCCCACAATTATTGCTTAGTGCGCAAACTTTTATGGCAATGAGTGTATAAAGATAGCTTTAGAAGCGGTTAAGAACATACCGGTAGAAATTTAAAGCCGCCAGAATACTTCTTAAATGTCACTATGTGTTTCTTCTAGCCAGAGTCGTAGTTAGGGTTTTCAGCGCCCAGGGACTACTGAAGATTTCGCGCCCCCTACTGCTTGCCAAGGATGGAAAACATTTAATTCTAAAATGTCCTAACATCAGTTTGGCGCCCCTTGGATTCTGCGCCCGGGGACAGATGCCCTCCCTTGCCCCCCCTCTAGCTATACCCCTGCTTCTAGCTGACAAGTTCCTTTGCGACAGTACAAACTCTGTCATAGATTTGTTGTTCGAGAGCAGAAATATTTCCTTCGGTTTGTTGTTCGACAATAGAAACAACTCTTTCTTCGATTTCTTAACTGACTTGACAGCCTAATCCATCTTTTCTTAAACAGCTTCTTTAACGAACGAACTTGACGGCGCTTTTCAGGCTGTCACCAATTGTCTTAGCTGCACATCCATCACTGTTGTCATCCGCATTCAACTCCATTCCTGAATAATGAATTGAATGCACACATTCAATTCATTATCCATATCTGAATAAAGAATTGAATGCACACAGAACCAATGACCGCTTGATGAAATTAATTTTTCTAAAAATACTTTATAATTAAGGTAAATTAACACTTCGAACGAATATTAATTTAGAAGTCAAACAACAAAAATCAGCCTCATATTTGCAATATCAATATAAATATTATATTTGTTACATATTCGTTCATTTGCACTTTGGCAGCTGAGGGTGATGGTACAGTAAAACCATCGAAACTAGTCCTGTGAAAATTTGCAAATATAAGGCTGATTTTTGTTGATTTCTAAACTAACACTTTATAGTTCTGGAGATTTTTACACAAATGTATTCGTACAGATTTTGTCAGTATGATAGAGCACAATCAGTAGTTACCCCTTCAAACTACTAAGAATGTTAAACAGAAGGGAATACAAAAGGCCTCAAATGGCTAAGCTCGCGCAGTGATCGCTTAATGTTCTAAATTCTCTGAGCTAATCCCTGAATTGAAGTGATGCTGTCTCCGGTCTTATATAGATTTCCCCGCGACCGCCGAGAAATTTCCGGCATCTACAATTTCTCGAAACTGCTAGAAGATGCACAAGGATCAGACCAAATGGTCGCCAAGTTTGAGGACTTGTGCCGATTTTTCGCCAAATTTTAAGACATAAATATAGTCGCCAAATTCATCGCCAGTTGAGTACTATCCATTTACCTTTACTGTTAAATAGACTTACCTCTGATTTTTCGCCAAATTTTAAGTTAGAAATTTAGTCGCCAAATCCACCGCCAGTTGAGTACTACCTAACTGTTAAATAGACTTACCTCTGTAATTCTGTTTTTCCGGCGATGGGTTTGGCTTAGGCTTATTCAGTTATGGCAAAGCATACGAGGGCTATCTGTCTAAAGGGAGGGATGCCTTCGTGGAGGACTTTCTAAGGGAAACTGGCTCGTGTACACGTTACACGTGGGGAAAACCACGAAAACGCCCATGCAGCCAGCCCGTTGGCGGGTTCGAACCTCGGACCGAACTACCAGTGTTCAGCGTCTTTACCGCTCGGCCACTGGTGGGCCTTTCCTGCGATGGGAGAAAAATATGTGAGGTGATTGGAAGGTAATCTCATACCCATGTGTTGCCCACTAATAAATAAACCCAAAACACATCCATGTGTTTGTTTTTGGACAAATCCATGTGTTTTTTTTTTTTTTTTTGATCAAGTTTAACGAAAAAAGCCGTTAAATCTTGCACTTTTAAATCGGAAACTAGAATGTCAAGCGTGTGTGGCAACGAGCGCCATAGGCCAGAATAATTGTCGCCTCCTTGTATATGAAAAATCTTTTAAGAACACATTTTTTGGTTGACACAGGAGCTGGACTTTCTCAAGACTGGTGTAAACCAACATCATTGTTCAATTTAATTGCAGCAAATGGTACCAAAATTGATGTATATGGAAAACGTTTAGTCAATCTAGACATAGGTCTACGCCGAATTTTTCTATGGACCTTTACTATTGTTAATGTTTTGCGACCAATTTGGGGCGCAGACGTTTTAAGCAATCGGGGCATTATTGTTAATTTGAAATCCAAAAAATTAATTGATAGCATGGTTAATGTTGAGTCAGATGGCAAGATATCACGGGATATAAATTACAGTTTCACAACCGTTACATGTATTTAATGATATACTTAAAAAATATGATTCTCTGTTTCAAGATGTTTAAAGACAGCCTTTTAATAAGAATACTCTTGGTATTACACACGTAATCGAAGCTAAAAGGTTTTACAGTAGCAGCTAAGGCCAGGAGCTTAGCGCCTGACGAATTCGCTGCCGCAAAAGCAGAATTCACTTATTTAGTGCAAAAAGGCTTTTATAGCCCTTCTAAAAGCTGCTGGAATAATCCTGTACACGTGGCAAAAGCACTGGATGGGTTTAATCGGCTTTGCGGTAAATTAAATTCAATCTTTGTTCTAGATAACCATGCAATTAGACATGTACATAATTTAATGTGAGCAATAGAACTGTTTTTTCAACATTAGACCTCAAGAAGGCATATCAACAGGTACCATTGAATAAAGAGGGCATACCAAAAACGGCAATAGTTACTCCTTTCGGATTATTTGAGTTTAACCACGTTGACATTTGGTTTACGTAATGCTGCGCAGACCATGCAAAGATTACTCGATCAAATTCCGTCAGATTTAAATTTCTGTTTCGTATACATAGATGCTATTTTGTTTGCTTCATCATCAATCGATGAACATATACATATATCGAAGAAGTTTTTAAGAGATTAAAAAGTCATAATTTGACTGTCAATTTTCCTAAATGCACATTTGCTGCAGAACACGTAACATTTTTAGGTCACATTATAAAGTATTTCTCCCGCCTTCGTGGTGTGGTCGACTGCACGCTGGGCCCGTATTCTAGAGTTCTGTGGTTCGATTCCCGGCGAAGGCGTTGCTCATTTTTCGCTTCTCCTGCTTCCAAAAAATTACCAAATGTCTCTACAGTGCTGCCCGAATAAAAAGGAGTTGGATGATGATTCTCCTCACCCAGGATTTGGCAATTGGGTCCCATAAAAACCCCAGTCGCCAGTTGAAAGGGAGAGTATATACGATATTTCTTCCGCCTTCTTGCCATGCTTTCGTGGTGTGGTGGTCTGCACCCTGGGCGCGTATTCCAGAGGTCTGCGGTTCGATTCCCGTCGAAGGCGTTTGCTCAATTTTCATCTCTCCGACCTCGAAATTAACCTAATGTCTCTACAACATTATCGACGAAAATGGAATCATTCCTTTACCAGAAAATTTAAAGTTATGCAAGATTTTCCAGAACTATTAATGAACTCAGACGTTTTTTGGGAATTCTTCTATAGTAGATTTTTAAGTTACGCTGCTGAAGTTCAACTTCCTTTAAATGGTATGCTTGGACGTTGTAAGAAAAATGACAAAACACTTTAAATTGGTCAATAGACACTGGAACAGCATTTGAGTCATGTAAACAGCTTCTAACACAGGCTACAAATTTAGTCCAACTAGACCCAAAAAAGAAAATTGCTCTCATGTGCGACACATCAGACAAAGCCATAGGCGCTTGCGTCCAACAACTCAATGCACAAACATGGGAATCATTAGGACTTTTCTCCAGAAAATTGAGCGATACGAAACAAAAGTATAGTACGTACGACAGAGAGATGTTAGCAACATTTACCGCTATCAAATACACTGGTTATCATAAATTAAGGAAAAATCACGATTACCGAAAAAGTTACATGTAGAATTTAATGAAACTTACCCACAATATACCAAATATAGTAAGGTATCAAATAACATAAAAAGAAATTACCAGACAAATATGGTAGTATAGAAATTAGCACATGTATAAAATGAACAAATCGAAGGCGTCATTCTGCTATAAGAAAAGTACCTTCAATATGGAATATGATCGCCTGTAGAAGCAGTACAGCACATTCAGCGATGTGTGATGCTTTCAATTATGCGGTCTATCAGTTCCATAGGAAGCGAGAGCCATTGCTCTTGCAAAGCAGTTGCAAGCGCGGCAAGGGTCTGAGGGGGTGGATTGAGAGCAGCTAAACGTCTCCCTAAAGCATCCCAAACATGCTCGATAGGATTCAAGTCCGGGGATCGAGCTGGCCACTCCATGCGCATAATTGTTTCCTGTTGAAGATAATCATATACGATGCGACCCCTGTGTGGTCTTGCATTGTCGTCCTGTAACAGGAAAGCATCACCTATTGCCCCGGCATATGGGCGCACATAAGTATCAAGGATGTCATCTCTATAAACATGAGCATTCACGGTTTCCCTTGGAAAAACATGTAGATCTGTGTGTCCACCCAAAGAGATGCCACCCCAAACACAGACACTGCCTCTTCCGTATGCATCTCTTTCACGGATGATAACAGGTTCCAGGTTCTCTCCATATCAAATAATGCCTACTGTCGCTTTTAGACTAAACCAAGACTCATCCGGAAAGAGAATCGCCCTCCATTGATCAGGCGTCCAGTGGACATGTTGTCGTGCCCACTGAAAACGGTCCCTCCTATGATCCTATGACGTGACGTGAGCGGCACACAAATGCCTGGTCGCCTCGCATACAGACCACCTTCGTGAAGCCTTCTACGCACAGTTGACGTTGACATGAACCTTCCGGTGGCTGCAGCAAGGGAGGATCTAAGAAGAGTCGGCGTAGCGGTTCTATTCCTGCGTGCACATAATGTCAAATATCAGTCATCGGCGCTTGTCGTAGCAGTTGGCCGTCCTTGGCTGAACCTCCTACATGCCGAATCTGTGGTCTGAAATTGCCTACAAAGTCTGCGAACCACAGAAGGACTCACACTTAGTCATCTGGCCACTTCTGTTTCACTTTGTCCTGCCTCTAGTCTCCCAATGGCTCTCCATCGCAGTTCTGCAGGCAAATGATGCCTGGAGATCATTATTACAAATTGGCTATCTCAGATTTCTGATGTCGCTGTCACAGTGAAATATGTGGGCTTGCTCTCAAACATGACTTTTATGCTCCTCGCAGATGACGTATTCCGAAAGCTGCGCCACTAATTTGCATATCGAAGTTCTACTCAGCTACTCTTACTTGGCAACATATTCAAATTTTACACGGTTTGGCTTATTTTTGAGGGAGTTATCGCTATTTTTGTGATTTTTCCTTAATTTATGATAACCAGTGTACTTTAGATATCTGCTTGAAAGTACCAACTTTACAGTATTTACAGATCATAAGCCACTCACGAAAACATTTTTCCAAAAGTATGACAAGCTCTCACCTCAACAAATTAATCAACTTAATTTCATAGGTCGGTTCACCACTGATATTCAACATGTGAGTGGTGCAGAAAATGGACCAGCCGATGCTCTTTCTCGCATCTAAATGGTTGCTAATGTCATTCCTATTAACCATGAATCTATATCGCAAGCACAACAGAGTGACACTGTACTCCAATCATTTTTAGACAAAGAAAATCTTTTTCTGCAATTAAAGAAGTTAAAGCCTGAGAGTTCTGTAGAACTGTATTGCGACATTTCACATGGTAAAATCCGTCCTTTTGCTCCCGACAGTCATAGAAAAATTGTCTTTTCAGCTCTGCATGACCTTTCCCATCCTGGGCCTAAAGCAACGCTGAAGTTAATTAGTGACCGATTTATCTGGCCCTGAATGAAAAAGGATGTTACGAACTTCTCTAAAACTTGCATACAATATCAAAAGGCTAAAGTGTCTCTTCATGCACACTCTCCTGTAACTACTTTTATAGTTTCAGATGAACGTTTTTCTCATATCAATATAGATTTAGTTAAACCTCTTCCTTCATCTCAAGGAATGTCTTACTGTCTGACATGCATCAACAGGTATACTCGCTGGCCTGAAGCGTATCTATTGAAAGATACATGGGCAGAGACAGTCGCAACTGCTCTTTATGCTGGCTGGATCTCAAGATTCGGTGTGCCTACCCAGATCACCACTTAACGTGGTAACCAATTTCACAATGAACGTTTTTGAGAACTCGCTAAGAACTTTGGTATTCACCTTTCTTATACCACCGCCTACCACCCACAAGCCAACGGAACCATTGAAAGATGGCACAGATCGCTCAAACAATCCATAATGTGTCATACTTCTGTACACTGGACTATCGCATTGCCTTCAGTTCTTTTGGGACTTCGGACCGCTTTTAAAGGGGAACTTAACTGCTCTGCAGCCGAACTGGTTTATGGCCAAACTTTGCGTCTTCCTGGACAATTCTTCATGCCTCTTGACAGCAACATTTCGAGGAGTTACTTCCTACAAAAATTAAATGATAATATAGAATATCTTTGCCCGACTGCTACTACAAATCACACTAAAACAGATCTTTTATGTATAAATACTTAGATAAATGTTGCCATATTTTTCTGCGTGTAGACGCAGTAAAACCCTCGTTGCATACATCTTACACTGGTCCGTACACAGTTCTTCGACATGGTGATAAAACCTTTACGATATCTAAAAAAGGATATGATATCACTGTGTCTATCGATAGAGTAAAGCCTGCGTATTTTTAGTCCCAGACGATGTATCTGAACCTCCTAGTTTAACTGATGTGGATCATCACAGCAGCCAGGCCTATCCAGTAAACGAACAGCCACCTAAAAAATGCTCAAATTACCAAAAGTGTTACAAATTACCAAACTCGCTCAGGACGTTGTGTTCACTTTCCCGAACGATTCGTGCAAGACTAATTTTTTTCCTCTCTTTTTCAGATTTTTAGCGCATTTTTTTTTTCCAGGAGGGAAGATCGTGGGAGGCTACCCCCCCCCCCACACATTTCTTCAGCGCCTTGAGTTCTTCTCCTCCCGCATGCGCGATAAGAATTTCATCTCTGCGTTACTGCAAAAAAGAGAACTTTTGCAATCTGTTTTTACGAGTCCGTGAACACACTGTATTTATCGCTGAGATTTCTGTTATCCTAACGCTACGTATATATTTTGATTTATTAAAAGAGTTTATTTTTCTAAAAAGGGGTGTCTAGCAATTAATAAGACCCCAAAAATATGCATTTCAGAATTTCTGAAATTTTCTGTTATTGTCAAAAGTTCTCCAGCCTAACTTTATCAGTATAGATTTATTGAAAATTTTTGGAAAGAAAGCTAATAGATGAGAGACTTTCTGTTTCCAAAAAACAAGCTTCTGCAAAGTAAAGAAAGGTATATTTGGTTACTTCCCAGATTAGGGAATCAATGAGTGATCTTGAATTTAAAAGTATATTGAAAAAGGCTGAATCTGATATGTAGCAGTCCTATAGAAGCATGGTGACCAAATTTTAAAATAATCCAAAGCAGTTTTGGGGGCTTCCGGACACCCGTCATTAAGGGAGGCACCAAACTTTAGATACCCCTTTGTATTTCATATATTTTCCTCAACTTTACACAGTACCGATCATTAGTTGTATTATGCCTTCGTGAGAGAAGTGAAAGGTCATCGGGAGAAGGCCACTATATAACAAGTATGCATGAAATATTAATTAAAATAGTTGAAATTCCCATTGAAACAACATGAAAACATTTCTCCTTCAAACTTTTTAATCAAAGCTGTCAGTCACTTAGGCCTTGGTAACCTGGCTTTTGGTAATTTCTGATTGAGCAAATGCCCATTGTCAGTTGTCCAAGCCAAGTGTCAATTGCTGTCCATTCTGATTTAAAACACGTCTAATTGCTTCCCTTTGTAAGATTGTGAGAAAGTTTGAGGTTTATTGCAATTTTAAGCTCTCCAAATATGCCGAAAACGAAATCCCTTCTTATTGGTTGCAGAATGATTAATGTGTTCTTTGTTACATTATTAAATAAAAATTTCGAAATCGAATTTTATTCATAAGCTTCGAATATGTTCAGTTGTTTTTTCCTCGTTATTTATATTTCATTGCATAATTTCTATAATGCTGTTTACCAGAAGCGATTGAATTATATTCTTATGCATATAATATGACTTCTTGAATATCTAATGTTTTCAAGTTATATTGTCTGCAAACAAAGAAGTATTTCTTGTAGACAAATTACATAAATTTATTAGTGCTCGAAGTGCATTTTTCATCCAAAATACTTTTATAGCATATAAACTGGATTCCGAATAGGACCAAACATATTTTTTGTTTCCGGCATATTTGGAGAGCTTAAAATTGCAAAATATGGATACGTAAGATATATTTCTTTTCCGTGAATTTCTAGTATACGTTGTTTTTGGTCTGCGTAGTGTCATTGTTGAATGTAGATTATGTCCATGTATCAGTCAATAGATTTGCTGAAGACATCTTGTCATCCTGACAAAAAGGTAGTTTTAAGTAAAATTTAAAGAAAACGAAAATTGACAGAGGGAATATGAATAAACAACATAAGAAAGCAAAAAACTATAATGATATAGTTTCAAAAATAATTCTCTATTAAAGAACAAAGAGAAAACAGAAAGGACAGCATCGTAGATCTTGTAAATATAGCTCGAGTTATTAGGAGAATCTATTTTTCCAATGAAAATGTAAACATAGAAAGAAGAGAGAAAAGTAGTAGAACTAACTTCAAATTCGGACATATGAGACAAAAATAATAGTTAAATCAATGGTCAAACACGACGTTTGTTGAGCGAACATTTTCAACGAGTAACGAAACCAGGAAGACTAGTTATAATCTGTAAGAAAGACTTTCAACATGAATTAATATCAGTGATACCTAATGAAAATATCTCTATTATGAAAAATATTGTGATGAGATGAAAATAGGAATAAATATTATTCAATATCTCTAGATTGCACATCAAACCGATAGTAAGAAAGGACAACTGAGTGTAATTTTAAGAGAGATAGATGTGCATTTCTACATCATCTGCCATTTAAGAATATTTTTTTCAGTTTCATTAAATTGCATATACCATATATATTGAAAAGCGTATCACTGAATTATTTCTCCATATAATTAACTCGCATAGAAATAGCCCTTTCAGACTGCTGTTGATAGTCTTACATCATGAAAACAACACAAGAAGTTATAAAAGTGGGAAGTGTAAATAAGTAGTTATAAAGTAAACTAAGAATTCATTATATACCTTGTTCTGTTCGCGTTTCGTTGTTAGTATGCATCTTCAACCATTGCACTAAATGGTTTGGGTGTAGGGTAAAGATTGTTTACTTTATAATTTATTTTCTCCATCTTTCCGTCATGCCTTCGTGGTGTAATGGTTAGCACAATCGGCGTGCATTTGAAGTAAACGCGCGAGTCCCGGCGAGGGTATTGCACAATTTTCACGTCTTCCAGCTTCAAAATAACCTAATGACTCTACAACTGTGTTTTCTATTTGTATGAAATACTGAAAACTTTTGACTATTCATGTGCATTTGACTCTAAAAACAGATGAGAGGCAAGATTTGAAAATATTAAAGCAGTTAAATACGAACTTAAGAATATAATATATGGCTTTTAAGCTTAAAATTTTTAAAAGGACCCCATCTGTTTTAATGAGATGTAATTTGTACAAAGAAACTACAGCATTTAAATACCTCCTTGTTAAACTTATAAATGCAATACTTGGTATTAAAGAAGAGTTTCAAGTAAATAACTTTTAAAAAGCCAGTGGAGAAGCAAATAAGTTGGTTATAATTTTAGAGGGCGCTGTTCAATTCAAAGACATCAAATACAGTCAAAAGTCGTTAATTCGGACACCCATAATCCGGAATGATCTATAATCCGGACCTCAAAGCTACAAACTTTCTGCGCATGCGAATAAGACCTTTACGGCTGCGAATTTGCGTGTGCGCGTGCGCAAAATACGTTTACGAATGCGCGTTTAATGTATAACGGACGGTATAAGCTAAGCTAAAATTATCTAATTCAGTTAATGTTGCAGATTGCGTTGTTCCTTAATCTTCGAATTGGATTCGGCTTATTATTTTTTGCAGACTGTTAGAGAAATTTTATAAAAGTAAGCTTGAACTTTCGATTGTGTCAAATAGAATGTCTGATATATATTTACTAATATGTAAAGGATCTACAAAGCGAAAGTATGTTTCGAAGTCGATTAAACAAAAAGTGGAATTGCTGCAAAAAATGGATAAAGGCATATCCTTTGTTTATCTAAACTTTAACGTTTGTTTGTCTAAACTTTGTTTATCTTAGAACGCCGTTTAGTTAACGCCGCGGCGCGCAATGAATTGGAAGTTGATCTGTCAGCACTATCCTTATCTTCAGGGCAGATGTTTTTATTTTATTTGGCTTATAATTCCTTACTAAATGTAGTATTTCATCTCGATGTACTCCGTCTTTGATATAATTTAAATCAAATTCCTCGTCATTATAATTCGCTTCCGATAGCGAAGAAAGTGACAGAGGTTATTGAAAACGAAAAAATTTCGATTGACAAATTAGTCGGTATTCTCGACACAGCAATTATAGGACTTGAACAGCGGAACTTTGTAACTGAACAAGAAATTATGTCTGTTTATAGAATTAAAGAGAATGTATTATCACATAAAAAACGAAGCAACTTAAACAACTTACATTGAAAGAAATGTTTAATAAAGTAAACAAATAAATATTAAGCTTTTTTTTGTAAAGTTTGATACCCTTTAGGTCATAATTGTTCTTTATTTCTTAAATTACGGTTTCATATTTTTAATTTTATAATTTCTGCATGCCATTTTACCAGATTTAAACTGATGATCTATAATCCGGAAAAATCGATAATCCGGAATCGCCGAAGTCCCGACTAGTCCGGATTAACGACTTTTGACAGTATTTTTTTTTTTTTTTTTAAGGTGTGAACCTATTTTACAAGAAGAAGATTTATAACTACTTAACAATTTCAATGTTGAAACAGACACTGCTTTTATGTTTTTGAGAGAAAGATTTGAATATTATATCATTGTTTTGATATAATCATTGATATTTGTGACATTAAGAATCTGACCAGATGCTCTGAGTCCAAGACTTCAAACAAAGCTTAAGAAGTTTAAGTACATGCGATAACTTCACAAAAACAAAACAAACATTTGTTTGTCACAAACTGGTTACAAAAAAAGGGGGGAGTAAATTGTTATGTAACAATATTTTCATATATCTACGAAAAAATATTTGCAAATTTTTCGAAATCTATTAGTTGCATTGCCAATATCTACATACAAGTATTTTATAGTATGAGCTAAAAGTAGAGTTAATAGTAATAATAATAAGTTATTTACTTTCTTCAATATTAGTATTCCTTCAATATTTCAGGACGATTGAGAGGTCTTTCTGTAATAGTAGAAGACATTGCGCTTTGATTGGACATTGAAAATTGATGCATAAGCAAAGTTTAAAGTTATAAAACATTTAACAGAAATAGCAATAGAAGCTCCCTAAGGTTATATACTGTGCAGACATAGAAAACAGAACTTTTAAACTTAACCAATTTATTAACAATATATATAAAAATAAAAATACAATAAATAAATTTAATCAATATCAGAAACTTAAAGAGTGTAACATAATCATTGTGAAACTACACTTTGTTAAATATTCATTAACCCCAATGGGTTTTCCTTTAAAAGAATATTACACTATTAATGATACAGCAAATATATTACCTGATCTATGAATACTGGCATTCAGTACGCGAAAAATATATCACAGAACAAAACTACGCGATTAATTTGAATTTCATTTCACTATAAATTGAGCTATGTTTTTGGCCAAGAAGGCACCAGAAAAATGAAATTAAACCTTGAATGCTCTTGAATTGGCAAAAGCCGCTTGCTGCAGTTGCTCAAAGAAAATCAGAGCTTGAAAAAACCTCGCCGCTAGACCTGGAAAAACACTTCTATTAAAGATGCCGCCTTCATGAAACAGAATGCCGCCCACGGCAGTTGCTCACCGGAAATCACAGCTTGGAATTTGACTTTGCTTAACTTTGGAAACAGGACGCCGGCCACCGCAGTTGACTACCGGGAACCACAACCTGAGGTCTATCGCCGACGAACCACAGAAACAAGATGCCGCCCACGGCAGTTGCTCACATTGCCGCTGCTTTGCAGAATCCAGGGAAGATGATCATGGATCGGAACCCCACGGTACTTATCGCTGGAAGGCAAGCATCGCAATAACATCTTCCAATGAGCGCTAGAACGACACACCAAGGAGCAATGAAACAGGAACAAGAAGAGATTAAGCCATCCATCCATCCATGTCGATATTGCCGGTGTGCAGCGAGTAAATGCCGCTTTACCGGCTCCTGATAAGTGAAGGTAGCTGGCATTTGATGGTCCTGAAGAGTGGCGGTGGAACTAAAGGTCAGGAAAAAGGGGGTGATCCTGCATCACAGTGTACGAACCAGACTATTGGTGTTCGAGAGCGTGGTGGTGAAAAATTACAATACATTCTTAATAAATGAGGCGTTAAAGTACAAGTGGATACATGATAATATATAAAAAACATAAGGATATATAAAAATTACTTGCATAAATAAGTATATAGTCTAGGATAAATATGAATAGAGCATATATAATATAAAAGATAAGTTCCTAAAAATAAACAGAAGATTGATTATGATACATATATACAACACAATGCAAAATAAAGGAATAATTTCAGGAGCTCAGTACCTGAAAAATAATTACATGATAAGTTATAATATATGAAACGATGCTAGATTAAATGCACTAAATCTGAGTTAAATACAAGGTAAGAGATACATAAATAAAATATAATACAGATATGTACAAGAATAATTAAGTAGAAAAATTTTGGTCACAGAGGTGGGCCCCACAGGGTCTCAGGTCTCTGTCTTCTGGCAGAACTGTATAATTGAAAACTTGAAAATACTACATGAAGGGACAATTAATTGCTTTACGGAAGAAGTTGTCATTTGTTTTCATTATGTGATCTTTGATATAGTCGACTTTTAAGTCTTAGTGAAGGGTGGCATTTGAGACATAGTAATGTGCGTTCGTAATGAGCCGAAGAAATTTGTTTTGAACAATTTGAATTTTCTTGATATTATTATTCTTCACTGCAGCCCAGGCAGGAGAGGCGTAGCAGAGAGTAGGCCTGACTATGGCCGTGTAAATGTGCTTTTTTCTTTTCAAATCAAGAGTAGAAAATTTTCCTAAAAGGGCATGAGGCTTTTCATATTTCCATAGGCCTTACCTTTAATAATATTAATATGATCTGTTCAAGTAAGTCTATTGTTGATGGTGATGCCAAGGTATTTTGCTTTATTTACAATAGTAATATCTTTGTCGAAGAGCTTTAAACTATTGCTGATGACTTGGTGGGTTTTTCTATTACGGCTGATGATAAGTAGTTGTGATTTCTCTGCATTGATGGCAATTCTCCATTTTTTACACCAGCTTTCAATGGAAGGCATGATGCTTTGAAGTTTTTTGGATGGCCGCGTTGGGGCTAAGGGATTTTACTGCAAGAGCAGTATCATCCGCATAGCATCCAAGGAATCTGTTGATTTCATTATCTGGATTTGGGAAGTCTGAGACATAAAATAAGTAGAGAATTGGGCCTAGAATCGAGCCTTGGGCCACAGAAGCACGAATATATTTGAAGTCAGAAATTTCTTGACCAAAAGAAACGTAGAATTTTCTATTTTTAATGAAGGAGTAAAGCAGTTTAGTCATTTCCGGATAAAAGTTGTGATTTATTGATTTGAAGATAAGCCCCTCATGCCAGACGCGGTCAAAAGCCTTTGCCACGTCGAGCATGAGTAAAGCGACTTTCTGATGACTATGCAGTGCACTACCAATAAATTCGGTTAATCGTACAAGTTGCTTGGTGGTGGATAGAGTTTTCCTGAATCCAAACTGTTCCGGAGGGAGCCTGCTAATATATTGCTGCATTCTGTTAAGAATAAGTCTTTCAAAGATCTTGCCAAGTCCGGGCTGATGGGCCTGTAACCCTCAGGAGTAGTGGAATCCTTGCCAGGCTTTGGAATTAGAATGATTTTAGCAATTTTCCATTTCATAGGGAAGTAGGATTTATCAAGAGAGGCATTAAAGATACTGATGAGTTTAGATATGGTACTAAGAGGCAGATGCTTGATAGTAATATTGTTAATTTCATCATATCCGGGAGCTTTTCTATTTTTCAAATGCTTAATAATCTCGATTACTTCTTTAGGGTTGATGAAATCAGTATTGAGTCTGACAGTGGTGCTATTAAGGTAGTCTTGTACAAAGTATCTAGCGTTGTAAGTGAATGAAGGATCACTGGGAGTCTCATTTGGTATAAACTGCTTTTCAAAGTGCTCAGCCATCAGAATGGCTTTATCCTTATTAGTGATGGCAATTTTATCGTCTTTTTTAATAGGCTTGCTGCATGTGGGGTGGTTTCTGAGTCTTTTAGCAAAGCTCCAGAATTCATTGCCAGGTTCATTGAAACTTTGAATTTTATTTTGCCATTGTTCATTTTTGAATTTATCTATGTTCTTCTTAATAATTCTATTTATTTTGTTCAATTCACTTTTAATATGTGGGTCCCAATTCAGGTTCCAGCGTTTTCTAGGCTTACTTCTCTCTTTGATGAGAGATCTGATGTTATGGGGGAGAATCTCCGAGACTTTGTTAGCAGGGATCTTCTGCGTTGCAAGATTGTAAGCGTTTTTAATGCTACTGGTAAGGGTGTCAATAGCGACTTCAATGTCGTAAGTAGTCTTGAGTTTGACAATTTTAGGAGGATTTTCTTGAAGATAATCGTGAAACTTGGTCCAGTCAGTTTTATTGAATAATTTGTTGTCTGCTATTTTATTAGTGCCAAATGTGGCAATTACAGGGATGTGATCCGAGGTGAGATCTATGGTGGACTCAAGATAAATCCGAATAAAGGAATTGGTGAGGAGAATGTCGAGAATATCTCCTTCTCTGACATTATCAGGAAGATAAGTGTAATTATCTGATGCATAATGATAAACTGGATAGAATCTCCGAGACTTTGTTAGCAGGGATCTTCTGCGTTGCAAGATTGTAAGCGTTTTTAATGCTACTGGTAAGGGTGTCAATGGCGACTTCAATGTCGTAAGTAGTCTTGAGTTTGACAATGTTAGGAGGATTTTCTTGAAGATAATCGTGAGACTTGGTCCAGTCAGTTTTATTGAATAATTTGTTGTCTGCTATTTTATTAGTGCCAAGGGTGGCAATTACAGGGTTGTGATCCGAGGTGAGATCTATGGTGGACTCAAGATAAATCCGAATAGAGGAATTGGTGAGGAGAATGTCGAGAATATCTCCTTCTCTGACATTATCAGGAAGATATGTGTAATTATCTGGTGCATAAAGATAAACTGGATGATTAGTGAGGAAATTCTTGAGAATAATACCATTGCTATTAATCTGCCTGCAGGCCCAGTCAGTACTTTTGGCATTGAGGTCTCCGGCAAGAATAGTAATATTATCTGTGCAAAGGATATTTTTGAGGATTTGTTCATCCAAAGGATTGTGAGGCGGATTGTATAAAGAATTAAAATAAGTGACTCCATAAGAGGGCAGTAGTACTGAGACCGTGAGTAACTCATGGTTGTTAGAGCGATCTTCATTAATTAGGCAAGATTGTAGGCAGCTTTTAACGAAAATAGCTGTCCCCCACCTCTGTGACTTAATCTGTCGCACCGGTAGCACCGTTAATTTGGAATGTTCATGCGTTTACTGGGGTTTGCATGTGTTTCAGTGATTAAAGCTATATCTATATCTTTGGTGATAAGAAAATTATGCAGTTCCGGGATTTTGTGGAGAACGTTATTTGCGTTCCAAATCATCACTTGTATGGGCGCTTTGATGAGAAAATTAAGACCCATTATTGGAATTGTTTACAGAATTGGTAATCTCACTGGTGTTTTTTATCTTTTTAATTTGTTGGGTTATTTGTAGGAATAGTGCGCTTTTAATAATTGAGACAAGCTCGGCGAGATCTGAAAATATTTTCTTGGCTTCACTGATAGTTTCACTAAAAGTTCCTGATGCCAGGGTTTGTGCGTACGTTTTGCCTTCTATGATTCTACTTGAGTAGGTTTTTTGCTTGTCCTGTTTAGGTTTTGGGAATTTACTACATCCTTTAAAAGTTGAGGTATGATTTTGGCCGCAATTGGCGCAAAGTAGTGGTTTGTCTTTGTTGTTTTTGTCAGGGCAGTCCCGTGATTCATGGGAACCTGCGCATCTGACGCATCTAGGTTGATAATTACAGCCAATTTGCGTATGGTTGAAGCCCTGACACTTAAAACATTGGAGAGGGCCATGTCTGCTTTTGTATACTTCTCTATTTCTTCTTGTTGTTATTTGCTTTATTTCCTCTGGTTGGAAATTGAGCTCTTCTAGGTCTTCTTTAATTTCATCTATTTCAGTACTCCTTAGGAGACCTTTAATAACAACTTTGAGTTTTCTATCTTGGGGGAGAATGTAAGAGTGATGTTCCACCCCCAGATCCCTGAGTATTTTTACCATTGCCCTGAATGTGTTAGGTTCTGTAGTAGTGATTTTAACCCCATCAGGTATGCTATTGCCGATAAAATTAAATTTTTGCTGATTAAATCTTTTTTTGATTTTGCTATATGAAAATTTATTTTCCTTTAAAATGATGGGTGGTAATTGTTGGGTTTATTATCCTGGTTAGTATTGTTATCGGTCGAAGGATTTT
This sequence comes from Stegodyphus dumicola, assembly GCF_044657685.1. Taxonomy (NCBI): domain Eukaryota; kingdom Metazoa; phylum Arthropoda; class Arachnida; order Araneae; family Eresidae; genus Stegodyphus; species Stegodyphus dumicola. Next base: position 46,596,330 of record NC_140776.1, read on the forward strand.
CGAAATTAATTGTGGTTTCTTCCTGGTTTGTGGTATCCATGTGCGGATTGTCCGCCTGTTCACTGGTAGTTTTGATAATGGGTTGGGTAGCATTGCTGCTAGCTTGTTCATTATTTGTTTTACTTGGTTCCTGATTTTTGTTTTCCTTGTGTTGGGAAGTTTCAGGATTTTTCAAACTTAATTTAAGTTTTTTCGAAGCCATATGCGAGTTCCTTTTCCTTATGGTATAATCACCTCGACGTATGCAAGTGACATCTTCGTCCGAAGATATGTCTTTGTCCAGGGTGATCTCATTATCTGTGTTTGTAGTTGAATCATCATGCAGTTTGATAGGGCTGCGGCCTCTATCATTGTTTAAAAGAGAATTTTGATTAATGCATGTATCAAGATTATGATGTTTGTTAATTTGCTCTTGACATTTCTTAAGATTCTCCTCATTGAGAATCTTAATCATGCCCAATGAGCTAATGAGAAATAAATGGAATTTTTCTTCAATATCAGTAAAAGATCCATTTAATTCTTTGGATTTTTCTAAATCTCTAATCTGTATGTTATAGAATTCAGTCAGTCTCTCCGTAGTCTGATTCGTATCCATTGTGACGCATGGAAGCCATAAATCCTGCGCCCCAGAAAATGGAAGAGCCTGCGCCCCGGAACCGGACCCGCTCGACGGCGTTCCGGCAGACGGATGGGAAGGTGGAAGTCTATCAGGCCCCTGACTCACTCCTAACAAAGTGAGCTTGGGGGTAACTAGATAGACAAAGCAACCAAGTCTAAATTAAAAATATTATACGCGTCGCAAAACGCAGTCGAAAATAAGCAATGGCATAATCAGAAAGACGCAGCAATCACAGGCATAATCTGACAAGAAGCGGTGGCTACTGAGCATTCATTGTAAAACGAAGTCAGCAAGTCAAGAGATCGTAGACAGATAACGTCGGACAGGGAGATCTTATCAGGCAGATCGATGTCGGATCGGTGGCAGGCACAAGACCGGCACGACGTCTATTCCCTTTGAAAGAGCCCGCTCGAAGGATATACTGGGATTAAGCCAAAATCGAAATCGAAATCGAGTCAATGGCTAGGCAGCAATTAGTAGCCAACCGCTACTTTAACCGTCTCTGTTGGTAAATTGCCCTAAGGCGTTGGTACTTAAGTTTTTAATTAAGGCGGTTTACGCCGCGCCAACTAGGCGAAACTTGTCAAATTTTGTGAAATGTAGGTGGAGTGGAGGGAGATGATTGGCAGGAGCCTGTCACGTGGGTGGTCACCCACCCAAGTCCAGACTCCGAGCAAAGCAGCTTACGCGTACAATGAGAAATATTGGATATATTAATAATTATCAAGTTTTGAAACAGGTTATCCAAATTGAAATAATTAAACTAATATTGCGATCTAAATGAAGACAAATGGTACAACTAAGTGCAACAGATTGGCTAAACGAAATATTCAAATTCATCCTTGCTGTAAAACACAGATTGGACAGTGGTAGTCACGTGGAGGTCACCCTTCCGTGAACTGTCCACAGCCAATGCATCTTGAAATAGTAGATATCACAATTCAGTGACGTCTTGGTGTGAGAAATTAAACACTAAAGTTCTTGTACAACACTGAGGCACATGAGTTACTGAAACTATACACTATGTACATATAGGGACGGCGGTATTTGAGCGAAGTAGCAAATGGTGAAAAACATTTTACACTAGCAATAAATAATCAGAGCTTTGAAGATCCAGGTACACGGATCATGTCCATAAGTCCACAATATTACAAAGTCTCTGATATAACAATAAGAAGATTACGAAAATGACAAATATAAGATCAGTGCTTTGAAGATCCAGGTACACGGATCATGTCCATAAGTCTATAAAGTTTCAAAGACACTGGTAAAATGACACAATGAAAATAAAATAAAGATAATAGTACTATGTACAATATATACACATTTCACCATTTGCTGTTATGGAAGATGCCTCTTGGGCGCTTTGCTGCAATTTCTATAGTAGGATCATTATTGATCAGATCACGGATATGTTCGTATTGAAAAAGTTCTATTTTAGCATAGAAATTGTGGCTCGTGGTGAGAATTTGATCAGCTATGGGTCTTATTTTTAGTTCTTTATGTATCTGCAGGTTACGTAAGAACCATAGGGAGTCAACAATTTGTCTGAGTATTTTGTTCTGAAAGACCTGTAGTTTGTGTCTATAAGTCTTGTAAACAGTGGCCCAGATAGGCACTGCATAAAGTAGGGTGGGTCTTATTAAGCTGGTATAGATCTTCTTCTTGAGACTGATATTTAATTTAGCATTTCTTCTTATTAAAGGGTAAAGAGACATTTTAGAAGCGGTGGCTTTGCGCAAGGCATACTCCGTGTGTTCTTTGAATAACAGCTATGAGTCGAAGACCACTCCTAGATACTTGGTACTTGAAACAATTGCTAGGGCTTGATCATTAGTTTTTATATTTACATTCACAGGAGTGAACTTCCGATGATGTCTTGAAAAGGAGAATTTGGCTCTTTGATGGATTTACTTTTAATTTCCATGAATCATAATAGTGTGCTATGATATTTACTGCGCTTTCAAGTTTATCTGCAGCGAGCTGAGGTTTTAGCGACTTGGTTAAAATTGCTGTGTCGTCGGCATATTTCACTACTTTTGCATTCAAAGGAACCGGCATATCATTCGTGTAGATATTAAACAGAAGCGGTCCCAGAACGCTTCCTTGAGCCACTCCGCTTTTAATTCTTTTTCTTGAGGAGAGAGAGTCATTAATTTTTACCTGAAAGGTCCTGTTTTTAGGATAGCTTTTCATGAGCTTAATAAAACTGATGGGCAGATGAACAAGGTGCAGCTTGTAGAGGAGACCTTCATGCCACACCTTGTCAAATGCTTTTTCTAGATCTAGAAAACAGCTGGCGATTGTGTTCTTTTTTGCGAAGGAGTCTGCAATAAATTCTGTAACGTTCAGTAGTTGGAGCGCGGTACTATGACCGGCTCTAAAACCAAACTGCTCTTTACATATAATTTTCTTATCCTCTAGATCTTGAGTTAATCTCTTTTGGAGCACACTCTCAAATACCTTTCCCAAACTGGGGAGAAGGCAGATCGGACGGTAGGAGTTTAACTCTTTCGCATCGAGAGACGACCAAATCTGTTTTCAACAAACATCGAAAACGCCCGTGTTTACGAATTTGTCTTGGAATAGTTTTCCTTTCCCCCTGCGGTTTCATCCATTGTGTGCAGTTTCACCTTAGGGCCGGATTGCACCTGCGAAAGTCAATAGCTTTCCGTATTTCTCCTTTATTTGCTTCAAAAGAATGATTGACATGTCTTTTAACAACTCGCGAAACTAATGAGCCATACAATAACGTGGAGGGGAAAGAACTGGGTAGAAAATAAACGAGGCGTTGGGGCGGTTTGCCGTTGCCTGAATGAACGGGCGTTACGGGCGACTTCGATGCGAAAGAATTAAGTCCTTTGGGTTTTTTCCTGGCTTGACAAACGTAATTATCTGCGCGTGCTTCCACTGTTGCGGAAAGTAATTGAGCCTTATACAAGCATTGACTATGTTTGTAATGAGGACTATGTAGGTTCTTGGGAGAGCTTTGAGAACCGTATTGGTGATGCTATCGTAGCCGGGAGCTTTCCTGGACTTTAAGTTGCTAATTATATTACTGATTTCTGTTGGATAAGTGGGGTTGAAGTGATTATTACAATTTCTGCCAGCTAGGTGGTTAATGAAATTATCGACTTCTTCATCTATCTCATCATTATTAGAGGCATGATTGGTGAAAATCTTTTCTAGATGCTGCGCAAGGGCTTCAGCCATGTCATGTTCAGAATAAGCAATTCCACTACTGGTGTGGAGAGGACCAATATTTCTGTTATTAGTATTCCTTAAGGAATTTCCAATACGCCAGACTGTATTCGGAGAGAAATCCATGGAGTCTAAGAAATCGTCCTAACAATTTGATCTGTACTCTAGGAGGAGGGTCTTGATGTTCCTAATTTTTCTGTTCAGATTTCTTTTAACAGTGGGATCGCCTGTTCTTCGCCAGATTTTTGCTGTGCGGTTTTTGTCTTTTATTTTCTCAATGATGTGGTCGGGGAGCTTGTCTTTCTTATAATCTTTGAATTTGGTGGAATCATCAAGGGCTTTCTTAATTTTACTATTGATCTTAGTGATATTGTACTCAATGTCTACAATATCGGCAAGAGCCGGGTGTGCAGGTAATTGTTCCAGAGAATTATTGAATTTCTGCCAGTTTATAATTTTCTTTAAAGGCAAGGTCTTCTCAAAGCCATGGTAAACAAATTTAACAGGGAGATGGTCAGACGTTAATTGATTAATCACCTGTAAGAAAGGGATTTGCTGGATATTTTTTGTAATAACAATGTCGAGAACATCCGAGCTGCCTGTATGATGATACCTGGTAGGTTCCGTTGCTCCAAAAATTCTAAGGTCATTCGTAAGAGCATAGCTATAAAGTTTGTTGCCATTTGTGTTATTTCTTTGAGAATTCCAGCTTTATGTTTAGAATTCAGGTCCCCTGCTATAATAACAGGGTGAGTGATATTGCTAAAAATTTACAAGTCATTGTTGGTGAGAATGTTTCTGGGGGGATTATAAGCCGAGATGATGACAATCGGCTCATTTGTGCGCGAATGCACAACGATCGCAGTGGTTTCAATGCTGCTGCTATTGGGAATATTAAACTCGTGGGAATATTAAACTCGTTGGCCTTTTAATTAATATCATAGTACCGCCGCCCCTGTTATGGTCTCTGTCCGTCCTGAATGCGTTGTAACCATTGATCTTGAACTTATCATTAGGTCTGAGCTAAGTTTCATTCACTAGAAACACATCAATATTATGGTGATTAAGGAAGTTTGCAACTTCAACGTTCTTGTGGTGAATACCGTTGGCGTTAAAAAATGCGAGGTTTAAACTGCTGGGGGCAATGAGGTGAGTTCTTGAATTACTGTTAATGTGATTAAAATTCATAATTGATGGTTGATAAAAGTTCAAAGGCTTCCCAGCCGACTTGGATTTTTTCCAATATTGATTTAGATTTTAAGAACCGCTCGAAGAGATTTTTTCCTTGCAGGAATAATTTCTTCAGCCAAATTATGAAATCGAAAACGGAGCCTAAGTTCTCACTTTCGACAGCTGCATCCTGACTGGTGGATGAAGCATTCTGCTCATTAACATTTTCACTGCTATTTTGGGTTATGTTTCTTCTTGGCAGAGGTGGGAAATTTTCTAAGTTGATATTAGAGGGATTATTTTTTGAAGTTTTTCTCGCTTCTTTTTGGAATTCTTTTTCTGCAATTTTCTTTTCAAGTTATCCGGATGCATTTCGCAACCACGGTACGAACTAATGTGGGGACCTCCCCAGAGGAAACATTTGCCTGGTAAGTTTCTGTCTTTTGTGCATGTAGTAATAATATGGTTTTGCCCGCATTTTATATGGTTTTGCCCGCATTTTATATGGTTTTGCCCGCATTTTAAACACCTGGGCTTGTGCTTACAGTGAGCACGACTGTGGCCATACCTCTGACAGTGGTGACACTGTTTGTGTCCTGGAGTGGGTCTGAAGGGAGTAATTTTAACAGCCAAATCTAGAATATGCGTTATGTTGTATATTTTCTTGCCTTCTATGCTGCATTTGACTTCAACCATGAAAGTGGGTAGTTTGACAATTTCATTGTCTATTTTCTTGGTAACTTGTCTTACTGTTTTAACCGGGATGTTATTATCTATTAGTTCTTCCATAATGTCCTCGGGTTTGGTGTGAACATATAATTTTTTGATTACAACTCTTACCGGTTTATCCTGAGGGAGAGGGAAGGTATGTTAAGGAATTTTCTTTTCGTCTAGGTATCTCGTGACTTCACGATACTCAGTGTCCGATTTTACTTGGATATCACCACCTTTCTGTACACATTCCATGGATATGGTAATTTGCTTAATATTATCTCTGAGGGCTTTCCAGTCCGTGACATCTGAAATGATAATCGGCGAAATTCTGTTAGCCTTTTTGTTGGGCGTAATGAAATCACCTTCATTATTAGTACTGCCTTCTTGTGAGTTTAGCGAACTAACATTTGTAGTGTCCATTTTATCATCTATTTTTAGTGAAGCGTATTTATTTTTGGTTGACATCATTGAAGCGTTACTGCTTTCACTAAGTGTGCGTTTGTTGTATTTTTTGGGTGTAATCCATTTTTCATTATAATTATTTATTTTGCTTATTTCCTGAATAACATTTGAAACTGGTTTGGGTTGCTTTGTAGTTTGATTAGATGTCGAATCATTGCTATTATTAGCTAACGGGATGCTACCGCAGGTATTTTGCACTGAATCTCCTGCAGCTTGTTTAATCGCTACACACTTCTCAAGCTCTGCATAGGTTTTTTGGAGCCATTGCTCCATTTCTGGGGTGATTTTCCGTAAGCCATTTCTAAGCGTGTTAAACGCTAAGTTAAACTCAGCCATAATCTGCCTACAATCCTCAATCGTGCCATGTTTAAGAATATTCTCAACAATATCGCGCTTATTAAGGACTGCTAAATCATTTATCTCATCCATATTTACCAAGTCAAGCTATCCTATCGATGTACAAGACAATGTCCATAATGAAAGCGTAGAAATAAAAGATATACTCACGAACTTGTCCAAATGAACTACTCCAAGTACACCTCTCGAAAGGGACCAACGAAAAACACTTACTATTTATAAATAAATTTCCTTCACTTCCTAAATTTTAGAATCACACTCGTAGAGCAAAATAATAATACGAACTCAAACAACTTTCGTATCGAACTACTGTACGCCAATGGGATTAAGCCAGAGCGACGCGAGATACTTATACCTGAAGTAGACATGACGTCATCTCACGGCAGCCAATCAGATCTCGACACGACAACAGTGGCAGTGAGAAACGTGTAGAAGTGATTGCTATATCCCTTTATTAAAAAAGAACTAAACATTATGTAAAAGTTAGAATTATTTCAAAGAGGAGAGATGATGCAGAAAAAGGGTTACAATAGGTCATATTTTCAACAAAAATATAAGTAACGTGAAGGATTTAAGTGAGTAATGTAGAAAAGAAAATAAGTTATTGTGAAATACTAGCGTGATAGTGGAAAAAAATCTCCATTCCTTCCTGTCATTTTTCACGAGTCAGCAATTTGAGTATTTAAAATGACGCAAGGAAAGCAATAAGACTTGCTTTCAATTATAATAAATAATGCAATAAAAACAAGCAAATATAATTCACAGAGAACTATTATTAAAATATGATATAAATTTCTTGTAGTAAAAGAAGATAATTATGTTACTGCAAAAGAATCCTCATTTCTTTCACTAATTCTGGATATATTTTTTTCTATTTATTTATCTTTCAGTTCTTTTAATTAATAAAACTCTGTGTACCTTATCATTAAGTGATATTTAACGCTATAAAAATATATAATTTAATAATGAACTGTGCTAAATTACGTCTCCCACTCTTTTTCAATTTTCATCTGAAATTATTTGAAGGAAAAGAGCGTGATCTTTGGGTCTTATGTTCGATTTTCGATTGAGAATTTTATTCTTAATACATCATATTCTTCTGCATTATTAGAACGAAATTAATAGGTGAAATGATATGGTGTTTTAGATAAACTTAGTCGTGAAAACATAAAATATTTAAGTAAAGCTGATTTTCTTTTCTATAAATTTATTCCTTATGCAAATGCGTAAATTGCTAAAGCATATTTTCTGCAATTGATTTATGTTTGCTTTCAGATTTGTTGCTAATTCTGAGGCCTGAAATCTTATATTATATTGAACGTGTCTACTCAGTACTAAATATTACTATTACAAAGTGCTAATTTACTGTATGCAGTCAATTAATCTCTTGCGAGTTTTTACCTCTCCTGAAGTTTTTCACTAACTTGATATAAATAGCAAAGTAAAGGCAAAACCTGTGGGTCTTAGGAATGCAATACAGTTAAAATTAACCAGTTTTATAATCAAGCAGACTTATTGGAAGGGATGGGTCTGAATTACTGTACTTATCAGATTAAGTTTTCCTAATCAGTATAAATTTAAATAAATTTATCAATTCTAGGCGCTAACTCTCCCTGTTTATGAACAGTCATCTGCTACAGATGTTGTGCGCAATAGAAATGCTAATGAAGAGCATAAAAAGCAACATCAGTAGTGTCCGGGACATTAAAGACAAGGTATTACCAGTGCAAAGAATACAGAGAAATAGAAAACAGAACTACAAATTTTTATCCAACTATAAATATTTCAGCATCGTTAAAATTACCATACTAGCAGATTCAATATGCAGCTTTAAAAGACATTGCATTAATCAGTGAGTGCATCAATGAATTTACCAGGGTATTAGATATTTCACTCCTCTATCAAGATATGTAAATGTGCATGCCCTTTTAGCGTTTACTAATGAGCTGCCAAGCCAAAAGGGATGTGTCAAATAATGTCATAAGCAGTACACGATTAGTGGCAGGCCATACAAGAATAATTATAATATTTGATTTAATGGTGATGACAACCAGGTGGCACCTGGAAAAGCATTATTGGCATGATTAATTCTCTCGCTTCTTTTTGAAAGCGATTTTCTTTGAGATTTACTTTCCATTTTACTTGCAATTTAATTTATTTATTAATTTAATCAATATAAATTTTTATTTTTGTATTTGATTTTTGTTTTGATTCTCTTAGATTTATACACATTTCGCTGAAATGAATACTAGTACTAGTTTATGTAAAAATATTAGTGCCATATTTTTGTATGCATCACGCGGGTAGGAAAAACTGTTTAAAAACCTAACGCAATTTTTTGAACATCCAGATCAATGTTCTTTTCATAATGTGCCGAAATACTAAAAATATCCAAATATTATATGCATGAATATACAAAATTTTGGGTTTCTAGCAACTAGCTCGTTAGCCTGGGCTCAAACAACAAGCCATCAGAGGGCTTATCCCCTCGGGCTACTAGTCAGGAACATTCAGTAGAGAAGAATAAATGGAATGAAGATTAAAAATTTGAATATGGTCGATGTAATACTAGAAATATGAAATAATCTGGCACGATTTCTGTGATGGGAAAATTTTATTTTTCTCTTTTTATTTTCATAATTTTCCTTCATTTAACATTTGTGTAAAATTTTATTTTCAGTAATAAAAACATAAATTTAAAAGGTTTCATATTTCAAGTTTTGTTAAAACGGTTTCTTTTAAAGTTTAATATGGTTTATCAGCAGAAATTATCAATAAAAATGGCCCAGGTGAACAGGCAAACATTTAATAGGATACTAGGTTTTATAGATACATGGGAACATTATATTTGAAACATGAAAATATGTTTCCGAAATGGAGCTACAAAAATCAAGTAAGAAACTTGTCATTTTTGTACTATATTTTACGGCACGGTTTATGACAATCTATTTTGGGTTTTCATTATGTTGGTACTCGAAAGGAGAGTTTGAGTTTGCCATCAGTGTGTTATCATTTGAATAAGATAAGGGGTTATCAAGCAAATTTATTAAACTGTACGTAATAAAAATTGCTTGACAACTGATTATCGTATTTATATGTTGTAACTCTATTATAGTGCACGCAGGATCGGCCCTGAGCATGTTGCTGTCCGGTGCAGTTTCTGTGGATTGTAAATTCTGCTGCCAGGTATCTTCCTTAATTTTAAAAAAAAAATTGCTATCCGTAAGTTTCTCCTGTTCGGTGCTTCTCTAAACTCTAAAAATTATGCCACTCTTAAAGTCTCCCGTCTGGTGCCCGGTTCTGGAGCCGACCCTGAGTGCGTGTCTAATATGTCTCTATATCAAGGATATCAAACTAGAAACCCTACGACAACGTATCCATGGATAAAACAATTATCGTTATAAATTAAACCAGAATATTACGTTTTCTCCATACAACTGTTATATAGAAAATAACTATGTTTTTATAACTATTTTAAACTTTAACTTAAACTGATGGTTGTGCCGGATAAAATTACCAAAAAAAATATCAAATATCAAATAATTCACAATCAAAATCTATTTCATAATATTCATATATCATTTCGACATTCTTATAAATATTCGTATAGTAAATCAATCAATCAATCAAATCAATCAATCGTATATCATATCTATCAATCAATCGTATGGTGGTATAGTACAATTTAACTTTTAGGTTTGCGTTGTGATGTAAAAGGTCCTATGTAAAAGGAAATAACAATAACTCCAAATTCAATTAAACTCCATGTTTCTTAAAAGCCTCCCGGCTCAAACAAATGGAGGGACATGACAGACCACAGTAAATTATACACAACATAAATACACAAATGCCATTAAATTTTAAACACACATTTATTAAATTCTTGAATATATATTATATAATTAAATAATGGATAACTGATCAGTATCCTACCACATATTTTCGAAGTCAAAATAACACATAATACTACACCATATTACAGCTAACATTAATTAAGATTAACATTGTTTTTTTTTCAAATAAATTAGGTGCAAAAAAATTTAATCCTCCAAATAACAGGTTCTTATTAATTAGAAAGTAACGTTTTTCTAGCTCACAAAATTCAGTAGGTGAAACAAATTTTAATCCTCCTAAAACTGGCATTCACTTGAAATTATAAATAACTTCTCAATTTTTTTTTACTGTAATATTTAATTTATATAAGTAATAACAATATACTGGTAAATAAATCACTCTTAACTGTTCTGCATTCGGGAAAACTAAGAAAGAGAGAGAGAGAGAGAATATATACTTTAAAAAAATTTCACTCACAGATGGAAAACAGTTTTTCCTGATTAGCCGGATCCTTAGTGTCCAATCCACATGGAAATGAGCCAAGCCCATTTTTCTTTACTGTTCATTAGGTGGGAACCAATAGTCCAATTTAGAAGGATCTTTTTTCAATTCAATAACAGGTAGCTGAATAGACACTAGTTTTAGCACAATCACGTGCATCACCGAAGCGTCGAGGCAACATTTATGCTGAATGTTTCGGAAAAAGGCTCTTGGAAATTAACCGGCGATTCAGGTGAAGAGAGAAAACCTGTGCTAAATTTTCCTGGTAGATTTTTCTCTATACGTCTCAATCAGCTCTCAGTAAAAATGCTCTTTGCAACTCTCACACAGTTCTCCATAAATCACGCAGGAAAATGTTCCTTGCATCTCGCACAAAACGTTTAAATATCCCGCAGAAAAGAAAACGGTACCCAGTCCCTCTTGCACAGGAAGCCCGCAGCAGAGCAAAGCGCCCCACGATCTTTCTTTCTCTTTCACATCGTGGCTGCTCAAAAATTCACTCAAATCAAAATCCTCTACAACCATCACATCACCGCATCCCGCTTGTACAAGTCGCTCACCCCGCAAGGGGGGAGCCCCGCAAAACTTTCTGCTTCTCCTTTTCCTTTTCGCTCAGAAATCTCAATCCGAATGATCTCTAGCCTGGTGCAAGCACCCAGGAAAACTCGGTTTCTCCGCCTCTGTGAGTTCATAGGCTTTAAAAAAAATCATAAAATTAAATCTTACCAATCCCGGAATTTTAAGTTATCTAAATTGAGAAAATGACACACCCATGACGAATCAAACCCCAGAAAATCTGACAATGAAATCCGAAAAACATCTGCACATATAACGTGAGAAAAGCAATAGACCCCCCCCTAACTAACAAGCGAAACTAGCTTTTACGAGTATCCAATTACCAGCCACCCCCACTGTCTTGAAGTAAGAAAACAGCAAACTTTAAACAAAGCGATTTCCGTTTCCCACGCAAAGAAGAAAGTTTCCAACCTATAACTCTGAACGAGCAAAACACGTGTTTTCAACCCCCGCGAAAAAAGAGGGAAAATGCAGCTGGACAGTGACCTCTAACCTCCAAAGAAGCCTACTCGTGAGAAACGGAAATACACCCGCGCCCTTTTAATTGTAACACAATTCTGCCAAACTTAAAGGGAGCTTTGCCGTAAAGTTTAACAATATTAAATATTATACATTAATTTTAAAATAAGCACAATACAAATTCACAGTAAAATAATACGCAAAAATTATACACAACAAAAATACAATACATAAGAATTTACATAACACAACGCCTGATAAATTAGTTATAATGCGAACAAGGATAATACTAGATTTAAGTGGGAAATATCTAATCAAGAATAATGAACAATATGCAAAACCTTTTTTTTAAGTAAACTGCGTAGGAAAAGGGAGGCAGTTCTAGATCTCCCGTTCTACTGGGCTGATTGGCGAAATTTAAATTGCGCTTTTCATGTCTCGAAAGCGCGACTTAAAATATGTATTAGATTTATATATACAAGAATTGTAGCATTATTCTAATATACGTATTTTGACACAAAATCGGTCTTTTCTGTAATAACATACCTTTTTTTTCATATTTCGATTCTACGACCCTAATTACGCCAAACTACCAAGTTTTGAAAAAATCGCATGAAGAATTTTTAAAAAATTAGCTTTCAAAATTTTAGCTCCTCAGTGTTAATTGAGTTAGGTATATATTTATTAATCTCTCTTTTTTTTTTAAATTTATTTGATTCTTCCTTTCACATTTCGAAATTCAGGTTCATTCCAAATAAAATTAACCCATTTTTATGAATTATTTTAAAAATTTGGGCTAATCTTTGGAATATGATAACGGGTAGTTTGGCGACATTTTGGTAAGGCGATAAAAGTTACTAGCTAGGACTTTAGTAGTGTGTACATGGATAAAGTCAAGAGTGTGCGCAATGCCATTTTTGTGCAATTCTGGGATGTTTTTTTAAGTGAAAATAGGTCGACATGTACATGGATGATACCGTGTATGTGCAATTCTTAAAAACGCGGCAAGCAGTTTGCGATTCTGCACTTTCTCCCAATTTCGCACCTAATCTTCGTCATGATTAAGCATTTTTGTTCTATAAAAGTTCTAGTATAAGCGTAATTCAGCTAGCAGATTGTTGGAAAAAATGTTGAGTAAAAAAAAAAAAAAAAAAAAAAAAAATGCCTTTACTTCGTGAAAACAAAATGGCGTCCAAAATAAAACTAGCAGGTTGCTGTAACAGGGTTGGTTGCCAAATTTTCGCCAAAAAATCGCTAAGTTACCATAATCCAAAGATTAACCAAAATTTGTATTTTTAAATAATTTAAAAAAATTTTTCAAAAAACTTTTGAATTATAATATATACAATTTTTACCACCATCCTAAAGTAGACGTATTTCTTAGCATACCTGCAAAAAATTACAGTTTTTTATTCAAAGTTTCCTAAGATGTACATGAATTTATATATTGGGGCGTTTTAAAATGTGGCGTATTTGTTGAAAGCGATAAAACATCAAATATGGTTTAGATACTTTACTAAAATTATTTGGAAGTAGGAACGTGGGACTTTTTTTCAGCTCATGCACAATGTAAAATGGTAGGAACGAGGTGCCTTGTTTTCCGCTCCGGCATAATGGAAGGGAAAGGAAAATTGGTTGCTATATATTAAGAAGTTCTCCAAGTGAATTATTCTTGGCGCAAACTAAAAAAATTGGGCCAAGATAAATTTATGGATTTCTCCGTAAATTTTTCACCAAATTTTACAAAATTTAATATCTAGGCATAATTTGAGTAGTAGAATCAGTATGGAAAAAATTGGTATGTTATTTCAGAAAAAGTCGATTTTGTGTTAAAATCCCTATGTTAGAACAATGCTATACATAAATCTAATACATTTTAAGTCGCGCTTTCGAGTCACGAAAAACGCAATTTGAATTTTGTCAATCGGCCCAGTAGAACGGTAGATATAGGACTGTCCGCTTTTTTTTTTCGCAGTGTGCGTTGCTTGATGGAGAAAGGGAATGTTCAGTGTGCAAGAAGGAGAATCATTAAGAATAATACTAGAAGGCATAGCGAGAAACCGCACCTGTACCGATGCTTAATGGGTACAGTAAGGACCTACAACTATCTAACATTTAGAGAAATATACACTGCGTTCAGAATACACTTCAAAGCTATCCAAAATGTAAGAAGAAATACTTCCAGTCAAACAGAGGTTAAATAATGTTAGGCTGAGTTAGGAAAATTTGCTGAAAAAGGTTTTCAGGTGCAAGTAGGTACACCATGTCCACAAAAGTTCTTACTTGGCCTTTGTTTTCACATTAGTTGGTCGCTGAAGGTTTTAATTAGCGAAAAGTTTCACTTTTTCTTAGTTTTAAATTATTAAAAAAATTTCTTCTAAAATGCGAAATCTAAATTTTTACATGCTGCTCGGGTTTTTATACTTATATTTAGAAAACCTTTGTACGCTTTTCAAAAAACAATATGTGAAAAGTACAACAAAAATTGACCGAGATATTTGATTTCAAAAGTTAGGATATTTGACGTCATTTTGAATTTGCATTGAGGGGTCGGCTAAAAAATAAATTAGGATAATTCAAGGTTGATTTTTTTCCTTTTAAATGCCCTTCGATAGTCATTATTATAATTTTTTTAATTCACGAGTGTCGTTATTTATAATTTTGTTACATTTGGTATGTCGAAGTAATTTAAAGGTTTTCAGAGTCCAAAAGTACGTTCTTAATATATAGGGTGGCCCAGAAGTCACTTTACATTTTGAAAATTAAATAACTTTTTCTTAAATGACTGTATTTAATTAATTCGTTTTTATTTTTTGCTTATTCACATGTCCATTCAAATGGAAATGAGCTTCATCTCCCATGATCAACTTGTGAATAAACTCATTGTCATTTCTTGCAGTTCTCTGAAACCTGACAGCATAATTTACTCGTTTCTGAAAGTCTGCTGGTTTTAAAGATTGCACTAATTGAACCTTGAAAACGCGTCACTAAGTTCCTTATTGCAGGCCTACTAGGGGGATGTCGAACATTAAAATGGTGCATATAACGATCTTTGCGTTGCAACAATTGACCGTCCATTTTCAAAGTAAAATTCAATTATCTTCACTCGTTGTTCTGTTGTAAACTTATCCATACCAAAAATTTCCAGGGATTATATTTTTTAATTCTGAAAAGAGAAAAAGAAATATATTAATAGAAAAAAAGTTATTTAATTTTCAAAATGTAAAGTGACTTCTGGGCCACCCTTTACTTAAGTTGCTATATTACTTCAGAATCACAGTCTGATGATCTTAAAAAATATATTATAATCCAATTTACTAATAAGCTTGTAATTCCTCATTTTTAATTTGGATATTTCCTCTGTGTATTCTAAAAATAATAATAACTTTTCTGGATCGCTCCATTTCTTGATAAATCTATACCACAGAGCTTGCGTAACGCTGATGACGTAGTTAATTCGGTATCTAAACTCTGGGAACTGAAACCCTTCTAACCTAAGCCAAAACTTACCTCTTAATAGACTGCCGTACGTGTGCTGCCTTTTCGCCGCTGTTTCGCTGTGCTCCCATCGCAGCAGTCAGTATTAAAAATGTAAATATTCTGGAAACAGACATGATTAGAGTGCCAAGTGAACTGTGGCCACAAATGCCAATTTCAATAAAATGGAATTTAATCCGCTTCGACTGCCAAGTTTCTTAGGTAGTACGAATTCAACATATTAGCACTGTACGCAATCAGAGTTCTTCCCCTTCACGCTGGATCTGCGCGCCACACCATCAACATTTACTACGTCTTTTTGTGCTTTTTTCATCAAAATTTATATTCGTATGATGCTGTATTACTTTATAATCGTAATCTGATAATCGTAAAAAATTCATTAAAGTACAAATGTTTTCCGCTTTTAATTAATGCAAATAATTTTACTTTGTCTACGTGCTAATGCTGAAACCTACCAGAAAGAAACCGTGTTTTCTAGAACACGAATTTTATACGATTATGTGAGTAAGGTCTCTTTCTTGAGATTACTTTCTAGCCAAAGTTTTTTAGTTTCGCCAATGAAGCCAAGATGACAAACATGTACGTAGTTTTCTGTTTCGCCTCTCATGTTTAGACTGGAGTCTAATGAGAATGATGGAAGTTCTTAGTTACTTTTGTATGTTCTAAATGTTTTTTTTTTTTTTTTTTTTTTTCCAGCTACCTCTTAATTCATTGGATTATCTGTTTAAAGGTAAACGTTTTGATTTAAAATTTTTCACTGAAGTATTTTGTTTTTTCACTTTCGTTTTCATTTCTTTTAAAGGAGTAGAATTCTCTTTATTTAAGATTATTCTAATTTTTTTAAATAGACTTTGTTTTTTCCTTGCTTTGGGGAAGGGTCAGAATTTTCGGGTGAACTATTATTATTAAAATACATTGGAATAGTTCATCGCCTAATTCTGGACATAGAAAGCAAGGATTTTTGTAAAAGAGAGCTTTCAATTAATTTCAAAGTTCCTCCCCACTGATGATGTGACATTGAGGTTGATTGAATTCCTTTTCCGCTTTTGTTCATTTTTCTTTAAATTTCATAAATGTTTTGAAGTGGGGTTTTGCTTGTTTGAAATGTTTTGGTTTTTAACATTTTTAAATTTCTTTGTTGAATTTATATGATTATTTGAAATTTATTAATTATGAATTTCAATTTCTGTCTTTCTGAAATATTAGTTCTAAATTTCTTACTTCGTGTCTTTAATGATAATTTTTCTGCAGCTTAATGCGCGAAAATATTGGGCATGTTTGTGTTTTCTTTTCAAAAGAATTGTTTTGTAATTATACATATATAAGCAAATTAAATGGTATTCTTAAAAAAAAAAAAAAAAAAAAAAAGCATTGGAACAGCCAACAACTGGTATAGGGTTCCTGTTAAAAGGATGCGGGAAATTTTACAAGGAGTGCTTGTAAATGCTATTTTTTATTGTTCAGGCGGCAGACAGCGGGAGAAATCGCTAGACACACGACACAGGCGACTGGACGACCGATATCGCGTTTTACCGTGGCCAGAAGATTGCACGGTGGTGGTCTGTTTGCACGACGCCCTGTACGGTGTGTACCTCTAACGCCTGCCCATCGAAGAAGGCGTTCTCTGTGGTGCCGGGAACACCGGAATTGGAGAGACAATGAATGCGGACGATAACTCTTTACAGATGAGAGCAGATTGAGTCTGAGTACCGATTCTCATCGTATACTCATCTGGAGAGAGCGGGGAAGCCGCAATCATCACCTCGAACATCATTGAAAGGGACATGTATGGAGGTGGCGGTGGCGGTGTTCTCGTTTGGGGAGGCATCGTGCTTGGTAGTCGTACAGACCTTCACATCTTCGACGCAGGTTCAGTCAACGGGACCCGTTATTGTAACGAGATTCTTCTTGCATATGTGCGTCTTTTTAGAGGCGCTATGGGTTCGCAGTTCCTTTTCATGTACGACAATTCAGCATGTCATCGCACAGTAGCTGCCGAACAGCTCTAAGAGAGTGAGGATATTGAACGTATGGATTGGCCGGCACGATCTCCGGATCTCAATCCCATCGAGCATGTATGGGATTTTCTAGACAGACTCTTGGCAGCTCGTACCTTACCACCAGTAACGCTTCCGGAGCTTCGATTGGCGCTGCAAGATGGATGGGCAGCAATGCCTCAACAACTCATTGACACCCTCATTCTCAGCATGGGCAGACGCTGTGAAACCTGCCTAGCAGTCAGGGGAGATCATATCCCCTATTAAAGACCGGATGTTTTTTGCTGGACACCCATCACAGGGATATTTCGGCCTTCAGTCGCATTGCGCTCCATTCTACTTTTTCAATCAAGCTTCTTTTTATCCCTCTGATTTCTCTTTAGTAAGTGTTGCTTACATTACTCATGTGCTTACGTATTGGGGATCTTACGGTATTAAATGTGTTGATTTGGAAAGCTTTTGTACAAAGTTATATTGAAAAAACCGTCTCGTCCTTAATTTTTGCACACCAGTGTATGTATCCTAAGTCGCGCTTTCGAGACATGAAAAACGCAAGTTGAATTTTGTCAATCAGCCCAGTGGAACAAGGGATATAGAACTGTACCATTTTTTTTCGCAGTGTACCTTTGATTAATATTTTTCTGATTAGTCTGCACAGAAATGCTTGTGACGTAACGTCGTAATATCAGACACATTTTGCTAAACGATAAGTTATTTTTATTTAGGTTCCAATGCAAACATGTATTTTTCCGATTTGTGAACGGCTCCTGAATGATTCCCGATTTCTATACCAAATAGCTCAGTCAGTTTTTTGTCATATGGGAGTGAACGCTCTATGTTTTATTTTTTATAACCCGTATTAATTTTTTTTTCTAAATATAAGGACCAAAAGAACGTGTAAAATATTTGATTTCGCAATTTTTACAAAATTATTGCTTTAAGTTAGAAAATACGAAACTATGTAACTTTCCCTCTTTCTATAATACAAAGAAGACGAAAAAATTTTACAAGGTAAAGAAATACAAAAATTCTATAGCATACAGATGCTGTGAACGAACTTCCCAAAATGACCATTCATGAGGTCAAATAAGTTTGGTCACCTGCGTAAGCGATTACCTATCACTTGAGCATCACTATGTGTAATGTTTAGTGCATATGTATTTATTTTCCCAAAAATGCTGGCTGCTCTCTGTGAAAGATTAAATGGTTAAGGTTCAAAGAAGATTTTCGAACAGGAGGAGCTATATATAAGTATTCTTGTATACGCAAATGAATTTAAGATAGATAACAAAAAGACACAAAAAAGAGAAATTTATATACGGCTGAAAATCACATTGACAATTATCCGTCAGCATACAAGAAATGAATTTAAGATAGATAACAAAAAGACACAAAAAAGAGAAATTTATATACGGCTGAAAATCACATTGACAATTATCCGTCAGCATGTATAGATCGCATGGGCCAGGTTTGACTGGTTGATTTTGATTAAGGTAAAGCATGCGCGGGCTGCTTTCCAAAGGAGAGATGCATTCATAAAAGACTGTTAGAGGAAATCGTCGCCACCCAGACAGTATAGTGATTAGGGTAGCCGACTGCGGTACCGAAGGGCCCGGACTCGAATCCCTGAGGAGGCATGGATATTTGTAAATGTGTAGTGACTTTGCGGCATGGGAGAATTCTAAACATACGGCAGGTCAAAAGTCCTCTCGTATGGTTTATTGGTAGGAGAGAGGATGGGAGACCCTCGGGCTCCCCCGGGATGCTTTCCCTCAAAATTGTTGTAGAAGGACTCAAACCTTCTTGAGGTTCTGGCAACAGTTCTTCCATGCACAAGATAACAACAGGCTCATAGTCACTACGTACGGAACCTGTAGAAACTCCATGCAGCTGGGCTGTTTGCCCCGACTGTGAAACCCGAGCTGAACTACTAGCATTCATCTGCTGCAGTCATTCGTTCATTGTTGTGTTCTCCTGTGAAGGTTGAGCTTGGATGGAAATGGCCTGTGGCTCAAATGTAGAATTTCATAGCCCTTCTTTATTTTAACAGTTTTCATTTTATTTCTGAGTGACTTTTGAATATCGGGAATGTCTCTTTTGATTGCTGAGAATTGATACAAATTACTGTGATGATTCCTTTTTTAATATTTTTGTTTCTTTTTTAACCACATATGAAATTTTTAAGGTATTTCACCTAGGCATGCTAAATTATTCAGAGGGAAAAAACGAACATTTTAGAATCAAATTTTTTAAATTTTGTTAAATATTTTGCTGTAAAATAAAGGAACATCGTAACGTTGATATTTATTTTAACGAGATATTTTCTCCATCCTTATCGCAAGCCTTCGTGGTGTAATTGGATGCATTTACGGCTAGCATTAGGGAGTTCCGGAATGAGAATCTCGGCTAAGCAACTGCACAATTTTCGTTTCCTGCTTTGACAAACCTAATAGCTGTACAAGTGACGCCAAACTAAAATTTGGGAATTCGTCACATCCCCGCATTCTTAATACCAATGAAGAAGAATGTAAGGTATATTCTCCCTCCTTACCACCTGCTTTCGTGGTGTAATTGGAAACACGTCCAACTAGCAGAGTAGAAATCTGAAGTTCCATTCTCAGCAAGGGCACTGCGTATTTTTCACGTTTCCTGTTTCATAAACCTAACGATTCTACAGCATGATAGTTTTGAATTTTCTAATGCGTTTTGTGAGATGACTGTGTGAAATTTTGTAGGTGGTTAAATGATTTTCGTGTAATAACTACATTACTGGAAATTATTTTTTTCATATGAAAATAGCAACATTTATTTCACACTGTGGATGGTTACAAACAAGCACAATTCACAGTTCACACATTTCTTTAAGGTATTCTTAACTTGAAACAACAAATCCTTAAAACATATAGAAAGTACTTGTGAACGAAAGGTTTCAGTGCTGTATTGCAAAAAATCATTGCAGAAAGAAAGTTTTCATTGAATTACAATCATACATTGGGTAACAATAATAAGAACAT
The DNA here is from genome assembly GCF_044657685.1 of Stegodyphus dumicola. Taxonomy (NCBI): domain Eukaryota; kingdom Metazoa; phylum Arthropoda; class Arachnida; order Araneae; family Eresidae; genus Stegodyphus; species Stegodyphus dumicola. The sequence continues at coordinate 46,616,732 of NC_140776.1, forward strand.
TCTCAACTTCTCATAAATTTATTTAACATATATGACACTAAAAGCCTTTTTTTTTTTTCTGATGCATATCGTTTAATAATAAAATTATTTACTAGTATACATTCGTATCTTATTTAAATAATTAGAACTTATATTCTCTGTAAGTGCAGAATATAAATTTTCTTTAATTGTAAAAAAGTAAAATAACATATAAACATTTTTTAACTAATATAATATCTCAGTATTTCACCCATGATTTATATCTAGCCGTTGGCAATACAAACAGCTTTCAAGAATTAAAAAAAAATCCTGTAAAATGCGAGAAGAATTTTAATATCTACAAAGAATATGCAAGAAAATAAGATTAGTAGCAAATGATTTATATTTGCGGAATCCTAATTCGAACACTCAGTATTTATAACTTGAACTGTTTTCTAGGTCAGAAGTATATGGGATTTCTTTAAGAATTTTGCAGAATAGTCATAAATATAATTTGAAATAATTTATGAATTTAGAGCTCTATAAAAATAGAGATATATTTCAAATGCAGCTTTATATATATACACCTTTTTTTTCCTTTTGGTAATTAAGGAAGATATATGAGAAACAAATATAATAACACTAAATTATCGTTTTCCTCATGTAATTTGCATCAGTTTAAAGATATCGGATAAATGAAGTTGAGAAAATTACAATAATATAAAATAATGAATAGTGTGCTGTATAGTTCTAATGTTAATGCAAAAGGTAGGTTTAATTTTCACCGTGGATGTGTTTACAGAAAATGTAAACATTTAATTACATTATTACATAAAAAAGGAGTTCATAAAACACGCTGTAGAGGTTTTTAAGCTTTACTTTTTTAAATGTTATGTAAGTTCTGCTGTTGAACTGTTAAAATTCCATATATAAAATACTGAAGTTTTTTTCCAGGGGAATACATAAAAAAATAACGCACGGATATAATAACAATAACAAAAAAAAACTTTACATACTTAAAATCTCAGTCTGATCTGTCTGTCTACGAGAAGAACAGCTCCGCAGGGGGCGGTTGCTATAGCAACAGGGCTAGTATATTTCCAAAAAGGACCGAACCAAGTACAAGAATTGCTTTTTTTTTTTTTTTTTGCTGAGGGGAAAAGAATTTATCATTCGTCTTCAAGACACAAGTACGGAAAATGGGTCAAGACTCGTTTCTACGGCAACAGACGGCTGCAGACTAACTGGCGAGAGCTTTTCTTATGATAGACAGACTGTATACGGTACCCACGGGATTTGGCGACTTTTGGGGACTAGTGATATATCGGATAGGTTCAAATGAGTCATTTTGGTGTTGGCGACAATTTTCAAAATCGCGCCAATGCCGTATCGTATTCTAGGATTTTAACAAAATCTCTAAATTCTCAAGATTTTGTAACACTTAATAACAACAAAATTATGTACATTTGTAAACATTTCTGAACGCAACTGCTTTAATGCTCATAACAGTATTGCAACATCCATCTTAAAACACTATACACATTTTAACAACATATGTATCATTTAATTCTAAACTTTGACATCAAAATGAGAACGAAATGACTTAACAGATGCAGCTCATAGCACCAGTATAGTTTTTGATTGTTTCTTAAGCAGTGAAATGATTCAAATATGACCTAAACATAAGTTATTCTATTTATGATAATTAAAAAAAACTAATCATCTTCAAAATTATTTTAATTCTTTTTAAATTACAAGTAAAATTTTCATAATTCGTAACTGAACAATTTGTTTATAGATTACATACTAACATAAAATTCGAAATTTGCAACAAATTTCTGTTTCATTGAACGGAGTTAAATATGCTATCATTTTTTAGGATTATGTTCTGTTCATGTCCGTTTACGTATAGTATACTTCCATTCGAAAATCACTTATAAAAAGACAGCCACGGTTTATTACGCAAGGTATAAAATTCATTCCTCAAAATTTAGAATCTATTTTTCAAAATACTACGCAGTTTTCATTTAAAGTTTAAAAAAGGGAAATGAAAAGCTTTTTGTACTTTTACATTCTATGTAATAATGTTTACTAAAATTTATCAATTGCGTATTATTTTATTTCTTATTTCTCGACAAAGTACGTAAAAGGTCTGCACACACAAAATGCCAACTTTTAATTTAATGAAACATTTATAGCAATTAATCAAACGTACTATTAGCACAAGGATAATAGTGCATGTGCCTTAGAATACAATAGAATAAAGTGCAACATGTTTGAACACTACGAAACTATATTAGACATTAATCCATTTTGTAATGGGTATGGATAAGATCATTTGATAGCTCGGTGACTTCGTAGCTCATTTATCATGTAATGCGCAATAGTAATTGCTAATTCTGACACCGGTGTTTAACGCAAATAAAGCTTTCAGGTCTTCAAGCCCGAAAGCATAGAAGAAAGCCTCCTTGAGCGTTTATAATATCTTCTGTAACAGAGTTTTTTGAACGAAAGATCTTTAAGATCGTAATTTGTCAAGTGCTTAAAATTAAATTATTTCTGCTTCTATCTACTTATTATAATTTAAGTAGTAAATTATTCTTTATCAAACATACAGAATTTGAAAGCATAAGCTTTCTAATTAAAAGTCTTCTTAAACATTCTTTTTGTAAGTTCAGTTTCTGTAGTTTATTTGACAATTTCGAAACCTCTATATGCTGAAATAATTTATTTTTTACAAAAAGCATCTTCTTATGTACCACGAAGTGAAACCTAGGGCCAAATATATATACTGATATTCCTGCTTTCATTTCAAAGGTACGTCTGTATTCTACTGTTATCCACAAGCATTTAATTCTGTAATGAAACGATATAAACCCTTTATGTGTGTGTCTTATTAATCTTATATACTTTTAAAAGAGAATGTTCTCTCATACATTTTATGCTTTTATAGATGCTGCTTTTATTCTGTACCTTTTTTTAAATGTCTTCAGATGACTTTTGCATAAGTGTATTGAAAGCTTGGGGACTCTACTAAAAAAATTAAGTTATATAAAAGTCTTAATAAAAAATTTTACTTTATTAATGAAAAGTAATTATAATTTATGATTCTAATTTAAATCAGTATTTTCAAGTTGGGGAATTAATAATTTATTACCTTAGTACACTAATAAAGCAATATCATGATTACGTTAAAATTTAAATATACAAATATTTTCCAAAATCTTTTAATTGAATAAGCTTAAATTTTCAATTTATATTAACAGCGACCCAAGGAGTTCTTTTAAATGTATTGATAACAAATGCCTGAGGTTATACTACTAAAGTTCATTTACTAAAAGTACTAAACTATATGAAAATTTATTGATAAAGTAATTAAAATTTTCTTTAATAGTAATTTATGAAATTTCTCTCGAAAAGTCAACGAAATTTTTATTTGAAAAACAGTGTAAACAAAACTAAGTCGATTAAGGAACTGATTTTCTGAATTGTGTGCAGCATGAAATTAGTTCATCAATTCAGTAACAACTAGAATAAAATTGTAGAAATTAAAACATTAAAAACTGCATTCTTTATAACAAATTTAAAAATTCTGAGGATAAGCTTAAAAGTGAACGTATGAAAATAAGTGAATGTTTTTCCAACTTACGTAAATAAAAAGGAATTAAAAGATAATATAATATTAATATGAGAATAATATATTATCTGAGAATAAATGAAATATAGATTCAACAAGAATTTAGAGAGAGATTTCGAAATGGATACCCACAGGTGCTGACACATCGAACTTATGAAATAAATAATGAAAAGAAAAACATAGAAAATAGTTAAATTATATTAACAAAAATCAGAAAGCTCTCAGATTTTATATTACGCCGAAAGGGCTATTTTTTAAAGGTTTTATGAATTACCTTTACTTATTAGATATCATGTTCTTAGCACTTAAACCAGGAAATTCAATTCAACAGCAATATCACAAAATATTTAAAAAGAGCGGTTTTTTAGAATTTCCGATACGCAGTCTCGCACGTCATACATTTTCAAGTATGACGATCACAATTCAACCAGTAAATATATTTTAAACTAGTAAATAATATTTTTAAGATTTTTTATTTACAATAATTTGTCTGAAGTATCGTGGATCAGTAGTTGGCCGTTTCCTACACAACACAAATGACTCATTCTCCAGTTTGTTGTTTTAAATATGCGAAAAAATTCTAAATTTATTTATAATAACTCTAACTACTTTTTAGTCTTTTATGTGGGCATACCCGGATTCGTCTTCAAGAATGAAGAATTGTTGAATAAAAGAAAACTACACAGCCCTATAAAGTGGAATTATCGCTTAGCTGTTACAAGTATCAAAGACAAAGAATATGGTGATTTTGTACTACAAAATGACAATGAGGATAAAAAAAATCAATTACGCTTTCATATATTTAATAAATATTTATTTAAAATCTACACTTGCTCGCAGCCTCACTAAAACTGGTGGTAATAATGAATCTACATAATGTTGTTTTTCATAACCGGAGAAATAAAAATTATGATTCTTCTTTCTTAATTTCTTATAATTTTCTTTAAATTTGAACGGCGTGGGCAAATTTGTTTATTTATCTATACCAGTATTAATTTCTTTTATTTACGATCTAATGACCATAGATGCAATGTTTAAAACCAGCGGAGTGATGTTGAAAAGTTTCCAATTGCATCCACTTCCCAGGAGATGACAAAAAATTTTACCGGAACGATAGAATAAATTCAGAATTCTTTCAACAATTTTCCCCTTTTTTTCCTTTGTCCTAAATCACGGACGGAAGCATATGAAGCTATAACACGGAATATATAAGTATCTAAATCCTGGGTGCCATGAAATTCCAATTTCTACAAATGGAAACTCCATAAAAACTTTCTGACTGCATCGTACATTGTGCCAAGTATCCATTGTGTTTACTAGTGAAGAAGAGTTAGGCCCGTTTTCAGCTTGGAGATTCTTAAGATTGAAGATTTAACAAAATATGGCAGGCCTGAAACGTGTCAATTCTTTAGACTGCGATTCAAGTTCATGATCTGATTTTCGCAGAGCATCGCATTTTGACAGAAACTATTGCTGATACGTCAAAGGTATATAGAATAGATACTGGTAGTGTAATTCATAAGTTGTTCGGTGTCAACAATTATCAGTAAAATAACGGTCAAAATATTTCAGTATCAAAGAGGAAATGCTACTATAAATCTAGTGTTGATTGAAGAATAGATCCAGTGCTGAGTGTTTGGAACAATCATCATTGTTGTCGAAATATAGTGTTAAACCATTATGATCTGGCGATCAAGCAACAGGCCACGGAATGGCTGCACTGAGGTTTCTCACAGTCGATGGAATTCAGAACCTAAGCGTCAACAGGAATAATATTTGTTCCAGGTTTTTGAAGAATAAAGAAAGTAACTTCGAAGTGTGACTGCTATCAGTAGGACCAAACATTAAATACAGAATTATGCTAGAATTTTACTATGGCCATTAAAGAAGTTGTTGACAGAAAACCAAGGAGAGAAACTACATCATCAATGTATTACATGTTTTGCAATTGGAATTAGCATGTGCAGCCGCTCTTTTTACCGAAGATTTGACTAGTTACTGTTTCGAAATCTACCTATCAAATTTTTTCTTAAATAAAATGCGCTTGGGAGTTAGAAAGTCATGCAGTTATTCAAGATTACAGGAGCATCAGTAGCAATAGCAGAGTATTTCATTGACTGGAGACACTGAAACAAAATTCAGGTGGGTTTAAGGAAAACTTGAAAAAGATGTAGTTAGCAAGTCACTTAGAAGTATATTGAACTTCTAGTTAGTATGTTAAGAAGGGTGTAAATTTCGTGATTTAAGTCATTTTTTCTTAAACTGACTGAAAATCTTTCAACAAAATTTTATATATTAAACGCAAACATCTCCCTTTTTTGTGACCGGCTGTTCTGATAATAATGTTTCCTACAATACACAAAATACGATTTAAGGAAATATTTCCGTATTTTAAACTGGCTTTTATACATAAGCGTTAGAAATAAATATATAAGCAGAATCAATTTGGTTTTGTTTAGAGTGCGATATGGATAGTATATTTTATATGGACGACAGTATAGATATTTCGTTTGTGCTGATGATTCTGGTACAAGCTTTTATAACCCAAGTTGTTAGCTCATGCCGTGTCTAGTCTGAGAACAACGCTTCTGTTTGGTCTGTATTTTTTAATGATTTTTTACTCATATTAATTATCACAAAATTTTCAGAAACTGGTTCGTCTCATAATTTCAAACCACAGCAACCTTGAACATTTCCAGTACAATAGATTCCGGCCCACTTCGCATAGCCTATTCAGCGACTTCTGATGAAAGTCTTTCCGGATTGGTGGTTGAGACGAGAGTCTGAGAATTCTTTAAGCTTTATTTCTTTAACAACTATGAAGCCCTGATCTGATGATATCGGGTAACGGTACTTTGGGGTTTCATCAAAGCGCTTGTATGGCTGCGTTACTATTTAAAAATGATAAACTCTAAAATGTTTTCTATGAAGCTTAGTAAAAACTGAACCCACGAATCTTGTGCAACAAAAATTTAAGAGGTTCATTCGCCTGTGCAGGGACAGCGAAAGGAAACATATGAACATTTGGGATTTCTGAGAAGTGCATTTCACTTTTCTAATAATTGTGTTGGCACATCATAATGTTATATGACATATTAAGGTATCTGTGGGCATGGAATTCTTGCACATATTGTAGGACTACATTTTAATTTAGAAAATAGCTGACTGTCAAAATTTTCTATACAGAAATCCAAAACAATATTTGATTATTTAGTTTTCTTTGATTTTTTTGAACTAAACAGCTCCAAAGCGAACAAGCAGAGAACGAATGCATAATATAATTAGACAATCAGCCCATAATTATACCCTTCCGTATTTAAATTTATAAAATTTAGAACTAGTAAAATTGATAGAATTTTTGTCAAATGGTTATTACTTTCATAGAATATTCTATGAAAATTCGTATGCATTGTTTTGTTTCACATGAAGCTCTTGATGTATTTCTAAACGCTACCCACTAAATTCTTTCTCAAAGCTATATATTTTTTACAAGTGCACATAAAAATATTAATTCCGTTATATTCATACCTATATATTCTCTATTTATCCAGTGACTACCTTTATTAAAGGAAAATATATCTTTATATTTTATAAAGTACTCGATATTATGTCAATTAATTATTTGAGAAAAAATCTTGTTATACTCGTATATATACCAATAAAAGCATAATAATGGTTTTAGATGAACATTCAATATTTTTAGTGGCAAAAGTATTTCTACTAACTTTCTGTTTACATTAGTTTTGCTCCATATAAAATACTTAAATAATATAATTAATTACATATGGGGAAATAAATAGTAATTTTCAACTTTCCAGAAGACAAAAAAGGTTAATTAAAAAATGTTCTTAATTTTTAAGATTCTTGAAATGGATATGAGGGTTTTGTAGATATGTCATAATCATTTTGTGCATTTTAAGCTTCTACATGAGCGGAACTACACGTAAAATCTGAAATAATTCTAATGCAATAGTTTTAAGACTAGTTTAAAATATCTCTCAGTCCTTGTTCTTTGGTTTGGTTATACACTGAATGCAAAGTAGTAAAGACTGGTATCCCAGAATGAAAGTTCGAGTTACAGATTATTAAACGAATTAATTATAATTTAGGTAAAAATAACACGCCAAACAAATAGTAATTTAGAGGTCAATCAACAAAAATCAGCGCTATAATATCATAATATAATCAGCGTTAGGTATACTTAAATAGGGTAAAGATTTATTGGAATATTTTCCTTTTGCAACATTTTAAAAAATTTTTAGTTAAACACATTAAATAGCTATCATCCCTTTTTTTTTTCTGGGTCTCAAAAGTTTCCTTTATTTGTGTACACATTTCCAAGGCTGCTTAGAAGTATTTTAAGTATATTATGAAGAGATGTTAGGAGTTATAAGCTTATTTTAAATTCATTTTAATGGCTAATTATTTAGAAAAATAAAATACACTCACTCGCCAATTTTCGCTTCAAACTTTCGTTACAAAGAGCTTTTTGCGCTTGATTTCTAAACCACAGCTAAGTTTTAAAAATGCGAAAAAATTGATAGAATATAAGCAGATTCAAATATGTAGAGATTTTGTAGAATCTCCTATAAATATTTATTATTGTTTATTCAGTGTAGCTCAATTTTAAAGTTTTTTTAAAACAGGAGTTTGTTATTAAACTTCTTTTTAATATATTAATTTTTAAGAAAACGATTAATTCTTCACTGTTTTCTAGCTTTTGTGTTAAAATAACAGTTTAAGAATTTGGCAGCAGGGTAGAGTAAGGAAGACTCGAATACTAGTTTGTTTTTTAATTTGCTTTGCCACCATCCTTTCTGAAATTTTTAAATATTGTTCATTAAATTTTTTAAACATAAAAGTTTCAGCTTTCTAAATGCACCCGAGCGCTTATCTGAAACTGTTGAAAGTTTTCTGGGCTTAAAATATTTTCTGAAACTGGAGTGTATTTTTTTCATAAAATAAACTCAAAACTGTTAAAATAATACTGTCTGGTTATTCCTTTGCATCTTTGAAATGCAAATGACATTTTCTCATCAACATTTAGTGTGGTTTTCCTGCAGAGTTGAAGTCAATCATGCTACATTCTCACACATTCACTACTAAGTGAATTTATACATCAATAACACGTTCATGTAAACGTTCATTTTGGGACACCAGCTATTCATTTCATTATGTCGTTCCCACCGTAACCGTAACACAATTTTACAAATGGTGACAAGACTAGGGAACAGCTGGATAATAGGGTTGCTGGCGAGAAGCTCAATCTTGGCACATGGGCGGATTCACATATCCGAGGAAATTAAATTCTAGTAGAATAGATATGATGAGAAAAATGGCGTATACACTCAAAAGGAGGATTCCAAGCCTTGGGGTTAGTTGCCATCTGCTCATTGATATTCCACCAATCTGTAAAATAAGAAAAAGTACTTTATCCTTTGATTTAAAAACCGTTATGAAAAAGAAATTTGATACTTAACGACTTATCATTTGCTCGCTTAACTTGGATACCTAGTTATACAGTTTAAAATCAGAATTAATTCAGATGCATAATATTTCTCAAATACTGAAAAGTTCATGTATTGATCATATTATAAAATTTCGATGAATTTAATAACAACTAAAAGTGTTAATTTCATAGCATCAGACTGTTAGACATTACCTCTACATGTTAGTAATTATCTCTCCTTTTTAATACTTACTGTTTATACAAATACTACTGTGAATACAGCGCAAAAGATAAGAGTTAACATAGAACTTTATTCTTCACATCTTGACGGAATTATACTTAAAGTAATACAAGACAAATAGTTTAATTTCTTGTTGACGGCTATTCGCTGGAACTCTGCAGATATATTGGCTGGGTTATAATTCTAGCAAATCTACGTGAAGCTACATCACTAACTGGATCTAACGGGAGAAAAACAACTAACTTTCAGCATTTAACAACCATGACAATGTTAGGCGTTTACTTCTACTTAAAAGAGCGCCTGTCTAGGCAAACCGCTACAATAGCGACCAAACTTCTACTCAGGATTATAACGGTTACTATTTCCTTTTAACTTTAGCTTTCGTCGCTTGCCATAAAAATTTGCAAAAACCTCTGGGCTGAGCGAATGCGTCACGAAACATGTGTTAGAAAAACTAGCATAACGCTAACTATTAGTAGAACTTAAACGTAAGTAAAACTTAAATGACGAACGGCCTTCAGGAACGAATTAAATTCGCGAACAGAGGTTTTTCTGCTTGTAGAACATGATCACGAAAATGAGAAGAATTACGTTATAATAGTTTTGAGTTCTATATTAATAGGTGTAAAAACTATTACATAACTTCTATTATGTGTTACAATACATGAAACTACAAAAAGTATACTTACTGTGATAACAATTGTGAGAAATAGTAGTATAACCGAGTACACCATTCCTCTGCTATTTATAACAGCCTGTAATTTACAAAAAATAATGGCATCGTATTAGCTTTTATGAAGCAATAGACTAATTTATTCACAATATGTTAAATCAAATTCCTTTGTAAAAGTAAGCTTTTTTTTTCAGATATTTATGTGTTAACGTTGAATTATTAATGCATTAACATTAAGTGATCAGATTTTTCCTTAGCTAATCCGGAACATAATTATGATGATTTAAAGAGGGATTCGTTTGAAGCATTATATTATTACTTTAAAGAGATTGATAGAATTTATTTTGCCGGTTTTCTGGAATATCTGCTTGAAACCGCCTAGTGACAATCTTAGAAGTCTTAGAAAGACCATTCGGAAGTTCCACAGAGTTAATATTGTTACGATTTTTCTTTTTCTATTCTTCAGACACCAGTTGTTAGGTTATTTTCTTCCTTCACGTTCGTACGGGGTTCGTAGATTTGGAGTGAATAACGACGACACTTGGTGAAGTATCGAAACACACTTTATTTAGCCAATATTAATCAGGACAGCTCCAAAGTCACTTTTTACAGTCGTCGATGAACTACTATAAACACGCTGACACGATCAGCGGCACAGCACTGTCAGGCAATAACGGTGGAGATAGCTTCCTGCAAAGCACCCGACTCTGCTTTCCGAAGTACAGCTCCCGACTCTGCTTGGTCGTTCTCGGAACTCCACATACTCTCGAGACTCTCCACGCTACAACTCGCGATGCACTCGACGACACACGAGCACAGCTCCCGACTTCTTCGGTTCAGTCGTTCCCGGAGCTCAACACGCTCTCTCGACAATGCACTAACCGCGATAGACTACGAGACTCCTTCAGTGGACTCGACGAATCACTCGGCACTCGCTGCCCGGCTGTCAACTCGATCGACTCCGCAGGGATTGAATCGTTAGACGAGGCACACACACTCTCGATGAGAGACACACTTCCTCTCGATGAAGCACACTCTTCCTGACTGCAGACCAGCACGGTTTATATAGCTTTCGGCTTGTGTTCGGGAACATTCTGGACTAAACCGGTAAGAATTCGTTCCAGAAGGTTCTCCAACCGTCCATTGTATATCGCCAATTTTGGCGCCAAATATCGCCAAATGTGCGATTTCTCGTCAAATGTGGCAACCCTGCTTTACCTTGTTAGTTTATGGCAACCCTAAAACTGCTTTGCGGGGAAGCCATCTCACCGCGCCTTTACATTTCGTAACAATATGTTGGCCTTTTCAGTATGGTTGTTAGTGACGCTGAGTGTCATAACGTTCTATACAGATTCAAATCTAAAAAATGTCACGGATATTTGTAAATGTTTAGTGTCTTCGCAGCATGAAGGAATTTAAAATACTGTCGAGCTTAAATATTGTCATGAGGTTTGTGGTTTGGAAAAGTTGACAGAAGATCCTTGGATCTATATTTCGGTGTTCATTAAAGCTGGGCGGAACTGGGTAAGCTATGATTAGATTGGTGGATTTTAAATTCTATAGATTATAGTCAGACCAAAAGGATTAGCGCCAGCAACAACATTTTTTTAACATTAGATTAATTCTGCAACGTACTGTTACGAATTTGTGCACAGGTGATTTAAGTGCAATTATATGTGAAATTGTTGTATTTTTCTGTGTAATGTAATGCGAGAAAAATTTAAAGAGACTAGCCATGCCGGAAAAGTAAGAATACAGGGGTAAGTTCATTTAACATTGAGAAAAAAATGGGTATCTCGGTAATTTGGTGAGAAATCGCCAAACAGGCAACGGTTTCGGCGACTTATTTTTATCGCGGAATTTGGTGACATTTGGGTCCTGTCCCTGTATCACTATAATAGGTATAGTAATTGAATAAATGTAATTGATCACAGTACTAGTTGCAACCTTAATTCGGCCCTCATATTGCTTTCTAGGAGTTTCAAGGAGCAGAAAATACTAGAAATATCTCAGTGGCCGAGTGAAAATTATATAAGGCCAGTGAGAGCATCTACTCTCAGTTGTAGTTGTTGCTGTTAGCTAGGCATGAGATCGAAGTACTGATATATCTACAGGTAGCTTTATCTTTAACTACGCTTTGCATTGCGTTGTGTTTAACGTTCATAGTAGTTTGACATGTACTCGGTCATATTTTGAAGAATTGTACGACTATCTTTGTGGAAAATTCCAGAACTCTGAAGTGTTTGTTTCGATGAAATAAATTTTATCAACCTATTGTCGGACCTGTGTGCATTCAATCTGTTACGAACTCGTACGCACGCAACAGTATTACTGCACAAAATAATTTCTCTTTTTTTTTGGGAGGGGAGGATTGATTTACAACTCATAAACGTTTTAGAATAACTAAGTCACGAGCATTCACTATCTTACTATTATTTCACATATTATATGACTATTATTTCAGATATTTCTATCTTTTGGGCATCAGCAAATATTTGTTTCCGGCTGTATAAATACCACCAAACTTGCACATCAGAATTTAAATATTGACAACGATTAATTAAGGCAACATCTTAAAAGAAAGTTCTCAACATAGCTATTAAATACAATTTAGTTATAGCAGAATTTGTTAAATAAGATAAAAGTGGAAAATATAATACACAAAAATAAACTGAAAATGAAAATTTCATGCTGTGGAATGACACGTTTTACTCATTAACCACATTTTAGATAAAAATAAGCATATTTAAAAATAAGATAAAACTCAGTTAGTAATTTATTAGAAAGCTGATTTAATTATTTTTATAACATTGCAAAATTTACTTACGATAGATCCAGGCTCAATGCACGCTGTTTGTATGAACCACGGAAAGGCTAAACCTATCAGAATATCAAAGATGTTGCTTCCGAGACTATTCGAAACTGCCATATCACCTTGACCTGGAAAGCAAAAATATATATCAGAAATGTTTTCTTCTCTGCGGGTTGAGAGTCTTTCAGAGCGTGCAAAACATATCATTCAGAAAATTTTGCAAAAATAATTTTCGATTTTTCCCTACTATTCAAGAATAATTTCAAGAGTCAAGCTAAAATTGTAATCTCTTGTTTTCATGCTTCATAATTACATTATTATCCAAATTCGGGGAAGTTGTTTAAAATATTTTCAATGGTGATAACTATAAATTAGGCAACACTAGGCAATATGTATTTACTATATTGCAAAACGAATACAAGTGCCCATAGTAACGCAATTACTTCTGCGCGTTTTGGAGAATTTTTGCAGAAGAAAAGAATGATGACTTATAATTTAGGAAAATTATTTAATACGTACATATTTTACCTTACGTATTTATCTCGAAAACACCTAATAAATCTACTTAAAAGCGCGTAAAGGCGTCGGAATACAACAGAAAGTATACATAGGAATTGGGAGGCATTGCTTGTTAAAATTGACGAATTGCATGGTTGCCTGAGAGGCTATTATTAGCATGGTTGCTAGAATTTTACTCATTCTGAAAATTAGGAGAATTCTATTGAAGTGATTGGGCTAATACGTAGGAATTAATTTTTTTATTAAAAAATGTCTGATTATTGTAAATTCTAAACATTAATGATATTCCCTTATTACCCCCTTATTAAGTCTGGCGCTATTTGGAATTTTCATTTGGACGGTTAAGTTTGCCAGTTTTGGCCACTAAGCGCCATGGCCGCTTTAATAAGGAAGTACCAGATTAGTTTAGGTTAGGTCCTAAACCTCATTTTTTTATTTGTACTACTATTTTCATCGCGTGCCAAAGTGTATAGATGTGACTAGATAGTTGGATGGATTACAGCAAGGAAGTCCAGGGCGTCTGAGCACTATCTACTTATGTAATATATTTAACGACTGCAAATAGAAGCGTGATTTGGTGGGTAATTAGTTATACATCGTAAAATAACTGAGAATTTGATAAGTTGGTTTTGTAAAGGAACTTGCTTAGAGAAAGTGGCTTCTGCGCTGCACGCGAGGAAACTGGGTAAATTTCTCACAAAGAATCCCTAAGAAAACTCAAACTATTACATTAATAAATAGCTTTAGCCTTTGATCAGAGATGGATTAGATAAAATTTCCTTTGAACATTAAATCAGATGAAGCTCCGTTCAGGGCTATACCGTGGACGGACAAAATAAAATGTTTTGCATTTATTTTATTCATTAAAATGATTCTACAAGGCTCTCATGCATTAAAGTAAAAATAAATTTTGCAATAAATTACACGAAGTGACCTTTTATTAAATTAAATTGGTGAGGGAAAAATGACAGTACTATTATAAAAGTCTTATTTTTAAACGAGACGTTTATAAAAGTTCTGTAATTGTTAGACATTATTCTTATTTTAATATCTATTTTAGTTAGAAGTTGATATTTTTTTTCAGGGTGTTTACAATACTAATTTTTTTCGTAAATGTAAGAAAAATGTAACATAGATCTTAAAATAGATATTTAATGCAAGTTTCATAATCGTAAGGTAGTATTTATAAAATACTACAATAATTAGTAGAATTTAATAAAATAATGCTTTATCCTACAGAGACTTCATTTATTTATCTTGAATTCTTTTTAAATTTACTATTCAGGCTACATTTATCACACTATAATGTAGATTGTGTTTATTATTCATATGTTTCTTTTCATAAAATCTTTGGTCTTTACGCACTAAAAATTAAAAACGTTTAAAACTATAATTTTTAATGTATAAACAACGTTTATTAAAAGTTCATATAAAATATACAACTTATGAAAAATTTCATATGCATTTGATTTGAATATACAAAGTTCATTAAATCAACATTTGAACAAACAGTAGGTTTGGTATGTATGCTAAGGCTTCGAAGTTAGTTACAGGTTTTATTTGCTTAAATACGGGTGTGCCTTTTTTTAAAGTAACGTTTCTAAAAAATAATGCATATAATCTTCTGAAAAGTTTTTGACACTAGCGAAAGAATTCTGTAACTTGCAAACTGATTCTCTGTAGAACGATAAGATCCAAATACTATGGTCTCTGCAGAAGAAAAAGTCCCAAATAATCAAATTATAAAATATTTTTATGTTTATAAAATATTTTTATGCTCCATATAGCAAAATTCGAGGAGATATTAGCGACAAATATTTCCTTCGGGCCAATTTATAAAGCTAACAACGATTGCTTTTAATGCAATTTGCGGACACTAATAGCCAAAATAAGCAGATTTTGTTTCATAGCTCCTCCATAAATTTTTTGAAAGCGTTAACGAAACGGATTAATAACATGTATTCATTTACGAATATCGTATAAAAATTAGATTTTTTGTTTACAGAATCTTCCGACACGCAGTCAACGCTAAAAGTGTTTTCAAGAAATTAACTTCTTTATCTGACTTCGAGAAACTTTATGACTAGAATATGGAAGTATACATGTCTAGTATTAATATTAAAGAATTTACAATGTACGCTAATTTCTTCAACCATCCTGGATAAACTGCAGGTTAAATTTCTAGAGAATTTCGAGAACATTCTTGTTGTAGACAAACGAAATATTTTTACGCTGCAATTCATTAATAATAATTTATACATTGTAATTCACTTAGTTTTTCATATATTTTAATTTTAAAATTTCAAAATTTACATATGAATTTAAACGAAGCTGCAATTAATAGAAATTAAACGATTTTTTAAGTTTAGCTTATGCAGTCATGTAACTTAAATTATGCAGCCATCACTAAAATAGTTTCTGTTACTATTTGGTTACGGTTAAGGCATAAATCATATATTCCCTAAAAGCTCTGCATGCCTTGGATATCCCCCATAATTTCCTGTGACAGTAGTTTTAAGTAAAGAAGAAGAATCAGATGTCACTTGCTCGGATGAACAACAACGTTATCCCTCTTTACTGGTGTCCCAGTTATAGAGTCTACAAAGATGGATGGATTTTACCCACACCCTTACCCCTAATATATATATATAAAGTAACTCGGTTGCTTTACCTCAAAATAGATACCATAGTTTGATAAAATGACGGGTTTAGATAACTGGTAAAAGAAATCCTCGTTAAGAGGAAAAATGGAACAGTGGATTTATTTGCGAATCGATCAACCACTGCTACGTATTGAACCGGATTTTCTAAAAAATCCTTTGTTTTTGAGTTGTTTATGTTGCATTTGAACACTTCACCATTAGTTCAAAGATTTGCAAAATTATTACACATTTTTATAAATTTAATCCAGCTTCTAAACAACTCGGAATTGTTGATATCGAGAAGAGCTTGTAAGAATTATGTTACTTTTATTAACAGTTAAATTTTGAGTTAAAGTTCCTTTCCTATCGATTGTTAACTTCAACTTACTTTTATTTCCGGCCAGAACGTAGTTTTAGAATCACGTCTGAATACATAACGAGGAAGAGCGGTATTTAACTCTTTCCGGAACGCTACCTTTTAAAGTCGGAGTTTGATTAAAAAAAAAAAAAAAAAAAAAAAAAAAAAAAAAAAAAAGGTGGGCAGTCTAATTAGGCCTAGAGGAGTACACAAGTAAAATTTTGTGAAGATAGTAGTTATCGTTTTAATTCTTTAGGTGTGCCCAAAATGGCACACTGATTGAATAGAGCTTCGAAAAGAGTGCTGAAACGAACATTGTTGTCAATGAACTGACCGATGAGATGCGGAGAAACAAAGAATACAGACTCTCAGTTGTCCTAGATTATCGGTGAGCCCGGTCTGGGCACACTTAGGGTTCGCCGTTTGATTCTAGGTAAGATTTCAAGGTAAAAATTTAAAACTAATATAGAATAAGGAGATTAACATACAGCCAAAAAAAATAACATAGAAATTTCTTTTCAAAAAATTCCTTTTATACCCTAAAAAATCTGGAAGA
The DNA here is from genome assembly GCF_044657685.1 of Stegodyphus dumicola. NCBI lineage: Eukaryota > Metazoa > Arthropoda > Arachnida > Araneae > Eresidae > Stegodyphus > Stegodyphus dumicola. The sequence continues at coordinate 46,633,577 of NC_140776.1, forward strand.
TTTCTGTGAAAAATGAGTCTTAAAAAACTAAACATGGCTAAAATATATGGACTGGTTTGTGTTGAGCTGCCATCTACTATAAATAAAGAAGGTTCAGAGTAACCTATAGTAACCTATAAATCCTTTTTTAATAAATTTTTCTGTGCGTACAGAAGCAAATTTTTAGGTGTGTCCAGACCGGACACACTGTGCCGCAAAGGGTTAACCGCGAAGCTCTTCTGTCTTAGGGAGAGAGATACCAGGTATTCTGTCTGCACGTGTCCTGTCCTTTTAGGCTACTCTCTCGTAAGTTATTATCACGCTCGGCCGTACCTTAGGCCCTTGATAGCTTCGCAGTCTATTAACGTTAAGGGGCCAATTCTGTTAGAATTTTGATAGCTTCGGCTATATCTCTTTAGTTAAGAATAGTTTAGTATTATTCTTAGTCTCTTAAGTTCAAGCCGAAGCATTGGCTTTATTGTACACTCCAAGACTGAGTTTTGTTAAACCTTAGTTGGAATAATAAAGGGTTACTTTACCCTTCTATCTTATTGTTTCCTGTCACACGAACTCAAGCGATTATTCGCTTATCAGTTTTTAAGATTCTTCACTTCCAACAGTAACTCAGAAATTACAAAGTGAGGAACTCTACAAGCTAAGATAGTATTTGTCGTCATAAATCACATTTGTTTAAATAATAACATCAGCTTAAAAATTGAGAATTTTAAGGTTTCTGCTGCTCAGAAGATCTAATACCATTAACAAATGCGAACATATTTAATAAGCTGCTAAAATTATTGTTTGATATTTTATACGTTAATCTAAGTTAAATCTGATTATTCTCGTTTCCAGCTCAATTAAAGCTTAGCATTCAATTAATGAATAATTAAATGAATTCCAAAGATTACTTTTCTTTTTTTTTTTTTTTTTTTTTTTTGTTTTGCAATTACCGTTATTAATATTGTAGAGTATATTTTATATTAATTAAGTCATTTTCTCCTTTGGATCTGTATTATCACTTCTGTTTTCGTTAGCTGTCATTACGATGCAAGTATTTAAGGTGGAGTTTTTGAAAGTTTTAGATATAGAGCTTTTGGCAGCGACGCTCACCATAGTACTATTATGTACCCAGATCTGTTACATTAGTTATCGGCACTAGCCATTTTGATAGCCCAAGAATTTTAAACATTCAAACCAACGTTTTAGAAACCGAACTTATAGCGACCCATTTCATTCTCGGAGAGTTGTTCCCACACATAAAGAGTTCGACAATTATAGCTTATTTCGTTTCTTGGTTAAACTCCTACCATTGCCGAAAATCCAACTTCACAAAGTATGAAGATGTACGAGGGAGTAATATTTTCAAAGCTTAACTAGAAAGAGCTCGACGAGTTTGTTGAAGAGATAATAAGAATTGTGTTAATTTACTAACTTCCTACAATTTAAAATCGAGTTTTAGAAGCGTACTTTAAGAAAGGTCAGTAAGTTCTTCATCAGCTTTCGACAAATGCCACCAGTAATGTTGCTCTGGAAGGTATGCGCAATGCAGTTTCTTCTTGCCAGTTTTTATTTTCTTCAGGAAGTAAAAATTAAAATTTTCTTTCAGAGCATTGAAACGTTTTGAGATCTCGGTAATTACGCTATCAGAAACGTGCACATTATTTTCGATTATAAACCTTTTGTGGTTTTTAATCTTTAATGTCTTGCGTAGCTAGCCAGAACATCAGTCTCAGAGAAACATGTTTAGGCTAGGACCCGCCAGTGGTAAGAGAAGACGCTCGTTTCTCGGAAAAGTTTCTCCCAGGCTCAAGCGTCTTTAGATGAGATAACTGTATTATAAATCTAAACTGGCTGCCAGTGAATGAAACAATTTTGTGATTTTCTTTCTTTCAACGAATCACTCTTATAATGTTGACGTGATATTTGTATTTTAACATAAAATAGTGCTATTTTGTAATGCATACCAATGCATGTTATGTTCAAAATGTATACCAATAAATTTAAAGTTATATTGGAACTTCTGAAGTGTTGCTACCTTGACAAGCTACAATAAGAAAATTTGAAAACCAACCCCGTAATAAAAAACACATCAATTTCTAGTGGGTATTCAAAGTTATTTCAATATATATATATATACTGATCACAGAACGCTATTTTAAACAAAATAAATCAGAATAATATATTTTCTTTTATCGATAAAAAATTAGCGAAAGTTGTTAATTAAACAGAGCACATCATAAAAAAAGTTTCCATGCCCTACCTTGTCTGGCGACGATTAAACTGGCAAAAGCATCAGGCACGCTTGTACCAGCTGCCAAGAAAGTTATGCCCATTATACTATCTGGAATTCCAAGGGTGTATCCAGCAAGGGTAACCTATAAAATAATTTTATTCCTAAAGAATGATAATAATAAGTAATAATGATCATCAAATGCATTAGTAATAAATGAAAACATTTCACTGTAAAAGACAGCATTTATGGATTTTATTTCTGAACAAAATGCCTTTGAAACGAAGGCCAATGGTATTAAAGCATTGTTACTGCAAAATTTGCTGTTGAATTTGTAATGCTATACTCAGAATTTTCAGCACTTTGATTGAAAGGAGTGTACAGGAACCTGGAACCGGTTTTATCCCGTTTCCAGACAAGAATGGTGTAGAAGTTACATCACTCACGAGATCCCCATGGAGGAAAAATTCGGAATTTTCAAGGAGCTGTAATTTTGAAAATTGAAACTTGAAAATTATTATTTTTATTTAAGCAAGGAAATGCTTTGATGGGGGTTTTAAATTTTCTTATGTTTGACATATCAGATTTTGTTGGAGGAGTTAAAGCAACAAGAATCAGCGTTAGTCATAAATAATTTTGAATATGTTCATAAGTAATATCGGATATGTTCATTCTTCTGAATTTTAAACACTTTTATATACGAAAAAAAACACTCATAAGGAATTTCATAAATATTTCTCGAATAAAGGTTGGGTATTCCATCTTATATACTTGAAAACCAGAGCCGGAACAAAGGTGAGGCAAGAGTGGAACTTGCCTCACTAAAAAATAGAAATTTCTCTTAAAAATATTATGGTCGTTAATCTGAAACTTTGAAATACGTCAAGGTGTACCAAGCATATATTCACAGGCAGTTCGACTTGGGATCGATTCGATGTGAATGGGATCGCTGGATCATAGAGGTAGGAAGTAAAACGAGAGACTCTGTTTTTCCCCATTCACTACTTTGAAGCAGTGGCGATCCCTTCGTAAAGACCAAAATATTAAATGACATTAAGATCAATGGGTTTTGACATGATTGAATGTAAACATTTTGTAATTACGTCATAAATATACATATAAATATATATATATACTTCCTTTTTCTGCAATATTTCAGAGTCCTAAGGCAACAAAAGAAGTTGTTCTTTCTTAATATGTTTCACAAACAATAATCAATCAACAAATGGACTGTATTCCTTCACTTTTATTTCATTACACTAATTATAAATAAAATGTCAGCGATGCGAAATAATTGATACAAAATAAGCGAGCCATTCTACATGGCTGTCACAAACACAATTCTATCAATCCATTATCTTGTTGCCACACATAAAGTTCAAAACTAAAGGAAGAAAAACAAAAGGAATTTACGCTGTTTGCAACAATAAAATGAAGCAAACGATACTCACAGAAACAGAAGTATAATAGTAAATAACTCTAAGATTGATGTTTTAATTTAGATGAAAGGTTAATTTCATATAATACTTTTTTATTATTATAATTTATATAAAAAGGATAAATATGACTGAATAGAAGCATAAGGGTAAATAACTATTTCAGATCATTATTATAATTTATATAAAAATTGCTAAACATAACTGAATGGATGCCTGCATCGCTATTTCGCTACCGAGTTATCTCATTGGTTGTTTAAACATAATTTTCTATAACGAATGATGCCTTTTCTTTGAAAAAATTCTCGGTAAAGTGCAGAATCGCCCACTTATTTGTTTGTCGCTTTTTACAAGGGTAAAAACAATTGGATTTTTGTCAATTTTCTTTTACTTTTAAAGTGAAAATAGGTCGATGTGTACACAGATAAAGTCAAGCGTGTGCGCAGTGCCATTTTTGTACAATTCTGGGAATTTTTTTTTAAGTGAAAATAGGTCGATGTGTACATGGATACCGAGTATGTGCAATTCTTAAAAACGCGTCAAGCGGGGTGATTCTGCACTTTACCCAAAATTCTATTGCAGACTTTTCGTCATGGGCAATTTCCAAATTTTTAAATCCATAGGGTATCAAAAAAGGATTTAAAATCAAAAAAGGATTAAAAAATTAAACTAGTATTTCAATGGCGTCTTAAGAAATATAGAACTATATAAACTTACGCAAATACATATTCTAAAACTCTTCTTTATTATTTCCTTAAGTACGCATTTCATAGAATTAGCTTTACAATACCTTTTAACAGATTGCTTTCCAGTACGAACAACTCTTGCTTAAATAGTTTTATAAATGTATTTGTCAACAGAATTTCAATTTATGCTCACAATTAAATGTTAAGTTTATTATATATTCAAATATTTATAATCATTATAAATTTAGATATATTTAACAATTAGATTTTCTTCACATTAACTTTCACGGGAGTTTATGAATGAATAAATCATTAATTTTCAAATGCATTTATAAATAATTTAGTAAATATTTACGTATTTTGTTAAAGGCATTTACATGCGTTTTGCAAGCATATGCCTAAAAACCCATATATATTAAAAATTTTCATTTTCGGCCAGTGCAAATCGTTAATTTCTGTGCGTTCCACTATCTTTTCGAGTAAAGTAATTTACAATAATTTAGCATGTACCGGAATTTTTTTACATAAGAAATATGCATAAATATAATTTGAACGAAAATTACATGCATTATTTTTAATACATACTAAAAGTCAGTTTCCCTTCGAAATTCTTCCACAATGGCATCTCTCCCTTTAGGCAGACAGCCCTTGCAGGCCTTACGTTATTAAATATAAACGAATGGGCTTAATTAGAAATATTTTTAAATGCATAATTTTATATTTACATCTAGCCATCGGTTGTCAAACGTTTGACTTAAAACACGTTTTAGGATACATTCATTATCAAATTCAAATTTTCTAGCAAATAAATTTTGAGCATTCAATACCTGTTTTAGCGATTTTACCCGGTTTAATAGTTCTCTGATAATATAATAAATAATAATAATCCGTTTCACATTTAAACTCACTGTCATCAGATAGCAATCTTGATTGCATTACTTTACATAGTATTGCTTCATTTTTTAAAGCAGTTAAAATAACTAATTGATCTAAATTTACAAATACCCTAAATTTTCATACTGCAAGGTAATCCAGAACGTAAAAATATGAAAAGCATATTGATATACCGATTAATAACATTGATGATGCTTTTTTCATGTCTTGAAACTCTTCAAAAATAGTAGACCACTATTCAAGTATATGTACTGAATAACAAAGACTTTTCATTCATAATTTTATATTACATTTAGATATCAATTAAAAATATTGCTAAATAAAATTTTAAAAAGGGAGGCAGAACTTTATTTTTTTGTTTAAGTTAACTCAAAGTGTAAATTCAAAGTGATTATTTTTCAGTTATATAAAAATAAAATGATAATATGTGGACGAGAATAATATGTATTTTATTTAAAACATTTTGGTGTTTGGAACATAAAATAAAAGTAGCGAATACTCTATCAAGGGTATCGAAAGACGTACAAAATTTTAAAGGTACCGCAAAATCGCTGTTGCAAGTTATTAAAAAATAACAAAGATGTGATTTTTGCGTAAATGTCGCTAAACTATACAAATTTCTATTATCCATCCAACATTGAATATTTCTTTTATGCGAAAGTGTCCCGCTTTTCGATCGGTATGGAACTTTCGTGTGTAGGAATACAATCAAAGCGCTCAAGGAAGCTCTGGATGTAAACAAAAAAACACCCCATCTGGAGAACAAGGGCCTGGGAGCAATGCTTCACTCGTAGTGTGGGATTGGCCTTTCCTTTTATTCTTACCTCCATGGGATAGATGGCCATTTTCTTGGTTTGTTAAATGTGTAACGTAACGTACATAAAAGTCACTTTCAATTAGAAAGTCTTCTCTGAAGGCATCGTTTCCCTTAAGCAGAAGTTCTAGAATGCTTTCCGTAATCCAAAATTTAAATCAAATCAAACTGTATGTCCGAATATTTAATCTATTAATTAATAAAGTTTTGCTTATTGCTGAAGGAATTGGAGGAAATACAATTTCTGAAACATTGACACGTGATAAAAGAGAAACAAATGAATATGATAAAGCTCTTCATTTAGAGATTTGAAAAATTGAAGCTAAAACATCAAAATCAATTAGACTATGAGTGGGAAAGTTTACTACTGCCAATAAGAATTAATCGTAAACTCTAGTCTTATTCGAGAAATTTAGCATATTGAAGTCTTCTGAGCTAATTAAATGAAGGGTAAAAATAAAGAAAAAGAAAGCATGAAGCATCATTAAATCTTTCTAATTTTACTCATGTTTGAGGATATGACATGAACTATAATCGATAAGATTATTATCCAATACCTAATTTATTGCACGTATTTAAATCAGAGTTAGGCAGCATATAAAATTCTGCTTAAACTAAAAAAGATTCTCTTGGATTAACAATTTATTTGACTAATAATGATGTACGAATATTAAAGACCGGTTTGCTCTCGTGAAAGATTGCTAAAGAAAGGTTTCGCATTCAAGTTACACATGCAACGGACCACTGGCCATTCTTAGCTGGTTTGTTCGCCACACGTAATGAATTTGTCTGAAATACATATTTTTTAAAAATGCATTTGTAAATAAGAAGTTAAACTTTTTAGCCTTAATCATTAGTCGTATTCTGTTCATATTTTAGTATCATTAATTAAAAAAATACTTAGCGAAACTGTTTTTCCTAGTTAGTTACTAAATGACTCCTTTAAAGAGTTAGGTTATCAGTTTGAGAAATTTATAGCTACCTATGATTTTTAAATTTAAAAGTAAAAAAATCTGCAGAAAAAAATATTAATTTAATTCTGCGGGAAAATGCATTTGTGATAAATTAGCATTGTTCAGTATCCAAAGGTGTTTTTTGGGAAAGTAAATTATTGCAACATACTCACATAATTAAGACTTTTGTAATAGTATCAGTAAGGAAGAGAAGTCTTGATATCGAATGAGCTGCATTTTCTTTGGAGAATATGAATTTAAACAGGAGTAATTCTGCCCTTATTTGAAAGTCTTTATACAACTCACCATCCAGACCATTACGTAGGAAAAAATAGCTGTCCAGGTTATCGAGGCCAGGAAAGTAAGAAGAAAGAATTTCTTCCAGCGTTCTTTGCGGCAGTCCGGGATAGTGCAGTGCAGAACAGCGAGCAGAGGAGCTTGTATTATCCATTTCACTAATCGCATGACGCCTTCCTCTGAAATGAAATGCGTTTGTAAATAGTCATTATCCATTTAAAGCCTTTACAATTTGTGACCCCAGTATGGGATACGCCACTATTATTTCAAAAGCATTTCTTCTGTGTGGGTTTTAATATCAGTATTTCCCAATATCCTCGTTATTTGTAAAAGACGGTGTTTACAATTGTTAGGAACATTTTTAATAATTGATTATACAAACAGCGTAAGGCTATATCAGAGATATATTCCTATCAGCCGAATGGAAATACATGTAAGAAGCCTATGTTATATTCGTATTTAATAGCTCTATATTTTTGATACATTGGATAGGAAGGTACACAAACACATGCTTATTAAAATGGTTCCGAGTCCTCCAATTTGCCGGATATCATCCAGTTATTGAAAAGACATTAAAAAAGGATGCTGCAGGAGTACAAAAGGTATGCTGGACACAGTACCACACAATATATAACATTGTGTGGATATTTGCTGAATTATATAACTGCTCCCACATTGACCGTTGAAGTAAGTATAATGTTAGGAAAACTCACATACTATTAAGCTATTGTGGATATGATCCCGATTGCAATACTCTTCGTGTATTAAATAACTGAAAATATACCTATCATTTGTAGAAAACGGTATTTACCATGTGTAGCGTGAATAATAGCCAGTTTTCCTATGTTCTTGTTTACCTTCGCATGTTTATAAATTTGAAAATTGCTAATTTTGATAACTAGTCTATGTTTACGAGTTTAATTTGGAATACTTGTTAACAATGAAAAAAATTTGTGTACATATATTAAAAGCGAGTAAGAACATTTTACACTTTTTAATATGGCCGATTAATTCTTACAGAGCTACAGTAAATGAAACATTACTAATAGACATATACAATATAATACAATTGAATAATCGCGTAAATGCTCTAATCGAATGCAAAAAATTCGGGAAATAGAAGTTAGGTTAGTAGTAGGTTATGACCAAAAATCAATGAAAATTAATTTATTTGATTTGGAATGAAATGGGGTATATGGATTTCAATTTATTCACACCGAAAATTATATTGCGGAATTTGCATATCTCGTATAGGTTAACAAAATATTGCTCCACGAAGCACAAATTGTTATATACGCAACGTGGAATTTATCAGCTGCAAATCATTCCCCGAGAGCTTATACTATAGAATTATCCCCTTGTGCGTAATTAAGCTGAGAGCGATAGCTCTGATGCAAGAACACGTTCGTCACATTCATAACCTTTAAAAGGCTATTTGTACTCGATTGTCCCACCTCGTTCAGTATGCCTCACGTTACACTTTTCATACCTTAAAGCAAATGCCTGAAACAATCCTACACAGAATTTTTGTACTGCGATCTATGCTTTAAGTTAAGGATTTAAAAACCTAAATTCTATCTTTATCCGATGCTTTAGCTATCCCCCCATTCCATGCTTTCTAGTACTCTGTATATGCTTATATTGGTTTTGGTTCTTTATTTGAACTTACAAAGCACGATCATTGGAGAAGTCAAACAACAAGAATCAAGAATCAATTCAACAATTACATAGAAACAACTATACAAAGAAGTCAAGCAAGAGTTACATATTTGATATAACGTTTTATATAACAAATAATATAAGCGTTAGCTTTTTATACGACAAATCTAACTCTGATTTTTATTGTTTGGATTCTCCAATAATCATTATTCGGCGCGTTATTTTAATCTAAATTAAACCACCATTAGTTTTGAACAGTTAAAACAAATCTTCCATACTTTACAGACTGAAGATAAATTTTTATGCGTAAGTTAGGAGAGTAGCCTTACATATTCCGAAAACAGAAACAAAAGTATCCTTTTAGGAGGTATACTGTGAAAATTGTAAGAAAATAATGAACCATGGACTTTTAAATGTGTTTTCTGTGTCCCTTTTGTATACATCTGGATAATTTGTATTACGGCCAAGCACATGTAAGCTATTTGTCTAAGGGGAGGAATGTCTTCCTGGTAAAGTTTTTAAATAAAAGTGGATGGTATCCATGTTACACATGAGGAACGCCCCGAATATTCCCATGCAGCCAATACGTCGCCGAGATTTGATCCGAATTACCAAATTCTAATGAACTACCAAACTCGGGTCAAATTACCAAATTTAGTAACTGTTACAGTTCTGCCCCTGGTGAGATTTCGTAAATATCTGAGCTTTGAGTGGTAATAAAACAGGCGATATATTCTCAGCATAGGAAGGTATTCTACAACTAAGCTTGATTTCTGGGTGACTAAGCATGATATTAGAATATAATTTTGATCCGGTATTCTTTTTAATAATTTTACTGAGATACTGAGTTTAATTAAGGTCTGAAGGGAGATGATGTTATTGCATATAATTGTTTATTTATTAAACTAATTCACAGAAAAGTAATTATTCCAGATATTAATAATGAATCACAGAAAAGTAATTATTGCAGACATTAATAATGAATTATAAAATATCAAAATAACTGAACATACGAAGTTTTCTCGAAATTTAAAATAAGTGCATTCAGAGGTAATATTTGCCAAAGAATTCTCGGCTTTTAAATTAAACATTGCGATCAATGTTAAAATATAAACAACTAACGGTAAGTAGTGAATGCTGATTTATTTAAAAATTTTTAACATCATTTTTGGCGTTTCCTCAATGGATTTTCACGGTATTTTTAATGAAACACAGTTCATCTGGAAAAAATGACTTCCGTGTTCATGAACAAATATATCATAATGTCTGAACTTAAAACAAATAATATAAACATATATCTAGTCTTTTACATAAAAATATATCCAATGGCCCATTTCTGCAGCATTATTTAAGTTCAGCCGATTTTAGGATGATTTTTATTCGTTTAATATACGGTTACAGAAATATCTGAGCAATAAAAGTTTAGTTAAAGCCTCATGTGCAGCTTCCGGAACAGGCAATTTCTCATAAGCGTTATCTGATCAAACAGCCAGCATTTCGCATCAAAATATGCAAGATAATGCAGAAACTGGAGGAATTGGGAACAGATTTGTGCAGTGTGGAATAGTTCCCTGTCAATCTCTCTTCTCTCTCTTTTTTTTTTAAACTGTATATATTATGAAACATGTTTGTATTGCGGCCCACTGTATATATTATGAAACATGTATGTATTATGTAACAGGCTCAATATATTATGAACTATGTACGTATTATGTAACAGGCTCAATATATTATGAACTATGTACGTATTATGTAACAGGCTCAATATATTATGAACTATATAAGCACGTATATGTATAAACTATGTAAGCACGTGTTATGAAAGCTCTATGTATTATGAACTACTTGTATATAAGCATGTACTATGAACTATGTAACTATGTAAGCATATATTATGAACTATGTAACTATAAGCATATATTATGAACTATGTAAGCATGTATACAGGATCAATGTATGCCCTTATAGGGCCCATGAGGTGTTGCCCCGGATAGTTGTGGAACCTGGACTAGACCCGAATAGTCTAAGTAAGCCGCATGGGTATCCAGATTCTGCTCTCAACTGTCAACTGTAGAAAAATCGAAATATCGGAAACATTTATATCAGAAATTTTCTCTAAATCTCAGTTTGAATATCCCCCCAATAGCTGAATACTTACTCGTTAAGCATTCATCGGGAATGGCAGATCTCATCGTTCATTTTGCCATCTTAACTACGAGAAAAGTTGCGAAGTTCGCATCACAGGGGTGGTGGATATTATACAGGTGAAGAGACAGGAAGGCAACACAATTACAACTAAGCGTTATGGAGGCATCAAACTCAGAATCTTTCTTTTGAACTGGCAGCCGTTGCGCTAGCTGGTGTACTATGCAAGGCATCACTTTGAAAAATTACTGATATAATGCAGGCATTCATCTACATAATATTAAATCACTGCGACATTTCTTCTGATGTTTAAGAACAGGGTAATCATAAAAAGCTTCTCCGATATATTAACTCCTACTGGCCGATCTCTCAACCAATCGAAATGAAATTTAGGTGTTATTGTTTGAAGATATGCGCTGGAAATTGTGATGATTTAAAACAATAGAGCTCTCACAATTACGATTACAATGAAAACATTTTGAAGTTTTTAAATGGTAACGTCAAACGTTTTCCAGTGCAAACTGATCAGCGCATTGAAAAATTATAAATGGCTTTGGAACGATACACGTATAATGAATATTGCCAGCGTAAAACATTTGCAAAATAGAACATTGTAAAGGATCAATGACAAGACAGGGAGGAGGCGCATTGATGCACTTTTGAATAATTCACAGGGATAGACAGTAGAAGCACCATCACAGAACCACAAGCAAGCAGTGTGGGAAGATTCTTTCTCCAATCAGGTGTTCGAATGTCGTAACAACATGACATCTACAGGTAAAAAACAGTTTGAATTGATAGAGCTGTGTTATCTGAATGGAGAAAATACTGCCGAAGCAGTGCTAGGTTATCGGCGAAATCATAAGCTAAAGACGAGACACATGTTGCGTAAAAACTGTACGTAATTTGGTACAAAAATTGAATCAACTGGATGCACATATGATAGTCCCCGATCCAGAGGACCACGTGTTCCTGTTGAAATACTTGCAGAAGTGCATAATGCGATTATTGTAAATACATTTCATACTGCAATAAGTGTTGCCTACAGTTTGGATGTATCGAAAACCACAGTCCTCAAGCTTCTGCTCTATTCTGCAGATTTTCCTTGTTGACTTCAACACGTCCAGATGTTGCAACCTGGAGGCGAGCAACAACGTGTCGACTTTGGAAGTTTTCTCCTCATCACATATGATAACGATAACAGATTGCAGCTGTGGATAATATGGATGGATGAGGGGCATTTCCCCTGAACTGAGAACGTAAACTCCAAGAACTGCGTTCACTGAGCTGATGAAAATCTTCACGATGTGGCACCAGCGTCTTTACACGAAGTTAAGTTACTTCGTGGAGTGGCATCGCAAGCCCATTTATTCTTAATCAATACTTCTTCGAACAGGTCACTTCCCTAGGTATGAAAACGTGTTCGATCACAAGTGCTCGGTATACAGTAATGTTACGCAATTCCAGAATTGCAGCCGCGAGATGTCGTTAATGACATCGTATGAATGCAAGGTGGTGCTCCTCCATACGTCGCAACATATGTTTGCAAGTGCTGTAACAACCCTTTTGAGATTGAAAGATGCCATAAAACATGAAGTTGTAGAGATTTCTCCTGCGATATTACGTTCATCATTGTTGTCAACAATCACCTGCATGCAGTGCGTTGTCGTCTTCGATGGTGGGCACGTTGAAAACTTATATTTCTAATAAAAGTTTTTTTCCTACTCCTTCTCTTGCGTTATCACTGGTCCTTGACAATGCCCTTTTTAGCAAATGTTTTACGCTGATAATTTTTGCCATACGTGTATCGCTCCAACGCCATTCATGGTTTTTCCGTTCCGTGATCAATTTGCACAGGGAAAAAAAGGTGGTGTTGCCATTCTAAAATTTCAAAATCTTTTCAGTGTAACTGCAAATGTGATTGCTATGTTGTTTTAATACATCGCAACCTTGAGCTCATACCATCAAGTAACAGTATCCGAAATTTCATTTAGATTGGTTGAATTGATAGGCCGCAAGGGGTTCATATAAAGGGGAAGTTTTTATGACCACCCTGCAATGACTTATACATTTAAAACTCATGTGTATTATTCATATTAAAAAATCATTATGCCTAATCAATAAAGAAAACATTTATTTTACATATCGCAAGTTGTTCAAGTCAGACCTTCATATAAACTTTCTTATAATTCATTACTCTGAAATCTACCTGAAAGCGGCTTGTCGTTGACGTCAAGTACGCCACTTCTCAACATTTTAAGCTACCTAAAAATGTGAGCTATATTATGTGCTTTCCAAAGATTCCAAAACTGAAGTGTTTCGTTTCCGTAACAAACTTTTCATCTCACGCATACCTTCAGTGGCATTGTAAGATTTATCTTAAGTTTTTAACAGTCATCTTTAGTTAAAGCTACTTTCCTATTCCTTCTCATTTCATCCTACAAATTTCCTGCCAGAGTCTGTTTTTAGAATCGCGGTTAAATTAAAATGAAGGAAGAGCAGTACTTAAGTCGAAGTTCCACTGACTTCGTTAGAGGGCCAGAGATTCTGACTAGCACGCGTTCGCCTTTTGGCTACACTCTCTGTAAGCTATTACTACGCTCGTCCGTATTTCAGACTCTTGATAGCTTCGCCGTTTAGTTGACATTTAGGGGACAACTCCTGTAAAATTTTAATATCTTCGGCTATATCGTTTTAGTTGAGAATTAATTAAGTTTGATTTTCTTAGTACTCTTAAGTTCAAGCCCAAGTACTACTGCTTTTCTGTACATGCTGAGAAAGGGCCGTATATTAACATTTATTTTGATCAATAAAGATTACTTAACCCTTCTTGAGTTTACGTTTCTGTTTCCTGAACTAAACCGATTCTTCGCTTACCATAACCACATAGCTTTAAGGTTGGAAGGTTCCACGCACTTAGCTTTAAAGTTGGAAGCACAGATCCATTTCATTGAACTTAATTTTTACTTATTATAAAAATGAGGTGTTTAAGATATCTTAGATAAAATTCCAAAGTTGTGTATAAGTACATTCTTGAATTTATCAACTCTTTAAAAAATAAGTTTAAAATGTATTAAAATTCATGAGCTCTTAATAATTCCTTCTTTTTGCAATACGACGAATTTTTTGCAAACGCTATATATTTCCACCACATCATGTAGAATTGCAAAAAACGCAGAATAGTCAACACATGACAAATTATAATTGTATGTAAAGTGGCATTAGTTGGTCATCCGGGAATTATGTGCTTTTGTTAAATTCTAAATGCGTACCTAATACAGAATTTAATATGCATGGCGAACTGGTTTGTCCCTCACTACAATAATATATGCTGAACACTGAGTGATCGAATCTGCTTACAGATATAGTCAGACTGAAGAGGGATTTAATGAAACTATATGTATATGTAGTGACTATTATATGTAGTGACTATTAGCAGGAGGATTCGAACAATTCAAGTCTAAACCAACTAACCCGTTTCTCCTTTACTATATACGTGGTGACAACGGTTTATATAAGCGACAAATACATAACTCTAGTTAAGACTACATAGCTATTTTGTTTTTTTAAGACTTTAATGCATTCAAATTTGTCTTTCTGTGGGATTTTCGTCAAATGCTGTAATTTACTGTAAATTCTTCCTAGTCGACAAAAGATTTAAATTATTATTTGCTCAATGGTTGATGGTTCTTGACGAAATATTTAACAAATATTGTGGATGCTAGCAATCAGTATAACATGGAAGTTATAAAACAAAAGCACATTTACTAACCTCTGGTCGGGAGACTCTTCCAGTTTGATTCTGCTGTCAGTCCCATACTTGTGCTGAAAAAAAAAAAAAAAAAGGATTTTCTGTGTAATTTCTAGGACATTATATGAATTTTGCACACATATATTCTCCGAGAGGTTATTTCTCATTAATGCAAATATCCATCTAATTTATATAATTAATGTTTTTAAATTTTTCACTATAGATGTCTCGAGTAAATTTCGTCTAAGAAAAATTTTAATATTGTATTTATGTGTTTGTACGAATTTTCAATCAGATAACTTAAAAATAGAGCGTTGTTCAGTTCATTTATCATTAACACACAGCTGGTATACGTTTTGCCTGCTAAATAAATGGCAGTAATTATTTAGATCGGAATAAAGCGATGATAATTAGCCATGCCATAATCAATAATTTACTCAGTTTCTATCTCTTAGCGTATGTTATTCCAATGAATCATTTTTAATTTTGCGTAGAATCAGTTCTCTGAATGCATAGCATCAATTGCATTTTATGTTGTATTCAGAAACAACATTTTAATATTTTATGGAAAAGGAAAATTTTCTAATAGCATTTTATTTGATAGAAAGAAACTAAAAATACCACTTCAATGAAGACTGTAATTGAAACCTCAGCAAAATTAAGACAGAATTCCTTAATGATACGAGAGTTACTTTCTATGCAAAATCCGTTTTACAATAAAAACAAAAAACATATCCAAACAAACACTTATTTTCTGAATTCACATGAAATACTCTATCCTTCTAAATGTTTGTTTCAAATTTTTTTCTTATTGGTTGCAGCATTCATCATAAGGAACAACGAGTTTTTGGATTCCTTCCCCACAGAACACCTGGGAATCACAGTTGTTTACACTTCTCCATCAGTGGTTTTCATTTCTCCATTGCATAAGATCAAATTTCCTATTTATATTAATCGAAGAAACAAATCCCTGCACCAAATTGTCAGTGATTACGGATAGCTGACCCGTGCGTTATTCGTCATGGACATTTTACCGACCTACACTGAACACTCTTATTACACTGTAAAAAAAAACCTCGAAGTTTACAGACAAAAGTCTTGTATAGTTACAGAAATGCGAACAATTACGAAGGAAATACCTGTAACGAACACAGAACCAAACGAAACTGTAAACTCTACAGGAGTTTTTCAAGAAGTTTTGCTTGGATTTTGTCCGTAGCGTGTGATCACGTGGCTTAAAACGGCTGAGAGAGAAGAACCAATCAGGAAGAAGGTGGAAAAACAGCGTCTTAGCGGGAGAGTTCAACGATAGTCGCCATGTTAGCCATTATTTTTGCTATGGTCGAGGTAAGTTCGAAATGGTGTTTGACGTGTATTTTACTAATTTTATGTAATGTACTAGCGGGCAAGCCCGCCAGCTGAGCGGGCTGAAGCCCGCTTATCATTGTTCGTTTTTAAAAGATATCCTATGTTAAATTTGGCCGGTATTGAAAAGTTGAACCGAACTACCATTTTTTAGCGGCATTCCGCGGGCTTCCCCCGCTTTTTTCACCTATGCATCCAGAAGTTACCGCATACACTATACATATGCGGAAAATCACGAAAACACCCATGCTTCCAGCCCTTTCGCGGGTATTCGAAATTTGGACCGAAATACCAGTGTTCAGCGCTTTTGGGCGGGAGCCTGCCCAAAACAGTGTTCACGTGTGCATGCAAAAGATACTGCGTACACCGTACACATGCGTAAAATCACGAAAACACCCCTCCAGCCAGCCCGCTGCCGATTCGAAAGTTGGACCGAAATACAATTTTTCAGCGATTTTGCGCGTGCTGTGCCCGCTTTATTCACGTATGCATGCTGAAAATGGTGCATAAACGATACACATGCGTAAAATCACGAAAACAAACATGGAGCCTGCCTGTTCGCCGGTATTCGAAAGTTGGACCGAATTACCAGTGTTATGTGGCTTTGCGCGGGCTCTGCCCGCTTTATTCACATATACACCCAGAAGATACTCCATACACTATACACATGCGTAAAATCACGAAAACACCCATGCAGCCAGCCAGTTCGTCGGGATTCGAAATTACCGCATTACCAGAACCGCATTACCAGTATTCTGTGCCCGCTTTATTCACGTATGCATCCATGAGATACTTTATAAACGATACACATGCGAACAATCACGAAAACACCCATGCAGCCAGCCCGCTCGCCGAGATTCGACAGTTTGAGCGAACTACCAGTGTTCAGCGGTTTTACCCGGTATCCGCGCGCTGTATTCGCGTATGCATCCAAATTTTATATACAGTACCCCGGAATTCGAAAGTAGGACCGAAATACCAGTGTTCAGAGATTTTGTGGAGCGGGCTGCGCCCGCTTTATACACATAAGCATGGAGAGGATACTGCATAAACGATACACACGAGTTAAAGCAAGAAAACACCCGGGGAGCCAGCTCGTTCGCCGACACCGAAAGTTGGATCGAACTACCAGCGTTAAGAGGTTTTGAGCAGGCTGCGCCCACTTTTATCACATATGCATCCAGAAATCACTTTATACACTATACACATGCGGAAAATCAGGAAAACACCCATGCAGCCAGCCCGCTCGCAGAGATTCGAATGTTTGACCGAACTACCAGGTTTTACCCGGTATCCGCGCGCTGTATTCACGTATGCGACCAAATTTTATGTACAGTATCCCGGAATTCGAAAGTTGGACCGAACTACCAGTGTTCTGTAGTTTTGCGCGGGCTGCTCCCGCTTTATTCAAGTATGCATGCAGAAGATACCGCATACACGTTACACATGCGAAAAATCCCGAAAACACACATTGAGCCAACACGGTCGCTTGGATTCGAAAGTTGGACCGAACTACCAGTAATCAGAGGTTTTGAGCGAATTTCGGCCGCTTTATTCACTTATGCATCCAGAAGATGCTGCGTACACGAGGCACATGCGTAAAATCACGCAAACACCCATGGACCCAGCCCGTTCGCCGGGATTCGAAATTAGGACCGAACTACCAGAGTTCAGCTTTATTCATTTATGCATCCAGAAGACACTGCATACACAACAGATATGCGTAAAATCACAAAAAACATGAGTGTAGCCTGCCTGCTCACCGGGATTCGAAAGTTACCGTATACCATCTCAAAGGAGCAAAGAAAAATCTTTAATCTAAAAAAAAAAAAAAAAAAGTGTGAATTTAATTTTTATTGGTGCGAACTTATTTAAAATATCATTTGCATTAAAAGATAATATCTAAATTAAGTGCACGTATCTAATAACATAAAAAATATATTATTCCAAAAAATCAAATTTATTATTAAAAAAATAACAACATATTTTTAAAAAATAGCTTTTTCAGATTTTTTAATTAATATCCCAGCTGATTAAAGTTGTACAACTTCAAGAACGTCATCATTTAAATTTAATGTAATATAATAACTTTTATTCAATATCAATAAAAGAATTAACGTGACAATCATCCTAACCTGAAATTAAAAAAAAAATTGTGAAAAGCAGCTGTTTATTTAAAATGCCTACATTAACGAAATATTTTTAAAATACAGTTAGGTAACATGCAATCGCGTGCTTTATTCAACTTTAGAATATAACCTTGATTTGTATCTGCGGCGATTCAAGAAACGGTTGCAATCGGAAAAATGAGCCCGAAAATTAGCGTTTTCACAGTTTTTAATTAATATCTCAGCTGATTAACGTCCTACGAAGATGAGAATGGTATCATTGGATTCGTAGAATTTTTTGGAATCCGCAGACACCTGCCTCGAATTCCAACTCAGCGCCGTTCCATAGATATTTAAGAAAAAAGAAATTGACACGTGACCTTTCGCCAGCACAAATCTCGAGCGGAAGCAATTGTCATCCCCCCGGCGCTTTCGAAAAAGCAATTTTATCTCAGCTAATTCCGAGACGGTTGCCACTCCGAAAAATGAAATAACGTTTTCGCAGTTTTTAATTAATAACTCCGCCGATTATTGTCGTACGAAGATGGCACCGGTATCGATGGATTCGTTGATTTTTTTCGAATACGGGGATATGCGTTTCGAATCGCAACTCGGAGCCGTTCCGCAGATATTCGAGAAAAACGAATTTGGCACTCGGCCAAATCCCTAAAATAGGGGAAACCCGTGAAAGAAAGTGCAAAACGTAGGGAAATGTAGGGAGAAAATCAGTTTTTAATTAATATCTCGGCTAATTAAAGTCGCACGAAGATGCCGATGGTCAATCCGGCGAGCCACGGGCATTCTGAATCCAACGGTACCTTCCGCTAAGCTCTACACCCAGCCGTTCCCGAGGAGATGATGTTACAAACACACCAACAGACAGAGGCACACAGATTTTAATAGTATAGACTAGCGGGCAAGCCCGCCAGCTGAGCGGGCTGAAGCCCGCTTATCATTGTTCGTTTTTAAAAGATATCCTATGTTAAATTTGGCCGGTATTGAAAAGTTGAACCGAACTACCATTTTTTAGCGGCATCCCGCGGGCTTCCCCCGCTTTTTTCACCTATGCATCCAGAAGTTACCGCATACACTATACATATGCGGAAAATCACGAAAACACCCATGCTTCCAGCCCTTTCGCGGGTATTCGAAATTTGGACCGAAATACCAGTGTTCAGCGCTTTTGGGCGGGAGCCCGCCCAAAACAGTGTTCACGTGTGCATGCAAAAGATACTGCGTACACCGTACACATGCGTAAAATCACGAAAACACCCCTCCAGCCAGCCCGCTGCCGATTCGAAAGTTGGACCGAAATACAATTTTTCAGCGATTTTGCGCGTGCTGTGCCCGCTTTATTCACGTATGCATGCTGAAAATGGTGCATAAACGATACACATGCGTAAAATCACGAAAACAAACATGGAGCCTGCCTGTTCGCCGGTATTCGAAAGTTGGACCGAATTACCAGTGTTATGTGGCTTTGCGCGGGCTCTGCCCGCTTTATTCACATATACACCCAGAAGATACTCCATACACTATACACATGCGTAAAATCACGAAAACACCCATAGAGCCAGCCAGTTCGTCGGGATTCGAAATTACCGCATTACCAGAACCGCATTACCAGTATTCTGTGCCCGCTTTATTCACGTATGCATCCATGAGATACTTTATAAACGATACACATGCGAATAATCACGAAAACACCCATGCAGCCAGCCCGCTCGCCGAGATTCGAAAGTTTGAGCGAACTACCAGTGTTCAGCGGTTTTACCCGGTATCCGCGCGCTGTATTCACGTATGCATCCAAATTTTATATACAGTACCCCGGAATTCGAAAGTAGGACCGAAATACCAGTGTTCAGCGATTTTGTGGACCGGGCTGCGCCCGCTTTATACACATAAGCATGGAGAGGATACTGCATAAACGATACACATGAGTTAAAGCAAGAAAACACCCGGGGAGCCAGCTCGTTCGCCGACACCGAAAGTTGGATCGAACTACCAGCGTTAAGAGGTTTTGAGCAGGCTGCGCCCACTTTTATCACATATGCATCCAGAAATCACTTTATACACTATACACATGCGGAAAATCAGGAAAACACCCATGCAGCCAGCCCGCTCGCAGAGATTCGAATGTTTGACCGAACTACCAGTGTTCAGCGGTTTTACCCGGTATCCGCGCGCTGTATTCACGTATGCGACCAAATTTTATGTACAGTACCCCGGAATTCGAAAGTTGGACCGAACTACCAGTGTTCTGTAGTTTTGCGCGGGCTGCTCCCGCTTTATTCAAGTATGCATGCAGAAGATACCGCATACACGTTACACATGCGAAAAATCCCGAAAACACACATTGAGCCAACACGGTCGCTTGGATTCGAAAGTTGGACCGAACTACCAGTAATCAGAGGTTTTGAGCGAATTTCGGCCGCTTTATTCACTTATGCATCCAGAAGATGCTGCGTACACGAGGCACATGCGTAAAATCACGCGAACACCCATGGACCCAGCCCGTTCGCCGGGATTCGAAATTAGGACCGAACTACCAGAGTTCAGCTTTATTCATTTATGCATCCAGAAGACACTGCATACACAACAGATATGCGTAAAATCACAAAAAACATGAGTGTAGCCTGCCTGCTCACCGGGATTCGAAAGTTACCGTATACCATCTCAAAGGAGCAAAGAAAAATCTTTAATCTAAAAAAAAAAAAAAAAAAAAAGTGTGAATTTAATTTTTATTGGTGCGAACTTATTTAAAATATCATTTGCATTAAAAGATAATATCTAAATTAAGTGCACATATCTAATAACATAAAAAAATATATTATTCCAAAAAATCAAATTTATTATTAAAAAAATAACAACATATTTTTAAAAAATAGCTTTTTCAGATTTTTTAATTAATATCCCAGCTGATTAAAGTTGTACAACTTCAAGAACGTCATCATTTAAATTTAATGTAATATAATAACTTTTATTCAATATCAATAAAAGAATCAACGTGACAATCATCCTAACCTGAAATTAAAAAAAAAATTGTGAAAAGCAGCTGTTTATTTAAAATGCCTACATTAACGAAATATTTTTAAAATACAGTTAGGTAACATGCAATCGCGTGCTTTATTCAACTTTAGAATATAACCTTGATTTGTATCTGCGGCGATTCAAGAAACGGTTGCAATCGGAAAAATGAGCCCGAAAATTAGCGTTTTCACAGTTTTTAATTAATATCTCAGCTGATTAACGTCCTACGAAGATGAGAATGGTATCATTGGATTCGTAGAATTTTTTGGAATCCGCAGACACCTGCCTCGAATTCCAACTCAGCGCCGTTCCATAGATATTTAAGAAAAAAGAAATTGACACGTGACCTTTCGCCAGCACAAATCTCGAGCGGAAGCAATTGTCATCCCCCCGGCGCTTTCGAAAAAGCAATTTTATCTCAGCTAATTCCGAGACGGTTGCCACTCCGAAAAATGAAATAACGTTTTCGCAGTTTTTAATTAATAACTCCGCCGATTATTGTCGTACGAAGATGGCACCGGTATCGATGGATTCGTTGATTTTTTTCGAATACGGGGATATGCGTTTCGAATCGCAACTCGGAGCCGTTCCGCAGATATTCGAGAAAAACGAATTTGGCACTCGGCCAAATCCCTAAAATAGGGGAAACCCGTGAAAGAAAGTGCAAAACGTAGGGAAATGTAGGGAGAAAATCAGTTTTTAATTAATATCTCGGCTAATTAAAGTCGCACGAAGATGCCGATGGTCAATCCGGCGAGCCACGGGCATTCTGAATCCAACGGTACCTTCCGCTAAGCTCTACACCCAGCCGTTCCCGAGGAGATGATGTTACAAACACACCAACAGACAGAGGCACACAGATTTTAATAGTATAGACTAGCGGGCAAGCCCGCCAGCTGAGCGGGCTGAAGCCCGCTTATCATTGTTCGTTTTTAAAAGATATCCTATGTTAAATTTGGCCGGTATTGAAAAGTTGAACCGAACTACCATTTTTTAGCGGCATCCCGCGGGCTTCCCCCGCTTTTTTCACCTATGCATCCAGAAGTTACCGCATACACTATACATATGCGGAAAATCACGAAAACACCCATGCTTCCAGCCCTTTCGCGGGTATTCGAAATTTGGACCGAAATACCAGTGTTCAGCGCTTTTGGGCGGGAGCCCGCCCAAAACAGTGTTCACGTGTGCATGCAAAAGATACTGCGTACACCGTACACATGCGTAAAATCACGAAAACACCCCTCCAGCCAGCCCGCTGCCGATTCGAAAGTTGGACCGAAATACAATTTTTCAGCGATTTTGCGTGTGCTGTGCCCGCTTTATTCACGTATGCATGCTGAAAATGGTGCATAAACGATACACATGCGTAAAATCACGAAAACAAACATGGAGCCTGCCTGTTCGCCGGTATTCGAAAGTTGGACCGAATTACCAGTGTTATGTGGCTTTGCGCGGGCTCTGCCCGCTTTATTCACATATACACCCAGAAGATACTCCATACACTATACACATGCGTAAAATCACGAAAACACCCATAGAGCCAGCCAGTTCGTCGGGATTCGAAATTACCGCATTACCAGAACCGCATTACCAGTATTCTGTGCCCGCTTTATTCACGTATGCATCCATGAGATACTTTATAAACGATACACATGCGAATAATCACGAAAACACCCATGCAGCCAGCCCGCTCGCCGAGATTCGAAAGTTTGAGCGAACTACCAGTGTTCAGCGGTTTTACCCGGTATCCGCGCGCTGTATTCACGTATGCATCCAAATTTTATATACAGTACCCCGGAATTCGAAAGTAGGACCGAAATACCAGTGTTCAGCGATTTTGTGGACCGGGCTGCGCCCGCTTTATACACATAAGCATGGAGAGGATACTGCATAAACGATACACATGAGTTAAAGCAAGAAAACACCCGGGGAGCCAGCTCGTTCGCCGACACCGAAAGTTGGATCGAACTACCAGCGTTAAGAGGTTTTGAGCAGGCTGCGCCCACTTTTATCACATATGCATCCAGAAATCACTTTATACACTATACACATGCGGAAAATCAGGAAAACACCCATGCAGCCAGCCCGCTCGCAGAGATTCGAATGTTTGACCGAACTACCAGTGTTCAGCGGTTTTACCCGGTATCCGCGCGCTGTATTCACGTATGCGACCAAATTTTATGTACAGTACCCCGGAATTCGAAAGTTGGACCGAACTACCAGTGTTCTGTAGTTTTGCGCGGGCTGCTCCCGCTTTATTCAAGTATGCATGCAGAAGATACCGCATACACGTTACACATGCGAAAAATCCCGAAAACACACATTGAGCCAACACGGTCGCTTGGATTCGAAAGTTGGACCGAACTACCAGTAATCAGAGGTTTTGAGCGAATTTCGGCCGCTTTATTCACTTATGCATCCAGAAGATGCTGCGTACACGAGGCACATGCGTAAAATCACGCGAACACCCATGGACCCAGCCCGTTCGCCGGGATTCGAAATTAGGACCGAACTACCAGAGTTCAGCTTTATTCATTTATGCATCCAGAAGACACTGCATACACAACAGATATGCGTAAAATCACAAAAAACATGAGTGTAGCCTGCCTGCTCACCGGGATTCGAAAGTTACCGTATACCATCTCAAAGGAGCAAAGAAAAATCTTTAATCTAAAAAAAAAAAAAAAAAAAAGTGTGAATTTAATTTTTATTGGTGCGAACTTATTTAAAATATCATTTGCATTAAAAGATAATATCTAAATTAAGTGCACATATCTAATAACATAAAAAAATATATTATTCCAAAAAATCAAATTTATTATTAAAAAAATAACAACATATTTTTAAAAAATAGCTTTTTCAGATTTTTTAATTAATATCCCAGCTGATTAAAGTTGTACAACTTCAAGAACGTCATCATTTAAATTTAATGTAATATAATAACTTTTATTCAATATCAATAAAAGAATCAACGTGACAATCATCCTAACCTGAAATTAAAAAAAAAATTGTGAAAAGCAGCTGTTTATTTAAAATGCCTACATTAACGAAATATTTTTAAAATACAGTTAGGTAACATGCAATCGCGTGCTTTATTCAACTTTAGAATATAACCTTGATTTGTATCTGCGGCGATTCAAGAAACGGTTGCAATCGGAAAAATGAGCCCGAAAATTAGCGTTTTCACAGTTTTTAATTAATATCTCAGCTGATTAACGTCCTACGAAGATGAGAATGGTATCATTGGATTCGTAGAATTTTTTGGAATCCGCAGACACCTGCCTCGAATTCCAACTCAGCGCCGTTCCATAGATATTTAAGAAAAAAGAAATTGACACGTGACCTTTCGCCAGCACAAATCTCGAGCGGAAGCAATTGTCATCCCCCCGGCGCTTTCGAAAAAGCAATTTTATCTCAGCTAATTCCGAGACGGTTGCCACTCCGAAAAATGAAATAACGTTTTCGCAGTTTTTAATTAATAACTCCGCCGATTATTGTCGTACGAAGATGGCACCGGTATCGATGGATTCGTTGATTTTTTTCGAATACGGGGATATGCGTTTCGAATCGCAACTCGGAGCCGTTCCGCAGATATTCGAGAAAAACGAATTTGGCACTCGGCCAAATCCCTAAAATAGGGGAAACCCGTGAAAGAAAGTGCAAAACGTA
This sequence comes from Stegodyphus dumicola, assembly GCF_044657685.1. Taxonomy (NCBI): domain Eukaryota; kingdom Metazoa; phylum Arthropoda; class Arachnida; order Araneae; family Eresidae; genus Stegodyphus; species Stegodyphus dumicola. The sequence goes on from NC_140776.1 coordinate 46,658,593, forward strand.
GGGAAATGTAGGGAGAAAATCAGTTTTTAATTAATATCTCGGCTAATTAAAGTCGCACGAAGATGCCGATGGTCAATCCGGCGAGCCACGGGCATTCTGAATCCAACGGTACCTTCCGCTAAGCTCTACACCCAGCCGTTCCCGAGGAGATGATGTTACAAACACACCAACAGACAGAGGCACACAGATTTTAATAGTATAGACTAGCGGGCAAGCCCGCCAGCTGAGCGGGCTGAAGCCCGCTTATCATTGTTCGTTTTTAAAAGATATCCTATGTTAAATTTGGCCGGTATTGAAAAGTTGAACCGAACTACCATTTTTTAGCGGCATCCCGCGGGCTTCCCCCGCTTTTTTCACCTATGCATCCAGAAGTTACCGCATACACTATACATATGCGGAAAATCACGAAAACACCCATGCTTCCAGCCCTTTCGCGGGTATTCGAAATTTGGACCGAAATACCAGTGTTCAGCGCTTTTGGGCGGGAGCCCGCCCAAAACAGTGTTCACGTGTGCATGCAAAAGATACTGCGTACACCGTACACATGCGTAAAATCACGAAAACACCCCTCCAGCCAGCCCGCTGCCGATTCGAAAGTTGGACCGAAATACAATTTTTCAGCGATTTTGCGCGTGCTGTGCCCGCTTTATTCACGTATGCATGCTGAAAATGGTGCATAAACGATACACATGCGTAAAATCACGAAAACAAACATGGAGCCTGCCTGTTCGCCGGTATTCGAAAGTTGGACCGAATTACCAGTGTTATGTGGCTTTGCGCGGGCTCTGCCCGCTTTATTTACATATACACCCAGAAGATACTCCATACACTATACACATGCGTAAAATCACGAAAACACCCATAGAGCCAGCCAGTTCGTCGGGATTCGAAATTACCGCATTACCAGAACCGCATTACCAGTATTCTGTGCCCGCTTTATTCACGTATGCATCCATGAGATACTTTATAAACGATACACATGCGAATAATCACGAAAACACCCATGCAGCCAGCCCGCTCGCCGAGATTCGAAAGTTTGAGCGAACTACCAGTGTTCAGCGGTTTTACCCGGTATCCGCGCGCTGTATTCACGTATGCATCCAAATTTTATATACAGTACCCCGGAATTCGAAAGTAGGACCGAAATACCAGTGTTCAGCGATTTTGTGGACCGGGCTGCGCCCGCTTTATACACATAAGCATGGAGAGGATACTGCATAAACGATACACATGAGTTAAAGCAAGAAAACACCCGGGGAGCCAGCTCGTTCGCCGACACCGAAAGTTGGATCGAACTACCAGCGTTAAGAGGTTTTGAGCAGGCTGCGCCCACTTTTATCACATATGCATCCAGAAATCACTTTATACACTATACACATGCGGAAAATCAGGAAAACACCCATGCAGCCAGCCCGCTCGCAGAGATTCGAATGTTTGACCGAACTACCAGTGTTCAGCGGTTTTACCCGGTATCCGCGCGCTGTATTCACGTATGCGACCAAATTTTATGTACAGTACCCCGGAATTCGAAAGTTGGACCGAACTACCAGTGTTCTGTAGTTTTGCGCGGGCTGCTCCCGCTTTATTCAAGTATGCATGCAGAAGATACCGCATACACGTTACACATGCGAAAAATCCCGAAAACACACATTGAGCCAACACGGTCGCTTGGATTCGAAAGTTGGACCGAACTACCAGTAATCAGAGGTTTTGAGCGAATTTCGGCCGCTTTATTCACTTATGCATCCAGAAGATGCTGCGTACACGAGGCACATGCGTAAAATCACGCAAACACCCATGGACCCAGCCCGTTCGCCGGGATTCGAAATTAGGACCGAACTACCAGAGTTCAGCTTTATTCATTTATGCATCCAGAAGACACTGCATACACAACAGATATGCGTAAAATCACAAAAAACATGAGTGTAGCCTGCCTGCTCACCGGGATTCGAAAGTTACCGTATACCATCTCAAAGGAGCAAAGAAAAATCTTTAATCTAAAAAAAAAAAAAAAAAAAGTGTGAATTTAATTTTTATTGGTGCGAACTTATTTAAAATATCATTTGCATTAAAAGATAATATCTAAATTAAGTGCACGTATCTAATAACATAAAAAAATATATTATTCCAAAAAATCAAATTTATTATTAAAAAAATAACAACATATTTTTAAAAAATAGCTTTTTCAGATTTTTTAATTAATATCCCAGCTGATTAAAGTTGTACAACTTCAAGAACGTCATCATTTAAATTTAATGTAATATAATAACTTTTATTCAATATCAATAAAAGAATCAACGTGACAATCATCCTAACCTGAAATTAAAAAAAAAAATTGTGAAAAGCAGCTGTTTATTTAAAATGCCTACATTAACGAAATATTTTTAAAATACAGTTAGGTAACATGCAATCGCGTGCTTTATTCAACTTTAGAATATAACCTTGATTTGTATCTGCGGCGATTCAAGAAACGGTTGCAATCGGAAAAATGAGCCCGAAAATTAGCGTTTTCACAGTTTTTAATTAATATCTCAGCTGATTAACGTCCTACGAAGATGAGAATGGTATCATTGGATTCGTAGAATTTTTTGGAATCCGCAGACACCTGCCTCGAATTCCAACTCAGCGCCGTTCCATAGATATTTAAGATAAAAGAAATTGACACGTGACCTTTCGCCAGCACAAATCTCGAGCGGAAGCAATTGTCATCCCCCCGGCGCTTTCGAAAAAGCAATTTTATCTCAGCTAATTCCGAGACGGTTGCCACTCCGAAAAATGAAATAACGTTTTCGCAGTTTTTAATTAATAACTCCGCCGATTATTGTCGTACGAAGATGGCACCGGTATCGATGGATTCGTTGATTTTTTTTCGAATACGGGGATATGCGTTTCGAATCGCAACTCGGAGCCGTTCCGCAGATATTCGAGAAAAACGAATTTGGCACTCGGCCAAATCCCTAAAATAGGGGAAACCCGTGAAAGAAAGTGCAAAACGTAGGGAAATGTAGGGAGAAAATCAGTTTTTAATTAATATCTCGGCTAATTAAAGTCGCACGAAGATGCCGATGGTCAATCCGGCGAGCCACGGGCATTCTGAATCCAACGGTACCTTCCGCTAAGCTCTACACCCAGCCGTTCCCGAGGAGATGATGTTACAAACACACAAACAGACAGAGGCACACAGATTTTAATAGTATAGACTAGCGGGCAAGCCCGCCAGCTGAGCGGGCAGAAGCCCGCTTATCATTGTTCGTTTTTAAAAGATATCCTATGTTAAATTTGGCCGGTATTGAAAAGTTGAACCGAACTACCATTTTTTAGCGGCATTCCGCGGGCTTCCCCCGCTTTTTTCACCTATGCATCCAGAAGTTACCGCATACACTATACATATGCGGAAAATCACGAAAACACCCATGCTTCCAGCCCTTTCGCGGGTATTCGAAATTTGGACCGAAATACCAGTGTTCAGCGCTTTTGGGCGGGAGCCCGCCCAAAACAGTGTTCACGTGTGCATGCAAAAGATACTGCGTACACCGTACACATGCGTAAAATCACGAAAACACCCCTCCAGCCAGCCCGCTGCCGATTCGAAAGTTGGACCGAAATACAATTTTTCAGCGATTTTGCGCGTGCTGTGCCCGCTTTATTAACGTATACACTGAAGATGGTGCATAAACGATACACATGCGTAAAATCACGAAAACAAACATGGAGCCTGCCTGTTCGCCGGTATTCGAAAGTTGGACCGAATTACCAGTGTTATGTGGCTTTGCGCGGGCTCTGCCCGCTTTATTTACATATACACCCAGAAGATACTCCATACACTATACACATGCGTAAAATCACGAAAACACCCATGGAGCCAGCCAGTTCGTCGGGATTCGAAATTACCGCATTACCAGAACCGCATTACCAGTATTCTGTGCCCGCTTTCTTCACGTATGCATCCATGAGATACTTTATAAACGATACACATGCGAACAATCACGAAAACACCCATGCAGCCAGCCCGCTCGCCGAGATTCGAAAGTTTGAGCGAACTACCAGCGTTCAGCGGTTTTACCCGGTATCTGCGCGCTGTATTCACGTATGCATCCAAATTTTATATACAGTACCCCGGAATTCGAAAGTAGGAACGAAATACCAGTGTTCAGCGATTTTGTGGAGCGGGCTGCGCCCGCTTTATACACATAAGCATGGAGAGTATACTGCATAAACAATACACATGAATTAAAGCAAGAAAACACCCGGGGAGCCAGCTCGTTCGCCGACACCGAAAGTTGGATCGAACTACCAGCGTTAAGAGGTTTTGAGCAGGCTGCGCCCACTTTTATCACATATGCATCCAGAAATCACTTTATACACTATACACATGCGGAAAATCAGGAAAACACCCATGCAGCCAGCCCGCTCGCAGAGATTCGAATGTTTGACCGAACTACCAGTGTTCAGCGGTTTTACCCGGTATCCGCGCGCTGTATTCACGTATGCGACCAAATTTTATGTACAGTACCCCGGAATTCGAAAGTTGGACCGAACTACCAGTGTTCTGTAGTTTTGCGCGGGCTGCTCCCGCTTTATTCAAGTATGCATGCAGAAGATACCGCATACACGTTACACATGCGAAAAATCCCGAAAACGCACATTGAGCCAACACGGTCGCTTGGATTCGAAAGTTGGACCGAACTACCAGTAATCAGAGGTTTTGAGCGAATTTCGGCCGCTTTATTCACTTATGCATCCAGAAGATGCTGCGTACACGAGGCACATGCGTAAAATCACGCAAACACCCATGGACCCAGCCCGTTCGCCGGGATTCGAAATTAGGACCGAACTACCAGAGTTCAGCTTTATTCATTTATGCATCCAGAAGACACTGCATACACAACAGATATGCGTAAAATCACAAAAAACATGAGTGTAGCCTGCCTGCTCACCGGGATTCGAAAGTTACCGTATACCATCTCAAAGGAGCAAAGAAAAATCTTTAATCTAAAAAAAAAAAAAAAAAAAGTGTGAATTTAATTTTTATTGGTGCGAACTTATTTAAAATATCATTTGCATTAAAAGATAATATCTAAATTAAGTGCACGTATCTAATAACATAAAAAAATATATTATTCCAAAAAATCAAATTTATTATTAAAAAAATAACAACATATTTTAAAAAAATAGCTTTTTCAGATTTTTTAATTAATATCCCAGCTGATTAAAGTTGTACAACTTCAAGAACGTCATCATTTAAATTTAATGTAATATAATAACTTATATTCAATATCAATAAAAGAATTAACGTGACAATCATCCTAACCTGAAATTAAAAAAAAATTGTGAAAAGCAGCTGTTTATTTAAAATGCCTACATTAACGAAATATTTTTAAAATACAGTTAGGTAACATGCAATCGCGTGCTTTATTCAACTTTAGAATATAACCTTGATTTGTATCTGCGGCGATTCAAGAAACGGTTGCAATCGGAAAAATGAGCCCGAAAATTAGCGTTTTCACAGTTTTTAATTAATATCTCAGCTGATTAACGTCCTACGAAGATGAGAATGGTATCATTGGATTCGTAGAACTTTTTGGAATCCGCAGACACCTGCCTCGAATTCCAACTCAGCGCCGTTCCATAGATATTTAAGAAAAAAGAAATTGACACGTGACCTTTCGCCAGCACAAATCTCGAGCGGAAGCAATTGTCATCCCCCCGGCGCTTTCGAAAAAGCAATTTTATCTTAGCTAATTCCGAGACGGTTGCCACTCCGAAAAATGAAATAACGTTTTCGCAGTTTTTAATTAATAACTCCGCCGATCATTGTCGTACGAAGATGGGACCGGTATCGATGGATTCGTTGATTTTTTTTCGAATACGGGGATATGCGTTTCGAATCGCAACACGGAGCCGTTCCGCAGATATTCGAGAAAAACGAATTTGGCACTCGGCCAAATCCCTAAAATAGGGGAAACCCGTGAAAGAAAGTGCAAAACGTAGGGAAATGTAGGGAGAAAATCAGTTTTTAATTAATATCTCGGCTAATTAAAGTCGCACGAAGATGCCGATGGTCAATCCGGCGAGCCACGGGCATTCTGAATCCAACGGTACCTTCCGCTAAGCTCTACACCCAGCCGTTCCCGAGGAGATGATGTTACAAACACACAAACAGACAGAGGCACACAGATTTTAATAGTATAGACTAGCGGGCAAGCCCGCCAGCTGAGCGGGCTGAAGCCCGCTTATCATTGTTCGTTTTTAAAAGATATCCTATGTTAAATTTGGCCGGTATTGAAAAGTTGAACCGAACTACCATTTTTTAGCGGCATTCCGCGGGCTTCCCCCGCTTTTTTCACCTATGCATCCAGAAGTTACCGCATACACTATACATATGCGGAAAATCACGAAAACACCCATGCTTCCAGCCCTTTCGCGGGTATTCGAAATTTGGACCGAAATACCAGTGTTCAGCGCTTTTGGGCGGGAGCCCGCCCAAAACAGTGTTCACGTGTGCATGCAAAAGATACTGCGTACACCGTACACATGCGTAAAATCACGAAAACACCCCTCCAGCCAGCCCGCTGCCGATTCGAAAGTTGGACCGAAATACAATTTTTCAGCGATTTTGCGCGTGCTGTGCCCGCTTTATTAACGTATACACTGAAGATGGTGCATAAACGATACACATGCGTAAAATCACGAAAACAAACATGGAGCCTGCCTGTTCGCCGGTATTCGAAAGTTGGACCGAATTACCAGTGTTATGTGGCTTTGCGCGGGCTCTGCCCGCTTTATTTACATATACACCCAGAAGATACTCCATACACTATACACATGCGTAAAATCACGAAAACACCCATGGAGCCAGCCAGTTCGTCGGGATTCGAAATTACCGCATTACCAGAACCGCATTACCAGTATTCTGTGCCCGCTTTATTCACGTATGCATCCATGAGATACTTTATAAACGATACACATGCGAATAATCACGAAAACACCCATGCAGCCAGCCCGCTCGCCGAGATTCGAAAGTTTGAGCGAACTACCAGTGTTCAGCGGTTTTACCCGGTATCCGCGCGCTGTATTCACGTATGCATCCAAATTTTATATACAGTACCCCGGAATTCGAAAGTAGGACCGAAATACCAGTGTTCAGCGATTTTGTGGACCGGGCTGCGCCCGCTTTATACACATAAGCATGGAGAGGATACTGCATAAACGATACACATGAGTTAAAGCAAGAAAACACCCGGGGAGCCAGCTCGTTCGCCGACACCGAAAGTTGGATCGAACTACCAGCGTTAAGAGGTTTTGAGCAGGCTGCGCCCACTTTTATCACATATGCATCCAGAAATCACTTTATACACTATACACATGCGGAAAATCAGGAAAACACCCATGCAGCCAGCCCGCTCGCAGAGATTCGAATGTTTGACCGAACTACCAGTGTTCAGCGGTTTTACCCGGTATCCGCGCGCTGTATTCACGTATGCGACCAAATTTTATGTACAGTACCCCGGAATTCGAAAGTTGGACCGAACTACCAGTGTTCTGTAGTTTTGCGCGGGCTGCTCCCGCTTTATTCAAGTATGCATGCAGAAGATACCGCATACACGTTACACATGCGAAAAATCCCGAAAACACACATTGAGCCAACACGGTTGCTTGGATTCGAAAGTTGGACCGAACTACCAGTAATCAGAGGTTTTGAGCGAATTTCGGCCGCTTTATTCACTTATGCATCCAGAAGATGCTGCGTACACGAGGCACATGCGTAAAATCACGCAAACACCCATGGACCCAGCCCGTTCGCCGGGATTCGAAATTAGGACCGAACTACCAGAGTTCAGCTTTATTCATTTATGCATCCAGAAGACACTGCATACACAACAGATATGCGTAAAATCACAAAAAACATGAGTGTAGCCTGCCTGCTCACCGGGATTCGAAAGTTACCGTATACCATCTCAAAGGAGCAAAGAAAAATCTTTAATCTAAAAAAAAAAAGTGTGAATTTAATTTCTATTGGTGCGAACTTATTTAAAATATCATTTGCATTAAAAGATAATATCTAAATTAAGTGCACGTATCTAATAACATAAAAAATATATTATTCCAAAAAATCAAATTTATTATTAAAAAAATAACAACATATTTTTAAAAAATAGCTTTTTCAGATTTTTTAATTAATATCCCAGCTGATTAAAGTTGTACAACTTCAAGAACGTCATCATTTAAATTTAATGTAATATAATAACTTTTATTCAATATCAATAAAAGAATTAACGTGACAATCATCCTAACCTGAAATTAAAAAAAAATTGTGAAAAGCAGCTGTTTATTTAAAATGCCTACATTAACGAAATATTTTTAAAATACAGTTAGGTAACATGCAATCGCGTGCTTTATTCAACTTTAGAATATAACCTTGATTTGTATCTGCGGCGATTCAAGAAACGGTTGCAATCGGAAAAATGAGCCCGAAAATTAGCGTTTTCACAGTTTTTAATTAATATCTCAGCTGATTAACGTCCTACGAAGATGAGAATGGTATCATTGGATTCGTAGAATTTTTTGGAATCCGCAGACACCTGCCTCGAATTCCAACTCAGCGCCGTTCAATAGATATTTAAGAAAAAAGAAATTGACACGTGACCTTTCGCCAGCACAAATCTCGAGCGGAAGCAATTGTCATCCCCCCGGCGCTTTCGAAAAAGCAATTTTATCTCAGCTAATTCCGAGACGGTTGCCACTCCGAAAAATGAAATAACGTTTTCGCAGTTTTTAATTAATAACTCCGCCGATTATTGTCGTACGAAGATGGCACCGGTATCGATGGATTCGTTGATTTTTTTCGAATACGGGGATATGCGTTTCGAATCGCAACTCGGAGCCGTTCCGCAGATATTCGAGAAAAACGAATTTGGCACTCGGCCAAATCCCTAAAATAGGGGAAACCCGTGAAAGAAAGTGCAAAACGTAGGGAAATGTAGGGAGAAAATCAGTTTTTAATTAATATCTCGGCTAATTAAAGTCGCACGAAGATGCCGATGGTCAATCCGGCGAGCCACGGGCATTCTGAATCCAACGGTACCTTCCGCTAAGCTCTACACCCAGCCGTTCCCGAGGAGATGATGTTACAAACACACAAACAGACAGAGGCACACAGATTTTAATAGTATAGACTAGCGGGCAAGCCCGCCAGCTGAGCGGGCAGAAGCCCGCTTATCATTGTTCGTTTTTAAAAGATATCCTATGTTAAATTTGGCCGGTATTGAAAAGTTGAACCGAACTACCATTTTTTAGCGGCATTCCGCGGGCTTCCCCCGCTTTTTTCACCTATGCATCCAGAAGTTACCGCATACACTATACATATGCGGAAAATCACGAAAACACCCATGCTTCCAGCCCTTTCGCGGGTATTCGAAATTTGGACCGAAATACCAGTGTTCAGCGCTTTTGGGCGGGAGCCCGCCCAAAACAGTGTTCACGTGTGCATGCAAAAGATACTGCGTACACCGTACACATGCGTAAAATCACGAAAACACCCCTCCAGCCAGCCCGCTGCCGATTCGAAAGTTGGACCGAAATACAATTTTTCAGCGATTTTGCGCGTGCTGTGCCCGCTTTATTAACGTATACACTGAAGATGGTGCATAAACGATACACATGCGTAAAATCACGAAAACAAACATGGAGCCTGCCTGTTCGCCGGTATTCGAAAGTTGGACCGAATTACCAGTGTTATGTGGCTTTGCGCGGGCTCTGCCCGCTTTATTTACATATACACCCAGAAGATACTCCATACACTATACACATGCGTAAAATCACGAAAACACCCATGGAGCCAGCCAGTTCGTCGGGATTCGAAATTACCGCATTACCAGAACCGCATTACCAGTATTCTGTGCCCGCTTTATTCACGTATGCATCCATGAGATACTTTATAAACGATACACATGCGAATAATCACGAAAACACCCATGCAGCCAGCCCGCTCGCCGAGATTCGAAAGTTTGAGCGAACTACCAGTGTTCAGCGGTTTTACCCGGTATCCGCGCGCTGTATTCACGTATGCATCCAAATTTTATATACAGTACCCCGGAATTCGAAAGTAGGACCGAAATACCAGTGTTCAGCGATTTTGTGGACCGGGCTGCGCCCGCTTTATACACATAAGCATGGAGAGGATACTGCATAAACGATACACATGAGTTAAAGCAAGAAAACACCCGGGGAGCCAGCTCGTTCGCCGACACCGAAAGTTGGATCGAACTACCAGCGTTAAGAGGTTTTGAGCAGGCTGCGCCCACTTTTATCACATATGCATCCAGAAATCACTTTATACACTATACACATGCGGAAAATCAGGAAAACACCCATGCAGCCAGCCCGCTCGCAGAGATTCGAATGTTTGACCGAACTACCAGTGTTCAGCGGTTTTACCCGGTATCCGCGCGCTGTATTCACGTATGCGACCAAATTTTATGTACAGTACCCCGGAATTCGAAAGTTGGACCGAACTACCAGTGTTCTGTAGTTTTGCGCGGGCTGCTCCCGCTTTATTCAAGTATGCATGCAGAAGATACCGCATACACGTTACACATGCGAAAAATCCCGAAAACACACATTGAGCCAACACGGTCGCTTGGATTCGAAAGTTGGACCGAACTACCAGTAATCAGAGGTTTTGAGCGAATTTCGGCCGCTTTATTCACTTATGCATCCAGAAGATGCTGCGTACACGAGGCACATGCGTAAAATCACGCGAACACCCATGGACCCAGCCCGTTCGCCGGGATTCGAAATTAGGACCGAACTACCAGAGTTCAGCTTTATTCATTTATGCATCCAGAAGACACTGCATACACAACAGATATGCGTAAAATCACAAAAAACATGAGTGTAGCCTGCCTGCTCACCGGGATTCGAAAGTTACCGTATACCATCTCAAAGGAGCAAAGAAAAATCTTTAATCTAAAAAAAAAAAAAAAAAAGTGTGAATTTAATTTTTATTGGTGCGAACTTATTTAAAATATCATTTGCATTAAAAGATAATATCTAAATTAAGTGCACATATCTAATAACATAAAAAAATATATTATTCCAAAAAATCAAATTTATTATTAAAAAAATAACAACATATTTTTAAAAAATAGCTTTTTCAGATTTTTTAATTAATATCCCAGCTGATTAAAGTTGTACAACTTCAAGAACGTCATCATTTAAATTTAATGTAATATAATAACTTTTATTCAATATCAATAAAAGAATCAACGTGACAATCATCCTAACCTGAAATTAAAAAAAAAATTGTGAAAAGCAGCTGTTTATTTAAAATGCCTACATTAACGAAATATTTTTAAAATACAGTTAGGTAACATGCAATCGCGTGCTTTATTCAACTTTAGAATATAACCTTGATTTGTATCTGCGGCGATTCAAGAAACGGTTGCAATCGGAAAAATGAGCCCGAAAATTAGCGTTTTCACAGTTTTTAATTAATATCTCAGCTGATTAACGTCCTACGAAGATGAGAATGGTATCATTGGATTCGTAGAATTTTTTGGAATCCGCAGACACCTGCCTCGAATTCCAACTCAGCGCCGTTCCATAGATATTTAAGATAAAAGAAATTGACACGTGACCTTTCGCCAGCACAAATCTCGAGCGGAAGCAATTGTCATCCCCCCGGCGCTTTCGAAAAAGCAATTTTATCTCAGCTAATTCCGAGACGGTTGCCACTCCGAAAAATGAAATAACGTTTTCGCAGTTTTTAATTAATAACTCCGCCGATTATTGTCGTACGAAGATGGCACCGGTATCGATGGATTCGTTGATTTTTTTTCGAATACGGGGATATGCGTTTCCAATCGCAACTCGGAGCCGTTCCGCAGATATTCGAGAAAAACGAATTTGGCACTCGGCCAAATCCCTAAAATAGGGGAAACCCGTGAAAGAAAGTGCAAAACGTAGGGAAATGTAGGGAGAAAATCAGTTTTTAATTAATATCTCGGCTAATTAAAGTCGCACGAAGATGCCGATGGTCAATATGGCGAGCCACGGGCATTCTGAATCCAACGGTACCTTCCGCTAAGCTCTACACCCAGCCGTTCCCGAGGAGATGATGTTACAAACACACAAACAGACAGAGGCACACAGATTTTAATAGTATAGACTAGCGGGCAAGCCCGCCAGCTGAGCGGGCTGAAGCCCGCTTATCATTGTTCGTTTTTAAAAGATATCCTATGTTAAATTTGGCCGGTATTGAAAAGTTGAACCGAACTACCATTTTTTAGCGGCATTCCGCGGGCTTCCCCCGCTTTTTTCACCTATGCATCCAGAAGTTACCGCATACACTATACATATGCGGAAAATCACGAAAACACCCATGCTTCCAGCCCTTTCGCGGGTATTCGAAATTTGGACCGAAATACCAGTGTTCAGCGCTTTTGGGCGGGAGCCCGCCCAAAACAGTGTTCACGTGTGCATGCAAAAGATACTGCGTACACCGTACACATGCGTAAAATCACGAAAACACCCCTCCAGCCAGCCCGCTGCCGATTCGAAAGTTGGACCGAAATACAATTTTTCAGCGATTTTGCGCGTGCTGTGCCCGCTTTATTAACGTATACACTGAAGATGGTGCATAAACGATACACATGCGTAAAATCACGAAAACAAACATGGAGCCTGCCTGTTCGCCGGTATTCGAAAGTTGGACCGAATTACCAGTGTTATGTGGCTTTGCGCGGGCTCTGCCCGCTTTATTTACATATACACCCAGAAGATACTCCATACACTATACACATGCGTAAAATCACGAAAACACCCATGGAGCCAGCCAGTTCGTCGGGATTCGAAATTACCGCATTACCAGAACCGCATTACCAGTATTCTGTGCCCGCTTTCTTCACGTATGCATCCATGAGATACTTTATAAACGATACACATGCGAACAATCACGAAAACACCCATGCAGCCAGCCCGCTCGCCGAGATTCGAAAGTTTGAGCGAACTACCAGCGTTCAGCGGTTTTACCCGGTATCTGCGCGCTGTATTCACGTATGCATCCAAATTTTATATACAGTACCCCGGAATTCGAAAGTAGGAACGAAATACCAGTGTTCAGCGATTTTGTGGAGCGGGCTGCGCCCGCTTTATACACATAAGCATGGAGAGTATACTGCATAAACAATACACATGAATTAAAGCAAGAAAACACCCGGGGAGCCAGCTCGTTCGCCGACACCGAAAGTTGGATCGAACTACCAGCGTTAAGAGGTTTTGAGCAGGCTGCGCCCACTTTTATCACATATGCATCCAGAAATCACTTTATACACTATACACATGCGGAAAATCAGGAAAACACCCATGCAGCCAACCCGCTCGCAGAGATTCGAATGTTTGACCGAACTACCAGTGTTCAGCGGTTTTACCCGGTATCCGCGCGCTGTATTCACGTATGCGACCAAATTTTATGTACAGTACCCCGGAATTCGAAAGTTGGACCGAACTACCAGTGTTCTGTAGTTTTGCGCGGGCTGCTCCCGCTTTATTCAAGTATGCATGCAGAAGATACCGCATACACGTTACACATGCGAAAAATCCCGAAAACGCACATTGAGCCAACACGGTCGCTTGGATTCGAAAGTTGGACCGAACTACCAGTAATCAGAGGTTTTGAGCGAATTTCGGCCGCTTTATTCACTTATGCATCCAGAAGATGCTGCGTACACGAGGCACATGCGTAAAATCACGCAAACACCCATGGACCCAGCCCGTTCGCCGGGATTCGAAATTAGGACCGAACTACCAGAGTTCAGCTTTATTCATTTATGCATCCAGAAGACACTGCATACACAACAGATATGCGTAAAATCACAAAAAACATGAGTGTAGCCTGCCTGCTCACCGGGATTCGAAAGTTACCGTATACCATCTCAAAGGAGCAAAGAAAAATCTTTAATCTAAAAAAAAAAAAAAAAAAAAAGTGTGAATTTAATTTTTATTGGTGCGAACTTATTTAAAATATCATTTGCATTAAAAGATAATATCTAAATTAAGTGCACGTATCTAATAACATAAAAAAATATATTATTCCAAAAAATCAAATTTATTATTAAAAAAATAACAACATATTTTAAAAAAATAGCTTTTTCAGATTTTTTAATTAATATCCCAGCTGATTAAAGTTGTACAACTTCAAGAACGTCATCATTTAAATTTAATGTAATATAATAACTTATATTCAATATCAATAAAAGAATTAACGTGACAATCATCCTAACCTGAAATTAAAAAAAAATTGTGAAAAGCAGCTGTTTATTTAAAATGCCTACATTAACGAAATATTTTTAAAATACAGTTAGGTAACATGCAATCGCGTGCTTTATTCAACTTTAGAATATAACCTTGATTTGTATCTGCGGCGATTCAAGAAACGGTTGCAATCGGAAAAATGAGCCCGAAAATTAGCGTTTTCACAGTTTTTAATTAATATCTCAGCTGATTAACGTCCTACGAAGATGAGAATGGTATCATTGGATTCGTAGAACTTTTTGGAATCCGCAGACACCTGCCTCGAATTCCAACTCAGCGCCGTTCCATAGATATTTAAGAAAAAAGAAATTGACACGTGACCTTTCGCCAGCACAAATCTCGAGCGGAAGCAATTGTCATCCCCCCGGCGCTTTCGAAAAAGCAATTTTATCTTAGCTAATTCCGAGACGGTTGCCACTCCGAAAAATGAAATAACGTTTTCGCAGTTTTTAATTAATAACTCCGCCGATTATTGTCGTACGAAGATGGCACCGGTATCGATGGATTCGTTGATTTTTTTCGAATACGGGGATATGCGTCTCGAATCGCAACTCGGAGCCGTTCCGCAGATATTCGAGAAAAACGAATTTGGCACTCGGCCAAATCCTTAAAATAGGGGAAACCCGTGAAAGAAAGTGCAAAACGTAGGGAAATGTAGGGAGAAAATCAGTTTTTAATTAATATCTCGGCTAATTAAAGTCGCACGAAGATGCCGATGGTCAATCCGGCGAGCCACGGGCATTCTGAATCCAACGGTACCTTCCGCTAAGCTCTACACCCAGCCGTTCCCGAGGAGATGATGTTACAAACACACAAACAGACAGAGGCACACAGATTTTAATAGTATAGACTAGCGGGCAAGCCCGCCAGCTGAGCGGGCTGAAGCCCGCTAACTCTGGGGCTGGATGCCTTTGTGGTATTCGAAAGATGGGCCGAACTACCAGCGTTTAACTGTTTTCCGATGCCTACGCCCGCTTTATTCACGTATTCTTCCAGAAGACAATGCATACACGATACACATGCAGAAAATCACGAAAACACCCATGCAGCCAGCGCGCTTGCCGGGATTCGAATGTTGGACCGAACTACCAGCGTTAAACGGTTTGCGCGAGCTGCGCACGCTTTATTCACGTATGGATACATTGCGCGGTCTGCACCCAGAACGAAAATCACGAAAACGCACATGCACCCAGCCTGCTGGCCGGGATTTGAAAGTTGAAAAGAACTACCAGTGTCCAGCGCTTTTGCGCGGGCTGCGCCCGCTTTATTAAAGTATGCATCCAGAATATACTGTATACACGAAATGCAGAAAATAACGAAAACACCCATAGAGACAGCCCGTTGGCCTTTATTCGAAAGTTGGTCCGGACTGCCAGTGTCCAGCGATTGTACCCTCTTTATTCGCGTATGCATCCAAAAGATACTGCATACAGAATACACATGCGTAAAATCACGATAGTACCCATGCAGCCAGCCCGTTCGTCGTTATTCGAAAATTGGACCGAACTACCAGTGTTCAGGGGTTTTGCGCTGGCTGCGCCCGCTTTGTTCACGTATGCATTCGCAATTTCTAGACAGTACGCCGGGATTCGAAGGTTGGACCGAACTACCGTATTCAGCGATTTTACCCGGGTTGCGCCCGCTTTATTCACGTATGAATCCACAAGATACTGCCAACACGTTACACATGCAGAAAATCACGAAAACACGCATGCAGTCATCCAGGTTGCCGGGATTCGAATGTTGGACCGAACTACCAGGTTTCAGCGGTTTTGCGCGGTCTGCGTCCGCTTTATTCACGTCTGCATGCAGAAGATACTGCATACGTATTTGACATGCAGAAAATAAAGAAAACACCCATGCAGCCAGCCCGTTTGCCAGTATTCGAAAGTTCGACCAAACTATCAGTGTTATGCGGCTTTGCGCGGGCTGCGCCCGCTTTATTCACATATGTATCCAGAAGATACTCCATACAGTATACACATACGTAAAATCACGAAAACACCCATGGATCCTGCCTGTTCGCCGGTATTCGAAAGTTGGACCGAACTACCAGTGTTCAGCGGTTTTGCTCGGGATGCACCCGCTTTATTCACGTATCCATGCAGAAGATACTGCATACGCGTTACACAACAGAAAATAAAGAAAACGCCCATGCAGGCAGCTTGTTTTTCGGGATTCCAAAGTTTGACCGAACGACCAGTGTTCAGTGACTTTACCGCTCAGCCGTTAATGGGCCGTTGTAGAAAGCGTAATCGAGACACTATTCGCGGTCATTATTCAAACATTAGATTCGATATTAAAATCCCTGACTGAAATTTTGATAAACTTCGACATAATCAGACGCAAAATTGTATCAATATATATATCAATGCAATTAATACTTCATAATTATTTATAATAAGAAAAGTTTCCATATACCATCTCCAAGAAACACATATTCAATTTAAAACCCTGAACGAAAAAAAATGTTTAGTCAAAATTAAAATAAGTATTTTAAATAGTAATTTCAACTTCTTGTTTAAATATCTGCATAAAAAATTTTTAATCTAAAAAAAAAAAAATCAAAAGTAAATTTAAATATTGAAAAAAAAAATAGTAGCCATTGTCATTGACAGCAGTTTAAACCACTTATCAATGGGATAAACCAATCTACAATCAATTAACAACAACTAAATGAAGAGAGTGTTTATATTTTATCACTCACAAAATTGAAAATGTGTAAAATGTGAATGCAATTTTTAAAGGAACATTAACAGAAACATACAACACGAATAAATAGATCTTAAAAAAAATAAGAAGCAAAACATTAAATAAATCGCAAAAATCTAAATGTTGATACTTGTTTCAAGTCGGTAAGTTAATTAGAAGCAAAGATATTAATTTTTAAATAATTCTCCACGTGGTAATCCGTGAACATTGACCTTTCCGCCAACACATTGCTTAAGCGGATGCAAGCTGTTTCTCCCCCCCCCCGGCGCTTTCGAAAAAGCAATTTTATCTCAGCTAATTCCGAGACTGTTGCCACTCCGAAAAATGAAATAACGTTTTCGCAGTTTTTAATTAATAACTCCGCCGATTATTGTCGTACGAAGATGGGACCGGTATCGATGGATTCGTTGATTTTTTTTCGAATACGGGGATATGCGTTTCGAATCGCAACTCGGAGCCGTTCCGCAGATATTCGAGAAAAACGAATTTGGCACTCGGCCAAATCCCTAAAATAGGGGAAACCCGTGAAAGAAAGTGCAAAACGTAGGGAAATGTAGGGAGAAAATCAGTTTTTAATTAATATCTCGGCTAATTAAAGTCGCACGAAGATGCCGATGGTCAATCCGGCGAGCCACGGGCATTCTGAATCCAACGGTACCTTCCGCTAAGCTCTACACCCAGCCGTTCCCGAGGAGATGATGTTACAAACACACAAACAGACAGAGGCACACAGATTTTAATAGTATAGACTAGCGGGCAAGCCCGCCAGCTGAGCGGGCTGAAGCCCGCTTATCATTGTTCGTTTTTAAAAGATATCCTATGTTAAATTTGGCCGGTATTGAAAAGTTGAACCGAACTACCATTTTTTAGCGGCATTCCGCGGGCTTCCCCCGCTTTTTTCACCTATGCATCCAGAAGTTACCGCATACACTATACATATGCGGAAAATCACGAAAACACCCATGCTTCCAGCCCTTTCGCGGGTATTCGAAATTTGGACCGAAATACCAGTGTTCAGCGCTTTTGGGCGGCAGCCCGCCCAAAACAGTGTTCACGTGTGCATGCAAAAGATACTGCGTACACCGTACACATGCGTAAAATCACGAAAACACCCCTCCAGCCAGCCCGCTGCCGATTCGAAAGTTGGACCAAAATACAATTTTTCAGCGATTTTGCGCGTGCTGTGCCCGCTTTATTCACGTATGCATGCTGAAAATGGTGCATAAACGATACACATGCGTAAAATCACGAAAACAAACATGGAGCCTGCCTGTTCGCCGGTATTCGAAAGTTGGACCGAATTACCAGTGTTATGTGGCTTTGCGCGGGCTCTGCCCGCTTTATTCATATATACACCCAGAAGATACTCCATACACTATACACATGCGTAAAATCACGAAAACACCCATGGAGCCAGCCAGTTCGTCGGGATTCGAAATTACCGCATTACCAGAACCGCATTACCAGTATTCTGTGCCCGCTTTATTCACGTATGCATCCATGAGATACTTTATAAACGATACACATGCGAACAATCACGAAAACACCCATGCAGCCAGCCCGCTCGCCGAGATTCGAAAGTTTGAGCGAACTACCAGTGTTCAGCGGTTTTACCCGGTATCCGCGCGCTGTATTCACGTATGCATCCAAATTTTATATACAGTACCCCGGAATTCGAAAGTAGGACCGAAATACCAGTGTTCAGCGATTTTGTGGACCGGGCTGCGCCCGCTTTATACACATAAGCATGGAGAGGATACTGCATAAACGATACACATGAGTTAAAGCAAGAAAACACCCGGGGAGCCAGCTCGTTCGCCGACACCGAAAGTTGGATCGAACTACCAGCGTTAAGAGGTTTTGAGCAGGCTGCGCCCACTTTTATCACATATGCATCCAGAAATCACTTTATACACTATACACATGCGGAAAATCAGGAAAACACCCATGCAGCCAGCCCGCTCGCAGAGATTCGAATGTTTGACCGAACTACCAGGTTTTACCCGGTATCCGCGCGCTGTATTCACGTATGCGACCAAATTTTATGTACAGTATCCCGGAATTCGAAAGTTGGACCGAACTACCAGTGTTCTGTAGTTTTGCGCGGGCTGCTCCCGCTTTATTCAAGTATGCATGCAGAAGATACCGCATACACGTTACACATGCGAAAAATCCCGAAACACACATTGAGCCAACACGGTTGCTTGGATTCGAAAGTTGGACCGAACTACCAGTAATCAGAGGTTTTGAGCGAATTTCGGCCGCTTTATTCACTTATGCATCCAGAAGATGCTGCGTACACGAGGCACATGCGTAAAATCACGCAAACACCCATGGACCCAGCCCGTTCGCCGGGATTCGAAATTAGGACCGAACTACCAGAGTTCAGCTTTATTCATTTATGCATCCAGAAGACACTGCATACACAACAGATATGCGTAAAATCACAAAAAACATGAGTGTAGCCTGCCTGCTCACCGGGATTCGAAAGTTACCGTATACCATCTCAAAGGAGCAAAGAAAAATCTTTAATCTAAAAAAAAAAAAAAAAAAGTGTGAATTTAATTTCTATTGGTGCGAACTTATTTAAAATATCATTTGCATTAAAAGATAATATCTAAATTAAGTGCACGTATCTAATAACATAAAAAATATATTATTCCAAAAAATCAAATTTATTATTAAAAAAATAACAACATATTTTTAAAAAATAGCTTTTTCAGATTTTTTAATTAATATCCCAGCTGATTAAAGTTGTACAACTTCAAGAACGTCATCATTTAAATTTAATGTAATATAATAACTTTTATTCAATATCAATAAAAGAATTAACGTGACAATCATCCTAACCTGAAATTAAAAAAAAATTGTGAAAAGCAGCTGTTTATTTAAAATGCCTACATTAACGAAATATTTTTAAAATACAGTTAGGTAACATGCAATCGCGTGCTTTATTCAACTTTAGAATATAACCTTGATTTGTATCTGCGGCGATTCAAGAAACGGTTGCAATCGGAAAAATGAGCCCGAAAATTAGCGTTTTCACAGTTTTTAATTAATATCTCAGCTGATTAACGTCCTACGAAGATGAGAATGGTATCATTGGATTCGTAGAATTTTTTGGAATCCGCAGACACCTGCCTCGAATTCCAACTCAGCGCCGTTCCATAGATATTTAAGAAAAAAGAAATTGACACGTGACCTTTCGCCAGCACAAATCTCGAGCGGAAGCAATTGTCATCCCCCCGGCGCTTTCGAAAAAGCAATTTTATCTCAGCTAATTCCGAGACGGTTGCCACTCCGAAAAATGAAATAACGTTTTCGCAGTTTTTAATTAATAACTCCGCCGATTATTGTCGTACGAAGATGGCACCGGTATCGATGGATTCGTTGATTTTTTTCGAATACGGGGATATGCGTTTCGAATCGCAACTCGGAGCCGTTCCGCAGATATTCGAGAAAAACGAATTTGGCACTCGGCCAAATCCCTAAAATAGGGGAAACCCGTGAAAGAAAGTGCAAAACGTAGGGAAATGTAGGGAGAAAATCAGTTTTTAATTAATATCTCGGCTAATTAAAGTCGCACGAAGATGCCGATGGTCAATCCGGCGAGCCACGGGCATTCTGAATCCAACGGTACCTTCCGCTAAGCTCTACACCCAGCCGTTCCCGAGGAGATGATGTTACAAACACACAAACAGACAGAGGCACACAGATTTTAATAGTATAGACTAGCGGGCAGGCCCGCCAGCTGAGCGGGCTGAAGCCCGCTTATCATTGTTCGTTTTTAAAAGATATCCTATGTTAAATTTGGCCGGTATTGAAAAGTTGAACCGAACTACCATTTTTTAGCGGCATTCCGCGGGTTTCCCCCGCTTTTTTCACCTATGCATCCAGAAGTTACCGCATACACTATACATATGCGGAAAATCACGAAAACACCCATGCTTCCAGCCCTTTCGCGGGTATTCGAAATTTGGACCGAAATACCAGTGTTCAGCGCTTTTGGGCGGGAGCCCGCCCAAAACAGTGTTCACGTGTGCATGCAAAAGATACTGCGTACACCGTACACATGCGTAAAATCACGAAAACACCCCTCCAGCCAGCCCGCTGCCGATTCGAAAGTTGGACCGAAATACAATTTTTCAGCGATTTTGCGCGTGCTGTGCCCGCTTTATTAACGTATACACTGAAGATGGTGCATAAACGATACACATGCGTAAAATCACGAAAACAAACATGGAGCCTGCCTGTTCGCCGGTATTCGAAAGTTGGACCGAATTACCAGTGTTATGTGGCTTTGCGCGGGCTCTGCCCGCTTTATTTACATATACACCCAGAAGATACTCCATACACTATACACATGCGTAAAATCACGAAAACACCCATGGAGCCAGCCAGTTCGTCGGGATTCGAAATTACCGCATTACCAGAACCGCATTACCAGTATTCTGTGCCCGCTTTCTTCACGTATGCATCCATGAGATACTTTATAAACGATACACATGCGAACAATCACGAAAACACCCATGCAGCCAGCCCGCTCGCCGAGATTCGAAAGTTTGAGCGAACTACCAGCGTTCAGCGGTTTTACCCGGTATCTGCGCGCTGTATTCACGTATGCATCCAAATTTTATATACAGTACCCCGGAATTCGAAAGTAGGAACGAAATACCAGTGTTCAGCGATTTTGTGGAGCGGGCTGCGCCCGTTTTATACACATAAGCATGGAGAGGATACTGCATAAACGATACACATGAGTTAAAGCAAGAAAACACCCGGGGAGCCAGCTCGTTCGCCGACACCGAAAGTTGGATCGAACTACCAGCGTTAAGAGGTTTTGAGCAGGCTGCGCCCACTTTTATCACATATGCATCCAGAAATCACTTTATACACTATACACATGCGGAAAATCAGGAAAACACCCATGCAGCCAGCCCGCTCGCAGAGATTCGAATGTTTGACCGAACTACCAGTGTTCAGCGGTTTTACCCGGTATCCGCGCGCTGTATTCACGTATGCGACCAAATTTTATGTACAGTACCCCGGAATTCGAAAGTTGGACCGAACTACCAGTGTTCTGTAGTTTTGCGCGGGCTGCTCTCGCTTTATTCAAGTATGCATGCAGAAGATACCGCATACACGTTACACATGCGAAAAATCCCGAAAACACACATTGAGCCAACACGGTCGCTTGGATTCGAAAGTTGGACCGAACTACCAGTAATCAGAGGTTTTGAGCGAATTTCGGCCGCTTTATTCACTTATGCATCCAGAAGATGCTGCGTACACGAGGCACATGCGTAAAATCACGCAAACACCCATGGACCCAGCCCGTTCGCCGGGATTCGAAATTAGGACCGAACTACCAGAGTTCAGCTTTATTCATTTATGCATCCAGAAGACACTGCATACACAACAGATATGCGTAAAATCACAAAAAACATGAGTGTAGCCTGCCTGCTCACCGGGATTCGAAAGTTACCGTATACCATCTCAAAGGAGCAAAGAAAAATCTTTAATCTAAAAAAAAAAAAAAAAAGTGTGAATTTAATTTCTATTGGTGCGAACTTATTTAAAATATCATTTGCATTAAAAGATAATATCTAAATTAAGTGCACGTATCTAATAACATAAAAAATATATTATTCCAAAAAATCAAATTTATTATTAAAAAAATAACAACATATTTTTAAAAAATAGCTTTTTCAGATTTTTTAATTAATATCCCAGCTGATTAAAGTTGTACAACTTCAAGAACGTCATCATTTAAATTTAATGTAATATAATAACTTTTATTCAATATCAATAAAAGAATTAACGTGACAATCATCCTAACCTGAAATTAAAAAAAAATTGTGAAAAGCAGCTGTTTATTTAAAATGCCTACATTAACGAAATATTTTTAAAATACAGTTAGGTAACATGCAATCGCGTGCTTTATTCAACTTTAGAATATAACCTTGATTTGTATCTGCGGCGATTCAAGAAACGGTTGCAATCGGAAAAATGAGCCGGAAAATTAGCGTTTTCACAGTTTTTAATTAATATCTCAGCTGATTAACGTCCTACGAAGATGAGAATGGTATCATTGGATTCGTAGAATTTTTTGGAATCCGCAGACACCTGCCTCGAATTCCAACTCAGCGCCGTTCCATAGATATTTAAGAAAAAAGAAATTGACACGTGACCTTTCGCCAGCACAAATCTCGAGCGGAAGCAATTGTCATCCCCCCGGCGCTTTCGAAAAAGCAATTTTATCTCAGCTAATTCCGAGACGGTTGCCACTCCGAAAAATGAAATAACGTTTTCGCAGTTTTTAATTAATAACTCCGCCGATTATTGTCGTACGAAGATGGGACCGGTATCGATGGATTCGTTGATTTTTTTCGAATACGGGGATATGCGTTTCGAATCGCAACTCGGAGCCGTTCCGCAGATATTCGAGAAAAACGAATTTGGCACTCGGCCAAATCCCTAAAATAGGGGAAACCCGTGAAAGAAAGTGCAAAACGTAGGGATATGTAGGGAGAAAATCAGTTTTTAATTAATATCTCGGCTGATTAAAGCCGCACGAAGATGCCGATGGTCAATACGGCGAGCCACGGGCATTCTGAATCCAACGGTACCTTCCGCTAAGCTCTACACCCAGCCGTTCCCGAGGAGATGATGTTACAAACACACAAACAGACAGAGGCACACAGATTTTAATAGTATAGATAGATAAGATTGTAATGTTCTTTACACTATCTATAATTAAATTCTTTTAATGTTTAGCTTATAATTCTAATGCTCCTAAATAAACCTGTGTTGAATTATTGTTAGAGTTTAAATCACAGAGCTTGTGTGCCATTTAGTAAAATAACAACTTTTATTCGTTACATCTGCAGGTGTCTGCAGTGAAACTGCTCATATTTATAAACAGAAACAAATTTGTTAATATGTTAGATTAAAAACAAATAAGCTTAATATTAATGTTCTATCTATAGTCTAATAATTTCTCATGTTAAATATTTATGTATCTTTTAAAACATATCGCGTTAGAATATTCATATTTTTCATTTTGTTGACAGATGTAACATTATTATTCCATACATGTTATCATTAATCCCAGCGTGAACTGCTTTAGAATATTTTTCAGAGCATTATTACACTATGTATGTTATTATTAATCTCAACGAAAAAGAAAAAATAAATGTAATATATTTAAAAAATTCGACAAAATAACATACATTAAAAATGGAATATCATTTCATTAATACATGCGATAAGTTCGCCTTAAAAGATTATATAGTCGGATAGCAATTACATATTTGTAAAAGTATTCAATGTATATTATTTTCTGTGTTAAAGATAGTTTTAATCCAGGACAGTCTTTACCAACTTATAAAGCATCTATTAAGTTACATTATAACCAACATTTACAAAAGGCAATCGAAATGCCGTGACTTTGACATATTTTTAACTATGATGTAACATACTAGGAACATTAAAGAAAAAAAATTCTATTTTTTCCTTTATGCTTGTTGAAAAGTAAAATATTAATAAAATGGTACAACATTCATTCTAGTACTTACAATGTAAATTTACATATAAATTTACTATAAATTTTGGTGCAAAGTTCATTATAAAATGCATTTGCTAATATTTAATAGTTATAGCATTCAATATCAAATCATGGAAATATTAGTAATGATACGTCAGTTGCATATATTAATTTCAATACTCAGCTCAATGCCAAATTTCTTCTATATCTGAGATAACATGTATTTTTTGAAAATAATTATTTTGTGTCATCTTTTCATTTAAAAATCTCTTTCAGATATATTTTAATGTGAATTATTTTCAAAATTATCCTCATTAGAATGAATGTTGTTCTCTTTATTATGTTTGAAACTGCCGTTACGCTAAAAAATATATTCAGAAAACTATTTATTGCTGAATGTTTAAAATAAGTTCTACTGCTCCTTTTTGACAAAGAGTATCCATTTGAATTGCAGTTGGTTTTAATTAATCGTTGGTTGTATTTTTAAGAACTACTTGATAAAATTCAACAAATTAGTTCAATCTATGAGTTCATCTGAAAAACCTAAAATTTTTATTCCAATTCTGTCATGTGTATATATTTCAAGAATGAAAAAGAATTACAAATTCACTATCCAACAATACTGAGTAATATGTTGTTGATATAGCCAAACTTAAAATGACCCATTTTAAAACCAGATTAAATAAATCATCGCGTATTTTCGGTCATCGAATTTCTTTGGCGTTAAAAGTGTCATAGATTTAGTAAATCCAAGGGTCAAGGTAAGCTCAAATATTTTTTTTCATAGTTCATATTTGCTAAGTTATAAATTTTGCTGATGCAAAAGTTATGTAACTTATGCAAACATATGCTTAGAGTATTTGAACTAGTGTTGAAAAATCACTGGAATTTAAAATGTAATTGACAGTATGCCTTAAAGCTTGTTTTGGTAAAAGCATATTTATGGGTGCCCCTTGGCAAAATTTGGCGATTTTTGGCAGTACATGGATACCGAGTTTGTGCAATTCTTTGACCATGTTATTTTGGCTTGTGTAGCGACGATTTGTGTGCCAAAAACCGCCGCTACACGAAGACAGATTGCACATACTCGGTATCCATGTACACATCGACCTATTTTCACTTAAAAAAATATGTGAATTGTACAAACTTGGCATCGCGCACTCCCTTGACTTTATCCATGTACACATCGACCTATTTTCACTTAAGAAAACATCAGAGAATTGCACAAACTTGCGCTCCCTTGATAATACAGGGAGCACCCTTCAATATACTCTAACTGCTGTTTTTCATAAATTAAAACATTTTAGGCATTTAAGATATCTTCCTGTAAGTTACAACTAAATGAATGACTCTTAAGCATAAAAATTTCAAATATTTATGCTTAAGAGTAGAAGGAGTTATACACTTTTTAAATAACAGTGTCAGAAAAATATACTTTTTAAAATATGTAAACCATTGTTTGAAGTATAGAAAAACCTTCCTTAGCAACTATACCTCTTTAAGTGATTATGTCAAGTATTCTGGTGATACAAACATTGATATTAATTATCACTGAGAATCATGCTTTGTGAAGTAACCACCTCCATTAAATATCAAAATTGTACAAAATTATGGAAATGTTATAGAGTGGTTTTACTGTATACTTAAAGTATATCATATCACTGTTAGATATTGATGATGTAAAAGATATTATCTAATCATAAATATTTCAAGCATTAAATAGCTTAGTGTAAGTCAATAAGTTTTCAGATTCTGACTTTGCACCCTGTCTTTCACTATGTAATATTTTTCTAGCAACTGTGTTAAGTACCAGTAAGTAAGTTTGTCTTAAATACCACTTAATGTAATCAGGTATCATCTGTTCTGTCTGTAAAACTTAATCGTAATAAGTGAACAAATGAATATCTGTAAAACTAAAGATGACACTCTATGTAAAAAATACAAGTATTAAAATGTCTATGAGAGGAACATTTAAAATATTAAATCCATGATCAATTTTTGCGACATCTAAGATAGAAAATACCCAAACTGACTAGTTAATTCAGAGGATGAATGCATGTAACATCATTGTTCATGTGTTTGTTAATTGTGTAAGTATTGAAGTTCATGCATTAATTGTTGATAACTATATTATTGGCCTTATATATATATACTTGCATTTCAAAATTTTGTATATTTTGCCAGTGAGCTAAGTATTAAATGCTGTTACGTATAAGTTCATATTATGTGGAAAAGTAGTTTTTGATCTAACACTTTCTGAGAATTTTTTAATGTTGATCGTCAAGCTTAAAGCATATGGCTGAAATTACCAGTATTAACCATAATTTAATTATTCTCCTGTTTCAGCGTTTCTCAAACTTTTTTCGAATAGAGATTATGTGAATTATCATAATTTGTGAATCACCTTGCTGCTGTTCCCTTCGAAAGCAATTTTTTAGCATATATTACTACTAGTACACTTATATTTTAATATATAATTAAAATCCGTTATATTTCATAATTAAGTCCATTGAAGAAAAGTTATATTTCTAATATTTCAAGATTATTAATGAGAAGGATGATTTGTAATTCTTGCATGGCTCTTCTATATTTGGATATATGATGGTAAGACCACAGTCTTAGTGGATATATGATAGTATATTTGGATATATGGTGGTAAGTACCACAGTTATAGTGCTTTAAATCCATCTTTTACTGCTAAGACTGAGTGGGAAGTCTGTAAGTAGGGTAACCAATAATAAATTTCATTAAATGTCTATCTTACGAGAAAAGGTGATAGATGATTGTCATATGTAACTTTTTAAACTCTGAGATTTTTCAACTAAATTTTTTTGTCTCCTTTGGAAACTTCGGAGGACCATGAGGGCTAGCTGTATGATCCACAGATTGAGAAGTGCTACCTTAATACATTTCAATTTCTAGAGAAATTAATCTTAAAAAAAATCTGATCATTATTAAAACTACTTTACAGATTTATTTTATATTACAAATAAATATAGTAAATATCTAATAAACCTCAAATTATTTTCTGCAATATTTCTGAATTATTTAAATTTGTACTGTTTCTGCTTCAAAAATGGATGATACATGCAATTTATGATTTCATGAAAGGACCAAAAGGAATCTTGTTTGCAATTTAATTATTTAATTTAAAAAAAGATTTAAATCATTTGGAATATGTGCAAGTGCATAATATGTTATGTACTTCTAACGAATGTGATTTTTTCTTTATTTAGGAGCCATGCTTTGAATCCTAAGAAGAAGAGGACTGCACCTTCACAACTAGTTAATTAAAAATAACAATAATATAAATTTTACCTATTTTTTATTTTATTTTCCTTTTGGATAGTTTTCAAATAAAAATAAACCTATTTTTGTTTCTATATTCTGTGTATTGGAATAAAGAGTCGAAATCCATTGCAATATCCAATATTTTCAAAATATGATATTTTTTTAAATAAAATATATGATTATGGAATATTACGTTAAAATGAAATGGTTCCTTATGTAACCTGTATGTTACACTAAAAGGCTTCATCGAATACTTGTAAAGTAATGAGCAAATACTAAGTTAATATCTTGTGTGAATGAATATTATCTTACAGAATTTTTGATTCCATAAAAATCTATCTAAAAATATAATTTTGTTGAATGAAGATTTAAACATTTTTCCCGAAGATTTAAAAAGTCGTTTGAAATAATGATAACAAAAACATTAATCTGAACCATTTAATAAATGAATAGAAAATTTTGAGAACAATTAAATCATCCACAGGAATTTTGAAATAATCATCGTATTTTTGACATCAGTTAAAGAAAGAAAATCTGAGTCATTTTGATTATAGTGATAAATTAGTTCCATTAATAGTAGGATAGAAAATTAAAATTTTAAGGAGCCATTATGCATTATCAATTTTTCATTAAAAAATTTTTAGTTTATTACTACTATCATATCAATTATTAATGCTGAATTCTTTATCTTCAGTTTTTACATTCTTTTCTTAATTTTCTAGGCATAGCAGAAAAAATATAATTATAGGATCAAGGCATTTCCAAATACATTATATTTTCTTCCTTAAATTTTTAAGATCATTCTATATTCATCATGTATTATAGACACAGTATCAGGGGATTCTGTTCAATTTTTCAGTTAGAATTTGGGACGAAGTTGTGAAGTCATACCTACATTAAATGCTTGAATTGATTATTTGAAATATGACAAAGCAAGAGAGGGCCATCTGTCCAAGGAAAGGAATATTTTAAGGAAAACTTCATGTTACACAAACATTTACACAGGCAGCCCATTCTCTAGGATTTAAATCTAGAGCCAAATGCTAGTGTTCAGCTTACTGTCTGGCTGCCTGTAGGCAATAAATGTTTTAGTAGAAGGAATACTTGAAAAATTAAATTTAGGACTAACTAATTCTTCAATTTTGTATTCAATGCGAAGAATGTAATTTATTAATAAAGTTTTAAATCTGGGAAAATACCTGTACAACTGTCCGATTAATTAATCTATTATTTCAATTAATGGTCAGTAGCAGAAGAGATTAAAAAGCATTTATGCCTAAAAGAATTATATGTTGTAATTAAAATGAATAATGCAATTAAGCATGAAAATAATTTTGGATAACTTGTGATAACTGAATTTAAGTTCATTGTTGAGTTACATAAGTAATTTTTTTTAGAATTTGAAAATATATTTAGAATTGTTTATTGAAACAATTTCATTAAAATATTTTTTTACTGTAATCATATCCAATTGCAGTCTCTTTAGATTACACTGTTGGGTATAAGGAGAATGATTTGGTTTAGTTTACTTAAGTATGGCAAAGCACACTAGGACTATCTGCCTAAGTGGAGAAATGCCTTTGTGGAGGACTTTCGAAGGGAAACTGACTTATATACATGTTACACATGGAGAAAACCATGAAAATACCCATACAACCAGCCCATTTGCGGGATTTGAACCTCGGACCGAACTACCAGTGTTCAGCGGGGGAATTGTAGAACATTACTAATTTATTGCCAAAAAACAATTAAGTCTAATACACAAGTTTTTTTTCCAGCTATTTCGTGATGCATATGTAACTTTGAGATGTCTTAAAATTCAATAAAGGAAAGTAATGCAGATGTAAGAAAAACATAAAATTTGAGCTTCTTTTTAACATTGGAAATATTTTGAAAGAAAATGTTGTATATCTTTTAGAAAATCTAAGGTATTTTTCCTTAAAAAAAAACTTAATATTTAAAGTTACATAACTTCCCTTTCCCCACAAATAAATAAATGCAGCATATTTTGTTACAAGCAGTAGCTGTAGACATTTCACATAAAACATATGTTCTACATGTGTAATTATTTATAGTAATATTACAATCAAAATATTTAATATTTAGGAATACATCATTTTTGTATTTTGTATAAGACAAATATGTTCTATATGCATAATTATTTGGAAGAACTTTTAAGTAAATTATCTGCAACTTTTACATATATATCCTTTAAAATTTCACATGAAAATACATGTTCTTACATAATCACTTGCAATAACCTTACAAGCAGAACACTAGTAATCTACAAATATTCCCTTTAGTAATTCACATTCAAAAATTACGATCTACTTACACTATTATTTCCTGTAATCTTTACAGATGTTTACATTGGTAAATCACATATGAAAAACATGTTATACTTACACGATAATTTCCTGTAACATTACAGATCAAAGATCTGTAACCTTTACAGGCATATGCTTCGGTAAGCAACATACAAAAACTTTGTTATGCCTACAGAATAACTTCCTGTAACATTAAATGTCAAACATCTGTAACCATTACAGGTATAATCTCTGTAAAGTTACTAAGAAAATTCCTGTTTTGATTACTCAAATAATCCATGGCATCCCAGTTTCCACGACTTTTCTTAGTAACTTTACAGATTTTTTTTTTACAGTGTACTATTTTCAAGCTTTGCAGCTCCTCAGTGCATTATCACACTTATACTTCTTATATTGAGTATCAAACTTTCATGTTTTTAGTTCCTTTTAAAGAGTAAAGGAAGTACTGTAATCTTCAAAAATTTCGAGTATCGTATTTCAACGCAAATATCCGTTTTGGGAGCTCCCGAATCAATTTGAACAGTGTTTTTGCATTACAGCTGTACGTACAAAGAGAATAAAGGATTATTTTTTCCAAAACGGATTATAAATTGGATTTAAAATGGATTCAGAAGAGATTGTTTATGATGTCTGTACGTACGTACTTATGTATCTCGCATAACTCAAAATATATACCTAATGAAATTAAAGGAAATAAGTTTAAATAAAGTGCAGGAAAAATGCGTATACTTTAATAGGCCGTACAAAGAAGTCATGTTGTGTCCACATCAGACATTTTACTCTCAAGAACCAGATGATGGACAACACTTCACAAGTGGCGGAGGGATGCTAATTTAACCTCACACTGAGATGCGTACAGACTAGTACCACAAATGCAAGTGGTACAGGATTCTACGCTAAGAAAGTGCACTCGTTCTCACCTAGGCGTGAAATTTCAAACAGTATTCACAAACAAAACTAAATTAAAAATAAATTACATACTTTCTTTATATTCTACAGTGTTTCTGGATATACATATCGCAAAAGATTCAGATTAGAAAATAAGCGATGTTGGAATGCAAATCTGAAGGACTTGGATTCCTAAAATTATCAACTGCTCGCTTGTGTGACACTCCAGAATGGAATAAACGTAGTTAGCGACGATAATTATGCATCTGATTGTAATGTGGATAATGCTTAAGTTGTATGCGTTTGCAAGAGGATTATGATATGCATCTCCTGCTAACGGAGAAATCCGAGCTTTGTACTGCCGTATGGTCATCGATAGCAGGCATACCTGCTGCTCATCTAAAGGCGTTGAATGTACAGCATCGAATGCGTTTAATGTTGTATCGAAAAGTAATAGTCTATTATTTCAGGAAAAGCATAAAGATATTGAATACGTGCGATAGGTAATGTTAAAGTAGCTGCAATACAAACCGTGATGTTGGCCTCGCTTAGGATATTTTATTGAATGTATACATTTATATATACCGCTGCACACCTCTTTCATTATTAAGGATTTGTATTATAGCTAGTGATGTAATGGAATTTAGGTTATTTTTCCTTTAAACGTACAACGAAAAAATGCTAAAATCCTTTTCGAGGCCTAGTTAAGTAAAGTTAATTCTGATCATCCTATGTAGAATACGTAAATTACAAATATTTCACTATAAAATGTTACCAGTATAATTTATTTTTGCACTTTTGATCAATTACCGTATATTCCAGCGTGTAACGGGCACTTTTAACATAAAAAATATGATCGAAATTTACGGGATATTACGGGATATGCCAGATATAAAAATAATAGATTAAAAATATGGAAAAAATCAGCATACAAAAGTTATATTTTTACGTGTACTTATGTTGCTTATTTAAAAGAAATGGCATACCTTTTGATCTTAAAAACCTTTCATTATCGAATAACATGAAAAGTTCGTCAGTTTCATCTTTCGTTATATCTTCAGGCACATCACCGATTTCTGTTTCATCTTCCTCATCACTGTTACTCTGATCCATAAATAAATAATCATCATCCCTTCGAACTTTCATCAACATGAAAAACCTTTGCTGCAACACGACTTCCATTTGCTTTCGCAAAGTGAATGATTCTGTGTTCGATACAAGCACTGTGCTCTTTCGTTTGGCACGAGTCATATTTAAACTAAAAGGAACACTAGATAAACTGTATTTCAACTAAAACCTTCCATGTTCGCTTCAAAAATCACGGCTTCAAATGATTACAAAAAAGAACACATCTGAATCCTAATTCCGCCAATTCTTTCGGTTTGGAAGCACATTCTTACTCCAAATTATATCCCCCTTTTCTCGAAACCCTACAAATGCATTGTTTTGGACACTTACATTTAATAGAATCCCCTCTCTTTGCAGGAATATTTACTCCCTCAAGCATTTAAAAACCTACACAAATATTGTTCCCCTTATTGCTTGTCAATTCAATGTATCATTGTTCGAAAGGCTAGGATTAATCTTCGAATAAATGAGCTAAAAATATAAGAGCATTGCACATGTATCTTTTAGGTTTCTTCGTGAAGAATTGGCTGTGCGTTATACGGCGAATATATCTAAAAGAAAAAATCCTGATATTACAGATGCGTATTGTACACCGGTGCGCATTACACGCCGGAAAATACGGAAATGATTTTATCCAAAGTTAACTCCATTGAATATTATTTTAAAAATGATATCAGTAATTTACAAATATGGTACCGCTATCCATGTCGTATACTGAGCTTTAGTTTTCATATGATAAGCATATATGAAGAACGTTCTAACAAAAGCAACGGATTTAATATGCCTAATAAAATATTTTATTTTAAAAAATGGGAAAATATTTTTTTAAATGGAAAATATTCTTACAAGCTACACAAATATTGTTCATAATGATTTAAGAATGAAAAATAATGTCTGTTCTTAAACATTCTCGACGACTGGTTCTGCAGGATCGCACTCAATCTATGAAATTCGTAATCACCTTTTCACAAATCTGCCTGTCGAGGTGACAATGATATGTTCAATGTCCTCTTTCAGTTCTTTTGTTGTTACTCTTTAAGTTCGGATTTATTAGAACTTGAAATAATAGTGTCACGCGCAATAAAGTTGTTTTTAACAGACCAGCTGAACAGAGAGCATGGTGATTTAATGTCTGTACTGGAACGTGTACTGTCAAATGTCTTTATCAATCTGCGAGCTCGTTAGGTGCATTTTCACGTTAATAGACTGCATGAAGTTTCCTAACAAACTGTGAATAACATTCGCCACTCTTCTAATGAGTTTCATAATTAGAAGTCATTATTCCTATCTGAAGTGCGCTGTGTCGACTTAGCTGCATTGAAGCTGTGAAATGAACTGACTGTGATAAAATGCTAGTGTGTACATGTCAAATCAAACTCAACATTCGTAAAAAGAAACATTTACTTGTTGTGAGTATCTCAAAATATTCTCCATTTTCTAAAAATAAAGTTTGTTTAGGGGCGCATAAATTCTGGTGCGTTTTACATACACGCACCAGAACGCACGTTTTACGTTCATGCACGTTTTACATACACACACACATATATATATTCTTTACATTTATACGTATTTATTATTTCTCTTACAGTGACATCTTATATATATGTATGTATGTATGTATGTATTAATTATTAATTTCGAGTATCCCCTAGGAAATGAGAGCAGAAACTAATGTATGAGGAATCTAAAATTTAAGTTAATTCCTTACGAAATTAAGATTAAACTATGGAAATTAAAACTTAGTAAAGAGT
This sequence comes from Stegodyphus dumicola, assembly GCF_044657685.1. Classification (NCBI taxonomy): domain Eukaryota; kingdom Metazoa; phylum Arthropoda; class Arachnida; order Araneae; family Eresidae; genus Stegodyphus; species Stegodyphus dumicola. The sequence goes on from NC_140776.1 coordinate 46,692,549, forward strand.
AATAAATGTACTTGAATTAATATAATAAAAATATAAAATAAAATTAATCATTACTGTATGCATGGTAAAAAAAGGCTGACTTTCAAAGAGAGTTAGTCTTTTTCCAATAAACCATCAATAATAAGGAAAAATAATTTTTTTTCGTATATTTGAAAGAAATCCAGTGCGGAGGAATATATGCCTAATAAAATATAAGAAATATTAAAATTTCTTTTAATCAATCACTGCTAAAATATAACAAAGAAATTCGCTACAGAGTCTGGCAAAAAAGGAACTTGAACAGAAACCTGATTGCCAGGTAAAACATTGAGAAATAATAATTGCTAAAAACTAAGTCGGTAAAACATTTACACCAAAATATATAGAAATGGTAAATTAAAAAAAGATTACTGAAGGTCATTAAAATATTTACAAATTATATTTTATATTTGTACATACATATGTATATCGCATGCCTGATATAACGTTCTAAATATACAATATTCCCAAAATTAAATTTTTCTTTACATTTATATATATTTATTATTACTCCTACAGTGACATCTTATGCGGCTATTCGTCTGTTCAAAAAGGTTTGGTTTGGTTTTATTAGATTACGGCAAAGCACTCGAGGGCTATCTGCTTTAAGGGAGGGGTGCCTTCGTAGAGGACTTTCTAAGGAAAACTGGCTCGTATACACGTTACACATGGGGAAAACCACGAAAACGCCCATGCAGCCAGCACGTTCACGGGATTCGAACCTCGGACCGAACTACCAGTGTTCAGCTAAGTTACCGCTCGGCCGCTGGTGGGCCCTGTTCAAAAAGGAGGTTCGTTTGAGACGACGTGTTGAGGACGCTTACAACTTGCAATACTAGATGCTTAGAAAATTTCATTTTATAACTAATTCTAGGCTCTCTATTTTTGTATTTTGTATTGGCGATAAAATTTATAAACGAAGTGTTCTGATTTGTTGTTAATTAGAAAAATTAAAATTGTACAGAAGAAGGTGGAATTGGCACGAAATATTTTCTCATTGTATCACGATTCAAAAAATTAAAATGGCGCAGTATCACAGAGTAAAAAACAAATAATTTAAAATGATTTCTAGCTAAAAGTCAAGGAAACAGAAAATAGGAAGAAATATATTCTTCCCTCAAATCGTCTTCTTCAAACTTCTTTACTTAAATCGGCTTCTTTGAGAGTATGGAACTAAATTAGCCTGTAAACAACATGATAGTTGCGAGAAGTATAATATAGTGAAGTAAAATATAGTGACGTATTAAATAGAAAATACACAAATCTTTAAATTTAATGACAGTTCCTGTCCTACTCTCTTTTCGGTTTTGTGTAATGCGATCATCATGCATTAGTTCAAAGATTAAATCTGAAAGTTAACGCCCGTTTTAGTAAGAGAAAAATTAATAAATTATGTAGGAATTTTATTTTCCCAAGAGATTTAATTTGTGTAAGTAGAATTATTTACCTTTTAAGTCATATGTTTCAGTACGAATGTATTTGATTCTGTTCATTTGATTAAGTACTGAGTTGCCAATAATTTTTCTTGATAAGTTGATGTTAAAGTTAATTAGTTTAATGGTAGTAAACCTGAAAGCTCTTCTTTTATCAGAAAGTTTAATTTTCTGGTAGTTAATAACTTGAAGATCTAGATAATCCATTTCTTGTTGACATGTATTGCTTTTATTAAGAATTAAGCAAGAAGGGTAGGTTTGGAATTTTTCTATGGACTTCAAATTATTAATAGCAATGATATCATCCATATATATGAAGGTATTTGCGAAAAGTTTTGAATTATTTTTGTCCACTGATTGCTGAAGCTGGTTAGCATTTCAAGAAATAAATTCGGAATTATTAGTAAACTACTGTAAATTTCTTTACAAAAAAGAGTAGTACACAAGTTGTCAAATACAAAGCGGTTAATTTCTTTAATTTTAAGATTCTTAAGTTCAGATATGACTAAAAGGTTATTATTAATGATCGAACAAAAATTGTGATTCTTGTTAGCTGAATTAAATATAACAGAACTAACCTTTTTTTGAGTGCAAATAAATAGTAAATATAATTTTTTTAAGTTCCATTAGCAATAAACCTAAATTTAAGCTGCGTCTTATAGAATTTGAGCAGAGCATATAAGTTAGCAAAATTGTATTCAGGTGAAAAAGAAATTCTTCTGCTTAAAAAAAAAAACCTAATGACTCTACACTGGCGCTCGAACTAAAAGGTCGTGGACCACCAGGATTTGGCGATTGGGTCCCCTAATCCCCAGTCGCTCTTTAAAAGAGGAAGTATATAATGTACTAGTACTTCCTCCCTCCTTCCAGCATGCCTTCGTGGTATAACGGTAGCACATTCGGTGAATATTCGAGAGGTCCAGGTTAGAGTCCCAGTGAGGACATTGCACATTTTTCACGTCTCTTGCTTGAAAAAGTTCCTAATGACTCTACTCGTGATTACAAATATAATTCATATACTTTTATGCATATAATTGTATAGTAGTAATTGCAATACATACGTATAGTAATAGTAATTGATATACATGCGCATATCATTCACTTTTACCTTTCACAAATATTTACTCTATTGATCTTCATTCTGATAGTATGCAGTACGTCGAAATAAAATGTGAAACTCCTCTCGGAAAGCTTTTGGAGTACCTGGAATGTTAATGAGCCAAATCACGCGTGTATTGCCGAACATAGAAAATATACTTTTAATCCTCTGTCGCTTCCAGAGAAAGAAATCGAAGAACGTTAAAATATAATTAATAACTTCTGTTTTTCCCATGCTGGCAATTAAGCATACGAGTGCAACCGGCAATTAGGTTGAATATAATGAGCTTCCGTTAAGTCCACTATTTATCTAAACATTCCATTTGAGAAAATCCTCTTGATAATTAGGAGAGTATTGGTTATTTCGAGAATTCTGTGAATAATGAAAATTTCCGTCATTAAAGAGCACTGGAGACAGGATTTGCGATTTCGTTACTAGAGTATTTAACAATAGCTGCTTGAAACAGAATGTCAATTATTTCTACGCCTCGCAAATCGATTACAGTGTAGTTTAAAAATATGCATTTTCTGCAAGAAGACATGAGTAATACCATGAAACATTTATCTTTATTTAAATGCTTTAAAGAAATAAATGCCCTCGCTGCTGTAAAATAACTAAAAACAGTGCATTATTATTATTAAGTATAATACTACTAGATGTTGTATTGCTATAGAATATCGTAGTTAATATAGGGTGTTTTAAAAAAATGTTTGTGGACTTTATTTTGTAGCATTAAGGGTTTATGGAAGGGTACGGTTCTGGAAACACAAAATCTAACTCTTCGTAATATGATCCCTATTAGGTAAGAAGTCCAATTTGTAAAATGTTTATATCCCTGTATTATATAACAAAGCATTACGTACATTTATGCTTAACATTTTAGGAGACACTAATTAGTAATTTCGTGTAACCAGCTACAAAGTTGGTAATGAATATTGTTTTACCCAATATAATGAACCATTAATGTTCTAAAACTTATAACTTATCCTCTATAATTACTCCCTAAATTGTTTCAATACAATTGATTTTCGATCTTAATTACCAATAGAAAATGATCCAAGTCGGTAAATTCTTTTTTGTATTCTTTACATAACATCACGGTACATTTTTACTCAACTTATCAAAGCATAATAAAAATTTCCTTATTTGAGCTTTTTGGTCTATGCCTTTATCGTAGACCATATAAATGTAATAAAAACGGCATTTTTTAGTGACACATAATTGATTACTTTGAACTCAAATACATAATATAAAGCATTAGAAACATATCATAATAATTACAATAATAGTGCAAGTGTTTAAAAAATAACTAGTTAGATCAAGAAGTTATAATGGCCCATTGTTTTAGAAACTCCTTAAGCGGAAGATTATTAAATTTAATGTGGGCGAAATAAAAAAACATAATCTTTCTCATTTCTATACACTGTAGAGTCAGGTTTGTTTCCAAGCTGGACATGTGCAAAATATGAAATGCTGTCCCCGTGACTCGAACCCCAGACCTCTCGAATACGCGTCAAGCATGCTTTCAGTTACACTACGGAGACATGCTTAAAGGAGGGAGAAGATACCTTATATAACCACCACCCCTTTTCAAACCTCGACTGGGGATGAGAGAATCCACTCGCCAAGTTCTGGTGGTGATGAATTATCTTCCACCATCTTTTAGTTCGGGCCCCACTTGTCGTGTCATTAGGTTTTTTTTTAAGCTGGGGACGTGAAAAATGTCCAATGCCCTCGCCGGGATTCGAACCGTAGGCCTCTTGAATACACTTCAAGCATGCTTCAATTGCAGCACGAAGGCATGCAGAAAGGAGGGAGAAAATACCGTATCACACAAACAGTTTAATCGAATCAAAGAAAAGATGTGACCTGATTGTTTTGTGAAAGATTTTCGCAATTTCACTAAATGATGCCACTACTCTTCGCTTTTTATGAAGATATTTTATTTAAGTGCACAAAATATAGACACAGCAATGTTTCAAATGTCTCATTGTAAGAAGACACAACTACAGTCTTCGCTGTATAATATGAAAGATCTATAGCAAATTTATTAAAGATGTTTTCAGCTTTGGTAAAAAAGAGCACACCAGTAGGTCTAAATATTTTTTAAGACTAATACATTAACAAATTTCAGAAAAACCTACCAAATGATCATTGACAACATTTATTATTATGACATCTTCTTTTCCAATCCAGTATTCATTATTATAAGATTATTTTTATAAATATACCGTCTCTCACGAACATATTTTCTATGCAGTTAATCGTTTCTTTAATCAACTGAATATCCTCTGTCATGGATTAGGAAGCTAAGCAATGCTATCATGTCAAGCAATACTATCATATCCTCTGTCATGGATTTGGAAGTAGGGTCTAAAGTAACGTGTTAAGGCACGAACGCAAAAAATAACACGAGAGGGAAAATGTGTTTATTTATGAAATAAATGCAAATTGGTTCTTTGCAGCAATACAATATTCACAAACAATGTTCAAAATTGCGATCACTAACAGTAATATATGCTTGGGAGCCTCGTAAAATTGATCGGTGAACACTTTGAAAAATGGCAGGCATTTCGCGCACGCTTGCAGTTGCAATAGATAGTTGTACGACAAGGTGTTCCAGTGAATCAAGGGGAGTCTCGTAAATGATGCTCTTCAGATGTCCCCATACAAAGAAATCCATGCTTGGTAAACTGGCGAACGAGGTGGCCAACGGACTTGTCCACCCCGCCCAGTCGATAGCATCCAAGTAATTCCGAATCACCAGGTCGTAATGAGCTAGCACATCATCATGTTGGAACCACATCGATCATAAAAACAGACGGAAAATCCTGAAGCGATTCTGGTAAAACGTCTTGCAGAAAAATAGTGTAACGTGAGCCATTGAGATGTGCAGCTAAGAGATATGGGCCTATGAGGTACTCGCTAACATTACCTGCCCACATATACACAGAGAAACAGATTTGGAATGCATGTGGACATGTGGATTATCAATTGCCCACACGTGAGTGTTGTGTATACTGAAAACGCGTTCCTGTGTGAAAGTTGCTTCGTCGTGAATAGCACATCTGATTAGAAATCCGCTTGCTCAGCATACTGCTGTAAGAACCAATGACAGAAATCAACGCGAAGAGGGTAATCTGACGATGGGTGCAAATGATTTTCATATAATGCTCTCCAAACGGTGGGCTGACTCGCATGAAGACGATGTGCAATAGGACTTGGCCTTGTTAGGGAGGTTTCATCCACAATGTTCAAGATGGATTCTTCCATGCGAGGTTGTAAGACAGTTCTTGTTCCGCTCCTTCTGTCAGAGTTAGCGGCGAATGACCCGTTTTGTCCGATGCAACCTCTCGAACATCGTGTGCTTCAGCATACGCCTATTCGGAAACCGTTCCTGGTACAACCATAGCACTGCTCTGCTGTTCACATTAGCAGCGCCATACATTAAATGCATATCAGCCTTTTCATTATGCAAGAACTCTCTCGTGCCTTAACATGTCACTTTAGACCCCACATTCCTACACAAAAAATACATGTTTTAGTATGCTCTACCTTCCAAGTTTGTAGTTTGATCATAGAATCTCCCTGTATATCGGTATGCCAATAATAAAGTATAAAGAGATTGGTCATTCGATTGAATCTCAAAATATTCTTCATCATTGAAAGAAATAAAACTTTGGTGTTGAAAGTTTGGTGCTCATATTACTAAGCAGTTACCTATCTAATAAAATTTTATAAAATACATACTCTTGATATGACGAAATTATGCTTTTTTTCTTTTTGTCAACAGGAATTGCAGGAATTAAAGAAACGTTAAGGTATACGAAGTGATTTCTATATGGGGGCCATTAAAAATAGGATTTCTTAGATGAGAAAAACGCTTTTTGCAGAAAAATGATTTATTTATTTATGTTTTATTGTGAAGTAATACTCACTTGACGTATTGCACTTCTGTATTTGGCTGTATAATTTACGAGAATGACTTTTAAAATTCTCCTTCAATATGTTCTTTAACGTGGAATTTAACGCTTTCTTGATGGCTTCGACATCCTCAAATCTTTTTTCCTCCAGAAAATTTTTCAGGAAACAAGAAAAAAACATGCCTTGCTAAATCCAGGGAGTGTGGAGGATGCTGCATCTCCCCGACCTCATGCTGGGCTTAACGCAATATGAGGCGGGGCATTATCAAGCGAAACACAAGCCAACTCCCATTCCGCTGAAAACGATGCCTTACTCTACGAACTGTCTGTAGAAGTCTGGCACGAACTTCTGTATCAGACTGCGTATGACAGCTGTCAGTTAACTCTCTAAAGGTAATTGATGTCATTTATTCATTTGTCATTTTATTTTCCATTCTAATATTTGTTATTATAAAACTCTTTTCGAGAAGTTACCGTTTGCTTACGAAGAGGATTTTCTATGATGTTAATCTATGCAAAATTTTCTACGCTGTTCCATTTTTTTTAACCAGGTTATTTTCTGCTGTCATGGATTCGAAAGCTAAGCAATAAACAATAATAAAATTTTATTTGTAAAGGAGGAAAAACAACAACGGAAACATTTGAAATATTATACAAAGCATACGCGTTTCAAGCATGAACGCGATCCAAAACTTGTGTTCGTGAAGTTGTTTTTGATGAACGTAGGACTGGTCATACTTTGAAGTTTCGAAAACATGAAAACACACAAAACGTTCGGCAGTTGCTGCTGAAAATTCGTAACCTATTTTTTTGAACTTGAAGATCTGAACATCAATAAGGGTCTCAAAACTCACAAAACTGAAGTAAGATATTCAGAAATAGATTTGTTCTGGTTTTGCCGCTCGGCGTCTAATAATGTCAGAGTAACTTAACAAAAGTTTTGAAAATATACACAAAGTAATCACTCGGTAAGAATAAAAGAACTACTTTTAATCAAGGGTTTAATTAGGTCCCATGGAAGCATCATCTCGAGGAGAAGGGACGTACCTACCGAAAACGTATGAAATAAGCATTAAGATATAGACAATTAGATTAGGAAGTGCAGTAATGATGCATTGTATGAGGCTGCATACTCCAAATTGAAATAAAAATTTGAAATTCCTGGATAATGCATTTTTATCAGCAGAACTAAAAACACTGGTTCTCATGCTATGAAAGGCTACAGTGTTTATGTCTAACGTTTAGGAGTTAAGCTTTAGTTAATCTGTACGTATGTATTAATCTCGCATAATTCCAAAACAAATAGCGTAGAACGTCGAAATTTTTGTATATAGGACTGCTATAATATCTTGTTGTGTACCTCCCTTTTTATTGCAATCGGCAGTACCAAACATACATATATATATATACAAAAAGGATCATAGTAATAGGCCAAAAATTAAAAATAAATTTTTTTAACTAGTCTTGCGCTATAGCTGCAGGCTTGAAGTAAATTAAACTTAAAACATCTACATAAGGTTAGAGTTAAATTGGACTCTCAAAAGAAGGCACTACCTCAACAATATTAATAATTGCAACCGTGGTTAAGAGGTTTAACACTGTATCTAAACAAATCAAAATTAAAATAAGAATTCATAAGTAGAATAAACCCGAAAAAAAAATGCGAAGAAAAAACAAAAAGAATACTCAAAAAACAATAAAACTTTATGCAAAATGACCACTCAAAAAAAATTGTCAAATAACATTAAATGTAAATCAGACATTCAAAAGAAATTACAACTTAAAAAACAAAACAAGTATATTTTTGAATCAAATTGTCATTTAATTAACACTGAAAAACTGGGTGGTCCCCGATTATGCGATCCTAAACTTTTAAAAACCAAGAAAACGAAACACGTTTCAGAAGAGATTTCTATAATTTTAACCTTAGATGTTTTATATTTATATATTTATATACATTACAGATATACAAATTCTAGTTTTAACATTTGTTAAATTCTTTTTTTGTACATTTATAGGACATTTTGAAATTTATTGCTTATGAATTTCAGGTTTTGGTCTTTGCGAAACATTGCTTCTAAATTTCTTTCTTTATGTATCTATCTATATATATATTGATGTGGCCGTTTGAAACAAAAAGGGAGGTGTACAACTATATACAACTATATGCAACATTTTATCATTTCATTTCAAGGTACATACATACGTACGTACAGACGTCACGAAAAAATCTCTTCTGAATCCATTTTGCCATCCGTTTTGGGAAAAAGAGTCCTTTATTCTGTCCATACGTACAGATGTCACGCAAAAACATTGTTCAAATCCATTCGAGAGCGGTAAAAATTGGATATTTTCTTGAAATATGATGCCCAAAATTTTTCGCGATTACTTCGTACTTTCCTTTACTTCGTATGAGGAAGTAATGGTAAGTGAATTTAATAACTATACGACTATCAACCTTTATCTTTGTTTATAACTATTTTACAGTCAATGAATGCTATTTACTGTAATAACTTAATTTATAAAGTTATGTAATTTTGTTAATTTAAAGATAGTGGAAAAAGAATTTTAGTCTCTAGCATTTTCACTGGATTTTTGGAAATATTTTATTAAAATTCATTAAGATTACTCTTTGGTGTGTTTGCTTAAGTTAGGACTTAAAAGTTATCTAAGGCATTGCGTCTTTGAAATGGATTTTTCAGCTTCTTTTTCTTTGTAAAAAGATTTGATGCCATACCTGAAACTCTTTGCTTTCCATTTGGGTGTATCCTGAGATTCGATGGAAACCTGTCCTTGCATCTTGCTGGCTTCCTTTCTCTGTCGGCGTTGCTATGGAAACAGACATGCTAACATTAGTTTTTCTTTGAGAATGAAAATTTATCTACAGCTCGTTATTTAAGGAAAAAAGCAAAGAAAGAGAACTGGCAAAAGACTGATTTTACTTCCGTTCAAGAAAATATTCCTGGAAACTAAGCGAAAGCATTGAAACTACTGATAGATACTATTGTACTCTTGAAAGTCTGTAAATCTACTGTTATTAAAAAACTAAGCATCATGCAATGTTTTGTTTTCGTTTTTGTATTAGTATACATTTAATGATTAATACTAGTGAAGCTATGGAAGTGATTTCTGATTCCATACGCTATCTAAAGGAAAACACGACGAAATTTGGTATATGGCATTGTGCTGTAAACATTTAAGTTATATAAAGGTAGATTTGTACTGCGTTTCTATCAAAAACAGCTTCTGATAGTAAACAAACTAAGTTTCAGATTTGCAAATTTTAATCTTCTAAAAATAAACAGAAAGGTAAAAAATCTGACTTACTCTTGTAAATAAACATATAAAGTTAAACATTATATTAAAATGATTATGCATATATTTAATAATTACACATATCATATTTAAATAATTACATATATTATCTTAAAATGATTACATTTATTAACTCATCTCTATATTTCCCCATTACATAAAAATTGCCTATCTATACTTCAGTCTTTTCCTATATATAGAGATATATCTATATTTCAGTCTTTCCCTATATATAGAGATATTAGATAATATATTTTAAGATAATATATTTCAGTCTTTCTCTATATATAGAGATATATCTATATTTCAGAATTTCTCTCTCCATATATATACAAATATATATTGTTATAAATTTTGTACATAGATAGATGATTTTAGTGCAATTATATGTTAAATTGACGTATGTGAAATTGTCGCCACATGGTCGCCAAGTTTGGCGACAAAATAGGTAGACAAAACTGCTGTTAGCTTGGTGATATCTCGCCAAATTGCCCAGCTACCTATTTACTCAAATTTAAATGCATTTGCCACTGTATTCTTACTTTTCTGGCATAGGTTTTCTCTTTTATATTTTTCTTACGCTATAGTACACAGAAAAATACAAGTTTCATATGTAATTACACTAAAATCATCCATCTATGTATAAAATTTGTAACATTATGTGTATATATATATTTACGATAACCCATCTTACATTCCATCATTGAATGCAATTGCATTTCCAGTCATTTCGTTTTAAATTCTTGCAGCCATGTAAGTTTAATTTCCTTCCTTGTTTGATATTTATAAAATAACTACTTTATTAATTTTAAGGATTATGTCAAATTTGATCTTCTTTTGATTTTGAATTACTTTTTAATGCTTAAAAAATGTTTACTTCTGTTTTTACCTTTGAATTTGAGTCTGAAAATGAGAGTGTCGGGGATTTCTTAAGAAACAACTTAAATTTAAAAGATTGTTTACTAATTTTGTGTTTGAAAATTCTTTTGGATTGATGGGCTAATGTATTTCTTTTGTTTGAATACTGTTGCGTGCGTACGGGTTCGTTATGAAATGAATGCACAAGTCCGTTGAAAAATGAACAAAAATTTATTATTATCACAACAGAAATGTTTAAATTTTCTCAAATTATCATGCAGTATCACAATATCTCACAGTATTTACCTTTTAACTACTTAAATGTACAATAGAACGTAATTCAAAACAGCTAAAGAACGCTAATCCGCGAATTCGCTATAATCAACAACGGCAGTTTTCTAAACAACAACAAACTAAGCAACTACTACAAACTGAGATGTTTTCCTCCTTTTATAAGATTTTAAAATCACGCGCTAGAATTTTCCAGTACTTTCTCGAAATCAAAAAGAGATATTTATTTATTTAACGCATGCGCTCTATATTTTTAATTTTTCCGGCTTAGCTTTCTTTTAATATTCGTCACGCGCTGCACTGCGCGAGAAATAAAACCATTTAATTTATAATTGAACTAACATTAGCTTTTTAAATACCAAATTCGTAACACTGCCCCCTTCCCAAGGACTGCACGTCCCGGGCAGTACAATCCCTGGACAGGAAGCTAAACTTACAACTGTGGCATAAATGCAACTGAGGCATAAACATTACATTATAATATCAAACAATATAAACAATAAATGCAATAACTAACTTAAACAAATCAAATGCTATCAAATACTAAATACAAATCAAATACTAAATGCAAATCAAATACTAAATACAAATCAAATACTAAATGCAAATCAAATACTAAATACAAATCAAATACTAAATGCAAATCAAATACTAAATACAAATCAAATCAAATACACATTTATAAACAAAAAGGACCATGGTCTGATACTATTTACAATTATTTACATTACGTACTATGGCCATAGTAATAAGCTAACCTGTCGTAAGAGTTCGAAGACTCACGGATCCGAACCACGACGTCATTCGTGTTCAGCACAGTATATGGACCATCCGAAGGTGACTGTAATTTAGGACTCAGTCCTTTTCGTTGAATTGGGTTCCACAACCACACCTTGTCTCCTTTTTGGATCTCTGTCTAGTAGCTCTTGTGTCGCATCTGATCTTCATTTTCTCCGTCGCCAAGTTGACTCGCTTTCGTGCAGAACGGTGCATCCCCTCAAACCGGGCCTGGGCATCTTGGATGTGTTCCTCAGGCGATGAAGGCGCATCCGTAGGGCGACTAAACAGGCGGTCACAAGGCAGACGAAGGTCTCGACCGAAGAGCTTCTGGAATGGAGAATAGCTGGTAGTCTTGAGTTTCTTTTCGACCCTAGTATGATTTCGGCAGCTTCCCGAGCTCGATCTTTCGGACAAGGCGTCGACATTTCCAGGCGAGGATCCCTTTTGAGGATGGATAGTCATGCCTTCAGATGCTGAAAGCAGCTTATTGTTTTTGAAATCTAAGGAAAAATTGTATTTCCTTAAAAAGTCCAATCCGAGTATGCATGGATCTGTAATATCCGCCACATATGCCGTGTGATGGTAGGCGGCACTTCCAAACGTGATGTTTACGTTTAACTTCCCAGTTATGTCGATCTTGTCACCAGACGCAGTCTGAAGGGTAACACAGGATGGCGTCCAAATAAGTTTATCTTTAAACTGTTCAGCTAAATCTTTCCTAATGATGGTAACAATAGCTCCTGTGTCAATGATCATATTGCAAGGAACTCCATCGATATTCCCATTGATGGACAGTCCGTTATTGTTGCCACTCACTATAGAGATCTTAAGCGCTTTAAAACAGGGTTTTTCATTATCTGGCAACCTCCGTTCTTTGATATGGTCATTAATTTGTTTCCTGCGTCGTTTCTCAGAAATTGTCTCAATTTTCGTACCCTGGGGTGTTCTGCAATTCTTTCGTACGTGGCCTTCAGCTCCACAGTTCCACACTTTGGTTTCTTGTCAGTCCTTTTCCTTGCCGTGGCATTTAATTGTCTGTTTAAATCGTATGCCTTATTTTCCGTGCTCTGGGGAGTTCTGCAGTTCCTTCGTAGGTGGCCTTCAACACCGCAATTCCAGCACTTTAGAGTCGGTTTTGTTTCACCACTATTCCGTCTTAAAGCATTCACTAGTCTTGTCAACTCATCCGTTTTATTATCCGTGCCCTGGGGTGTTCTGCAATGCCGTCGTAGGTGACCTTCAGAACCACATCTCCAACATCTTACAGCCACTTTGTTCTCACTGCTACTCCGTATCAAAGCATCGACTTGTCTGGATAAATCATCTAAACGAGCCATCAATTGGTCCCCTGGGTCGTGGACTCGCACAGCTCTGACTGGGTAGTTATCCCTAAGAGTTGCTTGCTGGGCTGCCTCAAATTTCATGGCATACACTAAAGCGCTTTTCAGATCTTTAACATCCGCCATTCGCAGTGCTTTCTGTATTTCAGGGTCCCGGATGCCATCGATGAAATATTGCAGGGACAGGATTTCCCTTGTTTCTGTCGGGCACTCCGAAAAGGCGTGATGTGACAGCCTTTCAACATCCGTGGCGAGCTCCTGAAGCGTTTCGGTGAGCTTCTGTTGACGAGATTTTAATTGGAGCCCGCTGTAGTCTTTTAAACATTTCTCGCCGAAGCGCAGCTCCAAAGGGCCGGATAGAGCTTCGAAATCTAGCCTTTGATTTTCGGGAAGCGTCTGCAGGATATCCGCTGCGTCTGCTCTCAGAGAAGCGGCGAGATGACAGGCCTTAGCTTGGGAATCCCATCCATTCGCATCCGCAACGATAGAAAATTGTGTCCTATACACCTGCCAGGAGGTCTTCCCATCATATGTAGATAGTTTCAGAACGGAACGAGCAGGCATCGACAAAAATTTGAAACCTTCAGAGTTGTTTCCTACCGTCGCTATGCACTTCTTTAGGCTGTCAACTTCTTTGGCGACGGCAGCAGAAACCCTATCATCAATTTGTTGTTCGACGGCAGAAACTCTCTCTTCTATATGTTCTTTTACAGAAGAAATTCTTTCTTCTACTTGTTCTTTTACCGAAGAAACTCTTTCTTCTATTTGTCCAACTTTAGTTTCAACCGCGTCTATTCTGCCTTCCATAGCCTCAAATTTATTTTCTATTACGCAGGTAATTTCTCTTTTCATTTCGTCCTGACCTGCTTTCATCTCATTTTTAAGAGATTTCATCTCTTCCTTAACGGATTCCTGGCCCAATTTCATTTCTCCTTTACCGGATTCCTGGCCCAACCTCATTTGTTCCTGTGCCGTTTTCATTTCTTCCTTGAGGGATTCCTGGCCCAATTTCATTTCTTCTTTAACGGACCTTTGACCAGCATCCATTTTCTCTTTAATTTCTTCTTTAAAAGATGTTTGGCCAGCTTCCATCTTTTCTTGGAAAGCAGCAAAAGCAGTAATGAGCTGTCTCAATTGTTCTTCCATCCCTCTTGTTATTGGCATTCAAATCCCATTTCTGACACCAAAAATTGTTGCGTGCGTACGGGTTCGTTATGAAATGAATGCACAAGTCCGATGAAAAATGAACAAAAATTTATTATTATCACAACAGAAATGCTTAAATTTTCTCAAATTATCATGCAGTATCATAATATCTCACAGTATTTATCTTTTAACTATTTAAAAGTACAATAGAACGTAATTCAAAACAGCTAAAGAACGTTAATCCGCGAATTCGCTATAATCAACAACGGCAGTTTTCTAAACAACAACAAACTAAGCAACTACTACAAACTGAGATGTTTTCCTCCTTTTATAAGATTTTAAAATCACGCGCTAGAATTTTCCAGTACTTTCTCGAAATCAAAAAGAGATATTTATTTATTTAACGCACGCGCTCTATATTTTTAATTTTTCCGGCTTAGCTTTCTTTTAATATTCGTCACGCGCTGCACTGCGCGAGAAATAAAACCATTTAATTTATAATTGAACTAACATTAGCTTTTTAAATACCAAATTCGTAACAATACTATTCGTGACTTATGATTTGGTTCTTGCAGAAATATAATTTGATGCTTACTTGGAAGAAAGACGAGACAACCTCACTTTACTTAGTTGTTGTTAATTGATGGTAGATTGGTATATCCCCTTAGTAAGTCGATTAATCTGCGATCAATAAATATGGCTACTTTTTCAATACTTAAAATTTTTACTTTTGATTTTGGTATTTTTTCGTTTAAGGATTTTTCTATACCATTTCTATGTTTTTAAAGAAAATAAGGTCTAGTTAATACATATTTAAATTAATAAATAAATATTTTAATAATTCATATTTTTAATTGAATTTCTGTTTCTGAATTTGGAGATGGTATATAAAAAGTTTTCTAACAATACAGAGACAGAAAGAGAGATAGATGGATTATAGTTTTCATATTTACATATTGATTTACTTGTCGACCCATTTTTTCTGTAAAACATCAATCTTCAGAGAGTTTCAGTAGTACAATATTTAATAGAAAACAAAATTATTCGTTTCAATTAAAACATGGCTTAGTACAGATTTTAAATTGAAAGCACATATTATGCTCTATTTTCTAAAAGTCAAATTGTGCTGAGTAATAACAGCATCATTTAATTTCCATTTCATATTAAACCAGGCTTAATGAAATCAGTATAATTAAATGGCAGAAAAGATTCTGCCAGGCAAAATCTATCTAAATGAGACTGATAACTGGGCTGATATAAAATTTTTCGGCTATTCATTAACGTTTCCTAGCCTGAAAATCAAAACGCAATAACACATGCGTAAAACAATTAGAACAATGAGAACGTCAGTAGATCTAAATAAAATTTCGCATGGAAACCAAGTAGGTAAATTGAAAACAAAGCCATTCATAGCATAAGTCAATAATGGTCAGGCATAATGAGCAAAAAAATAAAAAAAATAATATATATTAAGAATTAAATCGAACCAAAAGGCGATTGTGCGAACTCCTATAGACGTTAAGAATACCTTCATGTTGGTTTTGAGCGTGTATGTGAAGTTGGGCTGAAATTAGACGATTGGTCCAATAGAGATATCATCTACAACAATGATTCCCAAACGTAGTATCGCGATATACGTGCATGTAGTTGCAATTTATCATGATCACAACTGTTTTCAAGAAGAAGAGGGAAGGGGAAAAAGAAATAAATAGTGTGGAAAGGAAATAATAGATAAAATAAATATGTGTATAATTGTAAATTAGTTGATGATTATAAATTCTAAGCAACTTATTAATGAACAAAATTGTAAAATTTTATTACAAAGTAAAATTTGGAAACGCTTAGAGGCCCACAAGAATCATCTTGCAACTCAGAGACTGTTTTAGCGCGTTAGGTCAGATAAATTTGGAGGCTAACGATGCTGGTACCAGTGTTAATTAAGGCAAAATTTACTGACATTAACTTTTATTTAATTTGACACTTATTAACTTTAGCATGCTCAGTAAAGCAAAACAATATGAAAATACGCTTCAGCAAATGGAATGAACAACACTGATCATGCTGCTCCACTAAGTATGTGAATATAGCATCCATTTCCAGCATCTATGTGAATATAATGTCGTTTAGATACAGGCATATACCATTAAATCTTAACTATAATGGCTATTTGCTGAATTATCTCAAATAAGTAACACGTATAGCATGAGCATGTTACAGTGCATTTTGTATACACAGTTTGGGCTTTGCCAAAATCAAATATATCTTTTGTATCTCCAATTTGAAGTTAGAAAAACTGAGACAGGGCCTCAGAATGACACTATGTAAAGATGGTGATTTTCATAGGTGTCATCCACTGGCTGTAAGCAAACAAATCGCATGGCACAGAAATAGTTTTAAGATTCTGGCTAGTTGGTACAGCCTGAAAACAACTTTTACAGTAGCAGATAAGGAAAATAGGAATTTGGAGTTAATAATAGCAATTTAAAACTTACTTCTATTATTATACGAACCGCAGCCGCTCGAAAACGGGTCTTAGGCCGGAAGTGATGTTTCATCATGATAACTAGAGCTGCATCATATATAGACATGCTGCGAAAAATAAAAGCAGTTTTTAAATTATTTAAACATTATCTTAAAAACTTGTTGAACTCCACAAAGGATTTAGTAATCCGAAATTATATTAAAAAATTTCTTTCATTCATAGTTTACGAATAATTTATTTCAAAATTAATACCAAATAGATGCAGAAATTGAGTTTGAAATAAATTATAACAAAACATTTTAGACGAGTATTTTTTTTTTATATATTTTTGTCTAGCCACATATTCCCTAGTAAATGGTAGACCATATAACAGCATTGAAACAATTTCGTGGAATATTCAGATGCAGCGGTTCTTGTACCTATACCCATTTTATAAATCCATTAAAAAGATATCTTCAATTTCGCTTACTCTATTTTCAACTATTATGTTAAGCCGAATGGCTTTCTTGGCGTCGTGCCTTTCTCTCTGGTAAGAATGTATCCATCGCCTAGCAAATAGATGTGAAAGGTAGCTCAGTTTTTCATATCGGTACATTAAACTAAGCCCTATCGAGGTTCTTTCAAAAGAATTTGATACTTCTTACCACGAATATAAAATTTCATGTCTATTTTGAACACCTGATACCGTTATTCTCCCCTTCCACTACTGACATTTTAGAAAGAGCATTTTAAAAAACTGATCTCCTTGAGGAAAAGAACACTTTCATTGGACAAAACTCCTGAATTAATCATCTTTTAACAATAAAAATTCTTTAAGCTCCCATTTGTTAAATTTTAGAAGACTTGTTTAGTACTCAATGCTGCTTGTTTATCTACCTTCTTATAGTTTAAGATAACTAATCTGTTTATATTAGGTATTAAATGCAGTTTTTCAACTATACGAGAAATAATTTATTATTTCCAGATTTTACTTTTTTGCCTCAATAACTCAACTTTTTGCCCTAATTTTTAGCCCAAAAGGGCAATTTGCCCAGAAGGGCTATTAATTTCGTTTTGGCATTTTGCGCTGGTTCACTATAAAACGGCGTTTCACTTTTCAAATTGTTGCCACAAAATGCTAAAGCTCTCCATTGTATTTAAAGAAATAAATAATGAAGAATCTGCATGAATGTATGTATGTTTCTCGCACTATGAAAAAACAACTGTACCTAGAGACATCAAATTTTGAATAACGTAGTCCTCCACTCGAATATTGGCATCTGGAAGCCGAAAATTAGAATTCGTTTTATATTCTATTTCATATTTTGTAAACTTTTATCGAATTTTTATTAACAAATTCAACGATTTCAAAGCGAGCAATAACAACACTGTAGTACGAAAAAAACATTATCTCCAGCGCTTGAGACTGTGTATCGGAAATTCTATGGATATGTTCTTTTTAAATATTTTGTGACACTGCTGTTGAATTGAATTTTATGGTTTAAGTGCGAAGAACATTATATTTAATAAATAAAGGTAACACACAAAACGTTAAAGAAACGCCCCTTTGGGCGTTATGTAAAATCTGAAAGCTTTCAGTTAAAAAAAAAAAAATATTATTATTATTGTTATTTTAGTTTCCTGTGGCGGGCACTTGCCTATAACGGCACTCTTAACGCAAGAAACCACTTCTTGTTATTCAAAATTTGGCCATTTTATAATGGAGGCACCTAAAAAACGGCCACAGTTACCTTCTATGAAGGGACAGACAATTTTTACATCCATTACTTCTCCGAGATTCAAACCCGAACCCTTGAATATCGCAGTGAGGCTCCTAATTCGCCTGAGAGGCCCCATGCAGTCAGCTCGTTCGCCTGGAATCGAAGCCAGGTCAGAACTACCTGTGTTCAGAGACTTTACTGCTCGGCCGCTGATGGGCCGACATGTTTCATGAAAGGAAGCAATAAATCACTCGCATTTCATTGAAACTTAACAAATATTTCAACCAAATTTCTGTAAAACATGTTCATTTTGTTCTTAAGATTAATTGCAATATCGCTCTTATATTTATTTAACTAGAATATAGCTTTTGAAATACATCTTATTGATTGTTAAAATTGCCTATAACATGTAAGTTATAAGGAATGCTTCTCTGTAACTAACGACTGACAAAGTTAAATTCAAAACGAGTGCTATGGGCGTCTGTAAATATTTTATTCATCAAGAGAAATTATAGAGCGACAATCTCTTGAGTTAAGCGACCACTTCATATTATAACGTCCGCATCTGAATAGTAAATTTAAAAAATACGGATTTAATTGCTCATAAGTTTTCTAGAGAGAAATTTTTCCTGTTTTTTTTTTTTTTTTTTTTTTTTTTTTACGTACTCCAATCCATTTTATATCCTTTGACTTACCAAAGCGCCTCTCGTTCGCTACTTAAACAACCATAAGTCTTTTGAAATCAAAGCAGGAATATTTTATGTAATATCATTCAATATTTCTTGGTGAAAAGGGAAAAAATATATCCCATTACTTTTCCTTTAAATTAAACCCTATTTTAACAGATTCCTCTTTTTCTGTCCGAACGAGCATTTCGAATTTACTAAGATATAACTTCAAATTTCATTAATTGCTAATAAGTACATTGAAGCACATCCTTGAGATCTTCATTACAGCATGATTAACCACAAATAGAAACGGAATACATGCCACAAATATAAATTTTCTTTTCCCACCGCTTGAACTTCATTCACAAGTTTTCATGCAAGAAAAATAATTTTTGCCAAATGTTCTGAAGCCATCATAGTGGATTGAAGGATTCATTTTTTTAAACTGATTGGTTTGTAGTTAGTCATTTATTAAATCATTGAAAAATGCAATGTTAGATTTTACTGCTATAATAATTCGTTATTTTTACATTTGATATTGTATTTCTTCCCTTTTTCGTCATGTTTTAAATACATTGTATTAGTTAACATTTTATCAATTACACTGTTTGCTAACTAATAATTCTCAAACAAATGCAGCATCCATTTGCAATTTTCAAAATTAGTTATTTAACACAATACACGAATTATGTTCTCATATATATAATATAAAAGAATACGATGGCTTTGCTTTTCGCGAACACGCAACCTTTAATTAACTTTCTGCAATTTCTGATCTTCCCCATAGACCAGTACCATCTAGAATTTGTTATTATTTGTTATTACGTAACCGTTACTATAAATAACGAATGCGCGCCATTTTGCGTCAGAAGCTTTCCTCTCTCTGTGCGTTTAGGGTCTACGCTACTGCGCTTGCTCTCTTTGTTAGAATAAGTTATGACACATTAAAGTTTAAATATACTCTTATTTAGTAACGAATAAATGATCTGAGTGATAATTGAATAAAAGCTATGGAATAAAGATGTAACATTAAAAACTAAATCAACTTGCCTCTTCATTTGGATTATCCTTACCACTTTGTAAAAACCATGCCTGAACTTTGATGCCGAAATATCACACACATATATACTAGGTTATAGCTAAAGTTCGAGAGTCGTTAATGTACACATTACCTAGCTGAGAGAGTTAGGCTCTAGCCGCCAGTCTGCCGTAGATACGTTTGCTTATTGCTGCTTCAAGTGGTTTAATTGCATTTATTTGCTGCCACTAGCTTCGAAGGAGATTTAAGTTACGGGATCTCGCTGAGCCCTGTAGTCTAGTTCTATCGTTTGTTAATATCTTCAAATTTCGCTACTGGATTTTCCGTTACCGCCCAAGCAGAGGCGACGTTTGTTAGCGCCGAGTTGACGCATTATAAATTTTCAAAGATTTAATAAAGGGTACTTTAATCCTTCACTTGTGTAGTTTCCTGCTACTCAAGTTTTCATACAAAAATTTATCTACTGGACTCTACAGGTTAATAAACAAAACGAAATCTTATAAAAATAAGAAGCAATGGAAGAAAGTTTCGTTTTGGCATTTTCCGTCGATTGCATTGTTTCACTTTTCAAATTGTTGCCACCAAATATTATCGCCCTGTATTATATTTAAAGAAATTAAATAATGAGGAATCTGTATGAATGTATGAGCATGTGGAAGACCTAATTTAAAATTGAAATTTGTTTTATTATCGATTTCATGTTTTATAACACTTCAACGAATTTTTGAAACGATTTCAAAGCGAACAATAGCAACACTGAAAAAAAAAAAAAAATCCAGCGCGCGAGACTGTATCGAAAGTTCTAAAGATATGCTCATTTTAAAATTATTTTGTGATATTGCTGCTGAATTGAATTGAATTTTATGACTTAAGTACGAAGAACATGATATTTAATAAATAAAGGTAACACACAAAATGTTAAAAAAACGCTCCTTTGGACGTAATTTAAAATCTGAAACCTTTCAGATTTTTTTTCTTTATTCAGGAAATATTTTTCATTTAAATATGCCTTTTATCTGAAAACATACTGTCATAAAATAATACGCCAAAACAGGAAATTGCTTTATATTCAGACAGGTTATACTTTAAAAGTAGATGGTTCTTTGAATCTCGTTATCTTCCTTTTATTATTTATTCGGTAAACTATACAAAATCCTTTTTTGGTTACTCATTCGTATTATGCAACTACTGCTATGAATTTTTGCAGAGCATTGGTTAATAAAGATAATTTATAAATTTTGGAAGGATGATACTCCAGTAAAAAAGGAATTTAAATCTAAAACTAGAGTAATGGTGCAATAGAAATACGAAGTTAAGAGAGATAATAAAATATAATTTATAGTAAGTATGGAAACGTTCTGACTAATTATTTTATGCTGCTTACAGCCTTAGAAAATTTAAAGGCAAGAAAAATATTACAAACAGAATTAAAATTATGCACGCTTTTCCTTTCATGGAGCAGTTTCATTTCTCCTTATTATGAAAAGCACTCAACCCAGTTAATAGCTGAAAAGAATTTTGAAATACTAAATATAAAATATTTAGGTGCACAAAGAATGTTAATTAAAATATATTACTGCTGAAGTAAGTGCCAAGGCAGTAATTAAAATCATGGAAAATCAAACAAGACGCATCACAGTAGAAAACTCTTCTCCGATGCAAGTAAATGAGATTTTAATTAATTTTTAATTCAAGCAGACATTGCGAAAATACAGTGCTTGCCCTCATTTTTTCCTTTCTGTTCATAAGACAAATGAAAGCATTCCTTTAAACTTGTATAGGAAATGCAGAAAATGTTTCCTTTCATTCCCTTTATGTTATTTCGTTCGCTTTTAATTATACCTTCTTTGTTTTTGATTTCTGCCATGTATTTTTCATTCCTTTCATTTTCACATTTTATTAAATGTTTATTTTATTTTATTTTATTTTATTTTTTATCCCGCGTTCTCGGTACAGTTTCTGTTTGCATGAGTTCGAATTTAAAGCAAATATATTTTCAGAGATAATAATTAAGTATTTCATAAATTTTAATAAAACAAATCATAATGTTAAACATCGAATAAGCAATTGAACACGTGAAAGATTTTGCGTTACTTAGTGGTGGTTTGTTTGGAATCTGCTTCAACCAATAACTATTAACTAAATACACTCTTTTGCAAAAACATAGAAGCACCATGAAAGAAGTGGTTGTTTTTGATGAAATTGAATATGTGTATAGCTCATACGAGTGTCCAAATTGGTATTTGGTGGAACCGCCTTTGGCCTGCAATGCATACTTGAATTCGTCGAGGCAAGGAATGGTAGAGGTTCTAATGTCATCTTGCGACACATTCTGCCAAGCATTCATCAGTTGTCGCTCCAAAACTGCGATATTTTGTGGTGCCCGAATCTGGCGGCCTACCATCTGGCTGCCCCAGGCATGTTCGATTGGTGAAATGTCCGGTGACCTTGCTGGAGAAGGAAGAGTAGCAACCGCACGGAAATAGTTCAGAGATATGTGAGCGGTATGTGGCCTGGCACTATCTTCTTGGAAAATGGGCCCAGGATGACGTGCCATGAAGGGTAATGCAACCGGCCGCAGGATGGTGTCAATATATCGTTGAGCTGGTCCGGAGGATTATTAAAGATGACCTGCTGTAATAAGAAATAGCGCCCCACACCATCTCACGAGGGTTTATGGCTGTATGCCTTTGAAGCGGGATTCATCGCTGAACACTATACGATGCCAGTCTGATGGCAGCTATGATGATCGGCTGCGACATCACTTCAGACGACTCCGCTGATGTTGAGGAGTCAAAAGCAAACGTCTTAAAGGCCTCTGTGAGCGTAACGTTGCCTCTGAGAGGCGCCGTGAAATGATGGACGGTACCACGGGAGGTGTAGGCGTGGCTGTAGTGCGCTGAATAGTCGACAATGGTACGGTTGGGGCGGTTCGGGCTTGACGAACAACTATCCTATCTTGCTTTGCATTTGTGCTCCTTGGCCTTCCAGAGCCTTCATTTCGTCGGCAATTTCCTTGTAGCAACCATTGATTCCAACATTTTTGCACAACAGTGTCTGTACGCTACAGGTGGCGGCCTATTGCTCGGTGTGACCACCCAGCTTCACGCAACCCTAAAAATGCGACCACGTTCGAAGTCGTTTAGTTGTCTGTAAGGTTTTCGATATAGTCGTAATGGCATCTTTAGTTGCTTCTTTACGGAATTAAATCAAGATGTTTTGAGTACCAAATTTCCTCATGATCGCAAAAGTCCTCCATGGTGGTTCGATTTTTGCAAAAGAGTATACTGTAAATGAATATCAAAATAGCGAAGGTTTTGCTGCAATTAACGGCTAATTCCTTAACTAATTTGTTGTCGAACGGACTTTCCTTTTTATAGCAATGAAATATTGGAATATCTCGTTTGTATTCTATATGTATTCGATTTATCAGATGCCTATAGGTTTTCAAAGTAACTATTTAAATAAAGAACCTAAGCATTCGGCGAAATTAATTTCAAGTTCGTAACGAAATTATAAACTTGTTTCCTATTTTTAACATTTTAAAAATGTGTGTATTAATTTGTGTGTGACGCCAAAGAAGTTATTTTAACCAAAAAAAAAAAAAAAAATTCCAATGAAAAATGGGCTGGGGGAATAAGCAGATACAGCGCTTACAGTCTGTTTGAGTTCCTTATGCTTTCGTCTGCCGGAAGAGGTCTAATGCTGAAATGAGCTGTTACTGGCATAGAAGCACATTCGTCGATCTCGTTGTTGAAGGGAACTGTAATAGACAGAATAAGAATATTGTTATCGAAGAGAAGGTAACAGACAATTTTATGTTAAGTAACTTTCAAATTCAGAAGTCAAACAACAAAAATCAGCGTTATGTTTTCAAATTTTCGTAGGGCTAGTCTCGATGGTCCTGTGAAAACTGAGAATGGACTGAGGATAATGGTTCAGTAAAACCATCGAAACTAGTCCTGTGAAAATTGGAAAAAATAACGCTGGTTTTTTTTGTTTGACTTCTAAATTAACACTTGTTCGGCGTGTTATTGTAGCTTAACTCTAAATTTGCTCATAAATTTGTATATGCATTAAAAGACTTTCTTACGGTTACGATCAATTATACTGTTTAATACAGAGGCTATTCGCACATTTTTAGACGATTTTCACTGTATTTACAGATATATTTCAAGTAAACGTTTTGTGCTTTAAATGTTTTGTTTGATAACTCTTGTTCTTCACGATACTTCTGTATCGTAACCTCCAAAACAATAAAGATTTTTGTAGTATCAGAAGAGGTATTTTATCCGAATCCTCTTGAACAGTTTTCCAAAATGCAAAGTGAGTTGTAGATTGATGTTTAGACAATCCGTTTCTTAAAAGTTCAAAAGCGTAAAACTCCATAGATGATACATTAGAGAATTTAGTAGGGATATGATAGAAGGGAGTCTTGATACCAGTTTTTTGTTCCATTTTGTCCAAGAAATTAATTGTATATTTTGACGTGTGGCTGCTTGCTTTGTTTTGATGCAGTTTTTACTGATTCATGGCAGTATGGGTAAAGAGATGATATTTCATACTTGAAAATCGGGTCTAACATATGTTCCTGATAATATGTTGAGTTGATATTAACTTTTTTCCCCACTCTATATTTTTATTTTGCCGTTACATATAAAAACAGCAACAATCATAAACCCCTTTGAAAAAACGTTCATTAGATTCTTTGAACCATGATTTAAGACTTTTTCTCCTCCTTAATGATAATAAATGGATCTCCTTTTATTGTAGTCATTTAAATGCACCTAAGATTCATCTATTCTAACAACATTATTCCATTTTTATCCGGAAATATGTTTCTCGTGAAGAATTCTGTAGCGCGTTCGGCGATATGTCGAGGAGAAAGACGATACACATTGTTTTTTATTTCTTTTTTAAGATTCAAATCAGCATTAATCGCTTTGATTATTGTTGACACTGAGCATTTTAATGGTTTTGTACTTGTCCTTTGACTTGCGGATTTTCTTTCAACATCAAAGATCATTCCTTTGCAACATTCGAAACATTCAAGTTTTCGTTGGATTTGTATTTGGAACAATCTTTCCACTTGGAAAAAAAAAAAAAAAAAAAAAAAAAAAACTTAAAAAAACTTTGACGTTTTTTACCTTTCTTGTCAGTATTGCCTATCATAGTTTTAGATATAGAAAAACCATGGCTTTAACAGCGTTGCTTAATTACTAGATATGAATAACTTTCTTCCGAAAGAGAACAGACATAGCCTTCCATCCATTGCTTCTTTCGAAGCGCCGTTTTGTATAAAAACAGAAATGTCAAGTAGCAAACGATACATTATATTTTCAAAAATATAGTTGCAGCTCAAACAAAAATTCCAATCTGACGCCCTTTTTTTATAGTGAAGCAAAATCGTGTAAAATATGTGTGAACAGCCCCTGTAAATTAGAAGCATTTAAGAACTTTTTTCTGGAACTGATTATATTTCCTGTTTGTAATGATTCCTGAATTATTTTCCGGCGCAAAGAAGGAAGGGTATAGATATAATATAACATATCCTTCTACTTTGTGCTAGAAATATAGATATATTTTAAAATAAATCCAGGATACAGATATATTTTTAAAATCAATCCTTCACAAATCTAGCCATTTCAATTATTATGTAAAGTGCAACAGCAGGTTTATATTTAATATCTCAATGTAAGATTTTATTCTATAATTCAAACTTATCAATATGTTTAATTCGCCCTTGTTGTTGGTTTGTGGTCATTTATGTGTTACATTCGAAATTTTACAAATTCTATCATCAACTTTGCATTTCTAGTGAAGTGTAAAGATTAAAGTGCCGATTAAAGCTACAAAATTATACAGTTTTATGAAAAGTAGAAAATAAATCGTTTATACATATATTTCTGTGCTTTTATGAAATCAAAGTGGGCTTGCTAACCATAAGAGCTGTAGTTTTTTTTATCCCCTTGAGCCAGAATTCCTATATTCTGAGTCATATCATCTTCTATTCCAAGTCTTCTTGAGATCCAGAAATGTACATCATTGTTAAACCTAAAACAGTTTGTATAGTTAGTAAACAGATTATCAATTCGCATAGGTAAATAAGCAAACTACGTCTTATAGATTTCTTCTCAAAACTAAAATGTAAGGATCAAATCAAAAGTTCAATGGCTCGAACTGCAACAACGGAAATTTAACAATTTTGTTCGTAGATTAATCATCAATTAATAAAGTTATTGTACTGACTGCTACTATAGTAACTATACAAAATCCAAAGTATTATATTTATAAAAATTAAAAAAAATTGGGGCAGCCCCAAGATTTAAATAACTTTATTCAGTTATAATGAATTAGGTTTTAATAGTAAAGGAATACTTCGAAAATTGGCGGTAGTTTGCTTCAGTTCGATATCTTAGTTCGATTTTTACAAGCTTTTACATGTAAATAGTAATCACATGCAGAATAAATCAAGCGCAGTGTCTCATAAATGTTGGTACATACTTTTAAAGGAAGGTAGGATTGAGAATTACATAGCAACCCATCAAAAGGATTGAGAATTACATAGCAACCCATAACTGCAAACATTATCGTACGCCACTAGGTGGTACTGTTCACGAGGGCGCTGGAAGGGAAATACCTGATTTTTCATCATTCGAGCAGTAGTTTAAAAGTATGTACCAACATTTCTTAAGCGTAAGCAATACGAAGAGGGAAATAACAGACTTGCAGTGTATGGGTTGGTGGATAGTAATTCCCGAGCGACTCAATGAATGTATCCAGAACAATTACCACAGAGAGATGTACCGGACCACCGTTTGTTTTCTAATGCACATCGCAAGTAGATTGAGTATGGGTATTTAAGAGGTAGTAGACAGAATGAGGGCAGACCATGGGTGACTTGTAAGCCCTCCATGGAACATAAAGCATTGGATGCTGTAGAGAGGAACTGAAGTACCAGAAAACATGCCGTTTCTGCAGCCGAAGGAGAATTACGGGAGAACGTACATCATGTTTTGCAATTTGAATTGTTATACCATATCGTCTCCAAAGGGAATAACTGCTTCCTACAGCCAAATCTCCCACAATATTTCTAAGATGCATGCCCAACAATATGTCATTTCCTATGTTATGTTTAGTTTACTGAGGAAGCGCATTTCACACAAGATGGGGTATTTAACCACCATAATTCCTTTTTAAGAGCTCACGCGAATCCTCACTGAGTTAGACCACATGATACCCAACATCGCATTACAGTGAATTTTGAGGCTGGTTTGGTCAACGACTGCTTAGTCGGACTTTACCTGTTGCCATCACCTGTTTATTTAGCAAATTACCTTATCTTTTGAAACAGGTTCTGCCAGGGTTATTTCACTCTGTGCCACAAATGTGAGATGCAACATATGGTTTCAACATGACGGAACGTCTTATCATTATGGAAGATGTTTTTGGAGACATTTGATTGTGTTGTTTAAAGATGGATTCGCCGTGCCGGACTGGTGCCTGACTCCCATGCTCTACAGATTTGAGCTGCCTATATTATTTTCTTCGGGAAGCACCTAAAGCTGTTGTGTATCAAGCACCTGCTGAGTCTAAAATAGATCTGGTTGCAAGAATCATGCACGTTTCTGCAGATGTCTAAGAAAAATAGATGTTTTTGACTGTGTCGGCTACTTCATGGTCTGTTGGTGTAAAGCATGCATTGCTTGTAATGCTGAAAACTTTGAACATCTTTTGTGACATTTTGAAATTTTGTCATCTACTACAATGGACGTAATATTTATGAGAAATAAATACTTACGGTATTCTCCGTCTTGAGTCCCTACATTTCTTATACCTCTGGTACAACTTTCCAGCAATGGGTTGTTATGCTACTCTCGGTCCTTCTATGTGCCAGCCTGTTCTTAAAATCTGTACTAATATTTGTGAGACACCCTGCATAAATAGTAGAGAAGACCCTCCTGCTTTGGAAGGAGTTACTAATTCTCATTTTAAAGATAAATTAAAATACTTCCAAATTACTAGTTTATTAAAAACATTAGCTAGTTTGAATTATTTCTTGTATTCTCATAGTTTGCCTTGCGTATTCAGACTGAATGTAATTAGCTAGTTCGAAACATAAGCAAGTCATTTAGACGTGACAGAATACAAGTCTTTTTATTGTTTTATTGTTCGGACATTATGAAAAACCCGTTTCTAAACAACGACTTCTAATTCCGTAGATTCAATTAAAACAGCTTACAGATGCAACCCTTGTCCGAGAGAGACATGTATGATTAACTGCAAAATGGATAAGAATGTCTGATTGGTCTGAATTCTTGAAATAGAGAATATCGTAGCATCTTCTACTGTGTTGAGACATAATGGAGACCTCAGATCAATGTTATCAATAATAGAGGGCGATGTAACTGTATTGTGGGATTCTGCTATGTCTATAAGCTTATCTCATCGCTTTAGCCTGAAACAAAGACAAATTCTCAGAAAAGTTAAAAATAACTCATTTTATTTAACTCTTAAATGAACAGAAAGCGCTACTTGGAATGCGGAAAAAAATCCACTGCTTGAGGGGAATTAAGTTAACATAAAGTTAGATTCAAATGAAGGTAACTAGTCTGAGACCACACACACACATTGAACTATTTAAGTTGGCTCTAGGCAGTTAATTAACAGCACATATTTTAAAGTCAGGTAGCAAGTTATTAAAGCTAGAAGGATTTTCGTAGAGCTGGGCGCTGGTAAGTAATATCAAAGTGAGGCTGCCAGAAGATCTAACTCTAAAACTTTGAAATCTTCGGCTTAAATATACAACAATCAATTTGCATTCTGTTGAGGACTAAGTATTGGAATTGAAGTAAAGGTTCAGCTCCTAATAATTGGTTAGTTAACATAAAATACTGCAACTTTTCCCACCAGAATTTAAACAAGGCCCAAACAAATGTCTTAATGACCTTGGATAAGATTTTAAATTCTAAAATCTAAAAGCATGTGTCAATTGTTACAAAAACTCATTTAATATTAAATTCAAATTCTACAGTGTTTCGCTTAACATTGTTCGAATCCATCATTGAGTTCAGCTATTACTCAGCGATCTTGGAACTTTGCCTTAAACCTTCGACTTATTCCTTTTCTTTTCTTTCTTCTTGGCCCCACACTCTGCAGCTTTTCTTCCGATGCAGACTTAAACCTGAGCAATTAATAAATGGCAGTCTGGGCTATTAAAATCACCAATTAATAAATAACTCTTTTTTTTATTTAACTCTTAAATCAACAGAACTCTACTTGTGAGATTGACGAGCGTCACTACTTGCGGGTATTTAAATTAATACAAGATAAAGTTAGATTCAGATGTAATCTGAGACTACACACATAACAAGCTATTTAAGTTGGGTCAAGGTAAGGGGTAGCAGCGCATATTTTAAACGTCGACTAGCAAGATGCTAAAGCCGGAATAACTTTGGCAGAGATGGCGATTGTAAGTAATAGCAAGGCTAGGTTGCCAGAGCTCTAAAATATTCAAACTACTGGCTTAAATAATCAACTACTTTACATTCTGGTGTGGTCTACGAAAAGAAGCAGTTAAAGTAAACATTCAGTTCATAATAACTGGTTAATATACACAAAATCCTATACCATATGTCACATAAAAAATAATCTGATGATTATAAGAGATCCGTATTCATCACAGACAGATCCACAGGCTAGATGTCGAGTAAGAGTTAGGTTCTAGCTGCTGTATGTCTTTCAAGGTGGAGAGAGTAAAAGTATATGCTACTATAACGTGCTTCAAAAAGATCTTAGCGGCAGAGCTTATACGTGCGTTGAAAGTTGCGTTTTTTAAGTGGACTCTAATGTGTTGGAAAATATAAACTCATTAATTGAAGTATACACGCAATATTTTGAATTTTTATCAAAATCATTTTGTAAGTTTAGTAAGTGAAACATTCACATTAAAGAAGATAATTCTCTCACTTATACTTGAGAGTTATTTAAAATATATGTTGATATTTAAGTTGCAAAGCTTCCAGCTGGTACCTGGCGCATGGTACTCAAAATGTGCGCATTAGAAACTAACCGATCCCTTTCTCATATACCCCAAGTTGACGGGTGGAACAGTATCTTCAAAAGCAGGAACAGATATTAATATGTTAGACTTCTAATCTTAAATCTGATTTAAGACACATGGACTCTTCTTTTCTAGTCGTCATATTATATAACGTGAATATTTATATATGCTTTAAAGAAATAATGCTTGTTCCTTTTTACTGAGATGATTAATTTCATCATAAAACTGTGCCGAATATTCTTACCGGTGTTACATTACCGTAAGGTATGAATACATTTTATAATGAGTTATTTTGCAGTTTAGATTTTCGTGTCTTGTTTTCGGGTAATTCTCGCTAGCTAGTTTTTCGATTAAAATATTTCACATATAAAATGATTTTACATTGCTTTAAAATTTATAATATGTCTCAAGGATTTCATCAAAATCCTTCAGATAAGTTTTAATTTACCATGATTTACATAATCGCGTTTTGCTTATTAGTTTATAAAAATCAGTGCATATACTCGTGCACAATTTATAGTGTGTTTATTCAATACCAGTTCATGCTGTATAAGTTTTACTAACACTTCTGAAATACACTGGTTATCATAAATTAAGGAAAAATCACAAAAATAGCGATAACTCCCTCGAAAATAAGCCAAACCGTGTAAAATTTGAATATGTTGCCAAGTAAGAGTAGCTGAGTAAAACTTCAATATGCAAATTAGTGGTGCTGCACTCGGAATACGTCATATGCGAGGAGCCTAAAAGTCCATGTTTGAGAGCAAGCCCACATATTTCACTGTGATAGTGACATCAGAATTCTGAGATAGCCAATTCGTAACAATGATCTCCAGGCATCATTTGCTTGCAGAACTACGACAGAAAGTCATTGGGAGACTAGAGGCAGGACAAAGTCAAACAGAAATGGCCAGGTGGCTAAATGTGAGTCCTTCTGCGGTTCATAGACTTTGGAGGCAATTTCAAATCACAGATTCGGCACCAAGGAGGTTCAGCCAAGGATGGCCATCTGCTACGACGAGCGCCGATGAGCGATATTTGACATTATGTGCACTCAGGAATAGAACCGCTACTCCGACTCTTCTTAGATCCTCCCTTGCTGCAGCCACCGGAAGGTTGGTGTCAACGTCTACTGTGCTTAGAAGGCTTCACGAAGGTGGTCTGTATGCGAGGCGAACAACCATTTGCATGCTGCTCAAGTCACGCCATAGCTTGTTCTCCTAGATATGGCCAGTAATAGCGAACCACCTGATAGGGGCAAAATTCCTTGGCATGCTACTTTCAGCGATAATGATTCTACTTATTCAAATTATTCAGGAAAATCGACTACATCCAAAGATATGCCTGTAATTGCTTCAGATAACAAGGCGCTTCAAAGTATAATTGCTACTCTAATTTCTACTAAGAAAAGTAAATCTCGGAAAAAAGAAAACCGCAGGAAGTCCTAAGAAAATGGTAGATAATACTAAGAAAATCAAAACCTCCCCTTCAAATTTTGCAGCAGTAGTTAACAAATACAGAAAAGGTTTTCCTAATTTAACAGAAGCTATCTCGTAAGAATATCTTAATACTCAGCTTCCGACTAACTTAAAAGATCTCGCACTCAAATTAGAAAACGAAATCGCCGATAAATTTAAACTGTATTGAGTCTATGAAGACATTTACCTCCCTACCAGCGATAGAAATACGTTCAAAGTTACAAGAAGAAATTCAACAAAATCAGTTATTTTAGCAAGCATTCAGAACACTCCGCAGCTCTCAAATTCTAAAACAGATTATAAAGCAATAAATAAGAACGATTGGCAAACTCCAAAGAAAACAGCGAAAAATACAGAGTCTACCCCACCACCAGATATTCCGCAAAATAACAGATTTCAAACTCTTAACGAAAATAACGAAGCTATGAAAGTTACAGATGAAACGCATACGACAACAACACAGAATAACCCATAGTTATAGTAATAACAATAATAGAAACTAAAAGGAAAATTACCCCATTAGTCATTCCGGAAAATGATGTTGATTAACCTAAAATAGAAAAATGCTCAGAGGAATATGTAAAAACGAATTTGAAGTTACAATCAAAGCCAGACAGATTTTCCTTTATACTACCACCGAAGCCGATTATAAAGCTACAGTTGACAAATTCCAGAAAGCACAGATTAATTTTCATACTATCAAATTTCCTCAGCCTCTTCAATTAAAGTTAAGAATATCCCGAGATCCTACACCGAGCAAGCAATTCACGCAGACTTAGAAGGCAGAAACTTACCTATAATTAAAGTAAAGCAATTCACGAAAAAAACAGAAGACCAAATTATCCGTTTACCTATATTTTTCTTTGAACTAAAATGAAATTCTGCAGGAGAGAAAATTTATCAATTAAACAATATGTTCGGATTGAATATCACAATAGAAAAATATCAGCCCAGAAAACGCCCAATTCAATGTTTCAATTGCCAGGAGTTCAGGCACTCCCAAAATAACTGCTTTAGAAAGGTCAGATGCTGTAAGTACGGAAAAAATCACAGATCCAATACCTGTAATTTAAAACCAGATGAAAAACAACTTGCATTTACTGCCACGAAAATCACGTTTCTTCTTATCGTGGTTGTAAGGTATACAGAAAAAGATTTAATCATTTAGAGAAGATAGAAAAACCACAAAAAATTCCACTAAAGATGATTTCCCCGAATTCATTCAAGCTTCAGCCCAAACTAATAAAAAAAATGCCTAAAAAACTTTACAGTGACAAAATTAAGCAGAAAAACCCGCAGGAAAATTTAGGAGAAATCATTAACATTTTCAAAGATCAGAAAACCGTTTATCTCATGAAATCAATAACCACAATAGCTGAGAGAATTAAATCAGCTAAATCAAATATGCAGAAAATTTTGTCTAGCTTTTCTAGCCATCGAGATTATTTTGTGAAATCAATAACCACAATAGCTGAGAGAATTAAATCAGCTAAATCAAATATGCAGAAAATTTTGTCTAGCTTTTCTATCCATCGAGATTATTTTGAACTTTGCAGATCAAGATTAATTCGCAGCTGCTCTCAATAGCCGAGCATAGCCGAGCGGCAGAAATCCTCAAAAGGCAGATCTCATGGTAGGTTCGGTCCTCAGCCACGCTCACTACAATTTTTGCCAAAAGATGGCGCCACGTTTACTTCTCTTCTAGAGACTGTACTAGGTGCAAAAAGTACGTTCCATCTTACTGGATTCAACTCATCATTAGAGATACCCTATTTATATATATTGGTAAAAGCCGCACTAAACCGATTGCCTCTTAATTGCGTTACGACATAGACATAGACTGTGTATCGGAAATTCTAATGATATTTTGTGATATTGCTGTTGCATTGAATTTTATGGTTCAAGGGCGAAGAACATGATATTTAATAAATAAAGGTAGCTTTGGTCTTAATATAAAATCTGAAAGATTTCAGATTTTTATTTATTTTTCAAATGTTTATTTGCCACAGAAACATAACTATACGTTCTTCCTTCTTATGCGGAGGTAATTTGGCAGAAAATCGTTTAATCGTTTGCAATAGACAGCAGGTGAAAGTTTATACGGCCTACTCAAGACTAAACTGCTTCTACCAATATAAACGACTTCATAAAAATTTAATAAATATTGTTCCTTAAACAGATAAATTTAGCCAAAATAATCTTACATTAGCATCAGATTTTTATAGCATAGCTCTATATACATTTCGAAGAAATCTGATACATGTCAATACAGTTTCTTATACTATCCGAGATTGGATTTTTACTCAATTTTATGCCTTGTACAGTCATTAGGTTGAATCATTTCAAGAACATGAAAAATGTGTAGTACCCTCGCCGTGTTTCCAACCTCCTGATTAAGGTTTAAATAACCGTAGATTTATGATTTTTTGAAAAACTGAGGAAGCATTTTCGAAAAAATTATTGAAATTAATTTGTAGCATAATATACCAAAAAAGTGATAATTGGTTTGCTCCTTCAGAAGTCTATAACGTCGAAATAAAGTCTGCTTTTAAATCGGTAAAAATATGCACATCTAATTATATCAGGCGATGCAGAACTGTTTTGTTGATTTTCTAAATTTTAAATGTGCCAAATTTCACTGCAAAATACATGCCTGACGATCCAAATCTCTATAGTAGATGAATTATGTATTATCTTTAAGTATTTAGCAGCTAACTTTAATTGATATCATTCTTTAAAATGCACAAAATTAACTGTCCTTCTGCAAAGGAATCCGGTGTTAAGTTTAGCATACCTTCCTTATAAATTTCTAGATTTCTTTCGTATTCTGTGAATTGTTTTTGATTATGATGTAAATTAAAGTAAAAATCTTTTCAATGAATAATTTTTACATCATTGTAGTAATTTAAAATAAGTTTGAAATTTTTATCCCACAGTCAAAAGTACTTAAAATTAGCATTTTTGCGTTTGCTACTTCTTTAAGAAACTTGTCTTCTTTAACAAATATTGCAAAGAAAATTTCATAAACACTTACTTCATGAGAACAATGTAAAGTCCGTAGATGACCATCATGATGACAGATTCGTACCATGTGACTTCGCTGTCGAATATGATCTGCAGAATTAAACTCCAATTAATATTTGTAGCTGAAAAAATGCACGTTATGAGTAGTATAATTTTATATTTATTTATAACTAATTTTAGTTATTAAATAATTCTTATTTTGCAAACACGTATTCTCATTTTATCCAAAGGAAACCTGTATGGGTTAGTTTAATTTAGATTGATTGGTTAATTGATTAAGCAAAACATACAATGGCTGTTTGCCTAAGGGATAAGATACTGTTGTAGGGAACCTTGGGTACTTTGATATTTTGGTTGCATATTCTGGTTTACAGCTGGAATTAATTCGGCTCTTACCAGTGCTTATCACGGAATCCCATGAGGGGCCACACACATAATGGCTCATCAAATTGTTCCACCATAAAGGTGTATACCAGGGGTTCTCAACCGGTAGTACCCAAGAGAAAAATAGGTGGTACGCAAAGAAGCAAGGCTTTTTTAACGATTAAATTCAAAAATAAAAACCCCAACATCTTGATTGGGTTTTTTCTCTAATACCCGTAATTTATGTAATCTGAGCTTTCTTCAAAGTCAACAGCCGCTTAAAGACTTTAGCAAGAGGCGAACGATCTATCTGCATGGCAGTTTCCGTGGTTCTTCCATGTTGTAAGTTTCACAAATATTCTTTTAGCCGTAGACATAACACAATTTGCAATAAATGATGTTTTTAAAAACAGTGATTTAAATGGATGTTGTATTTAGTAGGAAAAAAAAAGAAGTTCGTATGAAAAAAGTAATAGTATCTTATTAATTCAATTAGAGTTTACAGATTTATTATCATGTCAGCACTTTATGCGCCATTTACGGCCTCATATTGCTCCATTTTCAATGAGAATAATTTTTTAGTTCGTTTTGCTGTCTCTAACAGTAGGTATTTTGTCTTCTTGTTGCTTTGCATTCCTTAGTTTTAATAACGCTGTCTTCCAACAGAACATGGCCACTTGGAAGCCCGAATTTCGAATTTGTTTTATTATCTATTTCAGATTTTGAAAAGCTTTAACGAATTTTTGATTAACAAACTCAAAGATTTCAAAGCGAGCAATGGCAACACTGCACGGAAAAAAATTTAATCTCCAGAGCGCGAGATTGTGTAACGAAAATTCTAATGGTATGCTGTTTTGCTGTTTTTAAATATTTTGTGATATTGCTACTGAATTGAATTTTATGTGTTTTAGTGCGATAAAGGTAAAACACCAAACGTTAAAACACGCCCTTTTGGGCGTAATATAAAATGAAAGCATTCAGATTTTCTTTCTTTCTTTTTAGCCCAAAGGGCGTTAGCCCAGAAGAGCTATTAACTTCATTTTGGCATTTGGCGTTGAAAACTTAAATGTCCGTTTCACTTTTCAGATTGTTGCCACCAAATATTATCGTCCTGTGTTATATTTAAAGAAATTAAATAATGAAGAACCTGCATAAAGTATGTATGTTTCTCGCATTGTGATAAAACAACGGTCCCTAGAGCCATCAAATTTTGAATAACTAATCCTCCATCGAATAGGGGCATCTAGAAACCCTAATTTGGAATTTGTTTTATTACCGATATCACATTTTCTAACACTTTAACGAATTTTTGATTAACAAACGCAAACGATTTTTAAAGCGAGTAATGGCAACTCTGTACGGGAAAAAAAGTATATCTTCATCGCGGGAGACTGAATATCGGAAATTTTAAAGATATGCTCTTTTAATTATTTTGCAATATTGCTGTTGAATTGAATTTTATGGTTTAAGTGCGAAGAACGTGATATTTAATAAATAAAGATAACACATAAAATGTTAAAGAAAAACCCTTTGGGCGTAATATAAAGTCTAAAAGCTTTCAGATAGTCTTTTTTTTAATATTTCTCTTCAGAAATTGGAAAATAATCATTGTGGTATCAAGGTTTTCAACTTTTGTTTAGATGGTATGAGTTAGTCTAAAGGTTGAGAACCGCTGGTGTATACCTTAAGATAAAATACAATAAAAAAAAAATCTGAAAAGTTTCAGATTTTAAATTACGTCCAAAGGGGCGTTTTTTAACATTTTGTGTGTTACCTTTCTTTATTAAATATCATGTTTCTCGCACTTAAACCATAAGATCCAGTGCAACAGCAATATCGCAAAATAGTTTTAAAACGAGCATATCTTTAGAATTTCCGATACAGAGACTCACGCGCTGGAGATAAAAATGTTTTTTCTGCACAACGTTGCCATTGCTCGCTTTGAAATCCTTGAGTTTGTTAATCAAAAATTCGTCAAAGTTTTAAAAAATAGGAAATCGATCATAAAACAAATTTCAAATTTCAAATTTGGTCTTCCACATGCTCATATTCGTTGGAGGATTACGTTATTCAAAATTCGATGACTCTGTGTACCTTTATTTTATGACAATGTGAGAAATATACATACATTTACGCAGATTTTCATTATTTAATTTCTTCAAATATAATGCAGGACTCTAACATTTTATGGCAACAGTTTGAAAAGTGAACCGACATTTATCCGTCCGACGCAAAATGCCAAAACGAAAGTAATAGTCCTTCGGGACTCAAGTCCCTTTGGACTAAAAATAAGAAAACGTTGAGATGCATTGTCTCTGAAATCTCACTGGCGGGTGAGGATGTGATGACAAAAGGCTAGCATTGTCTTATTAGGGTTGTGGCGGCAGTCCTGTGACTGCTGAAAGTTTTTAAGACTAAAATTTTCAATAAAATTAATACGAAATTTACACATGTTGACCTTGTCTCTGATGTTTAGTTTAGTTTACTTTAGTTTAGTGACGGAGGACGTGGGCACCATTGCGCTATCTAAGAGAAAAGCTGCAAATGTTCTATTATTCCTGTCTTCTTCAAGTATTTCGTAAGCGACAATATCTGCAAGGTTTTCGGACGTGATCTGCATAGCTTTATCATAAGATTTAGCATTTATTATGTACATAAAATCAGAAATAAGTTTCACTTTCAGGTCAGCATGGAGATTTTTGTTTCTAACGTAGTACAGAGCTCCGGTGATTATCCTGAGAATTTTGTTTTGAAATTTTTATAGGGAATAGATGTCACTTTCGCTGGCGCTTGAGCAGATAGACGAAGCGTATGTAAAAATAGGCCTGATAGCTGATGTGTAAATTTATGCCTTTTACGATATAGTGACAGAGGAGCTCATCCTTTAAAAGGGGATATAATCTCACAACGCCTTGCTGCGCACTCGTTTGATGCGAGACCATGTGAATGAATGATTTAATGTGATTCCAAGGTAGACAGCTTGGGTGACTTTTAGAACTTGATATCCAAAGACGGTGACGTCTTTGGTACGAAATTTTCTGATAAGTAAGACTTGCGACTTCTCTGGGTGAACGCGGATCTTCCATTTAGCGCACCACTCCTCGGTAACAGGGAGGTTTTCTTGTAACTTGGCAAGAGCGTGGTTTGGCCGACGAGACTTTATCAGGAGTGCCGTGTCATCTGCTATGCAGATGAGCAAGGCGTTGTGATCATTGCTGAAGTCCGGGAAATCATTTACTTATAAAATGTGCAAAATAGGACTGATAACCCTTCCATGGGGAACATCGCTAAGGATGTTTTTGGCCCTTGAGATGATGTTTCCTTGCCGGACAGAGATAGAACGATTTTGCAAAAAAGAGCGGAGTACGAGAATGGTTTCGCGAAGGAATTCCATTTGAATGAGCTTGTAAATAAAACCTGTATGCAAGACGCGGTCGAAGGCTTTGGCCACATCTAGTATCAGGATGGCAGTACTCATTTTATTGTGCAACACGCTTCCGATGAATTCTGTGATTGTCACAAATTGCATTGCTGTGGATAGTCCCTTGCGGAATCCATGCTGTTTTGAAGTTATTACGCTGAGGTAATCCTTAATGCGATTATAGATGATTCTTTATAGGATTTTACTGAGAGCAGACAGTAGGCTTACGGGTCGGTAGCTGGCAGGGTTATCAGGTGGTTTTTCAGGTTTTAGAATTAGGACAATAAATGCGTGTTTCCTTGTATTGGGAAAATACGAATTTTGTAGGCAGGCATATTGGGATGCTGGTTATATTAGTAATAAGACTGTCAGGTACATTTCTCAGCATTTTTTTATTAATATTATCAATTCCAGTGCTTTCTTCTGATTTAGCGAACTAATAATACTTTTAATTTCCAGTGGTGAGGCAAATTTGGGAGTATTGGGAGGAGCCGGCGACATAATCCACTTTTCTAAAAATTCGGCAATTTCATTCTCCAATTCCTGATTAGACGGTTGAGTTTGAACTGTTCGAAAGGCCATTGGCAAAAAAGATCAGCTTTCTCAGAGTCTGAGTACACCAATCCTTGAGGGGCTGATTATGGATTCAGAATTCTTCAAGTTTTTAATGATTTTCCATAGAGAATTGGGGTCTAAGTTAATATTAGAGATATTGGTGTTCCAGGTGGCAGAACTTTGGAAACGAAACTGACTTCTATTTATGTTACACATTATGAAATCATGAAAACTTCAGATTTTAATTTCGAAGTGAACAATTTAAGATTACAGAAGTTCAGTCGATTTCTAGAAAAAATTGGTATCCCGCAAGAAGCAAACAGGGTTGCAGTGCCATTTAATTAAAAAGTGGAGAAACTATTAAATCTGAAGGGAAGAATAACAGGGAAAAATTTTAATTACAAAGTTGGAAGCATCTGTTTGCTTACAGTCAACATACAGAAATATATTGTAATAGTAATGTATTTTATGTCAGGAGGTGTAAGCCGTTTTCACTGACACGAGCAGATTATATGAAAATTTCTATAATATTTGATAATTTTGGTAGCAGACGTTGAAAATAAATTTTCAAGACCCTTTTTTTTTTTTAACTCAGAGAGCTGTTAATTCATACATACAGCAAGCCTACGCTGACAGAAGCTCTAATTTAAACATTCCAAACTTTCAGCTTCAATACACAATCAAATGATTTGCATTCAAGTGAGGACAACGAAAGGGAAAAGTTTTAATAGAGTTTTAAATCATAATAATATGTTAATTAACATAAATTACTCATATTCATTACGGCAAAGCTTTCGAGGGTATGAAGTCTTACGTGTAATATTTTCTTTCAAACTATTAGTACTCAGTAGGTTTTGAAATTTGATTCGAAATGGTGGAAGAAATGTAAAATAACAATAAATATGTAAAGTGATTAAGTGGAAAAAATATTTCTACATAGGTATACTATATAAATAATTCTACATAGAAAAGCTATGAAATTACTTAGTTTATTTTATTTTATTAGAAAAATCAAATTTATGTAGACAACTTTTGGCTTTAATGCTATGGTTCTTGATTACATTTTTTCATAATTAAGAATAACAGAGTGATGAATATTAATTTAAGTAATTTTTGATATTAAAAAATCTGAGACCACTCAGTGAACACTCACTCAGAAGGACACAATTACAAAAGAAATTACAGCACTTACGTTGACCGCTGGCTGGAGTTTCGGCTACGGTCGCCAATCGCCAGTCGCTACTACGGTATTCTAAAGGAAGCCGTTACCCATTATTGGTGTTAAACCGCTGTAGTTGGCCGGTCGACAGGATAATACGTAAATACCGAAATGGTAAATTAAAAATATTTTAAGTATACAAGTTCTAGTGAGGCCAATGGAAGCCATGATACATTGATAAAATTCTTTGTGAACTCTATTTCCACAATTTGAACAAACTAGTTTCATGAAGTTTCTTCATACGAAACACGAATACGGTTCCAGGACCCTCAGATAGGGAAAACGATGTTCCAAAACGGCATCCCTCTCTACAAACAATTACTGTTTAAAATATTACTATATATATTTAGTATAATCTATAAAAGTTAATCACTCAAAATGTAAGGGCCTTTAAGAGGATTTCCACCAACTGATATGCCTATTTATATCGCGATTTTATAATTTTTCTATAGCTTATATGTCAGTAGTAAAATAAATCATGCATAAAAACATTATATTTCACGGAATGAATCAATCTGTTTTTATGTTTCTAAGAAAGCTGAATGCACAATTTAATATCTGAGTTAAGAAAAGTACAATAAGTTAATAGATCATAACAAAAGCGTGAGTATGTCTAGCTGTTTTAAAGGAATATCCTGATGAAGAAGTTTCTGAAGGAAACTGGGTCGTGTTACCGTTACACATGAAGAAAGCCATGAAAGTTATGTTTAACCCTTTCCAGCACGCTACCTTTTAAAATCAAAGTTTTGATTTAAAAAAAAAAAAAAAAAAAAAAAAAAAAAAGGTAAGCAGTCTAATTAGGCCTAGAGGAGTACACAAATAAAATTTTGTGAACATAGCACTTATCGTTTTAATTCTGTGGGTGTGCCCAAAGTGGTACACTGATTGAATAGAGCTTCGAAAGGAGTGCTGAAACGAGCATTGTTGGCAATGAACTGACCGATGAGATGCGGAGAAGCAAAGAATACAGACTCTCAGTTGTCCTAGATTATCGTTGAGGCCAGTCTGAGCACACCTAGGGTTCGCCGTTTGACTTTAGGCAAGATTTCAAGGTAAAAATTTAAAACTAACATAGAATAAGGAGATTAGCATACAGCCAAAAAAATAACATAGTAATTTCTTTTCAAATAATTCCTTTTATACCCTAAAAATATCTGGAAGATTTCTTTGAAAAATGAGGGTTTTAAAAACTAAACATGGCTAAAATATATGGACTGGTTTGTGTTGAGCTGCCACCTACTATAAATAAAGAAAGTTCAGCGTAACCTATAGTAACCTATAAATCCTTTTTCATTCAATTTTTCTTTGCGTACAGAAGGAAATTTTTAGATGTGTCCAGAGCGGACACACTGTGCCGCAAAGGATTAATTCAACTTGAGAATACTAATTCATTTACTGAGAATCTAACTTTCAAGGAATTATCAATATCGAACGCGCTTTTATACTCGGCTTCTGACGGATAAAATTATAAGAATAGAAAAGAAGAAGCTATAGTGTGGCATACTTACGCCAATGAGAATTATGACTGTAACTGAATAGAAGAGGGAATCTCGAAATAGTGGCCACCAAGTCAATTCTACTACCTGTAAAGAAATTATATTTTTATAACCGTGTGGTGTATTGCACCAATTTATTTCATGAAATTTTTGCAGACAACATAAATGATATAGGGAATTCTGTACAATGGTGATCGTCAACTTACTTTCACTACTAGTTTCAAGATAATGCATCGCACATACAAAAGCTGTTCGCACATTTTTAGACAATTTTCATTTTATTTACAGAAATATTTTCCCTAAAACATTTGTGTTTTAATGTTCTATTTGATAACCCGTATTCTTTGCTATCCTTCTAAATTGTAATTTATTAGATAATGTAGACATTTGTTGTAACGGGAGAGGCATTTTACCCGATTCCTCTTGAACAGCCCTCCAAAGTTCAAGAAGGGCGGTAAGGTCGACGTTCGGACAATTCGATTTTTAAAAGTCCAAAAGCGCAAAAAATCCATGGGTGATACATTAGAAAGTTTAGTAGGATATAAGAGAAAGGTATGGACTTGATACCGTTTTTTGTTGCATTTTTTTAAGAAATTAATAGTAGATTTTGATGTGTGGTTGCTTGCTTTGTCTTGATGAAGTTCTACTGATTGATGACACTATGGGTGACGAGAAGTAAATTCATTTTTGAAAATTGGCTGTAAGATACGTTCCTGATAATATGTGGATTAGATCTTAAATATTTTTTCCATTCTCTTTATCTTTAATTTGTCGTTATATGGAAAACCAGAAACAATCATAAATCTCTTTGAAAAACTTTTAGATTTTTTTAACCATACTTTAAGATTATTTTCTCTTCTTTATTGACAATAAATAGATCTCTTTTTATTGCAGCAATTTAAACAGACCGAAGATTCATCTAAAGTAACAACACTTTTCCATTTTTGTCGGCATAATTGTTTCCCATAAAAAATTCGGCAGCGCGTTTCTGCGTTCGGCTCTATGTCGTGGAAAATGACGACGCCCATTATATTCTTTCGTCTTTGCAAGATAAAAGTCAGCATTAATCACTTAGTTGACACTGAATATTTTAATGATTTTGCAACTGTCCTTTGACTTGGCGGATTTTCGTTTAACGTTAAAGATCTTACCTTTGCAAATTCGAGACATTCTGTGTTTTTCTTGTATAAGTATTTAATACAATTTTTATACTTGAAGTGAAACTCTTACGTTTTTCTTCTTTCTTGTTGACAATATTA
Organism: Stegodyphus dumicola; assembly: GCF_044657685.1. Taxonomy (NCBI): domain Eukaryota; kingdom Metazoa; phylum Arthropoda; class Arachnida; order Araneae; family Eresidae; genus Stegodyphus; species Stegodyphus dumicola. Next base: position 46,735,519 of record NC_140776.1, read on the forward strand.
CCTACCTTAGCTTTAGATATAAAGAAATTTGATGTGTACATCACATGACTTCCTTGTACGGATCATTAAATTATACGCATTTTTTCTTGCATTTCATTTAAACTTATTGGATTCAATTAATTCTACTAGGTCGATAGCGCATAAACCACAATAGAATAAATGCACTCTTTAAAATTCACTATATTTGTTTAACACAGTGACACTCTAGTGCTAAGTTCACTTAACAGCGTTATATTTCGTTGATATTATAACTATGTGTATATATATGTCTTATCATTTAGTAAGAGGCAATAGGCTATTAACAGCCTTTACTGATATATTATACTTGACTTTTAAATGCGTGAAGAATCGAATAAGTTGTATCCAATAATATGGAAGTACTTGCGCACATGCTGTCCTAGAACTCAGAGATTACTAGCGACGGAGGCTCCTGTGCCGCCGTCCATAGAAGAGGTAAACTTTGAACAAATGAGGCGTTCGTGTAGCGCCATCTATTAGAAGAGATGAAAAGCATTTTAGTTGACTGGAGCTCTGGTGGCACCATCTCTTGCAGGATATATTGTAAGGCATTTTTAAAATTTCATAAATATTCTTCTTCTGATAAGCAATAATTGGCATGAAGTAAAATGATGAAAAACACAATTTGCAGTTCATATTATAACTCAGAATGCACAAAATTTATATCATTTGAAGAATTATATCTAATCGTTGCCACATGTTCTATTCAAATGCTATAATAAATCTCGAACGATGTATAAAAGAAATTAAGCAAACAAAACAAAAAAGAAACAGTTTTTCACAGACGATTCAGTATTTCTTATTTAATTAATTCACTTCGCGACAAGGCAAAAATACATAAAAACTCAATATATCTATATTAAAAATTTTGAAGTAAATCCTTATTTCCTCGAAAAATTCCAGAAAGGATTAAGTATGATTTAATTCGCAATAATAAATGAAGGCGTTATCTTTGTTGTTACGAAGCTTTGTCTCTCTAGATTGGCAAAAAATCTACTATTCTGATGTTTCAAATGTAAACAAATATGTCCGCCATGTTATTTAAAAATTAGGCTTAATCGCACTTAAACAGCTTCTAAATTGTTGATAATTCTACAAATATTACTTGCAGATTTCCTAAAGACGTAAAAACCTTAACGGGATAATAACCTTAACGGGAAGATAAGAGCAACATAATTCTATCATTTTTAAAGCAAAAAAATGCACAATTTACAAACATATAAGAGTAAAGAAACTGAGATTACTGAGCCGTGAGTATATTTATATACGTTTGGTGCGGCCGATTGTAACCAAAATACGAGGTACACATTTACATGCTATAGCAGTTCTATATACAAAATTTCAACATTCTGAGGCTACTGAATGTTGAGTTATGCGAGATACATACGTACGTACAGACACCACGAAAAATTCTTTTTAGAAATCATTTTAAAGCAGTTTTATAATTTTTTTTGGAGGAAAAGAGTCTTTTATTCTGTCCTTATGTACAGATGTCACGCAAAAACATCGTTAAATTGAATTTGATAGCCGTCAAAATGGCTATTTTCGTTGAAATATGCTGCCTGAAACTTTTCGCAATTACAATACTTCCTTTTTAGTGCTTACAAGGAAGTAAAAATGGTTTTCGCAGTTTTTTTAATTATTAGATACGAATAATTTTCATCGGGAAGAGCACAATCATAGCCTTACATCCATTGCTTCTTTTAAAAGCGCCATTTTGCCTGAAAACAAAACTATCAAGTAGCACACGATTATTTATACTTTCAAAAATATAGTTGCAGTTTAAAAAATTCCAACTAGACTGTTTTTTGAATAACAAAGCAAAATTGTCTAAACAATGTGCGAAACGCCTAGGTAGATATCTTGGAATGGCAACTTTTAAACGGATGACGGAGATGATAAACGCCTTAGTAAAGTAACCTGGTGTGACGTAATGATGCCACAAATTTAAAATTAACTATAAAACATGAGAAGGAATTTTAAGCTATTGAAAATTACACCTGACTTACAATTCCATTTATATTCTAGCTCTTTTCTTCAAAACATGAATAATTTAAGATTTTGAATGAGCTATTTATGTTTTGCAGTAAACTGAAAGTCGTATGTTTTCCCCCAAGCATAATTATGTTTTAACGTTTTATGCTAAACTTGCAGAAAATAAATATACATATTTTATTACCCTAGTGTCGTTAGTATGCATCTTAGTGTTCGTCAAGTCATGAGAAAAATTACTGTAAAGAATGAAATGCCATTCAAAATAACCTCTTCCATGCATGACCCTCAAGACTGGTAATGGTATGAATGGATATTTAAATTTACGCATTGCGCACTATAACAATAATTCAGAAATTGCAAAGTAACGTATTAAAATACAGAACTGAGAAAATAATTAAACAAGCAGCGTATATTAAAACAGAATATAATTATAAGAAAATCGTTTGACCATATGTTTATGGTGAAATAAAGTTAAATAATGCATAACTAACGTTTCGTTTACTGAATGTAGGTCAGTGAATCAGCGTCAGCATATTGAATTTTGTTATTCAAAATCTTTCCAACGAGATAAATTGTCAATTAATTTTCACTGACAAAGAAATTTAGGATTTGCATTTAGCATTATCCTAATTCTACACCACAAAAAGAATTCAGAAATTCTTCCTGCATTTCGTTGTTGTAGTCTTGTGTATGAATTTCATGAAAGAATGGCTGCCAGAGATCTCAAGGAGGTTAGACTTCTAGTTCCACCCTAGGTTTAAGGAAATGCACATCGGAGGGGGGTGGCGAGGGTCTCCCACCTCTCTTCCCTACCACCGATTCCGACGAAAAGACATTCGGCTTCTCCATATATTTAGAGTGTCTCCATGCCGCAAATACACTATACATTTGCAAATATCCATGCCTTTTCCGAGATTCGAACCGCCCCTCCGGTACCGCAGTAAGTTTCTCTACCGACTATAACGTCTGGGCGGCTTTCCTGCATGTATAATTTTAATAAGCTCTCATTCAATAAAGCTATTTTACTTCAGTGAGTACAGTAAGTCAAATACAGTTGGAAATTCACAAGATTATATTTTGAAAATATGATTTATCAGTCTCAATGTTCGTGTATTAATTAACTGAAATTATGAAGCACTTTTATGCCGGATTTTTAAAACTTAATATAATATATACACGAATAAATAAGTAGTTTTATAAAGATCAATTAACTTATGTTAAATCGAAATTTACGAAATATTTTCCCCATAAAGGCCGCAGATGCACACACCTCTCACTACGCTTCTTGGCAGGCCATCTACTGTGTTTACATAACAAGGCGGATCATAAGAATCATATTGCTGGAATTTCTGATGAAAAATGTTTGAATCACTGTGTAACATGCTTGTCACTACTTATTACTCTGACAGCATGATTAATTTTTCCCCTACATTTCTTCTTTTCTTAAGTTTGGAAGGATGTTAACGTAGTCCCTAACTTATATCACATGAATTTGGCATGCATAGCAGCTAAGTGGATAAAATCATTGAACGCTGGTAGTTCGATATGGGTTCCAGTATCTGTGAAAGGGTTGGCTGAAAAGGAGGTAGTTTTCTCCATGAGAAATGTAAATACGAGATGATTTTTCTACAAAATCCTCCATGAAAATATCTCTTCTCTTAGGTAAAACATTTTTTGCTGATAACATTATTGAAATCTTCATTAATTTTATGTGAATAAAATTGATGAATTGAAGTAAATATCCGCTTATATACATTTATTGTATGAAGTCTATATCTGATTATACAAGGGAATGTTCTCTTTAAAATTATACGTTTTAAATTATAGTAGGAAGGCATTCTGAATTAATGCAAAATTTAGTCCCTTTATTCAGCACAAAATCAATCGAAACTAAATAAATAATAACTTATTAGCCCAAAGGGGCGTTAGCCCAGAAGGGCTATTATTCTAAAAATGGAATTTTGCGTCGAATCACTAAAAGCGTTGAATCGTTTTTCAAATTGTTAACACAAAGCATTATCACCCTATATTATATTTATAGAAATTAAATAATAAAGAATCTCCATGAACGTATGTATGTTTCTCGCACTGTGAAAAAACAACGGTACTTAGAGCCATCAAATTTTGAATAATGTAGCCCTGCACCCATATATGAGTACCTGGTTATATTTATGAGTATATATTTTTTATTGTCTATTTCACATTTTGTAAAACTTTAACGAATTTTTTATTAAAAAAATCAAAGATTTCAGAGTAATCAGTGGCAACACTGCACGGAATAAAACATTTTATCTCCAGTACACGAGAGTGCCTAGCAAAAATTCTAAAGATATGCTGTTTTTAAATATTTTTAGCCCAAATGCTCTCAAAATGTGTTTAAATGACAAAACAGTCACTTTGGGCATAATACAAAATCTGAAAGCTTTCAGATTTTTTTTAATTAATTTTTATCCAATAGCCGGATACTTGCTAATTAAGAGTTTGCATGGAATGGGAGAACTTATCATTCTCATCAGCCAAAGCACTGCTCAGGATGCAGCACAAGGAATGACCGTTATAACGGAGTAGATAATTATATATATTCCTTCCTTCTCCGAGATTCGAACCTTTGTAGAGCGATACAGCAGCTAGCTTCACTACCACTGCAGGATAAATAGGTATATTAAAACTGAATCGCATTTTCAGTAGTATATTTTAAGGCAGGAAACATAAGTAGTAATCTCTTAATACTTACTGCCAAAAAATTTTATTATGTTAATAACTTTTATATCACATACTTTGTGTTGTATACTTGGGAAAAAATCACTTTTGAAATAGGAATTTTTCATACTAATTGTTAAATGCAAAATCTTGAGTTTAGATGTAGGACAGCATTACTCTTAATACTGGTATTATCGCAAATTACGTAAATCGACAGAAAGTTTGTAATATTCAGAGAATTGTAACGAAAACTCGCATTAAAATTTTGTGATGTTTAAAGAATCCTACAATCCAAATTTTTTGGATTGGATTGGATTATTTAATTATGGCAAAGCGCACGAGGGCCATCTGCCTAAAAGGAGGGATGCCTTCGTGAAGGACTTTCTAAGGAAAATTGGCTCGTATACACGTTACACATGGGAAAACCACGAAAACGCCAGTGCAGCCAGCCCGTTCGCGGAATTCAAACCTCGGGCCAGTGTTCAGCGTCTTGACTGCTCGAACGCTGGTGGGTCTCCAAATTTCTTGAAGAAGCAGTATTTTAGACATACAAGCGAAAGCTCTGACATTTTTTGTTATCATAAATCTATGTATGCAACAGGTGATGAAAATATCTTCTACAACATAAATATATTATCAATCTACACCCAACATAAACGCTAATTAACTCAAAACTGGGTTTCTTTTGATGAAAATCTCGGGATGATCTAAGAGAAATACTTTCGTTGCAGAAAAATAAGTGACGCTCGTACTAATATTTCTTAAATGTTAGTTAAAACGTACGTGCCCATTTGTTCTATTACCAGTTACTGAGTGTAAGATGAAATACGAGCAATCTATGTGGCACTCGTATTTTTATGTGATTGATTCGCGAAAATGTAACAGCGAAAAATATTTAAACACTTTGGATACGTCTGATAGGAAATCAATCGATGCTATAACAATACCTAAAATTAGAATGGATAACCGAATTAAAGCTGTTACACTGATTTCATTTATTCTTACTAATTATAGTAGGAATAAAATAAATGGCCAAAGTATTAGAGATTTTTAACATTGATCTGTCTGTAAATGAGACACTGTGATGAAACCGCTAAGAATTGCTTACACAAGGCATGCTCATATTGAGAAAAATTGGACAAATCCTCCGTGAAGGATAAAGGTCTGTTAGTGAGTAACGGTCCACGATTCACGAAAAGAAGTCTTATTACTGCGTTAGAGTGAAAACTCTTAAGACGATATATTCGATTTGTGAATAGGGAATGGTTGTTGCAAAAAGAATCGGTTGTAACATATCTAAAAGGACAGATGTTCTAGATTATTCTCATGCAACAATATTTTGAGGCAAAGGAGCAACTTTGTGTTTGATGTAGATTTCGAGCAAACAAGTACAGATTCCTCTTCACTAGGAAAGAAATTCTGGAAATAAGTGAAGGGCCAAAGGCATATTTATACCAAAAGCAAAGAAGTAAAGCAAATTTCTTCTGTGTACCTGCCAAACTTCTATGTCAAACACAAAGTTGCTGCTTTGCCTAATTTTGTGTTTTACTTTGGGGTGTTTCTCTTCTTTCCTGAGTATTTAGGTTCTTTTTCAGAGAATGACAGATAAGGAACAAAGTCTTCAGGCAGTAAAGACAATTCTGGTCAGAAAATGCTAGTGAACAAAAGAGCTGAAAGGCGGTTAGCACGAAAGGTCTGCAGCAACAGCACACAACTCTTCAAACGGTGGCTAAGGAATTACGATGTGCATAACATAATCTGGTGCACAGTGAATCCCTCAATTTGTCTCGAAACAGATTTCAGTACCACTGATTACGTCAATATCATTACGAATTACTACGTTTCATTACAACTGCAGTGTTCCTTGGTGCAGATGCTCATATTCAGGAAAATAATAAAGCACCACTACACAGTGCACGATTGGTCTCAAGTTGCTTTAAACTTTTTTTTTTAGGTTGCAGAATCATTCGGTGTTTTCAAACCAAAAACTATAAAAATTGTGTAATTTCCACGCTGGGATTCGAACTTCGAACGTTTCGATGCTAGCTTGATGTGCTTTCTAATAACAGCATGATGGCACGCGGTAATAAGTAAGAAAAATTTTTAAAGTCTCAAATTGATAAATTTAAATTGCTTCCACAACCAGCTAAGTTCTTTAATTTCTTGATTACTTTCAGGATGAACAGAAAGGTACTATCTTTAAAACTTTGAAAGTCTCACCAGTCTGAAAGATACTGTCATTGTGACAGCGTGGTCTAATATTTCTCAGGAACAAAATATCCATATTCAGAAGAATGCGGGCTGTGGTCGAAGCTATAGTAAATCAATGTGTTATTAGGACGTATGTTAAATATTTTGCCACTCAGTGCAAACAATTCACATATTTCAGTTCTCAGTTTAAATAATAGAATTATTAAAAGACTCTAAATTGGTACCTTGTTTATAGTGTGATATTGTTATAGGAAATTCGAATTCAAAATTTATGTGTTTTGTTATCTGAGTTACGGATTACATGCGGTTCAAAATCCAGATTGTAATATTCAAATCACAGTACAAATTGTTTTTCCCCACTCTCAGTTTTAAAAACGTTTTATATCAAGTGAGTTTAGGTAAAGCTTAGTTACTCTTAGTCACAAAAGTAAGTATGCAGAGTGTATGTGATGATGTCGAATGAAAAAAACAGACCTACAATATTAGAGTTTTCAAATTAACGATTTATTTCGATTACAGGAAAATCGAGCTTAACAATAAAATGAAAAGTAATTAAAAATACAAATATTTAATTAGCAAGATGAGCTTAACTTAAAATAGGATGTGATTTACATCATAAAAGTAAATATGCAAACAAAACCAAAGACATTAATATTGCAAATTTTACAATTTTTCAAAAAAATTAGTAATTTGTTGGATAGCCTATGGCCTTCATAACACCTCTCATTCTAAATGGCACTGATTTTACTAAATTTTGAGTGACAGAAGATGGTATTTTCTGCCACTTCTCCAAAAGAGCTTTTTTTTAGATTATTCTTAGTTTTGTTCTCTTACTTTCTAATTTGGAGATCGAGATAATCCCACAAGTGTTCAATGGGATTAAGATCAGGTGACTGCGGTGGGGTTTTTAGCTGTTTTCGCACGTGATATAGCAGCCATTCCCGAACAACCCGAGCAGTATGTTTGGGATCATTATCTTATTGGAAAGTGGAGGATCGATAGAGTCCCAATTCAGAAGCACTTTGGCTTAGATTATTCTTTAAAATATTGAAATAGCTATATTGATTCATTGTTCCGCCGATTATAACTAAATTTCCTACTCCAGTTGCTGCCATGCAACCCCAAACCATAATCAAACCAGTTTACAATGTTTTACAGTTCCTCTCATGTTCTTTGGTTCTACAGCTGCATTTGCTTTCCTCCAAACATTTTGGTGTCCATCTGACCCGTGGATGTTGAATTCACTTTCATCTGAAAAAATCATGGAATTCCAAAAATTTGTGTCCTGCTTTACATTTTATTTTGCAAAATATATTCTCTTTTTGCGATTCACTTTGCTAAAATAATGGTTTTCTTAGCATATTTCGACCATGGTATCCTGCCTTCCGTAACACACGGCGAATTGTTTCAGGATTGCATGATTTCACAAAATTGTTTTTCACATCAGTTGTCAATTTTGGTGCGCTAATCGTCGGATTTTTTTTTTCACATTTCCAACAATAATTCGCCTTTCTCGATCCGTCAAAATGGGCGATCGTTCTGTTCTTGGCTTGTTTAGCGCATTTCCCTCAGCCTGGAACATTTCAATGATTTTTTTGCACTGTTGCAGGACTTTTGCCTATGATTTTAGCGATTTGTCTTTGGGACTTGCTTTCCTTATAGAGCTTATTATTGCATCCTTTAGATCTTTTGATGATTCTTTTCCACGTGGAGCCATTGGTGAATTGTTGATGTACTTAAAGCCCAAACTTACAAGCTTTGTAGCAGAACTTCTAAACTTATCACTGAAATACGAAAAATCACTCGAGAAGTTTCATTCAGCCTATTGAAAAGTAAAAACTTCAGAGTGCATATATACTTTTGCGATTTAAATTTCTACTGGTAGTTAATAAAATTACGCTTAAAGTTTTTTAAAATATAATGATTTGGTTTATCTCTCATTACTTTATGACTTGAATCAGAAGCTATAAACAACACTCTCCAAAATAATATTTTTCTTATATTTATTTGAGAACTAGAGCCTTTTTTCACTTAAGCTATGAGTTGCATACTTACTTTTGTGACTAAGTGTATATATTTGTTTCAAGGAATCTGTTTGAATTTCCAATATAAATTTTATAGGAAAATAGACAAGTTTGTTTGAGATCATCGCATTTCCGATTTTCTACAAAGCTTATAAGCTCTACAAGGCTAAGAAAAAGGTCTACCATTAGCCCGTGAAGAAATGTGAACACTAGTAAGTCTGCCTCAGGTTCTAATTAAGGCAAACGGGTTTACTTGGTAGGTGTTTCCGCAGTTTTCTCTTATGGGAACCAATAACACAAACCAGTTTCTCTTCTTTACGAAGATACTTGTCCTCGTAAACAGACAGCCTTTCTGTACTTTGGCGTGTTCGATTAGATGAATTGCTTATAAACCGTAATAAATTGTTTAGAATTTAGATAAATTGTTTATTGTTCGATTAGATAAATTATGTCTTATTTGTTGAAAACTCAAACATATTTGAACTCACCCGAGGGTCTAAATCTTCATGTAAAAGGTTAAAAACCATTCATGGTGTTCAGTCGCGCTTTATTTCAAACAGGATTGTGTTACATAGTTTAAAAGATGCGGATTATAAACCAGAGCAAAATTTTAGTAATCCATAAATTATATATTCTTTTCATTACATTTTCATAAATGTTCCTCTGTTGCAGGACATAAAACAACTTTGTATTTATAGAAAAACAAACAAAATATTTTTGATTTGAGAAGCGATCTGTTAACGAATGATTTTGTGAATGAGCAAAACATGAAAATTTTATTCTAAAGTTGGCTTTCAAAATTTCATAACACATCCTTATGCAAAACATTAGATTTTTAGTTAGTAAATTGAAAAAAAAAATATGTACGTACAATGAAGCAAATTTCTATGATAAGTTCAATGTATAATAATAATTTGCAGTTCAAATATAAAAAAATAATTTTCAGTTTAAGCTTTAGAAATAAGTAAAACTAATTCACATTCGACTGCTTAGGAGCATATAAAATTATTTATACATTTTTTGATGCCAAAAACAAAGATTGCACATTAGTGAACGTTTTTTAAACTATTATGAAACTTTAAATGTTAAATAAAAGAATGTTTTTATTACGATTTAGGGAAGACTACTATATCAGTCAAAATACTGATCGTGGAATATTTAAAAGATGAAGCATTTTAGTCTGAAAAGTCAGCAATACTAACGTGAGAAAATTGTATTAAATTTTAACTCTTTGGGATAAAATAAGAAATATTTCTAGTCACAAATTTTTCTTGGCAAAATCGCACAGTGCCGAATTATTCTAGTCATGAGATTGTGCTTGTTTATTGCGTGTTTAAATTAGGTTTTGTGTTGTTTATTACATGTAGGCAAGCAAGATTTGGAACAACATTTTATTAACCGTATAAGTCAGAATATTGTAGCAAATTCAAAATTTATATTAGTTATATATATATATATTCAAGTTTTATATAGGATGAGACTAGCTATATTCCAACATGTGAAAATGTTGTGATGGAATTATCATATCATGTATCAAAGAAAAAATGCATTATGTAGTATTTGGACGAACACAATAAATTCATCTCCGAATTTACTATAACATTTCCTGGAAAACGACAGAAACGTTGCAAAAATCACAGAAAAAAAACGAAATAAAAAGCATGCCAAAAAAATTTCAACATCTAAACTGAAGAAAGAAGAAGCTTGAAGTCTCTTCAATAAAAGTTCATTAGCTTTAAAGATAGTGCAATAAAAGTGTTCATATGCATAACAGCAAATATTCTAATGCTAACATTGTTAGTACGGAAAAAAAAGTATAAAAGGAAACCACGCAAGACGAAAGAGTTTTTTTGTAAACCAAGGCTCTGCCATTGAATACGACGAATGAATTGGAGGCTTTGATAAATATTATGAACAGTTGGCATACTTTCTGGTCGTGCGAATATGGGTTAAGTGTGTGAAAATATTCCATGTGTTTGGCATAGTACTGTATAATTTATATGTGTTATATAATGAAATCAACAATACGAATAAAAACGGCAGTTCTCGATCGAACATTTCTATGAAAAGCTAATATACTAGATTATATATCAATAGATGCCCTTCACGTACACAAATTAGGGCTAAGTCCAAAAGGTGGAAGCATTTTAAAAAACGCATTTATGCTATTAAGAAAAGAAAACCTATTAAAAGATTTTGTGTGCGTTTAAAAAAATAAAATTAGAAGGCCTTTGGCAGACTAAACAAAGCAGAAAATCATCCGCAAAAATGTTTGAAAAGTTCCAAATTGTTGAAAAATTTTAGCTGTGAGCCAACTTAAGAATTTCATTGATGTTTTTGGTGATTTTCATACGACAGTGAGTTACAAATATACTTTTGATTTTATGTTGACTTACAAAAATTAATATGTCTTATTTAAAATTAAATCATAACCATAAAGAAGAATTTTTTTTTTCCTCAGACTGTTAATATTATTTAGAAAATTATTCTTACATCCAGGAAACAGCTGGAAAAAGATAAGAAATAATTTTATGGAAAGTGTAAGTTGAAACTTCGTGAAAAATGTTACATTAAGCAAAAAAGCAGTCTATGAGAATCCAAAAAAAAAAAAAAAAAAATAAAAAAATAAATGTAAATAACGAAATAAATAAAATTAGGGAAAATAATTTGGGCTTAATTTTAAACTATTTTCCCTAGTTTGAGTCGTAAAATCGAAATATGAAAAAATACCGGTGTGTCATTTCAGAAAAGTCCGATTTTGTATTAAAATAAGCAAGTTAGAACAAAGCTATATATTGGAATATTTATGCTAAGTCTCGCTTTCGAACTATGAAAAACGAAGTTAAATTTTATCAATTGGCCCAGTACAACTGGAGATGGTGAGGAAGGTCACACTGGCTGGAGGAAATCTGAACATAGCTCTTTATTCAAATCATTTAATTTTCAGCAAGATAGTCAATTGCTTAAAAAAACGTATATTGCAGAAATCGGAGAAAACGTGTTGTTGGTATTCGTTGATGGTGATGTGAAATGCACAGTTTGTATTCCAAACATACTGAAGGTTTGTTTTGGTTTATTTGATTATGACAAAGCACGAAAGGGCTATCTGCCTAAGAGGAGGGATGTCTTCGTTGAGGGCTTTCGAAGAGTAACTGGCTGATATGTACGTTACACATGAGGAAATCCATAGAAACGCTAATGCAACTTGCCCATTCACCGGGTTTCAAACTCCGGACGGAACTATCAGTGTTCGGCGATTTTACCGCTCGGCCGCTGGTGGGCCATATTGAGGAACAACCTTTCAAAGAAATCGTTAAGTTAAAATGGATATTAATTTTATTCTTCGGTATGATACGATGTGAAAATATTAAGGCACATATGAAATATAACTACTAACTTTACTACTTTAAGAAACAACTCGAGAAACTATATAGACTCGGATATCAGTATTATTCCAAATGTGCGGTCTGAACTCGAACTTTATGTATAAAAGTACAAAAGATATTAGCAAAGATCATTTGAAATACACATTCTAAGAAAACTAAGAAAAACACCATTTAAAACTCGAAATTTAAAGAGTTCAGTGGACCGAGTTAGAGATAGAAATCGATGCAAATAAACTTGTAAATTTTCTTTTATTCGCTAAAAGTACCGCAAAGATTTTTATATTTTCCCCCTTTTTTTAATCCTATGTAGGAAACTATCTAAAATCTTGAATTTATTTTAAAGTATTTTTAGTTTTCCTCACTTTTAGACAAACGGATAAAAATTGATCGCACTCTGCTTGAACTCATTATTTACTTCGAAAGCTGGGAATATTAGCTTACTAAGGAAACTGTTTATACATAAAAAATTTTGAAGTCCCTGTGAATTAATTTAACGTCCTTCAGGTTTTCTGTAATCAAGAAAAAAAAAGTGTCCTCGAGTTCCGATTATTTAGCATTTTATAAACCAATTTAACTCCAAACATAACTTACCAAACGTTAAATTTCAAAATTATTAGAAATGCTTTTTTTGCTGAAAGTAATGGATCGTACTGCCTTTTATAATCAGCGCAATCCATTTCGGTCGACCGATGGGTATTTAAAGTTGGTGAAACAAATGGCAATTATTTACCTCGCAATAAAAAAAAACTTTCCTAAAAGATTTTCCGAGGAAAGTACTTGTTCGAATTGTCATTTTAGGAAAATTAGAAAAATACTCATGCAGTCAGCCCTTTCGCTAAAACTTGAAGCCAAACAATGAACTTTCCCAGATACGATTCTGGATGAGCTTAGACCTGCTCGGCTGGCTAAAGACACCGAAAACACTAGTAGTTTTCCTAATAAAACGGGTTAGCTATCCATGGTTCCTCTGCTTTTTCTCATGTGAATACTAGGAGATTTCCCTTGGTTTTTTTCAATTAGATTATGGAAAAACACTCGAGGGTTGCCTACTTAAGGGCAGGAATGTTTTCGTGGAGGGAAGGAATCTGGTTTATTCACGTTACAGATGTGGAAAGTCGCCAAACTCTCATGCAACCCGTTTCCTTCGATTTGAACCTGGATCCAACTACCTGTGTTCAGCGGTCGCTATTCGATAATATTATGGCTATTCGACTGTAGTTTTCGTTACAAAAATGTTTACGAAAGCATTAGAGAAATAGCCTTCATATCCTTTACGTAAATGAATAAGACTACTATCTTAAGAACTGTACAGCATAAAAAATTATTATGTAGCACACTGTATATCGAAATTAAGCTTTTCAATGACTACTAATGTAGCTCTGAGATAAAAATTATGAACTGACTGCACTGAGAAGTCGTGCAACTCTTATTTCTGAAGTTTGTATTAAAATGATTGCCTTTCAGTGAATCTAATTTAATAATCGGTGTTCGATATTCAATGAATGTTCAAATAATCCAATCACAAGTAATTAAGTTTCATTTGCTGCATTAGACAGGATTTCCATTACGAGGTGAACCGGTAAATTTACTACAGCAATTAAAGCTCATTTCAGAGGAAGGAAATTTTATACAGCATGAAAATTTAAGTAACAGTTCAGCTCTTTTCTTAAAGAAAATAGTTCGAAACTCAATACATTGTTTTCATAAACAGATGTCAAACAAAATCCGAAGAATATTAGTATATTGAAACTATTAACATTAAGGTGTTTTGTTTGTGTGATTATGGCAAAGCCTCGAGGGCTATCTGCCTGAAGGGAGGGATGCCTTTCGTGGAGGACTTTCCAAGGGAAACTGGCTCGTATACACGTTACACATGGGGAAAACCACGAAAACGCCCATGCAGCCAGCCCGTTCGCGGGATTCGAACCTCGGACCGAACTACCAGTGTTCAGCGACTTTACCGCTGGGCCGCTGGTGGGCTCTATTAACATTAAAAGTATATTTAGCAATCGGGAAAGTGGTTAGCAAGTCCGACTGCTGTATTTGAAGGGCCCGGCTTCGAATCTCGAGGAAAGCGTAGATATATTTGTCCGTCCCCTCATAAGATGCAAAGGGGGCCCACCTATTAGGTCTCCCTATAATAAAGCGGCCAGTGCTTTCGGCCTTAGCATTGGCCAAGTTGATGGCTTGGGCCAGCCCTTTAAAGAAAGAACATCTATAAATAAGAGTGACAATGTTTCGTTTCTTTCATTTAAACCATGGTATTGCTATATTTTTCCTTAATCCAAGGCATAATGTGGCTTCATATAGTTACTTCGGATACATATATACATTGTCCAGCTAACAGATGTCACCAGGCGTTTTCTCGTTAAAGTAACCAGCACGCTTCAATTCCAAAAAGATGACTTAATTGCCTAGTCCATAACGTAAAAATTTCAAGTGTCGCCAAATAGGTGACGGTCGCCTTTAGAAGAAAGTGCTTTCTCTTCTAGTTGCAAAATTCTTACATTAAAAAAATTCGAGTATCAAAAATCAACAATGATTTCAAATGTGAATAAAAATTAACATTTTTATGGAAGTTGTCCTGAGCTATAGGTACTACCCCTAATTAAAATTAACACTTCTCCCTCTCTCTCTCTCTCTCGCAGGCAGCTGCTACCTAGCATTTAAGCAAAAATGATTTAAAAATATACTTTTATGCTCCAAAGTTGTACAAAAATCGATATTGCAACAGAATTTAGTTCACATTTTAAAGCTATCAACGATGGAAAATAACATTCCATGTTATATTGTAGGCTTTCTGAAGCAGGTTTTCTAGTCAGTCGTTCTAAAAATATTATCGCTGTTACTGTTAAAAAACCAGAATTTGAATTCACTGAACAATGCTTAGTAATTTAAATTACTCGAAGATTTTTATAACTAGAAAATACGAGATTGAATCATTTTACGAGATCACAGATGAAATTCTGAATTTTAAAGTGAATAAGGCAGTGCAGACTAAAACTTTAAGGAACAGCTTTTAATTCAATATATCGGATGCAAACATAAAATAAGTGGATTGAATAATTTTGCTTCTACTGGATTTAGAACTAAACTCAAAGGAGAAATTGGTGCAGAAATATTAAGAATGCTAAATAAGAATTATAGCTAAACGCAATTTAAAAAAAATC
This sequence comes from Stegodyphus dumicola, assembly GCF_044657685.1. Taxonomy (NCBI): domain Eukaryota; kingdom Metazoa; phylum Arthropoda; class Arachnida; order Araneae; family Eresidae; genus Stegodyphus; species Stegodyphus dumicola. Next base: position 46,751,023 of record NC_140776.1, read on the forward strand.
GGTAGTTATGCAATTTTCGAATTAAACATACAGAGCAGATTGTTACAACAACACTTATTAAAATCAATTTTAAGTTATTAGTTTTCCAATTTAAGGAGCTAAGTCTATTTGACGAATTATTTTTCTACTTCACACAAAATAAGAAAAAGCGAGAACACGATAAACAGCAGTCGCTTAAAATACTTTTATCTATTTAATTTCTCTTTCGTAAACTAATCTGCTAAAAATGATTCCCGACGATTAAGTGCAAGCGTGAAATTAGTCTATTTATAAATAAAAATAGCAATATCAACTACATTTTCTGCAATGCAAAGTAATGATAAAAATTATGTATGAAATTAGGAACAAAGCATAATTTTGATTATTAAATATTTATTAGAAATACAACATTAATAAAGGTCACAAGTAAAAATATAAAAGCATAATGGCTATCGGATTAAACTTTTAGAATTTCACAAAGTCTCAGATGGTAAGATTAAAGTATTAGAAATGTTTCTTCACTCAAGTGAATATTCTTTACTGATAATAGAAACAATTTCTTCAAAAGCATCTTTCTTATCATAATTACACTCGCGACGAAACAAATAACAAAACAAATAATCTACTTCAGAAATCTTACGTGCATATTTCTTGTAGCCATCCTGCAAAGATTTCAACTCCTCTACTGCTTTTCCAGGAATATCGGATAAACAACTGGAATACTGCAAGTAGCTGTCATTAAAAGGAACTGAAATGCCTTCACCGGATTTTATAATAGTTCCTTCTATTACGTGCTTTTTCACAAGAGAGAACAGAGCTTCATCTGACCAGCGATCATCTCCATCAGAGATTTCTGACCTAAAACGCTTGGATCCAGTTTCTATAAGCACTAAAATCCAGCTGCCTTCAGCAATAGGGCCGTTGTCTCGCTTTCGACGACCAGCCTGTAGAACTTTCATATCTACTATGTTTTCTTTGCTTCCAAGTTTACTTTCATCGTTGGTTCTCTGCAGTAAATGTGAAGATATAACTTCGTACAAATAGCAATACCATTCAATAACTGTTTCTCGGCTTATACCTTTTTCACCGAAAGAACACTCCAAGACAGCAGTTTCGTAATCAAAACCTCGAGCAAAACAATATATCAACGCAAGTATTTTTCTAGGTGGAACCTTACAATTAAATCCAAACCAAGTTCCTTTGCTTCTTGGCACCGTTTCAATTTTACCGGATATATGTTTTTTCGCGCACTTGAATTCCCCTAGATTGGAACTCTTTTTGTCGACGGACATCCCATGTCCTTCAGAACAAATTTTTGTTGCGAGAATCAGGCCATGATCTTCGCACCACTTCAAACACGTTTCATCATCCTTAACAACTTCCAAGGCAAAACGGATGAAGCACCACGTTGGCATTCTATCTGGATCTCAACATCCACTATAGAATCAATTTTTTATGCACAACAAAGGCGATACACGACATCCACAGATCACTATTCCGACACTTCTTAATCTACAAACGTGTAGCTCTATTAAAGTATTATGCAAATTTTGAAAGCGGAAAACCATGAAAAAAAAAAAGCGCCCTCTTACGAAAAAGATTTTTATAACGTCAGCAAATATGTAAAATTTTGGAGTTCTGATTTTATATATTTAGAGGAAGTGCTGAAGTTTATATCGTATTTCCCTTTTTAAACCGTCCAATGTTGCCTGTTCATTAACAGCAGACAGATTGCGTTACATTTGGTTACTAATAGTACATATAAAATGTTATTATTTTGACTGACTGAATTATTTAGCAGATGATTATTGTAGACACATTTGCCACATTAATTTATAGCCAATATTTTCCAAAATTAATGCTACGTGTTTATCTTGAACGTATAAATGAAATTGCAAAATTGTTAAGGAATAATAATAAAAAAAATATTATACCCACAGAAAAGTTTTTATCGTCTTCGAATGTTTCTAATATTGACATAAGTCTCTTTATTTATGTGTAAATCGTTAAATACATGTAATTATAAGTAAAGAAGTTTTAGATACCACATCTAATTAATCAAAGTGATTAATCGAAAAATGTGTCAATGGCCATACCATGCTGAAAGTACCGGTTCTCGTCCATCACCGAAATCAAGCAGCATCGGACGAGGTCAGCACTTGGGAGGGTGACCACCTGGGAACACCACTTGCTCTCGAGATATTTTTGCCGCGCAACTGGTATAGTGGCTGATTGCAGTGCAGTATCGCTGATTTCAGTGCAGAATGGCTAGGGTTCGAATCCCGAGAAAATATGAATGTTTGTAAATGTATAGTGTCCGTGTGGCATGGGGGCACTCTGAATATGCGGCAAGCTGGCAATTCTCTCGAGAGGTTGTTGGTAGGGAAAGAGAGGTAGGAGTCCCTCGAACCCATCCTCCGGGGATCAGCATCTGCACACCAGTCAATAATGTTTTTGAGCCGACTGGTTGCATATTTATTATATGGAGACTGTTGTACCACATGGACTTATTTTTATCACTCGGCTGCCTGAGTTTCTGATTTCTAAGTAGATTGCAGTTAAATGCAAAATGGTCCGGGCTGCCTTTTTCACCACAATCACAAGATGGATTATCTTTAATCTTAAAGCGGTAGAGATAAGAAGGAAAGGGGTCGTAGCCTGTCAAAAAGAGTGGTATAGTAAGGCGGAATATGTCTGTCCAGAGAGACCCTAGATATGTACTTATATACTCTTCGTCCTGTGGCGCTTCTATTCCACTCGTATTGCCATTTAGTCATTAGTTGAGACGTAGTTTGTTGCTTGAGAAAAGAGACCGGTTTGAGAGCCGGTATTTCTGGGAGTGTGGTAGAACATGCCGCTTCTTTGGCAATATGGTCAGCCATTTCATTGCCATATATGCCCACATGTGCGGGGATCCAGTGCAGATGAGGCCTATTGCCTGAATGGAATACTTGTAGCAGCAGATGTCTAATATTATTCACTAATGGACTGCGTGAAGCAGTCCCTGCTGTTGCAGTTAAACGTGAAGCTGAGTCCGTATACATGTGATTAGAAGCTAGACGCGCTTCCGACAAATAAATTATAGCTGCTCTAATCTCTAGCAACTCTGCCTGAAAAAAACTGAGTTAAAAAGTACTCAGTTTCCTTTGCTACTGGTAATTAACTCTATTGTTTTCGATATAGGAGAGGCCACTGCCTGTTCCCTCTAGGTATTTGGAACCGTCTGTATATATTCCATCTGCACTATTGAGATCATTTGGTTTCATAAGCTGATTTCCCACCAATCGAACACATTTGAATGTGATTGGACGCCATTTGCAGACCCTGCCATTGCCTCGTTGCAAAGACGAACTGTGGCAAATGGTTGGGAGGAAATGGAGAGGCATTCCGCACAACACCATTCGTACTCTTATTGACTCTGTACTTAGAAGTGTAGTTTCGTATATCGCCGCCCAAAATGGTCCTATAACAAATAAGGCCCTCTGGACAGTTAGGGATTATATATGACTGAGCAATGCGTGCACAAGAAAGTTTAGCTGTACATTATTTCATGTGATATCCAAAAGCGTACCATCCATAACATCGTATTATTCGATAATACTTGCGAAACGTGCAGGTATTAAATCCAATTATATATCCAACGACGGTAGCCAAATGCTGCGACATCTTGTCTGATTATTCCTAACACAAAGTTCTTGGTACCAGAATTGCTGTTTTTACCAGGAAAACTTGTAACCAGTTGTAATGGTTGATGTAGTTCTGAAGACAAATGCGAAGCGGAAGAAGTTTGAATATCTGCCGAAGTGGCATTTGAAGGCACTTCGAAGATGACAATAGTATTCATTTGGTGATCGAGGTTCAAAAAATTTATGTTTTTATGTCAGTACTAGAAGTAACAGAAGATTTCATTTTGGCTTGTTGTTCATTCTCTGAAGCTATTTTCCGCTGAATAGAAGTCCAAAACTAGTTTCAAAGATATTTACGTAATGTAGAATTGTCATATATTGTTTTTAAGACTTGAATGAATGAACATAGTTCAAGGAAAAAACCTTATTGGACTTCCATTCAGGGGAAAATAGTTTCAGAGATATTTAAGTAACGCATATCTGGTCATAAACTGTTTACTTACGGATTATTGCAGGAAGCACAAAACATTTGATTAAGCACGTCTACAGAATTATTGCACAATGGAACTCTTACAAAGTGCTTTCCTATTTTTGAACTTTGTTTTAACAATATGACACTAAATATTGAAGGCAGCAATATATTCAATAGCATTGATCACAGTCGAATAGATTATGTACATACAAATTGGTATTTAAGTTACTTTAATCATTTTTGCGATGTTATCATAATACTTTTGCAATTAATAATCATGGTGATTACGTTATGTTTATTAACGAACATATACGCTGCACATTTGTGTAAAGAAGTCTTCTATCAAAAATTTGCTATTTAACTTAAAGTTTGCTATTGAATAAAATAAAAGCCGCTGATCTGTAGGATTCGCCTTGGCGATTGCTGTAGTTGAGTGGGTTTTTTTTTTTTTTTCCGTTGGGTAGGCATTATCTTGATCTTACCTTTAGGTCAACAGCCTGCTCAGTGGCATATAAATATAAATAACCTATTGAGCCGACGCTGTTCTCGCTCTGTATTATGCATTATTTCGAAATAAAGATCATTATTTTTCGTTGCTGTTTCTCTCTTTTTGCCGAGTTTTATCACTTTCTGGCCACTTTTTGGTATCTGATGAAAGTATAGTCAGACTGAATTTTAAACCAGCTCACATTGGTGTAGTGGTTTGACTTATAACATTCAGGTTAGGCTATATTTCTTATTTATGTATAACAAGAACATAGAATAGACTATATAGAAACAAAATACGAATTACCATAAAGTATACTTATGAATTGTCTTACCCTTCCAGCAAAAATGCCGCACACTCCAATAACAAAGAGCACATTAAAAACTGCCGATCCTACAATAGTTCCTGTTCCCACGTCTCCTTTGGCGACCAACACACCTGCAAAAGAAGTTTCTGTTTCAAAACTAATCAACATAATTTTAATAATTAAGAATATTTATTACAATCCTGTCAATTAGATTTAATTTTATTAACCAGGAAAAATTTTCCCACAATCTTGTTTATCAGATTTAATACTCTTCCAGGTTAATTAATTCTTAAAAATCTTTAATTATTTAAAATATAATATCAGTTTTCTGAATGAAACATTTTTAGCTGGCATGAGTATTTTCTACGAAATGCTCGATTTGCCAAGTTTCTGTTACTAGAGTTTTTTTGTAGACCTGAGATTCGAATGAAACGGTATGTAGAATTTTATTTGATACCTAAGTTCTTCTTTGAGAAATTTATTTATTATTTTGTAAATAGTATAGAAGATTCAAGATTCTAATGATAGTTTTACGCATTATTAAATCATCGAAAAATATAGAACCTTCTTTTCTGGGGATCTATAAAAGTTTCACTTCCTTAATATTGCATACATTGAATAATACAATAAAACACCATATTGTTCATAGCTATTTTCAAACTATAATTTTCACGTTATAATTTTTCACGTGATACGCGATTCTTTTCAGTTGCAAAAGGTTTAAATGCAATAGGTCGAAGTTGAACGAATTGAAGTTCAATTTAAACAGGGATTTAACTGAAAATAAAAAGATATTTCATATATAAATAAGCTTATGAGCGTTTTCTTTATTCTCAAAATTATAAATTCTTCGACACAAGCTCGGAGAATACGTTAAATGTAAATTATGTGTTACCCTTAAATTTTAACATACCAAGAATGGCAGTGAAAAGTTCAGGTGCAGAGCTTCCTGCGGCCATGAAAGTTGCCCCTGCAACATCTTCACTAAGATTCAGCCTCTGAAATTAAAAAAAAAAATATTACTATTACCCTCAAAATGGCAAATAATTAGGATTTAATTTTAAATATACACTGTGAAAATTTTTAGGTAGACTATAATGTTTATTTTACTCATAAATAACTGACCATTGTATTCCTGACCGTTGAAACTCCTAAACTCTAATTCTAGAAGGTTGACAAAAGAGGTGAGACTGGAAGATAGTAATTTTATATGCATATGTATGTATATGTGGTAACACTGCTCAGTTATATGATAACTGCGTTATTGTCCATTTGATAACTGGGTTAGTATTAAAATAAGACTGTGTCGTTAGATGAGAAAAGATGACCTGGTGAGAGTTGCAACGGATTGGCGTTGGAGAGGACTGCGTCTTAACTTGAAGACTTTGTTGCGTAGCTAGCACGACGAGTGCATAAACCAAAAAACTTGCAAACATGGCGACAAATGATTTTATTTCTTGATAGATAATGCACATTATCGCTGTGGTTGCGCTATGCGCCTCACAATTTTGTTCAGCTTACGTCTTAAACAATGGACAAATTTAGAAAAGGAAACCTTACGTAGCGGAAAGCAGCGAACGGAAGAGACGAGCGAATAAGAAGAGAAGGGAGTTACGACGTAAGTCAGCTTTTTATATACCGAATTCCATTTCAGATCATGTGACACTTTAATGTACAGGATTTTGGTTTCAGATTTCATCGGTAAGTGCGTATCAGAACTGCAGGGAGAAAATTTTATTGTTGTTACTTTTAGAATGAAACGGAAGTTAAAGGGCTATTAATTTATTATTTGAAAGCTAGATTTTTTATACTTTACATATTAGATATTTTATATCTTACATATATGTAGTTAAACTACTGTAATTTGGTGTGACTATAGACTCAGTACAGCTATGTTCCAATCGCGTTTGATAGTGATGTTAGAGAGCAATTCAGGAAACTTGCTTCTCAAAAGTTTATAGTCAACAATAGTCTACCAGTAGTAGAATGACAGCTGAAACCAGTAGTTTGATCCGGGGGTGACTGCAACAGTGAATTTGACCGCAAAGAACTTTCATATATTTACTCAAGAATAATGTGAAAATGAAGCAGTTTCTCTTGCAAAATGTTTTTAGTTATTGCACTATCAGAAACATTTCTTCAGTTTATATTATATTGTTCGGTTTTTTTCAAACGCAGGAACTTTAGAGGTGTAAGAATTGTAAGAATTGGAGGCTCCTTTCAGCCCACCTGGACACGAGTGTCCCGTACCTGATTAAAGGAACGATTAATTAGAGTGTACATTTACATAGAATGTTGCCTAGCTCAGTGGTAAAAGCATGATTATACTAACCAGCCCCTATTACTTGACACGCTTAAGAATTATTGAGAAAAAATGTAAGCAAAAAAGATACGAAGTTAAAAACAGTAAATAAAAAGGATTTGCTTGAGCCTTTCTATACTTAGTTTTTAGTATTATCACAAAAATAATTATTCGGATATGATAAAATTTGCTCTCTTTTGCGTCTAAATGTCATTGATAGCAATATTGGTACTTTCTCAAGGGAATAAATTTAAGAATTTCTCATTATAAAGAATTTCCGCACAGATAATTTTGACACGAATATTCATATTAATGACCCCACCATTTTTCAGATATTACCCTCTTTTAATTTCGTCTTGTAGTATTTTCTCCCTGATTTCTGCATGCCTTCGTGGTGTAACTGTAGCACATTCGAAAGGTCCAGGCTCGAATTCCGGCGAGGGAATTGCACATTTTTTCACATCTCCAACATCAAAGTAACTTAATGACAGTAGAAGTACGAAAGTGTACAAAAAGACAGGCAAAAGTAACTTTATGAGAAAGTTTACAGTTCAAATGACAAATATTGTAAAATTCAAAACATAAATAAAACAGACTAGCAAGACTGTTTTGCAATCCGTTTTAGTGTGTACATGAAGTAAAATTAAAAACGTGGGTAGTTCATCATTCGTTAAATGAGCACAGAAGACTTCTTAATTCTGGTATTTCAATTTGACTTCAGACTCTGGTGTATGACACAACTCTACAGGTATTTTAGAGTTTGTTTTCTAATCTTTAACCTAAATATAAGAATGCCCTAATATGGGTTGCTATAATCTAATTAATGTAACTTAAAATATGATCTGTTTCTCTTGTAAAATCCTTCACGATACATCCCTCCGTTTTATAGCTTTTGTCTATCCATATTCAATTGAACAAACAAATAAAAATCGATTAGTCTGATTTTCAGTTACGAAAGCTGCATCCACTTAAGTTTAAAAAGTTAAAATTTCTATATAAAGGTTTATTATTTATAGCTTTAAGTATTATAACAATCCTGAAAGAGTTCATTCAAACTGTCAGTTGCAAAAATTCAAGCTCATTCAGTAAGATATAGATATGCAAGTAGTCAGTTCTCAGACTGTGATAATACTATGAGGAACTGGTTGTTTGCAAGGCCCAGCGGTGAAAATAAAGATTTTGTGGTTTTTCACAATTACAGCGCTACTGAATCGTACGGTTCATAAATGCATCATATGGTAAACATAATTTAATATAACAAGCCCAAACATTTTTAGAGATTTCACTAAGAATATTTCTAACATCAAAACTAATCCAAAGAATATCGAAGATCATCAAGACCGGTGACCAATTTTTGTTTTACTAATCTATATTTATTAAATTTAGGCACATTATTAAAATTAAATTTGAAAGGAATAGGATGATATTAGTCACCTGTTACCTTATGGTTGATAGTTGCCGGCATGAGGTAGCGCAGTATTTCGTGCATTTTCGAGGCACTCTGATGATAAATGTATGGTAGCGTTATGTACCCATTTAGAAATTTTAGAAATACCACAGAACTACTTTTAAATGAAGAAAGGCTTTAATTACTTTAACAACATTTGTAAATTTTTAATATCTAACCTTTATATGGAATTAATTTTTTTAATATCTCAAGATCTGGAGAACAAGAATGCGAAATAAAATTAGGTAACAGTTTCTTCGATTCCAACAATGACGTTTAATGACGTATTAACGTTTTATGCTTTTACAGGCAGTTATGAAATCATAAATGTGTTTTGTAGTTGCACTATCAGAAACATTTCTTCAGTTTATATTATATTATTCGGGTTTTTTTTTTCAAACGCAGGAACTTTAGAGGTGTAAGAATTGTAAGAATTGGAGGCTCCTTTCAGCCCACCTGGACACGAGTGTCCCCACAGCTCAAAAGAAGGGTCCCCGTATCTCCACAAACGAGGGCAGCCAGTAAACCAGCCACCACCAAACAACAAACAAAAATACTAAATCAAAAATAAGTAAGCACATCTAACACAAAATTGCAGACCAACAAACAAACAAAAAAATCCATAAACACAAATTCACAACATAGAACACCACAGATATCCAAAACCCATATAAACACAAAATTCAATTTTAACAGAAGATTCCTACCAGCGCTCTAATTTTATTGATAAACTTCATTAGAGCAATAGAATATGATTTAAAAACTTCAAAATTAATGACACTTACATTAAAATCAGTAATGTTAAAAATCTGTCTAATAGGGGCTGTTAAACTACGATCAACCACGAAATGCCTAGCATCACCGTCAACCTGACAACCATTACATAATTTATTTTCTTGCAGATTAAATCGGTTGAAATAGAACGGAAACCGATGCCCAGTTAAAACCTGATTAATATCAGTATTGTTCATACATTTCATTTTATTCGTAATTTTAATTAGTTCCATAAATCCTTTGTTTTTAGGTGAAGAGAACCACTGTATTTTCCATTTGTTAAGGTAAAATGTTTTCATTCTTCGAAGAACAATTCTCTTCGAACCTTTTACTTCAATATCCATTGCACTGACATCTGAGACCGCCTGCTTGGCCAGGCTGTAGGCCCTCTCATTACCAATAAAGCTTAATATTTAAATATGAACTCAAAGTTTCTAAGTGACTCTTAATTTCGACAATTAATGGATTGAAATTGTCTGGGCGGGAGAGCGCATGGAGAAGTGACAGGCAGTCAGTGTAAATATTTACAGACGTGGGTATAAACAAGGTATTTTTAATCCATAATAAGGCTTGTTTGAACGCTTCCCTTTCTTCTTTGAAAGATGAATTATATATGTTAAACTTAAACATTCTATAATCCACCTCAGTTCCATAATAGAAAACAACAAAGGCAGCTCCTACGCTCCCTCCGACCCCAGAACCATCTGTATAAATATCAAACAACATCAACAGTTGGATTACTTTTATCAAAAACAAAGACAAATCTATTGGAAGGATGTATTAAATGAATATTAAATTTTTCAAAAACATTCTTTGTAATTAAATAATCTTCACACATTTTCAATTCCATTCGTCCAGTTCTAAATAAAAATTTCTCATAATAAAATTCGTATAAAATTGAGATAGGAGGCAGCCCAGCCAACACAAAGACGGCCTCGGTAGACACCGTTCTAAAACATAGGGTTAAAGCTAAACCCCAAGCTCTCTGAATACTGTCTAACTTCATCCGTAATCTAATCAGTTCCCCTGCCCTGGATCCCCAGGCTCCAATTCCATACATGATGATTGGAAGCACTACATTTAAGTAAATCTTCTTTAGAATGGAAGATTTCAAGGCTAAAATCTCAGGTGAAAAAGACACTTTAGAGGTGTTTGGTTTTATGCATTTCTGTTTTGCTTAGTGTCATAATTAATTAAGAAGGATAGGATCGACGGTGACCCACTAAGCAAGTATGCTGCGGGTTTTAAATTAATTTCAGAATCTCAGTGTTAAGTGAGAAGTAAAATTAAAAACATGTTCTTAAAACTAACGTTTTCAAAGGATATTCGTAAAAACTTTAAAAATAAACAATAAATCGAGTTCAAAAAACGAAAATACTGAGTTGTTTCTCTTTAAATTTTCATTTTGTTTTTCCTTTTGGTATTTTGCTTATTTTTGTTTTTATATATTAATACTTTGTATATATTAATACTTTGTATATTAATACTTTGCTTATGTTTGTTTTTATATATGGATGAAGCAACAATATTTATAAAATTATTTACAAATGTCTTCGCATACTTATAAGTCATTTCTCCCGCCTTGTTAACACGCCTTCGTGGCGTAGTGGTCAGCACGCTCGACGCGTATTCGAGAGGTCCGTGATTCAAGTCCCGGCGAGGGCATTACTCATATTTCATGTCTTCTGCTTCCAAATAAGCTAATATCTCTACATACCTAAGATTTTGTTAACAATTTGTTTGCCTAAAGATACTTCTAGAAGTTTTAATTAAAATAAAAGAACTTTGTTAGCTTTCTTTACAATTCTGTTCTTACTTCCTTGTACAAAGTAAAAAAAAGGTATTGTACTAAACAATTTTGGGCGTTATACTTCAAAGAAACATTCATTTTGTTCGTTCTGGAATCCATTTTGACTTTATTTCTAATAATAAAATATTCGTTTCTTCCAAAACGTATTATAGAATGAATTTAAAGTAGACCCAAAAGAGATTTTTGCATACGTACGTAAAAAAGGGGTACGTATGTGTTTATCTCGCCTATCTCAAACATGATTAGGGGTAAAATGTTGAAATTTTGTATACGAGACTGCTATAAGATCTAATTGTGCACTTCCCTTTTCTTATTGCAATCGGCAGTATATATACAGCCACCTATCACCTTACGTACCCGGCTTAATGGTCCTTGTCCATTCTTTATTTTCACAATCTTTGGTCGTAGTCATGAACTACGATTTGCGGATGTCTTTTAAATGACGAAATCATTTATTTTTTGGCAATGTCAAATTAAAAAAAAAAAAAAAAAAAAAAAAAAAAAAAAAGATTTTCAATAAATAGCGAAAACTGACTTTTAATGCTGTCTCCTGGTTCCTGTGCTTATATTTGGGAACGTATTATACTCGTTATGAAAAGAAAACAAAATTATAAGAAGTTCAACTCTCGTACGACAAAAATTGTCCGGGATATTTAATTTCAAAATTTGCAATTTTTGATATCCTTTTCAACTTATCTCTAGGAATCAGTTAATTAAGTTAAACTAATTCGCGGAAATATATTTAAATGATGTTCAACAAAATGTGTGTATAATTTAACAGGCCGTACAAGCGAGTCTCCACATAGGAATATTTTTTAAATAAAACAGGAGTATTTACTTAATCGTGAATTATTAGCATAAATGTTGTTCCATATAGGTTTCTTTTATGTATTTCAAAAATTCCTGATTTGTTTTCAGATCGAAGATGTAAAAACCTGCATCAACATTTCTGAGGTATATTATATACTTGTCAAGTCCAGGAAGTAATCTTCTGTAAGATATGAAATGCGATTATATGACTAGCACAAAGACATTTCATCTTAAAACTAAAGAAGAATGTAAATAAATGTTTGGATCAATGAAATATATTTCAAAAGTTTTAGAAAATACTTCAGAAGAAATTATTGTGCTTACATACTCCCATAAGTATATGCATTATATCTCGTACTGGGAAAACTGTCTAACGTAAATTTTAAACTGAAGATTGCGAGAAACTTACTAAATAAAGAAATAAAGCTAAAACAAAGGTCGGGCAATACACACTAAGAGGGAGAAATTATAATAAAAAAAGGGAAATAAAGGGAAACTTGTCCCTAAGAAGACGTGAAATAAAGAACTAAAAGCAAATTAGCAAAACATGATATTTATTTATTCTGTAATTTGTCAAAAGTAGAAGAATGGACATTTGCTCCAACTTTAAATAAGAATAATTGTCTCTGTCCTGTGCCTGGTATACAAATTTAAAGAATTTCGAAATGCATTAAAAAATTCTACGTGGCCAGCACATGAACTCCGCTGATTCTATTTAAGACATAGAATTGGAGGAACAATAACGAGCTTTCTGTAAGATATAAATTCCTGATCGTAAATAAAACGAAATTTATTAATAAATTTTATGGCTCAGTGTGAGTTATAAATAGTATTTACATTTTATTATTCTATTCTCTTGCTATCATGGTTTGATTTGAAACTAGCACATCGATTATAGCATGTCCTCTGATGATCATATAATGTTTCGGGTTCACAAATTGACTTAACAATCACAAAAGTTTTAAAAGCAGCATATCTTTAAAATTCCCATAGTGTTAATAAACTTCTTTTTATATTAGCAATATTATTTCTATAAAAATAATACATAGCGATATCATTTGGTCACAGCATCCTTTTATTTGAAAAGTGATTCGGTACAAAAGTTAGGCGAACACATAATTGAGGACTGAGGCTAATATATTTAATTACGAGTAGTTCATAACGACAGCTCGTCTTCATAATGTGCTTATTCTCTCTGGAGTTAGTATAATTACAGTAATATATTTAATGTTAAAATAAATGTAATTTGTTGTTCTCAGAAGTTTTGGATTACCTCATAAATTTCAGAAGTTTTCATTTACTTCACATTATATTCTTTTACGGAAGTCTGTTCAGAGCTCCAAGTAAAGTATTACTTCCGGTTAATCAATTTTAGTCAAAATCTGATATGTTGTTCCCATTCATGTAAAAGTCTTAAATACTAAAATTGAAAAGTTTTGAATTATATTTCAGTATAGTTTTTAATTAAAGATTGTTATTGTTTTCCTGTAAAGTACCACTTCTAGTTCTTCAATTTTATTCAAAATCTCATCAACTCTTTACGTGAACGTAGAAATTTTAAATACGCAAAATAGAAACTTTTGGAAAATTCATACAAGAGGTATCGTGGACCAAACATCGTCACACATATTCAAACATACATCATTGTAAAATTAGTAAAAACGTGTTGTGGCAACCCTAATTCGTCCTTCACTGAAAACTCACTATCGAATTTTTTAACCGAAAACATTATCTCCCTTACCTAGGTTGGAAGGAGGTAATAAAATGTGCTACTTATTATGTTCTTAGTAGGACAAACAAACTTTGGGTATTATTTTCAAAATACAGACGAACTGAAATTTTATCTATATCTCTTAAATGTTTGTAGTTAATCACAAAATGAGTAACCTGCTTTTACATTGAGTACAAATGCATTGCAATGCACTGACAAAACATAGAAAAATTCACAAAATTATCAACAAGGAAGGCTAACTATTAGTCTGTTACCTTATATATACTCGAGCAAATGTTATATCATGTGAGTGAAGCTGTCATTAGCGCACTCCTTACAGAAGGAATGCATGAAGTCCACATCATCCAGAATAGCTTAATATGTACTGTAGAGTAAACAGAATTAAAGCATCTTTCGATCATTTAACGTGATGCGGCATTTTGAGGAAACGGTATTTGTGTAAATTTTTGTTTTTTCAGTCAGAAGCAAATCCCTATCATGCCCTAACTCCTTATTTGCCAGATTTCTTACCGTCTGACTGCGATGTTCCCTCTATGAAGCTAGTTCCACAGGATCAACGTATTCAGATAATTCAAGTTATCCAAAATGACACGACAGCTAGTGCATGATAGATATCGAAAGAGACATTCCACCAATGCTCCCAGGAACATTAGGAGCGCTGCAGCAAGTAAATGCTTCCCTTCGAAAGCTGTTTCAAAGATATCTAAGGAAGTATCTTCTTACATTACAAATATAACTCCTCTGCAAGAGTTTCCGTGAGTGTTTTGAATGTAGAAATGTAACACATGCCTTTGGAAATATCTTTTATTGTTGTAAATATATGTGAATATTATTCGTTAAATAGACTATTATAAGTTTTGGCCAAAAAAAGATATATTTTTAAAAATTAAATGAAGATGAATGTTTTAAAATTTAATATATTGTGCATAATATAGTTTGTAACACTAACACAAACAAAGTATTATTACAATTCGAAGAATAAACTGATGATCTTCTGCCCTCTGAATCAACACATGCAATTTTCCTGTCTGCAAGATTGATTAGTACTGTAGTAGCGTAATGCATCGGAAAAAAAATTTGAAAGTTTTCAGATTTTAAACTACGTCCAAAGAGGCGTTTTTTTAACGTTTTGTGTGTTACCTTTATTTATTAAATATCATGTTCTTTCCACTTAAACCATAAAATTCAGTTCAACAACAATGTCGCAAAATACTTTTAAAATTAACATATCTTTAGAATTTTCGATACACAATGTCGCGCACTGGTGATAAAAAGGTTTTTCCCCCCGTAGAGTGTTGCCATTGCTCGCTTTTAAATCGTTGAGTTTGTCAATCAAAAATTCTTTTAAGTTTTACAAAATATGAAATTGATAATTAAACAAATTCCAAATTTCAAATTTGGGCTTTCAGATACCCATATTCGCAGAATCTAATGGCTCTAGGTACCACTGTCTTATCCCAATGCGAGAAACATACATACATTTATGCAGATTCGTCTTTATTTAATTTCTTCAAATATAATACAGGGGGATAGTATTTTTTGGCAACAAATTGAAAAATCATAGAGCCTTTTGCAGTTTTCAACGCAAAATCGCAAAACGAAAACAATAGTCCTTCAGGGACAAAGCTTCTTTGGATTAAAACCCAAAAAACAGAAAAAACAGCCTACAGACATTTCTGATATAAAAAGGTTATTGTTTTAAGTACTTTTGCTACATTGTTTCTCTTTTAAAAAGGAAGGAAGGTAGTTTTCTCGTACTAGATATTAGAAACTATTGTTACATTGCCTTAAAAGTCCCTCAATAACTTTTCGAGCAGCAATAGGGATTCTGCAAAAACGCTCCATAAAAATCAAAATTTTAGGTTGTTGAATGAACATAAAACATCCATTTGAAATTTTAAGCCTAGAACAAACATATTTGTCGATAATACTGTAAGCAAGCAAACAGGACAGAATTTCCTCCAAGATACTGAATTTAAATGGAAAACAGATACCATGGAAGTTCGTGTAATAATACAGTTGCCGATTTCTACTGAATGAGCCCACTAGTAGCTGAGAGGATAAATCTCTAAATAATTACATCATCCTGGGATCAAATAGGATGTATACACGGATGGTTTTGCGGTTTTATATAATTTTTTGCATAATATCAGCTTGTTTCCCTGAGAACATCCTACACGAAAGCTCTCTCTTTTAGCCAAATAATCCTAGTCTATTTTGCAGTATTCGATTAAACAACAACTACTGTTACCGAATGCTGCATCAAAAAAAAAAAAAAAAAAAAGAAAAAAATTCGGAAACATTACGAAAATGAACGACTTGCAAACGTAGCTTTGCAGAATCACTAGATTTGTTGAAAGAGGAAACGTGAAAATGTGCAGTGCTGGGATTCGAATTCCGAACCTCCCCATTACTAGCTAGGCATGCTTCCAATTACACCACAAAGGCATGCGGTAAGGAAGGAGAAGATACCTATAATAATCTTCTTTATTAGCAAAACAGAAGGAGATTGTAAGTTTTCTGGTAAAAAAAAGGTTTTTCATGGACAGATTTGGATTTTAACGCTTCCTTTAAATATATATAACATTTTCTGTTTGTATTTAAAGTACTTCCTAATTGTGTTGAGTCATTAGGTTATTCTGAAGCAGGAGACGGGAAGAACGGGAAGTGCCCTTGTCGGGACTCGAACCTGGACCTCTCGAATACGCGCCGAGTGTGCTGCCGTTACACCACGAAGGCATGCAGAAAGGAAGGAGAACATACCTAATAAGTGTATATGTTATTGCTTACTGAAGTCGTTTTATGGAATTTGTTTTTTATTATTGTGTTCAACAAACGTTTTTATGTAATTCTTTTTTCCCCCGATCGAGTAGATTTTCTAAGACTATCAGTCAAGGATTTAATGAATAGGAATATCTGAACGAGAGGGTGGAATATAAGATTTTCCAATTCAGCACTAAACCAACTATAATTTTAGTACAACTTTTTCACAAATAAAACTTTAGAGACCTGTATTTTAAATTCACGGAGGCATTGAAAAAAGCATTTGTTTAACAGTGAGGGTTTTTAAATAATCAAAAACCGTAGAAGCTCCAGATTTCGTATCTCTCCAAATATATTTATCTGCAACATTCCTTTGGGAATACGTGAAAACTATACGTTTACTTTCCTCGCAACTTTGCTTTACGTTTTACGCATATCTAGAATTTTAGCAAACATTTTTGCTTTGATAAATATTCCATATAGGTTTTCAGAAAGGAATATTTCGGACTTTTAAAGATCATAGAAAATTTAAACATATACCTCAGTCACTGCATGTAAAGTACGATATTTCTAAAAGTAAGAAAGCGATATTATTTACAAAACTAATAGTAAGTACATAAAACTAGATACCAAGAATGAAAATACAGAAAGGAAACTTATGTTTTTTTAACAACGAGTTCTGTATTGGTTTTGTCACGCTATGTAACGTGACTTGAGAAAAAGAGTAGTTTTAAGTTTCGTGTTCATTCTTTAAATGTAAGTGCTTTTTTTTTTTTTTTTTTTTCGTTTCTTTTCTCTAGACTTTGCGAAATACTTTATTGAAGATCTTTCATATGTCATGAAATTTCGAATGCTAGTTTTTGAATAATTTAATACGTTCTACTGTGTAATTTATATAATATGCTCTTATCTAAGGTGATAATTTATGCAAGAGATAGTAGTATTTATAATATTTCAAATAATTCTTAAAAGACTCCATCCATTTTCACTCTGCACTTCTGAAATGTTTTCGACGTGCGAACTTCAATACGTTATGTGTATTAACTTTTAGTTCTTGCTGGAAAACCATTTGTTTCGTAAAAGACATTTAGATCCTTTATATAGACATTTCCATTTTACTCTGAGAGTTCTAAAAAATGCCGTTTTTGGAAAAGTTTAAGCTTTTTGCTTCTCATAAACAGTGTAGAGTCATTACGTATTTTGAAACAGGAGACAGAAGGATGAGCAATGCCATTGCCTGAACTCGAACTTGAAACTTTCGAATACGCGCCGAGTGTGCTAACCATTACACCCCGAAGGCATGCTGAGAGAAGGGAGAAAATACTTTATAAGGTATTTCTTATAAGGTATTCCGCTCTCCTAGCGTGTCTTCGTGGTGTAGTGGTCAGCGCACTGGGTCGGTATTCCAGAGGTCCGCGGTTCGATTCCCGGAGAAGGTGGTACTTATGCTTCATCTTGCCTGCTTCCAAATAATCCTAATGTCTCTACAACCTTATATACTCCCCCTTTTAAAGGGCAACTGGGGATTAGGGGACCCAATCGCCAAATCCTGCTGGTGAAGAATCATCATCCACCATCTTTTAAGTTCATGCGCCACTGTAGTGACATCAGGTTTTTGTTAAAGCAGGAGTTGGGAAAAATGTGCAGTCCTCTCACCGGGACTCGAACCTGGATCTCTCGAATATGTGCAGATTGCGCCAACTGTTACACCACGAATGCATGCTAGAAGGAGGATTTATTTTTAATCAGTAAATAATTCAAACGAAATCAGTATCTTTTCGGCCTTCCCGAAATTTCTCTAAACCAAGTGTTACCAAAATATGAATTTTCAAATTTTGTGAATACAACTCTGTTTAAAACGGAGGCAAAATGTTTACATTTATAATCCTAATTCTCTGTATCTTACATGGGCATTAATTAATTCACGAGCGAATAAAATTGAATAATCTTGAGTAAAAGGGGAAAATAACCTAAGTCTTGCCTTAAAGACTATCCATATACTCCCATAAATATAAAGAAAAATAAATATTTTCTTGATCATAAAGTATACTACAGCGGTAGTCTGAAACTGGCAGCTCGTGAAAACATTCAGTTATGTATTTGCGGCAAATAGGTTGTTTGTTCCAATGATTTCAAGATTTTAGTTATTTAAAATATAAGTTTACATCTCTCCTTTTCGATTGAAAGCCAGTTGGAATAACGCAAATCTAAAAATTGAGCTAATTAATTTACAGTGTGATATAAATATTATTCAAAGATTTAAAGATATATATTTTATTATATTCTAATCGTACTGGTCAAAAAATAAGTACGATCAGTTATTAATTTTTGCTTTATGAATAATCGCTTGGTTTGGAGATATATTAGTAAGTGAAAAAACTTTTTTACCCAGTTCAAAATTAATAAGAACAGAACCCAATTGACAATGGGTATCTATAATCTGCGATGAAGACAGTTTCTAGTAATTTCTCTCCAAGGCTACAAACTTTATCAGAATCGAAACGCCATCAAATGTCAAGCTTGTAGTCTAAAAAAACAAGCACGAGCAGGCTCTAAAATCCGCTGAATTGTATCTTCAGGTTATTTTCAACAATTACCTCGTACAGTTCTTTCTGCACATGCATGAAGACATTTGGATTGTTAACTGGGATTGTTTTGTTTATTACGCATATTCTCTTCCTAATCTTTTAAAAATTTATTAAAAATTTTAGAACGAAATATACTCGTAAATAAAGAACATATTACAAGAATTAAGAGTTTCAAATGTCACAAGAACAGCAGAGGCAAAATATGATACTAAATATACAAGCGAAGAAGATACTGACAATTATATTAGTTCAAGCAGCATAGCGATTAGCGTCGCTGACTGCCGTGCCGAAGGGCCCGGGTTCGAATCCGAGAATATGTTTGTGTTTGTAAATGTATAGTGTCTGTACGGTATGGGGACACTTTAAATATGCGGCGAGCTGAAAGTTAACTTGAGAGGTTGGTGATAAGGGAAGAGGGTGGGAGATCTTCAGATCCGTCCCCCCCCGGGTGCTCTCCATCAAAATTGGGGGCGGAACTAAGCTAAGTCGCACTGTCACTTGCAAGGTGCTCAAGCGTGTTGCCAATGACACACATAAACTTGCGCTCCTTGCTAAGAGGGATTTCGTGGGCATGGGCTGACTATACATCAGACAAGTGAGCATTAGTCAACAGCAGTCCCGACACACAATGACGTTTCCTCAAACTCATTTGGACTTCTTCACCAAACGGATTTCGAATACAATGATAAAATAAAATTTCGAAAACTCGGAATGAAATTCAACAAATATTTAAACTTTCTCCGAAACAAAGATTAATGATTTTTTAAAGAAATAAGCATGACCCATAAGCATGAAAACTTAGTTTGAATTATCCGTGAGTGCTTTAGCCCGGGATAATCGCGAATTAACTCTAAGCTATTTAATGATTAATTAAGCATATAAGAAAATATGTCAGTCTAAGTATTTAATATAGCTGTCAATATACTGGAATTACAAAATGTAACCAACAAAAATGCCTTGTAGGTATACGAAATCTCAAATAAATATGAATTTGAATATTTTTCTTACGCGATATTTTTAGTATTGTTTATGTATGTTTTGATTAATATTTAGTAAGTTAAATTTATTGAAAATATATTTTATTTTATTAATAAAATTGTTGATTTTGCTAAAAAACAAAAAAGAAGGTTTTTGGCCCCTCGGATGTTTTCAGATCCTGCATGCGACCAGCGTGCAATTTGTGTTTGATGCCACTGGAGCACAGTAATCTCATAAATATTGTATATCTACAATTTCTTGATCAAGAAAGTATCCCATTTCCAGGTGAAAACAAAATATATCATTTCTTGATCGGTTAAAATTGAGCACTTTAATATTCCAATAAAATTTCCAATTATTTTTAAACTTCCGGAAATGAGGACATGAGAACACAGAATTTGAGCACCTAGGAAACGAAGACTGCTGCTAACGTGACTTCTTTTCACAAATATATTAGGAGCCCACCAGCGGCCGAGCGGTAAAGACGCTGAACACTGGTAGTTCGGTCCGAGGTTCGAATTCCGCGAACGGGCTGGCTGCATGGGCGTTTTCGTGGTTTTCCCCATGTGTAACGTGTATACGAGCCAGTTTCCCTTAGAAAGTCCTCCACGAAAGGCATCCCTCCCCTTAGGCAGATAGCCCTAGTGTGCTTTGCCATAATTAAATACACCACCACCACACCAAATATATTAGATATTCTGTTGGTACTGTAAATGACAGAAATTTCTCGAACGTGTGATTTGAATAAATAACCAACTTTATTTACCCAGAACTAGAATTTTTCGTTTAAATAGCTTTCCATAAATCTATAATGTTACTGCCAGAAAAAGAAAAAGGAAATCATTATATAGCCTTTTATTATTCGTAAAGTTCTTATCGTATATCTAACAGAATTCTTCTAGGCGAAAAACTAAATATTTAATGGAATAGATTACGGTACATTTAAGAGCAAAATTGGAATTTTAATTAGGGAAAGATTGATAATACTTGCTATTAATTAAAATATAATTGATTAAGAGTATATATTTATGTGAAAAGTCAGATATTGGTA
Organism: Stegodyphus dumicola; assembly: GCF_044657685.1. Classification (NCBI taxonomy): domain Eukaryota; kingdom Metazoa; phylum Arthropoda; class Arachnida; order Araneae; family Eresidae; genus Stegodyphus; species Stegodyphus dumicola. Next base: position 46,772,149 of record NC_140776.1, read on the forward strand.
TAAAACATCCACACACATTTAGATTAGTCATAGTTTAAGCTGTACATTTCGAGCGCCAAAGAACTTTGCGTGATCGTTTGAGAATTAGTATGAGTTTGATGCAAAACGCAAACCAGTAATTTTAATAAACTTTTATGAATTAGGCAAAGAATAAATAAAATGAAAAGCAGTTAAACCTATTAGCAGTTAATTCGTTTAAAAATTAGTTTCTTGCTTGTAAATACCATTTTTTTCCTTCGCATTCTTTTCCTTTTTGTCTAAAAGAAAAGGAAAGCGTTTTTTTCTTTTTCTTACTTTATCTGTTAACAAGAAGATGACTTTTCTTGTCTCACGAAGTCATTAAGAACGCACAGTACTTTTATTTTAAACTTCAAAACACAATGACATCTGTTGAAAAAAGAAGAATTTTCAAGCAAGTAAACGGTAAAATGTAAGCGTATTAAAAACTAATCACGGAAAAGCTGGCTATTTGAAAATAAAAAGATTATGAAAGCTCTATAATTTTAATGAGAATATTTGCAAACATGATTTCGTACAAAATTAACTCTTTAAATAAATTACTGTTCATTATAATATTTCATATTTATATTTTACATTTTTCATGATAAAGATAGAAAAATTTCCGTTCATTTTACTTTTTGAGAATCATAATATTCTTTTTCTTTCGGTGGGATTGAAATAAAAAGGTGTTTGTAGCAATCGATGGCGTATTAAAATTAAGAAAATAAAGCATTTTATCCGTAGCATTCGATGGCATTATTGAATCAAAAAATACAATATTTAACCATGAGTAAATTATTAAAACAATAAATACTTTTGAATGAAATAAAATCAATATTTAGTTTTTAAAGTTTTCCATTAATTATTAAAAAGCACTTTCAGTATTTAAATATTTGAAATCTCTAGTTGATTCTAAACACAGGGATTACTATATTTAAAAAATTCATTTTGCGCCATTTTGCTTTAATAAGATTGAAATTAGCACTTAAAAATAGGATTAGGCATTATATGTAAAAATATTGTCAGCCTTATTCTTGCAAACCTCCAGAGTTTTCTTTCGTTTATACAAATACATAAAAAGGTAATGAAATTTGTGTGATGGATCATTCTAAATGAAATATTAAGTCGATGTGTATTACGTCTCACTCATAATTTCCTTTTTCTAATAATTTTTAAATTACGTTATGAAAAATGGTAGATTAGGATAAGAATGCGCAAGTCGTACCACCGCTTAAGTCGTACCTTTTAAATATTAGGCGTAATCACGTTAACTGCGCTTCTTCCCCAAAAAGCGGTTACCCCCTAGTCAGCCATATTGTTTCACATGATGTTCATCTCCTTGTAATATTTGTCAGGAAAACCGCGAAAAGAATGTGGTTCAATGTCTAAAATGCAAAGGATGGGTACACGACTTAGGTGTTGGAGTTGACAAGAAAATTAAAAAATATCGTTGTGATCATTGTTGTAATTAATTATAGAAAAGGCAACTTAAGGTTTTGTATAAGTGATGTTTCAGGGAGTTGACTAGCAGTTTTTTATATACTCTGTCTAGCGGTGAAAGGTTGGCTGGTTTGGTTTATTTAACTACGGCAAAGCACTCGAGAACTATCTGCCTAAGTTACTAATACCGCTCGGCCGCTGGTGGGCCTATCCCAGAAGGAGATATTATAATCCGTAGAAATCCGGGCAACTAGAATTTTTGTCTCATTTAAGGAAAAAAATGACTCGCCTGATTATGAAATAAGTGGGGGAAGAGGCCGGCATGAAGATCTATGTTAAATAAATTTAGAAGAATATTGGAAAACTTTAAATATAATTTTGACTCTGGCGTAAGTTATACCGTCTGGGCCAGGTTCTTTCTTTACAGTAATATTGTTGAAGATGTGTAGTATTCATTCTTTTGTGGGTTTTTTTTTATCATTTTCAGTGGTGGCTGTTGTATTTTTTTTATACGGCTGGGCTCTTGCTCTGTTGTGTCTAAGGGAGAGTCTGCAAGGAAACCTTCATGTAGAATATTCTGTAGTATGCCTTTCGTGTCATATTTTGTATTATTTGTTCTCATAGATGAAAGACTTTCCAATACTCTCTACTTGTTGAAGACGGAATTGCGTAGGTTTGTAAGCTTTGTTGGTAGAAATTTTGCCGAAAATGTCATATACTTCTCTACTTTTAGTGCAGAAATCTGTCCAGGTTTGTACCTTGGCGTTAATTGTCATTCTTTTGTAGATTTCCCTCTCCTTTTAAATGACTTTAATATAGCAGATGGACTATTCAGTCTCTCTCCATTTCAAACCTGCGGCGTAGTGTTTCGTGTTTATTTTGCTGTGCGTGGAGATCCTTGGTCCACCAGCGCGTGGAGATCCTTGGTCCACCAGCGCGTGGAGATCCTTGGTCCAGCAGCTAAGAGTGTATAGTTTATTTGTTTCTTCGAGAGTAGTTCCTCACACGTATTGCGTATTGTGCTCAGCACTTGCGCTGTGAATGCGTCTAGGGATTTTAGGGCTTCATTTGTTGTGTTTGCTTATCTGGCATGATTGTGCAAATACTGTTGATTCATTTGGATATTTGAAGCAAGAGCCGTGAAAAATATGCAGTGCCCCTATAATCCTGAACCTCTCGAATATGCGTTGAGTATGCTTCCAATTACACCACGAAGGCATGGGTAAAGGAGGGAGGAAATACTTTATAAACTCCCCATTTTAAAGGGCGGCCGAAGATGAAAAGACCCATTTGCTAAATCCTGGTGGTGACGAATTATCGTCCAACATCCTTTTTGTTCGGGCGCTACTCTAGAATGTTTTTGAAGCGGGAGACGTGAAAAATGGGCAGTGCCTTCGACGGAACTCGAACCCTGTCGAATACAAGTCGAGTATGCTTTCAATTACACCACGAACGCATGTGGAAAGGAGGTTGAAAAGGGTTGTCAAATGCGATTGCGGAAGATGTTTAGTTTGCTATAATCTGTAGCGTTTGACTGCTGTTGTGGACGTAGCATGATTTATTGTGAAGTTGACGTAGTTGTGATCGGAGAGATTCCTTTCTTCATTTATTGCCCAGACTTGAATGAAGTTTCTGGCCTGTTGTGCGGAGATAGTAAGATCTGGCCAGTCTCTGCCATTACTTGCGATATATGTTGTTGCGGGTCGTACAGTGTTATTCAGTTGCAGGTTATTGATTGCTAGGTGGTCCTCTAGCTGTTTTGTTTTGATAAGTAACTTACAATAGCCATTACATCGAGTAAATCGATGTAATGGCTATTGAAAGCTGGTTTATTCCAGAATTAATGACTGCATGATTACATTCATTCATTATGATGAGCACGTATAAGTTTGGATTGCAATAATATATGATGATTTCCTTTAATGCTTGTCGATGACATCGTTGTTACACTCATCGATGTTCCATTCTAGAGGAAAGACGGAAACGTTGCTCTTGCAGCCATAGGAGGAAATTGTTCAGTAAAATGTGTTAAAAATCAACTTCAGTCTATGCTTGAAGACTCTTAAAGGTCGGTATGCCTTTGAAAGAATTTCATAGTTCCACCTGCCCAAAGTAAGCAGTAGTTGACCTACAAAGCGAAAGGAAGAAAGACAGAAAGCAGAGTGAGTGACGGGGGGATGTGGACACTGTTCCTTTACCATAGTGGTTAATCAGTACAGCACCACGTCCACCATTATCCAGAGCATCCGATATGTTTCGGTGCCATCCAGCTGCCGGGCCACAGTAATTATTGAAATTAAACAGAAACATAAGAACATGGTCATATAGGGCCGTTTGTGACATGCTAATTTTACATCCAATACATTCAAATAATACTAGATTAATAACTCTGGAATATTAAGTATATACAAAAAAATGCATAAATACTGTGTTACAAAAATACTTTACATTGTGTTAGATAAGGAACACTTGCGGTTACAGTATACTCTTCACTTAGGCACCATAGCTATATATATACATTACTTTGCATTAAATATATATCACTTGCGATTACAGTTACTCTGTACATAATTCACGTATACACACTTGCTTATTAATACAGTGAGCTAAATTCGCAGAATCTACTTATATAGTAAGCCTGACATTGTATTAAGTATATTATACATTAGATATACTATAGCGATATACATTATTATTAAATCCAGATACAGACAGAACATGAACTTTTACATTCGGTACAATATACATGATTTAAATACGCTTTACTTGATTATGAGTGTGCTATACATATTATACTAATTACTCAATCATGAGGTAAATAGATGCGCTATACTTTCTGTTTGTTTTACCATTGATACTCCTATTTTATACCATTTTCCGTTGCATTATATATGCTATACATTCTACGTTGAAAACACATTTAATATTAAACATTCAGTTCTAAACATTCCATACTATAAATTCTACTTTACTGTTACCATTATGCATCTGATATTTTCTATTATTAAAACATATTTATACATTACAATAGGTATGCTAAGCATTATCTGTCTAAATACACATATACACTCCATTATATGTTACAAAAGAGTGTCACGCTATTACAAATTCAGTACATTTAAAACTATCTGAATAGCACTGTACTCGCTGAAGTGTTAATAAAATGTCCGTCACATTAAGTCACTACTGTGGAGATATTTTTAACTTATAAAAATTAGATATCTTGGGTAATTATGTCACCTGACATAAGTTAATCCCATTGTTGAATAATAAGTCCAACATTTTCATGATTTTCCTTGCGAGATGCTTTTGCTTAACTAAATACTTTGCGAAGGCTTTAACATTGGTTGTGGGCATTTTTATGTAATACTCTCTTGTCAGAGGGCATGTAGTTAGATAGTGTTCGGGCGTTCGCATCTCGCCACAGATACATATATCCGTGTTTGTTATACCATGACGTTGGAAATAGACAGGAAACGGCCCGTGCCCTGAGATAAATCTAACTAGTTGCGAGCTAGTGACTTGTCGTGCAGGATTTTCATAGGACATGTGATAGTGCGTTCTCCTACCGGTTGTATCAGTGTCCCATTCTTCTTGACAGAAAGCAGAAGAAGACCTGAGGAAGTAGTTGACAATAGTGCAATTTTCTACTGTAGTACAAAACATACTTAACACTACAAATATTACAGGAAACGCCATATGGAGGATTATAAGTGCAGTTACTCCAAAAGAGCCGGTGATAGGGACATCATGGACGATAATGTGGGAATTAATCTTTCCAATATTGACAACGTTAAATCTCTTCACCTTGATAAAACGTCGTCTCTCTTATGTAACTCTGATTTAGAATATACCATTTAGTTATTTGAAAAGCATGACCAATAATTACAGCATAACTATCGGAATAACTAAGCTACTCCTTAAATATCTGCTTTCGAGCTAAACTATGTTTCAGTTGTCCATTTATCATTGTTAATATTGTTAATTACATTCGGTAAAAAGAGTCACCGAGAACTACAATAAGATCCGTTTCGTACGTCATACGCCATTTTTACCCGTCAGTGTTTAGATAAATATATCATTTCCTTTTTCCTATCATAGTTCCTTTTACAAAGTTAAAAAAAAAAGTAACAGAATCTTCAAATTTACCGTTCGGTCAAAAATACGAGTATTCTGTGGTAAGAAATAACCAAGATAAAAATTTTATTTACAAACGATAAACTACCTAATAAACTAGATAGGCATTTATTTTATTCCTGCTTTCTATTGCTGAATAAATTATGAATTCTCTCATATTCCAAAACACAGGATAAATACATATATACATATCGCGTTTAATATTCAGCTCAGAAATTAAGAAACGTTTTCTCAGTCTTACTTGCGTTATAAATATTATACTAAAACGTCTTGTGTATATAAGGTTCAGGAAAAAGTTTCATTAATTAATAATTAAATATTTAATAGTTCCATTTCAAAAGCACAAAATTCGACATTTTATTGTTTTGCTCGTTTTTTTAATTTATTTATTATATTTCTTTGGCTTATTATAACACAAAGGAATAAAATCAGCCCAAATTAAATTAAAGTTCCATACGTTATTTAACTATTCATTAAACTATTCGTATTTTATATCTAATTATGCAAAACTATTCTCCCTTTGATCAAATTTCTCTCTTGAAAGCAAAGGAAAATATATTTCTTTTTAGATTCCGACTACTGCAACCGTTAGATTGCAATTTCCGATTTTCATTTTTAATTAGAATTCTATTTCTCAAAGAAAGCCTTTTACTTTTTATTATTATGAGGGATATTTCAGGATATTAATTATTGCATTAAATCTCTAATTTATGAATTATTTTAGGGAAATAACTATCTGCTTTTCCAAATTATCCATTAAATATTTAAAAACTAGGAATATTAAAGATCTATGTGTCTCACATTTATTTATTGAATTACTACAAAACATATAAAATTTAATTACAGACAGGAAAATGTAAGAATACATAATAGATATATTCTATTATGTACCGATTAATATTAATTGAGTGATAATAATTTTTGTACTCAGCAATAGGAAATTCAGATGAGAAAAAATATGAATTAATCATAAGGGGAGTAACCAATTTCTTACTAATACGGGATTGAAATAAAACACATTTAAACCATTAAACAACATTAGCTTTACACTTTCAAACAGCTTTCTTATTACTTCTGTTTTATTGTGCCTTTTTCTGACACAATAAAAACTCGTTCAAGTAGTTAACCGAACTTTAGTATTCAAAGAAAAAAATTACTTAAAAGAACATATTCTCCCTATCGAATTTATCCCTTAATTCACTTTCACCAAAGTTCGCATTTTTTATGATCGTAATTACGAGGAAAACATTTGCGTTGTGTTTATATTTATACCGGTACCGAGCAAGTGAATGATCAAGTTACATTAATACAAATAGTACATAAAGCATTTTCTTATTAAACCTCATTTATTCACCTTAGGGCCTAAAGAAAAGTGCATTTTCTTTAAAAAAATCTGGAATACACCTAAATATTACATAATCATTATTTTCAGTATCTCATCTGATAATTAATTACCTCCATCTCAATTTGCTTTATATCTTTATAAAATTCATTAAAGATATGCCAATAAATAAAAAAAATTTACACATATTGAAAAGTTCACTATTATTCATACAAAGGCAGGGGTACACCAAAAGTTACTATTGTTTTATCGACATACGTAACATTATACTTTAGACATTACCTCTTCAATAAAAATTTCAATTCCAAAAAAATAATCTATTGGCCGATATTTCAATTAAAGACAAAACTCTAAGTTATTTCATTATTTTAGACTTCAAGAAAGATCAGCGAAGGGAAATTCAAGCTGATAATATCATTCAGACCCTTTTTCTATTTTAACATTAGATTATTAAGCTTTACATTACTCTGGTTTTCGCACTAATTAAGATAATTCAAGAAACACTTTATAGTCTACGTGCGAGAAAAGGAAGAAGGAAATTTTTGACTTCTAGGTGCGCTGTCGTTAATAGTTGCTCGACCAGGGACGGAACAGCATCACAGAAAAGGCAAAAAAGATGCCTGATAGTCCATGGATACCACATTCTTCATATTGACGTATTTCTCCTTAATGTCAGCGCTCAAGTTCCACGATCGAAGGTTTTGAGGAGTAACTCCAATCGCCCCCACGATGAAGGAAGATATAAAAAATCCACAGCACGAACTAATCTCTCCATCTCTAGCGAAGTATGGCTCCCACGTAGCAGCACGGATCCATCTGACGAGAATCTGGAAGCGATTACATGACTCAGCAGCTGGCAGCAATATGTGAACATTTCAGTGAAGGTAAAGCCTCTCCTTAGTTAATGAAGATCTCTAGTCTCGAGGTAGTAAAAAAAAACAGTGGACGATGTTCCAGAGTAACGACATTACTTAGCCGCTTGTCGCAAGGTACGAAAATTTCACAACACCCAGTTGACAACCACTTCATAGTAAAATGAAGACTGGATTTCAGGTGGCATTAAACGAAAATGAGTACTTAGCACGAGCTCAACTACATGCTTACTCAGCAAATTAATGTATGAGTGTCTATGTCATCTATTTTTCTTCACGAGAGCACTTAAGGATAATTCTCTTTGTCAGATCCATCCTAATACCTCCTAACTCCATCAAGTCTGCCATCATCGAAAAGTGACTCGCACTTTGCAAGTTCCTCCAAGATCATGGAAAATCCCAGATTTTGGAGCTTCGCATTTTCTAGCTTCGCACCCTTAAGGACTAAATTTCCATCTTTTCGCCAATTCAACCAAAAGCAACTTTTTACGTAAACGCAGCCAGTCAAAACCAGTAGCCAACAGTGGACGCCTTTCGCCAAGACCTATTTCGCGTATCCTCATATTAACCCTTGATCTTCTCTTCACGTACACCAGCCCCCCTTGCAAGCTAAAAAGGATAATGCAAAAACCTTCTAGAAGTTTCTACTTGCATCTCGTACTTCGAAAACGGAATGACGCGCCAAAATTTCGCTTCGCTAGCTTTCCTGATTCTTTTACATGCAGATTATTTTCTTATTTTCACGAATTTTACAATTGAATTTAACGAACAAAAATAGCATTGAAGCATTGGTTTCCCGGTCAATAACTCAGTGAAAACATTATTAGTAAAATAAAGTATTACCCCAAATAATTATAATTTCTCTATATGAATATAATTACGCTTATACTTTTCTTAACAGAAAATTTCAGACATTTTTCTACGTAAACGTTCTGTCAAGAAAAAAAATAAAAATTTTCTAAAAAAGATCTTTCAACAACTCTAGATATAATACCTTTGAAACTCTGCTCAAAATTATCATTCCAAGCCTTTTTAGAAGACTATTTATTTTGGCAATATCACAAATTATCATTCCAAGCCTTTTTAGAAGACTATTTATTTTGGCAATTTTTGTACCAAAGGCAGACACATAACAGCTATAGATATATATTGAATTTTAGGATTAAACTGCTGAAGTTTACTTTTGCGCAAACTATTTATTTTGCGATTACATAAATCTCAAACAATTATTCAACAGACTGTCAGGCTCTTAGCTTAATTTTTATAGGAAATTTAAAAGAATTTATTTTTGCTTAACTCTTTTGATGGTCTTCAAGAACAATTTAATTAAATTTACTTTGAGGTCTTTAATAAAAATTAGTAACATTAGCCTTGCAATTAGTTTTGCATTTCTCAACATGCAGTGGCAACTCCTTGTAGATGTTATTTTGGCTTTTTTTTTTTTTTTTTTTTTTTTTTTTTTTAGTTATGGCAAAGCACTCGAAGACTGTTTGACTAAGCGGGAATGTCTTGCAGAGAACTTTCTAAAAGAAACTGACGAGTATGCACGTTACGCATGGAAAAAACAAGAAAACATCCATGCAGCCAGCTCGTTCGTCGGGATTCGAACCCCGGAAAGAATTAGCTGTGTTCGGCGACTTCCCCTCTCGACAGCTGGTGGACCATAGATCTTTTAGTATTGAATAAAAATCTGAAAAATTTGAAATTCCTTTTAAATATGGAAATTTTATTTTCAATGTTAAGTTAATTAAGCTAATTTTTGTTTTCATATTTACTACAATGTCTTACTCAAGTCCAGATTTAAAATATTATAGAATATGAATACCACATTAATGGTATGGAGATTTGGATATAGTCAGACATCCATTGGCTACATTTCCCTAACAGAAATCTGCGGCATTATGTGAATGGTTACTTGCATCACAGAAATCTGCGACATCATCGAAAAATAGAAATAGAGCTGTGTATTCTATCTTGAATGACAGGTTCAGTTGATCCGAATAATGAGCTATCGATTAGCTGCAAACATTTTCATACTTGAGGATGTAGAAGAAATGGACATCAGTTTTGTTAAAATTTCACATTGTATGAAATATCAACCTCCAAGAATTGCAAACTTTTATAAAGGAAGCAAAGAAAAATGATTCTGTAAATTTACCAAAATTCAAAATGATCTAATTACAAAGCTATGATTTACTTAATTACAAAGATCTAATTGCAAAGCATCAAGATAGTTTCTTTGAGATCGAAATATTTGTCTACTTTCCTTTTAGAAACAATGACTTATGTTACTGAGTATCAGATAATGTCATTTTAAATTAACATTTAAAAGAATGTCTCCAAAGATTTTTTACATCTAAAAAATTAGCCTAAAGACTTTACTATTTCACAATGGATATATCTACTGATACTTCCACTAGTATAATCTCACCAATTCATGAAAATATTAAGACATTCTTGCTGGAAATCTATTCGGAGCACAATCGTATTCTTCAGAAATTACGTATTTGTTTCTGTGATTGTTATATGTAAGTTTCATAAAATATCTTTGCTTTCTTTGCAAGAAAGAGGAAATATTGTCAGTATTCTAACACGTTCAGAGAATGATGAATGTATCATTTATCTGGTTCAGAAAGATTCGAATTTGACTTGAAAATATTTCTTACGTGTATTACTACAGATGGAGTTGTTTTAAGTGAATATAAAACAAAAGAATTTACAGTCAGACATATCAAATTTGTAAGCTTCACGTTAAACTTATTAAATCGCGCAGGAAAACATGCCTGAAAAGCATTTAAATGTAACGCGCAAAACATTATTGGAAATCCCAATTAAAGGACCATCAAAATTTAGGGTAGTTTCTGTCAGTGAAATTTTATAATTAATCTTTAAGCTCGCTCATTGTCCTGTTTTCCGTTCATTCCTATCACAAATAGTTGCTCAAATCAGATTGATTACACAAATTTAAGCTATGCTCAAGCGCGTTAAATACAGCCTTTCTTAACTGTAACTGATGTTGTAGTACAAATGCAGAAAATTTGATATATTGCCGAATAAAGTTGCTTGAAAGTGTTTTTATCAAAGTTTTCTATACTGAAGGTAGATTATACTAACATCTAACTGTGAATGTAAATTAAGAATACATGATTTTTCATGCGAAGCATACATTAATATCGTAGTATAGTAGAAAGGCAGTTAGCCTATTTGTAAAATTATGGCATTGACAGCGAAACATTACCTTACAATATTTTGATATCGAGTCTTATTTCCTGATCAAGGCTATAAATCGTCAAAACATATAAAATAGCTAACACTGGCCATTATAGTTCAGAAAAGAGACCAAATGAAAGTTTAACGATGATTTATAATATGCTATGTTCTTTAATATCATAACATTATTTAACGACTAATAAAATATTATAACTCTTTTTTAGTTTATGAGGATAAATATCGCTACAGGCCAATAAAATTCATCCACATTCTTTCATGTATATGAAAAAAGTGCAAATAACCAAAGGGTCTTAATTCCAGATTTAATTCCAGGGCCTTTACTAACATTTTTGTTTTGGTTTAATGTTTTGTCCGTATTCTAAATTCTGAAATATAGTATTAAAAACAAAGCTTTGAAAATTCCAACTGAAAGATATTTCTTTGTTTGTTAAGATAAACATTGCGAGATTTTCTCAAGCACAAACAAAAATAAAATTATATTTAAAAAAAGAAACAAATCTCTGAAGATGTGCACAACATTTGTTTTCGAGCGAAGTCAAAATAAATATTTTCGCTTAAATATGATACAGGAAATTTTTCACGATTACAATACGTCCTTTACTTCTTACAAGGAAGTAAAAAGGCCTGCGTCATGCAAGTCGGATTTAAACTTTCTGCATTATACAAAGCTAATAAATTTCATTTATGTAACTAATTCCTGTAATTTGTAGATGGAAGAAAGTAAGTACAATAAGTTTAGGACTATAAGTACGAGTAATTTAAATATGAACAGGCTGCATGAAACCAACAAAGAAATTATATGATATTTTATGGCATATATTTTTGGATTAATGCACAAGCTCTTTCTTCAACATTAGTAAGCGTATATCATAAAATTTATTCCTTGAATGGCATTTAAATTTTACAGACCGCAATAAAAACCTCTAACACAAATAAAGCAGTCTTTTCAGCTTTCATATTTCCACTTTCTAAAACGCTTTTCACAATTGGATGGAGGGAATAAAATAACGCTGCGTTAAAATAGCTTTAGGAGATGGTACGCTTTCAATAGCTTGTCCCTTCACCTCTACTATTGCACAGAGTTCTAATCCTCATACATTCATTCCCTCATCACCTTGAGGACAAACATGACAGCGACATATGCTTTAAATATTAGGAGAGTTTCCGAGTGCTTGACAGATGTAAAATTCGATTTGCCATGCATTAATCCTTAAAGATTTGTTGGGCTTAAATATAGACCATCATTTCCCAACTTTCCATTTTCTGAGACATTTCTATCTAAACAATGAATGAGGTGAGATAGAATTCTCTGCTTATTAAATATGTGACGGCCAGAACAAATTAAGTCGCTGAATCTCTTTGTGTGTCCTTTGGCCTCGAGTTATGGTTTGTTGTTGAATCGTAACTAATGCGAAATATAATTTCTGTTTAAATTTCTGACATTTCATAGTTTACAATGCAAAGTCCACTAACGTATATTTGCAATGAAAATGCAAGTTAGCTTGGTAGCATATTGTTCGCAGTAATGCATGTAATTTTGAGGAATTGGGTCGTGTCATATTTGCGAGGATCTTTTATTTGCCTGCTCTGCTTACATTTAAGGCACTACAGGCAAAGATATCGATTAGCAATCATTCAGTCGAATCATTAGCTTCATTTCAGTCGTTCCCGGAGGCTCAACACGCTCTCTCGACGTTGCACTAACCGCGATATACTACGAGACTCCTGCGGTGCACTCGACGACCCACTCGGCACTCGCTGCCCGGCTGTCAACTCGACCCACTCCGCAGGAACTGACTCGCTAGACGAGACACACACTCGATGAGGGACATACACTAACGGACTGCGAACCAGCAGGGTTTATATAGCTTTCGGCTTGTGTTCGAGAACTAAACCGGTAAGAACTCGTTCCAGAAGGTTCTCCATCAGTCCATGGTATATCGCTGAATTGTCGCCAAATATAGCCAAATGGGCGATTTCTCGCCAAATATAGCAACTTTGTCTTCCCTAGCCATTTTATGGCAACCCTAACACTGCTTTGCGAGAAAGCCCTCTTACCGCGCCTGTACATTTCGTAACAATGTATATTCAGTTGGTTTCAAAGTTAACAGTTATCATACATCAATTGCCTATAATAAGATTTATGAGTTCTTTTAATTTTTTTAAAAAGTTATATTGAAAATTCGTATTCAGACTTAATGTTATTAGTCACCCATAAAAGAATATTCGTTTTTCTTTCAATCAAAACGGGATTTTCTGAACAGGCGATAAATTAGCTCTATCAACTAAATGCAGGTTTTAGAAATTCATGAAAAAATACATTTACAAAAGTTAAACATCCGACCCATTCTCGAAATCATCACTTCGATAATTTTATATACGCTAGTAGAAAGAAAGCATCACAGTCACCAGAGATGAAACTGAGCTTGAAATCGCGGAAAGTACTTAATTATTGTCTTTTTTGCTTGAAATACAATAGTGTTCCAAAACAAATTACAAATTTATACTGTAATATATACAAAACAAATTACAAATATATACAAAACAAATTACAAATTTATACCACCATGAACAATTTACAAAGAAATGCAAAGAATAGTCAAACCTAATGAAGAAAATTTGATAAATGGCTTTTGTTTGCCAACTGTTTGACGCTTTCTTCCAGCTAGGTGTTGCGGTCTCTGCAGAAGTAAAACTTTCGTTGAGGAAGTTTTCTCCAGATGCGTAACATATTTCAACATTGTCTCCAAGGATTTCTGTCCTTCGGTGTGAGAATTATATAGCCGCTTTCTGCTATCACTGCTTCATTTTGATTACTTTCTGTATCGTCCTCCTTTAGCACCATAGTAATGATTTCTTCGTTTGTCATTTAATATTCCTCATCTTGAGAAAGTCATTCCTCCGCTGTTGCTCCACTGTTCCACCACATCCAGACACGTTTGGTAGTATATTCAATGTCTTTCTGATGAACCTTCTCAAACTGGTACTTTCTTGTGCTTCTTCTTCCTGTTCCTCTCGTTCATCTAATAAAACTTTCGAAGATTTTGCATGTTTTGATGAGCTGACACTTTCCCACGATCAAACTACGTAATAGGTAACTTCCTTTAAATTCAAACTTCGCACATTCTCGATTATATCTTTCCCTTGATTTATAGAATCATTTAAATTGACAAAAGATTCTTGCGATAATTTCCTTTTAAAATCTCCAGAACGCATTGATCCAATGGGCCGGCAAACTGCCGCGACATTTGGAGGTAAAAACATGCCTTTATTTCTATGTACTAAATTGTTTTTCATTCAGGTGAGAAGAAGCTTTATTCAAAAGCAATAGTGGTTTTCTTGGAAAATTATTTTCCATCAAAACTTTATCAGTCTGTGATACAAAGTCACGTTCTATGAAAATTTTTGAACCCATCCAAACACTTTTCTGGTCAAAATATTTGATTGGAAGAGGAGTTTTGGAATATTCTTGAATCTATCAGACTTTTTTGATTTTCCTGTCTTAGTAATTTTAAGGTTTACTGGGCATTACTATAAGCAAGAATCATGACACATTCTTTGCTTTGCTTATAGCCAAATGTCTCATTTTCAGACTTAGTTACGAGTGCTTTCTGTAAGCAGTATTTTGTAATTTCTCAATGAAATAGCTTTATAGCAATTAAAAATTTGGTCTCCAATGCTTTTCTTGGCGAAGAACTTGCGAAACTTATCTCTGAAGCTTTCCACCGACTCATCATTTGGTGAACGTTTTTCTCCACATACGATTAGCTGCCATTTGCTGAAACTTTTTCTCCATATGCAGTTACCTGCTTATACCATATTTTTCCACCTATCGCACGACGCTCATTAGCTATAAAGTCAGGGTCACCTCAGCGAATTCCTTTTGGAATTTCAAGGCTTTTCCCTACAAGATTAGTGCAGCTATTAGACACCCTTACCTCTATGTTCAGTAAACCAAAGAAACAAAGCTTCAGTAATGCTTTCGTACTTACATTTTTTAAATTGTTTTTCTTCGTTTTACATCCTTAGATGTCACTAACAAAAACACCACTTTCCTTTATATCTGCACTGATGCTGAAGACCTTTCACTATCTAAAAATTACACTTTTAGTCCAAAGAGACTTCGTCCCTGAAGGACTATTGTTTTCGTTTTGCGATTTTGCGTCGAATCACTCTGATTGTCCGTTTCACTAATTAAACTGTTGTCACCAAATGTTATCGTTTTGTATTATATTTGAAGGAATTAAATAATGAAGAATCTGCATAAATGTATGTATGTTTCTCGCATTGTGATAAAACAACGGTATGTAGAGCCATCAAATTTTGAATGACGTAATCCCACTGCGAATATGGCCATCTGGAAACCGAAATTTGAAATTGATTTCATTATTGATTTCATACTTTGTAAAACTTCAAGGAATTTTTGATTAACGAAGGATTTCAAAGCGAGCAATGACAACGTTGTACAGAAAAACAATTTTATCTCCAGCGCGTGAGACTGTGTATCGGAATTTCTAAAGATATGCTCAATTTAAAATTATTTTGCGATATTGCTCTTGAACTGAATTTTATGGTTTAAGTGCGAACAACATGATATTTAATAAATAAAGGTAACTCTTAAAATGTTAAAAAAACACCCCTTTGGACATAATTTAAAATCTAAAACCTTTCAGATTTTCTTTCCATTTTAATGCGGCTGTATGAAAGCAATGTATCGCCAAGGCCGGAAATAAAATACTTTTTTTAATAATAAAATTCCTTTTAACGTTATATAAACTTTATATATTTTAAATTTATATAAAATTCCTTTTAACTTATTATATTCTTTATTTTATTATTCCCAAAACTTCACGTTAGGTCGCTTTAATTTTTCTTGTTACTTATGATACGAAACATCAAAGCCATATTTGGAGGGATTTAAAGGATGCGTAATAACTGTAAATATCTATATATCTATATCTATATATCTATATATATATATAAATGGTCCCTCTATCTCTGTACTAACCAATAAAAATCTGTATTCTAGTCCTATTACACGCCAAATAGACGAAGACTTTTTATTGTTATTACATCTTCCCTTTCATTTTTTTACTCCTCTTTAAATACAAACTACATTTAACTTCAAATTATTCAAATTCAATACTACTCAGTATGAAAATACACAATTTTTCTCTTCTTTTCCCATTCCACTTATTATCTAGTCCATTAGTTTTTTTAAAATTAATCTTACAAAACAATTCTTTCCAAATTGCTAAACTACTTTAATTTAATTCATTTTTTCCCATTTTAAACTATTTCTCTTATTAAATTTTATATTTTATTTCCGTTATTAAATTTGTAGAGTCATTAGGTTTAGTGGAATAGCCCGAAAGATGAAAAATGAGCAAATGCCTTCTCCGGGAATCGAACCACGGACCTCTGAAATACCGGCCGAGCGTACAGAACCACTACACCACGAAGGCACGCTAGGGAAGGGGGGAGAAATACCTTATAAATTAAAAAACTTTAATTACTGCAATTATACTCTCCACCATTTTCACTTTTGAAGGCAACGTTTACCCAACTCAACTGAGTTTTTTTTTTTTTTTTTTTTTTTTTTTTTTATTTTTTTTATTTCATTTCACTTTTATAAAACTACAATCGAACAACTCAATTTGTCCCAATACATCTAATTTCTTAAAACTCTCCTATTAAAAAAAATTTTAGCGCCTGTAAAGGAAACTAATTCTACAAGCCTATCATTTCCTTTTTGCTATTCCAATCATTTTATTATCTACTCTATCTTAGCATTGAAATTACTGGAAAAGACATAAAACGCCTACAAATTTAACAGCCTGTTTTCTTGAAATCAGATGAAAGTAAATCAGACTACCATTTGAATAATCATTTTACTTTCCTAGACTGCTTATATTTTACTAATTGCATTGTTTGATTACTTTATTATATTTAATAGAAAACATATTTTTTTCTTTTAGGTGAAATTAGATTATAAGGATTCCAGGCGAAGGCCGTTGCATATTTTTCATCTTTCCTGCTTCCAATTGACCTAATGTCTCTACAGTGGCGCCCGAACTAAAAGGGTTGTGGATGATGATTCTCTACACCCAGAATTTGGCGACTAGGTCCCCTAAAACCCTAATAGCCCTTTAAAAAGGGGAGTATATAAGGTATGTCTCCCGCTTTCCTAGCGTGTCTTCGTGGTGTAGTGGTTCTGCAAGCTGTTTCGGTATTCCAGAGGTCCGTGGTTCGATTCCCGGCGAAGGCGGTTGCATATTTTTCATCTTTCCTGCTTCCAATTAACCTAATGTCTCTACAAGATTACTTGAATAACAAAAATTACACAAGGGCTATCTGCTTAACGGAAGATTTGCCTTCTTGAAGGACTTTCTGCACGATATCCCGAATTTATGTTACACATACGGGGGAAAAAACGGAAATACATATGCAACAGGTTGATCGGTATTTAAAATACTAGTATTTAGGGATTTTTAACAATTTATCCACTGGTGGCCATTTTTCCTTTTAAAGGACAATGGCGGTCTGCTTTTATATGATATGTGGTGTTTTCTTTGAAATTATATGTGGATTCTCATATTTGTTCTAGTCTTTGGGTAGCAGATTACTGGAAATAGTGTTTTTTTTATAAACTTACTGCAACATATACTTTTTGGTTTGTGTGTCATTTACTTTCTTAAACTGACATTTTAATATTCAATTTTTAGACAACGAGAGTGTACACATCACAAAATTTAAATAGCATAGAAATAGATTTAATAAAAAATTTGTTATAACAATAAAAGTTTTTCTCGGATAATCAGCCAAAAAATACTTTGCTTTACCGAACAGCATTCTTCTAGAGATGCTACAAAATAGTCATCACAGACTACGGCGACAGCATAGAACATGTACACGATGACTGCAATATGTATGATGACAGCTCCATGAGCTCTTTGTTCGTGAGTAAACAGATCCGGAGGGAATTCGTGATATGCTGAAACAGAAAAATCCAAATGTAAGAGTAAAGCATAGTATAAAAGTGAATATTACAAAAATATGAAAATTTGAATTCAATTATTTGTAAATTAATAAACAGTGAAAACATTTTTCTCATGCGTGTAAATCAGAATGTAAAAGTGTTCCGTGGAAATTTTCCCTTGATTTCGCAACTGTTTTGTAATGATTTTGAACTTTTCGTTATATTATTTTATAATACTTCTGATTAGGAGTTTTTAAATGAAACAGCTAATAACTATATATTAAATTGACGAAAAGAATTATAAATTTCACATGAACACTTTTAAATTCTTATTGCGTGCCATTTAGATGACTTTCTTTACGCATCTAGAAATTAAACAGAGGTATATTAATTTTACTAATAGTTATTTTAATTTGTTAGCTTTTCCTGTTCCTTCTGTTTTCTTCCGCCTTTTCCTCGCCAGAATGTAAATTAGTTAGAATGGCCTACAAAGTATATAAATTGAAGTAACGAAAAGGTTAGTCAAAGGATGGTTTAGTTATTAAGAGCGCACCAGCTTTGAACTTTGAATCTCGGCTTCGCATTCTTGCTACCGAAATCTCTGCTTCATCGTTGTAGCTTTTTGAATCAACCTCAGAAATTTCTAGATTAAATCGAATTGAGTAGTCTTCCACTATAATTTACCTTTCAATTTAGTTGTTACATTTTCTTTTAAGTTCCTCACCACAATTGGTTGGTGACTGTGTAAACACGTAAATCTTAACCTATTGCGTTCAATAAAATAGTCTACACACTTCCCATGAGACTTGGTGAAAGGTCACAGCATAGACTTTAAAGTAGATCTAATTACAGTGTAAGTTAGCAAAGAAGACTTAATCTTACAACGTCACATAAATATTGTTTATTTGACTTGAAATTAGCGAATATATGAATAATTTATTTGAACTCAACGTGAGTGAAAGAACACACACATTTCATTTGAAATAAACAAATGAACATAAGCCAATGTTTGCAAATAATAGAAAATATATAAAATATTAGATTAATACGTAAAAGAAAATAAATTTGTAGAATCCTCTGGCCTTTTGTAAGAACGAATTCTGAAAATTCAGCTGTTCTTTTGCGGAAGTGAACACGAGACCTTCCATTTGACAGATATATTAACCACATGACTTCTTATAATTTACTTACGATGTATCACTTCCAAACTATACACACACATATGCGATGAGCGACTGAGTGACTGAAGTAGTCAATGTGTTGAGGAATGACATCACATTTTAGTTCAGGCGCTGTTTTAGAATCCTTATATTTTTATGACAAAGAATTCTGAAAATTAAACTGTGCTCTTGGAGGGATCGATCCTGTGGTTTTCATATCGCCAGATAGATTTCTTGACTCTAACGACTCATAGGAAGCATATAAATATGTAATTCTTCACAAATGGATATAGAGAACTATACCACCATGGTTCTTAGGATGCAGGGGTTTCATGAGACCTAATAAGTATTACATGGGTTTCCATTGGATAAATAAATAGAGAAACGCTATCTTAAAGCAATTATCTCAGAGAAAATGTTTTATTTCATTCAATGTATAAGCATTATTATTATTATAAAATTTTCGAGAATTATCAATTACAAATCATTCTCTTTCTATTTTTTGGGCCGTACAGAAAACACTGGCCTTGAAAATTCTGAATAAAGTCTTGAAGGCTCCAATTAAACATTTTGAAATTTTGCCAATCAGAGCAAAAAATGTAAGCGCAGTGCTATCAAATATTCTTTCGACAACTTGCTGTTGTCAAGAGACTTTCCAAACTATTATTTGTTAAAAAATAAACTTTTGTGAGTGCAGCAGAAAACGAAAAAGAGAGGAAAAAATTCTAAATTTGCTGCGGCGTAAGAAACTAAAAATTCGCCAAACCTTCACGGTCTGGGTTTTATATCCAAGATTTCGAGAAAATTTCTTGATTGAGAATTCCTATTTAACATCTTGGCGGAGGTATGTCTACTAAAGACGACCAATGTCACAAGTAGCCAATACGTAATTTACTAAACATTATACTATATGCTTTTAAATTGAAATCTATATTTATAACCTAATCAGATACTGGAAGCGTATTCAGAAGTATTATTTTACATCACAATTACCATTTCTCGAATATGTGCCGAGTGTGCTACCGTAACACCGCGAAGGCATACTAAAAGAAGAGGGAAAATACCTTATAATTAGGATGAAAATTATTTAAATATGAAAAAAATTCAAGAAGTGTTATATAAATTAAAAAAATAATAGGCAAGTTTTGAAATTTGTAAATTTATTTTACTTCGTGATAAAAAAAAAGTATTCGTGATACCACAGAACTCCAAAATTGCGGAACGTTTTCGGTGAAATTCGTGTCTCAGTAAAGTCTAATTATAAGTTATAATGAAAGAGCTTAATTAAAGCAATGGCTTTACTAATATATATTATGACGTAACTTTATTTGCTCGTAAATGCTCCTTTTTTAACGGTTTAGTTGCATGTAGTTAGGGGAATGTTTTAATATACAGCGTTTCTAAGCTTTGAGGAGATGCTTTTCCATCCTAATTTCACGCTTCAAGCGAAGTGCTAGAGGGTTGGGATGGATGGGAAACACGATTTAGTCCAGTTGACAGAATTTCTGCATCGGTAAGCGGTTACCTTCATCGATCCCAGGAAGCGAAGTTCCTGGAAGATCCCAGGAAGCACTAAGAGTTCTTACTTCTCTCACTCCCTGTACAAGTAAGGAACGAAAAATTCACATCAGTGATATAAGAGAACTGAGCTCATGAAAGACGGTTCTGTATACGTCTTTGAAGTATTCGGGTCCGCTCAATTAGAGATATATAGTTAAAACTGAATTACGTTGTAAAATATGAACAGGTACCAAGATTCCTGGGTGAAATGAGAAATTCACATGATCCTTAGAATTTCAATGACATTTAATAGTTACATAATGCAGCATGTATACCTAACATTTCAAACAATTTTAAGAAGTTTTTCTGCTTATGTATCATACGTAAAGTACAGTAGCACATCCAAATGCACTTTTATAACCTTATTTTTAAAGACTGCAGTGTAATTAACTAACTGATCGCAGAAATCAAAAACTGCATGAAACAATAACTGGTTAAAGTCTACTACACGCAGCAAAAAAATCCATATCGCATCGGCTTATCTCTGGTCTAAAGTTACACGAAAGAAAATATGTTCAGCATTCTCTCAGCCCAGAACAGATGACTTCATCGGAACTCTGATCAAGGAATATATCAAACTAACGTCTACCGCTAGCGCTACGAGCGAAACGGCGTTGAGTTACCTAGTTTTAGCTGAAAGTCGAATTACAGTTTAACACTTTCTAAATTGAGGCAGAGGCTGCTATCAAAATAATAAATCAAAGATCAATTGCCACGTGAAATAAACTCATAAGACAATAAGCACGAACTTTCTAACAACGGGTTCCCTCTCATAAAAATTAAACAACTCTTCAGGAAAAAATAAGGAAGAAGAGAAGCTTCCGATATTTTTCTTCCAGGTTTGGTGCCCAGATAAGAATTCAAATCAGATAAGAGAGACGATTCAATATCCAGGCAAAGTTAATACTTCTAAACATGGCCATTCTGCTTTATCGACGGGCAGAAAATCTCGTGGCTTGTTTTAGATCATAATATGTCGGGCATCGCCAAAGCAGATATAATAATTCGCTGAGATATTTACAGTGTTAGCATTATAAATTTATTCGAACTTACTAACTCCCCCAAAAAATAAAAAGTTAAACAAACTTTTAGCAGATACAAATCAAACAACTTGGTATCTTTTAAAGATGTCCCTTGTACCCCGAATTCAGTTCAAGAAATCTTAAGAACGCTTCAGCTATTCTTAGCAAAAAACGCCAAGAGCTTCCTAATACAGTAGAGCATGTACCGTGAAAATCTCTTTGGGCATGCGGCGGAGGATCTCAGTTCAGTTCCTGTAAGAGATTTGCTAAGTATTCGGGAAAATACAATCTTCTTAATAAATTCTTGGAAATTACTTAAAAGTGCAAGAAGGCTAAATTGAATCTTCAAAAACCAAAACTGTGCACTTACATTAGTGAAAATCACAGAAAAAGAAGAGCAAAATTAAATTTTTACTCCCCTGCATGAGGATGCATTGCCTAACATCACGCGATACACCTTTCCCCGTTTTCCGATGATTGATGGCTTTACTTTTGCCAGGACTATGCTTGATTCTCAGACCGTTTCATGGATTTCAGAGCAGAAATTGCCTCTGCTTTTATTTATTCTTTTCTATTCATCAGATCTCTCCTAAGAAGCTCAATTCAAAAATTTTGCATTCAGGTCTCAACGTGGGCTTAGCTGAAATAATTGGATTTAAGATAAATATCTGAATGTGAGTATCAACGAATGTGTTCTGACTTTAATTTTTGCTGTTATTGGGCTTGGCATTACTTCGTAGATTTGGCGAATGATCTTCTGCGAGATTTCTTGAAAAACCCTCTCCTACTGTTAAGTTAGGACGGCGACATTCCGAGATTTCGGGAGATACCTGCTTATTATATCCCAAATGCCTTCTAACGGATAGATATGTGGTTATCTAGCTGGCCAGTAAAATATTTGACAAAGGCAAATCATTATGTGGTCGCATCATCGAGCTGAAAGTTAATCTCAGGAGGCTTTGAAAAAGAACAGCATATGTCAGGGTGCAGAATACCGACGATGTACTACAATGTAGTCGCTATACTACATTGCTGCAATACTACAGTACCATCGATGTACTACAGTGTACTACAGTACTACAATGATAGTCGCTGTACTACAGTGTACTAAATAAGAAATGGTATTATATGTATTTTTCATGTCTCTGTAAAGCTGATGAACCAAAACTGCACTACATATGAAAAGTCATTCATCACCTGACTGGATAAAATCTTTAAAAGTTGGGAGATTAAATAGAAATATTGTAATGCAGTGTTTTACGTTATTCAGTCAAAAGCCTTTATTCCAATCACTTTATACTGCACGACGATATCACAGGATACCGGCCAATACGAATACAGCAGTTTCTGGTCTGAAACTTTGCGTATCTACTGAACCAACCTGCTGAGATTTGTCACCTTGTGATTATTTCATTTCTCAAAGCTATATCTGCGGTCAGACAAAAATTTATTTTGATAATGATGAGATTCAAAACAACTACTTTCTTTTATCCGTACCAAACGCATATCTTAATGTTGTCTTTCCTCTTATACACATGTTAGTACTGTCATCACAGGAAGATCGATTTCGAACTGATTTTTGTTAAATATATGTCTACAAAATATTCGAAAATGTCTTTCTAAAAATATATCAGTATTAAGTTCCATGATTTTCAATTTTAAAAAGTACAATCCTGTATTTAATACACAATACACATACTCTGCACATATAAAAAATGGGACTGTTTTATATCTCCCGTTCTACTATCTATTGACGAAATTTAACGTCCATTTTTCATACCTCAAAAGCGCGACCGAGGATATATATATTAGATTTATACATAGGACCGAGGATATATATTAGATTTGTACACATTATTCTAATATAGATATTTTGACACAAAATCGAACTTTTTCTGAAATGGAATACCAATGTATTTCTCTATTTCGATTCTACGATTGAAATTACGCCAAAATGCCACGTTTTATTAATATCACACAAGTAGTCTTTAAAATATTAACTCAATTAAGTTAAATAATTAAAATATTAAATCACTTAAACTTTTAGCTCCTCTATGTTAATTGAACTGCTTACATGTTTATTAATATATCTTCTTTTATCTTGAATCAAAACAAAATTCGCAGATATTTTTTGATTTATTCTTAAATTTTATATATTTTGGCAATTTTTTATGAACTTTTCAAAAAAATATTTCTATTATAACTTGTAAAATTTTTGCCATCACCTTAAAGTTGATGTATTTCTAGGCATACCTGCAAAACGTTAGAGTTCTTTTATTCAAAAATTCCGAAGATATATGTAAATTTACATACTGGCGCATTTTGAAATTGGGCACATTTGTTACAAGCGATAATAACGTCAAATTTGGGTTACGCTCATTGTTAAAATTATTTTAAAGAATGAACGACGCAGCTTTTCTTACGTTCGTGCACAATGAAAGGGAAAAGAAAATTAGTTTACCGTAAATTAATAAATTTGGTCAAAGGAATTGTCCTTGGTGCAAACTGAAAAAAGTGCGCCAGTATAAATGTTTAAATTTCTCGGTAAGTTCCTCTCCAAAATTTACAAAATTTAATATTTAGGCATAATTTGAGTCTTAGAATCGAAATATGGAAAAATCATCGTTATGCAATTTTAAAGAAAATCCCAGTTTTATGCGAAAATTACCTATTTTAAAACAATGCTGTATGTAAATCTCATATATAGTATATTCTAAGTTACGCTATTGCGACATGAAAGAAACGCAAATTAAATTAATGCAACTTATAGCAATTAATATAATTTTAAACCGACATAGTTGACTAACAAAGGCCATTAAAAACATTTTTATAAAGTATTTACTGGTAATTTTTCATGAAAAGTATAATCTATAAGTTTCATTTAATTTTCTATGCTTATTCTTACTTTTTCAACAAAAATTTATTACTCAATAAAAAAATGTGAAAGTAAAAATTATCCTTCTTCACATCCTGCGCTCACAAATCAAAATGGAAATATCCATTAACAATTATTAAAACCTGAAAAAAGTATGTCTGCGATGTTATCGTCATGCGATGGTTTGTAGACACTTTATTTTTTACCACAATATTTTCGACGGCGATGTTTTTAAACTGCGAAGTTTTTGAGCCGCTTTATTTTCGATGACGATGTTTTGTACCACAATGTTTTAGAACTGCGATGTTTTCTCCTACTGTTTTGTAGCACGACGTTTTTTTCTTGCGTTGTTTTCTCCGCGGCGTTTTCGTCCGCGATGTTATCGGTGGACACCCCACGTTAGACGTGGGGGAAAATCTCGAAAGAGCCCATGCAGCCGGGCCGTTTCCCTGGAATTGAAACCAAGCCGAAGTAGAATTTACTGCTCAGCGGCTTTACCGCTCGACCGTTTGTGGGTCCGGGATCTCGGAGTCTTTTCGTTAAGAGCATTCGATCATAAAAGCGCCCAACTTTTGTGCATTATGGGTTTGTACAGTGTTTTTATTTCTCTTGCTGAGTGGTGCTGATTTGTTCGCTTTTTATATAACTGTAAAAATAATGCAACCTCAAAGAAAAATAAGTTTAATTTTATCACTTGATGTACAGATTTAGCCGCAAACCATTTCTATATTAGAAACGTCTATAACCTAATTGTCCTTTTTTCTGTTACTAGTACACGTGTGATAAAATTAGTGTTACATTATTTTACCACGGCATTTGTCAATCATATGGGCTACGGACATCCTTATTTCAAGATAAATAAGATCTTTAGTTTAGAATTCAGGCAACTTAACTTACACTGTTGGATTGTTGCCTTTAAAAGTAATGTAACATTTTTCATTTATCTTTCAAATTATATTTGTAGTCGAAGTAAATGATATAATAATTATATAATATAATTTTAATTTGTAATCTAAGAAATTATGATGCCCATATACTATTATATTGATACAGAATAATAGTTTGCGTTTTCTTAATTATTTATTAATTTCTACTTATTAACATTAGAAATGCCAAGAACTTTATATATCTTTTTTGAAAGCGACTATATTACGTTATTTCAATAGCTCTTGATTTAGCATCCGCGTGTTTTGAAAAATTGTCGGTTTTCAGAGATGTTTATATTTGACATTCTATGAGATCCTCATTTTTCAAATTAAAACTAAATGCACCATAACTACCTTTGATGAACTAACGGGTGAGTGATTAACTATATAACTACTACTAATAATAATAATACTGATACAGTAATAATAAATGTTTAATATTGCCTGGATTTATTTAATTTACTTAACAGTTATTGGTTAAAGTAGACTGAAGGATACCCCTTGTACTATCGCGAAGTTGTTGTTTCATTTATCGCCAAGTTTTTGCTTCGTGATCGCCAAGTTGTTGTTTCATTTATGGTAACCTGAGTAGTTCAATGTTCCGTAAAGATACTTTTACCTACAATTGGGTGCTCCTTTGATTTTTAATTATATCGACGTGTACATGGACAAAGTCAAGGGAGTGCGTAGTGCCAAGTTTGTGCAATGTTCTAGCATTTTTTAAGTGAAAAGAGGTCAAAGTGTACATGGATACAGAATTTGTGCAATTCTTTGACTTGTTATTTTGGCTTTGTATAGCTGCGATTTTAGCCGCCGCTACACAAAGCGAAATTAAAAAATCAAAGAACTGCACAAACTCGGTATCCATGTACCGCCAAAAATCGCCATTTTTCGCCAAGGGGTACCCATAAATATGCTTTTACCCAGTTATTATATGCTGAGGTAGCTTTCCTATCGCACTTGCTTTCAACTCACACTTTCTTGCTAGAATGTAAATCATCTAGAGCGCATGTTTTCAAATGAGATAGAAAGAAGTTTATTTAAGGGAAGGTTTCGAAAGGTGAAATGAGAGCGTGTTCTGCCTGTCGGAAGGCCTTAATTTTGTCTTGAATTTCTAGTGATTAGATTTCTGCGACTTTGAGCTATACAAGCCATTAGGGATAATTCTATAAACAGTCTTCTAACGTTGAGTGGAGCTTAGTTTCTGATAGCAAAGAACACGAGGCAATACAATACATTTTATCAGAATTAGAGCTAAAAGATTATTTTAAGAGAATAACAATGCTTAATCTGGTTTGTTGTTCGGAAAGCTAGACGAAGATTTTAGAGGTTTGAAACGTGCATCTTGATCTGCTATACTATGGAGAGATAAGTAAATTTGTTATCCGGAGATAAAAACATTTATCGTGTGCAAAACAATTATCATATAAGACATATACTGTTATATAATAAAAGAATATGCGTCGCATTGTGTTATGAAATTTTTATATAGCATCAATATCAATACGTGTAATTTCCCAAATACATTCTGAAATATTCTCTCGCAGGCATCGTAATCCAATCTTTAGCTGACTGGATACAACTGCGTAAGTTATACAATTTCAAAAGAGAACAAAAAACACAGCATATACTAGGATCTTTATATATTTTCATAAAGTACTTTTTTAAAGTACAGCATTATGGTGGTAAGCATATACATAATTCAATACATACAATAGAGAATTCTGCAAAAAAATGTGATGCATCAGATAAAAAGGGTAAAATGTAATCCTTCTCAGGGGAATAAAAAAATATTAAGCTGCAGTATTTTATTCAGATTTTTTTAGTTAGATCCCCCCATGTTCTTTCTTTAATGAAAATCCATTTTACTTTATATCGCATTCGGTTACTTCAGAGTATATTATAAAAGAGAAAAAATGCTTTTTGGATTAGAAGTACCCAAAGATCACAAAATGTGGTGAATGCCGCAAGAAGAATTTTAAAAAACTAAACTCTGAGGCTTTTTTTATTTATATAGATGCCCGAAAACAAGTTTTATTAGATTATAGTCCGCTTTTGCCATGAGTTCAAAGTTCTCGCCATGTTTGGTATTAAGTGCATCAAAGGTTTGTAAAATTTTCTTTGTCTTTAAAACTATAAATTTAAGACACATAAACAACAGCCCCATTCTGAAGTTGTCAATCATTACAGCCATGTAATACTCGCAAAAAAACTCATACATTTCAGGCAAAAATTAGTTTTTAAACTAGGCGATATTTTGCTTTGCAGTATGCTTTGCAGTAGATACATCTCAAATTATAAATACCATAATTATTGCATTAATTTATGATTAGTTATATAGTTTCAAGATTTCTGAATTGCGATTAGAGATACTGAAACAGAAATATGCACATTTTTGTTAGCTCCAGCTATTTATTTTACTATTTTACATTATGAAATAATTCTATAGCTCGATGCCAGTACTGCCATTTTAAATCAAACAAGGAAGGTTAATTATGACGCAACAATTTATACGCACGGAGTTCGGAAATGATGACCAAGAGACTTCAGTCAGTTCGTTTTAAATGCTGATCCCAGATATATAATTCGAATAATAGTGAATATGTTTTTGGAGCTAAGATGATGGATTTTTATGAAACTCGACTCGATTCTGCAGTTACAAGAACTCCGTAAATTGAAATCGCACTTCTTATATGTTATCTATGAAATGTATAATGAATGTGATATTCAGTATACTTTAAAAAAGTTGGAACAAGAATTCCGGATTCTTTAGGGTCAAAATCTTGGACATATTTCAAAACGAAATCAACTGAGTGTCATTTTTTTTTCATGCCACTATTGACTCAAATTCTAGACTTAGGACAAGAGAAATGCCTAGAAAGTAAAGGCTGCTTTTTTTTGGCAATTAGTGCTTTTGTCATGGGTTGCATAGTTATAGATTATGAAGTTGCTTATATGGTCCCAACAGGGACCTTAATAAGCTACATGGGAAAATAAAGCCACTGAGGCACATGACTTATTGTGCCTATGTTATTATATTCATGATGAACTAGCAGGTAAAACTCCATGAACGGTCCAGAAAGAGGGTGGTAAAAGTGGAGAACCTATTGTCTCCTTTACTGCATGTGCCAGTCTAATTGAAAGTGTGGTAAACGAGTAGGTGAAACTATATGTACGGTCCACAAAGTAAGGTAAAGGTGGAGAGACTATTGTCCCTCCTTTACTGCACGTGCCAACCTAATGGAAAGCGACGAGAGACAAAAGTTGCGCCGCGCAAGAAAACAAGTAAACTTTGGCAGTCAAAAGTAGTTTACGAAGTTGTGATCTCTAAGCATGTGAGTAGCAAATGGTCTGATCAAATTATCTTCTGGAATGATTTGGTAACTAAAAATTGAAAAATTTGCAGCATCACAGTTAAGTCCAGTTTTGAAGCATGCTTATTATGTTTAGTAATGTGGTCCACTCTAGGGTCGATTTTCAAATCATCATGGATCAGTAAATTTCTGATCAGGTAATGAGCATTTACAGTTCTTCCCAGAATCTTATTCTGCAGTACATGAAGTTTGTGGAAGCCTGCGTTCGAGGCTGACGTTGAGATTGCAAACGCGTAGCATAGAATTGGCCTTATAATTCATAGGTATATTCTTCTCTTTTAGTTAAGAGACAGTCCAGAATAATTTCCAAGGAGTACAGAAACTTGGTTGGCAATGCCACAGGCTTTTCTTATGATGAGCTTAATATGACAAGTCCATGTTTGGTTAATGACAACGCTTAGATAACTTACATTGTTTACACGGTTCGCAATGGATTGCATAGAATTCCGTACTAAATGAGACCTCAATTTGTATGAGCAAGCAAAATATACCCATAAATGTTGCATCTAAATGTATGGGAATGCATATTTTTAACTCATTAAAATCTAATAAATAGAATTAAAATTTATTAATATGAAGTTTGGGGCTATGGGGACCATATGAAAAACCGCATTTTATGCATATAGGATCTTCAGCCTCATAGAGTTGAAACATTTCTCGAAAACTCTTCAGCTCACATTAAAAGAAACTTTTTTAAAATGTAGGAAGTCCCCTGGTTACGGATGATCCGACATATAGCGACCTATTGTTATCAATGGGGTTCAAGGCTTAAGATGATTTGTAAAAAATTAAATTACCAATAAAGGAAATAGAAATTTTCCTACACGTTAACAAACCTAGTGAAGAATCTTTAAGCTGATCTGTCTGTTTACGTGGTCTTCTACGCACATCATGAATTAAACCTTAAAATTTTACAGTTTAGTTTGTTTTTATATTTTATAGTTTAGTTTGGTTTTATATTTTATAGTTTAATTTGTTTTTATATTTTATAGTTTATCGAATCAAATTCTGCATCAAAACATCGAAATCAAGCTTCAGAGTTCCAATTGTTGCCACTTATCGTTCTATAAATTAATGCGCTTCAACTCATTCTCGCGTTGTCATTCAGAGGCAGAGAAAAGGGCCTTTTAAACCCGAACATTTCCATTGCATGGTCGTCCAACATCATTTAGGAATGGGAGTGAACTGATATTTCGACGAATGTTTCCATCTGATATTCTGACGTCCGCGACTCGTACTAGTCCATCTGGACCAGGAAAGATCTTTTCACTGCGAGCTAGTGTCCACTTCATGGGAGCCTTGTTTTTATCCTTCAGGAAAAGTTTTGTCCTGCTTCGAGACTGGATATCGGTTGATTCCGTTTTTTAATGGTCTGTAAATGATTGAGATATTCCACACTCCAATGATTCTAGAAATTAGCTTCAAGTTTTTAAATTAAGGTTCACTTAGAAGACAAGGATCCTACTGTCCAAAGATCCTACTGCGTCGTTTTGTTCTGGTATCCATAAAAGGAGAGGTCCTATCATGAAAAGGCCTGGAGTCAAAGCCTCAAGATCCGGAAGATCAGAAGAAATATGTGATAAAGGTCGAGAGTTCAAGTAAGCTTCTATTTTTATAATTTAGGTAAAATAACACGCCGAACAAATATTAATTTAGATGTCAAACAACAAAAATTTCAGTCTCTAAGGAAATTATATTTTAGTTTTCTTATTTCATCAATAGATACCACCAGTAGCTTAACTTCTGTCCAGCCATTCTTATTTTATCTTGTTCGTTTGCTCTTTGGCAGCTGAGGATGATGTTCGGTAAAACCATTGAAACTAGTCCTGTGAAAATTTGCAAACATAACGCTGAATTTTGTTGTTTGACGTCTAAAAAAAATCTCTATTTGTGTAATTAATATATACAGCTCTTCGAAATTTAAAATTGTTGTTTTCGGCGACCTTTATCAAAATTCTCTTCATTGATTTTATATTAACCTACCACAAGCCTTGAAAGTGTGGGGAAGAAGGAGGAATAAAATTACACGTTATGCCTTCTTTGGAGCCTAAGCATTGAACAGGATCAGATTTACAAATTCTAAGAGCTTATCAAGAACATTTTTGGCTTCCTTGAAATTTGTAGCGTTATCACACCAAATAATGGAGGGTTTGGAACGTCTGGCAATAATCTTTTAAAGGCATGCTAGAAAGACTTCAGTAGACAAATTCGATACTACTTTTAAATGAATAGCTTCTGTACTAAGGCAGTCAGTGAGATGGTTTTGTTCGGTAAAAGCAGTTGACGTTTCTGAACTTCTGAAAGATTGAAGAGACCTTAATCTCCCACTAACTCGTAAAATTTCATCTCAATCAAAAAAATACATTTAAAGATGAAACCTTACTATTACTTGTAACTGATCGTTTCGGCAGCAGGCACCTAATAACAGATTGAAACTCAGAATGTTTTACACGTTTAACTAGCACCTCCATTGCATTCTACAATTCACACTCAAATAACTTTCGTTTCTTAATGGTGGATTGATTCTACTGTAGTTAAAAACCTTAAACACCGTGTAATAATTCTAATCAGTTTACTAAATAATGAATACTTTTTGATGAATTCGTTCTCAACGGAGCTTTCACCTGTGACTTGAGTTAAACAGAGCTCTCTTTCGAAGTTGAAATTTTTCATTATCTTCGAAGTCTTACTGATACTGCGAGTTTAGGCCATGGAATGATAATCTGTAATAACCAATTACGAAAGAATGGCTGAAAATTTTGAGTCTTTCAAAGCCTGCAAATGAAACTAAAATGTATTGAATGCCACTGGAATCAGCTGTTAGGAAATACGCCATTTTATCTTTTGCCTTAATAGTTCATTTATAGAGTATAATAAGATGTTCTGAGATTTTAAGACCTTAGAGGCAGTTTCGCTGTTTTGTTGGAGGCAGCTCTGAAATGTATAACGGTCCGTGACGCTGGTTGCCGCACGGATGGGTCCTTTTTCGAATCTCGAAGTACGGGTATTTGAAAGTTCATAATGTCTGTGCATGGCAGAGCTCAAAATACTGACAAGTTTTGAGTCATTTCCTGTAGTTTGGTGCACGGAAAGAGAGGTGGGACATCGTCGGACCGTCCTTCGAGGCACTCTGCATAAACATTGGTGCTTAGCTGCACAGTTGGGGGGGGGACTGTGGTGTTACGACCCATGGTGTAATTCTGCCATCTCACCTACTTGCCCTGTACCTGTACAGCTGGACTAGATCTCTCTCCTAAGAAAATAAATGAAAACTCAGAACATTTTCGCATGAAAAGAATCAGTGTATGTCTATGTTAACTTAAATTTGCTTAGTGTGGAAGGATACTCGATAATCTAATTACGTAAATTTAAATTGTATGAAATAAATAATATTTGCTACTAACGTTTGAGCTGTGAAGACACAAGTAAACTGAAAAATTCGTCAGCCGATGTTGTCACCATCCAAATTTCTTCGAAATATACTCAGTGAATTTCCTGCATGAAGAACGGTATTTTTCATCTTTTATTTAGTGTGTTCTTTGTGAGTCTGGTGGCTTTGATGCTGACAGTTTCTATTCATTGCTCTCCGCAATACCTACATGTTAGTTTAAGAAAATATTGGAAAGAGAGAATGGAGGCTATCCTGGCTTTGGATCAAAATGAATTTGTCGCCTTATTTCGTATGTGAGTTCTTCATAAACATCGTTTCTTTTCTGAAAATATATGGCAGAAGCAAATTTGAAGTTGTGCTGGCAGGAAGTTGAAAAGAGTAAAAGAGTACAAGTCGTTTTATTCCTTCAGATATGGATTTTAGGTTTTTGAAAAGTTCTTAAGAATTGCAGTACTCTATTAATGGTGCAATACTCTATTACTTATTGCAATACTCTATTACTAATTGCAATACTCTTTTACTATTGCAGTTACTGTAATATTCTTGTTGCGCCACTTTGGTAAGTAAATTGTCTCAGTTGATACTTTGTTTGTAAAAGAGTGGCAACGCCTCAGTTTATCGCGAGACTGTGATTGGAACAGTAGTTTAAAGATTTTTAAAATATATATGAGTTTGTAATGAAGCGGTTTGTTGCAAATAATTGAAATAAAATGTTTAGGCCTTTAAATAAGGAAACTTCTTGTCTGTCAATTTCAAGCGAGCCGTCTCATTTACCTTATTTAATGAGTATCTTTAGTCTAAAGTAACGGAAAACTTTATTACTAATTAACTGTATTAACTCTATTCATTGCTATTGTATTAACTCTATTATATCCCAAAGTTTTATAAAAAAAAAAGGAGCAAAACTTTATGAAATAAGCCTTTAAGCTATTTGGGGAGGAGTGGGGTAAAATTCTGTAAAATAGAAATTCTCTCTATAATTCTTTTACAGGAAAACTTCTAGTTAGTAAATTACTGTGCTTTAACTGAGTTATAAACAAATATATTCCAATACTTAAATACTTGAAGGAATATTCAACAACATTCATAGCAGCTTACGTCATTTTCCCCATTTTCCATTATTTAAGTAAATCATGAGTTTTATATCGCTCATTTTGAAGTAAACTAATATTCGTTATTAAATTTTTATTATGCCCAATGAAAATAGAAACATCTTGCTAATTGGTGTTTAAATCATGCGGAATCATTAAAACTGTTATAATTGTTTTACAAAGGATTTAGAAACAAATCTGTTGCTTTCATACAAATACCTATTTAATAGTGGAAAATGACATCTGACATATTTTAACCTTCTCTTTCTTGGCAGACTATTACTCTGTTGGAGAAGTTCGCGATGATCATTTTATAGAGATCTCTGCTGATTTCCTTAATGATCTGTTGAATTTTTCTTCTTAGCTCGGTAACTTTTGGTAGTTTGTTCACGTAAACTTACGATTGCTATAACCCCATAAAAAGAAATCGAAAATGTTAGGTCAGAAGACAACTAAGGCCATTCTTGGTCCCCGCCATGAGGTGAATTCATGCACCCAGATAATTTTTCATGAAGCAAGATAATATAGCCTCATGGATTGTATGTCAGGTATGCCCATTCTGGATGAAAGATATATTTCTGGTATCCATTTCATGCATAGTTGATAAATGATAGAAGTGTGTGGTCCAAAAAAATATGGAATTAAGAGTAACTTACCCCCAAAGGGTGACACTTCAAATAATGTGAATTACGAGAAATTTATTATATCTTGACATTGTGAAAATTTAAATTAATATTAGTATAAATCAAGAAAACATAACCAGACATAAGACAATACACCACGTGCTACTGCAATAGTAAGATCAGTCCTACCATTTTGAGTCCTAACCTTTCATGCATAAATGCGTTAAAGATCCAATCTGATGAATCTCGGTTCTCCTTCGTTACACAAGGTTACATGATCACAAAATTCAATTTTTATAACGAAGGACTTTTACCTAAATGATTATTTCAATATATTTTTGTGGAAAGAGGAGGCCAAATCAAGATGCAACACGTGCACGGGAATTCCTCTCAAGTCGTAAAACACCATTCATTTACCTCAGAAGCCAGCATCTAGATCAATTTAGTTGAATCTTCATCCACTTACTATTATTTTTGACAAAAATACATTCTCTTGAAACTATATGGAGATGGTCGTCAGAAAGGCACGAAAAAGAACAAATGGCAGACACGCATCATCTCCGGTTAGCACGGACAGAAACCCGTCCTACACCTTCGGAGTCTAGCAGCAGAAGAAGGCAAAAAACCGGTTATAATGGTCAACCTCGCTCTGGCATTGAGCGGTCGCAGTGGAGAGACTTGATATTGAATAAATGTGGAGGCTTGCTTGCACAATAGTAGGCACACAATGTTTGTGATCATGCCACAATAATGATAACTTTTTACCAAACCTGTACTTCCGACAACCTCTTGAAAAAAGAAGGCATCAATCACACCTCCTGCCTCCAAACTACGATCTGTCACACCTCCCACCCAAACAATTGTTTGTAGAGGGCGCTTATGGCGCTTTTGGACCATCTTGGGGACCTTTTGACATCAAATGCACCAAATTTCGCTTTCTGACAAGCCCCGACAAATGGATTCGTCATTGAATATTATTCCTTTTAGGAAAATTACCACTTTTTTGTTTTTTTACAATTCTTTCGAAGGAAAATTTTCCCCCGGTTATGAGAGTATTTAGCTTAATTTGTCTCATCTATTGAAATCTTGTACAGATGCAGATCTTTTGCCTGCACTCGTTGACTGAGCATGCGGACTTTCCAAACTATTTTGAATGACGATAAAGTGACTCCGTGAGGATCACATTCACACTGTTTAACTCGTTAATGACGTAGCCACAGACATTTGCTGCCCATGTCATCCGTTTGCCAACCCTCTCATCACGCGCGAAACAATCTGCAGAATTTTAAAACGAAATAAAGGGAACTAAAAGCTGTGGATTTAATTTTTGGAATACTGGAATTACAGTTTTTATTTCGAAATGATTTTTTGCTTGTTTTTCTGTTAGCAAAATCGTCAGTGATATATTAGAAGTTCCCTATGTTTTGCCCATTACTGCCTTTGCTGGTTTGTAAATAGTAGAGGTATCAGGACTTGTATCCCTTTTAATCTGGCTTATTATTGAACTGTCGACGTTCGCCGGTTGTTTTTGAATATTGAGGTTTCTTTGACCACTGATTAAGAATTCATTTACTTGATGATGTATATAAGTCAAAATTGCATACCATCAAATGTGATTCAGGCACTTTGTTAAAATTATTTGGAACTAGGAACGATGTGACTTTTTTTCCGTTCATGCACAATATAAAAAGGTAGGAATGATGTGACGCTTCTCCCGCTACTGTACAAATGGAAGGGAAAGGAAGATAGAAGATCTTATGCTACACATTAAGATGTTCGCCAAGTGAATTGTTCTTGGAGCAAACTGAAAAAAATTTCGCCAAGATAAAATTTTGAATTTCTCCGTAAATTTCGCACAAACTTTACAAAATTTAATACTTAGGCATGATTTGAGTTATAGAATCGAAATATAGAAAACATTGGTATGTTATTTCAGAAAAGTCCGATTTTGTGTCAAAATATTTAAGTTAGAACAATGCTATGTATAAATCTGCTATATAAATCCTCAGTGGCACTTTCGAGACATGAAAAACGCAATTTGAATTTTGCCAATCGGCCCAGTAGAACAGGAGAACAGGAACTTTTATTTTTCGCAGTGTACAATCCAACCAGTGTTTCATAAGTTCTTAGTAGAATGAACAGGATTACCTTCCTGTTCTCTTCTTTTAACCTGTAGTGAAATTAAATTATTCTATGCGCAATTTCCCAGCAATATCATATAACCTGAAGGGAATTTATCTACAGTATGGGCTATCGATAAGATAAATTCTAGCCGAAAATAACTCTAAAATCTGCGATTTTAGAGTCTAGAATTTAAAACTAAGATTCGTCGTTAGTTAACTGCCGTCTCTAACTAAACTAAAAATTTCGTTCAGGAATTACTGTTCCTTACACTGAGCAGAATATCTGTATAAGTTATCACATCATATTGAGAAATCGTTGAAACACATGTTTTAAACACTTAAGAATATCTAGTCAAAAATGTAAAGGCAGATGTAGAAAGAACCGAAATTAGCCGATTTTCTAACGAAATATGTATGCAGAAATGGCGCACTGAGGTAGTACAGGGCACTAAATAAAAGCGATCTACTGATGTAAATCATTATTCCTTGTGTATGTATTTCGAGCATGCATCGCTATAAGAGGTACGAGGGCAGAACTCATTGATGTGTATTTCATCTAAATGGTTAGGAGACGGAAAAGGTATGACATAAATAAAACACATCTTGGTAATCTTCGCAATACAATTAGTGTAGCAATGTACACATCTCGAAATTCGCAAGGAGAATGATGATTTACTCTCACAGAATGCCTTTACGTACCGCTCAGTAGCTCTCTGTAGTACCTGAATGTCCCATTTTTGCCCACACATTCATTACAAAATTTGTTTAATTCGGTACTCTCTGTCGACTTTTATATTTTTGCTAATCCCCGTGTATAATATTTAAAATATTTTGCAGTTTAAAATGTAGTTTAAAATGTTAGTGTAAACTATTTTAACAATTCTTCTCAGAATAACGTAAATGTTTCCTACAGGAATAACAAATAAAACTTGGCGATATCTTTTTAAATATTTTGTGCAAGAATAACATAGCATCCACAAAATGAGACAAGATGCGACTCTCCAAAAAATCATCTGTGTACACAAATATCAAGCTTTCCTTCTTGCCCTAAGACATTTATAAATGTGATGGCATGCTTAGCGTACGAAACGATCAGTCGCTCTTTTTATCCGAGGAGGAAAACGTGAGATGAATCCAATACTCTTAACTCTAATAGGATTTAGCAACCCGAAAAGTGTTTCCCCCCCTCATTCTACATTTTATTATTTATTTATTTGTTTATTTTTATCGTCTCTTGCAGATGACGAGTGAAAATTGATTTTCTAGCCACGTGGTAATAGTCAGTTGGGATACAGAAACCTCTTTGCTTGATTTTATTTGTTTAGGGAAAATGTAAAGAGAAACGAAGAACGCAAGAGAAATTTATTGAAATAATATTTGTTGTTAGAATCATCATCACATTTCAAGCTAGCTTTTTTTAAAATTTGAACATAGAATAATGGCCTGCGTACCTTAATTTTGTCAAATTGTTTGCCCTTTTTTATTGTTGCTAGGATTTTTGTGCTATTTTAGCAATGGCGTTTTCCCCATTTAGCTATCTTTGGTAAGGTTTATTATGATTATGTTTTCACTAGCATTTTAATGAAAAGGAATATCCTAAAATCCTAATTTCATTTTTACACTAAAGATAAAAATAAGGAAGAAAAGTTAGTATTTACTTTAACCATTTCCCTTGGAAAATTTTAGTACTTATTTGCTTATAAATTCTAAGCTTTTTATCATTATTTTTTATTGACTAAGATACTATTTCGAAGTTTATTCAGTGCAGCGATTTACTTTATTTGGTAAACAGTATCCGTTTCAAAAACAAAAATGCTAAAATAAGGGGAAAAGAAAGAACAAAAGCAGAGGTAATTTTGCCAATGTAATTTTTGTGGTCAATATTGATCACTATAAATAATACCTATCAAATCACTGCATATTAGCATATTAACCACTGTTTAAGTTGTAGAGACATTAGGTACTTTTTGGAAGCAGGCAAGATGAAAAATTAGCAACCGCCTTTGCCGGGAATCGAACCACTGACCTCTGGAACACCAGCCCAGCTTGCAAACCACCACACCACGGAGGCATGCCGAGAAGGTGGGAGAAATACCTTATAAAGTGATAGGTATTTTATTAATAATCCTATTGCTACTTAGAAGGCTTGAAAAGCTATTCAAAGAGAGCTTTTTCTCATCTTGTTGCGCTAAAAAACGGTTTGGTATTATTGTGAGAGATGCAGTATATGCTAACTGGTTACTAATATTTCATATATTTTTAGTGCATCAGCATATCAGCTTTCTATGTTCAGATTTGTAATGATAGAAACAGGAAAGAAGATAACTTCACCGATAGTGGAACTCGCCTAAAATCTCTTAATCGAACTAAAAACGAATTTCATAAAATAGCTCATTCTTTCATTTGGAATTAATAGCAATTGATGAAGCACCAAATCATGTCACTGTCCTTAAAATATATGTGTTTGCTTTTGGACTGTCGAGGCTCTAGTCAATATCTAAGTAGCTGGAAAAATAACAGAGATCAAAGATAAGCTTAATATACATTTAATTCTATTTGTACTCATTTCTAATGCAATCCATGCAGATTTAGAGACTATATAACTTCCTTTATCTTGTCTTCCTTCTTTTTCAAGGTACTTTTTAAATTAAGAAAATTTAAAATAGTAGGAAGAATAGTTTTCGTAAAGTCTCCCTTCTCATAAATGGTAACAAAGAGACTGCTCCGGAAATGCATTCACGCATGAGAATCGAAGAAAGTGACAGACAGCTCTTTTCAAACTTATCAGCGATTATACCCAGATCTTCTTGTTCAACCAGATTGAAATGGACGTTTCAGCTCGCTATAGATTGTCATACCTGAACAAGCCAGCCCAAGCCAGTTTTTCTTATGCGTTGAATTGTAACAAGTAAATGTGTAGTAATTATTTATATTACCATTCGTTAGATTTCCTTTTGAGTATAAAATCCAGAGGGAAGAGATAATTTCGCTCATTATTAACATACATAAATTTATTTGCATACCATACAATGACTAAAAGCATAATTATTAGCAACGCTTAACACATTCGTAAATCATATACATGTTATCGAATAACTCCCGGGACAAGATGCTCGGAGCGCCACCTAACGGTGGGCGCTATCAGTTCATAACAAAGTCATTGTTTGGTGTCCAGAATTTTTTTTGATTCCCTATAATATACGAACTAATGGACTTGATCTAGGTTTTGTATTAAGTCTTGGAAAGTAAGCAAAACAGCAGATTCCGACGTCATTGCTTATTCTACTTTCCTATACTCTATTGCGAGGTAACAATTGCCTGAGTATAAGCTAAGCACTTTGTATACAAAGGGAGGACTGGAAAATTTCTTACGATAAGGAATACGGTACCTCAATTAACCAAAATTTTACGCTGAAAACAAGTCTTGGAATACTGAATATATACCATGTTTTAACTATCTAGAATCGATATTAAAAAAAAAGGAAAACCTCTCTCTCTCTCTCTCTCTATATATATATATATATGTATACAGTCCATTAAAGTTTTCGATAATTTCCTGCAAATAAATGAATTTATTGAAAGGGAAACATTAGAATACAAAAATATCAAGACAAGTCTCAGGCAGTAAAATAAATAAACGACAAAAGCAGCAGTTGTTGAAACCAACAGACAGGGCTCCGTGTGGATGAACTCATAATTAAAAGAATGAAAAATATTTTTGAAGAACTCATAATAAACGAAGGAAGATGGGAGAATATCTATGCTGTGTTTCTCCTTATTATGGAGGAATGGCCAAGAAATAGGAACAGATTCAGAATTCTGATATTTCGAATAAAAGATTGAGATAAAAGTTGATTTCCGTTAAACTTATCACTTAATTCACATTCAAGTGATGGTATTCCATTTAATTCTTTGAACAGCAAGAAATTGATTAAGTACTCGTCATCAACTATTAAAGCCAGTTAACCGCTATGATTAAGCAAAATTTAAAGAAGGTGATAAGGGGTTTCTTAAACTTTTCAATTAACCACTCATACTCTAATTTAGAAAAATCTGACTGCCGAGTTTTTATTAAACTATATAAAGACTATTAGATTTTGCTGATCCTGCAAAGGAAAATATCTGTCGTACTCTTTCTCCTCAGGATTCAAACCGCTGAAAATTTACTCTTTAGCTATTTCCTTTGAGTTCTGAATGAGGAATGGACAAAGGCTTTCGCATTGTGGTTTTTCGCAGGAAAAAAATTATGTAAGTGATGTAGCATAGATGCTTTGAAGGGGTTGTATTTAAATTAAAATTAGGGAGTTAAAGGGCTATAGCCAATTAAATCAACAATTTAATCCAATTGCGTTAGAAATTTGTTAATAATATTTCTTCATTATGCACCTTACAAATTTCTAAATCTTAGAAATCGATTGTTATCAGGAGGAATATACTAATCGAAATATTATGGTTAGGAGCGCCGGTATGAATTTGAATTTTTAAGTAAATTAATACCATATTATTAAAATTTTATATCCTTCGAAAGTCTCTGTCTTTAATTCATAGGTCTACAACGAATGCATAACGAGAAAGGTATGGAAAAGCAGTTTTCTGACACACCTTACATAAGTTTGAATATGAACAATGGTGAAATTAAATATAATGACTTAAAATGTTTATTCTAATATTAGTTTGTAAGGATCTTAAGTTTTACTAACGTTTATTTTATTTTAAATCTTTACTATCACTTCTTATTTTCTACTTCCGGCCAGAATTATAAGCGTAAAGGTTTTTATGCAAAGTTTGTCTGGCGAACGCCAAGTATTTAAGTGTGGCCTTTTTGCCAAGCGAAAGAGAGGAAGCAGTGAGTTCGAAGCAGGCCACTTACCTTAGAAGTTACGCAGTTGCGATTTGCCTTCCAGGCCAGAGGGTTTAATCCTCTTAATAAATTAAACATATTGTAGTGTTCACAGTCTCTGTGCTACATACGCTTCCTATTATTATAAGGCCAATCTTCCACGTGTGTTATTCTAAAGTTAAATTAGAGTTTAGTTTTATTTTTTATACCTTTTACGTTAGACCCCGAGTGGAGGGTCATTGTATTCCGAAGTACGGAAGTCATTGTATATAAAGAAAAATAAAGGGTTTTGTATACCCTTCGTCTGTATCCTGTCTACTTACTACAATTAGTGAACATAGCTTTAGTAAGCTCTCTGTTCCTAGTCAGGTCATTGTATGTTTCCGAAGAAGGTTAGAAGAAACATTGAACCTGATAAGTTTTGGATGCACATACACAGCAAAAACGTTTTAAAGTCATTCAGGGACAGAAGTAAAAACACTAGTCACGAAGTAAAATATTTGGCGATTCGAAAATTGTTATTGTAGGAGAATAAGTTTTTTAGTTAGAAAAAACTTAAATGCCAGCTTTTTCTAAGTACATATTGATAATGAAATACGTATTTTAGAAATTTTTTTCACATCCTTATTTATCCGTATGTTCATCAGTATTACTTCTACGAAAATTGCTGTTCTTTTTGTCAAAGTTGTTTAACCTTTTTTTTTTTTTAACCTAACTGCAATTTAATAAACGCCAAAAAGTTAAAAATGATATTTAAGACAAGGTAAATTAGCCGGAAAAAGCGTTTTAGTAACAAGAAGAAGAAAAATAATAATAGCAGAAAATTAGAGAGAGAAATACCTCTGTGTTGTAATTATTTTCATTTAATAAATGTTCTTGTATGCATAAACTTCAATGCGGTGGACGAATTTACACTGAATGATTTATGAAACATTTAACGTTAATAACGCTAAATTTGTTCTAATAAATGCTAAAAATATATTCAAGTAAACATATTTTTGTGCTTTATTTAATACAGATTTCTATCCGAATAATTTATAAATATATATACCTTTCTAATTTCAAGAGAAATTAGGATTCCGAGCAATACATTTCAGTATTTTGTGATATATTACGTTGTTAGGAGTTAAATTCGAGAAAGGTCTTGAACATTAAAAAGTTTTTTATTCATTATATTTAATTTCTTTTTAATTTTGTTTAAGGACTACAATAGAGAAGTATTTTTTAATTATAAACCTACTTTCTAAATCGCTTAATAATTTTTCACATTGAAGATTCAATTAAAATATCCTAAATTTCCAGAATAAAATTTAACTCGTGTTATCAGTGCTTGATAAAGTGGATTTGAAAAATTGAATGAGTGCATACATATATAAATTTTTCGAATAACATTCAGCATTTTACATAAACTTTAAAATTACGGTTTACAATTATTCTATTTACTAA
This sequence comes from Stegodyphus dumicola, assembly GCF_044657685.1. Classification (NCBI taxonomy): domain Eukaryota; kingdom Metazoa; phylum Arthropoda; class Arachnida; order Araneae; family Eresidae; genus Stegodyphus; species Stegodyphus dumicola. The sequence goes on from NC_140776.1 coordinate 46,814,581, forward strand.
ACATTTTTTTAAAGACACAACTTATTATCACAATACATCAGGAAATAGAATAAAATATCCTGATTTCATTGCTCCTCAATCAATCTTATAATTTGAATCAGTTACCTAATTGCCATCGTAAACAGAATATGGGAATTTGACTGCATTTTTTCTCTCTGAGTGACTAACAAGCTGTTGTTATTTCCAACAATCTTATTTCTTTTTGGGGAAAACCATTCACCGTGAATTAAGAGGTTTAATCTATTTCATATTCGTATTTAAATAGATCACGTAGGTTGTTTCAAATGAATGTAATTTACGGGTGTTTAAACATGTTAACAATAAGAATCTCTAGTGTGAATGATAATTAAAAAGAACTTTACATGGCTGTCAAATAACTACATCTTGTGGACAGTCGATAAAAATGGGACGGTGTCTGTACGACCAATTATACAGGGAGATAAAGTTTTAGGATGAAACATAAAAAGACCATACGCTTGAAGAGTGATGACTACGTGATGTATTTCATAGGGCAAGCAGGCTTATATTTATTTCTCACTTGAAGATGAACCAGAATGTTGTCTTTGGGTCAGCTCTCTTGCAAGAAATCGAAATTTGCGTGAAACAACCAGCGTTTGGCAATTTTATCAATTAGGTTATAGGTAACATTTTTAATATAGGTAACACAGATTATAGGTAATACTCTTTAATACTCATTTTTAGTGATGAGTATTAAAGAATATTATTATCATCTTTTATTTCTTCAGGTAGTAAATATAGAATTACAGCAGAAATTAATAAATTTAACGAATTCATCTGTGCAGTGTACTAAAATTACATCATGGATAAATTGAATTTAATATCTTAAAAATATATGTAGTGTGAAACCCTTTTCGAAAACTGTTGTCTTGTCGGTGCCGTGTTTTATAGTAAACAGTATGTTTTTTGCCTTTTGATGAAAAGGAAATATATTGTTCTACGTTTCTAATTTATGAATGTTTGGGAGTAAAACGGAATATTAAACGATAATTTAAGAATAAATTTATGTTTTTATCTTTTTGCTTAGAAATCTAAGTTTAGAGACATGTTATATATATTCATACGTTAATTAAATATTATCTTGTGCCATAATCATAATCAAGGCATTTCAGGGCACTCTTGAAACAGCCCAAAGTACATTACCCTCCAAAACTCCACATAGAGCAGCCAGAAATATCGGACATGTGGTTAGTAGATAACACACTGTGTAACAAAATACCGTCTGCTCTCCCTTCGAGAATTCTCCTGGATTTTATTCTTGCCCAGTTAGAACTTTTCATTTCAAGTACTTGAACTTTCAAGGTCTTGATCACTCGGGCAACAATTGCAAACATCCATCTGTGGATTAACACATAATTGTCGAGATTGCATCCGGCAGTTAAAACGTTGCGTAAACCGCGAGCACAGCAAAAGAGACAGGGTACCGGCAGAAACACTTAACATGGTGGTTACGAGGGAAAAATATCTGACAGCACTCTAGAACAGCAATACAGTATATGGTTAGTAAAGGTATTAGCTTACATCTTTTTTAAGAACCGCATTACTTGATAAACTTACTGACTTATCAAATTCATTTCGTTCATATCAATCCACAAATACCGAGGCCGTAATTGGCCACTTTAACCCTCCTCTACTTAAGTGCACGTATTGCTCAATTACAGTAAAAGTGGAAGACCAAATGGAGACTTACCTCATTTTACATTTCCCCCATGGAAAACTTCATTGAAGCTCTCGCAGAGCTTAGTACATAAACGATTTCTCAAGGACCCAAAATTATCTTTGGAGGAGATGCAAATGCCAAAAGCCCTCAATGGCCCTATAGAACATTTAACAGGCTTACAACTTCTTATTTCGCAAATTCAAGGGCACTCACCATTCTAAACTCCCAGGAGTCCCATCCTACTTTTATGACTATAAGAAATAGAGGGCAGCCTGATGTAATAGTAGCCTTTCATGACTTTGTAGAGACATTAGGTTATTTCAAAGCAGGAGAGAGGAAAAATGACTAATACCTTCGCCAGGACTCGAACCACGGACCTCTCGAATACGCGCCGAGTTTGCTGACCATTACACCACGAAGGCATGGCATGCTAAGAAAACGGGAGAAATTCCTTATATACTCCCTATTCTATATATCGACTGGGGATTAGGGGAACCAATCGTCAAATACTGGTGGTGGAGAATCATCGTCCACCACCTTTTTTAGTTCGGGCGCCACTGCAGAATCTTTGCATTGCCTTCGCCGAGACTCGAACCTCGGATCTCTCGATACGGGTCGAGTGTGCTCACCATAACACCACGGAGGTATTCTAAGAAGGCGGAAGAAATACCTTATATATTCCCCCTTTTAAATTGCAACTGGGGACCAGAAGACCCAATCGCCAAATCCTGGTGGTGAAGAATCATCATCCACTTTTCCTTTAGTTCGGGGCCACTGTATAGGAATTAGCATTTTTGATGCTGAGAGACGTGATAAATGAGCCCTCGCAGGGACTCGAATCTCAGATCTCTCGAATACGCGCCGAGTGTGCTGCCTATTACACCAAGAAGGTATGCTAAGAAGGCGGGGGAAATACCTTATATACTTCCCCTTTTAAAGTATGACTGGGGTTTAGGGCCCCTGTCGTCATATCCTGGTAGTGAAGAATCATGATTCACCACCCTTTTGTTGTCATTAGGATGTTTGAAATATGAAACATGAAAAATGAGCAATGCCCTCGAACTTCGGACCTCTCGAATACGTGCCGAGTTTATGACCATTACACCACGAAGGCATTCTAAGGAGGCAGGAGAAATACCTTATAACCTAGCTAATACAGTTCAGGACTGGATATTGGAGCAGGATACCACTTGCAGTGATGGTATCTACATTAGCTATTCAATATATTATAGCCATGGTATTATTACTAAAATTAGATTCAAAACAAAATATAGTGATCACGACGTCCTACATAAATACCTCCTCTAGAGTATCACAAAATTTCAAGAAGAGTCTGAATCCACTGCATCTTCACAGGACTTGGATAGTGTCACTGATAAACTGATAGATACCGTACTACGATGGCTTCATTCACGGCGCTAAATGTTTTTAACACGATTATGCTTAAGATGCTATGTCATTATCGGCATTTTCAATTGTTATCTGTAGTTAAATTGTGCAAAATCTCTAATATTGAGATTAAATCATTTTATGACATTTTTCACTGTTAAAAACATGAAGACAAATCAATATTAAGATGGAAATTTAGAGCTGAATGATAATGAAGACGTATTTGATTTTCAAGTATTAAAAGATAATTTAGAAGACAGTGCTGATACTTCAAGTAGTGATAGTGAAATTATACTCTTACCACCGAAAAGATGAATAATGATAATTAATTGAAAGTGAAGATTCGTTAGATGAATGTCGTAATGTTACGGAAGAATTAATTATTCCAAAAAGAATACGTTTCAGTAAATCGCCAAAAGTTATTAGACCACAACTTCCTTCAAATACTGTACATTCGATAGAATAGTTTAGATTATTTTTCACGGACGAATCGCTAAATCAAATTATAAAAGAAAACAATAATTACGCAGAAAATGTTCCAAGTTTGAAAGAAATACTATCTAGGGACTTCATCTGGGAACTGTGGCGTGATGTGGAAAGGGATAAATTTTGTGCGTTAATCGAAGTTTTGTCAATATAGGTACGTAACTTCTGTCAAATATGCAAGAATGCTGGTCTGTTAAGAAAAATTTAGAAAGTTTTTCTTTAGCAACATATTTACAAGGACACGATTCAACCAGACGTTCTGGATGTTGCCTTTGAAAATATTTGGTTTTGCGGGAAATTACATTAGAACTCGTGTACAACAAGCAAATAATTTTCTGAAAAGTATAAATTCAAAATTTTCAGAACATTGTATGCTTAGGTAAAATATAAGCGTTGACGAGATCGTAAAATTTAAGGCAAGAATATGTTTTATTACATACAATCCCAATAAACCATCCGAGTGCAGCGTACGTATATACGTTTAGGTAGATTCGGAAACGGAATATGAATGTAGCACTCTTCCGCATTATAGCAGCATCACTTCCGAAAATCTGCCAAGGCTAGATTTACCGCTCAGCAACAGAATTACCCTACATATGTACTAATCAACTAATATTAAATTGGGTAACTACTGCAAAAGCTTATCACATAGAACCTGACAAGTATTGCAAAAGTAAATCCTTAGCTGAAGAATTAAAAAAAACTACACCAAATCACATGGCTGGTACCACAAAAAAGAAAAGAAAAAGTGTTCCGACACCTTTCAACCTAAATTCAATGGAAAAAAAAGACTCGCGTATACAAGAAAGGATATATAATGCTCTTAGCTTTGAGAGATAAAAGAATACTGTCGTTATTGAGCAACTGGTATAATGCTGGAATGAAAGCCGCTAAAAGGTAAGGTGGTATAGAAGAAGTAACAGAAAAACCAAGTATAGTTGTCGGATCGATGGATGGTGTGATGGGCTGATCAATATGCCTCCAGTGATTACTTTTTGAGGAAATCACTCAAGTACTGGCGAAAACTATTTTTCTGGGGATTGGAGATGTCAATAATAAATTCATACATTTTCTCAAAAACTGTTCACCATAATAAAAGCACTGACGCATTTAAGGATGTAGAAATATTTTAGTCGATCAGCTAGTAGGAGATTCTCGCTTTCGTAGGGCAAGAGAGACTAGATTAAATGGGAAACTGCATATAATCAGGAAAGGTGGAAAGAGGGACCACGTTGTGTGCTTGGAAAGGCAAGAAAAGGATGGCAGACGCCAAACTAGTGAGTACTGTTACACCCCTTGCGCAAGCAAATCCAGAATGCACATGCAGGATTATTTTCAAAGATATCACATGATGATGAACAAAATTTATGTTTTATTTGCAAGATGAATACGCATATTTATCAAGTAAATAAAATAAAAAAATATTCACAAGCATGTGTCATTCTTTGCAGACAAAACAAAGCTTTTTCTCCTCGAACACGACGCGGTAGAAGTGTGCCAGATTTGCTGGTAAGCAGCGGCGCAGAAACACGCAGAAAGTTTTATCAGTTTTAGCAAAGTACGTGAATTTTGACGAAGAATGTGAGAACTACCTGCTGAACTTTAGTTTGGGCGCCACTGTAGAGACATTAGGTTGTTTCGAAGCAGGAGAGATGAAAAATGAGCAACGCCTTCGCCGGGACTCAAACCACGAACTTCTGGAATACGCGCCCAGCGTGCAGACCACTACACTAAGAAGGCGGGAGAAATACCTTATAAGGGCATTGCATATTTCCGAGCTTCCAAAAAAAATAAATAAATAAAATAATAAAAAAACATAATGACTCTACAAGCCTCATCTCCAAAATATTGTTGCGTTTTTATCTTCTGACACCAGTTGTTCACGTTTGTACGGGGTTCGTGTGGATTTGGAGTGAATAACGACGTCACTTGATGAAGTATCGAAACACACTTTATTTAGCCAGTACCAATCAGAACAACTCCAAAATCACGTTACAGTCGTCGAAGATCTCTATAAACACGCTGGAACAATCAGCGACACAGCCTTCACACTGTCAGGCAATAACGGTGGAAGCAGCTTCACTTAAAAGCACCAGAGTACAGCTCGCGACTCTACTCGGTCGTTCTCGGAACTCCACGCACTCTCGAGACTCTCCACGCTACAACTCGCGATGCACTCGAAGACACACAGAGTACGGCTCCCGACTCTTCGGTTTAGTCGTTTCCGGAGCTCAACACGCTTTCTCGACGATGCACTAACCGCGATACACTAATAGACTCTTCGATGCACTCGACAACTAACTCGGCGCTAGATTTCGACACACTCGCTCAATGACTGACTATCAGCTCACTAGACCAGACTATACTAACTAACTCACCGCGTACCAGCAGCTTATATAGCTTTTGGTTATATAGCTTTTGGTTGGTGTTCGAGAACATTCTGGGCTAAACCGGTAAGTATATGGGTGGAGGAAAAACTTTCCGTTAGTAGGGAGTTTTCGTCAAAGCAAATTGTCCTTTAATGAAGATCGGATTGCGCATATTCTTTCCCATTTAATATACCATTCATGATCGAAAATTTTCTTCGATCTTTCCTAGATTTATTTATCTTAACAAATATTTGTTTAGTACGTTGTATTGAGGCTGAAATTTTGCTACCGGTGCTATTTCGATATTCCAGCAATGCAAGTCTCTGACTCTGGAACAATCATACCTTTAGTATGCTTATCTAATATATCAATTTGCTGCTAATAGTCAAAAATTTTCTCCAATTTTCGATTTATTATCTGTACAAAAATAAAGACAGTACAAATAATTCAATAGTAAATAACGACCATTACGATTTTTATTTAGAAATATCATTACTCCTATAATTGATGTTGGTGCATGTCCAAGCGGGGGTGGGAAATAATGAAGCTGAGACAAAAATTAGACAATGTGCAGAGAAGCTCGATGCCAGTAGTCACTAGAGTATGTAGAACAGTTTCAATAGCATGTATTCTTGCAAGTGTGCCCCCTCTCTCAATACAGTACGGGTATTTTTATCGTAAATTTTTATTGGATAATGGTTTTATTGATAAATTAGAGATTAAAGAGGTGATTATAAAGAAGGAATTGTTTCATAAATATTGTGATATGGATATCCATCCGGCCGAAAAGACTATAATTACATTTGATAAGAACTTTTTGAAGGTAGGTCAGATTGATATTTTATACAGACGGATTGGAAATGAACGACGTGTGATTTATTTGTATGGAACAGAGACCGAGTACCAAAAATATACGTTAAATCCATTGAATTCAGTTTTTCCAGCTAAGATTAGAGCAGTTTTTTATGGATTAAAGGAAACTTACTGACATAAAAAGATATTTATTCCGATACTTTGTTTTTTTATGTACAGTTTCTAATATGCGCACTGGTAATTTATTTATAAACCAAATTAAAATGATTTCAAACTTCTCGCTGAAATACATAATATAAATTTATACTGGATCAAGGCCCCTGTTGGATATATTAGTAATGAGAGGGCGGACACGCTGGCAAAGTGAGCTGCTCAAGGCCTAGGAAAGAAAGATACTGAAGTGATGTATTCGAAAAGAAAGTTGCTAAATATTATGAAAAAGGAGATATTTGTTGAATGGAAAGCAAACTGGGGATTGTCTGCAAAAAATAATGGTTATGTCAGATTTTTGAAAATTGATAAAAGGAAAAAGATATTTAATAATATAGATATGAACCAAATTATTACAGGTCACGGGCGATTCCCAGCATATTTTAAGATATTTGGTCTTCAAAAAAATGAAAACTGTCAATTTTGTAAAGTAAAAGGTAATAATTGCCACTTCCTTGAATCTTGTAGTTTTACTAGAGACAGTTCAGAGACACTAGTTTGATATAAATGGGGAGTTTGAAAATTATGAGAAATTTAAACACGTAGCTGAAGAAATTACGATGAGAATTAATCAGAATAGAGAAGCGATAGGGATTTTGATTGGATTGGGTAATTTGACGGAACATGTCTGGCTCGCTGTTCTTCGCTATTGTTTAATGGGTTGACCCCTGTTATGATCTGATGGCTGAACTTGTTTCGGCCGGGGTCTTCACCTCTTGCAACAACAACGACAACAATCATTACGATTTATCGAAATCTAGAGCTCGTGGAATTGAAAATCTGCATTTTGTAGAACAGTAACCGAAACTGAATAAGAGATCTGATGTGCATGTTGCTGGCACAAAAACATAAAAAAGCAGTTTAAATAATAGAGGCTTAGTGTTTAATTTTGAAGCGTTCAGAACTTAATCTGAATTTTAGCAAACTGAGAAGTCTTCCTGAGATTTTTGCTGCAAATCCGCATATTAAAACAAACCTGCCGTTTCGGACATGGTGTCGAATCCGATCTATTCTACTAAATAAACCTGCTAATAAAAAATGAGCGTAGGCAAACAAAATAGCAAATATCTACACAGAGTGAGCTTCCTCACTGATTTGGTCATACATACACAGCGTGCCTTAATAACTGTGCTCTATCATAAAAGAACCGTCACCATTATGGATGTCGGCTGCTGTTTGAAAGGGCAGCCTTCATAAGGATTCTTCTGCGAAAAGGGACCGGCGCACGTGTGCAGATCAATTTCTAACTTGGTGGGAAAAGTAGCCTTTATAAACGTGCCGCACGTGTGAATTATTTATGTTATGCAAGGAGAATTACCAAGTAGTTTGCTAATCAGAATAGCAAATTAAAACTTTTTTGTATAGCGTGCTTAGGCGTAAAGGTGCTGTTATTAAAGAGGCATTCTTAGATTGTAATGAGGAATTACAAAACATTACACTTTTAACACCAAATTTCACGAATAAATGAAAATAAACCTTTTAAAAAAAAGAAAAAAATTGAAAGCTTTTCAGATTTTACATTACGCTCAAAGGGACCTTTTTTTAACGTTTTATGTGTTACTTTTATTTACTAAATATCATGTCATTCGCACTTAAATCATAAAATTCAATTCAAAAGCAATACCGCAAAATAATTTTAAATTGAGCGTATCTTTGGAATTTCCGATACACAGTCTCGCGCCGCTGGAGATAAATTTTTTTTTTCTCGTACAGTGTTGCCGTTGCTCGCTTTGAAATTGTTGAGTTTGTTAATCAAAAATTCGTTAAAGTTTTACAAAATATGAAATCGATAATAAAAAAAATTCCAAATTTGTCCTTCCATATTCGGTTGGAAACATACGTTATTCAAAATTGGATGGCTCTAGGTATTGTTGTTTTTTCACAATGAGAGAAACAAACATACATTTACGCAGATTCTTTAAATATAATACAGGGCTCTAATATTTGGTGGCAACAATTTGAAAAGTCAACCAACATTTGAACGCAAAATGCCAAAACGAAATTAATAGTCCTTCTGGGCAAATTTCCCCTTTGGACTAAAAATATCATTATTACTAATTTATTATGCTAAAAATATAGCGATTGTGTTACGATTGTGTTTATTGATTATAATCATGGTTTTAGCACAGCATTATTCAGTGGATAAAAGTGGTTTTAATACTACAAATATTTTAACAAGAGTAGCTGCTTCGCTTATTTTAATTTATAGCTCTACATAGGTACATATATATATATATTCAGAATTTCAGGAATCGTATGTAATCAATTTCAAACTGATTTAAGTAGAATTAAATTTATAACATAAAAAGTATATTTGAGAAATAAAACCCGTAAAGTTCATGAGAATTTTGATGTGTTTGATTAATGAGAAGCGCTCTGGTGTTGTTATGTCAGTGTTATTAAATTAACCTTCTCTCAATCCACATGCTGAATATTCATTCCATTTATTCTTTATTTTAAAGCAACAACCGGAATATTTAATTTAGTTCAGTTCAGTTTCTCAACTTTACGTTTCACTGCGCACAGACTCTCATAATTGAGTTATTTGATCTAGATCGTGATTGATGAGAATCAGGAGTTTAGCGAATTCCACGAAGCAAATAAAAGTTCTTTAGCTCATAATTTGGTTAAAACGTAAAGGCAGTTTAGAAATGCACTACCGCCGAACAAACTAATCTCCTGCTCTGTATGCGTTTAACATATTCTCAGAATTTTGTTTTCTAAAATCCCCGTTGCGGCATGCGATATATTATTTTCAAAATGCCAAACGGGCTTCTCTGTTTTTTAAATATTTATCTGTGAAACATTTAACTGATCAGCATCCCTTGACTTTGAAATAAATTCTCATATCCCTTTGAAAAACGATTATTTTTTATTTAGAAAATTACATTTATTGCAAGATAATAAATTTAATGAAAAATAAATAAGTATATACATTTGTATATCCATCTAAAACAATCAATTTTTAATGCTGATTTTGTTGCTATTTAATCATTATAATATTGTTACGAAATGTCCAGGCGTGGTGAGATGGCCTTACCCGCAAAGCAGATTTAGGGTTGCCGTAAAATGACAGCACTCCCCCTTATCCTAGACACAACAAAAACAACGGAAATTTCCTGAATCCGTGGATCCTCCAAGTTAGAGACAAATCCATTTCTAATAGGGGGACCGGAAAGTAATGTCGCTTTCTTACATTAAATTCAAACGAATACATTTTAACAAGTTTTTATTTTTAATAAATAATATAATAACCCTCGTTATCAACAACCTTTTGCCATCTAATGTGCAGATTTTCAATCCCGGACCGATAAAAACCAATTGGTTTTTGAGTAAAATATCTCGAGGGGACATTTTGGACATCATCCAAATTTTCAAATTTTTTGCCACTAAGAAAATGTTGTAGGGATGCGAATAGATGGAAATCCAATGCTGCGATTTCGGCGGAGTATGGTGAGTATGGCAGTACCTCGCACCCCAATTCATTAATTTTTTTCCAGTGTTCGTCTTGCACAGTGCGGTCTTGCATTGTCGTGTTGCAGAATGACGCCTTTTCTGTTGAAAATTTATATTTTTCTATTAAAGATTGGTTCACTCCATCCAATTGTACACAATAAAAGTCTGCATTAACAGTTTGTCCAGGTTTCAGCAATTCAAAATGAACAATTCCGCGAATACTCCATCAAACACCCAAAAGCGTCTTTTCGGGATGTAAACCCTTTGTAACCCCTATTAAAATTGCCTTTTGAGTTTTGGATTATCATATAGGACTTATTTTGTTGCCTCCACTAATCGAACGATCAAAAAATGTTCTGTATGGCGCCGTTGAAGCAATACGTTACATCTGATGGATAGGTTGGCTTTGTTCTTTTCGGACAGGTTATGGGGAACTCAAACACCTGCTTTGCTTATTTTTCCATTCTGCTTTAAATATTGTTGGATGGTCGACCAAGGTTGGTTAAGAGTGTTTGACATGGATTTGCTTCTACTTCTGCTCGTAGCATGTTGTTGTCGACATGCGCAGAAACGGCATTACTTTCCGGTCCCCCTATTATTTAACAGGCAAATCCATTTCTATTTAACAAGCAAATCCATTTCTATTTTAATAGGCAAATCCATTTCTATTTAACAAGCAAATCCATTTCTATTTTAATAGGCAAATCCATTTCTATTTAACAAGCAAATCCATTTCTATTTTAATAGGCAAATCCATTTCTATTTAACAGGCAAACCCATTTCTATTTAATGGAATCTCGTAGACAACGGACAAAAGCCTTATTCTCGTGAGTGTTCGCTAAGAGAAATATATAGACGGTATATGAGAAAACATACTCAGAGAAACATTATTTAAAAGACTGGTCACTCTGATTAAAGCATAAATGCAAATAATATATCATATAAAAATATCCATTACGAACATTACAGGTTCTTAAGATGTTCTCGGATAAAGAACGCTTTTCTTCAAGAAGTCAGAAAGGAAAACTCATATGGGCAAACATAAATATAAAAAATATAAAAGATTAAAACATCGAATAAAGACATGTAACTTGAAAAAAAAAAAAAAAAAAAAAAAAAAAGAAAAAAAAAAAAAGAAAAACGAAAAATGAAGAATGCCTGTAATAGCTAATTATTTTGTTACACAGCGTGTAAAACAGATAAATTACCTCATTTGTTAACAGTATTAGTTAATTTTTTGCAACTGGAAAAACTTAACAACTTTTAATACACACGCAATATTTCACTTTAATAATTTTGTTTTATTCCACTCAGGAACGCGATTCAATGCAAAAGGCTATAAATAAAATTACATAAATTTTAACAACGCAATATTAGTTAATGCTCGTGATTACAGAAATTAAAGATTTTGTCTTCAATAAATACTTTCTATTTATGTTTCCTTATATTTCAGTTTCACTTTTTATTTTCAATACTCGCCACCATACACAGATAGGCATTTTAAATTAGGGAAGATTAGGAAAATGACTGAGGCTACGCTTATGGAATTCTATAAGATAAAACTGAATGTTTTTGAAGACTATCTTGTTGATAGCCAATGTACCAAATTAAAACTAATAATATCGCTTATTTCATCTGAATATAAAAATGGCATATCAGATTAAAGATCATTTAATAAAAAATCCAACCTTACATACAGTAATGAAAATTTCATTCTAAATAGCCATACTGGGGTTAAATACTGTACTAGAATACATCACTACATATGAGCATATACTTTCTACTTGGATTTTATATTCAGCGACGGGCGTTGTTAGATACCAGTGTATCTGTCGAATACGTTCTAAGACGTGCTGGATTGGTTATGAATCTCGAAAACCAAAAAAAACTGCAATTCTAAAATCACTCATAAAGCTAACAGGTAAATTAAACTAACTGCATAACGCCACTTCTATATATCCCATACCAAAGGCGAAAGTTAAATGTTAATGAAAATTATCTACGATACTTTACAACGATGGTACCCACAATAATTTCTATATATATCATTATTGCTACTATAAGAGTAAGTATATCCAAAATGGTAATTTGTATGTTAAGGCAAGGAGTAAAAAAAATAGTATTTATATCTACCCTGTGCAAAATATCTCATGTGAGAAGAAAGAGGAATGCGAATTGAAGCGTAATAATCTCCCGTATGATTTAGGCCTATATAGGCCTAAATTTTATATTTATTTATTTATTTATTTATTTTGAAAAACTGCTGGTTTTTCATGATGGGAAATGTTTTTTTTCTGCCATTCTTGGGTGTTTCAAATTCAAACCAGATCTTACTTTCAATACTAAATACTTCAAATCTTGTCATTTTTTCAATGAAACATTTCAAGGTCTCTTTTTTGATCTTGTAGGGATTTATATTTATTTTAACTAACAAGTTCAAGTTTAATTTTAAACTTTCCTATAATACTTCATTTTCCAAATTGTCAGTGCCAGAATATTTAAATTTTGTAGAGCGCGTGGATTAATGCAAATTTCTACTTTGAAGAAAGTATTTAAAATCCGAGTTTCAGTGGGAAAGAAAGACTAGATTTAGGGTACAGATGTCACCTCTGCTGTTTAACGTTTGTTTATTCTAGTGCTTAATTGCATTTACTGGCTACCACTAGTTTTGAAGTAACTTAATTAACAGGATCTCGCTTAGCCCTGTAGTTTAGTTCTATCTCTTGTTAACAGCTTCAGAAGATTTTGGTTTCGTTATCTGATTTTTAGTTACCACTCACTTCTATATTATTTGTTAGTCTCGAGTTCATGCATTGTAAATTTTAATGAGTTAATACCCTACGCTTGGTGCAGTTACTACTATTGCATTTTTTCACACGGAAGTACGAGATCTACTGGACCTGGTAATGAAGAAACATAGTTGCTAAATCCTAGTGGTGATGAGTTATCATCCACCACCTTTTAGTTCGGGCGCCACTTGTAGAGTCATTAGTTATTTTTTTAAGTCAGGAAACTGAATAAAATCAACATTGTCACCGCCGGGATTCTAACTTCGGATTTTCCGAATACGCGTAGAGTACGCTTCCAATTGCACCACGAAGGATGCGGAAAGGAATGATAAAATATACTTTATATGTTTATATGTACTTTATATATTTCCTCTTTTAAAGGGCGACTGAGGATGAGGAGACCCAACTGAAAGAAAAAAAAAAAAAAAAAAAACCTGGTGGTGACGAATTATCATCCACCGCTTTTTTAGCTCGGCCGCCAGTTGCAATCTTTTAGAATTTTTCAAAGTAAGGAAATCGAAAAAATCCCCAGTGTACTCGCCGGGACTCGAAACCTGGACCTCTCGAATACGCGCCGAGTGTGCTACCGTTACACCACGAAGGCAGGCTGAAAAGAGGGAGAAGATTATAATCTTACTTTTGAAATAGTTTACAAATACCTGTTAATAACAAAAACAGCGTTTACTATCATTGTTTATCGCAATTATGAGCTTTTATAGCTTAAATATCAATTTACTTGTTTTGAGAGAGGTTCTAAGTACCACAATGTTGGATGCAGAAAATTAGTATGGAATACATGAAAGCTTGTACATAAATATGCAGTACATAGATCAATTACTCGTAAATCATATAAGGTTTGACAGTTCAAAATATAAGAATTATATGTTGCATACCTGGTGTAGTACAATCTTCTTCAATTGGAACAGCTGTGGGTATACTTATGTTTGAATTTTGGGTGGACGTCGATGCTGGACGTTGTGGTAGCTGGACCTTTCCTCCCAATTTGTGCCACAAGTTTGGATTACCAGAACCCTTTCTCGGTCTAGCTGTTGTAACAATCACAACATGATGATTGTCGATCTCTTCTTCGGGGATATGTTCTTTATGATGTATTACTTCTTGCGATTGTTTACTTTCTGTGACAGAAACGGTTGGTTTCACAGCCTGCTTATTTTTATCATGTGATGTTTCTTTATTTATGGGTAATTTGTGTTCATTTTTCTCTTCCAGAGTATCAGCATTCAATGATGGTTTGTGAATTGGTGTCTCGGATGGGTGAGGTTTGATCTTTGATTCGGCAGTAGAGCTTAATTGAATAGATTCCTTAGGAATTTCTGCATCTATATCACTGGATTCTTCCGAAATTGGTATTATTTGAGTGGACTGGGTGACTGGAAGTGGTGGTCGCATAGACGGCACAGTATCCAAATAGTCTTTATATTCATGAGTGGCTTCATCGATATCAATTCCGCCGTTCGGTTGATAAGTGAAGTCTTTCCGGTCCATATCATCCAGAAGACGGCGACGTTTTACGCTCATTTCTCTGTTTTCTTTGGGGTCTGAAATGAAACAGGAAACCATTAATGTACTTTTTTTAATTAAAATATACTAAATAGTAACACATGTTTTAATATCGGAAAAAAGAAAGACAAAGGAACTATTACATTAGTCTTTAAATAAACTAAAGTTATAAATATATATAATACTTCAACAGCTTTTGTTTAATTCAAGCTTGTTATCAACGACAGCCACTTAACACACACAGAGATAAAATGTAACCTTTTAGAAGCTTCCGGGATTTATCCTTATAACTGACTAGAAGTGGGGAAAACTACATTTGTACGGAATCAGATCTGAACTGTTCCCTCATTGAACTGAAGCGGTTCTTTTTGACGAATCGTAACTCGCTAAACTTGATGAATAAAATCGCAAACGGGGAGTGAATCAAGAATAATATGAGATGATCCATCGAAGACTGAAATGAATCAAATGGCCAGTGGGATCGAGGGCTTTAATTTAATCAATTTTTTTTCTAATTTGAGTTAATCGAATTTAATAATCTTTCCTTTGACTGATTTCTTTTAACTGTAGTTCTGAAATTCACTAAATTCCTAACTAAAACCTTCTTTCTACGTATGACTGACAATAAAATTCTGAACTAAAAAAGTTTAAAAAGATGGGAAATTATGAATATTAAACTAATTTTTAACCTAAGAGGACAAATGGAATGGGTATCGTTTTTCTTTAAAATGGGAATCGAGTCTAATAAACTCCTAATTTTGAAAATATATTAATTAGGTTTTTATAGCCGATTCAAATTAGAAACTTAAACCACACTTTATAAGCCAATATTTTCAAACTATGCTTCTTAAAAGTTTCCTGGCTATATCACGTTTCCTGCAGTTTCGGATAACAAAAACTTGAAAATGATATGACGTATAATAAATTATTTGACTGATAAATTTACTTATCATTACACGCTGAAAAAGAGGATATAAATAGACGATGAATGTTCTAATGATGGAAAATAAAATCTGACTAAATTTTGTGCAGTTTATTAGATCAGAGCGAACAAGATATATAGCAAAATTTTATAAACTGTGCATCAGAATATTGTAGCAGTCTGAAGCAAAATATTGTAGCAAATTAAAAATATATATGTAGGTCCTGATTAGACTAGTGAGAGTTCGCAGTTTCAAGTGTTATGCTGGAACTCTCACGGAATATATTAAGGAAATAATTCACTCTGTATTAGGACAACAGGCATTCCTTTAAAAAATTACATCATGTCGCAAAACATTAAGCTTACATTAAACTAAAATACAATATCATCTTTAAAACGTCTTTACTTCCCTTATACTTTTGGTATACTTTTAATTACAATAAGTGAAATGTATTAAATACAATGAAGAGAAATAAAAATTATTATACCTATAACTGGAATCAAAATTAGCTTTAAAAGCAAGACAAATTTCAATATATTTCTCAAACATGTTTTAGTAAAGCATTTCATTTACTAGAAATCGTTTTAAGAATTATTAACAGCTGAAAGCAAAAGATAAGATGATAATTAAAATTTATCTTTTTCACAATTAATTTCCTTCTTTAGTTCTTACTTGATTTCAGGAAACCGACCACTAATAAATTTGGTTCATCTAGTGTCTCACTTTGTGACTAATTTATTATATTTCAGTATTCATAAATATTGAAATATATACAAGGTGATTCTGAACGAGTAGGCAAAACTTTAGGGGGTGATAGAAGGCAGCTACGAGCAATATTCGAGCAAACGAATATGCAAGCAATATTCGTCATAGAATGAATGTATGATCGGAATGCAATCGGTGAGAAGTTAAAGGGTAATTTTCCCCTGTCACGTTAAAACAATTAACACAAGAATGATAGGAGATACTTTAGAAAACATTTTATTAGCAGAACATGCTTATAGAAATTGCTCAAAAGACTTTTCGCTAGCTGTAATGCGGGATAGGGGATTGACGCACATTTGCCGAACACCAGACATTTCCCGAATATCGCCGGCAACAGCTACGATCCTGACGAGTACATCTACATTGGGACACTCGTAGACTGGGCTTTTCAGATGGCCCCACAGAAAAAAGTCTAAATACGAGAGATCCGGTGATCTTGGTCGCTAAGCTGTGCAACCATATCGGTCACTACATCGCCCTGGAAATTCTGTAGTTCGTATAACCAGCAATCCTCTCGGTAATCCATGGTAGAAAATGCTGTTCGATGCGAGGAACCACCCTTTTTAATACCATTTATTTACAATGCTACCAGTTTGCGTTCTTACTATATACTGTGGGTAAAAAAAGTATTTGCACACCTACATTTTTGTTTGCAATTCATAAAAAGAAGCATTAAGAAATAAAAAAATTGGTATTGCCGAATCAGAATAAGATTAATCATCCAAAACAAACAGAAAAATTACAATAATATAAATAACAATGCTTTTTTGTTACAAAATTAAAATATCTCGTATCAAGAAAGTATTTGCACACCTGCATGAATACAAAAGAAATAAAATATATAAGCAAATTTCAAATAACTAATACTTAGTATGCATGCCTTTAGCATCTATTACTGCTTGTAATCTTGCTGGCATTGATTTAATTAAATTTTCTGTAACAGTAGAGTCAGTATTCGACCACTCTTCAATAAGGGCTTGTTTAAGGGCAGATTTGCTTGAAATCTTCCTTTTTCTTATTTTTAAATCCAAAGAATTCCACAAATTTTCCAAAGGATTTACGTCTGGTGATTGTGGTGGAGTGGCAAGTTTCCTGGGTACATTATAAAGCAACCACATACGTGTTATACCAGCAGTGTGCTTAGGATTATTGTCTTGCTGAAAATAGTACGAAGTACTGATACCCAATTTTATTGCACTTTGTGGCAAATTATCTCGCAACACATCTATATAGGTTCGAGCTGTCATATTCCCATCAATGAAACACAAATTACCAACTCCTTTGCTAGCCATGCACCCCCAAATCATAACAGAACCTCCTCCATGTTTAACTGTAGGTAACACATTTTTGGTATGAAAAGCAGTACAAGGTTTTCTCCAAACTACTTTCCTGCCATCTGATTTAAAGATATTGAACTTACTCTCGTCGGAGAATATGACATTTTTCCAGAAATCAATTGGCTTATTGATATATTCCTTAGCGAATTCAAGTCTCTTCAGTTTGTTTCGTTCAGTTATGAGAGGTTTTTTCCTAGGTGATCTCCCATAAATGTGTGCATCGTGCAGGACATTTCGAACACTTTGGGCACAGATTAGAACTCCAGATGTTGAAGCGGCATCATTGGCTAAAGTAATTGCACTAACAAATGGATTTTTTTTATGCTTCTCTTATGATTTTTCGCTTCATTCGCAGTGAAAGTTTCTTTGGGCGTCCAGAGCGCAAGTTATTTGATGTAGATCCTCTTTCTTTATAACATTTTATAACATACCAAATAGTAGAGAAGCAAACATTTACTTTTTTTACGTATTTCTTGATAACTTAGGCCATCTTCACGCAGAGAAAAAATTTTTCTCGCAAAGAAATCAGCAATTCAGATTTCTTAGGTGCCATTACAATTTGAATCGGTAATCAACTGATAACGTTTCGACAACACCTCCTTTTATAGTAGTCTTACGTATTTTATTTACTGCGGGATGACTGTCAAATAATAGCATAAAAATGCAAATTTGCTAAAGTTGAGTTGAGTGTGCAAATACTTTTTTTGACATAACCTATTTTAATATTGTTGCAAAAAAAATTTTTTATTAATATTATTGTATTTTTGTAATTAATTTAAATGAATGGGCTTATTCTATTTTTTAAATGGCAATTTTTGTATTTCTTAATGCATTTTCTTATAAATTGTAAACAAAAATGTATGTGTGCTAATGCTTTTTGTACCCACTGTATTCTATGACGAATATTGCTCATAAAGATGCCTTCTACACCCCCTAAAGTTTTGCCCACTTGTTCAGATTCACCCCGTATATTAATAAATTATCATATATATAATACAATTATAATATATATTATATGTAATATTATATAATGCATTTCTTTTATATTTCCGTCTACTGAAATAAAACTTCCGTTATTGCTTATTATAACTTCGAATCTTTGAATTTAGAACTCTTTAAATGTAAAGGTTGATGCCTTTCAAGTAGAAAACAAAGCTCGCAAGGAGGTTTTATGTAAAATAATGGTAATAATTGATATCTGGGTAATTATTATTAAACCATTGGTAAATTAATATCTGGGTAATCATTATGAAACCATCATTAAATTAAGACGCAAGAGAAACACATCGATGTGGAAAATAAAACAGGTAAATCGACAACCTTGTATTCGGCGTAGATGTTTTAAATTTTTTTACAAAAAATTTTTACAATTAATTTGTTACCAGGGATTTTACAAAATCTACGCCAAATACAAGGTTGTCGATTTGCCTGTTTTATTTTTCATCGGTAAATTAATATCTGGGTAATTATTATCAAACCACTGGTAACGAAGCAGCGTTTACCGCGAAGAAAAAGTACAAAGTAGAAGAACATTAGCGTCTTCAGACATTCTAATACTCAAGTTAGCTTTTCTCCAGCTACATCTAAAATTAAAGCTAAGAACATGTGATATATAGTATATACGAGTATATATATAAACACATATATCAGGCATAATGGTTACTGATTATGCAAATAACGTAAACTATCGTAAATAAGATAAGATCAACAAGAAATATTTGCATAAGTTACACTCAAAATGTCTCTAACCTAAATGTTCTATGTAATAATCCCCAAAATACAAGATATATAATATATCAGTGTATTCAAATGTGTAAAATTCGTACGCCTACTAAAATATTTTAAAACGATAAAACCTAGTGTCAGCATGTGAGTGAAATAATGCCCGCTTCAAGACAGCTTTGTAAATATTCCGATACTTTATGATATCTTAATATGTTTTTATGCTAACATATTGAATCAACCGGAGCTGACGAAAACCACACATCACATTTATTCTGTAGTTGCGAAAGGCAATAAAAGTACGTCATCTTTCTTCAAATGCACTTTATAGGTATACAAAAGCAATTTTATTTTTGAAGCAGTAAACAGAGTACACGGGATGTAATTTACTGAAAACTGCTTTTTATGCCTTTATTCGAAAACGTCATAAAACAGAAAAAAAGTAAAAGAAACTAGATGGGACTTTTATGGAACACTAGTGATTCATGATAGAATCTTTAAGAGTGTCTTGAGATTTCGCTCAAGGAATGATTTCAGGCTATCAGATGTGTCTCGATTTTTTTTTTCTTTTTCAGTCTAATATTTCCCAGGTTTGATAAGGTTTAGATGAACACATTGTAGTTTGATACTAATAATAAGGCGGAAGCAAACTATATTATCGCATGTGCTGTAAAACCTGGAATGTGGCATAAATTATTACTGTTTCAGATCTCCAAAAAGGAATTATTCATGAGCATATATGATGATACTTTCACTAAAACAATCTATTTTCTGACTTGGAAAAATTGCATAAAAATTGCTGTCATACTGGAATAAATTAGTATTTTTTCATAAATCAGTTTTGGTAGCGTATTTCTTGTTTATTTTTCCTTTGCCAGAGGCTCCGTTTAAGGGCATTAAAGATTTAATTAAAAGAAAACTTTTCTGATTTCTCTTTCTTATGTTCTTAACTACTGCCTAATGCAGTAGTTAAGAATCAGTAACCATTATGCCTGATATATGTGTTTATATATATACTTTCTTATGTTCTTAACTACTGCCTACTGCCTCCTTCCAGATGTTATAGTGGTTTGGGGAGTCTACTGCAGTACCGAAGGGCGCGGTTTCGAATCCCAGAGAAGGAATCGCTCTAAAGTCCTCTCATGTGGATTGGTGGTAGGGGAGAGGGGAACCATTATTATAAGGGGTGGTAAAGGTACCATTATTATAAGTTCTTGATAAATATGTAAGGTTTATTTAATTTGTTTAACCAGTTATTTTACATTCATAATCTTTACTGTCACTTCTCTTTTTCCGTTTACCCACCGGAATGCAAATTAAGGCGCGCGTATTTAAGTGGAGGTTTGAAACTGTGACATCACAACGTCCTTTGCCTAGTGAAAGCCACGTTTCTAGGTGTGCTATTCTAAGAAAAGAATGCTTGTCTTCGGCCATGCATTACAATTGCCGACAATATCTCACGCCGGTGAAACTTTAAGAGCCAACTTCGAGATTAACTTACTCTGCGTAGTCTTTGGCTACTAAATATCTAGATTTAATTTTACATTTAAATTTCTACTTTGAATTCTCACTATAAAAACTGGCCGAATTTCAAGCACCAGGTATGCATTCTGCTTATCTTAGTTATAAAACAAAGGGTCTTTTACAGCGTTAAGTCTCTGTAGTACTTTTAACACTTAGCGATAAGTCGCTTAAAGTCTTATTGAAATTTAGTTACATTTAGTGAAGGCTAATACCTTACAAACATTATAATACACATAACTCTTGTATATATGTTAATTATATTTCCAACAAAGAACGTGTAAATGTTCAATATACTTAAAAACATATTCATTATGACAAGAAAAGCAATGAAATAAAATCAATGTACTGCACGCTGTGGTCATGCATCAATGTAAGCCTGTGATCCTAAGCATGACGTTGAAAATTATGCTTTCTTATGTTCTT
This sequence comes from Stegodyphus dumicola, assembly GCF_044657685.1. Classification (NCBI taxonomy): domain Eukaryota; kingdom Metazoa; phylum Arthropoda; class Arachnida; order Araneae; family Eresidae; genus Stegodyphus; species Stegodyphus dumicola. The sequence continues at coordinate 46,835,986 of NC_140776.1, forward strand.
AACTAGTTAGTCACAATTACCGAGATAGATATATTTGAAGTAACTATGCCTCCAGTGTTCAAATTCAGTACAGCAACTTAAAGGCATAAAGTGCTGTCCTGTTTTCTTCTCGTCCGCCAGCCGCCGAACGCTAAAGTCGCTGAAACTGGTAGTTCAGTTCGATCGAATTCTGTCGAACGGGATGGCTGCTTGGGCGTTTTCGTGGTTTTCCACAAGTACAACGTGTGTGCGAGCCACATTTCCATTAGAAAGTCTTCCACGAAGGCATCTCTCACTTTATAGTGATACCCTTTATTTTATTTGCCATAATTAAACATTGTTATAAGGTATTTTCTCTCTCCTTTCTGCATGCCTTCGTGGTGTAACGGTAGCACATTCGGAGCGTAAACGAGAGGTCCAAGGTTCGAGTCCCGGCGAGGGCATTGCTCATTTTCACTGTTCCTACTTGAAAACAACTTAATGACTCTAAATTGTTAGTACATTTGCGTTACATCAAAAGGTTTGGACACATGGGGACATGCATTTTATCCTGCTTGAGGAATATATATTATGATGAAAAAGAAGTGATAAACCGCTATGTATAAATCGTTGAACGATTTCGTGTAAACTCACATTTGCTAGGAAGTATCCATAATAACGCATTCACAAAGCCTGTGACAAAAAAAAAAAAAAAAAAAAAAGACACAAGATCCTAGGATAGGTTCGTATGCTGATAACCCAAGAGTAGAAATACTCCAAAATCAAGAAGTGACGTTCTTTGTGTCTACAATTATTATTCCGCAGCTAAAACAATTATCATTCTTAACTACACTAGTGTGCAAAAATTAAAGACGAGACGGTTTTTTCAATATAACTTTGTACAAAAGCTGTCCAAATCAACACATTTAATACCGTAAGATCGCCAATACGTAAGGACATGAGTAATGTAGGCAACACTTACTAAAAGAGAAATCAGAGGGATAAAAAGAAGCTTTATTGAAAAAGTAGCATGGAGCGCAATGCGACTTAAGGCCGAAACATCCCTGTGATGGGTGTCCAGGAAGAAACATCCGGTTTTTAATAGGGGATATGATTTCCCCTGACTGCTAGGCAGGTTTCACAGCGTCTGCCCATGCTGAGAATGAGGGTGTCAATGAGTTGCTGAGGCATTGCTGCCCATTCGTCTTGCAGCGCCAATCGAAGCTCCGAAAGCGTTACTGGTGGTAAGGTACGAGCTGCCAAGCGTCTGCCTAGAAAATCCCATACATGCTCGATGGGATTGAGATCCGGAGATCGTGCCGGCCAATCCATACGTTCAATATCCTCACTCTCTAAGAGCTGTTCGGCAGCTGCTGTGCGATGACATGGTGCATTGTCGTCCATGAAAAGGAACTGCGGACCCATAGCGCCTCTAAAAAGACGCACATATGGAAGAAGAATCTCGTTACAATAACGGGTCCCGTTGACTGAACCTGCGTCGAAGATGTGAAGGTCTGTACGACTACCAAGCATGATGCCTCCCCAAACGATAACACCGCCACCTCCATACCTGTCCCTTTCAATGATGTTCGAGGGATGATTGCGGCTTCCCCGCTCTCTCCAGATGAGTATGCGATGAGAATCGCTACTCAGACTGAATATGCTCTCATCTGTAAAGAGTTATCGTCCCCATTCATTGTCTCTCCAATTCCGGTGTTCCCGGCACCACAGAGGACGCCTTCTCCGATGGGCAGGCGTTAGAGGTACACACCGTACAGGGCGTCGTGCAAACAGACCACCACCGTGCAGTCTTCTGGCCACGGTAAAACGCGATATCGGTCGCCAGTCGCCTGTGTCGTGTGTCTAGCGATTTCTCCCGCTGTCTGCCGCCTGATTCTTCTGGCCTGTATGGCAATATACCGGTCATCTGCAGGTGTGGTTCCTCGTGGCCGACCACTACTAAACCCCCGGATAGCTGTTTCTGTAGTTTGAAATTGTCTCCAAAATCGTGAAACGATGCTGTGAGCAATTCCGAACTCTGCAGCCACACTTGTCACACTGCGGCCTTCCTCCAACTTTCCAATGATTCGACCTCGGGTAAAAGCATCCAGATGTCGTCTAACAGATTGACTATTCGCCATTTCTCGCTGAGGCAGCAACTCGGTGTGATTTTAACTGAATTTATACGGCGTGCAATCTCTTTGCCAGAAATACTGATCTTACACCGACAACATGCTTTATACTACTCAGACACTCCCCCATTACGTCTACCTGCATATCTGCGTATGTGCTACCGTACATCACCTTACTTAATTTCCTGATTGGTCCGCTCTGCCTCTTCGTTCAGCTGATATGCTAATTTTTCGACTTTGCCCTTAATTTTTGCACACCAGTGTATATTACCATTATTGAGCAGTCATGATTGCTAATATTATGTGTGACTAAAAATGGTTTATTGAGAATCTGTGATAGAGATAAACACAATGCTGGACGATAACTATTTAACGAAATCTACTCGAGTTCATCTCATTTGCGGTATAGAGCAAATCTATCAATTACTGCCATCCATCGGAGATGAAGATCCCCCTGTTCAATCGTAGATAATTATCTACCAACTCCTATCAACATCAGCTCTGATGCTTGACTGAACTTATTGCATCAACATTCTCTGAAATAGAGTCTGAATTTCGGCCAATCTGAATCATTTGGCTTCGTGCTATAAATCGGTTTTGTACTACACAATAATGCTGCATTTTTCAGTATGTGTCAGTTAACAGTCCTTCTTTATGTAGGTATCTTAGCATAACCCTACATAAAAATATTTTCTGCAATCAGGCAGAATAGCAAAGTAACATTTGAATTAGAGAGGTATTTTTGTCATTTTATTTACTTTCGATATCTGCAGACATGATGAAAATTTGAAAGCGATTAGAGGAATGAATATTTTCACAAACGCAAACATTTCTGTTCGTTAATTCATCATTCTTTTTAGAATGTCAAAATGTCTTCTTTCTACAGTTTATTTACTCATAGTTTTCGTTTATTTATCATTTTTTTCAGCTTGTATTTAGGATTATATTAATACTTGAAAAGGATATTAAGAATTTTATAATAATTTTGTTATATAATTTGCCCGAAGTCTATATATTAATAATTTTTCAACTAAAAATGGGCTTAAAAATTAGAAACATGAGTTAGTAAATAGGTGTGTAGCCTTCATGAAGAAATGTACTTATACACTTTTTTATTTGCATCGTTTTGTTTGAATATTATACGCAAAGATAATTAGAAACTAAAGCATGATTTTTAAATCATGCTGTTGTGTTGTGACTTATCTCATTTGATCTGACAGCAATATCACAAAAATCCCTTGAAATTCCTCGTGGCAAGAAAAGTAAGAAGGCGCCTGATGCTGATAAGGCCTTGAGAACCGTACAGGTGACCCTACGAATTTGCTAAGTTTCGCTCCCAATTTTGATGGAGAGAACCCAGGGGGAACGGGTCCAGTTGTCTCCCACCGCTCTTCCCGTACCACCAACCGCTCGAAAGGATTTTCGGTTCGCCGCATTTGTATGGTGACTCGATGTAGCACAGACACTATATATTTGCAAACATCCATGCCATCTTCGGGATTCGATGCTTACGAACAGGATCAATGTACGCCCTTATAGGGCTCATGAGATGTTGACCCGGATAGTCTGGGCTAGACCCGAATAGTCTAAGTAAGCCGCAGGGGTGTTCCGACTCTACTCTCAACTCAACTCGGTAAGATAGTCACAGTCACTAACCACTATCCCGCTCGGGCATTTTCAAATCATTCTTTTTCTTATTGCTGTTTGATAATTATACTTTAAAATTCTTAAGAACAAAAATCGATCCTTAAATCATTAATTCAACTCAGCTTAGTGAGTGTCAATCGAATATGGAATAATAAATTTGCCGAGAAAAAGGAAATTCAGTATGTGCATCCTTTTCGGAAAATCTACGTTACTAAACAGTATTTTGCAGGTTCTTTTTAGATACTGAGACTATAGAAAAGTTTTCCAACTTTCCACACAAACACTTGGAGTTTTGAAACCATTTGCAAAATAATGACGTCTTCTTACTAATTATGGTACCCGTAAAAGCATAAGTGTAAAGTTATCGTTCATTCTGGAAAGTTTCATGACTACATTAAATTTTCAAAGTCAAAAATGAACCATAAAAATTCCATGCTGTATAATAATGTAGCTTTAACCATAACTACTCTTTAGGAACCGTAACAGCATTTACTAGAAACTCAACCTTATTCCTAAAATCTACACTGAGAAAATCCATTCAGTGCATAGCAAAGCAAGTTTTATTCTAACGCTTATTACCTAGATACGGAGTAAGTTTGAAGCAAGTTTTCTCTTTTAGAGTAATTTATCGTACCTTTTAAGGAAGAGACATTTTACAGTGTCCTTGTCTGTCACGCCGAAGGTTGCCTTGGTAACAGAGGCTGGATCATTAATAACTCTAGAACTATCGTCCGAATTTTATCTCAATGTACCTCATATACTTTCGCTCCATAAAACACTGGTTGGCCGTTTTGATTGATCGAATATCTCCACGCATGCATTCTTTTGACTACTTCGGAGACGAAAATGGAGATTTTTGCGAAAGAATTGATACAACTCTTTTTATGACCATTTGGTGATTTTGTTTAAACTTAACCGGCGAGTAAAAGAAAAATATTTTTTTTATTTTATTTAAAAACACATAGAAGAAACAAACCACCTGCTTTTGAAGATATCGAGAATTATAATTCGTTTTATATACCATGAACTCCACGTCTAAGCTGCTAATTTGAAATTTTATTTTTTCCACATAACCTGTTTTCTTTAATCCTTTGAAATGTTTTACCGCTTACTAAAAGGAAGAGCTGCATATTATGCGAAATAAGTGACAGACGTGTTCCTATAGTCGTGTATCACGTTTTAAAGTTGCAAATGAAATCTTATTTCATGGTTAGGAGGCAATCGAGTAGTAGCTAAATCTTACCTAATATGGCACAACCACAATCTGAATGACGTGCTAATTTATGAATTGGAAGGGTGCTTTCCAGAAGTAATGAAACAAAGAAATTTTTATGCCCTTTTTAAATTCTTTCTTTAAATGAAAAATCACAAGTTACGTATTTAAAAATCATTCAATATATTTCTTTGTAGAGCAATTAGGATTTTGTTTTTTAGAGACATGAAAAATGTGCAGTGCTCTCGCCGGGACTCGAACCTGACTTCTCGAATACACGCCAAGTGTGCTAACTGTTACACCACGAAGGCATGCAGAAAGGGGTGAGAAAATCTCTTATGTGTCCTTCCTTTCAAAGATCTACTGGGGATTAGGGAACCCAGTCGCCAAATCCTGGTGGTGAAAAATCATCGCCCACCACCTTTGGTTTCGGGCGCTACAGTAGAATCATTAAGATTTTGATAGGTGAGACGTGAGAAATGAGTAATGCCGTCGCCAGGACTCGAACGCGGACTTCTCGATTACACGCCGAGTGTGCTAGCCGCTACACCCCGAAGGCATGCAGAAAGGAGGGAGAAAATACCTTATATCTTTCGAAAAGTAATCGTTTCATATTCTAATTAATATATACTGAGTATTTGGAGCATTATAATTTAAAGGCACACAATTAATGCTATCTTTTAATTTTCAGATAAGGCCCAGTTCTGAGTCATAATTTTTGAAATTGTGGTAGCAGATGTAGGATTCGACATGTTATTTAAATCATAGAATTTAGACTTGGTAAATTAGAATTTTAAATCTCAAACTGCAGCAGCAAGAGGCAGATTGGCCTACTGTTGGAACAACTTGAAATGTATGTTAATTTTGAATTATAAAATGTTTTGTTTAATTTATATTCTAATACGATGTCTTATGCAAATCATTCCGCTTTTGAAAATTATGAACCAGCCACTATTGGTATACTAGCACAACCTAAAAAAGTCAGTATTTAGCCGTTTTGTTATGTTTATTATACTTTAATTTAAGACAATAGATGAAGGGCCGAAAAGAATTATGAAAATGCAATTGCAGAGGAAAGATGAAACTATTTTTCTAATTTTTCTTATACCGTACTTTTTCATAAAAAAACTGCAAATATGCATCTTATGATAAGAATGGATTAAATTTTGGTTTTTAAAGGGTAACTTCTGAAATTTAATATTATAGTAACTGCTATTATATGTGACTGAAATTTCTATTCATTTTTAAATATTCAATGCTTAAATTTAATTTTCAATTCAAAATATTAGTTCCAAGATAGTTCTAAACTGTATGGGTGTAATATTTCTCATTTCGTCTCCCACTCACAAATCCTTACATACTGAAACAGCGAGTATATGTTTGAAACTTTTAAAGTAACAAAAACGCATATACAAATTCTGACCATGTTTTTGTATACTATGATGTTTTCCATTAAAACTACAAAGTTTTGCTGTCGCTTTGTTGTTATACAATATATTTTACAGCTGCGACGTTTTAACTTTCCTTTATTTTATTGCCTCGATGTTTAGTACGACTGTTGGTTCTCCTTCGCTCTTCTTTTTCTGAAAGCATTTTGTCCGCGGCATGTTGTAGTGTTGTCGCCAGTAATTAAACAAAATGGTTAAACTTTCGACTGCTGGAGTTTTAAAGACTTAAAAGTTCGCTTTTCTTACAGAAATGATTCACCGGATTTCAAAGCAATGTATGTCTGAAACGTACTCATAGAAATTACTGATACATGAAAAGATCGAGAAATTTACGAAGTCGAATTCTTCCATAGCTTTTGCAGCATTTTTCTACCGTCATCTCATAAGCATTGACAGATTCTCTGGATTGTACCACTGTTGTTAACAGCAGAATAAAATAAACATTGTTAATATTCGCAAAGGAGTAAATCATATTGGATTAGTTCCAAAAATTTGAGAGGTCATGCAAACAGAGCTAAGCCTTGCATTGATTGCCAATTTTTGTAAATTATCTACAAAACTATGCCTCAATTTCAATAATCCTTTCCCTAGATTGTTTCCATTGTACAACGGCCCTGCACTTGTGCTATCACATATGTGCTACAATGGAAATTTTTGGTGTGCCATTTGATGCATGTTACATGACAATTTTTTAATTTAGTATTTGTTTCATATATTAATTACGTAAGTCCAATATTTAAGAAAATACAGTGTTTTGAAATCCGGTGAATTATTCTGAATTATTTATAGCTGGTTAAAATCAGAACAATTGCTTTAAAATTGATCATTCTTTTTCAAGGTTTTACAGCTACAGCTGCTTTTCATCAATAAGCTCTCGATAGCTTTTCAGCTGGATGGATTTGGCATTGCAAGAGATATTTTCAACGGCTTCCAGTGATTCTTTCACTCTTCCAATGCCTCTACGTAGAAAGAAGTTCAAGTTCTTAAACGAAATAAGGATGAATAATAAACAGATAAACTATCGGTGAAATATTACTGAATTTTTTAAAATTTATTTTCAGTAATAAATAACCTGAGATTATAAAGAAATGTAATATATTCCAAAGTATTATTCCTTAAAAACTAAGGAAACATACAGTTCTTTCAAAATCATGCGATTATCTATTAGAAATTAGCTTATAGAGTGGCGTTTTCTTCGGTAGCATACATTGACGGAACCCTAAGTCATTATCAGGTATTAAGTGCAACTAAAGTCAGAGAAAAGGAGTAAAGAACTCTTTATTCATTCAGTGTAACTTCAGAACTATTTATTTACGCAATGTAACTTTACAGATGGCTCCACCTGGGCGTACACAAAGCCACTTAAAAGTTCAAAGTGGCTTTGTGTACGCCCAGGTGGAGATACAACACTTCTGGATTAATTCGAAACAGGTAACTATGAACTTACAATAAAATTTAGTAAATGAAAAATTTAGGAGGGAAGGCTCTGACTCGTAGAAGTCGGCGTAAACAAGCTTAATGAATAGAAGCGCTCAACGCCACATAAATCTATCACTACTAATTTAAAATAGCAAATTGGTTTACAAGCAGGCATAACACGCTCTAAAATCCCCTTTCAAAACCTTCCCTTAAATATTACTTCTTTCTACCTCAATTGAATACATGCACACCAGCTTATAAGCATTCTGGCAAGAAAGCGTGGATGAAAATGAAAATGAACAGAAAGTTGCTTTAAACTTAAAATAAACTATTGGGTAAATTAAATGAATCTCCACAAGTCGAGAACTCAATCAAATCAAATCAAATAAATTTATAACCATTTTAAGTACAGTCTATATTCAGAAACTTGGTTTATTTCAGAATAGGTATTATTCTTCAGGATAAGAAAAGATAATTGAACGGCGACCTTACGATGCTATTATCTTTAAGGGTATCACAAGTACCAAGAATTGAATGCTTCACAAATACGTGTCTTGAATGAAAGAGTCTGCTAAGTGTTTCATTGCATTGGTTTCTCCAAACAGGTTCAGTAAACTTTCCCTTACCAGGGTTTATTCCAGTATAAATATCCAGCTTCTGTATAAATCTTTGTCCAGCAATGCTTCACAGCTTCTTTATCTTTGAAAGAAAAGAAACCTTTTACGAAACTCTTTTATGTCACAATAAACTTTCCGAAATTGAAAGAAAAAGGCAGCAGATGAGAAAGTTTGAAGCACGAAAGTAATACAAACAAAGGACCTTTCGGTCAAAAAGATTTTACTCTTCATCTGATGGTTTATTTTCCAAAAATAAATTCTTAATCCTCATGCTCGTTTGCTATAAGCATTAAATTTTCATCTTGTTTGAGCTGTGTAAACATAAGATTGTGGCTCACGTTTTCACAAATTGTGCTTTCCGTTTCAGTATTCCTTTTCTGTTTTAAAAGAAAATCGACAACTATTTTGGTTTTACTTTGGTTTTAGGTGTACAGTTTCCCTTATTTTGCATAATAAATTCATTTTCAAGTTTGATACCTTTCCTGAACTCCTCAAATTCCCCTCGCATTTTCTCACCAGGATGTAAATTTAAAATTAAGTGAAGTGATTATTTAAACGGGTGAATCTCTGACTTTATTCAAAGCGTGTTTTCACCAGCCAGCGCACATTTCGTTGCTATCTCGCTGTTATGCTAGTCAGCCACTTGGGATTATCGTCCCGCCTGTTTGGTTTTTGTTGAGTCAACCTGTTAGACAATAACTTAACGTGCTAATTCAGTATTATTCTACTTTAGATCTGAATTGATTTATATTATACTATCAGGTTCAATGTTCCTTCTCCCCTTCTTCGGGAACATGCAAGGACCTGACTCGGAACAGAGAGCTTACTAAAGCTATGTTCACTAATTGTGGGAAGTAGACAGGATACACAAGAAGGGTAAACAAAACCCTTTATTTTCTCTATTTACAATAACTACACACAGACCCGCTACTCGGGGTCTAACGTAAAAATATAAAAATAGAACTAAACTCTAATTTAACTTTAAAATAATAAACGTGGAAGATTGGCCTTATATTAACAGGAGGCGTATGTAGTACAGAGAACTGTGAACACTACAATACGTTTAAATTTATTAAGAGGATTAAAACCTCTGGCCTGGAAGGCAAACAGCAACTGCGTAACTTCTAAGGTAAGCGGCCTGCTTCGACTCACTGCTTCCTCTCTCTCTCTCTTGGCAAAAAGCCACAACTTAAATACTTGGCGTTCGCCAGACAAACTTTGCATAAAAACCTTAACGCTTATAATTCTGGCCGGAAGTAGAAAATAAGAAGTGATAGTAAAGATTTAAAATAAAAGAAACGTTAGTAAAACTTAAGATCCTTACATACTTCCCGCCAGAGTTAATTAGTTTGAAACTGAGGTCTAAAACGACCTTGTTGAAAACTTTTAGCTCTAGAATCTAACGCGAGGCCAATCTTTTACAAATATTTTTCGCTAGAAACTAGAAATTTAAAAGAAAGAAATTTGTTTTTACAATAGCAGCTCCCAGGATACACAATTTTTTTCATCTGTACTGCATCCAAACAGGAGCTCTTATTCAAATCTGGTTCCTTCCAGAGATCGGGAAGGAAAACTACTTTAATGAAATGTTACACAATGAAATGGCAAGTAACATGTATAATTATATTTCTCTTAACATTCTTATTTCATTCATGACTATTTTAATTATCTCTCCCCGTGCTCTATGACATATGTTGTAAAAGAACACCAAACACGAATGTGTTTCTGTCTACGTGTTCCACACTTCCTCCTACAATCAAAACACTAACGTGTTAAAATTCAACATGCCAAGACCTCGTAACACACCTTAATTTCAACTCTAAACCCTGAAAGTGTCTAACTCTGAAGTGTAGCGTCAGAGAGCCTAACTACATCATTCAACCTTTAATACATATTCACCATGATTTAGTCTTTTTACAGTCACACGAATAAAAAAAATTTTTAACATTCACTTTTACCATATCACGGTATTTCTTAACATTTAAAATAACAGTTCACATTGTATATAAGAACATATCAACATGCCGTTAATTTTATACATTTGAAAACATACATTAGTAGTACATTGTTAACTTCTATTCTTTTCAAAGCAAGTGCCAATTCTTTCTACATTGAAATACTACATTTCAAAAAGTCTTTCAGACTAAAACTTCTTTCTTGCTAGAATGTTTTAAATAAAATTTATACAATAACTTTTTACAATATTTAAGTCTTTACACAACGCTATTATACATCAACTTTAGTTTTACGTGCGAGTAATTGAAAAACATAATACCAAAATCGGTAACAACTCATTTCTCGCCCTTTTGGCGATAAAGGTAGACCTCGCATGAGGTAAAACTTCTTGAAATCTGCCACTTGCAGTAAGAATGAAAGATTAACTTAAGTTTGCAAAGGAACATAAAACTTTACATATCTTTGTGATATTCGGACATCCTTTTCTGGGCCCAGTCCTTAAAGGTATTTCAGATAGTTGTTTGATTTATCCTCCTTCTTGTACGGGCTCGCCCTTCAGTACCTTCCTCTGGAAGCTTCCTTTTTTCACCAGTTCGGTCACCCTTGAATACCTTCTTCTTCTCCTCTGCTTGTGGTCTTGGCCGTTTGATGGCAGCTGGTCTTGGCGTAACCGGGAAACTTCTTTCGTGTTCCTGCTTGGACCTCGTTGCTGGCCGTTCAAATTTTCCTTGTAACTTTTCCTCCGCCGTTGATGGCCCTTCCGCAATTCGGCGACATTTGCTGCGGAGAGTCCTGTCGGATGAGTACATCTTCCGTTTTAGAGCCGGGTTATAGTTGCCGTCATTTCTCCTGGTTCTCTTCACATACGTCGTCCTTCTCCCTTCTTCATTCTGGGGGTGTTCGTGAACTCTCTTTTCTGGACGGTGGAACGGCTTCTTTTTCTTGCTAACTTCAATTTTTCTGCGGGAAAATTTTCTTTTCACTTGCTCCTGCCTTTTAATGGCTTGCCCTTGTACTTGTCGTTTTTCCACCTCTGGAGATTGTGCCTGCGGTGTCTGCCGTGCCGGATCCTGCAAAAGATCTGAAAATATTTGCATTTTATTACGATCGAAGTAGGGTTTGATTTGATCAATGTTTGCGGAGCAGGTTTCACCATTTCTGGCTTTTAACACTACTACAGCGTGAGTTATTTTTTCTATAACATATGGTCCTTCAAATCGTGGAAAAGATTTGGCAGTTTTATCTTCTGGCGCTGAAGAACGTGAATGCTTAATTTTTAAAACTTCATCCCCTACTTTATAAGTTACTCCCCATCGTTTCAAATCATAATAGAGCTTCTGTTTTCTTTGTGCTACTTCCGTATTCTTTTTTGCTTCTTTTATTAGTTTTTCTATATCACCCATTTTAAATTCTGGGGCTCTTTGTTGCACATAAAATAATTTATCTAACGGCGTTATAATCTTTCTGCCTAAAAATAACTCAGCAGGAGTTTTGCCCGTTGTATCATGTTTTGCGGTCCTAAGGGCGAAAGCAAATTCATTGACATAGTTATCCCAGCTTTTATGAAAATTTTTAACATAACTACGGATAATTTTCACTATATTTCTGACGTATGCCCAGTTTTTGGCACATGTCTTCAAATATATTACTTACAAATTGAGGACCATTATCCGATATAACTTTTAGGGGCGCCCCGTATTTTAAAATATATTTATTTAAAATAGAATCAGTAACTAATTTCGCGGAGGCTCGTTTTAAGGGAACAATTTCGGTCCATTTACTAAAATGATCAACCATAACAAGGAGATAGCGACTTTTATTTAACTGACTTTTTGGAAAAGGGCCCAATAAATCGATGCCAATTATTTCATTTGGAAATTCGGATTTAATACTATTTAGAAACACGGCCGGGCGGAAATTAATATAATTAACTGCTTGACATGTTGGGCAGGACTGGACATACGCCCTTGTTAACTTTTGCAGTTCAGGAAAGTAGACTACCTCGCGTACGCGTTGGATAGTTTTCGAATACCAGCATGAGAAGCTAAAGGGCTGTCATGGAGCTCCTGTAGGATATTTAATCTAAGACTAGCTGGGATAACAGGTCGAAATTCGTTGTTGGAATTCGTAGTTTTTGTATAGAATAATAGACCATCTATTAGTTCGTAATGGGCCGCCCTATTTCTTATCGCCACAATATCTTGGTGGCTAAAATTTTCAGGATCCTTCAAATACTCATAAATGCTTCCAAACTCAGGATCCTTACCCAGTTCGGTTATTACAATTTCTCGGGAATTTATTGTACATGCTGTGAGCATTGCCACCTTTACGGTATTACCTTGTTCATCTATTTTAATTCTTGATAGGGCATCTGCTACGATATTTTCCTTTCCGGGGGTATGCTTGATTACCAGATTATATTCTTGCAGCTTGAGTGCCCATCTTATTAACCTTGGGGATAAATTTTTCCCTGAGTACAATCTAGTTACCGCCGCATGATCAGAGTACACTGTTATCGGCGCCTTTCCAAAATAGACTCGGAACTTTTGCACTGCTAACAGAACTGCAAGTGCCTCTCTCTCGGTCGCGGAATAGTTTCTTTGTGTTTGATTTAAAGTTCGGCTAAAAAATGCCACGGGCTGCTGATTTTGCGAAAGTACCGCTCCTACCGCATAATCCGAAGCATCCGCTGAAATTTCTAAATTCTCATCCTTTTCAGGAAATTTCAACACAGGGGCTTGCGTTAATGCTTGTTTTAATTTTTCGAAAGCACTATTGGCTTCGGCCGTCCACGAGAATCTTGCCTTTTTCCTTTTTAATTTTAACAATGGCTCAGCGATAGCTGCAAAATCTTTTATAAAGGACCTATAATATGAACAAAGTCCTAGAAAAGAAGAGAGCTTCTTTGCCGTGTTTGGAGTCGGATACTTTTGTACAGCGATTATTTTTGATTCATCTGTCTCGATTCTTTTTGAGATATTTTGTAACCAAATATTTTATTTCAGGGGCTGCAAATTTGCCCTTTTCGACATTAAATTTTAGACCGGCCTCATTTAATAAAGAAAACACCTGTCTTAAATCCTGTACATGTTGGTGGAGATTATCACTAGTAATAATGATATCGTCTAAATAGATAAATGTGGACTTTCCAAGAACAGGTCTTAACACAATGTCCATGCATCGCTGAAATGTTGCCGGGGCCCCTGAAAGGCCAAACGGCATACGCAAAAATGCATAAGTGCCAGACTTGGTTATAAAAGCAGTCTTAGGCACGTCCTCAGGCCTAACCCTTATTTGAAAATAACCAGTCGTTAAGTCTAAAGTCGTCATAAATTTGGTTTATTTTATGTTCCTTAGAATTTCTTCAATGATCGGTAACGGATATACCGGATATTTAGTTATGGAGTTTAATTTACGGTAATCAATAGCGAATCTCCACCTTTTTGGATGCGTCAAAGGATAGTCATTATTTTTCTTACATAAAACCACCGGGCTAGCATAACTACTTGAGATGGGCGTTATGATCTTTTTACGTAGCATATCGGTAATATGCCATTCTATAATTTTTTCCTTATTCTTATCATACCGGTATGGTTTTTGACGAACTGGCATTGAATCTCCGGTGTCAATACTATGGTTAGTAACCTGAGTAAATCCTGGAATATCACTAAATAACGAAGCAAATTCACTTACCACTTGTCGGATTCTTCCTTGCTCGTCATTAGGCAGGTGGTCAAGATTTAACCTTGGCGGTTCAGCCTTTTCTGCACGAACTGGTTTCATTGTCAGCGTAAGGGACGCTTCATCAAAATCCAGTGTTGCTTGTGCGTCTGAAAGAAAATCTATTCCTAAGATTATATGTGCTTGCAGATTCTTTACTTTAAAAAACATCACCTTTACTTGTTCGTCCTTGATACGGATATACAACGGTACTTTACCTATGCACTTACATTTTTCTCCTTGCGCCGCTAACACTGTCGTATTATCCGAATTATATATGCGGTATTTGCGAAAATACTTCCTAAAAAATCTTCTGCCACACAGGAACACTGCGCGCCTGTATCCAGGAGTGCGGTGGCTGGGATATTATTCACCAACACTTCAATCTTCGGAAGAGTCAAATTTTTTACCATTACTGTATTTAACTTGAAGGAAGAGGGGTTTTCGTGGCCTTCGGATTTCCGCACCCTCCCGTCAGCAGAAATCCGTTTTAGTTTAAATCCTTTTTTGTTTCCATGCTTTCCTTCTTTTTCCACTGGCCTTGAGATTTTTTCCTGGGTTGCTATTGAACTGTCGACGTTCACCGGCTGTTTTTGAATGCTCGGGTTTCCTTGCCCACTGATTCGCTTTGCCTCCGTAGTCGTGTGCTTGAGTTTGCTGTAGTCTTGGCGTACGAAATTGGTTTCGCTGTTGATATTGGCGTCTTCTTTCGACGTCCGCCGTTCTTCTACTTTCAAACTGGATTGCTAGCTCAAATAACTTTTCCAGTGTAGTCGGATTTCTTAATTCAATAAAGTCTTGCACTTGGGGCAGTAACCTCGGCAAAATCACTTGAATTATTTCAGGATCCGGACGGTTTCCATACAAGAGTTTGAAGACGTGGATTTTTCTTAAAATAAAGCTTGAGAGGTTTTCGATTCTTTGTTGATATATACTGAAAAGTTCCGTTTCTAATTTCGCACGATCCCTTACAACAGGGAAGGCTTTTAGTAGGGCAGTCTTGAAATTCTCGTAAGTATAGGTGGGACTTCCTGCTTGACCCAAGAGACTTCTGCCTATACATTTGAACCAGTTAAGCGCTTGGCCCCTCAAAGCGCTGGTAGCTAAGGTAACTTTTTGAAACTCGTGCACGGGGTAGAGCATAAAGTGGTCATCCAATTTTTCCAAAAAACTGGTTACCGGTGAGTTTCCATTAAATGTTGCTTTTGGTTTCATCGAAGCGCGCATGGTCTGGACGATGTAACCAAATCCTTCCAGGGCGGCAGCTGGCATTTCTGGATTCTGAGCCGTTTCTGCAGGCAGCACAGGTTCTTCTTGAAACTCGGCCATGGTTATTCTTCTTCGTTGGGCGCCACTATCAGGTTCAATGTTCCTTCTCCCCTTCTTCGGGAACATGCAAGGACCTGACTCGGAACAGAGAGCTTACTAAAGCTATGTTCACTAATTGTGGGAAGTAGACAGGATACACAAGAAGGGTATACAAAACCCTTTATTTTCTCTATTTACAATAACTTCCGTACTTCGGAATACACAGACCCGCTACTCGGGGTCTAACGTAAAAATATAAAAATAGAACTAAACTCTAATTTAACTTTAAAATAATAAACGTGGAAGATTGGCCTTATATTAACAGGAGGCGTATGTAGTACAGAGAACTGTGAACACTACAATATGTTTAAATTTATTAAGAGGATTAAAACCTCTGGCCTGGAAGGCAAACAGCAACTGCGTAACTTCTAAGGTAAGCGGCCTGCTTCGACTCACTGCTTCCTCTCTCTCTCTTGGCAAAAAGCCACAACTTAAATACTTGGCGTTCGCCAGACAAACTTTGCATAAAAACCTTAACGCTTATAATTCTGGCCGGAAGTAGAAAATAAGAAGTGATAGTAAAGATTTAAAATAAAATAAACGTTAGTAAAACTTAAGATCCTTACAATACGTTTAAGTTTCACGGATAGTTGACGGTGTTTTTTTAAAGCACAAAGATCGTGCCTTTCTGTTCTTATTGAATTAATAACGTGTTGCTTTTCACCCTTCTTCTAAGCTGGTAATTAATTCACGCCTGTGCAAGAACACGCCAGGTTCATTGTAGGATCTAATTTAGTTTATGTGAAATAGCAGAGACAGATCTTACAAAGGAATACAATGAAAATTCAATAAATTAAATTTATTTCTAATATTTATTCTATTTTTTTAAATTTTAATTTAATAATATTATTTCTTATTTTACATTAACATTTATTTACAGAATAAAAAGAATATAAAGTTTCTCAAGTGTTGTCATTAGATTCTCAGTCATTAGATTATTTTGAAGCAGAAGTACATGAAAAATAAGCAATGCCCTCGGTGGAACTCGAGTCTGAACCTCTCGAATACACGCCGAGTGAGCTACCGTTACACCACGAATGCATGCTAGAAAGAATGGAGAAAATACCTTTTATACTTATGACAAATTTTGTCTGAAATATAATATAAAACAGAAAATAATGTATGAAAATAAAGCAATTACCAGAGAAGCTGAGTTCAAGCCATCCTAGCGAATGTTACGGTATATCCTACAATAAAGACTATATTTCAGCTGGAGAAATTGAAATTTATACACATGGATCAGGGTTTGAGGAGAGCATCGGCCGTGCCTTTGTTGTATTTTTCCAGGGTATTCAAATTTATTACAAAACGTTTACTTTAAAACCAAGAAATTCAGTTTATCAAGCAGAATTGTTGGCAATTAAAATGGCTTTATCCTGGATCAAGAAATTATCCGTGGGGTATTACATTAATTTATACTCAGATGCCTTATCTGCTCTTATGACGCTCTCCCGCCCCTTTCAAAAAATAATATTGTTTATTAATTTAAGCATATATATTTAGAACTACGAAAGAAGCATATTTTGAGTTTACATTGGATCAAAGCTCACGCTGGTCATTATAGGAATGAGAGAGCGGATGCTCTAGCGAAAGAAGCCTCCCTGGGGGTTGGGACCGAAAAGTTTTTTTTTTTTTTTTTTTTTTTTTTTTTTTTTTTTTCAAGATTCGAAAAAGAAGACATGAACTATAATATATAATATATGACAAGCTTATTAGAGAACAGAAAAATTTATGGGATCTCTCTGAAAGAATCAAAAACTATCTAAAATGTTTAAAAATTAGCAAAGAAATGGGAATTTTAGGAGATGCAGAGATGCCAATCAAATTCTCACTGCACATGGAAGGTTCCCCGCTTACTTAAAGGTTCCACCTCTAGGAAAATGATATATGTAAAGTTTGTAATAAATTCGAAGTTTCAAAGCATTTCGTCGAGGACTGTTGCCTGACTGGAAATGTGAGAGAAAAATATAAATTTGCGAAGTTTGAGGATTTATTTAGTAGCTATAAATTGTTTAGAAAATTTGCATGAGATATTATGCAAACTGCGAATGAGAATAAGAAGAATATTGGTATCGAGATATAACAAAGCAGAAAACCATACTGAAAACAGAAATAATTGAGGTAACTTATAAATTTAAGATGAATTTTGATAATATAAAGAAGATTTGAATAATAATAACTAATTGAAAGTAAAACTTATAAAGATTTTAAACTTAGGAAAAAACACAGAAATGGAAACGATACATTGATATACTATTTCACCGAGAGTGTTTGAAATGTATGTATCTACTTTACGTTTTTTTTTTTTTTTTTTTTTTTTTTTTTTTGTTATGCTTTGTGGCTTGGCCTGTTCCATCATAGCCATATGCAGGTTTCGCCTGCTAGGTAGGTTGGGTGCCAGTGCTTAGAACTAACTAACTAACTAACTTTATATACTCCCTCTTTTAAAAGACGACTGGAGATTGAGAGAGCTTAGGCGCCAAATCCTGGTGGTGAGGAATTATTGTCCACCACTTTTTAGTTCCGAGGCCGTTTGTACCGACATTAGCTCCAGCTTCCTGACATTAAAAAAAATGTCAGGAAGCTGGAGAAATTCGCATTGCCTTCGCCCGGACTCGAATCGTGGACCTCTCGTATACGCATCGAGTATGCTTCCAACTGCACTACGGAAGGCATGCGGAAAGGGAGAAAATACCTTATAGTATTAGTAAATAAACTAGACTTTTCATGAATAATACTGTGACATATGAATAAATTATTGCGAACTGAAACGTTACTGAACTTACGTTACTGAAAGTTTTGCAAAATAGTGAACAAAGACAAGTGTGTTTTGATAATAAGCTTCTTTATTTCGATTTTTGAAGCATTTGCATAAATTGCGCTATTATTCATCTTAAAAAGTAATAGATACCTAGAAGGAAGTTTTGTAATGAATAGTATTGTAGAGTTTCTCAATTTTATTCTGCTAAATTAAATGTTAAGGAACCTAGTGAACTGTTAAACGAATTATCGCTTAGTTCAAAAAACAGAAATCGTAAACTCAAGAAGGGTTAATCACCCTTTATTTCGCTCAAAATAAGATGAACAGTCGGCCCCTTTCTTCAGGCTCACAGCAAAGCCTCCACTTGCGCATAAAAATAAGAAATAAGAACTAACTATATCTAACGAAGAGATTTAGCTGAAGCTAACACAATTCTAACGTAGTCGGCTCATAATCGAAACTAGCCGGCGAACTATCAAAAGGCACGTAATAACGGCCGAGCTTAACAGCAGCTTAGAGACACTTAGCCCAAAGGGAAAAGCGCACTACTCAGGATTCCTAGCTCTCTCTCATGAAGCAAGTTAAACTTTCTTTTAATACTCTTTCTTCCTCATTTGCATTCAACGCGATTCTAAAAACGCATTCTGGTCGGGAGTTGTAAGTTGAAATGAGGCAAGATATTAAAGGTTAACTAAAAATAACTGTTATAAAATTAATGTATACCTTACAGTATTATAAAAACAATTATTGTGATTTCTATCTGTATAACACATAATTTCAAAGATCCAGGTATAATACAGTTAGCCAACGAAAAATCATTAAATAATGTAGAGGTAATTTCAAAATCAAACGCCTCTTAACATCTACGGATAGTAACATCTACGGATGCTCTGAATATTTCTCAAAGCCATGTTATTGAAAAGAATGCAGTATCCTGTTTTTCTTTTCGAAAACGTTTTCCATTGAAAACTCTGCTTTCTTTCTGCATTTCCAGTTGAACTTTGATAGTGCATTATAATATTCTCTACTTCCAGCATAGGTTATAACTACTTGTAAAATAATATTTCTGATTTTCTTACTTTATTTTTGAAACATGAAAACAAAATTTTTCTTTTCAAAAATAAATAATAAATAAATAAAAATAAGAAAAGAGAGAAAACATAACAAAACAAAACAAAAAAGACTGAAAAGGAAAAATATTTTTTTTTGAAAAGGAAAAAAAAAAATTTTTCAGTCTTTTTTGTTTTGTTATGTTTTTTCTCTATTCTTATTTTTAGTCCAAAGGGATTTGAATCCCGAAGGACTATTAGTTTCGTTTTGGCATTTTGCGTCGGACTCATAAATGTCGGTTCACTTTTCAAACTGTTGCCACAAAATGTTAGAGTCCTGCATTATATTTGAAGAAATTAAATAATGAAAAATCTGCATAAATGTATGTATATTTCTCGTATTGTGATAAAACAACGGTACATAGAGTCATCGAATTTTGAATAACGTAATCCTCCAACGAATATGAGCATGTGGAAGACCAAATTTGAAATTTGAAATTTGTTTTATGATCGATTTCCTATTTTTTAAAACTTTGACGAATTTTTGATTAACAAACTCAAGGATTTCAAAGCGAGCAATGGCAACGTTGTGCAGAAAAAACATTTTTATCTCCAGCGCGTGAGTCTCTGTATCGGAAATTCTAAAGATATGCTCGTTTTAAAACTATTTTGCGATATTGCTGTTGCACTGGATCTTATGGTTTAAGTGCGAGGAACATGATATTTAATAAAGAAAGGTAACACACAAAATGTTAAAAAACGCCCCTTTGGACGTAATTTAAAATCTGAAACATTTCAGATTTTTTTGTTTGTTTGTTTATTTATTTATTTATTTTAAATTCAAATTTCGTGTTTCCTGACGCGAAATTTACATGCTTTCTTATTTTTTATTTCTTTATTTATTTTTTGTTTTATTATCTTATTATTTTATGACATATTTTTTTCCTCTCCCAAATGCCAAGTGTCGAAATACGTTAAACGTCCAGAGCAACATAAAATGACTGTGAATAATGTAAGGGCCTAAAGAAGCACGAACTTGTGCATCATGTAATGCAACAGTAACCTGTAATGCTTGAAGTTGTTTCAGCAAATGCGTGTCTGCTGATTTTTTTTTCTTTCGTCTAGATGATACTAATCCGTTAGACACTCCAGTCTTAGGCACTCAAGTCAATCTCGACGGCGACAATTGACGAGAAATTGTGTTTGAATGTTTAAGAAATGTGATTAGAAGAAACTGAGGAGAACAGCATCATTTTGCCCACACGCCAAGAGGCCCACCAGCGGCCGAACGGTAAAGTCGCTGAACACTGGCAGTTCGGTCCGAGGTTCGAATCCCGCGAACAGGCTGGCTGCATGGGCGTTTTCGTGGTTTTCCCCATGTGTATCGTGTAGATGAGCCAGATTCCCTTACAAAGTCCTCCACAAAGGCATCCCTACCCTTAGACAGATACCCTAGTGGGCTTTGATTAAATAAACCAAACCAAAACCACACGCCAAGAAGTGTTACACGCCTTAGGTACTGTAGAACGTTTTGCTGCAACATACGAATTGACCTTCAGTTTTACGGAAGCCATGATGATTACAGTTGACCGCGAAGACAACACGCATTTTCATTCCTTTCTACGAACGCCCAATATACAGGAATGCTTCAGTAAAAAATGATCTGTGAGTGCATTTTTTCAAGTGCAGTAATTAATATAGTACTGCAGTGCTTTCTATGACGACCTACATAATAGATTGTAATACTTATGTAACTATATGCTGCAAATGGTTAATGTATAGAAAACAACTACTTCAAAAATAAAATGAATGCCCTATTTAACCAGAACTCTTTATTTTGATTCCTTAAGATTCATGTTAACGAAGGTTTACTGTATTTATACTAATTTTATGATATTTGTTGATTAATTGTAATGAATTCTTTTAGTTTAAATTTCATTCTTTTGATTTCTTTTGAGTATTTCCTATTGGAAATTTGCCCCTTTTGTAATCCTATTTTGATTTCTTTTTACTTTATTTTTATCTATTTATTATTTATACATATGTATACATATGTACATAGTATATGCATGTATATAAAAAATTCTGAAGCTTTCAGATTTTATATTACGCCCAAAGGGGCGTTTTTTTAAAATTTTGTATGCTGTCTTTAATTATTAAGTATCATGTTCTTCACACTTAAACCACATAAAATTTAATTTAACAGCAATACCACAAAATTTTTAAAAACAGCATATCTTTAGAATTTCCGATACACAGTCTCACGCGCTAGAAATAAAAATGTTTTTTTTTTCGTACAGTGTTGCCATTGCTCGCTTTGAAATCGTTGAGCTTGTTAATAAAAAATTCGTTAAAGTTTTACAAAATATGAAATAGATAATAAAACAAATTCTAAATACAACATTCGGAATTCCAGGTCCCCATTTTTGAGTGGATAATTACGTTATTCAAAATCTGATAGCTCTACGTACCGCCGTTTTTTTTCACAATGCGAGTGCCTTTCTGAATTAACTACTCTAATAAGTAAATAATTCATTTATATTGATACTGTAATTAAAGAATGCAGAGTAGTCAAAAGTATTAGAGGAATGTTAAAAGCAGAAGTGAAAACAAATGCTAGAAAATATTTTCTCGGTTTCAAGTTAGAAAATTAGAAATGATCGACGCTTCAAATTCGGAGGAAAAAAAAATATAGTTCACTGAAGTATTATTCATTTGACGTGTTCAGTGGAGTAAAGATAGAAGAGCTTAATAATGAAAGTGAATGAAAAAAAAATAAATTAGCTGTGGATGATAGCACATTGGAATGTTACAGCAAACCTTTTGACCGAAGTATACCAACTGTAAAAATAGAATGGCTTAATGGATTTAATACAGAAAATAGAAAAGGTTTAAAAAAATAAAAAAGCAGCAGAATCCATTATATGAATTTACACTTACAGATGAATTAAAAATGCAAGATGAAATAAACGGAAAAACCGAAAAACTAAGGCAGCAGACAAAGAATTTCACGTTAAAAGAAGAACTCTATGTACGATAGTAACAAAATTTACCGCAGATGCAGCAATAGAAGAGCAAAACGAATGTGCGATTACTTCCAGGTGGCTTGAGATACCTCGGATTGCTTAAAAATTTAAAATTGTAAAGGTATTTCTCAGAATTTATGTTAAAAAATAAAAGTTTTTCTTCTTATCAGCGGAATAAAATTTACTCTTGGTGCCACAAAAATTTATAATTTTTTTTCAAAGAAGTAAGACTAAGGAAAAAAGGTTTGGTCGATGCTTTCACATTCAAGTGACTATGGTTGAAAGAAAAATGTTTCAGAACTCTTGTTTTCAGCTTAATTTTCATTCTTATTCTTTTTTTAGGCTTTATAAATGAAGAATAATGAACAAAAGGATTATATACATTTTTCCTCTTTTTTAACAGTTCTATCAAAGCATTTATATGAAATGATAGTTTCTTTATGTCATGTAATACTGCGTAATAAGAAAGAACTTAAATTTGCTTTAAAAATTATGTTTTCTGTGCGATTTAAATAATAATATATGAAATGTAATGTTATTAAATGAATAGCATAATTTTTATACTTAATTTAATTTAATATACCAATACGTGATTAAAAATGGTAATAAATCAGTTTCGTAGTCTCTAAAAAAAGTAACGTTTCCTTGCTACTTGCTATTTCGTAATAAAAAAGTAACGTTTTCTGTCTACTTCGCTAATCTTTGATAATTACCAAGGACGAAACGAATTTGTACTGCAATAAAGCACTGAGTTTTGCCTTGCAGATATACTTAATTTTGCTTCTATACATAAGTCAGTTTCGAACTTGGACATTTTGTTCACTGCATCCTGTTTGTTCACTGCACATTTCTTGAAACCGGAATTTTTAAAACCTGATTGAAATGTAATATTGAGCAAAAAGCTGATAGTATAATAAGCAAATAACGTTAATATTAATTCACTAAATTAAGTAAGCAAAAATAATGAAAATATTATGTTATTTACTTCTCTTTTATGAAATCCATTTAATAAACATGTATCTACATCCATTTTTAGAATTTGCACATTTTCCATGCATTATAGGGTAGTTATTATATTCCTGTGTTTATCTAATGCTTGTTTCACATTGGGACACGTTTTCTGTTTGTTTGTGGCTTATTTCTGTTAAATTATGCTACCCCAATTGATCAGGTCTCTGATATCAGAGTACCTGTATGATACCACTTTGGGTATCATACAGGTGACAGTAAGACTTTCCGAAGTTTGCCCTCCAATTTCGACGCAGAGCAACCCGGGTGACGTGTCCAAGGGTCTTGCACCCCTCTTTCTCTACCAGAAACCTCTCGAGAGAACATTTTGCTCGTCGCATCTTTGAATTTCCCCATGCCGCACAGACATCACACATTTACAAACAGCCATCCTTCTCCGGTATTCGAACCCGGGCACTTCGGTACGACAGTCAGCGTTGCTAACCACTATACCGGTTGGGGGCGTACGTTTTCTTTATCGTCCTTGTCATTTTAGTTATTGTTTCCTTCAATAAGTGAACAGCCGTTCATACTCGCAGTGCCAGTTTTATTTGATGAGATTCCATACGTTGTTATATCACAGTCAACGACGATGAAATTTGCAGCTTCAGTGGATTCGCACGGATGTGATTCGAGCAGGTTCTCAAAAGGTTCCATCCGCCTGTTCTTAGTATTCTCCACATATCCAAACCATTCTTCTTCAGACAGTTCTGTGTAGTGACTGTTGACATACATTTTCACTCTTTCTTGGCAAAAAGAAACAGCATGCAGAGCATTTATTGATGTGCTCTGGCGCGATTCCAAAGCTTGAATCGAATGAAGCTTTTTTTCCCTTTCTGTATTACGTTTCGAAGCTGCAAATCACATCTTGATGCATGCGCTGAAGGACGTTATTAATAATATTTGACAAGAATATTATCTTGACACTGCTGAAGTTTTTAACCCAAACATAAACTGGAAAACTGTGAAATTCTTCACAAGTGAATTTCTTTATTTCTGCGTTTACACATTTCTATTCCAGAGACGAAATATTTCGGAAATGTGCAATGTCATACACGCTTTGTCGTGGAATTGATAACTCACTCAGAAGTGAAACATACAGGATTCTTAAATTTTTCTATTAGTCTAATTCCACATTTCTCTGACATAAATAACGCACATCCAAAGCGTCACGCAGGAGTGCGAATCTTCAGTAGCAGCGTATTTTTCCTTTTTAAGTATCCATATTGCCTCTAGCGCTATTTAGTAAAATAGTCAAAATTATTCACTGTTAAATGTAATATCAATGAACAGCCTCTTGAATAGCCTATACGCAATCACATTTCACACGTAAAAGTTGAGAAGTCATTATTGAGGCAATAAATTTAACGAGGTAGGAAAAAGTTAGATTCGGTGAGCGGTTGGAAATAAAATCTTGATATTTCGCGAAAGATTTACGGCTTGAGATTTTTAATGTCAATTTCGCGAAATTTTCGTGGCCTAGAATTAAAATTTGAAATTCAAATGATTATCAGATGATTCAAAGATGCACAAGTACTAGTGCGTAATATTATAATATATAAAATTTCAAAGTGACGCGAGCAAAGTCAAATATTTTCCACATCCTCAACGCTGTTGTTACATGAAATCGAGATTTCGTTATAAGCGGATAGCGATTTGATTCATAATATTGTATAAATACATATAAAATATTCCTTTAAAATGTTTTGTCTATTGTCCTATAAACATGTTTTTAAATTTGCTGAAAGCTTGTTCGGTATAGACTTTATTTATGTGTACTGAGACAAAAAATTTGGCTACTTAATGTAACTTAGGAAAATAACCATTCTGCGAACTCCAGAACTCAAGAAAACCTTCCTGATTCATATTCTTTTACAGTGGCTTCATAGAAGCAATCTTCGAACATACAAACATCGATGGAAACAAGCATATTCTATTCATCTTCAAAACGATTCAGGGACCTACACTGATTGGGATCTAACACTCCGTATACAGAAAGATATCGGAAAATTCTTTTTAGAAAGGACACCGCGGCCAGCTTGAGAGTTCATAAACAGGGGCTGTAAGTCATTACAACTTACACGTCTATTGTTGAATGCCTGTAGCTTGAAATTCAAATTTCAAAGATTCCTTTCTTAACTGTTATAGTAGGATTAATTTGTAGTATACTTTTTGTATAAATTTTAATAGAAGGCGGTATTAAAATTACTTAATTTAAAAATATCTACAATCGCAGAGGAAAAATAAAAGGCCATATTAAATAAAACCTGAAGTTCTCGGATTTATTTGATGTTCACGGAAAAGTTTAATATTCGCGAATTCTCGGAAAACGCTTAAAAATTCGCAGAAATAATCCCGAAAATTTGCGTTGCAATAGAATTACTACTTTAGCCATAATGCGAACGTAGCCACTTAATTACAGTGTAATTTATTAACAAAAAACGACAATTATAAATGCCAAGAACACCGTAATAGCACATTTTTCATTGATGTTCACTAATTACGCTGGCATCAAAACTGTATTTGCAACCTCAGAAGAAGAAAGCAAATTTTTCAGTGCACAAAAGTGACATTTTACTTTTGGTCCCACTCGACAAGAAAACACTGAAGTTGGTACATAAATATTACTGTTCTTTACTAAGAGTTTTGAATATACACGAATGGCCGCTTTGTTAGGCTTAGTAGCACGTAAACAACTTTACAGTGATAATAAATTCTACTACTATTGTATGGAGATTAAGTAGTAAGATAAGGTATAAAAATGTTAACCAGGACATAAGCCAAGAATAACAATATAATTCAATCACTTTTAAAACAAAAAATGCACAATTTACCATCATATAAGAATAAAAAACTGAGTTGGGTGATAGAGTTGGCATGTATATAAATATGTATTATGTAGATATATATATATCTACGTTCGATGTACCATTTTAGTATCCGTTTTGGAAAAATGAGTCTCTAATACTGTCCGTACATACGGGTATCATGCAAAAACAGTGTTCCAATGGATTCTAGAACTCTCAAAATGGATATTATCGTTGAAATATGATACCCAAAATTTTTCGCGATTACAATACTTTCTTTGCTTCGAACAAGGAAGTCAAACTGAAAACACTATAGTTATTTTAAACTTTAAAACTGTAATCTCCACTTAACGTGCGGTACAAAATTGGAATGCATTGAGACTAAAACTCAAAATGAGGATTATATGAACACCACACATTAATGGATTTAATTACTATCAAGACTAATTTCATAGGAAAATAATATAACCAAAGCTTTAAATTTTCAGCTAGTTTTAAAATAATTCAATTAATTCATATCTAACATGCATGATCCAATTCAAATATATACATACATATGATATCATTAATTATGCAACATTCATACATTAGCTATGGTAATTTACATTTTCTTCTTTTGTTCCTTTATTTATATAATTTATTTACCGAAATGAAAAAAAAAAAAAAAAAAAAAAAAAAAGAGTTTTGTAATTCCCAGTATATAACTTATAAATTCCAAGCAAATATTTGGCCCACCAAATACGAGCGGTAAAATCGCTGAACATTGGTAGTTCAATCCGAGGTTCGAAACCGGCGAACGGGCTGGTTGCATGGGTGTTTTCGTAGTTTTCCCCATTTGTGACGTGTATACGAGCCAGTTTCCCTTAGAACTCGAGGGCTATCTGCCTAAGGGGAGAAAATCATCCCCTTAGGCAGATAGCCCTCGAGGCTTTGCCGTAATTAAATAACCTAACCTAACCAAGCAAATATTTTATTTTTTCCATTTTTGGAAATCTTCAGTTCCAGTTTAATGCCACTTACCTTTTAAGGCAGATTTAATGAGAGTGTAGTTATATGAGAGAATGAATTACTTATTATTCTTTATTTAGGTTTATTAAAAGGTATAGCGAAATGAAAAGGAACAAGGATTTCTTATTTACGAGTAAAAAATATTTGTGACAAAAATAAGCACAAAAGAATAGACTTTCTTCTTTTAATGATGCGTATGAACCAACAAAAGATATCTTTTTATCGTTTTCTCTCCTCAAAAAGATAGCGCAATATGATCACAAATACTGATTTCGAATCCGTTTCTATTTCGGTTCTCTTTTGCATTCAGTTTACTCTTGAATAAGAAAACATCCGCCATATCTAACTCGATCATACCGGCGGTTGTCATAGCAACGATGGTCTATTGTTGGCAATTTTCCTCTCTGACACATCTACCCATGTAGGATAAGTATTACATCCATTTTGGAAATGCAGATGGTGTTTGCTTTAACACAATTATACTCTGACAACACACATGAGATAGCCATTATCCAAAAACATTTATTTATACTTCATTCCTGCAGCTTTCGTGGAAGATTTATAGAGAAATAAAGCGGGTATAAAAATAAACGCGGATACACATATCTAAAAAGAATTTAACGAAATAAAACGAAATTAATAGCCCTTCTGGGCTAACGCCCTTTGAGCTAAAAAATATATAATTTTTGGTTAAGAAAGAGCTACTAAAATCTCCTAAGAAGTGCATAGCATGCATAATAAAATGTTAAAACTTAAAGAATAGGGAATAAATAAACCCTTGTCTCTCTTTTATATAATTATATTGTTTCTAAGTGATGACATTATTCTTCCCATACCTTTATCAGAAGGGATATAATAATTTAATTATATTCTTTTCCAAATTTTAATTTTACATAAAATAACACATACACACACATATATATACGCATATACATAAGCGTGCGTGTTTATGTAATTGTATTTGAATTTTAAAAGTCATAACACATTCTTAATTATGAAATTCTTTCTAAGTTACATGCTGTTTTATCACATAACATCCTTTGTTCTGTTTTAGGAAAAATTTAATACGCAGTTATAAGAGACAAGAAACTTTCATTTCGTCACATTCAAGTTGATATTATTAACGTTTTCCAGGGGGGGGGGTAGGACATATCATGTCCCGCACATTAACTGGTTTAAATGTGTCTCAATAAATTACAGTAAATTATGGAGATTTAAAATTTACTTTTTAATATGGAGTAGTAAAAGTGTAAAAACCTGTTAATTTGTTTTTCTGGTCCTTGCTGTAACAATAGCTAAATGGCCCTAAAACATGAAACATTGGTTCTTATTAAATTGGCCCACCGGAAAAGGTTAATAATATAATATTTCAGTAATAACAAATTCTAGTGAGAAAGCTTTTTCAATTGCTTGCAAAATTTCTAACTAATTAAAATCTTTGCTTTTGATCGAAACGTTTAGAAGTGCGCAAATTCTCTTTTCCTCACAGGGTAAAATGTGAAAAATACGCCAAAACATTTTAAGTTATTATGGAGAGTCTTACTTAATGCGTCGATTATAACATGTTTATTTGTCGTGCTATACTAGTATACTTGTACTAGTATAATGTCTATATGAGTGCATCTTCATTGAACATTTTTCCATTTTTGTGAAGAAACATAGTTTTTTACGGAGCATGGTGTTTCGAAAAGTAACCAACATAGTCTTTTACGGCGCATTAAAAATTATGTCGTACCCTAAAAAACGTTGTTCAAAATATTGTTCATTATTAAAAGAATCTATAAGTGTCCCGATCTCTTCTTCATACATTTTCTAAATTATCAGCTTACACACACACAAACAAACATATATATGTGTAGAATATAAAAAATACGATGGCTTTGCTCTGCGCGAACAGGGAACCTATAATTAACTTTCCGCAATTTCAAGGTCTTCCTCCTAGACCAGTACTTTCGAGAACTTTCTGGCATGTTATATAACCGCTAGTATAACATTGAGTACATTTTTCGACAAACTGCTTTCTTCTACCGCTGCTACAAGACCTTGCTACTGCGCTTCTCATCTTTCTTCCCTTTGTTAGAATAGTTATGACGTAGAAAGTCTAAATTTAATCTTACTTAGTTTAAACCACTATTGAATATGTAATTTGGAGAATTTGATGTCAAATAAAAATGATCTTCGGTGAGAATTGAATAAAGATGTGGTATCTAAAAAGCTAAATCCTTCTTTGTTGTAATTTTGCAGCCATCTACTCACCATCTACTCAGCCACAACAACGCCCGGACTCTGATGCAGTTATATCATCAAGCTTTGTCATTCCTGAGCCTGTCTGCCAAAATATTACATTATATATATGATGTACCAGCTTTTGTTCGGAAATAATAGATTGTTGAAGAAATATAGATGTAGTCCTAGCTTAAATTATCAGACGATAAGTTTTAAAAAAAAACAGGATCCATTTATTATTGGTCAGGAGAAATAGCAGTTACAAAATCAGATATCCGGAGTAAATAAAAAGAAATACTCATAACTTTTTGTATGAAGTTTACTGCATTGTGACATTTAAGAAAAAGCCCCGATATTCTTTTGCGAGTCCTTTTATAGCCTCTGGAAAGGCGGAGCTTCCAAGAAATGATGTCAGCCTCGTCAGCCAATCTAGTTCGCTTTAAATATTTCCAGAACATTCTAAAACTGTACGTGTAGAAAAGGCGGGAAAAACAACTTGACTACGGGGCTGTGGATTTAATTCCACGTACTTTCAAATAAGAAAACATCGCCATTAAAAATGAAAAGAACATACAGTTAGAATTTTAAGTGTATTCTTGACTATGGAATTTTTTTATTACATATACGTATATATATTATTGATTAATTTTTCGTTTTTCAGCAGCATTTAACGCGAAAATAATAATGGGATATTTTTGTTTTAAGACAATTTTGCGATACTGTAATATATATATATATATATATATGGTAACAATTTGGTAACAATTAAGTAATGACCCCAAACATTTACATTGCAAATTTTGTGGTACTAATTTTTTTTTTTTTTTTTTCAGTTTCCTTTTAGGTTAGGATAAAGACGAACATTTTCAATATTTAGCTGTGTAACCTTCTTTTGATGAGTTAAAGGGTCGGAATCCCAGCATTAGTGACATGGTCTTTCAGGAAGACGGTACATTAAGCCACACAGGTCTTGGAACAAGACAATTACGGCAACAGACATTTCCCAATCATACGATTTCTCACTTTAGTGATACTGAATGCCCTTCTCATTCGCCAAACTTAACTGCTGCAGATTTTTTTATGGTGCTATTTAAGTTTATGTCAATAAACCACACGTAGAGGATCTGAAAGCTGCCATAAGATATGAAGTTCACTTGATATTAATTGAAACACTTGCAAAAATTACAGACGACGTGTTAGTCCTTTGTCAGAAATGCATACGATCAAGGGAGGGTATATAACAGTTAATTTTCAAAACATACAACATGTGTGTTATCGTCCTACATTTTCATGTATCGCACTATTTACTACTACAATTTTGTTGCTAAAAAGTTTACATAGATTAAATTACATTAAATATTAATTTGGTCATTAATTATTTGTCACTCTGTCTCTAATTTATCATTTTACAATGCAAGTTTTTACAGTTTAATTTTATTCTTATATTTTGAACTAAATCTAGTTGCAGTTACATATTTTTGTTGTTAATTTTATTTTTGTGCCTTTTCAGGTATTCTCCTTCAACTGTCAGTGAAATATTTTTGGAGATATATGCAGGTATATATAGGCCAGTAATTTGACTAAATATATCATTTTAGAAAAAGTGTTTCTCTGGAAATATAAAGAATTTTAATTGGAGATATACAAAAAGATAACAATAATATGAATTTGATTTGTTGTTTCGTTTTCTTAAACATAATGGCAGGATAAGAAATATGGGGAAATCTTTTATTTAAAATCAAAGAAACAGGAAAAGTAAAATTTCATATAAGAACTAAATATTTTTGCAAAATGAATGCTGGTTAACATATGCTGGAAAACAGATAGATTTTTATAACTATGAAAATATTCAAAGTGAACAGCCGAATTTGTAAATTTACAACATTTAGAAATTTCTGGATATTCGCAATAAACAGTTGGCGATGCAAATGTTTTGGCAAAGATGAGAAATCAATGGAAGGTTTCGTTTTGTATTTATAGCATTGGGAATTTTGCATTTATAGCAGTTGTCACCGTCAAATATTTGAATGATAAACGATAGATTGAAAACTGTCCCACTACTTTGCAAATAATGCATTCAATAAATTGCCAAATATCAAATAAAAAATTAACATATTATCCCTCTCTTTTATGCCTTACTAACCGCGAAGACTAAAAAAGCTTATTATCGTACTGTCTAGCATTGCCACTACCAGTAGTTTCAATCTCTAGCTCCAATTCATTGTTTGTAATTTTGAATAAGCTACTGTTATTATTGCAAAAGCAGAAAATTTTGTCAGATAAAATAAATCATACTCGTTTCATCTTTTTCAGACCATATACCAATAATATATGGCCTGAAACTCACTAACTTTAAATAAAGAACTCTCACTTACTTTAAATTAAGAAGGCAGTTTTAAAATAAACATATTTGCAGCACTGGAAGTTTTGACTCCTTTAAAAGTTTTTGAATCATCAATCAAAGAAGAAATATCGCTGGAATCCTTACAAATATTCTTGGTTAGAAAAGACGCATTGATCTAAGTGGACAACAAATACAATTTGCTACTATTTTTACGCAAAAATCTGAAAAATTTGAGAGTTCAATTAGATATATACACAGAGAATAGTCAGTTGGCACATGCGTTAATTCACGTTTTTGAATACTTTTCACGTATTTTAAAAATTGTTGATGAAATGAAAGGGAAAATCAAGCCTAAGGGGAGGGATTTTATAGCAGTGGGCGGAAGTGAGTAGTCGTTCTGCCAACCTGTACGGTGCTCAAGGCTATTTCTTGCCAACTACAAGCGCAATATTGCACTCCTTGACACAACGAATTTTGAGGACTTTTTCTGACATTACAGTCAGACAAGCCAAATAAATCAAAACAGCACCAACAAAAAAAAAAAAAAAAAAAAAAAAAAAAAAACAGAACATTACATTATGGAACTAAGTTTACCGAATATTCCGTCAATCTTTGCAACAACAGAACCCCGATAATGCAATAGTTCAATCTCCACGTGTTTAATTTCATATATGTTTCATTCTCCCCTTTTTTCAAAACTTAATTAATCGCACAACATCCTTCAAGAAATCTTGTTTTCAGAGAGTCGTAGAACAATGAAACAATTCTAAACGACCACATTACATAATTCTCTCCGATAAACTGGCTTGTCAACTAATAATAGAGACACACTAAACGACAGAAGAAAGCTTCTCTACGATGTACCAAGTCAATCATCGATGGCTGTTACCATGGAAACAGACAGCGCACCATCCATAACATCACAAGAGAAAGGAACAATGGAGTTTCGTACATTATTGGGCCACCCAGGGATCAAGAATGGGATTTTTATCCACTTATTAGGGACGAGAGATCATTCCATTTTATAGTTTATCCTAATTAAGGTTCGAAAGTCACAAAAATGATGGGATAATTATGCGCGTTCTTTGAAACAAATTGTCTCGGAAGTTTTGAGTTATGGTGCGCAATTTAAGGGATGTCATAAATTACCCACAGGCATTTCTAACAAAGACTGTTGTCATTAAAACTGGATAATGAACAAATAATAGCTCTTGCTTTTCTCCAGCTTGCTTTTCTAGGTTTAGTCTGGAAAAAATATTGTTGAATATTTCCTTCCGAAAATAATTTACAAAAGTGATTTATTTGAAAAACGTATTTATGGATGTTCTAAAGTGGCTCACAGGTTCTTTTGAACGCTTGAAATTCGCGCTCTTTTTAATTTTTATCCAGTTGAATTATGTTTTCGAGATCAAGAGAGGCCAAAATCACCTGTTGATTCTATTAAAGAAAATACCACGAATTTCAGACACACTCAAAGGAAACTTAAGGTAAGAAAAGTTTTTCCTGTGTTTGAATTTACTGCATATCTGTATCAATATTTAATTTGCAGCATATCTGTTAAGCCATAAGCAAAGCTTTGATTTTATAAACAACTGGTGACCTGAAAATATTCCATTTGTTAGCATACTGAACACATTTTAGAATACATTACTGAAACAGTTTCATTTCTCTATTTCATCTCAATTTTTAAAGATCGCGTACCATTACATCTCCTCTCTTCCAACAAGCGATGGGTGAAAATTCAGGTTCTTAGACATCGCTAAGTAACTATATCTAACACTGCAATCTACTGCATTATTTGGACATTTTAACGCCTTGATTACAACCATATAAAATAACGAGTAACTGTACTTTTTGGTAACTTTTCAGTAAAATTGAATTTTATGAGTAGAAAAATGGTACCAAATGAATGATTGCAACTTAGAAATGAAGCAGAAATATGAACAATGTTGCATTTAGTCTTCAAACTATTAGAGCACTATTGATACTCGTAGAACTATTTAGAAAGTATTTGTCTTTGTACCCCCTCAATGTTACAATCTATCTTAGAAAATTTTGTACTATGAGTAATGTATTATTCCTTTTTTCTTTAGGTAACAAGTAAGAAAATTTAATTCTTAGTATGCCTAACTATTCTTTAAAACATTTACTTCTGATTCCAGAATTTGCTAGAGTAATTCTATATATAGTTCTCTATGTAATTATGATATTGCATGTTGGCACAAAAATTGTTTATTGCATATCCACTAACAAATTTCTATACGTCTTTGCATCAGTGAATCTTATCCAGAACAGGGTCTGTTTATTGCGAGACATCAAAAGCTTCCAGAAACTGATCGTGCCGTTACGGGGAATCAATGTAGAAAGAAATGCACCATACAGCTTTTCTGAATAATTTTTAACTGCATATTTTCTGCTTTTTAGATGTATATAATATCAGCCAGTTTTGCAGGAAACAAATTCCACATACGATTTTGTTAACAGTACGAATGACATTTAATTTTAAATAACCTTTAGAGTAGCATCGAAATATGCTCTAGTCACTGAGATTTGGAAATCAATAGATTAAATAATGTGACTACATAAACCTTTCGTGCCAATTTTTTGTCAGATCTAGTGAAGCTAGTACAAAGTGCCAACTATGTATCCAAGAATTAATAGTAAACCAGTAAATAAAGGAATATCTTAATTTTGGATTAATATTCTCATAATATGAAAGCTTGGTGAGATCTTCTGAAACATTTTCATACAAATATATTTTCGAAAAAAAGCGTTGGTATATAAATAAGTTAACGAAAAACATTTTTTTCTTTACATCTATACGAAACTCCTGGAAGTAATTTTTGTTATATCTTATTTTTTCGTTTTTTATAAATAATAAATCACTTAAAAAAAAGAAATCGTGAAGGAGTAAATGTTATATCCAAAAAATCTTATAATTTAAAAGAATATTTTTTGAAAACATGTTTCCTGATTTTCATTGAAGCTTCAAAAACGTTTTCAATATTTTTAAACCATCTATCAAGTTTAATATTTTACATTTAGAGTAACGCACCAAATTGTTGAAATAAGATGAAACACATTTTCTCTTTTAATAGCAATTCATATCATTCTTAAAACTTGTTCAAATTGTCCATTTTAAATCTGTTTGCTTAGCACAACGTTTCCATTATTTAGATACATTTCTAGCTATAAAAGTAAATATTTTTATATAAGATAAGACTTTATCTCTGTCTGTTCTCACACGTTTTTGCTGCACGTAATCGAATAGATACTAACACTACACTGACTTGCACAACTTCGAAATTCAATCTTTCTTATGTTTACATATTCATAGAAATTTAGAGTACCTGGATGGCAACTCTGCATTACTCTTATCAAAACAGTTGCAGCAAAAGAAATTCAGAAGTTTGTTTCTATATCATCATTTAGGACTGCCTGTCCTAAATAAAGAAAATCCGTATATTTAAAATGCAACGTATGTTTCTTATTGTGATTCTTCTGTAACTATTTGTCAAAGATGGAATATTTAAACACTGTAAAAACTAGGTAAATGACAGTAATTAAAATAAGTGATAGAAAAAGTAGATCACATATATGAAATAGAAAGTAAAGCGTAAGTTTATTTCTGTAATGAGTTAAAGTCCTACATTTTAAAGTTTATTTCTTCTGAGAACTTTATGAAGAATTTAATATTACTTTCTAGAGGGTTCAGCAAATGTATTCTTCAAGCGTCAAATTTTGCCAATCTTTTTTCCCTTAATTTTCTAATTTAAGATACTAAATTCCATATAAAATGAATACATGGAGTAAAATAAAAAATGCAGTTATCTCTAACCAGCTAAATAATTCTTTCATAATAAGGATATTCAAACACAATTGAGATTACTAAAAATATATATTGTTAGTTTCTAAATTTCATTAATGCTTATTATAGTAACGGTGTTTAAAACAGATGCATAAATTTCTTTGATAATGACGTATAGATATTGTTGACATCTCATTACATCTTACGACTGAAAATGAAAACAACATTAGAAGTCATGATTTTATTAAGACACAATAACACGCCGAATAAATACTAATTCAGAAGTCAAACAACATTACAAAAACAATTTTGTAAATATAACGCTGATTTTTGTTGTTTGACTTCTGAATCATGATTTTATGTTCAATCAAAATAAATCCTAAACTACATTGTACTTCTTTAAAATATACTACTCTTGAAGATAACTGAAGAAACTTTGTAACGGGAATAAAATCAAATAGAGCCGAAGAAATTACTATATAAAAATATTTAAGAGTAAAATAAAATTATATACAGGAAAATGCTTGTTTGTAGCATGTTGGATATAATATAAAATTCAATTGTTTTTTTGACAAAATTAGGAAACTTTAAGTTTTTGATTAGTGGAAATACTTCTTACAACTATGACGGAGGTGCACGTTATTTAATGCAGATATCACTGTTGTTGTTGTTGTCTGTGTTGTTGTGTTTTCTCCATATTACATGGAACAATGCTTGCCAGAGCCTACTCCGAAGAGAGGTTAGACTTCTATTTTCCATCCTCAATTTTGAAGGATAGCACCCCGAGGGGGGATCCGGGGATCTCCCGCCCCTCTCCTCTCCCACCAATCCACACGAGAGGACTTTCGGCTCGCTGCATATTTAGAGTGCCATCATGCCGCACCAACTCTGTATATTTACAAACATCCATGTCTTACTGTCTGGGCTATTGCAGATATATCTACATATAATAAAAAGAAGAACCTGTCTGTGTGTATGTGTCTTTCGTTCGTGCTTGCGCGTAAGCTAACAGATCCAAGGCTACGAAATTTGGTGCATCTAGACAAAAGCCAGTGCACCTCGGAGCGATTTGTTTCAAAATTCGAATGATATTTTTTATTTTATATTTTTGATGAAATCGCATCAAATTGATGGTACGTAGCCATTGTTGCTGATATCAGCAGGTTTGCCACTTGGAAAAATAAGGGCGATAATTCTGTCCTGTTTTTAAATTTAATGTTTCTCTTGGATGCTGCATGTTTGTCGAGAGGCTCTTGGATACCACGTTTGTCGAATTTGTCGAGAGGACGTTTGATTTCCAGTACATGTAAAAGCCAGACGAATGCTGGCCGCATAGCGGCTAGTTAGGATATAAATAATAGGTAGATAATTAAGGTACACTTCTGTTAGCGGTACCGGATTCAGACATGCACGTATGTATGCACATGTGTAAGTATATATGTGCGTATATGTGTTTGTATACACAGACATACAGAGGTACGCACATATATACTTGCATACATGAGCAAATGCATTCATGCGTACATTTCACATTCATCCATGCATACATACATTTCATATAAACTTGCATACATGGGATACATGCATATACACATGCATACATGCATATTTCTGGATCCGGTCCTGATAACAGAACAGCCTCTAATTAAGACATTATCTGTTCCCGTGCAGGAAGTTAAAATATCTATGAAATAACTAAACTGTAACCTTATTTTGGCATTAAACTCAAATATAAAGCTTCAGTTGATCTCTAGTAATAAATTATACATTTTTTTATTTTCCAGCAAAATAATCTTTTGCTCACGCAAAGGTAGACCATGTGCTGCGATTCTCGAAACTTATGGCTTACCAGTGACAGAATAATAAAGCCGTTGGATATTAGTTGTTTCAGCTGGATTCAAATTCTTGCTGCATGGAATTTTTCCTGGTTTTTCCCCATGTGAATAAGGATAAGAATCATTTTTCCTTAAAATATCCTCCCCGAAGGTATCCCTTCCTACAAGTTGATTAACTTACACATCTAATGCTTAAATGAATTAACTTAGACTAACCTCGATGCTTATTCTACCTTTCCTTTTGAAAGTAAGGTAGTAAACAACGACGTTGTAGCTTCAAATTTAACTCATTACTTGACGGATACAGTATACAGCAAAGATTCAGTAACATTCAAAATATTTCCAGTTTAGTGACATTTTTTTCTTCAAATTTTAAAGCCAAACTTAGAGTTTTTACTTAGTTTAGAGCAGCCAAGATTAGAGGTTTCACTTAAATTAGAGTAAATAAGATTTGACGCATCAAACTTGCAGTTTTGTTTTAATGCACAAATGTATTAAGTCTTTCAACCTTTAAATTCCTGTTGCTTTTTTAAATAAGTATAACTAACAAAGATTACGAGATGAAATCAAATAAGAGATCTGTCATAAAAGTTAAGAATACTGAAGATAATAAATAGAATGAGAAACGCCAGTTTAGCTTGAAATTCAGTTTATATATATGAAAAACAAGAAAACCAACTTCAACTTTAAAATCAGGCGATATTTAACTCTATAATTACGTATGTTTACTAGAAAAACTTGATTCATTTTGAGGAGAATCGTTTCTTCAACAATTTGAATTATATTGTAATTTGTTTTAATGTTTTAAAAAAAACAAGATTAGAAGCATATTTCTTGGATTTTAACTGTTTACTGATTTAAAACCGAAATCCACAAAAACGATTCCATCTTTCATGAAAAGTGATCTATAAATAAAGTATCTTCATTCATTGTATTCTACCGATGCTATTTAGAATTTTTTATGAAGCAGCAGTGCAATAATTTCACATGTACTAGTATTTATAGCAGGAATATTAGCACTACTTAAAGAATTTCATAGTGTGTTGAACAGATGGTGTTCTGAAGAGCAATGAAAGGCTAAATTCATATATATAACCATACGCATATTCTTAAAACCATAAGAATAAATATATTGCAGAGGTTACTTAAAGTTTCTAACAGTTAAGTTTAAACATGTTTAACTGTCTATTCTCGTTTCCCGTCCACTATTCCCTACCAGAATGAGTTTTTTAATATCGCCTTTTTTGCAAATGAAGTAGAAGAAGTATTTAAGGAAAGTTCAACTTACTTCGAGATAGACTGCTTAGAGTTCTTAGTGGCGCGTGTTTGCCTTCTTGCTACTTCGTTCTTGAATCTACTACGCTCGGCCGTACTGTACAAGCTTGTTGAGAATCGCCGGCTATGTTAATTTAAACGCTAACTATGTTAGGTATTTGTATCTAGCTTCGACTAAGTCTTTTTAATTTAGTATTAGATTAGTTTTTTATTTTCTTAACCTGATTTAAAAGCCCAGTTGGAGTAAGGGCCATCTGTATTATTTATTTGAGTGAACAGAAGGGTATTTAACTCTTCTTAAGACTCTCTAGCAACTACTTGAACTAAGCTACAATTCGCTACTTAGCTCACTAGGTTCCTTAACATTGTATCTAGGCAAAGTACTGAGAAAACATTACAACATGAGCTTGAAAGAATGTAGCGCATATAATACTTCTTATCTAATAATTACGAATATAGTTGAGCAACACACGTGAAGATTGACTTCTGAATACTATACGTTCTAACAACGCATTTAATCAAGAAGTATAAAATACTATGAAAACTGCAGAAGATGGAAGGAGCAAGAATAAAATAAATTGCACTCAATATACCATTAACGATCGTCAACATAGAAGCTTTTGAGAGCGAAGTTCATTCTGAAGTCTTTGTTTTAAATCATCAGTAAGTGAAAGAAAAACCATTTCTGGAAAAGTGTCGTGACTGGAATAGAAGCTATTTTCAGCAGATTCTTTGAAATTTCTTGTTCAGCTTATTTTTCTTTTTTTTCAGCAATTCGTACATCTTTATGTGACGCAAACAATTTCGGGAAAGTTTCTCGTCCTTTCAAAGAAAATTCTCCTTAATCTTTTAATTTCGGACACTGCTGTACAAAGTTCTAAGCAGTAACTCAAGCTTCAGGCGGAATGAAAGAGTTTAATCGGATTACAACCTCCTGAAAGCTTAGATAAAAAATACATTGCAAGAAATCGCTGCGTTTCCTGCCCTAAGTACCATTTTCTTGAGTTGTTTGCTTTACATGGTTCAGTAGATTGCTTTATTAGGTAACAGAACTCCAAATTTTCTTTTAATGGGACATTAATTAATAGATTTTAGACATTCTTACTGTGAAGTGAATTGCCAATTAATAACATGCCAATCCAAGCCAAGCAATCTGTTTTGAAATAATAAACAGAAGGTGTATTTATTATTAGTTTGTTTATATGAATAGAGCGAAACCTACGAAGGCTATCTTATGCCTACGAAGG
Organism: Stegodyphus dumicola; assembly: GCF_044657685.1. Lineage (NCBI taxonomy): Eukaryota > Metazoa > Arthropoda > Arachnida > Araneae > Eresidae > Stegodyphus > Stegodyphus dumicola. Next base: position 46,875,858 of record NC_140776.1, read on the forward strand.
CTTAAGGATGCTTTAGTGGAGAACTTTCTAAGAAAATTTCGTTTATATTCCGTTACAAGTGAAGAATACCACAAAATTTCTCACGCAGCCAGATATCCACTGAAATTAGAAACCGAGGCGTGAACTACTTTGCTATTTTAAGCCCAAAGTCAGATGCAAATATTACTTTTATTAATTGTCATAACATATCTAACTTTAGCTAAGATAATGGCCAAAACTAAGAAGCTATTAAACATTTAACTAATAAGCCCTTTGTAGCGTTTCTGTTACAGAGACTTGACGTGTCAGAGTTTTGCAGTTTTATTTTAATGTACAAAGGTATTAAGCTTTCAACTTTTATATTCCATTACATCTTTAAAATAAGTACAATTAACAAAGATTTCGAGATGAAAGCAAATAAGATATCTGTATTAAAAGTTAAGAATACTAACGATGATAGAATGAGAAACGCCGATTTAGCTTGAAATTCAGTTTGTATAAATAAAAGCTAAGAAAAATAACTTCAACTTGTAGGGTTTATATTTAACTAACATTTATTTTAAGTTTAAGCTATCTTTCCTGTCAAGCCTTTACTTTCCCCTGGAATTGCCAATGTCAGAATATGTAAATTTTAGTAGAACGCGCAGAGTATTCAAATTTTTAGCAGAAGTAATTTTGAGTTAAATAGAAGGGAAACGAGTTTGTAGGTGTGCTTTCTTGATTCACGAGCGTGAAGGTTGCTTGGTAGAAGTTTAAGAACCGCACGTTTCGGCCTGTGTGCCTACTTCGGCAGTTAGTTGAATCTTTCAACTTCTTATTCAGAAAGTTTGCTGAAATCTCAGCTGTATCTTGGAACGCGGTTAAGTTAGTCACGTTTATAGAGCCTCGTAGGTAATGACCTCGTTATTTAGTCATCCTGTTATATATTTTTAGTTGTACTTTTCTATTTTTATTTAACCGCCGGGTCGGCGTAGTTTGTGAGCGTCAAGTGAACGCATCTGTAACTTCTAAAGTGGAATAAAAAGGGAGTTAAATCCTTCTTAAGAGTTTGTGTAATTTCCAGTTCATAGCAGTCACTACTACTGTTGCGGGCAAGTTGGGGCCACGCAACATCACAAACTATAAAATCAGGCGATATTTAACTTTATAATTAAGTATGTTTACTAGAAGAACTTGATACATTTTGAGGGGAATCGTTTCTTCAGCAAATTGTATTATATAATAATTCAGAATTTTTTTATCAGCTATTTTCTTGAAATGACTTGAGAAATATGGCTTGAGAAAATCCGGATCCCGATAATGCCGAACTAATAATAATCCATTAATTTTTAGAATAATTCATTCAGAAAGCGATGAAATTTCCCATATCAATGCTAAGAATTATACGGCTCTGTTTTGAATTTTACCAATTCTGTTTGCAAGTGGACGATTTTTTTCAACTGCAGACTGGCATTCATTTCAAAATTTCAGAAGTTCGCCAAATGTATCATTGCTGCTATCTCATAACAGTTCTACAGAATAACAAAGGTGAGAATACAATAACTTAAGCATTTAATTGAGATCATTTTATGGGTCATAAGGTTTGGAAGTATTATATAATTACGTGAAACTAAATTTTACTTCATAAATGTCACAAATTCGTTTTCAAAAACTGCGATATTTTAAATGATACTTATTAATGTTCTATGAATAATTAACCTTCCCATTACAGAGTTCGTTTCTTTACACACTACCTACATAGAGAAAACATGGAATGTGATAGAATAATGTAGAAAATAGGGTAGCATCAAACACAGAAGGTATTTTGAGAAACTGAGATGAAAGACAGGGACCTCAAGTAGTTATGAGTGGAATTGAAAAATCTGAATCGAACGGTTTAAATATACCGAAATTAAATAATTTTCTTTATTCAGAAAAAATATGTTTTAAAATGAATTAAATTAATAGACTTTTGTTATATGCATTCTAATAATGGAAGTACAATAATAAAGAAATTGGAAAAACAAGTTAGAAATAATCGCAAAAAAAAAATAATAAAAAGCGCAGTATTTGACATTAGCTTCTCTACATTAACAAAAAGGCTCTATGAAAGCAGAATTTAATAATTATTTATTTCACTTAAATTTATTAAGTTTAAATTATAAATACCTGGTTATTTCTGACTTCACAGAAGTTTTTGAAATTTAAATAAAATATTGATCAGAGACTTCTTGTGAAAAAAGGTATCCTGCATTTAAAAAAAAAAAAAAAAAAAAAAAAAAAAAAGACCTGTGTTTTGTTCACAGCTCTGTTTCATGAGTGATACTAGGAAAAAGTATAGAGTTCCAATAGAAGAAATTTTAAGTTCCGCAACAATAAGGTAACTGCATTTTTGGTACTTTTTAACTTTAGTTGTAAGCCCAAAAATGCCATAAATTATAACTGGAATTTGTGAGCAGCAAATGTGTCAAGCTCTTGTTTTGTTATTGCATTTGAACTGAAAAATCAAATGTATCTTCCCATTACTACTGGTCTTTGTTATGTTATGGACTTCGAACATGGCACTCATGCTCGAAGATGATGTAAACTGCCTAATCATCTGTTACATGGATGATACAGCTATAAGGTACTTCTCCCCCCTTCTTAGCACGCCTTCGTGGTGTAGTGGTCAGCACGCTCGGCGCGTATTCGAGAGGTCCCTGGTTCAAGTCCCGGCGAGGGCATTGCTCATTTTCCATCTCTCCTGCTTCCAAACTACCTAATGTCTCTACATCTTATAGAAATTGCTGAATTTCATAGATAGGGATTTCATACACGAGATAGAAGACTGATGCTCGCACTTGATCAGCATTAGTACCTTGAAATAAAAAACCTTACTCATCCGCAGATATAAGACAAGACGCATCAACAAAGACCTTACTCTCTCTCTTGAAGAAATAGGTTCACAAGTGGCACGAAAAACTATCAAACAGTCCTCATCAGCGGCATCTTTACTTGGAACACTCACGTCACCAACTCCTTTCGGCGAAGGCACTGGGGGAGGATAGTCATCATATGTCCTGAGTACCTCCTGTTAACCACTCGCATTCCTGATTCCTCGGACAGCTTTGTCAGCGTTCTCGCAGGTCCGATGATGCGTGCGTAACTTGTTCACCGCTTTTTAATTTTAGTTGTTTGCAGAATTTCAGTTCTCTGCAAGAAAAAATTCTTCTCCCCCACTGGCAAAGATTTCATTTTATTCACTAGGTCTGGGCTTAATTTTATTTATTTTTCTTCCTACATTTCTCCAGCTTTGGATCTTCATTTTAGGTTCCGTACTCATGGTTTCCCAGCTGGGATTTCGTTAAAGTGCTAGTCATAGCACATAAAATTATGCGCTCAAACTAACATATTAACAAACTATCACAGCGTGTTTAAGATGGCGTAGTTATCTGTATCTGCTTTCAAATATCTAAATAAAATTTATTAACATTCGTAAAGATTTAGTTTTACTCAGAATAATCTATATTCTATTTCATTATAATGGTGGGAGATTAACTGCATCTCGGTATGGAATGAAAAAAACAAGAAATGTTACTTCTACCTTTTAAAAGAGTTTTAGCTCGACGTGAGTAATTAATGTATTAATGCATTTGAAACACATTTAAAGATTTACTCGCCTTTAGTGTAAGCTTTTTAAATTGCTAAATAAAATGCCAAATAATTTTTCAATAACTTCAAAAGACTGAAGAGAGAATTTTCAATTCATCTAGTTAACTAGAATTATCAAAATTAATGTAAATAAACCAAGGGTAAAATATTTACTCACACGTCGAACTGCCGGCTGCCAAGCTAGGCTAGTCAAAAGCGCAGGAGGCTACAGAGCTCAGTGGAAATCCCAGTTGTGGAAACAGTATTAGGACACTATACGCATATCGGGAAGACTTGGGGTAAAGTCTACCAAAACTCGCAACGAACAATGAGAATCGTTATTTAGCACCGCGGCGACACTGTACTGCAACAGCTTCACAGCTCTCACATGAGCTGTATGGTGCCAGTGGAACCCGAGTTCCAGGTCTATGTAAGCCGAAGGCTTTATAACATACGGTTGTATACTAAAGACCCGCTGTTTTCATCTTGCTCGCTGGAGCACGTAAGCAGGGACACGGTACCATGGTTATGTTGGACGGCTGCATACGTCTGCATGTGTTACAGAAAGAACTGCTGACTGGTATGAGGGACAGAGGGGATATCTTAGGGCCACATGTTTAAATTTTCAAGGGGGCAGTTTGTCCTGAGTTAACGTTAATGAATAACAACGCTCGTCTGCATAGGGCTCAGTTAGTCGGCGATTGTCTGGAAATTTAGCATATTCGCCGGTCAGATTGCCAGCCAGATCTTCTGACCTTAATACTTAATGACCAGGGATTTCAAACTCATAGGTACACTTGGGCCAAACAAACAAGGTTTAACTTTAGGCGGGCCGCAAAAAAAAATCAATATTCATAGAAACGTAGATTTATTTCGAATAATACAATAATAAACATATATATATATTTATATAGAAAAGAACAAGAAAAATTTAATGTTTACGTCCTGATACTTGACATCTCTTCTCTGCTATTATCTTTCCTATTTCGGGAGAAATTTTGTTTGCAGTGATAACTTTCAACGCTGACCCAAGGTGAGCATCATTAATACGATTTCTAATAGGAGACTTATTACCTTTCATGACTGAAAATAACTGCTCGCACCGATAAGTGCTACCAAACATGGAAATAATTTCATATGCGAATTTTCGAGTATTTTCAAACCTGGCTGGTAAATATTTGTAAAATTCAAGCACGCCTACTTCAATGAATTTTGCTTTCAAATTTGAGTTGCATTGAATCTCGATCACCTCCATTTGCATATGGCTGGGTACTGAGTCAATATGTATTGAGAAAATCGAAGAAAACAAAAAAAAAATTTGTCTTCGAGGGAACTAAAATCATTAAACCTTGTTTCAAATTCAGTTGTTAAATTTGCAATTATTTCTGCGTATTTTTGATACGAACAAGTATCATCTAAACTTGATTTATTCATGCTTCACGTCGGGAAGTGCGTCAAATCTTCATTTTTAAGTTGTTTTTCCCAAAGAACTAGTTGACATTTGAATGCTTTAATTATGTCAAACATGTTCGTAATGATATGATCTTTTCCTTGTAACGATAAATTAAAATCGGTTAAGTGTTTGGTTATATCAACCAAGAAAGATAAATCTTGTATCCATATTGGATCGTAAAACAAACTTACGTCTTGATTTTTCGTTTTTAAAAACTGACATATTTCTTCTTTCAAATCCCAGAATTGTTTGAGAATCTTGAAGCAAGATAACCAAAGTACCTCGGTATAGTAGGACAAACCCGAATATTCACTATCTAACTCACTTAAGAAAGCAGTGAATTGACGCTGATTTAAACCTCGAGATCTTATAAAATTTATAACTTTTTTTATATATGACGAAACATTCTCCATATTTATTACTTTCGTGCATAGAACTTCTTGATGTATAATACAATCATATGATGAATGTTTGAACCATGAATTTCACTAGTTTTTTTTCTTAGTAATGCTACGAAGCCCTTGTTTTTCCCGGTCATTGATGGAGCGCCATCTGTAGCTACAGAATTTAATTTTGCCAAAGGTAGATTGTATTTCTGCAGAAGTCCCAAAACACAAGTAAATATATCTTCTTCTGTGGTAGTACTAGGCATCGGTATTAGTTCCAGTAATTCCTCAAAAATGTTAAAATTCTTGTCACAAGAACGAAGAAACACTGCTAATTGAGCTTTGCCACTAATGTCCGTCCTCTCGTCACAGGCAATGGAGAAACTTTCGAAACTAGATGATTTTGCTTTAATCTGATCACTTAAATTCGCGGCTAAATCAGTAACTCTTTCCGCAACTGTATTTCGAGACAATGAAATTGATTGAAAAGCCTTCACATTTCCAGGACAAACAATTTCTCCAGCTTTCATTAGGCATTCCTTGATGAAATCACCGTCAGTAAAAGGCTTCGAATATTTAGCCAACTCGGACAAGACGTAGCTTGCATGTACCGCCGCTTCATTTTCTTGAAATACTTTACTAAACATGGACTGTTGCTTTTTCACTCCTAACTTGAGCTCTTTTAACTTTTCTTCTCTCATTAATCCTTCGTAATTGTTATATTTCGATTTGTGTTGTTCGTAATGACGTTTAATATTGTATAACTTTGGTACATTAACAGTATTATTACATATCAAGCAGATTATTTTATCTTTTATTTCACAGCAAAAATATTCTAATTCCCATTTTACTTGGAATATTCTATGTTCGTCAGCGATTTTTCGTTTAATTTTACTACCACTCGGTTTTGATAAAGACATACTGAATACAAAGAGCTGGATTAAACACGGTTAACGTTAAAAAGTTAACAAAAATTTATTCTTTCCACAAGAGATAAATCAAAATGCTGAAATATTTCTTCAAAAATATTCTAACAATATCACAAAATGTCAAACGTTTAGCAAAAATCAATTCAAAACAGAGAAACTAATTCTATCTCACAGCGAAATCGCTACAAATCAATCACAGCAACAAGTAAACAAACAGTTCGCTAGAACTACAGCTACTACTGAGATGAGTTGTTTGTTCTCGGCTTTTATAAGCTTTATAATTAATTTCTCGAATATACTGGAAACATCTATAAATACCTGGATTTTTGTGGATGGCAACAGCAATTACGAGATATTTATTTATTGGTTATTAAATGCACGCGCTGTTCTATTTTTAACCTTCCAACGCAGCTGTCTTTTCAAAAATCGTCTGCGTTGCTAAGGCAACATGAGGCAAATCTAATTACAATTCTAAATAAAAAAAACTAAATAAATAAATAACTATGAAATCCATAACAATATGAATTAAGTAATAATTAATAATAAAGCAAAGTGCATGCACATGCATGCACCAATATATCGTACAAAACTATGATTGGAAAACTGAGACCATGAGTTCGGCCACATTCGGCTATCGGGGGATGCGTACAAGTTCTGAGTGCACGTGTCCCCCAAAAGCCGAAGGTAGCTGAACGCAAGCTACTCACACGCATTTGTAATTTAAGTAGTGTGTGTGTCAGCTCGCTGTGAGTAATCTAACAACACTGAATAAATTATCGTTAATTACTTAGCAATAAACATTTCATTTTTTTCTTCGTCGATATGTTATTTTATTATTATATATTATTATTTGCCGATATATTGGCCGGGCCGCAAAAATATTTGTTGTGGGCCGCGAGTTTGACATCCTTGCTGTAGACCATGCCTGGAATTCTCTTGGGAGGACAATTTCATCTCGTCATTCCCTCCAAGAACCGTCGCGGATTTGAAAACTACCTTGCTGCAGAACTGGGAGCGACCGCCACAATGAAACTCCTCATCTGCCTCTTGTCCGGTATCACGCTGAGCGACCTGTATGGCTGGCTGTAAGAGAAAACCACACTCCATATCAGACTCCTTTTCAGCTCGGTATCACAACGCGTATTTTTGACCTCCGGGCAATATGAGCTTTAATGATAATGAAGAGGATATAAAATGCTTTTGAATGGTACAAACCTTTCTTCATTATATAGAATCTCCATTATATTCTCTAAATATGATGATTCCCCAACAGTAATTTTTCTGGGCATGTGCGTTTAATAATCGTTACTTTAAAAGCTTATTGCTTTGAGAATATAATTATTCATTTCTATTTTTTTCTAACACTGAGGAGTGTATTTGTTTTTATTTAGAAACCACTTTTACGTTAATTTAAAAAGATTTGTTTCTTTGATTTGCAGAAACTTTGAAAGCTATTCCATTAGGCTATGTGAACTGGTATATTATTTTTAATGCTTAACAATTATGTTAACTACCTGTTTCCTTTTTGGGGTGAATATTAGCATAAATATAATTTATAATAATATTGTAGAGTCATTATCTTAATTGGAAGCAGAAAAGATGAAAAATATGCAACCGCCTTGGCCGGGAATCGAACCACGGACCTCTGGAATACCGGTCCAGCTCTGGAATACACCACGAAGGCACGCTAGGGAAGTGGGAGAAATACCTTATAATATAACTTATAAAGCAAAATACTTTTTATTTATCGACATGCTGTTAAGATATTTTAGACAGATTATTGATCACAAATAATAATTTCTTTTTAAATGTGGTGAGGCCAGAACTATGCTGGCTTAGAAACGATCCTGTGCATGGAAGCAATTGGTTATGTTCACATAACTGGGGTAATTTTCATTTCTACTCACAATGTCTTCCAGAAAGTTCTTCCTGTGAAACCTTAGAAACAGATTCCGCGGTGCCACACTCCATTACAGGAGTGAGTACAACTCCTGAAGAAATTGCGTGGAAATAAATTTACTATATCCAACATCACAAAGCTAGTTTGCAATAATTATAATATTTGCACTGGTATGTAGTTATCAGTGGCATTTGACTGCACTGTCGTTTGACTTTTTCATTTGACTGCACTGTCGTAAATAGTAATTTGTATAATAAAGATGTCAACTAAATAACATATTCATTTTGTGTATGATTTAATACTAAGATGATAAGCACTGAATTTTTCTACCCAAGAAATGCAAAATTTATTCATTATCCGTATGTTGAATTTGGCATTTAACTTGAGTACACATGACCTAATCAATAGCCAAATGAATTAGAGAAATTACATAAAACTCAGTTAGTTTCCTTTCAGATTCGATTCCTAAATAAAATAATTTGTATTTCCGTATTCAGTTTCATTTGTGAATATAAACCAGATTTTCTTCCCGTCCAGTTCTCCAGAATGTTTCTTTTCTTTGGCAGACAGCTTTCATTTTTTCAAAATGAAATTTTACTAACATGCACTGAATATGCCTCTTCCCTTTTGATTTTAGGTTGTTGGAGATTCGGTATAATATTCATTTCACTTTCCCTCATTCTCTCTATGTTTTTATACCTTCAAATGTGTTACCTTACCTTACCTTAAGAAAAAAAATACGTTTCATTTCTTTTAATCTCTCTTTAAAACTGAAATGTTGTAAACTTAGAAAAACAATGTAATTCGCTGAAACTGCAAAATATAGTGCTATTTAATGAAATTTTGAAAACCGTGAAAATACTTTTAAGAGTCTGAAGATAATGATACAAGAATTGTATAATGATATATAATGAGAATTATAAAAGTAATTTAAATAAGTTTCTTAGGTATGTTCTCTGTTATGTACTAGAAAAGTATAGTTTTAAAACTTTTGTTACAGAGAAAAGATGTTTTCTACACAAAATATACTGTTGCGAGATTTTCACATAAAACAGAATGTACCCAATGAATGTAAAATCTCACGGCTGTACATTTTATAAATTCATCTAAATATTTGCTACAAGCATACCTCAATTATTCTTTACGTAAGAGTGAAACAACATATATTAAAATATCTGATGTAAACACCACATGACTTCATTGTACGGCCTATTAAATTATGCATATTTTTGATGCATTTCATTTCAACTTATTTCCTCGAGTTTCATAGAAATATATATTTTATTTAATCAATTTTCTCACTTCGCGACAAGAAAAACTCAAAACATCTTCATTGAAAATTGGAAAATGCATAAAAACCTAAAACGCCAAATAGAGTTCAAAACCGTTAAGAAACAATTTTTACAATTGAAATTAGAGTTTAAGTTGAAAGACAGATTTTTTGCTGCACAAAACTTTTGGATCCACCCGGCAAAAAGACACAAGTTTGTACAGAAACAGACTTAATTCACTATGCTACTAAGTTTCAAATTAAACAAATGGTGTCTTAGTTAGGTCTAGTGGAATTTAAACAACTTTTAAATTGCTAATATTTCTGCAACTATTGCATAGAGCAACTAAAAGCATAAAAACCTTAATTGTAACATAAGTACAACATAATTCAATCACTTTTAAAGCAAAAAATGCAAAATTTATATAAAAACATATAAAAACTGAGCTCACCAAAGCGGGTACCCACTCTGTCACTGCGACCGATTGCAACTAAAACGTGAAGTGCAAAACTATAGGTTATAGCAGTCCCATATACAAAATCTAAACGTTCTGAAACTACTTGTTTTTGCGTTATGCGAGCTACATACATACATACGTAAATACAAACGTACAGACGCCACGAAAAAATTGCTTCTGAATTCATTTTACAATCCGTTTTGAGAAAAATAAGCCTTTATTCCGTCCATATCTACAAATGTACCGCAAAATCATCGTTCAAATTTAATTGAGGGCCGTCAAAGTACGTACTATCGTTGGAAAAGGATATCCGAAATTTTTCGCGATTACACTTCCTTTACTTGGCATAAATAGCTTTTAAGCTATTTATTTTAATTTGTACATTCGCCTAACTAGGCTACCTTGTATAGTTTTTCTTGCAAAAATTTTTCTTGCAATATGCAATTTTAAATTGCAGGTGCGTCGGAAAAGAAACGAAACCATTGAGACTTACTATTTTAAGATGATTTAGTTTGATAATTCTATTAATGAAATTCCGCTTTCAGTCTCAATTGTTTTCGTTTGACGAAACGCGCTAATGATATTATCTAGATTTCGAGTTTTATTACGCTTTTCCCTTGATAAGTCTGTCTTAAACCTCGAGTTGGGCTAATTTACCATTTATTGCAATTCTTTGTAAATAATTTCTTTGAAATGTTTTTGAATATTTGCGTGCATCATTTAAAATTTTTGATTTAAAATTTATTAGTTTTTTCTAATACCCACTTGTTTTTGAAGTTTATATCGTTTTGTAGTTTTTACATTGAGTTTTTACGCGATAACTTTTACTTATCTAGTATTGTATTATTGTTTATACATGGTGTAACTTTTTTACTCTGGAAATACAGTATCAAATGTACTTTTAAGCAATAGCTATTTAGAACTTTATTTAGAACTTTCCTCTTCTTTGCAAATATATATATATATACTCGGTTACTCGGCGCGGTGAACTCAGATTTTTTATTCTTATATAATGGTAAATTTTGCATTTTTTTACTTTAAAAATGGTTGGCTTATGTTGTTCGTACGTTTCGGTTAAGGATTTTATGCTTTTAATTAATCTCCATGCGATAGTTGCAGAATTATAAATAATTTTAAAGTTGTTAAGTGCGGCTAAGCTTAACTTAGTAGTCATATTTGTTTACATTTGAACTTAACAGAATAGTGAACTAAGTCAGTTTCTGCACTTTCAATGTCTTTTTTACGAGTGCGAATAAAAATAAACTTTCAGTTTTGTGCACTGAAAAATCTGCCGTTTTGCCCGCTGGCAGAGTTGCTTGTTTTTGAGGAGAAACTGAAATTTTAATTGCAGAAATTTTTTTTATTGTTATGTATATTTGCCTTGCCGCGATGTGATAACTGAATTAACTGAATGAGAAGTATATCTCTAATGAAATTCGAGGAAATAAATTTAAATGAAATGCAGCAAAAAATGCGTATAATTTAATAGGCCATACAAGGAAGTCGTGTGATGTCTGCATCAGAATTTTATAATAGAGGATAACGTGCAACTACATTACCACTATATGAAGATGAATTCTTTTATTTCATTGAAAAAAATTAATAAATGACAGCTATCGAACTCATAATAAGTTCTAGTTAACTCATTAAAATTATAGTTTTCTATTCTAAAATTATTGGGCTAAATATAAAAATTATTATATGTAAATTACACTAAATGTTAAGATGTTAAATGTAAAGATTCTTTTTATTATTATTATTGCGTTGAATGTGAAGACTGTTTATTTTAATATTATTGTGTTAAGTGTGTAGATCAATATTATTTATGTTATAATTTGGCGCATGCATCAATTAATTCTTATGATTAAGTTAATTAATTCTTTCTATCACAGTAAATTTTAAAAATTCTTGCTTGTATCTGTAATAAAATGGTGGTGTATTTGTGGTGTATTTAATTATGGCAAAGCACACTAGGGCTATCTGCCTAAGGGGAGGGATGCCTTTCGTGGAGGACTTTCTAAGGGAAACTGGCTCGTATACACGTTACACATGGGGAAAACCACGAAAACGCCCATGCAGCCAGCCCGTTCGCGGAATTCGAACCTCGGACCGAACTACCAGTGTTCAGCGTCTTTACCGCTCGGCCGCTGGTGGGCCCCTGTAATAAAATGTAAAAGAATACTTAATTTATTCGACTTCTTTTGTAACGTTAATCGGGAAAGAAGAGGCAGAAAATAAAACTGGAATCATACGCTAAACATCCATTTTAATACTGTACAAAAATAAAAGTTGTATGTATTCTGCAATTTTTATGAGCTTCAGAGAGTTTTGAACACGGTATCTTCTCTTAGTTATCCAAAATAAAAATAAATAAATTTATTTGCAGATAAACAAACTCTTTTTTTATATATTTGCATTCTAAAGATTGGAAATGAAACGCCGAAAGTAAACGAAGCAATGTTGTTTTAGAATGGAAACACTTCAATTTCTTTTTCCCCTTTTCCCAAAAGCGTTTAGTTTCTCTTCCCTCCACTAAAAAAGAAGAAACTTTGCTCCCGTTTTCATTCAAGATGAAAGTCATCAATATAATTCAGATTTTAGCTCTTAGAAAGAAGACCTTTTTGTCAAAGGGAAGTGAAAAAAATTCATTAATTTTTTCAGCTTTTTATCGCACTTTGGCAATAAAATTTAGAAAAGATTTTAAGGTTTTTATAAAATAATTTTAATTAAGCTATCATTAATTAATGAGTTCCGAATTTAAACTTCAATTAAAAAGTGGAAGGATTTAGAAATTTTATCAAATACTAGATGTTGAAACTGACATATTAATAGCAATTATTTCCTGTGATACCTAGATTTGATAAAAGTCATAAAATATGTAAGTGTTGAAAAACCTTTCTAATACTTCTTTTGCCCAAGGGGGCGTTAGACGCAAAGATCTATTAGTCTCAAAACGGCATTTTGCGTCGTTTCACTTTCTGCGTTGGTTCACTTTTCAAACTATTGCCACCAAATATTATTGCCATATATTAAAGAAAGTATGTAATGAAGAATTTGCATGAATGCATGAATGTTTCTCGCATTCTGAAAAAACAATGTTACCTAGAGACATCAAATTTTAACTAACGTTGTCCTCCAACCCAAAATGGGCACTTGGAAGCTTTAACTTTGAATTTAGAATTTGCTTTACTATGTATTTCAAATTTTCTAAAACTTTAACGAATTTCTGATTAACAAACTCAATTATTTCAAAGCGAGCAATGGCAAGATTGTACGAAAAAAAAAACATTTTTATCTCTAGCGAGCAAGTTTCGAAAATTCTAAAGAAATTATGTTTTGCTCTTTTTAAATATTTTGTGATACTTCTGTTGAATTAAATTTATGTGGATTAGATAATTCAGTTCAACATGATATTTAATAAATAAACGTAACACAAAAAAAAAGTCCTTTTGGGCGTAACATAAAATCTGAACTCGTATAGATTTTATTTTAGTTTTATTAGATTAAATTTAAATCCTGACATCATACGTATTAATCTGAAGTGCCCAAAGTTTTGTAATTATTTTTTTTTTCAGTTTAAAAATCACGATAATTTAAACGCCAAATTTTGATAATATTTTCGGCATGGATTAAGAGACCGATAAATAAGAAAATTACAATAATTTGATATTGATTTTTCCCATAAATATCAATCACTGATATTATTTTGCGATTTATTGTTGATTAATATTATTTAATTTATAGTTAAGTTGCAAACTGATATATAGAATTTTCACACAGATAATTCATAAGTTTCCAAACGCTAAAAGTACGTTATGAATATTTTCATGAAATTTCATTAATTTAGTACGCAGTCTAATGATAACATCAAAAACCATTAAATTAGATATGTTTTTAATTTTTAATTTATCCAAAATAAGGCTAAGAATTAAAAGATGATAAAAAAGACAGTACCCGTAACTTAATATATGCTAATATCTGTTTTTCATGTTTCGAATTCATATGTTCTTTTCCTTCTTATACTCTCAAATCTCTATTAAATATTATGGACTCTCAATAAGTATTAATGACTTTCCCGCATGAAAACAAACAATTACAATACCTTATAGTGACGACTTTTCTTAAATGGTGTGGTACAAACTTCAAGAAATGAAATCTTGACTATGATCTTTGAAAATCAAGCCATGAATTTTACTAAAAGTATATTATATATCCGTTGAATTTATGATATTGGAAAAACGAAAAATGACTCAAAATTAATACAAAAACTTCAGAGAAGATTAACGTTTTATTTGAGCTCAAACTTTACAGCTAGATTCATTTCTAACATTCTCTTTTTGAATTAGGTCATAGCTCTGAATGTAATTATTCTATAAATTAAAAACAATTCTTCATTGATTTACTTGCGTTAATGTTTTAAGGATGCTACTTTATTTCATGCCTTAGTTTATCTCTATATATAAAGAAGAAAGTCTGTGTGTTTGTTCTCTAGTTATCATGACTTGTATTTCTCTTAATTTGCGTTGGAAACATGAATGGTCCTGAATCGGAACAGGGAGCTTACTAAAGCTATGTTCAAGAATGTGTGAAGTAGACAATACAAGCAGGAAGGGTATACGAAACCCTTTATTTTTCAATACTTTACAGGTATTCCCGAACTTCGGAATACAGAGACCAACCACTTGTGGTCTGAACATAAGAATATAAAAACTATTAACTAAAACTCTAACTGAAAGCTAACTTTGAATTAGTATACAAATGCCTAACACTAAGATTGGCCTTTATTTAATGAAAGCTACGTGTGTAGTACGCCGAGCTGCTTAAACTACGATACGTTCGCAAATAACAAGACCTCTAAACCTCTGGCCTTAAAGGCAACCAGCAACAGAGTGAAAACTCGTAAAACTACAGTGGCAAGCGGCTTGCTTCCTAAAAACTCCTTCTCTCTCTCTCTTGGCAAAAAGCCACAACTTAAGTACTTGGCTTTAGCAAGACAATTTGCATAAACAAGTTAAAGCATTTAATTCTGGCCGGAAGTAGAAAATAAGAAGTGATAGTACAGTTTTAAAATAAAAGAAACGTTAGTAAAACTTAGGATCCTTAAACAGTAACTCAATCACTGCTATAAGCTGTCGTTGCCAAACTGTCTACGATTCTTTTCTGGGTTCTGGAAGAGGTCGACGTCCACTTTTTTCCAAAACAAAATAGCTAAAATCAGAGATATTAATTAATTCTCGGAAAAACGATAATTTCATTTTCCCGAGTGGCAACAGGAAGCTGGAGATAAAAATATGCTTTATTTCGAAGTTTTTGCCACTGCTAGCTCTCAAATCCTAGAGTTTGTTAATAAAATATTTCTAAGTTTTACGATGAAATAAAAATGGCATTGCATGAAATAAAAATAGCAGAACATCAAATATATTATTCCCGATTCCAAAAATTTGTGGGAAGCCATTTCGACTACGTATTTCCATTTTCATACGACTTTAATCAGCCGAAATATTATTTAAAAACACGGAACGCACTAATTTTCGCACTCATTTTTCCGAGTGGCAACAGTGTTGCGCTTTGGAAATAAAAATGCTTTATTTCGAAAATTGCTACTGCTCGCTTTCAAATCGTAGAGTTTGTTAATCAAAAAATTTGTAAATTTTACAAATTCTATACATATAAAGAAGAATGTCTGTTTGCGTGCTTGTTTGTTTGTTTGTTCGCGTTGTTGATTTGTGATCAATTATGATCAATTTTGTGTCACATTTAATCGACTAAACTGGAATATAGGTGAAATATTGGATGGAACTTGAGCCTTTACGACCATTTGATTAAAAAGACGAAAATCATTAAAAACTGTATGCCATTGTTGCCGATATAAGTTGAGAGAATTAGCTTATTTTTCTATCGAAATTTTTTTGTGGCTTCCATATCGCATCAGACTGAAAAATGTATGACTAGGAATCGTATTTTTTGCATTGTTATTAAAGAAGGATTACAGCGGTATCGTGCTCTCTGTTGTTAGATACATTACTCTCAATCTACGTAACTTAACTAGCACCGGATACTTCCGCTAGTACTAGTATAAAAGAGGAAGAAAAAGGCAGCTTTTATTGCGAAACCGATTTAAAAGGTGATTCAAAGAGCATCTACGCTCATTTTTTCAATAAAAATGCAAGCTTTCATGGTGGTAATATATAATCATACTTAAAAAAGGAAGGTAATAAATAAAAACGAGTAAATCGATTTTTACCATTTTTTTCTTCATTTTTAGATTTTGACGAAATTATAAAGCAGGCTAGCTTCATATTCTTTTCACAGTCTTCTCTCATCATCCATTCAGTTCAGAAATTCCGCGTTAATATATTCATACACTTGCTCTTTGATGCTGATTTAGCTGCACATTTTCAAAAAATAGAGTCATACTTTTTACATTTTTTATGTTGGCAATATTCTTCTCCTCCAAACGATCTTATGCATTAGGGAAGACTACATTTTTCTGAAGGGTATCTTCGCAATAAATTAACGGTTGCTTGGCTCCGTGTTAAATTTTTATAAACCTCTGAATGTAAAAGTCTAGTTAGAATGATTAATTTCCTTAAAGGTGTCGGTAAGATGCTTAAACAGGTAATTGCGTTTTCTGAAAGAAAGTCATTTAAAGGAAACTTTTGCTCGCTTTTTTATTCACGTACTGATAATATAATTATTAATACTTGAAAGATTCTTCCAGGTAGACCCATTTTCATTTTCTTCAGATCATATCTGGAGCAAAAAATTAAAAATAAATATAAAATACCATTTTCGAAGAAAAGATAATGTTGCCAAGCCATGCAGCATAAAATTATTTACTTATTCTTACGTTTTATAATAGTACCTTGCTTTTTAGGCTGAAACAAAGTGAACCATTTAAAAGCAATATGGTTTTCTTTATAATGATATGCAACACGTTTTATCACCTCTGGAACAAACACATTTTAAAATTGTAATGGGCTCAATCTGAACAATCAACTCTATCTTAATTTCCAAAATAAAAGATGCAGAGTCATTATGTTTTTACGAAGCAGAAAACATTAAAATTTTGTAATGCCCATGCCGGAACTCGAACTCCAGACCTTTCAAACTACTAGTCAGACGTGCGTCTTAATTACAGCATGAAAGTACACTGTAATAAGGGAAGAAGGAAAAAAAAAAAAAAAAAAAAAACTTCTGAATTTGTTCTTAAAATATGCAGTGGTAAGTTCGACCATCTCAAACGCAATCTTGCTGGCATTCTGCCAAAACATGTAGATTCGTCCAAAAGGGGTGTTATTACTTGCTGCGACGTGAAAGGTCACGTGAATACGGAAAGAGGAAATTTATATGCTCGAGCGAAACAAAGTCCCATTCTTCCACCCTATGAGAATAATTCGGTCCGAATGGGGCATGTGTGTTTGCGCTCATGGTCGCGGACGAGGCGGTTGAACCATAATACATTTCATTCGCCTTACATTGTTTTCTTTAAGTCCATCTAGTGTTTCTAGTCAATCGCGTAGAAAACGCTCTTTTTTGCGGATACTTCCTTCTTTACTTCTTTATGGAAGTACTGTAAACGCAAAAAATTTCGGGTATCATATTTCAACGGATATATCCATTTTAATTATTTTTTGCATGACATGTATACGTATGGACAGAATACAGAACTATTTTTAAACCGTATTGTAAAATGAATTCAAAACGGATTTTTTTGTTGACGCCGTACGAAATACGTATGGATACATATGGGTACGAAATACGTTTTGTATATAAACGAAATACTTACAGATGTATGTATCTCACATAAAAATCGTTAGCCGTATTCATTGATCGTAATCATATGCTACCAGTTACAGAAGTGTTTTAAATGAAGAAAATATTCATATTTTGGCTATGCCAAATTTAAAAAAAAAAGTGAATGTTCGACAGATAACGAAATTTAACCTTTAATGCGGTCTTTATTTGAAATTTATACTTTTTCTTTTTTTTTTCTTTTTTTTTTTTTTTGAAAAAATAAAATTATAAGAACTTGGATTCCGAACGACAAAAAGTTCAAAACTGCGGGACATTTAGTTTCAAAATTTTCAACTACAAAAAATTCAAAATTTGCAATTTTTTATGTCACTTTCAACTTGCCTAGAGGATCGGTTAATTACATTAGAATAATTCGATAAAATAATCGTAAATGAAGTGCATCAAAAAATGTGCATAATTTTATAAACCGTACATAGAAGTCCTGCTGTATCCGCATCAGATATTTTTATAAATAATTTCAGAAACGAATAATTATAAATTGAAATTCAAGTTCACTTTTAACTTTATCCAACAAAACAGATTTCGGTTTAGGAGTGGGTAGCTGCAGATCTTCTCTTCATGTTAAAGAAATAACGAAATATTGCATTATTTTTAATATACATTTGCTGTTTTACCCATTTTAGAAGTGTTCAATGATAATTTCTTCTTCGAAACATTACACTGAGATCTGAAATTTACAGATTGTAATTTTTTAATTTTTTTAATCAAAATCATTCCAAAAATGTATAATCATTCGAAAACTCTGTAAATATGAAATGAATGAAACTTATTTCTTGAAATTGAATTTTCAAAATTTAACACAGAGATATCACACCGATAAATAAGAGTTAACAGATGAATATCGATACATTTTCAGGAAAAATTAGCGAATAATTTAATTTCAGAATATGTATTTTGCATTACTAAATTTTATAATAATTCATTTGAAATAAAAATAAATGTCTGTTAGGTATGGAAAGAAAAAATACAAAAAATTTGAAAATGTTTCGAATAATTTAGAATCGTTATCGCGACAGAACACTCGAAAGCTATCTGCCTAAAAGTTCGGATGCTTGCTTGGAGGACATTTTAAGGGAATAATATATTTAAGGGAATAATATTGTAATACTCAAATCCGTATATGGTATGCACACTCCTCATCCTGCCGAATGTAAGAATAAGAGGTGAAAACTGACTTTTAATTTATCTTCATATTTTGATTTTATGGGGTTTTTTTTTAATCCATTTTGGCCGCTATCGAATGCAATTTAGTGATGTTTTTGCGTGACATCTGTACGTAAGGCCAGAATAAAAGACTCTTTTCCTCAAAAAAAAATTATGAAACTGCTTTAAAATGAATTCTGAAGAGAATATTTCATGGTGTCTGTACGTACGTATGTATCTCGCATAACTCAAAAGCGAGTAGCCTCAGAACGTTGAAATTTTGTATATAGGACTATTATAACATATAGATGTGACTTTGTATTTTAGTTGCAACCTGCCGAACCAAACGTATATAAATATATATATATATATATCCACTCTGTTACCGGATCAGTGATCTCAGTTTCTTTACTCTTATATGCTTGTAAATTGTGCATTTTTTTCTTTAAAAATAATTGAATTATGTTGTTCTTATCTTTCGGTTAAGGTTTTTATGCCTTTAGGAAATCTGAAAGCAATATTTGTAGAATTATCAACAATTTAAAAGCTGTTTAAGTGCGGTTAAGCCTAATCTTTAAATAACATGGCGGACATGTTTATTTACATTTGAAACAGCAGAATAGTAGATTTGTTGCCAATCTAGAGAGATTAAATTTTGCAACAACAAAGATAACGCCTTCATTTATTATTGCGAATTAAATTATGCTTAATCCTTTCTGGAATTTTTTCGAGGAAATAAATGTTTAAGATTTTCTTCGTAATTTTTAATATAGATATTTTGAGTTTTTATGTATCATTGCCTTGTCGCGAAGTGAGAACTGAATTAATTGAATGAGAAATACTGAATCCTCTGTTAAAAACTGTTTCTTTTTTGTTTTGTTTTCTTAATTTCTTTTATACATCATTCTAGATTTATTATAGTATTTGAGTAGAACACGTGACAACGATTAGATAATTCTCCAAATGATATAAATTTTGTGCATTCTGAGTTATAATATGAATTGCCAAAAATGACAGAATGCATAACAGAGGCGGAGAAACCGCGAGTTTTATCAAAAATTATTTAAAACACTCTGTTATTCACCTCCCTGCAACTAGCATTATTGAAAATACTGCCATGCTTGTTTATAGTACTACGAATGAAGTGTATCTGTTCACTGCTGTGTATCTCCCTCCGAATAGAATTCTCCTAAATTCCGATCTTGACATCTTCCGATCTTGATCTTCTACAAATTATCCCACGATAATTGCGGGAGATTGAAACTCAAAATACCATAGTTGGAATACTAGGACGGACAATGCAAATGCCGTATTCTGAACAACTATCTGCTAAGTAATGATATTAGGCTTGTTGCCTCTCACACTCCTATCCGCCTGCATCATAACGGCACATGTGAAATTCTGGATATTGTGCTACTCAAAAATATCAGTACTATTCCTCTGGTGGAAGTTCACGAAGATGTGATGTTTCACCATTTCCCGATAAGCTTTTATTTTTACGGAATTTACCCGCCACTAAAGAAAATTTTTTACAAAGTTAACGGGGGCAAATTCACTGACCAGTTTAAAGACTATCTCTGTAATTGTAGTTTTAATCACTGTGATGATATTGAAAATCAAATCTATTTACTTACGCATAAAATGCAAAATGCTATTACCTCTTCTCCTAGAAATTCTGTAAATCATCTTGCACTCCCGACTAGAATAAAAGAGTTAATTAAAAGAAGAAATCAAGTCAGGAAACAATGGCAGTTACCCAGAAATCCTCAAGACAGAAGACACTTAGATTACCTAAATAGGAAAATTAAAAACGGTATCCAAGATTTCCGCTCTGATGAAAAGGATTTCTTACTTGAAAATATGGCCTTACAACGGAACTCAGTCTGGAGGATTGTCCGGTCTCTAAGAACAAGAAGAACCAATTATTAAACAACTTTAAGTCCGAAAAGCAAAAGGCTTTGATGAAATTAGTAACGATGCTCTCAAAGCTCTTCCTAGAAAATGCATTGTTCTGCTCACAAAAATTTTTAATGCTTGCATACAACTGAGATATTTTCCACAACAATGGAAACATAGTATAGTTATCACCATCCCAAAACCGAGAAAAGATCCTAATTTGGTCACCAGCTAACGTCCTATTAGCCTGCTCCCTGCTTTGGGGAAAGTTTTTGAAACAATTCTCAAAATTAGACTGACAAATCACCTTAAAGGCTTGATCTCATCGATAGCTCACAATTCGATTTTAGAAGTGGACATTCAACCACTCATCAAATTCTGAACCTTGTTGAATATGTTGCAAATAATTTTCAGAAAAAGAAAGCAGTCGCTGCGTGCTTCTTTGATTTCGAACAATCTTTCGTTCGAATGTGGCACGCAGGACTAATCCACAAACTTAGCAAACTTTCTGCTTCCAGTCAGTTTCATCCAGCTCCTTCTTTCATATCTTAAACGTAGGACTTTTCAAGTCAAGTGTGGAGATGCTATTTCTCGCAAGAAAATAATTTATAGTGGAGTGCCACAGGGAGCGGTTCTCGCCCCCTATCTTTTCAACATCTATATTAACGACTTCTACAAATTATCCCACGATAATTGCGGGAGATTGAAACTCAAAATACCATAGTTGGAATACTAGGACGGACAATGCAAATGCCGTATTCTGAACAACTATCTGCTAAGTAATGATATTAGGCTTGTTGCCTCTCACACTCCTATCCGCCTGCATCATAACGGCACATGTGAAATTCTGGATATTGTGCTACTCAAAAATATCAGTACTATTCCTCTGGTGGAAGTTCACGAAGATGTGATGTTTCACCATTTCCCGATAAGCTTTTATTTTATTTTATTATTACAAGCCCTTTTGACTGTAAAATTTTGAAATATGCAGAAGACACGGTCGTCCTAACGGATTCACTTAGCCCATTACTCGCCATGGACAAGTTGCAGTTAAAAGTTAACATCATTAATAAATGGTGTGAGGATTGGAAGATAAATTTAAACTCAAGCAAATGTTGTGTTATTCTTTTAAACGATACAGAAAATGTTTAATTATCAATAATGAGATCAAAATTAAGAATGAAGTTCTTCCGCGTGAAAGCTCTTACAAAGATTTAGGAGTTATTATTGATAACCGGATCACCTTCACCTATCATATGAAAGCAGATAAAGCAAATGCGGCTTTTTGTGCCCTTTACAACCTAATAGGCAAGAACTCTAAATTATTACTCAAATTCAAAAGAACTCTCTACATCACCTTAATAAGGACTATCATGCTTTATGCTGTGCCGGCTTGGGCAACCGCCAATAAAACAGAGCGTGCTAAACTTGATATTCTCCAGAATAAAATTCTACGTTTCATAGTGAAAGCTCCCTGGTATGTGAGAAATGCGGATATTCAGCCCGACATTAACGTAAAAGCCATGCACGAACAGATATTAATCTCGTCTCATAATTTCTTCTAGAGTAACTCAGGATACGCCTCCCTCCGAAGTTTGTGTGACTACGATTCCACAAGTGAAAGCGTTTTAAAACGACCCCGCACAATACGCTATAACACATCTTGGTAACTATAAATATGTAAATAGTGCATTTTTCTTCGTATTTAATCAAGTATTTTGTATTCATATGACAGTAAACTTTATGTTTAATTCCAAGATTTGAAGTGGAAATTGTGCTACCTTTTTTCGTTGACACGCCCACATGGGCGTATCTGCGAATAAATTTTTAACGTGTCTTCATGTGATATGACTTTTGAGTGATTGCAAATTCTACAAAATTTTATGAACTTTTGTGTTTTTGACTGATTGAACTTTGACGTTTCGGTGCATGTTAAGGACATTACTGATTAATTGAACGCAGACTTAAACTGTTTTCCTATCTTGTGACAAAGTGCTCTCAATTCAGAATGCTTCTCCTTAAATAACTCCGAATTAATATCTAGCAGAGACTGAATGCGACCATTTGTAAAAGATTGCTTTACAACTTAAGATCTATGGAAACGTTTGCTTCCCCACAACCAGATTACTCCAAACCTTAGAGTTTTTGAATGTATTCTACGCCTCTGGGTGATTAGATGTACCAATAGTGCATCTTCCTTTTGATACAAACGTGAAAGGCCTAAGGCATACTTGATCTATTGGTGATAATTCACAGTAGTTGGTACCAAATGCGAGTGAAGGTAAAAGTTATAATATGAACGAAATATAACGCTGATAAATGAACCTAGCGGCAGAATGTCGTTATGGTAAAAAAATATAGTGAATTTTAAAGAGTGCGTTTATTCTGTTGTGGTTTATGCGCTATCGACGAAGTAGATTTAATTCAATCCAATAAGTTTAAATGAAATGCAAGAAAAAATGCGTATAATTTAATATTCCGTACAAGGAAGTCATGTGGTGTACACATCAGATTTTTTATTACTGATATTTTCCTTTTTCCTCGATTCTCTAGCATAATTTGTTTCGCTGACATTTTTATTTGAATTTTTCTCAGTGGCGGAAGATGCCAAGTGTTTTGGGCCGGACAGTTTTGTTTAGTTTAGCTCCGGTTTCTCCCTTGATAAAACGAACGGTGATTTTGTTTCCTCTTATTTTCTTAGGGAAGAATAGATCTTTTCTTTTCGATCGAATTCTTTACTTACTGTTAATTCCTCAATCTCTTTTAAGACTAAGATAATAACATTGTTTTAATGCTTATACCATGTTGTTGTGAGTTATGAAAAGAAGTGTCCTTATTTTTTTGTAATTTGATTTTTGTGCATTTGTTTCATTGATTCATTTATGAACTAGTCTAAAGTATTTTTAAATACCCTTAGGTTTATTCTCAATGCAATAGACACAACCTACGCACATAAAGCGACGGGGAATTTTCATTTCCCATTGTCTCCTTGGAGCGCGCCCCTACACCAACTCTTGCCTCTCAGTCACTTTTCCTCTCCCTTCCCCATCCCTGCGACGCTCTATAACCAATGGCCGATGACGTACTATTGTACCTACCGCTTTATATTATAGTACACTACCCTAGCTCAAGTACCGGACGTTTCTCAGTCTTTACGTAGAGTGAAGAGGCATTTAGGGGCTGGGGGTAATTTTTCCGAAATCCCATCTTTAGTTGATCCATCTTTAGTTGATTTCCATCTTTAGTTGGTTCAAGGTAAATAGTGCAAAGTTTGTCCAATAAAAGTTTAATTTGATTACAGCAAAGCACGCTAGGCCTGACTGCTTAAAGGTAGGGGTGTCTTCGTGGAGGACCTTCTAAGGGAAACTGCCCACATAATACATGGAAAAAATCACGAAGACGCCTATTCAGCTAGCCCTTTTCCCAGAAATCCCCAGGTCGAATGACCAGTTCCGAGCAGGTAAGAACTAGGATGGCAGCCTTATATTAATATAGCTAGAAATTTATAAATACATTCTTTCACAGCATTTTAATTAAGAAAATGCAAGTTTCTTTATAAACTGTTCATAATGTATTTAATTAAGAATTCATTTATGAATTGTTTATAATGTTTCCAGAAATTATAAATTAATGGTTATTTGAAATCGAAATCACGCTATTTTGCGACTTTATCTTTTATTTGGCGACATTTATCTGCCACTTGGAAATTTTCATAATCTATTTTCATTTTATTTGGCGACTTAACTTCAGTTTAAGAAATTTATTCTGCAGTTTTGTCATATTAATTAAATTGCTGACCACAATAAGCGCTGTATTTTCCATGCCTTTTGTATACAAATGGCGGTACTTCGGCAAGTAGATATCAAGATCCTCGATCACATTAAATGACGTTTACTGTACTCTGAAACGGAACTATACCTCTAATTTGCAAGAAAACTGTGATCTAGAGCAGAGGTTCTCAATCGGTGGTACGCGTATCATTGATGCTGCGCAAGAGAAAAATAGGTGGTACTCAAAGAAGCAAAGTATTTTTAACAGTTAAATTCAAAAATTAAAGCCCCAACATCCTGATTGAGTTTTTTCTCTAACACTCGTAAATTTATGCAATCTGAGCTTTGTTCAAGAGTGGTGGTGGTACTAAAGTTTTACAATTTTTGTTTAAATGGTACGCGTTAGTGAAAAGGTTGAGAACCGTTGATCTAGAGGAGAAGAAACTGTAGCTGTCTGCCTATAATCCAACATAATCTGTTACTATGTGCTTTTGGTTCGGTAGC
Source organism: Stegodyphus dumicola (assembly GCF_044657685.1). Taxonomy (NCBI): domain Eukaryota; kingdom Metazoa; phylum Arthropoda; class Arachnida; order Araneae; family Eresidae; genus Stegodyphus; species Stegodyphus dumicola. Next base: position 46,900,973 of record NC_140776.1, read on the forward strand.
TTTCGCAAATGAATAGTTGGGATAAATGTTGTTAAGTGAAGTTCAGCTCACTTGATGATGAATGGGCACAGAGTCTTTACCAGTGATTAACAGGTTTCCACTATTAGCAACACTTTATTATTAATATATATGAAATAAAAGCACAAGGAAAAGACGAAGCAGTGCTGATGCGTACTTAGATCCATATTGAAGAGGGAGAAATCTGATTGCGTAGTATGCTAATATGTTGAGTTCGATATCGTAATATCTAAGAAACTTGGCAGTCGAGGCAGTTTTAATTCCATTTTTATTTCTAACTGACATATGTAGCCACAGTTTGCTTGGCACTCTAGCCGTGCCTATTCAAGAACATTTACATTTCTGACATTGTTGCAATAGGTACAGAGCAGAATGAAACAGCGTCTGAGCAGCACAGAGGCAAAAGCTGAAGTGCGTAATTATGCAACATGGAAGCACACGAAGAGAAGGGTTTTGGTTTAAGGTGGTGGTTTCAGTTCCCAATTATTACGTCATCAGCGCTGCGCAGGCCGTACAAAATGGAATGATCTAGAAATGATGCAATCCAGAAGTTATTACGATTTTTAAAACAGAGAGGAAGAATTAGAGTTTACCGTTAGTTTAAATTATAATTTTGATTTACATATATTTTATCTTACATGTATATAGCTTTATTAAATTAATCAAATAATAGTACACAAATTAAAGGCATAAATTTATACGTATATAACATATATATATACAAACACATATATATATGTTAAGTGAACAAATGTTTTGACAGAGACATTGTTAAATATTATTTAATGTTATTTCTGATAACGCTGACATGCAGGATAGTAATTTCCTTTCGGCGTGAAATACTGTAATTGTTTTGTAAAGATTATCTGATATTTTGAGAAGTTAATAAATATTCTTCATGAATATCACGTAAGTCTGTGAATTTTAGATTTTTTCCCTCTAGCATCCAGTTTATTTTAACTCTTTTGGATTATTTTACATCTTCTAGTAATTTTAATATTGCTTTAAGGTATTTCTCCCGCCTTCTTGGCATGCCTTCGTGGTGTAGTAGTCAGCACGCTCGGCGCGTATTCGAGAGGTCCGTGGTTCAAGTCACGGCGAGGCCATTGCTCATTTGTCATGACTTTCGAATATTTTTTTAGTGTTGCCATTGCTCGCTTTGAAATCATTGCGTTCGTCAATGAAAAATTCGTTATTAAAATTTCATAAAACTTGAAACACACAATATAATATTAATTTAGAAGTCAAACAACAAAAATCAGAGTTATATTTTCAAATTTTCACAGGACTAGTTTCGATGGTTTTACCGAACCATCATCCTCAGCTTCAAAAGCACAAATAAACGAGATAAGATATAATGATTAGATAAGATAAGAAAGCCAGGACAGGAGATAAACCACTGGCGCCATCTGTTGATGAAACCAGAACTAAAACATAATTTCTTTAAAGGCTGAAGGAAAAGATGGATTGGAATTAGGGTCGTTAACTAGAGCAGAATGACTTTTTTGAATGTGAAATGCCTCTATAAAATCCAGTTCACAAATCGAAGAAGTTTTTGAATAATTTTGGCAGTAGAAAAATTTAAAGTGTGATTTTTGGACCAACAATGTTGGGCAACAGAAGACTTCTGTGTTTCCTTTTTTTTTTTTTTTTAACATATGCCTCATGTTTCTTAACGCGAAATTTTAAGGCTCTTTTAGTTTGGCCAATGTAAATTAAGCCACGCTGGCAAGGAATCCTGTAAATACCCCAGTAATTCATATCCGGAATGGGGTCCTTGAGTGGAGAGAAATGAAGTTTGCAATTCACACAATTTCAGCGACTGAAAATTTTTAGCAAATAATAAAATTTTAAAAAGTAACCGCTTGGAAATAATGCGTTATTAAATTTATTAATTAAAAAACTTGCTGTAATTATTTTATTATTATTTGCTTGAAAAATATGTTATAATTGTTTTTATTTTCATCGGCTAAACCCGAAGTATTCTTGATTTCGTAGTAATATTAAAAACATCCAAACTATTTTCTTTACAAAAATGAATTTTTTCGAATCATTTCGGAACAGAAATCTCTTTTCCTGATACGTTAGCCGAGGTAATATTCTAAAAGTGTTAATATATTTACATGAGAATCCAAATAACTTTGCGATATGACTCTAGTTTACCGGAAGGCGAAGTATGGAATCGTGACGTAAGCGCAGTGACGTCAAGTTTCGTTGCCATAGCAACCGTTTGAAGCTAACCGATTCATTAATGGCTAATGGAGTCATAGTAGACCGGAGCTTTTGTTTCAGCGAATAAAGAGCCGAAAATTGATCGCTGAAATAAGGTCTTACGTCGTTGTCTTATGTATACCAAGGTAGTGTAAATTACATATGCTGAAGCTTCCAACAATGAAAATGTTTTACAAAGGTTTCTGTAGTTTACGAATCTTTAGTGGAATCTTTTGAAACATTTGCTTCGTTTCTAGTAGCCTGTGCAAGTCTATAAATGCTTTAAATTGTTTGTGATAATAGTTCAGAAATTTAATTCAAATGTAATAATATTACAGAAGTACAACTATATCAGCACGTATAGGCGAAGATTATATACATGGTGTTCGATAAAGACACACACAGTATTGATATCTTTATTTATTTCGTCTACATGTATATTTTGTAGAGACATTAAGTATTTCTGGAAGCACGCATGATGAAAAATGAGCAACGCCTTCGCCGGGAATCGAACTACGGGCCTCTGGAGTACGCGCCCAAAATGCAGACCACTATACCACGAAGGCACGCTAAGAAGGCGGGAGAAATACCTTATATACTCCCCTTTTAAAGGGTGGCTTGGGTTTCTGGGGAACCTAGTCACCAAATCCTGGGTGTGGAGAATCATCATTCACCACTCTTTTAGTTCGGGCGCCACTGTAGAGACATTAGGTATTTTTGGAAGCAGGCAAGATGAAACACCGGGAATCGAACCACGGACCTCTAGAATACGCGCCCAGCATACAGACCACTACATCACGAAGGCACGCTAAGAATGCGGGAGAAATACCTTATAATTTTAAATTGAAATACTTCTTAAAGTAATGTCTAAAATTTTATAAAAGCATTCTACTGTAGTTGGAAAAGATTCTCTCGAAAGATAAGATTTTATAGTGTTATTAATGATAAAAAATTCCAGTTAATAGAAAATTCATTGTGCACTGATTAGTTAAAATCAAAATGGTTCATACTTTCAAGTAGTAGAATTACAGGTATACACTATATAAGCATATCTTTCCAAAATATAGCGTCATACTAAACATTCAATGAATCACTAATTCAAGCAGTTTTTGTTTCCTGGTTGACTCCAAATTTTAGTTCGCACGTCTGACATATAAGTTTAGTATGTTTATGAAAACTAACCCATCTTAGTAAATTATTCTTTGAATAATTGCAATTTAAACATAATAACTAATTTAAGTAAAACGGCGACTTTTTTTATTTGGCATATTTAAGCTAGAGATCAAATAAAAATTTTTATTTTTTTATAAAGTTCTCAACAGCAAACACATTTTTAAACTAAAACCTCTGAGCTTCATATTAAGAAACTTTGTAGTATATATCAAGATTCTATGTTTAATCTGTGTGTTGTAAACAATATATTACCTGCATCTAAAATTAATATTAAGTATACATCTAGAATCTGTATTTAAAAGATAAACCCAGTGGTCATTTTTCCTAATACACTAAGTAAGCATTTAGGTTTGAAAACATCTAATTGCTTAAATCACACATGTGTAGTCAGTGCATAAGGTATTTTCTCCCTTCTTTCCGTATACCTTCGCCCACCAGCGGCCGAGCGGTAAAGTCGCTGAACACTGGTAGTTCGGTCCGAGGTTCGAATCCCGCGAACGGGCTGGCTGCATGGGTGTTTTCGTGGTTTTCCCCATGTGTAACGTGTATACGAGCCAGTTTCCCTTAGAAAGTCCTCCACGAAAGGCATCCCTCCCCTTTGGCAGATAGCCCTAGTGTGCTTTGCCGTAATTAAATACACACTCCGTATACCTTCGTGGTGTAATTGGAAGCATACTCGATGCGGGAGGTCCAGAGTTCGAATTCCTGCGACGGCATTGTACATTTTTCGCGTTTGCCGCAACAAAACACCTAATGATTCTAGAAGCGGCGGCCGAACTAAAAGATGGTGGACCACAGAAATTCGTCAACACAGAAATTGGCGACTTGTTCCCCTGATTCCCAATCGCCCTAGGAGGAGTATATAAGGTATTTTTTACCTCCTTTCCGCATGCCGAAGAATAATCGATATGTATTCGAGATGTCCACGATTCGAGTCCCAGTGAGGGTATTGCGCATTTTTCACGTCTCCTGCATCAAAAGATCCTAATAATTCTACAGTGGCACCAAACTAAACAGGTGGTAGACCATACTTCGTCACCACCAGAATTCGGCGATTGGATCCCGTGATCTCCAGTCGCCCTTTAAAAGAAGATATATATATATGGTATATAAGATACTTTTTTACTTATATATATATATATATACCATATATATATATATATATATATATATAAGGTACGTTTTCCCTCTTTTCAGCAGGCTTTCGTGGTATAGTTGGAAGCATACTCGACACGTATTCGGGACGTCCGGAGTTCGAATTCCGGCGAAGGCACTGGACATTTTTCATGTCTCCACCATCAAAAACCCTAATTACTCTACAAGTGCGCTTTGGGTTTACCACGATAAAAGTACGTTGACTACGATGAAAATACGTGAATTCCTGAGTTCAGTTTAGTTGAAACTATTCTGATAATGCGAAATTTTCTCTCGATGCATTCAATATAGACTAAAGAGCAGAATCATCGTTTGAATCAATAAATTTTTATGATTAATTATAGCTTTAAGTTCTTCCAAATAAATCTTTGTTTGCGATAGCTGGCGACTAAATAGCTATAACCTCTATTCCTTTACATAGGCGAATCCACTTTAAGATAGAATCGAAAGCTTTTATGTAATAGTTTGTAACTAAAACTTAACTCTTTGAATAACCGGCTGTTATTTATACTAATTACCATTTTCTGTAGATGGTATTAAATGGCAAAATTTCAGCAAGATTGAAAGTCGATTTAGACCTCATCCCATGAAGGCAACACCGAAAGAAAGCGCACGCTGAAATATATATAAAATCGTTTGAAAAAAATGTATAAGGAAACAAAACATGGCGACGTTGTACTTTGCACATAAAAAAACGAAAAGTATCTGAGCGAGAATGAAATTAAAGTAATGTACTATGTGATCATTAGTTCTTTTACTAACTGCCTGAAATAATGCTTCGCAGTTGGCCATTAAATATTTTATATTATGTACGTTTTTGGGGTTTTATTAACACCCATTTAGAAAAATAAACCCTTTTAATATATCAAAATATATACATAACGTTAGGATAACATAAATTTCAGCGATGAATACAGTGTGTACACGGACTCAGAAGGCAAAAGTTCTGAAGTCATGAAGTCAACAAATCATTATGGGAATATCCATTTACAATTATTAAAACCTGGAAAAAGCATGTCTGCGATGTTATCGTCATGCGATGATTTGTAGATACTTTATTTTTTACCACGATATTTTCAACGACGATATTTTTAAACTGCGATGTTTTTGAACCGCTTTATTTTCTACGACGATGTTTTGTACCACGATGTTTTAGAACTGTGATGTTTTCTCTTTGCGATGTTTTCTCCCACGATGTTTTGTAGCACGACGTTTTCACCTTGCGTTGTTTTCTCCGCGACGTTTTCGTCCACGATGTTTTTGCCGCGATGTTATCGGCGGACACCGAAGAAATGTGGGGGAAGGTAGTCAGTCCTACACGTTAAAAAAACACATGTGAGAGAACAAATATCGCACAAGTGTTGGCTATCGTACAACATCGCTTTGATCCGCTCCAAATATTGAGAAGTAGTAAGAAAATTGTCCATTTTCAATCGACAGACAGCTAATTTAACATTTTAAAATTGCTTTCTGTCTATTTACGCGAATCCAAATTGCTAAATCTGAATAAAATTGCTTTCTGATAATGAGAATAATATTTAGTAGTTCATAATATATCGTACTCTTTCAAAATCAAAATAAACAGAATAAACATCTTTAAATTATACTTTCTATTTGAAAGCAAGTAGTTTATTTTCAATATTATCTTTCTGTTGAATTATCGCATTTTCAAAATTGACTGTTTTGTATCCTTCTCGAATTGACGTAATTCAGAGTGAATTCAGCTATACGTTACACGACCCAGTAGGGAGTATATTCCATTAGCACACGACATAAAAGAGAAATTTTGTAATTTCCTTCCCTATGCGTAGCAGTTATTTCAGTCCTATCTGCGTTGACAATTCTTTTGAGAAAATTAAAGGCGGCAGGAAATAATGAATCAATTTTCGGAAAGAAATGAACTCTCTCAGCATGGGGCTCTCTTCCATCTAGCTCTTTCCCGATAACCTTTAAAGCACGCCCCGAACACTTTGCATGATAGATTTGGGAGTGACTCCAATGCTTCGTACTAGTTTTTTTTTCAGACGAAGAAAATAGTTTCGTAAGGACTAAAACTAATTCTTTTATTTTTAAATAGAACAAGTTTTAAAATAAAAAATACTTTGAAGGCAATTTTCTTCTATGGCCTTTTAACAACGCTGAGCAGCATTTGAGCTAAAGGATGAAGTACTGAAGTAAAATGCTAAAATTTCTTTCATAAATATGACTATGTTTTCTTGCAAAACGCTTCTGAAGTCGGAAATTATTATATGTTTTATTATTTAAATCACTTTGTCTCATTTTATGATGAACTTTGTAATAACTAATGGGGTGTAACACATTTGGGTATGTAATTTATAAGTCTAACCTACGACATACTGAAAAATCTACTAATAAAGAGTGATGCGGTAAGTACAGCTTTATTTAGGAAAATGTGGAGGAATTGTGAACATCTATTCGGTTTTGCTTTGTGAACACCGCTAAGGAGCAGAAAGCAGTTAATTGAAGTTAATTAATCAAATAATCAGTTAATTAATCAGATAAAAATTAAACGTCTAACTCTTTTCTGAAATATTTGACTTCATATAGAAAATGATACGAATAAGAATAAAATAGTACAACGAATTAGAATATAATTATTTCATATTTTATATAGCTTCCTCTAGTCCTGTAGGTTGCCTCATCGTGGCGAGGATGTACCACTGGGTGGAATGGGTTGTAACAGCTTTAAATAGTATTAAAATCTTGTAGTTTAAATAATTTAAATAGATGATCATTAAGGTATTTGTGAATGGCAATATTTGAAACCAGACTCGAGTACCACGTGCGACTCTCGCACGAAGAATGTAATTTATTTTTAAATGTTAGTATATGTTTTCTCTTCTTGTTTGTATGTCGCCATTTTTTTAGTGTTAAATAAAAGTTATTGCTGTGTTCCATCATTGGAGTTGCTTCATATCGCCAAAGAAGTATTACAGGGTGAAGTACGTCTGAAGAGCATTTTCTTGGTAGGGTCACCCAAGGCGTGAAAGCCGTTCCACTAAATTCCCAGTAAATTCAATAGCAAAAGGCATATGGAGGCATTAGTGCTGAAGAGTAGGAATTATAGTATACTGAAATATATCTCGGAATAAGATTGGGGTGCTGAGGTAAGAACTTTAAGAGCTACTTATTTGGCTATTATCCGACCCATCTTGGAATACGGCCTTCCTATACACTGCTGTGCGTCTACAACTAACGTCTAGAAATTGGAGAGAGTGCCTCTTATATATTATAACTGGCTTACGTAACTAGCTGCCCAAATGATATTGTGTTCTTTGAGGAGGACCTTCAGCCTCTGAGTCTCAAAAAGAACTCGAGCCTAGTGAAGTATTACAACAAACTTTACAATTACCGTTCCCACAATCGTACCTCGGATTTATTGTGGCATTGGCGTACTAACGAAATACTTAAGAGACACTGTCCGTTTAGTCAGTTTGAGCATAATAATTTACTTGATCCTACGGTAGAACAATGCTTCTTGAAGCAATGCATTGACCCCTCAGTTCGTCTTCCACGGGTCAGTTTCCATAAGGAACTATCCATACTATCCAGGATTTGCCTTCGACAATTTGCCCTTTAAATTATAAATAATATCCCAAATGGAACTACGCTTATATATACTGATGGTAGCAAAAATGAGGTTGCCCACGCTGGTAGTGGAGTACTTATCAAATATCCCAATGGAATTGTGAAAATAAAGAAAAGAATTCCTGACTTTAGCTGAGTTTTTAAAAGTGAATTCTTGCTAATGATGAGGGACTGAGCAATATAATGTCTTTTTTAGGTCCTAAAGCCATCTGGATTATGAATGATAGTTGTAGTCCCGTCCAACATATGTGAATGGGACGGCGTGTTCCCGTCCAACATATGTGAATGGACTGTAATTAATATGGTGTAACGTTAGTGACAAAATTTGAACTTCAATTCTTACTAAATTAAAGCAAGTCTATGTGATGTGGACATTCAGTGTATCCTTTCACATGTGGGCATTTTTGGAAATGAGGAGGCGGATGTCCTAACGAAGAAGGGTGCCGGGGACGCTGTGGCTACTTTTAATTGTCTGACTTAGCTTGAGCTGGCTTGGCTTGTCCCTCCGGCACATTCTTGGGACCGTGTTGAATCCCCTTGTATATCCCTGTCTATCAACTGTAACAGATGTACCCAGACAGCACTCTACAGCTTTCTTAGTGGCCATCTAAGAAACCATGCCTTCCAGGGTGGTAAAAGAAACGCCCGATTTGTCCGAAATGTAACAACGAGCAGGCTTCTCCGACGCATATTCTTAGGTGTTTGGGTTTGTCCTGTGACGACCTATTAAAGTTTCCTACGCTGGTCTGTGATTTTTTGAAGTTGAATAAACTTATGGATCTCGTCTAGCAGAAGCTGAACTCGAGGATTACCAACAACAACATATTTTTTAAGTTTTACTCTATGCAATTCCAAAAACTGTTTTGCTAATTCTTGAATTGTCATCTTTGTTTTTAATTGATTTAACAGTGGCATAGTGTGCAAGAAAAATGAAATTTTCGTAAGCAAGACCCATAGAGATTACAAACACCGAGGGATGGGTAATTAATTAGATGGTCCTTTTGATAATTTTCAATATTTATTGTTGCACGAAAACGAGACTTAAAAGTCCCCACAGGAAACCCTCCCTTTCCCATAATTCATTCCTTTCAAAAAGATTTTCGATTATAAAATAAATTCAAGTTTTAAGTTTTTTAGTTTTGATATGCTCTAAAAATCAGCGCAAGTTGCATAAGTTTATAGGACTATAGTTTCGAAGTTGAAATAGAAGCTTCTTCTTCAGCTGTAGAAAGGGATAATGACGAAGAAGAATCATGTACTCACACGATACCAATAGACAAAAAAATCCAAAAATGTTCCAGCTAAGCAAGATAAACAAAATCACAAGCGCAATCTATTGACAAAATAAAAAAATATTTTTCTATTATTTATCTATATTTTCTAAAGAAATATCTCTAAGAAATATTTTTTAACTTAATGTTTTTATTTCGTTAACATTTCTTTAAAAACTGAAGGAAAAGAAGGATTAAAACTGGGATCATTAACCAGGAATGAAAGATTTTATAAATGGAAAACGCCTCTAGGAAATCTAATTCGTCAGCGGAAGATTTTTTTTCAATAACTTTGGCTGCAAAAAAACGGAAAATTGGATTTTTTAACCAGTAATATTGATCAATAGAGGATTTCTGAGTTCCTTTTTCCTAGCGTACGTCTCATACACCTTAATGTTAAATGTTAAGGCTCTACTAGTATAACCAATATACATTATGCTGGTTAAAATGCTACGCGGTTCATTCCTTTGCAGTCACAATTATTCAAAAAGCATCTTCCGTTAAGGAATTAGATTTCCTAGAGACTATTCCTATTTATTTATAAAAATCTTTCACTTTTTTATGAATGATTCTAAATCTAAGACGCCTTTAGCTTTTAAAAAATTTATTTCAAAATTGCTCTCGTGCTTTATCAACAGATGGCGCCCGTAACTTTATTTCTTCCTTAGCTGGTACCTTGGAACCTTCTAGAATTTTTTTATCTATTATTTTCTTGTGATTGCATGCTTCTTCATCGTCCTTTTCACTCTTGCTGCTGATGAGGAAGGTTTCATATAACCTTCAAAACACCATATCTGCAAATTTACATAACTTATCATGATCATAGTTGCTCGGCGTGTTCTTTTTGTTATAATACAGATGAAAGAAATTTGTGCAAGCTGGCTTCAAATTTTCTGTCTTCGAATTCAGATAAGGAAACAGTCATGTAAGAAGAAATGTTGTTTAACTTAATAATGCTGGGATATACAAAAAATAACCTGACGTTTTTTGAATACCTTTTAAAGAAATGAGGATTGATCGTTTAAGCTATGGTGTGATATACCAAATACAACAGATTAGGTGCAACTGATCAACGAATTTAACTTAGATTGAGAATGATTCAATCTAAGTTAAAGACTAGATTAACTTAGATTGAGCCTAGATTGAGCTTCATAGAAAACTTTCATGTTTTACTTAGTTTCACAAAGACAGATCACAAGATTCAAGGAACTTGAACCTGCTTCACGTGTCAAACGTTGATCGATGTAAGAAGCTCAGAATTCATATACACCTACATCAGTTTCTATACATTGTTCAGAATTATTTTGTCACATAAACAAAACACTTCGATCATTTTTTTTTTTTTTTTTTTTTTTTTTTTTTTTTTTTTTTCAGTTTCCTTTCTTAAATTGCACCTAAATATCAAGAGGCCGAAAAGGTATAGTCTTCAGTTTATAAGCGAAAAGTAATTTATATGAAGCAGCATGTTGCCTTTTTGATTTCCCTCGATGGTCAAGTGCTACGCAAGGGAAATATTTGCCAGCTTTTTTAGGGATGGATTGGACACCAGCCATTTTGCTCTCTTTACCAGAGTATATTATTTATCTAACTTTCTTCTGGCATGTCCCTCAAGAGATAAGATGCCACTATCCGTCTTGTACCCTCCTTTCACTTTATTCCGAGGTACCATTGAAAGCTGCTGTTTCTTTTTTTCTGGCCTGAAAGCTATATTCTTGATGTCTTATGACGTATCACTTGTCTGAAGTTCAGACAAGTGACTCTACTTTGGGGGTGCCTATAAGAATTTATTTAATTCTTTTATATTAATAAATTAATTTTTTTAAAAGAAATTAATAAAAAATAACGAGTAATTATTTTAATCTAAATGAAGGAGAATTTGATATTTACAGGAATACAGTTCACAAAATATTGATTTTATATAAAAGAAATAATGAGGGTTTTAACAGAATAATTATAGATCGTTCAGAACGTAAAAGAAATTATGCTTATTTTTCATTACCACGAAAGCAATCATAGAAATTTCGAAAGGAAAATACTGTTACGTTAAATTTCCTTCAAGTGTTCGTGCAGATTTGGAGTGAATAACGACGACAGCACTTGATGAAATATCGAAACACGCTTTATTTAGCCAATATTAATCAGGACAGCTCCAATAACAAGTTTACACAGTCATCGAAGAACTACAATAAGCACGCTGGAACAATCAGCGACACAGCCTTCAGGTTAACAGACTATCACAGTGGAGACAGCTTCACGGCAAAGCACCAGAGTACAGCTCCCGACTCTGCTGGGTCGTTCTCGGAACTCCACGTATTCTCGAGACTCTCCACGCTACAACTCGCGATGCACTCGACGACACACAGAGCACGGCTCCCGACTCTTCGGTTCAATCGTTCCCGGAGCTCAACAAACTCTCTCGACGGTGCACTGATCGCGATACACGAAGAGACTCTTTCGATGCACTCGACGACCCACTCGGCACTCGCTGCCCGGCTGTGAACTCCGCATGGACTGACTAACTCGAGATACTAACTCTAACTAACTATCTCGCCCTCACTCTCCGAGTACCAGCAGGGTTTATATAGTTTTTAGCTTGTGTTCGAGAACATTCTGAGCTAAACCGGTTATGGCAGGCAATGAGTTTAAGAAAATAAACCGAAGGAATACAAGATGTCTCCAAACATGTAACCAGTTTTCAGAAATCATAACCTGTTTTCCAAAATAGTATTACCTATCAGGTTTCTCCACCTCTCTGATATACTCTGAAGTATGAGTTGTTAATTACTAATGTTACAAAAATCAACTTGCGGAATGAAGGATATACGAAGCATGTTCGAAACATAGTCCGTATAAAATTTTACTAAACGTCAAAAAGTTATTAGGCATTTCTCCTGATGGAGAGGGACCTGTACTTGTTTGCATTCGAAATCGATAGAGTCATAACTAAAATCTACGCCAAACACAATTTTGTTGCTTTGCCTAAACTTATGTTTCACATCGACGTGTTTCCCTTCTTTCTTGATCAAAACTTTTATTAAGTGTTAAACTGCATGTCGCTTTTAATGCCTGTATCACTCACCATCCTTTGCTTGGAAGCTGGCCATTCTTAGCTGGATGTCTTCTAAGACTATATTGTTTCACACAATGTCATATTAAGGATTAAATGGCATTCTCTAACATTGCAATTGGTCGCCATGAAAGTCAGGTCATTCCAGTACCTGCAGATAGTTATTTCTATTAACAATTTGAAATTCGCACGTAATTACAAAGCCATTCACATCTAACCCTGTAGCGGCCGATACCACAAAAACATTTTTTTTAATGTCAGACGGGCACTAGCCATTTTTAGTTTTGGCCGCTACTAAGGCCAGACGGGGTCATTTTACTATGGACTCATTTAATAGGCGGCCACCGTTACCTCCTATGAGGGGACAGACAATTTACATCCATGCCTTCTCCAGGTTATATACCACGAACTAAATACAATCACTATACAAAATTATGTAGGAAAGTAATCTGTATACAGAGTGACCTATATATGCTGGAGCTTTCGTTTTTCCTGTTTTAGATAGAAGTGCTTAATTTGATATCATCTGTACCACCAGAGCATTCCACACTGCCTTACATTCGATTCTCACATGAGTAAGGCTTCAATTTAAAAAAAAATGCTCTGCACATTCTTTTATGAGAAGTGAATCTGTTATAAGCAGCTTCTCACGGAATGGTTGTGAAAGGCCTAATTTTTATGGTGATGATTTACTTAAGAGATCACAATAAATTGCCACTCAGATCTATATTATATTCTGTGTCTTTAGCCCCATTTTTCTGAAAAGAATTTTTAATATTATAATTCTTAAAATCAACTATCCTATATGAATAGTAGAGACATTAGGTATTTTTTGGAAGAAGGAGTGATGAAAAATGAGCAAAGCCTTCTAACCGCAGACATCTGAAATACGCTCCCAACGTGCACACCACTACACCATGAAGAAACGCTAAGAAGGCGAGAGAAATACCTTATAAACTATGCGCAAATTTTGCAAAGCAAGTGATGGCTACCCCGCTTCGATTTCTTCAATGAATGAAAAATTTCAATGTAATAGTCTCCCTCTTTTGGACCAGTCTGACATATATTTTACTGCTCCATTCAATAAACATATCTGGAATGCCTTAGAGCTCTGCATCTCTGCAGCTAAAATGAGTTTCGAATGACTGCCACAGAAGTGAAAATGCCAGTCCCAAGGGATATAATTTATAATCTAATCCGTGGAGATATATCATAATTTCTTCATAACAGTTTGTGGCCATCAAACGTCATGCTATTTGTTTGTATGTGCAATACTGATAATAACATCATTTCTCTTTTTTTAGCATGCAAGCACTTTCTGTATAATTTTTAACATGAATTTTTATGGCCATTTCGTAGCCTAATATGCCTGCTTAGAGTTCCTAGAGAAGCATATATAATGTTCTTTTCGTACATATCAACAGCAGTTGTTGAACTTCCAAGGTTATACTTAATTTCGCATATCATTAAATATTAAAGTATAAGAATACATATTAGAAAAGAAAATTACGTTATTAACTAAATAAAAGATTACAGTATCAAAAGGAAAAAGCAGGCAGGCTAATTCATAGAATGAAAGAGATAATAAAGAATGGTATGTATACAAAAGCGGATTGAAAACAGAAAAAACTGAATAAAAAACTCAACGTAACTTGAGCATAAGAACACGAGCACAGAATCTGAAAACATTATACTAGAAGAAAACACACTAATAAAAAGAGCTCACTAAGAAAGGAAACAAAAAAATGAAACCAGTAACGTATTTTTAGAAAGAGAGAAACAGAAAATAAGGGAAGCAGAAAAGCAATACATAGAACAGATATGAAAAGAAACAACCTAAAAATATTTTGAAAGAAACAGAAAACAAAATCTAAATTGGAGAAAAATTAAATAGCTAAATTCAACAATAAAAATTACATCTAAATTTATACAATACGGTTACCGTAGTTATTAAAATAGTATAAAATTCCAAAACGCTTAGTTCCATGTTTATAAATTATATATAAAATCATAATGAGATATTAATAAATTCAATTGTAAGGAAACTTAATGCGAAATATAATCGATGAAGCATTTATTGCTAAAATACCATATTTACAAATAAAAATACTAAAAGGAAATATTTATTTCCTTCTTGAAATAGAAGAAATAGAAATTGAAAAACAAATGCAAAATGTTCTGTAAATACAAAAGATTATTTCTTTTTGTTTTTATTGAATCATCCAACGGAAAACTACTATCAAGCAAACCTAAGCTAGTAACTCTGAAATAATAGTTTATTTTTTCACCAGTATGATATATTTGTTTAAATCAAAGATATAATTTCAAGGTTAAGAGAAATAAATATTTCAAGGATAAAATAAAGTTATTGAGAACTGCCATTTTATGCAAGATTTATTGAAAATTTATATGAGGTACCTATTAGAATTAGAATTAGATATTTGGGAATCAACCTTTTAAATTGCTTCACAAATATCTAATTATAATTCTAAAAAACTGTAATATCTCTCAAATATCACAAATATCATATGTTTTTACAATAGTCGGAATTACATTTTTATGTTGTTGTTTCTAAGTTATGATTACTGGTTTCGATAAGAAAGTAGCATGTTACTGGAAACTGAAATTTGGCAATCTGGGACTGTAGATGTTAGATTTTATAATATCGATTAATATAATATCGATTAATACCGATTTCTTCAATAGTGGTTAAGATTAATATTGCACGCACTAAACAGAATGAATTCATATTTTGTTATTTCTTAACTTTTGTTTCTCTGATGTTACAACTTTTAAGAACTACCTCCTCTTTTTTTCTTTAGTTTTAGTCCAAGGGAGCTTTGTCCCTGAAGGACTATTGTTTTCGTTTGCGATTTTGCGTTGGTTCACTATAAATGTCCGTTTCACTTTTCAAACTGTTGCCACCAAATGTTAAAGTCCTGCATTATATTTGAAGAAATTAAATAATGTAGAATCTGCATAGATGTATGCATGTGTCTCGCATTGTGATAAAACAACGGTACATAGAGCCATCCAATTTTGAATGACGTAATCCTACTACGAATATGGGCATGTGGAAGTCCAAATTTGAAATTTGGAATTTGTTTTATTATCGATTTCATATTTTGTAAAACTTTAACGAATTTTGATTAATAAACTCAAGCATTTCAACGTGAGCAATGGCAACGTTATACAGAAAGAAACATTTTTATCTCCAACGCGCGAGACTCTGTATCGAAAATTCTATAGATATGCTCAATTTAAAACTATTTTGCGATATTGCTCTTGAACTGAATTTTATGGTTTAAGTGCGAAGAACGTGATATTTAATAAATAAAGGTAACAGACAAAATGTTAAAAAAACTCCCCTTTGGACGTAATTTAAAATCTAAAAACTTTCAGATTTTTATTTTTATTTTTTCAATTTGTTATTTTTATAGTTTTTGTTTCAAATTTTCATATGTTGAATTGCTTTTGTTTTACATGTTTTTTAGACTTGGTCCACTTAAATTGAAATTGTATTTATCAGATTTTTTAGCTTTTTTGCTTGTTTATGATTTTGTTTCTATAAAACTTCTTTAAAAAATTTTAGCCCCCCCCCTTGCGTGTATTCAAAATTTACGCATGTGTTTTTTATTATTTCATCTGTTGGATTTCTTACATTTGCATGTTTTGTTTTGTTTCTTTGGACTCGATCTACTCAGAATAATAATATTTTTAAATTGTTTTATAATTTTAATGCTATAAACCTGTACGGATTGGACTAATAATGAACAGGATTACTTTAATTATTTTTATATCATTTTACAAGGTATTTTCTCCCTTCTTTCAGCAAGCCTTCGTGGTGCGATTGGAAGCATACTTGACGCGTATTCGAGATATCCAGAGTTCGAATTCTGCTGAGAGCAGTGCAAGTTTCTTTAGTTTCTTGACTTCAAAAAAAAATTCTAAATGACTCTAGAAGTGGCGCCCGAACTAAAAAGGTGGTGGATGGTAATTCGCCATCACCAGAATTTGGCGAATGGCAATCTTAAGATCCGCATTTGGAAGGAGAAGCATATAAGGTGTTTTCTACCTCCTTTCCGCATGCCTTCGTGGTATAATTTGAAGTATACTCGATGCCTATCTGAGAGGTCCAGGGTTCGAATCCCGGAAACGGCACTGCAGGCAAGATGAAAAATGAGCAACGCCTTCGCAAGGAATCGCACCATGGACCTCTGGAATACACGCCCAGAGTTCAGACCACTACAAAAGCATGCTAAACATGCGTGAAAAATACCTTGCAGACGATGCGGAGAAAAATATAAATTTCTTATTTCATTTTTGCTTCTGACATGTTTTATCCCAACTTTCATGCAGTTTCTGAGTTTGCGTGTTTGTTGGTTTTGATTTTGTTTTAGAATTTTGCATAGAATTATTCTGAACTGAACGTGAGATGAATTTTAAGAGTTATATTCGTTTCAATTTATTTTGCATTATTATCACTGCATATTTGTGCTTTCAGCGCGCAGTTGGATTAGGTTTTGATTGGCTTTTTTAGTTTGCATTTTTTTTCTTTTTTATATTAATTAAATATATAATAACTTGTGTAATAAACAAATATGTTGCAATTATTTTACTATTAATTTATTACTGCCTGAAACTTAAATAGAGGAAGCTATTCCTCCACATGAATATTCTAATAATAATTTATGAAATGGCTATAAGTTCTGTGCTAAGCTGGATCAGGGCAAAGCATATGAGAGCTATCTCCCTAATGTATATAATAACTATCGTAGACATCTTTCTGAAGCAAACTGGTTAATGCTCAAATGTGAAAACATACCACAGAAACATCCATGCATTCTTCTCCTTCACCATGATTTGAACTCGAATAAAAACTACTAGTATTCGTAGGTCTTTACACTTGGTACTGTCGTGCGCCATACGCTTTGGAGCATTTCGTATTTACTTCAAGCAACAAAAATACACACCAGTACTTAGAATTCTTTCATTGTTATCGTTAAATTTAGTCATAACTAATATACTGCGTTAATTCTAAACTTCGTAGACATAGTCTAGAGAAAAATGCAAAAGCATTTTCAAGTTAAATTTAAATTTAAATTAAGCAATTTTAAATGAAAGTTTCGATGCAAAAGCAAATAAGTTTAAATGCTAAAATAAACTTATTTTTATAAATGAACGTAAATGCATGTGAATTAAAGCGATAAACAAAACAATGCTTGGTTATTGAGTTTAAAAGATGCGTGATAAGTATTTTTCAGTTTCATTTCAACACATTGGTCACCTATCCCTCCCACAATTCTTTCTTCAGAATGTTATTCTCCGATGCTCTTCAACAAGAAATTCCTGCCAATGAACCATCAACTTCCTGTTGCGTCCCTTCCTTTGCTTATTGCCCGCCTATAGTTTATCACACCGGTGTCTAAATATAGTGTCTACACCAATCTCATTCCCTCCATTAGGACACAAGACACTCCAGAAGAAACTCCGATCAATAGTCTTCCAGCAGAGACTTCCTCAGCTATTTATAGAAACGCCGAGATTGCGGCATTTTATTTCTCGTTTTGAATGATTCAGAACCATTTCACAGTTCTTCCGAGGAATTAATTTGCGAGAAGCTTTATGGAAGGTTTTTTTTATGTGTTTGTTTAGGGGATTTCGAAAGATTAAATAGACGCAAAAACTTGAAGTCGCATTCTTTTCAGAAAAACATGGAACACGATAATAAAAGTGGGATTAAATTAAATGTAGTTAATAAAAGCAAGTTAAAACGGTTGCAATTACATTTGATGTTAATCAATTTATATATTAATGTATGGCTTTTAGTGCTTTTGCAAAGCTTTCATGCGTCTGTCTTTGGAAATAGAACTTCTCTTTGAAAAAGTATAGCACTTTACACTCCTTAGACACATTTCCAAACCAGAGCATCGTAATTAGATATGAGGTTTCCTGATGCATGAATGTATGACGTTGATTCATGTTCTTATGCCTATACATGGATATTTATTTGGCAATATTCATTTCTAAAGTATGTTTTCTAAGCATCCTAAGTTATTTGAATAATAGAAGGATCGTTATATTTTAGTCCAACTTCAGAGAGGTCATAAGAAAGGTTGTGCAACGTACATTGACAGTAACAATAATTTTACCAGTAATTAAATGTTCTCGCCCAAACGGGATAGTGGTTAGCGACTCTGACTACGGTCCCGAGGGGCCGGGTTCGAATCCCGGAAAAGGCATGGATGTTTGTAAATGTATAACGTCTGTGCGGCTTGAAAATTCAGCACTGCTTCAGTAATGCTTTCTAGTAGAAACAATATTACTATCTCTCACTAGATTTCTGGCACTTCATTCCTGTCTTATGCGAAATCAGTTTTAATAGTCAGATTCAGATTCCCGTAAGTTGGCTTCTTGTGATTTTAGAAAGCAAAGTGGAAACAATTTTATGTGCCCAGCACATAACCTCCCACATGTCCCATGTTTTTAATAGCAACGAATTTTAAGTAAAGTATCAAGTGATATTTTACTTAAAGCTCAGTGCTGTTTAAAACTTAAAATTGCTGATCGTTTGTAAATAAAATCCAATATGCTTACAAATTTGATGGCTTAATATTAACTATAAACACTGCTTATTTTTTATGATTCTATTCTATCGAACAATATTTGTTTCGAATGCACAAATGAATGATGTAAATTTTTTAAAGCAGCATATCTTTAGAATTCCCGATAGAGTGTTAAGTGTTGCCATACAATTTTTACAGTCTTTTCTCAGTTTATGGTGCCAATATTCGATTTTTTTAATAATATTACAACTTTTTAATTTGTCATTTTTAATTTATTTATTAAACATCACTTTTATCATACTTACGCCACGTACAATTTAATAAAATATCACTAATAATTACTAATAAAGTCTTTAAAATCAGAATATCTTTTTCCATTTTGCTTCCAGAATGCGAACTAGTTTGAGCATTTATAAATGATTGTTTGAGATTGTTTAGACAGAGAGAGTTCTGCCTCTTACTTACTGACTTACTTACCCCCAGCTGAGTTGCTGTGTACCGTCTGTTATATGACTATCAGCATTTGCACTCAATTGGTAGAGCATTCTATTGTCGCTAGGCCTAGCCAAAAATCTCTATAGAATATGAAATTTGTGGAGTATCAATAAATTCGGAAGATGGGTATTTGTGACCTGTGGTTATTAGATAGACCCTGCCAAGACTTTGACTGTGCTGAATGTTTTTTTTTTTTAATTACTTACTCTTTTAGAGTTGTTTCAACTGTATACGGCCGGAAATGTAGGTCTTTGTTGATTTTGCATTCGAACGTATAGTGATCAATGCATGAATCTATATGGTGCAATCGGAAGCGAAACAGGTAGGCTATAAAAGGGCGATGCGCGGTCATGAAATATGCCATTGCTCTGCCTGTAGTGTTTAATTTTCATAAGAGGACGTTCACGCATACTATCATATGTTGTAACACCAACTGTTTACCCTAATATTTATTTGCATCATATGCTCCCATTTGTATTATATCTGCTTTGCATCATGCGTTTCTATTAATATAACATATGTGTGCCAATAAGCTATTTATCTGTTCTGCATCACGTGTTTTTCATTAGTATCAACTCTGTCCTGCATCATGTGCTTTTAAATAGCATCATATCTGCCCAAAGTCTTGTGTTTTTATCAGTATTAGCATGTCTTTTAATTAGCTCTATATTTGCTCTCTAAACTATATGCATATACTATTAGCATACTTGCTCTTCATCATGTATTCCTATCATGTGTTCGCTTAGGTTTGCGTTCTATGAGTTGTCTTACCATAAGCATTATTACTCATATACTTCCATCTGTTTCATATGTAACATGAAAGTGGAGTATCTGGTCCGCACCTCTTAAGCAGAGGTATCACCAGATGTTTCATATGTAACACCAAGAGTTCATTGCTAATATTTATTTACAACTTATGTCATTATCTGTCTTATAACTGCTCTGCATCATGTGTTTCAATTAGTATAACATATGCAATATTACACGCATGCTTTATATCTGGTATGCACCATGTGTTTTCACTAGTATCACAGTTTTATCTCTGCTTTGCATCCTGTGATCTTATCAGGATTATCACACGTTTTTATGTATCACATAGTATCACATCTGGCATGCATCCTATGTTTTAAGAGCATTATATGAATGCATTAATAGTGGTCTAGTTAGTAGTCTGTGAGTATCTTATGTGTATTTTAACTGTTTTTATGTATAATGTATATCCTAAATGTTATAAGTGTTAAGTGTTATGTGTCTCAGGTTATTCAATGTTGTTATGTGTATTATGTCTTATATTGTTATGTCCCACTATGGTTTTTTTATTATTATTTCCTGTAACCACTGTAATCCTAAAACTTTCAAATGTCATACACATCACTCGCAAAGTAGACTATGTCAACCGCCCTCGTATGGCAATGTAACTTTCTCATTAAGATCCAAATAAACTCCCGAGGCAGCCTCATGAGGCTCCAGGGAGTTTTTGCCTTTAGATAGTGGAGGACGCGGGGCATGTGCCTGTTTACCTACGTTAAACATCAGGCGCCCTCGTCCTCCGTCACTTGTCACCTGCCTTTTAGCTCTTGTATCCAGTTAGTTTTCCACAGGGACATAAGGTCCCGTTGCAGTCTTGATTTAAGATGTGATAATGGAATTTTCAGAGAAATGGCTAGGGTAAGTTGTTAATTTGCACTATCTCTTGCCCGTTGGTCAGCTGCTTCATTGCACACTGTGACCACATGTTCAGTGAAGCTTGGGACGGGTTTTCTCTGAGTAATGGGATAGTAAGTGTTGAATTTCCCTTACTAGTGGCGAGCGGCTCAGTCCGATTATTGCCTGTAGGCTTGAGGCAGAAATTATAACTCTTTTTTCTTTTTATTTCCTGGCAAATTTTCTGCCTCCTGAAGGATACATTGCTAGGTTTTTCTATTCTGAAATAAGAGTTCCTGTCTTCGGCCTTGCATAATTCTTGCTGATAGATAAATTCCCGCCGTTAATGTCCGAGCCAATTTCGCTGTAAACTACTCTGTAACCTTTTGTTACTAGTATTTAAAATTTAGTTTCACATTTTAATTTCTACTTTGAGTTCTTGCCGTAACTACTGTCGGATTTGTAAGCACAAAATGTGCCTTCTGTTCATCTATTTTAGTTTACAGTAAAAGATCGTTTGCATCCTTTCCACGTCTCTCTTGTATTTTTATACATAGCTGGAAATCGTTTTACACCTATCAAAGGTTTGGCCACACTTCACAAACAGTGAAGGATATATAAGTTGGTTAATTAAAATTTAAACTCAGTATAGAATTATAAATTAAATTTATTTTTTAAAAATAATACTCATAGTTAAATCTTTTATCTCCTCAACTATTAAGTTTTATATTACGTTATCATTATCACAAATAATACTTACCTAAATATCCCTGAATTCTAAGAACAAGTATCTTTATTTTTTAAACTACAAACTATAGTCTCAAGTATCAAATTTAATTAGCAATAATTTCAGTATTGTGTTTCTCTGAGCCACTAGTTTTCAAGTACCTGCAATGTTGACAGTTTGCTGAAAGGCAGGCTGAAAATTAACCAAATTAATGAAACACAGATAATGCGTTAATGCTAGATTTTTGTGCAGAACCAAGAAATGAAGCTTAAGAATCGAAGAGACGAGAAGAAAAATAAAAGAACTGAATTGTATTATCCCCTTTCAGAAGAGGAAATAAAGTTCTAATCTAGCATTCGAGACTAAAATAAGATTATCTGAGAATCTCGGAAAACACAAGTTACCCTTATTGGCGTTAATTTTTATTCAATGTACCAAACTCATAAGACTTGTATTCAGTACATAAATCTGTCCTCCGTTAAAAAAGGCTCCAGTTTTCCTTGGAAAATTTAACGTTACTTACCGGTTTTACATACTTTTATTGACTATAAAAACTCAGCGCCTTTCTTTATTATACGGATTCTCTTTTCTCAATCATAATATAAGCTTAGAATTAATTTTTGTATAATCTGAAACCAAGAAACTTGTCTATCATCAAAAGAAGAAAATTATCCTTATATATCAAACTATTTTGTTAATAGATTCTAGCTTAATTAGTTAATTAAATGTTTTAAGCCTTTTTTACTAACGATAACTCTAAATGTATGTCAACTGGTTTGTTTGTAGCAGCGAATGGTTACACAAAGGAATCGAATGAATCTTTATTTGAAATTCCATTTTCTCCCATTACAAAACATGGTCTGTTATTTTACCCAAAATATTATTTATTTTAAATGTGTTAGTTGAAACTTTTTGATTATGCCCTGGAATACAAAAGCAATTTAACATTTTCGAAAAAAAACTGAAACCTTTCATTGAAATCATATAAATTCTGAAATCTTTATCAAAAAATGTAAATGACTGTTATAGATATGTAAAAGAGTATTCTGTCATCATTAGCCAATTCATCATTATTTTCTAAATAAAAGTAAGTAACCTAATTAGCCAAATAAGTACAAATCTATACATTTATATATTCTGACTGTATGCTTTTACTACAAGTGAAATGGGATTTGAGAAGATACTATTCCATAAAGTGCAAAACCTTCAAAACCACAAAGTTACAGAACAGATATTTTTGTAAATTTTTTTATAAAATTTTTACTATTGAATTTCTGTCTTATTTAATTCAATTTATGGGTCCATACTAATAATTAATAAAATTAAAGCAACACAAAAAGTAAAATGTTACAAGATTTCATTTTTGAACATCAGTTTTACGATATAAAGCATCTGCGAGTTGTTACCTGTAAAGAACGTTAATTACAACTTGTTTGCAATGCAATAGATTCTGCTCATTTATTGAAAACGACTTGAGCGTGAAGTTGTTCACTATCTTTCTCACAATGTACTATTGGTAGAAATGGGTCAACTGCAGCTTAGTTCTTTCCCGGAAAGTTCACTTTCCTCAGAAAGTATGGACATTGCACCTATTGTTAAACTGAATGTGTTTTATTTTAATACTGCGTCAAATATCGAGCTCATTTTCACAAGAAATTGGATTTATTATACACAGAACACATATACCACAGTTATCTCTTTAAGGGAAGGAATGCTCTTGGGGAGGAATTTCATAGCCAACTGGAAGATTTGCAAAGGTAAATATTCCTCACATCACACATACGGAAATCAACAAAAATGCTCTTCAGTTGGGATTTGTTTCTGTGACAAAATACGAGTGTTCAGCGGTCTTAATTACTCAGTTATTAGTGAACTTCATTTTCCCTAATTAAGCTGCTCTGCTACTGATTACCAGAGCCTGCTAACTAATTGGTCGTCGTTAAGCTATTGGTCACCAGAGCTTGTCAATATTAGTGATCAATAGGTTCTTTTGTTTGTTAATCATTTAAGATGAGCCAATTTACCAGTGAGGGGCAAATCACTATGCTATACATATATTTTTTATAAAATCATTTAATTATCTAAATCGAAGGACACAAATGGTTGTCAATGCTGCTGTTCATACGTGGCCTGTAGGCCATACTAGTAGCACTAGCAATCAGTACACTGGCAGCAGTCGATCACGAGTATGGAATGATACAATGAACTTAAATAGAATTTTGAATTAAATTGCTGACTGAAACACAATAACGCCTGTGAACATGATTGATAATCCGTGACCAACAACTTGATAGTCACTGCAGGTTAGTCCTTCACCAGTATAGATCAGTGAAGTAAGTTTGAACAAATTTAAAGGGTAAGATTAAATCGGAGGATGATGGTAAGCGTCAACGGAGTTGTTGAACCTGTGACCTGTTGGTTGGTCACGGCGATTTGCAGTTATTGTCGATCAACCTATAGTCATTCGTGTCTAGCAGTGCAGTAAATTTAGATAAATTATTAAAACTAAGTGAATTCGAAGGACGCTGTTGACCGTGACCTAAGTAACTATCAAGTCCATGGTCACTAATGATCCTCAAGAACATTGATTGCTGGTGACTTTAAGTCAACATAACGGAGTAGTGAAAATATTTTCACCCGCAAGATTTCCAAAGCTGCATGGTAAAATAATGTAACGTAAAGTAACGCACTGAAAATTTGTAAAAGACTTCTTAAAGAAGTTTTTGTTATCAAACAATATCAAAAAATCGGTTTAGATCCATCGATTCTGATTTTGTTCGCGTCATGACTTTCAGTTTAAAAGTATCAGCTGCTTATTTCAATTTTTTTAATACCTGGTTGTCGGTTTCATCAGTTTTTTAATCAGTGTTGTCAGTCAGTTAATCTGTGGTTTTAAAGATAAGTATACATGAAACATTAACGGTAATAAGCAAGTGAATTAGTGGCGCAAATATTGTTTGAGTGAAAGATGTACTCGTCGGAAAGCTGGAATTATGTACGGAGTCCTTATATATAATAGACGCGTTTCAGTCTGAATATGGTTTTTTGCACTTAGGTAACTGAGAATTTATGTTACTTGCATTGTTTCGTAAATCGGCAGGGGGTTCTGTATTTCTAATGCAGATTTACTGCAATATATTGTAGTTATTTACTTCTGCACCCAAATTCTAATGACTGTAAAACCCATTCTACTGTATGTCAGTTAATGTTGCAGAAAAACAAACTATCATAAACTATAAATGAACGATGCGTTCTTACGGCTTCTTTTTAAATACATTGCACTCCCTGCTCGTCATATTCTAAAGTGCAGTTATTTTGTTAAACCTATAATAAGCTGAAACAGTGTAAATCAAGGAAGAAACTGACTGCATTAATATTCGAAATATTCTTGAACATTTCCTGTTTTAAAAAATAAATTTTAAAGTCATACAAAATGCATATAATAAACTTCAAATCAATGATATTAATATGTACATAAAGTAGGCACGATAAGTTAATTATACTAAATACACAACGTGCATAAAATATTAATATTGCATGTAAAGTGTAGATTCTTAAATTAGAAAGACAAGGAGAATATTAGAAGTTTTAGACGTGCTAATTTTAGTGGTGGTGTAGTCAATCAGTGGGTCAATCGTTTAAGGTTTAAATGTTTTGAGGTACGATAGACAGGAATGTATGAAAATATATCAAGATGATAATCTTTTAATGCATAGAGTTTCAAATTTTTATTATCTTATAAAACTGTGGGGATTTATTTAATTTACTTAACAGTTATTTTATACTGAAGTATAAAATCGCTCGTAATCGAAGTATTCCTATCGCTCTTGCTTTCAACTCACACTTTCTTGCCAGAATGTAAATTATCTAGCGTGCGTGTATTCAAATGAGGTAGAAAGAAGTTATTATTTAAGGAAATGTTTTGGGGGGTGTAGTCAGAGCGTGTTCTGCCTGCCTAAAGGCCACGTTGCTATAAGTGATTTCCTAGCGATTAGATTTCTGTGGCGTTGAGAAATTCTTGCCATTATGTTTCTTTGTAGAGTCATTAGGTTAATTTGAAGCAGAAAAGATGACAAATATGCAACCGCCTTCACCAGGAATCGAACCACAGACCTCTGGAATACCGGCCCAGCGTGCTACCGTTACACCATGAAGGCACGCTAGGGAAGTGGGAGAAATGCCTCATATCTTTACGTCGATTTTCGAGTCAGAGACAGCCTGAGTGGTAAATTAATCTGTGAAGCCATTAGGGTAAATTTTAATTTAATTTAATTTTAAGTTATTCATGACCTTTTTTTGAGTGAAGCCCAAAGCGTTGGTTTTTGTAAGTTGGTGCAATTTGCGAATTTTATTTGAGTTAATAAAGGGTTTTGTACACCCCTCTCGATACTTTTTCGTATATTAAGACTTACGGATAATTCCCTAAACAGTCTTCTAACATATAGATCAGTTTATGTCAGCAAAGCACATGAGACGTTATAACACAAATCAAATACTTGAATCTCACGCTATTTATGTTATTAAAGCTAATAAAGTAATCGAAATGTTTCTGTTATAAAACGATATTTTGTGATATGTGATTAATGTTTGTTATCAGTGTACAAGAGCTACGCATATGCATCGAGGAAGATAATCACCTCAAGCATGGAAGTGTACAACTTTCTGCTGTGTATAGAACAAGGATTATCTTGGGGGGGGGGGGGGGGGCAAAAGAAAAGCCAGAAGACATCTTGAAACTCTAATATATTTGAGACAGTACATTCTCATTAGTTAATCTGTATACAGCTTAGAGCACTGAGACTGGCAGAGACAATATCTAAGATGATATCTAAAATAACATGCTGCGTCTAATAGTTTCGTATGACTCCAAAATGTTATCGAAACTTTTTAAGACATAATGCTCATATTCTTTACAACTACGCAGAAAATATTTGTAATCATTCTTTCGAGAAAGCCAAGAACCATTTTTATTTGCATAGATCCAAAAGTAATATTTTGAATTTATGATCCTTCAGAACTGCATGTTTTCTGGAATCATAGTACCTTATATTAGGGAACGTATTTCTTAAAAATTTGAATCTTAGCATAGCCGTATCCGTTGCCTTAGCAACGATTTGTATCGATCTTAGATTAACTTTCTTGTAATTTAAAGTTTACAAAATTCAAATTGCATTAAATCTTTGCCTGTAATTTAAAATTAAGCTTAACTATATTATTAAGGATTTTGTATATTCGTAAATAATTTTATTAAGATTGTATACAAGTTGTAGTCGCTCTCCTACCATGAAAGGCATCAGGATGCAAAGTATTGAGGGGAAAATAAGATAGAAGGGGTTAGTCTATTTAACACTGAAGTGAATGGCTATTGCACCAATGCGCCAAAGTGAAGATAATTTTGGCAACTAATTTGACGAGAAATTTGACTTAGCGTCCATTAGCTGAGATTTTATCATGTGATTTTCTGTTGAGAATTAATCCAATACTTGTGTAACTGTAATTGATCAAATCACTATGTAACTGTAACTGTGTAACTTTGGTAACTGTGTATGTCTTCCAGCAATTTCGAGAAATCGAAGGTACAGGAAATTTCTCGGCGGAAGAGGGAAACTATATAAGACCGGAGAGAGCATCAGTTTTCAGTTTAGCTCAAAGTATTGGGGTATTGAGGGATCACTGTGCGAGCTTAAGCGTTTGAAGCTTTTTGTATTACCTTGTGTTCAACGTTCTTAGTATACAAAATGGTAATAACGGAATGTGCTCTGTCATACTGAGAAAAATCGTACGGGTACATTTGAAGTTCCGGAATTATAAAGTGCTTTTGGAAAAATTAATTTCATTAAGCTATCATCGGTTGTGTGTGCACTAAATAGATTACGAGCTCGTACTCATATAACAATCTTCTTTTAGGAAACATTTACATAATATTAAGTGTTGCCAAAAAATAGCATCAAGTGAAAATTGTAATTGAGAAAAATACTGAATGCAAAATAATTTCAAACAGAATGCAAGATTATTAAGAAAACTTTACTTATTTATCAAGAAAAGTGTTATTTGAGATTAAATCTCACCTTCGCTTGGATCCATCAAGTTGGGCAGATCCATTAGCATCTAAATGCTTTTAGACTGCTTGCATATATGTCGATGTTTGGGATTGCTATCCCTTATGCTGGTTGTAACGAACGTTTTCTGCCAAAAAAACGTTCGTAATAAAGTTAGAAGGAAACTTGAAGTAGTACCTGTAGTACGGATAGTAATCACCACCCAAATATATGATTTTCTGCCAAACGTTTGGTAGGTTTTCAAAGCTTTCGGACCGGAAACTTGCTGACCGCGAGTCGCTCATTTCGGACGCCTTGCACAGAATGGAAGATACCACCAGCAAGATGTAGTTGTAGGTGTGAAAAAAGGAAAGCCCGAAAGAGCGTTGTCAGCGTTACCTGGTGGATGCGGCAAAAGATCACATTATAAGGTATTTCTCCCACTTCCCTAGCATGCCTTCGTGGTGTAACGATAGCACACTGGGCCGGTATTCCAGAGGTCCGTGGTTCGATTCCCGGCGAAGGCAGTTGCATATTTTTCATCTTTTCTGCTTCCAATTAACCTAATGACTCTACAACATAAGAGTCCTTACAGAGTCCAGCCTGTAAATGCTACACATGTGGTCTTGCATTATCTTGATAGAACATTACCTTTTTGCTCCAGAACTCATTTCGACATTTTTTCTTCATAGCAACATCAGCACAGACTAGTATCTCGCTGTGCACCTTACTGTCGAATTTTTCGCCTTTTCCAGATACTCTTTGTGGATAATAACACGGCAATCCCACCAGATACAAAGTATAATCTTTTTGTTTGTCAAACTGCGCTTTGCAAAGCTGCCGTCTGACTTACCGGGGGCAGACCAACCCTCTTTCCGGCGTTTATTGTTGAAGTAAATCCAATTTTCATCACATGTGACGATTCGGTTAGAATTGTAAGAACTGGAAGCTCCTTTCAGCTCTCCTGGTCACAAATGTTCCTATTGCCCAAAAGAAGAGGCTCCGTCTTTCCACAAACGAGGACAGCCAGTGACCCAGCCGTCCCCAAACAACAAAGGTCCTACATAAAGGTCCTAGATGACGATCCGGTTCAGAAATTTGTCCTTGAGTTGATATTCGAGCAGATTAGTGTAAATCGTAACACGTCTGGCCTTATCTGCTTGAGTCAGCTCATGCGGGATTCAGAGATTGAAATTTTACGGCAAGCTTATGCGATGAATAGCGCGATTACAAGGACATTGCACATAACTTCTAACTTCTTAGCAAGCTCTGGAGTATTATAATACTGGTCTTGTTCCGCAAGATCTCGCAGGCGAGTCTCATCAACATCAGTAGGCTGGCCAGAGCGCTCTACTTCTTGAATGTCATAGTCCTTGTTTTTGAACTTTCGATACCAAATCTTCATAGTGTCATATGACCCAACATTAGTACCCAAAACTGTACACATGATTCAGTAAAATTCTATAGTTGACGTTTCGCAAGAGAACTGGAAATAAATGATGATTCTTATCTGGTAGTGTGATATTTCCATTTCGGACACCTTGTACTTAATGACAACGTTATTATTTTACAAATTTCACAATACAGTGTTCTAAAGCAAATCTTTCCTGCAAAGTCGTTTGATAAAACATGATTAAACACGCCAACGCGACCAAATAAATGTTATTTGCGGTGGCGAGAAGCATTCGTTAAAACCATACATATGTTTCGAAAACTAACACTATATTTCATTGTTTAGATTCATACACTTTTCTGTCTCATGCATTTCTTATAAACACACAAACAATACTGGAAATCTATGTTTTTCTACAATTATTGCATAAAGCAGACGCTCAATGCGATATCACTTTTTGCCCTCTCTGTAAAAGGCAAAAAGCATTCCGGATTTATTCAGTTAGTGAAACCTTATATTAATATAGGCTTTTTAATAGATATAAAGCAAAGTGGACTTTCTCAAAGTAGAGTAGACTGCGTATATGAAAATTGATTTATGTAGATGTATATATTTTATACAACACGCAATGGTATCTACTGCAATGGTATTCAAAATTCTTCGTATCCAAGTGTCCAAAGAATAAAATCAGTATATTGGAAAAATGCGATTTATTAGCACAATTCCTCCAAATTATCAATGAAGGAAATACAAATATTTAAATATAGTTCATAGAAAATATTACACAGAAAAAAAAACGTAAAACTGCTAAAAGAATAATCAAAACAGATGTTTCCATTAATGATTTTGCAATTATTCGCTGAACATATCTCGAAGTTAGATATTTACTTTCGCTTTTAGACGGTTGCTAAATTACATGACAACCGCAATTATGTGTAAACCCGATCAATAGCTTTTGAATAAATGTGCTTTAGGCACAAAAATGTGGTCATTATGCATTGATTAACGAGCATAGTAACTATAACCTTTATTTTACCATTTTAAGTAGAAACCACATACAAAACTCCGTATAACTATGAACTCAATAGGTAGTTCACAAGTGTTCAGCCCAACCTACCAGACAGTATAGTGGCTAGGGAAGTCTATTGTGGTATTGAAAGGCCCGGGTTCCGGGAGAAGGCATGGTTGTAACTGTCCAT
The DNA here is from genome assembly GCF_044657685.1 of Stegodyphus dumicola. Classification (NCBI taxonomy): domain Eukaryota; kingdom Metazoa; phylum Arthropoda; class Arachnida; order Araneae; family Eresidae; genus Stegodyphus; species Stegodyphus dumicola. The sequence continues at coordinate 46,931,539 of NC_140776.1, forward strand.
TTCCTTCATAGGAGGCAACAGAATCCGCCTGTTAAGTGCCTCCACAATAAAATGGCCACCACTTAGGAACGGCAAAATCTAATTAGACTTGTACCACATTTTATGGCTTGCTGTATGGCACGCTCTTTCCAATTTTTGTTATGCTGTCATTCGAAAAAGTTTGAATTTGCCATCACTGTTATATCAGGTGAATAGGATGCTTCGTTGCTAGCCAATGCTTATTAGACTATACAATTGAAAACTAACTAAGAATTTTATATTTTCCTCAAGAAGCGTTTGACATGCTAGTTATAATGAGAGCATAATAACACTAAATCTAACTGGAACATAGCTAAAGTTCAAAAATTAATTAACAGTACATATAAAAAGCCTTTTTTAATTACGGTCACTGAAGGAGGAGAGAAAAATCGCACATGCAGTAATAAGAATCAATTGCATTAACTTAGAATTTATGTGAGGAGAAACCAAGCGAGGACACTCATCCTGTGACAGAGTTTAATGAGTCAGTCAAGTATCTACAACTCTCCAGACTTCTATACAAATTTGCACTGCATTTAATATTATAAAGCTTTTAACTATATAAAGGAAAATACTTCGAAAAGGTACTCAAATTAGAATAATTTATGCATTGAAAATATCAGAAATATGTATTGAAAAAAAGTGTATAGCTGCAAGAAGATTGATTTTAAACGAAAAGCACCTAAGTTTTAAAATAAAATATTGTCCAAACATATATAGTGGAACAGAGAAAAAAAGAATATAGTCTTTTTTCTTTATAAGAATATGTGCAGCTATATATGTTAATATATATGTCCAAATATTCTCAGGATTTGGGAAATCAATAAATCTTTACTGAGATTTTGGGAGGAAAAGAAATCGTTTAGTCAAATCTTTTTAACACCGATATTATTTTACGTAATTCAGTGAAAGTTTTCTTTAAGCGGTAATTTACTTTTTAACTTTCAGTCATAAAGTATTTCTGTAAAACTGTTTTCCTGTACCATGAAGACTTTTGACATACGAGGGACAGTCCGAAAGTTTCGATATACAACTAAATACCAAATCTTAGGATTATATAAAGTACTTTCCTCCAACATCAGTGCACCTTTGTAGGTGACTATTTCAAATATTTAATATTCCAAACCATTCACTTCTTGAAATCGACGAAACATATGCTTTTATAGCTTCATCGACCTCATTTTCGGAACGAAAAGCACAGGCACGTAAATTTGTTTTATATAGATTAAAAAGTGTTCAACACATAGCATGATGTTGAAAATAGATGGATCTTCTATGGCTATGTGTTCATGTTCAAGAAATTCAACTGCTTGTCCCTCTGAATAAGGAGATGCATTATCATAGTGAAGTATGAATCTCCTAAATTTCACTTCTTAAAGAATTTCTGGAACAGACTTAATGATGAACCAGTCAGCAGTTCTAACCAGTGCAGTTCTAAATAAAACTGCGTACATTGCTTTTTTTAACTGCTGGTTGTCTTTTTAACATTACTGATTTGGGTTTATTTGGGTTAGACCCATACTTCAAGTTTTTGACTTGTTGCAGCACCCATATATGCGTTTATTAATCAGTTATGCTTTTAGAAATAATGGAGTGCTTATGATTTTAGAAATAATAAATTCCTTAATAATATCATTAAGGAATTTTAGAGTTTCTTTACTGATTCTGACACGCTTTCGCGTTTTGATAATCTGTTAATTTATTGGGGACTTAACGACAATTTAAAGTTTTTCATTTGCAGTTCTTCATGAATTATTTTATGTATACTTTCGATACAATGTTTCATTTCTTCTGTATCAACTGGTAGATACATCGATTATCATTCATTAGCACTTTTCCTATGGCCGACACTTTTCCTGTGACTGCAAATGACAAAGGTTTTCCTGTGTGTTCTTCATCGAGGAGAAATAAATTTTGACCTCTACAAAATTCTATAAACCTTTTGAATACAGTGTCATGAAAATGGAGCTTTATTCCCATATAATAAATTTAGACGTTGAAATATTAATATTTCTTCTTAATATAGCCTTACTTTAAAATCATTGACAAACATAGCGCGTCAATGCTCTCACGTGAATTATATTATCAGTCATTCAAAATTTATTCTAGATAAGATAAACTGCAATTATTGCCACAAATTATCTTCAGGGGATGTAAAAGAATTTGCATTTGCACATCTAACAAATAATTTTCTTTTAGAGCATATTATCTGACCGTCTTAAAATTTTCATACTTACCTACGTATAAAAAAGTAATGAAAGACTTCTTTTGCAATTCGCTTGCTAGAGTTTCATTGTTCTATAGTTCTCCCTACTAATATTTTGCTGGTAATATTGCGTTTTGGTAAGAAACTGTATTAGTTTCTGGAAGAATCAATTTATATAAGGAAATTTAAAGTAAGTTTTTATTTTCAATTTAAATAACAATCAATACACTTCGTCTCTTTGTACGCGCTTCCATCTCATATTTTAAAATCCAGTAATTACAGAAGTAGCGTCTTCATCTCATTCATACATTCAACCCAAATTAACAAACTAGATGAAATTAAACGAAGAAATGCAGCGCTATTAGAAAGATACAGTAACGTGCAGTTATTTCCCCTGTTGACCGTTAACATAACATTTCCGGGCATTATAATCAGTTAATCTGTGGTGTTAAATCTTAGCAGCAGTAAATGTAATTAGCAAGCTTTCCGAGCCTTAACTGGGAAAAAAATTTGCAACAAATTTCTTTTTTTTAATAAAAGTTATTCATGTCAGAAAGTTTTCCCTCAGACGTAAAAAGTTAAAGACTTCTCAATTTATACATAATGCTTTGTTTTCCTGAATTTTGTGGAAATTTAAATTCCTGAATTTTGTGGAAAACTAAATTCCTGAATTTTGTGGAAAATTAAAATCGTAATTAAATTTTATGTTACATATCTGTAGGTCCACAAGAGGATCAGTATTTATGTGGACACATTTTAAGTCGGTCTTGGATCCACTTGCACGAATATATCTACACAAATGGCAGCAGCTTGTTACACTTAAATAGTTCTCCATCATACGGTATCCTATGATGTTTCGTACAAAGTTTACGACAGGTGATTATACAGCTTAAAGAATGTTAAATATCAAAGACCTACCTTACGAATATGTGCGTCAAGTGATGATCATCTTATCTAAATCTAGATGTACGAAGTACAATTAAATCCTGTTGTGATAAGGTTACATAAAAGAAGAAGAGACTGAAGATTTATATGGACAAGGATGTCTCGTGAGAATAAGCTGAAATTTTTTTTTTTTTTTTAACTTACAAACACGTTTTCAATAGTTGTGAAAATAGTCTTTATTAAATTAATTAAATCGTTGGCAATGTTAAAAACGCAAGCTCGAGAGCCACGAATTGCTCTCGCACGTAAAATGTATAGAATTTGATTTTTGCTGATAGATAGGTTTTTTCTCTGCAGAATTGTATATAGCCATTTTTTTTTTTTTTTTTTTTTGCGTTCAATAAAATTTTTATGCTGTGTTTTGTTTTGAACCTGATGTCACAACCCAGGTTTTGCATAGCGGTTTCGGCCACTACACCACAGCAGTAAATATTAAAAGTTGGTGGCAGCTTTTAGGGATTGTTCCTGAGAGTAAATTTAGGAGCGGACTTTTTCGCCTGTGAATTTGAGTTTTATGTAAACAGTCAAGACTTTCTTCTCTTCAAGAACGATCTAACTTTGCGTGCAAGGACAGTTCGCGTGGTGAAGCCTCTTCAGTGACAAGTGACAGTGTGTCAGAAGGGAACGCCGGAGGAAGCGTGATCTAGTGCCACAAAATAGTGAAATTTCCCTGAAGAATATCCAAGTAGTGCCAGGAGAGTCAATCGAAGGCGTCTTCAAAATTGGTGAGTACCATTTTTGTGATTTTGGAGAAGTTATGCCAGTTATTCGAGACTAGGCTTATATTGGATATAGAGCAGGAAAAGGTTGCCTCTTAATTAGCATTTTTTTATATACGCTTTGTTTGTAGGCATAGGTATTATCATTAAGTGTTGTAAGGCAATTTGTGTTCAGAATTGTTAGGGAATTATTCAATTTTGGAGAGATAGACCTCTTGTTGTTTTTGTATTATTGTTTTTCGGGGTAAGTTATTTTTCTTTAATTTTCCATAATGGGTGAGTTTATGAGGAAATTTACTAAAGCTCTGCTATTGGAGTTGGCGGAGGAGTTTGAAACAAATGTGTCTCAGGCAAATAGAGTAAGAGAAATTAGGCAGGCTATTCTAAATGCCGAGGACTATGAAGAAGAAGCTGCGAAAGAATACGTGGCAAGAATTTGGGCTGCGGCTGAGCAGAGAAAAGCAGAAGAAAATGCCGAGCAAGAGAGAGCAGAGCGGGAACGTGAACAAGAGAGAGCAGAACGGGAACGTGAACAAGAGAGAGCGGAACGGGAACGGGAACGGGAGCGAGTTTTTGAATTGGAAAGGTTAAAACTGATGAATGTGGTTCAGACTAATAGCCTAGCTTCCACGGTTTTGAAAGTTGAACAATCTAGAGAAAAAAAGCTTAATTTGAAAGATCTAGTACCGCGTTTTGAACCGAGTAATATAGATATTTCATTATTCTTTATGCTATTTGAGAAACAAGCTCAAAAAGAGAACGTTAATGAGATTGATTGGGTCTCGCAATTAATTCCTTTATTACCTTACAATGTAGCCCAGTTAATAGTGAAAGAGCCAGCGGATAAAGGGGATGATTATCAGCATGTTAAGAAATTACTCATGCAGAGATTCAAGCTTAGTTCTTGGGCACTAAAAACAAAATTTGAAGAACATTCTAGAAAAAACGGAATGTTATGGGTGGATTTAGTGTATGAATAGAGAGTGTATTTAGAGAGTTGGTTGGATTCAGTAGAAGTTCAAGATTTTGAAAGTCTTAAGGAACTTATGCTCACTGAGCAAATTAAGCGGCGAGTCCCTCTAGAAATAAGAGAGCACTACTTAGACAATTGGGAAGAATTTAAAACAGCTTCCATTTTAGCAGAGAAATGCGACAAGTATGAGGCTTTTCGAAGAGATACGAGGAAGTTAGAACAGAGAGCGGGGTTAAAGAAACCATTTGAGAAAGATAGAGAGCGGTATGTAATTTCTAACTGTAGTTATAATCAGAAAAGTAGTGGTCATCAAACAATTAAATCAGAGGAGCATAGAAAAGTGGAGGCTCCTAAAAAAAAGCAAGTTTTCAATGAAGCAGGTTTCGAGAAACAGCGGAAAATAAGGTGTTACCAATGTGGAAAGGGCGGACATATCCGACCTAACTGTCCTTCGCTGGAAAAGAATAAGGCTAATCTGGTGAATAATCTAGGAACGGAGAGTTTAGGAAAATGTTTTGAGCCGTATTTTAAGAAAGCAGTAATTAATGGGATAGAGAGAGAATATCTGAGAGATACTGGAGCTGGTATAGATTTGTGTAATAGTACTTGGATTAATACTAATGACTTATTAGGGGAAACTGTATGGGTGAAACAGCCTTTGGACACAGAATGTAAATGTTTACCTTTGGCGAAAGTCACCATTGAAGGTGATTTTGGTGTGGTCACCACAAAGGCAGCGGTTACTCCGGTAGAGTTAGATAAAGAGTACTATTTGTTAGGGAATAAAACTGCACAGTTGATTGAGGAAATTAGGGAACGACCGGTTCTTTTGAATGCTGTGGAGACTCGTAGTCAGGCGCATGCGCACAGGAGTTTAGAAAAAGTGAGTGCAGAAGACTTTGATTCCAGATTGGAAGAAGAGAAAGAGATAGAAATTGAAATGATTGTGAATAATGAGCTTTCGGAAGAAAGGAAATTAACTAGTAATACAGAGGAAGCCATTAAAATTCCAGACATCAGTTTAGAGGAAAGGGCTATCCTTGCGGATGTTTCGCCAGCAGAATTCTCGGAAGCACAAGCAACAGAAACTCATGATAATGTTCAACACCAAACAAAATGTATTATATCGCATACTGAAGGAACACAAGATCTGCAAAATTCGATATTCGAAAAACTCACTACTATCAAGACGTTTTCTTTTGAGAAATTGCTTCCAAATAACCTTGATGTAAAAATGATGTTCAATTATAATGCTGAATCAAATGCATATGCTATATGGCGTGCAATGTATAAGGGGACATTATCAGCCATTGGCGAGTTTTCTTTGGATGAACTCACAAATCATAAAGTCAGGAAAAAGAAATTGGGACCTCATCCAAATATAGTTGTAAATGCTGAAGAGTGTCCTATCTCAGTGATTAATTTATCAGGGTCAATGTTCCATCTTACCTTCTTCGGGAACATACAAGGACCTGACTCGGAACAGAGAGCTTACTAAAGCTATGTTCACTAATTGTGGTAAGTAGACAGGATACAGACGAAGGGTATACAAAACCCTTTATTTTTCTCTATATACAATAACTTCCGTACTTCGGAATACACTGACCCGCTACTTGGGGTCTAACGTAAAAGTATAAAAATAAAACTAAACTCTAATTTAACTTTAAAATAATAAACGTGGAAGATTGGCCTTATATTAACAGGAAGCGTATGTAGTACAGAGACTGTGAACACTACAATACGTTTAAATTTATCAAGAGGATTAAAACCTCTGGCCTGGAAGGCAAACAGCAACTAAGTAACTTCTAAGGTAAGCGGCCTGCTTTGACTCACTGCTTCCTCCCTCTCGCTTGGCAAAAAGCCACAACTTAAATACTTGGCGTTCGCCAGACAAACTTTGCATAAAAACCTTAACGCTTATAATTCTGGCCGGAAGTAGAAAATAAGAAGTGATAGTAAAGATTTAAAATAAAATAAACGTTAGTAAAACTTAAGATCCTTACAAATTATTCGAGATCAGATCTACGGACAGCAGGAACTTTAGCATATGAAGTATATGGAGGAGCCAATCCTTTTTGTTCTATAAACTGTTGTTTGAAAAATGATTTTTGTAGCGTTTTGGAATTATATTTTTGTAGATTTAAATTTGTTTGCATTGTGTGTTTCATTTTCAAAATGGTTAGAATCAAATGTTTAAGTATTAGCATTTTGTAAACTGAAAAGGTACTTTGTGTTGATTCAAAATTTAAATCTTTTTGTTGTATTTTTGCATTTATGTTATCTAAAAATAAGTGCAGGGTAATGTAACTGGCTTCTCTATTATCACTTAAATGGTTACCACTTGTGTTTTGAAAGCAGTGAAATGTATTTAGAATTTTTCCTTCCATAGTCAAGAAAAATTTCTTTATGAGGGGAGGAGCTGTGATAAGGTTACATAAAAGAAGAAGAGACTGAAGATTTATATGGACAAGGATGTCTCGTGAGAATAAGCTGAAAATTATTATTTTTTTTTAACTTTAAACACGTTTTCAATAGTTGTTAAAATAGTCTTTATTAAATTAATTAAATCGTTGGCAATGTTAAAAACGCAAGCTCGAGAGCCACGAATTGCTCTCGCACGTAAAATGTATAGAATTTGATTTTTGCTGATAGATAGGTTTTTTCTCTGCAGAATTGTATGTAGCCATTTTTTTGCGTTCAATAAAATTTTTATGCTGTGTTTTGTTTTGAACCTGATGTCACAACCCAGGTTTTGCATAGCGGTTTCGGCCACTACACCACACTGTCATATAAATTTCAGAATAAAAATTACGTTTTTATTCTAAATGGAAAACAGTTAGTGACATTTTGTTAAACATTTAATTGAATTATTAATTACTTAAAATAAATATACTTTTCAAAGGGGTAAATAAAAAAATTGCTTAATCTATATATATAAAGAAGAAAGTTTGTGTTTTTGTTCGCTAACAACTCAGTCACTACTATACTATCAGCAAACTTCTTACAATTCTTTTTTGGGTCCTGGAAAAAGGTCGAAGTCCACTTTTTTCTAAAAAAAAAATAGCTAAAATCAGAGCTATTAATTACAAACTCGGAAAAACGATAATTTTCGCCCTCATTTTTCAAAGTGGCAACAGTCTCGTAAGCTGGAGATGAAACTCTGCTTTCGAAAGTTGTTGCCACTGCTCGCTTTCAAATCCTAGAATTTGTTATTAAAAAATTTCTAAGTTTACGATGAAATAAAAATAGCATTTCCAAATATTAAATACAGGATTCTTGATTTCAAAAATTCGTGGAAAGCCGTTTCAACCATTTTTCATTTTCGTACGATTTTAATCAGCTGAAATACTAATTAAAAACTGTGAAAACGCTAATTTTGGCACTCATTTTTACGAGTGGCAACAGTCTCGCGCGTTGGAGACAAAAATGCCTTATTTGCATTATTATTCAAGTGTTTCTACTGCTTGCTTTCAAATCGTAGAGTTTGTTACACAAAAATTTATAAGTTTTACAAAATCTATAAAGAAGAATGCCTGTTTGTGTGTTTGTTCGCGTTATTGATTTCTGATCAGTTATGATAACTTTTTTGCCACATTTAATAGACTAAAATTGAATATAGGTGAGCTATTGGATGGAACTTGAGCTTTTAAGACCATTTCATTAGAAAGATGAAAATTATTAAAAACTGCATGTTATTGTTGCTGATATAATGAGAGAGAATGAATTTATTGTTCTATCGAAATTTTTATGTGGATCCCATATCGCATCAGACTGAAAAATGTATAACTATTAATCGTATTTTTAGCATCGTTATTAGAGAACGTTTACAGCGGTAACGTCCTCTCTCTTGTTTAGTAATAAAATAAGACGATAAAATGTGAATTTATCACTATGCGTATTACAAAAGAATTTGCTATATTCAATTTGTATGCATTATCAAATTTATGAGTATTCAAAATTATTCACGAGTATTCTCATAATATCCTTTAAGGCATAATTCTTCTCTGTGAGGAATATTCCGTAAAGATACAGTATTTACTAATTTTAATTCATTAGCTCACCAACTTATGGATAAAATAACTTTAATTATAAAATTTAAAAAAAATGAAAACAAATAAATGAAAACTAAAATGTATGTTGAGGTCTAATACGTTGTAGATGTAAATAAAATTGAGCAACTTAAACCTCCTGTGAACGTCCCAGAATATAGAATACTAAATACAAATTCAATAACAGAAGCTCAATATTCAATCCTATAGTTTAAGTAACTTGATCAAAAGTTCACAGAACTGATCGGAAATCCATTTAGGAAGCCATTTTATTACTAATACATTGAGGACGCGTATCAACATTCATGCGTCTCCTTACTTGAAATAAGAACTACTGTCTGCTACTTTCGAATTTATATTTCTTTTAAAATGTCACATGTAAATAAACTGTGAATTGAAGGAAATGTTTCTACGCTTTCCGAAGAGAAATATTCCTATTCCATAATTCATAAACGTTGTGAAACGCATGATACTGAAATTTTCTAAGAGCAAAAGAAGCAGCATTATTAATCAGAAAAGAAAACACCGTTACTTCCACATGGGAAGGAAGACACCAAAAGAATACCCGAAAATGTAACATACTGTTTTTTATGCTTCTAAAGTTAAATTGCTGTGATTCAAAGAAGTTATTCGACGCAAAAATCAATTACAAAATCTTAATGCAAAATAAAATAATAAACCAAAATTTATAACTTAAAAAACCTGGAAAACATAATGTTCACCAGCTTTCGCCGAGGTATGTGGCTCAGCGCAGAAAAATTTCTAAAACCGTGTACGAAAGCCCCTTAGCAGGAGATAAGCTGAAATTGTGACCCTTGATGAAACATAGAATTACCTAAATGACTAAAACAAAAGAAGTCCATTTATTTTTAAAAAAGAAGAGAAAAGAGTGTGTGCAAACCTAGGTCCGTCGATGCAAAGAAAGTTTCAATTAGGTGATTAAGGTTATAGCAGCATTTTGTTAAAATGGGAAAACCTGAAATAAAACAGTGGGAAAAAATGCTAAAATTAACTCAGCAGAAAGTTTTAAGTCCAATATTTATAGAAGAAATTCTATTTCTTTATCCCAATAGGTTTCAAAGAATGGAACTATCAAGACGAAGCAAGAAGTAATACTTTAAAAAAACAGTACATTCCTTGAAAAAAAAAAGATAGATACAGGTATTGCACTATATATAACTTGTCAACACATTCCTTTGAAGTCCCCTGAGATTTCACCTATGGACTTTTGTGCCTGTGCTCTCTTAAAAAGAGTTCTTTCTAAGTGCAAACTCGCCACGATTGAATAAATCTGGAAAGCCGTGAAAGAGAAATGGGAATTAATACCCTTTGGATATTTTTACGAAAAGCTTTTCTGGTAATTTTATGGTAATCACGATGCAAACTTATAGTCCAGATAAAAGGCTATCAGCTTGAACATTTAAAAAATAATCTTTACATTTTAAGAATTGATAGAATGCCCTGTAAATCTTTCTGAAAATGAATGTATACCCTTCTTATTTTCATTCCTCGTTAGTTTATGACGAACAGTATCATAATAAAGCCTAAGTCTAATTAATTTTGTATGCGGCTGAAATAGGCGCAAATAAGAAGTAGCGAAAAACATTGTAAGGTTTATCCTAAGTTACTAATAGTTATTTTTAATTAAAGCCACTATCCTATCTCTCCTAATTTCAGCTTACAAAATCCTGCCAAACCGTGTTTTCAGAATCGCGGTTAAAAGCACATGAAGGAGGAGAAAGTATTTAACATTGAAATCCTACTGACTTCGTTAGAGAGCCAGAGATTGTGACTAGTGCGCGTTCGCCTTTTAGTTCTACTCTCTCTAAAGCTATTTTTACGTTCGGCTGTATTTCAGGCCCTTGATAGCTATCTTCGGCTAAATCTTTTAAATTAAGCTTGTAGAGACATTAGGTATTTTTAGAAGCTGGCAAAATGAAAAATTAGCAATGCCTTCGCCGGGAATCGAACGGTGGACCTCTCAATTACGCGCTGAGTGTGCTGACCACTACACCACGAAGGCTCGCTAAGAAGGCGGGAGAGATACCTTATAAGCTTAGTTAAGTTTTATTTCTAAGTATTCCTGAGTTCAAGCCCAAGTGGAAGCTTTGCTGTAAACTCCAAGAAGGAGTCAACTGTTAAATTTATTTTGAATAATAAAGGGTAGTTAACCCTTCGTGAGTTTACTTTTCTATCTTTCTGAACTAAGCGATGTTCGCTTACCAGTTCTTAAGGTTCCACACTTAGCTGCAAATTCTAGGTTGGAACATTACAACGTTTAGAGATTTGCAATAAAATTTAGTCAGTCAGAGTTAAAACAGCGTTAACTTTCGTGTTTAATAATCTTCATCCTAAATGAATATATCTAATTTAATTCAGAAAACTGAAAAATTATTACTGATAACTTCTTTATTCATGTCTGCTGTCTTTTGTTGGTTTATTTTATAATAATAACGTGTTAAGGTCTTACAAGCAATCTTTCTCTAATCTGTCTTTAACGTCTGTTCTTCCAAAACGTTTACTTTATTTCACGTACTTGCTAAACATTGAAATTATACACTCACAAACGTATAATAAAAACATTCACAATCATAACTTCAGTGTTATTAAAGGATAACAGTCTAAAAACTGACGCCAATCCTTACGATGTTTGAATAAAATTCCGGATGAAAGATTTGAAGACATCCAATCAAAAAAAGAAAACAGTATAAAAAATTCTAAAACAAAGTTTCGCCGATGTTGAACTTCTAAGCTTTTATTGTCCCTTTCGTTCTTATCTCCTTTACTTCTGTTCCCTTTTCCTATGCTTTTCTGCATTTCTTTTTACATTTCTGAACAACAATGAACAGTTTATAATTTTTTTATTCATCTTTGTATCGAATTATTTATTTTCATTTTCATCATCCTTGTAGATATATCGTGAAACTGTAAAAGACAATTATCACATAAAGATAAATATTTTTCTTTCAATACATTAGTTAAAATCCTATTAAACTAAATCCTTTTACTTGGTAATAAGAGTAATTGCTACTACAAATAGCATTATTTCTTTTGTAGGTGCTAACATTTTTTATTACTTTTGCAGAAAACACTCCACTAAGTTATCTTTAAAGTTCCTTTCTGAAACATCATTGAATATTTCTAACATTTAAAACATTTTCCCAATAATCTAATATTATTATTGTTACAAAGGGCTACATTTTTTTATGTATTGTTTATCTTGCGCTGAGCAAGTTTTAAATGCTTTGATAAAAACAAAGAGAGGCAATTAAAATATTTTTATTCCACTGAGCTAAATTTCAATGCATTTCATTTCTCGAAGAACTTAAAATTAAAACGAGAAAGGGTAAAGATCCTAGAGATTATTAAAAGTGAAATTAGTGTAATATTCGCAAATTTTCAGGACTATTTCTCAAGGTTTAAACAGAAAACCTTCTTCTTTAGCTTCAGAAGTACAAATCCCGAAAGAGAAGCCAATGTTCAGGTGCTAACAATGAGTTGAAATTAAGTTGTCTTCAAGTCAAGTCGAAAAATCAACTTGGCTTGAAGTTGACTTCCTTCAAGCCAAGTTGATTTTTCATGGCCGGTAAACGGCTCAAAACGTTACAAACGGTAACGGTAAACGGTTGAAAACGTTACAAAGTTGTACAAATATTATCTTACGAGGTTATCCAAGTATAGATTATATACATATGCACATATGATTATACAAATTACATTGCTATATTAAATATCATTTTAATTTACGATCCGTGATATTTGTAATGCATATTGGATTTATTTGATCGTAACAATCCTCTGAAATTTATTAGGCATTTAAATATTATTCTCATTAATGTAACATTGTTACTCTAAATCTTTAACAGGTGTGCTTCGTTTTAATTTATTAAAATAAAAATAGTTTTTCGTGGAAAATTTTTAATTTCTTCTGTACAGCTTATTTCTACTATTATTTTATTTTCAAAGTAAGTTATTGCTAAAATTATTTGAGGTTCTGTAATAACACGTTTCCCCCATTTATTCGTAATCGCTCATATTTGACATTTTTCATTATAAGGGTTTGTACAGAAAATAGCAGGACTGATGTTTTTAAATTTATTCATAATTTTGACACATCGACCTAATAGTTTTCAGAATATGCCCCTTCTGCATCAACACAGCGTTTTCAGCGTCTCTGCCAATCACTGAACGCTTTCTGGAAGGCAGAAACTGGAATGCTCTTCAGCTCACCTCGTTGCGGCTTCTTGAATCTCCTGGACCGAGCCGTGGTGCTGCCCTTTCAAGAGCCTTTTTCAGTTGCGGAAGGAGGAAGAAGTCTGAAGGAGCGACATCTGGGCTGTACCTGTACTTGAAAGACTCAGAAAAAATGTCGCCGTCGTCCGTTCAGCAATCGCTGGATCATAGAAATTCCATCACGACAATGTACCGAACCACACCGTATTTGCTGTCATGGACTTCCGGACCAAACATGCCATCGCACAGCTTCCCCAGAGTAGAACTTTCTTCTTTCTTGAGGACAACTAGCAGAAATATTTTTATCCCTTTTTTCTTATTATGTCCCACCGAAGAGATCGTAGATACGCCAAATGACAGAAGTCATTAATCCAAACTCTCTTACGAAACAAACAACATATTTTATTAATACATACAAAGGAATTTATACAATAAGAGATTGATTACAAATACGGTGAGCAGAGGTCACTTCTGCTTCCGTTTGCTGGAAACACCTGCCCTGTCGTTTTTTTGAAAATCACCAACGTTTCTTTTTTGATGTTGCTTTCTAGATAACACAACATTTCTTCTATTCATAACTGACGATCTTTACACACAGCCATCCTTACAATCTGATGTTGCTCCTTTCCATTTCTTCCTCTTTTCCCGACTGAAAAGCTTCATGAAACGACGGCACCACGGCTCGGTCCAGGCCATTACGTGGTTGAACTAGTAACGAGGTAACGTAACGTAACGAGGTGAACTCAGTTTCTGCGTTCCAAGGAGCCTTCAATGTTTAGAAGAGTCGTTGAAAACGCTGTGTTGATGCAGAAGGGCCATATTTTGAAAACTATTAAGTCGATGTGTCAAAATTGTGAATAAATTTCTTTTAAAAAAATTCAGTCCTATTACTTTCTGGACAAACCCTGTATTTAGCTTTCGCTGCAGGAAAGCTTTCTAACATTTACGAGATATTTTCATATTGGAAAATTTTAATTTCCTAATTGTTTTCAAAAGTAATGAAATCAATAAACGCGTGTTTAGACATTTGGAGGGTTCAGTTTCATTTCAAGGCATATAATATAAATATCACAATAAAAGGAGTCATACATCTGTTTTTTACTTCACTTAAAAAACACGCTATACATGCATTTAATCACTGAAGTGACAAGATTAATTTTCTTTCTTATACGTATTCGTTTAGATAGTAATTTTAATTTCTTTTAATACATATTTTGCGTGCACAAATCGATTTAGATTTTGATATAACAAGACTATTTTAAAGGGTTTTTTTTTTCGGAGTTAAATAGATCTTTCTCTATACATAGCTGTCATTTTTTCTTTAAAAATTTAAGATAGGAGTGTGTAACTAACTTTAATTATCAATACGAAATTTAGTTTACTACAAAGATATTGATAGCTGAAAACCTCATATTACATTCGTAAAAATGTTAGAAATGTTAAGGAAAGTAAATAGGTTTTTTTAAAATATACAAAATCTGTAGAATGTAATGTGTGAAAAAAAATTCTGATTATTTTGATTAAAACCACAATTAAGCAATAATATTTCTAAGACTCGAGTAACAAACACAGTGTTATTATTACAACCCTAGAAACCATGACATGATTATTATTCAGAATGCTTCTAGTAAAATAACAGAAAGATTTGAAATACTGATAGATTTACCAGTGTGTGGCACAGAGGTACAACGAATACAAATACAAAATGTGGTTTTTCAAAACGGTATTAACCTATTTGAGGCACGACTGCCGCAAGAATTTTAAAAAATCACACGATCAATAAAATCTATAGAAAAAAAACTAAATATGTTTGTGTTAAAATTCAATATTTTTTTTAATTATCCAGACAGCGTTTAGAAAGATATTCTAAAACTTTTGATCGATATTTTAGTCATAACTCTTAAAGCTAAACTATATTTAGGGTAATAATGCAAAGCGCAATGCGTAGTTTAATGATAATTTATTTTTATTCGATTTCTGTTGCTTTCAGTATGCAGATTTACGACTGTTGACTTCGAGTTTTAATGTTTAATATCAAATTCTGATACGTTAATGATGTTTATCAATCTCTATGTAATTTACTCTGCACCGTTATCAAATCTCTTTCTCGTGTTATCTCCTTAAACGTAGATCAATAACTTGAAAACAGCACTTCTGCATCGAGATTTCAATGATTACACGAACTACGTAATCAATATCCTTTAAAAGGAGAATTTGCGGAAACTTGCTTTGGAATTAGACCAAATAAATCGCTCCATTCCATCAACTCTTATAATGCGGAAAACGGAGAACGTTGCGTTTGTATAGAAGGAAAAAACTATTTTCTATGAAAAGCCTTTTTTACCTGGCAATTTCAGGGTTTAGAATCGTATGAATAATAAATCCATTTTTCTTACGCTTCGCTTGTATTTCAGATAAAAGTGCAATCTGAGTTAAAAATTTAACATTTTTGTATCAAATAAAATTTAAATGAAGAAGCTATATATCAGTTTTATCCTCAGAACAATATCTTTCATATAACGTTTCTCTGTGTTAAAATTTTGCTTTTGGTTTTGAAAACTCTAAATTGGTGGCCAAGATTTACCATTTATATATTTCTTCAAAAATAACAATGATATTAATTATTTTAGATGATATTTCCTCCTTCCATTTTGTTTATATTATAACTTCCCCCTCAGGCGGTCGACGCAGGTTGAATCAGTGAAGCTACTAACTAGGATCGGTATTTAGGCAGACTCGACCACGGTGGTATAAAATCAGTCTTCACAAGACTATTATTCGGTGGTAGGCAGGGACCATATAGTCCGCTCCTTGGTTATGGAGGAGCAATATGGTTCGATACAGTGTAAGATTCCTATCTTTTAAGTTGCAGCTAAAGTTGAAGAACCTTAAGAACTGATAAGCGAATAATCGCTTTAGTTCGGTAGACAGGGAACAGATACTCAAGAAGGCTTAAATGCCCTTTATTATTCCAAATAAAGTTCACATAAGACTCCTTCTTGGAGTTTACAATAACGCCTCCATTCGGGCTTGAACTCAGGAAACTAAGAAATGAAACTTAACTAATCTTAACTAAAAAGATATAGCGGAAGCTATCAAGATTCTAACAGAGTTGCCCCTTAACACTAACTAACGGCGAAGCTATCAAGGGCCAGTAAAAGTACGTCCGCTAAAATTACGGCTGAGCGTAAAAATAGCTTTAGACAGAGTATAGCCAAAAGTCTAACGCGCGCTGCATAGAATCTCTGGCTCTCTCACGAAGTCAGTAGAACTTCACAGTTAAATACTCTTCTCCTCTTTTGCGTTTGACAGCGATACTGAAAATACGTTCTGGCCGGAAGTTGTACGCTGAAATTCAAAGAGACAAAAAAGTAACCTTTAACTAAAAATTAACTGTTAGGATAAATTAAGATAAAGCTTACAACAGAATAGTGAACTTTGGTGTTTCGTTTCCGTTGGTCCCCACGTGAGGACTCTCTGTTTCAAATTGGTGGTCCGGTTGCGATCTTCCACCACAGACTTCATTTTGCAAGCAGAAATGGCCTTGACCGTGTCACCCTGCAAAGTAATGGTAGCCTTCCTCCTTGTGGGACATTTTACCCTACGACTTCGTTCTTCCCGTTCCCTCGGGTGTGACGCGCTGATTGCGCCCCTTTGGTTTACCATTGGCGGTGTATGGGTATTCGCCTGGGTATGGATCCACCTTCCAGCGTCACGTAACATCGCGATAGACTAAATAAATTCATTTTAGTAATTGAATTAATCAAATTTTATGTTATGTTAGTTGTCTATAAAACTTTAAAACGCTATTGCATCTTTATATCAAATTTCGTATGATTATAAGAAATATATAATTTAACAATAATAAGAACAAAATTTCCTTTTTAATTATAAAGGAATAAAATAGTACATTTCCAAAAAAAAATAAAACTCATACTATATTAAAAATAAATGGAGAATGTAAAGAATTTTCTCCTTCTATACTGCGTGCCTTAATGAAGTAGTTGGAAAGCTTCTCTGGATAGTCTCGGTTCGGAGATCAAATCCAGGCGAGATGTAGCTTATTTTTGTGTTCCCTGCTCTAAAAGAAACCTAAAAAAAGTTGATGATCTCTCTCATTTAGGATCTTGACTGAAATATAAATATATTTTGCCGAACGTTCCTGTCAGACAGCGAAAAATAATTTTATAGCTGTAAATATATCTTTCGATAAGAAGAATTTTTGACTGCTCTTTTCATGTGTGGTTTTCTAAAGCTTTATTATTGCGGTATCGAATTTTAGAATCTATAAGGCAAAAGCGATTGCCAATTGCCATCTTTCAATTATTTGTCAAAATATATATCCCTTATTAGCATATTATTATTTGATGTACTGACTAACACAGATATCTAATTAAATAAAAATAAACTTGAATTAATTTAATTTCAAACGCGGGCAAGAAAGCACGTCCAGCTATTCAACAAGTCTTTTCGCTTATTCACGATGTCAAGGCCACGAAAACAAGCGAAATACAAAATTAGGATAACCATTACCAAATTCTTGCAGAGAGAGAAAAAGTTAAATTAGGTAAATTAAGGATATAAATATAAAATGAACTCTTACTGGCAAGACTAAATCCTAGGAAAGGTATGTCGCCTTAAATAAATCAGTAAAAGAGTTTTCTTACATAATTATATATCACAATGTGCGTTTGCTTCCTACAAGCTTAAGTAACTATTACTTTGGAATCATCTAAATTTGAACAGTCTTTTGGACTCAAATATAAAAAAACACTGAAAAGACGAGTCATATTATGCTGTATGTCCCCTTAAACAGATATTTTCTTCGAATACCTTTTTCTACCATCTCATTTTTCTTATTAGAAAGCCATCTTATACAAAGGCTGTTCACACATTTTTAGACGACTTTCGTTGCATTTAATGAAATATTTTGCCTAAACCTTTTAGCCATTAAATGTTCTGTTTGATAATCCTTATTCTTCACTATCTTTCCTACCGTAATTTCCAAGGCAATAAAGCATTTTGTAGTATTGGAAGAGGTATATCTCATTCCTCTTGAACAACTTTCCAAAGTCCAAGGAACGTTGTAGGTAGACGTCTGGACAATCCGCTTTTTAAAAATCCAAAAGCGCAGAAATCCATGGGTTATACAACAGAATTTTTAGGAATATGAATGAAGGGTATGGCCTAGATACCCGTTTCTTGTTCCATTGTTTTCAGGAAATTAACAGTGGATTTTTGACATGTGCCAGCTTGCTTGGTCTTCGTGCAGTTATACTTTGTTTATAGATGACACGGAATATTTTAATGATATTTGAACTGTCCTTTGACTTGGCGGATTTTCTTTTAACTTTAAATATCTTAGCTTTGCAACTTTCGAAATATTCCGTTTTTCCTTCGATATGTATTTGGAACAATTAACTTTGTTTTCCTTTCTTGTTGACAATATTATTTAGCTTATGTTTAGAGATCGAAAAACCGTGGCTTTCATGGAGTTCTTTAATAACCAGATGCGAATACTTTTCTTTGGAAAGAGTAGAAACATAGCCTTCCATCCATTGCTTTTTCAAAGATGAATGAAAACAAAATTTTTAAGTAGTAGACGATACATTATACTGTTTTGTCTTGTCAGCCTCTTGGTTGGGAAGGAACAATATGGTTTGATATAGAATGGTGGACCTCTGGTGTTTCAATTTTGTTGGGCCACACGTGGGGACTCTTCGTTTCAAACTTGTGGTCTGGTTGTTACCGATTGGGGCCCGGTTATTGCGATCTTCCGCCACAGACTTCATTTTGCAAGCAGAAGTGCCCTTGACGCTCGTGGACCGTGTCACCCTGCAAAGTAGTGGTAGCCTTTATTGTTGTGGACCGTGTTACCCTACGACTTCGCTCTTCACGTCCCCTTTAATTATAAAGAAATAAGATTAATTTAAAAATAGCTGTAAATATATCTTTCGATAAGAAGTATTCTTGGCTGCACTTTCCATGAGTGGATTTGCAAAGCTTTATTACTGCTGTATCGAGTTTTAGAATCTATAAGACAAAAGCGATTGTCAATTGCCATCTTTCCATTATTTGTCAGAATACGTATAAAAGTTTTTACAGCAAAGCAAAGTCGCCTAAAAATGTACAAACAGCCTTTGTATATTCTAGAGAAGTAGAATTACGGTGGGAAATATGACAATGTCCGGAATTCTGGATTTTATTTACGTACATTGTTGCATTCAAAATTCTAGATGTAACACTGAATGAGGTTAGATTAAAATAAAATCTGTATGAAGAATCTAACCTTAGTTTTATGTGCATTGTATTTTTTTTCCTACCATGATCGGAACAAGTATCGCTATTGTGAACATATATAACTTCTTATTTTCATATTAGCATTTTTCACATACTATATCCTCACAATTCAGCCAAAAACATTTTCAAATCTCTAGCGTCTTCTACTTCTTTTCTCCAATGACAAGATCACGAAAAAAGACGTTCGGTATCTTTCGTTACGTTTTCATAATATTCCCAACAACCACCGATGAAGTTAAAGAATGCAACCCGACTCCAAGTTCTCGATTGTTTACTCAAAGTAAAGCCCAAATTTAAATATTCTCTGAAATTGGAACAAGAAATCGAAAGAGGAGCGCGGAAACCGAATACATTTTCTTTCAGGACTTAGTGTTTTTTGGGGTTTTTTTTAAACTTATCTATCACATACTTGGAAGTAGAGGTAAATCTCGTAATCGAAAAAAATTCAATCTCCTTTTTCTGAAGAAAAAAACATAATATTTTAAAATTTCTAGTGTCAAAAAAATCCATTTTGCCTCTCCAGGTTTCTTTGAATTTCCCAGATAGTACCTCTTTATATACATTGGCATAAAAATGCGAAATTTCGAATATACGATATAATCTAAAGAACTCATAGAAGAAAAAAAAGAAGTCCTGTCTTTCCTAGAAAGAACAAATACAGTGAAATTTTAAAGTGTATTCGCTAGAATCATCACATAAATGTATTTTCAAATTCTTGAGGGAGTTGATATTTAAGGAATTAAAATGAACTTTATGATTGCTTAGAAAATACTTTTTATTTGTTAGAGAAGCACTGAATTTTTTCCCTAATTTGTTATAAAAAATAGAAACATAAACTCCATAAATAAAATAAAAGAATTTATAAAGTAAGTTTTCGAGATGAAAATAGGTATTTTGTACAATGAACAATTGCTTCCCTTAGGAAAACCGAATACCTTTCTTATCTACTAGATGTTTTTCAAAATTATATTCGTCATTTCCTGTAACACGTTTAAACGGGGTTATTATATTACCGGAAGTTTCTCTGACGTTCAGGAGGAATGCTATAATTTATTACTTATTCAAAATTTGATAAATGTATGACGCTATACCCATATAATGTTAAGGTATTCCTAAAGTTTAACATTTTATGGATTTGGGAATGGTGATTAAGAGACCTACCCCCATATGGGGCAGTAACACCTGTTAATGTGAACTGTCCTTAAAATCTTTTCACTGTAAATAATTAATGTCTATTTTATTATTTATTTAGCCGTAAATAACTAACGTTTATGATACACCAAACGTCATCACGCATCTATACTACTATATTGCCAATACTGCGCTGCTACAGGTAAGATATTGTCGAAGTTTTCAATAGCAAGTTTAATGTAATGCTGCTATAAAGTATTCCTTTATGACCTTGTCTGCATTTTCTAACAATAGCATGAAGATTGTATCGTTATCAGCTACAACAGGATCTTTTCTGTATACGAAATGAATTGCTCAAACATATGGAGGAAACGTTATTAAATCGGTAAAAACCTTACCTCCTTGAATTAATAACTATCGTATGGGTTGAGCCAATATCTCAAAGGGAATGGGGTTTTGGTGTGTTTGCAAATCCAACTAAGTATCTTCGAAAATAATAATGCACCCATGCCATGCGTATAATGGCACCCTGCGTGCCGAGTGCCATTATACGCAGAGTATAAAACTCTGTTAATTTTAACTCAGTTGAATACTTCTCGAAGGCTATGAACTGCATGTGAAATAAACTCCTATTTCCAGTATTGAATTATAGACAACAATTAAAGGAATTTGATATGAGATAACCACGAAAATATGCAGATATCTAGTGAAGCTGATCGTGACTGAGTGCTACGCTTTGAACAAAGCATTAAGGAATGAGGAAATTTAAATATGTTTAGTATTATGCAGAGTATTAATTCAAAATGATTAAGTATTGGGAAGAAAATATCATAAATGCATATTACGTTTAGATATAAATAAAGTTAATCGTAACTCAAATTATTAATATTGAATCAGAATGAAATATTATCAGTTCAAGAAATTTGTTTCCAACCAACATAAGTTCGGTTTAATGAAAATAAAATCAGCAGTAACAGCACTGTAAAATTTGCATTTAAATGAAGTGCTAAAATTTCTAAATCTACAGTTAACTATTCGAATGCAAGACTGGCAATTGTTCAATATTTGGATACCTTGGTCATTGGATCTTAAATGGGAAATCAGTAAAGTAGCTGTATCATCCCACAAGGTCCTAGATTGATGCAAATATCTGTCTTTTTAGTCCAAAGGGATTTGAATCCCGAAGGACTATTAGTTTCGTTTTGGCATTTTGCGTCGGACTCATAAATGTCGGTTCACTTTTCAAACTGTTGCCACAAAGTGTTAGAGTCCTGCATTATATTTGAAGAAATTAAATAATGAAAAATCTGCATAAATGTATGTATATTTCTCGTATTGTGATAAAACAACGGTACATAGAGTCATCGAATTTTGAATAACGTAATCCTCCAACGAATATGAGCATGTGGAAGACCAAATTTGAAATTTGAAATTTGTTTTATGATCGATTTCCTATTTTTTAAAACTTTGACGAATTTTTGATTAACAAACTCAAGGATTTCAAAGCGAGCAATGGCAACGTTGTGCAGAAAAAACATTTTTATCTCCAGCGCGTGAGTCTCTGTATCGGAAATTCTAAAGATATGCTCGTTTTAAAACTATTTTGCGATATTGCTGTTGCACTGGATCTTATGGGTTAAGTGCGAGGAACATGATATTTAATAAAGAAAGGTAACACACAAAATGTTAAAAAACGCCCCTTTGGACGTAATTTAAAATCTGAAACATTTCAGATTTTTTTTTTTTTTAACACATCTTTTCATTTCTATATGATAACCCCTAATCTAAAATGCAAATGATGTTGAAGTTATGTTAGATAACATATGCAGATTATATTAGAAGGTATTGCTCCTACCTTCTTAGTATGCCTTCGTAGTGTAGTGGTCAACACGCTCGACCCGTATTCGAGAGATCCGTGGTTCTAATTCCCTGCGAAGGCGTTGCCCATTTTTCATCTCCTCTGCTTCCAAAAAAACCTAATGTCTCTACAATATGATGTCTCTTATTCTTGTTGTAATGCCTATTAAGCCAAAAATTAATTGATCTAGGATTTCTTTACTTATAACGGTAGGTCCACAGAAAATTCTGCGTAAGTGAACTCCGAATTTTGACCATTCTTTCCTACAGTTTCCGAAATAAACAATATATTTTTTAATTATTTTGTATATGTTTTTAAATTATATATATATATATATATATTTAATTTCATTCCTAGATATGTTTCTCTTCGATGCTGTTGCTTCAAGAATATAGAAATATCGTATTCTAATAAGGATTAATTTAAAGCAAAAGAAAATGTTATGTTTGCTAATACGTATCATAAATAATATTGTAAGGTTACAGCAGATAATGCTTGGTTTCAACAAAGTGAAAAAATCTTGTGCATATTTCAATTAATTTTCATTACTGAGGAAACGATTTTCAAAAATAGTTTTCATGATTGTTTTCCATTTACGTCTGGGCGATCCCTGTAACAAATAGCTATATAAAGTCATTAAATAATGTTAATTCAGCAAATAATATAAATTAAGAAAGGCTGCAAATCAGAAAGCAGCACAGAAATTGCCATTAAATAACATTGATTAAGCATATCATAAAAATTAACAAAGGCACAGAAACTGCATTTCATTATGGGTCACTATTTAGGTTTTCTACCTGAAATTAAAATTTCGTTAGAAAATATTTTGTAGAAAAACAAGTCTTATGTACAGAGCAATCAATCAGCTCCAGTTAAGCCAAAATAAATGAATAGCATACTGTAGGAATGTAAGCCCTTCTATAAACACATATCTTAAAATAGACTTTTAATAACAGATTGCTCGCTCTGAAAGTTTTGTTCAGAAAATTAGAGTTTTATTGCTGATAAGCATGACATCTACTGTTTATTACATGGCAGAGTAGAAATTCTACTGGATTTAAAATTCTGCTTGCCAGAAATTGCTAGAAGTATAGAATCAGTTTCTGTTGATCGTAAGACTTTGGTAAGAATGCCTCTACCATAAAAAATCAGTAATTTTCGTCACCCTCACTTAATTTCATGGGACAAAAGCAAATGAATTGAATAAAACCATTTGTATTCGACTGAAGATGAATGGCAGTCCGTGAGAAGAGAAGATTAGATTTTCCTGAAAGGGAAACCTGAAAAATCAAATGTGGCCTCACCGAAATTCAAATCACAGATGTTTCCAATTACCAACTATATGTGCTAAGCACTTATGAGAATATGCAAGGAAGAATACAAAAATTCCTTATATTTTACTCCAATGAAAAGCAGACTTAATGGATCAAATCTAAATAATATCGAGTTATTGTCCAAGCTGTACCTCTGCAAAGTGCTCCCATCATATTTTAGTTCGATTCCAAGAGAACATGACTGGTTTTGGTCGTATTCCTCATGGAGTGTGAAAACGTAAGCCAGTATCTCTTACGACGAAGCCGTATAAAAGTGAGACTATCTCCTAGTGTAATATGGCTGCTATAATGAATAGCTTGATCTGTGCGTACTTATTTACGCATGCGAAAATGCTTCAAAAGGTATTCATTTAATTATTAAATTTATAAATAAGTATCCTTATGAAGAATTTTAGAAATTTTTCTGAGGCAATGAATACTCTAAATCGGCTAGTCTGTGGCATTGCGGATATCTTACCTACTTTCAATGGCTTTCAGTCATTTTATTCCTAAGATGCATTTTAATTAACCCGTTATTTTAGCGTTAATTCTTTTTTATAATTTCTGTTTCTTTCATCAGCCTCACCAAAATGTAAATTAGATGAAGTTTAAATTTAGAGATAGAACTTGGCAACACACCGAGAAAGCTGTTATCTAACGAAACGTCTATCTGATGGCTGAACTGTTTTCGGTGGATGTTTTCTGATATTTGGTAGCATTTATGAATAGAGGTCCCAAATATAGGGAACTGAATTGCATAGATGTGAAATCTATTTATTGTATTATAAATATTTAAGAAATTTTGCTTCTAAAACCCTGCTAGAAACATTGGATATTCATGATGAATTTTCATTTTGCGTGCAAGTGGTAGTATATTTAAACTTTCAGTTTAATTCTAGCTATTGACCATTGCTCTTAGAAAGCATTATAGTATTAACAAGCGAAGCCAATAAGTAATCCGTAGCACAGGCGAGTTAAAGAATGAATAGTCTAGAAAAGCAAATTAGATGCAGTTTTCTACACTTATGGATAAGATACTACAACTAGTTTTCTGAAGATACTTGAATTCCTTGTACGAAATGTCTTTTATCATCCTAAAATTAACAATGTAGTTTTATATTAATTCTATTAATTTTCTTCTAATTTGTAGAAACCAGCATATATATATTATCCATAAATTATTTAGATGATAATTTTGTCACCGAAAGTTTTTCCGAACATATTTGATAATTTTATTGAAGGGTTTATTATTATCGCATAATCTGCATTTAAGGGAATAAAACCAAATTATCTTGGATAATTTTTCAAACGATATAACCACAAAAGCATAAATAAAGCTCACCTGCTTATATGTTCCTTAACGATATAATTAATCTCGTTTTGAAAACATACGTGCAATATATTTGGAATGTGTAAGTAAAGCAGAATCTTTTGTGATTTAGCAAGATAATTATAACCAAAGATGACGCATTTTGTAACATTAGAACCTTTCATACAAATTAATTGTTGTTTCTAGTTACGCTCTTAAGGAATGGTTCTTTATAACTGCGCACTAAGTTAGATAGAAGCATATTAAACATTAACCCACTGTTAAGATCAGATTTGTTAACTTCCATTCATACACTTAACTGAATGTCATTACAGGAAATGCATCTCTCTTAAAACTTGCACAGTCTTTAAATAATTCATGCGCTTTATTAACAGAAAAATAAGAAGCGTGTGACTTCACAGAATTGCCTTAATTCCGAAATAACACAGTATCAACACAAGCGGGAAAAGCAATAAGAGCTTCCTCCTCCTTAATTAAGATGCGGCACGAAACCTCCTCTTTCCTTAATTACCTTGTCCAACAAACGGTAAGTAAGGTAACACGCCATTAGCACGCTATTGAAAGATCATGGTTAGAGCTTTTACAGGAAAGGCTTTGAATAATTTCGAAAGTAAAGAGATTTTAGGGCAATAATATGTATATAGATACAATGCAGGCATTTACGCGATGTAATGTTGCTGATAATTCATCGGATTATATAGTAAACTACAACAGATATTCTCCATATAAAAAAGCATTATTCGAACAAGTTTACAAGTTAGAAAAATTACCTAATTATATTATTTAATATGAACGTGGTACCAAAAGTTAGAATCAGTTGATAGTATAGATATCTTATAGTGTTATTAAAAATATTGTTTGCTCTTCAAATAAAACTTTCTCATTAGAATATTAAACACTTTATCATTTTAATAAAGCATTCTATTAAAAAATAATAAAACAAAGTGAATTTTTGAAATACTTTTATATTTCGTTAAATTTGTTTTCGCATATACATATATATACAAGCTATTTCAAAGCTTATATATATATATATAAGCTTTGAAATAGCTTGTTTGACTTCCAAATACTTGTTGACATAATCCCCATATCAAGGGTTCTGTAGCTGCATGAGAAGCAAGTAATAATTGATAATTAATGCTGCAATTGATAAATAGCTGAAGGTCAGTGAGACTGCATTCGTTAGAAATAAAAATCTGATGTGAACATGACATGACTTCCTTGCATGGCCTAAATTATGCACATTTTTGCTGCATTTCATTTAAACTTATTTAAATTATGCCCATTTTTGCTAAATGCTTATTTAAGTTATGCACATTTTTGCATTTAAATTATGCACATTTTTGCTGGATTCCATTTAAACTTATTTTCACGAACTTTCTTTTCATTCAATCAATTCAGTTCTCACTTCACGGCAAGGAAAAAAGGATAGAGCAGACTAAAGGGTACCCCTTATATTATCGCGAAGTTGTTGTTTCATTTATCCGCAAGTTGCTGTTTCATTTACGCGTTGGGCTTAGCGGAACTTAAACAACTTTTAAATTGTTGATAATTCTACAACTATTGCAAACAGGTTAAGTATAGTCATAAAAGCCTTAGCCGGTTTTTAAGCACAATATAATTCAATCGCTTTTAAAAGCAAAAAAAAATACACAATTTACCAACGTATAAAAATAAATCTGCGTTTATTGCTTTTAAATCGCTTAGTTTTTTAATTAATAGCAGAATAAACTTGAAAAAGAAAATTAAATACGTTACGCTTTGCTGAACGGCAACACTTTTGACTCTTGGAAGATAAAAATACTTTAATTCGGGCAATGGCAACACATTTCTTCTAAATCGCGGATATTGGTTATCAAATTCGAATAGCAAATATATTTTGGTTTGTCGAGTGAGGAGCTATAAAAAGGTTTTGAATCGCTGAGTTTTTAATTAAAAGTTCCTTAAATTGTCACAAGATACGAAATGAATATAGAACAAAGTAGAAATTTGAAATTAAGTCTTCGAAGTTCACGTATTCGGGTGGTAGAATAAGCGGTTTCGAAATCTGGCGGCTCCAGGTGCCGCAATTTTTCCGGAATACGCAAATATACTCACATACATACATACACACAGCTTTTTTATTACTTAATGATTAAAATGAACCTATCCTTTTATGGATTTAAGAAGAGTCCTATAGAGAAACATACAGTGGCTTCCAAAATTGTTCATTCACTTACGAGTTTTAGTGAAATATTGCTTTATTCATTAATAAAAATTAATATTTGAGAATGAGAAATTTTTAATAATATCTCTAGATTTCACTTAGCGAAACTACATTAATTATTTTATAAACATAATATTCACTACGCGGCCAGCCTTCGTCTGGCTTTTAAATGTACCGTAATAATGCTTAAAGAGCCAAACATTAAATGCCAAACATTAAATTTATAACCTGCACAGAATTTTACTCAGAAGCAGAATAGCTTTATCAAAACAAAAATTCAATAAAAATGTATCACATATTAAAAAATAACAATGAAATAAGCAATATCCCTTAACAGGAATATTAATTATCCTAATAAATAAATTAACCAACTTCCCGTTGCAAAATCTTAAGAAATCGAATGGTATAAAAGAAGTTCAGAACTTTGTTTCCTAAAAACCATCATGCAAAACTTTTTATATAATTAAAATTATATACGAGTATAATTAAAACATAATATAAACAAATACAATGAAATAAGCAATAAATTTCCCATTTTCAAGAGCAAACAGTCAGCAGTCCAGTATCCAAAGTAATCAATAAAAAACTGTTGCCAAAACCCCGTTTCTAAAAGAATGAAACTATCATCAGAAAGCAATAACCAATCAAAATTGTGCTTTGTGGATGACATAATTCAAAATATACAAACTTCTTTGCCATTAGAAGAGAGGGAGAGAAAGAAAAAATAGGAATTAATTTCTGTTATGCCTCGCGATACACATGCTCGTCAGAATAAGAAGATTGCGATGTGCGTGTTGCGTGTCTAAAACTCAAAAGATATAAAGCAGCAGGAAATAAACAATATACGTTAATACAAATATTAATTATCGTAACAAATAAGTTAACCAACTTCCCGTTGCAAAACGAAATCATGCTAAACTTTTCAGTATCTTAAAAACAGTTAGCAATAAGAAATAAATATTTTATCTCAATTTTCAACAGTCAGCAGTCCAGTATACAAAGCATTGAAGGAAAAACTGTTGCCAAAACCGCATTCCTGAAACTATTCAAAATGATGCGATTTCATCAAAAAACGTAAAATAAAAAAAATCTGATTCGAATTTTGAAAAAATCGCTTCGATGTGCACTGGCTCTTGTCTAGATGCACCTATGTAGCAAATTTCGTAGACCTGGGTCTGTTAGCTTACGCGCAGCACGAACGAAAGACACACACACAGACAGACTCTTTCTTTTATTATATGTAAAGATTGAATTTTTTTCGGCGGGTAGAAATTCAATAATCAAAAAAGTAACAAAAACGTTATCTCACAAAAAAAAAAAAAAAAATCTCCGTACACTTTAAAGAAATCTGTACACATTGCTAAATATTGCAATATTTTCTGGAAGTCAGTATTTTGTAGGATATTCTGCAACTTTTATGAGAGTTATGAGACGTCTAATCATAGAGTTCACCAGTTGTTTTTTCGGGGCGGGGGTACTTGATTACCTAATCTGCAGCAATGCTCCGCCATTCTTCCATCATTACTGTTTTTAGGTCGGTTTCAGCTTTTATATTGTATCTGCTTATTCTAACCTCTAATTCTCTCCAAATGTCTTCTATCGAGTTTAAATTTAAAAAATAAAGTTGAAGGCTGTGTGCCTAGGATCGTTACCCTGATAAACGAGTAATATACAAAAAATTTATTTAATGTAAATTCCTACTTAGGTCAACAAAGAAAAATTCTAAAAATACAAAAAAAAAATTAATAGAAAAAACATATTTTAAATAAAAAAATTTTTTAATTTTTAATATGTGAAAAAACTGTATTACCGTCGAATATCATCCACTATAAGTTTAAAAATATGTATTTGAACTTGAGTGGATGAATAAGAAGTATTTTATTAACGATCAAAAATTTGAACAAGATAGACACAAAGTATGAGCTAATAAGATATAGACAGAGTATGAGCTAATAGTAAGAATTTCAAATAAAATTGTTTCCAGTAAAGGAATTTTGGGGGGATAATTTTAAATTATCTTTTGAAATATTTAAATAAAGAGCATGGTTCATTATGCCGTTAATAAGTACTTGATTACCTAATTCTGATGCTAACATGCACCCCCGCACAACGATACCTTCACCGCTCTACTTTTCTGTTCTAACCAAGGTCATGGGATTACGTTCCTCATTTTTTTCTCCTCTTTACAATTATTTGACCATTGGAACCAAAAATATTAAATTTGCTTTCGTCTGAAAATAGACATAGTTTCAATGCGCTTCAGGCTTATTTACCATCAGTTTTGCGAAGTAAAGCCTAAGCTTTCTATTTTTTGCTCTTACCAAAAAATTTTCTTTTAACATAGCGCCCATATAATCTAGCTGATATGAGCACTAGGCGAACAGTTAGAGGTGAAATTGATGAAAATTATTTTTCAGTAAATTCTATAGAAATCTTTGCAGCACTCAAAGATGGAGTTTTCGCAGACTTTCTAACTATAAATCATTGATCATGTTGAGTTAACTTTGTCAGACGACAGCTTCTTATTTTATTTTTGATCCAATTTTCTTCTTTAAAGCGTTTATCACATATTGCACGGTCGAATTTGCTAATTTAGCGATATGCCAGATCTATTTTCCACTCATATAATGAACAATGATCAGTTTTTGAATGCAAAAATTAAAAAGGTGGCAGACGATAATTTTATTTATGAAATTTGGCGAAAATGTTTCGGTGTACGATTACTTTTCTGCTTTGTTTTTTTTAGACCAAAGGGACTTTGTAACTGAAGAACTATTGTTTTCGTTTTGCGATTTTGCGTTGAATCACTCTGAATGTCCGTTTCACTTTTCAAACTGTTGCCACCAAATATTATCGCCCTGTATTATATTTGAAGAAATTAAATAATAATGCGAAGAAATTAATAATAACTTAAGGCGGGAGAATACCTTATAAAGTTTAAACGTACCCTTTAGATTTTACTTTTGCCTTTTAACAAAATCCTTTCCGATTTTGTTTTCTTTTACTCAACTTTATGCATGTTTAACAAGCATAAAAAATCTGATGTGTACACCACATGACTTCCTTATACGGAATATTAAATTATACGCATTTTTGCTGCATTTCATTTAAACTTATTTTCTCGAATTTCATTAGAAATATATTTCTCATTCATTTAATTCAGCTCTCACTTCGCGGCAAAGCAAAGACACATAAAACCTCAAAATATCTTTACTAAAAATTGAAAAATATAGAAAAATATAAAACACTAAATACAATTAAAGTAATAAGAAAATATAAAAAATTTAATTTTTTATATTACGCCAAAAGAGGCCTTTTTTTTTAACGTTTCATGTGTTACCTTAATTTATAAAATATCATGTTCTCCGGACTTAAACCATAAAATTCATTTCAACAACAATATCATAAATAATATTATATCATACATTCACAGAATATCCCATACATAGACATATTAGGCAAATATCATCCAAGGATGATTAATCGGGTAATCCGGGGAAAAATAAACGCTGAGTTTCTTAAACATTTTCAGTCGCGACCCCTTTTTATCACTGAGATTTTTTCGCGACCCCGAGGACCCCATAATATTTACAAAAATTTTGTAGCACCCCATAAGTATTGCGCAAATCCGACAAACGCGTGAGTGAAACTGTCAGTTTTTTCACTTGTACTGTAATATATTATTGCAGTTTTAGGTCATTAACTTTAATTTCTAATTTTAAGACATAGAACAATGTGAAAATTTTAAATAAGTAACAGACGAAATGACAGCGTCACGTGCAAAGCAAGGAAAATGAACGTTTACATATTATAAAAAGAATGCGTCGAAACGTTTTCGTTTTTTTTCTTTGTCTGTATTGTCTTTTCTTTATCTGTTTTCAGATACATTGTGTAAAAATATTTAGTAATTGTAAAATTATTATAATAAGTTAAAGAAATATCAAAACTGCTAAAACTTCTGGCCACACCTTGCTGGAGGTCCCGAGACCCCCTTGGGATCGCGACCCACATTTTCAGAAACCGTGGAATAAAGAATAAACTAACACAGTAATCAAAAAATATCCGTTACGTTCCGAATTCTAAATATTTGTTTACATAAACATTTATCGCAAGGCCTTCCGGGAAAAAGATATCAGATCAGACGCTTGCAAACGCATAATCGCCAGATATTACATGATCATTCTATTTTCAACAGTTTCAAACGTGAATCGACGCAAAATTCCAAAACGAAATTAATAGCCCTTCTGGCCATTATTGTCACTTGGGCTAACAATTTTTAAATTAAAATTAGAGTTTCTACGCAAAAACAAACAACGAGCAAGAAAGAAGATTTTTCTGTGTAAAAAACTAAAAGTTTGCTTTTGGTCCCACTCCGCAAAACGACACTGAAGGTGCAGAAAGACAAAATTCGCAATTCTGCTAAGTTTAAAATGTGAACAAATATGGCCCTTATGGTAAAAATAAAATAGGCTTAGCTACACTTAATCAACTTTTAAATTGTTGATAATTCTACGACTATTTCATGCAGATTACCTAAAGGCATAGAAACCTTAACTGGAAGATAAGAACAACATAATTCAATAATTTTTAGAGTAAAAAATGCACAATTTACCATCATATAAGAATAAAAAAAAATTGAGCTCACTGAGTAACAGAGTGGGCATATATATATACTTTTAAAAAGGCCAATTGCAAAAAAAAGGATGGTGCACAACTACATGTTATGCCAGTCCTATATGCTTTCAACGTTCTGATGCTATTGAGTTACGCTAGATCCATACATACATACGTGCATACGTGCACACGTAAGTACAGACGCCACGAAAAATTCTCTTCTAAATCCATTTTAAATCAGTTTTATAATTCGTTTGAAGGAAGAAAGAGACCTTTATTCTGTCCTGACGTACAGATGTTACGCAAAAATATCTTTAAATTGCATTCGATAGGGGTCAAAATGGATATTTTCGTTCAAATATGATACCCGGAATTTTTCGTAATTACAATACTTCCTTCGTACAAGGAAGTAAAAAGAGAAGCAACGCATTTAAATGTGTAGCAGTTAAAAGAGGTCTGTAGTCCTTTGAGCCTTATTGCGTAGTTACTTATTTCATTGTAGCAGTCCAGTTATTGGAAGTGAATTTAAGTGCGCAGATATAATTTTTTTTCTCGAAAAGAATTCGATTTTACCCTTTCAAAGTTAAACCCTGAAAGGTACTGTTAAACTGCAAATAATCTTTACGTTTACGATATTGTAAATGAACTGTACCCAATTTCAAACAGAACTCGGTCACCCCATAAATAATGCGGTTTTTTTTTTTTATATTTCTTTGATTTTTCAAAATCAAGAAAAACAAAGCTTTATACTAAAATATACTCGTCTTCATCCTCTACTAATTCTTAATAGTTACGACGGGACTAGCCACCCAACCGGAAGAGTGAGTAGTGATACTGACTGCCTTATCGAAGACCCCGGGTTCGAATCCCGGAGAAAGCATGGATGTTTGTAAATGTTATCTGTGTGGCATGGTAGCACTCTAAGTTCAGCGGCGAAACGAAAGTTGTCTCGAGAAGCTCATGGCAGAGGAAGAGGATAAGAAGCCCCTCGGACGCGTAGCCCCCCCCCCCGGGTTGCTCTCTCTCAAAATCGGGAGCAGAACTAAGCTAATGTCGGGTTGTTACCTATGTGGTACTCAAGGCGCTTCCCAACGACAGGTGTATATGACTCCTTGCCAAGATGAATGTCATTGGCTTCTGCTGACCTTTTTCAGACCAGTGAGATTGGTAACAACAACAACAGCAACGGTGGAACTTTTCTCCACCAGGGTTTGCAAGGTATCTTCGTCGAGCTCTATACATCTTCCAGGAAGAGGCTTGTCTTCTAGGCTGAAGATCGGAATTTCTGAAACGACCGCTAACAATGGCTTACGCTTATTGTTCGATCCCCATATACTGTTATTCTTATTTATGAGTAATTGAAGTCATAAAACTAAATACACTGACTACCAATAAGTATTTGGACACCTATGCAAATGACGATATCTGCGGTCCTAAAGTACGTCACGGACTCCGCTGGTATATATCGTGTAGGAAACAGCATCGGCTTTAGTCGCATGCAAGATGCCTCGCAGTTCGGAGCTCTCTGATTTCGAGAAAGGTATAATTATCGGGTATCGCAAATGTGGCCGATCCTTAAGGGACATATCTAGCGATCTGAAGTACCCAAAATCGACAGTGGCCTATGTGATTGAGAAGTGGAAGTTGAGCGGTGATTGCCGGAATGTGCCCCGAGTCGGCAGACCAACGAAACTGGGAGATAGAGACCGACGAGTGCTGTCCAAAGAAATTTGGAAGAACCACACCCAACCGATGGCCCTCGTCCGCGAGGAGTTTCAACAGGCATCCGGGAGTATTGTTTCAATGAATACCATCCGTAAGGAAGCACATCTGCTTGGTTTTCATGATCGTGCTGCTGCCCATAAGCCTTTGATCACAAAGTCCAACCGCGCTGCTCGGTTAATGTGGTGCAAAGCACATCGAAATTGGACCGTAGATCAGTGGAAACGGGTTCTTTGGAGTGACGAATCAAGGTTCACCCTTTACCGTACGGATGGTAGGGTCTGGGTCTGGCGTCTACCTGGAGAACGTCTCCTGCCAGAATGCATTGTGCCAACAGTCAAGTTCGGCGGAAGTGGAATTATGGTCTGGGGGTATTTCTCCTGGTATGGGCTGGGACCCTTGCTCCCCATTCATGGTAAGCTCAACTCCGATGCCTACTGCACTATTTTGGATGACAATGTGCTTCCTACGTTGTGGCAGTTTTACGGGTTGGACCCCAGTTACTTTCAGGACGACAATGCCAGTTGTCATGTTTCGACGTTAACCAAGGCTTGGTATGGTACCAATGGAGTTCATCGAATGGACTGGCTTGCCCAGATTCCAGACCTGAACCCTATCAAGAACCTCTGGGACCAGCTGTATCGCCGAATTCAGGGGTGCACTACCCGTGCGAAATCGGTGAAGGAACTTCTATGTCTTCTCCAAGCCGAGTGGAAGAAAATACCACTAGCTGTCATACAAAGACTTGTGGAAAGTATGCCCCGAAGGGTCCACGCTGTAATTACCTATCGTGGAGGCTCTACCAACTATTGATTTTGAATAAAGTTAGTTTTTCTTTTCTATCACAGGTGTCCAAATACTTATTGGTAGTCAGTGTATATCGAATATGTCTCTTCCAATTAAAGAAATAACTGTTAAAATCGGACTGCGCTGTTCGAAACTAAGAATAAGAACAAGATAAACTTACTACCTGCTTGCACAGAAAGCTGGTTGCGGGTAATTTATCTCATTCTCTTCAGAATAAGTTAAAAAAATCTGCATTATTTATGGGATGACCCAATAAAACGTTTTTCATTATAATGTGATTGTGCGTTGTAAAGCTATAATTGCTGGTGAATTTTTGGTCAATATATCTATATTTAATTTAACAAATATTTCTGAATTCTGTAAAAATGATTAGTCTTAGTAAAGTAATAGTGGTAGCCATAGGAGATGAAGAATAAGATTTTTGCAAAATTTAACAGAAGTAGAATTTCTAGATCGAAAGCTGCACTCAGGGAATCACAGAGATGGCAACTCAAACCCCAGGTAGTAATATTAGATTAACATCGCACCATTGCAAAGATTATTAACCCGAAGACTAATTAAAACGAAGTTCATTGTTCACTTCCTGGCTAAAGTCTACCAAAGATATATTTATTGCCAGAAAGCTACTTCAAAGAGAGGAAGATTAATTCTTACTAATTTTATACTCTTTTTTAAGTCATTCAGCCCGTGCGATGGAAGTTTAAATATTCTTCGGAACTATAAAATGAAAGAATTTTAAATAAGAAAGGAGGATTTTTTACGTTCTCAGTGAAGTCTTTTCAAAATTTTTGGATTGTTACATTACATTACATTACACTGTTACATCGTAATGAAATTAGCTAATATAAATAATCGTAATCCGTAATTTGATTTGAGTTCTAAGTACAAGCTGCAAACGATTTCATGACAGCTAATTTCTTGCAGCGTAGGTAAAGAATGCAAAACTATTCTAGCTTAATAACCAGGAAAGAGCAGGAAACGAAGTTACTTCTAGCATTTAATCGGGTTAAAGTAATCCCATGAATAAACTAACTTCGTCAGAGGAAATCTCCCGGAAAAAATATTACGACATAATCAAAAACCTAATTACTCAGTTCACCCAAATTACATTTCCTGGAGACTATGAAAGTCAATCGATCTGAGAATGTCGACGCATTCACGCAAAATAAAAATAGACCGCTGTCAAAGAATAACGAAAGGAAGGTGAAAAAAAAAAAAATTCATACCTATCGATTTTCACATTAAGCGTTAGGATTTATTTTTAGGAATCGACTGTCCGGCTTAATAAAGATTTAGGGGTTGCGTCCAAGACAGGGTTGCGGTCCTCTTCGTTCAACGAACTGCCCTTCAGATTATGGATACGGTTGAGGTGAAAAATCACGAGTTTAAGCAAAAAAAAAGAAAATATCATTTGGTCTAGAATTTCAAAGCGAAAGTGTCGTAAACGTTTACGTAAATGGATACTCAATATAGAAAGGGGGTATGATTTCCATTGCTCCCTTTAAACTGTGCGCATATGCCCGAGCCTGCCTTTCAAAAATTTAGCCTACAAAGAAAACTAATAAGCCCACAGGCAAAAACGCCACTTATTAAAATAAGAGTATTAATAATAATCACATTGTTATATTACTTTTAAAATAAAACATGTTAAATACATTCGTTATATATTCGTTAATATTTAATACGCGCGCTTGTGCTGTTCCACACAAGAAGAAAAATATGCATAGTGTAATGATATTAATTGATATCACGAATTTAAGGCTATATGGTGGCCAGTGATAAAAATATGCTTATTAAGGTTCTCAAATGTTTTAAAAGCTTGTTCAAAATTATTTCAAGTTACTTAGAAAATCTGAAGATAATTTTAGATAGAGATGGTAAGGTACACCACAAAGGTCGGTATTAGGATCCACCTTGTACAGTACTTTAAGATTGAAACTTGATAATGGAATAAAGCTGCAAGCTTATGAAGACGACTTTGAACTGCTTTCTCCAGATGCTGGCAGACTGGTCATGGAAGAAGAGATAAAATAGCGCTAGAGATATTTTTTTAAGTGAAGTGAAGAAAACAAGTTGGAAATTAGCAAAGATAAAATGTGAAATATTGTATTTTCGAAAAAGGCGACGCTTGCACGCCTACTTATAATTTCATTGAAAAACAACATTATTTTGAGTAAAAAATCTGATGTGTACACCACATGACTTCCTTGTACGGGATATTAAATTACACGAATATTTTTCTTGCATTTAATTTAAACTTATTGGATTCAATTAAATCTACTTCCCCGACAGCGCATAAACCACAATAGAATAAATGCATTCTTTAAAATTCACTCTATTTGTTTACCATAGCGACACTCTGCGCTAGGTTCACTTAACAGTATTATATTTCGTTCATATTATAACTCAGAATGCACAAAATTTATATCATTTAAAGAATTATCTAATCGTTGCCACATGTTCTATTCAAATACTGTAATAAAGCTAGAACGATGTATATAAGAAATTAAGCAAACAAAACAAAAAAGAAACAGTTTTTCACAGACGATTGAGTACTTTTCATTCAATTAATTCAGTTCTCACTTCGCGACAAGGCAACAATACATAAAAAGTCAAAATATCTGTGTTAAAGATTACGAAGTAAATCTCAAACACTTATTTCCTCGAAAAAATTCCACAAAGGATTAAGCATGATTTAATTTGCAATAATAAATGAATGCGTTATGTTTGTTTTTGCGAAGCTAAGTTTCTCTAGATTGGCAACAAATCCACTAGTCTGCTGTTTCAAATGTAAACAATCAATGGCCGTCGTAAAGAAAAGGCTCAGCGGCACTTAAACGACTTTAAAATTGTTGATAGTTCTAAAAATATTGCATACAGATTTACTAAAGGCATACAATCCTTAACCTAAATATAAAAACAACATAATTCAATCATTTTTAAAGCAAAAAATGTACAATTTACAAACATATAAGAGTAAAGAAACTGAGATCACTGAGCCGGGGTAACAGAGTGGATATATGTATAAATATATTTATATACGTTTGGTGCGGCCGATTGCAACCAAAATACGAGGTGCACATCTACATGTTATAGCAATCCTATATACAAAATTTCAACGTTCTGAGGCTACTCGTTTTTGAGTTATGCGAGATACATACGTTAGTAAAGACGCCACGAAAAATTCTCTTCAGAATTCATTTTAAAGCAGTTTTAT
Organism: Stegodyphus dumicola; assembly: GCF_044657685.1. Lineage (NCBI taxonomy): Eukaryota > Metazoa > Arthropoda > Arachnida > Araneae > Eresidae > Stegodyphus > Stegodyphus dumicola. The sequence continues at coordinate 46,969,180 of NC_140776.1, forward strand.
AATTTTTTTGGAGGAAAAGAGTCTTTTATTCTGTCCTTACGTATAGATGTCACGCAAAAACATCGTTAAATTGCATTCGATAGCGGTCAAAATGGATATTTTCGTTGAAATATGCTGGCTGAAACTTTTCGCGATTACAATACTTCCTCTTTACTTTGTACAAGGAAGTAAAAACAATAAAGTATTTCTGGATAACATTGTATGTAAACTTACTCTATACTATATGGTGCTCCTATTTGGTGGATTGAGTAAGAGAAGATTTAAACTCTTGCAAATTCAGACAGTAACTTTGCTATCAGGCACTGGCTGTTATAACAGAGTGTCGATAACAAGCTTGAAAATTTTGGAGGGAATAACCCTAATTGATTTAACGGCAGATTTGGAAACTAGAATTTATTATGCACAACATATGGAAAAAATATAATGTATGAAAATTTAAGTATAAATAATGTATAAATTGAAGAAAAGATACAATTCTCACCCAGCCAAAGTTTTATTAAGAAGAATAAAAACAATCCATGGGGACTTGGTTTACAAATCTTTACTGATGGCTCGATTCATGGTACAGTGGGATCAACTTTTGTAATATAAACAACATAATTTCGTACTTAATAATTACAAATGAACACCATATTGTGAAACAACTAGAGAAAAAGTTCATTCTGTGTTATGCGGTAGGTAACTGTGTGTATAAGTCACTTAACTGAACATATCAATCAATATTTTAACAATAACATACTAAGTATTGTGAGCAGTCATAGTGAAACATAAAAACAAAATATGTAAAAAATCAATAATTGCGTTGTGAAAATATTGTTAACCCGTTATAAATAACAATCCATGGGGACTTGGTTTACAAATCTTTACTGATGGCTCGATTCATGGTACAGTGGGATCAACTTTTGTTATATAAACAACATAATTTCGTACTTAATAATTACAAATGAACATTGTGAAACAACTAGAGAAAAAGTTCATTCTGTGTTATGCGGTAGGTAACTGTGTGTATAAGTCACTTAACTGAACATATCAATCAATATTTTAACAATAACATACTAAGTATTGTGAGCAGTCATAGTGAAACATAAAAACAAAATATGTAAAAAATCAATAATTGCGTTGTGAAAATATTGTTAACCCGTTCTATGTTTAAGGTCCAGTGTAAAAGATAATTACAATAAATACAAACAGGAGAATAAAATCCACTTACGTTTATTTAAGGTAGGAATATATTATGATTACAAAACATAAAAAAGAGAGTCATGACATTCACTATTGTGTTACAATTAAAACGTGGTGGCTGGTTATTGAACATAGCTGAAGAACACTAAATAAAACATACCTTTAAACAAACAGGGTTAGTCGGGGCCCCAACACCATAAAGAAAATTTCACACAAAAATCTTGAGACTTAGAAGGTAATATGACTCGGGATATCTTTACAGGCATTTCGGCATAACTATGGGAAGGAAAAGATAGAAGTTAGCGTAACTGAAAGTAAACAAGATATGATATCAACATCGTCGCGGTCTGGATCCGTTCTGCCGCTCAAACAGCAAATTCCGTCAAGAAGGTTCGTTGAGGTTATCATCTGTAGTCCCTTACTGAGAGGTTCATGAGTCACTTTAGTTTCCCTTCACGGCTTAGCATATCGAGTATGATGTATATTTCCCGAACTTTCGGGGTCTGCCAGGCAGAAGATAGAAGATGGTCTCATCTAGTCGCTGCAGCTGCCTCAAGCCTCAGGAAAAAAAATGTCAGCGTCGATCCATTCCTCCTCTCCGTCTCTCCCTCGAACAAACACTGCGCAGCCGTTTTAGTAGCTGGCGCGTTTTTTGAAAACTTGGCGTAGATGTTGACTAGTAGGAAACCAAAAAAAAAGGCAACCCACACTCTGGATCTTCACGCGAAGGGGTTTTCCCGACTCCCAAAAGGACCCGTTTCTCGCCATTCCATCGTTCAACCTCCAAGGCCACACCAATGTGTCATCAGAACTGCAGCCGGAAACAAGGGGGAAGAAACTAGCCTCGCTCCAGGGTCCCAGTCAATAATGCAGATCTTCTGTCTCAACGTATATTTTCCCCCACCATAAGTATGCTGTAGAACAACGAGAAGCTAGACTCCGCGCTGTGCCCTCATGTAGCTAGCCAATTAAATTAGACTTCTCGATGACATCAGATTGTGGGCGTGGTCTTCTGTTACGTTACGCGATGGTCCATTTTAACTATTGACTATCTATCTGAAAATTATATGTTTTGGTAGTGATTGAATGCGTACTGCATGCCTTCGGAAGAATGTGTCCTTTGCATGTACTGCGAAAAATGTTTTAAAAATAGAGTGCAACTACCGAGTACACTCATGTTAATCCGCACCGTACATTTATTTCAGTACGCAGTAGAAGTATTACTTTAATTTTTTTCTCTCATTTTAAGGAAAATAAAATTACTGAAAAAGTGCTTTTTTCTTCTTTGCTATGCTTGAATTAATCGTTGTTAAACTTTTTTCGGATCTTAACGATGTGAGAAGTGTTATAAATCTTGCTCTTTATCTTTTATTATCTGTAATACCAAAAGACTTAACCAACATTCCACTTGCAAATTACAAAATTATTGAAACATTAACGTACCAGTTAGTCTTTTTGCATCTCTTGCATATTTAGGCTCCTTGAAAACTACGTTTATGGTATAAATTCATCACTCAATACATAAATTTTAATAACACTGTATATTTTTCAGTTTCATTGTCTTATTTTTTAAAAATTGGATACTCCTCTATAATTGGGATCAGATTCAGAAATGCACATCTCCTTGAAAACTACGTTTATGGTATAAATTCATCACTCTATCAGGTTCAATGTTCCGTCTTACTTTCTTTGGGAACATGCAAGGACCTGACTCGGAACAGAGAGCTTACTAAAGCTACAGGGGTTGGACAAAAATATGGAAACACCTTTAAAAAAACATGTTTCTTTGCTTAATATGGTGTAGGAAACCCGTTGGCATCCAAAACAGCTTGCAGTCTTCTCGGAATGGATAAATACAGTTCCTGTATGTTTGCCAAGGGAATATTATACCATTCTTCCTGCAAAACGGTGGCAAGTTCAGATAACGATGTTGGCGGTGGATAACGAGAACGCACTTTCCGTTCCAATGTAGACCACAAAGGTTCGATAATATTCAGGTTTGGTGACTGTGGTGGCCAGGGGAGATGGGACAACTCATCCTCGTGCTCAGAAAACCAGTCCTGGACAATGTGAGCTGTGTGAACAGGGGCTTTGTCATCTTGGAAGACACCATCACCATCGGGGAACAAAGTTTGTACCATGGGATGAACTTGATCGGCCAAAACGTTTACATAAGTCTTGGCAGTCATGTGCCCTGACACAGTTATCATGGGGCTAGCAGAGAACCACGATATGGCTGCCCAAACCATAACAGAACCCCCGCCATGTTTCACTCTTGGCAACAAGCAGTCTATATTATAGGCTTGAGATGGCGTTCTCCAGACGTAAACTCGGCCAGAAGTGGGAAACAATGTGAAAGTAGACTCGTCAGACCATATTACTCGCTTCCACTGCTCTATAGTCCAGGCTTTATGACTTAAACACCACCTTTTCCTGTTACGGGCATTAGCATCACTGATGAGTGGCTTCTTAATTGCAGCACGGCCAGCAATTCCCTGTTTATGACGCTCCTTTCTAATTGTTTTGGTACTCACAGGGTTCGGTAACACAACATTCATTTCAGCAGTAACTTTTGCAGCTGTGGTCTTCTTATTTTTCGTCACAATTGCCCTTAATGATCGCTTGTCACGATCACTGAGGACACATTTTCGTCCGCGCTGTGATTTAGCAGATGATGTTTTTCCGCTTTTCAAATATGCGGAATAAATCTTCGATACAGTACCTCTTGAAACACTAAACACCTCGGCTACCTTGCTTACGGAAGCACCTACCATACATGCTCCAACAATTTGCCCACGTTCGAAGTCTGTTAACTCTGACATAATGCAATGACAACCTCACATAACAGTACTCCAACAACAACTGAACTGTTTAGCACATTTACGAAGTTGTATAGGTGGCGTATGTAGTCAAAAACACCAGCGCCACCTACATATTTCATTAAAATCAATCTTTCTTTTCAAACATGCATTTCACAAGGTGTTTCCATATTTTTGACCATCCACTGTATCTTCAATAACTGTGGGAAGTAGACAGGATACACAAGAAGGGTATACAAAACCCTTTATTTTTCTCTATTTACAATAATTTCCGTACTTCGGAATACAAAGACCCACTACTTGTGGTCTAAACGTAAGAATATAAAAATATAACTAAACTCTAACTTAACTTTGAAATAATAAACGTGGAAGATTGGCCTTATATTAACAGGAAGGCGTATGTAGTACAGAGAACTGTTAACACTACAATACGTTTAAAATTATCAAGAGGATTAAACCTCTGGCCTGGAAGGCAACCAGCAACTGAGTAAAACTTCTAAGGTAAGCGGCCTGCTTCGACTAACTGCTTCCTCTCTCTCGCTTGGCAAAAAGCCACAACTTAAGTACTTGGCGTTCGTCAGACAAATTTTGCATAAATAAGTTAACGCTTTAAATTCTGGCCGGAAGTAGAAAATAAGAAGTGATAGTAAAGATTTAAAATAAAATAAACGTTAGTAAAACTTAAGATCCTTACAACTCAATACATAAATTTTAATAACACTGTATATTTTTCAGTTTCATTGTCTTATTTTTTAAAAATTGGATACTCCTCTATAATTGGGATCAGATTCAGAAATGCACATCTCCTTGAAAACTACGTTTATGGTATAAATTCATCACTCAATACATAAATTTTAATAACACTGTATATTTTTCAGTTTCATTGTCTTATTTTTTAAAAATTGCATACTCCTCTATAATTGGGATCAGATTCAGAAATGCACATACATACATTTCTGAATCTGATCCCAATTATAGAGGAGTACCCAATTTTTAAAAACTAAGACAACGAAACTGAAAAATATACAGATAAATATACATACTTTATATACAATATATACAGTCATTAAAATTTGTGTATTGAGTGATGAATTTATACCACACACATACACTGTACATGTACGGTCCCAATAACCGAAGAGCACCAAAAACTGGTATCGATACATTAAATTCCCCTGCTAGACATGATGCAGGGAGATTTAATTGGATTAATTCTTTTTTTTGCTTTCATTCACTAAAATGTACATACCATTTTACATTGCTTCACAATTTTCTTATCTCATATATGTTGCTTTCTTTTAGATTGTTTTATTATTTTGAATACCTAAAGCTGATCATACTTGGATTTTTGTCATCTGCATTAACTTTTTTTTCAGTATATTTACCTTTCAGTTTACATAACATGTTTTGTGGATTTTAAAGAATCAAACTGAATAGATATGTTCATAAACCATTTATTGGAAATTGGAAAAATGGTCCTTTTATAATACATGCATTTTTCCTTTTAGTATTACAAATGTAAAATTAGTGGACTAAAGAACTTACTGTCTAACAAACTTTTCCCCCTTCATATTTGTAATTAAAAACTGAGTTTTAAGTAATCTTAATCTTTAGCATATTTCCAAAATAATCTTTAATGAAAGAAAAATGAATACTTTTTTCTTTCAAAGCATTCTTCCCATTTCCTTGTTATTATATTAAACACACTGAGAACACAAATTTTCTTATATATATTATCTTAATTGTATCAATTTAATTTGTCCAATGGGAGAATTCCAATTATATGCAGCATGTAGACATGATTACATGCAGAATGTTGCGGAATATTGGCAGCTTTGCAATAGTTTTCTTTAATGGCTGGTTTAAAAATTCATTCATTAAAAAAGTCAGATATTACATAGAATAACAAAACTTGAACTGTAATGTTCGCCTCTCCTCTCTTCACCAAACTCCCTTAATCCAAACAATGGATCAAGGAATTATAACAACATTCAGTGTGTGTTACATCAGGCATATTTACAACTTTGCAAATAAAAGTACTAGACGAAAGAAAGCACACTAATGGCATTTTTGGAAGGAATTCAACATAAGTGTGTGTGTGTGTGTGATTATGACAAAGCCTCGAGGGCTATATGCCTAAGGGGAGGAATGCCTTCATGGAGGGTTTTCTATGGGAAACTCGCTCATATACACATTACACAAGGGGGAAACCATGAAAACAGCCATGCAGCCAGCCTGTTTGCGGGATTTGAACCTCGGACCGAATTACCAGTGTTCAGCGACTTTACCACTCGGCTGCTGGTGGGCCAATTCAACATAAGACACTGCATACAAATGATTGAAGGCCCATGGGAATAAGTGAATTCATCAACCATGAATGTTTTCTAGCTTCTACTTTCGCCAATGAACAATTTTAAAGGATTTCCATTGAGTGAAAATGAAGCCAAGGAAATCATACAAACTGCAAAAGGAATATTCATATGTGGAAGGAGAAATAGAAAAATTAGTCAAGAATGATAATTCTGAAATAACAAATTAAGATCTTACATTGTTATTAACTGAACAGCAGCTGAACTGTGAAAGCAGCAATAGAGGGGAAGATGAAATGCTTTTATGTACAAGAAGTTAAGCAAATTGTTAAAAAAGACACAGGAAATGTCCGATTTCAGAATACAGATTGACCGAAGTGAAAGAAAAAAACACTTTGAGAGAAATTCAAAAACTGCACTCCTTACCACAATATGTTTAATAAGATGCATCAAGTATTGTCCCAAACAAAAATCAGCAGCTATTTAAAAAAATAGTTGTATCATGCACCTACTTATTAAGCAGTGATATAAATTATTTCAATTACCATTTGTTTCATCTTTGCCTTTTAATTACAATAATATTAAGGTTTGTATTAAGTATTCATGCTTTCTTAATCTGAAATATACCTAACCAGTTTTTTTCCATAAAAAGTTGGTCTTTGCGAAATGTAATTTTGCTGTATGTGCAGTGTGTTAATGACATAACCCCTGTCTTTGGCAAAGCTTTAAAGTATACGCTTAAAGTAAAAGGCTGCTTGGATTTATAAATAGAGAAAAGTTCTTACTGTTGAGTGATAACTACCACCTACGTGCCTCTTGAAACATATAACAAAAAATCAGGATACTTGTTTTGTATGCTCTAGTTCATCTGCCTTACATCTTAGACACAATAACATTGCTTTAAAATATTTCAGTACTTCTAATGTTTCTTAGCTGTGAAATATTTTGAAATATGTTAAACAGTATATTGAACAATATTTCGCTTCTAAGTCACCTATAAGCTGATTTCCAGATGAGAAAATGTGAGAATGATAGCGATTACATAAGTTGTTGGCAGAGTCGTAGCTAGGGTTTTCAGCGCCCAGGGACAACTGAAGATTTCGCGCCCCCTACTGCTTGCCAAGGATGGAAAACGTTTAATTCTAAAATATCGTAACATCAGTTTGGCGCCCCTTTGATTCTGCGCCCGGGGACAGATGCCCCCCTTGCCCCCCTCTAGCTACGCCCCTGGTTGTTGGTGCTTTCTGTATGAAGTAATTTTAAATTCAGCCACTAAAAATGGCAGAATTTTTTAAATGACCCACTATGTTAAAAACAACTATAGACTTCCTATTCTTTTTTAACATATACAGGTTAAAATTGGTTTTCATAAAAATTTATATATTTAACAAGATGCTGATTCAAAATTGCAATATATGTTTATTACATATTATGAAATTAACATATTGTTATTAGATAATGGATTATCAATTCCTTTTAATTTTTTATAGAGCTTTTTATAAATGGTTACACGATGAGGAAAGAAATACCAGAACATCCTTCGTATTAAATAGCTCATGGGGGGGGGAAATTCAAAATCCCTTCTTCTCTAACTATGCCAGGTAGCCAAAGTGGATTTTATAAATCTGAAGGGAAAAGAATATGGCAACTAAAAGCTCAAGGTTTGTGTGGACAGACATGTACAGCTAGCATAAATATTAAAATTTACGAAAATAAAATTTCAATACAGTACTACAACACATACCACAAGCACAATTTTAATTTAGGTCATGTTCTTATTCCATAACCTTAAAAAGGAAAAAAAAAAAAAAATTGGTAAGGAGGTAAGGATTTAATCTTTTTTAAAGATTAATTAATGGTAATGATTTTAATCTTTTTTATTCTATATAATGTAATAGTTCTTCATTTTTTGTAGTTATCACAGTTTATTTCAAAAATCCCTCCTTAAAATACATTAAAGTTTTTTCCGTCATAATACGCATCTGTTTCCCTCTCTGACTTTCTACGCTGCTGGTATTCAAAATGCAATACCATGAATGAAGGATCCAATAATCTTAAAATCTTCCTGTTAGATGACTTAGAATAGACTTCGATGGAATATGCAGATAATTAATATTGCAGTGTATACGCATATCACATACTCCAGTAATGCTTTGTAGAAAGACTAAAAAAGAACTATAGGTTGTTTTAATTACTGGAATTGTATGTTTTGCCAATGCTCCTTTATGTGGGAAGTTTCATCATTGCACAACATTCTTTTCAGACAAATCTCATTTTTGCCTTACCATTACGATGGTCTTATCTTAGTCTGGTGACATTTTAATAACAGCTATCATGACCCTTGCATTATGACTTATCCTATCAGTCTATCACTAATGGTTATAGTTTAGGGTACCATTTACCACCACTGTTACTCATGCCTAATATACTACATTACAGGCACCCTCAGCAGCAATCACACATTACAGGCAACTTCAGCAGCAATCACTACATCTTAAAATTGTGTGCCCTGTTGTCTTCCCTCCCTTTCAAGATAGCCTGCTGCTGAGTTTCAATATGATCACAATATTCCACAGTTTTTCATTGCCTATTAGGTCATTATGCTGCCTTGTCAAAAAAAAAAAAAAAAAAAAAAAAAGCACAATGGCAAAATTACAACAAAAATCTCAAAATACTTATAAGGCCACACAAAGATGCAAAATGTTTACAGTCTGAGAAGATTGATGACAGAATATTTAAATTTAAAAGTAGCTCATCAAGAAGAAACTATTAGGTCCAAAAAAAAATTCAGAGCATGATTGTAACAAACATTGTTTGAAATTGTATACACAGTAGTATTAACATGCAAGCATATACTTGTGAATGTATTGACCTTAGTATTCAAAATAATTTGTGCAAACACATTCTTTCAGCAGTAATGTACAACAGAAGTGAAACAAGTTATTCTGGAGCAATTATTAATTTCTGAAAAGAAGGAGTACAAAATTTAGAAAAACCACACATAAACTTCACTTCTGAGAAATCAACTATCATATTATTTTTTTAATCACTAGTAAATGAAATCCAAAAATTGTGCAATGAAAATAAAAATTTGCAGACTACATTAACAGACAAAATATTTCAGCAAATCATGCAACATTTAAATGCTGTTCAAAAATTATTACAGTTGTCAGAAAATTACAACACAATAAATCAAAAAATATATATGCACTAAATTTGAATCTACAAGTAAAAAGATTATTCTACACAAAATATTTTTCTCAACAAAAATTTGTAAAAAAATGAAAGCTGAACAAACCTACAGCAAATGAAACTGAAAGGTTCACAGATATTTTATTAGGACAGCCTGTCATTAGCAAAGGAAATGATTATAACAATTCAATACAGAAACATCACTAATAAGTTAACTTTATTTTGTTTGATAAAGAAATTTAATCATACAAGCTGATCATTACTTTTGCTGTTAACTGCTTCTGTAAGTTTCTTTCTTTCTATATCAATAATTTAGAACAAACTATGAGAGATTATGTGATTATTTCAAGTGGCTTTAGAACTTTTAAGATGTTTAAGAGATAATTTCATCTAGGAAATCTATTTTCTAAATGAAAGTGTGCTATGATTAAAGAGACATTTGTAAATAATCAAACTTTTGAAAATAACATCTGACTAATGTAATATGTTTTGTCAATTACATCATAACTAAGATTTTACTTTTTTTAAAAAATTTTTTTGCTGTAAATATTATTTGTTGAATATTTTATAGATAATAAAAATTTTGTGCATGAGCTTAATGTTGTAGGTAATTTCGAATGCTTCATCCCAAAACTTTAATTCTTTATTCAGATTTGTGGGAAAAGAAAAGAAAAGAAACTTAACATTTATTAATAATAATGTGTATCCAACTTTTTATTAATTTCATAGAAGAATTTTATCTAGAATGTTGAATACTTGTAAATGCATTCACAGTCATCTACTTCCTTTTTTTATTAACGAAAAAGCTCATTAAGCTGTTCATTCATAGAATGCTCCAAAAACGTCATCCTTATTACAAACAATGCATATTTTCCTATAGCTTTAAAATTAGTTAAATTATTTCCTTGTACAAAATAGTTCCTTATGTTATCTCAAGAACGAAAACAGCAACTTCATATGGCACTGAACTGTAGTTCAGAATTAATCACTTATAAAATATGCAATAAATCTTTGTTTTTTATTGTATTTTGATAGTGATTCTGTATAAATTGCATTCATAAACTGATAGAGCTATTGCTGAAGGAATAATTAATTGTACAGATATTTTTTTATATGGTACAGATGCTTAAACAGTGTGATGTCCTATAAATTATTTCATGTATGCTAATATTAAAGTTGACATGTAAAAATATTATTTTTGAGACAACTGGCAAAATGCCTGCGAATTCACGCAGGCTAGGCCCAGTATAATAGCGGTAAATGGAATGGAGTATTATTTTTGAAACTCGAATTAAATAATCAATGATTCAGCAACCGCCAAAATACAAAAACAAGCAGCACCAGGAGATACTTTCAGAAGGCATAATAATCTAATATAGTACGGAAAACTTGAGATTATAAAAGAAAATAAGATTAGACTATAAAACTATATAAACACATTCATGTTTACTGTCTGTCTATGGTAAGAACAGCTCTCGCCAGTTTGTCTGCAGCTGTCTGTTGCCGTAGAAACGAGCCCTAACCCATTTTTCATAGGGGTGTCTTGAAGACTTACTTCTGAGTTTGCCACCTTGGCGCATTTAAAGATGATTTGGCGATATTCACATTTTGTTTTAGTTTCAAGTAAAATTATCATTGACCCTTTGCGTCGACCCCGACATCCAATTTCCGAAAATGAAAATTCGATGGCGTAGATAAAGCTTTTGCAATCAAGAAACGATCTTTGATTTTGCCGTGTGAGGTACAAGTCGCTGAATTTGTATATGTAATCCCTCTAGATGTACAATGAGTAAAAATAAACTTGTAGGGAAATAAATTTAAAAATCCGTGTTTATTTTTGAAGAAAAATTTTAATTTTGACATTTAAAAAAATCATGCTATTATTTTGCTTCTTTTTTGTTTATTTGTTTGCTTGCAAAATCATAGATGACATCTTAGAAATCTACTTGATTGCACCATTCTCTGTAATATAGTATAAACGCACTTCATAAATATAAAATAAATTTAATTTTTATAGTTCTCCCCTCTAACTGATCTACCGTGAACATTCAAAGCAATTTCTTTGGTCTTTAAATGACGTTCTGCTATGTTTTTATTTCAAAATTTTCTGTTAATTTATTGCTTGTCCTTTAATAATGACTATAAATTTCATCATTAAATGTATATGGAATCATCTTGAAAGTAAAAGCGTTTTTTTACATACCCATGCTCTCAATAAATACTTTTTGCGAACATTTCTTCTTCTCCCATACCTTTAAACTAAACCAAAAGCTGGTTAATTTAATGGCGGAAGGAAGCGAAGGTGAATTAAAATCAAAACTGCTTTTTCCTTAATTACCAGTGGTTTGGGTTGGTTTATATGATTACGGAAAGCCCCCAGGGCTAAATGCCTAAGAGGAGGGATGCCTTCATGGAGGGCTTGCTAAGGGAAACTGGCTGTGCGCCCAAAACCGTATCATGTTGCCAACATTTCTTAAAAGCTAAATTGCTGTCAATCCATGTTTCATCGATGTAAACGATGTGGCGTTCACTTGTTCTGAGTTTTCTCATTTCGCGTAAATAATTGTTCCTCCAAAATACAATGTGAGGTCTTTCGATAAGAATTTTTTTTTTCCTACGCATTCCAACGAAAATTCATTGAACACAAAACTTTGCACAAAGAGTCTTTTTGCCACGGGAAGTCTATTTTTTGCCTCAAGACAGGCAGTAATTTCCGCACAGATGGCACTTTCTTTTCTTTGATGTAAAAGTCTTGTATTGTCTGCCGTAGAACGCATTTGTCAAAATCGTCAATTTCACACTTATGATTAGCAGGGCTTTTACATTTCTTTCCAAGTGTATTCAGAAGTTTATTTTCACCCATTGTTGATACTTCGCTCTTCAAAACTTAAGGAAGAGGAACTACTAAAGAGTTCGCCGAAGCTTCAGAAGCGTAAAATTCTGCGACATTATACACGATTTGACGTGACTGAGACTTTAAAGGTTGACCTTTCTTAAACTGGAAGGGCATTTTAAAAAATTGGCGATTAACAAAGCACTACGAAAATCAAGCTAAATAGAAGCGAATTTGAGCAAATGCTAGCACAAAAGATATAACAATGAGAATAAAAATAGCTAATAGTAATAATATAAGGCTTAAGAAAAGATGCGTGCAGCTGGAATGAAGCCGAGAAGACGAATGATAAACTTCCCTTAAGCCAACAGTCGCCAAAAACAAAATAACAATAAAGCAACCCTTGGTTCGTCCCTATTTGAAATATACTAGCCCTGTTGCTATAGTGACCGCCACTCGCCAGACACCGTGGCGGGGGCTGTTCTTACCGTAGACAGACAGTACATCGTCAGCCATTCACGATTACTCCGCCTATAAATGACGTCATTTTCAAGTCAAACATAATTGGCCAACATCAGAAGGGTACGGCGCGGAATCTAGCTTCTCGTTGTAGAACATCACCCTGCTAGCCTTGTCCAGCAAAACAGGGTCCTCTTTTCGTGTAAACCACATGGTAAAACTATCAAACACTTTCGCCCCCCACACATGGTGAACGCTTAGCAGAAAGAAATTTTGGGGTGCAGTACAATTGCTGATAAGAATTTCCGCTGAAGGAAAGAGGGCAAGGGGTGAAAATCTCTGAACTAAGTTAATACAAAATGACTTTGGTAAATTAAAAAAAAATGAATCTACTAATTACACAACATTATAATACATAATAAAAATGTCAGCACTGTAATAATTGTTTCCTCAGCCACCAATTGAGACTAAACACAATTTATCCAAAACAAATACAAATAGAATCAAATTATTTTTCTTCTACCGCCAGTCTTAGAAAGTATGTATTCGTTTAACTTTAAAAGAAAGAGGGATACCAATTAAATTACTCAAAGTTAAGAAAAAAAAATTAACACACAAAGGTGCAACAGCAAAGTTTTAAAATAAAAATTAAAGTTAAAAGTTAAACAACCTTAAGGGTCAAAACAACTAGAACAAAAACAAAAATCTTAAGTCCCTAAACTCAAATTAAAATTAAACAACTTCAACTCAGAACTTTTAAAAGCAACCTAACCAAAATCTTAAAGTTTACAAAAGTTACAATTTAAACTTACAACCAACTTTAAACAACAACAACAAAAAAAAAAAAAAAAAAAAAAAATTAGAACTTCAATTACAAATCAAGACTGAAATAAGCAAAACAACTTAAGCTTAAAAAAATATATAACGATTAATACATAACACTTTTGTTCCGTATTTTAATGAGGTCAAGTGCGAAGAAAAGCGTTTCAGACTAAATAGAAATAAGATAGTTTTTGAAGCCGAACTGTTGGTTTCGGAGAAGCATATAGGCTGACACCCGAATAAGCGAAAGAAGCTTGGCAGAATGTTTAACTCAAATTTATACAGATTCCTGAAAGAACTTGCTTAAAGAAAATGCTTTTGAAAATGTCATCGCAGGGAAAAATTTGGAATTTATTTCGTAATTTAAATTAAACACTAATTGGATTAAAAATTATATAAGAATTCGGAGAAATGAGGTTGCAGGAAACGCACCGTAAAAAGCAATTACGAGAGATGTTATAGATTTGGGCTCTACTATACCTATAGATTATATAAACACATTATTGCAAAAAGGAATTATACATAATTTGAAAGAAAAGTGGGAAAATAACGGCACTGGCAGAAATGTGCATCAGGTTGTGGAGTTCCTCCCTTCTATCTACAACTGAAGTGTGGAGGAACCTAGTGAACAGCTAAGCGAATAATCGCTTAAGTTCAGTAACAAAAAAGTAAAGTTGAAGACGGGTTAATTACCCTTTACTGCTCGAAATACAGAATAACAGTAGGCCCCTTTCTCAGGGCGTTCAGCAAAGCCTCCTCTTAGGCTTGAATTCAAATGTAGAAGAAATAAGAACTTAACTAATGCTTAACTAAAGAGATGTAGCCGAAGCTAACATAAATCTAACTGGTTGTTCGCTAAATATCGAAATAGCTAGCGAAGCTATCAAGGGCCCGTAATACGGCCGAGCGTAATAACAGCTTAGAGAGACGTGGTCGAACGGCAAACGCACGCTAGTCAGAAACTCTGGTGCTCTCGGGGCGTTGCTAATTTTTCATCTTTCTTTTCTGCTTACAAAAAATACCTAATGACTCTACAGTGACGCCCGAAATAAAAGGGTGTTGGATGACGGTTCTCCTCACCCAGGATTTGCCGATTGGGTCCCCTAAAAACCCCAGTCGCATTTAAAAGGGGGAGTATATAAGGTGTTTCTCTCACGTTCTTGGCGAGCCTTCGTGGTGTAGTGGTCTGCACGGTCAGCGCGTAATTGAGAGGTCCGCGGTTCGATTCCCGGTGAAGGCGTTGCAAATTTTTCCTCTCTCCTGCTTCCGTAAAAATACCTTACGTCTCTACAAGTGCTTAAAACAAAGATGCCAAATTTCAAAATGAGCCGATATGTAAATTCACGTATATCTTCGGAAATTTTTAATGAAAAACCTTTTGCAAGTAGACTTAGAAATACATCTACTTTAAGATGCTAGTAAAATTTATATAGATTATAGTTCAAAAGGTTTTTCGGAAAAGTTATATAAAAATTACTAAAAAATACAAATTTTAAAAATCAATCGAAAATTATCTGCAAATATTATTTGGATTGAACCTAAGTTTCGATTTCTGAAAGAAGGATTCAAGTAATTTTAATAAAAAAGAAGATTAATAAATTTATATCAAATTCAGTTGACAATGAGGAGTAAACTTTTGAGCGCTTATTTTTTAAAATCTACCCGTGGGATTTTTACCAAACTTGGTTATTGGGCATATACCAAACTTGGTTATTGGGCAGATTTATATATAGCATATATATGCTATATATAAATCTTTTACATACCCTAAGTCGCGCTTTCAAGACATAAAAAACGTAAGTTAAATTTCATCAGTCAGTCAGTCCAGTAGAACGGGAAATAGAGAAGTGTAGCTTTTTTCCCCCTGCAAACTGCACATTATTGCTATAAAATAAAAATCTGAAAGACGTGTCGCTTGAAGAAAACAATGACAATAATTAATTTTTCATCAGAAAATAAGAAATTAATTAGTAAAATTAACAGATTCCTTCGAGCTTCTTCAGGTTATTTTCATAAAAAGACACTCCTTATGGAGCAGACCAAAATTTATTCATGAAAAACCTTAAGTGACAAATCACTTTAATGTATTAAACAATTTTGTAATTTCTCTATGTTTAACACTCGACATATTATAGCTTAAATATAAATAATTATTCTTTAATCGCTACATGAATTAAATTTTGTAACTTTTCTGTTTATCATTTATTCTTTAATCCAACGTCTGATGTTAGGCTACGCAAGCAGAAAGATAAGCCATACCCCGCACAAGAACTATGCAGATAAAATAAATCCAAAGAATGTATACATATACAAACATTAAATAATAACCAAATTTGGTTTATTTGAATCATGACTTATAATTAGATTTGACTTATGGCTATGTGTTGTATAGCTCTGTGCAATACAACATAGTCAATTGACTGCTACAATAATTACTTAAGAAGAACTTAAATTTTCATTCTTCCCTTAACTCCAATACCTAACTTCGTTAAGATTCAATATAAGTTGCAGTTAAGAAATAGTTACATTTGACCTCAGTCTCTTGTAAGTAAAATTTGCATAAATTTATGAATTGCACGACTTGTTCTGAGGGAAGCAAGCTACTGTTTAAAATTAGGCACTATTTTGCTCAAACCACTGTTTATTAAACCTAGAATTTAAACCTGAGCTTAAATGTATAACAGAAATTATCGCCATTTTCTTAAATCTTTAGCAAACATCTTACATATATATTAAATAAAACTAGAGTTGGAATAATTACTATTTAAAGGTTTAAATAAATAATGATTATGCTTCTGTTTCAGTTTTTAATTTAATGGCATTTTATTTAATTGACAAAACACTTTTAACGTAGGATTGCGTTCCTCCATAGTGATCTGATGGAAAAGCGAAAATTAAGGTGTTATTTCAGGTGCGTGCAAATGCTTATATCTTCGAAACTGCAAATGTTACAATCAATCTAAATGCATCATTGGAAAGCTGAAAGAACACATTAGCAAACGAAAAAAAAATTATAAATTGGTCAAAGGATATACGTACAGTGACATGTCCAAAATAGCGAAATTTTGGTGAAGTCAAAGCTCGTGCGCATGCGCGACCGAATGTGAGTGGCAAAGTCGTCTGGTAGACCAGTTGCGCCTAGACAGTCAGTATGCTCGGGTGGGGCTTGTTGTATTTTATTTTATTTCGTCAAGCTAATAGTGTTACGCTTTATCGAAATTTGACGAGTGTAGCAGTGAAACTGCAATAGTATATTACAGTGCAAGTGAAAAAATTGACAGTTTCACTCAAGCGTGTGTCGGCTTTGCTCAATGCTTACGGGGTTCCACAAAATTTTCGTAAATATTGTAGGGTCCTAGGGTCAAGAAAAATCTCAGTGATAAAAAGGGTCGCGACTGAAAAATGTTTAAGAAGCCCTGTCCTAGTCTACCTACCGTCTTATGCAAGAAATATACAGAGGCAACGTTTTTCATCTCAATTATGAAATATGTTTACAAATTTTATTTCTTCATAATTTTGTATAAATTTATATTTAGGCACGTAATTGTTGATATTTTATTAAAATAAAAAAGGAATTTTATATATAATTAACGTACAATTAATTTAATTCAGTATACTAATTTCTTAATATCGCGCTTTATAAGATAATTCCTTAACACCCGCAAAAGTATATTTAAGAACTCTAGTCAAATATGAAATTTATGTGTATTTTAATTTACAATTATATCATATAGCTGATAAAATTTGCAGTAGCTAGAATTCCTGAATTCTTATTACTTTTTGCAAGCAAGCAGAATGTTTCAAACACAATATATAACTTTTCATAATAATGTTGCCTTTTTAATTTTCACAACTCATCAGAAAGCTCGACAACAGAAAATGAAGGATACCCGTCTCGAGCTAATTCCTTATTATCAAAAAAAAATCAATCCAAATACTTTTATTATTTGAAAACACACTGCAAACACCATCGAAGCTAGAATACAGTGTACACGCTCCTTTAGTAATAACTAGTCGAGAAATCGAAGTCACCACGATTATAAAGATCCAAAACACTTGCAGGGTTTATATTTATTTTAACTAACATTTATTTTAAGTTTAAACTATCTTTCCTGTCAAGCCTTACTTTCCCCTGGAACTGCCAATGCCAGAGTATGTAAATTTTAGTAGAACGCGCAAGGATTCAAATTATCAGCGGAAGTATTCTGATTTAAATAGAAAGGAAACGAGTTTGAAGTGTGATATTCTTACTTCACGAGCGCGGAGGTAGTTGGCCAGAAATTGAAGAACCCCGCGTTTCGGCCTGTGTGCTTTCCTGGAAGTAGTGTTAATCGTTCAAGTGATCTTCAAGTTTGCTGAATTAGCAGCGGTATTGTAAAACGCGGTGAGTTAGTTACTTTTAGAGAGCCTCGTAGTTAGAGTCTTGTCTTTAGTTTCTTTTCAGGTTATTATTTTTATTTGACCGCCGAGTTGGCGCAGTTTGTGAGCGTCAAGAGCACGCACTTGTAATTTATTACGTTGAATAAAAAGGGACTTAAACCCTTAACAAGACTCTGTCTTTTATCCAGTTTTCACAGTCACCTCTTGGTTGCGTGCAAGTTGGAGGCGCGCAACTCTACATTGGCGCCCGAACACTTATCGAACTGAAATGGCCGAAAATTGGATGGAAACCACTGGAGAACACCAAGAAATGACAAGCCAATTGGAAGGATTTGGATACCCGGTCCAGACTTTGAGTGCGTCAATCAAGCCCAACGTCAATTTCGACGGAAAAAATTCGGTGGCGATATTACTAGAAGGCCTAGAAAATCACTTTCAGCTCTACCCTGTGCCGGAAAGACAAAAAGTTGCCATCGCCACATCCGCACTAAGAGGACAGGCCGCGCTATGGTGGAAAAATATAGGCAAATTTTTATTAGGGGAATTTGGAAGCCAGACATATACATTTGAAAATTTCAAAAAATCGTTAGTAAAGGCCTTCCCCATAGTAAAAGATCGCGCAAGGCTGGAAGCCCAACTATATAGTTTCTATCAACGAGATATAGCAGAATTGCGGACTTTATTCTACGAAAAATTAAGCTAACGGATATGCTGTATGGGAAGAAACCCGATGCGGAGATTATTGAAATAATCTTACCAAGATTGTTACCCGCTGTTCAAGACTACTTTGAAATTAGAAACCCAAGCACATTGCAGGAGCTCTTCGAATTGGCGGTGAAGTTTCAAAATCGCAGAATAGCGGAAAAAACTAGAGGGGCAACGTATTCTCAAAGTACCCGAAGGAAATCTTCAAATGAGGAAACCAGAAATGGAAATCGCTCTTATGGGGGAATGAGCTATTAAGCTAACTCATCGAAACTCGAAGGTCAAGGCCCAAAAAGAAAATTCGAAAATAAACATCCGCGTACCCAGAAGGCACAGATTGAAAGGAAAGCTTTAAACGAGTAGAGGGGCCTGTGAAAGGGAGGGTTCAGACCCCGGAAGTTTTAAAAAAACCCTCAAATAGACATTTAAATACGGTCATCGTAAAAAACTCACAGCTACCAATTATACAATCCTGGTTGGCGATGTACCAGTAGAAGCCCTCATCGATACAGGAGCAGAAGGAAATTTTATGAGTGAAAATTTCTTCAAAAAGAATTTTTATAGGGTACGATTATTTAAAACCAAAAATACGGAAATTATAGCGGCGCAAGGAAAAACATGTCACTGCATCGGGAAATTATCATTAAACTTACAGGTAAAAGAGGAAAGCCTCAAAGTATTAATTTTTAAAGTGAAAAATCTGCAAAATCCTCTTATTCTAGGTATGGAGTTTTTAAGGGCCGCGAGGGCCAAATTGAATTTTCAAGACAGTTCCGTGGTGTTGGATATGGACCAGAGGGTGGTGGAACCTGTGGAGACACCGCAAGTGGACCTTAGCCATCTGAATGACCATGAAAGGCAAGCAATACAGCAAGTGGTGAGTAATTTTTCTAATTTGTTTTCAGAAAAACCAGGAAATTGTCAAATAGTCACGCATAAGATTCAATTAAATGCCGAAAAACCTTGTAGGACAAAACCTTATCGGTACGACAATCAAAAAGACGTAATCATCGAAGAACATATTCAGGAGATGTTAAAGAATAAAATAATAACACCCATAAATAGTGAGTACGCGAGTCCAGTCGTACTATGTAGGAAAAAGAACGAGTTTCCTCCTTCGGATAAAAGGGCTTGGAGGTTTGCTATTGATTACAGAAAACTAAATAGTATTACTAAATTTCCAGTTTATCCTTTGCCGGTTATAGACGAGATCATTAGACAGATCAAATCGACAAGATACATGTCTACTTTGGACTTAACGTCTGGCTACTATCAAATAGCTATGAGACCCGAAGACGTACATAAAACCGCGTTTATAACAAAATCGGGCACTTATGCATTTTTACGCATGCCCTTTGGGTTGTGTGGGGCCCCATCAACATTCCAGAGAGCTATGGACATTGTTCTAAAGCCTGTCCTAGGAAAATCAACTTTAATTTATCTAGATCATATAATTATAACGAGTAGTACGTTGGAACAACACATTAATGATCTAGAACAAGATTTTAAATTATTAAAAGAGGCCGGTCTTACAATTAACGCCTCAAAATGCAAGTTCGCAACTAAAGAACTTAAATATCTCGGTTATAAAATTTCGCAAAAGGGTATAGAAACGCAAGATTCAAAAATAAAAGCTATCAAGAATTTCCCACCGCCCAACACCGCCAAGAAACTTTCTTCTTTCCTTGGGTTATGTTCTTACTATCGATCTTTCATAAAAGATTTCGCTAATATTGTTGAACCACTCTTAGTAATCAAAAGAAAAGGGGTAAATTTACGTGGACAGCGGAAGCAAACACAGCATTTGAAAAATTAAAAGAAGCGCTCATTAATGCCCTGTTTTAAAATTCCTGGAGGGGGACGAAAACCTGGAAATTGCAGCAGATGCGTCAGACTATGCGGTGGGTGCGTTTCTTATGCAAAATAACCATGCAAAATAACCATTTTTTAGTAAAACATTGAATCAGACACAAAGGAATTATACAGCTACAGAAAGAGAAACATTAGCCGTATTAATGGCTGTACACAAATTTCGAGTTTATTTCGGCAAAGCTCCAGTAACAGTCTTTTCGGATCATGCGGCTGTTGGTAGACTTTACTCGGGGAAAAACCTAACGCCCAGGTTAATAAGATGGGCTTTAAAACTCCAAGAATATAATATCAAAATAAAATATAAAACAATGTAGCTGACGCACTTTCTCGTATAAAAAGGAAAACAATGTAGCTGACGCACTTTCTCGTATAAAACTGGACGATGAAGGAAATGAACTTAAATGCGCTGTGTTGACTTCAAAAATTTTAGATTCTAGAGATACGATTATTACTGAACTGAAAGCTGATCCCTAATTTGGAAATATCTATGCATATTTGAAAGACCCCGAAAGCTTTGAGCACACAGACATCGATGCGATAAGAAATAGAGCAGAAAACTATGAAATAATAGATAATTTATTATTTTATACGAAAACAACAAACGAAAATCTTGAGTACAAACCAGTCCTCCCAGCCTCGCTTCGATTAAGCATTTTGAAGGAATTACACGACGCGAAAACAGCGGGCCATTTAGGGGTCAGAAAGACTTTAAAAAGGGTACGCGAGGCGGTATATTTCCCGCAATTATACAAAATAGTAACGGCGTATGTCAGGTCCTGCAATCAATGTCAATTAATAAATGATATTAATTACAGCCCGGCCGGGTACTTAAATAGCATTCGCGCTACATTTCCGAATGAAATTTTAGGCATAGATCTTCTTGGTCCCTTCCCCCAGAGCGAGTTAAATAAAAATCGTTTTCTTTTACTAATAGTAGATCATTTTTCAAAATGAACAGAAATTGTTCCACTTAAACGCGCGTCAGCCAAAACAGTTGCAGATGCATTCTTACACAGATACATTTTAAAATACGGTGCACCGATAAAAGTCATTAGCGATAACGGAAAATAATTCATTAGTCAAATATTTGAAAACATATCCACTGGACTTGGCATACGCCATATCAAAATGGTTCCGTATAGACCACAGGCAAACATAGCAGAAAGAGTGAATAAAAGCATAGTAAAAATAATTCGCAGTTACGTGAGCACACATCACAAGCGCTGGGATGGCTACATAAATGAATTAGCTTATGCTTTAAGAACGGCAAATCACGATACTACGGTAAAAACCCCAGCAGAATTATTTTTAGGCCGAAAATTAATTACGCTTTTAGATAAATTATTCTTTGTGCAACAAAGAGAGCTGGAGTTTAAACAAAAAGATGTGTAAAAGCTGATTGATCAGGCGCTTAAAAGCTCGGATACGGCAAGAAATAGGCAGAAAGTATATTATGATAGAAAACGCCGTGAAGCAGATTTTAAAGTTGGGGATAAAGTATTGAAGCGGAAATATTTTTTATCAAGTGCCCCAGACAATTTTACGGCAAAGCCATCTCCAAAATTTGAAGGTCCCTATGTAATTCAGGAAATCAAAGGAGTAGTATTATATCTTAAGAACGAGAGAGGGGAGGTCTGTAAAGCAAGTCCCGACCAGGTGAAAAAATACTATAATCCAAATGATTTTGAAATCCTTAAAAGTTTCTTGCAGGACTCAAGTCTAAACGAAGTAGAAGGTCCAGAAATAACAACAACTATTCCACCACCCAAGAAGCAGACAACTGAAGAGAGACCTAGCCCTTCTACAACCCGGACGTCGGTATCAAAAAGAAAAAATAACTTTCAAACTCCAGCGTTTAAGAAAAACAAGAATACAGATGCACCGCGTAAAGAAACCGTGGTAAAGAGCAAAACACCACCTACAACGGATCGCAGGAGAAATTATACATCAAGGAGAACGCGCACACGGCCACAGAGTCAGGTGCCAGCAAGGCCGCCGTTCCGGAAACTGAAACGGCAACAGGAGGAACAAAAATATCAGGAACAGAAGAAATTCAAGAAGGACTCCAGACCGGAGGACGTCAAGACCAGCCGTCCCATGGAAAAACGGAAATGCCAACAACTAGACGATTACTCCGCCAAGAGGCCAGCATGCAGAGGACGCAAAAGAAAAACTCATGTGGACGACACTCGGAGGTCAGTAAGGAGAAGATTGACGTCCATGAAACCGATAACTTGGGAACAATATTGCCAAAAAAGAGTGACGGAGTTTCAAGCATCGAAAACTCAAAGATAAGTTAAAACCTTCTATAAATTTTTTTTCTCTTTTGTTCCGAAATGTTATGTATAAGTACGAAGTTCTATGTTTTGACGAAAGTCAATATGTCTCGGTTGAGACTTAGTTTTGTTTTACTTTATTTAGCTAAGGCAAAAGTATTATTTTCTTTAAGTATAAAAGCTAAAAACAAGCATTTTCTGTTGGTCGAAAGACTAATTCTGTTATGTTAAAGCCAGCTTGGCGAAGATAAAAATAACTTCGTATTCTTGTATTAATAAGAATTTTAGTTTCAGGGCCGCCAGCTTGGCGAAGAATGAGTAAAGTAAAAATTTATTTCTCTTATTCATTTTATGGTAAATTGTAAAAATCATATGTATTAAAATTTTGTAAATGTACGTAAATACTTGAATGTTATGTAAAAGTAGAATTTAGTCTAGAAGCATACAATTTTAGATGCTAAAAGTAAATGCTCAAAAGCAAGGAAGTCAAAATTTAAGTATTAAATTGTAGATAAAGTCATGCTTTAGAGCGAAAGCCTGCATGTTTAAAGATGAATGAGGGGGAAGTTAGAATGAATGTGTTTTGTAGGGTTCTCCACCTACACTTGAATTTTTAAGACTATTAAAGTAGCTCATTGAGTTGTAGAATGTCGAGTAAGGTGTGTCTATTTGGTCGTTGAATTCTAACAAATCATGGTGGTTAGGGGAAGTGTTGTAAGACTAAAACACGAATATTCCCGTTTGACACCACACATGGTGGAGAGCCAGGGTAAAGTTAAATTAATGCTTGAAAAATTGAATGAATGTGAAGTAAGCAATAACTAAGAAAAACGAATCGTTTAGAAACAAAATTTATTGTGTCAAGAAAGTGTAAATTATAATGTATTTAGAAAGATACTGATACTTATTCCTTCCAGATGCTGGAAGGAAAAGAACAAGATTGATTGATGAAGTCCAGGAAAAGTTGCTGTAAGAAGAAAGCTTTGTAACGATCAACAGAATTTTAGTATACAAATGGTTACATAAGATATTTTTTTTTTTTTTTTTTTTGTGTAAACGAGGTTCTCGCCAATTAGTTCAGAATTAGAGAAACTTACAACAGGTCGTTTGTAGGACCTGCTTCCAAGTTTTCCAAATTCTGGCAGCGGCAAATGTAGGGTTTATATTTATTTTAACTAACATTTATTTTAAGTTTAAACTATCTTTCCTGTCAAGCCTTACTTTCCCCTGGAACTGCCAATGCCAGAGTATGTAAATTTTAGTAGAACGCGCAAGGATTCAAATTATCAGCGGAAGTATTCTGATTTAAATAGAAAGGAAACGAGTTCGAGGTGTGATATTCTTACTTCACGAGCGCGGAGGTAGTTGGCCAGAAATTGAAGAACCCCGCGTTTCGGCCTGTGTGCTTGCCTGGAAGTAGTGTTAATCGTTCAAGTGATCTTCAAGTTTGCTGAATTAGCAGCGGTATTGTAAAACGCTGTGAGTTAGTTACTTTTAGAGAGCCTCGTAGTTAGAGTCTTGTCTTTAGTTTCTTTTCAGGTTATTATTTTTATTTGACCGCCGAGTTGGCGCAGTTTGTGAGCGTCAAGAGCACGCACTTGTAATTTATTACTTTGAATAAAAAGGGACTTAAACCCTTAACAAGACTCTGTCTTTTATCCAGTTTTCACAGTCACCTCTTGGTTGCGTGCAAGTTGGAGGCACGCAACGCTACACACTCATAAACTATAAATTTAATATACTTTTCTAATCATTCAGAGTTCAAATGTTCCGTTTCTCCATCACTATAATCACCAAGCATCTGTAATAGTGGAGTCCATGACATTCCTCACTGAACGCTCAATCCCCAGTGAAGGTCGATAAGAAGCTGGCACGTTGATTATATTTTTGCGTGCAGAATCATCCTTGAAAGCAAGTTTTGGCAGATACGTGACATCGAAGATCTTGGAGCTAAGGGCTATCATCACATTGGAAGAGTGAGAGGAAGAAGGGAAATAGTGGAAATCTTCAAGCCGGAAGGCATCATATTGGATGTAACCCCAGGTAATTTCTAAAATGTGTAGGCCGTTGTAATAAATGGCTTCCCGCCAACAGACTTAATGAATTTCTTATAATCACGAACACTCGGTTGTTTGAAAATATATAATATTTAAAACTTCGTATTTTTATATCGAGGTTTCTAAAATACACTGTAGCCCTGAATCAAACATCAAAATTTAGTAGAAAATCGCATGTAGCTCATATTCAGCTCTCTGCAGTTGCATTAAAGAGTTTTCCGCTATTGAAATCTTCCAAAATAACAATGTTTCATACTGTTTTTATTGCTATCAATGCTAATCTACACTTCGCTGTTATCTTCTCTTATAGCTAGGTCTTTCTGATTCCACTGAAGCACTAGCCTAAGTGTCACAAAATTAGCAATGTTTTGGTTTACAAAAACCCATTTGACAGTTGTTTTAAACCTTTAATGAAAATGAGCAGTCTGTGGTCTTTTCTACATACACTACTTTAAAAAATCCTGTGTGTCCGCATCTTGTTAAAAGCATCGTAGATTTATAATCAAGAATGGAACTGGATTCATTATTTTATGACAACGTACACTAGAACAATCTGCTTGAGTTCCAAGATGCCGTCGGGGAAGATATTCTAAGAAGCCTTTGATCGTAATGCGCTACACGTAAGAAAAAACACGAAAACCCCTACGCAGCCAACCCTTTGGCATGAATTTTAATTTGGGTTGAAATAAATGTTGGTAAAAAAAAAAATGTTTGATTCAGCTGTATTTATACACTTGGCTCAAGTGGCAAGTTACGAGAAAATGCGTAAATATTTGTTCAAAATTTTGCTTTAAAAATTTATTATCGCACTTTACAATTCATTTTTCGCCATCACTTTGGAAACCGTCTCCAATAGATAATTAAATTCTAAAGAACAAAAAACAAACACTCGAATTGTGCTAATTCGAAAGAACCCGAAGTGCTAATTCGAGTTCTTTTCGAAACACATACAAATCATCTTTTGTAAATGCATTCAATACAGCTTAATATTATTTCTGAAATTCGTTTACGCTACTACATATTTTGAATATTAGTTTTTTTTTTTATTTATGAAAACGAAAGACGTATCAAAGGCTTTAATCTGGCATGTAACGAAAATGAGGAAAACGCTGTCATTTTCCATGCTATAATTGTTGTCCAGTGAAATCAGTTATTAGCGTGATGTAGTATCCACCCCTCTTGGTGCCAATTTAGAATGAAGTTAACCCAATCCAATATAACTATATTGCCAAATTCATTTTAGAAGCTTGATTAAGAATTTAATGTGTTTTTACAGTACTTTTACCACGCCGTACCAACTTTTAATGTCCCTTGCGAAAAAAAAGGGGGGACAGTTATATATCTCTCGTTCTACTGGGCCGATTGACGAAATTCAGCTTGAGTTTTTCATGCCTCGAAAGTGCGACTTAGAATATGTATTCGATTTACATATAGCATTGTTTTAATATAGGTATTTTGACACAAAATCGGACTTTTTCTGAAATAACATACCAAAATTTTTCTATATTTCGATTCTATGACTCAAATTATGCCAAACTTCCAAGTTTTGTAAAACTCGTATGAGTAGATTTTTAAAACTTAGCTCTCGAAATTTTAGCTTCTTAATGTTAATTGAATTTGATATATATTTATAAGTATCCCTTTTTTTTATTAAATTTACTTGATTTCTTCTTCAGACTCGAAATTTAGGCTTAATCCAAATTAATTTGCACATATTTTATTGTTTATTTTAAAAATTTGCATTTTTAAATATTTTATAAAGTTTTCGAAAATATTTTTGTATTATAATCTATAAAAGTTTTTAACATCATCTTAAAGTAGATGTATTTCTAAGCATATCTGCAAAAGATTACAGTTTCTTATTCAAAATTTCCTAAAGATATACGTTAATTTACATCCTGGCGTGTTTTGAAATTTAGTGTATTTAATATCAGCAATAATAACGACAATGTGGTTTACGCACTCTGTTAAAATCATTTGAAAGAATGAACGAGGGACATTTTTTTCCTCTCGTACATCAATGAAAAAAATCTGATGTATACACCACATGACTTTCTTGTACGGAAAATTAAATTATACGCATTTTTTCTGGCATTTTATTTAAACTTATTCGATTGCATTAAATCTACTTCGCCAACAGCGCATAAACCACAATAGAATAAATGCATTCTTTAAAATTCACTCTACTATTTGATTACCATAGCGACACTCTGGCGCTAGATTTACTTAGCAGTATTATATTTCGTTCATATTATAACTCATAATGCACAAAATTTATATCATTTAAAGAATAGAATTATCTAATCGTTGCCATATGTTCTATTCAAATACTATAATAAAGCTAGAACGATGTATAAAAGAAATTAAGCAAACAAAACAAAAAAGAAACAGTTTTTCACAGACGATTGAGTACTTCTCATTCAATTAATTCAGTTCTCACTTTGCGACAAGGCAAAAATACATAAAAAATCAAAATATCTGTATTAAAAATTACGAAGTAAATCTTAAACACTTATTTTCTCGAAAAAATTCGAAAAAGGATTAAGCATGATTTAATTGGCAATAATAAATGAAGGCGTTATCTTTGTTGTTGCGAAGCTAAGTTTCTCTAGATTGGCTACAAATCCACTAGTCTGCTGTTTCAAATGTAAACAATCAATGGCTGCCATAAAAAAAGGCTTAGCGGCCCTTAAACAACTTTAAAATTGTTGATAATTCTAAAATTATTGCATACAGATTTACTAAAGGCATAAAAACCTTAACCGGAAGATAAAAACAACATAATTCAATCATTTTTAAAGCAAAAACTGTACAATTTAGAAGCATACACGAGTAAAGAAACTGAGATCACTGAGCCGGGTAACATAGTGGATATATATAAATATATTTATATACGTTTGGTGAGGCCGATTGCAACCAAAATACGAGGTGCACATCTACATGTTACAGCAGTCCTATATACAAAATTTCAACGTTCTGAGGCTACTCGTTTTTGAGTTATGCGAGATAGGTTCGTACAGACGCCACGAAAATTTCTTTTCAGAATTAATTTTAAAGCAGTTTATAATTTTTTTGGAGGAAACGAGTCTTTTATTCTGTCCTTACGTACAGATATCACGCAAAAACATCGTTAAATTGCATTCGATAGCGGTCAAAATGGATATTTTCGTTGAAATATGCTGCCTAAAACTTTTCGCGATTACAATACTTCCTTTTTACTTCGTACAAGGAAGTGAAAAGGAAAGTAAGTAGGTTACTATAAAGAAAAAATTTCGCTAATTAAATTATTCTTGGCGCAAACTGAAAAAAAATTCACCGAGATAAAGTTTTAAATTTCTCCATAAATTTCCCACCAAAAATTACAAAATTAAATATCTAAGCATAATATACTAGAATCGAAATATGGAAAAGAATTGACATGTTATTTCAGAAAAAGTCCGATTTTTTGTCAAAATACCTATGTTAGAACAATGCTATATATAAATCTAATATATGTCCCAAGTCGCGCTTTCGAAACATGAAAAACGCAATTTGGATTTCGTCAATCGGCGCAGTAGAATAGGGGATATAGAACTGTCCCCCTTTTTTTTTCGCAGTGGACATGCATAAAACATGTAAAACACCAGCATGTGGAAACATTACAGGAAGCAGCGTTTAGAAAACATGTCAAATAATATATACATGCAGCATTTAGAAAACATGTCAAATAATATATACATGCAGCATTTAGAAAACATGTAAAATAATATATACATGCAGCATTTAGAAAACATGTAAAATAATATATACATGCAGCATTTAGGAAACATGTAAAATAATATATGCATGCATCATTTAGAAAACATGTAAAATAATATATACATGCATAATTTAGAAAACATGTAAAATAATATATACATGCATCATTTAGAAAACATGTAAAATAATATATACATGCAGCATTTAGAAAACATGTAAAATAATATATGCATGCATCATTTAGAAAACATGTAAAATAATATATACATGCATCATTTAGAAAACATGTAAAATAATATATGCATGCAGCATTTAGAAAACATGTAAAATAATATATGCATGCATCATTTAGAAAACATGTAAAATAATATATACATGCATCATTTAGAAAACATGTAAAATAATATATGCATGCAGCATTTAGAAAACATGTAAAATAATATATGCATGCAGCATTTAGAAAACATGTAAAATAATATATGCATGCAGCAGAAATTATTTTGTAGTCTATTTTTAAAAATGCTGCAGGCAAAAATACCTCCAGCTATTAAAAAATATGAAATAAATCTAAAACTTTTTCCCCCTGAAGAACAAGGACAGCTGTCTGATGGCCCCTGTAATAGACAGAATTTTATTCAAAGTCTGCGTCAAGTTAAGCTTCCTTTTGGGAGCTAATTTAAAATTTTACATTGGCCTGTTTCTTTCCCAATTTCCATAAATGTGTTTGATAAGAATCGAAATTCTTTGGATACCCTAAATACATTTTGCTTCAAATATTGTCATAGTTCTTTTATGCTTTTCTGTAATAAATTGATTCTATTCAGAAACACTATTATTACGCGACTGAGAAGCGTTAGAAGATTATTTAAATATAATGTGTTAATAGTGTAACACATTTATAAAGCTAAATAACCTGTGTTTTAAGAATACAACTGCGGATATTGTGTCTATAAACATGCATTGCAGTTTGAATTTCTTATACTTTTATGCAGAACCATTCATGCCTTAATAAATTCGAATTTCTCAAGAAATACAGAATTTATGGTTAATTTTCATGTTTATATCTATTTACATTTTCCTTCTATGGTTCTCATAACGAAACTTTACATTTTTTCACATTTCTTAGTTCTATAATAATATATTTTCCATATTTTTAGTTTACGCGCATTCCACTTTATAGCAATTTTGTTATAGTACGTTAAGAAATTAGTTGAAGTTCATTAATACGAATTAGTTAAAAGAAGAAAATGATATATTTGAATAGAAAATTTGGGTTTATATGGGCAGCATTCCTTCTTATGGATTTAAAATACCCACATATTTATAAATGTCATTTCAAAAATAGCCAAATAAAAGTCCTGACTGCTACATCCTTTGAAAAGCTTGATTCTGAACTTTCTCAGTATTCGCGGGTTCCTTGAAAGTGACAATTAATAATAACTATCATGACAATTAATAAATTTTTTGCTATACTCAAACATAATTGGTACGTTATCGTGAATAAACATATAAATATTAAAATAATAATAAGCTATTAATATGTAGAGTAACTCATATTTCTAGTGATATCCAATAGCAACGCTGCATTGGCAAATATTTAATTATTGCGACATTAATCAAGGCCAATAATATACCTGTATTTTTTTCTTTTACGCTACATTACTTCAGATAAAGAATATGACGTTTTGTTTTTTATTCTCTTTGCTGTGAAGTGCTCTTGTTCATATGATGTTCAACAGATTAAGTCTTTGTATGGAATCTTGGACACTTACACCACTTTACCATGGCCTGCTTTTTGTTTAGCGCACGTGACCATTTTTTTATTCAGGAGCTATATGAGAACGTGCTTGTTTTTTGAATACATGCTTTTCAATATATCACTTTCAAGGGCAATCCGTAAAGGTCGGTCATTTCGAATTTTAAATAAAACACTATATTCCTTTCTAAGACTTCCTTGTCTTTTATCTTCGGTTTGTAATGTTGGTAGGAAGTAACTGATTTTAAGAAATTTATTTATTAATTTTATGTGAAAGTTGGTTTGAAGCACGATTACGAATTATTTTTAGCCGAAAATAATTGCTGCTGCAACACAGTTCTTTTTTTCTGTTATACTTTTATATAATCAATTAATAGTTTGACTCGTTTTTGAAAATTATTTAAACCGTCTAAATAATTAAAATTATATATATTGCTTTCATTTTGTGTAAAACCACTTAATATAGTGTTTTATAGATTTTGTTTACGGATAAAAATGTGACATTATATAAAACGCCGCCTGAGATTTTGTTCTTTTAATAACAAGTTGAATTTTAACTAACGTAATTTTCCATAAAAATCAAAGTTCGCTTTAACTATACATGCATAATACATAATGATCATTAATGTACGTCTCGAAAATTTCTTAAATGAACTTCAGTTATATTAATTGTATTACGTGATGTGCACATTCAAAAACTTAAACAAAATGAAAAAAAAATCATTAATAATTAGGGAATCTGAGATATTAACATCTGTTACTAAATATTTTAAACACCCTCCGTGTTAAGTATTTGCGAAGCTTCTGGAAGCTATATGAATAGTTATTCTGAAGTAGATGAATGTCTCATATTTTAGACTAAGTTTTATATAAACAATAGTTTTTATATAATCCTGAAAAACATTGATATTTACTTATTATCTGTCATATAATCCATAAATGAGCTGACAGTGATATATAGGTAATACGAATAAATGTGATTAATGAATTTAATAAAAGTTTTCTGATTCGTCATTTTATGTAAGTCAGGGTTTCCTAATCACTGGGTTGCAAAAGTTTCCAATTTAAATATGTATTTCAGATCATCCAGGAAGACCTTACATGAAAAGCCTATTTTATATTTCGCATAAATACAATTATTGCATTTTAGTTTAAGGCAGACTTTACCAAACTGATAACAATTTAGCATTTTTCCTCATTATCAATACCAACAACTTAGTTATTTTTCTAAATTGCTTGTAAATGACATCGTATAGGTGGAAAACAAGACTTTAAAGAAAAGGGTTTCAAAACTGTAAATAACTATTAAAAAATTAAAATAATCCCTACAATAGAGTTGTTTACAAAATTTCCGTACTGATTCCACTTTTATTTCGGTTTAATTTTTATGAGACTTATGCCAATAAACCTATGTTAGAGTAAATGCATGTATGGCATTTACTCTATGTAGGCAGATAACATTTTCTCTTTTCATTTCTACTGTAAGTAATTCTTAGTATGTCGCTAAAAGAAGATACTGAGCTAGGAAAGCATTTTCTCGGTATTTCTGCGAAATACGTGTATTAATAACTATTTTGCTACGTCAGATAAAAGATATCCTGAATCTATTAATTTTTGGCACATATTAGTTGAGCATATTCTAGAAGAATACGCTAATCTCATACATGAAACATACAGACTAGTATCTACCGAAAGGAGCTATAGCAATGTAAACAAATTCTGTCTCGCTGCTATCATTCCTAACTTTTAGCGGAGCATTATTCGAGAGATTCAATAACATATTCCATGGTTGTTGGGATAAACATGAGAATAGAATAGGAATTAATATAGACTTCGCAAAGGCATAATTTTTGGAACGAAAAATGCTTTGAAATTCTTGAATGTGGAAACGAAAATATCATATGCGGTAAGTTTAATAAAGCGGCCTCATTGTCTGATATTTATTACGAAGATAATTTTATCCTTTTAAATTTTAATGTTATAAATGTAGTTCCTAGAAGTCCTTAAAAGTTTACTAGGAAGTTGGATTTGTTACTTGTTTAGTGTTCGAGAAATGTCTGCATTTTTACTTTGGATCAATGGGAAAATTTCGGCCATTAATAAGGCATTTGTTACATTACGCACTGCTCTGAAGATCAGGATGCTCGAATTTTTTATATATGCTTATTATTTTACCATTCGGAAAGATGATAAGATATAAAAGAGGAAGATAATGACTAAAACGTTTATAATTACGAGGCGTATTCGGAAACTAAGTACCGTTTTGGAAAAAAAAAAATAGTAAAACAATTTTTTCGAATCCAATTTTATTTTTACATGAAAATACATGTCTTAAACTATTTTTCAGCATAGTTCCCGCCAATGATCAAACACTTGTCATAGCGGGTGACCAGTTTTTGTATACCATCGTCAAAGAAACTTCCCGCCAGTTTCGATAACCACGACTCCACAGCATTTTTCGTGTCATCGGCAGATCGAAAGCGCTTGCCATCAAGCTCGCGCTTCATGTGCATGAACAAGTGATAGTCGGACGGCGCCAAGTCCGGGCTGTACGATGGGTGATCGAACTGCTCCCAATGAAACTGTCGAATTAACGATTGAGTGACACCAGCAGTATGGGGCCGAGCATTGTCATGGAGCAAGACAATTCCTTTACTGAGCATTCCTCTTCGTTTGTTTTGAATGGCACGCCTTAGTTTTGTTAAAGTCTCACAATATCGTGCAGCATTAATGATTTCACCTCTGGGAAGAAATTCAGTAAGCAAAACGCCTTTCCTATCCCAGAAGACAGTGCACATGATTTTTTTGTGATCACATTGTCACTTTGAACTCTTGTTTTTTCGGAGAATGAGTATGTCTCCACTCCATCGATTGTTGTTTCGATTCTTGTGTGAAATGACATACCCAAGTTTCATCACCTGTCCCAATTTGGCTTAAAAAGTTTTCTCCCTCATCACTGTACCGCGTGAGAAATGTCAGGGCACTACCAAGTCACTGTGTTTTGTGAACATCAGTGAGCATTTCTGGAACCCATCGGGAACACAGTTTGCGATAATTCAAGCGGTCAGACACAATTTCTAACAAACCATTACGTGAAATTTGTGGAAATGCCTCTGAAAGAGTTGTCATTGTGAAGCGTCTGTTCTCATGAATTGCTTCAACTTTCCTTACCAAATCATCGGTGACAACAGAAGGCCGACCACTCCGAGCCTCGGCCTGTTTTTGCCTTGTTTTATTTGTTCGACCTGCATTAAACATTCTTACCCACTTTCTCACCATTTCATCACTTATCGCGTATTCACCGTAAACTTCTGTCACTTGACGATAAATTTCGGCCGGTTTAACATTCCTCGCGTTCAAAAATTTAACCACGGCACGAATCTCACAGTCAGCGGGAGAACTAATTGTCTTATCAGGTTCTGTGTTCCTCCTTACTTGCTTTGGGAACATCAAATGTCCTGACTCGGAACAGGAAGCTTACTAAAGCTATGTTCAATAAATTTGGGAAGTAGACAATACACACAGGAAGGGTATACGAAACCCTTTATTTTTCTCTCTTTACAATGATTTCCGGACTTCGGAATACAGAGACCAACCACTTGTGCTCTGAACGTAAGAATATAAAAATATTAACTAAACTCTAACGAAATTTAACAAGTTTAACTAAATTTAACAAGGACTAATCAAACAAGTGCCTACTCCAAGATTGGCCGTATATTAGCAAAAAGCCGTATATAGTACAGAGAACTGCTAACACTACGATACGTTTAAAATTATCAAGAGGATTAAACCTCTGGCCTTGAAGGCAACCAGCAACCGAGTAAAACTGCTATGGCAAGCGGCCTGCTCCTAATCACTCCTTCCTCTCTCTTGCTTGGTAAAAAGCCACAACTTAAGTACTTGGCGTTAGCAAGACAAATTTGCATAAATAAGTTAAAGCTTTTAATTCTGGCCGGAAGTAGAAAATAAGAAGTGATAGTAAAGATTTAAAATAAAATAAACGTTAGTAAAACTTAGGATCCTTACAGTCTTAAACATTTTGAATGTGCACAGCAAACTGAAAACACAACATAGAGCAACCAAAATGGCGACAATTGAAAGTCAATGAACAAGAAAGACTTGTGCGCATGCGCGGGACGCCTACCACAGCGCTGCGACAGCGCTAGAATGAAACGGTACTTAGTTTCCGAATACGCTACGTATTATGAGGAGACTGTTGTCGCATTTTAAACCTACTAAGTGAAAAAGAAGGAAATGATTTATATATTAAATGTGAAAAATAGATTTCAGATTTGTAAATTACGCCCAAAGGGGCGTTTTTTAAAGTTTTGTGTGTTACCTTATTAAATATCATGTTCTTCGCACTTAAGCTATAAAACTCAATTCAACAGCAATATCGCAAAATATTTAAAAGAGCACATCTTTAGCATTTCCGATACACGGTCTCTCGCGCTGAAGATAATTTTTTGTTTCGTCCAATGTTGCCATTGCTCGCTTTGAAATCGTTTAGTTTCTTAATCAAAAACTCTTTAATATTTGACAAAATATGTAATATATGTATAATAAAATAGATTCCAAATCTGGGCATCCAGACGCATATATTCGAATGGAGGAATATGTTATTCAAAATTGGATGGCTCTTGGTACCGTTGTTTTTTCACAATACGAAAAACATGCAGACATTCATGCAAATTCTATAGATTAAACAGATAGACTAAAATTTAATTTCAGTGAGGCACCTTTATAAAATTTCATGTGAAGTTGTGCGCTAGAGGACATCATCATCTTTTAAATAATGGTCCTATACTTTTCTGGAAACAGCCTCGAATTTATTTCCTGGAATGCTGTACCTATCCCCCATTCAGTTGGTTGTCAGTCATATTAAGAAATATTTGCTCCAATGCTACAGCTTTTAAATTTGGAAACATACAAAAATAGAGTTAAATCAATTGAATCGGCAAAATCATCTGATTTGTCAATTTAGTGTCATTTTTATTCTTGAAAATCCCTCACTATGACAGTGAATGAAAAATACAAAGCTGGCAGAAAACTTTCTCATGCTTAATTCTTTATAAAATGTTGCCAGATTAATTTTTAATTCTTCAGCTGTACAGACATTATGTATTTTTGAAAGTTAGAGATGTGAAAAACGAGCAGTGCCCTTGCCGGGACTTGATCCTCGGACCTCTCGAATACGCTCCGAGTGTGCTGATCATTACACCACGAAGGCATGCTTTATACAGCTATCAGACTCATATTTAATGGTTGGTTTTTCGGTTTGACATCTTGCACTCTGCTGATATTAACATTTTTCATTGTTGTTTATGATTGTTCGGCTCTGTGGTTAGACGTCACATATGGCTAGTCTCTGAATCTCAAATTAAATTCAAACATTCTCTATTATTTCACAACATATTCACGAAGAGTCACTATCAACAATTCCAGCTTTTCAATAGCACGTTTCGTAATTTTCGCCCGAAAATGTGGGGTTAATATTTTGTTCTAAATTTTGATCGTCCTCGCCCAGTTTCATGCTGAAGTATACACACAATTAATTGTTACCTACAAAATAACTGTAACACTTGACTCCATCACCTTGAAGTTTATGCACATTTAAATCTTACATGCTCAAACACGAATGCAAACGTGTTTTCAACACATTTACATGATTAAATTCTTGACCTTTGTAGTATAACTGTCTTATGAAGGATGTACTATAATATAAAATTTTAGGAGTTTAAGAATTTTCACTTGCTATTTTCATCCATTATAAAGTCTTATTTTCTGGATTTATTACAATATTACTTTTAATTACTCAAAATAATTGATAGATTAATATAGAAGAGATTCATAGGTTTTTAAATGAATTAATACTTTGTATATTATACATAATTGCACACTTGTAAGGCTTTACACGTTCCTGATTTTGAAGTAAAGAGTAGTTGATTTCATTTGCAGTTTCGGTTTGTGATATTCACAGGAATAAACGATATAGTAATCTATTAGTGATTTATTTTTCCATGTTTAGTAAAGTTTATGAAATATGTGTAAAACAGTAGTAAATTTATTTAACAAAAGCTTTTGCCAAAACATATAATTCTTCATATGATGTAGTGATTTCATTTTTGGATAAAAGTGAAATATGATCAGCATAGCTTTCTCTACTTGTTGTTTGTTAGAAAAACACAGATTTATATATTCATATAAACAAATGTAATTCGATTATTCAGATGTGCGATAAGGATTGCAAATTATTCTGTTGCAGAAATTGTTAATGTGAAAACAATTGTATACCTACATTTTATTCTCCAAGATCTTATGAAAGTGATTCATAATTATGCGTTAATCTAAAACGAAATGTTTAAATATTTATTTTCAGTGACTGTAATAAACTTATATAACTGTAATATACTTGGATCAGTATTCGGTGACTGTAATATACTTGGATCAGTATTCGGTAGAAAACTGCAAATATGACATGCATACAGCGTCTATAAGGCATGTGCTTATTTGAGGAGGTTTCCATTATCTCCAAAATTGGACCATATGAGCTTAAAAGTGCCCATTTTAAAAATGGTAGAGTTTTTAAGCTATAGAAACCTGCAGAGAAATGCGTAGTGACTCTTGAACTTCCTTTACATTTGTAGGTAAACCAAGATTTAAAAAAACTAATAGCTATATCTGTTATCCATCTTCGTTAATCTGAAACCTTTCATATGCAAAATAGTCAGAGGATTATGGTTTAAAAGACTCAGCGGAAAGATATGAGCTTTAGAAACATTTTTGGTTGAATCCCAATGAAGGGTCCTATATATGTAATCAGAATTACTCCACTGCTAGTCTAATATAATAAAAAAATTCATAAATTACAAGCTTATATATCTGGCACTAAATGTACATAATCCAACTGTTCATGGCACATTCAGAAAGACTAGTATGCAAACTAAAACAAGATTTTTCGAGAACTTTAAGCAAACCACAATCCAACAGAAGAAAATTTACGAGACATGTTTACAAATATTATGAAAAACGTTTTTTTTTTTTTATTATTATTATTTTTCATTCCTTTTTCATTATATTTCAATTTCTTCTTTTCTTTTCTTATCATATCACGCCCCCGCTAAATACACGCGAAAGACAGTATCACCTAACTTGTTGGTAGAATGAATGTTTCTTCATCGTCAGTCAACTATCAACTTGGCTGTGAAAGTGGCGTTGTCTATCTATTATTGCTAATTGAATTATTCATACACAGAAAGACATGTTTTTTAATAATTATAATTTTAATAATTTCATTGCCAAAATAGTGCATATTTTATCTGCAATTTCAGTTACGTCAGAAGTTCATGCAGTGGCACAGCACGGTTTGCAACTGAGTAAGGATTCCAAACGTACACTGCTAAGGCTGTCATTCATGAAAATGCTTCTCCTGCCATACGATGTGGTACAAAGCATCGAAATCGTACAAAGCATCGAAGAGCCCTCCGAAAACATCGAAAAGGGTTCAGCTGTAGTTCCTGTCATAATACAGTGAACACCTTCTTTCAATACAGCCAATAATATCGGCTGACTTCTGCACATCTACGGCTTCAAATAAACATTTACCAGAGCACTGTCAACATGTCACCTATTCTGTCACCAAAACGATCTTAAAAAGCATTCCCCTGTTTTTCTGTAATTTTCTAAAGAAGCTGCATCGTGCCACTGTTTATACTTTTCGAATTATTGCCTTTTTAGTCCAAAAGGGCAATTGCCCTGAAGGACTATTAATTTCGTTTTAGCATTTTACGTTAAAAACTATAAACGGCGAATCACTTTTCAAATTGTTGCCACCAAATATTATTGCCCTGTATTATATTTAAAGAAGTTAAATAATGAAGAATCTGCATGAATGTATGTATGTGTCTCGCACTGTGATAAAACAACTGTACCTAGAGCCATCAAAATTTTAATAACGTAATCTACCCTAGAACATAGTCATGTGAAAGCCCTAATTTGAATTTTAAATTTGTTATATTATCGATTTCATGTTTTGTAACACTTCAACGAATATTTGATTAAAAAGCTAAACGATTTCAAAGCAAGCAATGGCAACACTGTACCAAAAAAAAAGAAACATTTTTATCTCCAGCGCCCGAGACTCTGTATCGGAAATTCTAAAGATATGCTCATTTTAAAATTATTTTGCGATATTTCTGTTGATCTAACTGTATGGTTTGAGTACGTCGTAGAACATGATATTTAATAAATAAAGGTAACACACAAAACATTAAAGAAACGCCCCTTTAGACGTAATTTAAAATCTGAAACTTTTCACATTTTTTTATTATGTGTATTAATTTAACTGACTTTAAACTGTTCGTTATGCCCTAATTGTCATGCTAATAAGCAAACTTTATTTTGCCCCTTTTTAAGACATTCAAACAACACATGTTTAAGGAGACAGAAAATTATTACTTTCTCATTTACTTTTCTGTCACAAAATTTCAATACTTTTTCGAATTTTTTAATTAATTACTTACTTATTTAATAAAAACTGCCAAATTATAATCAACATTGCAAGAAACAGTCATTTATATCTAGATGATATGTAATTTTTATTCCAATAAAGCAATTTTAGAAAGAGTATTCTTAAAGCAAAAGTGTTGTTTAATTTAAATGCAGAAGCTCACAGTCATATACCAAATAACGTAATTTAAAGCTTTTTGCAATAAAATAACTTTCTGTCTGTGCGAGGCTTTGGCACTTCATGAGTATTCTGTAGATATTTCTACTTGCAGAATTCATAAAGTGGGTCCAAAATCATAGACAGCTGAACACTAGCCGATCAGTAAGTAATAGCCTAAACTAATCTAGACGTGCCGCAGGAATTTCTCGTAACGAACTGCAACTGGAAATCGGATTTAGAAGGGCACCACTGATATCATCTATTCCCTCTGGGATTCATCTCAATCAAGAACAGATTCTAGAACCGATCCTGCACTTGATTTGGTTACGATATCGAGATAAAACTATTTCCAACTACCGGCGTAAATTTCTCACCACTAAAAGCTTTCTAAAATTCGAAGATAATGAAATAAATTGATTCCCTTGCAACATTTAACAAATCACTTCATTTTCGTCATCAGTTATTATCTTAACTGCTATAATATTCGTAAAAAACGGTATATAAATATGAAAAGCAAAGTGCTTTTCAGTGACCTAACTCATTCTAAAACAGTCGTGATTGTAAAAGAAAAGAAAACTGTATTTAATGTCAAGTAAGAAATCTGCTAGAATTCTCGCTCTAGAATTTTTGAGGAACACACATTTTACTAATATTCATTTCCCTACAGTATGATTTTCTTGGAAACATATTATAAAATTTTAGTTTATCTAACTAGCTTTCATGTAAAGTTTCTCCTTCCTTCCTCTCCTGCACTTAAACTATAAAATTAAATTCAACAGCAATATCGCAAAATAATTTTAAAATGAGCACATCTTTAGAATTTTCCATACGCACTCTCGTGCACTAGAGATAAGTATGTTTTTTTTCGTACCCTGTTACATTCCTGGCTGGAAATCATTGAGTTTGTTAATCAAAAATTCGTTAAGTTTTACAAAATATGAAATAGATAATATAAAAAATTATATATTCAAAATTTGGACTTCGAGGTGCCCATTTTCGAGTGAAGGATTACCTTGTTCAAAATTTGATGGCTGTAGAAACGGTCGTTTTTTTCACAATGCGAGAAACGTACATTCATGCAGATTCTTCATTATTTAATTATTCAGTCGTTCATAGTGATCCAACATAAAATCCCGTTTCAAAACTAATAGCCCTTATGAGCTATTAGTTTCGAAACGGGATTCTTCTGAGTTATTAGTTTAGCTATTAGTAATCTAGAGAAATCTAACTCTAAATTAAAATCTCACTTACCAAGCCGTGTCTAGTAATTTCAGTCGAATAAAACGGATCAACGTCGAATATCGTTAACTATAACTTAAGCCCATGCCTAATGCCTTGCATCACAAGCCACTGTTATGTTAAAAGATGGCTTCTGACGCAAGGCAATATCGACGACCGTAAAAACAGCAAAACCTCTCTACTTCAAATCATGGGTTACGATTCTTCCTCTTAGTCAGAACTACATTTTTCCAAATAAAATCTGCATAACCCTCCGACTGAGTGAGTGCGCGACAAATTTAACCAAAGAGGAAAGATCGAAACCAATTCTTAACTGTTTGCTGAACTTAAATGAAATGTCACAACTTCAGTCATCACATTTTCAACACGACTCTGATCACCATTATGACGTATGAAGCAATGTATGGACATTTACCCAGATTATGTATATATGAATAAGTAAATGGAATGTCTGTTCTTACACCAGCTATTCACAGTTTACAAACTCAACTACTACTTTAGGATTATTCGTATTTCAAAAGAAATGGAGAAAAACAATGAAAGGAATGAGTCTAAAAGACTTGCGTTGTTTTTTCCTGTAGGGTGGAAAACCTATTTTGTACCACAGCATGTAATCTTACTTGTGGGAAATAAAATCCATTTTAAATTATTATTATTGCTACTTTAGTTTATTCCTGACATTTCTACACTTTTCTTTCCCTTGAGAATCACAGGCTAAATTCTCTTTTCTGATCTGAGCCTATAAAACTATTTTCTTAAAAGAAAAATTTTGCTGGGGTTAGACTTGGGAGCTTTTGCCACTAAGGTAAAACTGAAAAATACATTGCATTAAGATTTCTGAGTACAGCTTGAAGTTTTAAAAGCAAAGTAGCGTAGCGTACTTTCAGAGATACTAGTTTAAGATGAGAAAGCCATACTTAGAATGACAAAGAGTTGCTTTTATTCCTATTTGATGCGAAGAAGAAAGTGATTCTCCCGAACAGATCATTTTCTTTACTTATACTGTCTCGAACAGAATGTAAAAATTATTAAATACCTTTGTGAATCATATTATTCTAAATATTTCATATCTAATTATCTCAAGAAGACATATTTTAATGACAGGATGAATGATAGTAAATAATACTAAATCCTTCGTACTGAGAAATAGGTAACAATAATTCTAAACCTTTTCACATATAATTCAAAATGTTTCGGAGCTGGTTATCTCAACAGAGATCATTTAAAGTCATGTTTGTTCCTTCATCCGTACTTCATAATTCTAAAATTATCGAGTCCATATTTTCCCAAAATTCTATCTTGGTGACAAGTATATTTAATCTCTTCATAATCAGCTTTTCAAATGTCGCTGGCCTAGCAATTAGAATAAAGGCCGATAATGCAGTATTAATTCCTCTTTGTTAATTTGCTTCTCAGTTCATATAGTTTATAGTTTTAACAAAATTACAAGTGGCTTGAACTAAGTTTGAGTATCATTTTCCGAACCACTTACACATCAACACAAACAAAACTTATACTGTCCTATTTTGAAGTTACAGACTCAACTAATAATGGTGTCCAGTATTTGTTTAATTAATCAAGTTACAAATTTTAAGTATTTAAATGTACTGTTGGATATTCAGTTACGTTTTTAGAAAGGTATAAAACGCGCATTACTAAAACAGGCTTGGAAAAGGTAGCGCAGAGACGCTATATCCCTTTATATAGTTCTGGATGATAGCACCAAGTTTTTAGTTGACGCAAAACGTCTCATTTATGTCACTAAAATTTGGTCCACTTTTCTCCTGCAGATGCTTAATTTTCCGAATAACTACTAAAGTAGATCGAAATATTTTTTGAACTAAGTATTTTAAAATAAAAATTTTTATCTCATTTAATATTGCTTTATTTTGCAAGGAATAGACAAATTCATAACAATTACAAAGAACATTTTGATACCTTTATTTTAAAAAGTGTATATAATTTCTTCATTTACCTTATAATTCTCGCTATGACAGATGTAGGTTAATAACATGATCTACCAAAAATTGCACCACCAAAGCAGCCAAGCTGTGTTATGCGGTTTGTGTTTTTTTCCACAATTCACAGAGGCAACTCTCTAATTAATCGACACAGAATAAGCAGGGATTACTACATTTTAACGATGAATAATAAAGCCTAGCAAAAGTAATAATTCTGTGTGTTGTCACTTGATTTATAAGTTATAATGGCTTATAAATCTTCTATTTTTAAGGAAGAACCAATAAAGTTCTTAATGTTTGCAAGTCTCTAATCGGATTGTATTTCAATCTTGGACAAAATCTTAGACAACGCATTCATATTTTAATTACTAAACTTATTCTTAAATATGTCTCTTCATCATGGAATTCTAACTTATTGCGTAATCTTCTTAAAGTGCAAAAATTGCAGAATAATATATTTACAGCTCTTTGCACTCACGGAGAAATTTTAACTAGTGTATATTCCTCTGCATCAGATACCACAATTTTCTTACATATCTAAAGGTTAAACCCGTCAGTGAATTCCTTTTACAAAGAAAGCAAAGAAAAAATGTTTGACGTCTTCTTTAGTCCAAAATCCATAGGAAGGATTCTAGTTTTTGTTCATTCACTCCTCATCTTCTCAATCGTGTAAGCAACTATGGATAAAGCCCATGTAGATCGTTATTCTTCGATCTCTGGATTCTCCAGCTAATGTTTTTTCATGCCAGGTACTTTATGCTCCATTTGTAAACGAAGCATTTTCCATTCTGC
Organism: Stegodyphus dumicola; assembly: GCF_044657685.1. Taxonomy (NCBI): domain Eukaryota; kingdom Metazoa; phylum Arthropoda; class Arachnida; order Araneae; family Eresidae; genus Stegodyphus; species Stegodyphus dumicola. The sequence goes on from NC_140776.1 coordinate 47,012,240, forward strand.
GGGAGTAGCAGATGCAATATTTCATTCTTAATAAAACTTTTGTAAGAAGAGCTCAAAGCTTCTAATAGAAAATGCATTCTCAAAATGGCCATTAAGAAGATAATCCACTTTCTGCTTTCGTAACAACTGTCATTAAAGAAAAATGTTTTGTCTTCCATTTTATGCCCTTACATGTCATTGATTATTAAATTGAATATCAAAGAAGATAAAAAGCACTTCAAAATACCCACAAATGCAAGTATTTTATAGAAATCTAACGGTCGTAGCTATTTTCGCCTCTTTTAATATATAAATACGTTTATTACAAATATTCATGCAGGACAAAGGCAAATAATTCCAAAAGACTATAGTCAATAATATTTTAACAAAATGTATGGGTTTTGATCCTTAATCCTTGTAAATTTTTAACATACTTTCTGGTATGTCATCAGATATAATATTTCAAATCAAACATTAGACTTTTCTAAAAATCTGAATAATTTTACGGTTTATCGGAACAAGAAATGCATAGCCGGCAAACCTTAGTTTCCTGACGTCAGATAAAAACATTTAATGACAGATTCTGTGTAACATTTTGAGACACAATCATACACAGGCTATTAGATTTTCAAACCCAGAAAATATTAAAAATCAACTATGTCCTCACCGGGACTTAAGTCAAGGATCATCCTATTCCCAGATAGATGTGCTAACCACTTATATCTCAAGAGCACACAGAGTAGAATGAGATGATTCCTTATATTCTTCCCTACTTAAATGACTACTAGGGAGAGTCGCGACACCCAGTAGACCAAACCCAGGTAGTAAAGAGTTATCGTATTAGTTCAAGCGCCTCTCTAGAGAACGTTTTAATTTGGGGGGAAGAGAGCAAAGAAAAAAGGAAAATCAGGTGTACCGCTGTCCGGATTTGAGCCGTGGATCTTCCACGCGTTAGCTGGATGGTTAGTTGTTCCTGGATGCAGTTGCCTAACGTCAGCTCACTTACACCGTGAAACCGTGCATGCTAAAAGTGATAATTCCTTATAATTTGATGACAATCCTCGAAATTTAAGAGTCATTTTCTGTCGAAATCAATGCAAACTAAAACTAAATTTTTCTAACTATTCCAGTTTTGTGATTAAATATTCGAATGAACTCAAAATGTTCGAAATATTGTTTTGCTGTCTAAAAATATATGAATAATATAAAGAAATGTTTGCTTTACACTGCTCAAAAATATTTCACAATTCTGTACGTCTAGGTTTATATCTATTTAGTCGAACTACAAAATTTAAATCGAAAAACTGAAAATTCATGTCTCGAAGAAAAGAAATATTAAATGCTTTAAATTTATATACAATTATACTAACATATATTTTTTGCACAAAATTGATCTTTTTCCTGAAATGACATGCCAAATGCTTCAGCAAATTTTATAAACGTTTGTTTTAACAAATTTTTCAAAGCATTGTTCAATTTAATGAACTAATCACATTTAAATTTTTGTAGTTTTTTGATTCGGTACATTCTTCCAAAAACCTTTTTCGAAGTATTTTGTCTTTCCCGAAATTTCTGAAAATTCCCCTGTAGGCGTTCCAAATAGAAATTAAATCAAAGTTCCTTTCGCGAAGACATTCGTTTATTCCTCGACACGAAATTAATTGCGAAGTCGATAGCTTTAATTAACGACATGCAGTTTTTAAAATGCAGTCTTTCTTGAAAGTTTTTCATCTTCTAGTTGCCCAAGAGGGAAGAAAAATGTATTAATGCAAAACTCAGCAAAATTCTTCTTCTTCCAGCCCAATGATGGGAAAATTAATAACAGATGCGATACGAAGCGTGAACTTTACTTATAATCCAGGTAGAATAATATGAGGTCCACTTTGCTTTGCAGGGAACCAAAAATAATTATATACAGTTTCTAATTTTCCTTTCATTATAAATTTAATCATCATTTTTTTTTCAATGCAACAGAATTATATTTTCAATAAATAAGCATTTTTATTGCTTTCATTTGCTTCCTGTCAGCATTTGAAAAATGTAAATTATTGTTGGTTTTATAATAATAGAATTCAGATTATCCTCCAACTTTCTCTTTTAAACGTTCTAAAATTAATGTCATTTAAAAAAAATATTAATTCCCTTATAGAGACATTAGGATTTTCGTAGTAGGAGTGATGAAAAGTGAGCAACGCTTTCGCCGGGAAGCGAACCATGGACCTCTGGAATACGCGCTCAACATGTAGACCACTACACCACGAAGGCACGCTAAGAACGCGAGAGAAATACCTTATGCCCTTATTTAAAAGATGAAAATAAGAGTTCATCGAAATATCCGTTTTTCTTGTCTACAATTTTAACGAGAAGTACACATAAACAAATTTTTATCAATAAGCTCTAAAATGAATACCAGGAATATAACAACTGAGAACGTCTGAGTTATAAGAGCAGATAACCCTCCCCACACACACACACACTATAGAAACGCGCATAATTTTTGGCTTCCAAAAACTTTAAGTGCCTAATAAATCTTACAGCCTGATCAAGTTGTAGGGTTTACATTTATTTTAACTAACATTTATTTTAAGTTTAAACTATCTTTCCTGTCAAGCCTTACTTTCCCCTGGAACTGCCAATGGCAGAGTATGTAAATTTTAGTAGAACGCGCAAGGATTCAAATTATCAGCGGAAGTATTCTGAGTTAAATAGAAAGGAAACGAGTTCGAGATGTGCTGTTCTTACTTCACGAGCGCGGAGGTAGTTAGCCAGAAATTGAAGAACCCCGCGTTTCGGCCTGTGTGCCTGCCTCGGAGAATTGTTAATCGTTCAACGTGATATTCAAAGTTTGCTGAATTAGCAGCGGTATTGTAAAACGCGGTGAAGTTAGTTACTTTTAGAGAGCCTCGTAGTTAGAGTCTTGTTATTATTTCTTTTCAGGTTCTTATTTTTTATTTTACCGCCGGGTCGGCGTAGTTTGTGAGCGTCAAGAGCACGCAATTGTAACTTCTTAAGTTGAATAAAAAGGGACTTAAACCCTTAGCAAGACTCTGTCTATTTTCCAGTTTCAACAGTCACCTCTTGGTTGCATGCAGGTTGGAGGCGCGCAACTCTACATTGGCGCCCGAACACTTATCGAACTGAAATGGCCGAAAATCGGATGGACGCCGCGGGACAACACCAAGAAATGGCAAGCCAATTGGAAGGATTTGGATACCTGGTCCAGACTTTGAGTGCGTCAATCAAGCCAAACGTCAATTTCGACGGAAAAAATTCGGTGGCGATATTTCTAGAAGGCCTAGAAAATCACTTTCAGCTCTACCCTGTGCCGGAAAGACAAAAAGTTGCCATCGCCACATCCGCACTAAGAGGACAGGCCGCACTATGGTGAAAGAATATAGGCAAATTTTTATTAGGGGAATTTAGAAGCCAGACATATACATTTGAAAATTTCAAAAAATCGTTAGTAAAGGCCTTCCCCATAGTAAAAGATCGCGCAAGGCTGGAAGCCCAACTATATAATTTCTATCAACGGGATATAGAAGAGTTGACGGACTTTATTCTACGAAAAATTAAGCTGACGGATATGCTGTATGGGAAGAAACCCGACGCGGAGATTATTGAAATAATCTTACCAAGATTGTTACCTGCTGTTCAAGACTATTTCGAAATTAGAAACCCAAGCACATTGCAGGAGCTCTTCGAATTGGCGGTGAAGTTTCAAAATCGCAGAATAGCGGAAAAAGCTAGAGGGGCATCGTATTATCAAAGTACCCGAAGGCAATCTTCAAATGAGCAAACCAGAAATGCAAACCGCTTTTATGGGGGAAAGAGCTATCAAGCTAACTCATCGAACCTCGAAGGTCAAGGCCCAAAAAGAAAATTCGAAAACAAACATCCGCGTACCCAGAAGGCAGAAGTTGAAAGGAAACCTTTAAACGAGTAGAGGGGCCTGTGAAAGCGAGGGTCCAGACCCCGGAACTTTTAAAAAAAACCCTCAAAAAACATTTAAATACGGTCATCGTAAAGAACTCACATCTACCAATTATACAAGTCCTGGTTGGCGATGTACGAGTAGAAGCCCTCATCGATAGAGGAGCAGAAGGGAATTTTATGAGTGAAACATTCTTCAAAAAGAATTTTTATAGGGTACGATTATTTAAAACCAACAATACGGAAATTATAGCGGCGCAAGGAAAAACCTGTCACTGCATCGGGAAATTATCATTAAACATACAGGTGAAAGAGGAAAGTAGTATTAATTTTTGTAGTGAAGAATCTGCAAAATCCTCTTATTTTAGGTATGGAGTTTTTAAGGGCCGCGAGGGCCAAATTGAATTTTCAAGACAGTTCTATTGTGCTGAAGATGAACCAGATGGTGGTGGAACCTGTGGAACAACCGCAAGTGGACCTTAGCCATCTGAATTACCATGAAAGTCAAGCCATCCAGCAAGTGGTGAGTAATTTTTCTAACTTGTTTTCAGAAAAGCCTGGTAGTTGTCAAATAGTTACGCATCAGATACAATTAACTGCCGAAAAACCTTGTAGGACTAAACCATATCGTTATAACAAACAAAAAGACGTAATCATCGAAGAACATATTCAGGAGATGTTAAAGAATAAAATAATAACGCCCATAAATAGTGAGTACGCGAGTCCAGTCGTACTATGTAGGAAAAAGAACGAGTTTCCTCCTTCGGATAAAAGGGCTTGGAGGTTTGCTATCGATTACAGAAAACTAAATAATATTACTAAATTCCCAGTTTACCCTTTGCCGGTTATAGAGGAAATTATTAGAAAGATCAAATCTACAAGATACATGTCTACTTTGGACTTAACGTCTGGCTACTATCAAATAGCTATGAGACCCGAAGACATACATAAAACCGCGTTTATAACAAATACGCATGCCCTTTGGGTTGTGTGGGGCCCCATCAACATTCCAGAGAGCTATGGACATTGTTCTAAAGCCTGTCCTAGGAAAATCGACTTTAATCTATCTAGATGATATAATTATAACGAGTAGTACGTTGGAACAACACATTAAAGGTCTAGAACAAGTTTTTAAATTATTAAAAGAGACCGGTCTTACAATTAACGCCTCAAAATGCAAGTTCGCAACTAAAGAACTTAAATATCTCGGTTATAAAATTTCGCAAAAGGGTATAGAAACGCAAGATTCAAAAATAAAAGCAATCAAGAATTTCCCACCGCCCAACACCGCCAAGAAACTTTCTTCTTTCCTTGGGTTATGTTCTTACTATCGGTCTTTCATAAAAGATTTCGCTAATATTGTTGAACCCCTCTTAGTAATTAAAAGAAAGAGAAGTAAATTTACGTGGACAGCGGAAGCAAATACCGCTATCGAAAGATTAAAAGAAGCGCTCATCAATGCCTCTGTTTTGAAATTCCCGGAGGGGGACGAAAACCTGGAAATTGCAGCAGATGCGTCAGACTATACGGTGGGTGCGGTTCTTATGCAAAATAGCCATCCTTTGGCATTTTTTAGTAAAACGTTGAATCACACACAAAGGAATTATACAGCTACAGAGAGAGAAACATTAGCCGTAATAATGGCTGTACACAAATTTCGAGTTTATTTCGGCAAAGCGCCAGTAACAGTCTTTTCGGATCATGCGGCTGTTGGTAGACTTTACTCGGGGAAAATCCTAACGCCCAGGTTAATAAGATGGGCTTTAAAACTCCAAGAATATAATGTCAGAATAAAATATAAACCGGGTAAGGAAAACAATGTAGCTGACGCACTTTCTCGTATAAAACTGGACGATGAAGGAAATGAACTTAAATGCGCTGTGTTGACTTCAAAAATTTTAGATTCTAGAGATAAGATTATCACTGAACTGAAAACTGATCCTGAATTTGGAAATATCTATGCATATTTGAAAGACCCCGAAAGCTTTGAGCACACAGACATCGATGCGATAAGAAATAGAGCAGAAAACTATGAAATAATAGATAATTTATTATTTTATACGAAAACAACAAACGAAAATCTTGAGTACAAACCAGTCATCCCAGCCTCGCTTCGATTAAGCATTTTGAAGGAATTACACGACGCGAAAACAGCGGGTCATTTAGGGGTCAGAAAGACTTTAAAAAGGGTACGCGAGGCGGTATATTTCCCGGAATTATACAAAATAGTAACTGCGTATGTCAGGTCTTGCAATCAATGTCAGTTAATAAATTATATTAATTACAGCCCGGCCGGGTACTTAAATAGCATTCGCGCTACATTTCCGAATGAAATTTTAGGCATAGATCTTCTTGGTCCCTTCCCCCAGAGTGAGTTAAATAAAAATCGTTTTCTTTTTGTAATAGTAGATCATTTTTCAAAATGGACAGAATATGTTCCACTTAAACGCGCGTCAGCCAAAACAATCGCAGATGTATTCTTACACAGATACATTTTAAAATACGGTGCACCGATAAAAGTCATTAGCGATAACGGAAAACAATTCGTTAGTCAAATATTTGAAAAAATATGCACTGGACTTGGCATACGCCATATCAAAATGGTTCCGTATAGACCACAGGCAAACATAGCAGAAAGAGTGAACAAAAACATTGTAAAAATAATTCGCAGTTACGTTAGCACACATCAAAAGCGCTGGGATGGCTACATAAATGAATTAGCTTATGCTTTAAGAACGACAAATCACGATACTACGGGAAAAACCCCAGCAGAATTATTTTTAGGTCGAAAGTTAATTACGCCTTTAGATAAATTATTCTTTGTGCAACAAAGAGAGCAAGAGTTTAAACAGAAAGATGTGCAAAAACTTATTGATCAGGCGCTTAAAAGCTGGGATACGGCAAGAAATAAGCAAAAAGTGTATTACGATAGAAAACGCCGTGAAGCAGATTTTAAAGTTGGGGATAAAGTATTGAAGCGGAAATTTTCTTTATCAAGTGCCCCAGACAATTTTACTGCAAAGTTAGCTCCAAAATTTGAAGGCCCCTATGTAATTCAGGAAATCAAAGGAGTCGTATTGTACCTTACGAACGAGAGAGGGGAGATCTGTAAAGCAAGTCCCGACCAGGTGAAAAAATACTATAATCCAAATTATTTTGAAATCCTTAAAAGTTTCTTGCAGGACTCAAGCCTAAACGAAGTAGAAGGTCCAGAAATAACGACAACCGTTCCACCACCCAAGAAGCAGAGAACTGAAGAGAGACCTAGCCCTTCTACAACCCGGACGACGGTACCAAAAAGAAAAAATAAAAACTTTCAAACTCCAGCATTTAAGAAAAACAAGAATACAGATGCACCGCGTAAAGAAACCGTGGTAAAGAGGAAAACACCACCTACAACGTATCACAATAGAAATTATACATCAAGGAGAACGCTCCCAGGGCCAGAGAGTCAGGTGGAAACAAGGCCGCCGTTCCGGAAACTGAAAAGACAGCAGGAGGAACGAAAATACCAGGAACAACAGAAGAAATTCAAGAACTCCAGACCGGAGGACGTAAAGACCAGCCGTCCAATGCAAAAACGAAAAAGACAACAACCGGACGATTACTCCGCCAAGAGGCCAGCATGCAGATGACGCAAGAGAAAAACTAATGTGGACGACACTCGGAGGTTAGTAAGGAGAAGATTGACGTCCATGAAACCTATAACGTGGGAACAATTTTGCCAGAAAAGAATGACGGAGTTTCAATCATCGAAAACTCAAAGATAAGTTAAAATCTTCAGTAATTTTTTTTTCTTTTGTTCCGAAATGTTATGCATAAGTACGAAGTTCTATGTTTGCATAAGTACGAAGTTCTATGTTTGCATAAGTACGAAGTTCTATGTTTGAAGTTCTATGTTTTGACATATTAAGTCAATATGTCTCGGTTGAGACTTAGTTTTGTTTTACTTTATTTAGCTAAGGCAAAAGTATTATTTTCTTTAAGTATAAAATCTAAGAAAAAGCATTTTCTGTTGGTCGAAAGACTAATTCTGTTATGTTAAAGCCAAAATTTGGCCGAAGATAAAAATAACTTCGTATTCTTGTATTAATAAGAATTTTAGTTTCAGTGCCGCCAGCTTGGCGAAGAATGAGTAAAGTAAAAATTTATTTTCTCTTATTCATTTTATGGTAAATTGTAAAAATCATATGTATTAAAATTTTGTAAATATACGTAAATACTTGAAAGTTATGTAAAAGTAGAATTTAGTCTAGAAGCATAAAATTTTAGATACTAAAAGTAAATGCTTAAAAGCAATGAATTCGATTTTAAGTATTAAACTGTAGAGAAAATCATGCTTTAGAGCGAAAGCCTGCATGTCTAAAGATGAATGAGGGGAAGTTAGAATGAATGTGTTTTGTAGGGTTCTCTACCTACACTTGAATTTTTTAAGAATGTTAAAGTAGCTCATCGAGTTCTAGAATGTCGAGTAAGGTGTGTCTATTTGGTCGTTGAATTCTAACAAATCATGATGGTTAGGGGAAGTATTGTAAGACTAAAACACAAATATTCCCGTTTGACACCACACATGGTGGAGAGCCAGGGTAAAGTTAAATCAATGCTTGAATAATTGAATGGATGTGAAGTAAGCAGTAACTAAGGAAAACGAATCGTTTAAAAACAAAAATTTATTCAGTGTCAAGAAAGTGTAAATTATAATGTATTTAGAAAGATACTGATACTTATTCCTTCCAGATGCTGGAAGGAAAAGAACAAGATTGATTGATAAAGTCCAGGAAACGTTGCTGTAAGAAGAGAGATTTATATAAGTATTGACAGAAATTTAGTATACATTTTGTTACATAAGATTTTTTTTGTGTAAACGAGGCTCTTACCAGTTAGTTCAGAATTATAGAAATTTTACAACAGGTCGTTTGTAGGACCTGCTTCCAAGTTTTCCAAATTCTGGAAGCGGCAAATGTAGGGTTTATATTTATTTTAACTAACATTTATTTTAAGTTTAAACTATCTTTCCTGTCAACCCTTACTTTCCCCTGGAACTGCCGATGCCAGAGTATGTAAATTTTAGTAGAACGCGCAAGGATTCAAATTTATCAGCGGAAGTATTCTGAGTTAAATAGAAAAGAAACGAGTTCGAGACGTGCTGTTCTTACTTCACGAGCGCGGAGGTAGTTAGCCAGAAATTGAAGAACCCCGCGTTTCGGCCTGTGTGCTTGCCTCGGAGAATTGTTAATCGTTCAACGTGATATTCAAAGTTTGCTGAATTAGCAGCGGTATTGTAAAACGCGGTAAGGTTAGTTACTTTTAGAGAGCCTCGTAGTTAGAGTCTTGTTATTATTTCTTTTCAGGTTCTTATTTTTATTTTAACGCCGGTTCGGCGTAGTTTGTGAGCGTCAAGAGCACACAATTGTAACTTCTTAAGTTGAATAAAAAGGGACTTAAACCCTTAGCAAGACTGTCTATTTTCCAGTTTCAACAGTCACCTCTTGGTTGCGTGCACGTTGGAGGCGCGCAACTCTACAAAGTGATTAACACTGCTTTATTACAATATCAAAGGGAATTACAGAAAAACGAATTGGTAGACAGTCATACCGATGCTCATTAGCGTACACTTAGGATATATATTATATTTCTATATAGCATTGTTCTAACATAAGTATTCTGACACAAAATCGGACATTTTCTGATATGGCGTATCAATTGTTTTTCATATTTTGATTCTACGACTCAAATTATGTCAAATTGCCAAGTTTCGTAAAAATTGCCAAAGTTGTTTTTAAAAAATTAGTTCTCAACATTTAGTTCTTCAATGTAATTGAATTAGGTGTAAACTTATTAATATGTATTTTTTATGAAACTCACTTGATTCCTCTTTTAACAGTTCGAAATTTAGATTCAATCCAAATAAAATTCGGAGCTATTTTCTGATCTGTTTTTAAAATTTGTATTTTTTAGTACTTCTTATAAATGTTTCGAATACTTTTGAATTGTAACCTGTAAAATTTTTGCCATCATCTTATAGTAGATGTATTTCTATGCACACTTGCAAAAAATTAGAACTGTTTATTCAAAATTTCCGAAAATATACGGAAATTTATATATTGGCGCGTTTTGAAATCTTGAATATTTGTTATAAGCGATAATAACGTAAAATATGGTTTACGCACTTTGTCGAAATAATTTAAAAGATATTGATACTTTAATACTAAGCTTTAGGCTGACGTCAGCACGAATTTTACTATCTGGTAATATTACGCTATTACCAGAGCCTCAGCTGACCGGCTAAGAAAAACCTTACTTCAAAAACATCAAGAAGAGTGAATTATGCAGATATTACTTGAAAGAATGAACGATTCATCTTTTATTTCGCTCATGTACAATGAATGGAAAAGGAAAACTGGTACCATAAATTAAGAATTTCGCCAAGTGAGTTATTCTTAAAAAAAAGTGCGCCAAGGCAAGTTTTAAAATTTCTCTAAGTTTCTCACCAAATTTTACAAAATTTAATATCTAGGGCTTAATTTGGGACGTATAATCGTGATATGGAAACACGTAAATATGCTATTTCAGAAAATACTATTTTGTGTCAAAAAATAGGATTTTTTGACACAAAATAGGAACAGTGTACATTCTAGGAAAGTTAAATTGCATCAGTCGGTCCAGTTAGAACGGGATATACAGAAGTGTCTATATCTTTTCTGTGTGGTGTACGTAACATTGTATACTTCTTTCCCGATATCCTGATATTCGTTACTAATATTTGTCATTCAGTGTCACTCGCTAAACATCGCAGATGAAACCGTCGCGAAGAAAAAACGTAAGGTAAAAACAACGTCATGCAAATCCACTGTATGAAAACAAGGAGAAAACATCGCAGTTCTAAAATCTTCGAGGCATAAAACATAGTTGCCGAAAATAAAGCTCAAATTTGCCAACTAACAGGAAGAACTGAAAATGCTTTAAATTTTAAATAAGAATAAGCATTGCAATGAAACAAACAATGTTCTCATGAACTCTGGTTTTCAAGAATTAAAGAAAAAATCACAAAAATAGAGATAACTCGTTCAAAAATAAGCCAATCCGTATAAAATTTTAATGTGATGTCAAATAAAAATTGTTGAGTAAAACTGCTTTATGCAAACTAGTGGCACTACAATTGAAATACATCATCTGCGAGGAGCATAAAATTGAATGATTCAGAGCAAGCCTGCAAATTTCGCTGTGATACTGCAATAAGAAATTTGGGATGGCCAATTTGTAAAAGTGACCATTAGGCATCACTTTCCAGAAGAACTGCGATGGAGAGCTATTGCTATTGGGAGACTAGAGGCAGGACAAAGTCATACAGAAGTGATCAGATGGCTAAATATGAATCTTTCTGTAGTTCATAGACTTTGGCAACAGTTTCTAACCACAGATTCGGCATCTAGGCGGTTCAGCCAAGGACGGCCAACTGCTACCACGAGCGCTGATGACCGATATTTATTGTTACGTGTACGAAGGTATAAAACCTCAACTCAGATCCTCCCTTGCCACAGCCACTGGAAGGTTGGTGTGAACGTCAACCGTGCGTAGAAGGCTTCACGAAGAAGATCTGTACGTGAGGAGACCAGCCATTTTCGTGCCGCTAGAGTCACGAAGAGAAGAGAACGTTTGAGGTGGGCACGTCAACATGTCCACTGGACAACTGATCAATGGAGGGCTGTTCTCTTTACGGTTGAATCTATGTTTAGCCTCTAAAACGATAATAGGCGTTATTTGGTTTGAAGAAAACCTAGAACCTGTTATCATCCATCAAACATTCGAGAAACAAATGCATATGGAGGAAGCAGTGTCTATGTTTGACGTGTTATTTCTTTAGGTGGACGCACAGACCTCCATGTCTTTCCACGCGGGACCATTAGTGATCAGGCTTATAGAAATGGCATCCTTGATGCTTATGTGCGTCCTTATGCCCGGAAAATAGGTGATAATTGCCTACTATAGAACGGCAACCCTAGACTACACAGGGCTCGCATCGTGGATGATTTTCTCCAGCAGAAAACAATTCAGCGCATGGAGTGGCCAGTTCAGTCACCAGACCTGAACCCTATCAAGCATGTTTGGGATGCTTTAGGAAGACAAGCATCTGCTCTCAGTTCTCCTCTTCAGACACACTTGCAAGTGCTTTGCATGAGTAATGGCTCTCACTTACTACGGAACTGACCGACTACATAATTGACAGCATCGCACATCGCTGTATGTGTTGTATTGCTTCTAGAGGAGATCATACTCCATATTGAAGGTAATTATTCTATACCAAATTGACACATCTGATTTGCTCATTTTATACATATGCTAATTTCTATAACACCATAACTGATAACTGGGTAATTTCTTTTCATGTTATTTTATACTTTACTATGTGTTGTATACTGTGGGTCTGTGACATTAAATTTTATGTGTAACTTTTCGAGTTATCTCCATTTTTGTGATTTTTTTCCTTAATTAATGGTAACCAGTATACATTGCTTAAACTTCATCATTATTACTGAAAAGGTCTTCCAAAAATTTCACCGGTATCGTTATGCAATAAATTACTTTTTTGATAAAACGAAATTTAACTCTGATTTCATTTTATTTAAATATTCATTTATTGCATCGATAATAAATTGATTTCAAATAAATAATAACAAATTACAATAGAGTCTTACGCATTTAAAAAAGAAATAAGCTTTAACTACCCACTTTCTGGAGGCGATTTTAAAATTATACATACACGAATTCATTCGCATGCCCCTTGTACCAAAAACAAGATCCAACTTTCTCTAATGTAGCTATAGGAACACAAGCTATCGCGCCCTTCGCCTTAAAAATGTTTTTAAAACTACATTATTATGAATTTGTTATGAAAATAGATGAGAAACACTTTCTATGCACCAAACAAATTTTAATAGCTTTTAAAATATAAAATTCTCATGTGGAGTCTATTATACTTTTCGAAGTAAAAAACGTGACAAATCATTAACTCATTCGCCGAAATTTGAACTGGGATCTTCCGATTGCGAGTCGAGCGGATTTCCAGTTTCACAGCGAAGGCATGCAGCAGAGAAGGAGAAAATGCCTTATAGTTCCTCCCACTTAAAAGGCGACTGTGGATAGGAACCCGATCGCTAGATCCAGGTGGTGACGAATTATCGTTCACCACATTTTAGCTCAAGTGACACTTGCAGAGTGATTAAGTATTTATCGAAACAGAAAGCATGAAAAATCAGAAACACCCTCGCCGGAATCCCCTTGTTTCCCAAATGCTGGTTGGATGTGCCCTCAGTTACGCGAAGAAGGTACGTGAATAAGAAGGAAGAAACTTCTTACATTCTTCCCCGCTTAAGGACAGGTTAGGTTATTTAATTACGGCAAAGCCTCGAGGGCTATCTGCCTAAGAGGAGGGATGCCTTCGTGGAGGACTTTCTAAGGGGAACTGGCTCGTATACACGTTACACATGAGGAAAACCACGAAAACACTCCTGCAGGCAGCCCGTTCGCGGGATTCGAACCTCGAACCGAACTACCAGTGTTCAGCGACTTTTACTGCTCGGGCGCTGGTGGGCTATCCGCTTAAAGACAAAGAGGCAGAAGAGAAACCAATCGCCAGACCAAGGTGATGGGGACTTATAGCCCCCCGCATTTTATTTCGGGCTCAATTTGTGTAATTTTTTGCATTTTTTTAAAGCCAGGAAACATGACCAATCAGAGATGCCCTCGCAGGATTTGAATTCCGGACCACCCGACTGCTAACCGAACATCATTCCAATTACTCTACGAAGGCACAAGGCAAGGAATTAGAAAATTCAGTACGTTCTGACTAATTAAATCTCCTAGACTTTAAAATTGGAGAACTATTCATTGAAAGCAACTGGCAATGAAGCTAAAATAATTTTCCTTCATCATCAGTTTACGCAAATGTGCATGAACTTTTAGCCTTTTATTTTACTTATAAACCACTCGGTTAAATTAATATATTTCACAAGATGTACAGCAGGAATATATCAAATAATGCTTAAATCAGTTCTGTTTGCCTGAAGGCTACAAAACAGAAAGTCCGATTTTCAGTTGAATCTAGATGTATGACAACATACAAAACAGTTACTTCGATTGCATAAAATATATTGTTCGATTTCGTTTATTTGGTATATTCGTTAATGTTATTATAAATGATCATATTTGAGTTAATTTGAGTTATATCATAAAATGTCTGCAGTAGAATATTAGGTACACGTTATATGGAATAGGCATTAATCATTCATTTTATATATTTTATATAAATACAAATTCATTTAAAAATCATTAATTTTACATTAATGGTTTTATGGTATTAATTAATTAATCATTAATTAATACCATAAAACCGTGATAAAGCGTTTTAAATTTAAATTTCTGTAGAATTTTATAAATTATAGGAAATTTCAAAATTTATACTTGGAGTTAACACTAAATGCTTTTCATCAACATTAATGTTTTCTAAGTTTTTGGCTTCCTATTTTTTCATTTATTGATATCAAAATTTGAGCTATATTGTGATTATAGCAGTTTTCAAATGCACCGAAGTTTTAAAAAAATTATTCTTTCCTACGGAAAAGTGATGATAAAACTTTTCAAGTGCAAAGATCTTTTAGGACTTTGATAATTATCAATGTCATAATCTTTACTATCAATGTTAAATTATTGAAATCCCCTAATACTTTTCAGCAGTCAGAAGTAAGCAAATTTACATAGCAAATTTAGAGCAAATTTATATAAACAAAAAAATGAAATAAAAATATAAAATTACAAAATGAAGTTTTGCAGATTTATCATCAGAATACAATATTAAACTTTACAGTAAACTTTTAAGCGAAATATGTTTTATAAAATTGTGATAAAATAATTTGAAGAATACGTGATGGTATAATATTTTTATTACGAAATTCCTAATTAGGAAAATAGGCATACTTTTATAAAATTCTAAATAGTTTCTTTAATTCCCTTTTCAAAATAACCTAACTGCAGTCTTAGAAATTTTATAACAGTTAGAAAACCTGCTGACAGCCGTAAATTCTGTTTATATTAGAAATAAATGGTTTCTATGCTGCTACACTGCAAACTTATTGTGCAAAAACTTAACGAATCATATGCAGCATTAGGTAAATTTATTCCGAAACTTAAAATTGATGGGAAAAGACAATAATTCAATATACCATTTGGATAATAATACAAAATTTGTTTTAAAAACTCTTTTTTTATATCCGTGTACTACAAAGTCATTTGCATTATGGATATTATTTCAGCAAAAAAAACTAATAACCTTCTAACTGTAATAAAAAATTAATTTAGTCTTAATTATTGTAAATACATTTTGCCTCATTTGAAATGCATTTATAACACAAAATAAAGTAAAAGAGCATGCATACAAGACGGTCTCGTATATTTCATCTTAACATGTTGAAAGCGTTTTACGAGAAAGAGAGATAATAAAACGAACTAAATATCACACATCAAGGTAAAACTAAGCTAATGTGTTTTCTTTTAAATTAAATGTTGATAAATTTTGTTAATATTTTCTTAAATGATAGACTAGATATGTGTAGATTATAGGGGCGATTTAAAAAGGGAAAAATATCGTCTCTCGACAATTATGGCATTAAGTAAATACTATGCGTATTTCTATCATATTTCATCTTAAATTAGAAACGTATCTAATTAAAAGCGAACAGCACAGAGTTTTCGATAAATTATAGGAGCAGTTAAGGAATCCATAATGCATCTACCACACTGATATCGTAATTAGAACACGTATTACAATTGTTTTCTGAGTATCATAGTTAAAAAGTTATTAATTAGAAACTTCAAATTTATCTTTGTCAATACTTTGTTATTTTCATTACTCTAGACCAGGGTTTCTTAAACTGTGGGTCGAGACCCCCAGGGGGGTCGCGGGACCTGCAGCAGGGGTCGCCGAAAATTTTAGCAGTTTTGATATTGTTTTAACTTATTATAATAATTTTACAATTACCAAATAATTTTACACAATGTATCTGAAAATAGATAAAGATAAAACAATACAGACAAAGGAAAAAACGAAAACGTTTCGACGCATTCTTTTTATAGTATGAACGTTCATTTTACTTGCTTTGCCCGTGACGCTGTCATTTTATCTGTCACTTATTTAAAATTTTCACATTTTTTATGTCTTAAAATTAGAAATTAATGTTAATAACCTAAAACTGCAATAGTATATTACAGTACAAGTAAAAAAATTGACAGTTTCACTCACGCGTGTGTCGGATTTGCGCAATACACATGGCGTCCCACAAAATTTTTGTAAATATTATGGGGTCCTCGGGGTCGCGAAAAAATCTCAGTGATAAAAAGGGGTCGCGACTGAGAAAAGTTTAAGAAACCTGCTCTAGACTATACTAACTCTTAAATTAATATATTAAAATATTGACGAGTTTTCTGAGTTGTTGAGTTGAGTTTGTTGAGTTTGTTATATTGAAAACATTATTTGAGATCTTCTATATATTTATAAAAAATTAGACCATTGGAAGATCATAAAACTTGTTGAAAAAAATATTATAAGTTAAATAAAAGAATTAAAACACAAAATGCACTTAAATTAGAATTAGAAACACAAAATAATGAAAATTATAATATATTAATTAGTTTCGAATTACGATATTGAGAAAACACTTAGTTCTTCAAAATAATCAGCTACACTTTTTTTAATTTTATCTAATTTAAATACATTTTTTAAATTAAAAAAAATATCACTTAAGAAAATTAAAAAATACTTTTCATTATAATTAAATTCTTATAATTATCTTAAATATAAATGCAAACTTTTAACAGAACGAAGAACAAAGGAGGAAAAAATAAAAAATTTCCTTTAATCCCTTCCCGTTAGAAATTTAACAAGGCACGTGTATTAAAATAAACACTAACACATAAAGGTGAGCTCTGATCACCATGAAAAAGTTCCTAGTTCTAAAACTATAAATGGCACGAGCAATTTGTTAATCTATGATTAAGAGGATTGCTGAAGAAACATTACTTACAATCATTTTTCCACAGAGATAAGCATATAGCGGCAGCTATTACTGTCAATACGATCCTCCTAATGGCATACCTCCTCCGGCGGAGGACCACTGCCCCACGGGGCCCAGTCATAACGGAATCAGTGCTGATCAATCACTGTCCATCCTTTTCGTGATTGTCAAGACTGATAAACGCAGTTGTCAGAAGGCTGGAGAGCAACTTCTTGCCCTGTCGGAACAATCGGGAGGACTGACATTCCAGTTCAATCCCGGCTAGAACGGGGGCGGGCTGGGCAAAGGTGGAGGTGCTCGCAGATACTGTATCCAGTCTTCTGATTGGTCGAACGGGGAAAGTGCTTCGTGTTTTTCAGATGCGCGGTTCAGCGGTGTTGTTTGGATACAAGGGATTCGTAAGTGAGAGAAGGTGGGAAAATGCCGATTTGGAGTGGGTGATGAACGGTTAATATCTGTCGACGAGTTGTGGGTGATTCTGTTTCGTTGTTTTCAAGAATTCTAAGTGTTGAATCCTATATAATGATAACATACAATTTTATTTTCGGTTCGCTGTATTTATTGGCATAAAATATAA
This sequence comes from Stegodyphus dumicola, assembly GCF_044657685.1. Lineage (NCBI taxonomy): Eukaryota > Metazoa > Arthropoda > Arachnida > Araneae > Eresidae > Stegodyphus > Stegodyphus dumicola. The sequence continues at coordinate 47,029,793 of NC_140776.1, forward strand.
AGCGGTAACCAATTTTTATTAAACTGCCTATTTTTTGCAATTATAATTTTTAGTATAAAACTACATAATGCTTATTGCATAAAGAGATCTAGAGATGTGTATGTTAATTTCAATGCTCACTTAATTGTTTCTGTTACCTAAACTGTAAATAAAACAGACAAAAGTTGCATCCGGGTTTAAAATAGCTACAAAATATTTATCATCAGCACTCCTCTAAAAGCACAAATTTGTAAAGCGTTGCAACACAAACCCTGCGTTTCAAACGAAATGGTGTATAATTTCTGCTTCATATGCTTTTTACTTCCTTGTACGAAGTAAAGGAAATATCGTCATCGCGAAAATTTCGAGTGTCATATTTCAATGAAAATACCCATTTTGACCGCTCCCGAATCCTTTTGAACGATGTTTCTGCGTGGCATCTGTACGTACGGACAGAATAAAAGACCCTTTTTCCGAAAACGAATAGTAAAGCAGATTTAAAATAGATTCAGAATTTATTTTTTTTTCGTGACATTCTGTACGTACCTACGTATGTATTTCGCTTAACTCAAAGATGAGTAGCCGCATGACTTTGAAATTTTGTGTATGGGATTGCTATAACATGCACTTGTGCGCCTCCCTATTTGGTTGCAATCAGCGACACCAAAAGTACATAAATATATATGTGTGTGTGTAAGAAAACAAATATGTAAATCAGCTTTATAATTCCTCTTTTTTTAATTTGGGTATTTCTCTTTATTCTAAAAAAATTAATAACATTCCAGGACTTCGTCATTTCTAGATCAATCTATGTCGCATCGCTTACGTAATACTGATGACGTAGCTAATTAGGAACTTGAACTCAAAACTTTGAGAACTGAAACTTTACCAGCCTAAACCAAAACCTTCCTCTTCGTGAGCTCCCATATTGGATAAATGCGCACTTTTAAGCTTGAACCCCTGTACTGCTTGAATACTATTTCTCTGTGCTCTCTTCTTATCGCAGCAGTCTTCAAAAATGTAAATGTTGTTGAATATGGACGATTAGGGTGCCAAGTTAACTACGGGCACAAAAGTTAATTCAAATAAAAATGGAACTTAATCTGCCTCGACTGCCAAGTTTCCTATTCATTATGCATTCTACACAATCATTCATCTTTAATACGGATCTACGATCTGTTCTTTCTTCGTTCTACACCAAATAACATTGCTACGATTCTACGTCTCACTGTTCCTACATCAGTACTTCTAATTTTGTTTTCATCACATACATATGTATAAGTTTGGTACTACCAATTGCAATAAAAAAACGGAGGTGCACAAACGGGTGTCATAGTTGTTGATGTTATAGATGTCATATACAAAATTTCAATGTGTTACGGTTAAACGTTTTTGAGTTACATGAGATACATACTACATACAAACGTGCAGAGTTCACTCAAAAATCCCTTCTAAATCCTTTTTAAATCCTTTTTAAATCTATTTTATAATCGGTTTTGAAAAAAAATGTTCTCTATTTTGTTCATACGTACAGACGTCAGGCAAAAAAAAAAGAGATAGCCAAAATGGTTTTGGGAACTGTCACAACGTAAGTTTCCGCTGAAATATTATATCTAAAGCTTTTCATGATTACACTACTTTCTTTATTTTACCCAAGAAAGTAAAAATACCACTGCTTCCAAATTATAACATAAGAATTTCTTTTTCTCAGTTAATTCTCAGAATGAACTGATGAATTAATTCTTCAACAACTAAGTATAACGTATTTTATATACAACTACTAATTATAATTCGCATTACTAAATAATGATTACTTTGATTTACTTCATATAAGTATTCAGCAGGGCTGGGACAAAGGTGAGGCAGCTTGCCTAGGATCAACAGGCAGGAAGGGCTCCAAATTAGATATGAAAAATTAAAAATACATTTTAGTAAAAGGTATTGGTAACTTTACACTCCAAATTTTATATCATCAAAATTTCATATTCAAATTTGATAAGGTAAATTTGCTTATAATTTAACCAAAAACTGTTCCGCACTCATGAAAATGAGATTTCTTAAAATATATAAATCACAATAAGAGAAAAGTTAGAAAATATTTAATAGATCGTTGCAGTGAAATTTAATTGTATTGAAACACATTAAATTGTCTTGGGTAGATACAATAGTCAGGTATAGTAAACGATCTGAAATACATGCTCCACATCTCGCATTTCGCTGGTTTCCTTTAATTTTTTATTCCTTTATTTTATTATTTCTCTCGTTTCCTTTGATATTTATTTTTATAATTATCTGGTTTCCTTTAATTTAATTTTTTCTTTAATTTATTATCTTTTTAATTAATAACTAAATAAGGGTTGAGTAAATGAAATAATAAATTAAAAACTTTCAGCCTCAATACTCGATCATCATGAATCGTCTTATGATTATCTATCTGAAGAAGAAGTAGAAGTACAGGAAGAAAGTTATTTTAGACAGAGAGTATTAACTGAAATAAAGCCTAGATTTGTAGACCTGGGAAAGCGACTGGAGAGCCAGAACTGTAAATCATATACTGAAAATAATAAAAATAAATAAATAAATAAATAAAAATCTTAAAGGTTTCAGATTTTAAATTACATCCAAAGAGAAGGTCTTTTATTTTTAGTCCAAAGGGATTTGAATCCCGAAGGACTATTAGTTTCGTTTTGGCATTTTGCGTCGGACTCATAAATGTCGGTTCACTTTTCAAACTGTTGCCACAAAATGTTAGAGTCCTGCATTATATTTGAAGAAATTAAATAATGAAAAATCTGCATAAATGTATGTATATTTCTCGTATTGTGATAAAACAACGGTACATAGAGCCATCGAATTTTGAATAACGTAATCCTCCAACGAATATGAGCATGTGGAAGACCAAATTTGAAATTTGAAATTTGTTTTATGATCGATTTCCTATTTTTTAAAACTTTGGCGAATTTTTGATTAACAAACTCAAGGATTTCAAAGCGAGCAATGGCAACGTTGTGCAGAAAAAACATTTTTATCTCCAGCGCGTGAGTCTCTGTATCGGAAATTCTAAAGATATGCTCGTTTTAAAACTATTTTGCGATATTGCTGTTGCACTGGATCTTATGGTTTAAGTGCGAGGAACATGATATTTAATAAAGAAAGGTAACACACAAAATGTTAAAAAACGCCCCTTTGGACGTAATTTAAAATCTGAAACATTTCAGATTTTTTTTTTTTTTTTTTTTTTTTAACATTTTGTCAGTTACCTTTATTTATTAAATACCACGTTCTTTGAACTTAAACCATAAAATTCAGTTCAAGAGCAATATCGCAAGATAGTTTTAAATTGAGCATTTCTTTAGAATTTCCGATACGCAGTCTCACGCGCTGGAGATAAAAATGTTTTTTCTGTACAACGTTGCCATTGCCCGCTTTGAAATCCTTGAGTTTGTTAATCAAAAATTCGTGAAGATTTACAAAATATGAAATCAATAATAAAACAAATTCCAAACCTAATTAAAATTAATTTCAAATTAGGGCTTCCACATGCCCATATTCGCAGTAGGATTACATCATTCAAAATTCGATGGCTCTATGTACCGTTGTTTTATCACAATGCAAGAAATATGCATACATTTATGCAGATTTTTTTCATTATTTAATTTCTTCAAATATAATGCAGGCCTCTAACATTTGGTGGCAACAGTTTGAAAAGTGATACGCCGTTTATAGAGTTCCAACGCAAAATCGCTAAACGAAAACAATAGTCTTTCAGGGACAAAGCCCCTTTGGACTAATTATAGTATTTTTATTCTCCCCTTATGTTACATATTAAATAAATCTTGAACAGACAAGTCTGTTCTGGAAAAAAAACACGTGTTTTAGAATTATAATGTCTAATTTTTCCTCGATTTATTTATTACAATAATAAAAAAAACTGTTGATGTTAGACTATAAAATTCTGATGCATTTAAAATTTTTTGTTTTTATATCTTTAACTAATGCTTCGTTTGATTCATTAGTTAATGAACTAGATAAAATGAATATTTTTATAAAAGAAAATACAGAGTTGGTCAAAATAAAGCCACTGTTTGCAAATTTGTAAATGAAAAATAAGATCAAATGTGGAAAGTCATTTAAATAAAAAAAGACATTAAAATACTGATATTTTTATATTCTTTGTAGCATATATCAAAGGGGTTAAGGGAAGGATCATAAAAATTTTACTATTAAAGTTCTCTTGTAAAGATCACGTTGGTGTAGTTTCTGGTTTGGAATTCACAAGAAATTTGCTCCTCAGAGACAGACTATAAACTCCATATTTTGTAATGAAATAATAGATAGAACTGTGAACAGAATTCAATCATTATGACGCTTAATAATATAAACGGTTTCTTCTGCACGACATTGAGTCTGCACCCAATTTCATCTCTTCAAGCAATATCTAGCAAACAGTTCTCAAATACATTTCTTCAACACTTCTCAACTCAGATTTGAAATCTTCAGTATGCAGTCACTTCTTTAAAATAAAGTCTCATTACAGTGATATTTTTTTAATAGCATCGAAGGGATTGAGACAAATGTCACCGGAGATTTAAAGAGGATTCCAAAAGACGAGCTCTACGGAAGAAGCGAGCAGCTATATAAACGTGGGCCAAGCGTTGAATAGACTTGCAAGAATTGTGCATTACAGAAAAGACTAAAATGTACGAATGTTGCTTTCTTCAGCTTTCGATTTTTGTCCGAACGTATTCCTAAAACTTTGTAGATACGTTGTGTACATGTAAATCTGCATTCTCATACTTTATATTATAAACAAACACATACAATGTCTCACAAAAGTAATCGGCCACTATATTTTTTTTATTTTTTTAAGTAATAGGTGAAACTGTAAGGATCCTAAGTTTTACTAACGTTTATTTTATTTTAAATCTTTACTATCACTTCTTATTTTCTACTTCCGGCCAGAATTAAAAGCTTTAGCTTATTTATGCAAATTTGTCTTGCTAACGCCAAGAACTTAAGTTGTGGCTTTTTGCCAAGCAAGAGGGAGGAAAGAGTTATTAGAAGCAGGCCGCTGGCCATAGTAGTTTTACTCGGTTGCTGGTTGCCTTCAAGGCCAGAGGTTTAGTCCTCTTGATAATTTCAAAGGTATCGTAGTTTTAGCAGCTCTCTGTACTACATACGGATTTTTGTTAAATAACGGCCAATTTTAAAGTTAGGCACTTGTATATTAATCCAAAGTTAGTTTTAGTTAGTAGTTTTATATTCTTACGTTCAGACCACAAGTGGTTGGTCTCTGTATTCCGAAGTTCCGGAAATCTCTGTAAAGATAGAAAAATAAAGGGTTTTGTATACCCTTCCTGTGTGTATTGTCTACTTCACAATTTATTGAACATAGCTTGAGTAAGCTCCCTGTTCCGAGTCAGGACAGTTCATGTTTCCAAGGCAAGTAAAGAGGAACACAAGTCCTGATAAAACGTTTTGAAGTAAAATAGTAAAGAATATTTTCCTTTTGAATATATATTTTCTTAGCTCTTTTGTGTACTAAATAAATTTTAAAAAATTAAATAGTAAACTTAAAAAATGAAGTTTTAGGCTGAAACGGAAAGGAAAGGTACTACAAAATTAATCGGAAATTTTCCTAATTTCTAGTTAAAATCGTCTGCAATAAATAAACAACGAAATTTTATGGAATTAGTTTGGATAAAGAAGCTAGGCAGAAATCTAAAAATCGTTTGCTTATATAACTCGAATTTTTTTAAGAAAATATTTGTTATTTTAATGTCTTCTTGCAGTGGCTTAGTCACGCAAGAAAACATCGTTAGAAACCCGCAGATTAATTACTGATTTGCCGCAGATGATTACTGATTTACTGAGTGCCCTTAAACTTGTTGCGGAATTTCGTGAATTATATGGAATATGTGTAAATCCAGAAACTGTAAGAAGAATAGTCCGATCTGCAGGATGTTATGTGTCAGTAGAAAGAAGAAAATTTTATGTCAGTTAAAAAAAGACCGAAAGCTTCGACTCGCTTTCGCAAAAGCGAAAAAACAAAAGACACCGACTACTGGGAAAAAGTGTTTTTTCCTGGTTAAAGAAAATTTAACATCTTCTGCTCAGATGGAGTGCTAATGAGTAGAAAACCCATAAAAGAATTTTAAAAGCAAAACATAGTACCAAGTGTTGAATACGCCGGAGGAGGAATTATGGTGTAGAGATCTGTGGCATATTCTGATGTTGGTAATATAGAGTTTATAGATGGTATTATGGATCAGTATAAATACCTTGGCATCTTGGAGCGAAATTTGGCATCATCAGCACAAAAACTTAATGCACAAAATAGTTTTAAATTCTGCCAGGACAATGAGCCAAAGCATTCTGCACCCAATATTAGACTCTGTCTGTTATATAAATGTCCAAAAGTAATTAAGACACCACCCCAATCGAAAGATCTTAATGCTATTGAACATATTTGGCAGGAACTAGAATCGAAAATTCGAAAACAGAGCATATCTTTGTGACAGAAACTGAAAGCAGTGATTCAAAAGAAGTGACAAAAAATAAGCCCAAAAATAACAAAATAAACCTTGACGAGTCAAAGCCCAAAAGATTAAATGAAATGGTCAGGTGTAAAGGTAATCCCACAAGATAGAACAATGTACGTTTTTGTCATTTTTGGCTGTGACTAAAAGTGTCCGATTATTTTTGTGAGAATATTTTTCCTCTTTAAGCAAACACTATTGATTTTTGAATTTTATTTTCATAGATATTTCTAGTAGTTTCTGCTTCTAAAAATTACCGGAAAGAAATAGAGTGGGGAATTACGGTTATAGCTAACGCAATGTTCAATTACATTTATTCAGTTACAATACTTATTACGGTGATACAGAGACCGGACCCAAACGTCGCCAATAGTCGCCAAATTTAGCGATAAAATAAGAGGTCAAATCTGTTGTCAGCTTGGCGATATCTCGCCAAGTTACCAAACTATCCATTTACTCAATGTTAAATGCACTTGCCCTTGTATTCTTACTTTTCCGGCATATCTTTCTCTGAAAATTTGTCTCGGGCTACATTACGAAAAAAAAATGGTATCTATTTAAAATTACCTATCTATGTACAAAATTAATAACAATATAATACTTTTGAATTTTCGTAATTCTTCTAATACCTCAGAACAATCAGGCACAGAATATTTATTCTGAAATTAAAGATGCAGCCGGCAAATGTGAACCCTTAAGGTGTGTTGATTCTAAGAAGTTTAAGAACCATTGGGCTGGAGAAACGTCGTTAAATGACATAACATCGTGCTATAAGATAAAGTTAGTATCAAATAAAAAAAAAGGTAAGATTAAGTAACTGTATTATCTTTTTATTATTGTGAAATACTCTTCTCTTTAAAAGGCGTGACTTAGCCTCACACATAAGTGTCATGCGAAATCTAACTGGACATCGGCAGCCTAACGATACGTAAAACTGCATGGAAAAAAATAAACTTGTAATAGCAGTAATTCGGCTAAAGCCAAATTTCAGCAGTTTTCGAATTTTTTATGCAAAAATAGATCATTTTGTAAATGAAGAGGTTTGTTTAAACAAAGTATTCTTATGTGGCATACTTTTAAGTTATTAACTGGAGTTTATGAAGTTATTCTTTTATGCTCAAACATTCACTATAGAAGATTATACAAGCTGGTCAGCAAGAAGAAGAGGCAAATTAATAAAAGCGATTACAGGCAGATTTAAAAGTATCTTGAATTGTAACCTTTATGATTTGATTGTTACTCATACAGGTAGGGTTAGTTTTTGTACGCCTGTCTGTCCAATTTTAGAAGCTTAAACTGATTTGGAAAAAGCTATAGCTTGAGATCTAGCGAACCTATCGATCGAGAGTTAATGGTCACGTGGTGATTTTGAATCGATTGCAAGCTATCCATTTATTATTATTAAATTACTTAATTATTATTTTATTATTTTACATTTTCAGCGCACTGGCAATTCGCAATATCTTTCTAGAAAACAAATCGACATTTGATCAAGAAACATTTGAGAAGATTTGCTATAGATCCTAAGAGTTTAATTGATAGCCCTACTTAGAAATATTAAGATTGGAAAAGTCTATTAAATTTGAAAACAAAAACTAATGTTCCTTAATTTTTTCTAATTTTTTCATCAACGTGCTTTTAGCTGAATAACAATCTTTCGTGAAGTTGTATGTAAGGATTGCATAACTAGAGGTTACAAATAATACCATAATTTCGGTCACCTTTTGAATTTTCGTAATTCTGGTAGTATGCTGTATTCTAGATGTTTGTATTGAATGAATAAAGAAAGAAATAAGAGCACGTCCATTATTTTGTGACACAAAGCGAGAAAAGTGGGTATTGAGAATCCCTTGAAAGGGTGCTACGCCTATGGTTCCAAACTAGATTAGTTAAGTCGTGCTCGTCTTTGCAAAAAATTGAATCACAAAAAATGCTTGAATAATAAATACGTTGCAAGACTTTCACTGTGTAAATCTCAATTACTGTAGAAAGTGACGGGTCTTAAGAACTAGATAGCGAATAATCGCTGAAGTTCGTGTGACAAGAAAAAACAAGATAGAAAGGTAACTAACCCTTTATTATTCCAATAAGATTAAACTAAACTCCGCCTGGGAGTGTACAAACAAAGCCCGCACTTGGACTTGAACTTAAAAGACTAAGAATTAAACTAAAACTAAGATTAACTAAAGAAGTATAGCCGAAGCTATCAAGGTTCAAATCGAGTTGGCCCCTTAACGTATTTGACTACGAAGCTTAGCAAGGGCCTGAGTACGGCCGAGCGTAATAACGGCTTTGAGAGAGAGAGAGAGAGAGAGGCTAAAAGGACAGATGCGCGTAAATCAGAAACTCTGATTCTCTTTGACTCAGTAAGTAACTTCGTGGTTTAAATACCGCTCCTCCTCATTAAATATTCAGCAAGATTCCAAAACTATGTTCTGGCCGGAAGTAGTAAGTTGAAGTTAAGAATTTGACAGGAAAGGAACTGTAACTTAAAATTTAACTGTTGATAAAATTAACATAATCCTTACAACATAATGTAATAAAGTATGATATATTTCATATAACTCATTTTCGTAAGCGACAGAGAAACAGAGAGAGATTCTAGCAATTTCTTTCGTTTTGTAAAGATCCAAAACGTCAGACCAAGCAATGTTACGAAATGATGATATTTGTTTGGAGTTAGTTATCAAAGCTTTCTGTTTAATAAAGCCATGGAGAACTCAGTCATGGACACATGCGTGCATTCTTCGGAGTTTAACAGTTTCTTCGATTCTTTACTACTTTTTAAGGTACTTTCTGCCTCCTTATTGTGTGCCTTGTGGTGCTATTGAAAAGCCCGTTCGGCTAACATCGAGAGGTCTGGCGTTCGAATCCTCGCAAGGGAACTGAGTTAAGCAAGATAATAATATGAAATTATTAAACAAGACTATTACAGTAGGTAATGCATATTTTGCCTTTATTACCTTATCGCAAAGTTTCCAGGTCATTTACTTAGTCAATAGAAAGGTAGCATACTAAACGGAGTGTATTATTTTTTCCCTACAAAGAAAAAGCTCACTTGTGTCAAGAGATCTCAAAAGTTTATCTATATGCACTTGCTGAACTGTGGATACAATTGCTTATTTTACAGTCACAGTTGCAACATCCGTTTTCATGTTTATCGGCGGGTGATATCCTCTAAAGATATCAGCTACGCCATTGCTAATGATATTCAAATTTTAGATCATACCAATACTCCTCATCAGTAACAAATCACTCGGAAGCAATAAGAATAATTTTATGAATAATTCTGAATACCACTCTCTGCATTAATTCTGAGATTAATAAATAGTTAACTTTCAAGGAAAAGCAAGCGCTTATGTTCTTGAGTTCAAATCATTTATTAAAAATCCATGACCTTTATACGAAATTTGCAATAGTTGAATGTGATTGTCGGAATGTCTACATACTCTGTATAGAAGAAATTTTGTGCAGGAATTGGGAAAGCTTAGTTTGTATTAGAGCAAATGACATTAGATCATTTTTTCATCATTCAGTGCTTGAAGTGTAAAGAAGTCTGAATTTTCTCCTGAGATCTGACGGCCAGTTTTCAGAATGGCTTACACAATCTCTGCAGTTAAAAGAAGCACGAGTAAACATATCACGTTAAGCTTATGCTTATTGTATTTTTGAAGAATTTGAGCATCCTCTATCATAAAATTGGATGGAAATCTCTGTAAGTGTTTCGTACTACGAACGAATGATTTTGTGTTTGTGAAATGAAAGCTGAATGAAGTGATCAAAAATTTGGACGACCGGATGGATTTCGTCTCGACAGTATTTCCAGTCATAGCAGTTGGAAAATCCTCTCGACATCTCGACCATCTAGCAAATCCCCTCGATCATCTATACATTATTTTCAGTCATATCAGTTAGCTAATCCTAAGACTAGAAACAGATCGCTGGCTATTCTTTTATGTCAGTTTCTCTAAACTGATATAATTTCTCTAAACTATTTATTAATCTCCGCGAACTACAAATGGTTCCGAAACCTACCTTTCTGGTCTTCCTAGATTTCAAAAAAATGATAAAAAAATAAAATTCACATTAACTATATACATCACACTATAGGTGAAAATCTAAGAATTTAGAAATTACACATGACAATCTTCTATCACTTTTTCGGCGAATATTGACATTTTAGATAATTTATTACTGGTTACTCTATCTACGGACTTTCTGCTCTAGTCTTAGTAATACTGCGTACTACGATGTTTCCTTCAAGCATAAATCTAAACATACAACAGCTAAATAAGAAGCGGCAGGCTCATGCCATATCATTTATGCGAATACCAATATTTATTAATTTTTTAATTAATTAGACGAATATTATCTAAATCCTAACAGCCTTGAATTAGTAAAACCAAATAGAAATTTTCTTCTATTAGTTTAATTGCTTAACGCCAATACAAAATTAAATGAATTTTAGTTACTTCTGTTTAAGAAATATTACGTATACCGGTACTAAGATAAACTAAAAAAAAATTTTCAAAAGAGAGAAGACTAATGTAGTAAGTGGTTCCCTCTTTAAAAAAAGTTTGAGAGACACTGTCTCATAGCGAGGCAACAAGGCGATTCTACAGTATCAATGTTTTCAGAGCTATAAAGTTACACAAAATTATTCATTGTCAGTGTAAGATAGATATAAAATAAGTATATCAGGAATAGCATAAGCAAATGTGTATTGTTCTGATGAACTTGAAGGTGAATAAGTAATAAATTTGTACATTTTAAATTAAATTGTTTTACAGACCTTTTCTGTGAACTATTTAGGTACAAGTTTGTTCCATATTTAAAAATGCAAAAGCATAATTTTCACATTCATTTAGATAAATAAAATTTGTTGAAATATCCCAAATATCATCTGTGTCCCTTATTATTATGTTCAAAGCCTGGTAGTTCGGGTCACTTCCTTCCACCGCGGCTCAAAGGGTTAATTTCAGACAGTTTTTGTGTTTATTGCTTATGTTTCCACATGACAAAAATTACGGCTAAGCACTTTCCTCTAGGAAGTTTTCTATGAAAACTTCCTATCTCTCAGGCAATTAATTCTTTCTTGCTTTGTTATAACTACAGTGGAACCTCGAGATACGAGTTTAATTCTTTCCAACATTGAGCTCGTATAGCGAATTTCTCTTATCTAGAAACAAACTTCCCCATTGAAAATGAAGGAAATTCAATTAATCCGTTCCGCACCTCCAAAAATCTCTTTACCATCTCATCTTCGGTCGACATACCTGGTGTTTTTCGGAGAAGATTCAAGTACAGATACTTAGTGAAAATGATAGCTTCCGATATCGAATCGCCTTTTAACTGCTTCTCGTTAATTCACACCAACAACTGCTTCTTAACATCTTCTAGAAGTTTTGGAGGTAAAGTTTTGGAGGCTTGGAAATAACGGTAACTACTTTGTCCACATAAAGTTTCTTAATTTCTTTCTTCTTCATAATAGTGCAAATCGTCGATGTCGAACGGCCGTATGTCTTTGCAAATTCCATTACTCTTACACCACGCTTATGTTTATCTATGATTACATATGGCTTTTTTAATTTCAACGGCGATGGCTTCCTTCTTTTTCTTTGCAGCACTATCTGAGGCAACAATCTTCTTGGAAACTATCATGAAATAATTATTTTCACGTTAAATGTAAAAAAGCAATTAACTCACAAGCGTACAAAAACTTAGATCAAGGAACACTGAGTGATCTGAGGAGGGTATTCCCCCGAGTCGAGCAGAATCGGGAAACGCGGCACGCATACCAAGAGCCTGGCTTGTTGCTCGTTACTCAAGTAAATGTTCGTATTTAGAGAAGAATGTTTCGCTCAAACGTTCCTCGTATCTCGAATTTCTCGTACATAGAAGTGCTCATATCTCGAGATTCCACTGAAAACAATTCAGTACAAATTCAAAGGCACAAATATGTAGCTACTTCAATTAGAAGCTAATTATGTTCTCTGTAGCACGATATGAATCAAAATTATATTGTGATTTTAAAATAATCAGTGCATAATTACAACATTTTGCCTTATATCAACTTTACTTAAAACTGTTGGTCGCTAAGCTATACTGGTCTCAAACGGAAATCTTGCGGTAGTCAAATGCAAAAATTCAAAATAATATTAATTGCAATCCCTTCATTATATTTAACTTAATATGTACACTGCTCAAAAAAAAATGGGACAGTGCTATATCTCCCGTTCTACTGGGCCGATTGACAAAATTCAAACTGCGTTTTTCATGTCTCGAAAGCGTGACTTAGGATATATATTAGATTTATATATAGCACTATTCTAACATAGGTATTTTGACACAAAATCGGACTTTTTCTGAAATAACATACCAATTTTTTTCCATATTTCGATTCTATGACTCAAATAATGCCAAAATACCAAGTTTTGTAAAACTCGTAAGAGTAGTTTTTAAAATATTAGCTCTCAAAATTTTAGCTCCTCAATGTTAATTAAATTTGGCAAATATTTATTTATATCTCTTTTTTTTATTAAACTTTTTTGATTTTTTCTCTCACATTTCGAAATTTAGGTTCATTCCAAATAAAATTTACTCATTTTTTGTGTTTTATTTTTTAAATTTCTATTTTTAAATAATTTTTATAAATTTTTCGAAAAACATTTTGAATTATAACCTATAAAATTTTTACCATCATCTTAAAGTAGGTGTATTTTTAAGCATATCTGCAAAAAATTAGACTTTTTTATTCAAAATTTTCTAAGATATACACGAATTTACATATTTTCCCGTTTTGAAATTTGGCATCTTTTTTTTTTGAGCGATAATAACGCCAAATGTGGTTTATGGATTTTTGTTACAGTGAACTGCCACAGCTATTTTTAACCTTAAATTTCAAGTAAAATTTTAAGGAGAATTAATAATATGATATTGTTTCTCTCAAAGATGCGTAATAAATATTTTTAATACTAGATGAAAAGCTATTTTTTTTTAAATTATAAATGATATTATTCAAATTTTTAACTATTTTTTAAATTTCTCTCTTTCTTCCTTTTTTTAAAAAAATAAAAGTAAATTTTTGTAAGAGTAAATTTTTACGTTCGGCGTTTTATCGTCTGCTACTTTACTTTAACTTCGCTTAATTCGAATTGTCCAAAACTGAGAATTTTCGTTTGATGTTTATTTGAATTTTATGAAAATATTTTATGACATTAACTGCATAATTTATTTCTAAACAAACTGTTGCTTATGAAGTGGCTGAAAGAGCGGCTGATACTATCATCCATATTTTTAAATCACAGTGTATTTTTATAGAAATATAAGATTTAGAATAATCATTTTTATAAAAGTCAAATTATGATATAAACATACAACCCTCTAGAGACTGAATTAATGGAAGTTCAATGGTTATGTAGAAATGATCTGCAGCTACTTAATGGCTGGATAAGTTAGCAGGTTCTGTGGACAATCCTTAAAATTCTAATTTAGAATGTAATTGTCAAGAACTGAATCCTGATCATCAGTAGTATAATAAGTAATTATTACGGTTATTAATAAATCCTTCTTATAAAGTAACTGCAAATATTTCAAAAAACTTTCTGTCTGAATGTAAATATTTTTAATTTTATATTAATCAAGATTACACACGATATTATTTATTTACACTTCAATTTTTACCGTCAACTCTAGTAGAAGTTACAAATCAATTATATTTAATTAAGGATTGAATTGGATTGGATGGATTATTTAATTATGGCAAAGCACATGATGGCTATCTGCCTAAAGGGAGTGATGCATTCGTGGAGGACTTTCTAAGGGAAACTGGCTGGTATACACGTTACACATGGGGAAATCCACGAAAACGCCCATGCAGCCAGCCCGTTAGCGGGATTAGAACCTCAGACCGAACTACCAGTGTTCAGCGTCTTTACCGCTCAGCCGCTGGTGGGCTATTTAATTAAGGAATGACCATCTAAGTTTAGAAACAGCATACCGTAACAGCAATTCAATTATTGGCGCCGTATCTTTCATGTTACTCCCGATTGGCAAGCTACATGATTTTTAATGAGTATTCGAGTTTTGCTAGTAACTTCACTTGGAAATCGCGCTTAAACTAAGTTAGTTGGTTATTTGAACATAGAAAGAACATGGGAGCTATTTGATTAAGATGCTTTCATAGAGAACCTTTGTAAGGAGAACATAGAAAACTATGAAAACCAACCATGCAAGCCTGGGTTAGACGTTGCAACAAACAAATAGTATTTAACAATCTTCAAATGCTAGGCAACTGATGAGGCTCCAAGTAAATCTCCAATTTAATATTTTATTTGTAAATATTTAAAAAATATTGTTGTATTCTTAGACACAAAAAGCAGAATTTAAGTTTTGTTAATTCGTTAGTTAACTACCAAGCCGTAGTGCAAATGAATATTCAATTTCTTTTGCAATAATTGTATTCACTTAATATTCTTGGAATATGAGCTAAAGAAGGAATGTTCTCGCAAGATTAAAGAAGTGTTTAAATCCAGTGATATTAGGTTTGTCTTACAAGCTCAGGATCAAAACGATTCTGCAATTGCCGAGTAGTTGACTTGTAAATGGCTCTGAATTAACCAGATGACTTTTAATCTTACGTTATTCAGTCAGAAAACGTATTCCAAATGTTTTGTATTTCATGACAATGCATCTTTTCATTATTCAATAACCAGTCGGAGAACCGCTTGTGTTCCTAAAATACGTATGTGTACTCAATCGTCCTGCATGTTCTTCAAATTTGTCTTCTTGTGATTTTTTTTTCTTTCCCAAAATCTAAAGTTGCCTCTCAAAGGAAAGTTTTTTGACATTGAAGAGATAAAAGGAGTATGACATCTAATTTTAGAGGCATGTCAAAAACAGATCTCTACAAGCCTTCTCTTCCATTACATGTTGTGCAGTCAGACAAAAAGTTGCATCAGCTATTTTTATTACACTCTATTTTTATTACACTCTGATTACATTATTAACATACAGTGAATATATACTAAATCTTTTACTTCAGCTTAAGTAATTCAGAATTCTTGACGGCATTGTTGTCAGAACTAGGACTTAGAAATAAGTCAAATTAAATATTTCGATAACCCAATAAATTCAAGGTCGAAGTTTCAATATTTGATTTTCGGGGGGAGGGAAAATTTTTTCAGTTTTGGTCCATTACCCTAAGTATATTTGCTTCGATTCTTTATTTTTCCATAAAAGCAAAAAGGCCCACCAGCGGCCGAGCGGTAAAGTCGCTGAACACTGGTAGTTCGGTCCGAGGTTTGAATCCCGCGAACGGGCTGGCTGCATGGGCGTTTTCGTGGTTTACCCCATGTGTAACGTGTACGAGCCAGTTTCCCTTAGAAAGTCCTCCACGCAGGCATCCCTCCCCTTAGGCAGATAGCCCTAGTGTGCTTTGCCATAATTAAATACACCAACACACACCATAAAAGCAAAAAATTTACGCATGGTATACATATAACGCATAGCTTCAAATTAAAATTTAATAATAAACAGAGCAGTTATAATTAAAGTTCCACATTGAAACTGTCATAAAAGGAAAACTACTGGATCAACTGTTATCAAATTTGGTAATCGTGTAAAGGAGGTCATGGGAATTTATTTTCCGCAAAAAAAGGAAGTTCGAAACCTCACCACCAGGGCAAAATGGCGCTGTATACAATATTGTTAAACGAAATATGGGTCGGAATCTAACTTAACCTTTTGTTACACGAGTTTAATATGTTGTATACCCTTAAGAAACTTTGAATTAAGCAATATATCATTTAAAGGCGTTAAATTCGATAAATGTCGAGTGCGCCATCCGTGTAAGTGAGAAATTCATCCGCGAAAACCACGAATTAGCGATTAGAAAATGTGAGATCGCAAATCACTCGCACAAGTGCTTACAATCTGGAAATCGTTTTCTGACAGATCGCTAAATTGTAATTTTTTAACCCTGAATTCGGCCCTAAAACATGGAGACACTGATTCAAAACGCTTTTAATCGATTTGGGCGAAAGAAGTCCCTCATGCTATCTACCTAGTTCCATCGCATTCTCCAACTGCATTCGATTGCATAGCAGTCATTCCACACCGTTTAGTGTTGAATGACAGCTAGTTTTATAATTGAACCATTTTTCTCTGAAGAGCAGTCGACAGCTCGACCACTTTGATTGCAGCTCACTAAAGCCGTTATCACATTAGCTGTTTGTTGCCGGGACAAAACGTTTGTAGCAACAGTTCTGAGAAACGGCCTTTGGCGAAATAGGGTTACCATCTTCACTTGGCAAACAGGCTGAAAGCCAAACAAGAATCAGTTATCGCTCAGATTGGCGAAAGTGACGTTTCCTTTCAAGTGACATTCGCTTCTTCGTGTTGTTTTGTATCGCTCACACGCTTTTCGTTTTAAACTTTATTGTTAGTAATGGAAGATAATAGAAAGGTGATTGCTATCAAGTTAATCACTTTGATCTCCACTCTGGCACTTCATGTAACAGATAAACACACTTCTGGTTATAGCAATCAATTACATCAGTAATAGCCAAATTCTGTATACACTCTAAGAATAGTTTAAAAACATGTGCTGGATAAGTCTATTTATCACACATCGCTTATGTGTATTTTCTGTTGTCTACATTTCAATGAAAATTTGATGGTTCACTGGAAAATTTGTGACCTGGTGAAAGCATTTTCTGACTAACTTTATGGCTCATAATTACTGTTCTGTCCATTCAAATGACAAAAATCTATATGGCTGATATTTACCTCTTCACAGCCAGCAGATACTATTTAGCAAAATGAAGATCAAATAAAGCATATGAATACATGAGCAATCAAACGTGTGCGAGTTGTTTACTGTCCCATAGAACACTCGGTAATATACCTAAAACACATTAATTATACCAACTCTAGAAATTAGGTGTTCACGTCATGAGTTTGTTTTATGGTTTGATTTATTGAGATTACAGCAAAGCACACTAGGGCTATCTGCCTAAGGGAAGGGATGCCTTCGGGGAGGACTTTCTAAGGGAAACTGGCTCGTATACACGTTACACATGGGGAAAACCACGAAAGCGTCTATGCAGCCAGCCCGTTCGCGGGATTCGAACCTCGGACCGAACTACCAGTGTTCAGCGACTTTACCGCTCGGCCGCTGGTGGGCTCAGTTGGTTTTATGTGATTACCGCAAAGCCTCGAGGGATAACAACAGGAGGGATCCCTTTGTAGAAGATTTTTTAAAACTTTCTCGTGTACCAGTTACAAATGGGGCAAACCAAGGAAACGTCATGTAGCCAGCCCGTTCGCGGCATTCTAACCTGAGACAGAACTACCAGTGTTCAACGACGCTTCGGCCACTAGTAGGCCCGTGCACTTAATTGGAAAGTGCAATTCATTATGTAAACAGACATGAAGGTGATAATCAGTTGTGCTCTGTTTTAAGTAATCAAATGCTATAAATGCACAGCTGTTACATTTCTTATTATTTATTAGTCATGTTTTTATTACGTAGATCATACGTATGATATAATTATGAATTAACCCAATAACAAAATATGTACACTCTTTAGTACTCAAATACTCATCAATTATTTTTCAGCTGATTATTACATACCCATAATAATTTGCAAAGAACTGATAACTATAGTTGCTGCCAATTACATAATCGTTATCTGAATTAAAAGTAACTTCAAATAAACTTCTTGGCAATGTTCATTTTTGTATTCATACATACATATATATATACACATCTAATAAGTCATATATTTACATACAGATAGAGAGATGCGATGTTTTAGAAGTTGTTAATATATATTTATTAGTATTAATGTAATGAATAAGATTTATATTAATGAATGTATATACAAATATTTTTCATCATGCATAATAATAAATCCATAAATTTTCAATGTTTCAATATGTAGCATTTACAATAAAAGTATAGTTTCTAATGTATTTATAATTCAAAAAGTATTTCATTAATAACATGAAAATAATAGACAAATTTAATGAGTATTCTCATTATTACATAAGCTATGCTTTTCTTTTTTATGCATCTTTTATGCTGTTTAAAATGTGTCACTGATTATGCAGTAAACAATTTAAAAGATAAGTAATTAGGAGAAAAGCCGCGCATATACAAACGGATTTTAAAAAATTATTCAACTTAAATTTAAGAAATAAAATTCTATTATATAACAGTGTTATAATACACGATCAGCACGAAATACGACAAATTTGGCGAACTTTTGGCTACGAACAATTTGTAAACAAATCCGAAATGCAAGAACGTCGTAAAATAATGTCAAGTTTGAAATTTCCAAGATTATATATTTAATGAATATATACACATTTAAAAAATGACTCAGGCAGTTGTATTACAACAAAACAGCAATAATTAAATCGGCCTCTATTTCCACCGTCCATCACTTCACAGTGAGAGCCATCGCCCTATTGAAAGTTACCCGTGATCCTTCAGAAGCTGATCTTTCGTCTGATTGGTTGAACGTTCGAGGAACACGTCTCCAGCCGGAACATTTTGGGAAAAGTTTTAAAATGTTGCTCTTAGCCGGAACACGTTCCTCCTACTAGACGAAACATTTCTCGGAAGCCTGCCGCTTAAAGCCGCGCTACTAGAATCTCGTTTCTCGGATATTGTCCCGGGTAAGCGCGCGCGTCTATAGATGTGATAACAGCATTAGAGTCAATGTTAAAATGTTTCGTGATACATGAACTTCAGTAACGTGGCATTTTAGATACTACGATTTTTATGCAGAGCTGGGCCTAACCTCACGTGTGTCGCACAGTTACTTAGGCAACATTTCACGAATGAGCGTCTTATAGGCCAACACTTCCCCTCTTCCCACCAGACCTCAACCTCTGTGACTTTTGGCTATGGGGTTATCTCAAAAGCACTGTTTATGGTGATAATCTAAACAATTTGGCAGAAATGAAAAATGTGATACACTGACATGTCCGTAATATTCCTCCTGATATGCTAAGAGCTGCTGTTGAGAATGCAGTAACAGGATTTAACTTGCTTTCGTAAAATGCTGGACGCTACATTGAACATGCTTTGTAACACGTTTCGGAAACTATTAAACACATTTTAAACAGATGTTTTCATGTCTTATTTCATTTAACAATATTATATACAGCGTCATTTTCGCCCTGGTGGTGAGTTTTTGAACTCTTTTTTTTTTTCCTTTTTTTTTTTTTTTTTTCGCGGAAAATAAATTTCCATAACCTCCTTTACACGATTCCCAAGTTTGATAACATTTGATCCGGTAGTTTTCCTTTTATGACCATTTCAAATTGGAATTTTAATTATAACCACCATGTAAATTTAAAAGTTTGACAGTTTGGTTCATGTCCCAGCTTTAAAAATATGTATATAAATATAATCTTTTATATTAATCCTCTTAATTTTTTTCTCGCGTTATAGATTGTATAAAAAAACATGATCTTTAATATGATTTAGATTGTTTAAGCCGATATAAGAATCGAGTCACTCTGTGGTACAGAATAAACCCTGCTGGACTGTTTTATTTCTTTGTCATTTAGCAAAAATCTTTTAATTAAAATATTTATCCTTTGGACTTCGCTTTAAACTTTATTTATAGTTAAAATGACTAGAAAATGAAAAGCTGTCTTCAGCTGAAACGCAATTCATGTAATTCATATTTTAAAAAAATTGAGAAGAATGCAAAATTTATGGGAGTCTAGCAATCGAAAAATCTTAATTTTCTTGTGTGAGCACTGAAAATAACTGTAGAAGGAAAGAAGAAAATTAGGGAGAAAAGTAAGCAAAAATTTGCAGAGAAATTTGGCTGTCAGACATACCAAGATGTTTCAAAAGGTTGGACACTTTTGAATATACTTTCAGGATACTTCAAAGAATTTAGGTGTTCAAAGAGAAAACACTTGGACGTGTACACTAGCAAATACCATCAATTCAGCTTGTGTTAACAGAATAGACAAAAACGATATCATTACAGATTAAAGTGAAGAGCCACTGGTTGTAGACTATATGGTTGTATAAATTTAACTTATGTTATAGAACATCATATCGTATCATAAATGGAGAATCCCATGATTTTCTCATTCGAATTATTTGAAGATTCAGGAGTTTATCCAGTGATGTATGTGGGTGTCACCTAAAGAGGATTTTTTCCCCTCCTGGTGAAACAGCGGCAGAGCGGTAAAGTCGCTGAACGCTGGTAGTTCGGTCCGAGGTTCGAATCCCGCGAACGGGCTGGTGGCATGGGCGTTTTCGTGGCATGGGCGTTTTCTTCCCCATGTGTAACGTGTATGCGAGCCAGTTTCCCTTAGAAAGTCCTCCACGAAGGCATCCCTTCCCTTAGGCAGATAGCCCTGGTGTGCTTTGTCTTAATTAAATAAACCAAAACCTCTTTAGGAAACCAGTCTTTCCTTTTATCTCATACCTTCAAAATGTTTAGCCTCTTAAGACTGATAAAGGCTCTGACCAAATATTGATTAAATGGATTTGAATTGGATTATTAAGTTACGTCAAAGCAGAGCTATCTGCCTAAAAAGAAGGATGCCTTTGTGAAGAACTAAGGGAAACCAGTTGGCATACACGATACACATGAGAAAATCCACGAAAACGCCCATGCAACCAGCCCGTTAACCGGGATTCGAACCCCGGAGTGAACTACCAGTGTTCAGCGACTTTACCGCTCGGCCGTTTATGGGCCTTTATGAAATTTAAGGTGATAACTTTATTTAAAATGATTGTCAGAAATATCAAGATATTTCGAAAAGTTGGATGCTTTTTAATATACTTGCGGAATGCCTAAAGAAAAAGAGCAAGAATAAAGTATAATGCCTGAAGAAAAAGAGAAGAAAATATAAAATTTTGGGTAAAATTTAGTATTTGTATTTTTTTTTTAATTTAAAACTTTTTAATCTTATAATATTTGATTCTTACGATTTCAAAAATAAAATATTTGTCTAAAATATGAATAACATTTAAGAAACCAAATGTAGGATAAAATTGTGTAAAGCAATGGGCACAATTGTAAAACTGTTTAAAGCAGTGTATGCAAGTCATCCTAAGTTAAAATGTCGGTTATACATCTCTCCTATTTATATATATCTTTTCTGAACGGAGCATTGAAAGGCGTGTTAACTGTGCTTTACTGTATTTTCTCTTTTAATAAATGCAGTTTTCAAACGCATCGTAGTCTGGGTTACAAAGTATTCCTCCGAACGAAACGCAATTCAAATAAATAAAATCAAATTCTGGAAAATTTATATTAATAAATATATTTAAAATGCTCAGTTCGAAGGAATAAATAGAAAATTTTAAAACAATTATCTGAAGAGACAATGCAACACAAACAATTAAAATAAAAGTATAAGAATTTAAAAATTACCTAAAATAATAACTATCACAAAAAATATATATAAAGAAAACTATTTGAAAAAAAAATAAACGCTGCACCTTTATTTACGCAGTTCAAATAGGTAAATAGAAATTTTTAAAATAGTTATTCGAAAAAAACCATGCAACTTAAACAATTAAAATGAAATTCGAAAAAGAAAAAATTACTTAAAATAATAAGTTATAATTAAAAATATAATATAAAGAATATTATTTGGAAAAAAGGAACGATGGTGACTTTTTTTCCTCTCACGGGAAAGGAAACTAGGTTGCCATATATTAAGAAGTTCGCCAAGTGAAGTATTCTTGGCGCAAACTGACAAAAATAGTGCCAACATAAATTTGTGAATTTCTCCGTAAATTTCGCTCCAAATTTTACAAAATTTCATATTTAGGCGTAATTTGAGTCGTAGAATCGAAATATGTAAAAAAAATTGTATGTTATTTCAGAAAAAGTCCTATTTTGTGTCAAAATACCTATGTTAGAATAGTGCTGTATATAAATCTAATATATATCCTAAGTCGCGCTTTCGAGACATGAAGAACGCAATTTGAATTTTGTCAATCGGCCCAGTAGATCGGGAGATATAGGACTGTCCTTTTTTTTATATATATAGATATAGGACACTAAAAGAATCGTAATACTGGATAAATTCAGCTATATAGCCCAACCAATTTGTGTCGTACAGGAGTCTAACTTTTCACAATTTTATGTTTTAATAAGAAGGATGAAATTTTCCCAAACATAAATATAAGAACTGGGACACCGCAAAGTTAGATTTTGATATTTATCGAAAATTAATTTTTTAAAAGTTTATTTTTTTAAGTTTATTTTTTTTTTTTTTTTTTAATTTTAATTTTTTAAAGCCAAAAACATGAATATTTTCGTCCTTTAAAACACTTGTATAATTGGAAGCATTTGATTACGACAAACGGTTGCGAAAATAACCCAACATTAAGTGCTAATAACACAGTTCTGGGAGATTCCGTCTTGTTGAAATAGAAAGCTATAAATTCTTCAACAATGAGGGACTCGAGGAGAGCAGTAATACATCTGAGAAACAGTCAATAAAAAGAAAACAATGCTAACAAGAGTAAATTTATAAAAAAAATTCTCCAAAAATGAGAAGTATAAATAAATCGTTCACGAATTAAATAACCGTACACTAAATTTAGAGTCACTTACATCAGCGGTCGTCAACCCATAGAACTTTACGGACCACTACATATATAATTTTATATTTGGCGGCCCACTAATATGAATTTGAAAAAAAAAACCTAAAATCAGACCTTAAAAACAACATATTAATACGCAAAAACAATAGTCAACTTTCCAATACATGTAATTCTAATTCTAATTTTATTTGTTAATATAACTATCGAAACATTTGGTGTTCAGCAGCATGCCTTTCTGGAAATTCAGGCTACGCCCCTGATTATAGTAACAATTAAAACACTATTAACATCTCACTGATGCACATACTTCGTTCACATTGAAAAATTATATATAAAGTACAAAAATCTTACCTTCTTGTACAAGAAGCTTCACATTTCCCTATCATTGAAAAGGAACTTCACGAAAAGCAAAAACAAACCGGCAAACGCAAAGCAAACTGAAACTGTTATGCCTCCAATTTTTAATTATTGTAAACATAATAATCACCGCATACTCAGCAATGGCATAATCGATCAGCAGTTAGACGAAACAAAAACGGAAACTTCAAGTTATGCAATTATAAACAAGGATGCAGATGGTTCTCATAAAAAATCCATCAGCTTCTCTATTGATGCACAGAAAAACTGTGTTGTTAACGACTACATAGCATATGTTGGTAATTCAAAAGGAAAGATAATTCCAGTTTGCGCTATTATTGATAACAGCAGCATATCTATGGATGCCAACTCTCACTTTCAAATGTCGCTAGGTACACTTGCAAAAGTAACGAAAAAGTCGCTAAATTCGTTGAAGGAATTTCGCTAAAAGTAGTAGCTAAAATTTTTAAAAAAAGTATAATCCATCTTCCATAATAGGTTTCGTTACTCGTCATTTTTTAAACTGAATCTTCATAAAAATATAAATAATGTCCCAATTTTTCTGCGGACCATTAAAAAGTTTTCACGGACCAGCGGTTGGCGACCGCTGACTTATATGACGCATAATAATCTGCCATCTAGTTGTCAATAAAAAAATAACTCGTCGGGCAAACGTAGTCGACGGGCAAGTAGCCTCGGGTAGCTGAGTGTTGGGCATACGACAAGATGCGAACTGATGAACATTATGTAGACAAGTTCATCATGTCTTCAACTTTTAGAAATGTTACTCAATTACTATGCTTGGAAAAGGAAAAATTTGAGGCTAACGTTAATCTAGGCTAGTTTTGTCGTTTGTGTCAGAATTAAACAAATAATACTTTTTGCTATTATAATGAATAATTCATCAGATGGTTATTTTGTAGTACGCGATCTACATCTTTTAGTTAGTTATTTGTATTTTAGATGGAGACATTAAAATTGATTGTTGTTTTAAATCATTTTTCCCCGCCATTTTATGGCGAATTCGAATTTAAGAATAGCATTTTAGTGGCACAATTTGAGAAATAAATAACTACCCAAAAGAAGTAGGGGGCATACTGCATGACTACGCATCAGTTTCAGGTTTCAGAACCAATCATCAGCATTTATATTAGAACAAGCATTTTACATATTTCGAGAGATTCTGACAATTATATTTCTTTTTCAAGCACTAAAAATGGTTTGCCGAGTATGCCTTAAATATAAATTAATGTTAAAATATACGTTTGTACTAGCTGAAGAACGGGGATTCGTGTCAAATTTACCTCAAAATACAATAAATATTTTTGTAAAACAACGTCATTAAAAGACTGAATTTTGCTTAATATTATATTTCTAATTATCACGCTTCTCTCATATATGTCAACTGAACCACTACTAGAAATGTGACTTTGATTGTTGTTATATGTTACTGGCACTATGAGTTGAAGGAAATTTTGTTTTTATTCTGATGGATATAATTTCTTCACAACAAATAAAAACAATTGATTCAAATAAAAACAATTAAATATTAATATAGAGAAACTTTTGGCATGTTTATTCAAATTTAGCATAAAATGAAATTTCGAAAAAAAAAAACAATTATATCGTCAAATATCATTATCTTTCTTATACATTGTAATTATGCCAGTTTGCATCTTCTCTTTATTATAGACTTAGTTATGATAGAATGTTTCATTTCTTTGCGAGCTTGTATTTTGATGTAATAAGTATACATACTAAGGAACGAAAAAGTCTTCAGAAATGCTGCAGCTCTTCATTCTTGAAGAAATGTGGTTCCATGTAATGACATACTAATAATCCTTTAATGCCTGTAAAGCTTAAAAATCCTTTTGTTCTTTTATACAGGACCATTTTTCACAAAAGGACAAAATCAAGTGGAAGAGGTTCAAAATATGAATCAGATGAAAATATTGTTGCGTTTTTCTTTTCTGACACCAGTTGTTACGTTATTTTCTTCCTTCACCACGTTCGTACGGGGTTCGTAGATTTGGAGTGAATAACGACGGCACTTGATGAAGTATCCCAACACACTTTATTAGCCAGTATTGTCAGGACAGCTCCAAAACACGCTTTACAGTCGTCGATGAACTACTATAAACACGTTGATACGATCAGCGACACAGCCTTCAGGTTATCAGGCTATCACGATGGAGACAGCTTCCTGCAAAGCACCCGACTCTGCTTTCCGGAGTACAGCTCCCGACTCCGGTCGTTCTTGGAACTCCACGTACTCTCGAGACTCTCTCCGCTACAACTCGCGATGCACTCGACGACACACGAGCACAGCTTCCGACTCGTCAGCTCAGTCGTTCCCGGAGCTCAACACGCTCTCTCGACGATGAACTAACCGCGATACACTAACAGACTCCTTCGGTGCACTCGACGACCCACTCGGCACTCGCTGCCCGGCTGTCAACTCGATCGACTCCGCAGGGATTGACTCGCTAGATGAGACACCAACTCGATACTGACTCTCTCGCACTCTATGCGAGGCACACACTCTGACTCGGACCAGCAGGATTTATATAGCTTTCGACTTGTGTTTGAGAACATTCTCGGCTAAACCGGTAAGAATTCGTTCCAGAAGGTTCTCCATCCGTCCATGCTATATCGCCAATTTTATCGCCAAATGGGCGATTTTTCGCCAAATGTGGCAACCCTGCATTCTTTTGCTATTTTATGGCAACCCTAAACCTTCTTTGTGGGGAAGCCATCTTACCGCGCCTGTACATTTCGTAACAATATGAAATCAGATGGTGAACGCTGCTAAAAATGATATCTTGTTATGACAAACTTAGTATCCTTAATCCACTTAAGGATACTAAGTTTGTGTTCATTAAGGACATTTAGTATCCTTAATGAACAAAAAGTTAAAAAAAAGTAGGACAGTTTTGACGAAATTCAACTTTCCTTTTTCATGTCTCGAAAACGCGATTTATATTTATTGAATTTATATTACATTGTTCTAACATATGAATAGCCGCCCAACCGGTATAGTGGTTAGCGTCGCTGACTGTGCTGAAAGCCCCGGATTTGAATCCCGTAGAAGGCATAGATGTTTGTAGGACAGTGTAGTGTCCGTGCGTCATGGAGGCTCTCTAAATATCCGGCGAGCCGAAAATCCTCTCGAGAGGCTGGGAAGGGAAGAAGAGTATGAGAACCTCGGACCCGTTCCCCCGGGTGCTCAACATCACAATTGGGAGAGGAACTGAGCTGAATCGCACTGCCACCTGTAAAGTGTTCGAGGCTATTGCTAACGACAAGCGTAAACTTGCGCTGCTTGCCACGAGGAATTTCATGGCTTGTGCTGACAACTGGTCAGGCAAGTGAGTAGAAACAACAACAACATATGAAATTTGACCAATAATCGAACATTTTCTGATATGGCATTCCGATTTTTTTAAATATTTCGATTTTATGATTCAAAGCATACCAAAGCGCAAAATTTTGTAAAAATCGCAGTAACAATTTTTTTAAATTAGCACTCAAAATATTAACGGAGCAGTGTTAATTGAATTTGGTATACATTTGATAATATCTCTTTTTTAACTATACTTGAAGGGTTTATCTTAATTATTTAACCTATTATTCAAATTTTTGTTATTTTTCCTGAACTCCTCAACTTGCCCTCTCCTTTCCTCGCCAGGATATAAATTTAAAGTTAAGTGAAGCGAGTATTTTAAACGGGTGAATCTTGGAATTTAGAGCGTGTTTTCGCTAGCCAGCGCACGTATCGTTTTTGACCTTGCTGTTACGCTAATCCTTTGCCATTTCGAATAATTGTCACGCCTCTAAGGTTTGTTGAGTCAACCAAAGTTAGCCTTGATTCAACGTGCTAATCCAGCACAATTCTTTTTAGACTGAAATCTGATTTGTGTAATAACGTTTAAGATCCACCGCAAGTTGTCGGTGTTATTCTAAAGCACGAAGTAAGTCCCTTTCTGCTCCTAGTTGAAAATTAAATAAAGGATTATTTTCACCCTTCTTCTATGCTGGTATTCTTTCACGCCTGTGCGAGAAGTCGCCAGGTTCATTAGTAGGATCTAGTAGAGTTTATGTGGAAAAAGAGAGGTAGGCCTTATATACTTACTTCATTTCTTCCTTCATAATTCGAAATTTAGGTTCAATCCAGACAAAATTCACACAGTTTTCCTAATTTATTTTTTAATATTTATATTTTTAAATATTTGTTTTAATTGTTAGAAAAGTATTTTGAATTATAAGCTATAAAATGTTTATCGTTATTTTACAGCAAATATACTTCTAAGCAAATCAAAAAATGAGGGATTTTAATTCAAAGTACCTGAAGATATACGTCAATTTATACATTAGCGGTTTTCTGAAATTTGCACCTTTGCTATAAGTGATAATAATACTAAATGTGGTTTACGAACTTTTAGTTATAATTGAATTGATGACAAAGATCTGTCTTATCGACATTATTAATATTCTTGAAAGCCTAATCTTTTATTAATGACGATGACTGGTGTAACCAATCTACCATAACAGTCTGCGCAGGCAGAGCTATGAACAGTATTAGTATGAACAATTTGGAAGCGTGGCGAATTATTTAAATGGTACTGTACCAAAAACGAGCCTGCAAAATGAAAGCATGCATTGCTCTGAGGCAAAAATAAAATTTATGTTTTAGAAATGCATAAAAATCATTTTTTACATTGGAAATAAGTTTCTTAACGTATACTGTACTTGTAAGTATTTTAGGTTGATAACGAGTTAAAAGATTTTTCCCTCGCGACTAAATGTGCTTGATGGTCTCTGTCGCGTTATGAAATGGTCTTCTTGAGGAGGAAATTCATAATTATCAGTGCCAATGCTTATTGCCGCGTTCAAGAATGCAGATTACTTTCAGAAGTGTCTAAAAGAGATATTCTGTACTAGAAGATT
This sequence comes from Stegodyphus dumicola, assembly GCF_044657685.1. NCBI lineage: Eukaryota > Metazoa > Arthropoda > Arachnida > Araneae > Eresidae > Stegodyphus > Stegodyphus dumicola. The sequence continues at coordinate 47,058,218 of NC_140776.1, forward strand.
AACTCTATTTATAATAAACCTCAACTGATATTTGCTTCATAAACTAACCTAAATTAAAAATACGAAACCTCAATTGATACGTTTTAATAAGTCTTGCCATCGATTAATACATCTACCTGATCTTTTTCCTTTATTTTTATTATTTCATGTGAATCTGATTCTTGTATGAAGTGCCATAGAAATGATACAAAAGAAAACCGCGGTGTTTTGAATTTAAGATATAGAAATAGGTATTTTGAATACTTGTCAGGGGAACAGAATATCCAAAATCAAACTGACATACAGAACGTCAGATTTCTTTTATAAATCAGAGTAAAATACTTTTCAGATAAATTTTCCTGAAGGAAAATGTCGAAATTCCTCATTCAAAACGGCGGGGAGCGTTTTTTCTTTTACTCTCCGTTTGATCCAAGTTGTTTTGACTGCTGTGGACATTGGAAAACAAACAAAAGACTACGTTGTTGCAGAAATCGATTTTAACATGATGGTGATTCATATATTATTGCTACTTTGTTGCACTAGAATGTAACAGAGTAGGTCTTTAACATATTTTTCTTGCTGGCAAAAAATAAAAAGAATTGAAAAGAACTGTACCGTAATCATCAGTAATCAATATCGATAAGAGCATTTCATGAAATAATATCTCTCATTAAATGCATATATATGTATATTTTAACAACCGCAGTACATTATGAATGTATCTGCTATTGTATATACACGCACACACAGCTCATATAGAAGAAACTAGTGCTTTGCGTGTAATAGAGAAGCCATAAATAAATACTTTAGTCAACTAAACTTTAATGAGTTCAGCTGATTAAAACATTTATTTATAGTTTAGAACAGTGGTTGCAAAAGCGAACTGCATGCTCGACTTAAAAACAGCTTACGAGTCAGATTTTTTAACAAAATCAAAAATTTTATTAACAAAATTTCAAAAATTTTTTCTGATTTTATATTAGCCCAAAGAGGCTTTTTTTAAGGTTTTGTGTGTTACCTTTATTTATTAAACATCATATTTTTCATACTTAAGCCTCATGATATTCATTTCAATATCAATATCACAAAATATTTAAAAACAGCATATCTTGAGAATTTCCGATTGACAGTCTAGTGGGCCGGAGATGAATGTTTTTTCTGTATAGTATTGCTACTTCTCGCTTTGAAATCGTTGAGTTTTTTTAATCAAAAATTCATTAAAAGTTTACAAAATATGAAATAGATAATAAAATAAATTCGAAACCCAAAATCCGGGCTTCCATATTCGAGTAGAGGACTACGTTATTCAAATTTTGCTGTCTCTAGGTATTATTGTGTTTTCACAATGCTAGAAATATGCATACACTAAACCAGATTCTTTATTATTTAATTTCTTTAAATATAATACAAGTAGATAATATTTGGTGGCAACAATTTGAAAAAGATACGCTGTTTATATTGATTCAACGCAAAATGCCGTTTCGAGACTAATGAACATTATCTATTTTCCTGCCCGTTTACAGATTCCCTTCATCTAAAGAAGCCAAATTCAGAAGAAGATTTACTCCCATTTCTAAGATATGCAGTTAAGAACAAGCACTTGAGGAATAAAATTACGAAGGTTATTGAATTTTTGGCTGCTAGAAGTCAAGAGCTATGTAGTGTAATTTAACCTTCAAAGAAATGCTCCAGCAATAGCAAAATAAAGCAATTAAATGCAGATATAATGTACGCGGACGTACCTTTATAGGAAAGAAATAAGCATCGCAAACCATACGAAGCACAAAATAGGTCACTCACAAATAGGGTAAGGGGCTCCTATCTGTTTACTTCGGGTAAATAATAGATGGCCCCCTACATTTCTATGTAACATAAGGTCACATTACCTGATAAGTGAACACATATAATAAATTGCCAGCATTCAGTTGGTAAAGTATCAACAATGTATTGTATCATAGAATGTAATTCATGTAAACTAATTATTGTAAAAACATACGTAATTGCATACAATGAACTGACAAAAATAAGTTGGCAATGTATCAGCATATGTATGCAGATATATCTAAAAGTACGTAGTACACATAAGTATGCAAATGAAGCTATTTTTTTCTTTTGTTTTCAGACTTATTCATTTATGTCTTTTTATTATTTTGTATTCTTTTCTATTTTTGACAGCTGTTTGTAAAAAAATGATGTAAACAAGTCATGATGGTAGGCATGATCTATATACTAGAAATAAGTTGCTTCTAGACACCACAATTCATAATGTCATGATCAATTTTTACATGCAAATAACAATGTACTGCTATACAATAATGTAATTTCTGAAAATCAATTAAAACGAAAACATACGTTACAGCACATAATGAATCGTCAAATTTGAGCTGTTAAAGTTTCGGCACAACTTTACAACAGTACTTAAATGTAAGCTTTGTAAACAATTTTATAGTTCTTAATTAATTCTGATAGTAAACAGATCATGTTTACAAAAATGATATGTAACATGGCAACATCACGCCTGTTTCTAAGGCAATATATAATGTCCTGAAATATGTTGCCTGTACCCACTACAATAGATAACATCTGCACAACTATGTATTTCTCAATGTATATCATGTAATTTAATCCCTTGAGCTAATTTAACGCTGAAAGTTAGGAGTGCCGTTAATGCCGCCGCCGGTGGCAGTACTTGTAGTGCTCACTGGAGTCACAATTTCCATCACAACTCGAGGAATGATGCCAGAATGTTGTTAGTTTTCTAGTTAGTGTGTGGGGCTAATACCTGCTTACTTAGGGTAAATATTAGGTGGCCCCTCTCACTTCTACATTTCCATAGTATGATTAGCGAGTTCACTCACCGAGGTTCGCAAAAAATTCAGAAAGGCAACAGTTTGAAAAGTGATTCAATACCTTTAGTAATTCGAGCTAATTAATAGCCGGTTTCGAGACTAATAGCTCGAATATTCCATGCAGCCATTCTGAATTTTGAATTTGGGATCCAAATTCTTGTGCTAGCTTTGATTATGATCAGTGTGAATGATCAGAACATTCTAGGAGTTCATACTTCACCGCCGGATAAGATTGATTGAAGTATGCTTACTCAGAATAATAACGACAGAGAAACATTACAGGATCGTGAAAATTCAATTAATGGTTCAATTTCTTCTAAAGAATATGTGGCCTTTTTCGGAGAAATTACGACTTTCGAAAAAGGCATGTCCACACTTAAAATGACAAAAATTATTTTTGATGAACTTCGTCCCAGTTCCGAAATGGATGCAATTCGTCGAATACCACCAGAAGCTCAACGATGGACTTCAGCTACTCGGAGGTAAGTGTGAGTTTTATGAAAATTCACATGCAAGTAATACCTTATCCCCAGTTAATGATGTTAATACTTCTAAAATGAAAAAAACATGACATTTCTGAGAATTCTGATGTTAATTCTAATATAAACGAAGGGTTCACAAAAACCCAGCAAAACTGTTAAACGCTACGAAAAGAGACTTAAATAGGAAAAATACCCTAAATTGTATTTCTATTAATAATAGATTTAGCAAATTAGATTCTGATAATAATAACAATCAGTACCCCAGACTGTGTCAAACAATGTTGTTAATAATGTGAATGTTTCTGCTACTGTACAGCAACCGACTCAAACTCAGACTATTTTACCACCGATTATAGTGAGACCACCAGGAAATATAACTTAACGTTTATATTAAAGCATTATCAAGTATGACCACTGCTAAATATTTTGGAAGAGTCACAGGAGAGTATCTGAAAATTCTTCCCGAAACTCCTGATAACCATCGTGAACTTACGCGATTATTTTCAGGAAAAGGCATTGAGTATTATATCATCACTGCAAAGCACCAACGACCAATCAAAGTAGTTACACGAGAGCTACTAATAAAAATGTAAAAAAAAAAAGAAATCATAGAATCCCTAAAACGAATGGGTTTCATTGTGCACAAAGTCGTGCAAATAATTACGAAAAGAACTGGAGAACTACTGCTTTTGTACTAAGTACAACTTCTCCCTACGGATAATATAGATCTATAAATTAACTAGCCTGTCTCTATTTGTGGTTAACAAAAAAAATGTCAATAAAAATCTAAAATTTCAGTGTCACAACTGCCAACGGTGGCACCATTCTTCTGACAATTGCTTTTTTGCTGTAAGTGCGCTGGAGAGGATAGAACTGAAAAGTGGCCGAAAAAGTGCAGAATAGATGATCCTGTCTGATGTGTAAATTGCTCTGATAAACAAGTAGCATCATGTACGGGTTGCTCAAAATATCCATAGCAGAAGCCACAGAGAAAATTTCCTGCAAAAAAATAATTAAGAAGCCAAACCAGCTTAGCAGTAATAACAATTCCCGGAGACTAAATAAGAATTTGGATGCTGTACAGGAACCTGTTAATGTATCTGCTCGAATGAATATTAATAATGGTAAAACTCATGCAAATATAATACTAAAGTTTACTCTCAAGCCGTAAGTGGCAATAAAACTAACAGCAGTGTTAATACTAGTAATCGTAGTACTTTCAGGGCTTTTTCCAAGCCATGAAAGAATTAGAAAATGCGGTTGGACTTAACTTTCGAATTTAACCATGTTAATTTACAAAAATATTAAAAAGCTCCGTTACACTCAGTTACCTATAGATAAAATGTATACCCTTTTCTTTATTTTTGTGGAAGCAATTAGTTTGATGCAAAATCATAATGGTAAATAGACTTGATGCTCTTAAAATTTATTCTTTTGCTCTTGTTGAAAATACCAAATTAAAATTAGTTACTTATTCTTAAATTTTACTTACTTGTACCCACTACCCCTTCCTCCCTTTTTGGCATCCTATCTTAATCCTGTGACAATGAAAAGATACTTCTACCTTCTACTTGCAAGTAACCAAGCTCACATTTATTCCAGCCAACCAACTTTCTTCTCAGCCAAAACCTTCCTGCTCGACCAACAGAAAAGCTTCCTGTCTACTGACTGCATCTCCACGGCCAGCCTCTCCTTAGACGAGCTTCGACTTCCACTGATGAAGCCTCACCTTACATCAACCTCCATATTTCTCCTGCTGACCATCTTGAAATGCTAATAATTGCCTCGCGCAAAATTCAGTTTTTCAACTTTTATTTCACTAATAACTTTGGCTTTCATTATTAGTTTAATGCTCGAAAACAAACTATTACTTAGATTCGGATAAGGTTTCCTGCCCAGGCACCCGTACAAACGAACGTTTGTTTATAGGTATAAGTAATATATCATTCGAGACTAGCGTCCCTTTTGGGCTAAAAAGTATAAACTTTAATAGAGTTTGTGGCAACTAAGAGATTGTTGCGCGCTTACGGGTTCGTAATAGATTGAAAGCACAATCCGATAATAAGTTAATAAAATTAATTTTTATCAAAAGAAGTACTTCAGAACTCTGTAATTTTCTACAGACATATTCGTACAAGTGTTCAGAGTATCACGCAGTATAATCATTAGTTACACTTCAAACTAGAAAGCTAACACTGATTAATCTCATATCACGCGAAACTACAATTCGCAGCAACAACAACTAAGTAACTGAGAGCAGATGCTCTCTCTTCGCCCTTAAATAGTTTTCAACCGGCGCAAGATATTTCTAGTACTTTCTGCTTCTCAAAAGTATTGGAAAGCAATATGAAAGTGCAATTACGGTTACAGCTAACATAGTGGTCAATTACATTTATTCAGTTACAATATTTGTTACGATGATACAGGGACCAGACCAAAATGGTAGCCAAATTTGGCACAAAATAAGTCGTCGAAACCATTATCAGCTTTGCGATATTTCTCCAAATTAATGAGATACCCATTTACTCAATGTTAAATGCACTTACCCCTGTATTCTTACTTTTCCGGCATAGCTTTCTCTTAACATTTGTCTCGCGCTACAATACACAGGAAAATACAGCAGTTTTACTTATAATTCTAATTAATTATTTGTCTAAGTACAAATTTTGTATCAATACTTTGAAATAGTTGCAAAACTTTGAAATTTTTGAACGTTTAAAATTCTATTTTTTTTATCTTATTTTATACCATTTATTCCTATAAATCTAGGATAAATTCGAATGTTTGCTTCCTAAAATTTAATTAAAATTTAAACCCAATTATAATAATTATTGTAAAATGTGTTATTTTTATATCTTAAATTTTAGCTTTCCACATTCAGAAATTTCAAATAATCAATAACAAATTACATCTGAATATATATAAAAATTTAAGGGGAGATAGTAGTTTTAGTAAAGAAATATAAAAATATTTAAAACTCGGTTATTCTCTAACTTATATTACAGCAATTTCCTTGTAAATTAAATTGTTCATCTTGTTAGCAATTATATTTGCCATATTCATAAAATCATTGCAGTTGATAAAAAGATTATGAAAAGGAAGTTTACAGATCTTACCTAAGTATGCAAAGTTGTATGAGTCACTGATATCTCTATTTATATAATTAGCGTTTAAGCGTATAGGAAATACAGAACGAAGCTTCCTAAGAAGTGCTTTCAGTAAAATAAATGTATACTTCTGTAAGCTTTTCAAAGAGAGAGTTTCTTCTAGTAGCATATTTAGGTTTATGCATAAGTGAAAACAAGAAGTAGTTGCAAGAAACGCAATATCGAAGAAAGTGTAATATTTTCTTATTCGATGTAAGGCACTGAAGGTACGAAGATGGATCTTCATTCTATGCACGTAGCAGAAAGCTATACAGGAGGCATATTTATGACCTGCAAGTAAGGAAGTCAAAGACATACCTGTTTGCAACTCAACGAGAAGTTCTTGCTACTCTTCTTTACGATTCAATCTGTAAATTAATATCAGTGTATGACTATTAAAATTTCAATAGTAAACGACAATTCAAATAAATCCTTTAACTATGATAAATAAATTCCAAAAACTACTCCATAGAAGAATCTGAGGTAGTTTGTTTTTACTCAAAAATTTCATATAGATTTTAGTTAATATGCCTTACATTTTGGGCAAAGTTTTAAAAATATTAAATTGCTTGCTAGCACAATTCAAAATGAAACATGTTTCTTTTCTACTTTTAATTTCAGTGCAAATATGATTTATTTTTTAAAATAAGCCCAGTGAAATTTTTAATTGAATATTTTACGAGTAATTTATTTTATGAGCTTGTTGTAATAGAATTTGTTTGAGTTAGAATAAATGGAGTAAGCCTCCTCCATATGTCCCGTGCAATGAAAATGAAGTCAAGAAATGTCACGATATGACGTCACGACTTATCAGGCTGACTTCTCGTTAGTTTTGTTTAAATTCTAATCGGTGTTGTCTACATGTTAGCTTTCATCATTGAATGTTTGTAAGTCTGCGACCAATTTTAATACTTAACATAAACGATTTTTACATAGAAAAATCACAAGGACTGCAAATAACTGTTTCAAATTTAATAAAATCTAGGTACTTGAAAACAGGAAAATTACAATAGAAAGAGTAAGCCTGACGTCATGAAAATGAAGCCAAGGAAATGTCAGCAACGTGACGTCAAGACTTATCATGGCCGTCGTACAACGTACGGGTAACACTACGAAACATTTTGTAAAATAACGTTACCCTTAATTTAAAAGCAAATATCAACATCCGCAGGCTCAGAAAAGAGTCTTTAGACAAAATTTGTATAAAATACCATTGAAGTTTCCCCTGATCTACCATGTAAATATTCATGTTATCGTTACTATTTACACATTTTCATGTACCTACATTTTATTAAATTTGAATCAGTTATTCGTAATCCTTGAGATTTGTCTGTATTCTAAGAAACAATCTTTGAGCTTAAGTATTAAAATGAGAATGGGGAATTTATAAACGTTCAGTGATGACTAGCTAACATGTAGACAACGCCGATTAGAATGTAAACAAAACCAGCCAGAAATCCGCTTATGGCAACAGCCATGATAAGTCGTCACGTCATACCATGACGTTTCATGGCTTCATTTTCAATGCGCTGGACATACACGGGAGGCTTACTCCATTTATTCTAACCTCCTTGCCTGAAAGTATGGTAAGAGTAACTATATAGTATGGTAGAACTTAGAAGACCAGTGAAAGTCTTAACGATATTTAACGCAAATTATGCTCGAAGACACTTTTTTGAGCTTCCGGACGTTGATACTTGCTCTCAAAGTTATTGGAATTTTATTTAACAATGTATAGGTTCGTTGATTAAGCAGAAATATATTAACAGTATAGAGAACACTTTTTTAAATAAAATTTTTAGCGAGAGAACAGGAATAAAACAAACAAATGATAACGAGTTTCCCTTTTTTTTTTTTTTTTTTTTTTTTTTTTTGAAAACAAATTCTAATGTTTATTTTTCATTTCGAACATTTTTGCTGTTCACGTAAGCAAAATGAAAATCGCAAAAAGAAGGAGTTTGACAAATAGCGTTTCAGTATTACAAACAATGCCGCCACAATATGTTTCGCAGTCTTATGCGTACGCTGTATGACGGCCGTGATAAATCGTGACGTCATGATGCTGACATTTTCTTGGCTTCATTTTTGTAACCTCAGGCTTACTCCATCTATTCTAACTTTCTCTGCGATATCGAAGAAATGTGTTGCCACTCAGGAAATGCAATATATTTGTCTTTCGAATTTAATTAACAAGATCAGCGATTTAAAAGAAATGTGTTTTCACTTGTAGTAAACAAAATATTTTCATCTTTGACTTGCCAGTGGGACGCCATTCGGTAAACCGTAAACGTATTTAATTTTTCTTTCAAAGTTAATGTGTCTTTTATTGACGAAAAAGTTAATAAATTTAAAAGCAATGAATCCAGTTCTTCTTCTTTATTATTATTATGAATTACTATTTCAACAAGATCGTTGGAATTACACTACCTGGACTCATTAAAATCATTATACATGTGTATATTTTTCTTTTTTTTAATACTTATACCTTCCAAGCAGCTAGTGACTTTTTAATATTACTCACTAATTATGTAACCGCTAAACAGCAAAGATAAAATATTGTTTCGAATTTCTATTATTTCCCTCGCGTTTATTCGCCGTAATATAAATGAGTTAGGATGAACAAGAGTATTTAAACTTTTGGAGCGAAAAGGTTAGACAGAGCGTTATTTCGCTATTGTGAGCGCACACTGCTATTTTCTTCCAGCTGCTGACCTTAACATCGGCTACGCATTCTTGCCGCCGAGTTATTATTTTGCTAGTGTTGGTTCTGAGTCAACCTTTTAGCTTAAATAGAATTTTATAGTCCTGTACCACTTGTTACCTTATCTTTTAAGTTCATCACCACAAGTAGTTGGTGTCTGTATAAGTCCGTGGCGTCTGTAAACTAAGGTGTGTTGAATAAAACGGTCCTTTACACCCTTCCCTTGTTGTATTCATCTTCGAAACTTTGAAACAAGTCGCAAAACAAACATTTTAAGTAGATCTAGTTACAGTTTATGCCAGCTAAAAATACTTGATCTTACAAGTATACAGTTTCTCCCAAATTCATCTTACAGCAGTATGCATCATAATAATCTTCGTTTAGTGTAGCTTACAGTTTTTATTTGGCAATATTTAATGAATTTCTGATGTCCGACGATCGTTTGCGCATTTTTAAGTGCCTCGGTTTTATTACCAGAGGAGGTGGCACGTCACGCATGTCATATTTGCATAGAGGAGGAACAGAAATCGTATTTCGGAAAGTTAATGCTTACAGCCTTTAGTTTTCATTATTAATCTCTACAAAATATCGTTTTTCATTAACTTTGTGTATACCTACAATGATGAAATTATACTTCTGTACTTCTTTTAGTTTTTGAAACTAACTTGCAGGTTTTGTAGTTAAAGGAACTATCTTAGTCTCTTATTTCCTTTATCATACTTCGTATTTATATGCTTCACTTTCATATCATTACATACACACTTCACTTTTATATCGCAATATTCTGAGGGGACTTAATTCAAATGCTATAAATTTGACCCTGCTGTATTCAACAGCTTCGTATTAATATACACCAGAAAGCCTAGTGATATCTACCTGACTTCTAGTTTCCTGAGTTCTAGCCATATCTGCCATAATAAGTACACATTTGTTCATTCCAAAGACCTTCAATTCTGTGCCTCTTCCTGCGCAATATTTAACGCCTTACTTTAGAAGTTTTACAAAATATTGTTTTAATATATCTCAAAAGATATAACAAATGACAAAATTCGGTCGTTGCATTTAATTTCAAAAGCATTTGGCATTTTCATTTTTAATAAAAACCAAACAAAAATTAATTTTTGACAATTGTCGTATTACTTGCGTATTTCCCCTCCATCTTGTTACTTTTCTATATTTACCCCTTGAAAACTACTATGGGAATATTACTGGGTGAATACCTTTTTAAGAGGAAGGATTAAAGATACTAGAACAAGTCGAATAAAACGTACATAGGAATGGATATGTTTGTATGCAATATTTTAATTACATTTCTTGCTTTTCAATACTGTCCTCTTTTAGTTACACAATGCGCGTACTTTCACATCTGCCAATACTTCCTACGCTGGTACCATAATTAAAGTTTCTAAATCATATACTGAGAAAGACGGGAATTGGAAATTAACGAGAGGAAGAATTATATAAGCAAATACATTATTATTTTATTAGTTCTCAAGTTGGAGTGGCGCTCTTACCCTTATTAAGCATAAAAACGAATGATGTCATTGACGCATAAAATGTTATGATATAAAACTGATAAATAAATAAATAAGAATTGAAAAGCAAGAAGGAAAAAATTAATCTCAGTAATTTAATGCTGAATAAGATAGAAAGATTTTTTTATCTTCACATGCAGAATTAGTCCATTTGATATAAATTGTTAAATAATTAAAAAATTCCTAATGCAAAAATAGCGCATTTTTTTTCACGTGGGGAGAGTTAAATTGATCTGATATATAAATGTGTGTTCGAATGTCTGTTAGAATAATGTTTATAATTAAAATGCAATGTATATCTTAAGCCGGGCTTTCGAGACATGAAAAACGTAAGTTAAATTTCTTTAATCGGTCCAGTAGAACGGAAAGTATAGAACATTTTTTTTAAAGGTGTACATTTTGTAGACAAGTATGAGATGATTATAAATAATTGTCTTATACAACAAAATAATAGTCTTGAAATATACTAACAACATTTTCTGTCAATCAATTTTTCGTGTTCTCAATATAGTTTTTCATTAATTTCCGATAAAAAGGAATATGCTTTTTTCTTTTCGACTGGAACAGTTTTTTATTTTTTTTTATTTTGATGAACAGGATCATTTAATTCTTTCGATGCACATTAGGGAAAGTTTACTATGAAGTTTCAAAAAATTTATATATACATCCTGTTCAATATGCGCGTATTTAAAATTCCATTGGAACACTACTCAGGAATTTTGAATGAACTGAAAATCACGTAAATGCTGGAGCATTCCAGTAATCCACTAAACTCATTCGCCTTCTTTCTTCATGGATATCCTTGTAGGCCATGCGAATCAAACAGAGGCAAGCCAGAAGTTCCATAACGATCGTGAAGTACATCACATAGATAAATTTAAGACGCATCAAAAATAATCCGATCAGAAGGGGACTAACGGTGGCTCCCACTGCTCCTGTTCCTTCAATGATGGCTCCAACAGTAGACAAGGCCCTGTGACCCCTGCGAATTAGCTTGTGAGTGCCAATGTCAGCGGAAACAGAAGTGATTATTAATATATACGGTGCTTCAACCATAAGTCCCAGTAAAAGCTGCAGCCCCATGTCTAAGATTACGCTTATCTGAAATAAGAAAGAAGATTATTGCTTTATACATCATTCAAGATTAAATGACAGCATTCAGTTATGAAATTTTACAATTATATTTTCTAATAATCACAGTTCACAAAAAATCACTACTTGCAAAATGTATTTAAAGTAACAGTTTCTGAGCTTTGAAGTACAAAGCTGCCTACTATGAATGATTCACTTAAGATCAAAGTACATTTTTTTATAAATAAAGTCCATACAATGTTAATTACAATATTACATGTCTATACAAAAGTACATATAATATTAAATAATACATGAAACGGAAACTTAGCAAAATTTCCCGTGATAACATATCTGATAGCAACACGAAATTTCTGTTGTAAAACACCAGGGCAATGCCGTTACAAAAATGATACAGTACAAGAAAAATTTGTTGTTCATATGAGATGGAATATGTGAGATGTTTATCTGTTATTGCAATGTATTGAAAAAAACAATGCCGAAACGAACCGCCAGGTAATAAAAACATTCTGCTGCATTATTGTCAGTTTAAGGGACTAATTGTCCATGTAAGCAGACAACCATGAAGTGATCAAATGTGTGTGATGGAGAAAGGCAGATTTTCGCTCGCAGTGTGCAAATTCAACATTCATTGCAGAGCATGAGCTTAGATTTCTAGTAAGAGTGACTTAGCTCTATTCGCATGCCCTTTCACATGGTTTTCTGAGTTAACGGTATGTAACTTCTTCCTTTGGAACAAGGGTTTTTAACGGGATTCATTTTGATCCCCCTGGGGGGGTTGATGAATTTTAAAAAAGATCAGTGATGATGAAAGGGTCGAATTAGGGTTGATAGCCGATTATGACCCAGTAATTAACCGGCGTAATCAAGAAGCCAATGGTAAAAATATATATATATTAGTGAAATCGATAATTAATTGTTTATTGAAATAAAGCTGGTATATATTCATTGTTCAGTGCCACACAAAGCAAACTGCAAAGAAGAGACATCAATCTCATTGAAGCTTGACGAATCTTTGGTTTTCGTTTAAAATCCTGACTTAATTATACCGGCACAGAATCGAAAATAATTCCATTACATTACTTTGAAAACTTAATGTGATGGTCCTTTGTTGAAATTCATTATACAGGGTGTTTATAAAGTCCCGGACCCCTTTTTTTGTTTAATAACTCATAAAATAATAAAGACAGATTGCAATTAATAACATAAATGATTAGATAGACTCAAAAAAGTTTCATGACCCTTGTCAATGAACTTCCACGTGTGCCCCTTTCGTCGCACGGAGAATATCAAGTCGATATTCAATTTCACGCCAGGTACCGGCAAGCATGTTGGCATCCACAGAGGCTATTGCGGTTGTAATTCTGGCTTTTAGGTCATCAATGTTCGACACTCTCCTCCTGTAAACGTTGTCCATTACAAATCCCCAAAGGAAAACGTCCAGAGGCGTTATATCAGGTGATATGGGTGGCCAAGGAATTGGACCTCCTCGCCCAATCCATCTTCCTGTAAAATAGTCATTCAAAGAACTACGAACGATGGTACCTCAATGAGATGGTGCACCACCTTGTTGCAAAAAGATACGTGGCTGAAACTCTTCTAGTTGGGTAAATACGACGTTTTCCAACATGTCTAAGTATACGACTGATGAGACCGTTTTTTCTGTAAAAAAGAAAGGCCTAATGACTCGGTCGTGCATTAATCCACACCACACATTAACCTTTGGGAAATCCCTTTGTGCCTCACGGTATTCATGGTGGTTTTCAGGTCTCTATAACATTGCTATAGTTGCCAAAAACAAAAGAGAGAAAAATAAAATTAATAAGAAGACGGTATTTAGAAAAGTACAAATATTTAGACTGGAAAATAAAATTATCTGAAATTATCCACACGCGCAGACGATATTTACAAACCTGAAAAGGAAACTATATAAGTTATTCCATCAATAAATGCCATAAGTTTGTTTATATCTTCATTATTTTATCAGTTATTAAACATCAAAATGGGTCCGGGACTTTATAAACACCCTGTATATCGTCGGAAGATTTATTGTTACACGCAGGCCACTTGCAAAATTTAAAAGAAGATTTTAATATGCGCTTTCAAGGCATTAAAAATTTGAATGTGCCAACATGACTGATAGAACCAAAGAACTCTGATTTATTTGAATTTGATTTTATAATCCAAGAAGATCTAATTGCATTGAAAAAGATTTGTTCAAGTACAAGTCTCAATCAAAACATATGGTTTTGGAATTTAAATGTTTTGGAATTTAAAAGTCATCTGAGATAAATATCCCCAAGTTATATCATATAAAAATTGTTATCGAACTAACATTATCGATTTCCCACTCTTTTTACCTGATAGAAGCATCTTTATTCAATAACCTTCTACGAAAATCAAGAAACAGTTTGAATATGTTTGAACGAATTGATTTGAAAACAAAGCAAATTTAGGCTAATTATAAAAAGAATTGCATCATTACATCAAGCGCAACACTCTCATTAACTAAAACCGGTCTTTGGTGCAATTAGGATTTGTGATTTCTAAAAACTTGTTTATATTTATAAAATTAGAAAAATACAAAAATAATAAAACATAAACCTATTAAATCCTGTTCTTTAAAACTTTTGTTTATATTTCCTAGTCTAATCGTTATCTTCAAGTTACTTATGAACAGTTATTTGTATTGTGATTATACTGGATTCTGCAGATTATAGAGACAAATGTAAAAGGATCAATGAAGGAAAACATTTCTTCAAAAGGGGTCGATGCAACAAAAGGTTTGGGAATTTCTGCTTTGGAGATACCTTCATTTAAAAACACACTGATGCAATTAGGCAACGAATCAGAGCGATTATGATATTTATTGATAAGGGAATGTACAAAAAGTATGAATCGAATTTGATTATAGCTTAGATGCGTGTCCTGTGAGCAGTAAGGCAAATACTGATGAGACTAGATTACTTAAATATGACAATGCACGCGATAGCTGTCAGCCTACGGGGAGGAATATCTTCGGGAAGAACTCTTTAAAGAAAAGCGGCACGTAGTCACGTTACACATGAGGAAACTACGAAACCCAATATTGCAACAGCTCTTTCTCCTAAGTATGAACCCGGGTCGAACTACCAATTTTAATCAGTTGGCTATTGTGAGACCAAGGCAAACCAAAAATACTTATTGTGTATGAGGAAAATATAGTGACTTTTTTCTTCTTTCCACTTGTCATTTATTATTGTATGTGTAATACTTCTGTAACCATCAGTCCTATATTATAATAGGTAAATCCGCTCAGCTTCTAAATTTAAGATTATGTGCTAACATTTAAGTTAAATTTTAATATTTTAAATTCTAGTAGTAATTTAAGTAACCTACCTAACGGTATTGCAGCATTAAAGTATAAATTAAATAGGCATATTTTTAATAACAATTTCTGTGATCTATTAAATTAAGTAGGCCGCTAATTTAAGTTTAAAAATCCTATTCAAATATGATCAACTTGAAATTTCTCAGGTTTAAAAAAGGCCACTGATACGTTAAAATAATAATTTTCAAAATATTTTCTTCTGCAAACACCTTATTAAGAGAAGGAATTTAAAATGATTTCTTAATATGATTGCCTTGCATCCTGAAATATGGTAATAAGACACTTTTCCAAAAACCCTAAAAAGTAAGATTGTACTTATATTTATTATAACATCTATATCACAGATCTTAAAACTCATATAAAGTGTTTCTTGAAAGCAAGCATATCTTGACTCACCACTTCGCTGAAAAGAATCCTGAAAAGAATGACAAGTATGGAAAGAAGAAAAAAACTAATACAGATGAGAGCACTCCGTCTCAGAATATCCTTCAGTACGCCAGCCAATATACCTCCAAACGTTCCTCCTATAACGTACGCCATGGAAAAGTAGCTACTCCTAGAAATGTTCATCGCTCTGCTATGAACAATGACGATGGGCAACCAAAAAATGAAAACATAGGCGGCCATTCGGGAAAAGAAGAGGCAGGCGCTGTACTCCAGTACGCCAGGTAGATGAAGAGCATCGTAAAATTTAATAGACGGTTTAGAGTGCAGCCATGGTGGAATATCCACATCTCCTTCAGTAAATATTAGATAAAAAAATTATTAATTCTTTAGACAGGGTGAAATGAATTTAAAATAAATTACTTCATTTATGGATAAAAATTCAAAGTCAAGTTAAAAAAAGCAAACATAAAGGAATTAATTCTCCCTTTAATGCTTAGCGAACAGTGTGAGTCGAAGGCTATGTCTCGAAAATTTTAACAAATTTTCACTTGATACAACAGCATGTGTGTCACATGGTCCAACTTTAAGAGTATGTGCTTCATATTTTATTTTGTTTTAGGCTTTAAAACATATGCCAAGAAAAATATGCAGGCATCATTACGAAGTGATAAATAAGAACTCCGGATTTAGGTCGTAGGCTGACTGTTTCAATCTGAAGTTAAGGCGGAATTGGGATTTATTGTTTTAACTTCATCTGAAAAGATTAACTTATCATTTCAGATGTTTTCGTATTTACATGAAATTAAATGTAGTTTATTCTGTTCAGTTACCAAGAGCGAATAAATATATTTTTATATAAATACGAGAGTATTTACATAAAATGTATAAATTTAAAAGAAAGAAATAGTCATTCATAAATTACTAACACAATACACTTCACGAATATTATATTTACATGGGAGAGTGAAATCAAAACTCTCTCACATATTTATATATTATATTTTCCTGTAATAAGAATATGATGTCATGTAAAAAATTGAAAATAATTTTTTTAATTTTTTTGAACTGCAATCAAACTCTTATAAAATTTAATGGACCGAAAGCTTGGTTCGCTCCATCCGGTGGTTTGCTAATATCCCGATTCGATACAAAAATAGATTGTCTCACAAAATCCCGTAAAAACCTGAGTGAAAAACAAGAGAAAAGAAACTGGTTAACATTGTCACCCTCATGAAAAACAGAAAATAATAAACCTAAGTTAACAAAAATTCATATTAAGCGTTAATTAAAGTTACTGCGTTATACGTTAATAATTTTACATGATAAACTACAGTATTGAATAAATATCAGTAACCATAATTACATTACATTATAATATAAATCTTCGAATTAATCCTTGAGTTCTCGAATTCGAGAAATCGTAATTCCTTAAATTCTTTCTATCGAATTACACATTTATATGGTGCCAACGTTGAACACCAGATGGCGCTGAGCTGCACCTCGTGTAATTCTCTTTAATATTTTCGTTTGGCACTTGGTCTCGGAGACATTTTGAACCAACGACGATGATGAATATAAAGACGTTTAAGACTATTATATGATCATAAAGAAAATAATTACGTTTATTGTATTCTATAATCGTAAAAGAACGTACAGTGTCTCACAAAAGTGATGGGACACTTGTACTTTACGAAAGGAAACTGTAGTAAAATAAATTAAAAAACATGTAAAAATTTTTTGTGGGTGTGTTTCATACTTAAATTTAGTAACAATTATTACATAACATACATTTTCTCAAAATATTAACATAGTAATTTAATAAAAATACAATTGTTTAGAACGGAGCAAAAAATGGCTCACATAAGTGATGAGACACTTACTTTTCCATCAAATATTTATCCAAAAATTTTGCTTCTTAAAATGTTTTAATATTTTGTTGGATTTCCTTTTACTTTTAAAACGTGATTTAATCTTCTTGGGATGGATTCGATTAATTTGTTTGTGATTTCTAGAGTGATTTTACCAGAAGCATTACCTTGAAGCAATAATTTTAATTGTTGTTTTGAATAAATGGTGTGTTTGCGAATTCTTGATTCCAATTCTTGCCAAGTATTCTCTATGGGATTTAAGTCTGAAGATTGTGGTGGTGTTTTTATTATTTCAGGACAGTTATACAGCAGCCAGAGTCTAACGTTCAAAGCAGTGTGCTTGGGGTCATTGTCCTTGTAGAATTTAAAATCGTTATGAAGGGTCATTTTTCGTGCTGAAGGTTTCAAATTTTGATTTAAAATGTCAATATACTTGTACTGATCCATTATACTGTCAATAAAAACAAGATTACCAACTCCAGCGGATGACATACACCCCCATACCATAACTCCTCCTCCACTACGTTTTACTGTTGGCACCAAGTTATGTTTGCGAAATTCTTTCCTGGTTTTTCTCTACACCAAGATTCTACCGTCAGAACCAAATATATTAAATTTACTCTCATCAGCAAATATAACTTCATTCAAGTAATCAGAGTTCTTATTTATATTGGATTTTGCGAAAGCCAATCTGAGTTTTCTATTCTTTTCACTTACGAAGAATTTTTTCCTGGCTGCTCTGCCGTGATATCCAGCAAATCGAATTACTCTTCTAATAGTCTCAGGATTAACAATTACTCCATATAATGCTTGTAAATCAGCAGCAACTTTAGAAGCACTCATTCTTCGATTTTTTTAAATATTTTGAACAATATTTCGCTTTATTCCATTGGATAGCTTTGATGGTCGGCCAGGTCTTCTTTTATCCTGAATCATATGATTCTTTTTATATCATTTAATGATATTGAAAACTGTTGAATGACTCATGTTATCCGTTTCAGCAGTTTCTCTAATAGATTTTTCACGTTCAATATGCAAATTAATAACTAATTTTCGAATTTAAAGCAAAGTTTCTCTTCGTTTAGCATTCATGGCTGCACAGAGCTAAAAAACACAAAAATTCCAAAACAAACTAGAGAGAAAGACTGCAGACGATTTTATAAATTATTGCTAATTGCTTTTGAGTAAGAATAAAAACTCCAAAAAATATTTTTATTGTAGTACGTAGTAGTATCTAATGGTGACCCATCACTTATGTGAGCCATTTTTTGCTCCGTTCTAAACAATTGTATTTTTATTAAATTAATATTTTAATATTTTGAGAAAATGTATGTTATGTAATAATTGTTTCTAAATTTAAGTATGAAACACACCCACAAAAAAATTTTATATGTTTTTTAATTTATTTTATTACAGTTTCCTTTTGTAAAGCACAAGTGTCCCATCACTTTTGTGAGACACTATGTGTTTTAATGAAATTAAACGTGTTGTCCGATATAAAGAAACTGTATTTCTAGCTCCCACAATACAGTACTACATTTATATCTATGAATAATTACTTTAACCTAAAAAATAAAGGAATCAGTGTCTCTATATGAAATGAATAATGAAAAACATTGAGAAATTAACGTAAGAAACGTCTAGTTGCAAAGCAAAGATTCAATAACTTTCGTAAAGAATATTTTGACTTGAAAAAGACATAAAGAACGCAAAACCGCCATTCCGAGAATAGAATTTCAATACAGTTTATACGTAAACAATGCAAACCGATAAGAATAAAATAAACTTTCATTCCCTATAACTGTCTAGCCCACATTAGCAAGATTAATAAACTATAAACACATTAATACACTGTATAGCCTACATTAATAAGATTCACTATTTCTTCTTTCACGGATAGTTAAAATTTCCTTCACAGTATCAGCCTTGAACACAGCTCTGTCTAATAACCCAATCAAAGAATATGAACTGTATCAGAGAACCTATTTACGTTCCTTGGTTTAAAAGTCACATATATCAAATACAAAAAGCGCCATATGGTATCCTAAGATATGCTTATTTTGTCATCGTTCTCCTAGATTGTATTTCATACGTGTTTCGCATATCCTTAACGAAGAACACTAAGAAAAGTGGGGTTGAACGTAAAAGAAAAGTAATCCAATGGTGTTTTCCTCTACGCTTGGAATGACGAATGTGGATTCTAACATACTAAACATGGATAATTTTAACGGTTAGCAATTTTTAGTTAAAAGTTTCAAAAATTCTGGCAAAATAAGAAAATAACAAAGAAGTTTCAATCGAAAATACGCAGTTCTTTTATATCCGATTTTCATACCTTTGGAGATTCGTTATAGCAATATAAAATAACATTAAGTGAATAAGATATTGGACGAAACTTAAAAGGTTCGCTCTTTATATCCAGGGCTGCGCTATAAATCGGGTTTGTTATAGCGGAATTCAACTATATTTCGTTGCAAAACATTTCCCGGCCATTGCAGTTGGATTTTTTTCTCTTTTTGCTCATTAAAATTTCCTTTAAAAAGGATTAGAAGAAAGCCAATTAAACTATTTTCTGTCCCTTGAAGTCGTCAAAAAACTTTTTGAAATGAAATGAAGCCTGTCATAATTCACTAGCATTTCAAAAGAAATATAAATGAAATTCTTTTTTTAAAGGTACCTCTAATTTAATTAAAAGGTACTTCTAATCATGCTCTTAATCTAATTTTATTACGAAAGTTTAAAAAAGTAAATTATTGCTGTTAATTTTCGCAGAATATAAAATTCGCAGTTTAGAGTTCACACCAGATTAATCATTACTTAAACTCGGTGGATTAATTGTTAATACACAAAATAGTCTACATACCATTAAAAATTAACATATTCTTAAATAAATCCAAAATATGTATTAGAGTACGACAATTAATCGCTTTTACTGTGTTTTGTATCACATAAGTTTCAAAATAATTTATTTCATTAGTTTTAGAGACATTCCGTTGAGTAGATTTTGTTTAATCTCCTTAAAAGTCTTCATTTTATATGGGTAATGTTTAATTAGCTTAAAATTATTCTTTTTGTATGGATGATGTTCAGACTTTCAGCAAAGAAGGAAATCCTAAATTTTAATATATTTCGTGTGAGTGCTAAGAGTTTAATCATGTTGTAGGAACATTAGGCTATTTGGAAGTAGGAGACATGAAAATTCAGCAATGCTCTCGTGTGGGACTCGAACCACGGACCTCCCGAATACGCGTCGAATATGTTGACCATTACACCACAAAGGCATGCTAAGAAGGCGGGATAAATACCTTATAATGTAAGGAAAATATTCTTAAAAACGTTCTGAAAAAGAGCCTAGTACTTGAAAATACATTTAGGTTGTTAAAATCATCAAAGGAGCTGAATTTAATATTCGTACGATTATAGCATATATTCACATTAAGGTCTCTGAAAATTTACATATTTAATACTAATAGTTTTCTACGATTGTTTCCTATTCTTGATTAAATAAATATTACGAGGGAAAAAAAGTGAAAGGTTTCAGATTTTAACGGTCACTTAAAAAGGTTTATTAAGGCTTTTTACATTCTTGATGAGCTCGCAGTCTACCAGTCAGACTGTTGCACTCACTCTACTAATCCAAATTTTTTGTCTTTTTAACTTTATTATTAAGCATCATTTTCTTCGCACTTACGCCATACACAATTCAACAACAAAATTACAAAAGTTTTAAAGCAGCACAGCTGTGTTTTCACAGGGTGTTTAGAATTCCCGATTCAGCGTTAAGTGTTGGCATATATTTTTCTGTTTCTTTCAGTCTTTTCTCAGTTTTACATATCAATGCTCAGTTTTCTTACTAAGATGGCTTTCCAAAACTTTTTTTTTGTCTTTTTATTATTAATGTTTTGTGTGTTTACTTTATTTGTTAAATATCACATTCTTGGCTTTTACGCCACACAAAATTCAACTCAAAAGCAAAATCACAAAACATTTAAAAACAGCATACCTTTAGAATTTCCGATAGACAGTCTCGCGTGCTGGAGATAATTTTTTTTGGTACAATGTTGCCACTTCTCGCATTAAAATCGTTAAATTTGTTAAAAACTCTTTAACGTTTTACGAAGTATGAAATAGATAATAAAACAAATTCAAAATGCCTGCTTCCAGGTGCCCACATTCGGGTAGAGATTTACGTTATTCAAACTTTGATCGCTCTAGGTGCCACTGTGTTTTCACAGGGCTAGAAACATATATACATTCATGCAGATTCTTTGCTATTTAATTTTTTTTAATATAAAATAGTTGGTGGCAATAACTTGAAAAGTGATACTCCGTATATAGTGATTCAACGCGAAATGCCGTTTTGAAACTAATACCCCATTCGAGACTAACGTTCCTTTTGGGCTAAAACGTTTTTTAGCCCAAAGGGCCAGAAGTGCTACTAATTTCGCTCTGGCATATTGCGTTGATTCACTATAAATGACGAATTACTTTTTAAATTGTTGCCACGAAACATTAGAATCCTGTATTATATTTAAAGAAATTAAATAGTGAAGAATCTGCATAAATGCATCTATGTTTCTCGCATTGTGATAAAACGACGATACCTAGAGTCATCAAATTTTGAATAATGTAAATCTTCACCCGAATATGGGCACCTGGAAGCACAAATTTGGTATTTGGAATTTGTTTTATTTCATATTTTGTAAAACATTTATGAGTTTTTGATTAAGAAACTCAATGATTTCAAAGCTAGCCATGGCAACACTGTACGGGGAAAAAACATTTTTATCTCCAACGCGCGAGACTGTGTATCGTAGGGGTGGGCATTGAGTCGATCGTGATCGACCGACGAACCACTAAGATAGACCCCCTAAATAGAGGTGACCGCCTTTACTAAAACCTAAGACGGGCACTAAAAAGAAACATATTTATGGAACGCCGATACCAGCTAGACTGGAGAATCGCCTTTTCACAATCGATGCGACAGTGCTTACTTATGCAAATGATTCGATGAATATGTAAACGGCACATGTGCCTTCACTAGAAGAGCACGATGCACGATGACGTTTAAGTAAATATTTCGGTTACAGATTCATCGATTCACGTATGCTCGCTGCATTGAATGCGTCCGTGCTCCACGGTCTGGCAGTCGCTAATGTTCTTCAAACATTCAACTTGACAATTTTGTGTTACTTGTGTTTTTTGCAGTAAAAATAGTATTCTCTCATATTTTAAAAGAGGGATACAATGGTGAAAGTGTGTTAAGAAAAGAAAAACATACAATTTTAATACAGAATGGGAAGAACAGTTTTTCTTTGCAATGGTGAAAGCAAAATGTCTGTGTTATATAAATCATGCAAGAGTGGTACTTCCAAAAAAAAGAAAATGTTAAAAGGCATTTCAAAAGCATGCAAGGAAGTTTTGATACAGATTTTCCTTTAAAAAGTGAATTGCGTTAACAAAAGTGAAACGACTTTAAATCGCAATTAACTGGACAACAATCCTTTTTATTTTATTAAACCCAGTGCTATATCTAAGGCCGCAACAGTTGCATCTTTTCGTGTGAGTCATGACTTAGTAAAATATAAGAAACCTTTTGCAGATGGAGAAATGATAAAAAAAAAAGTGTTTCTGGAAGCCGGCGATTTTTTATTTAATTCATTCAAGAATAAAAATTAAATTATTTCCGCAATTAAAGACGTACAACTTTCGCGTAGAACTATCACGCGCCGTACAGAAATTATGATGAATTCTGATCAGCTGACCGAAGATGTTACTAACTGTATTTGCTTTTCCCTGCCGTTTGACGAATCTACGGACATGGTTGATATTTCTCAACTTTGCATTTTTAAAAGAATGCTTTTTAAGGATATTAGTGTAAGAAAAAGAATTATTAACAATATTACCTCTAAAGAAGAAAACACGAGGTGAAGATATTTACTGCACCTTCAAAAAATACATAGGGGAGAAAAAAATTCCAATTAATAAATTTGTCTCGATGACAAATGATGGGGCCCCATCAATGACCGGCACAGTCAATGGAATTTCGGCTATATGTATCTGAGACGATGACATACCGCATTTCCTTTCTTATCATTGCATTATTCACCAGCAGGCCCTCTGTTGTAAAGTTCTAAATATGCGTCATGTTATGGGAATCTGCATGAAAACTGTGAACTCAATGCGAGGGAGAAGTTTTCAGAGAAGAATGTTTCGGGTCCAACCAGAAGAAAACGAATATGATTACGCGGAATTGTTATATTATGCAGATGTTTGTTGGTTAAGTCGGGGTATGTTTTTGCAAAGATTCAGGGACCTATTATTATAACCTATTATAAGATTTAAATTATAAGATTTAAAGACCTATTATAAGATTTAAAGCCTATTATAAGATTTAAAGATTTTTTGGAATCAAAAGATAGAGCGTACGTTGAACGTTTGATGACGTTTGGTTGAGGGATTTAGCTTTAATAATTAGTTGATATAATAAGCAGTCTTAATAAACTGAACTTACAACTGCAAGGAAAGAATCAAACAATACTAGAGTGGATTGGATTTGTTAATACTTTCAAATACAAATTAAAGTTAATATCTTCCGAGTTGATGACGAATGTACTAAAAACTTCAAAATATTTCTGACGAGTTGTTTAAAAACGGAGCTACATTAAACAAAGAGAAATATTATGATGAAATAATAAAACTTCACTCCGAATTTGAGAGGTGTTTTCAAGAATTTAGTAGACTAGATCCAATTGTTTCATTCATGTGTTATCCATTTGGCAATGTTGATGTGGAAGAAATAGCTGAAAATATAAATTGTATATTCTCTTTATCTCTTCACTCCTTCAAATTGACATAGTTTTAACAGCACGTAGTTCAGAACCTAAGAATAACTTTTGAAATCTAATGGACGAAGTAAAGTATCCTAATCTGAAAAAAGTTGCACTTCATTTAACATAGTTCTTTGGCTCTACCTACCTGTGTGAATCTGCATTTTCAATAATCAATATAATTAAGATAACATATCGTTCCCGTCTCACAGACGACCACTGAGAATCCAGTGCAAGATTAGTAGTTAGTAATTATATACCGAGATATTAAACATTGGAGGACAGTATGCAGACTAAGTCTTCTACTAAGTAATGATTCTACTATGTAAATGATTATATATGTGGCTATTAATATTATGTTTGTATCTTGCGTTTTACTTTAAACGCGGCTTTAAAAGAGTAACTACTTTTTAAGGTAGGGTTAAATAGGTAAGTATGTAAGGATCTTAAGTTTTACTAACGTTTATTTTATTTTAAATCTTTACTATCACTTCTTATTTTCTACTTCCGGCCAGAATTAAAAGCGTTAACTTATTTATGCAAAATTTGTCTGGCGAACGCCAAGTACTTAAGTTGAGGCTTTTTGCCAAGCGAGAGAGAGGAAGCAGTTAGTCGAAGCAGGCCGCTTACCTTAGAAGTTTTACTCAGTTGCTGGTTGCCTTCCAGGCCAGAGGTTTAATCCTCTTGATAATTTTAAACGTATTGTAGTGTTAACAGTTCTCTGTACTACATACGGCTTCCTGTTAATATAAGGCCAATCTTCCACGTTTATTATTTCAAAGTTAAGTTAGAGTTTAGTTATATTTTTATATTCTTACGTTTAGACCACAAGTAGTTGGTCTCTGTATTCCGAAGTACGGAAATTATTGTAAAGAGTGAAAAATAAAGGGTTTTGTATACCCTTCCTGTGTATCTTGTCTACTTTCCACAGTTATTGAACATAGCTTTAGTAAGTTCCGAGTCAGGTCTATGCATGTTCCCAAAGAAAGTAAGACGGAACATTGAACCTGATAAGTACATATTCCGTATTTATTATTAAGTTATAATAAACAGTGTAAACCTTTTTTAGCTCACCACACCTACGCCATTGGGTGGACCACTACACCTTGGAAAAATTAGAAGTAGTCCGTACCGTGGTAAAAGTCTGTCCTCCCTGGTGTATCGGAAATTCTAAAGACATGCTCTTTTAAAAAATTTTTGTGATACTGCTGTTGAATTAAATTTTATAGTTTAAGTGCGTAGAACATGGTATTTAAAGGTAACACACGAAACGTTAAAAAAGCCCCTTTAGGCGTAATATAAAATCTGAAAGCTTTCAGATTTTTTTTATTACCTAGAAGTAAAGTATGTGCAATTACTTTCCTTTTATGCCGCCCAGACGGGAAAGTGGAAAGTGGTTATTGACTCTTACTGCCGTATCTAAGGCTCCGGGTTCGAGTCCCGGAGAAGGCATAGATTTAAAAATTGTCTATGGTGGCTCACTTATCAGGTGCCTCCAAAATAAACTGATCACCGCTTCCGGCCTTAATAGCTGACGCCTATATTGACTAGTGGCCACCACTGGAGGGAAAAAAACTTTTCACTTATTCTGTTTTTCAAAATACAAGAAGCAATTCTGAAAGAAAATCTCACACAAATCATTCATTTTTATCGTATTAAAATAAATTTTGGATAGTTAAACAGAACTACGGCTCTAAATTTGACACGGTCTGTTAGTAAAAACGCAAAATATCTCACTGACTGTTAAAGAGTTCGAGCTTAACGTTTGATTTGCTGAGGTTAGATAATAGTAGCTATATTTAGCATACAGCTCTTCTGTGCTTCAGAACAAGCAAGGTTATTTGAGATTTTAAAACCAGATGGATATCTGGAGTAAGAAAGATTAAATTATCTGAATGAAGATGACAAAGCACACGAGGGCTATTCCCCTAAAATGAGTTCTGCCTTCATGGAGCAGTTGCTAAAGGAAGCTGACTCATATTCACGTTACACGTGGGAAATCTTCGAAGACAAATTATGCAGCCAGCCCGTTCGCCTGGGTTTGAACATAAGTAGTACTACTAGTACTACTAGTGTTTAGAGGTCTTAACTCTCGGTGACTTGTGAGGTCTAGGGCTAGAATAACTCTTAAGCAATATAAGCACACGCTAAGGACTTCAAGGAAAAGAGACACAGCAATAAGGTTCTTGATTATTCAGGAAAGTGGGCACCGAAAAATTTCCAGTTTTTATATATGCCGAGAAATATGCCGAGAAAGGATATATGCCGAGAAAGGATATAAGGTATTTCTCCCGCTTTCTTAGCGTGCCTTCGTGGTGTAGTGGTCTGTACTCTGGGCGCGTATTCCAGAGGTCAGTGGTTCGATTCCCGGCGAAGGCATTGCTCATTTTTCCCTTCTCCTGCTTCCAAAAATCCTAATGACTCTACAAGGAAAGGAAGGAAGAAAAAAGTGGTGCAAACATATGTGGCAGCAGAAATTTTTGAAGTACTTAAGGCCTCTAAAAGTCTTTATTCGGCCCTGGTTCGCCCGAGTTTTCGTGAAGAAGGTCTGCAATTATCATAACGTTCCTTGCGTTCTTCAGCAGTGCACACTCTCACACTTACTTATTACTTCCAGGCGCTAATTTACAATAGTTGCTGACAGAATAGATCCGTAGATTTAAGCAACTTATTCTTTTTGAAAATGTCTATCCACTCGAAGCAGCTAAAACTGTGGTATACTGCACAAAAAAAAAAAAAAAAAAAAAAAAGGAACAGATCTATTATCTCCCGTTTTACTGGGCCAATTGACGAAATTCAACTTTCGTTTTTGATGTCACGAAAGCACGACTTAGGATATGTATTAGATATATATATAGCATTGTTCTATTATAGGTATTTTGACACAAAATCGGACTTTTTATGAAATAACTGTAGAAATCATCGACGACCGATGCTGACTTAGAATACCTAGCGTGGTGACGTCATCCCAGCTTAGCACAGTGCGGAGCAATCAAGACAACGTGAGATAGCGTCCGGACGTGGAGATGAGCGGAGGCAAGCCGACGGCTTGTAAATCCTCCAAGAGTTGGTGGAAACAGACGGTTTCCTTCGATGTTTAAGTTCCTTGTAGCCAAACTGATAATATTATCTAAAGCTAGCTGTGGAATAAACGTATTATCTCAAGGCATAAGCCTACTTGCCTGTAGGACAGATGGTTACAGCCGAAAACATCGCGGCAAAAACATCGCGGACGAAAACGTCGCGGAGAAAACAACGCAAGGCGAAAACGTCGTGCTACAAAACATCGTGGGAGAAAACATCGCAACGAGAAAACATCGCAGTTCTAAAACATCGTGGTACAAAACATCGTCGTCGAAAATAAAGCGGTTCAAAAACTTCGCAGTTTAAAAACATCGTCGTCGAAAATATCGTGGTAAAAAATAAAATATCTACAAATCATCGCATGACGATAACATCGCAGATATGCTTTTTTCAGACATGCTTTTCGGAGACATTCTTTAATAACTGTAAATGGATATTCCCATAAAGATTTGTGAGCGCAAGATGGAAAGAAGGATAATTTTTACTTTCATATTTTTTATTAACTAATAAATTTTTGCTGAGACAATAAGAAGGAAACTTAAGCATAGAAAATTAATGCAACTTATAGCACTTAATGGAATTTTAAACCGACATAGTTAACTAACAAAGGCCATTAATATATAATTTTTGTAATGCTTTTACTGGTAATTTTTCATGAAAAGTATAAGCTATAAGTTGCATTTAATTATTGATGCTTAAATTTCCTTCTTACTTTTTCAGCAAAAATTTATTAGTTATTTAAAAAATGTGAAAGTAAAAATTATGATTCTTTACATCTTGCGCTCACAAATCATTATGGGAATATCCATTTCCAATTATTAAAACCCGAAAAAAGAACGTCTGCGATGTTATCGTCATGCGATCATTTGTAGATACTTTATTTTTTACCACGATATTTTCCACGACGATGTTTTTAAACTGCGAAGTTTTTGAACCGCTTTATTTTCGACGACGATGTTTTAGAACTGCGATGTTTTCTCTTTGCGATGTTTTCTCCCACGATGTTTTGTAGCACGACGTTTTCTCCTTGCGTTGTTTTCTCCGCGACGTTTTCGTCCGCGATGTTTTTGCCGCGATGTTGTCGGCGGACACCAGGACAGATAGTGTGTGAGAAACGTTCATCATTACATGAATCCTGTGTGGACTGAGTATAACTATCATGACATCACCTGCAATATTAAATTTTACTTAACTTACCTTTTATTACTTTCATCTATTTCTTATTAGTAAAATAAAGCATTTAACAATGCAATAGACGTGCTGTATCATGTGTGTTTTGAAAGTAAATTCTACATAACATACCAATTCTTTCCCGCATTCCAATTCTACGGCTCAAATTACTCCAAACTACCAATCGCACGGGTAGTTTTTAAAAAATTAGCTCTTAAAATTTTAACTCCTCAATGTTAATTGAGTTTGGTATATATTTTTTAATCTCTCTTTTTTATTAAACTTATTTGATTCTTCCTTTCATACTTCGAAATTTAGGTTCATTCCTAATAAAATTCCCAAATTTTTTATGATTTATTTTTTAAATTTGTATTTAAAAATATTAAAAAAATTTTTTTAATTTTAATTATAATCTATAAAATTTTTACCATTATCTTCAAGTAGACGTATTTCTAAGCATGCCTGCAAAAAATTACAGTTCTGTATTCAAAACTTTCGAAGATATATCTGAATTCATATTTTGGCGCATTTTGAAATTTGGCATGTTTGTTGAAAGCGATAAAACATCAAATGTGATTTAGAAACTTTGCTAAAATTATTTGAAAGTGGAAACGATGACTTTTACCCTTCTCATGTACAATGAAAAAAAATCTGATGTGTACACCACATGACTTCCTTGTACGGAATATTAAATTACACGAATATTTTTCTTGCATTCAATTTAAACTTATTGGATTGAATTAAATCTACTTCCCCGACAGCGCATAAACCACAATAGAATAAATGCATTCTTTAAAATTCACTCTATTTGTTTACCATAGCGACACTCTGGCGCTAGGTTCACTTAACAGTATTATATTTCGTTCATATTGTAACTCACAATGCACAACATTTATATCATTTAAAGAATTATCTAATCTTTGCCACATGTTCTATTCAAATACTATAATAAAGCTAGAACGATGTATAAAAGAAATTAAGCAAACAAAACAAAAAAGGAACATTTTTTCACAGACGATTGAGTATTTCTCATTCAATTAGTTCAGTTCTCACTTCGCAACAAGGCAAAAACACATAAAAACTCAAAATATCTGTATTAAAAATTACGAAGTAAATTTTAAACACGTATTTCCTCGAAAAAATTCCAGAAAGGATTAAGCATGATTTAATTCGCAATAATAAATGAAGGCGTTATCTTTGTTGTTCCGAAGCTAAGTTTCTCTAAATTGGCAACAAATCTACTATCAAATGTAAACAAGCAATGGCAGCGATCAAAAAATTATTAGGCTTAGCGGCACTTAAACAACTTTAAAACTGTTCATAATTCTAAAACTATTGCATACAGATTTACTAAAGACATAAAAACCTTAACCGAAAGATAAGAACAACATAATTCAATCATTTTAAAGCAAAAAATGTACAATTTACGATAAATATATAAATATATTTATATACGTTTGGTGCGGCCGATTGCAACCAAAATACGAGGTGCACATCTAGATGTTATAACAGTCCTATATACAAAATTTCAACGTTCTGAGGGTACTCGTTTTTGAGTTATGCGAGATACGTACGTACGCACATACGTTCGTACAGACGCGACGAAAAATTCTCTTCAGAATTCATTTTAAAGCAGTTTTATAATTTTTTTGAAGGAAAAGAGTCTTTTATTCTGTCCTTAAGTACAGATACCACGCAAAAACATCGTTAAATTTCATTTGATAGCGGTCAAAATGGATATTTTCGTTGAAATATGCTGCCTGAAACTTTTCGCGATTACAATACTTCTTTTTACTTCGTACAAGGAAGTAAAAAGGAAAGGAAAATAGGTTGCTATAAATTAAGGAGTGTGCCATGTGAATTATTCTTGGCTCAAACTCAAAAGAAGGCGCCAAGATAAATTTTTAAACTTCTTCATAAGTTTCTTACCAAAAATTACAAAATTTAATATCTAGGCATAATTTGAGTCGCAGAATCGAAATATGGAAAACATTGTTTCAGAGAAAGTCCGATTTTGTGTCAAAATACCTATGTTAGAAAAAATGCTATATATAAATCTAATATGTATCCTAAGTCGCGCTTTCGAGACATGAAAAACGCAATGCAATTTGAATTTTGTCAATCGGCCCAGTAGAACTGTCTTTTTTTTTTTTTTTTCCCCCTTTCTCTCTCTTTTTTTTTTTTTTTTTTTTTTTTCCCCTTCCGCAGTGTACATCCAACTAGGCAACACACTGACAATTACGAAATTTATTTTAACCTGTGTAATGTGTTGATGTCTTGAAAGATACTTAATCTAATTTTAACTTAACCTAATTTTTCACTGCTTTTGCGCCTTTTCTAGTCTTTTCAAGCACATTGATTCCATTCTCACGCCTTCTGCAAATATTTACACTATAGAAGTCTTTGCTTTACTGTGCTCTGCAGATTTGTCTAAAACCACATAATTGCCGTATACCCACACTACTATTTTTGGTCTGTAAAACCGTAGCAGCATTCCTCGTCTAGGAGAATACTGCTGGTTTCTCGCAACAGTTAAGTGTTTTCCCACCAGTAAAGGTGTGGTTCTTCTGTTTCTCTAGTGCCTTGGAATGAATCAATGATAAATTTTGCAAACAGCAAATGTGAATCATTTCGATTAAGTTCAATCTGAAGCTAAGTTGTCAAGACATGTTACTGTTATATTATGCATCGTTCATTCATTAGGTTGCATCCAAAACTTTAAAAAAACTATTTAATTATTTAGCTAGTTAGCGCTTTAGTTTATATTATGCAAATGAAGTTTTAATATGCCGGACATTATATTTTCTGTTGCTGAGTTGCTGAATTATAAACGAAAAGAGTTTATTTCTTTATTTAACAGATTATTTAACCCTCTGAGCGGCCAAGGGTTTCGCTAAGAAAGCTCAAATTTTCCAAAACTACTATGAGAACAAATTATTTTTTAATTTTAATGTAAAAACTCTCCTGGTATTTCATACCTGAATTTGTGTACTTTTGATATATTGCCTTAATTTCTTCGACATATTTTAATATGCACGTATATATACGTTCTTACAGATATAAAAAACGTACTCTAGGCCGTATATATATATGGTCTTGCCGCTTAGAAGGTTTTAATGGTTAATGATGAGACTTCACTGACAAACTTAATATCTACTCTAATCACATACTGCTCTTACCTTCACCTCTGCGATTCAGACTGTTTTCTTTCTCTGCGTCTAAGATGTTAACATCTGATGGATCTGTCACTAGAAAGAAAATAACAATTAATCCCATAACAGTGACGATAATTCCAGGAAGTTGAAAGCTCCATCCCCATTGATCATCAATAAATATTTCCGCCAGGTATAATCCAAGGACGCTGCCTGGAAGTAAAGGTTTAAACGGAATGAGTTGAAATTACTTAGATAAAGCAGACTGGGATGAGATTTATAGACATAATCTGAAGTAATATGTTCAAGTAACATAACTCCTGCTGCTATTAAGAATGAGAATTTCAGATCGTTGCCTGCACAATTTCCGCCTCTATAACTAAGACTTGGTTAGTCTTAATTTGCTGAAAACCTAGAAATGTTATCTAAAAACAAGAAATCGTTGTCCTCTGAGATTCATCTTCTATTATCATACACCATATATTGATTATTGATTATTGATTATTCATCATATATTGATTACATCATGGTATTGATTATTTATTCGGATGTTTCTTAAGAAACATCCGAATAAATAATCAATACCACGAATGCAGAACGTTAATTTATGGGGGGTAAAACTTTGGGCGAAGAGGCCAGTGCATAAATTAATATTTGTTTTCAGATTCCTTGAAACAAAATGTTAATTTATGCAGCAAGTAAATCTCTGATGAAACTTATCATATAGTAGTACGCCTTTTATTAATATATATAATGATATGTCGTCTTTTCAACACAGTTAAGGCGTTTGAGTACACTATCATCTATCCAGCATAGTTTTATTAAAGAATCATAAGGTAGAATAACTTCGAAATCTTTATTTAACAAGTTAAAGAGTTTGCTTAGCTCAGACAGAACACAAATAGAATATAAATCAAAGTTAACAATCTTTACAAACATTTAAATCGAGGAGTTGAAATACAGAACTTACAAGGGATTCATTTATAAGTTTTTAAATAGCACCAGGCTTACCTGCTAGGCTGTATTATCTGGAGTATATTTTATAAAAGAAGGTAACTTGCTAAAAAGAATGAAGCACAAATGCAACGTTAGTACAAAATCTTAAGACTTCTAGCCTCGGAACATAAATAGACCAATCACTAATAGTTTCTGTTATACTGGTACACAATCACATGAGGATTTTAACCAGATCGTTTTTCATATGCTTTATGCCAATTGCGTATGTAAATGAATCAAGGTGCGAACGTACCCACCCGAAGGAGAACATACGGTAATTAAGTTATATGAGTAAATAGTAAAAGTCTAGGTATGCAGAAGTACTGAATTGAAGGTTGTAGGGATTTATATTTATTTTAACTGACATTTTAAATTTTAAGTTCAGACTTTTCTATAAGCCTTCATTTCCCTAAGTGTTGGTGCCAGAATAGTTAAATGTTGTAGCACGCGCGAACGCATGCAAATTTTCGATGTTGTAGGAAGTAGTTAAAAGCCGAGTTTCGGTAGGAGAAAGGAAGAGTTGGGTTCTAGCTGCCGTCTCTGCCGTAGGTACGTTTGCTTATTCCTGGTTCAAGTGGCTTAATTTGCATTGCTTTGCTGCCACTAGATTAGAAGGGGGTTGAAGCTCGGGATCTCGCTGAGCTCTGTAGGTTAGTTTATCACTTGTTAAACATTTCAACTTTTTTATTTTCAATTATCGGACTTTCAGTTACCGCCCAAGTAGAGGCGAAGTTTGTTAGCGTCGAGTTGACGCATTGTAAATTTTAAAGAGTTAATAAAGGATCTGAACCCTTCTTTTGTGTAGTTTACTGATACTCCAGTATCTAGATAGGAGGTAACCCACCTGGTCTCTACAAGGTAAAAAGCAAATTTTTTGAAGTAGAAAGCCGTCGAGCTGCGATAATGAATGTGATTCGTCGGAGCCAGTCAAGTGAGAACATAAATAGAATCTTCTCTTGCCAATATAAAATCGTTTGGTGCTTTTTTTTTTCGGGGGGGGGGCAAGTTTCATTATGAAAAGTGACACTAATTAATTCTAGCATATAGTTTATGAAAAAACAGTATATCTTTTGTTATTATAGAGGTTTTGCAACCCTCGCTGTAGAGATTATTAACGGCCCAAAGCATATTTAGCTTACCGATTTAAGTTTCGCAAATTACTTATTGGCATAATGGTTCAACGATGTCCCTAATTTTGATATAGACTGAGTTCGATCTTGTTTACATAGCCATCCTATTCTATCATTTACAGTAACTGACAACGGTAAGCAATAGAAGCTTCTCCCAAACCAAGCATCAGGCAACAAGCTGCACTAAATGTTTCTACAGTTAGATCTTTTGAATAAATGTTATATATTATCCCGCTATCAAATAGCATTCTATAAAAGAGAGTTTATGCTTCGGATAAAAACAAAATTTCTTAGAAATCGTTTCCTCCTCCTACTGAATTACGATAGTTAATAAATATCTTAGAATATTTGTTATTAGATGATATAGAATTGTGCATGAATTTTGTAATCCCGTTTCTCACAAAAAATCTTTTCCTAAATTCTTTATTCTACTGTACTGCAATTCGAAAAAAAAAAAGGATTAAATACTTCAAGTTTTTTTTAATGTTTTTTTTTTTTTTTTTTTTTTTTTTTTTTTGTCTATATTAGACAAGCTTCTTAATTCTTATTTTATGATCTGACACCAAATAATGAAAACTTTTGTATGATCTCTTTTCGAATAGGCAAACTAAGCTTTCACTTCCCTTTGTGGTATTTGTCATAAATTATTAACGAGCAGTGTACGAGCAGCTTCCCACAGTTTTAACAGTTGAAAAGTGATATGGGTTAATTTAGTGTTTTCCTCTGATTCACTATATAAGTATAAAGGTGATTTGAAGAGAAATTTATGACTAACATCTTGAAAAAATGTCTTAACAGAATGTATCCTACGACACATAGCATCAATATTCATCCTAAACTGGCTTTGTACGCACAGAAGATGGCCCAAAAGAATGCAAACACATATTAAGGTTTTCAACTGGAATCTCCTTTTGCTTCCTTGTACGAAGTAAAAAGAAAGTATTGTAATCGCGAAAAGTTTCAGGCAGCATATTTCAACGAAAATATCCATTTTGACTGCTACCGGATGCAATTTAACGATGTTTTTGCGTGATATCTGTACGTAAGGACAAAATAAAAGACTCGTTTCCTCCAAAAAAATTATAAAACTGCTTTAAAATGAATTCTGAAGAGAATTTTTCGTGGCGTCTGTACGAACGTATGTACGTATCTCGCATAACTCAAAAACGAGTAGCCTCAGAACGTTGAAATTTTGTTATAGGACTGCTATAACATATAGATGTGCACCTCGTATTTTGGTTGCAATCGGCCGCACCAAACGTGTATAAATATATTTATATATATATCCACTCTGTTACCCGGCTCAGTGATCTCAGTTTCTTTACTCTTATATATTTGTAAATTGTACACTGCTCAAAAAAAAAAAAAATGGGACAGTGCTATACCTCCCGTTCTACTGGGCCGATCGACAAAATTCAAACTGCGTTTTTCATGTCTCGAAAGCGCGACTTAGGATATATATTAGATTTATATATAGCACTATTCTAACATAGGTATTTTGACACAAAATCGGACTTTTTCTGAAATAACATACCAATTGTTTTCCATATTTCGATTCTACGACTCAAATTATGCCAGAATACCAAGTTTTGTAAAAATCGTACGACTAGTTTTTAAAATATTAGCTCTCAAAATTTTAGCTCCTCAATGTTAATTGAATTTAGCAAATATCTATTAATATCTCTTTTTTTATTAAACTTTTTTGATTTTTTCTCTCACATTTCGAAATTTAGGTTCATTCCAAATGAAATTTACCCATTTTTTGTGTTTTATTTTTTAAATTTCTATTTTTAAATAATTTTTATAAATTTTTCGAAAAAAATTTTGAATTATAACCTATAAAATTTTTACCATCATCATAAAGTAGGTGTATTTTTAAGCATATCTGCAAAAAATTAGACTTTTTAATTCAAAATTTTCTAAGATATACACGAATTTACATATTTTCGCGTTTTGAAATTTGGCATCTTTTTTTTGAGCGATAATAACGCCAAATGTGGTCTATGGATTTTTGTTACACTGAATTGCCACAGCTATTTTTAACCTTAAATTTCAAGTAAAATTTTACGGAGAATTAATTATATGAATTTTTTCCCCTCAATAAGGCGTAATAAGTAATAAA
This sequence comes from Stegodyphus dumicola, assembly GCF_044657685.1. NCBI lineage: Eukaryota > Metazoa > Arthropoda > Arachnida > Araneae > Eresidae > Stegodyphus > Stegodyphus dumicola. The sequence continues at coordinate 47,094,111 of NC_140776.1, forward strand.
TATTTATTAATACTACATGAAAAGCTATTTTTTTAATTATAGATGGTATTATTAAAATTTTTAAAATTTTTTTTAAATTTCTCTCTTTCTTCCTTTTTTTAAAAAAATAAGAGTACATTTTTCTAAGAGTAAATTTTTACCTTCGGAGTTTTATCGTCTGCTACTTTAATTCGTTTAAATCCAATTGTCTAAAACTGAGAATTTTCGTTTAATGTTTATTTGAATTTTATGACATTAACTGCATAATTTATTTCTAAACAAACTGTTGCTTTTGAAGTGGCTGAAAGAGCGGCAGATATTACCATCCATATTTTTAAAGCACAGTATATTTTTATAGAAACATAAGATTTAGAATAATCATTTATATAAGTCAAATTATGATATAAACATACAACCCTCTAGAGACTGAATTAGTGGAAGTTCAATGGTTATGTAGAAATGATCTGCAGCTATATAATGGCTGGATAAGTCAGCAGCTTCTGGGGACAAGTAAGAATAATTATATAAACGACACACAACATTCTGGATTCAATTAACAACGAGGATACGATGTTTATTAAATGAATTTAAGAAGTTTTAGCACATAAAAAAACCAACTCATTTTTTATCCTAAAATGTATTTTTGTTCGCAGCGTATTTTCATTATATCCTTAAAATTCAAATTTAGAATGTAATTGTCAAGAACTGAATCCTAATCATCAGTAATATAATAAGTAATCATTACGGTTATTAATAATCCTTCTTATAAAGTAATTGGAAATATTTCAAAAAACTTTCTCTCTGAATGCAAATATTTTTCTATGCAAAATTTTAAATTTTATATTAATCAAGATTGCACACGATATTATTTATTTGCACTTCAATTTTTACCGTCAGCTCTAGTAGAAGTTACAAATCAATTATATTTAATTAAGGATTGGATTGGATTATTTAATGATGGCAAAGCACACGAGGGTTATAAGCTTAAAGGGAGGGATGCCTTCGTGGAAGACTTTCTAAGGTAAACTGGCTCGTATACACGTTACACATGGGGAAAACCACGAAAACGCCCAAGCAGCCAGCCCGTTCGCGGGATTCGAACTTCAGACCGAACTACCAGTGCTCAGCGTCTTTACCGCTCGGCCGGTGGTGGGCTATTTAATTAAGGAACGACCATCTAAATTTAGAAACAGCGTACCGTAACAGCAAGTCAAGTACTGGCTCCGCATCTTTCATGTTACTTCCGATTGGCAAGCTACATGATTTTTAATGAGTATTCGGGTTTTCCTAGTAACTTCATTTGGAAATCGCGCTTAAACTAGGTTAGTTGGTTATTTGAACATAGAAAGAACATGGGAGCTATTTGGTTAAAATGCTTTCATAGAGAACCTTTGTAAAGAGAGCCTAGAAAACTACGAAAACCAACCATGCAGCCTGGGTTAGACTTCGCAACAAACAATTAGTATTTAACAATCTTCAAATGCTAGGCAACTGGTGAGGCTCCAATTAAATCTCCAATTTAATATTTCCTTTGTAAATATTTAAAATATTGTTGTATACTTAGACACAAAAAGCAGAATTTAAGTTTTGTTAACTCGTTAATAAACTACCAAGCCGTAGTGCAAATGAATATTCAATTTCTTTTGCAATAATTGTATTCACTTAATATTCTTGGAATATGAGCTAAAGAAGGAACGTTCTCGGAAGATTAAAGAAGTGTTTAAATCCAGTGATATAAGGTTTGTCTTAGAAGCTCAGGATCAAAACGATTCTGCAATTGCCCCAGTAGTTGACTTGTAAATGGTTGTGAATTAAGCGGATGACTTTTAATCTTACGTTTTCAGTCAGACAACGTATTCCAAATGTTTTGTATTGCATGACAATGCGTCTTTTCATTATTCAATAACCAGTCGGAGAACCGCTTGTGTTCCGAAAATAAGTATGTGTACTCAATCGTCCTGCATGTTTTTCAAATTTGTCTTCTTGTGATTTTTTTTCTTTCCCAAAAACTAAAGTTGCCTCTCAAAGGAAAGTTTTTTGATATTGAAGAGACAAAAGGAGTATGACATCTACTTTTAGAGGCATGTCAAAAACAAATCTCTACAAGCCTTCTCTTCCATTACATGTTGTGCAGTCAGACAAAATGTTGCATCAGCGTAAATTCTATAATCTATTTTATTACACTCTGATTACTTTACTAACATACAGTGAATATATACTAAATCTTTTACTTCAGCTTAAGTAATTCGGAATTTTTGACGGAATTCTTGTCGGAACTATGACTTAGAAGATAAGTCAAATTAAATATTTCGATAACCCAATAAATTCAAGGTCGAATTTCAAAATTTTATTTTCGAAGGAAGGAGAAATTTTTTCAGTTTTGGTCCATTATCCTAAGTATATTTGCTTTGATTCCTTATTTTTCCATAAAAACGAAAAATTTACGTATGGTATACATATAACGCATAGCTTCAAATGAAAATTTAATAATATACGGAGTGGTTATAATTAAAGTGTTACATTGAAACGGTCAGAAAACGAAAATTACTGGATCAAATGTTATCAAGCTTGGTAATCGTGTAAAGGAGGTCATAGGAATTTATTTTCCGAGAAAAAAAGGAAGTTCGAAACCTCACCACCAGGGGGAAAATGGCTCTGTATGCAATATTGTTAATAGAAATATGGGTCGGAATCTAACTTAACCTTTTGTTACACGGGTTTAATATGACCCTTAAGAAACTTTGAAGTAAGCAAATTACCATTTAAAGGCGTTAAATTCGATAAATGTCGAGTGCGCCATCCGTGTAAGTGAGAAATTCATCCGCGAAAACCACGAATTAGCGATTAGAAAATGTGAGATCGCAAATCACTCGCACAAGTGCTTACAATCTGGAAATCGTTTTCTGACAGATCGCTAAATTGTAATTTTTTAACCCTGAATTCGGCCCTAAAACATGGAGACACTGATTCAAAACGCTTTTAATCGATTTGGGCGAAAGAAGTCCCTTATGCTATCTACCTAGTTCCATCGCATTCTCCAACTGCATTCGATTGCATAGCAGTCATTCCACACCGTTTAGTGTTGAATGACAGCTACTGTTATAACCGCCAACACTTCCCCTCTTCCCACCAGTCCTCAACCTCTGTGGCTTTTAGCTACGGGGTTTTCTCAAAAGCACTGTTTATGGTGATAATCTAAATAATTTGGCAGAAATGAAAAATGTGATACACTGACATATCCGTAACATTCCTCCTGATATGCTAAGAGCTGCTGTTGAGAATGCAGTAACAGGATTTAACTTGCTTTCAGAAAATGCTGGACGCTACATTGAACATGCTTTGTAACACGTTTCGGAAAATATTAAACATATTTTAAACAGGTGTTTTCGTGTCTTATTTCATTTATCAATCTTGTATACAGCGCCATTTTCCCCCTGGTGGTGAGTTTTTGAACTCTTTATTTTCCGCGGAAAATAAATTCTCGTAACCTCCTTTACACGATTCCCAAGTTTGATAACATTTGGTACGGTAATTTTCCTTTTATGGCCATTTCAAATTGGAACTTTAATTATAACCACCATGTAAATTAAACTTTAAAAATTTGACAGTTTGGTTCAAGTCCCAGCTTTAAAAATATATATATATAAATATAAATTTTTATATTAATTCTCTTAGAAAGCATGTTTTAAGAAGCTAATTTTTCTCTCGCGTTATAGATTGTATAAAAAAACATGATCTTTAATATGATTTAGATTGTTTCAGCTGATATAAGAATCGGGTTACTCGGTGGTACAGAATAAACCCTGCTGGACTGTTTTATTTCTTTGTCATTTAGCAAAAATCTTTTAATTAAAATATTTATCCTTTGGACTTCGCTTTAAACTTTATTTATAGTTAAAATGACTAGAAAATGAAAAGCTGTCTTCAGCTGAAACGCAATTCATGTAATTGATATTTTTAAAAATTGACAAGAATGCAAAATTTATGGAAGTCTAGCAATCGAAAAATCTTAATTTTTTTGTGTGTGCACTGAAAATAACTGTAGAAGGAAAGAAGAAAATTAGGGAGTAAAGTAAGCAAAAATTTGCAGGGAAATTTGGCTGTCAGACATACCAAGATGTTTCAAAAAGTTGGACGCTTTTGAATATACTTTCAGGATATTTCAAAGAATTTAGGTGTTTAAAGAAAAAACACTTGAACGTGTACACCAGCAAATACCATCAATTGAGCTTGTGGTTAACAGAAAAGACAAAAACGATATCATTGCAGATTAAAGTGAAGAGCGACTGGTTTTAGACTATATGGTTGTATAAATTTAAATTACGTTATAGAACATCATATCGTATCATAAATTGAGAGTCCCATGATTTTCTCATTCGAATTATTTGAATATTCAGGAGTTTATCCAGTGATGTATGTGGATGTCACCTAAAGACGTTTTTTTTTTTTTTTTTTTTTTTTCCCTCCTGATGAAACAGCGGCCGAGCGGTAAAGTCGCTGAACGCTGGTAGTTCAGTGCGAGGTCCGAATCGCGCGAACGGGCTGGCTGCATGGGCATTTTCGTGGTTTTCCCCATGTGTAACGTGTATGCGAGCCAGTTTCCTTTAGAAAGTCCTCCACGAAGGCATTCCTCCCCTTAGGCAGATAGCCCTAGTGTGCTTTGTCATAATTAAATAAACCAAAACCTCTTTAGGAAACCAGTCTTTCCTTTCATCTCATACCTTCAAAATGTTTAGCCTCTAAAGACTGATAAAGGCTCTGACCAAATATTGATGAAATGGATTGAATTGGATTATTAAGTTACGTCAAAGCAGGGCTTTGGAAAAGGAAGGATGCCTTTGTGAAGAACTTTCTAAGGGAAACCAGCTGGCATACACGGTACACATGAGAAAATACACGAAAACGCCCATGCAACCAGCCCGTTTACCGGGATTCGAACCCCGGAGTGAACTACCAGTGTTCAGCGACTTTACCGCTCGGCCGTGTGTGGGCCTTTATGAAATGGAAGGCGATAACTTTATTTAAATTGATTGTAAAAATATCAAGATATTCCGAAAATTTGGATGCTTTTTAATATAGTTGCGGAATGCCTAAAGAAAAAGAGCAAGAATAAAGTAGAATGCCTGAAGAAAAAGAGAAGAAAAAATAAATTTTTGGGTAAAATTTAGTATTTGTATTTTTTTTAATTTAAAACTTTTTAATCTTATGATATTTGATTCTTACGATTTCAAAAATAAAATATTTGACTAAAATATGAATAATATTTAAGAAGCCAAATGTAGGATAAAATTGTATAAAGCAATGGGCACAATGATAAAACTGTTTAAAGCAGTGTATGCAATTCATCCTAAGTTAAAATGTCGGTTATACAACTCTCTTATTTATATATATATCTTTTCTGAACGGAACATTGAAATACGTGTTAATTGTGCTTTACTGTATTTTCTCTTTTAATATATGCAGTTTTCAAACGCATCGTAGTCCGGGTTACAAAGTATTCCTCCGAAAGAAACGCAATTCAAATAAATAAAATCAAATTCTGGAAAATTTATAATAATAAATATATTAAAAATGCTCAATTCGAAGGAATAAATAGGAAATTTTAAAACAATTATCTGAAGAGACAATGCAACACAACCAATTAAAATAAAAGTATAAAAATTTAAAAATTACCTAAAATAATAACTATGACGAAAAAATATATAAAGAAAACTATTTGAAAAAAAATAAACATTGCACCTTTATTCACGCAGTTCGAATAGGTAAATAGAAATTTTTAAAACAGTTATTCGAAAAAAAAAAAAAGTGCAACTTAAACAATTAAAATGAAATTCGAAAAAGAAAAAATTACTTAATAAGTTATAATTAAAAATATAATATAAAGAACATTATTTGGAAAAAAGGAACGATGGTGACTTTTTTTCCTTTTACGGGAAAGGAAACTAGGTTGCCATATACGAGTATTAAGAAGTTCGCCAAGTGAACTATTCTTGGCGCAAACTGACAAAAAAGTGCCAACATAAATTTGTGAATTTCTCCGTAAATTTTGCTCCAAAATTTACAAAATTTCATATTTAGGCGTAATTTGAGTCGTAGAATCCAAATATGTAAAAAAATTGGTATGTTATTTCAGAAAAAGTCCGATTTTGTGTCAAAATACCTATGTTAGAATAGTGCTATATATAAATCTAATATATATCCTAAGTCGCGCTTTCGAGACATGAAGAATGCAGTTTGAATTTTGTCAATCGGCCCAGTAGATCAGGAGATATAGGACTGTCCCATTTTTTTTTTTTTTTTTTTTGAGCAGTGTACATCTTTTGCTTTAAAAATGATTGAATTATGTTGTTTTTATCTTTCGGTTTAGGTTTTTATGCCTTTAGTAAATCTGTATGCAATATTTTTAGAACTATCAACAATTTTAAAGTCGTTTAAGTGCCGCTAAGCCTTTTCTTTACGACGGCCATTGATTGTTTACATTTGAAACAGCAGACTAGTGGATTTGTTGCCAATCTAGAGAAACTTAGCTTCGCAAAAACAAACATAACGCATTCATTTATTATTGCGAATTAAATCATGCTTAATCCTTTCTGGAATTTTTTCGAGGAAATAAGTGTTTAAGATTTACTTCGTAATTTTTAATATAGATATTTTGAGTTTTTATGTATTTTTGCCTTCTCGCGAAGTGAGAACTGAATTAATTGAATGAGAAATACTCAATCGTCTGTGAAAAACTGTTTCTTTTTTGTTTTGTTCACTTAATTTCTTTTATACATCATTCTAGCTTTATTGTAGTATTTGAATAGAACATGTGTGAACGATTAGATAATTCTATTCGTTAAATGATATAAATTTTGTACATTATGAGTTATAATGCGAACGAAATATAATACTGTTAAGTGAATCTAGCGCCAGAGTGTCGCTATGGTAAACAAATACTAGAGTGAATTTTAAAGAATGCATTTATTCTATTCCGTTTTATGCGCTGTCGGCAAAGTAGATTTAATTCAATCCGATAAGTTTAAATGAAATGCAAGAAAAAATGCGTATAATTTAATATTCCGTACAAGGGAGTCGTGTGGTGTACACATCAGACTTTTTAAATAACAGATCTCATTCTTTAACCATTTTGATGAATCTAACTCATTTTACATATTATTAAAAAAAAGAAAATTCGTTTAGAAACTAAGATTTTTATTGCGATTTTCTTTTTCCTGGGTTATGAATATTATATTGTTAAAATATAAACAAATGCTTCCCCTCTCAAGCGGTTTAATAAGCTTTGCTTCTATTTAAAAAGTAGAAAAAATTCTTCTCTTTCTGTAATTAAATAAGTTAGAAATGAAAGCGTAGCTGGACATAACACCCCCACATTTTCCAAAGAAATAAAAATAAGATATAGCAGATAAGAACTTTAATTTCCATTGCAGCAGACAAATAGTGATGTAAGTTAAATGTAAATAGTGGTGCAAGTTAAATAAATGCCTTGAAGGTCGACATGTTTCACGTTCTTAGATTGCTGGGAAAGTGGGGTAATGGAAAATTCAAAAACAGCTGTTATATATGAATATAAAGTGCATGATGGGTATTTGTACTGATACCTCCTATAAACTGCGTCATGCTCAAAAGATTTAAAGTACGTGATTAATTGCTCAAAATTTAAAATTTTGAATAATCAAGTATTTCATTTATAATTGAGAATCAACGTATATAATAAAATAAGTTATTAAATTTATCAAGTGTTGAGTAAAAAGTATTGAACTTTCAATATTTAAGATTTAGCAATAGAATTAAGGTAAAATATACTTGCTTTAATAAAACAGATATAAATATATGTTGTTGTTACACAGTTTTAGGCAAAATAGTATTGTTCAACATTTTAATATCTACTTATTGGCGCTTTTCTAACAATTACAATCTGGTAACTATGAAAATAGCTTTATCAGAAAAACTGATTTTCAAAGAATGAGTTAATTTAGGGCTTTCAAAGTTCCCTATTAACTTCTAATTGCCACAAATTTCATGGGAATTCAGTCTTAATAGATTACATGCGCTCATGGTAATGCATAAATTATAAAAAATTAAATAAATGCATATAATACATAGCTCTCTACTACACAGTCAAATTTATTCTTAAATTCACACAGACCAAAAACAACAGACAGACAGAAGGACAACAGACTCAAAGTTCTGATGCCCTTCAGTATAAAATATTTAAAAGTAACTTCCGCCCTTAAAGACATATCGACATTATGGACTTAATTATCTGTAATGAGTTAAACAATATTTATCAGTACTTTGAGTTTCAATATTTTATTCACCTGTACTGAAAAACAGAAATTTAAATTCCCTTACAAATCACTACTTTTCACCTTTATTTCATTAATGATTAAAACACATTAATGATCTTTATGTGTTTTGGTATAGTTACAGTTTATTAATATATATATATACTAACCTAAATAATTATGAGTGTTCCAAATACCAAAAAATAGACCCCTTTTTTTCCCGGAGTACCAAAAACTTGCACAAGAGAGAACAACAGGCCATCCTGTTGACTGAGAAGCCCCCATCAATATCAGAGACATAATAAGAAAATAGTAACTGACAATTTTCCACATATCAGCTAGCCCCAGGATCATGGAAAAGAAGCCAGTCAAAATGCATCCAGTAGTCAGGAAGTACCGGGGATTATAGCAGTCTGCTATGATACCACTGAAATACATTGAAAACTGAAACGAAAACATAATATAGGGAAAGTCAAGTTGGGAAACTGAATAGTAAATTATAATGAAACGATATAGAATATGGTTTATATATACACAGTGTACACTAATTTCAATACCCTATATTATCCGTATTTATTACTTTAACAGTTAAAAACTTTGCTTTTCTAGTTATCATTTGTTGATATAAATTAAAGCAACATGAGAAATATAGTAATTTTGCGTTCTAAGGGTTCGTGGATTTGGAGTAATTGATGACAAAACTTGATAAAGAATCAAAACAGAATTTATTCGCTATTATTACACAGGACAGTTCCAAAGACACCTTTACAGTCATCGAAAAACTACGACAAACATGCTGAAACAATAAGCAAAACTGCCTTCAGGTTATAACGATGAAGACAGCTTCACGGCAAAGCACTAAAGTACAGCTCCCGAGTCGGTCGATCGCTCTCAAGTTTATTTCTGAACTCAAGACAATGCTACTCCAAGGACAGGTGGGTATATATAGCTTTAGATTACCTTCGAGAATATTCTCAACAAAACCGCTAAGAATGCGTTATAGAATGCTCTCGCTCCGTCTATGGCATAGTGCCAATTTTTTCTCCAAATCGCCTATTTCTCGCCAAATCTGGAAACCCTGCCACTTTCTGGCAACCGTAACAGCGCTTTGCGGGGAAGCTATCTCGTCACAGTTGGACTTTCCGTAACAGTATTTTAAAAGGTAAGTTTTCATTATAAATCTTTTTTATTCCCAAGTATTAGGAAAGCATAGAATATAACTGTATTATCGACTTCTCTTAGTATTATTGTACTGCACTTTCAAATAATTGAAATACTCTTCAGTTCTCCACAAAAACAATTTACTCTTCTTGTCCATTACAAAAATGTTCTTCCACCACATAACCCTCGAAGTTAGGTCAGAATAATTTATATAATTTTGATATGTTTCCCATACTGTCCACATTAGTTTCTGTAATCGCTGTGCTCTATTCTTTCTCATCTTGTTTGGATAATAATGCGCAAATGACCGTTATACGACTGTATCATTTCATTTAAGTTAAACTAACAGTTAGACATTTAATTTCATCTTTCGTTTATGTCTCGTTTCATCAAGAATTCGCCCAGTCCAGCGATTTATGCAAATTTGTTTGCCAGATAGTATACCATAAGTTGAGAGAAAGATTCGTAAACGGATAATTTTTAGGACATACACGTTTGCTGTCGTGCTTACTTTGCATACAGAAAATCGTAGCTTGATTGAAATAGTTTTCTGGACAAGTGCTACATTCGTCTTAATTTAGATTGGGTTGTTCTACTTAAAGGTGCTGTATTCTTGAGTGCATGTACTTGTGCAGTGACCAATTGAATGCCCAGTTAATTGCTGCACAGTGAAGGTGACTTATATTTGTTCATATAATATTTTAATTTATCTCACACAAGTTGTGAGGTAGAGTAAAGTAAAATACTTACTTGCTTGCGTATCTGTGCTTCTACGGTTAGTTTAATCTGCAAGTGATTGCACAGACACTTAGGTAAAGAGAGGAACTTAGTAGATACAAAAGGTAGCAAAGTGTTATAAAGCTTATTTCTGTGATATTGCTTAATGAGCCTGATTCTAATCCTTGTCTTTGATACACGCTTCCTACATGGCGGTAAGATGGAGTATTCATTCGTTTTAGTGAAAATCCAGCAATTTATGGATGAGCTCATTTTTCTTGATTAATTTTATAAGGTTAACTGATTCGTAAATTAGGAACTCTAGTTTTCGGTAGCCTATATGATAGAAAATTTGTGGCTAGAAAATTCAGAAATTCCAGATTAAACCCCTCACCTAAAAAGAAATTTTGTAGTTTGACAGCATCTTTTCCTCTTCTTGAGGTTTAGCATTGTATAGCGGTTTTGATACGCTATTCTTAATTGATTATTATTGATGCGAAAATTCTCTGTATTGCATGATTCATTAATTTATTCGGCACTTTTGGCCTCCTGAATGGTAGTAAATGTTTCCAAAATTTTATGCCTCTGTAGTCTAACATTCTTTACAGTTCAACGCGATGCTCGTCTTTAACTTTTGATGTAGTATTTACTGCACTTATGATGCAAGAAAATTTTATTGAAATACACTCATTTATTTATTTATATTTAGGGAAATAGTTTTGCTCGAGTTTTCATGAGAAAGAGAAATGTATGTTTATAAATTTATTTTGGTTTAATTTTTGATACATGTTATTTTTAAAATAAAAGCGTTTAGTCAAACAGACTCACTTACCGCATATGTTCCGTAGAAGGTCACATCTATCAAACCCATAATTACTTTTCCAGACGTTTCGAAAAGAGTTCCTTGACACCAGTCAGATGCTTTATTTTCGGGAAAATGCTTGATCCAAGCTTCAGAATAGGCTGTTAGATTACAGCTGTGAGTTATCTTTAACTGGACAACTGTAATGGGTCTCCTAGCCACATGGAAAGAAACGTAAACCACGTATGTGAGAAAAAGGGTGAAGACACGTAACAAAAGCAATCGTCTTTTCTTATCTTTGGGCAAAATTTTCCGAATCCACCATATTCCGTATGGAATGCCTCCAATTTCGATCTCTACATCCATAAGCTTATCTGGAAGTAAAATAGTTATTTATTCTTTTATTATCAAGCTACTTCATTGTTCATGGGAAACGAATGACTGCTTTCGCTGACACAGTTTTGCTTAAAAATCAGTGATCTGCAACTTCTTTGACAAAGACAGGCATGAACACATGTTATGAATAAGATATTCTGTTAAATCAACTAATCGCATTATGGTTTGTTTCGAGTGAATCGTAGCAAAGAAACTTTAAAGTTTACACTTTTTTGTTTTGAATGAGAAAATATAAAACTATCTTGAGTTTACCTCCTGTTATTCAATAGAAGACATTCAAGACAGACTTGCGTCTTGTCCTTTGAAGCGAGAACGCTGTATAGATTTGTCCCCTTCCAAAATGTTTTCATGCCGCCTGGCAATGAGAATAACTACTTTTTCAATACTTTTGATTTTGGTTTTTGCAATTTAGGATTTTTCTTTACATATTTTTATGGAGAGGTCTAGAAAATACTAATTTAAAATACTAATTAAAATACTGACAAAAAATTTTGGTACTTTTCCGTTTTGCCGGCGCAAACGATAAAGTTGCCAATAATGATACAATTAATGCCAAGCGGAATATCTTCGCTGATAACCTTTTACACCTCATTCTCAAAACAAGTCGCAGCCATTTCTTACCAGATTGATTGTTTCTTTCAATACTGACATACAATTACATAGAATATTTACAAAGATAATTAAATTTTATGCCCTAAGACCATTCGCGGTAATTAAGTCAATTAGGATGCAATCATACGGCTCACCCGAAGGCGAAAATACAGAAAAGGCAAGGTCAAGGATTAAATTCATCAATTCCAATGACAATGCACTAGCGAAATAAAGCACTGCGGTTTACATAATTTCACCCCATAATTTCACAACTTCAGTTTTAATACAAATTAAAAATATACATATTTACTAAATGTTAAATGCACATGCTCCTGTACTTTTAGTTTTCTGACATGACTTTCTCTCAAAATTTTTCTCAAACTGCTTTGCAAGGGGAAATACAACAAATTTAATTATAATTCTACTAAAAATATCTAACTATATACAAAATTCGTAACACTGCTCCCTTTCCAAAGACTGCACGTCCCGGGCAGTACAATCCCTAAATAGGAAGCCACACTTACAGCTAAAGCATCAATACAATAATAAACATTACAATACAATAACAAACAACATATATAATAATTGCAATAAGTAACTTAAAATAAATCATATACAAATCAATAAATGAGTACCCAAATTTAGAAACAAAAAAGGACCACGGTCTTATACTGTTTACATTATATACACTGCCTACTATGGCCATAGTAAGGAGGTAGCCTGTCGTAATAAACGACTTTCGACTTAGAATTCGATGACTTACGGATCCGAACTACAACGTTGTTCAGCCTGTTTAGGACTATGTAAGGACCATCCCAAAGTGACTGTTTTTTCCGTTGAATCGGATTCCACAACCACACCTTGGTCTCTGTCGTTGAACCGATGTCTCTGCCGTTGAACCGACGAAGACACGATACGAACTCTCGTATCGTATCGTGTCTTCGTCTTTTCCGTCGCCAAGTTGTCTCGTTCTCGATCAAACTTGTGCAGCACTTCAAACCGTGCCTGTAGATCTCGGACGTACTCCTCAGGTGATGAAGGTGCATCCGGTGGACGACCAAACAAGAGATCTCAAGGTAGACGAAGGTCATGACAGAAGAGCATCTGGGATGGGGAATAGCCGGCAGTCTTGTAGACAGCACTGCGATAAGACAGTAAAAACAAGTAACTTCTTGTCCCAGTCCTTCTGGTTTCTGGAAACCGCCAATGAGAGGTTATTAAGGATGGTTCTATTAAACGTCTCTAGCATGCAGTCTGACTGCGGATATAAAGTTGTTGTTCGGTTTTTGTCAATGCCGAGTAGATAGCGGAGTTCTTTATTTACAGAGGTAAAATTCCTTTCTTGATCCGAATGTAACTGAAAGGCATTGGAACCTGGAAATCCAGTGGCATATCATTACCTCTGCTACTGTGACAGCCTCCTGATCAGAGATAGGATGCGCTTCAGGCCACTTGGTGAAGTAATCAATGACGACTAGGCTGTACAGTAAAACTCCAATTATCCGAATGAATTGGGACCGGGTCCTGTTCGGATAATCAAAAATTCAGGTAATTGGATTTTTTCCTATGAAAGGGTCTATGTGCACTTTAATTAATTACTGTATGTTGAAAATGGGAGGAAAAATCTATTTTTAAAGAATTTTAATTAATTAAAACGAAAAGGTAAAATTTTTGTGTACATATTATATAGCGTACTACAGAGTACTTACAAATGCTGAAAGTCATTACTTACTGAACATCTCTGTTAAAGTAAGTCGTTTGACGGACACGGTACCTGCACTTAACTTTCTTAGCCAGCCGTTACTTGCTTTGGGATGAACACCCAAGCTTCAAATCTAAGATCTTAGCTTTCTCACAAAGAATCGGACCCGAAATTGGGTTTCCCGCAGAACGCTGCTTTAAAAACCACTTGAAAACGACATCTTCTAAATTTTTGTTTGGTGCTGCATTGATTTTCCCGAAGAACTTCCATCTCCGTTTTCAAGCAGTGACACTATGTTTAAAAATATTTTTAATATCTGAAATCTTTGATTGTCCAATACAACATTTCCATCTTAATTTTTCTCTTAAATTCTGAAAACGGTGCGGATAATCAGCAATTCGGATAGTCGGATCTCGGATAATTGGAGTACTGTATTTGTTTGCAATCAGCAATTCGTGGCAGAGGTCCCAAGATTTCAAAGGCGATACGTTCAAAAGGTGCTCTTATGTTGTAACGTTGCAGCTTGCCTCAGCTGCATTTCTTCGGTCCTTTTCGACTCGCACAGGCATCGCGAGATCGGCATCACTTTGGCACGTCACATTTTGCATTACTCCAGTAGAAGCGTTCACGAATTCTCTCCAAGGTCTTCATTATTCCGAAGTGGCCTCCTGGAGGACTGCTATGTAGTTTTTAAGGACGTCCAGAATCCGAGATCTTGGGAGTATCAGCTGCCATCGGATTCGAATATCCGGTACAAGACACCGTTTCGGATATGGAGTGAGTCCCCAATATTGTTTTGTCGTAGGACTATAGATCGAAATGTCCTCCCAGGTAGGTTTTCCTGTTTGAAGACTCTATTAAGTTAATTATGATTTTAATGTCGCAGTCTTCCAGCTGCTCTTTCCTGACTTCTTTCTCAATTCGTGGGTCTCCATCAGCCGATATTGATGTTATAATTTGTCGTGCGACCGGATTAAGCTGCTCCTATTTCGCTTCGACCTTGGAACAATATCGGCAGCTTTCTGGGCAAGGGTCGTCTAGATAGGGCATCGGCGTTTCCGTGTGTTGATCCCTTCCGATAATGGATAGTTATGTCGTCAGAGGCTGAATGCAGTTCGTACTTTTAAAGTCCAAAGAAAAATTGTATTTCCTTAGAAAGTCCAATCCGAATATAAAAGAATCCCTAATATCTGTCATATATGCCGTGTCTACGCGGCACTTCCAAACATGATGTTGAAGTTTAACTTCCCATGTATGTCAATTTTATCACCAGACGCAGTCTGGAGGGTAACACAGGATGGCGTCCAAATGAGTTCATCTTTAAACTGTTAAGCTAAATCTTCCCGAATGATGGTAACATTCGCTCCTGTATCGATATTGCAAAAAAATCCATTGATGTGTTCCATAATAAAGAGTCCATTATTTCCGACACTCACTGCAGAAATCTGAAGTGCTTTAAAATTGAGCTTCTCATTATATTTCAAATTCCTTTCTGCGATATGGCCATTAATTTGCTTTCTGCGTCTTTGATGGGGAATGATCTTATTTTCTGTGCCCTGGAGTGTTCTGAAATTTCCCCGTACGTGACCTTCAGCACCTCAGTTCCAGCACTATAGGGTTGGTTTCTTTTCACTCCTATTCCGTTTTAAGGCACTGACTTGTCTGGTCAGATCCCCTATTTCATTTTCCGTGCTCTGGGATGTTCTACAATTCTATCGTATGTGGCCTTCAGTACCACATTTCCAACATTTTAGAGCTAGTTTGTTTTCCCTCCTACTCTGTATCAAAATATTGCAGTCTCTGGATAAATCAGCTAAACCAGCCATTACATTTCCACGAGTTTCATTCTGCCTCGAAATTCATGGCGTACACTAGAGCGCTTTTTAAGTCTTGACATCCGCCATTTGTAGAGCTTTCTGTATTTCAGGATCTCGGATGCCGTCGATGAAGTACTGTAGTGACAGGATTTCTCTTGTTTCTGACGAGCATTCCGAAAAGGCGAGGTGAGACAGCCTTTCAACATCTGTGGCAAGTTCCTGGAGTGTTTCCGTGGTCTTCTGTTGGCGAGATTTTAATTGAAACCTGCTGTAATCTTTTAAACATTTCTTGCCAAAGCGCAGCCCCGATGCGCCGGATGGAGCTTCGAGGTCTAGTCTCTGGTTTTCTGGAAGAGTTTAAGAAAATCCGCAGCGTCTGCTCTCAGAGAAGCGTCAAGATCACAAGCCTTAGCTTGGGAATCCCATCCATTAGCATCCGCCACTATAGAAAATTGTGTCTTTTACACTTGCGAGGTCTTCCCATCACATGTGGATAGCTTCAGAGAGGTACGGGCAGACATGGGTAAAATTTTAAAACCAACAGAGTTACTCTTTGCCGTCGCTACGAATTTCTTCAAGGTATCAACTTGTTTGGAGACCGCAGAAACCCTGTCATCAATTTGTTGTTCGATTTATTGTTTAACGGCAAAATCTCTTCCTTCTATTCGTTGCTCCACAGCAGTAACTCTCCCTTCTATTTGTTCCTTGACAGAAGAAACTCTCTGTTCCATGTGTTCAAATTTATTTTCGACAGCGTCTATTCTGCCTTCCTTAGCTTCCAATATGTTTTCTATTATGAAAGTAATTTCTCTTTTCATTTTCTCTTGACCTGCTTCGATCTTTTCTTGAACAGCTTCCATCACTACCTTTAACGATTCTTGACCACTTTCCATCTTTCCTGACCAGCGTCCATCCTTCTTGAATGGTTTCATCTCCTCTTTAACGGTTTCTTGACCAGCCTTTTTTCCTTTAACAGCTTTCATCGCTCCTTTAACGGAATCTTTCATCTTTTGTTTAAATGCAGCAAAAGCTGCCACAAACTTCTTAACATGTTTCTTCTTAACTTCTTAACTCTATCGCTTTTGTTAATGCCATTCAATCCCACTTCTGACGCCAAAAAGTGCTGCGTGCGTACGGGTTCGTAATAGATTGAATGCACAAATCCGATACAAGGTGAATAAAATTTATTCTTATCAAAAGAAATATAACAAAATGCTGAAATTTTTCAGATATTTTTTGATTTATTTATTTTTTTAAGCGGTAATAACGCCAAATGTGCCTTATGCATTTTTGCACAGGTTCATTTCAGATAGCTTATTAAAAAATGGAAAAAATACACACAGAAAAATTTTTTATTACTGTTAAAATAAATAATATATATAGCATATTTTAATAATTCAAGATTTTTTTATGTGAAGCATATAAGGCTGGAAAATTTTTTCCAGGCTGTTAGATCAGTCTTATTAGTTTAGAAATATTTTGAATTACTGATAAACATATTACCAGCCAATCAGTTGACATAATGACGGTGATTAAAGTCGTGTTAACGCGCCATGTCCTGCATTGAGTAGTGCATTGTAATCCATAGAAAGAATTATTATTTACTTCTCACTTAGTGAGAGTAATAAAGTGCTTACTGCAATATCTCTAATCAAATAAACTGCAAATTTTTATCTTTTGAAAGATCTTTTCTTGGTTCTCAAAAACTGTCTGCAATTTAACTGCGTTCCCCATATTTAAATCAGATCCAATATAATAATTAGTAAAACCGACGTAACTGATAATAACAATTAGCAACTCGTTAATTGCTTGAATGACTAAATTTCAATTACCAAAATAAAGATTTCTACCAGGCATTCTATATTCTAATAATCTACGGATAGTCATGGGGTTTTAATAACATATTCAGTCACTTAATAATGTTTTGATGTATTTTGACAGATTGTCAATTTAGTGCGATTGCTCCAATTATGAACATGCCACACTTCAGTAAATTTCTACAGTTCTCGAGAATCCTTGGATCTTCTGATATCATTCATCTTATAAAAACAGGGCTCTAGTGTAGAATTGGGTGCCCCTTCGATTAGCAACATTTTTTTTTTTTTTTTTTTTTTTTTTTTTTTTTAATTTTGGCGATGAAACCTCACTTTTGGTTACCATGATTGTTTTAACTTTGTTTTAGCTTCTTGATTTTGTTCAAATGAGAATAGACTGATGTGTACATGGACAAATTTAAGGCAGTGGGCAATGCCTAGTTTGTGCAATTCTAGGATATTTTTTTAAGTGAAAACAGATCGATGCGTACATGAACACAGAATTTTCTTTGACTTCTTATTTTGGTTTTGTGTAGCGGCCATCTTGAAATTGTGCCTTCCTGACGCCGATCTTGGCGTTAAAAAAGAATCGCCAAGCAAAAAACAAGGGGCACCCAATAGTAAACGTTTACCAAAAACAGATTCATAATCAAACATAAAATGCAGAACAAATGGAAATATCCGACATATTCTATCTGCAATTGCTTTACAGAAAAAACTACTGTAGTATATTTATTACCCTTAATTAACGACCCCTTGGATTTTAGCAAAAGTCGCAAATTATACATATTTAACTGAAAATGGGGCAAGTGCAGAATCGCCCACTGCTTGGCGCGTTTTTAAGAATTGCGTATACTCGGTATCCATGTACACATCGACCTATTTTCATTTAAAAAAATCCCAGAATTGCACAAAAATAGCATTGTGCACTCCCTTGACTTTACCCATGTACACAACGACCTATTTTCACTTAAAAAGTCAAAGAAAATTGACAAAAATACAATTCTTCTTACTCTTGTAGATAGCGCCAAACAAACGCCAAACAAGTAAGTGGGCGATTCTGCACTTTAGCCCTAAACATTAACAAATATTTCTTCTCAGACTTTGAAATCGAATTTACTTTTTAAGATTTTTTAATATCATTTATAAGCTACCTCATGCGGAAAATTAAAACATTAGATTAATATGAAATATTTAAATCTTAAAAACCAGATCAACAATAGTTCTGGGCAAAAATTTCCAAAAGGTTTTAATATCAATAGTTCTGAGCAATAATAATCCGTAAATTATGAATTCTTGTAGACTTATTGTACCTGTCTGAAGCAATCCAGATGTAATTCCGAAAGCAAATCTACGTAGAAAGCTTAATATTTCGCTGTTGAATTCGATTAACTCCAAACAATATTTGTCTGTGTTTTTATTTGCTTCAAACTGTATCAGGAATACAGTTCACAATTCCGTTTATTCAGTTTATGCAAACATTTCATGACAAGTTGCCAAAAGATGATAATATAAGTTTTAGGTCATAAACAATTAATATAAAAGAACACAAAATGGGACATGAAACATAAATTCTAGTTTAAAAGGCAAAATATGCACAATTATACAATTAAAATCAGCAGGGATTACTGCTTTCATGCTTATTATCTATCATTAAAATTTATTTATCTATCATTTATCTATCATATATCTCTCCTTCAACATCAAAGCGAAGATTATTTCCCAATGGCAAACTTAAAACAGTGCAATTTTTTTAAGTTTAAAAAAAGCAAAAATTAACAAATTAATGAATTAATAATTCATAAACATTTCGATTTTCCAAATTTCAGCTCATTTTATCCTGTATCAAACAATGAATTTTAATGAGTAATTTAAAGCAATGGCTCTCTTGGGAAAAGTGAAAAGGAACCGTCATGCTGCCATTCTGTGGAAGCTAATGTTCGCAGTTTATTAAAAATAAAAATTGAATAACGTGGTAATTAATCAACTTTTTCACGTACTTGTATTATCGAGAGGTAAAATATTATAATACTTGAGCTCCTAGACGATAGCCCTTTTGCATTACCATATTCGAACGTTTGATAGCGGAGAATTAATATGCGAGACAGATTAATTCTCTGAAGAACCGATAGCTCCTTGATCTAAAGGCATCACTAATTTCGGATAAAAGATAGTTTAATGCAACTCAATTTTTTAATTAAATTGCAAAAATTACCATGAGCTGAACTATTTTCAAATATAAAACTAATATTTGTTCTTTTATCTTAACTAATGTAATAATAAAAAGAAGCTGATATTTGCTCAGCTTATGTTGAAACAGAAATCTATATGAAGTATATTTAAAAAAAAACTTTTCAAATTTAATTCAGAAGTCAAACAACAAAAATCAGCGTTATATTTCCAAATTTTCACAGTACTAGTTTCGATGGTTTTATTGAACCACATCGAAATTATTACTGTGAAAATTTAAAAATATGCATTTAATATTGACTGTTAATTATCGTTATTGTATAAATAATAGAGCTTCTGATATATTTATCATAAGTTTGTTTTTAGTTCTGTATACAGTGAGTAAAGATCTTTCCTTTCCTTTATGTCTGCAAAAGTTATTTTAATTTTACAATTCAAAGGTACATTTATGTTCTAGTTAAGATTGTTCTGTATTAAAACTTGTCAGATAAATAGGTACAAAAAAGTATTCTTCTGTAAAGAAGGTAAAAGCAAAACTAAGGGAAAAGCTGAAAACTGTGTAGTAAATGAAATTTCTTAATCCCCCCACTTTGATAAGTAAAGGAAAGCTGTAGTTCAGTTGCATGCATTGTAGGATCGTGTTCTCTTTGCTAACATAAACTCTACTAGATGCTACTAAGGAACCTGGCGACTTCTCGCACAAGTGTAAAGGAAACCAGAACAGAAGAAAGGTAAAAATAACCTCTTATTATTATTCAAACTATGAACAGAAAAGGCACGTACTTTGTGCTTACAATAACACCGGCTAATTGCGGTGAAACTTAAGAATCGTTAACACAATAAATTAAAAGCTAAAGAGTAGTACTGTTCTAAGACTTTATTTTAAAGTATACTAGGTTGACACAACAACCCACCAGTTTATATAGCCAAAGAGGTGTATCAGCAAATCCGCGTAACAGCAAGGAAAGACTCGTAATGTGCGCTGGCTAGGGAAAACACGCTCTAAATAAACTCCAAAATTCACCCGTTTAAATCCTCACTTCGCTTAACTTTAAATTTGAATCCTGGCGAGGAAATGCGAGGGAAAATTGAGTAGTTCAGGAAAGATAACAAAATTTTGAATAATTGATTAATTGAATTAAGGGAAACCCTACAACACAGTAAGTGATATACTTTAGGACCCTGAAAGCATGATTTGAGACGTTTAGTGACGCTATCCGAGTGACGAGTTTGCATCATAATGCAGTAACTGTTTTGCTAAATCCATGAAATAAACTTTACCCTTCCAAATACAAATATTTCCTCTGAAAATGTAAATGGTAACATCTTATAGCAGTTTATGCAATATATAAGAACTTACATAAGCATTAAAACTTCTCTAATTTCTGTTTGCTTTAAAATACTAATTTTCTTAACTCGAATCTATTTATATATTGAACATCGAATATGTGAACGTTACCAATCTGCTATGTACTCTAATCTCAAATTTGCAAAAGGTAAGCAAAGGAATTTCCATGATGGATTTTGTTCTTTTCTCATATACGCAGTTTGGCGCTATGAGATTTAAGGTCTGATCGACCGAGGAGTTATAAATGCTTTGACGTTTGCGTGATCCCCCTTCGATTGTGAAATGAAAGAAGAAAAATGGCGCAGAAACGGAAGATAGCGGGAAACGCGCCCTTCGATAAAGATGAAAATAGTGGATGTAATCGATAAACTTGTCACGAAATGAACAAGGGGAAAGATTATAGACTATGAAGAAAATGCATGACGTCCATGGAATTATTTTTTATCCTTTCCCTTCATCTTTCATTTAGAATGCATAGTTATACGTCGTGAAAAAAAGAAGTTTCGAAAGAGGATTTTCGGAGAGAAATATTTTATGCTTTGTAATATGATGGTTACACACATGTAGTAGCAAAAATGGCATAAAAAATTCATCTAAAATGTAGCATTAAGTTAAAAGCCCAAAGGTATTTAGCCTAAATTGAAGTATGTAACTAAAACCAAATCAAAGGTTTATATTGTTAAAACCAATGAGGATAACAAGAACTGAGAGAACACAAGTATTGAACCGCTTCAAGTACTGCTTTATGTAACAGACTGATATAACGTTAATTTTTCAACTTATTTTTTTAGGATTTTAAAGCTTCATCCTTTGCTATTAAAATTTTCAGATCTTTTCTAATTACAAGAGAAAAAAATTATGTTTCGCTATCATAATACAACTTACTTTTGAAAATAATTTCAGTTTAACAACAGAAGCTTTATGCACTTCATGAAAAATAAAAGCCCCCTTTGTTAAAATCAAAATAGTCAGCTTATTCTCAAAAAGTGTAATGTAGGGCAAACGATGTTAATTACCCATATTGAAAATAAAATTAAAAAAAAATATGAAATGTTTCAGATTTTAAATTACGTCCAAAGGGGCGTTTTTTAACATTTTGTGTGTTACCTTTCTTTATTAAATATCATGTTCCTCGCACTTAAACCATAAGATCCAGTGCAACAGCAATATCGCAAAATAGTTTTAAAACGAGCATATCTTTAGAATTTCCGATACAGAGACTCACGCGCTGGAGATAAAAATGTTTTTTCTGCACAACGTTGCCATTGCTCGCTTTGAAATCCTTGAGTTTGTTAATCAAAAATTCGTCAAAGTTTTAAAAAATAGGAAATCGATCATAAAACAAATTTCAAATTTCAAATTTGGTCTTCCACATGCTCATATTCGTTGGAGGATTACGTTATTCAAAATTCGATGACTCTATGTACCGTTGTTTTATCACAATACGGGAAATATACATACATTTATGCAGATTTTTCATTATTTAATTTCTTCAAATATAATGCAGGACTCTAACATTTTGTGGCAACAGTTTGAAAAGTGAACCGACATTTATGAGTCCGACGCAAAATGCCAAAACGAAACTAATAGTCCTTCGGGATTCAAATCCCTTTGGACTAATAAAATAAAATAATTCTAAAATAATGTATGATAGAAACGAATGACTAGTGACGATTGTAATTAAATCGATTGAATATAAAATAATGGCAACATCATTTTCACACTATTATGAACATTTATCAGAAAAAGAAAAAATGCCGGAAAATGAGTTAAATGAGCTCAAGGGCTAAAGAGGCTTGATTAAAAAAGTGTATGAGCAAAAATGTAGTTTTCGTTTATATCAATCAAAATAATATTAAAATAAATGTACTCCATAAAACGAAGCTATTTCGACGACGATGACTTCATATAGTAGTTAGCTAACTTGTCTAACGACTTAATGACTTTTTTTTTTTTTTTTTTTTTTTTTAACATTAGGTAAAATTTCTTCGTACCAAGTTGATAATTCTTTTATTCTTTTCTTCATAGCTAGAAATCTTTTCTCATTAGAGTCTATATTCTCCAAAATTTATAAACTCCTTTCCAGTTGACCCGAAACATTCTGTCAAGCTTGCAATTGTCCTAGCTTCACTGGTGAATCTCGGTTTGAGGTATTGGCTTCTTCAGCAACATTTTGCTCACGCGTCTCTATAAGCTCATTGATTGTTAACTCTTTGCTATGCGAATCCAACAGCTATCTGACGTCATCATATCAACTTCCAGCTCTTATTAACTGGCAATATTGACAACCTACTGTTATTGAGTGACTTAATGGGTTTCTGGAATTGTTTTCATCTCACTTTTGAAAGCGAATGGAGAATTGTTTTCTAGACACCATTCGAGCGTTTGGGGTCACTTTCATTCCAAGAATCTTTGAAGATTTTTAAGGCATCTAGAATATAGACCTGTATAAAGAACTGGAGGAGGAGAACGTAAAGAAAACGGAATACTGAGTTAGTATACGTCGGAGTATTATTGTATCCATGTATTGAACTCGTGTTTACGTGTCCTTTTATTCCTACAGAGTTCACATTCTACTCAAAATGCAGCAATCCAGTGTCTGTTCACACTGTCCAGTTAGCCCTTATTAAAATTATTAAAAAAATACAAAAAAAAATTCTTTCTGAGCCATTGTTACTTTAAAATCTATAGATCCCTGTTTAAAAGTTTAAGTATTCCTATTGCTCTGTACCTATGTTTTAGTATACAAAGTCTTTAATAAAAGTTGTCTGATGTCGTAGAGACCTATCAACAACATTTAAGTTGACCCTATCTAAAATGTTTTTCTTATGTAAACTCATGTAAGCACGTTACGAGTTCTTGTTTATAACTTTAGGTACATTAGAATCTGATTTTGCTGAATTTTTATTGAAAAGACAAAATTGAAAAACTTGATTCGGTAGGCCGAAAAAAATTTTGATCTTGCATGCGTAGCAGGAAATAATAAACAGTTTGCTGTATGATAAACTACTTATTTGACCGAATTCTAAATTCACCACTTGAAGTTTATTATTGCAAATTTCAATACTCTGTTTCAATATTCCCATACTTGAAATGCTTCAGGTTGATAAGTTCTGATAAAGGTTATAGATTTTCGGATCCTTGTTACTCTTTATCTTAATAAAAATAACGTTCTACTTACAAATGACGTTATTAATCTTCCTATTGTTTCCGATATTTTCAAAAGAAATATTTAATTATGTAAGTTAGTAAACAAAGTGCAATTGATAATAATTTTAAAAAATCTGAAAGCTTACATTACGCCCAAAGGGACGTTTTTGAAAGTTTTGTGCGTTACCTTTATTTATTAAATATCAGGTTTTTCGCACTTAAACCATAAAATTCAATTTAACAGCAATATCGCAAAATAATTTTAAAATGAGCATATCTTTAAAATTTAAGGTAACACAGTCTCGCGCCCTGAAGACAATTTTTTTTTTTTTTTTTTTTTTTTTTTTTTTTTTTTTTTTTTCCGTTCAGTATTGCCATTGCTCGCTTTGAAATCATTGAATTTGCTAATCAAAAATTCTTTAATGTCTGACAAAATATGAAACAGATAATAAAAAGAATTCCAAATTAGGGCTTCCAGATGCCCATATTCGGTGGAGGATTACGTTATTCAAAATTTGATGGCTCCAGGTACCGTTGTTTTAGTACAATGAAAAAAAAATATATACATACATTTATGCAGATTTTTCATTACTTAATTCCTTTAATACATGGCTCTAATATTTGTTGGCAACAGTTTAAAAAATGATTCGCCGTTTATAGTGAATCAATGCTAAATGCCAAAACAAAATTAATAGCCCTTCTGTGCTAACTCCGTGTGTGCTAAAAAGACATGGCATGTTTAGAAATATAAATATTTTCTAAAAACACTTATTATAAGCCGTTAAAGACAATAACTCGTTGAAATTCAAATTGATATGAGTAAAGTTATAAAGTTTTCTTTCTGTTTACCGCGGGCTTTCGTGATGTGATTGAAAAGCATGTTCGCCTAGTATCGGCAGGAACTGCACATTTATGTTTTTTGCTTTAAAATGCCTAATAACTTTACAAGTGGCGCCCGAACTAAAAGGTGGTGGATGATATTTCGTTGCAGTCAGGATTTGGCGATTTAGGTCCCGTCCTTCCCAGTCGCTATTTGAGTCGGAGAGCGTGCAAGACTTCTTATTGCGTGCTTCGTGGTGTAAGTAGAAAGCACGTCTGTCTTGCAATGGAAGATCCAGAGTCTGAATTCCGGCGAAAAAAATGACGTCATATTTTTCTTATATCCTAATACGAAATACCTAATGACTCTAAATCTCTGAAGAAATGACGGATATTTGCCTACGCAAATGATTAAGATTTATATGATGAATTTTGTTTTACATTTACTGAGGCCTATTTTATGTGATTTAGAAAAATGTTTTAACTCATACATGCGTAGTCTTTAATTTTTATACTCTAACTAAAGCTAAAAATGGATTTTTAAACTCATATTTAAGACAAATTATCTATTTGGATGCAAAAAAAAAAGAACAATAAAATGAGCAACTTCCCATTAGGCGGATTTGCTCACAGATATATTCCTATCACATCATTACGCAAGTAGTTATTTTCAGTATCGCATATTTGCATATAGAACGCATAGCTAGTAATAAGCAGATTTTAAAGATGTATTAAAGAGCTGTATGTACATAATTAATCACCAGAGAATATTTTTTTCTAAAATATTATTTTTCAGTCCCTGACTGAGAGCAATTAGTTGAAGTGTATTTCTAGATTTAACGAAAAGATTAATAGTCAAATTTGTATTGCGAAAATTTCTTAATTGGTGCAATTATTATGCAGAGTGCTTTATTCATTATCATATTTGTGAACATAAAATTCCATCACCTTCTTTTTATAAGCAAATTTATGTTCGTGCCACAACTTTTATGAGGTTTCTCATTCTGAACCGCATAAAACTCAGAGCTGACCATAAATTACGGATTAACTACTTTCCTTGCCTTTTAATTTCTGTTACTTTCCCATAACAGCTTTCACTTCAAACAAAATCATCTTTGCTTTCCAATTCATCTTGGAATGGCAGCTCGTCATACTATTTCCAGGAAATGTGGTTTAAAATGCACAGCACAAAAGTTATTATCAAAGTTATTTCGTTCTTTAATGAAACGCCGTCACGGAGAATTAAACGATTAGCATCTGCCACTTTTCCCACGCATAATCGAGTAGTATATTCTGGTGAGGTCTGGTTTTAGTGATATAATTAACGATTAGGGTATCTTCAGTTTCCACTCCATCACAGTTTAGATTACGGTTACTGATAAAATAGAGACCAATGAGTGAAAAGTGAAATTTGTCGAGGGAATAGTGGCAATTATAATAAAATTGCAAAATAATGCGCGTTGTATCTCAAATAACAAGCGCTCGTTAAATCATACCAAAGGGGAAAAAAAAGAGTTAAATTCTGGTATGGAAAGAAGCATTTTGTATATTAGTTTCCATTGCAATCAACGCTCACAACCAAACGAACGTTTTGAAAGTTTTTCTTGGGAACATCAAAATAATTCTATCTACGTATTTTCTATTTATTGTACATAAGCAACAAAAGTCAACATAAATCAAAAGAATATTTCGGGTAATTTAAAAGTTAATAAATCTGAAACGAAAATATTCCTTTTCATGGTCAATATCTGAGCACATAAATATGGCGAAATGCTTTTCTTGAATTTTTGTGATGCCTTAAAAGAATATCCAAACTATAGACTTTATATGTCCAAAGACAAATAATATTCTGCACACCTAGACGGATTTATTACTTTTAATAAAAGCTAGTATGAAAACTACTTCACATACTAAGAACTATCCTTTTTTTTTTCCTTTACTTTATTCTGAATCTGATTTTCCTTTACTTTATAAAATTTAGATAAATGAATGAAACATTCCTAATTTATGCCCAGTTTAGTCAGTAAGATCCCTCAATTCCTGCAAACTATGTAGTTGGCGTGACTTGCTATGTAGTTGGTGTGACTATGTAGTTGGCGTGACATGCTGGCAATCATTTCTCCAAATTAAGCCGTAAATACTCGATCAAATTACAGCCCGGAAAATTCGGCAGCAAAGGAAACTTTTCTTATATCTCTAGAGCCATTTCCTATCATTCTCACACTGTGATATGGAAAGCTATTTTGTTGAAGATGCAGTCTCATTTAGTGAATGAAGTTCTGAAAGTATATTCCAGTGATGAATGATGTTATCTTAGTTTCTGCAGGAAGCACTCAGTCTATCTCAGCAATAATTATGCTTGTCAACCACAATATTTAAGTGAAATTGTCAGAGAATTTCTCGTAGTGATAATCGCAGAGTCCAAAAGGAAATCACGGTCCACCACCCGCCTGAGTGCTTCCAGATATTATGGTGCATCCAGATACGCAGTGGCTAATCGCACCGACGGTGCGAATAGCTAACAGGCTATTCACACCACCTACGTTCACGCATGCGCACAATCATCCCAGATACCAACATTTTACGCCGATTTCCGTAAGGTAGGCGGTAGCGAGAGCGAAGATTGTTAACCCTAACTCAGCAATAGAAAGGGTTGTCAATTGTTCACCAGCAAGAGAATAATTTGCAAGTAATAATTATCGGTTACAAAGATGAAGTCAATCTATACACATGATAATGTTCAGGAAATGATTAGATAAAAATAGGGATTTAATGATGGTTCTATTTGCAAGAGAGGATGTGTAATTAGTTAAAAAATCTTTAATGTATTGACAAAAAGCTACAGAAATTACTTAAATTCTTTTATTTAACAGAGAAATTTTTATGCAAACTTAGACCTAGCCTTATAGCATTGGACTGTTAGAATTTTTATTCAATAAGAAAACTTCGTGAAAATTATAATATTCTTATATATTCATCCCTTTTTTCAGTATCCACTCATGTTTATAGGTTAAAATGCCATATTCAAAATCAAAGTTTTTTTTTTTTTTTTTTTTTTTTTTATTAAAAGAAACACAACAAGTTCCCCATGTACCACATAGTATCACATGGGGCTTACAGAAGTAAGTAAGAAACACAATACAAACTAAACAGAAGAGAAAATTGAAATAAAATTAAGGATGATTACACAGTTTTACAATGAATTGACAAAAAGTGTTAAAAGCACTTCTCTCGGAAATAAATTGGTAAAACTCTGGAGGCCAGTTAATATTAAAACTTTTCAGTCCCAGTTTCAAGACTTTTCTTTCGTTCTCATATTTAGGACATAGAAGAAGCACATGTTCTACATTCTCCTCGCCGCCGAGGACACAGTCACAGACAGACTCAGGACTCAACTTAAATCTGTTCAAATAACTTTTAAAATTCCCATGTCCAGTAAGAAACTGGGTTAATTTATAATTTGTGAAGAAATGATGACACGACAATCTCATTTTAATAGAAGGGAAAAATCTTCTAGTTAAACTCCCTTTATTTGAATTAATGAATTCCTGATTCCACGACTCCACAATGCTTTTATACATGACCTTCTTATAGAAGGAATTAGGGATATTGACAAAAGTGTCAATTTCCTGCTTAGTCGCAGTCTTAGCAAGGAAATCGGCTCGTTCGTTCCCAACAACACCTGTATGACCACGAACAAATGAAAATGAAACCGAAATATTTTTATCCTTTAGATTTTTCAGTTCTTTTTGAATCTCAATAATGATATTATTAGAAGAAGAAATACATTTTAAGATCTCCAAGGATGAAAGGGAATCAGTACAAATGAGATAGTCTGAAACAGCACTGTTTTGTTTAGAGACCCATTTGACGGCGAAGTTTAAGCACAAAAGTTCAGCTATGAAAACGGTACATTCATCTCTGATTCTAAATTGAAAGTGCTCAAATTCAAGACCATTTTTGAAGACAACAAATGCGAGACCAACCTTGCCATCAATTTTGCTGCCATCAGTATAGCAAATTACAGGCGAATCATCTACGACTTTATTGCTAAACTGAATAAAATTAACAGCATTTCTTTCTGACGGATGAGGGAGATCAGATAGAGGTAATATACAATCATACTGAGAGACAGTAGAAGCAGAAATATTTTCCTTATAAGCAATAGAATTAAGAATGGCAATGTCAATTGGAGGAAAGCCAGAAATTGCATAAACAGACTCATAGCTTACGGTACGATATCCACATATGACCCGCAGAAGTATCCGCCTTTGAACACGTCGTAAATATCTATAATTTATCTTCTTCTTGAGCGATATACCCCAGACTCTAGAGCCATACATAATGAAGGGGGCAATTCCTTGTTTATAGATGAGCGAATGAACGTTGTAATTAATACCGTATGTGTTGCGTGCAATACGACTTAATCCACGCTGTAATTTATCACATTTCTCTGATACATTAAGTTAAGTGTTGTTTCCAAGAAAATTTACAGTCAAGAAAAACCCCAAGATATTTCATTTGCTTTACCATAGTCAAAGGGGTGCCATCGAGAGATAACTGAAATGCATCATAACAGATGTTTCGCTTTTCAATAATCATAACCCTGGTTTTATCAGGATTAAAATCTAATTTAAAACCTTTTGACCAGTTGGAGGCGAAATTCAAAGTCTCTTGTGCCTGTAAAAAAGTAGCAGAAAGGTCCCTACTCTGAAAGCAAAACAAAACATCATCCGCAAAGGCTATAGTATCAGAACAAGCAAGATTTTCCAGTTTTAATAGGAGATCATTAATAATAATATTCCAAAACGTAGGTCCTGAAACAGAACCTTGAGGGCAACCCCTTTCAAAGTGACGAATTGCACCAGCCGAGCCCAATTGCAATTTGGCCGCCCGATCATTTAAAAAATCAGCAGCAAGTGAAAAAATATTCATTAGAAGTTCCACTTTTTTGAGAAGATTGAGAATACAAGGCCACCACGCATAGTCGAAGGCGCCCTTAATATCCAAAAAGACCAAAATAGTGTGCAAGTTTTTCTTTTTTCCTCTCTGAACAATTTCATTCAAGCGTAAAAGAGCGTCTTCAGAACTTTTTTGAGGTGTAAAACCATACTGATTACCAGAAAGAAGGTCTCTATGGCGGAGATACCAGCAAATTCTGTTAATAAAAAGTTTTTCCAAGCACTTACCCAAAACAGGAAGTAAGCTTATACACCTAAGGTTATCTAGGCAAGGAATCCTAGACTCATTTCCTTTAGGAATAAGAATTACTTGAGCATGTTTCCAAACACGTGGGAAAATGCCAACATTTAAGCAAACGTTAAAAAGTTTATGGAGAAATTGAGGAAACATTAAATGAAACTGTTTAATAATCTCGTTCGAAATAGAGTCAGGACCAGGTGATTTATTTGGTTCCAGCATAGAAATAACTGTATTAACTTCATCACAAGAAAACATAGGATCTACAAAAGAAGAATAAGCAGTACGCGCAGCTTGACGGCATTCCTTATGCAAATCATCATCATTTTCCTCTAGATCCGAGGGGAAAGATTTCTGAAGCACAGCAGTAATTGTCTCTTCTAAAGAGTTGGTTGTCTCTCCAGTGGAAAGACAAATACCAGTTATTTCAATTTTTTTCATGAAATCTCTTTTAACTCCATACGTGTAAATCATTTTCCATACATTGCGAACATCAATGGTCGAAAGAAATGTTTTCCAAGACTGAGATTTAGCATCGGCAAGCTTTAGATTGTAAACTTTTCTATATTCAAGATATTTACTTTTATAAAGTTCTCTAAGAGGCGTATTTTTACAACGCTGAAATCTACGCCTAGAGGCATTAAGCCTTTTTCTCATACAAAAAATTTCGGCAGACCACCAAGGAACATTATGCTTACCATGATTCCTAACAGGTATGGAAATTTGAGATGCCTGGAGAAGAACAGAACTAAAATTCTCAACAAAAGTATTTAGTCGAGAACCGTCAGTACAGTCGTTAAGAATATCAATGAAACGGGTGATGCGAGAAGAACAAAATTTTCGAAAACGATCCCAATTTGCTTTCCCTGTATTGAAGATTTTAAAAGGAACATTTGAGGTGTCTCGTAAGAACGTAGAAAGACAAAATTCAAATTCAATCATCATATGATCAGAAAGGGATTCTTTTTCAGACAGTCGCCAACTCGAAATATCCTGGAGAAGATCTGAACCAATAACAGTAACATCAATATAACTAGAACCCTGAGTTGCCTGAAACGTAGGTCCATAATCTTCATTAATAACAAATAGGTTGTTGGCAGAAATAAATTCACTCAGTTTATCACCACGAGAGTCAGAATAGGGACTAAACCATAATTCAGATTTGCCTTTAAAGTCCATACACCAAACCAGTCGATTAAGATTTTTGGACATAAAGACCTGACTAATTTTATGAAGATCTAAGTCAATGTTTCTTGAGGGTTCAAAATAGTATGAAAAAAGAGTGAGCACAGTTGAGCCAACAGTAATATCCAAGGTAACCATATTATAATCCGTATTTTTATAATCAAGAAATGTTGATAGATCACGTGATCGAATAATGACTGCCGCCTTTACATTATCAGAATAAGGATCACAATAAAGTCTATAAGTGCCAGGATATCCTGGAAGAAAATTCTTGTAATAATGAGGTTCCTGAACCAAAGCACAGTCAATATCATCAGCTTCCATATTTAAAATTAGCTGTTGTGTCGCAGATTTGGATTTATGAAGATTTAACTGCACACACTTTAGAACGCGTCTAGCCATAATCAATTCGAGATTGAATGTTCTTTCTCATAAATTCATGACTAGGACAGCATTCTGAAAAAGGTTTGTGATTAACATTCACTTTTTTATAACTGTTATTTGTTCTATGATTGAAGCGGATGCAATTTATACAAGCTACAGCATTCCTATTCGAACAATCTCTTGCCTTATGCTCTCCAGAACAGTTAAAACAGGCTGTTCGCTCACGACATTCATCAGCACGATGGTTGTACCCAAGACACTTAAAACATCTATTGATGATAATAAAATCGTCAGTTTCACATATACTCCAATTAATTTTCAACCTGGCTTGATTCAGAATACGTTTACGAACCATGGGGTGCGTTTCAATCACAACGTGCCTCGTGAACTGGAAGGTTTTTAAAGTAAAACGAACTCTACATATACTTCTGTTTTCATCAGATTCAACAACTTCGGGATTTTGTTCAAAAATCACTTTCAGAAGATCTTCATTAGGTATTTCATTTGGCACATTTTTTACAAGTAAAACAGGATTCCTCTTTTTTGGTAAGGACGTGTTTAATTCCGGAGACTTTTCATTAATCTCGGCTTGAAGTCGATTCCGATCATTTTCTGTCAAACACTTAACCAAGACTTTATCTTTTCCAATATTTTTCAAAGTATATACACCTAACTTAGCTTCTAATGGATTCATTTTTAGTTTAATAGCTTTCTTAACATCTTCAGAAGAGCAGTTTTCAGAGTCTACAATTAAACAACAATCCGAAGAAATCAAGGATTTTTCATTAATCCTTGTAACATCAGATGGCGCCACCATACTAGCATACCTAGGTCTTGAAAAGGCGTCTTTCAAACTTTCCTTACATGCATCCATAAATTTAACAGCTTTGATACGTTCAAAATTCTTATAAATAGAAGATTTCAACTCACCCAAAGCCTGCCTGGCCTCCTCGCGAACCTGTTGATTCATATTGCATTTAGATTGAAGTGCTGATTCAATAATTTTACAGTGTTTTTCAAGAGCATCGTAAAACACGTCATCCTCCTTAGCAGCCATTGCCGTGCATGCAAATGGGGCGTTCCGGGTCGATGAAATTCTCAATCATTCATTTCTTCAAAATAATCATTATCTTGATACAAAAGGCACATTTTTCAAAACCGGAGCACAAAACAAATTATAAAAAAGCACTTTCAATAACACAGAACCAATATGCACAGAATAATAAAGACTTTTCATCACAGCACAAAACTGCCAACCAACACGGCTGCTGACATGCGCCGAACCCAATCAAAGTTATTTATGAAATAAAACCTTATAAAATCTGATAAATCATTTGTGTGTGCAAATTTTTAAATCTAAAACTCTTACATTAAATTATTTCTGTCTTTTAAATTACATCTCATTATTTATTTCAATTTAATTTATTAATGTGTTTGTACTAATATTTCAAAGTTCTTTGTAGTACTTTTTGTGTCCTGAAAATGCCAAGTACTTCCATAAAAAAAAAATAAGCAGGTATGCAGAATTGTCAATAACCAGTATTATATGATTCATTTAATAGTTGATTTAATCGCTTTTAAATCATTTCATGTCTAAATTTTCTACACAGAAATCCTCTGTCTAATTTTTATTGTCTTTCTCGGACGAAAATTTTCAAAGAAGAATGAATTAAAGTCTTGAATGCGCAAAACACATCTTTGAAGCTAAATGTATTCTAAGAAGTACAAAAAATGTAAACAAGTCCCCCCCCACACTAATCAGTCATTTAAACAATTCCAACCGTTCAGGAAAACGATAAACATTGCGAACATAAAAATCTACTCTTTTTTATATATATTTTAATAAAAAGAAATATTTCTTCTTTTTATAAGAAATGGAACCCATTTTCCTTTCTAAACTTTTGAAAGTCGCCAACGCTTAAAAAAATGATAAACTACGCCAAGGTAGTAACCCGCCTTTAAAAAAAAAA
Source organism: Stegodyphus dumicola (assembly GCF_044657685.1). Classification (NCBI taxonomy): domain Eukaryota; kingdom Metazoa; phylum Arthropoda; class Arachnida; order Araneae; family Eresidae; genus Stegodyphus; species Stegodyphus dumicola. The sequence goes on from NC_140776.1 coordinate 47,127,623, forward strand.
AAAAAAAGATTCGGGCAGTTCGCGTGCGTGGAACATGGACCTTATAAGAAATAGACTAACCCAAAACGGTTTTCTCCCTAGTCTCAGGCGTTGCCGGCTGTCACCTTAATTACATCCGGAGGAGTAGGGACGACTTGCAGAAATTTAACATTGTTTGCCTATTGCAGCGTGTATAATTGTCAAGAAAATGCTGGTAGTAGCGCCTCATTTCACAAATTGGAATTTCTACATATTTTTATTTTTGAAATTGAGATTGATTTTTAAAAATTTAGCATATTTATCAAGCATAATTAACATTCCAAATAATTATAAAGCTATTGCATGCTTTCAGGGCTGGATATTTTTTTAGCTTTTCCTATGCTGTCAGGAAATTTGTAACTATTTCTTTTAGAAAATAATATTTTAAATCTGAAATAATAGAAAATTTCAAAAAAGAAATTTTCTCTTGCAATTTTTATGCTTTTTATTGGTGTAAATAAGTAAAAAATACTAAAATATTTAAAAACGAAATTTTGAAAATTTTGTTTAAAATTCTAAATTGTGCTGCTTTTTTAAAATTATAGATGAGTATTATTGCACAATTTCTATAAAGAAATTTTATTTCGTAATACATCATAGTGATAAACACTTTTGACTCCTTAAAAATTTTTATACATTTAATTCTGTTATTAAAATTGTATTTAACCGTAATAATTAATTTTTCTTGTATTTTATAGTGATTATTTTTTTTAATTTTTTTTTTATTTATTTACTGTTAATTTAATTTATTAGCCCAAAGTGGCGGTAGCCTAGAAAGGCTGTTAGTTTCGAAGCGGCATTTTGCGCTGTTTCACTATAAATGTCCGTGTCTCCTTGAAAATAGTTGTTACCAAATGTTATCGCCCTGCATTATATTTAAAGAAATTAAATAATGAAAAATCTGCATGAATATATGTGTGTTTCTCGCACTGTGACATAAACGACAGTATATAGAGCCATCAAATTTTAAATAATGTAATTCTCCACCCGATCATGGGCATCTGGACGGCCGAATTTCGAATTTGTTTTAATCTATTTCATATTTTGTAAAACTTAAACGAATTTCTGATTAACAAGCTCAACGAGTTCAAAGCGAGCAATGGTAACACTGTACGGAAAATAACAGTTTTATCTCCAGTTCGGAAATTCTAAAGATATGCTGGTTTCAAATGTATATGTGGTTTACGGGTGAAGAAACCACAAAACGTTAAAAAAAAAAGGTTCCTTTTGGGCGTAATATAAAATCTGAGTGCTTCTAGATTTTATTTTACCTTCCCCCCATTAAACTCAGAAAATTTTATGCTCGAATTTTATAAATTTCTAAAATAAATATTCAACTTTAATGTTAATAAGTTAATGATGATACAATCAAATAAATGATTGTTTTGTAATGTTATTATAGTTTTGAAAATCACTGCTAAATTTAAAAAAATTATCAGATCTTGTTTAATTTTACCATATTTATTTCAAAGCATCAAGTATTGTCAATCTTATTTAATTTTACGTTACTTATAAGCAAAATTAAGTTCATAAATTTTGTGCCAAGAGTTTTTACGGTTTTGCCAAAGTAAAGATGTTTGTACAAGAATTACGCTTGGAAAAATGCGCGAAATGCAGTAAAAACTGCTTTAATGAGATATACTAAATCCTATTTGGAAAAAACTGTGGCTTTCATAATCTCATCACTATACAACGTATCACATTTAATAATTAAAAAGAGTTATGTGATACAAACGCCATAGGTTTCAGTGTTAAAGTAAACCAGATCGTCCCTACTCTTCTTGCCGACATGTCGGTGACGCGCGCCCCGCCCACTGGGTTAGTCTATCTCTTATAAGGTCTATGGCGGGGAATCCGTTACGGATCTGACAATTCAATGCGCATGCGTGGTTAATGGTGGTGCGAATAGTTTAAGCGGCTAATCGCACCACTGGTGCGAATAGCATCGGCCATCCAGAAAAGAAGAAATCCTTAAGTAAATGTTATGTACAATCTCGCACGTCCACACTGTATTACAAACAGAGATATGTTATATCCTGAGACCTCCTTTTAGCTGTGAGAAATTAAAACCATTCTTCCTTTAAGCTCTTGTAGTACATGGTGATCCTACAGAGCATGTTATTTGGAAATCCATATTCTTGCGGGTGAGGGCATAACATATATACCAAAGAATTCCTAGCTTGTAAATTCTTTAATTCCTCTATAGTCATTGCTGATCCAATATCACAGATTACGTCTTCATTGCAGGTGTTTTCCATGATAATAGTTATGTGAACAGATATAATGATTACTTCAAACTTGCGGAGATCTGAATCCTACAGCACAGCTAAACTAATGTTCAGACCATTCAATACATCAGCGCGGGCAAGGTGAGACAATCTCCGCTGATTGCTGGTATCTGTGAGGAATGACCTGCTTACACCTTTTCGAAATGTCACTTATTTCAAACTATTTATGATATATGCAGACTATCACAGAGAGTTAACAGTTTACTTGAGCCCCCGTCTTGAAGATGTTCGTGTTATCGCTTACATTGTTAAAATCCAATAAATCATTAGCTTTCCTCAAGTTAGAGAAATTAAATATATCTATGGGATCGGTACTTACTACTCTTGATGTCTGCGAATTTACTTCAAAGATGGCTGTCTAAAGGCTTCCAATAAACTAGTGCGATTTATAAATAACATGAATATTTAATGAGAACACCAACAATTACTACGCAATATAAAATGATTACATTTGTAGATAGAAATAGATGGCTATTATTTGCAAATGTATATAAGTTTGCACTGTAGCGATCTCGAGAACAACTCAACGCTCAACGATCGCAAATTTAAAAGAATTTTAATTCTTGAACCTAGCGCAACGGAGCTCTTTTGGGCTAGCGGTAAAGAATTCAACTCATAACAAACAGACCCAGGTGCGGGGCCCCTCATGCGATGCCATGGAGGTAGTCCTTTCTTATCTCCATGTGCGATGCTGCACTTCTCACCAGTGTTAAAATAGATGGCGACGAGCAAGCAACTACCGAGGCTTCACCGAAGCACGTGTTTGCTACAGCATCTTCTCATAGAAACGTCGCTCATCTTAATCGCGTCATCATCTTAATGGCGGAATCGTCTGTCTTCTATCACCAGAAGGGAAAAAAATGTTCTTTCACACAATGTTGCATATCGATATTCATTGTTATCGGTTTTAGAATTCTGTTTTTATTTGTATGTATCCGTGGCAACGAGACGTCCTATAATCTAGAGAAAATGTGTTGTGAGTAACTTGTTTAATGCTTAAAAAATGAGGCTAATCTTCCATAAGCGGAGTAAGTTGGCGCCAAATTATTTTGGCTTTCAAAATTTGGCGAATTTTTTTGGCCGCAGTTAGAGCGCTGAGATATAATTTTTAAACATAAACAGACTAGTAACATTTTAAGTTTTGTAGTAGTGAAACGCCATTATTTTATGTTAAAGAGTATAGTAAAACGAGATGCTAAAGAACTAGATGAGTAAAGCAAAGTCCATCAGCTTTGCAAGTAGAAACATAGTCCTACCTATGTAATTCATGATAAAATAGAATAATGAACACTTGTAAATAATTCTTGAGTAAATAAATATATAAACTTACTAGCTGATACCCGCTCGCTTTGCTGGGCACACTATCTATTTGAATATGAACCTAGACTTCTTATATGGACGAAATATCTAATTTCGAATTGATAATTAATGTAATTTTTTTTTAAATTTACGTCGGGAAGTATTTCGTTTATAGATGGATAAGGTCAGAGCACATAAAATACGTTACTTTACCGCTCGGCATCACACACAACCTCGCTTTGCTCATGTGCACAACGATCTGTACTCTCTCGAAAAACATCAAAGAATTGCACGAACTCGGTGTCCATGTACACATCGATCTAGTTTCACTAAAAAAAACAGAGAACACAAACTCGGCATTGCCACTGCCTTTGTTCATGTACATATCGATCTATTTTCACTTAAAAAATCAGAGAACAGCACAAACTCGGCATTGCTCACTACCTTGCCTTTGCCTATGTATACAGCGATCTTTTTTCACTTCAAAAAAGTCAGACTTGCACAAACTCGGCATTGCGCACTGTCTTGGCTTTTCCCATGTACACATCGATCTATTTTCACCTAAGAAATAGAAAAAAAAGAGAATAGTACAAACTGGGCATCGCGCATAACCCCGGTTTTGCACAGGCACACATCGATCTATTTTGACTTAAATCAGAGAACTGCACAAACTCGGCACTGCGCACTGCCTTGGCTTTGCCCATGCACACATCGGTCTGTTTTCACTTAAAAATGCCAGAGAATTGTACAAACTCGGCATCGCACATAACCTCGGCATTGCGCACTACCTTGGCAAAAACTTTTCCAACCTGTCATCGCGTTTTTAGCAATACGTAATTTCGATCGCATAAAATCATTCCCGCACTTACTCAACCAAATAGGTAACTCACAAAACCCCAAACATGCTCAATTTACTCTTCGCAAACCGCAAGTGCTTTCGAACAGACCTGGTAATTCGATGCTTTCGTTTACCTCCAGTAACTCTAAAATATACAAGTTATTATCGTCGTTTAATTCAACACACTAAATAACTTTCACTCAAAACTTTAAACATTCCACATCTCTCGATTGCCACATGCAAGAAACAAAACTTTTAAAAAAATTACCTGACCGGAAAAACATTAACTAAATAAAATTAATTGAAAACTTTCATAAATTATAAACTTCATGTCATACGAAATCCAATATTCTCCCACCAACAACAACTTAACCTCCTGCAAATATTAATCAGTAAAACTTTTAAAAACAAACATATTATTTCAAAGTTAAATTTAAAAAAAAATCTTCTGGCTACACTAAACTCGCAGCCATTACAATCACCGAAATAAAGCTCTACGTTTGTCACAAGAAAACGTACAGCCGGAAACCACAACCAATTTAAAATCGCGCCAAATTAAAAACTCCCGCCAAGATTCGCGCTCACTCCGATTATGGAATATTGACCAAAAATGTCTTAGTACGAAATAAAATATTTAGTTTACGAATATATATTCCTTTTCTTAAGGAGTTACAACAAACTAAGTGATGTCCGTGATAGAAATTGGAGTAAATGCAAAATAAGCAAGGTACCACTTGACTTTAGAATTCAAATATTTATTCTTTTAGTTTCATGGTGCTAATGGTTGGTTTGAGAGATTTAAAACAAGGACATTCTTTATGTAATCTAAGAAAGGAGAAAGCGCATCTTCTGATTCGGATGCATCACAATAAATATCCAGCAAAACTTGCTGAAAGCATTGTCGCCAATTCCTACACTTCTGATCAGATCTTCAATGCTGACCAGTTCAGGTTGTTCTGGAAAAAAAAATGCCTGAAAAGGACCTATTTAGCTAAAGCTTGCAAATCAGCTAGTGGTTATAAGGTAGAGAAAAGTTGTATAACAATTCATTTCTGTTGCAACGCTTCAGGCGATTATATAATGAAACCACTGAACAAATCAAAAACACCGCACACATTTAAAGGCATAAATAACCTTCCCGTTTATTAGATGGCTAATAAGAAAGCATGGGTCACTGCCATAGCTTTCAATGAATGGTTTCGTAACATTTTTGTCCCAGATGTCAAAATTTATTTAAGTGAAAAGGGATTGTCTTTTAAGGGTTCTTCTATTAATTGATAAAGCACCTGATAATCCTCAAGATTTACAACGCGAAAATGTAGAAGTTGTCCTTTTACCAAAGAATCCAACTTTCAACAGCAGCCGTTAGATCAAGGAATAATTTCGACTTTAAGGCATTTTATATCAAACAAACCTTCAGGTATATTTTAGAATGATGAAATGGAGAATGATGAATTTCTTACTCTTATGGATGCTTGGAAGAAATTTACAATCTTAGATTGTGTTAAGCATGTTGGACTGTCATGTGCTCAGATTAAACAATCATCGCTCAACGCATGCTGGAAAGCAAAAAGGCCGGAAGCTGCTAAAGATTAGAATGATAGATTACCATTAGAGCATGAACATTTTTAAATCACCAAATTGGCTCAAACTGTAGGAGGAGGTTTTTGAGGATTTAGCTCAGGCTGGTATTGAGGAAATATAATGTCTAATGAAGAACTAAATGAGGATGAGTTAGTTACCATGATTCATGAAACAAATATACATGATGAAGGTAATGATTCTGATGAAGAGCAATCTGAACCAGTTGCGTCCACAGCAAGAGTCATCAACGTAGGACTTGAATTGGGAAGAAAATTAGGTAATCACTTTTTACATTATGACACGAACGTTGAACGAGCTCTTCGATTCCAGCGGGAGCTTAGTAAGTGCTTAAATCAATATGAGGAGGTTTACAAAGATTTAGAGGAAAAAATCTAGGCAAATGTTAATTACGGATATTACTACAAAGTCTTCTCGATCTGAGATCTCTAATTCGTCAACCATTGAAGCAGAACCTTATCGAGAACGCTCAAGTGATGAAAGTGACATAATTAACAATTGTGATTTTCATCGCTTAAGTGTTCTTGATAAGGTTCTGCTTCTTCATTGGTATAATGTTAATAAGCGACATTATTAACATTATACCAATCAAGAAGAAAAGACTAATAGTTCATGAAAGTGAAGACAATGATTAAACTTATAATAATTTTTTGAATGATTTTATATTTTCCTAATATAAAATAAGTTAAATATGTACTTCTATTACCTACATATATTTAGTATTTTATGAACGACGTATAACTTTAATTATTTTAAGATGTCTTACTTTTGTTTTATGTAAATAAATAATTAAATTATGCACATTTATTGTGTTTTTCGTTTTACACGGTTTTACATAGCAAAATCCAAGATTTCGATTTACACGGTTTTGTGTAGAACCTACCTTCCGTGTAAATCGAGGGATAGGGGGCCTAATATGCAGTATGAAAGATCTACTAAAAAGAATTCTTGGGAGAGCTAGTCTAACTTGCGAGGAAATGCCAAAGGTTTTATGTGATTGTGAGAATGCAATCAATAAGAGACTTTTAACTTATTTCTCGAAGAATCCAGAGGAGCCATTACCGTTAACACCTGCACATTTCCTGCGTGAAACTCCAAATTCTACTAATTGTGATGCTCTTGATTTTGACACAATTGATGGAAGTCATTTGAAGAAAAGGATACGATATTTGCAAAGTGTTCGAGATTGTTTTCGAAAGAAACTCCAAAACGAATATCTGTCTTAACTTGTAAGGAATCCGACCATGAAGGCAAGAAGTAATATTCAAGTAGGAGATGTTGTGCTTGCGGGATCTGATAGCTCAAAGAGTTGACAAAAGACTGAATTTATAAGAAAATTTATGAATCTTTATGAACATTGACTAAAATGTGTATATTCGATTACTGTTTTTAATGAGTACATCAGTTTTGTCTTGTAATATCTAGATGTGCAAGACAAAAGGTGACAGGATATTGCATATCGATATTCATAGTTATCGGTTTTAGAATTCAGTTTTTATTTGCATATATCCATGCAACTAGACGCTCAATAATCTAGAGAAAATGTGTTGTGAGTAACTTGTGTAAGGCTTCTAAGTTAATAAAAAATGTCTTAGTACGAAAAAAAAATATTTAGTTTACGAATATGTATTCCTTTTCTTGAGGAGTTACAACACACAGCTTGCAGTGCCATCTGACTGTTGTGGACGTCGATGCCATTCCATGTACATATCTTTCACTAGCTTAGAAAGTGTCGGTCATTGATTATAAACAGTAATTTATATAATACAGAAGTGTTTTTAACTTTTAGCTACTCGCTGGTGCATATCACAAAAGTACAACACAGATTGTAAAGAAAAAATGAAAATATGGGCTTTTTTCATACCTTGATTTCCATTTTTATTTGAATATATGGGAATCAAAATAATTAATAATTAATAAGTGCCAAAATATGAAGCTGATTTCTTTTATTGAACTAAAAATATATTTTTCAAAGAAGACTTATGTAAATTTTCATAATCATACCTAATCATAAACGAGTTATTTTTAACTTCTGATGAAGAGTTTCTCATTATTCTGATAGCAGCAATAAACCATTAATGAATTATTCCAATTATAAATTGAGCTGAGAGAGAAAAAAGTGTTATTGAAGAACAACAAGCAAAGAATGAAAAAGTTTGCAAAAATCACGTACATTTTCTGGAATTTATAGCCTTATTAAACAAATTATTTACTTTAAGCGGCCCACCATTATATCAGAAAAATTATTCAGGAGAAAGAAATGGTATAAAAAACTTCAAAATGCATTCTTTTTCAAATATTTTCTACGGCTATTTCTTGTTTCCAAAGGCTCAATAATAATATCTTTGTTTTTATCCTCGAATAGAAATATGTTTGTTTCCCATATTTCAGTAGGAAAAGTTAAAAGATGCCTCCTTATTTTTGTTTTTTTAATATGGTTTTCAATATATTTAGTTCAATGGAATATTTTCATGTTTAGAAAAGTAAGAATATAAGAAGATGTATTTTATTATGTGCGGCTTTCCGATACATTTATTATGTTATTGAAATATGTGTAAAGATTTGTATTTTATTAATTAATTTAAATATTATTTTTCATTTTTGAGACCAGAAGGGCTATTAATTAAACTCCAAACGACATTTTGCGTTGAATCTCTTTAAATGTCTGAATCATTTTTCAAATTATTGCCATCAAGTATTATTCTCCTGTATTATATTTAAATAAAGAAAGAAAGAAAGAATCTACATGAATGCATGTATGTTTCTCGCATTGGGAAAAAGCAAGGGTACCTAGTCATTATTATTATTATTAGAGTCATCAAATTTTGAATAACATAGTCCTCCGCTCGAACATGGGCACTTGGAAGCTCGAATTTGGAAGTCGTTTTATTATTTATTTCATAATTTATAAAACTTTAACGAATTTTTGATTAATAGACTGAACAATTTCAAAGCGAGCAATGTCAACTCTGTAAGGAATAAACCAATTTTGTCTCCAGTACGCGAAACTATCTATCGGAAATTATCAAGAAATACTAATTTTAAATATTTTAGCACAATGTGTCATTAGCTCAAATGGTGTTGAAACGTGTATGTATCTGTAAATTGAAAAAAGCCCGTTTGGGCATAATATAAAATCTGAAAGCTTTCAGACTTTTTGTGTTATTATTATTATTTTTTAATGTTATGCATATGTCTTCTGTGCTTTTATATTGTAAATATGCAAATATTTCTTTTACAGTATTTATTGCGTAAATACTGTAAATTCTTTATAATAAAATATACTGAATATTTCTTCCACAGTAATAAGTATGTAACACAATTATAAGTAATACAGTAATAAGTAAGAGGTACAATAAATTTTTAAGTAATACAGTATCAATATATATACTGAATACTTCTTTCACAGCCTGTTTGCGTAAATTTCAGCACATTTGCACTGCAGTTTTAAATTATATATATAATTATTTTAATGTATTTCAATTTATAAACTTTTGTAAATATAACAGTTTACAGGTTTTTAAATAACTCTAGTAGACTAGTTGTAATTTAACTAATTAAGGCAAATTAAGTGAAGATAATCTGCCTAAAGCAAGAAATAACTTCGTGGAGGAATCTCATAGAGAAACTGGGTCGTATGAGGAAAATTCATACAGCCAGTCCATTCACTCGCAAAACATTGTGCAAGAATTTGTGCGTAAAATTTTGTTTGTCACCCAGTTGAGGGCATTTTGCAAAATATACGACTTCATGAGGTTACAAAGCAAACCTCTTTGTAAAATGAATAAGGACAAGGATTCTGAAAATTTTCCCTCCCACGATCCGGGACCTGTAATTAAGAAATTTGAAGAAGTTAACTAATGGTTAAAATGGTGGTGCTTCTTTTTTTTTTTTTTTTTTTTTTTTTAGTGAAACAATTGCGATTATTATTATTTTATTATTATTACTACCTAAAAATAATTTTTCTATTCGTTTTGGACTGTTTTTGCCATGGGAGTCCTTGATATATAGTGCGAGTGTATTTTGTAACAGAAATGGCAGCATCTATTTCTCTACGAAGGTTTGTTTATCAAGTAGTCTTAAGTAGCACAGGAGTTGCTTTTTACTTTTCTTTACTGATTTCATTGATTTGAAATAACATTATGGTATTTTCAATAAAATATGGGTTCCGCTCATTAACAGACTTTTTATTCAAAAGATAAAACAATAACATGTACACAGCAAAAAAGATAATTTTGACTTAACATCAATAGTTGTTAGTTTAATACTATTTACAAATATATTGCCTTTTTCACTAAATTATTTAATGCATTTGATTTTTTGTCTGAGACACTGAAAGACAATGTAATGTAAAAACATGAAGTCCCTATAAGCTCTTTTTGATGTTGAACACACTGCAGAAAGACGAAGTTTGTGAAGAAGTGAGAAGTGTAGCATACTGAAGCGTACAGTTTAAAATTGTCCCATAAAAGAACACAGAAAAAACACGTAAAAAGGTTGTAATCGGTTCGTCATACACATCCATGTTTCGAAATTTATTCTTAGATAAAAAATGCATTTATAATTGAGTTCTTTTTGTGTATAAAGCTGTGTTATTATTATACCGCCAAACATTAGTTTAATAATGAACGTGGACTATATATTTTTTTTCCCAATGGCGGGCAATTCACAATAACGGCATTGGCCACTCCTAAGGCCAGAAGTGGTGGCCATTTTATTGTGGAGGTACCTAATAGGCGACCACCGTTACCTCCTATATAGGGACAGACAATTTTATATCCATGCCTTCTCTGGGATTCGAACCCGGGCCTTTCGGTATCGCAGTCAGGCTTCCCTAACCACTATACCGTCAGAGCGGCTACATGGACTACATATTACCCTCCCAAATTATAAAACTGCACTGCTTTCCGAAAGTAAAGCAAAGAGTAGTACTAAATTCAACATAGTGCAGAATATTTAAGATGTTACTCTTCCATTCATTCATAAAGTCACTTGATTTGTAAACTGAATTACCTCTTGCTTATGCCTCCCTGTTGGTACGGTAATAAGAGAAGATACGGATGTTTGTAATTATTTGCGGCATTTGGAGTCATTGCGGCATGGGAACTTAAAATACTGTCGAGCTGTAAGTCGTCTCGAGTATTGGTGGTAGCTGAAGAGGAGGTAAGAGACTCTCGCACCTTTCGCTCGAATTGTTCTCCATCAAAATTCGGACGGAACTGGGCAAAATTGAAAATGTCACTTGTAAGGTTCCCAAGGCTCTGGCCAAGAACAAGTACTTACTATCTGTTGGCCAGGGTAAATTCATGGACTTGACTGATTCAGATAATAAAAAATAACAACTTATTACTTATGCAAAGCTTATTGATAAAATTAAAGAAACAATATTTCGGCATATTTCCCCCCTTTAAATATTTTCTTCATATTTAGTACATCCGTAAAAAGACTTATGTATGCACGCTTTAAATACGAAGTGCGGAAATTAACATTCAGCAAAAGCTTTATTCAGTCAGTTATATGATCTAGAGCAGCGGTTCTCAACCTTTTGACTAACGTGTACCATCTAAACAAAAATTAAAAACCTTTAAGCACCACCACTACAAAGTATTACTACGACCACCATTCTTCAACAAAGCTCAGATCGCATAAATTTACGAGCGTTAGAGAAAAAAACTCAATCAGAATGTTGGGGTTTTAATTTTTGAATTTAATAGTTAAAAATACTTTGCTTCTTTTCCGTACCACCTATTTTTCTCTTGCGTACCACCGGTTGAGAACCCCTGATCTAAAGGAATAGAAAATAATAATTCCATTCTTATGAAAGAGCAATTTCCAATAGTTCAAGAGCATTTAGAAAGCATTCACAGAAGAAACAATTTTTTCAAGAGCGTTTAAAATGTTTCTAAAATGACTGTATTTGGATTTTATCATTGCATTGAGTGACCAAGTAGGGAGAATACTTGGTCACTCATATCTTTGTGTCAAGGTATTCATTCACCAATCTTGCTTTATTTCGATAAACGCTCCTGTCATCAGAGAAAGTATGTATCCTCTGTAACAGCATAGCATATTGCAGTAACTCAAGTAATAACCCATACTTCTATAATGATGATAACTCAAAATGCAAACATGCCTGGGATAGAGTACGTCTTCCTTCAAGCTTAAAATGATTAAAAAGAAATTTAAGCAAATAAATAAATAAATGAATAATATTTTTAAAAAAGAAAGATTAATATTTTTACAACTTCCTTTCTATTTCACATAGTTTACAAATTTTCTTTTTCATTGCTAATTCACATGGAATTTTGTTCCCTTTCGCTTTGCTTAACATTGGATTTAGCTAATTTTATAGGCACAAATGCATAAACATCTCATTTAAAATATTTAAAGATTTTTTTCCTATTAAAATAAAGCCTTTTATTAAACGGCTTTCTTTAATATTATTAAACAATCGTATGCTGAAAAGGCAATTCTTTACAATCAAGACGGAATTTTATATTTTATCATTGCAAACATATGAAAACATTCAATATATCAAATGTCCTATTGGATATAAAAAAGATTCGAGAATCGTGATTAAAGATTTGAAGCCCTGCCTCTAAAAGTTAAAAAAACTTCAATTTTTGCAATATCTGCAAACGTTTTTAAATGTTCGAAAGGAGAATGCTTATACTTGATTTTTGGCTTCTCATTTTAAACTGTTCCCATCTAACTAAATAATTATACTTGATATTCAATTCCATTCTATATCATGCAATTGTCTTACTTAAAATTAAGCTAAAAAATGGTCTTATGATGTTACTTCTTGTGATGCGACGTTCCAAAAAGATTCGGCCCATCAAGAGAAACCTCACACTTTTCGGGGGAAGTGGTGCCAATCGTTAAACAAGCCAAATACCTTGGGATCATCTTAAATAATAAATTCACGTGGATTGACCATGTCAAATATATGAAGGAACAAACTACACTGAAGTGACAAAAGACATGGGATAGCAATATAAAAATATACAGATGGCAGTAGTATCGCGTAGAAAATATATAAATGCGAAGTGCTTTGGCAGGGCTTTCATTTGTGTTCAAGTTATTCATGTGAAGAGGCTTTTACGTGATTATGGCCGCACGACGAGAATTAACAGACTTTGAACGCGGAATGGTAGTTGGAGCTAGACGCATGGGTCATTTCATTTCGGATATCGTTAGGGAATTCAACATTCCAAGATCCACAGTGTCAAGAGTGTGCCGAGAGTATCTAATTTCAGGCATAACATCCCACCATGGACAGCGCAGTGGCCGACCACCTGCACTTAACGACCGAGACCAGCGACGTCTGCGTAGAGTTGTCAATGTTCACAGACAAGCAACACTGCGTCAAATAACCGCAGAAATCAATGTAGGACGTACGAAGGACGTGTCCGATAGAAAAGTGCGGTGAAATTTGTCTTCCTTGGGCTATGCCAGCAGAGGACCGACTCGAGTGCCTTTACTGACAGCACGACATCGCCTGCAGCGACTCTCGTGGGCTCGTGAGCATATCGGTTGGTCCCTAAACGAATGGAAAACCGTGGCTTGGTCAGATGAGTCACGATTTCAGTTGGTAAGAGCTGATGGTAGGGTTCGAGTGTGGCGCAGACCCCACGAAACCATGGACCCAAATTGTCAACAAGGCACTGTTCAAGCTGGTGGTGGTTCCATAATGGTGTGGGCTGTTTTTACATGGCATGGACTCGGTCCTCTGGTGCAACTAAACCGATCATTGACTGGAAATGGATACTTTCAGCTACTTGGAGATCACTTACAGCCATACATGGACTTCACGTACTCAAACAACGATGGGATTTTTATGGATGACAATGCGCCATGTCACCGGGCCACAATTGTTCGCGATTGGTTAGAACATTCTGGACAATTCCAGCGAATGATTTGGCCACCTAGATCGCCTGACATGAATTCCATCGAACATTTATGGGACATCATCGAGAGGTCAGTTCGTTCCCAAAACCCTGCACCGTCAACACTTTCACAATTATGGACGCCTATAGAGGCAGCATGGCTCAATATTCCTGCAGGGGACTTCCAACGACTTGTTGAGTCCATGCCACGTCGAGTTGAGTCCGTGCCACGTCGAGCACTTCGCTGGGCAAAAGGAGGACCGCCAAAATATTAGGAGGTATCCCATGACTTGCCACTTCAGTGTATGTCATCCATTGTCTCCTACCATTAATTGGCAAATTTTCCAAACTTGGCCTCACCATGAAAAGTCATATCTACTTGTCTGTAATCAGACCCATTTTAACGTATGCATCCCCTGCTTGGAAAGCTGCTACTGAGACATAAAATAATTGCAAATTCGTCAGTCCAAAGTCCTGAGGTACTACATAACAAATACCCACTATTTTGTGAGTAATGAAAGGCTGCACAAAGATCATAAAATTGACTATCTAAAAGACTTCCTACATAAAACTAATTAACTTTTCTTTGAACGAGCGCAGGATTGGGACTTTATCGCATACTTTGACACGTTTCATTACGAACAGCTTAATGAAGACCAATACTTGAGACCATTGGAAGCCCGCATTATTCAACCAAACCTTTCCCCACTTAATTGTGCATCTTATTTATCTGTACTCCAGGACTTTCCGGGACCTACCTACATTTCACCTTGCTTCTTGAAGCCCACGAGACAATTGGTCACACCCTTCAATCCCAGTCCGTTCAGAGCTCACGTATAACAGATCTGCGCTGTGATGCGTTCTCAGCGGCCCAACTTCAGAGAGCCGGAAAACTTCGTGATATTCGCGACATAAAAGTGGAACTAGGCCTTTATGTTACGTGATTGCATTTCAAATTTCCATGTATGACGCTTTATATTGTTTGGACACTTAATTTATATTTACTTTAGCAAGAGAATGAAAAGTGTATTATAAAATCATTCATTAACTAAAATTCAGCGATCGGGTTCATAATGTACATCGAGTATATTCAAAAGCTTAAATTATGAATATGCCTCAGAAAACTGCTGTTCTTAGAATATTCAGTAAATCTATGGACATTTTTTTAAAGTGCTCTTAAAAGATTTCTAAAAATTTCCAGAGTAAAATTACAATTTCAGTTTCATTTAATTTTTTTTTTTTTTTTTTTTTTTTTTTTCTGTTATTATGTCGCAAGTTTCCGCATATTTTTCATTTTCTATATTTTCGTAGAGGCTGTTTGTCTTTCTAAAGAAAATATCAAATTATTACGAACTTTTTTTTTTTGTACAGTTTTTCTTAAATGTGCATATAGTGCTGAAAATATACTTTTTATTTTAAATGAAGTCCAGAAAGAAGTATGTGAAGAAAAAAGGAACTTATTTTAAGATAAAACGGCAAAAGGTGATTTCTGCTCTGGAGTAACTAAAATATGGCGTTAGAATATTTTTAATTAATTTTAAAATAGTTTATAAAAATTATCGGTTAGATATATTATAACTTACATGAATCAGATGTGTCATAAATTGCATTAATTAAAATAATTACTAAAAAATAAAGATACAAATTATTCTTAATAATTTATATCTTTTAGTATATACAAATTAGTCTTAATAATATGTATACCAATAACTAATTTCTTTGATTCCCTTTTCCCAACATCCAATATCTTCTTGTTAACTGATAGCCTTTCATGATGTAACATATTGCAAGTAAGTTTTAACGCACTTTTATTTCGTATCTTGTACATACAGTATTCAGTAATGCTCAATGTTATGTAATGTTGATGCGTGCTATTCATATTAACAAGAGTACTTGTGTCACCCAGACGGTATAATCGTTAGAGGAGCCTACTACGGTACCGAAGGGCCCGGGTTCGGGGCCGGTCGGTTAAGACACGGATGTTTTTAAATGCATTGTGTCGGTGCGGCATGTCGGCACTCTTAAATATGCGGC
Source organism: Stegodyphus dumicola (assembly GCF_044657685.1). NCBI lineage: Eukaryota > Metazoa > Arthropoda > Arachnida > Araneae > Eresidae > Stegodyphus > Stegodyphus dumicola. Next base: position 47,143,591 of record NC_140776.1, read on the forward strand.
CAGCCGAAATTCTCTCGTGTGGATTGGTGAGTGTTCTCTCTCAAAATTGGGGGTGGAAAATAGAAGTCCAACTTCCTTCGGAGTAGGCTTTGGCAACCATTATTCCATGTAATATGGACAAGACAACAAGTGTACGTGTTGATAAAAGTACAAAGTGCAATCTATGTATATGCGTTAAGTATAGGTCTCATGTTTAAATTGCTAAGCAAAAACACAAAGAAAAGTATGAAGCATGTTAATATGTAAATAATGTAATTGGAATAATTTGCTAACATTAAAGTACGGAATGAATAGTGTAATTTAGTGTATAAAAAACAGTGGAAGGCATGCAAAATTGAGCAATGTATGTTGTATTACAGGATTCATTCAAAGAACTGTACTCTGGAGAACCAAAGCTCATGAAACGGCTGTGCTCTGGCAATCTGCAATCAGAATCGGTTTGAAATCTGCAATCAGAATCAGAGCTTGGCAATCAAAATGTCTCTGCTGCTAAGCGGTTCAAGATGCATAAAGGAGGTCAACTGATTGACATAAAATCCATAATTTTGACCTTCAGTTCACCTGATCTGCCCAAATGTGTCAAAGCTGGATATCTCCATTGCCTTGCAAGACCTTACATTCCACACCCCATGCACTGTTTCCTGTGACAGCGTTTTTGCCACTCAAAGATTTACATATTCGTCCTGTTCCGTCTTGGTTCATGACAATGATTCTTGCAATGCTGCGCCGCTGTGTGGGAAAGCTGCATCACTGTGCAAAAGGGAACACAGTTTTCTCTTCTTGTCCCAAACGGAAAACCAAAAAGAGTAAAGGCTGGGAAAACTGCGAAAAATATAACGTACGCTAAAGCTAGAAGAATTTCAAGCGCGAGATTAATTATTTGATACTTTTCTGGTCAAAAGACTTTTGTACGGAGAAATATGACTTTTAGGTGACAAAAATTAAGATGTAAGTGAAGAAGAAATAATAAATTGTTTGAGATTTACAAAGAGACAGTCTTTACTTTCCTCGAAAAAAATCCGGGATACTCTTCCCCCACAAAATTCTTGGGCCATCATCATTCATTCTGGCACCCTTTCGAATGGAAAATTTAGTTCATGGGGGGAAAAAGTTAGGGAGGAGGTCAAGATAATTTGTCTACTAGATATACTACAGTTAATAAAGCAAAGATGCTTAATTAAAAATCAAAATATTTATTTAGATTAAGAATTAATGAACTAAACAGTAGGTAATTAGCTCTTGTACGCATCGTTAAAATATAACTGACTGCTAAATAATACATTTAATTAATGCATTATTCATTAGAAGCACAAACTGTCTAAATTAGCATGAGGGTGCTTCGCATATACTATAGCTTTTTATTTTCTCAAATAAGCTGTTCGTTTCTCGTTCTTTAAAAAGACGTTTCAGGGCATTTTGGAGCAATTCTGCAGAAATATATAGAAATATTCCCTCTTCAGTAAGCAGAGAATGGTTAGCGCAATGATGGATTGGATGTTGTGAACACAGTTTTGGTCCCCAACGAAATCTGTATCTCACTCAATAGATTACCCTCTTGGTAAACGTGAAAATATTCAGATTTTTTTTATATATAACGGAAAAAATCACCACAGCAACTGCAATTCTTAACTCTAGATGTACTTTCCCAAGTGAAGAAAGAAGATGGCCTATTCTAGAAATATACTTATTCTATAATTAAAAACCTTTCGAACTGAATGGTATTAAAATTTTTAAGTGCAAAATAAGCAACGTTATTGATCGGAAAAACCGTCAACCATTACTTATACATGGAAAGAAGAGTCTAAACGGATACCTAAAAACTGTTCGTGATCTTCCTAACGTTTATTTCTGTAACTATAATACAGGGCGATAATATTTGGTTGCAACAATAAAAAAATAATAATAAATAAAAAATATTAAAAAAGATTCGCCGTTTATAGTGAAATGCCGTTTTCAGACTAGCAGCCCTTCTGAACTAACACCCCTTTGAGCTAAAAAAAATTTCTACTGCTACTTTAAATAATAACATTTTACGGATTTTATTGAGAAAAATAACACAATTTTCCCTGCATTACAATTACAACTCTCATCAGCATATTTTGAGGGCAGTTTAGAATTTTAAGAAAACTTTCCTCAAAATTTTGCTTTGCTAATGAGACACATTCCGCAAGAGAAGAAGAGGAAAAATGACTTTGCTTGTTTGCATTAGCTGTACATAAGTCACGTGACCTCTGTGGTCATCTGCACTGTTTGTTTACAAAAGGTCCACATAAGTCAGGTGATCTATGAGGTCAGTGGAATGCATCTCATTAGTATTGCAGTTTATCGATGTTTTTACCTTTAGTGAATAGGTGATTCGTATTTTATTTCCATTGATAAACATCTTGATAATTTTGCACTAATGTTAAGTAAACGGAAATCATTTATAAAATAACAAATTTATTCAATTAAATCATACAGAATGCATTCGCGGACTAAATACACAATTTTGTCTGGAGATGAATCCTGAGGACAGAAGTGACTTCCCTGGCACAGATGAAGTGATCCGAATGAGATGAAGGTAAGATGACAGATGAAAATGCTCAATGAAACTTCAATGGCTAGAAAAAATAAATAGATACGTAAATAAAATAATAGTTTTTCATTCAAAATAAGTTAAGTATAGACACTGCTACATATAGCTTGATACTCAATTACAGAACATTTGATAATCTTCAGCACTCAACCATTTTTTTTTTTTTTTTTTTTTTTTTTTTTTTTTTTTTTTGAACAAAATGAAATACTAAGAAAGATTATGTATAATCACAATAAAAACATTAATTTGAATAAGAAATATCTTCACTGCATTAAATGTTACGCTGATGGAAAATTAGCCGAAATCATTAATACTGCAGCTGTCAGTCTTGAAATATAAAAATCTAGAAGACTTACGAGCTACGAAGTGACGCCATTTTAACAAACCACAAATTAAGTACAAAGTTACTTAAATTTACTTTATAATACATGATTTAGGTTATTAAACTGCTTATAATATAATTCTGATATTAATATTTAATTGGAAATTCTAAATTTTAGATTCTTTGACTAATTTCGTTTAGTTATTTTCTTGCAATTTTATAATGAGGAAGTTCAGAGTACGGAAGAAAAGTTTTTAATTAATCAAAGTACTTTAAAATATGATAAAAACAAATTTAATAATATTTATATATACTATTATGCGGATAAACTTGGTAATGCAACATATATTTCGATGTAAAACAAAATAAAATATAAATATTAACTCATTTAATATTGCTTAAATCTCTATAAAAAGCTCTACATCTACAGTACGTCTACAGTACATCAAGGCAATATAGGCCAGATAAAATTTAATAAGTGGGGAATACTGAAAATCACTAGGATGGGGGAATGAATTTTGCGCAAGGAAACCTTTTTCCTTAGCAAAAATCTAAAAAAATTAAAAACCAGAAGATTCTATCATGTATTGGGAGAACAGAAGATGCCATAAAAAGCCGGTAGAGTTGGCAAGTGTGTTGATTGTAATTTTCAGAATCACTGCTTAATTTTTAGAATTTAACATTTCATTAGCTAAAAAGCACCATTTCTTGATTCTATTTTCTCCTAAATGCACATACTGTAAAAATCAGCACCTATTTGTTACATAAAACATTTCAACACCATAAGCAGTACTAATTTAATGTAATTAATGAACAAAAAACTGGGAAAGAGCTAATTCACTCGGAATAAACTTGATACAAAAATCAAATTTTCACATTATGAGTTAACATAATTCACATTTTAAAACAAACAAATATCAGCAGAAGACTAAATATAATTCTGAGTAAGATAAATAACCATTTCCTGATAACATTACTTAAAATGAATTACAGTGCATCAGTTACAGGTTATACAGACACAAAATAAAAATAAAAGATGCAATAACCATAAGAACACAATAAATACACAGAACACAGAAGTAACAACGTTAATGCAAAATTACATAAAAGCACAATGAAAAGTGTCATTTTTTACACATATTTTTTTCATCTTTACAATTATACTTTCAAAGACAGAGCAACAAACATCTGATGATGTGAGAAAATTAATTAGATGTTGTTAGTCTCGAACAAACACAACTACAGAAATGATTGAGGGAAAAAAAATCCGATATGCATGATAAAAAATATTATCATGATTACTAATTAGCAAATAAATTTTATAAAAATGCAATGGAATTGAAAATCAAGTTAGAAGCATACTATAAATACAATGCATCAAATCTAAAAATAAATTTATATATTAAAATTAACTACAAATACATTTTTAAAAATTATAATAAAATCTCTTTCTCATAAAATACCTGTATAAAAGCAATTTTACAAATCAGTATTAATTAGTTGGAAAGATTCTAGATAGATGAAATTGTAATTCATTTCTTCCATTTTTAAAATTGCGTTTTCTCTTCGTATTTTCTCGCGTACCCACCAGCAGCAGAGTGGTTAAAGTCGCTGAACACTGGTAGTTCCGATATGGTTTCGATTCCAGACGAACGGGCTGGCTGCATGGGCGTTTTCGTAGTTTTGCCCAAGTGTATAGGAGCCAGTTTCCCTTTGAAAGTCATCCACGAAGACATCCCTCACTTAGGGAGATAGCCCTCGCGTGCTTTGCCATAATTAAATAAACCAAACCAACCTTATATTCCCGCAATATTTACTGCATTCCAGGAAAATAAGCCGGTTTCCTCACATCTTAGGAAATTTTTTACGCGTTTGATGCACAACTGGATCAAAAAATACCGCAATTAAAACGGAACATTGCATTATAATCATTTAGCAACGACCCAATACTTTTATACTTATTTCTAACACTTTTATAATATCAGCATTTCAGTTTCCAAAAGCAAACAGCATTTAAACATTTTTTCTGAACACGAATGCCATAGATAGCTAACAAATCATAATTCAGAAGAGCATGCCCGTGAAGATCTTGAATTCTTTATAACTGCTGACACCAGCATTTCTGGACTTACAAAGATTATGTTTCTCATTTAATTATTTATACCACATGAAAGAAATCATGAAGCCTCAAAATCAGAAATTCTGCACTAAAATATCCATTAAATCCATTTCATCGTTTCTGTAACAACTTCTCTCCTACCTGTGAAATATAATCCAAACACAAGATCTAAAACGAAAATGATAAAGCCAACTAAAATCATGCGTGGAATATTAGTTTATATAGATCGCCAAACTATCGTATGTTCATATTCAACCATTTTACCCAAAACAAGAGATTTACTATACGCAGAAATTCCTGCGCATACTCATTACAGTATCTTTCGTCTCGAAGCGCCTTTGCCATTTAATCATCCAAGCATACCGAAAAACAATATATGGATTTCGCAAGATTTTCAGTTTGCTTTAATCACGGGCTGAATAGATAAGTGGAAGAATGGGGGTGAAGAATAGTTCAGAATTGCATACATTTATCTACTAACAAAATCTTATGTTAGACTTGATTGCAACTTACAAGAATTTGAAGCTTAGTTTTTGTATAAAATTTAGGTTAAGGTTATCTGCCTTCGCGATGCATTCGTGGAGGATTTATTAATGGAACCTGGTTTGTATCCAGGTTACATATGGGACAAACCACGAAACCCAACTACGCAGCCAGCCTTTTCGCCGGGATTCGAACCCCTGTCTAACTACCAGCATTCAGCAACTATACCGCTCGGCCGCAGGTGGGACTATCTATAATTTAGAAATCCTCCCTCTTTTTTTTTTCCCATAATAAAAACAAAAATAGACTTCATTTTTACATCAGGCAATTTACTTTATTTTTTTTCCAAATCCTTTTTTCTTTTATATAAGGAACATACATTTAAGTATAACTAACTAGTATATATCTGCATTTCATAAAATACTATGTACAAGCAAAATTAAGCAACTGACAGTGGTTTATTCAAAATTTCTATGAAGAATATTTTAGTTCCTTGAAGAAAACGGACGATTCGTTTTACAAGAAGTGCATGAAGTTTTCGAATTAATCAACATCAGAACTGAAGATCGAATTTTGCAAATGAGACACTAGGAGATTCTATTCCATACATTATATCTAAGCCAGCACATAAAGGTATTAAAAAATATTTTTATTGCAGTATTAAATTATAATAATAAAATCCGAAACCAAGAACACAGTATTGGGGCACATACAACATCCTCTATGGGGAGGCAGGAAAATAATTTAAATTGCATGGAATCCTATCTAAAATTAACAAGATAAAAATTTATCGTTCGGTAAAACAATTCATTAAACTTCAAATGCATGTTTAAACAAAGAATATTTTAGCTGCTTAACTTGACCAATTTACTAGACTACGTCACCTGCACAGTTCTTCCTCGCTCCAAGGATATTAATTCTCATAGGAAATAAAAAAAAAGCAGGCACAGAACATTCCTTTCACTTTTTAGGATTTCCCGTATTTTTTATTGCATCCAAGTAAGTTCAAAGTTTTGTCACAATTTGATATGCAATGTTAATGAAGTATTAAAAACGTTCAGCAGACATTACTCCACTTAAAACAAAATTTCGATTTTCGGATTTCTGACTTTTTTTTATGAGACGCAAGCAATTAAACTTCGTTTACTTGAAGTTAATCCTTTCTTGTTAGTAATAATTTTTTTAAATTGATGAAACAGGTAAGTTTCTGTGAAGTATTATCCAGCAGAACTGAGAATTTTTAATTATTCGGTTAGTAAAAATCTATAATTTCTGACACAATTTTACATCAAAACAGTCTAAGCGGTATTATTAAACACCTGGATATTACAGCAGAGTAAATTCTGAAATATTACAGGTTATCACCATTATGCGATATAGTTTTAAATTATTTATTACTGTAATTACTGGTTACCATCTATCAGGGGCTTTAAATATCAGAGCAAACATTTAGGAACAGTAACATATTTGCCATAACACCGAAAATCATAATGATCTTCTTTTAACAATGCATCGACACTCCAGTCTTTAAAATGTAAGCACTGAAGATGTGTCGACAGGTGGGAATTAAAAAAATAATTTTAAAAATGTATTCTGACAGTTAAACATTTCTAAGCAAAAAAAAATTAAACTTTTTAACAGGCAGAGAAGAAATATTACAGCTTATAAGTTCAACATTACAGCAAATATTAAGTTCACAGAATAATGTAAAATTAAAGACTAAATTGTTTAATTACATAGTAAACACACAATTGCTATCTGCCTAAAGGAGAAAAATGTCTTCATGAAGAAAACAATAAAAAAATTAAATACCGAATTGTTTAATTACATAGCAAAAACATAATCTCTATCTGCCTACAAGAAGAAAAGCTTTCATGAAGAATTTTCAAATGGATAAACGCGCATGTCTATGCTGCTTAGAGCGCTAACTCAACGTACCTCAAGGTAAAAGAAGCTATGAGACTTTTCATTCATTCTTATACTTGAAACAAGTTGGTGTAAGTGTCTCGGAATGTAAGTAAGTGCCTACAATTTTGTTTAAAAGGCCCCTGACTACGCATAAGAAAAACGCGTAAATTGATGTAGAAAACCTTTTTAAAAGACGGCAATGAAGCTTAAAAGGTTCAGAATTTAGTTGGCGTGCCATTCCTATTCTGCTGTTTATATAAAACTAAAAGCTAGAACATTTTTTTTTATTATTATTATTATTTTCGGGTAAGTTATTTGAACATGGCAACGCACAAGAGGACTTCTATCACAAGGAAGATGTACAGTTAAAAAGATAAGGGAGAAAAAACTTCTACATAAGGCATGGGCAGCTTATAAACACCAGAATTTATTAGCCGTTTAAAAAAATTTCAAATTGCTGTTTGATTTCCCTCCTCCGTTTTCATTTTTTACACTTTCCTGTATTGCTAACAGCAATAAAAATTAACAAATAAACATTCACAGTTAGCATACAACACTTCTCTTAGAGCACATCATTAAAAACTTAATGAATTAACAGAGGCTAAGCATGCAAAAATTCGATTTACCTAATAAATTTTGACAGCTGAACCACATGGAAGCTTAACAATATTTTACAAATAAATAGTATGGAGTCATAAGCATATCCTCAGTTAAATAAACGAACTTGACGATCGAGCACTATATTTTTCTAACTAACACGAAAAATTATATCCATATGGAACATGTACATTCCTCAATGCAAACTTCAAAGCGAATTTTACATGTCATAGCGTGAAAGATGTTACAGCACTTCCTAATCAGCGCCATCTATGATACAAAAGGAAAGATACAAGTACGACGGCCAAATAATGAAAATGGTATTCATTTTTACAATTTTTTTCCCCGCTGTTTAAAATAATATTGTAGTATGTTTCATATTTAGTTTAGATGAAATGATTTCAGGCTATTTAACTCTGGAATTCTTCCAAACAAAGTTTTTTTTTTAACAATTTGTTTTGATAACATACTAGTTTTAACAATTTGCTACAACTAACTTTTAACATGTTTGATACAACACACATCCCAAATTAATCTAATATTGGGGGGCATGAATAAAATTTTATTATACCTTCTATTAATATTTATAAATAGGAATGAATTTTTTTATACTATCAGATGCGAAAATTATGTGCAAGACATGACCATTTCTTTTACATATGTTATATATGTTACATATGTTATATATGTAATTGTTATATATGTAAAAGACATTTTCAGATTTTTTACATATCTGAAGAAAGAAAAAATTAATTAAAATAATTTATAAACATGCGTCAAAATAATGAATAAATTAATTAATTAAATGTATCACAAATTAACATGAGTAGCAATTATGACACTAAGAAAGCAAGATCTTCGTTTATTACCCTACTTCGACTTCACCCAAAATGAAATATGTTTTATTTCGTGAGAATCTGATCAACTTAGATAAATTGATAAAACAGGAGATAGGCACAACAGGGGAGGACGATCATTCAACACTAAGATTCGTAACTAAATAAATAAAATTCCAAAACAAAAACAACGATCTCAGCAGTAATTTTACGACATCATTTTAATATTATTTCGGCAAATTCAATCAAAATTTTACACTGCTACTCTATGTCGTTCGCATACTGCACTACTGTTAAAATGGTACGAACACAACTATATAAAAGGCAGATAAAACAATGATACTTTGAAAATAGATGTTTCTTACGTCGTTGAAAACTGAAATTTCTTTTAGTTTTTCGCATTGAGAAAAGTGCTGTTTTTGATTTATTTTTCCATGAAAATTTAAGTTAAAATATAATGAACAAATTAACAATTTTTAATAAATAGTTTTAGAAAAAACTACAGTTGAATTTCCTTTTAAACACTAAAGATTGATTTAAATTAGTCAGCAACAACATTCTTTGCCAAAATATCCAATTAATAAAATACGACTTAGCATAAAAAATTATAATCAACATTTAACTCTTCTTTTAATTGATTATAATGTCTAAAAATAAATAAATGATAACAATTAGAAAATACTAAATTATTTCTTATTAGCAATAAAAGTAAGAGATGCTATGGCGAAAGATATCAAAATAATTAAAGTTGTTAAAATTATTTTGTTTCCAGACTTTCCACGCAACACAGTTCCGCAAGCCTTATGTGCATGTCCATCCGTATTGACTTTTTTTCCTGCGTAAGTCACAAGTACGGTAAATGTAGTTTTATTAACTTTAGAAATATAAATTAATTTTAAATCACTGAATTAACTAATTCCTAATTGCTAGCACTCTCCCTGTATTGTATTTTATAAAAGTCCGTTAAAATAAAAAATGTAATTCCGTGAATGAGTTGAAAGGACCACCACTTCTACAGTATGGAAAGTAAAAGATACTCAAATTCAACATATCACTATTTTAAGCACTTCACATATCTAGAATATGTAGCTTTTAAAGTGGTATCGTTTTAAACTTTTAATTCTAAACATACAAGACACGCCTCATTCGATTCTTCTCTTACGATTTTCAATTACACGTTTTATGAAATTTTCCTGATATATTTAGAACAGATTAAAAACAAGGTTTAGGAAAGCGACTTTCTTTCCTTTCATTCGAAACTTTTGTTTAGTAGTAGCTTGTCAAATCCAATACTTTTTTTTTTTTTTTTTTTTTTTTTTTTTTTTTTTACAAAAAAAGGGGGCCGTATTCTTGCTAATCTCTTGGATAAAGCACCAGCCAAATATCTCCACTAGTGCAGTAATCAGAGGAAGTTAAGCTTTATTATTCAATGATTTTTAAAGAGTTAAACTTTACACAAGAATTTTTGTTCTTAACACGTTGATCGCGGCGCCGGCCCCTGGCGACCGGCAGTGAACTTTCCGTGTGGCCGGCGTCGGTCCCTGGGGACCGGCACTGGAATTTTCGTTTGGCTGGCGTCGATCCTCGGGACAGACAGTATTAAAGTTAAAAAATAAATATAGTCTCAATGAAATGTGATTAAATTTAGTTTTAATGAAATGTATTGAAACATTCTAAACAAAAATACGGCTTAGCTCGCTGCCGGCTGAACGGAAAGGACTACAAATTCGGTGCCGCGGTTAACGTGTTAAAATGATGCTAATAATTAGTGCGGATGAAATTTTAGCCACAAACAAGCAGAGAAATCAAACATTTTAGATCTATTTTTAACTAGATACAAAACCAAGAAATAAACTTAATTTACTATCGTACAGAAAACGAAGCCAAAATTAGTATGGACTGACAGAAATAGTCCATTGAATTTTATAACTTCACATTTCGACAAAATAAAATAATAATAAAATCAATGTATTTAAACTATTTTTCTCTTTGATCACAGTTACTTTACATTAACGTAAATGAATTTTTATTACCCGTTAATATATTCTCAACTCTAAATGATCATTTTTTATTAACATCACGGCGAAGACTGAGTATTTTGTGAACATCCATGCTCAAATGTAAATGATAAATACGCCTTAGATAGAGCAAATATAGTTATGACAATTAAAAACCAACATACACAAAAAGTCAATAAAACACTTAAAATAACAATTCCTAATTTATTTCCGTATTTGAAATTACTATTTAAACTGCTATTACAGTAGTTCATCATTACGAAATAAGCATGCTTTATATGTTAATAAGGTAATTCCAGTATGAATTATTTATAAGAGTAACGCGTTTTGCCTTAACTAATTCAATCCATTAAAAAAAATGTAACTAGGCAGTTTAAAGACTCGAAGTTTTCCCAATCGGTTAAATAGTGCTGCCATCTATAGACAAATACGAAAAACAGCGCTGGAGAATTCGTTAGATTTTCACTCTAGGAGATTCTTGTTAAACAGATTGAGTTCTCCAAATGAGCTGCATATATTTCTACTGAAATTTAATTTACTGAATATTTAATTCTATGAATTTTTAATCATATTATACATTTCTAAATGATGGAAAAACGGTAGTTACATTTATATACAGTTCCATGGTGTCTTAAAATAAAATATTTTCAATTTGAGTTTTACATACTACGTGACACGCACAATTTAAAATGATGTTATGGGCAAGTATAAATCGAAAATGGGATGATAAGAACGATGATATGCGGTAGGAAAAGATTCAGACACTGAAGGCCAACTGAAAATCTGCTTGTTTTGATTAAAACAAAGAACTTCTCGTTTTAAGTTTTGTGAATGTTAAATGCAGAGTATCATAAGGACAACCTTACAACAAGCATATATTATGAATAGCATATAAACTGATTTTAGTTTTTATCTACGCTGCTTACCATCGATTAAAAATACGAGATCATTAGTAACTAAATAACAACAGGTTCAGTTATGCCAAAATACTAAAAATCATCTTCCCCACAGAAAGATGCAGAAATAAAAACTATTAATACAAAACGGAAACTAATATGCACTTATAAATTCATTATATTACATTATTAGTTAACACATAATGAAAAAAAAGAAAAAAAGAAAGAAAGAAAGAAAGAAAGAAATCGGTAAAATAATCAAATCATATTATATGCAAAAGCAACAGAAATACCTGTAAGAATTTTAGTTGTTTTACAGCAACCTTAAAGCATTCTTTACAACATAATTCAATGGAATCAAGTTCTTAAAAGCGGTAATTCAATAAAACTGTCCACTAATCTCTATTTTTCTTTCGCAGCAGTATAATCAGTTAATGAGTGAAACATTACATTTCATCCCATTCACATTTTTTAATACGGACATTTTAACTTACTTTCAAAATCAGAATCAAAGAAAATTGTTCCAGTTTTTATTTTAAAAAAACTCCTTTTCACTAAAACTTTTACAATATTTACATTTTGCAATGATCAGTTTTTCCTTAATATCATTCATTCTTAAACTGTTTTCGCAATTTCAATTTTTCCCATAATCAAACTGAACAGCTTCCCAGACCAAAATATGATGAAATACTTATCAAATTAAGCATAAGTAACGAAACAGTCTTATTTGGTTACTGATATTGTACTTAATTTCGCTAAAACTTTATTTGTATCATCTTTAATTACGCAATCAAATGTCAGATACTATAAAAGCCTAATTTATCTTACTCACTATCATAAACATATAAAAGAGAAATACAAAAAAAAAGCACCTATACTTTAAAAAAAAATAATGTTTCCCCAAACTTACATTTTTAAGAAGCGAAAGATCATGAAAATAGCAATTTATTCTAGAACAGAAATTCATAACTGTACATCATTCATAAAATATATCACTCCTAACTGTTTGAAATTAAGATTAAAAAGCTATGCTGGATGGAAGAAAATATTTAATTCATATAGTTATCTTTAGAATATATAACGTTAAATAGTGGTTTTTAAACACATTACTTATTTTTGAAAGACAATGAAACAGAACACTTGCTTACTAAAAGAGAAGATTAATAAAACAACAACATTTGTAAAGAAAAAGGTGAATAAGAATTTACTTACAGTTGGGAGAGGTGAACTTAAAACTGTACTTGATATAAAATAGGTAACATATATTCTGCAAGAAAAACATACAATGGAATCTTGGATTGCAAATACTCCTCCATCACGAACAATACCTCAGATGATGAACAGTGTCTCAAATTATGAGCACTCAAGTGCCCTACCTATAAATTTTCTTAAGGTGTTTGTAGGATTAAGACTCAGGTACTTCTAGAAATCTGATTTTAATATTTTCTGTTGCTGAACTCTCATTCATAAAGCCTGGCAGGAAATGTCTCACAGGACCATGAATTTGGCCTTGAACTATAGCCAGATTGTGCTACAGACTAAAACCTTCAGGGCTTTGACATTTAGGATGTTTTTTTGTTATTGATATGCGTCTGCAAGCAAGAGTTAACTAAAGACACTAAAGATACGGAAGAGTTACTAGAGGATCATAAGAACAGGTTCAAAAAGAAAAAAATGTAACAACTTCAGACACTGTAACAAAGGTGTCTTCCGAGGAAGAGGAAGCACAAAAAAATAAAAATAAATAACTAAAAAAAACTATTTTTTTGATCTGCAAAATTAGTGCAAAATGAGGCATAATGCAAAGTTTTCATATAACAATAACACACTAATAAAGCAGTAGCAAGCTACAGCACAAGTTTTTTCGGTGACAGTGACTAGTCTCATTTTAGGAACATGTTAGAAATATTTAACAAAAAACCATACTGGACAAATTTTGAGCGAAATGGAGGCCCTGTAAGTCTTGAGTCAAGTGGCACTAAAGAGACAAAAAAAAAGATAAAAGAAAATAACCACATAAACAGTTACCTAATGTTTTAGAAAAGTGTCTTCTTACCCGAACAATATCATATCTTCCGATAAACCGCTTTCTCATCACTTTCTACTTATGCTCTATGATCTCTCATATACAGAAAAAAAAAAAAAAAAAAGTTTTCGACTATTTTAGGAACACCAAGTTGATATTTTTCACTTCCTTGTAGGAAGTATAGTTAATCGCAAAAAATTCCAGGTACCATTTTTGTACAGGGATAATCATTTTGAGTATTATTCATGATGTCTATACATATGAAGAAATTAAAGGACTCCTTTTTCCAAAATGGATTGTAAATTACAAAATGGATTGAATTTCCAAAACGGATCCCAAACTTAATGTATTAAATGTATTCAAATTGAATTTTTTCATGATGTCTGTACAGACATAAATATGTACATCATGAAAAAAATCCAATGTGAGAAAAATCCAATACGTACGTATCTTGCATAACTCAAAAGCAATTAGCTGAAGAATGTTCAAATTTTGTATATGGGACTGCTATAACATCTAGTTGTGTACATTTTTTATTTCAATCGTCAGTACCAAACATATATATCCACCCCCCTTACCTAGCCTTTATTTTTGTATCGCTTGCTAGAGTCTTAAATCGTAACAATATTCATGTTTCAGCAATGTGAAATTTTAAAATAATAATAATAATTTTGAACAAATAAAAAAAATCTAACTTTTAATGCAATATCTCACTTTCTATACTTATATCTAGGAAAGTTTAATACAGTCAAAAGTTGTTAATCCGGACTCGTCAGGACTTCGGCAATTCCGGATTATCGATTTTTCCGGATTATAGATCATCAGTTTAAATCACGTAAGATGGCATGCAGAAATTCTAAAATTAAAAATATGAAACCGTAATTTATGAAATAAAGAACAATTATGATCTAAAGGGTATCAAAATTTACAAAAAAAGCTTAATATTTATTTGTTTACTTTATTAAACATTTCTTTCAATGTAAGTTGTTTAAGTTGCTTCGTTTTATGTGATAATACTTTCTCTTTAATTCTATAAACAGACATAATTTTTTGTTCAGTTACAAAGTTCCACTGTTCAAGTCCCGTTAATTGCTGTGCCGAGAATACCGACTAACTTGTCAATCGAAATTTTTCCGTTTTCACTAACCTCTCTGTCACATTCTTCATGTCTTTTTTCACATTCTTCATGTCTTCATGTCATTTCATTTTTTTGCAGCAATTCCACTTTTTGTTTGATGGACACCGAAACATACTTTCGTTTTGTAAGATCCTTTGGGAGCTCCAGAATCGGAAATTCTATTTAACATAATCAAAAGTTCAAGTTTACTTTTATAGTATTGCTCTTACAGTCTGCAAAAAATAATAAGGCGGATCCAATTCGAAAATTAAGGAACAATGCAATCATCAACATTAACTGAAACAGATAATTAGATAATTTTAGCTTATACCATCCGTTATACATTAAATGTGCACGTGAAAATGTATTCTGCACTTGTGCACACGCATATGCACAGTCGTAAGAGGTCTTACGCACACGCGTAAATGCCTATGCGCATGTGTCAACGCGGCGCATGCGCAGGAAGTTTTTAGTTTTGAGGTCCGGATTATGGGTGTCCGAATTAACGACTTTTGATTGTACTCATTATGAAAAAATAAAGTTATAAGAAGTTTAACTGAGATATGGAAAAAATTAACTGGGATATTTAATTTTAAAATTTGAAGTTTTTGATGACATTTTCAACTTTCCTTGAGGAATCAATTAGATAATTCAAAGAAATATGTCTAAGTGCAGCAAAAAATGTGTGTAATTTAATAAGCCATACAATGAAGTCACATCAGACTTTTTGTCTTAATGATTTCCCTTGGTTTTGCGTTATGAATTTGTGAGTAAAATACTATTGTAAAGTTTAAATGAGCAATCATCCGAGGTTCAGGAACGGATTTTCCATTTTACTTTAATTCGTATGTGGAAAAAAACCTTCAGTTTACAAACATACTGGATGATGAATGGCCATCAGGAAATATAACATTCATGGAATGAGGTTTCACTGCATATTACAATAAATGCACTTCATTACTTGAGAAGACTGATCTATACTTTTATTTTCCAGATTTTTCTGGAAAAAGTTTTTGATTTTCCCCCGACTGAAATACGCTGGAAAAAGTTTAAATTTTCACTGACTTTTCAGAATTTTTTAGGTGAATAGGAACTCTGTACCTAAGCATATATCTACATAAAAGTTACCAAAAGTCTTTCACAAGCTTTGCAAATATATATTTATCCTCAAAACCTAATTAATATCATATGAGATTTTAGCACAACTATTTTACACTTTTCTTTTTAGCATATAAATAAAAATTATTCCCATGCAGATTTTTATTTTAATATTGTGAGGGAAACATAATTACTTCTGATTAATTGGAATACTTCCCAACTATATCTGATTTTGATTCAAAAAAGTAATAATAATGAATTTTACTACAAAAATTTAAGAAACAAAATCTTAAACATTACATAAAATGTTGAATGATTCATGAAAATAGCTTACATGAAAAGAAAGATAAATTTTTAACAGTAAATAAGTAAAAATAATGTAGTATAATAAAAAATGTATTAACCATTTTTAACACGTTTGATAGCCATAAAATTCATTACTCAAATGTTCTTCATACAAAATATAATCAATTTTGAGAAAATGTTTGATATTTATTCATATAATTAAGCATGAACATTCTCATTTGTAAATGTTGACCATAAAAGTTACTGTAAAAATGTGAGCAACATATTCTATACTGCATATGCTTGATTATAAAAGAAAATCAGCATAGGCAGCTAATGCAGACATTTATCAGCAACAAATAAAGCCACAGAATACTGATACAAACTGTGCTCTCTATATCATTTTAATCTGGCAAGAAGCTGATGATTGCCAAACTACACATTAACTGGTAACAAGGAGCATGAGCTGCAGCATTATCATGATGCAACATCCATTGCTGAGCCCCCCTCACAATACAGGTCTCTTTCTACATACAACATCTCTCAGCCATGTTAGAATTCTTTCGTAGACTTCCTTGTCTACTGTCTAACCATGTGGTACAAATTTATAGTGAACTCTGGAAATACTGGTTGTCTGTCAACATGGAAGGTCATTCAGTTCTTGGATCTTCGGCAACTGAACTTCTGGCCCCTTAAAACGCTAAAAACCAATCACAGGACCATGTTTGGCTCATTCATTGTGCACAAAGTTCGGTCCTTTTTTTTAACAGTTCTCATACTTCTTTACTAAAATCATATTTGGTATTCATGGTTTTAAAATTTTCAAGCAAAGTAAACATAAATAAGAACAGCCATAGAAAAACAAGAATAATGAAGGCTGTCTGTTTTTTATCTGGTTTTATCAAACCAAACCATTGTGGTTCGAATGACACAAGTACTGATCAGCCTATGACCAGCCTATGACTGCTAACCACTATACCAATTGGGGCAATGACATATTTTACATGCTATTCCTTTCAAACGTCTAAAGATTTCAGCTTTTAAAGTACACAGAGCCATTTTAATTAATATGGATCTTTAATGATGTAACTAAGAGCAAAAAGTAACTATTTGAAATCTTGACAAACTTCCTGTATGGTGAACCACTAACAGCTATAGAAAGCAGACAATACAGCACATTTAATAAAAATTCTATGATTTCATCAGGCTTAAATACGAAAGGTACTTCATTAACCCTCTCAGCATTATGGATGTAAATATCCATATAGAAAGGTGGCTTTCTTATTGATTATATATGAAAATTTCTGCCAGCTTTTAATGCATCTAATTTTGGGTTGGATTTATATTGGTACAAAGCAAGGTACAAAGTGAGAAAGTCGTTTTATAATTATAATCAAGAAAATACCATATATTCATGACATTTTGAAAAACTTTGAACTTTTGGAAACAGTTGTAATAATCACTTTCTGCAATTAAACTTGTACTTACAACTACTGGCTTAAAAAAAGTGATACCAGAGATGAGAAAAATACTGCGGTTTACAATTATTGGCCGATACTGAAATTTAACGTCCCCCATTAAATTTTAGTAATAAATTACAAAATCTGACCAGTCTCATAATTTGTATCATCAGCTTTTTACTTATTTAATTCTGAAACACTATCACTGCATTTTAAAAACTGCAAAATTAGAAATAATCAGCAATTATACTACTGTGTTTATATCCTACAGAAAATACTTTCCCTGCCCCCCCCCCAAAAAACTCTAATGCAAATATGTACAAACTATAGATACTATATACTTTATAATGCTGAGTAAAACACCAGTGGAAGTTTATGCTTTACTCAGCATTATAAAGTTATGCTAAGTAACACACTTCCAAACAAAGCTTACTCAGAAGTATCTTCTCTGATAAGCATAAATATGAATAAACTGGCTGTAATCATCACAGATGATACAAAAATATAACCAATATGCATATTCTTTACCTAGACTGATTAATCCAAGTAGCATAGAATCTAGCATCATTAATGAAAATGCAGGCATTATTTGCTAAATAAACCCTTAATGTGGCTATTGTTGATGATGAGTATGGTGTATGTGTTAGGCTTTAATAAAAATTAGAGCCACGCAAAAACAAACAAATAAATCTCGAGCCTTAATGTGCAATTAACATGCTCAACTTATAGAAACATTTTTAGAGAATGGATATCAAATTCAAATAAAACAGCAGTTTTCCATCTTCTTTGCTCTTAAAAATATTCAAAATATCATTTCCTTTAACTTTTTAATTAAATTGAGTATGTTAAATGTATAAAACTGAAAACATTTCTAAATATATTATATATATATATATATTATATTTAATTAATACAAAGAAATATTTATACTGATTCAAAATGCTTTTATGAAACCTTTATAAGGTATTTCTCAAGCTTTCCTAGCGTGCCCTTCATGTTGTAGTGGTTCTGCAAGCTGTGCCGCTATTCCAGAGGTCCGTGGTTCGACTCCCGGCGAAGGCAGTTGCTATTTTTCATCTTGCCTGCTTCCAAAAATACCTAATGTCTCTACAGTGGCACCCGAACTAAAAGGGTGTTGAATGAGGATTCTCCAAAAGCAGAATTTAGCGATTGAGTCCCCTAAAAACCCCAGTCGCCCTTTAAAAAGGGGAGTATATAAGGTATTTCTCTCACTTTCCTAGTGTGCCCTTCGTGGTGTAGTGGTTCTGCATGCTGGGCCGGTATTCCAGAGGTCTATGGTTCAATTCCCGGTGAAGGTGGTTGCTATTTTTCATTTTTCCTGCTGCCAAAAATATACCTAATGTCTCTACACCTTAACCTTTTAATTTCAACAATGCACAACTGGTCTTTGCCACAAGCATTTTGTTTCTGTTCGAGTCTACAACTACAGGTTAAAAATAATAACCCTAAAATCATGAAATTAACCAGTATTGAATATCTCCGTTATAAGATACTGATGCATAACACTTATTCTGAGATAGATATCTAACCTTAATAGTATTATGTAATCATAAAACTATGCAGTTTGTAGTTACATTACAACATTAACTGAATGGAATTAAACTTCCAGTGAGCCATAGAAAGCCATATCAAAATAAATGCACATGTGGAAGATTGGAAGCACATGGCTTACATGCAATTATGTTTGTCCAATTCTCAATCACTACCTGTGTATGTGACTTCAAACCTCATAAATATTGGCATTTCATACATAATTTAAGGTTCAGATATTACCACTAATCTGCAATCTGAACAAACATAAAATGCCAGTTCAGAAAATAAATAAATAATTGCTAAACATACAAAAGCTATTTACTTATGCATAATGCAATGCAGAAGACTTTCACAAAAACACCAAGAATTAATTATGCACATAATAATATGGCAAAAAGTTTATGCCACATCTAATCCTTTTTTCATACTAGAATATCTAATATTGCAGAATACAAAGATTATTACCAGGTCACACATATACTCAGTGTTGTATATTTTATATATAAATGTATACTCTCAGTTTATATGTATAACTCTCAATACATGCCGCACAATCATCGTATATCTATACTGTACTCAGTTTTTCCTCCAACATTGCTTAGCCAATAGTATATTTTTTAACTTCACAGTCAGAGGTTTGATTGAATGGTTAGGTACACTTCCAAGATAGGATTATTCTTAATTTTTGTATGCATATAAAAACTTATCAATTATTGCCATGATTATGTAATACACAGAGTTAGAAGAATGCCATATTATCCAACAAATAATAAATTTAAACTGAAAACAAAAGTCAAAATCATATTTAGATTGTTCTGCAACTTCCATTACAAAATGTGATACAAAATTTTAGGAAGTTTAAGAAAACAAAATAGTTTGAGGTAAATAAGTAAAAAAAAAAAAAAAAAAAAAAAGAGTCAAATAAGTAAAAAAAAATAAGTAAAAAAAAAAAAGTGCAGAGGAAAACAAAAATAAAGAAAAATGTTACATAGAAATGGATGGAAGTATAATAGGCATTCTTACATCTTTAAAAATTATGACCGTGAAATTCAGTGTCTGAATAATTTTAAAATTATTATTAAGAGATTTTTCAACTTAAAATGCATACTAAAATAAACAAGATACAAGCCTAAAAAACTACAGAAAATAATACGCTATTAATAAAAAATACAACATATATTTGGGAGAAACCACCTCACCTTTTATATTGGAGAGTGAGAGACACCCCCTCTAAAAAAATGCATTTCACTAAAAAATTTAATTATATTCTGTTATGAAAACACCACAGTAAAAATTATAAAATTATTTGCCTGTAATATAAATGTTCGTCAAAACTACAAAGTAAATTATAATTTTACAATCACAGTAACATTTTCGCTATAATTCACGATAACAGAAATCTTACAATTATTGATTCTTTTATAACCTAAAATGCATACAGGCATTAACTAATGGAAGTGAAACAAACTGAAAAGTGTAGAATAAAACTGGTATAAATATTTAGAAGCTTTTAAATTTTAAAAATGAATACAAAATTTAATCTCCCTTCCTAAAATTGTTCAAAAATAAATAAAATGAAGAAACATACATTAACAAGCAAACAAATAGAAAATATCATATATTACTTAGTGAATAAAGATTTTGATATAATAATAATAACGTCTAGTATTTTCAATTAACATTACTGGAGGGAGGGGGAAATTCGCAAAACAGTTGAAATAAAAAAATCTACAGCAGATAAATAAATAAAATAACAATAAAAAAGCAGTCTTATATTTTTAAAAAATATTTTTCAAAACTGCAAATTAAATATTTAGTAATTAATCAGAACATTGAATTTTACAAATCATGCTTTAAATGATTCAAATCTCAAACCTTCTTTTTCAAATCTACAATTTTTCAAGCATACACACATGAAATGCTATGTTCAAATACTTCTTCCTTACAGTTGAAACAAATAACAACATAAACGGAAGTGTAATATATTAAAATTCATAAAAACAGTAGATATTCTATATTTTTTCTAATTTGTGTAGGTTTAGTAATTCAAAAATACTTAAAAAATAATACTGAAATCTTTAACACAAGCTATTTCAATAAATTATTAATTCAGAAAATGCTTTAAAAAGAGAGGGAGAAAAGAAAAAAATCTATAAATGTTACTATATTAGAAGAATCTCAGTCTAAAAATAAAGAAACCATTCCTTAATGGTTACTTTACATATGATAACTATGAGTCATTACTATAAAGCTGAATTTTCTAATCAATAACTTATCAATAAGCTATAAAAAGTGCATATACATAAAAATTTAATTTCCGAAGTCATACATACTTTCACTCTATTAGGTAAAAATACATTAAATTGAGGAAAGTGTGCCTTTTCACTACAAACAAATAATGCATGTAATTACATAATAACATAACACAAATGTAATGATATATATACACAATAAACAAACCTTGAATGTATATTCTATTTGCTGTGTCATTTAGGATTAAAAAATAATATCAGAACTTCACCAAATATATTTGCTAAAACAAAGAACACTGATAGATATGTTCAGTCTTGTATAGCACAATAATTCATATAGCACAATAATTCAAATATTTTGGAAATATGATCCTCATTTACAAGGAAAAACAGGAATAACTATTCAAAATGCGTTAAATAGACTTCCTATTCCCAAAATAAACAATAACCGTATTTTAATGCAAAAGCTATGGTTATAACAAATTATATCAACTAGAACACTTCTTAAAAACAACACATATAATTTAAAACTTTTTTAATTTGTTATACACTAAGATTTAGGCATTTTTTACAATTTAAATTTTTAGAAGCAGGTTATTAAAAAGAAAGGAGGAATGCTATTCATAAATGATTAAATTTAAAAAAAAAGAACTCAGACCAATGAAAAGTTGCACTTTTTAATTACAAATAGAGATGTTTAAACATTAGAAATTTATGAAAATGTAACGCAAGATTCTCTATTTGTATCAATACATATGGATGCAATACTCTATCAAAAAAAGGAGTATATAATTTTGAACAAATTCAAAGAAAAATATGCTTCAGTTTCTGCATTCAATAAACTCAAATTCATAAAACCAAAATTTTTAGTCAACTATAAATAGTATTAAAAATCTACAAATAAAGATTGTCCTATTAAATAGTTTAAACTGGCAATAATAAATATAACTATGGTTATTAAAAGTATAATAAAATTCACACTCTTTCTCGCATGCAATAAAAGTTGCTTCAGCTAAAATATTTTACCTAAAATATTTCAAGAATGTTTCAATGTGACTATATTACACTGGCTTTCAAAAGTTATGCACACAATGCAAATTAGCAATTTCCAAAAGTGTAGTTGAATTTGAGTAGTTAAAAATTGCTGTGGATGCAAATGATAGTATGTAAATAATCTACATTAATGCTAGCCAAGATAGACTTAATTAATCAATTGTTGAAGGTTTTGAGACGGTTTATTTAAATGCTGATACAAAGTGATACATTTTAAGCTGATACAAATAACACTTACATAGAACTTTTAATGGCAGTCATGTTTTTATGGCTGAAAGAATGGTATATAACAGGGGTGGTAAAAGTGCAGCTCGCAGGCAATTCGTGCGGCTCATGCATATAAAATATATGTATGAAATATGGTAAACTATTCAGTGTCCAAAAGGAAGTAATTAATTAGTTTAGACTCTTTTTAAAAAGTTATCAGGGATTTCTTTCTATTTAAAACCTCCTCCACTACTTCTATAATGATGTAAATATGAACTTGTGGCTTTTAGAAAATCTAGATGTGGCTCTCGAAAATTCTTGAATTCAAATGTGCGGCTATTACTGAAATGAAGTTTGGCCAACCCTGGTATGTAATAAGCACTGGCAGATACATTGAAGCACAGTGGTCTGTGGAACACTGAAGCACATTGGATGGAGTGGTCTCTGTATTCCCCCAAAAATTATTCCCATTAAAAATCTCTGGGATGATCTTCGGCATACTGTCTCTGCAAGTTTAGCCAGTCTCAGACAACTGGAAACTGCCCTTGTGAAGAACAGCCATTGCTACCATCTGTGCTGGTTGATCATCTCACAGAAAGCAAGGGCAAGTACTGGGAAGGATTAAGTTTCCAGGAGATCATATAACTCAATAATGTAAGTTTTTGTTTGTTTGTTTATAACTTTAAACATCAATTTATTAATGGCCCAAATGTGATATTATCACAAAATTTACAAAAACAATAACCTTTGTTTTCAGGGGAAGGGGGCATGAACCCATTTACTACCTCTATGTGCCATCTGATAGTTAATCAGAGCTTTCTTTTTCCGTTTTTGTTGATTTTATTACTGAAAGATTAACTTTTGAAGCCAATGTAATTAGATAAATGAAACTTCACAAGTAAAAGGAAATTATTACAAATCACACATATAAAAATATTAGGATGGTTATGAAATAAGGAAATTTATTACGCGTCACTTTGCTGACTTCATAAACATAGTTTTAAAATCATTACTGAATGTCTAACATCATAACACCTTTAAATTATACATTTCAGAGTTTCATACAAATTATCACTGATAAAATTATTTACAATAAAATTCATATTTCTCTTGAAGTTATTTAAAATATTTTACAGAAAAACAATTCAGTGATATTACCTTTCATCACATATGCAAACTTTTTTTAAATTTTCACAAAAAAAAAAAATTCTGTACGAAAGATGCTTTTTTTTAATAACAAACATTATACAAAGATTTCTTTCTAACATATAAAAAATTTACATAGAAGTTATTAGTACACATAATATACAGAAACAAAGGCATCACAGATAAAACAGATAATAATTAAAACACACACAAGAATGAAAATTTATCTCTTCATAGCTTTTTTAAATTAAATAAAAAAGAATTTTAAAAATAATTTTTTCAGAACACAAGTTACGCACACATGAAAGACATTCCTAAGATGTTTGCACAAAAAAGACAAATGAAAAAATATTAAAAAAGAAGTACATTATTAAATAATGCATAAGAAATACACGTCACAATGTTAATATTCACAGACAGAATCCCACAACCATGATAAATCAAATACACAAACAAACACGACTGTCCTTTTAACATGGTTGAAAACAGATAAATATCTCATTAAATTACAACTTTCCAAATAATTTCCCATTAAAAATGTTACAATTGTTTATTATTTAAAAAATATTTATATAATTAAATTCTTTTAAATAAAATTGTAAGTTGGAAAAAGTTACTTCAGTTATAACATATAATAATAACCTCAGATTCAGAGGCTGCATGATATCACCCCCCCCAAAAAAAAAACTTTAGCATTATCAAACATAGAATGACATATCTATAATGAGTCTTGCTCTTTTTGATAGATATGGCAAAAATGTTGTGATTATTAGCCAAATTAACACATATATTCTGGCATTTACTTTAAAAACATGCATAATGAATGTTCAACAAAAAGAATATTCATAATTCTAATTTCTATTAAGTATTGCAAAATAATTTAATAAAGGTTAAAAACCTCAAAAACATCTGGCCATTTTTAGACTCTTAAAGGTTTTTAAGATTTTAAAAATGTCAAATTTCTCGTCAATTCTGAATACTAAGTATTAGTACACAATGACTAAAAAAAGAATCTGGTATTACTCTGTTGCAAAATCTATTACTATTGAGATAATATATCCAAGTTCTTATATATATATATATATATATATATATCCCTAAAAAAACAGAACATTCTATTGGAGAAAGAGAAAGATCATGTTTTAAAAAAACAAAATTCCTTTTTTTAAACTTTTTTATATATTTTCTAATTTTTTTTAAATTGTCATAATTCACAAAACATAGATAAATTGTGAACACAACACTATTTATACATTTACTTTATTGACTGCTACGCCTAAAATAATAAACTTACCATATTTTAACAATCTGTTTATTCAAATTACATAGATATGAATATGAAAAGTGCATAATAATCAAGAAATCACAATGTATATTAGCACACACATACATAATCTAATATGTATTGTTAATGAATTCAAATATTGTACATTTGAAAATCTGAGGCAACTACAGGCAATGTAAACTTTAGCTAGCAATTAAAATTATATAAATTTTGAAATTATACAAATGATTATATTACAATACCTTATGTTCATTCATCAATTACCAATGTAATATGCACAAATATTACACCGTATAAAAATTAAGAGTAGAGTGCTGTTATACAATTTTTAAAAAAGTTTCTTTCTAATAAAATTTATTCTAAATAATTAATATTTAAACAAGTAAAATTAATGCACTACTTTAAGGCTTATGCCTGCAAACTAAACTTTTTTTTTTTCTCTTTAAAGGTTGAAATTATAAAATATATTTCAAATAATAAATATCAATTGTATATTGTAATTTAAGTTTTAAAAAATTACATTACATCAAAAGAAAAACTGTTTTCGCTTTTTTAATGAAACTATGAAAGTAATTTGAATGAAAAATAAACTATCTAGTACCTCCCCGTTATTCTTACAGGTGGTATGCCTGTTGGAGCTCCTTGTTGCTGTGACATATTGCTAATCATAGATGGAGGTGGACCTCTCTCAAGCTTTCTGTGTGGCTGATGTTCTAAGGTGTACCTTCTAGGTTGTGGTGATGGCCTTTCAAAATCTTGCCCAAACTGATTTTGTTGATGGTGCCTTCTGAAATTAGGATCATATTCAGAATAAGAAGTATCAAACTCAGGTTCCATACGTCTCTTCTGAAAACCAGAATTGTCATTATCATAATGACCTCTAGGTCCAAAGTCTTGATTATGAGGCATATGTTCCGGTGTTGGACGACCACCCCTGTGCTCATGATGAGGATTGTACATTTCAGAACCAGGTCTTGGGCCAAAAGGATTATCTGGCATCATACGTGGAGGCCCAAGAGGATTATGAGGAGGTCCTAAAGGTGTCCTTGATCCTAGAGGTGGACGTGGACCCATTGGAGTACGAGGTCCTACTCCAGGTGGAGGTGGTGGTCCAGTTCTTATCATACCTTGCACCGGTGGCATACCTTGAGGACGATTTGGTGGAGGATGATTTGGAGGAGGATGTTGTGTAATTCCTGGCATTGGAGCAGGGGGGGGATTATTTAAAATATTAGGTGGCGGTTGGTGCCTTGGAGGAGGAAACTGAGAATTAAAAGGTGGAGGAATTCCAGTTGGGGGTAAATTAGGAGGATACTGGTGAGGAAGTTCACCAAACTGTGGTGGCGGCTGACGCAATGGAGGTGGAGCAGTTGGCGTAACAGGAGGAGGAGGATGCTGGAACTGCATAGGACGTGGTGGATATATTTGAGGGGGAGGTTGTTGTATATTTGGATAATGCTGAGTGTCAGGAGCTACTGCTGTATAATATGGTGCAGCTGGCTGAGTTAAGGTAGCTGTTGGTGGAGGAACAGTAACAGAAAAAGAAGTTGCTGGCATCTGAGGAATATGTTGAGTTGCTTTCTGAGGTATCGGTTCAGGTGGTAAGAAAGAGGCACTCTGTGTATATGGTTGCTTAGTAGCAGATGTAATTCCTGACCTGAAAGCAGCATCAGTGACAGAAATTCTTTGCACTGGAGTTTCTGTATGCTTAGCAGTTTTATTAGGTACATCCACTGGTACTGGTGTTGATGGCGAAGATGCCTGTGTTTCAGACTCCTGATTATTGGCGGCAGGTTTTGGAGAACTGCTGGAAACAGTTGGTATAGTTTTACCTTCAACTCGAGTAATTTTTTCTGGAACTTCATTTTTAGGTTCTGACTGAGAAACTTTTCTTTTCAGTTCTCCAGGTTCCAGCCTTGGTATTGGTTGACCTACAGAAGTGTCAACTGCCTTTGGCTTTGTTTGGGCTGGTGATGTAGATGTTTCAATGGGAGATGGCTAAAAAGAAACATTTACAAATTAAGCTATAAAACTCAATTTTTTTATTTCATTTTTTAGGCTTCTAATAAATATATAAATAAAGAGATATAAAACTGCTTTCAGATAATCTCTTGGCTTTCTGATATTTAAAAGGAAGCAAAGCACACAAATTCAGAACGCTTAAGAACTACCAAACGTAAGATTAACATGCAGTGCATTAGATTAAGGTAATCTAATCAAAAAAAGAAAAAAGAAAAAGGGAAGAAAAATGCCAAAACTAAAAAATAATTTTTTCAAATATATTTATTCTTTATAACAATTTTAATAATCTTACATATCACTTTTCCTTTTAATAATCTGAATCAACAAAGAAAATATATATATATATACCAATTTTTCTTTTGCACCTAAAAACGTAACTATACAAAAAATACAAGCTATTTGAATGCATTTAAAATTCTATGCTTCATTTTAGAAAAGATAAATTTACAATTCTCTATATTAAAAAATATGACAATACTGTCTCATATTATTAAAAAAAAAATAGCAAAAGAGTCTTCAGTGGATAAAACATTGATGAAATTAACAAAATAGTGCAGCTTCTTTGTCTTTACAATTTACCTGAAGCTATTATTTACTAAAAGAAAAAATATTCAGCCTACAAATAGCATTTATTACACTGATCCCCATAATTATCTTTATCAATATAAAAAAGTTATTTTTCAAAATTTGTTATATAAAAAACTGAATGAATTTATTTTAAAGAATACACAGCATCACACCCAGCAAATATGAGGGGTGTTCAAATGAAAAGGTATGAAACATTGTAACAACCAAATCGGCTGTAATTTGAATATGCTGCTTTGAGATAATGTAGTGAGACATCTAGTGATGTGAATGTAGTGCCACATGGTTTAGCACATGCATGGGCACCCACACAAGACACAGGAGAGAAGCAGGCAGTTGTATGTTCCATCCAATTGACGTAACAGCGTGTGTGAGGACATCATGGTGTTCCCATTGCAGAATTTGATGACTGAAGAGCAGCGAGATATTATCAAATGTCTGACAGCAGAAGGGGCTAAACTGGCTGATACTCATCGCCATTGTAAGGGGCAGACTGTGCATCTGACAAATCAGTGAGAAAGTGGAATGTTGTGACTGTTTGAGTGATGACCCAAAACCAGGCCAGGCACACACACACACTAATCACACCACCGAACTTATCACAAAAGTGAATGACCTTATGGAACGTAATTGGCATACCTCAATGCAAATTTTAACAGTAATGTTAAGGATTAATATTGAAACAGTGTAAACAATTGTGCATGACAGGATGGGTTACCGGAAGGAGGAGACTGTGCGTCTGAGAAATCAGTGAGAAAGTGGAATGTTGTGACTGTTTGAATGATGACCCAAGACCAGGCCAGGCACACACACTAATCACACCACTGAACTTATCACAAAAGTGAATGACCTGATGGAAAGTAATCGGCATGCCTCAATGCAAATTTTAATAGTAATGGTGAGGGCCAACATTGAAACAGTGTGAAAAATTGTGCAAGACAGGATGGGTTACCGGAAGGTGTGTGCGCAGTGGGCTTCAAAGAAGCTTAGCGAACCACAAAAGGAACTGCATATGGGGCTAGCAGTGCAACAGCTGTTCCAGTACCATGAAGATTATCTGTCCTAGAGCAGATTGCTGCCAATGACAAGAGCTGGTTCCATCACTTCAAGCCGGAGACAAAGTGGAACAGTATGCAGTGGAAGCACGCGTTATCACTTCTCCCAAAAAAATTCAAAGCTGCGCCCTAAGTAGGCACAGTAATGTCTACCATCTTTTTTCCATGTCCGATACTCATCAAATTCCTTGAGCATGGAAAATACATTAACAATGTTGGGTATTGCGAGACACTTTGTAGCCTATGCACGATCATCAAAAGCAAATAGCCTGGGCTGCTCACAGAAGAAGTGATTCTGCTCCATGATAAATGTGCTTCGATATGTCTCCAAAATCACACAAAGTGTCATGGCCTCGGCTCGTGAAATAGTGGGTTAGTTGTGCTTAGGCCTATGATGATTACTTGTGAATAAAGAATTTGATTATACCCAGTGTCGTTTTAGAACTACCATTTGAACAGTCCACTTATAAAGTGAAAAATCAAATATTAATGATGTCACATAAAACTGTATTATGAAGCAAATAATACATTACGGTGAAATCTTAGGAAAAAGTTAATACAGGGTGATTTTCTCTCAGACTTTAAACTGTCAAATGATTTTAACTGCCAAACAGAAAATACAGCAAAAATTAGAACAGGGGGAAAATAGTAATTTAGAAAGACCATACAATATAACAAAATATTATTGTTTTGCCATCATAGTTACTGCAAAAGGTTAAAAAAAAGCACACTACAGGAAAGCAAAGATTGCCTTCAGCCTTTAAAGAAGTTATGTTTTAGTTCTGGTTTCATTGACAGATGGCGCCACTAGATTATTTTCTGTCCAGGCTTTCTTATCTATTCATTATATCCTATCGCGTTCATTTGCGCTTTTGCAGCTGAGGATGGTGGTTAGGTAAAACCATCGAAACTAGTCCTGTGAACATTTGAAAATATAGCGCTGATTTTTGTTGTTTGACTTCTGAATCACTAAGTTACACTTTAAGGAGTGCCACTACACTCCTTAAAGTGTAACTTAGTGACACTACTACTTAGTGACACTACTACTAACTTAGTGACCTACACTTAAAACTGAAGAAAGAACACTCCCTGCAGTCTGACTTGAAGAACACTGCTTTGAACAGAATTTCTGACAAATTTCTCATTGACAACAGGATATATATAGACAGATGTTTATGCTAAAAATAAAACCAAAAATATTAAGACCGATCTTTACAAGTAATTTCAATATCTGAACAGAATGAATATTGTTATCTCCCTAGCAAATCAAAAAACTACAATTGAGCTTATCATACTTTTTTTTTATATATTCTCAGAGACTATTCTTGGTTATAACTGCATTGAACATTAACATTGAAAATAATGCAAAAATTCCACAATCATCCAACATGTTTTTACCTCTTGCCTTCTTCTCTCTCACACTCTCTCTCTAAATATATATATCAAAAACTTAGATTAATAATTTAGAAGTAGATTGAACCATCCCAGGAAGATGCTAAAATTATATATATGATATGATATAATAAAAGTAAGGGAAAAGTCGGAACACTGTTGAAGCATAGTTATCCTATATTGAAGAGGAAGTATTCTGATTGCGTCATAAGCTAATGTGTTGATTTCATAAAGAAAACTTGGCAGTCCAGGCAATTTTAATTCTATTTTTATTTCCAATTGACATATGTGGCCACAGATCACTTCGCACCCTAGCCGTGCCTGTTCAAGAACATTTACATTATTGATATTATTGTAATAGGAAGCAGCATAGCGAAATTGCGTCTAAGCACAGCACAGACAGAAGCTGAAGTGCATAGTTATGCAAGATGGAAGCACGCAAAGAGAAAAGTTTTGGTTTACAATGATAGCTTCAGTTCCCAATTATTATGTCATCAGCACTTCGCAAGCCGTGCAAAAAAGAAAGAAAAGAGAAGATCTAGAAATGACGCAATGCAGAGAAGTTATTTCGATTTTTAGAATAGAGAGGGAGAATTAATATTTTACTGTTAGTTTAAAATTATAATTTTGATTTACATGTTTTTTATCTTACATATATAAACATACATACATATTTATCTTACAAACATATATGTGTATATATATATATATATATGAAACGAAGCTTAAAAAGAACTTTACATACAGAAAATAAATCTTAGCACATTTTAAATAGCTATGATACACTTATACACTTTGTCAAATCTGCAAAAATTCCTTCCCATTTTTACAATAGAATAGTATCGCATAAATTAAAAATTCTTAAATTACAATAGTTTCATAATAAAAATGTCTAAAAAATTATTTTGATAACCTTTTCATTTCAAAACTATCCACTTCTTAAGTTTATATTATATAACAGTAAATTTAACTTTAAGGGGTTTCTGTTTAAACAATAAAATTTAATGCTTCCTCAGAAAGTATTTGAATTCAAACTGTATTCTAGAAACCTATTTTTTTACAATATTTCCCCAAACAAAACAGGTAAGTAGGTACTTCTTGTGAAACACATTGTACACTTCATGAACACTTACATAAACATATGAAATATAACATAATGCATATCTCAGCTTGAACCTCAAGGGGAAAAAAATCTCATTACTTGACTCAGTGAATTCTTAAAATTATTTCAGGCGACTTCCATTACAAATGAGAAATAAAAAACTTTACATTCATCTTTCTCTCTTCCATCTTATCCATGGTAAAAACAAAATAAAATTTAACTTTTAATACATATGTTTAAAACAGATATACATACACCCATGAACAAAACAAACACACAAAAAAGTCTTGCTATCTGATTTCTCCAAGTTCCAGTTTAATAACACATTTTAATTCCAGTTTAAATATAAAATAATTTAAATTATTCTTAAATTACAACTTAGATTCAAGTTTAAGCTGACATAAACTTGTAACTTTGCAGTGTTAAACATGATCAAAAATTTAAACTATTTTTTTAATGAGAAACATTTACTCATATATACATAAGCATTTACTCAAACAAACACAAATAATATGCAAACTAAAATATATTAAAATAATGTCAGCTAGATAGGCAACACAACCATTTTTCCATAATGTATTTTTCATCCAATGAAAGCAGTAACATTTAAGTTCACAAGTTTTTCATAATAGAAAAAAGGTAAATGTAAACATATGATTTTCAAAAAAGCAACGTCACCAATCATGAAGTAATTTGTTAACATCTGCAGCAACTGAATAAGTCAATCAATATAAATGATGATAAAGTAACATGATCTGAGAGTTTTACTCAGCATATAATTCATTCCTTAAGTTATGAGAATACAGCTGGCAACTTTTTCCTTTAATTTGATAATAATCAAGTACAGGCAATAATAGTAAAATATTTAAAGTTAGAAGTATGCTTCATGGTCTAATAACAAAAAAAAAAAAAAAAAAAAAAAAAAGATAAAGTCATTATATGTAATAGCAATCTAGATTAGGATGTAATCAATATGTAATAGCATTCCAAGTTAGGATTATATACATTTATGCCTTATGTCCAATCATAATATCAAAATACACGTTGATCACAAAAAAAAAATTTGAACTTAACATTAATGGAACAAACACTTCAAAGTGAAAGCTGACTGAAACTACAGGTATTCATTTAAAATTTCTGGTGAGGAGTATCACAATTACTTTAGACGCATGTCAACCTGAAAAGCTTTGCATTCTTTCTTGATATTTTAACAGATCATTCAATAAAACTAAGGTAAATCACACAATTACAATAAAATGAATAAGGAAATGGTAATTTACAGCAAGGGTTTACAAAATGCATTGCTTTCCATGACTTTGGTAATCACTGAATTGAAAATTTTCAAATTTATGTGAATCACACATACATCCTAATAATGACTTCACATTCAATTCTTAGCAGCTCTATAATAAATTATCTGGCATTAATTAGTTGGATAATTAATAGATATTACAAAATTCTGAAAAGAAAACATTTCTGTGTTGAAATGATCTTAGTTTTACCAGTTAAATGCCATAAAGTAATTTCTCCCTGCTTTCCACATGCCCTCGTGGTGTAATGGTAGCACACTTGTGACTCATTCAAGAGGTTCAAGTTCCTGTGAGAGCATTGCTCATTCTGCATATCTCCTGCATTAAAAAAAAAAAAAAAAAAAAAAAAAAAAAAAAAAAAACTAAGACCAAAACCCTGGTGCCCAAATAGAAACGGTGGTGGTCAATAATTCATCACCACCAGGATTTGGCAACTGGGTCCCCGAGTCCCCAGTTGCTCTTTAATAGAGGAATTTATCCCTTCTTTCTGCATACCTTCATGGTGTAACGGAAGCACACTTGGTGCATATTCAAGAGGTCCAGGTTCAAGTTCCGGCAAGTGCATTGCTCATTTTTCATATCTCTTGCATCAAAAAAAACTAATGTCTCTACAATGCAAACATAAAACTTCATTTATTCAAAAATAGCTATATTCCAAATCCTCTCTATATAGACCATAAATTCAGTTTACACACAGAGATGTAATAATTTCATTTATTTCCAAGATAACTGAATCTATCTCTTCCTACTTCCTAAATATTTTACTGAAACTTTACCATTCACTACAACATACATCATTTAGCATAATACATTTCCCTTCAAAGAAAACTTCCCATGTCACAAGCATATCAGTTGGATTTGAAATTAGATTTCTACACTTTACTGAATGCATCACATACATTAGATATTGTGGAATCAACACTATCAATAGTTCAAGATTCTTACGAAAACCTATCACAGTATAAGCTTGGAGACAGTATAAGCTTAAGATATATATATATCACAGTATAAGTATAAATACTGAATACATGAAAATTCATAAAAGTGCAATTCATGGTAGAAAAGATAATGAATGGAAGAAATTGTTGGTCTAAAATTCTAAAAACAATCATCTTGTTATCCATTTGAATATCAAAAGCCAACATTTAAAATTATATAAGATTTGGGAGGGGGGATACATTCAGGAAAAAAAAAAGGCTTTAAATGAAAGTAAAATATCTTATCCGATTATGAAATCCCATGATCATGAAAATCAACAGATATGTCACCGAACTGCACCAATCATTCTGGAAGAAGTTTGAAAGAACAGATAGTTTAGTTAAATCATCAATAGATTATTTTACTTAGATCATCAACAAATGCAAGTTATGGATATAGTTGTACAAAACTTGAATCACTTATTATTTTATGTTTAATTGCTACTGTTTATTCGTTTCCGAATTAAGTCATATTAATGCATATATTATGCTCCATTAACTCATATATTTTTCTTGATGCCAAGATATTTCAACCAAAAATTCTTTGCTGTATGCTGCTGCATAGAAGATACAACCCAAATTTTAATCATTCTGACAAAATGGTAGGTAAAAAAGATACATAGTAGTCAGTTCTTTACAAAAACTAAACGAGATTATTGAGTATTAATCAGAGTTACTTAAAAACAAGATAAGATCTTATGATTGTGTTGTGATTTTATGCTTTTTTATTATTGCTGATAAATCACACTGTTTAGCAATAGCATCATGTATGTACTTTATAATGGCTTTATAAGTATTTTATTTGCTTAATTTTCCAGGAGAGAGAGGCAGGAAATTTCCTAAAAATCTAAAATATTCCAATTACTTGAGCTTTCTGATTAGTTGAATGCCAGACCCTCAGCCTTTATCTTTAAAAATTACTATTTTAAAACTAAGGACAAAATCTTTCAAGTGCAGTAATTTAAGTTATATTATATTGTAGGCATCTATCTGCCTAAAACTGCAGAAATTATAAAATTAAAAATATGAGTCAAATTAATATTATGAATATAAATTAACTGAAATATCCTGGCATCAAGGAAAATATATGCATTAATGGAGCATAAACATTAAATATGCATACATTTAATTAAAATGTTCCAAGCCAATATTTCAAAATCCTCCCCATTAGTTAAGATGAAATGCTGGAGAAATAAATCTATGTTTCGTTCCATATAACACTAAAACAAAATACAACAATAATCAGATGTAAAATTTTAAAATCTCTAATTATCAAGTTTGATTAAACACAACTATTGATGATGAAAACAACATATTTAAGTATGATTATGTTTA
This sequence comes from Stegodyphus dumicola, assembly GCF_044657685.1. Classification (NCBI taxonomy): domain Eukaryota; kingdom Metazoa; phylum Arthropoda; class Arachnida; order Araneae; family Eresidae; genus Stegodyphus; species Stegodyphus dumicola. The sequence goes on from NC_140776.1 coordinate 47,178,606, forward strand.
CAGTATGATCTCATGGAAGGAACAGTTTTCAATTTTACAGATTAATTGCAATACATTTTCATAAAATGATAATACCAAGACCAAAGCTTATAAAAAATAATTCAATTATTAGCATTGATCACATTAGATTCCAGAACTGCATGACGCACTCAGAAATAGAATAAAAAAAGCAAACTAAAATTATAGATTTTATGGAAGAAAGACTAAAGAAAATCACATTTATTTATGTGTATGCAGTACAAAGTCCGAGATCCGGACTTGTCAGGACTTCGGGAATTCTGGATTAGGGGTTATTCTGGATATTAGATCAGCAATTTAAATCTAGTGAGATGGCATGCAGAAATTATAAAATTAAAAATATGAAATCGTGATTTATGAAATAATGAGCATTTACGACCTCAAGAGTATCAGATATTTATTTGCTTACTTAATTAAACATTTCTTTCAATGTAAATGGTTCGAGTTGCTTTTTTCTAATACTTTCACTTTAATTCTATAAACAGACATAATTTCTTGTTCAATTACAAAGTTCCACTGTTCAAATCCTGTAACAGCTGTGTCGAGAATTCTGACTAACTTGTCAATTGAAATTTTTCTGTTTTCAATAACCTCTCTGTCACCTTTTTTGCTATGGGTAACGGTATTTTGGGGATAGAACAATATTAAAGATTTTGTCATCCATTGATTGATGACTGGGGTATTGTCATAACAATGAAAAATTTCCGATATACTATCTTCATACGATATACTGCTTCTCCACATTTCTTTACAAAATCCATTAATCAGAAAATTTAAACTTTGGTTTGCGGTATCCAAAAACATTCAAATTCGCGGCTATCGTCTTTATCAACCTCCCTATGAAATATAGTGTTTCGCCATAAATTATGCCAAGCACTTTTTAAAAGAGCTGGAAACATATCTTCCCAAGATCTTGCGATCTTGCACACAGCAGATTTTACGCTAAAATATTTCAAAAAATTCTTGAAGTCATGCTATTGTTCAAGAAATTTAACAATGATTTTAAAAGTGCTGCATTTCAACGTGTGCTTTATTCCGATATCCATAGGCTGAATGATGGACGTATAACTTGGAGGAAAAAATAATATGGATACATTATCTTTCACTAATACTTTAAGTGAAGTATGAGCCAAACAGTTGTCTACAATCAGGACAATTTTTGTGTCATCAGATAAACCAACCAAATTCAAATGTTGCTGAGCCTTGGGTGTAAAATGATTTTCAAGCTGATCATTTGTTAATGCTTGTGTCATCCATGCTCTTTTATTTGTACGATACATAACAGAGAAAATCAACACTCCTTTAAATGCTCGAAGTCGTGTATTTTTTCTGATTACAAAAAGTTTGCAGTTGTGCATTCGTTTAGCATAAGCACATGCTAAAATTGTTAGTCTCACTTTGGAATCTTTGACACCAGTTGGAGTCATTTCTCTAGAGATTGCCAAGGTATTTCGTGATACATATTGCCAGAAAAGACAAGTTTCATTAGCGTTGTAAATTTGTTCTAGAGATAATTTTTCACTAATAGTAATGAGTTCAATGAATTCATCTGCAATAGTTCAGCAGCTTCAGTATCAACTGAAACTTTTCTACCCGAAATTTTTAATTGTCTTATACAATGGATCTTTTTAAATTTTGTTGAATAAGTGCATTCAGATTTTATGTTTATTTCTTCATGAAATACTTTAGCTTGAGCCATTAGCACCGGGTCGTCAAAGGCATGCCCTCGCTGCGACACTGTCTGAGCCATTCAATCATAACTTTGTCATGATTGTCACTTTTAGCATAACGAACAAATTTTCTATTATTCATTGCAAGTGGGGTGTCGGAATACCCCAAAAATTCAAAAAGTTCCTTTTTTTTCTTATGTCATATACAGTTGATTTTCCACTGCCATACTCCTTGCATAATTTTGAGACTGATATAGTACCTATATCCATTTTTTTGCAGCAATTCACTTTTTGTTTAACGGACGCCGAAACATGCTTTCGCTTTGTAAATCTTGTTGCAGCTCCAGAATTAGAAACTCTTTTCGACTCAATTGAAAGTTCAAGCTTTAATTTTCATAAGATTGCTGTAATAATAACAGTTTGCAAAAAAATAATAAGCTGGATCAAATTAGAAGATTAAGGAACAGCACAATCTGCTACATTAACTAAAATTCCTTAGAATCAGTAAAGTATAATTTTAGCTGAGGTTAGCATCTGCTATACATTACTGGCTATGTATCATGAGATTGGAGATGAAAGACAAATTGTTCCACTTGTTGTAAATTTTGCCTTGCTTCTATCCTATACTGAGACAATTAACCCTGAATTATATTAGTTTAGTTATTTATTATACCTACATCTATTTCTTGCACATGCTTAAGACTAATTTGAGTCCTGAACAAACAAACATCCACATATACTTAAGGCTTATCAAAGGCCTGTGCTAGATATCACCTGATGCAGTCTTTGAGGGTCCTAAATTCTGCTACGAAGCCCCTCAAATTTTTGCAGCCCCCAAAGTTTAGATCCCAGTGCTTTCCCTAAATTATAAAATTTTGTCATCTGCTAATTTTGCCACTTGGTGCTTCTCTAAATTCCAAAAATTTTGTCTTCCCTAAATTCTGCCGTCATATGAGCTTTGACACCGGCTCTGAGCTTGTATGAATAACATATCAGTTATTCTTAATTCAAATATCACTAAATGTAATCTTTTGGTCTATGAGTTTCATTAACAAAATCTATTTTTAGCATATGGAAAGAAATTTTTGTCAAGTTTTTCCTCATCGACATTTCTTAGCTTGTTTAACTTAAATTTGCAATCATCGCCAACTGTAATGTCAGCATAAAAGGTTACCATACTTTTTGTTATTCAATTACTAATATAAAAAAAAAATGTTTAGGCATCACTGCATGAGTCATTACTCAAGTTGTCACGTGTTGATATGCAGTGATGAAAGCAAAATGTAATAAATAATGATTTGCCAGATTGGGAGGGATATTCAATACTAGTAGGTGTAAACAATGTCCCTATGTAGAATGTTTCGGTTTGATGTGTATGCCAAGCAGATCTGCAGCTACAGAGCAAAATTATTGATCTTGCAAATTTACGCTAAAATGATGGTTTCTTCAATAACAAGGTATCTTATTTAGTACCTACGTGAAATTAAGAGAGGAAAAATCAAATGCGCATATGTAAAGCATAGGGGGGGGAAAAGATTGTGGCTCTGCGGTCCAGATTTTAGATCATTTTGGATCTCAGACTTTGCGCTATATATCCAAAACATTTAGCAAGAGCAAAAATATTAACTCTTTTGTACCAAGATTAGTGTTATGTAACTTTATAAACTTCCCCATTTTAAATATATTTGTTTATGCAGTCAGCAATAAAATTTCAGTACTATATAAAAAGATTTTAATAGGCATTTTTAGAGTATAAATCAATTCTGAGTTTTGAATAATGTTGCTTAATACTGAAAGGTAATGTGTAGAGAAGAATTTTTAAAAAATATTTATTTTGGGGGATATTTCCTAGGAAGTACACAGAAAATATACACTCTTAGACAAAAAAAAAAAAAAAAAAACTACGCCCCACGACGCACCAAGAAGATATAAAGCAAATTGGACACAAATTGATATGCATACAGGTTTCGACGGAAAATGCAAAATTTTACATTTTGGCCAATGAATGAACGGTTGTCGCTACAGCGCATCTGATCTGCGTAACTGGCAGGATATTTAAGAGGAGAAATTACGAATCTAGGTCATAAATTCTTCACGAATTTCCTTTCATGTACTCTGGTAGACAGTAACTATGCTTTGCATACAAGTGCGTGAACGATATGCGCAGATGTCAGAATTTAAGAGAGGTCATGTAGTTGGCCTCAAAGAAGCCAGTTGGTCTTATTGGCGAATAGCTCGACATTTTAGCAGGAACGATGCCACTATTAGACGATGTTGGCAGGAATGGGTGAACCATGGCCTCACACAGCGTCAAGAAGGAAGTGGTAGGCCTACAGAAACGACAGAACGTGAAGACCGAGCAATCGTCAGAGCGGCACTCAGAGTCCAAGATGCATCATTATCATCGATTGTACATGCAACTAGTGCTTCAGTGACCGCAAGAACCATTCATAAGACGGCTCACAGAAACAGGGCTGAGGTCACGATGCCCCTTGCGCCGACTACCATTGACCTCTGTTCAACGTCAAGCCAGTTTACAGTGGTGTCGGGCTCATTCGTACTGGAATGTCACTGACCGGAGTAGAATAGTCTTCAGTGATGAGTCCCGCTTTGAAATGAGCCCCGATGACCAGCGAAGGCAAGTCTGGAGATGCCCCGGACAGCGGTGTGATACCAACCTGACTGTCTTCTGGCAGACAGGCCAACAATCAGGAGTGATGGTTTCGGGTGCCATTTCATTTCATAGAAGGACTCCTTTGGTTGACATCCGTCGCAAACTTACAGCACAGTGGTATGTCAGCAAAGTTCTAAAGCCCGTTGTGCTGCCCTTCATGTCACACAACCATGGGCTTACCTTTCAGCAAGATAATGCCCGCCTCCACACTGCACGTTTCTACTGCTTGTCTTAGTGCTTGCCGAACATTACCTTGGCCAGCAAGGTTGCCGGATCTCTGTCCTATTGAGCACGTTTAGAGCATTATGGGCAGGGCCCTCCAACCAGCTCAGGATGTTGACGATCTAACACACCAGTTGGAATGAATTTGGCACGATATCCCTCAGGAGAACATCTGCAGCCTCTTTCAATCAATGCCAAGCCGAATAACTGCTTGCATAAGGGCCAGAGATGGACAAACGCGTTACTGACTTTTTCACTTTGTGAAGCTCTATCACTTCAATAAATCATCCAATTTTTCTCAAACTGTAATCATTTGTTTTTCTGTACATGTACATCACTTCTACCAATTTTCGTCCCATTCGGATAATTCTTTCTTGTTGTGTTGTGTTTTTTGTCTAAGAGTGTATATAACTCATTCAGATCACATTAAACTATTCTAACAATTACTTTTTTGATTTTTAATATGAAATAGACAAACTTACAGACTAATTTCATCCTATATTAATTTTTAAACGAATGATTCAGCACAAAGGATTTGCAAAGCCCCATAAAAACAAGCATTTTTTACTTTAACATACCACAACTTATATTAAATGACAAATAAAAGTAATAATTATTCAATCAAAAGCTAATAAAAAATATAATGTGAAAGCAGATTTTAATGGTCACCTGAAACAGTTTGTTAAGATTTTTATGCTCTCATTTAGGTCACAGTCTACCAGTCTGTAAGTATAATTTTCATTGCTTCTTTACATTTATGCAACATACAGTTCAACAAAAAAAATCACAGTTTTTTTTTTTTTTTTAACTGCATAGCAGCATATGTTTAGAATTCCAGATGCACTGTTATGTGTTGACATATATTTTTATACATTTGTCAGCCTTTTCTCAGTTCATCATATCAGTTGCAATTTTCTTAGTAAGGTGGTTTGCACCCTCCCCCCTTTTTTACATTTTTTTATTAGTATTAACATTTCATGTGTTAGCTTTATTTATTAAATATCAGATTCTTCACTCCTATGCCACATAAAATTCTATTCAACAGCAAAATCACAAAATATTTAAAAATGGCATATCTTTAAAATTCTCAACAGAGTGCTGAAGGCTGTCATACATATGTCATGCATATATTCATATATAGTCATTACATTATTTCTCTTCTTTTTTAGCAGCTTGCGTGCACAACGACCTAAAATAGTTACCATAAAAAATCTGAAAGTATCCTACCTTTACTAAATGGAAGATAAAGTATTTTATTTCAGACAGCGTCAACACATTGCTTCCATACAGCCGAGTTTGTTAATTAAAACTGAAAGATAAATATCTTGCATTTCTCCGACTATCAACATTCTCGAGATAAAAATGTTTTACTTAAAACAGTGTTGCCCCTGCTCACTTTAAAAATGTTCAGTTTCTTAATCAAAAAAAGTTTTAAAAAATACGAAATAAATAAGAAAATAAATTCAAAATTCAGGCTTCCAAGTGCACATGTTCGGGTGGAGAACTATGTTATTCAAAATTTGATGGTTCTAGGTACCATCATTTTGTATGAGGAACATACATGCAGATTCTCCATTACTTAATTTCTTTAAAAATAATACACAGTAATAATATTTGGTGGGAACAATTTGAAAAAGTGATACATCGTTTATAGTGAACTAACAAAAAATCCCATTTCGAGACTAAAAGCCACTTTTAGGATCCAAGTTTAGACAATTAATTAATACCCAAAAGCCAGTTTGTTGAATTAGTCCATGATTTTCCCATCAAAGTCATCAAAGTCATTGTTTTCTGATAAAGGCTGCTTATTGCACTCTGGCATTTTTTTTCTTTTGAATCAGACAACTTTGTGTTTTTCAGATAACAACTGATATTACTGGTAGCACTTAAAAATATAAAATGGTTTGTAGAGACATTAGGTTATTTGGAAGCAGGAAAACCAAAATTCTGCAATGCCCTCACCAGGACTCGAACCTGGACCTCTCAAAGTGCGCCGAGTCTGCTAACCATTACACCACGAAGACATGCTGGAAGAAGGGAGAAAATACCTTAAATACTCCCCCTTTTAAAGGGCGACTGGGGATTAGGGAACACAATTGCAAAATCCTGGAGGTGAAAAATCATCACCCACCACCTTTTAATTTGGGTGTAACTGTAACAAAATTAAGTAATTTTGAAGCAGGAGATGTGAAAAATAAGTAATGCCCTCGCCGGGTCTCAAACCTGGACCTCTCGAATACGCACCGAGTGTGCTAACCATTAGACCTCGATGGCATGCCGGAAGTAGGGAGAAAATACCTTATACCATATTCCCATTGTACAAAGACATTCCCCCCTTCACTGAAATTCAAAAATCTTAACAATTAATTTAATGATGAACAGAAAATCTGGTAAACATAACTTTTCTCATATTTTCATAGCATTTAGATCCATGAAGTCACAGATTTTCTTTTAATCATAATAGCAGGTTTTTTTTTTTTTTTTTTAAGCTTTTCAAACAAAGCCAAGGAAGAAATTTTCAAACTTTGATAACTGAAAACAAACTTTAATTATTAAATAAAGTTTCCAAAAACATTAAATTTACAAACTCCTAATTATTCTAACTCTTCTTGAATGCTGAGAAGGAACCACACTCTTCCATTCATGCCCCATCCCACCACAATGAGACAGACAAATATTTATTTACCTTTTGAGCACTGAAATAAGTTAATTGGAAAAACATAATTCTCACATTACTATATTTTATATGCTACAGGAAAAAGTAAAAGAATATGATTAGCAATTCTTAAATTTTTTATAAATTATACTTTTCACAATGTTATATTTTTTTATTAATTGTATCAAAAATATATAATGGCCTAGCAATTAAATTAATTAATACTTTATTTTACCCATTACAGTTTCCTACAAATTAAAAATTTATTCTACATCCATTACACTAGCATATTTAGTAAAATCAAAAATTAGCAGAAGTAAAATCAAATACCATGGAAATCTAATTAACGTGTATCACTATATTTCCAAGCACTAGATTAGAAAATTCTGCTTTCTAGCTGAATTTCTTTAAAAAAAAACCAAATTAAAAAGTGAAAAATTACTTTAAACCTATTTTGTGTATATAACACATACAGCCACATGGATGAGGATCTGAAAACAACAGTCAAGACCTTACGATGTTAACTGAAAAATCTCACAACATTCATTAATTTGAGGATGTTCATTAAGATAATTAAAATTATGACTTTTGAATTACTCACAGGCTGGGATGATTTTCTTGTTAATTTTGTAGGTGGAGTAGCTGGAGGTGAATCCTGAGGAGTCTGAGGGACTGGTGTTGAATACAAATCCAAAACCTGATGACATATATCTAGAGAGGAGGGAGAATCAGATAAATTAGACTTGTGTGTTAATATAAATATATATAAATATGAAATAATAACAAAAAATAAAAATCCAAAAGATATGTTTGCTGACATAGAATGAGGGTATTATTTACATAAACAATAACCACATTCTAAGAACCACCAAACATGCAGTTGGAAATCAGAAAAGAAATCAAATGCAGAATAAAGGGAATAGCTGTTTACATCTAGGGCCAATATGTTTTAGTAAGCTATATATGTATGATAACAAAGATATGATGATAAAAACATTCGCATGCAGCAAACTGAACAAATAAATAAAGTTAAAAGCTCTAAACTGGTCGGGTGACTACCAACTGCAAATGAAATTACATATGCAATACACACAGAAAATTAACAGATAAATTAAAACTGTAAAACTAAAAGCAAGTCAATGTTGTAGTTCAGCAAAAAAGATTAGTCTTGCAAAAACTAATAGATGTGATTACTAAAAATAAAATTTCTATATAACAAGGAAGTAAATTACAAATTAAACTGAGCAAATTCTTGAAATCCATATAACCAAATCAGTTATTAAATTTTAAAAAATTGAAGCCTGAGTGTAAAAATCAAAATGTGGAAATGTAAAATATATATGAAATATGGAATTTGGATTTAACAAATATTCTCTATTCGTATAAAGCTAATATAAAATTAAAATTTAATTAAGAAATTTTAATTACAAAAATAAAATTTATTACTGTGGCGAACTAATTTATAATATTTAAATTCTAAGAGCATATGTAAATTAAGTGCATGTATCTAAAACCATGAAAAAATATATTATCCCAAAAAACTGCATAAGTGAATAATTGGTGAGCAGGGTAGATGATCCTCTTCTTAACTTACATGCTTCCTGAATGGATATAAATTAATGGATAGTAACTGTCCTGCCATGGTCAGTGGTTGGCTCATCTTTCTTTGTTTTTGCTTTTACAAATATTGGGAAAAGAATGATTTATGATGCTTCATTATTACACTACTTTTTATTTCAAAACTATCAATTCCTTTCTCCCAATTGATAATGTAAGATTTATGCATAGAAACTTTCACAGATAATTAGTGCAAGCAAAAAAACAACACTACTTGCTTCAGATAAACTTATACAGTGAGATAGCAGCACACATTTTCCTAACAATGCCCTTTTTCTTCCTTACTAGCAGAACAACAACATAATTTTAGGATCAAAACAAAAACAACAAAGTGTAACTACTTGTTTGTAAACTTAGTATAAATAATAAGAAATAAGAAATAAAAGTTTCTCTAGCGAGCATTAGAGATGCTATTAATCTCAACCCTCACATTTCCGTCAGTATCCTTTTCAAATAAAAGCATGTTGCCATGAAATGTTTCTGCCATATATTATTTTTAAAGAACTTAAAAAGCATATGTAAAAAAATACATGGCAACTCTTAACACTCCATCCAGAATTCTAAAGATATGCTGTTTTTAAATATTTTGCGATTTTGCTATTGAATTTTATATGGCATAAGTGTGAAGAAAGTAATGTTTAATAAACGAATTTAATAAGCTAATAATAAAAAGATTTAAAAAAAGTAAGTCATCCATCCTACTATGAAAACTGAATACTTATATAATGAACTGAAAAAAGATTTAAAAAATCAATGGCAACACTTGACTGCGATAGGAATTCTAAGGATTTACTGGTTTTAAACATTTTGTGATTATGCTGTTGAATTTTACACAGTATAAATGCAAAGAAAGTGGTATTTAACAATAAATTTTAAAAAGTTCTGCATGTCATCTTGTTAAGAAAATTGAACACGGATGCGATAAAATGGAAAAAAAACTGAAAAAAGTAGAACAATGTATGACAAGACTACCATTCTATTGGAAATTCTAAAAATATGTTGTTTTCAAAATTATTGCAATTTTACTTTTAACTTTTATGTGGTGTACGTTTGAAGAAAGCAACATTTAATAATAAAGAAGGAAAAAATAAGTTGTGTTAGCAGGGCAAGATTGGAGCAGACTGGATCCAAGAACAGATTGGTACTGGTGTTGCATTAAGATCTGAATCCTTTCAGATTTTTAGTCCAAAAAACCTATCATCTCAAAAAGTGAATTTACATCGATTCTGTAAATTAATGTTTCAATTTTCATTTGAGTCTCTAGCTATTCGGAAAAATGTAAGACAGCTATCATTCAAATTTAGACTGTCTGTTATTGATTAGCAAACTTAGTTATTCAAAAGTAATAGATGGGTTCTTAAGAATACTGTACTTTGAGTTTTAACCTAATTGATTTAAAGGAAAAGGCATTTAATTCCGGATACAAATAATTAAAAACATTATACATTTTTTATAGAATTATGTTAAGTATTTTTCCAATTTTCAAATGTACAGAAGATATACAACATTCCCATGCTAGCCTAAATGTGCATTAATCTAGCATCCTACAAAACATTTCACTATCCCATCTCAGCAATCTCTATTGATAATTTCTATTAAACTTTTTAAAAAATCCCTTCTGGGCAACCATTGAAATCTAAACTCCTTCAGACCTTTTTTTTTTTTTTTTTTCAGTACCAGAGGTATTACTAACCCTTTCAGGACGGGCGTCCCATATACGCATTCTCTAAGAACATCTCTTACATCCAGGCGTCCCATCCACGCATCAGTAAAGATCGCATTCAGAGGACGGGTGATGCATATACGCATTTTAAGGTGGAACATTTTTCTGAAGGCCACTAGACGGCATCCTGTGTCCATTACTTTTGAAATGAACACAGTTTTAGGTTCCTGACCTTGAGTTTGATATATTCTGCTTGACTTAGGTATTTTACTCATCAGCTGTTCGAGGGGGGGCAGAGGGAAAGCGTAAACAGAGTTGGGCTCTTTAAATTACTGTGTGCTAATGAAAACATTCTAGTATCTGATTTATATCCAATTCCTTTTTCTATTCTATTTTTTCCTTTACTATGTACGGTCTTTTAGGGTTACTGTGCGGAGTTTTTTTACGTTTTGCATTGCCTTCAGATATATTTCCATTCCTTCTTTTTTTATTTAGGAAAGCCTCACCTCCAGTCTATTATGACGGGAAGGTGCTATTTATCAGAGAAAGAATACCCTCGTATGGTTAGTGAACCATTTACTAACGCAAATGAGAATACTGATTCATTTTCTAAAGAGTTAAAAAGTGATACTTTTTCTAAGAGTTACAAAGTGATACTTCTCTGTGCTTTGAGATTTACCACACTCGTTTTCATTTTAAATTTTGTTACTTCTTACTGTAAATAGTCTTTATTGTGTTCTTTTTATTAATTTTAAACTTTATTGATGGATTTTATCAATTAAAACTTTGGAATAATTTGAATAGCGCTTCTGAAAATTATTTTAGAAGATAAGCAATTTTTTAAGTATATTTTCATGCAAAATAAAGAAAAAAATGATTTAAGGGCTAATTTTAACATATATAAAGAGCTCAAATAATAATCTAAAATGATACCAAAAATTACTATGCTAGAAGCGAAACTTTTTTTTTCTGATTTTTGTTATAAAATTAGGCTTAGGGATGCAAAACATCCGTCCTGTACGGTGACTGCCTTCAATTCTCTTCCGTCCCGCACGAGCGTCTTAAACAAAGGTGCGCCGTCGCAAAAAGGTTACTCTTAATTCGCACTTTCTCATCTGTGTCACTTTAGTGTCCATATCACTTTTCAAACATAAAGAAGTTGCTCCATGTATTATTTTTAAAGGCATAATATAGCAAATATAAAAAATGTATGGCAGTAGCACTCAATCATGTAACCTACATATGGTGTTTTTAAATATTTTGTGATTTTGCTGTTAAATTTTGTGATGTAAGTGCAAAAAAGAGATAATAAACAAAGTTTAAAAAAAAAGAGAGAGAGGATGGGAAATCATTTTACTAAGAAAATTGAGCATTGATACAATTATGAACTGAGAAAAGACTGAAAAGAAATAATGCCAACAATTGACATTTCAACAGAAATTACAAAGATATACTACTTTTAAATATTTTATGTTGTATAAGTGGGAAGGAAGCATGTGGAAGTGGGAAGAGAGCAAGAACAGATTTGTAAACTGTGAGCCCAGCAAGAGCATAAAAAACTTTAATAAACCCTTTGCTGTGATTTTAAAATCAAAATCTTTTCACTTTTTTTTCATTACTTTTTTCTTTCTTAATTCATTTAGTTCAGGAAGTATTCTTTGGTACAACTGCTTAAAAGGTTACTGTTCTTATTCTGATTTAGGGTTGAAACACAGATTGGAATTTACTTCTAATGCAATGATGCATTACATATTGTGGTCTGTATATTAGAAAACTGCTAGACACATACATTAAAAAGAAATGGAGAAGACAGAAATTGGTTGTAATCTTGAACACAGTGCTTTATTTTATTAGGATGCTCTTAAATACTTTATTAAGAGCACTAAATAAATTAGTAAACACAATTCATGAAAAAATATCTAATAAGTATTATAAAATTATTGCAATATGGCCTACTTTTTATATTTACTTAATTTATATTACTTATATTTTATTCTTTACTTAATATCTGTATTTAATTTTGTTTTACATCGATAAATGGTACATTAATAAACTTATCCACACAACAGTATGTATTATATCTATTACTTTTATTTTCATCATATTTAAAAGCTTTTCTTTCCTATTGGAATATTCTCAGTATAAAAGTGTGAGAAAATTGCAAAATAAAAATTATACTAAAAAACATAAAATATAGTATATGTATCATACTTATTAATTTTATTTTCCTCATACTTAAAGCTCTTCTCTCCTACTCAAACTTTCCTCCATATAAATGTGCAAGAAAATTACAAAATTGCACTAAAAAACACAAAATTTATAATATCTAATCAAATATTAATATGTTTCACATCAGAATCATATTATAAATAGTTCAATAACCTGAATCATGCATCATTAAATGAACTTAAATTAATCCAGCTCTGAAATGGCTATGTTACATATCATAAAAACAAAAAAACTCCTGATTTTCCACGAGAGCCTGCCAGTTTTTTATATTTCAAGGCTGGCAGCTATGTGATGGTATTTTGTTTAAGTTATAAGCTCATTATCCATATGTAGCAATATTTCTACCCTGAGTCTCGGAAGACACTACCACAGAGGGAAATCCAAGAAAATAAAAAGAGATAATGCACCTATGACTAAAAAAAAATCAAAATTTTTCATGTTATTTCAGTAAAAATTGAAAGCAACCCTTCTCAAAATGATGATGACTGGATTTTAACTTAAAAACAGCAAAGTTACCAAAAGCTATTATGAATGCAACTATAAGTTTCACATTAAAATAGGTTCCCCCTCTTCAGGAAAATCAGATGCAATAAATATAAGCCTACAGAACATCCCATCTAATCCTTTCTCCCAAAACGTTTTCCCTTATATTTATTTTTAAAATGTTTCACTCTTTCTCATTTAAAAAAAAAAAAAAAAAAAAAACTCTTTTAATTAACTTAGAAAATTTACAGCTCTGTAACACAGCACAAATTTATTTTTATATTATTACTAAATATAACAGAGCTTTTTCATTTTATTCTAAGAATATTGGTATTTTTGTATTAGCAAACACCTGCTGATCCACAATTTGGGAAATATATACAGGCTCTAAATCCATTTGATTCAACAGATTTTATTCTCTTTGCTTAATGCTTATGCTAAGAAAGGAAGGCAAGAAATGTTTTTTCTGCCTTCATTGAAAAGTGTCATTACTTATGTTTGAGAAAAGAACTAAATATGGAAGAATACAGATTATTGTGGTACTAAAACTTATTATAGGAGCTTTGTGTTTTAGTGCCTAAAGATAAGATCAAACTGACTTCCTGTGAAATGAATTAAAGAAATTCCTTTGTGTGTGCATTCATATTCTAGTGTTGTTGTCAAACTGATCTTTCGTGTTTTCCTTTCAATAAATTCATTTGCATGTCCATTATTATCAGTAGTGTTGTGTAACAGTTTGTCTGCAGTGTAAGAAAAAAGCAAACTGCTCTATTACAATGTTGAGAAAATTTATTTGTAGTGTATTAAGTGTGCTTCTAATAGACTAAAAAACTAAGGTCTAACTAAGCTAAGGACTTCTAAAACTAAGGTCAAACTGACTGTTCATAACCAGTTGTGCAAGGCTGATAATACTAGTTCATCTCAGCAAAGTGTACTCAAGATATATCTTTGTACTTTACTGCATTAAAAGTTTTCTGAATGTAATGAGAATAAACTTATGTTCTTTTTCTTCTACTGGTTGATTATTTTAACTTTTCCTCTCAAGAAAATTTCTCCCATAGCTGCATGAGTTATGCCATCACCCCAACATTGCTGCTGGACTTCTTTCTAAGAGTAATAACATCGGGTAAAAATTTTACAATGTCATTTACAAACACCAACCAAACTTCTGTAAGCTTCAAAGCAAACATGATACTATATTTCAACTGAAAAGCATCTCTTTTTAAATTTACATAACGAAGACTACTACAACAATAGAATATTATACGTTTTACATTTGAATGGCAACAAGAAAAATTATTATTTAAAAAGTTTATGTAACCAAGTTTGTTGTTCAGAAACTTATTTCATTAAATAGCACTACTAAAGGAATGAGATTTTGTTTAATCTAACTATGTTAAATTGGACTGCTTTACTCCATTTCTCAGCAAATCTAGTACACACATGATGCAAAATGACGGAAAACTTAAGATGAGCCTAACAAATCTTGTCACAAGAACTTTCTGTGGGAAAAAGATTATGAAAAAATGACACGATACAGATATGTGTTTGCTCTAATTGGTATGAAACGGTATGTTACAATTAAAAATAGAAGAGACAATCTAGATTCTCTTTTAGCCAAAAAAGAATATTATCCCTTCCCAGAAAATAAGTAAATAAAATTAAAACATCAGACTTTTACAGAATTCAAAACAAAAGTCAAGGATGGTATTATTGCCAGTGTATTTGATGAATGCCGAGTAATGTTCAACTACAAAGATAATCAGAATTTTATTTATAGCTCAGAAAAGATTAATTCCGATCCAAGAATTAAAAAGAATTTCATTTTATCCAGTCTTAAAAATAAAAATCAAGAAATTACTTACCTTCAAGCAGCTCTATGGATATTCCTTCAACAAACATATCCCACCAATGTGAATGCCTGGATGATCGTCCAACCCAATCAACAACCTCAAACTTGCTTAATTTTCCAGCAAGATACATTAAAGCGATAGCAATTACTTCTGGCTCCCACTGGAGACACAGAGTAGTGCATAAACTGGAGGAAAAAAAATACATTATGTAATACATAAGCATTAAACTTGATAAAGAAAAGTTGACAATAATAATAATTCTCCAAATACCTATCGTTAATAAATGTCCAAGCCATCTGAACCATATGTTGCAACTTCCCTTTGTCACCTTCAAAAAATATACAAAAATATTATATGACATAATAATGTTGCTTGAAAAGATTTATATACACATCATGGATTTAGTATACACTGCAACAAAATTATGCTCCACCATTACAAAAGACTATGAACTAGCAGAATAAGAAGGAAAAGAATGAAAGATTACCAAAAATCAAAAGGCAAATAATGCCTTTCATTTAATTTGATGATATGGACAAGGTCTGATTGATCCAGATATTAGAAAAAAACATTCCTTCCCTAATATTTTAAATAACTTTTCTTAATGAGTTTTAATATTTTAAATTTAAGAACCTTTCAGCTGAATTAATCCAATTTCCCTACTTGAAATTGTAGTTTACTTAAAACGTGGTCAGACCTGAGTTCAATAAATACCTTAAAAGATATAATGTTTTACAAACTAGATATACAAAAAATTACAAAACTGAATATTTTTTATTTACTTCACAGAGAGATGCAATTAAAGAATTAAAATAAAAAATACTACTCAAAAGCAGTCTTTAAAACAGTTAACAAATCACATGAAGTACAAAAATAGAAGACAAGACAGATGATAATATAAAATTATTATCCTCCATATTACATTCTCCAGAAAGGAAACAAACTATGCATTTAGAACTGGTAATAATTAACTACATCTTAACTCTGATTTGTTTCTGAATTTCTAAATTTTCTAGCTTTGAAACAGTTAAAATTTTTACATAAGGTCTGGATATTAATTAAAACTATTACATGTTTTAAATATACAAACGCATGCATAAAGAATATTTAAGAGTTTAAATGAAAAAAATTTTTAAATGATTTGTACTTAAAATAAAAATCATTATTTAAAAATTAAATTCAGTCATTTTAAACTGAATTATTTCATAAAAACATGAAACTTATAATTTTCATACACACAAGTAATGGGCACTTTAAAGCATCTAAAATAAACAATAATAGAAATATAATCAAGGAAGCTTACTAAATTTTTGTTAATCTTTGAATTATGGTAACTTGGTGATTTTTTGGCGAAAATTTGGCGACCAACCCTGCTACAGCAACCTGCTAGTTTTTGTTTGGACGCCATTTTGTTTTCGCGGAGTAAAGGCATGTTTTTTTTTTTTTTTTTTTTTTTTTTTTTTTTAGCTAAACATTTTTTTTCCAACAATCTGCTAGCCGAATTACGTTTATGCTAGAACTTTTATGGAACAAAAGTGATTAATCGTGATGAAGATGAGGTGCGAAATTGGGAGAAAGAACAGAATCGCAAACTGCTTGCCGCGTTTTTAAGAATTGCACATAAACAGTATCCATGTACATGTTGACCTATTTTCACTTAAAAAAACATCCCAGAATTGCACAAAAATGGCATTGCGCACACTCTTGACTTTATCCATGTATACTGCTAAAGTCCTAGGTAGTAACCTTTATCGCCTTACCAAAATGTCGCCAAACTACCAGTTACCATATTCCAAAGATTAGCCTAATTTTTTTAGCAAAAAGACAGTAACAATTTCATTGATCTTTTTATTATAATTTTAACATTATATATAGATGTCATTTGCACATTTTCTTCTTTCACAAAAACAAAAATGATGATATAAAGGCTACAGGTTGGTTAATCAATAATTTAAAAATAATTAAAATAGAATAAAAAAAAACAAAGATTCCAAAACTCAATATACTTTAAAAAAACTTTAAAGTGTGAAAATAACTTTATCGCATTCCACTTATTAATATCAACTTAACTTTTACATTATAAGTTATAGATAATCAGTTTTAGAAGCCTGATACTACACACCAGGTTGAAATTCACTTCCAAATTCTAGATATAATGACTACAAAAAGAAAGGTTACATGATACTTACTTAACTAGGAATTCTTCACTCAGTACAATTAATTATAAGAACTTTTAATTAGAGCAGGTATAGTTGAACAGACATCTAATCAGAAAAGACTTTTATCTATTTGTCCCAAAGAAAAAACTCCTCTAAATCTTCCTTTTAAAATTATTTATTGTATACTACGAGTTAAAGAAGTGTAATATGAATTACAAATAGAAAAATTAAACATCTCATTCAAGCGGTAAAGTCGCTGAACAGATGTAGTTCGACTTTAGATCAATTCCAGGCAAACAGCTGGTTTCACAAGCATTTTATGGTTTTTCGGTGTGTGTAACGTGAATGTAAGCTATGCTCCATTGGAAAATCTCCTGTAACGACATTCCTCCCCTTAGGCAGATAGCCCTTGCACGCTTTGCAATAATCAAATAAATCAAAATCTTATTCTCCACTATAAAATAGGAAGTTATTCAAAATTCAATGAAGCATTTTTAAATGCATAACAAATAAACAATGCAACTGATAACAAAATTTTTTACACTAAAATATATACTAATTCATTCGAGTTCCTATTTTTCCACATATTTCACAAATGATCAGAACACCTTAATCTATTTCTGTCTAAATGTATATATGCCAGCATATCATAGTCAACATGAGACCACATCTTTCTTCAATAGTCAACAGTAAAAGTTTAAAATGCCCTGAATGAAATATTTAATGCAGCTAACAATTGCCAATGGGGAAAATATGAGCAAGTTTTGCATGTCTAAAATAAAGCCAAACTACTACTCTGATCATTTTGGCCATTTGAATTAATAAAAATGATTTTTATTATTATTGTTTATTTACTTAAATGATAGATTATAAAGAGAAATTCAAAAAAATTAATGCATTCCTTATATTGAAAAATCATGGTATTAATTCAGACATATAAATTTAAAACTGCATTTTTTAAACAACAATGTTAGTTAACCCTCTTAGCATAATAAGTTTGTCCCTTAAATTTCAAAGTTCTCCAAAATGGCATGAAGTGGTAGTTTCTTGATTATAATTCCAAAATGACCATCTCACTTTGTACCTTGACAACCATTTCTTCCAATATACATCCGACCTGAAAACGGACTGATCAAGATCTGGCAGATATTTTCATGCATAATGAATGGGAAAGCCATTCTTTAATGTGGAATTTTACGCCCATAAGGAGACTAGGTCTCTTTCCAAGAAATTCTGGTGAAACTGTGAAATCCCCACCAAAAAATGCAAAATTTAAACCGTATGTAAAAAGACAATGAGCAATGTAGGCAGTATGAGACAATCCTGTTATCCACAAAATACAGTCATCCCTCACTACTTCAAGGTTCATTTATCACAGCCTCAGTACATCACGGATTGTTCAAAAAAATTCATCAAAAATTCAAAATTGAGGAATTATGGTGCGAAGGTTGCCCGCACGCCAGCAGAAGGCAGGGAGTGCCCACATAATTCAAAATCCACGGCTCTGATTGGATGGCTAGCATCCTGCCATTTGATATCCCTCCAGACTCAGGAATCTCGCAAGCTGATTGGCTTAGATGTTTCACTTACCTTCGCTCTCATACCCAGCGAAGACAAGTGCTCATTCAAATTAATGTTTGAGTGATGCTTAGTCTTGAGGTGTGCTAATTCTTGCTGTTCTCTTGTGTCTTTATGTGAAAAACAGTGCTTGTGATGTCCTTGAAAATGGCTCCTAAACGTCCTCAATCCTCTCGTGAATCCAAGAAGAAGAGAAAAATTATGACAGTGAATGAGAAAGTTAATTTACTGGACATGCTTAAGGCAGGCCATAGCTATGCATCTGTTGCATGCAATTACAGATTGAACGAATCGACGGTTTGCTATATAAAAAAAATCTGATGTGTATACCACATGACTTCCTTCTACGGAATATTAAATTATACTCATTTTTTCTTGCATTTCATTTAAACTTATTGGATTCAATTAAATCTACTTCGCCGACAACGCATAAAACACAATAGAATAAAGGCATTCTTTAAAATTCACTCTAGTATTTGTTTACCATAGCGACACTCCGGAGCTAGATTCAATTAGCAGTATTATATTTTGTTCATATTATAACTCAGAACGCACAAAATTAATATCATTTAAAAAATTATCTAATCGTTGCACTCTGGAGCTAGATTCAATTAGCAGTATTATATTTTGTTCATATTATAACTCAGAACGCACAAAATTTATATCATTTAAAAAATTATCTAATCGTTGCACTCTGGAGCTAGATTCAATTAGCAGTATTATGTTTTGTTCATATTATAACTCAGAACGCACAAAATTTATATCATTTAAAAAATTATCTAATCATTGCTACATGTTCTATTCAAATACTATAATAAAGCTAGAATGCTGTATAAAAGAAATTAAGCAAACAAAACAAAAAAGAAACAGTTTTTCACAGACGATTGAGTATTTCTCATTCAATTAATTCAGTTCTCACTTCGCGAGAAGGCAAAAATACATAAAAACTCAAAATATATATATTAAAAATTACGAAGTAAATCTTAAACACTTATTTCCTCGAAAAAATTCCAGAAAGGATTAAGCATGATTTAATTGGCAATAATAAATGAAGGTGTTATCTTTGGTGTTGCAAAGCTAAGTTTCTCTAGATTGGCAACAAATCCACTAGTCTGCTGTTTGAAATGTAAGCAATCAATGGCCGCCGTCACAAAAAAGGCTTAGCGGCACTTAAACAACTTTAAAATTGTTAATAATTCTAAAAATATTGCACACAGATTTACTAAAGGCATAAAAACCTTAACCGGAAGATAAAAACAACATAATTCAACCATTTTTAAAGCAAAAAATGTACAATTTACAAACATATAAGAGTAAAGAAACTGAGATCACTGAGCCTGGTAACAGAGTGGATATATATATAAATATATTTATAAACGTTTGGTGCGGTCGATTGCAACCAAAATACGAGGTGCACATCTACATGTTATAGCAGTCCTGTATACAAAATTTCAACGTTCCGAGGCTACTCGCTTTTGAGTTATGCGAGATACGTACATACGTTTGACAGACGCCACGAAAAATTCTCTTCAGAATTTATTTTAAAGCAGTTTTATAATTTTTTTGAAGGAAAAGAGTATTTTATTCTGTCCTTACGTACAGATATCACGCAAAAACATCGTTAAATTGCATTCGATAGCGGTCAAAATGGATATTTTCGTTGAAATATGCTGCCTGAAACTTTTCGCGATTACAATACTTCCTTTTTACTTCGTACAAGGAAGTAAAAAGATGAAGTGAATATCCATAAAACTGCCTCGATAACATTCTCCAAGGACACTAAGCGAGTTGTCACTTCTCGAAATAAGCGAATTGTGAAAATGGAGAATACCTTATCAGTGTGGATATCGGACTGTCGGGAAAAGAAGGTTAGTCTCGATACCAATATAACTTCAATTAAAGCCAACGCCCTGTATAATAGCCTCGTTCCTGAAGGAGAGTTGAACGAAGACAACGAAAATGAACTTCAGGCTAGTACCAATACCTCGAGGAATCCTACCTTACGAGAAAAATGTGGTTATGTTGCCAGCAAGGGCTGGTTCAAGAAATTCAAGAGGAGATTTAGCCTTCGCAGCAAAATCCTTTGTATGGGAAGGCCTCCTTAACAGACCAAGAGGTAGCTCTTCGTTATGTCAAGGAAGAGTTTCCGAAAATAATTGATGAGAGTGGTTATCTTCCAGAGCAGGTCTTTAACATGGATGAGACTGGACTCTTCTGGAAGAGGGATGCTGTCCCGGACGTTCCTTTATAAAGACAAATTGAAGAGGCCAGGGTTCATGGGCCCACAATGATCGAGTGACTCTCCTCATGTGTGGGAATGCTGCAGGCTTCATGCTCAAGCCCTGCTTAATTTAAAAGTCCCTGAATCCTCGAGCTTTGAAAAACAAAAGCAAGGCCTTGCTGCATGTCTGCTGGATGCCCAACAAAAAGGCATGGATAACAAAAGCCCTCACATTCGACTGGTTCGTAAACTGCTTTAGCCCGCAGGTAAAGCTGTACCTCACTGAAAAGGGGCTGCCCTTTAAGGTCATCCTCTTCATAGACAGTGCAGGAGGGCATGCAATCAGTCTCCATTATGATGAGGTCTAAGTGGAATTCCTGCCCCTCAAGACCACTTCCCTTATACAACTCATGGATCAGAGGGTCATTCGGGCCTTCAAGGCCCTCTACACGAGGTCCACAATGGAGAGCCTCATCTTCTCCATCGATAAAGACAACGTGGCCTTCAGCCTGAAGAACTATTGGGATACAACATTGCAACATGCCTGGTCAGCATTCAGAATGCTTTTAATGGGATGAAAGAGCAGACACTGATTGCAAGTTGGAGGAAATTGTGGCCAAAAAACGTCACCCATGGGTACAAGGAATTTACGTCTGACGAAGTTCACCACTCCGCCGTAGATAAGGCTGTGAGGCAGGCTCGGTTGGTAGCCACTGAAGGGCTCTCTGACATGACGACAGAAGAAGTGAACACACTGATCGAGTGCCACTCAAATCCAACAAGGAACTCGTCGAAATGACAAGATTGTCGAGTGAGGAAGAAAAGGAGGTAGCTGATGACGGTGATGACAATGAAGCTGAAGAATGTGGCCTTACCTTGGAAAACCTGCAAGAGCTCTGCAACAAAGGCCCGAAGAGATCAACGATAATATGGTCAGATATGTAGAATTCAGTAACCGTATTGACAGTGTAATGGCATTGTACAAGGGCATCTTTGCTCAGAAGAAAACACTAGAGTCACAACTCCTCATCAGGATGTTCCTTTGTGCAGCGAAAACATTCTGCAGAAGCTCCTCCTGCTGCCTCAACACTGCCTCATGCAGCTACCCCAGCTCTATCCGGAGCTGCCCGTGACGATCCAGTGCCCCTAGCACCTGACAATGAGGCGCCATCTGAGGAGCAGTAAAACTCTCATTAACCTGTGCAGTAAATCATCTTCATCTTCTTCGCCTCCATCATACTGCACAGGTGTTTCATCAACATTTATAAAGATCAAGCGAAGAGAGGTGAGTTACGTACCTTGTTATAAAAGAAAAGTTATTATAAGAATAAAAAAGCTCTAAAAACATATTTCCAGTATATATACTTTAGTTACATATACATATGTTACACATGTATCATATTTATATTATTAATACATTATTTTATATATGTTATTTATACTATTCATATTTTATTTACATGTTTGAAACTATTCTTTAATGTTCTAATGATAACATATGCACTTATATGGTGTCATATACACTTATTCATATTATACATACACAAAAAATGTACGTATGTTAAAAATGAGAGGGTGACACTACTTCGTGGTTTTGCACTTATCACGGCCGGTTCTGGTCCCTATTTATTAACCGCGATAACTGACGGATGACTGTATATAGAAAATCTCAATATACAGGAAGGTAAATGAAATACCTTTTAAGCATTTAGCATATTTTAAAAGATGGCCATAAGGGTGGTCAACTTGTAGATCAAATTTGATGGTTTGAAGAAGTATCCTTTCCAGGGTCATCACTTCTTCCTAGAAATATAAGACAAGAAAGAAATATGTAAGTATACCAAAAAAAAAAATACAGGAACTAAGCTAGAAAAACAAATATAAAAGTTAAATTAACGAAATTAAAATTATTTCCAAAGAATAAAAATTTAAAGATTTTGTCATGCATCAAAAGGAAGAAAAAAAGATAAATAATAACACAGTATCAGAGAAACTCTTAACATGGCTAATATACTGCCTAACACATAGCTAATATACTGCTTAACTCAATTTTTTATATTTTATATGTAATTACATTTGAAAATTTTGTTCAAGATTGCAGCTTCTTAATTTTGACTATAACATTCATTTCCTCGTTGTTTATCCATCTATTTCTCAAGTCAAAAAAGTATATCTACACATGATTTTTAAAATTCCATATATTGTTAAAAAGTAATTGCAAAATTTTACAAAGAAATTTTTAAATATAAAGATAAATAAATATATACCAGTCTTTTCAGAATGTATTAAAAATGTGATCAGTAGTTTTTAAATTAAAATACTGAATGATTCAGAAATGAAAAAATAATTTGAATTTGGCAAATGAAAAAAAAAAATTATTTATTTCACATGTTGCATTTTTTCAGAAATGAAAGTAGTTTTTTGTTTAAAATAAAAACTGAAAGATAAAGACTATAAAAAAATATGATCATACACTCTATGTTAATAAGCAAATCCAATTTTTGTTTCAAACTTCTCCTGAAGCACTTAAAAGTAGAAAACAAATATGCCATTCAGTTGTGCAGGATACAGCATTTGCTTTGCAAGTATTGTATTTACCATACTTAATACGCTCGCAATCCATATTAAATAATTAATTTTAAATTCCCTTCACACTTTTTTGATACACTGAAACATAATTTTAATAACAGACAAAAGGGTTTATTATGATATGAAAAACAAGTATAATTAACAGATTACAAATGACATTTTCTAAGTAATGTAAGCCTGATTTTGAAAGTTTTGAACTAACGAAAAGAATCAATTATGTAGAGAACTTTTGGAATATAATGGAAAAAATGCATCCGTCCAACTTAAAAAATAAACAATAAAAAGTAGCAGAAAATTGTGCTAGTAAATTCAACAGAAATAAAAATGAAATAAACTTGGCAATCTTATGGTTCAAATAATGGTAACGTGATTCATGAAATCTTTTATAACTTTCTACAAATTTAGAAAACATGAGACATTGTTTACAGTTATTCCATGGTTAAGCAGCACTCAATTATATACACAAAAAATGCAATAGGAACAAGGTGCTAACACATATGCATTCTATAACGTTTCTACATCATATATGTTTTATTAAGTTTAAATTTGAAAATAAGAGTGTCACTCAAAATGCCAAACTCAAATGAACATTTTTCCGACTGTCTGACCATCATGTACCTCCTGATGAGTTAAACTAAACCAATCTGCTTTCATCTGAGTTGAACTAGCTAACATGACATAAAAGAGTGCAGATAATCCATAAGGATATTTAATCTCACCCTGACAAGATGATTTTGAATGTTAACACCTTAAAAAATGGGATGTGGAAGTTATATTTCTATCTCCTATTCAGTTGGCACTCAAACAGGAATATTAACTCATTTACAACACTACTTCCGGAGAACTACTTATGTTAACATTAAAATAAGGGACTACTTCTTCAGTCAGCTAGGAACAGTTTTAAAAGTTATCAGACAAAGAGCTTTGCTAACAGTATCTGAAATGTTTCACTGCCAATGGAAGAACAACACTGGACAAAATTTTAGCCTAGATCCCTCTTTTTTTTTTTTTTTTTTTTTTTTTTTTTTTATGGAAGCATTACACACCATGCCAATAAATAAGCTACGGTTTTCATTAAGTCAAAACACAGATAGCTTCAACAATCTAAAATCTGCAAATATAATAAGGTCCTAAAAGCATACACGTTGCAAATACAGCAATCACACCTTAAAAACATCTTCTGTTGATTGTCTTCACTTACAGCCTCTGTCTGTCTGAAAAAAATTACAGCCTCAACTCAAGGCATCAAAATACCACTTCCAGTCATCATCCATGTTTGTAACATTCATTGCTTTAATAACAGAACCAAGCTGGTAACTTGCAGTGAAATAAAAATGGGCTATCACCTAATTCAAAAACAAAATACACACAAAGCAATTAATCACGGCAATATTTGTATACTTCCCATACATTCTCACAAGAAGCAAAAGTACTGTTTATTTCATTGTGAAGAATTAAATAACAAATTAAAAAATACATCATAATGAAGAATAATGAGTGATTAAATTTGTATGATTATTAAAAATAATTTCTTTTCATAATATGCTAAACCCATCCCAAAAGACTGTTGGTGAAACTAACTTGACTGATAAAGTTGGTGAAACTAACTTGACTGATTAACATTTTATTTCCGACTGAAACAACACATTAAACTAATGCCAATTTTGCAATTCTCAGTTTAGATGCAAATGAAAGAATTTCAGCTATTACAAATGCAATCAAAAACTAAAACTAGATTCAAAATTATAATTAAATATTGGAACTTAGGTACTCTTTATATGTCAAAACTTAATGTTTCAGAGCATGACTTTAAATTTCTTGCTAACATCATTTAATGAAAGAATTGAAACAAATCTTTAAGTTTTACAAAAAGAAAGCAACTAAAAATCTTCTCTCGGATAATTCACACATCTTAAAAACATTTACCTTAGGATCATCTCCAAACTGTAAGAACTGAGAATCGCCAAGGAATGTCCTAGCTATTCTTATAATATCTTTACATTTCTTTGGAGTCTCTTCAACTTTACCAGCAAGAAATAAACAACAACAAGCAGTTACCTAAAAAAACAGACATACAGAGCCAAATAAAAAAACAAAAACTAGATTTAAAATTTGAACTCCAGAAACTGAAAATATGGTAATATTCGGTTTCGAGGGCCGTAAAAAAATTGCAGCGAAATGTATGCACGAAAGCGCCAAATCTAGCAAACACTCACATTTAACAGAGTGCCAAATCTCGCGTACACGCTGATTTCAGACTGCGTAAGTTTATATAGTTCTATATTTCTTAAGATGCCACTGAAACACTAGTTTAATTTTTAATTCCTTTTTTGATATCCTATGGATTTAACAATTTGGAAATTGCTTATGATGAAAAATCTGCGATAGAATTTGTAATATTGTAATATTGCGATAGAATTTGTATAAATGGGTAAAGTGCAGAATCACCCACTGCTTGACGCGTTTTTAAGAATTGCACATACTTGGTATCCATGTACACATCGACTTATTTTCACTTAAAAAAAATCCCAGAATTGCACAAAAATGGCACTGCGCACACCCTTGACTTTATCTATGTACATATCGACCTATTATCACTTAAAAAGTAAAAGAAAATTGACAAAATTCCAATTGTTTTTACCCTTGTAAAAAGTGGCAAAGAAATAAGCGGGCGATTCTGCACTTTACCGAAAATGTTTTCAAAGAAAAGGCATCATTCATTATAGAAAATTATGTTTGAACAACCAACGAGATGACATTATGCTTTAGCAATAACTCGGTAGCGAAATATTATATGAAATTAACCTATTATCTAAATTAAAACATCAATATTTAGATAGTTATTTACTATTATACTTCCTTTCTTGCGTTAGGGTTGCCACAATTGCTTTTGGCAGCACTGGCATCAACAATAGTTTGGCGATTTTTTATGGCTCTCGAAACCGAATAGTACCGAAAATACTTTTGAAAGCAAATTTTAAAAAGTTCTTTTGGCTGCTACTGTATTGCAAACATATATATTCAGAGGAAAGAAGGGAAAAATAATTTAAACTTTATTCACATATGATAAGTATTAAAGACATTAATAAACTTATGAGTTACATATCACTTCAAGAAAAAAGCAATACAATCTTTCTTCACCAACTAAATATGATTTATACATCATATTCAGTTCGTAAAGAAAGACTGTTTTCAAATAATCCTTTGTTTACATATTTTGCACGGATATCGGCCTAGACAAATTAAAACAAACTTCTATAAAATCAACAAATCTACCTTCAATTTAAATAAAAAAACGAGGTTAGAGTTGACTTTAGGACACTCTTTGTATTATCGCGAAGTTGCTGTTTCATTTATTGCCAAGTTGTTGTTTCATTTATGGTAGTCTGAGTAGTTGAATGTTATGGAAACCCTATTATGAGGTAATCATTGTGGTAAATTCATAAGAGCTTGTGGTTGTGTTGGTTAAGAAGTACATGGCTTGTTTCGTGGCTTAGACAGTAAAATGGCCGAATGTGGTAAGATTAATTTGAAGTTTCTGTATGATTTGAAAGAAAGGGGAATAGAGCATTACTTGACTGGTGTGTAAATGAAGGTTTACTTAGTAGCCATTATTAGGTGTACTGTTTGCAGGAAGGAAATGTGTAATGGTCGAACGTTCTTATGAAGGATATTTTTAACTCTTATTTTGTGAATTTATGTGGCAATGCCAGTATACAGATTTTAGTTCAGATAAGTTTAGGAAGTTTTTGGATGGAAGTTAAGGAATTTTCTTTGACTGAAGAAGTGTGAATTCGTAAATAATGTAAGTGAATATTTCCTTTGTGTAGTGCAAAGATGAATTTCCTTTTTCATGTTATTTCAGTGTTTGATTTAAAATATAGTTTATTGAGATTATATATATTTTTTGTTGGTTACTCCTTTGACTTTTGAAGTGCATATAGTTCGATGTGTATATGGAGAAACTCAAGGGAATGTGCAAAGCCTAGTTTGTGCAATTAATACCATTTTTGTGCAACTCTGAAATGTTTTTTTTAAGTGAAAATAAGTCAATGTGTACATGGATACCAAGTTTGTGCAATTATCTTTTTATTTTGGCTTTGTGTAACAAAGATTTAGCCTAGTCCGTACAATTCTCTGATTTTTTTTACATGAAAATAGATCGATGTGTACATAGATAAAGTCAAGGGAGTTGGCAATGCCATTTTTGTGCAATTGTGGGATTTTTAAAGCGAAAATAGGTCGATGTGCACATGGATACCGAGTTTGTGCAATTCTTTGTCTTGTTATTTTGGCTTGCGTAGTGGTGATTTTTGCGCTAAAAATCGCATTTATGACACTGTATTTTGAACAAATTCCACAAAGGCACAAATGTTACAAAAGCATGTCAAAATTTAGTGAAAGTTTTGGGTGGAGATGCAGCTTTGGATAAAAGATGTTATGATATGGTTTGAAAAATTTGAAGCAGGAGATTTTGACCTTAAGGATAAACCACACTTTGGGCGGCTGTCTTTAATGGATAATGACGTTGTAAGAAGATCCTTTTTTGACATCACTAGATTACAGAAAAGCTTAATTCAGCTCAACAAACCATTTTAACCATATTCGAAAACTAGGTTTGGTCTATATAAATATTCCAATTGGGTGCCTCATGAGTTGAATGAGAAAAATTTGCATGATCCAGTAGTCATATGCACATCTCATATTGCTTGGAACAAAAATTAACACTTTTTGGACCGAATGATAACTGGGAAAGAAAAGCCGATTCTCTATGAAAACACTGTTAGGAAAACAGCATACTGTGAGTCTGAACAACCTGCCCCCTCTACCACTAAACCAATTTTGAGACCGAATAAGAGAATGCTGCATATATGATGGAACATACAAAGACCAATACATTAGGAACTTTTGAAACTTAAGAAAAACTCAGAGTGACACCATTGGCAAATAGACGACTTAAACACAGCAATCAAAGAATAGAGGTCGATGCTATTCAGTAGGAAGTAGTATTCTATTCAATAATATACTACATCATGATAATGACAGACCATATGCTGCTGGTTTGGTGATTCAGAGAACTGAATAGCTAGGTTGAGAAATTCTGCCACATCCACCATACTTTCCAGACCTAGCACCCTCTTATTATCATTTGTCTCTCTTTTAGCAAATTTTTTTGAAAGGAAAAAATTCAAAACTGAAATAGATGTCAGCCAAACACTATTTGAGTTCTTCACCCCTAAAGACAAAACTTTTTTTCAAAAATGGTTTCTACAAATTCTCATCAAATTGGGCAAAAGATCATATATAATGACGGAAATTACATTGTAAAATAATTATTATTAAAGTAATGAAAATTTTATTATTTTCTTTCACTTCCCAAATGGACAGGATTTTCCAGTAGACTACATATATATAAACAAATACATTTTATTAAAATATGAAACAAATAAATATTTATTAAAATATTTGAAGAAAAAGGGCTACTTACATATCTAGGAAATGTCTTGAAGGAATGAAACATATAAAACCTATGAAAATATACAACACCAGTAGCCATAGTATCATACCGTCTAAATGCATGGTTAAGAAAAATTACTCAGATATGAAATCAAAGAAAAATATTTGCATTCAAAAAAATACTTTTACAATTTAAGATATCACATATTTCCTAAGATTTTAAAAATCTCTAGCAAATCAAATTTCATAGCCATTAAATTTACATTTCAAACACCAAGAAATACAGAATAAAAAGGAAACTTTCTCCAGCAGTTAAGAAACAATTTATCTGTAACTGTTAAATACTGTGCATATAAATTCAAAGACTCAAAAAATTATGATTCCAGTATATCAAAAGATCTTGTACACGTCATAATATTATCATTTATTATAAAAGTAATATGTTCTATATATAAATTCAAATTAAAGCAATTAAAAGTAAATTAAAAAGCCTATATATTATTATGAATAATTGATTTATATATATATATATAATTACAGAACAATTCTTTTGAAAATAAAATATAAACATGCGTAGTATTTTTGCGCATTAAGCTGTAGAAAAATTATCATTAAAGATATAAAGTAAGAAATTTATTAATTATGAATTTAAATTTCCAGTCTTTGTGAAATATTAGTTCTAAATTTCTTACTTCATGTCTTCAATCATATATCAAAGACTGAATTAAACTGGTAGAATGCAAACGGCCAGCCGATAGCTGACATTGTAAATTGTACAAAAAGGGTCGGTCTTGCATCTAACAATTGAAAGTCAAGTATTGGCCCCCTTTTGTACCTCCTGGTCTCTCTTTGGAGTGCCTCCGCTATGATACACTCTACCTTCCTCACCATTATGGCATCTTTACATCATGACAACTGCAAAATAGCATGTAAAAGTTCATGCTAGTCTTGGAATACAGCAGGAATTGAAGTTGGAGACCCAATGGCATTTTTTACTGTGGATTGTACACGAATCACGAAATTAAGGATATGCACTTTGTGTAGAGCGTTGTGGACGAAAATGTGATTAAGGCACAGAGACTTTATCAGGAATGGTTTTCGATGTGGCAGACCCCAGATCTGAAAACATGGGAGCGTTTGCATCACCGGCTGTGTGAAATGGGATCCTTCTCCGTAGCCAAGCAAGTCACAGGGAGTGAAAGGAGTGTCAGGATACAATAGCTTTCAGAGAATATTCTGCGTAGGGTGGAAGATCAACCAGGATGTAGCACACAAGGGGTTTCACATGTCTGTAATGACGGTTTGTGAGTGTTACAAGCGGAACAAACGCACTCCTATCACACGAAAGTACAAGCCTTGTCACCGGTGGACTAACAGTCAAATGTAGATTGCACACATTGGTACCTCCACTGGAATGCAGATCAGCCACATTTCGGTGCACATGCTCTATTCATGGACAAGTGCACTTTCACCCACGAGGGCGCTTTTAATATTCACAACTCACATACGTGGGCATCTACCAACCGCATGCCACATGTCCTCATTCATTCCAGTGGCAGTTCTCCGTAAACGTTTGGGCAGGAATCCTCCATGACCACTTTGTTAGTCCATACCTCCTGCTACACCATCTGGACAGCAAATCGTATCACATATTCCACGAGAGGAATCCGACTCCAGCTCCCATCAGGTCAAGAATGTGGTTCCAGCACGATAGTTCACCTGCACACTTCAGCTTGGATTCGTCGAACACTTTAGATACAAAGTTCCCAGGGCGATGGATAGATCAAGGTGGTCCCATAGCTTGGCCACGAACATCAGCAAATCTCTTGTATTTGGACTTTTTCCTGTAGGGCCGTATGAAAAGCCATTGTTGCCGGCGATACTCAGAAAGTGCCTGGTGTTTTCCCAAATATGTCAGTTCCTATTCTGCAGGTGTGAAGCCTGCATTACGGCTGGCGGAAGGTCTTTCGAGGATGTACATTAGTTACATTCCTGTTCATAATTTTTTTTTTTTTTTTTAAGTATCTCCTGTCATTCTTATGTTAATTCTTTAAATGTGACAGTAGAAACCTACCTTTTAACTTCTCACCGCTTGCATTCCAACCATACATTCTATGATGAATATTGCTCATATAGCTGTGTTCTATCACCCCATAAAGTTTTTCCTACCTTTTTATATTCACCCTGTATATATTACTTCTTTGTATGCAAAACAGAGATATATTAGCGAGGAATTTATTTTCACTTTTCTGAAATACTACCTAATCATCTATGTTTTTTTATAAATAAACTAAAAAAAAAACTACACTCAGTAGCACAACAGCCCAGGTGGCCATGGGCTGTAGTGCCCTTTTTCTGCTTTCTTGATCTTTGGGCCCCGAAGTGCATTAGAATATGCCCTGGGCAAATGGTCAGCTTGTCCCAGTCTCCAAGCGAACTTGGTACTCATTTTATCGACCCACTTAAGGGATGAAAGGCTGAATCAACCTGATGTGCTAGCCACTTCGTAACCAGGCTTATGTTTTGTTAGAGTGATTATATTAGTTACTTCATTATTGTAAAGCATATTTAAGTTAACAGCCTTAGACAATTTCATAAAACATTTTATGAGGAGACTGTTATTTATATTATATACAAAAAATATTTTAAAGACATCCATGCAATGAAATGATTATGCAAAGGGATTCCAATAAATAAAGCTACCAACATTCAGAAGTTTTCATTTATTAAGACAATGAAGGATTGATAATTTAATGCCTTCCACAATCTTCGGGCACAAAATATCAACATAACATACTATAATGTTTTACATCACAGAGGTAATCTGATTCACATGATTATTCTACGAAAGTGATTCCCTAAGTATAATTAGTATTTTATTAACTTGTTGGACTCATATTCTGCATAAATACTCCGCATTGTACCAAACATTGTTTTTTAAAGTACAGTCAAATACCGAAAATCCGCCGACCTGAAATTCACATTGCCTCTCAAAATATAAACATTCAGTTTATAGGTTCCAGAAACCGCAACATTGAGAACGAAATATCTTAGAAAAAATACTTACCGAATAATGACTTCATAATTACCGAATAATAATGAGTCATAACGGAAATACCAAATTATTGACATCATGATAAAAGTTATTTGCCCTCTAATCTGCAACGAGGTAAAAAAGCAGACGATTCACACTTCTTTCAAGTTCACGATTCATGTTGTATTTTCTGAGATTTGTTATTTCAAGAGATTATTTAGTGCTGCCTTATTTTTTTTAACCGGATATTTTGTGGATAAATTAAGAATATTTTAAATTTCAGCCCTTTTTAATACAATTACAGATAAGAAATGCAATCATGATTTTACTGCTTGCAACGTTGAAAAACGTAAACACGTTGCATTGCCGGTAATGCAAAAAGTGCAAATTCTGCAAAAGATGGAGGCAGGTGCTACTCCTTGTTTTATAGCAGAATCTTATGAAACTGCGACACGATTGTATATGATATACGGAAAAATAAAGAAAAGCTGTTGAAATTTTACAGCAACAGTGATTCTAACACCGGAATTCGAAAACAGAAATCTTTGCATGAGGCGAATTTGGCAAATTTTTTAAACGATGCAGTGTACATATAATACAATGAATAATATAATCAATTTATATATGTAATAATAATTTAAGGCATATAATATGTTATTGCAATAACGTATATAATAATTTAATCAAATGTACAGTCAAAAGTCTTTAATCTGGACGTCAGGACTTCGGCGATTCCGGATTATAGATCATCAGTTTAAATCTGGTAAGATGGCATGCAGAAATTATAAAATTAAAAATAGGAAACCGTAATTTATAAAATAATGAGCAATTATGATCTAAAGGGTATCAAAATTTACAAAAAAAAGAAGCTTAATATTTATTTGTTTACTTTACTAAACATTTCTTTCAACGCGCGCATGCGTAAAGCATACCTTACGCATAGCCGAAATTAGATAATTGCAACCAGAAAACTATTTGATTTGTATTCGCGATATTTATAATGACGAGGAATTTGATTTAAATCATATCAAAGACGGAGTACATCGAGATTAAATACTACATTTAGTAAGGAATTATAAGCCAAATAAAATAAAAACATCTGCCCTGAAGATAACAATAGTGCTAACAGATCAACTTCCAGTTCATTGCGCTCCGCCGCGACGTCCCCCCCCCCCGCGCAGAGCAGCGTGAAATTGATAAACAGATTTCGGAACGGTTAGATAAACAAAGGATATGCCTTTATCCATTTTTGTAGCAATTCGTTTTTTGTTTGATGGACATTGAAACATAATTTTGTTTTCTAGATCCTTTGGGAGCTCCAGCATCGGAAATTCTATTTGACATAATCAAAAGTTCAAGCTTACTTTTATACAATTGCTCTTACAGTCTGCAAAGAATAATAAGCCGGATCCAATTCGAAGATTAAGGAACAACGCAATCATCAACATTAACTGAAATAGATAATTAGATAATTTTAGCGCTTATATCGTCTGTTATACATTAAACGCGCACGCGAAAACATATTCTGCGCTTGCGCAGACGCATATGCGCAGTCGTAAATGTCTTGCGCGCACGCGTAAACGCCTATGCGCATGCGTCAACGCAGCGTATGCGCAGAAAGATTTTAGCTTTGATGGCCGGATTATAGATCATTCCGGATTATGGGTGTCCGAATTAACGACTTTTGACTGTATCTAATATGCCTTTTTTATTTTGCACTTTTAGTCTGAATATTACGATTTATCTTTTCTGTCCTGAAACTCACAAAATCCTAAAATCCGCAAAACCTCTGGTCCCAAGCTTTGCGGATTTCTGGACTTTTACTGTATTATAATTTCCCTTTGTTTCATATAAGCAAATAGGAAGAAAAAAAAAAAAAAAAAGCTTTCAAAATTTGCTCTACTAATTTTTTTTAAAAAAAGGAAACATTAGAACTCATTAAGGTAGTATTTTGCTTCCTTTTTGTAATTTTACAAAAAAAAAGGACGAGACCATAATTGTGTGAGGCGCCAACAACTTTAGGTATCAATTTGTAATAAAATCAGAACAGAATTCAGAAATTAGAGAACTCTGATAAATTTATTAAAAAATTAGGTTAATCTTTGGATTATGGTAACTTGTCGATTTTTTGGCTAAAATTTGGCGACCAACCCTGCTACAGCAACCTGCTAGTTTTGTTTTGGACGCCATTTTGTTTTCACAAAGTAAAGGCTTTTTTTTTTTTTTTTTTTTTTTTTTTCTCCTCTCAACATTTTTTTTCAACAATCTGCTAGCCGAATTACACTTATGCTAGAACTTTTATGGAACAAAAGTGCTTAATCATGACGAAGATTAGGTGCAAAATTGGGAGAAAGTGCAGAATCGCAAACTGCTTGCCGCGTTTTTAAGAATTGCACATACACGGTATCCATGTACACGTCGACCTATTTTCACTTAAAAAAACATCCCAGAATTACACAAAAATGGCATTGCGCACACTCTTGACTTTATCCATGTACACTGCTAAAGTCCTAGCTAGTAACCTTTATCGCCTTACCAAAATGTCGCCAAACTACCTGTTACCATATTCCAAAGATTAGCCAAAAATTAAACTGATTGAAAAGAAAGGTAATAAAAATTAAAATAATGCTTTAAAAATAATGTATTTAACAAATAATTCTTATTTCATAAAAGTTTTATCATAAATAAATATAGCTTTGGTTGATCTTTACAATATGGTAACTGGTAGTTTGGCGACATTTTGGAGGCGATAAAGGTTACTACCTGGGACTTTGGTAATAATGTGAGCAGTACTCAGTTCCGATTACGCATTACTTTGTGTGAGGGAAATGAGAGATCATGGGATATGTCATGTGATATTAATGGACGAATTACGGTTCTTTAATTGGAAAAGGGGGAAAAACGGGAAAAAATCTGGAAATTTTGTATTTGGCTTTATTCTGTGTTGTGTGAAACAGTGTTCGTGAATTTTTGGATCCCATGGCTGTAACTAAAGCAAATTCGAAATGGGTATTTAGTGGTATTGAAAAGGGTAGTAATAAATGTTTCTTTAATGTTGTGCGAGATAGAAATAAAGATGTTTTATTAAGTTATTTATTTTACCTGGTACCTTGCTGTGAAATATAAGTATGATTTTAAAGATCCTGAAACAGAAAGAAGAAAAGTTTATCGGACACGTAATCAAGATTCTGAAGAAGATTAGGTAAGTTAGTATTTTTAATTATTTGAGGATATTATTTTTATGGATTGTTCTAAATGTAAGGTGGAAGTAAAGGAATTTGGTATTATTGGGAAAATTGTTATTAGCAATGATTTAGTTTAAAGTAATTAGGATTGTAAGGTAATTTTTATTAATTTAATGTATGTGCTCATTTATATTTTAAGTAGTGTTTTTGAATTTAATTATATTTTAATTAAATGATAAATATTTTGTGAGTTTTATGTTTGTAGGAATTTGGTATACGTTTTAGTTGAAGTAAACGTGCATGGAAATAATTTAAATATCTGACACTAAGTATTTGTAATGGTTGCGGTATGAATTCGTTGGTGACGTTTATAATATAATAGATGATTTAGAGGTAAAAGTTTTTGGATATTTTATTTATTTTATATGTGAAAATGTTCATATTTGGAAAGGGTAAATACTTTTTCGCGATCAGGTAATTTCATATATGTTCTTTTTACCGGGTTTAAAGATTGAGAAAATTGTCATGTATTTTCGTGAAATTTTTCTAATTTATGAGAAAAAAGCAGTGTACATGGATATAGTGAAGAGTGTGCACAATGCCATTTTTGTGCAATTCTGGGATGTTTTTTTAAGTAAAAATAAGTCGACGTGTACATGGTTTAGTGATATTTTAATTAAATGATAGTTATTTTGTGAATTTTATGTTTGTAGGAATTTGGTATACGTTTAAGTTGAAGTAAACGTGCATGGAAATAATTTAAATATTTGATACTAAGTATTTGTAATGCTTGCGGTATGAATTCGTTGGTGACGTGTATAATGTAATAGATGATTTAGAGGTAAACGTTTTTGGATATTTTATTTATTTTATATGTGGAAATGTTCATATTTGGAAAGGGTAAATACTTTTTCGCGATCAGGTAATTTCATATATGTTCTTTTTACCGGGTTTAAAGATTGAGAAAATTGTCATGTATTTTCGTGAAATTTTTCTAATTTATGAGAAAAAAGCAGTGTACATGGATATAGCGAAGAGTGTGCGCAATGCCATTTTTGTGCAATTCCGGGATTTTTTTTTAAGTAAAAATAAGTCGGCGTGTACATGGTTTATGTGTATGTGTTATTTTGAAAAATGCATAAGGAGTATGGTATTGTGCACTTTTTCCCAATTTTGCAGTGAATATTTGTCATGATTAAGCAGTTTTGTTAGATAAAATTTCTAGCATAAGTGTAATTCGGCTAGTAGATTGTTGGAAGAAGTGTTCAGTAGATAAAAAGAAAAGAAACATGTCTTTACTTCGTGAAGACAAAATGGCAGCGGGGAAAAAAAATAGAGGGTTGCTGTAGGAGAGTTGGTCGCCAAATTTTCGCCAAAAAAACGCCAAGTTACCATAATGTAAAGATCAACCATAGCGGTTTCTTGATAATCAATCTAAATACATTTTAATAATAATTAAATTTAATTTAAAAATAAAAAGCATCTAAGATTTTCAGAAATAGAGATGACATTTTGAAACACTGCCTTATCCAGCTTAATGAGCAAGAAAAATTATATTCATGTTATCTGACTTTTTCTTATAATAATCTGTCTCATGTTTATTAAATAACTCAATCACCATAATTCATATACATAATCTTTGTAATGCTAGGTCATTTTTAAAAAATCTGTATGATCTTTTAATAAATTTCAAAGATCATATTTAAAACAACATATTAAGTACATAATAAAAGGATACAGTCCCATTTTGGTGCCAACATTTATGATAAAACGTGCACCTTCCCTACGATACCTGCTTTCTCTCTCAATGTCCAAGCCATCTAGAATGGAAGGAGAGCGTTTCAAGTCCTTTTTCTCGTAATACCAGCTAGGCATTAGGACGGTCATATCAGCTACAAA
The DNA here is from genome assembly GCF_044657685.1 of Stegodyphus dumicola. Lineage (NCBI taxonomy): Eukaryota > Metazoa > Arthropoda > Arachnida > Araneae > Eresidae > Stegodyphus > Stegodyphus dumicola. The sequence goes on from NC_140776.1 coordinate 47,215,813, forward strand.
CAAAAAAAAAAAAAAAAAAAAAATTCAGAAGAATTCTAAGGCAATAAAAAATAGATGTTAATAACAGAATTTTTAACATACACTGCTGCAGGTTAAATTTGTACTGTACGACAAAGATATAAATTTCAAAGGTTTTCCATACTGCAAAATTAAAAAAGCTTACTGCAAAAGACATTTTGATACTGAGGTACACACCACCTTGGTGCAATTTACAGATTTTTACAGATGAAAAGAAAAAAGGTTACTTATCAGGTGCAAGTTTAAGGTTTTTGTGAATTTCTTAGAAAGATTCCCAAACTATAGACGTTTATCGTACTCAGCAGACATCATCATTATGCAGAAAGAAAAATAACTTTAGCAATTTAAAATGCAAATTTTAAGAGAATTGCAGGGAGCTGGCATCGCACCGATCACCGCAATATTGACTACCTACCAAATGCATCTCATAATCATTCCCTTTATACAGTCAAAAGTCTTTAATCCGGACTCGTTGGGACTTCGGCGATTCCAGATTATCGGTTTTTCCGGATTATAGATCATCAATTTGAATCTGGTAAGATGGCATGGAGAAATTATAAAATTAAAAATATGAAACCATAATTCATGAAATAAACAGTAAATATGATCTAAAAGGTATCAAAATTTACAAAAAAAAAAAGCTTAATATTTATTTGTTTACTTTATTAAATTGCAACCAGAAAACTTTTGATGTGTATTCGTGATATTTATAATGACGAGGAATTTGATTTAAATCATACCAAAAACGGAGTACATCGAGATGAAATACTACATTTAGTAAGGAATTATAAGCCAAATAAAATAAAAACATCTGCCTTGAAGATATTATATAATTTGAAGAAAGAAAAAATTTTTAATATTCTGTATATTAGTTTTTTAATGTGTTTCTTCAAAAATCACACACTAGACTGTTCTTTTGCACTTTTGCTGGCAACTGATATTTTAAAACTCCTCAACTTGTAAAGTATCTTGCACAATCGATCTACAGTATTGTAAAACTATCAGATTTGAAGTTTATGATGTCACATGAATATAAGGTCATTTCATTATTGCATGCATGATCACATTATTGATCACATATACAATTAAACTGAAGATTATAAAATTGGTAATGAATTTAAGGCTAATCTTTGGAATATGGTAACAGGTAGTTTGATGACATTTTGGAGGCGATAAAGGTTACTACCTAGGACTTTGGGAATAATGTAAGAAGTACTCAGTTCCGATTACGCATTATTTTGTGTGAGGAAAATGAGAGATCATGAGATATGTCATGTGATATTAATGGACAAATTACAATTCTTTAATCAGAAAAGGGGGTAAATTTGGAAAAATATCTGCAGTACTATAGTATTTTGTATTAAGCTTCATTGTGTGTTGTGTGAAAGAGCGTTGATTAATTTTTCGATTGCATGGCGCTATTTAAAGTGAATTCTAAATTTTTAATGTATTTATCTGATAATTCAAAAGAATTGGTTGAATGGTGTATGACTGTAGGATTAATTGCGGATAAGTATGAATGTCCAACATGTGGGAATGAAATGAGATTGTGTGAAAGGAAGGATATTACAGATAAGTTTGAATGGCGGTGCAAGAAATCTGATGAAAATGGACATTTTGTGATCCGCCATGCACTCAAGATTCTGTAGAAGATTAGGTAAGTTAGAATTTTTAATCATTTGAGGATATTATTTTTATGCATTGTTCTAAATGTAAGGAGTAAATAAATTAATATGGTATTATTGGAAAACTGTTATTAGCAATGATTTAGTTTAAAGTAATTAAGATTGTAAGCTAATTTTTATTAATTTAATGTATGTGCTTATTTATATTTTAAGTAGTGTTTTTTGATTTAATTATATTTTAATTTAATGATCGTGATTTTGTGAGTTATATGTTTGTAGTATTTTGGAATACGTTTGAGTAGAAGTAAATGTGCATGGAAAGAATTTAAATATTTGACACTAAGTATTTGGAACCATTTTTAATGTTTGGGTTATAAATTGGCAGGTGAGGTTTATAATAGATAATTTAGAGGGAAAAGTTTTTGGATATTTTATTTATTTTATACGTGCAAAGTTCGTCCTTGGAAAGTGTATATACTTTTTTGCGATCAGATAATTTCATATATGTCCTTTTTACCGAATTTAAAGATTCACAAAATTTTTGTGCAATTCTGGGATGTTTTTTTAAGTAAAAATAAGTTGATGTGTGCATGGTTTAATTATATTTTAATTAAATGGTAGTTATTTTGTGAATTATATGTTTGTAGCAGTTTGGCATACGTTTCAGTGGAAGTAACGTGCATGGAAATAATTTAAATATTTGACACTAAGTATTTGCAACCATTTTTAATGTTTGCATTATAAATTCGTTGGTGACGTTTATAATACATCACTTAGAGGTAAAAGTTTTTGGATATTTTATTTATTTTATACGTGGAAATGTTCATCCTTGGAAAGGGTATATATTTTTTCGCGATCAGATAATTTCATATATGTGCTTCTTACCAAGTTTAAAGATACACAAAATTTTTCTGCATTTTCGTGCAAGTTTTTGTAATTTATGAGAAAATAGCAGTGTAGATGGATAAAGTCAAGATTGTGCGCAATGCCATTTTTGTGCAATTCTGAGATGTTTTTTTAAGTAAAAATAAGTCGACGTGCACATGGTTACTGTATATATGCGAATCTGAAAAACGCGGCAAGGGATTTGCGATTCTGCACTTTTTCCCAATTTTGCAGTTAATATTTGTCATAATTAATAAGTTTTGTTCCATGAAGTTTCTAGCATAAGTGTAATTCGGCTAGCAGATTGTTGGAAAAAGTGTTGAGAAAATAAAAAAGAAAAGAAACGCGGCGAAAAATAAATAGAGGGTTGCTGTAGCAGAGTTGGTCGCCAAAAAATCGCCAAGTTACCATAATCCAAAGATTAACCAAATTTAATTTTGATCTTCACTCAGTAATTGCACAACTTCAAGATTTGCAATAAAATCAGAGCTAAAGTACAGAATCGTCCACTTATTTGTTTGGCACTTTTTACAAGAGTAAGAATTGGATTTTTGTCAATTTTCTTGGACTTTTTAAGTGAAATTGGGTCGATGTGTACATGCATAAAGTCATGGGAGTGCACAATGCCATTTTTGTGCAAATCTGGGATGTTGTTTTAAGTGAAAATAGGTCAATGTGTATATGGATACCGAGTATGTGCAATTCTTAAAAACGTACCAAGCAGTGGGTGATTCTGCACTTTCCCCAAAATCAGTTCCTAAATATTTCTTCAAGGAAAAAAAAAAAAAAACAAGACATTACTTTAAAGTAATATTTTATACAATACATAATAAATTGAAGTCATAAAACCATACACTTGGTAATTTTTTCAGACAGAAAAACATTAAAACCATAACACTTGGTAATTTTTTCAGACAGAAACCAAGCGGTACCGTACAGTAAAGATCAGCCACTAAGATTTTTCAAACAGCCTATCTGCTATCCAATTTGTTTTCACAAACAGTAATTTACTTGACAGAGCTCTATATAGATATTAATCAAAAGTTAGTAAGAAGCGAAAAATTCTACGTTCTAATCACCGAACTATAAAACAGTATTTGCTATTTTCTTTTTAGAAGACACAAATGTTCTCCTTTTTCATTGAAAATACGGATAACATTTAAATGATATATTTAGTTTTGATAATATATATTATAATCTACAGCAGAAAAAATATTTTACCAAACATATATCAGAATAATTATTAATCACATAATTTATGAAAAGTATTCAACTTAAATATTAGAAGATATTAAAAAACATACTCATTCTAACACTTAACACATTTCATTTACTATTTTTGGCCACAAGATAAAGAGATCTTGAAAATCATAAAAGACTACAAATATACATTCAAACAACATACAAAAATATTTCTCTCCTTCGATGAAATGTGAGTATAAACAATCATTTTGACAAGTATATTGCGTATAAGTTATTACATAAAACATGTAATACTGGGAATTACCGATTTAAAAGATACCGGAATCTTATCCACAGTAAGAGCGACCGCAAAGGAAACAATACAATATTTTTATACTAACCAACTTCCTAAATGTGAAATCAAGACGAATTCAGTAACACAACATTAAAAATAACGACAACAATTCTATCATTTTGATCAATTTCACACTAAGAACTTCACATCAACACTGATAACAGAAACTCACACACAAACTTCGCCGTTTCATGGTACAAATGCTCTTCAGCAGAAGGCTCGGCCATAACAAAAGCTTAAAACTCATAAGTGTATTACAGATTAAAAATTTTCATTCTAAAACTAAGAACTGTTTAATAAATTTTATTTGTATGTAAATTTAATTCAATTTTTAAGTACTTAATTTGTAATTTAATTTCTGTTTAATTTAATTAATGTTTAATTTCCTTAGTTGTTTGTTAAACTAAGGATATGTTAATTATAATGCTATAATTAAATCTTTCAATAATAATATATTTAAGCTAATAAGTATTATTTTTAGATATTAAGAAACAAATTATTTTTATTAGCTTATTTTCCACGAAGCTTTGAAACATCTACACTCACGATTTAACAAGAGAGCATGGCTGCGAGTATTCGTTTGTTTGTAAACCGTGGCTGGAACTTTAAATTTCCATTATTATCTAATTTTTCTAATGCATTTCATTTACGAACAACAACTGTTAAACGGGTATGGAAATGAATACATATAGTCTAAATTTTTTTATTGGGTAGTTTTATTTTGAAATCTTATTTTTGTGCTAATGATCGAAGTAATATTGCGATTACGTTCTCATGCTCTTCCCTTAAAAATGAAAATTACTATGCATTATATGAACGTTGTTAAGTATTCTTTTTATATGAAAATATATGTTTCTTTAGTTTACTTCTTGTAAAGTCACATTTTGGGGGGGGGGGGATTTTGTGGATTACGGTTTTATATTTTCGTGTGAAATTAAGTTCCATAGTTCACTATCGATTAGAATTTTAGATTTTGATATAAAACTACTGTTTCAGAAATATTAATTATAGGACCATTTTTATAGTTTTATGGAATTAATCAAGTTCTTCGTATAAATTATTTGTTTTGAAACGAAATCTATAAAACTGACTGTATTGTAATTCCAAATAAATACAACTGTTAACAGTATTCGAGAATTTTATTTATCGGTTAGAGAAGATGGTTGATCTTTGGATTATGGTAACTTGGCGATTTTTTGGCGAAACTTTGGCGACCAACTCTGCTACAGCAACCCTCTATTTTTTTTTCGCCCCCATTTTGTCTTCTTTATTTACTCAACACTTTTTCCTACAATCTACTAGCCAAATTACACTGATGCTAGAAATTTTATGTAACAAAACTGCTTAATCATGACAAATATTAACTGCAAAATTGGGAAAAAGTGCAGAATCGCAAACTCCTTCCGCGTTTTTCAGAATAGCACATAAAAATAAAAAATTCACATGTCGACTTATTTTTACTTAAAAAAAATCCCAGAATTGCCAAAAAATGGCATTGCACACACTCTTAACTTTATCCATCTACACTGCTATTTTCTCATAAATTACAAAAATTTGCACGAAAATGCAGGAAAATTTTCTTAATCTTTAAACTCGATAAAAAGCACATATATGAAATTACCTGATCGCGAAAAAGTACATACCCTTTCCAAGGATAAACATTTCACATATAAAATAAATAAAATATCCAAAAGCTTTTACCTCTAAATTATCTATTATATTATAAACGTCACTAACGAATTTATACGCAAACATTAAAAATAGTTACAAATACTTAGTGCCAAATATTTAAATTATTTCCATACATGTTTACTTCAACTGAAACGTATACCAAATTCCTACAAACATAAAATTCACAAAATAACTATCATTTAATTAAAATATCACTAAACCATGTACACCTCGACTTATTTTTACTTAAAAAAACATCCCAGAATTGCACAAAAATAGCATTGCGCACACTCTTCGCTATATCCATGTACACTGCTTTTTTTTCTCATAAATTAGAAAAATTTCATGAAAATGCATGAAAATACTCAACGTATACTACTCAAACGTATTCCAAAATACTACAAATATATACCTCATAAAATCACGATCATTAAATTAAAATGTAATTAAATTAAAAAACACTACTTATATAAATAAGCACATACATTAAATTAATAAGAATTAGATTACAATCCTAATTACTTTAAACTAAATCATTGCTAATAACAATTTTGCAATAATACCGCATTAATTTATTTACTCCTAACATTTAGAACAATGCATAAATATAATATCCTCAAATGATTAAAAATACTAACTTACCTAATCTTCTTCAGAATCTTCATTACGTGGCTGCAGTACTACTGCTAATTTCTAAATCCTAAATCCAGTAGTCAACTGGAAGTCTATTCACCAAGTAATAAGAAATTAATAAAATTTCACCTATACTCAAACTACTTTCAGCAAACCACGCACCCTTCCTTACACTCTTTTTCACAAAATGTCCATTTTCACCATATTTCTTGCACCACCATTTAAACTGTAATATCCTTCCTTTCATACAATCTCAACTTATTATTATTATCAGATGAACGCATTAAAAATTTAGAATTCACTTTAGATAGCGCCATGCAATCTGAAAATTAATCAACACTATTTCACACAACACACAATGAAGCTTTTCCAAATTAACCCTCTTTTCCGATTAAAGAACTGTAATTTGTCCATTAATGTCACATTTCACACAACACAAAATATAGCTAACTACGAAATTTCCAGATTTCCCCCCTTTTCCGATTAAACAACTGTAATTCGTCCATTAATGTCACAGGACATATCTCATGATCTCTCATTTCCCTCACACAAAATAATGCGTAATCGGAAGTGAGTGCTTCTCACATTATTACCAAAGTCCTAAGTAGTAACCTTTATTGCTTCCAAAATGTCGCCAAACTACCAGTTACCATATTCCAAAGATCAGCTGAGAAGATTGAAGGGTGCCCGTTGTATATTGCTGAAAGTTTTATTTTTCTCGGTGCCTTGTATGTGTGGCGTTCTGCAAGTATGAGAATAGTTGTTTGACAGCTAAATCCATTTTATCACCAAAATATCACAGATTGTTACAATCTTGTTCACAATGTATAAAAAACTACAAAACATAGAGACAAGTTAATATGTATGCATAAATCCATATACATTGTTGGAGTTTTGTGAAGGTGTAGGAGCAGTCATCCTTAGTTGATAAACCTTTTCTTGTTGATGAAACAGGTAAAAGTTTACTATTGGGCGCCCCTTGTTTATTGGCGATTCTTTTTTGACGGCAAGATCGGCACCAGAAATTCACAATTTCAAGATGGCCGCTACACAAAACCAAAATAAGAAGTCAAAGAATTGCACAAGATCTGTGTCCATGTACACATCGATCTGTTTTTACTTTAAAAAAAATCCTAGAATTGCACAAACTAGGCATTGCGCACTGCCTTCAGTATGTCCATGTACACATCAATCTATTTTTGTGTCTTCAGTCTGTGGCACATAAAATTCCTTAACAGCATCCAAATGCTTTCCTCAAACCATGTTCTCTTTCTAACTGAATGCTTTATATAGTGACCATTTGAACCTTTCTTACGATAAACCAATTCAAAGCCATCTGAATGATCTTTACATTCAACCATGCATATTTCCTTCGTACAAACAGGACACTTATAATTCTGTTGAATTACTTCCAACAAAGTTTCATTTCTTCTGCTTTCAACCACTTAAAAAAAAAAAAAAATCGCCCTCTCATTTTATACCACCAAACACCCACTTTCCACAGGAAGCCATTTTATGATGCAAAGCACGCAATACGCGATGTAATTCCTAACTAATATCCAACAAATATTTTCCCATCAGTAAAATTCACCACAACCATTTACGTCATAATAGGATTTCCATAACATCCAACTACTCATGTTACCATAAATGAAACAATTTGGCGATAATCCAAGGAGCACCCTTAAATATAAGCTAATCAATTAAAGTTAGAATTTTACCTTACCTATTTTTTTTTATTTTACACATACACCTTGCACTAAAAAAGTTGCATATCTCCTGTTTTACTAGGCCAATTGACAAAATTTAACTTGCGTTTTTCACGTCTTGAAAGTTGACTTAGGATACGTATTACATTTAGATATAACACTATTCTAATATGGGTATTTAGACACAAAGTTGGACTTTTACTGAAATTACATACCTATTTTTTTCTATATTTTGATTCTATGACTCAGATTATTTCCAAATATTAAATTTCATAAAATTTGAGAAAGACTTTACTGAGAAATTTTAAAATATGTCTTGGCACACTTTTTTCAGTTTGCGGCAAAAATAATTCACTTTCTGAATTTCTTAGTTTATGATAACCAATTTTCCTTTTCTTTTCACTATGTACGAGTGGAACAAAAGGCATATTGTTCATTCTTTCAAATAATTTTAACAAAGTGCATAAACCATATTTGGTATTATTATTGCTTATAACATATATGCTAATATATAAATTCACGCATATTTTCGGAAATTTTGAATAACAAATTTTAATTTTTTGCAGGTATGCCTAAAAATACATCTATGATGGGGGTCGTTTCGGATGGAGTCATAAAACAGTCCTTATAGTGTAACAATTATTTATTAACAAGCTTACGTTACACACGAACATTACATTTAACTTTAAGAAAATTACAGAGCAAGAGTCTAAAACAACCTATCAGGTTAAACACCTGGCTTTTACTGAAGTATTTCTCTGGCTACTCACCAGAGGGCACCCTCATTGTTACAGTTAGTTACAGTTAGTTTATATTAGCAGCAGAGTTTATATTAAAGGATTGTTACAAACTCCCGCTCTGGCTCCACTGACATTCCAGCAAGGAGACAGAACTGGAAGATTGGTAGCTCTTGTAATATTGTCTCTGTTCTCAGTTTTTTTTTTTTTTTTTTTTTTTGGTTATTTGTTTGTTTGTCTGTTTCCTGGGCAAGAGGACCTCTCTTTGAAGCACTGTCCGAAACCTCAAGTTCTTGATTAGTTTGGGAATTTGATTAGTTCTGGCGGCCTACCTCTCTTCCTGAGCAGAAGAAGGGGAGAAGTGGATGAGTCTTTGAAAAGTGTTAGTGCGGATGTATGGTACGTCCCTAAGGATTCTGATGATTTAGGAAGGCTTGAAATGACATAGAAAGTAGGTGATTTCTGTGTCATTACCAAGTATGGACCCTCACGCTTTGGTCTTTTTATTTTTTGCGTTGCTAATGGGATTTAAATTGACCCATACTTTATCACCTGGTGAGTAAAACACTTATCATTTTCCTTTATCATATTGCGTTTTACATTGATCTTGCTTCATTTCGATATGTTCTCGTATGTCCTTTGTAATAATTGCAAATTGTTTAAGATAAGAGGTGATTTCAGGAACAAAGTTTTTATTTTCAACCAAAGCTTTAAAATCATGGACAGCGTCCTCAACAGTCCTCAGCTCTTTTTCAAACATTAAGAATGCTGGTGTATGGCTTGTAGTGTCACAAATGGCTGTATTCTTTGCGAAGCGAATAACTGGGAGTTTCGAATGCCAATTGTCATGTGCATCTCCTACAAGGATTGCAAGACAAGGTTTTAAGTCTCTGTTTTTCCATTCCATTGATTTGATTGAGGAAAGTAAACTGGTATCAAGTTTTGATTGATATTTAATGTGCAGCTAACTTTTTGCTTGACGGCACTGATAAACTGGGTTCCATTATCGCTGATGATTCTTTGTGGTATACCATGCCGCATGAATACTTCTTTGATGAGGGTTATAGCACAGTCTTCGACAATGAAGATCCATTGTTTTCCAGTGTCAGTTTTTAGCAGTGGCCCAAACAAATTGGTAGGTATGATCTCAAAATCTTGAGAATAGACAGGGATTCTTACCAGTCCCGCTGACTTTTGGTTGGTAGCCTTGTAGCGGTTGCATTCAGGACAGCTTTTCACTTAGGCGGATATATACTTTTTCATACTAGTCCAATAATAGCATCTGGCAATTCTTTGGAATGTGCCTTCATCTCTATAATGTTCAGCCATTGGACAATCATGGTGCTTTCGCATGATGAATTCATACTAGGCAGTTGGAATTACTAACTGGGCCTCTTATGAATCAGAGTCAGAAATGTATCGGCAGAGAACACCTTGATTCATTAAGAATACCCGTTCAGTCCAAATGGCGCATTCTACAGTTTTCTGAGTGAATTTGAGACTTTTTATAATCTATTTTAAATTTTCATCTTTAAGTAGGATTCACGCATGTCTTTTGGACTTCTTGTGGGCATTGTCCACTTTATATATATTTGAAATCTCGTAAAGTGAGACTTCATATTCGGAACTTGTCAGCGATGATGTTTACCCTTCCAGGAATGTATTATACATTCAGGTTGAAGGACTGAATTTCAAGCACCCATCTAGCAAGTCTGCTATTTTAAAGGTTGATGATCAGATGCTTCTGATACTTCAACACAACCACAGAATTTCTTGGCCCAGACTATAGGTAGGGCTTCTCGTTCAGTTGTCAAATACTTTTGCTCAGCCAGAGAAAGCAGTCTGCTGGTATATAGGGGCTCATTTGACCCTTTCCCTTGAAGTAAAATGGCTCCAAGTGCATAGTTGCTTGCATCTGTTCGAAGAATATACAGTTGAGTTCCATTTGCTTGCTTCAACACAGGAGATGTTATGAGGCAGTTTTCTAGAGTTTTAAATGCTTTTTGCTGGTTGAAACCCCATTCCCATTGGACTTTCTTTGTCAAATCACTAAGGGGTCATGATATTTCCGCAAAGTTTTGTATATATCGTCTAAACCAAGAACACATTTGAAGGAAGGATTGCAGCTTCTTGACATTTGGAGAAGTGGAATTCTCTGGATAGATTTTTTGTTTTGTTTTTTATTAGATTACAGCAAAGCTCTCAAGGGTTATCTGCTTTAAGATAAGGGAGGGATGCCTTCGTAAAGGACTTTCTAAGGGAAACTGACTCGTATACATGTTAAACATGTGGAAAACCATGAAAACGCCCATGCAGCCAACCCATTCGTGGGATTCAAACCTCATACCAAACTACCAGGGTTCAGCAACGTTACTGCTCGGCCGCTGGTGGGCTCTCTGGATAGAGAAAATTTTTTCTGGATCAACTTCTATTCCTTTTCGTGTGATCCAAAATCCCAAATATTTCACACGAGAAGAAGCAAAGTGGCACTTCTCCCTGTTTACGTGCAGTTTGAAGAGCAAAAGCCTTTTGAAAATGGCTTTGAGGTTGGAAAGGAGTTTCTCGAATGGTTCTGAAAAAATTATTATGTCGTCCAGATAGGTGAGGGTTAAGATGTCCTCAAGTCCATTGTGAAAATGGTCTGTCAATCTCTGGAATGTTGCTGGGCATTCCTAAGAAGCGATATGTTCCAAAGAGACATAAATGCTGTCTTGTCTTAATCATCAGTATGAACCTTCACTTGGTGATAATCTGCACGATAAAGAGGATCGGTCCACTCAGACCAATGAACCTTAATATGTTCTCTATATTCAGAAGGTGACTGTCTTTTGACTTGGTCCAATATCATCAAATCCTTGCTGGATCCAACAGATGTGGATGCAAGTAATGTTTCTGAAAAAGAAAGTGAGCAGAAGCCAAGCAAAAATTCTCAAAGCTAAACATTAATGTTGGGCATCACTTAATGAGGGGGTTGTTTTGGATGGGATCATAAAAAGGTCCTTTATAGGGTAACAATTATTTATTAACAGGTTTAAGTTACACATGGACATTACATTTAACTTTAAGAAAATTACAGAGCAAGAGTCTGAAACAACCTATCAGGTTAAAAACTTGGCTTTTACTGGAGTATTTCTCTAGCTACTCACTAGAGAGCACCTTCGTTGTTACAGTTAGTCCAACAGTTTATATTAAAGGATTCTTACACATCTACTTTAAGATGATGGCAAAACTTTTATACCTTATAGTTCAAAATTTTTTTCAAGAAGTTTTATATGGATTGAATGTAAATTTCAAATTGTGAAAGATTGTGCATTTAACTCTGCAGACTCTTAACTGCTTTATTAGTAGTTGTTTGGAAAATAAAATTTGGAAGTAAGAAATATTAAAATAATTATAACAATTGTTAAAATTGTAATGATATATTATTAACTAAAATAAAAAAAAAAAAAAAAAAAACTAAAGAGAGAGACATAAAAAAAATAAAAGCACCCAAAATTGAACAACTTGCTATTAAAATATCATACCCAGAAAAAGATGCTTTGGTAGATATTGTATCTGGGAATAAGGTTGAACAGCCTTAGCAAAGAAACAATATTATCATCTGAAGTCGCCTCTACTAGTAAGACTGGCAGTAAACATACTGAAGAAGCAGATACACACACAACAGCAGTTACAGGTAATTACATAAGTAAAAATATTACTGATAATATGAGAAGATTTCTAATTAATTACGATAAAAATGAAGAAAATTCTACATGCCCTTTTTCAAAAGATACTAAACAAGGAAATGAAAATTTGGGGGCATATACACTGATGACAAAGTACACCTATGTGCCATGACATTGTGTTACTGTAAGTAAATAGATGCTGTATACTGCAAATCTTGTGGGTTGTTTCCTAGCTTTGATTAGTTGGCGTTCAGGTATTAGAGATCAGTAAAAATCATAGGAAAAAAAAAGACTATTGATAAAGACCTTGAAGAACAAATTCAGCATGAGACAAATTTTTGGAGAATTATTTTAGACTGGTTATTTAACATTGCATTTACGCTATCAAAAAATGCTTTAGCTTTTCATGGGATATTTATTATGTAAGTACTAGTTTGTAATAGAAATTTTGGTACTTTTCTGTTTCGCTGGTGCAAATCTTGCCAAGCAGACTTTGTTGGCGACAACATACAGTATACCCATAAAAAATGTTAACAAATGTTAGTTCTAAGAATTTTCTATTTTGAAGGCATTAACATTTTAATATGGTTTATAATTTTGTAAAAAGCCAATAAATAAAAACAATAAATTTGTAAAAAGACGTTAATTTAAGAATTTACTATGGTATCGTGGTTCAACATCCTGATTCGCCGGTTCGTATCACGTGCCCCAAGTGATCTCATCTCACGTAAATTACGCTACAAAAATATAATTCTCTCAGTAATTATCTACATTAATTTCAAGTTACATCTTAATTTGGAATACAAGCTTAAATGCAATAATTACTTCAAGTCATACAAATAGCTTACTGAGAAATTCTGTAAAACCGCAGGGCTTTACTTCGCTAGTGCATTCTCATTATAATTGATGAATTTAACCCTTGATTTTGCCTTTTCTATATTATAGCCTTCGGGTGAGCGGTGTGATTGCATCATAATTGACTTAATTACCACGAATGGTCTTGGGGTATAAAATTTAATTATCTTTGTAAATATTCTATGCACAGTCAAATGTTGTTAATTCAGACACCCATAATCCGGAATGATCTATAATCCGGACCTCAAAGTTACAAACTTTCTGCTCAAGCGCCACGCTGATGCATGCTCGTAAGACCTTTACGGCTGCGAATATGCTTGTGCGCGTGTGCAAAATACGTTTGCGAATACAATACGATTACAAAATACGTTTATGAATGCACATTTAATGTATAATGGACGGTATAAGCTAAGCTAAAATTATCTAATTCAATTAATGTTGCAGATAGCGTTGTTCCTTAATCTTCGAATTGGATTCGGCTTATTATTTTTTGCAAACTGTTAGAGCAATTTTATAAAAGTACGCTAGAACTTTCGATTATGTCAAATAGAATTTCTGATATATATTTACTAATATGTAAAGGATCTAAAAGCGAAAGTATGTTTCGAAATCCATTAAACAAAAAGTGGAATTGCTGCAAAAAATGGATAAAGGCATATCCTTTGTTTATCTAAACTTTAACGTTTGTTTATCTAAACTTTGTTTATCTTTAACGCAGCAGCACGCAATGAATTGGAAGTTGATCTGTCAGCACTATCCTTATCTTCAGGGCAAATGTTTTTATTTTATTTGGCTTATAATTCCTAATTAAATGTAGTATTTCATCTCGATGTACTCCGTCTTTGATATGATTTAAATCAAATTCCTCATCATTATAATTCGCTTCCGATAGCGAAGAAAGTGACAGAGGTTATTGAAAACGAAAACATTTCGATTGACAAATTAGTCGGTATTCTCGACAGAGCAATTATAGGACTTGAACAGCTGAACTTTGTAACTGAACAAAAAATTATGTCTGTTTATATAATTAAAGAGAATGTATTATCACATAAAAAACGAAGCAACTTAAACAACTTACGTTGAAAGAAATGTTTAATAAAGTAAACAAATAAATATTAAGCTTTTTTATATAAATTTTTATACCTTTTAGATCATAATTGTTCTTTATTTCATAAATTATGGTTTCATATTTTTAATTTTATAATTTCTGCGTGCCATCTTACGAGATTAAAACTGATGATCTATAATCCGGAATCGCCGAAGTCCCGACGAGTCCAGATTAACGACTTTTGACTTTAATTGTATGCCAGTATTGAAAGAAACAATTAATCTGGTAAGAAATGGCTGAGACTTGTTTTGAAAATGAGGTATTAAAGGTTACCAGCGAAGATATTCCGTTTGGCATCAGTTGTACCATTACTTACGACTTTATCGTTTGCGCCGGCAAAACGGAAAAGTACCAAAATTTTTTATTTCAGGTTAAATTATTAATTAAATATGACTGTTATAAAACAAGTTTCTGAAATGTCTGTAGGAATTGTTTAATGTTTGATCCCAACCATAAAAAAATGAATTAATTTAATGTATTGATCATAATTTAGAACAAATTTTGGTGAACCAGATAAATTCATCTCTATTCTATTCTTTATCATTAAACACTACTCATTGGCAGACTTTGAAGGTACAAAGGGCTACCCCAGAAGTGAACCCTGTAGGACTTAAAATAAATGAGTTACCCATTTAGCTTCACAAAACACTCCCAGAAAATGTCATTGAATATCATAGAACATGATACAACATTGTCAAAAGTTGTAGAATTAGACCTGAAAAGTCCACGATAATTTAAGCTTAATCCAGGGATTTAATAATATTATGCATCCTAGAGCATTCTTGTTTTTCAAGAATGGAAATCTCATGGGAGATCGAGTGCATTCGCCGGGGTGTATAAGGCCAAGCAGCTTCACCACAGTGAGATTAGATTAGTTCAGTATAGCGACTGAATCCAGCAAGATAGTTAAGAAAGATACGAGGTTTGGATTTTGCTTCAGTCCTGTGGAAGTTTTAGTTCTGTGCACATTGAAGTGATAAAGGTGTAAAATAGTTTATGTGTAGTAAATTTTTTATTTTCCATTTCTGTTGTTTGGTAAGTGTTAAATATGGATTGTTCAGTTCTTGCACTCTGATAAACACTTGACAAGCATAAATGAAAAAAGTTTTTTGAACAAAGTAAACAAATAGGTGAGAATACTTTCTACATAGATGGAAGTACCTCGTGAAAATATTATCCAACAGAAAATGTAGACATGAGATGTTTAGCTAAAAATTTTGCTAAAAAACATTTGTGATTTCAACTTTCTTGGTTACCTTCATTTGTGGTGTAACAATCTTGAGGAGGTGAACCATACCCAAGATTACATGCAGACTGAAAAAATTTACTTGATAAAAGGGTAAAATCATGCAAAATTAATTCTTTTAATTTTTTTTTTTTTTTTTTTTTTTTTTTTGAGATCCAAGATGAACTGGTTGAAAATGTATGAATATTTTCCACAATAACTTGTGAAGAAATGGACATACCCACTCAAAAATTACGGAAAAAAATGGTTTAGGAAGTTAATGCTAGGAAAAGAGGCAAGATATAAAATTATGACATTGGAAGAAATTTTTTTTTTAAATATAAGTAGTTTCTATATTTTTAAAAAATTTTCAGTAGATAGTTTCTATTAAGATCTTGTGTCTAGAACAGAATCAGTGAAAAAAATGCTTAAAAAACTTCATATTTTACAGTAGATTTGTAATGTAAGCCAGCATAAATGTATGGTTAAGTATAATTGATTCTAACATATCTGCACAGAAAATGCAAGGTGTTAAATTTACATAAGTTATATAAAGCTGATCAATTGTTGAATTTATTCATAAAGTAACTTAACAATTGAATTTGTGTAATTTATTACATTTTGTATACCAATTATAAATAATTAATTTTAATGTTTTCATGCCTTTCTTCTCTTCTCTCATGAATTTCAAGATGTGAGTATTGACATTTCTTTTAGCTCTAAACTTAATCATCTGTTTCTATCTTCTAAAAGTAGTTAATTACGTTGTATTTTTCCTTACTGCTGTTATACTGGAACCTGATTTTATTTTGTGTTGTAGATAGCTTGCACAAGAAATATATGAATACATGCTTGCTTTATGTTTAATTTTAGTAATTATTTTTCATGTATTTGAATGCAGTAAATGAAGCACAATGCAAGTTCAACTTTGCACAGTAACTTTTAACAGTCTGTATCAGTTTATATATATATATATATATATATTTTTTAAATTCTGTGTGAATTACCAGAAATAGTCTTTTATGAAGATAAAATATACCAGTTGTTACAGAAATATCAAATAAAGTATTTCTTTTTCATCATAAACAATTTCTATCGAGATTCATATCAGACATTAATCGCCTGCTTGCATTAGACAATACTGATAGAAGTAGTTGCTGTTATTTTATTGCACTGAAATGAAAAGGTGAACTTTTAAGCTCTGTTATTAAATTGAAATATTTTGTATATTATTTTATTTGATTTTAAGAACTACTCTTATACAGGCCCTCGGTTGGCGAGAAACTCCATAGCGCCATATTACTATCTAAATTTTTTGTCTACATTTCTAACTTTAAGCCTAAAATGTCTGCAAAAATGTGGTTTTCGCGCTCAATAGTTTTTACTGTTTACACGGATATGCCAAACTCCACTTCAGAAGTCCTGACTCCACAAAAAATTCAAAAATACTTTTCGATCCACATAAACACACCCGTGAACAAAAGACTCATTAACAACTCCAACATCATACTTTAATACTAAATTTACCTTGCACACAATCCAAAATATGCGACTGAAATTTTGCCACATCTTTCATTGAAACCTAAGCCATTTCAAACCACCCACCAAACCAACCATCAGCAAATAAAAAAAGCAAAATCAAGTTTTAGAGGGTTGCCATACAAACAACATTGTGCCAAAAACCATCGGAGAACACACAATCACGCCAAAATCAGTGCAGAACACATAATGCCACATTTGGTGCCGCCATACATTTGAGGGTGTATATAAGAGTAGTGCCGATTTTTAGATATATGCATAATATTTCTCATGTAAACTCCATAAAATGGAAACTATCTTATTTTTGAAGATAAGCAAATTAAATACATACATTTAAATTAATGATACACTTAAACTGATGATTATTTAATATAATAATACATAAGAATAATTTTATTTTAATACATGGTACATTTTGTAACTGTGATTATATTGTTTTTCTGAAGAATGAATGTTCATGTTAAAAATGTTAATTTTCATAAATTTGAACTTCAAAAATATATTTTTAACTATAAAGCTCTTTCACTTCATCTTCGAATAGTGTTTGAATAAGTAATTATGTGTATGCTTTTTCTAAGATTATATATCAATTCCTTTATCCCCCATCTAAATTCATTGTTTATTCATTTTGTTCCTAAAGTGATAATATTTTTTAATAAAATTTGGTGTTTTTATTTTCTTAGTGTGAAAGCACTGTTCAGAATATTCCAAAACTAGAAGAATTTGATAGGCCACAGTTTCCTGGGTCTCAGTCACAATGGACAGAAAAGTTAGAATTTGTCCGATCAGATATATATGATGGCATTCCTGTGTACAGAGTTATGAATCGAGATGGAAATATCATTGATCCATCCAATGATCCAAAGGTTATAGAATCAGATTTTAGAAATCTTCATTATATCTACATAAAATTAGAGAAAAATCTAATTGACTTTCTTATTTAGTTTGAAATTGTATTTTAGCTATGGAAATTTTCTGTATTAATGACATTATCATTATTTGCTTTAGCTCAGATTTTATGTAGATTTCCCACCATTTGTGTATAATATATATGAACGAATTAAAACTATATGCACAGATACAATAGATTTACAACACGAAATTTTGATCCTTATCAAAATTCTCAAAAATAATCTAATTCCCTTTCAATTTATCAACCATTGCCTTAAAAGAGCAGGCGTTAAATACTCACTCTAAATCATTTAACTAATAGGGATATGATAATTTATTCCTAAACCTGAGAAGGCGGTATAAGTTGGATGACTGTCAGTTGGAAGGTTTGTATATAGTGTAATTACTCAATTGTATATATTGTAAAAAGCTAATTGTCTTCAGACATATACTGTTACTAAAAAAATGGGCCTATTTCCTGCCTTTAGACTGTCTATTAGCTCTTGGACAGCGAAAATGCCTTTTTCCTTTCTTAAATTCTTAATCATTGCGACACGACAATTAGCCAGAAATTAATTAATTTCCATTCACTAGTATTTTCAAAAAAATCTTAACAGACGGTCTCTCTCAGATTAGAACTCCACAAAATACATCCCTCAAGAATTCCAAGTCCCACCCACTACCATAAATTACTTCACCCAAGTCTTACTGATATTATTCAAAGCCCCTACTGCCGCTAAGAATTTTCGGACACCCTACACTTCTGAGTCAGACACGAAGAGAACACTTTGCCAACTCCCCCACTAGAAAGAGTGTAAGTTACTTAATACCTTTCTGGCCTTTATATCTTCATGTACATTCACTGATCTTATTTATATTATTTTCTATATTATTTTTATATTTTCTTTGATTTGTTTTTACAAAGTTTGCATTATTTATCTTTTTTTATAATCTTCTATGTTTATTTCAACTTTACTTTGAATTCGATTTCATAATGACAATTTCCATTATTAACATTTTGCTTTCAAATTACTTCAAAACATCTTTCAAAATATAACTTACCAGTATGGATGCACACTTTTAAAATAATTCTACTTTAATTAAACTTAGGAGATAATATAATCAATTAATCAATACTGTTTAGGAAATAAATTATTATTAATTTCCATTGTTATACTATTATATTTTTTCTGTCTATGCAAAGAAAATTTGTTATCTAAATATTTCAGGGATATGTGAAGCATAAAAAGTTAAGAACCACTTGTCTAAAATTATAGAGGAGGCTATTATATGGAATTTTGTAATTTTGCATAAATACCATAATTTCAGTAGCATATTAAATAAAAATCTTAGTGCTGCCAAATTTGTCTTTTGATTGTGCAACCTGAAGAAACTCTCAGGTTCCTGATTAAAAATAATTTCATTTTACTTTGCATTTTCCAATTTAAATTAATTTTGTCTTTTCCCATTCATCAAAATCCATAATCTGTAGTTAAATCTTTCCAATTTGAATACTGGGGTTCAAAAATAGAAAGAAAAATGTTTTAAAACCTTATCTTATGATTTTTTTTTCCTTTTATTCTTTTCTATTTTTTTTACCAATAGGTGGCACAGCTGTTATTTATTTTTATCTCCCCATGGTGAGATCTTAGGAGACCATTTAGAATAATTTGCTGCTTGAAGTCAAGTATTCTTCATATTGTCTTAAAGCGCATGATGTTTTCTATGAAATAATCACTCATCTATCATTAAATAAAATACAGTACAAAGTCCGTAATCTGGACTCGTCGGGACTTCGGCAAAGATCATCAATTTAAATCTGGTAAGATGGCATGCAGAAATTATACAATTAAAAATATGAAACTGTAATTTATGAAATAAAGAGCAATTATGATCTAAAGGCTATCAAAATTTACAAAAAAAAGCTTAATATTTATTTGTTTACTTTATTCAACATTTCTTTCAATGTAAGTTGTTTAAGTTGCTTCGTTTTTTGTGCTAAACATGCATGCATAACATTAAACGCACATGTGTAGCATTAAACGCGCATGTGTAAAGCATACGAAAAAAAAGTTTTTGGCTTTGAGGTCCGGATTATAGATCATTCCGTATAATGAACGACCGGATTACAGACTTTGTACTGTATAACAAATAAGCAAGCAAAAAATAATGCTAAACAATTTTTTTAATGTCATTAAAATGCAAAAATAAAAAAAGGGTAGATGATAACTTTATTTATGAAATTTTGTGAAAATGTTTTGGTGTACAATCTTTTGTGGTGTGTTTTATTTATACCTCCTTACATTTTCAATTTTAGAAAAAGAAAATACATCAGTATTGAAAATTAAAAAGTTTGGTTTCATTGAAAGTCACGTGAAGATGATATGAAAACATATTGGGCTTTATAGTATTCGAATTCAATTCCAGGTTACAGTTAGCATCACTGACTGCCATGTTGAAGGGCCGCGGTTCGAATCCCAGAGAAGACATTGATGTTTGTAAATGTAAATAGTGTTGGTGCAGCATGGCGGCACTCTAAATATGTGGCGAAACAAAGTCCTCATGTCTGGTTTGGAGGGAAGGGGAGAGGGGTGGGAGACCCTCGGACCTGTCCCCCAGGGGTGCTGTCCATCAAAATTGGGGGTGGAGCTCAGCTAACTGCTGATGCACTGTCACCTGTAAAATGCTAAGGCTGTTGCCAACGAGAGGTGTCATCTTGTGCTCCTTGCCACGAGGAATTTCATGGGCTTGGGCTGATGTTCTTGTCAAACAAGTGAGCATAAGAAACAACAACAGTGCATTTTCTGCAAATTCTTAAAGTGTACAAACACTTTTGTGAGACTCTGTAAATGTTTAACTGCTTTGAATCTATCAAAGTGATCACCAAAAATCTTCCATCTCAAGAAAAGAAACAGAAAGCCATTTTTAAATAGGTTGATTGATTCATACCTAGTTGAAACATAAAATATGTATTTAATAGTAGGTATGTATTCAGTGGTTTAACTGTTGGTGCACAACATTAGGCAATGCCAAAGAGCCCGTTTCATTTTGATTTTTGAATATTCAAACAGCAGTAATAAATTAGATATTTTATATGTACAGATTTAATTTTGAATTTTGTGAATAAATTATACAGGGTGTTTATAAAGTCCCAGACCCAGACATCCAGACATTTTGATGTTTAATAACTCATAAAATAATAAAAGATAGATTAAAATTAATAGCATAAATGGTTAGATAGACTCAAAAAGTTTCATGACCCTTGCCAATAAACTTCCACATGTGCCCCCTTCGTCGCACGGAGAATATCAAGTCGATGTTCAATTTCATGCCAGGTACCGGCAAGCATGTCGGCATCCACAGAGGCTATTGCGGTTGTAATTCTGGCTTTTAGGTCATCAATGTTCGACACTCTCCTCCTGTAAACGTTGTCCTTTACAAATCCCCAAAGGAAAAAGTCCAGCAATGTTATATCAGGTGATCTGGGTGGCCAAGGAATTGGACCTCCTCGCCCAATCCATCTTCCTGTAAAATGGTCATTCAAAGAACTAAGAACGTGAACTGAACTACCCAATGAGGTGGTGCACCATCTTGTTGCAAAAAGACATGTGGCTGAAGTTCTTCTAGTTGTGGAAATATGAAGTTTTCTAACATGTTTAAGTATACGACTGATGAGACCGTCTTTTCTGTAAAAAAGAAAGGCCCAATGACTCGGTCGTGCATTAGTCCACACCACATATTAACCTTTGGGGAATCCCTTTGTGCCTCACGGTGTTCATGGGGGTTTTCAAATTCCCACATGCGCACATTATGGCGATTAACAATGCCAGAAAGATGCCAAAAACAAAAGAGAGAAAAATGCAATTAATAAGCAAGCGATATTTAGAAAAGTACAGATATTTAGATTGGAAAATGAAAGGTACTATTCGGTTTTGAGGCCGTAAAAAAATTGCAGCGAAAATGTATGCGCAAAAGCGCCTAATCTAGCAAACGCACCTATTTAACAGCACGCCAAATCTAGCGTACGTGCTGATTTCAGATTGCGTAAGTTTATATAGTTCTATATTTCTTAAGACGACATTGGCATGCTAGTTTAATGTTTAAATCCTTTTTTGATATCCTATGGATTTAACAATTTGGGAATTGCCCATGACGAAAAGTCGGCAATAGAATTTTGGGTAAAGTGCAGAATCACTCACTGCTTGATGTGTTTTTAAGAATTCCACATACTCGGTATATATGTTCACATCGACCTATTTTCACTTTAAAAAAAATCCTAGAATTGCACAAAAATGGCACTGCACACACCCTTGACTTTATCTATGTACACATCGAACTATTTTCACTTAAAAAGTAAAAGAAATTTGAAAAAGATCCAATTGTTTTTACCCTTGTGAAAAGTGGCAAACAAATAAGTGAGCGATTCTGCACTTTACCGAGAATATTTTCAAAGAAAAGGCATCATTCATTATAGAAAATTATGTTTGAACAACCAACGAGATGAAATTATGCTTTACCAATAAGTCGGTAGCAAAATAGCGATGCAGGCATCCATTCAGTTATGTTTAGCAATTTTTATATAAATTATAATAATGATCTTAAATAGTTATTTACTCTTATGCTTCCATTCAGTCATGTTTAGCCTTTTTCATATAAATTATAATAATAAAAAAGTATTATATGAAATTAACCTTTCATCTAAATTAAAACATCAATCTTAGATAGTTATTTACTATTATACTTCCTTTCTTGCCGCAATTATTTTTGGCAGCATTGGCATCAACAATAGTTTGGCAATTTTTTTTCAGCCCTCGAAACCGAATAGTACCAAATTAAATTATCTGAAATTAACCACACGTGCAGACGATATTTACAAAAGTAAAGATAATCAAACCAGGAAAATATGCAAGTTATTCCATCAATAAATGCCACAAGTTTGTTTATATCTTCATTATTTGATGAGTTATTAAACATCAAAATGGGTCTGAGACTTTATAAACACCCTGTATTATTAATTTTAAAAAAGTTTTATGCCTTCTTTTCCAATTAATATAAAAATTAGAAATAAAAATAAATGCCACAGCAGCCTATCTTGTTTATTGTTGATTCCAGTGCTGCATAATGAATTCTTTGTACATGTATTATATCTTTGTAATTCTTATATGTTATGGCCTATCTGCAATATAGTAGCATTGTCATCAAATGTCAAATCTAATCAAAACTAGACTGTTTTGTTTTTTAAAATAATTTTATTTATTTTTGCAGTGTTATTTATATTTGATCATAATGTAGTATTAAACATTAAAGCATATGTAGTATTAAAGCATAAAAGAAAATTGCTATCACAAACCAAATAGGCTAGTTTTAGTTAAATTGTGCATGCGTATTTGATGAAAGGGGCAACCAGAACAGATACTATATGTATGCATGCTGTGTGACGTTTAGCCCTGCAAACTCTTAAGAACTGCTTTATTAATTGTTGGTTGAAAAGAACTACTTTATAAATTGTTGGTTGAAAAACAAATTGAAAATATATATCAAGAATGTTCAGGAATAAAATATGTCTTGAACTCGGCACATTTATTTATAAGTCCATCATTCCATCTAAGCAATAGTTTCAAGCTATCTCTTCAGTGATTTGTCTGTAGATAACTTGATGTTAGAAAATAACTTGAAACTGTTGTGTAGATGGCATGATGCACTTGTAGATAAGCATGCCAAGTTCAACACAATTATTCCTGGACATTCTTGATAAATACCTTCAATCATACATCATTAATTTCTTAGGCCATCTGTTCTTGATTTTCACAGCACTATGGTGCTTTAAGTGCCTCGCAATTTTATATATGTGTATCACATCTTTAAATAATAGATGAAAGCAACTAAGTGATTAAATACATGCTTGTGAAGTGAGAGCAGGGAAGAAAATGGGTGCATATTCGGCAGCTAAGAGTGTTTATAAACTTGGCATATTTTCTTCAGTTTTAAATGGTGAATGGACAAAGCTCTACAACACTGCAGATCATTTCAAATGAAATAATGACATAAGGGACGTAATACAGATTCTTTGAATGGGATGTAGCAGAATTAAAATCAGGAGCTAAAAAGGCTAATGCCAAATTATGTTAGTAATCCTGTAGTAATTTCCTTTCATAATTTATATGTTACATATATTGATATTTAAGCTCTGACTATTTCCTATTCTTTTAATAATTATATATATGTTACAGTGAAAGACCAAAATTGGAGAATGTCGACTTTTACCGGAGAATGTCAACATTCACCAAATACAACGGTAAAAGATTGTATATTGTATTACATTCTTGTACATTCGAACCCTAATCGATGTATGTTGACATTCACAGATATGCTCTGGTGTAGGTCGAAAAGAAAGGTCATAAAGTGTCATAATAGTTTAAGATGTTGCAATAAATAAGATTTGAATCACATAATTTAGTAAGTTTTTATTACTATTATTTTATTTTCTAATTTAGAATGTACTGTGTAATTAAGTAAGTTTTTAACTTCTATTATTTTCCTTTCTCATTTTGAATGTACTGTGTGTTTTAAGTTCTTATGTTCTTAAGTTCATATTTTAAGTCTCAAGTGCGTTTCTTTCACGACTGAATTATGGAGAAGAAAATGTAATATTCTTATATGTTTCAACATTCACCATTAAGTACATGGTGAATGTCGACATTTACTGGTGTAAGTCAGAAATAAGAGTACTTGGAACATATTTTGGACATACACCAAGTGACTATGTGAATGTTGGCATTCACCAGTGAAAGTCAACATTTCAGTGTTTCACTGTAACATATATATATATATATGTATTAAATTTTGCCTAAGAGCCAAAAATGTCTAGCTATAATATGTATATAATAAATAATTTTTTTCTAAAATAAGTCTTTCTGATTTTTTTTTTTTTATATATATATATATATATATATTTTTTTCCTTTTGTAAAAACTGTCATACTGTGTCAAGGTAAATGCATTAATACATATTTTTTATTTTAAAAGACATTCACTGTATAGGTAATCTGGAAACATTTTTTAATTATTTAATTGCAGCTTGGTCAAGATGAAATCACGAAATTGTATAAAGGCATGACTTTGCTAAACACAATGGATCGAATTCTATACGAGTCTCAAAGGCAAGGCCGAATATCTTTCTATATGACCAGTTTTGGTGAAGAAGGCACACATTTTGGAAGTGCAGCTGCATTACATCCTGAGGATTTAATATATGGACAGTACAGAGAAGCAGGTTTTTGAGTTTTCTTCAAGTCAGCAAAATACTGTACTTGTTGGTTTATCTTATTAAAGTAAAAGTATTTTTATTTGGCAGTTGAAAGTGGAAGGTTGAGTTTAACACTAAAACCACATGACTTTCGATATACCTAGAACCGCAATGTGGGTCAGTTTGACACTAGATAGAAAACACCTAAAAATATGCACAAGTGATTACTTTAGTTAATTAAAACATTTTATGTAACAATCAGTATTTCTGAAAATGTACGTTAAATATTTTATATAATTCAACGGAAATTACCTGATTTTTTAAAAAATCTGATTATTTAAAATTTTATTTCCTTAAGTATAATAACATGCATGCCTTTTAAATGAGATAAAACATAAGTTATCTAATTTTGATGGAAGAACAGAGTATATCATTTAAATAAGTTTAGACATAATTGTAGAGAATAAATAAAAGTTTTACTAGTTTTACAGATTTTTTAAAAATCTAATTTATTGTATGTATTGTGCACAAAATTTAGTAATAAATTATGTACATTTACCACAAATGGGTGCTTTGCATTTTGAAAAAATATCTTGGGTTTTATTTTCACATTTTTAACTTTTTAACCATCATTTTCAGTGCTTGCTATACACCTATATGTCACTTTTTTTTTTTTTTTTTTTTTTTTTTTTTGCCAGGAGAGAACAAACCTTTCTCTCAGTTCTTCAATTAAGTCATGAATGAATTACAGTCTACTAATAGATTTTTCAGATGCTGCTTTGTATAAAAACCAGACATGGATAGTAGCAAGGTCCAAAATATTATAAAAGACCTGTACCGGCCACCTATATGAAGCAGACTTGACAGTATACACCCTTGGCATTTGGTCAATTGCGTCCATACCGAATTTAGTTGCATTCTAGTAAGCAGTTGTATCAGGTAGTTTTTTGGGAATATCTACAATTTTTACAATTGGATGAAGACCACTTAGCAACAAAACGTTTCTTTTTCCCCTTATAAACAGTTAGATTGATTTCTTTATGTGTTAGTACCATAGTCGCATGCAATGCTGATTCTTTTTTCTATTTCATCTATTGTTATATTCCATTTATTTTCATGAATCTGATCATGAGCTTCATCTTCAGTGCATTTTTTTATATGCTCCAATATCCATTCATCTATGAAAAGTCTTCAGGCACTTGACGGACTGTTGTCTATAACACTGTGTTTAGCATGTATTCTTAGGCCCCCAATTTCTTTCAAAATCTTTTCTTCCTTTATCATTTGTGATCCATTTGTGATCCTTCCTTTATCTTCGAGGGGGAAGCAAATATAGTTTACATTTACTTAAAAGGAAATGAATCTGTTTTCATCATTTAGGCATAGATATTTCTTACGGGTCAAATTGACCCGCTTCACGGTTCTAGGTATAAGTGTTAGTAATCAGAAATTTATACATTTTCAAATTTCGGTAAGTTATTGTTTACCTTAAATTATTAAAAGTCATAAAAGGAATTTTGTTTTTCAATTAATACTTTTCATATGGTTTTTTTCACAAATTAAACAACCGTTTAGGTCAAATTGACCCACTCCGCAGTTCTAGTGTAGTAAAAAAATTTTTTTAGTTGTGTAACAAAAATAAATAAAAGCTACTTGAGATTAAAGTATATTTTTTTCATTTATTTTATAACTATAATGTGTAAAAATTACTTATTTATATAATATATCTTTATCAATATTGTTTCATAAGAATAAATTGAGTTTAATTAAAAAAATTAAATTTAAATACATATTTAATTAAATATTCTTTGCACCATTGCTGCAAGGAATGAAATTTAAATTTAAACAAATTTAAATTCTAAACAAATACGTATAAAAGTAAAAAAGTAGAAAAGCAAATTTAAATTCTAAAAAAAGGAAAAAAGCCAAAATAATTTAAAATAATTTAAAAATATGCAAACATGTAAAAGATTTAATTCTCGAACTAATCTACAATATCATTTAAATTCAGAAGCATAAGCAAATCAAGTGTAAAATCTATCCATGAAAATAAATCTACTAATTTAATAAATTAAAATTAAATTAAACATTTTTTTTTAAAAATGCATATGTGAATGATCGTAGAGTAGGCAGGAGACAGACTTATAATTTGAAGAACACACTTACTTCTCTTTCACAACACTTTTGCAGACCCCAACACTCATATAGTAGGTAAGTTAGAATTAAAACTTACTATTTACTTGCTTTAAGTATTTTTTTAAAAATTTTTATGTAGTATCTAAGTATTTTCTAAATATGAAATTATATTTTTAAATATATATTTATTTTAAAAATTGTGAATTAGTTCTTTTTGTTTTTTTTTTATTTCTTATTGGTTTATATGGATTATGTATAGTTCTTTTATAGTTTCTTTTTATTGATATGCATATTCGTGTAGGGGAAGTTTCTGTAGACAAGGATTTCTAAAATACTTTGGTTTCTAGATTTTTTTTAATTATTTTATAAAAAATTAGTTTTTAAAAAATTTAATTTTTTAAGAAAAAGTTTAATTTTTGACTTTACTTGCTTGTTTCTCAAAAGACTTAATTAGTATTTTCCTTTTTGAACTTTAATTCTTAAATGTTAATACTTAAATGTTAATTTCTAAGTGTACCACTTTATTGGAATTACGAATTACTTTTGGTTTTGACTTTTACCCTTGCCTGCATGAATGACGAAACACGAATTGAATGATTGGAGAGTTAGGTTTGGAGGCAACTTCCCCTTGATAAGTCTGTCTCCTGCCTACTCTATGATCATTCACATATGCATTTTTTAAAAAAATTGTTTAATTTAATTTTAATTTATTAAATTAGTAGATTTATTTTCATGGATAGATTTTACACTTGATTTGCTTATGCTTCTGAATTTAAATGATATTGTAGATTAGTTCGAGAATTAAATCTTTTACATGTTTGCATATGTTTAAATTATTTTTTATTATTTTGGCTTTTTTCCTTTTTTTAGAATTTAAATTTGCTTTTCTACTTTTTTATTTTTATATGTATTTGTTTAGAATTTAAATTTGTTTAAATATATCTTTATCAAATTACATATGTGGAAAATTGTAAAATATTTTATGTTTTCCATGTTGTTTCATTTATTTTTTAAATATTTCAGGAGTTTTGATGTATAGAGGCCATACTCTTGATCAGTTTGTAAATCAGTGCTATGGAAATAAAAATGATGTAACAAAAGGAAGACAGATGCCTGTCCATTATGGCCAGAAAAATCTAAATTTTGTTTCCATATCTTCACCACTGGCTACCCAGTTACCTCAAGGTGATTATTAGACTTCTTTGAAAAATATGAACTTCAAACAATTTTTTCTTGGCATCATTTTCTTTATTCTGTATGCGTAATTTTCAAGCATTAATGAATGTTAAACTGTTAGTAAAATATTTTTATATATAGTTATTAAAAAATGTGTTACTTCAATAATATTATGTTATTTATAAATGATTTTAAAGTAATAACCCCTTTAATGCTCTAGTAAAAAATCAGAAAATGGTCTTTTTTGGAGGGGTAGGTTTTTTTTTTTTTTTTTTTTTTTAATTCTTTCTTGTAATTTAACATCTTTTAACCTCTTTCTTTACTTTAACAAATATATTATGTTGTATTCATGTCTGGAAAAAAAAGTTCTTAAATTAATTTTTAAATTCTTATTCTTCTTAAAATTTATTCAGGTGCACTGAAATAATTTAGTTTGTTGTACCAGAGTTAACCTAGTTGAGTGTATTAAGACATTAATAGTTGGTAAATTGTGACTCTTACTCAGTATTTATTTATTTGGGAAAACCTGTGTTTACTTTCACTGGTAACATCCAAAAATGAATCCAAAGCAAATAAGTAGATTTCTGTGCACCCCTTTCCCCCCCCCCACATATATGTATTATAAATTTATATGACCTGAACAATCAATAAGCTATGAAAGGATTTTATTTTTAACCATATAAGATAAAATAAATGTTGAACCCATTTCAGACATATCAGTAGTGAAGTATGGAAGGTATTAATTTAGAAGTTAAACAACAAAAGTCAGTGTTACATTTTGAAATTTTCACAGAAAATGGTGAACACACCACGTGGGAAAAAGGAAGCAAAAAAATAAGCCTGTTTGTGGCTCCAAAACTCATTTCTGTGAAAATTTAAAAATATAGTGCTGATTTTTTGCTGTTTAACTTCTAAATTAATACTTGTTTGGCGAGTTATTGTATCTTAATTATAGGAGCTCCAAACAGGCCTGCCTTTTTTTTTTTTAATGTGGCAAAAAGCGTTTTAAAATGCACTATAAAAAGTTTTATAAATAATGTAAATTATATACAGAATGTTATGCATGGAAAAAAAATCACTGTGAAACTAATTTTAGTATTTGGAAATAACATTAAATGTTTCCTAAATTTACAGATGATCAATATGAAAAATATATGACATTTTAAATAACTGTTATGCATTTGAAATGTTCTTTTGTCAGTTTAGTTATCTGTTGCATGAAAAATCCATGATTACATTTCATGTTCTTTCCTCTAATAAGCTTACGGTTTTATATGATTTTCTGTTCATTGTGTATTTTATGATGCTGTATGTAATTTTTAGAAAAATCTTAATTTCTAGAACTGTATTTTGAACAATTTTTTGTGCAAAACAAAATTCTAATGGAATGCAAAAAACTATCTCATGCAGCTGTTGGAAGTGCGTATGCATTAAAGAGGTCCCAAAAAGAAATTTGTGTCATTTGTTATTTTGGAGATGGTGCCTCAAGTGAAGGTGATGCCCATGCTGCACTGAATTTTGCTGCCACCCTAAACTGTCCTATTATTTTCTTCTGGTATGTTACTTTTCTTAATTAAAAAGCTTTTGGAATAGAGTTTTCAAATAACTGACTTACAACAAGATAATATGTGCAAGATATCTTTCTTTTTAGTCGCAACAATGGATATGCCATTTCTACTCCCACTCATGAACAGTATAAGGGAGATGGTGTTGGTAAGATATATTATGTTCTTTTATTTGTTGCACTCTAGTATGTGAGATCTGAAATATATTTCTTTACCAAATTACGTTTTACAACATATGAAAAGACTACACCATAAAATATAGTATGTAGGTTCACTTGTAAATAAAATAAGCCCATGAAAATTTCTACTTCCTTGTAATTTGTGTACGCCAGTGATGATATTAGATGATGCATTTCAATGTATAGATGTCTCCAGTGTGTCCTTTGTGCATGCCAATGATATAGATGATCTCGGTTATTGTGAATGGAAATTATACTGAATGCTTTTGCAAGATTATGTCTTCACTACTGAATTCATTTAAATATTCTTAACTGTATTTTGCACATCACATACATTTCCATGACTATGTATATTTGATTTTAATATTATGCATAATAGGAATAATAATAATATTTGTTATGCGTGATCCACCAATCAGCACTACACTGACCAGTTGGTCCTAAATGAGAGGCTGTCATATCAGGCAGGGGGTCACCAGCCATTGTTCCCCAAGATGATAAATGGATGCTAATCATGCTGCCACCCTGGGTCCTCAACTGAGACAATAGACTTAAAATTTGTGTATAACCATTGGTACCTCCTGGGTGGGGGAGGGGGTCACTAGTCCTGGTTTCCAGGTTTCACAGTGGCGGAGAAAATGCATGTCTGGAGATTTGACTGGTCATCAATTACTCTTACCAGTATTATGCGGGCTTTCGCTGAGCCAATGAAGTTTCTCCCAGCCAGGCATGTGATTTTATGCCCCCGGGTTCGAGACTGCCTAAGTACAAATCCTAGCCAGTAGCTCTGCAGAGTTCTCTGCATCAACCCTGGGGGGGGCTGTCCATAATAAGGAAAGAATTAATTACATACCTCAGCATTTGACATCACACAAAGTGAACCCAGCTGAGAACTTCCATATCAGGCAAGGGGGGAGTCACCAGTCATTTTTCCCTGAGAGGAAGAAGCTCTCCTATGCTACCACCCTGGGCTTCCAGTCCCAGGTGGCATAATTTTAAATTGTCTCTACTACGATGGCTACTTCCTGGGCTTGCAGGGTCACCACGCTCGGTTTCAGGTTTTACCATGGCGGTGAACGTATGTACTTTAAGAACTGACTGGTTGTTTAAAATGCTCCCGCCAGTACTATGCAGGCTCAGCCTATGCAGCCTGTGGGTCAACCACACCGAGCAGAGTACAGAGTTCTTACCTCTCACCTCGCCGAAGGGCCAACCGCTCAGCGGAGTACAGAGTTCTCACCTCTCTCCACACAGGGCAGTAGTCTTCGCCAATCTCTCCTCAGTCCAACCATATAAAACGATCTTCCTTCGGGGCTCTGGAACCTCCAAGCTTGAGATTTTATACCCCATGGCCAAGACTGCCTAGTAGCCTCAGAGTTCTCTGCATCGACCCCCGGACGGAATGCATAATAAAAGGTTAAACTTGGTAGTTGCTTTCAGTTATTTATTTTTGTATTTTGTTTTTTATGTATGTAATAGGATTTAATTATTATTTTAGCTGCAAGAGGTCCTGCGTATGGTATTCCCTCCATCAGAGTAGATGGAAATGATATATTGGCTGTCTATAATGTAACGAAAGCTGCTCGACAGTTAGTTGTTGAGGAATCTAAACCAGCACTAATTGAGGCTATGACCTACAGGTACCAGCTTTTGTTTTTGTGATAGATTATTATATATTAATTTAAAATATAACTGCATAAGAAGAATGAGATATATTCCAGCTTATATTGATTGAATAGCTATTTAGGTTTACGAAAGTAAGTAACTCTTTGAACAAACAAAAAGTCTGTAATGAATATAATGATCTGAGTTGTTCATATATATGACAGTGAAATGAACAGTACTTCCGTATTTTTAAATCATGTATTATTTGAGGCATGACAGAAATTGGATATGACAATTTAAAGTTCTTTAAACAGTTAGTCGTGGGTTAACTCTTATTACAGCAAAGTGATCACAGAGTCATACATTTACTAGTCAGTAAAACTCTTATAATTAATTTTTTTTAAGTATTTTGATCATAAAAGTTGTCATTTCCCCCCACTAACAACAAGCTGTGAAAATCATGAAATAACCATTTAATAAATATACGATGATAGTTTAAAGTAATATTTAAAAATATGGTTACATGTGCATGAGTGTGTAAGTTGCTTTTATATCTTTAAAATGTAGAGTAGACATTTAAAATGTTTAAAAGCAGTTTTAAAGTAGAAGTGCTTTTAGAAGGTCAGATAATAAAATGGAAAAATAATCTTAATTATTGTAGTTAATGTTGAAAAGAAATAAGAGCAGATTTAGTATTGGTTTTGATAATATAAATAAAAATGACCAAATTTACATAAAAGAAAATTAATTATGATCACTAAGTTTTGTGACAATATTCAATCTTTTATTAAAATGCAAATACCTTCAAACAGCTATGCATAATTCAAGCTATGAGGAAAAATTAGAAAAGAAAATACTCTACATTCAAGCCTGTACTCAAAAATCCGACCCACAAGACTGTCGCAGAAGCTCAAGCATGACTACTGTTATACCAGTGCTGTGGCAACCTTACAAGCTGTTGTGACTGATATGTTGATATTGTATTGCTGGAAGCTAGCTAATACATAATTATCGAAAAGAAAAAATATTAATCAATGTTTCATTGTTACCTGAATACATTAGTAAAATAGTGCAGAATAGAAGAGAATTTTATATCATATTGCTTTTAAAAAGTGCTTAATATCTGAACAAGGAATATGATATATCAGACTCTGTAAGAGAAAAGAAGATAAATTATTCTGAAGTATGTTACTTGTGAGCAATTTTTGTTAAATATTTATTAGAAAAAAAAGAGATCAAAGTTCATCACAAACTTAGAAAATATTTCAAGTAATTGTATAACTTTTCTTTAAAATTGAAAGATTCTGAATAAGAATGCTTTAAAAATAAATAACTTTATATCCTAAAACCATGACATTTTATACCCTGAGTTATTTTATCATGATTTATGCATTTGTGTCATTATTAGTAAACAACTGTATATCAATGTAAAGTTTTTTTGTCACTGACATATAGTTGTGTAATTTGCAGTATCAGTGTGGATTAATTTATTATAAAATCTAACACTTATATAAATCTGTGAGTAGAACATAGAATACAGTGAGCATTTTAATAATGTTAATGGAAACAATATTAGTATTTTAATAATGTTAATTTTAATAATGTTTTCCAAATTTGCATTTTTCTAAAAATTTTAAAGATGTATAAAAATTTAAACTGTAAAATCAGATTGTAAAAACTATCAAAATTCTTGAGTATAATTTATATTTGCAATTTTTTGGTAAATTATTGTGAAATAAAGAAAAATATCATAATAAAATATTATTTTTTTCATTTCATGGTAGTTTTTTACACACAGGTTTTAAAAATGTGGGTTTATATGTAATATTTTTCATTTTTATTTTGCTATTGTACATAAAAAAGAAAACTTGTTAATTTTATTTCTTGCTGTAATTTTGAATATTTAATAAAATGAAATTTGTTATCAGATTTTTTTTTTCTTTTTATGCAGGATTGGTCACCATAGCACATCTGATGATAGCAGCGCTTACAGATCTGTTGATGAAGTGAGATTTTGGCACCAGAAAGATCATCCAATATCACGCTTAAGAAAATACATGGAAAATCAGGGTTGGTGGGATGATGCAAGAGAGAAAGCATGGAAAGAAGAGACTAAAAAACAGGTATGCTGTTTTGATTAAGAAGCCTTCTGTATATTTTAAGAAATTTTGGGCATTACATGTTTTCATAAACCATTTGCGTAATATGAGTTTTTGGGATTATTAAATGTATACATTTGTTATTAGAATGTTTTCCATGAGTGCATCATATAATAAAGATTTTAGTCTATAAGAATACTGTGAAATTTTGAAAATATACATTTTACATGTACATGTATTATATTATAGTGTAGTTTTGAAAATTGTACATATATTTTGGTTTCTTCACATATATAAAACAAAAACAAAAAAAAAGTAACATCTGTATAATGCAGAATTCTTGCTGCAATCATTGGAAAAACTGACACTTTATTCCGAGTAGTTGGACTGTTATATCAAAATTTTTCCTGTTATTTAATAAAGTTATGGTTTCAAAAGAAGTCTATTTTTTATGTAATATTTTTCAAAATATTAATATCTTCAAAGCTTGAGGCAACTGCTACTATATATTGAAATCTTTTAAATTAAATTCGTTCTTCACACTGTAGGAAATTTGCATTAGCATATTGCTGAAAGAAAATGAGAAGTGCAACTATATTTAACCCATAATAAAATTCTGTACTGATGTTGATATCATCATGACTATAAGTTCTAGCTGTGCTTCTCCCCATCCAGGGAGAGATGTTTTAAGATATGGAACGCTGACTTGGATATTGCTGTTGAAGACATGAATGGCAATAAGAGACCATTAAGGTGTGAGATTCAAGTACTGGCTAGCATCTGTTATGTAGCAAAGCACGACTTGTAGTCAAGTACCTGCAACATCATATAATAATGCAGAATATCAGTTGTCAAGGCAGCAGTGGTGTCTACAGCTGCTTACATGTGTAACCGATGTGTGCGTGAAGGAATATAGTCTAAAAAGAAAATCCACAGTAGCACAATACAAAGTGTGTTCAGACATTTTTATAACAATTTTGCAAAGATTTATATGCAAATAAACCTTAGAATTTTATTTTAATATGTTCACTCTGATAGCCCTTTTGTTGAACTATCATATTACATCTTGATTTCCAAGATAAAAGTCCTTTTCTTAAAACATCAAGGTTGAGTTTATTCCACTCCTCCTTCACAATCTTCCATAGTTCATCCAATGTTTTAGGATGCCACTTATAAAAAGGTTGTTTTAAAAGTCCAATGTGCAGTAATCCATAGGAAACACATCAGGGGATTTGGGTGGGATGCATTTAAAGGGAACAGCTCAGCTTTAATTTCAGTTTCATTTCTCATTTTTTAAAAAAAAATAGAGTAGTGTATTTAGTGGTATGGCTTGGAGCCTTATTCTAATGGAACTTAACACAGTGAAGATTGTTTCGATAAAGAGATGGAATTTCTTCTTTAAAAATAGGTGTTAAAACTTGTTTGTGATAGTAATTCTAATGAATTTTAACATTGTTTTCTACTTTCATTAAGTTTTCTGTTGTAAGAGAATCCAGTAATAACCATAAAACCTTTAAAAAAAAACTTTTCTTGTTTCTCAGAACCACCATATTAAGTCTTTTTCTCCTCTTTTTCGTAGTAAATCAATCTTTTTCTATTTCAATCAGATAAGTATATCCAAATCTCATCAATTGTAACTATATATTTTCATTTTTCACCTGCCAAATAATTTTCGTACAGCAATCTGTACATAGTCTTACGCTGAGAAACATGTTTCAGCATTATGCGGTGAACATTGTGTTTTTTTTTTTTTTTTTTTTTTTTTTTTGTTGTAATTAGCTTTAAATCAGATTTTATAATTTTGTTCACAGTTCCTACAGATATATTTAAAGATTTTGCAATAGGTCTTTGGGGGGCTGACATTTCTTTTAAAACAAGAGATGTGACTTTAGATTTAATAAGAGCTGTACATACCTTTGTTGGGTATGCATTTTTTGCCTTTTTGCATCAGATGTAAACTTTGATATTTCTTTCCTTTCGTATTAATTATGTCACTTATTTTACGTGTAGAAATATTAAAACTATGTTTTTCACATCTTTTTTAATAATTGAATAAGAGTATTTCTCTTCAGACAGCACAAAAGTATAGCCTTCGATCGATTGTTTATTTTTCAGCGACATTTTAAAGAAAATATTTTTACTGCTGCAGATGATAATTAAATATTATTCCAATTTGATGGCAGTCACGTTTGTATTTTTAAATTAAATTATTAAAAATCAAAATCATTACAAAAATGTGTGAACACCTTCTATATATTTTGTAATTGAAGAATGCAAAGCTTTTGCATTAGCAAATTCTAACAGGAAAGCAAATTTCTTCCAAAAAGAGAAAAATATATCTTTATTGGACATTCAGAAGAAGCAAAAGCATATCATGTGTGGAAACCTGGTACCTCTTAAATGACACTTAGTCATGATGTTCAATTTTTTATATTGTCGGAAACGGCAAAAAGATCAGGAACTTCAACAGCTAACAAAAGGGAATTTATCAAATTTGTTCTTACTTAAAAAAACCTAGATGAGG
The DNA here is from genome assembly GCF_044657685.1 of Stegodyphus dumicola. Lineage (NCBI taxonomy): Eukaryota > Metazoa > Arthropoda > Arachnida > Araneae > Eresidae > Stegodyphus > Stegodyphus dumicola. Next base: position 47,252,443 of record NC_140776.1, read on the forward strand.
AAAGGAATTCTGAAGTGCCAGATGAAAGAAGAGCAGATGTTAAAGAAAGTGAATTGAGATCAAAGTTAAGAAAGAAGACCGGGAAGATCTACAGATCTATTTTTCTCAAAACAAGGAAAACCATGCACACTGAGAAAAGTCTATCAGGAAAAACATGCTAATTCAGCAACAAAGAAGTTGTTACAAATTCGGAAGCTTTATAAAGGCTTAATGCAGCAATATGGAAGGAAGCTCTGCAAAATGAATATAATTCCTTAATGAGAAATAATATATGGGAATAAAGCAAACTGCCAGAAAATTAATACCGGCAAATGGGTACTCCAAATAAAGGCAGACAGCACTGTAAATCAGTAAAAGGCTAAACTCATTGCCAAAAGATGCTCACAGAAGTATGGAATTGATTAAATGGAAATAATGTACATTGCTGTCATTAGCAGTTGAATATAATGTAATGATACATCAAACAAATGTTCAAGCAGCTTATTTGAACAGAAAAACTGCTGAAGGTTCCACCAAGTCCCACCAAAGTTTTGTAACTTCTGAAAGCAAAGCTCAAGAAGTCAGTGTTCAGAAAGGAACAGATGACTGTATCATAATACCTATATATGTTGGTGATTTGATAATTCTAATTACAAGCGAACCTTCCATGATGCACTTTACAAAAAACTCTCAGTAAAACTTTTGAAATAAGGATCTTAAATAAAATAAAACAGTGTTTAGGCATTAGAACTGAACAAAATGAAAATGTATCAATTAGCCAAATTCAATACAAGAACGCTAAGCTAAGTATGGTATGCAAGACTGTAAGCTTATATCAATATTGTTAGGCACTAACATTTAACTTTGCAAATCTTCAAATGTTGCCAAAGAAAATGAAATTGTAGGAAAAAAAAAAGAAAAGAAAAATATCAAGCCTTAAATCAGATCCATAATTTATTTAGCTGTTTCTACGTGCTAACAGTTAATTTTGCAAATCTTCAGATGTTGCCAAAGAAAATGAAATTGTAGACAAAAAAGAAAAAATAAAGTGCACAGCATTTGTTGAAAAATCCATTTCATCATTCTAGAAGAAAACATATCGATAATCTCTTCATTACACTGGAGAGCTGTATGACAAAAAGGAAAATAATATTAAATATGTCTTTACAATGAAAATGCCCACTGATATTTTAACAGAGAATCTTGGCAGGAAAAAACATAGGAAATGTAGGAATCTACTGGGTTTTGAATTTTAACCAGTTGATGTATTTTTCTGTTTTATTCTCATTTCAGCTGTGCAAGGGAGAGTGTAGGAAATTTGCATTTCTCCTTACATTTATACAGTGCTGAAAAGGAAAAGATGTACAATTGTGTTTAACCCACTGTAAAAATCATATTGATGTGGCTGTTAGTTGTAGCTGTGGTTCTCATCGTCATGGGAGAGGTTATAAGACATGGAATGTTGATGTGGATGTGGATGTAGTTGTTGAAGGTAGGTGTCTTAAGATGTGAGACTCAGGTCCTGGCCAGCATCTGCTACACAGCAATGTATGTCATCAAGTACTTGACAGCATCATATAATGCAAAAGTGGATCCAATAAATATGATATAGCAGTTATCATATCAAGTTAATATCTGTTTATATCTTCTCTTTCATATATCATATGTTGATATACATTGTCCATCATTCTGTTAAGTATAAAGGAAAATCCAACTAAAGTACTATATTACACAAACATAAAACTAAGCAAAGCAACAACCTTCTGTTTAGCATATATTTCAACTAAGACTGTATCGATTTCAAGGGCAACAGGTGCAAGTCGCTCATCATCAGAAGAAATGAAATTCTGCATAAAAATGAGCTGTATTTATACCAAAAGTAGAAGAGTAAAAGGAATGAGGATGTAGCACCATCTGTCTGTAGAAACTAACCAACTAGGAAAAATTAATAACCTATTAAAAGCGGTAGGAAGAATTGGATTGAAATTAAAATCGTTAACAAGATAATTTTTTGTGAATGTGAAAAGCTTCAAAGATATCCAATTCACCGACTCAAAAAGCTTTTCGGATGATTTTTGCAGAGTCAAAACTGTGATTAAATTTCCATTTGCAATTAACTGTCAAAGCTTTGTTTATTTCTTCTTTTTGGACTTAAGATTTGTATCCCTTGATCTGGAACTTTAATGCTGATTTAGTTTGCCTAATATATCTCAAACTACACTGACAAGGTATGCTATAAATTCCCCAAGAATTAAAGTCAGAAATGGAATCTTTAGGATTCTAACAATAAATTTTATTTATAGATCAGAAAATTACTTGAAAATTGAATTTCTGGAGAATCCATGAAATTTTGTAACTGATGGAAAGATGAAATGGAAGAACAACAAGATTATAAGTACTATTTCTGACAGCAGTAAGTCTTCTTTGATGGCTTCTTTAAAGGCTTTATTCAATAGCCATGGAAGAAAATCCTCAGTCAATGGCAACTGATTTCAGATAATTCAGTTCATTAAAAAGCAAAGATTCTGAGGAACAAACTTTAAGAGCATAAAATACATAATTGTAAAAAAAAAAAAATTTGCTTAGCCAGGTGACATGATTTAGCATGGGAGGCAAACATACAGAAAAGGGTTTACAGTAACCAGTAGCACTAACATCAAATTCATTTCAGATCATAAGAATTATTTCAGATTATAAGAATATGAAGGAAGGCAAGGATATTGTCAGATTCAGTTTCAAAAGTTATTGTTTTGCTTGTTTATGTAAAATTCTGTATAATTTTGAATAAGTATTAAGTATGTGATATATACACTCACATACTGCAAATAGTTTAAAAATAATAAACATGAATAGAATTGTCATGTCAAAAGTATTTTCCATTGTAGTATAATAATTTATGTCATGAAAGTAAAATGTTAGCATTTCTTCCAGGTTATGCAGACAGTAGTCAAAGCTGAAAAACTGAAGAAGCCACCTATAGATGAAATGCTGAATGATGTGTATGATGTGATGCCTCCTTATATAAGAGAACAGTTAGAAGAAATTAAATCTCATGTGGAACAGTACCATGAGCATTATCCATTAGACAATTTTGAAAAAAGTTAGGAAGGTTGCTTCAAGAATTGTCTGGAACATTCAGCCATATACTATGTGCCATTCCTAAATGGAAAGCATAATAAAAAAGTTATGTGTAACTTTTGCATTTTATAGAAATATATGTAAAAGCAGAATGTAAATAAAATTATTTTTCTTGAATTGTTAAGTCATTAAAAAATACAAGGCCATGAATAGGCTATAAATATATTTTAGTTAGCATCCTTATTCCGATTACTATAAAAGCTGCATTGCATCATTTGTTCTTTTATACCCCTGTAGAATTAAGTTCATTGTGAAAATGAAAAACATTTTATTACATTAACAGTTTTCTTTGGGGTTAAGTGATGTAACATGTAAACCTTGCACACACACAAAAAGGGGGACATTTCTATATCTCCTGTTCTACTGGACCAATTGTTGAAATTTAACTTGCGTTTCCCATGTCTCGAAAGTGCAACTTAGGATATATATTATATTTATATATAGCATTATTCTAACATAGGTATTTTGACACAGTATTGGACATTTTCTGAAATAACTTTTCGATTTTAAGATTCAAATTATGCCTACATATTAAATTTTGTAGTTTTTGATGAGAAATTTTAAAATTTATCTTGGCACATTTTTTTCAGTTTGTACCAAGAATAATTCACTTGGCAAACTTCTCAATTTAAGGCAGTCTATTTTCCTTTCCTTTTTTTCATTGTACACGAGTGGAAAAAAGATCATTGTTCATACTTTCAAATAATTTGAACAAAGTGTATAAACCACGTTTGGCATTATTATCAATTAGAACAAATATGCTAAATTTCAAAACATGCCAATATGTAAATTCACATATATATTAGGAAATTTTGGATAAAATAGCTCTATTCTTTTGCAGGTATGCTTAGAAATACATCTACTTTAAGATGATGGTAAAAATTTTAAAGATTATAATTCACAAATTTTTTTGAAAAATTTATAAAATTATTTTAAAATACAAATTTTAAAAATAAATCATAAAAATAGGTCAATTTTATTTGGAATGAACCTGAATTTTGAAATGTGAAAGGAAGAATCAAATAATAAAAAAAAAGAGAAATTAATAAATTATACCAAACTCAATTAACATTGAGGAGCTAATTCTTTAAGGTTAGGTTATTTAATTACGGCAAAGCGTCGAGGACTATATGCCTAAGGGGAGGGATGCCTTCGTGGAGGGCTTTCTAAGGGAAACTGCCTCGTATACACATTACACATGGAGAAAACCACAAAAACACACATGCAGCCAGCCCGTTCATGGGATTCGAACCTTGGACCGAACTACCAGTGTTCAGCGACTTTACCGCTCGGCCGCTGGTGGGCTGCTAATTTTTTAAAAACTACTCGTGCAAATTTTACAAAACTTGGCATATTGGCATGATTTGAATCGGAGTGAGATATGAAAAAAATTGGTTCGTTATTTCAGAAAAAGTCCAATTTTATGTTAAAATACCTATGTTAGAACACTACTGTATATAAATCTAATATATATCCTAAGTCGCACTTTCAAGACATAGGAAACGCAAGTTAAATTTCAACAATTGGTCCAGCTGAATAGGAGATATAGAACTGTCCCCCCTTTTTTTGTGCAAGGTGTACATACTTGAAATGGCTATCAAGATGAATTTGTGCAACACATTTGGCTTATTATATTTAACAAGCATGTAAATATAATGCAAAAATAGTTATTTTCTGTATACAAATAAGATTTTACATGCTACTTGTAAATTACTTTATTAGCTATGTAATCTTTGCTCAAATAAAATGTGATAAATAAAAAAAATGAAATTTATGTTACTTGCATTTAGCCATAGAAAAACAACAAAATTATTGAGATGAGTTATAATCCATTTAATCAGCAAGTTCTGCTATATCCTGTCTTTGATGCTCAGTTAAATAATTACTCGATATATCTTGCTAGTACAGAATTTATGTTAAGGATTTCCATATTTGTTTTATATATATATATTTCAAATATCATATTTGGATCATATTCCCCCAGGTTTAACAACAGTTTTTTCATTGAATCTAATATAAAAATTTCATGTTGATCCTTATTCTGTTTTTAATATTCGGATTTAAATTTTCGGAAATAGCAGCTACTGCTAAGTAAATATGTCTTATGATTTTGCTGATATGCTTTATTTTGAATTAGTTTATTAAAAATATTCTATTTATAATATATTAGGAAAGTTATTAACTATGCTCAGTTTCTTATTCTCCCTAGTTGCAGTAAAAGCTTTTTAAAAGCTGGAGATCCCACTGAATTTGTGACAACCATACCTGCAGAAGTTTAAAGGAACAGATTTGCTCTTTATTTTTTTAGATGATTAATAGATACAAGTTTAAAAAAAAGAAAAACTTTGATTGCATATCATTATTTTTCATGTTGCATTGCCACTGATTATCCATTTAAAATAAAACAGCCCTCACCCATCATTCTTTAAGTTTCTGTAACAGATTTTAATTTGTTTACTAAATACAGAAAAAGATAGGGTTTGAGCTAAAAACCTAAACTCCATTCTTTACATGCCCCCCTTTTTTTTTTTTTTTTTTTTTGTTATAAAGGAAAATTACGTACCAAAGTTACATAATTAGAAAAGCGTCCCCTCCTAGGAGAATAGCTTTTCTGTTGAGCTTACTTTTAATATTCAATCCTAATCCTAACTCTAATCCTGAGTGCTTCTAACCCTCCAGTCCTCACCATCATTCGTTCTGCTCTAGGGGGAACAGACATCACCTAAGTTTCTCACTGCTCCATATTATTGCATACTGGTTAAATTAGGTTAGGTTTATGACAAAGACAGGAAAGCTGTCTGCTTAGAGAAGAGGTGCTTTTGTGGAGAAACTTTTTAAAGGAAACTAGCTCGTATTCACGTTACACTTGAGGAAATCCACGAAAACAAACCATGCAGCCAGCCCGTTCTCATGGGTTTGAACCCAGGCAAGGTCCAACTACCGGTATTCAACGGTCTTAATCTTTCGGCAACTGCTGAGGACATTTGTTTGGTTATTTACTATGTCTGCTGAGGACATTTGTTTGGTTATTTACTATGTGTTTTGCCATTAGGCATTGCATGGAAAGGGAGGAATGCCCCGTGGAAACACTGTTTAAGGGAAACTGGTTCGTATCTGCTAGAGGAAGGTGCTTTCGTGGAGGAACTTTTTAAAGGAAACTGGCTCGTATTCATGTTAGACATGAGGAAATCCACGAAAACAAACCATGCAGCCAGCCCGTTCGCCTGAATTTGAACCCAGGCAAGGTCGAACTACCAGTATTCAGCGGTCTTAATCACTTGGCCACTGCTGAGGGCATTTGTCTGATTATTTACTATGTATTTCACCATTAGGATTTGCTTGGGAAAGGAGGAATGCCCAGTGGAAAAAATTTGAAAGAGAAACTATCTCGTATCTATCTTACACATGGGGAAAATCACGGAAATGCTCATACAGCCAGCACCTTTACATATACTTGACCCTCGGACCGAACTACTAGTGCTCAGTAGCTTTTATTGCTCAGCCACTAATGGGAAAATTGCCGAAAGGAAATATTCTGAAAAGATTATGCAGAATATGATTTGTTACTGAGAGTATTCGTGCTTCCTGTTTTGTTTTTCATACTTCCTATTTCATAAGAAATTTTAATTCTTACCTGCCTTAACGTTATTAAAATATCACAGAACTAGTAATGAAAATTAAAATTTTACTCTGTAAGCCTTTAGTTTTGCAAATAAATGCATGGAATCGTCATAATTTGATCTGCGGTTTGATTTTCGGTTGCCAGAATCACAAGACTTGATAAACGCTTCTGGCTCACCGATGATCGTAGATATTTTTTAATATATTTTAATTTGCTGAAACTTCGATAGGAACAGGTTGACGTGTTCGTGATTCGTCCTCAAACAGTTCATCAGATTGCTTTTTGTGCTTTGAATTTTTTTCTTTGTCAGAATAGACTCGACTGCGATTTTTTCGGCTACTGTTTTAGACTCTTGTATCCAATATTTTACATTTTTTAAAATTTTTCTCTCATTTTTTATAAATCCTCAGTTTTGGTTAGTTCTTTCGTTAACTGTACAGAATGTGGAAGAGGAATTCCTTTTGAATATCTATATTTACTCGATTGAATTCTGGAAAAATATTAGCTCAAATTTTCAGGTTGATAGTAAATTCAAAATTTTTCACAGCATGTATGGGATATCCTACCTCATGCTTTGATTCCGCATCGAGAGAAATAGCTTTAATTTCTTTTAAGTATTTTATATTCCCAGTAAATTTATTAGAAGGACTTTCACAGCCAAATATTTTGCTGACCATCTCGTCTGGCTGCTTCCTTTTAAGTTGCATTTTGTACATTGTTTCATAATACACCATCGAGTAGTGCATCCGACAAAAAAGCAAAGTATTTTCTGAGTAATTCCAAACAGATTAACTGTTTCCGTGCACGAAGAAGCAGAATGCACACCGACATTGTCCAATATCTAAACCATCAATTGTCAATTAAGACACTAATTTTCTACAATACGTGCAGAAATGCATTCTCCTGTCTTTCCAGAAACTTCTATGAAATCAATTAAATTTTCCTTTATCTCGCACACATCACCATGCGTTTTTACGTATTGAATCACCTGGTTCATTTTTTTCTGTATGAGACACATATGAAGTGCAATCGAGCATTATTGTGTAGTATTTGGCTGCTTTAATATCGTTTAAAATGCTACTTCAGACAGTTTTGCCTTTAAGTTAATAACTTACTTGAATTATCTTTGATAAATATGATTCTTTTCCCTTTGTTAGGTGCTTTGACTGGTACCTAAAAGTTGAATTATGTTTGGCAAGCGCAGAGATTAAATTCAGAAAATTTCCTTGGCTAGGTCGAGTTTGTGAACAGGCTACTTGGGATTTCATCAGACCCAAGAAAAGAACGACAGTTTGTTGAAAGATACAGTCCTGCATCCATGGCTATATAGAATTTCTCTCCATTTTTTTTTTTTTTTTTTTTTTTTTTTCTCTGTGTGAATGAGTCGCTCAGTGTCGTGATCGATGCCTTGGCACGATTTCATTTGTTGTACTCGAATTTTCCACTTAATCATGCACCTCTGTGGATTCCAGACGTTGCATGCTCAGTTAATCTTGCTAAAACTTTTTTCCAATTAATGAATCCTGTAGTATGGTGTAGCGGCAGCACCATGTTTCTGATAAATCTTGCAGGGTGTACAAAAAAAATTGCATTCTTGTCTTTAGAATATGTAAACCAAGATCTTCTAAGCTTTTCATTACTTACTACTGTTCTGTTTTACATGTCAAATGTCTGCCATCACTTTCAATTGGACTGAGGTTTACGTTTTCTGGATGTTTACCGGCTAATAATATTGATTGATTGCTTCGGAAAGATTGTTGGTGATCGTTCATTTTTTTTTTTTTTTTTTCCCTATGACCAGCCGACTGCATGTGTCCAACAAATCAAAAATTTTTAGTTTTTCGTCTTTCTGCTGCCCGCCTCTATCTGAATGAAGAGATCTTTATATCACGGTTTCATGTCCTCCAGCTATTCGTTTGATGTCGATGAAGAAGGTTGTTCTTTCAAATGCTAACTTGTAGATTGTTTGAGGATGATATGGAGTCATGTTTGATCGTGCAAATTGCAAGAAATATTAATACCCTCTAAAATCTCACATAATAGGAATTGCGGCAGGGTATTACGGTTTACTTCTTCCGTGGAGTTATTTTTTCATCTTAGCTAAAATTTGTTTTTTCTGTTTGGCTTTATCTTTGGCTCGTTTTCTATATTCCTCTTTTCTCCCACTCGGCGCGCAGATATTTTCTTTTAATCTAAATGAAATTCTTTATGAATTGCCTTAATAAGAATAACTAAGAATTGACGTAATTACACTGAACAGTCATAAATAAATGGTCGCGTCTCGCTAAATATAGTGCGGGCTATTAAAAGCAAGCATATCTAAAAAAAGGGGAAAAAGAGTACAGAAGAGACCTGAAAACTAAAAAGAAACCATAAAAATAATAAATCTAGCATTAAAATCTAAAATGTGATCCACTGTTCCGAAACAAACCAAAGGCGAGCCTAAGTTGCCGACTGGCTGCAAAAAATCTAAACGCCTTGCTTCATCTTGAAGACATAATGCCGATGTCTTGTATGTACTCGACGAATATTAATTTGAATTATTTCATTTGTCCAGGATGGCCCAAGGTTAATTTTTTGGGGTTAGCTCTTAGAAAATAGTTACAATGCTTCTCCATTTCCCAGCAGACGTTGCTATGGAAACCAGGCGACTTCAACAAGCTATCGTTCTATTTCTCATTTGAATACACCCCGCCCGGGCAGGAAACGATAGAGGGACTTCAGACGCTAGTGATAGGGTCAGTCTGATTCTAACATGACGGGCAGGAAACGATAGAGGGACTTCAGACGTTACTGATAGGGTCAGTCTGATTCTAACATGACGGGCAGGAAACGATAGAGGGACTTCAGACGTTACTGATAGGGTCAGTCTGATTCTAACATGACGTCTGGAGTCCCTCTATTGGCCTCTTTCTGATCTTATATTTATAATTGTAATTCGCTGTACTTTATTTTAATTCATGTTCCTTTAAAAGGGTTCCTAGTATTTAATTATAAATTTTCTTAAAAGAGGGTTTTAAACTTGGCCTTAAAACTATTAACACTGTACTCAAATTAGAGAGCTGTTTTAGCGAACAACATACCAAATACGATCCAGCGTTATATTTAAATTTGCCGCCCACAAGAGTTGCCGCCCGGAGCAGGAACCCCGACTTGCCCCCCGCTAAATCCGGGACTGAGCCAAGGCACCGAAACACTAGTTTGCAATCGGGCGAGGGGGATTTAAAAAATTTGAAAGCTTTCAGATTTTGTATTGCGCCCAAAGGGGCGTTTTTTAACGTTTTGTGTGTTATCTTTACTTATTAAATATCATGTTCTTCGCACTAAAACCATAAATTTCAGTTCAACAACAATATCACAAAATATTTAAAACAGCATGTCTTTAGAATTTCCGATACACAGTCTCGCGTGCTGGAGATGAAAATGTATTTTTTCCGTACTGTGTTGCTTTTGAAATCGTTGAGTTAGTTAATCAAAATTTTGTTAAAGTTTTACAAAATATGAAATAGATAATTAAACAAATTCCAAATTTGGGCCTCCAGATGCCCATATTCGAATGGAGAACTAATGTCTAGGTACATTAGTACAAAGTATGATGTCTCTAGGTACCGTTGTCTTTTCACAGTTCCCGAAGCATACATACATTCATGCAGATTCTTCATTATTTAATTTCTTTAAATATAATGCAGGACTCCAATATTTGGTAGCAACAGTTTGAATAGTGAACCGATGCAAAATGCCAAAACGAAATGAATAGCCCTTCTAGGCAAATTGTCCCTTTGGGCTAAAAAACTCCAACACTCGTCAAAAAATTATTGCAACGCCTTGTAGCACTAAACAATCAGCAACCCTGAATACCCAGCCTACGACTCACAAAAATATAGAGACAAATGTAAAAGACCCGGAAAATAAAAAATGTAACAAACCAAAATCTAATCCAATCAGCACAAGTTCATTAGAGAGTATGTGCTCAGATGAACTCCGAAATGAATGCTCCTAAACATCTTCCTACCCGAAAAACGAAAAAGCAGCACAGCAAGGCATAATAGCTATTCTGTTGTTGTGGTTTAAACAATAATCTTAAACACAGAGACGTTATTCACAAACATCAGCTGTCTACTTTGCGCACAGATCGTATTTTATTCTCGAGTGTCAAGATGTAGAAGATGTGTCAAGATGATGTCTTTTTACTCGACTTCTGATAAGAATCTGGAAGAAGGAGTAGTGTGGGAGGCGAAAAAAGAGAGTCAGGTCCGCGCTAGCGGCGGCGAAAAGGGGGGGGGTAAGTTCAGTGTCGTTAGATGTAGCATCGGGTGGCAGACCGCAGAGTCAGTTAAGCGTGAATGAGTCGATTAAGGTTGTAATTCTTATGTGGGTAGGATGTCACATGGGTACCGATGTTTTTCACCGGGATGTGTGTAATGTCTGAAAGTGCTAATAAGGCTATTACTGTGGGTTTGTACTGAATAAAAGAAGTTGACCGCTAATCGTTTAATATACTCTTGAATAAGTTCGATTTGAAGGTCTCTGTGAATGTAGATGTTTGGCATATACAGTAGACGCTCGTTTTTACGAACTCGTAGGGACTACGAAAACAGTTCGTTAAATCGAGAGTTCGTAATTTAGAAAGGCATCGGAAATTGTTAGTATTTCACATTTTAATGTTTTCGAGACAGGTTAGTGATACTATTCCATGTTTTTATTTATGTATTAGGAATTATTTTTAATAGTATTACTACTTAATAAATGATATCCATTCTATTAAACAAACAAGAACTCAAAAAATCGTCTAAGTTATGACAAGTATTCAGCAGCTTGTTTTAAAGTCGGTCTTGGTGTTACTTCATTTTCTTCTTCTTCTTCTGGATCTGAAAGTATCTCATTCTCGTTGATTATGCTGCTAATAATATCGTGATCCGATATTTCCTCCGTGCAGATAACATTAGAATCCACATTTAAAAAATCCTCGAATGAAAGTTCTGGCAACTGTGGATTTCTACGGCGAAGTTCATGCATGAGAACCTCATCTTCGTGGTGAGATCTATTGTCATGGATTTCTTCAGTTACGTCTGTTTCTTTAATAAAACCTGCATGTCGAAAGGCTTTAGAAATTGTTTCATCTAAAACATCATTCCATGCACTGATTGATAAATGCATTGCACCAAGAATATCAATCTGATAAGGTTGTTCCCTTTCGAAGCCAATGATTACTCTTTGCAAGAGCACTGTCTTATATTTTCGCTTGAAACTATTGATTATCCCCTGATCCATTGGCTGTAAAACTGCAGTTGGTGGGAGATATTCCATACGGATTGCCTGAAGCCCAGTGACTTCCATGTGTGCAGTACAATTGTCCACGATTAGGAGAACTTTGCGCTTCTCTGCTGAAAAACGGTTATCTAAATCTCTCAACCATTTTTCGTAGATGTTGCCAGTCATCCAGGCCTTATTATTAGCATAATATGCACCAGGAATCTTCTGAACATTTTTGAAACACCTTGGTTTCAAATATTTTCGAATAAAGAGCAGAGGCAATTTTTGTGACCCAGTCATGTTGGCTGCAAACAAAACTGTAAATCTCTCTTTAGCTTTATTACCTCCAACACATTTATCTCCTTTGTAAGCTAATGTTCTTTCTGACAAAATCTTAAAAAACAAAGCCGTTTCGTCCGCATTAAAAACGTCATCTCCAGCGTATTCAGAAAGAAGCAATTTCGACTTTTCTTCTTTCCATTCATTTGCTGATGACGTGTCTACTGCTGCACTTTCACCACACACTTTCCGGAAACTCAAACCATTTCGAAATTTAAATTTCTCTAACCAACCACCCGATGCTTTAAAATCTTTTATGTTTAATTTGGAAGCAAAAAAGTGTGCTTGTTCTTTAAGTACATTTCCATCAATTGGAATGTTTAAGCTTCTCATCTTTCGAAACCAAACAAGCAAAGCCCTTTCCAAATTTGGGTGTTTTGATTCTCGAAAATATTTTCGAGAGGAGGGTCCCCATTCATCGTTTCCGTTTTTAGCTCCAAAGATCTTCTCTCTTGCATTTAAAATCGTCCATAAACTATTTTTAGGAATTCCATATTTCTGAGCAATTTGTGTCTTGTTTAATATTTTTTTCGTCAACTTCTTTTAAAATCTTCTTCTTTATTTCAACCGCTAAACAAATTCGTTTCTTCATTTGCGACATAGCTCTAAGAATCTTACTTAACAAAAACTGGCTCAATCTCCCTCTCGACTAACGAGACTTCACTAATTGAGTTGTCCAGATCAAATGACTATGACATTACAAAAAGCAACAACTCTCTTTTAGAAGCAACCCAAACCCCTTTAACACGAATGGTCTCACCCCCACCCAACAACACCAGGCCGATGCTCTTCTGAGAGCCTCCCACAACAAACAACACCATAAATTTGTCCTAATTCCCCCCTTCTCCGCCCCCTCCTTCCTTACTGTACTTCTTCGAATGTTTCGCACTTGCTGCCTCAAAATAGTTGGAGATTTTATTTGACCTTCACACTTCGTCCCAATGAAACATGCAGAAGTATGAAAACTGAGTTCGCAAAAAAGAGATTTTCCTGATTTGTAGTTCGTAAATAAGAGCTCAAAATTACATTACATCTATGGGAGTGTATTCGGGATCATTCACTAGTTCGTCAAATCGAGAGTGTTCGTAAAAAAGAGGTTCGTAAAAACGAACGTCTACTGTACCAAGGAGCATTGATAATTTCTCGTAGAATTTTATTTTGCAGAATTTGTAATTGTTTAATATTGGTTTTAGCTACCTGTCCCCAGATCGGAGCTGCATAAAGTATAGAGCGATATAAAATTAATTTGTTTGTAGTAGATAAGTTGCTTCTTCTACCAAGAAGAGGCCGCATAGTAGCTGTGGTGATTTTAAATTTTTGTACTACGGAGCGGAAGAAGGTTCTGAAGGTAAGTTTTTGATCAAGGGTGACTCCAAGGTGTTTGGTTTCATTAATCCAGTCTATTTCTTTGTCAAATATTTCAGGGGGTGGAGAATAGTATTTCATGTTTCCCTTACGGAAAATTATTGCCTTCGTTTTATTAGTGTTAATTTTAATCCTCCAAAGGGTAAGCCATTTTTCTAGTTTTATGAGATAGTTTTGGAGTTGGTTTCTTACGGCGATTGCTGTGCAGGTTTTAGTAAGTAGGGTGGTGTCATCAGCAAAGAGTGCAAGATGAACAGAAGGGTCTTTAGGGATGTCTTGTGTATAAATATTAAAAAGGTACGGCGAAAGTGCCGACCACTGTGGGACACCAGCTTTCATTACTCTGGTGGTTGAGTAAGCAGTACCGATTTTGATTCTGAATGTTCTGTTGCTGAGAAAAGAGGCTATTAAGCGAATAAAATAATATGGAAAATTAAGAGTGATTAGCTTGTAAATAAGGCCGCGATGCCATACCCTGTCAAAAGCTTTCGCGATATAGAAGAATATGGCACCGGTCGGAAGCTTGCCGTTGTAGCCTTCAGTGATAATGTTGATAACTCTAAAAAGTTGGTGGCAAGTGCTATGATGATTGCAAAAACCGAATTATTCTTCTGGGAGAAAATTCACGGAAGGATGAATTTTTTGGATGTTGAAAAGTAGAATTTTCTCAGTAACTTTAGACAAATGGCTAAGTAAACTGATAGGGCGATAGTCTGTGGGATTTTGTTGCGGTTTACCAAAAACAGTTATTATAGCTTGCTTCCATGAGCTAGGAAAATGAGCGAATTTGATAATGTTGTTGATTATCTTAGTTAGGCAAGTAAGAGCGTTTCAGTGCTTTGGTCGAGATGCCATCGTGCCCTGGGGCCATCTTCGTCTGTAAGGAGCTGATGGTGTTGGCAACGATTGTTGGGGTAGTCAGGAAAGTGAAGTTGTACGGAGCAGGGGTATTAAGGAAGAAAGTTTAGTTCTTTTTTATCACTAGCGGACATAATCACATTTGGGTCGTTACGGCTATCTTGGATATCTTCCAAGGATCTGGTAGTTTCGACGTCACTGGATAAAGTAATTTTGTGATTTAATATTTGGAGAGCGTTGGGTTCATCACTATGTCTCGTGTGAGGATTTTCCATGTTTGGAGGTGAATTTTCCATGTTTGTGTTATTATTAGTTAAATTTGTGTTTGTTGTGTCATACTGATTAATCATGTGAGCCAAAATGGTTGGGAAAAAGGGCCTAAGTGGAGGCCGTACTCGAAGGTACTCTTATCAGCACGATGAATAAAGAGAATCAGAAGAAAGAATAAAATACGACCTGTTTTATCCAGCAAAGGATGCAGCAGTGGAGGTAAGGAGACGCTTCTGCGAGGCGAAAGCCAAAGAAGAAACAACCCAGAGCCTGTGAGGCGAGGTCGATGAACTCGGTTCAGTAGTGGGGTGGTAGTAACGCCAAGGACACGGAGAGCGAAGCGATAAGACGTCTAGCTCGAACGCTGTCCCACCTCGGAATGAGTGCTTTGCAACACAAGAAACTCTTTTGAAACCAAACAACTGCCTAATCTTTGGATGTATTCTTTTAGGAAACACTGCATTATGAAATTTGTCAAACAATATCGTTATCATTAAATACAAGGTGTCTGAAATGGAACTACCACGCTACCAGATTAGAACCATTGCTTACTTCCAGTACTGTTGCAAAAAGTCAGCTACATAATGTTACGAAATCATGTGTACAGCTTTAGGTACTAACATTGTATCATATGACACTGTGAAAGTTTGGTACCGAAAGTTCAAAAACAAGGACGACATTCAACAAGCAGAGCGCTCTGGCGGCCTCCTGATGTTGATGAGGCCCGCCTATGAGAACTGGTGAAAGAAGACCAGAATGCAACCACTCGAGAGCTTGCTAAGGAGTTAGTTCCATGTCCATTAGTCGCGCTATGCATGGCATAAACTTGACGTACAAGTTTAACCGCTGGATGCCGCATCAGCTGACTCAAGCAGATAGGGACAGACGTTGTTCGGGCCTGCACTAATCTGCTCGAATATCCATGCCAGGACAAAATACTGGACCGGATCGTCAGTTGTGATAAAAAGTGGATTTACTTCATCAACACAGGCCGTAAAGGGGGTTAGTCTGCGCCTTGTGAGCCCGTCGCAATTCGACTAACAAAAACATCATGCTTTGTACCTGGTAGGATTACCGTGGTATAATCCACAAAGAGTATCTGGAAAAAGGTAAAATCCTTAACAGTAAGGCGTACAGCGAGGTACTAATATATGTTGACACTGCTATCCAGCAAAAACGTCGAGCTGAGTTCTGGCAGAGAAAAGTAATGTTCCATAATCATTAATGGAAGACCACATGTGTCTGCATTCATCAGCTGGACTCTATACGGACTCGAATGGGATCTTTATCCACACCTATCATATATCCCCGACATCGCTCCTTCTGACTTCTAAGTTGATTTCAGTACGTTCTATATATCTGCTACCCAGCAATCAGTTGATCACAAGAACTGGATGATTTAATAGAGTACTTGCTTGAGCTTTTTATTCTCCTAGCTGTAATAAATGACCACTGTAGGGTTTTCCTTATCTTGCATAACAAATTTATTTTAAGTTCTCCTGTTCTAAACTTCTCAACTACCCCTCGCATTCTCTCGCCAGGATGTAAATTTTAAGTTAAGTGAAGCGCTATTTAAACGTGTGATTATCTCAGTTTATTCAGAGCGTGTTTCGCTAGTCAAGCGCACGTTTCGTTGTTATTTCGCGGTCACGCTAGTAAGCATCTTGTCCCTATCAGTTTAGTATCACGCTAGTTAGATTTCTGTGAGTCTCTTGGGTGTAAATTGAAGTGCGTTCTTGCACTATTTAATTTCAGATTTGATTTGTATTATAGTCTACTTTTAGTTACCACCGCAAGTGAACAATGTTTTTTGAAATGCTGTTAAATTAGTTTGAATTAGTTAAATTAGTTTGAATTGGGTTATTTTGCACCCTTTCTTCTGTGCTGGTAATTTATTCACGCCTGTGCGAGAATTCACGAGGTTCATTGTAGGATTTAATTTAGTTTATATGGAATAATAGAGATAGGTCTTACAAGTGGCACCCGAACTAAAAGGGTGTTGGATGAGGATTCTCCCCACCCAGGATTTGGCGATTGGGTCCCCTAAAAACTCCAATCGCCCGTTAAAAAGGGGAGTATATAAGGTACTTCTCCTGCTTTCTTAGCGTGCCTTCGTGGTGTAGTGCTTCTGCACGCTGGGCCGGTATTCCAGAGGTCCGTGGTTTGATTCCCGGGGAAGGCGGTTGCTAATTTTTCATCTTGTCTGCTTCCAATTAATCCTGTTTGTGGGAGTAGATATAAAAACCTACATGGTAGGCAAATTGAACAGATGATCAGTGATCATTCTGTTTGCCTCCATAATACTGACGAGCAAACTTTCTTCCACCAGCATACAAGGACATTTGACAGCACTGACCTTGCCATCTGTTCACCATTTCTGATACTATTTTGCAAATTTAAGGTCGGAAACAATTTAAATGACAGTGATCATATTCCTATTTTTATTATTTTTACATACGAGATAATACCCAAATGCAGGCCTCCGCGTTTCATACTGATGAAGACAGACTGGGATTTTTTCCTCCATCTATTCAACGATCAGTGAAGACCTGGTCATCACAAAGGTAGTTAAATCTTGTGTTGCTATGTAATCTACAAGATTTCCAAAAATATCCCAATAGTGGAACCCAAACTGCCAACATTCTTAACGGCAATTGAGAAAAGCTTGAAATAAATTTCACCGTTACCCCACACTTGCGAATCTCCTTGCCTTTGAAAAAGCCAAAGCAAATGCACGAAGATTATGCCAGTAAAGCTAGAAGGACTCTTGAATATCATGTGTCTGGAATAGCATCATCTACGACGAGTTAGCGAGTAGGAGTCAGAGAAAAGTATGTGGATTATATATAAAGACCACTTACTTTCCTTCCTTGAAAAAGATAACCGAATGATTAGCACCACAGAAGAAAGGGCGAATACAAGTGAGGAGACGTCTGGTGCTTCTCCAGTGGCAACTATTACTCAGCAGCAGTTATGTTAGCATTGCTTACAGAATATACTCACTGCATTCAACTCTGCAAGTTATTTGAAAAAAAGTAAACCGTCGTGTAGTCTAATACTTTGGAGAAAAAAGTTATCTTGCTTTATCAAAGCAGTTTCTGCAAAGGAAGAACGACAATCGATAACTTGCTCTTTTTGGAAACTACCATTCGTAAAGGAACTATCTAATTTATGTGTTCTTCAACACAGAAAAGTCTTATGACAAGGCATGGAGATATGACATTCTCCATGATCTTTATGCTTGTGGCCTATGGTTTTTAGGATCACCATGTTGATGACTTACAGATAAGCTACCAAGGTGCAGATATGAAATATGCAGTGTAACAATTGCAGATTGCTCGCAACAAGATCCAGAAATGCTCAGACAACCACGGATTTATATTTTCAAAGCAGAAGACCATATGCCTACATTTTTTTAAAAAGTGCAATCTTCAAGGGTCACTGATCCCAGTGGAATTTGAAGTACTGTTCTTTAGAGTGTTATTCGACCAAAAAAACTGATTTTCTTTCCTCATGTTCTACACCTGAGGAAGAAGTGCTTCAAAACACTGAATCTTTTAAAAGTCTTGGTAAACACTTGGGGCGTGAATTATTGCTCTTTGATACGCATCTATAGAGCCCCTTTGAGCTCCAGGTTGGATTATGGCTCAGTTTATTGTAAGACACAATCTTACGTTTTACCTAAACTGGATCCTATTCATCATCAGGCTGTGAGGATATGCTCTGGAAAATTTCCAACATCTCCAGTACAAAGTCTGTATGCTGACTATTATGAACCATCTCTTCAATTAAGGCATGAGCAGGTTGTCTTTCTATCTTTATTTTGATATACATGCTATGGAGATAAAAAAAAACATGCATCCAGAAAGAATTGACCACAATTGCAAAACTCAGCAGGAGCATAGTGTTCGAGTATATAAACAAATGGTCAAAAACTAGAGCAAAAGATACGATTTATTTTATGAGTAGTAATGCAAAGAATGTGAAAATCAGAGGGTGCTAAAGCCATCACTGGTAGCTATAAAAGCTGATACTCGGTTGGGCGGTAAGTCTATTGAATTGAAGATGTCCCTCTGCCGTAGATTGTGCCACAAATTGTCAGCGAGTTGGGAATTTTTTTTACACTGCCGAATTTGCCTGTCCAACATGTTCGATAGGCGAAGGTCCGGAGACCTGCCAGGGCAGTCGAAGACATTAACATGTCAAAGACGTTGTTGAGAAAGTTGTGCTGTATGTGTCCGAGCGTTGACCTGCTGGAAAACAGAACCTAGATGACCTGCTAGCATAGGCAATACGATCAGCTGCAAAATGCCGTCAACATACCTGCGAGTAGTCAGAGTACCTCGCAGCACAACTAATGAATAGCATTCCAGCTAATCACTCTCCACACTGCGTTCTGGCCGTATACCGCTTGGTAACAAATGGCATAAAGGACCGCTCACCTCTCCGTCTGTAAACGCGTATGCGGCGGTCATCAGCATTGAGAGAAAAGCGTGATTCGTCGCAAAAGATCACATTTCTCCAATCAGACACTAGCCAGCTTCAGCAAAAGTGGAACCATGCAAGACGACACTGCTTATGGTGGCGTGTCAGTAGCATCGTAATGGACGTCGAGATCTGAGCCCAGTGTCACTTAGTCTTCTGCAAATCATATCCATGGCTGCCTGAGAGATGGAAAATGGCTTTGAATCGATGATAGCGTAACTGTTGGTGCGGACGTGATAGCTAATTGCACAATCATCTCGGGCATTGATGGCACGGGGAGCCCCCGTTTCGGCTGATTATACCTTCGCTAAGCCACTGGCTTCAACAATGCGCAACGGCCACATCGCTCCGACCAATTTGCCTGTTTGACCAGCTGGCCTCTTTTAGTACTAGTGTGATGAAACGCTCTCAAAGTCTGTTCGAGTACACCTTAAAGGCATCTTTCGTTACAATGTCGGCGGCCCACCAGCGGCCAAGCGGTGAAGTTGCTGAACACTGGTAGTTCGGTCCGAGGTTCAAATCCCGCGAACGGGCTGGCTGCATGGGTGTTTTCGTGGTTTTCCCCATGTGTAACGTGTATACGAGCCAGTTTCCCTTAGAAAGTCCTCCACGAAGGCATCCCTCCCCTTAGGCAGATAGCCCTAGTGTGCTTTGCCATAATTAAATACACCACACACCACATTGTTTAGTTTAGTGACGGAGGACGTGGGCACCACCCCTTTACCATTATGGTTAATTGGTTTAGCGCCACGTCCACCCTTATCTAAAGCTGACTCATGTTAGAGCCACACGAGATCCACTCATAGGGCACATTGATTAGTATTACAAAATATAGATATTAAAAATGGTTACATCTGTGTGAACACAGTACTTATGAACAAAACTTTAGCAAGTGACACATAAGATTACAATTCAATACCCTAGCAAGTAATTTTAGCAAGTTACATATAAAGTTTACAATTCAATACATAAAGAAGATATATCATACATAATGATTATATTATACTGTTGTGATTGATAAGTGACGACATTGTCAACATGAATTTACTAATGCAAAATTCAGCATTTAAACTCAGTATACAAAAACCCAAGAACATACAAATGCTTATATTTCATACATTGCCAGCTTAAAAAATTTATAGTGGAGAAGTATAAAAATATTTAGATCTCACATAAGTCTCTAATATTCTGAATGTCATTGTTAACTTTTATATTACAGCTTACTACTAAAGACACAGTTATTATATTAAAATTGGATATTAATACAGTTAAATGAATAATTGCACTTAGACTATAAATACACTATAAAAACATTAATTCTTTACAATTTCTAAAATGCAATGATTCAAAACAATGATTATATGCGAATATTAGAACAATGATTTACTATAAATATAAAATGATTCAATACTATTACTTAAATTAATGATAATACTATTCATATTATTAATCATATATGCCATTTTGTCATCAAAATAATATTTTTTTTCATACAGGTGCTTATTACTGAAATGATGTTACACATTACTAGCAAGCAATTCAAAAATAAGATATGTACAGTACAATTTTACTTGCACATTGGAAATACTATACAAATAAATAATTCCATACAATGATTCCGTACGATTACTCATGAATAATTCAATATTATGATTCTATACGATTATACACCACACCGTTACAATGTCATGTATCCAAGCCATCAAGCGTAGTTATAAATGCTGTCATTCGCTGCACCTACCTTTTTATCACATTATACCAGCTGCGCAATTCAGATGAGCGTTGTATCGCTCCACAATGCTGTTTGATGCTGCAAGTTTAATCATTTACACACCTCGGCAAACTAAATTTGTATGCCACATTTCGTAGTTGTAGTTCAGTTTTTTCTGGGTGCATATATCTTTTTGCAACAGAGAGAACTATCACTTCCTGACCATCCTAACGAAGTTACTTGCTTGATGATAGCTACGATCTGTTGTTTGAAGCTTGGCCATATTGTGTACCTTATTTCTTTCTAAGGGTTTACTAACTGATTTAACAATAACATGATGAATATGAATACCTACGCAGTAAAGCAGACTCCTCCTTGGAAGAATGCATATTCGGCGTCTTAATGCTTTCCATACCTTGGCAAAAAGATACTCACGCGCCTCTATACAGGCAGCTTTCAGGGAAGCAGATAGAGGGCGGGGGGCAAGAGGGACATTCGTCCCCGTGCGCAGTTTCCAGTGAGCGCCAAACTGATACTGCAAATTTTTAGAACGAAATGTTTTCTTCTCTTGGCAAACAGGAGAGGGTGCAAGATCTGCAGTTTTTCCCGGGGGCTAAAAGCCCTAGCTACAGTTCTTCGAGCACAGACATAAAAACAGTACTTTTACTTCTGTGTTAACAAACGGAATCAAAGAAGTTGCATATGATGATGAAGATTGTCAACAAAGTCTTTTGCAGGAACCATATTTGAAGAAGAATTGCAAAGAAATTTTCCTGGAAGTTTCAAGCAAGTTCCATACACCATTTCAGCTGGTGATGATTCAATATCTTCTTTAATACATGACCACATATCATAATCAGTTGTTACAATATCAGGTACTCGAAATCTAGCAATCCATCCAGAGTACAAAATTTCAGCAGTTTGGTTAGTCACTGGGAAATCTTCTGACAACCCAGTGAATTTATCTATGCAAGTTAAAATGTATCTATAGTCTTTGGATAGCAAAAGTGGGTCAACTGCATGGATATGGTTGAACCTGGTATCAGGCAACGTAAATAAATCAAGAGAACTTTTAGTTTGCTGTGTCAAAATATGTAACTAAACAAAAGTTAACACATTTTGAATAGAATGCAGCAATGGCTAAAAATTGCTTGCAGGGGTTGAATGCATCTTTTGTTTCGTCATCCCATGTAATTTCTGACTTGTTCTTAATTTTTCATTTCACTAAATCATACAGACAAGCTTATATCTCAGCTGCATTTTTGTACAAAATGATGGTAGAAGTTAAGCATTGAAAGAAATCACCTTAGATCCCTTATAGCTGGTATTCAGTTAGAGCTTTAATTTTTTCTGGTACTGCCCAGATACCATCCGATGAAAGTAGAAAACTTAGAAATAGGACTTCTTCTTGCCCCCAAACTCATTTAGCTAAATTAACTTTAAGTCCATAGCACTTAAATCATTCAGATACCTTTTCTAAACTGACTTTGCAAGTGTTTTTAATCGTCTAAACCTCGTAAAACTTGATAAATAAATATTTAAAATGTTTGAGCTGAATTTCTTAACCCAAATGTCATGTTGCAAGGGATAATGATCAGGTAGAGCAATGGAATTCAATTTCCTTAAATTACCAAAAATTCGCTAATCATTTTGTTTTTTAACAAAATGTATATGATTAGCATAAGGAGTTTTCATATGCCAAATGATTCCTAGCCTTTTTTTTTAAAGCTGCTAATTTTTCAAGTGATAAAATTTAGAACCTTTGAATAGACAAGAGGGCCTTTAGTTTCAATGTGGTGCTGTACATTATGAGTAATTGAGCTCATAATACATAATAGGCGTATTTATTATGTATTTCAGGTGTATTTATTATGGGATTAAATAATTTAGGAAATTTGTTTAAAATTTTACTATAAGGGGCATTGTTACAAATGAGAGTTAGTCCCAAAGAACTCCTAAAGAACAGTATGTTTTAGAATTAAATTGGCAAGGCTATCAATCAAACATA
Source organism: Stegodyphus dumicola (assembly GCF_044657685.1). Lineage (NCBI taxonomy): Eukaryota > Metazoa > Arthropoda > Arachnida > Araneae > Eresidae > Stegodyphus > Stegodyphus dumicola. The sequence continues at coordinate 47,275,471 of NC_140776.1, forward strand.
GCTTTTTTATACCCACCAAAATTCCAGACTTATCTAAAAAATGATAGATTGTGATACATCCAAAGTGCCAGGGAAATCGTCTTCTTAAACCAAAATTTTTTAGTACCATAACTGCATACTTTTCAATTACTCGCAGCATATAAGGTCAAATTTTATGGCATCTTACATTTTGCAATTTTTTTATGAATGCAACTAACCGCCACATCACTATCAATCAAGAATCAGAAACCAGTACTTTTATCCAAAATGAATAAGTAGCAGTACAATTTGACTACCATCTGTTGCCGCTAATACAGAGGCACCTGAAAGTTTTCTTGTCATTTGCATGGGAAATGCATTATTTAGCTTTTTAAGCAAAGGAGTTATGATATCAACACAAACTGTGAGTCTGTGATTTAACATAATGATTTTCACCTCTTGATTTGCTAGAATCTTGCTTTCAGCTTTCACTATGATTCCAAAATTTAGAACAAGATGTGTATTCTACTATTGCTTTCAATGACATGATTTCCTTATTTTAAGGTTTGAAGATTTAGTGCATCAACACTTACACCAGCTGTTTCAGGCAAGTAACCAGATATCTCATTAAATTTATTGACTATTTTTGCCAAACCATCTAGTATTACTGCATACCAACAATATCTTTTGGAATGAAAATGGGAGCCTTAGAAGCCAAACGGAATTTAATATTTCCTCGCTTACGCTCCTAACCGGTAAACTGCATATTTCAAATAAGAGTTGTCATGATCTTTTATCTCCTAAATGTATTTTGGCAAAAGCATACATATTTTCAGTTTTCTAATTCTCAAAATTGGTCTAAAATTCTTGTTTTCAGTTGGCTATACATGCCAGTTAGTGGAAGATTATATACAATATCAGATAGATTATACCAAAACTTTTACATTTAATCTAGCTACAACTGAGTGAAATTTAGTGTGACCTGATGTGACACCAGATAACATTAAATTTGATTATAATTGTATGAACCATGATTCTGGGATACTTTCTCAAAATTAAGGTGCATGGACAGCAACTTGAGAGAGTTTGGCAATCCGAGTTTCTCTATTATGCAGCATTTAATTTTCAAAAAACTTTTAAACGGAATTAAATATAAAACAACGCACAAAAGTTGAGCAGTTAAAAATTGTAAGATAAATTACTGATCTCACTCTTTTTAAGAACTGGTGGCCATTAATGTTGCTAACTGGTTTCCATCTTGTCACTGTTCAGCATTACAACATGATTTTGTCTTCAAACATCGCATCTGAATAAGTCACTTTGGAATGGATAAGTTCTTCAAATTTATGACTTGATTAGTATTAAGAAATGTAGTCATTTATTTATTTATAAGTTCAAAATACAGAAAGGAAACATTTTATGGTAATGAAATGTCGAAAGTAAAAAATTAAACAATTTTCTTGTTCTAAACTTATGATTACTATGGCAACTTTCAAAGTTTAATTGTTGCCACATATTAAACAGATTGTTACAATTATCTTTATTACTAAGAAACAGATTATCTAAATTGTCAGGGTATTCTTAACTTGACAGGCATTCACTTGTTTTGTCATAATTAATAACCCACTAATTTTTTTTTCATTGACTAGTGCAGTCAGGCATCAAAATTATAAAAAAGTAATAATTTGAAAAAAAAAAAAAAAAAAAAAAAAAAAAAAAAAAAACAAGACTATAGTTTGGAAGTTATAGTATTTGTGTTCATTCTAATATAAAATATGTCACTCCTTTCCTTATTTAATGTATGACTCTGTATAGCATAAAGAAAAACATATACAAAAATATTTATTTTTATGTAATGAGAATAGAAAAATACAGTTCTTTTTTTTTCTTTTTTTTTTTTTTTTTAATATAAATGTTAGTACAGTGGAATGCATCCCTGATATGCAAATATAATTTTAAAATTCTTGATACAAAAGTTATATGACAGAACATATCACATCTTTCCCAGAATATCACATTTTAAAAAATTATCAAATTGAAAAGTTTCATATGTAATTTATGAGTAAAATTTATGCATCTCAATTCTTAATTTAGAAAAAGTTTTTCATCAATTTAAACTTGATTTGCATATACTTGTGATCAGTGGTTATGATTTCAAAATGTTCAATTTATATATCAGTTCTACTTTATTTATCATCACCCTATAAGGTTACTTGTCTACAATTTCAGTCTTCCCAGATAGCGATTTCGCCAAGATCCAAGGTACAAGTAGCCATTGTGCTCCAATACTTCTGAAATGTGCACAACTTTTCCTGAAGGAGAATGCAAACTTTGTATTATGTTGCCTTTGTCATCAAATTCTATAATCATACCATATCCAATGGGAAGATCAGCTACAATACGGCCATTTTTCAACTAAAGAGGAAAAAACAAAATTCTTAATTATGAAATAAAAATATTTTCAGTTATTTAAAGTATTAATTCAGCTGATAAATGATGCAAATTTAACGTTGCTACAAAAATTTACAATAGCCATTTATATTCATCTTTTAACATACATACTTTTAATTTCATTTTCTCTAATGGCAATTATTTGCTGAGATTAAGCTCTTCTAACACCATAAGGATTAGTGAATTTTTACTGCAATAATATTTTAAAGCAGCAGTTTAAGTCGCTAGATTGTACGAGTACAAAAACTGCTAGATCTTGGATACACTTCTTAAAACAGCTTAATATTAAATACTAGTATAAACTGAGGATTTTCTCCACAAATTCCATATCTGTAGTTTGCCAAAGGTGTAATAAAGAAGATGTAAAGCAGATTAAAATGATCCAGATGGTTTCCTACACAGCATTGTTATGGGACAATATACTGCAAATAAGTATTACATTTGTACATGTATTCTTATCATAAATACATGCACTGGTATCATTAAAAATTGATAATTTTTTGTCATTTTCTGGGAAACTTTAGCTTATAATAACTGTTTTATAATAGTTATTTTTCAAAATAATAGTACTAGTATTACATTTGGAATAAAATCCACCATCTGATAATCAGAAATGATTTAGAACAATTACATGATTAAATTTTTTGTCATTGAAAAAGCAGACATAGTTTTCATCTATAAGGTTTGAAAACAAAATTGGAATTTATTGCCAGCCGAATCTAAATATAGTTTTATTGAAAGTATTTTGAATACTAGACTGAAACTTCAAATATTTTTTCTATAATTAAACTTTTTATAAACCTTGGTTCATAGTTTTAGACATTGCTGTTATTAAATAGCAACTATTAAAAAAACTATTGTGAATTATTTACTGTAAGGTACTGCCTAATAAAATGAATAAAAACTATCACCCATTAAAGAACCTCTATGGTAACTTTCTTATTGCTGATATTTGGGTAATATGGCATTCAGTGTATTAAGTGAAAGAAAATAAAATTTTGCATCTTACCTCAAATGCTATTTCTTTGGCTTGTTTATATGGCAGAAGGCTCAAAAGGAAACTAATTGGAGTAGTAGATATTTTGTGAACGTGCAGAAACACCCTTCTTAAAAACGGATACTCAGAAAACCTGTCATGAAGAGCTGGAGATTCAGCAGTACGAGCAGTAGATAAACCAACCCAGTAGTTACCTCTTTTGTTACGAGATATGTTGTCAGGTTCTCCAGGTAAAACCAAAGGAAGATCAACTACAAAACCTTTTTTAGGTCCAGTTACAATATACCTAAAATTTAAAAAGGATTATTATATAGCATGAAAATATTAAATACATACGGGATTATGACTAAACAAAACAGAAAAGTTAAAGCAAAAACTTTTAACGTAAAATACTACAAATATAAAATTTCACATTAAAATTTAGAGAATTTAATTATGTTAAGAGTGTTACTCAATTACTTCATATTTTTTACAAATAATATACTAAATCAAAAATGAAAGAAGTAATATTTAAATTAATGAAATGATTAAGAATAAGTAAATATTAAATAAATATTTCAAAATGTCCTTTTTTTCAGTTAATTTACATATATACATACTAACACCTACTTGAAAATTTTATTTTTATTGCCCTCAGCTATAAGTAGAGCTGAACCATCATGAGTGAACTCCACTCCATTTGGAAATGAAAGATCTTTCAATACTACTGTCACTGCTTTTGTTTTCAAATCATATTTCAGTAACCTTTGGAAGAAATTTATACTCTTATTAGTTACATGAATAATTCATAAAAAAATTAATGTATTCTATATATTCATTTGCTTTACATTTCACATAAATTGATTCACCACAGAAATTTAATCCCTTCTGATATTCTTCTGACAGTACAAAGTCCACGATCCGGATGTCCAATATCCGGAATGATCTAAAATCCAGACCTCAAAATCACCAACAACTTTTTTTAAAAAATTATTTTAAATGCTTATGGCCAGCAAGTATATTTCATGGTGAGGTTGATGAATATGATAGCCGTGAATGTGAAGGTTTTCAGATATTGCAAACCAAAGGTTAAACTTTCCAGTTAATGGAATTTTTAAAGAAATGTGAAGAAGCGGCAATAAATAAAGATGATATGCCAGAAATTTTTCATTGCAATGATATTGCCCCAATAATCAATCAATTCACAGGTGGCGAAATCTGTAGTATGGTTCTAGATCTAAAAAAATACCGCTATCGATAGTGAAGAAAGTGTGATAGACAGGCTATTGAAACGAAAAAATTTCAATTGATAAGTTAGTCGGAATTTTAGATACAGCTATTACAGGACTTAAACAATAGAACTATGTAACTGAATAAGAAATTATGCCTATCTACCGAATTAAAGAGATAATATTAGCACAAAAAAAGCAACTTAAACAAGATACAATTAGAGAAATATTTATTAAAGTAAACAAATAAATATTAAGCCTTTTTTTTTTTTTTTTTTTTTTTTTGTAAATTTTGTTACTCTTTGGATCATAAATGCTTCATTATTTCATAAATCACAATTTTGTATTTTTAATTTTATAATTTCTACATGCCATCTCACAAGTGTTAAACTGATGATCTAATATCCGAAAAAATCCCAAATCTGGAATCGCCAAAGTCTCAACGAGTCGGGATCTCGGACTTTTTACTGTATGTAATATTTTATCCAAAGATATGAATTTCAGAGGTTGCTTTTATAATCTGGTGTTACAGGATACAGTACATTTCCTGATAAATATCTTCTTAAAAATTCTACAGAAAGTTTATAAGTAATCACTGCTTAAACTTACTTGGTGACTAATATTGTCAGCTGTAGGCTGCGGTCTCAAAAGTAAACAAACTTTACTAATTCTTTACACATAATTTACATTAGAAACAACTTTTGTGTTAAATCACATCTATTAGCTGTTACAGTGCCACTGCACGTTAATATGCAGCTCCTAATTTCAATTTTCTTGAATGAGTTGAATCATTAATTTTGACAGAGTATGTCTGAGGGCTTTTCTACAAAACAATCACAGTGAAATGTTAGGAATACATTTATTAGAATTTAATTTAGACATTTGCATTGTTAATATTAATTATTCCACTGTTCCCATTACATTTTTCCCCATTTTTAATAGATCTTTTAAAGACTGCCAACAAGTTCTGAATGTATAATGAATATGATAGTCGTGAATGTATGTACCTGAAAGGCACACTTCATCTGATGGAGGCTCTGCATCTTAGGTAATAATAATTTTGCTCATGGTCAGACTACTAATGCTAATGTGTCAACTACACATCCCAGACTTCCTTATAAAGCAGAATTCAGGCAAAAAGCCACCTTGGAGATGGCTCATAAGTCTTATTTGCTTACGACTAATGGTTATGTGGTAGTGTGAGGTAAATATGGGTGTATGATACCAGTCCCACATTTACCGGACAATATACTTTCTAGCCTCCTTTACCCACCACTTAGTCTGGGTCCATGGGCTCACCACTCCCAGTTCTTGGACTCTGTGGTGGGTTGCATGCTTTATAAACTTGAAAGATCCAAGCGGCAGTCAAGCTTTCTCACAATTACAATTCTTACAAGCATGATCCTAATTTATATCTAATTCCCTTTACTCACCGAGTTTACCACCCAAAGTTATTCATGCAAGGTTTGCCCTACCCAGGGATAACCAAGGTGCTGGTAAGAGTGCAATAGATATCGTACTGAGGTCAGCCTAACAAACAAGTATTAAAGTGGCTGTCAAGATGCTTCCACCAGTATTACACGAGCTAGAACCCATTCCCTGTGGGCCATATGCATCAGATGGAGTACAGATTTCTTACTCTCTCACCTCACCAGAGGGTACTCACAGCCTCTAGTAGTTAAACCACCTGATGGAGTGCAGAGTTCTAACCTGTCTCCTCACAGATTAGAAGTCTTTGCCATACCCCATTGGTCCAACTATATGAAACAATTTTCCTTTAGGATTCTGAAAGTGTCAGACTCGTGTTTGTGTTTCCCCAGAGTGCTACTGCCACAGTATGACTCAAAGTCCATATGTACACCTCAGGAGTAGATCTTATGATAAAACATATGTTTATTTTTTAAATTAATTAGCCTAAATTTTTGGACCCTTCACAATTGCTGCTAGTGCAATCCCACCTCTGCTTCTGCCAAACACTTACCAACACCAGTCGTGCATTAAATGAATAAATAGCAAAAAGTTTTAATGTGAAAAATAAGTATGAATAAGCCTATTATTGTAAAAACAAATGCAGACCTTCCTGATGTGTCATGCTCCACAATACTCACAATGACTTGGCTTAAATTCCATTTAGTACTTGATTGTGTTAAATATATTACATTTTCTTTTTCATCCAATGCCAAATCATTTAGCAATATCAATGGTTTACCATCAACAAGAGTATCAGATGATAAAATGGTATTTTTTTTCCCTGAAAAAAAAAAATAATAATAATATGTATATATATAAGTTTCAGAGATGCAAATATAGTTTTTACTAAGAGAAAATCAAAAATAAACATATGTGAAACCTATTTGGAAATTATAATTCCATATTTACACTAAAGATTAGCATATTTATTATCACATAACAATTTTTATGGCTTCAATATAATTTGTACTACAAAATTATTATCTTTTTTATCCATTATGTAAATATCCGGTTATAAATATCCAGTTACTGAAATATTGAATAATTTCTTTAGATGAAAATCTCTCCATAAACCTTGATTAATTTGATCACTGAAAACTGATTATTTTAATGTGATAATTATTACATTCTTATTGAGAGCATATTGATTGCCGAAATAAGTTCGTAAGTCCTCAAGATATATCAAAATGTATTTCAAAACCATCATTCTATCATAATGTTCCCTTTTCCTTGCAATACATAAAAAACAAAATTTTATTTTGCACAGAAATTAAGTAAAATGAGCATTAAAAAACATAATTATGTGCAAGCACAAACAAATTTAATTATATTTTTAGGCACAATAAAAAAAAATTTTTCTAATTTCTCACCCTAATCAATTACAATTTTCGGATCAGCAATGCTTTTAAATATCATTTTATTTAAAAATTTTGAGATGAATAGTAAAATACATATAAAAAAGAAAATATTTTGATAAAAAATGCATAACTTTCTACCTTTTCCTTCTTTCTCCCCCCTATTTTATAAACTGTAAAAATTCTAATTTCAAGTTTCCCCCCCCCCCCCAGTTTCCATATAATACTTTCTTCATATGGTAACATTTGCAATTTTTGCATTTAAAGACCTAGATACCATTATGAAGTTTTGTGATATCTATGGTATTTCCCTTTCAAGTGGCTTGTCTTGTGTTGATAAAATAAAATATCTGTAATTCTGCACTAAGAATAATGATACCTATATTTAATGCATTTATACATTTAACTTTTATAATCACTACCTGTATATTTATTTGCTTTTGCTAATTTTATCTTCATAGAGTATACAAGACTTTCTTTCACCCTTTTGGTTCCCTTAATGTGAAAACTGTCCTAGCTCACTACTCGAATATTCCTTTTACATGCATGGTTAAGTAAAATACCCTATACCAGAGTTAATTAAACTGTGGATCGCGGGACCTACGGCATGGGGTCGCCAAAAATTTTAGCAGTTTTGATATTTCTTTAACTTATTACAATAATTTTACAATTAGCAGATATTTTTACACAATTTATCTGAAAATAGATAAAGATAACATAATAGAGACAAAGAAAAAATGAAAACGTTTCGACGCATTCTTTTTATAATGTAAGGTTCATTTTACTTGCTTTGCTTGTGACGCTGTCATTTCGCCTGTTACTTATTTAAAATTTTCACACTGTTCTCTCTCTTAAAATTAGAGACCTAAAATTGCGATAGAATATTACAGTATAAGTGAAAACATTTACAGTTTCATTCATGCATGTGCGGATTTGTGCAATGCTTATGGGGTCCCACAAAATTTTCGTAAATATTATGAGGGTCCTGGGGTAGTGAAAAAAATCTGAGAGATAAAAAGGGGTCGTGACTGAAAAAAAGTTAGAATTCATCTTTGTTTCTGTCACAGTGGGCCAAAAATCTTTGTATATTCATTTTTCAGTACTTTTTCATATCACATAGTTACATCATTACTATTTTATATATAGGAGCTAATATATATGAACTATAATACTATTTCATAATAGTTGACACAGATACAATAATACTATGTTTCAATAAATTCCACGTACAGTAATAAATCCGCATATACTCTTTAATTTCCTTCAAACATAATCTTAACATATTATATGCTACAACTCTAAACTCAATTACTGGCTCTATATTTTTTGTTCAAAATTAATTCAAATTCATAAAATTGCACTATTATAATATGAAAAATTTAAACAATAAAAAATATACAATAAGAAAGTAGTTTTCTCTTCAACTAAACAAATTTTACTTAAATGAATAAAAGTGACTGTATTAAGACAACAGTCTAAAACTAATAAAAGCAGATCTGTCATAAGAAAAAAATATCTTTAAATCATATGAAAATTTAAATTACTGTATTTACCTGTCTTTACATCAACAGTAAATAGACCCAGATATCCATCTACAACATAAAGAAGGCCAGCTTTATTAAATTTCATGCCTAAAGGACGACCACATATATGCTCCTCATGTTGACCAGCTATAGAGAAATAATAATAAAAATATGTTAAATTTTACATTATATATAATTGCTGATATTTTTCTCATTCAGAAAAGTTACATCTTTTGTTAAAAATTTAAATTCTGAATTAAGTTTCAATCAGATTAGTATCACTAATAACAGATTACAAAACTATTAAATAATAAATTACCCTAGTTATTTATTCTAAAACTATATATTAATTCATGAATTCATAAAAAGGAAAATAATCTTTATTACAAACATCAATTTAAGTCTGTTAATAAATTGTCATAAATATTTTCTAAGGATAATAATTTTGTAATAAAGGAAAGATTTATGCTAATAATACATTTTGCAGTATAAACAGAAATAATTAATATTTTTATACAATTAAAAACTGTGTTATTTTTTTAATTTTATTTATATTATCCTTATAGAAAATATATAATTTGATAGCAAACTTAAGAGAGGAAGAGGAGGGGAAAAAAATAAACCCTCAACTTTCAAAGTTATTTAATAAAATGTTAGTGATAACAAATTACTATTAATGACCAGAAACTGAATCATTCATATTTACTTTATAATATGCAATTCATTAGTTATTAAAATTCAAGTAACAAATCTTCATTCAAATGCAAATTTATATAGAGTAAATTACAAATGTTCATGATACAAAATCACACCTGTAAATTTAAAATAAGTATGCTGCATATTACAAATTTTCCTATTTAAAAATAAATGATGTCTAAAGACATTTTACAGCACAAAAATAGGAACATATATAAATAGCAGATTGATTATGAATTATATGAGAATAACATTATTTATATCAGTTTATTACTTAACTTAATTAGAAAACTTCAGATGCTTAATGATAATTAGTTATAAATATTTATAATGATAATTAATAATTTTCATCCTATATAATCGTCCGTCTCATTCTGTTCATACATAACCCAAGTTCATGAACCCAATACAATCCACTTTCAAATATCAATGTGATACAAAGCTGTAAAATATCAGCATAAGCAAAATATCTATCCCTGATTGCAAAACTTTTTTACAGGAACAAAACCATGGAAGACAGAAATCTGAATTTTTCCTCATTAATCATTTGACAGTAATCCTACTGTTGCAAATTATTTACATAATGTAACAAACTTTTAATGATTTTCATCATTTTATAGTAATCCTATTGTTACAAACTTTTTATCATGTTAATTGATAGCACCAATTAATAACAAAATGGTATTGGCGGAAAAAAAAAGAGTACTTTATAGTAGCATGAAAGTAAATCACCCATCAGTGGCAGTTTAGAGGTATGAATGTAATCCTTCAGAGGTTAAGAGGGTATTTACGTATTAACGCCACCGCAGCTGCAGGATTTGGCAGTTTTTAAGTGCCGGCAATCTACACCTAAAATTTTTGTGACAACTCATAAATTAAAACACTTTATTTAAAACCAACGTAGTCAATCGGATTTTGGTGTAAAATGGGCCGATATAGAGTTTAACATAGGTTCGAAACAGCATCTCTTTTCTTTGATGTCATGCTGTCGCCATATGAACTTTGCTAAATAAGATTCTAAATGATGTCGCACTGTTTCCCTAGGCCTCTTGTTCCTCCATTTAGCACTGCCCCACATTGTCTCAACTGTTTGTGTATGAACTCCTGTATCAGGATCAATAAAATTGTACAGTACAAAGTCCGTAATCCGGACTCGTCGGGACTTCGGGGATTCCGGATTATAGATCATCAATTTAAATCTGGTAAGATGGCATGCAGAAATTATACACTTAAAAATTTGAAACCGCAATTTATGAAATAAAGAGCAATTATGATCTAAAGGGTATCAAAATTTACACACATACACGCGCGCGCGCACACACACACACAAAAAAAGAAAAGCTTAATATTTATTTGTTTACTTTATTAAACAATTCTTGCAATGCAAGTTGTTTAAGTTGCTCCATTTTTTTTTTTTTTTTTTTTTTTTTTTTTTTTGTGCTACTTTCTCTTTAATTCTATAAACGGACATAATTTCTTGTTCAGTTATAAAGTTCCAGTGCTTAACTCCTGTAATTGCTGTGTTGAGAATACCGAGTAACTTGTCAATAGAAATTTTTTCATTTTCAATAACCTCTCTGTCATTTTCTTCACTATCAGACGCGCACATGTGTAAACGCTTTACTGGCTTTACGCGCATGTGTAGTGGACGCTTGCATCAAATGCGCATGCATAAGTTTGTGGCTTTGAGGTCCAGATTATAGATCATTACGGATAATGAACGTCCAGATTATGGACTTTGTACTGTATTTATGATTAACTTTAGCATGTAGGAATCATTCTTTTTCTATTATATTTGTTTGGTAACCTTTGCAACTGTCAGTATAAATTGTGCTACCATCTGCAATGTTTTCAATAATTTTATTAAGAAGGGTGGAGCAAGTTCTATTAGAAACAGTGACAACAAACAAATCTTTTGTTTCTCTACATATACCATCAAACAGTCACTGTTTTGGTAATACTCGACCACAATTATTTTTACGCTTAGTAAACAAACTTTCATCTATTTCCACAATGCAATTTGGTCCACCTACCTTCTTGCTTGGTTTATTCTCCATATCCAAGACACATAATTCACGCATGTAATTGTTCCAATCCATAACAGTTTTATCCGATAAATCAAGTTGCTTTTCACAAAATTTTATCGACGTCAACTCCTTGCACCAGCAGTATATGAATCTCAGAGCTGAACAAAATGGAATTCCCTTCCTTCAAACCAGTTGTCTTGTAAGTCTCATTTACTGATCACACTGTCTTGAATTACATTCCAAAACGTAAGTTTACCAAAACAAAGTTTCATATCATGCGAATTGGTACATTTTCGTTTTTTTGGTAAAATACTTCGCTCCTGAAAAAATAAAATTGCATCTTCTTCTGTGCTTGGCAAATCCCAAAGACGCATTTTCGAAGCACTAAAAAATGGCGTCAAAAATCAGCAAACAACAAGACAAAAAGAATCCAAAAAATAATTGCGTGTGAACAACAGGTGCTCTTTATTGTGCTTCAGCGGAACTTTTGCTGCCGTGGCGTTAATACATAACTACCATTAAGAGCATCTGAAATTAGTATTGAAAATTTAAAAGAAACCTGTTAACGTTGGTAACCTTCAAAGAAGTGGCATTCCTACTGTGAGTGATGACATTGTTGAATCTATTGTGAATCACACAAACCCTTTTCTCAAGGATGGAGCCATACCTGTTCATAGTATTGATACTTTGAAGACCAGAATGATGCATACTGTGTCTAATGTTATACAGGAAAAATAAAGGTCTAAATTATAATAGTGTTATCACAACAAGTCTTTGTAATCAGAGAAAGACATTTTGTTCATCTTATACATTTGAAATGCAGAAGAAATTATGCTATAATTTCATAAATATTTTTATAGAATTAATTAATTATAAACTCCACATTTGTCTACAAAAACACATACAAATTAATTAGTTTTTGATCGTTTGTACAAAATTTTGTACACAAATCCAAATTGCTCTGTAAATTCAGATAAGAGTTATTTCAAAACACAAAATATGGATATATTATATAAATTTTATATAGCACCAACACCTAAAATGTGTAGCTACACTGGATGATGATTACATTTTACAAAAATTAAATTTCTACAGAGACTTGGAATAACAGTGATGTTATTAAACAAATTGACAATGTAGTTAACAACATATTTTACAATAAATAAATCTTTATAAAACAAATATCAACATATTTCAAATTTTTTAGGAAATGCTTCCTCATTTATATTTAAAAGATAAGAAAAAGAACTAATACATAATCAAAATTTTAACATACCACATTCTTTGCCAGTACGACAAATTTCAGTCACTTTATCTGGAGTTACACGAACAATTCTTCCATCTCCCAATCCAGTATAAACAACACCTAGAAAAGTAATTTAAATAATAAAAAGAGCATACTGTCAGAATCACCAATTCATAAATTTTTATACATTTAAAATATTGTATGGAATTTTATAGATTTACTGTATATATTTTAATGAATAAAGAAAGATACTCAAATAAAAATCAACAGGCATTCCTTAGCTACAAACACATCTGTCCTATAACCACATGGATACGTATCTCCAAAACCTATTTAACTATATAGAACTGCTTTAACACTGCAATGAGTGTAAGTAGAGTTAAATATTGTCATGATAATAGGAATCCATAGGTTTGGCTACTCAGTCAGAGATTATGCACAATTAAAGGTTAAATGACATACTAAAAGTGGCATTATTATAAACACCTAAAATATGGAATTGTCATGGAAACCCTAACCACTAACTTGGTTTATGGTTTATGAAAGAACTGTCAAAGAGTAAAATATTTTATTTAAGTGACAGTTATCAGACAGACTCAGCAACCACAACAGATGATTTTTTTCTCAACTGAGAATGGAAGGGATGTGTAGGATTTTCAGTTGATACAACTACATTTTGTTTTTAAGGTCATACATACTCTATTCAGCTATTACTGATCATATCCATTTTATGCCCAGCATTGTTAAGAATGATAAATAAAACAACACTGTCACTTGACTGTACATCGGTGAAAAGCACATTCTGACATTTTAACATATATAACTAGATACTTTTAACAATTTAAAGTTGCTCATCCAGATTTGCATTGGCACATTAATTTTAGCTTTTAGATCTTTAAAGTCTGGAATTTGCTATGACAGTATTTTTTACATTGCTTCAACAATCTGGATAGGCTGTTTTAGCACAATGATGTACTAATTGCAAATCAGTATCTCTAACTTCATGCTTTTAAGATATGCAACTATAAGTGTTTTACTCACCAATTCAAAACCCTCTGACAAATCAGGGATTTTGCTAAGAATGCCCAAATTTCCAAAAACTGTCATAAGAAAGAGTTTTTTTCTAAAAAAAATATTAATGCCTTTGATACTTTTTAATAGGCCTATTACTGGCACTTCCAGTAACCTCAGTTTGGGGAGACTTCCCATTGTTTACATCACAGAAAAAAAACCTTTAGCAGGGAATTGCATAGATACGATGAGAAATAGCCCGAGTGTGTTGCGAGATTGTATGTGACAGATTGGGAAAGTATTTCGTGTTTGCAAAATAAAAATGTCACAGTACTGCGAGGCAATTAGGTGTGAGCATTATAAAACTGGAAGAACAATACTGATTCATGGAGGGCAGTCACATGGGAGTTACTATCAATGCCCCTGGTATTTTATGCACTTTTAATATATAGCTTTAATTTTTTTGACTTACTTACATGTATTAAATAAGTACTTACTTACATGTATTAAACTTACAAGATACACATACATGTATTAAAATGTTAAAAAATATTCTAGCCATACTTATAATATATAGGATCTTGCCAGTTACAGGATTAAGAAATTACTTTTTGGTCATTCGCTACGCTATGTACGGTATGTAAACAAAAATTGGTACTATTTGGTTTTGAGGGCCGTAAAAAATTGCCAAACTATTGTTGATGCCAAAAATAATTGTGGCAACCCTAATGCAAGAAAGGAAGTATAATAGTAAATAACTATCTAAAGATTGATGCTTTAATTTAGATGAAAGGTTAATTTCATATAATATTTTTATTATTATAATTTATATAAAAAAGGCTAAACATGACTGAATGGAAGCATAAGAGTAAATAACTATTTCAGTTATATATTTCGGTTATTATAATTTATATAAAAATTTCTAAACATAACTGAATGGATGCCTGCATCACTATTTCACTACTGAGTTATCGCTAAAGCATAATTTCATCCATTGGTTGTTCAAACATAATTTTCTATAACGAATGATGCTTTTTCTTTGAAAAAATTCTTGGTAAAGTGCAGAATCGCCCACTTATTTGTTTGCCGCTTTTTACAAGGGTCAAAACAATTGGATTTTTGTCAACTTTCTTTTACTTTTTAAATGAAAATAGGTTGATGTGTACATAGATAAAGTCAAGGATGTGCACAGTGCCATTTTTGTGCAATTCTGGGAATTTTTTTAAAAGTGAAAATAGGTCGATGTGTACATGGATACCGAGTATGTGCAATTTTTAAAAACGCGTCAAGCAGTGGGTGATTCTGCATTTTACCCAAAATTCTATTGCAGACTTTTCGTCATGGGCAATTCCCAAATTGTTAAATCCATAGGATATATATATATATATATATATATATATATATATAAAAGGATTTAAAAATTAAACTAGTATTTCAATGGCGTCATATAGAACTATATAAACTTACGCAATTTGAAACCAGCGCGTACACTAGATTTGGCACGCTGTTTAAATGGGCGCGTTTGCTAGATTTGGCGCTTTTGCGCATACATTTTCATTGCAATTTTTTTACGGTCCTTAAAACGGAATAGTATCCAAAAATTCTACAGCAATTTTAAGAATTAAGTGCACGGTATATTGAAAAACAGCTCTAATAATTGTAAAATAAGGATGAACTTCTAACAGTATAAAGCTCTAAAAATACTAACATATAATGAATATAACAAATACTAACATATAGCAAATATATGGTGAATTTTGACTAATTATTATATTTTAAATACAAAAATAAATCAGCAAATATACAAAGACAAATCCATAAAATTAATGAAAAACTGGCACTCACTAGGGTCACTAGGTATATTAGCTAATTTTGATATAATAAAGAACATGCTTCAATAGTTTTCCCCTTTTTTTTTAATTATCAAATAACCAGAACTACCAGATGATCAAAACATCAGTTTTTAAATTTCGGAGTCACAGATCAGTTATGCTGCAGTTTCATTTTCTCTTTAACAACTGCTCTTTTTCTTAGTTGGACTTCTTGATTATTTTAATCCATACATTTTATAGATATCCATATAATATAAATATTTTAACACTCCTTTGTTTTCTTACATGACATTTTTGAAGTGCAGTTTTTTTCTGTTATGCATTTTGATATATTTATTTTTTCATTTATATCTGTCCCCTTGCTAATAACTTAAAAAAAAAAAAAAAAAAAAAAAAAAAAAAAAAAAAACTAATTAAAAATACTTAAAACTAATAGTATTATATGAAATTAAAATTCAGTTAATTTTTTTAAAATTATTCTAAAAGAATTTAAGTTTTATTAATTTACACATTATTTTTAGTTATGAGATTTAGTGATGCTTTCCCCTTTGCAAAAAAAAAAAAAAAAAAAAAAAAAAAAAAAAAAAAAAAAAAAACCCACTGCTTTATTTGCACATTGCCAACACACTACAACAATTTTTTCCCCAATATATTAACATTTATAGGCCCTTTGTATCACTTTTTTTCCCTCTCAAAGTGTTGGTTGAAACATTTTCCTACTCCTTCACTTTGTTAGAAAAAAACGTACGATTGTTTTCTAGAGAGCAATTACTCTGAGTTGCAAAGAATTTTGAATTTTCTCACATATTTTCATTGATTAGTACTCATTCAAGGTTCTCGTTATTCTTAAATAACTTAGTTACATATTTCTGTAACAACATTTCCAAAGTTTCTTATTTTACTCTACTCATTCTTCTTTCTACTTGCCCTACTGCAAGATGATAAGCTTTCATCTGGCTCTTAAGTTTTAAATGACAAAGTACTCTCCCTTAGTTTTGCTAGTAAAAAGAAAGGTACTCTTTGAAGGGATATCTAAAAGCCTTTTTCACATTTCAAACTACTTTGCTAAACTTTCTGATACTTTTCTATTCTTGGAGTCAGATTAAAAAATGTATGTGTGCATGCATGTATGTACCTACGCACATATGTATGTGTGTATACATACATACATATGCACGTGCATTTCTGAATCTGGTCCCAGTAACAGAAAAGTACCATCTTTTCTTCAGATGCAATCATAAATGAAGAGTTAAGAAGAATTTAAAGTTATTTCTTCAGGTTAACAAGAAGTTTATATAAAATATTATTTCCTTTAATCTCCAGGTTAACAAGAATTTTACAAAAAATATTATTTCCTCTAGAATTTAGAAGTCAGCACTTCAATTGAAGTTTTTGCTTCCATGTTGACAAATTTGTTCCGTAGCTCTTTCACACAGGAAATGTGATAGCTTTGTATTTTCTCCTAATGGTTCCAAGCATATGTAACTTTTGGATATGTTCTTGGATCATGCAACTATGATCAATACATTTTTTCTTAGGAAGAACCATTTCCATACTTTCATATTCAGAAACATACATAATAAAGTCAACTGATTCTGTCATTCAGTTTACACTTGAAATTGAATCCTGCAATTTACTTTCTCTTTATGATATTTTAATAACAATGAGTTTAATTTCAGCAGGACAGTTTATTAGAAGCCTTTTTCTATTTGGCCTTCTGCCAGTGGCAAATCTTTAATTATTTTAAGAAACAAAATATGGTTTCTCTCTATTCTCTATTGTGCCCTACACTTTTTTTTTTTTTTTACAACTTTTTGGCTTATGAACTCAACCATTTAAAAATTGTTCCCATTGCCAAAGAATTTTCTCTTTTTATTACTGATAAAACTTTTAAAAATGATTATTTTCTTGCTATCATAAAGAAAATTCTTCAGTTACAAACAACAGCAACAATAATCCATCATTATAATTATCCCATTTTGTTCCTTTACTTTTTTTTAAAACTGCCCAGATTCTCCATAACCTTAACGTTCAACTTATTTTCTCTGCTACTAATAAACTCACTTTTTAGTTCTTAAAGACTTGTCTCTGATTTTAATGCCTGTGGAATTTATAATACTCCTTGCCTGTACTTTTCCCTTATGCACCTGCCACGAATTTTGGTGGTTTTTTTTTTTTTTTAGTTGTAAACAGCTTTTAGTTATGAGAAGTGCTTATATATATATATATATATATATATAAACACTTCTAATATAAACAAAGTATAAAAGTATAAACACTTATTAAGTGTTTACATAGATATCTGTGCTATTGTTGCATGTGTGTATATATAAAAACTTTTTAAGTGTTTATATATACACACACGCAATAATAGCACAGATGGTGCTGTTATTGGGCCTCAGTGTGTATTTGGCTTCTTTTTTAGAGGTACCAGAAGCATGGGAGAAACCTAACAGAAAGAACCTCCTTTTCTATATGGTTTTATGGTTTAATATACATTACTGAAATTAAGACAGCATTAAAATCTCACATTAAAAATATGACGATTATTTAAAAAAATGAAGAAATAAATATATCTTCTATAATTAATATTATATTTAAACTTCTCTTAAAATTATATTTCTTCAGTTAAGGAAATAAATTTTTTTAAAGCCTTTAATATTTACCAAACTCTCTCGCTAATAGCTAAAACTATTAACCAAAATAAACTCTAGTTATAGTTCAACCGCCTCATCCACGACTATGAGTGCAAACATGCATGCGCCATTCGGACTGAATTATTCTCAAAATAGCGTGGAAGGATGGGGATTTTCTTTCTCTCCAGCATAGTTCTTTGCGGAGAAGAGAAGACCTTTCACGTCGCAACAAGTAATACCACCCCTTTTGGAGGAGTCTATGTGTTTTGGCAGAATGCCAACAATGGTTGCACTTTAGACGGTTGAACTATAATAGTTTTAATTCCAATCTAATTATTCCAAAGTTTTTAAAAGGTCATAAGTTTTTACTCCTCTGATTCTGACTAAACAACACCAGAAACCTTTAAAAATCCAAATCTCTTGCTGAATTTAGCAAGCAAACAACAGAAGATCTTGACTTCTAAATCAACCTAAAATTCTTCATGAGTAGCCTCAAAAATTGCTTACAAAATATCACAAAATATGCCTTTAAAAAAAAAAAAAAAAAAAAAAAAACTTGGGTCATTTACATTATCCAAGAACCTAAATGGAAATAAAACTTTCGAGCGAAAGCTTATTTTCGTGTGTTTGTTTTACTCTAAACATGTATTTCAATAAATGCATTTCTTCTTAGCATGCATTTCTATAAAAGGTGTTGTCTCTGTTTTTAGATGTTCAATATCTGTCATTATCCCATCTGGCATCTTATATGCTTTTCTTTGTCAGTTTAAGTCCGAAACATCTTTCAGTATACATTTACCATCTAACACTTCTACTCATTCTCTAGAATTCCCCCGTTCTTCATCTGTGATATTTTTTAATCATGATTCTCCAAAAATGCAGCAATGTTATTTGTATTGCTGACACATTAAAAAAACTTTTTAAAAATTGATTATAGTAATAACTATTTATGATGTGATTATTTAACAGATTTTCCAAATTTAAACATCAAAAGACTCATTAGAAACAGCTAAAATGTGTGTGTGGGGGGAAAGAGGTTTTCCTCTGCCGCATAATTAACACTAGAACCATGTATCTGGTCAATTTGATCCAATCCAATGTTTAATTTGTCCCCACGCGAAAAGTATTAATTGAAAAAAAAAAAAAATTCTTTAATGGTTTTTAATATTTTAAGGTAAACAACAACTTACCAAATTTAAGAATGTGTAACATAAATATATTTCTGATTACTAACACTTATACCTAGAACTGCAAAGTGGGCCAATTTGATCCGTAAGAAATGTTTATGCCAAAATGACGAAAAACCGATGCTTTTTCTCAGAAGTAACCATAAAGTATATCTGCCTCACTCTTGAATTCCTCAAATGGACTGCACAGGAAGGGGAATAGTGTAGGTTTTCAGTCAAGGTCATAATGATTGGTTCAAAACGCGAACCGCATTGGAATGCAGTGGGAAATTATAATGAATATTTCAAAAGACCTTTTGAAGTTGCTTTTGTTCTATATTTAGTATAAGGATTGATAAGATGTCACGACGTCGTTCCCGACTGTTCAGAAAGTGGTTGAATGCAGCAGTAATAATATTTATACAACAATTATCTGAAAATGATTCAGAAGATGATGATAGTGTTTCGATTTTGAGCAGTGAGGTTGAATACATTCCTGCTAATGAAGAAAATTTGAATTCAGGTTAAGAAAAGAAAGTGATGGTGACTCTGGCAGTGGCCCAACAATTTCTGGACCTTCTCACTGCACTAATGATGATAATTTATCAGATAAAAAAGAAAAATCAAAATTTCTAAGAAAAGATGCATGCACTCAAGGAAATCTGAAAACTAAATCAGTAGTAACATTTGAAGTTGGAAATAATGAAATTGGCAAAGATTGGACACTTTGGAATGTAATCTTTTAAAGCAATGGTGTATATTGTGCAAAAAGCACTTAAACTGGATAGCTTGTGGTCAATGAACTGGAGACCACCGTTTTTCTGAAATACAATGTCAAGAAACAAATTTTGTGAAATAATGAGATTCTTAGGCTTCGATATAAAATCATCGAGATCAAACTGTCTAGAGACAGACAAATTTGCGATTATCTCTGATATTTGGAATCATTTCACTGAAAATTGCCAGACTAACTATACATCAGGTCCTAATATAACTGTAGATGAACAGTTATTTCCTACAAAAGCTAGGAGTAGGTTTACTCAATACATGCCAAACAGTCAGAAAAATTTGGAATCAAGTTCTGGTTAGCTGCAGATGTTGATGCAAAATATCTAATAAATAGATTCTCGTACCTTTAGAAAGATAACCAAAGTCCATCCAACATTTATCTTTCTGAACATGTAGTACTGCGACTATTAAGTCCATATGACAATAAAAATAGAAATGTCACTGAAGCTTCACAACACTGAAGCTTGCAGAAGCACTGAAATTACAAAACAACAGCCTTGTAGGAATTGAAAAACGCTCAAGAAAGGAAATACTAGTCTTTGTAAAAAAGTCAGCATTGCATGCGACTACGGTACTAACACATTAAGACATCAGTCTAACTTTTATCAGGGGAAAAAATATAAAAACATTTTGCTGCTAAGTAGTCCTTATTCAATTGTAGAAATTATAGATAGTTCCAAAAAATTACCTGATTCAATTGCTTATTACAACGCAACTAAATTCAGTGTGGAGGTGATTGACCAAATGACAAGGAAGTATACTGTCAAGTCTGCTTCACATAGGTGGTCGGTGCATGTTTTCTATTATATTTTCGACCTTTCTGCTATCAATGCCTGGGTTTTATACAAAGTATCTGGAAAATCTATTAGTAGATGGCAATTCATTCTCTACTGGATAAACTACTACTTAATGAGTCCAATGCTACAGCTCAAAATGTGAAATTAAAATCTAAGATATTTGTTCAAAATGCAAAGCACGCATTTGTGGTAAATGTACAAAATTTATTGCTAAATTTCGTGAACAATGCATACAAAAAATTGGATTTTTAAAAATCTGTAAAACTTGCAAGTTAATTGGTAAAATTTTTATTTTTTCTCTAAAATTATTTAAATGATATACTCAGTTTTCTCATTAAAATTTGAAAAAAAAATATGCTTTATTTTGTTTAAAGGGACACATTATTATATTTAGTGAAATAAAATGTTAAATAATATGCGTTTCTAAAATTTTAGGTAATTTCCATTGATTTATATAAAATATTTAAAGTAAATTTTGAGAAATACTGGTTGTTACATAAAAACAAAATGTTTTAATTAATTAAAGTAATCATTTGTGCATATTTTTAGGTATTTTCTATCTAGGGTCAAATTGACTTGCACCGTGGTTCAAGGTATATCGAAAGTCTCGTGGTTCTAGTGCTAAAGTTCGTTAATATATTTTTATTCAATACACAAAAAATTAATCATGAAGACATATGCATTCTACTTTACCATTTGCTCCCTCTCAATTATATTGTTTTGTAATTCATGCCAAAAATATTATGAATCCATCTTAGCTTTTTTTAAACTTAAATAGTAATTTTTAAACCTTGCAACCAAATAGTAGGTGATTCTTTCATAATATATAAATGAGTTAATGAATAACATGGACAAGCAGTAGTAATAAATATAATGACTTCACATGAAATTACAATTCTAGTAAATGATTATTTTTTGAAAAAAAAAAAAAATAATAATAATATTGAAAGTATGAAGTAACAAGGAATAAATCTATCTTACCTTGGTGAACAGCTAAAGATTCAGGCCAATGAATTTCATTTTCATGCATTCGCTCAGTTTTGTCAAGTTTTTCATTTGGCTTTAGAGCACCTTCAAATTTTTCAGGGAGAGAAACACTGAAACAAGAATCATTTCAAAAATTTTTATATTAAAGCTCGAGAAAACAACAAAAATTAAGATCCCTTCTAGTAATTGTATATAAATTTGATGAAAACATTAATATGTTGTGATACATGATGTATCAAACTTGGCATGACATGACAAATTTGACATTAATGTAAAATATATAATTAAAATTAATGAATGGTAAAATCAGTATATCTTACACTGAATGATTTACTCTTCAAATTCAAGCTAATGCAAATACCATCAATAAATAGATGATTATTTGCAGCATACACAATCTGTTACAAATGTAACAAACAAATTTGCAACCATCCAAGCCTTGCTTCAGCAAACAGTCTTCTCCATTTTTTTTAAAAATTTATCATTTTAATAAACCTTTACTTAAGGCTCCTTTAAAAAAAAGTCTGAAAGGGTTCAGATTTTTCTGAAGGAATCAGATTTGAAAGTGTACTTTTAAAGTTTAATATGGTTTATCAGCAGGGATTCTCAATAGAAATAGCCCAGGTGGAATAATGAAGCATTTTATACCATATTAGATGAACACGCATTTAGACTAACATAAGAATGTTATACATCCTGTATATTTAATCCATTTTTTTCTTATCCGATTGGGTACAATGAGCCAAAATTTGGTTCCTTTTTCAAACTGCTCAGAATGCAAAGGAACTCATCTACCCAGATATACTATGGGTGACAAGTAGCATAAAAGAGGGCTCTATGCAAGAAAACCTATGATTTGTGACCCTATAAATTGGACTGCAAAAAATGCCTGGTTGCAGTGGTACAGAAATCATCCAAACTGCTTTGTTTGAAGAGTGATTCCATATGTATTACAATCTGGAGGGTGGAGAAAAACACATATAATGAGTATGAAAACATCCATGAAAGGCATCAGTACAAAGGTTGTGGAATCTCAGTATGAATGGCATCATTTTCAAAGGCCATACTAACACATGCATTTTTATCGGTGTAACTATAAATGTGAAACTATACAGAGATGAGGTTCTTGAAAAGTAATTACAGTATTATTTGTAATATATTTTCATCAAGTTGTTTAGGGTCTCAATTTGTAATAACGTCCTCTTAATAATGGCCATCTTAAATGAACTGCATCGGTGACTAATTATCTTGAGAACTGCAAATCAAACCAGCAGATGGAGTGGCCCACATATTTTTTAGATTTAAATCTGACAGAACATATGCAAGATACACTAGGAAGCCAACTTCTATCACTGAAACCCCCACCTAGCAACAGCTTCAAGACAATATTGATCATGAATACACTTTTTTAACTCCAGTTAACTGGACAATCTAATACATATTGCTGAAATGCATGCATTTTGGTCAGGAGTGGCCACACACCTTATTAACTTTTTTGATGTATTTCAAAAATTGTAATGTTAACTTTTCCCTAAACCGTTTTATATCATATTTCCTACATTCTTATTTAAATTTGTTTCTGCAAAAATAGCCAATTCTGCCTTTCAAAATTATGTCAGACATTAAAAAATAAAGATTTTGCACAAGTTCCATGTTCTTAGTTACAAAATTATTCAAGTTACCTGGGTTTCTATAGTTATTTTAATTTTTCCTGCCAGAACATATAAAAATGTAATACATTATATTAAAATTTTAAAAATATTTAAAAAAAAGGAACTCATAGAAAAAAAAAGAGAAAATATTTTAAAAAAGGAACACATTAATTTTAAAAACTTATTAAAAAAGATTTAAAATTATTTTTGAAAAGATTTGTACATAAAATTCTAAATTAGATTTGTAGAAAGCATATTTTATACAATTAAACATTATTTTTTAAAAAATAGTTGCTGATTGACGCATTTCTGCACATGGAAGTTAAGTACTTTTAATGACTTTTGTTGAAAAAAATTAAGGATTTATCAGCAAACAGGAACTGAATAAGTTAAAGTAATTATTTACACCCGAACTTTACTTTTGTAATAATAAAATAAATCTGCAAGTAGGATGCATTATTATTAAATTTCGGTACTTTTCCGTTTCGCCGGCACAAATCTTGCCAAGCAGACTTTGTTGGCGACAGCATGCAGTATACACATAAAAAATTTTAATTCTAAGAATTTTTTATTTTGAAGGCATAAACATATTGATATGATTTAAAATTTTGTAAAAAGATATTAAGAATTTACTATGCTTTCATGGTTCAAAATCTTGATTCGTCGGATTGTACCACGTGACCCAAAGTGATCTCATCTCACGTAAACTACGCTACAGAAATATAACTCTCTCAGTAATTATCTACATTAATTTCAACTTTAATCTTAATTTGAAATAAAAGTTTAAATGCAAGAATTATTTCAATTTGTACGAATAGCTTACTCAGAAATTATGTAAAACTGTAGTGCTTTACTTCGCTAGTGCATTCTCATTAGAATTGATGTATTTAACCCTTAATTTTGCCTTTCTTATATTTTCGCCTTCGGGTGAGCGGTGTGATTGCATCCTAATTGACTTAATTACCGCGAATGGTCTTAGGGTATAAAATTTAACTATATTTTGTAAAAATTCTATGTAATTGCATGCCAGTATTGAAAGAAACGATCAATATGATAAGAAATGGCTGCGACTTGTTTTGAAAATGAAGCGTAAAAGGTTACTAGCTAAGATATTCAGTTTGACATCAGTTGTACCATTATTGGCGATTTTATCGCTTGCGCCGGCAAAACAGAAAAGTACCACATAATCTAATATTTAACCTAATTATAAAACAAATTCAAGAATAAAATCAACTTCATAATGCTAATTATTTGAAAAAATATTCTAATATGATTCTAATTATAATATGATGCTAATTATTTTTTCAAATAATTAGCATCATATTATAATTTTATTTTACACGTTTAACAGTTATATTTTAAAGAAGATTTGTGACTTTTACTTAAATTTTACTAATGGTTAGTTTGATACTGATTCTTTCTTTTATGCCTCATGTATTGATGTATGTACTCGCCCAGTCCAAGTTCATGCAGATTGTATATCTGACATAAATTAAATAATAATGAGCATGTCTCGTAACAGAAGCTTGGCGGTTATCTCTGTGGCTGCTTGCTTGGAGACAGAGAGGCACTGATCAGACCAGATGTAGATGACCAACATTGATACAGTTGGTAAATGTTGAAAGTTAGCTGCATTTTGTCTGACCATTAGTGTCATAACTTCGTGTAGATTTGCAGGAATTGTGACCCAGTTAATATACAGTATTTAATATAAAGCTCCAATAAGCTGCTGATGTACCAGATGTGATAAGTTGTTTTGCATTTTCTGTCTTATTACTTGAAAGGAATAAAGATTTATGTTGATTTTGACATTGTGTTATCTCAATCCACCATAAGGATTAATGAAGACCTTAACAGGTGCAGGCAACTTTTAAACATGAGCAACTAGTTATAAATAATTAAATTATATACAGTCAAAAGTCTTTAATCTGGACTCGTCGGGACTTCGGCGATTCCGGATTATAGATCACCAGTTTAAATCTGGTAAGATGGCATACAGAAATTATAAAATTAAAAATATGAAACCGTAATTTGTGAAATAAAGAGCAATTATGATCTAAAGGGTAACAAAATTTACAAAAAAAAAAAAAAAAAAAAAAAAGCTTTACATTTATTTGTTTACTTTATTAAACATTTCTTTCAATGCGCACATGCGTAAAGCATACATTACGCATACTTGAAATTAGAAAATTGCAATCAGAAAACTATTTGATGTGTATTCGTGATATTTATAATGACGAGGAATTTGATTCAAATCATATCAAAGACGGAGTACATCAAGATGAAATACTACATTTAGTAAGGAATTATAAGCCGAATAAAATAAAAACATCTGCCCTGAAGATAAGGATAGTGCTGACAGATCAACTTCCAGTTCATTGCGCGCCACGTCGTCCCCCCCCTCCCGTAGAGCAGCGTGAAATTGATAAACATATTTCGGAATGATTAGAAATCAAAGGTTATGCCTTTGATATGATTTGAATATCCATTTTTTTGCAGCAATTCCACTTTTTGTTTGATACACATCGTAACATGCTTTCGCTTTGTAGATCGTTTGGTAGCTCCAGAATCGCAAATTCTTTTTGACATAATCGAAAGTTCAAGCTTACTTTTATAAAATTGCTCTAACAGTCTGCAAAAAAAAAAAAAAAAAAAAAAAACAATAAGCCGGATCCAAGATTAAGGAACAACACAATCTGCAACATTAACTGAAACAGATAATTAGATAATTTTAGCTTAGCTTATACCGTCCATTATACATTAAACACACATGCGTAAACGTATTATGCGCATGCGTAAAGGTATTATGCTTATGCGTTAGCGCATGCGCAGAAAGTTTGTAGCTTTGAGGTCCAGATTATAGATCATTCCGTATTATGGACGTCCGGATTAAAGACTTTTGACTGTAGTTAGATAAAATATGTTTATATTATTACAATTACAAATTTTTTTATTTCTAAAAAAATATCCATTAAAAAAGCACTAAGAACATTTTACAGTAGTTATAATTTATGATATTAATTCTAATATGATATTCGTATAAATATACATATATATTATAAAAAAACATTTACATTTTGTAGCAACACCACACAATAAAATATTTATGCATCTTTTCAATTTGAAAATTTTCCAGATATTTTAGCTAATTTATATCAATTTCCATTTTTAGCATCTTTTCTAAATTTATTCATTTCAATAAACAAATCAATGTTTCCACTAGTATCAGCTTTATCTCCTAATTAGTCAATGTTTCAACAATGTATCTTTGAAGAATAATTTTCTCTTTTATAAAATTAATTTCTTTTTCGACGAGTTTTCTCTTCATTTTAGAATTTTTAGATTTAATTAAAGATTTCTGTTACTCTAAAGAACTGCTTATAATTAGAGTGGATAGAAGAAATTGCCAATTTTATTTCTTTAATAACATGAATTTATATAATGTCAGGGCCAATCACAGTGTGGCAGAATTTATAAAATTTTGTGAAACACTGAATAACAAGATCTAGCAAAATTTTTAGAATTTTGGGCAGGCACTGAGGTGCCTACACATTTTCAATATCTTTGCTTGCTTCAAAGCTTGTGTGTAGTGGAAAGATAAAAAAATAAAAGGAAGATAAACATGTTAAGAAAAAGACTTCTGAAATTAAAGGAAAAAATTCTAGTAATTTTGTTTTCACAGTTCTTCCAAAGATTTTCCAAAAGTTAAGAAATTCACTACAAATTTCCTATAAAACATGTCCATTATGTTGTAATAACATGAAGACATTTTCATTTCATCACATTTTTTCTGGGATTGTAGTTTTATAAATCTTGTCTTTAAATTCATCTAAACATTCCAAGATGCAAGGTCTAAAATTCTTACCACCTCTGTAAGAACAAAAAAGCCAGAGAACTTTTCTGAACTTCTTTTTAAAAAAAAAAAGTTCAGAAAAGAAAAGTGTAACGTGAATTCTGAAGAGAAAAACCTATACACATTTAAATATTCTGACAGAATTACATGGGAAAAAACTCTTGAAAAAATACTGGTAGTTCAAACCGAGGTGCAAATTCCATGAATGGGCCATCTGCATGTGCATTTTCATGCATGTGCAAGAGCCAGTTTTCCTAAGAAAGTCATCCATGAAGGCATCCCTTCCCTTAGACAGATAGCCCTCAAGGCTTTGCCGTAATCATATAAACCAAACCTAACTTATGATCAAATATAAAAGAAGACAAATAAAATTAATTTTAAAATAATTACAATAGCTTTTTTTTTTCTTTCTAAAGAGTGTTTTGGAAATAATGCTTTATACTTATATTTGTTTATTTTTCAAAACCAAAATATTCCTAAGACAAAAAGATGGAAAGTAATGTCACTTTAAAATAAGGTAGGAGAAAATAAATATGTTTTAATATTATTTTTAAGTATAATTTTGGTATATTATCATTATTTTAATAATATTTATCAATGTTATTATGTTTCTAAAAAATTAAATTTCCAAATAAAAGAATTTTGTATATAAACTGATCTTGATATCACCAATATGTTAATTAAGTTGAAAAATGTTGAGCCACATAATAAAAGAACTCATATCCCCAAAAGAGAAAAACTGTGTTCGATGTAATATTTTATGAACTGTTCATTTGCAAAAAAAGAAATTATTTCAAAATGTTTATGTTTCAATCGAGGCAGAGCCTCGTGCCTGAAACTCCAGTATCCACCATTTATATTAAAAAGTAGGAAATAATTCATATGTTAACCCATCATATACATATTTGTCAATGCATCACTGAAAATATTCCTCCAAAATGTTAAGTATATCCAATTGAGTAAAATAAGGACCTTTTCCTGATTTTGAACAAAATATATGGACTTTTAAGGACTGAAAATAGTTTAAAAAAACCTAAGGACTTAAGTACTTATGAGAACAGTACACACCCTAACTTTTATGTGAATTATTTTCAAAAAGTTTCTACTTTTGAAAGTAATTCCCATAAGCACTGGAAACTTTGAAGTTGTAGTTTTAGGTTCTTTAATACATTTTAATTAATGATGCTTCCATTCAAATTAAATATGGTGACTTTTTTAAACTGAATTTAAAGATTTATAACGCATGCAACAAGTTTGTTATAATAATAATAATAATAATAATAACAATGCATGAGCTTCTGAACCAGCATCTGCTCTGTAAACCTTTCTTTTCATGACAAAATCTGACTTGCAATGACAATTTTAGTGCTTTGATATTATTAGTATAAAACAATTTCATTCTGTGACAAACAATTTAGTCACAGATGTTTATTGTTTGACCGTGGTCAAATCACATAATCAATTCACCACATAAATTCCTTTTTCTTTAAAGAAGGGGAAGAAGGTCAGTACTTCAATAAATTATTTTCAGAATGATAGCATTATCAATAAAACAATTACTTTATTTGTATTTAAGCAAATTAAGGTAGATAAGGTCTTTGTAACGAATTTATATAGGGCAAATTATCTCATATTCATATTACACCTGCTAAATTAATGAAAATTGCCTTGCAACTGACCCATGCTACAAATATCATACACTTGCTTATTTCTTCATATGAATAATGATGAAGTAATGGTGAAGTCAATCCTGATAACTAAAAGTTCATTTCAAATGTGACTTGTGGTTTATGAGTAGTAGGGATACAGTAGTAGAACTTTTATAGCAGTTCCTGAGTTATCATTCATGAACTGTTATAAAAAGTTCATTAATTTATTAAATACTAGCAGCTATGCGGCCAGCCTTCGTCTGGCTTTTAAATGTACCGGAAGAATGCCTGAAGGGAACACCAAACGTTAAATTTAAAAACTGGGCAGAATTTTACACAGCAGAACAACTTCATTAAAAAAACCCCACAATTTTCAAAAAAAAAAAAAATTATTATATATAACAAAATTACAATGAAATGAGCAATATCCCTTAATACAAATATTAATTATCCTAATAAATAAATTAACCAACTTCCCATTGCCTTCTCTCAACAAATGCCCAGTACCCAAGAAAAAACATTAAATTTAAAAACTGCACAGAACTATCGCCCTCATTTTTCCAAGTGGCAACAGTAGTCCAGTATGCAATTGAATGAAAAACTGTTGCCAAAACTCCATTTCTGAACTAATAAAACTATTCAAAATGATGCGATAAAATAAAAAAAATCGGTTAATCTTTAGATTATGGTAACCTGGCGATTTTTTGGCGACCAACCCTGCTACAGCAACCTGCTAGTTTTGTTTTGGACGCCATTTTGTTTTCACAAAGTAAAGGCTTTTTTTTTTTTTTTAACTCAACATTTTTTCCAACAATCTGCTAGCCGAATTACGCTTATACTGGAACTTTTATGGAACAAAAATGCTTAATCATGACGAACATTAGGTGCGAATTTGGGAGAAAGTGCAGAATCGCAAACTGCTTGCCGCGTTTTTAAGAATTGCACATACACGGTATCATCCATGTATACGTCGACCTATTTTCACTTAAAAAAACATTCCAGAATTGCACAAAAATGGCATTGCGCACACTCAACTTTATCCATGTACACTGCTATAGTCCTAGCTAGTAACCTTTATCGCCTCACCAAAATGTTGCCAAACTACCTGTTACCATATTCCACAGATTAGCCAAAAGATCTGATTCGAATTTTGAAAAAAATAACTTCGAGGTACACTGGTTCTTGTTAAGATGCACTATATACCAAATTTCGTAGCCCTGGGTTTATTAGCTTACGCGCAGCACGAACGAAATTTCTGAATTAAATGTCATATTCAATAAAGTTAAGTCTTCGTGTTGACGTGTCTAAGTTTCATAAGATTACTAGTCTTCTAATTGAAATTTCAGCAATAGTTAAAATATTTTATTAACCTGAGTTCAAACAAAGATTGTTCTAAGATTTAGCCAATATCATGTATTAAATATTATATTTGCCTATTGTTACCATCTCACATGATATTGATAAACATAAATTAACTTATTTCATTTTCTTTCCACATAAATTTTGTATTGTCAGAACTGTGCATAAGTATGTTTAAGTATTATATAAACTGAATGATGCATGAAGATCTTTTATATATGTCACATAAAAAACAGAACTCAAAAGAAATGACTAAGTTTTCCTTTTAATACCTCAAAATGAAACTTATTGTTTGGCCTAAATTTAAAAACTGTGTTTCTGAAATAACCATATTTTTACGGCCTTTTCTTTAAAAAAAATTTTTTTAAATGATAAAAGATTCCTTCACACGTTTTTGTATAACTTTTCCTTTCCCTAAATAATGTATTCAGTTGTTTGGTTTATCGAACAGCGATCTTTTTCTATATTCGAAGACTAATAATTTTATTTTAAAATAAGAGGCAAATTTAATGAATAATTACCTGTAACTAACAGGATCCACTAAATGAAAAAAGGGCGATTTATAACAGTAAAATAAAACTGCCAAAAGCACTACAAAGAAATTCCACTTCATCATTTGGAAATCCTGAAAGAGAAAATAAAAGATAACTCCAGGAAAGTTCTTAAGGTGCAAAGATATTTCCTTAAAAATGTGAATGTCTGAAGGACACTTCAAAATGTTTCCTTGATTTAAGAGTTTTCTTCTCAAAAGAAACATATACTGAAGTAAAATGCATCACAAAATACAGAATATTTTTTTGCTACTTACACCCTTAATAATTTTAATTATGAAATTTGAAACTACAGCACTTTTATTCTGATTACATCCTCAATTTATATTTAAAAAAAAGTTCTTATCTAAATGTACAATTTCATGTAAGATAATTGTGTTACCGGTGTCGCGTCAGCGGAGATAATTGCGATAAAAGATAAAAATATTCTAGAGCTTCACATGTGATTTCAAAATCACAAATTACTTTATTTCCTAAACTAAACTATCACACAACACGGATTTTAAGCATAAAAAAATAATTTTAAGAAGCATTAATGATTACGATTTAAATTGCTTCACCCTCTACGGCACGCATCACCAACTATACAAAGTTACAGTATATATCAACATTAAAATTTAAAATATTATAAAAATGTGTTTATTAATTTTAAATAATTAATGCATTCTTTAGTTAAAATTTATAACTACATAACAAAGTTCTTTAACACATATAATTCCATTAATTTCCACGCTCTTTTTTCATGCTAAATTTTACCGCAAGCCCGATTTAGATATCTTCAATGCATCCCAGCCGCTAAATTTTCTCTTTTTTATTTTGGCGTTAAGGCTGTTCTCCGAGCCTTGTCCCAAAATCACGGAGTATGATGACTCACGGAGTATACTCCGTGCCCCAAATAAAAGTCTTTTTTGAAAAGTTAGTGTTTCTAAGTTTTTTAAGTATCAGTGTTATTTTGATGACCTGTAACAGCCCATTATTTTTATTTTTAAATTTTTAAAACGTAAGAATATAAATTTATGTAAGTTAATTTCAATATTAATATGTTAATTTTGTATTAATTTAATATTCAGATAAATTCAGTTATAATTACCGAAAAAATGAAAGCAAATTAAGTTGGTTAATCATTCATAATTTCACCCCCTTCAAAAGTGACAAACATTAAAATTCTAATGAACTAAAAGAAAGTACATCTAGCTTTTTTTATGACTGATTTTTTTTATTTATTAACAATACTAGTATTTCTTTTTAAATTGGTAATTTGGAAAATGCATAATTTGCAAATAATTAATAATTTAAAAAAATCTGCTTATTCTTATAAAAAAATAAATTTGTTTCCAGTACCCACATTTTTGGCATATAATTTTAAATTTAAATTTTTTAATAAAAAATATTTAAATGGTGAGCATGTTTATTTAAAAAAAGAGCATGTTTCATTATGCCATCAATAAATACTTAATTACCTAATCCTGATGCTGACATGTATCTCCCACGCAAGGATACCTTCACCATCATGCGTTACTGTTCCAACCAAGTTTTTAGAATTAAGTTCCTCATTTTTTGTTCTCCATACAATTATATGCTCATCGTGTGTGTGATTATGGCAAAGCCTCGAGGCCTATCTGCCTAAGGGGAGGGATGCCTTCGTGGAGGACTTTCTAAGGGAAACTGGCTTGTATACACGTTACACATGGGGAAAACCACGAAAACGCCCATGCAGCCACCCCGTTCGCGGGATTCGAACCTCGGACCGAACTACCAGTGTTCAGCGACTTTACCGCTCAGCCGCTGGTGGGCCCCATTATATGCTCATCAGAACCATAGATGTTAAATTTGTTTGCATCTGCAAATAATACACAGTTCCAATATGCTTCAGGCTTATTTACGACTGATTTTGCGGAGTAAAGAATAAGTTTTCTATTTTTTGCACTTGTAAACAAAATGTTCAAGCCAAGTGCCCATGTAAACCAGCTGATCGTCGAACGTTTTCAGGTGGAAGTGAAGTAGAAAAATTTTCAATAAATTCTGCAGAAATCTTTACAACTCTCAAATGTGGATTTTTCACAAATTTTCCAACTATAAATCTCTGATCATGGCAAGTTCACTTTGCCAGACGATTTCTTCTTACTTTATTTTCGATCCAATTTAGGTTAATCTTTGGATTATGGTAACTTGGTGATTTTTTGGCAAAAATTTGGTGACCAACCCTGCTACAGCAACCTGCGCGTTTTTGTTTGGACACCATTTTGTTTTCACGAAGTAAAGGCATGTTTTTTTTTTTTTTTTACTTAACATTTATTTCAACAATCTGCTAGCCGAATCACGCTTATGCTAGAACTTTTATGGAACAAAAGTATTTAATCATGACGAAGATTAGGTGCGAAATTGGGAGAAAGTGCAGAATCGCAAACTGCTTGCCGCGTTTTTTAAGAATTGCACATACACGGTATCATCCATGCACATGTCGACCTATTTTCACTTAAAAAAAATCCCAGAATTGCACAAAAATGGCATTGCGCACACTCAACTTTATCCATGTACACAGCTAAAGTCCTAGCTAGTAACCTTTATCGCCTTACCAAAATGTCGCCAAACTACCTGTTACCATATTTCAAAGATTAGCTCCAATTTTCTTCTTTAATGTCTTATCACGTACTGAACCATAGAATTAATTGCGTAAATTTACTAATTTAGCAATATTCCAGATAAATTTGTCAACCTTATGATGAAAAATGATCAATTTTCAAATGATATTTGTTGTTTTCTTACAATTACGACCTATTTTTGAATATTAAATAAAATATAACAAAGAAAGCAAGCAAAGAATAAATCCAAGCAAATTTATTCATTGCTTGCTTTCATTTCCAGTGGCATTTATATACGGAATTCATTTCCAGTGCATCCCATTTCCAGAGTGCATTTATATAGGAAAAAAATCTAAAATCAAATTCCAGAGTGCATTTATATAGGGAATGATTTTCCCCTATATAAATGCCACTGGAAATGAGATGCACCTGAAGCATATTGGAACTGTGTATTATTTGCAGATGCAAGCAAATTTAACATCTATGGTTCTGATGAGCATATAATTGTATGGAGAAGAAAAAATGAGTAACTTAATTCTAAAAACTTGGTTGGAACAGTAAAGCATGGCAGTGGAGGTGTCCTTGTGTGGGGGTGCATGTCAGCATCAGGATTAGGTAATTAAGTATTTATTGATTGCATAATGAAACATGCTCTTTATTTAAATAAACATGCTCACCATTTAAATATTTTTAAAGATAATTTAAAATTATATGTTTAAAATGTGGGTATCAGAAGCAACTTAATTTTTTTTATAAGAATCCCAAGCACACGGAATGGAAGAATGGAGGAACATTGATGCAGATAAAAAAAAAAAAAAAAGAGTGAACTCTGCCCAGATGTTTGAAACTGTCAGAAATATTGCAAAATATCCTACAAAATACTACTACAATATTTACTAATATATGCAGATTTCTTAAAAGTGTACAAAAATTTTTAGAGGTAATTTTTCTCTTACTTTTTAGTTATTGCTTTTCCCAGAAAATTTTTTACTATGTTCATAAAATAACAAATATATTTTTGCTAAAATAAATATTATTAAAAAATTATTATTAAAAATAGATGTATTATTAAAAAATTCATATTCTGAAATATTAATTTTTATTAATGAATAAAGCAATATTTCATTGAAACTCTTAAATAAGTGTACAAACACTTATTTAAGAATGATTTATACAGTGGGAACCACTGTATAAATCATTCTGTTACTGGACATTGTATTGGAGTATATAATGATTTGTATAGTTTTATTGCTTGTGAATATAGAGACTGGTTTTTCTGTTTAAAATTTAATTATGAGTTAAAATGATTTTATGCTTCCTCTTTCAGTTCTAATCAGGTATACATTTCAAAAGAGTATAATGGCATCTGACTTTTATCAAAGAACAGCAGCCTTATGTGAAGAATTTGAAAAGAGGTACCTTGCATGATTTTTAATTCTCTTACTGTTCTTTTTAAGAATTCATTTAGTAAAATTCTTATTAACAGTTCACCAAGCTTTAACTCTCAGTTTTAATTTCATATTTCATCATAATTCTCAAGTACTTGTTTTTGTATATGTAATCTTTAATTTCTCACAAAAGTATTCTGCATAGAAAACAATATATACTTATTATCTCAGAATATTAAAAAGAAAATATCTCTGAGAAAAAGTGCTTGGAAAATATCCTTGGAAATTATTATTATTATAACTTTAGTAAAATATAGTGTATGATTATAATTATCAAATATAATATTTGTTTATTACAAAAGATTCAGTAATATTTAGTATTTTTAGCATTAACTTCCATTTAAAAGTTGCTGCACAGTAGATAACCCACAAGGGTACTATTTGGTTTCGAGGGCTGTAAAAAAATGGCAGCGAAAATGTATGCGCAAACGCGCCCATTTAACAGCACGCCAAATCTAGCGTACGCGCTGATTTCCGATTGTGTAAGTTTATATAGTTCTATATTTCTTAAGACGCCATTGAAATACTAGTTTAATTTTTAAATACTTTTTTGATTTTTAATCCTTTTTTTGATATCCTATAGATTTAACAATTTGGGAATTGCCCATGACGAAAACATGGCAATAGAATTTTGGGTAAAGTGCAGAATCACCCACTGCTTGACACATTTTTAAGAATTGTACATACTCGGTATCCATGTGCACATCGACCTATTTTCACTTAGAAAAATATCCTAGAATTGCACAAAAATGACACTGCGCACACCCTTGACTTTATCTATGTACACATCGACCTATTTTCAGAGAAGGCATCATTTATTATAGAAAATTACATTTGAACAACCAACGAGATGAAATTATGCTTTAGTGATAAGTTGATAGCGAAATAGCGATGCAGGCATCCATTCAGTTATGTTTAGCAATTTTTATATAAATTATAATAATGATCCGAAATAGTTATTTACTTTTATGCTTCCATTCAGTCATGTTTAGCCTTTTTCATATAAATTATACAATCCGTTAATCCGGACTCGTCGGTACTTCGGCGATTCCGGATTATAGGTTATCAGTTTAAATCTGGTAAGATGGCATGCAGAGATTATAAAATTAAAAGTATGAAACCGTAATTTATGAAATAAAGAACAATTATGATCTAAAGGGTATCAAAATTTACAAAAAGAAAAAGGTTAATATTTATTTGTTTACTTTATTAAACATTTCTTTCAATGTAAGTTGGTTAAGTTGCTTCATTTCATGTGATAATACTTTCTCTTTAATTCTATTAAACAGACATAATTCCTTGTTCAGTTACAAAGTTCTGCTGTTCAAGTCCTATAATTGCTGTGTCGAGAATACCGACTAATTTGTCAATTGAAATTTTTTCGTTTTCAATAACCTCTCTGTCACTTTCTTCACTATCGAAAGCGAATTATAATGACGAGGAACTTGATTTAAATCATATCAAAGACGGAGTACATCGAGATGAAATACTACATTTAGTAAGGAATTATAAGCCAAATGAAATAAAAACACCTGCCCTGAAGATAAGGATAGTGCTGACAGATCAACTTCCAATTCATTGCGCGCCGCATCATTTCCCTCCCCCCCCCCCCGCAGAGCAGCGTGAAATTGATAAACATATTTCGGAATGATTAGATAATCAAAGGATATGCCTTTATCCATTTTTTGCAGCAATTCCACTTTCTGTTTAATGCACTTCGAAACATACTTTCGCTTTGTAGATCCTTTACATATTAGTAAATATATATTGGAAATTCTATTTGACATAATCGAAAGGGCCCACCAGCGGCCGAGCGGTAAAGTCGCTGAACACTGGTAGTTTGCTCCGAGGTTCGAATCCCACGGACGGGCTGGCTGCATGGGCATTTTCGTGGTTTTCTCCATGTGTAATGTGTATACGAGCCAGTTTCCCTTAGAAAGTCCTCCACGAAGGTATCCCTCCTGTTAGGCAGATAGCCCTCGAGGCTTTGCCATAATCACACACACACACATAATCGAAAGTTCAAGCTTACTTTTATAAAATTGCTCAAACAGTCTGCAAAAAATAATAAGCCGAATCCAATTCGAAGATTAAGGAACAATGCAATCTGCAACGTTAACTGAATTAGATAATTTTAGCTTAGCTTATACTGTCCGTTATACATTAAACACGCATGCGCACATGCATATTTGCAGCCGTAAAGGTCTTATGCGCATGCGCAAAAGCCAATGCATATGCGTCAACGCGACACATGCGCAGAAAGCTTGTAGCTTTGAGGTCCAGATTATAGATCATTTCGGATTATGGGTGTCCGAATTAACGACTTTTGACTGTAATAATAAAAAAATATTATATGAAATTAACCTTTCATCTAAATTAAAACATCAATCTTAAATAGTTATTTACTAGTATACTTTCTTTCTTGCCGCAATTATTAGGGTTGCCGCAATTATTTTTGGCAGCATTGGCATCAACAATAGTTTGGCGATTTTTTACGGCCATACGGGTTAAATATAATATGTATAGTTTTTCACTAGCTCAGTGCTTATTAAGTATATCTATTAATTCTACTCTTTCATTTTTAAAATTAATTCTTTTTTCCTACCTTGATGTTATTCCCTATGATTGCCTTCCATATGAAAACTCTTTTTAATTCCTCTGTATGCTAGTAGGAATCTGTTTCTCAAAAATAAGACCAGAACAGATCTGTACTGAACTTGATATGAGGGAAATGTGGTTTCAGTGAAGGAGAACTTTTGATGCTAAGTGATAGCTTAAACATATATCCAATAATCTGCATAATACTTATCCAATGAATCTGCTATTATATCATTTTACTATTAATTAAAAATCCATTTTATAGAATAATGCATATTCATTTTATATAAAAATTCATTATAAAGATACAGTGAAAGCTCGAATACCTGGAAAGCTCAGAAATGTTGGATAAGGGAAAATTCTAGATAGTTGAACATATAACAAGCAGTTCATGGTAGAAATGCTAAAGGAATAGCAGAAAAAATTTCTAGTCTAAAACTGTAAAATCAGCTGTCTCATTTGCTTGAAGATTAAAAGCTTATATTCAACATAGTGGTTGTGAAAAAATAGTATTTCAGAGTAAAAGCTCGTATATTTTCTTAGACCTTCAATATATGAAAATAAAACGTCTAATCCAATTATGAAATCCCATTGACACAAAAGTTTGTGGATATCCTGCCAAACTTGTGCCAACAGAAGTCTGAAAGAACTGATTGCTGTTTATTTAATTAGATAATCAAAAGATACAATTTATGGATGTGGCATATATAAATCTTAAATAGCTTGTCATTTTTTATATTGCATTGCCATTGTTTATCCATTTTCCAGGTAAAGCAGCTTTATCAGACCCATTAATTCACTCCTTTCTATATCCCATAATTTTATGAATACTCTGCCTTTTTCATTTAGGGGATGTCCCATTTAATATTTTGTTGATGCAAAACAAAAACAGGTACACAACAGTTAACTTATATCTTTCTTCACAAAAACTAAATTGGTTTATCGAAATTTTAAGTTTGCATAAAACTGAAACAAAGGTCATATCAATGTATTATGATATTTTGCTTATCCATTATTGGTGCTAAATTACACTGTTTGGTGATAATTTTTGTTTATTCGCAGTCATAGTCCTAAATGCACTTATTAATGGCTTCACATGCTTTTAAAATTTTAAATTATTTTGATTACTTGAGCTCAGTTAATTAAATGCCAGATACTTGCTGCACTTTTCTTGTTAAAAAAAAAAAAAATTAAATGGTAATGAATTATAAAACTTGTTAACCTTGAAAACTATTTATGATTAAATTTAAATAGTTTGGTACTTTTACTGTGTTTTCTGATTATACGAACCTCTGGTTTTAACATTAAGTATTAGTGTATTTAGTTGTATTTTCATTCATACATGTGAAAATGCATGTACCAAACAAAGGTTTGAGTATGAGTTTAAAATTTTTCAAGTTAACTGTCATTTCCCTGATCAGTATTTTTTCTGGTACTGTCACATTATCCAACTAACCTTGACAAAAATCATTGGGCAAACTACTGTCACCAAAGTAGGCAACTCAGAATTTAATGAAAATGTATTTTTCTGACAGCCCAGTAATGCTTAAATGAGCATGTAATGTCACCATCTATCTTGGTGGTGGTAGTAATTCTCGTGGTTTTGAAATTCGAGCGTTTTGTTATGATTTTTATGCAGAGTTTTTTTTGGGGGGAGGAATATGGGGAGGCTTGTAGCAAATTATAATATAGCCACTGTGGATTGCGGGACAGAAGACCAAGGAGAAAGAAAGTATATTTTTTCAGAAGTATGCTGTTTTCCTTAGCAGTAGCTAGTGTAGGAATGCCCATTCAATGAAGTTAATTTGTGCAATACTCTGACTTTTTTCAAGTGGGTACAGGTGGATATGTACATGGAGAGCAGTGCCAGTTTGGTTTGTAATACGAAGAATTGTGCAATTCTCTGATATATTTTTAAGTTAAAAGAGATCACTTTGCGGGACAGAAGACCAAGGAGAAAAAAGTATTTATTATGGATGTTTATTGTGTTTTTAATTTAGTTGCTGTTTTATGAAATTTTAATGTTTCAATGTGGATGTTTGTTTTATGTAATTTTTAGTGGTTCATTGTGGATGTTTCTTGCACTTTCAATTTCATCAATTTGATGCTGTTTTACCTAATTTTCACTGCCCTGCCATTTTTTAGAATGGCTACTGTTGTTTACCTGTTAGTTTGGCAAAAATTTAGTTGCCAATTAATGGCAACTTTCTGGGAGCGTTGGGCAGATAATGCAAGAGTAACCTTTTTTTTCACAAGTGTAATTTTTTTTTGTCATAATGAATCATAATAGAACTGTGGAATTGCCAACTAATGAAAAGGAAGGGGTTGAATTTTTTTCAGAAACATGGCATTTTGCTCAATAATAGAGAATGCAAAAATGTACTACTTTAATTGCAGAATTTTATGGGAATGCAACATCCGGAACTACTAGCAGAGTGTTAAAATGTGGCTTTTAACCCTTTCAGGGGCGGTGGTTTCGCCTTGAAACCGCATTTTCAACATTTTTTTTAATTTAGAAAATTTGTTTTTTTCCCTCAAAACTGCTGCTAAAATTAAATTACTACTTAAAGCTGATAACAGATGGCAGCACCAAATCTTTCTGGGCAACCATTAATTGATACGAATCATTCAAAAATAGCTTCTTTTCCACACTACTCTTTTTGACCCATTTTAAAAACAAAAAACGAAAAATTTTTAACTTTTCCACAATATATTTTGTAAGCAGGCATCAATGAGTAATGAAATGTCTTTAGTTAGAAAAAAAAAGTAATGGAACCCTTTTAATTTTGAATGTTTTCATCGCGGTTTCAGTATGAAACCACCGCCCCTCTGAGACATCGAAGAAAAGATCAGATGACGCAGTCGCGAGATTTTTTGCAGTTGTGTTTATTGCTTTTGGATGACTGCTGTAAACAGTTGGACCATATCGTCATTTGAGTGGCTTCAAAGATGAGGATTTATGGAGCTTTTGAGAGAGGGAAACATTTCTTATTTTTTACAGAGACACAGAGCACACTTGAAAAACATTCACATTTGCGTTTTTATTATGCTTCTCTTAGTGGTCGCTTTTCTCATGCCTCTAGTTCATAGTAAAATAATTGTATGCATCTTAATTTATTTTATTTTTACATATAATTTTCTTAGTTTTTAACATAATTTTTAAAAATATTTCATAGTGTTGTGTAAGTAATGTAGTGCATTATTAGTTACTTTTTGTCTCATACTTTTTTGTTTCCTGTTTTAAATTTTTTATTTATAATTAAAAATGCGTGTTTATGCAAATATTACTTACTTCATTAGTTGTTCAGTAATTTACTAGTATAATCTGCAATTTGGGTTACGTTCAGATACTTTTCAGCAAAGTAAAAATAAATAAGCAAATGTTTAGTCTTAAATGCTCTAGAGGGTCGCTGGTTTCAAGGCAAAACCGGTCCCCTTTCTATAAAGGGGGACAAAAAAAATTTTAAACTCATTAATGTTGTCTATAGCACCATTGCATGTCATTATGCTTACTTTTTCATAACTTTAAAAAAATCATAACTTTGATGTCTCAGAGGGGTGGTGCGCCCATGAAAGGGTTAAACCTGTTTGAAGACAGCCATATCTCTTTTGTGACACTGTTCACTTTCTTTGCAGCAAAAGAATATACGTCAGTCAAATTCTGTGAAGATTATGATTATCACCCAACCAGCTATCAATTGATATTATTACAAATGAGAAGCTGGCATGTCTTTTATGAAAATAGAAGAGTGTAAAAAAATAGGCAGCACTGGGTGCATCATTGAAGTAGACAAGAGTTTATCAAGTTGTAAAAAATAATGCTGGTCGAGTCATCCTCCCAGCTATGGATTTTCAAAGAAATTTGCCACCTAGTAAAAGAAGTTTTTCTGGCAACCACTTCAGATAGA
This sequence comes from Stegodyphus dumicola, assembly GCF_044657685.1. Lineage (NCBI taxonomy): Eukaryota > Metazoa > Arthropoda > Arachnida > Araneae > Eresidae > Stegodyphus > Stegodyphus dumicola. Next base: position 47,317,220 of record NC_140776.1, read on the forward strand.
AAAGCAAACACATTGCTGGCAAAAATTCGAAAGCATGTCAAAGAAAGAATCACAATCTCTTCTAATATCTGGATGGAGTATGGCAATCATGAACTGTAAGAAGCCAACTGTGAACACTGGGAAATGAACCACAGGTATAATTTTGTGGACCCGGGAATTGGTGTCCATGCACAACATACTGAATGACTTTGGTGTTCTTTTCAGTGGAGAAAACAGAAGCAAAGAGGAACTGTAAGATGCCATTTTCTGTCTTATGTCACTGAATTTCTCTGTCAGAAGATCCAACCAACAGAAGAAAAAGACTGTTTGAAAGAAATGCTGAAGGCAGTAGCTGAAGAGCATCCACCAGCTATACAAATGTAAATACCATCCATATATATATATATATCCTGGTAACTTTTTAGCAAGATCGCTGCAATGTTTCTACCTATTATTATTTCGTATCTTTTTGCAGCATTCGCAAAAATTTTTGAGACCAAATAGGTCTTGCGTCTCTATTCTCATTAGCTTTACAATTTCTATTTCAATTATATTATATATATATATATCATCCATATATATATGTTATATGATCTTAAATTCATTATGTGCGTAATTAAGTTATTCTACTACTTGCGCTATTGCTGTAAAGTAAGTTAATAATAATTTATTTACTAAATAAGATTGATTATATTATCTCCTAAGATTAATTATAGTAGAATGATCTGAAAAGAGTGAATCCATATTTAGTAAGTTCTATTTTGAAAGATGTTTTTAAGTAACTTGAATGTAAATTGTTAAAAATGTTTAATGGGGACTGGGATTAAATCATGAATAACTATTGTAAAAGGAATGAATTAAAAGCAAGAATTAAATTAAATGCAAGTAATCATTGCGATTGATTGGAAATTAGTTGACTTTTCAAGGGGAAAAAACCAACTCCCATTCAATGAACAATAATTAAGAAATTAAGAAATAATTATTGCTCGAGTAAAGGACGAAACACCTTCGTATCTATTTCTTAATTATTGTTCATTGAACAGCAGTTGCTTTGTTCCCCTTGAAAAGTCAACTAATTTCCGATCAATGGCAATGATTACTTGCATTTAATTTAATTCTTGCTTTTAATTTATTCCTTTTACAATTATCATTTATGATTTAATTCCAGTCCCCATTAAACATTTTTAACAATTTACATTCAAGTTACTTAAAAACATCTTTCGAAATAGAACTTACTAAGTATGGATTCACTCTTTTCAGATCATTCTACTATAATTAATCTTAGGAGATAATATAATCAATCATATTTAGTAAATAAATTATATATATATATATATATTAATAGAATTTCTTGTGTACTTGTGTCAATTGAGTACCTACCAGTAGCTATTAATCACTGGTAGTTTGATCTGAATTCGATTCCAGGTGAATGGGCTAGTGTCGTGGTTTTTTCCCCATGTGTAACATACAAGGTCAGTTTGTTACACATGGGAAACATACATATAAAGCCAGTTTCCCATGAAAGCCCTCCATGAAGAGATCCCTTCTGTGAAGGCAGAGAGTCTTTATATGCTTTACTGTAATCATATAAACCAAACCATGAAAGTTGGTGGAGATCCCGCCAAAGTTCCATCAGTCATTTCTGCGAAATTCTTTTTTGAATATCATACAGTAAAACATTCATCAGTTTATCTGCATTATCTATCATATAGTCAGTGCTGTGGAGTTCTAGTTTGTTACTGTTTTGTTGGCCATATACAGCTGTTCTTTCCCCACTCAACAAATGTTAATTTTCTCAACCAGCTGCAAATGAACTGGAATGCAGTCACATAGTATTCCCCCCCCCCAATATGCGAGGAAAAAAAGCATGGCAAAGCAATTAATTTATATCCTTGTTTATAAACACAAATGGTGGCTCAATAAGAATAATTGATCTTGCGTCTAACAAAAGCACAGTTACTATGAGTGTATTGTGACATGGGCGAGTTTCATGGCAGATGGGATAATATATAAGTACTGTTTCTTGTTCCTTGTAAAATGTTTCAATTTATTATTATTTATGAACAGAACTGTGATCCGTAAAGATAGTCAAACACGTTTCTCACCAAAATTACCAATGAGTAATTTTTCATGGAGGTAGCAATAATCAGAAAGTACATTAATTTTTCAAAGAGCTATCAAAATATATAAATATTAATATTTTTTTAGACCATCATGCTCTCTAGATCTATTTAATCCTGCTCCGTAATATCTGAAACGATGTCATTTTGAAAAGCAAACTGATCTCTGAATGAATAGCTTAAAAGCTTTTCAGAGCAATTCAGTATATGGTACTTTGACACCAATTATGATAAGAAAAATGTATCAGAATGTAACTAATAAAGTTATATTTATTACTACTACATTTTAAAGTAGTATATTAGATCTTGCTGCTCTTTAAATTGAATGTAAAGTTCTTAAGGAAATTTTAGAAGCTTATTAAAAACATTTCTACTACGAAGTCAAAACAAATTTTATTTTGAATTTAATAGTTATGAAATTGGAGAGAATGAAGTAGTATCCTAATATAGATTTTATGGTATTTTCCTGTTATTGACACCACATGAGAAAGATTTTGTTGCTGAATTTTAAAAAATCTGAAAAAATCCTAAATTTTTTATAATGTATGGTTTTGTTATTTAATATGTAATTTAAGTAATACGAACTGGTAAACATTTGTTTCGATGCATATATTTATAACTTTAAAATACATAAGTACAGTCAAAAATCGTTAATCCGGACACCCATTATCCGGAATGATCTATAATCCGGACCTCAAAGGTACAGACTTTCTGCACATGTGTCGCGTTGACGTGCGTAAGACCTTTACGGCTGCGCATATGCAAGTGCGCAAGTGCATAATACGTTTACGCATGTGCGTTTAATGTATAACGGACGGTATAAGATAAAATTATCTAATTATTTATTTCAGTTAATGTTGCAGACTGCGTTGTTCCTTAATCTTCGAATTGGAAATTATTTTTTGCAGACAGTTAGAACAATTTTATAAAAGTAAGCTTGAACTTTCGATTATGTCAAATAGAATTTCCGATGCTGGAGCTCCCAAAGGATCTACAAAGCGAAAGTATGTTTTGAGGTCCATCAAACAAAAAGTGGAATTGCTGCAAAAAATGGATAAATGCATGAAGAAAGTGACAGAGAGGTTAGTGAAAACGAAAAAATTTAGATTGACAAGTTAGTCTGTATTCTCGGCACAGCAATTACAGGACTTGAACAACGGAACTTTGTAACTGAACAAGAAATTATGTCTGTTTATATAGAATTAAAGAGAAAGTATTAGCACATAAAACAAAGCAACTTAAACAACTTACATTGAAAGAAATGTTTAATAAAGTAAACAAATAAATATAAAGCTTTTTTTTTGTAAATTTTGATACCCTTTAGATCATAATTGTTCTTTATTTCATAAATTACAGTTTCATATTTTTAATTTTATAATTTCTGCATGCCATATTACCAGATTTAAACTGATGATCTATAATCTGGAAAAATCGATAATCCGGAATCGCCGAAGTCCCGACGAGTCCGGATTAACAACTTTTGACTGTACTGCAATGATTTAATTAATATATTTCAAAATCATGAAATACAGTAAAAGCCTTACTGTCTGGCATCTAATTAACCAGAAAGTTCAAATTACCAGACAATTTTAGAATTTATTTCTTTCTTTTTTCTTTTACATATTTTTTGAAAAATTAAATGAGAGACCGCTCTGATAACTTCTAAAATGTGAATAAAATTACAGAACTTTCTTTTAGAAGATGCTGCTCACACCTCCCCCTGCAAACCATTGTATCCATCATATTGTTCGAAGAATTGGTCTTTAGAATGGAATATGCAAAGAAAAGTGAGGAGTTGTTATGGTACAGGAATATAAGAAAGATTCCAAATTTCGCAATAGGCATTTAGTTTGTATATTGTGATCACTACTCCTGCTAGTATGTTTAATGACGGTAGTCTCTAGAGTAACTGGTCTTATGCACTTATGCATTTTAAGAAGAGATGAGTTACGTTAAAGTTTTATTGTTACTTTTTGGGAGGGGGGTAAATGATGGCCTTTGGAAAGATGAAACAATATTATTACATGTAAAAAGCAAAAAAGTGTACATTGCAAATCATTATTAAGTGCACATAGATGGTTAATTTAAATGCATTTCTTTGAGACACCCCTAAAAAATGGATTAGTACTCGTTTCTAAGACAACAGAAGGCTGTATTCATTCTGTCAAGAGGTAGTTGGGTAAGCAGACAGTCCCTGCATTTGGAGAAATCACTGCATGTAGAAGGAGTCCCTTGACACAATTTCTGCTACAGGTATTAAATTGCTTTCATCAAGCCATTTATTCCGGTTCCAGCTGATGAAGCAGATGGATCATCTGCAACTTAAATGGGATTTTGATGTGTTAGCCTAGAGTTTTTAATCTTGTTTTTTAAGTTAAAATCTAACTCCATTGAAGCACAGGAGTGCTGTTACAAATCACATAAAGATTGTACACGCTGTTGGTTGGATTTTAAAGAGACTATGATTTAGATGAGTAAGTTGTGAATCATTTGGTTGAATTGCCTGCCATCTGGGTCATATGGATGTTGCTTTAGGAAGTGTTGATTGCAGTTGTTACAAAGCAGTTTGTCTTAGTGCCAGGAAGTGGCCTAGGAATATAATATGAAGCAAGGTAATTTGATCTGTAACATATTTTCACCAAGCTAAGAGCATCATTGCTCATAATGCAGTAAGGTACCATGCTGTTTATGGATGTGTGTGATAGTTCTTGTACTATTTCACACTATTTGGCAGTGACAGTAGTACATGCAAGGTATTCTTTATGATATTTTCTGTCAAATACTGGCTTCCAACAACATTACCAGGATTCGTGCTATTTTAGAATTGTAGATGAGCTCAAGCTAGAATTATCTTTGGGTAATTAATCCCATTTCGTCTTGGAACATCACATTTGGATGGAGTCAATCAAAAAACTTCACTCAGTCTGTTTTCACAGTTGTGTACCACCTTTTCTGTAGCAGTATAAAATTATAGTTATGAAACTAAATTTAATCTGCATAATATGGTATATAAATAATGTATTTACTTGTATATTCCTTCCTCTAGCATTTAGGCACAAGGTTTTGAAGATTCTTTATATATTCACATAATTTTCCCCTTCCTCAAAGTATTCAGAAAGCTTGCTCCTCTAAATTTTAAAATGGGTTCATCCACATAATGGTTGTTTTCATCTTAGTAATTGATTTGCAGGTGGATTTTGAGTGCATGGGCTTTGATTGATGAAGCAATAATAGTAAAAAGCTCCAAGGAAATGGGGATTTCTAATGCTGTTGATGGTCCTGGAGATCATTGCATGTTGGAAGACAGATTGAAAGCAATAGGAATGACTTGCAAGCTCTAGCAGACAATACAGGCAGCAGCTCTAGCAAGAATGAATGATTTGAGGCTTAAGGAATAGTAGTGGACTACAGTAAGAGCAGACATGATTCTAGATATCTTAATAGATATTATAATGTTAGTGCTTCTGTGTATTTTCATCAGAATTTAGGTTTCTTTTAATTAAATAACAATGTGGTAGTTATTGGTAATTTATCCGTGAATAGTACTCTTCATTTGTTTTGCTCTTACTGTAAGTGCATCCTTTGGAAATTAAATTTTTTGCAAAATTTTCCCCTCTCAGTGTTCATAGGATAACATTATTAAAAAAGAGGAGAAATGTGAAGGTAAATACACTATATAATATTTTATTAAATAGTTTCATTATTAACAATACTTTATAACAGTTGAATGCTAAATGCTTTAAGTATGTCTAGATCAAAATTATGTAGTTCTGGATGATTTGAGTGAAACCACGAAACCAGTTTTCAGATTTCTTAAAATAATTATTTTAGATAATTTCTATTAGTTGCTTTAAGTATATCAAGAAACTGCTGCTTTTTGCAGATAATAGTGCAGTCATTTTCTGTTTTTGTTAACTTTATATTAATTTTGGTAATATTGACTTTGATAACTAATGTATTTAAGTGTCATGCATGTCTATGTAATGATGCATATTTGTAGTAATTTTATTTAACTCATTTATTTTGTTTTGTCTGTAACTGGGGAAATTATCTCATAAATTTTTTAGGGAACTTCACTTTTTAAATACAGAAAGAAGTTTTAAAAAGTAAGTATTATTGCCATAGCTTGCTAATTTGTTGTTAAATGTTTTTCTGCTCTTATTATTTGATTATTAATTTCCGGAGTTAAGATTTTTTTTAAATTAAATTTAGTACAAGGAGGGATTAAATACACAAGCTGATATTACTGCTGTTTTCCTTATTTTTACATTTGTCTGAGATTAATATATCAGTAATAATAAGTATTTGTATTTGGAATTTTAAGGGTTCTGGTACTAATTTTGTCATCTTTTAAAGTTTTAAAGTATTGAAATATTTTTCATTTCAGTATCGATGCATACCATCTTGGGTATTTCTTTGTAAGATATAGGCTAAAATATGAATAAAAATTTAAACTTATGAATTCTCATAAGTTTTCTTCTAACTTCTTTCTAAACTTTAATGATTTATGTGCACTGTAGATACTGAAGTACTCAGTCTGCATAAATTTACTATTGAAGACAAGTTCATATATTATAACATATCATGAAGGCTGTATTTTAAAATCATCATGCAGACTCATGCATAATTTTATGTAGCATTTTTATTACAAATGTAAATTGCCTTTAATTGTATTCATGTCACTGAAAAATAGGTAGCCAGTGTAACATTAATAGATCAATCATCAATCATTAATAGATCCAAAGAATGCTCAACAAAGTTTTAAAATGTGAACTTAGTTAATAGTATGTAATTCATTTAATTATTTCTTAAGGCCTATGCATAAAGTGAATATTAATTTTTTACAGTTATGTTTTATTCATATGAATTCCTTTATTTAGATAATAACAGCTAGTGAAAGAATCCAAATGTGATTCAGACTAAGATGAGACAAATATTATTTTCTATTTGTCATCTTGTACAATTTTCTCATTATTTCTGAATATAAGAAAACTAGTTTAGCTTAGCAAACTTTTTTCTCATTGTTATCTTTTTTCATGCAACTTTCTGCAATCTTTTTATGATTTCAAGAAATCAGCAAAACTGCAGCCTGACCTTGATTAGCATGATTCTTGTTATCCCTGAAATTCTCTATTCAATAGATATGTTCAGCAAGTAGAATTCACATCTGAGGTTTCACTTAGAACATACATAATATTAAAATAAACTTTTCACAATTTCTGCTGCTGTTTCTTAAGAAATTCTCTGATTTTTTAATTGTGCTATTTTTTTTAAGTGAAAAATCTACTATTATGTGGTTCATACTCATCCACCATCTTGCATAAATAAATAGCATTTTGCATGCCATATTTGTGTTCATTATTATATGCTATAAGCCAGCTTATTCATAGTCAGACAGTAGTCATTGAAATTTTAGCAGTTTCTAATGGAAATTTTAATTTGAGAACAAAATTTTAAAGCTGCTTATGAAATGTACTTCAGAGAAATCAATGTTACCTGTTGTTCTAACATGCTGTTTATCAGGAGTGTTAAAATATAATGTAATAATGAAAGTATTTTAATGGTATAAATTAGTTAATTCAATATTTTTAATAAATAATAAATCTTGTAAAAATAATTATTATTAAAATATGATAAATATAATAATAAAAAAAATATTTTCCTCTCATTGTAAGTAAACAACAACAAATTATTTAACTAAACATCGTAATTTTAAAATGTCTGGGTAGGCAGTTTTGTAAAGGTGTGTACACTGCTGATCATTACCAGATAAATTTTGGTAAAGATACAATTTTAAAAATCTTTTAATTTATGCAGTCAACATAGTGAGAATATCATACTTCAAGACACTCTGCGTAAAATTAATAGAAGAGAAAAAGAAACTGAAGAAACTTACAAAAATTTGATGAAGCAACTAGGAGAATTGGATCAACGTATTGAACTGATGTCATTTAAACTTGACAAGCTCAATGTTCTAAAGGTAAATATTTTTAGCATAATTATATATTTAAAATTATGCTTCTCAATTCAGATTTTACGCATGAATGCAGTTACTTTTAAATTATTATTTTAGTAACTTAAGAGTAATAATGTACAAATGCAGCATGTATTGAATAGCGAAAGGGCAAATAGATGTGAGAAATTTCTTTTTTGCATAAAATTTGTATTAAATATCTATCTTTATTCTTTTTCTAAATATGTATATAAACTCATACAAATGTAATACATTCAAAAGTCGTTAATCCGGGCACCCATAATCTGGAATGATCTATAATCTGGACCTCAAAGCTACAAACTTTCTGCGAATGTGTGAACGCATAATGCGTTCACGCAAGCGCATATGCATTTACCCATGCGCATATGCATGTTCGCATGCGCATAATACGTTTACGCATGTGCGTTTAATGTATAATGGACAGTATAAGCTAAGCTAAAATTATCTAATTATCTATTTCAGTTAATGTTGCAGATTGTGTTTTTCCTTAATCTTCTAATTGCATCCGGCTTATTATTTTTTGCAGACTGTTAAAGCAATTTGATAAAAGTAAGCTTGAACTTTCGATTATGTCAAATAGAATTTCCGATGCTGGATACTGCCAAAGGATCTACAAAGCGAAAGCATGTTTCGATGTCCATCAAACAAAATGTGGAATTGCTGCAAAAAATGAATAAAGGCATATCCTTTGTTTCTCTAACCATTCCGAAATTTGTTTATCAATTTCACGCTGCTCTACGGGGTAGGGGAACGTTGCAGCGCGCAATGAACTGGAAGCTGATCTGTCAGCACTATCCTTATCTTTAGGGCAGATGTTTTTATTTTATTCGGCTTATAGTTCAATACTAAATGTAGTATTTCATCTCGATGTACTCTGATATGATTTAAATCAAATTCATTATAAATATCACGAATACACATCAAATAGTTTTCTGGTTGCAATTTTCTAATTTCGACTATGCGTAATGTATGCTTTATGCAAGTGCATGCTGAAAGAAATGTTTAATAAAGTAAACAAATAAATGTTAAGCTTTTTTTTTTTTTTTTTTTGTAAATTTTGATACCCTTTAGATCATATGTGTTCTTTATTTCATAAATTACGGTTTCACATTTTTAATTTTATAATTTCTGCATGCCATCTTACCAGATTTAAACTGATGATCTATAATCCAGAAAAATCGATAATCCGGAATCGCTGAAGTCCTGACGAGTCCGGATTAAAGACTTTTGACTGCAAAATATTTTTGTGTGACACTTTTTCCTATCCAAAGTAAAAATAAATAACAAGCATTATATGTATTTTGTGTTTAAGGATAGCGTAACATCAACTAGACTTTCAAGCTGGCCAGAAAGTGAAGACACATTTGAGAGAAATTTGAAATTTTATCAGTCTTCATCTGCTTTTTTAAAGTCGCCCGTTGGGTTTGGCCTTTCATTATTCAATTCAGATTTTCAGACTGCCTCAACGAATTCTAATTATCAAATTATTTCAAAAAGTCCCAATTTACAGACTGTTTCAGGAAATCCTAATTATCAAACTGTCTCAACACAAACAGATCTCCATATACTTTGTGGACATTGTCATTTCCCTGTATCTATAAAGCAGAATTTTTCTAGAATACAAAATATAGACTATGAAAGTGAAATTCAGAATGCAAATGAAAGAGCTAATTTTGTACCATCTGTTGCTGCCGAAAATTATAATATTGTAAGTCAAGAACTGCTACAAAATTCTCAGATGAAAGCACAAGAAAATTCTGCTTTTAATCAGCCTGTTTCAGGTTTTATTGTAACTGATCATAGGCTTTTTGAAACATCAGAAAATAGTTCAATTCTTTTTAATAAAAATAGCTTTCTCAGTGAAAACATACCTAATACATTGAAACTAAATGACAGTCATTTTAGTGATACTGCAGTTACTATTATACAACCTAAAAACCCTGTAGAAACTTATGAAAATAAAAATATTTCAAATACTGAAATTACCAATTCTGAGAAGAGAAGCCTAGAAGCTGAAAGGAGCGATGCTGTTGTTGATTATGATACTAACCAAATGGCAGCAATGAGAAGTGATGATGAAAGCATCAATCATGAATTTGACTTTTTAGAAAATTCCAAAAATAATTATACAAAATTAGATTCTGCTCAGAATCTCAAAGCGATAAATGATTCAATGGTTAAGACTGTACAGCAAGAAGAGCAGCATCATGCTCCATATCAACAAGATTCCTCAACTGCTGAAGGCATTGCTTATTCAGACCAGGATATCGCAGAATCCAAGAAAACAGGGAATAAGAAGCACCCAGATATTAAAAATTTCATGAAAGACAAAAATAATGATATAAAAAGTGATTCATCTTTGAGTGCTGGAGGTATGTAATATCTTATTAAATTTTTATAAATTTAAATGCATTAAAATATCCAGAGGTACTTTCTGATTATCTGTACCTCTGATTTTGACATTTGGTAGGATTGCTATGTTTGCCATGTTTCATGTGAAGTGTCCATCTGACAAAAGCGAGCCAACCAGTGCATATATTTGAGTACACATGGGTTTACATATTTTATATTTTTACTGTCATTTCACTGAACCACATGCAACAACTGTAAAAATGTATATATCGACCATATGGATTTTCTCACGTAAAATTTATAACCAAAATGCTTCTTTTTGTTATCATTTATGAATAAAACAATACATATGAACCATAAAGATATCCAAAAAAGTATGTTTTGCAAGTCAACAATGAGTTAACAAGTTTTCATGGAGGTATGGATAACCAGGGAATCCTCTTACAAAATTAAAATATATCTGATAATGTTAATGAGTAATAAAAAGATCTAATTAAATGTGTATTAAATGAGGGTATGGTTTATGATATTTAATAGCTTATCTCAATGAATGAGTCATTTAATTTAATTTTTATTTTTTTCATCATTTCCATATCTAGTAAACTTTGTATCATTTACAAGGGTTCTTCGAAAACTTAAGGTCTGAATCGCAGTAGCCACATAAACACTGAAACATGCATGTATACCAACTCCTGGCATGCCTTGCTCATCAAACGACACCATTTACATTGGCATTGTTGCAATGTGCTACCAATTCAAAATTTTCAAACGTTTGATCAGCCCACCAACTCTGAAATATGGTCAATGTTTCAGTTTTTGACAGTGAGAGCTTTCAAGAACGGATGGGAAAATGTCCATGATGAACCGTGATCAGGCTGACTATCAGTGATCACAGAAGATTTGGTCAATGCCATAGATGAAAAGATTCATTGAGACCAGAAATTTAAACAATTTCAACTTTAGTATTGGAATTTCCAAATGTGGGTAGAACAACTTTGCGCAAAATTGTCTCTGTCAAAAGTTGCAATTTCACAAATTGTGTGCATATTCGGTTCCCAGACTGCATACTGAGAAACACCCAATAAAAAGAATGGCTTGTGCTCTTGATTTTTTGGACCGATATTATAAGGAATGTGATAAATTTTTAGAGAGGATTGTCAAAGGGGACGAGATGTGGGTTTCTCACATGTCATTAGTCAATGGAATGGCATCGCAAGGCATCCCCAGCCAGAGTCAAGGCCAAGCAGACGATCTCAATGTGAAAGGTTATGGGAAGCCTGTTTTGGGATAGGCATGGAGTCTTTTTATTCGAATTTATGCAGCAAGGGACAACATAAACATAGCCCCTTACTACCCTACCATGACTTAACTCAGATGTGCAATCAGAATAAGCGACATGGCCTTCTGGAGTTTTGTTGCTGCAAGATAATACCAAACCTTGTTCTGCCATGCCACCCACCATACAGTCCACATTTGATACCAAGTGATTTTCACTTGTTCTGCTACCTAAAAGAGTTTCTCAGCTGCAAGCGCTTTGTCATAGATGATGAGGTGAAAGAAGCAGTTCAAGCCTGATTATCCTCACAGGCATCAGAAACCTATGACTGAGGCGTACAAAAGCTTGTAGAACGTTATGACAAATGTTTAAACAAATATGGAAACTACATAGAAAAGTAGAAAAACATGTAAGGAATTAAATAAATGTTAATACAATAACATGTAAGGAATAAAACTAATTAAGTCTGCTTCAGGTTTTATTGCTTTTAATCAGCCTTATTATAAATTATTGTATTAACATATTATTGTATTATTACTGGAATAAGTCTGCTTCAGGTTACAATAAAACCTGAAGCAGACTTAATTGAAAAAATGTCTGTGTTGGTTTATGTTTTATAAGAAATTGGACCTTACTTTCTGAATAACTTACATAAATAACATAAGTACAAACAGTAAGTTTTAAATGTTCAGGAACATTATGTATTATCAAGTTAAGTTGTTATTAGATGGTTTATCAAATATTTCAAATAAAATGAGGGAATTCTTGGTTTGAGAATATTATCTAGCATTTATAATTTTTTATTGAAAACAAAGTAGATGAGATAAATTTGCAATATGCTTGACACTTCATTGGTTGTATCAATTTTTAAACTTTAATTTTTTTTTTCAGAGCTTCATTCTCCATCCGTTCAGTCTGAAAATATGTCTGCAGGATCAGAATCTGATAGCTTCTATGAAAAGGAATCTCCTTTAACTGGTAATTTAATATTAACTATAATTAAAGTAAATTGTTACAGCATGTAGGAAAAAAGTAGTTACATTGAATATTTGAATGATGAAAAAATGGATTTTAATCCTGTATTGTGTTAATTTTTCTTTATATACATTATGTTAGGTCATGAACATTTTTTTACTTTAAAATTTCAAAAAATGTTTCAAACAATAAAAAATAAGGTCTTTTTTTTTGTTTTAGAAAAATAACCTAGGAAAAAAGAACAAAATTTTGATTATGTCTGTACACAGAATTCTTATATATATGCAGTTTTAAATGCAGAAAACAAAACTTCTGAACTCTTTGAAATTTATTTGCTTACATTTGAAATAAGTAAAATGGAGAACAAAATATTTTGGTAAAAATATCATAATTAGTTGATAATGCGATAATATATATAATTTTTAATAATTTACAATTTGCATTTTGATAAAAGAATAATACCATAACCATGCATATGCTATAAAAAACAATAAAAAATATTTAGTGTAAGAAAAAAATCTTAAACAAATTTTAATGAGAAATTTAGCATATCTTCTTTGCAAACAGTGCCTTTGGTTTATATTTGCAGATATAGATGACACAGGAGTTTGCACACAGCTTTTTTGTCATACATTATTGAGCATCAGCTGGTAGTTGCTTTTCATGACAATAAAAATACACTGTAGAAAGTAATTGCTCGCAGATATAAGTATTTCCAAAGTGTCATGATTTGCATTGCATTCATGAAAGTTGATGGAATTTTTCAAAAATCACATAATTTTGATAAAATTTTTTTGTCCAGATTCAGAAATTTATTTCTCAAATCAGTGTTGTTTTGTAAATCTATCAATTCCATTTTTAACTCATCTAGAACTGTTTCAATGTCTGTTAAAAGATTTGGGAATATTTTCATGTTTCTGAAGAAGTTTCTTTTCTCAAGTCTGGAAAATGTGACGTGTTATTTGACAACAGATGTATTTTCCAAATTTTGAATTCGGTATCAAAAGTTTAGTTTTTTAAACATGTTATGTTAAAAGTGGTTTTTCCCTTAAATTTCCATATTTAAGCCATTCATACGTCAAGATATATTGACGAGAAAAGCAAAATTTCACATCCATTCTTTATTATTGAATTAGAGAAACTGATATTCTTTCGTTTCCACAAACAATTTTATTTTTTTAAAGTTATCCATATATTTTTAGCATAGCATTTCTACTCAGCATATTTCTGTGTTATAAATTTCTTCAACATTCACTTTCAAAATCTTTTAAAAATTGTTTAAATTGGTGGTGATATAATGCTTTGAGAAAATAAGTAAATCTTAGTACAGGCATTTGGCATGTTTAAAATTTTTGTGCAAAGATTTTGTTCATGAATTAAGCAATAATTAACAAATATTTTGCTCCCTGTAAATTAACTTGAAACTGTTAATAATATATACATGCATTTATTATTACTCCATCATCACTGTAAAGCTCTTAATACAGTGCAAAGTCTTTAATCCGGATTGTTCAGGACTTCGGCGATTCCAGATTAGGGGTTTTTTGGATTATAGATCATCAATTTAAATCTGGTATGATGGCATGCAGAAATTATAAAATTAAAAATATGAAACTGTAATTTATGAAAGAAAGAGCAATTATGATCTAAAGTATCAAAATTTACAAAAAAAATTAATATTTATTTGTTTACTTTATTAAACATTTCTTTCAATGTAAGTTGTTTAAGTTGCTTCGCTTTATGTGCTAATACATTCTCTTTAGTTCTATAAACAGACATAATTTCTTGTTCAGTTACAAATTTCCGCTGTTCAAGTCCAATAATTGCTGTGTCGAGAATACCGACTAACTTGTCAATCGAAATTTTTTTGTTTTCACTAACCACTCTGTCACTTTCTTCAGGCCTTTATCCATTTTTTGCAGCAACTCCACTTTTTGTTTGATGGACATCGAAACATGCTTTCGCTTTGTAGATCCTTTGTTAGCTCCAGAATCGAAAACTCTTTTTGACATAAAGCTTACTTTTTATAAAATTGCTCTAACAGTCGACAAAAAATAATAAGCCAGATCCAATTAGAAGATTAAGGAACAATTCAATCTGCAACATTAACTGAAATAGATAATTAGATAATTTTAGCCTAGCTTATACCGTCCGTTATGCATTAAACGTGCATGCATAAACGCATATGTATAAACGTGCATGCATAAACGCATGCGTAAAGGTATTATGGGCATGCGTAAACACATATGCGCATGCATAGACGCTACGCATGCGCAGAACATTTGTAGCTTTGAGGTCCAGATTAAAGACTTTGTACTGTATCATTAAATAACATTCCCATGACTTATACATTAATGCTTGCTATTGCTCATCCTCCATCGAGTGATGTGCCCACAGTCTTTTCCAATGAAATAGATAAGTTCTGCATTAACAGTTCTAGGTCATTATACATGTTTTTTTTATCTGTTATAGTTCTTGTCATTGGCATCAATAAACTTAATTTTTCAGTTATATTTCCCTGGGAATTCATTCAACTTGCAAATACTTATAGTGGTGATGTGTCTGTCATTGATGTCTCAGCTCTCATCAAATGCGAAGGACAACCGTTGAAATGTTTCAGTGCATACATTGCTGCAATGTTTTCAGACAAAGATTTTTATGCCTTTAGTTAACCTGCATGCAGTAATTGTAGATTTATCAACAATAGATTTTCAATTCATCTTGAAAGTGTAAATCTTGACAAACTAATTTTGGAAAAAATGTCTTATGTTATCAGGGAATGCTATATGAGCAACAGTAGTTCAACGTTTCTTAATTATATCTCTATCAGCACATAGTTTAATTTTTTTGACTAAAATTAGAATAACAGTGTAACATGCTTTTATTGCTTCTGATGGAAAACTGAGTTTTAAGTATTTGTTGTTGTTGTTTAAAGCTTTTCCCAAATTCATTCAGTTTATCTTTCTGCATTTGGTCTTGGATGTTTTTATAATTTGTGTCATGTTTTATGGCAAAATGCTTTTTAATATTATATTCCTTTAACATGGATACTGAATCTAGACATAAAAGACAAACAGCTTTGTTTTTTACTAGAGTGGAAAAAATATTTCATTTTTCATTAAAACTTGTATTTGCATCCCAACGTTTTATGTTTTTGTAGGTTTTGAGGACATTTTTCTAATTTTAAAAAATGGGGTAAGTGTGTATTAAAAAAAATTAATTTTTGGTCAAAGCATTTACATTCATGCTAAATAAATAAGCAACAAGAATTAAAAGAAAATGCATGCATCTAAAAAGAGGAATTTGAACACACAGTTTGCATATGAGATAGAGGTTACATCACTGAATGCCAGTAGGCAACCAAAATTAGCATAAAATACAATCCGACAGTCACACCACAACCCTTAAAAAGGGGTACGCCGGACCTATGCATCAGTTCACAAGCAGTTATAGTTCCATGTGATCCGAGAAAGGCAAAATGGAAAGCATGAGCACTGTTTGCATGATTAAATGCATTGTAGGGCTGTCAGGATGTTGAATGTTGATGTAAGACAATCTGCTGTTGCAAGACAGCTGAACGTGCATCATAGTGCCATCAGTAGGTTGTGGAATCATTACCAAAAGGATCAAAATCTCTGTAGAAGATGTGGGTATGGATGTCAGAGGATTACCACAATGACAGACGATCGCTTCCTGTTGCTATGTGCAAGATGCCATAGATCACTAACATCATGACCGCTAGTATCGCATCTCTGTGCAATTGCAGGACAATCCATATCCCACCAAATTGTGTTGCATTGACTACATGAAGGTGGAGTGTATGCTTGATGACATGTGGTTTGTGCTCCTTTTCCCCACTATATATTAGAGCCTGTGAACATCAAAATTAAACACCAGAGCAGTGGTGCCACGTACTCTTTATGGGCGAGCCTTGATTTAACATCAAGAACGATTTTCTAAGGGCAACGATATGGCAAGAGCTAGGGACATGCTGTCGGACGGCAGACATCATTGAAAGAAACCATTAAAGAGGTGGATGCTTATTTATGTAGGCCGGTATAGCAACAAATGGCTGCACCAACCTCAATGTGATTTCTAGTGATTCCATGAGTGCCATCCGATATTGGGATGAAATTCTGCACCCTCTTATGCATACTTTTTTTTTTATCACTGCAGCGGGTTTATCACTGCAGTTTTTTATCACAGAGCTGGAGAGGTTTGGAGTTATCTGAAGAGTGAAACCATTTTACATTTGCCATGGCATGCTAGATCACTGGACCTGAATTTCATAGAGCATGTGGAGACATGTTGGGACAATAGATAACAGGTTACAGTATGTCGCCAGACACCTTGCACAAGCTCTGGCATGCATTATGACAGGAATGTGCACTACTGCTATAATAAGTGATCAATGACACTACTGCCAGGTTGCCTCGCTGTCAAGCATGTATTTCACCTAGATGGTATCATACTCATTATTAGCATTATGTTTCCATTGTGCATTCTGCCTACCCATTTGGTCTTTCATGGTGTAATGGTCATAATACATGTGTTTTTGTATGTCAATGCTTTATTGTTTGCTATGTGGTTGAGTAATGCCACACCAACCTCTTGAATCAATTTCACATATGTCCATTAAATAGTTTTGGTTTTATTTATGTTTTGCTTTTGTTGCTTATTTTTGAGTTGGAGTGTAATTTCTGAATTTAAAAATACTGCCTACTTTTTTTTACAATGATGCACTAACAAGTCATAAAAACAGTAAACACAAAATACACCTAAAAAAGTTCTATAATCTGTGAAAATATTTTAATTACACTTGAGGAACTATCATGAAACAAGCAGCTTGTATGGTTGCTAATGATTATCAGTACAGATTGCATGCACCATTGTGCATAACTCGGTTGTTTTTCCGATTAAATATATAAGCTTATCCTAACATTTGAGCTTGAGCTTCACATGAAAAACTGAGCCAGGGTGCACGTTGTTCACCCATGATCTAGAACAGGGGTTCTCGACCGGTGGTACACAAGAGAAAAATAGGTGGTATGCAAAGAAGCAAAGTTTTTTAACTATTAAATTCAAAAATTAAAACCTCAACATCATGATTGAGTTTTTTCTCCAACACTCGTAAATTTATGCAATCTGAGCTTTGTTCAAGAGTGGTGGTGGTAGTAGTACTTTGTAGTGTTGGAATAAATGTTTTCAGTTTTTGTTTAGATGGTATGCATTAGTCAAAAGGTTGCGAACCGCTGATCTAGAATAAATCCATTAAAAAACCCATACTGATACAAATATCATATTCTGAAATTAAATTTCAGGGTTTGATTGCAACATGGAAGCTTTATAAAATAAATGTGTTATGGGAAAGAATAATCTTAATTCATAATTTTATTATGAAAAGCATTTGAAAAGTTACTTAAGTGTTTTTATTTTCTGATTAAGGAAACAGAAGAAAGTATTATGATTGCAGAAATTTTGATTTTAGTTTCTGTAGATGCCCATTTATTGAGGATTTTTAATGAGCTTCAAAAAAGTTCTAGCTATATCTTACTTAAAACAATAATTCCCAAACTGTGGGTCAAAAGACAAATTTTGGTGGTTTGCAGAAAGTTTTGAAATATTCTTTTTTTAATTATATAATTATGGAATTAGTTTTTGTAATTGTAAATTGAACTATTAATAATATAGCACATGAGAACTCATTATATAGGGGCACATAGCTGAAGGTGTTAACTTGCAGGTGTTCATATCCAGCAGCTGCCAATTCATTCTTTTAACCAATCAAAATTCCTGGATTTATATTCATTCTTCCTGCTTATTCCCAACAATGTCATTACAGTTATTCATGGTATAATATAAACAGGCTATTGCATTTGGTGACTAGCTGTGTTGAGGGAAAAGTACCCATATTTATTAATCATATTTTACTTGCATTTGCAATTCTGATGTGCTTGTTATAATCCCCTGCATATTCCCACCACTATATTAATAAAACGTAGCTAGTATGATAAACATGTATTTTTTTGCTTCTTTTAAACAAATGCAAAAATGCTTATTTGATGTACAGCCAACTTATATTGTGCAGTGTGTGTATTTCTTATTATTTGTACAATGTGTAGATTTCTTTATGTCTTGCTTGTTTGTATATTGTATTGATATTTAGAGCTCTATCAAAGGTACAGTAGCCCTATGCTATCATTTTGTCTTTTACTTTTAATAAATCCATTTAAAAACCCATACTGATGCAGTTATCATATTCTGAAATTAAATTTTAGGTAGTCCTATGTTGCCTCCCTATTTAGCCCAATACTGTATGTTGCTTACTTTAGTAACCATTGTAGTATACTAAACTTTTTTATTTCTATTTATAAAGCAACTGCAGCTTATCAAGCATTGTTGGGCAATGTGGCTGCTGTTGAAAAAGTAATAAAAACTCCTGTGATTTCCGATTCTGAATCTGAGGATGATGTTGAGCATGCCTTAGCAACAGCTGTCCGAAAGACTAGCAGTGTGTAAGTTGAGTAAAAATTAATGTTCTTAGATTCAAAATTCAAAGAGTTTTTTAAATTAATATTTCAGGTAATATATTTTTATCTTCTTATATGATATTTTTCAATGCAGGATCTTTTTTTTTCCTTTTAATTTAAAATTAAAAAATTAACTACTGAAAAATTATTAAAGAAAGACTCATTTCCTACAGTTTAATACCATTTGTAATAAGTTGTGTCAATGATATTTTCATGTACTGAAATGCAAATTTTGTATATAATTCTAAATAAAGTATTGATGGTAATGTTCATTCCTAGGTATAATTTGTTTAAAATTAAATTCAAATAGTTGAATGTACATTTTAAAAAATATTGAGTAAAAATGGTTTGCTTCTTGAAAGAAAATGAGCTACTTGTGTAATAGCTTGCCAGTTACCAAATTGTTGAAGACATTAATATTAAAAATAATAATTCATCTTTAGAATGTGTACCTACTGAGAATTATGCAAAAAATACTATTGAGCATTGGATTACACAAAGTTTATATATTTATCAAGAAATAAAGAAACATTGGTTTAATAGTGTTCATGTACAGTGGTGGCCAAAATTGTGGACACTTTTGGAAATTTTTATGTTTTTGAACTTTGTATGCTTATAGAAAATGTTACATTTCGCAAAATGCAAACTTGTATATATCATTTTGAAGAGAATTTATTACTGAATTCAATACAAAACACAAAATTCACTTATTTGCAATACAAAAAAAGTTATATGTACTTTAATGTAAATAAAAAACACAGTTATGAAGTGGTTTGTAATGTCTAGCTTTCCTGGCCAATCACTGTTCTTGTTCTGAGAACCAATCAAATGTTAGTAATTGCCAGTAGAAGCTGACATCATGTTTATACTTGAAACAGTTCATTATTTTGCTTTGTTCTGTAGAAGGAGGACCTGTTTCTTATACACTGCAATTACAAGTAGGAATTTTTGTAAAAATTTTTAATATTTAGTCAAGAAGCAATAACATCAAATAAAAGAGTAGATTGGACACCTAGAAAGAGATGTAATATTATTGTGTTACAAGAAAGTGGTCTTTCCTCTGCTGAAATTGCAAGACAGGTGGGTGGTTCAGTGACTACATCTGGAGTCTGAAAGTTTTGTTTATTATTTCAGGAGACAAATTCAATAAAAAACAAAGAAGGAAAAGGCTGAAAAAAGTGCACCACATCTATTGATGACAGAAGAATAAAAAGACTATGTCTCCAAGATAGAAAAATGTCATCAGTGGCCTTCAGAAGTGATCTGAATGATGCTGGTGTTTCTGTCAGTTCAAGAACAATCAGGAGAAGATTAACAGATGTTGGACTGAGAGGTAGAATT
Source organism: Stegodyphus dumicola (assembly GCF_044657685.1). Lineage (NCBI taxonomy): Eukaryota > Metazoa > Arthropoda > Arachnida > Araneae > Eresidae > Stegodyphus > Stegodyphus dumicola. Next base: position 47,337,788 of record NC_140776.1, read on the forward strand.
CCACGAAAAAAGCCTTATCTTAATTTTCAGCTACGAAAAAAAAAAAAGACTACAGTGGGCAAAGGAACACATTAATTGGACAGATGATCAGTGGTCACAACTTATATGGAGTGATGAAACTAAGATATCGTTATTCGGTAGTGATGGGCGAAAATATGTAAGACGTAGAATAGGAGAAGAGCTACATCCTGACTGCATTCAAGCAACTATGAAGAACCCAGTTAGTGTTATGATTTGGTCATGCATGTCAGCAGATGGTATTGGTCGCCTTCATGTCATTGATAGGACACTGAATGCCAGAAAATACATTGACACTATTCTAGAACCAAAACTTCTACCTTCCATCGGAGATCTCTTTCCCAACAATGCTTCATTTATTTTTCAGCAGGATTCTGCTCCTTGCCACATGGCCAAAATATCGAAAGAGTGGTTTCGTACAAAGAGCATTAAATTGTTGTCAAGGCCAGGAAACAGTCCTGACCAGGGCCGGCGGAAGCGGGCCCGCAAGGCCTTCTTTGCAGGCGGGCGCCGACCAGCGAATGACACAGATAATTTTTTTTAATGCAAAAGAATGTGCATTTATCGGGGAATGTTCCTTGAATGCTTACACAGGACAGGGACCAGGGGAGTTCGCGCCCCCTCCCAACACCTCCTAACAGAAGGTATTGCCCCTCCCCACTTTTCCCCTCCAGCTCATCCATCAATGCCTTGTCACCCATCCGTCAATCGTCAGGGATATTCCATTTTCGTATTTACTGAGTCACTGAGTGGTTGGCGAAGAAAATTTTCGATGCACAATAACCTTACTACTATTGGAAAAGAAAAGTCCATTTGATGACGTACGTTCTTATTTTATTTTACTTAATATAATTTCTATTTATCCTTATTTTATCGTTTATATTATATTTTTATTTAAAATGTATACAGTGAAATACAGGTTTTTTTTCTTGAAAATTTCTGTGAGGACGGGAAGGGGGGAACGGATTAGCCCTTTCTATCAGGGAAAATTTGCCATTTTGCCATATGTAAGAATGAACACAGGCACCAACTTTTCATTTTCTTCACGGGAGTTGGAGGGGAGGGCAAGATTTGCATGGACGAAAACGCAAAACTCTATAGAGCAGTGCTTCTCAACCTTTTTTCACTGGTGAAACCTACGAAAAAATTTCGCGGACCGGTGTGTTTCCCCCCCCCAAAAAAAAAACTTTACAAAGTATTCAAGAATTACTACATAAGTGAGTTGTAATATTATTACCATTTGCCTACAATCATATTTAAATATATGTGCCTTTCGTTTCCTTCTTACTCATCCTGGTTATTGATTTTTAATATACCTAAAGAAATAGTAGTTATAGCACAGTATTAAACTCCATGGTTATTAAAAACTTACGCTGATGTATAGTTTTCAGTTGTCCAAACACGCAGAAGAATGTAAGCAAGATAAAAACTGAAACCTACCCTAAGACGCCTTAAACAATACGATAGATATTCATCGTTCAAGTAATCAGCAATACTCGAGGCAGACTGGAGCACACTAGCTAGTGTACTAAGTGTACAGCACGGCAATTTATAAAAGGCGATTAGGTACCTAGTTGCCAGGTTGTTATATTTTTATCACCGATCATATTATTTTATAAACTAGTAAGCTATAGTTATTGTAATGTGGGTGCTGTTGTAATGCCGGTAATTTCGGTTTTCGACAGATAGCTGGATATTTTGCTATCTGGACACTTGTATAGAGAGTTTATTTTCTATTCCGGGAAGGGGGGGAGGAGGTTGCCGGTGTTTATAGTCTAAGTCCAAATTCTCAACATTTATACAATTTATTTAATGACTAGACTCCCCAATTAAGCATCTTGGTGTGTTCATGCCATGGACCTTATAAGAAATAGACAAACCCAAATGGGTTTTCTCCCTCGTCTGAGGCCCTGCTGGCTGTCACCTTGATCACATCCGGAGGAGTAGGGACGACTTGCAGAAATTTAACATTGGTTGCCTATTGCAGCATGTATAATTGTCAAGAAAAAGCTGGTTGTAGCACCTCATTTCACAAATTGGAATTTCTACATACTTTTATTTTTGAAATTGAGATTGATTTTTAAAAATTTAGCATATTTATCAAGCATAATTAATGTTCCAAATAATTATAAAGCTATTGCATGGTTTCAGGGCTGGATATTTTTTTAGCATTTCCTATGTTTTAAGGAAATTTGTAACTACTTCCTTTAGAAAAACATATTTTAAATCTGAACTAATAGAAAATTTCAAACAAGCAATTTTCTCTTGCAATTTTCATGCTTTTATTGATGTAAATAAGTAAAAAGTACTAAAATATTTAAAAACGAATTTTTGAAAGTTTTGTTTAAAATTCTAAATTGTGCTGCTTTTTTTAAATTATAGATGAGTATTATAGCATAATTTCTATAAAGGAATTTTATTTCAATTATATTTCATAATACATCACAGTGATAAACACTTTTGACTCCTTAAAAGTTTTTTATACATTTAATTCTAATATTAAAATTGTATTTAACCGTACTAATTAATTTTGCTTGTATTTTATAGCGATTATTTTGTAAAATTTATTTTTAGTTCTGTATAACATTTTTTTTTATTTACTGTTAATTTAATTTGTTAGCCCAAAGAGGCTGTTAGTTTCGAAGCGGAATTTTGCGCTGTTTTACTATAAGTGTCCGTGTCTCCTTGCAAATTGTTGTTACCAAATATTATCGCCTTGTATTATATGTAAAGAAATTAAATAATGAAGAATCTGCATGAATACATGTATGTTTCTTGCACTGTGACAAAAACGACAGTATCTAGAGCCATCAAATTTTGAATAATGTAATCCTCCACCCCATGGGCATCTGGACGGTCGAATTTTGAATTTGTTTTAATCTATTTCATATTTTGTAAAACTTTAGCGAATTTTTGATTAACAAACTCAACGAGTTCAAAGCGAGCGAGCACTGTACGGAAAATAACAGTTTTATCTCCAGTGCGGAAATTCTAAAGATATGCTGTATTCAAATGTATGTGGTTTACGAAGAACATGATAGTCAATAAATATAGATAACACACAAAACTTTAAAAAAAGGTTCCTTTTGGGCGTAATATAAAATCTGAGTACTTCTAGATTTTATTTTATCTTTTTTTCCCTTCATTACGCTCAGAAAATTTTATGCTCTAAATTTTATGAATTATTAAAGTAACTAATCCACTTTAATGTTAATAACTTAATGATCACATAATTAAATAAATATGATGTTTTTGTAATGTTATTATAGTTTGGAAACTCATTGCCTGAAAATGTTCATTAAATTAAAAAAAAAAATAAAAAAAATATCAGATCTTGTTTAATTTTACCTTATTTATTTCAAAGCATCACGTACTATCAATCTTATTTAATTTTACTTTATTTTTTCGCAAAATTAAGTTCATAAATTTTGTGCTTAGAATTTTTACCGTTTTACCAAAGTAAAGATGTTTGTACAAGAATTACGCGTGAAAAAAATGCGCGAAATGCAGTTAAAAAGTGCTTTAATGAGATAGATTAAATCCTATTTGGAAAAAACTGTGGCTTTCATAATCTCATCACTATACAATATATCCCATTTAATAATTAAAAAGAGTTAGGTTCCAGTGTTAAAGTTAAACAGATCATTCCCTACTCTTTCTTGCCGACATGTCGGTGACGCGCGCTCCGCCTACTGGGTTAGTCTATCTCTTATAGGTCCATGGTTCGCGTACGCTTTTGTACAGAAAGACAAAAGGCATATAAAAAACCGATTGAGGACCTTACCCTAGGCGCATTTGACCGCGTCTAGCATAGAGGACTTATTTTTAAGCTCATCAATTTGAATTTTCCACGGGAAATTATTCTCATCCTCAGCTCATTTTTGAACTCCGGAACTTTTTCAGTGCGGCAAGGAGATTCCAGTTCAAATCCACATCAAATTTACACTGGTGTCCCACAAGGAAGTATCCTTGAACCAATATTTTATATTTTATAAGTAAATGACTTTCCAAAATTCAGTCAAGACTCTAATATTATGTTAGCATGCTACGCGGATGACACCGCCATCATCGCGAAGTCCAGACGACCAAACCACGCCTTGGAAAAGATTCAGCAGATTATTCCTAATATTGAAGCATGGTGTCAACGATGGAAAATTCAGATCAACCCGGAGAAGTCAAAAGTTTTAGTTATCAGAAAATTCAAGACCACAGACCGCCTCACCTGTAATGTTACATTCTTCGGGAAAACAGTCCCTACTGTAAGTACGGCAAAATACCTAGGAGTCATTTTAAATCGATCGTTTACCTGGAATACACACATAAACAGTGTGTGTGGAAAAGCATACGGCATTGTGAAAAAGCTTTACCCACTACTTTCTAAGGACTCTGGATTAAACCTTGCACGCAAAAGAAGGCTTTACACTGCAATTGTCAGGCCTGTTATCATATATGCCTCCTCGGCCTGGGCAAGTGCTAAGGCAAGTGAAATTCATCGGCTCCAAGTTCTGCAAAATAAGATCCTGAGAACCATCGCTAACGCCCCATACTATATTAGAAATGAAGATTTACATCGCGACCTTCATATTGATTATATCAAGGACTATATCCAAGATAAATGGAAACTTTCTCAGGAAAGCAAAGACCAACAGTACAGCTAACTTTGAGTATATTCTGAGCTACGAAATCATCCCGGATGATTTGCTCATCCGACCTCATGCTGCACACTCAATTAGGCAAGCCAATAATTAAGTGTTACTCGTCAGTACTCCATGCTGACGCTCCATGTGCATCTTTCCACATCATCTTTTCTGACAAGGATTCCAATCTAGATTTCAACCAATCACAGTGAAGTGCCAGCAGGCTACGAGCATCTTACGGACTTTGGAGTAATTACTCTGGACTTGTTCTTGGTTGGACCAGTGTTGCAAATAGCTCGCGTAAGCTCCTGAGCCCAGGCGAAAATTGCGCCGTAACCCCCTTTTCTCCCTGTTATTTCTCCCCTCAGAGGAAACTCAATCAGGTATTTTCTAATACCAGGCTCCGCATGGAACTCCTTGAATGACTGGGAAGTATTGCTCCGGCAATAGAAACCCAGTACAATACAGTATATCGCAGTATCGCAGTACCCTAGGCACGTCAGCTGAGATGGCCGAAGTAAAGAACTGAAGTTTTATATTCAGTTATTTTCATTAAACGTTGAGAATCTTTATCAGATTTTTAATATTAAGTTGGCTTCTGGGGCTACACCCAAGGACAACTAGATATCTATAGGCCTCTTCCATCGATTTGTGACGCCACAAGCGAAGGCGATCGACATATATTTATGTTACCTTTTATTTCAAATACAAAAGTCAAGTGAAATTAATTTTTACAACTTAATATTTTGAATTTTAGGAATAAATTTTAGGAATCTTTTTTAGAATTTTGGATACTGCTTGGACATCATTAAACGAAAGATATGATGCAATGAAAAATCACTGCGATAATTTTAGTTTCCTGGGTAATTTATCAGAAATCGATAACGCAAATTTCAAAATAAAATGTGATAAATTAGAAAAATTGTTACAGTGTGATGACAATAAAGATATTAACGCAGAACTCTATGACGAAATAGTAGCTTCGAAAGACATTTTTACAGCCGGTATGAATGACCCATTCGATATTTTGAACTTAATTGTGTCAAATAATTTGTGCTTCCCGAACTTGAAGATCGTACTGAGCATTCCTGTTAGTGTTGCTAGTAGCGAAAGATCATTCTCCAAATTAAAATTGATCAAGACAGATTTACGTTCAAGTATATCGCAGGAAAGACTCATAAATTTAGCTTTGATTGCCATTGAAGATGAAATCTGTCAAGAAATAGATGGAAAAGAAATTATAGAAAAATTTGTAAATATAAAATGCAGAAAAATAAATTATTCTCAATAAATTGTTAAAATCAATTTCAACAAATGCTTTCTTCAAAATTTTCTTCTCCTATACAAAAATTTAGAAAAAAGGGGGGGGGCGACTTCAGCTATTTTGCAGGCGGGAGCTGGATAACCTTGCGCCGGCGCTGGTCCTGACCTCAATCCTATCGAAAATTTGTGGCACCGTTTGAAAACTCTTGTCCAAATGAGGCACCCATCAAATAAAAGGGAACTAATTGAGGCTATAATTGTTTCCTGGCATCATGTAATAATGAAAGAAGAGCTTAAAACTCTTCTCAGCTCAATGAAACATCGATGTGAAGCTGTAATAAAAAATAAAGGGTACCCTACTAAGTACTGATAACTCACTGCAATCATCACTATCTAATGTATATCGATAACTATTATCGTTTAACTTTTTTTTATTGCAAATAATTGAATTTTGTGTTGAATTCAGTAATAAATTCTCTTTAAAATGATGTATACAAGTTTGCATTTTGTGAAACGTAACGTTTTCTATAAGCATACAAAGTTCAAAAACATAAAAATTTCCAAAAGTGTCCACAATTTTGGCCACCACTGTATATCTATATGACAATAAATATTAATTCAGAAGTCAAACAACAAAAATCAGCGTTATATTTACAAAATTTTCACAGGACTAGTTTCGATGGTTTTACCGAACCACCATCTTCAGCTGCAAAACCGCAAAATGATATATATCATATAATAAAATGATATATATTATATAATAAAATATCAAAATGATATATATTATATAATAAATATATAATAAATATTGTTGAAATGTGAGAAAATTTAAAATATAGTAAAGTGTTGTGAATTTGAAGTTTTCATTAATTGAAACAAAAGTTGTAGTCAGAAAATGTTTAGTTAGGACTGAGCATTAATGAATTTTGCTATTTGAAACTTATTTTATATTGCCTAAAATGCAAATATCTACCCATTTTTATTACTAACCATCTCAGCATACTAGACACTTTTAATGCGATGCTGTCCATTGTAGTCAAGTCCACTCATTATAGTGGTTGTTTACACTGACCATAACAATGTTTTTTTACAACTTCTACCTCTTAGCTATGGTCTTTATGTGCAGAATTGTTATGCATGCACAAATATTAGGTATGTATCCAAGAAGCTACATGATTTTAAAGTTATTTCTGAGTAGCCAGTTTTTTCTTGAAGAAAATTGTTACAGACATTCATTGCAGAATTTACATATTGAAAGCATGATTCTGTGTGTGGTGTATAATTTGAAATTAGAGTAGAAATTATTAGAAAAAGGTCTCCTGTTTCTCAAATTCTGACCTCTGTTTACCCTTTAAAGAACTTGATTCTTCATTTGTTTTTTTATTCTCATTGATTGGTCAAATTCTTTTCAAACTGATCTTTTTTTAAGGGGGGCATAGGTATTATGACATATAATTCTGAAATTGTAACCCAACGACTTTCAAGCCTGTGGTCATGTCAAGACAGAGTTTAGAAAATGGCAAATGGCAACAGAAAAGAGTTTAAAAAGAAACATATTTTTATAAAATAATATCTGAAAAATATATATATAAAAAAAAAGCATTGGAGGGCAGACAAAGAAGGATAAATGTCAGCAATGCTGCAGGAGTTCTGTGGGTATTTTATCTTCTGGCTTAAGACTTTTACATGACTTTTAATTCTTTCTTTTTATAATGTGAATAATAAAATGTGAATGTATTTTAGCAATAAAGTTTTCTATTAAACTACAAACACAGATACTTTCAATGTAATGTTAGTTTTAAAGAAGAATAAAATATTTAAGAAGCTAACAATGCTTAAAATTATAGTATTTTGGTTATAAAACCTCATTTTATTACAGTTGAAGGCAAATATATTCAAAATTAGAATTGCAAATTTTGTTTACATTATGCCAAATTTTGAGTGGTAATTTTCATCATATTTTGAATTATGTTTACTTGACATGTTCATTTATGAAATATATGGGGATTTTCCTTAATATGTTTCATACTGCTTTTAATTAATGGGGAAGATGGAATGCTCAGAAGTCTGCTTAGATATTACATCTGATGAAAAAGAATTATGCCCATTATCACAATCAGTAAAATTTAATTCATAACTTTATTCATATGGCCTGTAAATTAGTTTTCAATCAAAAAATATTTTGTATTTTTTATATTGAAGTTACATTTAAAAGAAAGTTTTATTTAGTGCGTTCATATGACAGCTTCTAGTTAAATTTTTATGATTCATTTTTAGACATTACAACTATGATTTACTCACAGATTTCTGTTTAGAAATATCCCTATAGTCATTTAATTATAAGCTGATAACAATTCATGATATTAGTTTATTAAAATATCAGATTTAATTTCTGTAGTGTGTAATATTCAATATTAACTTTAGGTAATTTCATTCAACTTTAGGTAATGAAAGTAGACTGAGTGCAATGCATTTTTAAATAGAAAATTATTCATTTTTAAATTTAATTATATGCTTATTATTATGTTCTTTCAACAAAAAAAGTTATGTCACTTCTTTATTCTATCTAGAGAATAGTCATAATACTAGATCAATAAATTTTAAAGTTCCAAATTTATGATATTCAAATTAAATGGTTAGGTTATTTAATTATGGCAAAATCTCGAGAGCTATCTGCCTAAGGGAAGGGATGCCTTCGTGAAGGACTTTCTAAGGGAAACTGGCCTCGTATACATGTTACACATGGGGAAAACCACAAAAACACCCATGCAGCCAGCCCGTTCGCGGGATTCGAACCTCGGACCGAACTACCAGTGTTCAGCGACTTTACCACTCGGCCGCTGGTAGGCTCAAATTAAATTAAACGAATGTTATCATTGATCTCTCCAACAATTCACTCAAATCATCAGTACTTTAAAATATTAAAGTAGGATATCCATAAATTTAGTAAATACTTTTTAACGTAGGTCTCTCAATAATGTAATGCAGCTTATTGTATGAAACATGTCAGTACTTGGTATAGTTAAAGTCAAAATTTTTGTACGCTGATCATTATTACCATCTCAAAAATTTGTGAGTTGTACAAGCAACTAAAGTTGAAATTTCAAGTAGTACATAAACTAAATTAATTAAATTGTCTTAAAATTTACTTTTTAGACAACCAGTTGTAACTTCTGTTGTCCAGAGAGAAGAAAAAAGAGACAATGTTCCGCATGTTGAACATGAAACATCTAGAAGGTATGTCTATTATGTATTTAAGTATCAAATTTTAAGTGTTTTTACTTTTTATTGATTTTATGTGTAATATCTGGTTTTGCAGTATTTTTATTGCTTAATTCATAGGGCATCCAAATCAGCAACTGTAAGCAAGCCCCAGTCTAAACTCTCAAAAAGTACACGTAAAGGTGGGTTCATTTGAAAATAGTTTTTGTTTTGTGTTCGTATAACTCTGAACTAAATATAGATTTAGAAAAGATTTTTTTTAAATATACTTTTGCTTGCATACAAGTTCATTATATCATGAATGCTCGGAGGTCTGATGATAGATAGATAAAATTTATTTTATCAAATGAAACACTTCAGAGCTCTGGAACTTTCCACAGAAATACTCATATCACAGTATCACAGAGTATAATCAGTAGTTACACTTAAAATTACTAAGAATGTTAAACACAATGCAATGCAAAGCTTTCATGGATATCTCGTTCCGAAGTCATCGTGAACTAACACTTCACAACTGCAACTAACAACAGATGCTCTCTCTGGTCTTATATAGTTTTCACTGGCTGCTGAGATATTTCTAGTACTTACTGCTTCTCGAAGTTACAGGAAAGCATATGAGGGTCGAATTACAGTTACAGCTACATAGAGCATCAATTACAGTAATTCAGTTACAATGTCCAGTACAGTTACACAATGACCAATTATGTTGCCAAATGATTGCCAAACTTGGGGGCTTTTGGCAATTTCTCGGCAAATTTTTTGACAAAAATTAGTTGCCAAAACCATTGCCAGTTTGGCAATATCTCGCCAAATTAGTGAGATATCCATTTACTCAATGTTAAGTTTGCTTGCACTGTATTCTTACCTTTTCGGCAAGCTTCGCTTCTCTAGATTTCCATTTTACATTATGCAGAAAAATACAATTTCACATATAATTGCACTAAAATCATCTATGTATGTACAAAATTCATAACAATACTTTGGATTAGTTTTCTTTTTTAATTGTCCTATTTAAAAGTACTGATTCCTGAAAAAAATAATGAAATTCAAACTTCATTAATAGCTCAAGAATAAAATCAGTCTTAATTATGTACTTTTATTTTAATATCTGAACTTTAGAAAAGTGCTTTGATGAATAAAAGTCTTTATTTTAATTTTATTATAAATTCATGTCCACAGAAGCCCTTACTTGGCCTTTACTTTCACAACCATTGGCCAGAAACATATACTTCAAATTACAGAAATTTTCCAGATGACAAAGATATGTGTTTTCATATTTTTAAATTAAAATTTTTTTATACAATATGAAATCTAACTACATAACTAATCTAACATTGTACATCCATTCTTTCTTTATACTTGTTATAAAAAATAAAACAAAAAAAGTATGATTATTGTATGACAAAAATTAAGCAAAATATTTAGTTTCAAAATTTTGAAAATCACATATTTTGAATATTGAATTTACATTGAGTGGTCAGTTAATAAATAAATTGGAATAATTCACGCTCAGTTATTTCTGCCTTAAATCCATTCAATGTTATTTTTTTTAGATTTACTGTTGTCTTTATGATTTTGTGACATCTAGTATGCCAAAAGATTTTCTCACAAATAGTTAAGTTTTCAAAGTCTAAAACTATATTACTAATATTCTCATGAACATTTATTACTTTAGAATCCTAGTCTGGTTATTGTACAAAAATGTATTGAAAGTATAAATATTTGTCATTTAATGCAAATAACATTACAAGTTGGCTACATGCCAGCTCTGAAACCTGTCAATGTTTTCTAGAATATGAATTCTGTACAATTCCGTGAATAAGGTCTCTGGTTTGAAAAAAATTACATTGACCAATATTTTTCTCAATAATCTGCATAGAAATGGTTATTTTGTAATCTCTTAGCAAAAGAAATATTTTTCTAAAATGATTTTTTGAATTTTGTTTTCGTACAAATGCAAACATTTCGCTCTTCAACTTGCATATGGTCCCTGAATACAATTTCTGATTTTCATACAAAATGTCTTGGTAAATTTTTGCCCTGCAGGAGTCAAACTTCATGATTTTTTATGCTGAGTACAAAATATTCCTAAATATTAGTATTATGGACAGGAGGAATGTGGAAAAATTTGTATTTTATATAATTTTAACTTCAAAATATGACAGCATAAATCACTGTGTCATTTAAAACATTTTTGTAATGAGAAGTATATGTCTGCAATGAAGGTTGCGAAATTAAAGGCTGGGTAGGGACTTTTGTAACACAATGTGTAATTTTTTTTGGGGGGGGGATGGTTTCAGATTTTATTTCCTTTAATGTTGATTTTAGACCTACCTTGAATTATAAAAGTTTCTTAAGTCAAAAAATTAATGAAAGTAGTTTCCACACTGTAGATAGGAGGGCTTTGGAAATATAAATTGTATTTTTACTATATAGGATAACATTTTCTAGCAGTAAAATACAAGCATTTTCATGACATTACAGAATTATTCAAGAATGAAATTACTTTTGAATACTTATTAAAAATTCATGATTATTTTATTAAATTTAGGCAGCAATCACAAAATAAACATTTTGCTGATTACTGGTTTCTAGCCATGTAAAACATCACATGATTAAATTAGTAGTTGATGCCTTAAAATATTAATTATGCATAACCATGCAAATGTTTCATGTATTCATCACATGATTAAAATATCACATGATTAAATTAATAGTTGATGTCTTAAAATATGAATTATGCACATGTTTCATGTATGTGTAAGAGTACTAAATGATTCAAAATTGTTTTCTTAGAACTGTCAGCTTTATCAATAGTAATGGAAATAAAGTTTAGAATACTTGCTTACTGGTGGTCATCATTCTTACATTCTATATCAATTTTGATAGTACAAGATACATTTTCTTTTAATATAAATGATCATGCGTTTTTTATGCGCCAAAGATGCAATAATTCTTAGATATTCTCTTTTATGAGTAATAAGACTTGGATAGAAATTTAACAGGAACATTTAACATACAGCTTTAACATTGTTTTTATCGATATTGTAAAGATAAAAATTCAAAATGCTAACTACAAATAAGCAGGTAACTTACATTATAAAATATTAATGCTTTATAATTTTTTGTTATTCGTATTCTTACATTTATTGAATAATCAGTTTTAGGTCTGGATACCTCTTCAGGATCAGAAATGGAGATTGAAGCAAAAGTGCCTAAAAACAATGATGTAGATGATGATGATGAATTTGACTTTTATGATTGAAATATTTTAATGAATATTTATTTTGTTATGTAGTCATATTTTAAAAAAACAGAAAATTTTATTTTTTTGTTCTTATCGAATTTTAATGCATAGAAAAATAAACTATATAAAGTAATCATGAATTTACCCCTGATTTATACAATTTAATAGAGTCATGTAATCTCATACAGAAATTCTTGTTTTGTAAGGCACTGACATACTGAAAAATTTATTTACGAAATAAACAAAATATTCATTAAAACTGTTAAACACACACTAGATGAGATTTTGGTTTAATCCATGTTATGGCTATGTATAGCTTGAGGGTTAAAGTAAAAGAAGTTATTTATACTGAACTTGTTATGATGGGATAAAACACAAATTTAACATTCCAATATCTGGGTTAGATATTTAAAAAAGGAGGAGGGACTGAATATTGTTTAATGCACCTATTATGAAGTGGGCATAATTTTATTTTTTATCCTTTTGTCTAAATCTCTGCAATGTATGAAGTATTGAACATACAGTATGATTCAGGCATCTAGAAACATCTTCCTATTTCTTAAACCATTGCAGGTACTGGAACTAAATATGGTGAGAGTGCAAGCTAAAATTACAATATTCTAAAAAGGAAAAGACATATTACAAATATATATATATATATATATATAGAACATTGAATGTATATACATTAGAACATTGAATGTATATACATACATATATATATATATGTATATACATTCAATGTTAAGAAAGAACCGTAACTTGCTAACTTATACAGCCAAACATGACAAACTGAAGTTGTTATGAAGGAATGAAAGAAAATGTTAAAGCAAGGGATTTGATCAACAAAATATTTAAAATATTGAAAAATAAATAGAAAACATTCCAGATTAGATCTGTTGAGAAAATGTAAAGTGAAAGTGTGATAATAGAATCTCTTGTCATCTAAAAAATTATTTAATTTTATACAAAAATACATGCATCTCAGTAAAAAAAACATTACTCAAGTTAAATGGTTTTGTTCCCTTTATATAAATCAGTAGTTCTTCTTAAACTTTTAAAACCAACTTTTCAATCCAGGAGGTAGTCGTTTTTAGGCGCAGGATAAATATTGAATCTAGATTTTCTAGGCCAATCCCAGACGTTTTGTAATTCTGCTGAAGAATAGAAAACATTATCTGTTTAGAGAATGAGCATTATAGTTGGATTTCCTGAATCTTACTTGAAATTTTCAAACTGGAAGGAAATTTTATGTTTTTTGTGTAGTTTACACATATATGGTAATACTTGACATCATATGTTTTTATGCATGTGGTTTTTCTTTTAAAGTATAGACAGAAATCAACTCACTTTTGTGACATGTGTGTATGTGTAGATTTCCCTCTAAGAAAGCAAATGTGTTTGCAGTTAGTATTTGGAAGAAGTGCAATTGGCTCATTTTACCTTCCCTGCTGAATTACTTAATTTTTGCTGGTATTCTACCATATTAGAAACATACTAACAATTATTTTTATTTAAAGTTTTGAAATTCCTCTCAGCATTATTGTATAAAAGGAATACATATTAGAATATACATATGGTCAAGGTACATAATACTGTACCTTGACCATAGGACAAACCTAACTTGCAGATAGTGGCATTAATATTTTTTATATGTTCCCAATAGCAGCAATGTATACATGTTATTTCAACTGTCTATGATCTTTATTTTTTAGGGATGATATCAGCCATCATTTTTTATCTGTTTTATTTCTTTCCATCCTTTTTAACTGAAAAGAATAAAAGATCTGACATGGTCTATCTATTCTCCAGTATAGTTTGCCATCCTTCATATTTAGTTGAGGCATTTGGAAGAAGTACAACAGTAGACCCTTTTTACATTATATCGAATAATACAAGTCCATCAGGCACTTTCAATTATAATACTAAATGGCAATAGCAGCACACCTGTAAAAAAATCTGACTATTTCTCTCTTGGTATAGACCAAGGGTTCTCAACTGGTGGTACGCACCAGAAAAATAGGTGGTATGCAAAGAAACAAAAGTATTTTTAACTATTAAATACAAAAATTAAATACCCCGACATCCTGAATCTAAGCATGACAATTTAAAGGATAAGTCTGAAGAATATATTAAGAGGAATTTATTGGAGTTCAAAAACAATAAACAAGTAATAAAAGGTTTTGTTACTTCAAGTGAAAGAGCTTTGGAAGCTAGTTACTTAGTAAGGCTAAGAATTGCCAAGAGTGAGCAGGCTCACACTGTTGGAGAAAACCTTATATTACCAGCAGCTAAAGGTACAGTTTTGATGTTAGTTATTCAACGAAAAAGCGACTAATGAGCTTAATAATATTCCATTATCAAATGATACAGTAAGTCAACAAATTCCATGCAAGAGACATTTATTCAAAAAATTAAATGCAGTTAACATTTGGCATTGCAGTTGAATGAAAATACTGATATAACAAACTTCGTTCAGTTATTAATTTATGTACATTTCGAAGAAAATAAACTAACTGTCGAAGAGTATTTATTTTGTGAAGCTCTTCATGATAGAGCAACTGTAAATGAAATTTTTAAAATAACTGACAATTTTATGTCTGAGAATGATATTCCTTGGAATAAGGGGATGGAGCTTGGGCTTTAACAGGAAGACATTCCACTGTTACTTCTCAAATAATTTGCACATTAAGCTAATTTTACACACTGCTCCATTCATCATGAAGCTTTAGTAGCAGAAACAAGCCTCGAGAACCTGAAAATCATTTTGAATCAAGCTGTGAAAATTGTTAATTTTAGTAAAATGCGAGCTTTAAATTCAAGAATATTTTCAATTTTATGCCAAGAGATGGGCAGTGAACGTGAAACAATTTTGTTACATTCCGAAGTAATCCAGAGGCCAAATTTTAAATTGTCTTTTTGAACCCCGATCAGAAATTCAGATTTTCCTGTGTGATTCAAAATTTGAATTGTGAAAATGTTTAGTGAATTATGGTTGGTGCGTTTAGCATATTTAGCTGATATAGATTAAGTGATTTAAATTTAGGATTACAAGAACAAAGTGTTGTTTGCCATTAAACATAAAATAAATGCAACGATAAAAAAACTTAAGCTAATAATCAAAGAATTGTATAATAATATTTTTAGCTTTTTACCACATTTAAAAAGTTTTCTAACCAAAAATAATTTGAAAAAAGAATTAGCATCCAATATTAAAAATCATTGTTTTTCATTGATAAATAATTTCAACATGTATTTTCCTGAGGAATATGAAAAAGAAAATTGCATTAGAAATCAATTTTGTTGAAATGTACCTGAAATTTTGTCTCTCGAAGAAAAAGAACAATTGATAGAAATTTCCTATGATCAAACTGTAGCTGAAGATTTCAAAAATAATGCACTGGATAACTTTTTGCTGAACTATAAAAAGATTTTAAAAGTATTTCAAATAAAGTTCTTAAAATTTTTTTGCCTTTTTGTGCAACCTATTTGTGTGAACAAGAAATTTTCTTGCATGTTTTATTTGAAAAATAGAGAACAAAATTAAAAGTGGATCCTAATTTATGGTTAAAACTAAGTGAAATAAGACCAGACATAAAAAAATTGATCTATCTTAAACAGGGCCAAATTGCACATTAAATTTTAGGATTAAAGTATTATAACTTAAATTTTAATAATTAAAATGGTAATCAATTTTTAATATATTTTTATGTGTGCATCTTTAATACAAATTACCAATAGGTTGTGCAAATGACAATATATATTTTTTAATATTTCTGTTGAGAAACTGAAATAAATCATTAGAAAATGTAACTGTTAAGTGAGTAGTGGTGGTACTAAAGTTTTTCAATTTTTTTAAAATGGTATGTGTTAGTCAAAAGGTTGAGAACCACTGATATAGACTGTGTTCTTTTCTCTCATAAGACAAATCTTGTACAGTGAGTGATGGGTTAACGAACAGTTCCGGACTGCAAACAAATTGGACAACGAACACTTTCATGAAAGTGTGTGTGTGTGTGATTATGGCAAAGCCTCGAGGGCTATCTGCCTAAGGGGAGAGATGCTTTCGTGGAGGACTTTCTAAGGGAAACTGTCTCGTATACATGTTACACATGGTGAAAACTACAAAAACGCCCATGCAGCCAGCCCATTTGCGAGATTCGAACCGTGGACCGAACTACCAGTGTTCAGCAGCTTTACTGCTCGGCCGCTGGCGGGCCCACTTTCACGAAAGATTTTTGTGTTCGGACAACGAACTAAAATGAATTCTAACGAACACTTCTCGGCTCTCAAAGCGTAATGTGCAGGTTTGCCAAAACCAAAGGACCAAAATCGTTTTTCATCTCTCTTGAATTATGTTGCTTGCCTATTGAACTTTAAAGTTATGTATTGAATTTTTTTTCCAATAGAATATTTATAACCAAAGTAGACCATCAGTATTCAAAACCGAAACTGATTTCATTTTGAGCGCCTCCCCTCTTGTTCATTCGCCGTCCCATGCGTAGTCTTGAATGACGCATTCCAGATGGCAGACTCCTTTCCTCTCACGGTGAAGCAATATGCATCTAGTTTCCCTTCCAGTTTCTTCTATTCATTTATTCATATCGCTGATTCAGCAAATTTATAGTAGAGAACGGGAGGATAGTTCACTTTCATTTAGAAGCAAACCACAGCATATCAGTTGCTTCAGAAAATGCATGATTAGTACCTTTTTTCATAATAACCCATTCGAGGCTGTAGCGCTGTTTGAAAATACCACTACTGTAATTATCACCTATGTTATTTCATACAAAAAAAATTGAAAACCCAAAGTTTCAAAAAGTCACCACTTTTTAGAAAATAGTCATTTTTAGCCCTTTTTACTTCCTTGTACAAAGTAAAAAGGAAGTATTGTAATCACGAAAAGTTTCAGGCAGCATATTTCAACGAAAATATCCATTCTGACCGCTATCGAATGCAATTTAACTATGTTTTTGTGTGATATCTGTACGTAAGGACAGAATAAAAGACTCTTTTCCTCCAAAAAAATGATAAAACTGCTTTAAAATTAATTCTGAAGAGAATTTTTCGTGGTGTCTGTACGAACGTATGTACGTACATGTGTACGTATCTTGCATAACTCAAAAACGAGTAGCCTCAGAACGTTGAAATTTTGTATGTAGGACTGCTATAACATGTAGATGTGCATGTCATATTTTGGTTGCAATCGGCCGCACAAAACATATATAAATATATTTATATATATATCCACTCTGTTACCTGGCTCAGTGATCTCAATTTCTTTACTCGCATATGTTTGTAAAATGTTCATTTTTTGTTTTAAAAATGATTGAATTATGTAGTTTTTATCTTCCGGTTAAGGTTTTTATGCCTTTAGTAAATCTGCATGCAATATTTTTAGAATTATCAACATCTTTAAAGTTGCTTAAGTGCCGCTAAGCCTTTTTTATGATGGCGGCCATTGATTGCTTACATTTGAAATAGCAGACTAGTGGATTTGTTGCCAATCTAGAGAAATGTAGCTTCGCAACAACAAAGATAACGCCTTCATTTATTATTGCCAATTAAATCATGCTTAATCCTTTCTGGAATTTTTTCGAGGAAATAAGTGTTTAAGATTTACTTCGTAATTTTTAATATAGATATTTTGAGTTTTTATGTATTTTTGCCTTCTCGCGAAGTGAGAACTGAATTAATTGAATGAGAAATACTCAATCGTCTATGAAAAACTGTTTCTTTTTTGTTTCGTTTGCTTAATTTCTTTTATACATCGTTCTAGCTTTATTATAGTATTTGAATAGAACATGTGGCAACGATTAGATAATTCTATTCTTTAAATTATATAAATTTTGTGCATTCTGAGTTGTAATATGAACGAACTATAATACTGTTAAGTGAATCTAGCGCCAGAGTGTCGCTATGGTTAACAAATACTAGAGTGAATTTTAAAGAATGCATTTATTCTATTGTGGTTTATGCGCTGTCGGCGAAGTAGATTTAATTGAATCCAATAAGTTTAAATGAAATGCAAGAAAAAATGCGTATAATTTAATATTCCGTACAAGGAAGTCATGTGGTGTACACATCAGATTTTTTAGTGTAAAAAAGTCACCATAGTCGCTTTTTAGTCGCCAGTGACAACTCTGAATATGGTAATAACACGTGCGGTGCTAATGTGAACCATATCACGTAGCAGTGAGGCACGACTCCTTCTACGATTTCCCGGGTTGTCATGTATCGCGCTGTAGCTAGTGTGCGCCGAAACTTTGTCAGTTGTGTACGCTAGTTGATTTCTGTTCCTCTAAATTTTCGTTTGTGCTTTCCTGGACCCTTTATAAAAAATAAAGAAACTGACAATATTTGGCTCCCAAAAAGAGTGGAGTGTCAAGAACTGTGCTCACCATAAAAACCAAACAAGAGATTACTGCCAAAGTAGAGAGTGGACAGAAGATAGCTGATGTTGCTAGACAGTATGGCTTGAACAGGTCTACAGTATGCACAATCTTAGCTAAGAAAGATATCATCAAGAAGATTCAAGCAGCCAAAGGAGTAACGAAAATCACATGTGCGAAGCAAAGAAGTGCCATCCATGAAAAAATGGAGAGGTTGCTTTTAGTTTGGATAAATGAACGGGAAATGAAAAAGAGATGTAACTAGTATGTCTATCATTCAAGAGAAGGCTAGAAAATTTTTTGAAAAATTGAAGGAACAAACTCCAGGTTCGTGATCCGAAGGAACTAGAATTCAAGGCTACCACTGGCTTGTTTGTAAAGTTTAAAAGGAGGTCTGGAATTAAACATGTATTAAATGCATGGCGAGTCTGCTAGTGCAGATAAAGAAGAAGCTGAGAAGTACTGTCTGTTGAAATTATTTCTTTTTCCCTCCGATGGAACCAATTTTTCTTTTATTATTTATCGTCTGTCGCCGACTAGGTCACGTGACTGGCGGCAGAGAAAGAATGTAATAACTCTTTTAGTTAGCTTGAGTGCGACGCTTGAAATGATCTGTTCTTGGCCGCATAGCGGTAATCAGCAATTATAATAATTGTTCTTGATAACCTAATCTTGGCCCTATGATGGGAAATTTATATTATATGCAAATTTTGTGTTTTGAATAATGTACATAAGTTCTTCATTAAATATTTCTGTGTTTCAACTGGAAGTTCTTATTTTCAAGTTGAGTCTTTACGTGGAAATGGTATATTGACTCTTGATTATACTAGTATATTTTTGATTAATTTGATGCTCTCCCAACTCGTGAAAAATAGAATCGTGAATTCGTGAGCATAATCGTGACAAGTTTTTATACATGTTTTTGGTGCCGAAATTCCCGAACCTTTAGATACTGTGAAATCGAAACTGAATATAGTTGAATATAGTTCTATGCTGGAATAATGGAAGGATACCTGAAAATATCAGGTAAGCCATTTTCTTTCATTCTTGAAGTATTCAACCTTGAAAAATAATGATTGAGTTAAATAAAAGTATGAATATTTATGTTGTTTTATTGAAATATTACTTGAAAGAATAATACTTCATTGATGCTTGAAAAAATAATTTATCTTAATCGAAGGAAATTTGTGGACTATAAATATATTGTTTTTAAAGGAAGTGCTTAAAATATTGAAATACTGTACTTTAATAATTTTTGTTACAATTATTTGTTGAATTTTATAAGGTTATATTCCATTACTTGAAATATGGAAAATATAGACAAATTAAAGTCGAAAAGAGTTGCTACCAGATCTGCAATCACTAAACAAATAAATAAAGCAGAAGATTTGCTGGTAGCAGCGATTGAAAAGAACTGACACAGATTCCTTGTTAGAGTGTCAGGATATTTTGTCAGAAAAAGAAAATTCTTTAAATGAAATTGATAAAGAGATAGATAAATTAATTGAAGATAAAGCTGAATATGAAAAAGAATTAAAATCTGTTGAAGAATACTCTCATAAAATTTTGAGTATGAAATCCAAAATTAAGAATAGGTTAAGAAAATGTAAAGCAGATACCGAAGTTAACGTAGTTCAAAATGTACCTGTAACTCCTGTAATCAAAAGTAAAGTTGTTGCGGCAGTTAAGTTGCCGAAATTAGTAAATATTGAAAAGTTCTCAGGTGATCCCAGCACTTATTTAGAATTTATTAACTGTTTCAAGAATGCTGTGGATAACAATGATTCTTTGTCAAAAATAAGTAAATTTCAATACCTGAAATCTCTTTTGACAGGTACTGCATATAATGTCGTATCAGGGTTTGATCTTACTGATGAAAATTATGACGAATGCCTAAAATTGTTAAGCGAAAGATATGGTAGGCGGGATACAATCATAAATTGTCATATAAATAAAATTTTGAACTTAGAGCCAGTAAAATCATCAAATAATATAAGGGGACTTCGAAATCTGTATGATAAATGTGAAATACATATCAGAAATCTTAAGTCAATGGGGGTAACGACAGGTTCATACGGGCATCTACTTTTGCCTATATTGTTAAAATTGTTACCAGAAAACATGGTTCTAGAATTTCATAAGAAAAATAATACAGAAAATGAGTATAAGGTCAGTGACTTATTGGAATTTATAAGAGAAGATTTACGTGCCCGTGAGGCCACAATATTAGTAAATAATTCTTCTCGTAATAAAATACATGACACTTATACTAATTTTAATTCCAAACAAAAATATAATCAGAACTTTTCTTCTAAGAAAAGTGTTCCTTCGGCTGCTGCCTTGAACACTTCTATAAAGATATTTTGTGTATTTTGTGACTCTTCAGATCATACAAGCTTGGGTTGTAAAAGGTATACAGACCAAGAGAAACGTTTTAAATTAAAGAAGGGAGGACGCTGTTACGAGTGTTTCTTAAAATCACACCTGTCTTCTAACTGTAAAAGTAAATTAACCCCATGTTCGAAATGTAATAAATTTCACAATGAGCTGTTCTGTATAAAATCAGAAAAACATGAAAGTCCTGAAAATGTTAACACAGATAAATCCACAACCTTAGTATCTTGCGTTTCTGAACAGAAAAATAAAATTATTCCTACATTACTCCAAACTTGTATTGTATGTGTCTCTGGTGGTGAAAACAGAATCCATGCAAGGGTTTTGTGTGATACTGGTTCAGAAAAATGCTTTATAAAAGAAAATTTAGTAAGAAAACTGAATTTAAAGCCTATTAGAAAAGAAAATTTATTAGTATATTCATTTGGCGGACGAAAACCACAAGAATCATCATTTGACGTAGTTTCTCTTGAATTACAAAATGTTTCGCAAACAAACAATTCCATAAATATTGAAGCCTTGGTAGTTGAAAAAATAACTGGCGCTACAGTCAAAATTCCAGACAAAGGTTTGATTCAATGCTTGAAAATGAGAGGATTTAATCCTGCTGATACAGGGCATGAACGGGAAATAACTATTTTACTAGGGTTAGACTTTTTATGGCAAATTCAATTAGGTATTGTAGGAAAAATTTGAAAACATTTATACATTGCAGAAACTATTTTTGCACATACTATTCAGGGGCAGATAGAATCAAAAAATAGAAAAATGAATTGTTGTAGTGTATCAGTTGAGAGTGAAATTAATGAACTGAAGAAATTTTGGGATTTAGAAGTCATGGGTATTGTTGAGAATAACGAAAAGAATTCTACTGATATAGAAATTATAAATGACTTTCAAAATAATTTGAAATTTAAAAATGGTCGTTATGAGGCAAAGTTATTATGGAGCAAATCTCGCGATTTATTGAGAAATAATCTTGAAGTGGCTAAAAGAAGATTTGCTAGTCTAGAAAATAAATTTAAGTGTAATGAAATGTTATTTGAAGAATACAACAATATTCTCAGGGAACAAGAACATTTAGGAATTGCATTAGTGCATATACGTGAAAAATTCTGGCTCTTAAGAGGAAAACAATACGTCAAATCAGTCCTGAGTAAATTCTTAATATGCAAAAAATATAATGTACGTCCTAGACAACAAATCATTGCACCTCTTCCAGCGGATAGAGTTAATGAATCTCCACCTTTCGCAATTTGTGGACTCGATTTTGCAGGTCCTTTGTATGTAAAAGAAAATGACAACAAATATTACATATTATTGTTTACTTGCGCCACTACAAGAGCTATTCACTTGGAGCTCGTAAAAGGCATGAGCACTGAAGAATTTTTACTTGCGTTCCGCAGGTTCGTATCCCGAAGAGGTCTGTGTTCCACTGTGTACTCGGACAATGCTAGAACATTTAAAAGAGCCGAACTTGAATTAAAGCAAATGTGGAAAGTGATTAACCACCCTGAAGTTAAAAAATTTTATGCTTCGCATGGAATCGCATGGAAATACATTGTGGAACGTGCTGCCTGGTGGGGCGGTTTTTATGAACGTTTAGTTCGCAGTGTAAAAACTAGTTTAACATTGGGAAATCATCTTTGACTCAAAGTGAATTAGAAACGCTTTTGCTTGAAATAGAAGCAATGATAAACTCGTGTCCATTAACATACGTCTTTTCTGATCTTGAAGAGCCCTCCGCACTTACTCCAGCCCACCTGTTGATTGGTAAACGACTCTTGAGTTTGCCAGCTGTAAGGAGGAATGACTTGAATTTACCAGGTTCCAGAGAAGTAATGTTAAAATGTTTCCGTACACGAGAAAATCTAATAAATCACTTTTGGAACAGATGGAAAAAAGAATATCTCCTGTGCTTGAGATCTGCTCATTATACCGGTCAGAAGAAACCATCTGCATTCAACGTAAATGATATAGTACTTGTTCATGATGAAAATTTACCTAGAAGCTGGTGGAAATTAGGAAGAATAACCAAAACCTTTATTGGTAGAGATGGAATGATCAGATAGTGTGAAGTGAAAACTGGTAATTCGGTGATCAAACGTCCAGTGCAGCTATTGTACAATTTAGAAATTGATGATATCAGTAGTTGCAATAATCAGTGACTGGTCCAAAAAAAAAAAAAAAAAAAAAAAAAAATTGGACTGAATGACTGATAAACTGATGATTAAAAAAAAAAAATTTCTTTTTCATAATGTTTTCATTTGTTCATTTTATTATTTTCCTTGGTGTAATGATTTGTGGTGATCTTGAGAAATGTTAATTTAAATGTTTTGTTTTTTCTATAGTTTCAGAAAAAATTTTCTTGGTGTTAAGAAATTATTGATATAATGTGACCTGTATATGTAAGTAATTTTTATTTGTTGCTTATTGTTATAGTAATATTGTAATGGTAAGTTAAATTTATGATGAACCTATTGTTCATCGGCGGGGGGGGGAGTTTGTTGAAATTATGTCTTTTTCCCTCCGATGGAACCAATTTTTCTTTTATTATTTATCGTCTGTCGCCGACTAGGACACGTGACTGGCGGCAGAGAAAGAATGTAATAACTCTTTTAGTTAGCTTGAATGCGACGCTTGAAATGATCTGTTCTTGGCCGCATAGCGGTAATCAGCAATTATAATAATTGTTCTTGATAACCTAATCTTGGCCCTATGATGGGAAATTTATATTATATGCAAATTTTGTGTTTTGAATAATGTACATAAGCTCTTCATTAAATATTTCTGTGTTTCAACTGGAAGTTCTTATTTTCAAGTTGAGTCTTTACGTGGAAATGGTATATTGACTCTTGATTATACTAGTATATTTTTGATTAATTTGATGCTCTCCCAACTCGTGAAAAATAGAATCGTGAATTCGTTAGCATAATCGTAACAAGTTTTTATACTGTCTCAGATTTTAAGAATTCATTGAAACAGAAGGGTATCATCCATAATAAATATTTCATTGGGATGAAACTGGTTTGTTTTGGAAGCGCATGCCGAACCGTACCTACATAACCAAAGATGAGAAAAGTTTTCCTGAGAATAAACCCATGAACCGATTGATGTTACTTTTGGTAGCTAACGCTAGTGGTGATACGAAGCTTAAACCACTTCTCGTTTACCACTCTGAGAATCCTAGAGCATTCAAAAAAATTCCATAATCAAGAGAAGACTGCCAGTAATGTGGAGATCGAATCAGAGGGCATGGATCACGCAGGCAAACAATCTTTCCAAAGATTGTTTGAAGTTTGTGCCCCGAGCATCAAGGACTACCTTGATACCAGTGACTTGCCATTGGAAGCACTGCTGCTATTGCACAACGCACCAGAACACCCAAAGGACCTTGAAGATAATTTGCTGACAGACGTTCCCAGGCTGACAGTTCAGCTTCTACCTCCGAATACGACTACGCTGATTCAGCCGATGCATCAGGAGGTTATTGCGGGTTTCAAGAAATTATACACTCGCGCGCTGTTTTGTCGGTGTTTTGAAACACGCCAGTTCTCCTCAACAATGACTTTAAAAATGTAAAGAAAAATTGGACATTCTTGAAGCTATTTGTATTACACTCATGTCCATAAATTAAGGATAATGCAAAATCAGGCAAAGGAAGAGTTAGAAGCAAAACAAATTTGAATTATTTGTAAAGCTTATTTATTAAACAAAAGGCAAAGAAAAAAAAATGCTATATGTTTGAAATTATTAAAAAAATTAGCGATTTTTTCTCCCTGGAGCAAAGTACAAAAAAAACCTATTTAGAAAAAACCAATATTACATGGTTGGTATGGTTGTTAATACATTGTATGTCTCCCAGACGATGCAATACAGTTCGTACAACGCCTAGGCATGCTGAGTATCAAATTATCGATCTGATCTTGGGGGATATTACACCACTCAAAAAGCAATGCTCTCCGAAGTTCCGGTAGACATGTAGGAGGAGGTTGACGAGCTGCAACTCGTCGGCCAAGCATGTCCCACACGGGCTCTACTGGATTCAAGTCCGGTGAGAATGCTGGCCAGTCCATACGGGTGATATCCTCCGATTGAAGGCATTCGCTTACGATGTTTGGACGGTGAGGACGGGCGTTGTCATCAATAAACACAAATTGTGCGCCCATGGCGTCCCGAAATAAACGTACATGTTGTTCCAGAATGACGTCCCGATAGATTTGGCTTCTCATGGTTCCAATTTGAACATGCAGGTCAGTTCTGGAACCCAGAATAATTCCACCCCAAACGAGCACTCCTGCACCACCGTAACGGTGTCGTTCAATGATGTTTTCTTGGTGGTAACGTGTACCTGGAGCTCTCCATATGAAAGTCCGGCGAGAATCAGACTACAAGCTAAACCTGGAGTCGTCGGAAAACATCACACCCGCTGTTGCGGTGGCCACAATGCATGCTCTCTACTCCAGGCTAACCGCAGGCGACAGTGAGTTGCAGTAAGTGGAACGCATCTGACAGGTCTACGAGCATATAGACCAATCTACCCTAAGCGTCTGTACACGGTCTGCCTTGAAATTGTCGTACCAGTGGCTGAAGAGAGCTGACGAGACAGGTCTGAGGCTGTGTTTCGCCTGTTTCTTTTGGCAGTAACTGCCAAATACCGGTCCTCATTCGGCGTTGTAACCCTGGGGCGACCTGTGCTGTAACGTCTACTAACATTACCATCATCTTGGAATCGTTGCCAAAGCCTGGAGATGACACTCTAGGCAATTCCAAGTTCGTCTGATAGTTCCAGTTGGGTACGCCCACATTCCAGACGGCCGATAATTCTACCACGTAAAAAATCATCCAAATGCGTCCTTTGTGTCATAACTATTCGGTTATTGCACTGAAATGCGTATAAAGCGCCTGCGAACAATTTTACTTTGCCTGTATTCCTTATATATCACTCTCTTACACTCTCGTCATTGTGACGTACCATCGGTGTCATCTGGTTACTTCCTGAAATTTGCATATACATCTTGAAGATGTGTGTAGTGATTTTACAGGTGATATATTTATTTTAGAGTTCGAGTTCCGCGTGACTCCGAATTATCCTTAATTTATGGACATGAGTGTATTCAAACGGCGTGGTCAGAAGTCACGCAGCGACAGTTGATTTCTGCCAAGCGAAAGCCGTGTCCATTCTTCGTTCAAGAAGACGGAGGTGATCGGGAAGATATCCCTGAAATTATGATGAAATTTTGACAACTGCTAGAGATCTGGAATTGGAGGTGAACGAGGATGACATAGAAGAGCTCATACTGGAACATGAAGATGAACTGACGACAGATGAACTTCAGCAAATCTTGAATGAAGAACACCAAGAACCACAGCGAAATGTGTCTCCTTGTGAGGAAGAAGAAGACGAAAGAGGACCAATGCCGACATCTGCCATTAAAGATCTTTTGAAAAAGTGGGAAGATGTCAGAGCAATGGTCTTAGAATGTCAGTAAGGTTGCTGATCTCTACAACGGCCATGCTATTAATCACTTCCGGAAAATCCTGAAAAAGAGAGAAAAGCAATCGACATTGGACATGTTCTTTAATGCCCCGTAAACAAAAAATGAAAAGAACTGATTAATATGCAAGACTAGATGTATGTATTATTTTTTTAATAAACTTACTATGAAATTATACATTCTTTTTTTAATTTAATTTTTAGGGTCGAATTAATCGATTCACAAAAAAAAAAAAAAAAAAAAAAAAAAAAAAAAAAAAAAAAAAATCTATGATAAATCGATGATCGGTTAACGAACAATTCGGATAGCGAACATATAGTCTTTTAACAGATCGTTAAACGATCACCCACTGTATGCATTTTTGGAGCTTCTTCAGAATATTTAAAGGCTAATCATGAGTTCTGTGACAAAAATCTTGAAACTGTGACGATGGAAGATAAAGTAGAACTGATTAATTTCAAATAGCGGCTAACTTTCATAATTTAAGTAGGCATTAACGAACATTAGATCCATCATAATAAACAATAACTAGCCTTAGCTTATTGTCAAGACAATATAACAGCAAGAAGGCTGAAACTCGTGGAGGTCATCAAAGGCTATTACTAACAAGATGAGCAAATAAAGCTGCATCATTAGAAGAATATTCATCTGTTGCACACTTTTTTTCCAGAAGTTGCCTTCATAATATTGAGTAATTTCACAAAACGTTTATTATATGAATATTTATTGCTATTCCTCTCTGGTAATTCAGAGCATACACCACACAAGTTTGTGTTGTAGTAACTCCATAAATGCCTCACACTTTGACATTCTAATAGATCAACTCATGAACTGCTGATATGCTGCAGAAAAAGTGATACTGCTGTGGTGAAAGCAATCGAGAAGAATCATAGCTAAATTCCACACTTACACGTAAAGAATCACATCCAAAGAAAGTTATTACTTTGCTGTTCCAGCTTTAACTTTTGTGGAGGGCTTAAATGCAGGACTTAAACAGAACGGCTAGTTCATAATTCATAGAGCTTTTTTCCCTGAAACAGGAAGCGAGGAGTGATGATGTGGTCATGTTGACACTGACTGCAAAGACGAAATTCGCAGCAAAGAAATAAACGTTTTCAATTTGAAAAAAAACTGCTTTAAAGAAGCCATATTTGGGAAAAATAGCTTTAATTTAGAAGATAATATGTCATTACTGGAAGCACTTATAACTTTTGAAAAGTTAATAATACGTATTTATTAATTTTATTCCACACATTTTTGATAGGTTGTTGAACAACTCTGAACATTACTGGAAGCACTTATAACTTTTGAAAAGTTAATAATACGTATTTATTAATTTTATTCCACACATTTTTGATAGGTTTTTGAACAACTCTGAACTAAACTGCGCTCCACGAGCGGTTACAGCCGAAAACATCGCGGACGAAAACGTCGCAGAGAAAACAACGCAACGCGAAAACGTCGTGCTACAAAACATCATGGGAGAAAACATCGCAGTTATAAAACATCGTGGTACAAAACATCGTCGTCGAAAATAAAGCGGTTCAAAAACTTCGCAGTTTGAAAACATCGTCGTCGAAAATATCGTGGTAAAAAATAAAGTATCTACAAATCATCGCATGACGATAACATCGTAGACATGCTTTTTTCAGTCTTTAATAACTGTAAATAGATATTCCCATAATAATTTGTGAGCGCAAGATGTAAAGAAGGATAATTTTTACTTTCACATTTTTTTATTAACTAATAAATTTTTGCTGAAAAAGTAAGAAGGAAACTCAAGCAAAGAAAATTAAATGCAACTTATAGATTATACTTTTTATGAAAAATTACCAGTAAAAACTTTATAAAAAATGATTTATTAATGGTCTTTGTTAATTATGTAGGTTTAAAATTCTATTAAGTGCTATAAGTTGCATTAATTTTCTATGCTTAAGTTTCCTTCTTACTTTTTCAGCAAAAATTTATTAGTTAAAAATGTGAAAGTAAAAATTATCCTTCTTTACATCTTGCGCTCACAAATTATTATGGGAATATCTATTTACAGTTATTAAAGTCTGAAAAAAGCATGTCTGCGATGTTATCGTCACGCGATGATTTGTAGATACTTTATTTTTTACCACGATATTTTCGACGACGATTTTTTAAACTGCGAAGTTTTTGATCCGCTTTATTTTCGACGACGATGTTTTGTACCACGATGTTTTAGAACTACGATGTTTTCTCTTTGCGATGTTTTTTCCCACGATGTTTTGTAGCACGACGTTTTCGCGTTGCGTTGTTTTCTCTGCGACGTTTTCGTCCGCGCTGTTTTTGCCGCGATGTTATCGGCGGATACCCCACGAGCTGTGACTAGGCGACAATGCTTTGGCAACTGTGTCTGCTGAACTGTTGTTAAGCGGAATCACTTCCATCCAGTTAGAGTATCGGTCAATGCAAATGACACAGCAAATATTCCCATTTGATGGTGGTAGAGGTCCAATGAGATCAATAGGCACGTCACAAAATCTTTCTGAAGGTAGTTGAAAATCACCGAAACTTGATTTTGTGTACCTATTAATTTTACTTTTTTTTTTTTTTTTTTTTGTAAAAAAGCCATGCAAGATCGAGTCCAAAGCTATACATCTTTACGGATACTTGGCCAAATAAATTTAGACGATAAGAGCTTTATAGATGACTTAATGCCAGGATGGGCTGCGTTATGCATTTGATGGAATATTTTCTTGCCATAACTGTCAGGTATATATGGTTTGATATTTATTCGTTGAAGTTTCACACTACAAAGACTTCCCAGAAGGTAGCGGATACTGCCTAAAGCTCAGGAAAATTGCAGATATCTTTAAATTTTGCAATCCTTTATTCATCTGCAATTTTATCATAGTCGATCAAAAGAATTGCTTCAATTGTAGATAAAGCATCTGCAAAGATGTTTTCTCGATGTATGTGCTGTATATCAGTTGAACATTGAAGAGATGTATTGTAAGTGTCTAAATTGGCGACGTAATGTTTTTTCTGACATTTATTTAAATGCAAAGATTATGGATTTATGGTCTGTGAATATTTTAAAAGTACTTTCTTCCATTAAAAATTGGAAGTGTTGATGGAGAGGTAAATATCGTAAGTACTGTAATGCTTTTGTGTTTCGTTTAGTTTTTTGGAATGAAATGCAATAGGTTTCCATACCCTATCTTCAAATTGTTGAAGTACCTCTCCAATCGCCGAGTCTGAAGCATCTGTATAATGACAGAGATAGTTCAGGATTCGGGAATGATAAGAGTGTTGTATTGACTAAATCATCTTTGCATCGCTGAAATTGTTCCTTAGCTTCATCTGTCCACTGAATTTTCCGTTTAATCTTTTTTCCGGGTTCCTTTAAGGTAGTCGTGTAGGAGAGATTGGTTTTTTGATGCATTTTTAAAATATCGCCGATAAAAATTAATAAGGCCTAAGAATGTTCTGAGTTCGTGAATGGTTGTTGGAAGTTAGTAATTAACAATAGTTTGGACTTGTAAAGGTTGTGATCCTTGAGGAGTAATTAAATAACCCAAGAATTCTATCTCTTGTGAGCCAAAGATGGATTTGGAAACGTTAATGCGGAGTCCATTGTCATTTTTCAAACACTAGCTTCAAATGGATTCTGTGTTGTTCTTCACTAACAGATGTTATCAGAATGTCATCTAAGTAGGGAAAAGCGAAATTTAGACCAGAAAGAATATTTATAAATCTTCGAAAAGTTGCTGGTGCATTTCTCAAACCAAAGCTCATGACGTTAAATTCGCATAATTCAAAATAATAGCAGTTTTACATCTGTTTTCTTCGGCAATGGGCATTTGATAGTAGGCTTTAAATAAATCTATTTTGGAATAAATATTCGTACCTTTTAAAATATGATGCGAATCTTCAATCCTACTAGAAATAGAACTTCTATCAGGAACTATTTCATCGTTTAACTGTCTATAATCTCCACACGGAAGAAGAGTACCATCTTCTTTTTTTTAACACCACATGAAGAGGACTTGCCCATTGAGAACTAGAGGGTCTTATTATGTTATTGTCCAACATGAATTGGAACTCTTGTAGTAGTTTAGTTAATACTGCATCGAAAGCTTGCAGTAGTTAATACTGCATCGAAAGCTTGCAGTAGTTAATACTGCATCGAAAGCTTGCAGTAGTTAATACTGCAAGCTTTCGATGATCCAACTGTCTTACTTTAGAATGCACAGGTTGACCATGTGTTATAATATGATGTTGAACATTATGTTTTAAACCTGATAAGAGCAAATTTGGTTTGCATAAGTCTAGGTATTGTTTTAGAAGAGTATTGTTGCGTGCGTACGGGTTCGTTATGAAATGAATGCACAAGTCCGATGAAAAATGAACAAAAATTTATTATTATCACAACAGAAATGCTTAAATTTTCTCAAATTATCATGCAGTATCACAATATCTCACAGTAGTTATCTTTTAACTACTTAAATGTACAATAGAACGTAATTCAAAACAGCTAAAGAACGCTAATCCGCGAATTCGCTATAATCAACAACGGCAGTTTTCTAAACAACAACAAACTAAGCAACTACTACAAACTGAGATGTTTTTCTCCTTTTATAAGATTTTAAAATCACGCGCTAGAATTTTCCAGCACTTTCTCGAAATCAAAAAGAGATATTTATTTATTTAACGCACGCGCTCTTGTATTTTTAATTTTTCCGGCTTAGCTTTCTTTTAATATTCATCACGCGCTGCACTACGCGAGAAATAAAACCATTTAATTTATAATTGAACTAACATTAGCTTTTTAAATACCAAATTCGTAACAGTATGAAATTTTGTCGAATGGTTTACTATAACGATATCGCTATTTTCACAGATGGAAGCAACTTTACCAGTTACCTTTAGTTGAGTTACACCATCAATTGGCATGGTAGGTAGTTCTTGTCATGATAATCAATTAATTTAAATTTGTTAAGGAAATCAGTTCCTAAAATACCTTTAAAATTTGGCCACTATAAATGGAAATTGGAATTCACGCCTGTCCCAAATCAAGTGTTAACATTTTTATACCATATGTTTCGATTTCGGTACCATTCGCTGCATACAGCTTGAAATCCGCGGATTGTTTGTCTTGTGTTGATGTGGGTAAAATACTAATGTCTGCACCACTATTCACTAAGACACGCACTTTCGATTTTTTATCTGTGATAAATAGGCCAAGTTGGCGACACTCTGGAACATAATCAACAGTAGAACTTGCCGCCTCCTCTACTGCGCATTGTTGTTCGAGCAATTACTACACCACAAATCTGATTAAAAAGTGTCATATCTGAAATTTTAACAGCCATGATCGCCAACTTGGGTAATTCTTCGTCACTAACAAGTATTATATTACGCATAGAATCCGGCAATTTCTCCAACCATAACGTTTTGATTAACGTTTAAGACACATCCGATGTTGCAACAGATTTTAATTTTTGTAATAATTGACTGGGTTTCAAGTTGCCTAAGTCAATTCCTGTAAGAAGTGTTTTAGTTCGAGTACTTTCATTTTGTGGGATATCATATTCCTTACTTCCAAACGATTCTTTTCTGCTATATTTTGATGTTCTGACTTTGGATAAATGGTTCAGTGATGGCTGTGTTGTTTTTTATCTGTTGGGTATGTTGTGCTCAGTGATGATTGTAAGATGTACACAAGCATCGTTTATTCTACATTGCTAATATAATATTCTATATTACAGTTATGATTAATGATAATAATAGATACAGTTACAGTTACATATATAACAATGGCTATAAATTCATCCGCCTCATCAATTCGACAACAGACCAGTGTGAACGCAGCTAACCCTTAAAATCCCAACTAAATAATCGTCATGGGCTTTGCCATAGTCTATTAAATAAGCGAAAGAATTCTTGCAAATATCTACTGTAACTTAACATGGGAGCATTCTAGATGAAAGTATGACTGTTTGAATACAAAATAATTATATGTTTTTTATAAACCATTTTATATTTGTTTTCACATTTAGACTCAATTTTCCTGCCATTTTCCTGAAAATTATGCAGTTCGCAAATGCATTTCTTTTAAGATACCCATAACAGTTGGGAAATCTTTAAGGAAAATCGGTATGCCAGAGACGTGCATATGCCTTGTTAGAGAATTTCAGACTCTCTCTGTTAATGTGTATTAAGATAAAAGAATCAGTTAAAGAATTTGTATGGTGTCTCTCTTCATGAGTCATAATTTCAAAGATCGTTTCGTTTCAGGAGTCAAGGTTGGGAGAGCATTAGAATTTCAAATCAAAACTTCAAGATTTCTTAGAACATAGAAATAGCATTTATTAACGATAAACTTATATTACTTATATTACTTCCGCCTATAGCGGCCATGAAACATAATCAAGCATCAAATAAATATGACATGCGTCATTCTTCATGTTCAAGCGTCAAGTGCTATATTTTTCATCGGCGCGCATCAAGAGCGCCACCTATCTACCAAAAAGACGGAACATACTCCGCCCCGATGAACATTGGTTCATTACAACATTATTATAAAGATCTTCAATTTTATATTTAAACAAGTTTTCCAAAAGTTCAACAGTATATCATATAAAATAAAAATGCATAATGACAAATTTAAATTGAATAACAACATTAAATTTAGCACAAAATTTTACAAATAAAACATACTTACAATCTCTAGAAGGAAAACAAAATAATGAAACTGCTAAATTACCATAATCCACAATTGTGGTCCATTCTCTGAATCTGAAACATAATTGAATTAATAATAATAATAAAGACACAAATTATGAATATACAATTAATGTTTTTTTTTAGAGTCTTATTCACTCAATGGTAAGCGGGAAAGTTTATGTATAGGACGCTTCATTTCGCCCAATAAAGTTTTTAGTTTCACAACACGAACTTTTCCATCAGCACCAAGATATAGTTCAATTACTCGTCCAAGTCGCCACTTTAATGGAGGCAAATTTTCGTCCTTTATCAAGACTAAGTCATTGAGGGCTAAATTTGGTTTATCCCTCAACCATTTGGCACGCCCTTGTAATTGTGAAAGATAATCTCTAGACCAACGTTTCCAAAAGCTCTGGAAAATTTGCTGTGTCAATTTCCATCTTTCAGCAGGGGTTAGCTTATTATAAGATCAGGTTCAGAAATTGCTGTTAATGTAGTCCCAATTAGGAAATGTCCAGGTGTTAAAGGATTAAAATCTTCAGGGTCAGATGAGATGGAAAGTATTGGCCTGGAATTCAAACACGCCTTGATCTGTATAATTAAGGTGTGAAATTCTTCGTATGTCAGAACCTGGGTCCCAATAGTTCACTTTAAGTGAATCTTCATTTGTTTCACTCCAGCCTCCCAAAGGCCTCCAAAGTGAGGGGCAGCAGGAGGATTGAAGATCCATTGAATATTTTCACCGCTCAGGTAGTTTTGAAATGCTTCTTCAGAGAAAAGTGTAGCTTTGTATCTTCTTAATTCTCGATCAGCCCCAACAAAGTTGGTTCCTCTATCGGAAAAGATTTTCTTGGGTTTTTCTCTGCGTGACACAAATCTTTTCAGAGATGCTAGGAATGCTTCAGTTGTTAGATCACTGACCACTTCTAGGTGAATGGCCTTTGTGGTGAAGCATATGTAAAGGCAAACGTAACATTTATATCTCGTTCCTCCTCTTCCTTTCCTAGCTTTAATTAAAAAGGGGCCTGCAAAATCTAGTCCTGTATTCGAGAATGTTCTATTCGGCAATACGCGAGAAGCAGGTAGGTCGCCCATTATCTGACTGGATGTGCTTGTTCGATTTTTAAAACATTTTATACATTTCCAAATTATTTTTCTTACAATTTCTCGGCCATTAACGATCCAATATTTCTGTCGCAGAGCAGATAATGTTAATGTGGCTCCTCCGTGAAGGTTCACTTCGTGAAAGTGTTTGACTATCAATTCAGTAACTTGGTGACTTTTGGGAAGAATGATTGGATACTTTGTATTTTCTGAAAGATTCGAGTTACAGAGTCTACCACCGACTCTAAGGATTTCTTCTCTATCAAGAAAAGGATTTAATTTCAGGATTTTACTGCTGAGATTCAATTTCTTCCCTGCTTTCAAAAGTCTAATTTCTTCTCTAAATTCGGAATTTTGAATGATTTTAAAAATCAAATTGCTTGCCTTATCCAATTCTTGAACTGTTAAAAAACCCTTGAGTTTTACAGATGTAGGTTTAATATTGTGGCAGAATCTTAAACACCATGCAGTTACGCGTTTCAATTTTTTCCAGGATGAAAACCTGGATATCAATTCAAATTCAACCTCTTGGCTAATAACAGAATATACAGTAGTTTGACGCTGTTCTACCTGTACCTCCACCATAGGCTCGATCAAAGGATCAAAAGATGATGAAGGTACATTTTTCTCTTTTAACCACACTGGTCCATTGAACCAAAGTTTATTTTCCACTAGATCAGAAGCTCTTAATCCACGTGAAACTATGTCAGCCGGATTGTCATTTCCCTTACAGTATTTCCATTGCGAAGGTGATACATCTTGTATTTCACGTACACGATTAGCAACAAAGGGTTTCCATTTATCAGCGGTACCCCCTGATCCAGTGAAGAACAATTTAAGAGTCACTAAAACAAAATACATTATTTTCTTGGACATTAAATAATTTACTTAAATATTTAACTATTCTTGCGGCAATAATGGCTCCCATAAGTTCTAAACGAGGCAAGGTTAATTTTTTAAGTGGGGATACACGGCTCTTTGAAAGAACAAAAGACGTACAGCAAGAATCAGGATCACGAAAATATGCAACAGCTCCATATCCCTTGAGGCTGGCGTCAGAAAAGACAAAAAGCTCTATTTTATCGAAATTTACACATTCATCATTTAATATGTATTTTCTAGGAATACACAAGTTGAGAATAACTTCAATTTCAAAGTACCAAGTTTTAAATTTTTCACTCAAATAGCTGGGCAAAATTGTGTCCCAATCAATACCCAATTCCCATAACTCTTGTAATAAGAATTTTATTCTGATTACAAAGGGTGCAATGAATCCAACTGGGTCATAAATTTTTGCCACAATCTGTAATACCTTTCGCTTTGTAAGTGTTTCCAGTCAACTGGTTGTAAAAGTTCTTGTACATCTAATTTCAATGTGTCCTCATCCAAATCCCAAATTATTC
Organism: Stegodyphus dumicola; assembly: GCF_044657685.1. Classification (NCBI taxonomy): domain Eukaryota; kingdom Metazoa; phylum Arthropoda; class Arachnida; order Araneae; family Eresidae; genus Stegodyphus; species Stegodyphus dumicola. The sequence goes on from NC_140776.1 coordinate 47,373,662, forward strand.
CCAGCACCTTTAACGTTTTCTTATCCAACTTATCTTCCTTATTAATTAAACCAATATCTTGCCAATGATTTTTTAAAGATACGGAATTTGATTCAAATTTTCTTAAGTTCATACCAGCGTCTTGAAGAATTTTAACTGCATCAGTTGATAATGAGAAAACTTCTTCAACGGAGTCTGCTCCATGGATAAGGTCATCAACATATAAGGACTTATTTAACATGTCAACAGCTTTGCTATATTTCTTTTCATAACCCTTAATATGATGTTTGATAGTGGCGGACAAAATAAACGGACTTGTTGTCATTCCAAACGGCACTCGGCACATTCGGAAAACCTTAAAGCCTAAACTATTGTCACTGTCGTCGTAAGAATGATCAAACCACAAGAACCTTAAAAAATTTCTATCTTCACTATCAATTTGAATTTGGTGAAAAGCCTTCTCTATGTCTGCACAAAATGCAACTTTATGTACGCGAAATTTTAAAATTATATCCAACAAGTTAGGATTTAAATTAGGGCCTGATATCAAACATTCATTTAACGATTTAGCTCCTTCAGACTTAGAAGAGGCATCATAAACTATTCTTATTCTTGTTGTTACTTTTCCTTCACGTATAATGGGCCTATGAGGCATATAATAACAGTTAGGTTCATTTTCAACAAACTTACATTGTTCAACAATCCCCCTTTCAACTTGTTCTCTAATTGTATTATCATATTCATTATATAGGAAATCATTTCCCTTTAATTTATGCTTTAGTCCTAGAAATCGTTGTTTAGCAACGAAAAAATTATCAGCGAGTTGTGATTTATTGTCCTTCAAAAGAGTTTTGTTTCGTATCTGCCGTTATTAAATTTTAAACTGTCGTTAAAATGCTTAATAGTATCCAAATCAGTTTCCGAAAATGTTTTGTTTTCATTTTCAATTCCTATCGAATCCAATTTCCAAACTGACTGCAAATCAAATGTGTTTCCTTCAACGGCAGATAAAAACAACGCATTAATTCGAGTATTATTATTTTTTACTTTACCCATCACTGTGTATCCAAATATCGTCGGTACTATAAACAAACCATCATTTATCATTGAATTACTTCCTGTTTGTATATACCAGAAATGCTCCGCGCCAAGCAGAATATTTATGTTCTCATTAACGGGACTTGTATCCGAAAGTTCCAAGCCCTTTTTAGTCATAAATTCTTTAATGTTTTGACATGTTGATGGCGCCTGGAAGTTTATTGATGATATTAATTCTATCCCTATAGCTTCTACGACAAGGCAGCGATCATCGTTTATATTTTTTTATTTTTAGACTATATACATCAAATTTTTGCGAGTTACCGCGCTGATTTCCAAACGAATAAATTGTTAGAAATTCTTTTCTAATGACTTGCAATTCTAAATTGCGCTCTAACTTGTGGGTGATGAAGTTTCGTTCACTACCTGAATCAATTACTAATCTTACGATTCTCGTTTTAGTTTTGCTTTGAGCAATAACAGAACATGTCTGTAAAAGCACACTATTTTCAGGTTTTATACAGTGGGAAGTAGATACTAAAGTTTTATTTTGCGTATCTGCGGAGTTAACATCTTCAATTTCTTTCGATTTCAAACGGCAGAAAAGTTTATTATGATTTTTCTCGTTACAATTTTCGCATGGTTGTATTTTTGACCGACAAAACGACGACAAATGTGATCTCAGAAAGCAATTGTAACAGCGACCTTCATGTTTCAATTTGTTTCGTTTTTGTTCGTCGGAAAATTTCAAAGATCCGGCAGATGTATGTTCGTTTGATTTGCAGAATATGCAAAACATTTTTACCGATGTGTTAAAAGCAGAAGCTTGTGATTTGACTTTATAATTTTTGAACCCTTGTTTAGGATTAACCCCTGTGTATTTATTACCTTTTGAGCTATTAATCAAAATACTTGCTTCTCGGCATTCAGTTTCGATTTTAATGAACTCTATTAATTCACTTACTATTACTCTATTAATTATATTTTGGTTAGATGTTCTTTTTCTATGGAATTCAAGAGCTAAATCTTCAGGTAACAATTTAAGAATTATTGGGTTCAATAACTGTCCGTATGAACCGCTAGTAACATCTAAACTACTTAAATTTCTAACGCAGATTTGTAACTGATCATAGAGCTTTCTTAACTCAAAAACATTTGAAGAACTTTTAACTGGTTCTAACTGTAACAACATCTGCATGAATTTTGATATAATAACATCTTTACGACCAAACCTCTCTTCTAAACTTTTAATGCATAGATCATAATTTTTTTCAGATAAAGCATAACCAGAAACACAATTATATGCTGAACCATATAATAAACTTTTCAAATATGTAAACTTATCTATTTTAGATAAACTTGGATTAGAATGAATAGCATTATCATACGAATTAAAGAGTTCGAGCCATTTACTGGAATCACCAGCAAATTTTTCAATATTTAATTTAGGTAAATTTACTGAAGCACTACTTGTAACAACATTATTACCATTCAGAGTACTACTAATACCATTACTAGTTAAAATTATACTTCTTTCAACAACTTCATTACTGTTAATTTTCTTTACTTTACCAACAATCTTAGCTTTAAACGTTATAATTTTTTCATCATATTCTTCACATACAAGTAGTTCGTTATCATATTCTTTTTCATCAATTTTGAGAGCATCGATCTTTGAGTCAAGAGTTTTAAGTTTCTCATGGTATTCAATTAACAATTCATGTGATGAATTTAGATCTTCTACATGTTCTTTACTTAATGCTTCCGATAATAATTTCTCAAGTTTATTTAGAAGTGTAGTAACTTTACTACGTACAATAGCACGTTTCTTTTTCTCTTTTGCTAAATCATCCATTATGTTTCGTTTTCAAAGATCGATACCAAGAACAAATGAATCAAAATTCTTACCTTTCAAAAGGTAATTCCCCTTTTCGCGGGTTTCAGACCCCAAAAAATGTATGGTGTCTCTCTTCATGAGTCATAATTTCAAAGATCGTTTCGTTTCAGGAGTCAAGGTTGGGAGAGCATTAGAATTTCAAATCAAAACTTCAAGATTTCTTAAACATAGAAATAACATTTATTAACGATAAACTTATATTACTTATATTACTTCCGCCTATAGCGGCCATGAAACATAATCAAGCATCAAATAAATATGACATGCGTCATTCTTCATGTTCAAGCGTCAAGTGCTATATTTTTCATCGGCGCGCATCAAGAGCGCCACCTATCTACCAAAAAGACGGAACAGAATTTTTCAAATAATGGCGATCTTTATTAAATTTTTATTTTATAATCTGTACGTATTTAAATTTTTCTTTATTAAATTTTTATTTTATAATCTGTACGTATTTAAATTTTTTGTGGTTCTTTTAATTTGAATTCTCATGTCGACTAAATCTATAGTTGAATGGTTACAGTTTAAAACCGGAAATTCATCGGGTTCGAATCCCAGTTAACTAGCTGGCCTCCATTGAAACACACACACATACACACCTAAAATAGTAATATAATATATATTTTTTAAAATTTTAACATAAGTACAATTTACAAATATAAATACATTAAAAATTATGTGTAATATTATTTTATTCTTTGGCATATTTCTCAAAGGACTTTTTTTTTTTTTTTTTTTTTTTTTTTTTTTTTTTTTGGTAGATTGCTGTCGTTGCTTAAAAGGTCATGAACTTTTTCACACGAATTTTTTAAGTTATATTTCACACATAAAATGGCTTTCAAAGTCTCAACACTTAATTGCGATTTTTCTGATATCCAAATTTTATTTACCGTAAAAAAAACACGTTCAGTCGCAGCATTAATTCCCGGTGAGGACAGCGCATATTCCACAATTTTTAGTGCATTATTGTATTGAGCATGGTTTGTTTCAAAACGATGAAATATTTCTAATCATTTGTTCTCTATTGTGATTTTTGCTGATGCCATAAGATTTAACCTTTTCCTTAGCAGTGTATTTTTTTAATAATGATACCTCATTAAAAACATCATTTTCGGAAATCTTACTATATGAGAAATTTTGAGTAATATGATCGAATGATTTTTTCACATTATTCCAAGTAAGTTCTTGTTTTCATGTAGCCAAATGAAATTGTTCAATGAGTGGTCCGTGGTTCGAGTCCCAGCAAGGGCATTGTACATGTTTCATGCCTTTCATATATATATATATATATATATATATATATATATAAAACTAATGTCATTGCTCAAGAGCTTTGCTTAGTATTCATGTGTCCAGCATTAAAAAGATCCCAATGACGCTAAAGTGGCGCCCGTACTAAAAAATGTGGTAGATGATGATTCTCCATCACCAGGATTTGGCGATTGGGTCCCCTAATCCCCAGTCGCCCTTTAAAAGGGGCAGTGTATAAGGTATTTCTCGTACCTTTTTAGCATGGCTTCCTGGTGTTAAGGTCGCCACGCTCGGCGCGTATTCGAGAGGTCCAGGGTTCGAGGCCCGGCGAGGGCATTACACATTTTTCATGTCTCCTGCTTTGAAATAACCTAGTGTCTCTACAGTGGCTCCCGAACTAAAAAACGTTGTGGATGCTGATTTTCCACGACCTTAATCCCCAGTCGCCCTTTAAAAAATGGAGTATATAAGGTATTTACCCCACCTTATTAGCATGCATTCGTGGTGTAATAATCAGCACACTTGGCGCGTATTCGAGAGGTCCGGTGAGGGCAATGCTCATTTTTCTCGTCTCCCGTATCAAAAATACCTAATGACTTTACAACTGTATCTATTAAATGCGATGGAAGATACATAGTTCACATGCCCCGGAAAAAACAGTTCGTTGTTATTTACCTGACAATTATCATTTGGCTTTGAAAAGATTGGTTTCTACGTATCGGAAGCTGGAAAAAGATGGATGTCTTTTAAAATATCCGTGAATATTTCGAGAGTTGTTGAAAGAAGATATAACTGAAATAGTTCCAGAAGCTCTACCTGGACAATACAGTCCACATCGTCCAGTTTTGAAGAAAAATAGTACAACTAGGAGCAGACCAGGTTTTGATGCATCAGTGAAAGTTACTCTGTAGAGATATTAGGTTAATTGGAAAAGCCGGAGGGATGAAAAATGAGCAATCGCCTTCGCCGGGAATCGAAACACGGACCTCTGGAATACTGGCCTAGCGTGCAGAACCACTACACCACGAAGACACGCTAAGAAGGTGGGAGAAATACCTTACATACTTCCCCTTTTAAACGGCGACTGGGGTTTTTAGGAGATCCAATCGCCAAATCCTGGTTGTGGAGAATCGTCATCCAACATCTTTTTTTTGGTTCGGACGCCACTGTAGAGACATTAGGTTATTTGGAAAAGCCGGAGAGATGAAAAATGAGCATTCGTCTTCGCCGGGAATCGAACTACGGACCTCTGGAATACCGGCCCAGCGTGTAGAACAACTACACCACGAAGGCACGCTAGGAAGGCAGGAGAAATACCTTACAACGCTTTAATGAAAGATTGTTTGCAAACTGAAATAAACGTAATAGAATATATATTCTCTGTACTTCTGAGATTTCGATATTGGAAAATTGATGTCATATCAGATATAAGAAGAGTATTTTTGCACTTGCGTAAATGAAGGAGATAAGATTACCTTCGTTGGTGGTTCACACAGAAGGAAATTTGTAAATTTTACGTCATAATCGAGTAGTTTTTGATGTTACCTACAGTCCATTTCTATTAGGAACAGTTATTAATCATCACCTAAAAAACAGGAGCTTAAGCTTATTGAACAAGGGAAAAGACACTATTCGCATTCCATTATAGAAAAACCGAAAGGTAACTTTTATGTTGATAACTGCATTACCAATGTATTAGAAAACAAACCAAAAGTTGAACAACCGAGGTTATGAAAATACACAATTTGTTTTGAGAGCACAGTTATTTAGGAATTTCTTTACATGAAACCAACAGGTCAAATATTTTAGCACTCCTATGGGATAGAGAAGCTGATATTCTAGAGATTAGTTGAGGGCTTGGAATATAAAGAAGGTGAAGTGGTGAGTAAAAGAAAAGTCCTGTCAGTTCTTCTTAATCGAGTTTTCGATCCTGAAGAGTTTACGTGCTTTATAAAGCTATGTCCCAAACTTCTGTTGTTTGAAAGACAAAGGAAACAGGGGATGCTGAAGTGAATAATGATGTAAAGGAAGAATTTTGAAGTGGACGGAAGACCTATCATATTTAATCAAAAGTACCCAGAGGTTTGGAGAGAGTAGAAGTTAAACTAGGTCTACTTCCTTTCTGTGACAGTCATCCAGCTTATGCTGCCGTAGTATTTATCAGATGTGAAAGGAAAACATGGGATATCAGTACTACAAGGCCGATCAAGAATTACTCCTATAAAGAAGGTTATCATACCAAGATTGGAAATGCTAGCAGCTCCAGCTGCTACGTAAGTCAATGATGGAAGCTCTTAAATTGGAAGATATAGAATCTTTCTTTTGAACAGACTCAACCACAGTTCTTACTTGAACCTGCCGCGAGGACCAATGGCCAGTTTTTGTCAGTAATAGAGAAGTAAGAAAACTTATTTTCTCAGACCCGTGGAAACGTACCAGGCGATCAGAATTCTGTTGATTTATCTTCTTGGAGATGTGGAGCAAAACTGTTGCTAAAATTTCGATGGTGGGAAGGTCCGCAGAGACTAAAAGAATGTAATGGAATCTTTTCCAAAATCCAACAATCGAACAAATGAGCAAGAAATCCCAGTGGGGAAGAAAAACTACGTTATATCATCATTAATGAACGTTCAACTGGAACATATAAACTGGTATAAACATTTCTCGAAATGTATTCACATATAGTGTAAGCTGTGTTGAATATTACGTTTCAAGAAGAATAAAGTAAATTTGTTGGATATTACCATTAAAGAACTAGAAATTGAAAATGGCTCGTGAAGTGAAGTGAATTTGTTGGATATTACGATTCAAGAAGAATAAAGAATAAATTCTAAAAATGACAAGAGCAGAAAGAAAAATAAATATAAAAGATCTTTATTAGACTTAACCAAAACTATCTGCGTGTGGTCGGGAGATTAAAACACCTAAGAGACTGAGCTTATAAAATAATCATAAAGAATTAATTTAATGTAGTTTTACTAATACAGAATCCGAACTTTGTTTAAGTATTAATTTTTTCCCGAAAATGTTAGAACAGACTTTAATGTTAAAACTTATGTTAACTTCTTTGAATTACCTTAACCGAAGATGGGGGACGACTATCTCCCCCCATAAGATTTTATGAATGAAGAAAGAGAAATTATTACTTATCGAAATATGATGAGCCTATCAAAGAATGTTGAATGTTCTATACAGTCAAAAGTCGTTAATCCGGACTCGTCTAGACCTCGGCGATTCCGGATTATCGATTTTTCCATATTATAGATCACCAGTTTAAATCTGGTAAGATGGCATGCAGAAATTATAAAATTAAAAATATGAAACCGTAATTTATGAAATAAAGAACAATTATGATCTAAAGGGTATCAAAATTTACAAAAAAAAAAAAAAAAAAAAAAAAAAAAAGCTTAATATTTATTTGTTTACTTTATTAAACATTTCTTTCAATGTAAGTTGCTTCGTTTTATGTGATAATACTTTCTCTTTAATTCTATAAACAGACATAATTTCTTCTTCAATTACAAAGTTCCGCTGTCCAAGTCCTATAATTGCTGTGTCGAGAATACCGACTAATTTGTCAATCGAAATTTTTTCGTTTTCAATAACCTCTGTGTCACTTTCTTCACTATCGGAAGCGAATTATAATGACGAGGAATTTGATTTAAATCATATCAAAGACGGAGTACATCGAGATGAAATACTACATTTAGTAAGGAAATATAAGCCAAATAAAATAAAAAAATCTGCCATGAAGATAAGGATGGTGCTGACAGATCAACTTCCAATTTATTGCGCGCCGCGGAGTTTCCGCCCCCACCTCGCAGCAGAGCAGCGTGAAATTGATAAACAGATTTCGAAGTGGTTAGAGAAACAAAGGATATGCCTTTATCCATTTTTTGCAGCAATTCCACTTTTTGTTTGATGGACATCGAAACATACTTTCTCTTTGTAGATACTTTGGGAGCTCCAGCATCGGAAATTCTATTTGACATAATCGAAAGTTCAAGCTTACTTTTATAAAATTGCTCTAACAGTCTGCAAAAAATAAATAAGCCGGATCCAATTCGAAGATTAAAGAACAATGCAATCTGCAACATTAACTGAAATAGATGTTTAGATAATTTTAGCTTATACCGTCCGTTATACATTAAACGCGCATGCGTAAACGAATTATGCGCATGCGCACACGCATATGTGCAGCCGTAAACGTCTTACGCGCATGTGTCAACGCGACGCATGCGCAGAAAGTTTGTAGATTTGAGGTCCGGTATATAAATCATTCTGGTTTATGGGTGTCCGAATTAACGACTTTTGACTGTATCAATTTTTTAAGGCTTAGAGCAAAGCATCGGAAGAAATGGTTTTTGTCAACAGATGACGCTGATCGGTGTATGTCTATCTGACGTCAGAATTCTAGATTGTCACATTTGGTTCAGTTATTACCAGAATAGGAATTAATGTAATGATAACCATAGCAAAAGAACTTCAGAAGTGTAGAAATAATATTTGGGCTTAGACTGCTAACAAAGAGATTATTCTAAGCGCCTTGGCTATGAAAACCATCTAAAGCACAGAAGAGAAATGAAAGAAATTTAGCAAATCCTTAGCCTTTTTTGAGGCAGAAAGAAAATAAATTGGTGAATATTTTGAAGAAAATATTCCATGCACGTCATAGCACTTACATGCTACAATTAATTAGTATTTTCAGTTCGGTCCAAAATGACCTACTTTCTGCGGACGTAATAAATTTTAACTGTAATATTTAAAAATGCTGATTAACCTTTCGATAGGATTGTGAACTCTAGGGTCAAAACTTATTAGAGATCAAACCTATCTTATTTCTGCAGGAAGCATTGCATTACTATTATATCTCTTCTAATATTGTTTCGGTATTTTGAATTAATTGAGTTTAGAATGTTAAGAAATTTCTATCGGAAAGGAAAAGAGGAAGGGGCGTTAAAATAAAAAAGAATGCAATCATTATTATAATCAAAACTCCTGCGAAATACTTAAGATGACTACCACTGAGATTGACCACACTTTCTAAGACCGTAAATAACACATGTGTTCTTGAACATCATTTATTTAAGACGACCGTCGCTGTAGAAGATCAAATCATATAGAAACGTGAATGAACATCTTAGAAAGAGTTTAATATGTACTGCGTATTTTATCAATTCAGATGATAAATCAGAGATAGAAGATACATTTTTTTTATCCGTGCGATAAAGTGAAAAAAAAAATGTGGTTTGCTCGATATTATACAAGAATTTAAAAATGAAATCAAAACGAAACTTACAATGCACTGTAAAGTGTTCATTAAGCCAGTAAGGAAAAAGACAAAGTAATTGGATGTGGACTGAAAAAAAATAAATCTGTAAAGTAAACTGTACAGTATGTGGCTACATAGTTTTGATTTTTTCGTTTAGGTTCTTTATTAGTTTTTGGAGGTAAGTCCTGTTTTCATTAGAAAAAGAAACACAAAATTCAACTCTTTTAAAAATAGAAAGTGTTACTTTATAAAGTATTTCTCCCGCCTTCTTAGCGTTCCTTCGTGGTGTAGTAGTCTGCATGCTGGGGGCATATTCCAGAGGTTCGTGGTTCGATTCCAGGCGAAGGCGTTGCTCCTTTTTCATCTCTCCTGCTTCCAAAAAATACCTCATGTCTCTACAACCTGAACAGACATTAGGAGGTTTTGAAGCAAGAGACATAAAAAATAAGCAATGCCCTCGCCGGGACTCGAACCTGGAACTCTCTATTACGCGTCGAGCGTGCCAACGGTCGACGCGTAATAGCCACAAAAGCATGCAGAAAGAAGAGAGCTGCGCGCTATAATACTTATAACGAGGAGCTTTGTGAGCTCACGGATTATTAGCATGCAATTTTTGTCAACTTGTGCATCATACTGTGTATAAATAGAAGTTCTATAAACTGCGAGTCTCTTATCTTTAATTTTTTTTATCATGTCATACTGAGAGACGACTAAATATGTCTCATTAAAAAAATGTTGTTTTTTTTACTGGATATGGTGAAACCTGCGAGCTCCACAGTGTTAAACTAGACAAGACCACTGAACGGCTCGGATTCTATTCCAGGGAAAAGATTACTTGATATTTACATGGATATTTACGTAATTTTAACCATGTGTAACGTAAGTACGAAACGATTTACTTTAGAAGGTCCTCCACAAAAAGATGCTTTTTCGTAGGCAGATGTACTTTACCTTCTTTTGTTAAGCAATAAAAAGAATTTGCGGACTACACAAAAATTTAGCGCACCATTTCTTTATGCGCTAGGTACTAGGTAAATCCATCTTTCTTTTCAAAAATCGTAGCTTTTAGATGACAGAGGTCTTACGACAATTGCAAGGGGAAATATCTTCTTTAGTTCACCTGAATTTTTCCTTCTTTTCTAGCAATGTATTAATCTGCGTCTTTGCAAAAATATGCTTTAGACGTTTCTCGGATCTGTGCTGTTTTTTTTCTAAATTTCGCTGTTTGAGATTTTAATTTCTAAATTTCTGATATAAATTTCTTTCTAGATGTCGTCCAGCTTCTTTGTCGCAGAGCAAACATTCTAAAATTTTCTTTTCTTTATTTTTCAATATTTCAATATAATTTTCTAAGGATATTATTTTGTTCTTCAAATTATCAATGCATTCTTGTTTATCTTTACACTTAGGGCATTCAGAGACATTTACATTGTCATTTGCGAGTTTCATTTAAAATCATTCACATTTTATTTATTATTGCCATCATCAATTTCGTTTCCGTCATCTAAATGAATTTTCTTTGGACTTAATACTTGTAGTCTTTCGAAAAGACTTTGCATTAGTTTTCTTTTCTCTTTGTCTGCACACGGTAAATATACTTTCGGAACAGCATTGCATTTCAACAGCTTTTTTTTGAGGCTATCCAAGCAAGCGATTTTTCGTATCATCTTCATAATCACTGTATCGAAATGTTCGCTGCAAATTCTTGTGCTCTTCCTATAAGTATTGTTGCGAAATGTACAGGCGCGGTATAATGGCTTCCCCGCAAAGCAGTTTTAGGGTTGCCATAAAATGGCAAAGGAGGGTAAGGTTGCCACATTTGGCGAGAAATCGCCCATTTTAGCGACATTTGGCGACAAAATTGGCGATATACCATGAACGGTTGGAGAACCTTCTGGAACGAATTCTTACCGGTTTAGCCCAGAAGTTCCCTAACGAAAGCTATATAAACCCTGCTGGTCTGCAGTCAGTTAGTGCAGTGTGTGCTTCATGGAGAGGGCGAATGTGTGTTAGCGACTCACTCCCTGTGGAGTCGATCGAGTTGACAGCCGGGCAGCGAGTGCCGAGTGGGTCGTCGAGTTCACCCAAGGAGTCTGTTAATGTATCGCGGTTAGTGCATCGTCGAGAGAGCGTGTTGAGCTCCGGAAACGACTGAAACGAAGAGTCGGAAGCTGTGCTCGTGTGTTGTCCAGTGCATCGCGAGTTGTAGCGTGGAGAGTCTCGAGAGTATGTGGAGTTCCGAGAACGACCAAGCAGAGTCTGGAGCTGTACTCCGGAAAGCAGAGTCGGGTGCTTTGCAGCCTTCACACCGTTATTGCCTGACAGTGTGAAGGCTGTCTGTGTCGTAGTTATTCACTCCAAATCTACAAACCCCGTACGAAAGTGAAGGAAGAAAATAACGTAACAACTGGTGTCAGAAGAAAAGAAAAACGCAACAATATAATCCTGTCTTTGACACGTACGTATCCATTCTTTTGTCAAAAGTAAATTGTCCTTTGGGAAAGAATGAAATTCAATGTCTTTTCCTTTTGTATTTCTATAAGTGTTACGGCTCGTTGCTACAGCGCAAGAACCATATTACATAAACGATGCTTTACAATATAGAATTTAAAAGGAAAACTTTAAATTTAAACTATATATATATTATTTTAAATACTTACATTTATAAAAACAAATATATATGTAGTGCCGATCACTTGGAGCTGTGAAGAAAAGCAGACCATGAAGCAGATGCCGTGACGTCATTCTCTCATTCATACTACGAGCTCCGAAAGCGCCAAGCAAAATTAAGGGAATTACCGTTTTGAGATGATAGACGATTGACGTGCGAGCAGAGACGCTGCTTCTGTTCAAAAAGAACTTTGACGAATCATTACTTGTTTAATTCTCTTAAATGTTAAATTTATGTAATAATTGTTTGTCTAATTAAAATGTCTTTCGTTAATTAATTTTTTCATCGTTTAAAATCCCCACAAAAATTTTCTCAGAAGTGGGATAGCAATTAAGCACTCGAAGGAACTGTAATTTTACCTGCTTTCCTGGATTACTGCCGGTTTTGAAGATTTACTGTTGCTGTGCTGGACTATTTTATGATGTATAATGAACTATGTTTCGAACAAAAACCTCGTCAAACTCATAGGAATGTATGCTGATTTACCTGAACCGAAACTGCGTAATAGTGAGTAAATAGTGTGCAGCTCTATTAAAAACTGTGGAATAATTTTTAATAATACTGGATGTCATGTGTCAAGACGTGAATTGTGGCCAAAAATATATCGGTCTAACCGACACCATTCGTGATCTATTGGATGGTATGAAAGTACTTTGTTTCGTTTCTGTTTCGGGATTATAGAGTCAGGAACATCGTGGATTACCATTATATGAAGTGAGTGAATTTCTCAATTTTATTAACTATGTTTCTAGTTGATGTGCCGGGAATGGAAGATGTCCTGAAAAATGAAAAAGCACATAATATAAAATTATTACACAAAATAATATTTAACGATGTCTGCGACAGAATAATCGAAAAAGGTTAAGACAATTTAGTGGTTTCTATTTAGCAGAGAATAGTAAAGAACTTAATGAAAAACTAGAAAAAATCAAATAAGATTTTCAGGCTTATTAATTAATTTCCATCGCCAATGTTTTATGCATTGATAGCTCTGGCACACAAGATGACTTAGCAACCCGAATTGTTTCATATCTGAATAATTTAGAATTGCTTAAAAATAATGTAATTTTAGAAGAAAGTGAAAACGTAATTTTAGAATTTTAAGTAAAGTAAGTAATTTTAGAAGAAGGTGATTTAGAGGGTGTGGATGGTGGGGATAAAAATGATGTAGATGATAATGTTCGAGTTGAAACGAAACTAAGAAACAATTCTGGTGCCACAGTGAGACAACTTCCTTCCCAATGTGCTAATGATAATATTCTTAGTACAATTGAAAACAAGTCGAATGTATTTCATAACTGTAGTATAAATGTTATTATTGAAGACATCAAATCTTTTGTTGCTCAGTTTGATGGCCAAAGCCACGAAAATGTCAGTAGTTGGGTCGAAAGTTTTGAAGATGCAGCTACCATTCTTCAGTTAAATGATTTACAAAAACTGATTTTTGCTAAACGCCTGATGACAGGCAAAGCAAAACTATTTGTTCTTAGTGAACCAAAGTTGAACTCATAGCAAGTTTTTAAGAATGCCATTCTTGATGAATTCCGGTCCAGGTGCAATTCGGCCGAACTGCATGAGTTATTATCAAAACAAAAAATGGATAGCAATGAAACAGTTGATGAGTTTTTTAAAATATGAAAAGAATAGCTAAAAATGGTCAAATTAAAGATGTTGCTTTAATACAATATGCTATAGATGGTATACCAGGCTCCGCGTTTAAAAAATCTTGCTTGTATGGGTCACAAACATTAACTGATTTTAAGAACAACTTGAAGCTTTATCAACAGATATGTGATGATGAAGAAAAGTCGCGAACGTCAAAAACAAAATCTGAAAGTAAACAAATATTGAATCTAGATATAAATATGACTCAAAAAATTCTGTTAGCCAAACATAGCGTAACGTAACCGATAGTCGAGGAACAATTCCTGAAATTAAACGTAATAAAACCTGTTTCAACTGCGGTGAAAGCGGTCATATTTCCAAACAATGTGTTCATAAAGATAAGGGAGTCAAGTGTTTTAAATGTAAAAATTTGGCACTGAAATTTCGAATGCTCAAATACGAAACCAGAAGTATCAGCCGTGAATATTGATGTAGTCTCGAAGTTGACCAAAGAAGTAAAAATTAATGATGTATATGTAACCGCGTTAATAGACAAAGGAAGGCAAACTACTTTGTTACGTAGATCGACTTTTGATAAACTGAATATCGAAGGCCTCGTATCCTTAAGTTCAACGCTGAGTGGGTTTTCGGTAAATGTCAAGTAAAACCTCTAGGTTTCTTTAAAGGTAATATTAAAATTAATGATTTCCAGTGTACTACAGATATTTGTGTTGTAGGCAACAATGTGATGACACATGAAGCCATTTTAGGCTTAAACTTAATATTAAAAGGGGAAACGAAAATGGGGTTACCATAAAAAATAAGTCACAGAGTGTAGAGGAAGTAAATATTGTATCTGTTTTACCTGTTGACCTAGCTAGTAACGAAGACGAAATTAAACATTGCACCTAGTGTTCCAAACTACTTTAAAGAGACTGTTCAACAGTTAGTTTCGAACTATATGCCACGTAAGACCAAATCTACGGACATACAGTTCAAAATTTGCGTTAAAAATAACGAACCAGTAGCGCATCAACCGCGTAGATTACTCGTTTGCGGAAAAGAAAATTGTTGAAACCCAAATATCCGAATGGCTAATATCCGAAGTCAGGAATTATAAAACAGAGTTCTTCGGAATATTCCAGCCCATTGGTCATCGTTAAAAAGAAAGACGGGACACCAAGAGTCTGCGTTGATTATCGTTTAAACAAAGTTGTCGTAAAGGGTAGATTTCCCCATCCCCTGATTAAGGATATCCTAGACCGCCTTCAAGAAGCACGTGTTTTCAGCACTATTGATCTCAAAAATGGCTTTTTTCACGTGGACGTCGAAAAGGAAAGTCGGAGGTACACATCATTTGTTACGCATGAAGGACAGTACCAGTTTTTGAAAGTGCCGTTTGGACTCTGTAACTCACCAGCTGTATTCCAGAGATTCATAAATATCATTTTTCGACCGTTAGTTAACGATGACATCGTTTTGCAGTACATGGACGATATCATCATTTTGTTCGCCTCATACGAAGAGGGAATCGACAGGCTGAGTCAAGTTTTAAATCTAGCGATTGAATACGGGTTGGAAATAAATTTTAAAAAAAGCCCAATTCTTAAAGAAACGAATTGACTTTTTAGGCCATGTCATAGAAGAGGGTAAAATTTTCCCATCCACCTTGAAGACGCAAGCTGTTATAAATTTCCCTGAATCATCTAATTTAAAACATATCCAAAGTTATCTTGGGCTGACAGGGTATTTCAGAAAATGTATTCATAAATACTCTATAATTGCCAAGCCACTTAGCGACCTGCTAAAAAAGGGTAATACGTTCGAATTCGGTGAAGAACGAAGGATTGCATTCAATCGTTTGAAATCAGCGCTAGCTGAGAAGCCTGTACTTGCAATTTATAACCCTCATTATGAAACCGAACTACACACAGACGCCAGCATAGAAGGATATGGGGCGATTCTAATGCAGAAACTCCCAGGTGATAGCAGTTTTCACCCCACTTATTTTATGAGTAGGAAAACCTCTGATGCAGAGAAAAAGTACTCAAGTTAGGAGTTGGAGGTCCTCGCGATCGTAGAAGCACTGAATTATCTACATTTAATAATCGAAATATTGGCTCATCTTCAAGTTCCGTGTTTACCTTTTGGGAATTTCATTTAAAATAGTGACGGACTGTTCAGCATTTCAACGGAAGATGGGAAAAAGAGATTTAGCGACGCGTGTTGCTCGTTGGGCTTTGTTGTTACAGGAATTCGATTATGTTATAAAGCATCGTAAAGGTGTTAGAATGCCCCATGTAGATGCTCTAAGTATAGCTCCTGTAAACGTCTTATGTGTTTCTGTTAAGAATACTATCCTACCTAAATTAAAACTTGCCCAAGAAAATGACACTGAAATAAAAACCATTAAGGAATTATTGAAAACCTCAAGTTATGAAAATTATTGTAATAGAAATGGCGTACTATACAAGTTTATTGAAGGTAAAGAATTGATAGTCGTACCGGAAAGTATGCAGACTGAAATCATAAAAGATGCTCACGAGAAAGGGCATACCGGTATCAAACATACAGAGAAACACCTGGATGAATACTATTTCATTCCCAAACTTCGGCAGAAGATAGAAAACGTTATCGCCAATTGCACTCATTGCATCTTAATAAATCGCAAAGCACGGAAAAAGGAAGGATTTTTACATCCGCGATTCAAGGTGGACATTCTGTTGCATACTTATCATATAGATCACTTGGGTTCTCTGGAAAGCACCCATAAAAACTGCAAGCACATATTAGTAGTGGTCGACGCGTTTACTAAATTTACTTGGATTTATCTAACAAAATCTACGACCTCAGCCGAGGTGATAGCGAAGTTAGAGAATCAGAAAGCCATTTTTGGAAGCCCTTGTCAGATTATTTCTGATAGAGGTGTTGAAGGTATTCGTGTGGTTCATTTTTGTTTACTGTTACAACTTCGCTAAATCGAGACGAGCAGATGAATAAAACAGAATTAAAGTTCTTACCTTAATAAAGTGTAATCCAAGCTGCCGAGGGAAGGAACACGATCATTATTTTAGCAAACGCAAAATAACATATTTATTAGGTATTAGAAGAAAAAAATATAGCGATGATTACAAGCGTTGTTTACTGTCCATTGCATAACGCGAGAGAGTCATACAAGGAGAGAATGTTTCTCCTTCTTTTTTTTTGGATCAAGTCCAATCACAGTTAGCGGGGGTGAGGGGGAAAACTAACGTCGGAGTTGTACAGCCTCATCGCTGTCGTTATGAATTGCTCCACAATCTCCCACTCGATGAGCTGTTTTATCCGAAATAAGGCCGATTCCTTTTAATAAAAATTCCAGCTGTTGTCTCGGCAAAGGTTTCGTGAACATGTTTGCATACATCATTTTACTGTTGCAGTGTATTAATTTAACAATCCCTTGATTTTGTAGATCACATACGTAGTGATATTTCACATCGATGTGTTTGGTGTAACTGCTTCCTTTCTCTTTTCGGGAAAGATTTATGCATGATATATTGTCCTCGAATACGATGTTAGCTTCCTGTTGAGCGAAACCTAAATCTCCCATCAGTTGTCTAATCCATTGTAGCTCCTGCAATGTTAAGGCTAGAGCGATGTATTCGGCTTCTGTCGAAGATAGGGCGACACAATTTTGTTTCTTGCTTCCCCATGATACCGTACTGTTTCCTATTTGAAATATATATCCGGATGTGGATTTTCTGTCAGAGGTATCTCCTGCCCAATCAGCGTCACTGTAAGCTTTGATGACTGGTGCACCATTGGATTTTAGATGTAATTTGTAATTAATTGTCGCTCTCAAATATCGTATGATTTTAATGATACCGTTCCAGTCCGATGTTGATGGATTTTCTACTTTTCTGCTAAGTATTCCAACAGAATTTGCTATGTCAGGTCTTGAACTGTTGCTAAATATAAAAGTGCTCCCACTGCTTCCCTATACTTCCGATTATCGGGAAAAACGTCATCCTGGTTGTTTTGGTTCTTCGTAAAATTCGTAGTCATGAGTGTATAGCTTAGTTTCTTTGGTGACTCTCCGTCGAATTTTTCGATCATACTATTAATCTTGTTAGCTTGATGAAGTTTAAAGCTTCCGTTTTTTTCTCTTTCGATTTCAATTCCTAGATATGTAGACACTTCTCCAAGATTTCGAATGTCGAAATATTTTTTGAGAATTCGTTCAACTTCTTGAATTGATTCACACTTGTCGCTCGCGACTAATATTTCATCAACGTAAACGATTATGTAAGTTCTTGCGTGTTTCTCGATTAGTGTGAAGAAACATGGATCAGCCTTTCCTTGAACGTATCCTTGTTTGCACAGGATTTCAGCTATCTTGTGATTCCAGTTTCTGGCTGCCTGTTTTAGTCCGTAGATACTTTTATTCAGTTTACAGACTTTATTTGCTTCTGAAGCAGAGATGTAGCCTTCTGGTTGCTTCATATATATATCTTCTTTCAGATATCTTTTCAGATATCCATATAGAAAAGCTGTTTTTACATCGAAGTGATTTACGTGCATTTTCTTTTGAGCTGCTATTGCCAAAATAGTCCTTATTGTTGTATACTTTACGATTGGTGCGAATGTTTCGTCGTAGTCGTGCCCAAATTTTTGGCAATATCCTTTAGCTACTAAACGAGCTTTATATCTGATAATATTTCCTGAAGCGTCGGATTTTGTTTTAAATGTCCATTTGTTTCCAATTGCTTTCTTTCCTTTTGGAAGATCGACTAGTTCCCATGTTTTGTTCCTCTTTAGTGCTTCCATTTTTCTTTCGTAGTTTTTAACCACAGTTCCTTTTCTTTGGTAGGAAAAGTTTGAAGTTCTTCCCAGTCTTTTGGAACTTTGATTTCTTCATTCTTAGCCATGTATGAGAATCTGTTTGGTGGGATACCTTTAGTCGTTCTGTGGGATCTTCTCGGTAATGGGGGAATTTCTTCTGTTTCAATTACTTCCTCTGTAATATCATTTGGACGTGGTTCTGTCAATTTATTTTCTTTAAAAGGCCATTCTATTTCCTCATACTGATTTAATTGACAAGGCATTTCTTCTTTTTTGTTTTCATCGAATATTACGCTTCTTCTGATCACGACGTTGTTTGCATGTGGCATGCAAATTCTATATCCTTTAGTACGGTTCAACAAGAATTCCTTTTTCTGCTCTTTCGTCTAGTTTGCTTCTTTTCTGCTTTGGAACTTGACAATAAGCTGTGCTGCCGAAAACTCTGATATGGCTTAGATTCGGCTTCTTATTATGCCATAGTTCATACGGTGTTTTTTCAACTGATCTTGATGGTAGCCTGTTTTGTAGATAGGTGGCTGTCATTACGGCTTCACCCCAAAATTCTCTTTTGAGTCCTGAATCGAGCAGCAGGCATCTTGTCATTTTCATTAAGTATCGATTTTTTCTTTCTGCTCTACCGTTCTGTTGCGGTGAATATGCTGCGGAGGTTTGATGTTCGATTCCCTCTTCCTTTAGATAGTCTTCAATCTCTTTGCTTGTATATTCTCCTCCATTGTCTGTTCTTAAGACTTTTGACTTCTTTCCAAATTTGTTCTTCGTCATGGCTACAAATTGTTTTAATTTGGAGATAGCTTCATCTTTTGTAGCTAGCAGATAGATCGTTGTGTATCTCGAATGATCGTCGATGAATGTTATGAAGTATTTCTTTCCTCCTAGTGATGTTGTACCGATTGGTCCACAAATATCTGAGTGTATCAAGTCTAGAACTGATTTTGCTCTATGGTTGTTTAGCTTGGGATACGGCAATTCAGTCATTTTGCCTCTGATACAGCATTCGCATTCTTTTTCCTTTTTGGCTTCTCCGTCAATTCTTATTCCGGTTGCCAGGTCATCATTCTTTAGCCTCTTGATTGCTTCATAATTTCTGTGTCCTAGCCTTCTATGCCAAAGATCTATACTATTTTCTCTTCTTTCTGCAGCTGCAATTTTGGCTGTTTTTCTTTGCGATTCAACTACGGTATATAAATTTCCTTCTGCTTTAGCAATTCCTATGGTTTTATTTTTCTTCTTTATTCTGCAAATATCTTCTTCAAATTCAACTGTGAATCCTTTCTTTGTAATTTTTCGTACGGATATCAATCCTCCTTCTAGGTCAGGAACGTACAGAACATCTACGAGTCTCACTTCTATTTCGTTATCTTCGTCGTCTGTACAGTATAAGTATCCTTCTCCTATACCTTCGGACTTCATCTGCGTGCCGTTAGCAATTGTTATCTGCTCAGTTTTGCTTCTATCCAATTTGGTGAAAAAGTTTATGTTATCGGTCATATGACAAGTAGCACCTGTGTCAACTGAGCAGTTTGAGTTTTGAGATTTTCTTTCTCTGGTGACTTCGAACGTGTAATTTTCAGTCTTCTCATGATTCTTATTTTCGTTTTCATCTTCATGTGTATCCTCGTTTACAGCAACTTTCTTTTTTCTGTTTATTTCCATAGTTTCCTTTATTCGTTTGCTTTTCATTCTGGAAAAATGAGTTACTTTCGTTTTTATCTTTTTTTTTTTTTTTTTGGTTATTTAAGAATCTGCACTCTTTTTCTAAGTGTCCTATTTTTTTGCAATAATTGCATCTTCGTTGATTCAAATGCTTGAATTTTGTGTTAAAATTCGTTTTGAAGGCAGTTGTTTCTTCTGTTCGCGTGCCTTCTTTTCTTCTCAGGCATTCGTCGATGAGTTTCGTTTTTACATATTCCAGCGTTAGTTCTTCTTCTGGGCGTGTTTCTAAAGCTGTAATGAGATTTTCGTAGCTTTTTGGTAAGCCGCTTAGTAAGAGCGCTGCAATGTGACTGTCCTTTATTTCTTCACCGATTCCTCGCAGTTCGTCTACGATTTCGATCATTTTGTTGACGTGTTCTTCAAGTTTATATTCGTTTTCTGCTTTTAACGTATACAGCTTTCTCAGAAGGTAAAGTTTACTGGAAAGATTCTTTCTTTCATGTATTTTCTTTAATTCATTCCATATTTCTTTGGCTGTCGTTTTATTTCTTATGTGTACGATTTGGTTGTCTTCTACGAGTAAACTAATGGTAGTTTGTGCTTGTTGATCTCGTTTTCTCCATTCGACGTTTATTTCTTTTGGTGTATCATCTGCTATTAAATCCCATAAATTTTCCTTTTTCTGGATCATTTCAAGTTTGTATTTCCATACTTGATAGTTGTTATTGTTTAGTTTCATGATCGAATATTTATTTTCGCAGCTAGTAGCCATTTCTGCTTCGGTATTTTGAATGCGCAGTACGCAACTATGCAGTTTTGTTTCGCTTTTGAAGACAGGCTTGGCTTTTCCTTTTTCGGATTATCCAGCGATAATTTATGGTAAAGTATCTTTTCTGTTTTTTATTCTTAATGCCTTATCTCGATATATTTTATGCGTTTAGTTGAAGTAAACATATTTTCGGTCTCATAATCTTTTGTTCAAGGTATTCGTGGTTCATTTTTGTTTACTGTTACAACTTCGCTAAATCGAGACGAGCAGATGAATAAAACAGAATTAAAGTTCTTACCTTAATAAAGTGTAATCCAAGCTGCGGAGGTAAGGAACACGATCATTATTTTAGCAAACGCAAAATAAAATATTTATTAGGTATTAGAAGAAAAAAATATAGCGATGATTACAAGCGTTATTTACTGTCCATTGCATAACGCGAGAAGTGAGTCATACAAGGAGAGAATGTTTCTCCTTCTTTTTTTTTGGATCCAATCACAGTTAGCGGGGGTGAGGGAAAAAACTAACGTCGGAGTTGTACAGCCTCATCGCTGTCGTTATGAATTGCTCCACAAGAGGAACGGCTTTCACATCTAGTGAGTTTTCTGACAATTGTGCTAAAGAAGATATTAAACATCATCTAATCACCACAGGCCTGCCGAGAGCAAATGGACAAGTCGAACGAATCAACCAAGTCATTATATCAGTATTAGCGAAAACTGTCCTTATAAAAACCAACCAAATGGTATAAACATACACACGAAGTTCAGAGAACGCTTAACTCAACATATCAAAGAAGCATTAACACCACTCCGTTCGAATTACTCTTCGGTACCAAAATGAACAGTAAGGGCACCGATCAGCTCAAAGAACTGATAGAAAGTGAGTTTCAATCTCAATTCGAGTCTCAAAGAGAAGAATTACGAAAGCAAGCCAAGAGGCAAATTTTTCAAGTCCAACAGGAAAATAAAAAGGACATATGCCAAAAGAAGACAAGCACAGCCGTACAAAGTTGGTGGCTTAGTGGCAATCAAAAGGACTCGATACGGACCACACTTAAAATTAAGAGCGAAGTATTTCGGACCTGATAAGATCACGAAAGTTAAGGGTGGCAACATCTATGACATAATAAAGGGAGGGTGCCATGAGGGGCCCATATGCACCACCACATGTGCCGAATTCTTCAAGAAATGGACGGCGCCTTAAACGTTTTCACGAACATTTATTTCTGTTATTGTATATACTTGCTTGTTGCTTTTTTTTTTTTTTTTTTTTTTTTTTTTTTTTGTATTTTGCAGTGTTCTGGAGGGCCAGTCCACCCTCGGATGGCCGAAAATGTAGTGCCGATCGCTTGGAGCTGTGAAGAAAACCAGACCATGAAGCAGATGCCGTGACGTCATTCTCTCATTCATACTACGAGCTCCGAAAGCGCCAAGCAAAATTAAGGGAATTACCGTTTTGAGATGATAGACGATTGACGTGGGAGCAGAGACGCTGCTTCTGTTCAAAAAGAACTTTGACGAATCATTGCTTGTTTAATTCTCTTAAAATGTTAAATTTATGTAATAATCGTTTGTCTAATTAAAATGTCTTTCGTTAATTAATTTGTTCATCGTTTAAAATCCCCACATATATGATTAAATTTATTTGGGAAATGCAACCTCCAAAAAATCGCGTCCAAGCTGAATGGAACTACAGTTTTAAACGCGCAAAATCAGAGCAGATGCAACAGAGTGACGTCAGATTACTTCCAGTTAACTCCTCCCACGAGGCTCGCTCGATCAAAGGAATGAACTAGCCAACTAGCTCTTTCTAGATGTAGAGTAAAGCCTCTGCATAAGCAGTAAATCCATTTCCCTCCAATGCTTCGTTTTTATTCGTCATGACCTTATTACATTACGTGCCTATGTGGCTATCTGACTGAGCAGGAAATGTCGCGTTTCGCGCGATATCGCGACGATATCTGTCAAACATAACTTAAATCCATTCGCCGTTCTAACCTGCAAACAAGAATTCCCAGGTCGACTGTTGATAAAGTTGTTCATAAAAGACTGAAACTGACTGCATGTAAATTGTAGATTAGTCAACCAATCAGATCTAATTATCAAGCCACATTTTTGGGGCCCTCCCAAATTAAAATATAGTATAAATAATATTAAAATATATTATAACAGTTTTATAAAGGGCTCCGTATCTCAAATAGCTTAGGGCTTTATTAAGTCTAAATCTGGCTCTACTCAGAGTCATTAATTAATTCGGATGATTGCCTCAATATACTGAGATTGCTTTCGGTATCGCCATTAGAAGAAATACAAACAAACGTTCTTTTCCAACAAGTTGGGGGGCACCTATCATTGGGCTACGCATGCACGTGTTCTTTGATGAAATATTCCCAGATTATTGAATTGGTAGATGAAGATCAATTTCTAGACACTCATTCTCCGTACGTCACACCACTTGATTTTCTGAGAATATCTGAAGAAACGAGATTATGTTGCAGATATTCTCAGCATCGAAGAATTAAAAAATCGAATCACCACAGAAGAAACAACTGTGACTCAACAGTTGTTAATAATCTTAATAGTCTCTGAAGAGAAGTACAAAACACTTTATATTCTTCGAACAACTAATGGTGCACATGTTAAAGTGTATTAATACAAAATTCTTTGAAGTGCTAAATAAATTTAGTAAGTCTTTTTTCCCTATCTCTTATTCTGCATTATTTAAAACATATCTTTTTCTGGTGAATAACCCTGTATAACGATTTCAAAAGTTAAAATAACATCCAAAAGTATTCGAAATAATGCAAAACAATTATGCTTTAATTGATTCCAAATTTGACAGGAAGGCAACAAACTGAGTTAGCATAATAGCAAAATTATAGAATATACGTCTAGTTGCATTCTTACGTTCTAAATGTTTACTTCCCGCTTAAAGTTTTGCATGTTAAACAAACGGATTATAAAGAAACCTCAACAGGCTATATATGAAAACAGGCTATATATTGATTAACAAGGCTATATATGACCTACTCCACTTTGATTCCTGTTAACATATCAGTGTTTTTGTCCTTCAGTCAACTGGTCCAGAGAAGTAAAGATGTCATTCTTGTAGAAAGCAATTTGCAGTTTTTGGGACAGTAGTTTGAGAAGATTGAAGGATAGAGGTATTTCTTTCAAGACTTTCGATAGGAGTAAGGTCAGTAGAATATTTGTTCACTTTTTACGAGCAATATTCACTTTCTGAATATACTCGTTCGTCTGTGTGTAAACTTGTTCTGTGCGACTAGAACTCTCATCCACTAAAGAAGGGAAACACTACTGCAGCACAGAGTTTCGCGGGAGGTTCAAAGATTTGATCTTGGTATCTCCTTGCTGTTAAAATTTAAGTATGAACACATGCCGATCGATATAACTAATTTAAGCTTATATTGATCACCTTTTAAAGCTTGGTGTTCAACAAAATTCTTTCCATATCCTTACATATTTATCATCTTGATTCATCCGTGAAACTTACATTGGACCATTTTGTTTCATTTCAAGTTAAATGCTGACGACATCACTTTAAAAGAACTGACAAAACTGTATTGACCATCAAACAAAATAAGTGCGTATTTAGGGCACCAAAGAAAGGGGCACCTTAAAAAAGATGCTTAATTACTCAGGAAAGGAGCAACACAAAAATTTCCCCATTGCCGGCTTTGTTATGGAATGAATAGCACAATTAAACTAGGGCCGAGAGAGAAGAAATCAGGCAAGAAAATGATGCAAATATACTTGGGGCACCAAAATCTTCTAAATTCTTTGAGCTTCAAAAATGTCTTAATCCCGCCTTGCATACTGCTCTAGACTTAGCGCTAAGGGGACAGAAGCTATTGATGCCTGGGCATAGAAATTATTCGGTGTTTAAAACTTCGCCTCACAGTAATTTCAGATATTGACTTTCCTAACTGCTGGCGGAAACCACTGCTTAAGTAAGTTACTAATGACCCTTGGCTCTAGTATCTAAATAACTGAAACCGGTTTCTGAGTAACAGTTCTAATTGTATAGGATTGTTTTTTATAAACAAGAAACGACAGATGAATGGAATGGTTCACAAGAAAGGAATGACATTTCTTTGATTGAACTTACACTGTATTTAGACTTGATGAGGCCCTAAGCTATTTGAGACAGGGGGCCCTTCCCTTTATAATGGATGATA
The DNA here is from genome assembly GCF_044657685.1 of Stegodyphus dumicola. NCBI lineage: Eukaryota > Metazoa > Arthropoda > Arachnida > Araneae > Eresidae > Stegodyphus > Stegodyphus dumicola. Next base: position 47,398,840 of record NC_140776.1, read on the forward strand.
TGGAACAATTTTTCTATATAGGATATGGTACAGTACAATTTTTCGGGGGCTTCTCAAGAAAGTAGAACCTCTGAGCTATAGCTTATGTAGCTTATAACGTAAATCTGGCACTGTACCGCCCAACCGGATGCCATGTTCTTCTTCGGAGAATCTTCTAACTTCTTTATGTCGAAAAAACCAATCTAATCCACAATCAACGCTAACATTCTCTGAAGAGATTTTCTTCAAGGTCTGAAGTTCAATCGCAAGTGAATCGTTCCCCCCTCCATGCTTAGTTTGCATATTTTTCGAGGAGCAAATCTCTTTTGGAGGCATCATTTGATGTTTGCATATGCTTATTGACAGCAGTAGTTGCATTTCGCCTTAATCTCGGATGCGCTGACTGAGAAAATGCATTGCGTATTTGACTTGTGGAAGGTAGTGTATATAATCATGTGTGTATAATGATATAATACGTAATTTATAACGTGATTATAACGTAATTTATAACGTCTATTTTATTTAAAAAATTTCGATTGTAAGTAACGTGACCAAAATTTCCATACTCGATTTTAAACATCGCTTTTAAATAAAAAAATAATTTAAAAGTACTGAATTTTTCAGATAAATATAAAAAACAAAATTTATTTCCGTTTCAGGAGGAGAGAAAGAAAAAGGGGGAGTGAAAAAAATAATATTTGGCTCTTCAAGATGAAAAATTAAACGACAATAGAAACTCTTTTGAAAAATATTCGCTTATCTAAGTAAAATAGAAACGTTCGTTCTATTTTATTAAAAAAATTTCGATTCAAAAAAAGTCTTTCTATGTAAAACAGAAATGAAAAATTGTACAATTCGATTATGCTTTCCAAAGCATATCGCGCATGTGAAAAAATAACACTATTTATTTTTCATATACTAATGTAACCGAGATAGCTATTTATTTGATTATACACTGAAAACTGTACAACATATATAATAACATTGAAAAATTTGCAACATATACATAACATTGAAACTGTTAATCATAATGAGGCAGTGAATAGGTTTTATTTCAAGAAGGTCATTGGTTGGGGTAAAAAAAAAAAAAAAAAAAAAAATTAAAAGTGTATTCCTAACAAATATGTATTCTAACGAAAAATGTGGGGGCGTCTGGAAAACTATAAATAAAAAAAGTATATTTCACAGTTATAATTGAATATGCTTTCTATTATCCATTATCCGAATCTAAAATGGTGTCAATAACGTTTTGCTAATAAGGTTTACCAGAAAATGATACTTTCCTGGTACGATAAAAAAAGAGGCGGGAAAATCAATTTCGTTTCCTTATAAACGTTCAGAGTAAACTGGAACATTCTCAAAACGAAACTTCGTACCTTTCGATCTAAGAGAAAACGGAGGAGTGTCTACAAATTTCATACATCCCCGCGCGAGATGAGCATGACAAGCTTGGCAGGTGAGGTTAAAAGCGAATGCAGTCATAACTTCCTCGATGATCAACCACGTGTTTGAGTTTATGTATTGAAGCATAATGGTGTTTCTTTTTTGTTGTCATTTTCATTGAAAGTTCGCGTTTCTGTAGTCCGGTTTTTGCAGCGTGTAATTTTTTTTTAATCATTACTTGCTCCAGCCTTGGAGAAAACTCTTCGTATAAATGGCACGCTGGAACCAGCGAAGCGAGTAATTTGTTTATCGTTTGCCTCTTGAGGTATATTCACCGGCGTATAGTTGTATAGTTTTATTGTTTACATTAACATCGCGCATCTACTTTGTTGGTTTACAACCTGATATTAACAGAAATGAAATAAGGCCCAGGATAATATACAAGGTAACTTTTTTACATAATTTATTCTTTATCATAGTTTCAAGTTTAATGTAAATTTATGTTGAAAATAATGTCAACCAGTATTAATTTTCAAACGATTTTTTTTTTTTTTTTTTTTTTTTTTTTTTTTTTTTTTTTTTTTTTCATGACATTCGCTATATATAACATGAATATGAATCGAATTTTCTTAAATCCCGGAACAGTATCTATCCGTCAGACAGATAACCGTTTCGTGCTTTGCAATTACTAATTAATGGAATACGAACACTGAAGGTTGCAAGTAGAATGTTATAACTATGCAGAAGAACGTTTGCAAAAGATAATAATTTTATAAAAAGTCTCATTTCCCTCTTGGGCAAATCTTCTAATGGCTGTTATTCATTTACATTTAAATAGAATTTAGAAAATCATTACTGGTTATACCACATAAATGCAATTACAAATAACCCTCAGTTCACACCAGAATTAATAATTTTTCGAGAACTGACATCAAAAGCAATGAAATGTTAATGGCATACATTCTTGACACTCATACATAGAAAAAATATCGACATTGTATTTAAAACATTTTAATAATGTAAATGCAACAAAGAGAATTTAAAAATATATAATATGTATTAACAGCGGCATTTTTTTTAATATAAAGTATTTCGGTATACAATACTACTTCTACAGTATTAGTACTTGAACAGATTTTTATGAAAGAATAAGTTACACATCCGTGTCCTTGCAGTTTCGACGATATGACACTTCCGATGAGCTCCATGATGGTTGATCACAATCATTGTACCGTCATATCGTCAAAAATGTTATATCTACCATAATATCCTTAAATCTCTTTATTAAATTGATCGCCAAAATGCTTATCTTCGTTAATCAACCATGTCTATAAAATTATTAGTATTACAATTTATTATTACCGTCATCTTTAGCCTTATGGAATATATCTGTAATGAGAGTGTTTGTAAACTGGGAGAAGAGAATAAATATTTGTTGCTTTTATTAATTGTCTATTCTTATCAAAAGAATTTCGCCATCAGCGTACGAAAACATAGAATTTATATTTTTGTTATTATCGTGTAACTGTCTTTTTAAAATGCGTTTTCCCTATTTTGCATTTACGTCTGACGCACATAAAACGATTATTATTTAGCAATCATAACTTTCTTTCTGTATTGCCCCATAGAGTCAAATATTTAAAGAAGTAAACATTCAGTTCTCAAAATAACGGTTCAGAGACAAAGAAGATTCTCGATTCTGACGTGAAGCGACAATATATAATTATCTGTCTATGTCTATGTCTTATCACTTAGTAAGAGGCAATCGACCATTAACGGCCTTTACCAATATATTATACTTTACTTTTAAATGCTTGAGGAATCGAGTAAGTTGCATCCAATAATATGGAAGTACTTGTGCACATGCTGTGCTAGAACTCAGAGATTAGTAGCGACGGAGGCTCCTGTGCCGCCGTCCGTAGAATAAGTAAACTTGAACAAATGATAATATATAATTACAGAGATATGATACTATTTATATTTTTTTCATCAAAATCAGCGAGGTGTAATTCTAGCTGTCCCGCAGAATGAGACAAAGAGGACAATTCCTTCTAGGACTAGCTGAGAATTAAAGTAACAACTGACAGTTCTGGTCTCCCGTATTTGGTTAAACCATTCCAAAAATTCTGTAGATGCTCTTTTTCACGTAAAGGCATTAGCTCTGGAACGAAAAATTTACCCGCTATTCATTGCACTTCTTGGAGAATTAGCGTTTGACATACAGTGAGGATTTTCCTTTTTTTAATAAACCTTATTAAACCCTTTTCTCTTAAGTCTAACTTAAGTCGCAACTCAGGTTTCATAAGTTTGTTTCCCAGGGAAAAATTGTCATGCACTCAGAAGTTAGAATATTTTTTAAAAAATTGAAATCTATTATTAAAATAAAATTTTCGAGATCAAAAGAATTTTCTGTTGAAATTGGGGTTCAGCTACATGAAAGAGCCAACCAGTAGGTATGGTGGTTAGTGACCGAAACGCCGTCGCATGAACCTCCGACCTAAGGTCCAACTTAACCAATTAGAGTTATGTCCATGCGACGGAAAAGAATCTACCATCCACCGCCGGCGGCATTCACTGAATCAATGATAGCAATATTACAATGCTAAATTGACAATGTCATCTATACAATAATTGTTACATAATAATCCGTATGAAAATAAATATACAATCAATTAATAATTACATTGTCATGGATAGGATCTATGTTGTGGAGAGTGGGACTTATATATTAACCAGTTTTTAAACCTATGTCTTCTTCAATGCGTCATAACTTCATGTTCTTATCAGTTACACATCTAATGACATGTGTCCGTATTATTTTTGCAGTTATCCACAGAGTAGGCCAATCACATCAGTTCAGGCAGTTGATAGTTCCATAGCACAAAGTATATGATGTTGTGTAGACTATTCTATGATCATATAGACTGAATTCTAACTTTTGATAAATTCAAAGTACACTTTTGTTAAGTTTATTGTTCACGTAAATACTACTTGTCCACTTCGATACATCATAACTTCGTGTCCTTAATAGTTTGCACACCTCATTATGTGTGCCCATAGCAATTTACACACTGTGTCGCAGTTATCCACAAAGCAATCACGAAATTGCAGTTGGGAAGTTCATTGTAATATATGCACTATTTTACTATTATCCACAGAAGCAAATGTTTTGTAAATAATAACTTGGCTCCCAGATGATAAAAAAAAGAACGAAAGAAAACTAATTCTTAAAGTTTTTCAATACAATTCTAAATTGCGCAAAACTACAAATTTGTTAAACAATTCCAGTCAATACAAATTGACTGGTATTCCAACAATATAAAGCACATATTCTAAAATAAAACATCTAATGGAAAACAGGAACTAATTCCCAATTAAAACAGACATAAAATACATAATTATTCAGTACATATTGTTTACCAATCATCATACCATAAAAATAAACATGTTTCAAATTCTGCAACTAATTTTTCATTACAGTTAGAATATTTACCAATCAATCATACTACCAATGTACATGTTAAAAAAACTGCAACTAATTTTTCATTACAGTTAAAATAATAAATTTCTACTATACAATTATAAATAGCACAATTGAACAATTTCAATCTATACAAATTGACAGGTATTCCTACAGTATAAGAGAACATATTCAAATATAGCTAATCATTCTTGTAAAATGGCTATAATAGTGCCCAATTTCTTCAAATAATTAAAAACATCTACAGAAAAACAGGAACCAATTCCCCATTGTAACAAACATGCAATACAAAAATTATTCAGTACATATTATATACCAATCAATTATACCATATAAATGCACATGTTTCAAATGCTGCAACTAATTTTTCATTACCGTTAGTATTTATCAATTCATCATACTATATAAATGCACATGTTTCAAATACTGCAACCAATTTTTCATTACAGTTAGTATATTCCAATTTGCCAGCTAATAAAATAAATCCGCTCTTGGAATTCTGTACAAGGCTGTAATAGTTCACAATACTTAAAATAGTTAAGAACACTACTGGAAAACAGGAACTTAAACCCAATTGTGATGGACATGATATACAGAAGTTATTCTGTACAAGGCTTTTATGATTCCAGATCCTATAAAAGGCTACAAAACATCCTCAGATGTTTATTTTTATGTGCAAATACGGTGGTTAGTGACCCTGACTGCCGTAGCGATGGACCAGGGTTCAAATCCCGGAGAAGGTATGATTGTAACTGTCCGCTCTTTCATAGGAAGCAACAGTAGCCACCTATTAGATGTTTCCATAATGAAATGGCCACCACTTCCGGCCCCTGTAGTGGCGTAAATCTAATGGCTATTAAATAAAGCTTCCGGCCATTTCAAAAAGTTACATGTTCTGGGGCCCTTTTATTTAGGCTCCGATTAGTTACGATTTATCTAAAAAAATTAAGATGTACTGGAGCCGAACTTGGTGGACTTTGCCGCAATTTAATTTCTAAATTCACTAATGTAAATTTCAAAAAATTAAAAACTCTAAAACGTCGTAAAAACTGAAAAAAAACATGAGTTGTTCCATACCACTTGCATAATATATGACGCTAAGAGCCTTTTTCATTTATTCCAAAAAGCTGCATATGTTCATGAAAATTCTCAGCTAAGTATATTATAAATTAAATGTGTTTGAATATGTATATATACTAACAGAAGTACCCGATGCCAGTTACGTTAGATTGAGAGTAATGCATATGACAACAGAGAGAACGATACCGCTGTAATCCTTCTCTAATAACGATGCAAAAAATACGATTCATAGTCATACATTTTTCAGACTGATGCGATATGGAACCCACATAAAAATTTCGATAGAAAAATAAGCTAATTCTCTCTCATTATATAAGCAACAATGGCATGCAGTTTTAGTTTTTAATGATTTTCGTCTTTCTAATCAAATGGTCATAAAGGCTCAAGTTCCATCCAATATTTCACCTATATTAAATTTTAGTCGATTAAATGTGGCAAAAAATTTATCGTAATTGTTTAGAAATCAATAAAGCGAACAAACAAACAGACTTCTTTATATTTATGGAGAGTTTGTAAAATTTACAAATTTTTGATTAACAAACTAAACTATTTGAAAGCGAGCAGTAGCAACATTTTTTGAAATAAAGCCTTTTTATCTCCAACGCGAGACACACCAATCGGAAAAATGATTGCGAAAATTAGTGCTCTCAGAGTTTTTAATATTTCGGCTGATTAAAGTCGAAATGGCTTCCAACAAATTTTTGGAATCGGTGATAATGTATTTAATGTTTGGCAATGCTATTTTTATTTCATCGTAAGACTTTTTATTTGTCTGAAATTTTTTATTAACAAACTCTAGGATTTGAAAGCGAGCAGTGGCAACAACTTTCGAAATAAAGCAGATTGATTTTCATGTACAGCTTGCGAGACTGTTGCCACTCGGAAAAATGAGAACGAAAATTATCGTTTTTCCGAGTTTTTAATGAATATCTGTGATTTTAGCTACTTTCTTTTGGAAAAAGTTGACGTCGACCTTTTCCAAGACCCAGAAAATGAATCGTAGAAAATTTGGTGACGCTAGCTATAGTAGTGACCGAGTTATTAGAAAACAAACATACTTCTTCTTTATATATATATAGATAAATATATATATTAATTAGATGCGTTATTAAAAAAGTAACAAAATAAATATTTAAATTATTAGATAAGTGTGTCTATTGCTTTTAAAGGGCTCGGTAGATTTATTAAATATGAAAGTTAAAGTCTTATATTTTGCCAAACGGCAAAATTTTAGGTTTATATTTTTGGCTATGCGCGAGACCTCGTAGAAGATAAATTATAGGTCTTAACGTATCAAGCAGTGGCAATACTTGCCAAGGGCTGCTTCTGGATTCTTTCCTTTCTTCTTTCTCAGTTTCCGAGGAATGATTGCGGTTATGAAAATTTATTCTGTCATAAAAGAACGATATATCTTCTTCGATGTATTCCCTCCCCCTCCCCCCAAAACGTAAACTTTTCAACCAGCAATAGTAATGTTTAATAGCATTTACACCAAGGTTCCGTTTTACCTATCAGAAAATGCTATTTTCAGAGTAAATATAAAATTATAAGGAAAAAAAAAAAAAAAAAAAAAAAAAAAAAACCTTTGGCAACAAAGGAATATCGGAAACCAGAAGTGATACTAGAATGAAAACCTTGCCACAGGGTTATTTGAAAACGGCGCGTAATTCCTCACTCAAGGCCAGCGCTAAATTGAAGAGAATGCGGTTGGTCTTCAGAGAGGATTAAAATTCCGGAAGATGAAGTGAGAAAGTAATAATTACAACTTTAAAATATTGAGGATGAATGAGTATTTAGAGTAATTTTATGACTAAATATTGTTACTGTTAACAAAAGCCTGTTATATTCTTTGCGATTTGTTTAACTGTACTTGTTGGATCATTTTAGTTTAGTTTTGACTAAATAGTGTTAGACTCTTGTAGGGAATATTATGTCAGTTAACTAGCTATTATGATTTTAGCCTTTACTGTAACTTTACTTTTGCTTTCCGTATTTCTCACCAGAATGCAAATTAATTAAACATATTTAAACTGAGGTTTTTGGATTTGAGAAAGAGTGTATGCAAAATTCAAAAACAGAAACAAACGCCAAAATAAGCGAACTTCGCCAACTGTGGGCATAGGCGCAGAAGCGCTAGTAAAAATTTCGATAAAAGAATAGTTGAGTCGGCGCTAAGGTAAGAGAGGTGCGCGCGGTATTGGGGGCAGATTATTCTGCCTATGTTCTAATACGTTAAAAATTATTTATTATACTTTTCTGTGTGCATGTAAAAAAAAATACGTTATCGTGAAGCTAGTATCTTTATTGAGTTGGTGATTTGATCGGTTATTCTGCTTTCTACATCGTCGAGTGACGCAGCCAGCAAAATCGAAAATGAGCGTTAAGGAATACAGAGGGAGGATCACGATCACATTCCCAATCCTTATTCAGTATTTCTGACATCGGTGCGCGCTACGTGGTTAATTTCCTGCCAGCTCTAGCAACTACAATTATTCGTCTTTGCGATCTGTCGATGCTGCCATTTTAATTTTGATGCGCTAATAGAGTTGAGCTAATTTTAAGTACAGTACTTAATTGTGTAGTATTCAACTACTGCTCAACATTTAACTTAAATCCGACTGTTCTATTTATTTGTATAACCACCAGTTGTGGTTATTGTAGCACAAGAGCATGTACTTATGTTCTGTTTAAATAAAAAGATTATTTCAAGACTTTGTCGTTGTTCTCAGACATAGCGATAACTCACTTCACGTCTGTTAGAGTTTAGGTCTTAAGTATCATTACCAGTTCAAGAGTAATCTAATATTCTTTGAATATCTAAAATATGGAACATTAGTGTTTTTACTTAAGAGACATTGTAATGAACTATAGCATTTTCCACCGCGTGCTTTAGAGGTGTTAGTAATTAGCACGTCTTGCAAACAATTGAAAAAAGACTGAGGTTTGAATGCTGAAGAGGGCATAACTGACTTTTAGTGCTCTTAGTTCTAAATGTCTAACACATAACATAACTTAAATGATTAAATAACTTATGATAATTATATGATACGATTAAAAAAGAAAAAAGTATTTTAGTCATATTTTTTGCCAGAAAGAAATTGCTGCATTTAATAATTCCTTAAGTATAAAACATTTAACGCTGTCTGAAATTTGTATTATCATGAAATTACATTTACGTAATTTCATGATAATACAATATAGTTTTCACGAAAGCTTCATGAGGATTGAATGATTATTAATAGTTTTTCGTTTAGGAATTATTGATGGTTCTTGGAGTCTAGCCTAATAGCAAACCAATTGGAATCAGTAACAACAACTACAGGAATTCTTTCAAAATCCATATTTTCATTTATGTTGCGGAAGACTGAATTTAGCAAAACATTTTGGATGCATTTTCTCTTGAATTTAGCAAAACGTTTTTGATTCATTTTCTCTGTTAACTTTATTAGGAGCTTGTATTTGAAGGTTTTTAATAATTATATTTCTGATCGCAGTTGAAATTTTTTAATTCCAAAATTTTACGGATTTAAATTTTAGATTTTGATCCAAAGGTTCCAGCGAGCTACATTACCTTAAGATAGTGGCCTTCAATCTTTCTCGCCCGAGAGCTACATCAGTACATTCGCAAAGATCCGCGGGCCACATGTCTGTCAAAAAATAGTGCAGTCAGAAAATTTATATGAAGAAGGGAGGTTTGTTTTGCAACACTACAATTGATTCTAAGCGAAGAGATAGTGTTACGCATTTGTATATATATAGGTAGGTTCCATAAAGTCAAACGGAAATCGAATTAAAATCTTTTGCAACATTTTTAACTATGAAAAAAGTATAAAGATGGTTGTACAGAACCGATGTTACAAAATGCATTAAAAAAAAAAAAAAAAAAAAATTACATTATTGGCGGTAGATGGTAGTTACTTTAGTTTTAATGTGCAATTTGACATTATTTTTGCTTGATTAAAGCTTCAATATCCGGTTTAATCTGTGTTATTGCAATTCGTAAAATTTCCTCCAAATGTCTGCCTGCAGTGTTCTTTTTTAAAATTTTTTTTTAATTTTTTGATTTTCATTTTACTAAAACGTTGTTCACATGTGTAGGTACTTCCAAAGTTAAAAAACATTAAGAGTGCATGTTTATGAATTCCCGGATACTTGTCTTCGGTCACGTACTTCGAATAAAAATCAATTAATGTAGGATTTTCAAGAAACTTGCATTTTACTGCAGTCAGAATGCAAATCTATAAATTCTAATTGAAGTCCAAGTGGAACACTTCCAACGTCTACTGGAAATGGTGACATACTCATGAACATTTCATTTTCAAGAAAATCGGATAATCTGCTTTTGAATTCCTCTTTCAACCCTGAAATGCATTATACATAATTATTTGAATTCCATGTTGTTAAGTTCTTCACACCCTCCATCAGTTTTAGAAAGTGAATGGAATTCTTATTTAACAAATCACTTTCCCACAGGATTAATTTTGTCTCAGAAGCTTTCACAAAATAATAAAGATTATGAACAAGCAGCTCTTTTCCTAGTAAGCGGTAGTTTAAATCATTGAGGTGACCTGTAATATCGACAAAAAAATGCAACCATTTCTCGTCGCTGAACTCGTGAACAGATTTCCCTTTAAATTCCATGAACTGTTGAACTTCGCTTTCAAAAGAAAACAGGCGCTGAAGCCTCTTTTCTGGGCTCAACCAACGTGCTTCCGCGTTATACGCAACGTCACCATATTCACCTTCCAAATCACTCAAGAACTGTTGAAATTACCTGTATTTAAGTCCTTTAGACCGAATGAACACTTTTACAACAGAGATAAGAATCTACTCTTTTTATGGAATTGAGATTTTATGCATAGTCAAACTTTTAATTTTTAAGATTACATAAGATAAAGTGAAATTTTTGAAAAACCCGTCATTTTTTAGAAAATTTTATCTCAGATAATATCAGGCATGTCAATAAAATGTTTTAAATATCAAAAATAAGAGAAAATGAACTTTTTACAACAAACAGCGGACAAGGTAATTTTTCTGGAAATCAAATTTTTTTAAACTCTTCAATTTTTCATCAAATTGAAATGTGGGGACACTAAAATGCCTTCAGCAGCGACTCGTGGCCTGCGGGGCCACCGGATAAAAAAACCTTAAGAGATATTAGACCATGATTATTAAGACAAATGTAGCATAAAATTTAGCGAAGCTGTAAATAATAAAATTATATTGTGGCTGCATTCTGGAACATTGTAAGGATCCCTAACGTTTATTTTATTTTAAAACTGTACTATCACTTCTTATTTTCTACTTTCGGCCAGAATTAAATGCTGTAACTTGTTTATGCAAATTGTCTTGCTAACGCTCAAGTATTTAAGTTGTGGCCTTTTGCCAACAGAGAGAAAGAGAAGGAGATTTAGGAAGCAAGCCGCTTGCCACTGCAGTTTTTACGAGTTTTCATTCAGTTGCTGGTTGCCTTTACGGCCAGAGGTTTAGCCCTCTTGATAACTGTAAACGTATTGTAGTTTCAGCAGCTCGGCGTACTACATACGTACCCTTTTAAATAAAGGCTAGTCTTAGTGCTAGGCATTTGTATACTAATTCAAAGTTAGCTTTTTTAGTTAGAGTTTTAGTTAGTAGTTTTATATTCTTACGTTCAGACCACAAGTGGTTGGTCTTTGTATCCCTAAGTTCAGGAGTACTTGTAAAAGTATAGAAAATAAAGGGTTTCGTATACCCTTCCTGCTTGCATCGTCTGTTACACACAAATCTTGAACATAGCTTGAGTAAGCTCCCTGTTCTTATTCAGGACACATCATGTTTCCAAAGCAAATCAAGAGAAACACAAGTCCTGATAACATTACAAAGTGTTGTTTCGCAAAACTGCCATGAAGGATGATGGGAAAAAGTGTTTTATAAAAATAATTGCAAAAAATAAAATTTAATGCAAAATAGGCTTTTTTCTACCACAAATACAAGTTTGACACTTTCTCGTTATATACTGGCAACCAGATGCACATCATAACTCTTACTGTTGTTCATTCAGTAATTCTGAAGGTAAGGGTCCTTTTTAGGTGAGCATACAAATTTTTAGTTGGTCTGAAGAAAAATGATCCAGTAAGGCATCTTTCGTCGAATTCCATGATCTCCAAGATACCGATTGATTAAGTTGCTCTACGTGGCCGTGCATTGTCATGCATTAAAATAAATGAATCAACTAATCACTACAGCTCATACCTTTACATGCTGATCAATAAATAACAAATAAAAGCATTCGGAGACCTATTAGCAAACCCACAGAGGTAGGTGCATAAGCACAGTTCCAACTAGAACAGTGCCCCTTCTGTAAGTGTTCTTTTATAGAATGTTCGATTAGTTGGAACATAAAAGAAGTTCTGTCTTCAGATGATGACACAGTGGAATTCAGAGATGAGAACACCTTGATTCATCCGTATGGATTTTATTGAACTCCTTTATGGCCTACCCAGTTTGGTATGTTCTTTTGACCAAATCGAGCTGCTCTTTGTAAATCAGTAAAACACATAATAAGGTTTCTAGTAATCAATTGATTACTAGAACAATTGACTCCTTTTACGTGAAGTCTTGCACTTTCATTTGAAAGTTAGTATCCATTTCCTAGTAGTTTCTTGAGATTCATCTAGTCGAAACAGCCAGAAAGCTATCATCAGAAAGGCTGCAATTGGTGAAGACTTGTAACTATTCTAAGCTGCAGTTAAGAGGTTAATTCTAAAGAATATTAATAATACTGCTACAAACATTTCATTGCACTTGCCTTTTCAGTCCTTAACATACCACTTTCATCCATCAAGCATTAGCTAACTTAGTAAATCAAATAAGAATATTGGGACAGTATGCATAATACTTCAGAGACAAAGTTTCAACACCTGCTAAGACATTTGTAAGACTTAAGTGTTTATTCATATGAATGTTATAGACTCTCACTTTACCTTCTGCTTAGACTAAAAATCTGAAAACACAGTAATGCAACAATGCTTCGTATATAGCCGCCCTCAGTTTCGTGTCCGTGTTATTAGCAATTCTTCCAAACGTTATTTCATTGCAAGTTTCAATAATTATAGTTCTGTTAGTGTTTAGTAGTTTATTCTTGTTAAATATTAAGGTTTCAGGGTTACTTTTAGTCTGAGTTCCAAGGAAAGTGGAATAACAAGATAAAGAAAGATAACGAAGACAAATATGGGTAAAAGAAGATGTCGAGTTTCATCATGACTTAACAAAGTTTTACAAAATGTTAAAGCAGTTTTTCTGTGCTCAAAGCGGAAATGACGAGGATCGTGAAAGTGTTTTATGTCTTCAAAAATCCTCTTTTCAACTGAAGCAAAACTCGAGCAGGAAGCAATGAATAATATACGACTTTTCTAACTTAAAGTAGTTGTTTTAACATTGTGAGGCCGTGTTGAAAGTAATAAATATTAATTATATGTAATATGCCACTTATTATAATGTGGTATATACTCAGTTTAATTGTTTTCTTGCACTGATCATTTTTTATTTCATCCCCTTGAAAAATGATGGATCGAGTTTTAACTGTATTCGTTCTTATTATTCAAGAAAATGATTCATTACTCTGCGCCCAAATACCTTTGAAATTCTAACGACAGGCTAGCGGCAACATACCGGTGATTATCATGTTTATCGAATTCGCAAAAACGAAAAGTGTGGAAGTCATAAGCTGGTTGCTTTATTTTTATCAGTATCAAAAGGAAGGATGATTCTTTCTATATAGCAGTTTAAAAAAGTGGATTTCTAAGAAAAATTAAATTTTAAATTTATTAAATTAAAAAAAAATTAACTATTTTTAATATTTTTATAAAATTAATTCAAAATATGTATATTTTAATGGTTTAAACTGGTTCAGTTGTAGCACAACTTCGTTTATCTAAACTACTGAGGATTACGCCATTTTTGGTAGCGCTTCTTTGGAGAACTTATTTTATTTAAATAATAAAAAAGGCCTTATATCCACAAATAGTGTATTTGTACAAGTGATTCATTTTTATATATAAATGAAACCTCAGATATCTGGATATTTTAAAACTTCGGATAATTAGGTGTTCTTTCCATAACAATAGAATTTGATGAAATGTTTTCCTACTATCACATTTTTATTACAACAAAGATTGTACAGTGAAAAAAAAAATAAAATTATTTAAGTTCCGTCAAGCAAAATGCAAAATACCCTCTTCTGACAAATAAAACAATCAAAATAAAAATTTAAAAATATTTTCTCACATATGCAGGTACATAGTGTTTCCATTATCTCATAAATTTACTGTGTGTATTATCGGATAGACTGTATAAAAATTTTAAATGATGTTTATACTCAATTTTTAATATAATTTATTGATTTTTAACGAATTTTCGACCATTACAAGTACATTATTTTAATATTCCAACAACCAAAAATATAGCTGTTATAAAGATTCAAACATTTTTAAGAAAATCTTCACCTTCTTTCGAACTAAGAATGATTGAAAAATAATAATTAGGCGATTTTCTAGGATTTTTTTAAAAATATAGTCTAGTATGACTTAAGGGAAAGTCCTCATTCTTCCTTAGGCATCACGTGATTTTCCTTGGAACTGTGATTACGAGGATACGACATCATTACAAGTCACATAATTTTTTTCTAAGTTTCTCTGATACTAAATTTTCTTTATCGACTTATTTAATGATCTCTCCTCCTTGCTAAAAACAATTAGTATTTATTATTTTCAAAAAAATTAGGCGTATTATAGAAGCCTTTTGCCATTCTATAAACTTCATTCTTTTTTTTTTTTTTTTTTTTCTTTTCTTTCTAGCCCAAAAGGAGCGCGTCAGACCAAGTGGGCTATTAATCTTCTAGAAACGGGATTTTGTGTTGAATCACCATGAACGGCGTATCATTTTTTAAATTGTTGCCACCATATTTTATCATCCTGTATTATTCTTAAAGAAATTAAATAATGAAGAATCGACATGGATGCATTCATCTTTCTCTCGCTGTGACAAAACGAACTTATGAATAGAGCCATCAAATTTTGAATAACATAGTCCTCCACTTTATTGAGAAATCAGATGCATTGCACATTTGCCAAAAGAGGGTATTCCAAGAGCATTCGCACATGGAAGCTCGAATGTTGAATTTCGTATTTACTTTATAATCTATTTCCTATTTTTTAAAACTTAAATGAATTTTTGATTAATAATCTATAAGATTTGAAAGCGAGCACTGGCAACAGTGTACGCAATAAAATTTTTTTTTATCTCTACCGCAGAAATTCTAAATGTATATGCTGTTTTTAAATATTCTGTGATTTTGCCTTTGAATTGAATTTTATGTGGCTTAAATGCGAAGCCATTTTACTAAAAAAAAACCTGAACATTCATATTATAAACTGAGAAAAGACGAAAAAAACTAGAAAAATGTATGCCGACACGCCGACACTCTACCGGGGAATTCTAAACATATGTTGCTATGGTGGTTTTAAAATTCTTATAATTTTGATGTTGAATTGTATAAAGTGTGAAGAAAATGATGCTTAATAATAAAGCTAAAAAGACAAAACATTTGGATTAGTAGGAGTGAGAGTAACAGCAGACTGACAGGCTGCGAGCTTAGCAAAAACGTAAAAAACCTTAACAAACCTTTTTGGTCGACTGTTAAAGTCTGAAACCTTTCAGATTTTATTTTAAAGATAGATTTTGATTTTTGCTTTTTTATTAATTTCATCTTTGGTTTCTGATTATTGTATAAAACAACAGAGTTTAAGGATAGATTGGCATTTAAATTTATTTTCAATGAAATTGGTCAGATCATTAATAATTTTGTTCCATTTATAAGATTACGTAAATGTTTTCTAAGTTGACTTTTTTATTGTGATGCGTATTATTTTTCCTTTTTCAGGATTTTAAATTTCAATCTTTCAAAAATGTATTGATGTAAAGTTTCGAAATTTTCACAAATTATAAACTCCTCGTCTTCTTTTAAACCAAGAATAATGACTTTTTTTTTTTAACTAGTTGCTTTCACGGCTATCTATCGGTATGGAACTCGCCAGACCAAACTCTACCCAGGATGGCTGTTAATCTATTTTTAAATGATGATATGGACCTCAAATTATCTTAAATTTCTAGTTATCCAAATTAACAAAGCACTGTTGCAAATTAAATTATTACATGATTTAGCTGCTAAAATGTTACGTTTTTAGACATTTGTCCGTGGTTGGTTCCGTTGATTAATTATCATGGAAAGCACGCGAGGGTTATCTGCTGCAGGAAAGACAATTGGAAATTGGCTCGTATTCACTTTTTATACTTGGTAAGGAAAAACAAAATTTATAATATGAAATATGGTTTTGAATTTGAAAAATGTTAAAAAATTTCACTCATTTTTTTATCAATTGAATACGTTTTAACATTCTGTTTACTGTTTTATTGAGAAAGCAGATGTATTGCTTCATTTTCGCCAATTACGTCAACAGATATTTTATTGTCATTTATATACATGTAAAATTACAAAGTTTTGTTTCCTTTGTAGAATTAAATAAGCTTAACAATGCTGTTTTCAATGACGTCATGTTTCAGAAATAAGTAATCGTAGGTTTTTCATGAAAAACTGATATCTGATTCATGCATTTAAGCAATTTATAAGTTAGGTTTTAATTACACTATTTAGTTGTTAATTATTTTTTGTTTTTCTTTATTCTTGAATATGCTATATGCTCCCGTGAAAAATAAAAGATTGATTTATTCTATTTTTGATTCTTATGAATATTTTAGTTCAAATTTAAAATATAATTTAGGTTTCAATTTAAAAATATAATTTGGGTTTTAATTACAATATTATTTGTTAATTACTTTTGTTTTGCTTTATTTTTGGTTGATCCTTGAATATACTTTATGCTCTTGTGAAAAAAAAAAAGATTGATTTATTATATTTTTGATTGCACTGAATATTTTAATTCAAATTTCAAAATAAATAAAATGTAATTTTGCATTTAATTAAAATGATATTTGAGTATAAGTTTCTAAAAATTAATATTTGGTACACATTAATTACAAAAAGTTTTGATTTACTAAATTATACTGTACTGGCAGAAACAATACTAATGATCTCTCTGATTTATATAAACAAGCAAAATTCGGTTAAACGAAGTTATACTGTTATAAGTCTAATTTTATTTTTTACTCATATCAAGTATATTTTTTTAGCACGGTATGTTGCGTTTACACTTTGGTTATCCAATCCTCTGTACATTCTTATACTGCTATATTACAGATTAATTAAATACAGCTTATGATGAAACCACAATATTAGTGTTTATTCTTTTATCCCCTTTGTTATTTGTTAGCTTTGTTTGATTTTTTACTTTTTTGCCCTTTTTCGCAGAAACTAAAGTAATTATCACACTCTAACTGAAAATGCCAATAGTTACAGAACGTGTGTTATTGCTAATTTAAAAGGTTGATTTCTATCAGAAGGTTTTAGGCTTAATGTATGTCTCTTGCACTTCTTAGCAAATAAAAACACGACATATATACACATAAATATTTTACATTATTATTTTAAAAATATTTACGAAGTATTTGAAATCTTTAACTTTCCAGAAGAGCTTTTAAAGCAAACGAAATTGTTTAACAATATAAAAGCATCGAATAATTTTATCTTTCTCCAAAAAATATATCCTTGAAATTTGCAGCTGTGAATTTGCAAGGATATCAACTGCTTGTATTACCAGTATTAACTGCTGGATTTCTGAACTTTAGCTTATTCTAGAAATACAGTTTGTTAGGCTAAGCAATCTTCATTCTTGAACAATCCTGGTTTTTCATCGTTAAGAATTATTTATTTGCTCTTGCATTAAATCAAATGCCAAATGATATGCACTTACGTAATAAATTGATTTGTATAGTTAAATCATGCACTAAAAGTCTAATACGCTAATGCACCAAAAGTTTATACATGTACCAAAGTCTATATAACGTTCAAAAAATTATACATGATAATGCGATTTGGAAGAAAATAGCCAAATCCTTTTCAATAAACGACAAATCTCTCTTTAATTGAATTCAAAAATTTTAGTTCTTGAATTGAAGATTACTCTTCTGTATTCAATTAAATATAGAAGCACTATTGATAAACGAATTTTACTTTTGTTCGCATTTTTATATGTATCATTTATAGGTTTAGTAACAACAGTATATAAAGAGGATCTCAGAAAACTGACTGAAATCGAATGAGACAATTTAATATACTTAATGTATTTAAGTAGCAAATTGGTAAATTGGCGTGTGCAGGTTAAGTGTGTGCATGGTCAGAGTGCATGGAAAATAGAAAAACCTTATAATTAGAATGTTTAAATGCTTCCTTTTTAGCAGATATCGGGAACATCAAGCAAGCTAAATTAAGTCAAGAAAAGTCAAAAGCAAAACAAGTTCTGGAATTGCAGGCAAGTTTCTTATTATTTTTTCCTATTTTTATTTACAGTTTCATTTTTAATAAGCATTCTCAAATCACGTTTTGCCAATAACTTATAAAAGCCAACAGAGTTTAAAAAATTTGTGTCGTTAAATGAATTTAAAACATATTAGAACAAGTATATTTAATTAAAAGCATATATTTTATCAATAATTAGCATATCTTGACTCTTATGAATGAGTCACATGTCTTGGAAAATTAATAGCCCTTTGGGATATACATTATATTGCATTAAAAAAAAACCCATTAAGTTACCTTTATCTAATTATCTCTGAAATTTAAGTAAAAAAAATCAGTTTTCATTAAAAACTGGATCGTAAAAGAGATCACACATCATGGCATAATATGAAAAATTAAGCCATTTATAAAAGAATAAATTAGTGGGTGAAATGGTTAGATTCCATGCAAGTAAATGTCTTTTTATAAAAGTCTATTGATGATTCTTAGCAATATTCTTTGATTAAATCAGAAAAAATGTGTAACGTGTAGAAAATATTTGATGATACATATAACATTACAAAATACACAATTACCAAAAAAAAAAAAAAAAAAAAGTGTACAAAATATGCAATTACAAAAAATATTCAGCGTGAAAAATGCAACAATTTATGCAATTATAAAAAATATGCAATACAGAAAATTCAATTACAAATAACAACGTAGTTACAATAAATAATGCAGAAAAAAATATACAATAACAATATATGCAATTACAAAAATCTGTAACATAAAAATGCAGTTGCAAAAGGAAACACTAGGTATGTCAATAAAATCTTTGCATAAAAAACATAAAAAATTAAAGAATATAAAATATTTTTGTATGCTTCTAATTTTTTAAAAATTTACACGTGCTTCTGATATTTTAAAACTTTTATGCATAGATTTTATTGGCTCACCTATTGCAATATTTTGTACAAACTGCATTATTTTTTTAAAAATTAAATTGTTATATTAATTTTGTGGGATCAGGTTTCGCGAAATTTAATCCTCTTTATTAATTGTATTGTTATGGCTAAATTATCTTTATGTATTTTGGGGTGAAACCTTTGAGACTTTATCCTATTAATTTTTTTAGTATAATGCATCATATGTATACAACCCCACGCACATACATTCAACAGTATAAACTAAAATACGCATACGTATACCGTATTTCTTCGCGAATCTCCACCTCTGCTTTTAGCGTCTGGTTCTGAAAATTAAAAAAATATACGCGCAGTTTTCCTCTTCTTCAATGCGTTCTCAGAACGATTTCTCCCAAACTGTAAAAATGGATTCGTCACTGTAATAATTCTTTTTGTGTCAGTAACAAAGACAAATTCTCGCACACTTATAAAGATCAATACTTACAAAGATTACACTACTTACAAAGATCACACCGAACCTTTTCCTTCTAACTTCTAAATGTTGAACTTTATAGCAAAATAAACGACTAATGATACTGAAGCAAACAAGAATTGACATTCAGTCTATGATTTTGCTGAATATCAGTTGCACATTAACCTCCTATCATTATTATAGATGATTTAACCCTGCATGGGTAATTCTAAACATATGCTGCTATGCTGCTTTTAAAATTTTTTTCTGGAGAGAAAAAGTTTTTTCCGTACAATGTTGCCATTGCTCGCTTTGAAATCTTGAGTTTGTTAATCAAAAATTCGTTAAAGTTTTACAAAATATGAAATAGACAAGAAAACAAATTCCAAATTCTGGCTTCCAGGTGTTTATTTCTAGACTAATAGCCCTTCAGTGCTAAAAAAAAAGCGGGTTTAGCAGGAGTGAGTGCAACGCGCTCAGAGTGTAAAAAAACCTTTACAAACCGTTTTGGGCGAACGTTAAAATATGAAACCTTTCAGATTTTTATTTAACATTTTTACCTTACTTCTTCCTTTTATTTTTAAAATAAAGGAAATTTGTGAATTTTTTGTTTATTTCTGGGCAGTAGTGGTATTTACTTCAGTATTCACATTTTTACAATTTCATCGTTAATATTTTACTTTGTCCTGTATTTTACATTTAAAACTTTTCTTTTTCGGCCTTTTTATATACTTTTACTGTTACCAAGATTTTATGACTGTCGATCTGGCTGTGTTCGACAAAAGCTTGCATTATTAAATATTTCCTTTCCGCTTACATTTCGAATCTTTATATATATATATTGAGTCATCCGGAAAGTAGTTCAGCTGCATTTTAAATCGAAGTGCGTTTTCTTCTAAAATATTTTGTTACTGCTGATAAGGAGTGGCCTTACCCGCAGCAAATTTTTAAATATCGCCTTTTTCGCTCACATTCTGTAACTCTAGGTCTTAATGTGGCGCGATTTTTGTTTCCGTGCAGTGCTCAGAATGGAGAAACCAGAAGTTCATTTTCGTCGTATTATGCCGTTTTACTTTAAAAAAGAAAAAAAAAATTGCTAGTCAAACTGTTTGTGAAATTTGTGGTATGTAGGAATAAAGTGTTGTTTCTCATAACATAATTCACGGTGATTTGAGAGGCATGGAAATTTCAGCCTTGAAGATGATGCCTTCTCTGGACCACCATCTTATGTAAACAAGGGTTTATTAAAAGGAGCTACCGCTGAAAATCCAAACTATACAATTCAGAACTATCAGACAGATTAAATATTTCAAAAACAAAACAAAACAAAACAAAACAAAAAAAATCTGAAATGTTTCAGATTTTAAATTACGTCCAAAGGGGCCTTTTTTAACATTTTGTGTGTTACCTTTCTTTATTAAATATCATGTTCCTCGCACTTAAACCATAAGATCCAGTGCAACAGCAATATCGCAAAATAGTTTTAAAACGAACATATCTTTAGAATTTTCGATACAGAGACTTACGCGCTGGAGATAAAAATGTTTTTTCTGCACAACGTTGCCATTGCTCGCTTTGAAATCCTTGAGTTTGTTAATCAAAAATTCGTCAAAGTTTTAAAAAATAGAAAATCGATCATAAAACAAATTTCAAATTTCAAATTTGGTCTTCCACATGCTCATATTCGTTGGAGGATTACGTTATTCAAAATTCGATGACTCTATGTACCGTTATTTTATGACAATGTGAGAAATATACATACATTTACGCAGATTTTCATTATTTAATTTCTTCAAATATAATGCAGGACTCTAACATTTTATGGCAACAGTTTGAAA
The DNA here is from genome assembly GCF_044657685.1 of Stegodyphus dumicola. Taxonomy (NCBI): domain Eukaryota; kingdom Metazoa; phylum Arthropoda; class Arachnida; order Araneae; family Eresidae; genus Stegodyphus; species Stegodyphus dumicola. Next base: position 47,420,411 of record NC_140776.1, read on the forward strand.
AGTGAACCGACATTTATCCGTCCGACGCAAAATGCCAAAACGAAAGTAATAGTCCTTCGGGACTCAAGTCCCTTTGGACTAAAAAAAAAAAAAAAAAAGCTTTCTGATTTTATATTACGCCTAAAGGGGCGTTTCTTCAACGTTCTGTGTCTTAACTTTATTTATTAAATATTATGTTCTTTACACTTAAACTATGAAATTCAATTCAACAGCAATACCGCAAAATAATTTTAAAAAAGGCATAGCTTTAGAATTTCCGAAACACAGTCTAGCGCGCTGCAGGTATTTTTTTTTTTTTTTCTGTACAGCGTTGCAATTGCTCGCTTTCAAATCGTCGAGTTTCTTAATGAAAAACTGATAAACGCTTTACAAAATACGAAACATATAATAAAACAAATTCCAAATTCGGGCTTCCAGAGGCCCATATTCGGGTGGAGATGTATATTATTCAAATTTAATGGCTCTAGGTACCGTTGTTTTATCACAGTTCGAGAAACATATCGAACAAAACAAAGCAATTATACATTATGCAGATTCTTTGTTATTTGATTTCTTTAAATATAATACAGGGCGATAATGTTTGGTGGCAACAGTTTAAAAAGCGATTCGCCGTTTATAGTGAATCAACGCAAAATGCCGAAACGAAATTAATAGTCCTTCTGGGCTAACGTTCTTTTAGCTAAAAATATAGTTCAGAAATATTTGAAGAAAAAGATTACATATGTAAACTGCTTTGACGTATGGGTACCCCGTATTTTTACAGAGCAGAATATGCTTGCTCCAAGTTTCGGGCACGTGATTGTTTGATGAAAAAATTAAAGCTCGTTTTGTGAAACGGATCTTTACTGGAGATGAGAAGTGGATACTAAGCAATAATGTTTCAAGAAAAAAGTCATTTGGATAAGCCAAAATTGTAGCTCCTTTAATAACATAGACAGGAGACTTTTGTATGTTGAGACAACAAAGAAACTGTGTACTACGAATTGTTGTCACCAAATCAGACTATAAATTTGAAAAAATACTCTTTCCAAATGGCAGTTTTAAAAGCAGAAATTGAAGCAAAGCGCCCAGAACTGCTTAATTGTCTAGGTGTTATATTGCATCATGACAATACCTGACTCCATATTTAAATGAATATCAGACAAATACTTATCGAATATGGCTGGGGGAATTTTGTGTCACCACTAATATTCATTAGATCTTGCTCTTTTGGATTTTAATTTCTTCAGATCACTTCAAAATTCTTTGAATGGTATCATACAGCACCTCTATAATAACTTTTTTTAATGAGCAAATCTAATGACTTTTTTAAAAAAGGAATTTTTCACCTGCTGAAGAAATGGTATTTCATTCACAGAACAAAATGTTGCTTATGTGATACCATGACATTTTTTTTAATGTTTTATACTGCTTCATTTGTATTTATCACAAAAAAATCGGATAACTCTCTGGATGACCCAATATAAATGTACTTGGGTGTGCGTGTAAGTATATGTATGTATGCATGGGTGTGTGTTTATATATACCAAAATCATCATTGCAGTCAGCTATAACAAATGAGCCTGAGGAAATCGTTAAAGGAATAAAAATAGATTGCTTTAAAAACTTCCCGACGCCTGTCATTATTAAGTTATATTCATAGGTTTGGCTAATTGATTAAGACAAAGCAGTTCGAGGGCTATCTGCCAACGGGATGGGAACCCTAGTAGAGCTACTAAGCACTGAGTGATTTTATCACTCGGACGATGGTGGATTCATGTTGGTTGAATTGTAATGTAAAATAAAACGCATTCTTGCATAAATTTAATTCTTAAAGTAGTGTCCAGCATATTTTATGATTTTACCCATCTCTTTTAATTAGCTTTCCCTTTTCTTTTTCGAAAAATTCTGTTGATTTTTTTCCATAAAATATTCAGTTATTGCATTTTAGATCTGCTGTTTACTGTGGAAAGTTTCGCAGTCAGGATTAAAAAGTTCCTTCAGTGACTTAAATAAGGAATAATCTGAGCTATTAGGCAGACGAAGAATTTCGTTTCGAAGGCATTAAGCTTCTGTCGAGTTATTTTTATCGCCCAAGGTTTAGGGCATTCTTGCTGAAAAGTCATACCACGTACGAATGAAGATCGTTTGATGATTAAACTAATTCATATTAACCAACTAATAACACTAAATGTCTGCATTAATGTGCTAGTTATTTTCTAACTATTCAAAATAAGTCACACGTTCTTTATTGTACCATATATACAGGAAAACCTTCTTCGGATGCAATTTTTGTTTCGTGTAGGTCTGGGCATCTTTATTCGAGTTCAACCAATCAAGTGTTGTTTTTAGTATAGCATAAAGCGTTAGTCGTTTTCAGTTGTCAGTTCAAGAACACAAACACCATAACCCCGAGAAAATGTTCCTATTTATTTCATGGTCAACTGCAGCTGTTTATTCTGAACATTGAAGTGCCTACCTTAGTACTATGCTGGTTGTAGAGAGTTTGATTCGATTCTTGTTCACAAGATTAAAATTTTCGCTACGGAATTTAAACCATCTATGCCAGTCATGACATTCGTTGAAAACCTCAGATATACTGAGTATGTTATTCAAGTTGTTTCTGGAGCATTGTCATGCAAAAGGCTCATAAAGGTGTGATGAACATGCAGTTTATTGTTATAAGACATCATTTACACATAAAAAGTTAGCCCAGTGCAGATGGGAAATAAAGTGCCTGATATCATGATTATATTTATTTGTAAAACTCTGGGTTGCGGGATTACTTTAGTGTACCTCTGGGCATCTGAATCTGAATTTTGGTAAAGAATTTCAGATAACATCTGATTGAGAGTACAGTAGAAATTACATGAAAGAAAGATTTTTTTAGAAGCGTTTAAACAAAGCAATAGCTCGTTAGTATCAGGCTTTAAAAAAATGTGGCAAAGGCTCTTGATTCCATCTTCATTAAAAGTAGCCAAGTTTACATGCATCATTCTTCTCTCTGATATCCCAGATATGAAGAACACTGGTTCTCCTCTCATCATCAGATGAGGTTCTGTCTGGTCCTTCATTTAAACCTCCCCTAAACCCATATCTGAGTCTGTAAAATCGCATCATACGAATACTGTTGAATAACGCATAATTTACGTTAAATTCTAGGATACGGAAATTCTAGTCCGTCGTTGGGTTATGAATAATAATCAGGTTATTATTCATTATTTTGTGTTAATTAATTTTGAAAATACAAATTTTGTGTTAAATTTAACTTGAAAAATAACATATGTTTTAATTAAATAAAAGTAGCATACTTTTGGATGCGTGGAATGTATTCCTTCTCTAAAGTTTGTTTTTATGTCTATTTAAGCTATGATGATATTGTAGGAAAGCAACTGGCATGCGGCGAAAGCAGATCGCATATTTACATTAGTATACATAGACTAATAAATATTAGCATTATAAGGTATTTTCTCCCATCTTTATGCATGCCTTCGTGAAGTAGCGCATTCGGCGTATTCGAGAGGTTTAGGTTCGAACTCTGGCGAGGGCATTGTTCCTTTTTAATGTCTCTTGCTTCAAAAATAATAACCTAATGACTCTACAACATAAGAACAATATTTCAGGAGATAATACTTGCAATAATATATTTTGAGAGGGAGGTAATATTAATAATACTTGTACTAATATATTTCATAGTTCAAAAAGTTAAATATATAATAATAATAATAAATTTTTCTGTTATTTACTGTTTCTTATCATAAAGCAGAATATCATTATTCTTTTAAGTATTTTCTCCAGGAAATGTATTCGAATAACGTGGATAATTGAAAATTGAAAATATCTGATTGTAACGAAAGTTTTCCTCCAAAAGATGTTCTGCCAAAGTTAGGAAAAAAAAAAAAAAAAAAAATGAAAGCAGTACCTTTAGTGCTATAGTAATCACCATCCAAATCTATGATTTTCTGCCAACGTTTTGGTTGTTCAAAGCCTTCGGCACAGAAACTTGGTGGCCGCGAGTTCAAAATGGTGCGCAGGATGGAAGATAACCAGCAAGATGTAGCTGCAGGTGTGAAATAAGGTAGAAGTCCGAAGGAGCGATATCGGGGCTATAAGGTCGATGTGGCAAAAGATCCCTTTCGAGTCCGTACAGAGACCAGCCTGTGAATGCAGACACACGTAGTCTTGGATTATCTTGATGGAGCATTACCTTTTCGTGCCGGAACTCAGTTCGACGTTTTCCTTTATAGCAGCGTCGACACGGACTAGCATCTCGCTGTAGACCTTTAGAAAGAGTAGGTTTTACTCTTTTGCAGATACTCTTTATAGAAATCGCACCAGATACAAAGCATGATCTTTTTTGCTAGTCAAATTGCGCTTTGCAACGCTGCCCACGAGTCACCAGGCGCAGACCAACCCACGTTTCGGACTGTGTTGTTGATGTAAATTAACTTTTCAACACAAGTGACAATCCAGTCTAGAAGTTTGTCCTTGCCTTGATATTTGAGAACATTAGGGCAGACCTAAACACCTTAGTTTTTATCTGTTTGAGTCAGCTCATGTGGCAGCGAACGATTGAACTTGTACGTAAAGTTTATGCAAGGCATAGCGCGACCAAGGGACATGGCACTCTAACTCCTTAGCAATGCTCTCGAGTGGTTGCAAACTGATCTACTTCCACAATTTCTTGCAAGCGGGCCTCATGAATATTAGCAGGCCGGGCAGAGGACTCTGCTTCTTGAATGTCATAGTCCTTGTTTTTGAGCTTTCGGTACCAAACCAATACAGTGTCATATGATACAACATTAGTATGTGATGACACATGATTTGGTGACATTGTGTAGCTGACGTTTTTGCAACAGAACTGGAAGTAAATGATGTTTCTAACTGGCAGCGTGATAGTTCCATTTCATACACCTTGTACTTAATGAAAACGATATTTTTTTTTTTACAAATTTGACAACACAGTGTTTTAAAGCAAGTCTCTTTCTTTCAAATGCCAAAAATTGTTTGACAAAATATGACTGAACACGGCAAAGCGAACTGTTTGCGTAGACGATGTTTGCGGTGGCGGGAGAGTTTCGTTAAAACCAAATATTTGATTTTGTTATATTATTATACAGATATTAATTCTAGATTTATTGTATTTAATAAATATATATTACTTTTATAATTATTAATGCACACATTATAATGATATTTGATAAATATACACAAAGTAAAATTCATTTTTATCGGTCAGATGAATCTTCCGTGAAACAATAAAATCCTTTTAAGTTAAAAGCCACTAGTGAAATATATTCAATACGAAATGTTATGCGGTATTAATAGAATGAATTGCATATTAATTTAACAATAGATACTAATTCAGAAGACAAACAACAAAAATCAGCGTTATATTTATAAAATAACGCTGATTTTTGTTGTTTGTCTTCTGAATTAGTATTTATTCGGCGTGTTGTTGTGTCTTAATTAACAATAGATGTAAGGAACCATATTTCGTTTCTAACATTATATAATTTGCCATAGTATTTGTATTTCGCTTATACCTGTCTTATTCCTTATGTTGATTGCAATAAATTGAAAGGTAAAAGACTTTTTTATATGTCCTTTAAATGCAAGTTACTTTTTGTTACTTTACATGAAAGGCATTGTATCTATGAGCATTACTTGAATGAAGTCCTAGTAAAGTAATATTTAGTTTAGATATTAATCTATTTCCTGATCGTTTGAAATTTAGTAGTTCCGAGAGAATGTCGAATTTGGTTATTGTAAGCGAGCAATTTATTTGCGTCACCGAACAACCGATTGGAGCAGTTTATGCAGCCGGTAATTCATAGGCCTGTATGACATTGAACTGTCAAGCAGTAATACCGTTTGCGGTTAAGCTATCTCAGATCGAATACCGCAAACCGTATTTTACTGAAGGGCGTTGACTGTAAACATTTCATCTATTGTTCCTACTCTTTCCTTTGATGGCTACAACAGTTTACGATTTCCGCGTGGTTCCCGTAAATAGTTTTACTTTCTTTCATCCGTCAAAACATGAAATTCCCAGACAGTTTGACAACTTTACATAGACTGACCTGCTAAAAGCCAATGAAATACTATTCTAATTGTTTCCATCAAGGCATGAATTATTAAAAATAACAAATTTCATTTTCTTGATAAATAAATATGAGCATCTGCAATGTTAATTGTAAATTTATGTAGATTTTATTATGTGCTACCATTTATTTTGAGAAGAAACTTAATATGAATGAGACGGATATTTGAAAATTCTCACCGTTTTAAATGCATATCAGTTTCACATGCTTAACGAATTTGGATTATTCGTTCCATGATGAAATTATTATTTTTGCATTCACCATCTTGACCTTTTCTTAAAAATTCCTTTACTTAGCTCTCTAAGCCCCCCCCCCCCATTTTAGTATAGTTTCTGAGTTCAAATTACTTCTAGAAGGTACATTTCCAAACTTGTTAATAATTTTCTTATATTAATTATTTTCTGGAAAAAGCATAAAAATGTCTGACTTTTAATTATTTAATCATTTGTATCACTATCTAATGATTAACCCTTTAATTGGCAAAAGGTGGAAACCCATGTTGCTTGGGAGAAACTTTGCTATACAAAGGATTTATAAGACTCCATAATCTGAATTGATATATCAAATTGGTATTCTGAAGAAATTTTAGAATTCCATTATACTATTTTATGTCAGTTTCGATACTGAAATACATAAATCAATGAGTTTCATTAGTCATCTGAAAAGTTCTCCATGAAAACAACCCCCTCCTTAGTCAGATTACCGCCTCGTGCTTTGCTATATACTAATAAGCAAATAAGCAACAAACAATAGTCATCTAAAAGTATAAATATAGGCTACTGGTATACTATGCATATAGGCTACTGGTATAGTAAAACATATGCACGCTATCAATCTGAATTGGGTGAAGTGGTTTTCATAGACCTTCCGTTATTCTAAATTTTGAAATGGAATTTCAGAAGAAATTAATAATCAGTTCTGTATCAATCAACCATAACTACACTGGCTTCCAAATTTGTGTTCTAAAAGGAATTTTGGGGAAATAACCTTATCATAATATATAACATTTTGATATATTAAGATTCTTCACCAAGTTAAACATTTGAAATTAAATAAATTAAATATTTGATTACAAAAGAAGATGATCCATGCAGATCTCCTACATCCTTGAATCGCATCCTCGAATGTTTTAAATTGAAGACCTGATAAATCTACACGGTAAAAATGCAAAACATAGTCACATCTGACACATGGACAGCATTTAAAAGAGTGACACGCAACTAATCTTAAAGCTATAACATCATGTTTAATCCAAATAATTTCATTACTCTAAATGGCCGTTCACACTGGGGTTTATCTGAGCTAACGGAGTCAGTTCCATGTGTCGACTAGCTCCTCTATACCTGCAGTTCAGATTTTTCAGCTTGCTACCCTATGGGCAAAACCTTGTTTTGGGAGATGGGTCGACTATGTCAGATGTCTTCGTTAGCTGAGATAAACCCCAGTCTGAACGGCCCTTAAGAAAGCGGTAAAAGAAGTTAAACTAACAAAATGCAACCTGCTTTCTCATATCTAAAAAGCCAAAGCGTGTTTCAATAGATCTAGGTCCGGAGATCTGGCTGACCTCAGCATCTTTTGAAAAACCTCTTTCTGCAGCAATTATCTATAAGATCAATTCTACAAAGTTGAGTAGTGTTCATTTTAAAAGAAACTGAAGCCCCCAACAACTCTTTTAAACAGCTTTAAATAGGCGTAAGACTGCATTTCTGTATCAAGCAATAGAAACATACTTCATTAAAGAATGGGAGCTTAGTTAGCACAAAGCTACTCTTAAACTAATATCACCGAAACAATCGTCATCTTGAACCTATGCACGAACACTACGAAAGCCCAGTTCGCTCCAAACGAAATGACAGTAGGACTCACTTTGAGAAACTGAGTCTAAAATCATAGTTAAACGGTCATGGGGCCCATTTGAACTGGCAACACAAGCCTTAGTAATTGTAAAATATTATTTAAATAAATATAGTTGTTTAATAATTAATAACTTGTATTTAAAATCGGTGTTAGTGTCAATGGCTAGAGTGATCAGATTTTATACGTCAAAAGCTTTCACATCTTCTATTCTATGTATAAAATCGGTAATCAAATTTTATTTAATTTTTAAAAGACATTATGCAAATTTTTAGTACGAAATTACGGAATTTAATTAATTTTTTGTTTTTTAATAAATGATAAAGTTCGATTCTTTTAGGGGGAGGAGGGCGTTTAAGCATTCATTTCACATTATAATTCAAGGGCATGCATAATGCCTACTCATAAAGAGCAAAAATATCTTAAGTACATTGATTCGAATATCCTATATTGGTCTTAATATTATAAAAGGACGGGGGAGGGGAATTAAATACAAATAATTTCACAATCTTTATTTTGTATAAAATCAAATGATTAGTAATGTTTCGAGGAACTTTACTTCATCTTAGTAAAAAAAAAATAATGATCTGTAAACCAGCAACAGAAGATTTTGCAGTTATTCTTTTCTGCCATTAGTTTACTATGCTCTCTCTCTGGATCTTATCCCTGTATCACTTTAATAAGTATTATACTTGAATAAACGTAATTGATCACTATATTAGCTACAACCGTAATTCAACAGTCATATTTCTTTCCAGTAACTTCGAGAAACAGAAAGTACTAGAAATATCTCGGAGGCGGGGTGAAAACGATATAAGATTGGAGACAGCATCTGCTCTCAGTTGTTAGTTCAGCATGAATTCGGGATACTGAGATACCTCCGTTCTTTAGATGTGCTTTGTATTGCGTTGTGTTTAACATTTTTAGTTGCTTGAAGTGTAACTACTGATTCTGTGATACTGTGAAGAGTTGTATGACTAGTTATGTGGAAAGCTCCTGAACTGTGAATTGTTACTTTTGGTAAAATAAATTTTATGAAGCTATCATCAATCTTGTTTGTATTCAATATATTGCGGACCTCTACGAACGCTACAATACATTTTATTATGATTTACAGTTTCTCCCGCAGAAAATGAGAACTAAAGAACACAAGAAGAATTTATAATAATATTCTAAATTAATGTGAAATTTGAATTTGTTCTTTAGATATAAGAAATTGCAATACTTTTCCGTTTTGCCGGCGCAGGCGATAAAGTCGCCAATAATGGTACAACTGATGCCAAACGGAATATCCTGGATGGTAACCTTTTACGCCTCTTTTTCAAAATAAGTCGCAGCCATTTCTAATCAGTTTGATTGTTTCTTTCAATACTGGCATATAATTACATAGAATTTTTACCAGATAGTTCAATTTTATGTCTAAGGCCATTTGCGGTAATTAAGTCAATTAGGATCCAATCACAGCACTCACCCGAAGGCAAAAATATAGAAAAGGCAAACCCAAGGGTTAAATTCATCCATTCTAATGAGAATGCACTAGCGAAGTATAGCACTGCGGTTTTACATGATTTCTGAGTAAGCTATTCGTACGAATTGAAATAATTCTTGCATTTAAACTTGCATTCCAAATTAAGATTTAACTTGAAATTAATGTAGATAATTGCTGAGAGAATTAGATTTTTGTAGCGTAGTATACGTGAGATGAGATCACTTAGTGTCACGTGACATGAACCGGCGAATCAGGATGTTGAACCATGAAAGTATAGTAAATTCTTAAATTAATGCCTTTTTACAAATTTATTGTCTTTATTTATTGGCTTTTTATAAAATTTTAAATTAAAATTAATTAAAATGTTTATGCCTTCAAAATAAAAAATTCGTAGAACTAACATTTTTTTAATATTTTTTATGTGTATACTGTATGTTGTCGCCAATAAAGTCTGCTTGGCGAGATTTGCGCCGGCGAAACGGAAAAGTACCGAAATTGCATTAAATTCCTTGTAATTTAAGACAATATCTAAAGGCTACTAAGATTTTAAAAAAATTTTGCTAAAATAAAATTCATTATTTTGTAAAATAGTAAGAATAAGACACTTTTCAGTTAACTATTTCAATTTTAACATTAAGAACATGTCAGGTAAGGAAAATTTTGTAACATTTTATAACTTTTAAGCCAAATTTTTATCGTCGTAAAATCATAATTATGGTAAAATCATTAAAATGTAAACATTTATTGCATATTTAATAAACTAGTTACCATGATACGTGCTAAACATTATTCAGAACTTTAAATATTTCACTGAAATTTTATTACTCGTTAACTTAAAAATTCTTTCATTTTTTACTGCAGACACCGGAAAAATTAATATATAATTGTTAATTATATAATTATTATTTTACTGGATACTTTTAATCTAATTTACTGTGCATGATTGAAAATATAAATCTGCGGTGGTAGTTTGAAGAATGCTTATAAAGCAGATGTTTTAAAAGAACATTTTATATTCTGATGAAAAATAGCATTATATATTTTGACTGTCAGTGAAAGTTTTGTTTCGTTTGTATATCAATTTAACTGATACACAGTGAAGAAGAGAATTAGATTTCTTCTGGCCTTACTCAAGGTAGAAATTTTAACTTCGCTTTTCTTTTTATGCGGAAGCACTGTAGACAAGATGGCCTGGGTGATTCCCAGGCAATTAGGTTACACTGTTCACTTGCTTGTTTGAACTGTTCGTTATTTTCACAGACATTGTTTTCCAATGATTTGAGGTCCTGATACTGAACTGCACGGCTGTTGCTGTTGCTTTGGGGAGTAATTCTCCCACCTTGAGCATTTTCCCCTGATAGGGGTTTGCATTTTGATTTACCTTTTTTGGTCTCCCCGTGTTTCAAGTTATTTTTGTATTCATTCTTGGTTTTATTTTGAATGTTGTGAGCTGCAGCTCCATTTGGACTGTGAAAGCGAGGAACAGATTTCTTTGTTTGTCTTATTTTTCTTTTGTCAGTTTGCCGTTGGTTAAAAATATTTACTGAAACACCAGGGGTAAATTCTGCACCATTTGCGATAGCCTTGTCATAAGAGAGCCTTTTGTATCGAACATATTGATCAAATAGATCACCTGAAAACATTTCCTTACTTTCCTTGACCAGAATTTCATTATTAACATTTGGCTTTTTCTTACTAAGAGCTTTCGTGTTAATAAACTTACAGCTATTCTCTAAAGTAGGTTGTTGAAACTCATCTGCAGTGTTTCTTTCACCATATTTTGATTTTATATTTCTTGAACGTTTTTCTTCTTGAAAGTTTGGATAGTTTTTGTTACTGATATTTTCTGCAGCTTTTTTTCCTTTGCATTCAGAATTACTAATCCAAGCATTGTAAAAAGATGGTTGATATATATAACTTTCATTTGCTTGCTCGGTATTGTCAAAGCCACAAGAAACCCGATCGTTAAAATCTACTTTTCTATCGAGAGCATCCACTTTTAACCACTTTTTCATTGGCTGTATATATTTGGGAGAACTGTTATGTGGAATACGTATTTTAGGAAAGAGAATATTTTCACTACATTTAAGGTTCAATTCCTGTTGCTTGTCTCGTATCGCAAACCCACTGTCTTCAGAACTATTTCCTTTGAATGACAAAATGGAATTCGTGAAGTGACTTTGTGAGACATCAGAGTTTGAGTTTTCACTTTCAGTTTCTTGTTTGAAATAATTGGATAAAGAAAGAGAATATGTAAGAGAGACGTTTGGTTGACTTTTAAACCTGGGGTTGGACAATTCATCAGCACCTACTGCACAAAAGACTGGTTTAGAAATGTTTGATTTTACAGATGTCAAAGATTTTTTCGATGTATCTTCATCTGAGGTACTTAAAATAATTTTTTTCAGATCTGATTCCTGGAGTGATTCCCAACTGCAGGAACTTTCATTGATGCAAACATCTGAGAATAACGCACATTCTGGAAGTTCTATGTCGTAGCATTCTTTCTCAAGTTTCGAAGTCACTGCAAATGTGTTTTTAAATTCTTCAGTCGATAAGTTCTTTTTGGATACACTTTTATGCAATGAACTCTGTTCAATGCATTTTAGAATTTTAGATTTGTAAGCCTGAAGAAATCCTGAAATGGCAGCGTTTCTGGCAGATATCCGCTGTTTAGGATTAATATGAAAGAATAAACCCAAAAATCTCTTTAATCCTTTTAAATCCTGGTTTGACAAAACAGAGCCGATGTTTGCTAGCTTAAGAACGTCATATTCAATATTATTTACAACTGCCATTATATTACTAAATTCAAAGTCAATAAAAGCCCAGGTTACCATATGGCGCAAAAAGATTTCCATCAAAATCACACCACATGCCCACATTTCTGCAGAAATTGGTTCAAAATGTTCGTCTGCTTTCTTCAGTTCTGGAACTTGATAAAACGCAGACAAAGTAAATTTAAATTTTGATGCTTTCTCAGTCCTTATCAGGCAGCTAAAATCTGTAATTACAGCTTTGTCGAAGTTCTTGCAAATGAAAATATTTGCGTCACTAAGATTCATCAAACACAAGGACTTTGAATGCAAGTAATTCAGACCCCATAAGATATCTTCTGCGTACGCTTTCTTACGTTCAAAACAGTTGAGATGCTGAAGAAATTCTTCTTGATGAATAATATCTCTTAAACGCAGTTGCAGATAAGGCATTAGAAAAATACTGAAGTTTTCATGGAGACACATTATGTCTAAGAGTGGTGCTAAATTTTCATGCCGTATTTTAGGCCAATGATATATTTCACCTTCACGTAAATCATTCACTAACTTTCCAGCTATTTTCGATCCATTCTCACGGTCTTCAAAAATCATGAATTTAATAAAATTTCCTTCATAGATAAAATTTTGTAAATCATAATTTTTTTTACCTTTCTTTTTCCATAATGATTCCAGTTCAAAATGGGTAATCTTGTGATTATTCATAATGCGATTCATAAAGGATTTAGCAAAAAGGATGTACCTGCTTCTCCTGTAATCTTAAGTTATGAAGTCAGTTTTACACCATTGCAAGTGCAATTTTGTTGACATCCAGTTAACTAATCTTGATTGAAATCTGAGTAAGTAAAAGTTAGTTTGAAATTTTTATTTGTTTATGATTCTTGGGGTTTCGCGTTACAGGAGGCCGATAAAAGTTTGCTCGAGCGAACAGGATCTAATGTAGCTTTTAGCTATTTACTTTTTTTCTCGTTTTACATTATTAAATTATCTTTTAACTGTTTAATTGACTAAAAGAAATGATTAAATTGGAAATTAAAAGATATAAGTAATAAATGTGTATAAAAAAAGCCTTTGAATTTTTGAAAAGTCCTGATGGGTTCTGATTACAGACTTTTTTGGTTGTCGACGCTATGCTTAGTCAACACATGAGATAATTTAATAATTTAAATGATAATTCCAGAATGGATTTGTAGCAGCTCCCTCTACGTATAATATTATCTTTAATGTTGCGAAGTTTAGTTTCTCTGGATTGGCAACAAGAAAAAACATGAATAAAAACAAGTTCACACGAATATTCACAAAGCCTACAGACCATTTCTCTACGGGCTGCTCTCATTGGAGGAAACATCTGCTTAACGTTCATATTTGGAATAGCGATTTATCGCCCTGTAGGCGTGGTAATTAACGCCAAACAAACGGAAAAAGCGTTTATTTCATTTGATATTTTTTTAGTTTATGAATGAAAGCTTAGAAAAATTGTGTAAAATATATTTTAAATAACCTACTGGTCTTATTAGTAGTTTATTTGTATTTGAATTTAAACTTTTAAAAGTACGTAATTGTTTTACAAGAAAAAGGTGTTTACATGGAGATAGCATATGCACTTTTTCGTCATTTCTGTTAGAAAGAGTCTATTGTGTAAATTTCCATGACACATTAAACTATACAAATAAAGGAACATTAAAAAATTAACTAAATGAAAACATTCATTAAACATTTAAGGACGTCGGATACCTATTCGTTTTACCTAAATTATGAGTAAATATAACTAAAATTATATTTTATTCCATTATGCGCTATTTCTATTGAAATGCTTTTCGGGATCTTGGGTAGTAATCTTGCTACTGGTACCTACTACAAAGAGTACAAACCAGTAAATAAAAATAAGAAAAATTAACATTAACAAAAATAGGAAAAATAAAGGCGTTTAATTTTTAACACCGCACCCGAAGACGAAAAGACAAATAATGATACATTCAATAAAGTTAAAATAAAAATTAATCAGTGCAGAAAAGAATTTATGCGAGGGGGGATAGAACCGGTGACTTTAGAAGGCTGAGAAGATTTTCCCGCGCTCGTTACCGCTGAGCTGCGGCTGCTCCGGTGAGTTATGCACACTTTTTGGTACACGACGCTCAGATGCAAATTGTAAAGGCGATGAACCAAAAGTTGCCAAGCACTAGATTCTGTAACCCTACTTTTCCTCTTTTAGCCAATCGGAGCATACAGCAGCAGAAACGGTCTGTAGGCTTTGTGAATAAGCAGTTCACACTGATGCTGTAACCCTAACGTCTTCTTTTATTATTGCGAATTAAAATATGCTTAATCTGTTGTGGACGCTATGCTCAGTCAATACATGAGATCATTTAGTAACTTAAATGATAATTCCGGAATGGATTAAGCATAATTTAATTAATTCACAATAATACAATATCAAAGCGAACGCTTTTTTTATTTACGCTTTTGTCTTGCTGCCAATCTAGAGAAACTAAACTTTGCAACAACAAATATAATATTATACGTAAAGGGAGCTGCTATAAATATTTAATTTTTTGTGGCAAGTAAAAGGTGTAATTTGTAAAAAATCTGAAAACTAAATCAAAGTATTCTTTATGTCTTAATGATACGGTGGTTGAAAGATTTAAATTCTGCAAACATAGTTTATATACACCTAAAAAAAAACGAAATAAACTTCTTGAATTTTCGGAACTTCTATTATAAGATTTGTGCAAATATATTTAATTTCAATATTTCCATTTGTAAAAATCAGTAGTAATAAAATAAAAAGATAATAAACTTATGTCTTTGTAAAGTGGAGAGTAAATGATTATTCTATATCCAAGTTATATGATGTTGAGGTTGAAAACTCTTTGAAAGATAAAATAAGGATTTTAAAGTGAATGAAACGGCATTTGCTCTCCACACTACAATTTGCCAAGCCAGATGGATGATCATTTTCTCATTATGAATATTACATCAAATGATCATTAGTGCAATTTTGATAACAGACGTCATTTTTATTTCATGTGGCTGTCATGTGATTTGTTCTTTAAATATCTATATCATGTGATTTGTTCATAAATATCTATCTATATCATATAACTTTCATTTGATTGCTCGGTATTATCAAAGCCATAAGAAACCTGATCCTTAAAATCCACTTTTCTATCGAGAACATCGACTTTTAACCACTTTTCATTGGCTGTATATATTTGGGAGAACTGTTATGTGGAACGCTCGTTTTTGGAAAGAGAATATTTTCATTATTTCCTTTGAATAATAAAATGGAATTCGTGAAGGGACTGTGTGAGATATGAGAGTTCTGATGTGTATATGTTACGGTGAAACACCGAAATCTGGAGAATGTCGACTTTCACCGGTGAATGTCAACATTCACATAGTCGCTTGGTGTATGTTCGAAATATTTTCCAAATACTCTTATTTCTGACGGTGAATGTTGAACATATAAGAATATTATATTTCCTTCTCCGTAATTCATTCGCAAAAAAACGCACTTGAGACTCAGAATATGAACTTAAGGATATAAGAACTTAAAACACAAAGTACATTCAAAATGAGAACGGAAAATAATAGAAGTTATAAACTTACCAAATTATGTGATTCAAATCTTATTTATTGCAACAACTTAAACTATTATGACACTTTGAATTGCACAAGAGACCCTTGCTTTTACAACTGCATTTATTTGTGGAACACTTCCTTTTGGAATGGCAGTGTGTACATATACTCCTGTCGTGTACATATACTCCTGTCTTTTCGACCTACACTAGAGCATATCTGTGATTTCGACATACACCGGTGAGGGTCCGAATGTACAAGAATGTAAAGAAATATTCGATCTTTCACCGACGTATTTGGTGAATGTTGACATTTCAAGGTAACATATATAAAATTAAAACGTTTCGATCAGTTATTTAATGTAGAAATTGCTCAATTTTCAGTTAATATATGTAGGGGATTTTTACGCATAACCACAAATTTTATTTATATTTTTTCATTCTTTTATAATTTTAATATACGTTTTTTGGTTTGATCTGATATACATTTCAAGGAAGTATTTATAATCAACATAAAAAAGTCTTTATACTGTCCAGATACCTTACGAAAATCTTATTTAGGAAATATTAGCAGTGAAATATGGCAAGGAATTTTGATTAACATAAGAAAGAAAGAAAAGAGATAACATCGCTTTTCCAATTTTTCTCAGCACTTGGATTGTATAAAATGTGTATTAAGTGTATTAAGTAAGGATTGTATAAAATGTGCATATAAAGAATGAAATCTAAGAAGTAATGAAAGGAATGCTAACTAAACTTTTTGAAAGCAGCCAAAAAATAATTATGACGACGAATATTATGCGTTGATGTTAAGAAATTTTATATTCAATTATATGAAAAGAGATATTAATGTGCAAGTACGTAATAAATAATCGATGCTTGATTAATAAAATATTCATTTCCAACAAAAAATCACGTTGAATTTAATTTTACATAATGTTGTCAATAATAAGACCATGAAAGCTACACTCGAGCAACCCAATATAAGTCAGCCGTAAGTGGATTGCTTAAAGTGGTCTTTCAAATACATAATATTCCAGGAAATGCAGAGGGAACAGTATACACAATAGGAACAGTCTCTGGAAATACATAATGGAAGTAATTGCATTATTGCGGTGTAAGGGTTTTCGCAAGCAGAAAAAATGTCATGTAAAGTCACATTCAGTGAAGATGCGACGAGGCAGATAGTTTGAAATAAGGGCACAGAACAATTAATCTCGGTGCATCCTTATGGTTACATGTTATTTTCTTCTTCCTTTCTGCATGCCTTCGTGTTGTAGTTGGAAGCAAACTCGAAACTTTTCGAGAGGTCCAGGGTTCGAGTCCCAGCGAGGGCACTGCACAATTTTTACATCTCCTGCTTCAAAATAATCTAATGACTCTACAAGCGGCACCCGAACTAAAAGGTGGTGGTTTCGTCATCGCCCAGGATTTTTATGGCGCGGGACACATGCCTGTTTACCTCTCTTAGACATCAGGCGTCCCCGTCCTCGTTACCAACCAACCACCAGGATTTGGAGACTGGGTCAAAGAAAATTCGCTGAATGTAATTCCTCTGTTCGTTGATAGGTATAAGTATGAAAAACACCTAATATACACAAATAGTAAACAGGTATCGTCTTTCCATAGTATTTCTCCAAGACAAAACACTGACTGATAGCTAACATTCTGTTGTAGTACCTGCTATTGAATTCTTACTATTCAATATATTTATGTTGTTGCTTATCCTCGAAAGATCTGACATCTGTCAGATACGCTCTAGAAGGTTGGTGACCGCCAGAAAATCTATAATAATAAGGGAACCGGATGTTAAGTCCCCCTTAGAAAGTCCGATGCAGCTCAGAATGTGATCCGGTAAAGCTGGATGGTCACAGCATTTTTTATAAGTGGGGAGGATTTTTCTGCCACTATCAAATGAAAAGCATTTAAGGTGGCACTTGTTAGTCTAGCCAGAGCAGTCTGGGAGCCACGGTCACATTTGATTTCCAGCAGAAAGCCAGAGGATGTTTTTGTGTACCATTGGTACGTAGTAAATTCAGTTTAGATCTTTCATTTGAGTGTAGTTTTCAATATATTTATACAACTTCGAATCTAAATCCATAAATGAGATAATGCTCTTTATATTGATTTTTGATAATAAGTGGCGAGATAATAATTATTATAATAATTTATTTGATATTTCTTTTTATCGTGTGCAAATTTTCTCCATCACAGCAACATTTGCTATTATTATTACACTTATTGTTTATTTTACAAATTGTTCATTTTACAATTATTGTTTCATTTACTATTATGATATTAAGTATAAGATCAAAGAAATGCATCACAAGGAGGAAAAGCTGTTTAGATAATGTTCATGGGTGATACAGTTCAGTGCCGTAGGACTGGAGAAGAGTCATTATTTTATTGATTTCGCGTGATCTCAAGTGCGCCTAATATTGCTTTTTAAGAGCAATTCATCAATAAACTGAAATTCACGAAATACTTTTCTGCCAACTAAGCGAAGTTAAGTGTGCATAGTGTAATGCAAGTTTTAAATTTGCTGACTGCCCCTGCTGTCCAATCGCACAACCGCAAAAGAGCATTTTAGTTAAAAATGGGAGAAGAATGCTAGAGCTTACAGAACACATGATGTGAATGGTAAATACTTTTTCTAGAAATGAGCAGGGAGCATTAATTTTTCATCTTCACTCCAAAGTAAGGTTGTGTTCTAATGAAGGTTGACTTCCTATTTATGTGAATTGATTTAAGATTTTCTTTGCAAAAGTAAGAATGAGTTTAATAACAATTGGAAGCGAAAATGCAGATTTGCAGATCCAAAACAGAAATCTGTTTTGGAGCCGATCTTCCAAATGAACGTTGCAGTTAAGTAATATGATAGCTTAAAGATATATCAAGCACTCAGACACAACCTGGTCCTTTTTAATTTTTTTAATGATATTAACAATTCTTTATTGAGGGTAAAACTAGGATATCTGTTGTGTTGTTGTTTTGGCTAATCTCACTTGTCTGACTTAATCAAAACAAGTCCACGTTTTATCATGGTAAGAAACGAAAGATCGCTATTCTCGTTGGCATGAGCTTTGAGTACCATGTAGGTGACAGAACGACTTTGCCCCTATTCCGCTCCAGTTTTGATGGCTAACACTCCGGTGGATGGGTCGGAGGGTCTCCCTCCGCTGTTTCGATACTACAATACCACTCGAAAGGACTTTCAGCTGGCCGCATTTAAGTGCCTCCATTCCACATTGACCCAATACATTTACAAATATCCATGCCTTCTCCGAGATTCCAGCCCAGGCTCATCGGTGAAGCAGTCAGCTTCACTAACCACTATACACTTTGGACAGCAGTAGTTTTCCTTAATAGTTATTATTTCACATCTGAAATAATTTCGTTATAGATATTTTTACAGTAAATTAAGAATTTCATAGTAATTTTTTAGATGGTTATGTTGGTTTGAATCGAAAATTTTGCAATAACTTCATAAAAGTACATTTAGTGATTTCTATATCACATGTTTAACGTTTTCAAAATCTGCGTAAGATACTCAGCATTATTTATACATTGATTGCTTTTTTGCTCTGTATTATTTTTTTATTCTATTGTTCCGTGTGCCGCTTAAACAACTAAAAAGTGAAGAACCAATTTGTATAGATTCCTTGATCAACAGCACTACCACCGAATAGTTCAAAAATTTCGCTGAGGTGTAGAAACTCATTCAGCATTTGGGCTATGAACCCGTACATTCTGATGCCGTAAGCAGGGATTTAAAAGTGAATACACCAACTTTACGTCGTCGGTAGAGCCAAGCTAATCCATTGACGTAGTGGCTCATCAGGTCCTGCTAGTGGATTTATCTATTTCAAATGACCAAGGTCTTTAAATAAGGATTATTTGCAGTATGCAGTCGAAAACAAAAGAAAACATGAATACAGATATAAAAAGTATATAAAAACAAAGTGTTGGCAGTATAACGCTCGAAACTTATAAGGCGAGGTAGTCATATCACAGGAGTACTGGCATTCGTTATCTTTATGACCTCAATAAGAGCAACTGAAACTGCTACATTGAATTCCCTATAATGATACTAGATCAAATAAACTCCGAACGGAAGTGCACAAGACATCTCTAAAAATTTACAGGATATACAATTTCATTGTCATTGATATATATTTCATCAAAAGAGCTATTGCATATGATTATAAGAGGGTCTGTTCCCATAATTTAACTTTTAAAAGGAGCGAATCCGAGTCTGCTTTCTAAACCTTTTTCCAAACTTGGCTGCTTCGAATATAAAAGTATGTTTTTTGTCTGGATAAATTTCGAAGGAATAATATACTATGATTTCATTCCAAATGATCATACTCTTAGCTCTAACCTGCAATCTGAAAAGCTGTGCGGATATATCTGTTTTAAAGCACACCGTACTAGCGAACAGAAAACATTTGCTCCTACAGCAAGATAACGTTAAACCTCATACTGTACGCATGACTCGTAAAAATCTCCAGGAATTCGAGCTAAAAACATGTCCAACGTATACTCCGATCTTAAAGCTGGATTATTATTTGTTCCGATCTATAAGTTGTATACTTCGCACGCGGCATTTCAATAACCTAGAGAAGGTGAAAGCTAGGAAAAAAGATTTTGCTTTCAATAATAGAAATTGGTATCGCCATGACATCAAAGACCTGGTAGAAAGAGAAATAATGCGTGCTATACAAATGGCTTATGCACTGGATGCCAAGAAGTTTTCGTTATAAAGTCAGACATTAAGAAATAAAGTGACCAAAATCTTTTTGTTATGTTCGTTTAATCATATGAAGTTTTGATTCACCTCAGTATTAAAAACTTCAAAGACCTGTCATTTGTGGAAAAAGTTACCCAGGGATACTTTTTTTTATCTTTATCGTGAAGCATAAATAAGATAAGTTTGAGAAGCACTGCTGTAATTTATAAAACAATAAGGTTGTTTCACTTTCATTTTCGTGTTCATTGAAATAAGTCCCCTTGAAGAGACTGTTTCTCCTTTACATTCATAACTCGGGCAAGTATTTAGCGTCAAAGGGCTATTTTTAGGCCTATTTCACCTCACCGGGCGCACCATCCAGGAGGTGTCAAATTTATATTACGAAATTTTAGAACGAAATGTTTTCCATTCTTGGCACAAAAAAGGCACAAAATCTTCGATTGTTCCCGGGCTCTGAAAACCCTAGCTAGCGCTCTGAACGGTGTTAAACATGTTTCCCTCTTCCATGCCAGTAAGTTTTGACTTTCCAAATTGAAAATGAGAGCTAAACAACTCTTCCTTTTCTTTCAGAAAATTATATGATTACTTATAGAAAAAGGAAATCATTCCTTCAGTGTATCCTTCTTCTGAAGTGATATCCATCCAACTGGCGGTTAGAAAACACTGGTTTAGGTCCCGATCAAGACACACTTAATTTTTCAAGATTTACTGTACAAAAAAATCTAACGATTCTAGTTTGGCTTTAATACCACCAAAGATGACGACTGACCTGAATTTTTCTTGAAAAAAGTCTTTCAGTGTTTTCTAAGATAGATACTATTCAGTACTACCTAGACCACTCCAAGGGACAGGTTAGCAGACTAGATGCTATTTATTTGAATTTCTAAAATATTTGCAGTCACATTAGGTATTCGATATGTCAGATATTTTACATTATACATCATGTTACATCTTGAATCATACACACAATTACATAGTATACAAATAACATGTTATAGGTACTTTTCCGTTTCGCCGGCGCAAATCTCGCCAAGCAGACTTTATTGGCGACAACATACAGTATACACGTAAAAAATATTAAAAAAATGTTAGTTCTAAGAATTCTTTTTAAAAAAGAAGGCATAAACATTTTAATTAATTTTAATTTAAAATTTTATAAAAAGCCAATAAATAAAGACAACAAATTTGTAAAAAGACATTAAGAATTTACTATGTTTTCATGGTTCAACATCCTGATTCGCCGGTTCATATCACGTGACCCCAAGCGATCTCATCTCACGTAAACTACTCTACAAAAATCTAATGCTCTTAGTAATTATCCACATTAATTTCAAGTTAAATCTTAATTTGGAACACAAGTTTAAATGCAAGAAATATTTCAATTCGTACGAATAGCTTACTCAGAAATTATGTAAAACTGCAGTGCTTTACTTCGCTAATGCATTCTCATTAGAATTAATGAATTTAACCCTTGACTTTACCTTTTCTATATTTTTCGGCTTCGGGTAAGTGCTGTGATTGCATCCTAATTAACTTAATTACCGAAAATTGCCTTAAACATAAAACTGAACTATCTGATAAAAATTATATGTAATGATATGCCAGTATTGAAAGAAACAATCAATCTGATAAGAAAAAGCTGCGACTTGTTTTGAAAATGAGGCGTAAAAGGTTACCAGCGAGAATATTTCGTTTGGCATGGGTTGTACCATTATTGGCGACTTTATCGCTTGCGCCGGCAAAACGGAAAAGTACCCATGTTATATAATTCCATGATTATAATCATCGTATTCTTGGATTCTAGTTATATCTAAATTTAAAAGCATAAATTTATCCAATCTGAGGTAGATCTTGCAAAGACTAATGCAGTTTTGCATAATTTACAAGAGCAGTCTTACAGTTTTACATACGTAGTACTATGTAACTACATATTACTCACAATTCCTCATAATACTTGCTTTTTGCTGCATTGTATGAAGTAAAGGAACTGTTGTGATCGCGAACAATTTTGAAAATCATATTCCAACGAAAATATCCATTTTGACCGCTTTCGAATCCATTTAAACGATTTTTTACTGGCGGGAGATTGTAGTTACTTTAGTTTTAATGTGAAATTTGACATTGTTTTTGCTTGATGAAAGTTTCAATATCTGGTTTAATTTGTTTTGTTGCAATTCGTAAAGTTTTCTCCAAATGTCTGTCTGTCAGCCATGTTCTTGTTTTTGGTTTTAGGATTTTCATTTTACTAAAATGTTGTTCACATATGCAGATACTGCCAAAATTAGAAAACATGAAGAGTGCATGTTTATGAATTCCTGGATACTTGTCTTCGGTCACGTACTTCGAATAAAAATCAATTAATGCGGGATTTTCAAGAAACTTGCATTTTACTGCAGAGTCACACTGTGAATTTAAAAATTCTAATTGAAGTTCAGTGGGAACACTTCCAACATCTACTGAAAATGGCGACATTCTCATTTCATTTTCACAAAAATCCGTAAATCTGCTTTTGAATCCCTCTTTCAACTTTGAAATGCATTATGAACAAGTAGATCTTTTCCTAGTAAGCGGTAGTTCAAATTATTCAGATGACCTGTTATACCGACAAGAAATGCAAAGTCCCTCAACCATTTCTCATGACTGAACTCGTGAATAGATATCACTTTAGATTCCATGAATTCTTGAACTTCGCTCTTCAAAGAAAATTGGCGCTGAAGCCTCTTTCTTCGGCTCAAACAACGTTACTTTCGCGTTATACACAACGTCACCATATTCAGCTTCCAAATCACTCAATAACTGTCGAAATTGCCTGTGTTTAAGTCCTTTAGACGGAATGAGATGAATCACTTTTACAACAGAAATAAGAATCTACCCTTTTTACGGAGTTGAGATTTTATGCGTAGTCAAATTTTTAATTTTTAAAATTACATAAGTAAAATTTTTGACAAACTCGTCATTTTTAGAAAATTTTATCTCAAATAATATAAGGCATATCGATAAAATGTTTTAAATTTCAAGAATAAGAGAAAATTAATTTTTTTTTTTTACGATAAAAAGCTGACAAGGTAATTTTTCCTGAAATCAAGATTTTTTTAAATTCTTCATTTTTTATTGATATGTGGGGCCACTAAAATGCCTTCAGCGGGCCACTGGTTGAAAACCCCTACATTAGTTCATGCTTCAAAAGCAATATGTGAAGGAGGTTGAATTATATTTTTTTCCACTTTGCACTTTGCACCACTGAGAGGGCTTTCGACCTAAGGTGATACCTAACGGAAAAAGCCCATCCAGTGGAAATTATTTATTGAAAAGATTCTTTTTACAGAGCGTTTTTACAATTACATGACAGTGATATTTTTACATGACATTTTTACAGTGATATATTTACATGACTTTTACACGACAGTGAAACTTATTTACAATCTTCTTTGCATTTCATTTTTTCCACTGATAAAAATACCTTTATTTTATTCTTTACAAAATTATATATAATATTTATCATTACAATTTAATAGTGTTTTTTTAAAAATTAATCGTATAAAAAAGAAGTTCACCAAAGCTTGAAAAAAGCTTTGGTATTTTCTCAGAAAATAAAGTTGTTTTCTTAGAAAATAAAAACTCGAAGAAACAGGAGTGGAACAGTATTATTGAAAAATATAAAAAAAGTTAATTCACTTATTGCCAGATGTATTGAAATATTTAATAAAAGAAAAATGATTCCAGCCAAATATTTAATAAAAGAAAAATGCTTAAGATATAAACTACTTTCGGTGATTCTTAGCAATTCTTTTAGACTTTATTAGATTCTTTTTTTTTTTTTTTTTTGCATTGCTAATTAATTTTTAAAAGTACTGTTAAATTTGATTTTGATTTTAGTTGTGCCTAGTTTTGTAATAAAAGAAAGATGTTTAAATAACAGAACATATTCTTAACTGTCTTTCTTGCATATTATTTTTACAGCAGAAAAAAATGTCCCAGCATTTTGAGGTATATTCTACACTGATACGAGAATATGTAACATAAAAATGAAATTTGAGGTTATATGCTATAGAAAAAAGCATTTATGGAATATAAAGGCATGTTTTATAAAATTTGAGCTCTCGTATTATAAAAATTTGAATTAAAATACATTTAAATATATATTTGAAGCTTTTCAAATTTGCTATGCCTTGTTTTAAATTTGTTTTCAAGAATTCAAAACATTTGAAAAATTCCATTATCTCTTTAAATTTGACTGGAATTGTTACAAGTCATTTTAAGTGTAATCGACACGTCACGTTGTTTACCATGATTTGTAGCAATCTTTTAAATGCTGCCAACTGCAGCTAAATTAAATAAAAAAAGATTGATCTTTTGTCATTTCTACTAACATGCAGAGCTGTAACTTTATTTGCATTCTTTACGAAGTTTTTTCTAATAGAGCCACAACCATAGGCGGGTGACCTCTCTGTTTAAAAAGGAAATCTCCGACCTTGTACATTCTTTTTTCCTGATCTCCTTAATTACTTCTCGAAATCTCAGTAGGTCACGTTGCTGACCTAAGCTATGATTTTAAAAGCTGCTTAACGAATTCTTCGATCCACCTGCTGATAATGTGAAAAAATATCGAAAGTAATAAAAATAATAACAACAACGGAGTAAAATACATTCCGCTCGCTATTTTTTATTCCTATGTGCGTCATAAGCTGGCTCTCTGTTTTACTTGCTTTAAATTTATGGAGCTTGTATTTAAGGTTACTGAGTATCGAGAAAGTTCCAAATCAAGCACGATATTTTTTATTTTTATGATTATTTTTTCTTGAACATTCTTTGCGCGTTTTCCAGCTGACGTAGGATTTGTACATTAACTTTTACCAAGTACGTCAGCTGGATTTAGATGCTATATGTATATCTCTGGTGATGCACGTTACTTAGAGCAATTAATAACATTAAGTAATCGAATGTACCATGCTTCTTCAACGGTTGTAACACGCCCTGATAAATTTCCTAGTATTTAAGTGTCATTGTAATCGAAAGCCATCTAATTTAACAAATCTTACAGCTTATCTCAGCCTCTCCTTAAAAAAAAAAAAAAAAAAAATGCCTCCACGAAAGGCATCCCTCCCCTTAGGCAGATAGCCCTAGTGTGCTTTGCCATAATTAAATACACCACACCACACCACACCACCTTTAAAATGTTCTGTTATGATTTATGGTAACATACAGAACAATAAACTGCTTTATCTCGGAACTATTTTATTACAAATGTTTTGAATATCTCCTGCAGGATACACGATGTTGTCCCAAAGTGAACAATAGTTACTTATAGATAGGGCACTACAAAATTTTAGAATTAGTTGCTGGATTCCTTCGTAGAATTCATCTCTTGGAACTGTATAATTCTTTGGTTACGGATTTTTGAATCTCTTCTTGCTGTTCAAATAATAACATATAGAGGTTATTTTAAGTTTAAGCGTGCTGTACTACGTAGTCTCGTTTCCCACCTACTGTTCACTACCAGAATAAGTTTTTAATATTGCGTTACATGTAAAAGAGGTAGAAAGACTATTTAAAGGAAGGTTTCGCTTACTTCAGGAGAACTGCTTAGGATTCCTTAGTGGTGCGTGTTTGCTGTTAGGCTGAGTCGTTGTTTAAAGCTACGCTCAGCTGTTTTGAACGTGACTGCTTATATTCGACCGTTAATTTTATTAAGGTTCAACTACATTAGATAATTTTGTACAACTTCGGCTAAGTTCAGTCTAGTATTAGAGAAGTTCTTATTTTCTTATCTTGATTTGAAGTCCAAGTGGGGGATTTTATGTAAGCCTAAGAAAGGGAGCATCTGTATTCTGAGTTTGAGATAATAAAGAGGGAGTTTAACCCTTCTCTGGACTTTTCATTTACACATTTGGACTCAGCGATAAGTCGCTACATAATTCAACAAGATTTCTACTAAGTTGAGCATAGACAAAGTTGTTAGAAACATTATAAACCTTTAAGACATATTTATATTTAGAAAAGAGAAAGTAGTTTGCAAGAGACAAACTAGGTGAACAAGGGGAGAGTTGTGACAATTCTTTTGTTAGAAATTACATAGAGAATGGAATTGTGTGATGGAGCATTGTTGTGCAGCAGTGAAGCCACTTATTTATTTGAGCTTCTTCTAGCCTAATGCATTGCATTCTCTTCGAACGTCTCTCCATTACGTATTATAAAGTATAAAGTATAGAATTTACAATTTTGCCTCAAAAATAAATTCTTATGAATTCAGAGTTACCAATATGGAAATGAAATTAATTTTACAACTTTGCAAGCATTCCGTGTACGAGTGCTCAAAATTATTATTCATATATGAAAGCATCCTAGACATAGATAATGTTTGAAATATCGAATCTAATTGTTACATCATTGAGATGCTACGGTGATAAAGTCACCGTTTTCTGTGTCTTCTAATGAAGCTTGAGCATAATTTAGAAAAGGTAATGAATGGGAAATTGGCGCTTACTCAGAATTTAGCAGATTACGTTGATTTCGTTGAGATTTATGTTTTGATTGTAAAATTTTTATTTATTTTCATTATGCATTTCTCTACAGTAAGCAAGAACATATTGTGCCTGTCTATGAGCGCTTTTTCCATATGCAAGATAATACTGCATGTCCTATCGTACGATACTTTGTTACCTCAGTAAATATCAAAATTCAAAAATATAGTTTCCACTGAATGCGTACCACTTTCATACTGTTATAAAGCCAAAAACCCGTTAGTTATAGAACGTTTGTATTGAATTATGTAAGCGTTTTTATTTACTGTTGTTTCAAATATCATCATCAGTTATATTAATTACCAAATACAGTGCAATTTTATAACATAATATTCTAATAACACTACATCAGATATAGCTATGCTTAATCTAGTTCTCATGCTTGGAGGAAATTTCGAAGAATATTTAATTATACAATCTCGCATCTATAACATTACTAACAAGAAAAAAAGTTTCTGTACCAACATCAGTCTTTAGTAATAGTTCATACATTAAACCTTTCTCCTCGTTTTCAGACTGATATCAAACGTCTTAAATTTTCCGGATATTTAAAAATAGAATTTTATGGATAGTCAATAAAATAGTGTAGAATTTATTCTTTTATTTCATTTATTTCTTTAATTTGTTTGCTCAAGACATCATATCAGTGCTCAAAGCCGTCTATGTATTTTTTTTTTCTAGTTTACGTAAAATCGGTACATAAATAAATAAGTAAAATCAAAGAGAAGTATAAAACTGTAATATTTTAATACTTTAAAAAAAATAAATAAAATAAAATGCCTGAAAGCCAGCCCTATCGTATTTTAGCTTGCATAAAAATGCTTGAATGCGAACTTTTAATTTATTGATATAGAGATAAATTGCATATTGCTGTATGGTTATTTTAATACTATTTTGAAAACGCTTCATAAAATTATACACGATTGATCATAATTTCGCGAAATATATTTAAATATTTATAATAAATAAACGCAACCGATACCTGCCTTTATTGCACTGAAATAAACTCATAAAATTTTTCATATATTTCAAAATCCTCTGTGTGCTCACATTCCTCATGGCTTGTATTTATGTGGAGGATCTGGGAGAGTTTATTTGGGCATACTGAGAAGATGGCAGTGATTACTCGTACAAAATGATCAGTCCGGCTCACTGTCACAAAAACCACATACCGCTTATACCAACAGCCGCTTAAAATAATTAATATAAGAAAGAATATATAATGACTTTAACCATTTCAGCATGTAGTTAATGATAATAGGGGTGAAGAAATGAGTTTATTGATTTAAACTGCTTAGTTTTTAATAACAGAGCGGTTAAATTTGGAAGAAAAATGATATATATGTATAAAATATCTTAGGAGTTGCCAAATGACAATAGACTGGCGCACGGAAGATAAAATATTTTACTTCGGCAAGGGCAACACTTTTCTGTAAATTGCTGAGTTTGTAGATTAATTAGGAAAGATTATCGAGAACATTTGCGAGAATAACTCGCGAGAATAAGTTTTCAGAGCGAGCCATTTGTAAAATTATATCAATAAAATTCGTCGCCAAGAAAGATAGAATGTAAACGAGGAAACATCTTGTTCGTTCGTAACCATCATAGTTTTTGGATGTACTAAAATCAAAATGATCTTCTTTGCAAAGGGATTGTCAAGTTTTTTGGTTACCTGTGTGCTTTTCTCCTCGCTTAAGTCCTAAATCTTTGAAACTATGTTCTGGTCGACTGTTAATCACTGACTACCAATAAGTATTTGGACACCTGTGATAGAAAAGAAAACTAACTTTATTCAAAATCAATAGTTGGTAGAGCCTCCACGAGAGGTAATTACAGCGTGGACCCTCCGGGGCATACTTTCCACAAGTGTTTGTATGACAGCTAGTGGTATTTTCTTCCCACTCGGCTTGGAGAAGACATAGAAGTTTCTTCACCGATTTTGCACGGGTAGTGCACCCCTGAATTCGGCGATGCAACTCGTCCCAGATGTTCTCGATAGGGTTCAGGTCTGGACTCTGGGCAGGCCAGTCCATTCGATGATCTCCATTGGCACCAAACCAAGCCTTGGTTAACGTCGAAACATGACAACTGGCATTGTCGTCCTGAAAGTAACAGGGGTCCAACCCGTAAAACTGCCACAACGTAGGAAGCACATTGTCATCTAAAATAGTGCAGTAGGCATCAGAGTTGAGCTTACCATGAATGGGGACCAAAGGTCCCAGCCCATACCAGGAGTAACACCCCAGACTATAATTCCACCTCCGCCGAACTTGACTGTTGGCACAATGCATTCTGGCAGGTGACGTTCTCCAGATAGACGCCAGACCCAGACCCTGCCATCCGAAAGGTAAACGGTGAACCTTGATTCGTCACTCCAAAGAACCCGTTTCCACTGATCTACGGTTCAATTTCGATGTGCTTTGCACCACATTAACCGAGCAGGGCGGTTGGACTTTGTGATCAAAGGCTTATGGGCAGCAGCACGACCATGAAAACCAAGCAGATGTGCTTTCTTACGGATGGTATTCATTGAAACAATACTCCCGGATGCCTGTTGAAACTCCTCGCGGATGAGGGCTATCGGTTGGGTGCGGTTCTTCCGAATTTCTCTGAACAGCACTCTATCCCCTAGTTTCGTTGGTCTGCCGACTCGGGGCACATTCCGACAATCACCACTCACCTTCCACTTCTTAATCACATAGGCCACTGTCGATATTGGGTACTTCAGATTGCTAGATAGGTCCCTTAAGGATCGGCCACATTTGTGATACCCGATAATTATACCTTTCTCGAAATCAGAGAGCTCCGAACTGCGAGGCATCTTGCATGCGACTAAAACCGATGCTGTTTCCTACACGATATATACCGGCGGAGTCCGTGACGTACCTTAGGACCGCAGATATCGTCATTTGCATAGGTGTCCAAATACTTATTGGTAGTCAGTGTACACTGACATCGAAATTAATAAAACCGACTATTGCATGACACATTGAGTTTTGGGAGATATTTAAAAACTTACTGAACTTGTTTTAGTGTAATAGAATATCGTTATCGATCGCTTAATTTATTTCCAGCCCGCTAAAGGGGGTAGTGGTTAGTGACTTTGTCTGCCGTACCGAAGAGATCGGAGAAGGCATGGATGTTTGTAAATATATAGTGTCTTTGCTGGATGGGGCACTCTAAGTACATGGCGAGCCGAAAGTTCTCTCGTATGGTTTGCAGGTAGGGAAAAGGGGTGGGAGACGTTCGGACCCATCTCTCGGGCTGCTCCATCTCAAAATTGAGGAGAAATAGGGCAAAATCATACCCTCGCCTATATGGTGTCTAAGGCATCTTGAAAACGACAGTTGTAATCTTATACTCCTTGCCACGATAAATTTCGTGTGCTTGTTCTAATGATGAGGTTAGACGAGTGAGATTAGTGGCAATAACACAACAATTAATTTTCACGAATTTTTAAAATGTTTCAAGGAGTTATAAATAACCCGGTACATTCTTCACTGCAAAAACAAAATATACGAAAGGAAAGTTCTACGAAATTATTTAAAATTTAGATCACCGCAATTCAATTCAGGCGTTATTTGTAAAGTAAGTTTTTTTTTTTTTTTTTTTTTTTTTTTTCACGGTTGTTTGAGAGTAGCACATTTAATTATGGCAAAGCATTCTAGGACTATCTGCCTACGGGGACGGACGCCTTCGTCACACATGGGGAAAACTACGTAAACGTCTATACAGCTGGCCCGTTAGCCGGAATTCGAAACCCGGCCCGAACTACTAGCGTTCAGTGAGTTTACCGCTCGGCCGTTGGTAAGCCTCATGAGCTGGTAAGACAGTTATTGTTAGGTACAAAGCGTCAACTGCCAGGAACATTTTTCAAGCAGAAATTTCACAACCAGTGATGAGCTAAAAGGGGGCTTGCTTTAGCCCTTTGTTGAAATGTATCCTTAATTTACGAATCCTTGTTCTTTTTGTTAGCTTATTTATTTAATAAACGATAACGCATCTTGCGTCTGATAATCATTTTAAAATTAGTCTTTCTCTTCCTGAGAATTAGGAACTTATCTGATCTCGTTCAAGTTAAATCAAACTCAGATAACATAAAATTTAAACAGGAGTTGAAAACACCACCTATTTTTAATATATATTCACTGTTGGGTGTCAAAATGTTTAATATCAAGACCCGCTGAGATGAAGTCCTGTTGTTTAGTTTTCCATTAGTATTAAGCTTTCTTTGAATGGAGGACTTTTAACATAATTTATTTCTAAATTTGAGCAAAAACGTTTTGAAAAAAACCATCTTTTGGCTTTAGAATCTCTTACAATATCAGTTGATGCCCACCAGCTGCCGAACGGTCTCAGAACATTGGTATTTCGGTTCGAATCCCGCGAACCTGCTGGCTGCATTGGCGTTTTGGTGGTTTTACCCATGTGTAATGTGTTAATACGAGCCAGTTTCCTTTAGACAGGTCCTCCGCGTAGGCATCCCTCCCTTCCGTGTAGTGCTTTAGGACGGAGCACGTAAGTAATAATAATAATAATAATAATAATATCATTTGACGAGGAAGAAGAAGAAAGCAATATGTGGTAGTTTCTGGCATAAATTGCTCTGTAAGTTAAATTTATTTTTCATTTTATGTAATTTCTAAGACAGTTTGTGATTTTTTTAATTTAAACATTTTTGAAATTTTAAAGTTTTTTTTTAATTTAAAAAGGTTTTGTTGCACAATTCTCTGTATATACTGTTTTTGTAAAAAATAAAACTTTTTACTAGAATCTGATATGTTGTTTCCATAAGTGTGAGCCCTTATTAAAATTTTCATAGCTCGCCACTGTTCGTAATTATTCTTTCGGCCAGAAAGAATCTATAAAATAGTGAGTAGCTGGAAAGCAAGTTCATTTTCCGGTATACAGAAAAGTAAGAAGTATTCTAATGTTAAATGGTAATTGGCTAATAATCAATTCTGTTACTTGAATACTACGCGCTGTTCTTAATTGCATTAACGTGTAATGTTATTTATTATGTACCGAAACCATTAATTGAAAAATGAGCACTTTTCGATTACAACGTTAAAGGATTTGTGCAATACTATTCAAATATAATGGAAACTTTTATTGAAAATTTCAGAATACATCAAATACCTTACTTTAAATGAATTCGCCAACCTCTTTTATTTGTACAAATAATGTGAAAAATGTTTCTTTCTTGCCACCAATGGCCCCTTGTTCCACATATTTGTCCTCATGGCCCAGTTTCGCAGCAGTTATAAATTATTCATTGGCCTACTTTGAACGCAGGGCAGAAACTTTGTGGGAGGCATTTAAAACGGAATATTGAAGAACTTCTCCCTCTGTCGAATTCTAGGAAACTATTATAAATTAAATTCAAAAATTACTTAGATCAAGATACTATGCTGAAAAATATGAAAATGTGTAAAAAACAAAACCCTAAGAAAGGAGTTCAACAACGCTACTTCGAGCGTATTTCTTATTTATTCGTCGATTTTTGAGACAGTATTTCGTACGCGAAAATCGCAAGAACAACTTATTTTTATCAAATCGATTTTATTAACATGAAGAAATTAATTGTAATGTGTAATGTACTGATTGTGTGTGTTGATAGCACAAACTCGATTTCTGGTCTGTGCAATAATATAGTATGAAAACTAATTCTTAGGCATTCTGTTATTACTTTCCTAAAAATATTTATCATTCCCCCACTTTAGTTAAGATTTTTCATATTCATATGAGATAAAAATTGTTTGGCTTTTTATTTCACATTTTGTGTATAATTTTCATGTCTGTCGACTCGACAGGTTTTAACTCCTTTACCGAAAAAAGGTTTAAATCAATTTTGTTTCTATCTACTCTCCAGCATTATTTCTGAGTAATCAAATTTTAATATTTTACACAAAAATAGCGCTATTTTTACATGTATGAAACATAACAATTAGTGATAATTATATTAATAAAATTCTAGATGGTATTCTTCGTTTTATATTTTTTTATAATTGCCTCTTCTGTTTCTTAGAGTCTTAGGCTCTAAGAAATTTAATTAGTAGTTTAGGGAAGTATAGATCCTATTAGTAATTTTATTAGTAGTTTAGGGAGTATTATATAGTAATTTAGGGAGTATTATATAGTAGTTTAGGAAGTTTAGAAATTTTATTAGTAGTTTATGGAATTAAAAGTATAGAGTTTTACTTTCTTGTTCCACATAAACTAGAGTAGATCCTAAAATGACTTGACGAATTCTCTCACAGGCGTGAAGAAAACTACTGAATCACGAAGGTGTTCAAAAATAACCCTTTGTTAATTCAAAACAGTTAACAGAAAAGCCACAGTGTTCGTGCGTTACATAGGGACCGTCCAACTTGCGGTGAAAC
Source organism: Stegodyphus dumicola (assembly GCF_044657685.1). Lineage (NCBI taxonomy): Eukaryota > Metazoa > Arthropoda > Arachnida > Araneae > Eresidae > Stegodyphus > Stegodyphus dumicola. The sequence goes on from NC_140776.1 coordinate 47,453,843, forward strand.
TAAAACGTAGAATATAATTTAAGTCAAACCTAAAATAAATAGTGCAAGACAGCATTAAAGTTACCCCTACCAGGTGGACTCACAAAGAACCTAAACCGGGGTGATGATTAATCCGATACGGCCAAGAGGGCTTACTAGCGTAACAGCGAAACAACAACGAAACGTGCGCTTGGCTAGCGAAACATGCTTTGAATAAAGTCAGGGATTTAGCCCTTTAAATAACTACTTCACTTAACTTTAAATTTACATCCTGGCGAGAGAATGTGAGGGGAAGTTGAGAAGTTTAGAAAAAAGATTTAAATTAAAATAAATTTGTTATGCAAAATAAGGAAAACCCTACAAGAGTATTCTATTAGTAGTTTAGAGATCTTTTTTAGCGCATTTATAGTGTACTCATATCTTAGGAATCAATGTTCTCCGTGCTTGTCACATGTGGTTACTAAACTCTATATAAAAGGAGTTTAGAAACCGCATGTGACTTGAGGTTCAGAAAATGAACTTAAGTGTTATGTTACGCCTTAATACCTTTTGCGTATATCAAAAGCGCACTCATTAGATGTTCCTAATTTTCTAAACTAAACTGAACTAAATGGCGCAACAGACCTTAGTGAGCCATGGTCTGTAGTGCCCTAAACTCTGCTACTAAGGTACCGAAGGGCCCGGGTTCGAATCCCAATTCGAAGTCCCGAAGAAGACATGAAATGTTTGTAAATGTATAGTGTCGGTTCGGCATGGCGGCACTCTAAATTTGCGGCGAAAGTTCTCTTGTGTGGATTGGAGGAAGGAGAGAGACCCTCTGATCCCTCCGGGGTGCTATTCCTTAAACTTGGGAGGGAGGTAGAAGATAGAGATCCAATCTCTCTTGGGAGTAGGCTCTGGCAACCATTGTTCCATGTAATATGGACAAGACAACAACAACAGCAACAAGTTATCAGCTTGTCTCAGGACCCTCGATGTTCAGTCCCCAAGCGAACGGTGCTCATTTTATGGGCCCATTCAAGGGATGAAAGGTTGAGGCAACCTTGCCCCGCCTGGGGATCGAGCCCGGGACCTGTAGTCCGCTGCTGTGCGACGTGCTAACCACTGCGAAACTGGGCCTTTCTAATTTTCTACCTTTTGATAATCTTAGATATTTGTCACCACAACGTGAAAGATTTTAACGCATCACATTCAGATTTATTCAACGGACCTTCAAATTCAGGATTCCTCATTAGCTTTCTGGGTTGAGGACTAATAACAGATGCCTTCTTTAATTTTTATTTCGTTAATCTGAAAAGATTTTCATTTCATAAAACGAAAAGTCTTCTTTTTTAACGTCCCGTCACAAAGCATTTCAGTAAACTTAGTCTGCTTTAAACATGTAATAAGTAATTGCTTGAAAACGTACGTAGGACTTGGAAATCACATTTTTAAACATTGTCATTAATATCTTCCAGGTCAAAATTATTTAATACAGAAACCCTTTTTAAGACAAACACCCAAGGATTCAAATGATCTTGATCTTCTGCTGGTATGACCGTGTTAGAAAATTGATGCTCAGTACCAATATTTATTTATATTCTTAAAAATGTTGTTTATTTTCAGAGGTTGTCTTTTAGTGTTGGTTCATTAACATTCATTATTAAACTGCTGTATCACTTTTCAAACTGCTGCCACCAAATATTATTGCCCTGTATTATATTTAAAGAAATTAAGTAATGAATAATCTAATGAATTTAATTTAAAGAATAAGAATTTAATTTAAAGAATAAGAATTTAATTTAAAGAAATTAAATAATATATGTATGTATTTTTCTCCCATTCTGAAATAACAATGGTACCTAGAGCCATCAAATTTTGAATAACGTAGTCCTCCACCCGAACGTGGCATTTCGAAGCTCGAATCTTACATTTCGTTTTTTTTAAGTAATTTATATTTTTAAAACTATATCCAATTTTTGATTCAGAAACTCTAAAACGATTTCAAAGCGAGCTATGGCAACACACTGTGCGGAATAAAATATTTTTATCTCCAGCGCTCAAGACTCTTTATCGGTAGCTCTAAAGACATGCTGTTTTGAAATATTTTTAGCCCAAATGCTTTCGAAACGTATATGTATGTGTAAATGAGAAAAAAACCCCCTTTGGGCATAATGTAAAATCTGAAAGCTTTCAGTTTTTTTTTTTTTTTTTTGTGTATACTGTTTATTTCTGTCCTCTGTTATTTCACTTGCACAGATGCACAGAAAACAGCACTAATTTGTGCAATTAAATTATTATCCAAGCCTCCAAAACCATCTCCGCAAAAAACAGCATTTCTCCTCCTACCCAGATTTCTACACGTATCATGAATGTCTGTTATAATTTATGCTGTTGAGTAATTGTTTCATATTTTAACTTCATTCTTCCATGAGTGCGAAATAAATAGTGTTTTCTCTAAGAGAAAGTCAATTCGTCTGTGAAAAGGAGTTACTTTTAAATTTATTTCCCGGATTCTAAAAATTTCTATTCATCAAAACTCTTTTGGTGTCTCAAAACTTCAAATGAGAATCAGTGTCATTTCATATACAAAATTCTCTGTTTTAGAATAAATGCTTTAACTCTTGCTTCCTGTAACCTGTAACGAAATTTACTTTTTGAGTTTTATTCTAAAACATTCTACCTCTTAGTCTTGACGCTAATACTAGATGAGCCAAACCTTTTGATAAATTCAGATTGCGAGCAAAAGCGTGAAGCCAGACTGACTGGATTTAGCGAATGTCAGGATTGAGAAGGAAAGCCAAATTGACCTCTGACTTAGAAAAATAGCTTCAATGGAAAGTTCTGTAACGGAAAAATGGAGGCCAATGGAGAAATTCTGGTTTCATAATTGAAATCAGCATCTAAAGTGCATGGGGGTGGACTTTCTTTTAAGCAAAAACTGTTGATGAGTGTAATTAGTCAATTTTAAAGCATCGAGTTGCTACAGTTCCTTACTATTTCTCTATATTTTTCTATTTGTTATTATAATATTTTCTAAGAAAATTTCTCAATTCCAGTTTTTAAATCAATTAATTTAATTTACTGTTTCTATATTTTTATTCAGTACGTACAAAAAGTTCATATTTCATAGAATAAAGACAAAATACTTAGCTTGTCTTAATTTCAAAGATATTTGTTACTATTTTTTATCATAATGAATATTTCTTTTAGAAATATCAAGATATATTTATTTCGCATATGAATTTTTTCATCTGCTTCAATGTATATTTTTTTACACATAAATTGAAACTATGGACATCCACAAAGAATAGCATAATTATAAAATATATTAATCAAAAGCTCTGAAATGCTTCAAATAGTCAAGCGCTCAGAAATGTCCGAAGTTTTCGTCAGCATGTTTGCACGAAGTCAAGAAAGTATTGTATTAACGGAAAATTTCGGAAATCATATTTCAACGGAAATATCCATTTTGAGCATTCCCGCCCAATCCATTTGGGCGATTGTTTTTGCGTGACGTCTGTATGTACGGATAGAATAAAGGACTTTTTTTTTTTCCAAAAAGGTATTCAGAAGGAATTTTTTCGTGAAATCTATACGTACGCACGTATGTATATATCTCGCATAATTCAAAAACGGTTATCTGTAGAACGTTCAAATTTTGTATACGGAACTGGTAGAACATCCAGGTGTGCACCTCCCTTTTTTATTGCAATCGGCAGTATCAAACGTATATCTATGTTTATCTATCTATCCATCGCTCTATATATATTCAACCCCTTACCCGGCTTAAAAGTGCTTATCCGGCTTTTATTGTCGCCATCGTTGGCCGTAGTCATATGCTTCCAATCACACAAGGCTTTTAAATGATTAAAACATTCATGTTTTGGCAATGCCAAATTTTCAAAAATTAATTTTCCTCACTTAACGAAATCTAACTTTTAATGTGGTCTTTCGGCTCCCGATATCTGGAAATGTTTTATACTAGTTATGAAAAAATAAAATTATAAGAAATTTGACTCCCATACGACAAAAACTGAGTTGTTTTAACTTCAAAAATTTCCACTTTTTGACCTTATTTTAAACTTGTCTTTAGGTTAACTAAATTAAAATAATTCAAGGAAATAAATTTAAAGGAAGTGTGGCAAAACTGTATATAATTTAATAGGCCGTACAAGGATGTCATGTACGGCCCCATCAGACGTTTTCAAATTCGGCCATTAAACCCCACCATCAGAACTATTAGTAAACTTGATTTTGAATTATTTGCGCCCTTGGTTTGTCTTTTAACGAAAGTGCAAAGATGACAAATCTGTTGAATGTCCATCCCAGGCATTCAACCCGGTACTTCATCAAATTTCATAAACTAAGAAAAGGGAGATATGCCTTGTTAGTAGTATGAATTGTTTACTAAATAAAACTTCAACTTATTTCTGCTATATGCGGAGACGAGGGCGCATATATCTTCATAAGTCATGAAAGACCAATGTTGGTGCTGAATGTATTTATCTTGCGGAAAGAAGAAATGTTACAGTAAGGAAACGGAGAAATGTATGAAACGTATACATGAATATAGAAAGTAAAAAGGGGGGAGAAATCTTAGATTTATGGAGAATATGCTAGTTTAGATAGCGAAATATGGTAGCTGAAAATCATTCTATTGAAACAATAAGGAAGGAAAACGTAAGAAAACATGACACCATGCAATTAATACATATACCGAAAACGCAGTTTTGATATACGCAAACAAGTATAATTGAATTGAGAAGGCTGTGTTACAATGGCCTATAAACCCAGTTGGTCCATCAAAATACACATGAAAACAGAACAATGCATTATTACTGGATTGAGATAAATGAAAATTGAATAGCAAGGTTAGAGCCTATATAAGACTTGATAAAAAGAAAATGAAGGTTGATATATACATACATATTAAATACAACAGACTTGTAAATACATATGCGCAAACTCATTCAATATACATAAAAACAGGACAATGTATTGCTGCTGAATTGAAATAAAAACAGCATTAATACTTTTCCCATTCTTTATTAATAAATTTCGGTATCTGCTGCATAACAGTCAATGACTTAGGTTTTATCCTAAGTCCTCTGTTACAGTTGCAAATCACTTTTGCTGTTTTCTATCATAGGCGCTGGAGATCAAAAGTCTTTACATTATAGAAAGTGTGTCATTTGCTTAAATATGCAAAATAAAACGTCTGAAAACTTCTGAAAAGAAACCTCGACTCTGGTTCAAATTGGGTCTTCTCAGGAAAAAGAAGCTTGTCTATCCATTTTGAACCAGGCTGTGGGGAATTTCTCATTTACATCTTTACCGCACATCCACTAAGTTATACATTGCTTCACCACTTTTTAACAAATTGATCATATTGATATGTTTAATACCTTTACAGAAATGCTATCTTAATAAACCTCTCATTTGCTTTCGATCATAGTGAATAATGTCTAAGGTTTCCTTTCTTTTATGATTTAATTTTGTTCAATTTTTATTTCAAGTTAAATATAAAAAAGTTTAGTCAAAAATTTAATTTCTGTGCTTTGTATTTTTTGCGTTCCTCTTCATCTTTTACTTTTCATATATTTTTATTATTAAACGGTTATGAGCATGCGTTTTTATTTTGAAATAGTTCAATATTCTCAATTTCCGTAATCACGTACAGTGGCGCAACCGAGATACTGAAAACGCATTACATATTATATGTATTCTTACCTGGCACAAGTTTAGTTCGTTTTGAAAATTTATAAGTACCGATTTCACGGTGTGTAGGCTTAGATTAAAAAAAAAAACAACGTACAGGAATCACACTGCTCTTTAGTCTAAATAAACAAGACGGGGTCCAGAATCTCATCTTCAATAAAAAATGTATAGCAAAATGTGAAATAGCTGCTTCAATCTTGAAAGACCTTTAAAAGTTTAGACTTATCCTTATAAACATGATAATAACAAAGTTATAGCTTTGCAATCCAGTGGAAATCTATTCAATAACAAAGTTTTGTAATACTTCTGAAAAAGAATTGTTTAATATATGCCAACGACAATGACAGTATATATGACAATGAATGCAAAAATAATAAACAAAGGTGAATTGGATACATTATATTGCTTTCAGTAACATGTTAGCGCATATCAGATGAGAATACAATGATATAAAATTAACATACTAGTCAAAATGATGTAATATTTTGAATTTAAATTTGACTTAAACAGATGATTTTTCAAAACATCTGAACCTGTTTTCTTTGCAGTTTTTGCAGAAGCACCTTTCTGTTAGCCTCAATAACTGCAACAAAACTATTTTTCTTCTTTTTGTTTAGTTAGTATTTCATTAAAAACTTAAACAATTTAACATCGCATATTGGCTGTATCATTCACCACCTGTAGATTCCTTACTTCTATTTTTCCGTGTCCCAAATTTTCGATTAACTTTCACTGATGCAGTTCCAAAACTAAAACTGATGTTCTAATCTCATTTTGTGAAAGGTTTGTCTTGTTCTTGAAGTAGCAAAACCGTCTAAACTCTGACTTACGTTTGAGAAGAACTGGGTTGCTTCCTCCTATCAGCGGTTTTGATTTAACGGCCGGCTATTTTATTGATAATACCGTTTTCCTTAAAATCCAAATCTCTACTGAAAAAATAGTAAGTTTAACTAATTCTGAGAGATAACCATAAACACCTTTCTAAATCTCTCACTGAGTGTTCCGATGATACCTTTCTTAGGTCTAACCACAATTTGAAGGCATTCGTAGGGTCATCGGTTGATAAGTATATCCAAATCCATACGCATATGTACACAAGAGGCATCAAAAATCGTTTGATCTTTCTGTCTTACTGAATATGAAAACACCTTATTCACTGTGAAATAGAAGATAAATTTTCATTGCATAATCAGTTTATTCATTCATGGTATGTGGTGCACAGATCCAGACATCGTCAATGCATTTTTCAACGAGGGTTACACCAAATTTCCATTGTCATTTGAATATATCTTCTGTAATTTTATACGCTGCAATTTTAAGTCATTTACTTGGAAAAAACATTCTAGAGCATTTTGTCTATTGCAAGCAGTCTATTGAGTCTGTTTCGAGACTTTACAATTCATCTTTTTGTATGCTTCTTCGAATAATCTTAAATTGTTTAAACAAATATACATTTGTAGAACTAGATGGTCTTAAACACAAAGAACACACCTAAGCTTGTCGTTATATGATAATGACAAGCTAGCCAAAGAGTTGTCTTCCAAATTTTTCTTCTACAAAAATCATAGATTCTGAAGTTGTGTCAGGATTCATTTTTTAGGCATAATCTGCTATATTTCACATATATATCTTCAGCACATTATCTAAAATTCTATTTAAAAACCGTTCGTATAAAAAGCAGTTTTTCTTTTCCATTTTCCGACACTAATAGTGGTACAGTCAATAGTTTCAGTACGAACAATATCTGGTAACATTTTATGGGTCACAAAAAGATAGTTGTATTAAAATGAGATGTTTTTTCATCGCCTTTGACAAACTACATTTATACGTTTATTGTCTTAGGTGAAACAGAGATAGTGGATCTTGGTCTAGTGCTACTGCCATTGATACCATTAATCTCAGCACTTCAGAATCCGATAATTTATTCAAATCTAAGGCATGTACAACTGGAGACAGTTTAAGTAGACGTTTTCTTTTTCCCCCGGTAGTTTTCCTTTTATTACTTATGGATGATGGTATATAAAATCTTTTCAAATCTTCAACCTGGTATACATTTTGATGTGGCACTTACCATTCCAGAAGGTTCAGGCCCCAAATGTTCTAGACAAAAATATTCGCCGGTCACCAACTTGTCGACCCAACTCAAAATTTCAAGAATGTAGTCGTTAAAATTGTAACGCACTCTCAAAATCTTGACTACCTAACATATTTAAATGGAATTAGTTGAAGTTTTAACAAATTGCTCCTCAGCAATTTTCACATATTTGCAGAGATAAATAAGCGCGTTATTCGTAAACGTATTTCATAGTAGTGTATAACTGCGTTTAACGTGAAGGAAATTACGAAAGCAAATGTGATCAGCCGTCCGCCCTTAAGTGATGACACTGCTGAATTAGCAGTGTTTGGTAGTCTTATCCAGTCGGATACTATTTAACACAAATAATAAGTATATAGAGATTTAAAATTCTTCAAACTTCCTATTTTTAAGAGCTATTTAGTTAGCTTAAAATTAAGAGTCTAATTAAGGTAAAGCTTACATTCAAGAAAATATGGCAAGCTTTCTTCAAGAAGCTTATCATATTTTCTTTAAGTACCTCCACAACTACGATTTCAGTCATGAGGCTTTTGAATAATATTTATTAAGCATCTATTATGTCATAAAATGACAGAAACCGAACTTAAAGATTTCATTGCTACTTTACTATTTTTAAGATCTGCAATTCACAAAATTTGAGTCCACTGTTTTACTTGTGGTGTGGTAGTTTATTTGTTTGTTATTCGTGAAATGATAAATTAAATGTAAAATAAAATTTTGAATTTTAAATTACAACACAAAAATTCACATTAATATAAAAAATTAGTGCAAATAGAAAAAGAAAAGGAACACTGTAAAAAAATAACAGATTACTTTTACAAAACTTACTAAACTAATAGTGAAACAGTTCAGTTCAAGATTAATCTTCCTCCTCCTAAAACTTTTAAATCTGATTTGATTTTTAGTCTATTACGAATATTAGTGGTAAGGGCTAGACTTGATCTAAATATACTAACTCCATAAATTTGGAAGGGGCCCACCAGCGGCCGAGCGGTAAAGTCGCTGAACACTCGTAGTTCGGTCCGAGGTTTGAATTCCGCGAAAGGGCTGGCTGCATGGGCATTTTCGTGGTTTCCCCCATGTGTAATGTGCATACAATCCTGTTTTCCTTAGAAAGTCCTCCACGAAGGCATCCCTCCCCTTAGGCAGATAGCCCTAGTCTGCTTTTCCATAATTAAATACACCACCACACCACCATAAATTTGATGTCAACGTTGAAATAAAATTTGAAATGAAAATGACAGAAACCGAACTTACAGAAAGAATTAGAAACAGAAAGAATGTTTTGGAAATATTTTGTCTTTCTATAAAGTCCTATTTCTCTCGTGTTCCACGAATATAGGCATTATTTAGATGCTAAAGAAACATAAATTTCAGAAAAGGTTTTATATTTTTGCTTGGTTATATATATGTTGCTCTTCCTGACTTTTCTCAACTAATCCTTTTCTAAATACTAAACCAATGGTATTGTGTAAAAATAAATAATTAACACTAACAGATGAGTTGATACGCATCTAAGTACGTTTTTACAATAATTTAGATTTTAATATTTTGATAGTAATTTTTCACTTATTTATTCTCAAATAAGTATGGTATTTAATACTTACTTGAGAAGAATTACATTGAGAAGAATTATAATAAAGCATATATGAAACAAAATTAATAATTACGGTTTCATTTAATAAATATGATATTATTAGCCAAGGGCGTTAGCCCAGAAGGGCTATTGATTTCGTTTTGTCACTTTGCTTCGAAATCTTTAAAATCTGAATCACTTCATAAGGTATTTCTTCCGCCTTCTTAGCATGTCTTCGTGGTGTAGTGGTCAGTATGCTCGGCGCGTATTCGAGAGGTCCATGGTTCGAGTCCCGGTGAGGGCACTGCTCATTTTTCACATCTCCTGCTTTGAAATAACCTAATCTCTCTACAACTTTTCAAATTGTTGCCACCAAATATTACCGCCCTGTATATGAAATTAAATAATGAAGAATCTGCATGAATGTATGTACTGTGATAAGACAACAGTACGTAGAGCTATCAAATTTTGAATAACATACGTCTCCACCTGTATGGGCATTTGGAATTTGTTTTATTATCTCTTTCATATTTTGGAAAGCATTTATGAGTTTTTGATTAAGAAACTCAACGATTTCAAAGGAAGCAGTGGCAAAACTGTAGGGAAAAAGAAACATTTTTATCTCCCTTGCGAGAGACTATGTATCGAAAATTCTAAAGATATGCTCTTTTTAAATTATTGTGCGATATTGCTGTTGAATTGGATTTTATGGTTTAAGTGCAAAGATCATGATATTTAATAAGTAAAGGTAACACACAAAACGTTAACGAAACGCCCCTCCGGGCGTAATCTAAAATCTGAAAGCTTTCAGATTATTATTATTATGTTTATTTATTCTTACTGAACAGTTTTTTTCATTTAAGTTTTTATTTCCTTCATTTCTTTAAAATCCTCATATGCAGCTTCCAGAAAAGCCCGAGTATTTAATTAAATGTAACTCAGAAAATATTTTAGGCATAATCGATTGGTTGACTGTTAATTCCCGCCGCCAGATTACTTTGCTATCCAGTGCATTTGCCATTGTTTACATTTTCATGAAAGTGATATAACCTTGGACCTGTTGTCGCTGAATTTAATATTCTAAGGGCAGCTTTGTGGTCTACAGGAAATCTGTGATTTGACTTCAAACTCACTTTCACTTTCAGTTTGGGACTTAAAGTTAAATGTGAATGTAAAGTTCATCTATGTGCAAAACGTCTAGCGTTTTTCACATAAAAATTAAATTTGATTGGATACAATTTGTAACTTATTGTTTGAACTTTGTTTCAAATTTAAACTTTATGATATAGAAAAAATAGCTGAGAGATATAATGAAAAGATTAATTAGTTTTGAAATTTAAGTTGGCGTTTAGAAATACCTACTGCAGTATAATAACACCGCATATAATATATAGGAATGCTTGGATACAGATCACACTACTATTTCTTGAAATGTTTTTCACGCGTCTATAGCTTCAGTTAACAAATATATCAATTAAGATAGGCTTTCAGGTTGTGATAACGTTGCTCAAAGGGCATCTTATAAGGTATTTCTCCCGCCTTTTTAGCGTGCCTTCGTGATGTAGTGGTCTGCACGCTGGGCGCGTATTCCAGAGGAACGTGGTTCGATTCCCGGCCAGGCACGTTGCTCTTTTTTTACTTTTCCTGCTTCCAAAATATCCTAATGTCTCTACAGTGGTGCCCGAACTAAAAGGTGGTGGATGATGATTCTCCACACCCAGGATTTGGCGATTGAGTCCCCTAAAAACCCCAGTCGCCCTCTAAAAGGGGGAGTATATAATGTATTTCTACTTCCTTCTTAGCGTGCCTTCGTAGTGTAGTGGTCTGGACGCTGGGCGCGTATTCCAGAGGTCCGTGGTTCGATTCCCGGCCAGGGCGTTGCTCATTTTTCACTTCTTCTGCTTCCAAAATATCGTAATGTCTCTACAATCTTTCAGTAAAACTATAAGAAATCAATTTTAAGTTTAAAGCTTTATTAAGCAAATACCCACTACTGGAGTATTACCCCGCAGTGGGTATTTTGTTGGAATTTATTAAGCAAATTCCAGCAAAATATTCAAAGGAAAATTGACATTGTTTATTATTATAACCCCAAACTAGTTTTTCTTAAAATATCATCCGCTTATAAACAGGGGTTTCAATGCGATTAATCGTTTGCTTTGATTCCATGAATATTTGCTGTCATGGGATAGAATACTGAGAAAAGAATAACAATAAAGTTATGCTCTAAAGCTGGGGAAAAAAATCGGATCTATTTTAAATGTATGCAGTGATTAAGCATTAACAGGATTTAATGATTTTCGTCGGTACGGACGACTTTGTAAAGGACTGAGTAATGTTGATGACGAACGCAGGAGTGATCATCTTTCACAACCTTGAACGGATGAGAACATCCAAACAATTCCTCACTATTATTAAAAAATTATGACTTATCTCTTCGAATGCTAGTTGATGAGCTCAAGCTCAACATCAATAAAGCACTGCTCACAAAACTGTCATGGAAGGTCTTGGGAAAAAATAGTTGTTCTCGTTTCATTCTTCGCGCATTAATTATAGCACATAAAGAATATTAAATTTCTGTCATGTTTTGAAATCCCAAGCATCAATCCTGGTTTTTCAAAACAGATTGTGATTCGGAATGACACTAGGTGTTTATGATTCTGAGACAAAATGGCAATTATCTGTTTGCCTGAACAAGGCCAGAGAAACTTCGGTTTCAGAAATCTCGAGCAAAGATCATTTGGCTCTGGATTGGTAAGGAATAATTCATCAGGACATTTTTCGAAAGAACAGAGAATGATTTCCATATTTTTGAAGAACACAATGAAAAGACTTCCGAAGAGAATTTGTGGAATCATTAGCATTATTTTGAAGAAGCAGACATGAAAAATGAGCAATGCCTTCGCCGGGACTCGAACCCTGAACCTGTCGAATACGCGCCGAGTGTGCTAACCGTTACACCACGAAGGAATGCAGAAAGGAGGGAGAAAATTGTTATGACCATAAGACCAGCTTGTTTGGCCAGGTGGGTCGGACTGCACCCACTTCTGGTACCTTACATACTCCTCTTAAAGGGCGACTGGGGATTAGGGGACCCAATCGCCAAATGTGATAAAAAATCATCATCCACCACCTTTTATTTCGCATCCCACTATAATGTCATTAGAATTTTTCGAAGCAAGGAAATCGAAGAAATCAGCAGTGCCGTCGTCCGGACTCGAACCCTGGACCTTTCGAATGCGCGCCGAGTATGCTATCGTTACATCACGAAGGCATGCGGAAAGGAGGAAGAAAATACCTTATAAATCCAGCTTGTTAAGCCCGAAAAGGCTGAAATAAAATAGGTGGTATCTGTTGTACAACGATGCGTCGTTACACAGTTCTGTTCTCCTCAAGCGATTTCTAGCAAATAACAGTACCATAATTCTTAACAATCCACTTAAATATGACATGAACAATCTGCTGTCGGCATTCATGCCTTTTAGCATCGCCTAGCAAAAAGTTATAAATCTAGAAAGAGATTATATTTTAAAGATAAAAATTTCAATCTATTGTGAGGGAACGTTTTGCTACACATAAATATATTGCTACTTTTTTATATGTGGAAAGAGAAGAAATCGAACATTTTTCAGTTGACAAGGCAGCTCATCGTGTGGTTGATAACTAGATAAAAATATGTTTTACCGTTACTGCTAAATGATTGATATTTATGATACCTACATACAACTCATATGATATGATAAGCACAGCAAAATACACACAAACCCATTACAAATTTAGTAAAAATTCATGCCTAGAATAGGGTTTGGTTTGATTTATTTGATTATGGCAAAGCACTCGAGAGTTATGAATGTAAGGCAAGTGATGCTTTCGTGGAGAGCTTTGTAAAGGGAAAACTCGCTCGCATAGAGTTTACACATGGGGAAAACCACGAAAACGTCCATTCGGCGAGCCCTTCCACTGGAATTCGAAACCCGGATCGAACTATTAGCATTCAGCGATCCATGTGATATTTTGAAATCAAAGTTTCGTATTTAATCTCCAAAAATAAATGTATATTGTACTATTGGATTAAAAGCGTAAATGATTCTTTGTTTAGAAAACAGGATTGCTTTCATGAACGAAAAAATAATAGATCTAATTTTGCTTTTTATTTTTACAATTTCATAATTGAATGTTTTGTCAGTGAAGCGCAATTTAAATATCGCATATCTTCAAATGTCTTCAAAATACTACTGTCAGGTGAAGCCTATCACAAAGCGCAGTGTGACTAGAAAAAACAAAATTAATTATCGGGAGTCAAGGCACTTTTTTAACCTTTTAAGAGGAGGGAGAATTAAAAAAATAAAAAAGGAAATATCTCATTAGAGATAGAAATTTCTTGTAAAACTGGATACAGATACGCGACTGAATAATATTTGATATTTTCTTAACAAGCATGAACTAGTCAGGTGTCAAGTTTGAGAAATGATAAAGAGGTTTGGGGTCAACGACTTCTGAAATCGGAGACATCCCAATAAATTTGAGTTTTAACGTCCATATCTAAGGAAAAAAAAATCTATTCATATGTAAAAAAAAACTGCCCTAGCATAACTACGGGAAAAAAAATCTTACATTCAGAGGTCAAGGCAACCGCGGGCATCCTTCACGAAATGAAATAAACAGTCTGAAAACTTTTATTAGTTGGGCTGAAGATGACGATTGTTAATCAGCTTTATTTCAACGATAAACATGTAAACACTGTTTCATATTTAACCTTCTCGCTTGGAAGCGCTAGCTAAAATCGTTGCATTAAATTAATTACTGAAAATCAAGCAACAAACCATGAAAAAAAAATAATAAAAAAGTCTGAAAGGTTTCAGATTTTAAATTAAGTCCAAAGGGGCGTTTTTTTAACGTTTTGTGTGTTACCTTTATTTATTAAATATCAAGTTCTTTGCACTTAAACCATAAAATTCAGTTCAGTAACAATGTCGCAAAATAACTTTAAAATGAGCATATCTTTAGAATTTCCGATACAGAGTTCCGCGCGCTGGAGATAAAAAGGTTTTTTTCCCTCCGTTGAGTGTTGCCATTGCTCTCTTTTAAATCGTTGAGTTTGTTACATAAAAATTAGTTACGCAAAACGAAAACAATAGTCCTTCAGGGACAAAGCCCCTTTGGACTAATAAGCTGCTGTTATTTTACATGCTTCCAATAAGACGTTGCTTTTAAACAAATTCACGTCCAAAAATTATAATTATTATAAACGGCTTTTAATCGAATAAACTAAAGCATTGAAAATTTTGCTGAATATTACTTAAAAAAATCTGATGAGGACACCACATGACTTCCTTGTACGGCCTATTAAATTATGAATATTTTTTGCCGCATTTCATTTAAATTTATTTCCCCGAATTTCATTAGATATATATTTCTCATTAAGTCAATTCAGTTCTCACTTGGCGGCAAGGAAAAATGCATACAAACTCAAAACATATTCATTAAAAACTGTAAAGCACAGAAAAACCTAAAACAGCAAATAGCGTTAAAAACCGTTAAAATTTTTTTAAAATTAAAATTAGAGTTTAAATTAATTAAAATTACGCCGGAAGGAAAATTTTTCGGTGCTCAAAACTTTCGGCCTCGGTGGCAGAAAAGACACTGAAACTGGTGCAGAAATTGATTTAATTCACTATGCTTCTAAGTTTCAAATGTAAACAAATGACGGCGTTAGGCTTCGTAGAACTTAACAACTTTTAAATTGTTGCTAATTCTACAACTATTGCATGCAGATTAACTAAAGGCATAAAACCTTAATTAGAACTTAAAAATAATATGTAAAAATTTTTTCCAATCATTTTTAAAGCAAAAAAGGCGCAATTTACTAACATATAAGAATAAAAAAACTGAGTTCCCAAGCCGAGTAACAGAGCGAGTATTGGTGCCGCCGATCGCAACCAAAAAAGGAGGTGCACAATTATATGTTATAGAAATTCCATATACAAAATTTCGATGTTCTGAGCCTACTTCTTTTTGAGTTATGCGAGATACATACATACGTACATACAGACGTCACGAAAAAAATCTCTTTTGGATCCATTTTAAATCTATTTTGCGATCCGTTTTGAGAAAGAAGAGTCCTTTATTCTATCCTTAGATGTCACATGAAAACATCGTTCAATTGCATTCGATAGCGGTGAAAATGGACATTTTCGTTGAAATATGTTACCCGAAATTTTTTGCGATTACAATATTTTCTTTTAGTACAAGAAAGTAAAAAATATCACTGAAAGACATTAAAGGAGGAAAAAGTCAGTTCGAAGTACTTCTATTTTTAAAGCGACTCCTGAAGCCAAGCCGAAAAAGATAACAAAAGTTCCAATTTTTAAAATTAAGTATCTGAGTGAGTTTTGTCCTTCAGGTGTCAAACTTTTGATATTTTGTTTTTCCTTTTAAGTACAAGCTTTTACTAAACATAACTAAACGGACCGGATAAAAAGTTAGATTTCGTAATTTTTACAACATGGTTTTTTAAAATTTGAAAATACCAAGATACAAATATTAGCGTCATTTAAAACATTATCGTAATTAGAAATATTGCAATTATCTACAATTACAAAAATAAAGACTTTTATGGTTACCGTCTGTATAATATTTGGCATAAGAAAAAACTTTCATTAATTACAATAATTGTAAAAATATTTATAAAACTTTTTTTAAAATTTATCAGTTAGTATATTAAAAGTCACATGAACAAGTTATGTTATAAATTACAGTAATTAAGGTGTTAAAAACAAAAGCTACAGAAAAGTAGGTGTATTAATTTTACATCGCTCAGTTATATAGTGCACATTTTTAATTTAACAGACAAGAAAGATTTTTATTTCACATTAAATGGCAGTAGCTGTAAAATATAGAGCAGGAGTTGTCGAACTTCAGCCACATTTTAAAAGGCAGGGCAAGCCACATTTTAAAAGTTAAAAATATTCATACGCCGCAAATACATATTCGTATCAGTTTAAAAGTGATAAAATACATTAATTTAAATATTTCTATAGTTTAGTTAAACTTTTTTTACATCCACAAATCTAAGCATTTTCTTGTATTCTTCGCTTTCGATTTCAACTCTCAAACGATTTTAATAAAAGTAAACTGAATGAAATTGAAAAATCGTTTAGTAATGATCTTTACAACAAAACTCGGCATTTTGTGTTATATAACGCAAAAAATATTCCAATTATAACCCAATAATTTTAAAAACAGGTAATTTTCCCTATAATTATATTTATATATAATATTCCTTATATTTATTAACCCATACGTTTTCCTAAGGAAAAAATAAAAACATTGCAACGGAAGAGTACGCGCTTCGGAGAAACTCCATTAAAAAGTAATGAAAATTATTTTAAAGGGAACTATCAATTTATCAGAGCTTTTGTGTAAAAATATAGTTTATTTTTAACACTGAACTAACATGAGGACTAATCTACGGAAATCATATCTAACTTTCAATTATTTATTTAATTAATTATATACTATATGAATTCTCATATGTTTCTCATTTTCCCCCACTGCAAGTTCCACTCTATAACTATTAAAAATCTTTGGGCGGCAGTGTTTCTGCTTGTTTATGAAATCATATTCTCCGGAACGGCGGTGAGTTGAGTTTCGAGAGTTGTTTGTATTCCAGGATTCTAAAAATTCGTGGGAAGCCATTTTGACAATTCTCATCATTGTGTGACTTAATAGATATCAGAGATATTAATTAAAAGCTCTGAAATTTCGCACTCATTTTTCCGAGTGGCAGCAGTCCATACGCTGGAGATAAAAAACAATCTCACGCACTTTATTTCGAAAAGTGTTGCCATTGTTCGCTTTCAAATCGTAGAGTTTGTTGATAAAAAATTTGAAAGCTTTACACAATATGAAAACAGCATTGTCAAACATTAAATATATTATTTCGGATTCCAAAAATTTGTGAGAAGCCAATTTTTCTTTGACCGCAGCCCGCTCACCTGGAGGGCTTGCCCGCCAATCAAATTTATTCATCATTCGCACAGTGTGCCGCATATATACACTCACTTCCAAAAGTTAAGCGCGGAGAGAAAAATGCTCATTTCCGGAAGCCAATCAGAATTGAAGAGGATGCAATTCGCTGCAGAGGTAGATGGAAGTATGCAAATATGTTAGGTAACAGCCAATCCCGCTTTCATGTCAAGAAATATGCAAAAAAGGCAGTCTTATATGAAGCCAACTTTATGAAGGGTTACAGAAGTTGAATGTAAGTGCTGATAGAAGGTGTTTAAAACTTTCGTACAATTTGTTTTCAAGACATACGTATTTCTATGACTTCCAGAAGACGAATGGAAAATTTTGAGCGCTGGCGTGCTGTGGGGAGCATTGAAGCAGGACAGTCGATCACAGATGTTGCTCTTTACTTCGGCGTTCATCATTCTGTAGTTTCACGTTTATGGAAACAATTCCAAATCAAGGCCCGTAGCCGGTCACCAAGGGTTACAATCCCCGCGGAAGATCGATATATAGCTATTGTAGCCAAGCGGAATCGCAGCGCGACCTCCACACATGTGACATCTATGGTTACAGCGTCCATTGATAAGGCGATATCAGCAGCTACTGTACGCCGAAGATTACATATGACTGGACTGTACGCCCGGGTACCTCGAGTTTATGTTCCTCTATCCATCCAATCAAGAGGGGTACGATTACAGTGGTGTCGGGAACATGTCAATTGGAATGTGTCTGACTGGGGCAATGTCATGTTTACTGATCAGTCAAGATTTGCTCTGGAGCCAGATGACGAGCGTATAAGGATATGGCGTGAACAACAAACACGCAATCAGTCCCAAAACATCACCGAACATCACGCATTCCGAGGCGGAAGCATTATGGTGTGGGCAGGGATTTCATTAGGATACCGCACCGACCTACACATCTTTAAACGGGATTCTTTGACGGCTGTCCGGTATCGAGATGAAGTCCTAAAACCCATTGTGAAACTACGCTGCAGCAGTTGGCCCTACTTTTATTTTAATGGACGATAACGCACGTCCCCATAGAGCTGACATCGTCGATGACTACCTGGAGAGTGAAGGAATTGCGCGTATGGCGTGACCAGCATATTTGCCAGACTTTAATCCCATTGAAAGTTTTTGGGATGCTCTCGGCCGTGCTGTATTTTCACGTTTCCCACCTCCAGCCACTCTTATTGAGCTGGAAACTGCTCTACAAGAAGAATGGCGTTTGCTTAACTCTGCGGAGGTTGACCAACCTAATTGAAAGCATGATCACAAGGTGTAAATTTTGTATACAGATGAGGGGGGATAACATACCCAATTATTGTCCTTTTTTTCATTTTGTGCTGTTTATTTTCACTTTATATATAATTGTGTTCAAGTCTCCAGTATGTCATTATCTGATAACTTACAAAAATTTAATATCGTTTTCATTTCTGTATATAATTATTGATTTTGTTTTATGCATAAATATATATGCTACTTTCCTGCCGAATTTTGTGTCAATCAAAGCAGTATTTGTTGATTTTTTTTTGCACTTTACATCTTCGTGTTTAACTTTTGAAAGTGAGTGTATTTTGCTTTTTCTGCTGTCCCGATAGTCATTACATATTCGAAAAATAGCAATACCACAGCATTAAGAATGTAATTATCTCTTTTTTGTTTATGATTTTGATAATAAGCTGAAAATGCGCTTTTTGAAATCATTATACGCACAGAGTAAATCGATAATAAATTATTGATAACTAAAACATTGCGTCACAAATCCGATATACCTGCTTCACGTTGTAATTAATTTAAAGGCAAAATTACTTCTTATAACAACGACAGCCATATTTAACGAGCCAAAAGTCAATTAGTCAGTTCATTGCCTAACTAATAGGCATCTTTAGCATCAACAATGTTTAAAAACTGAACTCTCTTCCTAATAAAGAGGATCTAGACTATTCCAATACGTCGCGATCCTTTTATCCCTGTATATATGACACTTCTGCATCTATTTCTTCGGTGTTCTATGTTTCTGTTTCTTTCATTACCTCTGGTTAGGTGGTTTGCTGTAATTAATTAAAGAAACTAAATCAGTTATCTTTCAGTATCATCGAATTACATGATCGTAGACCATAGACATTATCATTAAATGAGAGATCGCGTTCTTATCTTTCGTTTTAAATTGATGAGAATGCCATGTCGAAAGTACAGAGTTCTCTCCTAGCAGATTACTCAATTTCTTTCAAGATTCTAGTCTTTGGGGTAATGACCTTTCACCATTCGAAAGATAGTTGTACTCTATTCTAGATTTAAAAAAAAAGAAAATTAAAACTTAATCTGAAATATAGGAAATACTCTCACGTTTTACTCAGGATAAATAGGTTCCATGCTTGTCAAGAAACTCACTAGATATTTCGTGATAAATTATCATTTTAGAAAAGGATATTTAGGAAAAAAAAATCATGTTCTAAGACGAAAATTTGGTTCGAAACCTAAAATATATGTAAAAGAAAGAAATATACGTTCGGAAGCTGAATGTGGTTTCTTAAATTAATTAAAAAAATTACTTGCAAAAAATGTAAAGACCGGTTATCGATTAAAAAGAATGTAATGTAAAGTTAATGCAAAGACCGCTTAAAAATTATTCTTAATTTTTAAACAGAAAATGTAAAGACCGGTTATCTAAAAGCCATTCTTAAGTATGAATTCTCATCGTAAACAATAAACGAAAATCCTTGAAATTTCATTAAATTTGCCATTGTCAGAAAGTATGAATTGTTATTTGCTTCTAATATTTAATGAAACAGAAAATGTTTCAAATTCTCGTCTTTTTCCCGAAGAAAATTTAATTAATGACTGTTACTCACTTTTACCTTCTCAGATCTGAGAAGGGCATTTAATTAAAGTATAATTCTAGAAATTATTAGAACATTATTCAGTATAAATTATTCAAGGAACAATGGAAAGATTCTGAAATGAAACTTTAAAATTAATTTCATAAATGTTTCTCGTCGAATTCTTCATCGTAACGAAACATTTATAAGAAATTTTAGTACCCAAATACTGAAATTACAGCAGAAACCACAGTCCATGAACTTAGCATACAGTACAAACTTTATTTCATTTTTTTTTTTTTTAAATTTTTTTTTTAGAATTTTCCGAGCTTAAAATTAATTTGAAAGAGAAAAGTAAAATAAAAGACGGCAGGTCATATAATCAGAATGTAAAATTTAAGCTTCTTTTTTTGTTCAGTTCTATTAATGAGTTTTTATTTCTTTAGACATTTGTAAAGTTAAGCCTTTCTCGTTATTTTTCAAAGCAAAAACAAGCTGAATTTACATTGTGAAATAAAGATTAAGGAAAAAAAAAACATGAAAGCTCTCAGATTTTACATTACGCCCAAAAGAGCATTTCTTTAACGTTTTGTATGTTACCTTTATTTATTAAATATAAAAACCATAAAATTCAATTCAACAGCAATATCGCAAAATAATTTTAAAATGAGCATATCTTTAGACTTATCGATACACAGTCTCGCGCACCGGAGATAATTTTTTTTTTTTTTTTTCCGCACAGTGTTGCCATTGCTCGCTTTGAAATCGTTGAGTTTGTTAATCAAAAATTCGTTGAAGTGTTACAATATCGATAATAAAACAAATTTCAAATTCCAAATTTGGGCTTCCAGATGATCATATTCGGTCGCTGAGTTTGTAGTTTGTCAACCTGCTGTTAAACTCATTCCTGACAACACATTTTTTTTTCCCTCCCTTTTCAACTTTATTGTTTAATTTTGTTTTGCTTGCACCTACGCCACATAAAATTTTTGAAAGTAGCGTATTTTTAGAATTCCTGATAAAGTATTACCTTACATTTTCTATTTTTTGTTTCAGAATTTTTTAGTTTATCACATCAAAACTCAGTTACTTTAACAAGATGACCTTCGCAACTTTTTTTGTCTTTTTAACCTTTATCATTAAATCATCATTCTTCGCACTTACACCACATAAAATTCGACGGCAAAATTACAAAATATTTTAAAACAGCATAGCTTCAAAATTGGCGATAGAGTGTTAAGTGTTGCCATATATTTATTAATATTCGCTACGTTATTTCTTTCAAAATAAGCGATAATATTTAGTGGCAACATTCTTTTATTTGAAAAGTGATACCTTAAAAGAAGTAAGGATGGGGAGATATAGCTCCTCTGGTGGTAAAAATCATCAATAATTGCTTGCTTCCTCTTTCCTTTACAGAAAATAATACACAACATATTAATCTCGTAGAGTTATAAGCAAAATTGTTAATGAGGTTAGGCGAGAAACGGGTACAAATGAAATCACATTAATCTTCTAAAGTAGGATAAGTTAAATAGCTTTTATGTTTGAATTAACCTAAATTAAAGCTAAATGCAAAAGTTTAATTGGCATCGAAGATCAAATAAACATTTTTAACCGAAAATAATTAAGAATTTAAATTATTTACTTTTCTCCGTTGACTCCACTTCTCAACCTTTATTTGTCTAATCTGTCAGATTTTCTGCTATAAATATTCCCCAATAAGGATACGGCAAAAGAAAACATGTTTAATTTAGAATGATATTATGCAAATATTCTTATCCAACTTTTAGAATGTCTAAAATTAGGTCACAGAAGATGAAAACTCATTAGAAATAATTCAATTATATTTTATAAATTACTGTAATGCAACTGACAATTTAGTTTAAGTTAAAATAGAATGGATATTGCGTAAATATTGTTAATAAGCAAATTTTGTAATTTCTGTGTACAAGGTGAGGCAGAAATATGACTACACATTTGAAGTGAATGTAGTATGCTATTGTATAACAAAGAAGGGATTTATGAATAGTATATTAAATTTGAAAGAGCTTTTCTCACTTCTAAATAAAAGTTAATTCTCGAGCTTATACCATTAGCCTAGATGTGACTACCTAAACTAGATGTACATGCAGCAGCAAGTTAACAGTTGAAATGATATGATGGTATAGTTACAGTCGAAAGGATGAAATAATGATGATGATGGCGTGTGAATCTGTAATCACCCACTCTGTAACTGATTATTGCCCATCCAGAATGATCTGGTAAATTACAGATTACAGTCTAGAATGATCTTGAGACTTGAAAGACATGATTTTAATGCGACGTGATTGCTGTTAACTATGGAAAGGAATTAAAGGACAATTGCTTACAACGATAAACAATCAGGAGGGAAATCTCCCTTGAAATGACTCGCAATAACATTGGTGAGCAACATTGGAAAGGAACCAAAGCGTTCGAAAAAGCGAGTAGTTTGAAGTAATAAAATGATCCTAGTAGATGTGAATAATATCTATATGTGAGTCTAGTCCATGTGAAAACTTCGTGTTCTAATGACATAGCTCATTTCCCTAGTCATTACTCTATCATAACATAATAAGATTAAAACGTATAACCGTACTTCTAATTTAACGTCTATATCATCCTCAATGGGAACAGGTTTTGATGGAAACACCAACTGATTGTCTCTATATGATTTCATATTTTTGGTAATTGCGTCTGAACACACACTGAAGATTTTGAATGCATTTCTAGACTGGCTTCCAAAAGTTAGGCACGCAATGCAAATTAACAGTTTTCAAAAGCTAGCTGAATTTGTCTGGCTGAAAGTCATTGCAGACGAAGATGAAAATATGCAAATATCATAATTTACAGACAATCACGACTGACTCTCCGAATATATGGTAATTAGGCAGTCGCTGAAGATGCTAGCATTCTGCATGGCTTGAGGATGTTCACTGATACAAAGTGTTTATAAATTTCCTAGGTAATGTTTGATGATATTTGGGTTTCTACAGATCAGAGAAGGTGAATGACAGCTAGTCAGAGTTGACATGATCTCGGATAAACTCAAAACTTCAATTAAAACGGATGTTAGAAATATATTTCTAATGTATATTCTAACCTATTTATCAGCATGAAATACTCCGCCTTAATTGACCAAACCAAATCAAAGTAAAGAAGTGCAAAAGCACTTCCAACACCGATTCTTAATCTCACATTTATACCTTGCGAAAAGATTCGGGATGAAGTGAGAAATGATACAATTTTATGTTTCAGTTCTTTCCCCATTGATTTTTAAAAATTCTTCGCGAAATTCGTTATATATCGAATTAAAGTCGGGCGTAATACGGTATATAAAAAATGGCCTTTGGATGGAGGGGAAAATATCCTTGAACGAATTTATTCAATAAGAAAAGCTTGCTTACATATGATACATAATACAATCTAAATATTTATCTACACGAATATAATCTGATGAAATAAATAATTTCCTTTGAAAACTGTTACGGCTTAAACACTTTTTTGTTGTAAATTACTTCCTACTAATACTAATTTTAAATTCAGAAGGAAAAAGCAATACAGATATTGAACGTGAAAAGCATATTTTAAATTACATTTTTTTAGTGTCTGAGGTAAACAAAAATGCGGAACACACGTCTGGCAAATCTATTGTCATTATAATGATATATGTGAGCACTTCACTTTTTTTTTAATTGCGTACGAGATTACAATCTGTTATTATTAAGGTCACAGGATAAGAATTCCCGATTATGCGGTAGCAACCTTGACTACTGCTTGAAATCGTATATCTTCCGCAGTAGGAAAGTAGAAAATGCGAGTTTGCCAACCACTCCCTTTAAAGTTATGATACATAAATAGATTTTTTTGTTAATTTTTAGAGGGATTTTTACGCTAAAAATCGTAAGTTAATTAGTTTCATTCATGAACATAAAAAAATAACACTATATTAAAAATTAGAGAACAGTTTAAAGAAAATGCTATCAAATGTTTATTTTCGTTAAGAATAGAAAGTTATCATAAAATATCTACAGCACTATAATTTAACCGGATTTTTCTCCCTAGATTTCATTATATAGTAGTTCAAGAAAGTTTCAAATATTAAAATTTGCTACCAAAAATTTCCATATTTTTTTACACAAAGTTACAGAGTTTGATATTCTTTGGTAGCATAAACTAAGTCCAAACTCCTAATAGAGCAAATTATCACTGCTTAAAAAGAACAACGGAAAGACTGAAAAGAAATCTTAAAAAGGTTTTTAAAACAAAATTTTTTATTAAATTAGAACTTGAACATAAACGCACTACTCATGCTTACAAATCAACCGCCGCTTATGGCAACGTAACTTAAAGTAATAGTCAAATTCAAATTTTAAGTTAAGTCAAAGCCACTTCAAAGTCGTGATTTAACGTGAAGTTCGCTCGAAATCTTTACCAGTGTAGCGCGTAACAATTTAAATGTCGGCAACTATAATGCAAAGTCGAAAATACAATCTTATCTGAGTTAGCAGAAACCTAGTAACGTGGCCCTGAGAGGCAGAAACATGCTCCGTTTTACAATCTGTGGGGGGGGGGAACTCAAATACACTGAAACCTGATTTGCATTCTGGTAGGGAAACGGAAAAGAGAAGTGACAGTAAAAACCTGAATCATAATAACTGGTCAGACTAACAAAATGGAACTTTACAAAGTATATCAGTTATTAAGTTAATAGCTTTTGGGATCCGAAACAAACTGAACCCGATAATTCTCATCCGCTTTACATTAATGAATTAACGTTAATCTCTACTTTTTGATCTACGGGCGAGTTGCGACGAAATGTTTGGCGATGAACTCTAAAAAATCGCCAAACTAAAATTAAAGCATAGCAAATATCTAGAAGCATATGCTTCTAGAGTGTGGTAACAGCTTTAGAAAAAAAGATTAATTCCTGTATACTTCGCAGAATTCAAAGAAGAATTTTACTAAGAGTTGTGCGTGGCTACAGAACAATTAGCTATGAAGCCTGTTTCGCAATTTCAGGATTTCCTCCGATTGACCTTCATGTTTTAAAGATACCATCACAAAAAGTTTAAAGATACCATCAGCAAATTTATGTTCGATACCAGGATCTTGTTTGAAGATCTTCCTCATCCTGCCAATCGTTTGCCAATTCACACTATCATTTATGACAATTCTGTTGATGCTAATTTCCCTGTTGTGTGTTATACAGATGGCAGTAAAATTAATAATCGAGTTAGATTAGTTTATGTCATTTTCCATCATGGTTCTGAACTGGAATACAAACTCTTTAGAATTCCCAATGAATGCAGTGTTTTCCAAGCCGAATTACTGTGCATTAGTGAGTTAATTAAGCGGATATCTAACAACTGTTCGCTAAGTGCTAAATTTCTTATTCACACTGATTCTCTTTCATCCTTATATTCTCTTAGGAATATCTTCTCATATAATAAATCAATTGTCACTTTTCATCCCCTTCTTAAAGACCTTAATAATAAAGGTGTTGATGTTATCTTTTCTCATGTACGTGGCCACATTGGTAATCTAGGAAATGAAAGGGCTGATTGGTTGGCAAAACAAGCTACACATTTTCAAGTAAATACTCCAATGATACTGCCCAAGTCATTTTTCAAGAACAAAAATAGAGATGATACAATACTCAAGTGGAATGAACTATACAGGAATTCTACTACTGCCTCTTTGACTAAACTATATTTTCCTTCCATTCCTCACAGACTGAACAATAAACACTTTTTCTGCAATTTTGAAGTTACTCAATTTATAAATGGACATTGTAAATTCAATTCATATCTGAAGAGATTTAGATTATCTAGTACAGACTTGTGTTCATGCAGTTTCAGGGGAGTGTAAAATATCGAACATTTGTTGTTCTATTGTTCAAAGCTCAAGGAAGGACGAAAAGAACTCATTTCTAGGTTAAACTCTGTGAATATTAGATTTCCTCCCCCTCTTCGCGTATTTGTCCAACATAAAATGGCTTTCTCTTTCTTCTGAAAATTTATCTCGTACGTGTCATCTGTGAATTTGTAAGTTTATTTTATTTTGTGTTGTGTTGTATTTTTTTTTTTTTACTTACCTCTGTAAGCCTATGTGGTGCACAAGGAATTTAAAATTTTCAATTAAAAAATAAAAAAGCACTAAAATTAAGCAACTTAAGAGGATAAAGTGTAAATAAAAAGAATATTGCCATTCCAGCGAAATAAATATTTTAATTAAAAAGTTATCTTCTTTCCCAACAATACAAGTTCTCATTCATGAAAAAGACCACTTTTAATTAGAAATACTATACCTTTTAATAAATAATGAGAGTAAGATTTTGAAAACAAGTTGCTATAAATTAGCATTTGCTGGTAATTTAGTGGAAATTAATTATAAAGGACGAATGGATATTGATGACATTTCATATGAGTTCATTTATCAGGATATTCAAAATTCCTGAAATCGCATTGTAGCATGAAAAAATAGTAAAACATACATTTAAAACTCTGTTTAAAAAAGTGCTTAGGTTTCGAAAAGACATTCATTTTCATACAGAAGGGTAGAGCGATTAGTCCAGAAGCACAGTAATCAAAACTTGTTAGTTCAACGGACATAATTATTTGAGACGACCTTGATAAATTATTTAACCATAGCGTTGCAAATTTCTGCGAAGTGAAGTGAAACATTGACAGTTTTCTGAAGCTATTATATCAAAGTTTATTGAAAGCAGTTTTAAAAACTGCTGGTTTGGAAAATATATTATCTATTAATTATTTTTTTTAGTTGAGTTTAGCATTTGGATATTCTATCAAGTTGATTTTAACTTCAGGAATATAAAAATGCAAATTTAAATTATATCATTTTGCGTTTATTTGCGTCTATTCAGTAATCTTGTTATCTTTAATAACACTCCTAGTTTTGCCAGCTTCCACCAAGAAGCAAATTAGTTTATTTACGAGTATAAGCGCAAGAGTTCTTGAGTTTGAGAGAAAACATTTGACAGCTACCGCTACCGCTGACCACTACTTGATTGCTACTTGATTGACTTCTTACTACTTGACTGACTTTTCGGCTTTAGCTTTGCAAGCCGTGTTTGTTTCACGGATATTTAGGCTCTGAGCCAAAGATTACTACTTGTGTTAATTTATATTTCAGATTTGACTGGAATATTTGTTTGGTATTTCCCGCACGCTCTAGCGTTACTTCAAGCTGTTGTTGATGTAACGTCAGGGGAATAAATAGGTTTATTTTAAACGTTCTTTTGAATAGTGGTAACTATACTTAGGAAGTAGAACAGGACGATAAGTCATCTCTCTGCCTTTACGGATGATATTTAAAGTAGTGTAGAATTGTACAAGTTAATTACACTTATCATGTACTACGAAACATTACGAAAATGCAAACATTACAAAAAGTTGCCCGAAAAAAGAAACATCTCCCATTGGACTTCGACAGTGCTTAAATTGCGCCAGAGCGCACCGGAGCCCGGCTCCGGTACTTCTCCATTTTTAAGATAAATTACAACTTTAGCCGGAGCGCACCGGAGCCCTAAATACGATGAGCTCCGGTGCTTCTTTTTATAAAACTGAACCACAATTTAAAGGGAAAAAGTTTAGAATTCCCAACGTTTTAGTTTAACAATAAGCAGACTTTGCAATACTCTATTTCCCTAGAAATACGAACTCATGAGTACATGACACATTCAAGTAAAGTCCCCTCACTCACATGCAGAAACTTTTCCCTTTAAGAAGGGCAATAAATTTGGGGAGTTTGTTTAGGAACGCGTAAATTTCTCGCCATGCCATCGTATCTAGTGCATTGTTATTGATGCTTACCGTTAGTTATCCTCGCAGGAAGGAAAATTTGTGTTCTTAAATGTGCGTTAAGTGACAGCGAGTACAATAAGCGTGAAATACTGAGATAAACTGCTCAAGCACGTCCTATACATCGTCTTCGCACAGTATCCACTAATGGGGGAGGGGGAAAGCGTAACCAGCAACTTTACATTCATCCTTACGAGTCAGATTCAGGACTCATTTTACACCTGACACACATCTGCTTGATGGCTATAATTATATCAGCAGAGAGCCGCGGTCAAAGAGAACGTTCTCTCACACCAAGATTTCCCTCATTTTTTGTTTCTAACCACTCATACCCTCATTCTGTTTCGCCATGGAATTTTCATCAGTTATACTTTAAGTATATTTAATTTTTGTGATGATAAAAGAACTCCTCCCCCTACGATCAGAGCTTAAATTAGGCCGGACCCCACCGGTATAGCCAGAACGCACCGGAACCCTGAATAAGAAGGTTTCGGCACTTCTTTTATGTAATTGAATAACAATTTCAGTAGAAATTTTATCTCGAAAATTTTATTTTAACAATAAAATTATATTAAAAATCGCTTATTAAATTTCAATTTATATCTTTACATTTCATTTAATTTTAATTAATTAATTACTTCAATCTTTAATTAAATATTTCAGTATATAATAATTAATTATATAATGATTATCAATTAAATTATAATTAATTAATTATCTAATGATTACCAATTGAATTATAATTAATTAATTATATAATAATTATTGATTAAATGGCAATTTATAAACATTAATTAAATAGCTATTAATTAATTTGATAATGATTAACTTTTTAATTTTAAAATTGTTAATGAGTTTAATAGTCATTTTATTTACTTATTTACTCTTGTTCCTCTTTGCTGACGGTCTTCCATAGGGCTCCGGCACTTCTAATCTTAGAAATTAAGCCCTGACTATAATCAAAGAATTAAACAGCTACTTTGACTAACATCTTCATGCATGTAAAAGGTAATTTTGGACTTACAGTTAGTCAATAAAGTCTGCGTACATCAAGAAAAGTAATATCAAATCCAAATTTTAAGGTGTGAAAAAGGTAGTTTCTTAAAGTGTTATTTTTTAAATATTTAGTTTCAATAAGGGACTTCTAAATTATTTAACTGTAATATTTTCATATGTAATAATTTATGCACACTAATATATAAAAGATAAGTGGTCAGAAATCAAAGCCAATAAAGTTTGCGTACAACGCGAAGGAGGCAGGGGATTTCTTATCTAACTTTTAAATTTCAAAATTGAAAATGCAAAGAAGGTTACACTTTCAAGGCCATTGACTTCCGAAGCAAATTTCACGTTGATTGGAAGTTGTTATTTCTACTTTCTTTGACGAAAATGACAACCAATAAAGAAATTCCTTTAGTTACGAGACAACTAATTATCAAATTGAGAGATGAAGGTAAAACTCTTCGTTATATTGGTAAAACCATTGGAAAACCATTTTCTAGTGTGCAAAGAGTTATTCAAAACTATCTTGACACTGGTAGTCTTGCTGTAAAATCAAGATGTGGGAGACCGAAGAAGCTAACGCAGAGAGAAGAAAGAAAAATTCTTTTACGAATTAAACAAAATCCTAAACTTTCTGCTGCAAGCATTGCGAAAGACATTCTTTAACTAGCAACAAGGAAATTTTTCCTGAAACTGTACGAAAAATGCTGCGAAAGGTCGATTATCATGGACGCAAACCTAGGTCTAAGCCATACATTTCAGAAACAAATAGAAAAGAATTGCTTTTGCCAAAACATATTTAAACTCTTCGCAGGACTTCTGGAACAATGTAATTTTGTCAGATGAAAGTAAATTTATAATATTTAAAGTTAATGGCCACCCTATTGTATGGAGAACACCACGAACAGAACTGAATCTGAGAAATTTAAATCCAACTGTCAAACATGGAGCTGGCGGTGTGATGATATGGGGATGTATGTCGTCGAAAGAAGTTGGAAATTTTCACATTATTGATAAAATCATGGATAAGTATGTTTATCTGGATATTCTGAAGAAAAATCTACGAGACAGTGCCCGAAATTTAAATAAACCTTTCTAATACCTTTATTTTCCAACAAGACAAGGACCCGAAACATATAGCTAAAATTGTGAAGGAATATCTCCTCTATCACACTCCAAGACATTTGCGTACTCCTCCACAGTCACCAAACCTCAATCCAATCGAACATTTGTGGGCAAAATTGGAGAAACGAATTCGAAAACACAATATGAGCTAATTAGTAAATTGCAGGAAGAATGTGCGAAATTTACGTCGGATGACATTGAAAAACTAGTTCAGTCAATGCCCAGACGTCTGCAAGCTATTTTGAAGAATAAAGGATATCCTACAAAGTATTTAAGTAATGTAAAAAACTTATATTTTGCTTTTTTTTTAAAGTGTACGCAGACTTATTGGAGGGAATTTCTGAGTTTTTTTGACAAAATATATTTTTGAAAAAATGTAAAAAGTATTACACTGATATTATTTACTTTTTATTTAAGCTTACCATTTTAGCTAATAAAAGAAAAAAAAATACAATGATTAAAATACATTTTTCTATGTTTTAAGTGTTTTTTTTTAATTTAAAATTTAGTCTGTATGCAGACTTTAGTGGCTAACTGTAACTATTTTCTTTCGGATCTCTTTTTTCGCTTCATTCCTTTCAGAAAGCACTTGAAACACTTTTTTAAGCCTGGTATACTTCACCACAACACTTCGAATCGCACTTCGCGCAATTTTGCCGGTCACTTTCACCTTATGGGCAATAAATTGATTCAACACTTTTTCTACAGCTAATATTATATTAATAACTATATTTTAATTAAACTGTATGGTATCTTCCTAACAATACTTCTAGTCATGGATACTTTCACTTGTGATAGGACAAACGCCAAAGCTATCAGATATGTTCTGATAGCATTTATTTCATTCTCATACTGCGGGCCAATTAAGATTCATATAGCATTCAGTCGCACTTTCATTTCCTTTAGATCTTAAATCATGGAAGTTCTGATTCGCTAGACAATTGAGATCTATCCTGAAGATTTATGAAATGAATGTTAACGAATTTCGAAGCCCAAAATACATTCAATTATTATACCTAAACAAGCTCCAAGTACATCATAAGAACGCTTAAGTAAAAACACCACAGAGTTGAGTTAACTACATTAGAAAATAAAATTATAATTTAACATTTTTATTTGTCAGACCATAATTGCTTATTATATAGCTTACAGGAAGTATATACAAAAAATGTGGAGGAATGGGAAAGCCACATATTTCTATTTCTAGTATCGAATTAACTTATAGCATCACGATTTCATTTTTTAAATCACAAATATTTGTAAAATGGGTGGCAAAAATTTAACGTGACTCCAAAAAGAAG
The DNA here is from genome assembly GCF_044657685.1 of Stegodyphus dumicola. Lineage (NCBI taxonomy): Eukaryota > Metazoa > Arthropoda > Arachnida > Araneae > Eresidae > Stegodyphus > Stegodyphus dumicola. The sequence continues at coordinate 47,485,302 of NC_140776.1, forward strand.
GAGAAGAAAAATATCTGTTTTTTAATCAATTTAATTACAAATTGAATTAATTATTCATTTGGTACTCTTTTGTTTTCAGCACGGATTCAGAAATGTATGTATATATATATATGCACGTGTGTATGTGTATGAACACATATATATACTTACATATGTATGTATACACGCATACATGAACACATACATCCATACATTTATGAATCCGGTCCCGATAACAAAAAAGTGTCATTCATCTTCATTACATTTCATTTTTCAGATATTAATTCTTTAGAAACAGTTAAAAAAAGGCTAAAAGAATAATACTTTTATCAGCAAATTGGCACTCACTGTTAAACCTTAAGATACCTGTAAACATTATCACGTAAGAATTTCTTGTCGCCAAACGTTTCGTCAGAAGTTGGCCATCTCTAACGTTAAATAATGAAGAATCACATATTTTCCTCGCACTCCGGAAAAACAGCGATAGCTAGAACTACGGAATTTTAAATTTCCACCCGAACGTCTGCACTTCAAAGCAGAATTTTGAATTTGTTTTTGATTTATGTCCGAATTTAATTATTTTTTCATAAATAAATTCAGATTTGAAAGTGAGTAGTGGCAACACTGTTCTAAATAAAACATTATCTCCAAGGCGGAGACTATCCCCCGACAAACCGGGTTATAGACCTTGCAATACCTGACTAAGCAGGTTTGGGGACTTAGTGATTTGTATTGTATATTTTCATCTTCAAATCATTATAGTTCCAAGTGTAAAATTACAGCATGCTCCAAATATTACAAGAAATATACGTTCTCAAACTGGAAATTATATTTTCGTGGTACTATACTGACTGAGTCCCCCCTACAACAGCTCAAGCTCGTGATAGTCTCTCGCTTTCTGTTAAAAAAACTCTTTTAGTCGGCGGCACTCGTCCATGGATTTGCCTTTTCGGCGTGATCACTCTTGTGCTCTTAAACATTTAAATAACGCCAGCGCCCTCTGGCAAAAATTTCAAATATAGTTAAAAACATATTTTAAATGCTAAATGCCTACTGTATCCTGATGACCAATGACCAATGGCGGTGATATTGTTGCCATTCGACGAAATGTAAGATATTGGTCTTTCAGTTTTTTAATCAACAAACTCCGCTAATTGGAAAAAAAAATGTTGCCACTGCTTGAAATAAAATACTTTTATCTTCCGCAGGCCAGCGTTTAGTACGTAAGATATTTAATTTTCAAATTTAATCTGTCTACTGTAGCATAACAAACTAAGGGACTTGCAAACAATAAACGTAATTCTTAAGAATATGTTCAGTACAATGAAAAACGAGAACTGTGTAAGCTTTATTTAAGATCAGTCATAGTCATTTAGCGTGCACACAATTATTGACTAGTCGTGCAGACGTATTTAAAGACACTGAGCTTACAGACTAGTCATGAAGACAACAAATATTTAAAGATGTGAAAGATATTTGGAGAAAAATATCACTAACTTGTCGTGGGAAACGACGTATATTTAACACACAATAATCAATCTACGCAACCAAATTCATCTCCGTTCACCACAATGTTTTTTGGCCGCAGGTGATGCCGGTACAAGTATGCCGTAACAACGTCAGAAACACACACGGATCAAAATTCCGCCCGGCCTTGCTATGTTCACGTGCAAGAACTTTTAACACAAATGTGAATGACAATTTTAAGCAAACAAAATCAGTAAAATAAATAACACAGGCAAACATAATTAAAGGTAACTGATCACAAAAAAACTCGAAAATTTCTGATAAAAATCTACCTTTTTTACGATTTCAAATTAATAAAATACAAATGTGGTTCATGCCTTAGCAAGACGAACAGTGAAACAAGTTTTGTTCTCATTATTTTCTATAAATTTTGATTTTCGATAGGCAGTACACTGAATCTGGAAATCAAACTTTCATAAACACAAAAGGTGTATACACATTTTTAGCATGATTTTGATAAAGATTTATTTTAAAGCAAATGTTTTGGAAAAAAAAATTCTGACCACAGCTTATTCCTTGAAATGAGAAATAAAGCATGTAAACAAGCTGTAGATTCAATGATATGTTTTTGCGCTTTCCGAAGAGAAATATTCCGATTTTATAGCTCAAAAACATGGCGGAATGTAAGGTATTAAAATGTATAAATGCAAAATAGGCAACATTATTAATGGGAAAGGGGGAAACAATCCATCATTACTTCTACATGGAAAGAAATTTTCAAAACAAATACTCGAAAAAGTTACGCACTGTTTTTCCTAATGTTTCTAAACTTAAATCTTTGGTAACAAGAGCAAACCTGCCAACGCAGAAATCAATTGCAATGTCTTTAAATACATTTATAGTAACAATAAATAAATAAATAAATAAAAAAAAAAAAAAAAAAAAAAAAAAAAAAAACAATATTCACCAACTTTGTCGAGGCATGTGGCTCAAAGCAAAAGCACCCAATATGAAAGTTATTTAGCAGGAGATAAATGGAAATATATTGTGACCCATGGCGAAACATCGGTTTATCTAAATGACTGCTTAAAAAAAAAAGAAAGATCTATTTATTATTGGAAACAAACAGAAAAAATGTACAAATCCGATTCCGTCAAAGTAAAGCAAATTTCAGTTAGGGCTTTATGATTGTCGGAGATTTCTATAACAATGGGAAATTAAAAATAAGAAGATTAGAAAGAAGTGTTAAAATATAGCGATGGATGGACTCTGGAAAGCAGCGGAAGAAAAATGATAATCAATACTCCTGAAAATTTTATGAAAAGCCCTTCTGTCATGGAATCATGATGCAGACTTATAGTCCATAAAAAAGGCTATCAAAACGAATATTCAAAAAATACTCTTTACATTTTAAACAATAATTAAACGGCTTCGTGTAAACATTGTTTGTACGTTTGCTAGTTTTCACACCTACTATTTTGAATCCGGTTCCGATAACAGAAGAGCACCAACAATTATTTTACAGAGTATACAGATGAAACATTTATAAAAATAAACTTTTAAAATAATTTCAGTTAATTTACTCTTTAACGGTGACAAAGAGGGGTGTTAATACCACCTACCCTTATTAAATTCTTACTGTCCAAAAAGGAAGATAAATTGAAAATCTCGCGTTTACTGGAAACACTTGCACTTGACCTCAAGACTGCATAAAAGTCGTTGCCTTGAAATTGCCAAATCAAATATTCTACAACATCTGACAATTCATCAGATTTGAGAGTAGTTCTTCGCTTGTTGGATGAGTTGCTGGAATTATACATGGATCTGAAAAGAAAACTGAGAATTCGTAGTACAGTTATAAACGTATTATTATGATTAAATATCCAAAACCGTTTTATTAGAAATTGAAGTTAAGACAATATTTTTTTTAGAATCCTTAGATTATAATTCTGGTTGATACTCCTCCTCGTTTGGTATTGGACACTCAAAAGCGGTTTCTGCAAGTTCGCCAGTATGTAAAACCAACGGCCCGTACCACCATTTTTCATCATGTTGGAAGGATTCAGCAGACCTCTACACAAGAGATGTGAAGGATTGCCCTTTCCGGTGTAAGATTCTAACCTGTGTACTTTTAAGTTAAAGTTGAAGAATCTTAAGAACTGATAAGCGAATAATCGCTTGGGTTCGTGAGATAGAGAACAAAGCGTAAGAAGAGTGAAATTACCCTTTATTATTCCAATAAAGTTTAACAGGTGACTCCTTGGAATTACAATAAAGCCTTCACTCGGGCTTGAACTCAGGAAACTTAGAACTAAATCTTAACTAAAAAGATATAGCCGAAGCTATCAAGATTCTAACAGAGTTGGCCCCTTAACGCTAACTAACGGCGAAGCTATCAAGGGCCTAAAGTACGATCGAGCGTAAAAATAGCTTAAGAGAGAGAGTAACCTGAAAAGACGAACGCATGCAAGTCAAAATCTCTGGCTCTCTAAAGAAGTCAGTAGAACTTCACAGTTAAATACTTCTCCTCGTTTGCATTCAAACGCGATTCTGAAAATACGTTCTGGCCGGAAGTTGTAAGCTGAAATTCAGGAAGATAGGAAAGTAATTTTAAACTAAAAATTAACTGTTAGAAAAATTAACATAATCCTTACACCCGAACAGCAAAAATCAAGTATCAGGATCTGTCAACCTTGTCATTTTCTGAATTCGATCACTCAAAGTCAAGGTAACTATTTTGGTTTCTCTTCATTTATTTCGGAAACCTCTACTATTCCTTGATTTAAATGATAAAGAATGATTTTCCCATGTTGCGTTTTTTTTTTTAAACTTTCTCCACAAATTAAGAAATCTTTGCTTGGCTACAGGAAAACTTATTTGATAATTCTTTCCAGTGGTTACGGAAAGGTAGTTCTACCGTATATCTCTATATATTTAAAGCTTTTTTAAATATCTTCATGGCCTAATCGTCCTCACATAAGCAAAAATCATCTTTCATACCAAGAGATGTTAGCCCCAAAAATTTCAATGTCTCATTTAAATTAGATTCGTTCACTAAGTAACAATGCTATGATTCGGTAATTGAGGACTTAAACTTGTTACCAAATACTCAAATTCAATATTTTGCAAAATACATTTTTCCTTCACCAAACGAATTTGTTCTCCCTTTAATATATCAAAAACAATTCACTACCAGTAAATGCATCTAATGGGGAAGAAATTTGAAATTACTGTCTGCCAATTCAACGTGCCCAGGAATCGATAGAATTTGAGATATCAAGTTTTGTCACAGACATATGATTTGCAATTTTAGGAAAAACAGAAAATTCTACATTTTATAAATACGTCTCACTTTCATTTGAAATCTCGGCATTTAGAATGTATTTCACCGGTTGATGTGCATCATTCGTCTCAGTAACAATTCCATTAAACCGCTTCAAATATATCCGCAACCTTTCAGCAGCATTTTCAGTTAAAATGTTCATACAAGATTCACTGTCGCAGATAGGCTTTAAACGTATTTTATTTCCTTTTGAAGTTTTATTATAGCAGTGTTTAACTTTACACATACTTTTCTTTCGCTCGGCAAAAGAGAGGAGCAGAAAATGTCTGGGATTTCTTTTCTGCTCCGGTAAATAGATAAATTTTTACTTCAATTTACTGAAATAATCTATTATTTGTCGATAATCGATTTCATGTTGAAGGGAATTGTATGGCTTGTTTAAGTTTCACTATCCAATTTTTGTAAACTTACATTTATCAATACAGCATCCGACAAATTATTTTAATTATACTCGAGCACTTTTCACGCTGTTACATTTTTATTGATACAATCCATGAAACTGCTCGACTCTTTAGCTGATTAATCAACTTTTTTCGTAATTAAAATTTGCATAAATATGGAAATCAATTAACCCGCGAGCGCTCACATGAGTTACACGAGCGCGCGCACTGGGTCCAAAAGACCCGATTCGTATTTTTTGAAAAAAAAAAAAAAAAAATTCAAATCTTCAGAATAAGTGTTACAGCTATGCCAATAATAAATTTTATGTTCAAACTAAAAAAAAAAAAAAAAAAAAAAAAAAATTAAAAAAATAAATAAATAAATAAATAAAATTAAATTAAATTTAAAAAAATTTACATTAAAATTTTTAATTTCTCTAAATGCTTTTATGAAATAAAATTTCTTAAAGGTATAGAAAATCTATTATATATTAACACAGGGGGAACATACTGTATCTGTGTGTTGATTTTTTATTAGCTCTGTTTTTTACTCTGTATCGGTTCTATATTAGCAGAGCACAATAGACATCGAGAAAAAATGCAACAACAAATGACTTTGATAAAAGCACTTTGATCAAAATTTTATGTGTTCCCCAAATAAATATTTTTCACATTTGGGGCAGCGTGTTTTCGGTTTTGTGTGCTTTTTCGCTGGGCTGACTCTGCAATTTTTTTTAATTGTTTCCGATATTTTTTCCTATAAAGCAATTTATGTCATTATCTCTCTCGCTTCCAAAATCTATATCAGTTTCTGACAATCAGTATTATATGAACTAAAAATTCACGATCACTTCCATCCTCATTTTTTTCAATACATTCCTTCTTCGCCAGTTGATGCATGTAATAACGTTTGCAACATTTCTTCCTTTGTAAGATAAATTACGCGACATGTTTTCCACTTTCTATACTATCACAAATCAACTATGTTATAGTAATACGAATAGGCGCGCTGGGTTTAAGGCCCAATCCGAACAAAATCAAGACTCCGAATCAAAGCCCCAGTAAAACAAGTTCGGAAACATAAAGACATGACCTTTCAAGCACTACTACACTCGACACTTTCAAGCACTCAACAATTTGCGTAAAATAGGCGTGCTTTGAGAAGGTTTGTTTAACCGCGCGGGTTATTTGGATCCAGTGCGTGCGCTCGCGGGTTAAAAGACGTTTTATGTTCATATTTATGAACAAGTTCTTGAAAAAATGAATCAAAATCATCGGATTCTAAATTCTTAGCTTCTCCTTTCAAAGCACATTTTATTTATTTCTATGACTCATCTAGTTGCTCGTTATTAATTATCAAATTTGTTAATGGAGCTATAAAATTCGCAAAATTACTACAATACAAACCGCTAAAAGAGGGAAGCGGAAATTCCCGTTTGTTCAGTTGTCGTAGAATTACTGTTTACATAAGCACCACAATGTGTTTTAAATGAAGTTAATATAAATTTCAGGCTTATCTCAAGAGCTTCAAACGCTTTCACTAGCGACTTCGATATCCTCAAGAACTTGAATGTCCGGTATACTTCTTAACAGAGCCTGAGTTGAAGGTTTACGATCTTTTTTAGCTTCACTTCCAGTTGACTAACGTTGTGCCTTTTGCTTCGCACTGCACAAATTGTTCTAATTTTGTTATGGTAATTTTTACGACGCCTTTACTTTAGTTCTTTATGTTTAATTTTCAAGTAGGCTATGTAAAATAGAGGAGTAAGCATCTGCAAATATGATTTCGGTGGACAGAGTAGAATTGTTTACAGTAGACAGATCAGCATTTTAATTATGAAATATCTAATTAGAAATATAATTTAACAAACATTCTCTATTCGTAAAATGCAAATTTAAATGAAATTCAATTCAAACAAATTATTATTGTTGCGAACTAATCTACAATATCATTTAAATTCTGAGAGCATTAGTAAATCAAGTGCAAGTATCAAAATCCATGAATAAATATAAAATTAAAATTCCAAAAATTATTTAATCCTAAAAGAAATTTATTTATAAAAACGCATAAGTGATTGATTGTTAAGCAGGTACGAGACAGACGTATCAAGGGAAGTTGCCTCCAAACCTAACTCTTCAATCATTTAATTCGTGTTTCGTCATTCATGAAGACAAGGGTAAAAATCAAAACCAAAAGTAATACCAAATATGGTGAATAACTAAAAAGAAATTTAAACAAGTGGAATTTTGAGAAATTAGCAACTAAAAGAGTAGAATTAAAATTAATAAATAAGAGTAGAAAACCAAAGTAATTTAGAAACTCTTTCCTACAGAAACTTCCCTGGCACATAAATATATAGAAATATATTTTTATGCAATTACAATAGCTGGACTCATTAAAATCATTACATATTTTTTCTTTTTTATTTAACCACTTTAGGGGACTAGCTGCGCAAGGGGCTAGTGTATCAAAAAGTAAAAATCGCTACAGTAGTTAATCTGATTACTACACAACTTAATCTGATCACGTTTGTCAATGACTATTTTGGTAACATTACGCGATGTTAAAAATATCCTTCAATGTATCAATGGAGTTTATCCGGTTTAATATCACTAGGATCACGTAAATATTTACATCCACAGCATTTTAATTAGAAAAAAAGTCATTAATAATGGGTTGTTTACAAAACAGTTCATTTTTTTAATCATTCATAATGTTTCAGGAAATTATTTCTCCGATGTTGTACCACTAATTTTAATTCTTATAGGGCAATCCTCATCTCAGTATTAGTAAGAAATTTGCAGATTTTCGTCATCACTTTGTTTAGAAAGTTTATCATATGATTGCTTGGATTTATTTCCGAAAGCGACAGGCAGATATCTTCTTCTGTCAATGAATGTGCAGCCAGAGGTTTTCATCAATAACCATCCAAGCATTAAATTCCTCACAATTCATGTTTAGTTGGAGAGGTTTTTAATTCTTAATCTTCTTTCATCACTTATCAAAAGGCTGGCGTGCTAAAAACTGTTTATTGCCCATTTTGATTCGCGGTTTCAAGACTTTAATGCAGCCTTAAATGAAAATAAAGGATGCTTGGCGACTTAATCCTTTACTTAACGACATAGATCTATCATTTGGCGATCTCTTTGCTCTATTTCAACCTTATTTGGCAACATTATTTCAGTTTAAGAGACACATCCTATAATATTTTGATAGCATTAACTAACATGGTAATCATAATAAACGATGTATTTTCTATTTTTATATACAAATGGAAGGGGCATCGGCAATTTGATAACAGTAGTCCAATGATAACACTAACCGCGATCACATGTGACGCCCACTGCATTAAACTAACTAAAGCACACTGTTCTGCACTTTTTCTTAATTCTCACGTCTGGCTCTTCCATTCGTTCTCCTTGATAAGTAATTTTGGTTGCAGACTTTAAAAAATTTTGAGGAAGTTCTTACAGATTCCTAAAAGTTGCCAAAAATATTGCATTTTAAAGATAAAACTTTGATGGTGAAGTAACTTTTAAGTACATCGTCGAAATTTAAAGAGAATTGAATGAAATAATCCTTTTAATATATGGATGATAGGGAATTTAAAGATATTTTTATTTGAAGTAATGTTCTAGTCACTAAAATTAAAAACATAAAATAACGATCGAAATTAAAAATATAGCTTATGAAAACTGATAATTAGTTTTTAAATACCACCTTATCAAATTATTTTTAGTTTAGAAAAAGACTAACAGATATGGTTTTAGACTAAAAAAAATTCAGCATCATTTCCAGATTTTTCCAAATAGCTAATTTTAAGATAACTAGTCTTAGATTTATAAAGATCTTTATTTCAAATCTATTAAAATTCCTTTGTGAAGTAATTTTTTTATTTTATAAGCTTTCTGTAAAGATTACACTAAGAAACTTGGCATATTAAGAAGGTATTTTATAACTTCATTATTTAATGCACAGTTCTTCTAATAAATGAACTCACTTAAAAAGTGTTTTTTCATAAATCTGACCACAATTTAAATAACATGAAGACATAAGTAGCTATGAACAGTGAATACAGTCGAAAATCTTTAATCCGGATTCGTCGGGACTTCGGCGATTCCGAATTATCGGTTTTTCCGGATTATAGATCATCAGTTTAAATCTGGTAAGATGGCATTCAGAAATTATAAAATTAAAAATATGAAATCGTAATTTACGAAATAAAGAGCAATTATGATCTAAAGGGTATCAAAATTTACAAAAAAAAAGGGCTTTATATTTATTTGTTTACTTTATTAAACATTTCTTTCAACGGGTGCATGCGTAAAACATACATTACGCACAGTCGAAATTAGAAAGTTGCAACTAGAAAGATTAAGGAACAAAGCAACCTGCAACATTAACTGAAATAGATAATTAGATAATTTTTGCTTAGCTTATACCGTCCGTTATACATTAAACGCGCATGCGTAAAGGTATTATGCATATGCGTTAACACATGCACAGAAAGTTTGTAGCTTTGAGGTTCGGATTATAGATCATTCCGGATTATGGACGTCCGAATTAAAGACTTTTGACTGTATCTAGCATATTGTTTAAAATAAAAGAACAACAAACTGCTCCGTAACATTATAGAATCTAACCTACTTTGAAAACAAAATTATCATTTATATTATTCTATACTTAAAATATTTTATTTTCTCTTTTTAGGAAAGTGTGAACACAATGAATCTTGAATCTAAAGTTCTGACTTCCATATTTAGCTTGATGCTATTACTTAATATGTTACATGCATCTAAAGATTCAACAACTACAGACAAAGCAAAACTTTACTTATGTCTCAATAGTTGTGCAATGTGTGTTGAACACTGGGAACCAGGTCTTTATAATGGACCAAGATGTGCTAAAATGTGCATGAAACATAAAGGACAAAAAATTGTAGATCCAGATTGTGTCAAATTAAAAATGTTCAACTATGAACCAGAAGTTTTGAAAGAACATCGGAAGTTCATTCGTCAGCAAAATACAAATGATAGTGGAGATGAATGAAAGAAGAATTAATTATAACTATGAATAAGTAAAAGCTATGTGCAATAGTACTTGTTCGCCCTTCCTTTTAATCTAAGAGGAATGTGGTTAAAATGATTTAAACTGTGCCATGGATTACTAAGATACATAACTTAAACTAAGTTCAATGACAATGTTTTTTTTTTCAGTTATTTGTCAAAGAAAATCTTGCAAGAAAGAAATGTGAAAGAAAATGGATGGGCATTACCTAATTTCATAGCATTTTTCTCTCCCTTTAATGCAATGATAATGCCAAGAAAACCTGTGAAAACTACTATCAAAGTACCTAACACAAAATCACATAATAGTTTTTTCAACATGTTAATACAGTGATGGTGCCAAAATATCCAAGATAATATGTCAATTCTGAATACTTACAAGGAAAACTATTTTCAAGTAGCTAACTAAAAATTAGAAAAAATCAGCAATTGTATTCCATAATAATAATTACAAAATATAATAAGTACTTATGTTTTATGTAAATAATTATATATCAGTTTCTTGTTTAAAAAAACAGTAAACTTATATATAACATCAGGTAAAAAGTAGCTAAAGCATATTAAGAAAAATTAACAGCAAGAATGTTTTAAGCATTTAATGTAAAAAATTTATAAAAATCTGTGATTGACTGAAGGCAATTTCAAAAATTTTTTTTCTAGTCTACTACAGAATGTAAACAGATCAGAATTATATCTGTATATGGATTATAAATCCCATTATTCCAGAAAATAACTTCTGTAATACTTAAAAAAGATTCCCCCCCCCCCCAATAGGAAAGGACACTATCCAAGAGTTCAAAAGAATGTTCTAAAGAAGAAATCTGTTAGTTTTTTTGAGTAAAAGTATTGCTATATATTTCACCAACAAATTCATATTTTCAATCTTCTTTCATCATCTTTATTAAGTCTTCCTTGGTTGCAGTGTACAAATGTAGAATATGCTTATACAATATTTGCATATGCAAGAAAATTTTTGGCAAAAATATTTATGTTAAATATTTTGTATTAATTTTATTTATGAAAAGCTTTTAAAATTCAGAATAATGGCTCTACCATTAACTAACATTTACAATGTAAATATAAGTGAAATGAATGTGTATATGTTAACTATTCTTTTCTTTCAATGTTATTTGAATAAATATGCACATTATTTTCAATGTATTTTTTCTTCTCCCCCCCCAAAAAAAAAGAATTTTATATTTGAAATGAAGTAAATATTCATGACCTTGAAGTGCTGAACAACACTGTCCACTCAAATACTTTTCATAAGTAAATCTAACATGCTAAAGAAATTTCTATGAAAACTGCTTTTTATGAAAATGTCTGCATACACACACATACTGCTTATATTTTTCATAAGTAAATAGAAGCCCTGATTAATACAATTAAAATAAAAAATAGACAAAAAGCAAAAGTTTTAATAATGATTACATTTATACACTAAATTTATTTCTATTATTAATGACACAGGAAACAAAAATGCCAATGCATATTATGTACTATTACATTTATATGCAAATAATAAAACACTTTCACAATGTGAAATATTTGTAAACTTGTAACAGTTCTACATCGTGCGTTTTACATTCATAGTGCAAAAGAATGAATATACTTAGCAACATGATTAATATTCAAGCCATTCTATTCAAAGTTTCACAGCATTTTAACACTATTCATATTCACTTTTATAAATTCAAACAAAAACTTTGTTTCAACATATCAAATATCAATTGTGATTTTTCATCCCTATATCAGTGATCATACAAAACAAACTCAGGTGTATCATATGATACACGACAACAGAGAGATTAAATGCAAAACTTGATATGAGAAAGGAGATTAAAAAAATAAACATGATTATATAACTACTGAAATAAAAATTATTCTTGCCATGTAATTTTATATTTCATCATCTCACAATAAAGGGGTCAGGTCTCTTTTGCTTTTCTTGAAGTAATTAAACATAATACATTTTCTGTATAATAAACCTTTTAAGTAATTATAAAGGAAAGTTTGAATAAAACACATATAACTGAATTAAAAAGAAAGATGCAATCCTTTTGAACAGTACTGAAAAACTTTTTAATTAATAATTTCCTTTCAAAGAACTAAATGTAGAGATCCACAACAGCTTTCCACTCAATAAATATTAGGTTCTCCTAAATAACAGGTACTTGTAGTTGAAAACTGAATTGCAACAAGATATTCCAATCTGATCTGGTTCTTTGCAAGAAGATTTCACCATTAAAAGAATCAGCAAATGCCAAACATTCACCAAACCTGTTCATACTCACACCAAGACACATAATTTCATTACAGAGCTCTATTTATTAATAAATGCAAAAAATTCATAAAACTTTTAAAAAGAAAAATTTAGTGCTATTTTCATTGTTAATTTCAATACATTTCCTCAAAATGTATTCTTTCAAAATGAAATTACAAAAATATAAAGCTGACCTTTGTTATATAACAAGCAGCATCATACAATTAAATTATCAAAATCAAAATATAATTGAAAAATATTATTCACTCAGCTCCTGATAAAAAACACTCTTAATTTTCTACATTCATATATTTAGCACAGTATTTGTATATCAATATTACTCTTCAGAATGAATAATTGCACATGATAGCTATAACATGTAGCTTTACATAATTTAAAAGCCGATCTAAAAAGATCACTATTAATGAAATAGTAACAATATCATGACAGAAAAACACATAATGACATACCAAATAATTCAGAGGATCCCACAGAGTTTCACATTAAGCAAAATAATATCACCCTATACATCACATACACTGTATATTATTTATGTATTATCTTTTTACAAATTCTTGCAATTCTGAATCTTGATTCAAAGATTATCAAATTTTATAACTATTTCCATTTGCTTACAGCATATACAAAAAGAATTGCCCTTTTACAAAAATTATATAAATTAAACCATTCCTAAATGTTCCAGCTAGTGTATTAGGTATTTCTCCCACTTCCCTAGCGTGCCTTCGTTGTGTAACGGTAGCACACTGGGCCGGTATTCCAGAGGTCCGTGGTTTGATTCCCGGTGAAGGCGTTTGATATTTTTCATCTTGTCTGCTTTAAAAAAAAAAAAAAAAAAAAAAAAAAAAAAAAAAAAAAAAAAAAAACTAATGTCTCTACAAGTGATTGATATCGTATACATAATTGGTAATTGAAATCACAAGGAATGAATTTTAAGAAATAGATTATTATTTGTGACACTCCACCACCTTTTATATCAAAGTTAAAAAATCAAATAATGCATAAAAAGGTTAATTCTGTTTCCTGATTTCCATTATTTCTCTCTCATTCTAGAGTTTAATGACAATAATAAACTTCAATAAGTTACCAATATTAAAGTCTGGCATAGAAAGCAATGCTGATATCATGAAAAAATATCTTATTAAAAATATTAAGTTCAACTGAAGATGATTTTTTACTTTGAATTTTTCACATTTTTTCATAAATTTGATAGATACTTGGTTAATTGATTCATTATGGTATAGTTACTCAGAGCTGCCTCAGGTGAGAGAATTTCTTTAATAAAGAAACTGGCCCACACTTGCATCAGTCATGAAGACAACCATGGAAACACAATATGCTCAATTCATTAAACTAAGGGGAATTAACTGCCATTGTTCCTGGTTGTATTCATTTGGATAATGGAAAAGTAAAATTTGGCAGAAAATTTTTCATAAGATGAATGAAATTCTCAAAAATCAATAAAATAACACATATGCAATAACTGCTTTCAGAAGTACAAAAATTTTATAGATGATAAATCTTAATATATACAAAGAAATGCATAAGAATTAATAATATAATATTTTACATGTTTTGCATAAAATATACATATTATACTGATGAAAAAGACATTCACGTTTGGTAACTACAATCAAATAATAATTTATCTGGAATATTGAAAGTCTGAAAGAAGTCACATCTGCTGTTTTATAGGATTTTGGAACATAAGTCTGAATTATAAGAAATGATTACTTCACATTTCATGACTAAATATTAAAATGAATCCTTCATTAATAATCCTATACCTCTGTTTTGATAAATAAAATATTTACTTTGTATTACAATACATATCAAAATAAGCTGATAAAGAATCACAAATAGAGGAATTTCTGTATTTTCATTAACAAAGAATTCTTATCAATGAATATGACTACATTACTTTATCATAATGCAGTTCCTATAATGTAGAACATTATAATTCCCCTAGCATATATCATAATTTTGAAGCAAAATTGACATGTTTCATAATCCAATTTGAACAACTGATATTAAAAATCATTATCATTATAATTCATTTACTACAGCTTGCCAAAGGTTCATCTGAAGTTTCTTTTTTCAAATGGAGCGATTTTAATTTGAGAGATTCCTTCAGAGACTGAATTCTTTTCTGCAGATCATCCACACTCCAATTCTAAAATCAGTATAAAATAATTAGCTTCATAATTTTTTAATAAATGACAAAAGATTTCTAATGCAGTGTAATATAAAGAAAACTTTTAAAATATTCTACAATAGACAAAATTACAAATAATTTTTTAAAAAAATGTATACAAAAGGCTCGTTTAAGGAGGTTTAAGGAGCCAATGTTTAAAGCTGTGAAGTCCTCTTATGAGGCTCATTAACATTAATAAAAATACTTAAATATATATTACTTCAATAAAAATTAGATTTTTCAAACTGTAAAACTATTACTCCACTGTCATTCAAGATTCTCCTTCATGAATGATTTTTAGGTAGAATTTAATAATTTTTTACTTTGTCAATAAAATATAAAAAATCTTTGATATCAGTGCACAAAGAATCAGGAAAACAATAGGACTTGGAAAAGCTTCAAAGCTCACATTTTTATTTACCTCAATAAACATTGTGGCATTTAATGCATAAAAAAAAATCACAATCCATGAAATAAATTTTTAATTAATTATTAGAATTGCATATGTGAATAAAAATTAAAACATAATGTCATGAATAGGATATATACAGACTAGAATCTAAAGCTAATTTTTTTCTATTTTTATATCACTACAGATTTTTTAAAATAATTTTCAATGTTAATTATCAAAAACGTTTAAGTATATATTTAATGCATTGTAAATTAGGCTTCCAGCATTACAAATATGTTATTGCTATAAATATACTTCAATGTTGTGCAAATTTCTGTGGGACAGAACTTAATATTGACAATTCTAAACAAAAAACACTCCTCACACATTTTTTAACCATAAAATATATGGCCCTGAAGGAATCACATGATAAAATAGTTGGTACTGAAGGAATACAAGAAGCAATAGTTATTGATTGTTGTTTAACTGGTTACAACAAAGTATGTAAGGCTGGGATGCCTCTGTGGAAAACTTTATATCAGAAACTGGCTTGTAATCAGGTTCATTCATCAGAAGGGGGGACCCTATGAAAACACTACATAGCAAACCTGTTTACACAAAATTTAACCTCGGTTGAATTCCAGTATCCAGATCATTATACATTCAGCCACCTGATACATTTAAAAATGCTTCTCAGCAAAGATTAAACTGCAAATCAATGGAATGCTCTTATTTAGCGCCATATGCAAATGCGCCTATTAACACTAGAACTATGGAAAACCGTATCTTCATTTTAATTGGACATATTTTTTTAAAATCCTTTATTACTTCTTTGATATTTTTTGACTTTTTCTATAAACTTATGAATATTACATGACATTTTTTTTGTTCATTTTAAGTAATTATTTCCATTAATATTATTGTTTATACCTAGAATTATGGCTATCGGTCATTTTGACTGCATCCAGAAAATTATAGATTTCTTAATATTTTATGAGCTTTTTTAGATATTTCCAGTATGCTGATAGGTAAACAAGTGTACTTTTTGAAAGGAAGATTGCATATTTCACAGAAGTGAGTGGAGGAGGGGGAATAAAAACACCTGTTTGGAAATTTTGTGTGCATTTCACTTGTGTTACAAAGTTTATTTTTCAGTAGACACAAATGTACTTTACTTCATTTGGATAGTTTTTGTTGTTCTGACCTGTTTATCATGCCCCGTTGAAGTGTTGGTAGAAAATATCTAATGAAGGAAGGGAAGCTGAAAGTTTTTCTTATGATAATTTTGTTTCAGAAACTGAACCTGATCAAAAATTTCATTCTGAAAGTATATCCAGTTTATCCAACAATGACTGGATTGTTTCTACTGAAACCAGTGAATCCGATTCATCTGATGGAGAACCTGGTCATGAAACAGAAAAGGAAAGCAAAAATTTAGATCAAGATCTCAAAGACAGCAAACTGATCCATTTGCCCTTGTTTTGTATATCTAGAATGCTTTTATAGAAAGCTGCTTAAACATTGTAAACCGGGTAAAAATATAAACACGGGATAAACAATTATTTCCCATGAAGACCGATGCCATTTTACTCAGTATAAAAAGCCAGATGAATTCGGCATTAAATTTTGGCTTGCTACTGATGTGCAGTCAAAATATGTATTTAAGGCATTTCCCTATTTGGAAAAAGACGAAACAAGACCAGATGGTGAAAGAGTTGATGAACATGAAGCTTTCTGATTGATGGAGCCACTGAAATTAGTAAAAGAAATGAGAAATTCAGGGACAAGCTGCATTGACACAATGAATCGTTCAACAAGTGAAGTACTTTATTCTTTCAAAAATAAGAGGGATGAGCTCTGTTCATTGCTAAGTATAGACGGAGGGGAAAAAAAAAGAACATCCTACTCCTAACTACCATGCACCCAACATTGGATGGAAATTGCATCTGGTGTAAAAAATAAACAGACAGTTGTGAATTTTGACATCTACGAAACATGGAGCTGATGCTTTGGACCCGATAGCCAGAAAATACTCAGTGAAGTCCTCATCCAGCTGTTGGCCAATTCAAGGTTTTTAAAAAAATATTCTTGATTCGACCATGATAAATACATGGATAATTTACAAGGAAACAACTGAATACAAGAATATGACAACTGAATACAAGAATATAACAACTGAATACAAGAATATAAGTGCTTTGTGATTTTATTATATTTACAAGGAAACAATTATATTTACAAGGAAACAACTGAATACAAGAATATAACAACTGAATACAAGAATATAAGTGCTTTGTGATTTTATTTTGAATATGGCTGAAGAGCATAAAAAGATTTACATTTCATCCAAAATTTACAAACTTTCTGTATCTAACAAGAAGATAATTGATACTTGCATCATCCCTTCTCATAAGCATAAACAATGCTAAATAAATGCATGGGGAGGCAACAAAACTTGAAATACGTATGAAAACTGTAAAAAATATGTTTGTGAAACTTGTACAGGTAAAATTAAAAAATTAGTAATCTGCATGCACTACAAAACCCAGTAATGTAAGTACTAATATGTGTAATTTTTAATATATTATTTCATATTAAAAATTTTTATGAGGCAGTTTATTAAATGATAAGAAGTTTAAAAACACCTAGAGTGATTTTTTTCACTTTGTTATATTAAATTATCCTTCAATTAATATATTTACTCGCTTTGCTTTATTTTGCTCTTTGCTACATTGAATTACCTTTTGGTTGCCCATATTTAGTCAGTTTACTTTATTTACTTATTAAATAAGCAAAATGTATCTCTATAAACATTAACTTTACATAATATAAACAAAAGGCGAGCCTTTTCTTCTATTTGGAACAAGCAGTCAAAATGACCGCTGATCATAGTTATAGGTACATGGAAAATGGCGTAAAGCTACTCTTCCGAGGCTTCAGTCTCCAGATGGGGTGTTTTTCGTTTACATTCAGAAGCTCCTTTGACAGCACTTTGATAATATTTTCACACACACAACAGTTCCATACAAATTGAAAAACGGGACATTTCCGCATAAAAGAAAAATTCATTGTGTGATGGATAATAGCAATTTGTATAGTTTAGTGACATTTATGCAAAAATCACATCTTGGTTATTTTTCAATAACTAACAACAGCAATTTTGATTATGAATTTGTTTTATAAAATTCTAAGCTGTTGAGCTACAAAAATATAGATTTTAGCAAAAATGTTATGCTTAAAGAATGAAAAATACCTTATGGTACCTACACATCTTTCAATACTCTTCATACAGTATTCGCTACTTTTATTTTATATTCCACATGTCAAAATGTTTTAAGTACTTCTTTCTGTCATCTACATATTATTGTGACATGTATTTTTTAAAAATTTTTAGAGGAGCGGCTTTATAGTTGCTCACTTTAAACTTATCATTTTATTTTTATACAACTTAAAAATAATCACTTTGGGTTTGCACATTTAATTAAAAAATAAAATTACCATCAAATGCTGCAAGCCTTCTCAAAATTAATAAATATACACACAAATATGCCAATAAGTTAACTTTTCCTTGATTTGTAACCACACATTTGTGTAAAATTATGTACAGATTCACACAAATGTATGGAACAGAAGATGGATACATTTGCGAATTCGGCGGAATTAACATGTGCAGTCAAGATAATGTGACTATGTGAATGTGCCACATCATCAAGACAGCTTATTAAAAATTTGAAAACATAAATTGAAATGTGTAATTGGAGGTGAAAACTTTTGTGTATCCTGCCAAGGGAGGTCTGATCTTGAATGGTCCTCTTATTCTGAATGGTTTCCAGATTGTTAAATGTTTCCCATGCAAGTCTTAGTTATTATTAGTTAGTCTAGTTATTATTAGTTAGTCTTAGTTATTATTAGTTAGTTTTAGTTATTATTAGTTAGTTAGTCTTAATTAGTTAAGGCTTTGTTATTATTTATCATATTATCAGAGAATTATTAAACTATATAAAATCGCTAAAAGAGATATTAAGTGCTCTGCCAAAATATATTTACTAGAAGATTTGAATTTGATGATGAATGTATCCTAAAACATGTTTTAAGTCAAAAGTTTGAAACTTGATGGCTAAATGTAAATATAAAATTATGCATGCTAAAATATTTGTAATTAGGCACATAAGTCAGATTAGGTTTTTATTAAATAAAGTAAGGCATGCAAGGGCTATCTGCCTAAAGGAAGAGATGCCATTGTGGAGGAATTTCAAAGAAAAACCGACCTTTGAGTGGGTATTAAAAATAATGCATGTAATTTTCATTCAAATTATATTTATACATATTTCTTATGTAAAAATTTCGGGTATATGCTAAATTATTGTAAATTACTTTACATCGAAAATATAGTGAATGCACAGAAATTAAAGATTTGCACATGCCACAAATGAAAAATATGAAATATGTATGGTATTTATGCATATGCTTGTACAAAGCATGTATCTGCCTTTAACAAAATACGTAAATATTTATTAAATTATTTATATTTGTTTATATATTATTTGAAATGAAGGATTTATTCATTCATAAACACCTGTGAAAGTTACTGTGAAAAAATCTAAATATTAAATGTATCTAAATTTATAAGGATTATAAATAATATCTAAATATATAATAACATAAGCATTGAATTGTAAACATAAATTGAAATCCTGTTGACAACTATTTAAGCAAGGATTGTTCGTAATGGAAAGCAATCTGTTACTTAAGAAACTTAAGAAAGTTTTAAGAAAGAGTTTTAGAATATGTATTGTTGAAATTAAGGGTAAAAAAATCTGATAAGTATAATTAAAAGAATTATTCCCCTTACATTTTATAATAACTCAGTAACAAGTTTTAAACAATATTTTTTAAAAAAAGTCTTTTTATTCCCTTTCAGAAATATTCAGAGAAAGTTAAGTACAGTCAAAAGTCATTAATTCGGACACCCATAATCGGGAATGGATCGTTAATTCGGACCTCAAAGCTAAAAACTTTCTGCCCATGCGCCGCATTGACACATGCGCATAGGCGTTTACGCGTGCGCGTAAGACCTTTATGACTGCGCATATGCATGTGCGCAAGTGCAGAATATGTTTTAGCGTGCACGTTTAATGTATAACTGACGGTATAAGCTAAAATTATCTAATTATCTATTTCAGTTAATGTTGACGATTGCATTGTTCCTTAATCTTCGAATTGGATGCGGCTTATTATTTTTTGCAGACTGTAAGAGCAATTTTATAAAAGTAAACTTGAACTTTCGATTATGTCAAATAGAATTTCCGATGCTGGAGCTCCTAAACCATGTACATCAAACAAAAAGTGGAATTGCTGCAAAAAATGGATAATGACATGAAGAAGGTGACAGAGAGGTTAGTGAAAATGAAAAAATTTCGATTGACAAGTTAGTCGGTATTCTCGGCACAGCAATTACGGGACTTGAACAGCGGAACTTTGTAACTGAACAAGAAATTATGTCTTTTTATAGAATTAAAGAGAAAGTATTATCACATAAAATGAAGCAACTTAAACAACTTAAATTGAAAGAAATGTTTAATAAAGTAAACAAATAAATATTAAGCTTTTTTTTTGTAAATTTTGATACCCTTTAGATCATAATTGTTCTTTATTTCATAAATTACGGTTTCATATTTTTAATTTTAGAATTTCTGCATGCCATCTTACGAGATTTAAACTGATGATCTATAATATGGAAAAATCGATAATCCGGGATCGCAGAAGTCCTGACGAGTCCGGATTAATGACTTTTGACTGAACTATTTAATGTATTTCCCTATTAAAATAAAAGGTACTCTAATTTGAAATGAACTGAATAGAGCATTAATTATAAATAGACTTAAACTTTTTGATTTAAAAGATGCCTCAGTTAAAAATTCATGTCATATTTGAGAAAGTATTTTACGATAATTTCTATAAATAGAAAGAAATAATGCATAATTTTAAATAATAATACAATAAACTTTGATCTTAATTTTTGTAATCCTTAACCGAATAAAATTGAATTACCTTAAAATTTTTTTTCTAATGTAATTAACGAAAACTTGTGAAAATATTTCATTCAAATTAAACTGCTCTGAGCACTGTTCTGTAAAAAGTATAGCATTTAATTCCATTCAGAATGAAATGTTGTTTAAAAATCTATTCTTTTCATATAGTTAGAACTTTGAAATATTATAGAAAAAGAAAATATATGTATTCATGTGTATATTTATGATGCAATTACAAAATATTTACATCCGATTGTGTCAAAACTCATTGAACTTAGTGGTAAATGACCCAATGTTTTGGTCACCACGATGGGATTGTCAGTGCTTCAAAGCAGTGTATGGAGGAAACCGGTTAGGGCCACTCCATCTTACTTCCTACGTCCGTGACTTTCTCGAACTAATATGGCTCCCTCTAGTTTGCATCAATTCAACTATTTATGCAACTTTCCTATTTCTGCTCACTAATTAGATATTTTTCTAATGTGGAGGTACATGGTTTTGAACCATAGGCACTCCATAATTTATAATCATTGGCATTTCAGTGAAATGGATAAATCATAATGGAATAATAACAATAAAAAATAATTAATAAAAATTAACAATAGAAAAATTCTCTCTTACATATACACTTCTTAAGTTTTTAACCTACCACACATAATTTATGATATAAAAATAACTTACTGAATAAATTTTTTCCTTTTCAGAAATATTTCTTTTTTTGGGGGATGCAAAATTAGGACCCTAAATGAAAATAAAGATATAACATTCATTTTTAGCTGGGAGAGACACATTATTATTAGCTTTTATAGTTTAAGTAATTTGTAATACTGGGTTAAAAAACATTTTGCCTGTATTTTAAGCAA
Source organism: Stegodyphus dumicola (assembly GCF_044657685.1). Classification (NCBI taxonomy): domain Eukaryota; kingdom Metazoa; phylum Arthropoda; class Arachnida; order Araneae; family Eresidae; genus Stegodyphus; species Stegodyphus dumicola. The sequence continues at coordinate 47,507,299 of NC_140776.1, forward strand.
ATCGGTGTTTTAAAACATTTAAAATAATACTTTCTTCAAAATGGCTAAGAAAAAAATATACTGGCTGTAATAAGAAGGCTTCACATCTAAGATAACCCTTTGTTTTCAAGGTAAAAAAAAAGGGTTCATATGAGGTGGCTTCATTTACAGAGAGTGTTAACACACTTTTGTAACGCTTTTCATTTTTGATAATTGAATTTAAATATTAATTTAAAAATACAAACATGATAGACATCAAATTGGAATAAGGTTTAATTATCATCTGCAGCATTAAAACTATTCTTTTCTTTAAAATGTCGCTGAAAAATAAACAATGAATCGAAGGCTATATTTTTGTGCTGTCCAAAGAGAAATACTTCTATTCAGTTATTAAAAAAAAGATGTGATAAGCATGGGTTTAATATTTCTACATGTAAAATAAGTGACATAATTAATATGAAAGGAAATTAACATCTACATTTGCATTTGACTGGGAAAATGGCAAAAAATACATACCCAACAAAGGTACGTACAGCTCTTATTAAATCTAAAATCACATCTCATTTTTTAAAGGAAAACCCAGACCATAAAAGAGCTATTGAAAAATCTTTAAATATCTCTGTAGGAACTGTGAACAAAATTATAAAATCTGATTTAAAGTTAATTAAAAAAAAAAAAAAAAAAGAAAAAAAGATGCTCAATGCCGAACGCCAAAACATGTTTCTCAGCGTAAGACTATGTGCAGAGTGCTGTGCGAAAATTATTTGGCTGGTGAAAAATTGAAATATAGAGTTTACATTTGATGAGGCTTGGATATACTTATCTGATTGCAATAGAAGATCAAATTACTCCCGAAAAAAGAGGAGAAAAAGACTTAATGTGTTGGTTCAGAGAAAACAAGAAAAGTTTTTCTAAAGGTTTTTATGGTTATTACTGGATTTTCTTATAACAAAAAACTTAAGAAAAGTAGAAAGAAATGGCAAAATTAACTCGGATTACTATCAGAAATATGTTTTAACACCTATTTTTAAAGAAGAAATTCCATCTCTTTATCCAAACAATCTTCACTGTGTTTCATCAAGATATGGCTCCAAGCCATACCTCTAAATCTACTGCTTTATTTTTTGAAAAAATGAGAAATGAAACCGGAATTGAAGCTTTTCTATTTAAATGCATCCAAGTTCCTTGATGTGTCTCCTATTACTCTTGTGCATGTGGACTTTTAAAACTAGTTGGATGGACTCTGGAGGATTGTGAAGGAGGAATGGGATAAAATCAACCTTGATGTTTTAAGAAAAGGATTTTTATCTTGGAAATCAAGATGTAATATGATAGTTCACCAAAAGGGCTATCAGACTGAACATATTAGAAAATAAAACTCTAAGGTTTGTTTATATAAATCTTTGCCAAATCATAACAAAAATGTGTGAACACCCTCTGTATTCAAAAATGAGATAATTAAGTGATCTAAGGCATTTTTAAAGATGACATTAAATGAATAATAAATCATAGTATTCGGATATTATGAGACGTTAAATATGCCATTTTGGTATTCTCACCACAGTTATTAAATACGATCTTTAAATTCAGTTGCTGATTGCTAAATTTAAGGCCTGGAGGTATGTTTTTTGTACAGATAAAATAGCCAATGTATTTATGTTCAAGGTGGAGCTAAATAGTATTTTGTAGAAATTCTCATATAATTCTGTACTGCAAGAAAGTGTTCAAAGTTCAGAGAGTACTCTTAATTTTTTAACATCTGTTATAAAAATTTTTGATTTTCAAGAATGCCTAAAATTAGGGCATATTTTAGTAACCAATATCTCAGACGAAAAAAACCATAATTGGAGATCATCAAGCTATATATCTTTTATAGTTTAATACCTTTCTGAAACTTCCATGAAAGAAAATTTTTAAAAATTTTCCTTTGTATTTGTTTACGTATTTTATTTAAAAAAGTGCAGTTTACCACATTGACTAATACTTATGGGTAACAGGACATTTAACGTGTAAATTAGAATTCTAAACATAACATTCAAAATTGTTTGTATTTTATTTAGTATTATTTAGTATTCCACATCTATTCATTAAATTCTAAAATGCATTAAAATATTATCCTAATTACTTCATACCTTAAAATTTGCATACAGATTTTAATATCATACAAACAATAAAATTGTTTGACAGCCATATTCGTCATTAAATTTAATTTTGAAAACTTGGTATATCATTGCTTTTCCATCTGTTCCTAATGCTCTAGTTATTATTCCATGAAATTCTGAATTTTCTGCATCTCCATTTTATTACAGGAATGTTTATTCAGGATGCATTTAGTACTTAGCTCATTTTGCATGCAATTTGCGTACAAGATGTTTCAATAATTCTAGCTATCTGTTATGGAGCACGGAGTTACTGGATCAAAGCCAATAAAAACTAACTTTTGTAATTACACACTATATTTAAATCACCAATCTTTGAGCAATTAGTGCTCTTAAAATGTATTTGATTTATGTCAGATTATGAATCTATTTTTTTTAAATAAAATATTGTTTTATTTTTTTCAACTGAAACATATTTCATCCTTGTAAGTTTATAATTTTCTTTTCCTGTTTGGATTTTTAGCACTCATTTACCTCTGTCTTTTGTTCAAATCAAACAAATTTTGAACGCTAATTATATTTAAAGTTTATCTCTCTGCATGTTACAATAGATTTCATTATTTTAAATTAAATTTATATTTTAATCGAAATGTGTTCATTTTCTATCATTTTATGGCTTTCTTTCCATATTGATCTTTTTGAATTACTGTGGAAGCACACTTCAGATAAGTTGTCATTTTATCTGAGATTTTTTTTGCTTTTGCTAATTTTTATTGCTAGTGATTAGATCTTCTGCTTGTTTATAAAGAACAGATAATTTGAATTTAAATAATTTCTGTCAGTATAGTTTATATTCAGAATTATAGATTGTAAGTACTAATTGCAGAGCACATAACTAAAAAAACTACCTTCATGAAAGCAGAAATCAAATAATTCCATCTCCTTAATTCAAAATAATCTTTAGAACTCTGTGGCAAGACCTATTTTTTCACCCCTAATTACTTCATTTTGCATTATTAAATAGTCCTGCCTGATTAGCTAATTTCAGTTATTTCACCATCAGTACTAATGGCTACTGAATTTGCTATTTGCTACTGCTCGCTAAATAAGGATCGCTATTTATGAGTGTATCATGGATAATGCCCTAAGTATAATTGGATACATAAATACATTGAGTGAGAGAGAGAGAGAGAGGAAAAAAAAAAAAAAAGAAAGAAAGAAAAGTTTAATTTCTTTTAATGTAAAACTTAAAATGCTGAGTAATAATTATTTCAATGCATTTTTAAAAGGTTATGCTGCATATATGAATCATCTGTAATATTTAAAAGGATGTTTTATTGGGAGAAAAAGTCACCTTACATTCTAGACAGTATATTACTTATAGAATTCAGTAACATTTTTCAAATACTGCACATAAAATATATTTAGGTCAGTTTTCTTAGTCATTAATAGAAGAGCAAAAACTGTTGTAATTGGAAAACTACTGCAACAGAGAAGTCACTTAAAGATTCGTTTTATAAAAAACTAATAATTATTGTTGATGCCATAGAAAAAGGGCTCATTTTTTTAAGGGGTATGCCTTCTTGACAAAATCACCAACAATTAAGATAATAAAGAATACACATTTGTGTATTGGTTATTTAACCAAACAACAAAAATATTTGAAAATATAGCCTAAATAACATATATACAAAGTGTTTTTAAGATTAAAAGAAGAATATTGAAAAATGTATGAGAATAAAAATTTTATCCTGTGAAAAACAAAGTTACAGTACTAGGGCCAACAATTCAGATAATTATTTATAAATACTTATTTAACTCTAAAAAATGGCTGCCTTCTTGTTAAGCCATTTTGCTGTAAAATTATTTTGGAAAAACAAGTCTTTCAACTGCGCAAATGTTGCAGCAAAAGGGTTTCAATTTTAAATGGTGAGGAAAATTCACTTGACATACAATTTGAAGGAAAATTCCTCCCCCCCCTTACTTGCTCTAGAAAAAAGAACATGTCACACAGATAACAATTCTACTGTACACATATCTTTTCCCCTGCTTTATAAAAAATTATATAGTGTGGGAAAGATCTGATGGAAAAAGAAAAGACACATATATCTGAAATTAATGTGTTACTGCATGTGGTTTATATAGCTAGAAAGAACTAAAAAAGTTTTAGTAAATCTCTATTTGTAGTTTGAACTATTTCTAGACAATATCTCATTCTATGTATTCAAAAGCATCTTCGGTGGGATCTTGTTCTTTCACTTTCGTAATTCAGACATGCAAATCTAAAGAGGTCAAGTCTGCGCTGCTCCAGTCTTTTTGTGAACAAAACATACTGAGCTCTCCTTCCTAGGTATATAAACCACAGCGGAATAAACACATTGATTTTAGGCATATGCGTCATTCTTTCCACGATACCATGCACATGTGTGTGTAATATATATATATATATAATTACAAAACAATTTCTTTAAAAACAAAATATAATCCTGCCTAGAATTTTTGTGCATTAAGCTGCAGAAAAATTATGAGTAAAGACATAAAGTAAGAAATTTAGAACCAATTTTTCACAAAGACCAAAAATTAAAATTCATAATAAATTCCAAATAATCCTATAAATGCAATAAAGAATTTAATAAATGTTAAAACCAAAACTTTTCAAATAAGCAATACAGCAATTCAAAAAATCAATGAGTTTAAAGGAAAAAGAATGTAACAGAGGAGGAATTCAATCAACCTCAATGTCACTTCGCCAGGAGGAGGAACACTGAAATCAATTGAAATCTCTCTCCCACAAAAATACTTGCTTTACTGTATCCAGAATTAGCCGCTGAACCATTTCAATATATTTTAATAATAATAGTTCACCCAAAAATTCTGGCCTCTCCACAAAGAAAGAAAAAAAACAAAGTAAATTCAAATCACAATCTTGAATAAAGATATTTCTATTCAAACAATTAAAACTGTAAGTGAAATAATAAAATACTTTAATGAAAAATTCAAATCAAAATTTTACCTTTTAACTAAGAGCACATAATCCAAAAAATTGTAAGTGAAATTATAAAACCTTAGTGAAAAGACTTAAATAAAAACCCACAATAAGTAATTAAAAACTTCCACCATTTTTATTTTAATAGTCACAGCATTTGGCTTACATCCCCTTGTTTTAAAGCTTCTCTCTGATTCATAGATTGCTTATAATCATTCTCCATCCCTACTTTCTCCAGCATGCCAAACAGACAAAGTTTAAACTATCTATTCACTTAGGAACACACTATTTTTACATTTTACCTAATGCTTTTATTTTAACTTGGACCAAAGTAGTGGTAAATTTTACTTTTTTCCCCTTTTTTGTTTAGTGATTATACTTTTATTTGCCCTTTATGTAAATTATTTTTATTGTATAGGCATGCTTTGCCATCTTTGTTTCATTATTTGGCATTTTTTAACTACATATTTAGAGTTTATTGATACTCCACATAGGGAAAAGTTGTTTAAGCCTTTACGGGTTGTACATTTGGATGTATTTATTTGATTTATGCACTTACATTTTTTTGTGAATTTTGCTCATTTTTAAAGTTTACTTTTATTTTTTTGATTATTATATATTAGATCAGCATAGGGGATGGTTCTATGCAACTGTTCCGACTTAATTTTGCAGTTTAAAAATGGCATAGTGTCAAAAATGTTGATTTAGCTACTATTTAATTAGAATGAGAAACTGAATTATTTATGTCCATCCACCCTGACAAGATCAAAGATATTTCAGTCTGACTGTTCTAATGATTTGGTCTTGACTTCTTCCTTTTTGCTTTAGTTTTAAAAATTGTTTTCACTGATTCTTAAGTTTTCCCTGTTGCATGCTCTACTATTTTGGAACGCTATAATTTTTGTATTGAATATAACATAATTATCACATAATTTTACTGCAAAAGTACAATTATTCTTTTTGTTTAGATAATATTTATATTTAAAAATTTTTCTTAATTCCTTTTCCTATATATATATATATATATATATATATATATAACATTATAATTCAAAACAATCTAAGCAAATTCAAATGTCAGACATATGTACATAAATAAATAGATCAGTAAAAAGCGATGCTTGCATTTATTAATAAAATAAAGGGTAGAAATTTTTTTTAGTATGTAGGTAATTTCAAATGCATATTGCATATTAATAACAAAATATAGTACTCTTCTATAAAAGCCATATCACTTAGCATTATTTTTGTTCTGGATAATTTCCTCAATGCAAGGTTTGTTGCAAATTTGGTTTGGCTTCTTTACTGAATAGATTCTTTCTTTACTACAATGGATTCTGAAAACAGCATGTTCGAATAACCATCTCATGAAAGCAAAAAGGCCTTTGAAGCCAAAATATTATACAGCCTTTATTCCTGCTGGGAAGAAAAAGGTATCCAAACAAAACACGATTCATTGGATCATACACATCTTTCTTTACTGCTGTACAGTTCATTAAATTAAAGTGTTAGGAGTTAACAGAGTTCTGTATATAAAAGTTTGCTTAAACTTGATCACAATACCACAGCTGCTTGAAATACTTACATAACAGCAGTGAGTACCTATTCCTCATTATCTTGTCCTAATGTTAAAATTAATTAACACAACAAAATTGTGGTGATGAAAACATATTAAAAATTATGTAGGCTATGTTATCCCCTCCCAAAAATGCATTTCTGGAGGATTTTCTTGCAAAACTACAGAATAAATAGAGAATTTTTTTTTTTTTTTTTGTCATTGATTCTGAAGGTTTCATTTTATCTAGTACCAAGCCAAAGGTGGGGGAAAGAAATTAGTCAACGTCTGTAGTACTAAAAACGTCAACGTCTGTAGCACTAAAAATGTATGGTATGGCTTTAATGGAAAATTACCTCAAATGCATTAATTTAATAAGATATGTTAACCTATAAAATCTACAATTTTACAATAACAGAGTGAATATGATTTATTGACAGCAAAAATAAAGAGATAAAATAATCATAGAAAAGGCATGAATTGCAGGCTATTTATTAAAATAATTTTTAACTACTGAACATAATAAAACAACTTCATGTATATAAAACATTGACATCTGATTTGAAGCTGATCAGTTAGATTTCATAATTAGTATGAAAATCATCTGCACCAATGACACTTGTATAACTTACCGATACATGAAAATAATCTGGAGAAATGCCTTCCAAGAACAGAATTCTATTTTCCAGTTCTTTAAGCCTTTGCATGATGTTGTACCTCATACAACTGTCTGCAACATTTATAAATATAAGAAATTTTTTAAAAATGAAAAAGAAAGTTTCATAAATTTTTGTCAAAGCATTATTTAAAAATTTATTCTTTAAATAAACATCAAGCAGGATAAAATTAAAGAGATCATACACATTACCTATTTTATTCCATTGGTGTAACAAAAATTGAATGAATTTTCATACATTTTCTACAAAACTATCTTGGAAAACAGAATGCACAAAGAGACTTATTAAAATATAATAATTGTAAATAAAGTAACATATAAATGATCAGCAGTATTGAATATGAGAGAAGGAAAAAAAAGCTAAATATATGCAGTTGATTTACTTCTCAGTATAAAATGAAATTAGTTTTAGTAAACAGCTCAGATATCTAATGGTATTATGCATCTTTAGGATTAAGAAGTGTTGAAACATCAGCAATTTTTTTTTTTTTTTTAATCTGCTCTTTTTTATTTTCTAAAATAAGTTTCACAAGAGCATATTACAGTACACCTTTTTAAATGAAATGTTCATAAAATTTCATTTTTTGATTCACATCCTATATCACTATAATGTACACAACAAGACAAGTTCATATTTATGTTATATAGAAAAATATGCAATCAACCTAACCACAAAGAACTGGAACTAAAATGAAATGCTACTTCACACATGTTTACACAAGCTACTAAGCCAAAGAAAATAACTATTTCACAGTGAATGTTAACCACTAAAAAATAGACAAATAAATTTACCTGATTTTAATTTTAGATGTGATTCCATATTTTGTAATCTTTCTTGTATTGCTTCAAATGTCTCATCACTTTGTTCTTGTGCTTGCTCACTATCAGGTTCTTTCTTGATCCGTTTGTTTATTGAGTCATTTCTGGACTGAGTTTGTGGGCCCCACCTATTTTCCACCTTTGAAACTATTAAATATAAAACATTTATACAATAACAAACATTTTAGAACTAATAATCCAAACTCAGAAATAATTAATAACAAAAATATGCATTTTGAGATTTTAATAGAAAAGTTTGTTAAGGAAATGATAGCAACTGATTGTAAAAAATAGAATGCAAAAAAGACATAAAAAAATTGTTGTTGTAGAAGACAAAACATCTTCTAAAACAACAATTTTGTTTCATTCTTAATGAAGAAAGGTTTTCGAGTACTCTAGAAACAAACTCTTTTCAATTTTCATGTTCATAGCTGTTATGGTCTCTCAGAATAATTTAATGAAATGGTATTACTGTCAATATTTTTAATATATTGGGAAAATGCAACCATCAACTGTGTCAGGAGAAAGAATATAAACTACACAGACTACCAAATGTGTCATATGAAAGAGTATAAAATGATGCATTTAAGCAAGCTGAAGAATATATTTCTTGTTAAAGAAAAGTATTTCCAGGTTGCAAGAATGAATGAAAATAAGAGCAAAAAAGTGATCAAATGTGCTTAGACTTTCAATATGTGGTTACAGATTATAAACAGTCTCTTAGAACTGACTAGTAAACAAGCATATTTATAACTTCTATTAAAACAGGGCAAAATTGATATTTTTAACAAATAAGAAAAGTTAAAAAAAAAAAAAAAAAAAAAAAAAAAAAAAAAGACACTGTTCTGTTTAAAATGATGTGTATGTTCAGCCTAATTTTATAACAAACTTTAAAACTAGAACATGAATATTTAAAAAGATACATTGCTAAATATTTAGGTATGTGTAATGTCATTAATTAAATCATAATTACTCAAACCCAGTATATGTCATATTAGACTGTGCTATTGTGTTTAATTAAACTAACCTATGGACTGAAGTGTTTTTTGGGAAAGTCATAAAAGGAAAACACCATGCAAAACTTGACAGAAAGGTGTTACTTTTGCATGACAGTGTTCCAACATTAACGGCTAAGATTTTTGAGACTACTGCTGAGCAATATGAATTCCGGCTTTTTCCCAACCAATCAACTGTTTTATAGACATGGCCCTTCTGTATTTAAAAACATAAAGCAGTATTGCATGTTTTACATTATAATGACGACGATGATTTGAAGAACATCATTTAAGAATGGTTTGAAGGCTGTAATAAACTTTTCTTTTTTTCCAGCTGGAATCCAGTGCTTAACAGATTGTTATGCTAACTGCATAAAATTTAAGGGGACTATGCAGAAAACTTAGAAGGCAATTTTAGACATTTACCTTATACAAGGCTTAAAACTCATTAAATGCTTTCTAAGCCCTATTAGCATTTCCATTCACCATCACAGGTTTATTGCCAGAATGTGCAGAAAGAAAGGATACATAGTTCATGGACTTGTGCGTCTATTCCAGGGTGAGGGAGACTGAGGTTTTAAGACTGCAATGTGATAAGGCAAGAAAGAAAGATTTGTTTCTTTGAAAAAAAAAAAAAAAAAAAAAAAAAAAAAAGGAAAAGAAAAATTAAAGAAAATCATTGCTGTTCTGTAGCACATTATATTACCAAAATCACCACACTACAGCAAAAATTTTAGAAGATATTATGGACAAAATTATTTCTATTATTCTATTTCTTTATCTGAGTGAATGTAATGTGCCATTGAGAATTCCATAACATACTAATATTAGATGATAAAACATGGTGTTGATTTGCACTATTATCGCACTGGTTATCAAGGGGACAAATTCTCAATAAAGTTTTAGCTTTATGAAAACAAATTTTAACATTTTACAAGAAGCAATGACAATCATGTGAATTATCAGATAAATTTAGTAGAAAATTGTAGAACAAAGAATTTTTCTGGCAGTCAGATGAGAGGACAAATTAAATTGATTTACATATTTCCCTGAAATATAAAACGAAACATATAATACATCATAAACACCAAAAAACTCATATCTTTTGAAAGAACTTGACTTTTTAAAATTTTACTCTCTTGCACAGATGCATCGGAAGAACATTTATAACTAAAAATTTTAAAAACGAGCAGAAATATGAACTTAAAAATTTGATAATTGTGCAGTTGTCTTGGATTCCTTAATTGAAAACTAGAAGGATAGATTTTCAGATTTTGAAGAGCATATTCTTATAACGTAGCTAGCTTTTGAACTGCACCTGGTCAAAGTCTCAAAAGCATTCATGGAACTATAACGAGAATAATTTGTGTTGGAAGAAGATAATATTATCATATAGCTTTTTGATTAAAAAAAATACCAATGACATGAAAAAATGCAGTTAAATACCCAAACTTTTGTGACACTGCATGCCCTTTGCTTTCCTGCTTTACAAGTACTTTCTATTATGAATCAACATTTTTATATAATACACAAATTAAATATCATTTAAGATCACAGATAACTGATGTTCATTTAGAAGATCAGTTCAAACTACGAATTACAAAACTAGAGCCAAGCACTGGACAATTTTCAAGCAACAAACAAATCCAAAAATTGCATTAATTTACACCGTATATTTTTATAAACATAAACTAAAACCATTACCTTATATTTTCATGCCCTTATGTACAACTCGTATATAAGCTTTATTTTTCTTTTACTTTTGTTTTGAATTCAGAATCTGTTTTTAAAAATAATTTAATAATAATTGCAGAACAATAACACTCAAGATTCTATTAACTCATGGCCTTTTGCCCTGCTATTGAAGCTTAAAAGGCAAGAGAAAAGGGTTTCCCATCCCTGACCTATTCTATTTCATAATGCTGATTAGCTTAGAACAACTACAACCATGATTCTTTAGATTATCCTATCCAACCATCTAATTCTGACACCTTTGAACTCAACTCAATTTTTGAAGTTTGTGAACTGCAAGTATGGAACATGACAGAATCTTGAAACGACTTCAGTAAGTACAAGAGATATGCAGTGGCCCTTTGAAAAACGGTGTAGGTTACTTGCAGTGAAATTTACAGGATCTCATATACACTGCTTATGACAACCAGGGATAGTGCCATGTATCAAATGCACACAAAAGCTTGTTTACTAGTTTATGGGCATTGAGCAGACATCAGTATCACACACAATTATGAGAAACTCTTGAAGCTATAGATCAGTAAAACCAAAATTCTTGCACAGTCTTCAATACTGCATAACATATGAATTATGTCATCTATTTCTATTATGAAAGTCATAGAGATCATGATGTACAGACATGCTGATTATTCTAAAACAAGGATAGAATTTGCGCATTATGGGAAGCCCATCTGAGACCAGTATCGACCAAATCAGTGTATAACTCATTAGGTAACTGCCATTTGCATGAATCCTTTCTCCTCAGTGTATTATATTAATACAATAAAAAAATAAAAAAAGCAGATTTCTAGATTAATAGAATACATATGACACTGTCAAACAACACATTTGTTACCACATATTTTTATTTAAATATTACACTTTGCTTGGATTAAGTAATATTACACTTAAATATTTTCCTTGTCCTTTCTGCATGCCTTCGTGGTGTAACGGTTAGCATAGTGTGTATTTGAGAGTTTCAGGTTCGAGTCCCGATGAGGGCATTCCTCATTGCACGTAATCCCACTTCCAAATAACCTAATGACTGTACAGTGGTGCCCGAACTAAAAGGTGGTAGATGATGATTCTTCACCACCAGAGTTTGGTGACTGGGTGTCCCTAATCCCCAGTCGAACATTAAAAGGGGGAGTATGTAAGGTATTTTCTCCCTCCTTTCTGCATATCTTCGTGGTGTAACGGTTAGCACACTTGGCATGCATTTGAGAGGTCCAGGTTCGGGTTCTAACGAGGGCATCGCTCATTTCACGTAATCCTACTTTCAAATAACCTAATGACTCTACAACTTGGGTAAAAATAGCAAATTACCCCAACCTGAAATAAAATAATTAATATATGTTATAATAAATATGATACAAAACCTTTAACATGGCTCTTGCTGCCAAATCTTGGAATAAAAACTGCATCAACTCTAGCACAGCTATCTATCTGCTCTGAAATCATAAAAGTATCATAAACATTAAAACATATCCTCAAATCGTCGAAACAATAAAGATTTAAATTATTTAATGATTGCAATTCAATTATTAAAATGTCAGTATTTAAATTATATATTTAGAATTATTATTATTTTTAGTTTCTGATAAAATTGCAAGTCTTAAACTAATAAACACTTTGCATTTAATAGTAATCTTACATATCAGAGTTTTAAAGTTATATAAATTTTTGAATGAGTAAAAAATAATTTAAAATATTAAAATGACAAAATAATTTCAGAAATTAAACGAACCTCATGCAAACACATTGTGCAGATACAGATTTAAAGTGAACTTCAATGATTCATTAACAGCTAAAAAGCATTACTTTAAAAATTAATCAAATTTAATGGTATTTAAAAAAAGAACTGCAAAAAATTGACTTGGAAATGAATCTATTATGATACAGAAGTTTCTCAAGTATTGAGTCATTAGCACACACAAACCAAAGGAGAGAACAGAATTAAGAACTTTTGTATTACTTTAAATAATATATATGATACATTACAACAACTCTACTTAATTGCTATACATATCTCAGGTAATTTTTTACCCATAAGTTCAACTTTTTAGTACATTTATTTTTTATTTTCTGAAGTTTTAATATTTAATGTGAAAATTCCAGGTACTATATCAAATATTACTACAAAAATCATACATTAAAATAAAAACTTGCAGAATCTCACTGTTTTTCCTTGAACTTCTTGAACATCTAAGATAAAACCTAATGGGAAGACAGTGTACTAAAATACAATAAAAACAAAAATTAAGTTTTTTATCCCATATCAATTGCATTGATCAAAGACTTATCCCAACTTTTTTAATTTCTTTGAATATCTTCAGGTATTTACATATTATCCTGTCAACCATGAAGCTGTCACCAAGTAGTGAAATTTACTGCCAATTACTGCAGTTATGGTAAGGTGTAATGTCATAACACACTCATAACATCTGCAATTTCATCTGATGTAACCCCGACTGACTCTCTATAAACTACCATTTGCTTATATTAACAAGGATATCAGTTTATTGTTATTGCTGAATGATTTTTTTCCCTTGCATTTGGGGGGGGGGGAGAATTCTAAGGTTGTAGAATCAGAGGGTCAAGCAGAATAGTAAAAATTGACAAGAGCTTTTTACGATGCAAAAAAATGAAGCCACAATAGCAGTGTTTACTTTGTGGACTGTGCGGAGACTAACTATGTTTTATTATACGACTTGGAGATAGAAGTGTCATTCAGAATTCCATATAAATAATTCATGGCGAGATCTTTGCAACTTTCACAGTCGACTGGGGGATAAATAAGCAGCTATCTTTGTATTTATATATCATAAATTTAAATTCCTATTTATATGATAATCTTTACAAGGGGAGGTAACACCAACTCATGATCTTTGAATATCAAAAGTCAAAATCTGCAATCATGCTGCATGTGCCTGTATACCTAGGCTGCCACATAAATACCTATTTGTGATGTTATGAGTTGCGCATCTTGATGACATAGTGCACTGTTTAATGAATTCTTTTGCAGGATTAGGCAGATAATTGGGAAATACCACTTTTTATTTATTTATGCAGTTGGAAATAGATCAAAATTATACTCTGTGACTGCTAATTTCTCTCCCCTTTTACTGGGAATGGATTGATAGTCTGAAAATTCCCATCATAGCACTTAAGATTCTTGAAAAAAATTTAGATATCTGCCAGGTGTTTTAAAAATATTCTGACGTCTAACCATGTAGAAATTGCAGAAGTCTTAGTTTATGATCACACAGCTTTGAAGCATTAAAAATGACCCTACACTGTGTTTAATGATTCATCCTGGAGTCTCAACACACAGCTTATCTTCATTTTCCCTCACTTTCTATTGAGTCCTAGTTAGTGGCACAATGGCTTAAAAATTCTTCTCCAGATCGCAAGATCAAGAATTCAAGTCTTGCTGATTTTTTTTTTTTCTAGTAGCAGTTCATGTTTGTTACTTTTTAATGTTGCATTTGTACATCGTATTTTACAAAGAATTAATATGATTTTTACTCTTTCGAATCTGTACATATTTATTTACTGTACATATGTATTTTTATCGACTCATATTTTTTACTTTCCCTTTTTTCATCTTTATTTATTTTGCACAGATTTACCTATTTTGCAAAGATATTTTACTGTTTTATCTGTTAAAAATTTTAAAAATAATAATTTTTTTGCCTTCTAGGCAGTATTTATGCTTCATTTCAAATCATAACAAAGAGCCACTGGTAAAATTCTCAAAGAAAATTTGGTTATAATCATAAGCCTGATAGCAGACTTGCAAAGATGATAATGGAAATGGTATAAATGGTAACAACAAATCTAAGAACACTGCTAACAAACAATCTAAGTACAACACAACTGATAATAATTAATAGTAAACACAGGAAAAGCATCTTGTATTACATTCACAGATACTTAAAGTTTGACATCTGATTTTTAAGTATTAGACAGTTTTGTACAGTGTTTGACAATATAAAGATTTCTATTTTAATATATTATAAACATTATAGAGTCCTATATTGAGTACAAAACAGATTACTTTTTTATAATAACATGGACCATTCTGGTTGATTATACACTATATATTACATAAAAATTATACAGAAAGCACCAAATATCATTAAACTTTAAAACAATCATAAAGAATGAACATACTTTTGCAGGAGGATGTAATCTGCATTATTTCAAATCATGAATTTAGACTTTTTTGGGCCAAAAAGTTCATAATTTTATTGACAGATAACTTACACTATTTTTCTACCATTTAAATGATAATGAAAGAAAGCTTGTTTAAATATTGTATACTTGTTTCATTACACCGTAATTTACACAGTGGTGCCCAACCTTTGGCCTCTTGCGAGCACATTTTGGCCTCTTGCGAGCACATTTTGGTCTATCCCAAGCACATTTCCAAAACATCAACATTTTTGTTAAATATATTTCCAATCTTAGGTCATACACCTGAAATATTAATTTTGGCAAGTGGGTTTGAGATTAATAATAATATTGGTTGAACTTTATGGAAATCAGAGAAGGAGTTCAAAATTATTTTTTAGTGCATTTAGGTTTTCCAAGTATTTCTCTGTTTCAATTGCCTTGTGGTTATTAATATGGCTTGATAAATTCTGAAAAATGGGTGAAATTGTTTTCTTTCATCTGATTTATCCACAAATTTAATTTTATCTGGAAAGCAGTTACAGTCCCAGTCAATTGAAAAAGAATTTCTTTCTTTTTCCTGGAGATCTTCATTCAGTTTGTTCAGTTTAGCTGTTATATCCGTGAGAAAATACAGATCAGATAACCAAATATTATCGTCCAATTCTTCATAACTTTCGTTTCCAGATTCCCAAAACTGCTTTCTTGGCGAAAGAAATTCTTCAAACCATTGAAGTACTTTTCCCCAGCTGAGCCATCTAAACATCGGAATGAAGCAAGATTCCATGTTCGCTATCAAGTTCATCAGTCAGCAATCAATTATTTTATAACGTCTTGCAAGATATCTCTTATGACTATAAATGCTTACAATATTTTAACAATTAAGAAATATAAATGAAAGGTTATTTTTTAAATATTTTTTGTTAATAATTTTTTATTAATTTTTACCTAATCGAGCTGGTGAGCACATACAAAACGATTGGCGAGCACAAGGTTGGGCACCGCTGATTTACATTATTGACTGTTCACTATGTCCTTCAACACAGGAAATCACATTTTGCAAGCACGTGATCACAATATTCACCAATGCACTAAGCAATATCTGGGTTTACAAAAGTGACTTTGTAACAGACAGAAGCCTTCAGTGAGCTTAAAAGGTGGTCACTGTTATATACCTGAGACTTCAAACAGACAGCCAAAAATCCATGGGTGTCAAATTCAGTAAGCAAGAAGACTATACAGGATAGAAGAACACCAGAGCTTCACCAAACTTTCACAATATAGTCCAACTGCACTGATTGTACAGTTCCATTCCAATTTTGACTGAGCTCCCATCTCCTTCCCTTACAATCGAACCATTAGACAGAACTTCTGCCTCACCAGTATTTTAAGCACCCCATGCTACATATACATTTACAAACTTTCATGCTTTCTCTGGGATTCGAACCAGGACCCCATGATATATCAGCTAGCACCATTAACCACTATATCAGTCTGGATGGCAAGTAGATCACACTGTACGTTATAAGCAATTAATCAGTCAATTTAAACAACATGCATTTACCAGAAACTATTTCACAAGAGCTGCCATGTCAGAAGGTGCATCATACATAAATTAAGATTATGTATGATGATTATTCTACAAAATTATAAGGTAAATTCAAGCATGGTCCTAAATTTCTTGCACAAAATTTGCAGGTAATGTTATTCCGTTGCACAGAATGTTTTCTAGACACTTAATGTCTATAGTTTCTCAAAAAAAGGCCATGAAACCACACCACACTCCAAACCACAGCAAATCTAATGATTCTTCTATGTAAATGTTGCACAACTTATGGTAAGTAAATTACCTCAGTTAATCGTTTGTTTGAAAAAGAGTAGCAAAGCCTCAGCTTATCACGAGACTATGATTAGAACAGTAGTTGAAAGATTTTCAAATAGAAATGAGTTTGTAATCAAGCAGTTTGTTGCAAATAATTGAAATAAAATGTTTATGCCTAAAATGAAATTTCTTGTCTGCCAATTTCAAGCGAGCCATTTCATTTATCTGATTTAATGAGTATCTTTAGTCTAAAGAAACTGACCCTCGGGTGGGTGGCTTAATTGGAACAGCGACAAGCTAGAAAAAGTTAAAAATTATGGCTCCACCAAATATTGAAGCTCATTAGAAGGAACTTTTGAATCATATTAAAGATCCTGAGAAGTCCTTCAACGTCAACATTGCTGAGCTGCTGCAAGATTATTTAACAAACTTGGTTTGATGATCTCAAATTTAAATTCAGCTGCTTTGCTGCTTCGAGGAAGTTCTTGTATATATGGTAAAAGGTGGATTACATATACAGTATAAAGTCTTTAATCCGGACCTCAAAGCTACAAACTTTCTGCGCATGCATCAATGCATAATGTGTTCACGAATGCGCATAATACCTTCGCGCATGCGCATATGAATTTACGCATGCGTGTTTAATGTATAACAGACAGTATAAGCTAGGCTAAAATTATCTAATTATCTATTTTAGTTAATGTTGCAGATTGCGTTGCTCCTTAATCTTCTAATTGGATCCAGCTTATTATTTTTTGCAGACTGTTAGAGCAATTTTATAAAAAGTAAGCTTGAACTTTCGATTATGTCAAAAAGAGTTTCCGATTCTGGAGCTGCCAAAGGATCTACAAAGTGAAAGCATGTTTCAACGTACTGCTTCCAATAGTGAAGAAAGTGACAGAGAGGTTATTGAAAACGAAAATATTTTGATTGACAAGTTAGTCGGTATTCTCGACACAGAATTACAGGACTTGAACAGTAAAACTGAACAAGAAATTGTGTCTGTTTATAGAATTAAAGAGAAAGTATTAGCACAAAAAACGAAGCAACTTAAACAACTTACATTGAAAGAAATGTTTAATAAAGTAAACAAATAAATATTAAGCTTTTTTTTGTAAATTTTGATATCCTTTAGATCATAATTGCTCTTTATTTTATAAATTATGGTTTCATATTTTAAATTTTATAATTTCTGCATGCCAACTTACCAGATTTAAATTGATGATCTATAATCGGGAAAAAACCCTAATCCAGAATTGCCAAAGTCCTGATGAGTCTGGATCTGATGAGTCTGAATGAGACTTTGTACTGTACAACTTGGCAAATCAGTTGCATCAAAATTAGCTGAGCAACAAAATAGGTAAGAAACTGCCAAAGAAAAAGAAAAACAAAAAGAAGAAAAGTTAAGTGCTCCGTTTTTGTGTACTGATTTGGCAAGAATTTAAGTTGTTTAAAGTTCCTCCAAAAATGCTGTAAATAAGCAACCCTGTAAGAAGACACAGCTTATGAAAAGTGTATTTGTACCTGTGTTGCTGTTAGCTTTGGAAGATGATAAGAAAGGGGATGTTATCTTCGATACAACAGGAGAAATTGTGGCACACAAGGGAGATTTTGTGTTAAATAAATGCACATTAACTTCTGATCTGGTACCTTCTGATCCTGCTGCAGCTGATTATATTGAGGAAGAATCAGAAAAGAAAGATTATTGTGATACTGATGATGAGATGCCTACAGAGAGTAGAGATCCTTCACCTTCCCTTGACGAAGGTCTTGGAACAGACCCTGAGTGTTTCTTCAAATTCTTAAAATTTATCACCTGATGGGTGTTCTGTTTCAGCCTCCAATGATGAAGGTGTTGGAACAGTTGACAGCCCTTAGTCTTCAACAGTTCCTAATTCTCAGAACAGGGATTCAGACCTCACACCATCTGATCAGCCTCTGGCTTCATCTGAAGGACAAAATGATACAAATTACCTTACACCTACTGGTCTAAAGAAACTGATTTAAAGAAACTGATTTAAGAAAATTAAGATGTGAATATTCTGATAGTACTGCAAAGGTGCAGCTACTCCAAGCTAAATCAAGAATAACTCCTCTTTAAAACAGCTTGATTGGATAAAAATTCAAAGAGAACTTTAAGTTAGTCAAATCAAATGGAAGTTCAACCCAACATCTGCTCCATGGTGGGGAGGATTTTGGGAAAGACTAATCGGCATACTTAAAGATCTCCTCAGAAAAAACTTAGGACATCCATCTCTGACTTAGAAGGAGTAAAATACAAACTTACAAATGATGACCATTGCCAAATTTTAGATTTCTATTTTTGAGAAATTTTATTCCATCAATTTGATGGCAAACTAATTGACTGTTCTAGGTGTTGGAAACACTTGAAAGAAATCGAGAACTTGGAACAATTGAACCTTGTCAAAATTCCCTTTTACTTCAGGGGTGAGAAACTTTATCTTATTCAAGATGTGGAAAATCTGGCCTCTCCAAAGAATTACACAGAAGCTGTGCAATACTTAAAACAAGGTTCTAGACAAATAAGAAGTTTTATGCAAATATAATAATGTGAACACTAACTTGAAATAGACATTTTATATTTTGAATATTACATGTATTTTATAAAGTTTACATTTAATGTTTATATTTTGTTGAGTGTTCTCCCAAAGGTTCTAAAACTCAAGTGGGGAGAATGTTGCACCACTTATGGTAAGTAAATTACCTCAGTTAATAGTTTGTTTGAAAAGGAGTAGCAACGCTTCAGTTTATCGCGAGACTATGATTAGAACAGTAGTTTAAAGATTTTCAAATAGAAATGAATTTGTAATGAAGTGGTTTGTTGCAAATCATTGAAATAAAATGTTTATGCCACTTTTACAGATATATTTGCATCACTAACAAACTTGGCAGACTTGCGATTCTTAAAATTTTCCAGACACTACTAACATCATTTGCTTAATCATGTTATTAGTCTTCATCTATGCTGCTATATGGTTTGCATGTGATATTTAGCCAATGACTGTCTGCCACTACAATCTCAATTGCTCAAAAGGGGGGGGGAAGGTACTTTTTGGTCAAAAAGGATGCCATTTGGCACTAAATGTTAATGTTAGCATGAAATATAGATAGCAGTGGCAACCCTAATAATGTACACAGATTTAGGTGTTTGGTGTATTTAATTATGGCAAAGCACACTAGGGCTATCTGCCTAAGGGAAGGGATGCTTTTGTGGAGGACTTTCTAAGGGAAACTGGCTCATATACACATTACACATGGGGAAAACCACGAAAACGCCCATGCAGCCAGCCCGTTCGCGGGATTCCAACCTCAGACCGAACTACCAGTGTTCAGCGACTTTACTGCTCGGCCGCTGGTGGGCCGCAGATTTAGGAAATGAATGGCTATATTGTTAAATCTAAAGTAGTTTTAAAAAAAGAAAAAAAGTCGAATAGAGGAATTTATAAATAAAAATGCATGCAATTATTCCACATGAGCATTTTACAATGATTCATTCGTAGATGTATTTGGCAGAATTCTATTAACATAAGCTCTTGACATCAGAAGTATATAAACCACAACAGCTATTAGAAAAGAAATGAGGAAATCTTTGAACCAGCATTTATTCTGAAGACCTCTTTTCTTGAGGCATGATCTCTAGTTGCAGTAAGATTCCAGCTCTGATAATAGTAAACTATAATTTCATTTTGTGGCTTTCTGAACATTGTGTGGCTAATTTCATTTTTGTGACTTTTAGTATTGCGAAAACCTTATAATGGAAAAATTTAATTGCAACTGTCTGTCAATTGACAAATGCCAAATATTGCAATTCATAATGATTCTTTCTGATAAAGAAATCAGCACTTCAAAAAGAAAAGCAACTGAAGATCTCAGATGAAAAATTACTGGATCAGTGTCTATTCTTGCTGTCTAAAATAATTTCATTGCATTAGCTATCCTTGAGCTAAAATAATTTCATTGCATAGCTATCCTTGAGTTAAGTAGATTTTCATATTTGGCCCTTTGGTGCACTATTGCAACTAACGCCGCATTAATTGACAGGTATCAAAATTTTTCCATTGGTGGGGGGACATATTGAACACCTGATAATGAGAAACACAGTGAAATGAAGTAACTGTACAGTATTTAAAGCAAGGTTTCCTTTGTTAAATGTCTTTTGAAAAGTAGGATGAGAGTGTAATATTATTAATCAATTACATTAGATAGTAACATATCTTTTGCCAAAAAATTCAAAATTCATGTCACAAATTTTGCTGTACACTGTATCCTTTTACATTAACTTCTTCATTTTTTACATTATTTTTAAATGTTTAGTGATTTTTGATACACACGGTACATTAAAAAAGCTTTTTCTCATTGTTAAAATTTATGCAACATACCCCATGCTGGGCTTTGTTCCTCAACATATGGTCGATTGCAGAATTCTTGCACATTCCACTCATCAACTTCCTTTCGTTTTCTAGATACAAAGGCCGATATTCTTCTTTTGATCTATTTAAAAAAGCAATACATCTGATATAGATTTCAATTGCTAAGGTATCAAACACTTCAAGAAAATAAGATAAAATCATTATTAACATTGGAACTTTCTGATATGAAAGAAAATGTGCCTGCATAACCAAAACTATACACTTGTGTTTTATCCCTAAAAACTATTGTGGAAAATAATAAAGCATCATAAACTCTATTTATTACAGTTGAACTGTTAGTTAAACTTATTTCTTTCAATAAAAAGACCACAATTCCTCAACTCTTTAGAAATTCCATTATCTAATTAACATTATTAATTATCTAATTAACATCATACATTATTCATAGTATTTGAAAGTTATTTCAATGATTTACATTTGTTATAATCTAATTTTAAATTGTCAAAATGAGACTTTCGCATATATGTAACATAGCTATATATATTTATTTGTTGATGCTTATTGTGAAATAAACTCAAACTTTTACTTATCTAGTTGCAGCACCCTACTCCAAGTGTCAGTATGATAATCTAATGCCTCCAAGATGTGTTTCAACATATTTTCAACAATGGTTTCTGTAGCAGTTCGAAAGCAATCTTACAGTTCACACACATCTTGAGGGAATGATAGTTTGCAGACAAAGTCTTTTACATATTAACACAGAAAAAAATTTAAGATATTAGGATCCATTCCATTGATATAGCAATGTGTTGTTAAGGTAGTTGCTTACATTAAGGAGGTAGCAGCATTAGGCTCCAACATGCTGTTAGATGAAGAAAGTATTTCTATGTTCCAAGCTGTGATACAAACCATATAGTTTGCATATACCTGAATATCTCCCTACTAACAGTTCAAACAGGAAAGATGTACAAACTGCACACTTTTAACATAAACACTGCAGAAAACATATTTTTCTCCAGTTATTGTGCTTAGTTTCAATAATTCAATACAACTTTTTAAGTAGGTTTGTTTGTTCACTTTTTTATTTATGTGGAATGTAGTCTTTTTACTGAACCACAATCTGTTTACATAATTATCATCATTGCGTAACTTTTAGACAATTCAGAAAAACTGCAGATACTTTTTATGGTCATCTTATAGCACAAAAAGAAATTCAGTGAAAATGAAGTTCCTCTTGGATATCAGGCTGAAATCTTCACAATTCATATCATTAAAAAATTCATAATTATAACAGAAGATCCATAAATGAAAGTATGCAATTTTTGTCAAGACAGCAGGCATCTCAAATAAAAGAGTGCATAGCATCTTGAAAAAAAAAAAAAAAAAAAAAAAAAGCAATGTGTGATGCTTGTGCTGTGATAACTGACCATTAACCAAAATTACACATGAAAGGAAATTCCAAAGCATTGGGTAGTGATGTTTAACTGTAACCTGCAAGCCTTTCTAATCAGCTGATGATTGTGGTTCCATTCTTACTTATATGAGTCCAAGCAGTGGACAGAAAGTGGGTGAAAGTGCTTCAAAGATGATGACTTTTTGTCAAAAAGGGAAAGTAAACAATAATAAGACTGTTCAACCATTTGAATGACAAGCTGATGAAGAGAAATATTTGACAATGGTACATGCACAGACATGCAGGGGAAAAAACGACTGATAAGGACACCACATAGCATCATTTAAACTTATTTCCTTGAATTATTCTAACTAAATTCCTCAATTAAGAAGTCAAACATCAAAATTCAGCGTTAATTTTCAAAATTTTCGCAGGACTAGTTTCGATGGTTTTACCGAACCACCAATTGGCCTTTAAAGAAATTATGTTTTAGTTCTGGTTTCACCAACAGATGGCACCACTTACTTATTCTTGTCCAGGCTTTCTTATCTCATCTAACCATTATTTCCTATTTTGTTCATTTGCGGTTTTGCAGCTGAGGATGGTGGTTCGGTAAAACCATCGAAACTAGTCCTGTGAAAATTTTGAAAATTAACGCTGAATTTTGTTGTTTGACTATTGAATTAGTACTTATTCAGCATGTTATTGTGTCTTAATTAAATTCCTCAAGTTTGAAAAATGACACAAAAAACTTCAAATATTGAAATAAAATATCCCAGTCAATTTTTGTCATATGGAAGTCAAACTTCTTGTACTTTTATTTTTCATAATTAGTATAAACTTTCCTAAATATAAGTATAGGAACCAGGAAACCACACTAAAAGTTAGATTTTGTTATTTGTCCAAAATGAATTCTTTTAAAAATTTGACATTGCCAAAAAATGAATATTTTCCTCATCCGAAATTCTTCTGTAATTAGAAGCATATGACTACGACCAGTGATTATGGAAATAAAGGCTTGGTAAGGATATGAGATATATAATGATGAAAAGGAGTAATAAATGGAAACAGTTTAAGACAAGTTGATATAGCGCAAGCTGATATAGTTGAGTATGAATTTGCTTTTTTTATCTTTTTTTAGTGATAACATTATCTTCGATGAATAAAAATTTCCTCCAGCAAATTTTCCTGGTATTTGCATATTAACACAAAGACTTTAAAAGAAACCATAAAATTTTTACAATCGGCCATACTCCAACAGCCAGCCATATGTATAACAATTCTTCATTCTAACAAGCAATGTCGTTATTTTTGCATGCTTTTCTTTTGTTGTATTCTAAGTTCCAATAGTTTTTAGAAGAAAATCATCATTTCTTTCGTTTTAAATTCAATTAAAAAATATGCTTCTAAGTGATTTACAATGCAAGAAACTGCAATAAAATTTTTGCAGGAATATGTAGTTTGCCACAAAATCACTATTCGAAATGATATTTAGATTCTATTCTTAAATGGATTAAGAAATTTCGGTACTTTTCCATTTTACCGGCGCAAGCGATAAAGTCGCCAATAATGGTACAACCGATGCCAAACGGAATATTCTCGCTGGTAACCTTTTACGGCTCATTTTCAAAACAAGTCGCAGCTTTTTCTTATCAGATTGATTGTTTCTTTCATTACTGGCATATAATTACATAGAATTTTTATCAGATAGTTCAGTTTTATGTCTAAGGCCATTTTCGTCAGTTAGGATTAAGTCAGTTAGGATGCAATCACAGTGCTTGCCCGAAGCCGAAAATATAGAAAAGGTAAAGTCAAAGGTTAAATTCTTCAACTCTAATGAGAATGCATTAGCGAAGTAAAGTACTGCATTTTTACATAATTTCTGAGTAAGTTATTCGTACGAACTGAAATATTTCTTGCATTTAAACTTGTGTTCCAAATTAAGATTTAACTTCAAATTAATGTAGATAATTACTGAGAGCATTAGATTTTTGTAGAGTAGTTTATGTGAGATGAGATCGCTTGGGGTCACGTGATATGAACCGGCGAATCAGGATGTTGAACCATAGTAAATTCTTAATTTAATGTCTTTTTGCAAATTTATTGCCTTTATTTATTGGCTTTTTATAAAATTGTAAGCGATATTAAAATGTTTATGCCTTCAAAAAAAGAATTCTTAGAACTAACATTCTTTTTTAATATTTTTTATGTGCATACTGTATGTTGTCGCCAATAAAGTCTGCTTGGCAAAATTTGCGCCGGCGAAACGGAAAAGTAGCGAAATTTCTACTCCTCCCTAAAAAAACATGTATGTAGGTTTATTGATTAACCTTTCAGGATAAATACTTAATTAAAATGTAAAATATACATGTAATAAATAATTTTGTGCTATTATAAATCATTATTTATATTCTTCTGCAAAATATCACAATGGTGCCTTGCACTACTAAGTAAGTATCTTTTTTTTTTTTTTTTTTTAGAATTTTATTAGATTGTACTACATAAACTTAAAAATAGTTACTTTCATTCTAATGCTACTGTATTATCCTCTAATAAATATGTTATGTTTTTATTACTTCACTGTTTTGTAATAAACTTGTTATGTTTTTCTCCCTCTCATATTTACCTTTCTAATAATTCAGAAATCCTCCTTACCCACATATTATTAAAACAAGTGCAAAGCAAATGCAAAAACAACATTTCAGGAGTGATTATAAAATTAACTTCCAATCAAAATTTTAGGTATAGAAATATTATAGACAGCATGGGGAAAAAAAAAAAAAATAGCATACTTCATTGTGATCAACTTGTAACTGAACTAGATTTTTCTTTACACTTGAAAATGAGTCAGAAGAAATGTCTCCTTCAACATCAATTATTTCATTTTCTTCAGACTTTTCTGATGCTTTCAAGGAACTGTTATTTGAACACTAAAAATGAAAATTGCATATGTTTAAGTAACAGAGAAAAACTTTAAAAGAAGAGGAAGGCAATATTATTAATGTACTTTCATATTTACCATGGTACTAATCTTGAGGGCAAAATCATCAAATAATTTATTAAAAGTTAATATGTCACACTCTGCACTATCTGTTGGAACCAAAAGGAACTCTTTAATAATTCCAATGTGCTGAATCTATAATTAAACAAAACAAAAAAGACAAAAGTTGAATAAAATTAATAACATATCTTGTTCTGTAAATTGAAGAACTTTTAAGGGTTTAATCCTAGTATCCGGTGCACACGTGATTTGGCTACTACTTTTGGCGACTTTATGATGAGCAATAAAAAAGGGACATATACGATGAGTAGTAAACAGGTCATTCAAAGAATATATATAGTTATACATAATATATACTTAGTATATAGTGTATAGTATATACATAGACGTTGTTTGGGTATGTATATAGTGTATAGTACATAGACGTTGTTTGGGTCATTTTTGGTGTTGGCGATAATTTTCAAAATCGCGCCAAAGCTGCACCGTATACTAGGATTTTACCCTTTTAAGAATATAAATAAAATATTACTAATTGATAAGTTTTTTTTTAATAAAAAGAATTTTTTAATACAACTAGGAAATTTCTAGTTCTATTCAAAATGGTATAACTACATGCATCTATAACATCAGCAGGTGTCATTTGTGTAATGTCTTTGATTCCTTGACCCACTTCTCTCAATAACTGAGAACCTATCAGATATAATATGAGTTAAAGGAAAAGGGCACAAGTATTAAAGCCAGTTTTTGCTGCCAAATGTGGAGGTCTTTGAATAAAGCTGCAAAAACCAAAATGCATAAAAAAAACAGAGCAAAATATTTCTTCTTGGTAATGAATGCAATATCATATGAGGAACATACTACACTTAATTTTGAATGGGAAGTTAGGTAATATTCAGCATATAATTCAGATTGTGAACCTTGCGACTTCTCTGTATTTTGCAACTCAAAGACTATCTGGACAATTAACAAGTTCCAGTGATGAATAGGAACAAAAAGAGGTTCTATACAAGCTTCGTTTTGAAGTTTTGTATAGGTTGGGTACCATTTAGTATACAGTTCAGATCTTGCAACTTGCATACATTCTCAAATTGAAAATATTGAATAAATTACAATTTCAGATTGTAAGGTTCTTAAATTATCATTTGGATCTTTAAGTTCTTTTTTTCTGTATTCCTCACTAGAATGTAAATTTACTGTGCACTTAAGCTGAAGTTATTTTCCATTTCGAACAGAACATTTCTAGTATGCTTGTTGCATGGCTAGTTTCTGGTAGCTCTAGCCAGTTGTAACTATCTAAGCTTTATGTTCTCTTGATGTTAGTACTTTAAACTATCGTGTCTTTAAATTGTTAAGCCAGCATGTAGATTAGTATTTGACTGTGTAGTCTTAGATTACAGATCACTATTTAATTTGCATTCTCACAAATTGTGATTATTTCTAGCACAAAGTTATGCCCTTATATTAAACTTAGTTTCAATAAAATAGTTGTTTTAAAATCCTTCATGAACTTTGCTGTACTATC
Organism: Stegodyphus dumicola; assembly: GCF_044657685.1. Lineage (NCBI taxonomy): Eukaryota > Metazoa > Arthropoda > Arachnida > Araneae > Eresidae > Stegodyphus > Stegodyphus dumicola. Next base: position 47,534,444 of record NC_140776.1, read on the forward strand.
CCAGACATAGCAATAACTTGCTAAATCTTTGTTAGGACTAAAGTTCCAGTACTAGACCAAGTAGTATAACCTTATAAAATGATGAGCAGATACAATAGTTCTTATTGTGACATTACTATAACATTCTGCATCTATCAATTGAGAGGTTCAGTTTGAAAACACAATACAGTAGATCTGATCATTACATGCCTGAATCCTTCCTATACGAAGACAATAAAGTAATATATGTAAGAAAAAAAACTTTTTATATCCTAATGTTAAACAATACAATGTCTTTCGAAACATTTGGAACAGTCAGAATTGGATTTTTTTTGGCATCACTCACACAAACACACTAACTTTTCTGGGGGTGGGCCATGAACAACCCCAGTATCCCTAAAGTTGATGCCATCTACGTAACATTATTTTAGATATTCATAAAATGACCCATTAACAATCCAATTGCCCTACCACGAGCCAGGGCAAGGACGCTGAGAAACACAGAACTACAGAAAGCATACACTGTGACAAGCACGTTTTCAAAAGCTATTTAGGGATGAAAATCATAAAAAGTAATTTCAGATGAAGATAATACATACATAAAGAATTATAAAAAAAAATTATGAATTAAAAGGAATAAAAACAACATCACAAATTATGTGAACACAAAGCCATGTAATTGTCAAGAACCTCTTTCAAAAACTGTTCCACAGAAGATAATACATTTCGTACACTTTCCATGTCGTTATTATCGAATCGTACCACTTAATTAAAATAAGATATTCAACAATTCCAATTCAAATGATTTTGAACGGTCAAGAACTCAGGGCATAAGTGGTGAAAGCCGAGCTCCGTTACCAAGGCAACCAGTCACTGCTACGTCACAGACAGACAGACAAAGTAGACAGAGGTCAGCGCTAAATCCCCAAACGCACAGGGAGGTCACGTGACCTTCGAATACGTGTAAGATGATGTCACATCAAAGATACGCCCCTTACGCTCAGTAAATTTCTGCGCATATATTGAACCATGCTTGTGCAATATGAATTTCAGAAGCAGAGAAAATTTTTCTGAAAATACTACAGATGCTAACTAAATACATACCAAATATTAACATTTTAACATGTATAGCTTTCCAATATACTCTTGTGTTTATTTTAAAGCACTGAGAAACATATGAGATTTCAATTTTAAATTCATTCTATTAATTAGTGTTTTGTGCCTTAATTTCATCATAGTATTAGAAAAAAATTAATGAAATAAATGAAATTAATTAAAAAATTAGTTTCTCTATATATTATTCAAATGAATAATTATTTAATTTAAAATTACGAACATTTTGTAATAAATGTGACAACTTGTATTGTTTTATTGTATATCTGAAAGGAATCTGATTTAAATATAAATTATTTACATAATCTTTGGCTGCAAAAACTATCATGTAATATATTTAAACAAAAGATCTACTGGAAGATTTTTTTTTTTTAGTTTTTGCATGTTCAGAATTTTTAATGTGTATATAAGTTCATTCTGAATAGTTTTGATAAATATATTGCACCCACACTAAATTTAAATAACAAATTTTTATCCTGTGAAATACACTCAAATTTTAATATGAATGAGCCCTTGTGAAGCTGCCAAGGTATTTTCATAGAAAGCTAATATCAATTTAAGGCTTAAAAATGACTTCAAAGATGGATTCCAGGCTATAAAATTATGAGGGTACACTTTTAGCTTTTAGAAACTATTTATTTACAATCTTAGAATGTATAATCACAGAGAACTGCAATACCAGCATAGTTCTATTTTTCAATCTGTATCCAAAGTGTTGCCAATTACAAGTTACTAAATATTAAATGTTACCATTTACAAATTATTAAATATTACATCTTCCGTTTTTTTAAAGAGTTCAAAAGTTTTAACAGTCTAAAATCAGTCCAAATACCAGGCCGGCATTCTAATCAGTCTCCCACTTCTAGTTCTTAGCTCACCGTTCCTTGTTTCTGAGTTAGCAGAGTTTGGTAGTTGATCTTCTAAACTTTGCCCTTGAGAATATCTGGAATCATATCCTTTTACATCTGTTTTCTGTGTATTAACTCCTTGTTCTGTTCCTCTGATATTCTCATCAACAGCTGAACTGTTTTCTCTAATATCTTTTCTATTTCTTTTCAATACTGATCCACCTAATCTAAGTATATATGATCTAGGCGTCTTATGCACTTCTTCTACAACTGCTGGTTTCCAGCGATTATCTTTATATACCCGAACACAATCTCCTTTATTTAGTAATGGTAATGTTTTTGTATGACGATCATAATATGACTTCTGTTTAGTTCTTTCTTGGTTGATTTTTTCTTTTACATTTCTCACAACTTGAGGTTTAAGTAATTCTTCAGATGTAGGAAGAATCGTTCTTGTTCTTCTACTCATAAGTCGTTGAGCTGGTGATCCTAGCATCTCATTTGTTGGAGTGTTCCTATGAGCTAACAAAGCTAAATAAGGATCAGCATGATCTGCTTGAGCTTTCTTTAACAATTTCTTCGCCGTTTGTACTGAACGCTCTGCTAATCCGCTCGACTGTGGATGGTATGGACTGCTTGTTTTATGTTTAAATTGGTATTTCTTTTCAAATTCTGAAAATTCTTTACTTGCAAACTGAGGTCCATTATCAGATATCACTATCAATGGTTATACCGTATCTTGCAAAATGAGATTTCATGTAACTGATCACTGTCTGACTTCGAGTATCTGGTAGTTTGGAGATTTCAAAAAAGTTGGAATAGTAATCTACAATTAATAAATATACATCTTTGTTAATCTCAAATAAATCTGTCGCAACTTTATACCAAGGTAAATTGGGAATTTCATGTGGTATCATAGGCTCTCTTATGTTTTTGTTCTGGTATTCATTACATATAGAACATTTTGAAATTTTATCTTCTATCTGCTTGTTCATAAATGGCCAAAACAAAACATCTCTAGCTCTTTTCTTACATTTTTCTATACCAAAATGACCCTCATGAATTAAATTTAACATTTCCCTTTGCATAGATAAAGGAATAATTACCCTTCCTCCTTTGAAAAATAAATCATTTTCCATTGTCAACTCATCTCTGTAGTCCCAAAATACTTTGACTTGAGGTTCTATCTGATGTTTCCTTTCTGGCCAGCCTCTCAGAATATATTTCTTTAAGCAATGTAGTGTAGCATCACATTCACTTTCTTTCTTTAATTCATAAATTTTGTCATCAGATGCTGGAATCAGAGTACAAATTTCTGTATCTTCATCATTATCTTCTTCTGTTGTATTCAAATATGCTCTACTCAAAGTGTCTGCTATTAATAAGTCTTTCCCCTTTTTGTATCGTACATCTAGATCATATTTTTGTAAATTTAACAGCATTCTTTGCAATCGCTGTGGTGCTTTAAAAAGAGGTTTCTTAGTTATGCTTTCTAATGGTCGATGATCAGTTTCAACTGTAATACGCTTTCCATATATATATTGATGAAATTTAGAACATCCAAAAGTGATAGCTAAAAGCTCTTTTTCTATCTGAGCATAATTTTTCTGACTTTTTGTTAGAGCTCTGGAAGCATAAGCAATTGGTTGGTTTTCTTGTAGTAAAACAGCACCTAATCCTTCAGAACTTGCATCTACTGAAAGAGTTACATCCTTATTAACATCATAGAATTTTAATACGGGTGCTTTTGCAATCAGTTCTTTAAGTGTTTCGAAAGCTTTTTGATGCTTTTCAGTCCAGTGCCAGAGGACATTTTTCTCAAGTAACTGTCTTAATGGTGCAGTAATAGTAGTTAAGTTACGAATAAATTTGGCTAAATAATTAATCATTTCCAAAAATCTTTGTAGCGAAGGCACATCTGTAGGTTCTAGCATTTTAACAATTGCTTCCACTTTAGAAAAATCAGGTTTTAGTCCATTTTCACTTAACTCGTGTCCTATATAATTCACACGATTAACTTTCATTTTACATTTAGCCTTATTGAACTTCAAATTATTTTCTCGTGCTCTCTGGAGTACTTTTTTAAGTCGTAGCTCATGTTCCTTTTCATTAGATCCCCATATTAAGATATCATCTATAATACATTCAGCGCCTTCTAGACCTTCTATTATTTGGCTTAATTTTCTTTGGCAAATTTCTGGAGCTGAACATATGCCAAAAGGTAATCTTTTAAATTTGTATCTGCCAAAAGGTGTATTGAATGTACACAAATTACTACTTTCTTCGCCAAGCTGGATTTGCCAAAAAGCACTATTAGCATCTAAAACAGAAAATATTTTTGCGTTAGGCATTCTAGTGACAACTTCGTCAATGGTTAACATCGGATAATGTTCTCGTTTTATAGCTTTATTTAAATCTCTAGGATCTAAACATATTCTTATTTTGTTCGGTTTGACAACTCTAACCATTGAATTTACCCATTCAGTTGGTTCTCTTACTTTCTCAATAACATTTAAATTTTCCATTCTTTGTAATTCTTTCTTAACTTTATCACGTATAGCTATGGGTATTTTTCTTGGAGGATGAATGACTGGCGTTACATCTTGTTTTAACTGGATTTTATATTCTCCATTCAAACAACCTAAGCCTTCAAATACATCTTTGTATTCCTCCAGTAAGTCTTCAGTGTAAACAGACATTACTTTCTGAATCAAACCTAGTTGCAAACATGATTTTAATCCTAATATAGAAGGTACTTCTTTGTCAATAACTTGGAATTCCACAACATAATTATTTTTTCCATATTGGCAGTTAAGTACTACTTTTCCTAAAGTATCCATTTTATTCCCAGAGAATGTAACTAATCTTTTAATTTCAGACTTCTGTATCGGAACATTTAGCAATTTCAGTTTGCTTTTAGAAATAACATTGCACATTGCTCCAGTATCTAACTGCAAATTTAGTTTACTTTTATTTACATTAACGTCAACAGTCCATTTCTCTTCCTTGTTATCTGAATTAAGGTTTAATGTGCCAACATAAAATTCTAACTCTTTCTCAGAGTCATGATTTATTAATTTAATTTGTCTATCTTTTTTGTTTACCTTGACTGCTCCATTTTTTATTATATAGCTTTTACACTGACTCGCGAAATGATTTGCCTTTTTACATTTATGACAGATTTTTCCATATGCTGGACACATTCGATACTCATGAGATGTTCCACATTTAGAACAAACTTTTGTCTTTTGTTTATTGGTATTTACCTCTTTGTAGGTATTCTTATTATATTTACTTAGTTTCTTTTTCACTAAGTTTACAGCAGTTTCCTCATCCTTTATGATTTTCATTTGATGTGCACTTATTTCAGCAGATCTGTATATATCAAGAACTTTTTCTAATGTTAATTCCGTTTCATGTAACAATCTTGCTCTCACTATATCATCTTTAATACCACAAACAATTTTATCCTTTATTAAACTATCCGTTAATTGTGCAAACTCGCATGTTCTAGCTTTATTTCGAAGATCAGTTACGTATTCATCTATGGTTTCTGACGCGGTTTGATTTCTAGTAAAGAATAAATGTCTTTCATATGTAATATTTTTCTTAGGAATACAATATTCTGTAAATTTTGTTTTAATTTCACTTAATTTAATTTCTTTACCCTCTTCTATAGGAAATGTATTATATATTTCAAGACGACGAATTCCTATTACATGAAGAAAAGTATTAACTCTTACCTTCTCTTCTTTATTATGTAATCCACTAGCTACTTCATATATTTCAAATGATTGAAGCCATCTCTGCCAATTCGAAGCCAGATTTCCATCAAATTTCATCGGCTCTGGTGGTTTTAAACTTTCCATTTTGAAAGCAAAACACTCCTGACACAATATAAAATTATGAGGGTACACTTTTAGCTTTTAGAAACTATTTGTTGGGAATGGCATCACTACGCCAGCGAATAAAAAGCCAGATAGAGACTGACGTCAGGGGACGCCAGAGGAAAACGAACAGTTCCGGTTTAGTTAGCTAAGAACGATGTTTGCATGATGTTGTTAGATATTGTAGCTAGATAAATATTTTTTATTCTTTTAACTTGTCTTTATGTGTAAATAAATCTTTTTGCTTAAGTTTAAAGGAAGTACAGTCGGTCACAAAAGTATTCGAACACCGGTACCCTATCAGAAAATGACAAGATGGCGTTTTTTTTCCCTCTTTCTCTCTGTGTGTCGTGTTATTTCATCCTAGGTTTTCTTCTCCCCCCATCTTGGAAAAAACTGGAAAAAATTGGTCACGATCTCTTTTTGAATGGGGAGATGCCATTTTGAGAAAAAGCTGACGACCCTATCTTGGAGAATGAACATGACCGCTCTACACACCCTTTCACTCTCTCTCTCTCTCTTTGAATTGGGAAACCATTTTGGGAAAAGCGGACCCTCTTCTTTTGATCTTAGAGAACTGGAAATGAACGCTCTACACGATCTCTCTTTGAATTCAGAAGGTATTTTGGGACCTTCTAATGTTGGAAAACTGAAATGGACGCTCTACGCTTTCTCTCTCTCTCTCTCTCTCTTTCTCTGAAATGGGTAGTCATTTGAAAACTCCATAACTTTGGAAAAAAACAGAAATGAACGCTCTACACTATCTCTCTTTGAAAATGGGGGGTGTCATTTTGAGACCTCCCTCCCCTAAACTTGAAAAAAAAACTGAAATGATAGCTCTACACTTTCTCTCTTTGGACATGGGTAGCCCTTTGGGGACCCTCTCCTCTTGGTAGGAAAAAAAAAACTGAAGTGAAGGCTCTACACAATCTCTCTTGGAATGGGATCCATATTTCGGGAAACGTGGATCACCTCATGCTGGAAAACTGAAGTGAACCACCAAGATTGGACTCTATATAATATTTTTTTTTAATTGACATCATGACCCTCCTCCAATTTGTTATTAAAAAAGTTTTTTTTGTTTTGGTTTTTATCCCATTTCCGATGTGATTTCAGAAATGCAATTCCATAACAGTTCAATTTCATTCGAAGTTAAATGATCTAAACAGTCTTTGACCCGCCCATCCGTATGATTATTTTCTTCTCCTTCCTGTTGCACCAAATTTTGTAAGTCCATATAATCATTCCATACGGGAAGGACTGGATCCTCACAAGGCTGTCTTGAAACACTTGGAGTCTCTTTGGGATGAGTGGAGGGATCTAGGATGTCTGGACCCGGCTGCGATTCTACCTCCATGATTTCTGGACCCGTTGGAACTTGTTTACCCGGCTGAAATTCTACCTCTACGATTTCTGGACCCGTTGGAACTTGTTGCCCGGCTGAAATTCTACCTCCATGATTTCTAGACCAGTTGGAACTTGTGAACCCGGCTGTGATTCTGCCTCCATGATTTCTGGACCTGTTGGAACTTGTGGACCCGGCTGACATTCTACCTCTACGATGTCGGGACTTTTTGAAGCTTGTGGACCCGTCTGACATTCTACCTCTACGATGTCGGGACAGGTTGGAGGAGGAGAAGAAGAAGAAGAACAGGATACTGGAAGAGGTTCTGTCTGTGAGGAGTCCGAAAGAGGTTGCCTGTTTGAACAAGTCGGGGAAGAAGAAGAAGCAGAAGAAGAAGAAGAAGAAGAAGAAGAAGAAGCTTCTGGATTCTGAAGCGGATCTAGCACGCCAGGTAGGTTCCGGTAAGTCGACCGTTTTTTAAGAGGTAATTTTTTTCTTCCTCCTCATCTTCAATTGTGATGACTTCAATTTCATTCCGTTGCCGGGTCGATTTTGTTTCGGGAAATAACGGTTTGGTCCAGCTCCTCTTATCATCTAAGGAAGGGATGGGTAAAGGTGGCGGAGGGTTTTCTTCTTCTTTTTCTTGAAACATCATCGGCGATTGGAAAGAAATCTCCTCTTTCAATTGTTTCCAAAGCGAGTACGAGCACCGATCGACGAGAAAGAGACTCTTCTGGGTTGTGACGATGAGATATTGCGTTTTCGGGGGAACGACATAGTTTTGAAAAGGTCTTAGAATATATTTCTTATATTTCATCCTGTCGCTGACTTTAAAACTTTTTTCCTTCAGATTGGGGGACGATGATTCGTAATAGGCGAGAGGAGCGGCTGTGGTCTGAACAATATGAACTTCGTCCTCAGCCGTCGTTCTCACTCCAAACGTAAAATATCGTTTCGTGAGAAAAATATTCTTCCACCGAAAACTCGTGCGCGGATCCGTATATCGCCGGTCTGTTTGAATGGGCCGTCTCAAAGCTCGATCCATCCGATTCCAAGAGAAGGGAGATTCCTCTTTCGTTTGTTGCGATTCGAATAAATTTCTGTATATATTCTGAACGAGCAGGTTGGAGGATTCGACATCTTGGTTGAAAGAAACGATCGCTTGATGAGGTGGTAAATGCGGAATAAATGTCGCACAATGACACGCGAAAAAAATTTTCAAGTTGGAGATTTGCTTTAGCGTCTTCAAATCCTCCCCGTTCGAAATCCGTTGAGTTGGAAAAACGTCTAATAGCGACATGGCTCCCAATGGAAAAGAAATGATCTCGCCCAGTACTCTCGCCATTTTATATATCTATATAGACACACATAGAGGCTCTATGACGTCCGTTTTATTTGTTTTTTTTTGTTTCTCTCTCTCTCTTCTTTCCAAGAAATCTTATCTCCATGACCTCTTTTTCTTTTCTTAAAAAGATGAATGTGTGTGGGAATGAGGAAGTGAAAGTAATAATTTAATAAACAAAAAATTATCCAACCATGACCTTCTTTTTTTTTTCAAAGTCAACCTTTCCAATCCAAGGACGTCCAGAGATAGAGGAAGCAGGGAGAGAGGAGGAGGAGGGAAGGGAAGGTCACACTCTCTTTCTCTCTATAAATAAAAGGGGAGAGCCCCAAAGTCGTATTTTTGTCCAAGTGGATCATGAGGAGGCATCCCCAGCTCACTACGTGTATTCCTTTCAAATATAAATATGTTGATCTTTCCTTTTATATCATCCAAGGAGTCGTTTACCTGAAAGCCTCCGATTTTTCAAAATGTGCGGGTTATTATACCGTGGGGAGTTATCAAAAGATGCGGGACGAATTTTTGTCCGACGAAAACGTGTTGATGGCTCGTGACATTCCACCTTTGGATGCACAAATTTTGTTAATGAAACGAGCCAAATATTTTTACACGTCCCACTTTCTAACCGTCTCGCAAATGAATAGGATTATGGATCGTCTTGAGAAGACAAAAGGGATTCTCGTTCATTTTAGTGAATGGTTGCATAAATGTTTGCACGAACCTCTCTCGATCGAGAAGACTGGGAAGAATACCTATTATATTCTTCTCGAGGACTCTCCTCGTTCGTCTCATCATAGAGAGGCCACGACTTTTGAAAAAATCCTCGAGCAAGAAAAAATAGAATGGTGGAACAACTACCCCATCCCTCTCCCCGAGCATCAAGAGGAGCCTGTTCAGAAGAAAAAGAAAAAACCTTTCCAAAAGCCTATCCTCATCCTCCTCGATAATGATGGGGATGAGGAGAAGCCTGTTCAGATTCCTCTCCGTTTGTCAAAACCCGTCGAGGATGAAAAACCTCTCCCTTCCTCAAAACCCCTTGAGGAAGAGAGACCCCTCGAGAAGGAGAAATCTCTCCCATTGTCAAACCTCCTCGAAGATGAAAATCCTCTCCATTTATCAAGACCCCTCGAGAAGGAGGGACCTCTTCCTTTATCAAACCCCCTCGAAGATGAAAAACCTCTGCATTTATCAAGACCCCTCGAAAATGAGGGACCTCTCGATTTGTCAAAACCCCTCGAGGATAAGGGAACCAAAACTTCTCTCTCTTTCGAAGAGGAGCGACCTCTCAATTTGTCAAGACCCCTCAAGAATAAGGGAACCGAAAATCCTCTCCCTTTCTCAAGACTTCTCGAGGAGGAGGAGGAGGAGGAGGAGAGACCGCTCCATGTGTCAAGACAGGACCCCCCTCTATCTCTTGAGGATCCGAGGGAAACGATTCCTATTGAAAAATCATCTATCGACGATCCCCAGAAAAGGTCTTCGGAGGAGATTAGACTTCCATGTAGAAAACGAATCTGCCACAATCATAATAATAATAATAATAATAATAATAATATACCCCTTCTCAACAACAGAATCCTACAACATTTGCAGATAAATGCATTCAAACCAATCCCTTTATAGTAACCCTTTTGATTGGGGAACCCGTGCATTAGCCTCGAAAAATAAAATGAGATTCTAGACTGTTTCTATGACCAGAATGTTAAGCCAATAGATAGGTCTAGCTCAGAATTGTTCTTTTAAAAGAAAATAAATAAATAATTCAAAGACTATTCGTAAATATAAATGGTAAAGTCTTGAGTCGGCTGGAAAAAAATTTTCAGAGCTGAGAAAAATTCTACAACTCAAAAAAAAAAAAAAACTTTTTGTTAATTTTTATCATGTCTTAGACATGATAAAATTTAACGACCCTCTTCCCTTTTCGTCTGGGAATGTTGTCTCACTCTTTTGAAAAACAAATCGTGATTCATTCATGGAATGATTGCCATTAGAGAAAGGATGAGTCATGGTCTATTTTTAGAAAGGGTGAGACATCCTTCCCAGACAAAAATTGAGGGTCATTAATTTTTATCATGTCTAAGACATGATAAAAATTAACCAAAAGTTTTTTTTTTTTTTTTTTTTTTTTTCATTAGAGAATTTTTATCTCACCTCTGAGAAATTTTTTTTCTCCTAGCCGATTCGAGACTTTACCATTTGTTTTTAAGAATGATTTCTCCCTGATCTATTATTTCAAAATTCCAAGTTTCGCTTCAGAACCATCTGTGCTGTTGAAGAAGTAACGTGATATATGTATTTTTTTTAATGAGTTCTGTCAAGATTGAATTGTGCAGGATCGACCTTGCGAATTTCTTCTCTGTGTCTTTAAATAATAATGATACCGAACCGCTTTTTGTAGAGCGCAATGGAAAAAACCTTTTGTATGGTTAGGACAATTCATGTGTTCAATCGCATTGTATTTGAGAATCTCTTGCGTCGATCCCGAAATGCAATAAATGGATCTTTGCAACCATTTCTCTAAAAACCGCCGTTTCATTTCTCCTCGCACCCAAATCATGGAAAAGGGTTCCGTCAACATCGTTAACACCCATGGAAAATAACTGTACGGAATTTCTCCTTCGTACCACGACAAGCCGTGATAATAATCACTCGCCCACACAGCGGTTCGTTTTTCTTTCTCGGTGAGCATTTGCCATGGAAACGGGGGTTTAAAAACAAATACCCCTCGAGAAGTACCGTCCAATGTGACGTAAGCCAATTCTTTCACAATAAAGGCTCCTTGAGAATCGTAGAAACCTTCAAAGTCGAGCACGAGTTCCATGTTTTTTATTTCTTTTTCTTTCCAAGGTGACCTTTATTATTATTATGATGATGGATGTGTATTGAGATACGCACGATATTATTCAAAAAACAAATATATATACGAATGTGACCTTTCCCAGAATTCATACGACCTGTCACGTGCAACCTTGTCTCTCTATATATAAAAGAGGAGACGGCGAGAGAACGCTATCCATTTTTTCCTTCAGGACACACAGCGAGAGAGAGAGAGAATTTTGTTTTCTTTTTTTCCTCAATTGAAGAAGATGGACATTTTGAGTACCAAACCTCTCAAAGATTCCTACATTGTTCTGGACATGGAATACTTCCCTGTTATGATCCAAAGACGGGAGATATATGTTTCATCTTGAAAGAACTGGGCTACATCACTTGCGATTTAACCTTATGCGGATCCATGATTTTTCTCCCTCCTGTCCATTACGATGACTTATCGTCCCGCAATCAAGCTGTGGTCAACCAGACTACAAATAACCGACACGGCCTGCAATGGATCGAGGGTCGTCTTTCCTACGAGCATCTTCCTACGATCCTGAAAATACTGACCGAAAATGTGGAGGTGATCTACGTCAATGGATACGATAAAGCCGAATTTTTCAGCAAGCTCTGCCAGCGATCCGTTTACGAGTTTTATATCCCAGGGAAAACCGAGTGGCGGAACAAGTCGAAATGCACGCGACACCAATATTTTCAAAAGATGATTCATTGTGCCGAGAATAAGGTGAGAAATTTTCGATACCATTTGATGGAGGGTAGTTACGTTTTCCGGAAATTACATTGTTACCCCTTCGAGAGCAAAGCTGTCGAAGAGGAGGCGGAAGAATCTCCCCAGGAGAACTCGTGCGACGATGAGGAGGAGGAGGAGGATGAACTTTCCAATAATAATAATAAACGTCTAAGTTGGGATGCTTTAGAGACCCAAGAATATTGGTCTCAACCCTTATCTCACCTAGACCTGAAAGAGGATCCTCAAGTGTATTCTTTGTGGTCCTCTTCTAAAATTTGGTCTTGGAGAGAACCCTTGAATGTTCATGAATGAAATGGTATGTAAATCCCTAGAGAAAAAAAATAGACGCTCCCACATGATATATGTATAGAGAGAAAAAGATCCTCTGTTCTCTAGCCAATACGTCAAGACTTCCCTAAACTAAGAGAGATCATGAGTACCGAGGAAACCTTAGCAGAGCAAGTGGAAAGACTTTCAAAGAGATTAGAAGAGTTAAGACGGGATAGATTTACAGTTCCGCCGACTAAAGAGGAAACTATCATCGATTTCAACAAACCGCTGTACTTTCATCCCCTACCCCAAAGAATGAGACGAGTGGACTCGCCGTTGAACAGTTCCAATGAGAAACAAAATGTCACTTATTTGAATAGTCAATTTCAACACATGAATATTTCATAAGTATTTTTTTCCCTAAAGCGTAGGGAGATCGGATCAGTAGTTTTTCCCTTTTCATCGTCGAAAAAGATTGGGAGGAAAAATCTTTCTCAGCTCTCTCAGAAAAATATTTCAGCCTTTAAAAAAAAAAAAAAAAAAAAAAAAAAAAAAAAAAAAAAAACATTTTGTTAATTTTTATCATGTCTTAGACATGATAAAAATTAACTCTACCCCCCCCTTTTGTCTGGGAATGTTGTCTCACACTTTCTAAAAATAGACCATCACTCCTCCTTTCCTAAAGAATAGAATTCCAAGAATGGGATCTGGTCTATTTTTAGAAACAGTGAGACCCTATTCCCAGACAAAAGGCGGGTAGAGTTAATTTTTATCATGTCTAAAGTTCAGGGTCCATCCATCTTCTTATGTGAAACGGTGACCCTGACAAGATCGAGATAAACAAGTCCTGTGAGTTGTTTTGTAATCTTGACGCGATCCAAGAAAGACTTTTTATTATTTTTTTTTGAAATAGGCGGGGGGTGGGGAGAGAAAATGTTCTCACGACCCTCAGATATCTTTTCATAAATATATTTTTTATCAAAGTGTTTCTTTCATTCCGATCCTTTTAAGAGGTTGGAATGACCCTGACATTTAGATGGGGTCGCGATCCCCACAGATGTCGCGCGAGTATAAAAGTGTGTGTCCTCCGCGAGATTTCTTCATAGAACAGAAGAAGACGTGAACTGAGCTGGTAAGTCCCTTTGGTCCTATGAATATGGTTATCTATAAACTCGATTTGATTCTTAGTTTTTTTTTTTTAATAATGATAATAATCATAACTTCATTTAAAAAGACCTTTGAAACTTCTTAACCCTTTGAAAAGAAAAATGTCTCTTTCAAGACGACGACTCTAAAACGTTTTATTGTTTTTTCCCCCCTTTCTAGATCTTCCCTGTTATACATATATACCTTTTCGATTCTCTTTTTTGCTCCTGTTTGTGGAAGACATCACCGTATTCATCGCCATGGCGTGTTCAGAAAACTTTATCGTGCTCGATCTAGAGGGTTTCCAGTCCTACAACCACAAGAAGGGTGAATTTACCTACGTTTTAGAAGAATTGGGCTATGCGACAAAAGATTTTTTGACTGTGGGATCGTTGACGTTTACTCCTCCTCACCCCTTCCACCAACTGAGTGAAAAAAACCAAAAGACAAATGCCTGGCTGACAAGAAACCGGCACGGACTTCGTTGGAACGAGCGTCATATTCCCTACAACCATTTAGGACGCATTCTCCAATCGCTCACTCACAGCTTCTCCACGATTTATGTGGTGGGATGCCAGAAAGCTAAATTCTTTGCTAAAGCCTTGGATTATCAAAAACCCGTGACGGAAATTTATGTGCCAGATGGAATCATTTGGAAGTATCGGGGAAAATGGGCCCGACATCATCAAAGGATGAAATATTTCCATTGTGCCGAAAACAAAGTGCGCAACTATCGATGGCATATTATGGAAGGAGATTTTCATATCAATCACGTCTATCCAGACGGAACGGAGAAAGAGGAGAGGATTCAGGAGGAAGCAGACAATCCTCTGCAAGCTTTTGATAAGGCCTACGATCAGTTAGAGAAGGATCCGTCCCCAAAAGCGTACGATAACCTCATCCAGAAATGGGATAATCTGTCCTGCTTCCAAGTGATGGAACATCAGGATGAGCATACGCCTTTAAACTTGATGGGCTCTTCTACTTCTTCTTCTTTGTCGTCAACTTCCTCCAATAACTCGAGGAAGACGGAGGCTTGGGGAGACATACCTGAAAATATTCCCCATTACGATCCAGCAGCCTGTTGGGACGAACCTTCCAAAGAATCTCATGAGACCCCCAAAATATCTTCAGAGGATCCAAAGACAAAATCCACTGAGTGTTGGGACGATGAACGGACGACTCATGCTCCAAAATCCACTAAGACTATATCCACTGAGTGTTGGGACAATGAACGGACGACCCATGCTCCAAAATCCACTGAGACTATGTCCACTGAGTGTTGGGACGATGAAACCGAAAAGACGACAGAGAATTGGGATGACCGTTCTCAAAAGTATTTGAATTGATATATACATAAACTCAGGAGAAAAAAAAATAAAGAAAAGATTTTTAGAAATAAGTAGAGAAAGGTTCTCCGCTTTCCCTATATTTATGGAAATGGACTGAGGAGAGAGAAAGAGAGACGAATCAGGAGACCAAAAAAATGGGTCTTGGAAGGAATGAGTGCAAATGCATTCGATTCCTTCCAAGACCCATTTTTTTTGGGTCCCTCTCTCATCCAATCTTGGAAAAGAACTTTGTCCTATTTTTCTAGGTCCATTCAAAAAGAAATGAATCTATCCATAAATTTTCTTAAAAGAAAAAAAAAACAAAAAGATCCTTTACCTCATGACGGTCCAAAGTCGAGAATCTTGGAAAAAGTTATCCACTCTCTCCATCCAGTCAAGCTTCTCTGTAGAAAATCTAGTAGGTGCATCTGCATTCTTGAACACCCGGCAGTTATTATTGGACGCGAAACGTCGAATGCTGAAATAGTTAACAGTGAGCCCATTCTTAAAGAAACGGGGATGTTTTATTCATCCAGTCGAGTGCGGAAAAATTTCTGAGAGCCGGAGAAAAATTTCTCTAACTGAAAAAAAAAAAAAAAAAAAAAAAAAACCCTTTTAGTCTGAAAATTGATGTCTTCAATTTTTCGAAAATTGAAGACATCAATTTTCAAATTTTCAGACTAAAAGGGGAGTATTTTTTTTTTTTTTTTTTTATATCTAACTTTGAACCACAGAAATTTTTTCCGGCTCTCAGAAACTTTTCCCAGCCGAGTCGATGTGAATAAAACTTTACTGTTTGTTAAGAATGTTATTTAATGGATCGATTTCAACCTATCGAGTTTCGCTTGAGTTCCGGCCGTGCTGTGGGCCCACCTGGATACAAGTTTTCCCCTTTTGGAATAGAATAAAACTTTACTGTTTTTTAAGAATGTTATTTAATGGATCGATTTCAACCTATCGAGTTTCGCTTGAGTTCCGGCCGTGCTGTGGGCAAACCTGGATACAAGTTTTCCCCTTTTGGAATAGAATTTCCGTCAAGGTAGGCTACTTTTCCTCTTTTTGCATTTTTCATGTCATTTCATTTGTATTACAATATACTGAAAACGGGCGTTCGAACTGATTTCTAGGCTATTTCTATACAAATGGAGCTCGATCCAAGAAAAAAATGATGTCTTTTTTTTATTTTGTGGACTGCCAATTTGTATTGGAATATACTGAAAACGGGTGTTTGAGTCGATTTTCAGTATATTTCAATACAAATAGAGCTCGGTGCAAGAAAGAAATAATGTCTTTTTTTTTATTTTGTGAACTGCCAATTTGTATTGGAATATACTGAAAACGGGTGTTTGAGTCGGTTTTCAGTATATTTCAATACAAATAGAGCTCGATCCAAGAAAAAAATGATGTCTTTTTTTATTTTGCGGACTGCCAATTTGTATTGGAATATACTGAAAACGAGTGTTTGAGTCGGTTTTCAGTATATTTCAATACAAATAGAGCTCGATCCAAGAAAGAAATGATGTCTTTTTTTTTTTATTTTGTGGACTGCCAATTTGTATTGGAATATACTGA
Source organism: Stegodyphus dumicola (assembly GCF_044657685.1). Classification (NCBI taxonomy): domain Eukaryota; kingdom Metazoa; phylum Arthropoda; class Arachnida; order Araneae; family Eresidae; genus Stegodyphus; species Stegodyphus dumicola. Next base: position 47,550,842 of record NC_140776.1, read on the forward strand.
AAACGGGTGTTTGAGTCGGTTTTCAGTATATTTCAATACAAATAGAGCTCGATCCAAGAAAAAAATGATGTCTTTTTTTATTTTGCGGACTGCCAATTTGTATTGGAATATACTGAAAACGGGCATTCACGTCGGTTTTCAGTATATTTCAATACAAATGGAGCTCGATCCAAGAATGAAATGATGTCTTTTTTTTATTTTGTGGACAGCCAATTTTGTATTGGAATATACTGAAAACGGGCGTTCACGTCGGTTTTCAGTATATTTCAATACAAGTGGAGCTGGATCCAAGAAAAAAATGATGTCTTTTTTTTTATGTTGTGGACAGCCAATTTTGTATTGGAATATACTGAAAACGGGCGTTCACGTTGGTTTTCAGTATATTACAATACAAGTGGAGCTCGATCCAAGAAAAAATGATGTCTTTTTTTTATTTTGTGGACAGCCAATTTTGTATTGGAATATACTGAAAACGGGCGTTCACGTTGGTTTTCAGTATATTTCAATACAAATGGAGCTCCATCCAAGAAAAAAATGATGTCTTTTTTTTATTTTGTGGACAGCCAATTTTGTATTGGAATATACTGAAAACGGGCGTTCACGTTGGTTTTCAGTATATTCCAATACAAATGGAGCTCCATCCAAGAAAAAAAATGATGTCTTTTTTTATGTTGTGGACAGCCAATTTTGTATTGGAATATACTGAAAACGGGCGTTCGAGTCGGTTTTCAGTATATTCTAATACAAATGGAGCTCCATCCAAGAAAAAAATGATGTCTTTTTTTATGTTGTGGACAATCAATTTTGTATTGGAATATACTGAAAACGGGCGTTCGAGTCCTTTTTCCGACTATTTCTATACACATTCCACTATATTAAAATGACGTCATGGTTGAGTCCAAACAGAGTCGTCCCCGGATAGAGTCGTCTCCGGACAAAGTCGTTCCCGGACAATTTTATACCGAATTTGTATAGAAATATACTTAAAATGGGCTTGGAGGGGGGGGCGGAGTCCAAACAAAGTCGTCCCCGGACCATCTTGATGACCAGACATATTGCCTTTTCAACAGCCCGTATTATTCTGAACAAAAACGTGGAATACTTTTATAGAAAAGAGAAGAATTGAAAGTGAAAGTCAAAAAGCAAAATGGGATCGGCTGGGAAAAATTTCTGAGAGCCGAGAAAAAATTCTGAGTCAGAAAAAGAAAAGAAAAAATATATAATATATATATTATATATATTATATAATATATATATTATATAATATATATTATATAATATATATATTATAAATACTTTTTGTTAATTTTTATCATGTCTTCTAGACATGATAAAAATTAACTCACCCCCCTTTTGTCTGGGTATGTTGTCTCACCGTTTCTAAAAATAGACCAGAACCCAGTCTTTTCTTGGAATTTAAAAGGATGAGTCATGGTCTATTTTTAGAAAGTGGGAGACAACATTCCCAGACAAAAGGGGGGTGAGTTAATTTTTATCATGTCTAGAAAACATGATAAAAATTAACAAAAAGTTTTTTTTTTTTTTTTTTTTTTTTTTTTACATCTCAGAATTCTTTTCTGAGCTCTGAGAAATTTTTCCTAGCCGATCCCATTTCGTTTTTCGACTTTCACTTTCAACTCTTCACTTTTCCTATCCACTGTCGTTGGAATTGTGTTCACTGGAGGGTATTTCATTTTTTGCAATCTCGCTTTTAGTTTTCTCTGAGATTCTTTAGAAATGGCTATACAAATTTCACCATCTATATAGAGATGATGTCCAAACAAAGTCGTCCCCGGACCATCTTGATGACCGAATATGTATAGAAATAGTCTGAAAATGGGCTTGAGGGCCGGTTTCTGGACGATTCCTCTACAAATTCGGCCGCATCCAGAAAAACAAAAATACATGGTTTCTTTTTGGGCGGACAGGAGATGATAAATTTCTTTTCTCTCTCTCTCTCTCTCTCTCCCAATATTGGAGGAGAGAGTGGCCCAAAAAATGGGTCTCGGAAGGAATCGAATGCATTTTGAAATGCACTCATTCCTTCCAAGACCCATTTTTTGGTCTCCTGATTCAACTCTCCAGTCTATGGAATAGGGAAAGCGGAGAACGTTTCCCCTTCTTTAAGCGACTGGAGACCATATCGCATCATCATCATCATCATCATCACCATCCTCTTTCTGATACTTTTCAACGAAGGCTTGATGTCTCTGGATGATTTTGGGGAGATGATGGATCCCGAATTGAGTGATGAAAAAGAGAGGACTCTTTTTCCTTTCTTGTTCGTCTTGCACAGTCTCTCGAAGGGTGATATACGTTTCCCCGTCCTCCTCAATTTTCGTCAGAGGTCTCATGAATATTTTACACATCCAAGGGAAGAGCGACTTGTTATGCAGGGATTTCGAAGCGACGAAGGCCGCTTCATTCGAAGTGAGGACAATCTGGTTCGGTTGACCCCATTCTTTGGAGTAGTTGTCCAAATCGCCTAGTCGAAGAAAATGGTGTCGATTAGGAAAAAAGATTTGGAGAACACTCGTCGTATGCGAGACGTTCGTAGGCAAGAGAGTCAAGATATCTTTGGCATTCCAGTACAGGAATCCTAGATCCACATACGCGTGCACGTAATAGTCATCGTTATATTCCAGTTTGAGCAGCATGGCTTTTGTATTTTTTTTTTCCGTTCTCAAGGCGAAACACGCGTCTGATATGAACAAGAGCTCGCTGGCGATCCGTTTATATAGACTCCTCAGAGAGAGAGAGGGAGAGGGGAGGAGGAGGAACAAGGTTGATGAATTCTAAAATAAAAAAAAATGATAACGAAATGAGATCGGCTGGCAAAATATTTTCAGAGCTCAGAAAAAAATTCTGAGATGTAAAAAAAAAAAAAAAAAAAAAAAAAAAAAAAAAAATTGTTTTTTGTTTTTTTATCATGTCTTCTAGACATGATAAAAATTAACTCACCCCCCTTTTGTCTGGGTATGTTGTCTCACCGTTTCTAAAAATAGACCAGAACCCAGTCTTTTCTTGGATTCTATTCTTTAAAAGGATGAGTCATGGTCTATTTTTAGAAAGTGGGAGACAACATTCCCAGACAAAAGGGGGGGTGAGTTAGTTTTTATCATGTCAAGAAGACATGATAAAAATTAACAAAAAGTTTTTTTTTTTTTTTTTTTTTTTAAACATTTCAGAATTTTTTTCTGAGCTCTGAGAAATTTTTCCTAGCCGATCTCATTTCGTTTTTCGACTTTCACTTTCAACTCTTCACTTTTCTATAAAAGCATTCCACGTTTCTGTTCAGAACAGTGTCTCTCTCTACCCAAATTTGAAACCCTAGTCACGAGAGAATATGAGACTAGAAAAATAGTTTAGCTTATTGATCTAAAAAATGTCCCATGCTAGAACTCAGAATTATAATCAGAGCGGGGCTTTCCAGTATCCACTTCCAAGATTTTAGATTTGTCATGGGTGACATGTTCCCAAATTCATAAATTCTTCAATTATAGTCCCCTTCTTTGACAAATGGCTAAGAAATTCTTAAAGTATATCATGATAAAGATTTAGCTATCTATATATAACATTATGTTTTCTTTTCAAAAAAAAAAAAATCCAGTCTTGATCGAAATGGACTTTACGCACAATTTATTGTATCCCCACCTTTCCAAGATTGGTTTGAAGAAGTGATAAAAAAAATGGGTCTGGAAGGAAAAGAGTGCATTTCGAGAAAAGAAAAGAGGACCCTCTTTTTCTCGCAATGCACCCGTTTCCTTCCAGACCCATTTCTTTTGCCTCCTCAGAACTCTCTTTCTTTTCGCCTCCCTCTCTCTCTTAAGAGGGATTGAAAGAAAGAGGCTAGATGGAAAAGTTTCTTTTTTTTTTTTCTTTCGAGAAGATAAAAAAAAATTTGGAGGAGGAGCAAATTTTTTTTGGGTGGTGGTGGTTGTTTTATTTTAGAAGGTGATAACTTTAGTGACATTTAAAGAGACCACCAGAGGATCCGTTTGAGTCTCGACGACCTTTTCTTGACGGGGGTCTGTCTGGCAATAAGCGCTGGCATATTGTTTAGGGTAAGTAGAAGAATTCGTCATGCCTGGATGAGGCGGTATGTAGCGCACTCCCAGATTAAAGAGGGTGATGAAGGGAAATTTCTCCCCCGGATAGAGCAGTCGGTAAACGGGTTGATTGGGTACAACTCGAACCAGCGGCTGAGTTAAAATGCTATACACCCAGGCCAGAAGCTGATTATTTTTAGGATTATTTTCGGCCAGATGTAACATTTCTTCGCTGGAGAGGACATATCCCTCTTGAGAACTGCCGAGACTCTCAAGATCTTTTATTTTCCTGAAGACGTGGTGTTCGTCGAAAAACACGGAGAGAATGTCCCAGGTTCTTTTACTGGAAGTATGAATCAGAGGCAAAATGTCCGTAGCGTTCCAAAACAATCTTCCGTCATCCACATAACAGCGAATGCTCACAAACTCATTATATAAGACGCGGATCATCATCTTGAGTAGAAATATGGATACGCACAGCAGTCTCTCTCTCTGGGAAATAGAGTCTGTCTTCCACTCGCCTCTCTATATATACGAGAAGACCACGTGATGGGCGACGTGACGGTTGACTTCTAGAAAAAAAAATCAACTTTGTCTATCTCTCTCTCTATGACCTTCTATTTTTTTCCTAAAGGACACCCCGTCACCTTTTCAAAGGTCATGGGATTGAGAGGAACGAACGAAAAAAAAACAACCATCCTTTGTATACTACTTATGACCTTCTCCTAGAGACCCCTGTCATTTTCTTCTCGAGAGCTACGTGATGAAAGCTTTTTTTTTATTCTAAAGTTTATCAACTTTGTAGACACATGACCCCGTCACCTTCTCAAAGGCCATGTCGTATGGAATTCGACCCTTTTGGTTTTTTCTTTTGAGAAAATAAAAAATAAAACAACTCTATAATCATCTCTCTATGACCTTCACAAACACTCATGTTTTATCATTTTTTTTTATTTTAGAATTCATCAACCTTGTTCCTCCTCCTCCCCTCTCCCTCTCTCTCTCTGAGGAGTCTATATAAACGGATAGCCAGCGAGCTCTTGTTCATATCAGACGAGTGTTCCGCCTTGAGAACGGAAAAAAAATACAAAAGCCATGCTGCTCAAACTGGAATATAACGATGACTATTACGTGCACGCGTATGTGGATCTAGGATTACTGTACTGGAATGCCAAAGATATCTTGACTCTCTTGCCTACGAACGTCTCGCATACGACGAGTGTTCTCCAAGTCTTTTTTCCTAATCGACACCATTTTCTTCGACTAGGCGATTTGGACAACTACTCCAAAGAATGGGGTCAACCGAACCAGATTGTCCTCACTTCGAATGAAGCGGCCTTCGTCGCTTCGAAATCCCTGCATAACAAGTCGCTCTTCCCTTGGATGTGTAAAATATTCATGAGAACTCTGACGAAAATTGAGGAGGACGGGGAAACGTATATCACCCTCCGAGAGACTGTGCAAGACGAACAAGAAAGGAAAAAGAGTCCTCTCTTTTTCATCACTCAATTCGGGATCCATCATCTCCCCAAAATCATCCAGAGACATCAAGCCTTCGTTGAAAATTATCAGAAAGAGGACGATGGTGATGGTGATGATGATGATGATGATGCGATATGGTCTCCAGTCGCTTAAAGAAGGGGAAACGTTCTCCGCTTTCCCTATTCCATAGACTGGAGAGTTGAATCAGGAGACCAAAAAAATGGGTCTTGGAAGGAATGAGTGCATTTCAAAATGCATTCGATTCCTTCCGAGACCCATTTTTTTGGGCCACTCTCTCCTCCAATATTGGGAGAGAGAGAGAGAAAAGAAATTTATCATCTCCTGTCCACCCAAAAAGAAACTATGTATTTTTGTTTTTCTGGATGCGGCCGAATTTGTAGAGGAATCGTCCAGAAACCGGCCCTCAATCCCATTTTCAAACTATTTCTATACATATTCGGTCATCAAGATGGTCCGGAGACGACTTTGTTTGGACATCATCTCTATATAGATGGTGAAATTTGTATAGCCATTTCTAAAGAATCTCAGAGAAAACTAAAAGCGAGATTGCAAAAAAAGAAATAGCCTCCAGTGAACACAATTCCAACGACAGTGGATAGGAAAAGTGAAGAGTTGAAAGTGAAAGTCGAAAAACGAAATGGGATCGGCTAGGAAAAATTTCTCAGACCTCAGAAAAAAATTCTAAGATGTAAAAAAAAAAAAAAAAAAAAAAAAAAAAACCATTTGTTAATTTTTACCATGTCTTCTAGACATGATAAAAATTAACTCACCCCCCTTTTGTCTGGGAATGTTGTCTCCCACTTTCTAAAAATAGACCATGACTCATCCTTTTAAATTCCAAGAAAAGACTGGGTTCTGGTCTATTTTTAGAAACGGTGAGACAACATACCCAGACAAAAGGGGGATGAGTTAATTTTTATCATGTCTAGAAGACATGATAAAAATTAACAAAAAGTATTTATAATATATATATTATATAATATATATTATATAATATATATATTATATAATATATATATAATATATATATATTATATATATATATAATATATATATTATATAATATATATATTATATATTTTTTCTTTTTTTTTTTCTGACTCAGAATTTTTTCTCGGCTCTCAGAAATTTTTCCCAGCCGATCCCATTTTGCTTTTTGACTTTCACTTTCAATTCTTCTCTTTTCTATAAAAGTATTCCACGTTTTTGTTCAGAATAATACGGGCTGTTGAAAAGGCAATATGTCTGGTCATCAAGATGGTCCGGGGACGACTTTGTTTGGACTCCGCCCCCCCTCCAAGCCCATTTTAAGTATATTTCTATACAAATTCGGTATAAAATTGTCCGGGGACGACTTTGTCCGGAGACGACTCTATCTGGGGACGACTCTGTTTGGACTCAACCATGACGTTATTTTAATATAGTGGAATGTGTATAGAAATAGTCGGAAAAAGGACTCGAACGCCCGTTTTCAGTATATTCCAATACAAAATTGATTGTCCACAACATAAAAAAAGACATCATTTTTTTCTTGGATGGAGCTCCATTTGTATTAGAATATACTGAAAACCGACTCGAACGCCCGTTTTCAGTATATTCCAATACAAAATTGGCTGTCCAAACATAAAAAAAAAAGACATCATTTTTTTTCTTGGATGGAGCTCCATTTGTATTGGAATATACTGAAAACCAACGTGAACGCCCGTTTTCAGTATATTCCAATACAAAATTGGCTGTCCACAAAATAAAAAAAAGGACATCATTTTTTTCTTGGATGGAGCTGCATTTGTATTGAAATATACTGAAAACCAACGTGAACGCCCGTTTTCAGTATATTCCAATACAAAATTGGCTGTCCACAAAATAAAAAAAAAAGACATCATTTTTTTCTTGGATCGAGCTCCACTTGTATTGAAATATACTGAAAACAACGTGAACGCCCGTTTTCAGTATATTCCAATACAAAATTGGCTGTCCACAAAATAAAAAAAAGACATCATTTTTTTCTTGGATCCAGCTCCACTTGTATTTTAATATACTGAAAACCAACGTGAACGCCCGTTTTCAGTATATTCCAATACAAAATTGGCTGTCCACAACATAAAAAAAGACATCATTTTTTTCTTGGATCCAGCTCCACTTGTATTGTAATATACTGAAAACCAACGTGAACGCCCGTTTTCAGTATATTCCAATACAAAATTGGCTGTCCACAACATAAAAAAAAGACATCATTTTTTTCTTGGATCCAGCTCCATTTGTATTGAAATATACTGAAAACCGACGTGAACGCCCGTTTTCAGTATATTCCAATACAAAATTGGCTGTCCACAAAATAAAAAAAAGACATCATTTCATTCTTGGATCGAGCTCCATTTGTATTGAAATATACTGAAAACCGACGTGAATGCCCGTTTTCAGTATATTCCAATACAAAATTGGCAGTCCATAAAATAAAAAAAAGACATCATTTATTTGTTGGATCGAGCTCTATTTTTATTGAAATATACTGAAAACCTACTCAAACACTCGTTTTCAGTATATTCCAATACAAATTGGCAGTCCGCAAAATAAAAAAAAGACATCATTTTTTTCTTGGATCGAGCTCTATTTGTATTGAAATATACTGAAAACCTACTCAAACACCCGTTTTCAGTATATTCCAATACAAATTGGCAGTCCACAAAATAAAAAAAAAAGACATCATTTCTTTCTTGGATCGAGCTCTATTTGTATTGAAATATACTGAAAACCGGATGGGGATCGCGACCCCATCTAAATGTCAGGGTCATTCCAACCTCTTAAAAGGATCGGAATGAAAGAAACACTTTGATAAAAAATATATTTATGAAAAGATATCTGAGGGTCGTGAGAACATTTTCTCTCCCCACCCCCCGCCTATTTCAAAAAAAAATAATAAAAAGTCTTTCTTGGATCGCGTCAAGATTACAAAACAACTCACAGGACATGTTTATCTCGATCTCGTCAGGGTCATCGTTTCACATAACAAGATGGATGGACCCTGAACTTTAGACATGATAAAAATTAACTCTACCCGCCTTTTGTCTGGGAATAGGGTCTCACCGTTTCTAAAAATAGACCAGATCCCATTCTTGGAATTCTATTCTTTAGGAAAGGAGGAGTGATGGTCTATTTTTAGAAAGTGTGAGACAACATTCCCAGACAAAAGGGGGGTAGAGTTAATTTTTATCATGTCTAAGACATGATAAAAATTAACAAAAAAATTTTTTTTTTTTTTTTTTTTTTTAGGGCTGAAATATTTTTCTGAGAGAGCTGAGAAAGATTTTTCCTCCCAATCTTTTTCGACGATGAAAAGGGAAAAACTACTGATCCGATCTCCCTACGCTTTAGGGAAAAAATACTTATGAAATATTCATGTGTTGAAATTGACTATTCAAATAATTCATTCATTCAAATAATATTCATTTTGTTTCTCATTGGAACTGTTCAACGGCGAGTCCACTCGTCTCATTCTTTGGGGTAGGGGATGAAAGTACAGCGGTTTGTTGAAATCGATGATAGTTTCCTCTTTAGTCGGCGGAACTGTAAATCTATCCCGTCTTAACTCTTCTAATCTCTTTGAAAGTCTTTCCACTTGCTCTGCTAAGGTTTCCTCGGTACTCATGATCTCTCTTAGTTTAGGGAAGTCTTGACGTATTGGCTAGAGAACAGAGGATCTTTTTCTCTCTATACATATATCATGTGGGAGCGTCTATTTTTTTTCTCTAGGGATTTACATACCATTTCATTCATGAACATTCAAGGGTTCTCTCCAAGACCAAATTTTAGAAGAGGACCACAAAGAATACACTTGAGGATCCTCTTTCAGGTCTAGGTGAGATAAGGGTTGAGACCAATATTCTTGGGTCTCTAAAGCATCCCAACTTAGACATTTATTATTATTATTGGAAAGTTCATCCTCCTCCTCCTCCTCATCGTCGCACGAGTTCTCCTGGGGAGATTCTTCCGCCTCCTCTTCGACAGCTTTGCTCTCGAAGGGGTAACAATGTAATTTCCGGAAAACGTAACTACCCTCCATCAAATGGTATCGAAAATTTCTCACCTTATTCTCGGCACAATGAATCATCTTTTGAAAATATTGGTGTCGCGTGCATTTCGACTTGTTCCGCCACTCGGTTTTCCCTGGGATATAAAACTCGTAAACGGATCGCTGGCAGAGCTTGCTGAAAAATTCGGCTTTATCGTATCCATTGACGTAGATCACCTCCACATTTTCGGTCAGTATTTTCAGGATCGTAGGAAGATGCTCGTAGGAAAGACGACCCTCGATCCATTGCAGGCCGTGTCGGTTATTTGTAGTCTGGTTGACCAGAGCTTGATTGCGGGACGATAAGTCATCGTAATGGACAGGAGGGAGAAAAATCATGGATCCGCATAAGGTTAAATCGCAAGTGATGTAGCCCAGTTCTTTCAAGATGAAACATATATCTCCCGTCTTTGGATCATAACAGTGAAAGTATTCCATGTCCAGAACAATGTAGGAATCTTTGAGAGGTTTGGCACTCAAAATGTCCATCTTCTTCAATTGAGGAAAAAAAGAAAACAAAATTCTCTCTCTCTCTCGCTGTGTGTCCTGAAGGAAAAAATGGATAGCGTTCTCTCGCCGTCTCCTCTTTTATATAGAGAGAGAGAAGGTTGCACGTGACAGGTCGTATGAATTCTGGGAAAGGTCACATTCGTATATATATTTGTTTTTTGAATAATATCGTGCGTATCTCAATACACATCCATCATCATAATAATAATAAAGGTCACCTTGGAAAGAAAAAGAAATAAAAAACATGGAACTCGTGCTCGACTTTGAAGGTTTCTACGATTCTCAAGGAGCCTTTATTGTGAAAGAATTGGCTTACGTCACATTGGACGGTACTTCTCGAGGGGTATTTGTTTTTAAACCCCCGTTTCCATGGCAAATGCTCACCGAGAAAGAAAAACGAACCGCTGTGTGGGCGAGGGATTATTATCACGGCTTGTCGTGGTACGAAGGAGAAATTCCGTACAGTTATTTTCCATGGGTGTTAACGATGTTGACGGAACCTTTTTCCATGATTTGGGTGCGAGGAGAAATGAAACGGCGGTTTTTAGAGAAATGGTTGCAAAGATCCATTTATTGCATTTCGGGATCGACGCAAGAGATTCTCAAATACAATGGGATTGAACACATGAATTGTCCTAACCATACAAAAGGTTTTTTCCATTGCGCTCTACAAAAAGTGGTTCGGTATCATTATTATTTAAAGACACAGAGAAGAAATTCGCAAGGTCGATCCTGCACAATTCAATCTTGACAGAACTCATTAAAAAAAATACATATATCACGTTACTTCTTCAACAGCACAGATGGTTCTGAAGCGAAACTTGGAATTTTGAAATAATAGATCAGGGAGAAATCATTCTTAAAAACAAATGGTAAAGTCTCGAATCGGCTGGGAGAAAAAAAATTTCTCAGAGGTGAGATAAAAATTCTCTAATGAAAAAAAAAAAAAAAAACTTTTGGTTAATTTTTATCATGTCTTAGACATGATAAAAATTAATGACCCTCCCTTTTTGTCTGGGAAGGATGTCTCACCCTTTCTAAAAATAGACCATGACTCATCCTTTCTCTAATGGCAATCATTCCATGAATGAATCACGATTTGTTTTCCAAAAGAGTGAGACAACATTCCCAGACGAAAAGGGAAGAGGGTCGTTAATTTTTATCATGTCTAAGACATGATAAAAATTAACAAAAAGGTTTTTTTTTTTTTTTTTTTTTTTTTTTTTTTTTTGAGTTGTAGAATTTTTCTCAGCTCTGAAAATTTTTTTCCAGCCGACTCAAGACTTTACCATTTATATTTACGAATAGTCTTTGAATTATTTATTTATTTTCTTTTAAAAGAACAATTCTGAGCTAGACCTATCTATTGGCTTAACATTCTGGTCATAGAAACAGTCTAGAATCTCATTTTATTTTTCGAGGCTAATGTACGGGTTCTCCAATCAAAAGGGTTACTATAAAGGGATTGGTTTGAATGCATTTATCTGCAAATGTTGTAGGATTCTGTTGTTGAGAAGGGGTATATTATTATTATTATTATTATTATGATGATGATTGTGGCAGATTCGTTTTCTACATGGAAGTCTAATCTCCTCCGAAGATCTTTTCTGGGGATCGTCGATAGATGGTTTTTCAATAGGAATCGTTTCCCTCGGATCCTCAAGAGATAGAGGGGGGTCCTGTCTTGAGACATGGAGCGGTCTCTCCTCCTCCTCCTCGAGAAGTCTTGAGAAAGGGAGAGGATTTTCGGTTCCCTTATTCTTGAGGGGTCTTGACAAATTGAGAGGTCCCTCCTCTTCGAAAGAGAGAGAAGTTTTGGTTCCCTTATCCTCGAGGGGTTTTGACAAATCGAGAGGTCCCTCATTTTCGAGGGGTCTTGATAAATGGAGAGGGTTTTCATCCTCGACGGGTTTTGACAAACGGAGAGGAATCTGAACAGGCTTCTCCTCATCCCCATCATTATCGAGGAGGATGAGGATAGGCTTTTGGAAAGGTTTTTTCTTTTTCTTCTGAACAGGCTCCTCTTGATGCTCGGGGAGAGGGATGGGGTAGTTGTTCCACCATTCTATTTTTTCTTGCTCGAGGATTTTTTCAAAAGTCGTGGCCTCTCTATGATGAGACGAACGAGGAGAGTCCTCGAGAAGAATATAATAGGTATTCTTCCCAGTCTTCTCGATCGAGAGAGGTTCGTGCAAACATTTATGCAACCATTCACTAAATTGAACGAGAATCCCTTTTGTCTTCTCAAGACGATCCATAATCCTATTCATTTGCGAGACGGTTAGAAAGTGGGACGTGTAAAAATATTTGGCTCGTTTCATTAACAAAATTTGTGCATCCAAAGGTGGAATGTCACGAGCCATCAACACGTTTTCGTCGGACAAAAATTCGTCCCGCATCTTTTGATAACTCCCCACGGTATAATAACCCGCACATTTTGAAAAATCGGAGGCTTTCAGGTAAACGACTCCTTGGATGATATAAAAGGAAAGATCAACATATTTATATTTGAAAGGAATACACGTAGTGAGCTGGGGATGCCTCCTCATGATCCACTTGGACAAAAATACGACTTTGGGGCTCTCCCCTTTTATTTATGGAGAGAAAGAGAGTGTGACCTTCCCTTCCCTCCTCCTCCTCTCTCCCTGCTTCCTCTATCTCTGGACGTCCTTGGATTGGAAAGGTTGACTTTGAAAAAAAAGAAGGTCATGGTTGGATAATTTTTTGTTTATTAAATTATTACTTTCACTTCCTCATTCCCACACACATTCATCTTTTTAAGAAAAGAAAAAGAGGTCATGGAGATAAGATTTCTTGGAAAGAAGAGAGAGAGAGAAACAAAAAAAAACAAATAAAACGGACGTCATAGAGCCTCTATGTGTGTCTATATAGATATATAAAAAGGCGAGAGTACTGGGCGAGATCATTTCTTTTCCATTGGGAGCCATGTCGCTATTAGACGTTTTTCCAACTCAACGGATTTCGAACGGGGAGGATTTGAAGACGCTAAAGCAAATCTCCAACTTGAAAATTTTTTTGGCGTGTCATTGTGCGACATTTATTCCGCATTTACCACCTCATCAAGCGATCGTTTCTTTCAACCAAGATGTCGAATCCTCCAACCTGCTCGTTCAGAATATATACAGAAATTTATTCGAATCGCAACAAACGAAAGAGGAATCTCCCTTCTCTTGGAATCGGATGGATCGAGCTTTGAGACGGCCCATTCAAACAGACCGGCGATATACGGATCCGCGCACGAGTTTTCGGTGGAAGAATATTTTTCTCACGAAACGATATTTTACGTTTGGAGTGAGAACGACGGCTGAGGACGAAGTTCATATTGTTCAGACCACAGCCGCTCCTCTCGCCTATTACGAATCATCGTCCCCCAATCTGAAGGAAAGAAGTTTTAAAGTCAGCGACAGGATGAAATATAAGAAATATATTCTAAGACCTTTTCAAAACTATGTCGTTCCCCCGAAAACGCAATATCTCATCGTCACAACCCAGAAGAGTCTCTTTCTCGTCGATCGGTGCTCGTACTCGCTTTGGAAACAATTGAAAGAGGAGATTTCTTTCCAATCGTCGATGATGTTTCAAGAAAAAGAAGAAGAAAACCCTCCGCCACCTTTACCCATCCCTTCCTTAGATGATAAGAGGAGCTGGACCAAACCGTTATTTCCCGAAACAAAATCGACCCGGCAACGGAATGAAATTGAAGTCATCACAATTGAAGATGAGGAGGAAGAAAAAAAATTACCTCTTAAAAAACGGTCGACTTACCGGAACCTACCTGGCGTGCTAGATCCGCTTCAGAATCCAGAAGCTTCTTCTTCTTCCCCGACTTGTTCAAACAGGCAACCTCTTTCGGACTCCTCACAGACAGAACCTCTTCCAGTATCCTGTTCTTCTTCTTCTTCTTCTCCTCCAACCTGTCCCGACATCGTAGAGGTAGAATGTCAGACGGGTCCACAAGCTTCAAAAAGTCCCGACATCGTAGAGGTAGAATGTCAGCCGGGTCCACAAGTTCCAACAGGTCCAGAAATCATGGAGGCAGAATCACAGCCGGGTTCACAAGTTCCAACTGGTCTAGAAATCATGGAGGTAGAATTTCAGCCGGGCAACAAGTTCCAACGGGTCCAGAAATCGTAGAGGTAGAATTTCAGCCGGGTAAACAAGTTCCAACGGGTCCAGAAATCATGGAGGTAGAATCGCAGCCGGGTCCAGACATCCTAGATCCCTCCACTCATCCCAAAGAGACTCCAAGTGTTTCAAGACAGCCTTGTGAGGATCCAGTCCTTCCCGTATGGAATGATTATATGGACTTACAAAATTTGGTGCAACAGGAAGGAGAAGAAAATAATCATACGGATGGGCGGGTCAAAGACTGTTTAGATCATTTAACTTCGAATGAAATTGAACTGTTATGGAATTGCATTTCTGAAATCACATCGGAAATGGGATAAAAACCAAAACAAAAAAAACTTTTTTAATAACAAATTGGAGGAGGGTCATGATGTCAATTAAAAAAAATATTATATAGAGTCCAATCTTGGTGGTTCACTTCAGTTTTCCAGCATGAGGTGATCCACGTTTCCCGAAATATGGATCCCATTCCAAGAGAGATTGTGTAGAGCCTTCACTTCAGTTTTTTTTTTCCTACCAAGAGGAGAGGGTCCCCAAAGGGCTACCCATGTCCAAAGAGAGAAAGTGTAGAGCTATCATTTCAGTTTTTTTTTCAAGTTTAGGGGAGGGAGGTCTCAAAATGACACCCCCCATTTTCAAAGAGAGATAGTGTAGAGCGTTCATTTCTGTTTTTTTCCAAAGTTATGGAGTTTTCAAATGACTACCCATTTCAGAGAAAGAGAGAGAGAGAGAGAGAAAGCGTAGAGCGTCCATTTCAGTTTTCCAACATTAGAAGGTCCCAAAATACCTTCTGAATTCAAAGAGAGATCGTGTAGAGCGTTCATTTCCAGTTCTCCAAGATCAAAAGAAGAGGGTCCGCTTTTCCCAAAATGGCTTCCCAATTCAAAGAGAGAGAGAGAGAGAGAGAGAGAGTGAATGGGTGTGTAGAGCGGTCATGTTCATTCTCCAAGATAGGGTCGTCAGCTTTTTCTCAAAATGGCATCTCCCCATTCAAAAAGAGATCGTGACCAATTTTTTCCAGTTTTTTCCAAGATGGGGGGAGAAGAAAACCTAGGATGAAATAACACGACACACAGAGAGAAAGAGGGAAAAAAAACGCCATCTTATCATTTTCTGATAGGGTACCGGTGTTCGAATACTTTTGTGACCGACTGTCTGATTATACTGGGAGAACCATAAAATCGGAAAAGCGATGGGTTTCACAGTTAACGAGGCAATCGAAGACAGACTGGGAAAGAGAGATCCTTTTTTTTTAGTTGAGAAGCAGATTGCCCTGGAAATCCGTGATTCTGACCATATAATTTCTCCATAGACTCTTTGAACGGTATTCAGGAGACATCCTCCATCAGGGAAAAAAAATCTCCCCTTCCCCTTCTAAATCGACTGGAAAGAGAATGAGGTGGAAGAGATCCATCCACGAGAGATCATACTCTTGAACGTCAGACAAATATGAAGTCGAATAGCTTAAACAAAAAGTGCTTGAAAAGTCATCCAGTCTCGAAAATCTAGGTCTCTCTCTCTCTGAAGGAAATGAGAAAATGGGAATCTGCGTTTTTCTTCCTAAACGGCTAACATTGATCTGAAGTCACACTCGAAATGCTTAAATAAATAAACGAGAGTCCATTCTTAAAAAAAAATGGCGCTATGTCGTCAATTGGAGAATCGAGCCGGCTGGGAAAATATTTTGAGAGCCAGGAAAAAAATTTTTCTAACTCTATATAAAAAAAAAAAAACTTTTTGTTAATTTTTATCATGTGTTTAGACATGATAAAAATTAACTACCTTCCCCTTTTGTCTGGGAATGTTGTCTCACCGTTTCTAAAAATAGACCATCACTCATCCTTTCTAAAAAGAATAAAATTCCAAGAATGGGTTCTGGTCTATTTTTAGAAACGGAGAGACAACATTCCCAGACAAAAGGAGGGTAGAGTTAATTTTTATCATGTCTTCTAGACATGATAAAAATTAACCAAAAGTTTTTTTTTTTTTTTTTTTTTTTTTTTTTTAGAGTTAGAGAATTTTTTTTCCCCGGCTCTCAAAATTTTTTCCCAGCCGACTCGATTCTCCATTGACAAGACAGCGCCATTTTTTTAAGAATAAACTCTCGCTTATCTATTTAAGTATTCCCAGTTTTGCTTTAGATGAGTGTCAGCCGTTGAAGAAGAAGCATCCTGTCACTTGGGAGAGACATATTTTGAGGAGTCAACATGTTGTGTGGACCGTTGAGATCGATTTTTCTCTTCCCGTTGTGTGGACATTGTTGAGCGTTTTGTGAATCTTTGAAAGAATGGAGGGGTTTTGATGGAGAATATTTCTTTTTATTGAATTTTTAAAAAAAGATTTAAGATTCACATTTTATAACAGGTTTTACATGGAAAGAAGGTTTTTCTTCTAGTTTGACGACTTCTTTTTCTTGGGAGATGTTTCTATTGGAAAGATGGAAGGAAAGACGATTCCCACATTGAAGAAGGTTCATGAGAAACTCGTACGGATCTTGGTTCTCTTCTCGAGCCGATATATCATACGGAATCCGGGACATGTTTTGCAATCGCTCCAGTTCCTCCTCGTATTTTTGCTTGCTCGCCAATTTCATGCGGGGACGAAACTGGTCCAGAATATACAATCCCTGGGGTTGAGTCACTCGAGAAAAAGCGACATATTGTTGAAATCGATTAAAAGGTCCGTGCATGTAAATTGCGATCGACGGAAAGGTGGCTCCTTGGGCTTTATGAGCCGTAATCGCTTCGGCTAACATCAAAGGAAACTGTTCGCTATAAAATGCGAGTGTTTTCGTCGAACAGGTGTCAATACGAATGGAGACGCGATCGATAGGAGCTAGACTATTCGAAAATTGCAGCCAGACTCGCGTCACAACTCCGTCTTCATCCTGGTCTATTTGGTGTAGTGTTCCAATCGCTCCATTCATCCATCCTTTGGATCTATCGAGCGTTTTAGTCAATTGATATCGCGCTCCTCTTTGTAAATGGAGGACGGATTCGAGATTCGCCATCTGAGATCGATGTAAATGTTGACTCCGTTTCATCATCCTCTTCCGCAATTTTTCGCTCTCGGAATAAATCACGTCTCGAGCCAGACACGAACAGTACGTCCCTCGGGATTGGAGACGTTTCATATTATATTTCTCTGCATCCTTGCTCGAAAAACAGAGAATAATAGCTTCGCGAGGAATTTCGTCGAAACTGCGAACGCGGGACTGGAAAAATGCCACATCGTCCGGTTCTAAAAAGTGATTTCTCGTTAAACGATCGAGTCTCTCCTCGTAATCCAGAGAGAATCGCATACATTCGACTAGTTCATAGTAGAGCGTGGATTGAGGCGTCCACCACCCTTCAGAATAAAAAATGGGCATGTCGCGAATCGGTTGGAGCTGCTGCAAATCTCCGAATTTAATCATATGCACATTCCCAAACGGCTTATCCGGCACATGACACAATTGTCGAAGTTGCTGGTCGAGGCGCGAAAATAAATTGGATCCGATCGTGGAAACGTCATCCAAAATCACCATCCGTAAAGGAGCATACAGGGGTCTGTAATAGTCTAAAGTCTCTTGGGTCAGAGGTCGAACAAAAGTCCCGTTCATTTGAAGACGCAGGGCATGATGCAAAGTATCTCCCGTAATGTAAACCGCTCCTTGAGCACTAAGTGCGAGTTTGAGAACCGAGCACGCTTCGCTAAAAAGAGGCGTTCGAATCAGAGTTTGGTATAAAGCTTGGATCAGGAAAGATTTACCCGTTCCGGCAGATCCTTGCACAATAATATCCAGAGGAGGGGGACGTTTCGATTCAGGTAACGCGTAATAGGTGTACAAACGGACGAGAACGTAGATCAGGAAATTGTATTGCTCTTTATTACATTGTCGAATACATTTTTGATAGGCTTCTTCGGACCACATATCCTTATACTGCAAATTCGTATAGCTTTCCCGCTGCTTGGGAGGAAGATGTTTCTTTCGCGGTCGGGAGTTTTTTTTAAGAACAGCATAACTTTCCCTTTGAAGTATTCGTTCTCGCTCTTGATTAGCTGAATTGCTTCGCCAGCGTCGTTTCTGTTCACGCATTCTTTCCCTAAGACGTTCTCTACTGAATAGGCTCATCGTGACACCACTCAAAAAGGTGAAGTGTGTGTATAGAAAATCACTTCCTTTTATTTATATACATATACTTTTTGAGGAGGGGGGATGTGAAATGACCTCGTCTCGATACGAACCAATAGCACTTCGAGAAGACTTGGAACGAGATAGGTTTCTTAGAGAGAGAGAGAGGGACACAAAAAAAATATATAACAAAACAGAATGATTTATCCGTCGACCTCTAGGCTAAAAGTAAACAAACAAAATTTGAAAAGGTCAAGGTGAACTCACTGAATTCATCTTAGAAATCAGATAGGAAAAAAAAATGAGGGTACCCATGTTTCCTCTTCAACAACATAGACTCATCTAAAACGAAACTCGGAATGCTTACACAAATAAACAAGAATCCATTCTTAAATAAAAAATGGGGACGTCTTGTCGATCGAGTGGGCTGGAAAAAATTTCTGTAACTCTGAAAAAAAAAAAAAAACTTTTTGTTAATTTTTATCATGTCTTTAGACATGATAAAAATTAACTAGCTTCCCCTTTTGTCTGGGAATGTTGTCTCACCGTTTCTAAAAATAGAGCATCACTCATCCTTTCTAAAAAGAATAAAATTCCAAGAATGGGTTCTGGTCTATTTTTAGAAACGGAGAGACAACATTCCCAGACAAAAAGAGGGGACAGTTAATTTTTATCATGTCTAGAAGACATGACAAAAATTAACCAAAAGTTTTTTTTTTTTTTTTTTAACTCAGAAATTTTTTTTCCCAGTCAACTTGGCTGGACAAGACATCTCCGGATTCTTTCTGGAATGGACTCTATGATCTATTTAAACATTTAGATTTCCGAGTTTCGCTTCAGTTGAGTGTGAGCCGTTCTAGAAGAAGAAACCATCCTGTGACTGGATAGAGAGAACTATTCCTTTTTTCCATTCACCCGTTGTGTTGAACCGTTCAGATATTTGCTTTTATTAATATTTTTTTTCCTAACCCACGCGTCTTTAA
Source organism: Stegodyphus dumicola (assembly GCF_044657685.1). Taxonomy (NCBI): domain Eukaryota; kingdom Metazoa; phylum Arthropoda; class Arachnida; order Araneae; family Eresidae; genus Stegodyphus; species Stegodyphus dumicola. The sequence continues at coordinate 47,570,219 of NC_140776.1, forward strand.
ACAATGGAATAGTTTGAAAGGATCAACCCATTTTATAGATATCAACCTCATACCTTCATCTCAACGGGTCTCGAGTGGGAGGAAGGAAGGAGCAGGCGACGAGAACTAAGCATGTCTGTTTATCGAGTAGACGCATCGGGGAAAGAACGATACCCGACCGACCCCCAACATCCTCACTACGAATTATACGTTACGGATCCTGAAGGAAATCCTATCTTGGCTCGAGACAAAAACGGTCATGAGTATTACGCGGTAGATTTAAACGGAAACCAATACATTTTAGCTCCTCGACGGTATGCCCGAACGGCTTTTGGACGAGAATACTACCCGAAATTTCAAAATGGGGACGAGTATTCGCTTTATACGTCTGTTTTATTCCCTTATGCCAAAGACGAATCGGGGCATGAAATGTATCCTAAAAAGGCGGATGGAGTCGAATATTGTTTAACGGCCGGCGATCGAATTCGTTATGCTCGCGATGCTTGGGGAAACGAGTTTTATCCTCGAAGAGCGGATCAGCAAACGGAATACCTCTGTGAAGAAGTGGGGTATGCGAAAAGAGCCGACGGATCCGAAACGTATCCTAAATTTTATATCTACGCTTCTGGTTAAGATCTCTCTCTCTCTCTTTCAAAAGAGAAGAAAATAATAAAGAGTGTGTTACTGCAATGGAGCATTCTGACGCGGAACCTGTTTCGTATTCCATTTGGTGTGTGAAATGCCGAACCAAGACCACTATCGCATGTCGAAAAATCGACGGCCGATGGTCACGGGAAAATGTCAGGCGTGTGGAACCAAGAAACAACAGTTTATTACAAATGCTTCCGTTCCACCTGGAATTCAGTTCCTGGATGAGGAGGAAGAAAAAGGAAAATGTTCGGAGTAAGAAGAAACAAGTATATTCAAATCAAAAATTGGAAAAAGATGGATCTTACTATTATATGCTCTCCTAAAGCGGGTGGTTCACCTTTACAGTTTGGCATACAGACGGATTCGCATAATCCGATTCAAAGACTCGTGAATTTTCCTCAACCGGCAACTCCACCCTTAGATACTTCTTCTTTGAATGAGTTTTCTAGCATTCTGAAAGAATATCTAAACGTCGTGAGAGAATTGATTCTTTCCCTGCAACGAAATGTTGAAGAAAAGAGCTCTGAATGTGGAAGCAAGGACACGGATCCAAAGCCAAATTCGGAGGGTTGAAAGGGATAGGTGAAAGTCCATTATTAAAAAAAAAAGAAACAATGGTCATGTCATGTCTTGTCGATCGAGTCGGCTAGAAAAAATTCTCTAGATGAGATTGAAAAAAAAAAAAAAACTTTTGGTTAATTTTTATCATGTCTTCTAGACATGATAAAAATTAACTCTCTCTTCTTTTTTGTCTGGGAAGGATGTCTCACCCTTTCTAAAAATAGACCATCACTCACCCTTTTTCAAGGCAATTATTCCAAGAATGAGTCATGATCTAATTCTAGAAACGGTGAGACAACCTTCCTAGACAAAAAGGAGGGACAGTTAATTTTTATCATGTCTAGAAGACATGATAAAAATTAACCAAAAGTTTTTTTTTTCCATCACTTAGAAAATATTTTTCAGAGCTCTGAGAATTTTTTTTTCCAGTCGACTCGATGATCCAAACAACAAGACATCCAAAATTGTTTCTAGAAGAAACTCTCGCTTCTCTATTTAAACCCCTCGCGTTTCCAACTTCAGATCCGTGTGTGCTGTGCACTCAACCTAGAATTGCGGTTCTCCTCCCTCCTGGAAAGAGCCTTTTTTTCCTCAGCTTTTAGCATTTTTTCTCAGCTTCATTTCCATTCTCCAGGTTTCAGTCTCCTCCTTTCCGTTAACACTGCAAAATTTCTAAATTTCTCATTACTCGGAGCTTGGAAATCTGTCATCAAAAAAAATATGACATAGCTCTGTTTTCAAGGAGTCGGTTTAGATTCGTCAGGATCATGGCTGATTTTCCATGACGGCTCTCCAACCTCAATATTAGAGTTTGAAAGGAATAAGGTAAAAAAGTTCGTCCTAGATATGCAACGAAACGTAAAAAGAGCGACGAGGATCTAAAAAAGCTACGACCCTTTCCAGAAGGGGAGGGAGCAATGGATATTCAGGTGAGTCCACAGCATGGACTGCACGAAAATGAAACGGCTTCCGCAGATAACAGAATGTTCGAGATGTCTGTCGTCGATCAAGTCAGCTGGTAAAATTTTCTAAGAGCTGAGAAAAATGTTCGCATACCTTCACAGAAATTCTTTCCAAGAGGGAGAAGTGTGTATCCAGGTCGAATTCACAGCACAGACTGAACTGAAGTTGGAAACACGAGTGGTTTAAATAGAGAAGGGAGAGTTCCTTCTAGAAACAATTTGGATCTGTCTTGTTTGGATCATTGAGTCGGCTGGGAAAAAATTCTCAGAGCTTTGGAAAAAATTTCTGAGTGATTAAAAAAAAAAAAAAACTTTTTGTTAATTTTTATCATGTCTTCTAGACATGATAAAAATTAACTCTCTCTTCTTTTTGTCTGGGAAGGATGTCTCACCGTTTCGAAAAACAAACCGTGACTCATTCTTGGAATAATTGCCATGAGAAGGATGAGTTTTGGTTTCGTTTTCGAAACGGTGAGACATCCTTCCTTGACAAAAAGAGGGGACAGTTAATTTTTATCATGTCTATAAGACATGATAAAAATTAACAAAAAGTTTTTTTTTTTTTTTTTTTTTTATTGCTCAGAAAATTTTTCTCCCCCTCCAACCAACTCAATGGACTAGACGATGAGTTTTTAAGAATGGACGTTTTGTTATTTATGCAGATATTCCGAGTTTCGCGTCAGGTAAATGCGCGCTCACCTTAGATTGGATTCCCTTCAGACAGGTCTAGAGATTGGATAACCCATCAAGAATTCTTCAACAGGTTTTTGGAAAAAAGAAATCGTCAAGAAGTGAGTATTGATTTTGATATTTTCTTTTCAACCTTGGGTCAGTTTCTAGTACATTCCTATACTAATTCCATTGTATTTAAAAAAAATAATGTCAGCACGGACTGATCTGACCCGAAACGCTTGCCCATCCAGTTGGCTGCTGGAGGGAGGGGGAAAAAAAGAAATTTGTTGTGAAGGATATGTCAATTCTTTTCTAAAAATAGATTTCTAAGAAAAGAATGAACCTTTGTTGGAAATCTATTTTTAGAAACATGTCTAGACAACATGTTGACAAGAAAAAAAATTCTTTTTTTTTCCTGAGAGTGAAATGATTTTTTTCTTTCCACCCACTTTTCTTATTCTTTGGGAGGAAGGAAGAACTTCCCTTCCCCCCGCCTTTTTTCCTCTAGTATTTGTATAGATCCGAGTTTTTCTGCCTACAGGGTTCATTCTCGTTCTTCCTTCTCAACCGAGCAAAACTAAAATGTCGACCGATGCCGTTGCAGTTCTACCTACCCTGGTGGAAATCACGCCCGTCTGTCATCTCGATGTAGCTGATCAATGGGAACCTCTCTCCCGTTTCGAAGAATGGTTTCGGGACCCGGAGCGTATGGAACAAATCGTCCAAGAAACCATGTGCTATTTATCCTGTTACGATGGAAAAATACTGCATTATTTTTCGTCCATCGAAGTTTTCAAGCACTTTGCTTTCCAATCGATGATGGAGGCAGGAACCTTTCGCTTACACGCTTATCTGCGATGGGAAAATGTGATCGCCGTCGATGCTGGAACTTTTTTAAAACTGTTTTACGTTTCACCCGAGTGGGTTCATATTCTTCAAACCGGAGAAGCTTCTATCCGTCATTATGGATCGGAAATGGAATCAGAAGCCGACGGGTATCGTATGATTCCCTATCGACTGCGAGCTCGCTCCGTGTACATTATTCACGGACCTCTTTACTACCAACTCCAATTTCATGACAAGACGGTGTTTGCCGTAGACGCCCTCTCCAGGAAGAAAATGGAGTCTTTACGAGCGTTGCATCCTGAACAGCATTTCCAATTCCCTGCTCGCGAGGAAGAGAGGAGAAGGAAAAGATCCAGAAGGAGGAGACACCTAAAGAGGTACTAAAAAAGAAGTCGGAAGGTAGAAGCATATTTGTTTTTCATTAACGGAAAAAACACTGTGGATCATTCTTTGTATATTTCTTGGAAAAAAAAAGAAGAAAAGACTAATAGTCATAATAGAGGGAGTTAGGAGGGACCCTATCTATATATAACTCTCTATATAAATCGGAAGCGTCAACAGGACGGTCCACCGAAAACAATCTACCTTATCTTTCTCAGAGCAGAGTGGAAGAAAGGCCAAGATGCGTGGACTCATTGGAAGCAAAAAAAATTCGAGTGGTTTAAATAGATAAGTGAGAAAAGGTTTTGAGAGGTGTTGTTTTATGGATGGAGCTGGCTGGGAAAAAAATTGGCAAAGCTCAGAGAAAAAATTTTTCTGAAAAAAAAAAAAAAACACTTTTTGTTAATTTTTATCATGTCTTATAGACATGATAAAAATTAACTCTCTCTTCTTTTTGTCTGGGAATGATGTCTCACCGTTTCGAAAAATAGACCATCACTCATCATCCTTTCTAAAATAATAGAATTTCAAGAATGGGATATGTTCTATTTTTCGAAACGGTGAGACATCATTCCCAGACAAAAAGAAGAGAGAGTTAATTTTTATCATGTCTATAAGACATGATAAAAATTAACCAAAAGTTTTTTTTTTTTTTTTAACTCAAAATTTTTTTCTACAGCGCTGAGAAATTTTTCCCAGTCGACTCACTCATCCAAACAAGACATCTAAAATTGTTTCTAGAAGGAGCTCTCATTTTTTTCTATTTAAGGAACTTGAGTTTCGGCTTCCCATCAGTCTGTACTCTGCATTCAACCTGGATACCCATTTTTTGGAGATAGGGGGGAAACTTTCGCAGTTTTTTTTCCCTGAAACCCTCTATGGATCAGAGAATCTCACACATATCCTCCTATGTGGATCGAAATGGACTGACCGCCATATCTGTTTTAGATAATAATTTTGAATTTTCCACCTCCTCCACAAGATTGGACTATCTCAATATTTTTTTTAAAGAAAAACAAAATTATTTTTTATAATTATTCTACAATTTTTAGGTTTTCTTTCCCCCCCACTCCTCTTTAAGAAGAATAAAAACATAAAGCACATTGAAACAGTTCCGATAAATTTTGAAACTGAATGTCCATCACCTTGTTCTCCACGGGACTAAAATAAGTTTCCCCGGTCTGAGAATCTTCTTGGATTTGAAGAGGTTCTCTCATCACACTCTGAAGCCAGGTCGAAAAGAGGAGAGCGTCTGGACCCAAATCGTTGAGCAGTATTTCCAGGGAATCGAAGGTGATAAAAGGAGTATAGCGGAGAATCCGGCTAGGGCGGTCCGACGTATCGATCCAGAGATCCGTCGTTAAGGATCGGTAAGGGCGAAAAGGGGTTCGAGAGATCCATTGCTGAATAGTTCGTTGACCTTTCGGACTCATCCAAGTCCCTTGCTGGGAAAGGCAAGTCACGAGTTCCGATCCTCGAAAATAGAGCGTGCCCGACCCCAAGTAAAACGTGAGGGGAATTGTTTTGGCGAACCGGAAACGAATCGCGAGGGAAAAAGACTCTCGCCGTAACCACTCCATGGCATTTGGTTTTCTCTCTCTCTCTCTCTTTCTCCTGAGGATGAGATGGAAAAAAAAAAGAAAAGACAACTTTTCTCTCGGTTTCTTTTATATATAGGAAGAGAGAGGGGGCGGGTTCTCGAAAAGACTCATGGGAAATTTCCTCTTCTTCTTCTTCTTTTTGGGGTAGGCGGGAGGAACTCGTTTTTTTTGGCGGAGAGAATGCGTCGGATGACATCCCTAGACATTTAAAAAAAGAATAGATAGAATGGATTCTTCAAGTGGGAAATGCGGGGTGGCTAAGGGATCTTATTCCATTTTTTTTTACTTTTCTAAATAACAAATAGAATCGGGTGGATTCCATTTATCTCCTTCTAAAAAATATAGCAACACTTGATCCTTCCCGTCCTTTTTCATTTCCTGTTGACGTGTTAGATACTTTAGAGCCTCTTCGATTTTAATTAAGTAACCCCGATAGACCATCCGATCATCAATACTCCCGATATTGGGTTCGAGAGCCATTCTATAAGCAGCTTGAGATTGGAAAGGAGAATAATTATCAAAGTAGGTATTACGGCGTAAATGTTTAGGATGTTCGACTATAAAAAAATATTGTGTATAAATACATTGATCTAATCCTGTAAATTCTAGTTTGATTAAGGGATACTGAGCCACGTCCGAGGGTTGGTAGGCGAATCGGTAGCCGGACTCTTCTTCAAATTCCTGATACGCGACTCTGAACCATTTGAATCGAGGGTCGTCGTCTTTCTTGAAACGTCTTTTATCCATTTGTCCATGCGGGAAATCCCATTCATCTTCATAAGCTAATTTAGCCTTGTACCGATCATAATCGTCTTGTAAATTGGGATGGAGAGTCGGATAAATATGGTTTTCAAATTCATCTTGAAGCACCGATATTTTTTCCAAATCGAAGGGTGGTTCGATACGTTTATTTTTTAAAAGCTGAATTAAATAATTTTGAAAACAGTATGGCATTTTTCGATGAATCATCACCACCTGTCCTGATGAGGTCTTTACCACTAAACCATATGAAGTAGAGTATTTGTTTCTCTGGATCATCTGAAAAAAGGAAAAAGAGAGAAAAATTCCTTGATTACCTATCCACTCAATGAATACATTTATGAACAGCAAATTTCACTAATTGTTGGAGCGCTAGCATGGCCATAAATCGATGACAAGATTTCGATCGACAAGATTGACATTGCTGTGGCTGACGATGTTGAGGTTTGTAAATAACAGTCCATAAAAACTTGAGATATACCTTTTGATGAATTTTTTCTCGAGTGGGTTCATTCGCCACGTAGAGTTTTTCAATATGAAGTCGTTCCAGATCCGCATTCAATTGCTGAATAAATTCCTTCGTATGTGTTTTCAGGTCTCTGGCTATAAACCGGACGCAGTTCGTAAGAGTATATCCATCAGAGGTGACAGCCAACACACGAACAATTTTTTGGTGGAGCTTGGTCTGTGAGGACTTCTTCTTTCTAGAGCGCTGATGAGTGGATGACGAGGGAGGAGAAGACAGTATTTCCAAAGAATGAGTTGGAGAAGGAGAAGACTTTTTCGGTACTCTAAAAACGGGTGAAAATGGTCCATAGAAAGTGGGTTCCGTATCTGGAATATCCTCAAAGGGATCTTCTTCACATGAAATGACTAAGTTATCCGTTGCCATGTGTTCGCTATCTTTTTACGAAACAGAATGAACTCCGATTTCTTTTTCAACCATTTATATACTAAGAGAGGAGGAGGGGGGAAATAAAAGTAGGTAGAGGTATCGAGATATCGTTGAAAAATATTTTTAAGAACTAGGAGAAAAATTCTTCAGTAAAAAAAAAAAAAAAAAAACTTTTTGTTAATTTTTATCATGTCTTTTAGACATGATAAAAATTAACTCTACCCTCCTTTTCGTTTTGAATGATGTCAACATGTTGTCTAGACATGTTTGTAAACAATAGACTTCCAAGAAAAACATGATCATTCTTAGAAATCTATTTTTAGGAAAGGTGAGACATCATTCAAAACAAAAAGGAGGGTAGAGTTAACTTTTATCATGTCTAAAGACATGATAAAAATTAACAAAAAGTTTTTTTTTTTTTTTTTTTTTTTCACCCGATTCGATTGACAAGGCATCCCAGTTTTTTTTTTAAGAATGGAATTTCTCTTCTATATATTTCAGCATTTCAAGTTTTGATTCAGATCCCTCTGTGCTGTTGAAAAAGCCTGCACTTCAACTCTCCTGGAAAGAGTTTAAGCCATGTCTCTCTCAAGATTCTCTTTAGATCCAGCAAAGATGTGGATTGAGTCTCGTGAAAACAGTTCATTGTTCAAGAAATTCATAGAAGGATGGGGAGGTCTTTTTAAATGTACTATTTCTTTTTATTAACTCTTTTCTGATGTTTACGACCTTGACAACTTGTTGCTTTCTCAACTTCAGGTTCTTTGGTCGGCTGTCTAAAATCAGCTCTTACCTCAGTGGACGATGCATCAAATTCCATTGTACTGAATTCTCCATTTCCCGAAAAGACTTCTTTCAACATGTGAATGGCTTCTTTGGTCAATTCTAATGTTTTATCTATCGTTTTATTCTTTTCATTTTCTCTACGTTGGAGGATAGCGGGAGTTAAAAAAGGATTTTGACAACAGGGTTCAAATTCTTTCGTTTTGTCTTTGCGATCATGACGATGTATTTCTATAATCTTGTCATCCGTATCATCGGGGTTTATCCATATTTCCAAATCTAACTCTTTACCTTCAGAATTTTTGGGAGATAGATGAATAAGTACAGGATCCATCGCCATGGTTAAATTATTGCTTCTTCCTTTTTTATTACTCTTCTCCCTCTTCATTTTTTTTCAAAGTTTTTTTTATATAATCCACTCTTCAAGTCCCATATTCAACGAATATATTTCTGGCTTTCTTTAAAAGCTTGCAATAGCCACTGAAATCGGTATCGTATCAAGTAGGCCAAAGCTCCAAAGTAAAATAATAGAATTAAACAGACGACATAATAATGAATCTTCAATACGTTGCCCAGTAAAGCGAAAAGAATCGTAGGACCTGCCGTTACCAGTAGTAAATGAATGGCGAACGTTTGTCTCTTCGACCATCCTTCCTCTTTGGGGCTTTCGTCGTCCTTTTCAAACCGACTCAATTCTTGGTCCGTTTGAAAATTTTTCTCGATTCGTTTGAAATGAGATGTCATTCTTGACCTCTCGAAATTTTAGGAACACTTGTTCCATGTACAATGACATAATCGTGCGCTGTGTTGCCTCGCAAGACCCGTTTTGTGAACCGTAAAACCGACTGATTCTCTGGACAATAAATAGGTCGGAATTCAACAGATTGGTCGGTCATACATTCTCGTTTTCCCGTTAACCTATGCTTTTCGTCTATGTGTGTATATTCCAAAACACAGGGGGAAGATAGATCGCCCAGAACTCGATGCACGTAGGGTCCACATGCACAGACGTGTCGTTCGGCGTCCCATCCTAGTCCGGGCACGTTCCACAAATCTCGAACGCAGTAATCGATAGAACAGACCCACGGAGATGTTTGAATCATTCGATTACCTCGTCGATCTAAAGAATGGCATTGACACTGGTATCGGAACGATCCATCTTCTAACGTTTCGTAATAATCGGCTACTTCTTGAGCGGGTTGTTGGGTTCGACGATCTATTAAAACATTGAGAGAAGGATCACGGGCTTCTGGATGTTGACAGGGATGGGTGAAAGAGGAACGAGGAGCACAGAGCCATCCCGAGGCCGAAAAAATAGGAATTTCCGAGGAAGAAAGACAAGCGGTCCGAATTCCTTGGGGAATACAATAAGTACCCGGTTCGAGATGATTCCATGTTTTATCAGAAAGAGTGAGTTTTTCGTAAAACGTGGGATTTGTTTCACAGAGCTGAGAACAATCGCAATGGCTATCGGGACACTGAAAGATTTGGAAAGGGCAATACGTCTCGGTTGAAATTTCTGGTAAGGCTAATGATGATGAGGGAGGAATAGAAGACATCCGGAGATCGGGTTTATAAAAAAGATTCAAGAGAGTCACTAGAAATACAATGCATAGAATGATCGCGCTCGGGTGTATCATTTTTCTTTCTTTCCTCCTTTATAAATTAGAACCGGTTCCAATCCCTACGAGTTCTCATTATACTGTGATTCGACACTTTTCCAAGGACAAGTCGCTTCTGCAACTGTTTCCTCAAGACGTTTACGTGTTCGTCGATCAAGGTATTTGTTATTTGTACCAGAAAACCAACGAAGGATAAACCTATATTTCAGCTATCCGGCTCGATACGCTGAGACGGCACGATCTTTTACATTATAAATACATGCTAAAATGGCCTCATACGATTGAAATTGTGTCGTATCCGAATCATCTCACCCATCCGATGGATATTTTAAATTACAGAGCTTAAGGTTCGGTTTTGATGAAAGGAGCCGTATTCTTCACGGCAATATCGTTTTTATTCTCCGTAGTATACCAATGAGCATCGACCTCCCAAATATTTTGAATAGCCTTGCGTTGTGTTTCATAGACGGGATCGTCGAGCGATTTGAGAGGTAATAACGCGTTCGGTTGTAACCGTTGTTCGGCATTCAAACCTTGGTGAACGATCCGTTTCAACATAAACGTAAGAAACAAGCGACGTTTTCCAAAGAAAACCAGCGACTCTTCTGTATGGGTATCCATAGCCGGATGAAAAAGTGTGAAATGGCGTCCTTTTTGGGGATCCATCACGTATTGGATGACGATATGATGATACCAATCGCGTTGCCGCATTTGCGAGAGGAAGTGAAGCCGTTGCAATTGACGAAAATAACGTCGGGTTAGACGATACGAATCCATTCTGACTTACTTTTTTATCGCGCCAAGATCTTTCTTTTTTGTTGACAGGATAAACATTCGCGATACAGAGCCGGCATTTCATCCAACGCGCGATCTTGTTTTAAAAAATGTCGATAATTCGGTTTGGAACAACACGCTGCTGCGTCCTTTTTCGGAATTTTTTGCTCTTTCCATAATTGGCACATCTCGTTTATGAATAAAGGCTGGATGCTCGCCATACTTTTATTCGTTTTGGGTTTATACTACTGCTACTTGTATTTCTATAATTTTTCGGTCCCGTCCCCGAAAGTTCCTTCTTCTCCTCGGACGACAACGACGCGTTTCCAATATCAGATCGAGACCTCAAACGACAACGAGGTTTCGTTTCACACCTCCACGGGAAAAACATGGACGTTTCCTCTCCCACCCGAATATTATTTCGCGGAAGGACGGATATGGAAAAAAGATGAATGTTTTGGACAGCCCGATGATACTCAGCTCCCCGCAACGGGGAAAAACCTCTACCTGTTTTTATTACGATCGCAGAGTTTTGTACCCCGCGAAAAGTCCATGATGTATTATTATTATCGATGTCGGCACGGTCGTGTTCTAGACGTGCTCATGTGTCAAGAAGAACATTCTCCTTCTACCTGCATTCCCCTCAATCCCTGCATCGATCAGCATGACGGATCGGTTTTACCTGATCCAACCAATTGACGTTTTTATTACGAATGCCAGAACGAACAACCGATTCGAATCGCCTGTCCGCCCAAGACATTTTTCTACTACGACGCTTGCACTTCGCGAAAACATTTCGTATCTTACTGTGAAGACGGTCAACATTTTCCGATTGACGAGGTGACGTATATCGAGTGTCGTGGCCATCGACCGAAAATGATTCGATGTTCGCCCGGAGAAAAATATTCGACACATTATCGGCGATGCGTGTCTGATCTCTGCGACGGATTTCCGGATAATACGCAACGATCTCTCCCCATCGTCCAAAAAGGATCTTTTCTGTACTCTCCGGGTTACGCGATTTGTGAAAACGGAATGGTTCGCGACACTATATCCTGTCCTCTTTCCTGGGATACATGGACCGGCGATGCCTTATTCCATTTACCGATGGTGTATGACGAAACGTCCCAAACATGTCAACCGCCTCTTTTCTGTGAAAATGTTCAACCGAGCTCAAAAGAAATTGTCGTTCCCTTTCACGAGTATACGAAACCTCTCCCGTCCTATCCATTTTCAACATCCTTGGATCGAGCTGTAGCTTACACGTGTGATCCAACCCGAAAACGTACGGTTCTAGAACCAGGCTATCGAGTGTCGGATCAATATACGGTTGAATGGGCTTGTGAGGATAAATCGTCGTCGTCGAAACTCGCGATAGGCGATACGAGCGATCGATATTTTGATTGCGCTCGGAGGGAAATTCAAACGTGTCCTCCTCAAACATTTTTGACGGAAATGAATGTCGACCGCGCATCCCCGGCGCGTTTCAGTATCGGCATCACGATGTGTTTAAATTCGATCATTTATCGATCGTTGCGAATTGGATTCGGCCCTGGACGACTCTTGATCATAAACCTCGTTCCTCTTGTGACGAAACCAACGAAGAAGTTTATATTCCCGGCTATAATATTTATTCTCATCCCGACTGCACGCCGTACCCATTCCTCAAACAATTGAAAACAGCTATTTATTTACCCACTTCTCCTCACATGTGTCTTTTCGAAAAGGGAAAAATTCGAAAAAAACGCGTTCGACGGCAAGGTTTGAAATTTTGGTCGCAGCGATTCGTGAAACAGGCTTCGACTTATAGTGTTCCCGAAACGTGTCGTGAAGGCCATCGCATACGATCGGGACGATTTATTCCCGATTCCGTATTATACGCCACTTGTAATTGGCGTCAACCTTTTGTCTTTTGTCCTTCTTCCTCCACAGAAGGAATTCGAGTCACTCCGTACGGCTATCACGTACTCCGTACGGGTATCACGTACTCCGTACGGGTATGCGTACCCAAAGAAGAAGCCTATGAAGGGATTTTACCGGCTGGATTAACCCTTCGACTTGAAGTTCAAGAGCTGAGTCGTATTATACCGGAACATGGAGCGCGATATAAAATAGATGGACGAGAAGCTGTTTTTGATGCGACGCAGCATCCCGAAGGTATCCCCCTCCTTACCTCAGTCTATGAAATTTGGACCGAGGGCGACATGAAATTGTTTTTTAGAATTCTCGTCACGCATCCTCGTTCAGCTTACTGGGAAGACCGAAAATTAAAAGCCCTCCCCGATCCTGACATGACGTTGTTGTACACAGGTGAAATGACCGAAAAGCCCGTCGACCGATGATTATCCGGTCTCGGCTGACTCGTTGATTCAAATGGAATAAAGTAGAAAAAATGGATCGTTATTTAGGTCAAGGCTCTTGATCATAAACCATTGGTTTTTTCCATTGCGCTCTACAAAAAGCGGTTCGGTATCATTATTATTTAAAGACACAGAGAAGAAATTCGCAAGGTCGATCCTGCACAATTCAATCTTGACAGAACTCATTAAAAAATTACATATATCACGTTACTTCTTCAACAGCACAGATGGTTCTGAAGCGAAACTTGGAATTTTGAAATAATAGATCAGGGAGAAATCATTCTTAAAAACAAATGGTAAAGTCTCGAATCGGCTGGGAGAAAAAAATTTCTCAGAGGTGAGATAAAAATTCTCTAATGAAAAAAAAAAATCTTTTGGTTAATTTTTATCATGTCTTAGACATGATAAAAATTAATGACCCTCCCTTTTTGTCTGGGAAGGATGTCTCACCCTTTCTAAAAATAGACCATGACTCATCCTTTCTCTAATGGCAATCATTCCATGAATGAATCACGATTTGTTTTTCAAAAGAGTGAGACAACATTCCCAGACGAAAAGGGAAGAGGGTCGAGAGTTGAGTTGTAGAATTTTTCTCAGCTCTGAAAATTTTTTTCCAGAAGACTCAAGACTTTACCATTTATATTTACGAATAGTCTTTGAATTATTTATTTATTTTCTTTTAAAAGAAAAATTCTGAGCTAGACCTATCTATTGGCTTAACATTCTGGTCATAGAAACAGTCTAGAATCTCATTTTATTTTTCGAGGCTAATGCACGGGTTCTCGAATCAAAACGGTTACTATAAAGGGATTGGTTTGAATGCATTTATCTGCAAATGTTGTAGGATTCTGTTGTTGAGAAGGGGGTATATTATTATTATTATTATTATGATGATGATGATTGTGGCAGATTCGTTTTCTACATGGAAGTCTAATCTCCTCCGAAGACCTTTTCTGGGGATCGTCGATAGATGGTTTTTCAATAGGAATCGTTTCCCTCGGATCCTCAAGAGATAGAGGGGGGTCCTGTCTTGAGACATGGAGCGGTCTCTCCTCCTCCTCCTCCTCCTCGAGAAGTCTTGAGAAAGGGAGAGGATTTTCGGTTCCCTTATTCTTGAGGGGTCTTGACAAATTGAGAGGTCCCTCCTCTTCGAAAGAGAGAGAAGTTTTGGTTCCCTTATCCTCGAGGGGTTTTGACAAATCGAGAGGTCCCTCATTTTCGAGGGGTCTTGATAAATGGAGAGGGTTTTCATCTTCGAGGGGGTTTGATAAAGGAAGAGGTCCCTCCTTCTCGAGGGGTCTTGACAAATGGAGAGGTTTTTCATCTACGAGGAGGTTTGACAATGGGAGAGATTTCTCCTTCTCGAGGGGTCTCTCTTCCTCAAGGGGTTTTGAGGAAGGGAGAGGTTTTTCATCCTCGACGGGTTTTGACAAACGGAGAGGAATCTGAACAGGCTTCTCCTCATCCCCATCATTATCGAGGAGGATGAGGATAGGCTTTTGGAAAGGTTTTTTCTTTTTCTTCTGAACAGGCTCCTCTTGATGCTCGGGGAGAGGGATGGGGTAGTTGTTCCACCATTCTATTTTTTCTTGCTCGAGGATTTTTTCAAAAGTCGTGGCCTCTCTATGATGAGACGAACGAGGAGAGTCCTCGAGAAGAATATAATAGGTATTCTTCCCAGTCTTCTCGATCGAGAGAGGTTCGTGCAAACATTTATGCAACCATTCACTAAAATGAACGAGAATCCCTTTTGTCTTCTCAAGACGATCCATAATCCTATTCATTTGCGAGACGGTTAGAAAGTGGGACGTGTAAAAATATTTGGCTCGTTTCATTAACAAAATTTGTGCATCCAAAGGTGGAATGTCACGAGCCATCAACACGTTTTCGTCGGACAAAAATTCGTCCCGCATCTTTTGATAACTCCCCACGGTATAATAACCCGCACATTTTGAAAAATCGGAGGCTTTCAGGTAAACGACTCCTTGGATGATATAAAAGGAAAGATCAACATATTTATATTTGAAAGGAATACACGTAGTGAGCTGGGGATGCCTCCTCATGATCCACTTGGACAAAAATACGACTTTGGGGCTCTCCCCTTTTATTTATGGAGAGAAAGAGAGTGTGACCTTCCCTTCCCTCCTCCTCCTCTCTCCCTGCTTCCTCTATCTCTGGACGTCCTTGGATTGGAAAGGTTGACTTTGAAAAAAAAAGAAGGTCATGGTTGGATAATTTTTTGTTTATTAAATTATTACTTTCACTTCCTCATTCCCACACACATTCATCTTTTTAAGAAAAGAAAAAGAGGTCATGGAGATAAGATTTCTTGGAAAGAAGAGAGAGAGAGAGAAACAAAAAAAAACAAATAAAACGGACGTCATAGAGCCTCTATGTGTGTCTATATAGATATATAAAAAGGCGAGAGTACTGGGCGAGATCATTTCTTTTCCATTGGGAGCCATGTCGCTATTAGACGCTTTTCCAACTCAACGGATTTCGAACGGGGAGGATTTGAAGACGCTAAAGCAAATCTCCAACTTGAAAATTTTTTTGGCGTGTCATTGTGCGACATTTATTCCGCATTTACCACCTCATCAAGCGATCGTTTCTTTCAACCAAGATGTCGAATCCTCCAACCTGCTCGTTCAGAATATATACAGAAATTTATTCGAATCGCAACAAACCAAAGAGGAATCTCCCTTCTCTTGGAATTGGATGGATCGAGCTTTGAGACGGCCCATTCAAACAGACCGGCGATATACGGATCCGCGCACGAGTTTTCGGTGGAAGAATATTTTTCTCACAAAACGATATTTTACGTTTGGAGTGAGAACGACGGCTGAGGACGAAGTTCATATTGTTCAGACCACAGCCGCTCCTCTCGCCTATTACGAATCATCGTCCCCCAATCTGAAGGAAAGAAGTTTTAAAGTCAGCGACAGGATGAAATATAAGAAATATATTCTAAGACCTTTTCAAAACTATGTCGTTCCCCCAAAAACGCAATATCTCATCGTCACAACCCAGAAGAGTCTCTTTCTCGTCGATCGGTGCTCGTACTCGCTTTGGAAACAATTGAAAGAGGAGATTTCTTTCCAATCGCCGATGATGTTTCAAGAAAAAGAAGAAGAAAACCCTCCGCCACCTTTACCCATCCCTTCCTTAGATGATAAGAGGAGCTGGACCAAACCGTTATTTCCCGAAACAAAATCGACCCGGCAACGGAATGAAATTGAAGTCATCACAATTGAAGATGAGGAGGAAGAAAAAAAATTACCTCTTAAAAAACGGTCGACTTACCGGAACCTACCTGGCGTGCTAGATCCGCTTCAGAATCCCGAAGCTTCTTCTTCTTCTTCTTCTTCCCCGACTTGTTCAAACAGGCAACCTCTTTCGGACTCCTCACAGACAGAACCTCTTCCAGTATCCTGTTTTTCTTCTTCTTCTTCTCCTCCAACCTGTCCTGACATCGTAGAGGTAGAATGTCAGACGGGTCCACAAGCTTCAAAAAGTCCCGACATCGTAGAGGTAGAATGTCAGCCGGGTCCACAAGTTCCAACAGGTCCAGAAATCATGGAGGCAGAATCACAGCCGGGTTCACAAGTTCCAACGGGTCCAGAAATCATGGAGGTAGAATTTCAGCCGGGTAAACAAGTTCCAACGGGTCCAGAAATCGTAGAGGTAGAATTTCAGCCGGGTAAACAAGTTCCAACGGGTCCAGAAATCATGGAGGTAGAATCGCAGCCGGGTCCAGACATCCTAGATCCCTCCACTCATCCCAAAGAGACTCCAAGTGTTTCAAGACAGCCTTGTGAGGATCCAGTCCTTCCCGTATGGAATGATTATATGGACTTACAAAATTTGGTGCAACAGGAAGGAGAAGAAAATAATCATACGGATGGGTGGGTCAAAGACTGTTTAGATCATTTAACCTCGAATGAAATTGAACTGTTATGGAATTGCATTTCTGAAATCACATCGGAAATGGGATAAAAACCAAAACAAAAAAAAACTTTTTTAATAACAAATTGGAGGAGGGTCATGATGTCAATTAAAAAAAATATTATATAGAGTCCAATCTTGGTGGTTCACTTCAGTTTTCCAGCATGAGGTGATCCACGTTTCCCGAAATATGGATCCCATTCCAAGAGAGATTGTGTAGAGCCTTCACTTCAGTTTTTTTTTTCCTACCAAGAGGAGAGGGTCCCCAAAGGGCTACCCATGTCCAAAGAGAGAAAGTGTAGAGCTATCATTTCAGTTTTTTTTCAAGTTTAGGGGAGGGAGGTCTCAAAATGACACCCCCCATTTTCAAAGAGAGATAGTGTAGAGCGTTCATTTCTGTTTTTTTTCCAAAGTTAGGGAGTTTTCAAATGACTACCCATTTCAGAGAAAGAGAGAGAGAGAGAGAGAAAGCGTAGAGCGTCCATTTCAGTTTTCCAACATTAGAAGGTCCCAAAATACCTTCTGAATTCAAAGAGAGATCGTGTAGAGCGTTCATTTCCAGTTCTCCAAGATCAAAAGAAGAGGGTCCGCTTTTCCCAAAATGGCTTCCCAATTCAAAGAGAGAGAGAGAGTGAAAGGGTGTGTAGAGCGGTCATGTTCATTCTCCAAGATAGGGTCGTCAGCGTTTTCTCAAAATGGCATCTCCCCATTCAAAAAGAGATCGTGACCAATTTTTTCCAGTTTTTTTCCAAGATGGGAGGAGAAGAAAACCTAGGATGAAATAACACGACACACAGAGAGAAAGAGGGAAAAAAACGCCATCTTATCATTTTCTGATAGGCTACCGGTGTTCGAATACTTTTGTGACCGACTGTCTGATTATACTGGGAGAACCATAAAATCGGAAAAGCGATGGGTTTGACAGTTAACGAGGCAATCGAAGACAGACTGGGAAAGAGAGATCCTTTTTTTTTAGTTGAGAAGCAGATTGCCCTGGAAATCCGTGATTCTGACCATATAATTTCCCCATAGAATCTTTGAACGGTATTCAGGAGACATCCTCCATGAGGGAAAAAAAATCTCCCCTTCCCCTTCTAAATCGACTGGAAAGAGAATGAGGTGGAAGAGATCCATCCACGAGAGATCATACTCTTGAACGTCAGACAAATATGAAGTCGAATAGCTTAAACAAAAAGTGCTTGAAATGTCATCCAGTCTCGAAAATCTAGGTCTCTCTCTCTCTGAAGGAAATGAGAAAATGGGAATCTGCGTTTTTCTTCCTAAACGGCTAACATTCATCTGAAGTCACACTCGAAATGCTTAAATAGATAAACGAGAGTCCATTCTTAAAAAAAATGGCGCTATGTCGTCAATTGGAGAATCGAGCCGGCTGGGAAAATATTTTGAGAGCCAGGAAAAAAAATTTTCTAACTCTATATAAAAAAAAAAAAAAAAACTTTTTGTTAATTTTTATCATGTGTTTAGACATGATAAAAATTAACTACCTTCCCCTTTTGTCTGGGAATCTTGTCTCACCGTTTCTAAAAATAGACCATCACTCATCCTTTCTAAAAAGAATAAAATTCCAAGAATGGGTTCTGGTCTATTTTTAGAAAAGGAGAGACAACATTCCCAGACAAAAGGAGGGTAGAGTTAATTTTTATCATGTCTAGAAGACATGATAAAAATTAACCAAAAGTTTTTTTTTTTTTTTTTTTTTTTTTTTTTCAGAGTTAGAGAATTTTTTTTTCCCGGCTCTCAAAATTTTTTCCCAGCCGACTCGATTCTCCATTGACAAGACAGCGCCATTTTTTTTAAGAATAAACTCTCGCTTATCTATTTAAGCATTCCCAGTTTTGCTTTAGATGAGTGTCAGCCGTTGAAGAAGAAGCATCCTGTCACTTGGGAGAGACATATTTTGAGGAGTCAACATGTTGTGTGGACCGTTGAGATCGATTTTTCTCTTCCCGTTGTGTGGACATTGTTGAGCGTTTTGTGAAGCTTTGAAAGAATGGAGGGGTTTTGATGGAGAATATTTCTTTTTATTGAATTTTTAAAAAAAGATTTAAGATTCACATTTTATAACAGGTTTTACATGGAAAGAAGGTTTTTCTTCTAGTTTGACGACTTCTTTTTCTTGGGAGATGTTTCTATTGGAAAGATGGAAGGAAAGACGATTCCCACATTGAAGAAGGTTCATGAGAAACTCGTACGGATCTTGGTTCTCTTCTCGAGCCGATATATCATACGGAATCCGGGACATGTTTTGCAATCGTATTTTTGCTTGCTCGCCAATTTCATGCGGGGACGAAACAGGTCCAGAATATACAATCCCTGGGGTTGAGTCACTCGAGAAAAAGCGACATATTGTTGAAATCGATTAAAAGGTCCGTGCATGTTAATTGCGATCGACGGAAAGGTGGCTCCTTGGGCTTTATGAGCCGTAATCGCTTCGGCTAACATCAAAGGAAACTGTTCGCTATAAAATGCGAGTGTTTTCGTCGAACAGGTGTCAATACGAATGGAGACGCGATCGATAGGAGCTAGACTATTCGAAAATTGCAGCCAGACTCGCGTCACAACTCCGTCTTCATCCTGGTCTATTTGGTGTAGTGTTCCAATCGCTCCATTCATCCATCCTTTGGATCTATCGAGCGTTTTAGTCAATTGATATCGCGCTCCTCTTTGTAAATGGAGGACGGATTCGAGATTCGCCATCTGAGATCGATGTAAATGTTGACTCCGTTTCATCATCCTCTTCCGCAATTTTTCGCTCTCGGAATAAATCACGTCTCGAGCCAGACACGAACAGTACGTCCCTCGGGATTGGAGACGTTTCATATTATATTTCTCTGCATCCTTGCTCGAAAAACAGAGAATAATAGCTTCGCGAGGAATTTCGTCGAAACTGCGAACGCGGGACTGGAAAAATGCCACATCGTCCGGTTCTAAAAAGTGATTTCTCGTTAAACGATCGAGTCTCTCCTCGTAATCCAGAGAGAATCGCATACATTCGACTAGTTCATAGTAGAGCGTGGATTGAGGCGTCCACCACCCTTCAGAATAAAAAATGGGCATGTCGCGAATCGGTTGGAGCTGCTGCAAATCTCCGAATTTAATCATATGCACATTCCCAAACGGCTTATCCGGCACATGACACAATTGTCGAAGTTGCTGGTCGAGGCGCGAAAATAAATTGGATCCGATCGTGGAAACGTCATCCAAAATCACCATCCGTAAAGGAGCATACAGGGGTCTGTAATAGTCTAAAGTCTCTTGGGTCAGAGGTCGAACAAAAGTCCCGTTCATTTGAAGACGCAGGGCATGATGCAAAGTATCTCCCGTAATGTAAACCGCTCCTTGAGCACTAAGTGCGAGTTTGAGAACCGAGCACGCTTCGCTAAAAAGAGGCTTTCGAATCAGAGTTTGGTATAAAGCTTGGATCAGGAAAGATTTACCCGTTCCGGTAGATCCTTGCACAATAATATCCAGAGGAGGGGGACGTTTCGATTCAGGTAACGCGTAATAGGTGTACAAACGGACGAGAACGTAGATCAGGAAATTGTATTGCTCTTTATTACATTGTCGAATACATTTTTGATAGGCTTCTTCGGACCACATATCCTTATACTGCAAATTCGTATAGCTTTCCCACTGCTTGGGAGGAAGATGTTTCTTTCGCGGTCGGGAGTTTTTTTTAAGAACAGCATAACGTTCCCTTTGAAGTATTCGTTCTCGCTCTCGATTAGCTGAATTGCTTCGCCAGCGTCGTTTCTGTTCACGCATTCTTTCCCTAAGACGTTCTCTACTGAATAGGCTCATCGTGACACCACTCAAAAAGGTGAAGTGTGTGTATAGAAAATCACTTCCTTTTATTTATATACATATACTTTTTGAGGAGGGGGGATGTGAAATGACCTCGTCTCGAAACGAACCAATAGCACTTCGAGAAGACTTGGAACGAGTTAGGTTTCTTAGAGAGAGAGAGAGGGACACAAAAAAAATATATAAAAAATCAGAATGATTTATCCGTCGACCTCTAGGCTAAAAGTAAACAAACAAAATTTGAAAAGGTCAAGGTGAACTCACTGAATTCATCTTAGCAATCAGATAGGAAAAAAAAATGAGGGTACCCATGTTTCCTCTTCAACAACATAGACTCATCTAAAACGAAACTCGGAATGCTTACACAAATAAACAAGAATCCATTCTTAAATAAAAAATGGGGACGTCTTGTCGATCGAGTGGGCTGGAAAAAATTTCTGTTACTCTGAAAAAAAAAAAAAAAAAAAAAAAAAAAAAAAAAAAAAAAAACTTTTTGTTAATTTTTATCATGTCTTTAGACATGATAAAGATTAACTAGCTTCCCCTTTTGTCTGGGAATGTTGTCTCACCGTTTCTAAAAATAGAGCATCACTCATCCTTTCTAAAAAGAATAAAATTCCAAGAATGGGTTCTGGTCTATTTTTAGAAACGGAGAGACAACATTCCCAGACAAAAAGAGGGGACAGTTAATTTTTATCATGTCTAGAAGACATGATAAAAATTAACTCGTTTTTATCATGTCTAGAAGACATGATAAAAATTAACCAAAAGTTTTTTTTTTTTTTTTTTAACTCAGAAATTTTTTTTCCAGTCAACTTGGCTGGACAAGACATCTCCGGATTCTTTCTGGAATGGACTCTATGATCTATTTAAACATTTCGAGTTCCGAGTTTCGCTTCAGTTGAGTGTGAGCCGTTCTAGAAGAATAAACCATCCTGTGACTGGATAGAGAGAACTATTCCTTTTTTCCATTCACCCGTTGTGTTGAACCGTTCAGATATTTGCTTTTATTAATATTTTTTTTCCTAACCCACGCGTCTTTAAACAATGGAATAGTTTGAAAGGATCAACCCATTTTATAGATATCAACCTCATACCTTCATCTCAACGTGTCTCGAGTGGGAGGAAGGAAGGAGCAGGCGACGAGAACTAAGCATGTCTGTTTATCGAGTAGACGCATCGGGGAGAGAACGATACCCGACCGACCCCCAACATCCTCACAACGAATTATACGTTACGGATCCTGAAGGAAATCCTATCTTGGCTCGAGACAAAAACGGTCATGAGTATTACGCGGTAGATTTAAACGGAAACCAATACATTTTAGCTCCTCGACGGTATGCCCGAACGGCTTTTGGACGAGAATACTACCCGAAATTTCAAAATGGGGACGAGTATTCGCTTTATACGTCTGTTTTATTCCCTTATGCCAAAGACGAATCGGGGCATGAAATGTATCCTAAAAAGGCGGATGGAGTCGAATATTGTTTAACGGCCGGCGATCGAATTCGTTATGCTCGCGATGCTTGGGGAAACGAGTTTTATCCTCGAAGAGCGGATCAGCAAACGGAATACCTCTGTGAAGAAGTGGGGTATGCGAAAAGAGCCGACGGATCCGAAACGTATCCTAAATTTTATATCTACACTTCTGGTTAAGATCTCTCTCTCTCTCTCTTTCAAAAGAGAAGAAAAATAATAAAGAGTGTGTTACTGCAATGGAGCATTCTGACGCGGAACCTGTTTCGTATTCCATTTGGTGTGTGAAATGCCGAACCAAGACCGATACGGTCGACGTCCACTATCGCATGTCGAAAAATCGACGGCCGATGGTCACGGGAAAATGTCAGGCGTGTGGAACCAAGAAACAACAGTTTATTACAAATGCTTCCGTTCCACCTGGAATTCAGTTCCTGGATGAGGAGGAAGAAAAAGGAAAATGTTCCGAGTAAGAAGAAACAAGTATATTCAAATCAAAAATTGGAAAAAGATGGATCTTACTATTATATGCTCTCCTAAAGCGGGTGGTTCACCTTTACAGTTTGGCATACAGACGGATTCGCATAATCCGATTCCAAGACTCGTGAATTTTCCTCAACCGGCAACTCCACCCTTAGATACTTCTTCTTTGAATGAGTTTTCTAGCATTCTGAAAGAATATCTAAACGTCGTGAGAGAATTGATTCTTCCCCTGCAACGAAATGTTGAAGAAAAGAGCTCTGAATGTGGAAGCAAGGACACGGATCCAAAGCCAAATTCGGAGGGTTGAAAGGGATAGGTGAAAGTCCATTATTAAAAAAAAAAGAAACAATGGTCATGTCATGTCTTGTCGATCGAGTCGGCTAGAAAAAATTCTCTAGATGAGATTGAAAAAAAAAAAAAAAACTTTTGGTTAATTTTTATCATGTCTTCTAGACATGATAAAAATTAACTCTCTCTTCTTTTTTGTCTGGGAAGGATGTCTCACCCTTTCTAAAAATAGACCATCACTCACCCTTTTTCAAGGCAATTATTCCAAGAATGAGTCATGATCTAATTCTAGAAACGGTGAGACAACCTTCCTAGACAAAAAGGAGGTACAGTTAATTTTTATCATGTCTAGAAGACATGATAAAAATTAACCAAAAGTTTTTTTTTCCATCACTTAGAAAATATTTTTCAGAGCTCTGAGAATTTTTTTTCCAGTCGACTCGATGATCCAAACAACAAGACATCCAAAATTGTTTCTAGAAGAAACTCTCGCTTCTCTATTTAAACCCCTCGCGTTTCCAACTTCAGATCCGTGTGTGCTGTGCACTCAACCTAGAATTGCGCTTCTCCTCCCTCCTGGAAAGAGCCTTTTTTTTCCTCAGCTTTTAGCATTTTTTCTCAGCTTCATTTCCATTCTCCAGGTTTCAGTCTCCTCCTTTCCGTTAACACTGCAAAATTTCTAAATTTCTCATTACTCGGAGCTTGGAAATCTGTCATCAAAAAAAAAAAAAAAAAAAAAAACATGACATAGCTCTGTTTTCAAGGAGTCGGTTTAGATTCGTCAGGATCATGGCTGATTTTCCATGACGGCTCTCCAACCTCAATATTAGAGTTTGAAAGGAATATGGTAAAAAAGTTCGTCCTAGATATGCAACGAAACGTAAAAAGAGCGACGAGGATCTAAAAAAGCTACGACCCTTTCCAGAAGGGGAGGGAGCAATGGATATTCAGGTGAGTCCACAGCATGGACTGCACGAAAATGAAACGGCTTCCGCAGATAACAGAATGTTCGAGATGTCTGTCGTCGATCAAGTCAGCTGGTAAAATTTTCTAAGAGCTGAGAAAAATGTTCGCATACCTTCACAGAAATTCTTTCCAAGAGGGAGAAGTGTGTATCCAGGTCGAATTCACAGCACAGACTGAACTGAAGTTGGAAACACGAGTGGTTTAAATAGAGAAGGGAGAGTTCCTTCTAGAAACAATTTGGATCTGTCTTGTTTGGATCATTGAGTCGGCTGGGAAAAAATTCTCAGAGCTTTGGAAAAAATTTCTGAGTGATTAAAAAAAAAAAAAAAAAAAAACTTTTTGTTAATTTTTCTCATGTCTTCTAGACATGATAAAAATTAACTCTCTCTTCTTTTTGTCTGGGAAGGATGTCTCACCGTTTCGAAAAACAAACCGTGACTCATTCTTGGAATAATTGCCATGAGAAGGATGAGTTTTGGTTTCGTTTTCGAAACGGTGAGACATCCTTCCTTGACAAAAAGAGGGGACAGTTAATTTTTATCATGTCTATAAGACATGATAAAAATTAACAAAAAGTTTTTTTTTTTTTTTTTTTTTTTTTTATTGCTCAGAAAATTTTTCTCCCCCTCCAACCAACTCAATGGACTAGACGATGAGTTTTTAAGAATGGACGTTTTGTTATTTATGCAGATATTCCGAGTTTCGCGTCAGGTAAATGCGCGCTCACCTTAGATTGGATTCCCTTCAGACAGGTCTAGAGATTGGATAACCCATCAAGAATTCTTCAACAGGTTTTTGGAAAAAAGAAATCGTCAAGAAGTGAGTATTGATTTTGATATTTTCTTTTCAACCTTGGGTCAGTTTCTAGTACATTCCTATACTAATTCCATTGTATTTAAAAAAAATAATGTCAGCACGGACTGATCTGACCCGAAACGCTTGCCCATCCAGTTGGCTGCTGGAGGGAGGGGGAAAAAAAGAAATTTGTTGTGAAGGATATGTCAATTCTTTTCTAAAAATAGATTTCTAAGAAAAGAATGAACCTTTGTTGGAAATCTATTTTTAGAAACATGTCTAGACAACATGTTGACAAGAAAAAAAATTCTTTTTTTTTCCTGAGAGTGAAATGATTTTTTTCTTTCCACCCACTTTTCTTATTCTTTGGGAGGAAGGAAGAACTTCCCTTCCCCCCGCCTTTTTTCCTCTAGTATTTGTATAGATCCGAGTTTTTCTGCCTACAGGGTTCATTCTCGTTCTTCCTTCTCAACCGAGCAAAACTAAAATGTCGACCGATGCCGTTGCAGTTCTACCTACCCTGGTGGAAATCACGCCCGTCTGTCATCTCGATGTAGCTGATCAATGGGAACCTCTCTCCCGTTTCGAAGAATGGTTTCGGGACCCGGAGCGTATGGAACAAATCGTCCAAGAAACCATGTGCTATTTATCCTGTTACGATGGAAAAATACTGCATTATTTTTCGTCCATCGAAGTTTTCAAGCACTTTGCTTTCCAATCGATGATGGAGGCAGGAACCTTTCGCTTACACGCTTATCTGCGATGGGAAAATGTGATCGCCGTCGATGCTGGAACTTTTTTAAAACTGTTTTACGTTTCACCCGAGTCGGTTCATATTCTTCAAACCGGAGAAGCTTCTATCCGTCATTATGGTTGGGAAATGGAATCAGAAGCCGACGGGTATCGTATGATTCCCTATCGACTGCGAGCTCGCTCCGTGTACATTATTCACGGACCTCTTTACTACCAACTCCAATTTCATGACAAGACGGTGTTTGCCGTAGACGCCCTCTCCAGGAAGAAAATGGAGTCTTTACGAGCGTTGCATCCTGAACAGCATTTCCAATTCCCTGCTCGCGAGGAAGAGAGGAGAAGGAAAAGATCCAGAAGGAGGAGACACCTAAAGAGGTACTAAAAAAGAAGTCGGAAGGTAGAAGCATATTTGTTTTTCATTAACGGAAAAAACACTGTGGATCATTCTTTGTATATTTCTTGGAAAAAAAAAGAAGAAAAGACTAATAGTCATAATAGAGGGAGTTAGGAGGGACCCTATCTATATATAACTCTCTATATAAATCGGAAGCGTCAACAGGACGGTCCACCGAAAACAATCTACCTTATCTTTCTCAGAGCAGAGTGGAAGAAAGGCCAAGATGCGTGGACTCATTGGAAGCAAAAAAAATTCGAGTGGTTTAAATAGATAAGTGAGAAAAGATTTTGAGAGGTGTTGTTTTATGGATGGAGCTGGCTGGGAAAAAAATTGGCAAAGCTCAGAGAAAAAATTTTTCTGAGAAAAAAAAAAAAAAAAACACTTTTTGTTAATTTTTATCATGTCTTATAGACATGATAAAAATTAACTCTCTCTTCTTTTTGTCTGGGAATGATGTCTCACCGTTTCGAAAAATAGACCATCACTCATCATCCTTTCTAAAATAATAGAATTTCAAGAATGGGATATGTTCTATTTTTCGAAACGGTGAGACATCATTCCCAGACAAAAAGAAGAGAGAGTTAATTTTTATCATGTCTATAAGACATGATAAAAATTAACCAAAAGTTTTTTTTTTTTTTTTTAACTCAAAATTTTTTTCTACAGCGCTGAGAAATTTTTCCCAGTCGACTCACTCATCCAAACAAGACATCTAAAATTGTTTCTAGAAGGAGCTCTCATTTTTTTCTATTTAAGGAACTTGAGTTTCGGCTTCCCATCAGTCTGTACTCTGCATTCAACCTGGATACCCATTTTTTGGAGATAGGGGGGAAACTTTCGCAGTTTTTTTTCCCTGAAACCCTCAATGGATCAGAGAATCTCACACATATCCTCCTCTGTGGATCGAAATGGACTGACCGCCATATCTGTTTTAGATAATAATTTTGAATTTTCCATCTCCTCCACAAGATTGGACTATCTCAATATTTTTTTTAAAGAAAAACAAAATTATTTTTTATGATTATTCTACAATTTTTAGGTTTTCTTTCCCCCCACTCCTCTTTAAGAAGAATAAAAACATAAAGCACATTGAAACAGTTCCGATAAATTTTGAAACTGAATGTCCATCACCTTGTTCTCCACGGGACTAAAATAAGTTTCCCCGGTCTGAGAATCTTCTTGGATTTGAAGAGGTTCTCTCATCACACTCTGAAGCCAGGTCGAAAAGAGGAGAGCGTCTGGACCCAAATCGTTGAGCAGTATTTCCAGGGAATCGAAGGTGATAAAAGGAGTATAGCGGAGAATCCGGCTAGGGCGGTCCGACGTATCGATCCAGAGATCCGTCGTTAAGGATCGGTAAGGGCGAAAAGGGGTTCGAGAGATCCATTGCTGAATAGTTCGTTGACCTTTCGGACTCATCCAAGTCCCTTGCTGGGAAAGGCAAGTCACGAGTTCCGATCCTCGAAAATAGAGCGTGCCCGACCCCAAGTAAAACGTGAGGGGAATTGTCTTGGCGAACCGGAAACGAATCGCGAGGGAAAAAGACTCTCGCCGTAACCACTCCATGGCATTTGGTTTTCTCTCTCTCTCTCTCTTTCTCCTGAGGATGAGATGGAAAAAAAAAGAAAAGACAACTTTTCTCTCGGTTTCTTTTATATATAGGAAGAAAGAGGGGGCGGGTTCTCGAAAAGACTCATGGGAAATTTCCTCTTCTTCTTCTTCTTTTTGGGGTAGGTGGGAGGAACTCGTTTTTTTGGCGGAGAGAATGCGTCGGATGACATCCCTAGACATTTAAAAAAAGAATAGATAGAATGGATTCTTCAAGTGGGAAATGCGGGGTGGCTAAGGGATCTTATTCCATTTTTTTTACTTTTCTAAATAACAAATAGAATCGGGTGGATTCCATTTATCTCCTTCTAAAAAATATAGCAACACTTGATCCTTCCCGTCCTTTTTCATTTCCTGTTGACGTGTTAGATACTTTAGAGCCTCTTCGATTTTAATTAAGTAACCCCGATAGACCATCCGATCATCAATACTCCCGATATTGCGTTCGAGAGCCATTCTATAAGCAGCTTGAGATTGGAAAGGAGAATAATTATCAAAGTAGGTATTACGGCGTAAATGTTTAGGATGTTCGACTATAAAAAATATTGTGTATAAATGCATTGATCTAATCCTGTAAATTCTAGTTTGATTAAGGGATACTGAGCCACGTCCGAGGGTTGGTAGGCGAATCGGTAGCCGGACTCTTCTTCAAATTCCTGATACGCGACTCTGAACCATTTGAATCGAGGGTCGTCGTCTTTCTTGAAACGTCTTTTATCCATTTGTCCATGCGGGAAATCCCATTCATCTTCATAAGCTAATTTAGCCTTGTACCGATCATAATCGTCTTGTAAATTGGGATGGAGAGTCGGATAAATATGGTTTTCAAATTCATCTTGAAGCACCGATATTTTTTCCAAATCGAAGGGTGGTTCGATACGTTTATTTTTTAAAAGCTGAATTAAATAATTTTGAAAACAGTATGGCATTTTTCGATGAATCATCACCACCTGTCCTGATGAGGTCTTTACCACTAAACCATATGAAGTAGAGTATTTGTTTCTCTGGATCATCTGAAAAAAGGAAAAAGAGAGAAAAATTCCTTGATTACCTATCCACTCAATGAATACATTTATGAACAGCAAATTTCACTAATTGTTGGAGCGCTAGCATGGCCATAAATCGATGACAAGATTTCGATCGACAAGATTGACATTGCTGTGGCTGACGATGTTGAGGTTTGTAAATAACAGTCCATAAAAACTTGAGATATACCTTTTGATGAATTTTTTCTCGAGTGGGTTCATTCGCCACGTAGAGTTTTTCAATATGAAGTCGTTCCAGATCCGCATTCAATTGCTGAATAAATTCCTCCGTATGTGTTTTCAGGTATCTGGCTATAAACCGGACGCAGTTCGTAAGAGTATATCCATCAGAGGTGACAGCCAACACACGAACAATTTTTTGGTTTAGCTTGGTCTGTGAGGACTTCTTCTTTCTAGAGCGCTGATGAGTGGATGACGAGGGAGGAGAAGACAGTATTTCCAAAGAATGAGTTGGAGAAGGAGAAGACTTTTTCGGTACTCTAAAAACGGGTGAAAATGGTCCATAGAAAGTGGGTTCCGTATCTGGAATGTCCTCAAAGGGATCTTCTTCACATGAAATGACTAAGTTATCCGTTGCCATGTGTTCGCTATCTTTTTACGAAACAGAATGAACTCCGATTTCTTTTTTAACCATTTACATACTAAGAGAGGAGGAGGGGGAAATAAAAGTAGGTAGAGGTATCTAGATATCGTTGAAAAATATTTTTAAGAACTAGGAGAAAAAATTCTTCAGTAAAAAAAAAAAAAAAAAAAAAAAAAAAAAACTTTTTGTTAATTTTTATCATGTCTTTTAGACATGATAAAAATTAACTCTACCCTCCTTTTCGTTTTGAATGATGTCAACATGTTGTCTAGACATGTTTGTAAACAATAGACTTCCAAGAAAAACATGATCATTCTTAGAAATCTATTTTTAGGAAAGGTGAGACATCATTCAAAACAAAAAGGAGGGTAGAGTTAATTTTTATCATGTCTAAAGACATGATAAAAATTAACAAAAAGTTTTTTTTTTTTTTTTTTTTTTCACCCGATTCGATTGACAAGGCATCCCAGTTTTTTTTTAAGAATGGAATTTCTCTTCTATATATTTCAGCATTTCAAGTTTTGATTCAGATCCCTCTGTGCTGTTGAAAAAGCCTGCACTTCAACTCTCCTGGAAACAGTTTAAGCCATGTCTCTCTCAAGATTCTCTTTAGATCCAGCAAAGATGTGGATTGAGTCTCGTGAAAACAGTTCATTGTTCAAGAAATTCATAGAAGGATGGGGAGGTCTTTTTAAATGTACTATTTCTTTTTATTAACTCTTTTCTTATGTTTACGACCTTGACAACTTGTTGCTTTCTCAACTTCAGGTTCTTTGGTCGGCTGTCTAAAATCAGCTCTTACCTCAGTGGACGATGCATCAAATTCCATTGTACTGAATTCTCCATTTCCCGAAAAGACTTCTTTCAACATGTGAATGGCTTCTTTGGTCAATTCTAATGTTTTATCTATCGTTTTATTCTTTTCATTTTCTCTACGTTGGAGGATAGCGGGAGTTAAAAAAGGATTTTGACAACAGGGTTCAAATTCTTTCGTTTTGTCTTTGCGATCATGACGATGTATTTCTATAATCTTGTCATCCGTATCATCGGGGTTTATCCATATTTCCAAATCTAACTCTTTACCTTCAGAATTTTTGGGAGATAGATGAATAAGTACAGGATCCATCGCCATGGTTAAATTATTGCTTCTTCCTTTTTTATTACTCTTCTCCCTCTTCATTTTTTTTCAAAGTTTTTTTTATATAATCCACTCTTCAAGTCCCATATTCAACGAATATATTTCTGGCTTTCTTTAAAAGCTTGCAATAGCCACTGAAATCGGTATCGTATCAAGTAGGCCAAAGCTCCAAAGTAAAATAATAGAATTAAACAGACGACATAATAATGAATCTTCAATACGTTGCCCAGTAAAGCGAAAAGAATCGTAGGACCTGCCGTTACCAGTAGTAAATGAATGGCGAACGTTTGTCTCTTCGACCATCCTTCCTCTTTGGGGCTTTCGTCTTCCTTTTCAAACCGACTCAATTCTTGGTCCGTTTGAAAATTTTTCTCGATTCGTTTGAAATGAGATGTCATTCTTGACCTCTCGAAATTTTAGGAACACTTGTTCCATGTACAATGACATAATCGTACGCTGTGTTGCCTCGCAAGACCCGTTTTGTGAACCGTAAAACCGACTGATTCTCTGGACAATAAATCGGTCGGATTTCAACAGATTGGTCGGTCATACATTCTCGTTTTCCCGTTAACCTATGCTTTTCGTCTATGTGTGTATATTCCAAAACACAGGGGGAAGATAGATCGCCCAGAACTCGATGCACGTAGGGTCCACATGCACAGACGTGTCGTTCGGCGTCCCATCCTAGTCCGGGCACGTTCCACAAATCTCGAACGCAGTAATCGATAGAACAGACCCACGGAGATGTTTGAATCATTCGATTACCTCGTTGATCTAAAGAATGGCATTGACACTGGTATCGGAACGATCCATCTTCTAACGTTTCGTAATAATCGGCTACTTCTTGAGCGGGTTGTTGGGTTCGACGATCTATTAAAACATTGAGAGAAGGATCACGGGCTTCTGGATGTTGACAGGGATGGGTGAAAGAGGAACGAGGAGCACAGAGCCATCCCGAGGCCGAAAAAATAGGAATTTCCTAGGAAGAAAGACAAGCGGTCTGAATTCCTTGGGGAATACAATAAGTACCCGGTTCGAGATGATTCCATGTTTTATCAGAAAGAGTGAGTTTTTCGTAAAACGTGGGATTTGTTTCACAGAGCTGAGAACAATCGCAATGGCTATCGGGACACTGAAAGATTTGGAAAGGGCAATACGTCTCGGTTGAAATTTCTGGTAAGGCTAATGATGATGAGGGAGGAATAGAAGACATCCGGAGATCGGGTTTATAAAAAAGATTCAAGAGAGTCACTAGAAATACAATGCATAGAATGATCGCGCTCGGGTGTATCATTTTTCTTTCTTTCCTCCTTTATAAATTAGAACCGGTTCCAATCCCTACGAGTTCTCATTATACTGTGATTCGACACTTTTCCAAGGACAAGTCGCTTCTGCAACTGTTTCCTCAAGACGTTTACGTGTTCGTCGATCAAGGTATTTGTTATTTGTACGAGAAAACCAATGAAGGATAAACCTATATTTCAGCTATCCGGCTCGATACGCTGAGACGGCACGATCTTTTACATTGTAAATACATGCTAAAATGGCCTCATACGATTGAAATTGTGTCGTATCCGAATCATCTCACCCATCCGATGGATATTTTAAATTACAGAGCTTAAGGTTCGGTTTTGATGAAAGGAGCCGTATTCTTCACGGCAATATCGTTTTTATTCTCCGTAGTATACCAATGAGCATCGATCTCCCAAATATTTTGAATAGCCTTGCGTTGTGTTTCATAGACGGGATCGTCGAGCGATTTGAGAGGTAATAACGCGTTCGGTTGTAACCGTTGTTCGGCATTCAAACCTTGGTGAACGATCCGTTTCAACATAAACGTAAGAAACAAGAGACGTTTTCCAAAGAAAACTAGCGACTCTTCTGTATGGGTATCCATAGCCGGATGAAAAAGTGTGAAATGGCGTCCTTTTTGGGGATCCATCACGTATTGGATGACGATATGATGATACCAATCGCGTTGCCGCATTTGCGAGAGGAAGTGAAGCCGTTGCAATTGACGAAAATAACGTCGGGTTAGACGATACGAATCCATTCTGACTTACTTTTTTATCGCGCCAAGATCTTTCTTTTTTGTTGACAGTATAAACATTCGCGATACAGAGCCGGCATTTCATCCAACGCGCGATCTTGTTTTAAAAAATGTCGATAATTCGGTTTGGAACAACACGCTGCTGCGTCCTTTTTCGGAATTTTTTGCTCTTTCCATAATTGGCACACCTCGTTTATGAATAAAGGCTGGATGCTCGCCATACTTTTATTCGTTTTGGGTTTATACTACTGCTACTTGTATTTCTATAATTTTTCGGTCCCGTCCCCGAAAGTTCCTTCTTCTCCTCGGACGACAACGACGCGTTTCCAATATCAGATCGAGACCTCAAACGACAACGAGGTTTCGTTTCACACCTCCACGAGAAAAACATGGACGTTTCCTCTCCCACCCGAATATTATTTCGCGGAAGGACGGATTTGGAAAAAAGATGAATGTTTTGGACAGCCCGATGATACTCAGCTCCCCGCAACGGGGAAAAACCTCTACCTGTTTTTATTACGATCGCAGAGTTTTGTACCCCGCGAAAAGTCCATGATGTATTATTATTATCGATGTCGGCACGGTCGTGTTCTAGACGTGCTCATGTGTCAAGAAGAACATTCTCCTTCTACCTGCATTCCCCTCAATCCCTGCATCGATCAGCATGACGGATCGGTTTTACCTGATCCAACCAATTGACGTTTTTATTACGAATGCCAGAACGAACAACCGATTCGAATCGCCTGTCCGCCCAAGACATTTTTCTACTACGACGCTTGCACTTCGCGAAAACATTTCGTATCTTACTGTGAAGACGGTCAACATTTTCCGATTGACGAGGTGACGTATATCGAGTGTCGTGGCCATCGACCGAAAATGATTCGATGTTCGCCCGGAGAAAAATATTCGACACATTATCGGCGATGCGTGTCTGATCTCTGCGACGGATTTCCGGATAATACGCAACGACCTCTCCCCATCGTCCAAAAAGGATCTTTTCTGTACTCTCCGGGTTACGCGATTTGTGAAAACGGAATGGTTCGCGACACTATATCCTGTCCTCTTTCCTGGGATACATGGACCGGCGATGCCTTATTCCATTTACCGATGGTGTATGACGAAACGTCCCAAACATGTCAACCGCCTCTTTTCTGTGAAAATGTTCAACCGAGCTCAAAAGAAATTGTCGTTCCCGCTCACGAGTATACGAAACATCTCCCGTCCTATCCATTTTCAACATCCTTGGATCGAGCTGTAGCTTACACGTGTGATCCAACCCGAAAACGTACGGTTCTAGAACCAGGCTATCGAGTGTCGGATCAATATACGGTTGAATGGGCTTGTGAGGATAAGTCGTCGTCGTCGAAACTCGCGATAGGCGATACGAGCGATCGATATTTTGATTGCGCTCAGAGGGAAATTCAAACGTGTCCTCCTCAAACATTTTTTGACGGAAATGAATGTCGACCGCGCATCCCCGGCGCGTTTCAGTATCGGCATCACGATGTGTTTAAATTCGATCATTTATCGATCGTTGCGAATTGGATTCGGCCCTGGACGACTCTTGATCATAAACCTCGTTCCTCTTGTGACGAAACCAACGAAGAAGTTTATATTCCCGGCTATAATATTTATTCTCATCCCGACTGCACGCCGTACCCATTCCTCAAACAATTGAAAACAGCTATTTATTTACCCACTTCTCCTCACATGTGTCTTTTCGAAAAGGGAAAAATTCGAAAAAAACGCGTTCGACGGCAAGGTTTGAAATTTTGGTCGCAGCGATTCGTGAAACAGGCTTCGACTTATAGTGTTCCCGAAACGTGTCGTGAAGGCCATCGCATACGATCGGGACGATTTATTCCCGATTCCGTATTATACGCCACTTGTAATTGGCGTCAACCTTTTGTCTTTTGTCCTTCTTCCTCCACAGAAGGAATTCGAGTCACTCCGTACGGGTATCACGTACTCCTATGCGTACCCAAAGAAGAAGCCTATGAAGGGATTTTACCGGCTGGATTAACCCTTCGACTTGAAGTTCAAGAGCTGAGTCGTATTATACCGGAACATGGAGCGCGATATAAAATAGATGGAGGAGAAGATGTTTTTGATGCGACGCAGCATCCCGAAGGTATCCCCCTCCTTACCTCAGTCTATGAAATTTGGACCGAGCGCGACATGAAATTGTTTTTTAGAATTCTCGTCACGCATCCTCGTTCAGCTTACTGGGAAGACCGAAAATTAAAAGCCCTCCCGGATCCTGACATGACGTTGTTGTACACAGGTGAAATGACCGAAAAGCCCGTCGACCGATGACTATCCGGTCTCGGCTGACTCGTTGATTCAAATGGAATAAAGTAGAAAAAAAATGGATCGTTATTTAGGTCAAGGCATATTGTTTTACTCTACGGTTTATATCAGCATCATCCTAGTCGCAGTCACCCTCTTAACGAACCGGCTCATCTTTTTATTTTTATTAGTCCTCACGTTTGGTCTAGCCGCTTACATGGCTTATTTGACCGTTCATAATTCCGAACATCTCAAAACGACGGGCCAATCGATTGAAGACTGGATTCGAAAGATGTATCAAAAGATAACTGGATAATCGGAGGTGACTCATGTAAATATCAAGATCGGTAAAGGAAAAAAACATGGTTTCGGTTTACACCATAGATGAATTTGGAAAAGAACGATATCCGAAAGATCCTAAAAAACCTAAACAGGAGCTGTATTATTTCGATAATGACAATCGACCTATTTTTGCCAAAGACGAGCATGGAAATGAATATTACGCTGTGGAATATCGGGGTCATGAATATATAGCGCTTCCTCGTCGGTACGCCAAATCCAATTCCGGAGACGAGTTTTATCCTAAATTAAATAATGGAGGAGAATACCCGTTAAATTCATTGGATGTAAATGTAAAAACGTATGCTGTCAATGCCAGGGGAGGAGAGATTTATCCTAAATCCAGCATTGGAAAAGAATATTATATACAGGATAGAATTCGGGAAAAGCCAGAGACGAATTACATCCGATATGCACGAGACGAAAATGGAAATGAGTATTACCCGAAAGATCATAAAAACGAGGAATTTCTCTATATCTATCTAAGTTATGCTAAAAAAGCGAATGGTGATGAATTTTATCCGAGAAAGTGGTATTATTGAAAGATCTTCAGGAGAACAGTATTCGCAGCATGGACTCATCTGAAACGAAACTTGGAAAGCTTAAATAGATAAACGAGTCCATTATTAAAAAATGGTATCTTGTCCATCGAGTCGGCTGGGAAAAAATTTTTCACAGCTGAAAAAAAAAAAAAAAAAAAAAAAAAAAAAAAAAAAAAAAAAACACTTTTGGTTAATTTTTATCATGTCTTATAGACATGATAAAAATTAACTGTCCCCTCTGTTTGTCTGGGAAGGATGTCTCACCCATTCGAAAAAACAAACCATGACTCATTCTTGGAATTATATTCTTTAGGAAGGAGTGATGGTCTATTTTTAGAAAGTGTGAGACAACATTCCCAGACAAAAGGGGGAGGTAGTTAATTTTTATCATGTCTAAAGACATGATAAAAATTAACAAAAAGTTTTTTTTTTTTTTTCATCTAGAAATTTTTTTCAGCTCTTACAGTTTTTCCCCAGCCGACTTGATCCACAAAACCAGACATGTCAAAATTGTTTTTGGAAGGGATTCTTGCTTATCTATTTAAACTCCAAGTTTCACTTCAGATCACTCTGTGCTGTGAAAGAAGAAACATCTTCTTATAATTTGTAAGTACTAACTGATTTTTAGTTTATTCACTGGTTACTTACTCCCCAAGTCATTCGTTTTTTTTCTCTCCAAAAATCTTCAGCTTTCATTTAGAATGACGATAAAAATAAAACACAAATAGGAAAAAGATGGTCACGCATAAGTAATGCATGTAGGGTTGAAATAGGAAGGTGAATCCTGTTAACAAATAAACAATTATCGTGAAATAAATCCAATTTTTCGGGGTTCCTTCGTCTGTTCGTGATTTTTGGAGAAATGACATTCGCGTTTGGGGTCGATCGGTCATGGGTACTTTATGGATAGCATCTAAATATTCTTGCACTTTCTCGGCAAAGAAGAGGTATCGATCGCTCGCATCTTCTTCTAACACGTCCCATAGAAGATCGGGTGTGATTTCTAGAACATGGTCCGTTTCCGATTGATAAAACTGAACGTCTAATCGCCAGTCGATATCGTAAAGAGTTCGAGCGGTCAGCACTTTATTGAAATGAAACGGATCCAATATATCGAGTAGGGCGGACAGAATACTTATACCCGTCAGCACATTGGAAGTAACCGAGAATCCTGTCGCGGCGATTCTGGAAAGTGTTGCGAGCGTACTTAATTGGGTCCGAACGACAGCTTGAAGGATGGCCGATTGAATGGGAAGAGACTGCATACTCAATTTGGTTAAGAGTTTAGGCATCCGTTTTTCAAGGATTTTTTGCGCGGCTTCTAATCCGATATCGATCCCTACATCAATCGCCAATTCATGAACCAAGGACCGTTTCACATATTTCTTGGGCCAGTTTTGTACAAAGTCGGGAAGATGAGGAGGATATGGTGGTAACGTATGATTTTTTTGCAGAGTGGAAATAGATCGATAGATACTGCCTCCCAAGAACAATTCGCCAATATCTTGCCCCGTCGTCGTCACACAATCAGACCCGTTGAAAACAAGACCGTACGCTTCACAATAAGGCTGGTTGAGTCGTAAATGACCCTCGACGAGATTGAGGCCGGCATGATGACGAGGAAGAGAAGGATGATTTGATTGAAAGAAAACTTGTTCGGGCAAGAGAGCTAATAATTTCTTGGCGAGATTTACGGCTACACATTTTCCATTTCGATATTCCGTGTCCATACTCTGCTGCGTGTTGGAATATAAACGATCGCAGGCGGGTTGGCAAGCTAAACTGAAACCCGTTCCGAGTCGAATCCATCGCGGTTCATCTTCCGGGAAACACGATTCTAAATTTTCTTGGAAAGGGAAGCAGGCAATCATGTCACATCCCGTTTGCGTAAAAACAAATTTTTCGACGACGTGACATTGTTCCGGATTGAGGGTTTTAGGTATGTAGTAATCCCGTTTGGATTCGGCTTTTCTTATTTGGAAGGTGGTATGTTTAAAAATAAAAGCGTACTGACTTTGAAGAGCTTGTTCGTAAATATAGAGTTGAGTCGCTTCTTGAGCATACCGAATAGCGTGATCGAGATCGTAAGAAGTGACAGTATATTCATTTCTATTTTGAAACGAATCCCATTTCATCTTGAAGGAGGGCTTTGTTCCTATATATTGAAAAAAAGTTCGATGTTGTTGCTTTTTTTTAACAACAAAAATAAAAGGATTCATTTTTTATGTATAGTAACAAGTATAAAATGAGATTCAATTCAGTATTTACAGTTGCGTATGGAACATATACAAAAACCAGTTCCAAAAAAAATTTTTTTAAATTAAAAAATAAATTGTCTCAACTATAAAATCCTATAAATTTTAGTTTTTACAGTTGCGTATGGAATAGCGATAAAAACCAGTTCTCAAAAATTTTTTTTAATGAACTATCTTATCTATAAAATCTTGTCAAAATCAGTTTTTACAGTTGAGGATGGAACCTGATGAAAAAATATTTTGGAAAGGATGCTATTCGAAAAACATTTTATCATGGTTAGTAGTTCTTCTTGTAAAGGACAAAAACAAGTTCATTTCGTCTAATATTTGTGCATCTAAAGTATTTAAATCTATTCCAAAAAATATATATATAGTCTCCCACATACCTTCAATGTATTATTGGACTGTCCACTCTTTATATTCCATTAAAGAGCCATGGAAAAAATGTTCCGAGTCTCTAGGAGTTCATTTTGCCTTGTTCACTACTTGTAGTTTCTACATTTTCGTCTTCACACTCTAGTCTTTCGAAGGAAGCTTCTACAGGATCTTCTCCTCCCCTTTCCGATGGAGGTGGACTCTCGGGAGAAATAGGATCTTCTTCCCCCTTTTCCGATGGAGGTGGACTCTTGGGAGAAGGATAACGAACAGGTTGCAAATCGACAATCGAAGGGTCGAAATAATCACTCGAAGCTAAAGTAAGGTCCGACATATTATTTCTGTTTTTCTTCTTGATTCTAGGATCCTCTCTCACATTCTTTCTCTTTTGAGAATTATTTTCTTGTTGATTCTTTTTCGCCTGGTATTGTTCCAATTCTTTTGTCTTCCAGACTTTAATTTCGTAAAATATATTTGAAAATAGATCCTCTCCAAGATACTTTAAATACAATGCACCCCATTCGCTTACTTCATCACTGGTAGAAGGTGTAGTGTTTATTATTTCTTCTATAGTACGTCGAATCACATCCACGTAGAGAAGAGATTCCGATCGTTTGGAAACTTCGTGATATAAACTTCTTGTTCGTTTAAAGGTGTTTTTTCATCTCCTCCGTACTGTAGATTAAAAACATACTTTTGCAGATCCTCGCCCAGCAATCCGTCTACGGCAAATAATTTATACACTTCTATCTTAGGTATTTCCTGTCGTTTGAATAAGATGTTGGAAAGTCTTATTAGATCGGTCGATCTAGAATAGTCTTTAGATAAAACTTTCTCGATCATATTCCATTCATCTGGCGTGGAGATGGTTTTATTTTGTACCAACTGCTGTTGCACATCCATCCATAAACGCCAAATGGTATTTAAACAGTATCGATGGACGGATACAAGAGGTTTCAAATCTTGAATCAAGGTCCACGGAAACATCATCATATTAGCTATTCTTTTTAAAACTCTCAACTGAACGGTGGTTTTAGTCGTAAACAAATTAGATTGATTAAATTCTTCCAGCACGACTTCATCCAACACGTACTTGAGACGATCCTTCAAGGGTAATGTCAAAGGTTCCAGGGTTACAGTGTTTTCCTGATCCATCTTGTCCTCAGTATGAAATGAGAAAATCGTCTCAGCTCCAGCTGTTTATATACTGTGAAACGAAAGGGGGGAGGTAGAAAGGAGAAGCAAAAGTTGGGTAGTAGGAAAAAATTTAGCTTAAAAAAAAAAACTTTTTGTTAATTTTTATCATGTCTTTAGACATGATAAAAATTAACTCTCTCTTCTTTTTGTCTGGGAATGATGTCTCATCTTTTCGAACATATTTCTAAAAATAAATTTCCAAGAAAGAAATGAGTCATGTTCTATTTTTAGAAACATATTGAGACAACAGATTAACATCATTTGAACAAATGGGGGATAGTTAATTTTTATCATGTCTGAAGACATGATTAAAATTAACAAAAAGTTTTTTTTTTTTTTTTTTTTTTTTTTTTAATACAGCTCTGGAAATTTTTGCCAGTTGGTTCGATCGATAAAACCAGAAAAAGGATTTCCACTTAACTATTTAAATTACTCGAGTTTCGGTTTCAGATCAGTTTGTGCTTTGGATACCAGCCTCGAAAGATCTTCAGTTAAAGTCTATTATATACACATTTTGGTAAGTGAACTTTATTATTTTGTTGAATTGTTTTTTGGCTTTTGTGAATTGCTTGGATATTGTTTCTTTTTCAACTCGTTGTGTTTAAGCTCTTTTCTTTCTCAAAACAATACGAGCTTGTCGTGGCAATCGATCTCGAGCTGTTGGATGCCGTCGTGAGCAATGACTTAATAGATATCGACAAGTTTTATTGGGAATTTTCTTATTTCGTATGTGGGCCCCACCTTCGGTCACAAACATAATAGAATGGTTACCATATTTATGAAGCAATCGATTAGGACCCACACGAACGGTTTGAGATCCAAGAACGTATCCTCGACGTTTTCTCATAGGTCTTCTACGAATGGGTCTTTGTGTTCCTCTACGATTGATATTGGAAGGAGAGGAAGAAGAAGATGCAGACGATGAAAAGGAAGCCGAACGACTTCTTCTTACAGGACTTCTTCTTCTAGAATGACGTATTTCTAAACTACGACTACGATTTCTCTGACTTTTTCTTCTTCTTGGACTTGGACTTCTGCTCCTGCTTAGACTTGGACTTCTGCTCCTTCTTGGACTCGGACTGCGTTTTCTTGGACTTCTTCTTGAACTTGGACTCGAACTTCGAGAAGAAGGAGAAACGGACGGTCGAATAATGTAAGGGCTAGTGGTTACATCGGATTTGGCATACGTGTGGAGAGGAAATTGAAGTTCGAAATCGTCGGGAAGGTCGACTTGGTTTTGAATTTGTGAAGGTAGAATATCGTCATAATAAATAACTTCGGGTGTTCCAAGAGGTGGAATTTCCTTCGAAACATCATCCTCGTTAGGATCATTCATTCTGACTTTATTTCAATCGAAACACGGATCCGACGACAGGATCTAAGTTATATCGCATAGAAGCTCGATACGCATCTTGAACCGATGTGCAAAGAATATATTCCAAAGGTCCGAATCGTTTCTTTTCTAAAATAATGGGAAGATCGACCGTCCCTGCTCGATAAAAAGGCGTGAGGGAGAGAATTTCATTCAATTGTAACACGTTCCCGTGCTGGAATTCCCTACAACAGAGATAATCGATCCATTTCTGAACGAGTTTCTTATAAGCACGAGCTTCCGCGAACGTTTTAAAACACAATTGCCAGCCTTCAATGCGATCGATATGATTCAGCATGTAATCAAAAGCTGTCCAAAAATGAAATAACAGTGACGACGTATTCCGGAAGGACGTGAGATCGATTAAAATCCATGACATGTTTTCTAAGGGAGTCGGATTGGGATTCTCGGGACTGATCCATCGATCCAGGGTAGGACTAGGACCGATCGAAAGAGCTTTCTTGGATTCTTTAACTTCGGGTAGATCCGTTTTGTAAAGGAACGTCTGTTCCAAATCCATCAGCTGTTTGGTTTTTTCCATATACCTTTCTAAACTTCCCGGGAAATGAAAATAGGATAAATAGGAACACGTATGGTATCGATCGATAAAAATCATGTGGCTCGTTAAAATGACGAGGCGCTGAGCCGTTTTAAAGTCGTGGTGTAAAACGGCATGCGGAAAAGGTTCAATGTAGAATAATAAATCGCACGTGTTCGTGCTCAATTCTTCCGGTTTAATTACACGCACATGAGGGGAAGACGGGTACGTATAAAAGAACAAATGACAAAAATGGTGAGGTGGGATAAATGTTTGGAAATGTAATCGTTGATCACATAGGGTAATAGACTCAGGTTCCCAAACACAATTGTTTTCTTGTGTTGGAGAAGGTACTGAAACAATTCGTCTAAATGATTCATTCTTTGCTCTTCTTTTTCTTTTTCTGAAATAAATGAAAAAAAATATTTAAAAATAAGGAACCATGAATTCAGAAACGATTATGAAACAAACTGTAGCTTGCATTTCTTGGTTTTTGAATGAAACGTTCGGTCCCTCAATTGCCGATCAGTTCAACCAAAAAATTCAATGTTGGCCCGAGACGTGGAACCGGTTACGCGAATGGTTAGTTCATACGCCGATGCAGAATCCCAAAGACTGTATTTTATCGTTTGCTCAAACTCTGCCTCAGTACGAAACGTTCCAGGCCTCTTTAGAAAATTCGCTCGCTATTCACGAAGAATTTTGGAATAAAGTATTTACTAACTTGAGAGTTGCCCAGTCGCTTTTAGGATCCCCATGAATATTTCGAAGCTAGAACCGTTCGGTATCTTTGCTTTAGCGGGCGGATTACTCTATTCCATTTGCGTGTTGATTGTGCATGAGGAAGAAACTCACTTTAAATTTCATTTCACGGTCTTAACGCTCGTAATTTTTCTAGCGCTCATGGCCATCACATCTTTCAAATATTTAAAATACCGCTATCAATGTGAGAGAATGGAAGATATAATGTCCGCTTTGAAAATTCAATAATAATAATAAGAAGAAAAAAGCACTTCCATCATGAATTTTGTCGAACAGTTATACGAAATGACGTTGGATGAAATGGCCACTTATTTAAGTGAGAAAGATCCTATTTTCCGGAAATTGTTCACTGAATATGTGGAGTATGCCAATTTATTACCCGAAGAACAAACTCAAGCCGAAACGCTTTACCGACAATATTTTCCAGAATCGGAGGATAGTCTCGACGCGTTTATTGACAATTGGCGACGGTTTAAATTACAGTATCGTTCCGACAATGGCCGACAGGTCGAAGAAGATGTTGAACCGGACGAGGTGGAAGTTCGTTCTCAAAAAGGTGGACCTTGTCCGGGTTTCGTCTTTGATCCGAAGGGGAAACGACTTTACAGTCCGAGAGTCCTGAAACCGTTCAAATCCGATCGCCGACCAAATGAATTTGATGTGTTCAAGTTTCTCATGGACAAAGAACGCAATCATGAAGTGTATCACCTAAATATTGAACCGAACGCCAATGAGCTGTATTTAGATATGTCTTATGAAGATAGACGCAACATGGACACTCGAGCAGATCAAGCGCTACGGAAAATGGCGAAAATGGTGACCATCTTAAATCAAAATTGCCATTATAAAATATTGGATCTCTATAGCGAAAGACGAATCACATAAACTAAACGCGAAAAGCCAAAGAAACAAAAAATATATTATTAACATACCTGAACAGAAGCTTGTATTCAAGCACAAACTGATTTGAAGTGAAACTGGGATGGTTTAAATAAATAAGTGAAAGTTCATTATTGTAAGAAAATGGTGATGTCTGGTCAATCGAGTTGGCTGGGAAAATTTCTGAGAGCTGAGAAAAATATTTTCTAGTAAAAAAAAAAAAACTTTTTGTTAATTTTTATCATGTCTTCTAGACATGATAAAAATTAACTCTACCCTCCTTTTCGTTTTGAATGATGTCAACATGTGTCTAAAAATAGATTTCCAAGAAAAGTATGATTCATTCTTAGAGATCTATTTTTAGAAACATGTTGACATCATTCAAAATGAAAAGGAGGGTAGAGTGAATTTTTATCATGTCTAGAAGACATGATAAAAATTAACAAAAAGTTTTTTTTTTTTTTTTTTTTTTTTTTTTTTTTTTATAGCTTTTGGGAAATTTTTCTAGCTGACTCTGATCATTCTTGTTCTTCCTTCTTGAGTGGGCAAGATGTCAATAAAAGCACTTGTTGGTATATTTCTTCTTGGATTGAAGTTACGCCCGTCCATCACCTTGAACGTGTTTATGAATACGAGTGACTCATCGTTATGTATGAAAGCATTTCTCTGAAAGATTTTGGATTCATCTTGGGTAGGTCTTGTCATATTTTTTTAAATTAAATCATTACTTTTTCATAAAAATGCCTCCACCTAGCATTAGAGCAATAATATGTAGCATTAAATTTCCGTAAAACATCCAATTGCGTTGATTAAAATGTTCGGCTCCTGTTTTGGGTGTCGCATCACTGTAAATAGCTGTTGCCAGGTAGCCGAAATTGAGTAACGAGACAAATACAATTCCTAATAAGATAATTACCATGATAGCCTTTGTATCCATCGTGATGTAATTTTGAATCTAGTCTTTATTCTCTTTTCGGTTACACGTAAAGTAATAAACCGACCATTAGTATATTGATCACATTGACAACCGTTGGAGCAATG
Source organism: Stegodyphus dumicola (assembly GCF_044657685.1). Taxonomy (NCBI): domain Eukaryota; kingdom Metazoa; phylum Arthropoda; class Arachnida; order Araneae; family Eresidae; genus Stegodyphus; species Stegodyphus dumicola. The sequence continues at coordinate 47,614,007 of NC_140776.1, forward strand.
AGCAACATTTTATTGTTGGCCCAGAAATCGCTCGCTGTCGTTCCTTTGGTCGTGACTTTATTCGGATCAGCAGCATCGTAAACGAAAGCCACACTGCCGTAGGAGAGACGATATACGATGAGGGCCATGATGACCAGTGTTGTCACCAGACATATTAAAATGGTTATGGCGAGAGTCGAACGAAGATTAAAACCAAACATTGTTTTATCCACTAATGATTCCTTTATTATGTGATTTCTTGATGGACTTGTCGATACCATTGAAGAAGATTGAAATGAAAAGGGATCGATTGTCCCGAATAATAGACGAGTAAATTTCGGTACATGAAACATTGGAATAGGTAAAGAAGAAAAAAACAGAGTACATGAAATAATATCATGATGGAAACGATTCTTGATCGTTCATCAGCTTGGATTCCTTATCAGGAAGAATTTCTAAGAAGTCAATTGTTATTGACGTATCCCAAAAATATTATTTTTACAGCTCAACTCTTAGACGTGCATTTACGATATGTAACGGAACATGTTTATCCCAATTACCCCTCGGCAGAAAAATTCAACGTGGATTCTTTAAATGAGGTGGATTGGGCTCATTCCGTGATTCTGGTGAATCAAGACAGACAATTATTAATCGCTCCTGAACCGGTTAAACAGCTCGTCAACCTTGATCGGCGTTTACGATACCATGAAGCGGCCGAAACTATATTCCATGGATTTAATTTCTTTCCTAAACTCTTCTATATATTTCAGTTTCGATGGATCGTGTTTCTGGTGTTGGTTGCGTGGTTTATCGAATGGAGAATAGACATTCAAAAAAAGAAATTCTTTTAAGAATATGGACCCAAATAAGAAGGTTTTTCCTATGATGGAGTATAAGCTTGGATCCAGTCCACAGCACTGACTGACGATTTAAATAGTTAAGTGAAAGTTTATTCTGGTTAAAAAAGGGTAACTTCTTGTCCACATCGAATTGACTATTAAAAAAAAAAAAAAAAAAAAAAAAAAAAAAAAAAAAAAAAAAAAAACTTTTTGTTAATTTTTATCATGTCTTTAGACATGATAAAAATTAACTTTACCACTCCTCACCCCTATTTTGGTTTGAATCAGGTGTTAACATGTTTCTAAAATAAATTTCCAAGAACGATATGACTTATTCTTTTGCTTAGAAATCTAGTTTTAGAAAGTGTGAGACATCATTCACAACAAAAAAGAAAAAGGGGGTAGAGTTAATTTTTATCATGTCTAAAGACATGATAAAAATTAACAAAAAGGTTTTTTTTTTTTTTTTTTTTTTTTTTTTTTTTTTTTCAGCTGTTAGAAAATTTTTCCAACTGACATTGTCATGTTTTGTTACTAATGGACTTTCGTATTCCTAAGCTTTTTCTTTTCATTGGTTATTTTTCTCCTTTTCTAGGTGTTCCGATCATTTCAAAGTCAGGCGTAGATGCAGTTGCATGATTCGCTGCGATCGCCATTAATATACTTGTCACGTATTTACTGACGGCATACATTTGCTGCGTGAAACGATTATACAAAGGATTGGGGACTTTGAGACGTTCCTTCTTTGACAATTCGTCTTGAATCAAAAACGAAACGCAATGGAGTTCCGTGGATACGTTCGTATCGTCTGCTTGCAGAGTTTCTTGGAATACGGCAAAAGCCCGATTCAAATCGTGATCGGTAACAAGTTTCGTTAAATATGGAGCAATATATTTATCGTGAATGACTTTCCCGATCACGCCATTCAACATGTCAAAGATGGAATTAAACGCCATCAATTTTTTAACTGAATTTCCGAATGGACGCATGTTTTAGCGATACTGTACATTTTTAAAAATCCTTCGTAGCCTTCTGGAATTTCGGTCGTTGAATCTAGAACATGTTTACTCATGGGCAGTTTTTTAATGACTTTCCGTAGATAAGAAACGAGATATTTTTCGCGAGCCGTTTCCAATTCTCGATTCATTTGCTGACCGGGATCTGTGTGTTTATTTTGAAGCTCTAATAATAGAGACACGTCCGACTCTTTAATTCGTTTATGGGTAGGTTCTTCTTCCTCCTTTTCCCCCTCTTCATGGTCCATTTCCTTTTCGGATTCTTCATGAGCGCGTTTCATTTTTATTTTGATTATATGTCTCCCTTTCTTTTATTTTGATTTTCTCTCTCTTTCTCTTTAAAAGAAATGACCTTTTTCCAACGCTTTCGTGGGTTCTCCTTTAATATCGGGAAAGACGGCTGGATCTAACGTCGCCGCATATGTTTCTACATAAGGAGCTCGAGCGAACGTAACATGCCACATGCCTTCCTCATTCGGTTTCATCTGAATACCGTTCGATCGAAGAAGGTTTGGGAGGGCTTTCAACAGTAAATGGAAAGGATTGAGAACGACATGGCCTTGATAAATTTCGGGAACGCGTCGATCCTCCTCTGAAAAAAGACATACGGGATATCGATACAGGAGTGTGTAGGCGTTCGCGTGTTGACTTAATTTTCCATCCAGTTCTTTCTCGATCAACTGGCAACGTGTGAGCTGGTTTTGTCGAATAATGGTTTCGTAGCACGTTTTAACATGAAAAATAGGATCTTCGTGGCAGTGACGCGTATGCACCGTAAAGGGAAGGTACTTAAAAACATATTGCATGTAATTAAGACACAATGACACGCCGAATAAATACTAATTCAGAAGTCAAACAACAAAAATCAGCGTTAATTTACAAAATTTTCACAGGACTAGTTTCGATGGTTTTACCGAACCATCATCTTCAGCTGCAAAACCGCAAATGAACAAGATAGGAAATAATGTTTAGATAAGATAAGAAAGCCCGAACAAGAATAAGCAAGTGGCGCCATCTGTTGGCGAAACCAGAACTAAAACATAATTTCTCTAAAAGCCGAAGGCAAATTTGGATTGGAATTAGGATCGTTAACTAGAACAGAAAGATTTTTATGAATGTGAAATGCCTCTAGAAAATCCAGTTCTCCAATGGAAGATGTTTTTTGAATAATTTTGGCAGCAGAAAAATTGAAAGTGTGATTTTCGGACCAACAATGTTGAGCAACAGAAGACTTCTGTGTTTCCTTTTTTCTAACATATGCCTCATGTTCTTTGACGCGAAATTTTAAGGCTCTCTTAGTTTGGCCAATGTAAATTAAACCGCACTGGCAAGGAATCCTATAAATACCCCAGGAATTCATATCCGGAATGGGGTCCTTGAGTATAGAAGTTGGAATTTTATTGATGGGAGAGTAAACAACCCGAAAGTTAAATTTCTGCAAAATATGTGCAACTTTATAGCTAATTGATGGAAAGAAGGGAATGACAACAGAATTTTTATAATCTCCTAAAATAAGAGTGTGGCTTTTAGTGTGTTGAGATGAGAATTTTTTAACTGCTTGATTAATAATGTTGGGTGAAAAGCCCCTGTCAATAGCTATTGCTTTTAAATAATTTAGTTCTTCATCAAGGGCTAGTTTGGAGGAGCAAACTTGAAGAGCACGGAAAACATAGGAATAAAATGAAGCTAACTTTTGTTTAGTCGGATGACATGATTTAAAGTGTGGTGGAAGGCAAACCGATGAAGGTTTACGGTAAACTGTAGTACTGAAGTTGGATGTGTTACGTGTGACCAGAATGTCGAGAAACGGAAGAGAATTGCAAGTCTCAAGTTCAAAAGTGAACTGAATAGCAGGATCAATAGAATTCATTGTTGAAAGAACTCTATTTAACTCATCTTTATTACCTTCAAACAGGGTAAAAGTATCGTCTACGTAGCGGAACCATGCCGGGAAGTTTAAAGTTTCAAATAATTTTGATTCATAATAATGCATGTAGATATCAGCCAGGATGGGACTGAGGGGGCTTCCCATGGCTAATCCCTCAGTTTGCTTGTAATATTTATTTTGGAAAACAAAATGTGTTTGTTTCAAACAGAGTTGAGTGAGAGCTCAACTCTGTTTGAAACAAACACATTTTGTTTTCCAAAATAAATATTACAAGCAAACTGAGGGATTAGCCATGGGAAGCCCCCTCAGTCCCATCCTGGCTGATATCTACATGCATTATTATGAATCAAAATTATTTGAAACTTTAAACTTCCCGGCATGGTTCCGCTACGTAGACGATACTTTTACCCTGTTTGAAGGTAATAAAGATGAGTTAAATAGAGTTCTTTCAACAATGAATTCTATTGATCCTGCTATTCAGTTCACTTTTGAACTTGAGACTTGCAATTCTCTTCCGTTTCTCGACATTCTGGTCACACGTAACACATCCAACTTCAGTACTACAGTTTACCGTAAACCTTCATCGGTTTGCCTTCCACCACACTTTAAATCATGTCATCCGACTAAACAAAAGTTAGCTTCATTTTATTCCTATGTTTTCCGTGCTCTTCAAGTTTGCTCCTCCAAACTAGCCCTTGATGAAGAACTAAATTATTTAAAAGCAATAGCTATTGACAGGGGCTTTTCACCCAACATTATTAATCAAGCAGTTAAAAAATTCTCATCTCAACACACTAAAAGCCACACTCTTATTTTAGGAGATTATAAAAATTCTGTTGTCATTCCCTTCTTTCCATCAATTAGCTATAAAGTTGCACATATTTTGCAGAAATTTAACTTTCGGGTTGTTTACTCTCCCATCAATAAAATTCCAACTTCTATACTCAAGGACCCCATTCCGGATATGAATTCCTGGGGTATTTATAGGATTCCTTGCCAGTGCGGTTTAATTTACATTGGCCAAACTAAGAGAGCCTTAAAATTTCGCGTCAAAGAACATGAGGCATATGTTAGAAAAAAGGAAACACAGAAGTCTTCTGTTGCTCAACATTGTTGGTCCGAAAATCACACTTTCAATTTTTCTGCTGCCAAAATTATTCAAAAAACATCTTCCATTGGAGAACTGGATTTTCTAGAGGCATTTCACATTCATAAAAATCTTTCTGTTCTAGTTAACGATCCTAATTCCAATCCAAATTTGCCTTCGGCTTTTAGAGAAATTATGTTTTAGTTCTGGTTTCGCCAACAGATGGCGCCACTTGCTTATTCTTGTTCGGGCTTTCTTATCTTATCTAAACATTATTTCCTATCTTGTTCATTTGCGGTTTTGCAGCTGAAGATGATGGTTCGGTAAAACCATCGAAACTAGTCCTGTGAAAATTTTGTAAATTAACGCTGATTTTTGTTGTTTGACTTCTGAATTAATATTGCATGTAGTCAAAAGGCCACGTTTCTTCGATTTGTAGATGGTGTTTCTTGGATTGGACCACGTAATAATTGAAAGGATAGGATAATTGAGTCGGGTCTAAATTCTCAAATTCGATGAACGCGACCGGCGAATAATCAAACATGTAGAAATAGGCAAACAGTTTCACATGATGGATCGGGGAATCGGGTTCGCTTTTAAAAATATTCGCGCAAGCATTATAGCCCTTATCGTTATTTTTCAAATAATAGGGATGATCGAGTCGCACCCCAATATTCCCATACCTCGGATCACACACACAACTTCCAAATTCTGCATGATAAAAAGTATGTTTTAAAGGCTGACCTGTAAAAGCATCGAAGGAACAGGGCTGCTGGAAGTAACCGGGTTTTTGGAAAGACGCGAGATACTTTTCGGAAAATACGGTCGGATCCCATACGTTGTTTTTTTCTTCTTCCTTCGAAAACGCTAATCGTTCGTGAGCGGTCATTTCTTCACACCCGAAACCTTGCAAAAGCGGTTTGTATCCAAAATCGCAAACACATTTACCTTCTTTCAAAGGATCTTTGTCTAAACTTTCTAATCGGCCGTGAGGTCCGCAAGCAATGTCTACGTCACAATTCCCCCCGCGTTCTTTTTGCGTGACGAGATGAGGATATTTACAAAAACAGGTCGCGAATTTCAATCCTTTTTGATTCACCAGAACCCACTCTCCCGTAGCTGAAGAACAAGTAGCATGGGGAAGGAGTTTGGGAAGACATTCACCCCGAAAACATATTTGATCGTCGTCACAATCGGTTGCGTGAATGCAAGTCGAATAAAGCGTCGTCCGCTGAGGAGGGTGGTAAGAAATGGATTGCCAAGGAGGGGTTGTAGTCGTTTGTGACTCGTTTCGAAACAGGTAGATCATGATCAGGTAAAGATAAAAGACGAGAAGAAATATCCAAAGCGTCATCTTCTTTTTTTCAATAGAGGTTCACAACTTTTATTTTATCGCCTCGATCTTCATGCACCAGACCGGCATTATCTCGTTGGGCCCCTATTTGTTCAAAATATTGCAAAAATTTATATTTGGTTTGTAGATTCTGGATCGATAATAAATACTTTCGAACACTGTAGACCATATCGTTTCGTTGAACCTTCACCATTTTGACAGGGTCGTCCATTATTTTTTAAATTACTTGTTTACGCCAAACATTTGATTCAGTGCATCCTCCGTGGAGGTTCCTGGACCCCCCTTAATAACACTTACTTTCCTAGCGTTTGGATCCTCTATTGGGTCTTTAGGAAGTCCTCTTGTGTCCATCGGTAATTCTTTCTGTTCCGTTTTCACCTTTTCCGCGATCGAGGTGGCTATTAACTGAAGGAGGAGAGGTTGATTAAAATTGCGGCAAGGAACGATTTTGTTCAAATATTGACTGTACTGAGGATCAATATTATCTTTTCGGTGTATAATGCTGGAAAGCATATGATCGGTAATCACAAAACTGTTACTCAACAGCGATTCCGATAAACCTCGATGAATAAACATATTATGAGGGGTGAGATAGGGAAGTTGATCCATTTCTTTTTGAGCCATCTTGGCAAAAAATCGGTAACGTCGTTTGGATAATAAATGTCGACGATGGATTTTCCATAAATCCATTTCTAAATGCTTTCTTCTTATTTAAAAATGAGTAACGGGTTTGAAGTAATTGGGAATGCCGATAATTTCGGGACACTTCTCTTCCCCTTCTTCCATCTCTTCGACTACAGGGAGGGAAAGAGGAGTTTCAATATCCAGATCGGTCGAGAACAGGACAGATTCTTTAAATAAGATAAATTCGCGAACTAAACCTCCTATCTTGTACGAATTTTCTCCGAAAGTGTACCGGTTAGAAATTTGAAGGTTTAGAATACCTAGAAAAGAAGTCATCGTACCAAACATATTTTCAATCGAACACTGAAAAGTATTTTTTAAACCCTCTCCATTAAAGATCCGACTCTTTCGTATACACCACATATTTCTATGAATTTGAAATTTATCTTGGGCTCCTTTACAAGCAGAGCAGAACGCGGGATCGCACCGGTCCATGAAAAAACGACAATTCTCCGCAAATTTGTGTTGCGGATTCTCTTTCATGCTTTCGCCAATTTTAGTTAAAGGAGCACACAGTCGAGTCATGAACGAAGTTCCTGTTTTATTATTCTCCCCCGGTTTCAAATACCAATAACCAGCCACGAGAATATTATAGCAATTTTGTAAACCAATAATGTTTCGGATGTGAACAGTATCTTTTCGAGTTCCTTTGGAAAATTGAACTTTTTGTTGACAATGTGTCTCGTACAGCGGATTGTGATTTAAAACATCTTCCCAGTCGGGACATATTAAGTTGAGAGCACCTTGACGTTCTTTTAATTCGTCGATAGCTTTCTCAAGGATGGGAGAAGAAAGAATATTCTTGATAATCAACGAATAATCCATTCTTACTCAATAGATTTCTTTTTTTCGAACAAAGTAGAATGTAGTATCTTGGTTATTAGACTACTGGCCTTAGGAGATGTTACCTCTTCAGCAGCACAAACTGATTTGAAGCGAAAATGGGATGACTTAAATAGATAAGCGAGAATTCATTCTAGAAAGAATTTTGCAATGTCTTGTTTGGTTGATGAAGTCGAGTGGAAAAAAAAATTTTGTGAGAGCTGGAAGAAAAATATCTGAAGAGTAAAAAAAAAAAAAAAAAAAAAAAAAAAAAAAAACTTTTTGTTAATTTTTATCATGTCTTGAGACATGATAATAATTAACACTACCACCCTTTTGTCTCTGAATGATGTCTTACCATTTCTAAAAATAAACTATGACTCATTCTTTTGTTGGAATTTTATTTTTAGAAATGGTGAGTCATGGTGTATTTTAGAAACATGATGCTGAGACATCATTGAAAACAAAAAAGGGGGGTCATTAATTTTTATCATGTCTAGAAGACATGATAAAAATTAACAAAAAGTTTTTTTTTTTTTTTTTAATGGTTGTAAATTTTCCTGACAGATTTTTTTCCAGCCAGATTTTCAACCGACGTTTTCCCAATAATCATTTTTTAAAACTGGCTTACTATTGGTTTGTTTAAAAATGACGTCATTGCTTCAAGAACTATATACACATAACTTTCTCGTACTCACTTCTCTATACGGAATGGGGTTCCCAGCTGACATAGCAAAAACCCTATATCGCTTCATCTACAACTCTCGTTGATGATCTATACAAAATTGGGTAATTTTTTCCACGACTTTATACAGTTCTTGATCACGGGGATCTATCTGCTTGTACGGCTTCACGTGAATTCTTAAATCATAGCGCTCGTCCATATTTTCATTGACGTTATCATCGACCCCATTTAAAAGAATGTCGTAATCGTACAAGACTCTGATATGTTCCGAACATTTTGAAATATTATACTTTAGACACGACTTTTCACATTGCGTGCGGCCAAATATCCGATACGCATATCGTGCAATATCGTGCAATGAACTGTTGATCACTCGCTCGACATAATCATCCGAACCTTTACTCCACAAAATGATATCGATATTGCAAAGACGTAAAAACTGGATCAGGAAATTGGTTTTGGGTCGAATTTGAAATGTTTCTCCTTCAAAGTATCCAAGCGTCTCATCCATATCTAAGACACAGACCACCACCATCTTTCTTTTTTAAAGAAAGAAGAAGATGAGTCGATCCACCACTCATACTATTATTGAACACGTGAAAGAAATTGTTTATTATGCTCCTTCCAAATGTCCTTGGCATTTTGATTATGCCTGTTTTCTCATTTTAAATAATTTCAATCAAAGACGATTCCACTGCCTGTTTACTTCCCACTCGATGCAGTGGAGATCTTACAGTGCCAGCAGCTCTTGTGACTTGCCCGAACATTTTTTCGATTTGATCCTTCTTCATCGACAATTGAGTTCGGAGTATGTGTTGCCTTTTGCGACGCATTTCCGAGAACGTTCGGGATATACAATAGGTCTCTTTGAAATGAATCCTGGACTTTATAGTGCTCGCATTCTTCAACCGGAATATTTAGCAGAAACGTTTTACACGTTCATTGTTTTCTTGTGTAGTATTTGTTATCGACTCGGAGGAACGGCTCCCGTTTTAAAATTATGTTCTTTTGTGTACACGGACCATCATCCCGTGCTCGTGGATATTGGAGCTCTGAATGTGGAAAAGAGAGAACGCATCGGTCATCGAGAATTTTTAAACGAGAAGAAATGGCATCGGTTCTTGAAACGACGAACGACTCAAGACATTATTCGGTACGTGAAACTCATGCATCCGGATTATTTTAAGAAGAAATGTCGTGGTCAATGCATTCTCTCCGAGAAAGTCGTATTCAACGATGTAACGCATCAACTGATTTGTAAAAGTCGACAACGCAGTCTGGCCGAGGTTTTAGATACTTTTCAAGAACTCATGCCCCATGAGCCTATTCGTCAACTCATTCGAACGTGGCTTTCTGCGAGATAAACAAGAAGATGGATTATAAACAACTCGTCCTCGATTTATTGAAACAGAAAAAATATCCCATTTTAGTGGATTATGTAGTTATGGATATTTATTATAAAATGGTTTATAAATCAGACGGGAAAGTAAAACGATTCGACTCTCCATGTTTCGAGCTGAATCAAAGATATTTAGAAGAACCCAATCCGTATAAACTGGAATTTATCACTTCGGATGATAGTAGTAAATTGGTTATTCGACGACAAATCGATCCTAAACATTTTATTATAAATCAATATCCGGAAAAATGTTTTCGTGTTAAACTGTCCAGCCACCATCTTGCTGAATTTGATATGTTTAAATACAAGATGTTCGAAGAACAAATTTATAATTTGATAATGTACCTGAATAGTAATATTCCTGCCATTCGAGAATTTTTGAACTTAACTTACGACGAAAGTACTCGATATTTACCTCAGTCCATACGACTGTGGGTGTATAACTATGAAACGGCCAAGATCACTCATCAAGCTATGGATCCCGAATATTTTGGACCGCGTTCATCTCTTTTACTGGAAACACGCATGATTCAAGGTTTATTATCATCATGCACTTCTAAATCAGTATTATTGTCTCTTCGAGATGATTATGCTTGGAAGAATCATACCAATAAAGCCATTTTACCGTCTTATATATACGATTACGATCCTTATAATTTACATTATTCGGATCACTGGAAAGCTCTTATCCCGCTGGCCTTTAACCCGTTAGAAAATCCCATCATTCATTAATATTCCAGTTGCAGCACATACTCATCGTCTTCACTCCCGTCACGAACAAAATTGATGTAACGTTTCGTTTGAGGATCCTTGTAGCGACAGACTTGGCGAATACCCCGACAAATAGATCCCGGCAAATTTAAATCTCGATCCATTCCTCGAGTCGGTTTTAGAATCAGACCTGATTCGTTTGTCTCAAGGGCTTTTATAAACTTTTGATCGTAGCCAACACGAGCTTTGAGTTTGGACTTTCTCTTTCTCCCTCTTTTTTTGGGTAGAGGAGCCAAGTAGTGCCGAATGGGTATATCTATACTCGAAGAGCGACTTCGGGATCGATTTCGGACTCTTGTTGGACTTCTCGATCGACTTCGGACTCTTGTTGGACTTTGAGATCGTGTTCGGACTCTCGTTGGACTTCTCGATCGACTTCTAGAACGTTGACGTTGAGATCGACGCCGCATATTTGGATTTATTTCTACTTTATTACGGTTTAAGAAACGTTTTACATAGTCTTGGACACGAGGTTCTTCACTCATAGCGTCATACCAGTAATTTCCCGGAATGATTATAAATTTATCGTCTCGAAACTTTATAAACTCTTCTGGACTATAGCGGGGAAAAAATTTTTGTAAATGAGACAAGTCGAATAAAACGTGCCCCAACGAACATGTCCCTGTTAATTCCGAACGACGCACGTTTCGATTTAATTCCTTTTCTAACACTTTTTGAACATACTCAATAGGAACTTTGGAAGGATAAGACATTTTTTTTTTTTTGCTTTATATATCCCAAATGACTTGTCCATAGAAATATAATCGGAAGAAAACTGAATCTCGAACGTGCTGGTGTGTATCATAGTAAGCGTGATCGTATAAATCAAACACATCTAAATGAGCCAAGGCATGTAAAGTAAAAATGAATAATAATTGCCATGTCGTTTCATTACGATAAAATCGAGTTTGATCTACATTGACCTGATTAGCATAATAGGTGTTCATATTGATCGTACCCCTGTTTTGATCTACCAGCATCTTGTTCGAAGTGGAATAGTTTAAGCAATAATTGCGATGAATTTTAATAAACTCGAAAAGATTAAAAATAACGTAGACGGGAATTTTTCCTTCCTCGGTTTCGGTTTCATTAATATATAACTGAATAATCTCTTTGGGTCCTCCTGGCTCTTCACAATAATACATGGACATTTCGTAACGGTCCAATCGACGAATTGGATTTTCCAAGATACGATTGAGAATCGAGACCCATCGTTCAAATATGAAATGGAATTTTTTAAAATCGATCGTGGCCCAATCATCCATGATTTTAAAGCATGCCGTAAAAGCATCTCGCCAAGTATTAATTTTAGACTGAAGAGCCGTTCGACGACAAGATCGACGTTCTTCGTGTTGATCAACTCGTCTTTCCATATCCTTATCCTTTGTTTTCTGTCCAAAGAAAAAAGATGGCTGGAATATATATATTCTTGATGATGTTTGGTCTCTTTCTATTTTTCTTTCCTACTTCTGTTATGGAATCGGATTCCATCCCCATGAACGAATCGATACCGCTTAAAGATTGCCGACGAGAAAAAGTCTGGTGTGTGGATACATGTGATTTTCTTTGCACAAACGGGGAAGAAATGCAATGTGTTCGAGGACTCTGTATGCCCAAACTGAACCCTTACCCGTGTCAAACTGAAAAGGGGGGAATAATTATTCTTACGGAAAAAAATGGATTTTATCAGTGGTCGTGTTATTGCACGGATCCAGCTTTTTACAATGGACCAGATTGTGGAGAATTGGCGAAAGATGTTTGTCAAAATGGTACATTTATCTATAGGGGGTTCAATCAGCACGAATGCATGTGTCAATTTCCACAAGTAAAGGCTATAATTCAAGGAAAACCTCAATGTGTACATAGAAATATAGCTCGGTTTTATAGGGAACCATAATGAACTGTTAGGATCAAGTCAATAAAGTTGGGTGGAAAAAAAAAAAAAACTTTTGGTTAATTTTTATCATGTCTTTAGACATGATAAAAATTAACTCTACCTCCCCTTTTTTGTTTGGATCAGGTCTCAACATGTTTCAAGAACAGATTTCCAAGAAAGGTATAATCAATCTTTTCTCACAAATCTATTTTTAGAAAAGGTGAGACATTATTCCTAGACAATTTTTTTAGTTTATTCATTCAACAAAACATTTCAAAATTCTTTCTAGAATAAACTCTCTCTTATCTTTTTAAGTAATCTGACTTTCGCTTCAAAATCGCCTGTGCTGTTGAAGGAGGTAACATCTTCCAAATTGGCTTACATATGCATTATGACAAAGACTTCAGTAAAGGTAGGAAATCTTTTGCTTTTTACCTATTTTTCATTTTGTTTAAAAGAAATTTTCTCTGACCAACTCCTTTCATGGAATATTCTTTCATAACTCTGATTCTCTGACATATTTCTTCACTCTCATTTTTTTAACTCTAAGCATTTCGACTCAATCTATAAACGTTAACAGTTACTATATTTTTAAAAAATAAGCTGTTACGTTTTTGATTCCATCTCTTTTTTTGCTTCTTCTAGCATATGTTTACGATAACCTACAATTTTCATGGAACGTTTAATGATAGTATAGGAAGGATTAAAAGGTCGATACGGAAAATATTTTCGAAAGAATCGTTTTAACTTTCTTGAACAACTATCTAATCTTCGAGGGAAAAGTGGGCCGGCAATAACCCAAGCCAGAAATTCATACAAAAACCGATTACGTTGATCCCATATATTGGACGATACCAATTTTTTTTGTGCATAATGCCGTCGAAGATCTGTTTCGTTCAGAATTTTTAAAATTTCTTTTGCTTTTAAATCAGTTTCAAGAATGATGAGAATAAATAATGCCATTTCTTCATATTCATAGCACTTTATAACTATTTCTTTCAGTTTCTTTAGGTCATCTAATGTAAGAAGAGGGCCTCGACACCTTTTAATATTAGTTTGCTTCGGACGCTCCCATTTAACACTTAATAAACGATATAAAAACCATAGTTTATTCTTCACTTGATTACGCGATTTCTTTTTTTCCTCAGTCAGATACTCTTCATATTTCTGTAGTGCTCTCTTATAATGATATTTTATACCATCACCATGTTTTCGATACCAGTCAAAGAATTCATTAAAATAAAATTCATAATTAGTTCGTGTTGCTTCCGAAATATTCATCCGTTTAATAATATTTTGACATTCCTCCATTGACGGACATGGTATGAATACTGTATTGTCATGCTTGTGTCTATGTTTAGGAAGAGAGTTTTCCCAACATTTCCATCGTCTCATTCGTTGGTATTCCCTCTCTTTGAATCGAACGTTTGGATCTCTTCTCCTCTCTCGTAATCTCCATCGATTTGCTTCTTTTACTCTTTCCAATGACCAATAATGTTTCATATAGGCCTTTTTCTTCCTTTTCCTTTCAGATAAAATTGTAGATTCCTCATTATTCATCTTGATTCAATCCCTTCATATTAATTATTATATATGTTATTTTTGATTCCGTCTTATATTTTTTTAATCTAATCCTTTTTTGGTATCTAAAAATTAAATTGATTAAAAAAATATAGGGGTTCTATAAACCTTTTAAATATCCTTTAACCGTAAAATACAAAGCATACTAAAGTTCTAACCCCTCTATTATTACCCCATTTCTCGAACAAGGCACCTTGATCAAGTAATGGGGTTATGATAGAAGGGTTAGAACTTTAGTTATTTTTATTATTTTACAAAAATTTAAGAAAAAGGTTTATACTAGAAGGTTTCAAAATTTTATTAATGATATTAAATTATTATTAATGATTTTTTGAATGGGTGCCAGGATCTGACGCTATTGATAAAGAAATAACTTAATCCATAATATATATGTCTGAAAAACAAATACCATGAAGGGGGAACATAGTTTTCCTAATATTTATCTTGCTGTGTTTCATAAATCATGTAGATGGTCAGACAAATTACTAATGTAATGACAAATAAACAGTAAAGCTGAATAGTATGAATAAAAGGCATAAATGTCTTATAATTAGATCCAAAAACGGATCGGAGAAATGATTCATAACTCATTTTATCTTGTTCATTCCTTTCTCTCTATTTACATACAAGTTCTATCAATATCCTTAATGGATCCAAGATTCTACTTCAACTATAAAATTGACTCATCGTAAGATTTTTTACTTGCAGATACTCAAGGCAGTTTGGTCTGTTTATTAGAATTCCAAATACATTTCCCGCATCTGTTCTAACCAATGGATTCTGGATTTACAACGAGCGGTTTTTATCAGAAGCATAAAAGACTTTCCCATCTATTCTCTAGCCATGGATTTTAGATTTTATTAGACCCCTTAGCGAATGTCAGTTCGGATACTACGCCAACTATAAAATCGGCTCATCGTAAGCTTTTCCACTTGCGGATACTTTCTCAGATGTCTATTTTCTTCTTTTTTTAATCCGACCCTCTCAAAAACAAAGGATAATGAATATTCATAAATACGCTACACTTTACAGCCAATTTCATGGCTTGCATTTAGGAGGATTCAATGTGATTCAAGATACGATTTTTTTCCCTTAGCCCATATGCGGCTTCAACCTTCTGTGATTCGAAAACTCGCTCATTTCGATAAAGTCGTCCCGAGTCAGAAACCACTCGTTCTCGCCCTAGCCGCCTATTGTAAAATGTCGGACTTGTCGTGTACCGTTTTTCTTCAACGCAATACATCATGGATCCTTCTTTTAGAAAACGAACGGGTCATTTTCCCCACGATCCCGAATTCATCGGAATCTTCCCACAATCTTTTCAAACTTTTCGCCACACCATTTTTTGTGAAAGATCCTAAAACGATCGAACGTTATTTACAAAATCCCGTGTTCGAAAACGTGTACCGCTCCCAAAATAATCATACAATTCTATATTTAGACGAATGGGATATACCGTATCCAGGAGGACATTACTTTGATGATGATAACGGGCCCAGATTACATTTACCAGAAGATGACGGAGGGAAAAGGTATCGTCTTTGTTTTTTGTCCAACCAGGTCCATCACGAGAATGACCTCGTCCATAATTTCATCAACGAATGGAAAGATCGACCGGACGTTTATTACGATCCTCTGAAAACGCGAACGGCTTTTCCGTCTTCCTTTATTGAATTTTTACCGTCCGTGAATCCTGAGAAACCCGTCCCGTTTCCCATTGAGTACAATAAGAGTACGGCGCTCATTCAAAAACAATGGACTTATCAGCACCATCCTCAATATATTGTCCAAGATATTTTGAATACGTACGATCAGAGAAATTCGCTTGAGAAGGTCGGACTCTTGATCGAATACCCGTTTCAAATCGGGTTCGAAAATGCTACTCGATCGAATCCTAACGGGAAATGCATTGGACTCGTCGTCAACGGTTCTGAACCGGAAACGATTTTATACGTTCGATCACCGTATCAGCGGTACATGGAATATCAAGCCATCCCCACGACCGTGCACTGGATTCCTATTCTTTACGAACCAGAAACCACGTATCCACTTCAACCGGTCGTACTCTGTTCGACGATCATCGGGTTTGAATACAAAAAGGCTTTCTTATGTTTAAGTTATGTCATGCTCGAATCTCATCCGAAACAACCTGCTAATAGAAACACAGCGTGTCTGTTCCATCCCGTCACAGATGTGAGCGAATTGACGTTTCTCGAGAGTTACGAATACGATTGTCAGCATGCGCTTCACCGAGTTCGATATGCTTCCATTCCTCATGATTTATGGTGTCTGACCAAAATCGAAGAAGAAAAACCAGTTCCACTTGCTAAACCCTATGCTCATCTACCTTACCTGGTTCAATCATGGCTGGAGTTTTATCATCAGAATCGTTCCACGGATCCAGAAATCAGGTACGGCAATCTGAAACTCTTTCAATTGGCTCTAACTTTGGCTCGACATAAAATATGCTTTTCGGCCGAAACGGTCGAAACCGAAGAAGAAGAAGGTATCATTGTACCAAGAAATTCATCGTCCCCGATCGTCATTCGCCTAAGCCGGGAAGCTCGAAAATTTCTCGATATTGTCCGGTTAAGAATTGAATTTATGGAACGACCAGTTTCCTCTCCATGTGTTCTGTTGTAAAGAGAAAAAAAAACGAAACAAATATCTGTAGATTGAGAAATGGTGATTCCCTTAGCTCAGCTAGGAACTCAACTCACAAGAAGTGCGAAAGTTATCCACTGATATACACAATTCTTGAAACGATGACGTCATCTTGAAATGTCTTGTGAATCGAGTCGGCTGGAAAAAATTTCTGAGAACTTAAAAAAAAAAAAAAAAAAAAAAAAACACTTTTTGTTAATTTTTATCATGTCTTTAAGACATGATAAAATTAACTCTCTCTTCTTTTTGGCTGGGAAGGATGTCTCACCGTTTCGAAAAACAAACCGTGACTCATTCTTGCAATGATTGCCATGAGAAAGGATGAGTTATGATTTGTTTTTTCAAACGGTGAGACATCCTTCCCAGACAAAAAGAAGAGAGAGTTAATTTTTATCATGTCTTATCAGAATCATGACATGATAAGACATGATAAAAATTAACAAAAAGTTTTTTTTTTTTTTTCAAAAAAGTTCAATGGATCCACGACCAATTCTGTATTCCATTGAATTGTAAATGGAAGTACGAGGTTTTGTTCACTCAAAAAATACAAATAGCCGTATTTCTCTTTTTCTCGAAACAGCGTTTGAATATAGTCTCGCACCGCTTCCCGTACTTCTGGATCGCGCACCAGTTCGAGCGTGACGAGGCTCGTGAAGGGCGGAAATTTATGAAATTTGATATATTGAGGTACCACGGTATTCAGTCGAGGACGATATTTATGATGAAGAAGGTGATCAATAGGAGTCTTTAAGGATTGAAGTGTAACGATATCCATCTTTTCTTATACGAATTTCCAAATAATAAGGCCGATGATGACAAGAACGATTCCCAACAAGATTGGTTTTAGGTACGGTATATTACCCAAAACATCCAAAATACCACTCGTGATGGAACCCGTCACGTCTTGACTGAAATGCGTTAAAGCTTCTCCGATCGTGGGTCGACGGCATTTCAATTCTTGCGTCGGTGTACAATCGTGATATTGACAATCACATAATCGACAACACGTATCCTCTTTCTCGTTGTCGTACCCTTCACACGCATTCCATTGCTGAATAGGAAATCCCGTGCACGATTCGATCCCGTGAACAGGTTCGGGTTGACAACAACTCAATTCTTTAAGTTTACAAACCATGTCCCCTCCGTTGTAGAGAAAACAGCCCGAATTGTCCCGAATGTATTGGTTGACATATTGAGAACCGAGCGCGACGGCCGTCACCCCTCCTGCGGTCAGAAGAGCTTTCTTACTAAACACTTTATCAAAAGCTTTTTGAAGGGGTTTATTCTTCGCGACGACTTTAGCGACCTCCCCTGCTCGTTTGACAGGAATGTCGAATTGTTTAAATTGTTTAGCGACTTTGCCTCCAGACTTGTTAAAAAATCGCATGTCTCTTGACCCTTGCCGGATTTTCAGAAACCAAGACAATGAACGAATCCAATTGTATTTTTAGTAATCGAAAAATTCCTTGTGGGTCGGACAATATTTCGGCGTTTCGGAATATTCTCTGCCTGAACCATCTTCGAAATCCTTATGGATTGCAAATTTATTATCATCGAATGGAATCGGAATCGCATACCAAGGTTATTGGACCTTTCCTGATTGTGAAGGAAAATTTCTCGTTTCCGAAAAATACTGTCATTTTACCGACACGCGAGTTCCTGGATAAACATTTCCGACCCGATTTACACGACGTCCAGTTGGACGATCTCACATTTAAACTCAACCCGTGCATCGAGCACTATATCAACCACCTGTATTCTCAAGACCCGACCGACTTGAAACGCAATAACGCCATGGATGTGTTTGATCGGCGTTTCCATTACGAACTGCTACGGAATTTAAGTGTTGGCAACACGAACGAAATTGGTTTAGGCGTGAACAATACCACGAAGATGCAAGAAGAAATGATGGTGCATTTCAAGAGCACGCTTCAGCAACGTCTTTGCGGTTTATACCACTATATTAATAATTCAAATGTAGCGACGCTCTTCGACAAGATAAAGGTATCCGACATGGCGAATGGAGGTCTTTTTGTCGACCCTAAAACGGAATTCTCTCCTTTCTACAATTTCCTGCTGGCGCATTGTTTATTCGATTTTCATAAACTACCCAATTTAGACCTCGTTCCCGAAACCGTCATTTCGAATGTCGCGTACAAGAAAGGGGTTGGGTTTTATACGTTAGAAGATATTTGTCACCCTGAACCGATTGTTGTGATGGGAGAAGAAACAGGATCTTCGTATCTCTATCAATCCAAATGCATCACGTATCCCAAAGAAACGGCTTTAAATAAACAATTGACGAGAAAGGATTTGCCCGATAATCTCATTATGAAAAATGCCATGCAGTTTTCTGATACGCGGTTCCTAACTTGCTAAATGCGAAAAGGTTTGGAGAAAAAAATTGATTTGGTTGGGGGGGGTTAAAAAGTCAGTACAGAAAAATTTCTATTATGTAAAAAGGAAAAAAAACAAAATGGTAATATACCTTGACACAGAATCTGTTTTCATCATGTAGAAGCTTGTACACAGGCCACAGCATCAAACGATCTGAAATGAAACTCGAATGGCTTAAATAGATAAGTGAGAACACATTCTTGAAAAAAAATGATGGTCTTGTTGATCGAGTCGGCTGAAAAAAAAAAAAAAAAAAAAAACTTTTTGTTAATTTTTATCATGTCTTTAGACATGATAAAAAATTAACAACCCCCTTCCCTTTTTGTCGGGAATGTTGTCTCACACTTTCTAAAAATAGACCATAACTCATCCTTTCTAATGGCAATCATTCCAAGAATGAGTCACGGTTTATTTTTCGAAAGAGTGAGACAACATTCCCAGAAAAAAAGGGGAGGGTAGTTAATTTTTATCATGTCTAAAGACATGATAAAAATTAACAAAAAGTTTTTTTTTTTTTTTTTTTTTTTTTTTTAAACTTTTAATCCAGATCACGACGAGACCTGAGAGCGTACGGTTTATACGCAAATTTACTAAACTTGTTCTTCATAGAACTGGCAGAAACCTCACCTAAATAGACTGGATCCTCATTGCCTTTTACATCCTCAGCCTCCTTCTTAGGCTTCTCTTTCTTGAATGGTTTGCACAGATCTGGATTGATCTTGCTTTTGATGGGAACCTGGTCTGGATCCACCTTTTCAGTTTTGATTTTCTCTTTATCGAAGGTAGTGAAAATTGTTTCGTTAATAATATTTCTCGAAGAAGGTTCTAAAATATTTAACTGAAACACGGGTTTTTCGATCATATTCAGAGCATCTTCTTGAAAGAGAATCATATCTCTACAAATGCCTCCTACTCTACAATACAAAGCGTCCGTTTCGTAAAAGTACCGCGAATTAATTTTAATATTTAAAATACCAATAAACATATCGTTATTCACAAATTCTTGGTCCAGGGTTTCTTGAAACACGTTTAAAAGGGTCGTTCCATCAAACACTTTGGTTTTGCGTAAACACCATTGATTTTGAGACATCTGAGAATTCTGATCATTTCGTTGACTCATTTGCCGACACGCTTTACAGAGAGAAGGTCTACATTTTTCAATGAAGAACCGACATTGTTCTGAAATCAGCATTTGGGAATGATCGGCGGCCACGGCTTTGGTAATGTCCACCAGAGGAGGACAGAGTTTACATATGAAAGAATGGGCATTCAGATTCCTCTTATAATTAGTAGCGCAGAGAACCCAATACCCCGCTACGAGAATATTATAATGATGATTGAAATCTTTAATATTTTCAATCTGAATATAACCTTTTTCTACGGGATACTGGAACGGGATCGCTTTAGCTTGAAAATCTTGAAACTGAGGATTGTTGGCTAGTATATTTTTCCATTCCCGGCTCACGAGGTTTAACGTTCTCGGGATATTTTCAACGATTTCGTCAATCCCCGCTTTTAAAATCGGGTGCGCAAGAATACGATCGATTAACTCTGAATATTCCATAGTTTCCCTTTATTATTATTTTATGGACTTCTAAACATCTCGGTCTGTTTCCTCAATTCTTTCGCGTACCGGTCAATGATTTCAATCGTTTGATTCATGCAATAGGTTAAGAATTCATCTTTAATGTAGGCTGTATGCGACCCCTGCCAATCTAACCCTCCTGTCAGAGTTTGTACGTCCCACTTGATGTATTGCAATAAAACATCGGTCCATTCTTTCACAGTCATATTGGATCGAATGCTTCGATCCACGAAATCCAATTTATTCAGCACGGATCTAATATATTCCTCCGACGAAAAAACGGTTTTTCCGTACACGACATCAAATCGTAATCGAAAATAGGACACGTATAATTGATAAAACAGGTCGCTGAGCATTTTGAAATCGGACGATACGGAGGGAGAAGGTGTTGGTTCGGTTTTAATGTGTTCCAATTCCTTTTGCAAGTGGGCTTTTTCGTCCAGACATCGATCTAAAGCGTGTTTGGCCTCTTGTAAATCCAATGACAGACCTCTTACATAGTCTTCGTCGACCGTCGATACGTGCTTTCGTTTATATTTCGAAGTATCGGACATTTCTACATCCTGCGGAGCTACGAGAGCTTTAGCCAGTTGGTTTTCTAAAGTTTGGTTTCGAGACCGAGACACTTCCAGTTGGTTTTGTAAATCTTTCACTTCCCGCTGTAATTCCTCCACTTGATCCGTAGGATACGTAATGGCCGGTACAGTAGTGGGTTCTTTCACTTCGGTGATGTGAGGACGTTCCTCCAACTGCCGTCGATACAGGTCTCGTTCCTGCTCGAAATATAAAATCACCGAATTCGCCAATTCTTCAATGGGATCCGGTATGTTCGGAAACTGGGCTCGAAGCGTGACAATTTGTTTATAAACGAGATCTTGAAATTGTCGATGCTCGTGAATCACGTTTTGGAGTTGATGGACAACAGCTTGCGGCCAATCTTCTCTTTGATCACTAGGGTCATTCTGAAGGATCGTTTTTAGGAACGTGGTTAATTTCGTTTTGGCGTAGAGGAGGTACTCATTACATTTCGTATAATTACTTTCGACTTGATCGAGTTTCTGTTTCAATTCGAAAAGTTGTTCTTTGGTTTTACGGAGCTCGACTTCACAATCGTTGTGATTCTCGACCTGTCGAGCCCATTCGATCATGCTCGACGCCAAATTATCGAATTGAACGACCGGTATTTCGGGAAAATGACCTTTCAGTTGCGCCAATTGCGTTTCGAGGGTCCTCTCTAGATTTTCTTTGAAATGGAATACTTTTTCGAGTTCCGAGAGAATCTGATCGTAATCCGTGGCCCCAAAATACGCATTCCATTTAGTCCGTATCAGAGTTACCAAATTCGTTTTCAGGACCTCCAGTTTCTTTTCCAAAGCGACGCGTTGCCGTTTAGACTTTGCTGTAATTTTTTATGTTCTTGGCTACGATCCCGATGGAGTTGAGCTTGGATTTGTTGTAGGACCTCCTTCGCTTCGTTCTGGTTCTCAATCGATTGTTGAAGATCGTGCAGTCGTTGCAAGATGGTCGTGTCTTCCATCATGCTTTTAGAGGAAGAAGGGAGACTGTGAAGAATGGTATGAGCTAAATTGTCGGGCGTTAGCGATTGATTTAAAGCATTCCCGAGAAGTGTTAATTGGTTCAAAAGCTGGGTTTGCCAATTTTGTAAATACTGTATGTACGTTTGAATTTGCTTGAAGAAAAACGTTTTCCAATCTTGGCTCGCACCTAAAGGTTTCCAAAATGAGGGGGGAAGGATCGTCTGTAAAAACGTCATAAACTGCGTTTCGTGGAACTCCTTCATTTGTTTAGCCATAAGTCTCGAAGAATCGTCTCGATATGAGGATTTTTCTTTTGCAGCGTGTCAAGAACGCGTTGAATACCTTCCTGGAAATGTGTTTCGGACTCGAATTTCCATTTTTGCAGGAGGTCGGTTCGTTCTTTCTGACCCTGCTCCAACTGCTTTTCCAATATCCGTTTTTCGTTTTGACAAAGGGTCAATTGTCCTTTCAGTTCCTCGTTCAATTGCTGGACGTGCTGTTTTTGTTCCGATTGATACGATGTTAAAAACTGGTTGAGGGTTTCTTGTAATTGCTCTAATTTAGATCGCGACGACTCGATCATGAGCTGCTGAGAAGGAGGCGATTCGAGCGGTAAAGTTTCAATGACCGTAGTCGTAGAAGAAGGAGGAAGTTTCAGTTGCTCGATCGTTTCTTGTAAAGCCATTTGCAAAGGGCGGATTAAACTTTCCGTTCGTTGCATCCATTCTTCAAGTCCCGTTTCGTAGCGTTGGTGGAGCATTTGCCATTCGTTCATCAAACGGTTTGGAAACTCGATATTATTATTATTATTATTATTATTATTATTATTATTCAATTGTTGTTGTTGTTGTTGTTCTACTATTTGCCTCTGCCATTGTATTTTTTCAGACTCGTGCGTTCGAATTTGTGTCTGTAAGGTTTCGTGATCTCGTTTCAATTGCTCCCACTGAGTTTGTAAGGTTTCGTGATTCCGTTTCAGCTGCTCCAACTCAGTCTGCAGGGTTTCTTTCTCCCATGTAAGGCGTTCCAATTGCCGTTGCAAATCCACGACTGAATGCTCTTTTCCGAATCGAGCGGTATTCACATATTGTTCTTTTTCCGCTAGAAAATAACGCATTTCGTTCCTGTGCTCTTGTTGGAGCGTCTCGATTTGTTTCTCAAAAGCTTTCCGATCTGCCTCCAATTGAGTTTCCAAAGAAGCGATTTTGTTTTCCAGGTCCTGCGATTCCATCGGAACAATCTCTTCCAAATGCAAGCCCGAAATGCGAAACAAGAAATCGATGATGCTCGAACTCTTTTTATACAGTTGAGGATAGAGATGGAGTAAAGGTCGACTCAGGAGAAAAGCATCGATCACGTCGTCTCGAAGATTTTGTTTGAGACCATCAACGACATTTAAAGATATAAAAGTGGGGTCGGACTGGTATTGAATAAGACATCGAACCAGTTCTCGTAACATTCTTTTCTTTTTGCTTTTTTTTAAATCATTAAAAGGTAGGCTACTTTGTTCAAATCGAGCAACATATATTGATATTTTTCTTCGGAGCGGGACGATAACCAAATCATGACTTCTTTCAAGTAGCGACGATTCTTTCTAAAGTGGGAAACGTATATTTTAAATCCTTCTCGGGTCCATAATTCATTATTTCGGTAAAACGGTAGCCAATAATTACATTGTTCACGATTCACGTCGAGGAACGTTTCATGATGGAATGACGCAATCATGGGCGAAACATACATCACTAAAGACATATTCAAAACGACAAACCAAACACCGGTTAATTTCGTGTCGTCAAAAGTAATTTCACAAGTATAAAAGTCCGATGGAATAGAATCCGTATGCAGGTAAGGTGGAAGGGAGCGTTTAAACAATTTATGAAGTTTGGCAGCCAATTGAGCACTCGCAGCTTGTCCCGTTAAATGTATGAAGTGGAGGATGAGCATGGGATGTAAATAGTGATACCAGTTGGACCACGATTCCCAGACGTGCGTATTTCGTTTGAAAAATCGGAGGCGCATGCAATGCTCTAACTGGAAAGGTTCTCTTTTTATGTAGGTCATCGTCAGATCGCTTAAGGCGCGAAAAGCCATATTGCGAGGAAGTACTTTCCAGAACAAGGAAAACGGATTGATGGTCGAACAAACAAATAAGGTATTATTTTCATAGGAGACCTTGATAAAATCTCGAGGGGGAAATAAACTTTGTAAAAACTGATCGGTCGTATCTCTAGAGACGTTAATCCAACGAGGATCCTCTTTTGTTCCATGCACGCAAAAGACTAAAGACCCACGAGGAAACGGATAGTCTTTGTCTAAATTTTCTCCTTGGAAAATGAGTCGATTTTCACTGACCACGAGAATGCAAGGTGCTCGAACGAGACCCGGGCTAAAATGTTTCAAAGTATCGACATGGAAGATGGGTAATTTGAAACGAACAGCTATAAAATAATATTGTCTATAAACATTTCCATACACTTCCACATAATCCGAAACATTGTAATACTTTTCATTATCCATGACAGAGCTTACTTTATCTCGCCTTCTTCCTCGAAAGGAATAAGTCTACAGAGCCAACTTACACGCTTTATATATACATGAGAGATGACGTCATTCAAGGACATAAACAAGGACGTTTATGTCTAGAAAAGTAAAAGCTGGCTGGGAAAAATTTCTCAGATAATCTGAAATGTATATTAAAAAAAAAAAAAAAAAAAACACTTTTTGTTAATTTTTATCATGTCTTTTATACATGATAAAAATTAACTGTCCCCTCTTTTTGTCAGGGAAGGATGTCTCACTCTCTAAAAAATATACCTTGACCCATTCTTTTATTGGAGTTCTATTTTTAGAAAGGATGAGTCATGTTCTATTTTCCGAAAGTGTGAGACAACATTCCCAGACAAAAGGGGAAGGTAGTTAATTTTTATCATGTCTAAAGACATGATAAAAATTAACAAAAGTTTTTTTTTTTTTTTTAGTCCAAAGGGGCATTGTCCCCGAAGGACTATTAGTTTCGTTTGGGCGTTTTGCGTTGACAACTGTAGACGGCGAATCACTTTTCAAAATAACGCACTTACCCTGATCCAATCTCACCTCCTCCTCGCTCTCTTATCCTTATCCACTCTCTCCTCCTCCTCCTCTTTCTTATCCTCCTCGCTCTCCCATCCTCCTCCACTCTCTCATCCTCCTCGCTCTCCCATCCTCCTCCTCCTCTCTCTTATCCTCCTCGCTCTCCCATCCTCCTCCACTCTCATCCTCCTCGCTCTCCCATCCTCCTCCACTCTCATCCTCCTCGCTCTCCCATCCTACTCGCTTTCCCATCCTCCTCCACTCTCTAATCCTCCTCCTCTCTCTACTCATCCACACTCTCTCATCCTCCACTCTTGTCCTCCATTTCCATATAGTTACCATTTCCCGTTGTATGAAACAATAGAATAGTAATCATTCTCAATAAAACGGTAGTCAAGCAACCGCAGTAAGAAGAAACCATTGAAATAGACCTTAGTAAAAAAAACTATTGTAAAAATCATTTGCATTGAAAAACAAATATCATATCATTAATCACAATCAAAGTCCTTCGGGGAGAATGCCCCTTTGGACGTAATCTGAAATCTGAATCCTTTCAGATTTTTTTTTTTTTTTTTTTTTAATATCCATTTTGGAATTTTTTCTGAGCTCTGGCTAGAAAGAACTTTGGTTTATCTATTTAAGACGTGCGAAACGAATTTCACTTTAAATCATTCTGTGCCGTGAATTCAACATTATATAGGAACAGACTTTATGAAGGTAAAAGTGCTCAGTTTATTTATTCTTTAGAGGAGCACGTGGAGATTTTATAGGATATTTACTTACAAAGCATTGCTTGTATTTTTTTAAGAAATATTAATCAAGTTAAAGATATATAATCATGTCGCAGAGCCTCCATTATTTAACAAGGATTAATTCGGTTGGAGATGCGCCCAACGATGGTTACATTTTCTACCAGATGTCGGGAGGAATCTTTTACTGTAACCGAAAAGACTACGCACAATTTTCTCGATTTTATACTCGAACGTCTGCCGAAAATCTTTTTTTAACGATGGATCTTTGCTCGACGACCCATCATTCCCTTATCCTAGATATTGATATTAAAACCGAATGCGATGCATCCCTTCCTTCATCTATGCTCTACGATTATGTAGATTCTGTTATTCTCTCAACCTTAAAATTTTACTTTTTATCCCTTAAGCATTTTACTTTTATTGTGGCTGTTCGTCCAGGAGGTGGTATTCATGTCCATTTGCCGGAAATCTCGATCGCTCATGATGATTATATTCAATTCTGCAGCCAACTTCAACCCCGGTTCTATCACGAAACATCTGAATTTATTTTCCAGTTGGACGTTTTAGCGAATGCGACGCTTGTGAATTCCTCCAAGCCCTATACGAATAAATACGAACCCATGCTGATTATTTATGTAGACGAACAAACCACCTGGCGTTTAGATTTGACCAATCCCAATGCTTTCAGCATGCGATTGTTAGGCATTCAATCAAAATTTAAACGTCGCAAGGATAATACCAATTCCTTTTTTCGTAAACTGCTCCACCTCCAGCCAATGGATATTCAAAAACAACTTTATGAATATATGATGCCTGTGGTGACACTGTACGATCCTTTGTATCGAGTATCGTATCCCACGCTTATTAGCAAAGATGAGGAAGCTGGACCCGACGATGAAAAAGTGGCTACATTTGTGTATAAACTAAAAACCCCGATGTATATTTACAAAGGGAAGGATTTTGGAACCGAAGGTCATCATTGGTTAAAAACGTTTTACTTTATGAAGTTTAACGGGTTTGTGATTTCAGACTTTGAATCGAATAACCGGGCTCTAAAACGATGGTACCGGGAAAGTCAAAATTCTATCGTCATCGAAAACGATGTATTCCAGACGGTGAATCAAGCTCTCAAGTTAGACAATCCTAGTTTGCATTCCGATCCCAATCCCCTTCGTACGATTATGCAGTACAATCAAGGTTACTATTTTTTACCTGTCTTTTGTGCCTTGTGTCAACATTTACGAATGTCCTCCCATACACTCGCATCCCATTTGCGTACGATATTAGAATCTCACGAACTCATAGATTCTGTAGAAAAAATCAACAGTAAAATTATAGATATCATTTCCCAAGATTTTACTCTCGACACGATCCTCTTTTGTGGTTCGAATCTCAATCCTAAAATTTACAAATTTAAAGATAAACTGGAAGCTATTATCAAAACCATGAAAGGCGTTATTTTATATTCGGTGTCTGGAGATCAGCTCGTGGAACAAATTCATCGAATTCAAGAGCGATATTTTCCGATTCTCGTCATTACCATGCACAATTCCTGTAAGAAACCTCAACGCTATATGTGGAATAATATCCACGAGTACTGGCAAGAAGTGCCCCACCAGATAGAAATTCTAAACCTGATGAATGCCATCTGGTCCTCCATTCAGGCCTATGCTCGGAATCAGTTTGCCGATAAAACTAAAAACATGTGTCCTTTCACAGACATTATGAAACAGGTCAACATTAATTATGTGGTCTCGTCCATTCTGAGTCGAACCAACATTGATCGTAAAATCATTCAAATGGATCGACATAAATGGCATATTCGAACCCACGATGGGGTTCTGAATCTCTTGACGGGTCATGTAGGAGGGACGGTTCCGGAATTTTACCTATTGGATCGACGTCTGGGCATCAATTTTAGTCGACACGAGTTGATGCAATTTCGTCACGATCCGGATTTGATAGCCATCTATCGTTTATTAACCGACCGGAAATTTTTTCTACAATACCTGAAAAGCTGTTTTCTCGACCTCACGGACGATTTACTGGATACGCTGCGGGAAAACGTGCGCGAGTTTCATGACAAACTAGAAACCAACCCGCTCATTCAAAGCATGCTTCATTTTTATGTGCACATGTGTAAATATACGTGTTTCGAATACGATTTGTTCATGTACCTTTTAGATGTCCTGGCCAGTCTTCTCATTGCGACCAATTACGGTCGCAAACTTTTTATTTTGAAAGGCAACACGCGCAATGGAAAAAGTAAATTCTTTCAAATGATTTCGAAGGTCTTTGGAGGCTATAGTCATGGTATTCGAGCCGTCAATTTACAAACGACGAGTGGTCAAGGACTATCAGCCCAACCCGAACTGGCCTCTTCGTTATTTTGTTGTCGAGTAGTGACTGTTGAAGAAATGTCGGGAAAATTAAACGAAAACCTCATGAAAGAAATCACGGGTAATTCGACCACCAGTTTTCGGAATTTGTACGAGCAAAATGTAGGAGCGATTCCCAGTGCCAAACTCATGGCTTCTACCAATACGTTCCCAGTGTGTACGGCCACAGAGGCATTTAATGATCGCGTGGTAGCAATTCCTTTTGACGCCGTGTTTACGAAAAATGCTCCATCCCTCACCTCAGAACAAGTGATGCAGGATCAATATTTACTCGAAACCAAAGATTCTATCGTCGAAGATTCCTATAAAGGTTTCTTTTTAATGATTTATCTGCATCTGGCCCACAATATTAACATGGAGGACGGCATGATCCGTTACCGTTCCGAACCTGAAATATTAGTAGAATTCAAAAAAGAATTTTTATCTTCGACCGATATTTTTACACAATTCAAATAGTATGCCGATGTACAAATCATTCCCTGTTCTGTTACGACCTTTAACGAACTGAAATCGGCCATTCGACAATTTTTGAAAACGATGCGCGACACCTCCATCCACGAAACGGAACTCATTATGCGTTTCAATGATGAATTTGGACATTTGAAACGGACCGAAATGGATTTCAGTTCCTTTTCAGCCGAAAATAATATTTCCTCTTCTTTGGATATAGTAGAACCCCTTCAGTTTGAAAATGCCGAATTGAATTCGTCTCTCAAACGAAAGCATGACGACGAAGAGGGAGAACACTCAACCACGAAACATTTAAAAGTGGACGATGAACCCATTGATCTGCCTCAGCATAAAAGACAAGTTATTTATTACGATAACGTTATCATCAAAAATCTGAAAAAAGACAAGAATTACTAACCTTTTTACATATGCATGAGGTAGGTTCCCAACATTTAATTGTGTAATGACTTGGAAAAAACAAAAGTTGACTGAAGAAAGCCAGATTTCAAGATGTTTCTTCTTCAAAAACACAGAATCATGTGAAGTGAAACTCGCAATGCTGAAATATATAAGTGAGAGTCCATTCTTAAAACATGGTGATGTCCGGTCGATCGAGTCGGGTTGGAAAAATTTCTTAACAGCTGAGAAAAAATTCTAAAAAAAAAAAAACTTTTTGTTAATTTTTATCATGTCTTTAGACATGATAAAAATTAACTTTACCACCCCTCACCCCTATTTTGGTTTGAATCAGGTGTCAACATGTTTCTAAAATAAATTTCCAAGAACGATATGACTCATTCTTTTGTTTAGAAATCTAGTTTTAGAAAGGGTGAGACATCATTCACAACAAAAAGAAAAAAGGGGGGTAGAGTTAATTTTTATTATGTCTAAAGACATGATAAAAATTAACAAAAAGTTTTTTTTTTTTTTTTTTTTTTTTTTTAATAGAATTTTTTCTCAGCCAGCTTCGAGTCATTCTTTCTCTTCTCACTGACTATATATAAGAACGTTGTTCTTACAGTCCTGGTATTGACATTAACGTAGCTGCTAGAATAAAAGCCATTGTAGGTATTTCAGCTAAGCACAAACAGAGGCATGGAAACAACTTTTTAAGAATTTCTTCAACGGGTACCGTGGATTGATAAACGCAGTTTCCTGCAGCATCGCATGTGCGTTTATAATGTTCTGAGAGAAGAT
Organism: Stegodyphus dumicola; assembly: GCF_044657685.1. Lineage (NCBI taxonomy): Eukaryota > Metazoa > Arthropoda > Arachnida > Araneae > Eresidae > Stegodyphus > Stegodyphus dumicola. The sequence continues at coordinate 47,644,039 of NC_140776.1, forward strand.
ACTTGTACTGTTCAAAATAATTCCAGGGAATGAGGACTTTTCCACTACATGTTTTAGCAAAGTAGATTTCACCTTGGGCATCTTTCAGGACGTAAGGTTCTTCATTTTTCACTAAATAATATTCGTTCCCTCGGAAATCCACCGGGTATCGTTCTTTTCCGTCCGCGTATTTGGCCAGAACGAATTCGTTTTGAATTTGAATAACGAGGGATTTTTTACGTTGTAGAGGATATTTTTCATTTCCTTTCCGATCTTTGGCATAATATGGAAGGCCGTCTCGAGTTTTAGCGAAAGGATCACCTTTGTCGGGATAGATTTCCCCCTTTTGGGAGTGAATGGCATACCTTTCATGACCATATTCACTTTTCACAAAGACTGGATCTTTTTTTCGATATTTGTAATATTCGCTACCATATCGATTCGGATAAAATTCCATTATATTGCTTTATCTTTTCAAAAATAAATTTCTCGTCTAATGATTTTATTTTTACTTTTCTTCGTGAGCATGTTTAGCTAATAAATATTGATGATATTTATTGCCGTGCATTAAATAATCCATTGTGATCCAAGTATATTTCGGATTCGCGAGTAGTGCGTAAAAATATAAGAGATAGATGCAAGTGATATGGTGATGAGCAGAATCTTTAGGAAAAAACTGACTGGCCATTTTGCGAATAGGGTCTAAGACTTCTTCATTCGATAAAATAAATTCTTCATCATTCCATTCCAGGGCATTAAACAGGGGCTGCTGATCGATTAAAAGATATAGGTGTCCATATTGCGACATATTATCTAACACGTGACGGATATGAGCAACGGCCTGTGATTGAAAATCTCGAACGAGTCGAGGCGTAATCTCAAAAAATAAATTCAGAAACCGGTACGTCGCTTGATAGTTTTCAAGTTGAGGATTTTGCCCAATCACGAATCGGATGAGTCGATCAATCGGTAATTGAATAGTTTTCAAAACAGAAATATCGTAATACTCTGCCATGCTTGTTTAATCCTTCGAACCGAAGAAGAAGAAAAAAAAATTAAATTAAATTGAAAAAAAAAAATGAATCATTCAACCTTTCTTCCATGGCGAATCACCGAACGGTTCAATCGACAAATAGGTCCCTCCTTTCGATATATTGTTCTTATTTCCCATACTGCCACGTTTAATTTGGAAAGAGATTTAAAATCGACCTTGGGTCTTCAATCTTGGTCCTTAATACAATTTCTACAAAAGTTTCGTCAACATCGAGTGGGTATAGAATATATAACTCTGTTCACTCGCAAGGATAAGATACGTCTAGGACCTATTGCAGTACAAGTATCAGAGCGGATTTGTTTCCAACAATTAAAGAAAAAATATGGAACTCAATCCATCCACTTAGTTGGAGCCACCTATCTAAAAGGCAAATTGAGAGATTTTCATGTGATAACCGTAGAGGATTTTAGATTCAATGTTCTCCTGAAACAAGATGACCGATAAAAATAAAACATGGAATCCTATATCGTTCTCAATTTCGAAGGTTTCGAATTGAATGGTGATCCTCTCGCCAAAGAACTTAATCTTTCTTATAATGATGACTTTTCCGACTATATTATTAAAGAAGTGGCTTATATCACCCATGATCGTTCCCAAGGCATTATCTACGTGGAACCACCCATACCGTGGTCTGAATTATCCTATTCCGCCAAACAAAGTGTATCGAGTGTTCATTTACCGTTAGCGGATATAACGCATGGCTTTTCATGGAATGAGGGTCATTTGCCGTACGATCAATTAAAACCGTTTCTCGTAGCTCTAACGGCAGGATATAAAAACATTTACTGCCCTCATTATTGGAAAATTAATGTTTTGTACCAGATACTGGCCCGTCCTATTTATTTCAATTTCGTCTCCAAGAACAAGGAGGCGTTTCATACCGCGCCCATACCAATGAACTATGAATATTCATCGTTTTGTCCGAAACATATAGGTCGGACCAAATATTGTGCTTTCCAAGAAGCTTTGTTTTATTTTCATCGCCTTCAAGAGTACAAGAAAGAAACCTTTCCGTTTGTCATTCATAAATCTTTAGAAAAAAATGAAAAAGAAAGAGACTTACCTCCAACATTATCCAACACGTTATAGAATACTTTTTTTTTCCTTCCCCATGAATGAGTCAACTAGGATGTAGGTGGGTCCCTCTTCAACAGCACGTACACATTTGAAGCGAAACTCGAAATGCTTAAATAGATAAGAAAGAGTTCATTCCTAAAAAAAATGGTGATGACTTGTGAATCCAGTCGGCTGTAAAAAATTTCTCAGAGCTAAGAAAAAATTCTGTAATGAAAAAAAAAAAAAAAAAAAAAAAAAAAAAAAAAAAAAACTTTTTGTTAATTTTTATCATGTCTTCTAGACATGATAAAAATTAACTATCCCCTTTTGTTTTCAATGATGTGTCACCATGTTTCTAAAAATACACCATGACTCATTTATTTCTTGGAATTTTATTTTTAGAAAGGGTGAGTCATGGTCTAATTTTCGAAAGGATGAGACATCATTCCTAGACAAAAAGAGTAGATAGTTAATTTTTATCATGTCTAGAAGACATGATAAAAATAACCAAAAAGTTTTTTTTTTTTTTTTTTTTTTTTTTTTTTTTTTTTTTTAGTTCTGAAAAATTTTTTCCAACCGACTGGATTGAAAAGACATCCTAATCTTTTTAAGAATGGATTGTCTCAGATATTTTTCTTTCTCTCACGACTTTAGTTTTTAAACAGTATATTAATGCAGATTAGGAACGCAAGTATGACCAAGATACCTATCATAGAAAGAATGATTTTAGTCCAGTTGGTGGTGGATTGATGATTATTTTCGTCAGACTGTATCGGGTTGCCATATATTTTCTTCTTTCTTTTCTTCTTTTTCTCTTCCTCTTCCACTGGATCTTCTTGTCCTGGAAGACCACTTTCCACTTTCTCGACCACTTTACCCTCCGAGTTATTATATATAACTTTATAGGGTTGGAACCCGTGTCGAGAAGCGCGTTTAGATCTCAAATTGGTCAAATAATCTATCGGTTTCGAATGCGATCGGTACAAGTAGCCTATCAAATTTTCGGGTTCAATTCTAGGGTCTCGTATAAACGCAGGCGTCCAGGGCTTGTCATTTAAATTGGGAACAATGATGATTTGATCACACGTGATGGGGTATCCACTCGCAAAGATTTGTTCCTCACTCACTTTCTTGAACTGGACAATGTACTCGTTATTATATCGATCGACCGGGTAGTAATATTCACCCAATTTATTTTGAGCGTACCGGTTTCCTAAAGGTTTTTGGGTAATGCGCTTATCGGCATGAATAATTTCCGGATAGATTTCATTATTGTCTGCATCTTTGGCGTATCGTTTCACGGCCGGATCTTTCATCAATTGATCGTACGATCCTTTGTCCGTCACTAAATATCGTTCGTTGCCGTGTTGATCGACCGGGTAAATAATGACCCCGTTCTTATCATGAGCATAAAAGAATTCTTTCAGCCTCGTCATGGCGAATTGACCGCTATCCGGGTAAATTTCGCCTCCATCCGCTTTCCGCGCATACACTTGGTTCTGATCGGTATCTCTTCCAAAGATGACTTGCTGAGTGAAAGGGTGAAGGATTTGATAAAATTCATCGCCTGTAGCATTTTTAGGTAGATGGGTTTACCCTGAGAATTGATAGGATAGAACGGAATACCGTTTTTATCGAGGGCGTAAGACATGTATTCGGGCTTGTGTTCCGTATCGTCGGCCAACAAGGGATATTTTTCATTTCCTGTCTCATCTTTAGCATAATAATACCGCCCGTCGGCATCTCGAGCAATCATGTCGTTCCCAAACAAATCTTTGGGATACATCTCGGCCCCGGAATGCTCTTTGGCATAAATTTCTCGACCCTGGTATTTTAGAAAGACGGGCAAGTTATTGATTTTTCCATAATACTCCTCAAATTTTTTTTCTCCACCGATATACACGGGTTTTTTAGCATAATGGGGAACTTTATATTTGTCTAAGGCATACAGTAGACTGGGATCGTCAGTGGTAATATATGTTTCAAATTCCCTTCGATCCTTTCTATATCGTTGATTTCCAAGATTGTCGACTGCATAATACTCATCTTTTGCCATCGAAGATCCTTTGGTAATCGTTTTGCTTTATTCGTCATTGTCGTCGCGGTAAATTCTCGGATAATATTCGTCCAAGTTTTCATCTTTCGCATAAATGCCTCCTCCTAAAGCATCTAAGGCCGGTTCGTCCCTATTTCCAATTCGAATATACGTTTCGAGACCGTTGAGTTGCTTGGGATAGTATTCGTCCCCACTCGCTCTCTTAGCGTAATAAGGGGTTCCATCGATGTTCCTAGCCGGCATTTCATTGTGCAAACGATCTCGAGCGTAAATTTCATCGTTGAATTCGTTGACGGGATAATATTCGCCTAGCGTATTGTTTCGGAAATACATTTCGTCCTGATCCGGAGAGAGTTCAAACAGCGGTCGTTTTGTGACGAGATTAAACGGGTATTGGAATTTATTGTTCTCTAAGGGAATATAGATCCGTTGACCGTTGGAATCGAGAGGGGCATATTCGATAGGGAATTGATTGACATCGAGTTTTCGAGCATAGTAAGGCTTTTGATGCTCGTCTTTGGCAAAATAGGGTCGATGGTGCTCGTCTAAAGCATAGATCTGTTCTTTGGTCTGAGGATTTTCCGGATACCATTCTTTTCCTCCGTAGAACAGATACACCATTTTTCCGTTTTCCATGGGAAACATGGGTTCCCCATCACTATCAAATCCATACACGGGACGGTTTTGAGCGTCGACGGGTAAAATAGAACGGTTCAGATGATCGACGGCATAGACAGGGGTTATTTTACCGGTGATGGGAGAGATTTGTTTTGCAAACACAATATTTGCATCGGGATCCAGCATATAAAATTCATCTCCTTGTCGATTCTTAGCATAAATCTCATTTCCGTCAGCCAATTTGGCATAGCGCTTATCTGATTTCATTCGATCGGGGTAGTATTCTTCGTAATTCAGGAGATCTCGCCTATGCCGACGAATTATTTCCTCATCCACGTCCATGGGAATATTGCCTACATTATCATTATTAGGAGGATTGTCATGGATTGGAGGAGGATGGTTAGATGGATTGCTTGGAGGGTGATTGTTAAGGAGGTTGTCAACGACTGGGTCTCCTACATGATTAGGAGGAGCTGCTTCCATTCGAAGCAATTTTCGTTCCGCTTTATCAGATTTGGATTTATCCTTTCGAACCATTTTTTTAATTAATATGAGTTACTTTATTATTATCTCTTCTCTTCTGACTCAGAACAAAGAAAACAAAAATATGGTATCGATCCTCTTATGGATTTTATTATTTCTCTTTATCCACCATCCCGTTTATAATGCTTACCAGAATATTACGTATCGGACCCTTTATTACGAGACATTAGGTCAAGAATAGAGAAGAAGAAGAAAACAAAACAAATGGATTCCTTAACATTAGGAACGCTTTTAGTCGCTGGAGCGTATACGTCCTTCGTGATCCTGTTTTGTCTCATTTTAACACAAAGCTGGTTCTTTCTCCTTTTCCTCCTCATCAACGGACTCATTTTTCTCTTTCTGGCTTTTGGATACATTCGCAAGCTGACGATTTTTACAACTTTCGGGGAATTGCTCGGCAGTTTGGTGCAAAATAAAGACGTGGGAGATTGGTATTGCCGTTTTCGTCAATGGTGGTTTAAGTAAAGAGAATGGATGCTCAAACCTTTAAACGTTTAAAACGAACTTATTTAGAAGATGAACCGATCGTTTCGAACGAACTCCAAGAAAGCCAGGCTCGTGTTTCACCGTTCGTGGCTCATAAAATTCATGAACTTTTACACTTCAAAACCCCTTCTTCTCCACCTCCTCCTCCGGGTATTGACGTCACCCACTTTACGACCGCTTTCCGAGAAGAAGAGCCCCAACAACGATTAGATGAAGTCGTCGTCACCTATTTATTATTCATGGCCAATTTAATGAACCAAGATAAATGGGGACGGACATTTCTACGACCTGGAGCTTGGGTAGGCGAATACAGTTGGATTCAACTCTTTAAATTGACCACGTACTGCGTCTTAACGCTCCTGTACCGTATTCGATGGAAGAGCGAATATTTTTTCTTTTTAGACGAAGCGGTGATTGAATTACTCCAGGGGAAAAGTCAGGCGATTCGAGACTTGATGACCCGGATCGGCATTTCCGTATCCCCGCAACCTTTTTCAGCCGAAGATTATTTTCATCACATCAATTACCATAACACGTTGGTCTTTGGTCCTTATTACTGGCGGCTTTTACATTGGATGGCCGAAGCGTTTTCAGTTCAGGACGAGCAGGACGAGGATATTCGTCTCGCGAAAACTCTTTGGAGAGACTTTGTGACAGAATCTTTATATCGAACTCTCCGATGCGGGATTTGTGTGTATCATTACTTATCCAAACTCAAAACGTATAAAGAACGGTTTTTAGGCGAACCCTTTGCCCACGTCTGGTTTCAATTTCATAATGAAGTGAATGCCAGTCTTCAAAAGCCACCTTATCCTGAATCGGAATTCCAGAAAGATCAAGAATATATGCGAGCTGCGTTAAAAAAATAAAGAAGCATGGGATCTTTTGTGACTCGTCTCGGGAATCAAGTATGCGGAACAACCAGCATGGGTTCCATTCAAGATCTTTTCAAGAAATGTCAAGACGCACCCCTGACCGTTGTATTAGGTAATTTAGGAAGGCATCCTTCCCTCTTATCCTATCATTTGGAAACCCTTTTTGTTCGACATCATAAAACGGTCCATATTCTTCTCGACGATTCCAACGATTGGTTCGTCAGCGGGTTAGATCCGTCTTACGAATGCGACGGCACGCATTGCGATCTTCTCATCTGGATCGAACCGAATTTTGGAGACTCGGTGGTCAAACCAGCCTATGCCGATCGTCTCATTGTTTTCACGAGCCATCTTCATCTCAACTTATCTAATTGTCAGTTACTGAATTATCATTTAGGCGATCCCTACGACCTTCCTTCCAGTACCATGAAACCGTGGATCGAAGATGAGGCTGAAATATATCCACACAATGAAGTGCTGTACCCAAGGAAATATCAAACTGGGAGATGGTGGAAGCAAGTCGAGAATGAAATGGATGTTGTCTTTCATTTGAAACTGTGTCGGACAGCTCAAGAATGCTATCTCAGCATGTTAAACGCTCTCGAGATTGTTGGAAAGTATCGTCCCAAAACCTGGCGATTCCTTCTTTCCGAATATATGAAAAAGTCATTGGCTTTAAATCTTCGGATGGGATTAAAGAAATGGGATGAATATCAGTCCCAATCCATTCCATCGGTTCGAGTCCGATCCTTACATCCGTCATCGGCTAATTTACTCAAACCCATCTATGGTCTCGATTCCTTTTTCCAGTCTCAATTAGTTTCCTCACTCTGGTTTTCTTCCTCAGGTTCGATTGATTCTGTTTCCTCCTCCTCTTCCTCCTCAGAAGTTTCCCAAGGTCCCAATAATTCATACATGAGTAAATCATCTAAATCAGCCTCATCGTCTGAAAACCTGATGCGGTTTTCATAATCGTAAATTACATCATATAAAAAAGAACGTCGCAAAGGGAGAAACATAGAAATTAATTTCTGCAGGACATCTTCAAACGGTTCTCGGCAGACAGGACACGTCAATGCTTTTTCTCTCCAAATGTCAATACATTTCGTGTGGAACTGATGTTGACACGTTAAAGTAGAAATGGTTTCTACATCTTCGGCAATGAGTTCGTCTAAGCAAATTGGACAACATTCGGCCATTTTGTTTCTACTGTTTCTTCTTCTTATTATAAATATTTTTTTTTGATTCAAAAACCTATTAAAAAAATTATAAATAAGTAAGAGTTCTTCATTATACCAAAAATAAAAGAAGCATCATGTCTCCCTCAAAAACTAGTAAATTAGTCTACTCTATTTATGAAAATCAATATGAAACTTGGTGTTTACAAATGCATAAAGATCTAAATCATACCGAAACACTTCAAGAATATCACCAATATCTTATCGATCAAAAACAACGTTCCGCGAAATATATTTCAAATGCTTTAAATGCTATTCGATGAAAATGGTTCTTACCTTCTGCAGATGAGGTGGTGGTCAAGAAACCTCGTCGTCGAAAACACCAACTTTTTACAGCAGAGCAGATGAATCAAATCCGTAATCACTGTCTCTCCAATTATGAAACAGATGAACTGTCGCTGATAGTCTTATTACTTTTAGAAACGGAATTGAGGATGATTCACATCTTGGGCTATCTAAACGATGATCCAGAGAAACGAAAAGCGTTTGCGTCTAAATCTTTAGAAGTCTATAAGGATCCAAATCAGATAAAGTTATTCCAGTTTCTTTTCAATGCTCCTCCATCCAAACTATTTGGAAAAAATCATTACCAGTATTTATTTAATCTAAAGCGACGATTGAAGAAACAGTATAACATCAAAGGGGCTTCCTTCGAAATGCTGAAGCGGTCTCGATATCTCGTGAAAGCAAAGGCGAAAACGAATGAATCAGAACCCAGTGAGTGAAACTTATATATCGACTTATATATCGTTATCAACATCTCCAAAAAAAAGAAAGTAAAACCGACCGACTGGTGGAAAATATTTCTCAAAAAAATCTAATGTGGTATTTAAAAAAAAAAAAAAAAAAAAAAAAAAAAAAAAAAAAAAAAATTTGTTAATTTTTATCATGTCTTAGACATGATAAAAATTAACTCTACCCTCCTTTTTGTTTGGAATGATGTCAACATGTTGTCTAGACATGTTTCTAAATATAAATTTCCAAGAAAAGCATGATTCATTCTTAGAAATCTATTTTTAGAAAAGGTGACATCATTCAAAATAAAAAAGAAGGTACAGTTAATTTTTATCATGTCTAAAAGACATGATAAAAATTAACAAAAAGATTTTTTTTTTTTTTTTTTTTTTTTTTTTTTTTACTATCAGATTTTTTGAGAAATATTTTTCAACAGTCGGTCGGTTTTACTTTTCCATTTGGAAATAGATCTGTTGATATAACGATGTATAGGAGATGGATCTGTTGATAACGAAATATTATACACCAGTCATCAGTCTTACTTTTCCATTTTTGTTTACTGTTTTTATTTTTATTTTAAGAATCATCTAATTCCTTCTACTTCGTCTTTGTCGTCTCATTTCTCTCCAAAATGCATTCGGTCGACCAAAATAAGGATTGACTTCCCGTTCTTCATCATCTGAGGTAGGTGAACTTTGTCTAGGTGTATCCATATAAGCATAATCTCCCACTAAATCTTCTCTTCTCTGTCTTCTGGGTCTCATTTGACTGGTACTAGGCCCTGAAAAAATGAGACCATGGCCTCCCAGATCGACTAATTCTTCTTCGGATCTTCGTCTTCGTCGTTGCCTTGGCGGTTCTTCCACCTCTGGTTCTTCCTCCTCTTCCTCTTCATCCGAATCTATTCTTAAATGTTCCATTTGCAATGTTCCGCTGGTAAAATACAGCATATCATCCTGGCTGATACGAGTCCGACAGGTCGGGCATTTCTTTTTACCATACTCTCGAATCCATTTCTTTATACATTTAATATGAAAGGAATGCTCACAATCGAGATTGTAGACTTTATGGCGTTTCGTTTCTTTGAAGGCCTTCAAGCAAATTCCACAGATTTCTTCCTCTGCGTCTGCCATTTTTTCCAATGATTTACTTGATTATGACATATCCATCTCTTCGCCATCTTCGTTTCTTCTTCTTCCTCCTCCTCCTCCTTGACATATTTCTTGACGAGAGGGAACTTGAGATTCCTTCGTCGCTACATTGAGTAACATTCTCAATTCTTTTTCCATATACCCGTCGGAACATAAGAACAGTTTCACCATTTCCATCGTCCAGAAAATTTCTTCGTCGGATTTTTCAAATTCGCGTATTTTCAAGGCCACTTTCTGTACAAGACGGTAAAATTTCTTACCCGTCGCGATCGAACCTTTCACTAATCCTTTACCTTTGAGCTTTGAAATAATAAACCCGGTCCCGAAAAGATATCCGAGGTACTCATCAATTTGGGTGGGTTTTTTCGTCATCTCTTCGTCTTCTTTCGGAACAAACAGGACGTAGGGGAAATTTTGTTTGAACGCAAACTGCTTTATTCGATCATCCGCTTTTCCTAGGAACACTTTCGCTAAAAAGGTTTCGATTCGACTCATTTTTTCAATAAATTCTAGTGATAAGGCATCGCACGTGCCGCCTTGTTGAATCTCTCGAAGGAGGTAGTAGAATTCTGTATTCCGATGGTACGTAATTTGAGAAGTGACCAGTTTTCGCAATTGCTGGGTCAAGAACGATTCTTTGAAGAAGAAGGGGCGACGACAAATGCGAACTCCAAACTCAAACACGAAATTCGCCACCACGTTGAGTTCGTTCCGGCATAAATTGCAATAAATCATGACGTGCACAAGATCAAATAGGGTCGTGTAAGGAGAATAACGAGCCCGAATTTGATTCGAGGCTTTCATTTCCAAACATAATTGATAAGCGGGATCCTTTTCAACATCCTTGGAAGTAGGAGGTAGAAGGAACGAAGCATCGTCGCCGTCACATATTTTTACGTAGGGAGCTAGGACTTTGTGATAATAACTTAAGAAATTGAAAGGTTGGTCCTCGTCTTGATGGACATTTTCCATGAGCGATTTCATGTTGGTGAAAAGAGCGTGCAGAGCCGCTTTATCGACTTGGGAGTGATTCTCTTCATTGGCGATTTTTTCAATATGCTGGGCGTATTCGTCCATGTATTCGATCATGAACCGTTCGAGCGATTCATACGATTCAAAAGGTTCGGCCTGGGATCGAAAAGGGGCATTCACGCATTGTAATAATCGAATCCCGTTTAATAAAATACGTAACGTGACGGAAACATTACGGATCAGTAAAATACCAGGAATCCCTATGAGAGGAAATGTGCAGGGTACGTTCAAATCTCCCGTCCAATTCGCATATTCTCGAGCTAGACGAGCCGATAAGAACGGATCACTGTCATCAGGAAAGGATGCTTGTAAAATGAAAGCATACGCATCTTGAATTTGATCACATTCCTTGCACTGCAATTGACCATTGACACCTGCTACGATTTTATCGGGACCGTGACACGTTGAAATGAAATCAAGGAACATGGTAACCAAGATCCTACTTGTATTATTCTTATTCTTATCATGCCGTATACACCTATTGAAATAAGACGGGAAATTCGTCGTTCGTATTATGAACGAGGGCAAACGGTTCGTCAAATTGCTCGACACTTGAATGTCGCTCCTTCCACAGTTCAATATTGGATCTCCCGCTCCTCGGAAAATGAGGAGAACTATCAAACCAAACACAAATCCGGCCGACCTCGAGCCACGACCCAAGAAATGGATCAACGTATTTTTGAAATGTCGACGGGTGATCCTTTTTTACCCGCGACGGATATTGGTCGTCGATTACAAGTGCCTTGCACCGCTCAAACGGTTCGTCGAAGATTAAAAGAAAAAGGATTAGTGTCGCGCATCCCCGTCCGAAAAGATTATTTGCGGGAGATTCATCGTCAACGACGCTACGACTTTGCTTCTCAACGTGCGGAATGGACGGTTGACGATTGGTCCCGGATTATATTTTCCGATGAGAAAGTATTCAGTTCGATCGGGTACGGTCCTATTCGCGTATGGCGGCCTCGACAGGTCCTGCGTTATCAAGACGAACGTTATTTTTCTTCTGCGTTAGAAGGCCGTCAACGTTCCGGTCGTTTTAATCTCAGTGTCTGGATGTGCATGAGCGGAAAATTTCCCAACCAAATCCGTCGAATCGGGATCCAGCATTTAAATGCCGACTATTACCTCTCTAATATTTTAGAGCCGGTGCTTCTCGATCATAGTCAACCTCCCGATGTTTCTTTAAACCCTTTGATCACCGAACACCGTCTCTTGTTCATGCACGATCTCTCTCCGATCCATACGAGTTTACGCGTCACACAATGGATTCGAGAACATGAAATTCCTATGGTCGAAGACTGGCCTCCTAAAGGAGCTGATTTGAATCCCGTCGAAAATGTTTGGGCGGAATTAGAACGTCGATTAGCGAATCGGGTAGCTCGAAACCGATTGGAATTATGGGACTTGGTCCGCGATGCTTTTTATAGTTTGGAAGAAACTTATTTTGAAACATTAATCGCGTCCATGCCTCGACGAATTGCATCTGTCATAGAACATAGAGGAGGTTGGACAAAATACTAATCATCATCTATAAAAAAAAAAGACACTTCATTTGGTTCTTCAATGAATATATTTATTGACACCATATTTCACTATTTGTTGCAGGGCGATCATAGCCATAAATCGATGACAATATTTCGTTCCACAATACTCACATTTCTGTGGACGACGAGAAGGTTTATAGCTTACTGTCCATACAGATTCAACACGGAGCAATTGATAAATTTTTTTTCGACAATGTTCATTCGCGACATACAGTCTTTGAATATGAAGTTTTCGCAGATCCTCATTCAATTGCTGAATCCATTTGGTATGCGGTCGATACGTTTTCATGTCTCTAGAGGCAAACCGGACACTGTTTGTCAGAGTGTATCCATCAGACGTGATGGCCAGCACACCTATGACACTCGGATGAATTTCAGTTCGATATTTCTTTTTTTTAGTAGAAGAAGTAGAATGAGATGAGGAGGGAAGATCTTCTTCGATTGTAGAACGCATGTGTGGTGGAGAGGATTGGTCCATTATTTCTGAATAATGAGAGGAAGAAGACGAAATGGGCGATAACGGTGGATTGAAATTCAGAGAAGGAGTATCACGAATTGGATTAGGTTTCTTCTTTTTGATCCTACGGCGGACAGGTGGAGGAGAAGGAGTTGGCGATATATCAGACCACGACGTGATATACTCATTCTCCGAAGAAACACATTCATATAAAGGCGAAGAAGGTTGCAAGTCCAAACAGGGTTCATTATCGTCTTCACACGTCATGATTAAGTCTCCCGTAGCCATCTGTTCTCGACCTATCTGCTCAAGAAAATGAGCCGCGATTCCTTCTGCAATCGTTTATATAGAGAAAGAGTGAGAGGGGGGAATGAAAGTAGGTAAGAGTAAAAAAGATAAGTCGTTGGGAAAAATATTTCTCTCAGAAAATTTTTCAACCTTTAAAAAAAAAAAAAAAAAAAAAAAAAAAAAAAAAAAAAAAAACCTTTTTGTTAATTTTTATCATGTCTTTAGACATGATAAAAATTAACTATACCCTCTTTTTCAAATGATGTTGATAACCTGTTGTCTCGATATGCTTCTAAAAATAGAACATGACTCATTTCTTTCTTGGAAATTTATTTTTAGAAACATATTCGAAAGGATGAGACATCGTTCTCAGACAAAAAGAAGAGAGAGTTAATTTTTATCATGTCTTAAGACATGATAAAAATTAACCAAAAGTGGGTTTTTTTTTTTTTTTTTTTTTTTTTTTTTTTTTTTTTTTCAAGGTTTAGAAATTTTTTTCTTGGCTCTCAGAAATTTTTCCCAGCCAACTCGATGGACAAAACCATCCAATTTTTTAAGAACGGACTATCGCTCATCTATTTAAGCATTCCGAGTTTCGCTTTAGTTCAATCCGTGTTTCCTTTTAGAATGAGTGTGTGCTCTCCAACATGGTTCTACCCTCTCTTCTCAAGAACCCCGTCCAGTGAAGAATTTAAGGATATCTCCTACCTATCTATCAAAGAAGCGACGCGTAAATTAATAGAGTTGAATTCAATATGAGTTTTTCTAACAGTTTTCATCAATGGATATTCACAAAATTAATAATAAACGCGGAACCACCCGTTTTTTATGAACACAGATTAACGAAAAGAAATGCTTTACATTTCGCTATTTTGTTCTCAATGGATGATATCGTTCGGCAACTGATTCTTCTTGGATGCGACATGAACAAACATGATATTTTTGGTTTTACCCCTTTACACTATGCCTGTCAATTACGATGCAAACGCATCGTGGATATGCTGTTGCTTGCTGGTGCAAATGTCCGGTGTTGCGATCCCAAAACCGTTTTAGAACGCTGGCGAAAAAATGGAAAATTGGAAGAGGAAAATATGCGGTTACTCAATTATGCTGTTGAACCACGTATTCTTAGCCTGGAAAATTTATGTTACATAACTATTAGAAAACATATGAGGCATGTCAAAAGGAATGCTCATTATCTCGGATTACCTGACTTAATGGTAAGACGACTCACCCTCGAAGAATGGTAATAATATTCTTTAAAATAAGATCCCTTAACCACCCCGCATTTCCCACTTGAAGAATCCATCCTATCTATTCTTTTTTTAAATGTCTCGGGATGTCATCCGACGCATTCTCTCCGCCAAAAAAAAAACGAGTTCCTCCCACCTACCCAAAAAGAAGAAGAAGAAGAAATTTCCCATGAGTCTTTTCGAGAACCCTCCCCCCTCTCTCTTCCTATATATAAAAGAAACCGAGAGAAAAGTTGTCTTTTCTTTTTTTTTTCCATCTCATCCTCAGGAGAGAGAGAGAGAGAAAACCAAATGCCATGGAGTGGTTACGGCGAGAGTCTTTTTCCCTCGCGATTCGTTTCCGTTTCGCCAAGACAATTCCCCTCACGTTTTACTTGGGGTCGGGCGCGCTCTATTTTCGAGGATCGGAACTCGTGACTTGCCTTTCCCAGCAAGGGATTTGGATGAGTCCGAAAAGTCAACGGACTATTTAGCAATGGATCTCTCGAGCCCCTTTTCGCCCTTACCGATCCTTAACGACGGATCTCTGGATCGATACGTCGGACCGCCCCAGCCGGATTCTCCGCTATACTCCTTTTATCACCTTCGATTCCCTGGAAAGACTGCTCAACGATTTGGGTCCAGACGCTCTCCTCTTTTCGACCTGGCTTTAGAGTGTGATGAGAGAACCTCTTCAAATCCAAGAAGATTCTCAGACCGGGGAAACTTATTTTAGTCCCGTGGAGAACAAGGTGATGGACTTTCAGTTTCAAAATTTATCGGAACTGTTTCAATGTGCTTTATGTTTTTATTCTTCTTAAAGAGGAGTGGGGGGGAAAGAAAACCTAAAAATTGTAGAATAATCACAAAAAATAATTTTGTTTTTCTTTAAAAAAAGTATTGAGATAGTCCAATCTTGTGGAGGAGGTGGAAAATTCAAAATTATTATCTAAAACAGATATGGCGGTCAGTCCATTTCGATCCACAGAGGAGGATATGTGTGAGATTCTCTGATCCATAGAGGGTTTCAGGGAAAAAAACTGCGAAAGTTTCCCCCCTATCTCCAAAAAATGGGTATCCAGGTTGAATGCAGAGTACAGACTGATGGGAAGCCGAAACACAAGTTCCTTAAATAGAAAAAAATGAGAGCTCCTTCTAGAAACAATTTTAGATGTCTTGTTTGGATGAGTGAGTCGACTGGGAAAAATTTCTCAGCGCTGTGGAAAAAAAAATTTTGAGTTAAAAAAAAAAAAAAAAAAAAAAAAAAAAACTTTTGGTTAATTTTTATCATGTCTTATAGACATGATAAAAATTAACTCTCTCTTCTTTTTGTCTGGGAATGATGTCTCACCGTTTCGAAAAATAGAACATATCCCTTTCTTGAAATTCTATTATTTTAGAAAGGATGATGAGTGATGGTCTATTTTTCGAAACGGTGAGACATCATTCCCTGACAAAAAGAAGAGAGAGTTAATTTTTATCATGTCTATAAGACATGATAAAAATTAACAAAAAGTTTTTTTTTTTTTTCAGAAAAATTTTTTCTCTGAGCTTTGCCAATTTTTTTCCCAGCCAGCTCCATCCATAAAACAACACCTCTCAAAATCTTTTCTCACTTATCTATTTAAACCACTCGAATTTTTTTGCTTCCAATGAGTCCACGCATCTTGGCCTTTCTTCCACTCTGCTCTGAGAAAGATAAGGTAGATTGTTTTCGGTGGACCGTTTTGTTGACGCTTCCGATTTATATAGAGAGTTATATATATAGATAGGGTCCCTCCTAACTCCCTCTATTATGACTATTAGTCTTTTCTTCTTTTTTTTCCCAAGAAATATACAAAGAATGATCCACAGTTTTTTTTTCCGTTAATGAAAAACAAATATGCTTCTACCTTCCGACTTCTTTTTTAGTACCTCTTTAGGTGTCTCCTCCTTCTGGATCTTTTCCTTCTCCTCTCTTCCTCGCGAGCAGGGAATTGGAAATGCTGTTCAGGATGCAACGCTCGTAAAGACTCCATTTTCTTCCTGGAGAGGGCGTCTACGGCAAACACCGTCTTGTCATGAAATTGGAGTTGGTAGTAAAGAGGTCCGTGAATAATGTACACGGAGCGAGCTCGCAGTCGATAGGGAATCATACGATACCCGTCGGCTTCTGATTCCATTTCCGATCCATAATGACGGATAGAAGCTTCTCCGGTTTGAAGAATATGAACCCACTCGGGTGAAACGTAAAACAGTTTTAAAAAAGTTCCAGCATCGACGGCGATCACATTTTCCCATCGCAGATAAGCGTGTAAGCGAAAGGTTCCTGCCTCCATCATCGATTGGAAAGCAAAGTGCTTGAAAACTTCGATGGACGAAAAATAATGCAGTATTTTTCCATCGTAACAGGATAAATAGCACATGGTTTCTTGGACGATTTGTTCCATACGCTCCGGGTCCCGAAACCATTCTTCGAAACGGGAGAGAGGTTCCCATTGATCAGCTACATCGAGATGACAGACGGGCGTGATTTCCACCAGGGTAGGTAGAACTGCAACGGCATCGGTCGACATTTTAGTTTTGCTCGGTTGAGAAGGAAGAACGAGAATGAACCCTGTAGGCAGAAAAACTCGGATATATATAAATACTAGAGGAAAAAAGGCGGGGGGAAGGGAAGTTCTTCCTTCCTCCCAAAGAATAAGAAAAGTGGGTGGAAAGAAAAAAATCATTTCACTCTCAGGAAAAAAAAAGAATTTTTTTTCTTGTCAACATGTTGTCTAGACATGTTTCTAAAAATAGATTTCCAACAAAGGCTCATTCTTTTCTTAGAAATCTATTTTTAGAAAAGAATTGACATATCCTTCACAACAAATTTCTTTTTTTTCCCCTCCCTCCAGCAGCCAACTGGATGGGCAAGCGTTTCGGGTCAGATCAGTCCGTGCTGACATTATTTTTTTTAAATACAATGGAATTAGTATAGGAATGTACTAGAAACTGACCCAAGGTTGAAAAGAAAATATCAAAATCAATACTCACTTCTTGACGATTTCTTTTTTCCAAAAACCTGTTGAAGAATTCTTGATGGGTTATCCAATCTCTAGACCTGTCTGAAGGGAATCCAATCTAAGGTGAGCGCGCATTTACCTGACGCGAAACTCGGAATATCTGCATAAATAACAAAACGTCCATTCTTAAAAACTCATCGTCTAGTCCATTGAGTTGGTTGGATGGGGAGAAAAATTTTCTGAGCAATAAAAAAAAAAAAAAAAAACTTTTTGTTAATTTTTATCATGTCTTATAGACATGATAAAAATTAACTGTCCCCTCTTTTTGTCAAGGAAGGATGTCTCACCGTTTCGAAAACGAAACCAAAACTCATCCTTCTCATGGCAATTATTCCAAGAATGAGTCACGGTTTGTTTTTCGAAACGGTGAGACATCCTTCCCAGACAAAAAGAAGAGAGAGTTAATTTTTATCATGTCTAGAAGACATGAGAAAAATTAACAAAAAGTTTTTTTTTTTTTTTTTTTTATCACTCAGAAATTTTTTCCAAAGCTCTGAGATTTTTTCCCAGCCGACTCAATGATCCAAACAAGACAGATCCAAATTGTTTCTAGAAGGAACTCTCCCTTCTCTATTTAAACCACTCGTGTTTCCAACTTCAGTTCAGTCTGTGCTGTGAATTCGACATGGATACACACTTCTCCCTCTTGGAAAGAATTTCTGTGAAGGTATGCGAACATTTTTCTCAGCTCTTAGAAAATTTTACCAGCTGACTCGATCGACGACAGACATCTCGAACATTCTGTTATCTGCGGAAGCCGTTTCATTTTCGTGCAGTCCGTGCTGTGGACTCACCTGAATATCCATTGCTCCCTCCCCTTCTGGAAAGGGTCGTAGCTTTTTTAGATCCTCGTCGCTCTTTTTACGTTTCGTTGCATATCTAGGACGAACTTTTTTACCTTATTCCTTTCAAACTCTAATATTGAGGTTGGAGAGCCGTCATGGAAAATCAGCCATGATCCTGACGAATCTAAACCGACTCCTTGAAAACAGAGCTATGTCATGTTTTTTTTTGATGACAGATTTCCAAGCTCCGAGTAATGAGAAATTTAGAAATTTTGCAGTGTTAACGGAAAGGAGGAGACAGAAACCTGGAGAATGGAAATGAAGCTGAGAAAAAATGCTAAAAGCTCAGGAAAAAGAAAGGCTCTTTCCAGGAGGGAGGAGAAGCGCAATTCTAGGTTGAGTGCACAGCACACACGGATCTGAAGTTGGAAACGCGAGGGGTTTAAATAGAGAAGCGAGAGTTTCTTCTAGAAACAATTTTGGATGTCTTGTTGTTTGGATCATCGAGTCGACTGGAAAAAAAATTCTCAGAGCTCTGAAAAATATTTTCTAAGTGATGGAAAAAAAAAAACTTTTGGTTAATTTTTATCATGTCTTCTAGACATGATAAAAATTAACTGTCCCTCCTTTTTGTCTAGGAAGGTTGTCTCACCGTTTCTAAAATTAGATCATGACTCATTCTTGGAATAATTGCCTTGAAAAAGGGTGAGTGATGGTCTATTTTTAGAAAAGGTGAGACATCCTTCCCAGACAAAAAAGAAGAGAGAGTTAATTTTTATCATGTCTAGAAGACATGATAAAAATTAACCAAAAGTTTTTTTTTTTTTTTCAATCTCATCTAGAGAATTTTTTCTAGCCGACTCGATCGACAAGACATGACATGACCATTGTTTCTTTTTTTTAATAATGGACTTTCACCTATCCCTTTCAACCCTCCGAATTTGGCTTTGGATCCGTGTCCTTGCTTCCACATTCAGAGCTCTTTTCTTCAACATTTCGTTGCAGGGGAAGAATCAATTCTCTCACGACGTTTAGATATTCTTTCAGAATGCTAGAAAACTCATTCAAAGAAGAAGTATCTAAGGGTGGAGTTGCCGGTTGAGGAAAATTCACGAGTCTTGGAATCGGATTATGCGAATCCGTCTGTATGCCAAACTGTAAAGGTGAACCACCCGCTTTAGGAGAGCATATAATAGTAAGATCCATCTTTTTCCAATTTTTGATTTGAATATACTTGTTTCTTCTTACTCGGAACATTTTCCTTTTTCTTCCTCCTCATCCAGGAACTGAATTCCATGTGGAACGGAAGCATTTGTAATAAACTGTTGTTTCTTGGTTCCACGCGCCTGACATTTTCCCGTGACCATCGGCCGTCGATTTTTCGACATGCGATAGTGGACGTCGACCGTATCGGTCTTGGTTCGACATTTCACACACCAAATGGAATACGAAACAGGTTCCGCGTCAGAATGCTCCATTGCAGTAACACACTCTTTATTATTTTCTTCTCTTTTGAAAGAGAGAGAGAGAGAGATCTTAACCAGAAGTGTAGATATAAAATTTAGGATACGTTTCAGATCCGTCGGCTCTTTTCGCATACCCCACTTCTTCACAGAGGTATTCCGTTTGCTGATCCGCTCTTCGAGGATAAAACTCGTTTCCCCAAGCATCGCGAGCATAACGAATTCGATCGCCGGCCGTTAAACAATATTCGACTCCATCCGCCTTTTTAGGATACATTTCATGCCCCGATTCGTCTTTGGCATAAGGGAATAAAACAGACGTATAAAGCGAATACTCGTCCCCATTTTGAAATTTCGGGTAGTATTCTCGTCCAAAAGCCGTTCGGGCATACCGTCGAGGAGCTAAAATGTATTGGTTTCCGTTTAAATCTACCGCGTAATACTCATGACCGTTTTTGTCTCGAGCCAAGATAGGATTTCCTTCAGGATCCGTAACGTATAATTCATAGTGAGGATGTTGGGGGTCGGTCGGGTATCGTTCTTTTCCCGATGCGTCTACTCGATAAACCGACATGCTTAGTTCTCGTCGCCTGCTCCTTCCTTCCTCCCACTCGAGACCCGTTGAGATGAAGGTATGAGGTTGATATCTATAAAATGGGTTGATCCTTTCAAACTATTCCATTGTTTAAAGACGCGTGGGTTAGGAAAAAAAATATTAATAAAAGCAAATATCTGAACGGTTCAACACAACGGGTGAATGGAAAAAAGGAATAGTTCTCTCTATCCAGTCACAGGATGGTTTCTTCTTCTAGAACGGCTCACACTCAACTGAAGCGAAAGTCGGAACTCGAAATGTTTAAATAGATCATAGAGTCCATTCCAGAAAGAATTCGGAGATGTCTTGTCCAGCCAAGTTGACTGGGAAAAAAAATTTCTGAGTTAAAAAAAAAAACTTTTGGTTAATTTTTATCATGTCTTCTAGACATGATAAAAATTACTGTCCCCTATTTTTGTCTGGGAATATTGTCTCTCCGTTTCTAAAAATAGACCAGAACCCATTCTTGGAATTTTATTCTTTTTAGAAAGGATGAGTGATGGTCTATTTTTAGAAACGGTGAGACAACATTCCCAGACAAAAGGGGAAGGTAGTTAATTTTTATCATGTCTAAAGACATGATAAAAATTAACAAAAAGTTGTTTTTTTTTTTTTTTCAGAGTTACAGAAATTTTTTCCAGCCCACTCGATCGACAAGACGTCCCCATTTTTTATTTAAGAATGGATTCTTGTTTATTTGTGTAAGCATTCCGAGTTTCGTTTTAGATGAGTTGATGTTGTTGAAGAGGAAACATGGGTACCCTCATTTTTTTTTCCTATCTGATTTCTAAGATGAATTCAGTGAGTTCACCTTGACCTTTTCAAATTTTGTTTGTTGACTTTTAGCCTAGAGGTCGACGGATAAATCATTCTGATTTTATATATATTTTTTTTTGTGTCCCTCTCTCTCTCTCTAAGAAACCTATCTCGTTCCAAGTCTTCTCGAAGTGCTATTGGTTCGTTTCGAGACGAGGTCATTTCACATCCCCCCTCCTCAAAAAGTATATGTATATAAATTAAAGGTAGTGATTTTCTATACACACACTTCACCTTTTTGAGTGGTTTCACGATGAGCCTATCAAGTAGAGAACGTCTTAGGGAAAGAATGCGTGAACAGAAACGACGCTGGCGAAGCAATTCAGCTAATCGAGAGCGAGAACGAATACTTCAAAGGGAACGTTATGCTGTTCTTAAAAAAAACTCCCGACCGCGAAAGAAACATCTTCCTCCCAAGCAGTGGGAAAGCTATACGAATTTGCAGTATAAGGATATGTGGTCCGAAGAAGCCTATCAAAAATGTATTCGACAATGTAATAAAGAGCAATACAATTTCCTGATCTACGTTCTCGTCCGTTTGTACACCTATTACGCGTTACCTGAATCGAAACGTCCCCCTCCTCTGGATATTATTGTGCAAGGATCTGCCGGAACGGGTAAATCTTTCCTGATCCAAGCTTTATACCAAACTCTGATTCGAACGCCTCTTTTTAGCGAAGCGTGCTCGGTTCTCAAACTCGCACTTAGTGCTCAAGGAGCGGTTTACATTACGGGAGATACTTTGCATCATGCCCTGCGTCTTCAAATGAACGGGACTTTTGTTCGACCTCTGACCCAAGAGACTTTAGACTATTACAGACCCCTGTATGCTCCTTTACGGATGGTGATTTTGGATGACGTTTCCACGATCGGATCCAATTTATTTTCGCGCCTCGACCAGCAACTTCGACAATTGTGTCATGTGCCGGATAAGCCGTTTGGGAATGTGCATATGATTAAATTCGGAGATTTGCAGCAGCTCCAACCGATTCGCGACATGCCCATTTTTTATTCTGAAGGGTGGTGGACGCCTCAATCCACGCTCTACTATGAACTAGTCGAATGTATGCGATTCTCTCTGGATTACGAGGAGAGACTCGATCGTTTAACGAGAAATCACTTTTTAGAACCGGACGATGTGGCATTTTTCCAGTCCCGCGTTCGCAGTTTCGACGAAATTCCTCGCGAAGCTATTATTCTCTGTTTTTCGAGCAAGGATGCAGAGAAATATAATATGAAACGTCTCCAATCCCGAGGGACGTACTGTTCGTGTCTGGCTCGAGACGTGATTTATTCCGAGAGCGAAAAATTGCGGAAGAGGATGATGAAACGGAGTCAACATTTACATCGATCTCAGATGGCGAATCTCGAATCCGTCCTCCATTTACAAAGAGGAGCGCGATATCAATTGACTAAAACGCTCGATAGATCCAAAGGATGGATGAATGGAGCGATTGGAACACTACACCAAATAGACCAGGATGAAGACGGAGTTGTGACGCGAGTCTGGCTGCAATTTTCGAATAGTCTAGCTCCTATCGATCGCGTCTCCATTCGTATTGACACCTGTTCGACGAAAACACTCGCATTTTATAGCGAACAGTTTCCTTTGATGTTAGCCGAAGCGATTACGGCTCATAAAGCCCAAGGAGCCACCTTTCCGTCGATCGCAATTAACATGCACGGACCTTTTAATCGATTTCAACAATATGTCGCTTTTTCTCGAGTGACTCAACCCCAGGGATTGTATATTCTGGACCTGTTTCGTCCCCGCATGAAATTGGCGAGCAAGCAAAAATACGATTGCAAAACATGTCCCGGATTCCGTATGATATATCGGCTCGAGAAGAGAACCAAGATCCGTACGAGTTTCTCATGAACCTTCTTCAATGTGGGAATCGTCTTTCCTTCCATCTTTCCAATAGAAACATCTCCCAAGAAAAAGAAGTCGTCAAACTAGAAGAAAAACCTTCTTTCCATGTAAAACCTGTTATAAAATGTGAATCTTAAATCTTTTTTTAAAAATTCAATAAAAAGAAATATTCTCCATCAAAACCCCTCCATTCTTTCAAAGCTTCACAAAACGCTCAACAATGTCCACACAATGGGAAGAGAAAAATCGATCTCAACGGTCCACACAACATGTTGACTCCTCAAAATATGTCTCTCCCAAGTGACAGGATGCTTTTTCTTTAATGGCTGACACTCATCTAAAGCCAAACTGGGAATGCTTAAATAGATAATCGAGAGTTTATTCTTAAAAAAATGGCGCTGTCTTGTCAATGGAGAATCGAGTCGGCTGGGAAAAAATTTTGAGAGGCTGAAAAAAAATTTCTAAATCTGGAAAAAAAAAGAAAAAAAAAACTTTTGGTTAATTTTTATCATGTCTTCTAGACATGATAAAAATTAACTCTACCCTCCTTTTCTCTGGGAATGTTGTCTCTCCGTTTCTAAAAATAGACCAGAACCCATTCTTGGAATTTTATTCTTTTTAGAAAGGATGAGTGATGGTCTATTTTTAGAAACGGTGAGACAACATTCCCAGACAAAAGGGGAAGGTAGTTAATTTTTATCATGTCTAAAGACACGATAAAAATTAACAAAAAGTTTTTTTTATATATATAGAGTTAGAAAATTTTTTTTCCTGGCTCTCAAAATATTTTCCCAGCCGACTCGATTCTCCAATTGACGACATAGCGCCATTTTTTTTAAGAATGGACTCACGTTTATCTATTTAAACATTTCGAGTGTCACTTCAGATGAATGTTAGCCGTTTAGGAAGAAAAACGCAGATTCCCATTTTCTCATTTCCTTCAGAGAGAGAGAGACCTAGATTTTCGAGACTCGATGACTTTTCAAGCACTTTTTGTTTAAGCTATTCGACTTCATATTTGTCTGACGTTCAAGAGTATGATCTCTCGTGGATGGATCTCTTCCACCTCATTCTCTTTCCAGTCGATTTAGAAGGGGAAGGGGAGATTTTTTTTCCCTGATGGAGGATGTCTCCTGAATACCGTTCAAAGAGTCTATGGAGAAATTATATGGTCAGAATCACGGATTTCCAGGGCAATCTGCTTCTCAACTAAAAAAAAAGGATCTCTCTTTCCCAGTCTGTCTTCGATTGCCTCGTTAACTGTGAAACCCATCGCTTTTCCGATTTTATGGTTCTCCCAGTATAATCAGACAGTCGGTCACAAAAGTATTCGAACACCGGTACCCTATCAGAAAATGATAAGATGGCGTTTTTTTTCCCTCTTTCTCTCTGTGTGTCGTGTTATTTCATCCTAGGTTTTCTTCTCCCCCCATCTTGGAAAAAACTGGAAAAAATTGGTCACGATCTCTTTTTGAATGGGGAGATGCCATTTTGAGAAAAAGCTGACGACCCTATCTTGGAGAATGAACATGACCGCTCTACACACCCATTCACTCTCTCTCTCTCTCTCTCTCTCTCTTTGAATTGGGAAGCCATTTTGGGAAAAGCGGACCCTCTTCTTTTGATCTTGGAGAACTGGAAATGAACGCTCTACACGATCTCTCTTTGAATTCAGAAGGTATTTTGGGACCTTCTAATGTTGGAAAACTGAAATGGACGCTCTACGCTTTCTCTCTCTCTCTCTTTCTCTGAAATGGATAGTCATTTGAAAACTCCCTAACTTTGGAAAAAAACAGAAATGAACGCTCTACACTATCTCTCTTTGAAAATGGGGGGGTGTCATTTTGAGACCTCCCTCCCCTAAACTTGAAAAAAAAACTGAAATGAACGCTCTACACTTTCTCTCTTTGGACATGGGTAGCCCTTTGGGGACCCTCTCCTCTTGGTAGGAAAAAAAAACTGAAGTGAAGGCTCTACACAATCTCTCTTGGAATGGGATCCATATTTCGGGAAACGTGGATCACCTCATGCTGGAAAACTGAAGTGAACCACCAAGATTGGACTCTATATAATATTTTTTTTTAATTGACATCATGACCCTCCTCCAATTTGTTATTAAAAAAGTTTTTTTTTGTTTTGGTTTTTATCCCATTTCCGATGTGATTTCAGAAATGCAATTCCATAACAGTTCAATTTCATTCGAGGTTAAATGATCTAAACAGTCTTTTACCCACCCATCCGTATGATTATTTTCTTCTCCTTCCTGTTGCACCAAATTTTGTAAGTCCATATAATCATTCCATACGGGAAGGACTGGATCCTCACAAGGCTGTCTTGAAACACTTGGAGTCTCTTTGGGATGAGTGGAGGGATCTAGGATGTCTGGACCCGGCTGCGATTCTACCTCCATGATTTCTGGACCCGTTGGAACTTGTTTACCCGGCTGAAACTCTACCTCTACGATTTCTGGACCCGTTGGAACTTGTTTACCCGGCTGAAATTCTACCTCCATGATTTCTGGACCCGTTGGAACTTGTGAACCCGGCTGTGATTCTGCCTCCAAGATTTCTGGACCTGTTGGAACTTGTGGACCCGGCTGACATTCTACCTCTACGATGTCGGGACTTTTTGAAGCTTGTGGACCCGTCTGACATTCTACCTCTACGATGTCGGGACAGGTTGGAGGAGAAGAAGAAGAAGAAGAACAGGATACTGGAAGAGGTTCTGTCTGTGAGGAGTCCGAAAGAGGTTGCCTGTTTGAACAAGTCGGGGAAGAAGAAGAAGAAGAAGAAGAAGAAGAAGCTTCTGGATTCTGAAGCGGATCTAGCACGCCAGGTAGGTTCCAGTAAGTCGACCGTTTTTTAAGAGGTAATTTTTTTTCTTCCTCCTCATCTTCAATTGTGATGACTTCAATTTCATTCCGTTGCCGGGTCGATTTTGTTTCGGGAAATAACGGTTTGGTCCAGCTCCTCTTATCATCTAAGGAAGGGATGGGTAAAGGTGGCGGAGGGTTTTCTTCTTCTTTTTCTTGAAACATCATCGGCGATTGGAAAGAAATCTCCTCTTTCAATTGTTTCCAAAGCGAGTACGAGCACCGATCGACGAGAAAGTGACTCTTCTGGGTTGTGACGTTGAGATATTGCGTTTTCGGGGGAACGACATAGTTTTGAAAAGGTCTTAGAATATATTTCTTATATTTCATCCTGTCGCTGACTTTAAAACTTCTTTCCTTCAGATTGGGGGACGATGATTCGTAATAGGCGAGAGGGGCGGCTGTGGTCTGAACAATATGAACTTCGTCCTCAGCCGTCGTTCTCACTCCAAACGTAAAATATCGTTTCGTGAGAAAAATATTCTTCCACTGAAAACTCGTGCGCGGATCCGTATATCGCCGGTCTGTTTGAATGGGCCGTCTCAAAGCTCGATCCATCCGATTCCAAGAGAAGGGAGATTCCTCTTTCGTTTGTTGCGATTCGAATAAATTTCTGTATATATTCTGAACGAGCAGGTTGGAGGATTCGACATCTTGGTTGAAAGAAACGATCGCTTGATGAGGTGGTAAATGCGGAATAAATGTCGCACAATGACACGCCAAAAAAATTTTCAAGTTGGAGATTTGCTTTAGCGTCTTCAAATCCTCCCCGTTCGAAATCCGTTGAGTTGGAAAAACGTCTAATAGCGACATGGCTCCCAATGGAAAAGAAATGATCTCGCCCAGTACTCTCGCCTTTTTATATATCTATATAGACACACATAGAGGCTCTATGACGTCCGTTTTATTTGTTTTTTGTTTCTCTCTCTCTCTTCTTTCCAAGAAATCTTATCTCCATGACCTCTTTTTCTTTTCTCAAAAAGATGAATGTGTGTAGGAATGAGGAAGTGAAAGTAATAATTTAATAAACAAAAAATTATCCAACCATGACCTTCTTTTTTTTTCAAAGTCAACCTTTCCAATCCAAGGACGTCCAGAGATAGAGGAAGCAGGGAGAGAGGAGGAGGAGGGAAGGGAAGGTCACACTCTCTTTCTCTCTATAAATAAAAGGGGAGAGCCCCAAAGTCGTATTTTTGTCCAAGTGGATCATGAGGAGGCATCCCCAGCTCACTACGTGTATTCCTTTCAAATATAAATATGTTGATCTTTCCTTTTATATCATCCAAGGAGTCGTTTACCTGAAAGCCTCCGATTTTTCAAAATGTGCGGGTTATTATACCGTGGGGAGTTATCAAAAGATGCGGGACGAATTTTTGTCCGACGAAAACGTGTTGATGGCTCGTGACATTCCACCTTTGGATGCACAAATTTTGTTAATGAAACGAGCCAAATATTTTTACACGTCCCACTTTCTAACCGTCTCGCAAATGAATAGGATTATAGATCGTCTTGAGAAGACAAAAGGGATTCTCGTTCATTTTAGTGAAAGGTTGCATAAATGTTTGCACGAACCTCTCTCGATCGAGAAGACTGGGAAGAATACCTATTATATTCTTCTCGAGGACTCTCCTCGTTCGTCTCATCATAGAGAGGCCACGACTTTTGAAAAAATCCTCGAGCAAGAAAAAATAGAATGGTGGAACAACTACCCCATCCCTCACCCCGAGCATCAAGAGGAGCCTGTTCAGAAGAAAAAGAAAAAACTTTTCCAAAAGCCTATCCTCATCCTCCTCGATAATGATGGGGATGAGGAGAAGCCTGTTCAGATTCCTCTCCGTTTGTCAAAACCCGTCGAGGATGAAAAACCTTCCCTTCCTCAAAACCCCTTGAGGAAGAGAGACCCCTCGAGAAGGAGAAATCTCTCCAATTGTCAAACCTCCTCGAAGATGAAAAACCTCTCCATTTATCAAGACCCCTCGAGAAGGAGGGACCTCTTCCTTTATCAAACCCCCTCGAAGATGAAAAACATCTCCATTTATCAAGATCCCTCGAAAATGAGGGACCTCTCGATTTGTCAAAACCCCTCGAGGATAAGGGAACCGAAAATCCTCTCCCTTTCTCAAGACTTCTCGAGGAGGAGGAGGAGGAGGAGAGACCGCTCCATGTGTCAAGACAGGACCCCCCTCTATGTCTTGAGGATCCGAGGGAAACGATTCCTATTGAAAAACCATCTATCGACGATCCCCAGAAAAGGTCTTCGGAGGAGATTAGACTTCCATGTAGAAAACGAATCTGCCACAATCATCATCATCATCATAATAATAATAATAATATACCCCTTCTCAACAACAGAATCCTACAACATTTGCAGATAAATGCATTCAAACCAATCCCTTTATAGTAACCCTTTTGATTGGAGAACCCGTGCATTAGCCTCGAAAAATAAAATGAGATTCTAGACTGTTTCTATGACCAGAATGTTAAGCCAATAGATAGGTCTAGCTCAGAATTTTTCTTTTAAAAGAAAATAAATAAATAATTCAAAGACTATTCGTAAATATAAATGGTAAAGTCTTGAGTCGGCAGGAAAAAAATTTTCAGAGCTGAGAAAAATTCTACAACTCAAAAAAAAAAAAAAAAAAAAAAAAAAAAAAAAAAAAAAACTTTTTGTTAATTTTTATCATGTCTTAGACATGATAAAAATTAACGACCCTCTTCCCTTTTCGTCTGGGAATGTTGTCTCACTCTTTTGAAAAACAAATCGTGATTCATTCATGGAATGATTGCCATTAGAGAAAGGATGAGTCATGGTCTATTTTTAGAAAGGGTGAGACATCCTTCCCAGACAAAAAGGGAGGGTCATTAATTTTTATCATGTCTAAGACATATTAAAAATTAACCAAAAGTTTTTTTTTTTTTTTTTTTCATTAGAGAATTTTTATCTCACCTCTGAGAAATTTTTTTTCTCCCAGCCGATTCGAGACCTTACCATTTGTTTTTAAGAATGATTTCTCCCTGATCTAGTATTTCAAAATTCCAAGTTTCGCTTCAGAACCATCTGTGCTGTTGAAGAAGTAACGTGATATATGTATTTTTTTTAATGAGTTCTGTCAAGATTGAATTGTGCAGGATCGACCTTGCGAATTTCTTCTCTGTGTCTTTAAATAATAATGATACCGAACCGCTTTTTGTAGAGCGCAATGGAAAAAACCTTTTGTATGGTTAGGACAATTCATGTGTTCAATCCCATTGTATTTGAGAATCTCTTGCGTCGATCCCGAAATGCAATAAATGGATCTTTGCTACCATTTCTCTAAAAACCGCCGTTTCATTTCTCCTCGCACCCAAATCATGGAAAAGGGTTCCGTCAACATCGTTAACACCCATGGAAAATAACTGTACGGAATTTCTCCTTCGTACCACGACAAGCCGTGATAATAATCACTCGCCCACACAGCGGTTCGTTTTTCTTTCTCGGTGAGCATTTGCCATGGAAACGGGGGTTTAAAAACAAATACCCCTCGAGAAGTACCGTCCAATGTGACGTAAGCCAATTCTTTCACAATAAAGGCTCCTTGAGAATCGTAGAAACCTTCAAAGTCGAGCACGAGTTCCATGTTTTTTATTTCTTTTTCTTTCCAAGGTGACCTTTATTATTATTATGATGATGGATGTGTATTGAGATACGCACGATATTATTCAAAAAACAAATATATATACGAATGTGACCTTTCCCAGAATTCATACGACCTGTCACGTGCAACCTTGTCTCTCTATATATAAAAGAGGAGACGGCGAGAGAACGCTATCCATTTTTTCCTTCAGGACACACAGCGAGAGAGAGAGAGAATTTTGTTTTCTTTTTTTCCTCAATTGAAGAAGATGGACATTTTGAGTGCCAAACCTCTCAAAGATTCCTACATTGTTCTGGACATGGAATACTTTCACTGTTATGATCCAAAGACGGGAGATATATGTTTCATCTTGAAAGAACTGGGCTACATCACTTGCGATTTAACCTTATGCGGATCCATGGTTTTTCTCCCTCCTGTCCATTACGATGACTTATCGTCCCGCAATCAAGCTGTGGTCAACCAGACTACAAATAACCGACACGGCCTGCAATGGATCGAGGGTCGTCTTTCCTACGAGCATCTTCCTACGATCCTGAAAATACTGACCGAAAATGTGGAGGTGATCTACGTCAATGGATACGATAAAGCCGAATTTTTCAGCAAGCTCTGCCAGCGATCCGTTTACGAGTTTTATATCCCAGGGAAAACCGAGTGGCGGAACAAGTCGAAATGCACGCGACACCAATATTTTCAAAAGATGATTCATTGTGCCGAGAATAAGGTGAGAAATTTTCGATACCATTTGATGGAGGGTAGTTACGTTTTCCGGAAATTACATTGTTACCCCTTCGAGAGCAAAGCTGTCGAAGAGGAGGCGGAAGAATCTCCCCAGGAGAACTCGTGCGACGATGAGGAGGAGGAGGAGGATGAACTTTCCAATAATAATAATAAATGTCTAAGTTGGGATGCTTTAGAGACCCAAGAATATTGGTCTCAACCCTTATCTCACCTAGACCTGAAAGAGGATCCTCAAGTGTACTCTTTGTGGTCCTCTTCTAAAATTTGGTCTTGGAGAGAACCCTTGAATGTTTATGAATGAAATGGTATGTAAATCCCTAGAGAAAAAAAAATAGAAAAAAAAGTTCCTTTTTTTTGTAATATGTTGATTTCTTTCCAATCCCATTTCTTTTCTATAACTCCACCCCAATCGACGAGAAGAAGACGAATTTTCCAAGTTACACAAGACGAATCTTCGAAGTTACACAAGACGTAGAAAGATTTCACAAGGATTTATAAATCACACGCTCCCACATGATATATGTATAGAGAGAAAAAGATCCTCTGTTCTCTAGCCAATACGTCAAGACTTCCCTAAATTAAGAGAGATCATGAGTACCGAGGAAACCTTAGCAGAGCAAGTGGAAAGACTTTCAAAGAGATTAGAAGAGTTAAGACGGGATAGATTTACAGTTCCGCCGACTAAAGAGGAAACTATCATCGATTTCGACAAACCGCTGTACTTTCATCCCCTACCCCAAAGAATGAGACGAGTGGACTCGCCGTTGAACAGTTCCAATGAGAAACAAAATGTCACTTATTTGAATAGTCAATTTCAACACATGAATATTTCATAAGTATTTTTTTCCCTAAAGCGTAGGGAGATCGGATCAGTAGTTTTTCCCTTTTCATCGTCGAAAAAGATTGGGAGGAAAAATCTTTCTCAGCGCTCTCAGAAAAATATTTCAGCCTTAAAAAAAAAAAAAAAAAAAAAAAAAAAAAAAAAAAAAAACTTTTTGTTAATTTTTATGATGTCTTAGACATGATAAAAATTAACTCTACCCCCCCTTTTGTCTGGGAATGTTGTCTCACACTTTCTAAAAATAGACCATCACTCCTCCTTTCCTAAAGAATAGAATTCCAAGAATGGGATCTGGTCTATTTTTAGAAACGGTGAGACCCTATTCCCAGACAAAAGGCGGGTAGAGTTAATTTTTATCATGTCTAAACTTCAGGGTCCATCCATCTTCTTACGTGAAACGATGACCCTGACGAGATCGAGA
Source organism: Stegodyphus dumicola (assembly GCF_044657685.1). Lineage (NCBI taxonomy): Eukaryota > Metazoa > Arthropoda > Arachnida > Araneae > Eresidae > Stegodyphus > Stegodyphus dumicola. The sequence goes on from NC_140776.1 coordinate 47,675,469, forward strand.
TAAACATGTCCTGTGAGTTGTTTTGTAATCTTGACGCGATCCAAGAAAGACTTTTTATTATTTTTTTTTTCAAATAGGCGGGGGGTGGGGAGAGAAAATGTTCTCACGACCCTCAGATATCTTTTCATAAATATATTTTTTATCAAAGTGTTTCTTTCATACCGATCCTTTTAAGAGGTTGGAATGACCCTGACATTTAGATGGGGTCGCGATCCCGACAGATGTCGCGCGAGTATAAAAGTGTGTATCCTCCGCAAGATTTCTTCAGAGAACAGAAGAAGACGAACTGAGCTGGTAAGTCCCTTTGGTCCTATGAATATGGTTTAATCATAACTTCATTTAAAAAGTCCTTTGAAACTTTGAAACTTCTTAAGCCTTTGAAAAGAAAAATGTCTCTTTCAAGACGACGAATCTAAAACGTTTTATTGTTTCCCCCCCCCCTTTCTAGATCTTCCCTGTTATACATATATACCTTTTCGATTCTCTTTTTTGCTCCTGTTTGTGGACGACATCACCGTATTCATCGCCATGGCGTGTTCAGAAAACTTTATCGTGCTCGATCTAGAGGGTTTCCAGTCCTACAACCACAAGAAGGGTGAATTTACCTACGTTTTAAAAGAACTGGGCTATGCGACAAAAGATTTTTTGACCGTGGGATCGTTGACGTTTACTCCTCCTCACCCCTTCCACCAACTGAGTGAAAAAAACCAAAAGACAAATGCCTGGCTGACAAGAAACCGGCACGGACTTCGTTGGAACGAGGGTCATATTCCCTAGAACCATTTAGGACGCATTCTCCAATCGCTCACTCACAGCTTCTCCACGATTTATGTGGTGGGATGCCAGAAAGCTAAATTCTTTGCTAAAGCCTTGGATTATCAAAAACCCGTGACGGAAATTTATGTGCCAGATGGAATCATTTGGAAGTATCGGGAAAAATGGGCCCGACATCATCAAAGGATGAAATATTTCCATTGTGCCGAAAACAAAGTGCGCAACTATCGATGGCATATTATGGAAGGAGATTTTCATATCAATCACGTCTATCCAGACGGAACGGAGAAAGAGGAGAGGATTCAGGAGGAAGCAGACAATCCTCTGCAAGCTTTTGATAAGGCCTACGATCAGTTAGAGAAGGATCCGTCCCCAAAAGCGTACGATAACCTCATCCAGAAATGGGATAATCTGTCCTGTTTCCAAGTGATGGAACATCCGGATGAGCATACGCTTTTAAACTTGATGGGCTCTTCTACTTCTTCTTTGTCGTCAACTTCCTCCAATAACTCGAGGAAGACGGAGGGTTGGCGAGACATACCTGAAAATATTCCCCATTACGATCCAGCAGCCTGTTGGGACGAACCTTCCAAAGAATCTCATGAGACCCCCAAAATATCTTCAGAGGATCCAAAGACAAAATCCACTGAGTGTTGGGACGATGAACGGACGACTCATGCTCCAAAATCCACTAAGACTATATCCACTGAGTGTTGGGACAATGAACGGACGACCCATGCTCCAAAATCCACTGAGACTATGTCCACTGAGTGTTGGGACGATGAAACCGAAAAGACGACAGAGAATTGGGATGACCGTTCTCAAAAGTATTTGAATTGATATATACATAAACTCAGGAGAAAAAAAAATAAAGAAAAGATTTTTAGAAATAAGTAGAGAAAGGTTCTCCGCTTTCCCTATATTTATGGAAATGGACTGAGGAGAGAGAAAGAGAGACGAATCAGGAGACCAAAAAAATGGGTCTTGGAAGGAATGAGTGCAAATGCATTCGATTCCTTCCAAGACCCATTTTTTTTGGGTCCCTCTCTCATCCAATCTTGGAAAAGAACTTTGTCCTATTTTTCTAGGTCCATTCAAAAAGAAATGAATCTATCCATAAATTTTCTTAAAAGAAAAAAAAAACAAAAAGATCCTTTACCTCATGACGGTCCAAAGTCGAGAATCTTGGAAAAAGTTATCCACTCTCTCCATCCAGTCAAGCTTCTCTGTAGAAAATCTAGTAGGTGCATCTGCATTCTTGAACACCCGGCAGTTATTATTGGACGCGAAACGTCGAATGCTGAAATAGTTAACAGTGAGCCCATTCTTAAAGAAACGGGGATGTTTTATTCATCCAGTCGAGTGCGGAAAAATTTCTGAGAGCCGGAGAAAAATTTCTCTAACTGAAAAAAAAAAAAAAAAAAAAAAAAAAAAAAAAAAAAAAAAAAAAACACCCTTTTAGTCTGAAAATTGATGTCTTCAATTTTTCGAAAATTGAAGACATCAATTTTCAAATTTTCAGACTAAAAGGGGGGAATTTTTTTTTTTTTTTTTTTATATCTAACTTTGAACCACAGAAATTTTTTCCGGCTCTCAGAAACTTTTCCCAGCCGACTCGATGTGAATAAAACTTTACTGTTTGTTAAGAATGTTATTTAATGAATCGATTTCAACCTATCGAGTTTCGCTTGAGTTCCGGCCGTGCTGTGGGCCCACCTGGAAAGAAGTTTTCCCCTTTTGGAATAGAATAAAACTTTACTGTTTTTTAAGAATGTTATTTAATGGATCGATTTCAACCTATCGAGTTTCGCTTGAGTTCCGGCCGTGCTGTGGGCAAACCTGGATACAAGTTTTCCCCTTTTGGAATAGAATTTCCGTCAAGGTAGGCTACTTTTCCTCTTTTTGCATTTTTCATGTCATTTCATTTGTATTACAATATACTGAAAACGGGCGTTCGAACTGATTTCTAGGCTATTTCTATACAAATGGAGCTCGATCCAAGAAAGAAATGATGTCTTTTTTTTATTTTGTGGACTGCCAATTTGTATTGGAATATACTGAAAACGGGTGTTTGAGTCGATTTTCAGTATATTTCAATACAAATAGAGCTCGGTGCAAGAAAGAAATGATGTCTTTTTTTTTATTTTGTGAACTGCCAATTTGTATTGGAATATACTGAAAACGGGTGTTTGAGTCGGTTTTCAGTATATTTCAATACAAATAGAGCTCGATCCAAGAAAGAAATGATGTCTTTTTTTTTTATTTTGTGGACTGCCAATTTGTATTGGAATATACTGAAAACGGGTGTTTGAGTCGGTTTTCAGTATACTTCAATACAAATAGAGCTCGATCCAAGAAAAAAATGATGTCTTTTTTTTATTTTGCGGACTGCCAATTTGTATTGGAATATACTGAACGCGAGTGTTTGAGTCGGTTTTCAGTATATTTCAATACAAATAGAGCTCGATCCAACAAAGAAATGATGTCTTTTTTTTATTTTGTGGACTGCCAATTTGTATTGGAATATACTGAAAACGGGTGTTTGAGTCGATTTTCAGTATATTTCTATACAAATGGAGCTCGATCCAAGAAAGAAATGATGTCTTTTTTTTATTTTGTGGACTGCCAATTTGTATTGGAATATACTGAAAACGGGTGTTTGAGTCGATTTTCAGTATATTGCAATACAAATAGAGCTCGATCCAAGAAAGAAATGATGTCTTTTTTTTTATTTTGTGGACTGCCAATTTGTATTGGAATATACTGAAAACGGGTGTTTGAGTCGGTTTTCAGTATATTTCAATACAAATAGAGCTCGATCCAAGAAAAAAATGATGTCTTTTTTTTATTTTGCGGACTGCCAATTTGTATTGGAATATACTGAAAACGAGTGTTTGAGTCGGTTTTCAGTATATTTCAATACAAATAGAGCTCGATCCAACAAAGAAATGATGTCTTTTTTTTATTTTGTGGACTGCCAATTTTGTATTGGAATATACTGAAAACGGGCATTCACGTCGGTTTTCAGTATATTTCAATACAAATGGAGCTCGATCCAAGAATGAAATGATGTCTTTTTTTATTTTGTGGACTGCCAATTTTGTATTGGAATATACTGAAAACGGGCATTCACGTCGGTTTTCAGTATATTTCAATACAAATGGAGCTCGATCCAAGAATGAAATGATGTCTTTTTTTATTTTGTGGACAGCCAATTTTGTATTGGAATATACTTAAAACGGGCATTCACGTCGGTTTTCAGTATATTTCAATACAAATGGAGCTCGATCCAAGAATGAAATGATGTCTTTTTTTATTTTGTGGACAGCCAATTTTGCATTGGAATATACTGAAAACGGGCGTTCACGTCGGTTTTCAGTATATTTCAATACAAATAGAGCTCGATCCAACAAAGAAATGATGTCTTTTTTTTATTTTGTGGACTGCCAATTTTGTATTGGAATATACTGAAAACGGGCGTTCACGTTGGTTTTCAGTATATTACAATACAAGTGGAGCTCGATCCAAGAAAGAAATGATGTCTTTTTTTTATTTTGTGGACTGCCAATTTGTATTGGAATATACTGAAAACGGGTGTTTGAGTCGATTTTCAGTATATTGCAATACAAATAGAGCTCGGTGCAAGAAAGAAATGATGTCTTTTTTTTTATTTTGTGAACTGCCAATTTGTATTGGAATATACTGAAAACGGGTGTTTGAGTCGGTTTTCAGTATATTTCAATACAAATAGAGCTCGATCCAAGAAAGAAATGATGTCTTTTTTTTTTTATTTTGTGGACTGCCAATTTGTATTGGAATATACTGAAAACGGGTGTTTGAGTCGGTTTTCAGTATATTTCAATACAAAGAGAGCTCGATCCAAGAAAAAAATGATGTCTTTTTTTTATTTTGCGCACTGCCAATTTGTATTGGAATATACTGAAAACGAGTGTTTGAGTCGGTTTTCAGTATATTTCAATACAAATAGAGCTCGATCCAACAAAGAAATGATGTCTTTTTTTTATTTTGTGGACTGCCAATTTTGTATTGGAATATACTGAAAACGGGCATTCACGTCGGTTTTCAGTATATTTCAATACAAATGGAGCTCGATCCAAGAATGAAATGATGTCTTTTTTTATTTTGTGGACAGCCAATTTTGTATTGGAATATACTGAAAACGGGCATTCACGTCGGTTTTCAGTATATTTCAATACAAATGGAGCTCGATCCAAGAATGAAATGATGTCTTTTTTTATTTTGTGGACAGCCAATTTTGTATTGGAATATACTGAAAACGGGCGTTCACGTCGGTTTTCAGTATATTTCAATACAAATGGAGCTGGATCCAAGAAAGAAATGATGTCTTTTTTTTATGTTGTGGACAGCCAATTTTGTATTGGAATATACTGAAAACGGGCGTTCACGTTGGTTTTCAGTATATTACAATACAAGTGGAGCTAGATCCAAGAAAAATATGATGTCTTTTTTTTATTTTGTGGACAGCCAATTTTGTATTGGAATATACTGAAAACGGGCATTCACGTTGTTTTCAGTATATTTCAATACAAGTGGAGCTCGATCCAAGAAAAAAATGATGTCTTTTTTTTTATTTCGTGGACAGCCAATTTTGTATTGGAATATACTGAAAACGGGCGTTCACGTTGGTTTTCAGTATATTCCAATACAAATGGAGCTCCATCCAAGAAAAAAAATGATGTCTTTCTTTTTTATGTTGTGGACAGCCAATTTTGTATTGGAATATACTGAAAACGGGCGTTCGAGTCGGTTTTCAGTATATTCTAATACAAATGGAGCTCCATCCAAGAAAAAAATGATGTCTTTTTTTATGTTGTGGACAATCAATTTTGTATTGGAATATACTGAAAACGGGCGTTCGAGTCCTTTTTCCGACTATTTCTATACACATTCCACTATATTAAAATGACGTCATGGTTGAGTCCAAACAGAGTCGTCCCCAGATAGAGTCGTCTCCGGACAAAGTCGTCCCCGGACAATTTTATACCGAATTTGTATAGAAATATACTTAAAATGGGCTTGGAGGGGGGGCGGAGTCCAAACAAAGTCGTCCCCGGACCATCTTGATGACCAGACATATTGCCTTTTCAACAGCCCGCATTATTCTGAACAAAAACGTGGAATACTTTTATAGAAAAGAGAAGAATTGAAAGTGAAAGTCAAAAAGCAAAATGGGATCGGCTGGGAAAAATTTCTGAGAGCCGAGAAAAAATTCTGAGTCAGAAAAAAAAAAAGAAAAAATATATAATATATATATTATATAATATATATATTATATAATATATATATTATAAATACTTTTTGTTAATTTTTATCATGTCTTCTAGACATGATAAAAATTAACTCATCCCCCTTTTGTCTGGGTATGTTGTCTCACCGTTTCTAAAAATAGACCAGAACCCAGTCTTTTCTTGGAATTTAAAAGGATGAGTCATGGTCTATTTTTAGAAAGTGGGAGACAACATTCCCAGACAAAAGGGGGGTGAGTTAATTTTTATCATGTCTAGAAGACATGATAAAAATTAACAAAAAGTTTTTTTTTTTTTTTTTTTTTTTTTACATCTCAGAATTTTTTTCTGTGCTCTGAGAAATTTTTCCTAGCCGATCTTATTTCGTTTTTCGAATTTCACTTTCAACTCTTCAATTTCCTATCCACTGTCGTTGGAATTGTGTTCACTGGAGGCTATTTCTTTTTTTGCAATCTCGCTTTTAGTTTTCTCTGAGATTCTTTAGAAATGGCTATACAAATTTCACCATCTATATAGAGATGATGTCCAAACAAAGTCGTCCCCGGACCATCTTGATGACCGAATATGTATAGAAATAGTCTGAAAATTGGCTTGAGGGCCGGTTTCTGGACGATTCCTCTACAAATTCGGCCGCATCCAGAAAAACAAAAATACATCGTTTCTTTTTGGGTGGACAGGAGATGATAAATTTCTTTTCTCTCTCTCTCTCTCTCTCTCCCAATATTGGAGGAGAGAGTGGCCCAAAAAATGGGTCTCGGAAGGGATCGAATGCATTTTGAAATGCACTCATTCCTTCCAAGACCCATTTTTTTGGTCTCCTGATTCAACTCTCCAGTCTATGGAATAGGGAAAGCGGAGAACGTTTCCCCTTCTTTAAGCGACTGGAGACCATATCGCATCATCATCATCATCATCATCACCATCCTCTTTCTGATACTTTTCAACGAAGGCTTGATGTCTCTGGATGATTTTGGGGAGATGATGGATCCCGAATTGAGTGATGAAAAAGAGAGGACTCTTTTTCCTTTCTTGTTCGTCTTGCACAGTCTCTCGGAGGGTGATATACCTTTCCCCGTCCTCCTCAATTTTCGTCAGAGGTCTCATGAATATTTTACACATCCAAAGGAAGAGCGACTTGTCCTCACTTCGATTGTCCTCACTTCGAATGAAGCGACGAAGGCCGCTTCATTCGAAGTGAGGACAATCTGGTGCGGTTGACCCCATTCTTTGGAGTAGTTGTCCAAATCGCCTAGTCGAAGAAAATGGTGTCGATTAGGAAAAAAGACTTGGAGAACACTCGTCGTATGCGAGACGTTCGTAGGCAAGAGAGTCAAGATATCTCTGGCATTCCAGTACAGGAATCCTAGATCCACATACGCGTGCACGTAATAGTCATCGTTATATTCCAGTTTGAGCAGCATGGCTTTTGTATTTTTTTTTCCGTTCTCAAGGCGAACCACGCGTCTGATATGAACAAGAGCTCGCTGGCGATCCGTTTATATAGACTCCTCAGAGAGAGAGAGAGGGAGAGGGGAGGAGGAGGAACAAGGTTGATGAATTCTAAAATAAAAAAAATGATAACGAAATGAGATGGGCTGGCAAAATATTTTCAGAGCTCAGAAAAAAATTCTGAGATGTAAAAAAAAAAAAAAAAAAAACTTTTTGTTTTTTGTTTTTTTATCATGTCTTCTAGACATGATAAAAATTAACTCACCCCCCTTTTGTCTGGGTATGTTGTCTCACCGTTTCTAAAAATAGACCAGAACCCAGTCTTTTCTTGGATTCTATTCTTTAAAAGGATGAGTCATGGTCTATTTTTAGAAAGTGGGAGACAACATTCCCAGACAAAAGGGGGGTGAGTTAATTTTTATCATGTCTAGAAGACATGATAAAAATTAACAAAAAGTTTTTTTTTTTTTTTTTTTTTTTTTTTTTTTTTTAACATTTCAGAATTTTTTTCTGAGCTCTGAGAAATTTTTCCTAGCCGATCTCATTTCGTTTTTCGACTTTCACTTTCAACTCTTCACTTTTCTATAAAAGCATTCCACGTTTCTGTTCAGAACAGTGTCTCTCTCTACCCAAATTTGAAACCCTAGTCACGAGAGAATATGAGACTAGAAAAATAGTTTAGCTTATTGATCTAAAAAATGTCCCATGCTAGAACTCAGAATTATAATCAGAGCGGGGCTTTCCAGTATCCACTTCCAAGATTTTAGATTTGTCATGGGTGACATGTTCCCAAATTCATAAATTCTTCAATTATAGTCCCCTTCTTTGACAAATGGCTAAGAAATTCTTAAAGTATATCATGATAAAGATTTAGCTATCTATATATAACATTATGTTTTCTTTTCAAAAAAAAAAATCCAGTCTTGATCGAAATGGACTTTACGCACAATTTATTGTATCCCCACCTTTCCAAGATTGGTTTGAAGAAGTGATAAAAAAAATGGGTCTGGAAGGAAAAGTGTGCATTTCGAGAAAAGAAAAGAGGACCCTCTTTTTCTCGCAATGCACCCGTTTCCTTCCAGACCCATTTCTTTTGCCTCCTCAGAACTCTCTTTCTTTTCGCCTCCCTCTCTCTCTTAAGAGGGATTGAAAGAAAGAGGCTAGATGGAAAAGTTTCTTTTTTTTTTCTTTCGAGAAGATAAAAAAAAATTTGGAGGAGGAGCAAATTTTTTTTGGGTGGTGGTGGTTGTTTTTTTTAGAAGGTGATAACTTTAGTGACATTTAAAGAGACCACCAGAGGATCCGTTTGAGTCTCGACGACCTTTGCTTGACGGGGGTCTGTCTGGCAATAAGCGCTGGCATATTGTTTAGGGTAAGTAGAAGAATTCGTCATGCCTGGATGAGGCGGTATGTAGCGCACTCCCAGATTAAAGAGGGTGATGAAGGGAAATTTCTCCCCCGGATAGAGCAGTCGGTAAACGGGTTGATTGGGTACGAACTCGAACCAGCGGCTGAGTTAAAATGCTATACACCCAGGCCAGAAGCTGATTATTTTTAGGATTATTTTCGGCCAGATGTAACATTTCTTCGCTGGAGAGGACATATCCCTCTTGAGAACTGCCGAGACTCTCAAGATCTTTTATTTTCCTGAAGACGTGGTGTTCGTCGAAAAACACGGAGAGAATGTCCCAGGTTCTTTTACTGGAAGTATGAATCAGAGGCAAAATGTCCGTAGCGTTCCAAAACAATCTTCCGTCATCCACATAACAGCGAATGCTCACAAACTCATTATATAAGACGCGGATCATCATCTTGAGTAGAAATATGGATACGCACAGCAGTCTCTCTCTCTGGGAAATAGAGTCTGTCTTCCACTCGCCTCTCTATATATACGTGAAGACCACGTGATGGGCGACGTGACGGTTGACTTCTAGAAAAAAAAATCAACTTTGTCTATCTCTCTCTCTATGACCTTCTATTTTTTTCCTAAAGGACACCCCGTCACCTTTTCAAAGGTCATGGGATTGAGAGGAACGAACGAAAAAAAAACAACCATCCTTTGTATACTACTTATGACCTTCTCCTAGAGACCCCTGTCATTTTCTTCTCGAGAGCTACGTGATGAAAGCTTTTTTTTTTATTCTAAAGTTTATCAACTTTGTAGACACATGACCCCGTCACCTTCTCAAAGGCCATGTCGTATGGAATTCGACCCTTTTGGTTTTTTCTTTTGAGAAAATAAAAAATAAAACAACTCTATAATCATCTCTCTATGACCTTCACAAACACTCATGTTTTATCATTTTTTTTTATTTTAGAATTCATCAACCTTGTTCCTCCTCCTCCCCTCTCCCTCTCTCTCTCTGAGGAGTCTATATAAACGGATAGCCAGCGAGCTCTTGTTCATATCAGACGAGTGTTCCGCCTTGAGAACGGAAAAAAAATACAAAAGCCATGCTGCTCAAACTGGAATATAACGATGACTATTACGTGCACGCGTATGTGGATCTAGGATTACTGTACTGGAATGCCAAAGATATCTTGACTCTCTTGCCTACGAACGTCTCGCATACGACGAGTGTTCTCCAAGTCTTTTTTCCTAATCGACACCATTTTCTTCGACTAGGCGATTTGGACAACTACTCCAAAGAATGGGGTCAACCGCACCAGATTGTCCTCACTTCGAATGAAGCGGCCTTCGTCGCTTCATTCGAAGTGAGGACAATCGAAGTGAGGACAAGTCGCTCTTCCTTTGGATGTGTAAAATATTCATGAGACCTCTGACAAAAATTGAGGAGGACGGGGAAACGTATATCACCCTCCGAGAGACTGTGCAAGACGAACAAGAAAGGAAAAAGAGTCCTCTCTTTTTCATCACTCAATTCGGGATCCATCATCTCCCCAAAATCATCCAGAGACATCAAGCCTTCGTTGAAAAGTATCAGAAAGAGGACGATGGTGATGGTGATGATGATGATGATGATGCGATATGGTCTCCAGTCGCTTAAAGAAGGGGAAACGTTCTCCGCTTTCCCTATTCCATAGACTGGAGAGTTGAATAAGGAGACCAAAAAAATGGGTCTTAAAAGGAATGAGTGCATTTCAAAATGCATTCGATTCCTTCCGAGACCCATTTTTTGGGCCACTCTCTCCTCCAATATTGGGAGAGAGAGAGAGAGAGAGAAGAAATTTATCATCTCCTGTCCACCCAAAAAGAAACTATGTAATTTTGTTTTTCTGGATGCGGCCGAATTTGTAGAGGAATCGTCCAGAAACCGGCCCTCAAGCCCATTTTCAAACTATTTCTATACATATTCGGTCATCAAGATGGTCCGGGGACGACTTTGTTTGGACATCATCTCTATATAGATGGTGAAATTTGTATAGCCATTTCTAAAGAATCTCAGAGAAAACTAAAAGCGAGATTGCAAAAAAAGAAATAGCCTCCAGTGAACACAATTCCAAAGACAGTGGATAGGAAAAGTGAAGAGTTGAAAGTGAAAGTCGAAAAACGAAATGGGATCGGCTAGGAAAAATTTCTCAGAGCTCAGAAAAAAATTCTGAGATGTAAAAAAAAAAAAAAAAAAAAAAAAAAAAAAAAAAAAAAAAACTTTTTGTTAATTTTTATCATGTCTTCTAGACATGATAAAAATTAACTCACCCCCCTTTTGTCTGGGAATGTTGTCTCCCACTTTCTAAAAATAGACCATGACTCATCCTTTTAAATTCCAAGAAAAGACTGGGTTCTGGTCTATTTTTAGAAACGGTGAGACAACATACCCAAACAAAAGGGGGATGAGTTAATTTTTATCATGTCTAGAAGACATGATAAAAATTAACAAAAAGTATTTATAATATATATATTATATAATATATATTATATAATATATATATTATATAATATATATATTTTATATTTTTTCTTTTTTTTTTCTGACTCAGAATTTTTTCTCGGCTCTCAGAAATTTTTCCCAGCCGATCCCATTTTGCTTTTTGACTTTCACTTTCAATTCTTCTCTTTTCTATAAAAGTATTCCACGTTTTTGTTCAGAATAATACGGGCTGTTGAAAAGGCAATATGTCTGGTCATCAAGATGGTCCGGGGACGACTTTGTTTGGACTCCGCCCCCCCTCCAAGCCCATTTTAAGTATATTTCTATACAAATTCGGTATAAAATTGTCCGGGGACGACTTTGTCCGGAGACGACTCTATCTGGGGACGACTCTGTTTGGACTCAACCATGACGTCATTTTAATATAGTGGAATGTGTATAGAAATAGTCGGAAAAAGGACTCGAACGCCCGTTTTCAGTATATTCCAATACAAAATTGATTGTCCACAACATAAAAAAAGACATCATTTTTTTCTTGGATGGAGCTCCATTTGTATTAGAATATACTGAAAACCGACTCGAACGCCCGTTTTCAGTATATTCCAATACAAAATTGGCTGTCCACAACATAAAAAAAAAAGACATCATTTTTTTTCTTGGATGGAGCTCCATTTGTATTGGAATATACTGAAAACCAACGTGAACGCCCGTTTTCAGTATATTCCAATACAAAATTGGCTGTCCACAAAATAAAAAAAAACACATCATTTTTTTCTTGGATGGAGCTCCATTTGTATTGAAATATACTGAAAACCAACGTGAACACCCGTTTTCAGTATATTCCAATACAAAATTGGCTGTCCACAAAATAAAAAAAAGACATCATATTTTTCTTGGATCTAGCTCCACTTGTATTGAAATATACTGAAAACAACGTGAATGCCCGTTTTCAGTATATTCCAATACAAAATTGGCTGTCCACAAAATAAAAAAAAGACATCATTTTTTTCTTGGATCCAGCTCCACTTATATTGTAAAATATTGAAAACCAACGTGAACGCCCGTTTTCAGTATATTCCAATACAAAATTGGCTGTCCGCAACATAAAAAAAAGACATCATTTTTTTCTTGGATCCAGCTCCACTTGTATTGTAATATACTGAAAACCAACGTGAACGCCCGTTTTCAGTATATTCCAATACAAAATTGGCTGTCCACAACATAAAAAAAAGACATCATTTTTTTATTGGATCCAGCTCCATTTGTACTGAAATATACTGAAAACCGACGTGAATGCCCGTTTTTAGTATATTCCAATACAAAATTGGCTGTCCACAACATAAAAAAAAGACATCATTTTTTTCTTGGATCCAGCTCCATTTGTATTGAAATATACTGAAAACCGACGTGAACGCCCGTTTTCAGTATATTCCAATACAAAATTGGCTGTCCACAAAATAAAAAAAAGACATCATTTCATTCTTGGATCGAGCTCCATTTTTATTGAAATATACTGAAAACCGAGGTGAATGCCCGTTTTCAGTATATTCCAATACAAAATTGGCAGTCCACAAAATAAAAAAAGACATCATTTCTTTGTTGGATCGAGCTCTATTTGTATTGAAATATACTGAAAACCGACTCAAACACTCGTTTTCAGTATATTCCAATACAAATTGGCAGTCCGCAAAATAAAAAAAAGACATCATTTTTTTCTTGGATCGAGCTCTATTTGTATTGATATATACTGAAAACCGACTCAAACACCCGTTTTCAGTATATTCCAATACAAATTGGCAGTCCACAAAATAAAAAAAAAGACATCATTTCTTTCTTTCACCGAGCTCTATTTGTATTGAAATATACTGAAAATCGACTCAAACACCCGTTTTCAGTATATTCCAATACAAATTGGCAGTCCACAAAATAAAAAAAAGACATCATTTCTTTCTTGGATCGAGCTCCACTTGTATTGTAATATACTGAAAACCAACGTGAACGCCCGTTTTCAGTATATTCCAATACAAAATTGGCAGTCCACAAAATAAAAAAAAGACATCATTTCTTTGTTGGATCGAGCTCTATTTGTATTGAAATATACTGAAAACCGACGTGAACGCCCGTTTTCAGTATATTCCAATGCAAAATTGGCTGTCCACAAAATAAAAAAAGACATCATTTCATTCTTGGATCGAGCTCCATTTGTATTGAAATATACTGAAAACCGACGTGAATGCCCGTTTTCAGTATATTCCAATACAAAATTGGCTGTCCACAAAATAAAAAAAGACATCATTTCATTCTTGGATCGAGCTCCATTTGTATTGAAATATACTGAAAACCGACGTGAATGCCCGTTTTCAGTATATTCCAATACAAAATTGGCAGTCCACAAAATAAAAAAAGACATCATTTCATTCTTGGATCGAGCTCCATTTGTATTGAAATATACTGAAAACCGACGTGAATGCCCGTTTTCAGTATATTCCAATACAAAATTGGCAGTCCACAAAATAAAAAAAAGACATCATTTCTTTGTTGGATCGAGCTCTATTTGTATTGAAATATACTGAAAACCGACTCAAACACTCGTTTTCAGTATATTCCAATACAAATTGGCAGTCCGCAAAATAAAAAAAAGACATCATTTTTTTCTTGGATCGAGCTCTATTTGTATTGAAATATACTGAAAACCGACTCAAACACCCGTTTTCAGTATATTCCAATACAAATTGGCAGTCCACAAAATAAAAAAAAAAGACATCATTTCTTTCTTGGATCGAGCTCTATTTGTATTGCAATATACTGAAAATCGACTCAAACACCCGTTTTCAGTATATTCCAATACAAATTGGCAGTCCACAAAATAAAAAAAAGACATCATTTCTTTCTTGGATCGAGCTCCATTTGTATAGAAATATACTGAAAACCGAGGTGAATGCCCGTTTTCAGTATATTCCAATACAAAATTGGCAGTCCACAAAATAAAAAAAAGACATCATTTCTTTGTTGGATCGAGCTCTATTTGTATTGAAATATACTGAAAACCGACTCAAACACTCGCGTTCAGTATATTCCAATACAAATTGGCAGTCCGCAAAATAAAAAAAAGACATCATTTTTTTCTTGGATCGAGCTCTATTTGTATTGAAGTATACTGAAAACCGACTCAAACACCCGTTTTCAGTATATTCCAATACAAATTGGCAGTCCACAAAATAAAAAAAAAAGACATCATTTCTTTCTTGGATCGAGCTCTATTTGTATTGAAATATACTGAAAACCGACTCAAACACCCGTTTTCAGTATATTCCAATACAAATTGGCAGTTCACAAAATAAAAAAAAAGACATCATTTCTTTCTTGCACCGAGCTCTATTTGTATTGAAATATACTGAAAATCGACTCAAACACCCGTTTTCAGTATATTCCAATACAAATTGGCAGTCCACAAAATAAAAAAAAGACATCATTTCTTTCTTGGATCGAGCTCCATTTGTATAGAAATAGCCTAGAAATCAGTTCGAACGCCCGTTTTCAGTATATTGTAATACAAATGAAATGACATGAAAAATGCAAAAAGAGGAAAAGTAGCCTACCTTGACGGAAATTCTATTCCAAAAGGGGAAAACTTGTATCCAGGTTTGCCCACAGCACGGCCGGAACTCAAGCGAAACTCGATAGGTTGAAATCGATCCATTAAATAACATTCTTAAAAAACAGTAAAGTTTTATTCTATTCCAAAAGGGGAAAACTTCTTTCCAGGTGGGCCCACAGCACGGCCGGAACTCAAGCGAAACTCGATAGGTTGAAATCGATTCATTAAATAACATTCTTAACAAACAGTAAAGTTTTATTCACATCGAGTCGGCTGGGAAAAGTTTCTGAGAGCCGGAAAAAATTTCTGTGGTTCAAAGTTAGATATAAAAAAAAAAAAAAAAAATTCCCCCCTTTTAGTCTGAAAATTTGAAAATTGATGTCTTCAATTTTCGAAAAATTGAAGACATCAATTTTCAGACTAAAAGGGTTTTTTTTTTTTTTTTTTTTTTTTTTTTTTTTTTTTTCCAGTTAGAGAAATTTTTCTCCGGCTCTCAGAAATTTTTCCGCACTCGACTGGATGAATAAAACATCCCCGTTTCTTTAAGAATGGGCTCACTGTTAACTATTTCAGCATTCGACGTTTCGCGTCCAATAATAACTGCCGGGTGTTCAAGAATGCAGATGCACTTACTAGATTTTCTACAGAGAAGCTTGACTGGATGGAGAGAGTGGATAACTTTTTCCAAAATTCTCGACTTTGGACCGTCATGAGGTAAAGGATCTTTTTGTTTTTTTGTTTTTTCTTTTAAGAAAATTTATGGATAGATTCATTTCTTTTTGAATGGACCTAGAAAAATAGGACAAAGTTCTTTTCCAAGATTGGATGAGAGAGGGACCCAAAAAAATGGGTCTTGGAAGGAATCGAATGCATTTGCACTCATTCCTTCCAAGACCCATTTTTTTTTTTGGTCTCCTGATTCGTCTCTCTTTCTCTCTCCTCAGTCCATTTCCATAAATATAGGGAAAGCGGAGAACCTTTCTCTACTTATTTCTAAAAATCTTTTCTTTATTTTTTTTTCTCCTGAGTTTATGTATATATCAATTCAAATACTTTTGAGAACGGTCATCCCAATTCTCTGTCGTCTTTTCGGTTTCATCGTCCCAACACTCAGTGGACATAGTCTCAGTGGATTTTGGAGCATGCGTCGTCCGTTCATTGTCCCAACACTCAGTGGATATAGTCTTAGTGGATTTTGGAGCATGAGTCGTCCGTTCATCGTCCCAACACTCAGTGGATTTTGTCTTTGGATCCTCTGAAGATATTTTGGGGGTCTCATGAGATTCTTTGGAAGGTTCGTCCCAACAGGCTGCTGGATCGTAATGGGGAATATTTTCAGGTATGTCTCCCCAACCCTCCGTCTTCCTCGAGTTATTGGAGGAAGTTGACGACAAAGAAGAAGTAGAAGAGCCCATCAAGTTTAAAGGCGTATGCTCATCCGGATGTTCCATCACTTGGAAACAGGACAGATTATCCCATTTCTGGATGAGGTTATCGTACGCTTTTGGGGACGGATCCTTCTCTAACTGATCGTAGGCCTTATCAAAAGCTTGCAGAGGATTGTATGCTTTCTCCTGAATCCTCTCCTCTTTCTCCGTTCCGTCTGGATAGACGTGATTGATATGAAAATCTCCTTCCATAATATGCCATCGATAGTTGCGCACTTTGTTTTCGGCACAATGGAAATATTTCATCCTTTGATGATGTCGGGCCCATTTTCCCCGATACTTCCAAATGATTCCATCTGGCACATAAATTTCCGTCACGGGTTTTTGATAATCCAAGGCTTTAGCAAAGAATTTAGCTTTCTGGCATCCCACCACATAAATCGTGGAGAAGCTGTGAGTGAGCGATTGGAGAATGCGTCCTAAATGGTTGTAGGGAATATGACCCTCGTTCCAACGAAGTCCGTGCCGGTTTCTTGTCAGCCAGGCATTTGTCTTTTGGTTTTTTTCGCTCAGTTGGTGGAAGGGGTGAGGAGGAGTAAACATCAACGATCCCACGGTCAAAAAATCTTTTGTCGCATAGCCCAATTCTTTTAAAACGTAGGTAAATTCACCCTTCTTGTGGTTCTAGAACTGGAAACCCTCTAGATCGAGCACGATAAAGTTTTCTGAACACGCCATGGCGATGAATACGGTGATGTCGTCCACAAACAGGAGCAAAAAAGAGAATCGAAAAGGTATATATGTATAACAGGGAAGATCTAGAAAGGGGGGGGAAACAATAAAACGTTTTAGAGTCGTCGTCTTGAACGAGACATTTTTCTTTTCAAAGGGTTAAGAAGTTTCAAAGGTCTTTTTAAATGAAGTTATGATTAAACCATATTCATAGGACCAAAGGGACTTACCAGCTCAGTTCACGTCTTCTTCTGTTCTCTGAAGAAATCTTGCGGAGGATACACACTTTTATACTCGCGCGACATCTGTCGGGATCGCGACCCCATCTAAATGTCAGGGTCATTCCAACCTCTTAAAAGGATCGGAATGAAAGAAACACTTTGATAAAAAATATATTTATGAAAAGATATCTGAGGGTCGTGAGAACATTTTCTCTCCCCACCCCCCGCCTATTTCAAAAAAAAAAAATAATAAAAAGTCTTTCTTGGATCGCGTCAAGATTACAAAACAACTCACAGGACATGTTTATCTCGATCTCGTCAGGGTCATCGTTTCACATAAGAAGATGGATGGACCCTGAACTTTAGACATGATAAAAATTAACTCTACCCGCCTTTTGTCTGGGAATAGGGTCTCACCTTTTCTAAAAATAGACCAGATCCCATTCTTGGAATTCTATTCTTTAGGAAAGGAGGAGTGATGGTCTATTTTTAGAAAGTGTGAGACAACATTCCCAGACAAAAGGGGGGGGGTAGAGTTAATTTTTATCATGTCTAAGACATGATAAAAATTAACAAAAAGTTTTTTTTTTTTTTTTTTTTTTTTTTTTTTTTTTTTAAGGCTGAAATATTTTTCTGAGAGAACTGAGAAAGATTTTTCCTCCCAATCTTTTTCGACGATGAAAAGGGAAAAACTACTGATCCGATCTCCCTACGCTTTAGGGAAAAAAACACTTATGAAATATTCATGTGTTGAAATTGACTATTCAAAAAAGTGACATTTTGTTTCTCATTGGAACTGTTCAACGGGGAGTCCACTCGTCTCATTCTTTGGGGTAGGGGATGAAAGTACAGCGGTTTGTTGAAATCGATGATAGTTTCCTCTTTAGTCGGCGGAACTGTAAATCTATCCCGTCTTAACTCTTCTAATCTCTTTGAAAGTCTTTCCACTTGCTCTGCTAAGGTTTCCTCGGTACTCATGATCTCTCTTAGTTTAGGGAAGTCTTGACGTATTGGCTAGAGAACAGAGGATCTTTTTCTCTCTATACATATATCATATGGGAGCGTGTGATTTATAAATCCTTGTGAAATCTTTCTACGTCTTGTGTAACTTGGAAGATTCGTCTTGTGTAACTTGGAAAATTCGTCTTCTTCTCGTCGATTGGGGTGGAGTTATAGAAAAGAAATGGGATTGGAAAGAAATCAACATATTACAAAAAAAAGGAACTTTTTTTTCTATTTTTTTTTCTCTAGGGATTTACATACCATTTCATTCATGAACATTCAAGGGTTCTCTCCAAGACCAAATTTTAGAAGAGGACCACAAAGAGTACACTTGAGGATCCTCTTTCAGGTCTAGGTGAGATAAGGGTTGAGACCAATATTCTTGGGTCTCTAAAGCATCCCAACTTAGACATTTATTATTATTATTGGAAAGTTCATCCTCCTCCTCCTCCTCATCGTCGCACGAGTTCTCCTGGGGAGATTCTTCCGCCTCCTCTTCGACAGCTTTGCTCTCGAAGGGGTATCAATGTAATTTCCGGAAAACGTAACTACCCTCCATCAAATGGTATCGAAAATTTCTCACCTTATTCTCGGCACAATGAATCATCTTTTGAAAATATTGGTGTCGCGTGCATTTCGACTTGTTCCGCCACTCGGTTTTCCCTGGGATATAAAACTCGTAAACGGATCGCTGGCAGAGCTTGCTGAAAAATTCGGCTTTATCGTATCCATTGACGTAGATCACCTCCACATTTTCGGTCATTATTTTCAGGATCGTAGGAAGATGCTCGTAGGAAAGACGACCCTCGATCCATTGCAGGCCGTGTCGGTTATTTGTAGTCTGGTTGACCAGAGCTTGATTGCGGGACGATAAGTCATCGTAATGGACAGGAGGGAGAAAAATCATGGATCCGCATAAGGTTAAATCGCAAGTGATGTAGCCCAGTTCTTTCAAGATGAAACATATATCTCCCGTCTTTGGATCATAACAGTGAAAGTATTCCATGTCCAGAACAATGTAGGAATCTTTGAGAGGTTTGGCACTCAAAATGTCCATCTTCTTCAATTGAGGAAAAAAAGAAAACAAAATTCTCTCTCTCTCTCTCGCTGTGTGTCCTGAAGGAAAAAATGGATAGCGTTCTCTCGTCGTCTCCTCTTTTATATATATAGAGAGAGAAGGTTGCACGTGACAGGTCGTATGAATTCTGGGAAAGGTCACATTCGTATATATATTTGTTTTTTGAATAATATCGTGCGTATCTCAATACACATCCATCATAATAATAATAATAATAATAAAGGTCACCTTGGAAAGAAAAAGAAATAAAAAACATGGAACTCGTGCTCGACTTTGAAGGTTTCTACGATTCTCAAGGAGCCTTTATTGTGAAAGAATTGGCTTACGTCACATTGGACGGTACTTCTCGAGGGGTATTTGTTTTTAAACCCCCGTTTCCATGGCAAATGCTCACCGAGAAAGAAAAACGAACCGCTGTGTGGGCGAGGGATTATTATCACGGCTTGTCGTGGTACGAAGGAGAAATTCCGTACAGTTATTTTCCATGGGTGTTAACGATGTTGACGGAACCCTTTTCCATGATTTGGGTGCGAGGAGAAATGAAACGGCGGTTTTTAGAGAAATGGTTGCAAAGATCCATTTATTGCATTTCGGAATCGACGCAAGAGATTCTCAAATACAATGGGATTGAACACATGAATTGTCCTAACCATACAAAAGATTTTTTCCATTGCGCTGTACAAAAAGCGGTTCGGTATCATTATTATTTAAAGACACAGAGAAGAAATTCGCAAGGTCGATCCTGCACAATTCAATCTTGAAAGAACTCATTAAAAAAATACATATATCACGTTACTTCTTCAACAGCACAGATGGTTCTGAAGCGAAACTTGGAATTTTGAAATAATAGATCAGGGAGAAATCATTCTTAAAAACAAATGGTAAAGTCTCGAATCGGCTGGGAGAAAAAAAATTTCTCAGAGGTGAGATAAAAATTCTCTAATGGAAAAAAAAAAAAATTTTGGTTAATTTTTATCATGTCTTAGACATGATAAAAATTAATGACCCTCCCTTTTTGTCTGGGAAGGATGTCTCACCCTTTCTAAAAATAGACCATGACTCATCCTTTCTCTAATGGCAATCATTCCATGAATGAATCACGATTTGTTTTTCAAAAGAGTGAGACAACATTCCCAGACGAAAAGGGAAGAGGGTCGTTAATTTTTATTATGTCTAAGACATGATAAAAATTAACAAAATTTTTTTTTTTTTTTTGAGTTGTAGAATTTTTCTCAGCTCTGAAAATTTTTTTCAGCCGACTCAAGACTTTACCATTTATATTTACGAATAGTCTTTGAATTATTTATTTATTTTCTTTTAAAAAGAAAAATTCTGAGCTAGACCTATCTATTGGCTTAACATTCTGGTCATAGAAACAGTCTAGAATCTCATTTTATTTTTCGAGGCTAATGCACGGGTTCTCCAATCAAAAGGGTTACTATAAAGGGATTGGTTTGAATGCATTTATCTGCAAATGTTGTAGGATTCTGTTGTTGAGAAGGGGGTATATTATTATTATTATGATGATGATGATGATTGTGGCAGATTCGTTTTCTACATGGAAGTCTAATCTCCTCCGAAGACCTTTTCTGGGGATCGTCGATAGATGGTTTTTCAATAGGAATCGTTTCCCTCGGATCCTCAAGAGATAGAGGGGGGTCCTGTCTTGAGACATGGAGCGGTCTCTCCTCCTCCTCCTCGAGAAGTCTTGAGAAAGGGAGAGGATTTTCGGTTCCCTTATTCTTGAGGGGTCTTGACAAATTGAGAGGTCCCTCCTCTTCGAAAGAGAGAGAAGTTTTGGTTCCCTTATCCTCGAGGGGTTTTGACAAATCGAGAGGTCCCTCATTTTCGAGGGGTCTTGATAAATGGAGAGGTTTTTCATCTTCGAGGGGGTTTGATAAAGGAAGAGGTCCCTCCTTCTCGAGGGGTCTTGATAAATGGAGAGGTTTTTCATCTACGAGGAGGTTTGACAATGGGAGAGATTTCTCCTTCTCGAGGGGTCTCTCTTCCTCAAGGGGTTTTGAGGAAGGGAGAGGTTTTTCATCCTCGACGGGTTTTGACAAACGGAGAGGAATCTGAACAGGCTTCTCCTCATCCCCATCATTATCGAGGAGGATGAGGATAGGCTTTTGGAAAGGTTTTTTCTTTTTCTTCTGAACAGGCTCCTCTTGATGCTCGGGGTGAGGGATGGGGTAGTTGTTCCACCATTCTATTTTTTCTTGCTCGAGGATTTTTTCAAAAGTCGTGGCCTCTCTATGATGAGACGAACGAGGAGAGTCCTCGAGAAGAATACAATAGGTATTCTTCCCAGTCTTCTCGATCGAGAGAGGTTCGTGCAAACATTTATGCAACCATTCACTAAAATGAACGAGAATCCCTTTTGTCTTCTCAAGACGATCCATAATCCTATTCATTTGCGAGACGGTTAGAAAGTGAGACGTGTAAAAATATTTGGCTCGTTTCATTAACAAAATTTGTGCATCCAAAGGTGGAATGTCACGAGCCATCAACACGTTTTCGTCGGACAAAAATTCGTCCCGCATCTTTTGATAACTCCCCACGGTATAATAACCCGCACATTTTGAAAAATCGGAGGCTTTCAGGTAAACGACTCCTTGGATGATATAAAAGGAAAGATCAACATATTTATATTTGAAAGGAATACACGTAGTGAGCTGGGGATGCCTCCTCATGATCCACTTGGACAAAAATACGACTTTGGGGCTCTCCCCTTTTATTTATGGAGAGAAAGAGAGTGTGGCCTTCCCTTCCCTCCTCCTCCTCTCTCCCTGCTTCCTCTATCTCTGGACGTCCTTGGACTGGAAAGGTTGACTTTGAAAAAAAAAGAAGGTCATGGTTGGATAATTTTTTGTTTATTAAATTATTACTTTCACTTCCTCATTCCCACACACATTCATCTTTTTAAGAAAAGAAAAAGAGGTCATGGAGATAAGATTTCTTGGAAAGAAGAGAGAGAGAGAAACAAAAAAAAAACAAATAAAACGGACGTCATAGAGCCTCTATGTGTGTCTATATAGATATATAAAAAGGCGAGAGTACTGGGCGAGATCATTTCTTTTCCATTGGGAGCCATGTCGCTATTAGACGTTTTTCCAACTCAACGGATTTCGAACGGGGAGGATTTGAAGACGCTAAAGCAAATCTCCAACTTGAAAATTTTTTTGGCGTGTCATTGTGCGACATTTATTCCGCATTTACCACCTCATCAAGCGATCGTTTCTTTCAACCAAGATGTCGAATCCTCCAACCTGCTCGTTCAGAATATATACAGAAATTTATTCGAATCGCAACAAACGAAAGAGGAATCTCCCTTCTCTTGGAATCGGATGGATCGAGCTTTGAGACGGCCCATTCAAACAGACCGGCGATATACGGATCCGCGCACGAGTTTTCGGTGGAAGAATATTTTTCTCACGAAACGATATTTTACGTTTGGAGTGAGAACGACGGCTGAGGACGAAGTTCATATTGTTCAGACCACAGCCGCTCCTCTCCTCTATTACGAATCATCGTCCCCCAATCTGAAGGAAAGAAGTTTTAAAGTCAGCGACAGGATGAAATATAAGAAATATATTCTAAGACCTTTTCAAAACTATGTCGTTCCCCTGAAAACGCAATATCTCATCGTCACAACCCAGAAGAGTCACTTCTCGTCGATCGGTGCTCGTACTCGCTTTGGAAACAATTGAAAGAGGAGATTTCTTTCCAATCGCCAATGATGTTTCAAGAAAAAGAAGAAGAAAACCCTCCGCCACCTTTACCCATCCCTTCCTTAGATGATAAGAGGAGCTGGACCAAACCGTTATTTCCCGAAACAAAATCGACCCGGCAACGGAATGAAATTGAAGTCATCACAATTGAAGATGAGGAGGAAGAAAAAAAATTACCTCTTAAAAAACGGTCGACTTACTGGAACCTACCTGGCGTGCTAGATCCGCTTCAGAATTCAGAAGCTTCTTCTTCTTCTTCTTCTTCTTCTTCCCCGACTTGTTCAAACAGGCAACCTCTTTCGGACTCCTCACAGACAGAACCTCTTCCAGTATCCTGTTCTTCTTCTTCTTCTTCTCCTCCAACCTGTCCCGACATCGTAGAGGTAGAATGTCAGACGAGTCCACAAGCTTCAAAAAGTCCCGACATCGTAGAGGTAGAATGTCAGCCGGGTCCACAAGTTCCAACAGGTCCAGAAATCATGGAGGCAGAATCACAGCCGGGTTCACAAGTTCCAACGGGTCCAGAAATCATGGAGGTAGAATTTCAGCCGGGTAAACAAGTTCCAACGGGTCCAGAAATCGTAGAGGTAGAATTTCAGCCGGGTAAACAAGTTCCAACGGGTCCAGAAATCATGGAGGTAGAATCGCAGCCGGGTCCAGACATCCTAGATCCCTCCACTCATCCCAAAGAGACTCCAAGTGTTTCAAGACAGCCTTGTGAGGATCCAGTCCTTCCCGTATGGAATGATTATATGGACTTACAAAATTTGGTGCAACAGGAAGGAGAAGAAAATAATCATACGGATGGGTGGGTCAAAGACTGTTTAGATCATTTAACCTCGAATGAAATTGAACTGTTATGGAATTGCATTTCTGAAATCACATCGGAAATGGGATAAAAACCAAAACAAAAAAAAAACTTTTTTAATAACAAATTGGAGGAGGGTCATGATGTCAATTAAAAAAAAATATTATATAGAGTCCAATCTTGGTGGTTCACTTCAGTTTTCCAGCATGAGGTGATCCACGTTTCCCGAAATATGGATCCCATTCCAAGAGAGATTGTGTAGAGCCTTCACTTCAGTTTTTTTTTCTTTTTTTTTCCTACCAAGAGGAGAGGGTCCCCAAAGGGCTACCCATGTCCAAAGAGAGAAAGTGTAGAGCGTTCATTTCAGTTTTTTTTCAAGTTTAGGGGAGGGAGGTCTCAAAATGACACCCCCCATTTTCAAAGAGAGATAGTGTAGAGCGTTCATTTCTGTTTTTTTCCAAAGTTAGGGAGTTTTCAAATGACTACCCATTTCAGAGAAAGAGAGAGAGAAAGCGTAGAGCGTCCATTTCAGTTTTCCAACATTAGAAGGTCCCAAAATACCTTCTGAATTCAAAGAGAGATCGTGTAGAGCGTTCATTTCCAGTTCTCCAAGATCAAAAGAAGAGGGTCCGCTTTTCCCAAAATGGCTTCCCAATTCAAAGAGAGAGAGAGAGAGAGAGTGAAAGGGTGTGTAGAGCGGTCATGTTCATTCTCCAAGATAGGGTCGTCAGCTTTTTCTCAAAATGGCATCTCCCCATTCAAAAAGAGATCGTGACCAATTTTTTCCAGTTTTTTCCAAGATGGGGGGAGAAGAAAACCTAGGATGAAATAACACGACACACAGAGAGAAAGAGGGAAAAAAACGCCATCTTGTCATTTTCTGATAGGGTACCGGTGTTCGAATACTTTTGTGACCGACTGTACTCCATTTATGACAAGATAGCTGTTAATTCATCGGGTAGATGACTTACGAATCCCTTCTGAGCTAGCCATTGTTCGAACGTAACGCCTTACGTAACATAGCATTGTGGGCCAAGACGTGGGGGCGATAGCAGCTAAAATAAATTGAAAATGGAGCTTACACAACTGAAAACCGAAAGAAAATGTCTAAGAACTTCCTTTACCACATGTGCAAACAAAATTGATGCAGAACTGAAATCAGATATTCCTGATTTGAAGCTACTTTCGATTCTGGAACAACAGCTTTGAGACAAGTTTAATCGACTTGAAATATGCCAAAAGGAAGTAACGTCAATAATTCTACAATCTAAAGAAGCTGAAAAGCTATATGAAGATTTTATTTCGTCTGAGCCTTATAGAGATAAATATTTTGAACTGTGTTCTCAAATCGAAAAGCTGTCGAAGAATCCTTTACCTACTGAATTACCAGAGAAGCGCAAATTTAAACTGCCGAAGATCGAACTAAAGAAATTCAACGGCGAAGCAAAAGAATTTTTGACGTTTTGGAGCCAATTTTCGAAGATCCATGAAGATCCGACGATTCCAGATGAAGATAAATTCCAGTACCTCCTGCAAGCAGTTGTTCCTCAGTCCAAAGCCGCACGGGTAGTGGAGAGCTTTCCGGCAACGGCGTCGAATTATCCGAAAGCAATCGCCCAGCTTCGAAAGAGGTTTGGAAGAGAAGACTTACTTGTACAGATATACGTCAGAGATCTTCTAAGCATGGTTATGCGTAATGCAAGCGGTGGACGTGTGAAGACGGATCTTCCCACTCTCTACGATGATTTAGAAACCAAGATTAGAGCTTTAGAAAGTCTTGGAAGAACGCAAGAGAAGTATGGTGATTTCTTAACGCCTTTAGTTGAATCCTGCCTGCCCGAAGAAGTATTAATTGCTTGGGAGAGAAACAGAAATTTAAAAGAAGCACCTCAGCCTGATGACCGATGCCTTGAAAATTTGATGAATTTTCTGAAACAAGAAGTGAAAGGAGAAGAGATGGTCGTGTTAGCCCGCACTGGGTTTGGTTCTAATCATTTTTCTAAGAAAAAGGATACACTAAATAAAAATTTAGATTTCGCCACCGCAGCTGCGTTAGTAAGTACATCAAATTCTGAGAGCCCAGGTAAGCGCAATTTTAACTGTCTCTTTTGTGAAAAACGGCACCCAACTAAAGAATGTTTTTCTGCTAGAAATATGACATTAGAAGCTAAGAAAAATATATTAATTAAAAAAGGGGCCTGTTTTGGATGTTTCAGATTTGGACACACTTTTAAAACATGTCGAGTAAAAAATTCTTGCATGTACTGTAATAAAAATCACCATTCTTTAATGTGTCCCAATCGCCAAGAAAAAGGCGCAAATGAAAAGTCTAAAAGGGACGTAACTGAAACCAGCACATTAACTAATAACTGTAAAATAGAAAATGTTTATTTAATGACTCTAATAGTTAAAATTAAATTTAAGAATGTTGAGCTTAAAGTACGCACATTACTGGATACAGGTTCTCAGCATTCGTATGTCAGTAAAAAATTAGTAGAGAATTTAAATTTAAAACCATTAAGGCAAATTAAATTGAAGCATTCGTTATTCGGTGGAAGAGAAACGCGAAAACCTTTTTCATTCACGATGTTTATAATTTGTTGATTTCGGTATTAGATGAAACTTTCTCCTTTCAAATCAAAGCCGAGAGCAAAATTTGTGGCACAGTGCCAAAAGTGAACGATAGTAAAATTATTAATGAACTGAAAGATAGAGGCGTCAGTTTGTCTGATTTGGTTTCTTCTGATCGTGAGATTGATCTGCTTTTGGGAGCGGATATTGTGGGCGCTTTATTTACTAATAAATCTGTTCGGTTGGAGACAGGGTTATTTTTGATTGACACTTGTTTGGGACATGTGTTAACTGGGAAGCATGAGTCATTTGGAGATAGCAATGATGATACTGTTTTGAATGCAATTTCGTTGTATGTTAGTAATTATTCGATAAAAGATTTGTGGTCTTTAGAATCCATAGGTATTTCAGATCCCATTGAAAATAATAGAAAGAATTTAGAACATTCTAGAGTTTTGGAAGAGTTTAAAAATAATGTGAAAATTCTTTCAGACGGTAGATATGAACTTTGTTTACCTTTTGAAATCTGATGTGGCCGATTTGCCGACAAATAAAGATTTAACTTGGAAGCGGCATAAAAGGATGTGCCAGCGAGCACAAGATAAAGCATTTTTAGAAGAATATACTACGATTTTCCGGGAATGGGAGAAATTGAATATAATTGAAAAGGTAACTGATAATGCTGAGACGGGACATTTTTTACCTCATCGGCCAGTAATTAAGGACAGTACCACTACAAAAATCAGACCTGTCTTTGACGCGTCAGCCCGAGAAAGTGGTAAATGCTCTTTGAATGACCTTTTGTATAAGGGTCCGAACTTGCTAGAAATAATTCCAGAGATACTTGATAGGTTTCGAATTCATCCAATAGGATTATCTTCAGATATTGAGAAAGCATTTCTGATGTTAAGTATAGCCCCTCAACATAGAGATTTCCTGCGGTTTTTTTATCCGTCCGAGAGTGAACAGATTGTTTACCGACATCGCAGAGTAGTATTTGGGTTAAAGTCCAGTCCATTTTTATTAGCAGCCTCAATTACACATTTATTAGATAATGTACCATCTGAATTTGATGCTATAGCACAAAAACTGAAACATTCTTTTTACGTAGATAATTGTGTTTCTGGTGTTGCAAATATTGAGGAGCAGGAAGATTTTATTGTAAATGCAAAAGATATTTTGTCACGGGGTTGCTTTAATTTAAAAAACTGGGAGAGTAATGTAAAATGTAAGTATGTTTCTAATAGTACTGGTGTCACGAAAGTATTGGGAATTTTGTGGGATCTTTATAAGGACACTCTTAAGTGTAATTTAAACTTTAATCTTGTAAGTGAAGATCAGAATTTTACTAAGAGAATCATTTTAGCTACAGTTCACAAAATATTTGATCCAATAGGTCTGTTGAGTCCTGCAATCTTACCACCTAAGCTTTTACTGCAGGAAACGTGGAATTTAAATCTAAAGTGGGATACTCCCTTACCAGATAGTATTCAAATGTCTTTTAAAAGATGGTTTAGAGAAATAGATGCATTAAGAGATATCGAAATCTCACGTTATGTTGAAATAAATGATTCCACTGAGATGCATGTTTTCGTAGACGCGTGCAAAGAGGCATATGCCACCTGTATTTTTTTTAGAACGAGAACCTCTCAAGGGGTAAAAATTTACTTTGTTAGAGCAAAAACCAGAGTTGCACCTTTGAAGAAAGTAACGATCCCTAGGTTAGAGTTAATGGCTTGCTGCATTGGTGCCAGGTTGGCATATTCAGTGAAGCAGGCTTTAAATGCCCATGAGATTAAAACAATATTTTGGAGCGACTCTAGGGTAGCTTTATACTGGTTAAAAGAACGTGGTGATTGGACAGTTTTTGTCTCGAACATAATAAAAGAAATAAATAATCTGTTTCCTAATAATGAATGGCGACATGTGCCAGGGAAAATGAATCCCGCTGATCTGATTTCGCGAGGGTGTTCCCCTAAGAAATTGTTAGAATCCTGCTGGTGGAAAGGCCCAGCATGGTTGTTGCAAGCAAGAGACAACTGGCCTGACACCGAAATATTGATAATGGAAACACTCGAAATAACACTTGAAAGGAGAAAGGTTAGGTTATGTAATATTAATTTGTTGGAAGAGAGAGTCCCGTGGTATGCCATTAAATTCTCAAATTTCCATTCAATAGTTAGAATGGTTGCATGGATATTGAGATTTATCAGTAATTTAAGATCGTATCATGATACTAGACGGGGGGGGGAGAACTTCTAACGCAGGAGATTGAAAATGCTGAAATTCTGCTTATTCGTAATGTGCAAGCTCAATTTTTTCCTAGTGAAACCTCTATTCGGAACTTGTGTGTTTTCAAAGATGTGAACGGAATTATCAGAGTTAAAACTCGAATTACTGAACGCATAGATAAGCCTTTCTTCATTTCACCTATTCTTCTTCCTGATAAATGTATCTTTACTCAAAGACTGATTGAATATTTTCACCGAGAAAACTGTCATGCTGGAACCTAGATATTACTAAGCATATTGCGTGAAAAGTTTACAAGAGGAAGAAGAGCGATACGTAGTGTTCTGAAGGACTGTATTAAATGTCGACGATACAAAACTAAATCTCTCATCACTGAACCAGTTTCCTTACCTGCTGATAGAGTGGAAAATGCTGCAGCTTTCGAAGTAGTTGGTATTGACTTGGCTGGTCCCCTATTTGTAAAACGTGGGACAAAGTATGGATGGTTCTCTACACGTGGGCTCTTTACAGAGCAATTCATTTAGAGTTAATAACATCGCTTTCTACTGATGCTTTTCTGTTATCATTAAGACGTTTTGTTGCTAGAAGAGGAAGACCTAGAGTAGTTTATACAGACAACGGTACAAACTTTAGGGGAGCTTATAATATTTTTTTAGAAATTGATTGGAGTAAAATAACTCGACAAACAGAAATACAGAAGATCGAATGGAAATTCATCCCCCCCACTGCTGCTTGGTGGGGCGGATGGTGGGAAAGACTTGTTCGAGTAGTTAAAGAACTCCTTAGGAGAACATTGGGCAGATCTGTTCTTACCTATGAAGAACTGGAAACAGTTATGTGCGAATGTGAAAGGGCAGTAAATTCGCGACCCTTGACATATTTATCCGAAGATACAGAAGACTTAGTTTCACTTACACCTGCCATGTTTTTAACCGATAGATCCAATTTAGATGTAACTGATATAGACACAGTAGACACCAATCATCTCAGGAAAAGAATCAGATTTCGTGCAAAATTAATGGAAGATCTCCGAGTACGTTTTCGAAAGGAATATTTAGGACTACTTATTCAGAAACGACAGCAAAATTCACAATTTTCAAATATTCGCGTGAATGACGTTGTGTTGATAGGAGATGATATCAAAAAGAGATTGAATTGGCCTTTAGCCAGGGTTACGGAACTGATTCCAGGAAAGGACGGTAAAGTGAGAACAGTTAGATTAAGAACGCAAACTAACAATT
Source organism: Stegodyphus dumicola (assembly GCF_044657685.1). Taxonomy (NCBI): domain Eukaryota; kingdom Metazoa; phylum Arthropoda; class Arachnida; order Araneae; family Eresidae; genus Stegodyphus; species Stegodyphus dumicola. The sequence goes on from NC_140776.1 coordinate 47,705,433, forward strand.
TAGTACGTCCGATACAACGAGTGTTTTCCCTAGAAATCCAAGATGATGATTTGTCAGGTTCATGTCATCCAAGTGATCCTCAAAAACATCAATCTGCTGTAAAGTCTTCAGATTCTCATCGTGGAGACGACATGAGTACCTCTCATCATTCAGAAATTTCTGGGTCACCCCGATCTACGGACTCAACTGATGTTTCCGATGTATGTGATAGTTCTAAGACTATAAAGACACGAGCTGGTAGAACTGTTAAGATGCCACTAAGACTGAACTTGATAGACTTGAATGTTTTGAGTAGCTATCCAGCAACTCAAAGGGGGGGAGGATGTTGGGAATGGCATCACTACGCCAGCGAATAAAAAGCCAGATAGAGACTGACGTCAGGGGACGCCAGAGGAAAACGAACAGTTCCGGTTTAGTTAGCTAAGAACGATGTTTGCATGATGTTGCTAGATATTGTAGCTAGATAAATATTTTTTATTCTTTTAACTTGTCTTTATGTGTAAATAAATCTTTTTGCTTAAGTTTAAAGGAAGTACTCCATTTATGACAAGATAGCTGTTAATTCATCGGGTAGATGACTTACGAATCCCTTCTGAGCTAACCATTGTTCGAACGTAACGCCTTACGTAACATAACACTATTTATTTACAATCTTAGAATGTATAATCACAGAGAACTGCAATAGCAGCATAGTTCTATTTTTCAATCTGTATCCAAAGTGTTGCCAATTACAAGTTACTAAATATTAAATGTTACCATTTACAAATTATTAAATATTACATAGGCTTTTCTAGTGTAGATACGAGCCAGTTTCCCCCAGAAAGCCCTTCACAAAGACATCTATCATTTTAGGTTGATAGCCCTTATGTGCTATAATCAAATAAATTAAACCAAGCTTTCATAAGGATGTGATATTCTTTCTTCCTTATTATTATGGATCCTGTTTTTTAAAGTTCTCAAGATTTTGATGAATCGCCAATGTTAACTATTCTGAAACATCTGGCAGCCCCAACAATGATGATTTACAGTTTACTTATAATGAGAAGAGCTTCGAGGAGACCATGTGATTCTATTTCTTCCCATACAAATGTTAAAAATTCATAATCACTCAGAATTTTCTCATCACAAGAAGAGCTCTCATTATTCTATATGTTAATGTATTTTATTTATATTTTAATCTTAAAATTCTTAATTTACTGAGAAGTGAGGAAGATGCTTGCTATATCTTTCTTTCAAGAAATGCACATATTTTACATCACATTCGAATATGCAAAAATGGACATTCAATAAAATTTCACATCAGTGAAAGCATTTAGAGGTGCAGCGTGAAAATTTGCTAATGAAAGAAAAGTATATGTTTTAATAGCTGGTTTAGTTGTTTCAGAGTACTGTTTGTAACAGCATAAAATGAAAGAAACACTACAAAAATGTGACTATACGCTGAAACATTTTTACGAGAGAGATGTATTCTCTGCATATGATCCGCCAACCAAATATGTGAATAGGTGGCCCTCAAAAATTTTGAACATAGCAGAAAATCTGTTCATACAGCAAAAAAAAAAACTGCCATGATTTTTCCATAATGCTGTACAAATTACAAGTTATGCCAAAAAACTGAAAAATTCTTTCTCGCTCAGTTTCTAAATAGAGTCCACACTCATGCTAAAAGTTGTCGACCATCTACAAGAGGGAGTGACAATTTATTCAAACTTCTGGTGAGAATATAAAAGACATGTACTGGTAAATACCAGCTCACAGATATTTTTCTGCGGGCAATAAATTCCATTTTCTTGATATAACAACAGCTGCTCATATATAAAATATAGAAAGACTGTAGAGCTTCCCTAAGTGGTGGAATAAAAATTGAAAAGGCACGTTTCACTATCATCATGAATCTTACTTTGCAGAGTTAATATAGCAAAAATCTTTGAGACCTTGGAATGCTTCTTATGCCATATTAAAAGCAATTGAGGAAGCAGGGCAGTAACAAAGTGTACATGAAACATGAAGTTGGCAATAATTCTGATGCCAGCTTGATGTTTAAAAAAATGGAAGCTGCAATACTAAAGAAGTATCGTAACATTTTTAAAACTAAGGTTCTGTTTATATTTCAGTTCATTTCGTTGCCACATCAGTATGTTTTGATTTTGATGTCCTCCAATTATGAATGTCTTTTAATTTCTTTTTAAAATATAGAAATGTGTCATTACTCTGTATTACATATGTTTTAGTTAACTTCATAAAACATTACCCTTGGACTTGAAAATTTACTGATTTTCTCCTCACAGGAAATTTCTAAATCTATAAATGTTTGAGCAGAAAGAGGCTGTGTTGAAGTAGGTAAAGGATATTTAACTGGCTGATAAGGATGTTATTTTAATAACCACTGTATTGTCTATTAAACACATAATTTATCTATTTCTGTATAATATTTGGCACTGTTCCTTTATCAGAACCTAATTCAGAAATGTAAATATATATGCATGTATATATAGATGTATGTGATCATATATGTAAGTACGAATGTATGTGTATACACATATATGTGTACATGCATACATTCGTTAATCTGGTTCCGATAATAGAACAGTACATAATATTTTGCCAGTTGATTTTTTTTCGTACACCTCCACCCATAAGCCATGAGAATATATTAATGAAGCAACGCACCAAGTCGCCAAAAAGCATTTACATGGCAACCCATAATATCACCAAAAAATATTTATTGTTCAACTCAGGCATATGTATAGCATTCTCCCAGATGGTTTTTCAGTAACATGACTGCAGATTATGACCTTCCAATGGGAATTTTAATGTTTTAGCCTAGTGGGAGACAGCATAGTGCAGTTTTGATTGTTTTCGGCAAACTCTCATATTTAGCCTTCTGCATGCATAGACTGTAATGTGGCTTGCTTTAAAGACATCATGCACCTCTTTCTTCTTTTTGTTTTTTGAATTTTAATAGCAAGTTTATAGTATTCTCAGATGTTTCCTTACTTGAAAACAGATGACTGTGTAAATGGTGAGAACAAAAGCACAAAACCTTAGACGTATATGTGTGTTATATAGAAAAAGAAGTGGTAGTGGATGAATCGTTGCAATAGATACAGTCAAAAGTCGTTAATTCGGACACCCATAATCCGGAATGATCTATAATCCGGACCTCAAAGCTAAAAACTTTCTGAGCATGCGCCGCGTTGACACATGCGCATAGGCGGTTACGCGTGCGCGTAAGACCTTTACTACTGCGCATATGCGTGTGCGCAAGTGCAGAATACGTTTTCGCGTGCGCATTTAATGTATAATGGACGGTATAAGCTAAAATTATCTAATTATTTATTTCAGTTAATGTTGATGATTGCGTTGTTCCTTAATCTTCGAACTGGATCCGGCTTATTACTTTTTTCAGACTGTAAGAGCAATTTTATAAAAGTAAACTTGAACTTTCGATCATGTCAATTAGAATTTCCGATGCTGCAGCTCCCAAAGGATCTACAAAACGAAAGTATGTTTCGATGTCCATCAAACAAAAAGTGCAATTGCTGCAAAAAATGGATAAAGACATGAAGAAGGTGACAGAGAGGTTAGTGAAAACGAAAAAATTTCGATTGACAAGTTAGTCGGTATTCTCGGCACAGCAATTACGGGACTTGAACAGCGGAACTTTGTAACTGAACAAGAAATTATGTCTGTTTATAGAATTAAAGAGAACGTATTATCACATAAAACGAAGCAACTTAAACAACTTACATTGAAAGAAATGTTTAATAAAGTAAACAAATAAATATTAAGCCTTTTTTTTGTAAATTTTGATACCCTTTAGATCATAATTGTTCTTTATTTCATAAATTACGGTTTCATATTTTTAATTTTAGAATTTCTGCATGCCATCTTACGAGATTTAAACTGATGATCTATAATCCGGAATCGCCGAAGTCCCGACGAGTCCGGATTAACGACTTTTGACTGTATAATGTTTCTTTCCAATGATGCAAATGAGTTATTACAGTTAAAGACCTAATGACCTTACAGGGTATGGATGTCTAGGAATATGAAACGATCAATAACACATATAACAGATAATGAGTAATTTCCTCTTTAGTTCAAGAAATTTTTAAAAAATACCTTAAAATGTGTGATTTACCATAACTCTGAAAACTGCATTCAAATTTCAGGTTAGGTTATTTTAATATGGCACAAGTACACAAGGGCTACATGCCTAAGGACAGGGATACCTTTGTGGAGAACTTTCTAAGGGAAACTAGCTCATATTCATGTTACACATGGAGAAAAACAACCGACCTGGGCACCAAATTAGCACCATTGCTGTAGAAGTACATGCCGGCCATCTCAAAGTATATGCTAGTTACCTCATAGGCACACCAGCGGCCGAGAGGTAAAGTCGCTGAACACTGGTAGTTCGGTCCGAGGTTCGAATCCCGCGAACGGGCTGGCTGCATGGGCGTTTTCGTGGTTTTCCCCATGTGTAACGTGTATACGAGCCAGTTTCCCTTAGAAAGTCCTCCACGAAGGCATCCCTCCTCTTAGGCAGATAGCCCTCGAGGCTTTGCCATAATCACACACACACTAGTTACCTCATTGTGGTTGCGATGCATGTGTTGCTGTTAGTGATAGTTTATTTGAACAGTTCTTATGAATGATTATTGCTTATAAATATTCATTATTAAAATCATATTTTGTTCTCCACACTTTTATTTATTGAGTATTTAAATTTTGAAACAGTCATGGATTTATTTTCTGTTTTGTAGCTTTGAAAAATTAAAAAGAAAGATAAGAAAATGTATTGTGGCTGAAAATTCTGAAATAGCAAATTATATTATTGATTGGTTTGTTGATTATGTTGATATAATTTATGTCCTTTAAACCAATTCTTTTCCTGCATGCTTATAGATTTTTAGCAATATACCATTGCAAGTATCTTACATACTAATAATCTTTTTAACTAATGAAACTAATTCCATGTACGCATACTTGAGAATTAAAATAATAGTTTAATACTAATCAAGTTCAGTGACAGAAATATAGGTAGTAAAGATAAATGCTGAAAGCAAAGAAAGTAAGTTGAATGGTTGATATATGTAGAAAAAAACGCATTCCTAGCACTGCTACCTATTATTTCCCAATTTGGCAGAATCTGCATTTAATTTGTCTTTCGTAAAGAAGCAGCCTATACAATTGATATTCATTTTTTTTTTTTAATATTCAGAAATGCAGTGTTTCATAAAATTATAGCAGAGGCAACACTGCAGAACAAAAGTATGTTGAGTGCCACATATGAATTCTGATATTTATTAATTTTTTCAGTTTCACTTGTAATGCATGATAAAAGTACACAAACATTTTAAAAACATACTTATTAGAGAAAAAAATGAGCATAAACATTTTAATAGGAAGATTGAGCAGAATTTTTTTTAACACATGTGAGCTCCTTGTTTGAAAAATATGATAATGATAGAAATAGTATTACATGTGCCTGAAATTTTGCTCATTTTATATTTTAATTGCATCATATAAAATTTTTACACAAATGCACCTAATTTCAGCTTGCAATAAAAAACTGTCATCTTTTTGTAATTTCTGATTTATGTATCTGTTGGATTTGAGAAGTCAGAGAATAGAAACTGTCTACTTTTTTTTTTTAAAAAAACTTTTTTGGCAAGGAAATGATTTAAAATTAGGTAAAAAAAATTGGAGCCTAGATCTTGGATAAAACTAAATTGATTTTGAAAGCGAGGAAACAAATTCCAGTTTGCCTGGAGCAAAGAAATTCAGTTTCTAGTTGTGTTGATATCATTATAAACTGGTATATGAGAGTTGGATATTTATCCACAAGTATGAATGGTGGCATGACAAATAAATGTTAGTATGCAAGCATCATAAATCCAATAAAACACACAGATGATTTAGTAGCAACTATATAAATTTTATTCACAAGTTTGCCTATGATGATGAATGATGTGACATGAGAAAAAAATATCAAATGTATGGAAATGCAGTTGATTGGCATTTTCAAAAATCTAGAATCTATTTTTAAGGTCTGGTTACAAAATAACAGATAACTGTTTATATATATATTTTTTTATTCAAACAGAGTTCCATTGTGAATTAAATTATTAATCTTACTGTGAGGTTACCATAATCCCAGTTTTATTCTGAATATTCTTTGAAAGAGAAATTTATAAATTAAATTTGCTTAGTGTTGCTAAGTTTAGCTTAATCAGTGAACTTGACAAAGCAATCGTATCATGTAAAAATAAAATTAAAAATATCTGATACTAGAATATCTTACTGAAGATTTTTTTTACGCGCACTACATTTTCTATATAAGACCAATCTAAAAAATGATCACTATTTATTCTTTCGCTTTCTTATACGGAGAAACATAACCAAGCCATTCAGTTGTATAATGCTCGACATCGTTCAAACATACATATTCATAGATATCCACAAAGACTTATTTCAGATTTCCGAATCAAAGTTGGGAACCATGTTTACAACGAAGGAAGTTGTTGATGCTGGGCGGAGCTTCGTTGTGACGTCGGTTTACGGATGGAGCGACGATCACGTGACCTCCCTGCGCGTTCGGGGATTTAGCGCTGACTGTAGACAGATGTCTTTTGTTGCACCCGCTAAGTCTTTCTGCACCGATGGGCGAAAAATCAAGCATAGGTGCGAAGGAAAGGTATATAGAAAGGGGGGCAATTTCGTATTTCAGAGGAGAGTAAAAAGGAACTTCGTATATTTTATACGAGTTCGAAAGGCCAGGAAGAAAAGATGGGACAAAATAAAGTAAAAAATAAATGACCCAAAAGTAATGGAGAGGAGAAAAAAAAAAATATTTATAATTTAAAAAAAAGGGGCCTATAGAAAGAAAAGGAAAGGAAATGGGAGAATTTTGTGAAAAAAAAAAAAAAAAAAACCGCGATTGTGTCCATGAGTGTAGTCAAAGGAAGTTGTTATCATTTACATTAAATAGAGTCTTCCAGGTATGTGTAATGAGTGTGTTTTGTAAAGCTGAATAGATGTGAAGATGGGGGGAAATTAACAATAAAATATAAATGTTGGGGGTCCAGTCACATAACAGTATAAGTCTAGTTTAGAAGCTAGCTTGTGCTATAACAGGGAAACTAAAATTAAAAAAATGAATTAAACTTTCATTTTTTAACATGGGAAACAATATGTTAGCCTCTACCTTGAGACACAGTAACAGAAGACACATAAGATCAAGATACATATAATATCATGCAAAATTATACATTAACTTAAGTCACATTATCTATTGCGGTTTCCAACATATTCATATACACAGAAAACACCATCAGATAAAATCATAAATCTAAAACAAGGCGAGAACAACACATCAGCAAAAATAGATAAATTACAGAGTTTTTTTATTTTAATATTAATTAATTTTAAAAAAATAAGTATTTTATTTATTTATTAAGTTAATGGTCATAATTTATTATATGTGTACTATTTTATCAATTTGAGGCACACTGTATTAATATATGCTTTTAATTTAAATAGATAGGAAATATCGATTAAAGGAGCAAAAACTACCAATCTATACATTCATTGATGCCCAAGATCGTGTTTTTTTCCTCTCGAGAAATTCCTCAAAGGAGCCCCAATGGGTAGCGCTAACAGACTACACTACTGATAAGGCTCGCGTCCCTACGAAATAGTAGCCAAAAAAAAAAAAAAAAAAGAACCACCACATGATTTAAAGCAATTATTAGGTATTTAATGCCAGAACATAATAAAATGAGCATAATAATAATGATCATAATAAATAAATGAATTTAAAAGTACTTTAGTGACAGATATTTGATTTAGCTTAGAGAAGAGAAGTTTTACTTATCTGAATGTTCCGTCTTGGTGTTGTAAAAGATTGCAAGGAAGATAAGACCTTTTGGTACAGGGGCAACTTTCGGTTTTGAGAACGAGACAATATAGAAATTTTTCGCGAATTAAATTAAATCATTAAATAAATGAGTATTTTCTTAAAAACACCTTTGAAAATTTAAGAGCTCTTCTAAGATCCTGCCTCCATCGTACGTGATCACAGCGCCCTTCCTTTACCCAAAATCTTTTAAAAGAGAGGGTCACATCTTACGAAAGTTACATGTTACCTTAGTATCACTGCTACATCACAGGATCTGGTTTAGGGCTCGTGGCATAGGGTTCCAAGTTTTCAACTTTACGCCGAGTTTAGGATAAGCGTCGACCAGTCAGAGCGAAACTAAAACGAAGCGGCTTTCTTTAGACGATTTCGCTGTCACATCGAAGGCGACGTTTTTTTTTTTTTAATATGGAACACATCGTATCCGAATGAGTTGTAATCGTATCCGAACAAAATAATGAATTGTAATCGTATCCAGGCTGTGTCTACCAGTACGACGTCGGACGTCTAGCTCAAACATGGTAAAAATGCTAAACGTACGACTAGTTGCGCAGAATCCAAGGAGGTTAGAATAGAAGGAGGGAGGGTTCGCAATTTCCTCCACTATCGGGGAATGAAACTCCACGGAACAAGCGACGTCCATGTTTGTTACTTCAAAACATTGCAATACGCTAGTGAAACGTACGTGTTTGTAAGCTGTTCTATGCATGAATTTTCCAGTAAAAATATGTTAAATTTATAATGAAATGCTTCGCTATTGTTAGTTTTTTGTTTTAAGGTTATAAAGGTGATATCTGTAATTTACTAAGTACAGGAAATCATTAAGAAATATTTCGAAATCTAAATGCATGTGCATAACATTAAAGCCTTTACAAATTATATTTCTGCGTAATTTCAAGAATTTGTTTAGGTTTTATTAGCAACTTCTCTGGTATACTTTTCAATTGTTTCTTTAAGAAGTGATATTTCTGATTTATTCGCAATATTATTATAATTTATTAAAGAATCATTTTTACCTGAAATTAATAGCAGATAATTATCTAAAAAAATGGTAACATGTTGCTTTTTTTTAAATGAAAGTTTTAAATAGATTCTTTTCACAATCAACAACCTTATATCAACAAGAAAATAAATCTTAATAAAATAAAACAGATTTATGTGAATTCAATGATTTCAGTTTATGCGCGTTTCATATTTATGAATCTCAAAGAAATTACCCTGAATTAAACTGAATTACAGAAATATACCTATATAAATTTTTGGATATATCTTTTCACATGTTCAATTGTGTAAATATTTTACTTACGTTTATCGCTATACTGCCCAGAAATTTGTAAGCTTATGCAAAAACATTTTAACAACAGAACAGTTTATCTTGATCAAATGCACAAATTATATTCGTAACAGTTCCCAAAACTTAAGAATGAATAATAATTAACACATAAGGAAAAGCGTTGCTTTATTTAACACCTTTATAATTCATAAAAATAGTAACAATTGATTTCTTACTTTTCATGAAAATTATAAAACGAATTATCTAAGCGTTCAAATTATACAGCAAGCATATAATCCTAGCATATATCATTGTATGTTAAGGAACGAAGATACCAGCTGTAAGCAAAAGCATTAAAATGTATTGTATTTAACATGTTTCGATTATTATTAAGTCTTTTTTGTCACATCTGTAAAGAAAACAACATGGCATTGTGACATTTTTTTAACATATTTATGAAATTACATAAAAAAAAAGAAAATACTTACGAGTGAACAGTAATCCCAGGAATATTTTTCGAAAATCTATTTGTGCATCCATATGCAATATAAGCAGACATGCTTCAAAAAGAAAAGGGGAAAAAAAAAATGTTACAATTACAGACTTCCTTGCACAAGTCACAGTGATAACAGTAACATGGCCGCCAAGCTTCACCGTTTGAGTTGAACCTTCCCTCCTTCTACTCTAACCTCCTTGGCAGAATCCGACCAGTCGTGAACTGATGTTTGTTTACATTTGTGTTGATTATGGGAAGGGTGAATTGCTTTTCCGTGTAGAGCTAGAATGTCAAGAAAAAGTTATTTTTTATTTCGTTTGATGACTAATTGCTATCATTCTTTGATAGATATCTAAAACTTTATGTAAAATAAAGAACTTTAAATATATCTGAATATTATTCTTGTTTTAAATTGCTAATGCTTGACCATTTTATAGAGATGCGGAGTTTAACAAATAATCAGAATTTCTTGAAATTCTTATCAACAGATTTAGATAAATCATGCATGCAAGCAGTAAAATCACATTCTTATGAAACGGAATTGAAAAATCATCTTAAAACCTTGTGTAACTTTTCTGTCATGCGTAGCTGAATATTTCTATAAAATTGCATACAGAAGCATTGATATACATAAAGAGTGCGTTCAGGAGATTAATTCAGAAATGTATGTGCATATGCTTGTATGTTCGGATGTAGGTGTTCATGTAGCATGTGTATATGTGTGTACATACGTTTGTGTTTGTGTGCACACATCTGTACGCACATACATACAGATACACATGCATACATACATTTTTTAATCCGGTCTCGAAAAACGTCTTGCTGAAAAAGAATGTAAACAAACCACCCAGCTCCTTATAAAAAAAAAAAAAAAGTTTAGAAAATTTTTATCATAATTTTAGTTTCTACAGCAAACTTTTGTGTGTGGGTTTTTTTTAAACTCTTAGAAGAACTCAAATTTTAATATAAAGACGTGAAAATTTTTGACCTTTTGATAATGTACCTGATGATTTATTAAAAATACAATTGACTCTCTTATATTTAATATTGAAAAGAAACAGGGGGAATATGTACAAAATTAGAATAAAGATAATTCTAAGGTATTTTTTATAAATATATGTGACTGATTACACACTCTGAATATAGAAAATAATCGCTTACGCAGTATTTGTTTTATTATCATATTCTGCCCCCATAAGCTCAAAAATAAAACTTTATACAGGAACACAGAAAGTCAATTTTACCTCCAAATATATTTTATGGTATTGAAGTATGATAAGAGATGATTATTTTTGTTAGAAAAATTATAATGTTATGAATATTTTCAAAAAAATATTTTCCTGAAAATAATTATATATTATATTCAAGCATATTTATATATTAATATATATATATTTATATATTATAATCAAGTAATAGATAGCATATTTATATATTATATTTAAGAAATAAATGGCAGCATTATGTCTTGTCATTAACTTTATCAAAAGAACTTATAGGTTCAAAGCACCTAATTTCTAGTATAAGAACTGTACTTCGAATGTCCTTTTCTTTTTTTCCCTGTAAAATTTTTGCTTTATACTATTTATAGATGTAACATCTAAAAATGCTTGGTCTTTTATATCCAAATATCTAATATGGAAGTCTGAAGTAATGCAATATATTTGTATGTACATAGAGTAAAATATTAGTAAATTCTACATAAGTACATTATTAATTTAAGATAATGTATTTAAAAATATTCAGTTTAATGCAAATATGTGAATCAATTTATGCATATAAATTTTAAGTGTATGACTTCTGTTGGATGCTTTAAGTAAACAATAAAAAAATTAACCTTTTTATCAACTTATCTTGCACATATATACATTATTAATTGTTTTTTCTATAAGAATAAACTTAATCTAATATAATAATCTAAAAATAAATAATACACAACATCTATTAAGGCAAACCATTTTTAGTACAGTAACAAATAATACAAGCAATATAATTTAATACCTTCAGTCGTCAGAGAATAAAGTGAGTTTTGTGAAGCTATTTAATGAAAAAATCTGAAAAAATTTTTGATGGTTCTAAAAGAATTAAAATATGTACAGGGTGATTATAATTAAAGTTTCAAAACGCTATAAAAAAAGAACCACTGATGAAAATGATGTGAAATTTGACAGGAATGTTATTGAAGAAGGCGGAAAGCGTATGGCAGAAGAAAAAATTTAGTTTCAAAAGCTAGCAACAGATGGCGCTGTAAGCGGCAGAATCACGACGAGAAACGAGAAATGATTCGTAAAACAACGGCTAAGGTGGAAGTTACACATTAAAACGCATTGACAAATTAGAATTGTTGAATAGTTTTATTTGCATGACTGTACATATCACATCGAAAGGGACAAATCGGTTTCAAGAGTTTTGCGGCGACATACCGCATAAGAACCATTCATCAAAGTTCGGAACTGTCGCAAAACATGTTCAATATTGTGTCCATCGTTGTGTGCAACAAGTTGAAAGCGACAAACAGCATGTTCCACAACGGAACGCAGTGTCTCCGGGGTGATGTTCAGAATGTGTTGCGAAATGCGTGCCTTTAATTCCGCTAAATTTGCAATTGGAGCACGGAACACAACATCCTTCAGATATCCCCACAGCCAGAAATCACACGGAGTAAGATCAGAGGATCGGGACGGCCAGGCTGTAGGGAAATGACGGCAGATAATTCGAGCATTTCCGAAATGCTCAGCAGCTGCTTCACGGGATGTGCAATGTGCGGAGGAGCGCCATCTTGCATAAAAATGATTTCATCCACACATCCACGCTGTTGCAGAGCTGGAATCACGTGGCTGCGCAAAAGAGACGCATACCTCTGACCAGTGACGGTTGCGGTAACAGGACCGGAAGCACCCGTCTGCTCGAAAAAATATGGTTGTAGCATGAATGATGCCGTAAAGCCACACCATACCGTGACCTTTTCAGGATGAAGTGGTACGGGGTGCGTTGCCAGTGGATTTTCTGTTGCCCATATTCGACAATTCTGGGTATTCACGTATCCTGTCAGATAGAAATGGGTTTCATCTGTCCACAAAATTTTCCACGGCCATTCATTATCCACTTCCATGCGAGCCAGGTATTCCAACGCAAACGTCTCCCTAGCTGTTAGGTCAGACGGAAGCAACTCCTGCACATGGCCAATTTTGTACGGATAGCATTGCAGGATGTTTCGTACAATTTGCAGCACCGTGCTCGTAGGCCTGTCCAATGTACGGGCAATTCCTCGTGCACTGCACGGTTGAACACCACCGGCCGACCCCTCCTGTAATGTTGTGGCCACTTCTTCAACTACCGTCGAATGCACTCGTTTTCTCCCTCTACCAGATTGCACATCAAACGAACCTGTCGTTTCGAATTTTTGCATCATTTTCTTTAGACCTACGACACTCATTGGACCAACGCCTTCTTTTATACCCTTCAGTGTCCTGAATTTTTGCAGAGCTACTCTTGCACAATCATCATTCTTGTAATACAGCTTTACCAGCAGATAGCGGTCCTGCAATGAAACACCCATGGCGAACGTCTGAGACGCGAAATGAGGAACAGCCTGGTATCTGGCGGCTTTATAACACTGAATTTAACTAACATTTTAATTTACGTCTAGCTTGCATTTTAATTTACGTCCGCTTGCAGCGCCATCTGTTGCTAACTTTTGAAACTAAATTTTTTCTTCTGCCATACGCTTTCCGCCTTCTTCAATAACATTCCTTTCAAATTTGAAGTCATTTTCATGAGTGGTTCTTTTTTTATAGCGTTTTGAAACTTAACTTTAATTATAATCACCCTGTACATGAGATAAATGCCGTTCTTTTTGTTTTAACCCTTTTGAATAAATTTAAACCAATTTGATACTTTTTTTACTTCTTTTCAAAACCTTGAAATACATGAGAAACTGATTTCAGGATAAACGCATTGCTAGAAATATTGCTAACTGCAATGAATCAGCACACATGTATGACTTCATCAGAACCCTCAGAATGTCTTGTATTACCTTTATTTGTTTATTTAAAGTTACGAATGGATTTATATCTAGAAGAGCTGAGATTTCTAATACAGTTACCACACTGGCATTTTTAATGATCTTTTCACTAATGATTTGAAGTCTATATATATTTTTTATTATTATTCAAATGAAAAGTTTTTGTTCATTTGTTTCCAAAATAACAGCTACTTCCTTAGTTCAATTATTATTTTTTTTAACTGGTTTGTCTGGTGAACTCCTGTGAATTTAAATTTTTTTTTTGTCAGTACATTAATTCTGTAATTTTTCAGTTTTTAATTTATCTTTTGAAAAGTTTTCTGCAGTTTAACTTAATAGCCATGAAACTTATGATGAACATTCAAAATCTAACTTCCATTTTAAATTTCAATGTTTACCTGTATTCATAACAAGTGTATTATTTTAAAATTATTCAGACAACTTAAGAGCTCTGTGTCTTACATCTTCATAATGGTAGAAAATTTCATTGTACTGCCTATGTACATTTTAGTTTTGTCATGTCATGCCATTTGTGAAATATTCCTTCTCTCTGCTTAATTTTATTCCATATATACAGATATTCAGTAAGGATAATAAATTTGTAGAAGATAAATGTCAAAAATTCCATTCACAGTTTCCCATGCAGACTTAAATGCATTTAGTACAGCAATCAATTACACATTGAATTCCAATAGAAAAATATATTTTATCACAGCCTTCAGATCATTCCTGAACATCATTCAAATCATCATCAGACTGCAGTATGAAATATACAAATACTTCTTCTGTTTTTGAAACAAAAAAGAAATCATTTGATGACAAGGTCTGGTGAACATTGTGCATAGGGTATAATCTGAAATTCTCCTTCCTGAAGCAGCAATCTGGCAAATTTTAATCTTGTGTGCTGCAGCGTTTTTATGCAAAGCGGCATTTTACTGCTGAGTTTGCTACACAGTTTTATAGTTAATAAGAATTGTATTGGATTATTAAGTGAAAAAAATGTGAGAACTATCTGTCTAAGAGAAGATATCCCTTTTCAAAGGAACAATATAAGGAAAACTGGCTCTGATTCACTTTATACATGAAGAAAACAGCAAAATCTCCTCTGCAGCCAGCCTATTTGTCAAAGATTAAACTCTGTGCGAATTACTAGCATTCAGTGGATTCACCTCTCGGCCGCTGGTGGGCCTTGTACAAGTTGAGTCAACAGGTTAGCGTAATAAACACCTTTTATCATGATATTATGTGGCCTATAATCTATAAGCAATGCTCTTCATAAAAAATTTTAATTCTGTTTGATTTCTGGATTCTGAACTTAGCTAGTATATGTGATCCATGCTCTGTTCTTTTGTTTTGAGATCTGCTCATCAAAACAGAGCAGCAGGGCAATTAAAGAAGGATATGCGTGCAGTGTAATCATCTTCAGTACGATATCAAGTCATAGTCACGTCTTTAATCCACTTAAAATCCAGTCCCAGTACTTCTCACTCTTTGAGCAAAAGTATAATTCCAGTTGGAGTCTAAATTAAGATGAGTTCCGGTATTTTCATTTTCTACTGAACTATTTTCATTAATTAAATTTAATTACCTAATTTTATTTATTAATTTACATGTTATTTTTTCTTTATTTTTATCTTTGCTGACGACCTTTCATGGAACTCTAGTCCTTCTTCTTTTAGAAATTAAGTACTGACTACAATGCATTGAGGCATAAAATTGAACAGTCACTCATATAATCCTATGGCAAACATTCCACACTTGCTAGATATTGTGTTTCACATTGAGGACATCGAAGCAACTGAGCCTACGCAGGCGATATAGAGCTTAAGTCACATTATTTTGATCACGGAAAGGCAAGGGCTTTCTGGCTAAGAACAGGGATGCTTTTGTGGAGCACTTTTTAAAGGTTCGATTTGGTTTGTTTGATTTTAGAAAAGCACTTAAGGACTATTTGTCTAAAGAAGAGCAAAGATTCTTGATGGCTTCATGATGGACTTTTCGAAGAAAACTGGCTGGCATTCACATTGCACAAGAGAAAACATCAAAAACTCCCATGCGACCAGCCCGTTCGTTATTCACCAAATTGACTGATAGATTTATACTCAATAGGGAACATATTTGTGGAGCAGGTAGGTCGTGTAAGTGTCAGTAAATGACGTGGCCAGTCTTGGGAAATAAGCTATAAGTGGCGTTCATTAACCTACTGAAATATCGTACTTGGATTCTTTATCAGGTAATTGGTAGAGACAGACAGAATTTCACATGTTAAGTCTCATGTGGAAGCAGTAATTAGAAGGGTGCAAAGCATAGTATAACATCGTCAACATATTAGACAATGAGAAATGTGACAAGACTGACTAAGAAAGGAATGCAAAGGATACAAAACCAGATTCGAAGTACATCTGTATTCTGCTCAAATCAGAAGGTGAATGCCCATATGATAAGGGTAACACAAACGCAATTATCACTAGGGATATAATCCTACTTAATTGTGATGCAGTCTCTCTACTGTATATTCATGCTCTGTACGAGATCGTCCACGAATTTCTGAGAAATTATGTTCAGTTCTTCTTGCAGGGCTGATTACAGCTATGAAAGCATTGAAAGGCACTAGCGCGGGCTGTCAAAAGTTCTCATACCATACACCATATATTAAGTTGGAGCATACGGCAGCTTTCAGAATGCCTACGCTAAAACAGGTGCTATATCTTCACTCCTTAACAAGCTAGCGACAGTACTATTTTTCGCGAAGAATCTTGGAAAAGATGCACTTGAGGAGAAGAACATTAGCACAACCGCAGTCAGTAGTGAATTAATCTTCTTCATATGTATGGAGCTTCATATAGCGACTAAGCATTTCACTTCCACAAACGAAAATTTGAGCACTTCCAAACTGTTTCCTTTCGATGATGTTAGAGGGACGACTGCGTAATCTCTGCTTTATCTAGATATTTAGACGTCCAGAATGGCTAGATAATCTAAATATCGGAAGATTAAAGCTAATTGTAAGATTAAAGCTGTTATCTTATTCTTGAACCTGGATGATAACCCCTAATATAATATTGCAGCGGCTGCTCTATTGTCCTAGAAACTGGATGACACCCCCCTTTACCTGTTTAGTCTTGCCAGCAACTGCTGCTATCATCCTTAAAACTCAACTCCATTGCTGAGCTACTCAGTGGCGTAAAGAGGGTGTATGATGCCCCGGGCGCCGCTCGCAGAGGGGCTCCAAATGGTCTCCAAACAAGATTTTCATCATATCACTGTGTTTTTTTCGGGGAAGGGGGACGTCGAAAAGGTAATTTTGCTCCGGGCGCCAGTTATGCTTGCTACTCCACTGGAGCTACTCAGATCTTTTATTTGCAACACTACAGAAGACACTGTCTCCGACGAGAAGGCATCAAAGTTCGCAAAGCGATCAAAACACCATCAGATTGTTTCGTAGTGATATCAGTGGTGTAGCTAGAGATGGGCGAGGGTGGACAACTGTCCCTGGGCGTAGTATCAAGGAAATGCCAAACTGAGGAAGTTTTAGAATGAAACAGTTTCCATACTTAGAAAACAGAAGGGTGTATGAAATCTGCAGTTGTCTTTAGGCGCTGAAAACTATAGCCAAGTCTTTAGCCATATTGGATGTCCAGTAATAGATTGCATGCATCTTAGGATTTCACCCACTGTTACCCCCACCAGATGATGGGGATCATTAGCATAGATATCGCATCATCTAAAGACGGCTCTCCAGTGGCCGAGCGGTAAAGCCGATGAACTCGGGCCGGGGTTCGAATCCCGGCGAGCAGATTGGCTGCTAACTAAGCGTTTTCATGTTTTCCATATGTGTAACCTATATACAGTCCAATTTCCCTTAGCCTCTTTCACGAAGGCACTAAATAAACTGAACCCAACTCATCATCTGTAAGAGAAGATATCCTGCCGTGGTTGTTTGTGAAAAACCACTACCAAAGTTGGATTAGCCATTAAGGAAAGTAAGCACGTGCTTAGGGCATCAGGTAAAGGCGGCGTTACAAAAAGGTGCTTAAAGATTCAAAGAAAGAGTGCAAAAGCACCACAAAAATAAAATTCTCACTGCAGGTTTTAGAAGGGAATACATAGTGCAGTTAATCCAAGGCCGAGAAAGAGGAAATGATGAGAAAGAGCCATCTTTCAAACTTCCAGACAAAGTTGTCCAGATATTGTCTATAGAACTGTCACACTGAGACTACAAATCGATGTTGTTAAAACCGAGTGTACCGGGCAGTAGCTTCCGTTCATGTTTTGAGCATTCAACATTATCATGCTTTATATCCTCTCCTACACCCCATAGATGTCATGCTACGTATATGTACATGCTGTACAATACAAGACCCTAAGTTATCTCCTAATTGATCTTTTTGTTGCATCTTCTTCTTTGTACTAACGTTACATTAATTTCTCCATTTCATTCTTAATTTTTATTATTTATATAATTGTAGAACTGATCAGCTATCGTGGATGACTTCTTAAATCGCAATATTTTACAGGAGCAGAAGCACGCTGTCCACTAAGAAGGTTAGGATTTATGCTACTGACCGGGAAATTTGCCTAGCCACAGATGGGAACTGTGTGCAGCCAAAATTAAATAAGATACTAAGTCACTAATTTTCTCTTTACTTACCGCTTGCCTTCGTGTTCTAATTAGAAGCACGTTCGGCTGGAAATCGGTAAGTCCAGAATGCAAATCCTGGGGCGGGCATTCGCTGATATTTCTTGTTCCAAATAAATACCTAAATGCTCAACCAACTAACCAAGTGGTTCCCAAACTAAAATGTGGTAGACGATAATTCTTCAGGTGGTGATTAGGTTACCACCTCCCCAAATGCCCTTTAAATGGGGAAGAATGTACGGAATTTTCTTTTTTCTCACCTCATGCTTTCATGATGTAATTGGAAGCACTTCAGGATGGCAGTCTTTAGGCCCAGATTTCGAATACGGGATAGGTCATTTCTAATATTTTTTCTTTTTTGCTTCTAAATAAACCTAATACTATACATCGATCACCATTTTATGGTGTTCTACACTCATCTACAGTAGCACAATCGCAAATAGAGCTACCAGTACTTTAATATTGAGATTAGCGTACATAATGACTCTGAAATTGCAGTTTCGATGGTAATGGTTCAGAGGCACATGTTCTACTGTAGTGTGGATTAGGTCAACATAATCCATACACAACTGGCTCACAATCCTATAATTTTTAGAGATCTCTTTCTGGAGCTGTTTCCAAAGCAGAAGGGTGCTGACCATTCTACAGATTTAAGGCGAATGATAAGGCCTTTACCGAAGCTTATAAGTTGGGTAAATCAATGTCTACATGATATTTTTTCTGATTATATACTTTTTGTATTGTGTCATATGGGGATAAACTGTATACTAGATTTTATGCCTGCTTGGATTCAGACACTAATTTATGTTTGCAACACCACTATAGGATTTGCAGTCATACCCTGTTACATGAGGCTTGAACCATTAGCATCTATGTTCACATATTGCTCAATTAGTTATAGTTTATGTGCATACATTTCTTTGTCATACGTGTATGTATTTTAATATGAATCTTCTGTAAAAAATAAATTAGACTTGCATATATGCATAGGCAAGTTAGTTTGCTATACGAAAAGAAGATAAAATTAAAAACCCTGTTCCTTAGACCATTGCTCCGCAACCGGTGTGCCGCGGCACACTGGTGTGCCATGAGTAGGATATAGGTGTGCCGCAATCAAATACATGTATTTGACATTTTGCAATTTTTTATCATGTATTTAATACAATTTTTTTTAAATTGTATTAAATACATGATAAAAAATTGTACAATTGGACAATTTTTTTTCCTTAATAATTATTTTAAATGTTTTTATATATTTCACTGTTGTGTGGTTGTGTGTGTGATTGTAAGTGTGTCAGCATTTGAATATAAAACTTTTGTGTTCATTGAAGCAAGCGCAGGTATCACATTGATAATTATTATGATTGCATAGAAATAAATATGTTATGGTTTTATAATTGTATATTTTCCAAATTAAAAACAAAAATTTATTGTCAATTTTGTGTATAAATCAATACATATATACATTAGCTTTTGGTGTGCCACGAAATTTCAGAAAGATTTTTTGTACGTCGCAGGTGAGAAAAGGTTGCGGAGCACAGCCTTAGACCATTTCAACTGGCTGTTTACCCAAGTCACATATATTGCTATAGTACCAGAGGTGAAATTTAAATCGACCACTTCATTTGAAAGTTATAAAATGGACATTTGTATACTATGTTATCTTTTAGTACATGCTCAGCTGTTGAATTTTTATGGCAAAGGTCCTGAGGGCTATCTGCTTATAGGAAGAGATGCCCTTCTTTGAGCACTTTTATTGACTTGTATTCATATTAAGCATAGGGCAAAAAGTAAAAACAGAGATGTAGATAACCCATTTGATAGAATTCAAACCTAAATTGTATCACCAGTATTCTGTGGTCTTATCTATTCGAGAACCGAAACCGGTAGGATTCTTCTAAACCAAGATTTTGGTTTATGTTTGCATATAGATATTACTTATGCAGCAGATCATTATCAGACATATAAAATATAGTGATATCAGTGAATGAAATTTAAAAAAAAATAATTCCATTTTGCTACAAATTTCATACGCAGAAAACAAGAGAAATAATGCTTTGAATTTTGCTCATCAGAAAAATCATTAAATAATACAGCACTTTTGATGACCAAAGTTAATTAGTGTGTGTTTTAATCAGTGAGCTGTACTAAAAGATTTTTCGTGGAATTGTCAGACTTTCTTAATTTCTCAACCAGATTGCAGCATTATTCATCTGACATGAGACAAACTTAAATTAAGCTATACATAATTTTGAAAACAGGGCACATAAATTTCTATATAATGGCTAACTTAAATTATATTTTCTGTTAGCCATTATATAGAAAACTGGCTAAATAAACAGAAAATCTGTAAAAAATACAGCCTCCTATTCCACAAAAAAAAAAAAAAAAAAAAAAAAGGACAAATAATCTTAAAAGGAACTCAATGATTGCAGACTATAGTAATACAGTCAAAAGTCGTTAATTAGGACACCCACAATCCGGACCTCAAAGGTACAAACTTTCTGCGCATGCGTCGCGTTGACGCATGCGCGTAAGACTTTTACGGCTGCAAATATGCGTGTGCGCATGTGCGTAATACGTTTACGCTTGCGCGTTTAATGTATAACGGACGGTATAAGCTAAGCTAAAATTATCTAATTCAGTTAATGTTGCAGATTGCTTTGTTCCTGAATCTTCGAATTGGATCCGGCTTGTGGCGTTCCGACAGATACTTCAACTTCTATTCATGAGATGGCGCCACGTGAAAAATCCAGTTCTTAATCGGAGCAGCAAAGCGACATCTTTACTCACTCAGACTTCTCGTCACACAACGGTACGCGAAGGTAGCATGAACTGCGTTCCGAGCTCTGTGTTGATCTCTTCAATGTAATTTAAATTGTAATTTAGTATTTAATATATTCTTTTGTTATAGGAGATTGTCTATTCTTATTTTCTTTAGTTATATCATGCATTAAGCACACACGACCACCAAAAGTGGTGACCTTTTGACTGAGCACGCTACTGAGAATGGATTTTCAACGACCCTAAGCCACGTGCATCCAAGGCATTCTGAAGAACTGACTAAAAATAACAACGAATATGGACATTAAACGTATGCTACAAAGTACCCCTTCAATTATTTCTAGATGTATTGATATATATTGCTTGTGTTTTTTTTTCAAAGTCGTGCATATCATCGCAAGGAGCTTCAGCAAATCATCAATGTGATCTGTTCCGTTCCGCTGACTTCGCCAGTCGTGCAATAATTCTTCGATCATTCAACGACAAATGTGCTACAACAGTGATTTTCGCTAAATGTGCCACATCAGTAACTTTTGTGCAACGTGCTACGGCAAAATTCTTTTCTCAGTGTTCGAAAGTAGTGAATTGTTTTCCCATCTGCTACAGGAGTGATTTCCTTTTTCCTTCGAAAGTGCCTTAGCAGTGTGAAGTGGTGATTTTGTGTGTGCGCAATACAAAATGAACGCATCATTTTTTTTTTCTCAAATAAGAGTTTCTTTTCAAATGCATTTCGGTAAAATATTATTTGTGTGTGTAATTGCTGACCCTGTATTATTTGTGTGTGTATCGTTACGTAAATTTTTTCTGCATGGTTAAAATATTTATTGTTATGGCAAAATATCAATAGTGTATCATCTTGCTACAATATTTGTGCTGTTAAGTGTTTATTATTTAAAGTGAAAATTATCTATCAGTATGCCCGACGATATTCCACCAGAGCCACAAATCACACGCGTTGCGGTGAAGCCACCGCCTTTTTGGAAAAATAATCCTTCATTGTGGTTCGCTCAGATCGAAGCACAATTTTCTATCGCTCGCATTAGTGAGGATTCTACAAAATTCTACCACGTAGTTGCAGCAATTGAGTCTGATATTCTGAATTCAGTGCATGACTTAATTCTCAAACCACCTGATTGTGATAAATACTCCAAACTGAAACAGCGGCTCATTGAAATCTATTCAGAAAGTGAATCTTCAAAAATACGTACTTTACTACAAGGACTTGAACTTGGAGATCAGCGACCTTCATACTTGCTGTCACGAATGCGTGATCTGGCAGGAAGCCATTTTAGTGACGACTTGTTGAAGTCACTATGGCTTTCGCGTCTCCCTAATAACATACAAATAATTCTTGCTGCTTCCAATGAAGATCTAACCCGTTTAGCAGCAATGGCTGACAAAATTAATGAACTTGTTACTCCAGCTTATGTCAGTGCTGCTAATGCTGCACCTTCCAGTTCATCCCTCGAACAAAAAGTGGCTGAATTGACCAAAAAAGTATCTGAACTCTCTACAAGTCTTCATGCTTCACGGAGATACAATCGATCAAATCAGGGCCCACGTAATAAATTTCGTGCCCGAAGCAGGAGTCAATCTCGTCATAATACTCGAACGCAGTACAAAGAACCCACAAGTGGCATATGTTTTTATCATGAATTTCGGCTCTCAAGCTCGCAAGTGTGCCCCTCCATGCACTTTTGAACAAGCGGGAAACTAAATGGGCGGTCTTCTGCTGGCCAACAGAATGTCCGCCACATTGACAGAATAGTACTGGCTGATCGTTCAACTCAGTTATGTTTTCTAGTAGATACTGGAGCTGACATATCAGTGCTCCCGAGAACTAAAACAAATGCTCACCAACTTAATAAACTCGTACTGTATGCAGCCAATGGTACCCAAATTGCAACCTACGGCACCAAACTATTGACACTTGATTTAAACTTGCGCCGGACTTTCAACTGGCCTTTTATTATTGCGGATGTAACTCAAGCAATTATTGGTGTCGACTTCTTGACACATTTCCACCTTCTAGTGGATGTCAAGAATAATTGCTTAATTGATGCTACAACTCAGCTGACATCACAGGGCCAAGCTTCTCACGTATCAAACGTACCTACCAACATAAGTGTTTTATCGGGCAGCACACGGTTTCATCGGTTATTAGCAGAATTCCCTGACATTTTAAACCCATCCAAATCAGGGCAGCATACTCATCAGCCAGAAGTGTATCATCACATTGAAACACATGGCCCACCTGTATTTTCCAAGCCTCGTCGTCTTTCTCCAGAGATGCTAAAAGCTGCTCGCAAAGAATTTGAATTCATGCTAGCACAGGGAACCATTCGCCCATCTAAAAGTCCATGGGCCAGTCCACTTCACATGGTTAAAAAGTCTAATGGTGACTGGCGGCCTTGTGGAGATTATCGTCGACTTAATGCCGTCACAGTCCCTGACAGATATCCAGTCCCACATATCCAAGACTGTACCCATCTTTTTCATGGAACAAACATATTTTCTACCCTCGATCTTGCCAGAGCATATCATCAGATCCCAGTGCATGCTAAAGATGTGCCCAAGACCGCAGTGACTACACCATTTGGTCTCTTCGAGTACTTATATATGCCATTTGGCCTTCGCAATGCTGGCCAAACATTTCAGCGTTTCATACACCAAGTACTGTCTGGCCTCGATTTCTGCATTCCATATTTTGATGATATCCTGGTTGCATCTACAGATGAGGAAGAACATTTTCAACATCTGCGTCAGATTTTCACTCGCCTTAAAGATCATGGATTAAAACTAAATCCATCCAAATGTGTACTTGGTCAACCTTCAGTTTCCTTTCTTGGATGTCTTATCACCCAGAATGGAGTTAAACCTTTACCGGAAAGAGTCAAAGCAATTAACGACCTACCTCAGCCCAAAACCATCTCTGAACTGAAGCGTTTCCTAGCAATGTTAAATTTCTACCGACGCTTTCTGCCAAATGCCGCAAAAACACAAGCCTGCCTACATGAGTTTCTGAAGAATAGCAAAAAAAACGATCAACGAGCTGTCCCTTGGACTGAATCTGCATCTGCAGCATTCGTGCAATGCAAACACGATCTGGAAAATGCAGCCACACTTTCTTATCACTCACCTAGTGATCAGCTCTCTATAATGGTAGATGTATCTGACACGGCCATAGGAGCAGTGCTTCAAGCCCATACCACTAAAGGACTTTCCCCAATGGCATTCTTTTCCAGAAAACTTACTACTGCAGAAAGGAAATACAGCACATATGACAGAGAGCTACTTGCTGTGTACTGTGCTGTTAAATACTTCCGGCACAACTTGGAAGGACACGACTTCATCATTTTCACCGATCATCGACCATTAACCTTCGCTTTTAGAAAAAACTCTGACTCATGTTCTCCTCGTCAGCTTCGACATCTGAATTTCATCGCCCAGTTTAGTACAGATATCAGATATGTCTCTGGTACTGATAATTGTGTCGCTGATGCCTTGTCTCGGGTAAACAATATCAACCTCACTACCCCAGATTTCTCTGAAATTGCAAAAGCTCAATTGCATGATGAGGAACTCAAGAACCTAATCTCAAATCCACAAACCTCCCTTCAGTTACAACCGCTGCACATTGATCCAACGCTTAAAATTTACTGTGACATAGAGAACAATAGAATACGTCCCTATATTCCTGTCAATTTTAGACGTGAAGTGTTTAATGCCTTGCACAATTTGGCACATCCTGGAATCCGTGCCACCAAAAAGCTGATCGCAGACAGATTTGTCTGGCCAGCAATGAATCAAGACATCACAGAATGGACTCGTTCATGTACTAGATGTCAACGGTGTAAAGTATCCCGTCACACTCACAGCCCCATTCAACAATTTAACCTTCCAGCAAGACGCTTTGATCATGTGCACTTGGACTTGGTTGGCCCATTGCCTCCTTCAAATGGTTACACTTACCTCCTCACTTGTATTGATCGGTACACAAGATGGCCTGAAGCCATTCCTATTGAAAATATATCCGCTGAAACTGTAGCTCGAGCATTCATCTCCCAGTGGTTTTCAAGATTTGGCATGCCTACCACCATCACTACTGACCAAGGCCGACAATTTCAATGTCACTTTTTCGCATCCCTCACCTCTCTTCTTGGCATTCGCCATATTCGCACAACACCATACCATCCATCTGGAAATGGCATGGTGGAACGCTTTCACCGATCTCTCAAACAAGGTCTGAAGTGCCACAGTAGCACACACTGGACAGAAGCCTTACCCCTAGTCTTGCTTGGTCTTCGCACAGCATTCAAAGAAGACATTGGTGGCACTTGTGCTGAAATGTTATATGGTGCAACCCTCCGTCTGCCAGGTGAATTCTTTCACCCAGAATCTACTCCAGTTATCGACCCTCCAACATTCCTTCAACGTTTACGTGAGACCATGAGCAATATCTCGCCAACCCCAGCATCTTCGCATAACCAGCCAAGCTATTTTGTACATCCTGCGCTTGAGACATCTTCGCACGTATTCGTGCGCAACGATGCAATCAAGCCAACTTTAACACCTTCATATGATGGTCCATTCAAAGTTGTCAAACGAACACCGAAACATTTCACCATCATCTGCAATGGCAAACAATCAGTGATTGGAATCGATCGTCTCAAACCAGCATTTCTAATGCAAGATCCAACAACTTCCTCATCAACATCACTCCCGGAAGAAAGCTTACATCCCGTTAAAGAGCAACCTAAAACTACCAGATCTGGAAGAAAGGTTAAATTTAACCCAAAGTACTTATAACGTACCGATGGTACTTGGGGGGGAGTACTGTGGCGTTCCGACAGATACTTCAACTTCTATTCATGAGATGGCGCCACGTGAAAAATCCAGTTCTTAATCGGAGCAGCAAAGCGACATCTTTACTCACTCAGACTTCTCGTCACACAACGGTACGCGAAGGTAGCATGAACTGTGTTCCGAGCTCTGTGTTGATCTCTTCAATGCAATTTAAATTGTAATTTAGTATTTAATATATTCTTTTGCTATAGGAGATTGTCTATTCTTATTTTCTTTAGTTATATCATGCATTAAGCACACACGACCACCAAAGGCTTATTATTTTTTGCAGACTGTTAGAACAATTTTATAAAAGTGAGCTTAACTTTCGATTATGTCAAATAGAATTTCCGATAAGTATTTACTAATATGTAAAGGATCTACAAAGCGAAAGTATGTTTAGAAGTCCATTAAAGAAAAAGTGGAATTGCTGCAAAAAATGGATACAAAAAGGCATATCCTTCGTTTCTCAAACCATTCCGAAATCTGTTTATCAATTTCACGCTGCTCTGCGGCCCGGGGCGGGGGACGCCGAAACGCTGCGGCGCGCAATGAATTGGAAGTTAATCTGTCAGCACTATCCTTATCTTCAGTGCAGATGTTTTTATTTTATTTCGCTTATAATTCCTTACTAAATGTAGTATTTCATCTCGACGTACTCCTTCTTTGATATGATTTAAATCAAATTCCTCGTCATTATAATTCGCTTCTGATAAAGAAGAAAGTGATACAGAGGTTATTGAAAACGAAAAAATGTCGATTGACAAATTACTCCGTATTCTCGACACAGCAATTATAGGACTTGAACAGCGGAACTTTGTAACTGAACAATAAATTATGTCTGTTTATCGAATTAAAGAGAAAGTATTATCACATAAAACACGAAGCAACTTAAACTACTTACATTGAAAGAAATGTTTAATAAAGTAAACAAATAAATATTAAGCTTTTTATTTTATAAATTTGGATACCCTTTAGATCATAATTGTTCTTTATTTCATAAATTACGGTTTCATATTTTTAATTTTATAATTTCTGCATGCCATCTTACCAGATTTAAACTGATGATCTATAATCCGGAAAAATCGATAATCCGGAATTGCCGCAGTCGAGTCCGGATTAATGACTTTTGACTGTAACAATTTATTCAAAATGAATGTAGATGCAATATTTTACTTTCAAATATGTCAAGAAATTCGTAGTGATCATCCAGCTAATTCAGTTTGCTTTTAAAAAAGTGTGTATTGAAATAAAAAAAAAAAAAAAAAAAAAAAACCCGCCACAAGAATTTGAAGAAAAAAGAACAAGAGCTTTTCATTATTAAGAACTGTTATGACCTAGAAGAAATTTAATCATTTCCTTTCACATTACCATCCATGCACACCATTCACATAATCATCCAGCTAGTTGGAGAAAAATGGTTTTAGGTAATGAATGTATTTTGCTTTCATTAATTCTCCTGATATGAAACTCAGCCAGATCAGATTCGTGAATTTAATTGTAGAATACGGGTATTGAGAAGCAACTGTCATTGGCGAAGGGCTTGGGCATATTGTAGATGACAGCAGGAATCTGCCCAGGAGCTGGCCCATAGTTATCCCTAAGGGATGGACGGATAGAGGACTAACGTCAATTTCAAAAATATGTGTTTGCAATAACATTTTATTAAATTAATTATGTGATGTTTGTTTGTTGCATTATGAAAAATGAGCACTATTTATGAACAACTGAAGATACTTAACAGTAATTTATCTTCACATACATCACAAAGGAGAAATATATCTCTTTGAGTGTGCATGAGCTTGGATATTAAAAAAAGTATATTTTATTTAGTATTATAATATGTTATTCATTTTCTTATTTTTATGTTAAATGATAATTCTTAAATAGATAAGAATGAATGAATTTATAAAAACAGTCATCTTATCAGGTTCAATGTTCCGTCTTACCTTCTTCGGGAACATGCAAGGACCTGACTCGGAACAGAGAGCTTACTAAAGCTATGTACAAAACTGTGGGAAGTAGACAGGATACACAAGAAGGGTATACAAAACCCTTTATTTTTCTCTATTTACAATAACTTCCGTACTTCGGAATACACAGACCCGCTACTTGTGGTCTACGGTAAAAATATAAAAATAAAACTAAACTCTAATTTAACTTTAAAATAATAAACGTGGAAGATTGGCCTTATATTAACAGGAAGCCGTATGTAACAGGAAGCCGTACAGAGAACTGTGAACACTACAATACGTTTAAAAATTGTCAAGACGATTAAAACCTCTGGCCTGGACGGCAACCAGCAACTGAGTAAAACTTCTAAGGTAAGCGGCCAGCTTCGACTAACTGATTCCTCTCTCTCGCTTGGCAAAAAGCCACAACTTAAATACTTGGCGTTCGCTAGACAAACTTTGCATAAATACTTTAACGCTTAAAATTCTGGCCGGAAGTAGAAAATAAGAAGTGATAGTAAAGATTTAAAATAAAATAAACGTTAGTAAAACTTAAGATCCTTACATACTTCCCGCCAGAGTTAATTAGTTTGAAACTGAGGTCTAAAACGACCTTGTTGAAAACTTTTAGCTCTAGAATCTAACGCGAGGCCAATCTTTTACAAACATTTTTCGCTAGAAACTAGAAATTTAAAAGAAAGAAATTTGTTTTTACAATAGCAGCTCCCAGGACACAATTTTTTCATCTGTACTGCATCTAAACAGGAGCTTTTATTCAAATCTGGTTCCTTCCAGAGATCTGGAAGGAAAACTAGTTTAATGAAATGTTACAGAATGAAATGGCAAGTAACATGTATAATTATATTTCTCTTAACATTCTTATTTCATTCATGACTATTTTAATTATCTCTCCCCGTGCTCTCTGACATGTGTTGTAAAAGAACACCAAACACGAATGTGTTTATGTCTATGTGTTCAACACTTCCTCCTACAATCAAAACACTAACGTGTTAAAATTCAACATACCAAGACCTCGTAACACACCCTAATTTCAACTCTAAACCCTGAGGTACTATTCTGAAAGTGGCTAACTCTGAAGTGTAGCGTCAGAGAGCCTAACTACATTCATTCAAACTTTAACACATATTCACAATGATTTAGTCTTTTTACCGTCACACGAATAAAAAAAAATTTTAACATTACTTTCACTTTTACCATATCACGGTATTTCTTAACATTTAAAATAACAGTTCACATTGTATATAAGAACATATTAACATGCCGTTAATTTTACACATTTGAAAGCATACATTAGTAGTACATTGTTAACTTCTATTCTTTTCAAAGCAAGTGCCAATTCTTTCTACATTGAAATAATACTTTTCAAAAAGTCTTTCAGACTAAAACTTCTTTCTTGCCAGAATGTTTTAAATAATATTTATACAATAACTTTTTACAATATTTAAGTCTTTACACAACGCTATTATACATCAACTTTAGTTTTACGCGCGAGTAATTGAAAAACATTATACCAAAATCGGTAACAACTCATTTCTCGCCCTTTTGGCGATAAAGGTAGACCTCGCATGAGGTAAAACTTCTTGAAATCTGCCACTTGCAGTAAGAATGAAAGATTAACTTAAGTTTGCAAAGTAACATAAAATTTTACTTATCTTTGTGATATTCGGACATTCTTTTCTGGGCCCAGTCTTGAAAGGTATATCAGATTGCTGTTTGATTTATCCTCCTTCTTGTACGGGCTCGCCCTTCAGTGCCTTCCTCTAGATGCTTTCTTTTTTCTCCAGTTCGGTCACCCTTGAATACCTTCTTTTTCGCTTCTGCCTGTGGTCTTGGTCGTTTGATGGCAGCTGGTCTTGGCGGAACCGGGAAACTTCTTTCGTGTTCCTGCTTGGACCTCGTTGCTGGCCGTTCAAATTTTCCTTGTAACTTTTCCTCCGCCGCTGATGGCCCTTCCGCAGTTCGGCGACATTTGCTGCGGAGAGTCCTGTCGGATGAGTAGATCTTCCGTTTAGAGCCGGGTTATAGTTGCCGTCATTTCTCCTGGCTCTCTTTGCATACGTCGTCCTTCTCCCTTCTTCATTCTGGGGGTGTTCGTTAGCTCTCTTTTCTGGACGGTGGAACGGCTTCTTTTTCTTGCCACCTTCAATTTTTCCGCGGGGAAACTTTCTTTTCACTTGCTCCTGCCTCTTAATGGCTTGCCCTTGTACTTGTCGTTTTTCCACCTCTGGAGCTTGTGCCTGCGGTGTCTGCCGTGCCGGATCCTGCAAAAGATCTGAAAATATTTGCATTTTATTACGATCATAGTAGGGTTTGATTTGATCAATGTTTGCGGAGCAGGTTTCACCATTTCTAGCTTTTAACACTACTACAGCGTGAGTTATTTTTTCTATGAAATATGGTCCTTCAAATCGTGGAAAAAATTTGGCAGTTTTATCTTCTGGTGCTGAAGAAAGTGAATGCTTAATTTTTAAAACTTCATCCCCTACTTTATAAGTTACTCCCCGTCGTTTCAAGTCATAATAGAGTTTCTGTTTTCTCTGTGCTACTTCAGTATTCTTCTTTGCTTCCTTAATTAGTTTTTCTATATCACCCATTTTAAATTCTGGGGCTCTTTGTTGCACATAAAATAATTTATCTAACGGCGTTATAATCTTTCTGCCTAAAAATAACTCAGCAGGAGTTTTGCCCGTTGTATCATGTTTTGCGGTCCTAAGGGCGAAAGCAAATTCATTGACATAGTTATCCCAGCTTTTATGAAAATTTTTAACATAACTACGGATAATTTTCACTATATTTCTATTGACCCGTTCCGCTATATTTGATTGCGGCCGATACGGGACCATTTTTAATGACGTATGCCCAGTTTTTGGCACATGTCTTCAAATATATTACTTACAAATTGAGGACCATTATCCGATATAATTTTTAGGGGCGCCCCGTATTTTAAAATATATTTATTTAAAATAGAATCAGTAACTAATTTCGCGGAGGCTCGTTTTAAGGCAACAATTTCGGTCCATTTACTAAAATGATCAACCATAACAAGGAGATAGCGACTTTTATTTAACTGACTTTTTGGGAAAGGGCCCAATAAATCGATGCCAATTATTTCATTTGGAAATTCGGATTTAATACTATTTAGAAACCCGGCCGGGCGGAAATTAATATAATTAACGGCTTGACATGTTGGGCAGGACTGGACATACGCCCTGGTTAACATTTGCAGTTCAGGAAAGTAGACTGCCTCGCGTACGCGTTGAGTAGTTTTTCGAATACCAGCATGAGAAGCTAAAGGGCTGTCATGGAGCTCTTGCAGGATATTTAATCTAAGACTAGCTGGGATAACAGGTCGAAATTCGTTGTTGGAATTCGTAGTTTTTGTATAAAATAATAGACCATCTATTAGTTCGTAATGGGCCGCCCTATTTCTTATCGCCACAATATCTTGGTGGCTAAAATTTTCAGGATCCTTCAAATACTCATAAATACTTCCAAACTCAGGATCCTTACCCAGTTCGGTTATTACAGTTTCTCGGGAATTTATTGTACACGCTGTCAGCATTGCAACTTTTACGGTATTACCCTGATCGTCTAATTTAATTCGTGACAGGGCATCTGCTACGATATTTTCCTTTCCGGGGGTATGCTTGATTACCAGATTATATTCTTGCAGCTTGAGTGCCCATCTTATTAACCTTGGGGATAAATTTTTTCCAGAGTACAATCTAGTTACCGCCGCATGATCAGAATATACTGTTATCGGCGCCTTTCCAAAATAGACTCGGAACTTTTGCACTGCTAACAGAACTGCAAGTGCCTCTCTCTCGGTCGCGGAATAGTTTCTTTGTGTTTGATTTAAAGTTCGGCTAAAAAATGCTACTGGCTGCTGATTTTGCGAAAGTACCGCTCCTACCGCATAATCCGAAGCATCCGCTGAAATTTCTAAATTTTCATCCTTTTCAGGAAATTTCAACACAGGGGCTTGCGTTAATGCTTGTTTTAATTTTTCGAAAGCACTATTGGCTTCGGCCGTCCACGAGAATCTTGCCTTTTTCCTTTTTAATTTTAACAATGGCTCAGCGATAGCTGCAAAATCTTTTATAAAGGACCTATAATATGAACAAAGTCCTAGAAAAGAAGAGGGCTTCTTTGCCGTGTTTGGAGTCGGATACTTTTGTACAGCAATTATTTTTGATTCGTCTGTCTCTATTCCTTTCTGAGATATTTTGTAACCTAAATATTTTAATTCAGGGGCTGCAAATTTGCACTTTTCGACATTAAATTTTAGACCGGCCTCATTTAATAAAGAAAACACCTGTCTTAAATCCTGTACATGTTGGTCGAGATTATCACTAGTAATAATGATATCGTCTAAATAGATAAATGTGGACTTTCCAAGAACAGGTCTTAACACAATGTCCATACATCGCTGAAATGTTGCCGGCGCCCCTGAAAGGCCAAACGCCATACGCAAAAATGCATAAGTGCCAGACTTGGTTATAAAAGCAGTCTTAGGCACGTCCTCAGGCCTAACCCCTATTTGAAAATAACCAGTCGTCAAGTCTAAAGTCGTCATATATTTGGTGGATGTTATGTTCCTTAGAATCTCCTCAATAATAGGAAACGGATATACCGGATATTTAGTTATGGAGTTTAATTTACGGTAATCAATTGCGAATCTCCACCTTTTTGGATGTGTCAAAGGATAGTCATTATTTTTCTTACATAAAACCACCGGGCTAGCATAACTACTTGAGATGGGCGTTATGATCTTTTTACGTAGCATATCGGTGATATGCCATTCTATAATTTTTTCCTTATTCTTATCATACCGGTAAGCTTTGTGGCGAATTGGCATTGAATCTCCGGTGTCAATACTATGGTTAGTAACCTGAGTAAATCCTGGAATATCACTAAATAACGAAGCAAATTCACTTACCACTTGTCGGATTCTTCCTTGCTCGTCATTAGGCAGGTATTCAAGATTTAACATCGGCGGTTCAGCCTTTTCTGCACGAACTGGTTTCATCGTCAGCTTAAGGGATGCTTCCTTAAAATCCAGCGTTGCTTCTGCCTCTGAAAGAAAATCTATGCCTAAGATTATATGTGCTTGCAGATTCTTTACTATAAAAAACATCACCTTTACTTGTTCGTCCTTGACACGGACATACAGCGGTACTTTACCTATACACTTACATTTTTCTCCTTGCGCCGCTAACACTGTCGTATTATCCGAATTATATATGCGGTATTTCCGAAAATACTTCCTAAAAAATTCTTCTGCCACACAGGAACACTGCGCGCCTGTATCCAGGGGTGCGGTGGCTGGGATATTATTCACCAACACTTCAATCTTCGGAAGAGTCAAATTTTTCACCATTAGTGTATTTAACTTGAAGGAAGAGGGGTTTTCTTGGCCTTCGGATTTCTGCACCCTCCCGTCAGCAGAAATCCGTTTTAGTTTAACTTATTTTTCATTTCCGTGCTTTCCTTCTTTTTCCACTGGCCTTGAGACTTTTTTCCTGGATTGCTGTTGAACTGTCGACGTTCGCCGGCTGTTTTTGAATGCTCGGGTTTCCTTGCCCACTGATTCGCTTTGCTTCCGTAGCCGTGTGCTTGAGTTTGCTGTAGTCTTGGCGTACCAAATTGATTTCGCTGTTGATATTGGCGTCTTCTTTCAATGTCCGCCGTTCTTCTACTTTCAAACTGGATTGCTAGCTCAAATAACTTTTCCAGTGTAGTCGGATTTCTTAATTCAATAAAGTCTTGCACTTGGGGCAGTAACATCGGCAAAATCACTTGAATTATCTCAGGATCCGGACGGTTTCCATACAAGAGTTTGAAGACGTGAATTTTTCTTAAAATAAAGCTTGAGAGATTTTCGATTCTTTGTTGATATATGCTGAAAAGTTCCGTTTCTAATTTCGCACGATCCCTTACGACAGGGAAGGCTTTTAGTAGGGCAGTCTTGAAATTCTCGTAAGTATAGGTGGGACTTCCTGCTTGACCCAAGAGACTTCTGCCTATACATTTGAACCAGTTAAGCGCTTGGCCCCTCAAAGCGCTGGTAGCTAAGGTAACTTTTTGAAATTCGTGCACGGGGTAGAGCATGAAGTGGTCATCCAATTTTTCCAAAAAACTGGTTACCAGTGAGTTTCCATTAAATGTTGCTTCTGGTTTCATCGAAGCGCGCATGGTCTGCACGATGTAACCAAATCCTTCCAGGGCGGCAGCTGGCATTTCTGGATTCTGAGCCGCTTCTGCAGGCAGCACAGGTTCTTCTTGAAACTCGGCCATGGTTATTCTTCTTCGTTGGGCGCCACTATCAGGTTCAATGTTCCGTCTTACCTTCTTCGGGAACATGCAAGGACCTGACTCGGAACAGAGAGCTTACTAAAGCTATGTTCAAAACTGTGGGAAGTAGACAGGATACACAAGAAGGGTATAAAAAACCCCCTTATTTTTCTCTATTTACAATAACTTCCGTACTTCGGAATACACAGACCCGCTACTTGTGGTCTAACGTAAAAATATAAAAATAAAACTAAACTCTAATTTAACTTTAAAACAATAAACGTGGAAGATTGGCCTTATATTAACAGGAAGCCGTATGTAGTACAGAGAACTGTGAACACTACAATACGTTTAAAAATTATCAAGAGAATTAAAACCTCTGGCCTGGACGGCAACCAGCAACTGAGTAAAACTTCTAAGGTAAGCGGCCTGCTTCGACTAACTGCTTCCTCTCTCTCGCTTGGCAAAAAGCCACAACTTAAATACTTGGCGTTCGCCAGACAAACTTTGCATAAATACTTTAACGCTTAAAATTCTGGCCGGAAGTAGAAAATAAGAAGTGATAGTAAAGATTTAAAATAAAATAAACGTTAGTAAAACTTAAGATCCTTACAATCTTAAACTTCATAATAAATGACACCTAAAGGTTTTCTCAAAATTTAATACAGTTATTCCCGTACATGATGATTTGGCATCCATAGTTGTTATGGCCAAACTATTATAATGCAAATAACAGAAGAAAAAAATACAAAATGCATTTTTAAATGAGAACAGGCCACATCATGTCAAAATAATTTGTACTAAAATTCCAATCATAAGCACAAATATACAAGTATAAAATTTAAAAAAAATATTGTTCTAACATCAAATACAATACTGCTTAGTTTGCTTACAGTATTTAACATTTTATTCAGGGTTAAATTGAAACATCTAAATTCTCAACATTAGAGATGCAGAAAATATATTAAAAATGTATATGATATAGTATACAATCCCAGCATGCACAATTTATCAATTAAATTTGATTTCATTTATATGTATTTTTCAAATCATGAGAAACAGTTTTTGACTGATTTTTGTGATGAAACACTAGAAGATATTTTCCAAGAAGGGATGCTTTAAGGCAAACTAGCTTGCATACATATTACACGTGGAAAAATCATGACAACGCCTATGCAGGCAGTCCATTCACCAGGATTCAAGCTGTTAGTGTTCAGCATCTCATTAGCTTGTCCACTGGCACACAACAGCTTCTTGTAATACATTATCTGCAAACATGAAATCCTTCTGTATTTATATGAAAAGAAAAGTTATACATTCAACATTAATTACAAAACCCATTTTCATACATGCCTACTGACAAATTATAAGTAATCCTCAACTCATGATGAGTATTGTTCCAATAGTCCCATCATAAGTTCATACTGATGTAACTCAGGGTCTTAATAAAATTAGACCTTGGTATGTTTAATTATATTGTTATGAATAAGGTTTCTGTTTCACATGAAAATGGTTTAAGGAGGTATAAAATTATCCGACATTTATAAACAATTTATTTGCATACATTCACATGAATTTTATAAAGTTAATACATATACATCCCTTTCATTTCTTGATAAGAACAAAAATATATACAAAATTCTTTTAATTAAAATAATGGATGAGTAATCGTTACTCATTTGAATGAATTATTGTAAAATACAACTTAGTGAAAAATTATTATTCAGGTATGATCAGAATCCTATAAAAATAATGCATGTATGCATAAGCTGTTTATATTTTTTAAAATAATAAAGTGGCATAAAGAGGGAAGTATATTCCTCATTATTTGGATTTCAAAGTAATATGACATTAGTTTCCTACACACTAAACAAAAATAAATGCGTTGTTCTGTTATCCACTATGCGTAATGACAGCGCCATCGATGTTTCCATTGAAAAAACACACACACACACACAAAAAAAAAAAAAAAAAAAAAATTATGCTTTTACAAAAGGTGCTGTAGATGTACCGGATTGAATCCACTTATACTACTAGAATTAGCAACAAAGGGCCAATGACAGGATTATTCAGTATGTTCAACATTGGAGCTATAACTGCTAGAATATTATTGTTATCTGCGAAGACGCCAGCAATGCAATATAGGACACGAAGTTTATTTATCAAAGAACTTGCATTAGAACTTTGGAAGGATCACATTCAAGAAAGAAGTTCGCAGCAAAATCTTCTACGCGAATTGAGTTAAAAATTAAATTGCAGGTATAGGGAAGACTGGGAAAGACACTCGACAAAAAAACAGGAAAAGGTTCCAGGAAAAGGTGCCATATATGTCCTAGCGTAAAGGACCGAAAATCACAGATTTGCTGCGCTAAGTGCGAGAAAAATTTTTGCCGTAAATACAGCACGATTTTTTTTTTTTTTTTTTTTTTTTTTTTTTTTTTTTGCAAAAAATGTGAAATGTAAGTTTTATTTTGAAATTATTTCTGTTAAAATTTAATACTGCATAAATTATTACTAAATTTCATTTGCGCACAAAAACAAATGAGTTTGATTTTTGTAGTTAATTATAAATAATTTCAGTCTCAAAATTGTTTTAAAATACAATTTTATTAGACTTATTAAATTAAAAACTATATTTTTATATTTTATACACTCTGTTTTTATTATTTAAATGTTTTTCTTCAATTACACAAGCAATTTTGTTTCGTTAAGAAATAACGCTTCGGGCCTACAGTCCTCGCGTAGCTAAAAGCAGCGCGCGTCTTCGCGAGTTAAATAGACTTTATAGTTGAATTATTATTTGGAGTTAATCCATAAGTGAGCAGCATGGGACAGTGCAATAATTATATATATATATATATAATTTTAATTTAAATTAAAAAGGAGCACATCGGTGCCAAAAAGTAAAATAATTTACCTCCCACTGAATTTAAGGCCTGGCCGCTGGCTATCAATTACAGGCTAGATTATTTTGAATATGGAAAAGTCAAGAGGGCTATCTGCCTAAACGGGCGGAGGCTTTCGTGGAGGACTTTCAGATGGAAACCAGATCGTTTTAACGTTACATATGGAGAAAACTTCGAAAAACAATCACTTAACCACTCCGTTCGCCTAGGTTACAACTCAAGCCAGGTAATAACTATGCATGGCTTTATGAGCTACCAGTATTCAATGATCTTAACGACTCGACCGCTGGTGGGCCCATTGTCAATTAAAAAAAAAGTGTAACAAAATATCCGGTATGTAAGTTACCAACAACAGAAGAAATTATTAAAATAATTAAATCTACAAAATACATTACCACGCTAGATCTAATTTCCAGATACGTGTGAAATCTGAGAATGTGTCTCAAACGACATTTATTACGAAATCAGAGGTATATGCGTTTCGTAGAATGCCGTTAGGCCTATGCAGGACAGCTACCAAAGGGCTATGGATATAATTTTGAAGCTTGTAGTTGACAAATCAACATTCACGTACATGGATGACGTAATAGTGACGATTAATTGAATTGATAAGGACATTGAGGATTTGCAAGAAGTTTTCATGCTTCTAAAAGAAGCAAATGCAGGAAAATGTAACTTCGCCCTACCTGGGATATAAAAATCAAAGAAACCAAATATTAAAAAATTTCAGGGATTAAAAATTATGTGCCACATAGCACGTCAAAGAAGACAGCATTTTAGGATTTGTGTTCATATTATAGAACATTCATTAAAGATTTACTCGAATAGTAGAGCACTTATGAAACATAAAAAGAAAAGACTCTACTTGTCCGCGATAGCGAATACAGCTTATGAAATGTTTAAAAAGGCATTAATTCAAGCACCGCTCTTGAAATTCCGTGAAATGTAAGGCAAGTTAGAAATCGGTGCAAATGCGTCTAATTTTGCGGTAGAAGCCGGCTTATGCAAGATAGAGAAGAAGTAGCATATTATAACAAAACATTTAATCAAAATCAGAGAAGCTATACTGTTTCTAGCAGAGCAATCGGTGCAAATGCATCTAGTTTTGCGGTAGAAGCCGCGCTTATGCAAGATAGAGAAGAAGTAGCATATTATAGCAAAACATTTAATCAAAATCAGAGAAGCTATACTGTTTCCAACAGAGCAATACTAGCAATCTTGTTGGCTGCTTAGTAATTTAGAATATATTTTAGCAAGGAGCTCCTTACCATATACACAGACAATGCAGCAATATTACGTAGTATTCTTTGGAAAATTTGTAGAGAAGACATAAGATGGGCTTTTTAAATCACAAGAATCTAATTTGAAAATTAAATACACTCCGAAAATGTCGTGGCGGATGCTCTATCGAGAAATAAGCTAAATGACGAGGGTATGGAAATAAAAAGTGCTATATTGACTTGAAAAACTTAAGATTCGCAAAAAACGATTATTTCAGAACTAGACAGTTTAAGACCGAGTATTTTGCATGAACTGCTGATGTGCCACTGTCAGGACATCTCGGAATTATGAAAACAGTTCAAAGTTACTGAATATTTTTCGGTTAATAATAAACAGTACTTATTAATTTTAATAAGTTGTTTTAACTTCGAACGTTTCCTTTTTAATTTCGTTTGTGTTTCGAACTTTTTTCTATTTTGTTTCATTCGCTCCACTTTCGTCCTATAATTTCACTAAACATCTGAAAATCTCTTCGAGGTCTTTCTTGTTTTCAGCTCATGGGCTGCATCTTCCTGCAAAAGAGGGAGGATTGTCACGTGAGGGAAATATTTACTGCGAGCCTGCTACGTAAGAGATATAATGATAAAGTTTTAAAATATATTTTGACTAATTAAGTCTTTATTAAATAAGCGGCCAAGTATCCCCAAGGTATGTATTTAGGATAAAATACTATCATAAAAAATTTCCCCCCATTATTTGGCTTTCCGAGCATCTCACTTTAAATGCAATATTTGTTCTTTAAGGCAGTGGACTCAAGCTGGCGGACCTCGGGCTACATGGGGCCTCCAAAGCAATTTTACGCAGTCCGCGAAGACATTTAAATGTATTGAATTATGTATTATGTACTGTTAGCAATTTTTGCAGTCTACCGCCAGGTGGCGTCATGATATCTCTACATATTATATAAGAAAGAGTCTGTCTGTGTATCAGTGTGTGTGTCTTTCGTTCGCGCTGCGCGTAAGAGCCAGTGCACCTCGAAGCGATTTTTTCGAAATTCGAATTCGAATTTTTTTTACTTCATATTTTGTGACGAAATCGCGTCATTTTGAGACATAATGGGCTATAGGAAAGCGAGATTTTACTCTACACACTCCATTTTCACATCGTCATGAAACGTAGGTACTTAGCTATTTTACGAATTTAAAATAAATTTCGTGTTTCAATAAATCGATTAAATACGAATTTATTTAACAAAGGGAGCTTAACATCTTTTCAACGGGATTTTTTCTAAAATAGTTTATTTTAAAAAATGCACAGTTTATTTTTCTTTGATGTTTGGACACGTCAAACTTTCATCCTTGCGAACTGCTTTAACAAAAAGAATTTTGGAAAAATGATGTATTTTTTAAAAAAATTTTAAGTGAAGCTTCCGAGTGCCCTCCTCACATCTCAAATCTTTAAAAATGTGATTTTGGCAACAATTTTCCTTTCATATTGTTGTTGATAGATTTTTGATGAAATCCCATCATTTTGAATAGTTTCATTCTTTTAGAAATATGGGTTTGGCAACAATTTTTCATCGCATTTGTTATGTCACTGTTTTTAAGAAATTGGCATATTTCATTGTCATTTTTTTATATATATAATACATTTTTATTTATTTTTTTTTTGATAAAGTTGTTCTGCAGAGTAAAATTCTGCGCGGAATGTTTTGTTTTTTGAGTTCCTTTCATGTTATTTTTTGCTTATTTCACTATTTGTAAGATATTGAAAAGTTTTGCATGATTTTTTTTTTCAACGGAAAGTTGGTTAATTTTTTATTAGGATAATTAATATTTGTATTAAGGGATATAGCTTATTTCATTTTAATTTTTATCTCTTGAAAATATAAGATAAAATATCATTAATTACTCTTTGCTTTTCAGATATTTTTTTTTTTTTTTTTTTTTTTTTTTTGTATTCTTTTATGTTATTTATTGCTCATTTCACTGTCTTTCAGATATTGAAAAGTTTTGAGTGATTTTTTTAGGAAACAAAGTTTTTAACCTCCTTTATACCATTTGAGTTCTTAAGATTTTGCAAAGGGAAGTTGGTTAATTTATTTATTAGGACAATTAATATTTGCATCAAGGGATATTGCTTATTTCATTGTAATTTTGTTATACGTAATGATTTTTTTTATGAAGTTGTTCTGCAGAGTAAAATTCTACGCAGTTTTTACATTTAACGTTTGGCCTTCAGCCATTTTTCAGGTACATTTAAAAGCCAGACGAAGGCTGGCAGCGAAGCTGCTAGTTAAAAGATATTCAAAGCATTTGTAATAATAAAACGGGAGATAAAAACAAAACGATACACATAGAGTATATATGAATGTAAGAGAGAAATCCTGACACAAACAGTACTTTAGGCATTGTTTCAGTTGTTGCAAATATTTCAAGATTATAATTATTTGAAATCGAGTTCACATTATTTTCACTTCCATTAAATACGAACATGAATAAGGCTCCACACAATCTATAAATGGAGTTAACTAATTTACAGTGTGAATTACACCTTATTCAGAGATTTGAAGATATAGGTTTTATTAACTTTTATTCATGTTGTTGTTGTCCACTTAGTGCATGTGGCAAAGATTTTCATGCCCTCCTTGAAAGAGAGGCTCATAATATGACCGCTGGCAATATGTGAGAGCTCAGTTCGAGAGCACCTGTCACACTCAAGAGTTAGAGTCCAACCAGGCTTGCTGCCCAGATACCAGAGATGGGTGGGGGGAGCATCAAACACCCCACCATGATTTGTGATGTTATAAGGTATATTTCTCCCGCATTCCTAGCGTGCCTTTGTGGGGTAGTGGTTCTGCACGCTGGGCCGGTATTTCAGAAGTCCGTGGTTCGATTCCCGGCGAAGGCGTTTGCTCATTTTTCATCTCTCCGGCTTTTCCAATTAATCTAATATCTTTACAATGTTCTCAAAGAATATAATTCCAGATAGGTAAGGGCGGAAGAGGAGGGAGTTAAAAGGCCACAGCACTCCTTTGCTGGTTTGTCTGCCATTTCGTTGCCATAAAGATCAACATCGGATGGGATCCACTGAAAATATATATCATGATGCTGAGAAATCAGGTATAGTTTTTGTAGAACACTTAAATTCAATTACTAAGATGTTGGAGTGAGCTTCGGCTCTCAGATAAAATCCATAGATCTTCAAAATTTATTCTTTTATTCATATTTATCAAAAATAATTAAGCTGAGTTACTAATTTTTGCACGAAGGATAATCGCTTTGTTTGGGAACACATTTACATCCGAACAGCGTTTTTTCATTGTTAAAAATTAATAAGAAAAGACCCGATTGACCGATGGCATTTACAATCTGTGTTGAAGATGGCGAAAATCTATATAAATGGAGTTAATTGAAAATATGTTATAAATCGTATTCAAAGATTTTAAGATACAGATTTTATTAACTTTTATTCGCACTTGTCCAAAGAAATGAGCTCGGTTACGAATTTTTGCACGAAGAATATTCGTTTTGTTTGGGAATATATTTACATCTGAACAGATTTTTTGCACTGTTGGGAATAAGAAAAGAACTTTATTGACCGATGAGCATCTACCAATCTGTGATGAAGATAATTTCTAGTAATTTCTTTCCAGGGCTGCAAACTTTATCAGAATCGTAACGCCTTCAAGTGTCAAACTTTCGCAAGAAATAAAGAAGTTTATAATTGTTTACATACAGACATATATACTTTTACTTATGTGTCCAAGAAAAATTGAATACATAAGAGAAAAATACTAGCTTGTTATGATTTATTCTCAAATTCTGATCTGTCCCACATCATCAATTTTCTCTGAAAACTTAAAACTTGAGTTAAATTTTCCTTCCACATTTCTACTGGCTTTACCTTTTATGATAATTCATTGTATGATAAATCCATTAGCATCATTTATTACAAAATATTCTTTTTAAATGCACATCATTGTTAGTTAATTCACTTTATTATGGTGATAAAAAACGCTTTCATTGTAAGGAAGATAAAAAAAAATCTATATTTTGTGAACTACATACGATTAAATAACGTGATTCGTTTTTCATTAGCCCGGAAATGATTTGAAAGAAATGAAATCAGTAACATCTAAACAGATCTTTCAGATAAAAAAAAAAAAAAAAAAAAAAAAAAAGAAAGGAAAGAATGGAAAGTATTAAAATATGAGGCAACAATAAACATATAAAATAAGTTTTACGTACTAAAAGTTAATTATGTTTAGAAGCTATAGGTCAGTTTATGTTGCTCAGCTGCATCGAATTTTCCTTGCAACGGTATTAGGCGGAAAGTTTTTGGTTTCTATGACGACGCGTCAGGTATACCTGCTCTAATTGTGTCCTTGAACTCTTGAAACAGTTCGAAAAATCTTGCGGGGTTGTATATCTTATGCGAAGTGTAGAGTTGTACTTCTTTTTACCACAGGTTTTTTTTTCATTTGCTATATATTATCCTTGCAAACGTGAAATAGTTTTCACATTTCCCATGATATTTTTTCATATTTTCACTATTATTAATGTTAGAAAGTATTCATATAATAAATTCATATAAATTTCATACAATTTTCTGAATAACTAAGCATTTGCATTAAAAATTGCAGGATTAAAATAAATCTGCAATATAAGGAAATACTTTTACTATGCTTAGCAAACATTTCCCGGTTTTTCTATATCAGTTTCAAATGAGAAGGAAGTTTAAAGTTCAATTAAAATTTTTTCATAAAAATATGTTTCATTAAATTTTCGTGCTATAAATTTATGTACAACCTAGACTTCATTTGAAAAGCAAGAGTCTCAAACATAGCATATATATTAAATTAAGAAGTGAATTCTTAGCGTAAGATGCATACAAAAGAGGGGGAAAAAATGCAATAAAATGTATCTCATTTCAAACCATTCTCAGCATTTCAAATGTTTATACGGATTTTTAAGTACTAATAAATGTAATCATATTTATTACTCTAATAAATTTATGTTCAAAGACATCTTAACACATATCAATGTTTCAAGATTTTAGTATATGTTTCACCTACGACGAAAAAATAGGCAATACAATTTCATTAAATGGTGCTTTGCCCTACTTCCAAGGAAATGCTCATCAGTATAGAACTTTTATTAAGTGCAGGCTATGATCTTCATCTACATGAGTTTTAGGGAAAGTCAAGTGCAAGTCTGGAACTAAAATATTTTATCTTCTGTGAAATACTCGCTTTTTTTTTTTTTTTTTTTTTTTTTGGTAAACATTAAATCTCCCTCTTATTTTTATTTATTTATTTAATAATGCATTTTCTCCTTTCTTTGGAACATGCCATCGTGATGTAACTGGAAGTATATATATGTATATATGTACAAGCGATTCATATTCGGTAGGTCCGGATTTCAAATCCCGCCGAGAGCACTGCACATTTTTCACATTCCTGAATCGATAAAACCTAAGGATTCTACAAGCGGCGTCCGAACAGGGACTTGAAAACGTTTAAATATTTTTTTTTATTAAAGCAAAACTTAAACACAAACGTACTTCTTACGCTTAACAAAATCAGCCACCACTTGTAGAGATGTAACTAAAGGAACAAACGAATTCCAATTTAAAAAGTAGTCTAGTAGTCAATGACTGCATAATTAAATTTAAATCCAAGCTGATTCTAAACCTCTAGCCGGCATATCAGATTTAAATGTAGGGAGTAAAGCGCAAAGCCGAATAACTTCAAACTTAT
This sequence comes from Stegodyphus dumicola, assembly GCF_044657685.1. NCBI lineage: Eukaryota > Metazoa > Arthropoda > Arachnida > Araneae > Eresidae > Stegodyphus > Stegodyphus dumicola. The sequence continues at coordinate 47,749,573 of NC_140776.1, forward strand.
CTGAGTTGGCAGGAAATACTTAACGTGGCCACGAGAAACACGCTCTGTCTGACGGTCCGAAAACCTTAGAGTCCGAAACCTGAGCAACTTATTATCAATAGATAGAACACTGCTTCGAGCAATTAAGGGGAAGAGTGAAGCTTTACTAGCTCGAAACTTTCTGAGAATATGTGTAACGTGTGGGTTCCATGTAAGAGATTTACTGAGGATCACCCCAAGATAAGGGACCTGCTTGACCCAGGGGATGTCCACACCATACATTTGCAGGTGAGTCGGGAAATTCTTCTTAGTAGTAAACAGTATGGCATGTGTCTTGTCGACATTCACTTTGACTTTCCATTTGGTCAGCCAAGTCTTAGCGAGTGGATGTGGTGTTGTAGCTGTTGTATTGCTGAACTAACAAATGCACTTTGCGTAAGGATCGCTGTGTCGTCTGCATACATGGCTAGTGTTGTGTTGTGTGTAGTGGGGATGTCGTTCACGTAAATATTGAATAGGGTAGGGCCCAGAAGGGATCCCTGTGGAACACCAGCCCGTATAGGCCAGCCCGTATCCATTTGGTCAGCCAAGTCTCTAGCGAGTGGATGTGGTGTTGTAGCTGTTGTATTGCTGAACTAACAAATGCACTTTGCGTAAGGATCGCTGTGTCGTCTGCATACATGGCTAGTGTTGTGTTGTGTGTAGTGGGGATGTCGTTCACGTAAATATTGAATAGGGTAGGGCCCAGAAGGGATCCCTGTGGAACACCAGCTCGTATAGGTCGGTTTGTGGATAATGAACCAGAAACATGAACGACAAAGTGTCTACCGTTAGGTAGGATTTGATTATGTTTGTGATGTAGCGTGGGAGTCCCAGGTTGTGTAATTTGTATATGAGGGCATCCAGCCATACTCTATCGAAGGCCTTGGCGACATCTAAGAAAAGTCCACCAGTGACACGATGTTGTTGCATCCCACTGCTTGTTAACTCAACAACTCTGTAGAGTTGATGAGTTGTCGAGTGCTTACGCCTGAACCCAAACTGATAGGGTATGAGGATCTTCTGCTCATCCAGAAAGATGTTTAGTCTATGGAGAATAACTGCTTCCACGATTTTGCTAATTGAGCTTAGCAAACTGATTGGTCGGTAACTCTCAGGAGCAGTCGCAGGCTTGTTGGGCTTTAGCAGAGGATCAATCTTGGCAGTTTTCCAACAGGTTGGGAAGTATTGCCATCGTAGTATGATATTCACTAACTTGGTGAAGTAGAGTATTATCTTGACAGGGAAGTGCTTGATCATCTCATTTGTACCCCGTCTACTCCAGGGCTCTTCCTTTTTGCAATTCGCATGATATAGAGACAGACCTCCGATGACATGGCTGAGATAATGTTGTCTGTGCATGGCTATGTTGTAAAATTGGAGTGGAAGTCAGCAATAAGCTGTTCAGTGTCTGAGTCTGAAATGTTGTTAATGCAGAACTGAGATTCCAGATTCTGAGCTAAAAGTTCTGCTTTCTCAGTTCCGGTGTAATGGATCCGTTGAGGGCCGTGAAGGGGCGGAATGGCGTTATAGCATTTTTTGTACCTCTTCACTGCTTTCCACAAGGAGTTTATTATATGACTGGCTTTAGTTAAAGTTATGTGAATGTTCCTGCCAAATACGTTCCAATGTGTCAATGGCAACTGTTTCTAAAGCAGCATAAATAGGTTTATTAAGTTCATTTCGGTTTGTTGAATTATAAGTGGCACAAATACCTGATCTTTCTCATAATCCCAAGAGAATAAGGTGAGTCTCATACTCGAGTGATTTCCGGAGGCCTAGACGCCACCCATTTAAAACCAAATTATCTGGTCCATTGAGTCTTAGTGACATTGTTTAAATAATAATATGTAAAAAACATCTGCTGTTGAAAATCAAATTAGTTTTTATTCGAAAAGATATTTTTTAAATGACAAATTAGCGCCGTCTATTGTTTCTGCAACAAGCCATTTTTCCTTTTACATATATTAACACTTTTCAGTCTCTTTATGAAATTTAAAACTACAAAATTTGAAATCGGAGAATTCTTTTTGAATTATTCTGCATTCTTAGCATATCCATTCATTTAATTTCTTTTCTACTTATTTTCATCGATTATTGAGCGTAAAAAACATGCTGCTTTTTACCTTGCCTATATCACGAAGTAGTTAGAAAATTATTAAAAAATATTCCGAAGATAATTTTTCTGGTTTCCGTGTTTTATTTCATGTAAGAGCAGCATCATTTGCATTTTACAGCTTATGATTCTGTTTCGAATTTCAAATGATAACATTTATTTTAATTTATTTTAATAGCATTAAAAAAAGAAGCGGGAAAAGCTAGAGAATGAAGAAATAACCACGAAGAAGAAAAAATATTGATCTAAAACACTCGAAGAAAACGTGATTCTTGCGAAAGCAAACGGAGAACATTCGTATAGTTGTTATGGTTGTGTTTCAGGAAATTCCATACCCTGTGTTGCCTGTGCAAATAGAAAATTATTGCCTTACCGAAAATATATAGAATGACTTGGAACAACTGATTCGTTACTCCAAATGTGGGAGAACAGAACAGAACTCCAACGAACGTACGCTTATATCTTCTGTTGATAACAGTGTAAAATAATCATGCTTCACTTGGACATGAAGTGTTTTCAAAAAACATTATTTCAAGGACCTGATTTATTATTATAAAATTTTTTGAGTTAAAAATCATAGAAATTAGTATATATTTCACAAAAATATATAAATATGTATGTTAATTAAAATACAGATCAAAACAATTTTTTTTTCTTATTATAATTTCAGGTTTAAATTAAATTTCTGTTCCTTGGAGACGGTACATGAACAAGTTTTTAAATTATAAATTACTGTTTATTGTTTTGCAGCTTTAGGGCAGGTTTTAGGCTTATTAATTTACTCATAATTACTTATATATAGTATATATATGTACATGCATAAATGTAAAATTTTTTTCCCGGCTTTTAATTCTACTACTGGCATATTTTATTACAATAGAATTCTAATTAGTCTTTATCAAGTTTCCGAAATTACTTAATTTTCTTGGGAGATGATAAATTCAAAAATCTTGTAATAAATAAATTCGCATTTTATTACTTAGCATTTTTAGTGCAAATACTTGCTTTTCTTAATTACTAATAATTAACTTATGTATATATATATATATATATATGAAAAGTAAGAAATTTTAAACCAATATTACACAAAGACCCAAAAGAAGTAAAATTCAGTACTAATAAATTTCAAAATAGCCTATAAATATGCTAAATAAGAATTACAGAAATGGGAAAAGAAAAGCTAAAATTTACAAAAACCAGAAAAAATACAAAAGAAGAGGAATTCAATCAAATACGCAGTGGTTTTTAAGTGGAAGGGGTTGTAATTAAGTCTGATATATTCTTCTCTTGATAACGTTATATCAGATTTGATTTGAATTCCTCTTCTTTTTTATATTTTCTGGTTTATAAAATTTTTAGGTTTTAATTTCACATTTCCTTAATTCTTATTTTGCTTATTTATAGGGTATTCTGAAATTTACTGTTATTCAATTTCACTTCTTTTCTGTCTTGGCGTAAAATTGGTTCTAAATTTCTTACTTTATGTCTTTACTGATCAATTTTCAACAGCATATTGAGGGGAAATACTTGGAATAATTATATTTTTAAATAAAAAAATTTGTGATACTACATATATATGAAAAGAATACTAATTTTGAACTTGAAAACTTAGAATGTTTAACTTTAAATATATGAGCGCGCGCACACACGTATATTTTATGTTGCAATTCAGAGATAGGCAACCGTGGGGCGTTTCACTTTGTAGTCATGGTCAAAGTGGTAATAGGTGTGACGCACAATGCAAACGGCATAACAGATGTCGTGAACTCTTAGAAGAACCATAAAGTCCTTCGATAAGCACAATATATCTTTATTACTTGACGATTATGCTGTTCAAACATCATACAGAGCATAATGGGGCAATCCCAAAAATTTTTAATTACAGAGAAAGTCGGCGAAGTGAGAGACGTGGCTACTCAAGCAGCAGCAGGAAAGGAAGAAAAAGCAGTGAGGATTAACTACAGTAGTATTTATAGCTGGAAAATCTTTGTGTTAATCCTGAACAGCGATTGGGGTGATTGGGTTAATCCTGAGCAGCGCAGCGATTTTCGCAGCCCAGAAAAGTTGCACGGAAAATGTGACGAAAAATGTTGCAAAGTCACTTTTTCTAAAAATTTTGGGAAGACTCCACAAAGAATGTTTATTATTTACGTGGATTTGAATTTCCTCCTGAAACATCTGTCTGTCTTTTTACCAGTGATTGTTCAAAGAAAGAAAATAGCTATAACATAAATTTATAATTTAATGACAGAGACGCTTCACTCTATAGTATCTTTGGAGTTCATTTCAAGTCAAACTGTATTCTTTCACCAACAGAAAAAAAATTGTAGCATCTAGAAATGAGATCTAAACTGTAAGTAACTTAACCTAGTGGCTATAAGACATGTGGAGTGGATGTAATACCAAAAATAAACAATATTTCATTTCTAACCATTTGCATTATAACGATTATATATATAAAAAAAAACTGTAGATAGAAACGTAAGTATTTCTGCGCATCTTGTGGTCAAAGAGTAAAGAAGTTTGGAATGAGCTAATACCTTATTGAAAAATACAGAATCTTCAGTGCAATTACGCAGGTCTTTAGTGTCGTTAAACACGCGTAGCGAACAGCAATCGCATGAGTAAATATTGTTACCTAGTTAAAGATTGCCTGTAATAATTCAGGCAATTACTTTGAGTCAATTATGAATTACATAACATTTATGAGAAGCAACGTCTGGTTAATAAATTTTGTACATTGCAAGTACTTCATGAATATTAAATTAATAGGCTGTCAGCTCTTTTGAATGCATAGATGAGACATTAACACTCCAATTACATTATTAAGGACTTAATTTCACAGAAAATATCTTTAGAGTGATTGAGGCCATTTTGAAGCCTATAGGACTGTTCTTGAATGAATTGTCTAGCATTTTTTTTAAATGCGAATGCTGTAGTCATCTTATTCAAGGAGGAAGTTTCGCAACTGTTAAAACTATTTTCCACTGTTCCGTTCCGTCCTTAACTAAAAAGTGTTTCCAGAGTTCAGAAGATAAGCATAATTTTTGAAGAAATGATTTTAATTAATTGATTTTAATTGAGGAGGATACAGGTATAACATTCTTCTCTTGTGGTTATGATACTGAATAATACGCTTTTTAGAGCATTAGCTGTTACTATAATGCACAATACATACGCTTCGTAATTTTTGAAATATGATTAATACATTTTTCCGATATTTTCAGTAATTTGTATTTATTTGGAAACATTCTGCATAACATAATGACGTCTTCAGAATAAGCTCACAGAGAAATATACCCAATTAAAATAATTAGGTATTGAAAAAAGTGAATACCCAATTAAGTTAATTAGGTATTGAAAACAGTGAATACCCAATTAAGTTAAATAGGTATTGAAAACAGTGAATACTCAATTAAGTTAATTAGGTACTGAAAACAGTGAATACCTAATTAAGTTAATTAGGTTAACAGTGAAGTGGTTAGAGAATTTTATATTACCTCAACAAACATAAATATTGGTTTCCAAATTTAGTTTCCGAAAGCATTTGCACTGTTTGCATACTGATTGTTTCAGGTGTCCTTTGGTTACAAAATTTAAGAATTATCTAAAGAATTTGGGTGTCACTGTTTGTATTTGTTTTTAATAATTTATTTACTTGCGTTAAATGTAATTTGCATACTGAATTTCAAAATGCTAGGTATATTTTATCGAAAGACGTTATCAGTATTAGTTCAAGAACTTTTATGCCTAAAAAAATAAATTTTTATGATGATTCTATTCTTACGCCTTTCATGTACATATTTTTTTAAATAAATATGCAAAATGTTTTCAAAATAATAAACATTTACTAAAAATATCCGGGAAAAAATTATGCATTTCAAAAATACGATTAGATTACGAAAATTTGCAAAATATTGCTTCACAGATTTTTTTTCTGAAATTTTATGTGAGTTTATAGACTAAATTAATATCAATGACAAAGAGAATAGCACGTTTCTTAAGGTTTGCTTACTTTCGTTTTTTCAGTTTTGTTTTGTTTTGTTTTGTTTTGTTTTTGTTTTCGTTTAGACAAACAGGAATATGGCAGAACTTAATCTTATTTACTATAAACTACGCAGTTACAAGAATAAAGTTGAAAGAATAATGTGTAACTTACTTATGTACGTTAATTTCATTGATGTATTGAATGAATTAGAAAAGTTTTCTTTTGACCAGTAGAAATGGAGTAGAATGCTGTTTCATACTGAAAAAACTAGTAGAAATGGAGTGGAATCTTGTTTCATACTAAATTTGAATCGTGGGAATGCTGTTTCATACTAAAAAAACTACCGAATGCCTGAAATAGATTATTTATAGGTTATTAAACACCGACAGCATTAAATAAATTGGAAATCCGTAACTTCGCATTTACAAGAATAATGTTGAAAAAATAATATGTAACTTATTTATGTATATTATTTTTATAGATGTAATTTAATTTAGGACATGTATAATAATAATAAGGACATAATAAGAATAATAAAGACATAATCAGAACATAATAAGGATGGTTCGATTAAATCTCTCCACCATGCGTCTGACTGGGGATGTAAAGGTGTCGTTTGGGTTTTTGTTAATGCCGAGTAGCTTGCAGAGATCTTTAATTACAGCCGATGCAAAATTTCTTCCTTAATCGGAATGCAACTGAAGAGGCACTCTCCAATGCTATATCATCCCCTCTGCTACCGTGACAGCCTTTTGATCAGGAATAGGATGCGCTTCAGGCCACTTGGTGAAGTAATCAATGACATCGAGGATGCATTTGTTGCTATTAATAGTTCGTGACAGAAGTCCCAGGATGTCAAAGGCGATATGTTCAAAAGAATACGTACAAAAGGAGCTCCAACATGGTAACGTTGCATCTTGCTTCGGCTGCATTTCTTCGGTCATTTTTGACCCGCACAGGCATCACAAGATTGGCGCCAATTTTGCACGTCATCCTTTGCATTACTCCAATAGAAGCGCTCTAGAACTCTCTGCAAGGTCTTACTTATTCCGAAGTGGCCTCTTGTAGGGCTGCTATGTAGTTCTTTAAGGATATTCGGGATCTTGGAAGTATCAGCTGAAATCGGAAAGCCTTTCCATCATCCGATTCGAATTTCAGGTGCAAGACGCTGTTTCGAATATGGAGTGAGTCCCAGAGAGCCCAATATTGTTTTGTCGTAGGACTATGGATGGAAATGTCCTGCCAGGAAGTTTTCGTGTTTGAAGATTCCGTTAGGTCATTTATGGGTTTAATGTTGAAATCTTCCAGCTAGTCTTTCTTGATTTCTTTGTCACTCCATGGGTCTCGATCAGCTGATGTTGATGTTGTAATTTGTCGAGCGATCGGATTCAGGAGCTTGTGTTTCTCTTCGACTCTAGTATGATATCGGCAGCTTTCTGAGCAAGGTCTTTCAGACACGGCGTCGGCGTTTCCAGGTGAGAATCCCTTTTGATGATGGATAGTTATGTCCTCAGATGCTGAAAGCAGTTTGTTGTTTTTGAATTGCATTTCGTTAGAAAGTCCAATCCAAGTGTGCAAGGATCTGTAATATCCGCCCCATATGACATGTGATGGTAGGTGGCACTTCCATATGTGATGTTTATGCTTAACTTCTCATCAGTTGCGGTTTTATCACCAGACACAGTCTGAAGGTTGACGCAAGATGGCATCCAAATGAGTTTATCTTTAAATTGTTGAGCTAAATCTTTCCAAATGATGGTAAAATTGGTCATATTGCAAAGAACTCCATCCATATGCCAGTTGAAGAATAGTCCGTTACTTACTCAATGCAGAAATCTTCAGGGCTTTAAATTTTTTTTTTCATTATCGTTCAAACTTCGCTCCGCAAGATGGCCACTAATTTGTTTCCTGCGTCGTTGCTGGGAAATGGTTTTATTTTCCGTGCCCTGGGATGTTCTACAATCCCTCCGTATATGGCCTTCGACATCGCAGCTCTAGCACTTTAGGGTTTGTTTCTTGTCACTTCTATTCCGCCTCAAGGCACTGACTTGTCTGGTTAAACCATCTGTTTTATTTTCCGTGGCGTGGGGCATTCTGCAGTTTCGTCGTATGTGGTCTTCAGCACCACATTTCCAAAACTCTAGGGTTAGTATGTTCTCACTCCTATTTCGTATCAAAATATTGACTTATCTGGATAAATCATCTAAACGAGCCATCACTTCATTCACTGGCTCGTGGACTTAGGCAGTTCTGATTAGGTGGCGATCTCTAAAAGTTGCTTGCTGAGCCGTCTCGAACTTCATGGCGTACACCATAGCGTTTTTAACATCCTTGGCATGCCGCTACTTACAGAGCTTTCTGTATTTCATGATCCAGGATGACGTCGAAGTACTGCAAGGACAGGATTTCCCTTGTTTTTGTCGGGCATTCTGAAAAGGCGAAATGAGACAGCCTTTCAACATCCGTGACAAGTTCGTGGAGTGTTTCCGTGGGCTTTTGTAGACAGAATTTTAATTGAAGCCTGCTGTAGACTTTCAAACAATTCTTCCCAAAGCGCAGCTCCAATGCGCCGGATAGAGCTTCGAAGTCAAGTCTTTGGTTTTCTGGAAGCGTCTGCAGGATATCGAAGATAAAGCTTCGAAGTCTAGCGATCGGCTTTCTGGAAGAGTTTGAAGTATATTGCTCTCAGAGAAGCGGCAAGATGACAGGCCTTAGCTTGGGAATCCCATCCATTTACATTCGCTACTATAGAAAATTGTGTCTTATACACTTACCAGGAGTTCTTCCCATCATATGTGGATAACTTCAGAGAGGGAAGAGCAGGCTCGGGTAAAAATTTAAAACCATCAGAATTGATACCTGCCGTCGATACAAATTGCTTAAAGATATCAACTTTTTTGACGACGGCAGAAACCCTGTTAACAATTTGTTGTTGGACGGCAGAAACTCTTCCTTTGATTCATTCTTTGACAGAAGAAACTCTCTCTTCAGTGTGTCCAACTTTAATTTCAACAGCCTCAAATTTATTTTCTATTATGCAGGTAATTTCTCTTTTTATTTCTTCTTGACCTACTTCAATCTTCTCTTGAACGTCTTTCATATCCACTTTAACGGATTCTTGACCGGCTTTCATTTTTCTTGGCCCACATTCATTTCTACTTTGAACGCAACAAAGATCGACTGCTGTGTTCAAAGAACGCACTTGTTCTTCCATCGCTCTTGTCACTAGCATTCAATCTCACTCCTGACACGAAAAACTGTTGCGTGCGTACGGGTTCGTAACAAACTGAATGCCCAAGTTTGATAATAGGTTAATAAAATTTACTCTGATGAAAAGAAATATATCAGAACTCTGGAATTTTCCCTAGAGATATTCGTAGAAGTGTTCACAATATCACGCAATATAATCAGTAGTTATACTTCAAACTATTAAAAAAAATTAAATATAACGCAATATAAACTGCATCTAAAGAGAAAGCTAACAACTCTGATTCATCAATTCACGCGAAAATAACAACTCGCAATAATAGTAACTAAGCAAAATTACTAAAATTCTCTCTTACTGGCCTTTTATAGATTTCAACAGGTCGCGAGATTTTTATAGTAATTTCTGCTTCTCGAGATTTTTGGGAAGCAATAAGAGTATGTAATTTCGGTTACAGCTAACATATGGTCAATTACATTTATTCAATTTCAATACAAATTAACGAGATGCCCATTTATTTAATGTTAAATGCACGTGCTCCTGTATTTTTACTTTTTCGGCATAGCTTTCTGTTAAAATTTGCCTCGCGCTGCATTGCACGGGTAAATACAACAGTTTTAATTACAATTCTACAATATTATCTATCTAAATAAAAAATTCGTAACACTATTTAAAGAAATTAAATAATGAAGAATGTATGCATGTTTATCATATTGTGATAAAAACAACGGAACCTAGAGGCATCAAATTTTGCATAACTTAGTTCTCCACCCAAGTATTGGACACCTGGAAGCCCGAATTTTGAATTTCTTTTATCAATTTCTATTTTGTAAAACTTAAAGAATTTTTGATTAAAAAACTCAATGATTTCAAAGCGAGCAATGTAAATAAAACATTTTTATCCGTAGCACGCGAGATTGTTTATTAAAAATTCTGAAGATATGCTGTTTTTAAACATTTTTTATCCAAAAGGGGCGTTAATGTAAATGTGCGTGTAAATGGAAAAAAAAAGGCCCCTTTGAGCATAGTATAAAATCTGAAAATTTTCAGGTTTTTTTTTTTTTTCCTTTTCTTCTTTTATTTTTAATTGGAAGTCTCGCCAGAAACGTAATAAAAGAAATGTTAACTTTAGATAACTCATTAAATACATGTAAATTAGAGAAAGAAAACAACAGTTACTGCTCCAAACACTTTAGAGAGCTATATTTACAACAAAATATGATAAAAATAAGGTTTAAAAAGGAAGCTAATTAATAATGAGAAAAATATGTATTTTGTTGCAAATTTGAAGCTAAAACGGTACAAAACTACGCAATTTTTCAAAATCTCTAAAAAACGGAGTACTATTTAAAAGATTAGTGTAAAAATATAATATATGTTTTGGAATGTCATAGAATTTTGGCTACTAGTTTATTGCGTTCCTTGAGACAAAAAGGTTGAAATTCCTTGGTTTAATGTATAGAGTGACATATTATAACAGTGTTGAACATGATCCTTATTGCTGCACGACATGATCTCATTTCATACTGAAATACTTTACCCATTATATTCTGACATTCCATTCAGACAAATTGTTCTATGGGCTAACTTTCTGATCAGGGTTCTCTTGTTAAATACATTTACGCGTTTTTAAAATTTAGAACAAAATTCGTATTTTCTCCATGTTTCATCAAATTCTTCGTGCAAGTTTCCATTTACCATACATTTCCCTCCTCGCCAAACTCATGGTAATCAGAGCAAAAGCTTATGTACAAGTTTTATTTTTCATTCTCCCTCGCTTACAGCTAGAAAATCTTAAAAGTGAATACATGACAGAAATTCAATTTTAGTACGGTCCCTGTATCAGTTTTTGAACTTCACGGTCCTTAGCCCGAGATGAAGGACCGGAGGCACAACGCCACGTGATCAAAACACCTTCGAGCAGAAACAGATTAGCGGCACATTTTAGAGTATGACAGTAACTACAAACAGCTCTTGACACTCAGAATTACTATTGAGTTATGTCATTTTATTTGTCTAAGATTTTAAAAAAGCCCCCCAAAAAATGGTTAATTTCAATCATATTGTATGTTTATCGATGGTTAATAGGCTCTTTCGCGGATAAAATATTCGACTGGATAAATATATTCGGTAGAAAGTCGTCTGCTTTACCACCGGTACAAAATCCACTGCTTCTTGATTCAGCATTAGGATTAGCTGCGAAAATCAGAAAGAGACAAGTAAGTCAACAATTTTTATGTTTTAGTATAATCGAGAAATCATAAAAGTTTACACGAATCCGACTGCAAATACATGCTGTGTCGATTGATAAACATTTAGCTGTGTTCTGTCTAGATTCCTTTCTATTATTCTTTAAAATATAAAATGAAAAATATTTTTATCTTTATACGTACTTGCAGCTGCATATTATATCAGTGATGTGACTCTGAAATGTCAAGCATAGTTTGAACAAGTACCAGCTATTGATATTAATACGATGTATTGATGTGTATATTTAATATATTGTGTTGCAAATGTTATTGTGTACAGTAAAATTTTTTAAAGGAGTTTTCCCGCTTAAATTTATTCCATAAAGCCCCGAATATTTTCCTATATCGATAATGTGGAATTTTCTCACCTCGCTTAAGAAATTCGTTCAAAGTTATTCGTTTCAAAGTTTCCTTTCTTAGAAAATCAGTTCCTTTTCTTTATGTTTTTTAAAACATTCTCATGGAATGCATTTATTTTCATAGTTTGAACTAGAAACGAAATTCATAGATGTTGTTTTTAGAATAAAAGATGCCTTTTTCCTACTCATGACAACATCTCTTAAATGACAAACATGTCTGTCATCATAATGATTATAGAGATTAGCCATTTGAGATCATGAGAAGGACAAGTTCGGTCCATTTTCTTTTGCTTTTCTTATGAAAAATAATCATATGAAAAAAAATCATTTAGAATAGGAAAAAAGAAAAACTATTTGTTGAATTTTTAAAACAGTGTCATCCATTTCTGAGACATTAGATAATACTTTTATTAAATTAATTGGTAAATGTTTTTAATTACCGAACAAAAATATAATTAACGAAAGATTTAGAGAAAAACATAAGAAATCCGTGAAAAAGTCCAAGTTCTATGTTACAAATTTAAATAGAATAATCTGAGTAAATCCTAATATATTTTTTTTAAATAAAGAAAAAATAGGTTTTAAATTAGTGATTTAATATAAATTATTGAAATTCAATTTTAAAATAAAATAAATAAATTTAATTTCAAAACAATTGATAAAGTTATAAATTTATTATTTCATTCGAAAGTTCTTTGTGAATAATTGTGAAAAATGACACGCCTATTTAAGAAGTTTTTTAATTTTTTTTATTTTGATAGCTTGAAAAATTTCTTAAGCGGGTTTTGCTGTAATGAAATAATTTTTGCATTGTAAATAAATATTAAACTCAAATACAATTTCTGGTTTATTGGCAAAGTTGTCGCCATTTTATGTGTAATGAATTGCAGTGAGTATACAGTGGCTCCCAAAAGTGTTCGTACACTTGTGATTTTCATTCAAATAGGGCTCTATCCATTAATTAAAAGTAAACTTTCTGAATGAGATTTTAATAATAAGATCTATAATATATTCGTAACAAAATTACATGAAATATTTTTAAAATATAGCGAGACTTTATTTTTAAGAAACTAATAATCAAAAAATGACAAACATTTTATCTCACAAAGGTCTTCGTACATTTAAAAAAATCTTGACATATTAGTAAACATTTCCATTTTTCGTTAAAGTAATATTTAGTAGGATATCCTTTAGCATCCACAACAGCTTTCAAATGTTTAGGAATAGATTTTACTAGTTTTTTTGTAATTTCTGTATCAATGTTCATCCATTCTTCCATAATGACTGTTTTGAGTTCGCTTTTCGTTTTGATGTCGTGTTTTCGTACTCTACCCTCCAGTTCTTTCCAAATGTGTTCTATCGGGTTTAAATTTGGCGACTGAGGTGGTGTTTTCAAAAACCTGTGGACAATTACAGAGACATCATAGGCGAACGTTGAGAGTTCTATGCTTAGGATCGTTATCATGATTAAAAATAAAGTTGTTTCCAATACCCAAATTTTGGGCTGATAATTTTAAATTGTCTCTTAAAATATTTAAATAAAGAAAATGATTCATTCTGCCATCAATAAATACCAAATTACCTAGTCCTGATGCTGCCATGAACCCCCACACAAGAACACCTCCACCGTTATCTTAACTATTCCAACTAAGTTCTTAGAATGAAGTTCCTCATTTTTTCTTCTCCATGTAGTTATTCGACCATGGGAACCAAAAATGTTAAATTTGCTTTCGTAAGCAAATAGGACATTATTCCAGTACGTTTCGGGTGTATTTATCATTGATTTGGCGAATGAAAGCCTAAGCTTTCTGTTTTTCTCACTAACAAAAAAATTTTACGGGCAGAATGCCCACGTAATCCAGCTTCTCCGAGAACTCGTCGAACAGTTTCAGGTGAAATTGAAGTAAAAAACTTTGCATTAAATTCTGCAGAAACTTTTACAGCACTCAAACGTGGGGTTTTCACATATTTTCTAATAATAAATCTCTCATCACGTTTAGTTAACTTTCTCGGTCGACCTTTCGTTACCTTGTTTTCAATCCCATTTTCTTCTTTAAAGCGTTTTATCACATACTGCACTGTAGAATGGGATAAATTAACTAATTTAGCGATATTTCGAATTGATTTACCACTACTATGGCGAAAAATTATCAATTTTCGAATGCTGTTTGTAATTTATTTACGACTGCCACCTATTTTTCAATAATAAATAGAATATTATGAAGTAAACAATAAAAAATTAAAGCAAACGATTTTTTTAAATGCCACCACGATGCAAAAATTAAAAAAAGCGGCAAACAATAATTCTAATTTTGATTTTATCCAATAATATTTTAGTGTGCGAAAACTTTTTTGAGATAAAATGTTTGTAATTTTTTTGATTATTAATTTCTTAAAAATAAAGTTTCGCTATATTTTAAAAATATTTCATGTAATTTTGTTACGAATAGATTATAGATCTTATTATTAAAATCTAATTCAGAAAGTTTACTTTTAATTAATGTATAGAGCCCTATTTCAATGGAAATTATAAGTGTACGAACACTTTTGGGAGCCACTGTATAAAGTAATACGCAGAATGATGGAGAAGTAAAAGTCTGCTAAAGAAATCATATTCCTTAGCCTTGTTAATTTAAATCTGGCTGCTAAATATGCAGTTTGTGTTTATAGAGGGTATTTAAACGCTTTTAGAACGATTTTCGGGCCTCTTAATTAACATTTAAAATGCAAAGATTATTTTTTTTAAATGTTCGATCTGAACGGATCTGAAGGAACGGAAAATATGTTTTTTCTACATTACTATATATCTTCTGTAATTCTGCAGTTAAAAAAATTGCTTTTTTTAATTAAATAAGAAGATAATTAATGGAATATAATGTAATACTATGATTTGTTTCTCACATATCAGAGGGTAATCCTTTGTTTAGCAATATCAAAGGTTAATTATTTTGCTTCTTAGTGTCATAGGCTAAATCGTTTGCTTGTGGTATGTCAGAGGGTAATTCGTTTGTTCCTCGCATGTCGTATGGCAATTCTTCGTTCGTTATTTGCAAAATAGCTGTATTTGAGAATTTTTCATGACAGTTCTCTTTATGAAATTATATCAAGCATATAGTTTTTCGGCATAAGACATTTAGTTACTCCATATTTAAGCTGAATACTCAAAAGAAATATTTCGTAGCGATTAAGACCAATCTAAATTAAATTGCAAGAAAATAACGTACATTTAACTCTTTAACACTAGAAGCAAAAGGAAGGGAATTTGTTAAAAAATATTTGAACTTCTGAGTAATTCCGAGATTATGAGAACACTGTATTGCAAAAATACTATAGATTATTTATAAAGATTTAATCCTAGTTTCATATTCTAGGTGAGAGTTTCATATCATTTTCATTATTGCAGTGTAGAAATTTCTGCGCTTTAATGTCAGTATTAAAAGCGAAAGATGTCCTCATAGAAAGAAATAAGTCCAAAGTTCAGCCTTTTTTATTTCAAAGTTAATTTGTAAGGTTTTTTTTATATCAGTTTGTAGAGATATTAGGTTAATTTGTAGCAGGAGATATGAAAAAAGAAGCAATGCCCTCGCCGGAACTCGAACCACGGACCTCTGAACTACGCGTCAAATGTGCTGACCACTACATCACGAAGGCATGCTAAGAAGGCGGGAGAAATGTACACCCTTTTTAAATAATATACTCCCCCTTTTAAAGGGCGACTGGAAATTAGGGGACCCAATCGCCAAATCCTGGTGGTGGAGAACGGTCATCAACTACCTTTTTTTAGTTCGGTCGCCACAGTAGAGACATTATCTTATTTCGAAGCAGGATAGATGAAAAATGAGCTCGCCGGAACTCGAACCACGGACCTCTCGAATTCGCGCCGAGTGTGCTGACTACTACATCACGAAGGCATGCTAAGAAGGCGGGAGAAATGCCTTATAAGTTAATCCAGTTAGTGAAGTATAAATAAAACTTCGAGTTTCTCAGACAGTACTCGGCAGCACTGCTGCCCATCATTCTGTTTTAGTTACCCTGTTATTGTAACTTAATTTGATGGTTACGTTTCTGCAAACCGCGAATGTTTTGTTAGAATTTAAATAAAGGGGAAAAAAAAAAAAAGATTTGGGTTAGGAATGTTGATTTTGCACACTATAATTGATTCGAAACTGAACGCGGATTTTAGTTATCCGCAAGATAGCACAGTTTAGCTTCCCTTAAATTTTCAGTTGTTTAACTATGAGTTGATAAATAGCTTTATTTTGAATTTTTACTTTTTGATCCTTTTAGTTACAAAGCAGAAAATCTGTTAGTCTCATACGATTACTCAGATGTTAATTAACCCTTCAAAGTTAAAGCGTACTTATAGTACTTTTTAAACAATGTAATCTTAACTAGTCATTCAGTATTTAAAAGTACAAACATATTTTACAGACTCAGGTAAAAATTCCTCCATTATGGCTGTCGTAACAACAAATGAAAAATTCCTTTTCATTAAAAGTAAACATTGTTCGACAACCAATTAAACTGCTGAAAAATGATCAGGGCTTTGTTTTTTACATTTAAGTAAAATCAATTTTTCCTGTGCGAATTTTGAGACTGTATTTTTTGATGTTAGGATTCTGAGGCCTAATGAGGTTATTTTGGATATATTTATCACACAATTTGAACCAAATATCAGAAGAACCTTCTTTGTATTTCATTCGTTTGCGACAAAAATCTTATCTTCTACCTAAATTCAGATAACCTCGGTTCCTTTTCTTGTTAGATAGAAAGAAAGGAGAGGGTTTATATAAAATTCAGAAAAAAAAAGAAACTTCTATGGAAGCTTTAATACTTAATTTCTGTGGAAAACAAAGAACGATAATTGAATTCTACAATACATAGTTATGAGCAACGCCTTTGTTGGGAATTGAAACACGGACCTCTGGAATACGCGCCCAGCATGCAGACCACTACACCACGAAGGCACGCTAAGAAGGCGGGAGAAATACCTTATACCCTGTTAAAGATCCTTTGAGATCACGGATCTCGGCAGGATATGGATGAATTTAGCCCACTAAAATGCATTGTACTCGACAGTGAAGCGACTGTCAAGAATAATCCGAAAAAATCCGAAATGCTCAGAAAGACACGGACGATATTGCGTCCCATACCGTCATCAGACCATTTCCATTTTTTACTCAGAATGCAATTCAGTACGGATGATAAGCCTCTGAAGGAGTTCTCTCTATATGAACTCTTTTATAATTCAAAAATCACTGAATATAGATTTATCCCGAATAATACATATTTTGTATTATGTAGCACACAGCTTTTGCGCTTCTGACAGTAGTGAAACTAGCGTTTAGCATGTGCGCTAGTTGGTAGAGGATCTTATGCTGCTCTCCTGCCCTGCATATTGATTCTGTGAAATTTTTTATGGGTAACTTTCGTAGAAATGTTTGAATTCAGAGTAATGTTGACTTATGATTATTTTATGTTATTTTTGATACAATTATTCTAAAAATTGTAATATAATTTTCAGTTAACTTCCTCTTACCTCAGATGAAATTCTTTTTAAGTATATCATGAACCTAGATATTATGACCCTATCTATGCATACTAAATAGATGATAAGATAAGACACACTAGCCAGACAAGAGTGAAGAACTTGTTCTCTTTTGAAATTAGATATATTTCCCATCAATTCCTGCAATTCTCAATGTATGAAATCAGTATTTTTAATGCCTATAAAATTCAAACTATAAACTCAACTACTGCTGAAAAATTTGAAATCACTTAGGGCTGTGAACTTGAAGTGAGCACGCTAGTTTGAAATTTACGGTGCTATATTCTTCAGGTGATTCATATTCCCTATCTAACTGCTATACGTGCTTTGTTACTGCATTTGGAAGATTATTTGCTGCATTTTACTGCTTCCTGCACTGGATTTTTTTATTACATATTTTTTTATTGGATTGGAGCTGAAGTACTGATACTACACCGTTCGACCTGGTATGCTGTTCTATTTCCAGTGCAAATATTTCGTATATTATGGAATTTTTAATATAAAGTAAAATGCAGTTTTCTTGATATGCAATATTTTTTATGGATACTTAAATTAAGTTTTAAATTTCACAAGGTTGCTTTTGAGTTTTTATTAAAAAAAAAAAAAAAAAGAAAAATGCTCTATATTTTTTAATATTTCTAGAATTATATTACATATTATTAATTTTAATTTTATTTTGTTGAGGTGAATATTGAAAAAAAAAAAACAAAAATTAATAATATTTTATAATATTTTGCTTTTTTATGTCCTTTTTCAGTGAAATATACAACTATTATTATAGAAGTATTTAAATAAAGAGACAGTAAATATATTAATGATAAAAAATCTTTCTTTAATTGTTCAAATAATGAATACATATCGAAGAAAAAAATCATAACTAAGAAATTTACTTAAATTTATTTGGTTTTAAATTTTGCGTTATAATTTTTTTATTGTACTAAATTAAAATAGAGAGAAATTTAATGTTTGAAATTGCCCATTAATTTTGAAATAGAGTCGAAAAACGTATAATGAATCTAAAATTAAGCTGCTCGTTCGACTGCATTTTTCTTTCTTTCTTTCTTCCTTTCTGCCAATAAATTTGTTATCAAATAAAAAAAAATGTCTGCTTTTTGTTTTCATTCGAACACAACACACCATTCATCACAAAGAGGCCAATATATACTCTTTTGCAAAAAAATCGAAGCAA
Source organism: Stegodyphus dumicola (assembly GCF_044657685.1). Classification (NCBI taxonomy): domain Eukaryota; kingdom Metazoa; phylum Arthropoda; class Arachnida; order Araneae; family Eresidae; genus Stegodyphus; species Stegodyphus dumicola. The sequence goes on from NC_140776.1 coordinate 47,768,245, forward strand.
CAAGGACTTTTGCGATCGTCACGAAATTTGGTGTGCAAAAACATCTTGATCGAACATGCGAACGATCAAAGTTTCAAGGCAAATGAACTGGAATTGCGGTTATAGCGCGCATTTCTAGTGCGCAATTCGCAAAGTATAAAACTAGTAACAGAAGCAGAAAATTTATCTTTTTTTGTTGCTGCCATTGTAATTCCGTAAAGAAGCAACTAACGATGCCATTACGACGATATCGAAGGCCTTAAAGACAACTAAACGATTTAGAACGTGGTCGCAATGTAGGGCTGCAGGAAGCTAGGTGGCCATACGGAGCAATAAGCCACCACCTTCAGCGTATAGACGCTGCTGTACAAAGATGTTGGCAGCAATGGTTGCTACAAGGAAATTGCCGACGAAATGAAGACTCTGGAAGGCCAAGGAGCACAAATGCGAGGCAAGATAGGATGATTGTTCGCCAGGCCCGAACCGCTCCAAAGGTATGATTGTCGACTATTCAACGCACTACAGCCACGTCTATACTTCCCGTGGTACCGGCCACCATCTCACGGTGTTTGTCTGATGCAAGGTTACGCTCACAGAGGCCTTTTAGACGTCTTAACCTTTGACCCCACAACATCGGTGAAGTTGTCTGGAGAGGTGTCGCAGCCAATCATCAAGGCTGCCATCAGACTGGCATCGTATAGCGTTCAGCGATGAATCCCGCTTTACTCTTGAAGCAGATGACCACCGTAATCCTTTCTGGAGAGGACAAGGCCAGTGATCCCAATCAGCCTTTGTTTTACAAAGACATACAGCCATAACCCCTGGTGTGATGGTGTGTGATATGTGATGTGGGGCGCTATTTCTTATGATAGCAGGTCATCTTTAGTCATCCTCCGTACGTACATCTTTAACAGCTCAACGATATGTTGGTACCATCCTGTGGCCGGTTGCATTACCCTTCATGCCACGTCATCCTGGGGCCATTTTCCAACAAGATAATGCCAGGCCACATACCGTTCGCATATCTGGACTCTGACATTAGGAACTTCTACCACTCGAGGAATTCAAGCATGCATTGCCGCCAGGGGTGGTTCGACCAACTACTAATTTGAACACTCAATGGATGATTGTCAGCCGTGAACAGGTGCTATGACCTTGATTTTTTAATCATTTTATTTTTTCTGTATGAGCTATATATATATATATACTCAGCTTCATCAAAAACAACCACTTCCTTCATGGTGCTTTGATTTTTTTTGCAAAAGAGTGTATTTGGAAAATATATGATGAATCTGAAAATTGAGCTGATTTTTTAATTGTGTTTTTCTTTCTCTTCTCCTCAGCCAATAAATATGCTATCAAATGCAAAATTGTCTACTTTTGGTTTTTATTAGAACACAGTAGATCATTCATTTCAAAGAGGCTATTTAATACTCTTCCTATCTTACAGATTAGCGGTAAAATCGCTGCACACTGGTAGTTCGGTCCGAGGTTCGAATCCCGCGAACGGGCTGGCTGCATAGGCATTTTCGTGGTTTTCCCCATGTGTAACGTGTATACGAGCCAGTTTTCCTTAGAAAGTCCTCCACGAAGGCATCCCTCCCCTTAGGCAGATAGCCCTAGTGTGCTTTGCCGTATTCTCAGTACACAATACAGATTAGCGGTGGGCAAGCAGATTTAATCACAAGGAAAAAAGACATCGTGCGGGTAGAGCCGTTGCAAAGTGCAATGGTGCTTTTGGCGATGCCCGTATTGTTTGCCACGAGGCAATGGGCAAAAAGCAACATCCTTTCCTGATAAACATAATAGTAAAAAAAAATGCGATTTAAAATAGCATTTCATTTTTTTTACTTTAAATAAACCCCAGATAGTAAATAAGATATTATGGTGGCACTGCATGCGGGTCAATCAATGAAATATAACATGCAATAAGTTTCGAGGACTACGAAGCAAAAAATAAAAATAATAATAAGAAGAAAGCTTTCAGATTTTATATTATTTTTAACGGGATGTTTATTTTAACGTTTTGTGTGTTACCTTTATTTATTAAATATCATGTTCTTCGCACTTAAACTATAAAGTTCAATTCAACAGCAACATCACAAAACATTTAAAAAGAGTAAATCTTTAAAATTTTCGATACACAGTCTCGTGCCCTAGAGATAATTTTTTTTTTCGTACAATGTTGCCATTGCTTCCTTTGAAAACGTTGAGTTTCTTAATCAAAAATTCCTTAAAGTTTTACAAAATATGAAACAGATAATAAAACAAATTCCAAATTCCAAATTTGGGCTTCCAGATCCCCGTATTCGGGTGGAGGATTCAAAATTTGATGGCTCTTTTTCACAATGCGAGAAACATTCAAACATTCATGCGGACTCTTCATTATTCAATTTCTTTAAATATAATGCAGGGTTTTAATATTTGGCGGCAACAATTTGAAAAATGAAACGCTGTTTTATTGTGGGCGACGCAAAATCCTGAAACGAAAAAAATAGCCCTTCTGGGCCCTTTTGGCTAAAAATGCATCGTTATAAATTTATAGCTTGACGTACATTTTTATTTTCATACATTTCGCCAAATACGTCAAAAATGGGATCTGTTCTTATTGTCATCTAACAACTGACATGTGCACTATTTCATTTTTAAATATTTAGAAATGATATGTCTTTTCCCTAAGCTCCCTTTTCTGATCAGTGTTTTTATCTCAACAATATTCATATTTCTTTACTTAATTTCTAATTTAAAGCTCCTAGAAATGATAAAACTATATTCTCAGACGGATGCACATGCTTTATAGCATAAATAATGTTCTTAGCTGAGGTTGACGTCTAGTATAGCCATGCGTATAAATGAGCATGTACTATTATTTACGTGTTCCGTCCTAAGGCTCTACACGGAAAGAAGGGATGCTTTCGTGGAGGACTTTCTAAAGGAAACAGGCTCGTATTAACACGTTACACATGAGGAAAAAAAACCACGAAAACGCCCATGCAGCCATGCAGCCAGCCCGTTCGCGGGATTCAAGCCTGGGACCGAACTACCAGCGTTCAGGGACTAAATGCGGATATGCACTGCAAAAATAGATGCGCATTCATGCTGCTGGTTTCTGTAAGTTTGCATTCAAAATCTGGTAGGAAAAAAATGAAAATATCTTTGCAGAGGACTTCATTACACCAGATTAAGCAATTAAAACAGCGGCATTCAGCTAGCAGGACGCGTTTTGCCACACCCCTGCTGTAGATTCATTTTTGAAAATAATTAAAAAATACACTTTCCTTGAACCTTGATAACCAAGTTTTGAAGCAATTTATGAAACAAAACGTTTTTCTTTTTTTTCGCTTTTGATATCAAAAAGAAATTGTTGCATTATTTAAATTAATTTTTATAATTTTTCAAATAATAATTATAGTACTTTAAGCGCGGCTAAATATCGAAGCACCTTTCCGAAATGTTCGACACTTACCTTCATAAACATTAATACCGTCAATTTCGTTATTGCAGCATTTTTTGTAAATCCTCTTTTTGCATCTTATTACTCCCATTCAGGTCAGTTACTGCCTTTAAATGATAGTTTTGTTCTGAAAAATTCATCTTTAATTGTCTTCATAATATTCCATTTTATTTTAGTCTTTCAAAATTAGGTATAACTCCTTACATTCACGTTCCTTTATATACTTTTAAACACACCATTAATATGGAGCAATGCTTAGGTATGTTTACAGTCTTACTGATTTGGTTATTATGGTAAAATACACGAGGTTATTTGCCAAAGGATGCCTTCATGTATGGACATTCGAAGGAGGAACTGGCTCATAACTACTTTACACATAGGGAAAATCACGAAGACGCCCATTCAACAAGCCCGTTCGGTGGGATTTAAACTCGTGTCTATCTACCAGTTTTAAGCTACTTTTACGCTCGGCAACTGATGAGCCCTCCAATCTTATTGTTTGTTTTGTTTTTGTGATTACGGTAGCCTCGAAGGATATCTGCCTGAGGGATGCCTTCGTGGAGGACTTTCTGAGGGAAACTAGCTCTTTTACACGTTACACATGGGAAAACTCACGAAAATGCCCATACAGCTAGCCCGTTCGCGGGGTTCTAACCTCGGACCGAATTACCAGTATTCAGCGACTTTACCTCTCGGCCTCTGTGGGCTCCAGTCTTATTGAATGGGTACGCTGCGTAATGTCCTTGAACGATGGGCAGCCCCAGCGACTGGCATGTAGCAATTTGACGAACAGCGCTGCCATATGGCAGCTGGTGTCAATCCTCTCCAAGGTGGGAGGACACAGGAGTTGAACTCCTGGTCCTGGCTCTAATGTTGGATTGGCGGCGTAGTGCCAACATCTGGTGTGGCGGAATTTTTAATCCAATTTAAAAAAACCTGTAACTGTTTCTTGTACTGCTCTTCACATATGCACATGTTTAATTTCTGCTATTTCATAATCAGATGTATAAGTACATTTCCATAATTCATTTTTAGTATCAGTTCATATTCCTTAAAATACTGAAATCTTTCTTAAATTTTACTCGAAAATTTTTCAAGCAAAGATAAACCAAAATGCTTTTTTCTAGCAGGCAATTTTGATTAATTGAATGACATATAATTTTTTTAGAGACTTTTTTGTGGAATACACAGACTTAACATTCTAAAATTATTGCTGTCTGTTGCCTTTTTGAATAATTACTTCCCTTTCCCCCTAATCGTCATCATTTCACATGCATTTACATTTCCAACTGATAAAACTTTAATGATCATCTACTTTTCCGCATTATGATTAGTGAAACTATAAGCATCTTCACACTAATTAGCAGATAATAATAAAGAGAATATATAACTCTTTGGATAGAGAAATAGCCAAAATTTCCTTATTGATATTAAGAAAATATATAAAAAGACTTTTATCATTGCATTAGCAGAAAATTTGCCAAAGGACCTCTGAAATATTTTACATCTTGCCAAGCTATCTGTCTTTGGCAAGAGATCAAACTAAATTTATCGTGACAAAGGCAAATATTTTGCAATTTTTCCTTTCCAAGAGTCCTCTTTCGAACTTGAAAATTTTACTAAAATCCGTACATTGGCGGAATAAATAATATCTGACTTTTTTCTTTAACTTATAGGTGAGTTGCCTCAGTGTAGTTCGAACTTTCATTCATCGGATTGAGGAGGTCAATCCTATCATTAATGCAGTTGTTGATGAAAGGTACGCCGAAGCCTTGGAAGATGCTGCCTTCGTGGACGTGCTGGTCAGTTCCGGCGAAAAAACGGAACAAGAACTAGAAGAAGAATTCCCACTCCTCGGAGTGCCTCTTAGTGTGAAAGAAGCTATTAGCGTAAAAGGTAAATATTCCATAAATCATTTTGCCATATCTTTGCGTATTGTTCCTATTCGATATTATGCGAGATAAAGTTATTAAAGAGCATTGTACTTTTTTTAATTTTGAAAAATTGCAAGGGTTAAGTTTTAAAACATTCGCTGGCTGTCATATGAATGTGTTAGGTCGATGTGTTGAGAAAATAAACAGGAATATATATAATTCTATAATATATATTCCTGTTTATTAATAATTCTATAATCAACTATTTCCATATATATATATATCACAGAAAATAAAACAGTATAATGTTCATTCCTAAATCAGAGCAAGTTAGTAGTTGAGCAATGAATTAGGTAAGTAATGACCAAATTTCCTCAATATGACGGCCAAATTAAGATGCGTGTTTACCATGGTTTAGTCAAATTTACGTCCTTGTATTATGAAACACGGGTTGTTTCATAGATTGATTTCAAACTATTTTTGAAAAAGGTTTTTCAGGATGAGCAATACTGAAGCTAATAAAAGTTCAAAAAGCCATTTTGAATAATTTTCTTTGAAAACCATTTATTGTCTTAAATTTTGAGGCTCGAAATGCAGTACAAGTTAGTGGAAATAATAGTACAATATGATAAATTAAAATGATGTATTACATGTATGTTATACATTGGAATGCAATAAAAATTGATGAAAATATTACATCATTTCAGTACAATGTTTGTCAAAGTTCAGTGATTATACTGATGGTTTTCATACTTATAGATAATCCTATATGCTAAGGGAAAACATTGAAAAAACGCTGAACAGAATGCTCGAGATTGTTCATAATAGCAATTATATAATAAATGTTTTTAACTTTGCCTTCGTGTTAATAATAGCAATTATGTAATAAATGTTACGAACTTTGCCTTCGTGGAGGACTTTCTAAGGAAAACTGGCTCGTATGTACCATGACCTGAAATTAGGAGAAGGAAATTTCACTCTACTGTGCAAGAAAGTTCGCTATTACTTTTATTATCAGAATCAAGCTATTCACTAATTTTATTGGACATATTACAGTTCTGTAATACAGCTTGAATTATTCGAAGATGCTATGCATATGTGTAAGTATTCGGAGTTGCTATGTTATGTATTATTTAGTTACTTTGAGTTGACCGTTTGCTATCTGGTAATCCGTGCTTCTTTGCGTCACAAAAAATTACTTTAATATTAATGTTGATGATATTGCGCGGCTTGTTGTTGATTTTTTAACTTAAAATGAAGGTCTCAAGAAATTCTGAAAACAAAAACGGATAGTCTGCTACATACAGGAGTCTTAAGTATTAATTGATCATCTGCATTTATTATAGTTACTACTACTAATAATAATAATAAGTGATATGTTCCTTTTTTCTGTTTTACCATTTAAAAGCATTCTGATAATAATACTTCCTTTATTATTAAAAATACGAAAATAAATTGATCATCACGATAACGCCATATTTCCTTTTCCCTTTAAAATGGCTTTGTTATTCAAATTTCATTACGTGACTAGAAAAGATGACTATTTTTATCTAAAATTTAATTTATATTTATAAAAGACTTATACATACAAGCTGTTTTTTAAAGAGAAATTGGTCTTTATATATAGATCTTATATATAGAAAGGTCTTATATATAGATTGATGTATGTAAAAGACTAATTCCCCTTGAAAAGTCAGCATTCATCTATGAGATCGACAGTCATTAAAATTAAATTTCTTTTTATATGTATTACTTTGAGTTTTTTAATATGAATCCCATTACAATTGAAAACTTCTACTACGTATTTTCTCCGTACATTTATCCCAGTTTTCTGAAGAATTTACCTTTAATAAGATTTATTTTACAATATTTTTATCTTTTCATTTCCTAGGGGATAATGGAAAATAAAACAAAATAATTAAATTTAAATTTATAATCTTAGCAGTGCTAGCGCTAGATTTTTACCTTATAGAGTATTCTCCAGCTTTCTTAGCATGCCTTCGTGGTGCAGTGGTCGGCACGCTCGACGCGTATTCGAGAGGTCCGTGGTGAGAGTCCGAACGAAGGTATTGCTCATTTTTCATCTCTCCTGCTTTCAAAAAATACCTAATGTCTCTGCAGTGGAGCCCGAACTAAAAAGGTGGTTACCGATGATTCTTCACCACCAGGATTTTTCGATTGGGTCCCCAAACCCCCAGTCGCCCTTTAAAGGGGGTAGCATATAAGGTATTTTTTCTGCCTTCTTAGCATGCCTTCGTGGTGTAATAGTCAGCACGCTCGACACGTATTCGAGAGCCCGTGGTTCGAGTACCAGCGAAGGCATTGCTCATTTTTCATCTCTCCTGCTTTAAAAAAATATCTAATGTCTCTAAAACCTTTAAAGTCCACTGTGTTATTTGTTTATTTGATTTATTTTTATATATACATTATATATATATATGGACTTTAAAGGTTTTAGAGACATTTTAGAGAATATTAAGTTATATATATATATATTATATATATATATTATATATATATATAACTTAACAAGTATTCTCTATTCGTATAAAGCTAATATAAATTTAAAATTTAAATAAGAAATTTTAATTGCAAAAATAAAAATAAAATTAATTATTGCTGAAAACTAATTTACGATATTATTTAAATTTTAAGAGCATACCTTATAGAGTATTCTCCAGCCTTCTTAGTAATGTAAATTGAGTGCACGTATGTAAAACCATTAAAAAATATATAATATTCCAAAAATTAATCTAAAAATTTTTTTAAGGAATTTCTAAGACCAAATTAAATTCCATAAGTGAATAATTGTTGAGCAGGCAGGAGGCATACTTATTCAAGGGGAAGTTGCCTCCAAACCTAACTCTTTAATTACTCAATTCGTATTTCGTCATCCATACAGGCAAGGGTAAAAGTAAAATTCAAAACCAAAAGTAAAAACAAATGTTAGAAATTTAAACTAGCAGAAATTTTGAGAAATTTAGCAAGTAAAATATTAATAAAGGTCAATTAAGAATAGAAAACCATTTTTTTTAGAAAAACAAACGTAATTTAGAAACTCTTGCCTATTGAAAACTTCCCCTGTACTAATTATGCATGTAAACCTAAAATAAACTATATACAATTATCAAAATATAATAATAATAATAATAAAAGCTAGTAAATAAACAAGTTTTAATTTAACTTACCCAGGACTACATATTTGATGAAATTCAAGGGACTAGACATTACAATATATTTTCCTAGGATATTTCCTAGAATATGTTTCCTATTATAACATATCCCCGTAAGCATTTGTTTATTTTTATTTGTTTATTTGTTTTTTAGGCAAGGGGAACCTACCGCTTTTTAATGAAATTTGATATATTTAGCAAATTAGGAGTGATAAAAAAATTAAAAAGTATATACCACTATTTGGCTAAAAGCAAATGCAGACGTCCCGAAAGGATTTTCTGAAAACAATAAATTGAGCTAAATGAATCTACACTCGTCACACCTGTTAATATTCTGAACTAATATATTATCGTATTTGCGCTCAGAAGGGATTTTGTAAAAAACATGTATGTTTCCTCCATCATGGAAAGGAAAAGTTTAATATGGTTACTGTTATGGTTTTATGTTAGGTAAAAAATTTGTGTAACTTTTTAGCAAAATGGAAGAATATTTAATGCAGAAATTTCAGAGCGATTTTTTTTTCTACTTTTGATTTGTAATCTTCAAACATGAGTAGGTTGGATGATTCGTTCTGAATATAATGACTCAGAAACTCTTTGCGCTTTTATTATCTTGAGAATTCTAAAAGGAACCTTGCCGACAATTTGACCTACCCAAAATATCTTCTTAAATTTTTCTTGAAAAACCAAGCACCTGTCGTATTTAATATTATAGATGAGAAAATGTCACTTGGTCCTAAACAAATCTGGACTCATTGTTATGTAAATGAAGCTTTTATTGAATTTTCTAAAAATCAAAATTCGTGTTTTATTAGAAAAATCATTCCGAAGCGCAAATGTTTCACACAACCGATTCTGGCAGGATGGATGTTCCAATATATTTCATCTCCAAAAAATGAGAAGAATGTGTAAAATGCATAACGGATGGCAGAGCACGTAAGCATGTATATATACTCATGTGCAAAATTAAGAGATTTGCCCATTATATCGATTTTTTGAAAAACTAATGGACAGATTTTAATGAAATTTGGTATGAATATGCATTTGTAACAGAGAAAGAGATGTAGACTCTGTACACAAAAAATGGGACAGTTCTATATCTCCCGTTCTACTGGGCCGATTGACGAAATTCAATTTGCGTTTTTGATGTCTCGAAAGTGTGACTTGGGATATATATTACATTTATATATAGCATTGTTCTAATATATAGGTATTCTGACACAAAATAGGATGTTTTTTGAAATGACGTATAAATCTTTCTCTATATTTCAATTCTATCACTCAGATTATGTCAAAGGACCAAGTTTTGTGAAAATCGCACGAGGAGTTTTTAAAAAACTGGCTCGCAAAGTTTTAGCTCCTCAATATTAGTTGAATTTGGGATATATTTATCAATATCTCTTTTCTTATTAAACTTACATGATTCTTTCTTTCACAATTTGAAATTTAAGTTCAATCCAAATATATTTTCTGATATTTTCTGATTTATTTTTTAAATTGTATTTTTTAGTAAATTTGATGAATTTTTCAAAAACATTTTAAAATTATAACCTATAACATTTTTACCATTACCTTAAAGTAAGATGTATTTCTAGGTATACCTGCAAAAATTAGAGTTCTTTATTTAAAATTTTCCAAGATGTAGGTGAACTTATATATTGATGGATTTTGAAATTTGGCATATTCGTTATAAGCGATAATAAAGCCAAATGTGGTTTGCGCACTTCGTTAAAATTATTTCAAAAAAAGGAAAATGCATTGTTTTTCCGCTCGTGTACAGTGAAAGAGAAAAGAATACAGGTTACCGTGAATTAAGAATTTTGCTAAGTTCTTTGCGCAAACCAAAAAAAAAAAAAAAAGAAAAGAAAAGAAAAGAAAATGTGTATCAAGATTTTTTACATACCAAATTCTTTGGTACAATCGTAGTTCTTATCCATGGATGCGGAAATCCAGATTTTACAATGTTTAACTGACTAATAAATATCTTGAAAATAACCCCTGAGCCCCAACAGGGTATGATGGCAGCTAGTTGTTGTTTTTTAGCACGCAAAACACAATGAAAATGCTGTAATGGTTTGCAGGTATGCTGTTCACATCAGGGGTTGTGAGTCGGCGAGGTACCAGAGCAAAGGAGGACGCCGACGCTATAGCTTTACTTCGTAAAGCCGGAGCAATACCTATTGCTGGGACAAATACAAGCGAGCAATGTTTCTGGATGGAAGCTTACAACAACGTCTATGGAAGGACGAATAATCCTTATAATCAAAAGCGTACACCTGGTGGTAGTAGTGGTATGAAAATTTTATCAATGTATCTTTTATTGTAATATCTTGCATATATTGTATCATCTAGTTATGAAATCAATATTTTACTTCGGTGTTCTTTTAACTTGATTAGATCATATAATAAATCCCAAGTATCTTAATTTTAAATTTGTTGTAAATTTATTTATTTCATTAAAATTTTTTTGTAATGAATATCCAAAATAATTTTAATGCCTAATTTTACCATGTACGAAACAGTATGTAAATCTACAAAAACAAATCTCTAAATTTCTCGAAATATGATAAGCGATATTGAATCTATTTTTCGCGTTTACAGCATTTGAGCATGTTTTTTTTTTTTTTTTTTTAGCTTTTAAAAGTTACCGCATATTTGCATGTTTTAAAAAGTGTTTGTAGTTTCTAAATATAATTTCTCTTAAATAAACAGAGTGAAAACGTTATTCAATTTTTAATCTACTTTAGAAAAAGTTGAAAAAGTGAAATTATAAAATAATAATGTCAATTAACGTTAGTTTTAGTTTAGCAGAAACGCTTTCGGTGACAATATACACAGGAGGATACATAATCATCAGCGCGTATAATATTAATTAATAATTAGAAGCCTATACAACATATTACCTCCTTCAGTGTCTATCTACGATTACAAATGCTAATAATTGATTTATTTTCAGAGAGTAAAGCCTAATTTAGAGTGTTAAAAGTAAATGTTCATTGTGAAATGTTCTTAAATGCAATATGAATGTTTCTCTAATAATTTACTTCTGTTTAATTTTAATGTATATTAATATTTCATTATGAAATCCCAATAATTCAACGCTATGAGGATTAAAAATATGTAAAAGCAGATGAGAGAGGATTTAATTCATTGTAACGCGAATAAAATGTTCTAAGACTTTCTCTTTTTTTTCCTTCCCTTAATTTTATCGATAAATACAGTGTCTGATGAATATTCCAAAGGTATCAGATTAAAAAATATATATATTCACTTCACTGACGCATTAATTATATTTTCTGCCAGATTGTTTTTGCATTTGTAGGAGGAGAAGGAGCTCTGCTCGCTTCTGCTGGATCTGTCGTAGGTGTTGGGAATGACATTGGCGGCAGCATCAGAATTCCATCATTTTTTAATGGAGTTTTCGGCCACAAACCTTCCAGAGGTAACAATTAATTCCTTTATTTCTTGTTATTTTTTTAGTACAATCTAATGAACTTAACAAATTAAATAAAAATATTAACTCGAAAATAAAATAAAAATATGTTAGTTTTTCATATTAACTCGAAAATAAAATAACATTTTGTATCTATTTACTGGCTATTAAAAACACAGAACTGGAAAAACATTTTTAACGGATAAAATTTTAATGATAAATTTTCTTAAAAAATTAAACGAAAACGTAAAATTTAAATCTCAGCATTTGAAACAAACTACATTATATTATTTAAGAACAAACTGCAAAATTTTGAGACTTTAAGCTGTTTTGACAATTTTTCTTTTTCCTCAGAAAGAAGCTTTGTAACCTTTTCTTCCAGAATTTGGAATTCAGTTTATAATGTCTCATAAAAATGATTGGATACTTTTGAATTTAGTAAATATTGTCAAAAATTTTAAATGAATTTTAGTAAAATCAAACGCATTTCTCCCCTCTTTGAAGTAGACATTTGTCATATCTACCAAATATATGATGAGTTATTTCTCCCGCCTTCTCAGCATGCTTCCGTGGTGTAGTGGTTAGCACACTCCGCACGTATTCGAGAGGTCAGTGGTTCGAGTCCCGACGAGGGCATTGCTCATTTTTCATCTTCCCTGCTTTCAAAAAATCCTAATGATCCTACAGTGGCCCCCGAACTAATAAAGGTGGTGGATGATGATTCTCCACCCCGAGGATTTGGCGACTGGGTCACCTAATCCCCAATCACCCTTTCAAAGGGGGGTATATAAGGCAGTTCTCCCGACTTTCTTAGCATGACTTCGTGGTGTAGTGGTCAGCATACTCGGCGCGTGTTTGGGAGGCCCATGGTTCGAGTTCCGACGAGGGCATTGCTCATTTTTCATCTCTCCTGCTTTCAAAAAATACCTAATGTCTATATAATAGTTTCTAGAGTAAAATAGAGGACTCGACAATTAATTGTTTTTCACGGAAAAATCTTGTCACAAAAATTGTCAGACGTCTAGAGTACTATGAAGTGAATTCACAAAATATACTTTTGAAAAATTTTCTAACAGTTTTTGGAATTAGAATTAGCTTTCAAAAGGTGATTAAATTTTTTGGCTTGGATTCAACTATATTGCTATACAAAAAATTTCGTATTCTTACCTTGAGCTTTAGTGGTGCTAAGTGGTAGTACGCCAAATTGAGCAATCGAAGATGTGTGTTTTGAATCCCAATGAGTGCATAGCTGATTTTTTGAAGAAGACATAAGTCTTCTTCTTTGAACACTATAGCTCTACAGCTGGACTAAAATTGCTGGATTATCTGGATCTAGCCGACTAGGTCTCGTTCTGCTTTCCACGTTACCTTTTATGAGAGGGGTTTAAGGAGTTATTCAATTGGGAGGTATAAGGAGTTACCTATGCATGCTCTTACCGCCCCTATGCATGCTCCTATGCATGCTCTATGCATACCGCCCCTATGCATGCTCTTTTGGTGTACCGATAACATATTCGGTTAGCACTAGAAGAAACTTGAAGAGAGTATACTTTATTCTTGTTTCCTGCTCCGAAAATCCTAATATCTCCAGAAACTTGCATTGCTAATTAAAATTTTTATTTTAAAGAAATACTTTATCCTGGGATGTTATATACTATTGCTTGGCTGTCGACAGGTTTAAAAGTAGGTTTTAAACCTGTCGAACTGCTTCTACCATTTCAAGGCAATTAACTAACAACCAGAATCGCACATTCATAGCAGAATATTTGCGGCCATTGTCTTGCTAGAATTTAGAATTATTTTGCAGGTTAAGATCTTGCACTAGTGCAAGATCATTTTCGAATTAGAATATCAGTGTATTTTTAATGATTAATTACATCATTAACAAACTTCAGCTTACGATTTCATTTGGGGACATGCATTCCTAATTTTTTATACTGTATTTTTCTATTAAACTATGTAAGCTTTACATGTTATCGCTATTAAACTACGTAAGTTATTCTTTAGGTCTTCTCTATCTTAAAGATTTACCATTCTAATAAAAATGTTAATTTAGCTTTCTTAATTTTCAAATATAACATTGTAGAGACTTTAGGATTTTTTAGAAGCAAGAGAGATGAAAAATTAGCAAACGCCTTCGCGGGAATCGAACCACAGACCTCTGTAATACCGGCCTAGCGTGCAGAACCACTACACCACGAAGGTACGCTAGGAAAGTGGGAGAAATATCTTATATACTCCCATTTTTAAAGGGAGACTGGAGTTTTCAGGAGACCCAGTCGCCAAATCCTGGGTGTGGAAAAACCTCATCCAACCCCCTTTTAGTTCGGGCGCCATTGTAGAGTCATTAGGTAATTTTCGGAAGCAGGAGAAATGAAAAATTAGTAAACGCCTTCGCCGGAAATCGAACCACCGACCTCTGGAATACAGGCCCAGCGTGCAGAACCACTACACCACGAAGGCATGCTAAGAAGGTGGTAGAAATACCTTATAACATTATACAAAATACATAATTTTTGATAAGTTTTGAGAAAGAGAGCTGATGTCTTCTGGTTTTTAATTGGTATTGAATATTTTTTCTTTGCAAGTTTGTAAATATGTCCATCATATCGGCTTATTATTTTAGTAATTACTAGACTAACATATGTTCCATTAGTTTCTGCTGCAAGTTTAAGGAGCACACACTTTTTAGTTACTTAAATATTTTTGATAATATTGCGTTGCATTCCACAGGTCAGTTGAACAAAGCTAACTTTGATGATCTCACAAGTTTTGCAGTTTGAATTCTCTCATACCATGAATGGCCTTTTATTATACCAAAAAGATTCAGTTGCTATAAATTAACTATTCAAGCAACATTTTAATTAAATATTTCTAATAAATGTATAACTAAATTTTAATATTTTCTAGCAGCAGATTAAAAAATAATTTACGAATTTCTAGTTATGTATGCTTCCTAGAAACAGCCATGGTAATAAGACCTTAAAGTAACACAGTTATCAGAAAACTCTTAGAATTTAAGGAATTAACTTTTTAAGATGTGAGTTGTTGTTTTGAAGCAAAATAATGCTATAAACTTATATATTTATTTCAGATGAATTTTGTTTGCAGCGTCCACTTGTAACTTACAGTCTCTTAAATGAGAATATGTTTGTGACATGATTTTCTTGCTCTAAAAGATATGATGTTAAATTTTAAGGTCAATATTCTATTTTATAAAAAAAAGATTCACAGCGAAGAGATCAAATAAATCTATCTATACTTCCAGAAAATCCATTTTTATAATTTCGTTCTGTGCATCAAAATTTCGACGTTTTTTTCGAAAAGTAAAAGTGCTTGATCATTTTTATCAAATACTATAGGCTTCTTAATAACTACTAATGTTGTTGGAATATCTTAACCTTTTGTTGCATCATGTCCGCTCTAGTAGACAAAAGTTTAAATTTGTTTATTCTTCTGTAAATGCCTTAACGGATTCCATTCCTGTGTTTATTCATTCTATATTATTAGAACTTTCAACTGTCGATCATAGATGGCTGTATAGCATCACTAAGTAAAGCATTGCTATTTGGAAAATGGCTGCTACTTCTGTTTCCAAGTTAGTATAATTTCTCATAGTAAACATTATATAATATTGCTTACATTTTCTTATACAGCCATTTTTTATTCATAATTAGTAATTTTAGACATTTTATTTTAAATGTCAGTTTGAGAAAATTGTGGAGTAGGTAGATAAAGAACTACCGAAAAGAGTGAATTGAAACCCAAATGTGCTGCTTATCAAGCCAAAACACCACTGGAAATGTTTATGTTTGGCAAGGAATTTCTAGAATATTTGAATCCAATAGGTACAAGTTACAAAATCGTAGCAAAATGAATTCAATCACAATCGACGAAATGGAGCTATTTTGGGGGATCTGTATGTACATGTCTGTAGTAGATTTACCATTTAGAAGATGGTAATGATCACTGCAAAAAAAGCAGGAAATGATTTCAAATGCAATGACCGTAAATCGTTGGGAAGAGATTTGTAATCATGTACGTATATGCATGCTGTCCACTGTAGTAAACAAACTGTAGCAATTATTTAAAACGAAATTTGAATAAAATTAATTTTTTTTTATTATTACTAAGGTTATTTTAAGTAGAAAAATACAAACATTTTCGTTTAACTTCTCTAGATTATTTATATGCAACAAAGGGTTAATCGTGCAGCGATTTTAAGTAGTTTACCTTCATTTTATTAAGTCCTACTGAATCATTTTTAATAGAACTGCATTCGATCATTAATCTTGTTGTAACCTTCATTGTTGGCTACTTTTCTATGAAATGGTAAAACAATTTTTCTTCTTCTTCTTTTTTGTTTTATTTTTTTTATTTTTTATTCTGAGAGACAAAATTAATCTTTTTCCATAAATTCTATCTCATCAAATTACGAACACTAAATTCATATAAATGTCAGTGTCTTTTTTTGTCATTAGAATTCAAAACAATTATCAAATAATCTTCATTCTCTTATGTTCTAATATATAGTCGCAGTGAGGGTAATCGTCTATAGCACTGCTACTTTAAAAATGGCATTTATCCACACTATTGCGTAGATATGTTACCGTCACGATCTAAGATTTTTAAATAAGTAAGATTTTATTTATTTAAAGTGACTAAATATTTAATAAAGTATAGAATTTTTTTCTTATTTAAGAATTTGACAGAAGGTACTATCTATAATATAAAAAGGTCTCACCAGAAAATCAAGACAAGAAGGAGTTTTTGAATGGGACGAAATTGCATATTCCCAAACCTTACAATAGACTATGCAAGTGATTAACGATTTTAGACCAACAATTGAAAAACTGGAGCTGCAGCGCATTTCAACGGGGTGTACGGATGGTGTATAAAACAGACAACATCCCAATGTTAATGTATAACTTCCATGAAAATGTGGTTCCGTCTACCCATGTGGAGTGTACCAGTGCCTCAGATGGCTTTGCGGACAGTATAAGCACCAGCTGAGAGAGGACGTGCAACTAAGTTAAAGCAAGCAGGTTGATCAAATCGTAGGACCGCTAAACATTTGGGTAGGAGCGATACTACCATTCGTCAGTGTTAGCAGGAATGGGGAACCATGGCCGTACAGACGGTTAAGAAAGTAGTGGTCGAATGAAAGTGACGACAGAACGCGAGGACAGAGTGATCGTTGCATTAGCATTCATAGCCCCTGATATGAACTTATCAACGATCCGACGTGTTATCGGGACACTAGTGACTGCAAATTCTATTGAAAGCAGACTCAGTAAACGGGGGATGAGATTAAGGAGGTTATTGCGCCGATTGCTTCTCACCCTTGCGCACCGCCAAGCACGTTTGCAGTGGTGCCGAGTGCATTCGACCTGGGATCTCATACACTAGAAAATAATTGTTGTCAACGACGAGTCCGCTTCGAACTGAGCCCCGATGGCCGGCAAAGACGTGTCTGAAGACGTCCAGAACAGCGGTGGGATACTCACTTAACTCTCGCCCATCACAGAGCCCGACAACCAGGCGTTGTGGCATGGGTGCCATTTCATTTGATGGCCAGCCTTCTTTAGTTGTCATCCCTGACACCCTACAGCATGCCAGGTACTGGTACAGGTAAAAGTATGAAGGAACAGAAGGGATATACCGTGGGTCAACTAGTAATGCCTTCCCATATTAATTAACACTAAAAAAAGTAAAGAAAACAAATTGCAAGCAAGATTTTACAAAGAAAGGTTGAGGAGATGAACATCCGATGCTTTCCAAAAGATCTAGAGTTTACCTATTGTAACATTTTGGATTCTCACCATGTTGACTAGATTTTCACCCTCCATAGTGTTGCCTTCCCTTTTATGGACCCCTAAAATTACATTTCAACAAGATAGTGCCCAACCACACGAAATGCCTTTCAACTACTTATTTTCGTTCTCTTATGTTTCCCTAGCCGGCGAGATCGCTATATCTCTCGTTGACAAAGCACGTTTGAGCTCTGATGAGCAGGCGTCTCCGACCATCCTTCAATCCAGCCATTCTAACTTGCCAGCTAGAATATGTACGGCAAGCAATCTCGAAAGAGGACATGCGACAACATCATGAATCAATGCCCAGTCGGACAACAACTTGCATGAGGGCCAACGCATTATTATTTTTTTCTCTTTTTAGCCGCATTTCTTGAATAAAACATTCAATTTCTATGATACTGTTAGCGCTTCGGTTTCGATATATGTACATCATATCTACCGATTTTCGTCCGATTCGAATATCGGTTTCTTGGTGCTTCTCTTTTTCTGTTATAAAGTGCATTTTGAGAAAATTAAGCCATGTATTAAGAACAATATCTCATATCAGTTACTGAAGAAGAAATATAAAGAAAAGATTTATTTAAGTGACATTCAAGATAATTAGCGATTATTCTTGTTAAAGAAAAGAAAGAAATTCAGCTTAAAGAAAAAGTTTAAATAAATTTTATTGTACATCGTTTGCAAAATGAGTGCAATTTAACGACGAAATTCTAGGGCGTTTCAGTTTCTCACTTTATGATGAAACACCAGTAGTAGAAATACTTACTTAGTGATCTATCTCCAGTTCATTTCCTCTTAATTAATTTGAAAACAAAACACGCCACAAAAAGATAAAACAAAGTATCTTCTATTATAAATGCTTACCCATAGTTAGCAAAACAAAGCAACATGAATCAAAAAGTTACTAAATTACTTTGAGAAGTTGCATTTCAAAATAAAATTAAGGCGTTCCTGTTTTGAAGATATCACAGCAGAACATGAATTTTTCTCTGAAATTCATGCCTATAGAAATGGCCAAGGTAAAAATTAAAATTTTGTTATTATTTATTGCGATCACAGAGCAGATGAAATATAAATATTTTTAACGTAAACAAAACATCCTAGAAATGAAGGAAAGACGATATCTGCTATCATAAACGCTTAGTTGGCAAAACAAAACAACTCAAATCGCAAAATTACTTTTAACAGTTGCAAAATAAAATTAACAAGTTCTTGATTTACACCTGATGTCGAATGAGACGCATAATGTTGAGCTGAGGTTCCAATATATATAATTCTTTCATAAATGCTTACTTCAAAATTTGATAAATAAATTCCCATTCAGATATCGTCTTGTCAGTTTTTGGCTATAACATTCTGTGGGTAGAATGTTCGAAATTGTAGTCTTGCTAGCAATCGCTTAATTCCCATCGAATCTATTATCATACCAAGTAAAACATTTATCTTTATGACAAGCCCTTTCCTCCTATTCCATTTACGATTCTTAACTTTATGGTATGCTTACTTGTGTATTTGTGTATTTTAAAATCAAAAGAAATACAATAAGAATCGAAATTCAGAAAAACACATTAATAACTTAAAATACGCACAATGAAATTTTATTTTGTGTTTAAGGAAAAGAGGGAATTATCCTTTCTTCTTTGCTAGAATTTATCTCAGTAGAACTTAGAAAATTTTTCTGAAAATCATGGTTACAGAAATAACCAAGATAAAAAAATTAGATTTTATTATTATTTATTATTTCATATAGCAGTAAATAAGGGTATTTTTAATTTTTATCTTCATTAATAATGATGAAATTTTAATTCAACACATCAAAAAAATTTTCTATAGCTGTATTACTAAGTAAAATTTAAATTGTGAATGTAAACTTAAATATGTTAGGAAAAAAATAGACTAAGCTCTAATCTACATCGTCGAATTATCAGATTGATATGATTGTCATTACTCCACAGTAAAGCATGAAAGGAATAACTATACAATCCAAGCATGTTATCGGAAATATTGGTATGTTTGAACAGTTATGTTAATTGTCTAACTACATTATTTCCTTTATTTGCCTTTCTGAATAATATAAAGCTGCGTTTTATCATAATTATATAAAAAATTATGCAAAAAGTTGCATTTTATCTTAATTATGTTTATTTTCTCCAAAAAACGTGTATTAGTACTTGTCCGTACGTGTATTAGAGCATGTTATGGACATTATTTCATTCTTAAAAATTAAATGTCTGGAAAAACAACAAATTTAATATATTTAACTTTATTTAAAAACAAATATCAAGAAAAAATACTAATAAACTTGAGTGAGCACAAATTTCCTTTTATGCCAAAATTCTTCTGCTATTATTAAGTTCCTCAAAATCTGAACTGTTCACGGTTTTTTATTTATAGTAAGACACTATGTTATTTATTATGATAAACCATTCAAGACTTGTTTGCGTTCACAGCGAGTTTTCTAAGGGAAATTACTTCGCATTCACAGTGCACATGATAAAAGCCATAAAAGACACATACTGCTAGCTTTATAGAATCAAACACTGTATTAACTATTAAGAGCCATTCACAATGGAATTTAACTGAGCTAACGGAGTCAGTTCCATGTGTCGACTAGCTTATAAGGTGTTTCTTTTGCCTTCCTAGAGTGCCTTCATGGTGTAGTGGTTCTGCACGCTGGGCTAGTATTCCAGAGGTCCGTGATTCGATTCCCGGCGAAGGCGATTGCTCCTTTTCATCTTGTCTGTTTCAAAAATACCTAATGTCTCTACAGTGGCGCCCGAACTAAAAAGGTGTTGGATGATGATTCTCCTCACCCAGGATTTTGTGATTGGGTTCTATAAACCCCAGTCGCCCTTTAAAAGCAGGAGTGTTTTGTTTTGTTTCGTTAGGGCGTAGCCCGGTCCATCTTGCAAAACAAAGTTTGCCCTATGACCATATACGGGCTACGCCAGTACAAAAATCACCACACAACTATACAAATGCACGAATCACACAATGCCAATGGCTTCTTTATTGTTGTTAATAATCTTCATAATCTTATGCGCTATCGGGAAGTGTATAAGGTATTTCTTCCGCCTTCCTAGTTTGCCTTCGTGGTTTAGTGGTTCTGCACGCCACGCTGGGCCAGTATTCCAGAGGTCTGTGGTTCGATTCCCGGCGAAGGTGATTACTCGTTTCATCTTTCCTGCTTCCAAAAATACCTAATGTCTCTACAGGGCCGTTCCCACTAGGGTTATCTGAGCTAAGGACACAGCTGACGTAGTCGACCCATCTCCAAAACCAGTTTTCTACCGTAGGCTCTAAGTTGAAAAATTTGAAGTGCAGGCATAGCGGAGATAGTCGACATATGGAACTGACTCCGTTAGCTCAGATAAACCCCAGAGTGAACAGCCCTTTAGAGTTCAGGGCTTTACAGCCTCAATTATTGGGAATTTCAAAAATGTGAAGAACGAATTTCATGAGCATTTATTTAGTGTATAAGAAAAAATATAAATAATTCACCTACATTTTTTCGTATTTAGAAAATATTTACTTTTAAAATTTTAAACATAATAAAGCATGCTCGCAACACATTTCAGAACAAAATTGTACGTTAAATAGCTTTCAAGCACACAAAATAAAAATTTCAAAGAATGATATAAATTTTAAAAAAACTCCATTAATTAGGCCATTATTTTCATTTCCTACACCCGCAAATATCTGATATTCAGTTTATATTTTAAATCCTTAAATAATGATTCAATACCCATTTACGACTACACTAACAAATATAGAAATATCGCAATAAAAATAAAAGGATATAAATGTCGAATGTGTTTTCATTTCCTAGGTATTGTACCGAATCGGGGCCATTATCCACCTACTGAACCTGTTTTACAACAATACATAGGTACTGGACCAATGTGCAGGTATGCAACTGATCTGAAAGTTATGCTCCGTATTATGGCCGGTCCCAATGCTACATTTCTGCAGCTAGAAAGAAAGGTAAATATTACTATTTTGTAATTTTGTTTGTATCTAGTTTTAGAGGTCACCATCATATTTCTTACCTTCAAATAAACATATAAAATCTTCCAGATTAATAACTTTTATCATTGTGAAAGAAAGAGAAAGCGTTGTTTGGAAAATCTTGCAGTTAATATTGCATCTGAACATTTCTTATAACTCATTTTTCTCACATTAATCAATGAAATTGTAAGGTCCCTCACTTGAAACCCTAAGTTAATGTTGGAAGTGAGGAGCCTAGGAACTGATAAGCGAATAATCGCTAGAGTTCGAAGACAGGAAACAACAAGAGAGAAGGGTAAATAACCCTTTATTGTTTCGATAAGATTTAACAAAACTCTGCCTGGGAGTGTACAAATAATGTCCGCACTTTGGACTTGAACTTAAAAGACTAAGGATTAAACTAAAACTAAGATTAACTAACTAAGTATATCCAAAGCTATCAAGGTTCAATGAGAGTTGGCCGCTTAACTTATTTTACTACGAAGCTTAGCAAGGGCCTGAGTACGGCCGAGCGTAAAACAGCTTTGAGAGAGAGAGCGGCCAAAAAGGCAGACGCGCCTAGTTCAGAAACTCTGTTTCTCTCTCTGTCTCAGTAAGTAACTTTGGTTTAAATACCGCTCCTTCTCATTAAATATTCAGCAAATTCCAAAACTACGTTCTGGCCGGAAGAGTTGAAGTTAAGAATTTGACAGGAAAGGAACTTTAACTTAAAATTTAACTGTTAATAAAATTAACATAATATTTACAAAATAAAATTAAGAATTTGAAAATAATGTCATGATTTATTATTTGCTAATTTTATACCCTCTTTGTAATAATATAATTTTTCGTTTATTATTATTTGATTCATTATAACTCGCAAGGGTCGAATTTAGTCACCACATTTTATTCTCTTCAATTACCAGCAGTCGGAATTGCCCAATGTAGTCTGGCAATGAACCATTCGTTTTGTATCTGCGCAGACACAGGATAGTGGTAGAAATAATGACGATATTTATATATTAATATACAGTTGACTAGATCGTTGATAAAACGATAGGAAAGAGAACATGCATGATTGTGATAAATAGCAAACGTTTTAAAAAAATGCATATTCCCTTTAATTTAGATTTCATAACTTTTAATACAATCACCTCTTCACCGCGTGTTCCCTTTCTGCCCATTTTGTCCAAACAAATTAATTCATGCACAATCTAGGCAACATAAAAGTGAATTTCATATTAAATTGGTGATATTAGAGATGAGGTTATAAAATCTATTAACCTACTAAATTACATTTATGCCTCATGTAATGAACCCGTGCACGAACCTAAAACTGTCTTGAATAAAGAACTTCCTACCCCCAGTGGCGGGCCCAGATCGTCTACAGACATTGGCCACAACTAATGCCAGAAGCGATGGACACTTTATTCTGGAGGCATCTACTAGGTGGGCCACTTTTGCCTCCTATGAGGGGGAGGAGAAATACAACCATGCCTTTTCCAGGATTCAAACACGGGTCCTTAGGTATCGCAGTCGGCTCCCCTAACCACTATACTGTCTAGGCGGCGTATAAACAACTAGGTTCCACATTTGGAACTGTAGGTAAATATGGCTCGATACTTCAATGCAGGAAACATAACTGTACACAAACGAAGATAATAAGCTGATGAGTTTGTTAGTAAGAATATTTTTTAATTCTATATATTAGCGGTGAAAAGTTTAAAGTTCAGAGACGTTTCTTCGGATAAGGAGAAGAAGAGTACGAAATATCCGTACCCACTGAAACTAACAAGGATCTTCTGAGGAAAGGGAACAGCTTCAGATTACAATCAAACGTGATATCCTAAACAAGCTGAAAAGATGGCGTAGATCTCTTTGGTGACAATACCATGCAGTGCTTCAGGACCATTTTAAAATAAAGGAAAAACTTAACCATTTATATAGTTTCTTAGAATCTGTACACACATAGAGGCCTTTAAGACGTTTGCCTTTGTCCCCACAACATCGGCGGAGTCGTCTGGAGAGGTGTCGCAACCGATCATCATGGCTGCCATCAGACTGGCATCGTATAATGTTCAGCGATGAATACCGCTTCACTCTTGACGCAGATGACCACCGTGTTCGTTTCTGGAGAGGACGGGGCCAGCGGTCCAATCAGCCTTTGTAAGACATACAGCCATAAACCCTGGTGTGATGGTGTGTGATATGTGATGTGGGGCGCTATTTCTTATGATAGCAGGTCATCTTTAGTCATCCTCCGTACATCTTTAACAGCCCAACGATATGTTGATACCATCCTGTGGCCGGTTGCATTACTATTTAATGCCACATCATCCTGGGGCCATTTTCCAACAAGATAATGCCAGGCCACATACCGCTCGCATATCTCTGGATTGTCTCCGTGCGGTTGATACTCTTCCTTGGCGAGCAAGGTCACCAGACCTTTCACCAATCGAGAATGCCTGGAACATAGAAGGCCGCAGATTCGGGCACCACAAAATATTGCAGATCTGGAGTGACAACTGATAAATGCCTGACAGAATGTGTCGCAGGATAACATTAGGAGCCTCTACCACTCCTTGCCTCGACGAATTCAAGCATGCATTGCCGCCAGGGGCGGTTCAACTAACTACTAATCTGAACATTCATTGGTTCATTATAAGCCGTGAACTGGTACTATGACCGTGAACAGGTACTTGACTTTTTAATCATTTTATTATCTGTATATGAGCTATACACATATTCAATTTCATCAAAAACAACCACTTCCTTCATGGTGCTTCGATTTTGTTTTCAAAAGAGTGTATATAATTTTTACCCAAATTTGAAAGATTAAAATTATTTTTAAATAATTTTGAATAACATATGAAAGAAAGGAAAATTTAACTTGATAGAGATTAAAAGTGATTGACTGAAGTTAAAAGTTAACCTTTACAGCTATTATCATTTTAAAAATTTGCAGGCGGGCGCAGGCTCACATGGGATCCTAAACACCAAATTTGTTTTAAAGAACAAGTAATAGCGATAATAATGTAGAAGGGAAATTAATAAGAGTAAATAAATATGAAAAGAAACTCACGAAGAAGAGACTTGTATACAATTTTATTTCAGATTATGCAGGGAATTGTATTGCAAACAACTATGTGAACAGAGAAGTGATACTTAATTTCAATTATTTAGCATTTTAAACCTTCTAGATTTGAATCATCTTTCGTGAGTCCTCCTCTTTACTCTTATGTTCTTTCTCATAAAGCATTTAATTTCAAAAAATAAAACATTTCCTATTTTTTATTTTTACACATTGCATTATTTATACAAGTAGATTATATTACATTACCCATATAACAAGAAAAATAGAAAAATTAAGGCAGAGAAATTAAGAATTTTTATATATATGACTTAAAATTTCTCATCTTAAGCTCATATGAATTAAAATTTCTTTAATTTACCCCAGAAAAAGAGAAATAACACGTCGAACGTAAGCAGTAATAGATAGTGATTTGAATCCCGATTTATATAAAAAACAATATATTAGGCTTTTCTGAATAGAAAACATGAAAACATTTAGTGAGCTCTGGCCAGTATTCAAACTCCAGATCTTCCTCCTTCTAGCTCGATATGCTAATTACTTACACTGCAAGATCACTCAAGGGAAAAGGAGATAATTATTTACAAAGCCTATGAAGTTAAGGTCGTAAAACGTCCTAACTTCAACTGGTTAATCCAAAACAAAGCAAAAGGAAGAGATATTGAAAAAAAAAAAAAAAAAAGACATAAGATAGTTTGCTTTAATTTAGTATTTATCTTTAATGTTTATAATTAGCATTAAAAGAAGAAAAAAGATGTTCATAAGTTTTACTTGTGTTAATGAGAATATAAAATCACAAAATACTGGCAATTATTAACCCAAATGGGCGTGAGCCCAAGAGGTCTATTGGTCTCGAAACGACTTTTTGCGTCGAATCACTTTAAACGTCAGATTCGCTTTCAAATTGTTGCCACCAAATATTATCGTCCTGTATTTTATTTAAAGAAACTATATAATGAAGAATCTACATGAATGTATGTATGTTTATCTCATTCTGAAAGAAAAAAAAAAAAACGGTACATAAATACATAAAGTCATCAAAATTTTTAGCACAATGTGGCGTTAGCCCAATGCTCTCGAAAAGTGTATGTGTGTATAAATGGAAAAAAAAAATAAAATAAAATAAAAAAAAGACGCTGGTTTGGGCATAATATAAAATCTGAAAGCTTTCATTTTCTTTTAAATATTATTTCCGTTTTAATTTTGTCAATCTATATTTAAAGGAACGAAACAAAGCATGCAGGCTCTGAAACAAAATTTTTTATTTTGCAGTAAAATAAAACATTGACAATAAACGAATAAACATTATCTTGGAAAACAGGAGTATTTTGAGTTAAAAATACAAGGTGGTGTTACAAAATGGAATAGCTTTCATTTGCTTGTAGAATAGCTATTCCATATAGTGTAAAAACCAATCGTATATGATCTGACAGAGAAAAAATTAAAATTTGCTAGTTCAATCTTTTTATAAGCCGCATCTTGTCGCTGAAACTGAAATATATTGAAACGATAACCAGTATTGCAATAACTGCTGCATTAGATATTTAGTCAATCATTTTTTTGAAATATACTACTGCAGCATATATGAAATGAATTTTTTACAACGTGGTAGTAGCAGTATTCACGTGGTTTCATTTAAAATTCCCGTTAGAAATCGATCACAAGGTTTATGTCTGTGATCGATTCGCAGAAATCTACCACACTGTCCCAAGTTAAGTTCTTATTTGCTACTTTCCACTGATGTGGAAATAAGAGTTATGGGTTTATGTTATATGCAACACGGAAACTTCTCTCGCATTTCGTCCACTAAAGCACTGGGAAATAATTATGTATATAGATAGCATGTTGAACGTAATTAAATACGGCAATATAATCTCTCTTCGTTTCGTTATTAGGCTTTTCATGATACATTTTTATAGTGTACCAAATAAGAATTTTTCAAGGACGTAAAATTTACTCTTTTTGAAGCACTCTACATAAAGGTAAGCTCTATGTGTAGAAGATAAATGGCATTAAAATTCTTGATATTACTTCTAACCAGCGAATAAAAGGACATTCATTATATAACCACAAATAAGTTTTGTGATCTTAATTATTTAGTTTCAGAATTTATTACTAATTATGACTTGGTACCGAAGGGCCCGGGCTCATGCAGGTTTACATCGGACTTCAACGCTTGCGAAAGCTGAAAGTATACTATATATATAAGCATATAGGTTAAATTCAAACAAGATGGCAAATAGCTGGGAGTACAGGAAATATATTTATGCCAATAATTATGGAAGATGCGCGCCTAAGTGGCGAACTAATAGAACATCTGTGCATGTTAATGAAGGAAAGTTAATGAAGGTTGCACACATATCAAACGATAAATTATGATACGTCCTTTACTATGCACCGTAAATGAGGCAATATGTATTACGCTATTACAATACATATTTTTTAAAATATTGAACGATGTAACGGCATTACGTATCTTACGTATCTACTAGAATGCCGGATGCTGTACTCTGCATGAGCTATAACATAAAAATGCTCAGTTAGCCGACTGTTGACAGGATCTCAAACGGCGATGCATCGTCGAACTTTGAATTGTTTGATAAGTCATGCGAATGCTACCGAAGTCTGTTTAAATTAGGCATTGAGTTCCTTTGCGTTGTTTATGGACTTCACGTAGGAAAGTAATTTCACAAGATTCCAAGAAGAAATCGATGAGTTTAAAGTTTTTCAATCTATACACAAAAGGAATATAAAAGAGACGTAAATTTTCTCCATATGCTCAGCGGTCTAACTCTATTTCACTCTGAAGTCAGCAATGAAACGAAACGATTACAACAGCATTTTCTCCTTACAGTGCCCCAAAACACCCTATAGGGTTGTCGAAAATCTTCTGGGACATCCTTTATAGATCTTATGTTAATTAAACGTTTTGTAAAGGATCAGTATTATTATATTTCATAGGTATTTCTTCTCAACAAATAAGTATATATAATTAATTAGCAGTACGGCAGAAATGTTACGAAATCATAAATCTTTCCATCTCCATTTTCTGAAAATAAATTCGCAGAAGTTCTCATTTCTATTTCTCTTTTTAAATTTATTTCCTTTTTTTAACTATCAAAAATTTGTTTGTAAAAATTTTTATTGTAAGAAGAAATACTGCATTCCTAATTTTTTTATTCTTTTTTTTTTAAAGGTTACACTGAAGGCATTAAAGGTGTTTTATATGGAAGACGACGGAGAAAGTTATATCACTTCGCCGGCTGCGGAAGGAGTGAGGAATGCGGTGAGAAAGGTAATGCTTTTCTTTTATACATTAATGGAAACAATTTTGTTTGAGATAATTAAAATTATACTTTTTCAATCACTAAGTACTGATCGTCATTACAAATTTAATTAGAAAAATACAACAGTACACAAAGGTAAAACTTTTCATGCAGGAATTTAGTGTACATGCATGCATGTTTTAGATCAGCTTTTTCAAATTCCTTTCAAGGGGGAACCACTTTTATAAATTAGAATGTTCTGAGGATCATCTTACTCGTGCGTCATATAAAGAAATTTTTTAATATATGTTAGTACGAGTATACTGACGTTCAGCTGGGATAAAGATTAGGGAAGCCGACTGCGATACCAAAGGGCCCGGGTTCGAATACAGCAGAAGGTATGGTTGTAACTGTCCATCCCCTTCATACTTATTTACTTACCACTGGCTGAGTGTCTGTATCGTCTGTTATATGACTATCAGCATTTGTACTCAATTGGTGGAGCATTCTATTGTCACTAGCCCAGCCAACAATCTCTATGGAATATTAAAATTTGTAGCGGAATTTATAAAGTTACTTCAGAAGATGGGTATTTGTGACCTGTGGTTATTAAAGAGACCCTGTCAAGACTTTGACTGTGCTGAATGACGATTTTATCAATTTTTATGCATTGTGATTCTCAGTTTACAGAGAATGTTTGTTCTCTGTAAACTCAGAATCTAAATTCCGCTACTAACTACTTGACTGTAGAAGTCAGGGGTAACTTGGATATAAGAAGTGTCGCATTTCGTTGTAGTCACTTGTGTTATTCACTTATTAATAATTTGCTTACAATTCACTTATGTATAGTCTACCTGATAGGTGACGCTGAGGAATACAAATCAGTGTATAGAATTAAAAATTTATATGCTCATTGAAACACATGTGCGGTTCATTTATATACAGAGCACCATTTTATATCTGCCTGGCATTCTGTGCCGGTTACTGGTACAGAACACTTAAGATGGGACAAAAATTCTAGACTGCTTTTAGATTTTCGCAGTTCGTTTCCAGGTAGTCTATGAGAGTTCTAAGTTTGTTTCGTAGTAGCTTACTCTTTTAGAGTTATTCCAGTGATACCTGGGCATTTCCAGCTGTATACGGCCGGAAATATAGGTCTTTTGTTATTTCGCATTCGAACATGCAGTGATCGATGGTACTCGATGACCCGCATATGCATGAATCTGTGTGGTGCAATCCAAAGCAAACAGATAGGATGCAAAAATGCCATGCACCATCAGAAAATAGCAGGCAAGGAAGGCCTCCATAACAAAGTGACCACCAGTTGTGGCCAAGCCAAAGTCGGCTGAGGGCCCGCCATCGGAAGGAAAAAGAAAACTACGAGTATACTTAATATTTTTAAGATACAATTAATTAAAATTCATACAACTTTATATATATTTTAGGCAATTAAGTTAACGGATGAAAATTTATATCTGTTTTTAATAATTCAAGGCTGTTAGAGTTGGTATGAACATTATAATAGTAATTAAAAATTAAATAAATGCTATTACTCACATTAATGAATAGATAAGCTTGCCGATTCTTTGCATAACTGTCCTGTGTTTGATGTATGCTGTTAAGAAGGACCATAGTTATGGTGCTTTAAAGCCTTCTTTTACAGATAAGAGTAAAAAGTTTGTAGATAGGGTAACCAGTAATAAATTTCATAAAATGTCTGTTTCGTATGAAAAAATAGCAGATGATTGTCATCTGTAATTCACAAACTATGAATATATTTCGATGTGGTGTGGTGAGGCATAGGTAATTTATTTGAATTTTATTTTTCGTGTTTTTTGGAAAACTAGGAGGACCACAAGCGTGGACTTCGAAGACTGCATGTAGTCTGCGGAACATAGATCGAGAAATGCTGTTTTAGATTTCTGAAAACTCTGCTTTGTTAACAGCTACGCTTAATTGTCGTTGTAATATTATACAAATTCAGGCACCTGTTGGATCTTCTCATGAAAGACATGCCAATCTGACGTGATTAGACATACTTTGTGCTATGCTTTTCCTCCTTGGATTATTATATTAATTGAAAACATTAAAAGGCTCCAAATTTTGCGGAATGAAATACTCAAAATCAACTCGAAGTTTCCTTAGTACTTACTAAATGATGTTCTCCACAGCATTTGAAAACTGACTTTAACGCGTTAAGGATAGGAATTCAAATATATGTTTATATGAAAAATGTTGATTGTTTGCACCTTCTACAGTCACTAGAAGGGTACAGAAATTTAAGCTTAATCGTAATTATACTTAAATTTTAAATTACTATTGTATTTTAATATACAATCGTAACTTTATTATTATATCTACTGACGATTTTTCAAGATAATTCACTAATCAATAATCGCTGCCTGATACTAAAAGCGATCACGTGAGTCACACTGCATCACTCTGAAATTATGCACGTTTAAGGACATCTGATGTCAAAGTTTGTTAACGCTTTACATCTATTTTTATTTTATGGTTAGAAAACATACCAAATACTCGCTCAGGATCTAGGGTTTCCCTTAGTTCACTAACCAGCTATTTTACTTTGGTATCTTTTCTGAATTCTCTATTTCTCCTTGCATTTTCTCTCAAGGATGCAAACTAAGTAGGCGAAAGAGAGTATACAAACGGGTGAAACGAGCAGGTCAAGCAGAGCGTGATTTCGCTAGTGTAGCACACGTTTGCTATTTTGTCCTCCAGCTATTAATCGTAGTAGGGGCTACGCATTCTGGCAGTTTAATTAGTCTGTCGCTGGTGTAGGCTAATGAGTCAGCCTGTTAGGGTAAATTAAATTGTGTAGTCTAGCATTAAGTCAAGCATTACGCCTTCAGAACTTATTGTTAAATTTACTTTTGAGTTTTCACCGTAAGTAGTCGGTGTTTTTTGTAAGTACGAAGTCCATGCCTTTCTGTTAAAGAGTTGTGATAAATAAAAAAGGCTCTTTACACCCTTTCCCTGTTGTGTTATTCTTCACGCCTATGAGAGAAGTGGCCAGGTTAAACTTAGAGATCTACATACTTAGCTTATACTAATACTTACATATTAGCTTAGAAAACAATATCTTACGAGGGAAAGATTAATAACTTATTTACATTTTTCATAATTTTATAACCATACAAATATGCGTCCCATAAAAAGAAACAATGGCTTTTAATGGATTAAAGGATCTTCTGTATTAGATAAACAACGTTCTGCTCTAAAATTGAGAATACTACTTCTTTTATTAATTATCCTGACACCTTTAAATAATCTTAGAAACAGATTACTCAGTTAACCTACATGCAACCCATTTCCCCACAGATACATCACAGATACATGATATTAAATTCCGTATAATTTTCTTCATATTTTCACTTGCTGCATATATCTTATATTTCTGACTACCTAAAATTTCCTGTTCTTGCGCTGTCTCTTGAGAATTAGGCTAAAATATGAGCATTCAGCATCATTACTTTCTTATGTTTGAGATAGGAAGAAAGTACCCATACTTTATGTTGCAGATGTCTAAATGAGGCGTAATTATAATCCTTTCATATTTGTATCATAACTTACCTGTATAATAAATATGACAGTTTTTGATTTTCATAAAATTGAATTTTAATGCCTAATTTTGTATTAAAGGTCAATTTTTCGTCAAATAGGTCAATGTGTAAAATATACACAATGTTTGGATAAATATATTTGAATCATCTACGTAGCTCTCTGTAATGTATTACACCGTGAATCTTTTCTTTAATTTTTAAGTTACAATTTATTACTTATTTTATTGATTATTTATTACATTTTATCCTGTGTAATTTTACTGAATATTTTTTTTCTAAATTTTGCTTCAGGTTATAACACATTTCCGGAAGATATGCGATGTGCCTCCTCAGAAGGTTCACATAAGAGGTCTGAAATACGGATTTCAAATCTGGGGCCATGCCGTATCGGCAGCAGTGGCAGATGTAGCTCGAGTAGAAGCCCGAGTTTTTGGTGAAGATAGTTCAACTTCCGTTTTCAAAGAATTCGTTTCCGGTTTGTTTGGCTGGTCAGACTATTCTCTTCCAGCAGTCACTACCGTCATGGTTGAAAAATACTTGGGTCCTAAAAGCAAAGCCGACGCAGAACCCTTTATTCGAATCCAGAAACGGTTAGAGAAAGACTTCCAGAACTTGTTGCAAGATGATTGCATTTTCGTTATGCCAACATTACCACAGTCCGCCGCTTATCATTATGCCAATACTTTGAGGCCTCAAAATTGTGGCTATGTAGCTATATTCAATATACTGGGATTGCCGGCTACTCACTGCCCAGTAGGATTGGATGAAAATGGATTGCCTATAGGTGTGCAAGTTGTTACAGGATTAAGAAATGATTACTTAAATTTAGCAGTAGCCAGAGAAATTGAGCGTGAATTTGGAGGATGGGTTTGTCCTGGCCCTATTGTGTGATGTGTGACTTTCTTATATTAAGAAATGTTATTTTTTATAAAGCGTTAAATTTACCTGTACCTAATGTTTTCTATTTATATTGCCATTAATGCAATACGTTTTATGCTATGGTATTTCAAATAAGATTTTCCAAACAGTCAGTTATTGAAAACACTTGAAGTATAAAAAAACCAATTGTTGAATGAATTATAAGGTATTATTAACTAAGGAAAATGTATAGGATAAATGAATAATACATTGACAAATTACCAGCACAGTCCTTAAATTCGAAATGCCTTACTATTTGCTAAGGGCTTGAGTAAAAGCTGTTTCCGCAGTTTTCGTTTTCATCTGTGAAAGCAACCTTACTTTCATTCACTTCTATATTTCTATCAAAAGATGAATATTTGACAATGGAATTGCTAGTTCTGAATTGCGCTGTGATGATAATATATGAGTTATTATTGACACAGGAAACATTTCTGGATAGATCACCATCAAATAGGTATCACTTTTAGTATGCTACCTTCTATTAGACTCTCTATTATATGAGTTTTTCAGTCCAAAACGAAATATATCGCTATTCAGAACATCAAAGATTATTTTTGCCACCAGATGGCATCACAGGTACACATTAAACTGACAGTAAAAAATTAATGTCTTTGTTTCATTATTGATATAAAATCACAGGAATTAATCATTTTAATGTCAGCTCTTGCAGCTTTACAGAAATCACGAGTTATTCTGCGTGACTTAACACTCACGTTTTGTGGAATTATGTATGTAACATCGTGATTTACCACTTATTTTTTGTGAAGACTGATATTGTTGTCACGATCACAGCACTTCGGTTTTTACACCATCTCTTGAGGTATCATATATGCGAGAAAGAATGAGTATTAGTTTATTATCTAGATATTTCAAAGATTATAACAAAAGCTTTGTCAAATTTTCTGATAATCTTTTTTGTGCGGAAAAGTTTAATATAGATAATAAGCAATTTCTCAGCGCTTAAGTATATTATACTTATTATATAAAAGAAGTATATTTTCAGTTTTGTATGAGTAGTTTGGAAACAGCAAGTGGTCTAATGAATGAAGAATATGTGGGATTCGAGCTATATGAAATCCGAAAAAAAATTGGAAAAAACTGCAGCGAACAACATTAATGAATAGCATCTGAAGGTAGCGAATGTAAGAAGATAAGTTTCTGAAATTTCGAATTGGCGATTTCTTTTCACAGGGAGCTTTCAGTATAGTTTCATGATTATAAAGAGTATTTTCGAACTTACCTCAACGAACTAAGCAACAGACACTGAGTTAAATCCCATATATTTAATTTTTACTAATAATAAGAAACTGTATTCATTTTCATGGAATGGGAAAAGCAAAATGTTGTAAAACGGATTTCTCATGCTTCTCTGAAGAGTCATACGTATTCCTAGCTTTTCACTCATAGCTAGATACCAAATAAATCTTTACTTGGAGGTGGTAATTACAGAAGAGTGTTAAACGAAATCCTCAATTTCAAAGGATAATTTTATTTGTTTTTAGGGACGAAAAGTTTGGATTCATTTTAATTTCCTCAAAACTTGGCGAAACTATGAACTCTGATATCTGCAGTATGTAATAGGTCGAATATTCATTTCCATATTTATTGTTTCTCGAAGAGTTTGATTAAGTAAAGGTTTTTCCTTCGTGGAACATAACGCCTTTAAAACATCTTGGTTATTTGTATAAATGCTCGCATATCGTGACTTATTACTTTCAGAAAGTCATTTAGCTGTAGAATGGCTTCTTTCAAAACTATTGCTTCGGCTTGGTAAACTGTGCTTGTATCCTTTAAAGTCCTTGTAAAGTTTTTACATATTATAACTTGCTTATCTTTGTAAGCTATAAATGCAGCTCCAGCTTTATCTTGGATAATTGATCCATCTGTAAAATTTTTTATTCCCTTTTCTTTGGGAACCTTCATATGCCATACGATTGATGTGGATTCAGGTGGATGTTTGCTCAATTTTAGGACTTCACTACAGAACTTGGTATATTTAATTCATCTACAAGTCAAACCCCTTGAAAGTGGAAGAGTCGAAATAACTTTGATTCCTGTTATGCTTTAATATCTAGTGGAAGCGCTGCAACGAGAACTTAAAAAGCAGATGTTAGTGTAGTACAAAACGCTTTAGTTATATGTATTAATACTATTCGTTGAATTTGTAGGGAGAGACACCACGAATTTCACCATAGATCGTACACGTGTAGTTGCATGGCACTAACTATAGCAGGATAAAGGGTAAGGCAGCACTTAATACATGAAATTTCAAATAGGTATTAGAACAGAAATGCTAGTGTCTTCAGCAATGAAATATAACATCGCTGTTTTCTGTGAATGAAAAGATTCTGGTAGACATCGATTAATTATTATCAGATAACGTTGCCAATATTAAGCAACGTTATCTGATAATAATTGATGTTAACCAAAATTGGTACCTTGTTTAAAAAAATATCGCCCCAAACTCTTCTTGTATCCACTGCATGATCCATAGACAGGCACACTTGCTGCAAAAAAATATCCCTCACATATTGCTTTTGATGAAGTCGTCAAAGTCATTAACTTTATAAAGTCTCTACCATTAACTAGTCTTTTATTCAAAATACTAAAAGAGGACATGGGAGGTGTACATACATCCCTTCTCTACATACTGATTTCAGGTGTTTATCTCGAGGAAAGACACTAACCCGTAATTTGAGCTAACGGAAGAGCTGCGAGACGTTTTAGAACATATTTTCGAGCTGAAAAGTCGATTATTTGATAGAAATTGGCTGCTTAAAATTTTCCATTTAAGTAATATTTTTACAATGAGCTTAATTTAATCCTTCAGGGCAAACAAATAAATTTATTTATTACTTACCAAAAAAAAATTCATACTTTCAAGAAAACGTTAGAAGTTTTACAATTTCCTACGATTCTGATTGCTTCCCGAAAAAGAAAGCTTTTCAGAAGAGGAAGGGTTTGAAACAGGTAAGACGTTTATTAAAAAAAATTATCCAAAACTTGAAAAGTTTGTGTGAAGCTTCTAATCAGTATTTTCCAAATGAGCAGAAGATTAAATGGTCTTGGTGTATTTAATTATGGCAAAGCACATTAGGGCTATCTGCCTAAGGGGAGGGATGCCTTCGTGGAGGACTTTCTAAGGGAAACTGGCTCGTATACACGTTACACATGGTGAAAACCACGAAAACGCCCATGCAGTCAGCCCGTTCGCGGGATTCGAACCTCGGACCGAACTACCAGTGTTCAGCGATTTTACCGCTCCATAGATAATATGATATCGCCGAGCGATTTTACCGCTCGGCCACTGGTGGGCTCAAAAAATTAAATACCAAAATGAATTGTGGATTGAAAACTCATTCATTATTACTTTACGGCGTTCGACCATATCAGCAGAAGAGTACAAAACTTTTATTGAAAGGACGTCTGAATCATAATGACAACAAAAATTTTAATTAATATCCTCAATGGAATCCTGATGCTGTCTAAAAGATTAATATCATCAATCGTCACAGAAGAAAGTACTGGCACTTTTTCCATTTGCAACTACATGCATGTGAGGAGCGAAGTTCTCAGCTTATATGCCGACAAAAAATAGATATTGCATCAGACTTTATGCCGAACTTCACATGAGAATTCAGCTATCAGCCATAAAGCGTAATGTTAAGTAAAACTATGATAATAAAAAGGCAGTATCATTCATCTCCTTAAAATTTAAATGTCTTACTTGAATATGTTATTTTAAGAACTTTAGGGATAATTAAGAATAATTTTTGAATTAATTAATAAAGCAAATAAGTATTTTATGAAATAATTGTCATTTTTTCCGAAAGTAATCAATTTACAGAATGTTGCATTTAAACCCTACTACTGATGCAACCCAGGGATTGCACGATAAAAGTAGATATCAAAAAGTGTTCCAGGTAAAAAATTAAGAAACGCTCATTTAAGCAATGATATTCTACATCATTCAGCCAAGACGTACACTGCGCAATAAAAAAAAGGGGGGGTAGTTCTGTATCTTTCGTTTTACTAGGCCGATTGGCGAAATTCAACTTGCGTTTTTCATGTCTCGAAAGCGCGACTAAGGATGTGTATTAGATTTATCGCTGTTCTAATATAGGTATTCTGACACAAAATCGGACTTTTTCTGAAATAACACACCAAGTTTTTTCCATATTTCTATTCTACTATTCAAATTATGCCAAACTACCAAGTTTTGTAAAAATCAGCTGTCAAAATTTTAGCTTTTCATTGTTAATTGAGTTTGGTATATATCTATTAATCTCACTTTTTTTATTAAACTTATTTGATTCTTCCTTTCACATTTCGAAATTTGGGTTCATTCTAAATAAAGTTCATCCACTTTTTATGATTTATTTTAAAAATTTTTATTTTTAAATAATTTTTATAAATTTTTCAAAATAATTTTTGAATTGTAATTTATAATTTTTTTTACCAGCATCTTAAAGTAGACGTATTTCTAAGCATATCTGCAAAAAATTACAGTTTTTTATTGAAAATTTCCGAAGATATACGTGAATTTATATACTGGTGCATTTTAAAATTTGGCATATTTGTTGAAAGCAATAAAACATCAAATGTGATTTACACACTTTGCTAAAATTATTTGAAAGTAGAAACAATGTGAATTTTTTTTTCGCTCATGCACAATGTAAAACGGTAGGAACGTGTGGCTTTTTTTCCGCTCCGGCATAGTGGAAGGGAAAGGAAAACTGGTTGCCATATATTAAGGAGTTCGCCAAGTGAAATATTCTTGGCGCAAACTGAAAAAATTGTGCCAAAATAAATGTTTCTCCGTAAATTTCGCACCAAATTTTACAAAGTTTAATATCTAGGCATAATTTTAGTCTTAGAATCGAAATATGGAAAAAAATTGGTATGTTATTTCAGAAAAAGTCCAATTTTGTGTCAAAATACTTATGTTAGAACAATGCTATTTAAAAATCTAATATATATCTTAAATCGTGCTTTCGAGACATGAATGTCAATCGGCCCAGTAGAACAAGAGGTATAGAACTGTCTTTTTTTTTTTTTTTTTTTTTTTTCGCAGTGTATATTCAAACGAATTTTGATCCATTTTTATAGTGCAAGTGATTGAGAATTGCTGCTTTGTAAAGAATGATTTATTTTTATGTGTGTGTGTGTGAAATTATTTTCTAATGATCGCGTATCCAACAGATTCCGCGGTCACATTGGCTAGAGTTGTCTTCTGTATCGATACTATAACTCTCTCAATGCGCAATCACTTTCACATATCTTTCGTTTTCTCACACTGTTGCCTTACACAAATATTTTGCAGATTGAATTCTATATATTATCATATTCTTTACTATAGCTCTAGAAAGTTTGACTAATATAGAAGCTGCAATGACAAATGTTCGAACCAAATAGGCACCAAAATTTAGCCATCTCTGAAAGTCTGTAAAATCTGACATCCTTTGACTTGAAACAGCATGACTGACTGACTGAAACAGCAGACTTAAACTAGGACTTGATCACTATCAGTCAACATAAGTAGAAAATATACACTATTTCTGAGTAAAAATATTGAATAAAGTATATTTTTTCTTTTTTATGATTAAGAAAACATTTATAAAACACACTAATAGTAACAGATATTTTGATTATTTGGGAACACCTTCACGCATTTAGTAATTAAATTCCCATATCTTTTTTATGCATTACAGCTAAAGAAATTATGTAAACAAAATCAACGAATAGAATAGAACATAACTTAAAAAGATAAAACATTGTACACATACTCGTATATTGTATCAGATGTCCTAAAATAAACTGACGGTTTTCAAAAATTTATAACTGGAAAGCGGTTAAGGTTAAAAAACCAATTCTTGCAACAAATTCATGACAGGCCATAAATGTTTCCTCCCAGAGTAACTGGTTTAGTTCACAGACGACGCTGCAAATAGTAAGCCTGTAAGTAAAAAACAAATAAATAAATAAAATAATGTAAAATCACATCACAATTTTTCGAAAATTTCAATGTGAAAATAAAATTACGTTATATTCGAAATATAACGTAATCATCAGCATCAATCACATGTCGTAATCGGAAAACGAAATTAGTAGACATTTTTAAAGTGGTCAGGGGAAAGGCTGCATATTCGTCCCTGATTATTTCTGCAAGTTTCTCAAATGTTCGGGGATTTTTTCTGGTACACTGCATCTTTTAAACGATCCCAAATGAAAAAAACATCGCCGGATTCGAGTTCGGTGAAGTCGGTAGCCGCTATATTCCCTTTCCTGTGAAGCAAAGGTAATTTAAAGCAATTACATGGTTATCAAAATATTCCTGTAAGAAACGGAAAACTGCAGTAGTCTGGTGAGGCCTGGCACCAACTTACATGAACTAGGATGTCGCCGATGATTCGTCCAAACCATTTCCCATGGCAATCGTGAAAAATTGTAACATATAATTCTGAAGTCACTGCATCACGTAGAAAACAGATTTAATTACACCTCTTCTGGAAACAGCTGCCCATACAATCACTTTTTGAGAATATAGTGATTGTGTAACACACATATGAGGGTTCTCGATTCCATAAATTAGTTAATTTTGCTTATTCACGAATCCATCGAGATGGAAATCTGCTTCATTTAAAACCTATGCAGAGTTCGCATCAATATTGCCACCATCAATCATTTCCAGCATTTCATTCGCATCCCTTTCTTTACGGATACCGTCTGAAGCGGCTGCTGTGTTTGAATTTTGTACGGGAACAAGGCCAGACACATAACGCATTACCATGAGTGCAGCCGTTTTGCATAATTGACATTTGGCTGCAGTTTTTCGGACTGTTTTTTTAGGGGAGAGTGCAATTGCTTCCTCAGTGACCTATGCATTTGCTGGTGATGGTGGTATAATGTTTGGAGGATGTTCTCGTGGGCGGCAGTGGGACCTTATTTGTGGTAGAATAGACCATGAAAGCTCCGGATTGACTGAATATAAAAGCGGATCTAAAACTAGAGTCTTCCAGCAGGACAACGCTCTATGACATAAGGCTAAAATTGTGTTGGAGTGGTTTGATAAGGATGAATTCTAATTAACATCATGGCCACCTATCTCGCCAGAGTTTAACTCGATAGAGCACATTTGGGAGGTCAACCTGTACGCCAACGATCTGTACATTTGCTGGTGGTGGTGGTATTTTGCTTTGGAGGACGTTCTAGTGCGCGATTTTGGGACCTTATCTGTGGTAGAACAGACCATGAAAGCTGGGGACTGTCTGAACATAATTACGAATTAGTTGTACCCTTACATGGCATCTGTCCCACTGGAAATGGAATCTTCCAGCAGGGCAACGCTCCATGTCACGAGGCTCAAACTGTGTTGGAGTGGTTTGAAGAGAATGAGGATGAATTCTAATTAATGTACTGCCCTCTTAACTCTCCGGATTTCAACCCGATAGATCACATTTGGAATGCCATGGAGCGGCAGCTCAGAGCTCAAACACCACCGTGTCGAAATATCTCGACTTTGCGTGACCCCTGCTTATACAATTCGGCACAACCTATCTCCAGTCATCTATCAAGAACTTGTGTCATCCATACCAAGGCGAGTTGCAACTGTTTTGCAGGTCAGAGGTCGCGCAACGTGTTATTGAGTAAGTGGTCATAATGTTTTGGATATTCAGTGTATAGGCATGGACTAGGAGAAATTGAAGACAATATTCACGGAGCAAAAGTAAACGAGCGAGGAGAGCGTAGACTACAATGTGATACTAGATTAGGAATACTTATAAGGTATTTCTCCCGCCTTCTTAGCATGCTTTCGTAGTGTAGTGGTCTGCACGCTGGGCGCGTATTCCAAAGGTCCGTGGTTCGATTTCCGGCGAAGGCGTTGCTCATTTTTCATCTCTCCTGCTTCCAAAAATACCTAATGTCTCTACATACTAAAGTCATGGTTCTGCTTTATTTCTATTAATTAATTATGGTTTTAGTACGAAAATATTAACATAATTATTGGCTAAAAGACATTTTGCATCATGTAAATATATGACCGTATAAGAATCGTATGATATCTATTAATTTTGAAATGATGCACTAGAGACTTAGTGTTACTTTAGACAGCTTAGTGTTATTTTTAAGGTAGAAAGAAAAAATAACCAAATTAAAAATGTTAATTAAAGGGGTATTGAAAATTAAAGTAAGGATTTTAACATACATGCATATAATTGATGTATATTGCTCTATATAAATTTACCCATGCATTTATTGCATGTGCATATGCTCATAGCTGTTAAATTTTGTAAAACGTAAATGCGTTCATATATAAATTTTTGTAAAATTACTTTAAAAAAAAAAAAAAAAAAGGTTTCTGGAGCTTTTCACTTGTGGTTAGGCGTTTTTAGTCTTCCTTAAAAATTATACTGAATAAT
Source organism: Stegodyphus dumicola (assembly GCF_044657685.1). Classification (NCBI taxonomy): domain Eukaryota; kingdom Metazoa; phylum Arthropoda; class Arachnida; order Araneae; family Eresidae; genus Stegodyphus; species Stegodyphus dumicola. The sequence continues at coordinate 47,809,240 of NC_140776.1, forward strand.
TGAATGATTTTAATGAAATCCTCATGTCTAGCTTCGCATCATTCATTTATTTATTGTCCTTGTTCTCGATTTCTTTAGATTATAAAATTCTTTTGAAGGTTATGTTTTTTTTCTTTCTTAAACGCATGATTTCGAGAGTACGTTGCTTACATGCCACAATATCGTCTCAAACAACAAAACCGTGAAACCCAATATAAAGAGCAGCGTTATAGTAGAAAAGTATAGTGTTTATATTTTTCTGACTATTAATAGTTACTTTGTTTTCTTTGGGGTCATGACTGCTGTAGAAAAACCGAACTTTACACAAGCGTAGCACGCTTTCAGCCATATTGGGACAGCGTGACCGGCAGCAGAACTAGAGATGCAGAAAGAAAGTAAATCGGTTTGTCTTCAACGGTGAAGGATTCGACCGGAAAGACGGTCAAGGCTAACTTCCCCCTCCCCCCGCTCGTTTTATCACGTTCCGATTTTTCTTACTGGCAACAAAAGTGAAAAGTTGCAACTTCTTTACGGTCGAAATCATCAGTTATTAAATTCGTGTTTTATCTAAAAGCAGAGTGTCTCTGAGAGCAGTTTAGAGATTAAAAAACTTGGTGGTTCAGGTTTTGTGGCGGTTTAATGTCTTCTTTGTGTTTATCAGCGCATCATTATCATACGAAATATTATTTTGCATTTTGAATTTTTGTAATTTAATATTTTAGACTTATGAAGATGAACACTGAGTTGTAACTGGACTCCGATCTTTTCTAAATTTAAATTTCTATCCAAGTCAAAAATATTTTCATTATTCAACGTTACAGTCTTTCAGTTCTTCATTACCTTCATAAGACTTAGGAAAAACAAAACTTTTTATAAATATCTAGATGAATTCTTACCCTATAAAAACAGCTGTTCTTAAACATACATAACTACATTAATTACACAAAACGAAATCAGAAAGTGAATTCTACACAAATTCAAAACGCGTCTTCATTTTTGCTTAAACATGATAGCAGCTGGAACTTTTTTAGGTTTATTTTTTTACATGTTGTTGAGAAACAGCTTCTAAATTTCCTTTTATTTCTTTAATATATGATGAAATTGATTTTAATTTTTTGCATTAGCTTCAACGAGTTGAATGTTTCTTTTAAAATAAGGTTCAAATTCTTAATTTTTCCCCCAATGGCGGGCTCTCAGCCGACTTTGGCTTGACCACTACTAAGGACAGAAGTGGTGGTCACTTTATTATGAAGGCACCTAATTATGTGGGTCATCTTTAGTCACAACCATGCTTCTCCGGCGTTCGAACCCGAACCCTTTGGTATCACAGTCGGCTTCCCTACCATTATACCATCTGGGGGGGCATTCTTAACATTAAAATTCGCATGGTGACAACAGAAAGTTGACCAATACATCACGTAACGAAAATCATTCCGAAAAACTTCTCACATAAGAATATATGGACTCGTTTTCATTTGCTTCTGAACGATGATTTCGTAGGGAAATACGATTAAGATGCTTTTCTTCGTTCAACAGATCAAAGTATGCAAGTGATTACCTTGAGTTAACATGTGCACCTTTACATCAAAACATTGGAAGCTTGTTAATCAAAAAAGAGATTGATGCGCCGCCCAGACGATATACTTGTTAGGGCAGCTTACTGCCATACCGAAGTGCCCGGTTTTGAATTCCGGAGAAGGAATGGATGTTTGTAAATGCGTAGTATCTCTGTGGTATGAGGGTACTCTAAATATATGATGAGCCGAAAGTCCTCTTGAAAGATTGGTGGTAGGAGAAGAGGAGTGGGAAACCCTCGGATCCGTTCCTCTGGCTGCGCTCCATCAAAATCGGGGGCGGAACTGAGCAAAGTCGTACTGTTACTTTAAACATTTAAAAATTATGGTGCTCAAGGCTCTAACCAAAGACAGGCACAGACCTTACTCTTCTTGCCACGATGAATTTCGTGGGCCTTGATCTGGTATTACTGTCAGATAAGTGACATAAGTCACAACACACATACAACGTCAGAAATTTGCATTCGCCTATGCCAGCTTTAACCCTTTCCGGCAACCTTTTAAAGGCAACCTTTTTTCCGGCAACCTCGGTCGGAGTTTTGATTAAAAAAAATTTAAAAAGGTAGGCAGTCTATTTAGGCCTAGAGGAGTACACAAGTAAAATTTTGTGAAGATAGCACTTATCGTTCTAATTCTATGGGTGTGCCTAAAGTGGCACATTGATTGAATAGAGCTTCGAAAAGACTGCTGAAACGAGCATTGTTGTCAATGAACTGACCGAGGAGATGTGGAGAAACAAAGAATACAGACTCTCAGTTGTCCTAGATTATCGGTGATCCCGGTCTGGGCACACCTAGGGTTCGCCGTTTGATTTTAGGCAAGATTTCAAGGTAAAAATTTAAAACTAATATAGAATAAGGAGATTAGCATACAACCAAAAAATAACATAGAAATTTCTTTTCAAACAATTCCTTTTATACCCTAAAAAAGATCTGGAATATTTCTTTGAAAATGAGGGTTTTAAGAAACTAAACATGGCTAAAATATACGGACTGGTTTGTGTTGATCTGCCATCTACTATAAATAAAGAAGGTTCAGAGTAACCTATAAATCATCTTTCATTCAATTTTTCTGTGCGTACAGAAGAAAATTTTTAGGTGTGTCCAGACCGGACACACTGTGCCGCAAAGAGTTAAATATATTAGCTACGATATCTGTCTAAAAAACTGGTAAGTTCTTAAAATCCCGCTCGCTGATCACATTTATATTACATATTTTTAACATCAGACATATTCTTCTTCTGTGTAAAATGTGGTTAATATTTAATTAAATAATTGTTCCAACAAAATTGTTGGAAATTGTTGAATTCCAAAAAAAATTGTTGAAACCTTTAAAAATTGCGTAAATTTTGTTTAATCACTTACACTGTTACAGAGTCACTGAAGGTTAAAATATCATTAATTTTTTTTTAACATTACAACATCGCATTCCTGTATTTCTAGTAGAAATTGTAAGAAAAAAAAGTAGCGTAACTTCTTCCCGGTGTATTAAAAAACTGGTTGCATACACAGAACATCAGATAGCGATATTCAGAATCGCTTCGGGCTTCGATTCCAACATGACTTTTCAATGCCATGTACCAGCACAACGAATGAAATTTCTCAAGTTTAATAATAGTATTACATAAAACGCTCTAAAAATGTAAAAGATATATTGAATTAATTTTTAGTAAATGTTTTAATTGTTAGTGACACGAATTTTTTATTTACAGTCTGAAAGGAAATTTACTATAAATGTTTCATACTTAAAGCAATGCCCTATAATTGGTGACAGGCTTTGGTATTCATTTTCACAGGAGACAAAATATAATTTTCCTACAGCAAGAATATAGTTTCGTTCAAGCACAAGTAAAACCATTTCTAAAATAATATTAATTTAGAACTCTCAAATAGAAAACGGACTGGGAAGGAAGTTCTGAGTTCCACTACAATAAACAATGGTGCAGACTTTCGATCCAGTTACATACTATACTTTCATTTCCGCTTGCTAACATAATGCAAAATCGTAAACATTTAAAAATTGTTTCTTAACAAGAAAAAGAAAATATCATACAGGAACTTAATCCCATGGTGGAATATCACAACTGAACAATTATATTTTAAGGAGAATAAACACGTTCACACCTATGCAGCTTTTATTTACCTACATTTTAAAGCCTTTATTGAAAATTTCAATTTAACACAGAAAAGGACAAATTTTGTTAAGAAAAATTCAGGAGGAGATAATAGATGCCTACCGCAAGAGATAACACGTGAATCAAGAAAGTTCAAATAAAAAACTGACATGTAGATCAATTGCCACTCTTACATTGACATTTTTAAGTGAAGTGTAAGAACACAGCTTGCACATATTTCATCAGACATCATCAAGAAATTCAGGTTAGTGTTTTTTTAACCCAAAGGGTCGATAGCCCAAGAGGTCTATTAGTCTCGAAACGGAATTTCACATCGAATCACTATAAACGCCTGTATCATATCTATAAACGGCTGTATCATTTTTCAAATTGTTGCAGCCAAATATTATCGCCCTGCATTACATTTAAAGAAATTAAATAATGAAAAATCTGCATAAATGTATGTATGTTTCTCTCATTGTGAAAAACGGACGGGACATGGAGCCATCAAATTTTGAATAACGTAGCCCTCCTCCCTAATATGAGCACCTAGAAGCCCAAATTTGGCATTTGGAATTTCTTTTATTGTCTATTTATATTATGTAAAATTTAACGAATTTTTGATTAAGAAACCCAAGGATTTCAAAGCAAGCAGTGACAACACATTGTACGGAAGAAAATATTTTTACCTCCAACGGTCAAGACTGTGTATCGGAAGTTCTAAAGGTATTTTGTTGTCAAATATTTTTAGACCAAAGGGGTATTATCCTCAATGCTCGCGAAATGTGTATGTATGTGTAAATGAAGGGAAAAAAAAAAAAAACCGCCCCTTTGTGCGTAATATAAAATCTGAAAGTTTTCAGTTTTTTTTTGGGGGGGGGTAGAATACGGCAAAGAATTTTAGAGCTGTTTTGTGTCTTCTTGATTACCACAGTTTTGAAATATAATAAAGCGAACTTTCTCGACATAGCTAAAAGGTCTTTAAGTCTTTATAAGAACTTCCACTTTCCCTAAGACACTATGCATATAAATGACAGCATTTTTAGCTGTGGTTTTCCTCAAGACCAAATATAGACCTATAGTAAACTCCAGAAGGAGAAGAAAATATTATTTTCCATCCAAATTTCTGCCCAGTATTTGAAATCTTAATGAAAAAGACCAAATTTATTCTGTGTACGAATTGTTTGATTTACAACGCGATTTCGTCAAATATATTGGTAAAAATACTGGCGGTAAATCTATCGGTAATACTGGCGATAAAAGTACTATAGATTGATACTTTAGAAAATACATTTCGTGGCTAATTTCTACCAAACGGCTCGCCTCGCAACCATGGTAACGCCAGCTAAGGTAGCTACTCCATTCCCTCTAACTTTTCTCCTATTTCGTTTCGCTTCATGAAACACTCAATGAAGGTTGACTTAAGCTGTAAAAGATTTATTAACTTTTAGTTATTATTTTATTTTTAGATTTATTATTATTTTAGTTTTTCCCCGAAAGAAATGTCGTTTAAAAGGCCTTAAAAGTAAGCGGGAAAATACCTGGTCTAATAAATTTTGTATTTAAGTATCTGTCGAAACTTAAACATCCAGCAAATTTTTCATAGCATTACAAATGACTTTGTTCAGGAAAAATGTTCTATGAATGTAGCTAATATCACTGCACTGTTAAAAAAAATCTGTAAGCTGCTAAAAACATTTAATGCTTGCACTCCTTGAATTTCGTAGACTTGTTCTGATATTACTGTCAGAAAGTGAGATAAGTCACAACACAAAGACTTTATTTGTAACGTTGCTAAAAGCAGTTATGTGTATGCAAAATAACACAGCATAGATCTGTAACGGTTACAGGCATTTTGCTTGTAATGATACTGCAAGTATTTATATATGTGAAACATGTGTATCATATGTGAAATTCCAAAGGATAAATCTTAAAGCTGACAGACATTTTTCTCGTAATACTACTGCAAATAGTAACACTTATGTTTCTTATGGGAAATATCAAAAAAATATTTTAGAAGTCAAACAACAAAATCAAAACGTAATCCAAGAATATGTAAGGTATATTTTAATTTTATAACAGTTATTTTAATTTTGAAACCCTTTTTCTTTCATTTCTTGTTTCCACTTACAACTCCCTACCAGAATGAGTTTTCAGAATCGCGTTGAATGCAAATGAGTTAGAAGAAGTATTTAAGGAAGGTTCAGCTTACCTCGTGCTAGGAGTCCTTAGTGGCGCGTGTTTGGCTTCTGGCTAAATCACTCTTGAAGCTGTTACGTTCGGCCGTATTATACGTGCCTATTGATATTCGCCAGCTAGTTTAAGTTGAGGGTCAACTACGTTAGATAATTGTGTCTTTAAATTTGAAATTTGCGAGCTGTCTGTAGCAGAAACTATGCATCAGAATTGTATGAAAATTGGGTAATGACAGAATGAAATTATGGGAATTTTATCCAGGGGGGGGGGGGGAAATGAGTTTCAAAAACCACCATTAGATGGCGTTGTGCAATGTAAACTACTGGCATATGCAAATATCGTAACCATAGTAATCTTGTGTGCTCACAGCAACCCTATAAAGATGCGAATATGACTAAACGAGTATGACTGTATGCGAGTTACATAAACGAGTATGACAGCGGTACAACCATAGTATTTATGCAGGAGGGTGCATACACATCGCCCGTTGTGTGAAGCAAGTGCTCCGCCGCCATTTCGGTGACGACAGAATCATCAGCAGGCAATTTCCTATATCTCGCCACCTAGATCGCCCGATTGAACTCCTTGCGACTTTTGGCTGCGGGGATACCTTAAGTCCATGGACTACCGTGACCTCATCACTTCTCTGTCCGACTTTAAAGAAAGCATAGAACGCCATGTACATAACATTCCCCAGTTCATTCTGCTTTCAATAGTCGAACATGTGATTTTACACTTCCAGATTCTAGCAGACAATGGTGGACATCATAATAAGCATGTTTTGTAAACTGTTGTAGATTATTTATATGTTCTCAACAAAGCTATGATACGCCACTTTGGAGTAGTTTTTGAAACTCATTGTTTTTTCCCCCTCGATAAAATTCCCATCATTTCATTCTGCCATTACCCAATTTTCATGCAAGTCAGCTGTATAGTTTTTGCTACAGATTGCTCGCAAATTTCAAGTTTAATTATGGACATCCTGTATTTGCAAAAGTTAAAGATAATGTGCTTGAAGCGTTACTGCAAGTAGTTTTGTATAAAGAACGTATTTATCACATGTTTAAATACCGCAGAATATACTTGTAAGGATTACAGATGTTTAGCTTGTTGCAAAGAATTATGCAAATAGAACATATTTGTCTCCTGTTATGGAAGAAATGATATATCCATAAAGGTTACAGATATTTTAGGTCTCGAGGCCTTGAGGGCTATCAAAGCCTCGAGGGCTATCTGCCTAGGGGGAGGGATGCCTTCGTGGAGGACTTTCTAAGGGAAACTGGCTCGTATACACGTTACACATGGGGACAACCACGAAAACACCCATGCAGCCAGCCCGTTCGCGGGATTCAAACCTCGGAACGAACTACCAGTGTTCAGCGACTTTACCGCTCGGCCGCTGGTGGGCCTATAGATATTTTAAGGATTACGTTAATTGTATTAAAGATGCTGAATTCAATATATTTGAGAAAAGGAATGAGATATAGTGGATAGAGAAGCAAATGAGAAGTTAACTTGGGATTTTAACTAAAATGCAACTTAAGTTTGTAACTAAATATAATAAATAATAAATAAACAAATTAGGGGAAAAAGTGCTGCATATTTTTGACAGCAATATTTGTTTTTCAAAGAACAAAAAATTTTGATATTGCACAATATCTAAAATGCCCAGTTACGGAAATCCCATGACAAAAATTATTTCAGCGTTTCGAAAGTAGCCTGGAAACCAAATTCCTTACAGCCTAATTTTATAGTCAAGATGAAACTAAATAATTTTTATAGTTAAGTAGTCATTTTCATGTTTTAAATATGTATATTTGGATAGTAAAAACTGAGTTACTAATCGTAACAATCTCCATAGAAGAAAATTCTCAAGCATGTTCAGAATATACATGTGAAATTTTCGTGCGAGAATTTACATGTACGTACGTGTGAAAGCAAAATTCTTAAACTATAGCTCGAGAAATTTGCTTTCAATCTCTCTTTTACTAGAATGAGGAAATAAATGCACTGTTACTCGCATTTCCTCATTCTACTGTGTGTAACTACGAGTATAATAATCCCGAAATTACGAAACAACTTCTAATTATTATAACGTTTTACCGGTTTTGTATACACGTGTTCAAAATAAACAGGTGTTTATTCCGTGATAATTTTAAAAGATTAAGATCGCAAGCAATACAAAATCAGGTTTCTTACGAGGTTATAAGTTAACATGTATCAGCAAAGCAACAGAAGCGGCGTATTAGCTAATATAAAGGTCAAAGTTTTACTTTTTAAATATTTTTTTCCAGAATTTGCGACAGCTATCTAGAAACAAAGCGTTGGTTTAAAAAATTCAGCATGTTTTTCATCTAGAAAAATTTTTATCAAAAGGATTTTCACTTCAAAGACAAAAAACACCTGTAATGAGAGTTTAATGCACTAGATTTTAACTTTACCCAATTGTTTTGTACACACATATTGAATTTTTTAATGAATTTAATCCTAAACAATTTAATTCTATTTTTATAAAAATTATTTCGTAATTACATACTATCATTCCCCAATGAGGTCTCCTTTAAAATTATATTTTCTATAACATGTTCTTATAGATACACACTTGATTACCACTGAGATTCACCACCATAATTTATTAATACTGAGATGGGATATGTGAGTCCCCCAAAGTGGTCCAATTTAGAATTATATTTTCTAAAGCAGGTTCCTACACACTATTACGTAATTTATTACGACCCTTTTGAAATCCCGCATTGTTAGCACATGTGTAATACGTTGTTAATTGACAATTTTCTCTAGATTTCCTCTATGCTTACCCTTATTTACGCCGTTGGCAATAACCCTAAACACTCTCTTGCTCTTCAAAAGAAAGACAATTAAGCATTTAAGTAACCCAAACCAGAAGGATAATAGTTGCTACTAGACGTCTACCAACATGGAGTGCCATCAGAATAGTTGCTTTAGTAAGTTCTTATAAACTTGCTGAAGCACATTGCTTCAGCAAGTTTATAGGTGAATTATTATGAACTAATGTACGTACTTCATTGCTTCAGTTTATGAAGCTGGAGCTTATAGGCAAAAGGTTGGAATACGTGCCCAGCGTGCAGACTACTACACCACGAAGGCACGCTAAGAAAGCAGAAGAAATACCTTATAATATTATTTTGTCTGTACTTTCACTCCTACTTTTGTCGACTCCTTTTAGCACGCGAATTTAGTTCATACGTTTATGTGAAACTTTTTGAGTCGAGAAAGAAACTTTGACAACTATTGCTGACCCTCACCCTATTACTTCTCCGTGTGACAGAAATACTCAAATCCATGTCTCTAATTTTGCCCTGCTCTAAAGAATAGAATATGATAACTCGCCAAAGACATCATATGTGAAGAATTTTTTAATTACAATTGATACGGATTAGCATAATTTCATAAGATTTCGCAAGAAAGAGCAACACACACAATTTATTACAATATACACTAGTAATTTCAAACTGGCAGAACACAAGTCATTTTATTCAGCCCACGAATACAGTATATTTATATATTGGTTGTAAATATAATGCCAAAAGTGTACAAATAGTTAAACTCATTGAAATAATAACTGAAGCAGAGAACTTCGGACGAGCTCTGAATCGCCCAGTTTATTGAATCATTTGAAGGAACTGAAACTGAGGACAGAGAAATTACTCAGTGTAACAAGGTGAAGCAATTATGCCGAGGAACTATACTGAAACGGGTTTCTGCTTTAACAAATGAAATTAAAAATTTTCTTGACACAAAAAGAAATAAAACAATCGACGAGTATATAATGAATGGATCTGTTATCCAAATTTAGATATCAGATTTTCACTTACTCCCTTAAATTATTCTCAGTAAAGAGCCGCAGGGGAAGAATAAACTTATCATTGACATTCATGCTTTTATTAAACCTTTTCAAATTATATTGCAAGTGTAAGAGAACATAACCAGAATAAAAATAATTCGTACATGTCCTACATCTTAAATCCTGCCCTATTATTTCAAATGAAAAATCTAAAAATTTTGTCAGTATTTAAGACAAGAATTTGAAGGAGGGTATATTGGTTTTATTGATTTCTTTTCCAATTTTATATTATTTTTATTACCATTAAAACGAACGAACTTGAATAATGCACTAGAAAGTCTACAAATGACGGTAATTGGCTTAACGTGATACAAATTTCATTCAAGAATTTGAAGATACAGATTTTATGAAATTTTATTCGTATTTTTGAAAAGATAAATACCGTCAGATAAGAATAATCGCGTTGTTTGGGAATAAAATTTATAAATGAACAATATTTTTTCACAGTTGAAAACTAATAAGTCTGAGAACAGAATCCTATTGCCCAATGAGTATCTACGATCCATAACGGAAATTGTTTCTAGTAATTTGTCTCCCAAAGCTACAAACTTTATCAGAATCTAAATATCCTCAACCATCAAATGGAAGTAAGAAATAAAGAATTCATAATTGTTTACATGTTAAATACATTAGTGTACAAAATTTAAAAAATTGCAAATTATGTCTATTTTTATGAAAAGTATTGAAGCAAAGGTACTGCCGCCAAAGAATTATGCAAATATTCAGGGTCGAATATGTAACATACGCATATCTATCTGCGAAGGTGTGATTTTGGAGGGGATTTAAGCACCCGAGGGGTTTCGTCAATTTGTGCGCTTGTACTCTTTCACGACATTTTCCGTGTTTCTCGCAAGAGTTGAGTCAATTTTATAAATTATCAGGCATATAATGAGGAGCCAGGAACGTACAACAAGATGGAGAATTATCGGTACATAGAAGGCAGGCCAATGGCAAGCGCAGTTGGCTGTAAAGCCCAGTGTAACGCCCAGTATCGTCTGCAGTTTGTGGAAACAGTTTCAGGACACTGGATCCATAACAGGAAGACACGGACAAGGTTAACCAAGATTTACAACGGCGATTGGATATCTTATTTGGCACTTCCTGAGTGGCGACAAAGTATTGCTATAGCTTTTAGAGAGATTTAGACTGAACCTTGGATATCTGCATACTTGTGTCTGGAGAGAGCATGGAATATGATGCCATCCCTCCCTCAGCGGGAAAAAGGATCATTACGGTGGTGGTGTAATGGTTTGGGTAGGCATTGTGTTGGATGGCCACATACTTCTACTTGGGTTTGACAAAGGCTCGTTCACTATTTTGAGGTGCAGAGAGGACATCTTAGAAACCTATGTTCGACTTTTCAGGAGCACAGTTTGTGCTGGATTAATGGACGACAACGCTCGTCCATATAGTTCTCAGATGTTGATAATTACTTGAAAAGCGAGAGTATTTTAGAAAAAAGAGACTAAGAGAGCGGAGTTCTCTTTGTTTCCCAATTCCAAACATGCTGTCCACAAAACCATCTGTCCTCGATTAGCTATAATTATTTCTCCAAAACTAACAATTTTCATTCAGACTCTACTGTAGAGACTATTCGGAATTCTGGAATGGGATCTTGAAAAATCAGCTACTCTGTCTAGGAGATGCGAACTACGTGAGTTCAATACGCTGGCCATTTTTACCTCAAAAGCACACACAGGAAAATACGTTATCGTTACACACTTTATTCTAAGTAATATGCGTGCTGGATTTAAATGTAACTAGAATTTATTTCAAGCTAAGTTAAAGCTTACCTAATGTTAAAAGCTGTGGATAATGCGCCTTTACCTGCTACAGATAATTTAACTTTACCACACAACTAGTTTTAGTATTTATAACTGTTTCGAATTCAAACAAACTGGGGAGCTGAATTGGGGGGTTTTCGTAGTTTTCCCTTTGTGTAACGAGAATATGAGCCAGTTTACCTCAAAAGGTTTTCCATGATGGCCTCTCTCGTCTTAGGCACATGACCCTCATATACCTCACGATATTCCAATAACAATAAATCTAAACATCGCTTTAAATTTCATTTCATTACATAGATATTATAACAAATATGTAGAGGTTAATAAATCTATTCCGAAAATGAGTTGTAGCCAGGTATAACTAAGTAATTGAGAAATGAATTATTTGTTTAATATTTAAAAATTTATTGTCATTATTAAAGCACTTTGAAATTATTTTTGCAGACAATAAACTATTTTATCACTGGAACTCCATTCATCAAGATGAAATATACACGTTTCTTTTTTTGAGTACTAGACATATAATGATATTGATATAAATTGTTTCTTTTTGGAATAATTCTCATTTTAATATAGAGTTCTATAAGATTAATAAGTAAAAATGATAAATTAAAACCCAACATTTCAGCAAAGTTAGAAACACTTAACCGTGAACTGAAAGCATCTAATTTCATACACTTAAGTCCTTAAACTCGTCTTCTTGTCTGTTCCAATTACCTGTTACAGGTTTCGCATTAGCTAACACTGACTTGTGAGCTTTCTGAAGAGAAACATTGGCAAAGTCGATCGCGTATTAAGTAAAGAGATTGTTTACTAAACAAATTTTGATATAAAAATAGGTCGAAGGGATCGAGATCTTTGAGGGTGATACACTGTATATACAGGTATATACAATGTTATACGGTAAAATTCTTCTAAATCAGTATGCTATTTTCTCGCTAAATGATAACTCGGAATGGCCAAAATAAGCTGGTCTATTAATTTTATGGAATGTTTAATGTACCTAGAAGTGTCATTTAAATAACATTTTTATAGCAGTATACAATCTTGTAGACATTTCTGCTAAGAAAACACAGGAATGTAATGAATGTATTCTGTTAATGTGACCCTGTAAGTCTAAGAGTCATTACAGTCTAGTCCACATAGTCATTGACAAATATGAATTATCTATTTTTACAAGCATGCAGTCTATAAATACAGAATAATTAAATGTGAATGCATGTTTAAATGTAAGTAATTAAACTATATTGTGAAAAAAACGATGCTGCTAATTGTTTAAAGATCCCTTGGCTGAATCTAAGGTTAATTGGAATAAACTTTTAAATTTGTCAGGAAATTTTGTCTTAAATTACAGAAAAGTTACGCATTTAAGCATTTAACCACCTGTTGCAGCAAAATTATTTATAATAATAGTTAATAAAAACTGATTTATATCTTTGGGAAGGGATGATAATCATAATAAATAGTTATTACGAATGATTCCTCTAGAGTCCTATAATTTCGAAGTTACGGATTGCACATGTTCTTCATACCCACATAAGGAAAAAAAATTGTATTAAATTTTTTAATTCGCGTCTGCGAAATTTCTGAAATTCGTCTCGTAGCAAATATGAGTTTCATTTTTCAAAATCGCAAGTATACAGCAGAAAGCATTTTATATTTTATAATATGCAAAGTGTATATCCATAGCCAATATGCAGTATGCGCTTCAAAGGAATACAAGAACCATCAAACCACTAGAGCAGGGATGTCAAACTCATAGGTACACTTGGGCCAAACAAACAAGGTTTAACTTTAGGCGGGCTGCAAAAAAAAAAAAAATCAATATTCATAGAAACGTAGATTTATTTCCAATAATACAATAATAAACAGATATATATATATTTATATAGAAAAGAACAAGAAAAATTTAATGTTTACGTCCTGATACTTGACATCTCTTCTCTGCTATTACCTTTCCTATTTCGGGAGACATTTTGTTTGCAGTAATAACTTTCAACGCTGACCCAAGGTGAGCATCATTAATACGGTTTCTAATAGGAGATCTATTACCTTTCATGACTGAAAATAACTGCTCGCATCGATAAGTGCTACCAAACATGGAAATAATTTCATACGCGAATTTTCGAATATTTTCAAACCTGGCTGATAAATATTTGTAAAATTCAGGCACGCCCACTTCAATGAATTTTGCTTTCAAATTTGAGTTGCATTGAATCTCGATCACCTCCATTTGCATATGGCTAGGTACTGAGTCAATACTTATTGAGAAAATCGAAGAAAACAAAAACAAAACAAAAAAAAAAAAAATTGTCTTCGAGCGAACTAAAATCATTAAACCTCGTTTCAAATTCAGTTGTTAAATTTGCAATTTTTTTTGCGTATTTTTGATACGAACAACTATCATCTAAACTTGATTTGTTCATGCTGCACGTCGGGAAGTGCGTCAAATCTTCATTTTTAAGTTGTTTTCCCCAAAGAACTAGTTGACATTTGAATGCTTTAATTATGTCAAACATGTTCGCAATGATATGATCTTTTCCTTGTAACGATAAATTTAAATCGGTTGTTAAGTGTTTGGTTATATCAACCAAGAAAGATAAATCTTGTATCCATATTGGATCGTAAAACAAACTTACGTCTTGATTTTTCGTTTTTAAAAACTGACATATTTCTTCTTTCAAATCCCAGAATTGTTTGAGAATCTTGGAGCAAAATAACCAACGTACCTCGGTATAGTAGGACAAACCCGAATATTCACTATCTAACTCACTTAAGAAAGCAGTGAATTGACGCTGATTTAAATCTCGAGATCTTATAAAATTTATAACTTTTTTTATATATGACAAAACATTCTCCATATTTATTACTTTCGTGCATAGAACTTCTTGATGTATAATACAATGCATATGATGAATGTTTGAACCGTGAATTTCACTAAGTTTTTTTCCTAGTAATGCTACGAAGCCCTTGTTTTTCCCGGTCATTGATGGAGCTCCATCTGTAGCTAGAGAATTTAACTTTGCCAAAGGTAGATTGTATTTCTGCAGAAGTCCAAAAACACAAGTAAATATATCTTCTCCTGTGGTAGTACCAGGCATCGGTATTAGTTCCAGTAATTAATTCCTCAAAAATGTTAAAATTCTTGTCACAAGAACGAAGAAACACTGCTAATTGAGCTTTGCCACTAATGTCCGTGCTCTCGTCACAGGCAATGGAGAAACTTTCGAAACTAGATGATTTTGCTTTGATCTGATCAATTAAATTCGCGGCTAAATCAGTAACTCTTTCCGCAACTGTATTTCGAGACAATGAAATTGATTGAAAAGCCTTCACATTTCCAGGACAAACAATTTCTCCAGCTTTCATTAGGCATTCCTTGATGAAATCACCGTCAGTAAAAGGCTTCGAATGTTTAGCTATCAACTAGGACAAGACGTAGCTTGCATGTGCCGCCGCTTCACTTTCTCGCAATACTTTACTAAACGTGGACTGTTGCTTTTTCACTCCTAACTTGAGCTCTTTCAACTTTTCTTCTCTCATTAATCCTTCGTAATTGTTATATTTCGATTTGTGTTGTTCGTAATGACGCTTAATATTATATAACTTTGGTACATTAATAGTATTATTACATATCAAGCAGATTATTTTATCTTTTATTTTACAGCAAAAATATTCTAATTCCCATTTTACTTGGAATATTCTATGTTCGTCAACGATTTTTCGTTTAATTTTACTACCACTTGGTTTTGATATAGACATACTGAATACAAAGGGCTGGAATTTATTCTTTCCACAAGAGATAAATCAAAATGCTGAAATATTTCTTCAAAAATATTCTAACAATATCACAAAATGTCAAACGTTTAGCAAAAATCAATTCAAAACAGGGAAACTAATTCTATCTCACAGCGAAATCGCTACAAATCAATCACAGCATTAAGTAAACAAACAGTTCGCTAGAACTACAGCTACTACTAAGATGAGTTGTTTGTTCTCGGCTTTTATAAGCTTTATAATTAATTTCTCGAATATACTGGAAACATCTATAAATATCTGGATTTTTGTGGATGGCAACAGCAATTACGAGATATTTATTTATTAGGTATTAAATGCACGCGCTGTTCTATTTTTAACCTTCCAACGCAGCTGTCTTTTCAAAAATCGTCTGCGTTGCTAAGACAACATGAAGCAAATCTAATTACAATTCTAAATAAAAAAAATCTAAATAAATAAATAACTATGAAATCCGTAACAATATGAATTAAGTAATAATTAATAATAAAGCAAAGTGCATGCACATGCATGCACCAATATATCGTACAAAACTATGATTGGAAAACTGAGACCATGAGTTCGGCCACATTCGGCTATCGGGAGATGCGTACAAGTTCTGAGTGCACGTGTCCCCCAAAAGCCGAAGGTAGCTGAACGCAAGCTACTCACACGCATTTGTAATTTAAGTAGTGTGCGTGTCAGCTCGCTGTGAGTAATCTAACAACACTGAATAAATTATCGTTAGTTACTTAGCAGTAAAATTTCATTTTTTTCTTCGTCGATATGTTACTTTATTGTTATATTTTATTATTTGCCGATATAATTGCCGGGCTGCAAAAATATTTGTTGTGGGCCGCGTGCGGCCCGCGGGCCGCGAGTTTGACATCCTTGCACTAGAGTATCCTGCAGTAATAACAGCAGTTCAAAATAACGGAATTTTCTTTCCTGTGCAGAGGCCAAGTATTTCTAACGAAACAGTAGAGAAAGAGTTTCTTGCCTAGCTCCCCAAAATCAACAAACCGCACTAGATGCAAGCTTTGTATTCCCAGCCAAGTATTTCGAAGTTTTGCGATGACAGTTTCTAATGAAATCCGACTGCTTGCAGAAGTTTATCATGAAGAACCAGATAATTATACCAAACGATGAGAATTTTTAAATTGCATGTTGAGAAGCATTGTAGCTAATTATATAATAAGTGAACTAAAGAAGCAATATTTAATTTCTGTGGTATGGTAAACCATCACAGTGTTTAGGTATAGAGCATGGAAAATTGTTTTGACCTCATTGAACTGAAGATTAATTCACCAAAACTAAAGTCTTCTCCTCCATTTCATAGCCAACGAGGTCTGAAAATATTTTATTATTCGAGAAGACTATGATGGGTATGTCGTATCTTTATATACTGCAGCTGATATTATTCCTTTAAATTAAAAATGATTCAGGGCAAGATGAGCTGCACCTCACTGGTTGCTACCGGAATGATGTACTACTTCTAACTCAATGTAAGAAAGAGGACTTAACATTTGATGGCCACCAAGATCTCTTAATTCTTTCTCCCAATTATTTATTTTGTGTTACACTCATGTCCATAAATTAAGGATAATGCAAAATCAGGCAAAGGAAGAGTTAGAAGCAAAACAAATGTGACTTATTTGTAAAGCTTATTTATTAAACAAAAGGTAAAGAGCAAAAAAAGATGCTATATGTTTGATATTATTAAAAAAATTAGCGATTTCTTCTCCCTGGAGTAAATTACAAAAAAAAAAAAAAAAAAACTATTTACAAAAACCAATATTACATGGTTGGTATGATTGTTAATACATTGTATGTCTCCCAGACGATGCAATACAGTCCATACAACGTCTAGGCGTGCTGAGTATCAAATTATCGATCTGATCTTGGGGGAGATATTACACCACTCAAAAAGCAATGCTTTCCGAAATTTCGGTAGACATGTAGGAGGAGGTTGACGGGCTGCAACTCGTCGGCCAAGCATGTCCTACACGTGCACGTGCTATACTGGATTCAAGTCCGGGGAGAATGCTGGCCAGTCCATACGGGTGATATCCTCCGATTGAACGCATTCGCTTACGATGTTTGCACGGTGAGGACGGGCGTTGTCATCCATAAACACAAATTGTGCGCCCATGGCGCCCCGAAACAAACGTACATGTTGTTCCAGAATGACGTCCCGATAGATTTGGCTTGTCATGGTTCCAATTTGAACATGCAGGCCAGTTCTGGAACCCAGAATAATTCCATCCCAAACGAGCACTCCTGCACCACCGTAACGCTGTCGTTCATGTTGAAGGTATTCGTGGTTCATTTCTGTTTACTGTTACAACTTCGCTAAATCGAGACGAGCAGATGAATAAAACAGAATTAAAGTTCTTACCTTAATAAAGTGGAATCCAAGCCGCAGAGGTAAGGAACACGATCATTGTATTAGCAAACACAAAATAACATATTTATTAGGTATATGAAGAAAAAAATATCTAGAGATGATTACAAGCGTTGTTTACTGTCCATTGCATAACGCGAGAAGTGAGTCATACAAGGAGAGAATGTTTCTCCTTGTTTTTTGGATCAAGTCCAATCACAGTTAGCGGGGGTGAGGGGGGAGTTGCACAGCCTCATCGCTGTCGTTATGAATTGCTCCACAATCTCCCACTCAATGAGCTGTTCTTTCCAAAGTAAGCCCGATTCCTTTCAATAGAAATTCCAGCTGTTGTCTGGGCAAATGTTTCGTGAACATGTCTGCATACATCATTTTACTGTTGCAGTGTATTAATTTAACAATCCCTTGATTTTGTAGATCACATACGTAATGATATTTTACATCGATGTGTTTGGTGTAGCTGCTTCCTTTCTCTTTTCGGGAAAGATTTATGCATGATATATTGTCCTCGAGTACGATTTTAGCTTCCTGTTGAGCGAAACCTAAATCTCCCATCAGTTGTCTAATCCATTGTAGCTCCTGCAATGTTAAAGCTAGAGCGATGTATTCGGCTTCTGTCGAAGATAGGGCGACACAATTTTGTTTCTTGCTTCCCCATGATACCGTACTGTTTCCTATTTGAAATATATATCCGGATGTGGATTTTCTGTCAGAGGTATCTCCTGCCCAATCAGCGTCACTGTAAGCTTTGATGACTGGTGCACCATTGGATTTTAGATGTAATTTGTAATTAATTGTAGCTCTCAAATATCGTATGATTTTAATGATACCGTTCCAGTCCGATGTTGATGGATTTTCTACTTTTCTGCTAAGTATTCCAACAGAATTTGCTATGTCAGGTCTTGATACTGTTGCTAAATATAAAAGTGCTCCCACTGCTTCCCTATACTTCCGATTATCGGGAAAAATGTCATCCTGGTTGTTGTGATTCTTCGTAAAATTCGTAGTCATGGGTGTATAACTTAGTTTCTTTGGTGACTCTCCGTCGAATTTTTCGATCACACTATTAATCTTGTTAGCTTGATGAAGTTTAAATCTTCCGTCTTTTTCTCTTTTGATTTCAATTCCTAGATATGTAGACACTTCTCCAAGATTTCGAATGTCGAAATATTCTTTGAGAATTTGTTCAACTTCTTGAATTGATTCACACTTGTCGCTCGCGACTAATATGTCATCAACGTAAATGATTATGTAAGTTCTTGCGTTTTTCTCGATTAGTGTGAAGGAACATGGATCAGCCTTTCCTTGAACGTATCCTTGTTTGCGCAGGATTTCAGCTATCTTGTGATTCCAGTTTCTGGCTGCCTGTTTTAGTCCGTAGATACTTTTATTCAGTTTACAGACTTTATTTGCTTCTGAAGCAGAGATGTAGCCTTCCGGTTGCTTCATATATATATCTTCTTTCAGATCTCCATATAGAAAAGCTGTTTTTACATCGAAGTGATTTACGTGCATTTTCTTTTGAGCTGCTATTGCCAAAATAGTCCTTATTGTTGTATATTTTACGACTGGAGCGAACGTTTCGTCGTAGTCATGCCCAAAGTTTTGGCAATATCCTTTAGCTACTAAACGAGCTTTATATCTGATAATATTTCCTGAAGCGTCGGATTTTGTTTTAAATGTCCATTTGTTTCCAATTGCTTTCTTTCCTTTTGGAAGATCGACTAGTTCCCATGTTTTGTTCCTCTTCAGTGCTTCCATTTCTTCTTTCGTAGCTTTTAACCACAGTTCCTTTTCTTTGATAGGAAAAGTTTGAAGTTCTTCCCAGTCTTTAGGAACTTTGATTTCTTCGTTCTTAGCCATGTATGAGAATCTGTTTGGTGGGATTCTTTTAGTCGATCTGTGGGATCTTCTCGGTAATGGGGGAATTTCTTCTGTTTCAATTACTTCCTCTGTGATATCATTTGGACGTGGTTCTGTCAATTTATTTCCTTTAAAAGGCCATTCTATTTCCTCATGCTGATCATTTAATTGACAAGGCATTTCTTCTTTTTTGTTTTCATCGAATATTACGCTTCTTCTGATCACGACGTTGTTTTCATGTGGCATGTAAATTCTATATCCTTTAGTACGGTCACTATATCCAACAAGAATTCCTTTTTCTGCTCTTTCGTCTAGTTTGCTTTTTTTCTGCTCTTTCGTCTAGTTTGCTTTTTTTCTGCTCTTTCGTCTAGTTTGCTTCTTTTCTGCTTTGGAACTCGACAATAAGCTGTGCTGCCGAAAACTATGATATGGCTTAGGTTCGGCTTCTTATTATTCCATAGTTCATACGGTGTTTTTTCAACTGATCTTGATGGTAGCCTGTTTTGTAGATAGGTGGCTGTCATTACGGCTTCACCCCAAAATTCTCTTTTGAGTCCTGAACCGAGTATCAGGCATCTTGTCATTTCCATTAAGTATCGATTTTTTCTTTCTGCTCTACCGTTCTGTTGCGGTGAATATGTTACGGAGGTTTGATGTTCGATTCCCTCTTCCTTTAGATAGTCTTCAATCTCTTTGCTTGTATATTCTCCTCCATTGTATGTTCTTAAGACTTTTATTTAAAATTATACCAAAAAGTTAAATATTCTATGGAAAAGAAAAGTAAAACATAAAACAGCCACTACATTTTCTGAAATATTTTTAAATTAAAATAATTGATTATTAAACTAAATAACTATTGAGCAGAAAGTTTAGTAAATATTTTCTTGATTTCATTCTAGCAAATTCATCAATTATTTTCGAGGTATCGATATTAATTTAACAGTTCTTGCTCCATATATAATATAGTCATACTGTTTAATCTTTCTTCTGACACTGTACTTCTTAAATAGCTTTTTACTGCATTTAAAACAGAGAAAGATCTTTATCCTGATACACTGGAAACTAGAATTGTCAAAAAAAAAAAAAAATTACAAACTAACTTTTTCAGTAGGAAAAGTTGATGAGCACGAAATACTTCTGTAACAGAACTAAATTTGTCTTCATCTTCTCTTAAAAATAACAAAAAAATTATCGTACTTCATCATAAAATCCTATAACACTTGTATCATTCTTACAAATCTCTTTTAAATTTTCTATACAAACTTTTAGTTCTAAATTCCACAAACTTAAATTAAAGAATATTTTAAAATTTTCTATATTATTTCTAAATACCTTACTTCTATGAGCAAGTTCTGGTATTATATTATAAAAATATAAATAATATTAAAAAAATTAAAAATATATTATATAAAAATATAATTATATAAAAAATATATAAATATTATATTTATATAATTATAATATAATATTTATATATTTAATATTATTATTTATATATTTAATATTATTTATATATTTAATTATTTATATATTTAATATTATTATTTATATAATTATATAAAAATAATATATAATTTAATATTATTTTTATATAATTATATAAATAATTATATAAAAATAATATTAAAAAAATTAAAAATAAAATCTTCGCCCTCTGAAAGTGGTTTAGATTCTTCAATACTCTAATAAAAAATGTTTCCTTTTTTGTGACCTTCGATTCCGCTCTTCAAATGTCAAAAATGTTATAGAAGTTGTTTCTTTTTCTATGTCACAAAATTCATGACGGAATCCTGCAATAAAATTTTCCAAAGATTTTAGCAAATCAGCTCCTTTAAATCGGTTGCATTGAGTTGATTGTAGGGATTTGCTGGTGGAATTGATTCTCTGTAAAATCGTGGTTCGAATTAATATCATGAGTGTCGTTTCACAGCTGCACATTTTTTTTAATAAAGATGTGGCTTCCACTGCAGTTACTTTCTTTTCTGAAAGTTTCACTGTTTTATTTCAGATCGGATTTTATCCAAAATTAAAGTATGAGTACCAGAAAGAATTTTCTAGTATTATGAAATGAAGCTAAATTAAAATAATGTTTAAATTTGAGAACATTTACTTTCATTCAAAAAAAATTCTAATTAATCCTCATAATATGGTAATTTTTTAAAGTGTAATAAAACTGAAATGCCATCTAAATCGCGAGCATTATTATAAAAACAACATAAACGACATTATATTATTACATTATAAGTAACATTATATTATTCAAATATTATTATAAATGAGGCATTAATAAATGAGGATACCAATTTAACAAATGAGGCATAGGAACAATTTTTTCCTGTATAAACATTAACAAAGCAAACTGAAAAATCAACTGAAGAAGTTAATCTGAATACTGAAAAGAGCGAATTATTCAAAATGTTAGAGCCGTATGGCAGAGGTTCTATTTATAACAGCCATTGACAACTTTTGTGTATAGTGCTGGTAAATTTAGTTAGAAAATGAGGAAGTCTTTTGAAGCTGTATGGCCCAACCACAGCTGTCAGTAACAAATCGTCGGTCAAACAAAAGGCTTAGAAACTTTTTACAGCCTTTACTTCCGAAAAGTATATGAAACTAAACAGCACTTCTTGGGAAACGAACAAATAAGCACATCAATGTTAATCATTTTTTGTAAGGTGATCCCCTTTATGGGAGCACACAACTGCTTGGAACTACAGGTGTAGTCGTTTTCGGGATGTTTCAATACATAATTTCTAAGAACGGAAAAAAACAAGAAGGGAGAACGTGACAAAATTTAAAGTGTCACATCTTTTGCGATTTGTTACTCTTATGTAAAATGTACTAATGAATACACTATTTTATTAAGCTAATTGTAGTAAAAAAAATTTTAATTGATATTTGTTCTTTAATTAGAAAAGGTTTGTATTTCCAGATGACCGTGTACTCACAAGGCCCCTTTGAAGCTCAGGAGCCCACGGCGGCTGCCACGTTTTCCAGCCGCTTAACTCGCCTCTGTCATCGAGAAGTAATTTTATTATGCACTTTGGTTTGATTACAATACCCTTTTTCACAGTTTTTCTTCCTCTGACATGGTTCACATAGTCTCAAACAACTGAATACAGAATCTACTCTTACATTTTTGTACGTGCGATTCAGTTCGTTAATCATACGGGTTCTTCCACCATGGCTAACTGATATAAACGTCGTGCATGACGTTGAAGACGTCACCAATTCTAACATAAGAGGGGATTTCTGCTTTTACTGCAGATAGTGGTGATATGAGTTTGCCCTCTTCTCCAATATTTAGAATATCATAGCGTTTCAACCTTCCGTAATGAACTGTTTGTTTTTCCTTCACACCTTTTGCTTCTTTCCCTTTATTTATTAAAGAAGTGTATTTCTCATTTGTTAAATAAAAGCTGTTATCGTGCTTATTTTTACAAATTCAGACAAAATGCCTAAAAAGTTTTTCCGCATAACATTATTCATTTCCTTTCAGCAAAATAAAAAGTGCAAAATATGTTAAAATGGAGTCAAACTGCTTCTATTTTAGAACGTAGCCGCTTACACTCTCGAAACTATACTGCAAATGGCGCAAATAAGAAAATGCAGGAACAGAACAGTGTCGCGACGGAATTTGCGTGAGCAGGCTTATTCAAGGTCCATTTAAATCCCTCTTTCGGGCTTTTACCGGAAGGCATAGTAACTCCTAGGTGTCACCCCAAAGGCTTGGTAAAAGACCTAAATTTATTCATATTAAAGCATACTTCGGACCTTTGCCAAGCCACATTAAGCTAAGTTTTACCGGTAAAACCTAGGATTTACCAGTCTTCGGACTTTTACAGTAACATCTAGATAGTTTAGAACGTACGTAGAACGAGAACTAAAACTATCCATTGCCATTTCTCAGTAGCTATTCTGTCTAATAACAACAAATAATTTACAAGCATGTTTACATATACTTAAAAACAAAGGGCATTGTCCACGAACTAAAACTCCCGCTGTTATTCACCAAAACTTCAACTACAGCTGACCTCCAAGATGGTGCAATGGGAAACAAGAAATGTGTGATTAACGCTTACGTTTTCTGTTATCATATTCGAAATTGCGAGAAGTATACGCGGATTGTGTGTCAAAGTCGATGAAATGCCAGGCATAAACAAACCAGGTGCAATGGCAGATTTTCTAAATTGCGGCTTAGGCTTAGGTAAATTTGTTTACTTGTGGATTGAGAAATTAACTAAGTTTTGACATTCATTAGCCGACTTTGTAGAAATGAGGTTTCCTCAAACATATAAACTGCTATAAAAGATAATTCATAAATATTATATCATAACTTTTAAAGACTTTCTAAAATTAGAAAAGCTTTTTGGAGAGAATTTCTAACTTTTTATTATTTTTTCATTTTATTCTTTTTGAAGAAATTATAAAGTTAGCAATGTCATTTTAACTAAGATGATAAATGTTTCTTCAGATAATTCGCCTTATTAATTTTCTGTTATAATGTACTCAATTTCGCAAAACAAAGTTTTGGAAGTTATTTAGTTGATTTCACTTTTAATTGCGAATTGACAACGTATAACTTTGATATGATTTGACGTATAACTATTTTTAATGAATCGCGTAATGAAAATTAGTGCATGCGTTTTTATTAGCAAAGTTATTTTTTTACCGTTATCTGTATTTGCTATTGTATTTTATTTTGTGCTGTAATTGTTTTACATTGTAAACAGGGAATAGTTACAAACGTTTAAATCAGGCTTTTTAATTTATTTGGTTCAATTTCAGTGTAAATATACATGCAGATACTCAATAAGTATGTTCCTTATGAATCTGTCAATTTATATATTGATAACAGCAGGATAATTCCTATAAAGGGTGACTTAGTACTAACAAATATATGTAGTAGTACTAACAAATTAGTTTACAGTAAACTAGTAGTACTAACAAATGTATGTTTAGCACAAGAAATCTGAAACTTTTCTAAAAAAATTCATTAAATATTATTGAAAACAATAAAAGAAATGCCACTGAGAATTGAAGATTGCTTTTAATAAAGAAGAATAAATTTCAGACATTTGTATATAGAAGAGAAGCATGTCAGTTTGAAATTTAAAATTGTCAAAATTTGATCTTGGATTCATAAGCCATTGTCAATCATGTTGACTTTTTTAGCAGTTTTGTTGCAAACATTTGTTTGAAATAAACATGATTGTAACGTTTTATGATAAGTCTTTAATTCTGACCTGGATTTTCAGAGCATCAGAAAGACAAAATCAGTGTATCTAATAAATCCATTAAATAAGTAATATCAAATTCAATTTGCCTGATAGAAAAATAGCAGATGGGTCAGATTTTTTTTTTTTTTTTTTTTTTTTTTACAAAATAAAAATATTTCAAATAAATTTTTAATTTTGCTGACTAAACTTTTATCAAAACATAAATAAACATGGTAACAATAATGCAAAGGAAAAAAATTCAATTTTATTTTATATCTGTAAGTTTGGTACTTGCAAGACATTTTTCAGCTAAATGTTAAATTTCAGAATGTGAAAATTTTCAAGTAAGTTATTTAATGATTAATTAAACATGTTTTATTAATCTTTAAATAACTTTAAACCAAACAAATTATCAAAACCTTTCAAGTGGGATAAAACTTGAGAATAAATAATGACAGCCTGGTCTCTTTCTTAAATTAATTAAATTTGTGATTAGTGCATACTATATGGCAACACATAGTGCGAAACATTCATGCAAATAATTGTAAAATTTATTTTTTACTACAGCTTGACTCTTGATGGCATTTCAATTATGATAAAGTTTATCATTGGAAAAAAATTGCTATAAATTATCTTTATGTATTGTGGATGCTGATAGATCAACTGGATTCTTTTTTTTTTATTAATTTTCAACTGTAAAAAATGCTGTTTACATATAAATTTATATGTGTTCCCAGACAAAGCAGTTATTTTTAGTGCAAATATTCACAACTGAGCATATTTATTTTTTGACAGTACGAATAAAAGTTAATAAAATCTGGGTCTTCAAATCTTTGAAGAAGGTTTTTATCACAGTGTAAATTACTTAGGTCCATTTATAGATTTTCTGTTGTAATGTTCATGTCATTCATGTTCATTTTAATGGTAATGCAAATAATATAAACTCTGACTTCAAGTGACTAAAATATTGAAATATTTGCAACATTTGCAGACCACATAAAATTGCTTTGCGATTCACCTGTTCAAGACCACTGCATTAAGTCATTTACTACTCCACAATTTTAGGTATTTAGTCAGAGGTGGTTTTATTTTAACAGAATTGGTAATGAAAACATATTTTTAAGCTGCATTCTGTATTTTTATTCTTCTTTCAGAAATGTAGTTCTTTATTACAAGAATTCTTATTATCTGTAGGAAATAATGAAGATTTGAGACCTCTGATGCCAGCTGGACCACTTCTAGCTCGTATGTTAGTGCGAGAGATGCATAAAGATCTTTTAGACTTTAACAATGTGCCTCCACAGATGGATGAGGACAATCTGATTTTAGCTTCTGTTAATCCACGATCTAGTAATGATCGAATTTCTCCAATTCTTCATGTGTCTGACGCCATGGGAGATTCATTTGATGAGAAGTGTACTGATAATGAATTGGACAACTGTGAGAAATTTGATGATGTAAAAACTGAAGAAAGTGCTTCTGCATGTGAACAAGTGCCTTCAAACGAAAGTATATACTACTTTTTACCTATTAATTATAGTAAAAGAAATCCTTGGCGTCGAATTATTGGTCTTCACACGTCAGGCCAGGTATGTCACTTCTTGTACTTCAGTGCAGTAAATATTTTTTTAATTTATGAATATACAATGCCCACCCTTTTTTTTTTTTTTTTTTTTTTTTAAGAGAGAGATGTATAGAGAGAGCAAAACTGATTAATCTTTCATAAGTTTTGTTCTGTGGAAAAATATATATTATATTTTTGTTTATTTGAAGTTACTAAAGCTTTTTAAAATTGCTTGCAAATATTCTTTTATGAACAGTTTAAGTTAGAGAGAGTGTAGTTTCAGTATTTTGAAATAAATAATCAAATGGTTTTAAATACCCAGAATGGTATATTTTTGAATTCAGTGCAGTGACTTAGAGCTTTGCTTTTATGCATTGTTGACTTAAGTTACCTCAGTAGAAACATAATCAAATCTGCAATTGCATCTGCGAACATTATCGCAGTGTTTACAGAATTACTTTTCCAGTATCTCATTGCATTTTGGTAAATTTTTTTATTTCATCTTAAGCTATAAATGTCAAAATAATTTTTTCAATTTTTAACAATATTTTAAAATATTTTAAGTGCAAACATAAAATTTACACTGATATGTAAAATCCTGCTTGTGTTTGTCATTGATTTCATTTAAAATGCTGAGTGCATTTCAAGAAGGAACGGTTTCTCTCACCAGGAGCAAATTAATCTATGAAAAAATTTTGCTATTTTAAAAGCTGGTTGCTGTGTTTTATACTTTTTATAATTGTGTAGCATTTGCAGGGACCGACTTAGCCTAAATGGGGCCCAGGGCAAAAAAGTTTTTGGGGCCCCTTCTGCTTTACTACTTCAGTAATGAGAAGAGAATTTTTTTGAGATTTAAATTTTTATAATAGTAAATTTTCTATTCGATTTGGAAGCCCGGGACAATTGCCCAGTATGCCCCTGCCTTAGTCAGCATTTGAGCATTTGCAACGTATCCCAGGTACTACATTTTTTAAAAATCTTAAATGAAGCTTGCCATTTGTTGTGTGTATTATAAAATTACAG
The DNA here is from genome assembly GCF_044657685.1 of Stegodyphus dumicola. Taxonomy (NCBI): domain Eukaryota; kingdom Metazoa; phylum Arthropoda; class Arachnida; order Araneae; family Eresidae; genus Stegodyphus; species Stegodyphus dumicola. Next base: position 47,836,613 of record NC_140776.1, read on the forward strand.
AATATTGGCAGCTTTGTCCAGGATTAAAATGAGTGGTGAGATACTCTAGATGAGTAAGATGTTACAGAAATTTTGTAATATGAATTTAATCTAATTTCTTGTACAAAATCTTCTAGAAGAGAACTTTTTAAGACCACAGCTACTTACAGCATTGTTACAATTTATAAGCTGACCTTACTTTCTAAGTAAAAGCATTACTTTGGTATAATTGATACAATATATAGTTGTTTGTTTGCCTTCTCTCGTGATATTTAAAAGCAAAATAAAGTGTTCATTTTTCCTTACATAAAAAGGAAATAAAATATTTCCTTGTGCAATATTTAAAAAGGAAGTAATAGCACAGTGTTTAAATAGGGGAGAAAAACAAACAAACAAAAAAAAAAGGGCTAAAGTGCAGAATCGCCCACTTATTTGATTGGCGTTTGTTTAGCGTTTCATGCAAGAGCAAGAAGAATTGGATTTTTGTCATTTTCTTTGACTTTTTAAGTGAAAATAGGTCAATGTGTACATGTATAAAGTTGAGGGACACAATGCTATTTTTGTGCAATTTTGGTATTTTTTTTTAAGTGAAAATAGGTCTATGTGTACATGGATACTGAGTATGTGCAATTTTTAAAAACGCGCCAAGCAGTGGGCAATTCTTCACTTCCCCAAAAAGACATCGTGCTCTTTTATAAGGGGAAGTATTTTTTACTTGTATTTGCAGTAGAGTGGAACTATTGACATTAAATGGTACAAGTTTGAAATTATTATTTCCCTTATATTTATTTGCCATTTAAAAGTAAAATTACTGCATGTAGTTAATAAATTACATTTTAAAAAAGTTCTTATAAAATTTTGAGTAGTTTTTGTACATAGAAAGTAATTTAGTTTTATATTTCTTGCATTTGTCACTTGCTGATGATGAGATCTAAACTGATATTTACTCAGTCCCATTTGATGTGTATTGTAAAGAATCTTTTGAAATGTGATTGTCTAACTATTTCATATTCATTGAGTTATAGATTAAAATTAAATGAAGAGGATCTTTATTCTTTTATTTTGAATTCAAGAATAGAATAAAGTACTTCCATTCCAAAATAAATTCTCATGTGAAATTTGGTTTTACATTAGTGTATGGTACGTTACTAAGTTTATTCAGCCCGCAATCTGGCCCCACCAGCGGCCGAATGGAGAAGACGCTGAACACTGGTAGTTCGGTCCAAGGTTCGAATCCCGCAAACAGGCTGGCTGCTTGGGCATTTTCGGGGTTTTCCCCATGTGTAACGTATATACGAGCCAGTTTCCCTTAGAAAGTCCTCCATGAAGGCATTCCCCTTTAGGCAGATAGCCCTCATGTGCTTTGCCATAATTGAATAATCCATTCAATCCATCCAGCAATTCGTACATTAATTATTAATCTTATTTTAAACGTGTTTATAGAACTTTGGAAAATTAAAGCTTTCCCTCTTTCCCTACTCAGGATGAAAATTATAAAAGAAAATTAGTTAAAGAATATAAAAATATGGAATTAAATATTAATGCACTTTAGTTCAGAATCATATTGTAAGTATTTGAGTAACTTGATCATGCATTATAAAGGGAATATAAGTCAGTTTGGAGTTCATTTGAAATGGTATCCCTGTGTAGCTGGAGAATCATCCGGAAACTCTAGGTTTTGGGCATGAGAACCTCCCAGGTTTTCATGTTTTGGAATTGGGAGCTATGATATATATATAAATACAAAACATTTTTTTTAAATAAAAAATGTAATTATTCCAACAATTTTCATGTAATATGCCGCATTAATATAGACTTACATAAGTATCGATATGTGCATATATAATATATAATAGCATTTAGAGTTTTTAAATAATTTCTTGTAGTATATAAAAGCAATTATTTTAATTCTAAATGCTAATACTGCTCTTCATTATTTTATGATATTAAAGCAATACTGTGACAACTTTCATAATCCAAAATGGCATAAATAAGGGAGCACTTTAGCATTTATTGATATTGATATAGGAGGAAATTTTGGTACTTTTCTGTATTCAGGCTTAGGTTCAAATACTGCCAAATGATGACAATTCAGTGAAAAATATAAAACATAATTTCAGTCGGAAATTTCAGTAGTCAATTCAGTCTAAATTCAGTCGGAAATTTTCAATTTCAGTCGAATTTCAGTAGGAGTCAGTGCGGAAAAATTCAAAGAGCATAATTCCTCATTCTTGCAGAAATTATGTTAAAAATGTTTTATTATTTGGTAAGTCCCAAATATTCAGTGAAATTAACTTTACAGAGCATAACTTTGGTAAAGCAAAATGGCAATTCAGTGAAATTAACTTTGCAGATTGTGCAAAATGGTGCCTTCATATGAAGCACATGGTGAGTTTAGCTTAACATTTGTGGCAAGTCCGGTTCCGATAGCGAAAACATTCTGAAATTTTTAACGTGTAGGTGTTTCAGAATAGAGGATTTTTATGGGTGGAGCTACCTGCTGGATAACTTTATCTGCATCTTTTCTGTTTACGTACTGAATATCAAAATTTCCCATATGCCATTGATATGAAAGGCTTAAAATGAGTATGATACCAGACATACCAGACAGAGTATTGTTCTCAGAGGTCCCGTTTTTAATGAAAGCATTTACTATTCCAAAATATTTTCAGAATTTCGGTTTGTCCTGGTTTTTCTTTCTTAAAAGAAAATATGTGATATAGAATAGCAAACAAAAGAGATAATTCATTCTTGATTTTTAAGTAGAAAAACTGTTTTCTTTCCAAATTTTGTCCTTGTTGAAAGAAATTTTCTCCATGTGAATCATTTTTCTCCATCCTTCTATGAGATTGTTGATTTTCTTGTACACAGGGGTGGTTTAGTACTTCTCAAGACATTGGTATTTATTGATCAGTTTGATAATTCTTCCCAGACAGGAATTTTAATGCAAACTCTTGTTTTCCTAAAATGTCTCTGTAAATTGAATATTCTAATAGATGCACATGTGGCTTTTTCTTTTGCATGCATTAAAGGCAGTCCTTAATAGGCATATGCATTGATTTCAGATACCTCCACATATGCATTGATTTCAGATAGGGTCTTTGAAATTTAGATCTGATAATGCCTCACATAGCATGAAAATATCTCCAAAATATTCTAGGATTTCATAGTGTTCAAATCATATGCTGGAGTATACATGAAATATTCTGTTTTCATATGCCAGGATTATTCCCAGCAATATTTAAGAGGTATTCTTTTATGTGTTCTGAGAATATCTTAGAAATTTAAGCTATAAATAGAAAATAAATGTATTACCTTCTCAGTACCTAACATTTGTACCTAAACTTTATCTCGTATATAAAAAATTGTCACAAGCCACACTTTTTTTTAAGGCTTCATACATAGATTTATTCCAGGAAATAATTCTCAGCTTTTTAAATGTTTTATTTGTAAATATTAAGTTTTCTGTTATTTTCTGAAACATTAATGATTTATTCTCATAAACATATTTTATAATTTAAAAAAATAAAGTAGAATGTTCCAGTAAATAAATGGTTATTTTGGAAAATGCTTATAAATTGGAAGCAAAGAAAACTTAAATAATTTGCTTGATTCATTGTTGAAAATTTATAATTCAAAAGAGATTTAAGGTTTTTTTTTTTTTTTTTTTTTTTTTTTTTTTTTTGCAGGTAAATTCTGCATATGTATTTTATGTGTTATGGCAGTTTTATTCCTTCATTTGATCTCTTTTTATTTATTACGGTAAAATGTGCTCTAGCGGTTAATTATTTTATTTTTTATTAGAATTTCAGTGAGTATGCTTTAATAGCTAGCAAATTATTTTTGTCGTACTTAGATTAGAATAAAGGTAAATTTCTTCAACCCATCATTTTTTAATAAAGCATATTTTTGCTTTGATTGAAAATTTATAGAAACTTATTTTCAGGAACTTCAAAGTGCTACTTACCCAGCTCGAACTAGTGTTAAGAAGCTGAGATTTGCCCAAGCAAAGAAGCCATTGAATTATTTATATTCCTATTTTTCTGTTCATTTGTTAGATTGTGATGATGAAAGCAGTATTACAGTAGGAGTTTGTAGAAAGGTAAGCATTAAAAATGATACATAAAATGTAAATGTTTTTATTTTGTTAAAGCATAGCTAATATAGTTAGATTTTTATGCATACTGTCCCACTTTTTTTTAATTAGGTACACATGTATAGATAGTTATTTGTATTTAACATGTCTGTATTTAGATGGGCAATTTCGAAACTATGTTTAAAAAACTTGCGAAGAATATATTCTCATCAAGACTAGATTGTGTTAGATTGCTTTTGTAGAAAGCTTTGCAGCATAGTTTGCCTACATAAACGGTTAATTTCATTTAACGCATGCTGCACTGAATTCAGGTTAGAGGAATGATACATTTAAAACATTAAGATGTCATTTTTCTATGGATTATTTGATAAAAATTCCAGTGTTTACAAATATGTATTTGTCTTTCTGAAAGCTATGTCTAAGTATAAACTGAAGTTGTAATTAGTAACTTGAAGCAAATTCTAAACAGAAATATACATGGTTGAACATTTAACACATACTTCATTCCATAGATGTTACACTGGAAACACTGATGTCCCTGAAATGTTGAAAAAAATATTGGTATTGTATTCTGCAAAATATGCAAGGTGTTTATATTCATGGGATTTTAATATCCATTTACCAAAAAAATTTATTTCATCAGCACAAGCACTTTCAAGAAAAGCGTCATGTAATATATTCTGTTTCATGTAGAATTTTTGTTCATTGATGTAATATTTTGATGTGATTAGCTTATTTGTGCATTGTTTACTTCATTTTGCAAAAGTTTCAATTCCTGTTTTCATTTTTTTTTTAAATGCATTATGTTCTGAACTAGAAGTGTTATGCACAAAAGTGAAAACCTTATACAAAATATTGCCTAAAAGTGAATATTAACTTTTTAAGAGTAGTAATGAATCGTTTATATGATGTATCTAATATGACAAGATACTAAAATGCTTTTTATTAACATTTAAAATTTCCTCTTTTATAAGATATATAGATTTTTCTTGAATACCATCATTTCATATTCCCAGATACTGTTTAAGTATTCTGGGAACATGGAATGATAAAATTTAAATATAATGTGATTATATCAGTATTTAAAAAAAGGTTGTATGGAACTATGAATAGAAATTTTTAAACAGCCGTAACAAAACCAGTATTACCTGAAAGAGTATACCATATTATATAATATGGATATTTTTCAGGATTACCCAAGTAAAGTTGCTCCTGGGAAAACAGCTGGTTCAATAGGCTATTTTTCAGGTACTGATTTTTAAATGCTTCTGTGTTAATATTAAGTTAGGTTTAAATTGTACTAATTGTGTTTATAAATTTGTTAAAATTTCAAGTTTATAATGCTTTAAAATATGTATTTTAAGACTTTTAATTCATTTTCTCTTTAGATACAGGCAGCGTGTTTTATCGTGATGCTGTACATTTAGATGGACCTGTTTTCTCTAAAGGTAATTTTTAAAATTATGTTTCAAAATATATGTTCTTCAAAAATTCTACATCTTTTAAGATTAATAGTGTACATAGATTGGGGTGATTCAAAAGTAACAGAAAAAATATAATTTAATTAATCAGAAAGTATAAGAAGTAGTAAAATGTGGCTTTCACAAATATGCCCGGAAAGGCATGAGTTTTTTTTTTTTAATAAAAGAAAATTTTGTTTCCAGAACAGTTATATTTTATTGCCAAAATAGTTGTACAACATTGATGCAGGAATGAGTACCTGCATATTTACAGATACTGTCTAGTACATGCTGTGATCAAAACTTAGCAATAAATGTGTCTTCATTCAGTCTTTTCATCATGAAGAGACAGATAACAAGTATCATCTCCCATAGGTATTTGTTGGGCTATACTAACTGTTAAGTTGCCTTTCCACTTTTAAGGGAGATGATCTGAGGTCTCTCATCCCTTTTTACCTGCCACAAACCTCTCAAGAAGTCTTTCAGCTTGCTGTGTATTTTGAGTGCCCCTTGCTGCGCAGACACTACACACTTGCAAATATCCTTGTTTTCGCTGGGATTTAAACCTAGATCTATTTGTATGGGAATCTCTGTCACTAATGATTGTATCTGGGTATCATCACGAATTGACATCAAGGTCTTTGGACCTTATAGCTTGTGATCGTTGATTGGAGTCTACATTAGCTAACAGGTGTACAGAGATCAGCAGACATTGACAACACTGATTATTCACCATCATGCGACACGAATAACAGCTGAACCCTCTCTGATGATAGGCAGAGTGTCATGTCACATGAAAAGAGAAAAAGAGGTTGACAAATATTCATCAAGATCATTGTTCTAATTAGATTTTAAGGCAAGCTAAGTAAATCCAGTACAGTTAAAAGTAGTTAATCCGGACTCGTCGGGACTTCGGCGATTCCGGATTATCGATTTTTCCGGATTATAGATCATCAGTTTAAATCTCGTAAGATGGCATGCAGAAATACTAAAATTAAAAATATGAAACCATAATTTATGAAATAAAGAACAATTATGATCTAAAGGGTATCAAAATTTACAAAAAAAAAAAAAAAAAGCTTAATATTTATTTGTTTACTTTATTAAACATTTCTTTCAATGTAAGTTGTTTAAGTTGCTTCGTTTTATGTGATAATACTTTCTCTTTAATTCTATAAACAGAAATAATTTCTTGTTCAGTTACAAAGTTCCGCTGTTCAAGTCCCGTAATTGCTGTGCCGAAAATACCGACTAACTTGTCAATCGAAATTTTTTCGTTTTCACTAACTTCTCTGTCACCTTCTTCATGTCTTTATCCATTTTTTTCAGCAATCCACTTTTTGTTTGATGGACATTTAAACATACTTTCGTTTTGTAGATCCTTTGGGAGCTCCAGCATCGGAAATTCTATTTGACATAATCGAAAATTCAAGTTTACTTTTATAAAATTGCTCTTACAATCTGCTAAAATAATAAGCTGGATCCAATTCGAAGATTAAGGAACGCAATCATCAACATTAACTGAAATAGATAATTTTAGCTAATACCGTCCGTTATACATAAAACGCGCACGCGAAAACGTATTCTGCGCTTGCGCACACGCATATGCGCAGTGGTAAAGATATTACGCGCACTGGTAAACGCCTATGCGCATGTGCAGAAAGTTTTTAGCTTTGAGGTCCGTATTATGGGTGTCCGAATTAACGACTTTTGACTGTATTTTACTATAGTGTAGATGGAAAAATTAATTGTACATTTTTACCTATTTGTTTTCAGTTCTGTCATAGCCAGTAGAGTGGATGCAGGCTTAAATTGAAATTACTGAACTAAATGTAACTGTTGTAATCAATATCAATAGTTATGTAATTTATATACACTTAAGTGACAAAAGTCATGGGATACCTCCTAATATTTTGTCGGTCCTCCTTTTGCCTGGCGAAGTGCAGCAACTCGACCTGGCATGGACTCAACAAGTCGTTGGAAGTCCCCTGCAGGAATATTGAGCCATGCTGCCTCTATAGACGTCCATAATTGTGAAAGTGTTGACAGTGCAGTGTTTTGGGCACGAACTGACCTCTCGATGATGTCTCATGAATGTTCGATGGGATTCATGTCGGGCGATCTAGGTGGCCAGATCATTCGCTGGAATTGTCCAGAATGTTCTTCTAACCAATCGTGAACGATTGTGGCCCAGTGACATGGCGCATTGTCATCCATAAAAATCCCATCATTGTTTGAGTACGTGAAGTCCATGAATGGCTGTAAGTGATCTCCAAGTAGCTGAAGGTATCCATTTCCAGTCAATGATCGGTTCAGTTGCACCAGAGGACTGAGTTCATGCCATGTAAAAACAGCCCAGACCATTATGGAACCACCACCAGCTTGAACAGTGCCTTGTTGACAACTTGGGTCCATGGCTTCGTGGGGTCTGCGCCACACTCGAACCCTACCATCAGCTCTTACCAACTGAAATCGTGCCTCATCTGACCAAGCCACGGTTTTCCATTCGTTTAGGGACCAACCGATATGCCCACGAGAGTTGCTGCAGGCGATGTCGTGCTGTCAGTAAAGGCACCCGAGTCGGTCTTCTGCTGGCATAGCCCAAGGAAGACAAATTTGGCTGCACTGTCCTATCAGACACGTCCCACATTGATTTCTGCGGTTATTTGACGCAGTGTTGTTTAAACTGAACACTGACAACTCTATGCAGACGTCGCTGGTCTCGGTCGTTAAGTGCAGGTGGTCGGCCACTGCACTGTCCATGGTGGGGTGTTATGCCTGAAATTAGATACTCTCGGCACACTCTTGACACTGTGGATCTCGGAATGTTGAATTCCCTAACGATATCCGAAATGGAATGACCCATGCGTCTAGCTCCAACTACCATTCCGCATTCAAAGTCTGTTAATTCTCGTCGTGCGGCCATAAACATGTCAAAGCCTCTTCACATGAATAACTTGAACACAAATGAAAGCCCTGCCAAAGCACTTCGCATATATACATTTTCTACGAGATACTACTGCCATCTGTATATTTGCATATTGCTATCCCATAACTTTTGTCACTTCAGTGTACATGGTAATTGCCTGCATGTTTATTTAATATTTAAAAGATGTAACTTTTCCTCTGAAATTGTATTTATTAGAATGCCCATTTACTAGACCCTACTAAATTTTAGATAAAAAAACATTACTAAAAAATGGGGGGAAGGCATTTCTTGTAATTAGGCATTTTAATAAATGAAGATAAGCAGATGTGTACATCACATGACTTCCCTTGTACAGAATATTAAATTATATGCATTTTTTCTTGCATTTCATTTAAACTTTATTAGAATTAATTAAATCTACTTCATTGATAGCACATTAAACCACAATAGAATAAATGTAATGTTAAAAATTCACTATATTTGTTTACCATAGCGACACTCTGGCGCTAAGTTCACATAACAGCATTACATTTCGTTTATATTGTAACTTGGAATGCACAAAATTTATATAATTTGAAGAATTATCTAATCATTACCACATGTTATATTCAAATACTATAATAACAAATCTAAAACAATGTATAAAAGAAATTAAGCAAACAAAAAGTTTTTCACAGACGATTCAGTATTTCTCATTCAATTAATTCAGTTCTCATTTTTTCGACAAGGCAAAAATACATAAAAACTCAGACTATCTATATTAAAATTTACGAAATAAATCTTAAACACTTATTTTCTCGAATAAATTCCTGAATGGATTAAGCATGATATAATTCGCAATAATAAAAGAAGGCGTTATCTTTGTAGTTGCAAAGCATAGTTTCTCTAGATTGGCAACAAAGCCACTATTCTGCCAAGTTTAAAATGTAAACAAACATGTCAGCAATGACAGAATTAATTAAGCTTAGCCGCACGTAAACAACTTTTAAATTGTTGATAACTCTATAAATATCGCATGCAGATTTACTAAAGACATAAAGAGTTTAACTGAAGATAAGAACAACAAAATTTAGTCATTTTTAAAGCAACAAATGAACAATTTACAAACATATAAGAGTAAATAAATTGAGATCACTGAGCCGGGTAACAGATATATATATATATATATTTATGTACTTTTGATGTGGCCGATTGCAACCAAAATACGAGGTGCACATCTACATGTTATAGCAGTCCTGTATACAAAATTTTAACGTTCTGAGGTTACTCATTTTTGAGTTACGCGAGATACATATGTACAGACACCACGAAAAATTCTCTTCTGAATTTTAAATCAGTTTTATATTTTTTTTTTTGGGGGGGGGGAGAGTCTTTTATTCTGTCCTTACTTACAGATGTCACACAAAAACATCATTAAATTGCATTCAATAGCAGTCAAAATGGATATTTTCGTTGAAATACGATGCCTGAAACTTTTTGCGATTACAACACTTCCTTTTTACTTCGTACAAGGAAGTAAAAACAGTTTAAAAGTCTTTGTCTTATAAATGAAAAAAAAAAAAAAAAAAAAAAAAAGAGATTTTTTTACTATCGAAATTATTCTTCAGATAAAAATCTCAAAGCAAGTTTGAATTTTGGAGTATGAAAACTATGCAATTTTTAATGTATTTATCCTTGCATTATAAAAGTATAGTTTTGTCTTATTTGTTTTGTTTTAATTATTTAGTTTTTGAGTATTATGTGGTTTTTATCCTAGATGTAAAAATAATTCTAAATGTTATAAATGATGTGCAGCTATATAAATATTTTTATTTTTCTGTTTATAGGCGATGTCATTGGTTGTGGCATCATATATCCTCCCCATTACAAGCGCTATGTTGATTTATCTACTGATGATAATAGTGATGGAATGACTGATGTTGTGCTCACTTCACTTTTGAATGTCAACAAAAAGTCTATGGATTTTGTTTGCAATATGTTAAATTTGAATGTTGAAGAAAGAGAGTCTTCAGACTATGAAAGTTCGAACAGTTTTGAAATTGAAACTAGCAAAGAGGATGCTAGTGATTGTGATTATTATAATGAAAATTTTGTTGAAAGCAGAACACAAGTGGAAGTAAGAAAGAGTTTTGTTCCTATGTGTTTAGTTTTATGGCTGATATTAATTTTTTTAAGCTTTATAAAATGTTTTTATAAGTGCAAAATAAAAGTAATACTGCAAAATGAGAAAAAGTTTCTGAAAATAATATTTTTTCTAGAGCTATCTTTATTGCTTGTTTTCCGGGAAAGGCTTGTTTTGAAATATGCATAAAAAGATCAAGGTTGTATTTTGTTGCTGTTGTTGTTTTTTCTTTTTTTCTTCTTGTTATTTTTTGGGGGAAAGGGAGGAGATATTATTTCAGTATAAAATCATCTTCTAATGCTGAAAGTTGTCTTTTCTGCTAGGCATGCGATTACATATCTAAGAAAATTTTTCAGCAGTTCTGAAATTCTTTTTGATAAAATAGCTTATTTACTGTTCTAATGTTTGTCAGAGAAGAAACACATAAAAATTTATTAATTTTGTCAGAGAATTAGTTTTCCTTATTGCAGTTCAGTATTTTTACAAAAGTAATTTTCAAATACAATTATTTATCATTACCATTTCAAATTATTCTTGTAATGTCATTTGTCTTGGATTTTCGCACTTAAAAAACTTTTAGCTTATATGAAAAGTATATGTAGCATTAGTTTGAATGCATTACTAAACTGTAATGTAAATTTTATGTAGCTTATTCATGAGTATATTTTCTCATCTTATGTATGTGGAAAGCTAATAGTTATAAAATATTATTTTGATTAGTTTTAAAACTTGCAACTATTTTTGAAACCTTATAATTATTTATTAATTATTTTGTATGTATCACTAATCATATTTATCAGATAGTGCACTTTTAGTAGTTAGTTCAAAACAGTTCATTAAAACCGGTATTTTAAAGGAAGTGTTTGAAATTTCTGTCCAAATGTTAACAAAGTTTTATAAAATTTTGTAATTATTTTTTTTTATAAACTAGATTATAGAACTAAATTTTATTTTGTTATTATTTATGATTGCTAACTCCTTATCATATATGATTTTGCTGTTTCTGTGCATTAAAACTATTTTTTTAATTAGAAATAATATGACCAAACAAATGTTTGCTTAAAACAAAGGGGGACTGACCAAACTGAAATTTGCATGAAAGAAGCCATAGCAGAGTATAATTTAAATGTGAAATTGTACAAGTTTCAGATACATTTAAAAGTATTTTTTTTTTTTTTTCTTTAAATCCCAACAGGCATTAGAAAGTATTATTTTCCTTGCCAGTTGTTAGTGTTATTAAAATAGGAATTATGTGAGGAAGAAAAGCAACTTTTCAAATAATATGAAAACTACAATTTTAAATTTTAGCTATGTGATATATATATATATATATACACATATGAGTACTCATTCTTGCTCTTTATTTTCCCGCCACTGTCAAAATTTTGAGGGAAATTAGACGTTATTGACACTTTTAATATACGCCAAGTCCATGAAATACTTAACCTGTATTATAGCCTGGGCTTTATTTTAGATAAAGTTGGTCATAAACATTTACTTTCAGTTACAAAATGGTTTTAAGTGCTGCACATTCATATTTCAGAATTTTTAAAGAAATAAGTTTTGTAAGTATTGTGAAATTTAACTTCTTATACTTTCTTCTAATCCCTAAGCTTATATTTAGAAATATTTCGTACTCATTATAAAAAGTAAAAACCAAGTCAGCAAATTGACGAAGATATTTAATTTCAAAATCTCTCATTTTTGACATTATGACTCATATTCAATTTTTATTGAGGTGTTGGTTAGTAAATGATATAAATCAAGATTTATTCTCTCCCTCTTTAAATGCCATTCAATGGTACTGTTCTGTGATTTACTAATGTCTTTAATATATTATTTTATTGCATTTGGTATGCCAAAGGAATTTTGTGACAAGTTAATTTACGAGTTTTCAAAGTCAAAATACTTTATTAATATTCACATAAAGTTTTATTACTTCAGAATCATAAGCAAGTAATTGCACAAAAAACTCATTAAAGTACAAATGTTTTTCATTTTTAATTAATGTAAATAATATTATGGTGCACAGCATGAGGATGGCAAAATGATTATCAAGCATATTATATTTCTGTAAAAAGGGGGAAATTGCTCTAGGATTGGTGCTGATGGGATTAAAAACAAAGATTTTTAAAGCAATGTGGTTTTGTTTTAAATTTTGGAGTTAAAGAAGTATTTGCATCTGTCTGAAGTACTTTGAGGCAATAGAGGATCTGATATTAAAAAATTTGAAAAGTATTATTAGAATATTTGATTGAGAGTGGATGTCTTAGGGAAGATATCTTGTATTAGATAGTAATCTTAAATGCCATTATTAATACCGTGAATTATTTCAACATTGCTTTGTATTATGGGAGGGGGGAAAACACTTTTTGATAAGAACACAGATCTCCTTGTAATCAATGAATGAATATTTACTTTCATTTCTGATAATATAAATTAAAATTTAGTGTCTTTTATTTGTGATCTAATGATGTGTGCTGTTTTCAAGGTTGATTTCATTACTGCAGATAAACCTTGAAAAAATTTTAAAAAGTGCATACAATTTCTTTGTGTTAGATAAACTGCATTAAGTTCATAAATATGATTTGATTGTAAAAATTTTCCTTTTCCTTTTTTCAGGTGTACTTTACTTACAATATGCAAGTTGTTGGAAAAGTATTATCTCATATTCCCGTTGGTGGCTTTTATCCCACTGTACACGTATTTTCATCTAGCGCAATAAAAATGAGTGTTGACTTAAATCCGCCATCATCTTAACACTAAGGATAGAATTTATCTTTGGATATTTGCTCTTTGTATATATATATTGAATGCCTCATCTTGTGGAAGGAAAGTTTCACTTATATGTTGGAAATAGCAATTTTATTTTTTTATTTTTGTGTGAAGAAGTTTTCAGTTATTAAGTTATCCTAAGTGTCTAAGACTTGCATGTAGATAGATAATTTCATACTTTCTTATTTTCAAGATGTGTCATTTACTTTAGTATTAATCAAACTATTCATTGTAGGCAAAGATTGATTTGCTTTTGTAGCAAAGCTTTGCCTGAGCCAGCTTTTGAAAAATAATATATTTAGTAAAATGCATTTTTTAAGCATAGTAAATAATGCAATAGTTTATTTCTTACAATTTAAAATCACCTTAGAAGTGTATTAAATATTTTGAACTTTTTCCATGATTTAGGAATTCAAAAACTGCCATGGTAGCTTGTATATTGATTAACTTCTATATATTACATTTGCAACTGGTGTAACTCTTTTTCTTTCAAACTTTATGAATATAAGTTCTCTGATGAGTCACATTCGGTAACCAATATTGGTAATTATACTGATGTGCTTTAAAAATTCACATTTTTCATCAATAACATCGTGATATAGTTTGTGCTAACCCCTCTTCTCTCAATTCATCATTTTGGTAATATGAAGTAAGGCATTTTTAAAGAAGAGAAATGAGAACTCGGTATTAAGAACAGTGGCCTGTTGAAAAGGAGACCAAAAATAATATTTTGCTTGGATGTATTTTGTAATTTAGAGAGTTTTATTTTGTTAAAATTTGGCTAAATAGTAATAGCTTTTTAAAAAATGAAAGAAGCATTTACAGTATCACCCCCTGTGTATTTCTTTACTGAGAGTTTAACTTGGTTATTTTTAAAATACAGCAGTTTCTTGAGGCTAAGGTGATAATTGCATTTGCATCAGAATAGAAATAGAAAACTAAAGGAAATTCAAAAATGTAACTGAGAAATTAGCTCTAAAATCAGTCAAGTATTTTGAAAATTTTATTAAGTAAGTATTTTAAAATCTGTCAAGTATTTGTTTCATTCTTTGATTATGAAGATATCTGAGTGAATGGCTTTTTTGAATGGAAAAGGCAGGAAAATTATGTTTTGTACATTAATGTTCTTTCTAGTTAGTACTAGGACCACTAGATGAGCTGCATTCAATTTTTTTGATATTCTCAGGTCTCGAATTGTAAATATGAAACTACACGACAGCATTTTCCTTCCACATGTTTTTTATTTATTGATGACACTGTTGTGTATTTATTGCAACTAAATTGTTTAAACCTTGAGAGTTGCTTATTTTTATAAATGAATTTTGATCTGAGACAAGATTATGTGCACATTTTGCTAAAGCTTTTTTATACTTGTCACTTGCTGAAGTATTTTTGAATAACAGTTGCATCTTTTTGAAAAATGCTTGCATTCAAAATAAGCAAAATTATGTGTCTAAAACTGTTATTTAAAGAAAAAGTACTGAAGAATGAATAAATCAGCTGATTATAAGTACTAACATATTTTTTAACTAAGGAAACAGTTCTAATGCTTAGAACTTTACAAAAATGTATTTAAACATGTTCTTCCTTGTCAGTTGCTTGATGTAATTTTTATAGAATAATATTTCTGTAAAAAAACTGTGGTTTTGTAAAATGTTTTTTCCCCAGTTAAAAAACGGACAAAAAATTGTAATTATCAATTTTTGTATGAAAAAGGCTCTTTTATGTTATATATAATTGTACAATTTATATATGCACATGATTTAAAAAAACATGAAAACTGCAAGTATTGTATAATCTCATTGTGAATCACAAAAACTTATTTGTATCACAAAAATTTTTGATTCAATGTAGAATATTGTTACAATGGAAATATCAATTGTCTTAGCTCATTTTGAATGTAATAAAAATTACTATTTCTAAAAACACAGTTTCATTAAACATTTCTTCTGTTTGGAACTTTAAGGTAATCAAGTTTATATGAATTTTGATTAATTTGATTTTATTAATGCAATGTATTGGGTTGGCAACTAAGTAATTGCAGATTTTTTTAGAAAATCAAAGACAATTTTTTCATGGAACTAAATAACTTTATTCTGTAATGTATTGCCCATTTTGATCAATGACCTTTTGCCATCTTTCAGGCAGCATCATAATCCCACGTTCATAAAACTTCTGGTTTTTATTAGCAAAAAACTGAATCAGGTAAGATTTGACATCATCATCATTATTGAAATTTTTACCATTCAAGGAGTTTTGTAAAGATCGAAACAAAAAGTAATCAGATGGTGCAAGGTCAGGACTATATGGTAGATGTGGCAAAACATCCCAACCAAGCTCCAATAATTTTTGCCGAGTGACCAAAGATGTGTGTGGCCTTGCATTGTCATGATGGAATACAACACCTTTTCGATTTGTCAATTCGGGCTGCTTTTCTTCAACTGCATTGTTTAATTTCGTTAGTTGTTCAATGTAGACATCAGAATTGATCGTTCCGTTGGGTGGTAAGAGTTCAAAGTAGACAATTCCATTGTAATCCCACCAAACTGATGACAAAACCTTTTTTTGATGAATATCAGCTTTTGATGTTGTTTGAGTTGGTTCACCTGGCCTGCTCCACGATCTTTTCCGCTTGATATTGTTGTAAACAACCCATTTTTCATTGCCAGTTATCAGTCATTTTAAAAATGGATCATTTTCATTACATTTCTTTAGCAAATCGCAGCTGTTAATGCGTTGCGTTCTTTCAGTTCGTGAGGAACCCATGTATTGAGTTTTTGAACATAGCCAAGTTGTTTTAAGTGATTTTCAATGCATGTTTGTGATACATGAAGCTCTCTGCAATCTCACGTGTTGTACTGTGACGATCCGAATCGATTATTGCTTTGATTAGGTCGTCATCAACTTCAACTGGACGACCAGAGCATTTTTCATCTTTGAATGAAAAATCACCAGAACTAAATTTGGCAAACCAATTTTGACACTGCTGTTCTTTTAAGGCTTCGTTACCATAAACAGCACATAACTTTGTAGGAGCTTGCGATGCGTTTTTCCCTTTGTGGAAATAAAAAAGCAAAATATGACGAAAATGTTCCTTTTGATTTTCCATTTTTCAACAAACGCCAAACGAAAACTACACAACCGATCAAAAAACTTTTTTTACTGATTGACAGCTGAATTGCCAACTATCAAATAACAAAATGTGTTTTACATTTGTACTACATCTGCAACCCTAAAAATTTAACTGAAGCCATCTATGAGTGAAATCTGCAATTACTTAGTTGCCAACCCAATAGTTATATATTGATTTGTACAATAAGAAAATCTGATAAAATCATTCTAACAGGGGAATTTGCTTTTTATGGGAACTGAAATTAAATTGGAAGTTATGGTGTTATAACCATTGGGAAGCTGCACTAAGACTTGTAGCCTTTTCATAAAGATTTCAAATATTTATTTATATTGTAAGGAGCAATTTTTCAGATTTAAAATATCAGGATACAGTGTGAACATTAGAAATCCAAATTCATTGGTTAAATACCCTTGTCCTTTGCCAATAAACCTTTTAAACTTTTGCAGAGATATTCTTCATATAAAGACACAAATATGCAGTAGAATGAAGGCTATATTATTAGTTGAAAAATTTGTGAGTTGTATTTATTATATTTAAAAAAAAAAAAAAAAAAAAAGACATGAGCTCTTTTGAATCATTAACATAATTTACAAGGAATATCCGTTAACCTTGAACTCTCAATTTTTCTATATAAAAATTGCAAATTTAAAAATGAAAAACAGTTAAAACAATCAGGTGCTAATTTTCTATAGATAGGCAGCAATAAAAATGTAACATATGATGAGATTTAGCTGTACACCGCTGTTTGGAAATTTTAAAACTACTAAGTTGCAAGATTGATAATTTTATATCATAAAAATATAATAAATAAAAACATAAATAGCAAAAGATGCATATTTTGGCTGTCAAGCATATAGTACTTTAACTGTAACTTAACAAGCATACATTAACTTCATACTGTAGTCATTTTGCTATGATACAAACATCACATAATATAATAATAAATGGGCTGATTATGGATTTATTGTATAACAGATGGGGGTGGGTAAAGAAATGATTAAAGCAGTAGTCTGTTTTACACTAGTTGCAGTTATTGAACCAAATTACAAGTTTTGGAAATGCAAATTGAGACTGTGAAGTTAATATGAGATTTTAATATTATTTCTGATATTTTCCAGCAAAATCACTGGGTATTTTCTATCATTCAATATAAACAATGGTTAGGAATGATGGAGGATTATTTATTGTTGAAAAATGATTTTTCAGTTCAATAATGGGATTGGTAATGTTATTGAAATTAAAAAGAGGAAAAAAATAATAAAACAGTTTTATAAAATAAAATTTTATTTAAAACTCATAAATAATTGTTGAACTAAAAGTGTAAAAAAGTATATATATATAGTTTAATGGGAGTAAGATATTAAAATATTCTCTTTACAAAATTCATCTAAAATTTTATAGCATGAATAATATAAGCTTGGGCACCAAACTAATGAAACTGAATAATTGAATTGCATTGTCAAAAGTGTAAACCATTAACTTTGTATATCAAGAATATCCTATGTTTTCATTATTCATAATGTAAAATTGTAGATGAATTTTGTAAAGAAATGTATTTAATCTCTTACTCTTATTAAACTGCAATAAACCGTATTTCTGCTTTTAATTCATTAATTATTTTTTCGGTTTTAAATAAAAGCTTATTTTATAAAAACTGATTTACTTATTTTAGAGAATCTATGCAGATAATTTACAGTAATGTGCTAGTTGCGATGTGGGTTGTAATGTTTAAAGTTTGGGAAGTATTGATATAGCATATTGTAAAAATGAAACTTATGATATTCTTCATAATTTTTCAAACTTTAACTATATTTCTAAATAGAATTTTGTAATGTTTTTTGGTGAGATTTTACATTTTGAAAATAAATAGAAGCTAAAAGAAAGTTTAAAATTATATCTCGGGTTAACCCTTTCTTGCATACAAATAATCTAAAGAAGTTAAACGAAAATGTTTGTATTTTTTCTACTTAAAATAACCTTAGTAATAATAAAAAAAATTTTTTTATTCAAATTCCGTTTTAAATAATTGCTACAGTTTGTTCACTACAGTGGACAGCATGCATATATGTACATGCATACAAATCTCTTCCCAACGATTTACGGTCATTGTATTTGAAATAATTTCCTGCCTTGTTTGCAGTGATCATTACCATCTTCTAAATGATAAATCTACAACTAACATGTACATACAGATCCCCCAAAATACCTTCATTTCGTCGATTGTGATTGAATTCATTTTGCTACGATTTTGTAACTTGTACCTATTGGATTCAAATATTCTAGAAATTCCTTGCCAAACATAAATATTTCCAGTGGTGTCTTGGCTTGATAAGCAGTACATTTGGGTTTCAATTCACTCTTTTCAGTAGATCTTTATCTACCCATTTCACAATTTTCTCAAACTGACATTTAAAATAAAATGTCTAAAATTACTAATTATAAATAAAAACTGGCGGTATAAGGAAATGAAAGCAATATTATGTAATGTTTTCTATGAGAAATTGTACTAACTTGGAAACAGAAGTAGAAGCCATTTTCCAAATAGCTTTACTTAGTGATGCTATACAGCCATCTATGATGGACAGTTTAAAGTTCTAATAATACAGAATGAATAAACACAGGAATAGAATTTGTTAAGGCATTTACAGAAGAATAAACAAATTTAAACTTTTGTCTACTAGAGTGGACATGATACAACAAAGGGTTAAGATATATTCCAACAACATTAGTAATTATTAAGAAGCCTATTATAGTATTTGATAAAAATGATCAAGCACTTTTACTTTTCAAAAATAATGTCAAAATTTTGATGCACAGAATGAAATTATAAAAATGGATTTTCTGGAAGAATAGATTTATTTGATTTCTTCACTGTGAATCTTTTTTTTTATAAAATAGAATATTGACCTTAAAATTTAACATCATATCTTTTAGAGCAAGAAAATCATGTCACAAACATATTCTCATTTAAGAGACTGTAAGTTACAAGTGGACGCTGCAAACAAAATTCATCTGAAATAAATATATAAGTTTGTAGCATTATTTTGCTTCAAAACAACAGCTAACATCTTAAAAAGTTAATTCCTTAAATTCTAAGAGTTTTCTGATAACTGTGTTACTTTAAGGTCTTATTACCATGGCTGTTTCTAGGAAGCATACATAACTAGAAATTCATAAATTATTTTTTAATCTGCTGCTAGAAAATATTAAAATTTAGTTTAACATTTCTTAGAAATATTTAATTAAAAATTTGCTAGAATAGTTAATTTATAGCAACTGAATCTTTTTGGTATAATAAAAGGCTATTCCATATGAGAGAATTCAAACTGCAAAACTTGCAAGATCATCAAAGTTGGCTTTGTTCAACTGACCTGTGGAATGCAACGCAATATTATCAAAAACATTTAAGTAACTGAAAAGTGTGCGCTCCTTAAACTTGCAGCAGAAACTAATGGAACATTAACAAAAATTAAACATTGGAAACTGTCATTATGAAATAGAATTCAAAGTAGTTGATATAAACATTAGAAAATTACAAAATATAAGATAAATAATGCAAACTTTGCAAAATCAAATCAAAGATAATATAAAAATACAAAATATAATAAGAAAAGTGAATGTACATGAAGATATAAGGGCCAGAAAAAGTATTAATTAACTTACGTTCTTTCTAGTGGGGAGTGGGCAAAGTGTTCTCTTCGCGTCTGACTCAGAAGTGTAGTGTTTCCGAAAAATTCTTAGCGGCAGCGGGGTCTTTGAATAATATCAGTCGGTAAGACTTGGGTGAAGTGATTTATGGTAGTGGGTGGGACTCGGAATTCTTGAGGGATGTATTCTGTGGAGTTCTTATTTGAGTGAAACCTTCTGTTAAAATTATTTTGAAAATACTAGTGAATGGAAATTAATTAATTTCTGGCTAATTGTCGTGTCGAAACGATAAAGAGTTTAAGAAAGAATATATATATATATATATATATATATAAGTATCATATCGCATACCTTTGAAACTGCATAAAAATTAACCGCAAGGTATTTGACAAGGACGGGGGAGAGTAAAGATAATTTATGTATTAAAAATAATGTTGTGTACTATTTTGGGGAAGGCATTCAACCAATATAGTGGTTAGCGTCGCTGACTGCCGTGCCGAAGGGTCCGGGTTCGAATCCCGGAGAAGGCAAGGATGCTTCTAAATGTATAGTGTCGATGAGGCATGACGGAACTCTAAATATGCGGCGAGCCGAAAGTCTTCGCGTGTGGTTTGGTGGAAGGAGAGAGGGGTGGGAGACCCTCGGATCCGTGCCCCGGGGTGCTCTCCATCAAATTTTGGGGCGGAACTGAGCTAAATCGCCCTGTCAGTTGAATGGTGCTCAAGGCTATTGCCAACGACAGGCGTAATCTAGCGCTCCTTGCCACGCCTTGGGCTTGCCTGACGTGCAACAACAACATCCCTGTTTTTTAACTAGCTTTTATTTTTCTGATTTAAAATTTTGTTCGTTTTGAAATTTTTAAACCGGACTACAGTGAATGCAGACCGGTTGAAGACGACTATGCGAGATATTTTTTTACATTTTGTGCCATTTGCGACCAGCATTTATTTTGGGACCAATATGAAAGCTTCTACAATCCTTCGCTTCCGAAAATGGCGCCTTTGAGGAATTTTTAATTTTCACATTCTCTGCGTACTACGAGATATTTGAGGCGAGGGAAGATGGATGATCAAACAGTAAATTTATACTCGAAATAAAAATATGTTATTTAGCTCGATTTTTAAAAAATTGTCTGATTCGGGCACGTGTATAATTTTCATTTTGCTATTTATACAAGCTTTATAAACATATTTTTGTGACTTAGTATTCATTATGTGTATATTGCATATTATTTATGATTGATAAACAAGTAAAATCAAAAATACTTTACAAAATGAGAAATTTAAAAAATGTTCAATTATTATATGAAGTTAAGTGGTGAATGTTAATAAAATTTTAAAATTTGAATTTTACCTTGCCTGTAGGTATTTCTTTATCCACATATACCTGTTAGGTATGTTCCCCCTGGTTTTTATCACTTTTCAAAATATTTCCGAAGTCTTAAATCTTCATGTTTCCTTTCTGAGAAGAATGTAAAAATCTACTTTATCCATTTTTTGTTCACAGATTTCAGTTTAGTATACATATAAAACGTGTATGTATTTACCAATGGGTTGATGACTGATTCGATATTATGTTTGTATTAAAACTATCATGTCTTAACTATCATGTCTTTAGCGAATTCAACAGCAGACGCAAATTCTGATTCTTCATCTGTTATTATTATATTGCGCGTTATTCTCCCTTCCCAAGCAGGATTCAGCTTTGTCCTTCACAATCAAATATACATTTTTGAAGAATTACTCATTAAAATCATGAAACTATCCTATAAAAATAGGATAACGTCACTACTTATGATTTTCACGAGTCTCTAATATTTTTAAATTAGAACTATTGGTAGCCAGGGCTGGTTTAGTTGCCCCGCAAAAGGAACGCCCCGAGCTCGAGAGGGGGCCAGTATTCATAAAAGTAGGTTCACTTTCCCTCTGAAACAGCACTTGTTTATTTTGTAGAGTCATTAGGTATTTTTGAAGAAGGAGTACATATGAGCAATGCCATCGCAGGGACTCGAACCTGGATTTCTCGAATATGCGACGAGTGTTCTAACCATTACACCACGAATTTATGCAAAAAAAAAGGGAGAAAATAAGTTTAAATTTTGAAACCTTACATGCACTGCAAATCCATTTCAGCAACAGATGAGTCGCAGACTGACAAAATCTCAAAACAGAATCTTCCGTTGTTATATTTCTGCTTCAGTTGCTGATATTGTTACATAGTGTTGCGTGCGTACGGGTTCGTTATGAAATGAATGCACAAGTCCGATGAAAAATGAACAAAAAAAAATTTATTATTATCACAACAAAAAAATGCTTAAATTTTCTCAAATTATCATGCAGTATTACAATATCTCACAGTAGTTATCTTTTAACTACTCAAATGTCCAATAGAACGCAATTAAAAGCAGCTAAAGAACGCTAATCCGCGAATTCGCTACAATCAACAAGAGCAGTTTTCTAAACAACAACAAACTAAGCAACTACTACAAACTGAGATGTTTTCCTCCTTTTATAAGATTTTAAAATCACGCGCTAGAATTTTCCAGTACTTTCTCGAAATCAAAAAGAGATATTTATTTATTTAATGCACGCGCTCTTGTAATTTCAATTTTACGGCTTAGCTTTCTTTTAATATTCGTCACGCGCTGCACTGCGCGAGAAATAAAATCATTTAATTTGTAATTGAACTAACATTAGCTTTTTAAATACCAAATTCGTAACACTGCCCCCTTCCCAAGGACTGCACGTCCCGGGCAGTACAATCCCTGGACAGGAAGCTAAACTTACAACTGTGGCATAAATGCATTAATAAGCATTACATTACAATAATAAACAACATGAACAATAAATGCAATACATAAAACAAATCAAATACACATTTAAAAACAAAATGGACCATGGTCTTATACTATTTACAATTATTTACATTATGTACTATGGCCATAGTAATGAGCTAACCTGTCGTAAGAGTTCGAAGATTCACGGATCCGAACCATGACGTCATTTAGCCTGTTTAGGATTGTGTGCGAACCATCCCAAGGTGACTGTAAATCAGGCCTGACTCCTTTTCGTCGAATCGGGTTCCACAACCACACCTTGTCTCCTTCGTTGGATCTATGTCCAGCAGCTCTCGTGTTGTATCTGGTCTTCACTTTCTCCGTCGCCAAGTTCACTCGCTTTCGTGCGGAACGGTGCATCACTTCAAAACGGGCCTTGACATCTTGGATGTGTTCCTCAGGCGATGAAGGCGCATCCGTACGGCGATGAAACAGGCGGTCACAAGGCAGACGAAGGTCTCGACCGAAGAGCATCTGAGATGGAGAATAGCTGGTAGTCTGGTGTTTCTTTTCGACCCTAGCATGATTTCGGCTGTTTCTCGAGCTGGTTCTTTCGGACAAAGCGTCGGCATTTCCAGGTGAGGATCCCTTCTTAGGATGGATAGTCATGTCTTTAGATCCTGAAAGCAGTTTGTTGTTTTTCAAGTCTAAGGAAAAATTGTATTTCCTTAAAAAGTCCAATCCGAGTATGCATGGATCTGTAATATCCGCCACATATGCCGTGTGATGGTAGGCGGCACTTCCAAACGTGATGTTTACGTTTAACTTCCCAGTTATGTCGATCTTGTCACCAGACGCAGTCTGAAGGGTAACACAGGATGGCGTCCAAATAAGTTTATCTTTAAATTGTTCAGCTAAATCTTTCCTAATGATGGTAACATTAGCTCCTGTGTCAATGATCATACTGCAAGGAACTCCATCGATATTCCCATTGATGGACAGTCCGTTATTGTTGCCACTCACTGTATAAATTTTAAGAGCTTTAAAACAAGGTTTTTCACTATCTGGCAACCTCCGTTCCTCGATATGGTCACTAATTTGTTTACTGCGTTGTTGCTGGGAAATGGTCTTATTTTCCGTACCTCGGGGTGTTCTGCAGTTTCTTCGTATGTGGCCTTCAACTCCGCAGTTCCAGCACTTTAGAATTAGTTTCTTTTCACTTCTGTTCCGTCTCAAGCCACTGACTTGTCTGGTAAAATCATCTGCTTTATATTCCGTACCCTGGGGTGTTCTGCAATTCCGTCTTAGGTGACCTTCACTACCACATCTCCAACACCTTAGAGCCACTTTCTTCTCGCTCCTACTCCGTATCAAATCTTCGACTTGTCTGGCTAAATCATCTAAACGAGCCATCAGTTGATCCACTGGCTCATGGACTCGCACAGCTCTAACTGGGTAGCGATCTCTACTAGTTGCTTGCTGGGCTGCCTCGAACTTCATGGCGTACAACAGAGCGCTTTTTATGTCCTTTACATCTGCCATTCGAAGAGCTTTCTGTATTTCAGTATCTCGGATGCCGTCGATAAAGTATTGCAAGGACAGGATTTCCCTTGTTTCTGTCGGGCATTCCGAAAAGGCGAGATGGGACAGCCTTTCAACATCCGCGGCGAGCTCCTGAAGTGTTTCGGTAGGCTGCTGTTGACGAGATTTTAATTGGAGCCTGCTGTAGTCTTTTAAACATTTCTCGCCGAAGCGCAGCTCCAAAGCGCCGGATAGAGCTTCGAAATCTAACCTTTTGTTTTCGGGAAGAGTCTGAAGGATATCCGCTGCGTCGGCTCTTAGAGAAGCGGCGAGATGACAGGCCTTAGCTTGGGAATCCCATCCATTCGCATCCGCCACGATAGAAAATTGTGTCTTATACACCTGCCAGGAGGTCTTCCCATCATACGTGGATAGCTTCAGAGGTGGACGAGCAGGCATTGGTAAGAATTTAAAATCATCACTCCTGCTCCCTGCCGACGTTACGAATTTCTTTAAAGTATCCATTTCTTTGGCAACTGCAGAAACTCTCTCATCAATTTGTTGCTCGATTTGGTGTTGGACGGCACAAACTCTTCCTTCAATTCGTTCCTCCACAGCAGAAACTCTCCCTTCTATATGTTCTTTTACAGAAGAAACTCTTTCTTCTATTTCTTCTTTCACCGAAGAAACTCTTTCTTCAATATGATCTTTTACGGAAGAAACTTTTTCTTCAATATGGCCAACTTTATTTTCAACTGCGTCAATTCTGCCTTCCATAGCTTCAAATTTATTTTCTATTATGCAAGTAATTTCTCTTTTCATTTCTTCTTGACCAGCTTGAACGGCTTTCATTTCGTCCTTAACGGATTCCTGGCCCAATTTCATTTCTTCCTTAACGGATTCCTGGCCCAATTTCATTTCTTCCTTAACGGATTCCTGGCCCAATTTCATTTCCTCTTTAATTTCTTCTTTAAATGAGGCAAAGGCTGATATTAACTGCCTTAATTGCTCTTCCATCGCTCTTGTTATTGGCATTCAAACCCCACTCCTGACACCAAAAATTGTTGCGTGCGTACGGGTTCGTTATGAAATGAATGCACAAGTCCGATGAAAAATGAACAAAAAAAAAATTTATTATTATCACAACAAAAAAATGCTTAAATTTTCTCAAATTATCATGCAGTATTACAATATCTCACAGTAGTTATCTTTTAACTACTCAAATGTCCAATAGAACGCAATTAAAAACAGCTAAAGAACGCTAATCCGCGAATTCGCTACAATCAACAAGAGCAGTTTTCTAAACAACAACAAACTAAGCAACTACTACAAACTGAGATGTTTTCCTCCTTTTATAAGATTTTAAAATCACGCGCTAGAATTTTCCAGTACTTTCTCGAAATCAAAAAGAGATATTTATTTATTTAATGCACGCGCTCTTGTAATTTCAATTTTACGGCTTAGCTTTCTTTTAATATTCGTCACGCGCTGCACTGCGCGAGAAATAAAATCATTTAATTTGTAATTGAACTAACATTAGCTTTTTAAATACCAAATTCGTACTGCTTCAGTTGCTGATATTGTTACATAGTATTACGCAGAAATCAAAGCTACCTTTTCTTTCCAAAATGCTTCAAATTCTACTGTTACATCGCCGCTCTGTCATTGCCTTCAAGCATTAAGGACACGGCAGCCGTGTCTCCAGAATAGGTCGGCTCCCTAAACGATCACTACAGTTGGCAACCTGTATAAATTATATTACCAATTCAAAATAAAATATATCTCTATATAGTTATCATTTGTGAGAACAATTTAGCTTTTGCTCTAGGCGGCTCCCTATGTCGTTTTATATCTGCAGTCTGCAGTTTCTCCAATTACTGCTATCGAGATACTGTAAAATCCAGTAACTGCTGCTGCAACGCTAACGTCAAAATAGCAAAGCTTTTGAGTTATCCACTCTTTGAGTACTTGCTGAGTATGGGTCAAGTCCTGTAAGATTTGCCAATTAGTAAACGATATGAATTATAGCTCGACGACTAAATAGCATAAAAGTTACATTCACTAACAAAATTGTACGGATTGATCTGTTAAGCCCTTACCCACGCAGTGAAAAAAATAAAGTAGATACTTGCTCGTGATTGCTGATCATTTTTTGAAATGGGTAGAAAATAATTCCAATAAAAATAATCTCAGATAATGGCAAGCAATTCATAAGTGAAATTTTTGAAGAAATGTGTACGAATGTTGTTATAAAACCTCTATATAAAAAGTTTGAAAATTGACCCTTATACCGACTACATCCGTATATTGCAGAGCGGGGAAATAGAAATATATTTAAAAGTATCCACAGCTAGCAGCTGTGTAA
Source organism: Stegodyphus dumicola (assembly GCF_044657685.1). NCBI lineage: Eukaryota > Metazoa > Arthropoda > Arachnida > Araneae > Eresidae > Stegodyphus > Stegodyphus dumicola. The sequence goes on from NC_140776.1 coordinate 47,863,417, forward strand.
AAATTGCCACCAATGCTTGGATAGTTGTGCTAATGAGCTAATCTATGTATTAAGATCAATGAAACACAATTTATTGGTAATCCACTTAATAAATTATTCCTTGGCAGGGGCCCTCGATAAACTCTGTTTATTGAAAAGGGTTGGAAGAATTTAAGTTGGCGGACATTCAGAAATTAGTGGATGAGGCAGTGTGTAATTCGGATATGGCTCGTGCAAAACAAAATTTTACAACAATAAAAAGAAGTATAGGGTCGATTTTTTTAAAATGAGGGGATAAGGTTTTAAAAATAAAAGCATTCACTGTTCTGTGCACCAAAAGGAAATATGAGGGCATTTTGTAATAAATTCGAAGGCCTCTTAATCGAAAGAAAAAGCTACCAGCTCAGAAACGGATAAGAATACACAGATCGTTCATCCACCCGACTTGTAGTGAATTCCTGAAGAAGAGTATGGCTGACTTCCACAACAAAAATAAAAGATAAGGGAAAATTTACTCAACTATATTTAATATATTTAAATTATCAAGAAATATATTTAACAATATATTTCTTGATAATTTAAATATATTTCTTCAAGTATCAGTTTGCTATCTGTGATCCAGAAGACTGCAATGAGTAGAAAATTTTGGAGCAAATGCAAATCAAATAATAGCAACAACTGTCTATGTCTACGTAAAATTACTACTACTACGTCTATGCAAAATTTAGTAATTAAATAAGTAAAGGTAATCTTTTGAATTGCACAGGGTTGAATGAAATTTAATACCTTGAATACATGAATATATATATTAAAAATTAATGTAGTGTGAAAACAAAACGTATTCTTGATAATGCCTATTATAAATGAAAAGTAAAAGTTAGTAGATGCTAATGAGTTGATATAAAGTTAGGCTTTCCAGTCAACACTTATAAAGTTAAATGAAATTGAAGTCTAGAACATCAGCTATAGATTTTGAAATAGGGTCTATGTAGCACATTAACGCGAGCTTAGAGACATTGCGGAACCGTACATGACAATATCATTTGAATAATGCATTTAACAAGTAAAGTGTTAGATTAAAAATATTTTCTGATAATTATGTAACATGATTAATATTTAGCTACAGTTTGGCAAAATATGATAAGTTCAATGTTAACGATTGATTTGCATTATTTTAATTTTGTTTAAGTGATTAGGATAATTTCAAAAGATTTACTTTATAAACATCCAAGCCAAGGTTACTTATACCATAAGGTTTGCCTTTGTGTGACGTCACCGTCTCCTACTCCACTCCTAGCAACTACTTTCTTAGCGTCTTCATTTCTCCCATTGTGTAAGTAAGTGATGTTAGCTTAACCTTGTTTATCTTCTGACTTTCATCCAAGCCTTCTCCAGGATTTACAGACAAGCGCAAAAAATATGCAGCGCTAACCACGGTATCAATCAGGGTAGCCGAGGTATATAATAGTGATATCATAAAATTTTATTATTACTCATAACGTATCCTGTTTGAAAATTGACAGTATTTGGGCTTTTCAAAATTTTGTTTGTTTTGTTTAGCTATAGCAAAACACACAAGAACTATCTGCTTAAGGAAAGGCCTGCTTTCCTGGACGATTTTCTGAGTGAAATTGGTTCGTATTCACATTACACTTGCGGAAAAACATGAGAAAACTCAACTTCTATTTTTTAAGCAATTTTTAATATGTCAGATTAGTTCTATGACAGAAAAATATTTTGGTAAATTTTAATAGCCTATTTCCATGAGATTTAATGACTTGAGCCTACTTTCATGAGACTGAATGACCTAATTTTTATAAAACTTTTGTGAAACCTAACTTTTATAAGACTATTATTCTCAGCAGTTGAGAAAAGTGTGAAAAATACTTCGTGAATTAAACATTACTTGATATTATCTTTACATTTTCCATTTTTCTGTTATAATATACGTTTCTGCAAATTTGCGTGGATGGGTATTTTTTGGCAACATTAATTTTTCATTTTGGATAGGTTCCATTTTTCTGTAAAAGCATTTCGAAGTTTTTCATTAAAACCAGGCTTGATCTTCTAAATCTAATGTCACTAAGAGCTCCGATTTATCTCTTAATAATGTTTCATTTACAGATTTTCTTTAAAGATCTGAATTTTTAATTAATTATATTAAAGAATTTATTTTTCTGAATATACAGTTATACAATACATGCAATACAGTTAATAATTTATAATTAATAAATTAAATAAAAATGTTACCATTATTTGATTATTGGCTTTATATTAATTTAATTTTATTCGTACACGTGGTTCAAGTGTCTCATCTGCAACGATTGTACACAATTATTATAGAAATTTATTTTAAACTATGTCGAATGCCTCTTGACCAATTTAAACATACGAAATTAATTTTGATTAACAAACAGCGTTAAATCTGTTATTCTCTGGATTGAAACCATGATCGGGCTTGACTGTATGGGATTTCTGTGATATTCTTCATGTCTAAATCGGTCTACCAGAGTCCGAGCGGTTAAATCGCTGAAAACTGGTAGTTTGGTCCGAGGTTCGAATCCCGCGAACGAGCTGGCTGCATGAGCGTTTTCGCGGTTTTCCCCATGTGTAACGTGTAGACAAGCCAGTTTCCCTACGAAATTCCTCCACGAACGCATCCCTCCCCTTAGTTAGATAGCTTTAGTCCCTAGTGTGTTTTGCCGTTATCTCAATAAACCAAACCAATAATGTCAAAATCAGTCAGCTTTCATTAAAGCCGAGTAGAAAAGCATTCGTTTCTTCGGCAGATAAGCCTCATTTGTTTTGCTTTAATTTAAGAGCAGAACATTTTTTTCTTTCCTTTTTATTAATTTTATTTTACACTCAGGTTTAATAATTACTCAACAAAGTAATATTATAACATTAATAAACTTTATATAACATCTCAGATTAAAATATGATAAAAATTGCCAATTGCAAAATATGTTGCAGAAATTTAATTTTGGGGTCGTTTATTCTCCCATCAATAAAATTCCGAGTTCCATACTCAAGGACCCCATTCCGGATATGAATTCCTGGGGTATTTATAGGATTCTTTGCCAGTGTGGTTTAATTTACACTGGCCAAACTAAGAGAGCCTTAAAATTTTGCGTCAAGGAACATGAGGCATATGTTAGAAAAAAGGAAGCACAGAAGTCTTCTGTTGGTCAGAAAATCACACTTTCAATTTTTCTGCTGCCAAAATTATTCAAAAAACATCTTCCATTAGAGAACTGGATTTTCTAGAGTCAGTTCACATTCAAAAAAATCTTTCTGTTCTTGTTAACGATCCTAATTCCAATACAACTTTGCCTTCGGCCTTTAAAGAAATTATGTTTTAGTTCTGGTTTCATCAACAGATGGCGCCACTTGAATATTCTTGTCTTATCTTATCTAATCATTATTTCCTATCTTTTTCATTTGCGGTTTTGCAGCTGAGGATGGTGGTTCGGTAAAACCATCGAAACTAGTCCTGTGAAAATTTCGAAAATATAATGCTGATTTTTGTTGTTTGACTTCTGAATTAGTATTTGTTCGGCTTGTTATTGTGTCTTAACTAAGGATATGTATTAGATTTACACATAATATTGTTCTAATATAGGTATTTTGATAAAAAAATTGGACTTTTTCTGAAATAACATACCAGTTTTTTTATTCATATTACCATTCTACGATTCAAATTACGCCAAAATGCCAAGTTTTATAAAACTCGCCAGAGATGTTTTTAAAAAATTAGCTCTCAAAATTTTAGCTCCTCAGTATTAATTGAGTTTGGTATATTCATCTCTCTTTTGTTATTAAACTTATTTGATTCTTCCTTTCACATTTCGAAATTCAGGTTCATTCCAAAAAAAATTTACCCATGTTTTATGATTTATTTTTAAAATTTGTATTTTTAAATAAATTTTTTAAAAAAAAATTTGAATTATAATCTATAAAAGTTTTACCATCATCTTAAAGTAGACTTATTTCTAAGCCTACCTGCGAAAAAATTACAGTTTTCGATTCAAAATTTCTGAAGATATACGTGAATTTATATGTTGGCGAGTTTTGAAATTTGGCATATTTGAAAGCGATAAAACATCAAATGTGGTTTAGACACTTTGGTAAAATTATTTGAAAGTAGGAACAATGTCACTTTTTTTCCTGTAATGCGCAATGTAAAAAGGTGGGAAGGAGGTGCTTTTTTTTTCCCGCTTCGGCATAATGGAAGGGAAAGGAAAATTGGTTACCATATATTAAAAATATGCATATATAAGTGAATTATTCTTGGCACAAACTGAAAAAATTGCGCCAAGATAAATTTTTAAATTTCTCCGTAAATTTCGCACCAAATTTTACGAAATTTAATATCTAGGCAGAATTTGAGCCGTAGAATCGAAATATGGAAAAAAATCGTGTGTTATTTCAGAAAAAGTCGGATTTTATGTCAAAATACCTATGTTAGAACAATGCTATATATAAATTTAATATATATCCCAAGTCGTGCTTTCGAGACATGAAAAACGCAATTTGAATTTTGTGAATCGGCCTAGTAGAATGGAAGGTGTAGAACTGCCCTTTTTTTTTATTTCTTTTTTAAATTTTATTTATTTATTTATTTATTTTTTGGGCAGTGTACAGTACCAATTTAGTTTACATTTTCAGAAACTCTGGTTACTTTTAGAAATGTTCGCTGTACGGCACATTAACAATGATCGCTGTATTTTTAAACTTTTTATGTAAATAAAAAACTACCTGAAATTAAGTAAGAAAAAAACTTTTCAAACTTTATTTCGTGAATATTGAACAAGTTACGGTGTAGTTACAACATGCATATTTCTGCGGCATGTATATGATATTCGCTTAGAGAATGAGAGATTCATTTTCAGTTTTAATTAAGCAAGTTCTGCTCACTGCCTTTTAACGCGCCGGTATGGCGAATGAATCGATTTAAATCCTCATAAATACTGCAATTGCATTCACGCAGCAAAATGGGCATTGAAGCGTGCCTGCCGCATTTATTATTCCTTAACTAAAGTTTCTGAGCACTGCATTAACAGATATAAGTTCTAGATAGATGTAATTCGGAAATTGATTTTGGCTTGTCTGGCTGAAGTTAATAGTCTTAGTTTTATTTATTCATCAGACACATATCTGGCGAAGTATCTCTGATTGTGTAAGTATCGAGTTTTTGATGCATTTACATGTTCCACTCACAACGGTAATACGAAAGGATTTTGTTGTATCACTTAGTTCAGAATTAGTAGATAACATTACTGTCATTCAGCCTGAAGAATAGGTTTCAGGCTTATAAAGAAAGTGTCCTTATATGAATCATAGATATATTAATACTAATAAATGGAGCATGTTAATCTCTCTAAGTATATATTTTTGTCCCAGTAAATGGCTGGGGCATAAGTCATGAGTGTGGCAAGAAATACTCCCATATGCAGAGCCTCAATTGCGCCGGAGCTCAACGAAGCCCGGCTACGGTACTTCTTAGTTTTGGCGAAAAATCATAATTCTAGCCAGAGCACAACGGAGCCCTAAATAAGAAGGCTCCGACACTTTTTATATATAACTAAAAAATCTGATGTGTACACCACATGAATTCCTTTTACAGAATATTAAATTATACGCATTTTTCCATGCATTTCGTTTAAACTTATTGGATTGAATTAAATCTACTTCGCCGACAGCGCATAAACCACAATAGAATAAATGCATTCTTTAAAATTCACTCTATTTGTTTACCATAGCGACACTCTGGCGCTAGTTTCACTTAACAGTATTATATTTCGTTCATATTATATTATAACTATGTCTATGTATGTCTTATCACTTAGTAGGAGGCAATCGACCATTAACGGCCTTTACCAATATATGATACTTGACTTTTAAATGCTTGAAGAATCGAGTAAGTTGTATCCAATAATATGGAAGTACTTGTACACATGCTGTGCTAGAACTCAGAGATTACTAGCGACGGAGGCTCCTGTGCCGCCGTCCGTAGATTATATTATAACGCAGAATGCCCAAAATTTATATCATTTAAAGAATTATCTAATCGTTGCCACATGTTCAATTCAAATACTATAACAAAACTAGAACAATATATAAAAGAAATTAAGCAAACAAAACAAAAAAGAAACAGTTTTTCACAGACGATAGAGTATTTCTCATTCAATTAATTCAGTTCTCACTTCCCGACAAGACAAAAATACATAAAAACTCAAAATATCTGCATTAAAAATTACGAAGCAAATCTTAAATACTTATTTCCTCGAAAAAATTCCAGAAAGGATTAAACATGATTTAATTCGCAATAATATACGAAGGCGTTATCGTTATCTTTGTTGTTGCGAAGCTACATTTCTCTAGATTGGCAACAAATCCACTACTCTGCTGTTTCAAATGTAAACAAGCAATGGCCGCCATCAAAAAAAAATATTAGGCTTAGCGGCACTTAAACAACTTTAAAATTGTTGATTATTCTAAAAATTGCATACAGATTTACTAAAGGCATAAAAACCTTAACCGGAAGTTAAGAACAACATAATTCAATCATTTAAAAAAAAAAAAATGTACAATTTACAAACATATAAGAGTAAAGAAACTGAGATCACTGAGCCGGATACGCGGCCGATTGCAACTAAAATAGGAGATGCACATCTGCATGTTATAGTAGTCCTAGATACAAAATTTCAACGTTCTGAGGCTATTCGTTTTTCTGTTATGCGAGATACGTACGTACATACGTTCGTACAGACGCCACGAAAAATTCTCTTCAGAATTCATTTTAAAACAGTTTTATAATTTTTTTTTGGAGGAAAACAGTCTTTTATTCTGTCCTTCCGTACAGATATCACGCAAAAACATCGTTAAATTGCATTCGAAAGCGGTCAAAATGGATATTTTCGTTGAAATATGCTGCCTGAAACTTTTCGCGATTACAATACTTCCTTTTTACTTCGTACAAGGAAGTAAAAACAATTTCAGTAGAAATTTTTTCATTTTTTATTTAAATTTTTCATCTCGAAAATTTAATTTTTAGTAATTAAATTATATTAAAAATCGCTTATTAAATTTTAGTTTATCTCTTTACATTTTATTAAATTTAAATTATTTAATTAGTTCAATCATTAATTATTTTAATAATTAATGATTAAAGTAAGTGGCTCCGGCACTTCTAATTTTGGAAATTAAGCTCTGCCCATATGTGTTTAACTTGCAATTTATATTGCTAATATTAATCATTATTTTTAATTATTACACAAGAAACATGGGAAAACTGGTTTTGTTTTCTGTTTTTGTTAGTTTCCTCCATGTTGAAAACTTGCGTTGCTTACAATTGCACCCACCATTTTTAAAAAGAAAACGGAATAACTTTTCATGAGCATTTATCATGAGCAAGAATTTCACTAGTGACAATTTAATAATTTATGGAAATTATTCATGATATTTTATACCTTTTCACTTCATTCTGAGTCAAATATTAAATGTCATAAATATTATGCTGGATTTATTAAATGTCAAATTGATGTGTGTGAAAAAATTAGTAAATTGAAATAAAATAGGCGCTTTCTAATTATCTGCTCCCCGGTTTCAACGTTCGATCGAGCTACTTTGAGTCTGATGTATTTTCGAATGTAAAGCATGCATATTAATTAAAAAAGTTAAGAAGTTGCAATTAAGATGTAATACAGTTACTTTTTGTCTTAACTTCCATGGTATACAGGAGACTACAAAGAAACCTACAGGGGCGTATTTTACATGTGTCTTAATTCATGTAGATTTGCATGCGTTATATGTAACCAAACAGTATCTATTAAAGATATAAATATCCACCTATATTTTTTTAGTTCAAATAGCGTTAGCCAAGAAGGGCTATTAGTCTAAAAACGAGATTTTGCGTTGAATCACTTTTCAAATTGTTGCCACCAAATATTATCACTCTAATCATATTTAAAGAAATTAAATAATAAAGAATCCGCATGCACTTATGCATGTTTCTCGCATATTGTGAAAAAACGACGGCACTTAGAGCCATCATATTATGAATAACCTAGCCCTCTACTCGAATACGAGCACCTGTGAGCCCGAATCGAACTTGGAATTTGTTTTATTGTCTCTTTCCAAAATTTCAGCAGCGAAATGTTGATAATGACGTTGTATGGATGCAGCATGGTGGTCCTCCATACGTCCCCATATGTGTTCGGTAAGTGCTGCAACAGCATTTCGGTGATGGAGTCTCTCGTAAATTTGGAGTTTCGTAGCCATTATTGCGATCACTCAATCTCACTTGGACGGATTTCTGGTTCCAGCTTTATCTGAAATATGTCATAAAACATGAAGTTGTACTTCTGCAATGTTACGTTAACCAACTAACTACGTTAAGTTGTCAACAATCTCCTGCATGCAATATGTTTTCATGTGCAAAGGTGGGCACGAACTTGTAATTGGAATCGAAGTTTTTTTCCCTTTCTCTCTTGCGCTGTCATTTGTCTTTTTCAATGTTCTTCAAAGCAAATGTTTTACGCCAGTAATTTCCCTCCCACGTGCATCGTTCCAACGCCCTTTATAGTTTTTTAATGCTCTGATCAATTTAAGCAAGGAAAAAGTGGGTGTTGCTATTCGAAAGTTTCGGACATTTTCCACTGTAACTGTAACAGTGAGAGTTCAATTATTTTAAATTATCCACTATCTCAAGCGCATACATCAAATAATAATATCTGAAATTTTATTTCAATTGTTTCAGCGGATAGATTGCTAGGGGGATCATACATGGGAAAATTTTTTTAGACTACCCTGTATATATCATTATTTTCCTTCAGTCTCTAGTTAGTATTGAATTGTAACAGACCTTTCACATGCGAAGGGAAAGGGGGTCGTAACTCAATTAACTGTGATTCCCCAGCTGAGCTGTATCACTCGCTGAAGATCACCTGATCGAATGCGACCAGCTGGATAGATCGCGCGAAAGATGAAGCAGCAAGCTGAATTACACTCGGTATTTTGTGTGTAGTTTTCATAAAACAAATGTTTCTATTTTATCCTGTTTTAAGTGCACCATGCTTTATATCTTAATTATGACCACGAGATATCTTTCCTCTCGAATTTTGTGAGAAGACATTTGTCATAGAGCCAATTAATTTTTCGGCAGAATAAACTATTACTCAAAATGCTAAGAATAGATATATTTTTCAGGCGTATTTTGTAACTGCACTCAGGTTAATAACAGGCAAGAGTTAGTCGCCTAAGCGAATAATATAGTACTTGGTATAGATCGGCTTCCATGCTGTTGGGTTAGAATTAAAATTCCGAAAAGAGCGTGCAATTTTGTGTTTAAATGAGCTTTTAGTGGATTTGAAATTCTCTCGGAAATTTAGTGGATGAAATAATGGAGGCCTAAGATCTTTCACCTCTCGATCTCTAACATTCCATCGATCAAAATTACAATGGAATCGATCAGAGACGTTCTGTCACCACACGTTTATAAAATCTTTGATCAAGAACAAAATCATTTCATGACACCGCCCATCATTAGTCATGAGGCCATTTGCTGATGACTGCATATGAGAGCAACAACACAACAATTAATCAGAAGTAAGTAATATCCAATAAACATACAGCTTTCAATTCTCGCGCTAAAAATTTAATTCTTTGTAAGCAATTACGCTAATATATTAAAAGTAAAAATTAAAAATTTCTTTAAACTTCTTCATATTGTTACGGATACATCTTATTTAATTTTTTGCTAGAAATATTCATCGCAATTTGAAAGGTATGGACGTATCTCAAAGCTAATTTATCACTTAAAATAGCTCATTGCAATGCTGTTGATTACAATAATGTTTTAAAAGATGAAATTCTTGAAGATGACTAGTCCTTCTGCTCATTTAACTTCCATTTCATGCTTTTACATACAAATTGTTTTTACAGAGCCCAAACATTTAGACCAACATAGTACTGCGAATAACTACATGGATTCGATATCTTGCCATTCTATAGAAGCCTACAGCTTCTAACTATCTTCATCATTCTATAGGTTCTGCTATCTTCATCATTCTATAGAAGCCTGCAGCTTCTATAGAATTATAAGCAAGAATAATAAGCAAAAAGATGCATTAGTAAAAAATGCTCTCGCTACCGTCTTTCCTCCGGCTTTCTTATTAAAAATTTATTCGAACATCGAATGAATCTTCATAAAATCTTCACAGATTCTGCAGAAAACTTATTTTCTGATACCTTTTCTCTCATTTTTTTAGTCCAAAGGGGCTTTGTCCCTGAGGACATTGTTTTCGTTTTTGCGATTTTGCGTCAATTCACTACAAATGACGAATCACGTTTCAAACTGTTGCCACAAAGTATTATCGCTCCATGTTATATTTAAAGAAATTAAATAATGAAAAATCTGCTTAAATATATGTATATTTCTCGCACTGTGATAAAACATAGAGCCATCGAATTTTGAATGACGTAATTCTCCTACGAATATGAGCATATGGAAGACCAAATTTGAAATTTGGAATTTGTTTTATTATAGATTTCTTATTTTGTAAAACTTTAACAAATTTTTGATTATCCTGTTGATAATCCTGTTGAACTGAATTTTTTGGTTTAAGTGCGAAGAACGTAATATTTAATAAATAAATGTAACACACAAAATGTTAAAAAAACGCCCCTTTGGACGTAATTTAAAATCTGAAACATTTCAGATATGGCTGACAAACTGAAACATTTCAGATTTTCTTTTTTTTTTTTTTTTTCTGCTTGCACCTGGTTCTTAAAAAACACCTGTTTGTATCATTACGACAGGATTAAAAACGTTATTCGGAGCTTGTACAAATCTTCAGCTCTCTTGTATATGATTATGATACATTCATATATAAAAGAAAACATTTACAAAAAAGAATCATCTCATTTAATGAGGGAAATATTGAAAAAAATGTCAAGTAATGATTTAAAAGTCAATAGTAAATAATACTAAAAGCGACGAGTAATGATAAGTACATTTACTTAGTGACGTCATATATTGAAATACTAATCGCTTAGTTTCAGTTTCACGGCATCAAAACAAACTGACCCACACAGAGCCGAGCGGAAAGGATCATGACCTTCTCGTCATGATTACGATCACAGCCCTACAGCTAGCCGAACAAATTGGACTCTTGTGTGTGTGTATGTATGTACTGTTCTAACCATTAAATATGAAAGAGACTTCCTATGGTTAGTCTGTTACCTTCCATTATATTACAGCAGATGACATTGATGAGACGGGAAGGACGCTCTTTATGCCCTCATATTCACGACGGTAAGTAAGCTGTCGAATCACTAAATTAAGAATTAATATGTAATTTCTTATTATCTTTCTTAATGCATATTTAGCTTATACATGCTTTATTTTATTTACACATCAGTTTAATTATTGATATTGAAGATGGCAGATTTGTTCTATAAAATCAGGGATTATTACTTGAGTTACTATGATGAGAATTTCACTACTATCTGAGAGAATTTACAAATTATCTGCTTTTTGTTTAGTGTTATACAAACAAATACTGATAATATTCTTCAAAATCACAGCTTGCTAACATACCAATGAGAAATCGAAATTCTAATCTTTTGATATTTACAGAAATTACACAAAGAAACAAACCATCGCAGATTCTATTTCACAAGTATTTATTGCTAACGTTTAAACATATTTGATTATTTTGTGAGGAATATAATGAATTAAAATAGTATAAAAAGAATGGTATTAAAGTTTTCCGAATTTAAGTACCAGACGCATTTTTGAAATATCCTTGAAAGTTAAGTCTCATTGGTAACAAAACTCGCATTCTCTAAAAAGTACCTATACTTACTTTTGTTGCCTTTAAAAAATATAGAAGGAACAGTTTATTATCAAACTGTCTCTCATGAGATTATTAAATTTATTTAAAATTCAAAAGCTATCTTTAATGAGAAAAGTTTCCAGTGAAGAAAATATAAAAGCAGGCTTGGTGAAATTAACTTTATTAAAATGTAGAAAAAATTCAAGTCTTGAAAGTTTACTGCTTTTTCTAATTTAAAGTTTTCATTTCGGAGAAATGTGCTAAGATATGAAAATTAGTACGAAACGTAGCATGCAGTAAATCTGAGATATAATTTCAAAATCTAATAATATGCATATTTTTCTCTATTTCGAATTTTAAAGCTCAAAATATTTGCTTCTAGATAATAATCTCTACTTGTTTTTATTTATTGATTTTTGGTGAGATATCTGTCAAGTATTTTATAAAACAGTTCTAATCTTATTTTAGATAAAATATTTTATCACTAACTATTTTCGTTTTTTAGGCAGAGGGATCAGATGAAATTTTTCGTGATCCCCTTGATTTGAATAGAGATGTAATTATCGAAAATGGCGACATAGTTATAGAATGATATGTGAACATTATTAAGTAATAAATACGTAACAAAAAAGAAAAGAAAGTGCTATCTGAATTTTTCAGATAAAGTTAACCGAAAACATAGAAAAATATTTTCCTTCTCTTCTTAAATAAAATTATCTACTGTTGCCAACTCGTAAAACTAAGACAAATAAACAAAATTTAAATCAAATTAAAAGAAATTTCAATTTTAAACGTTTTGACGTTTGTATTTGTATTTTTTTAAAGTAAAACGTTAGAAAAATTCCAAAATATTGGCAAAAATGTATTACTGTTTCGTTAAAATTAAAAACAGAAATATAGTACTTTGCGATTTACACGATACTCTAAAATTCCATCACTACCGTAAGAATTTGTTGTGGATGCAGAGAGAAGCATATATATAATATGCACAATTAAAATTTTTACAATCTGTCGATTATAGGACATCAGAAATCAGTGTTACTTCTGATATTTGTAGTATAAAATAGTATTTGTTCTAAAATATTGCCAAGAACTTCACACTTCTACAGTACTGAAGCATTTATCTAGTACGCATAGTGAGTAGTGAACAACGCACTTCTGTAGTGAAACGAAAATTGAAATAGCTTATACATTGTTGTTGAGCAGTAACGCTAGTTTATTATTTACTTCAGACATGATTTACCACAAATTGAAACCAAAGAACACCTCGAAAAGATTTCCTTCGAAAAGGTGAATTGTAAAATAATAATGATAATAATATATATATACTATATATAATAAAAATCTGAAAGGTTTTAGATTTTAAATTACGTCCAAAGGATTTTTTTTTTTTTAACATTTTGCGTGTTACCTTTATTTACTAAATATCATGTTCTTCGGATTTAAACCATAAAATTCAGTTCAACAGTCATGTAGCAAAATAATTTTAAAATGAGCATATCTTTAGAATTTCCTATACAGAGTCTGGCGCACTGGAGATATAAATTTTTTTCCCCCGTACAGTGTTTCTATTACTCTCTTTGAAATCGTTTAGTTTGTTAATCAAAAATTCGTTGAAGTGTTACAGAATATGAAATCGATAATAAAACAAATTTCAAATTCGAATTAGAGCTTCCACATGCCCATATTCTATGGAAGATTACGTTATTCAAATTTTGATGGCTCTAGGTACCGTTGTTTTATCACAATGCAATTGTTTTATCGCAATGAGAAACATATATACATTCATGCAGATTCTTCATTATTTATAATTTCTTTAAATATAATACAGAGCGATACTATTTGGTGGCAACAATTTGAAAAGTGAAACAACGCTTATCGTGAATCGACGCAAAATGCCAAAACGCAATCAATAGTCCTTCTGGAAAAATTGCCCCTTTGGACTGAAAATGGGTATCTTTAAGACATAGCACATTATATAAACAAAATAAGAAATATGTAATATATGTATAAAAAATCTTTACTTAATTGTTCATAAAAAATAATATCCTTAAAACAGCTATGCTACTATGTTGGCTCTAGACTCCTAATTTGACATGATATATCGCTGGGCCTACTTTTCGAAGGGCAGAGAAGTTACGGGTGTTTACAAATACATAGTGTCTTTCCAGTATGAGGATACGATTTAAAATGCCTTGAAGTCAAAATTCTCCTCAAGGAGTTGGTGGTAGCGAGAGGAAAATCGGAGACCTTTGGTGTTGCCCCCAAAGTCTTGGATTTCATTAATCGGCAAGGAGTAGGGCAAAATTGCATTGTTATTTATGTGGTGCTGCCATGCAGCGACAGATCAAGGTCACGATAGGTTTCGTCATGGCCAAGATAAAATTCGTTAGCCTAATCTGGAATTTGTGCAGTATCAGGAGGATCAGAAACAAACACTACTGAATTGAAACATTTTTTATAAAATGAACTATATCTATTCTGATTTGTATGTTTTATTATCTTCATTAGGTAATTCACTTAAAATTTCTGCTGTAATACACAAGTCCTTATTTGTGTGAAGTTTAAAAGACAAGTACTGGAAAGGAAAAGAATATTTTTCCGAGTCTTTCTCACTCGATTAGAAGTGACAACTGAACATTATCCTGAAATAAGCAGTAATAATAAAATAGGTAAAAATCATTGAGAACATGCGAAGTTAAGCAAAAGACACAGATTTTACCTCATGCCTACCTATATACATAATTAAGGGAAGTAAGGTTTTCGGTTCAGAAAATTCTATAGAAAGTTTTCAGTGAGTAAACACAAATTAGCGTCCGCACAACACATTTTGACTATTTTTACAATGATGTTTATCTGTCTGTCTGTATGCTAATATTTTTGTACAGAGGGTGTTCACACATTTTTGTAATGATTTTGTAAAGATTTATATATAAACAAACCTTAGACTTTTATTTTCTAATAAGTTCAATATGATAGCCTTTTGTTGAACTATCATATTACATCTTGATTTCCAAGATAGTCCTTTTCTTAAAACCTTTCCAAGTCCTTTACTTAAAGCATCAAGTCTGATTTTATTCCACTTCTCCTTCACAATCTTCCAGAGCTCATCCAATGTTTTGGGATGCCGCTTATAAAAAGCTTGTTGTAAAAGTCCAAATGCGCAGTAATCCATAGAAGACATATCAGGGGACCTTGAATGGGATGCATTTAAAGGGAATAGCTTCCATTCCAGTTTCATGTCTCAATTTTCAAAAAATAGAGCAGTAGATTTAGAGGTATGGCTTGGAGCCTTATCCTGATGGAACTTAACAGTGAAGATTGTATGGATAAAGAGATGAAATTTCTTAGGCGTTAAAACATATTTCTGATACTAATACGAATGAATTTCTACATTTTTTTCGACTTTCTTTATTTTAAGTTTTCGATTATAACAGAATCCAGTAATAATCATAAAAACTTTAGAAAAAATTTCCTTGTTTTCTCTGAACCAACATATTAAGTCTTTTTCTCCTCTTTTTCGATAGTAAACGGATCTTTTTCTATTGCAATCAGATAAGTATATCCAAGCCTCATCATTTGTAACTATATATTTCCATTTTTCACCTACCAAATAATTTTCATACAGCAATCTGCACATAGTCCGCTGAAAACATGTTTCTGCGTTAGGCGATTAATAATGTTTTTTTAATTAGATTTAAATCAGATTTTATAACTTCACAGTTCCTATCGATATATTTAAAGATTTTGCCATAGCATCTGGAGGGCTGGATTTTCCTTTAAAACATGAGATTTAATAAGAGCTGTACGTACCTTTGCTGGGCATGCATTTTTTGCCTTTTTCCCAGTCAGATGTAAAATTTGACGTTTCTTTCCTTTCATATTAATTATGTCTTTTATTTTACGTGTAGAAATACTAAAACCATGCTTTTCACATCTTTTTTTTAATAACTGAATAAGAGCATTTCTCTTCGGAGAGTGAAAAATACAGCCTTCGATCCATTGTTTATTTTTTAGCGACATTTTAAAGAAAAAAAATATTTTTAATACTGCAGACGATAATTAAGTCTTATTCAAACTTGATGCCAGTCACGTTTGTATTTTAAAATAAATATTTAAATTCAAGGAGAAAATCAAAATCGTTACAAAAATGTATGAACACCTTCTGTATATGTGTGAGGAACTTTGGATCACGATAATTCTCATATCAAACTCCCGAAATTTTCTATTTTCCGTACTTAAGCGTTTTGCATTCATATAGAGAGTTGATCTAAAATACGGAAGTGACACTTTACTTGAAGCCTATAACAACTCAAAGTGATACTTTCAGCCCGTAACAGTTTTTTATGAAAAACTATATTAAAATATTATCCTAAACCTTTTAATTTTAGTATATAAGAATTTATATTAATGGAAATTAGGTTTCGGTTAAAACTGATAAACCAATAGTGATAGTTTACTTGAAGCTCTGAACAGAATTTCGTGAAAAAAATATGTTTTGATATAATCCAGAACTTTTCAAGTTTGGTATTTAAAATTCGTATAAACATTCGTATAAACCTGGGCCGGTATTCCAGATGCCTATACAATCATGAGTGCGAATAAAATGTTACATTTTCACTACCAGACTACACTTCTGGTATATGATAAACCAGAAGTGATATTATAACAAGAATTTAACCTAAAATAATATCCTGCTGCTTTAATTCTTAGTAATCGTGGAACGCATGGCAGTCACTATTCAACTGTTAATTTCAAAATTAAAGTGCATTGTTTAGTGATACCTAAATATCATGGCGATATACTTGTAGAACAAAATGAATTTAGATTTGTTGACACTTTAAAAATAACGTAGAAATAAATTAAATTATGGTATTCATTTCAAAGTATTTACTTTAAATGTATTATGCACACATAATTTTCTTTAATTAAAAACCAATTAAATTGTACTGTAGGGATTTATTTAATTTACTTAACAGTTAATTTATGTTTAAGCAATCTTTCCTATTGCTCTTGATTTCAACTCTACAATGCAAATGATATAGTGCGTGTGCATTCAAATGAGGTGGAAAAAAGTTAATATTTAAAGGAAATTTTTGGAAGGTAAAATCAGAGCGTGTCCTACCTGCCTGAAGGCCACGTTACTATCTTTGATTTCCTTACGATTAGACTTCTGTGGGATTGAGCTATTCTTGCCATTAGGCTTGCTTACGCCGACTTTCGAGTCAGAGCCAGCCTGCGCGATAGTTAAGCTGAGAAGCCGTTAGGTTAAATTTAACTTTATTTAATTTTGAGTTATTCATTACTTTTCGAGTTAAGCCAGAAGTGCCGGCTTTTGTAAGCACGACTTGGTGCCACCTGTGAACTTTTTTGAGTTAATATATGGTTCTTTACTTCCTTTTCCTGACTTTGTCGTAGCTTAAGAATAATTCTTTAATGAGTTTTATAACGTCGAGCTCAGTTTAGGATAACAAAGAACACGGGACATTATAATACGTTATTCAACTGCCCAATAAAATGCAATTTTTATAAAAAGAAATTAAGGGACAAACATTTGGCTGTCTTAATAAAACTCAGAAAAACTCAATTTTTACACACAGCCAATTATACCTAATAAAATACAATCCAGAGTTTCACATTAGAGACCTTTCTATTTATTGGAACAACAAATTAGACTTTATTTACAAACTATCAACCAGAAGTGATGCTTGTTGCGATTGGTGGGAGGTCATGTGCTAGCCACATCAGATTGTTTTAAACTTATTTGGAGAAAACAACAAAATGCTTGATTATATTTTAAAAATATGATTTCATTCTGGAAATAGTTTTCAACAATATTTGTATTATTTTATAAGGTATTTCTCCCACATACCTAGCGCGCCTTCGTGGTGTAACGGTAGCACGCTGGGCCGGTATTCCAGAGGTCCGTGGTTCGATTCCCGGCGAAGGCGGTTGCATATTTTTTATCTTTTCTGCTTCCAGTTAACCTAATGACTCTACAAGTGGCGCCAGAACTAAAAGGGTTGTGGATGATGATTCTCCGCACCCAGGATTTGGAGACTAGGTCCCCTAAAAAACCTAGTCGCCCTTTAAAAAAGGGAGTATATAAGGTATTTCTCCCACTTCCCTAGCGTGCCTTCGTGGTGTAACGGTAGCACGCTGGGCCGGTATTCCAGAGGTCCGTGGTTCGATTCCCGGCGAAGGCGGTTGCATATTTTTCATCTTTTCTGCTTCCAATTAACCTAATGACTCTACAATTTACACTGAAAACTTACAAATTTAAAACAAAAGTAATTGATTTGTTTCAAGGTAACATTTTGTAGTTCGTATTTTATGTATGCAAAGGACCATTTTTTTCAAATTCTGCAACGATGCAGAATTTCGTCATTGGAATTTCGAAATTTTGAACTGACTATTAATATTTGAAATTCGGAGTTAATATTAATTTTTCTGGATAAATAGAATTCTTGACCACCCGAAACTTTTTCTGTTCCTTTCAGTTTGGACTCATCGAAGGTGGACTGTATAATACCTAAGAATCTAAATAACTTCAACATAATCATGAACTAAACGTACATGATTATACATTTTCGTCTAAAATTACATTTGCAAGCATGAATTCATGGATTTTTTGGAAAATGGAACATATAATTTCATGAATTTGTGTGGAGTGACACATAACATCATAGTACTCGTACATAAAAACAAGGGAGAGTACAGCATATGATATGAAACTGTAGCATAAAACAATGAAAATGGTAATACTATGTTACAAAGAGGGTTTAGAAAAAAGTATAATTTACGAAAAAAAGGAAAATCTTATGAATTTAATATGGAATATGATCTCCCTTGACTTGTACACATGTATCACAACGTGTTTTCATGTTGGCCATAATGCCATTGTTTGAATTACTAAGCTTGGATTACCACAATTTGGATTACTAAGTTCCACTCCTCTAGCGATGCGAAATATTTACATGTCCAGGAGGATTGTGAAACAGTTTTTCGAAAGTAGTCCTATAAGTTCTCTAGCGGATTAAGATCAAGAAATTTTGTTGGCAACACTTATGTCTTCACTGTCAAGGATTTCTTCAATGAGGGTTGTTGAATGTGGACGAGCATTATCATTAATAAATATAAAGTCAGCTTTGTCTCAACCTCGGGAAAGTCTTGCATGATGTTCTAAGACCTCATCTCGATACCTCTGGCTGGTCACAGATTTGCTGTTGAAAATTCCCATACCACCACACCTGCATTACCGAAACTGTCACGTTCTATAATCTCGATAGAAGCCTTCGCGTTCCTGACTCGTTTGAAACATAAAGAGAATATGCGTTCACTTCAGTTCTGATATTCTTTTTGCCATTTAAAGCGATATCTTCTATAGTGAAGAAAGACAGTTTTTCAATGTGCCCTTAATTGCCGAGCAATAGACTTCCTGTTACGACAGGCAGTTATTGCCATATATCGATTCGTTTAAGTTTAAGGGATCTTCTCCCGGCCTTCTTACAACAGTTCCAGAGTTCTGAAATTGTTTTCATACTGCAGAGACTGTTTGTCTTGAAATATTATTATATCTCACTGCTTTAACGATTATCTGCCCAGCTTCTAAAACGATTGATGATTCTCCGTTTCACAGATTCTTTCAAATGATGCGAGGGAGACATAATAAATCTTTTTTGAGCTCTTACACATTGAAATCAGATGATATGTTGTAGAAATTCACTCAGTTATTCATTTTGCGCAGAGCTCTTGATTCACCATCAGATGACGTAACGCCTTGATTTGCATATCAGAAATCGTTTAATCACTTTTCATTGGATAGTAATAATTAGACTTTCTTTCGCACATCCCCAGCAAACACGAATTACATCGATTGGATATTTCACGGAATATCGTTATTTTGGGATATATAATTTGGACATAAATGCATTTTAAGCTATTCGTACTACTTCTTTAATAATATGGTTAACCCCATCTATCCTGAAATCGTTGCAGTTTCTAATTGCGCATAATTCTACAGCTGACTGCATTGTCAAGAGATCAAAAAAGTTGTGTCATAATGCCAGATGGTAGAACTCCTCGCATTGATACTCGATTGTTTTTCCGTCTGTCACTTTAACTTTTATTTTCAAAGGTAGGACTTTGCTTTTCAACAACGCAATCTGTGTGTGTGCGTATATATATACATAGTTTCATTTAGTGAATACGTGCATTCAATTCAGCTTTCAGCTTTCCATCTTATGCCTACGGTCTTTCATTTCACTTTTAACGTTACCAGTGGCCTCCGACATCCCATCCAGATATGCAGATCAAAACTCGTAGTGCATTATAGGCTCACTGTGTCAGCAAAATTCAGGATCAAAGGATCTTAAAAGGATGCTTTCAGTAAAGTGGTGTGCATTTCCACAAGTCTTGAACTAACAGTGAAATCAAGAATGTCTGGCTTGCATGGGTCAAAGGTGAATAAACACCATATTAAAGATAACATTTTTTTCAAAACAGGAGAAATAATATTCCCGCCATTTTAAAATTTCTATAAATTTGACTTTATATTATTTATTATCAAATTTATAGAAATTTGACTTTATATTATTAATTATCAAATTTATATAAATTTGTCTTCTATAAATTCAATATTTTGATTTTGATCAAGTGGCAAACGTAGTAATTTATTTTAAACAATAGTTGCATAAATTGTTTTTAATAATTTTGCAATAAGGAACAGCTAAGTTTTATTTCGTCTGTATCATTTCAATTTTGATGAGGATTGTATTAAAGGTAAGTAAAATTCGAGCTTGCTTTAATATCAGTTGAAGTAATAAGAAACTGAAGAGATAAACTTAGGTTTCTCCGTATTCGAAACAAAATATTTGTTTCTGTATGAAGAAAGCATATATCAGTATTTCCTCAATATGCAATTACACTCCGTAGTTAATATTAAACCAAGGTTTATATTTGTCATTTTTGTAGAAGAGTCTGGAAGAATAAGTTTTCATAAAGATTGATTAATATCATGATAATTTTTGGAGTTAAGTTAACATTAAACATTTGCTATTTTGTAGAAGAGTCCATAAGGTAAATTTGCAAAACGATAGTTCGAGAATTTTGTTCACTTCTTATACTATATTATGACAATGTTAAAGTAACTTATATTGCCAGAAATGTGATTAAACTGTACTGAAGGATTGGTTTGAAATATAAGGATAAAGATTACTCTCAAAATGTCGCCGCTTTTTCGGATGGCACAGACTGTCCTTTCACCATCGATGGGGAATAGCTGATATATTGTACTTTGCACGTTGTAATCGATTATGAAGTCTCAATGCTTCGTTTCCGTTTTATGCGGAATTGGGGTAAGGTTGCATATAGAAAATCTTGCAGAAAGGAAAAGGGCCTACCTTCATATTTAATTTTTGTTCTTGTTACATACGAGACTGAAATAAATCCCTATGATACAGTTGATCGTTTCCATTATTCAAATTAATTCATCGTGAGATCTTTATAAAAGTCTTAATAAGCGGAAACTGGCTCATATTATTGATACAATGATCGAAAGTATTAATATGCTTAGTTGAGTTCTCTTGTTAATAAAAAATCTAATGTGTACACCACATGACTTCCTTGTACGGAATATTAAAGTGCACGCATTTTTTCCTACATTTCATTTAAACTTATTTCATTAGACATATATTTCTCATTCAATTAATTCAGTTCTCACTTTGCGGCAAGGCAAAATAAATAAAAACTCAAAGTATCTTAACCCGTTCGGGACCAGCCTCGTGTATACGCGACGCAGCAATTCCACTCCTACCAGCCCAGCGTCCCATATACGAGACGCAACGATTCTGCTCCTACAAGCCCAGCGTCACGTATACGCGGCATTAAAACGGAACGATTTATTTGAATATTTAAAAGCCAGTAAATGGAGCTAAGTGGAAATTGTTTTCACATGGGTTGATTCATACGGTATTTGACCTTCATGTACTGACAATAGTTTCTGTTTTGTGCTTCTGGTTTTGAGACATTTATTGAAATAAACAAACTGGAAATCACGGCTCTTTATAAGTGCGCCTGTGAATTAAAGAGGTACAGGCGTTTTTGTTTATTTCGTTAGCATTTTGTTTGTTTGTTTGTTTTCTATTTTTTTAAACTTAACATAAGCTTTCTTGGTTAATTAAAAAGTAACATTACAAGATTATTACAAAAGGTAGAAGACTATCAGCTTTCTCGACATCTTGCTCGCATTTATCAGGAAAGAGGTCATTATGTATAATGACACAGGCGTTATATTTTGGTATATAATATATTTACTTTACATATAATGTAATTATATATAATGTATATATTGACGTGATCAGTAACGGATATCCCGCCAGTGGGGGTCTTTCCTTGATCACTTTCAGGTCATCGTGGACGCTGTTTTCGATTTAGAAAAACAGGAAGTTATCTAATATATAAATCTGATGTCACACAGAGTTTGAGGATGAAATATTTCTGAGCGTCTTTTGAAAGATGCGCTGTGTGCGCTAAAACCAAGGAAAAGCGAAAGAAAACAACTTATTTTGAGTGCGAAATATGCAATGTAGGACTGTGTGTCGATCCTTGTTTTGAGTTATTTCCCACACAGCAGAATTTTTAAATTGGAATTTAATTACCTACAGGTAATTCTTGTTTAATATTTTTATTTAATTTCGTATTTGTAATTTTTTTCATGTTAATAGTATTTATTTCTGCGTGTATAGTTATGATTTTAGTATTTTGCCTGTTTAATTTATTTCTCTTAATGTGATATTCTTTATATTAATTCACATTAAAAAGAAGTACATCAAATACGCAACTTCAAAAATTGAAGTCATAGTATAAAAATGCTGATTTTATACGATTTTTTTTTTTAAATTAGGCTTAAATGCTGAAAATACGCGGGCCGGTGGCGACGATCTATTTCAGTGGGTCTGGTCCCGTGACTGGGCTTTGTTCTCCCAGCGCTGGTCCTTAAGTGTTACTTAAAAATTGAAAGATATAGAAAAATATAAAACACCAAACACTTTTAAAACAATTAAGAAAACATTTTTTACAATTACAATTATAGTTTCTATGCAAAAACAAGCAACTCGTCTAGCCAGCAAGAAGGCAGATTTTTCGGTCCACAAAACTAAAAATTTCCTTTTGGTTCCACTCGCCAAAAAGACACTAAAGGTACAGAGACTTAGTTCACTACTCTGCTAAGTTTCAAATGTAAAAAAAATATGGCTGCTATGGAAAAAAAATTGGCTTAGCAGCATTTAAATAATTTTTAAATTGTTGATAATTCTACAAATATTCCATGCAGATTAACTAAAGGCATAAAAACCGTAACCGGAAGATAATAACAACGTAATTCAATCATTTTTAAGCAAAAAGTGCACAATTTACTAATATATGAGAATAAAAGAACTGAGCTCACTCAGCCGAGTAACAGAGTGGATATATAAATATATATATTTATCTACTTTTGGTGCAGCCGACTGCAACCAAAGTAGGAGGTGCACAACTGCATGTTATAGCAGTCCTACACAAAATGTCAACGTTCCGAAGTCACTGGTTTTTGAGTTATGCGAGATACATAGGTACGTACAGACGCCACGGAAAAAAACTCTTCTGAATCCATTTAAAATCAATTTTATTATTCATTTGGGGGAAAAGAGTCTTTTATTCTGTCCTTACATACAGATGTCCTGCAAAAGGATCGTTAAATTGTACTCGAAAGCGGTTTGTTGAAATATGATACCCGGAATATTTCGTGATTACAATACTTTGTTTACTTCGTACAAGGAAGTAAAAACAACAATTGTGCATGTAATGAGTCTAAAAAATAATGGAGATTAATATACCGGGTGGCTACAATTTAACTTCCTTTATAAAAGGCATCCTACAGCGCAAACGGAATGCAATGAAATTTTGTAAATGGGCTATACACGAGATCCGCTCACGGAATTTCGGAAAAAAAAAAAAAAAAAAAAAAAATCTAAAATTTCCACCAGAGGGCGCCTTTTCGGGAAAACATGAAATTTAACACAATGAACGACCAAAACGGAATACAGAAGCAATATTAGTAATCCAGAAGAAGAATTGTGGGTAATAAAATGCAAAACCAGGAAAAGCTGTCAGTTGTAGGAGAAAAATGTCGAGATATTTGCATGCTTGTGAAGAAGAGGAAGCTTTCTTCAAAACAAGTTAGGGTACAAAATGTTTGCAGACGTTGTCATGTTTGAGTTGATGTTTTCGGCTGTACTAATGCCAGTCTTTTTAGTTTAAAGTGTGATATTGGTGAAGCTGTTTTACGAAAACAAGGGAAATGCTTCTGCTGCAACTCGTGAATTTCGTCGTAGAAAGAACCTATGGCTTGGACCAATGTCTACTGAAAGTATCCGAGCCATGATTAAGAGATTTGAAGAAACGGGGAAATTAGGAGTTCAACCTGGAAGAAGCCATAAACGTGAGACACCGGTACTTGTTGATGCCGTCAAGACAGCTGTTGACGCACAGTCACAGACATCAGAGTTCACAGCACGTGAAGTTTTTCGACAGACAGGCTGTTTTTATAGCACCGTCCAAAAAGTATTCAGAATCATAATGCACTACTTCCCATACCAGATTAGCCATACCCAGGAGCTGCTTGATAGGGGCAAGCCACAACGTTTCTTATTCGCAGTCAGTTTTCTCAACAGACTCTTGATCTGTCATGACCTTGGAATATTCTGTGGAGCGATGAGGCTCATTTCTACCTCAATGGAACAGTCAACACACAGAATTGCCGCATTTGGGCTAAGGAAAATTCACGGATCCACACTGAAATTCTCCTACAGACTCCGAAGGTCACTGTCTGGTGTGGATACACGGCGACATTCATCCTTGGACCATTCTTCTTTGAGAAAATCGGTTAACGTGGGCCTGTCACATGTTCCGTTACGGGCCGTCGGTACCATGACATGCTGCAGACGTTTCTTGTGCCGCAACTACAGCAAAGGCTTGTCCTTACATCGACCATTTTCATGTAGGATGGTGCACCTGCACATATCCATGGCGAAGGCGCTATTGCTCCAGTACTTCACAGAGGAACGTGTTATTAGTCGCTCCTTTCCTAATCCATGGCCACCACGTTCGCCGGATCTAACTCCATGCGATTTCTGATTATGAGGGCTATTTAAAAAGTCCGGTGTATCGTGGACGTGTTGCGACGTTGAATGACTTAAAGAACTCCATAACGCTTCATGTGCGAAACCTCACAACTGATCAGTTAGGATCTGCTGTTGAACACACTGTCCATCGAATTTAAATTTTGCAGGCGAATGAGGGTGATCACGTGGAGCACCTTTCCCTACATCGTCCTGGACACGATAAACAACTGCTCCTCTTGCGCAATTTCGTCCTAATCTGTTCTTGTGTCTGTAAAATGAACTGTTTTTGTTTCTCATTTACTTAATGTGGTTCGAAGACAAGGTGATCAAAAACTAGCCAATAAATGTTAATATTGTTTTCGTATTCCGTTTTGGTCATTTATTGTGTTAAATTTCATGTTTTCCCGAAAAGACGCCCTTTGGTGGACATTTTGGAATAATTTTTTTTTCGAAATTCCGTGAGCGCATTTCGTGTATAGCCCATATATAAAATTTCGTTGCATTCCGTTCACCCATTTGCGCTGTAGGATGCCTTTTGTAGGGGAAGTTTAATTATAACCACCCGATATGTCTGTATTGCTTTCTAAGCAGAAAAAATGCATGATCATAATCTAGATATTAGAATCTAGTGATTGGGTATGTTCGACGTAAATTAATAATTACGAATGGTAGAGCCCTTGAGGAAACGAATCATTGAATTTTATTTATTTGAAAACTTCGTAATTGATAAACAAGGTCTACTTGCTTATCAAAGATATAAGTCTTTCTATTCATGTTGAAGGACAGTCTGTGCCACCCGAAAAAGCGGCGAATAAGCTTGTAGGGAATACCTACCCAAGAGAAGGAATGCCTTCATGGAGGATTTCATGATAAAGGTTTAAGAGAACCTCGGTTGTATTCATGTTACACATGGGGAAAACTATGAAAACTTCTATGCAGCCAGCCCGTTCGTCGCAATTTGAACTCGGACTGAGTTAGTAAGGTCCGTTACTTTAAATTAGGCACTTCAGTGTCGCAGCGCGCTTCCCTCATTTACGATGTGTGTCATTATCACTGCACACAGGAAATTAGAGAAATTTAACGAATTAGAAGATTCGATCCTTTTTTTTTTCAGCAGTCGTTGTCATGGCTTAGAAAAAAGAAGCATCTATTCTAAAGTAATGACTATAGCAGCGGTTCTCAACTTTTTGACTAACGCTTACAATCTAAATAAAAACTGAAAAACTTAATTACCGCCGCTACATTTTACAATGATTATTTTTCAATTTCTCAATAGAAATATTAAAAATAAATATATTTTGCCATTTGCACAACCTATTGGCTATTTGTATTAAATATGCATACATAAAAATATTATAGATTAAAAATTACTATTTTTATTATCAAAATTTAAGTTATAATACTATAATTCTAAAATTTAGTGCGAAATTTGGTGCTGTTTAAGAGAGACAAATTTCTTTGTGTCTGGTCTTATTTCATTTAATTTTAACCGTAAAGTAGGATCCACTTTTAATTTTGTTCTTATTTAATTTTTAAATATAACATGGAAAAAAAAATTTTGCTCACACAAATATGTTGTGCAAAAATGCAATAAAAATTTAATAGCTTTATTTTAAACGCCTTTAAAGTATTTTTTTTCGGGTCAGACAAAAGTTGGCAAGTGTATTATTTTTAAACCTTCAGTTCCAGTTCGATCACAGGAAATTTCTATCAATTTTTTTTACCTCCCGAGATTTTTGAGTTTAATAGTTAAAAATACTTCTTTGAGTACCACCTATTTTTCTCTTGCGCACCACCAGTGGTACGCGTACCACCGGTTGAGAATCCCTGGACTATAGTGTTCAGTCGTCTTGCCACTGCGCCAGTACTTAAGAAATTCTAAACGATGCTTACTTTTTAAAGTTTTCAGACCTAAAGAAAAATTTTTAAATTAATGAATTCTGTTTCAAGGCTTCATGCTGGTAAAAATATACAAATATGTCTACACCAAAATATTTTTGTAAATCTCTGAGGGAAGTTAATTTCTTGTAGTATTACTAATTCGATAAACATCGGAGTAATGAATGACATTAGAATCCATTTCATTGCAATAAAATGGTTGATAGATATAAAGAAACAATTAATGATACTAATGTTTTGTGACAGATGCTTGTCCTTTCGGAATAAGTGAGCACCTGCATTGTCTTCTCAAATTACTATCTTCGACGCACAATCATTTCATTTGTTGACTTAATGATAACCCACGTGCGAGAGGAAAAATTACATCAGAAATTACGAGCATATAAAAGCTATTAAGAAATATCCAGCAGCTTCTGCAGGAGACTAATAAGAATAGTAATGATGACAGTTAAATGATATCCTCAAAATGGAAAAACAGATGCTTAGTATTTTAATAGCCTATTTAACCTTATGAACGACTCGTTAGCCAAACTGAATAAAAAATAATTGCATGCAAATGGAAGTAAATACAACATTAAAAGAGAGACGACGATACTATGAGCACCCAAAAGTTTTTAAATATTCATCGATGAAAGCAGATAAGAATGAAAGAATTATTGCGCCCTCTCGAAGTTTCACTACAGCTCACGATATCTGGTTAAAACGTTTCGAATTTAGGAATTTAGGACATGTAATTCAAATACATTGCTGTTCAATTTAAATTTGGTCATACATTACATTATATTTTAGATTTGGACCATTATCTCCGGAACAGAAAGACAGATTTTCGCTAAGAATGCATTAATGTGGACAAAGCACTCGTTTTTGTAGCAATTTAGAAGTGGTTCTAGTACGGAATATGAGTTAGAAAATTGTTACAACAGCAGATTCACTACGAATACACTACTATGGACTAAACTTTCTTTCCTGCAGTGGTTCAGAAGCGGTACTAGAATTACACGCGACAAAACCAAGCGATAGATGAGGAAACTATTTTTTAAGAATGGATATAAGTAGTATGGAATGTGGTGTAGTTTGTAAGTAGTATGGAAAGTGGTGTAGTTTGTAAGTAGTATGGAAAGTGGTGTATTTTGTAAGTAGTATGGAAAGTGGTGTAGTTTGTAAGTAGTATGGAAAGTGGTGTAGTTTGTAAGTAGTATAGAAACAATGAGAAATTACAGCCGTGTTTTAACAGAAGAATAATTCAGTATTGTTTAATTTTTTTTTTTTTTCACTGGAAAATATTTAAAAAAATCTATAAATTTAAAGGTATTTTTAGCGAAGAGCGAACCAGATGTCTGCCCTTAACCGTTTGAGTCCCGGGGGGGGGGTATTGAAAAAACGCTGTCGAAGAATCTCAAACAGCGCAACTGCGCTTTCTATTAATGAGTACGAAAAGACCGAAATAGACCTTGTTTTATTTTATGTCGAGAAATACCAAGTGGCGCGATAGCGCTTTACTTATTTTACATCGATGTGCACTTGATTTAAATCAAGTGCCCACATTATCAACTGCAAGTGGATCGTCAGTTGTCCACCTGTTCGAAACGTACTGGGTTTTCTTGACATAAAAATCTCAACAGCGCGATCGCGCTGCTAGGATCTTTAAAAAGAATTTTGTATGGTCATTTTTGAATGATAAGTATAATATTAAATAATGTTTAAATAATAGGGATATATTGATAAATTTTACAATGATAAGTCTTAACGGTATTTTTATTGCTTACATTTTTCGCTAACAATGTGAAACGTGAAACAATGTGTAACAATGTGAAATGTAACAGTGTGAAAATACAATATTTACCTCCTTGGCGATATCTGAGCTCCTTGGCGATATCTATCTAATTATTATGATTCTGCCATTAATTTGTTTTACTTCCCCCCTAGTCATTCAAACTAACGCAATACTGAGTTCGTTTCTAAAATAAATGTAAACATTTACACATGTGAACAGCTTATAAACACTGAGGGCATTACGCAATGTTCTTTCATTATTATTTTTGAAATTTAGAAAGAAAATCCATATTAAGTTTTTGTAGATTCAAAAATCAGAAGTCACTCTTTAGAACCATAAGGTTTTTTTTTTTTTTTTTTTTTTTTTTTTTTTTTAACAGGAGACATGAAAAATGAGCAATCCCTTGCCGGGCCTCGCTTAGATCTCTCGAATTCTCGAATACGCGTTCGAGTATGCTTCCAATTACACCATGAAGGCATGTGGAAAGGAGGGAGAAAATACCTTATATATCTCTCTTTTTTTTTAAATGGCGATTGGGGATTAGAAGAAAAAAATGACCAAATTATGGTGGTAACGAATTGTGGTCCACCACCTTGTAGTTCGGCCGCCAGAGTAATTACGTTTTTTGGAGCAGAAGACATAAAGAATGAGCAAAGGCTTAGACCCTTCGAATTCGCGTCGAGTATTCTTCCAGTTAAGGCATGCAGAGAGGAGGGATAAAATACCTTATGACTCAGATATACCTGCTTATACATATATAACAAGACATAAGGATATTGTATTTCTGGAAGTAAAAGCAGGGGAGTAGTTAGAGGGGGGCAAGGGGGCATCTGTTCCCGGGCGCAGAATCCAAGGGGCGCCAAACTGATGTTACGACATTTTAGAATTAAATGTTTTCCATCCTTGGCAAGCAGTAGGGGACGCGAAATTTTCAGTTGTCCCTGGGCGCTGAAAACACTAGCTACGACTCTGAGTAAAAGCTGTTACAATTCGTTATTTTTATTCACGGTACTACTGGGCCAATTGACGAAATTTATTTTGCGTTTATCATGTCTCGAAAGCGCGACTTAGGATATATATTACATTTACATATAGCATTGTTCTAACATAGATATTTTGACACAAAATCGGACTGAAATGATATATCGATATTTTTTCATATTTAGACTCTACGACACAAATTATGCCTAAATATTAAATTCATAAAATTTGATGAGAAACTTACTGAGAAATTAAAAATTTGTCTTAACGTGTTTTTTCAATTTGCGCCAAGAATAATTAATTCACTTTGCGAAATTCTTAATTTATGGTAACCTATTTATCTTTCCCTTTCATTGCACAAGGGGAATAAAAGAAGCGTCATTCATTCTTTCAAATAATTTTAACGTAAAAGTGCGTACACTACATTTGGTGTTATTATCGCTTATAAGAAATACGCCAAATTTCAAAATGCGCCAATATATAAATTCATGTATATCTTGAGAAATTTTGAATAAAAAATTCTAATATTTTAGCGTTATACTTAGAAATACCTCTACTTTAAGGTAATGGTAACATTTTTATAGGTTATCATTCAAAATGTTTCCAAAACAATTATTTATAATTTTTTTCTGGAAAATTTTATGATTTTTAAACTACTGTTGTTGTATTGTCACTTATCTGACAGTAACATCAGAAGAAGCCCACGAAATTCATCGTGGCAAGGAGAACAAGATTGCGCTTGTCGTTGGAAAAAGCCTTGAGCATCGTACAGGTGACAGACAGTACGACTTCATACAGGTGACAGACAGTTCCATCCGCAGTTTTGAAGGAAAGCACCCCTGGGGGTCGGGTCCGATGGTCTCCCACCCTTCTTCCCCTACCAGCAACCTCTTGAGAGGACTTTCGAGTAGCATATATTTAGAGCGCTCCCATGCCACAAAGACACCATATATTTAGAAACATCCGTGTCTTCACCCGGATTCGAACTGAGGTCCTTCGGTACCACAGAAGGCTTCCCTAACTACTAAGCAAGTGACATGGGATAACCCATCTTAACGAGGTTGTTGATCGCATGGAAGTAGTCAGTCTGTTTATTCTTAACTTTAAAGAAGAGATGTGTGATTGCCAGGAAAGTTTATTATCTATTACTGTTCCTAGGTACTTAAGCTGTTTAACACATTTAATGGAGACCCCAAGAGTTTAAGACAGGGGCTTCTACGTAATGGAGAGCCTTGATTAATTATAAGTGCTTGCGTTTTAAGTACCGAGAGTTTAAGTTTATGCTCTCTCACCCAATCAGCAAATAAATTAAGGCAATCCTGAGTTCGCGTTTCAAGGTCGCTCCGGCCTGCTACAATGAGTAAAAGGTCGTCTGTGTATGCTAAAAGCCTTACTCTTTCTTTGTTTTCAAAGACTGAAAAAACTGAGTTAGCAACTATGTTCCAAAGGACGGGTCCAAGACAGGAACCTTGCGGGCATCCCCTTTTAAAACCCTTCCTTACCAATTCTATGTCTAACGTCATTAAAACTTGTCTTTTGCCAAGATAGTACGAATCAGGTGTCTTATGGAAGTAGAGCATTTGAGGGCATCCAAACTGTTCATGATGTCGGGCCACCACAGCGAGTCGAAAGCTCCTTGAATATCGAGGGATACGACTGCTGTGTGTCTATCTTCTATTTTGTTAGTGAGTATTATATCCAACAGCTGACTCAATGCGTGCTCCGTGGACATACCTGGTTTGAAACCGAATTAATTTTGAGGAATGCTTTTATATCGTTCAATGAAGTACACGAGTCTGCTGAGTACAACTCGCTCAAGTAATTTATCCAGAGCAGGCAGGAGACAAACTGGCCTATATGAGGATGTAAGGAAAGAGTTTTTTCCCTGGTTTTAGAAAAAGGGTCAGTTCAGCCGTCTTAGTACCAGCGGGAAAATCTTAGTACAATATTTTAGCGTCTTAGTACAATATTTTGTAAGCTTGTCCATATGAATGCGTAGTTTCAGCACAGAAAGTTCTCCGTGGAAGAGAGCTTCGCTTGGTATATGTGTTTTTTATAGATGGCACGCGCCCTCCTAAAGTCCTGCATTCGTTCTCGCAGCCCTATCGTCAGCAGCATTAGAGACACTCTAACCCACATGCCTGCCTCGCAAACATTTTATCAGCTCCTAGGAATATGGCAAGAACGTTGGGATCAAGCCTCCACAGGGAGGCGTGTTTACAATCTCATTCCCAAGGTCAAGACAACAATCCAAACTAATAGCAATTACATAACGTAATATTTCCTCACTGGTCATGGGCCCTTCCCTTCATACCTCTTTCGCTTTGGCTTGAGAGAGAATGATAACTGTGAATGTGGGGAGGAGGGTCATCCAGACCATTTTGTGTTCTCTTGTCCACACACAGCACTTTACAGCCTCAAGCAACCAGGAGACAGATTCTGGCCCAAATTGGTTCCAGAATCTAAAAAGTAACAGAGTTGCCCAGTGGAAATTAAAAACAATAATTGACTATTGTATTAGCAATTATTCTTCTGAAGCTGGAAGATAGTAGCCATAAGGTACAAACTTGAGTCGTGTCTAACACACATTAAGTTCTAACAATGCTATTTCTAAGCACAGTTCTCTTAGAAATAGTCATCGCACCTTCAGTATGGCATTAACTCTTCTTGAACTGGCACATTTATTAACCTGAAGACAGATTACTTGCTCTGCAAAGCATAACAGCATACACATTGGAACTATATAAGCTAGTTCAATATGTCAACAACAGAGTATGTGATATGTATGTTCAATATGTAATTTTGTATTTATATTGTGCCAGGTTTTCATACCCACAGACAAAAAGTTTGTCTGTGGACAAAGTTTGTCCTGTATCTGAATGCTGTACTATATCTGTACATGCTTATATCTTTTATTAATTATACCTAATTTATACTAAGGATCACGCGTACCTCAATGTCATGTTTCATGTAAACTTTAACTATCATGATAACATATATTTCTATAAATGTATGTATGAATATGAGTGAGAGTATGTATACTTTTATTTGTTTCGAAATATATATGTATGTAAGTGTGTATATATCTGTATCTGAGTTGGTATTTACATGTATATACATATGTTTTGATTGTAATCTTTTTCAAGTGCCTTGTATGCACATGCATATTTATTTTTTGCATTTTATAAATGTCGTCTGCTCAGCCTGGGGCTGCTGTCTGGCAGCTAGTGGTTAACTCCCGCTGAGTTGGTAACCAATGCATGGATATGTCTATACCTGGGTCGGAAGCCAACGCAGCGGTTTACTTCCCTAACCACTAAACCGTCTGTGGGACTTTTTTAAATTGCTAAAAATTAAAAAAATGATAATAATAAATCAGAAAATATCTGCAAATTATATTTGAATTGAACCTAAATTTCAAATTGTGAAAAAAGAAATCAAGAAAGTTTAATAAAAAAGAGATATTAGTAAATATATACGAACGCTGAGGAGCTAATGTTTTTAAAACTATACGTGCGCTTTTTAGAAAACTTGGCACTTTTGTATAACTGATATAAATCCTAGGTCGCCCTGACATTAAAAATGCAACCTCGAGACATGAAAAATGCAAGTTAAATTTCATCAATCGGCCCAGTAGAAAGGAAGATATAAAACTGCCTCTTTTTTTTGTGTGCAGAGTGTACGTGTATATCAATGCTTATTTTTTGACAGTTTTCTGATATTTCAAACTTTAGTAACGTAATCGAAAGGGTGTTTTAATATTATCATACTCTTTGGCAATTTCAAAGCTGACGAGTGGTAGATCCTAGAATTATTTTTCCTCTACTGCCGTATTCCACAAGTTTTTTTTTTTGAATTTATTCAAGTATTTTTATTTTCTTTCTCAAAGCTTTTTTCTTTCTTCTTTTAATTTTCCTTTAGCGCCGTAGGAGTTATTTTGCTTATTGAATCTCTTAATTGCTTCTGAAGTTTGACATATGTCAAAGACAGCCAAAGGGAAAGGAGGAAAGTTATAAATTAAATTGTCTTGAAGGCGTAGAAGCAATTAAGTTTACACTTTTTTCATTAATATCCTCCCTCCGAAAAGCTCTTAATTAGTAGCCAGTATTTGGGATTCAAGTTTACAAGCAGAAATATAAATATGAATTTCAATTTAAAATATTGGCTTCAAAAATACATTCATCTATTAAAATTGAAATGGATGAATAGATTTCATTTCTCATCTTACCATTAAATTTAATTTATCCATTAAAACTACTTACACCCAGCCATTGAAATTATAGACGCAATTTTTCAATTTGTTTATTTTATTGTCTTTCCGTTTTATAATATCCTAATCAAAAATCGTTTATAATTCGTTGACAAGATTTTAATTTCCAATGCCATCAAGGCAAGTTTTCTTTGAATATGATTTAGTTCTGTCGATATTTCTTTGTGTTATGATGTAAATAATTAAAAATAAGGAGTTAATTATCTGTTAAATTTATAAGTCACGTACTTATAAAATTTCAATAATTTTTTACGAGGAAACTGAATATCATAAAAAGCTTCCATATAAACATGAGGTGTAGTTGATTTTAAAATGTATGTTTAAACAAACATTCATAGGCCCTTGTTATAGAATACATTTTTATGTTTTCACACATACATGCACTCTATAACATGGGCCAAACTTCATATCAGTAAGAGCCACATGGTCGAATTCAACGAACTTCTACAGCTGACCTTATTTTCCAAAATACATAAGTCTATATTTAAGTCATTGAAAAAGTAGTTAAATATGTTCAAATGGAAAGAAGCATCTGAATCGAAACCATCATTCACTGATAGTTTTCCTTCAGCATGTGATGATGCGTCGAAGATAAAGCGAATTTTTGTCGTGACTTCGTTTTCTCTAATTACAGCTTGATACGGTAAAAGTACTCTTTTTCAATTTTTAAATGCTCTGATTCTTCCACGATATCTTCTTATAAACGTTGATCTTTCATAGGTTTGTAATGCTTATGAAACGTGTTATTCTTCTTAAATCTGATTCAAAATGTTTTTTCGGCTACCTTAAAATTATACCGCAATCCACCTGCATTCTCGTTCCACGGCCAAGCATGCCCTATATATATCTTATCCTCGGATTCTCGATCTCATCCTTGGATCTTTCGGATTCTCGAAATATTCTAAAGGTAACATCGTCTTCTAAGCCGTGACTGCTATCAGCTTTCTTAGAAATTTACAAAACTTCCAACTGCCATAAATTTCTCATCAATTCTGTCTTCGAATCAACTTCTAAATTGTTTTTAACTTGTATCAAGTTTTGTATGATACTAAATATTTCTGATACATTATATGCGTTTCCTGCTGCCCTCAATTCTGCCACTGCTAATGATTTAAAAATTCGGCAGACCCCCTTCCTGTAAAGCACCCATCCATACATTCTTAAAACACCCCTAAGCAAATCTAACTTTTAAAGATTTTCTTTACAAAATTATTTAATAGTGTCATGACAATATCTTTATTTTTTAAGTTTCTTAACTAACAAGAAAAAAAATAATTACGTTTGGGCACCGATTAATTTTACTAATAGCTTTGTAAAAAGAAATGAAATAAATTAATCAGTTTCTTTTGAACATTGAGTACGTTTAGTACTATATTTCATACATATGGGTATTACTTGCATTAAAGAGTCGTATAACTCGCCTGCGAGAACTGCACGGGTTACATAAAAAAGCAATGAACATCCTCGAGTGGTAGCATAGCTCCGATCCTGCGATTTGACCACCTTTGCTTCCTTTAATCCAGTTGTTCGTCGCCTATCATATGGTGACACCCACTGATACTGTTCGCGAATCCATTTGAAGATATTGGTACAGTCCCACATGGGTCTACGAAACCCTATTCGCATGGAAAGTATGATTTAACATTAGAATGTCGTCTGTTTTAATATACACTATTCGGAGACTCGTTTGCAATGCGATTGAGCTCCAGTTAGTCTGTCATTGGCGGCCAAAAGTTAATCATTTGTATATTCTATCGTAAGGTTACGGACTACGCAATTTCCTTCTATTCGGATGAATCACTGCTGGCGAGTCGCTTTTTATGTTATAGAGCAGCGGTTCTTAATCTTTTGACTAGCGCGTACCATCTAAATAAAAATTTACTACATTTTATAATGATTATTTTTCAGTTTCTCGCTTGAAATATTAAAAAAAAAATATATATTTTGCCATTTCTACAACCTATTGGCTATTTGTATTAAATATGCACAAATAAAAACATTAGATTAAAAATTGGTTATTATTTTAACTATCAAAATTTAAGTTATAATACTTCAATTTCAAAATTTTGTGTGAAATTTATTTCTGTGATTTTGCCTAGGAAATTCATTCAAAGAACTCTCACTTTTCGTCATGCCCTTCGAGAACTCTCTAAGGAGCTGAAATGAACTATTTTATAATAGTTGTCCTAGTAGCTTGTCCTGTATCCATCACCTGTAAATCATCACCTTTCTTCTTAGGCAATTCTGGCCACTTTTCCATCTTAAAAAATCTAGTTTTGTTTTATTATTTTTTTTACAAATATTAAAGTGCACAGTATATTACGAGTTCTTCAGAAAAATAAGGAATACAAAGCAACAAGAAGACAAAACTGATGTTAGAGACAGGAAATCGACGTAAAAAATGATTCTAATTGAAAAGAGAGCAATATGAGCCCAGAATTGGTGGCAACATAAAGTGTAGACATTCTAATAAAATCGATAAAAAATTATAGAAAAAGAATTAAAGTGATACTGTAATCTTTTTATAGGAACCTATTTTTATTTCCTATTAAATACAACATACATTTCTATTATTTCTTTTAAACCGTCATTTATAATAAATTTTGGGTACTTTTCCGTTTCGCCGGCTCAGATCTTGCCAAGCAGACTTTATTGGCGACAACACACAGTATACACATAAAAAAATTTAATAAATGTTAGTTCTGAGAAATTTTTATTTTGAAGGTATAAACATTTTAATATCGTTTAAAATTTTGTAAAATGAAAATAAATAAAGAGAATAAATTTGTAAAAAGACATTAATTTAAGGATTTACTATGCTTTCATGGTACAACATCCTGATTCGCCGTTTCATATCACGTTACCCCAAGTGATCTCATTTTAAGTAAACTACCCTACAAAAATCTAATTCTCTAAGTAATTGTTTACATTAATTTTAAGTTAAATCTTAATTTGGAATACAAGTTTTAAATGCAAGAATTATTTCAATTCGTACGAATTGCTTACTCAGAAATTATGTAAAAAACCAGTGCTTTACTTCGCTAGTGCATTCTCATAAGAATTAATCAATTTAACCCTTGACTTCGCCTTTTCTATATATCTCTCTTCGGGTGAGGAGCATAATTGCATCTTAATTGACTTAATTACCGCGAATGACCTTAGGGCATAACATTGAACTATCTTGTAAAAATTCTATGTAATTGTATGGCAGTATTGAAAGAAACAATCAATCTGATAAGAAATGGCTGCGACTTGTTTTGAAAATGAGGCGTAAAAAGTTACGAGCGAGGATATTCCGTTTGGCATCGGTTCTACCATTTCGGCGACTTTATCGCTTGCGCCGACAAAATGGAAAAGTACCAAATTTTGTTATGTCTATGACTAAAAGAATACTTGTGAAAATAGACGCGACAATTGACTTTGAACAACGCTCAGATCGCATACATTTATGAAATGTTAGGAAAAATTTAAACAGGTTGTTGGGGTATTTAATTTTTGAATATAATAGTTAAAAATACTTTGTTCCTTTGCGTACCACCGGTTGAGAATCGCTGTTATAGGGTGTTTAGTATTTAAAAATAAGAAAGTGCACTAACTGAGGGAGCTACAATACATAAAACAGCTCTAAATACAGGATTAAATGTTAAAATTAGATAATTTCAGTTTTAGATTGTCATTAGTTATAGGAATAAATAAGATATCTGTATTTTGAAAGAACTTAATATACAGATACTTAAGCTTATTTTGAAATTGTTCCGTGCAGATAACTCTTGAGAAGCAAGAATATTGTGCTCCTTAAATAATCTTATAAGAACTGTTACTTCTCCCACCTCGTCCCTTCATGGTGTAAGTGATAGCATATCACGCTAGCAGTAAAAAGATGTAGAGTTCGAATTCTGACAAAACTCAATCAACTTTTCACGTCTACTGCGGTGAAATCTCAATCTTTTCGATCTTGTTACTTGAAGATTAAAACCTTATAACAAAAAGCAAATAATCTTTTCCTAAAGGAAACCCAACTAAATGTGGATTTTTCTTAATGGTAAATAAGAAAAATATGTAATTGTAAATAGACATATAAATGGGTGAAAATATTTTGCATATATAATTTTTTATCTTAAACTATTTAGGCCGCTTAATTTTTAGTTATCTGAGGTAACATCTGTAAGCATTACGTTATTGCTGAAATTCGGAAAAGCTCATAATGGCTATCTGCTTAAGAGAAGGGATGACTTCGTAGATCGCTTTCTAAGTGAAACTGGCTGGTATTCATGTAACACATTCATGACACGAAGACCAGCCATGCAGCCAGCCCGTTTTTCTGGATTTGAAATCAAGAAGGAGCTACCAGCTACTTCTTAAACATTCGGCAGCTGGTGGGGCGTAAATT
The DNA here is from genome assembly GCF_044657685.1 of Stegodyphus dumicola. Lineage (NCBI taxonomy): Eukaryota > Metazoa > Arthropoda > Arachnida > Araneae > Eresidae > Stegodyphus > Stegodyphus dumicola. The sequence continues at coordinate 47,901,710 of NC_140776.1, forward strand.
ACATCAGATACTTGCCGTTCTGCAATATGTCGTATAAAACTATTGATAACTTCTAGTGTACACTCAAAATTCATTTTAAATCATACTTAAATTCTCATTTTAACAGTCTGATTAATTTAACAGACTGCAATTACAACAAGGAAAAATTATAAAGTTCCGTACGGATTTGACAATATTAGTAACTGGTTTTCTGTTGGTTACGATAAACAATTCGTTAATTAGGGTCAAGTGGTTAAGAGTAGGAGCCGGGTGGCTAAGGCTGAAAAACTGATATTTCGACACAGGTTCAAACCTCGATGAATGACTTGCTTTCATTGTCATTTTTCGAAGTTTTCTATATGTGTAACGTGGACTCGAACTAGTTTCTGATGCCATAATCAAACAAAGGAAAAACAAATAGTTAATTAAGATCACGCATATGAATATATTTTGTGACTTAAAAGAACTTTGGAATGGTCTAAACAAGATAATTTTAAGATTTATCGCCACCCCATTTACCACCGCAAATATGATCTGCGCAATCAGTTCACGTTGGCATGTTTGATCATATTTTGTGAAACGATTTCAGGCATTTGAAATAGATTTGCTTCAGAATACCGTGTTGTGAAATTTGTAAATGAATATCGTTATAATTAAGTACAAGGTATCTGAAATAGAACTAACTAGTTACCAGACTAGAACCATCACTTACTTTCAGTTCTGTTGCAAAACGTCAGCTACAGAATGTCACCAAATCATGTATACAGCTTTAGGTACTAATATTGTATCATATGACACTGTGAAGGTTTGGTACTGAAAGTTCATGGACAAGGACTATGGCGTGCTCTGGCCGGCCTACTGATGTTGATGAAGCTTCCCCTGCGAGAACTTGTGGAAGCAGATCAGTAAGCAACCACTCGAAAGCTTGCTAAGGAGTTAGACGTCAGTGCCATTCCAGTAATCGAGATTTGCATCGCATAAACTTGACAACAAGGTTCATTCGCTGAGTGCCGCATGAGCTGACTCAAGCAGATAAGGACACTCATGTTCGGGCCTGCACTAATCTGCTCGAATACCAACGCAAGGACAAAATTCTGGACCGGATCGTCACTTGTGATGAAAATTGGATTTACTTCAACAACACAGGACGAAAAGGGAGATTGGTCTGCGCCCGGTGAGCTCGCCGGCAGTGCCGTAAAGCGCAGTTTGACTAATAATCAAATCATGCTTTGTATCTGGTGGGATTGCCGTGGTATTATTCACAAAGAATATCTCGAAAACCCTCGATAGTAAGGTGTAGAGCGAGATACTAATCATGTTGAGTCTGCAATCAAGAAAAAACGTCGAACTGAGTTCATGCGCAAGAAGATTTGTATTTCTCCCACCGTCTTGGCGTGCCTTCGTGGTGTAGTGGTTCTGCACGCTGGGCCGGTATTCCAGAAGTCCGTGGTTCGATTCCCGGCGAAGGCGTTGCTCATTTTTCATCTTGCCTTCTTCCAAAATACCTAATGTCTCTTCAAGGTAATGTAATGTTCCATCAAGTTTGAAGGCTTTGAAAAACTACCCAAACGTTGGCATAAAATCATATAGTTGGGTGGTGGTTACTTATTGCACTAAAGGTGCTGCTTTGATTTTTTTAGCTTTATTAAGAGCGTTTTTTGGCGGAAAACATTCGTTAAAACCAGATATTTTTACTCCATGAATTTGACATCTTCACAATTTGTCTATATCGTCTGGTGGTAATTATTGTATTAAGTTCCACTGAGATGTGTAACTTTTAAACAATGCGATCAAGAGAATGAGAAACCGAAGGTCTTATAATTTATTCCAATGCAGTGGTTATTCATGAGTCTTTTGGTTACTTATAGTTGCAGAGTAACTAACTGGGTACTTTCCGTTCCGGTCATCGTTTGTAGGGCGATTGGATTTGCAGCAGTGATTATTCATGAGGATCTTTTGGGTCTAATTTTTTCATGAGAGTCTATAACTAAATATTTTCCACTCCATTTATCGTTTGTAGAGGAAACCTTTCAGTCTAATAAAATTAGCGAATTTATGTATTGCATCCCCGTAACTTTTATTATATAACGCTGTGCACCACTGGACGAAAGGCTTGTCTTTTTACATGGTCATGTGAAAAGCTGTAAACATGGCTTAACAGCTTTCACATGCCCATACAGAAAGATACCAAACTTTTGCACAGTTTTTGAACCCAGACCTACTTGGAGTAATAGCTGTTTGCGCTAGCGTCTAATTAATTGAAGTTTAAGTAATATTTAACATCGAAAACGCCTCAAGGAAAATACTGAACATAGCTTGTGAATTTGATTTAGCTCCTTCAAAAGGAAAGCTTATAAGATATTTCTCCCGCCTTCTGCGCATGCCTTCGTAGTGTGGCGGTCTGCACACTGGGCACGTATTCCAAAGGTCCGTGGTTCGATTTTCGGAGAAGGCGTTGCATTTTTTTCATCTTGCCTGCTTCCAAAAAATACCTAATGCTCTACAAGCTATTTCCTGTTGATTAAGAAAATTATCTAGAGCAAATCTTTCAGCCAAATGCCTATAAGGTCTGCAAAATCCATTTATGAGACAATTTTCTTAACTGGGTTCTATCACGATCCATTAGTTTTCAGTTTCGATTACAGGGTATGAAGTATTTTTTTTTCACAGGATAAAAATCAACAAAAGCTTAATATCATTTTGTGTGACACAATAAACTTAAAAGCTTGGAATTATTTTCTGTCATTTTATGTAACTGTACAAATTCATCTTGCGTGAAAATTACCCATCATCTGTAAATTTGAACACGAAGCCTTCTTTAATTATTCGTAAAACCGAAAAAGAATGTTATTTCCGAAAAACAAACCAAAAAAGTATAACAAGCATCGTTGCTATGGAAACAATGGCGGTAAAACTTTGACGCTTGAGTCGCTTCTTGCATGTTTCGTTCGACAAAAATTTATTAATAATCTGCAATGTCGCGACTTCTGCGACGGACTTCATTTTAAGCGCTCTCCAGTAATGTCAAAATGAAGCAGTTCATTTCAACGACAGCGGAAGAAAAGTATTTGCAAGGTGAGATTTTTTTCCCATGCAAGTTTTCGCATTTTCAGAAACGGTTTCTAAAACGGATTTGTTTGAAATTGTGCTTTTAGGTATATTTTCTCTTACAAATTAATAAAATACACACTAAATAGTTGCAATAAGCTTTGAACATACATTTTTGAAAATTTTTATTCTTTTCTTCTCCCATGATTATTGCAGTTCGTAACTTTACTATTTTTGTATTTACTAATTGTCTTATTATCTTCTCAGTACCTATTTTATTTGAACCTGATTTAGCTGAAAATATAAAAATTGTCACTATACAGAACTGAGATAGAAAGTTAATCAAAATCAATATATAAAATTTAATACAAAATTGGAGAAAAACTCATAATCTTGAAATTTCATCTTTCCAAAGCAAAACATAAAATTAGGCAAACAGCAGCCTTGTATTTGGCATAAATTTTAATCAAGACTCTTTCGATTTCTTGAACAAAAAAGTACAGGTCTCTGTTTATCAGGAGCAAAGAAATCTGTAAAAAACTGGCAGATTTCTTTGCTCCTGATAAAGAGAGACATGTACCTGTTTGCCCTCGAAATCGATAGGGTCTTGAAATATACGCCAAACACAATGTTTTTGCTTTTCCTAATTCACCTTTATACTTTGCAGCATATAATTTATCTATGAAAAATTTAATTTCAATGTAATCGTTTTATTTTTACAATTTAAAATTTAATTTACATTGGTAATTGAAAAAACTTACAGGATTTCACTATAATTCCATTTGTTAAATCATGCCTCGAATCGCGTAAAATTAAGTCAATAATTAATCTACAGTTAATAAGCAGGTTTAGCAGAAGAAAAAAGAACTTCTAAAAATGCCCAAGAGCGAACGAAAACATTACAGAACTAACAAATTGCAAATCAATAGTTACAATTTCTATTTCTACATTTCTACGCTTGTATAATTTAAGGCTCAGAAATAGGAAACAGCGTTTCTATGCCCCATACTATAATTATTAATTATTTAATTATAATTCCCGTATTTAAATTTTTACCATGAAATTAAAAAGAAGTATTTGTATTCCGAATATTTTGCGCATTTAATGTTTCAGAATATGTTCTACGAATTAAAAAAAGATGATGTGTTCATACCTGAACAACTCTGCATTTTTTTCAGTGCTGAGTTGGGATGATAATAGCAGCCTTTATCAAATGTCTTTAAATGTTTTAGACGCAGATATAGTAATAATATATCTATGTATTACTACGTATATTATTATTATAGATATAGTAATACCATATATATATATATATATATATAATACTATTTATATCTATATGTATTATATAGAAGTTAAGACATGAATGTCTGTTCATAAATGGAATGACTATCTCATTGTATGTATAAAATTCCGAGATATCGATCTTTACAGATTTTTCTTTATTAAAATTCTATTAATTCAGTGTTAACGAGCAAAGGACAATTTTTATTTATATATTTAGCATACACGTTAGTAATTTTTCCCTTTTCCACGCCTAAATATTATGCTTAAGTTATAAGTTATTTCTCCCGCCTTCTTAACATTCCTTTGTGGTGTGGTGATCTGCACGCTGGGCGCGTATTCCAGAGGTTCGAGGTTCGATTCCGGGCGAAGGCGTTGCTATTTTTCATGTTTCCTGTTTAAAAAAAAAAAATACCTAACGTCTCTACAAAGTAGGGAAGATTTTATTATATGTATTACTATATATATGGTTTTTATGAAACATTTGAAGCTGCAAGTTATTTAAGATAAAAAACATCGCCTAAAATTTACTGAAGCAGTAAAATATATCAAAGCATTAAAGTATTTCTTTAAATATACTTTTGCATTACGTCTAACTTGAGAATGACAGCAGAGGCTTTCCAATAATCTGAATTAACAGTTGAACATTCTATGTAATAATTTCTAACAATGACTCGGTACCTCTGCTTTTAACCACTCTTAAACACACATTCATCCGTTCCTCTCTCAAACAAATCAAATACCCCTCTTTCCCCTCTATAATATTTTTGCTTAACAAATTTACTTTCGTTAATTTCCACAATCATGCTTTCCGGATCCAACATCACATTCTCTTTCAAGCGTAACTCCATGCACATTTCCCTACAAAACTCTTCCAGTCTGTCCCAGTATTTTTAACAATACGTAATTCCAATTATATAAAATCATTCCCGCACTTTACCAACCACACATATACTAACTTGCAAAACACCACATATCCTGAATTTACTCTTCGCAAACCGCGAATAGTTTCGAATGGACCTTGTAATTCGCAATCCAGTAACTCTGTACATCCACTCAAAACCAATATACAGTTCTTTTCCTCTACAAGTTTCATATTCGTTTCACAATTCGGACGTTTATACCCGACCCTGTAAACAACTTTTTCTCCATACACTTAATCACGCTTTTTTATTTACCCTTTCACTCCAACTGATAAAAAATTCCAGATTTAGATAATCATCCATACTACCGAGAGTACAGAGATCAAATACACTCATCGGTAATCAAAACGTTCCTTAAGAAAAATAATTCTTTTCTGTATTTTGAGCAGTTACGATTATAAATTTTAATCATTCATTCAATATTTTTAATCGTTTGGAAAATCTTAATAATACATTTTTGAGAGCTAACTCGTTGCGCTAAATGTTAATACAACACATAAAAGGAAAATTATAAACCTAACATTTCTACTCAGTTAAAGCATAATATAAATTTCTTCAAATATGAAGCTTTAGCATAACTATAACTTGTTTTCAGAAAGAGACATAGCCAATATTACGTCATAAAATAGCGTGTCGAAGCCTAAGACAAGTAAGTAAACAACGTCTCGACTTGTGCAGCGTCTTCTAGGATTAAGCTATATCGACAAATATTTTATAACAACTACTTAAGAAACTAAACTAATTAAATTGCAGTAAATAAACTCGCTAATTAAGCAAAGTTTCAATTATCTTCGATTGCAGTTACAAGTAACGGAGCTATTTCAGCAATATTAACTCATTTCACACGCAGCATTATCAATGCAGGTACTGCGAGAAATGCATTAGCTAAGTGAAAAGGTACTGGCAAGAGGCGTGGAAAAAGTGTAAATTGATTGAAATACTGCTTTGCTTTTAAATATTTTGTTGCCTCTACCGCAAAATGTCTTTTATCTTAAATAATTTGTTGCCAGTTTTAGACATCAATATATTTAGAAATATTTTGCTGCCTGAAAGATTTGGCAAAATTTCATAATATAGCTTCACTTTTTTAAACTTTTTATTTCCTTTCAAGAAACTTTTAACTAAAATTGATTTAAAATAATATTTTAAAATATTTTGTTGCCTGAAATTGTGCATCAAGGAAAAAAAAAAAAACTGCTGTCTGTGTCAAATTTAAATACTTTTGAGAACATTTATTTTCTTATATAATTATCATTAGACGGAACTATTTTAACTGCAATAATTTTTATGTGCAGTGTTAACCATTTTAAACCTTTTGTTTGAGAATCGAAAAATCTGAAAATTAATTTCCAAAATCAGAAAGTTGTATGAAAAGCTATAATTGGTAACTGATAAATGATTTATTTATAACACAACACAGCACGCGAAAAAGAGTTGTTCATGATTCACCTACAAAATTTCAAATTGTTACATATTACGACTTTGACGTATTTTATCCTTTTCTAGGAACACGAGGTGGCACAAAATTTTCCTGCATCCAATGTGGATGAAGTGATATTCATTTGCTAAGTTTCAAACTTCAAGGTCTTGTGAACTTCCAGTCAGATACCGCATTGGTAATTATGAATGTGATATAATAACAGTGCTTTGTACTTTTAACTTTAGTAATTTCTTCGTTTTGATATAAATGAAAGCAGTTTTGTTTTGTAGCAAATTTTCACTCAAGTAATTACACTAACCAAGTTTAAAATTTCTTTTTTCAATAATCTTTCTGTCGATGGTGCTAGTTTGGTAAACAGGCACGCAGGTTTTTGGCGATTATTTTTGACGCAATACTTGCCTTTTTTTTTTTTTTTTTTTTTTTTTTTACAACGTCGTTCTTCAAGGTGCCAAGTGATTGTAAATAAATACATTTACTACGAATATAAAATATTAAGTAAAGTTAAATCCTTATTTTTATAGCAAAGAAATAGAATAAAAAATACCGCTTTAAAAACATCATGCCAACGGTTAATAAAATTAAAATATTACTTGAATTGAACCACTTCAGAATAAAGTAACTTTATATAATATAGTTACTTAAGTAATAGTAATTCGTATTAATAAAAAATAGTCAGCCATTGTTGAAAATAATGTATTAATTTTTTTATAAAAATGAAATATACATATATAAAGTAATCGAAAAATTAAAGGAAGGAGAACAAACTAAAAAAGACCTTTGTGGTCAAGAACTTTGCGCATTGAGCTGCAAAATTTAGAAAACAAGTTAAAAGAAAATTCTTAGTGCTTTCGCTAAAAAGCAGCTTAGATACTGTGGTCCCGGTGAAAAATTTTAACATAAGTAAAATAAAGTGCAATGAAAAGTGTAAACATTAAGTAAACAATATTATCACTAGAATATTTACAAATAAAATTCAAATCTAATTGTAAGTAATATGTTGATCAAGGTAAGGCAAACTTTAAACAAAAGAATAAAAAGCAAAAATACAAAAACCAAAAAGCGGTAAATGGTAAATCAGGTACTTTTGTCGATTGTCTAATAACATTTCAACATTTATTAGTAAGTACCAGCATTTAAAAAAAAAAATCGGAATCATAAGTTAGATTTTAATGAAAAAAAATTTAAACATGAAAAAGCAAAGGCGGGAATATAAAAATTTAGGTACGTATCCGTTTTGCCGGCGCAATTCTCGCCAAGCATACTTTATTAGTGACAACACAGAGTATACAGATAAAAAATGTTAACAATGTTAGTTCTAAGAAATTTTTATTTGGAAGGCATAAACATTTTAATATCGTTTAAAATTTTGCAAAATCACAATAAATTTGTAAAAAGACATTATTTTAAGAATTTATGCTTTCAAGGTACAACACAACATACTGATTCGCCGTTTCATATCAGGTGACTTCAAGCGATCTCATTTCATGTAAACTACGCTACAAAAATATAATTGTCACAGTAATTATCTACATTATTTTCACGTCAAATCTTAATTTGGGATACAAGTTTAAATGCAAGAATTATTTCAATCCGTACGAATAGCTTACTCAAAAACTGTGTAAAACGGCAGTGCTTTACTTCGCTAGTGCATTCTCATTAGAATGGATGAATTTAACCCTTGACTTCGCCTTTTCTATATTTTCGCTTTCGGGTGAGCGGTGTGATTGCATCCTAATTGACTTAATTACCGCGAATGGCCTTAGAACATAAAAAGTGAACTATCTGGATAAAACTTCTATGTAATTAGTATGCCAGTATTGAGAGAGACAATCATTCTGATAAGAATTGGCTGCGACTTGTTTTGAAAATAAGGCGTAAAAGGTTACCAGCGAGGATATTCCGTTTGGCATCGGTGGTACCATTTTTGGCGACTTTATCGCTTGCGCTGGCAAAACGGAAAAGTACCAAAATAGTAAAACAAAAATTTTATAACTAGATCAAATAATTTATAGACAAATTAATGGATTATAAAAATTTTAAAAAAATATAAATTTTGGAAAAATAAATAAAAGAATATATTTCTTTCCTACTATAGGTATTGTTTATAAGATTCCGAAGATCGGGGAAAAGCTAATAAATAAACCTCTGATTTGGAAAGCCGATTAGCTAAAATAAGGTCTCAAAGGAGAATTATTAGATTTCGATACCAATAATTGATGATAATTACCAATAACGACATTCATATGTAAAACTGAAGAGGCTATCCAAATATCGAGTAAAATCCAGAATAGAACAAACTCTAAAACTTTGTATACGGATAACGGAATAAAATTTCTAAAATAGCGCGGTAATGCACAAATATCCTGTAATCAAACAGTGAGCCAATAACCATAAATAATAAAATCAGTTTAATCAGTTTTCAAATAAAAATGCAAAATTAAATTGCATTATATATTTTTTTTCACAGCAAGAACGTACGTAACAACGCCATATAGGACCTTTGTTTAGTCGAAAGTTAACTTAATCATATGATTTTAGGAACAATGATGCTATGAATTATTCCTTTATCCTGAAAGAATCTTATGGCAGCCTCTTCTCATTAGGTAACTGCCAAGTTTTGTAATCCATTGTACTAGAAAAATGGCGAAATATGGCAAAAAAATAACCAGTGGCGATATTTCAAACGAAAACTAGAAATCTCGAGCCACGATATTTTAAACGAAATAAAAAATATTCAGAATACCGAACGATGATATTTTAAGCGAAAACTAGAATTCTCGAACCCCGATATTTCGAACATTAAATTCTCGAGCCAAGATATTTGATTGACGCCTTTTTAACTGACGCCGCTCTAACGGAGTTGTACCTTTTTAATATTTAAAAGCCATAAATAATATTTAAAACAATAACAAAACACAGAATGCAGAACTTATATATAAAACTCAGAAGTTTTATATATTTAAACACAGAACTTATACATATAATAAAACACATTATTTTAAAAATTAAATGACGTCAGCAGTGCTCAAATAATGGGTTACCATAAATCCAGTTCAGCAATGGACTATCATAATTTGTATCAGTCATTATCTACCACCAAACGTAATTTTTTTTCGCCTGTGCCCCTGTTTACCAAAGTAGCACTCTATTGTGTGTATTTGTGTGTATTTTAATCGTGGCAAAGCACATTAGGGCTATCTGCCTAAGGGGAGGGATGCCTTTTGTGGAGGACTTTCTAAGGGAAACTGGTTCGTATACACATTACACATGGGAAAAACATCCATGCAGCCAGCTCGTTCGCGGGATTCGAATCTCGGACCGAACTACCAGTGTTCAGCAACTTTACCGCTCGGCCGCTGGTGGGCAGCACTCTGTTGATGCTATTCTAAGTATTTTAATATTTACTGTGACTTTTTAACCAATTATAGGGAGAGCTTTTTTGTTTGATTTAGATAAATTTACAAAGTACATAAAATTATTTAGAAAGAATGGAAGACAGATTAGAAAATAAAATAAATGCAAGATTTAATTTATATTTGCTTCATTTTTAATTCCTACTTCTTGTATTTGCAATTTTGATCTTTTGCTCCCCCACGAAATTGCCAGTGAGCCGCCATTTTGAAAAGTTTCCTTGCCGTTGTTGTTCAAAATGGTTAGATTGTTAGTTTGCGTTCTCCTTATAAACAACAATAGTTACTTAGTTACAGAATTTTTATTAAAAGTCATGATACACAGTGTATAAAAAAGTATCTTTAGAGTTACCTCGATACAAATATATTTGCAATACAGTTGCAGTTTCAATTTAATCTCCTTACCTTTTGATTAGTAATGTACAAATAGTTATCAAAACATACAGTAAAGCTCTCAGTTCAAACTAATAATTCATTTTTTAAGTTCAGTCGAAAAGTCTAAGAGGTAACTTAATAGTCTTTCTAGTTTCTTGTTTCTTGTCATGACAGTTTTTTGGATCTCCGATGGGGCAAAAAGTGATTGATCAGGCAAGGAAAGTTTCACTTCTTTCGGATCCTCTTCAATTCATGAAGGTATTCTGAATGGGTCGTACCATCTCTCCATATGCTGTTTTAGCTCGAACTACTCTATGTTATCTTTACCTGGGTATACGCCTTAGCCATCGGTCAGAATGTCCTCCGTTTTCATTCGGTTTCAATCAGGACGATGTCTCCAACTTTGGGGTTGAAACAGCCTATAGGGTTTTACTGACAATGAATCAGTTGACCAAGATACTCATTTCTAAATCTCTCTTAAAATATCCCTCAAATCTTGTTGACATCTTAATCCTTTGTTAAAATTCATTTTGTCGATTTGATCTAAATAAGGCCTCTTTAATTTCTCCTAGAAACCTCTTTAATTTCTCCTAGAAACATTGCTGGAGTCAACAGGAAAGTTTTCTGAATCATCGGAGATATATAGGAGTAATCTAGAACTCACTATAGATTCGGAATCATGTGAAACACTCATCAGCTCCTCGTGTGTTAAAAACGACCTTCCCAAACCATGACGTAGAAGTCCTTTGAATCACTTTCTCATTAAAGCTCCCTATCAGGTGATGAGCTGCAGAAGAGTTAAAATTCCACTGGATTTTGATTGGTCAAGCTTCAGCTTCAATAAAATCCCAGTTTAGGAATTTAAAATGTTTTTTGGCTCCTATAAAATTACTTCCATTATTACTGTAAATAACTTCTTGCAATAAACCTGCGAAATCTAATAAAAACTTTGAGATGAAAAAAATATTACCAGCACTAAGTGAATAACTTATACGCAGCACAAGTAAACAAAATTATTCAGGCATTTTTCTGACTTTTTTAAAATAGCGGATCTGTTAAATCCGCTACATAGATATTAATACCAGAAGCGTCTCTAACTCTATTTTTAGGTAAAGATACTGCGATACTCTCCTTTTATTTAGCTTGATGATTTCTGCATTTTTTGCATGGAGTTACAACTCTTCGAACTGTCTTTCTACTTTTAAGTATCCAGAATGTTTCTCTTAGCTTGAAAACAAAAACATAAGCCAACGCGGTGCATCTTTAAATGCATACGTTTAATGATATACTCGTATATTCAACAAGGGTATCACTGCTTGGAAGTAGCATGGGGTAGATAAAATCTTCGTGATCTCTTTTTTCAGTCAGCTTGGTTATGGAATTTTCTCCATCCGTAAAGATAGTTATTGATTCCAATTCCTTAACCTTTTCTGCGTCAAATACTTCTTGTTTTGTTAACTTCACAAGAGTCTTCTCTGCTGCAGACAGTTCATATACTTTCAATTAGCTAGTTTCTTTTACTTTCTTACCGTTTTGTACGTTCCTAATGAATATAAGCATCCGTTCTTAAAATGTTTCACGAATGTCTTTCACGTATTCATGTCGCTAATACCATTTAATATTCTATTAATTTGCTGACAGGGCATCCTCTGGAGCGTAAATTAAGGGGATTTCTGCTCCTGGAACATGGTGTCGGTCTTGAGGTTTTGTCAGTTTTCGTACTCCTTTAATTCTGTTGTTTATGAATGTTCGTCAAGTCTCATTATTCTTAATCGAATAGAGGGCTATTGTAGAATCTGTCTAATAGTATTCTTTCGAAATCTGAATCCCAAGATTTTTTTCACAGATAAAGCTCCAGTGAAACAGAACATGAACTCAAGCCTGGGGATTGCGCATTCTTTAAATGGAGCTACTCTGGACGTGACTCAATGAAGCTGCACAGTTAATTGCTTCTGATTTTCGCTTTTTATGAAACGATTGCATATAAATTCTTCGAGACATCAGTGAAAGTACGCAGGTTGTAAGACCGCATATCATTTAATGTTGTCTGTGTATGAAAATTTCACTGAGGGCAGTAAAGGTACGTCGTTCATCCACTTTAAGACTTTCACTTTAATATCGTCTGAGAGTCCAGCATCCCAACTAAGTTTTCTTCCGAGGTCTTTTGCAAGCATAACTTTAGAAGAAGGGCGAAAAAGCAACTCATTCCCATTGGATCGAACATTTTATGTACAAGATATAGCTAATTCCGTCTGGTCACGCAGCTCATCTAATCCTATATTTCGAACGCCACAATATAGAAGATCTTGTTAGTTATCACAAAAGTCCTATTACTTTTAAAAAACTGAGATTCGTTATAAACCTCTTTAATTTATGTTTTCTACCATTCTCTTAAATCGAAATGTGCATTTGCCATAATTTCAGTTACCTGTTGAATGAAAAAACTTGCATCTTCTTCAGAATCTCTCGGAGTCACACAATTATCAACATTAAAGGAAACTTTAAGCTTCTTAGCGATACTTTTGAGAGATGGCTGATACTGCTTCAAATGTTAGTCAGCCACAGCTCCTAAAAGAAAAGAACTGCAGTTTAGTCTGAATACCACGCGACAGAGGCGAAATTCTTTATCTCTGAGAGCTCAACATCCTTTGAACAGAGAAATTTCATCTCTTTCATATTAATTCACGGAAATTTGCAAGAATGCTTTTCCTATATCCAAAATAATGTCGATCCTCTTCTCTCTAAATTTAAGCAGTATTGCTAGAAGCAATTCCCTTTTGTTAAATAGTCATTTAGGGGAAAATGCTTTCTTTCTACACGACACGTTAAATACTGGTCTATTCGGTGTCGAAAAATTTTCTTTAAAAACTGGTTGATGTGGAAGGTAGTGTATGTTTTTCTTTGTTTCATTATTTGGCACTTATTCGACCACTCTTGATTGTAACCGGTCTTGGATTACTGCTTTATAATTTTTAAATCTTTCTTCTAATTCAGATTTCCTTTGTAGTTGCAAGCAGTCTCTTTTCAACAATATCTGACTAGTAAATTGTCTCAATCATCATAGCAAATTGACTTAATATTTATCATCAACATATTTTACCAAGATCCTATGAAAGTGATTCAATACAGCCATTTCCAGTTCTACACTATACTTGTTTCACTGGGATCAATTATGCTTCAAATACCAATCACATATGTTTCCGCTACGAGGGATTGGACGTCGAAAGGGATAATTCTTAGAACGCGAACATTTCTAGGAAACCCACGTAGCTAGGTTATCATTTTCACTTACTGCAAAGACTTAAATGCCAAACAGTATACAATAATCGATTATTGCTCAGATTGGGATCACGTGATCCTCAGAAGTAGAACTTTCGTCTGATTGGTTAATCTCTACCCGACGCAGAGCTGCAGCCGAAACATTTTCGGCGAGGTTTCAAAATATCCCGCGTAGACGGTACATCATTTCCGTAGCTAGGCGGGACTTCGCTTCCAGCGGAGCTGTTTTTTTTTCTAGGAATCCTCCTGGTTAAACCAGTGCTTCCAGAATCTTGTTTCTCAGAAATGCCCAGTCTAGCAGGAACCGTCGCTAGATGTGATAACCCCTTAAAACAACCAATATCCACAAATTCTCTAAATTATTGCTGTGGATTAACATACTAATTAACAAAGATCAAGTACTTTGATATGAAATGCAGTTGTTTATCTTACCCATAACCAACCAACAGAGTAGTTTAACCAGATGACAAGTGGGAAAGATTCCCAGTTAAAAAAGTCCATTATAATTCAATTCCAATCAAAAGTTCTGCAGGTAGCGAGTTTTTTACCCTGTAATTCAACCATCCAAAGTCCTTCTGGAATACTAGGAATGTACTGACAATAACTTTCTGGTCCAGAATTTGGATTTCCCAAGAGTTATTTCTTTTCTAAATTACTTCCCGATACTTTATAGCAGTGTGTTGCTTTCTGAAGCTAATAGCACCAAATACAACATGCTTTAGATTTTCACTTCATCGAGCAGTCTCTCCTGTTTTGTTCATGGTAGATTTAAGAATACACCACCTCTGTGATTCTATGTCATATAAAGCTCTTCTTTTCCCGTTTGGTTCAATCGACTCAAACAGAGTTTGTAGAAAACTCCTCTTTGGCTTTGGATAGATAATGTTACATTTTCATCCACATTAGCAGTCTCCGAATTAATCTTCTTAACATTAGACATTTCAGGATATAGTAATACAGTTCAATGTTTCTTTTTTACAAAATATACATCATTTTATTTTCGAACAATGTTCAATTCTCAGACATACAAAAAAGGTTTTATTTTTTTCTTAAAATACCCTTTTTTACTCAAAAGGCAATTTTTGGCCAGGTTTCATAGCTTTAGTCGATATTAAATACCGGGACATAAATTATGCCTTTTGTATACTTTTGATTTTTTTCCCTTTCTTTTCTTTTTTCCCTTTTTTCTTTTCTTTATTCTGTTTTTAAATTTCATTTGATTTGAAACCAGCTTAGGATAAAGAAATTCGTTTTTCGCCTTCAACTTCCGAACGAAGAAAAACAGTAATCGGGATAGTTTATCGCTATAAGGATTTTTTTTTTTTTTTTTTTTTTTTTTTTTTTTTATTGATAACTGGATTGATAACTGGTGGCAAAACTCTTAAGAAATTTTCGGGAATGAATAATTCCATCAATAGGAGTAACTGTTTTCTTTTCCTCTGATTTCTTTGGGAAGTTGTTTAATTTACATGAAAATTTTCTAAATTTTACGAATATCTATTATGTTTTTCCTCCCTTGGATTTTTCTCTAACTGAACCGTGTTGTAAATACTATGGCGACTATTTTATGCTTAATTTTTCGCCAAATTTTGGGAACATATGAATCCGGACCCGTTAACAGAACAAGTACTGCAAAGCAAATAATATTTTGATAATTTTCTCAATATTTGTTAACATCACATAATAAAACTTGAAAATACTTAATGAGATTTTCTTAATATCGTCTTAATTTTAAGATCATTAAAACAGGAATTTTATGCCTTTTACCCATCTAAAGTTTGCAGTTCTCATCATAGTTTCAAATAATGAAGTAATACTTATTTTATGTAAATGATGCGAAATACAACACGGGAAGACCTTAACCTGGAATCATATGTATAAAAACATATCTAATATATTCTTCTTCTTCAAGGTATTAGAATAAAATCAGAAGTGTTCAGATAATATTATAAAATGCTTTCTTAATAATGTGGCAAAGACTTTACGCATTCTTGGATACTACTGTGACCAATCTGACGTTTTCACACTGCTATTGTGTTTTCGATAAAGTTACTAAGTTGGCAATTTTTCAGCTTTCACCAGTATCTGCTTACGCGAGCATATAAAACACCTGCGACCGGCTAACAAACGATACCAGTACCTTACAAATATTACGCTAGCTATCACCTTTTCATTTTCAAAACTATATTTCCTTTTTCTGGATTGTTTAACTACCATCTGTTACTCTCATAAAAAAAATGATTTTAGCCACACGAGTTTCAGCCGGCTTTTTTACTTTTACTTATTTCTTTTTAAGAATAACTCAAAACTTTGGTTTGATTTATTTGAATATAGCAAAGCACTCGAAGACTATCTGCATAAGGCGAAGTATGCCTTCGGAGAGGGCTTTCTAAAGAAACTGGCTCGCATACATGTTACACACAGGAAAACCCCCGAAGATGTCCATGCAGCTGGCCCGTTCTAGATTGAAATCCTGGACATAATTACCAGTGTTCTTTACCACTCGACCACTGATGGAACAATAACTCGAAAGAATTTCATTCTTATACATATGTGCATGAACTTAATTTGGCTTAATCTAAACATTAGTCTAACCTTCTTTGATTTACTGGACAAATTAGCTATCCAACTTTAGCTTTCAATACCTAGAACATTGATTAATTATAACACTATCAAATAACATAAAGATTGATTTGCGTTTTATTTTGAAGTTATAGAAATTAAAACATTAAGAAATAAACTTACGCTGGAAAAACAAAAACGATCTAAGAAATAATAAGACAAATTAAAGCTTAAATTTTAAACACAACAACCTGGGTTTTCTATCTTGGGATTTCTAACATAATTTCGATCAGACAAATTCGCCAGCTCGTAGTATAGTGTTGATGCCAGACAATCACAAAAGACTTTCTCCGCGGAAAACTGAGTATTACTCCTTATTAAAGCTCACTTCGTTTGCATTTCTTGGTGAGTAGACGAAATAGGAGAACTGCAGTTAAGTTTCAACGTAGAAATAATTTGTAACTAAACCTTAGATATAAAAAATCGCCTCTGATGTGTGTGCTACGAGCACAATCATTCATCCAAAACTCATTAATATTGCATTTTAATACTTCTCTTAAACATGGGGCTTCTAGCAATTTTTTCTTTTCATTTCTCATTATAGGCCTAGAACTTTAAACATGACGTAAGACTTCTGTCCCTTTTCATATAAGAACTCATTTTTAAATAAATTTCGAAAAGCTTGGAAGCGAAAACATGAACAATGAAAGGAAGCTTCAATATATGTACTTTCAACTCTCAAATAATCAAATAACTGCTCCGAACGACGTCTACTGACAAAATCGCGGTAAATTTCAAGTGCTGATAAACGCAGGAGAAAAGAATAATCCATATTATAATCAACATAAAAAATACTAATCCCAATTTTCCTGTGTTTTCAAGCAGTTTAAGTTATGTAGAATGACTTCATTTGCTTATGTAAATTATATTAGTTTTAGACTTTAAAGGAACGCACTGTAAATAACGGAAGGGTAAACATAATTAGAAAGGAAAAACATTATGAATGGCCGTTTAAGAACAATATTTACAAGAGAAATTTGAATAATATCATTAGAGTTCAAACTCACCTAGAAAGTCTGCTGAGACGTTTTGTTTTTTTAGAATACAGTATTTATACATTCAGAATTATTGATTTATTGCGTATTATAATTATAAAATTTTTACACATTGTTACCTGCGTACGGGCTCGTAATGGATTTAATGCATATAGAACCGACCAAAACTCGATGAAATTTATTTTTCCGAAAACACTTTGCAATTCTGGAACATTTCACTCACAAGTATTCGTACAACACTTCTCAGTGTGACAGAGCACAATCATTAATTACCATTTCAAGTTACTAAGAACGTTGAACACAAGGAAATGCAATGAGCCTCAAATGCGTAAGCTTTCACGGTGATCTGTAAATACATTGACTCTTAATACTCCAAGCTTAACTGGAAACTGATGCTCTCTCCGGTCTTCTATAGTGTTCCCCTGTCCGCGAAGAAATTTCCAGTACCTTCAATTTCTCGAAATTGCTGAAAGGCATACACAGTTACAGTTAGTAAGCTGATCCAGAAAGTAATTACCGTTTGTACATATCTCCTGCGCATCTGACAGCACGAAGGTCGCTCATTCGTTGTTACATCTTTCAATTCGAGAACGAATTAGTCTAGCCACTTTGTTTGTTTACGTTAGCGTTTGAAGTCACTGCTTGTCGGTAATGATGTTTAAAACAATCAGTCGGCCTGCCTGCTGTGAAATAAAAGCCATTATCAAGTTTTTTGACGCGAGAAATGTTCGAGCTTGTTAAATTTATCGTCAGATAAATGAGACGTGCTGAGAGAACTGTATGACTGAAGATATGGTGTTAAACGGGTTAGGATGTTTCACGAAGGAAGGGAAAATGTCCAGACGAGGAGCACAGTGAACGCCAGTCATTGATCACCGATGAATTGGTGCACTGCCAAAGAATTGGTGACGAAAACATTCGTTTCATTAGGCAATTCCCGGTTTCTGAATTTTCAATGCATTTTCGAAACATTTCACGATCTTCATTACATGAAATTGTGATTGAATAATATCATTAAAAAACTGTTTTTGCGATGTGTACCTAAAACACTAACTACCATCCAAAAACTGAAAAGCATGGGAACAGCCTTAGAGTTTTGTAGTGTTATGCGACAGAAGGAAATGATTTTTTGAAAATGATTGTCACTGGCAATAAAACACCGATTTGCTACGAGACACCTGAAGCGAAATGACAGTCACTAGAATAGAGGCATACTGGTTTCCTGAAACCCAAGAAAGCAAAGTCACTTCTTTCTTCAAGAAAAATCATGTGCACCATGTTTTGGAACTGCCAAGAAGTTTAGTTAGTAGACTGGAGAGAGCGATACGATACACACGATACAGAACAAAAGACGTGGACTACTGACTTCTGGTATTATATTGGTGCATAACAACATGCGACAGCATACTGCACGTGTAACGGATGACTTGCTTGATTAATTTCTGTGGGAACAATTTTGTCACCTTCCTTATAGGCCTGACTTAGCTATATCCGACGTCCAGATACACGTCGAGGACTGGATCAGGTCACAAGCGGCTGAATTCTACTAAGCGGGTATGTTGCAATTAGTGGCAGGATATGGCATATTCCTTAATTCGCCTGGTGAATATCTCGAAAAGTATTTTAAGGTGTGTAGATTTTTCTATAATAAAATGCAATTAAAAACAAATTCCTGATTTTTTTTAAAACTCAAATTGTGCTTACTTTTTGGATGAACGTTGTGCATAAGTAAGAATACAGTTGCATAGGGATCGTACCAGTTAGAGTTACATAAGGATGTTACAGTTATAGTTACGTAGGTATGGAACCTAAATGTCGCCAAATGGTCACCAGGCTTGGCGACTTTTGGCGATTTATTACCAAATTAGGCGGTAAAAATTATTCGCCAAGATTATTGTCAATTGTCACTCTCTCGCCAGTTTAGTGATATAGCTTTACCTCAGTGTTAAATGGATTTACCCCAATAACCCTATTTTCCCGTTGTTTCTTCTAATGTTTAGGCCTGCCATGTTACATTATGCAACAGATACTACAATTTATATATAATTTAACTAACATTATTTACACATATACAAACTTCGTAACAGTATTATTAAATTGTGTACTGATGAGGGTAAAAACAACCCCAAAACGTCATGACTAGCTATACTTTTTAGCCGCTTTAAGAACTTAATTTTTTTACTATTAAATTGTTGATTACAAATTGCTGATATATAGATTAGTATGTCACGCACAAAATTCCATAGCATACATTTTAAATAATATTGATTTAAGAATTGTACATTACAAATTATGCAATACATCTTATAACATTTATGCACATGGTGAAAGAACGCAGCAGCAAGAAAGATGCGAAGACATTCTGATTACTAAGCGATATTAATTCCTTGTTGCTAATTCTTTCACACTAGAAAACATATTTTGCATATTTACTTAATATGCCGCAAAGTTACTTAAAATATCACAGACACAAAATCATCTTTTACACATTGTAAATACTAATTCATATTTTAAAACTTCTTATTCACTGATTACAATAACATTGAGCCATAGCGTTAATTTATAAATAATCATAAAATTTGTAATCATAAAATTTTAATCATTGTTAATAATCATAAATAATGTAATCATTGTTAATAATCATAAAATTTGTAATCAGTAATATTCTTATTACTGATTACAAATTTTATGATACAGTTTCTAAAAATTTATAAACAGGATGAAAGACTACAGAAGCAAAAAAGATACGTAAGGCATTCCGATTGCTGTCGATATTTAATTCTTTTAACTAATTTGGTCACTGAACAAACCGCTTACATAATTTGAAGGAAATCAACAGCGACATTCGAACCGTTTTGTAAACTGCTTCAACAATGAATTCAGTCGCCACAGTCTTTCTGCCATTACGTTTTTCATCATAAACGTCTATTACTGCTTCTTGAAACTTCCGCACTATTTCTGTCACTCATTAAGACTTCTCTACAGACGTGCACAAGGTGCAACGAATTTCGATTGCATTTTGTCCTTCAACGTGAGTAAATATAAAATACCTAATTTCACATCTCGTAGGTGCACTGATTTCATTAGATACATGTATGGGCACATTACTTAAAAATGAATAGACTTTTAGCACAGATGACATACTACTTACCAGTAAATATCCCTGTCCATGTGCCCCCTCGCTGTGGTAAGAAAGTTGTTTTTTTTTATCTCTACCGGTTGAAATTTTATATTGAAAGTTAATCTTTCGATCTCTTTTCGACATACATATAAAATACGAAAGAGAGAAAAATTCTTCATGATAAAGAATTTTTTAACCTTTTGGAGAGCAAGCCATCGATAGCCATTTTTTCATTTCAAACAAAGTTATAACGAGATACATGCATAGAAAGTACTCTAAACTGGTGTAAGCAGGAAGCCGAGGATGTCCATTAATCTAATTTATAGAAGCCCGCTTGAACTGGACTATTGAAACCGACCCTAACATACTTTCTTATGGCTCTCTGCAGACTTTAGCATAGTCCCATAAGAAGACATCGAATGATGATAAGACAAGGAGGAGAGCCAAACAAGTCCTTCGCCAAAGCGATTCGAGAATCTTCTTGCGAAGGCACGATTGTCATAAGAATTCTGAGCACATCCAGATTGTCGCCTGTTGAATGTGAATAAGCTGCATTCTTCTGAAACCACGTACATATTTTTCCAGTGGTCCATGATCCAGGTTTCGTCGTAGACATTAGGAATTAACCGCATTCTCAAGAACTCAGTGTGGAGTTCTGAATGTAACTTGAAAGATGTGATATCACTTCTAAGAGTTTCTCTGGAGGTCTCTGGTCACATAAAGCGTTAGGATAGATAAAAAGATACAAATATCTGATGTAGTAGCCAACACATGACTTACCAGTTCCATATTAAGACATGGAGGTGGTGGATGTGCAACGAACTTTAAGTAAGGCACTTCCAGTTGTCCAGTTCCACAGACACTTCCAGTTGATTGTTAGTAGATAAAGTCTAATTTGTTTCTAAACGCTATGGCTCAATGTTAGTTATAAACACTATGTACATTTTATTTTTCCATACAATAGTCAATGATATCGATACTTGCTGATCCGTTCTCATACTTTAATTTTAAAATTTCGCATTGATCATAGTATATCCTCTGCTCATATACTGTTTCGGATTCACAAATTATATTACTTATAATAAAATTTTAAAGTAACATATCTTTAGAATTTCGAGAGACTGTTAAGTGTTGCTACATTTGTTTTCATATTCGCTATATTATTTACATTTGCTACATTATTTCTTTAAAAATAACGCATAGCTATGGTGGCAGCATCCTTTTATTTGAAAAAGAATTCGCCACAAAAATGAGACGAACACAAAATTGAGTATTGAGGCTAATTAACTGAGGCTTATTTAATGGTTTCATAATGAGCTTTTTTCTCGTCGCATTTAGCAAACTTCAAGAATACTTTAAACCTTTTTTTACCTCTACCAATCCCATTCCCATTTTTACCAAACATTTATAAATATTTCATTATTTAGCTTTTGTATGCATTCGTAAATCAAACATTTTACAGTTTACACATACACTTTATTATACATTACACTTCATTCATTATACATTACATTTCTCAAGACTGAACAATCTGCATCTACAAGCTTCTAAACATTGACTTAACATTTCTGCAGTGTTCTGGTATTAGGCAGTGTACTAGGTCATGGTGTTTTGAATAAGCGGAAGACGTGTGTATTTAAAAGCGTTTTTCGAAAATTAGCACAATTTTAGCTCGTGTTTTCCCAAAATAAAACAAAATTTCCACAGACACTTGCTAGTTTTGATGTAGCTCATTTTAATTTATCCAAACAAAAATTTTCGAACATCCTTGCACACAGGAATGAAAGTGCAAATGTGTTTCAATACTTTATTTAATTTTTCCTTTTTATCTTTCGGCCCACCAGCGGCCGAGCGGTAAAGACGCTGAACACTGGTAGTTCGGTCTGAGGTTCGAATCCCGCGAACGGGCTGGCTGCATGGGCGTTTTCGTGGTTTTCCCCATGTGTAACGTGTATACGAGCCAGTTTCCCTTAGAAAGTCCTCCACGAAAGGCATCCCTCCCTTTAGGCAGATAGCCCTCGTGTGCTTTGCCATAACTGAATAATCCAATCCAATCCAATCCTTTTTATCTTTCAATGCATTTATTCTATAGCTAATCATTTTTATGACAAGACTTCATTCCTTACCTAATCATGCAATACAAAACGAGAAGGCCGTACCCAAGTGTGCTATGAAGCAGAGTAGTTAGAAATTTAGCATAGCTACAAAAAGATTTACGCTTAGTTCGAACAGAAGCTTTAAATTCTGGAATTTTTTTCAAATCATGTCTCTCCTTTATGCTTAATTTTTAATTATTTTATTTAATCAGATATGCTTTTGCGCTTTTAAATTACTCATTTTATGAATTGACTTTTTAATATCTTGAAATAAGTTTTACTAAAAATGGGCTTTCTATTTTAAGATCTTAGAATTAGTTCTCTTGCAAACCTCATCCGAAAACCTTTTATTTGAAATGAACTCTTTTTTAAAAAATTTTCTTAGCTGCTAGAAAAAATAAAACGAGAAAACTCAAATAATTTAGTAAATTGTTTTTATACGCATTATTTGATATATATTTTTAATGCAGGATAATAAAAGTTTTTACTATCTTAAAATGCATAATTTTTTATCTTGCAGTTTCATTTAATGTGTAAAATTTGTATTGTTTTTCTCTGTTGCAGATGTCACTTCAGAGTGGTTTAAAAACTTACGAAGATGAAATGATGAAATAATTCAAATCGAAAATTTTCTTGTGAAGTTCATTTTCGAAAAATTCTGCAGTGGTAAACACAAAAAAGAATTTTCAAATGATTTAATTCAAGGGAAAAGAGCATTAAGTAATTCTCAAAGAAATGCAAAACATTTAAGTTTTCATTACAAGATTAAAAAGTACATGCCTTCTAAAATATGCTACAACAACTTAACTTTCTCTGTCATTCTAAAACTTCTTTAGCCCTTTGTTAGAAACATGATTACGTAAAATTGAGGAAACTGTGAGAATATCACTACTTTGAATTTACATGGACAATATTTTATAAAAAGATTTTTGTTACAGAAAATTTAGGGTTGCAAATTCGCATGTTTAAGTTCTTAGAATTGGGATGTCCAAATCACAGCGAGTTATTAGATCAATACGCTTCAAATACCGTGGATGGATAAGGCGCTTCATAACATGCTTTAACTTCATAGCGTTTGTTATTCTACTAATTATTGTTATACTTGTGGTAACTGTTCAAGATTTTCAAGATGAGAAAGAGTTGTCTAGTGTAAAATTAGATGATTTTCATCCTGCAACTTACCTTAACAAGGAATTAATTCAAACAGCTAGACATACGACAGCTAAAAAGATTGTTAAATATTATACGTCCATTAAAAGAAACATAACATCAAGTTCTCCACAAAACTACAAACTGTCGGAAAGTGCTGAGGAAGCGATGCCAGCGAGAGATGATATAATACAACCACAAATTTTCATGCCAAAAATTAAACTCCGTTATTATGCTAAACATTCTCGTTTAAAATTAAAAACCACAGAATCAAATACTATTTCTTTCAAAAAATTTAAGTATAGGGATTTTTTTAATGCTTTGGCTCATCCTAAGCTTTTAACTACAGAATCTCCTACTTTGTCCACACAGACTGAAAGACGTACAAAAACAGGCTTAAATGATTGGATACAAGCTAATAATCCACGAGACAAAGACAAATTTCTCGTTTATTCGGCTTACTGGGATGATAGATTTGATCTGAGTAATTACGTAAGAGTAATGGCCATTATGGTCACCAAAAATCCTCCTTCCACATTCTGCCGATTAGTGATGTCAGATGATACAACTATTGATGTTCCAGTTGTTACGAAAATAATGAATGAACATTGGAGATTGAAATATGCATCTTACTTCTTGTCGTGTCAAGTTTCTAAGAAAATCAAAGCTCCACTGAAAGTTTTAATGTCCCTTCATCGAAATTTTACTTCCGCTGCTTTATTACCAGTTTATCAGAATAAAGAAAATATAGCTTCGCCTAAAGGCGATTTTGCTGTATGTGTGAAACCTTTACATTACCACTACGACAGAGCCACGTGGTTAGTTGAATTCATCGAACTGCATAGGATTCTTGGTGTTGAACATTTCTTCTTCTACAACCACTCGGTTGGCCCAAATGTGGATAGTCTTCTCAGAGCCTACATTAGGCAGAAAATAGTGACGGTTCTTCCATGGAATTTACCACTTCGTTCTCAAAAGCAGATTAGAACCGAAGCTATATTCTCTTCATTAAATGACTGTGTGTTTAGAACAATGTATTTATTCAACTATGTTGTCATGTTGGACTTCGATGAATATATCATTCCCCGTGAACACGAGAGTTACTCAGAACTGATCCAGCAGCTGGAAGATGACAACAAAAGAATACGTGGAAAACCTGGCAGTTTTGTTTTTAGAAATACTTTCTTTTACCTTTACTGGAAAAATGACACAACAGTGTACGGTGTGGAGCCAGAAAAACCACCAGACTTTACTCCATATCTGATCACGCAGTACAAAACAAGAAGACTTTCTACGTCTATGAAGGTAGGAAGTCGATCCAAGTATATTGTGGTTCCGGAAAGGGTGATTGAAGTTGGTAATCATGTAGTATGGAGGCATACTTCAGGTAAGTTTGCTTTTTAAATATATGTTTTCCGAACTGCTTTATTAAAATTAAATTCTCATGCAAATGGCCCAGTTCCTCTCATTGTGCGTTCCTTTCAAAGACCATATGTTTAACCGCCGTAAAATAAATTAGTATATTATTTGGACCTAATTAAGACCTAAAGTTTAAATATTCTGTAAAAACTGTTATTTTTATTTAATGTAAGCTGTTTTGTTTAGCTATATTCGCTTGAGTGCTCTACTTATACCAACGTGAAGATTTTTCAAAATTAGCAAATTGCTTTTCTTAAAAATGTTCAGACAACATTGGAGGGAATATAGCATTGTAAGGTTTTAGTTTTGTTAGGTAGCTCATGTGCTTTACCTTACCTTGACTTTCTATTTCAGTCGCCCTCCGGAAAATAAGTTATATCTATATTTATTGTTTTAAATTATTCGTATATCCAGTAAATATAAATTATTGTGTTTTTCCTTGGGCACAGAATTTGGAACAAAATCACTCTGAATAGAGTATATCTGTTCGAGATGGCTGGCTATTGATTTTCCAGATTTTTAAGTACTATTAGCTCATCCAACGCCTACCATTGCTGAGTCAAATTTAAATTTATTCTATTAGGAGAATTCCAGTTTGCTGAGAGACTTAAGCGTGCACTAAACCTTAACAATTTGAGTTGACCATTTCCAATTTTGTTTTCTGAACTGAGTTCAGTAGTCTCTGGCCTGGCTTAGCTTATTTGATTATAAGCACATGAGGGATATCTGCCTAAGGAAAGGGATGTCTTCGTAGAGGGCTATCTAAGGAAAACTGACTCTTATGTAAGTTGCTCAGGGAGAAAAACCATGAAAAGGTCCATGCAGCCACCCGTTCGTCCGGGTTCGAGCCCCAAACCGAACTACCAGTGTTCAATGTCTTTACCGCTCTCCCGCTGGTGAATTCTCCGGTTAGTCTCTGATCTTGACCTGACTTTGCATTTTCTGAGCTGTGTTCATCTACCTTAATTTGGTCTTGAAATTTACAGCCGATCTTGCGTTGTTACTTTTCTTAATTTGTGCTTCCATGTGTTACAGAAATCAATAAAATATTTTAGTTTGAAAATTCCCCAATAACCAAAATGGTAATCAGACACGAACAATTGTTAACTGAGATCTAAGAAATATCAGTTGAAATACTAAGATCTGAGAAATGTCAATTGAAATACAGAGATCTGGGAAGATTAAAATTCTGCAACATTACAATGATAAAATTATTGGTTAATGTGTTTGTTTCATTGCTAATTAGTTGGATGCAGAAGTCATGTCATTTTTTAACAGTTCTAGTGTTGTGAATTATTATCATCGTTCAAAGACTCGATAGAAAAAATAAAATTAGAAGTTGTGCTTAAAAACCTTTTAGTTGACAGGATAAACTAGTATATAATCATTTACGATATTTCTTTTTAAGAGTAATTGCCCTCTGGCTCTTAAATCTTCCGTTGAATCAGATTATAAGTTGCTAATTGAAATTATCTAAACATAAATCTAAGCAACCCTTCTCTTTTTGTCACTGAGTAATCAATCTATGTGTAAAGACAGTGTTAAAAATTTAAAGCCCAATTAAAATTATTATTTAAAATATGTCGATTAAATTACTAAATAAGTAATTCGATCTAACATGCCTAAGATCAATAGTTTAGCTATTCAAATTACATCTCAGAAAATAAAAGATGTAAAGAGAAAAATACCCTCTCCTCCGCCCCCCCCCATCAAAAAAGAAAGAAAAATTTGAAAGCTTTCAGGTTTTACATTACACTTAAAGGGGGAATTTTTTTTTTTTTTTAACGTTTTGTGTGTTACCTTTGTTTATTAAATATCATGTTCTTCGCACTTAAATCATAAAATTCAGTTCAACAGCAATATCGCAAAATAATTTTAAATGAGCATATCTTTAGAATTTCCGATACACAGTCTCGCGTGCTGGAGATACATTTTTTTTTTTTTTTTTTCTTTTTTTCTTCCTCGCAGTGTTGCCATTGCACGCTTTGAAATCGTTGAGTTTGTTAATCAAAAATTTGTTAAAGGTTTACAAAATATGAAATAGATAATAAAACAAATTCCAAATTAGGACTTAGGACAAATTAGGAGGATTACGTTATTCAAAATTTGCTGGCTCTAGTTACCGTTGTTTTATCACAGTGCTAGAAACATACATATATTTATGCAGATTCTTTATCATTTAATCTTTTTAAATATAATACAGGGCTGTAATACTGGCTGGCGACAATTCGAAAAGTGATTCAAAGCATTTAAGTTTTCAATGCAAAATGCCAAAACGAAATTCATAGCCCTTCTGGGCTAACGCCGTCTGGGCTAAAAAAAAAGTATCGTTTTAACAAATTTTCAATTTTGCCAAAGTTTTGGATTACAAAGCTAAATGCAGAAATTTGAGCACGTAGGAGCAATTCATTATGAATTAATTTTTCATTAATTATACAGAGTCTAACAAATAAACTTGATAAGTTAAGAAAAATTCCAATAATAAAGATTTATGAGATAGACAATAGAAATTTACTAGCTTATATACTGGACCTTTTTAGGGCTATAATAAAAACAGTGCATCAGATGATTACTTAATGGAAACCATGGGAGGTAGGAATAGAAGAAGACGCCCTCCTTCCATGTCGGTTGATGCTGTGAATTCCAGATTTGATAGTGAAATGGGGTGTGGCACTTTTGTTTACAACGAGCGCACCTTACTTTGCTAACTTGTTAGGAACTGGAACATCGGGTGGTCCACGGAGGTAAATTGATAAGTTGACTAAGTTCATTGATCGTTCTCTATTAAGTAAGTTGAAAGAACAAAAACTGTTCATACAGAGTGCGGCAGCGTTCATAGTAGGATATTAAAAACACTTCATGAGGCAGTAACTGTAATTTATTTATTACCTCTTATGTCAATTAAAGGTATGTCATTTACTAATGTGTAAGTCATTGTCCATTGGGTGGATTACTTTTTGAATATGATGCCCCATCTGCACAATACATTCATCTAGGCGGCGTTGGAAGCTTGCCACAACTCGGCGTAACGTATTCCCTGGGACATTGACGACGGCAGTTCTGATGCGATCCTTCAACTCAGGAATGGTGGCACAACTTGTTCGGAAAACTTCTTGCTTTAGGTAGCTCGAAAGGAAAATGTCTGTACATGAGAGATCGGGTGAGCGAGGCGGCCAGGAAATGTCACCAAAACGAGAAATTACTCTACCTGGAAATGTCTGTCGCAATGGTCCATCCATCTGGAATTTTCTGATAACGCCCCAAGTTTAAATGTTGTCGAAATAGACGCTGGGTAGCAATAACAGAGTAGTTATTCTTGAAATAACTGTTAAAAAATTTTATCAACTTTGCACTATTAAAATTTTTTGATCATTAAATAGATAAGTGAAAGTTCACTTACCTTCTAAATAGGGCTGCCCTGAACTGCCTGCTTTTCCTTCTTGTAGGTATCCGTCTCTATGATGAACTTCGATTCACTTCGAAACACAGCTATAAACTTTTTAAGAAATTTTAATTCATATGAAAGATATCTACAAAATATTTACAAGTTATAATGATTACAAGCATAATTTATACGGAGACGGTCTATCGTTATACATCCGTTAGACGCGTCACCCGTTCAACTGATTACTTTTAGTCTCTTTCGCCAGAGGGCGTTCGTGGAAGTAAAGTTCTAGTAAGTAAACGCGACACTCCCACCTTGAGGTCCAGTATCAGCAGAGGATGGACCTCAACTGACCTGTAGTTCAAGTCTTTTGAGGTTTCGTCATACGTCGAGTTCCGTACCTCACTAGCATATCCGACTCAGGTGTAAAGTTGAGTTCAAGAGGTATGAGGTTCTTAGTAGGTCTTATAATCTCCCGTTGTGCAGTTTTCAGTTTCACTAATCTAATGTGTCCGTCGTGGGATGGAAAAATTTCCACGATTCTAGCTAAGGGCCAGTTTATCCTTTTTTCGTTGTTGGACACAATTACAAGATCACCAACTTTCACAGAAGATGGTTCGCGGATGAATTTTGAGCTCTGTTTTAGTTGCCCTAAATATTCTGATCGAAATCTTTTTCGTAAATCTTTTCTCAATTTGGCTCTGTAAAGGTATCTTTTATTGATGGATTTAGAATCCAAAAGATCTAATTCAGGAACTCCAGTCTCTGGAATTTCTGTTAGAAACATTGCTGGGGTGAGAGCTCTTAAATCCTTTACGTCTTCTGACAAATACGTGAGAGGACGGTTGTTCATAATGCTCTCGCAGTCACAAATGATTGTCAACAATTCTTCGTAGTTCAGAGAAGATTTTCCTAGTACCTTTCGAAGAATTCTCTTTAGTACTCCAATTAATCTTTCCCACCACCCTCCCCACCATGGCGAGGAAGGGGGGATAAATTTCCATTCAATTTTCTTAACTGTTGCATTTTCTAAGATAGAATTTCAATCTATGGTCTTAAACAAATTATTTGATCCAACAAAATTGGTTCCATTGTCAGAGTATACAGTGACAGGTTTACCCCTTCGAGCGATGAATCGCCTGAACGCGTGCAGGAAACTTTCAGTTGATAGAGATGAGACTAGCTCTAAATGAACTGCTCTATATATTGCGCAAGTAAAAATGACGATCCATGTTTTTTGGCCTCCTTTTAAAATTAAGGGACCCGTCAGATCAACACCAATAATCTCAAAAATTAAAGCATCTCTTATTCTGTCTTCAGGTAGTGGCGCTTGAGGAATCTTATATGAATCAGACTCTAACCTTCGACATCGTACACAGTTTTGGATAACCTTGCGTACGGTCTTCCTACTCTTTATGATCCAATATTTTTCACGCAAAGCGCACATAACGAATTGTACTCCAGCGTGACTTAGCCTTTCATGTTCAGATTTGATCAGTTTTAATACTAATGGATGTTCTGAGGGAAGTAAAACTGGGTAACGAAAGTCAGCATCATCATCTCTCTGAAAGATCCGTGTCTTCACTTTTATAAGGCCATCGGAGTCCATGATAGGTTCTAGAGCACGTATTCTTTTATCTTTTAATCCTTCGAAAGATTCTCGTTGGATGAGTCGGAAAACCACTGTTTCAGCTCCTTTTAATTCTTCGACTGAAATTCTCCCATGAGTTCTTTCAGATGGTGGTGTTGTAGCATTTTTAATGAATCTAAAGATCCAAGATACGACCTTTATGATCTTTTCGAATTTTGAAATATTGTCAAAAAGTTTAAATTTATCTGTATTCGTGTTATTGCTGGCTGAAACCACAGTTCGTTTTCTCTCTCCATTTACTATATCGAAGTCAGGATGTTCTCCATCTGCAATAGGCCACTCTTCTGGAGGTCGATAAATCCAATCTGGTCGTTTCCACCATTCGGATTTCCTCAATTCTTTTGCAGAGCAACCGCGTGATGGCAAATCCGAAGGATTAAACTTTCCGGGAATGTGATGCCAGTGATCTGGGTTACTCAATTTTCGAATCTCATTTACTCGATTGGCTACAAAAGTGGACCAATTCTCTTTCTGTTTTATCCAAAAGAGAGCATTTGTGGAATCCGTCCAGTAAAATACTGGAACCTCTTTTAGTTTCAAGTCTTCTCTTATTGTATGAGAGAGCCTGGCTCCAATAGTGCAAGCGAGTATCTCTAGTCGAGGTATGGTGAGTGCTTTTAGGGAAGCAACTCTTGCTTTAGATTGTATCAATTGACAAGTGACTCCACTCTCACCGCTGTGTCTAAGAAAAATGCAGGTCGCATACGCGTCCTTGCTTGCGTCCGAAAATACATGCAGAGTGGTACTTTCGTCTATTTTGGGAAGCAATCTAGGAATTTTGATGTCTTTCAAATATTTTAACTGAGATGACCATGTGAAAAATTTCCTTGCTAGATCATTCGGCAGATTAGTATCCCAGTTAATTTTCTGTTTCCAGCACTCTTGCAGAATCAGTTTAGGCATGAGAGTAACTGGACTAGTATAAACCCAATTGGGTCAAAGATTTTACTCAATTCGGAAAGAACAGATCTTTTGCTCGATACAGGGTTTTCTTCATGTTTTACGTGACAAGACAAAGTATCGTCAAACAAGTCCCATTTCAATCCCAATACTGACACAACATCTTCATAATCTTTATCAGAAAGGTTTAGAATTGAAGTTTCATTTTTAAGTCTATTATGTTTCCAACCTCTTAGGTCAAATTTTGCAGTAGCCATTATTTCTCTAGATCCTTTAATAAATGAGTTTAATTCTTCAATTGATTCCACGCTCGCTACGCAGTTATCCACATACATGGCTTTCTTTAGCTTTGAAGCTATTTCCTGATGATGTTTTGGTACATTTTCCAAATGGTAGTTAATCGTGGCAGCGAGTAAAAAGGGGCTGGCGTTTACGCCGAATACAACCCTTCGGTGCCGATATATAGTCAGTTTTTCAGGCTGTCCTTTCTCCCACCATAGGAACCGGAGAAAATCTCGATCCGCTGGGTTCACACCTATCTGAAGAAATGCTCTTTTTATATCCGAAATTACTCCATACTTTCCCTCTCGAAATTTCGTCAAAAGTTTGGGGATCAATTCAAGATAATTAGGACCCTTTTCCAGGCAGTCGTTCAGAGAAACCGAATTTTTCTCCTTTGCAGATGCGTCGAACACTGGTCGAATTTTGGTAGTCGAATTTTCCCGAAACACGGCTCTATGTGGCAGATAATGCCCTTTGATCTTTTCTGCTTCCGAAATATCGATAGGTTCAATTATTCCCTCTTCTACCCAATCCTTTAAAACAGTTTCGTAGGCTTCCAAGGAATTCTTAGTCTGAAGGGTTCTCACGCAAGACTTCAGACGCTTTTCTGCAAGGATTCTATTATCTGGCAACTCAGGATGAATTTGAAGCCATGGAAGTGATACCTGATATCTTCCAGCGTCATCTCTTTCTAAAGTACGGATGAAATAATTTTCTGTAGCCTTTTCTATTTCTTGTTTTGTTTGCGAAAGAGCTGGTTCAGTTATTCCGATAGAATCAAGAGACCACAAGTCACAAATTTTTCTGTCACTAATGTGTAGTGATAAAAGAATTTCATTAAAATTCTTTCCCTTTACCTTTGTTCTCCCTAATATTGTCCAACCAAGGTGTGTATTCATCGCTACTAAACTCTCCGTTACGTGTATTATTTCCCCTGTAAAGAGTTTACCGGCATAATCTGCTCCTACAAGCATGTGTATTTTGTTAGGGTGTTTTTCAAATAAACAAGAATTCTCATTAGTTACATCACTGGGAAAAATTTTGTAACCTCTAAGTTTCTTTAAGCATTCCCTATCCTCCAATTTTGGAATATGTGAGCATATGGTTTTTTGGCTGAAAACTTCCATTTCGCATGTGAATCCTGTTTCTGGATTATTTAACTTAATCAGATACTTGTTGTGATTTTCCCTTTTTTCTATTCCTCCAAAAAGCCCATGAGTCACACTTTCCTGACCTAAAGATTTTAGTTTTAATTTCTCCGCAAGAAATGTGCTGATATATGATCTGCTACTTCCGGTATCCAGAATTATTCGTATAAAATTGCTTTCACCATCTCCGTAAACATTGACAATTAAAGTTTGCAAGATTACGCTTTCATAGGATGAATTATTCGTTAAGGCCTTATTTTCAATTTGTTCTTCCTTAATTTCTCCGTTTTCGTTTTTAAAACACATTATAGTGGCATGTCGTTGTTTACATAATTCACACCTTATTCTAGAAGTGCAATTAAAACTAAGATGCCGTGGGTGTAAACAGCGATAACATATTAATTTCGCTTTGCATTTCTCCCTTTTTTTCTCAGTAGGCCATAAAGATGCTTGTTTACACGTTATAGACTCGTGATCAGAAGAGTCGCAGAAAACACATGATGTTTTTCCTCCCCGCAAACTTGCGTTCGTCAACTCCGAAGCTGTGTGTTTCGCAATAGGTCTGGTTTCACTCAGTTTGTTATGCTTTTGCGGCGCCGCCTTTGGCTGGACCGTCTGGAATGTACGTTCCCGCGCAACTAATTGCTCAGAAAGAAATTCCACTAGGTGACTCAAATCGTAATTTGATTTCCGAACTGTTTTATTATACTCCAAAACCAAATCTGGGGGCAATGTTTTAAGCAAAATAGGTGTTAATAAAGCTCCATATGTTTCTGAGGTCATATTTAATGATTCAAGACATCGAATATGTTTCTGTATATAATTGAATAACTTACGGAAATTTTGAATGTCATTAGAATCCTTTAGATGTCTTATTTTCAGTAATTTATCTATATGGGCGTTGATCAGTACATCTTTATTTCCAAATCTTTCTGTGAGGAGTTTAACTGAAGTTTTGTAATTTTCTTCGGTTAAATCGAAACCGTCAATGGTGTTATAAGCAGTGCCTCCCAAAAAGGATTTCAAATAATTAAATTTGCTTATAGCGTCAAGCGTTTTATTTTGATGTATGGCTGATGAAAAAGTGTTCCAAAATGTCAGCCATTCGCAGCTCTCGCCATAAAACTTCGGAATCGTAAGTTTAGGAAGCTTCACATTATGACTTTCGATTTTAACGTTTTCTATAATACTTTCACTTAACTGTTCAGTGCTTCGTAACACATTAAATTTTTGTTGTTCTATATTAATTTCTTTCAATTTTTTGTTATCTTTGTATTTAAATGTAGTTATTCTTTCACGATATTCGTCAACACCGTTTAATTCCTGGTCAAGATAATTTATGTCTATTAATTTTTCTATATCGGCATCTATTTGTTTTAACTCGTTCGATTTTTCATTTAAGAGTTCTAAGGAAATTTCTAGTTCCTCTGCATTCACTTCTGTTTTTGGTAATTCAGTTTCGATTCGGCCAATTAATTTTGTAACGGCAGCCCTTATGTGGCCGCGTTTCCTTTTCAATGTATCGATGAATTCCGTCATTGTTTAATATTCAACAATTCAACAAGTATCAGCAATTCACTAATTATTTATGCTTATGTATTATCTATATAACTGATATCAATTTAGACAGTTTCAATAGTTAGGAAAACAGCAGTTACTGGCAGTCCCTGTTCGGGCGCCATGTTAAAAAATTTTATCAACTATGCACTATTAAAATTTTTTGATCATTAAATAGATAAGTGAAAGTTCACTTACCTTCTAAATAGGGCTGCCCTGAACTGCCTGCTTTTCCTTCTTGTAGGTATCCGTCTTTATGATGAACTTCGATTCACTTCGAAACACAGCTATAAACTTTTTAAGAAATTTAATTCATATGAAAGATATCTACAAAATATTTACAAGTTATAATGATTACAAGCATAATTTATACGGAGACGGTCTATCGTTATACATCCGTTAGACGCGTCAGCCGTTCAACTGATTACTTTTAGTCTCTTTCGCCAGAGGGCGTTCGTGGAAGTAAAGTTCTAGTAAGTAAACGCGACAATAACTTTCAACAGCAAAGGCACGATGCTGTGCACTCCAACGATCCATATACTGTCAAACTCGAAATGGCAGCTCATTAGTACACGAATGCGGCACGAGCTGGCGCACATTCATGCAGTACGTCATTGTACTACGCAAGTCAAATTACGCTATGAACGCTGCCGCACTCTGTATCTTTAAATGAACATATTCTTGAAACTGATCCCGCATACAGCAACTTTTACATTTAAGAGTAATCGTCAAACAATATCTGCACGTAAGATGCATTTTCGCAAACATATTACAGACAATTCACAGTATGTGTGGGACAACTGTGCATAAAATTATTCTCATTTCAGTAATTATATTATGATCAGTAATTATATTATTATATATGTATTAAGAATATTTATCAGGAAAAATGATCCTCTTTCTGTTTCTGTCTTTTATTATTATTATTTTTTTTTTCAATTGAATTCAGCAAAATTTTTAAATTGTGTGTAAACATGATGCAAAATTATTAATGTTAAACCTTTTTCATTCGATACATTTACTGTACTTACTGTTGTATGAAATGTAACACATTTTTGGTTTCTAATCTAACTGGTAAGCCCCCCGATTTTCTACGAATAGATTAATACTTTAAATTAAAATAAGCAACTAACGTACCTATATCCTGTACAAGGTTCATGACAACTTTCAACCCTTGTCCCCTTGTTTTCAGTTCACAATGATCTGTCTTGAATAATTTTTTTGATATATTAATGTTAAATCTCGTCGAGAGCGCGGAGAGAACTAATTTTGTTTCCGAATCCTCAATGATCTCTCTCATTTTATTTTTGATTACTCTCGTTTTCGAAAATATTACACGTAAATGTAAATATTGATCAGCAGAGTGCATCTGTAATCATTTAAAAAAGAAATGTCGACTTATTTTCATTTTATTATTGTTGTTGTGTTGTCCATGAATTTCACGGAAAAATGGTTGCCAGAGCTTCAAGGAGGTTAGACTTCTATTTCCACTCCAATTATGAAGGAGAGCGCCCAAGAGGGGTGGTCCGCGAGTCTCCCACTCCTCTTCTTCTACCATCAATCCACACGACAGGACTTTCGACTCGCCATATATTTAGAGTGCTCCCATGCCCCAAAAGACACTATACATTTACAAACATCCATGCCTTCTCCGGAATTCAAACCCGGGCCCTTCGGAAGCGCAGTAGGCTCCCCTAACCACTCCATTATATGGATATATCTATACTGGGTCGGAAGCCAACTCAGCTGCTTACTTCCCCTAACCACTATATCGTCTAGGCGGCTATTTTCATTTTCGTACTTACATATGCAAATTTTTATTACCTTTTTTTTAATGTTTCTAATATGTTTTACAATCTCAACCGGTGTCGAGGTTACAATAGTTTTTTTAGTAATTCAGAATTGCAATTAAAAAATGAAGCAAAGTATTATTTGGTTCAATAAAATGCATTCTTAAAAGTTCTTTTTCGAATATTTCCTTTTACTAAAAGTACCTAATTATTATTTCTCTTTTATTTTCTTTGTTCTTCGTCATTTGCTTTTCTTCGCGGTTCTGAATCACATTAACTGAGATGCTGAAGTCACCGCTAACGCTAGGAATAATAACTAAAGTAACACTAAAAAATGGAATACAAAAATCTGAAAGGTTTCAGATTTTAAATTACGTTCAAAAAGGCGTGTTTTTTTTTTTTTTTTTTTTTTTACATTTTGCGTGTTACCTTTATTTATTAAATATCATGTTCTTCGCCCTTAACCATAAAATTCAGGTCAACAGGAATATCGCGAAATAATTTTAAAATAGCATATCTTTAGAATTTTCGATACATAGCCTCGCATGCTGGAGATAAAAATGTTAAATATTTTTTCTGTAGAATGTTGCCATTGCTCACTTTGAAATCCTTGAATTTGTTAATCAAAAATTCGTTAAAGGTTTACAAATATGAAATCCATAATAAAACAAATTCCAAATTTCA
The DNA here is from genome assembly GCF_044657685.1 of Stegodyphus dumicola. NCBI lineage: Eukaryota > Metazoa > Arthropoda > Arachnida > Araneae > Eresidae > Stegodyphus > Stegodyphus dumicola. The sequence goes on from NC_140776.1 coordinate 47,938,248, forward strand.
AATTTGGGCTTCCAGATGCCCATATTCGTAAGAGGATTACGTTATTCAAAATTGGATGGTTCTAGGTACCGCTGTTTTATCACAATGCGAGAAACATTCATACATTTATGCAGAGTCTTCATTATTTAATTTCTTTAAATATAATACAAGGGGATAATATTTGGTGGCAACAATTTGAAAAGTAAAACTTCGCTTGTAGTGAATCAGCGAAAAATGCCATAACGAAAATTATAGTTCTTCTGAGCAAATTGTCCCTTTGGATTAATAATAACTAAAGACTTAGGTTCAAGAGACTCTTCATCAGGTTCCTGGGCGATTAGGATCCTGAGGAGAACAGTTAGCAATTACATAGCTTTTGATGGCATAGCATGGCATTATTTCGAAGTGAGAACCAGCAACAATACTAATTCTCGTGTGAGCATGAGTGAGTCTTCAAAGGCGATGATATCCTGAGTAGAGAAGATAGCAATTATATGGCTTTTGAAGGCTTTTGCATTAATTTCGATGTGAGAATCAGTGAAAAAACTAATTCTTGCGTAAGGCATGAGTGAGTCTTTGAGATAGTTTTATCCGCGAAAACCAGGTCAGTGTAGCAGCAATAACTTTAGCTGCTGTTCAGCTTGTAGATAAGTTGAAGCAATTTATAGGCATATTGCAGCTTCTGAGCAGCGTGCGTCTTAAGTCCGAGTCCTAAATGAGAGTGTAAGCGTCGAAGTCCCGGAGGTTGGGCGATTAGGCGGAGTTAACTGGTTATAAATAAGAACTAAAGTAGGCACCTCATGCAAACTTATTCATCTCAAAATATCACAATATCTTAAAACTAACATGAAAACAATTCACAGAATACAGTTAATAAAATTAGACCATGAAGCTTAAAACATAGATTACGGATTGCATTATTAGTCTTAAAATTCTCAATTTTAAATATATAAAAATAAAATCTAACCTATTTTCCAAAATAAAAGCTTTAAAACTTAAGATTTCATTTTTAAAATTGCTTTACAAATCGTTGCCCTCCACACTTTCAAGACAAAGAATAATTAATTTAACATTTTTGTACGTATTTTACAATGTTTTTTTTAGATACTGAATTAGTGTTTTGTGCGTTAACAGTTTGTATAAACTTTCTGAAAAAATATCCCAGGAGAGCAAAAGTATTGAACAAAAATTTGAAACCTTTTATACAACTCCAACAGTAACAATTTTTGGCTGAAGATAATCCTGAGCAAATGCTTCGGATACTTTCATCAGTTTACATCCCAAATATATGTATAGTATATAGCGAATATAATAATTAGCTAGTAGCTTTGAGTAAAATAGCTAATATATATATTAAATACTCTACATAAATATATTTACTAGAAAATCTAAATTAGGTAATGAATATATAAAAAACATGTTTTAAGTAAAAGATCTGCACCTTGATATCTAAATGTGAATACAAAATTACGTATGTTAAAATGTTTGTTATTCGGCACATATCGGTTTTAACGAAAGTTCTCCGCCACCGCAAATATCGCCTGCGCAAACAGTTCACGTTGACGTGTTTAATCATACTTTGTCAAACGATTTAATATAATATGTTTTAAATAGCTTTAGATTCAATATAACCCAATATGAATTTCGAAATTTGAAGTTAATGTAAAACAGTATAATTCTGTATGCTTCTTATCGCAGCAGTAGAAAATGGTAGCGGAGAAGTTACAAAACAGGGCTGTACAATCCAGTTTTTGAAGCCGTTAACTGTGTTTACTGATGTATGTATATGTTTACTAATGTTATAATAAATACATACTTTTACAAACATATTGATATTTTACGATGAAATCGTTACGAAAGCTTAACCTGCAAAATAATGCCAAATTCTAGCAAGACAACAACACTGTAATGACTACGTGATTCTGACCGAAAAATGCGTCCTTAGTGTCTAGTTTAGACTCTGTCGAATGTATGTGGCGAGAAATACAGCATAAAATTCGAAGGCAAAATATCTTATAAAAACAACAAACTGATAAGGCGAAATTAGTGAAGAGCCCAGGAAAAAAAAATAAAATTTAGTTGAATCAATACAAAACGTTACAAGCCATGTTAAAAAAAAAAAAAAAATTAAGAATTTTTTCTCATTATTTGATAAAACAGTGTCTCATAACTTTTGTAATAAATTATTTCGGAGAAAAGAAAAAAACAATAATTTTATAATTTAATAGTTTATATTGGGAAAATATTCCATACAAAAGGGTACTAAGCAAATGCATACTACAAAGAAAGTCATATTTTATAATTTCAGTTTAAAGCAATTAAAATTTTTGGCACTATTTTCAGAAATAAAAAGTGCTCCATCATTCTATGCCTTTCATTATAAATATTGTTACGAAATGTACAGGCGCGGTGAGATAGCTTCCCCACAAAGCAGTTTTAGGGTTGCCATAAAATGGCGAGGGAAGGCAGGGTTGTCACATTTGGCGAGGAATCGTCCATTTGGCGACAAAATTGGCGATATACCATGGACAGATGGAGAACCTTCTGGAACGAATTCTTACCGGTTTAGCCCAGAATGTTTTTGAACACAAGCCGAAAGCTATATAAACCCTGCTAGTCCGCAGTTAGTATCGAGTCTGTGCCTTGGCTAGCGAGCTGATAGTTAGTATCGAGTTGTTGTCTCGTCCAGCAAGTCAATCGAGTTGACAACCCGGCAGCGAGTACTGAGTGGGTCGTCGAGTGCAACGAAAGAGTCTCGTAGTGTATCGTGGTTAATACATTTTTCGAGAGAACGTGTTGAGCTCTGGGAACGACTGAACCGAAGAGTCAGGAGCTGTGCTCTGTTTGTCGTGGAGTGCATCATGAGTTGTAGCGTGGAGAGTCTCGAGAGTACGTGAAGTTCCGAGAACGACCAAGGAGAGTCGGGAGCTGTACTCTAGTGCTTTGCCGTGAAGCTGTCTCCATCGTGATAGCCTGATAACCTGGAGGCTGTGTCGCTGATTGTGTCAGCGTGTTTATAGTAGTTCATCGACGACTGTAAAAACGTGTTTTGGAGCTGATGATACTGGCTAATAAAGTGTGTTTCAATACTTCATCAAGAAGTAGTGTAGTTATTCACTCCAAATTCACAAGAACCCCATATGAACGTGAAGGAAGAAAATAACGTAACAACTGGTGTCATAAAAGAAAAACGTAACAATATAATTGCATGCAATGTTAGTTCCAAGTCCTTTTATCCTCAACATCCCATTTTGAGATGCTATGCAGTATCATTAGAAACAAACAGTTGTAAGACAATAGTTCTTTTTTTTTTTTTTTTTTTTCCTTCAAATTCTCTTTAGACCAGGCATTCTTGGCTGCATTTAAGGTTGACGATACACCCATCGAAACCAACCTATTATTTGAGAAGGGGTCCTGCATACAGTTAAATGAAATATAAATGAATTCAACATACCTAAGCTATGAATATCTCTGCAGATAAGAAATACCATTCGAGCTAGATATCGTTTACGAAGTTGCATCTAAGATTGAAATCTCTTTCATAGATATTTTTATTTATTTTTAAAATCCCGTTAAATTGATAAATTTAATGAATTCAACTTGATCATTTGTATTTCAGGCAGTCGAGCTATTCAAGTTCCAGACGCAGTGGCTCTACTACACCACTACCGCATCTGTGAATTTGGTGGATTTAGTTGCCTTAAGAAAACAAGTCTTGTGGATAGAACTGCCACAAGATTTGGGCCCGAGCTACTGAGAAGAGTTTTATCTCAATGCCAGCTGGTCTATTCTGATCTACAAGGCAAATGTCCACTCTCTCCACCATTAGGTTCTCCATGGTGACTCTCGTGTTTCCAAAACTCTGATGGACTTGCAAGTTGATATACCATCCAATAGCCTTCTCATTTTGATTAGAAAAAAATCAATTCTTTTGAGACATTGCACTCAATTCCTAATTTCGCACCAAGCATTATACAATCTCTTTTATTTGCTAGTGTTGATTTTAATCACAAGTATAATTTGATAAAGGATGTTTCTCATTTTTAATCATCATGATGTAAGTTTCAAATTATACATAATCCGTAATCACAATCAAATAGTCTGATCAACAATAAATGAATATAAGCTAATAAATTTTTAAAAATTCGGATAAGTAATGTTATATTGCAAGGAAAAAAATACACTGTATATTGAAAACTAATAATGGTTGAAAATATAATATAATTTTATTATTTAAAAATTTATCATGCATTATTGTCAAAATATTCAATATTTACATCACAGCTCTGACTTATTATGAAGCAACTAGGCGACTCTTTCATCACAACTTTTGAGAACGAACAATTTTCAAATTTTTAAAATAAAGTAGAACTTTCTTTAATTACGCCCTTGTAATTTATGAGAATACCTAAATTTCTTTCATCATTCAGAATATATTTTCTATTATACATTTCTGTAAATGATAACCGTTCATTGACACTTAGTATAACCATAATAAGCTTGAAAACATTAATATTGTATATGACTCCCAGCTATGCATTTAATAAAATAACTATTCAATCACAGATAACTGATTTAATATCAGATATAAAATCTTTACCTAAATAATAATATTATACACAATCAGTGTAATTAAGACAGAATTCAAGCTCTTTCATTGACGTAATTTTTTATTCAAATAAATAATTTGTTTTTCAGGTATCACTGATTAAAAAAATTAAACAGTAAAAGGGGAAACTGGTGGATTATCAGCAAAAACCTTCAATTATGACAGCAATATAATCTAAACACGCAACAAAAATAAATGGTGGTGTGTTGGTGTATTTAATTATGGCAAAGCACACTAGGGCTATATGCCTATGGGGAGGGATGCCTTTGTGGAGGACTTTCTAAGGGAAACTGGCTCGTATACACGTTACACATAGGGGAAACCACGAAAACGCCCATGCAGCCAGCCCGTTCACGGGATTTGAACCTCAGACCGAACTACCAGTGTTCAACGACTTTACCGCTCGGCCGCTGGTGGGCAGCAAAAATAAATGATTATATTCTTTAAATATAAGTGTCAGAAATACAAAATTTCAATTTTGGCACAGCTTAAAAGCAATCAGGAATCAAGCACAACAGCAGAGAACACTGCAAATGTAAGAAACAAATCTGAACAATCATAAAAGATTAAAAATAGTAACACCTTTTTATCAAATAAATAAAAGGGAAGATGATGGAAATAAAATAAAATATTGCATATATATGATAACAAAATTATCTAGAAAGGTTTAAAAATAGGGCCAAACAGAGACATTGTCTTTTTATATTCGCATTTCAGATCACGTTAGCTGATTTCCCCGCCCCTCCTAAATTAAATTATTTATAAATATTTAATAATCGTAGACAATACTCCTTTAAAATAAGAAATCAAAAGAAAAAAAAATTGAGTCTAAATTATGCAGCTGTAATTGCTAAATCTTTGGTATTAAAAATGATACCTAATTTAGAAATGAAGGAGTTATATGTAAGAAACACAACATTTTTAAAAATAATATTTCAGGTACCAAAAAGAGATATACAAAAATTACAATTTACAAATTACATTACTTGACATTTATAAAAGATACTTCATTCTACAAAATGAAATGGCCCCCGCCCCCCCCCCAAATCTCAATATTTTCAGATTTTATGGGTTATCCAAAAGGGCTTTTTAAAAATCCTATGGCCCAGGTGGAATAGCGAAAAATTGTATAGATAAATAAATATATTCAGACTAATGGGAATGTTATATATCTTTATCACATCCATGTCTAGATATTTTTTAGCCTCAGGTAAAGAGGTAAATGTGTGCCTTCATATACAGTTAAATTAACTACAACATTATAATTTTGTATTTTTATAATCAAGGTTATAAAAGATTATAATTAAGGCTATTTTGTATTTTTATAATTTTAAGGTTACAATATTTATATTATATTTTTATAATTAAGGTTAGAGTACTCTCATAATATTTTCATGTTTTTTTAAACCTTAGTACTCTTATAATATTTTTAGATGTTGCTGCATATATTCAGTAAAATGATACAAATAATTTATAATTTTTAAATAAATATAAATACCTATAAAATAAAAAATATCTTTTTATATAAAAAGCAAACAACACTAACAAAGATAATATTGGTAGTAATGGTACTTAAAATACTGTGCTCATCATGAAGGTTTTTTTTAATTTAATTTTTATTGCTTTTAATAAAGTAAAATTATTAATAAACGTTTCAAAATTTATTACCATAATTTTTTACCTATAGATAGAAAAACTAGCCATATATGTACGCTTTCCTTGACCAAGTGAAGACTTTACACTTGTTACTTAAGCTTCTGTCACACTAGAAATTGAAAATTAAAAATATTAACACAACTTACAATTCCAATAGGATTCAACTCAATTGCCATTTGTATATTATGTTTGAAAGATCGAAACTTGAAAGGTGTTTAGTTTGTAGAAATAACTAAATTTTAAAGCCAGATATTTCAGACGAGATTTAAGTAACATTTATATCATTTGTATATTTAAGTGCTCAGTTAGCAATTGCTTTATTTAAATTACCCAATTAAATTAAATTACCATTTTCACTGGTTTTTAAAACTAAAGTCAACAGATATTGCGCCTAAATTCTCAACGCCAGTTGCTAGATAAACACATCTATTATTTCTACTGAGATATATACATATATATTTATAGGATGACTTGGAGAAAGCTGCAATGGATTGGCGATGGTTCTTTACGTTGTAATAATTTGGACAGAATTTACTGCGTGGTTAGAAAGATGACATTCAAAGACAGATGTAGCTATAAGTTCCACACGTAATTTTTTCCTTGATAACTAACTCTTAGGACACTTTTTTTTTTTTTTTTAATTGCACATCATCATTGTAGTGCGCTATTCAGTTTCAGAAACTGGATGCAACAACATTACATGTATTTTACTTTAAAAAAAATCTATAACAATAATAATAAAAAAATCTGAAAGGTTTCAGATTTTAATGGTTGCCTAAAAGGGTCTGTTAAGGTTTTCTTTGCCCTCGTTGAGCTTGCAGTCTATCACTAAGGCTGATTCAACTAACCCCACTTTTTGTTTTTATTTTTAGCTTAATTATTAAATATAATTTTCTTAGCACTTATGTTATATACAACTGAACAGCAAAATTAAAAAAATTTTAAAAACAGCATAGCAGTATATGTTTAGAATTCCTGATGTAGCGTAAGTGTTGACATTTTTCTTTTTTTTAGTTATTTCTCAATTCATCATATCAATGTTCAGCTTTCTCAATGTTCACAGTTCTTTGCAAAACATTTTTTTTTTAATTAGTAACATTCTGTGTGTTAACTTTATTTATTAAACATCACGTTCTTGGCACTTATGCCACATAACAGTCGATTCAATAGCAAAATCACTAAATATTTAAAAATAGCATATTTTAAGTTTTCCGAGCTGAAGATAGATATGTTTTTTCCCTCCCTCCATATAGTGTTGCCAATGCTCGCTTTGAAATCATTGAGTTTGTGAATCAAAAATTTGTTTAAGTTTTAAAAATATGAAATAGATTATAAAACAAATCAAAATTCAGGCTTCCAGATACCTATGTTCAGGTGGAGGACTATGTTTATCTGCAATTTGATGGTTTTAGGTACCGTTGTTTTCTCGCACCTTGCGCTCATTCAGATTCTACATTATTTAATTTTTTAAATATAATACAGGGCAATAATATTTGGTAGCAACAATCTGAAAAGTGATATGCTGTCTATAGTGATTCAATGCAAAATGCCATTTCGGGAGTAAAATCTCATACGGGACTAACATCCCTTTTGGGCTAAAATGCATCGACAATTCGTCATTAAATGCACTGAGAATGGCAAACTTAAAATGCTTTTTACATTAATTCAAACTGCAACACACTTTTTAAAAATGTAAAAAATCGCTCGACTATGATTTTTTTAAATCATTCTTATTATGAAAGAAAGCAAAAACTTTCTTGTATAATCGTGAAAACTTTAGAACTTTATATCCGACGTATTTCTAGACTATGAAATTTTAAAATCATAAATAGTGAAATCAAGCGGTTTACAAAAATTCAGAAATTAATTATAATTTTCATACAAGTTCCACTGAAAATATTTTTTTTTCCACTCTGTTCGACAGTGCAAAGAGTAAAATTCTGATATACTTAGCTTATTCGCTAAAAGAAGATATGTATGAAAATTTTTCTTAAATATTAAATTAAAAAAATTTTAAATCTAATTTTGAAAAAATAAAAATCGTTTCACTACATTGCATTGTCATCAGCATACAGTTTGTGTACAAACTTTGAAATCGGTAGCTTACCATGAAGTAGGTTAAAAATCGATGACAAAATTTCACCCCAAGTGAAACACAGTGAGTGAACTAAGTAAAATCTTATAAAAAAATATTCTTAAGTACATCTACAGCTTTTAAATAACTGTTATCAATAACAGGCAAATTTGAAAAACTTTTGTTTTACCGAATAGCAACAGACTCCAATGAAAAGTAACAAAACATTTAGAGTGGACAACATATAAAGCAAATCGATGAAAAATCGCAATTTGAGACTAATAGCTCTTTTAGAGTTAAAAAAAAACTTATAAAATGTGATTAATAACAACTGCACAGCTCTGAAACATTGCAAAATAAATAAAACTACATTATTCTGAACGATCACAAAACAAATAAATAAACTATATAAGCTAATAATGGATTATATCAACAGAACTTCAACATCTTTACTGTCATGTCCCTAAATATTTCCGTCAGTTTATAAACATGAAAATAATAACATGTCAAGATGAAATAACTATGCCTGGTAACTTGAAGTGACAAAGAATCACTTTTAATGAGAACTTTTTTGCTGCAGTGTTAACAACACATACCAAGCGATTAGATTATAGCAAAGCTCACAAAGACTACTTGCATAAGCTCCATTTAACTTTGATTCACAATAACCAGGACAATATTATCCAAGATGCTTGTATCTTCTTCTTCACAGCTCAACAACTACTCAGGAAGATATTTGATTCAACAGATTTTAACCACCCCATTTTAACAAAGTTATAGTAATCACAAATGCTCATGATTTATCAAGTTTTTAATTAACATTAATTTAAGTACATTCTCAGTCAATCTACAGTGACCTTAATAAAAACTGAATCAGCAATGAATTCTACCCCTAAAATCTTTTGAAATTACCTTTGGTATATTCTGCTATGACAAACATTGATATGTTCATTAGAAAATTTAAAAACTAATGTAGAATAGTAACTCATTTTCCCTTCCCACCTTTATCCATATTTCAAGGGGTAAAACTATAAATGATGAAATTAAATCTTAACAATCCTTTTCTTTAACTTTCCAAAGTGACAGTAAGCATAGAACTTATAATCAGAAACAATCTACAACAGAAATGGAATTCTTGAATAAGGGGGGGGATAACCAACCAATAACCAATCAATAATAAAATCTACTGATTTCATAATTAGTTTTTCAGATAAGTAAATGACTGAAACTTATTTTAGTTTTAATCAGTATATCAATATAGCTAATCAGCAGCACTGGTCACTGGACAAATTATTTTGTAGGTATAATGCATAAAATATGAAAAAAAAATTAAACATTTTTGATAGAACTTTATTTCTGACTAGATATGATACATCACAGTGGTTTGGCTAAGTACATTGACTAAGCAAAATGAATTTTAAGCTACATATTAAAGAAGATAGAAAATTCAGGCCAACACTTCATGCAGTTAAACATTTGGTAACTAAAGGTTTGCCATACAGATGATAAGACATGAAACTGTAGCATAATTTATCAAAAAAGTAAACCACAGATAAATAAACAAATTAAAAAGCAAAATATAAAATATCTCTAAAAGTGAAAAATGTATTGTACAGGAAGAGGACAATTTGCAAAAATATGCAATAGATGCACATCTAGGCATAAAAATATGATATTTATCCCTTTCACAATTGTGACAATTTTCCTCAGTTACCACACAACAATCTGAATAAAACAGTAGTCAAGTGAAAATTTGTAGCACAGAAAAACAGGACAGAAAGAATTTGATTTATAATGTGAAGTTCATTTTTGTACAAATATACCGTAAAAAGACTGAAGTGATCAGACAAGACAGTCCTTTTATAACTGTACATACATAGACTACACAAAAAAAGTGGGGAGCACATTAGTGTATAAAATATAATTTAAAATTTCAATATTGACAGTCAAATAATACAATCACAACCTACAATCATATAATTTCACACATGAAATATGATGTACAGTAAAACAGTAAAAACTAATTAAATATATGTATAACAGCTTCATGTTCATCCTTCAATGTTAATGATTTTATAAATATACATATTGTGTATAACAGAGTTATTTTTTGCAGTGTTATATACCAAGCCTACATACTAATTGTTGATAAGTATTTGGGCAATGAAAGAGTGTTAAAAAACTTATAATAAACAGATTTTGCAATTTAATATACAATATTCAGTGATTATAAAGTTACTTCAGACTCTTTTTTTAAATTACATAGATCTTTCTGCATAAAGCAATTCACAAAATATGAAGAAACTAATATTTTAAAATTGACAATGATTAATTGCTTCAGCTGAAATTATATTATGTATACAATAAGTGATTCAAGCTTTCCCTCAGACAAATTTCTACCAGTTGTACACCTTCATAAGTAATTTTTCATCCATTTTTATGAAAAGGGTTGATTGTGAAACATATTTTATGAAACTTACCTTGATTGTGAGATTTCATTTAAAAATGCAAGCACAATAACTACATAGTAAAAAAAAAAAAAAAATCAGTTTAAACCATTCAAATGGAAATTAAGTTTAATAATAAATTCTACTTTTTAAAAATTATTCTAATAGTCTAGCAAAATGATATACCCTCAGAGAAAATAGGCTCATATAGATAAAAAAGGAATGCTGCAATATATGTTTTAAAAAAAAAAAAGATAAAGTCAATTGCCATTCTTGTTACTTGATTTACTGTACATCTCTACATAAAATTGTAATTTCAAAGCAAGCAAGAGGCAAGAACATCTACACTGTTTTCCATAAAATGTATTATTTTCATAAAAATATATACTGGGAGGATTTACTGGTCACTTATATTTTACAGTCTTCACCTTTTCACAAAGATGCAATACTACACAAGGAATAAAATTAAATACAAATAACAAGTAGTTTCAAAGAAATATTTCTAATAAAAATATGTATCAACTGAATCCCCTACATATACTGATACTGAATAAATACTTCAAATATACATTTTATTGCAAATTCGAATTTATCAGACAGTATGGAACGGTGACTTACATGCATAATTTTCATCTAATTAACATGAATACTTTGGTAGGTAAAAGCAAACAAGATTTTGCAATGACAAGTATTTCTGAAAATTTTAATACTCAAAATATATTTTAACATTCTAAATAATTGCTAAAGAAATACTGCACGCATTAAGACATGTAAGTAGGCTGCACATATGTAATTATATGAATAAGCACATGCATTAACACATGATCATATATTTTTTAATAATACATTTATAATGTTACTTGTGTTCATTGTTAAATTACATCTAATCTATAACTATCTGCAGCCTAAACATTATGGTACTACCAATTTTTGGGGGTAATCAAGTACAGAACATATGGTTACATATAAAAGGGAGAATCTGTTCAGTTTGGAGATAAGCCGGTGAAATTATTTGCCTTTGTTAACCACTACACATACTTCTTTCATGACAGCACACATACACACACTAAAAATTGATGTAATTAAATATACAATTTTAATCCTGAAATTTAAAAATTAAACCAAAATATCACTGTAATAGAAACATAACGAATTATGAAATAATACTTAGCTAGGATTATTCGGCTGAACTTTAGCACTCATTATCAGCTTTGTTGATAAAACACACACATTTTTGTTCTTTAGAGAGAAGGGTTTAGTGTATAACAGGTTTCCAGAGTGGTTAACAGAAGCATAATTTAAAGAGCTTTATAAACAGTGCCATAAAACATTACTTTTTTTAACAGCACACAAACTTATTTAGTTCATAATATACAAGAAGACACAGAATAATGAAGTTCCTGCACTGGGAAAATAACAATCCTATTGTACTTTTTTATATATATTTCTGCAAGACAGATATATTCAGGGTTGCCTATTATTGCCACTGCAGATTTCAATATCCTAGGTGCTAGATATCTGCAAAATCCTACTTAACTAGGTCTTGCTATGATATAAGAACAGTGTTTCCCATTTTGAACATTTCAGGTAAAAGGGTATAGTAACTAAAATATATGATGCAAATTAACTGAAAAATTGCCTGTTTTAATTTAAGATGCCTTTGTCTTCTATATTTTTAAAACAGAGAAAAGTATACAGTTGCAGAGAGCCTACTATTTACAAAACTATAAAATAAATAAATTCATAAAAAGAAATGATTACATTCATCATTTCATTAGGTATACTTACTTTAGATATTGAGGCAAATTAACTAAATTTTTAACAAACAATATATATAATTTTTACCCACTATTGCCTTGCTAATGTTCCACATAAATATAATATAGGAAGGATAATTCTAAAACCTATCAAAAAAGCATAACTTGAAAAGAATACTGAAATTTTCCTCAAGACTGCAAAAGAAATTTCTTATATCTATGAAATTTTAAATATGAGAGTTTAAATGCAAAATGCATATCAAGTCAAATTTTTAAGCAAATTTCACAATATGTATGTATGCATATATACATATATACAGCGAAACTAGCCTCAAAACCTTCAAGCAGCCCTAAATATACATATTTAAGCATAAAGAATTTATGACACATTTCCTCAAAATGATTAATCCAATTTGAACAGAAATTTATCTGTATGATGAACTTTTTTTCAATTATTCCATTTTGATTTTAATTTGCAAGTAGAAATTAACCATAGAAATATACAACTCATATTAACAATTTTAAAAAAAATTTGAAACAATCACTTAAATAACCTCAAATGATCTGACCTGCTGACTTAACACAGAATTTGCAAATAAAATAATACTACCACTGATTGCCATAAAAACACATTTTTGCTACATTTTGCTTTACAGTATATAATACTTTATGCAATATTTCACAAATTTGTCACAGATAAAAAATAAATGAATGAATATACAGTGAACAATAAAAAGTACAATAATGCATTTCAGATACAATTTATAATCAAAATCTGGCTTTCTTTAGTAAACCAATAAATCACAAAGCATTAATTCATATGGAATTATAAATACTATGGCACTACATTTGGAACTTAAAATTTCGCTCAATTTTAAAATTCATCTCAAAGATAAAAAGAAATCAGAATCAAGAATATATATATATATATATAAGTGAAGGCCCGATTTTAACTTAATCATTTTATGCTAAAGCTTAATAATGAAAGTGTACTCAGTTATCTCAAAAATGGATAATTAATTGACTATATTTCCATTCACAAGCTGTGCATGGTGAATGAAATATTAAGTTCCAAACAACTTATCCCCGATATTTTTACTCATAACAAAACTCAGGATAATGTGTGCTCTATTAACACAGAATTATGGAAAATTCATCACTGCTTTCAATACTTAATGTGACAATGTAAATGCTCATGAAACATTCATTTCAGCAGGGCTGGCAAAAGAGGCTAAAATAATCATTTATTTTTGTACTAAATTAGCCAAATATCTCCTATTTATATCTAATTTCAATGGCTTTTATATAATTAAAAAAATTAATGAAAAAGTATGCAACTAATTCAATTTTTGTCATTAGTAAATATCACAATAGGATGCCATTGTTATAAAGAAGAAAAGGTAGTGCAATTACAATTTAAAAGTTTTTTTAACAATTTTTTATCCATTTAAATAAAATGCAATATGATTTAACAACTTAAAAGTATTTAAAAAATGAATCTAGGCAGAAGACAGAAATGATACAGAAATGAGTGATGTTTTGAAGCTCTATATATCCTTTTAGAAAGGATTTCATCAGTGTAAGTAATGGTTGCCCTGTTAATCATTTGAATAAGTTGTGTAAGGAGTATGATCGCATAAACATACACCTATACAGACACACAGAAGCATAGCTACTTTTTAAACAGTTTTTTAATCAGTATAAAAAGTCACAAAAGCTTTTAATTTAAAAAATAATAATTAAAATCATCATTGTACTCATCAAATTTCTCTCAATATGCCAAAAAAGGAACAATTTTGTACATAAAAAAATAAGACACCAAATGTCAAAAGAAAATGATTACTTGATTTTTTTATTCTTAGGATTCAAAATCATATTGTTGCAGGGTTTAATTCCCTTTAAAATTATCATTCTTTTCCTCTCTTCTTCTAATATTCTTGAAATACCTTTTAGCAGGATATTTTTTACTATAAATATCTCAAAATAAGTAATACTGATTAACAAAGCAATGAGTTCAATGAATACATTTAACATAATCAAAAATATTAATAAACTTAAAAAAGGAAGGAGTTAGCCTGAAATAGATCAACTACAAATAATTTCATTGAAAGCAAATCAAAGTGCACTTAACTGATGAATATGAATCAATATTATTTACTGCTAAACCACTGACTGTTTGAGACTTAGTATAAAATGTTTCAATTTAACAGTTTAAGGTACTTGCATTATTAATTCTGAAATTCTCATCTGTTCAAAACAGAACTTTAAATGTAGCTATGCCACTGCCCTAAGCATACATATGTAAGCATGCTCATCAATAAAAATAAAAAAAAGTTTTGATCAAACCTTATAAAAAATCTCATTTGCCTGCTCTGCACACAAGTGTCAAAACAGATCAAGAATTGAACTATCTTTCCTTTCTAAATCATTGGGCAACCCAGCATGCTAACACCCACATTTTCAAAAAGGACTCAAAAAACTTTTTATCACCGCTCAAGGAGTACAGTAGTAGTAATGGAACAATGCACATCATTGTACATAAACATGTGGAGCTCTCTAATCCCTCTTTCACCTACAAACGACTCAACGAGTAGATTATATGTATTAGCGATGGAATGCACATTAATAAGCTGGCTGTTGGAAACCAGGCCCACCTGGGGCCATATCTTTTTGGTTTGAGGAGAAAGGAGGCTCTTGGTAACCCTCATTCATTTCCGGTCCATCAGGATAACTGGTGTAAGGGGCACCACCAGGCATACTTGCATCTCCTTCAAAACCACTGGTCATGAATGCAGTATCTGCACCCTGGCGATAACGAGTGAAAGCAAAAAATATGCAACCAGCCTGCAAATAAATTTATACATTGAAGGAGCTGTTACATATGTTTATAATGAGGTAAAAATATAAATAACTGTTATTTTACACATACATGCCTATATATAATTTTATTATATAAGAGCATTTCTACATAAAATAACAAAAACTAAGGTGGAAAATACAGTAGTATCATATTTGCATAATATAACAGTAACTACAATACTGATAAAGCAGTATACATGGCTCAATAGAAAATACAATTTTTTAAGTATCATTAACTCATTGATAAAAGTAAGATTTGCACAATTCTAACATTGATTATTTCATAGTAACAAGTTTAACTACAAGAAATGTACTAAGAGGAGACTTTTTACAGTATCTATCAAGTAAAGTAGACAGCATATGCAGAAAATGGTAAAGAAGCAAAAGGTACAAAATGTTATTGATTAAAACAAAATCTTT
Source organism: Stegodyphus dumicola (assembly GCF_044657685.1). NCBI lineage: Eukaryota > Metazoa > Arthropoda > Arachnida > Araneae > Eresidae > Stegodyphus > Stegodyphus dumicola. The sequence goes on from NC_140776.1 coordinate 47,954,049, forward strand.
TTCCATAAATATATAAAGTAATTATTGTCTGTAAGTTTTTTTAAAAAAATATTTTTCTTAATATTGCTGTTTTCTGCTTGAGAACTGCTGGCTGTTAGTCCCATTAAAAATTTATCCAATGTGATTTATTTCAGTTTATGTTTTAAAATGTTCCTAAATCCTGATATGATGTAGGCATCATAAATATTTATACTGCGGCTTATTACTAGTTTACTATTGATAATGTGATCAATCGAAACTTTCCATTTTGCAGATCTATAACTAGAAACATCCTCCCCTTAAAGACACTCTAAAACCATTTTCCCCCTTTTTTTGCTGCCCTAGAAGTTGTTCCAGTTCTTCCCAGCCGAGCTTATTTTTGTGGTTTTCTTGCAACTCTTCTACATGTCTTCACTCTTAACTTCAAAGCCCAAGTTTCCAATTTTTTGCCTAAAGATAGAATATCATCGGTAGCAAAAACTTTATCAGTGTTATAGTATTCATAGTTTCTGCCTCGAACACAATCTGGCCATAATGTTCTCCATGCTGAATTCATGAAACTGTTAGTCACTTGCTGCCAGGCTTTCTCCGCCAGTGTCTTTTAACCCTTTAAGCGGTCAATTTTTTTACCAGAATTGCTCCCAAAAAAAGCATATTTTTTTATTGCATATAATTAAAGTACCATACTTAATAGAATAAGAATAATAAGAGTTTTTAATGTTTTTTTTCACTTTTAATGGTTTTACAACATTTTTTATTTTACAATTTTGGAAAACAAAACCCCCCTAAATGTTTGCTTTTTTCAAGTACATTTTGCATACAGTGAAGAATGGTTTACAATTTCTATAAAAATTTCTTTCATACTTACTGTGAATTTTGAAGTTTATATTTTTCCAAACAGTTCAGAAGTCTTTTTGTGTATGGTATAATTTGAAGCATGGTGTAATGCAGAGTCCTACGTCGCAATCAGGGCAGAAATACCTTGTTTCTTTTCGTATTCTTTTTCCATTCTCATTTCTTTTAGAACAGCACACTGCGCATTGTCTTGCAGGTCTCATTTTCTTATCTGTGGGAGCAATTATTTCCAAAAAATGTCTCTCTGTCAATCTCAGAGGATTAGGCTCCGAACCTGGTTGTCCACGTGGGAAATTTTGTCCCAAATGATATGTTTCAATTATACGGTCAACGAGATCAAGTCTAAATTCCAGTTGTGTACGTTTTCCTCCATTTTTACGGTAGACAACATATGAGTTCCATACAGCAATATCAAAAATGTGGGAAAAAAATCTTTCTGTAACATTTTTTGCCCCTTTTCTTGATAATTTCAAAACTCTTCAAATTTTGGTCCATGCGGTCTACTCCTTCCATAGTATTATTATAGTCCATAACAATTTTCGGTTTTTCTTTCATATCAGAGCGGACTTGAATTTGTTCCATTTCAGTATTGTGAATTGTGGAAAGTAATGAAACTTTTTTTTTTATCCATCCACTTCATCACAGTAACTTTTCCTCTCTGAAAACCTATAATCTCTCCTTTTTTCAATTTTCTTTTCTGCATTTCTTTTGGGACTTCTTTTCTCTTGAGGTTTAATGTGCCATATGTGTCCGTTCGACATGAAACTAGTTTGTCTGCTAATTCTGGCGAAGAATAATAATTGTCTATTGTAAGACAGTATCCTTTATGAAGCAAAGGCTCCATCATTGTCAGGACAATTTGTGATGAAAAGCAAAGTTTAGAATATTCAGGTTTCAGAATTGTGTCTTTACCTGTATATATTATTATTGACCAGACATAAACAGAATTGGATTCGCACAACATAAAACATTTTACTCCAAATCTAGCTCTTTTGAGTGGAATAAATTGTTTCCATCCTAGTCGTCCTTTGAATAGCATAAGGCTCTCATCCATTGTTACATCTCGCTCTGGTGTCACCGTTTCACTAAATTTCTTATTGAGATGTTTTACAACTGGCCAAACTTTAACTAATTTTGGGCATTCGTGATTTTCTTTGTCAAATGCTGCATTATCAGAAAAATGCAAGTAACATTGCAAAAGACAGAATCGACGATTAGACATTATTTTAGAGAAAAAAGATGTATTAGTCGAATATCTTTTGCTCCAATAATGATCAATTCCAGGTTTCTTTACAATTCCTTGAAGTATATTCAGAGCGAAAAATACATGCAACTCGTTCACAGTTGTCTCTTCCCAAAATTTACTCTTTGAGAATTGTTTTGCAACACTCGATTGGATGCACTGTTTAGCATATTTATTTGTCTCTTCCACAATTTTACTCATGAGTGAAGAATCAATGAATGTTTCATAAAATTCTAAAACATCAGAAGTGTCGTCAAATTGTGTGTGCACAGAAGGAATACCAGTAAATTTAAATCGAGGACACGGAACAGGTGGATTTTTCACATCAACCTCGGTAAAAATCCTTGCAGAACACAAATCTTCATCAGAGCTGAGCTCACTGCATGATTCATCTGAGGAATAATCCAAATAATTAGATGAAATATCTGTATCTGTATCAGAATGTAGTTCATCATCTAACAAGAAAGTATTTTCGTCGTTTATTCCATCCATAACTTCCATAAGAAAAGACAAGGTTTTAAATTCACAAGCGTTGAATACAGTAGAACAAAAATTTCAAAGAAAAATCCCCCCTTTCCCGCTACAAAGAAAAACCCGGATGAAAAGCATTTCAGTTACATGGACAAGTCACGCCATCTGTCGAAAAATATTAATACTAAATAGTATCTTTACAATATTGAAAAATACGGGCAAACCAGAAAAGGAAAGGAGAAAATATCTATGCCCGTATGCCGTACGGGCAAACTGGTTGAGGCCAATTTCGGGTAGCACGTACACCGTACGGGCAAACTGCTTAAGGGGTTAAACAGTGGAAAATATTAAAAGGACATTTTCAGAAGTCTCGAAATGTTAATTCCGTTAAAGAGATTACCTAAAAATGCTTTTGAAAAGTGCTTTGGTATATAACTTCTTCAAATTTGAAACAATCTGATGGTCCAAGGGCTGTATTAGAAAAAGTCATATTAAAGACAGGAATTTCACTGTGATAAAATATAACTTTTCAACCAACTCATTTACAGAAGGGCCAGGTGCAATGTCTATCCCCACATAGGTTTATGTGATTACCACAATTCCTAGATGGCTATCTGCCTAAGGGAAGAGATGCCTTTATGGAGGACCTTCTAAGTGAAACTGGCTCATATACATGTTACACATTGGGAAAACCACGAAAACGCCCATGCAGCCAGCCCGTTCACGGGATTTGAACCTCGGACCGAACTACCAGTGTTCAACGACTTTACCCCTCAGCCGCTGGTGGGCTGCCAAACCTGGGGGTTACATCACTAATGCACTGTGCATACAGTAAAATCATGTTCCACAAAGTTAACTTTCTGTAAGAAAAATATGTTAACACATTCACTACCAATCATGTACTGGCACGTGGATTGACGTTATTGCTGAAGAGCCAATCACGCTCAGCAGCGTAGTGTGGAGTGATGTCTCAGGTGCCAGTCATGCCTTGGTACAGGAAATGCAACGTCTCCTTGTTTATTTTCAAGTTCAATCAGCTTTACGTTTTGAATATGCATGCTAGCATTGGCGTAGAGTGAAGGTGAGGATCTAGTTGTAAATGCATGTGGTTTGGAATGGAAACAAAGTTTCATTTCATGCAAAGCTCATACATGAATAAGATTCTGAAATATATAGTTTGCAATAATATCATGGTAACTATCTTATACTAAATTCATTTGTAATGTATATATTTATTTGCGATATAGTTTCATACAAAAATAATGCATATTGCTACTTATTTTGATTCATTTTAAAATGCCATGCACTAGCACATAATGCGGCATTGCAGAAATAATTTTAAGTGTTTTATCTCCAGTGCCGATCAGGTGCTGGTGCATAGTCATAAAATTCTATACTTAAAGGCTTGGTAATCGATGTGGTACACATAATAACCTTTTATTACCTCTTTTAAATCATATTTTTCATAGTAAGTAAATCGGTATATGGGTACAATCTACTTTTACGACACAGTATATTCTATCAACACAACCTCATGATTAGCAGCGAAAATGTTAAGCATAATTTAGATAAGAAAGTAAGTATAACTTTAATCAAAAGGAAAAAATGAAAGAAATGTTAATTAAGATCTTCATTATTATTTAATAAGCATGTGATAAAATTATTTATTTAAAGTTTATGATTTTTCCTTAGGACAATGACTAACACAACTTTTTAAAAGTTTTGCAGTACAGAATGCATTATTTCTCAATGCCTAAATTGATTTTGGCTTTTATTTGGGTCAATCTCCAACGCAAATTCAAACAGTTCCCATGCCTTCTTTTAACAATTTTATTAATTTCATGTAAATGAAGCTATATCTTACTCTTATTAATTTAAGGTGCTTTATCTTTCTTTTCATGTCCACTATCCTCTGGTGTTAAAAAATATCCAGTTCTTCATTCATTATTTCTTGATTGTCAATTCTTGATTAATTATTTGATTTAGGCTTCAGAAAGTTCTTTGCTGCCAATTACTGTTGCAATTTTCTGCTTCTTCTTCCTTTAACTCTTCTTTTTTATGATTTCTTTAAATTCATTTTCATTTGATGAAAAAATGAAACAAATGTTACAGCCCTTTAAAACTGTTGATAACTTCTGGCCATGGCTGATGAATGAACACTGAAGTGCATATAAATAAAATTCTAGCATTGGACGAATTAAAAAAAATTAAAATAATGCATATATGTGAAACCATGTTTGGCAAGGGTTCTCTGTACTTATTTAGGAAGAAATCCCTCCACTTTTAACTATTTAAAGTCACTAAAATCCTGCACTAACTCTTCTGCAGCTTTTTGGTTCATACTCGCTGCTCTCCAATGCCTAATTACTTTATATATGCTACTTCTTAAATTTCTCAAATCAACATCTGCTAGCTTTGAAAATATCAGCATTAGCAGTTCTGTCTGAGGTACTATTTTACCAGGTTATTATACACTTGCCAAGTCACCTGTCATCATACCTCACCAGGTTACTTGTTTACCAGGTCATCATATACTTGTCTCACAAACTATGCCTTCACAACAAGCTAATATTTGCTCATCTATCCATATAAGCAGCAATTTCTCCACGTTCTTCAATTGTCTGCGATATATATTTTGTGCCTTTCAATTGTTTGTCATTTTTCTTGTAACATCAGCTTCTTTGATTGCATCCTTATTTTTCGTAATAGTGCTTATGGTTGATTTTAGCATATGTAACTCAGCAATTGGAGACATGTACACCATATTTGTATTTACCTATAATTTCTTTCTTGATCTCTACCATGATTCTAGTCATTAATTTTTTTTTTTTTTTTTTTTTTTGAAATTTTGCTACTATCATTATAATTCTTTGACTGCATAATATCTTATTTAACTACTAATTATTAAAAAAAAATTAAATGTGAGCTAGAGCAGAGATTTACACTGCGCACAAAAAAGGGGGGGCAGTTCGATATCTCCCCTTCTACTGGGCCGATTGACGAAATTAAAATTGCTTTTTTCATGTCTCGAAAGTTCGACTTTATAGGTATTTTGACACAAAATGGACTTTTTATGAAATAACATACCAATTTTTTTACATATTTCCATTCTACGACACAAATTAAGCCAAACTACCAAGTTTTGTAAAAACTGCACAAGTTTTTAATAAATTAGCTCTCAAAATTTTAGCTCCTCAATGTTAATTGAGTTTGGTATATATTTATTAATCTCTTTCTCTTTTTTTTTATTAAACCTATTTGATTCTTTCTTTCACATTTCAAAATTCAGGTTCATTCCAAATAAAATTCACCCATTTTTTACGATTTATTTTTAAATAACTACTAAAATTTTTTTTAAAAGAATTTTGAATTACAATCTATAAAACTTTTACCATCATCTTAAAGTAGACGTATTTCTAAGCATACCTGCAAAAAATTACAGTTTTTTATTCAAAATTTCCATAGATATATGTGAATTTATATGAAATATGAAAACATGAATTGAAGATATATGAAAATTTGGCATATTTGTTGAAAGTGATAAAATATCAAATGTGGTTTAGACACTTCGCTAAAATTATTTGAAATTAAGAATGATGTTACTTTTTTTCCGCTCATGCACAATGCAAAAAGGTAGGAATGGTGGTGGTGGTGTATTGAGAATACAGCAAAGCACACTAGGACTATCTGCCAAAGAGAAGGGATGCCTTCGTGGAGGACTTTCTAAGGGGGACTGGCTCGTATACACGTTACACATGGGGAAAACCATGAAAACGCCCATGCAGCCAGCCCGTTTGCGGGATTCGAACCTCGGACCGAACTACCAGTGTTCAGCAATTTTACTGCTCGGCTGCTGCTGGGCCAAAAAAGGTAGGAACGAAGTGCCCTTTTTTCTGCTCTGGCATAAAGGAAGGGAAAGGAAAATTGGTTGCCATACATTAAAAAGCGCGCTAAGTGCAAACTGAAAAAATTGCGCCAATATAAATTTCTGAATTTCTCCATAAATTTTGCACTAAATTTTAGAAAATTTAATATCTAGGCATAACTTGAGTCTTAGAATCAAAATATGGAAAAAAATTGGTATGTTATTTCAGAAAATGTCCGATTTTGTGTCAAATTACCCATGTTAGAACAATGCTATATACTAGTCAAAAGTCGTTAATCCGGACTCGTCGGGACTTCGGCGATTCCGGATTATCGATTTTTCCGGATTATAGATCATCAGTTTAAATCTGGTAAAATGGCATGCAGAAATTATAAGAAGTACAATTATGATTTAAAGGGTATCAAAATTTACAAAAAAAAAAAAAAGCTTAATATTTATTTGTTTACTTTATTAAACATTTCTTTCAATGTAAGTTGTTTAAGTTGCTTCGTTTTTTATGTTATAATACATTCTCTTTAATTCTATAAACAGACATAATTTCTTGTTCAGTTAAAAAGTTCCGCTGTTCAAGTGATATAATTGCTGTGTCGAGAATACCGACTAATTTGTCAATCGCAATTTTTTCGTTTTCAATAACCTCTGTCACTTTCTTCGCTATCGGAAGCGAATTATAATGACGAGGCATTTGATTTAAATCATATCAAAGACGAGATGAAATACTACATTGAGTAAGCAATTATAAGCCAAATAAAATAAAAACATCTGCCCTTAAGATAAGGATAGTGCTGACAGATCAACTTCCAATTCCAATTCAATGCACGCCGCCGCCGCGTTAAAGATAAACAAAGTTTAGATAAACAAACGTTAAAGTTTAGATAAACTTTATCCATTTTTTGCAGCAATTCCACTTTTTGTTTAATGGACTCCAAAAGATACTTTCGCTTTGTATATCCTTTACATATTAGTAAATATATATCGGAAATTCTATTTGACATAATCGAAAGTTCAAGCTTACTTTTATAAAATTGCTCTAACAGTCTGCAAAAAATAATAATCCGGATCCAATTCGAAGATTAAGGAACAATGCAATCTGCAACATTAACTGAAATAGATAATTAGATAATTTTAGCTTAGCTTATCCCGTCCGTTATACATTAAACGCGCATTCGTAAACGTATTTTGCGCACGCGCACACGCAAATTAGCAGCAGTGAAGGTCTTACGCGCATGCGGCAACGCGATGCATGCGCAGAAAGTTTGTAGCTTTGAGGTCCGGATTATAGATTATTCCGGATTATGGGTGTCCGAATTAACGACTTTTGACTGTATAAATCTAATATATATCCTAAATCGCGCTTTCGAGACATAAAAAACACAATTTGAATTTTGTGAATCGGCCCAGTAGAATGGGAGATATACAAACTTTTTTTTTTGGTGCAGTGTACATTATTTAACAGAAAGTCACACAGCAACTGGCAATTTCCCACTGACATTTCTGCCCTACAATATTTATATGCAAACATTTTTGCTATGTCATTCTTTTACATGAATCTCTCATATTGCTTGACTTTTTGCATCACTGTTTGAGTATCATCCAGTACCATCTGTTGCTCACTTACTTGCTTGTATCTTGAGACATTGTTCAACATTCAAGATATTTTTCGATCCAAGGATTCAATGTAATTTGAACATCAAACTCAAAACTGAATAAAAAGAATATTGGGACTTATTAGAATGCAGAGCATTATTTCAGGAAAAAATTCCATCTGCTGCTGAAGTATTTTACTGCTATGTTAAAGAAGATTTATTATAATAAGTGCTCAGGTATGTTGTAGAATTACCGTGGTAAAAGAAGTATTGCTACTGAAATGATAATGCATGATTTTTAGCTTAAAATAAAAGTATTAAAATATTTATACATTAAAGTGTCCCCTCACAAAAATTAAATTTAAATTTACTTAATAATAATGAATTAAAATTTACTTAATACAAATAGATAAGAAATACAAAATTTTTGGAAGATATACATATTTCGATAATAGTCCAGTTTTTATCAGCACATTAAACTGCAGTTTTTACAGTTAAACTGCATTTTTTACAGTTAAATTTGACTAACTTTACAAAGATTGCAGCAGCAGTAACCAAGCAGTAAAGACTATTGCTAATTTATTTAAGCTTTATTTACCTGAAAGTACAGGATATCTAAAACTGACTTAAGTGAATATTTGTAGAAACAGATGTAACAAGGGCTATTCAGAAAGTAAGGAACGTTTCCATCTTACGTCGCTAGGTGCACACCGATCACGTATATTTTGGTGTCTGTGTGCTCGGCATCTCAGTCGCCGTCCAGCCATCACAACGGGAACATTTCCACGCTGCCCATTTTTTTGATATTCTAATTTAAAATGTGCGCTGCAATTAAAAATCCCGCCAGTTGTGATGTGCGGTCTGTAATACGGTTTTTGTTGGCAAAAAACTTAAAAACCTATGGAAATTCATCGGCAAGTGTGTGAACTGTATGGAAACAACGTAATAAATGAAAGTTCAATCTGGAAATGGTGCATTCAGTTTAAAAGTGGCCGAAATAACGTTCACGATGAAGAGAAGATTGGACACCCTAGCATTGTGACTGACGAACTGGTTGCCAAAGTAGATGAAAAGATTCATGAAAACTGCCGTTTCACAATAACGGAGCTTGCTTAGTTTTCCACAAGTTTCACAGACTTTGTTGTTTGAAATTGTTACACAAAAGCTAGGCTACCGCAAATTTTGTGGAAGATGGGTGCCGAAATTGCTTACAGACCACCACAAAGGTCAGCGAATGGGGGATAGCTTCGACATTTCTGGAGGCCTACGACAGACATGGTGATTCATTACTGGATCGAACCGTAACTGGTGATGAGACGCTGGTGAGACACATGAATTGAGACAAAATTACAGTCCATGCAGTGGGGGCAAACAAGTTCCTCCAAAAGACCAAGAAAATGTTTGCAAACCAAAGAAGATTATAGCGACTGTGTTTTGGGATAGGCAAGGTGTGCTTCTGATTGATTTTCTCGAACATGATGCCACAATAAACTCTGATCAGTATTGTCAAACTCTGTACAACCTTAGGAGAGCAGTTAAAAAAAAGTGCCGAGTAAAGTTGACTTCCCAAATTTTGTTTTTGCACGACAACGCCCGACCTCACACAGCAAACCGCACTCAAGAACTCCTTAATTCATTCAAATGGGAGGTTTTCCCTCATCCGCCCTATAGTCCCAATCTTCAACCTAGTGATTTTCACTTGTTTCCAAGAATGAAAAACTGGCTAGCAACACAGCGTTTTGATGACAACAAGGAGCTACGGGTGCGCGTCACTGAGTGGCTGAGATCACAGGCAGGAGAATTCTATGACGAAGGAATTTCAAAACTTGTTCACTGCTATGATAAGTGCCTCAATTTGTTTGGTGACTATGTAGAAAAGTAGTATTTTAGCCATGCTTTCTGATGTATATAATAAATTTTTTTCTTGTATTTAGTTTCTTTTTAATTCCAAAATGTTCCTTACTTTCTGAATAGCTTATGTAGAATATATATATACATATGATAAAATATATATGAATCAAAATTATAATTTATAAACTAATGGTAAAACTAATTCTCCCTCTCTGTTCTAAAAATCGTAATAACTTCTCTATATTGCGTCATTTCTAGATTGCTTCCATATTGCATAACTACACACTTCAGCTTCACTCTCTACCCTGCTACGATGTAATTTCACTTTCTATCGTAATAATATCAAAAATGTAAATATTCCATGATTAGGCATGACTAGAGTGTTAAGTGATTGTGGCCACAAAAGTCAGTTGCAAATAAAAATGGAATTAAAACTGCTTCGACTGCCAAGTTTCTTAGATATTCCGAACACAACATGTTAGCACACTACACAATCAGAATGCTTCCTCTTCAGTATACCATCTACATGCTTCATCGTCAGTATTTTTCTGCGTTTCTACGTCTCAGTGTTCCCACATCAGTACTTCTAAATTTTGCTTTATTACATATATATATATATATATATATATATATATATATATATATATAAACTAAGTGTTTTTTTTTTAAATCCAGTTCTGAATGAATTTTATAATTAAACACATATGACAGTTTAAAATACTTTATAATAACAAGTTTGACAATGTAAATATTTTATTTCACATAACATTTATAGTGCTTAATGTATTCTACATTGAAACTCAAGACCTAAATTCTGCACCAAATTTCTGAGATACAAGACAGTTTTCCAACAATGAAGCTCAAGTCCAGATACTTAAATAGAAGCTCTTAAGCTAAAGCTGTATGCTCTTTACTGCTAGATGTGGGCTTCTATCAACTGTCACTTCTATCAGCCACTGGTGGGCCATCTGTTTATCTTCTGTTATATTAACTAACTGGCATTAGCTTTGGGTTATGAACTTGCGCACAAAGTACTGTTATAATGCTTAAGTAAGTAATCATCTGTGACCTAAGAATGAGTTAATTAATTTTTTACATTATTTCCTAAGGGAAAAATTATTTTAGTTAATAAGCATTTTGGTTGAGGAATAGGGCTTTATGAACAAATTAAGTTTGTGAACCGAGATTTTGTCATGTTATGTTGTGCTGCAAATATGTAATAAATTATATGGTAAAATTTTATCAGTTGATCTGATTAACATATATCCCATGAAAGCTATCTGCTAAGGGAAGGATGCGTTTAAAATTCACATTATACATGATGAAAACATGAACTACACTGTGCATAAAACACAGTGTGTAAAAGAAAACTGTGCATACAGTTTAGTCTAGATGGATTAATGATGGAAAAGTAAATAGTCATGAAAGACCAGGTCCATCTAGATGTACTACAGAATGCACAGATCGATGCATACGAAGAGAAGCAGTGGTGGACTCCCATTTGACTACTAAGAACATTTTACGGAATGTGTAGGGAGCCTTGAATACTCCAATATCTGGGAGAACAGTTTTCCAACAGCTGATTGAAAGCATCTTGCACACAAGCTGCACTTTGCAAAGACAGGCAGCCATTAACATCAAACCACTGATGCAAAAGAAGTGTCTTCAGCGAGCCATTTGCATATCTGAATGGCACAATGTGATATTCAGCTATAAGTCTCGGTTTTGTTTGTCTGATGATAATCACCGGTTAACTGTATAGCACCAACGGGGACATAGAGCCAATCTGATTACTATTGTTGAACGCCACACTGCATGTCAACGTAGCATAATGGTTTGTGATGCAATCAGTCATGACAACAGGTCATTTCTATTACACATCCCAGGCACAATGACCGCATGACAACACATTGATGAGGTGCAGCAGCCAGTTGTGCTATCTTACCTTCAGTGGCTGCAAAACGGTGTTTTCCAACAGGACTATGCGACACCACATTTATTAGCCAACAAGCCTTGCAGAATGTCCTATAGCTTCCTTGGCCTGCGATGTTACCTAATATTTTGTCAATTGAGCATATCTGGGTCATTTTTTTTTTGTCTGCTTGCCCCAGCTGTTATTGGAGGACTAACTTTGCAGAAGGGTTCAGAGCATATGACTTCCATCCCTCAGGATACTATCCCTACACTACATCTGTACTTCATGGTGGTTGCAGTTTGCATCTCCACAAGGGGTGATCATACATCTTACTGATTCGAGATGAACCATATAAATTTAATCTTCTATAAACTGCATCACTTATTTACATATGTATGCTTTATCTGTGTATCAATTGATATTACATTCTACCCAAACTCTCATGGTTCACTCTTTTGTTGGGCAGTGTATAAGATTCTGCAACGCACACAGCTGCATAAGAATACATACAGAGTTACACTTGCACATTACAACAATCTCAGGAAATTATACATCTCAGTTATCTGTTTCAGTTGAGTTAGTAACAAATTTCACAAAGCCCTGCCTTAGGCAGAAACTAAACTGGTGGCATTAAATATCAGAAATGGAATTATTATTCAAGGCAAAGCATATGAATATTATATGTGAAACATGATACTTTCTCTCACAGTGGACACTTTCTAATAGATAAGCTGAATTATATTTACATTTCCCAAAGGAGTAAAACCTAAAACAGTTAAAATTAATCCAATCTGAATTAGCAGTTTTAGCTAATTAGTTTCAGCTAATTAAATTAATTTTAGCTAATTAGCTGCTAATTCAATCTAAATTAGCAGTTTTAGCCACTAAATTAGCAGTTCGTTATTTACTAGCCTCATTAATGCCACAATGTAAAGCTAATAAATATTTAGTACCAACATTCTGATGAAATTAGAATGCCATGTTTTTCCCAACATACATAGGAAAATATATATTAGAATACTCATATTTAATAGAAATGACTAAGAAAACAATTTAATAAAAACTGAATGATAAATTCAATAAAAATTGCAGTTGTAATGAAATGAAAATTCCCCATTAATAATACACTATATTTAGAAATTACTTGACATATAAATTAACATATAATTTAAATATTTTAAATACCAAAACAGTCTATTCCATTAATTTAAATATTTCAAAGACCCCAGCAGTCTATAACGTTACTTGAAAGTCTAATTTAAATATTCATCTTTCCAATTAACATACTTAATGCTACATCGAGATCAAAAGAGATCGGCCTTTAACCAAGCACAGTAGGCTTGCCATGTTAAATACATTTAGGGAACTGAAGTGGGAACTTATTTAAGGAAAAAAATAAGTTAGGTTTAAGGGAAGGAAAATAAACCTTTTACCTATTAGCTAATTCAACACATTATAATGTAGAATCTTATTTTATAACAAAGGAGCAAAATCAATCAAATGATAACTAAATAAAAGAACATGCAAAAACTATACCAACTAATCATTTTAGTCCACAGTGGTTAAATTCAATAACCAAATTATTCCCTCTGTCCCCTTGAATGGAAAATATTACTTTCTTCCTTTTGAAATGAGTCTAAATTATTAACAATTTCATTTTCATGACATTCTCAATTCTCACGTAGAAAGGGAAATAACTGAGTAAGTGAGAAAAATTACTGAACATATTTTAAAGTACTTACCCAGACAAAAATTGAAAAGAAACTGAAGGCAATAGCACCCCTCAAGTTGTTTACACCATATCCATGCTTGGGATAAGGGGCTTTTCTCCAAGAATCACTTAAGTAACAAAATGTTACAAACCAAAAGAAAGCCATAGCAGCTGAAACAAAATGGAAGTTAGTTTCACACAAAATAACTTAAACACATGGAAAGACATGAAAGAAAATGCATCATAGTTTTTAGATTAAAAGGAAATATACTGTTTTTAAAAACAAATTTGCTTCTTTTCTGTTGATTTCACTTGGTTAACAGATTTCTCCCTTTTACAATGTGGTACAAACTTAAATTTTATTCATCAATGAGAATTTTGTTAGCAAAATCCTACAAAGAAAAGTGTGCAATACAGAAATATTCTTAAATTTGAAACCAATGCAAGATATGTATTGATTATGAAGACGTGAACAGATTAACAGCTACTGTTAAATGCCATTTAACCCCTAATCCTTTAAAATTCTGCCCATAACAAACAATGATTTTTTAACATGATTAAAATAGAATTTACATAAATTAAATGCAAGAAGAAAAGTTAAATTCTACTTATAGTTATCATATTTCATATCCTTCATTTTAATCAATTACTTAAATAAAGGAGTAGAACTGGTACATATTATTACTGGTAACCACCTTGGTGGAGATTGGCGATTTTTTACAGAAGTAAAAAATGATTCGGTTAAGTTTTGGATTGAAACTCTCAATGGATATGGTTAACTAAAGAACTGTTATGTGCATGGTTGCCAGAGTTGGGCGATTACTACTAAGGTGATTGCGAAAATACGCAAGTATCCATAGAATTAATAGGAATGCATCAAATCTTATATTTAAATTTGTAATATTTACCAATAATAAGAAAACACAACATTTCATTTTGCATCAGAATAAGATATAGATATACATCATATTAAAAATTATTTATGATGAATTTTATTTTTGATTTTATACCTGGCATTTTTACATGTAAAAAGGGAATACAACATCTTGCAAAAATTTTGACATACAAAGTAAATACAAATAATATTTGGTACTTTCTGATTAGCCAAATCCCCCTCTCCTCCAAAAAAGTATTCATGTTGCCAAAATAGTTATGTGGCAACCCATGATGTCCTCAGAAAATTTGTAGCGCACTGCACATATGGGAATTGCACATGCCTATTTTGGCCAGTGCACAATGCCAATAGGGAATTTGTGCCATTCTCTTAATGCTTAGAAAATGGGTAACTGAATTATAGGCCAAAGTTTCAGACTCTCAAAAAATGGCTGTGGCCAAAATTTCGGCCAGAGAAATTATCCCCCCCTTACCATTTAGAGTGCAGAGATCGTCATTGTCCGAAAACCTTTCCCTTCCACTTGTCCGATGACCTATGTACCTCACAACTAAGGGGTTTAGTAAATTGCCTTTCATTTTCCCTCAACAGTGCAATGTTACCTCGAGGGAAAAACAGCTGTGTTTTAACTCGCAAAAGAAATTTCCACATGGCACCATTTGGAAATTTCTTTTTGCACACATACAATAAGCATAAAACAAAGCTGCTCCTCCAAGAAACATATTTTAAATATAAGAGATAACACCCAAAGCATATAATGATCATTCTTTCAGTTGCAAAAAATATTATCAATTATAGATTTGCCAAGCTGCAAGAAAAATGCAGTAATATTTATTCTTTCAAGAAAAAAATCCTTTTACCTCGTAACAATATATGCAAAAACATTAGAAAGTACACATACATATATTAATGATGAAAGCTTTCAGAGATACAGTGTGAAAAGTTCCTGTCAGAAGAAAGGCATTACTGAAATTACATGAAAGAAATAGTGAGAAGATGCATGCATGAAATAAGCATCTGTGTAATTTTATTATAATTTACTTAATCACATTTTTGTTAATCTGTCCGGGCAGTAACTCAGAGCAATTTGAAAATCTACCCGGGCAATAACTCCGATGGATATAACTACTGAAATGAATTTAGGTTTGAAAAAACATAGAAGAAATCAGATTCAAATGTTTATTTTAAATACATTTATTTCTGAATTTTCTTTAATCAAAAAAAAATTATATGTTATTCAACTACCCTATAAAATAATTCAACTACCCAAAAAAATACAGTTTTCAATTAAAAATATAAGGGCAAACATTCATTTTATTTTATTGATGTAAATTTTGAAAAACCAGTTTCTACTCATTCAATAAAATATAATTTAAAGTTTAGAAATTTTGTTTTATAGACTTCCCTTTTTATTTGAACTGCAAATTAGATTTTATTTACAAACAATCAGTCAGAAGTATTAAAATAAAAATCGACGACATAAGGCGAATGAGACTATTATTAATATGTTAAAATTTGAGGGTGTTGGAGAGTTCAAGCAAAGGATTAATAATTTTTGCTCAACCTCATACACAGAAAATGACCTCAAACACTTCTGGAATAAATATGCTGATTGTGCATTTTGGCACTCAAAATAAATATTGCAGAGAACTGCAGGAGCCACCCGTCTCCAGAAACCGAAGCACTATCTTATCAGTTTTAATTCTGCTGGTAGAGCATCTTGAAAGAATTTTTTTTTTTTTTTTTTGAATAAGTGGAGTGACCATTTCCAATAAAGTTTCAAATTATCCTTCACCCATTCTGATTAAGTTTGAGTAACTTTGGATATTCTCGCATCAAAGTTGATTTAATGCTCCCAATTCATCATGAGGAGCTAGCTACACAGTCACGCTTTGATTTGCTTTTCTTCTTTTCCCCAGAACAGAAATTAATTTGTTGGAATTGCTTCGCAAACTTCAAGCACAGCAACTTGAACATCGGTATCCATTTTGCAAGCAAATGGAGGCGAGTTGTCAGTCTGCTCTGATTGTGTGTGAACAATCTATCAGAGTACAGGTCTGTTCACTTGGTTCGAGATGCTTGGACGAGGGGCTCCCCGAAAGTCACTCGAAGTTCACTGGGAGAAGTGTAAACCGGCCTTAAGACTTAAAAAGAGCTTCAATTATTATAACAATTTTTTTAAAAAAATGTTTTAAAATAAAATTAAATGATAACATTATTTTAAAGCATACTTAAAAATATTTTAATATTTAGCTTAAAAATATACAAGAGATGCACATCAGCTTTAAAATTTAATCTTTACACTAAATTCTCTCTTATCAGGTCTTTCTCAATCAGCCATATTTTTTAAAACCATTTTTTATTCCGCTACAAATTATGTTTTGCTGCCAGTTCTAGGAAAAAGTGCAGTGCACTGCAATCAGAAATAATGCACTACTTTTTTCCAGAAATTAAACAAAAACATTCATCCCAGTGAAAGTTCTCAAGCTTACGATTCATAACCGCTTATTAAAAAAACCTGATGTAGCCATCACACAACCGCCTGCCTATTCTATTTTTTAAATACCAATTCATAGACAGGTCTTTATCACAAAACTTTGGATTCTATTTTATTAAAATAATTGTCCATGTGTAGAAACTGGTTTTTCTACATATCTATCAACATAATTAAATGTTTACCCCTTTACATCTTTTCATTAAAAATTGCATTTAACTTGGCAGGTGAATAACATGTAATTTAATTTGTTTTGAATTAAAGAAAATTAAGTGTTTATAATATATCTAAAATAAATCCTTTGAAATGAATTTCATATCTCATATTAATCTTCATATTTTCGTATTTTTTATATAGCATCAGCAAATCTAAATACATATTGATCTTCATATCCCGCGATATTTAGGCATCAATAAACAATGCTTGTTTTCTGAATTACATCTGAATAGTGACTACAGTACATTCTGGGATAGCAGTGTTTCCAAATTTGGTATTTGCTCTTGTGCCTCATCATCATCGAGAATGGAAAAGAATAACAAAGGCATTTTTGGTAGCATGATTACTTTACTAGAGTTCTGAAATTCTGCAAATGAATCACTGTTATAAAAAATCATTTCCCTCTTCAATATGATATAAATAAATGTCAAGTCTAGATATAAAAAAATACCCCTAATATGTGCTTCATTATTTTAGACTAGTGATTCCACATCTTTCACCAAAAATCTGATAAGAGTTTCAAGTAAAGCACCATTTCAGATTATTATATGTAGTCAAAATCTAATATGTCCCCAGACACAACTGCATGTGCATCTTACATGCATATACACTGCCCAAATGGGATAGTGGCTAGTGATACTGACTGTCGTACCAAAAGGCCTGGATTCAAATCTCAAGAAGGCATGCATTCTTGTAAATATGCAGTGTTTGTGTGGCATGGTTGTGCTCAATATGTGGTGAGCTGAACGTTCTCTTGAGAGGTTGGTAGTAGGGAAAGAGGGATGGGAGACCCTCAACCGCATCCCCTCGGGGTGCTTACTTCAAAATTTGGAGCGTAACTCGTCAAAGTCGTACTGTCACCTGCATGGTGCCCAAGGCTATTGCCAACAACATGTGGAATCTTGACTTCCTGCCATAATGAATTTCATGGGCTTGCTCTGATTACGGACAAGCGAAATAAGTCCTAACAGCAGCAATATATGAGTTTTAAGTACCAAATTTGAGAAGTTTTGGATTGCATCATATTTTCTCATTAAAATTTGTTCAGATCTTCAAATAAATGTTTGAAAGTCTGAACTGCCACTTATCAATTTAGCCAAAACCTAATATGTTGTTCCCATTGATATAAAAAGCCTTAAATTGAAAAGTTTGGGATGATAGTTTAACATAATCCAAAATTCTGATAACAGTAACTGGTAATAATTTTTCATTAAAAATTATTATGGGATTCAATTAAAATACCACTTCTAGATGTCTATTAAGAACTGTTAAAGGCTTTAAATAAAGTACTATTTCTAGTTGTCCAATTTTACACAAAATTTAATCAACTCCATATTTTAAAATAAAGCTCAAATATGGAAAACAAAAATTTTTGGAAAATTAATATAAGGGGTATCGCGGACCAAAACATCATCATACATATACAGACAGACAGACATCATAGTAAAAACTTATTGTGGAAATCCTATTTTATGTTTAATTATCGGAAACTCAATACTGAATTTTTGGACTGAAAACAAATGAAAATCACTTATATATGACAATTTTAATTATACAAATATTTTCATATATGTACACACAGACAGATAGGTATATAAAGATCTAAATATATATTTAAAATCTGATTTACTGCATATGAATACTGTTCTGTATACCTTTAAGTTAATTAACTGCCGTTAAAAGATCCACTCATACAAACTTCTTAAACTACTTAATCAGGAGTCTATTGTATTCAGTCTTATCTTTTATTAGAACAACAGAATTGGCTTGATACAAATAATAATCACATTTTTAAATAAAAAAAAGTACACAGCAGTGAAACTGCATAAAAATATATTAAATAAACACTGTTTAAAAGTATATTTCAGTTACCTGAAAATGCAATGTCTGCAATTACAGCTCGCCTACGAACCTTGATACTGGAGATACTGTTAAACATAATATCTGTCACTAAAAGTGCCAAACTTCCTAAAAAGGCAATCACGCCAATTCCTGTTCCAAAATTGCAAGCATTTATGTCGTTGTTGTATAGACACTTGTCTTTCATCCATCCTTCAGAGCCTATGCACCCGAAAACAACTATAGAAAAAACCTGGAACAGATGTTTTTAAAGTTAAAAGAAAAAAAATCCAACATAAAAATTTTCAGTAACAAGAAAAATTTTATTAAGGTATTTTTCATTTTGCCTTTGGAGGAGTTAAAATTGAATAAAAACATCAAAATTACATAAACTTTTGCTACATTTAAATATACAATAAAATTAATTTTAACACACTTCAAATGAAGAAAATTACAAAAAACATAAAAAAAAAAAAAAAAAAAAAAAGCACTAGGTTTTAAACATAAATAAGCAAACTTCAGGTTACTTTACTCTGCTCAATGTTATTTTTCATATTAGCTGATACACTCAGATGAGATTCACGATACATATATGTATATGTACACATACACATTAAAGATAGGTATATTAAAAAAATAAAAACAGAATGATGAATGTTTTAGAGGAGCAAAGTTGTGTTATAATCACATCACAAAGGAAAAAAAACCTTAAACCTTCTGATTATAATCTAGGATGCTAAGATTATAATTGAAGGTTTACATAAAAACTGAACATCATTAGCCAGAGTATAAGAACGTCCTGCAATTTTAAACATCCCATATTTATTCACAAAAATTTTATTATTCACTTTTATTATCATTTTTATTTTTTTATTTGAAAACCGAGATGGAAAAAATTTTGTACAATAACTGTTCTGAAATGAAGAGTAATGGTACAATTCATATAATTAAAGCATACCTAAAATAATTAGGAGCACTAGCTTTGTAATTAGTTATAGTTTCAATAGTCCCCCCGTATTTTTTAAAATTTCTATATTATATGTTGCTATATATTCCTTAGACTGCAGGTAAAAGCAAAATTTCTTGTTAAGCTGTATAACTTATATTACAAGATTCTTTAAAGAATATAGAGCTAAATTTTAAAAATATTTAAGCAAACAGAAAACTGCCGAGTATATGTTTCGTACCCAAATTATGGGGAGAAAAACAATAGCATGACACTGAATGTTTGAAACTATTTTGCTTTTTCTGAAGGAGAAGAAATGTTCATTTCCACAAAGAATAATAAAAATATATTTCCTGATCTCTATAAACATTTTCTGAAGATTAAAACTGTACACATATTTTTATAAAGTGTATTCATCTCCTTTTCTATCAGGGAAAGATGAATGGCTTTGATTAAGATTTTGAAAACTTGAATTAACAGTCTTTAAAAAAAAAAAAAAAAAAAAAAAAAAAAACAAGTACAAAGAATATCTATCTGACAAATTTCTAGAATTAAAAGTTCTTCAAGAAGAGTCTACTTCTTGAATTTAAAGAAGCTGAAAATTATACTAAATCTAAGCTACTAAAAATGCTGGAGAGAGAAAATATATGAGAGGGACTGATGGACATGTAAATATGCTATTTTACAAGGAAGAAAAAGGCTTGCATATAAAACTTCCATGTATAGTTTGTGTTAATGATATTTCTTCAAAACATGTAATAAATGAATTAAGTAAATACACTTCTTAGAGATAAATACTAAATTATCATAATATATTTCTAAATGTTTGGTTATAGATTAAAATGAATATATTCCAAATGAATGACTGAATGACAGTTTTATAAAAGGAAAACTTGAATGAGTTTTTGCCTCAATAAGTAGCTTCTATTTCAACATACATCAACTGAAAGATTTTTTTAAAAAAAGCTTTTATGTTTAAATAAAATTGTAAATGTAGAGAAGCTTCACTTTAAGGGGAAGTTATTATTTTCCCTTTTCCACACACATTTTTTTTTTTAAATGGTTTATCCCATTTTTAAACCTAGCAATTCATTATAGATTTATTTCCTTAGTTTTCTATATTTTAATATGCTTCTTATAGCATCTACCTTCTACCTCTAAAAGTTACTTGCATTTCTAAGAATGCAAATAAACTGCCTGAAAACTATTTGGCAAACCAAGGGAGAAAATCATTAAAAATATACAGTTCCTGTAGAAAGGCAATGGCTAACTGAATTTTCACAGTGTTTGTGAAGTAATTATATTGTAAGAATTTTACTTTATTTGAAATTCTTGTGAGTGAATGGTTAATAAAATTGTTATCTCCAACCATACTGTAAGTTACCAGGCTTCTTGTATTTTAACTGCAGTACCAGGAACTTGAATTAGCATGATGATTCAATGGAAATATAGTTTTATTATTAAGGTTTGAAAGTTTGAAATTAACGCACTGTTCTGTCTCCTTGCAAGCTTTATCCATATGTGCTCCAGACTTGCTGTGATTTTGTGTCAATCTAGATAGCCATTGAGCCCAGTGCTGCAAAGCTGGTTGCTGTAAATGGCATTGCTTATGAACAGCACAATGGAATATATATTGGTTGGGGTTGCAGACATTCACACAGTCACAGATTGGTCTGACTTACTCTGAAACTATACAGGTAGTACATGAAAGGATCATGTCCTGTTATGAACAACGTGGTTTATAGCATAAAGTTTAAAAGGAATGAATTTAAAAGGTCAACAGCCAGGAAGTTCCAGGAAAGTGTTTTTAGAAATGAGGAAGGCAAGGGAATGAGTTGACCTGACATTCTTGAGCTGAAGCAATTAGTACTAAATATCACCTCTAATCATGCAGTTCAAGTTTACTTTTATAAAATTGCTCTAACTGTCTGCAAAAAATAATAAGCCGGATCCAATTCAAAGATTAAAAAACAACGCAATCTGCAACATTAACTGAAATAGATAATTAGATAATTTTAGCTTAGCTTATACCGTCTGTTATATATTAAACGTGCATGGGTAAACATATTATATGCATGCGTAAAGGTATTATGCGCATACATAAACGCATTATGCGTTTACGCATGCTCAGAAAGTTTGCAGCTTTGAGTTCCGGATTATGGACGTCTGGATTAAAGACTTTTGGCTGTATAAACCAAAAAATAGTCAAATGCCAGCATAGGCTAGAATCTGAAGATGCTATGGAAGAGAGGATTTTATGAAAATTGACCAAATTGGTACATCATATGCACTATGAATGTTAAAGAGTTTAAGGGTACTAAGCACCAATTTTAAGTGCAAGATGTCATAATTGTTTTATGAAAAGAAAATACATAATAATGCAATAGCTGTGGCAAAAATTTAAAATAAATATTTTAATTTCAGATGATGGCAAGTGATTTAAATAAAGGTTTTGTGTGTAATTTAAAGATTAAGTGAAATGAAAAATTTAAAAAGACAGTAGTATCTAATTATTCATTGGATTATGGTAAAGCATATGAGGACTACACATTTAAGGCAAGAAATGACTTTGTGGATAATTTTTTGAGGAAACTGGCATGTAATTAAATTAAACACGCAGAAAACCACAAAAATTCCCTGCAGCCATGATATGAACCCACATCAAATTACCAGTGTTTTAGCAATTTTATTGCTTGGCTACTAGTAGGCAGTTAGTTATATAATACATTTCAGTACTCACTGTTGAGATAGCCTGCAACAAGACCAAATATTTGTTTTACATGCTTTCTATACACAGTCTGTGGAGTCCCAAAAGATCATGTATGGCATTTTTGTATCAACGGTAGTTTTTAAACACTGACAACCACTTCCAGTTTTTCTTTATAATTTAAGTCAGAGTTAATATGACTTAAATTCTAAAGAAAAACTATAAGTGATGATCCGTAAGTTAGAATCCATTAAGAATAAAAAAGTATTACTATATAAAATTTTTTAATATAAACAGCAATGGCATTTGCTAACTGAAGCAAGAAATGTCTCAACACAATAAAATATTCATCAATTACCAACAGAAAACAGACTCAGTTTATTATTTTAATTTGAATCTCTACATTTCAATTTGCTGAAGAGAAAACTGTTTCATATGAAGAAATTAATCTGTCAATAGATTAAGTTTTACTACTTTAAATTTTCATATCGTCGTTGTTCAACTATACAAAAAAAAAAAAAAAAAACCCAAAAAAAAATCAAAATTCCAAATGCTCATTATTCCAAGGAAAAAGAAAAAAAAAAAAAAAAAACCCGCTTTACCAAGAATTTCTTTCACAATTACAAAAACATCTCAAATGAGCTTTTCAAATTGAAAATAAAGCTGCACTATGATCTTGGTTTCATCTACATAATTTCTTTTATTCAAATTCTCTTTGCCCCTGGGTAAATGCATACTTAAATGTCAAACTTCTGTAATAATCTCACATCACATTCATGATAATCACAATCACCATATTCATTATAAATTATCACACACAAATGGCTATTTCATAGCAAACATATTCCATGCTTTTTTCCAGCTTAGTAGAAGTCATCATATTTTAAGAAATTGCCAAATTCAGACAACCATGCACGTACTGTTCTTCTGCCAACCATGCTCATAACAATTCTTCATTCAAAAATGTCAACATTTCTTATTGTATTATTTTTGTTGCATTCCAAGTTCCAAGCGTTTTCAAATCATGATATTTTTTGCCTTTAACTCACTCTTAAAATACCATTTGTGGAGCCTACCACCAATGAAAAAAAAAAAAAAAACCACAGCAAAAATTCTGCAGAAATATAATATTTTGCCACAAAATGACTTGAGTGAACAACGATGAGATGCGTTTGGTAGATAGCTGGTATGCAATATTAAGTTTGCGGAATCCACATCCGCCTTTTTTAAAGCAAAATCAGATTGCTTAGTACATGTGAGTGTTAAAAAATAAGATGATTTTATGAAAAATGTGTTTTATTTCTTTAATGCATCATATAATCATGATTTAATAATTAAAATTTATATTTTAATTTTTTTCTTTCGATACGTTAATAATTTTTGGCAACGTAACTATTGATAGTCTGGGAATATGTTTTTAAAAAATAATAAGTAATTTTTATCTTTTCATCTGTGAAAAACCACAAATTATGGTAATGTAACCAAGAAATTCTAAAACAGTCATACAGAAAACGTACAAGATAATAGAAACAGTACCGTTAATTAAAAAGAACACAAAAGATAAGTTGTTAGAATCACTGACTAGTTAATTGACTTGTAACGAATACCTTTGTGGAGAACATTCGAAAACAAACTGGCTCATATTAACCCTAAGAAATCACCAAAGTGTCAGTAGGAAATGAATGTGAATATTTAATGATTATGCCCAGACATCCAATTTCTGATTTCATTTATAAGGTGTAATAGAAGCATTCAAAACAGATAAATATAAAAATTACTCTTTTTAAGAAAGTTTGTGAATATCCTTGGTTATAAATTTTTAACGCATTTTATAATAAATAAGTACAACAAATGTTACATATTAATTACCTAGCTCTTCATGAAATATAAAATGTTAAGTTGCTTCTGTAAAAGTTTTTTAAAAATCTTGTTATTTAATTTTTTAAATTTATTTAAAGTCAATTTATTTCATTTAATAAAGTACACACATAATTTCTTGAATAATAATTTTCCTCAATGCTTCCAACTTAAGATTAAAAGTTTCGCTGAGATAGTATACGTGTTAGCTTTAGACTGTTCCTTTAAAATATACACTTCAAGGCCATTTTCAGCCTTCCTCATTTGTATTCGTAAAGTGTGTCAACCTCACCCCACAGCAGGACTTTTCCCCACCTTATCTGAGACTAGTTCCAGTTAGCCTTCATTTGAATGCCTTTCATGAAACAAAACATGCTAAACAGAAATGCAACAGGGGAAAAAAATTAAGTGACACAAACCATTGACTCCAGCTGTCGTTTTTCAGGTTACAGTGCAATCTGGGCAGGGGAAAATGATATTCAAGTTTCAATTTTACAATAACAGACTACAGTTGATTATTTTTTGAGCAAAGCTGATGAAATTATCCTGCACTAGATTTATGGAATTAAAAGGCTGAAACTGTTACTGTTCATCAATTTAACAATAAATTTATCAGCTAAGCATGCAACAATTTGTATTAAGTTTGGTGAATGGATTGGAAAATAAATTTTGTTTCACATTAACACTACTGTGAAAAGATTAAACAACAAGGTTCCTGTAGATTGCAATTTCCAGTTTGACTGGCCCTACACTTAACCATAAAGGGATGACATGGATATCATATCATAATATAATTGCTGTAGAAGCAGAAAAATTGATTTATCTTTATGATGTAACAAACACAGCTGTTTTCATTCCCTCCATGTTTTACAATTACAATCTAGCACTTCTTCCAATTACAGTCTAGCAGCTGAAGTGTTTTAGCAGATATGTAATGTGAAAAAACATCATTTCTGTATGATATTTTTTCACATTACACATCTTTAGGAATAGGGAAAAGAATAAATGATAGTTCTTGGATCAACTTATAAACTGCCAGTAATTTAAAGACCTAATTTTCACATTTCCTGAATATTTTTATGCATTCTTGCAGCACTAGGTGAGCATAACTGTGTTTTATGTTGTGCAACATGATTACATAGACTCATTTGCATTGCAACATGATTACATAGACTGACTTGTATCGCAACATGATTATCTAGATTACTGAAATATTTGACATTTACTTCAATTTAAAATCCTGCATTCACTTTCTTAATTATGCCTATCAATCAGGGCTGTGGAGTCGGTATGGAAAATGACCGACTCCCGACATTTTAAAGACTCCGACTCCCTCATATATATATATGTAAACATATTCACATGGGTTACAGCTTATTTTTTTAATATAAAAGGAGTAATAGATGCTACAGGAAAAAAAGTTATGGCATACCAAATTATTTATATTAATTAGCATTTATTATGAAATGGAAAAACTGGTATTAGCTATTTTTAAGAAACAGTATAGCTTCAGCAAGACCTTCTTTGTTGAAGGGCCATAGATCCAATTTGATAAACTTCAGAGCTGAGAAGAGTCTTTTCACACTAATTTGAGTAGAAGGAATAGCTGTTACTGTTAGGGCTACTTCTTTTAACTTTTCAGGATAGATTTTTATAAGTTTTAAAAGAGGTATCTTGCAAGCACAATCATAGTTCTCTATTTCTTCAAAGGCCGTGTAGAAATCTTGTTTGCGTTTTTTTCATTTTTATATCTAAAGGCTCTTGGTTCTTTAGTTTCATTTGCTTTGCCTTAGCCTTTTCAATATTATCCAAAAATATTTCTCAAAATCTAATTCATCACTGGAAGAGGATGATAGAGACTCAGTTGCAATGTCTGCAGTTTGACTGTCCTGATTCGAATTCTCCAATTGTTCTCAGAATAATTTCATTCTTAATGAAAGTTCATAGGTGGCTTTCTTTGCCTTTTTAATTTGTTTGTCATCCAAGAAAATTCGGTGTTTCAGATCTACATATATTGAACCCAGCAAGATCTCATTGTCTAGCAAAGGGCAAACATCCCATTCTTCCATTCACGCCTCCTGTTAATTCTTCAGATCGCAGCTTTTTTGTGGCTATATGTGGTGTAGAAAGAAGAGTTTACAATTCTGCAAGATCATTCCACAGTCTTTCTGTTAGTGAAACATTAAGGTTATCTACATCTTCTAAAAAAATTCTTAATTCTAAAAACCTCTTTAGCATCAAATATGTACTTAATTATCGTGTTGCTTGATCAATAATTGCTCCTTTTCCTACTCACTTCCTAAGAATGCCATCAATTTTGGGATTTCTTGCTGCAATTGCTGCTTACCTAAACTTACCAGTGAGATTTGTAACTAAATGAATCAGTTTAATCGCTAATGACAAATATCACATCCATCCTTATATTTATTTATTAATATGTCAATAAAATAGAAAATAACTATTTATTAATGTATATAATCCATAAATAAAAATAATAACTCAACTTGGTCATTCATTTTTTTTTCAATTCCTTTTTAATTTTATTTCAAATTCAAACTGTTCAACAAAAACTGGAGTTGACCTGTTTTTAGCGACTCCAGCTCCAACTCTTTTTACCCCCCGAATCTGCCCGACTCCATCTCCACAGCCCTGCTTCCTATCATACTTTTTTTAAATAACTAAAAAAGAAACTTCTTCCAAGATGTTTATAGCCTTCAAAAAATGGATTAAGTATCCTAGAAAAACTGTCCCTTAACAGAATTATTTGCTGCAAGTCCCATATACGAGCAACCCACTGAAATAAATGCAGAGTTACATCTTGAATAATTAAATCTTTTGTTTACTAAACAAGTGAATAAATCTCCTGACAATAACTTATGATTAAAAAATATGACAGCAAGTCACTACTATTTCTGATAACTTGTTTTAAGCATATGATTTTAAATTCCTTACCTTAAACTTCTTGGCAAATTAATTCTTAAACTAGGTGGCCTATCATAGGACCTTAGCTTAACACTATTTTAGGTGTTAAACAAAAATCTGCATATCAAGATGCAACTTCTTTTAATCAAATGATTTTTACATTTTTTAAATTTTAATTATAGACTCATTAATTCTTGACTATAATTTAAAATTTTCAAACAGCAACTGAATTTTTACATTTTCTTTTTGGGGAGGGGAAGAAGGTTACAAAGATGACACCATTAAGTTTATTAATTCTTTTCAAGATGTATATGAGCAAAATCAGACTGTAGCTCCTGTAGTCTCACATCTATTTGATTACAGCGGTGTAGCTAAAGGGGGAACACTTGTCCCCAGGCGCGGCCTCCAGGGAGAGCCAAATTGCTGTCACGAAATTTTAGAATGAAATGTTTTCCATTTTTAGCAAACAGAAGGGGGCACAAAATCTTTAGTTGTCTCCAAGTGCTGAAAACCCTAGCTACGTCTCTTTGATTACAAACATACAAATTTATTTCTAACCATAACTCTATCTGAATATATGTACGAGTGTAATCCAAAACTGATAACACAAAAGTACCACCTATTTATGCAAAACTAAGAATTTATTAGTTAATATTTCTCTTCTCCAGCAAGAAAGAACTGTATCTTAAAGCAGCCAAAGACAATAAGCAAGTATTCAGAGAGAGCATGTTAAATTTCTATAACTGTTGACACAATCAAGAATTTTACTAATAAGAAAGCTTTCCAAAATGCATTTTAAATGCTAACAAAAGATGCTAACTTGTACAACAAAGCAATTTCTGGCTGGCACAAAACTCTTATTGATAACAAAGGTGATCAGATATAGGTCCTCCTTCTTCAGAAATCCCTGATCTCCCCTAAAACTGAAGAAATTCTATTCAAAATCTATGCTAATGTAAGGTTGCTTTCCCCCCTGCCTAATTAAAAATTTTTCTTTAGCATTATCTCTTTCCAATTAAACATTTTAAAATAAATTAAAAACTCAATAAACAAAAATAAGATCTCTCATGGCAAATTATGCTAAATGAATCTACATTTAAAATTATACAAAAATTGAAATTTACACAGTATAATATATTTGATTTTGGTACATGAAGCAATGTCACTCATTTTTAATTTTACCAAGAAAAATACTACTAGTGCACTTGCTTAGTTACACAAAAAATTAAATGTCTAAAACAACCACAATTATCAACTTCATTGCATAATTTTCATTTATTTGAAAACTTGAATATCATAGAGAAATTTAAAGGAAGAAAAAATCTTCTTTCCCAACCAGCACTATCTATAATCACTTATATTATAAGCTCTAGAATTTATTAATCTCTTTTATGTATCTTATTTTATTACTTCCTTTCATAAAAAAAATCTAAGATCAGACAGAAAACTCTAAAATAAAGTAATTTTATGTTCATAAATGGTGAAACTAATAGAATTACAGAAATTTTACACCTAATTACATATGATGATTGAAAATAAATCTAGAAACGCTCTGTATGAAACAATGGAGAAATCTTGTTTTAGATGCTTGGAAATTATGCACTAAAACAACCTAGCACTTATTTAAAGAATGTTACATGGTTTATGTGAACACGATTATGAGACTATATATGTAAGCCGTGTCGCGGATTTTTTGAATTGTTTACATTTCCTAAATTTTTTTAGAAGTTATTCATTAAGATACAAAGCAAGCGAAAGTGTACTTTGCGTATTATGACGTTAAGTATAATTTTGGCCCAATTGTGTTTGGATAGATAAATATCTGGTGATACAATGCATTACAGTCATTTCAAAGTGTACATAATAACACCTGATTAATTCCATGAAACCGAAAACCTGCTAGTAATATATTTTAAGTTAATACATTAACCTACGAAAGATTGTGTCAATCACGTAATACAAAATCTGCGACACATAAAGTAATTAAATATTACATCTGTCGCGCAAAAAACTTTGTATAACAGAAAAGAAAAGTTACTAAAGCCAATTTTCAAAGTTATCCAATGAATTAAACTCTGCAGTAATATCCGAAGTATATTTCAAATGTATCCCGTCATGCTATCACTAAGGCTGAAGGCACGGATCAATAACAAACATGGCCAGTGTTTGGATCCACTGATCTTGAAATTGGCTTTATATGAAACAGATTAATAACACGAATATTTTTCCAGTTTCTTACCCAACACAAAAGTCTTAAAATCACATGAGGTTTCGTTAAAATTGATATAGGATCTGAACCAGACCCCGCTTTTCCCGCACCATAGGCACCACCAACTCCACCGTTCATATTTGTTTCCAACTGAACTCTGGGAAAAATAGAGGTTACCGTTACTGACGTCAAATGTGTTTGGTCGCCAAACGCTTAAGAACACAACATAAAAACTCGCCAATTTATTTTCAATTAATAAGATCTCTCGCATTGGGTAATAAGAATTTAGATGTTACGTAATGTGCACATTCTTAATATTATATTTAAAATATCCGAAGTCAAATTCATTTTACCTTAAATTAAAGTACCTAAGGCAGCCTTAACTTTTCTCAAACTCCGCTCCCCCTGATAAATTCCAAGGAATTTAAAAAACTTATTTATAAATGCATAAATGGGACAAAATATATCATAATATGACTTTATGTTCTATTAAAAGCTATTTCAACACGCTTTATCCAAATTTCACTAAAGTTACAGCAAAATTTTCAATAAACATGTTTGTTGTACAGTACTTCAGAAATGCTAAAAGACAAAACCGACTGCAATTTAAAAATTTTAAATTACAGACTAACATTTGAAAAAAAAAATCATTATTCAATTCTTTTTATTAATGTTATAAATAATGTCAGTTTGAAACATCATATTTGCAGCGATCATAATTCTAGGTGATGGCATATTTAAAGAATTTCTCGCAAATGCTTCTATTTTAAGTAGTAATAACAACGCTGTAATTTACCTTTAAATCCCAACAAAATAATGCATTACTAATTAAGTTTTTATTAATTAATAATTAACGATATAGAATCATAACTGATTCTTCTTTTGCAAAGAAATGCAGCCACATACGTAAAGAATTTTAATAAAATTAACTTATGGGGAAAGAACCAAAAGAATTACTCACCAGAAAGTGTATCGAATCTGTATACTTTTGTTTAAATTAATTCTGTAGAATAACGTCTCTGACGTCACGGGAAACAAAAATTCTAAATTGTATTTAAATATTTCTCCTCGCAGTATTAAGCTTTACTGATTTTGACCGTTGACATCGATCAAATTGTAAATAAACCCAAAGCTGTGTATTTCAAAATAATCAATGGAACATTCAAAGTAGAAGAAGAACTTGGTATGATATTAATTCAATCATTTAAACGACATGAAGATATCTTGCAGTTATTTAAAAAAACAAAGGAGAGACATAATTATTCAACAAAGCTTAGGTGCATATATTTTTTCACTAGATCGCTTGCTTATGAGGTTTGGAACAAGTATTTCGCGCAAATGAAAAGGCAACAATTTTTATATTGCTATGTTACAAACGTCAAGATAACAAATATAACCCCTTTTCTGAAGTGTTTAAAAGAAAAGATAAGCAGCGATAGATAAGAATAAGCGACTATAAATATTGTGAATTTGAACCTTAACCACAATTTGAATCTAGCACCCGATTAACGACAAACGAAAGCGAAAGTAATTTAAAAATTCTGATGTGTAACCAAATGACTTCCTTGTACGGCCTATTAAACATATAAATTTTTTGTTGCTTTCCATTTAAACTTATTTCTTCGAATTAATCTAACAAGAATACCCGATCTCTCAAGAAAGTGGAAAATGACGTCAAAAACTGCAAATTTTAAAATTAAATATCCAGGTTAATTTTTATCGTACGGGTTCAAGTTCCTTATAATTTTATTTTTTCATAACACGTATAAAACTTTATATAAGTGTGGGAACCAGGAGATCTCATTAAAAAATAGATTGCGTTATTTGTCGAAAATTAACTCTTTTTAAATTTGGCACTGGTAAAACAAGAATATTTTTGACATTTAAAATATTTCTGTAACTGGAACGACCAACGATTGCAAAAATAAAGACCGGGTAAGGACTTTTAAGCCCGGTAAAGGGGAGAGTGTGTATGTATAAGTTTTGTGCAGCCGATTGAAACGAAAAAAAAAGGAAATGCACAACTAAATGTTACAGTGGTCCCATATATAAAATTTTAAAGTTCTACGGCTAATCTTTTTTGAGTTACACGATATGCATACGTACGTACAGACATCATGAAAAACTGCATTTTGAGTCCACTTTAAATACATTTTACAATTCGTTTTGGAAAAAAGAGTCATTTATTCTGTCCGTACGTACGGACATGAAGAAAAAAAAAAAAAAAAAGTTTAAATAGATTCGGGAACGGTTAAAATGAATACTTCTATTGGAATATGATATTGGAAATTTTCCGAGATTGCATTATTCCCTTTACTTCGCACGAGGAAATAAAAATGTACCTCTTATTCCTTCTTTAGTGTTTGTAAGTTTGGAATTAAAAGTTTTCGTCGTAATAGAATAAAATGATGAATTGATTATGAAACGAAATTTTTTATTCTCTAAACTATTAGTATTTCTGCTGAACAAAAAAGAAGTGAGTACAGAAATGTAATTAATGTAAATCTCTTTCTCAGAAGTATTTATTTACTTATTTATTTTTGATTTTAAATCCTAGAAGGATTCAGAATTCTTTGATTGGTAGAAGAAATTAAAAACAAATTTTATTAATAGTTTCATGACAAAGCTTGATATCCGCTATAAGATTTAACAGTTATTAATAACAGACGATTTCCATCTAACAGTAAATTAAATGAAAAAAGACCATTTTCATTGACAACAATAAATAAATGTTGTAAAAATTTTATATGTAATTCTTTGCACATTTAATTAACTTTGAGGTGTGTAGCAAGTTGATGGAAAACTACAATACTTGTTTCCTACAGAAAAGTCTCCAAAGCTCATCTTTAGGTAACGACATTATTTTGGAAAAGAAAAACTAATTTTGAAACTTTTGCGGTTCAGCGGTTTTAGTTTCGATTGGTTCCACAGGGTTGAGTTAAAATGTAAAAAAATATAGCAATTACTATCTTAAATAATCTCTTGCTTTTCATGAAATTTGAATTCTTTAATTCATTTTTCTAACTTAGTTAATATTTGACTATTTGAAGTCTTTGTGAAATATCTGCTTGATTAGAATGATTTCTGTAATAAAGTATTGAGGAAACTTGCTTACGAATGGAAAACTGGAAAACTCGGGAAAAATTGAAAACTCTAAAAAAAAAAAAACGTTTAACTCTGTTGGGTATTATACGATGTTAAACTCTATATAGACGTTAATCGCTAAGTATATCAGAAATTGAAAAGGTGCAAAAGATCCTTTATTTAAAACTAAATAATATGAACAAAAGGCACCCTTTATGCTTGCAACTCCGACAGCATTAATGGCGAGAAACTTGAAGGCAGTAAGTAAAATGTAAAGGTAAATTAAATAGACTAATAGCCAAATGCTATACAGAGAGATTTACTTGAAGTTGGCTAAGCTTCACCCGCGTAAATTTAAGCTATCATCAAGTATAATGCAACGCCTTAAGACAGGAACTCTTACCTTAGAATAACAAACCTAGCAACGTGGCCTTCAACAGGCGAAACATGCTCTGCCTTAACAATCTCAAACCCTGATTGCAAAGAAAGGTAATAAAATTCAGGTTAATTCGATCAAGGAGGAAACATTCTTTTAATGTGATAGTTTGATTTAACTATTTTGGAGAAAAAATATGAAAATTCCATCCGTATTATTTTATTAACATTTTTAAAATTAATTTGTCTATAGTAATGAACAAATATTTAAAAATATGTACGTAATTTTGCTTAGTTCTTAATTAGCATTGATTATTTAAACAACTAGAACATGTTGTAGTAAATCATGGCATTCCTTTCATGCTTGCATTTCGAATATAATAATTAGAATATTCATGCTCTGACTAAGATTCACGATTTGATATCTGGAAAACGCGCAGCTGATTTTCTTATCTACGCTGGTAAGTCAACTCTCACATTTTAAAACGAATGAATCTTCATTGGGAATATCTAATTAGAAATGCATTTTACTAATCAATACCTGTGTAAATCAAACAGGGGAAAAAAAATCTGAAAGGTTTCAGATTTTAAATTACGTCCAAAGCGGTGTTTTTTTAACGTTTTGTGTGTTACCTTTATTCATTAAATATCATGTTCTTTGCACTTAAACCATAAAATTCAGTTCTAACAGCAATGTCGCAAAATAATTTTAAAATGAGCATATCTTTAGAATTTCCGATAAACAGTTCCGCTTTCTGGAGATAAAAAGGTTTTTTTTTTCCGTAGAGTGTTGCCATTGCGTCATTTACGTCATTTAAAATTCGATGGCTCTATGTACCGTTGTTTTATTACAATGCGAGAAATATACATACATTTATGCAGATTTTTCATTATTTAATTTTTTTCAAATATAATGCAGGACTCTAACATTTGGTGGCAACAGTTTGAAAAGGGAAACGGACATTTATAGTGATTCAACGCAAAATCACCATACGAAAACAATAGTCCTTCAGGGACAAAGCTCCTTTGGACTAAAAATATTTTAATTACTTCGTTTTAGTGGTGTTTAGAATGTGACATGACCTCTTTTGAGAAGAAGTTCTAAAAAACTGAAATCACTGTAGCTGATCTATAATTTAAGAAATAAGTTAGTTATTCAGGCTTCAGTACCTTCTGTCCCGTGATGCTATGCGTAAATCCTCATATGATCAAAATTACCCGAAGTAGCATCAATTAAAATTTTTTGGTGACTTCAAAAGAATATTTCCCGATACATATTAAATTTCCAGTTGAGAATGTTTAAAATGGAGCTTTTAAGATACATACATATTTATTTATAAGCAAGGTTTTGTAGGATTTCACTTGATCTAGTAATGCTAAATAGTCCAATAACCCTAACAGACGTATAGCAAATTATCACTAGACGACAAAGTCGTGAGAAGGTTAAAAATAACTTTTTTATTTAAACAGAATTGAGAAGGGACTGTCTTGTATTGATGCAACTAAATAGAATAGTCAAATTTCAATCAAATGTTGTACACTAGTCAAAGACAACACAAGTAATTCCTATACTAGAAGCTATGTCCTACTCTATCG
Organism: Stegodyphus dumicola; assembly: GCF_044657685.1. Lineage (NCBI taxonomy): Eukaryota > Metazoa > Arthropoda > Arachnida > Araneae > Eresidae > Stegodyphus > Stegodyphus dumicola. Next base: position 47,988,683 of record NC_140776.1, read on the forward strand.
TAAAGTCAAAATTTATGTGTCGGCAGGGATAGGACGTAAGACCTAATAATTACAGCTATCAGAACTGGCAGGAAACTAACAACCGCACGCGATGCCAGAAACAGGTTCTATCTTAAAATCCTAAAACCCTCTTTAAATACTAGCTATTCATTTTAATTCTGGTAAGGAATCTGGAAAGCTGAAACTATAAATAACTGGTTACTTAACATAAAGTACTCTACAGGTTTTAAATTACATCCATAAAAGTGTAAAAATTAGAAATAATTGTGTTTAGCAAACTTCAATTATATCCATCTCTATAAACCGAGGTATTGATCATTTTTTTCATTAAGGTATCATAGCTTTGAAAAATTGAAAACTCTAAAAAAAAAACGTTAGAAAACTCGGGCAATGTTATAAAGGCATTCTACATTTTATTCACCATGATGTTCATTATAAAATGGTTAAGTTGTTTAACTTCATTCTTCTTCTTAAGGTAATTTTGAATATTCAGTACTTTTTTTAAAGGATCTTTTGTAAGTAATAATTTATTTACTTGATCTTAAAGAATCCAGATAAAAATTTGTAATTTCGTCTAATTTGACATGTGATGAAACATTTGATTAAAATCGTCATATTGTGCATTATTTGATTTCTTTCTTCGAAAGGATACATCTACGGCCGGTTATTCAAATATATACAATCTCGAATTATCTTTTTAAGTATCTTAGGTTGATCTTTATCCCGAGATTTCTTGTTTCCCTTGTTTTGTTGTTAAAATCTGAGTAGCAATATTAATAGACTGTAAATTCACTAAATATTAATATTAATTAATGACCGAAACTTCTATCTTGAGGCTTCAAAATGTCACTACATTAATCAAAAGCTATCCCTATTTTCTTTCTTCTTTGCGAAGTTCTCGTTACATCAAAGAAAACACTTTTACAGGAAACATAAAAGTTGGTTAGCTACACTTTTATCAGAACATCACTCATTGCCTGTAAATCTTCTTATTGTGACGTAAATTGTAACTGCAAATGTTTTGCAAATTTATATGTATCTAGGCAACTGTTCTAAAGATACTTTTTCTCTTGTAGATTGTATGAGTCATGACTTGTAATAAAATTGTGTAACTAAATAAATATTGTTGTTTAGTGAAAGAAGGAGGTTTATAATGAAATAGTAGATTAGTCATCTAACCATTTTCAACATTGTGTGGTGACCCGAACGTGAGGAAACTAAAAGAATGGGGAGTAGTAACTTTATCTAAAAATAGAGTGTCTGTTAAACTCACTCCACAGATCTCGAAAAGAATAGCGTCTCGAACCTTATTTTGAGGTAGAGCTATTGGAATACTTTCCATTCGAACCCTATTTTCAGGTAGAGCTATTGGAATACTTTCCACTCGAACCCTGTTTTCAGGTAGAGCTATTGGAATACTTTCCATTTCCATTCGTGTTTTATTTTTAATTTTTTTATTATTTTTTTATTTATTTTTTTTTTTTAATTTTTTTTTTTAAATGCATAGGAATATAACTCTTCGCGTTGGCTTTTTATTTTTAAGTATCCAGAATGTTTCTCTTAGCTTAAACATCAAAACATTTAAGCCAGTGTGGTGCATCTATAAACCCATATCTTTAATGGCAAGTTCAACAAGCTTGAAAGCAGCATGATGTAGATAAAATCTTCGTGATTTTTCCTTTCAGTCAGTTTGGTTTTAACTATCGTGATATTTACTCCGTCTGTAAAGACAGATACTGATTTCTGTTTCTTAACGGTTTCTACGTCAGATACTTCTTGTTGCAGATACTTCACAAGAGTCTTCTCTGCAGCGAACGTTTCATACATCTTCAAGTCTTCAGTTTCTTTCACTTTCTTACCGTTTTGTACGTTACTAATGAATCTAAGCATCCATGCTACCATTCTTAAAATTTTCTCTTATGTTGAAAAATAATCCGTTATCCATGAATTCATATCGCTATCACAATTTAATATTGTAGTTATACCTCTTTTCGTTTCGACTTTTATTTCCTTTTCATTTTCAGTTGGACTTGAGGTAGGACACTTATCTTCAGACATTGTGAATTACTTAGAACCACCTCCAACCATTTGGAATTCTATTAATTTCCTAACAGAACATCCTGTAAACTATAAATCTGCCAGATTTTCAGCTCCTAGAACATAGTGCCAAATTTGCAAGAAAACGATTTTCTTGTATCTAAAGTAATGCGTATCCTTTTCTCGCTAAATTTAAGCAATACCTGTACTACTTTTATGTGAGTTAATTATCATTTAAATATAGTACAACCATCTTTCAACTTCAGCATTTAATAAACTATAATTTCTTTATTGGAAAAACTGTTTTTATTTTCGTTTGTAAATGAACAAACTTCATAAGTTAGTGCAATTTTCAGCTATTAAAACACTAGCAAATCGGCCAGCAGGCAGAAAGACAAAATTTTGAGCGCATAGCACTGAAAGCTAACTTTCGGCCCCACTGTAGCAAAAACACTGAACTTGGAGCACCAACTGGCAAAAATATGAGACTTCTCGTGGAAATCTATTCTGAATCCATTTTATATCCATTCTATAATCAGTTTTGAAAAAAAAAATCCTCTATTTTGTTCATAGGTACAAATGTCAAGAAAAAAAAAATCAGGTGCATTTGAGAGCGGTCAAAATGGCTATTCTTTTTAAATATAATAACTATAATTTTTCGCGATTACAGTACTTCCTTTATTATGCAAGGGAGTAAAATGAAAAGAATATAAGAATAACGTTCAATTATATTCTTTTTCCTATGGTCCGTTTTAGAATGGTTAAGATGTGTCACAGTTCCCAGAGAATAGAAAAGAGGAAAAATCATAGTAATTAATTTTCTAAAAAGCTTTGTAGCTCAGTAAAGAAGAAAGAAATAATTAATATGCAACTAAGTATTTAGTTGAATGACTATCACAACGAGACTATGACGCTGTAAGAAATTTTCTCCTTCTTTTTCGTGGGCCTTCGTGGCTTAATTAAAAGTACATCTCCCTGGCAATCGGGAGCTCCGGAGTTTTAAATGACGGTAAGGGCACTGAAGACTTTCATCTTTCCTGCTCTGAATTAAATTTAATGACTCTATAATTCAAAAGTTAAAATAACCTAAACTATTCATAATTCATATAAATGTGCATGGGAGTGTACGTCGCAAAAAAAGAAATATATATCAAGAAGCAACCACAGGAAAAAATAAAAGCAAGGAGAGAAACAGAATGGCCCAAGTCAATGTCAAAATTAAATTTAAACTCTGAAATTTAGAAATTAGCACTTAATTAGTTATTCATTTCAAAATTTCCTCCTGCATGGCATCAAAATACATAAGAAGCAAAACCTATGGGAAAGAAATACAGATGCAGTGAAACCATTAAATAATCTTACAACACATTTTTAATAAACTAGTAAAGTACTGGAATTTTTTTACGGAGAACTTGTATTAAAGATTATTTGTTTAATAGTACATAAAATATCAGCTGAATTGTTCAGTTAACCAATGGAAAATATAAAACACTGAATCCAATAAACAGGAGTACGTTAACCGATAATAAAAGCATAGTCAAGGATGTGTAAGTAATAAACCACTCAAAGGATCATTTGCCAATAAACGGCTTACAAACACACAGGCACACACATATATATAAATGTATATGTGCGTGTGTGTGTAAGACATAAAAATATGGTAGAAATTTATTAAGATTAAAACTGAGTTGGAACAAATTGATAATAGACCTTTAAATGACTAATTTTCAATTTAAGCACAACCCAGGGGTCGGCAGCCTTTTGAGTCGGAAGAGTCAGAAATTAAAATTTACAAAATTTCAAAGTTTTTAAAGAGCCACAAAATTTTTTATTACCAACAATAAATAATATTCGCATAAATAAATTTTTTTGATAAAAAAATCTAATCCATTTATTCATAAGAAAAAATATATATTTATTCATAAAAAATATCTATTTATTCATATATAAATAGTGTTTTTCACAACAAATTAGATAATATATATACGCCATTATTAGATAATTATTATTTAAGTAAAAAATTAAAACAATTAAACATTTATTTACAACACTAACTTGTACTTCAATAACAAACAATTGAGCAAACAAATTCAATGGGAGCAATGGCTTTGCATGGTTATTCAAGTAGAAAATTTAAACTTTACTAAACATTGTAACTTGTACTGAAAATAAAAAAATGACATACATTTGAGCAAACAAATTTAATGGGAGCGTTCGCTTTGCATGGTTTTAGAAAGTTTGGATACATTTGGCTCATAACTTGTTGTTTTAAGTTGCAAACACGACTCTAAATTTTTATTTGTTAGTTGGCTTCTTACTGTACTTTTAATTACATTCATGCAAGAGAATGCTTGCTCACAGGAATATGTCGATCCGAAGATAGTCAGCACTCCAAATTCCAATTTCTTCACCTCACTGTAGCAATCTGGAAGACTATTCCATGCGTTCGAATACAAGTGCCTCAACTCACGGCATTTCTTTTAAAGCTGTTCACTTTTGTTGCGTTAAGTATATACATTTCTGGACTTCTAACTCTTCCAACTTGCTTTTCATCTATGTAAATTTTCCACTCTACAAAGCTTTACTTTTTAAATCGATCAATTGCATTTCTAGAGATCCAGTATCAATTCCAAATGGCTCAATGTGGATTTCGTTACTATTTGTGTTGAGAGGATTTACTATGAATGCTAGAGTGATATTGTTGGTTTTGAATTGCTCAAATCTGTCAGCAAATTCATCTTTAATTTTTTTTATAACCGTGCTGAAGTAATTTGTGTCAACAGTGGCACTGGTTTTATCGCGATATTGCTTTAGAAATTGAAAATGAAGTAATTTACCGCTCTGAATATCTTCTGCAAAAAGAATTAATTTTTCTTCAAAACAAACCAATTCTTCTGCCAAAACATAGGCTGGGTTTCTCTTTCCTTGCAATTTTAGATTCAGCTCATTTAATTTCGCTGCGACATCCACCATAAAGTAAAATGTTTTCAAGCATTTGTTATTCTCTAATTCAGGGTAATTAATACTTTTTTCATTAAGAAATGTATTTATTTCATTCAAGTACAAAGCAGAACGTTTCAATATCTTTCCTTTGGAAAGGCATCGCACTTTATTGTGAAGAAGAAGGTCGGAATACTGAGTCTTCATTTCTTAAACTGGGGATGGTAAAGTGCTTTTGCAAGATGCTGTTAACAATCTTGATTACCATATTCATTACCTCAACTATTTCGGGCAGAAATGTTTGGGCATAAAGCGCTTCTTGATGTATTATGCTGTGAAACGTAAGAATTTCGTGGTTTATTTTGCTCTGAAGAATCGCTGTTGTCCCTTTATTTTTTCCTGTCATACTTCTGGCTCCACCAGTTGCTATTGAAACGATTTTATTTAAATCCATCTTATTGTCTTCAAGGCATTTTTCCACGGCATTCGCTATATCTTCCCCTCTATTTTGTCCCGAGAGCGGTAGCTGTCCTATAAGTTCTTCTTTTGGGTCTTGGGAAGACATATACCTGACAAAAAGGGCAACTTGTGCCGTGTCGCTAGACTCATCTATAGCAAGTTATAAGGCAGAAGAAAGTTGAATATCTTCCACCTGCAAATATGTTACATTGGAAGACATTTTAGCTATTCTATCTTGTACTGGTTTAGCGGATAGTGATAAATCTTTGATTTTTTTCAAGATTTCTGGTTTACTTTTGAAATTACAAAATAGTTCTTCAGATGCACGTATGAAGCAATCTTTGACATACTCACCATCTGTGAATGGTTTGCCTTTTTTTGCAATTTCTTATGATACCGTGAAGCTTGCCAGATTAACATTACTTGTGGATTGCGTCTAGTTACTTAAGATGGAACTTGATTGCTGTTTTTGTTTTTGGAGCTCGTCGACAGTTTTTTTTTCATTCTTCGCCGGCTAGATATTTACTAGCAAACTGAGTATGTTTTTTAGTGAAGTGTCTCTCTAAATTTGATTTCTTATTGTGTGCGAGTTTTTCGTGGCAAGTGAGACAAGTAGGAAGGCCATCTGAGTTGCATATGAAAGCGAACGACTGCGTCCTCGTCTTCAGTTCTTCTTTTTTTTGGGGGGGGGGATAAAATAAATAATAGTTGCGTATGGAACTAAAGAGCCGCAGCTTCACCTCCAAAGAGCCGCAGGTTGCCGACCCCTGGCACAACCCCTTCATCTGCAGTTTCCCTGAATTATACGCATTGATATAAACATTTGCCCAATCGCTGCTGAGGATTAAAACAAAGCCTTTCCAAGCTTAAATAGTACCGCAACTGACTACGCATCCCCTTTGGCCACTTCGTCTTCATGCTGATAACGTGTCGCTCAGCCTCTGCTAGCTGTTCGCCGTTATTTGAGATGTTATTACATATCTAAAATTATGGGGCCCGTTTCGTATCTCTAAGAAATTCGTCATCCAGAAATAAATGATGTTTACCAAGCTGGTCGTTCCAAAATGCTGGTCCTCCTTCTTCCGAAATTTCATCCAGTCATCCATTACACTGCAGCATTTCCATTCGCCTACGCGGCAGTTTTCTCAGCTATGATTAAAAGGTGAATTGGTGCATTCCCTAATCAAGCTATCATCTAACAACAAGTTATCTACAACGAAATAAATCATCACACACAAGCACACACATACATACATACACACACATGTATATTTTAACTGATATCGTAAATGTTTCCTCTTTTACCGACTCTCACTTTAACTTCATTTTCAAAGATAGGATTTTGTTTCTTTTCTCAGACTTTGTTCTTCAACAAAGCAATCTGTACATATGTTACGTAGTTTCATTTAGTAAATATCTATCTACTTGCAACTCAACGTTTTGCTTTTCGCTCCATGTTTACGGGCGATGCGTCTTGCGCTTCATTTTGCCATTATCAAATGGCCTCCACTTCCAAATGTACAGGTAAAGACGTTTAGTACGTTATAGACTTGTTGAAACATTAAAAGCTATTGCTTATCGCTTTCGTCAAAAAATGCCCTCAAGGAAGTCGTACAGGAATTACTCTGAGTTAGGACCTTCCCCATATACCCAAAACTGAACTGATTCAGTCGACAATTAAGATGTATAAGATCCAAGGCCTTCTGTATATTTCTGAAGAATTCTGTTTTGGAGTCGACAACGACGAGAGTTTAACTGACGGTAACAGACAGTTGTATCTGTATTTTTTATGGGTTATACAGAGTAAAAGATTTGTTAATAGCGTTCTCGTATTGTATGAAAGTATTAGTGTAAGTGGACATCGAAATCTTTAGATGTACGTGACGGAAGATTTTGGATTTGACTTTAAGAAAACCATAATATTAGAGAATAGGTGTTATTAGAAAAGAGTGTAGGCATCAACTCGCACGAACAAAATGGGTGACTGAAAATTGTGACACTTTTCTTTGCTAGTAACGTCTTGACGAGTAATGGGACTAACTGACGGCGCACTATCATGCAGCAATAGCCAGTTGTTGTACTGAGGGTTTTTGAGCTTAAAAGCATTCCTTATTTGTCAAAGCCTGCCCATTACGTTTTTTGTAAAATATGAACTTAATCTTATGCCCCTTAAGAATAGTTTCTGCATCATCTCTTTCCAGTCGAAAACGATCACCAACATGATCTTCAATCAGAATTTCTGAAACCAAAATTTCTATGGCTAGAGTGAATCTTCTTCAACGCAAGCAGACAACTGCCAGTTTGTTTCAGGATTGATAACTCTTTTTTTTTCTGGAGTTTCTACTGGGCAGGCTACACACTAATATTTCTTATATTTTGATTTATTAACATAGTAATTTTGCATTATATACTATTGTGATTAATTTAATTTATCTAACAATTATTTTTTTATTTTAGAAGCAACTTTCATTTGATCCTCATTTTCTACCTACGCTTACTTGCCAGAATGTTAATAAGCTAGCAAGTGCATCATTCAAATGAGGTAGATAGAAGTAGTATTTAAGGGAAGAGTTTGGAAAGCGGTTTTAGAGCGTGATATGCCTGCTTGAAGGCCATGCTGCTATCTTCATTTACTAGCGATTAGATTTCTGTGGCGTTGAGCACTTCTAGCCATTAATCTTGTTTACGCCAACCTTTACACGTCAGAGCCTTCTTGCAGGTTAAATTATCCTGTGATCCATTAAGTTAAACTTATTACATTTGATTTTAATTTTATAATTACCCATTTTGAGTTAAGCCGTAAGTGTTGACTTTGTTCACGACCAAGTGGGGCCGTTTGTGAAATTATATTGGATTAATAAAGAGTTCTTTAAACTCTTCTCTAGAGTTTGTCATATTTAAGACCCGAGGAAAACTCCTCACGTAATCTTCTATACCTCGTTAGTTTATGTTACCGAAGAAAACGAGACTCTATAATACAATTAAAAAATCACATCGTCATTACACGCGCTTCGCATTATAGCACTTCTACTTAGTCTGCACCTATATTTGTGTCTCTTTTGCATAGTAATAATGATGTCAATTTTCATTACGATCATTAGATAACAAAATGCTAGTTGTTCGCATTTGAAAAATATGAGCAGTACTGAATACTAAATTTATCAGTGTACTTTATTTTATCTTAACCAAAGTGTCAAAGTAAAATGAAAGATCTGTATCAGTTACAGTTAGTATCTCAGTAAATGTTAAATACATATTTGTAATGAATTTGTAAAAACGTAACAGATTAGCAAAAAAAAAAAAAAAAAAAAACGTTCGTTAGTTAATCTTGATTGTTCATATTTTGTATTAAAAATGTCTCTAGCTCTCTCAGCGTATGGACTGAAAATTCCGTATAGAAGTGTCACTTTCTTATTCATTAAACATGAAAATTTGTGTAAAAGCTTTTAATGCATTCGGTTTCGGGTTGGATGCACATTGTAAGAAAAGGAATCAAGGTACAAAATGAAAGAGTGATTTCTTAATTATAATCAAGAAAATACGATTTATTCAAGATATTTTTAGGAACTTAAAACTTTCCGGGCTATACCCGTATGATCTTTCTAATTTCCGTGTCCCGTTACATTGTTAACAGTTAGAGCACTTATCATTGACGATGTCAGACGAGTGTTGTTACTCCACAAACGATGTAATTCCTAATTTATCATCCATGCGAAATGACAAATTCCATTTCTCAGCAATGTTACCTGTCGACTTGCTTAAGATCTTTAATTTAAATTGCAAACTAAAATTATACTTTTCTTAACAAAATGAGTGATTAAAAACAGAATACGTAATTATTGTTATCATTAGTATATTATTTTTAATAATACCTTTAAATGATACAATTGATAAAATATATAAATAAAATTACACAGTTGATGGTTTTTTTTATGAGTATTTGTATCATTCAAACAGAAGAGAAACAAGCCAATGCAAAATTTAAAATTAGAGGAGAAAAAGACTTAGTTTTGTGTAGATTTTGAAAAAAAGGTACCTGTTATCGGAACTGATACAGTATATTCAAAATCTGCGCCCGACTAAGGCTGCCTTTTAGATTACTTTTAAATATATACCATTATTGCAATTAATGAAAGTTACCATATATTAAGCACTTTATGCCAGAGAAATCATTTATGCGTCGCCTATAAAAAGAATAGTTGAATCGATAGCTGCATAATTTAGAAAAGCAATTTCCATAACACATTTTTGTCCCAAAGACATCATTAACTATAATTGTCTCAGCACTGAGGTCTCTGTGCAGATGTAACAGTATATCAATTCGTTCATTTACTGATTTGGATGTTTAACACGGAAATAGCAATCAATGTTGAGAAGTCAACTCCTGCATTATTAAGAAAATCAAGCTGGATATGATATACGTATAAGATAAAAATACAGTTTGAGCTAAAAAATGCTAATATCTGGATATCGTTCTAAATTTATCTTTGTTTTCCTATTTTACATATATTTCCCAAAAGCTTTCAATTTTTTAAGAATGACTACTCCCTTTAATTAATAGAAAATATAAAATCCAACAGGAATCTTTGAGATAATTTTATATCTCTTTAGTAATATATATATCTGTTAAATCTGAGGTTACGAATGCGATTCATGTCCTATAAAATATTTACACAATTACAAAATTCAATGACATTTATCAGCTCGAAAATGTTATGAAAATCTCAAGAAAACGCTTGCAAAAATCATCAAAATGTTAAAATTTTAAGTGCGGTTATGAGAAAACTTATGATACGTACTGTAGACAACCGATGACCGATGTCTTATAGGCATATCATATAGCTTTATAAAGGCTTTTATACACACAGCTCCAATATTTATGGCAGTGAAAATGTGCTTAGTTTGTTATATTATCTACACTGAAGGCTATTGAAAATATTCTTTTTTAATGTAATTTAATAAATCCAGATTCATTATTCTGGAATTCTATTCAAAAATTTCAAATTTTTAAATTGTTGCTGCATTGAAGACAGCACAAAGAAGTTTAGATAATCACTTGATGGTTGGGGCTAAGTTAAGTGTGGCTTAATCTAAATATTAGTTTGAACTCAGAGTGCTGAATGAATTATTGTCCCGTCTTAACTTTTTATGTAATTACAACAATGTGAAAGAAAGTAAGGATTTATTTGAACTTTAGGTCTTGAAGTCAAAGGAGCTGAAACATTAAATAAAGTAATTTTACCTTCTTTCGTCCAAACAAACAAGGCTAAATTTGGCTTAATCAGAATATTAGTTTGTACTTTGAATTCGGATTGCTGGATAAATTATCGTCTCGTCTTTTCCTTTTAAGTCATTACAACTATGTAAAACAATGTGAGGATTTATTTGAACTTCACCTCTTGAAGTCAAAGGAGCTGAAATATTAAATAAATTAATTTTACCTTCTTGCAGCTGAACATACTACAAATTATTTACAAATCAAAAATTAATTTAAATTCAAATTATTTACAAATCAAACTTAAAATGTGTGCATAGTGGCTGCGCTGTTCCACGATTGTTAACTTTAGTCAAAGACACTCAACAGAATGCCCATGCCAGAGGCGTTTCAACACGGCAGGTTGAAACTGCCAATCGTTCCTTCTTAGAATAGATCCTCGCTCCTTATTAAATACACACTTCATTTACATATTCTGGTAGAATGAACAAAACAGTCTAAGTATAGAAAAGATTCAACGTAAAAAAAAAGTATTAATTGAAATAAAATAAGCCTTACTGTGGAATATTATTGGAAGTCTTTTCCATAATATAGATACTCGATTTTACCAGTATAGCAACGTCAAGCTTTGTATTTTAAAATGAAATACAACATTTGCTGCTTTTCTAAGGTTATGTAAGAAGAAAACATTAAAATTTATGTTAAGTGTGGCTTAATCTAAATATTAGTTTGAACTCAGACTGCTGGATGAATTATTGTCCCGTCTTAACTTTTTATGTAATTACAACAATGTGAAAGAACGTAAGGATTTATTTGAACTTCAGCTCTTGAAGTCAAAGGAGCTGAAACATTAAATAAACTAATTTTATCTTCTGTCATGTAAACAAACAAGAAAAAAAAAAACTTTTAAAAAGTAAAGTTTTTAGTAAAGCCAGAAAAAGTTACTTTTTATAAACGTAACTTTTTCTGGCTTTACTAAATGGTCTGTGTTTTATATATTTATATATCATGTATCATCTTCTAAAAACTTTCTTAGCACAAAAATCTTTCTTAATTCCTCTCCTTTACAAAATATCAACATTTTCTGAATTTACTGATCAAAACTTTTCTTAAAAGTTGTTTTGTTTCATTTTGTGACAGTATAAAGTATTTTGTAAGTATTTTCTCCCTCCTTCCAGCATGCCTTCGCGGGGTAACGGTAGCACACTCAGATTATATTCGAGAGGTCCAGATTCGAGTCTCGGAGACGGCATATTCCTCATTTTTCATGTTGTAAGATTTTCAATAAGTGTAATTCTCAGTTATTGTAGAAAGTGACGTATCTTAAGAACTAGTTAGCGAATAATCGCTTAAGTTCGTTGACAAGAAACAACAAGATGGAAGGATAATAACCCTTTATTATTCCAATAAGATTTAACAAAACTCCGTCTTCGAGAGTGCAATCAAAGTTGACACTTGGGCTTGAACTTAACAGACTAAATTAAACTTAAACTAAGATTAACTAAAGGAATATAGCCGAAACTATCAAGATTCTGGACTAGTTGGCCTCTTAACTCTACCTGAGTACGGCCGAGCGCAATAACAGCTTTGAGAGAGAGAGTGGCCAAAAAGCAGACGCGCGTAAATCAGAAACTCTGATTCTCTCTCACTAAGACCAAAGAACTTCGCGGTTAAATACTGCTCTTCTTCATTATGAATTCAGACGCGATTCTAAAACTACGTTCTGGCCGGAAGTAGTAAGTTGAAGTTAAGAATTTGACAGAAAAGGAACTTTAACTTAAAATTTAACTGTTAATAAAATTAACATAATCCTTACTTAATAAAATTAACTTATCCTGCTTCAAAAAACCTAATGACACTATGATGGCGCCCGAACGGGGGAAAATAATTCATAAAAACCAGGATTTGGAAATTGGGTCTCCTAATCTTCAATCCCCTTTAAGAGGGGGAGTATATAAGGTACCAGAAGTAGGCGCAGCCCGACCCACTTAACCAAAAAAGTTGGTCTCATGGTTAAGGAGTATATAAGGTATTTTTTCTCTACTTCCAGCATGTAACGGTAGCACACTCGACGAACATTCGAAAGGTCCAGGTTCTGGTTCCGGCGAGGACACTGCACATTTTTTATGTTTCCTGTTTCAAAATAACGTAATGATTCTACAACCGTAATTCTTCAAAACAGAGTTCTGTCCTTGAGATATTAACTCTAGTACACTGTGAAAGTTCTATGCATTGAAATATCAATTATTTTATTTAACTTAGGAAATCTAGTTTTCTTTAAATTCTAATGGGCATTTTAAACTAGGATGAAGTTAGAAGTTTTCATAGTTTACTGTATTCCGTTACGTAACAAAACACTGGATCATACATAAATTCAGATCGAAAAAAATTAACACTAGGAATTTAAGACAGAGGGGAAAGGTAAACAGAAAATATCAAGGTACTGATGATTATTAATACCTTATTGAGCAATCAGATTCTAGTTTTAGAAATTAAATCTTATTCATTATAAAATTTAAATCTTACCTTAAAAAACTTCCTCTTTAAATCAAATATAGGTTTTGAAGGTAAACAAATCAGTACTTTATTCTGTTCACATTTTAGAAACGAATGATAAGCGCTTTAGATCTGTTATGGTAGAATTCGAATGTATTAGACGATGTGACAGAAGCGAAAGTTAGTTACAATACTTTATAATTATGAAAAATAATTTAAAGCCTTACAGAAAATCAACTAGTTAAAGGATCATAGAATTAATTAGGCCAAACCTAGATCTCTCAATGGGCTTACAAAATCTCAAAATAGATGTGAGAATGCTGATATCAGTACGTATCATTTTCAAGATATTCTAAATTACAAAATATCAAATAAATCACGATACATCAAAGGCAGGTTTATGAAAAATTTGCGGTAATGTTCTCTCAATGCAGGTCAAAATTACCAAGAGGGCCTGGTGCAGTTCCAAATGACGTTTCAATAGACTTGGTCTAATACTTGAAGAAAACGTATTTTCTAGTATTAATATTAAATTTAAGTCTTTATTAAAAGAGGCTATAATTTCATATAAAAGGCACGCATCTTTAGCACAAAGTGTAGGCTTCTCAAAAATAATTCTACACCAATGTACACTGCTTATAATTTCCTTATTCAAAGATCACTGTTTCTTTTCATGCAAAAGCACAATATTATTTTTGTTTGGAAAAAACTGTGACTAAATTCTTAGGCAAAATGAATAGAGTTCACATGTGCGAACCACCAAGAATTGTTGTTTGACTTCTGAATTAGTAAACGAATTGCTGTCTTTAACTTATGCACGATAATAGGGGACGTTCAAATTGTTGATTGATGAGATAATGATGGTTACTTTGAATGAATTTAAAGCAATGGCTTTTATAGTAGCCACAGAGTTTACACGTATTGAAATGATATATATGTATTCTGTATTAACATAAGCAATCAACTTTCATGGTCGTATTATGTGGTCGAATTTCTAATAACCCTGCTTTCTTATAAAAAAGTGCACGTAGTTTACAACTTACTTTGTCCTAAAAATCCTCAAGCACCTTCTTACTACATATTAGTATATTACGACTATACATATTGGCCCACACCATGTATATTGACCATATTTACAACTATATATATTGGCGATGTTTACGTTATGATTGGCTTGATTACATTCTTCTATAGAAAGAAGTTCAGGAGGAAATGCATCTAACAATTGCGTAGCTACTCATGAATACTCTTTACGCTTCATATCTCGTATATACATATTTGTGAAAAAGTCTTCATTCACAATCATATGTAGAGCTGGGAATAATGCTGATATTAATGATTATGTTATTGTAAATTGGATCATACACCCTGATTAAAAATCGTGAATGAGCTTTTCCACGTTGACTTCAGTTTCCAAGATGGCTTCTCAGATGCTTATTTTGAAACTGCCATTCATATAGCTGAGGCATTATTCAAACCATTACACGTTATTAAGACATTTATTAAATTTAAGAAGGTTTAACACACATTAGAAGTATCTACTCAAGCATCACTCGAACATTCAGAGAGCGTGTCGTTCGTTCTATGGGAGTGTTAAACATTTAGAACGTTCTACACGACGTGCTAATGTTGTGCATCTTACAACAGTTTCTTAGAACATACATTTGAACGCACAGTACTGGTACTTTACGAAACGTCCCCAGCATGTGTTATAAAGTACGTTCTGCGTTACGCGTTAAGGTGCGGTGAGCTACAACCGTGTTCTTTGGACTTATATTTCAACGTACAACACTAGTACTTTTCAAGATGTTTATAACAAATGTTACAAAATACATTAATTGATGTGTTGTTACAACCGTGTTCTTAGGACATGCATTTAAACGTACAACACCGATACCTTTTGAAACTTCCCAGCTTGTAGTATGAAGTACGTACTACAAAGCGAGCTAAATTGGGGCATGTTACAAAGCATTGGTGCGCTTTTAGAATGTACATTTCAATGTACAATGCTGCCATTTTTCTGAAACATTTCCAGCATGTGTTATAAATGTTACTCATATTTATAACAATTACCTAGCTTTCAGACAATCATTAAATTATTCATTTTATGCAAATATCGCAGTCAATAACTTTTATTTTGCCGTGGTGTTGGTTATAAAAGCATATTTTTTCAACATTTATTGCAGAAACAGTTTTATTCGTATAAAATATCATAAATAAAAAATATTTATTATAAAAATAGTAAGATTTAAAAGCAATATATATGTATTTAATTCTTTATATCTTTATTTAATTTTTTACCTCCAACTAATATTATTCATGATACATGTAAGTCATATGATAGATAATAAATTTAATTAATAAATTTTATAAACATTTACACTATTACTGCGATTAATAAAAGATATCTCTAATGCGATATATTGCGCACCTCGATCAAAATTACTATTTATAAGTTGCCAAATAAGGTGTTTTCTCATAGGCTAAAGCAATAAAAAAAATGTCGGCATTTATTAATTATTACAAAATTTCCTTGTGTAAATCACACAACCCGGACTGAATGCTATGTTATTACAGTTGTGAATAGAAGAAATTCGTAGAAGATTTACTAGATTAAAATTAATCTAATTAATTTAATGTCATCTTATTAACTTCTAATTAACATTTCAAGTAACATGATATATTGATTACTGTTAATTAGATACTATTCTGTAAGATCTCAAACTTGAGTATCCAGAAATTACATGCATAATTCATACAGAACAAACATAAATAAGAATGAAGTACAAAATTATCTTACAAATTAGGAATTCATAATTAACAGTGAATGTTCTGTGTCCGTTAAAGAGTACAATGATCCTTTAGAAACTCGAAGCTCCGGATAATTTATGTAACACGTGAGACAAAGGTGAACTTGGAGTTTAAAAAATATCTGAATATTGAGTTAAGCCCGGAGCCATGTTTTTATCATACAGTTTGATGCATGGCGTATCCAACATAATTTTTTTTCGTGAACAAGAAATGGATTTCTTAACACAGCTGGATATTTTGCTAGGAAACAGCCTAATCAATAGTCAATGAACGCTGTATTGTAATACACTTATATCTGGACTGAGATCTTTTTATGGTGGTAGCTGTAGTAAATCTTCTCTTTGTGTAGAAAATTGAGATCTTTGTGTAGAAAATACAATATGGAAACCTCTTTTAATTATTTAACATAAATTTAATTACGCTTTGTATGCAACACTCAAATAATTACTACTTTGCAACCAAGTACTTTATGTATGGAGTTAGAAATATCTTTCATTAATTGTATACAACGGTACAGATACTTATAAAATCAAAATTTTATGATTTACGTGTATTACCAGTTATATGTTTTAGAAGCACAATTAAAAGTAATGCGCAATGTAATAAAAAGTAGCATCTTGCTTTTAAATTACTAATTTTATAAAGCAAAATATAATTATAATTTTTGAAAGATAAATTTCACATCTTTTGCCAAATAGAATGATAAAATTGCTGAGGACTAGAAATTTGTAATGGTTAAATTAAAATTCGTATGATGAGTGGGTTGATAACAGTAATTTAACTACTTCGTTTCTAAATTTGAAAATCATTTTGAATTAGGAGACAGTTCCTTCTTTAGATATTGCTTTTTTTTCCTTAATACCATAAGAAAGAAAATGTTTAATGCATAATCATTCAGAAAATAAAAGTTGAAGGAAAGGTAAAATTTTTGCATAAATAATCTAAACATGAAGTTATTTTAAAGTAAATTAATTATAAAGGAAATTTTGAGAGATAGGAAAACTTTTGGAGTAATTTTATTCAACAATTTTTAATTTAAACAGGTATTTCAGAAATAAAATCACGGTAAGTTATTTTTATTTATTTTTAATATTTATCTACACTTATTGCTCTGCATTTTGATTTCATTTCAAATATTAAAGAAAACAAAAGTAATTAAATCTGTTGTTATTTATAAAATGAGAACTATCTGACTGAAAGGAGTACTGTAGAAGTATAATAAACTAGGTTTTAATTACTAACGAAAAATTTCTTGTCAAAAATTATACGTTTCTGAATCGAAAACTCGCCAAAAGAGCAATTTGTTGCCAAAGTTTCCGTCGCGGAATTCTTGTATGTTAAACACAGAACCGTTTCGACAACCTTACTTTAATTCTTATTTTTACGTTTTTAGGTCTTAAATTCAAGGTCAGCTACTAGCTTCCTTCCAGTAAAAGTTGTAGCTCTGATAATTAGGTTTACTCCAAGAAAATTTATTTTCTTTTAAATTCCTTTTCTTGCATAACACAAGTAAAAATATTTCGTTCTGTACAATGGAAAACATATATGATTTTGTAACTCTGAATACTACCTGGCCATTCAAAATTAATTTATTTCTATGCAGGTGTGAAACTGTGAACACAGGAAAAACATGAAATTGGTACTGTTATAAAATATATAACAGTGAAACAATTAAAAAACATGAAATTAGGTACTGGGATAATCTCTAAGTCAATTTCAACTGGATATAAAAATTTACATCTGCGATGATACTAATGAAGTTTTTGGAATTCCTGAACGAAATTCTTCTTCGCGTTTACGCAGGCTTATAAAATGATACATTCCTCCAGATAGCAGGCGAACTCGGGAGAAAATTTTTAGCCCTGCATTATTTTAATCAGTTAGCTGTTTCTGGTTTGCTGGTTGATCCCTTCAGAATAAAAAGTATTATTTTTTTTTATAAGCAAATTGCTTTATTGGTCTTCAAAGCCTCAACTAAAATCTATTGTAACATACTCTTACTTCGTTTACTGATATTATAACATAATCAATCGAGAAATCCAAAATTGAGTATCTGAATCAGGATATTTATTTGATGGATGATTAGATTTATTGATTAGATGGTTTCATTCTAATTATCTGAAATAAATATTCTTCAGCAGTTCTTGGATTTTAAGCAAAATTTGAAAAAAAAAAAAAAAAAAAGAGTAGAAGATTTTACTCAAGCACATGGAAATACACTAAAGCATTTTCTGAATCGAAATTTTTACAGATTAATATAATTTTAATATCAGCTTTCCTAGCTTTGAATTAAAATTTGATTAATCTTTTTCTGAAGTAAATCATGCCAAACAATAAGCTGCATATTCGTCATAGGAATTTATTCAGAGTACCCAGGTACTATCAATGAATATCCGTACCAAAGCAGACATTTTAATAATTAAAAGCAAAAAATATTATTAATTTTTATAATTAAAATTAATAAGATAAATTTTATTATTAATATTAATTTTTAGGTACTTACGTATTAACGCCACCGCAGCAGAAGTTGCGCTGATGCGCCAATAAAGAGCAATGCTGTTGTTCGCACGCAGTTAACTTTTGGATGCCTTTTTGCCTTGTTGTTTGCTGATTTTTGACGCCATTTTTTAGTGCTACGAAAATATACGTCTTTAAGATTTGCCAAACACAGAAGAAGATGCAATTTTATTTTTTCAGGAGCGAAATATTAAAAAAAAAAAAAAAAAAAAAAAAAAAAACGAAAATGTACCAATTTGCATTATATGAAACTTTATTTTGGTAAACATACGTTGTGGGAATGTAATTTAAGACAGTGTGATCAGCAAGTGGGATTTAGGAAAGATAACTGGTTTGAAGGAAGAAAAATTCCATTTTGTTCAGCTTTGAATTTCATATACTGCTGATGTGAGGAGTTGACGTCGATTAAATTTTGTGAAAAGCAACTTGATTTAACGGATAAAACTGTTATAGATTGGAACAATTACATGCGTGAATTATATGTCTTGCATTATGGAGAATAAGCCAAAGAAGAAGGTAGGTGGACCGAATTGCATTGGGGAAATTGATGAAAGTTTGTTTACTAAGCGTAAAAATAATTATGGTCGAGTATTACCCGAACAGTGGGTGTTTGGTGGTATATGTAGAGAAACAAAAGATTCGTTTGTTGTCACTGCTCCTAATAGAACTGGCTCTACCTTTCTTAATAAATTTATTGAAAACATTGCAGCTGGTAGCACAAATTTATTCTGGCAGTTGAAAAGGTTACCAAACAAATAGAATAGAAAAAGAAGGATTCCTACATGCTAAAGTTAATTATTAATACAATTTTATTGATCCTGATACCGGAGTTCATACACAAAAAGTTGAGATAACGCGGGACAGTGCTAAATGGAATAACAAGAGACATAGGGGGACAGCCAGGCATCATTTAGAATCTTATTTAGCAGAGCTCATATGGCGAAAGCATCAGGACAAAGAAAACAGAGACTGTTTTGAATCTGAAAAAGTTAATCATTAATCTGTTCTGAATTAATGATTAATTTTTTGCAATAACGTTTCTAAAACTCTGTATCGGCCCATTTTCCACCGAAATCCGATTGACTACTTTGATTTTAAATAAAGTGTTTTAATTTATGATTTGTCGCAAAAATTTTAGGCGTAGATTGGCGGCACTTAAAAACCGCCAAATTTGCAGCTGCGGTGGCGTGAATACGTAAGTACCAATTTTTATAATAAAAATTGATGATATTATATTTTAAATAATTTTTTTAATTAAAAGCAGAAATTTTTATCTTGAGGACAAACTTAAAAGTGGCCGTTTAAGGGAGCTGAAGGATGATGAATTGAAAACTTTTCTGTGTGAAACCCACATATCAAATCGAGAAAAGGGGAGAAACTTCATTTATGTATCGTCATAAGCAAGGGATAACTTTATAAGGTATTTTCTCCACCCTTTTTGCATGTCTTCGTGGTGTAACGGTAGCACACTCGGCGCCTATTTTGAGGCGTATTTACCCGGCGAGGGCACTGCACATTCTTCTTGTTTCCTGCTTCAAAAATCCTAATGGCCGAACAACTTGAAACAGAAGAGAAAGTTTTGCCAGGTTGGTTTTTGAATTCCATATGAAACCATCAGAAACGAGCTTCAAGCTGCTTTTTTATTGTCCCAAGAATTGACGTGGAGTCTTTCGTAATGTGGATTGTGACTGAAAATGAAAATTAGATTTTTTGCAATAACGTTTCTGAAAAGACGACGATTAAACCTAGCACAGATGCCAAGACTTACAGCTAAGCCAGATCTGCATACAAAGAAAGTTTTACTCTGCATATGATAGCATATGTAAGGTAATACATTTTGAACTGTCAGAAAATAATAAAGTCATTATGCGAGTATCTCTTACGTCATTTAGATGATTTGAAATGCATTTCGAACAACGGATTGGCGGTGGTTCACCGCATTATAATTTGAACAGACTTTATTGCGTAGTTAGAAAGATGAAGCTCGAAGAACAAACATTACGATAAATTCCACACGTAATTTTATTCCTGAATAATGCACATCATCACTGTGCATGCGCTATGCACCCCTCACCCAATTCAGTACAGCTGTACATTTCTAAAAGAATAGACGAAATTTAGAAAATTAAACTCTGCGTGGCTAGCGGCAATGCAAAGCAGCGAAACGAAGTAAGAGAGAAGAGACAAGGAAGCTGTGACGCAATTAACCTTTTATACCATTTTCAGATCACATGACAGTTTAGTGACCAGACGCTGGTTCCAGACCTCATCGATAGATGCGCAATAGAATTGCAGGGAGTTTTAGTTGGGAAATTATTGCTCTGTTATTTTTTGAACGAAGAAGGAAGTTAAAGAGCTATTATTAATTTATTATTTAGAAAATGGATATTTTATATTTTACATATGTATATAAATATATATGCAATAAAAACAAATTTGAAGTACTAATATATTAACACTGAGAAGTCGAAACGCAGAAATTCTGAAGGCGAAGCACGTAGATTGCATAGAATGTAGATCTGTATTGAAGAGGAAGAATTGTAATTGCATAGAATACTAAAATGTAGAATCCGTAGTGACTAGGAAACTTGACAGTCCACTAATATTAAATATTCATTTTTATTCCAATTGACACTTGTGGCCATAATTTACTCGGCATTCTAATCGTGCCTATTCAAGAACATTTACAGTTTTGATGTTGCGGCGATAGGAAGAAAACTCAGCGAAACTGCGTCATTGCAGAAAGAAAGGCATAAGTGCGCAATTATTCAGGATTATGGAGATTTTCCACGAGGAAGGTTTTGTTTTAGGTTAGAAAGGTTTCAGTTTTCAAAATTTTGAGTTCAAGTTCCAGTTCCGAATTCAGCTTTACGGAAGCTCTATGGTATAGATTGATCTAGAAATGACGCAGTCCAAAAATGTTATTAATTTCTTTAGAATAAAAAGGAAATAAACAAATAAAAAGTAGGAATTAAGAGAATATTACTAAATTAAATTACAAAGCTGCATTAATCCTTAAAAGAATCAATTAACATTTTAGGAGTTAATTTTAAATGACGTTTTATTAACACCTAACAACAACGTATGGAAAAACGATAAAACTTAAAATGGAATTACATTAAATAGTTTTTAAGTTCAGAGTGTGAGTTAAAACAATCACATCTCACTTCTGCAGGTCGCCTGCGTTGAATTGAGTATTTTCTCCATATCGTCGGTAGAGCGCGTTGCCGACAATATTCATTTGTTACAAAGATGATTTACATATTTTTTACTTCCTCGTACGAAGGAAGTATTGTAATCGAGAAAAATTTCGGGTATCATATTTCAGCGAAAATATCGATTTTGACCGCTATCCAATGCAATTTAATGATTTTTTGCTTGACATCCGCAAGTAAGAAAAGCATAAAGGACTCTTTTCCCCCCAAAAAATTATAAAACTGATTTAAAATGCATTCTGAAGAGAATTTTTCGTGGCTTCTGTGCATATGTACCTATGTACGTACGTATCTCGCATAACTCAAAAACGAGTAGCCTCAGAACGTTGAAATTTTGTATATAGGACTGCTATAACATGTAGATGTGCACCTCGTATTTTGGTTGCAATCGGCCGCACCAAAAATATATAAATATATGTATATATATATCTACTCTGTTACTCGGCTCAGTAATCTCAGTTTCTTATTCTTATATGTTTGTAAGTTGTACATTTTTTGCTTTAAAAATGATTGAATTATGCTGTTTTTATCTTCAAGTTAAGGTTTCTATGCCTTTAGTAAATCTGTATGCAATATGTTTAGAATTATCAACAATTTTAAAGTTGTTTAAGTGCCGCCAGAGTGTCGCTATGATAAACAAATAGTGAATTTAGAAGTCAAACAACAAAAATCAGCGTTATATTTACAAAATTTTCACAGGACTAGTTTCGATGGTTTTACCGAACCACCATCCTCAGCTGCAAAACGGCAAATGAACAAGATAGGAAATAATGATTAGATAAGATAAGAAAACCTGGACAAGAATAAGAAAGTGGCGCCATCTGTTGGTGAAACCAGAACTAAAACATAATTTCTTTAAAGGCCGAAGGCAAATTTCGATTGGAATTAGGATCGTTAACTAGAACGCAAAGATTTTTATGAATGTGAAATGCCTCTAGAAAATCCAGTTCTCCAATGGAAGATGTTTTTTGAATAATTTTGGCAGCAGAAAAATTGAAAGTGTGATTTTCGGACCAACAATGTTGAGCAACAGAAGACTTCTGTGTTTCCTTTTTTCTAACATATGCCTCATGTTCCTTGACGCAAAATTTTAAGGCTCTCTTAGTTTGGCCAATGTAAATTAAACCACACTGGCAAAGAATCCTATAAATACCCCAGGAATTCATATCCTGAATGGGGTCCTTGAGTATGGAACTCGGAATTTTATTGATGGGAGAATAAATAACCCGAAAGTTAAATTTCTGCAAAATATGTGCAACTTTATAGCTAATTTATGGAAAGAAGGGAATGACAACAGAATTTTTATAATCTCCTAAAACCAGAGTGTGCCTTTTAGTGTGTTGAGATGAGAATTTTTTAACTGCTTGATTAATAATGTTGGGTGAAAAGCCCCTGTCAATAGCTATTGCTTTCAAATAATTTAGTTCTTCATCAAGGGCTAGTTTGGAGGAGCAAACTTGAAGAGCACGGAAAACATAGGAATAAAATGAAGCTAACTTTTGTTTAGTCGGATGACATGATTTAAAGTGTGGTGGAAGGCAAACCGATGAAGGTTTACGGTAAACTGTAGTACTGAAGTTGGATGTGTTACATGTGACCAGAATGTCGAGAAACGGAAGAGAATTGCAACTCTCAAGTTCAAAAGTGAACTGAATAGCAGGATCAATAGAATTCATTGTTGAAAGAACTTTATTTAAATCATCTTTATTACCTTCAAACAGGGTAAAAGTATCGTCTACGTAGCGGAACCATGCCGAGAAGTTTAAAGTTTCGAACAATTTTGATTCATAATAATGCATGTAGATATCAGCCAGGATTGGACTAAGGGGGCTTCCCATGGCTAATCCCTCAGTTTGCTTGTAATATTTATTTTGGAAAACAAAATGTGTTTGTTTCAAACAGAGTTGAGTGAGAGAAATTAGCTCATCAATTTCGATACAAGAGAAATGAAATTCGCGAAGTCTGGTTTCTAGACATCTTAATACACCCTCCACTGAAACATTGGTGAATAATGATTTTACATCAAAAGAAACCATGAGTAAATATCTAGGAGAAATGTTTTTAACCTTTTTTACAAACTCTATTGAATTTTTTATGGTGTCTAATAGAATTGAAAATCTAGAAACTAAATATTTAGCTAAGTGATACGAGGCAGTACCTAAATTTGATACAATAAGGCGGAAAGGAATACCACTTTTATGAGTTTTTGGAAGAGCATATTGTTAGATGCATATTTAATATTTGCATTTTTTTTTCTTTGTATATTTTATTTCCTCATTGCTTAATTTTATGTTATGATTTTTGCAATAATCTTGTTACTGGCAACGTGCTTTATTTTACTATAAAGTTTGTGTGAATGGCAACAGTTGTTCATGTTTATGTTTCAGTAGAATAGCGTTCTTAGCCGCACTGCGCTGCAGGCAATATTTCTCTTAAAGAATTTTATGTTTTAGAGTAACAATAAAGTTTATTATACAAAGCTGATGCTTTTTAGTTCAAGGCAACTATTTGGTTCCCCGGGTGAGGCATTTAATGCTATTTAATGTGTTATTATTATATGCTTTAGAACTGTGTTTAACGAACTTTTAAGTACTGGTACTGCGAATCGTCTGCGTGACGTCAGAAAGATAAGCGGAAATATTTTTGCTGCTTAAGTATCTTGTTGAAGTTATTTGTGATTATTAATCATTATTCATGGTAATAATGACAGAATTAAGTGAATCTGATCTTAAAAGATTAAGAGGACGAACGAAATCTACCCTAACGCGGCTTCACAATAGTTTCAATAATCAGTTAAGTTTAACGGAATTAAAAGCACGATTAGAAAGAATTGAACAAATATTTAAAGAATTTGATCAATATGATGCTGCTTTACCCGAAGAAGCTTCTGAAATTGCTGAATTCGAAGCTAAATATTTTGAAACGAAAGTAATGTATCAATCCGCCATTGAATCCGTAACGGCCAGAAATGTTTTGATTTCAAATCCCACTGCAGTTGAGGCTAGCTTTAATCTTCCGCGTTTAAACATTCCGAGTTTCAATGGTAAATATACTGATTGGCTTAATTTTAAAGGTCTGTACATGGCGACAGTTCATACCAATCAGTCATTAGCGAAAATTCAGAAATTCCAATATTTGATAGGACTTTTAACAGACGAACCAGCTGCTATTATTAAGCACATTCCGATTTCCGAAGCTACATATGATGAGGCTTGGGACAAACTGATGAATCGTTATGATAGAAAAAAATCAAATTGTCATGTCGCTTGTCAGAACATTTCTTGAGCAACCCAAAATTACTAGCGCTGATTCTGTTAATCTAAGAAAACTATCTGATACATCTGATGAAGTTATCCGTGGATTAAAATCTCTTGGCGAAAAGGCTTCGTCTAGAGATGTTTGGCTAATTTATTTTTTGTTAGAAAAAGTCGATCCAGAAACGCGCCATTTATGGTCACAAAAAAATGGTGAAGAAGAATTTCCTACCTTAGAATGTTTTTTGGAATTCTTAAACTCAAGATGTGTTTCACTTGAAATGTTAAACACTCATAATAATGAAAAGCGAGTATCGCATAAAAATCAGTGCTCTGTTTCGAAGAATGTTTCACATAATAATAAAAATTCTGTTCTAAAATGTCAGCATTGCAATGGTTCTCATTTTTTATCAAAGTGTTATAAATTTAAAGGTGCAGATATTACGACTAGAAAAATTTCATTCGCAAGAATTTATTATGCTTCAATTGTTTCGGAAATCATCAATTAAAATTTTGTTCATCGCAGAATGTGTGTTCTATTTGCAAAGCAAAACACCATACTTTACTGCATGAATATATTAAAAGTAATAACGTAGTTGTGTCAAATTCATCTCCATCTGATGAACAAATTTCTAGTTCAGACGAACAAAATAATATTTCGAGTTTTTCTATTCAGGGTCAGAGTGCTTCATTTTTACCAACGGCGGCAGTAATAATTTACGATTCTGCTGGTCAAGGTCACGAATGTATCATTCTTTTTGACAGTGGAAGTGAAGCTTCTTTCATCAGTGAATCATTTATTCGACAATTAAATATACGCAGACAAAATGCCCGTATTTGCGTACAGGGACTTGGTGATTCTGAAGCAGCTTTGACTCGTGGTTATGTAAATGTAAAATTGTTTCCGAAATCTGAGTTGAAAAAAAATGGTGTTTTAATACAAGCATATATTCTTAAAAAATTAACTTTGCATTTGCCTTCAGTAAAGATTGACAGCAAGGAACTTGATTATTTGAATTCAATTAATCTTGCAGATCCGAATTTCAGTACGCCCAAACAAATAGACATGATAATTGGAGCTGACTATTTCTTTTCTCTGCTTCAGCCAGGGCAGATTGTTGGCTATAAAAATGTAATTGCGCAAAATACTATTTTTGGTTGGGTTGTATCAGGCAGAATTAAAACAGAAGGCAATACTCCGCATCCCATTAGTGTTAATCGCATTAGTTTACATATTGAGGATAACGTCGATGCAACACTTAAGCGTTTTTGGGAGTTGGAAGAATTAACGTTCCAAAATCAGAAATCAACGATTGAAGAAGAGTTTTGTGAGAAGCATTTTAAAGAAAATTATCGAGTAAACGGAAATGGCAGATTTGTTGTCCGACTGCCCATTTTCAGTAATGCTAAACAGTTAGGCGACTCCAAACCTTTGGCTATTTCTCGTCTTCTATCCATGGAAAGAAAATTTGATTTAGATAAAGAACTTGGTAGGCAATACAAGGAGTTCATGCAAGAATACGAAACTTTAAATCATATGGTTCCAGTTGTTGAGAATGAAGAAAATAAGCAAGTATATTATCTACCGCATCATGCTGTTGTTAAACCAAGTAGCTCTACCACTAAACTTCGTGTAGTATTTGACGGTTCATGTAAACCTAAAAATTCAGTTTCTTTGAACTCTGTTTTAGGGGTACGTGCAACACTACAACGAGATATATTTTCAATATTGCTCAACTTTTGTATACATAAAATAGCTTTTTCTGCTGACATAGAAAAAATGTACCGCCAGATTTTTGTAGATAATGAGGATCAACATTTACAAAGAATTGTTTGGAGAGAATCTGTTAATTCAAAAATGCAGACATATAAATTATGTACAGTTACATATGGCACTGCATCTGCACCATTTTTAGCAACACGCTGTTTGTGGCAAATTGCTTTGGATGCAGAACAGGATCATCCTCATTTATCTTCCGTTCTTAAAAATGATTTCTATGTAGATGATTGTTTATCTGGAGCAAACAATTTAGAGGAAGCAGTTGACCTATGTTCTAAGCTTTCACAGCTATTAGAGAAACGTGGATTTAATTTAAGGAAATGGAGATCAAACTGCTCAAAGCTTCTCGAAAATTTATCCATTGATAATCATGAAGAAGATGACCTGGAAGTTCACTCAGATGAATGTGCCAAGACTTTAGGGCTGTTTTGGAACTCTACAGAAGACGTATTTTTATTTAACATTTCTATGAATTTTGGGACTGAAATTACTAAAAGAAGGTTCATTTCTCAATCTTCTAAAATCTTTGATCCTCTTGGCTTGCTATCACCATGTACAGTCAAGTTGAAAATGTTTTATCAGCAATTGTGGTTTTTAAAATTTGACTGGGATGCCCCACTGCCTAAAGAATGGGAAGAGAAGTTGCAGCGACTTCAAGAAGATCTTAAAGCTCTCAAAAATGTTAAAATTTCAAGGTGGCTTCAAACTACGTGTAACCACATCTATCTGCATGGTTTTTGTGACGCGTCAGAATCTGCTTACGCTGCTGTTATCTACTGTGTTCAACCAACATCTCACGACAGAAATGAAGTCAATTTGGTGGTTGCTAAAACCAAAATTGCTCCCATTAAACAAGTGTCCATACCTAGACTGGAACTCCTAGGTGCATTGCTCCTTGCCAGATTAATCAAAGCTGTCCGTAAAGCCTTCTCCAGTACTGAAATTTCCTTTCACGCTTGGACTGACTCTAAGGTTGTTCTCTGTTGGTTAGCAGCTCATCCTCGAAAATGGAAGCCTTTTGTGGCAAACAGGACTTCAAAAATATTAGATGCTATTCCCTATCAACAGTGGAGCTATATTTCGTCGAAACAGAATCCTGCCGATTTTCCTTCTAGAGGAATCGATCCTAAAGTTCTACCGAACATATCCCTATGGTGGCATGGGCCATCATTCTTAGCGTTCGACAGTTCAAAGTGGCCTCTACAATGTTCTGTCAGTAATGAGACTAACAGTGATGCAACTGTCTTAACTGAACAAAGGACAAAATCAATTTTTTGTACAACAGCTTATTTGACTAATGACACTCTGGACAATTTATTTCAGAACTGTTCTTCTTTATCTAAAATAGTTAATGTAATTTCTTTTTGTTTAAGATTTATTTCTAGGTGCAAAGAACGGGTCTTTGGTTCGGAAGATAATAGGTTAAAAAGTCCTGCAGTAGTACCTTCATCTAATGAAAGGCAAGCAGCTATGAAGTTGATCATTAAATGGATCCAGTTTGTGCACTTCCATAAAGATATAAAGGATCTAAAAAATAATTCATCTTTAAGTCCTAAAAGTGTTTTAAGCTCACTTTTTCCTTTTCTAGATGATGATGGTGTTTTACGGGTGGGAGGTAGGCTGCAAAATTCTGACTTGTCATTCAATGCTAAGCATCCCATAATTATACCAGGTCAACACAGGATTGCTTTGTTGCTTGTTAAACAATATCATGTAACTTATATGCATGCAGGGCCCAGTTTACTAGCTAACATTTTAAAGCAAAGCTATTGGATTGTAAATGGTAAGAAACTTATTCAGTCTTTTATTCATAAATGTATTGTTTGTCACAGATATAAATTGTCATCTAATAATCAGTTAATGGGAAACTTGCCAAAACAAAGAGTAATACTTGAGAGACCATTTTTTTAGCACAGGTATTGATTATGCCGGTCCTGTAATTTTGAAATGTTACAAAGGTAGTTGCTTTAAGACCACTAAAGGTTATATAGCTTTGTATGTCTAGCTACCAAAGCTTACCATATTGAGGTAGTTAGCGACTTAACTGCAGATTCTTTCATTGCTGCTCTTAGGCGATTTGTATCGAGGCGTGGTACACCTCGATACTTATTTTCGGATAATGGTACGAACTTTGTCGGCGCAAAAAGAAAATTGTCCGAATTACAAACTCTGCTACTTTCACTTAACAGCAATGAATTGATTTTAAATTATTTGGCTGAAAATACTATGGAATGGAAAATGATTCCACCTGCTTCTCCCCACTTTGGTGGTTTGTGGGCATCAGGGATCATAAAATTTCATTTGAAAAGAATGATAGGAGAGACAAAGTTAACATTTGAAGAATTAACTACTTTACTAACTCAAATTGAAGCTGTGTTAAATTCACGCCCCTTATCTAAAACTAATCACAATGATGTAGGTAATTTAGATGCTTTGACTCCATCACATTTTTTAACTGGGGATGTTCTTACTAGCATCCCAGAACAGGATTTTTCTAATATTCCCAAACCCACTTTATTAAAACGATGGGAATTATTACAGCAAATGAAACAAGGCTTTTGGAAGAGATATTATAAGGAGTATTTAAATTCCTTACAACAAAGATACAAATGGAAGCAACAACTTCCAAATTTGTCTGTAGGTGATATTGTATTAATTAAGGAGGACAACATGCCTCCTGGTGTTTGGCCTTTAGGTCGCATTGTTGAAATCCATCCAGGAAAGGATGGCAATGTTAGAGTTGTTACAGTAAAAACTGTTAATGGTTATTTTAAAAGACCTATAGTAAAACTTTTACCATTGCCATTGCATCGGGAATGATCTATTGTTAATGCAATGGCAAGGGTGGGAGTTAATGTTAGATGCATATTTAATATTTGCATTTTTTTTTCTTTGTATATTTTATTTCCTCACTGCTTAATTTTATGTTATGATTTTTGCAATAATCTTGTTACTGGCAACGTGCTTTATTTTACTATAAAGTTTGTGTGAATGGCAACAGTTGTTCATGTTTATGTTTAGAATAGCGTTCTTAGCCGCACTGCGCTGCAGGCAATATTTCTCTTAAAGAATTTTATGTTTTAGAGTAACAATAAAGTTTATTATACAAAGCTGATACTTTTTAGTTCAAGGCAACTACATATAATCTGGCACAATTCGCAACAGATGGGATAAGCGAATGTTTTAAGTTGCTTGAAATGATTTGCGAAGATTTGATCGCAGATTTTATTTTTGAGAAGTCCGAAGGTGAAGGATCTTTAAGGATCGGATTATATGGTCCTTCGTTTAAGAGTTTAGTGACACCATCGATGTAAGTGTTCTTATCCATGACGACTATCTGGCCACCTTTGTCGGCCTTTGAAATGATAATATCCGGGTTAGAATGAATTTCGCGCATTGTAGCTCTTTCTCTCGCAGTTAGATTTGGTTTCAAAGGTTTATTATTGAATTTCACATTATGAGCGATAAGATGCCTAATCATTTCTTTCTGTGAATCTGAAACTTTACTGAACTTGAAAGCTTTTACGATAGGAGCCAAAATCTTTGGAATCGAGGGTTTACAGGTTTGTGAGAAGTTAAACTTATATTTTAGAATTCTCTCATGTTCTTCTGAAAGACTAACATTAGAAATATTAACTATTGGCTTGATGTTTGCAATGGGAAGATTTTTTGAACTACTTGAACTGGAAGACTGTAAAAGAAGTTTTTCGAATTTAACTGCAAGGGTGTTTTTATGACGTTTAACTGCATTCTCCGTTCTAGACCAAGACTTTTGTTCAAGGGCAGTGAATTTTGGATATGATTTAGCGAGTTCCAGATGAAGCTTATAGAGTTCCTGCTCAATTTTGGACAATTGTTGACGTGCATCCCTTATGATGGACCGAAGTAAGGCAAGCTTGCAATTTAACAGAATTCTTGAAACGCGACTCGAAGGTTTTTGATTAGATTTGATTTGAATAAAATTGGGGATCAATTTTTTACATTTACATTTAAGTAAAAAGTCAAGATGATTCAGGAATTTTTGCTGTTTCAGGCGTAGGATGAGGGCATGATAAACAATGCAGAAAATCAAACTAAATTAACTAAGCAATAATAAAGCACACACAAAACAGCAGAAAAATCCCTCACTGAAATGAATAGAAAACAAAACGTTTGTAAGCAAAATGCATGAAATCATACAAGCAAAGCACAATATCCAAATATACAAAACATAAACATAACTTGAAAATTGCAAAAAAGTACTTACCGAATGCAATCATAAAATGGCGGCCACACCACAAAAAGCAAAAAAGAAAGCAAAAAGTAAGCCTGTTTGGGGCTTCTATAATTAAGACACAATAACACGCCGAATAAATACTAATTCAGAAGTCAAACAACAAAAATCAGCGTTATATTTACAAAATTTTCACAGGACTAGTTTCGATGGTTTTACCGAACCACCATCCTCAGCTGCAAAACCGCAAATGAACAAGATAGGAAATAATGATTAGATAAGATAAAAAAGCCTGGACAAAAATAAGCAAGTGGCGCCATCTGTTGGTGAAACCAGAACTAAAACATAATTTCTTTAAAGGCCGAAGGCAAATTTGGATTGGAATTAGGATCGTTAACTAGAACGGAAAGATTTTTATGAATGTGAAATGCCTCTAGAGAATCCAGTTCTCCAATGGAAGATGTTTTCCGTGCTCTTCAAGTTTGTTCCTCCAAACTAGCCCTTGATGAAGAACTAAATTATTTGAAAGCAGTAGCTATTGACAGGGGCTTTTCACCCAACATTATTACTCAAGCAGTTAAAAAATTCTCATCTCAACACACTAAAAGGCACACTCTGGTTTTAGGAGATTATAAAAGTTCTGTTGTCATTCCCTTCTTTCCATCAATTAGCTATAAAATTGCGCATATTTTGCAGAAATTTAACTTTCGGGTTGTTTATTCTCCCATCAATAAAATTCCGAGTTCCATACTCAAGGACCCCATTCAGGATATGAATTCTTGGGGTATTTATAGGATTCCTTGCCAGTGTGGTTTAATTTACATTGGCCAAACTAAGAGAGCCTTAAAATTTTGCGTCAAGGAACATGAGGCATATGTTAGAAAAAAGGAAACACAGAAGTCTTCTGTTGCTCAACATTGTTGGTCCTAAAATCACACTTTCAATTTTTCTGCTGCCAAAATTATTCAAAAAACATCTTCCATTGGTGAACTGGATTTTCTAGAGGCATTTCACATTCATAAAAATCTTTCCGTTCTAGTTAACGATCCTAATTCCAATCGAAATTTGCCTTCGGCCTTTAAAGAAATTATGTTTTAGTTCTGGTTTCACCAACAGATGGCGCCACTTTCTTATTCTTGTCCAGACTTTCTTATCTTATCTAATCATTATTTCCTATCTTGTTCATTTGCGGTTTTGCTGCTGAGGATGGTGGTTCAGTAAAACAATCGAAACTAGTCTTGTGAAAATTTTGTAAATATAACGCTGATTTTTGTTGTTTGACTTCTGAATTAGTATTTATCCGGCGTGTTATTGTGTCTTAAAAATAGAGTGAATTTTAAAAAATGCATTTATTCTATTGTGGTTTATGCGCTATAGACAATGTATATTTAATTCAACCCAATAATTTTAAATGAAATGCAAGAAAAAATGCGTATAATTTAATATTCCGTGCAAGGAAGTCATGTGGTGTACACATCAGATTTATTATTCATTAAAGTTTATGGAGAAATGCAAATAGTTTAGAAAATAGTTTAACTGTGTTTGAGAGACAAAGAACTTTAGAAACCCAACGAATAGATAAAAATGCACTTTACTGGAGCTTATTTGATACATTAATATTGGAGACATATTTCTCTCGAGATCTTATCTGTGAATTTTAGAGGTTGTGTTGTCGGTTGGTATGGTTACGAGATCAATGACACTTAAAATATTGGTTCCCGAATTGCTAATAAGACTGATGGCAAGGGAAGAAAGGTACGACTGAAAACTCTACTGAGACTGAACGGGCAAGGGAAGAAAGGTACACGATCCTTTTAAGGAGTTCCTTGAAATAGTCACCATCAGAATAATGGGATGAGAAAAATCATTATCAGTGCCTCCAAAACTATTTACAAACATTTGGAATAGATGCTTTCATTTTCTACATTCATATTCCATTAATTCAATTTGAGTTAATTTAAACTGATAAGGAATTAAGTGTAAAGAAAAGTATTAAATAATAAATATAATCCAGTAAAATCTTGAATAAATTGTAAATCAAACAGAAAAGAATTTTCTAATGTATTATAAGCCTTGATAGTTTTAAAAGAAAATTACACTACTGGCAGTCTACATTTTGCTTTTTAATATGAAAAATGAGGAGTTCATAGAAAGATACATTTGCCTTAAATAATTCTCCATTTCAAATTGAATTTCTAAGAAATTTCAGCTACCTTAAATTTTGACAAGTCAATTATTTATAAAAGCGCATGTGTAAGGATTGTAAGGCCGTACTTCCGATTTTGCTGTTATAGCAAGTTTCAACATTTAGAACATCAAATTCGAAAGTACTGGGAAAGGAGTTTCTGAACCGAGTTGGAATTTGAGGAGTTTTTAATACATTATGTATTAAATAATTATGTATTAATTAAATTTTAATACATTATGTATCTTAGTGAAGAATATTTTAAAGTGAACTCACTTTACTGAGTTTTTATTTTTATTTTAGCGCAGATAAGTTTTCGATTTATTATTGCCATGACGAATGAGAGAGATCCATTGGGTTTTCGGAATATCGTTATATAACCTATGCTAAGGAAACTAAATTAATATAAAAATGGAACAATTTAGTTGATATTTATTCTGAAATATTATAACTAGAATTTTCTTTACAATTCATAAACTCACTATAGATGGGTAAAGACGACCTTAATGAAAATACGGCCATTCAAAAATTTGGGAACTTAATGTTAAAAAATTACCCTTCATTGGAAAGCGACTTCGATGATAGGTATACAAGTTTCTTACTTTTTTAACGATTCCTGTAACTACTGCTACAATAGATCGTTTGCAAAGCTAAAAATCGCTAAAGTTTCAAAAGAAATACGGATCTAACACTATTTTTTACTAGCTTTTGTTTCTTTTTAGTGAGCTTGAAGAGACAAGTAAAATGGACCCGAAAATTTTAATAGATTCTTTTGTCTCTCTTTTTCTATGTATATTTCTTCCTTATATATATATTCCTTTTATATATGAGGTGTGACACAAAAATAACGAGACTAAGTGTGTAGCTTGAAAGAAGAGTGGAGTTGGCAACAACTGTTTTGGAGACGTCATGCCATACACCTCCTTCATTCATCCTCCTCTATCCAAAAAATGTGCTTTATAGAACACAATCCCAAATATTGTGATACAAGTACTACTGCAAGATTTCCTCCCAATTCTGTAAATGCTATACGAGGTGTGAGACACACACACACACACACACAAAAAAAAAAAAAAAAAAAAAAAAAATGAAAGTAAGTGTGCAGCTTGAAAACAGAGTGGAGTTGGCTAAAACTCTTTTGGAGACGTCAGCCCACACACCTCATCTATCCATGTGGCCAGTTTCGACTTAACCGCTAACACTAGTTGAGAGTACAGCGTCATTGAGTGAACATGTGGAACTGAATTCTGCCGGAAAAAAATGTCTAATGTAAAAACCGAACAGCGAATCAAAATCAAGTTTCTTTGAAACTTAAGAAATCAGTCACGGATACATTTCAAATGAGCTTTCAAATTTAACTGAGGTTTATGGAGATGATACATTGTCTCATACACGTGTGTTTGAATGGCATAAGCGGATTTCAGGGGAAAGGGAAAAAATACGCATTTCAAAATAAAGATTCAAGGCAATGTTAATTGTAAATTGCTAATAATTTTTTTCTGGCAGAATTCAGATGCACACGACTCAATCACTCAATGATGCAGGAATTGTAATGATTGAGTGGTTTCCAGTGTAGCTGGTAATCAACACTGCTACACTAAAGTAGTAAAAAGACTCTGTGAAAATTTAGGGAAAAAAGGCCACTGTTGTGGATTCATGGATGGCTGTTCCATCAAGACAATACACCCGCTCACACGGCCCTATCTGTCAATCAGTTTCTGACCAGCAAAAACATTACTGTGATGGAGCATCCTCCTTATTCACCTGATTTGGCTCCATGCGACGTTTTTTTATTTCCGAGTTAAATCTTGCTTAAAGTGAAGCCATTTTACCTCACTTGATGAGGTTCAGGCAAAAATGGAGAATCTCCTGAATAAGGGCCTTCCAAAATCCTCGTTCCAGAACTGTTATCAGCAATGGCAGCACCGAATGCAGAGTGCGTGAACGCTGAAGGGGACTATTTTGAAGGTGATAATGCCAGTCTCGTTTTTTTTTTTTTTTTTTTTTTTTTTTTTTTTTTTTTTTTTTGTGTCACACCTCGTATATATATATATATATAAAGAAGATTTACCTGGTCAATGTTGAAAAATTCTTACATTTTTATAAAGCGTTCATTATAAAAAAGCACTTTGAAAATCACAGTTCAGACACTTTTCTCGTTAAAATGGCAGGTAATTATTTAGACGCGCAATTTATTATGTTGGTGGTGAAGCAATATTACAAGAACTGTACAATAACAGGTACAAAACATCCGTAACACTACAAAATTTGTGCTTCTTATTAAATCTTAAATGTTAGTTTATTAATACATACTTCCTTCTCTCTAACAGGCTTTCTATTTCCTTTAGCTTTAATAAGCAAATCAATGTTCCTACTAGTCTTTGCAGCGTTTGCTAATTTTTTAAAATCTTTCATAATATCCGTTCGAATAAAATCTAAGAGAAAGCTAACATATATACGAATATTTTAAAAGACTTACACAGGAAAAAAAGCGCTTATCATAAGCAATTTGACAAACAAAATTAGTTTTAATAATGTTATAGTAACGTTTCGGCTTCGGAAAGATATTCTGCTTCATAACTCTTCATCATATTGACTAAAATTGTTAAATCAATAAAAGTATTAAAAGAATTATTAAAAAGACCAAAATATTAAAAAAAGGTATTTCGTATTTTATTTTATTGCTTTCTTTATTTGTATTATAAAAATTAAATCATCTTATTTTATTTTAATTTATTTAATTTGCTATTTATTTGGCACTTTTAATTTATTTCATAAATTTATAATCAACCAGCTATAATTCGGAAACGTGTCTCTGTTAAAAATTTTTCGGCTGGTCCTTGAAAAAGACCAAAGAATTTTCAACTATTTATTTTATTATATTATTTTTAGTGAATTGCTTTTTGTTCCAGTTTGGTTGTATGCTCTTCCGGTTAGACTTAACTACCATTTTTGCTTTAATTATTTAATTATTACATCTTCATTATTCGTCCAAAGGGGCAATTTGCCCTGAAGGAATATTAATTTCGTTTTGGCATTTTGCGTTGAAAACTTTAAAAGGCTGTATCACTTTTTAAATTGTTGCCACCATATACAATCGCCCTGTCTTTTATTTAAAGAAATTAAAAAATGAAGAATCTGCATAAATGCATGTATGTTTCTCGCATTGTAATAAAACAACGGTACCTGGAGTCATCAAAATTTGACTAACGTAATCTTCCATAGAATATGGGCACGTGGAAGCTCTAATTTGAATTTGAAATTTGTTTTATTATCGATTTCAGATTTTGTAACACTTCAAAAAATTTTGATTAAAATACTAAACGATTTCAAAGCGAGCAATGGCAACACTGTATGTAAAAAAAAAAAAAAAAAAACTTTTATCTCCAGCGCGCTAGACTCTGTATCGGAAATTCTAAAGATATGCTCATTTTAAAATTAATTTGCGACAATTTTATGGTTAAAATAAAGGCATTTAATAAAGACAACACACAAAAGGTTAAAAAATACCCCTTTGGACGTAATTTAAAATGTGAAACCTTTCAGTTTTTTTTTAAGTTATTTTAGCAGATGAATTGACTTTACAGTGTGTGTGGGAAGGGATATAGAATTTCACTTAATGTAGCAATAAATTTGAATACCAATGTAAGGTTTTTTTCCTTTTACCAAAGTAAGGCTCTCGAACAAAATGAGAATGATGGGTTTAGGGAAAATCATATCGTGATCACGTACACTACCGGATGTATGATTAACGACAAAGACATTCGCATCTTATTTATGATTTTGAAGGAGGTATCTATATATAAAAATATTCCCTTAAATAGCAATCAATCATCTTTAGTTATCTTTTCATTTAATGACTCTTAACTAGTCACTTCATGTTGGCAGGTATGAATTGTTGATTAGGAACTTCAGCACGAGCGTTCTCAAAATATATCATATTAATATATGATATTTTAATTGTTATTCTGAACAGAGATTATTATTCACATTCATAATTTGAATTATCTGTTACATTATTATCAAGTTAATAACTAGGTGTTATTCTCAGAATTGGCCCTTTGGTTATTTCAGAATATATGAGCTGCATAGGATAAGATACACCCTGCTCCCAAATAGTGTTATGTCGCGAATTAGTAAGTATACTAATGTTTTGTTTTAATTATCATTAATCAGGTATTTTTTATTTGTATTCATTTATATCTGAAACTGGTAAAAAGAGTATTCTTAAATTATTAAAGCTTTATTTAGCTCGTTATCATTAAAACTGTAGATTGTGTAGACAGGAAACTTTAAATGGAAGATATCTGGTTTATGACTTTTCCTTATACTAACAGAAGAACTGAAGCAGTTAGGGTGCTTGTCGCATTTCTTCGCTTGGGGGGGGGGCTCGTTTAATAATGGGGCTGTAGAAGAAGTCGTAAATCGGCTTACTCGTTTTCACTTGCTTTTTCGCTTTGTGTATATTGCAATGGTTAATTTCAGTTCCCTTTCGGACAGTGGGGTTTTGTACGTTTAGGCAATTTGATTCTTTTCGCTAGTTTCCGCTTGTTAGCTGGGGGGTCGACTTTATTTTCCCACGTTCAGGGTAGATATGTCCAGTTGCTTTGTCAGATTGTCTTGTTTTTCATTCCTTGCGGGGGTGTAATTTCTCAGCTAAAGATAAAGTAAATGTTTTGGGTTGGTGAAATTTAATTTTATGGGATTTTTTAAGCCTATGAAAAAATGGAGGCGGAGAGACCGAGTTTGACATTCCCGAAGAGAATATGCTTAACATTTGGAAGTTCGACATCGACGGGTAGTTATTACTATCCAGCAACTGTGGTTCCTGACGCATTTACGTTCCACACAGAGATACATTCCTGAAGAACGAACTTTTCCCTGATCTGGCAGTTAGTTTTGCAACAAGGACTCCAGTTTCCAGACATTCTTGTACACAATGGACTTCAACGCCAGAGTGTTAGTTAAACTGTTATCAAGGTGCTGGCTCAAGGCAATAAGCTTTCTCCGTTAAGAAAATTGGACACTCCCCTGAAGGTTGTATATTCCGAAAAATATGTCAGTGATTAAAAAAAAAATTTCCTTCTTCTCTGTTTTCTCTAATTCCACAGAAGTAATAATAATTAATTTTTATATGTAAACTACAAAGTGGTTAGAATATTTTGAATAATGACCAGTTATTTTAAAGTCTGTAAATGAAGGTTTAAAGATTTGTTTCACCAGCTTAATTAGTGAGCTATTGAATGTTCAAAAATAGTAAACTTACAAATTACTATGGGTATGTTAATTTTGGAAGGAGATATGTGTTAGTTTTCATCTTAAGGTTTATTTGTAGGGAACTGATCAGTTTACCCAGTTATCATGTGATTGAATTCATCCAGAAACTTAATAAATGTGTTTGTTTGAAATTTTAATTGTATTTAATTATTTTAGAGTGTAATTTACTGTGGTCTGTCACGTCACTCCATTTGTTTGAGCCGGGAGGCTTTTAAGAAATTTGGAGTTTTAGAGAATTTGGTGTTATTGTGTTATGGATTTTTTCCTTTTTTTTTACACAGGTTACTCACAACGCGACCCGTTAAAATTTAATGTACTAACCACGTAATTAAGGATTTGATTGGGTTTGGGTTTAATGATAAAAAGACATTTATGTGCCTTGATAGTAATTTCACTATTAATGATTATTATTATTATTATTCTTTTTGTTAGTGTGTCCGGCACCAGTCAGACAGTTAAGTCAGTTAAAAGTTTAAACCCCCTAATTTTCAGCAACGTAACAATAGGAAAATTATACTCTTACTTCTCTTATTTGGGTAATCAATGTAAGTTTCACCTGGGTTCTAACTGTGGAATTACAAGCAAAATTCTTTATCTGCAACAGTATTCAGAGAAAACTTGTTTCATTTTTCTGTAAACGAGCATTTGAAATGATTTTCAATTTGTGTATAAAGGCTGGAAAAATACTACCTGTTTTTCTGAATGAATGTTATCATTTCCAAACGACTTCGATAAAAACCTTTGCGATTCAAAAAATAATACCTCAACGGCACGGAGTAAAAGAAAACACTACTATCTTAAGATAAACTGAAAAGAAAAATAGCAAATAATATACGTTAAAATTAATTTTACTAATGTAAACACAGTTTAGAAATACTTGAAAAGCATTCGAATTATTTTAAGAACTTTTATGTGTTTTAAGAAAAATAAGAAAAAAGAGAAACTGAGAAGAACGCTAGATTTCATTCAAGACCAAAACAATTCCAGAATATCGAATATACGATTTTACAATTTAAACATTTCTGATCCAATCAATTTTTGGAAGTTTGTAACTATAGATGACGTCGAGCAAAGTCTACAAATTTATATGTTATTATTATACACTAAGTGTTATTTATTTGCAAATTAGTTTCACGCGCCTATGAATAAATTCGTCTGCATAATTGGATTACTGCAAAGAATACATGAATTCCCACAATAATAGAAGAGTTTTATGTAATAGAAACGTTTAAAATATCGTTGCATTTTCATTGTTCATTCACTACTATATATTTTTTATTTATTTCAAGCAAAAGAAAAATTGCTCAGCTCATTTCATTCTCAAAAGTTTCTTCTTTCAGAGTTTAATTGTTCACGCTATATCTATATATTTCTCTCTGCAAATCAATATACTTCTTTCTGGGCATGTGAACTGCGTAATGGTCAAATCGCCATTTCTAGGTAATCTTTTTCTCAATTTTCGAATACTTTTACAGAAATATTTATCTGAAATTTACGAAAATATACAGAGGTTATAAACACATATTTTAAACGATTTGTATTGTATTTACAGAAATATTTTACCAAATTTTTTTTTATTTTAAATGTTCTATTTGGCAAGCCTTATTTCTCATTATCTTTCTAACTCCAATTTCCAAGATGATAAAGGAAAGGACCATCGGAAGAGGTATTTTATCCTATTTTTCTCTTGAACAGCTTTCTAAACACCAAGGAGGGTTATAGGTGACGTTTGGGCAATCCGCATTTTAAAAGTCCGAGGTGAAGGGTTATAGCTTTGATACCAATCTCTTCTTGCATTTTTTTCCAGGAAATTAATAGTGGATATTGACGCGTGGCTGCTTACTTTTTCTTCATGCACTTGTACTGATTGATGACAAAGTGGGTAAAGAGAAGGTATTTAATATTTGAAAATAGTATATAAAATATGTTCACACTAATATGCGGAGTTGATCTTAACATTTTTCAGCACTCTGTATACTCAACTTTCTTTAGATTCTTTGAACCGTGTTTTAAGATTTTCTTCTCCTCCTTATGATAATAAATGGATCTCCTTTTATTTCAGTACTGTTAAATGTACCCATGGTTGATCTATTGTGATAACAGTTTTCCATTTTTGTCTGGATAAATGTTTCTTATAAAGAATTCTGCACTGCGTCCTGTGTTCGGTCATATGTCATAGAGAAAGACGACGCACATTTTACGTTCTTCGCCTTTTAACATTATAGCAGCATTAATCACTTTCTTTACAGTTGACACTGAGCTACGTCGACTTGGCGCATTTTCTTTTAAGATCTTACCTTTGCAACATTCGAAACATTTCGTTTTTTTCTTGGACAATGTATTTGGAACAACTTTCTCACTTGAAGCCAAACGTTGACGGTTTTTTACTTTCTTGTTGACAATATTACCTATCGCAACTTTAGGTATCGAAAAACCACGGCTTTTATAGCGTTTTTTAACAACTAGATACGAATAATTTTCTTCCTAAAGAGCACAAACGTAGGCTTTCATCTACTGCTTTTTCAAAGCGCCATTTTGCATGAAGAAAAAACTATCAACTAGCATACGATAATTTGAACTTTCAAAAATATAGCTGCAGTTAAAAAATATTTCCAAGCTCACGATTTTTATAGCCTAAAGCAAAATCATCTAGAAGGATGTGGGAACAGTCTCTGCAGAGTACAATGTTTTGATAACCCTACAGTGAAACTTTTCAAAACTTAACGTAAAAATCATTACAGTTAGGCAAAATTAAAAATCTTATGCTAGTTTTATAGATTTTATAGGTAAATGCCGATCTCGAGAGAGATTACTTAATTGTATCTTTGTTACTTGCGACTTTCACTTTCATTAAAGTCGGAAATTCAGAATTAAAGATGT
The DNA here is from genome assembly GCF_044657685.1 of Stegodyphus dumicola. Classification (NCBI taxonomy): domain Eukaryota; kingdom Metazoa; phylum Arthropoda; class Arachnida; order Araneae; family Eresidae; genus Stegodyphus; species Stegodyphus dumicola. Next base: position 48,029,962 of record NC_140776.1, read on the forward strand.
AAATTATTCACATGGAACACAAGCGTTTCTTGCTTTGCTAAGTTTAAGCTTCTATGAGTGCTTTTACAAGCTGAAATTATTATTAATGTATATACAAAAGTATTTAAGAGACTTTTAGAGACACTTAAAATAAATTGTTAAACCACAACAAATGACACATAGAAAATAAATTGTTAAAAAGCAGGAATAAAATGGTATATTCTGTCCTTAAAGTATAAAACAGTGTATTTATAGGATAGTCACACTCACACTTTTAGAAATCGCGAATTCAGCAAGCCCACAAAGGATTTGAGGTGACTTTATCGTAGGATGTTGAGAACATAGGTAGTCGGAAACTAGAAACGCAGGAAAGAGAGAATAAAAGCTATTTTTTAACTTCTCGTTGTTGTTTGAATCCAAAGCAACATTCAGGTCACTAACATCTGCAGCTTTTTTTGCATCTGCTGCCTTTTGCTACGTCAAAAACAGAAGTTTGTTAAATTCTGTGATTAATATGATAGGCGGCAGTATGCTTATTTTGATATACCAACTTCACTTTCTGACGTCAAATTCTTTGTAAGTAATTAAGACACCTTGCGACACTCTTCTTACTTATATATCACGTGAAAAGGTATCTGTGAATAGAAAGATGTTTTTTCGCATTTTCTATGGACGTGAAAACAGTCTTCGAGTTTCTTTAAGTTAACAGAAAGAGATCCTAATGTAGGTTTTTAAAACAGTTTAATTTTTTCAAAGGTTGATATACCAGTATAGCGACTGTTGGTTTTCTTATGAACAAAAATGGGAAACTTTTTTACGAGAAACGGGAAAAATATAATATGTCATCGCGAGGACTCAAATCCGAAACATTCGAGTTACTAGTTGTGTATCTTCATAAGAAGATATCGGAGAAATTTATTATCGTCTAACCATTTTTATATTTAATGTTCGAATAAAATGAGCGATAGCTATTAATATTTAGAATTGAAAAAGAAGAAAAAAAAAAAAAAGATACGCTAAGAATAATTTGTATTATTTTTATACCTCGATTTTTAATCTACTGTAGTATGTTGTTAAATATTTTACTGAAAAAGTTAGTTTTAATTTCTAAATTAAAGCGGACTCTTTCACAGCTTTACTACTTCCATTCAACTTCAAAGAATTTAAATCGCATGTACGCCATTAATCTTCAGCAAGTCTCGAAACTATTCCTTCCACTGTAAGTTTTAAAGCTACAGTTGATTAAATCTTGGATTAACTTTGCATTTTCGAATGTCCTTTCGGCTATTGGTAGTGAAAGAGATGTAGGATATAATCTTAGGTCAAAGTCTGGTAATGATTGGGCAGATTAATCCTGTGGTATGCTTTTCCTAAATTAAGGGAAAGCGCGCAAGTTTAATCTGCCCACTTAGCAATCATATCGTGTTAAGCAGCTTACTAGTTCGAAATAGAAATGCATGTTAATTCGGAATTACGAAAACAGTCACTAAGCTCTTTCAGTCAAAGTTACGCCCTTAAGTTAATTGTTCGGGGTAAAGTTCGTCAAAAATGCAGAGAAGTTGACATTTTGTACAGTGTCCTATCAAAATGTAAATTTACAAGAAAGCTTGGAATCTTAGTTAATATTAATTAAACAGTAATAACTGTGCAAAGCGTTTGATACCAACAACACAACACACTGAAAATAAGCAGATTTAAATTCCAACTTCACAAAAACCAGGCTACACTAACCTCCTTCACCTTATTTAAACTTTCGTTAACCCAAACAAATTATATTATTAAGTATATTTAAGAAGATTTATAAAAATTTAATTTGCCCAAACTTACAAGAGCGTATTTTTAAGAATAATTTTATAAAACGTTTAAATATTTTGTGAGCATAGTGCTTTGAAAGTTATGCAACCGTATTTAGCTTATTAGATTCTACCCGTTCTGTATTCAGTACACATTATTAGATATTGTCAATTAGAAAAATTCAACTAAATTTGATAAAATTAGAAGTTCAGTATATGAAAAAAAAAAAAAAAAGCCTTTTTGCAATGAAAATTGAATTAGCTGCATTGTAAATAGAATATCTTCTTAATCTTTACTATTAAACAATTAACATAATCAGTAAAAAATATTTTTTTAATATTTGCATTTTAGCATTTTCTATTACCGCTCGCATATTTTTAAAAATTTGAAAAACATTAATGTAAATTTCATAAATTGAAGCTCTAATAACAGAAAAAAATATCCATTTCCTAAATAATACGACGCTTCTCAAGATATAGCTAGTGATTTTTTTCCTTTTATTCGCAAAAGATAGCATAAGTTTCTCGACAGCATTTTCATTCCTCCTGGGAAACCAGTTGCTAAAAATTTTAAAGGTTAGAAGCTAGCGGTGTTGTCAGCACTGATAACGAGTGATGTGCAGTCACGACTGCTCAAAATACTGCAGCTGCTTGATAAGCGCTTCGTCGCAGCGAGCATCCAGCCGTAAGAGAATAGTACGTCTAGACAAAAGCATTACCGCTGAATACAGGCTAGGAGACAAGTAGGAAATAGAAAATAATTTACACTGCAGAAAGGCCCTGAGAATAAGCCATAAATTGCAGTATGTGAATCAAGGATCGTAACCTAGAAACAAAATACTACACTCATTAATTTCTGGTTTAATATGTAGTCGTTTCCATGAAGTCACGAAGCTGAATTTTTTACTGTTTACTATAATTTACAATTTTATGTTATTTTTCAATGTTTTGTACTATATTAAAGAGAAAGATGTGCCCATGCCGTAAGACGAACGTAGTAGAATTACGGCGAATAAGTCACTGTAGAGTTCACGCTTAAGTTTTTCACCAATTATTTTATTACTTTCCTGTCACCCTCAATTCCATTTTCCTGCCAGAATGTAAATTTCTAGCTCGTGCGATGTTCAAATGAGGTAGAAAGAGAAGATACTATTTAAGGTTAAAGAGAGGTTTTAACCTTAAATGCATGAATTTTTATTTTTATTTTTAAAATCAAAAATACATTAGAATTGATATCAAATAAAATAGGAAAAATACTAAAGAAAAAAATCTAAATTAAGTTTTTATTCCAGTTTTTGAAAAAAATATTATTAACTTTTACAAAAAAAAAAAAAAAATATGATAGGCAAATGTATAATAACAATTTTATACAACAATACATACCTTTTAAACTTGTTCAAGCAGTTTTAAAATTTTGAATGCATCAAAATAAAAACAAGCACAAAATCAAAAATTCATAAAGACAAATGATGTCAACACCCTACACATCAACTTACACAATAATGACCGTTACATCGTTAGTGGTGCCCCCACACTAAAACTTTCAAAACTATATGCAAAAACAGTATGTATCCAATTGGTGCAGTAAACTAAAATTTATGTTTAGATTTGATTTACATAACTAAATATGAGTATATTGCCAAATGGCAACTGCATACATTTAAGGGTTAAAGATAGAATCAGAGCGTGTTCTGCCTGCTTAAGTGCCACGTAGCTAATTTAATTCTCTTACGAATAGTATTCGGCGAGGCTGAGTTATTCTCGCCATTAGGCTTGTTACACCGACCTTAATTCAGAGCCAGATTGCGCGTTATTCTTTGTACAGGCATTACGCTAAATTAATTTTCATTAGTTTTAGTTAATCCGTTACCTTTAAGTTAAGTCATAAATATTTCTGTAAGCACGAGTTGATGCCGTCTGTTCAACTTTATTTGAGTCAATAAAAGAATTCTTTACATCTTTTCTCTATCTCTGTGGTACTTACAAGACATAATGAAAAGTCACTTACGTCTTTTAGAGTTTTAATCGCCGCCCGAGCGGAATAGTGTTTAGCGACGGTGAGTGCCGTATTGAAGGGCCCGAGTTCGAATCCTGAAGAAGGCATGGATGTTTGCAAATGTATAGTCTCCATGCGGCATGGGGCACTCAAAAAATGAGGCGAAAGTCCTCTTGAGAGATTGCTGATAGGGAAAAAATGGATGGGAGACCTTCGGACACGTCTCCTCCGGCTGCTCACCATCAAAATTGGGGGCGGACTGAGCAAAGTCGTACTGTCATCTGTATTGTGCTCAAGGTTACCTTGCGCTTCTTGCTCCAATGAATTTCGTGGGCTTGTTCTGATGTAATTGTCAGACAAGTGAGATAAATCACAACAACAACAACAAAGTTTTAATCTAGTTTGTGCTACATAAGAAGACTAAACTCTGCATCATAATTCAATTTTCCTGAGAACGAAGTATGTATCATATTCACGCTTCTCTGTAATAATGGCTTTGATTAACCGTAGAATTTGGCAATAAGAATATACGTATGTAGCAAAGAAAAAGTGGTTTAGAATATAGGTTAGAAGAGATTCAATCATAATAAAATGTTACTGTTAAGAAGCTTTCAGATGTAAAAGCTCGCAGAAAAACAACAGGCAAAAATAAGTATAAGAAAATTGCATAAAATAAAGAAAAGGCTCTGTAACGACCGAATGAATAAAATGAAGGAAATGCTGGTAAATTTTTCTCTAGTAGATGCTGCATATCAGAAGACTAACCTGTGCAGTAGCATATTTCGTCGCCTTTCTGCCACTTAATCTTTACGGACTGGTGTTTGACTTTTTTAAGTACTGAAAAGGTAGGATATTTCTTGTATACTACACTCCTCTCTTATGCAGATATTTCTTCTTACACGCATTAATAGACTTTCTATGTAACTGGTCTCAAATGTAAACGAGTCAGGTGAGTGAGCCAGGGAATAGGATAACTTTGACCCAGACCATCGAGTAGCCCATACATGGTAGTACGTCCTACTTCCCAGGTTTTGATCTAAAACCAAGATTTAGCGATTACACAGCTTGAGACAGACCCTTACAGTTCCTGCCGAGATTGTACGGATCATCCTACAGGCGAAGATTCTAGCCATTGAGAAGGCAGCTGATACCTCCTATACTGTGTACTCCCAAAACACATACGTTACGAGTTGCTACTCAGGTGTCATATCGCAATTAAAAAATTATGCTACTGAATTTCAAATATTTTGGGTTAATTTATTTCTTTATTTGGTTAATAATTTTAGAGATTTCTTTGTGGTTACGTGCAAGATATGATATGCAGTGAACTCATAAATCAAGAACTCATTAATAAACAAATTAAGCGTAATCATTCAGTAAAATTGTTTTACTGATGTTAATATATGCAGCCAAGCTATTTTACACCAAGAATAGTTTATAATAACAGAGTAGTCTGTATTTAAACCTAAGAACTTAATAGGACAATTACAATAATGATAAATCGATATTGAACACCTGCTACAACAGTGATCTAGAATCAATCCTTGCATTAGGTGGTGGTCTCTAGCTACCTTTTTGAAACTAAGGTCTGAATTTCAGGAGTTTATGTGTAGGGAATGTTAAATATAGAAACAAAAATCGTCAGTACTCCTTTCTGCATACTTCCGTTGTGCTTTAAAGTTTAGCTTTAACCGTTGAAATAAGACTTGATGCTTCTGACATTTACTATTCTTTTCTGTTTGGCTGCTGTATTTTTCGAGTTTTTGGTTACATATTTGTTCCTCTTTCTGATCTGCCGATTTTTATGTTATAGGATTTTGAAGTTACTTTGGACGCCGTTGAGAACCTGTAAGAAACTTGATATTTTGCTGAATCTTTTTAATAATCTGACCAAATTCATTTGATCGTAACTGGCGTTTCCTGTGCCGAATTGGTTTGACTTCTGATCCTGATAATTTGATTACCATATACTGGTGCTGATGATTTGATTTCCAGTCCTACATTTACAATTTTAAAGCACTTTCTTTATCAAGAAGTAACCATATTGAGGTTTTTTTAATACAAGGCGATTTTTTTAAATGAGTGGAGAGTTAATTCAACTTCTTCGCGTTACATGATAATGATAATTTTATGAGATAAAAATAAGAAACAAAGCTTATAAGGTCTTTCTCCCGCCTTCTTAGCGTGCCTTCGTGGTGTGGTGGTCTGCACGATGGACCCGTATTCCAGAGGCCCGTGGCTTGATTCGCGGTAAAGGCGTTGCTCATTTTGCATCACTCATGCTTCCAAAAAAGTCTACTGTCTCTACAGTGGCACTTGAACTAAAAGGGTGGTGGGTGATGATTCTCCACACCCGAATATGTACCCGAATTATGTATTTTCCCCTATTTTATGTATTGATTTCACTGTTTTGCCTTTTTAAAAATTTTATGTATTATTTCGCGTTTTAGCATTTTATTTCTTATTACTTTTAGTATTGATATTTAGTATTTAGCCCTAGTTTAGATATTATTTTTACTGTTTTATCGGTCACTCTGTTAATTGCACTGTACTCATTTATTGTTCACATTGTGGATGCTTTTTGTAACCACCTATCCATAACTCTGTAAATATGTAACTGAAATTGTTCTTCTCACCCGCAATGCACCATTCTGTCATCACTGCACTATCGTCTCCTCCAGCATTTGTTGGCACTGTCCCCAGCTCTCATGAGCACAATATGTACCAAAGTGTGTCATGTTGATCAAGTTATTTCCGTCAGCGAGGCTATCTGGCCGATGTGCTACTGCCCCAGTAGACCGGCTGCCTCGGTGGAAAGAAAGAAAGAAAGATTCTCCACACCCAGGATTTGGCAATTAGGTCCTCTAAAAACCCCAGTCGTCCTTTAAAAGGGGGAGTATATAAGGTATTTCTCCCCTCTTCTTAGCATGCCTTCGTGGTGTGGTGGTCTGCACGATGGGCCCGTATTTCAGAGATCTGTAGTTTGATTCCCGGCGAAGGCGTTGCTCATTTTTAAACAAATACAGGAAGTAATCCTGTTAAAAATCACCAGTGCGTATAGCACAACATCAACAGCAGTACTTCAAGTTATAGCTGTCACGCTCCCACTCGACATAAAAGCAGAATGAGAAAGATCAATCTACCGATTTCTACACTACAAAGAGGACATTCACACTAAAGAAGATTTACATCTATCCTATGCCAGCATAGAAAGCTTCCAAGATTCCCCCTGTCCTACACCCAGAAGATCTACACATCCTTCCCTGGTGCAAATCGCCACCCTCAGGACAACAAAGAGAGATTTTCTCTGACGGATCAAAAATTTCAGGACGAGTAGGGGCAGCGTTCACGGTCTTTTCGAACAATGAAGAAATTTATCAAGCACAATTCCGTCTAAGCAATCATGCTTCAGTCTTACAAGCCGAGTCCTTCGCACTCAAAGAAACAGCACCATGGTTAGGTATGCAACCAGCAGCTCACACTTCATTCTTCACAGATAGCATGAGCGTTCTGAATGCGCTGAATTCCTTTCCTCCAAAACATCCGCACACGGCAGCAATTAGAGAGATCCTCTTGACGTTAGGCTCCTCCATCCCTTTAAAGATCAACTGGATAAAAGGACATACCGGGCAGAAAGGCAACGAACGAGCGGAGGAAATAGCTAAAACTGCACCTCTCAAACCAGATATTGACAAGGAAGTTCCGCTTTCCGCAGAAGTTGCAAAAAAGCTCCTAAAGACAACATTTTAAGAGACATGATCATCACGATGGCAGGAAGAAGAGACAGGAAGATTTACTTACAACATCTTCCCAATACCTACTCTCAAGAGGCTCAAATGCAACCGACTCTTTCTCCAGGCCTGTAACAACCACGGGAAATTCCCAGCGTATAACAGACGATTCCTCAGACGGGAAGTCAACTGTTCTTGCGGTTTTCGCGGGGAAGACGCGGACGCACTTCATTACCTGCCCTCTGACAGAGCGCCTTCGACGGCAGTTCTTTCCTTCCGACTACATCCCATATCCTGTGAATAGACTGTTCACAGACTATTACTGCAACAACGGCATTTTAGAGATAATGAAGCAAGTGAATGTAAAGAATTATATCCAAGAAACTAAAGATTAATTTAAAATGTAGAAAGGCGGCCTAACCGTCAGATTGCTATCAATGACTAGGATGACTTCCTAACTCTGTAGTGCCATTAACTTAGTTTTGCGGAAGAGGTTAAGTAAAATGACCATGTCACTCAAGCTTCCAAAAAATATCTAATGTCTCTACAGTGGCGCTTGAACTAAAATGGTGGTGGATGATGATTCTCCACACCCAGGATTTGGAGATTGGGTCCCCTAAAAACTCCAGTCGCCCTTTAAAAGGTGGAGTATATAAGGTATTTCTCCCGTCTTCTTAGCGTGCCTTCGTGGTGTGGTGGTTTGCACGCTGTGCGCATATTCCAGAGGTCCGTGGTTCGATTCACTGAGAGGAGATGCTCATTTTTCATCACGCCTGCTTCCAAAAAGAATTACCTAATGTTTCTACAAGCTTGCCAAAAAAACCTGTTGAAGTATTTTGTGGTCTTTTTTGAAACGTTAGAGGCATTTATAGAACTATTTTTTCCAGCATAAGCTAAGAATATATAATACTAAATATACTATGAAAAAGTGGCTGGAGTTTCAGTATCCAAATGAAATTTGTTGGGCGGCAAAATTCTTAAGTATGTTTCAAAGTTTCGAGACATAGAATTAACAAATTTATTATTTACTAAAGTTAATTATTTTAAAAGCTATAATTCTATGACAAAATTCTATCTAATTATATAGCTGAACAAACTAACCTGGTGTGGTTACATGTCTCTGCCGCATTAACAATGGACTAATGGATAACTGGCTAATGAATTAAAACACAACCATTCCTTACCTCTATGATACAAATTTATTTCCTAATATATCGTCAGAATAAGGCTTCCATTCTTATTTCTTTCCATTCCTTCATCCATAATGGTTTTTCAATTGCCGAGTTCAGAGGATAAGATTCTTTTTTCCTAAAAAAAAAAAAAAAGAATCGTCACTCATGGGATGTAATCGGTGTCAGACAGAAATAAGGCAGTCTCTAATTTTTTACAATATTATTTTGGCTCACAAAAATGCAAGCAGATATCAAATAACAAAAGCAGTTTTAGGAAATTCGGCTACTGATTGCAAACAGCAGTTCCCTGCAGTGACTCAAATGTCAATATGAATTATCTTTGTAGAATAATAAATAATTACATTTCGCTTTTAAGTTGAAATAGTTAGGCATTAGGTTTTCGGGCAGAGGTTCTACCGTACATAAGAGCTGCTTGTTTAGCTAAAAACTATGCTAACAAAACTTAAAGCACAGAAATTTTAACTTAAAGATTTTGTACTTAATTAGTAAATAAAATTTAATATCTAGAGAGAACATTTATTACATACAGCAACAACAGCAAGAACTAGTCAGATATATAAATACAGATCTCTAAGAAGCGCGATTTGAATGCAGCTATTCATGCGCAGAACCAAACGACGCGATGGTGAAAAGTTTGTGGTGCTCAAAATTTATTATTCAACTTTTTACAGTGATATACGAGCACCTCTACACACGAGAAATTCGAGATACGAGGAAAGTACGAGCGAAACATTTGTCTCTAAATACGAGTATTGACTCAAGTAACGAGCAATGAGCCAGGCTACTGGTAAATGTGGCGCCATTTCCCGATCCGGCTCCGCTCGGAGAATCCCACTCGTCAGATCACTCGGTGTTTTTTGATCTACGTGTTTGCGCGTTTGTGAGTCAATTCTTTATTACATTTAACATGAAAATAATTATTTCACGATGCCTCCTGAGAAGATTGTTGCCTCAGATAACGAAAAGAAAGAAAGAATCAAAGAATTCAAAGAAAAATAACGAAACCATCCCTGCCATGGCCGTTGAAATTAAGAAAGAACTCATAGATAAACAAGCGTGGTGTAAGAGTGATGGAATTGGCGAAGATTTACTGCCTTTCGATATCGACGATTTGCACTGTTCTGAAGAAGGAGGAAGAAATTAAGAAACGTTATATAACCAAAGGAGTTACCGTTACTTCCCAGCACTGTCGAAAATTTCTAGATGTTGAGAAGCAGTTGCTGGTGTTGATTAAAGAGAAACAGTTAAAAGGTCAGTGTCGGAAGCTACAATTAGGATTATCATTTGTAATAGTTATATTATTTACCAATGTTATTTATTAGAAAAATTATTTTTATGTAAACTACGGTTACATTATTTACAAGTAAACTATGGTTACTGGTAAATAACGGTTATATTATTTACCAGTGTTATTTATAAGAAAAAATTATTTTCATGTTGATATTTTTGGGGGTGCGGAACGGATTAACTGGATTTCCATTATTTTCAATGGGGAAGTTTGTTTCATGATACAAGAAACTTGCTACACGAGGTTAGTGCATGAACGAATTAAACTCGTATCTCGGGGTTCCACTCTACATTGTTATAAATTTTTATTTAGCAAGTTATTATTTTCCCGAATTTCACTCTATATATTTCTTGTAGTCAGTGCCTAGACTTTATATATCAAATAATGTTTCCCTTATAATATTTCACATTCTTGCTAAATTAACAATTTTTCATCAATGAAACATTTCATTTAGGATTATTAGTTTTTGTGCATCATAGCTTCTAAACTGTCAAGCGAAAGTCATATCTCTCATTTTATTTCCAGGAGAAAGAGATAACGAGTGCCGAGACAGATGAAAGATTAGGCTTCTGTCAAGCAATTAGCCAAGCTATGGATACAAAGGAAGAGCTCTTACAAACATTTGAAGAGCCAATCGAGTCCCAAACACTTAAGAAAGCAGATCTTATTGTACAGTAGCATCCCAATTTTAATATTTTACCACAATTTTCAGGAAAACCAACAATTCATGCCATAATCAGTATTGCGATATTCAATGTATTGCTTTGGTCTAAATAGGAACTAAAAGCGTTTTGAGATATGCAAAATTTATGCAAAATTTCTTGTTATTTTTAAATATAATTGCTGTTCTCTTTCTCTTGGAAAAATAGCTTTAATCATATGTAAACAAAATAATATAATCTTTACTCTCTTTCCGAGTTTTTTAAGTATGTTTCTTCTACGGTAGGTATCCATAACACATTGAGTTTGAATCTAGTTTCCTTCAATAAGTTCACCCAAATCGCCTCCGAAGGTTAAGCGATCCTACTGTTGTACCGAAGGGCCAGGCTTAGAATCATGAGAAGGCATGAATGTTTGTAAATGTATAGTATCTTTACGGCATGGGAGCATTCTAAGTATATGGCGGGCCGAAATTCCTTTCGTGTGGTTTGGTGGTAGAGGAGAGGGACCAACCCGGGGTACTCTCAATCAGAATTGGGGCGGAAGTAGAAGTCCAACCTCCTTGAGACTCTGGCAACCATTCTTCTACGAAGTACATGGACAAGACAGCAATAACAACCCAATTGCCGTAGATGATCGTATAAAATTCCACTTTAATTTTAAAGTTGTGGAAAATTTTGTATGGTTATCTACTTTCGCCGATTACGATGATTTTTAATTAAGAGACTTCTTTTTATGTTAATACAGGCTTTATTGTTTCGTTTAAAGGATGCAGTTTTTTCCATCAGCTATTTAGCTGCAGAGTAATGTGAATTTATTATTCTGAACACAGACTATACTTGAAAGAAAACAACTCGTTACACAGGCGAATGCTAAATTTCTTTTCTTTCGCCATTTTTTTATTCCTCCTTAATGAGAGACCAAACACATTTATTTTTTCTTTTTTTCTCAGATATCAGTAAAATCTGTCGGAAGCGGGAACTACGACCCAGATCACGTACCACCCTCATTCGCAGATGAGGAAAGACATGAGTCATGTTCTCTTTTTCTGGAAGACATTTCATTGCTTCCTTTGCCTTAAATTAAGACTTTTCTTAAGATGATTCTTAAGATTTTCTTCTCCTGATTTGGAGCAGCAGCAGTTTACGCAGTTTTACTCTGCCTAAAATTTCTCCCTACATCAAGTTTCTTAAAGAATTAAAAAAGGTTACATTTTTCATTATCATGAATAAGATACGATTGAGAAACCTTATTTTACCAAGAAGGGCGAGGAAAATTTAAATGAACAAATAAATAATAATTTAAATATGAGATGAAAGTCAAAACTGTACTATTAAATTCAGAATTCATTATCCTGAATTTAACTGTACCTTAATTAAGAGTTAGACCTTTTGTCTTTCCTCTAAAACGCTAGTATATAAAACGACTGTATTTATTCTATAACATTGAAACAAAACAAACTTACAGTTACCTTTACAATGGAAAAATATAACTTGCAATTTAAAAATATTTAACGCTGAACCGATGCATTAAATACTTAAATGTTCCATAAAATAAGTGTGCTTTAACTAAATGTAATGGAAAGCATTCGCACAGTAGCATAAGAAACGTGCTTGAAAAGAAGAGTGAAACTGTTTAGGTGATTTATAAACAACATAATAAATCTTTATTGCCATCTAAAGATTTCACTTCAAAGTTTATAAAGAGTCAGATATAAATAAATAAAATTTTGTTTATTAGTAGTCAGTTAAGCATTTAAAAAAACTGAAAATTTAAGCAATTCATGTTATAAAACAAAAGACCAGAAAAATTGTCGAAAAATAAGGGACATTATTCTGTTCCATCTGTACAATCTGACTGGCGCCAATTGACATTTTTAACCAAAAAATGCTTCATTGATTGACAAAAGAAGGGAATTTTTTTGTAACAGTAACTCCCCATTCTGTCAATTTTCATTCTGTAACTTCTATCGCTTTTCTTTAACTGGCGCCACGGGAGTTTTGTTAGAACTTCTAAGAATTTTTTTGATGCAACTTAAGTGCAGCAAGAAAAGAGGTTAAGAACACAGATAAACTAGCGATGATAAGTCCTTGATGCATTACAAATTTTGAATATCTCGAATTTTTGTTTGATGTGATTAAGCGTTCTTAATATTTAATTTTGTAGATTAGAAAATCGCTTATGTTTTAGAAAGTTGATATTTGTGCTGCCTTGGTTAAAAACTATATAAATAATGCTAAAATATTCTTAAAATGATTAACTTAAATTTCGAAATTTAATGAACTATTAAACAGAATTTATTTAAGTAATAAAAAAATTTAATTGTAAAAGAAGTTTAAAATTTGAAAAGATTTTTTTTACAATGGCGAGCACTTGCCTATAAATGCAATTTTAAAAGATTATAAAATGAATTTTTAAACTTAAAAAAAATTTCGAATCCATTAGGAATTCAATATCACTCCATTAATGGAGCACACGAGTTACTACTTAAGACATTTCCCAAATGCCAATCTTTTTAAGAGCATACAATTTTCGGATATGTCTGAATTTTAATTAGATACATTAAAGTTCATTAACAGTTTTTTTTTTCATATATCTTGAGGAAGGGGAATATGGAAGATATGATGGGCTAGATATTCTCTTTCGAAGGACTTCCTTCAAGGAAGTAAGGTTTAATAAGGATTATATGTTAGTGAATCTAAAGTTCTTGCAAAACTGATAGTGGCAACTTTTCTTTAATTAGCATTGTTGTAGCAACCGTAAGTAATACTACCATGATTTTCAGCCTCTTGAACATCTTCATACTCTTTTCCTGACAGAAATTTTCAGTCTTAAGAATTTGATGGATTTTCGAGTTCGCAAAGGATCAGGGAATGATAATCATAAAATGATGTCCTATTGGACCAGTATTCCTGCTTAATATGAAATGACATAACTAAAATATTATTGTGTTGTAAATTAACAGCTTATTATTAGTGGGCAAAAAGGTTTAGAACAGTTATAGGGTCAAGCGCTTTAGAAGTTAGAAGCATTTTGGTAATACATATTCAGTATTAGCTATCTTGTTGGGAAATAAGGTGACAATTTTGATGGAGAGATAGCGGCAATATCATTTGAAATTAATAAATTGAAAAACAGTCCTGATCCCAATATTGTGTTTCTCATTTATTCTCAAACTGCTATATTGTCGCTTGTGAATTAAAAAATACAATGAAAATATACATATCCATACTTGTAGAGCAAGGCTTATTGAACTTGGGAACTCTAGAGGAAACATCTCCCTCCATTATAATAGATTCCGAACCTTTGTGGCATTTTTGGTAATGTGCAGACTAATAGATTTGCTAAAGCTGGTTCTCTAACGACTCAGCCTGATTGTTCTCTGCCTTTTCGCAACATTAAAAGAATTGTAAAAAATAAAATTAAGAATAACAGAATGTCCTTATATAAAGATGCAGCTGTGAGTAAGAGGTGGAACATCCTGCTTAACAAAAAGAATAAAATTCCCAACTCTTTGCCTCGATCTGTTGGAGTTGCTTGTTTTCGAATACTAACTGGACATGATTATTTACAAAAGCATTTTTATCGTATTGGAAAATATGATTCTGCTTGTTGCCATTTATGTCATCAGGGTGACATGAAGGGCGACCATCTCAAGATCTGCCCCATTGTTTTAAAGTTTTTTAATGAAAACTCTTTTGATGGTAGTTTTAATTCTCATTTTCATTCTTCTTCATTTTACTAGGCTGCTCGGCGCAGAATGGCAGAAATGACTCATGATAGCTGTGCTTTTTCAGGAACTGGGAACTTAAAATACATCCTCTCGAGATACTGGTATTAAAGAAGAAGGGTACAAGTCTTTAAAACTTCAAAGTAAACTGATGACCCAAGTTTGACTGAGAGTTCACTCCAATCAACTTGTTTCCGACATCATTTACTATTTATCATAAGTTCTAGAATCTCGTCGGCTTATCAGTATACAGGAGACGTGAAAAATATGCAGTTCAAATGCAAATGAATGGCTGCTTCGTTAGTCTTAGTTGCACTTAAACAACTTTTAAATTTTTGATAATTCTGCAACTATTGTATGCAGATGAATAAAAAACTGAGTTCAACGAGCTGAGTAACACAGTGGGTTTATATATATATTTATGTTTCCACCGGCCGATTGCAACCAAAAATGAAGGTGCACAACTACATGCTATAACAGTCCCATATACAAAATTTCATCGTTTTCCGACAACACGTTTTTGAGTTATACGAGATACATACATAGGTACGTACAGATGTCACGAAAAAAATCTCAACTGAATCCATTTTAAATCTTTTTTACGATTTGTTTTGGTAGAAAGAGAGCTCTATTCTCTCCTTGCATACATACACATGTCACGCAAAAAAAAAAAAAAAAAAAAAAAAAAAAAAAAAAAAAAAAATATCATTCAGATGGATTCGAGAGCTGTCAAAATGGGTACTTTCATTGAAATATGATACCCAAAAGTTTCCGCGATTTCATTACTTTCTTTACATCGTATAAAGAAGTAAAAATGGAATTTTAAACAAAGGAGTCAATTGAAATTCAGAGAGGTACGAAAATTTTTGTCTATAGCTTTTTGCTGTCTCAGTGGAGGTACACAGCTTTATAACAATAATAAGACAAAGCATTGCATTGTCATTAAAATATAGAGTGAGAATGTTTGCTTGTTAACGAGATATGTAATTCACGTGAATGCTGAATGGGACTAATTAGATTGGTAACACACAAAGCAAAAAACGAGCTACAAAAGGAATATGTAATTTAACATGAACAACCACTTATTAAGATAAGAATAAATAATGTTTGCAATGCTATCTACGAAAGCCAGGATAATGATCTCGTAAATTAGTGCGTCCAATCATTCGTTACATCCAAGAAAAGAAACATTTACTAAGATTATTCGGCATCATTTCCCGAAACTCTAATTGGCGAGACTGAAACTTCCCGAGTCTGTTCAGTATGATATTAGTGAATCTTACACATTTCGTTATTTTATATGAATAGAAAGTAAACAGTTGTAAGTAGCATTAGAAATATATTATCAATAAGATACAATATATATAAGTAAGTAAATTCCAACATTTACCGATAGACTATTTTAATTCCTCTGAAACACTCTCCATGCAAACATTTTACTTTGATTTTAATTCAAGCATTCATATACGCAAATAAAAAAAAACTAACTGCCTTAATATGGACTTTAAAAATAATACACATATTGGTTATTTATTATTTATGCATTGGTCCAAAATTTTCGATATTGCATGCAGAAAATGGTATGACTTAAAATACACCAGATTCTTTTTAATAAATAATTTTAGTTTAATAAAGTAAAAGAAATGTGTAACTGATTATTACCCCAAAAGGGCTATTAGTCTTGAAATGCAATTCTGCGTTGTTTTACGTTTCATTCAACTCTATTATCATTTGGAAAAAATTGAAGATTTTATTGTTTTATATTTAATCTGTCTGTTATTAACAAACAAGCTAAAGCATTTAAAAGTAATAAATGCAATTCTTTAGACTCTTATTTTTTCACTTTTAAATCTAATTGATTTAAATAAAAAATGTTTTTAATTAAAAATATAAAATATTTCTTTTAAATTACATTACACATTTGTTTTCACTTTTTAAACAGTATAAGAAGATGTATAATGTTCCCATGTCAGTCTAAATGTCTATTCATCTAATATCCTATAAAAGTTTCGCAATTCCACTTCGGCTATATCTATCAATAATCTCTATCTATAAATCACATTAAACTTTAAAAAAGCATTTTAGGCTCTACTGAAAATCTGAAAACTTTCAGACTTTTTTCCCATTTTTCTTGATATAATTTTAAATTTACGTAATTTTATATATAACAAACATCATAGAAATTTAAAGTATATCGTAATTTTAACTATATTAAAAGCATTTCTGCAGAAAATTATATACGTAGTGTGTTTTTTAAGTAAGGGCCGTTTAGTTGTATACACTAACAGATGGCGCTCGCGCTGCAACGAGCGCTTGTTTCTTGTCCAATAACAAATTAATCAATGAACTGTTATAAGATATGAAATATTTGAAAAATTAAACAGTTGTCCATCTATAAAACTGAAATCGAGCAAAATGGAGAGAAATTTTTACCGTGATCAGGATTATCTTACTTCATTCAAATACATAACACTAATAACTGAACTTTCCTTATTAATAATAACGGTAGCAATATAGTCATAATACTCGGCAAATAGTGAAACCTCTCATGGCTACCACTTCTAAAAGTAGACAGTATTTCTGAGAACATATACAGAGCGTTTCCGGATTAGACCGGCAAATTCAGAGGTATGATAGTACGCATCAAGAAGATGAAAAATTACCATAGAACATGAGGTTGCAAACCTCATTGTCGGCAAAAATAGTAAAAATAGACGTCAAGAGTCTGACTGTGAGTCTGACGAAGAGAAAGGCCAAACAAATGCGAGGATTTAGGAGTACTGCGATCGAGAAGAAGAAACCTTTTCGTATAGAAATTTTCAATATGTATGATGGAGAAAGTAAAGCAAGTGAGTAAGTATTCATTACTGGCCGTTGTAGAATTCGGCTAAACTTCTTTCAGAAACAACATGCCAGATTGGAACATACGGATATGCATCTGATTTATGGCCGAGTAGGCGACAATGGGCACCTAGAACCGAAGATGTATCAAGACCAATATCTGAGGAGGCGTTCTCCGCATCATACCACCTTCACGAGCATCGATCGATGGCTGAGGGAGACGGGATCTTTTCGAATAGCGAGGCGTAACGCAGGGCAAGAACGCACTGTGTGCGTACCTGAAGAGTGATGCAACGTTTTGCCATTTTCCCGTTGACCAGCACACGATCGGTTGCAGCTGAACTAGGTATTCGTCATAAAAGGCTATGGAAAACATGAGGCGCGTGGAGAAAACATGCACCCCATCCACCTGCAGAAGGTACAACTCCTAGGCGACGCCGGCTACTCTCTTCAGGTAGAGATCGTACGCTAGACGCTTGATAACACACAGAATCATTCATATTTTTCCGCCATTGTTTATTCTCAGATCAAGCCTGATTTACGAAAGAAGGCGGGCTAACATGTTTAGTGCGCATATGTGGTCTCCGAAAATACCCAAAGCATTGTCTCGTCGAAAGTTAACAAATATTCGGGGTTAATATCTGGTAAGGATTCTCGGAGATCATCTGTTGGGGCAATACCTTATGCCCGAAAGCCTCAGTGGCGTAATACCTTATTTTTCTACACCCCGTCCTGTCGGATTTGATGCAGGGAATACCTACCACTGTACGCCAAAACACGTGGTTCGCCTTCAGATTTCTTCTGGGGCCGCCTGAACTCGGTTGTATATCAACTGGATAAACTGAAGGATCTGACAGCACGGATCATCGTAGCTTCAGCACACATCGTCAGCACACAGGGTATGTTTGAAAGTGTCCGGTAATCGTTCGTTCGTTGGTGGGTTTAGTACAATGATCTTTTCGGCTGCAACTTCGAACAATTCCTATAAAACTACCTGGTCGTCTCCTTGCTAACGTTTAAGTGTGATGTATTGTAATCCTGCTTTACATCAAATAAATGTTTTGCTACTTATTATTGGCACCTTTTTTTCCACTCGACGTCACAACTTTCATAACTATTTTTGCGATTTCGAAGGCAATGTTTCATCTTCTTGATGCCTATTCAGTTTGTTGGTCAAATTCGGAAACACCCTGTATAAACACTTTGAACATATGCGATAGTCGTAATTTTGAGACTACCTCCTTCACAAAAGAGTAAGCCAATTATAATCGTAGGGTCTATATGGATAATTCTTTGTGCATCTGAAGAGAAAAATCCGATAGGATTCAGATTTTAACGTCATACCAAAGGGTTTGTTGTAATATTTTATGCTGTCGTTGAGGTCGTAGTTTATCAGACTGCTCTTTGGACTCAGTCCTGATAATAGAGCGTCTTTTTAACTTTATTATTAAACGTTACTTTCTTCGTACTTACACCACATAAAATTCAATAGTAAAATCATACGGATTTTAACAGCAGCATATATTTTTAGAATTCCTGATACAGTGTTAAGCGTAACTACACATTTTTCTACTTTTTCAGTCTTTTCTCAGTTCATTATACAAATGTTCCGTTTTCTTAGCATGGTGATCTACATAACTTTTTTTTTCGGTTTCTTGTTAAAAAATATTTTCTTCACAATTATGCTACATAATATTCAACAGCCAAATCGGGAAAAAATTTGAAGAGTACTTCTTTAAAATTCCCGACAGAACGTTAACTTTGCCATACACTTTTTTTTCATATATTTACATATTGTTTATTTAAAAATAATACATGGAGGTAATATTTGATAAGAACATCTTTTTAACTGAAAATGCGTTCGTGCACAAGAATCACTTGAACCAAAAACAAAACTGAGTAAAGAGACTATTAGCACATCTGGTGCTAAAAAAATCTCAACTGAGAAAATATTGCTTTAAGATGATAAAATTATACTCCAAAAGGTTTTGAAAGTTTCCAAAGTTGTCTTATTCTGTACTACGTTCGAAAAAAAGACCACTTTAAGCTCAAGCAATATAAATGAAGTTTGCATAATATGATTAAATGTCGAAAGCCTATGTATTAATTTAAGTTTTCATACCCAAAATTAATCATGATTCTTTCAGCTTGTTTGCTGTATCAATTGACTTAAATTAGGTATTGTAAGATTATTTGAAAATGGGAAATAAAAATTAAAGCTGCTTGTGAACATGTATAATGGTTTTTCATAAATAAATCACAGAAGTATTCTTTCTTTATTTTTCTTTCATGTAACTAACTATAAAGAAGCAGAAAAAGAAAGAAAATCTCCTTCAGAAAAAATACAGAAATAAAAGGATTACGTCCTCTTTCATCCACCTAATTACTTGTTCTCTTATCCTTCAAGATATTTTCAAGATTTAATTCTCCTATAAATATTTTTCTTCTGAAGCAATTTGAGGCTTGAGTACACCATTTATAGAGAAAACAGAATAATTCATTTAATTCTTTCCCTTGTTGTGAGATAATATCCTTCAGGCTAAAAATTGATATAAATTTGGTAGAGCCTCAGAAATTAAGTAGAGAAAAAAAAACCTTATCTGCTTCTCCTTGCAAATCTTTTTCTCCAACAGTCTACTTCATAATCGTAAGAGCCTGCCTTGGTATTTGCTTTTGAATCTGTATAATTTTCAAGGGTTTAAAAAATGTATAAAATAATATACATCAAAATAAAATGAGCTACTCATAAATTTACCTGTGTCATACTACACAATTCGCGGATACATTTATCTTTAATAAGACCTAGAATCTTAGTTGGCATTGTGGAATGTATGGTATCTCAACGCCGCAAATTTTATTGAGTTTTATTGCCTGTATTTTCAAGGCAGTTAATACAGAGGCTATACGCATATTTTTAGAGAATTTTCATCGTTTTTTTTCAGAAATGTTTTAGCAAATATTCTTGTGTCCTAAATGTTTTGTTTGATAACCCTTATTCTTCACTATCTTGCTACACTGAAATTTCTAACACAATAAAGCCTTTTGTAGTACAGAAGAGGTATTTTATCCCATTCTTCTTGAATAACGTTCCAAAGTCTAAGCAGGGTTGTAGGTTGACACTTAGACAATTCGCTTTTTAAAAGTTCAGAAACGAAAATATGATACATCAGGAGAATTTCTAGACATAAGTGTGAAAGGCTGTGACCTTGATAACCTTTTTTTGTTGCAGTTTTTCCAGGAATTTAACAGTGTATTTGACCTGTGGTTTCCTGCTTTGTCTTGATGCAGTCTAGTGATTGATAGTACTGTGGGTAAAGAGAAGTTATTTCATATGAGAAAATTGGGTTTAAAATATGTTCCTGATAACATGCGGAGTTGATCTTATCACTTTCTTCATTCTCTTTATTTCTAATATACCGTTATATGAAAAACCAGCAAGAAACATAAATCCCTTTGGAAAACGTCTTTTAGATTGAGCCAGGTTTTATGATTTTTTTTTCCTTCTCATTGATGATAATAAATAAATATCTCTTTATTGCAGTGATTGAAAAACATCTAAGATTCATTTATTGTGACAAAATTGTTTCATTTTTGTTCGGATAAATGTTTCTCGAAAAAAGAATTTTGCAACGCGTTCTGCGGCGATATGTCGTGGAGAAAGACACTGCACAAAACGTTTTTTCGCCTTTTAAAGATTCAAATAAGCAGTAATAATTTCGTTTGCATATGGCACTGAGTATTTTAATGATTTTGTTACTGCCCTTTGACATAACAGATTTTCTTTTATAATTCAATATGTTACCTTTGCAGTATTTCAAACATTATATTTTTTCCTTGGATGTATTTGGAACAATTCTTCCACTTGAAGACAAAATTTGATGTTTCATTTTACCTTTCGTATTGACAATGTTACCTATCGTAGTTTTAGATGTTGAAAAACAACACTGGTTTTAATAACAAGATACGAAAAATTTTCTTCCGAAAGTGCAGAAACATAGCCTTCCATCCATTGCTCCTTTAAAAACCGCCATTTTGCGTGGAAACAAAAAACTTTCATGTAGCAAACGATAATTTATACTACGATAAAAAAATAAAGCTGCGGGTAACAAATTTCCAAGCAGACGATTTGTTTATAGCAAGGCAAAATCGTCTAAAAATGTGCGAAAAAATGTACATGAAATCCGCAATATATTTCAATGTTGTATCTATAATTAACGTAATTCATTCCAGAATTGTATTGCTTTGAACGAAATACTGGTATCCGTTAGGTTATTATGGAAATAATTTTAATCCCTTTTTATAATCATGACTCCAAGCCGCGAAATGATCAATCATCCAATCGTAAAACAATTAACAGAAAATGTTATAAACGCCATCAGCGTTTGAAAATATTAGAAATTTTTTAATTTATTATCAATAAACAATATTTATATCGCTACATGTATACAAAGTCAAATAATTTTCATTTCAGTTTAGTCTGAGTCTCTTTTTTTCAATAAAAACCTCCTAAATCGCAGTTTTTCTTCATCTTGTATACTTGCTTTTGGTTTTGCGAGAGGTCCAAAGTTTGAGAACCTAAAATGGTTCGCTTCTCACTTTTGCTTCACCATGATCCCGAAACATCGCCCAGTATTACCATTAAATATTTCCTGAGAGTCCACTCACTCTCAAAGACAAATTGATTGGAATATCACTGCTTGACTGTAACATTAACACGTTTCCGTTCTTTCGATAGGTCCCCATTTGTTGTCGTGATGTTACATGAACACTTTACATTCTCTTCCTCACCAGAAGAAATTTTCATCTACATATTCTCATATTCTTATTATTGTGTAAGGAAAACTTGTAACTCCTAGGCGGTAATATGATTTTTAAGAAGTTTCTCAGTTCTTCGACCTTTTTTATGCGCAGGCACATATTATGCGTTTACACGCCACCTGGAGAGGGGAAACAAAATAAACTGAATTTCTAATTTAATGTGTTAATAATGTGTAAGGATTTAGCGTACGGCTTGTAATGCGAGACCAAGTTCTTTATGAGAGACAATTCTCGGCTCATACGTTTGTTTGCTACATGGAGGGAGAGTTTTTGGTCCATGCGTGCTTTTGTTATACCTGTATATGAGACACTTTTTGGTCCTTGCTTGCCTTTAGTTATATGAGGGATAGTTTCGGTAAATGCGTGTATTTGTTGTATGAAAAACCATTGCACATACAAACCCAAAATCAAAATTTTCAGGACAAAAACAAATAAGTATAAATAATTCTATCCCTTACTGAATGGAATCAAAAAGCTTCAGTCTATAGCTAAACGTGGGTTTAGAAAACTAAATTTATTAAATGGTAAATTCTTTCTCTCCATTTTTGTTACATTATCAATGAAATGGTTTAACAGACCAGTTGGACTGGTTTCGATTCAAGAAAGGAAATTTAAAAGTACTTATCACTGCTCCTTTCGATCATTTTGCGGCGACATTTTCAATTTCTCATTAATTCCTGTATAAAAAGTTATTAATTTATTCTAAGGAAAGAAATAAACAGACAGGAGCAAACCTCCTTTTCCATATGCATTAGGTTATAAGAAAATTAAAATATTACGCAAGTATTATTTTCAACATCTACAGAAATTTTATTTTCGATAAATATTTAAATATTTAAAAATATATTTGACATCTAGAATGACTTTTATTTATTTACGTTTTATTTTATTTACTTTTTATTTAATTTTTAAGTGAAGTTATTTTTTTTAAATGAAAACACTTTTATTTATTTATTTATTTATTCAAAATGATTTATTTATTTTTTAAATGAGAGTATAGACAAAAATGATGCTATTCTTCACATACTGACCACTTTTTTTTTTATTCCAGTTTCCTCACTTACTTGGGAAATATATCGAGAATTTATGTTTATTATAGCAGAGGTTAAGTAACTTCTTAAAGTTGTTGTTTTTCTTTTCAGAATCGAAAGATCATTTGTAAATTTGCAGTTTTACGAATCTATTCATTTCTTTTTACTTCAATAACACATAGAATTCCACGGGGTTTATAAAAAGTCAATAAGATTGTTTTCAAATTATATCTAAATTTTCTCTGCTTTACATATTAATGTCTGGCGCGGTGGCTAGCACATCTTGCAGCAGCACCACAGGCCAGGGGTTCGATCCCCGGGCTGGGCAAGGTCGACTCAAACTTTCATCCCTTGATTTCCATCCTTTGGGTCGATAAAATGAGTACCAAGTTCTCTTGGGAACTAAACACTGGGGGTCCTGCGACAAGCTGATCTTTTTTTCAGGGCATATGCTTACGCAACCCCGGGCCCACGGTCAAGAAAGCAGATTTCGGGGCACTGCAGACATTGGCCCGTTAGGGCTGTTATGCCACTGAGTTTGTTTTTTTTACATATTAATGACAAGACCTTTGGTCGAATTGACTAAAATAATAATCCAAAATGAGTAGTTTATTTTTAATTAAAATATGAAGTTTCTATTCAAACTGCAGCTTATTTTGCAATGATTACGGTTCTTTCTGCACCTAAGTTATCAAGAGAATAAATGCTTGCTGTTTTGATTGGATTATATTTTTTGACATATAACTATTTAGACTAAAAAGACGATAAATTATATAAAATAAATGATACTTTGCAGCTTATTATATCTAACACTTTAGATTTATTTCGCCGAAATAAAGGAAATCATTACAAATAATATTGCATTGCTTTCGTTTTATAAGTTATCCCAGTTGTGACTGAAAGACTAAAGCTGCGAAACGCAATTCTTCGCCTTAGCTTTGTAAGTTAATTACTTGGATATTTCATGATTTTCCTCGTGAGAAGCATAAGCGTAAGCCAATTTTCACTACAATATGCTTCGAAAGGCACCGCTCTCGAAACAGAGAATACATCTAGCTTTGCGTAAGTTAAATGAAGAGACCCCAATTTTAAACACTCAGCCATTAGTGAGTGAATGTTAAGAAGGTTTAATTTGTATATGTGTAACGAGCTTTGCGAAAGTGAAATTGGAACTTTGTGTTAAATTAATGATAGAGATAAGAAACATAATTACAAATTGAATAAGGCGATACTTCGGTTTAATTTAGAATATCATATACTTTACTAGAGCTAACTTTTGTATTAAATGTGTCTAATGCAGTGTAAAAATGACGTATTTTAAAATCCTACGATAAATATACAATTTTATTATGATAGAAACTTAATTGTCACGTTCTAATATCTTTAATCTGCTAATTAATACTAGAAGTCTATGCCTCTTTAATCTGCTAAATAATACTAGCAGATTAAAGAGACACATACCAGATATGAAGCTAAATCATCGGCAATTTATGCATTTTGCCGATGGTTTAGCTCTGCATCTTGTATAGAAATTATGCTTACGCTATTATACGCAATTTTTATACGCTTGAAATATAAACAAATCAAAGTGAGAATGACGAAGGAAACAAATCAGTTACAAAGCGCTGGGTCACTAATGTCCTTTATGATTATTACCCTAGTAATGTATCAAAAAGTGAGTAAAATAGGTGCCAAAATACGTAAAGATGACTTTTTTGCCACAGATGATCAGTTCCTTCTGTGAATCAAATGAAGAAACATCGAGAAAAAGATACAGAATTCTGAAGCAGAGATATAAATGTCATGAAATGGCCTGGAATTATCTCTAAGATTTTATTTGAAATATGTGAAATATCTGTAAATTTTGCGATCATTATCGTGTTCTAGGGTTTTATTCTGTGTGAACAGGATTAACAGAAATATAAGATGGCTCTTACCAGTGAAATTATCCTATTATATTTTGGCAATCATATTTATTATGCTTAAAGAAGCAGTGTTTTGCTTTCGTCTCCTCAAAGCACGTTTTTGTTTTAATTTCATGTTTATGTCTTTGCCATAATCGTGTTTGGATTACAGAGCTGGCTTTCGACGAACGATTACTCAAATGGGGTGGTAACCGAATCAAGAATGAATGAACGTTTGTGTTTATGAAGATCATTTTGAAACTTTCATCGACAATATGTACTCGAAGTATATTAAGTCAGCTTTCTTACTGGCAAACATTTCTTAATGAATTCCATCTTGTATCAAGACGTGTTTTGTTATGTTATAAAGGCGTAAAATTGCTATATAACAAGAACTAGATTTATCGATATGATAGATGGAAAATTGGAAAAGGCTTAAAACAAGTCCACTAATAAACAAAGACTATTTCTTGGAATTATCCTCGTATTTTAGTTGGGTTGGCAAACACGATTATGGAAAAGGCATAAAGATGAAATTAAAGCAAACAATTGCCTTTAGAAGAAGAAAGCAAAATTGTAGGTGACAAATACTTTTCTAAGCACAATAAATATAGGTGAAAACATATAATATTATGAAAACCAGAGATGGCACTAATATATATCAAGTAGTATTTTAAATGCATATGTTAACGCTTCATAGGAAAAGTTTTTATATACTTCTAAATATTAAAACTTCTAAATATTAGAACTGAACTTATTAGCAGCTACATTATTCTTTACACTGCCTTTATATGAAGGAGAGCAGATATTGCCAAAGATGCAATATGAGGTCAAAACAGGGAAATATTCCTTAAATAAATATCGCTAAAAGCACAAAAATACTAAGCAATCATATATTATGTCATGCAAGAGTTTAGTAATATAAAAAGCAACAATCAAGATTGGGAAAAATTGTATGAAAGAATAAGCAAGCGCAAATGAAAAATCGAACTATTACAGTTTCAGAATGCAACAAGAACCACTAATCATCTGTTTGATAGTAGTTTTATTATATCGCGAATTTGATTTTCGGCGACATTTTCCATCACATTTCTAATCGTTTGATTGATTTCAAATGTCCAATTATTTTTTTTTTTAAATCACTGTTAAAATTGAATTTTTTTAAACTTTTATAATAGAGTGATTGATGTTCAATATTATCATCTACATAAGCAATTCTTATGCTGATAGAAGATTTTACTTCAGTTAAGGGGACCTGGCATCTTTTGGAGGATATTTTTTATTTAAGAACATTAATCTATTTTTATGAATATTATTAAATGTTCTTGTTAGCCAAAATGATTTAGAGCTAAAAAACGTTTTGCTGGAATATTTTTTAATTAAAATTTGTTGATAAAAAATTTTAGCAATTAAAATATCTTTCTTCTTCTACAATTTTCGATATTTTTACAAGAAATTTTTTATTGTAGCTATTAAAATGTTCTTCAATACTTTTAGATCGATTATGCAATTAATAAAAAATAAAAATAGAAAGCACTTTATATGCAAAATAAATTAAAATAAAATAAAAATATAATTTAAATTATATTTTCATTCTCAATAGTTTTTCAGTATTTTGCGAAACCCATTCTTGTTTCTATTAAGTATATAATAATTGACAAAAAATAAAAATATTACATAATTTAGTCTATGTATGGGTAAGTTTAGAACTTTGGTAAAAGAATACATCGAAAAAACTAAAACTGAAAAAATGAAGTTTAAAGAATGCAAACTTTAAAATGACTGAACTTATTATTATTCAATTTGTGAATATAATAAATAATGAATAACAAGCTTTTATTTGAAACCTTATCTGACCGGAAGTACTGCAAGAAATACTAAAGCTGCAATAAAAGGACGTATTACAGTAAAATGTACGCGGAAGTCTTCTTCACTTATTTTTGTTTTGTAAAAGACGTTCAAAACAATTTTGTTGCTTAAATTAATCACGAATTTTTTCTAAAACATTTATCATCATTATCAATAATATTAATTTGTTGCTTAATTTTTATTTTCAAAAAGTATAATCTGAAAAAAAGTATAATCTGAAATTTAAACGGACATAAAAACTTTTTGCTTGAAACCGCATACGCGATTTTTTCTCTTTCAGATGTTTGTTCTCGTATATACACTGCCGTTTTAATTAACTTAAGAGTTGTTTAATTAATTAAAGAGTTTAATATTTGTTTCAGCACGATTATCAATATCGATACTGTCAGAAACTTGATCACATTCATTACGCCACTTCTTCATGTCTGTCTGAAATAATTTCCGCTTCTGAAGAGACATAACATAATTGTTATGTCTCTTCAGAATATATTCATATGAAGGCTTGCTGAGTAAAATAAAGGACTGCAAGTTCAAAAGGGAAACTGAAAATGGGAAGGGAAATGAATGTGATCAAGTTTTTGACAGTATCGATATTGATAATCGTGCTGGAACAAATATTAAACTCTTTAATTAATTAAACAACTCTTAAGTTAATTAAAACGGCAGTGTATATACGAGAAGAAACATCTGAAAGAGAAAAAATCGCGTAAGCGGTTTCAAGCAAAAAGTTAAAATAAATCAATAAAAAATATCTTAAAATAAATCAGATGACACATATAAAGATAGACTGCAGCTAGTTTCAATAACATCTAATTATATTCCTCTTCTTTTGCATTGATTTTTAACAAATAACTGAAAATTTAAGATTTAAAAGAAATAAACACTGAAGTGGGTACGACATTTAGAGGGTTGTCAAAAATTTTAGCTCCTTTTTGTGCCATTTATTATCGGCAGAGCGTTTCAAATTTTCTTCTTTATAGCGAATGTATTATTAATAAAGTATACTGTTACCGAAAAATTGGTAATTTTATCGATGTTTGGGTATTAAATCCATTATATGTAACAAGCCATTTAGATACTGAAAGACAATATATTGAAAGGACGTCATTTATGCTGGATTGAAAAGTAAAATTTTATTTAATATCATGGTGTATATACACAGATAAAAGTTGTAATCTGAAAGCTGAATTACGATCTGAAGCGTTGAAGAGTTTACCAATAAAAATTTAAAAAATAATATAAAAAAATATACCGAAAAGTAAATTATCATAAAATTAAAAAATCTGATGTGTACACCACATGACATCCTTGTACGGAATATTAAATTATACGCATTTTTTCTTGCATTTCATTTAAACTTATTGGATTGAATTAAATCTACTTCGCCGACAGCGCATAAATCACAATAGAATAAATGCATTCTTTAAAATTCACTCTAGTATTTGTTTACCATAGCGACACTCTGGGGCTAGATTCACTTAACAGTATTAACAATTATATAATAGTTAACTTATATAATAATTTTATAACGGAAACTAAGTAAACTGTTATATAATCCAATAATTATATACCAGTTAACTTATACATTTCGTTCATATTATAATTCATAATGCACAAAATTTATATCATTTAAAGAATAGAATTATCTAATCGTTGCCACATATTCTATTCAAATACTATAATAAAGCTAGAAAGATGTATAAAAGAAATTAAGCAAATAAAACAAAAAAGAAACAGTTTTTGACAGACGATTGTGTATTTCTCATTCAATTAATTCAGTTCTCACTTCGCGAGAAGGCAAAAATACATAAAAACTCAAAATATCTATACTAAGTTTCTCTAGATTGGCAACAAATCCACTAGTCTGCTGTTTCAAATGTAAACAATCAATGGCCGCCATAAAAAAAAGGCTTAGCGGCACTTAAAAAACTTTAAAATTGTTTATAATTCTCAAAATATTGCATACAGATTTATTAAAGGCATAAAAACCTTAACCGGAAGATAAAAACAACATAATTCAATCATTTTTAAAGCAAAAAATGTACAATTTACAAACATATAAGAGTAAAGAAACTGAGATCACTGAGCCGGGTAACAGAGTGGATACATATATAAATATATTTATATACGTTTGGTGCGGCCGATTGCAACGAAAATACGAGGTGTACATCTGCATGTTATAGCAGTCCTATATACAAAATTTCAACGTTCTGAGGCTACTCGTTTTTGAGTTATGCGAGATACGTACGTTCGTACAGACGCCACAAAAAATTCTCTTCCAAATTCATTTTAAAGCAGTTTTATAATTTTTTTGGAGGAAACGAGTCTTTTATTCTGTCTTTACGTACAGATATCACGCAAAAACATCGTTAAATTGCATTTGATAGCGGTCAAAATGGATATTTTCGTTAAAATATGCTGCCAGAAACTTTTCGCGATTACAATACTTCCTTTTTACTTCGTACAAGGAAGTAAAAAGTATGTTGTTCCTTTTATGTAATAGTATTGTTTTAAATTTTACCAGTACGTAGCAAATGGAGTTATAAACATCTTTTGCTTATAACAACAAAACTGTTAAAACTGACTGTTGGATATATTATAAATTTAAAATATTTTAATTTAGTCTATGTAAATTAAAATATTTTTATATTAAAATTTTTTTACTCAGTCTATATAAATTGAATTCGATATTAAAATAAAGAAATAGAAAAATAAAGACTAAAATTATAAATATAATTGAAAAATAAAGACTAAAATTTAAAACTCCTTAATTTGTAATCTCCAGTTTAACTTAATTAAAAAGATAATACTCCAAGAATCATTTGTGAGTGCTCTGAATGATTAATTTAAGATCTGTTTCTAAGCACAGTGTCAAAATACTTACAAAGACATTTGGATGATAAATTGATTTTCAAGATTTTTGCCGTTCTTCTTATAACGATTTTCTAGGTATGTATGTATCTATGAAATGTATTTTACTGAAATGGGTTTTTACATGATAACAAAAAAATAATGTATTTTTTTTAAAGTGTAAAAAGTTGCGATTTGATCGCAGTTTAATACCTGAAATAGTTTATTAAAGTTACGAAAAAAAGGCTAAATTTGGAATAATATCATATAGATTTTAAAAGCAAGTGAACAGGTGAGGTCGGATCTGGTGACTCCGTTGGCTTACATAGATTGATCATGTCCGGATTCCGCAGCTATCTAGAGCAACACTCCTTAGTGCCCTACAAGGGCTGTATTGCGTGTTTATTGAATTTACATTCTGCATAGCCATATGGGGACTTACTGTTGTTGATAATGTACAAGGTAATTGACATTAGTACTTAATAAATTCAAATGAAACAAATAATACGCACAATATTAAATACACTAAAAACAAAATAAACACGTAATACAGAGTATACGAAACAATATTAATTATAATGCACATTATACAAATCACAATACAAATTACTCAAATTATTTCATAACAAAACTACCTTAAACATAGAATACAAAAGTCAGACATAAGACATTCCTTCTTCAGGAATAAAATATACATCGTTATCTTAACGTATGGTAACTTACTTTAGAGATTTCATTATGGCACGATAATTCTAAATGATTCATTACATTCCTTAAGCTTAAGCGTTTATGTTAATTTCCCTGTATTCTGCCTGTGTAGCAGTTTAAGTATACTAAATCAATATCTTATATATTTGTTTTATTATTTCTAAACCACTAAAAGTTTGAAAACACGTCATTTTCAATCATACAAAACCACAGAGGTAGCAATTAAGACAGAACAAAATGTTAAATACAACAAAGAGATTGTCATGTGATCTCAGACTTCCCAGTAATGTCTAAACAGGGAACTTTAGTTAGAACAGGACAAAGAAGATGATCAGCAACCATGCACCCAGAACTGCAGATAAAATGCTCTGTGCTTTAGAAAATTCAAATATTGCTCAAGAAGTCATCCAAGCAATTATATACAACCTCCAGTCGGAACGCATCTACTGCAGTCAGTACCTTCAAGTTAATCTCAAAAATCACTAAACACACTGCTCCAGATTTTATGTTCAATGAGGATTTAAAAAATCATAAATAAAATGACTTTGAATCTTGTTGTTTTGGCCTCGTCAGCTGATCTAAATGATGTTTTACAGGAAATTATTTAGTTTATTTAGTTCTTTTAGTGCTTTTTTTTTCCATACTGCCCGCCGCCTCCTGATAAAATATCCGAATGAAGATGAAATCTCCTGTAGAATAATTCTCTTTTGGGGAACAACTAAATATTTGAGTAATAATCGACATTCTTTAACTTTTAGATATCGACCTGATTTACCTTGATTGGCTATGGCGTGTGAGGCAGTGAAAGAATTCGAAAGGGCAATAGTACTTGAGAAATACGAGGTGTGACACAGAAAAAACGAGACTGGTCCAATAAATCATTGTACTTACAGAATTAGTTCTCCGTGACATTATCACCTTCAGCATTCACACACTTCTGCATTCGGTGCTGTCATTGCTGGTAACAGTTCTGGAACAAGGCTTTTGGAAGGCCTTTCAGGAGATTCTCCGTTTTTTACCTGAATCTCTTCAACTGAGGTAAAATGGGTTCCCTTTAAGCAAGATTTAACTTTAGGAAATCCAAAAAAGTCGCTTGGAGCCAAATCAGGTGAATAAGAAGGATGCCAAATCACAGTAATGTTTTTGCTGGTCAGAACCTGCTTGACGGATGGGGCCGTGCGAGCGGGTGCATTGTCCTGGTGCAACAGCCTTTCATCACTCCACAACTGTGGCCTGTTTTTTGTAATTTTTTCACGAAGTCTTTTTAGTACTTCAATGCAGAAGTGTTGATTAACAGTCGGAAGACTGGGAACCCAATTTATCATTACAATTTAAAAGGCTGCATCATGTTTCAAATCGTTGCCACCAAATACTGTCACCCTGTGTTATATTTGAAGAAATTAAATAATAAAGAATCTGCATGAATGTAGGTATGTTTCTCACATTGTGATAAAACAGCGGGAACTAGAGCAATCCAATTTTGAATGACGTAATCCTACTGCGAATATGGTCATCTGAAAGACCAAATTTGAAATTGGGAATTTTTTTTTATTATCTATTTCATACTTTATAAAACTTTAACGAATTTTGATTAAAAACTCAACGATTTGAAAGCGAGCAATGGCAACACTCTACGGGAAAAAAAGCATTTTATCTCTAGCTCGCGGAACTGTGTATCGGAAATTCTAAAGATATGCGCATTTTAAAATTATTTTACGACACTGCTGTTGAACTGAATTTTATGTTTTAAGTGCAAAGAGCGTGAAATTTAATAAATAAAGGTAACACACAAAAGTTTTAAAAAAAGACCCTTCGGACGTAATTTAAAATCTGAAACTTTTCAGATTTATTTATTTATTTTGTTTTTATATTAATCTATTTTCATAAAACTCCATTCATTAAGATGATGTTTACATTATTAAAGAAAGTAAGAAAGTAAAATATTTTAAAATTATAAACTAATATATACAAGGAAACAAAATATCTCATGACTGGATAAAGTCGCTCATGCCATAGTCTCTTAAGAACCCACTGGTGCAAATTTCTGTTTTGCCATGACAATCAATATGTGTAGTGAAAACAAAAACATCTTCTTGAGACATTTAAAAATTCAGAGATTCTATATAAGGTACGTAATGCACTATGTTAGTATCACCTTTTATTAATCAAAGGAATACAGTGGGCCCTCGAGATACGAGCACCTCTATATACGAGAAATTCGAGATATGAGGAAAGTATGAGCGAAACATTTGTCTCTAAGTACGAGCACTGACTCGAGTAATGAGCAGTGAGCCAGGTTGTTAGTATGCGTGGCGCCATTTCCCGAACAGGCTTGACTCAAGGAACCTCTTCGTCAGATCACTCGGTGTTCCTTGATCTATGTGTTTGTGCGTTGGTGAGTCAATTGTTTATTATATTTAACGTGAAAATAATAATTTCACGATGCCTCCAAGAAGGCTGTTGCCTCAGATAGTGCTGCAAAGAAAAATAAGGAAGACATAGCCGTTGAAATTAAGAAAGAAATCATAGATAAACAAGTGTGATGTAAGAGTGACGGAATTGGCGAAGACTTGCCGCTTTTCGACATCGACGATTTGCACTATTCTGAAGAAGCAGGAAGAAATTAAGAAACTTAATACAGCCAAAGGAGTTACCGTTACTTCCAAGCACCTTCCAAAACTTCCAGAAGATGTTGAGAAGCTGTTGTTGGTATGGATTAACGAGAAGCAATTAAAAGGTCAATGTCGGAAACTATCATAAAGGTAAACTACGGCTATATTTTTTACCAGTGTTATTTATTAGAAAAATTGATTTTTATATTGATATGTTTGAGGATACGGAATGGATTAACCGGATTTCCATTATTTTCAATGGGGAAGTTTGTTTCCAGATACCAGAAATTCGATATACGATCTGAATGCTGGAACGAATTAAACTCGTATCTCGAGGTTCCACTGTACTACAAATATTCGTAAAAGTACTATTTGATCTATTATAATTTAAATGTAGTTCCTAAACTATTAATTAGAAGGTAATCTGAAGAACTTACGAAACTCGCATGGTATTTACTAGATGACATAGAAGACGAATTAGAAATTTGATGAGTCTTGCTGGATCGCGTGAATAGCAAATGGCTAAATAACGCAAAGCAGAAGGACATAGTATGAAGTAAAAGTGCAAAAAAGGACAAACTCCACTTAAATCTTTTTTTTAACAAAAATGTTAAGATTGCATGCTAAAGAAGGAGAATAAAAGATACGAAAGACATCTGTCAGCCCAAACATATGAAGATCGTATAGCTTCCTTAAACATTCTTTAAAAGGTTAGTTCACAAATAATTAAATCCATTACTGAATTTTTATCTTTTATTATAGAGTGATGTCACAATCAATTCAGAATTCGCGCTCTAGAATTAATATTCTTTCAGCTACACTTCAATTAACTTTCAAATCTTGAACAACCCGGGTGTTTAATCAAATTTTCGGAAGTGTATACCTTACACACCTATCCCCACAGAGTTGCAGAAATTAATTTATGAAAGCCCCAATCATCTGTTCTCACCGTGAGGAAAATTTACACGCTGGAGGGTGCAGTTTTGCTAGTTCATTTAATTATCTCAGTTCTGCCGACGAGCACAGCTTAATGACGTCATCGTGGGAATCAACTCGGAAGACGATATCGGTTGCTATAGAAACGACAGTTCGAATCTTTTTGTCAATTTTGACCTCGAAAAGCGGAAAGATTCCACTACAGCTTTATGATGAAGTTTTATTTCGTCGTTCTTAATTGTTCGTGATGTGGGGTTTCGTATGACATCATTTAAAAGCGCTTATGATCTCAAAGCGTCCTTTATATAACGCGCATTAAGTTTCCAACTTTGACTGGCAGCATAAATTGATACATTTTAACAAAAACAATTTCTCTGGAAAATTACAAATACTTTGAAGGTAAAGTTCTTCTCGTGTCAAGATTCAGCTATTATATTATAATATCAGGTATACTGCAGCAAAAATGCATGAGTGACAAAGCTTGTCATCAGAGTCCAGGCGTTGTTTAGCTGAGTGGAATACAGCTGAATGATAACACAGAAGGATTTTGCTTTTAATTGCACATCTTTATTCGATTCAAATGGCCGATAATTTTTCTTTTAAATGAAATTCTCCTAATTACATATCAAATAGTATTTTAATCTAAATGCGATGAAATCAAGGTTTTTGACGTCATAACTATTCTAACAAAGGGAAGAAAGACGAGAAGCGCAGCGGCACAGATCTGAACAGCAGAGGGAGAGAGGAGCTTTTGAAGCAAAATGGCGCGAATTCGTTATTTATAGAAACAGTTACGTAATAGGCTGGAATGTTCTCGAAAGCACTGGTCTAGGGGTGTTCGATGTTATGCAAATTGTATTTCTTTCTTTGTACCGAGGAGCGGCGCAGACGCAAATTTGTTAGGTTTTTAAAGCTCGCGTTTAGAGCTTTGAGGTTGCTGTGAATTATTGGAGTTTCAACTAAGCAGATGTTCTTCTGAGTTTGTGTTGGTAAGCCGCCACTGAAGTCGGAGTTTGTGTGGTCTTCGCCGTTCCTCAACTAACTTACTGTTTGAAAGTCAATAAAGAAGTTTCGGTCAACGTTATGACTCTGAGGTTTTTTGGGTTCTATACTGAAGTAATATCAAGTCAATTTGCAGTCCACTATTTTTAACAACGGATCGTATATGTTTTTCGGTCCGTCAGCTACGGAGTCGCAGTAAATTTGGTGAGTCAGTGTGTTTTTTTATCTTTCTTATTAGATAATGGAATTTACAACGCTTAAGACTAAAAAGCGTGTAGCTAAAGCTAAGTTAAGTAAACTGAAAGAGAAAATTACAGTGACTTACGATTCTGCTGATGTTGATCAGTTAGAACTTTTTAAATCTAGATTAAATAATTTAATGACCGAACTTTCGGATATTTTTACTAACATATTTGTAGTGTGTGAAGAAAAAGATATTGATGTATTTATAGAAGAACAACAGGTCATACAAGATACTGTTGATGAGTTAATTTTAATGCTAACCAGAGTTAAGAATGTTAAAGACATTAGTGTGGAAACTAAATCTTGTGAAATAGCGAGTATACGCTTACCTAAGCTAACTCTTCCTGTATTTAGTGGCAGTACTGAAGAATGGTTATCATTTTCTGATTTATTTAAAACGGCGATAGTGGATAATGACCGTTTATCAGGTGCACAAAAGCTACAATATTTAAAGGGTTCTTTAAAGGGAGATGCTTTACGGATTGTTCAAGCTTTAACTATTTGTGGCAGGAATTTCGAAATAGCGTGGCATTTATTGTATCAAAGATTTTCACATAAGAGAGAATTACTTTCATCGTTATTAAAGAAAATCTTGTATTTATCAAATTTGCAAGCTGAAATTCCTAGTCAGATATTAGCATTAGTAGACACTGTAAGAGAGTGTGTATGTTCGTTTGAAAATCTAGGATTCAAAGTGGAGCAATTCGCGGATACTATTTTAATGTTAATAGTACAGTTTAAATTGGATTCTTCGACGAGAGGATGGTGGGAAAGAACATTAAAGAGTGAGGAAATACCAACACTTAATAATCTGCTAGAGTTCTTGAAATCTCATGCCAGAAACTTGCAAGCAGGTAAACCGCAAGGTGTTAAAAAACAAGCTACAAAATACAAATTAACTTCATTGGCTTCAGAGATTCGCGCGCAGTGTACGTATTGTAAAGCCGGTCATTCAGTTTTTAAATGTAATAAGTTTTTAAATTTGAATGTTCAGGAACGCGTTAATTTTGTCAAGAGAAATAATGTTTGTTTTAATTGTTTGGTTTTAAATCATAAAGCTTTCGAGTGTAGAAGTACACATGAATGTAAAAAGTGCTTTAAAAATCATCACACACTACTGCATTTCGAAAGAGTTCAAAATGAACCAAAGGCACGTAAAGGAGTTACGAACAGTTCGAATGAATTATCAGTGACGGCTAAGCCATTTTTCCTTGGGCCAGAACCTCGCGCTCAATCGGCTGGTTCAGGGGAGAATATCGCAAGTTCTAGTCCAGTAATTAAATCTTGTGTTTCAGACTTTAATTTTCAGAGTGAAGTTTTATTATGTACGGCTGTTATTAAAGTGTTAGATTCATCGTGTGAATACCAATTGTGTAGAGCCCTCCTTGACCCTGGCAGTCAAGCAAGCCTGATTTCAGAAGATTGTGTACAAAGGCTAGGGTTAGCAAGAAGAAATGCCAAAGTTTTTATTTCATGTTTAGGGTCTTTAGATACGAAAACTAATGGAATTACGGAAATAAACTTCGTTCCGCATTTTCCGGCGAAAGTGGCATTTAAAACACCAGTATTTATCATCAATAGAATTATTGGAACTTTGCCACATTTTACATTGGATAAGAAGTACGTTGAGGAATATAATGATTTAATGTTAGCAGATCCAACATTTTACAAAAGTGGGCCTGTTGATATACTTTTAGGCGTAGATATTGCCTTACCTCTTTTAAAGGAAGAAATAATTAAATGCGAAGAAGGTAAACCGGTAGTTTCTCGTACTGAACTAGGATGGATTATTTCAGGTAGTGTGAATAATTCAACAGAAATTAATCCTACTATCTATGTTAATAATATACAAGTGGAAACTGATCAGATGCTGTCTGACTTTTGGAAATTGGATGCTGTACCTACGTTTGACATGCTTACTAAATCGGAGAGAGCATGTGAAGATTATTTCAGATCTACATATACGAGAGAGGAAAGTGGGGTATATACTGTGAAATTACCGTTTCACTCTCCGCCTTCTCAGCTTGGAGATTCCAGACAATTAGGTATGCGTAGATTCCAATCTTTAGAAAATTCACTTCTAAAAAGGCCTCAGATATATGAACAGTATAAGGATTTCATGAGGGAATACCTTGAGCTGAGATATATGGAGGGAGTGCCTGAGGGAGAAATTCTTATTGACTCTACGTATTACATGCCTCATCATGCCGTATTAAAGGAATCAAGTACTACGACTAAACTGAGAGTTGATTTCGATGCTTCAGCTAAAACGACATCAGGTCTTTCATTGAATGATATTTTAATGGTTGGGCCAAGAATTCAGCAAGAGCTGTTTCCAATTCTTCTACGGTTTAGAACTTACAAAATTGCAGTATGTGCAGATATAGAGAAGATGTTCAGACAAATTCGTGTCCACCCAGAAGATACAAATTGGCAACGAATGCTTTGGAGGGATAGTCCTAGTGAGCCCTTGAGTACATTTAGATTAGTGACAGTTACATATGGGACTGCCTGTGCGCCATATTTGTCTACTAGAGTAATGAAACAACTTGCATTAGATGAACAAGTGAGATTTCCTTTAGAATCAAAAATTGCCCTTCGTGACTTTTATGTTGATGATTTGCTTTCAGGGGCACAAAGTGAAGAGGAAGCGAATGTTCTAGTTCAGCAGTTGAATGAAATGATGAAAAGGGGTGGATTTCGCTTAAGGAAGTGGATTTCAAACAATTCAGCTATTTTAGAGAATATTCCCGAGTGCTTACGAGAATCCAGTATTTCTCTTGAAATAAACAGTGACAAGAAAGTAAAAGTATTGGGAATTGATTGGAACAACTCTAGTGATACGTTTCATTTTTCGGTATGCATAAGTGATAAAGAGTTTACTAAGAGGACTATTTTATCAGAAGTAGCCAAAATCTTTGATCCAATGGGATGGTTAGCGCCAACAATAATATACGCGAAAATATTATTACAAGAGTTATGGAACTTACAGCTGGGTTGGGATGAACTCGTTGATAAGAGAATAAGTAGAAAATGGAAGCGTTTCTATCTAGAATTGCCCTTACTTTCAAGCTTACAATTTCCGAGGTATGTCTTGAGTCCGAAGGCAGTAGTTATAGAAATCCATGCTTTCTGCTACGCTTCAGAAAAGGCTTATTGTGCAGTCATCTATCTCCGAACAATCAACCTTGATTCGTCAGTCAAAGTCAGCCTTCTGACATCGAAAACCAGAGTAGCGCCCTTAAAAACCCAGTCTCTTCCGAGACTAGAGTTGTGTGCTGCGTTACTTTTAACCAACCTCTTACATGCAGTATTATCAGGCATAGAACTGCCTATTAACAATATTTACGCATGGACCGACTCGCGGGTTACATTGGCATGGGTCTCGTCCGAACCTCGCCGTTGGCTACCTTTTGTGGCAAATCGAGTTGCAAAAATCCAAGAAGCTGTTCCAGGTATTCAATGGAATTATGTTGCTGGGAAAGAAAATCCTGCAGACTGTGGGACCAGAGGTTTTATTCCATCAGAATTCCTACAATGTAAGTTATGGATGAAGGGACCGCAGTGGTTAAACGAATCCCTAATTCATGTACAGCAAAATTCAAGTGTAGAATTAGAGAGTGAAGTTATGTTGAAGGAATTGAAAAAGAGGTTCAGTTCAAATGTTTCCAAATTTGAAGAGCCTAGTGTGTTTTCAAGATTTTCATCATGGTTAAAGTTATGTCGAGTGTTAGCGTGGTGTTTAAGATTTAGAAATAATTCTAGTAAGTTACCTACAGAGCGTATAAAGGGTTACTTATTTACTGAAGAATTCTGTGAAGTTACTTCTATGATTGTTAGGATTGTGCAAAGAGCCGAATTTCTAGAAGAATTATTCTGTTTAGGCTCTGGTAAACCCTTGAAGACATCACGTAAATTACTGTCTTTAAGTCCTTTCTTGGATTCCGCGGGAGTAATGCGTGTAGGCGGAAGGCTCAGAAACTCTGCAGTTTCAAATAATCAGAAACATCCTATGATTTTACCTAAGAATCACAATATTACGCGTTTAATTATTAAGCATTATCATGACACGTATCTTCACGCAGGTACGCAGCTATTAGATATAAACTTTGGATTGTGAATGCTAGAGATATTATAAGAAAGTGTCTAAACCAATGTGTTATCTGCCGTAGAGTTAGAGCGCAAACTGCAACTCAGCTAATGGCAGATTTACCCGCTTCAAGAGTTACGCAAAGTAGAGCTTTTTCTCGTGTAGGGACTGATTTAGCAGGACCATTTAACGTTAAATATCGTCCTGGTAGAGGAGTCAAAATCTTTAAGTGTTACGTATGTCTATTTATTTGTTTTACTACAAGAGCAATACACTTAGAATTAGTTGGAGATCTTTCAACAAAATCATTCCTCGCGACACTTAAGCGGTTTATAGCTCGTAGAGGCAAACCGTGTGAAATTCATAGTGATTGTGCAACGAATTTTATAGGAGCTAATAAAGAATTAAGGAAAGCCTTTTCTATTGTTCACCGTGATGAACAGCTACAGGGTTATATTTCTTCAGAAAATATTAAATGGTTATTTAATCCTCCCTCTGCCCCTCATTTTGGAGGGCTTTGGGAAGCGGGTATCAAGTCTACGAAACATCACTTAAAAAGATGTTTAGGAACACTTATTTTAACATACGAGGAATTTTCGACATTAATAACCCAAATTGAATCCTGTCTTAATTCTAGGCCTTTGGTACCAGCTTCAAGTGATTGTAACGACTTGGAGGCGATTTAACCGTAACGGCTTTAAGCGCTATTTCAGATTCTAACCAAATTCAACAAACCTTGAGCTGCAGTGATCGTTGGAGGAACGTGCAAAGGTTATTTCAACATTTCTGGAATCGATGGAGCAGTGAGTATTTATCTGGATTGCAGCAGAGACCCAAGTGGTGCACTTACAACAAGATCTGAAGATTGGTGATATGGTTCTTATGAAGAACGAAAATCTACCTCCGCTACGTTGGAAATTAGGCAGAATTATTAAAGTGTATCCTGGTCTGGATGAGAAAGTTCGAGTGGTGAGTTTACGCACGTCTAATGGCGAAATAAAACGACCTATAGCAAAGCTATGCGCTTTGCCATTTAATTCCTGATTTAGGGACTTTAATTTTTATTTTTCAGGTTTATGCAGTTCAACAGTTTAAATTTATTGTTTGAACCCCCTTGGGACTTCAAGGCTGGGGGTATGTTCGATGTTATGCAAATTGTATTTCTTTCTTTGTACCGAGGAGTGGCGCAGACGCAAATTTGTTAGGTTTTTATAGCTCGCGTTTAGAGCTTTGAGGTTGCTGTGAATTACTGGAGTTTCAACTAAGCAGAGGTTCTTCTGAGTTTGTGTTGGTAAGCCGCTGCTGAGTTCGGAGTTTGCAGTGTGGTCTTCGTCGTTCCTCAACTAACTTACTGTTTGAAAGTCAATAAAGAAGTTTCGGTCAACGTTATGACTCTGAGGTTTTTTGGGTTCTATACTGAAGTAATATCAAGTCAATTTACAGTCCACTATTTTTAACAACGGATCGTACAAGTGGAAAGATCCTGAATTGCAGAAAGTTAATTAAAGGTTGCAAGTTCGCATAGAGCAACGCCGTCCTATTTTTTATATTTTGCATATATATATATGTGTGTGTGTAAGATAAAAACTGTGTAAATCTCGAAATTATAATTTAAACTAGTAACAGCCCTTAATTCCCTCTCTCTATTCTAAAAAACGTACTCGTAATAACGCTTCTGGACTGTGTCATTTCTAGACCAACCTCTATCACATGCTTGCCTAAGCTGATTACGTAGCTAATTCGGAATTGAACTCAAGATTTCGAGAACTGAAACTTTCTCTTAATAAATAACTTAAAATGAAAACTTCTCTTTGTGAGCGTCCTTGTTGGATACCTGAGCACTTTTGCTTCAGCACGCTTCCCATTGAGATGCTAGTTAGCTCGCTTAGCCTCTGCCATCGTCCATTGTTCTAAAAATATAATGTGCATAAAATGATGATCTGAAATGAAAAAGAATATGTGTCCCCAGAATTAATAATCCAGAAATAAAATTATGTCACAGTCAGTCATCCTGCTACACACACACACACATATATATACTTTTCCACTTAAGCTGCATAAAATTTGATTCAACAGCAAAATCAAAAAATATTTCTATCTTTAGATTTTTCGATAGACAGTCTCGTGAGCTGGGATAGTATTTTATTCGTACAGCGTTGCCAATGCTCACTTTGAAATCCTTGAGTTTCTTAATAAAAAATTCGTTAAAGTTTTACAAAATATGAAATAGATAATAAAACAAATTAAAAATTCGGGCTTCCAGGTTCCCGTGATCGGGTGGAGCACTACATTATTCAAAATTTGATGACTCTAAGTACCACCGTTTTTCACAATGCTAGAAACATACATACATTCATGCATATTCTTCATTAGGTAATTTCTGTAAAAAATAACACAGCGCTATAATATTCGGTGGCAACCAATTTGAAAAGTGATACGTTGCTTGTTAGCGTTTCAACGTAAAATCCCGTTTCGAGACTAATAGCTCATTTGGGCCTCTTTCTGGTTAGTAACTGACATTATAATTAGCGGTATTTTGAAAATTTATTATTAACAGTCTACATATACTTTCAAGCAGTTTATTCAAGAGAACATTCAGATTAAATCAGTTTACAAAACAAAAACGAACACATTGTACACAACGGAAGAATAGTAATCATTAGAAATGAAAAAATCATGTCATAAATGGCATTAAAAAGTTTTGTAAGTCTGAGCACTATCTTTGAGTTCCATTTATAAATTTGAGCACTATCACTGAGTTCGATTTATAAGTTTAAGCACTATCACTGAGTTCGATTTATAAGTTTGAGCACTATCATTGAGTTCATTGAGCAATGTTAATGACATTGCTCAATTTCATATTTTTGGACTCAGTGGCATTACTTAAATTCATACTTTTAAACTCAGTGGCATTGCTCAATCTCGCGTAAAGCTGATCAGATGATTATGTGTTTTCATTGTTGAATGTCTGCATTTTCCATATTACTTAAACTGCATAACGGCTCTTTGTAAAAGCAACTGCCAAGTATCGTAACATCATCTCAGATCAATGGTGTTTTTCCACATACTTTTCCGTATACTTTATATATAGATATAGATACCTGAATTTAGACAGATAGATTTTTTTCCGTTTTGATTTTTCATTGACATTTTTGTTCTATTGTTACAGTGATAATTTTATAAGGTATTTCTTCCGCCTTCTTAGCATGCCTTCGTGTTGTGGTGGTCTGCACGCTGGGCACGTATTCCAGAGGTCCGTGGTTCGATTCCCGGCGAGGCCGTTGCTCATTTTTTATCTTGCCTGCTTCCAAAAAATATCTAATGTCTTTACAGTGGCGCCCGATCTAAAAAGAAGGTGGATTCTTCACACCTAGGATTTGGCGATTGGGTCCCCTAAAAACCCCAGTCACCCTTTAAAAGAGGGAGTATATAAAGTATTTCTTCCGTCTTCTTAGCATGCCTTCGCGGTGAGGTGGTCTGCATGCTGGGCGCGTATTCAGAGGTCCGTGGTTCGATCCCCGGCGAGGGCGTTGCTCATTTTTTTATAAATACTGCTTTAAAAAATAAGCTTATGTCTCTACAATTTTACCTTCGTTTCACAATAAATAAACTTATTTCTTAACCACGAAATCCCATTAATCCGTCCTTACTTAATAAGGAGTTGATAATATTTACAAACATACAAATTCTGTCTGCTTATACAGACAAAATTTAATTATTAAAATAATTAACAAATCATCATCAATTAATTATGCACATAAAGAGATCACGAATATTTACATAAACGTATAGCAGCAAAATGAAATTTACATGCATCTATTCCAGCTATACATTATCGAATGAATAGAAAAAGAAAATACAGAAAAATTATCTTTGTTTCGTTTTGAGAAGTAACACTTAAAAAATAAAGAAAAGGAAACAAAAGTAATACTCCCTTTTTCTTGATTTCTTTGAGCAGTCCACGTGGAGTACTAATTTTAAAAATGTGAATGGCTGCATTGATCTCTGCTCTTTGCGTTTCAACTTTTTACTTCCTGCTTTCTTCTGTAGTTTTATAAAGTAAGCTCTAAGCACTTTTTAATGACTTCGTGGAAGGATTGTAATCTTCTCAGTGGGATAGAGCAGAGGACAGAGAAATTGATCACGCACATTAGTGATTGTAAATATTCGAAAAAAACTAAAAGCCTTATAAGATTTTGTGCTTGAAACGAGATTTCTGAAACAGAATTATATTCTTATGTTTAAGACACTAAAAAGTTTGATTAAGACGAATAAGCCAGACATATAGTATGTATTAAATAAGACTATAACAACTGCAAGCATTAAATGAGAATGCAATAAAAACGGAATTACATACCATCAGAGGAAGGAAAAAATCTGACATTTCTTCGCTTCTCAATCTTCGATACGACTGATTTTGTTTTGATGTAATAAGCAGATGTAATGAATATTATCAGGTGTTTTTCTGGGTATAATTGAGGAAGAACATTTCTCTTTTACAGTTCTTTTTTCTTAGCAGATAATTTCACGAATATATTTTCTAATACCGGTTTCTTTGCACAGAACTCA
Source organism: Stegodyphus dumicola (assembly GCF_044657685.1). Lineage (NCBI taxonomy): Eukaryota > Metazoa > Arthropoda > Arachnida > Araneae > Eresidae > Stegodyphus > Stegodyphus dumicola. Next base: position 48,073,805 of record NC_140776.1, read on the forward strand.
CAGTAATTCCTCTTCCATATGATGATCGGTATTCTCTAGCCTTTACTAAAACAAATGGCACATACTCTTCTTTTTGCATCACTATGTAATAAGTTGTATGTAAAATTATACGGACAAGACCCCATAATTTTGCATACAACTTATTACATTTCGTGACAATAAATTATACAGCGAGGCAATAGGACACGCGTTTGCATAGGATGAAGAATACAGGAAAGTAACTGCACATTTCGGCAAAGTACTATTTATAAGATTTAAACCCTTTGTTTTACACTTTGGACTTTTATTGAACAAGAGCTTTGCAGATGGCATTACAGGTGACAAAAATGCGGGTTGGTTTTTTTTTTCAGTGATGCAGTTCAGATACCAGGAAGGGCATGTAGCCAAATTAAAATTAGTAATTTTGAGCTTCGTATTTTCGTTTTATCTTACACACACACTCACACACACACACACACACACACACACATTTATATATATATATAGAGAGAGAGAGATAGATATATATAGATAGATAGATATAGATAGATAGAACTTGGTACAGAGTTGGTTAAAGAGCTAGGGTAAAAATAAAACCGATTCCTGTTTCAGTCATGGTCGAAATAACTTTGCAGATGATAGTTGTAATGGAATGGCAATGGTTTATAGCCTAGATGGCATAATGGACTTGCAGTGGTTAAAGCAGTTCTGGAGGCACAGGTTTTGTTTCACACATGATTATGGGCGCAATAGGAAACTCACGATTTCAGTGCGCGCAGCTTAAGTTTTAATCGTGGACAAAGAAGTACAGTGAAGCGGTAAACGTAGCTTATTCTGGCAGCAGCAGGTGAAAATGTTTGCAGCACTGGCAGAAAAACTGCAGGGAAGAGGTAACATCAATGACGCAATATAGATACGCTGAAGGGGTTGCCTGCATTCCTCTTAAAAATATTTAAAGCGACGATTTTGAATGTTTTAGAGATTTTGGAAGCGACTCTTGCAGCTTTACTTTCTATCCTCCATCTCTGCCAGTTAATATTCTAGCATTAGTCATTGGCTAGTCAAAATTAGATTCCACTGTTAAGGTTTGAGCCAGTTTCTTTAAGCCAAATCTGCGTAGCCTCCAGCTATGATCCCTTTTTAAATTGTAAATTCAACTTTATGGTATTTTAATACCAACATGTAAGAGGACGCATAATTATCGACTTCGGATAATAGATGAATGGAATAGGGGCATATAATCAGACCAATTCTATATTTTTGCTGCATCATATGAATGGTCGATATCATATATAATATTTACCCAGAATTTATTTTCATTTGAGCATCCGATGGCTCAAACTGTGAGATGGCGAATGTGGAATTATCTGAGCAGTATTTTTTTCAATATTGATCAAACTATCTTTCCTATGACCTTGAATAATTTTTTTTTTCTTTTTTTTTTTTTCTTTTTTCTTTCTTTCTTTTTTTTTTTTTTTTTGCAAAACAAAGTAAATGCTCTCATGTCGAGTTACTTCAACATTGTGGATGATCAAGCACATTACCTTTTTACTCGAGTAAAATACATTGTATCTTATTTTTACTCGAGTAAAATACATTGTATCTTATTTTTACTCGAGTAAAATACATTGTACTTTATTTTTACTCGAGTAAAAATATAAAGTGTTCCAGTAAAAAACGTATACTCGAGTAAAATACCTTTCGTACATATAATACGAAAGGTAAAGAAATTTTAAAATGTACAAAATTCTTCACGATGTGGTAATCTTTTGAGTAAGATTTCGTATATTAGTTGTTGTATTTCATAGCACCAGGAGCTCATTTAGAACAACTACCTTTAAAAAAACCCGGCGTTTTAAATTTAGATTAAGCAAGAGTCTTCGAGTTGTGATCTCAGGGTTTCTTATGTTCATGATAAGCTTGTAGAGACATTAAGATTTTTTTGGAAGCAGGAGAGATGAAAAATGAGCAACGCCTTCGCCGGGAATCGAACCATGGACCTCTGGAATATGCGCCTAGGGTGCTGATCACTACACTACAAAGGCAAGCTAAGAAGGCGGGAGAAATACCTTATATACTCCCCCTTTTAAAGAGTGACTGGGGTTTTAGAGCACCTAAGCACTAAATCCTGGGTGTGGAGAATAATCATCTACCACCTTTTTAGTTTGAGCTCCAGTATAGAGACATTAGGATTTTTTTTGGAAGCAGCAGAGATAAAAAATGAGAAACGCCTTCCCCGCAATCGAACCACGGACCTCTGGAATACGCCCCCAGCATGCAGACGGCTACATCACGAAAGCACGCTAAGAAGGGCGGAAAAATACTTTATAAGCTTTTTAATTTTGTGAAAAGTATTTGCAGTATCTTGGTGGCAACAATTTGAAAAGTGATTTGAAATATTATTAGAATTATTTGAATACAATACTTATCGCATATTTTATATATAATATCCCTTTTTATTTAAGCAAAGTTATGTTTCTTTTATTATCTTGAAATATTCATTTCATAAATTATTTCCACATTTCAAAGTTGTTCAGTGAGAGATTTCTGGCCAAAGCAAATTAGCATTTGAAAGATTATTTCTAAAATATTTAATTACGTTTGTTAAAATATAATAATCATAGTATTTTAATAATAATTTAATTTTGAATTGCTAATAGATGAGCAACATGTTATTAAAAATGCTGGAACTTCTTCAAAGGTGTATAAATCTTTCTAACTATTAACAAATGTAATTAAAATGGCTAAATACGTTCGCCATATAACAAAATACTAGTTGTTCGATTTTGATAAGTCGACGGAAAACATAATCATTTATGATTAAATAAATACAAGTATAAAAAAGTCTGTATCACAAAGAAGCATAAATTTTAGTGTGTGAATATTAGTGTGTATCAGAAGTTTAATTTTTTTGGTAGATTAAATGAGCGAATAATTAATAAATATTGTTCTTATTACAGATGTGGAGATATTAAGATAAATACAATGGATGAAAAAGAACGAAGTACAACTCGAAGAATTTTGAAAATAGGACCAAAACTTTTCTAAAAACAGTAAATTACTTCGTAAATTTTATATCAAAATACAGGATCATCAAGGATACAAATAATCAAATATTCAAGTTGAAATTAATCGAAGATACAGTGTCTCACAAAAATGTTCGCACACTTTAAGAATTTTCAGAAAAAAGCGCTGTAACCGGAGTTGAATTCGAATACAAAGTCCAGTATTTTTTCATATCATCTCGATCGAAATTTGAATCAAACCAAACTTTTTAATTTTTAATACTGACTTATTTTCTTCTAAAATTGAAGATGAAAGGAGGCATAGATAAAACATGCCACAAAAGTGATCGTATACCGAAACATTTTCGTAAAATTTCATAAACAAAATTATCGTATATTACTATATCACTTTTTTTATTTTTGTATTTAGGTGATGTTTAAAAAATTGTTTTTGGCTTTATTTTTTTGACTTGCTTACTTCGTTATATTTTATTTAATGTTTAAAGATGGCTCGCAGTCGTAAGGAAACAACGAACAGCATTCGAAAATTGATAGTTTTTTATCATAAGGATGGGAATTCGATTTGGGATATCGCTAAATTTGTAAATTTATCCCATTCTACGATACAGTATGTGATAAAATGCTTTAAAGAAGAAAATCAGAGCCAAAGTAAAGTAAGAAGAGGTTGTCCGGCAAAGAGTGACCGGCGACGTGACTCAACGTAATCAGAGATTTATAGTTAGAAAATCTATGAAAAATCCATGTTTGAGTGCTTTAAAGGTTTCTACAGAATTTACGGAAAAGTTTTCAACTTCAATTCCACTTAAAACTGTTCGACGAGTACTCAGATCAGCTGGATTGTATGGGCACTCTGCTCGAAAACAATTTTTTGGAAGTGAAAAAAAAATAGAAAGCTTAGGCTTTTCTTCTCAAAATCGATGGTAAATAAGCCCGAAGCGTATTAGAATCATGTCTTACTTGCAGATGAAATCAAATTTAACATTTTGATTCCTATTGGTGTATAAATGTATGGAGAAAAAGAAATTAGAAGCTTAAATTCGAAAACCTTGGTTGGTATACAGTAAAGCATGGCGGTGGAGGTGTTCTTGTGTGAGGATGCATATGTGTTCATCAGGATTAAGCGTGCCTTCGTGGTGTAACGGTAGCACGCTGGCCGGTATTCCAGAGGTCCGTGGTTCGATTCCAGGCGAAGACGGTTGTATATTTTTCATCTTTTCTGCTTCCAATTAACCTAATGACTCAACAACTGGCCCCCGAACTAAAAGGGTTGTGGATGACGATTCTCCGCACCCAGGATTTGGCGACTAGGTCCCCTAAAACCCTAGTTGACCTATAAAAAGGGGAGTGTATAAGGTATTTCTCCCACTTTCCTAGCGTCCTTCGTGGTGTAGTGGTTCTACACGCTGGGCCGGTATTCCAGAGATTCACGGTTCGATTCCCGGCAAAGGCGGTTGCGTATTTTTCATCTTTTCTGCTTTCAATTAACTTAATGACTCTACACTGGAAACAACTTTATTTTTTATCAAGGTAAGCAATTCTAAGGCCCTCAACGTTTGCCTTGTGGGTGTCTATAATTGTCCACAAGTTCTGAAACACCACCTAAGGCAGCAGATTAAAACCTACAGAACACATCTGGTGAGAATTAGAGGTTAGAATGTGAAGACATAACTTTAAAACAAAAACCGAATTAAAAACAGCAATGATGGAAGAATGGAGGAACATTGATGCAGATATTTAAAAAAAAACTGGTGAACTCTATGCCTAGAAGTTTGAAAGCTGTCATAAATACTGCAGTATCTTCTACAAAATACTAACTGACAGAAATGTTTACTAATATGTGCAGATTTCTTTAAAGAGTACGAAGACTTTTGTGAGATAACTTTTGCTACTTTTTTATTAATGATTTTCCAAAAAATACGTTTTAATATGTTCATAAAATAATTAATGTAGTTTTGCTAAGAGAAATTCCTAGATATTATTAAAAAAATTCATTCTAAAGCACTAATTTTTGTTAATGAATAAAGCAATAGTTTACTGAAACTCGCAAGTGTAAGAACGCTTTTGTGAGCCACTGTACTAAAGCTTCGAATTTAAAAAGTGAATTTTTCCATCAAACTCAAAGCAAAAAACTGAGATTAGTTTTTTCACTGACTGACTGTTCTGATATTAGTAATGTCCTTTCACATGTTCCTCGCGGCTGAATGAAAACTCTGTCAAATATTCCGTTGTCACAAATTTTTTTAAATAAAATTCTTATTATTTCCAATCGTCGCCGCCTAACTTAGTGTTATTTCCTCGAACATTTCCAACTTGCTGCCTTATTTATCACAGCCTGTTGTAGTACAGAAGCAACATCTGAAGTTCTACTGGAATATTTAGAAGCTGCCAGTAGTTATATGCATAGAATTTCGCAATTAAAACGTAATAAAATAATTATGCAGATAAACAGGAAACATTTACTTATATTATTTACAGTAGAAAATGTATATTATATACATTTATTCCAGTTAAATTTTACCAGCTGAAATATCGCCGTTTTTGAATACATACCTGTGTTCAAAAGTAAACAACATGCATAGAAAATACTACCATTTTTTCTCTTTATTCTTGAACTTGCGATATTTATTTTAAAAATCAAAAGGTTTAAAAGTCTTCTTTTTCCCATATGGGGAATATGAGCGGGTACTAAGCAAAGCTTATTATGCGAAGAACATGACCATTTATCTACAGCAAAAGCTCTCTAAAATATAACAAGCTTCTGCTGATTATTAAAAGCTAAATTAGATTTCAAATATAACTGGATATTCTTTTCTACAGTAATTCTGTTTGAGCTGTAACATTTAAAAATGTAAAGAAAATTAAGTGAAAAGAATATTCTATCTTTTTTCTTCTCTTTTCTTTCTTTGTTCTTTAAACAAACGATATGGAAGGCTAATTTCAAAAAGGTGAAATGGCTGCATTAATCTGTTCCACTTTATATTTAATTCTATATTTAGCTTAAAGCTTTCGTCTGTAGTTTTAAAAATAAGCTCTAAGCACGTTTCCACGGCTTTGTAGAAGGATTATTATCATCTAGTATGGACAGAGAGAAAGACAGTGAAAGTGATCAAACACTTTAGTGACTGCAAATATATAAAAAAAAAGTTAAAATCCTTATTATATTTTCTATTTATAAAGAGACTTACTAAAAAGAGAATTTGATTCTCATTTCTAAGAAGTTGAATAGTTCGTGCAGCAAATGAAGCAGATATATTTGTATTAAATGGAGACTGTAATAATGGCAGGATTATGTCCATCAAAGTAAGAAGGAAAACCTGACTTGTTTTGCGAATGAACTGTTCGATAGGTATAGCATTGCGTGCTGATGTAATAAACAGATGTGGTAAACATTAGCAAAAGTTTCTCCGATATTCTTGAGCAAGAATAGATCATTTTCTTGCTTTGTGTGTTTTATTTTTGGATCTACTGGAAGTTAAGTTTTACAGAAAATATATTTTATCTTCCCATTTGCTCAGTGGTTGAGTGATTAAGACCACTGAACACTAAGAGTTGACCCTGGCTCGATCCCAAGCGAAAGGGATGGCTGCAAGATTAATTATCTTGGATTTTTCAGATGTGTGTGAGATTTTCCAGCTAGTTTCCCTTTAAAGTCCTCCACGATGGTTTCCTTTCCTTAGACGCATATCCCTCATGTTCTATTCAAATAATCTAGCATTTAATTTGTTCATTGTTGGCATTCATCTTTAAAGGTCTCAGGAAAACGAAGTTTTTGTTTAGTAACACTTAAATAATAGCGCTCATTTATGGATGTTCTTTACGTACCGGATGCAATCTAAGGTTTTCAGTATTTGTTGAAAAGAAGTATATTAAACAATGTTCATACAGGAAATATAGAACTTAAAAGTTGAAATTCTCAGGAAGTTATGTAACTAATATTTACATATATTTTCTTCTTTAGGTGAGATGCTAATTGTCACAAAACTCATTTTTTGCCCACATCATTTAGTGTCCTAATCACTTTTCAAGTGGTTGCTGCCAAATGTTATCACCATTTGCTGTTACAAAAAATTAAATACAACTCGAAACCTGAAATTTTGAATTCGCTCTTAATTTATTTCATATTTTGTACAATTTTTGGTTTAACGGACTCAGTGATTTGAAAGCGAAGAGTGGCAACATTGTTCGAAATAAAACATTGTTATCTGCAGTACTACAGACAGTTGCCATTTGGAAAAATGTAAGATATTCATCTTTCAATTTTAATCCACAAATTCGGCTATTGAAGGCAATATATTGCTACTGCCTCAAATAGAATACTTATCTCCACGCACCAGCGTGTTGCCATTCAGTAAAGCGTAAGCTATTTAATTTAATCTTTCTGTTTATGAGTAGGAAACCAAGGGATTGAAAAGCAATAAAGGCAGTTCTTAAAAATAAAATTTCTACTTTTTTATTGGATTAACAAAAATAAAAATGCATTTATCATTTAAATCACGAGATGTATAGGCATAAATTTTAAATATTTTTATGAAATGACACTCACTGTACTAATTAAAATCATTATATATATTTTTAACGATAGATCCTTTAGGTGTCTGGCTGCTCAAGCAGCTAGTTTTCAAAGAAATAACATAGGGAATATAAAATAATGTATGGTAACACCTAACACTCTATTGAGAATTCTAAGGTATGTTACCTTTAAATATTTTGTGATTTTGCTCTTGATTACTATGTGACCTTAAGAGCGATGAAAACGGCGGTTAATGATAAAGCTATTCAAAAAAGGGGAAAAAGTGTATTAGCAAGAGTGAGTCCAATAGCAATCTACGATACTCAGCTTGAGCATAAGAAACTTTAGCAAATTGCAGCATTAAAACCTGAATCTTTTCAGATTTCCTTTCTTTCTTTCTTTTTTAAAGAAACACTTTCAGCGCTTTTGCTGTAGTTTTTCATTTTTAATCCTATTTATATTAATGCCATTACTTTCAATTTTATTTAGTCCAATGTTCCAGTTTGTTTTATTAAAGCTCATTTCTTAAAGTCTAATTAAAGTACCATCTTCTCATTTTGAATTGATTGGTTTACAAAATGGCACCACAAAAAACTAAGCCTATTTATAATTCACAGAATACTAAGCCTATTTACAATTATTTTTACTTATGTTCTGGTTTCTTAACAGTTTTATTTCGAGATTCTTTCGTATTTGAAGCTTCTTTCGTCTAATATTATTAACTGGGACCGTAAAAAACATTCTTAGCGCAGTTTCTCAGACTAAATATGATTGAACTAAACACTATACCTGAATTAGCTTTAAAAGCTCTGATTTTCCTTTAATGATCAAAATTATTGAAGTATCATGGTTTTTAAAATTAGTTAAGTCTCACGAAATATCCAAAGAATATATCATGCTAATATTCAAGTGCGAAGTGAAATGTTTTTCCTTTTTAAAATAGTTAAATTCAATTATATTAATTTTTTACCGGTTAGAAATAGGAGTCGGAGGCTATTTTGTTTAATTGTTGCTATCCCCATTTTAGTTGTACTTTGCAATATTTTTCATTTCTACTATGAACACATATTTTTTTAACAAAATTAGTTCTTTTAGCAATCGATTCTTGACAATCTGATTTATTAAACTTTTTTTTTCATTTCTCTTTATACTCTGACTTCTGGGAAAAATTAACAGTCTTCACAGTGATAAAAAACATCGTTTATTGGGTGGTAGGTTAGGCTCATCAAGGACCATATGGTTTGTCTCATGACCATATGATCTGACTGTACGTCATATCTCATCAAGGACTGTCTGGTCTGCCACTTGGTTCTGGAGTTCAGACATTAGCTTGAGAGCGATCGAACTGAATCGGGAGCTGTACCTTAGTGCTTTGCCATGAAGCTGTCTTCACCGTTGTAGCCTGAATGCTGTGTTGCTGGCTTTTTCAGCGTGTTTAACGTAATTTTTCTACCACTGTAAACGTGTCTTTTGAACTCTCCTGTGTAATACGGACGAATAAATTGTGTTTTGATTCTTCATCAAAAGTTGTTATCAATCACTTCAAATCCACGAATCCGTAGAACACAACAGTATCTATAAAAGTTTATTTATTTAAAGAGATTAGCATATTCATTCAAATGTTATTAGTTAATATGATAGTAAACGCGAAAAAGCGCTTAGTTTGATTCTTAATTGAAACGGGAGTTTTATGCTTTAAAAGGGACAGCTCAACAATGGGCTGTCTTTCGTTAGTACGAAACTTTGATTCATAATCTGTTTGAAACTTTTGAACTGTTCATAATCTGGTGATTCAACGTCAAAACGAGAAAGCCACAAATGTACCTTGTACAAATTAAACAGTTTCACAAGCGATTAAGTTTGTAAAATGCAGCTTTTAAATCAAACAGTTATTTGTGGTTCTGTGGCGAGGCTTCTGTATAAAGCCCGGGTAGAAAAAATAAAAGCAAAGATATTTTGATATAATAACACAGAAAAATGGAAATCATACACTGGGAAACTATATAGTCTGTCCAATGGACTTGTTATCACAGAGATTTACCTCAGTTGGTGATAATGGGGTTTCTGCAGTAACATTTCTGCAGTTCATTCTAATGAACCAGTGGCGTAGCTAGAGTGGGGCAAGGTCTTGATCTAAAAACTTGATCTAAAAATTTTAACTTTAACGTGATTTTAGTTTTGAGTAGGAATCCACTAATAAAAAGGTAGGGAGGATGTTGTGTATTTACATCACTAATCTAAGAGATGTAAAATCTCACAACACGAAAATTATGTAAAAGTTTAGTTTTTGAGAGTTGTAAGATTCCAGCGATAGAATATCAAAAATTTATTTGCTGTAATGTTTGTTTCCCTTTTTAAAGGAGAAAATATCTTTTCGTTTTGGAGAGAAAAACTGCTCGTAGAGGTTTCATAGATAAGCAGGCTAGATGAAAAGGAAGATTTCGAATTTTGAGCTGAAAATACCAAATAGATTTGCACTGCACTCACTGAGCAATAACTGAAAATCACACACTTTGGAAACTGAACGAAATAGAGTTCCATACTACAAACAGATTAGTTAAACTATAAGTTGAGCCCTACATGGAAATACTAGGTTTTAGATATTTTTATTATTAAAACAACATCATTGGTAACATTAGTTAAAAACATAAGCACTTTTTGTTTTCTATCATAACATTTTACGTTTCCTGTTTAATAAGTTTCTGTTTAGGATCATACGTGATCTCAGATGACTGTTTAGATGATTAGTGATTAGTAAGATGATTAGTGATATATGATGATACGTCATGATATCAATGACATTAGTGCAACATATTATTTTTAAAACATTAATATATATTTGATGACTAATAAAAACTAATTCGTACTATAGAAATACTTTGTTTCATATTTTACATGAATTTTTGGAATTTCAAATATTTTACATGTATTATGGTGAAAAAGGCTTCGTCCATTCCTTATTAAAAAGCAAAATTCAAAAGAAAGGAAAAAACAAGCCTTCTTTGATAAATTTTCGTTTAACTTGGATTTTTTAAAAGCTATCCTACAAAATACCCACCCACAGTTTTTCGAATATCTAAGAGTTTTGTTCGGGAATACAATCACGTGATCTTTTTATTCACAATAAAAAAGCTCAGTTTGATGCAAAAGACTTTGTTCGCGTGCCTTATGCTTTTCAAGCACATTTTTATCAAATCTTAGACGAAGATAATCCTATTGCACGAACAACGGACACTGAATGGTTAACTTGACTCTTTCATGAGGCGTATTTTGTTAATAAAAATACGTTTATAATGTTACAGAGATATATGTAAATCTAAGGTAAGTTAAATGCTTTCTTTTCCTTTTTTAGATAGCAATTAGAGAAGGAACCAGCTATTATCAATGATACTTGTGAGAAGACCAACCAAGATTTAAAATTTTATAAGATGAAAAGAAATTTTCATTAAATGTTTCCAGTAATTACGTACTATAATTAAAAAAAATAATTGTTTATAAAAAATCTTTCCCCGGGGTTAGACTGGGAGCAATCAGGGCGTTCTGGCTAGGTCAGTATTTAGACAGACTGGACTTCTGGGAAAAATTAACAGTCTTCACAGTGATAAAAAACATCGTTTATTGGGTGGTAGGTTAGGCTCATCAAGGACCATATGGTTTGTCTCATGACCATATGATCTGACTGTACGTCATATCTCATCAAGGACTGTCTGGTCTGCCACTTGGTTGTGGGGACGTTACATGATTTATATCGAAGGTTGTCCTTGGGGGTTTGGCTTCTCTTGCTCAAAACTGTGGAACGATCTATGTGGAACTATGTTCTAAGCTCTTTTGTGGATGCCAGCAATCCACCATTGTCATTGCGTTGCATTTCAGTTATTGTTATAGACAGCTAGATAATCAAACATATTTTCATATTCACGCTGTAAAGAGAAAAAAAGGGAGCACCCAAAACTTCATTTAAAAGCTTGAGAAAACCTGTTATGTGTAACGCATGCGAATAAAAAAGAAACTTATATTATCTGAAGGCCGAAGAAGAATATTTATTTGAAAAAAAAAACAGCTACAAAAGCAAATATAATACTAATAATATGTAGTATAATAAAATCAGAATGACAGATACAAGCAGTTTTTGTTGAGCAATATATATGTACAATTCACGAATAGTATCTTGAGGTTCAATATGCAGGTTATGAACTGAATATCTAATCAGTTTCTCAGTATTTTGGAGTAAAGGTGTAGTAGCATCTGATCAAGTATCAAATATACTGTATCAATGACGGATATAGGGAACAGAATAATCATAGCAAAGTATCAAAATAATGAAGGCAAAAAATACCATGAATATACCTGACCGAGTAAATATCGCTGAAAATTAGCTTGGATTTTTATTTATTTATTTATTTCATGCTCCGCCATAATGAACTACATGGAAATAAGGATACACGATGGAGGCCTAACACAGTATACTCATTTTACTCTCTTCAAAACTTCTTACATGGAACGTTCAATTGAGATGAGGTTGTAAATCAGCACCTTCTTCAGGTTTTTCGCTGATAAAGAAGAGCCATCTATGAACAAAGAAATACAAAGCTCACTGAAAGACGGCATGGTCTTCCGCTGGCTCAAATATTTTAATGGAGCATTTTTAAAATCGGTTAGCAAAATGGCTAAATCCAAAATAGTCTATGCCACAGCTTGCGATAGAACGTAACGTTTGAAGGTGAGGCTGCTAAAAGCTCTAAATAAAGCATTCAAAACTCAGTTTAAGTACTAAAACGACTAATTTGCATTCTGGTGAAGAATACGGAAAGAAGAAGCTTTAGTAAAGGTTTAAACCATAAATGATCGGTTCGCTAACATAAAATTAAACAAAGCAATCACTCAAAAACATTGCACAATGTGCAGTGACATTACTCTATACGGTCAGTTCTTTTAGTATCTAGGAAACAAAATCAAAAGAACTAAAATGAAAAGAAAGATCAAACGAACGCTTTGTTCAATGAGCAGCATGTTAGAATATAAGATATCGTGCGCTATATATATCTGTTATGTATGAATGATAATACATAAAAGTAGAACGTAGAACAGATGAAATTTACTCAAAAACTTTCCTTTTTCCTCAATTTCGACTCGAGTGACGCTTTTCCATTTAACTAACGATACTCAGTCCAGCTCCAGAACAATTAAACTCTTCATATTTTATAGGTTAGTATTTTATAGGTAGGAAAGTAATCTTTACAAATTTATTTTCCTAGAGAAAGTCTCCATGGCAATACTTAGCCTTTCCTTTTTCTTTTCTAGTTAATTTTTATTAATATATCTGGAAAAATGGTTTATTCAGCTAGAGTATTAGACACAAAAATAAAAACAGAATAGAGAATAGAATGAAGAAATACATAAAATATTCTCCGGTAATCTGATGCATTATCACCCTAGCCTTTTTCCAGGGTCAAAACGGGTAATTAAAATTAATTACTGATGGATATTCTAGTAATAAGCATCCTTTTGTAATAAATATTCTAGTAAATAAAATACTGCGTTTAATAATTTACTTAGATACATGCAAACAGAAATAGCTGAACTTTCACGTAAAAACGTAGTTTCTATGTTTTATAGACAAAGGCGAAAATCCTAGCCATGTGAGAGATATCGTAAAAACTTCCCAGCGGATCCCAAATTATGAATTTAAAAATATTAATTAAGGATTCTTAAAATTAAGTACTTTAAAATCATTTTCCAACTTAATGTTCATTTGAATGAAACAGTTTTATTTCAAATAAATGAAAAACAGTATGCAAAAGAGTCTTTGAAAAGCTGCGTACCCCTAAATATCGTACGCTTTCAGCCTTAATGCAGTTATGAAATCTCAGTGGGCGTGTCTAAAGTTACCCGGAATCCTTTAAAATGAAAGAAATTTAAGTTTATCCAGAACAACATCTAATTTAACGAATAAGGTTGATAAAATATTAATAAAGATTAGCATTATAAATTAGAGTAATTTGTTTGCTTCATGGTTGCATATGTTTTGATTAAAATAGAAGCAATATCAGACTACTGAGTTAGAAAAGCCTACGCTAGAAATTAATTTTCGAAATAACTTATGATATAAATATTGCCTTTTGCGAGCAGAGAGAAAAGATGCGATATTAATTTTGAATATTTCTAAATGATGTGTGTACACTGGGAATGAAAATAAATTGGATCCAAAACGACAGAAAAATGAAAAATTTAAATACGGAGTAAATTCATCTGTTAATTCTGGAAATAAATTACTTAAGGGAATAACTGGAAGTATTTCGCTTAATATTTAATGTGATCGCATAATAGGTAGAAAATCTTTTATTAAATAAAAGTGAAACAGACATTAAAAATTGAAATTTGTTTTTCTCATGAGGCTTTTAAATATATCAAATAATTATGAATAATGAATTATAAAAACATTTCAAAGGGTTTTCATCTGGCATCTCTTGGATCACGTAGACCATGGCTTCCAGACGTGATCGTGACTCTCAGTGGATTGATGAAATTTTAAAGGGGTCAGTGACGATCGAGGGATCGACTGCGTGTTAGTAGCCGAATGTGCACTGGCAACTGATAGGTATAATCGAGATCCTATTGGTGACACAAAAAATTATTAATAAAATTATTAATTAACTGTTTATTGATATAAGCTATATGATGTAATGATCATATGAAATAAATATAAGGGAAAAATATACACAAACAAAAATTTAATATATTTTAAAATCAATACTATCTTTTAAAAATACATAATTTGTTTTGTGCAGTAAGAACAATGTGAAAAGGGTTAAATGCAGAAACACAAAACAGAGCCAAGAAATCCTGAAGATGTGTGTGTGTGATTATGGCAAAGCCTCGAGGGCTATTTGCCTAAGAGGAGGGATGCCTTCGTGGAGGACTTTCTAAGGGAAACTGGCTCGTATACACGTTACACGTGGGGAAAACCACGAAAGCGCCCATGCAGCCAGCCCGTTCGCGGGATTCGAACCTCGGACCGAACTACCAGTGTTCAGCGATTTTACCGCTCGGCCGCTGGTGGGCCCCAGAAATCCCGAAGAAAGCTAAACTTCATGAGTTGAATTATTGTTATATATGTTACCCGGAAAGTATGAAACGCAGGCATTTTATGGAATGCCTGGCGTTTTTAGGCAGAGTATAAAATATGAGAATTATTATATACTTCACGTAGGCATTGTATATAATACCTAGGTATTCTATAGAATGCCAAAGTGTGGAAAAAGTTCATGATAAGGCTATTATTTAAAAGACGTTCAAAAATAAAAATGTTATTTTGAAAAAATTATGAAAGAATGCAGTTAAAATTTTATTCAAAATACATAATAAAAATGAAAGTTTTACGGAAAAAATATGCCTTTATTTAAAAAAAATTGATATAAAAATAAGAAATTAAAATTAGCCTATTTGTTACAACGTGGTAGGCCTTGAATGACGTTTCGAATTCCCTTCATTACATTTTTCATACAAATACATTTCATATTTTGGCACTTTGCTTTACTTGTACACTTGACAAATCCTTGGTCACTTCCTGACTGAGCAATTGCAGCTGGCCAAAGAGGAATTTCGTGGTCAGGAATATTTTTAATTCCAGGCAAGTTCTAAGAACATAAAATGAAACGTGATCTCGTATATAGTTGTTTTAAAATTCTTTCAGAAGATTAAAGTCGGTATAAACTATCCTCTGCCGCACACATTACAGCTGAATATATATTGCACGAATTATTACATACTTTCCTTAGGCACTGTACATATAATATGGAACTGTATCTCATACTTTCCCTGTTTGTCATTTGGCCTTTTATAGAATGCCTAAATAATGCTTGAAATGTTTACTCGTTTCAGAGATTGCCGGCCAGTTTTGGGCATTCTATATATAACGCATTATATATACAGAATGTCGGCATTCTATATATAGAATGTCGAATATCATACTTTGCAGACAACATTTTTATAGAAGCCACTTGCAGAATTTCAAAGAGGATTTTAATAAGCTCTTCCAAGGTATTGAAAATCTGAATGTGCCAGCATAGCAATCAGAACGGCTGAACTGCGATATATATGATCTTGGTATAATGATTAAAGAAGAACTTATTCCATCGAAGAAAAATGTTGAAGAAGAAAATTTATTTAAAATACATAGGCACGTTAAGTTTTAGAATTTGAAAGTCATTTAGTAGAATTATCCTCAACTAAAAGTTGTTATCGAATGATCATTATTTACTTTTCCTTTCTTCTCTTACCTACTGGAAGTAGACTTTATTGAAGCCAGTTTTTTACTGCGGAAAATAAGAAGCAGGTTCAATATTTTTGAGTGAGAGGATTTAAGGATTAAGTAAGGCAATTTTACAACAAATATGTTTTTTAAAAATCTATCAATACATAAAATGCAGCCATTATATTAATTAAAATCGAACATTTGTGCAATTAGAATCTGTGATTTGTTTCTGAAAATTTGCTTATGTTTATAAAATTGAAAATAAGTTTGTAAAAATAAAAAAAAAATAAAATAATAAATTGAATAATGATAGAAAAATAATAAAGCATACATCTAATCGATCTTTTTTTTTTTCAATTTTTTTTGCATATTCTTAGTATAATTGGCATCTTTAAGTTGAGCAGCAACTTCTTATTAATCTGCCTAAACAGAAAGTTGTGCTTTAAGTAATTCAATAAAAATCTCAAATAACTCTCAAAAACTTTCTAAGTAATGGTCATGTATCGAATACTAAGAAAGACTTCCACTATCAAAAAAGGTTCAACGGCAGTTACGAATAAGATCGAAATTTCTAGCTAAGACCAATTGGTTGATTTAGAGTGATAGTCCAATTCTCTTTGGATCTCGATGGCGAACATTTACTCGGAAAATCGTAGGTGATAGATACTTCCCAGAAAACCCTACTATCGACTAGGTAGACATCTATTCTCCGAATTCTTCCGAGAGTAGATTTTTTTTCGATTCTCTCGCAATGAAAAGTAATTTCTGAAGAAAGAATATGGGTCGAAAGAAGTTAGAAAACAAAATCGGTGAACTACAGTTTATTTCTACGTCTTAAATGAATATAAGTTTTAAAGAAAAGTAAAAAGAAATTCTAGATCAGTAACTATTTATTTATTGGGAGCTTAACTCAAGGCATGACTTTTCCCGTCTGCCCTTTCTGAAGCAAAGGTAATTGAAATTAGTTTTAAAATCCTCTCTCTAGTTTTAGAATATTGCGTTGGCACGTAAAATATAACATTAAACAAGTAATTGTAGCTGTGTCTTGCTTAAAGAATTTATAACAACGCTCTGTTTGGGTAATTGGTTAAGGCAGAACACACGAAGATTATCTGCCTAAGGGAAGGATGCTTTCGTGCTGAGGTTTCGAAGGGAAGCTGGTTCGTATTTGCCTTACACATGGAAAAACTGCGAAATGTCCATACAAATAAGCATTTTACAAGAATGTGAAACCGAATCGAACCATCAATATTCAGAAGCTTAACCCGCTCGGCCTCGAGTGAAAAATTTTAGGTAGTAAAGTGGCTTGTTCGTTTGAACATGACAAGGGCTATCTTCTTAGAGCAGCAGTAGTTCCCGTAACGGATGTTTTCATGGGGAACTTTTTAATGCAAACTGCCTTATGTATATATGCTACTCACACGAAAATTTACAAAACTGCCGATGCAGCAAGGGCGTACGCCGATATTCGAATCAAATTAGCAATGTTGAATGTCGCTACTTTTGGCCATTCAATAAAGAACAGAAAACTCGCATGAAATATTTAAAAATTGTACGCTTGAAATACTTGAAATTAAAATCAAATTAATTTGACCGAACTCGATAGTCGTAAATTATTTTGGCTTTCTGCAAAGACTGAAATATGATTGTATCTCATTCACTTATTAACGAAGTGTTGATTGGAATATCAAGCACCAAAGCTGGTATAAATGAGGTATTAAAGTTAAATTATATTTTTCAGGATTCCCAACTTGCTTATGAAATTTAATAAGGAACATCTTAGAAATTCTGAGTCTAGGAATATCATATACTGTTCTTTCAGAAGGAAATAAATATAAACTTTGAAAAGAGGAGGTGAAGCACGATTTAGAAATCGAAAAGATATGTTTTAAGAAGCATACATATGGCTTTAAATTTGTTAGTTTTATTATTAGATTTTACTGGTAACTCCACATATTCGACAGTTCAAGAACCGAGTACTATTAAAAACCGGAACAATCATCCTGAAAACTTTCTCTTTTTCTTCATTGTACAATATAAAGAAAGCATTGTAATCACGAAAAATTTCCGATATCATATTTCACCGAAAATATCCATTTGACCACTATCCAATGAAACTTAACGATGTTTTTGCGTGACATCTTGGCATAATAAAGGATTTTTTTCCCCAAAACGAATTATAAAACTGAATTAAAATGGATTCAGAAGAGATTTTTTTCCCTGGCCCCTTTTCTTGTACGTACGTATGTATGTATGCATGCACCTTGCAGAACTCAGTACCCTCAGAACGCTGAAATTTTGATATATGACTGGTATAGCATGTGCACCTCCCTTTTTGTTTTAGTTGTAATCGGCCGCACGAAAAAAGTATATAAATATACACCCACTCTGTTACTCGGCTCAGGTAGATCAGTTTTTGTATTCGTCTATGTTACTAAATTGCGCATTTTTTGCTTTAACAATGATTGAATTATGTTGTTCTTATCTTCCGGTTCAAATGCAGGAAAAATGCGTATATTTTAATATTCTGTACAAGGAAATCATGTGTGCACACATCACATTTTTTTAAGTTTCAAATTAAGTTTTGGTCCATAAGATTATAAAAGGATAATTATATGCCAGTTTCAAATGCATGCAGAACCAAAACAATATATATTCTGTACATTAAAATACGATAAATGAATTACTGTTATCTCGTTATCCTTTAAGGAAAGAACGAGTTAATGAGAAAAAAGGCATTAGATCTATGTAAAAAGCGTTAAATTCGTGTTTTCTTTCCTATCGCTTTAGAACATTTTACGACGCTATTGTTTTGTTACCACTGACGAACGTAATGTAAAATTGACAAATTAACATGTATTCGAGAAATATAAAAAGATAGAAGTCTAGATTCACCTCTCTATAGTTATGTGGCCAGTTGGCTTGGCTCGTTGATTAAGTCAAAGCAATTGAGAGCTATGTGCCGAAAGAGAGAGATACCTTCGTAGAGGACTTTCTACGTTGAACTACCAGTGTAAAGAATTTATCGCTTGGGCCGCTAACAATTTATGTGAAGCTTACATATTTGATTGTTGAGTATTTTTCTGTTTACATATAGATAATACAGTTTATTCCATATACAACCTGCATATGCATGTTCTGTTTATTTAACATACAACTTACATATACATATTTAGTTTATTTGTTATACTATTACATATAAGCTTAAACTGAAGTAAAATACTGGAGGTATTTATTCGTTATTTTTAACCGATTTTACTAAATTAGTGAATATTAAAGAGATATTAAATTTATCTGTGATGAATATTTTAACTTTCCTTTTGTCAGAAAGGGTCCCATTTAAGTGCCTAAACAGCGAAATCGAATAACTGAGTTGCATTGTCAAAAATTACAAATGTCTCAAGGGCACTGTTAAAAGTTACAAATGCCATGTTGTAAATTTCTCAAGGGCGATTCACGCTTCTATTTTTCCCGACATAAAATTGTAGATCAATTTTGTAAAGAGAATGATTTAATCTCTTGCTTCCATTAAATTGTATGATAAAT
Source organism: Stegodyphus dumicola (assembly GCF_044657685.1). NCBI lineage: Eukaryota > Metazoa > Arthropoda > Arachnida > Araneae > Eresidae > Stegodyphus > Stegodyphus dumicola. Next base: position 48,093,120 of record NC_140776.1, read on the forward strand.
TATTTCTCTACTTTTTAGTTCATTAATGATTTTATGAGTTTTAAATAAAGCTTGTTTTATGAAAACATTTCATTTAAAGTTTTATTTATAAAATAAATAAAATGAGCTTTCTTTTAAAATAAAATAAAAGAAAAAACATGCTCAAAGTGTGTAGAGTTTTTATCATTAAATTTTTAGTATGTTGTTTTCCTTTGTCTCAATTCTAGCTCCACACATTTTGAAAGTATATACAACGTTTAAGAGGACAAAAAATTAGATTTAGTAAATGGCATTTAAACCTAACACCCAGCTTGAAGTTGAATAAAATTCAGCGTGAGACTTTCAGAGTAACCTAGAATTAATCATAGATTTGATCCAGGTCTTCTTCAACTCTTTCAAGATTACTCCGTTAAAAATTTCTTGAAAAACTTCATCAGCCTCCATATTGTAACATGAGAGAAACTTAGTATATTTTGTCTTTGAGCATCTAAAATTGCAAATAATTGAAGTCATGTTAAGGATTTAGCCAGAGTAATTATAGGATATCAGCATTGAAAAAAAGTGTTAAATTTACTTTGTAGAGTCATTAGGAATTTTTTGAAGTAGAAGAACATAAAAATGTGCAGTGCTCTCACCGAGAATCGAACCTGAACCTCTCGAATACGCGCCGAGTGCGCTACCGTTACACCACAAGGACATGTTAGAAGGATGGAGGAAATACCTTATAACTTCTCGTGGCCTGTTATGACCATAACACCAACTCGTTTGATTAGGTGAGTCGGGCTGCGCCCCCTTCTGGTACCTTATAACTTTTAAGAATGTTGAAGGTTTGAGCATTCTAATTACGTAAAAGCACTTTGGTGTTATCTGCTTAAAAAGGGAAATGCCTTAGTTGAAAGCTTCATAACGAGCTGCCTCACCAGTTACCGACTGGTAGGAGTAAAGACTATTGGATAATTGAGAATTAGATTCGGGTTTGATCCCAGGAGAACGGGTTAGCTGCTTTGGATGTATGGTTTTCCCTTGTGTAACGTGAATATGAACTGGTTGCCTTAGGATGTCTCTCACAAAAACATCCCTTTCCTTAAACCTTAAATGCATGTAGTTGCTATTTGGCAACATACTCATATTTAGTCACATAAATCAAATCAAAACACAAATTTTAGGTAAATGCATAGTGTAACCAATCGGATACATACTCTTTGTAGTTTTGATTATCATCAGTTATTATAATCAGTGTGGTGGCCCCACTATCTGTGTAACAGTCATTACTGTGAGTTGATGTGTAGGGTGTGGACATCATTTGTGTTTACAAATTTTTGATTTTGTGTTTGTTATTTTGATGTATTCAAAGTTTTAAAATTCTTTGAACAAGTTTATAAGGTTGTAGAGTCATTAGGATTTTTTTAGAGGCCAGCAAGATGAAAAATTAGCAAACGCCTTCGCCGGGAATCGAACCACGGACCTCTGAAATACCGGCTCAGTGTGCAGAACACCACTACACCACGAAGGCTCGCTAGGAAAGTGGGAGAAATACCTTATAAGGTATGTGTTATTACATAAAATTTTTGTTACACATTTGCCAATCATATATGTTTTGTAAAAGTTAATATGTTTTCAAAAATTGGAATAAAAACATATGTTATGTAGAGAAATTATCTGATAGCGTTATAAAAAATTAGGTGAATGATTTTATGATTTATGGAAATCTTAATTTTTATTTGATTATGAATTATTTATTTTAAGGCTTTAATTTTGGGGAAAAACAGATGCTTCTGGGAATATTATTTAGTTTAAAAGAGTATTATTTATTTTCCTCTATTTGCAAATCTTGTACAAACTTTTATTCATTGTGAAAGAAGCAGGGAAAGGGAGGCAATTTTTGCCAAGTCATGATTTTGCGCGCGTTGTCCTTTAGAATGTTCGAGAAAGAATTTTCATTGTTAGTTGACCTTAAGAGAGGAAGGTACGTGACAGAAAGGTCAAAGGTTGCTACTTGTCTTTCAATGTAAATCATTCAGGTTTTTGGCGATTGAGGGTCCGGTTGTTGGCTAAGTGAAGAAGGGCGCGCATGCGCGATCACCCTTATTTCCGCATTCTGGAGTTGAAAACGAAGATTTTGCCATAATTAAGGGGACGATAAGTGAAGCCATAGTGGGAGCCCGGGTTGTGAAGGAGACGAAGGAAAATTCGAGTTGGATTCACTTTTTGACTGACTCTCTGACTGACTCGCTGATTTTCGGGCTTGCTGGACAAAATGTAATTACGAAGAGAGATGTTTTCCGGCGGGGAGCGGCAAATATGCTCCCCGGCCGCGTTTGGTTAAGAGGCGAGACTCGCTTACGGACTCACTCTTGGACTCGCTGATTTTCGGGCCGGCTGGACTAGTGGACGTTGCTCTTGAAAACTGGCTTGAAGGAAATTCGAGTTGGATTCTCTCTCTTACTGACTGGCGGGTGGAACTTACTTGGGACGTTACTCGTGAAGCTTGCTCTTGAGATGAGTAAGAACAGGCAAGTCGTAATTGCCTAGAAAAAACGTTTCTGACCTGAGGCTGAAAACCCTCTTCCTTGCGGCGTGCTGGTAAAGAGGCGAAATTTGAACGAGTTACCTGCGTGTTGACATAGGACTTTCAGGACCAAGCGGATAGCCGTCCTGGGCAGCAGTGCTCCTGTTTCTGTTCTACAGTGGTGAAGTGGAGTCTACATTTTTAGAACCAGTGTCAAGATGAGCCCGGCCGACATCAACGCTTGATAAGATAAGAGTCCTCCACTTCAAGATGTCCCCTCAAGATAAGTTTTATTTTTTTTGGGTGTGTTTGAACTTTAGGCAAGCTTTTCAAAAACGTCCTTAGCAGTAAAAAAAAAAAAAAACAACGTCGAATCTAAAATTTAACTCTCAGGCCTTAAATTGTTTCCCTTTCCTTTCTTTTAAATCACCAGACAAACCTTAAGTTTTTTTATGAATTTAAATGAACAGACTCTCAGATGAGGTTAAGATTTTTCTTATTGTGTTGTAATTGAATAAACTGATATTTAATCTGGAACCTCTTACAGTATGTTTTCTTTATATATTTAATATGAACTTTTCCTTTATATCTTGTATATGTTTTATGTTTTCGATCCTCTCACGGCGCGGTCCCGGAATGCATTTTTTCACAACGCAAAAATGCTGCACACGTTTCACTATACGATCACTACCTTTCACGGCAAGTAGTTTCATATTTAACATTTAACATAATATGAATTTAAGATATAACATTGGTCAAGATGTCTTTACCAGATAAGTAATTTTTTGGTTGGATTGAATTCTCACGGTAATCTATATAACATTGGTGCCGTGAAGTAAGATTCATAACATTTATTTCCCGGCGTGAACTTAAGCAATTTAACATTTGGTGCCTTGACCTCTGCTTAATGGGGGATCGGATCGAGAATTGAATTTGGATTTTGAATTTACCTATTTTGTGTAATTTACTTTTTAAGGAGGGAGTTAAATTTTATGTGCTAGGATTAATTAGAGTTTTTGATTTGTGTGCTTATTTGTTAATACGAGAGTGATAAAGTTTGAGAATTTGTGTGAATTTCAGGAATTTTGGACTTTAACGTTAGGCAAACAGAATTGAACTTTAAAGTTAGGAAAAATATGTATTTTTAGTGTAGGAGAATAGATATTGTATATTTTTACTGTTGGAAATCCTTGAGTGTTTTCTGGATGTATATTTTTGATTTCTGATTTCTGGTACAAGATGGAAAATGAATTATTTCACGATAATCCTGTGCTATTTGTATATCCTTGTAACAAGTTTCGAGTGCTTGTCAGTAAAAACTGGACTCATTTTTTGAGCACTTCTAAGAGAAAGAGATTAAAGACTCTAATTATTTTACTGAATGAGACAAGCCATAGCTAGGCGTAGCTAGAATTTTTTTTTTGTGTGTTTTTGCAAATTATTTAACCCAGAATCTTGTGAAATGTGTAATCGTGAGGGGTTACGTTAGAGAAATTTTGATTTTTTTGACTTAATTGAATAATATTTTGTGAAATGTATGTAATGTTTTCATGATTATCTAGCGTAGTATATTATTGCTTTTTGATTTACAATGTTTTGATATGATTCCAGTATATTGTGTAATGTGTTAGAAATCTTTAATTTAGTATTGAGCAATGAATTTTATAAGTTCTTAAGGCATAATGATACAAAAGAATGAGTTAAAAAATTGAAGGTTATTTTTCAATTGCAAAATTCTGTTTTAAAGTGGACATGGGTTAGATTTGGATTTTTGCCTGAGATCAGCAATAGTGATGTTTGCATACTTAATTTTTTTTGGATTGAATTCATCAGCTTGAGTGAAGTTCTAATTAGTTTAATGAGTCAAAGTAATTGAGATTAGTTATCTTCTGAGTTTTAAGTTTGTGAAAAGCTGTCAGGTGAGAATTGTTTAAACAATAGAAATTGAGTTAGTCTTGTGAATTGTAGAAAGTGAATTTTAATGAGAATTTTGTGACAACGGGAATTTGTTTTGTGAAAATTTTTGAAATAAGTTTGAGAAGATTAGTTACTTTTGCTCTGTACTCATGTGTGGGAATTTTCTGTTGATTTCAAGTAGTTTGTCTGGAATTTGCTAGTGAATCGTAATAGATTTGATTTGAGTTATTGAATTTTCTTTCTTGGTTGGACTTGTTGCTGAATTTGGGGTTAATTCTTGTTTTGGCTTAAGTTTTGTATTTGAATTGGTAGTATCAAGATAGTTGTATCAGGTTTTTGTTTTGTTTTCTGGTGGTTTCTGCCAAGGTCCGTAAAATGTAAGTTCTCTGATGTTTAGTTTCTGTGGAAGAATTGAGATTTCTGTGGTCTTAGGAAAATAGAAGAATTTGAGTTATGGATTTCATTTGTGTGATTTTTAGGGATTTTGAGTTACGAGTTATGAGTATTTTTTTTAGTTTAGCACTTTTGAGAACTTTGCATTTGTTGCTTGCAGTTAGGTCTTGCGTGAAGTTGTAATGTCCTGAAAGCTCGTTTTCTTGTAAATACTTGCACTTCATGGTGGCACTTGACCTCTTACACCGGGAGAAACAGGAACTTGTTATCTGAGAAAACTATTGTTGTATCTTTTCATTGTGTTGGTTCAGAATTGTAACGTTTCAGTCAGCGCACTTTTCTTTCCGAGATAAGAGATCTTATGTTCTTTTTCAACGTGTCTGGAGGTTTGCTTGATACGTAAAGTTTGAGTCTGTCATTTATAATACAGCGCTTTTCTCAGCTTACATGGACGCGGTAAAGAGTTACTTTGTTTCTTTTGTTTGGGTGGAGGTGTTTCTGAAAGCTGCTACTTAGGTTACTATACAACATTTCGGAAGAGTCTGATGCAGAATAGATCTCAGTTTTTGCCTAAATTGGGGGGTTGTTTTGAACACCTTTTTGATTTGTGATATTTTATTTAGTGTTCTAGTAACGTGCTTCAGTCCAGCTTTGATTGATTTCTTTGACTAGGTTGATTTTTTTCTCGTGGACTTAAGGGATTTTTAGAATTACTGAAATTTTTGTTGTCTAACTAAAGGGACGTAAATAGGTGTTGTTACTCACTAGTGTTTACTTTGAGGTTTGAAATTTTTAGCGACACTTCACTCTTGCTGGTTGATTTTTTTTTGGCTTGATTTGAATTACAGTGAAATATTTTTTGACTTGATATGGTTTAACATAATGACTATTTGTGTATTTGTTTAGGTATTGCAGTTTAATTTTTTTTTAAGTATCGCTGATCTCATTGCTCATTTGAATTATGTACGAAATTTTTACAGTTTAATAGTATTTTCATTTTATGTCTATATGTGTATCTTGGTAGTATCTGTTTGTAATTATTGGCCAAACGTTATTTTGTATATACATTAGGTTGTATTATTACTATTATTTTTGTGTGTTTTGGATAAAATTCTAATTGGTATTTGCACAGCGTATTCGTTATGTTCATTCTCGGAATTGATTTTGGTTGGATTGAATTTTTGGACAATCACGTTTTCTTTCTTTCTGATTTTTTTGTGTGGGGTATTTTCGGCTGGTTCCGAGGTTCCTTGTGTTGTAACGTTCTTTTCTTTTCTAATGCTTGGCCCTGATCAGGCCGCTTCTGTTCTAAGACGTGATTGTTTGGGATTCGTTTCTGGAAGTTATTCAATTTCGTAGTACTTAGGGGGGTCTTTACTCTTTGTTTGAATACGTTCATGTGACATATTTTAATTGGAATTGTTTGAATTATTAGTGTGTTTATTTTCTCAGGAATGTATTTTATGTATCTGCGGCGCGTTAATTACTTATTTTTATTTATTTCATTTTTTTTTTGGTGTGAACAATTGGATTAGATTATTTCTTTCTTCGGGTGTGAGTATCCGAACACATTCAGTGGCCTATCTATTGTAAGGGAAAAGAATTGACAGATAAAGTCTTCTTCAACTTTGAAGGAGTGATTGTTCTTCCTTGGTCGAAGGTGAGACGTAGGAGGGTGAAATCTGGTTTCTTTTTTAGGTCAAGTTTCTTGGCTTGTATTCTACTAAACGGTCAGTCAGCTGTTTGTTTTTAGAGCATTGTGATCCTCTACTAAGGGGTATTGTGCTGAGTTCACATTCCGGGGTTGTTGCTTTCATTTTCTCGCGTTGAAGGCTGCAGGGGGGAGTTGTTAACACAATGATTTCTAACTACAGGGTTTTCCCTCGCTTGCATTGACAACTCCGTACTCATTTAATGTACTCCATGATTGTGCTCAGCAGAAATTGTCACAATAGTAGAATGTGCTCGACCTCAGGTGAAATTGTTTACATTAATGGACTGAAAAGGAATGAATAGATGAATAAACGTTCAGAAATGTGGCCACACAGAGACTGCAACACTAATGTGATGCAATGAACTGAAAAAAAAAAAAAAGAGAAATTCTTTTTGTCATTATTGATTGATCTTAGACATATTTTGTTTGTGATTAGCGCCTTATTTTTATTTTTATATGTGTTCTGAGAATTTCTATGTAATTAATTAAGTGATTTAATTGATGTTTTTGATTAATTATTTTTGATGATCTTCCTTGAGTATTTTAATTAGTAATTGCTTTGATTAATATTGTTGTTTTACTTGCACATTTTGGACTTGAAATTTAATGTGTCAGTAACGTCACTGTTACCAAGGAGTCGTGTGAAATATTGTTACATTATGTTATCCTTTAGCCTTATTGCACAGTATGAGTCATGGTATTTCAAGAAGTGTCTGTCTGCTAAATTTTGGTAAACCAAAATTTAATTCCTTAGGGGAAAGGAATGTTATGTAGAGAAATTATCTGATAGCGTTATAAAAAATTAGGTGAATGATTTTATGATTTATGGAAATCTTAATTTTTATTTGATTATGAATTATTTATTTTAAGGCTTTAATTTTGGGGAAAAACAGATGCTTCTGGGAATATTATTTAGTTTAAAAGAGTATTATTTATTTTCCTCTATTTGCAAATCTTGTACAAACTTTTATTCATTGTGAAAGAAGCAGGGAAAGGGAGGCAATTTTTGCCAAGTCATGATTTTGCACGCGTTGTCCTTTAGAATGTTCGAGAAAGAATTTTCATTGTTAGTTGACCTTAAGAGAGGAAGGTACGTGACAGAAAGGTCAAAGGTTGCTACTTGTCTTTCAATGTAAGTCATTCAGGTTTTTGGCGATTGAGGGTCCGGTTGTTGGCTAAGTGAAGAAGGGCGCGCATGCGCGATCACCCTTATTTCCGCATTCTGGAGTTGAAAACGAAGATTTTGCCATAATTAAGGGGACGATAAGTGAAGCCATAGTGGGAGCCCGGGTTGTGAAGGAGACGAAGGAAAATTCGAGTTGGATTCACTTTTTGACTGACTCTCTGACTGACTCGCTGATTTTCGGGCTTGCTGGACTAAATGTAATTACGAAGAGAGATGTTTTCCGGCGGGGAGCGGCAAATATGCTCCCCGGCCGCGTTTGGTTAAGAGGCGAGACTCGCTTACGGACTCACTCTTGGACTCGCTGATTTTCGGGCCGGCTGGACTAGTGGACGTTGCTCTTGAAAACTGGCTTGAAGGAAATTCGAGTTGGATTCTCTCTCTTACTGACTGGCGGGTGGAACTTACTTGGGACGTTACTCGTGAAGCTTGCTCTTGGGATGAATAAGAACAGGCGAGCCGTAATTGCCTAGAAAAAACGTTTCTGACCTGAGGCTGAAAACCCTCTTCCTTGCGGCGTGCTGGTAAAGAGGCGAAATTTGAACGAGTTACCTGCGTGTTGACATAGGACTTTCAGGACCAAGCGGATAGCCGTCCTGGGCAGCAGTGCTCCTGTTTCTGTTCTACAGTGGTGAAGTGGAGTCTACATTTTTAGAACCAGTGTCAAGATGAGCCCGGCCGACATCAACGCTTGATAAGATAAGAGTCCTCCACTTCAAGATGTCCCCTCAAGATAAGTTTTATTTTTTTTGGGTGTGTTTGAACTTTAGGCAAGCTTTTCAAAAACGTCCTTAGCAGTAAAAAAAAAAACAACGTCGAATCTAAAATTTAACTCTCAGGCCTTAAATTGTTTCCCTTTCCTTTCTTTTAAATCACCAGACAAACCTTAAGTTTTTTTATGAATTTAAATGAACAGACTCTCAGATGAGGTTAAGATTTTTCTTATTGTGTTGTAATTGAATAAACTGATATTTAATCTGGAACCTCTTACAGTATGTTTTCTTTATATATTTAATATGAACTTTTCCTTTATATCTTGTATATGTTTTATGTTTTCGATCCTCTCACGGGGCGGTCCCGGAATGCATTTTTTTCACAACGCAAAAATGCTGTACACGTTTCACTATACGATCACTACCTTTCACGGCAAGTAGTTTCATATTTAACATTTAACATAATATGAATTTAAGATATAACATTGGTCAAGATGTCTTTACCAGATAAGTAATTTTTTGGTTGGATTGAATTCTCACGGTAATCTATATAACATTGGTGCCGTGAAGTAAGATTCATAACATTATTTCCCGGCGGGAACTTAAGCAATTTAACACATAGTTTACATTTTTTAGTATTTATCCTATTTTATTTGATATCAATTCTAACGTAATTTTGATTTTCTGTCTGGTGACAAATCACAAGTGCCAGTTGAGTCTAATCAGCTAAAAATTAGAAAAGAGAAGGCCAACCATTACAAGTTTAATTCACAAGCCTAGAGATTACAAGAATCAATTCTCATGTAACCTAGCAAAAGGTTCTACCTATATCTTTCGAAATCATTTAGAACCGCAAACAGCTCAGAGCTAAAATGAAACTATTTTATTTCTGATTACATGTGATAATGGTGCTCTTACGGTTTCAAAAAATTGCCGCTAATGATGCTGACCTCTAAATTTCCTCTCATTTTCTTTTTATCCTCGTTTCTGAATATTTCCATAAATTGAATGCTTCGGAAATGGATGCTTGTTGTTTATTATATATAACTGGTCCATTAGACAAGAAATTTATAAGTATTTTAGTAACATTCTAAGCATTAAATTTTCAGTTTATTATGTTATAAAGAATTATTAAAAGTTTATTACGTTAAAAAGAATATTTTTTTCACAGTTCAGCGAAAAGTGATTAGTCTAAAGTGGAAAACTCTCAAGTATTTCTTTCATTTTCAAATATTTTATTCATTTAATTATTAACAAATTTTGTTTTCAGTTACAATTCCCTCCACACACCCAAAACAATTCTGAAAGATTTCAGGTTTTATATTACGCCCAAAGGGCGTTTTTTAACGTTTTGTGTATCACCTTTATTTATTAAATATCATGTTCTTTGCGCTTAAACAATAAATTCAATTCAACAGCAATACAGCAAAACAATTTAATTTCCGATACACAGTCTCGCGCGCTGGAAATAAAAATGTTTTTGTTTCGTACAGTGTTGTGATTACTCGCTTTAAAATCATTCTTTAATGTTTTACAAAATATGAAATAGATAATAAAACAAATTATAAATTCCAAATTTGTGAAAACTGAAACGCCGTTTATATTGAAATGCCACAAAATGCCAAAAAGAAATTAATAGCCCTTCTGGGCTAACGCCCTTTGGACTAAAAAAAATCAGTATTTGCTGCTTATAAGTAAATAAATGATGAAACTAAAATCATAATTTATTGGACTTTTCTTGGCCATAGTTTCTAAATCATTCTATTTAGTGCATTAAATGTGGTTATGTAATGTTAACAAAAAATACATGATAAAAATCAAAGCTGACACTTGGATATATAATAGTGCAACCATCGCAGTTAAATCTTAACTGAGCATAACAGGTTTAATCTACAAATTTAATGCTTTCAAAGCATTGACAGAACCCGAATTCGTAATTTTCCTTTTGTTTTTGTAACTATAGCAACAAGGAATATTTTTTTCTTTTGTTCTGCATTGATTGCGTAAGTAATATCAACAAAAATTAGAATGGCTTAAAACATTCGATTTTGCTCTCGCATTTTCAGACGAAATTCAATTATTGCCGGAATGCTTTTGTAACGTCAAGTTCTATTACTAGAATAATATATTTGTGAGAGAATTTTATTCACACAAGACTTTGCAAAAGTTTCACAGCTTATTTATATTTGAAATAAATATAATATTAAACTCTATGAGATTTTCTCATTCTATTCTCAGAAAGATACCAGAGCAAAGTTGTCTTTGTAAGTTGATTGGTTCATAGATTATGCTATGATTATGCATATGCTATTTTACTTTGGCATATGACTTAAACTTTTGTTAATTATCTCTTTGGCAATTATCTGTTTTAGAACAAACGCTTTCCTGTAAATCTTTTTGAGGAAAACTGACTAGCATTCCGTTACTTCTAAAGTAAATCTCTCCCTCCCCCCAAAAAACATGCAGGCTCTAACTCCAATGACAGGAGATTTCTTAATTAAAACACAAAGGGAACTCATATTTTCACAGCTGAAAATTTTAATTATTTGCATACATTTATAACAATATGCTATAAAAATTTAAACTAAATTTTGAAAATATCACATCAGTAATGGAAACGTTGAAAAAATGAGAACATTCACATTTTCACACAGGTTGTGATCAAAATAATATACAGGGTGCTTATAATTAAAGTTCCACTTTGAAATGGTCGTAAGAAGAGAACTACTGGAACAAAAGTTATCAAACTTGGTAATTGTGTAAAGGAGGTCATGGAAATTTATTCTCGGCGAAAAATCAAAAGGTTCAAAAACTCACTACCAGAAATGGCGCTGTATGCAATATTGTTAAACGAAATAAGACATAAAGACATCGGTGAGTTTAATCATTTCTGAAACGTGTTACAAAGCAGGTTCAACGTGGCGTCCACTATTTTCCGAAAGCAAGTTAAATCGTATTACTGCATTCTCAACAGCAGCTCTTAGCACATCAGGAGAAATGTTACGGACATGTCGGTGCATCGCAATCTTTCAATTCCGCCAAGTTGTTTAGATTATTACCATAAACAGTTCTGCCGTAAGCCAATGACAAGCCAACGCGATATTGCATAACCTCACAAACAGTTTCGTTTTAGAAACGAGCAACAACGTTTTAAACCTTTATCTTCATGTCTTGGGTCTGAATTCAAGCTTCAAAAATAAATCACAAATTAGCAATCTGTAAGAAAAACGATTTTTGAAATGCACACGCTTTTGCGAGTGATTTGCGATATCGCATTTTCTACTATTCGCTAATGATGTTTTTCAAGGACGGCGCACTCGACTTTTATCGTTCTTTAACGCCTTTAAATGATAATTTTGTTTGGGTCAACGTTTATTAAGGGTATACAACATCTTAAGCTCGTGTAACAAAAGGTTAAGTTAGATTCTGAGCCTTATTTCGTTTAACAATATTGCATACAGCGCCATTTAATTCCTGGTGGTGAGTTTTTGAACTTTTGTTTTTTCAGTGGTAATAAATACCCATTTACACGATCCCCAAGTTTGATAACATTTGTTCCAGTAGTTTTCAGAACTTTAATTATAACCCCCCCGTACATGGCTGCGTTTTATTTTGGTAATATTATGCAAGGCATTATGCTTTTTGTTTTTACTTACTACGAAGTAAAGGAATCATTTGGACTATTTGTTTGCGTGATATCTGTACGTATGGACAGGATAAAATACTGTTTTTTCCAAAACGGATTGTAAAATGGATTGTTTTCGCGACGCCTGTAAGTACGTACGTACGTAAGTATGTGTCTTTCATGACTCAAAAATATTACCTATAGAACATTAAAATTTTGTATATGGTACCGTTATAATATCTAGTTGTGCACCTCGCCTCTTTTCATTGCAATGGGCAGTACCCAAAGTTGTGTGTGTATATATATATATATATATATATATACATATGTATTCCCTTAGCCGGCCTTTATTTTCGCAATCCTTGGTAGTAGTTATATACTTCCAGTTACATAAGTGTTTTAAATGACAAAAATATCCATGTTTGGGCAATATTAAAAAAAATCATTAATTCTCGACACATAACGAAATCTAACTTTCCTACACTTGTATTCTGGGAAAGTTTTATACTCGTCATGAAAAAGTAAAACTAGATGAAGTTTCACTCCTGTACGACAAAAAAAAAAAAAAAAAAAAAAAAAAAAAAAAAAAAAATGACGGAGATATTTAATTACAAAATTTGAAAATTTTGATTTCATTTTCAGCTTGCCTTGAGAGATCGGTTAATTTTGTTAGAATAATTCTAGAAAATGAGTTTAAATGAAGCGCAGCCGAAAATTTGCGTAATTGACCAGACCGCGCAAGGAAGTAATCTGGTGTCCCCATCAGGTTTTCTTTAAAAACGGGAACCCAATTCTGAGATATGGAAAGAACACAAATATGCAAATTATAGTCTCGTATACCATAATTTGTAAAAGACAAATTAATATTCAATTGATAATTGATAATATCCTCTCCTTGATCTGCCACCTCTACACGATATTTTATCCTTCGAAGTCTTCGGTTTGGCAAAAGTTTCAATAGCATGAGCTACCGGAATCTGTTCCATTGAGCGTTATTGGCAAGCAGGCCGGAAATCCATTTCCACATTGAGGAGGATATCGGAAACTAATACACTATAAAAAAATATGTCCAATATGCCATCGGTTTCAATGTATGTGAAGCATTCGGGTAGACAGTAGTCTCAAAACCATCCAAAACCGTTAAAGACTGAGCTACCTGTTTGCACCCAAGCCTAATAATAAATTATAATAAGGTATTCAACTCCAAAGACAGTTCTTATGGCAAATAGTGTGTTTACTCAGATGTCTATAGTCACCTTCTCCAAGATGCCATTTTTCCCATAGATAAATGATATACTTTCTTTCATCTACAATCGCAGATGCATGAGTTTTATAAAGATAATGATGATCTTGTATTCTGTACATATTCTACAGTTTTCTTCATTTATTACAATGGAAATGGAATTCTCAAACTATTGCACGAGACGGAAGTGGTTACGTTTATTTATTTTTCTTTACGCCTATTTATATTTTGTTTGTTATTATCATTATTATTATTAGCCCAAAGGGCGTTAAGCCCAGAGTGCTATTAATTTCATTTCGGCATTTTGCGTTGATTCACTTTCTGCGTGTATTCACTTTTCGAAAACTGTTGCCACCAAATATTACAGTCCTGTATTATATTTAACGAAATTAAACAGTGAAGACTATGTATAAATGTATGTATGTTTCTCGCATTGTGATTATTGTCCCTTCTGCCATCAAATTTCGAATAATGTGAGCCCTCCACCCGAATATGAACACCTCAAAACCCGGATTTGGAATTTGTTTTATTTTCTATTTCATATTTTGTCAGACATTAAAGAATTTCTGTTTAACAAACTCGGGTATTTCAAAGCGAGGAATGGCGACACTGTACGAAAAAAAACCATTTTTATCTCCAGCGCGCGAGACTGTGTATCGGAAATTTTAAAGATATGCACATTTTAAAATTATTTTGCGATATTGCTTATGGTTTAAGTGCGAAGAACGTGATATTTAATAAATAAAAGTAACACACAAAACGTTAAAAAACGCCCTTTGAGAGTAATGTAAATTTCGAAAATCTTTCAGATTATTTTTTTATTTATTATTATTATTTTCTGTTGAGCACATGACAAGTAAATCCCATTGAACGTTATTGAGATACTTTTGAGAAAGGCTTTGCACCACCTGTATTAACTCCTCACGATAAACTTTTTTCCGCGAGAGAGTGGTTAAGATACATCTTAAATCGGAATTGAAAATGTCAAACATCCATTGTACAGGGTAAGCCAAATGTCTTGCACGTCCAGTTTTAAAAAGCTGAGGAAATTCCGAACAGATATTGATAGGAAATTATTTCAACGGATGACATCCCTATAACTTTCGGAAGTAATATATTACTTGTTTAAGTGCAATTTGTGCTGTCAAATTGCACTTAAACAAGTAATAACAAAGTAATAACAACAAAGTTTTAAGTGCAATTTGTGCTGTTAACTTTAAAAACCGTTTATTTAACACAAGATGGAGATCAAATTTTCATAAGCGGAAAGGATTTTTAAAACTGAGCATTACTTTGTTACTTATTCTTATTGAGAATTTGTTGAAGTGTTTGAAGAGACCTTTGACCTTTCGTGAACCTAACTAGGCAATAATTTTCCGCTTGATACCCTGATTTCGTGGTTAACGATGGAGGAAATGAAAGCATTCACCATAAGAAATGACGTAGCCACCCATCTCATCAGAGGCCGAACGAAACAGACAAAGTCAAGAATAGCATGTTGCAGCCACCAACAAAAAATGTGAGGAAGACGTAATCGCAATCAAGTCTATGCATTGCGAAATAATGGAAATAATGTCCAACCATAAAATTTCAATCTGCTTGCGAAACGCATCTTCACCTTGTACAAAATAAACGGATTTTATGGCTAACAACATAATAACAACTGAAATTTCAAGTGATGTATCACTTGTCATAGTATAGAAATGACATCCATTGCAATAGTTTGTTATTAAAGTCAGTTTTGGAGTTTTCACGATTTTTAAAAGTTTGATGGGCGCAACATTTTTATCACCTTGTATGCCAAATATGAATGGCTTAGCTTCGTAAGAAACCGCATACACTTCTAAAGTAAATTTAATGCCTTTTAAATACCATTCTTTTCTTTCCGAATAAATATGTATGTTATGATATGGCTAAAACATAATGTGCCTCGAGTAACAATATCGCATAAAAATTATGTTTCTAATGAACGTTTTGACACATACTACTAAACAACCTATGGTGGTTGTTGTGACTTATCTATATTGTCTGACAGTAGCATCAGAATAAGCGCACGAAATTCATCGTGGCAGAGAGAGCAAGACAACGCCTGTCCTTGGAGAGTTTTGAGAACCATACATGCGACAGTACAATTTTGTTTAGTTTCACCCCCAAATTTGATGGACAGCACCCCGGGAAGAACGGGTATGGGATTCTCCCACCCTCTCTTTCTCTGCCAATAACCTCTCGGGATGGGATCAGCTCGCGGAGTATTTAGAGTGCCACCTTGCCGCACAGACACTATACGTTTACAAACACTCATGCCTTCTCCGGGATTCGAAACCGAGCCCTGCGGTATGGCTGTCAGCGTCACTAACCACTATCCCGGTTAGGCGGCACTAAACAACCTAACGTATTAAGATACAATAACACGCCGAACAAATATTAATTCTAAATTAACCTAACGTATATTAAAAGAACACTCAACAAATACATCCACGCATGATTTTTGCACATCTAATACTTTTCTAATTATTTTACGCAGTGTTAAAAGCATAGAAAACACTTATTACAGAAGCGTTAAACTTAACCTTACTCATGCGGTTGACAGATGATTATGACCACCTTCAGTGCCTAAATGGTGTAAGTCCGTTTTTCAAGACTTAGGGTCATTTGACGCTTCGTGTTTTAGTTCACAGAAAGTTAAGTGTTCTTGGACAACACAGTGCTTTTCCATCCAATTAGTTTTTTTTAAATGGAGTTCATACAATTCTTTCAGGAGTTGCAAATAATCCTGCGAAACCAATTTCTGGAGCTAGGCCGAGCGTCAAAAATTTGACTTACACCGCTTGGAAATCGTGCGGCTAAAATGTAAATGCAGCTGGAATGTGGAATAACGCTTAAATAAACTTGTTTAATTCATTCCGAGGGAAAATGTTATTTATCTCAGCTCGTAAGTCAACTAATGCATCTCCAAAATTACATTAGCACTTTCGGTATGCAAATGTAAACGAATAAATAAAACTTACGTATGGTTTTCCTTAAAAATATGCTAATGATTTTCCGCGAAAGGCAAAATCGTCTTTTTTATGTGTTGCGTGATCATACGCAATATTCATATCTTTTTTCTTTCTGGTTTTGTTTTTGCTCCATTACAAGCCAAAAGCTTAACGCTCAAGCTAAAAATTTAACCAAATAAACAAATTACGGTTACACTATTTATCTACCGCTGTTTCTTTGCAATATTGTAACTGCTTTGTAGTTTTAACATAATAGGTTTTAGCGTGTATGGATGATGTAATTGTGTGCGTGATGTATGTAATTATCTTCATCCATATAATGTGTTAATTTCTCGAAATTTAAAATCAGGATTCTAGTGTTCAACACTAATGTTCACCACTTCTAGTTTTCATCACTTATGCATTCAGAATATGATTTTTGTCGACTGAATAATCTGACTAGATAGGATATTAATCTGACTAGTTCTTTTTCATGTGTGAAAGAAGCATGAACCAGTTTCTCATAGCAAAAATGCCACGAAGGCAACTTGAAGAAACAGATAACCTTCGGGGGCTTTGGCGTTATAAATAACCAAGTTTAACCTGGATTTCATATTACCAGAAATATAAACATGTATGGCAACTTACAAAGCAGCCAAAGGAAAACTGTTGAACAGGAAGAAATCGGACGCTTGAGTTCCCAGAGAACAGATTAACTGTATGAGTATTCTTGCAGTTTTTCTTAGCAAATTCTCCACTAAGATAACGCTCCTTTCGGGCATACAGTATACGTGTCCTTTACTCAATTCAACGCACTAATTTATGCAACAACAACAAAAAAAAAATTTGAAATCACGATTAGCACAGCTTCAAAATGGTTTTCATTAGCAAAAGAAAAAAATTGAGCTAATGGTGATATAATCGTGTATGGGAATTTGTTAATGTACTATTTTTTATCTTACTTCCACACAAGCATACATATTTTCGCGATTATCATCAACAAAATGGGTTTTGTGATAGCAAATTTTATGACAATCATTGTTCTTCTGAATACTTACTCTCATGCTTTTGAGAGTACCGCCGCATTAACAGGATACTATACATAATGCTGTAAATTTCTATAAATTGTTGCTTTTGCGTATTGTTTTATTTATTTGTTCGTTTAATTGCTGCATTTTTGTTATATTTTCATGGTGCATTTTTGTGCAATTAAATTTGTGGCCCGATTATTTTATCAACAGGTTTTTCTTTTTCTTTATAGCATTACAAAGTGTGAAATTCTGAATCCAATGACGTTTAAAATGCGTACACAGCTAATAAGCAACAATTTATGTCACCAGTTTGGTGCCTTTCTGGAAACTTCTGCAAAATGCCTTTCTGGACTCAAGAACTGGTATTTTTCGAAGTTTACAGAAGTTCGGGCAAACCTATACAAGCGGCCCCGTTTAAACCTCAGCAGTCAGTTTAGTTATAAATTATTTCAGTGTGCGGTTGAAAGAGCTAGCTGAATAAATCCCGAATTGGTTTTGTGAGTGCTATCGATAATCTGTGATGTTTTTCGTGTGTCAAGTAGTGTTTGCATTATCTCTGCGGTATGCTTGAGTTATTGATATCTGCTACATTTGATGTGTATTGTCATTCACTGAGTTTGATTGCCAGTTTCTTTCTATTCATTTGAAGAGATCTCTACGACTGTTAAGTACAACAATAGTTATTTCTATATACTAAGATTTTAATTCTTCCTTGAAATTCTTTCAATGCCTTAACACAGTTGTAGAAACATGTTATTTTTTGGAAGCAGGCAAGATGAAAAATGAGCAACGCTCTCGCCGGGAATCGAATCACGGACCTCTGAAATACGCGCCCAGCATGCAGACCACTTCACTACGAAGGCATGCTAAGAAGGTGGTAGAAATACTTTATACAGTTAGCATATGAAGGTTCCCAAGATTTTCCTTTCTTAGACACAGAAAAGCAAGGAATATTGTCCTAATTAAAATATTATGTAATTTAAAAAAAATATTATGCATTTTATTTTATACTTTTCAATCTACAGTAAACTGAAAAGTGAAAAATGAAAGGAAAACACCGCTGATTAGAAGGAAAATAACTCGTTGTATTCAGCTTAGCAATGGATTGTCGTAGCAATGAATTGTCGTAACATCATATTTTAAAAAGTAATACGATCTATATTGATGGCACAAATTTGTATGAGTATTTATTTGTATTTCTGTTCAATTTAGAACCGATCTCGTCTTCACTTAAATTCATAGAACTGCTAACATTGTAGCATTAAACCTACTGATCTAAAAAATTCGTCATTAATACCAACCAGTAACATAAAAAGGAAATCAGAAAAATTTTGTAAATTACTGTAGAAATTCTGAAAAAAAAACGCCTTTATTTTGAAAGATAACATTTGCTCTATATGATGGTGCAAAGATTAAAAATTTTTAGATATTCAATGTGACATTTCAAAAAGAATTATAATAAAACTTAATTTTCTAAATATAAAACGTCTATGCCGAATTCTTAAAACAATTTCTATGGAATAATGTCTGTCGTTGTAATACGTATCTGTAAAGCTCTTCTAGAATGTCAGATATGTTTAAGGAGATCAAAAATTACTCAGACAAACAGAAAACACAAATTGAATTAACCCATGTAATAAATGATTACTGCTGTACAGATATGGTTTGGATTAGATTATCTGCCGGGGTGGAGATTTATAATGAACAATTTGTAATTTCATTACAAATCTGTCTGTCAACAAGAATATTTAGCAGCTAGAATCTCATACCGTGGCTATTCATGATTACTCCCTACAACGAATCCTAACAGCTGATCTTTCTATATTGATATCTTAATATTCATAACATTTGTGTTCTATTTTCGGGAGCGCTTTCAAATGAAACTGCGAGAAATCTTATTTGATTATTTTTCAATTACTTTTATATTTCGGAAAAGTACTAAAACATTCGATACAGCAAGTATGAATGCATGCTCGGTTATAAGATTGCGCCAGAAAATTAATAGGGATTCAAAGAAAGAACTTTTAGTACTTTCTGCCAAGGTAAGGAAAACTATATGTTGCTTTTAAATTTTCAAATTTGTAAGTGTCTTGACAGTACATTGCAAATGATGGTAATTATTATTTCCAGAAATGCCAAGGAAAACAAAATTTTGGCTTAAATATAGAAAAATAAAATGTACTCCCTGTGTATCGAAATGATTGTTCTATTTATAAATTTGCATCGGACTGAAAAGATAGAATGGGGAAGAGTGGTTTTGAATGCATTACCTTTTCTTCTTTTATAAAAGAGAATTTGTTACTATACTATTTTTAATTTTTATAAAGCTAGAGAGAAGAAATGCAGTTTACGGTCCGCACAGAGAATTGCGATTCTAAAAAAGCTACTGAGAAATTTAAAAAATGAATGATCTAAACATGGTATTATGGCGGCTGTTGGAAAACAAAAATATTTGTGTCGACGAAAAGGTGTTCCTGGGATATGGCAAAGAGCCAAACGCTGCTATGACAGAGGAGAACCCGATAATGTTGAGACAAAAATAAAGGGGCATAGTGGTCTTGTACGCAAAGAGCATGAAGAAATTTTGTAAAAAATCATGAAGGTCCCGCTTTCCAAACGCGCTTCATCAAAAAGACCGGCTGTTGCAGCGGGAAAGCCACTGGAAATGGCGCAGTATATTGAAGAATGTTTCAAAGTACCATAAAACCTGAATAATATAAAAGCAGTGCTTCGATCTCGAAACACACTCCCGGAGTTCATTACTAGAGAATTTATTAATGCAGACCATGAAGAACCAAATAATTTTAAAAATTAAAAAAAATCTAAAAGCTTTCATATTTTACATTACGCCCAAAGGTGCGTTTTTTAAACATTTTATGTGTTACCTTTATTTATTAAATATCATGTTCTGCTCACTTAAACCATAAAATTCAATTCAACAGCAGTATCGCAAAATAATTTTAAAATGAGCCTATCTTTAAAATTTTCGAAACAGTCTCGCGGGCTGGAGATAAAAATGCTTTTTCTGTACAACGTTGCCATTGCTCGCTTGAAATCCTTAAGTTTGTTAATCAAAAATTCGTTAAAGTTTTACAAAATATGAAGTAATAAAACAAATTCCAAATTTCAAATTTGGGCTCCCGAGTGCCCTTATTCGCAGGAAGATTACGTTATTCAAAATTTGATGGCAGCAGGTATTGTTGTTTTATCACAATGCGAAAAACATACATACATTCATGCAGATTCTTAATTATTTAATTTATTTAAATATAATACAGGGGTGTAATATTCTGTGGCAGGAGATTGATAAGCGAACCGGCATTTAAAGATTTCAACACTAAACGCCAAAATGAAATTAATACCCTTCTGGGCTAAAGGCCTTTGGCCTAAAAAAAAGAAGAGATTACATTGTAGCGTGTTTCACGTACTATAAAACCAGAATTGCGAGATAAGAACACATGAAAAGGCAGTGATTCGATTTCGAAACACATTCATGGAATTCACTGCCAAAGAACTCATGAATGCGTCCCAGGAAGAATTAATTAATTTTTAAAATTAAATAATATGCAATATATATAAAATAGAGTTAAACAAATACGCATTATATCCATATAGTTGTTATCGTACTTAACAACTTAAACTTGCCTCTTGAATTTAGTGAGAGAGAGCTAAAAAAAACACTGCTTTTTAAAATGGAACACATGCAAATAAGACAATCATTTCGATACGGAGGAAGTATTTAATACAAGTTAGTGCACAGTGTGTTACTTTGGTATCATAGAAGAATATATGTTAAGAACAAACACAGTTAAGAAAAATAGGACAAGACAATTTCGTATCAGAGAACAGAGTATATGAATAACAAAGACCTAAGCATTAAACGAAGTATTCAGTGATAATGAATACTGTCATAGCAACCAGAATGTTTATTCTCAAACTCAAACCCACTCTTAAAATTATCATTTATGTGTTTAAAGGCAATATACTTTGCAAAGACATTAGGTTTTCTTTTTGGAAGCATGAAAAATGAAAAATTAGCAATGCCTTCACCGGGAATCGAACCGCGGATCTCTGGTATACGCGTCCAGCGTGCAAACCACCACACCACGAAGGCATGCCAAGAAGGCTGGATAAATACCTTATAACTTTATTTACTCTCTCTTTCAGGATGCACATCAAAGTTTACCCAACTCGGTATCCAAAATAACTATAGTCAGTTGCTTTAAAATAGAGTTTTCAAGGTCACTTTCCGTCGATCATCTTGTGTTGTAATGAGATCGATATCTGCTGCAGATGGTTCGAGTTGCCTAATTTTTTTTATCTACTCTTTGCGTTCAGTGTATTTCGCTTCATAAAAATCTAGTGAATGAAGACTAATGTGAACTACAGCCTAAAATGACGACAGCAAAAAAAGTGCTGTGCGGTAATGATGACCTTTTTTGTAACTCTAACAATTGTCAAAGATGCTTCATCAATTTACATCCTAAAGGCAAATTTTACTGCGAATCTAAAAAAGTATGGCAACACTTAACACTCTGTAAATATAAAAATGATCAGCTGAGAGAATGGCTTTGAAGTGAGTAGCAATGGCTTAAGTAAAAGTATGAATTAAAGCCAAGTAAGAGAGTTTACGGAAGTACATGGCGCAAGGTTGAGCAAACGAAATTACAAAGGGTCCAATCGGAGATCAGCGAAATTAGGAGGTGATAGCCATGATGAAAGGCTACAAGAGTGAAGTAGAGTACTAGTAGAGTGAAGACTACAAGATCTTACGTAACTTAGCACAACAAATGGTCACAGACGCTCATGAAAATAACATTTTATTCATCGAATGAATGAAAATAATTTTGTGTGAGTATTGAGACTATCTTGAAATGTAAGTAAAAAGTAAAATTAATTTGAATGGCCGTAATATTAAACAGTTGAGTTACAATATAAATTACTCATTATCACATTCATCTTGGGAACCGCATTTTAATCAAACAAATACGCTTAATATTGATTATGGTCTGCCTGTTCATTTGACACAGCACTGAGCTGGAATTACGTGAGCGGTGATAAATCTTTTAGTGCAAATTACTGTTTTACTTAAACAACCGAGTTGCATAATTTAATAATAAAGTCTTAAAGTTGAATATGAATACATGTCGGGTTTGCATTATGCAAACACTAATGCACATTATGCACGCACAAGTTATACCGGCAAAACTGCAAACTCATATATCCATATTTTACATTAATACTAATTACAAATATATTAAATGACTGCTGAATTTAGAGAATTTCAATAATAATAATAATAATAATAATAATAATGTCATGCTAGATGCTAAATGAACTAAATAAATATAATAAAATATGTGTGCAGACTGATTTACGGAACATACCATTATTACAGATAATACCTGTTTGCGTATACTCATGTACAGTGCTCCTAGGGAAGGCTAAAAATTTATGTACCTATTTGTGCTCAGTGCAAAATTTTAGTACAAATAAAACTAATTTTATTCCACCAGTAATATACATTTTTTAATATTTTGATATTTTTTAGTTTCGTATTATTTGGTTAAATTTTTGTTTGTCCCATTGAAAAAAAAATACAGATAAAAACTTCCATTAAAGAAGTAAAATATATGTAATTTTTTATTTTTAGAACTTTTTAGCAGTAAGTATTTTTTGAGATTTCAGACTATAATCTGAAAATTTCGTTTGAAAATTTATTTCATGACTTTTCTCCCCGTTTCCAGTTTTTTCCCAGCTTTGGCTCAAAGTGTCTTCTCATTTCTCCAAAGTGTGATATGATTTCCTTGGAAAACATTTTATCTTCAGTTAATTCATTCGCGCTTGAAAATATAGCAGATTGCTCGAATGAACTACGAGTAGCTTGGCCTTTAACATTCAATATTCTGATCAATCTTATCTGACTCATTTACTTCTTGATAATCCTTTCTTACTTTTATCTCTTTATTTTTACTTAAGGAGCTGTCCCATATGTTTCTTTTCTGGATCTGAATTGCCGTTTACAAATATGCTTAGGAAATTCGTCTTCGTTTGCGTGGTATCTTACGTTCTTGCATTTCAAGGTTTGTATTTTATTAAAAATCAAAAATATGAATTACAGAAATATATATTTATTGTTTTTAAATCATTTGTTATGTAATAACAACCCCTTCCAAAGGACAAGGGATGAAGTTGATAAACACTGGTAATTCTGGTTTAAATCTCGAGTAATGCCTGGTTTTCGTGGTTTTCTCCATGTGTGACGTAAATACAAGCGAATATCCCTTAAAACGTCCTCCACAAAGGCATTCCTCTATTTAGGCAGGTAGACCTTGAGTACGTTGCCATATTCAAATAACTTCACCTAACCTAATCAGTAACCGATAAAATTTTGAATATAAAGATCATGAAACATGTCAGATGGTAAGCTTAGAAAACTGGCTATTTGCCAGGCCATGTGAAAGTCAAATTAAGTCCTTGCAATGGAAAACTATGCGAGTCCGCTTGGAAAGCCCTGGTAATATAACATAAAATTCCCCCTATTTGGAAAAACTCTATACAGATGTTTCTAAAGTTAAAAAAAAAAAAAAAAAAAAAAAAAGACTTCTGCAAAATATTCATTAAGAACAACGTTATAATTTGACGGCCTGTGTAAAGTTATTGAAGCGCTTATGCAAAATTAAATAAATTTCGAATTATGTCTGAAATAGATTTTCTCCATCTCTAAGCTAAAATTTATGCTTAGAAAATGAAATTATACAGTTAACGCACGAATGAACGAGAAACATCTATCAATTTTTCCCCTTAAAAGCAAAACAATATCGTGGAAAAACTCAATTCTTTTTATTCTAAAAACAACATAACATTTTGTTGATATAGATATATCAACAAAATTTACGCGACCCAACGTAAATAATTTATTGTTATTTTAACTTTTGAGAAAATGGAAAATCAACACAACAGAAGGCACCATAAAATGGAATTGAAAATCTTAAAATACATTTTACAAGAATATATTTCAAAATACCACATGCAGTAGTTCTCGGTATTTACATTTAAAGGCGATATTTGTATGCTTAATAATATGTTATATAGCAGGATTTATAATGCCTAAATAAACTTTACATTACATGAACTCTGATTCTACAACAAATGATGCAATGTGTGGAAGAAAATGTACCGCAGTATTTAATTCGCTCTGAAATAACAATACCCGGTAACTAAATACTGTGGTTACCATGGAAACAGTACATGAAACTTTCAGAAGTTTCCAATTTCCTGGAAGAAGCAAATTTCCGCTTCCTCGGAAATTCTTTTCAGGAATGCGCATTTAAAGTGAAGGAACTAAAGAAGAAAGAGAATTCGACCATCTACAAAACAAATTCTTATATAAGCAAAATTGGAAAATAAAATAAAATATTTGTTTTCTTGACTTGTTTTAGATGTCGGGTTGGAAGAAAATACACATACATATTGTATAAATCCCTATACATGTTTTATGAGGCTTCAAGATTTTATCAATTGAATATTAACCTAACTGGTATGATAAAAGAAAATTATATTTAAAATTATAGGTATGTGTGTGGAAGGGGGGAGGCTTCTATGCATGCTGTAATTTTCGCTTACGGGGCATCACATCTCGTAATAACTTCCATATTAAAAATACCACTGCAATAAATATTGTAAAAAGAAAGGTTGATTTAACCAATGACATGCGGATTTGTATTATGGAAATTTCAGAGTTGCTCAACATATTGAAATATTTTGCTTCATATATATTGTCCTGTAAAAATTAAGAAAAAAGAATTTTTTCCACCTAGCACTAGAAACAAACAAAACAAAAAAAAAAAAAAAAAAAAGCAAAAGAAAAGAATCATAAAAATTTTAAATACAGTCTTTTGTAACTTATGATTTAATATAAATATTAAAATAGAATGTATCATTTCGCAAAAATGGATATACTTTGCGCAAAGCAAAATTAATTTTTTTAAGTGCATGCATTTCATTTTCTAAGATTATCGGATCTCCAATTTTGTGTCAGCTTTTATGGTCAGTAGCATACATAAAGCTATCACCAAATTTTTAATGAAAGTATAATGAAAGAATGTAAAATGAAGTGTTAAAAAACTGGCATACAAGTTAATACTTCCCTCACGGAAGCTTAAAACTGGAGAAAAACGGATTTTTACGGAACACCATATTCCTGCATAGCAGTCCCAAAGATTTTTGTACTCGAAACTGAAGACTTGTCTTTCAATCCACACTGCACGTCATTCTAGATATGTTTGATAAATTAAAGGTCTGGTGATTTAGACGGCCACGGTAAGACTACACACTCATATGTAACTATAATCGGATACAATAAGTTATCTTGTTATGCGTTTTCCTGTTGAAAGAGCCCCAAACATTCAAACGAATGTAGGACAAGAATGTTATATACCATCAAAAGAATGCCCATATTGAATTCACATATTAGACACACTGGTATACGTGTAATTCAATATCAGCTAAATAAACGCCTTATAAATACTATATCCGGTGTAATCCCATGTTGACATGAGAAATCCATGGATAATTCAAGGAGGTTTTTCTACACACAGAGATACTTCCATTTGCCTGAAGTAGGAAACACTGATGCCTCAACTGGTTTATGGCCATTAATTTTACATAGGGTCTGAATTGTTGAGCCCGAGCGAACTACGCAGTTCTATGTTGTGTATTCTATAAAGTATTTCTCCCGCCTTCTTAGCGAGCCTTCGTGGTGGGGTGATCTGCACACTGGGCCGGTATCCAGAGGTCCGCGGTTCGATTCCCGGCGATGGCGTTGCTAATTTTTCAATCTCTGTTGCTTCAAAAAAATACTAATGTCTCTACAATTGATCAGATCATCAGAAGTACTCTATTTGAAAAGGGGAGTGTTCCATAATCCTTACACTGGTGTTTATTGAGGCTCCTGCGTTAAATTCTGATATCACTTCAGGTAACGTTTTTTCCTTCCTTGGAATATGAGTCCTACTAACAGATGCATCATGTTTATTCAAACTCTTTTTATGGGTAGGCTCGAAATTTCACCGGAATTCTAACGGTCACGATGTAGGGTTTCCCTTATTTTGCATAAAAAATTTATTTTAAGTTTGATACCTTTTCTGAACTTCTCAACTTCCCCTCACATTTTCTTCCCAGGATGTAAACTTAAAGATAAAAGAAGAGCGTATATAAAGGGATGAATCTCTGAGTTTATTCAGAGCATGTTTTCGCTAGCCAGCGCACGTTTCGTTGTTGTTTCGCTGTTACGCTAGTAAGCCTCTTGGCCATTTTGGATTTACAATCAAGCATGTTAGGCTTTTGTGAGTCCAACTGTTAGGAGTAACTTACGTACTATCCAGCACTACTTATTTTAGATTTTGACTTGAATTAAATTCTACGTTTTTAGTTTCACCGCAAGTTTGACGGTGCCATTATACCGCACGAAGATCGTGCCTTTTTGTTCACTATTTTGAATTAATAAAGGGTTATTTTCATCCTTCTCGTGTGCTGGTATTTATTCACGCCCATGTGAGAATTCGGCAGATTCATTGTAGGATATAACTTAGTTTAAATGGAAAAACAGAGAACGATCCTACAACGACACACTCTTGAAATAATCATTCATGAAAACCTGAATTTTGTCCGTGTTTCTGAAATGCAGTGACCCATCTCGAAAATTCCAACTATTAGAATGTATAAAAAATCGCTTAAATCACAAAAGTATGCCTTATTTATGGCTGTAGCAATATGTTTATGGCTGTAGCAGAAAAAGCTGTAGCAATGTCTGCGAATATCTGCCTTTATATATACAAGAACTGATAAAAGGAACCAGTGATGTGCATAAGTTGTCTTACTCTAAATTCTGTTTAGACCATATGTATACCTGTTCTTTTGGCACGTCAGTGTATGCAACTGACGAATGTATGAATATGGGTTCTTCAGTTTGAGGTAACAAAAGTGTTATTGATCGTTTAAAGACAATAGGAAATCAGTCCCTAGCAGAAAATTCATTGCATGGAAGATCAGAACCATATCGGTCTTGTTACCATGCTTTTTGAAGACTATTTTCCGGAATTTTTGACAGCAAGGAATAAACCTTAATACGTCAGCTCTTAAACCTATCATTTTATAGCTCTATAGCAAAGGAAGAATTATTAGCCATTACATGTTAAACCATACTAAAAGATTTAGTTGGAAAGATTCGAAGTTAGCTTCAATTCATTCAATGGCACAGAACACCACACGTAATTGGATTAGACTGACTATTGCTCAAAAGAGCAATGAAAATTAATACTCTTCAAAAACGAATCTATGTTCACGTTATAATTTGATTATCACTATAGGAGAAAAATAAAGAAGAACCAAATTAGTGGTCTCGAAGGCGGTAATATCAATAATCTTGCGCTGAACAGACTAGGCTTTAAATCGGTACACTTAGCATCATACGTTTATGAACGGAATTCTGAATACTCACGGAACGAAATCTTTCAACAATAAACGTCATCCTACGAATTTGGTGATGACCTGTTTTCAATGAATGGTACGACTACATCAATTGCGTCAAGAATAGATTATTTTTAAGAACATAATAGTGAGCAAATGGGCTGGCTATTTCACGTATTAGATTCCAGTTCATTCAAAATCTATTATCGGTTACTTTGAACTAGGAAATTCAAAGTAACCGATAATAGGTCAAGGTTATTTTCCGCCATTCGATTTGAATGGCAACCACGAGGACAACAACTGCGGAAGAAAGGTCGTGTCGGACTTGAACTACAGCTTCAGTTGATTTGGCGAAAATAAATCTTTGTTTTATTTTCGCCAAATCAACTGAATTTTCTATTTAATAATAAGTGTTTATAAATTTTTATTTAATCAATAATTATTATATAATTAATTATAATTTCATTGATAATTACTAGATAATTAATTATTATTTATTGAAATAATTAAAGATTGAACTAATTAAATAATTAAAATTAAATAAAATGTAAAGAGATAAATTGAAATAAGCGATTTTTAATATAATTTTATTGTTAAAATAAAATTTTTCGGATAAAATTTCTACAAAAATTGTTATTCAATTACATAAAAGAAGTGCCACAGCCTTCTTATTCAGGGCTCCGGGGCGTTCCGGCTAGAATTATAATTTATTACAAAAATTAAGAAGCACCGGAGCCGAGATCCGGTGGGCTTCGGCTCAATTTATGTTCTAGGGGGGAGGAGTTCTTTTATCATCAAAAAAATTAAATATTCTTAAAGTATAGCTGATGAAAAATTCCAGGGAGAAACAGAATGAGGGTATGAGTAGGTGGAAACAAAGAAAGAGGGAAACCTTGGTGAGAGAGAACGTTCTCTTTGACCACGGCTCTCTGCTGATATAGTTATAGCTATCAAGCAGATGTATGTCAGGGGTAAAATGGGTCCTGAATCTGATTCCTAAAGATGAATGTAAAGTTCCTGGTAACACTTCGCCCCCCATTAGTGGATACTGTGGGAAGACGTTGTATAGGACGTGCTTGAGAAGTTTACCTCAGTATTTCACTTTTGTTGTACTCTCTGTCACTTAATAACGCACATTTGAGAACACAATTTTTCCATCCTGCGAGGATAACTAATTGTAAGCATCGATAACAATACACAAGATACGATGGCATGGCGAGAAATTTACGCGTTCCTTCCCCCAAATTTATTGCCCTTCTTAAAGGGAAAGGTTTCCGCATGTGAGTGAGGGAACTTTACTTGAACATCTCATGATCTCATGAGTTCGTATTTCTAGGGAAGTAGAGTATTTCAAGGTCTGCTTATAGTTAAACTAAAACGTTAGGAATTCTAAATTTTTTCCCTTTAAATTGCGGTTCAGTTTTATAAAAAGAAGTACTGGAGCTCATCTTATTTAGGGCTCCGGTGCGCTCCGGCTAAAATTGTAATTTATCTTAAAAATTGAGAAGTACCGGAGCCGGGCTCCGGTGGGCTCCGGCGCAATTTAAGCACTGTGTGTAGGCATGTGTAGCCCAATGACAGGTTACGCCATTCTGTTGTGAAAAAAATGTTTGGCTACATTTCTGTTAATTGCGGTACCGAAAAGAATCTAATCATATCGAAGTAATTATGCGAATCAATTGATGACTTAGAGAAAAGAAGGGACCAGTCACTTTGTTATGAGTTAGTGTGCATCAAGTGCTAACTTAAGAGATACTTTTCTCAATTTCCCTTACAAATTTCGGGTTTTCTGACACATAAATTCGACAGTTATGTCTCCTCAAATATGAAATGTTGCTAAATCACTAAATACGATTTTCTGAAAAACTGATCATCATTACGGTCAGTCTACGGTCAAGAAAGGTCTACAGAACATTCCTTACGAACGACTCGATCATTAAGTGTGATTTGTTAATTATATCTGCAATTTGTACGCAGTCATGGACAATTTTATGAGCATTCGACCTGGGAATTCCTGTTTGCAGGCTGCTACAGTGAATAGATTTACCGGGTTTGCGCACAAACGCCTCTCAAATGGCGGAAACATTTACATCACTGACGCTTCGCCTACCTGCACTTTCTTTACGCAAATCATTTCCGCTCTGTCGAAACTGTTTTTTTTTTTTTTTTTTTTTTTTTTAGCTGATTATTTCGTTGGTGGAGGTTTATTAAGTTCCTATCGGCATCGCTTCTAAACTGTTTTTGGCGATTTCATTTCCGAAACCAGAGAATGCACATTGCTTTTTCAATGCATGCAACGTTTTGTCTTTAAGCAAATTCTCTATTGCCATTCCCCAAAATTAGAAAAAACGAAATTCCTTAAATTAAGGATTATGCCAACAAAAATTATTTCCTGATCATAAAATTACTTTACAGTATAATTTTATTTTTCATCCGGTGATTAAATTATGGGCATTACATTTTCTTTACATAGCATGCACTTTTAATCCCGAAAATAAGTGAGTGTTACTGCAAAAATTTCACAAAAATCGTACTCTCGAAGCAGGATGATTTTGCCATATTACGCGGGACAAGATCTTTTATTTATTATCCATTTCTTGCAGCTGCGTCTTACTACTATAATGGATGGTTATAATCGATTATCTAAACTAGGAGAGATAAGTGCTAAAAAAGTACTTATGAATAATTGCTATTAAATTTCACTAGAAATCCAAATTTCGCATTATAAAAAGTATCAAGACAAATATTTTTCTTTCAACTTGCAACAAATAGGGGGGGGGGATAATCCTGTGCAGTTTTTAAATTTAATCTTTCTCTTGGATGCTGGACGTTTGTGGAGAGAAGACAACGGGAAGTTGGTTAATTTATTTATTAGGATAATTAATATTTGTATTAAGGGATATTGGTTATTTCATTGTAATTTTTTATATGTAATACATTTTTTTGATAAAGTTGTTTTGCAGAGTAAAATTCTGTGCAGTTTTTAAATTTAATGTTTGGTGTTCCATTTAGGCATTTTTGCGGTACATTTAAAAGCCAGACGAAGGCTGGATGCGTAGCTGCTAGTATTAAAAAAAATCTAACTTTTGAGAAGAAAATTATTTTACTAGTAGTAGATGATTAAAACAACTTCTTTCATTTACTTCTTAAATATTCTTAACAAAAGATGTTTGGTTATGTTAGGTATATGACGTCATATGATTTGCGGTAATCAAACAGAAACTTCGATAAAATCCATATTTAGTTCTAAAAATCGAGTTTATCTAAGAAATGTTTCATTTAATGCATTTTTACTAAAATATTTTCAAGGACTTTTGTACAAATAAAATCCCTTGTGATTATGTTTTAATAAAAATTACATTATTAATATATCAGCAATAGTTTTCAAATTCTGAATGTTTTAAAATCTATAAATATTCATCTCCCTACTAAAAAAATAGGATATCCCTTCATTTTATCCAAATGTTATCTTTAGATATACGTACATGTACCTATAGATAATATTTACCTAACAACCACTGTTTGTTTTCTATTCCAAGGATCCATAAAGTAAAGTCTTAATTACATTTTATGTAGCTATGTTTTTTCAGAAAAGAAAACGTTTATGAAAGAGTAATATGAACGACATTTTAGTTCATTTCGCTATCAAAGATTAAATATAGTGACTCAGTTTTACTACTGCTAAAACATTCTATTATCATCGTGAAAAATGTAATTATTTTTTAAATTCAGATGGTAAGTAAATTATGAAGATTTAAAAAGTATTCTCAGTTTTTGGTAGCCCGTTGAAATACTTGTACGAGGTCATATAAAACATTAAAACATTACAGCTACATAATTTCCAAATGATAGAAAATTTCACCTGGTCTTTGAAACTTTGTCTTTTGAAGTAAATTTTATTATTTTCATAAAATTTATTGCGAATCTCTCCAGCTAAATATTTCGCATTATTTGCGATACTCAAAATTTTTATATGTAATAGAATATTTTCAATATACAGGAAACGTGCGAAGTAATATTAAATATTTTTATACATCAAACAAGTCAGAAAATACTTCAAAGTTATTAGGAACTTCTAAGCATTGGTGAAAATATGGTTTTCAACTCCAACAAATCGTTAAAGGTGACTTTATAACAAGGATTGATTTTTTTTTATCACAAGGGGCTATTTGCCCAGAAGGGCTATTAATTTCGTTTTGGCATTTTGGATCGTATACTATAAAACGGTGTTTCACTTTTCAAATTGTTGTCACCAAATATTAGAGCCCTGTATTCTATTTAAATAAATTAAATAATGAAGAATTTGCATGAATGTACCTATGTGTCTCACAGTGTGAAAAAAACAAAGGTTCCTAGAGCCATCAAATTTTGAATAAAGTAGTCCTCCACTCGAATATCAGCACCTGGAAGCCCAAATTTGGAATTTGTTTTGTTATCTATTTCATATTTTGTAAAACTTTAACGAATTTTTTTTAACAAATTCAAGGATTTCAAAGCGAGCAACAGCAACACTGGGGGAAAAAATTACCACGCGAGAATGTGTACTGGAAATTCTAAAAATATGATCTTTTTAAATTATTTTGTGATATTGCTGTTGAAATGACCTTTATGGTTAAAGTGCGAAGAACATGATATTTAGGAAATAAAGGTAACACACAAGACAAAAAACGCTTTAAGGTATTTCTCCCACCTTCTTAGCATGGCATCGTAGTATAGTGGTCTGCACTCTTGGCGCATATCCCAGAGGTCCGTGGTTCAATTCCTGGCAAGTGCGTTGCTCATTTTTCAATTCTCCTGCTTCGAATATATATATATATATATAGATATAGATATAGATATAAATGTCTCTACACCGCTTTTTTGGGCTTAATATAAAATCAGAAAACTTCAGATTTCTTTCTCTTTTTTTTTTTTTAATAATCCAACAAAACTGTTTTTGGAGGAAAAAACATGTAAATTCAAGCAGTTGTTGGAGCTGCTTAAGCAGAAGAGCGTGAAACAAACCTACCATGCTGTTGCTAAAGCAAAATTAGAAGAAATAGCAAAAGGTGCAAAAATCGAAATCGCATTAAGCGTAGCTGCCTAAGGAAACAGGAAAGTTTAATAAAAATGTCATTTTCTTTCTGCATCGTTAAATGCGTAAAAAAGTAACACGACTCAAGTACGCGGAACCTCTCCATGCGTTTAAAAAGAAGACTTAATGTGGTTATAGAAGACGTGCTATTAAAGCATTTTTTCGGCATAAATTCAATGGAATAAAATTAAAAATAAAAATTAATTCGTATTTGTTCAAGTACTTTATATCATTAAATAATATTTTACGTGCTTTTACTAACTATAAAGGCTATTATAGAGTAGTTTATTATGCAATTATTTGTTACGAAAATTCTTGCTGTCGCATTCTTTAAGTTATAGTTACTAAACCTATCAAGCTGAGCTATTAAAATTGATCAATACTTTCATCTACCAGTATAAAAACTGACTGATACTTTTAATTCTTAAGCTATCAATCTTTTCGTTTTTGAAGGGAGGGAGATGCGTTTTATAAGATACTTGTGAGAGAACCTTTATAATACTGTGAAAATAAATAAATGGATGAGTTTCCGAAATCTAGTTGCATAGACTTCTCTCTACTCAATATATACATAATCATGTGTTATATACTCACATGTGTGAATTTTCAATGATGCTAAGTGCAGATGATTTTATACACATTCTCAATTTATTTTTCGCAAACAACTTTAATGGAATCGGGCAAATGGCACTTGATAATCTAAGCAAAGAAATTTGACGACAGTTGGGCAAAATATTATTGAAACAGAATCCGACATGTAATTGTAATCTGTATTTAAAGCAGTTCTAAATCTTTTTTGTCGTCTGCAATCTTAGCTTATATAAAGCCCACGAGAAGTCGAACGGTAACTCTGCTAACACTGGTAGTTCGATGCGGCGAACGGATTGTCTTGCATGCTAAACTTTCGCGATTTTCCCATGCTTAATCTGGATAGTGCAAGTTTTTATTATAAAGTCCTCCCCTTAGGCAGACAGTCCTGTAGTTGCTTTGCTTTAATTAATTAACGTAACCTTAATTTACATAAGACAAAATAAGCTCTTAATGAATTCAATTAATTTGTTGAATTCGCGTTAATCAATCATCTCTGAATCTGTGCACGTTAGTGTCACTTATTATTGTAGGTTTTGTCGGATATTTATGTTTGCCTTTGCAGCTCGTATTATTCATGGCAGGATTTTGTTGTTATTCTTGGAGTAATTACCAAAAATATCTCCGGCAATATTAGAATTATATGTTTATGAATTATCGTATCGTATGTTCATACATTGTTTTAAATCTAATTATTATCATATTTTGGGTGTCATTGGAATTATTTATTTGATATGCCGTACAGCTATCTTTTAAAACAGTGGTTTCAGACTCAAACTGCACGCGAGCTGCAGGCAGTATCTGAAAACAGCTGACAGGCCGGACATTTTTACAAAATGAAAAGTTTTATTAACAAAATAAAAAAATAATTTAAACAAATTTTAACTGTTTATTAACCTTACTAAATATTTACCCAAACATGCATAAACAAAAACAGCGTTACATAGCAAAAAAAATTCAAATTTATATTTGTTTTCTATTTGGTATCTGCAAGACATTTTTGTAATTAAAATATATTGCTAACTAAAAATTAAGTACTTCGACTGACACTTTTTTTTCCAATAAATTCTTACGTATTTAATTAATCATTAAATGACTTACTTTAATTTAAACTAAAAAGGCTTTCTAAGTTTTCTGAGAAAAATTACCAAATGGAATAAAACTTATTAATAATTAATGACAACCTCTTTCTCATGAAATTTTTCTTCGATGCATAAACAAAAATACATGTATTTGTATGTTAATAATTAAAATCTTCTTTATCAGTTTTCATTTTGTGAAAAAACACTGTTTACGTATAAATAATGCCTTCTCAAATAGGTCTATTATTCTTAGCGCAAACATTTATAGCTGAGCTTAATTATTTTTGACAAGTACGAATAAAAGTTAATAGCAATCTGTATCTGAAATCTCTGAACAAGATTTATATTCCATTTTAAATTAATTAGCTCAGTTTGTTGATTGTCTGAGGAATTCATGTTCAGTGAAAATGAAAATAATGTAAAATGTGACTTCAAATATCTAAAGTACAGGGTGATTATATTTAAAGTTGCGGTTTCAAAACGCTGTAACTTTAAAACTACTTGTCAGAATGACTTGAAATTTTACTAGAACAATCAGTCGTAAGGCAATGGAATTTAGTTTGGTGAAGGAAAAAATATAATTTTAAAATATACCATTAGATGACGCTGTCAGGCTTCACACTGCTGTTGGTATGCAAATTACTAAGACATAACATGCGCACTGCAGACATGGCTAAGATAAAAATACAGAGCACTAACGACACATATAACGTTTTGCCTGAGTGCTTCATCATGACTCTGACGAAGAAGGATGGCGCTTTTCTTTTGAAGCTTTCTTATCAGAATGGTGGCTGTGCGTTAACAGCTATCAAGAATTTCCGGACATTAAAAGACATAAAATCCGACCCAATGACAACATATGGCTTGCAGAAAATGATAGATAAATTTAATCCTGCTGACATGGAAACACGTGAATCGTTTGCATTACAATTTCTTGCCCGGATGATGAATGGTTTTGGAACATTCTGTAGTCTGACGAAACTAATTTTTATTTGCAAGATTCTGCAAATACGCAAAATTGCGGGATATGGGTGATCAAGAATCCGTTCCCGCTACAGTCACTACTTCTTCTCTCTGAAAAGGTCATTGTGTGGTGTGGAATAACGGCAGCGTTTGTCGTTGGTCCGTTGTCCTTCGAAGAGATCGCACCTGCGGGTCCCGTTACGGCAAGTGGTAAGAAGCACTTTTGAGTGACCTTATCCTTCCGGCACTTTAGTAACGTCAACGTGTAGATCGCACCATATTCATGTAAGACGGCGCTCCTCCGAACATTACTACTCGTGTGAAGTTGCTGCTGATCGCTACTTTCGGAGATGATAGAATCAGAAGCCGCCATTTTCCGACAGCGTGGCCGTCACGCTCTTTCGACTTAAACCCGTGTGACTTTTGGCTTTGGGGATATCTGAAAAATGTTGTTTACAGTGGGCGGATTGCGAATCTGACTCACACTGAAGGCAAGCTTTACGCACCAGATTCATAGCATTCGCACAGATACCCTCCGATCTGTTATGGAACATACTGCGCTCCCAATCAGCAGCGGAACAAGGAGGAGATCATATCGAGCAACTTGTGCATTAATCATCCGTAAGGTGTTTGTTCCGTGAAGCTTCCGTTGTCACTATCGCTGCTACTCGTATCTCTGTAAATACGTATCCTTGTCTTTTCGCTAACAAAATTGTCGTAAACCCTTGGAGTCTTGCGTTTCCTTTCGGCTATACATCCACAACAGCAATGTGAACACTGATATCGCCTTCTATCGACAAATTTTGGAACTATTTTTTTCCTTCGGCAAGCAAAATTCCATTGCCTTACTATTGTTCTAGTAAAATATCAAGTCATTCTGACTGGTAGTTTTAAAGTTACAGCGTTTTGAAATCGCAACTTTAATTATTATCACCTTGTATTTGCAATACTAAAATTGAAATGTGTTCGCGAGCCACATAAAATTACATCAGGAACCACACGCGGCCTGCGAACCCTCAGTTTGAGATCACTGCTTTAAAATGTATTCGTAATTTCACTAATGGAATATCCTGGCATAACTTACATTGGTTAAAACAAGAACAATAGTAGGCACCAGAAATTGGCGTAAATAAATTCTTTAATTTCCTTCTATTATTCGGATGTACACACATGTTACGTTCTTGTCATTTTTAAGATGAAAGGATATTCTCTTTAACTTTCAAAACTGCAGGTTTACCTAGATTGCGATTTCTATTGCTTATTATCTATTTCTTTGTCATTTAGTTCGTTGACATCTGTAATTTTACACTACATATTTTCAGATGAACACCAGGTAGTTTTTGTACGTTCAAGGAGCGTTCCCATGACGCCTTAAACATCACAGTTGTTCCAGTTAATAAAGCAGAAAAATCAATAGTTTTGTTCACACCTGTCAAATAGTTTCTAAGCGGTAGTCATTCAAGAAAAGTACGTATTCATAAATGTATCTGCAGACTTTCAACTTGCTTGCTTTAGTATAATTATTAGGTGCATCATTAACACAATTTTGAAATTATTTAAAACATTTAGCGGAAATCTTTATATATTATTTAAACATCAAGTAAACTCCGCACCTCAGAAGGGTCGAATTTTTTATGGTTATATATCTTCTGTATATATTTAAGGTAAGATTACCTATCTAGAACTTTAAAAAAAGGAAATTAAACACTAAATAAAAAGCGAGTGAAATATTAAAATTAAGCAATTAAATAAAAATTCCTACAAAATTTTAGTTTAACAATAATTCTACATAAATTTAATTAGATTAAATAAAATAGTTTCTCAGAATTTTTGCAGCTGAATAAAATGGTGCCTCAGAATTTTAATCATTATTGCACACTCAGAATAACAGATGGGCTGTCAGGATGATCGTCTTCATTACTGACAGTAGCAGCATCCTCAGTAATAAGAACTGCTTCAGTTTGTGGAGGAAATAATAATGTTGGTGACAGCACATCTGGTTGCCTTGAAGTTGATGGCAGTGGATTGTCAAGTTGGGGATACTGCTACTGTTTCTTTATCCTTCCTTCTTGTTTTCTTGAATATATCGTGCAGTGTCTGTTGCTTCATGTACTCGAGTGTCTCTAATTAATTTATCTTTTAGCTAGTAAAGAATCACGATAGCATTTCGTTCAGTTACAATGCTTCGTTTTTCCATTCCAAGGAACAGTTCAGCTGTTAACGTAATTATCTTGTCAATACAGATTACTGTAATATTTTTCTCATTTTTTCCACTGCTTTCATATTGATCACAATGTGTACAGGCATTTCTCTCTGGTCATTTAACCGTACCTAAAATTTCAGAACCAGTGTAATGATCAGTATAATGAAGAATCAGTCTATGAACATTATCA
The DNA here is from genome assembly GCF_044657685.1 of Stegodyphus dumicola. Classification (NCBI taxonomy): domain Eukaryota; kingdom Metazoa; phylum Arthropoda; class Arachnida; order Araneae; family Eresidae; genus Stegodyphus; species Stegodyphus dumicola. The sequence continues at coordinate 48,130,975 of NC_140776.1, forward strand.
TCAGCAGCCATCTATTTCATTAAAGCACCTTTATTTATCCCTGATGAAAGCTCCTTTATATCAGAATTAGTTATATCATTAACATAAGCAAGAATTTCATGAATAAGCTACTTTTATTAGAAACCCTAACTTCTGCAAAATTATTTCCATTCTTTTCATTATAATGAGAAGTAAGTATTAAATCTGACCACAATTTATGCCATTCCCCTTTTCAATGTTTGTGATTTTTTTTTTCATAGACCTCCGCGCATTTCCAACATAGTACACTACAGCATCAACGCTGAATTCGTTTATAAACTTTTGTACTGGAATACCTAAATTACTAAAGTCATTAAACACCTCATTAACGTACACTTTCGAGAACACAGAACATATAATACCATTGTTATATTGCTGAATTAGTGATATTTGGTTTGGTGAGACACAAAGGGAGTTTAAAAGGATCGACTTTGGGATGTGTCGTACAATTATCAATAAAAAAGTATCTTATATTTAGGGCATAGTCCAATCAAGTTACAGTAAACCCTCTTCTCATGAACGAAACGTATTTTAAATCAATCCCATCCTTTCGTGTTGCCATGGTAATGGGCAAGAAACTATGTCTTTCCCTAAGACGCTTAAATGTTAACTTTTTCCGATAAAAATATCTATGGGTCTATCGACAGTATTTGAGCAGCACAAGCAAAGCATTACCGTCACACGATAATTCGAAGCTTTCAGTTTCGATGGCTACTGTGCATCCTTGGTTGTCAGAGTTTTTTTTTTTCTTTTTTCTTTTTTTTTTTCTGGGGGTGTGGGCGGGGATGCCTCTACAAACCGGCAGCCTCGTTAGCACTGTACGATTGCACTGAATTTAAATGTTTACCATTAATTAATTATCAAACTTCATCTACATATGCATAAGCCGAATCATTTTCCGCTGAAAGTTTCTCATCAAACACCGCATGAAGCTCCATGTCAAGCTCTGAAATGATGAAACCAACCTTCTGAACGTTCACACTTGTGTTGCATTCTCGGTTCTTTATAAAACATTTTAACTTCTCTTAATAAAGCATTAGAAATTTCCACATTTTTTTACACGAAGATTAAACCAGTTCACGAGAACTTGGTCCAGTTCCGAACTTTTTCTCTTCGTCACTGACTTCCTTACGAACCTCTGCTTTGGCCTCCTCCAGCCAAAAAAATGGAATTTTTTTACATATTTTAGTATCATACACCGTCGAAGATGCAATATCGTATACCTCGCAAATGGTTCGCACAGACAAGCCGTTATCAAGCGAGGTTTTTATAATTTCCTTTTTTCTCTGCGTCAAAAACGCAAATTTTACACAACCTCCTTTCTTTGCTGAATCTATTAACGGAGCTATACGACAATAAATAAATGATAAAATTAGAATGAATAACATTGTCAGCACTTGCAAGCAAGAACAAACAACTGCTTCAGAAGTACAGTACCAGCAAAACAGAAACGTCACTTCCAGAAAATACTGGCGTGCTAACGTGGGACTTTTGAAACTTTACTCCGAAATCTATGCCCAGAAGTTTGATGGAATCGGATTACTGATGGCAGGATTTTTGAGTGTCAACCTATGCCAGTTTTCGTGACTTAGAATGGTTTAGTGGCTTAGTAATGAAGTTCTGCATGCATACGCCATTTGGGACCCTTAATGCTTTGTTAAGGAATAAAACGACTATTTAATTATAAACATAAGGCTATAATAGACGTTATGCCTGTATATCCAGCGACTAAAATTTAACAGAAGTTGTCTCGTGTTTCAGTTACGCATGGGACAAAGACAATTAGAACCAAGACAATAATCGTGCAGTCAAACCATTATGCCATAGGAAACGGAACCTGGAACAAAATTACCAGGGTTAAAATATTTTACATAATTCGACAATGATTTCAGTTAAGATAATAACATGATGTATCATGCACAATAAGGACATAAATAATCTGTCATATAAATGTTATTACATACTTTTCTCCTAAAGAATGTTGAACACAATTCATGAAATGCGAAATTCAAATGAGCGTGGAAGAATTTTTTTCAGTAAGTCATGGTTTAAAATTATTACATTGTTATTCCATACATTCTTAAGTTCAGTACATGATAATTTGGAGAATATACTGATAGTTTTGCTTAGGTCTGAGATGTTTTAATGGATCGAATAAGAATAATTACTATGTCTAATCATTTAACGTTCCAGCAAGTTTAACCAGAATTCAAATTCAGAATCAAAATAATGAAACTTTTAAATTTTCACGGTTTTCAAAGCATTTTTGAAATATACACTGCAGGTTTTAAGTGATGAGTAATACGAAGATTAAACCAGTTTATGCGTTTAATCTTTCTTGTATAAATATTAAACCAGTTATTTATATTCTTAAATATAAATACATTCAAAAGAATAAATTGAAGAAAAAACTCAGTATACTGGAATTTATTTTCATGATAACATTTTTGTTTACCCCTTTATTTTCTAAATTACTTTATTTTTTGAAAAAGAGTTTGAAACCTTTTTAGTATATTTCTTTATGATTGAAAAACATCTCGCATTAAATTTACAAAAATGTAGTCATTTTTTTCATTGTTTTTTTAATTTAAAATTTGGGCTTTAAACTTCCATTGAGACATAATTAAGTGATTTTGTTAATGGGACTTTAATGCCCCATCAATAAATCCATCGGGAAATAAGGGGTTAAATGAATTGTCTTAAATGTCCCATTTGTTCAATGCATTTTCTGAGCTTTAGAGTATACATTCAAAGTCGCAATCAAAGACTTTTATACTTATTTGTTAGGCAAAAAATAGAATTATTCATAAACATTGTATACCATTTCCATTATTAATAGATGTATATTTCATAATTTGCATTAAATTTTTTAAGAAATAAATTTTCGAATTCTATAAGAAACCTTTTCGCCGTTGCCGCGTACGAAATATGTATTTACGGTGGTTATGATCTTTTTAAACTAAATTTGCATATCAAATTAAAACTGTAATTTGTACTTATTAAGTGCTTGTAGCACGATTTGAATGATACCGATTGAACATCTGTAATCGCCAAAAGCGTAAAATGCAAAATACTCAAAGCACATGCAGCATGCTCTGAAAGTAATTTCCGCTATAAAAATAAATAGCAAGATCGTATTAAAATAAACCTTTATAATAGTAGTGTTTGTGTTTTAAATATACCCTTAATATTTTCTTAAATTATTTATATATAGAAATAGACAAATCAGTGAAAAACATTCCAACACAGAAACTATAACTTTATTAATTCATATAAAACAATATTAAAATAACAAGCAACTATATCAAAATAGTTCATAAATATTCATAGGGACTAAACGCCTTTTCTATTTACAATATTCTTAAAATATTATAATAATTGTATAATTTGAAATAGTTATGGAATGCATGAGTTATTTCTCATCCATTTCTTAGAATGCAGTTCTGTTTGCCTGTTATGAAAAATGTGTGTAAATTGTTCAAAATATTTACAATAGGCAAACTTTGTTGTAGTTGTTTCTATACTTCTAAGATTTGCTAAGAGTCGATTGTATTTGTTGATTGTCAGTGAAGCAGAAAGTTAGAAAAGTCAAATGATCAATTCATTTTAAAAAATACAATATTTAGCTTAACAAGTTTCAAGAAAGGTTAATGCTTAAATTTTGTATATGATCCTATGCGAATATTTATTAACCAAATGGTCTCATAATGGAAATCTGAAAGACTCGCATGATATGCTGGATATACATAGTTATTCCGCGTGAACAGCAAGATGGAACTCTTTTTCTTTCTGGTTTGAAAGAAATAAGATGCAAAGTACTCCTTTTAGGCTATATATACAGAAACAATAGCTGTTACTAAAAATATTCATGAAATGTTATAAAAACACGGTAATGCTTGACAGTTCCTTTACATGACACAAAATGTCTTCACGATTGATAAAATGCCTCTTCAAGATTGTATCTCCATTTTCCGTCCTACTCACCAGTAACAAATCAGCCACTCCTTCGGCAGATGTATTAATCACTGAATCTGAAAATATATAACCCATTCTATATTAATAGATGACAATTACAGCACTAACAGTTTCACTACTTAAAATTACATTAGTCGAAAAGTTGAGTGAAAAATTACATGCGTTATTTATGTATATTTTTAAGTGCTAAATTAATATTGTTTTCATTCTGAAAAGTTAATATCTCAGCATATCAGCGGACGATATGTTTTCTCTCTCTTATTAATGCTAATTTTTTTTAATTTAAAGATTAAAGTACTTTTGTAAAAAATTGAGAGTATAAAATACAGGATTTTGATTTAAAATTATGATCAACCGGATTTATCGTTTTATCACATTGATTAGAAAACAATAGAGAAATTTTGATTGCCGAAAGTTAAGAGCATAGTAGCACATTATTCTCAAATCTAGTTTTTTTTAAATATATTTTTATCATCTTGACACTCTGTCCTTTCTTTACCAACTCCATTGAACATTGGTTTTGGTTTTATGAGATTACGGCAAAGCCTCGAGGGCAATCTGCTTAAGAGAAGGGATGCCTTCGGGGAGGAATTTCTGAGGGAAACTGGCTCGTATACACGTTACACATGAGAAAAACCAGGAAAAGGCCATGCAGGATTCGAACCTCGAACCGAACTACTGGCCGCTGCTCGACCAACTCCGTTGAATAACCGTTTCGTTAATTTTTATTATTAGGTAAATGATGCTCATGTGATAATCTGCAAATCTTCATAAATCCATGTTATAATTTTATAAGTCTCGCTTGCTCGGTGATGCTGCATACGTTTGCTAAAAGATCGAGGTATTATTAGTCATTATTAACGCCGAAGCTGGTTTAAGAAATTCCGAAATGGAAATGTTAACTTGAAGATAGGCCTAAAATTAGACGACACAGAGAAATAATGAAAGGACCCATTTTGATCAAGGCATCACTGGTAAAGAAATATCGGAAATGCTTCACTGTGCACTGTCAACAGCAATAGATTGTTAGAACTGAAAAAAAGCTTCTCGTGCTGGTGTTTCAGATCCGCATGAATTCACAATATTGAAAACCGGCAGCAGAGAGCATCGATTTGTCATTTCTCTAAATCACAAGAAATGAAGTGCTTATTTTTTAAAAGTCACTCTAGGTGAAAAACGTTATATACGTTACTCGACTGAGTAACGCATATAGCGTTTAGGCAGTAGTCAAACTGAACGGAGAAGCCAAATCTCCCAAAAAGCAGGGTTGCATGTCACGAAGAATTTGCTCCGTAAGTAGTGGGAAATGAAGTTGTGATTATTTTGAACTGATAAAAAATAACCAAACATTAACTGAGACATCTGTTGTCATCAGTTGGATAATTTGAAAAATGCTTCAGCGATTCTAAGTAATGATGCGCTGACCTCAAGCAGATAATGCTGAATTACATATAAGACTTGATAAAAGCTTAATATTCGGAAGTTCACACATTAACATAAGAACCCATATATTCCCTCACGCTCAATTATTGCTTGTGTGCCTGTCTTCAGCTTTTTCCAGTTGGAAAAATGCACGATAAATAAGAGTTCTAAAAGATAATAAATAAATATTTTACAGCAAAAGTCAAGCGAACTTTCAAACAAAAAATTGCAAATCGCTGATTGATTGATTAACTGATTAGAATTTCAAGTACAATGACCATATTTGACGATCTTTTATGGATAACTACTCCAAAATGTACTTTCCCGTTTTTTTAGACTGTACCTAGTAATTCGCAGGTATGTAGGCGTATGATCTTCTGAAGTTCATGAATTACTTCCCTTTCGGCATAGCAAAGTTTCGATGAAGAACAGGATACATAGCTATATACATGCATGCATCAAAAATCGATTTTACAAAATGTAGAGCAAAATGATTGCAGGTCTGCTTCCAGAAATAGGAAAGTCGTAGGAGCCATGCATATATGCATACTAGAAGTACTTTTAGGATGACAGTATCCAATATTTACTAATGTATACTTACATATTTATGTAGCACAATTTTGGAAGCACTGATATTAGAACACTGAGATGTAGATGCGTAGAAATGCTGATTGAGAAGATACTTGATGATTAGAACGTCCATCCATTTTGAATAAGAAGCAGTTGAACCGGATTAAATTCCATATTTATTTAAATTCATAACGAGAATTTGAAACTATAGCGATAAAAGCGAACATAGCAGCATCTAGATGATTGCAGCAAAGCGTCGAGCCACGAGGAAAGCACAAGCAAAGGAGAAAGAGTGTCGCAGTAGTAATGCAGAGGGAGAAGGAAGGGAGTCAAAGTTTTGGTTTACAGTTAATTTTGATTGGGCAAGAGGCATCCGCATTGAGGGTTACGTAAGATCGCATGATTAATTTCAATGACGCAGTTTAGACTTGTAGCGCTATTTCTAAAACCAAGAGAGGAAGTCCTCAAATTAAATAAAAAATAAAGGTTATAGCCAATTAGTTTTAGAAGTTTGCTTTCATATTTTTTACCTTATATATATGTGCCAGTGTGCGTAATAAAAAAGAGACAAAGATGCAGTATATATGATGGCATATTAAAGCGCAAGAACTTTGATTGTGTATAATGCTATTACATAATGAAAAGGAAACTTGGCAAATTGAATTCTATTTTTACTTATTTGTGGCCACAGTTTTCTTGGCACTCTAATAGTTTCTATTTTCCAGAAAAATTACATTTTTGAATACTGCTGCGATAAGAAGATAGCGAGGGAAATAGCGTCCAAGCAGCACAGAAGTTAAAGCTAAAAGTGCGCATTTAATCTAGTATTTATCTATTAAGAGAAAGGTTTTGGTTTAGGTTAGAAAGGTTTTAATTTTCAGAGTTTAGGTTCCGAATTTACTACGTCATCCGTGGTACACCGCTTTGGCATAGATTAATCTAGAAATGGCGAAATCCAGAAATTTTTCTATTACGAGTTTTAGAATAGAGAGTTAGAATTAAGGGATTACTGCTGGTTCAAATTATAATTTTGTTTTATATAAATTTTATCTTTCACACACACACATATACATATGTAAGATAAATTTATAACTTTAATTTGCAATAAATCCTGAAGTCTCCTTTTTATTTCTACATGCTATTCTAAAAATAATAGCATGCTTATAATAAATCCCTGAACTGCGTCATTTTCAGATTAATCCTTATTATATGATTCATACGCAACGTTCTCATGCTGCATGTACTTAAGTAATAAAAATAATTTTCAGCCACTAATAATGTTGAACTTGCAATCCAAAAGTCAAACAATTCAAATTAAAGCAAAGCTACAAATTCAGAAATATCCGTATTATAATAGGTACGCTTCTTCTCAGCTCTCTCTATCTTGCTGAAACGTATATTACGTTGCTTATCTTTCTTACTTAAAATACATTGCCACAAATATGTGAAGAGTAAAAATGTAATTATTGAGGAATAGGAGCGCGTCTTGAGGCATTTCAGCTAAGTATTTCGGAAATGTTTTATTAAGAATAAAAAAGTATTAAACCGGCTATAATTGCAGTTATATCCTCATGCATTGTATTCTACCTCATTGCATCACAATTTTATTGTATGCATTTGTGAATAGTCTGATTATATATGTCAGTAGTTAAATCATAACACTTCATATTTATTCCAACAAGCAGTAAAATGAAAGCCTACGAATACCAGAATTTTGAAATTTTACATCTCTTATATTTTTTAATTAATCTGAACTGACATTTTCTAATTTTCGGAAACTTGCAATTCAGTTATTGAAGTTGAAGAATAATACTGTTTTCGATGGTAATGCATATAGGCATAGATAACATTGTGATGTTAGTTAGTGAGTAAAATAATTCATAAAATGGCAATGACTTACCAACAGCTGTGCTCTGAAACATTATGTAAAATAAAGGAAGAAAAGGAAATAATAAATAATCTATGCATGTGCCAATATACTTATTTCAAAGCGTTATAAGAATTTGAAAACGACTCACAGAACACTGCTCCCGATGTTACCAAAATTCGAACGCTAGCATCATGGCCCTCATATTGTACTAGATGGTAAGTTCTAGACGTTTGTGCGTCTGACGCATTAGAACTCTCTGGAAAATCCTGAAAATTGAACACAAAATCATAAAAATGCCCGTATTTTCAGTTATTAACAGTATACTTACCTGAAAGTTTAACATTTCATGTTAAATTAACTTGCAATTAAAATTAATATCAACAATAAAATATTAATTTAACGGTAAGATAGAACTATAACTTCGCATCTCGAAAATTCAGTTTCTTTTCACCTTACGCCAACCTAATACATACACTGTTAAGGAAGGTAATGTTTTTAGCCCAAATATAAGTCTTTCGATTCGATAGTGAATTTTCAGTGAAACATCACAAATTAGGATTCCAAGAACACATTTTTACTATTTTTATGCTCAATGCAGGTCAATTTGTAGAACCCCGTAGGAAAAGCCTGTGTGTTTGTTTGTGGGTAACGTTGTGTTCGCCCCCGATAACTCTTACATGGAACTTGCAAACATTTATCTTTTCCTTATTTAAGCTTTCTACATTCATATAAAGAAATGGTTAGATTTGGAGCAAAACTGGACAACCGGAAGTGGTACATTACAGGAAGCCCATAACAGATTTTAATGAACAACCGGCATCGATACTTTACATGAAGCCCATAACAGCTTATATTGAAATGCTATATAAAAATACAATCTGAAACTTTTCAGTTTAGAATTTAAGACATATATAGGGTGTTTACACATTTTAGAACGATTCTGGAACCATATAATTCATGTTTAAAATGTACAGTGTACATTTTTTTAATGTTCGAATAAGGAGCGTTTCTTCTGAAATATTAATGTGCATCCTCAGCCGCCCAGATGGCATAGTGGTTAGGGAAGCTGACTACGATACCAAAGGGTCCGGATTCGAATCCCGGAGAAGGCATGGTCGTCCCTTCATAGGAGGCAAAGGTGGCCCGCCTATTAGGTGCCTCCATAATAAAGTAACCACCACTTCTGGCGTTAGTAGTGGCCAATCCGAAGTCGGTTGAGGGTCCGCTATTTGTAGATAAAAAGTCTGCAACGTGATTTCCATGATAGAAGGATTTTTGGTGAATGCAATGGACATTAAAATTTCCAGGAGGCTTTGATATCTATTCGTCTTCCACTACCTTCCAGATTCCAGCAACTTTGGTGGGTTTTCACCCAGAAAGAGCTCTTTTGAAAAGTCAAATAGTCCATAGGCGAAACGTCGGAGGCTTTCGCAGGAATACGTTGGAAAGGCATATAAAATATCTGTGTCAGTCTTCATTTTTTAAGGAATCTTCTTATTTTAGATTTCACATTTCATAACCCTGCGACAATCATAAATTTCTCATTGAAACTTTCTTTGCATTGACGGAACCAGGTTTGCGCATTTTTTCCTCTTCGTTTTCGATTATAAATAGACCTATTTTTGTTTCAGTAATTTAATTAAACCCATGCTTCTTCCAGAGTCACAATGTATTTCCATTTTTCTCCTGCTAAATACTTTTCGTACAGGGTTCTACAAATTGTCCTGCATTGAGCTCCATACCTCGGCAAAAGCTGGCGAACATTATGTTTGTTAGCCTTCTTTTAGTTCTAAATCTTGATTTATTATTTTGTTTATTGTTGTTGCAGATGTACCAAAAGACTTTACCATTGATTTCTGCTTCGGCGGACTGCCTTTTGTTACGAACGATTTAATTTTAGAAACTTTAGTAACAATACATACCTTTTTCGAGTATTCATTTAAAAGTCTTTTTGTTTTTCATGTAGAAGTAATAACTGAAGGTTTTTCCCCTTTCCGATTAATAAAGTTACTTATTTTACACTTAGAAATGCTATTACCAAGCATTTCACAATTTTTTTAACTAAGCAATAAGAAATATTTCTATTCAGAAAGCGCAAAAATCTGTCCTTCAATCTATAGCTTGCTTACATACGGCATTTTAAACGAAAAACGAATTTAAAAGTAACAGATGATATTTCACATTTCAAATAGTAAACTATCATCAGAATACTTATTTAGAAAAACATTTGAATTTTCTAAAAGTGTGTGAACACCTTCTGCCATATTAACGGAAACAACACATCAGATTTTGGAATTATTGGAAGAGATATTAGATTTGGAATATATTAGAAACCGATAAACTGTAAATAATACTTTCTTAAATTCTGAATAGATTTTTTGTAATAAAATACAGGGTGGTTTAAAATAATTAATAAAATTAAAGTTCCACTTTGAAATGGTCATAAAAGGCAAACTACTCACCAAATTTTTATCAAACATGGTAATCTTTGTGAAGGAGGTCATGGAAATTATTTTCCGTGAAAAACAAGTTCAAAAACTCACCACCAGGGGGGAAATAATGCTGTATGCAGTATTGTTAAGGGAAATAAGGCATGAAGACATCGTTTTAACCGTGTCTGAAACGTGTTACGTTGATGTGGCGTCCACCATTTTCCGAAAGCAAGTTAAATCGTATTACTGCATTCTCAGCAGCAGCTCTTAGCATATCAAAAGGAATGTTACGGACATGTTAATGTATCGCATCTTTCAATTACTCCAAATTGTTTAGATTATTTGCATAAATCATTTGCTTCTTCTTGCCGTAAGCCAATTGCAAGCCATTGTGGTTTTACTTCACCCCAAAAACAGTTTCGTTTTCGAACACGATTATAAACGTTTTAAACCGATAGATTCCGACTTTTATTTCGTTTAACAATCTTGCATACAGCGCCATTTCTCCCCCTGTTGATAAGTTTTTGAACTTTTTGTTTTTCTCAGGGGCATAAATTCCCAAGACCTGACCTCCGTTACATAATTACCAAGTGTGATAACATTTGGTTCAGTAGTTTTCCTTTTATGACCATTTGAAAGTGGAACTTTAAATATAACCACCCTGTATACTATGAGATGATCCAAAACTATCCTCACATTTGGTATATAAAACAGGCATGGGATTGAGAACAGTATACTATTATAAGCTTTAAATGCATTCTTGGAATTACGCTATATGAAACGAGAATAAGTTCACTATGAAGAAGCTCCCTTTATGAAGCAATTAAATGTATTACCCTCAGTCCTGTTTCGTATTTGTTTAAATTTTTCATCGAATCACATTTCAAATAAAAGGATGCTACCACGAAATGTTATCATTAGAAATAACACAGCAAATGTAAATAATACAGCGAATATTTAAAAAATGCATGTTAGCAATTAATCCTTTATTAAGAACTCTGAAGATATGTTGATTTTAAGGATTTTGCTACCGAATTTTATATGGTTAAGTGCGAAGAAAGTGACGTTTAATAAATGAAACTAAAATGTCAAATAAAAAATTTTCTCATCTTATTAATAAAACTAGATACAAACATCATAAAATGAAAAAAGACCTCAAGAAGAAACATAATCTAGAATTCTAAAAATATGTTTCTTTAAATATATTTTATTGTTAATCGTTGATTTGTGAATCTGAAACACTATATGGCCAGTTTATATACCGACACTGAAGCAATTATTTTCAAATCAAAGAATGAGAGCGGATGTGTACGTGAGAACATATAGTTATTATCGTTAAAAAGAATGATAAAAAATGAGTAAGGTTTATAATTAACACTGAGTTATAATGTTTATAAGCAAATTAGATTATATTTACGAACGATCAATCAAATGTGATATTTTGCTTAAAGGTCGTTTGTATTCCGCCAAAAGGGCATGCGCTGTGCACATCAAATATTTTAAACTACCATTACGAATAAAATATTATTTACGATAAGATACCTTTAAAAATATTAATTAATTGCAATAAGCAATTTAAGAGTATTGTTTTAAGAAATTCATTTGGCGAAATCTCCTTTGATACGATTTTTATTATTATTTTCAGTCCACCTAATAAGCTGTATGTAATGACAAATAATTGATTTACAAAGTAAAACTGAGTCACAAATTAAAAATTAAATTATATTGAATTAAGATGATAATCTAAAACTAATGCAACGTTCCACATCCAGAATTTTAGGAATGCTAATGCTTCGCAGAATAACCGTTACCGGCTCCGACAAAAATAATGCTATCAAGCCTTGTCCATAGGTAAATGTATTTTTGAACGCTTTGTTTTGCGTTTGATTTCATATTCATAACATTACTACCAGATGTACGACCTTCTTTTAAAATTCTTGGGCATGATACTAAGGCTTTCAAAGTTGTTACCTTAAGTGCCACAGTGTATAGGAGTTAGGATAGAGTAGTAGTTGGTGTATAAGAGCATTACGCGACAGATCCGTGTGTTATCGAGTACAGAGCCACAGTCTCTATAAATACCACTTTCACTTTCAGGAGCACTGTAAGTCTGCCAAATGTAGATTTCGCAAATGTTAATGCTGGTTAGAAATGTTATATGGTTATAGGATTTTTAGAACTTTAAGATATGCTGTGATTATTTTTATTGTTTGTAAGGTTTGGTTTTAGTATGAAGTCTCTTGTACAGGTAATTTGCTACTTTTACTATCAATCTAATAACTGTGGGCTTGAGACACTGTAGGCTATTTTTTATTTAAATAAATTATCCAAAAACATATTTCTTGTTATGAACGTTACGAAAAAAAAGTAAAATGTTAATAATAATAATAATATATAATGATTTCAGGTACGAGTTTTCCAGAGATGCCAAAATCAATTCTTGTAGAAGTTTCCAGAGACAACAACATTCTCAAAAGTCTTGCAAAGAAAAAACTTTGCGAAACCTTAATTTAATAGAGTACGAAAGGAACTTTTGATGCATAAAGTTCGAAGAACTAGAAGAACAAGCTATTGTTCAAACAATAACATGACGAATGCAAGCCAAGAGAGTCAATATTTAACATACTGAGAGTAATACCTAAGGTTTTTTTGAAAAGATAAATATAACAAACAACACGATGGCCGGTTACACCTAGAAGATTAATTACACCTAGAAGCTTAATTACAACTAAGCCCGAATAAAAATTTATTTTCTAGTGCGTCGGGAGGTTTGGTTTAATTCATTACGGGCAAAGCAAACAAGGACTATCCGCCTAAGGAGAGGGATACCACCTTCGAGGACTTTCTAAGGAAACCTGGATCGTATTCACGTTACACATGGAGAAAACCACGGAAACGCCCATGCAGCCAGCTTTTTTGTCGGAATTTGAATCCCAAAACGAACTACCAGTGTTCAGCGACTTTACTACTCGGCCGCTGGTGGCCCCAGCCGCGTCGGAAATAATTTATGAGCGTACATTTTATTAAATTTACAAATATTCTTAAACTACGGCTATAAAAATATAAATGTTTTGTTTCCGTCTGATCTTTGATATACTTCGTATAAGATATACTTTTTATAGTAAGCTTCTTATATTTTTCTAACATCTATCGAAATCCTAATGCACTGATAAAAAAATGTAACCGAAGTCGGAAAAAACCCTGACGGTTCAGTCAAACTTAATAGTTTTTCTTAAAGGCACAATATGAAATAATGCTAAAATTTCTTTTCTGACATAATTAGCGCGGGAAATTTATTTAAAAGATTTTTGAAAGAATGGAAGTAAATTTTATTTTTATTTGCTTGTTTAAATATGGAAACACAAAGGAGGAATATCGTCAAAGTGGAGGGATGCCTTTGTAAAATACTTTCTACTAGAAGTTGACTCGTATTTACGTTAGATGTAGGGAAAACATCAGGTACACATCCATGCAATGAAGCACGTCCTCAAGGGATTTACATCTGATTCAAATTACGAGTGCAAAATTGTCTTAGAGACACTTATCCCATTTATACATTTTATACTTATTACTTAAAATATAATTAAAAACAATGTGAAAGCTATCAAATTTTGCATTACGCCCAAAGAGACATTTTTAACATTTTGTTTCTTACCTTTATTTATTAAGTGTTCTTTAAACTTAAATCATAAAATTCAAATGAACAGCAATATCGGAAAATAATTTTAAAATGAATATATCTTTAGAATTTGCGATACACAGTCTCTCGCGCTGGAGATAAAAATGACTCCCCCTATACAGTGTTTTGCTATTGTTCGCTTTGAAATCGCTGAGTTTGTTAGTCAAAAATTCGTTAAAGTGTTACAAAATATGAAACCGATAAGAAAGCAAATTCCAAATTAGGGCTTCCAGATGCCCCTATTCGGTGGAGAATTACGTTATTTAAACTTTGATGGCTCTAGGGAACCGTTGTTTTATCACAATGCGAGAAACATAGATACATTTTATGCAGATTCTTCATTATTTAATTTCTTTAAATATAATACAAGGCAATAATATTTGGCGGCAACAATTTGAAAAATGATATGCCGTTTCTAGTGATTCAACGCAAAATGCCAAAACGAAATTAATAGCCCTTTTAGCCCAACGCCCTTTGGGATTAAAATCGAGTTTCCTCAACTTCTTAACCAATCCTTCATATAAATAAAATTACTCTTATATTAGCTGCTTATAATTCATCTTTAGGACTTTACCAATTTTAACAAATGCCTAATTTAGTTCATTGCAATACGTACATATTTTAAAAATATGTTTTGTTGATTGCATTAAAATAGAAACTATTTTATACATATGTGCATTCTTCATTCATTAAATTAGTAAACTCGCTCTTAAAACCTTCAAAATACCTTTCCACCCTTATAACGACTAATTTCTGGCTGATCTATTGATTGAAGCGTAAGCGCAGGTTCGTCCCGAAAATGCATCTGTTCTACGAGTGCGATGTAGCCTTTTTTTCGCTTCTAGGGGCGAACATGCTGTTCAATCGATGACCACTATCGAAGCTGAGAGTTACTCTTGCAAGTGATGAACACTGAAACAGTGCTTTAGTTTCGAGCATTAATTACTGGAATAGAGTCTTAAACTAAGCCTCGTGAAGTACATGTAGCGCTTCCGTCTTCTAAGGATACGAAAGGAAGCCTAATTTTATATCACTCCTCCGATGAAATCCGCAGTTACTTCCTTAATGCACTTACTTCCTTAATATGTATTAATTAAAACAGTAACATTGCATAAATAGCAATTCTGATATCTTAAAATTTAAAAGTAGCTTGAAAATACCTTCACGAGATTTGATTGGTTGAAACCTGATTTATGCTGGCGATGTAGCGTTATAGAAGAGATACAGATTAATGCAGGCAATATAGCAATACAAAATACAAGATAATTATTGTCTTAATAAAGGCCGCCTTTAGAGACCTGGTTAGCAATTAGTATACAGCACTCGAAGGCTATTTTCCTATGGATACTCTCGCGATGTTTTCGCAAGTTTTCTATTTCTGACAGATCTGAGCAACTAAAATTAAATCCATGCGGTTTTGGGAATTTTCTACTACTCCATCATTTCCGTGAGGATACGTTTTACTACATCAAAATTTTTTAATATATCATAAAATAGATAAATGTTAATAGGTTATATCTATTAAAAGCAGTGTATAAGAAGAAGAAAAAAAATGTAGGCCTTAAATAAAAGTTGGTAACCGGATGTTGGTTCTGTTACCATATCCTATGAGCGCATACGCACTCAATTTTCAACACGAGTCGCTAGTGTTTTCGTCTTTCATTAACTGCTTTGTTTATTGTTTCGGAGATCTGTGAGTCGGCTTCTAAGATGAAGGCAGATGATAGCTGTGTGTAGGGAACTGAATGTACACAAAACTGATTTAAAGTTTGGTTTGGTTTCATTAGATTACGGCAAAGCACTCGAGGGCTATCTCTGCCTTAAGGAAGGGATGCCTTCGTGGAGGACTTTCTAAGGAAAACTGGCTCGTATACACGTTACACATTAAACTGATTTAAAGAATTAAGGTACTTCTTTAAAGTAAACCAAACTTTTGTACTTGAAAACGGGCGGTTCTCCAAGAGAGTGTTCACTGTAATTATTCTGTAATATATTTTAATTCCAACACTCCTTCATTAATTTCAAAATGAAAATCCATATACACATACACACGTGGGTACATACGTACAGACGTTACGGAAAAAAAATCTTGTGTATCAATTTAAATCCATTTTACAATCTGATTTTGAAAAAATATCGTTTATTCTGTCAGTACGTACAGAAGTCAGACAAAAAAAAAATCGCCCAAATGGATTCGGGAATTTTTTTACTATTGCAATACTTAACTTTATTTCGTAAAAAGAAGTAAAAAATAAACCTCCAAAATAAAAAGATTAGTGCAACAATGTTAACGATCCAAATGAGAGAAACCACATTAACGATGAATATGAACAAGATAACTGAAAATTAACAACATAAAATTAACCGAGAATTAATTAAAAGAATGGAAAACTAGCAATCTGATTTTAAGAATTTCGTCAAAATTAATATACGTAGTAAATGATCAAGAATAAAATTACAGTCCGTAACTCACCGGTCCCAAGGAGTGTGAATTTGTGATCACGTCAGAAGTCATATGAGCCACTCACTTTTAACATTACAAAAATCAAATGATCTCTGATGTCAAATGATACTTTGCGATTCTTCTCTTGTTAGGATTTTTTTGGAAGCCGGAAAGGTGAAAAATGAGCAACGGCTTTGCCGGGAATCGAACCACGGACCTCTCGAAAACGCGTCGAGCGTGCTGACCACTACACCACGAAGGCATGCCAAGAAAGTGGGAGAAATACCTTATATACTCCCCCTTTTAAAGGGCGACAGGGGTTTTTAGGAGACCGAATCGCCAAATCCTGGATGTGGAGAATCGTCATCCACCACCCTTTTAGTTCGGGGGCCACTGTAGAGACATTAGGTATTTTGGAAGAAGAACAGATGAAAAATGAGCAGTGTCTTCACCGGGAATCGAACCCTGGACCTCTGGAATACGCGACCAGCGTACAGACCATCACATCACGAAGGCATGCTAAGAAGGCAGGAGAAATAAATACCTTATACTCTAGCTACCTTAGCTCAAAAATGTTTGGCAACAAGGGAAATGTTTTCTAAAATAATCCTGTTCTTATTTACATCGCACTGGAAATGTCCTGAAAACACATAATTAGCCAGTTTATTTTGCCTTCAAAAATTAGGTTTCGTAGAAATTACTAGTGCTCTTAACTTAAACCACTGGTGTATGTATCCTTTCTGTGTAATTTACATATGAAACTGCTGAAGGATTTTAATGAACTCAATTACTCAGCCCCTGATGAGGCAGATTTTATGTGGTCCAACTCTCACAAAGTATTCCATAGACCTTGGATTATATGACTTTGGAGAGCTTTAAGAAAACCTTTCATGATTACTGATTATTACAAATTAACCTTGAAACATATATGTATTTTTGACTAGAAATAAAATATGTAAATGATTACTTTTAGGTTAAAAAACACTTCCAGTTTTATTACTTATTACAGTTGAGCACGGAAGTGCTTTTACAATCTGATAGCAAACTGCATTACAGTGTAAAGGTTCAGAACAAAACTGCATTATTATAAGTGTTGCATGCACCACAGAGGTACCCAAAAGTATGTATTCTAAAGATTTCTAGAATATCTCTTAACCTTTATCCTTTTTTGATACCAAATACGAGTATTTACAGAAGGAGCAGAAATTGCCTAAGCATGTGTCGTTCGTTCTCCAAGAAAATAACAGAATGTTGCTGTGTTTATTTACTCATTTGAAATCAACAAACCATATGTTGGCTATATGCCTAAGAAAAGGGATAACTTCGTAGATGACGTTTTGATTGAAACTGGTTAGCAGTTAGACGAGACACAGAGAAAATTGCAAAACGACAGATGCCGTTGTCGGATTAAGCTGTTTTCCGGTCATGCCCCCGGTCTAATTTGCCAGCGTTCAGCGATCTTAACACTCTATTGGGTTAGGAGAATCTTGCATTCATATAAATAAGTAAAACTGAACAAACAGAAATGCATTAGTTCATGCATCAATTAAATGCTAAGAAATCACAAATAATGCAGCGTTTCAACTAAAACAAAGAGAGAGAACTTTAGTCAAAATTTATAGAAAAGGAATTCTAATTTTTTGTAATCTCTAATAAATTCTCCTAAGAGGGTACATCCGAGTAGTATGCTACACTTACGAAGTTCCTGCAGAGGGAACCGCATCATACAAAGGATTAACTATAAAGAAACATTTTTGGAACAAAGTTTTGTTCTAAGTAATTATTGAATATTAATTGCGAAGATGATTCAGAGGATAATTTATCAGGAAGAATTTTCTGTTTGACAGAATGCAAGAGACCTTATTAAACGTCAAGATCTATATCTACTCATCAGTGACAGGCAGATTTAGAACTGACAAAGAACAAACCAATAAAATTAGTGCAAAAGTTGTGAGTATACAGTGCTCATAGAAAATTCTATATACCTTTTATAAGTTTTAGAATGCATATCACGCAATTAATGTGCATTCACTTAAAAAAGTGACCATATTCAATCTACGAAACATGTCACTAATACCTCTAGCAGAAAATGGAATTATCGCAGAAGCCAAAATAATTAAAATCTAATTACCCAATGAAAAATGGAATTTCATTATTACAGTGTTGTAGTTAATTGAACAGAACTTTCACAAGAAAAGGAATAAAATTCAGCACAGCAGTTAAGCTGTTAAAATATTGACAAAAATATAATAATTGTTGGCACAAATTTTTTAAGAAGTAAATGCGTGAAAAATAGTTAAACATACAAGTACTTTTAATTCTTGGTAAAAATAAAAATAAATATTCAGAAATTAAAATGATGACGTACATTACACATCAAATGAATTTATGAAGCAATTTTATTCCTCTGCATATTATATTACATACAAAAAAGAGGTAATACAAAAGAAATTTTAATCTTAATTTTTAAGTTTTAATAAACAAAAAATCTTTAATTACACAATTTTTTCATGATCTCTACTAAATTATTTTACTTAATCGTAAATAAAGCGATATAAGTCTTAATTCTTCTTTAATCTTAGCTAAAGCGGATAAAAATCGCTATTTATAAAGATAAAGTACCTTTTTGAAACATTGAGCAGCGAAATTTCAAATCATCCCATCTTCAAAAATAAATGGTTTCGGCAAAAGAGGGAAATAAATTCAATTTTATCATTTTGATTGACGAAAATTATCAGCTAAAAAACGTCAAGAATTTCTTCTTTCCTCGCGTAAGCGTTCTTCCGTTTATCATCGAGCGAAAAATCGATGGCATCGAAATTCTGTCATTTTCCCTGTTCCGCACGCATTTGCAAAGCCACTCGAAACAATCCTCCCCCTTTTCCAGCTAACAAAGAATTGTCTCATAATCGATTCTGCTCTTCTTATATCATCAATAGCATCAGTCTGCTTAATGATTACTTGCCAATGGTTATTGTTTAAAACAGCATTCATTTTGATAGGTACATCACTTATATTGTTTAACTGAAAGAAAAGCTAATTAAATGTACAAGACATTTCTGCATAAATCTTCCAGTATGAATACAATATTTTCCCTTTTTCGAAAGAAGTAAAATTCTAAAAGAAATTGATACACGGAGGCTAATTATAGGTCTCTGTAGAATGAATGCAATGCGTAATTTTAGTATAAAGTCACTCTGATAATATTTCCAGAAGACTTGAGTTACTGGAATATATTTGCTGCTTAATAATATCACACTAACCAACATCTGCCGCCCACAAAAATAAATACAATAACGTGGTTATTCGTGATGAATGTTCTTGTAGATTCGTGATGAAATTCGAAATAAGTAAAAACACACAATACTCAAATGTCTCAAACGTTAGGCTTTTAGTTGACAAGTAAATTATGAAATATTTTGTTCCATATGAGAGCTGGGTAATTGAAATGTTTGAAAGCTTTTTTTAGGATGATGCTCCATTAATACTAGTATAATTCTGTCTTAAAACCCATTCCCTGTCATGATCACCATATAGGGATCGCCTACATTTGTATACATTGTGACGTCATGCTGCACCTGGGTGGTCCCTTACGGGTCATGCTTTCCTGAAAATGCTTTCCTTACGGGAATGCTTCCTTTGGGTCATGCTTTCCTGAAACTTGCAACTAAGGGTGAAATCTTAAACACGTGGACTCAGTTAGTTGAGCTCACGAGTTTATTTTTCTTGCTCTCTCGTTACTTTTCACGAGAAAAATAATACGGTTATTTTCAGAGCACAAAAATGTTACTTAGGAACAATCATTTTTGTTGTACTGAATTTCCCTTGGTCATTGGTAAGTAATTAATGTATTTATATATTATTTATCCTCATACTCTAATTTGGATGGGTACAATGAACCTAGATATATCGATCCCCATTTGGGGATCATGGCTGATACTGACAAAAATTGTAAAAAAAAAAAAAAAAAAAAAAAAACTGTTTTTCTTTTTTTTTTCCAGGAAATGTCGCGTAAAAGATATCTTTCTTTAAAAGAAATAGAAGAAATTGTAAATTCTGATGATTTTTTGGCATCTGACGATGACGACGATAATAGCCCCATAGATATTGTTAAAATTCCACCAGAGCGAGTTGATGAGATTTTAGATAATGAGGACATGGATGACAACGTAATTGATGATGAAGAACCACTTGATGTTCCCGAGTGTATTGAAATTCACCGTGTGGCAGGATTTGAGGAAAATGTTTTAGTGAATGCAACTGAATCTTCAGCAAATGAAGTAACAAAAGGTACCGGCTTACCACCTACTAAAAAGAGAAAAGAAGTATTGACTTCCAATTGGAAAAAGAAGCAACCTAAGTACTCGAAGCTATTACTTGAAAAACTATTACTGTGAAAATTCTGACGTTATAGAGACAAGGCAAAATGATGTCATTAAAAAACTCAGAGGAAAATCCCCGGTAGAGTGTTTTGAAATACTTTTTAATAATGAAACTGTCACCTATATCGTCCAGCAGTCTGTAATATACGCCAGACAGAAAAACAATAACCAATTTCAACTTTCTAATAAGTGCCTAAAAAAATTTATTGGAATACTTCTTTTTACTGGCTATCATTCACTTCCGCAAGAACAATTATATTGGTGTGAAGATGAAGACATGAACATTCTGTGTGTTAGAGCATGCATGAATCGGAATATGTATCTGGAAATTAAACGGTACCTACATATCAGTGACAACTCTGATTTAGAAAGGATTCCACTAGGTGAACGTGATAACCTCTTCAAGATTCGCCCATTGATTGACAAGCAGAATGACAAATTTCAACAATTTGGGGTGTTTTCTGAAAGTTTGAGCATTGACAAACAAATGGTTCGTTACTATGGAAACATTACCTCAAACAATTTTTACGTGGTAAGCCAATGCGGTTTGGGTTCAAAAAATGGGCTATCTGTTGTTCACAGACTCGATATTGTTATCAGAATCAAGTGTATGAAGGCAAATCAAAGAAATTAGGAGATGATGAAAGCAACAGTGGGCTTGGGACATCTGTTGTCCTTCAGATGGTATCTATTCTTCAGACACCAAATGCTCATAAAGTTTACTTCGACAATTTTTTCACAGGATTTTCTCATAAAACATTTGCAGGACATTGACGTTAGAGCAACAGGAACTGTTCGATTCAACAGAATGAACAAATGCCCTATTGCAACAGACAAAGAGATAAGGAAAAAAGAACGCGGGGCATATGACTACAGATTTGACTGACGTAATGAAATTTTAGCTGTCACGTGGAATGACAACAGTTGTGTAAGGCTTCTGTCTAATCATGAAACTATCCAACGAATATCAGAGGGGAAGCGATGGAGTAGAACAGAGAAGAAAGATATTCAAATACCATAACCCAAACTGATATCAGAATATAACAAATCCATGGGTGGAGTAGACAAGATGGATTGGAATGTTCAAAAATACAGAATCAGAATAAGGAGGGAAAAAATGGTATTTTCCTTTGCTTACTAATGCCATCGACGTAACACTGGTTAACGCCCACGCACTGTATTGTATTTTAATGATAAAATTCCATTGCTAGATGTTAGGAGGATGGTTGTTAGAGAATATCTTGCTTTATCTTCAGAACTCTCAGATTCAAAAAAGGGTGGTAGGAATTCTTTCACTAAAGCATCAATTAATCGTGTTCCTACTGTTATCAGAACATCTGGCAATCATTATATTGAACGGACCGAAAATGGTAAACAAAGAAAATGTGCAGTGTGCAAAACAAATGCAAGAAAACAACGTGGAAAATGTAATGTTGGATTACACGTAGACTGTTTTGAACGCTGGCATTAAAAGTAGATAGTATCAGCCATGATTCCCATTTGGGGATCGGACTTAAATTTAAAATTTCTGAAAAAAAAAATTGACGCATTTATGAGAAAAACATGTTTTTCTTATTATTTAGATGTAAACTAACAGAAATAAAATAAAAATTGATGAAATAAAAATTTTCCAGTTAATGTGTTAAGAATTTTAGTTCTAATGCAAAATGTTTTCAAAAAATATCTTCATTTTCTGTGATATACTGGTCAAGGGGTTATAATTCACAGAAAAGTAGTAGTTTCATCCCGCATTCAAGTAGGAGGCCTCGATGAGTTGATTTCGCATGCCTTGTCGCAAAATGGCGCTAGTGGAACTCTGTGTAATATCGTCATCCTTCCACAGAAGCAAACGGAATGCCATGCCAATGAGTTCTATGCATGATGTCGGAATGTCGGTTGAGTAGCGTTCAGTGTACCTGTAGTCGAGATAACGGAATGAGATGCCAGCAGAGTTATGTGCATTTCTGCTTTGGTCAACAAACCCAATATTCCTGTAACGAAAGTAGCTCGATGCGCTGTCAATAGGGTCCTTAATGCGTAATATCTGATATGATAGCGCAGCAGTGATGTATAATATCGGTGTCAATGCAGATGAAAGAAACAAATGTGTTTGCAGTACTTGCATTAAAAACATCCATCGGCGGTTATACACACGAAAGTAATTAAGCAGTTGCTAAGCTTCAATTGAAAGGTCTTCGGAAAAACGTAGTTTACTACTTATTTCTTCCTATCAATTTTATCAATGAATATTATATTAACTCTCCGGCGGTTACGAATCTAAACAATTCATTCCTACCAAATATCCGTTACGTGTGTCGACTGTAAATTTATAATGCGAGCTGTGCTCGTTTGTGTCCACTGCAGTGCGTAACTGGAATGCGAGCTGATCTCCTTGATGAACATCAAGAGGTAAACAGATAAATTTTTATCTCAAACTTGGCAAGTTCAGGAGCATAATTTGTATAATTTAATGCAACAAAGTAAAAAGCTAATGAATCTATAACAGGGGTTCTCAACCGGGCTGACATTCCCCCTGGTAAGAAAGCTCATATTTTCGGAGGATGATACTATCAGCCTTTTATCTAGCTCTTAACACCTTCACTGTCCATTTTAGCCCATCGGTGTACACGTGTAAGCAAAAGAAACTGAAAGGAGTTTGTGAACATTACACCAGTGCATAATATGTCAATGTTTGATAATGACAAGTTTTAAAATTGAAATACATTTATTATATCATGTTTAATAATCTTTGTTCCTTAATTTAAATGTTCTTTAATTTTTTATTGCCGTATGAAGTTTTTTAAATAGAAAATAGGTAAAAAACATTAAAAATGCATGCAGGTCAAAAATGACCGTACGTGTACTTTTGCGTTATAGTGAAAATGTGTTCGCATATGTATTACGTACTTAGTTTTAGTTTATAAACATAACTACTAATATTCTAAGTTTTTGTATTTACCAAGATTTTCTATATTCTTCCTTGTTTAATTCATAAAACATATTAAAAATAATCTAAATTTAAATAAACGCATGTGTATTTCTCGAGTTTGGGAAAGGAAAGGACAATTATCGTGTAGGAACAGCAGAAGGGGTGCACGAGGCCAGTTAAGAAACACTAATCTATGAGATGATTATATGAAAACCTGACCAACTAACGGGATGTAGTATAAATATAGTATGACCTGTATTAGCGATACAATAGAATAGAACGTGGAATACATGATTACACTAAAGTAATAGTATCGTTAAAATTTTCAGTGCAGATATCAGATTTTAATGATGTCACAAATTTGTCATCACGGAAAACCGGTTTTTGAACACCGAGAGGATGGTACATCGTAAAGAAAAGAAGATGAATAGAAATGAAATCAAAAGACAGTTGTTTATTACGCAGAGCATTTAACACATGTCCGTTAGGTCCACCGGTGTTATTAAATAAGACACTACACGTATGGGTAACGGACAGAGATAGCAGGGAAAGACGCAGATAAGTTTGAATACTCAGTGATTCTCTCTGAAAATCACTGAATGTTGGATAAACTCAGATTGAGAGATCCATTAATGTTTCTTAGTGGACAGCGAAGAGCATGAAAAGAGAAAATGACAGTAATCATGCGATAACCGGTATGATACTAAAGCAGCAGTTTCACAGTCGTGGATGTATGCAATTAGGCACCGTCTGACACCCAAATGATACATTGCAAAGCGTTATATGCCCATAACTCAATAATATTCTTGAAGCATTAATGTATAAATTAGGAATTTGGCACTGCATGGTGTGAATGAGTGTTAAGTACCATCCATGGAAATTTTCGGTATTGACTGGCTTTGCTTTCAGTTGATCAAATGCTAGAGACCGACGTCCATCTTAGTTTAAATACATTGTTTCTAATTCCTTATGAAGCTTTCCATAAAACAGAATTTCACACTATCTGAAAAGTTGATGTTTGTGGCTTGGATTATTTGGATTATGAAAAGGTTCTTGAAAGGTATCTGCCAAAGGCATATAAGCCTTCCGTGGAAGACTTAAAAAGCAAAACTTGTCTTGTATTCAAGTTACACACGGGTAAAACTTTGAAAACTCTCAACCACTCAGTCTACAGATAGGATATGAACACGAGTTTAATTAACAATATTCAGTGGTCTCACTGCTCTGCGGAGCTGATTCTGGAGTAAAATAAACACGGCTTTTACATGGGAAGAGTCTTGATGCGGTCACTCCTCGCTGAGGATGGCTAGTAAGTAGAAACAATACCTGGTGATAACTATGATGGTCTGAACAATACCTGGTGCTACATGTACCTGCTAGTATAGAAAATTTTCGTGATGCGACAACTTTAATTGTTACATATACAATACAAGTTTTCATTTATTTCTGCATATGGCTTGTGCGGATCTCTTTGGAGTTAATAAAAAAAAAAAAAAAAAAAAAAAAAAAAAAAAAAAAAACCTGCACAGCAAAAGTCTGCAAAAATTGGAGTGCATTGTTTGCTTTCCGAGATTTCGAGTCTCCAGGTCACCTTTAGTTGGTCAACTGATTTCATGTTTATCATGCTACATGAAAGTAAATTTATGTTACTCTTTCGCAGGACAACATGATTAAATTTACTGTCTCTATTATTTCTTATGACAAGATACGTTTCTCCAGTTCATGGGAATTAAAGTTAAAAAGCAGAAAGACACAGAAAATCGGTTTTTAACAAAAGCCTAAAATCAACTAAAATAGGGCCAGGACCCATGCAGCTAATACATACATAAGTATGTCCGCTTAGTAAAAATTTGAATTATTATTTTTTGTGCAAAATTAAAAAACCCAGTTGCTTTCTGTCCTCATATTAACAAATTTAATTTTAATGTACTAATTCTATTAACTCAAGAAACCTGTCTAATAAGAGTTCCAATTTTAAAGGTCAATACAGGTCTTGTTTTGGATTTGAAATTCAATCGGAGGATATGGGAGGTTAAGAATTAACGCAAAACTAAAACTTTAAAGGGCCCTCACACTGGAGTGTATCTGAGCCAATGGAGTATGGCGGATGTCTCCGTAAGCTCAGATAAACCTTAGTGTGATAAACCTTAGTGTCTTAGGATAGATTAGTTGATGAAGGCTACTGCACGAGAGCTTTTTACTTAAACGAATAGGAGCGGACAGCTAAGGGAGCTAAGAGCGGATAACTTTTTGAAGATTCTAATGGAATTTGGCTCATGTTACACCTGAAGATCATTGTCCAGATGTACATCGATCCTTTTACCCAGCTGGGTGGTTATCCTTATCCAGCTAACCACCCGGCTGGAAAAGAATTTTATGATTTTTTTTTGTCAGGATATGTATACGAATCAAACTGCTAGCGTGCAAGGCTTTTATCGACTGGGAAATTCGTGGGCCTGCCGGCAACTCAGAATTCCCCGCAAATCTTCTCATTTACAAGATAACCTTGTAACCAGCTGAAGTCATTAGGATTTTTGAAGCAGGAAACATGAAAAATGAGCAGTGCCCTTGCCAGGACTCGAACCTAGACCTCTCAAACACGCGCCGAGTATGCTTCCGTTACACCATGAAGGCACGCAGAAAGAAGGGAGAAATTACTTTATAAGTTTCTAACTGAAATTGAGCAATTTTAGATGAACTCATTTGATATTAATTTCTGTTCCTTTTTTTCGTGCGTAAATGAGTTCTTTAGAATAAATTGTATAATTAATAACTGGCAAATTTCGTTTCTCTTTTTTATTGGAAATAAGGGACAGGAAAAGTTTAAACTTTGATTGCTCTTCACTGGAAAATGCTTGCATATAAAATCCAGGAATCAGTCGATTATTTTTAGGAACAAACCTATTTCCATTGTTCTTAACCAAATATATTGGAACAGAATAATACGGATCCCAGTCTGGATCTCTTTAAGCAATTGAACTTGACACATTCTGTAATGAAGAAGCATTTCTTACCATTTCCACTAAAAGAGCATCCGTCTGATCCTTTACTTTCTTCAGTGCCTTCATAGACAGTACACGTCCTGTTCCTAATCCAGTAGATACAATGGATGAACCATTCAAACAGTCAAGAATGTGAATCTTAAAAAAAAAAAAAAAAAAAAAAAAAAAAAAAAAGAGAGAGAATAGTATTTATTTAATTACTACGATCAAATAATCTACACCGCTCATTTGTAAAAATTCAAGAACATTTTACGCTTATTTTTTCATATTTGAATGAAACAGCATTTCTAGTCTGTTTAAAATGTGAATCGATTTCAGTTGAAAACAAATACGAATTCATAAATACGCTTGCATGATTCAAAATAGTATATTCAACCAATAAGATAGAAAGGAATAGTCCAAAAGCAAGATCTTTAATTCTTTTTTAGTCACTAAACTGCAGAAATTTAAGGATGGAATAATCTAGCATGTTTTAACCATTCAGAAAAAAAAAAAAAAAAAAAAAAGGGAAAAGAAATAAAATTTTAAAAAAAATTAATCGGAAAGCACACATACACGTTTCGAGAGCATTTCAACTAATGTCCCTTCAGGCTAAAAAAACAGCATATCTTATCTTTAGAATTTCCAATAGACAGGCTTGCGCGCTGAAGATAAAAATAATTTATTGCATATAGTGTGTTGTCTCTGCTCGTTTGAAATCTCTGAGTTTGTTAATCAAAAATTCGTTAAAGTTTTAAAAATATTAAATAGGTAATAAAACAAATTCTAAGTTCAAGTTTCGGGCCTCTAGGTGCCCATATTTGGGGAAGGACTACGCTATTCAACGGCTATAGGTCTTGTTATATTTTCACTTTGCGAGAAACCTACATACATTCATGCAAACTCTTCATCATTTAATTTCTTTAAATATAATACAGGGTGATAATATTTGGTGGCAACAAATTAAAAAGTGATACAGCCGTTTATAGTGATTTGACGCAAAATGCCGTTTCGAGACAAATAGCCCGTGTAGGCTAACGCTCCTTTGGGCTAACAAGAATCTGAAAAGTTTCGAATTTTAACGGTCGTTCAAAAGAGTTTATTAAGAATTTTTTACGCTCCTGCTAAACCGTTTCTTTTTTACCTTTTTAGCTTTATTGATAAGCACCTTTTTTCGCATTTTTGCCATACACAATTCAAGAGTAAAATTTAAAACATTTTAAAACGAAGCGTAGTAGCATGTGTTTAGAATTCCAGATGCAGTGTTAAATGTTGGCAGTCATTTTTCTATTTTTTTTCAGTTAATCATATCAATGTTCAATTTTCTTTGTAAGATGGCTTACAGAACTTGTTTTGGCTTTCCATTCTTAGCCTTTTGTGCGTTAACTTCATTTATCAAATATCAAGTTCTTCACACTTACGTCACATAAAATTCAATTCGACAGCAAAATCGCAAAATATTTAAAAGCAGCATCTCTTTAAAAGGTTTCTGAATCTATACAGGTTAAAGGTTAAACCATTATTACGGCAAAATACTCGGTTTAAGTTCGGTTTGCTTTATTAATCGAAGCAGGTGAGGGCTATCTGCCTAAGAGGAGTAACGCCTTCATTGAGGACTTTCGAAGTCAAAATGGCTTATCTCTTTAGGCATGCGGAAAATCACAAAAGCGTCCATGAAGCCAGCCCGTTTGGTAGGATTTTAATCCGGATCTCTATCGCTTGGACGTTGGTTAGTCGACAAAATGTTAGAACTGGAAATAACCTTAAAGAAGACGTTTTGTGGATGGCACCTAAATCCCAGGTATTTCCATTACACGTAGAAAAAATAACGAAATCTCTATGTAGCCCATGTTCGACCCTGTCGGCCTTTAGTTATCCCTCTTCTGACAGCATCTCCTAATTTCTTTTATTCCGTACGTTTAGAATGTGAACAAAACAAACAGATAAAAGGAAATTTCTTGGTTGGGACGATTCGAAAGCTTGGAAAATCTGATAATACCATACAGTGCTCTCTGCAAAAAAGTGAACAGTAATTAGTCTGAAGTATTTTATTCTAAGAATTAAAAGTAATTTATTCTGGAATGCACTTTAATTTTTTAGCTTCCAAACCTAAGTACCAACATTTTGTAACTTAAAATTGCCAAATGTTTTTGGTGTTCAAAGCATCTCAAAATACGCGCACAAAAGGGCGGGGGGATAACAGGGGGATTCATTCGGTTCCTCCAGTTCCTTTGCATTGAACAAAGTTACTCGTAAACGATCAGTTAAAAAGAAAACAAATCGAGAAAGATTTTTGGCTTTTTGGCAAATTGCCAATATTTTCCTTCCATTTTTCCGCAGGAAAACTGAGTTCGTAGTAGTTCTCTCTTTGTTGAATATTCTTCCGAAAGAATGGTTTAATTTTATTATTATTCATGGGCTTTATTATTATTATTAGAAATCTATGTATTTCCAATGAGTACAACAGTAATTTTACAGTCTTATCTAAAAAAAATTTTTTTATTCTTTGTTCCAAGACTTTTCAAAGAACTTCATTGGCGGAATTGTTTTCATTCAGTATGATGTAAAATTATAATAGTAAAATAATTCTACTAAATATGGCATACAATAGCTTCCACTTTCTGGTTTAGTAAAGTAACTGTATATTACTCATCCGGCCAGCAGGTAGATGGAATATTTTAAAATACAGTACTAAATTTTACAATAGAAAATACAGATTTAGAAAAGTAACTGTACAGCAGGTCAGCAGATAGATGGAATATTTTAAAATGAAGTACTAAATTCAGCACCATAAAATGCATTAGAAGTGGTTTATCGAAGTAGATTGATTAAAACTCAATGATATTCAAAGCAATGAAAATTTGAACACTGTATGCGACATTTAAGTAATAAACTGGAGCTAATTCATTAACTAAAAATGCATCTGTAATTACACATTTATTTTTTATATATTGATTATTCCAAAAGTTACGAAAGATGATAAAATTAAAGTCATCACAAATTTTAAAGACACCCCAAAAATAAATATTAAAAAAAATCGTGTAATATTTTCAATAATTGAATTTATTAAGAAACTGAAAGAATAAAACTCATCTATATTATGAAAATACTAATGAATCAATAGATTGTCTAAAATAAATATTCGGTAGAAATTCCTTATCATTTTGGAGATAAAAGATCTAGAGTTAAATATTGAGATGAATTCTAAAACTTAAAAAAGCATAACTGTTATTAAATTTTTTGTTATTAAATTTGAATGACTGTTATTAAATTTTGAACGAGTTTGGTTTCTCAAATGATTTACAGTAATAAAATTTAATAAATCATTGTAATAAATAGAAACAGTAATACCGCATATAATAAACGTAATCTAGAAATCATTGAGATGCTTGCTAAATTAAAAATAATGGAAACTTTTTATCATAGACCCCTAGCCTTCCACATATGACAAAATAATTATTACTGGGACGTTATTGAAATGTGATTACACATTTGTTTACAATCTTACGAATTGTTGAAATATTGAGATGAATTCTAAAACTTAAAAAAGCATAACTGTTATTAAATTTTTTGTTATTAAATTTGAATGACTGTTATTAAATTTTGAACGAGTTTGGTTTCTCAAATGATTTACAGTAATAAAATTTAATAAATCATTGTAATAAATAGAAACAGTAATACCGCATATAATAAACGTAATCTAGAAATCATTGAGATGCTTGCTAAATTAAAAATAATGGAAACTTTTTATCATAGACAGCTAGCCTTCCACATATGACAAAATAATTATTACTGGGACGTTATTGAAATGTGATTACATATTTGTTTACAATCTTACGAATATGGTTGATAATTCTCTTACTTACTTTTAGAACAAATGCTTTTCTAAAACTAAAATTAAGTAAAGTTTTTTCAAATGGAACGACAAATTAAAATATAGATAATAATATTAAAATTAGATAATAAAACAAATTCTAAATTGAAAATTTGGACGCCCAGGTTCGGTGGAGGAGTACGTTATTCAGAATTTGATGGCTCAATATACCCGTCGTTTTTTGACAGTGCGAGAAACATGCATACATTATGCAGATTCTTCATTATCTAATTTCCTTAAATATAATAGAGGGCGATAATATTTGGTCACAAAATTTAAAGTGATATACCGTTTATAGTGAACCGACGCAAAATGCCGTTTCGAGACTAATGCTTCTCTTCTAAGCTAATGCTCTTTTGGGCTAAAAAAAGAGGATCTATTTAAAGTTAAAACTCCACTTGTGTAATATTTTTAATATATACATTTTATCAGCTATTTTATTAATTTTTATAATCTATTCCCTATGCATTAACAACCTTTTATTTTAAATTAGTCAAAATACTCGTATGTACCTACATCTCCCTAATGTACCCCTTTTTATTTATCATATTATTACACTAAAATGATATTTTTCCTAAAAAAAGAGTATGTTTAAACAAAATTCTTTTTAAACACTTCGTAATTTTTTTTCCAATCAAATAATGGAAAACAGCTTTCATTCACTTAAAATCGGCAAAAACTTCGTGGTGACTCTGTATGTAGCTGCTAAAATAATTAAGAAGTCGGGCATTGCTTAAAATTAATTTGATTGAATCAATTTATGTAATCCCATTAGAAAAACAGCTTAGGGATCAGAGTACCGAAACGGGGTTTTTAGAAATGGCACATTCTTTCATTATCTAATTTACGAATAAATGTATTAAGAAATAGACATTTTATAAGCATAAGTGTATGACTTCATTTCTCAAAACAAGGAACTGCCAGCCTTTATAATGATCGAAACGTGCCATTTATAATAAGAAGGTATAGGAGTTTGTCTAATCACACCGATCTTCTACCATAGCTATTGTAGGATTTTATAACTTTCTAACGTGCCTAAAGACCTTCGTGAATGAGATTTCTACCATGAAAGGTAACTCGTAGGTCACGTTTACGCATCTCTTATATCCGGTTACGGGATTTAACTGGGCACACAAACATAATACACCGTATTTAGCCCTTTCCGTAGCTACCAAAATTTTCGTATGCTTTTTTAATCAATATAGTTAGCGAATTCAATCTTAGTTCATTTTTTGGTATGCCTTCCTAATCTAAGTTCAAGATGTTGTTCTTTTCGGTCCCGAACCACAGCATTTTGAAGATAGGGCATGAAAGAAGAATCTTTTCAATTCTGAAACAGATCGCAAGTATGAAATTGCTCTCTCTAATGCTTCTACTCCTGCAAATAAACGCGGAATATTCCAGTTTCCAAACTTTTTACAAACTTGGGACCTTGTAAAGTGTTGAAACAGACACTCCCCAAAAACGGCAAATCCACTAATAAAGATTTAAGTTGTTTTCTGAATTTAGTAGCTATAGGAAGATGTATCCCGAAATTTCTGAAAATTTGGAAACAAATTCAGAAGCATGGCATTGAGAAAGAGATTCTTTCTCTGTTTTATGCAATGCTACCTCGGCTGAGATCCACTCTTCTTTATATTAGAACAGCTAATTGGAACACGCTTGCTTGTGGTTCATTAACGTTGGATTTTCTCCTCTACATCATGGAGGAAAAGGCTGATTCAATTAATTGAAATGATTTTGTGTCTTCTGTTTAGAACGATTTCACTACTTTTCTCGTGTTGGAAGGCATTCATCTTTGTGACACCAGCATTCAACCAATCATTGGTTTCACTAAAGGAGCCACGGCGATAAAACTTTATTTGAAACTTCCTTCAAGACATTAAATAATTAGATACTACGGCTGTACGCGTAAATTATTGACGTCAATTTGGAAATTATTTTGTCGTTTCTTTGTTTATAGTCGAGCCGTTGTATAACAAAGAACCAACTCCAGCCTATCATACTACCATGTTTTTTCTACTATGATTCGCTACAGTATAAAGTGAATTGAAGACCAACGGATTCTTCACACGTCAATAAGCGTGTAAGGTTGGAATAATTGCTACGTATTGTTTTTATAAGGAAAATCATGTGTCATGTACTATCTAAGCAACATGATTTAAAAGGCCGTTATAGTGAAGTTTCCATGTGCTTAAGTATTATTTTAATTTGGAAGCAGAGACCTGACACGATGAAACGCAAATATTCGTGTCCTATATGAAAAACAGATATTCACAAAAACGAATATCTAACAGAAATGCTGTTTTGAAAATCCATAAAAAGATATTCACAGAAAAGAAGTTCAAAAAAGGAATGCTTCTTCTTTGACTATCTTCAACAAGTATTTCCCAATTCCCTGCCAACGGTAGAAAGCATGTTTAGTGAAATTTAGTATTTCTCTGGAATTGTTGAATTACGGCATAGCATTTTAAAGCTATCCAAGAAGAGAACTGGGTGACTTTCTTGCGTTATAAAATATTAAATGTATTGACTAACTGAATTCTAAGTCTTAAGCCTGCTGCCTTAAAATATGAGGTGTCTTCGAATTATTATCTACAAGCCTTTTTCTAAGATATTTGAATCTTACTAAGAAACTCTAAGCATAATATATTTTTAAATCATTCTTAGAATCAAATAAAATCCCTCAGAGTAAATTAATGTCTTACATTTCGTAGGAACCAAAGATGAACTAATATGAACTTTTACGCATTTCATAAAATTATACTACAATGTTAATGCGATAATTTCGTTTAGAAATTCAGAAAGAAACACTGTTGGCGAATAGTGAAATCATAGATACTTCTTTGAAGACGTTTCCTACTTTTCCACAAAAAATAAAATATTTAAAATTCAACAACTGAGTACTGTAAGGCAAGGAAATACAATCTGTAGCAAAATCTTGTTACAATGCGTTTTATAGCATAATGAGCATTTGAACTCTCGGTCCATAAAATAAACACACCAAACTCTTTCTTAGGGACCACTTCTAAAAGTGACTATTATTTCTTAAAGCATATATAAACACTAGTATTTCATATCACTTCTCTAAAACAACCACCTCCGCAGAACACCGAAATCATTTTTAACCGCTGATGGCTGGCGAAGAGAAGGTTCATTGTAACTAGCCCAAGTATTTGATGATGAATGATACCAGAATTCAAATTATTATCTAAATGGATAAAATATCGCAATCATTCAAACGAAATTCAAAATAATTTTTAACATACCGTCACATTCGAACCTTGTTGGACAGCAGCTGCAATTTCATTGTTACTGGCATCAGTAAACGAACCGTTGACTATGCACCTGAAAAAGGGAAATATTATAATCCTCTTTTCAAACCTTCCTTCGAACCAGTTCATGGCAGTAAAACACTCAAATGTTCTCCGCTTAAACAAAAATAATTTCGAGCACATTTATTCTTTTTAAGTCCATTTGACTAAAATGCTATTAACTTAAAGCAGTATTTTATAAAAGAAAAAAGCTCAGCTTAATTAAGTATAATAAAATTTTAACAATATTTTAAAGACACTCTGTATCAAAAACAAGGGAGAAAAAATGTTTGCTCATATAGGAAAATTGCCTAACAGTCTCGAAGCTTAACATTGAATTGCATCTTAACAACGGAAAGCAATGACAGAAAATACCTGGCCAATAAACACGCAAACCGAGTATAAAGTGAACTCAAAAATACATGTAAAGGCTAATTGTTATGCCGGCTGGATGATCAATTCAAACTATATTTTCTATATCTTATTTGCTTTAAAAAACCTAGAATTTACTAAAACTCCACCTGAAAGTGATGCGGCCGACTGAGAGAGTTCTGCAAAAGCTGCATCAACATCTTTGTGCGAGGGACGGAAAGATGATGCTGTTATATGTTATTAAAGGTTCCAATACGATGTCCCTTTATCCACAATGTTTGCCCATGTAGTGGTATGAACTATGGTTGCAAAAATATATCGGCGATGTTTAGGCTCGATTATTGGTATGTGCTACGACTTGCTTGTGCATTTATAGCAATGGCCTGTTGTATTATAATGCCAGTAATATCAACTCAGACTGTGTAGGACTGAAGCCGCATGATGAATTAGGGTTTTTGTTTGGCTCAAATGACCGTAAATTAATGCATGGTTTCCCCACGTACAACTATGGATTGGCATACGCCGATCATATTGCGTGTGATTTCCTGTTACCTTTAGTGATGCTTCGAAGTATTTTATTGGCCTAATGATACGTTGGTGATATACTGTAATTTACTGTATTGCTATTGCCTCTGTTGAGGATTATGGTTTTGCAAAATAATGCGCGTTTGTACTCAAAACCTGCATATGTCACAACCTTCCATTATCCAGCCAAATTCAACTGGTCCCATATAAGGCATATTAGGGCTTCAATCTCGCCACTTGTATGAACGTACTGAGCCACGCTGTGCAGAATCATTGCATCGTAATTGCAGAAAACTGTGCAGCATTCACTGTATGTAAACGTGCATGTCGGACCGGAAATCCTCATGATCGAGCCGCCAATGGCAACTGTATCTCATGTTAATAATATAAAATTGTTCTAAACTTACGTTTATTCAATAAATGGCTTGCCATCATCCAGGTTTAATTATTTCATAACAAGTTTCACTAAGATTAAACATTTTTTCTAAACAGGAAGAATTTTTTCTTCTTTCGTATGCAGAGTGTATATTGACAAATATCGATAAGAAAATATTAATCAAGGTTAAAAAAAATTATAGATTGACATAAGTAATTTATAAAACGCACAAATGGCGAGAACTATCATCAGTTGCTTTCTACTAAAACATATTTCAAATAGTGATTGCATTTATGAAATTGATTGTAACTTAACACTGAAGCTCCTCTCGTATTTCACAGTCAACATATTATTATCAAAGAATTCTAATCATTGAAAATTAAGAGCATTTTGCAAAATTAAGAATAAGTAAAAATAAGAATATAACTATTTTTAACTATGTTTTCAGAAAACGAACATGTAACTGATTCCATTAATATCCGGCAGTTTCGTTACGTTGCCTCGCTTGTTAGTTATCTACATCTAATACTTATTAATTAGCTATTTATAAGAAATTCAGATTCTAAGGAAAACAATAGCCAAAAGTTTCATTCGGCTCATTTTGTGAGAAAACAGAAAATTCTCCCGATCTGTTGATGACGTTTTACTTTTTAAGTGATCCTTTTAATGATAAATTGGATTTAGTAATTTAAAAAGGAAAATGAGAAGGTACAATTTAAAAAAAAAAAAAAAAGACTTTTTAATGTAAAAGACCAAAAGAAACGAAATTATCCCTCTTGTGATTTTCAGTATTTAATTGCTTTGGCAATTTGAAAAAAGGAGTAATTCAAAAGATATCTAACTATTTGCTATAGAAAATGCTCTTATCTATAAAATAATGATGGTTGAGAAAAATCGTACAAGAATCCTTAAAGATTGGCAGTTTAATTTATTTAAACATTTTAGAGAAGTGCAGCGGAATGTGCAAAAATCTTTGTACAAAAATCGATTTAGATTGATGAGGATTGATAACAGAAAGCTATAGATTAATAGAAAGAAACTTTTCTAATGCAGCAGCAATATCGTTCTGCATTTTAAGCAATATTTCTTAATTCTTCCTAAAGCCTAAAAGAAATTTTCCCAACAGATTTCGGAAGATGTGAATAAGATATAAAAAGAGTTACAGCATTTTAATATATGTATGAAACTCACCACGAGCATTACATTAACTAAGTGTAGGTTAATGGAAGTGATTTAATGTTTATAGATAAATTATTGACAACTTATTTCTAATATAATCGATTTTTTCAATGATTAAACTTTTACTGGAAAATAAGAAGCTTTCGAAATTTTTCAGATTTTACCTGAGTGTTTATTTGGAATATGGTAAGGAGCTTTAGATGGAATTTGATCGTGCAATATCTTGTGAATGGAAGGATTTTGTAGTGTCCCCCCCCCCAAGTAAAACAAATAGTTTGTTTAAGCACACCATATTGCAGTCAACTGTCTTTAAAAAAGCCAAAGAAAACTTCTAAAGAAGTTAATGATACTTCGGACTCGTGTCATGATAACCTCTAGCACTGTAGGATGCGTTAAACCACTGCTTTCAGCCTCAATGTGCATGCGGGCTAAACGTACGATTTGAAAGCAGCTGACAGGTTAAAACTTTTTTAAATAAAATGAGAAAGAATATTCCACGTAACTGTTTGTATGGTTCAACATATACAGGGTATCTCAAGAGGTCGTAACATGTTGGTCTGTTGTACCATGACAAACAAGCTTTACATAGAAACTTGCATTCGAAAATGCAAAAGGAGATCGCTAGAGGGCAATATTCGCAAGCGTAGAGGGGAAGAAAGAAAGGATTTCGAAAGTGGTATTAATATGACTTTTAATAAAGAACATGACTGAATTACAGAAGATGTTCCAAATTCCTTCCATTCTTCCATGCTTCACAACATCAACGCATGGATTCGCGGACCCGTTCAAAATGAGCAGGTATGTCATGGACATTGGCCGCTGTTTCCACAATCCTTGCAACGAGACACATATCCGATGTTCCTGTCGTCTTGTACACCATCGACTTCATGTAACCCTAAAGGTAGAAATCTAGGGATGTCAGGTCAGAGGATTGTGGTAGCCATGCGACTGGTCCGCCATTATCAATCCAACGATCATGATATGTCTTATCGAGGTATTCCCTCCCAGTGCTGCTTAAATGCTCAGGAACTCCATCATGCTAAAACCAGATGTTTCTGCGTGTAACTGCTGGAACGTCTAAAAATCGTATCCGGCAGAAGTCTTTCCACAAAGCGTCAATAAAGAACTGAGTTAATAAAACGAATCATCTTTCTCCTGCAATGTCCTCGTCTGAAATGATCAAACTTCCCACTCTCCTATAAGCTGAGAACATTGTCCTCTAGCGATCGCCGTTCGCATTGTCTGACGCAGTTTCCTATGTACTATCTTGTTTGTCATGGTATGACAGATCAACATGTTAAGTTTGGCAACGACCTTTTGAGACACCCTGTATATGTATGTATATCTATCCAGTATTTAAATAAAAATATATAAATTAAAATTTCAAATTTAAATTTGAAATACCTTTTAACTCTTCATTTCTTCTTGGTACTGGTGATTCTCGGTATTCTGTTCTAAGAATATTAATTGTTTATAATAAACTTCTCTAACTGCGTCATTTCAAAATTAACAGCCATCAGTCTATAACTCTTACACAACGCTGATGATGTAAATAGTTTTGCGAACTAAATAGCTAAATGAACTAAAGCATCAAACAATAATTTTACAGCTTTATTAATTAGCCAATAAAAATGACACTGAAATCGAAACCAGCCCACTTTAAATTAAAATTTCGTTCTGAAAACCAAAAATGTAAATATTCTGAAAAAGGCATAGATAGTGTTCCAAGTGATTTTCGGCCAAAAAGGGTAAATTAAAATAAAAATTAATATTTAAATCAACTATGGATAAGTCTTATTGCACCAATATGACTTCACATATTTCTAAAAGAGAATGGATCAACGTCTTTACAGTCAACCTCTCTATTTTATTGCATCCAATTTTCAACACATTTTTGGAACTTAACTACATATTAAGATAATTACAATACATGATAAAGAAAAGTTAGCAGCCACGTGTTAAGCTAAAAGCAAACAATCCGGAAAAGTGCTACACATTCCTCCCCCTCTGAAAAAAAAAAAAAAAAAAAAAAAGCCTGGGAAAGCGCAAAAAGATTCTGGTTCCCAAAGAAGTTTTGATATAAACTTATCGGCTGATTTGCAAAGACGTATTTATATTGCACGTTATTTAAGATCGTATGCTTA
The DNA here is from genome assembly GCF_044657685.1 of Stegodyphus dumicola. Classification (NCBI taxonomy): domain Eukaryota; kingdom Metazoa; phylum Arthropoda; class Arachnida; order Araneae; family Eresidae; genus Stegodyphus; species Stegodyphus dumicola. The sequence goes on from NC_140776.1 coordinate 48,169,460, forward strand.
TGGATTAATTGGAAATGATGCAATTTAGAAAAGTTTGTTATAATCACTATTTTTAGAACAAAAAATGGAATACTCAGATTCTAATGCACAGTTAACGTTTACCTGGTAGCTGGAACATATAAGCTCCATGCGTCAATACATTCAATAAGGCTAAAAAATTTAGTTTATTATGGCGATTTAAAATCTGCTACTTAATGTGGAGCAGGAAAAGGAAGAACCTACCGATATTTTCTGCTCCTTGCAGACCGAGTAGCTAATTAAATGGCTTCAAAGCTTAAAAGATCAGTCTCTATAACTAGCTTGTAAAAGTTAAGGAGCTATAGCAAATTTAAGTTTGAAATTTTGATTAACATTTTTTATCCTACACACAGACATATATATGTATATTATTATATATGTATGTGTTATATGTAAGATACACATATATGAATATATATATTTCACACAAAACACATTCATTTCCTATACATTCATTCCACAAAAATTCTAGACGATAGGTATTGATGTAAAGTAGGTCAGCAACACGCAAAAATAAGTAGGTTTAATAAGCCATACATTAGTTTGTATCTCCCGTATAGCAATGTAAAGTGCGTAGTTTTCATTCAATTAACCACCAACTGACTGATTGAAGGGAATTACGCTATCAGTATCACCAATTTAACAGGGAGAAAAAGAAACCAGCACAATACTGAAGCGCTATCAACTGCCGGCTGACAAACTACATTCCTTGTTTTTACCAATAAGGGAAGAACTTTCACTTTCCCCAGTCATGTGGCTTGCTATACAAATAAACAGTGACAAAGACCGAGCCCAAGGTTCTTTAATATACTAGGACCGAGCCTATTCTTTTTATCTCTGTTTCTTTCAACAATAGAAGCCCACCAACGGCCGAATGGCAATGGCAGTTCGATCTTGGTTTGATTCCAGGCAAACGGGTTGGTTGCATGGGCGTTTTTGTGTCCCCCCCCCGTATGATGTAGATAGGAGCTAGTTTTCCTTAGAAAATCATCCTTTCCCTTAGGCAGATGCTTTTTAATAATCATAAAAACAAACCCCACGAATCTTTCAAGAGCAGTCATGCACATAAGCACAGTCCACGTATTTTGCCTTCAAAACTTTAAACACTATATTTACAAGCAAATATAAAATTGAAATTAATTCGCGGATGCGGGCCATCAGTTTGAATCTACTTCGTTAGAAGACATTTATGGCCACACAAATTCAGTTGTGTGCCTATCTCAACATGCACACAAGTTTATCATAGGCACGTAAATAAAAACTCGTTTTACCACTACAAATACTAAAGAGTTATTTTTCTTGGCATGATAGTTAGCTTTTACCCTACTAAAACATTACCATCAGAGCATAGGAATTATATAAAAATTACCGAGCAAAGTAAACTTAGATTGGCCTATATTTCATATCTAAATTTTTTGGCCTAATTTTTCATTTGATAGAGTGACCTTACCAAGAATTAATCCACAATTAATTGATGCCAAGAATTCAAATAACCTTCACCTAATTAATCTAGGCTAGTGGCGGTAGGTGCTAAAATAGAATGAAATGGAACTGCAGAATTGCTCCGGTTGTATGTCGTATAGACACTTACAGACTTACAGCGTAGATAGGAGCGTCGGCATCTTAACAAATCGCTCGTTCTTCAAAGAATAAACTATGGATAAAAGGATGCGCATCATCCGCTAGGATGAATCCGATCGGCTATTGATCTTCCCATGCATAATAATGAGTGAGCCAAGATATAGCACGCAATACGAATAGAAAGCCATATTCATGATTCACAGTACACAAGTGGGAAGCAGGTCAGAGATAAATGCGCCAAGTGTTTTGAAATAGGATGAATGTTGATTTATCATTTCAGATGGTTTATTGCTGTTGATATGGAGCTCAGCATTGGTAAGCTTTGCACCACTGACGTCGTTGTAAAGCATTACGTGATAGATAGTTGCTTAATAAGAGATTTATTCTGAAATATGCTTTCAATCGTTTGAAATTTATAGCTACATTATAATATCTTCTCTTTTGTCACTATCATTTACCATCGTCCAAATGTCAGTGCATTTCGGCTTACACATGCCGCAATGTATTGCACTCGCATCCTTTCTCTCGTCATTCCAATAATGCAAGTAATAATTTTTAATAATGATATTCAAAATTTCTGAAAAATCACGACGTCTTCAGTACAGCAACGGCATTCTAAAACTATTGACTGCTGTTCTTAAACAGCTGAGGAGCAAAATAATTCATATAAAGGAAACTCCTTATTAACAGGGGGCTGAAAACCTTTTCACTGAAGTATACATTGTCTGCGACGTGTGACGGATGCGTCTAGCACAACAGTTAAGAGAATATAACCCATTTCTCATTTAGAATAGTCTCCCATTTCGAAATTTAATTAAAGGTGGGATTCGAATACACAGTTTAGATTCTAGATATCTTTAAAAGTGTTTAATACGGTTCAGGTCAGGGAAAGGAGAGACCTAGACGAGTTGCTATACTTTATCGTTGTTGCTCATCGAACCATGTTCGAACAGACTTAACAGCGCAGATGGAAGCTTTGGTTCTTGAAAAATCGCTTATTTTCCAAAGCATAAAGTTGAAGAAAAGGATGTACATAATATTCGATTATGTTCTGATAGTCTTTGATCTACCAATGCAAAGTAATATGCAGGTCATGATTAAATGCATATGCTTTTATGGGTGTTCTCCGGACATCTGTGCATACGATGATCAGAAATAAGGAAGAACGTTGATTTTTTCATTTCAGATGTCGTTACCAACGGTTTATGGATTGCCGCTCTGCTATATATGTTCTTAGCATGAAGTTCCCTTTTAATAACTTTTGTTGGAATGAGCTTTCATTTTGGATATTATCTAGGATAGAGATTGGTTTAGCTTTTGGGCCACTACGTTCTTGAGCATCCATCTGTCCTTATAAGCCAGCTTTGTGTTTTGCCCACTGTTGTGCTTTAAAGACGCCATCTTACCATCTTTCGTGTATGCTGCAATAACGGCTGTTACAGAGCTCCTTACACGTCAAAAACTCTTTGATGCTTCTGTAACCTATGCTCCAATTAAACGCGCTTTAATGAATTATGCCTTTGTAAATGTGTGGGGTCTGACATTTCAACTCTCTTGAAGAGTACCATGGTCGCATGCATCATCTAAAATTATCGAAACATTCATACCATCGCATTAACGGCCACTAGATAGCAGAGTACTAAGTTTGGTGGGGAAGCTGTACTGCACGTTGAAAGGCAGCACACATTTTAGCAGATGTTTGCCCAATTTTGCACATTATGATAATTAGCACTGAAGCCAATACATTACATGATAGTTAGGAAGCAGCCATTTCAAGAAGCTTCCACCATTTACACTTCACCTAAAAGAAACGCTCACCAGAACCTGAGGTTTTCTGCTTTTTCGCTATTTCCTGATTGCACAGTAGTAATGGAGGATAATGTGTTATACATACGTATGTATATTCTGATACATGAGTACATTAGAATACTATAACCACAGAAGTACAGGTAATAAATGATTGGTTCAATTAAGGTATCGGTTTATCTGGCAAGATTTTTCCGTCAAATTCTATTCCATTTTCAATTGTTTTATTGAATTTGTGGATGACGTTTATTTCCGACTGTCTTTCTAGATTGTTTGCGTGTCAAGAACCCACCGTGACGTCTAATAATAATACTCAATCGACCAGGAACAAGTAAAGAAAATCAAACTCACGTGACAGAGGGATGGTATCCGTATGGGTCCAAGAACCGCCGCTCCCACGACTTGCGAAGCTGGTGAAAAGGTGCTTGGAGCGTTACCATGACAACAATATTGGCCCACGAGAGAGCGAGGTAATCGGGAGTCATCGTGACGTCACAGGCAAGATCCATCGACCCACTGGAGCTCTCTTGGCTGCAAAAGTTCAAGGACTTTGTCATGAAAAGTTCGGTGATATTAGAAAAATGTTCTTGAAGGCATGGAAAATTTTTAAATGAAAGTATTGCAAAATAACAGAGTACTTATTTCAAAATAAAATTTCAGCCCACAGAAAACAGCAAAGAAGTTAATTATGCATAAAATGAGGCACAAGCTTAGTCTAAGCACTATTATTTCACATTACTCATATTTCATATGACGTAAGTATCTGCAAAAATACTAGAAAGGATAAATTAGAACAGTGCCCATTATATTTATTTCAAATTAGTATTATTGTTGGGATCGAGTAATATTCTTTATAAACAGTCATTTATAGATGAATGTTTGAAATTTTCATAACACAATTTGTAAATACTACTTTTGCAAAATCTAAAAATTTAAAAATACTTTAAATTAATATCTTTTTCTAAACATTTTAAAGTAGATACAGCATAAAAATAAATTTTGAGAAGTAAGTTGAATTAAAATTAATTAATTACAGAAAAATATTTAAAATAAGCAATCAAAAATTTCAGATCAGAGACGAAATTTCAGTTAACAGTATTTCGAAACGTTTGCTGTCAAAATATCAAAAGGTTGACAGAATAATTAAAAAGTTCTAAAATGTAAAAATCATAGAATCAAAAAAATTGCAGCCTGATATTCATATGATGATTCCAGTTGAATGCCTAGAACAATTTTATGCTAAATAGTTACATTAGCCTACTAGTTTCAGAACTAATATCCCAGGAATTAAAGATGTAAAATATAAAATCACACACTTAGAATGGACTGTTAAAAAGAGCAATGCTACGTCAGGAAAATAAATTACTAGAGTATTATTTCATCAAAAACTAAAGCTATTCAGAAATTTATGTGCTTACTTAGTAAAGTAGACTTAATTATTCAAGACGTAACTGTATACTTATTTCACAGGTTTGCTAGCGCACGAGATTTGCAACAAGAATTTCTCTCAAGTGACAATAACTTTTTGCCAAGGCACCAGAAAACAGCATTTCTTCAGGGTGTTTAAAAAATACTGAGGTCGAAATTTTAATTATCTCAGCATAAGGCGGGAAAGTAATGGTAAACTTGCATATTTCAATATAATGTTGTATAAAATGTCAGTATGTTTATTAAAAAGTGCTGTCAACAGAATAAGAACTGTATAATCAGAGTTTCTCGTTTAAAGAGCTTTGTTTTCCACGATACAATCCTGGCACCATGAGGGCAATATCATACAAGGTAATTATATTTTTACAAAATTATCATGATATTTTTCCTTAAATTGCAAGTCGCAGCCAAAAGATTAGAAATATTGGTTTATATCATTCCGAAGAAAAATAAATAAATACCTAAAATAATACATTGGTCTTTCTTGGCTACATCTTAAATCAATAATGGGTAATAATAAATCAGGTATTTTCTCCCTTCTTTCTGCATGCCTTCGTGGGGTAACGGTAGCATTTATTGATGACGATCTTTGGCTGATTAACTTATCGCTTTGATTCTCATGCCAAACAAACTGACAGAACGACTAGCACGCTTCCCTGAAGACGGTGAAGAGATCTTTATGAAAATCGCTCAGTTGGTTTTACCGTTATATTTATATGTCTTCAGAGAATTGTCATTTATAACAGGAACAGCATTATCAACATAGTCAGTCCGAAATGGCTAAATGACGCAACCGTTTTCTTACTGCAGGATACGAGTTTTCCATGAGCTTTAGCCCCGTTATATGAGTTTATTTATCACAGAATTACTATTACTTGCGCATCTAGTTAAAGGCATATTTTGTTATTGGATTTGCTTCTTAATTTGTTGTTGTTATGGGCAAATTTCCCAAGATTTTGTATAATTTTTCACTTTGTGGTAATGAATACAGTGTGGTACATTCAACTAGTTTATTATTTTGCGATAATTAATTCGTGTAAATGCATGCTATACTCAAGCTGGACTGGACAAATGCTCACGCAAAAATGTAGCTATAATCTATTAAACTCTACCGAGTCTGCAACATTTTGCGATTTCCTCGTTAAAGTGGCGATATTTAAAAATATTATTTTCAAGAAAATACATTTTTTGGGAAACCTAGAAGCAGTTATTTTAGGTTATTGCAGTGGTGAATCCCCCCTCTGTTTTCTCAACATTTATAACAAATAACTTAATACGAGATTATGAGAAGGAAGGCTCTAAGCACTGGTGACATATGCAGCAGCTTAAGACAACGGTTTTCGGAAAGTGCCAACTAACATTTTCTTGCAAGCCACAAATGAAGGTACATTTCGCAAATGAAGGTAGATATGAATTATAGTTATGTTTACTTTGCACGAGGCATCATCTGTACTGATCATTTAGGTCCGCAGATGTTGGAAGAGTGTCTCGCCTCAAAAGGTTTCTTAGCTGAAGTTCAGACATTTCAGTTTTAGGATACCATGAAGCTCAAGTAAATGACTTTTAGCCATTGTTCAGTGAAAAATTAAAGTGTTACTGACCTTATAAATTCAAAATTTAGGATTTCTTATCGCAATGATTCTGCATTTCGCGATTACCATTTCTGTATTAAGTACGCAATATCAAAGTGATATCTTCTGATTTTACTTGAGCTATCTTCAGCTATTTTCGTTTTCATTTTAAAACCTGTTAGCAGAGTAAATTTTCCTCTTTATCTGATCTTGTGTATGATAAAAGTAAATATAGTTTGTCATGAATAATTTCTACTTTTAATTGAAAAATTAGCTAATGATATCTTTCGCTATCATTGATTTCATTGATTGCCTCCCCCCGAAACAAAAAATAAACACAATTTGAAGATTACCTTTGTCTATCTGCATTAACCTCTGTCTATCTCCACAAACAACGCAAGCAATATTCGAGAGGCACATCAATGACGCGTTAACAAAAAAAAGCAGCCTAAGCCCCAGGTAGAAGTTATAATACACTAATGTTTGTGAAAATTGCAGCACCGTGAAGGATTTATGAAAATCAAAACAAACTTACGGGGAATGTAAAGTGAAGTAAGCCATGCACATGTTTAGAATTACAAAGCGATCGTACATGCGTGGAATGAGAACCAGCCGCTTTTTCCATGCATGTAAAGGACTGTAAAGCTGTGTTGAAATCTGTTTATTGTCCTCGGTCTGCAACGAGCTTTTAATTAGTGGTCAATATGCCTCATCAACAGCGGAGGCTATCCTACCAACATTTAATGGAGTTCGAACGAGGCCGTATCGTCGGTATGCGAGAGTGTGGACTTTCGAACAATCCCAGCCAGCACGCAGCATAATGACGCAAAAGTGATGCATGTTTAGAAGAAATGAGCAGACGAGAACCAAACATGGTGAAATCTTGGCAGTGGTGCACGAAATAGCACAACGGCATGGAAATACAGACACCTCATCCGCATCGCTCTCTGATGGATCGTACAGCGTCATCTTAACTGCTCCAACGTTGTTTTAGCACAACGTTGAAGCAGGGTTACAGCGTGTTGCGTTGTCTAGCTCCACGGTTCGTCGCCGCCTGCTGTAAAATAAGCGAGGTTCAAAGGTTTCTCTACGCAGGATTCTCCTGTCTCTGAATCACAGACACATCGACTTCAATGAGCACGGCAATACAGTGCGTGTGTGCTCTGTGGAAAAAAGTTGTTTTCTCCGGTGAATCTCGCTGCAATCTAGAGTATAATAATGAAAGAGTACAAATCCAACGTTAAGGAGGTGAACTTCTGCTCCCACAGTGCGTTATCCACCGACATACCACACAAACACATGGCATACTAGTGTGGGGAGCTATTGGGTATAAATGTCGATCCCATTTAGTGCAGATTGCGAGCAACCTCAACAGTGATCGTTAAGTAAGGGAAGCTGTGGAGCCAGAGGTCCTCTCCATTCTTCGATACTTTTTGGACGCTGTATTTTAGCAGGATAATACCCGTGCACATTTTTCTCAGACTGCACAAGCCTTCTTTAGGGCACAACAGGTTTCGCTTCTTCCATGGCCTGCTGGCCATGGAAGCCATGGCTGCTGGCAACACGGATATATCGCCCACTGATCATATCTGGAATTTCATCGGTTGGTGACTCGCTCGTATAGCGGGTGGGGCACACACTAAGATTGTGGCGTCAAATCGAAGCCATATGGAATGCCATTCCCAAGAATTGTATTCAGAATTTCTTTGATTCAATCCCGCGACGGTGTACAGGCTCTCATTACTCAGCGTGGCGGACACTCAAAGTACCGATTTTCGAAGTTAGTTCTTTTTCCCTGTATATTTGATCGTTTCTTTGTACCACTATCAGTAATATGTGGAATAAATTTCATTAATTTCTGCATTTTTCACAAACATTAGTGTAATATATAATTTCTATTGGTAAAACAAAACGTTATCACAAACCCCACACTCCAAGTAGTAATAAAGTGAAATAGTTTCAATTTCAAACATTACATATTATGCTTTACGTCTCCGATGTTCACAGTTGTAACTATTTTAGCTAAAATCTAATATATTATTTAATTTTCGGATTACTCTTCATATATTTTATGTGTGATATATACAATGTAAAATATTACGCTCATTTCATAATCATTCAACGCAACAAAAACGCCCGTAAGAAAATTAAGTAGGGGTACAGGAATTCCATTTAATATTTAATACTGAAGTAGATTCGCATGCAGTGGGCATAATACAGGAAGTTAAGAATAAAGGAAAGTAAGACAATACACTGATGGTTATGGTTACAAATACAAAAATCAGGGGTTGTAAAATATACATCGGAGTTACTCTATTGAATTAAATTAGGTGAGGGTAAGATCTTCAATAAGTTAGGTTATTTAATCATGGCAAAGTGCGCGAGTGCCGTCTGTCTTAGGAGAGAGATAACTTCGAGGAGGTTCTACTAAGATAAAATAGCTCATGTTAACGTTACACTCGACGAAAACCACAAACACCAATAATGCAGCTAGCCTGTTTAACTAGGTTCGAACCCGGATCACACTACCAGCACTCAGCTGTCTTAACAGGTTGGCCACTAAGATCTTCAGACATATCAAAAATATTTTTGATTATTACGTGAAATCTCAGAGGTGATAAAACAAATAAGAAATTTCAGTAGACTAAAATTCAACACTGATTTCACCAAACTAGAGGAAATTTCCAAGATCTGCTAAAAGTAAAAGTATTCCCACACAAGGAAAAAAGGAGAGAAAAAATGAAAGCTAAAATAAAATACGAAATTATTTTGCATATAACTAAATATATCATCTGCCCGCTATTGACGGAGTAGCTAAGACCGCTGAATGCTCGTAGTTTCTCCTGGGTTCCATTCCAGGCAGACGACTGACTGCACGGTGGTTTTCCATAGTTTTCGCCATGTGTAATGTTACTGGAAGCAAGTTCCCTCTAGAGTGCTTTCTCCTGTTTCATTATCCAGGGAGCACATAGTCCTTCAACTTATACATCTGTCCAAGATACCTACGATATCGCATCGGGTTTATGTGCCGCGGTTTTAGGCAAATAGCAGTTCATTAGTTGAAAACCAAGTATTGTAAACATGGAATACTGCAACGGCTTCAGGAATTGAAAATCGGTTTAAATGAGTAAAATATTTAATGAAGTTGAAGGTTTCTTAAAAGACCACTACGTTATTTACACTAAAGTATTTTCCCCTTCATCTAATAAATATTTTTCTGAAAGAAAATTTGATGATTAGGATAAATTTTGAATATTTCCTTCCACGTCAAAATGCGCATCAACTAGATTCTGTTTCAGCAACAAAAACCGGTAATACTTGATCTAATAATAAGGTTCGAGGGTCTAGGTGTGACGAATTAGAACCAGCTGAAATTCTTCATCTCAGAACACGGACGATATCCTTCACTTTCTAATAGCATGCGACTGAGCGCTGGATAGCAAAACGATTTATCCAGTTAACTGTTCAACATATTTTGTATTTTTCTCCATCAAATCAATTTTTACTCACAAAAACTTTGAAATTTGGCTGAAATTCATATAATTTAGTTACAATCAGTTACACAACACACTCTGACTAACGAATGAGGGCTTCGGAAGTTACGTTGATGACTCACTGAGATTTACTAACGATATTCTAACGCGTTTTTTTAATTATCACTAACTATTTTGAGCAAAAATTTCCATTTTAAAACCAGATAAATGACGATACACTCGTATGGAACTTGTCCTTTGTCTGGGCTGAACTCATATAATATCCATCTATACGTCTTTCTAACTTTCATAACCACGCGTCGATACACACTAACAGGAAATTCAATTTACAGAGCAAATTCGTTATGACATTGATAAAATTTTCTTTAAACGATCGCCCTAACTTTCAGCTTTGAGACTGACAAATGAAAGAGTTGAAAAGCATTAAGATTGATAAAAATAGTTCGCTCCAGTTTCTATTATTAGTGGTGATCGAGCATATTAGAAGTAGTTTCTGTGACTTTCTTCTTGCGTAAATAAAAATATGTATCTTTTCCTTCTCGGTAGAAAGTTCTAGGGGTTATTTTAATTTTCTAATACTTATTTTTAATTTTGAAACCGTTTCCTTTAATTTCTTGTTTCTACCTCCCTGCCAGAATGAGTTTGCAGTATCGCGTTTTATCTGGTAGAACCAGTATTTAATGGGAACCTCAGTCACTTCCGTAGAAGAGCTCAGAAGTTCTCAGTAGAGCGTGTTTTGCCTTGGGGCCACGTCGATGCTTTAAGCCTACCTTACTACGTTCGGCCGTAGTCTTACGTGTCTATTAGTATTCGCCGGCGAGGTTTATTTACAGGCCAACTCGGTTAGCTATTTCTGTAACAACTTCGGCTAAGTTTTGATTAGTTTCTTATTTTCTATCTTGAGTTAAAGCCCAAGTGGAGGATTTCCTGTAAGCTCGAGAGGGGCCAGCTCTATTATTCTTTGAATGGAATAAAATTTCATTTGGACTTCAATTTTATAGTTGTAAGAAGAACAGCGAATAGTCGTTACACTCTTCTCCAAGGCTCCAGTTGTCAAGGATTCATAACTTAAATAGAACTGTATAAAGTTAACCGCGCAAGGTGTCTCTCTTAAGTGGTACATAGCCTCATTGCCCTGCTTTCCTAAGACCAAATGATCCCAATCTTTCGGGGCGTTCTTATACCAAAAGGTAAAAAATCTCTGATCTTAAACCTCAGATATTAATTTTTTACATTTTGCTATAATTTGTTATTCGAAGGCTATCTTGCATAAGGGGAGAGATGCCTTTGTAGAGGACGTTCTAAGGAAAACCGACTCGTATACATGTTACACATGGGGAAAATCACGAAAACGCCCATGCAGCCAGGCCATTTCCATGATTCAAACTTCAAACCGAACCACCAGTGTTCAGCGACTTTACCGCTCGGCCGCTGGTGAGCCTTACAGTAAAGGAAAAATACATTTACTTATTTTTACCTATATATTTACTTAGGTGTAGCTACAAAATCTTATTATTAGGCTATAAATACACGAAGTATGTATGTAAATTGTTGAATTATATTTTCCCTATGGAGCATTATATTCTAAATTCATGTATGAAAGACCTTATGTGCAGGTCTATACAAACCAGGAGAAAGTAACGTTTGAAAGTTAAGCACACTCGGAGATTAATGTGAAATCATCGAAGTACCGAACTGTTCTGTTGATCGTTACACTACAAAAGCACACATGGATGAAACATTACATTCTCCCTCCCCCCACACCATGACCTACCACCTAAGCGCCTGATGCTGAATAACTCTCATTAGACCAATTCCAAATGATTTGTGAATTATTGTCCTTTTTTTACTTCCTTTTACGAAGTAAAGAAAGTATTGTGATTCCGAAAAAATTTCGGATATCATATTTCAAAGAAAATATCCATCTGAGCGATGTTTTTGCGTGAGATCTGTACATACGGACAAAATGAAGGACTGCTTTTCCCATAACGAATTGTAAAATGAATTCAAAAGAGATTTGTTTCATGACAACTGTACGTACGTACCTACAGGCACCTTGCATGACTACCTACAGATACTTTGCATGACTCAAAAACCAATAATTGAAATTTTGTTTATGGGACTAGTAGTGTACAGGACATGTGTGTATTTTGTGTATAGGACATATAATTGTGCATCTCCTTATATGGTTGCAATCGGTTGCACCAAAAGTATATATAGTATGTATATATATAAAAGAAAAATAAAAAAAATATGTAAAAGAAATTAAAATTTAAACTAGCAGCGTAAATTAATTTCACCTCTTTTTTTCTAAAAATAGCAGTCTCTCTTTGCACTGCACCATTTCGAGCCTAATGCATGTCATATGACTCTTACGTAACTCTGATAGTGTACTAAAACCCAAACAGCAATTAACAATTTTACAGCAGTATTAATTATCCAATCAAAATCCATTAGGGATTTTGATTGGATAACATAGACTGGGTTAGAACCAAAACTAACTCTGAAGTTAGATTTTTTCTTGAACATAACGCACTCGCTTGCTATTCTCCAGCCTAGCTGGTTGCTTCCTTCTTACTGCAAAGCTATCCAAAATGTAAACTTTTTTAAATAGGCACAAATAATGTGTCAAGTTGTTTCTGGCCGTAACATGTTTACTGAAATAAAATGAAGATTTAATCTGCCTCGGCTGTCAGTTTGCTCTTCATTACGGATTCAACCTTATACGTTCTACACCGCCAATGTTGCTTTCTTATTACATATATATACATATGTCCACTCAGTTACCCGACTCGGTGAGTTCAGTTTTTTTATTCCTATATATTTGTAAATTGCCCATTTTTTGCTTTAAAAGTGATTGAAAGTTATGCTGTTCTTATGTTTCGGTTGAAGTTTTTATGCCTTAATTAATTTTCATGCAATAGGTGTAGAAATCAGCAATTTAAAAGTTGCTTTAGTGTTTATTTAACTGTATTTGGTGTTTTATGTTTTCCTGTATTTTACAAATTTTAATGAAGGTGTTTTGAGCTTTTACGTATTTTCGCCTTGCCGCGAAATGAGAACTGAATTAATCAAATGAGAAATATGTTTCTAATTTAATTCGAGAAAATAAGTTTAAATGAAAGACAGCAAAATAAGTGTATAATTTAATAGGCCGAACAAGGAAGTCATGTGATATCTACATTAGATTTTTTTGATTTCTGTGCCAGGAATAAATATGAAGAGACTATTTGAATCAGTAAATATTTGAAAATAAACTGTTCATTTGCCCGGAATCCCACCTGTAAATAATAACTGCAAAAACTGTAGTTTTGAAACAAAATATAAATTTGCAGTACCATTTAAGACGTAATCCTTTTCGAATAAATCAAATTCTCATTCATTAAAAAATAAGAGGCCATTGAATATTCATCCCAATTAAATATTCCACTGCAGATTTCGCCAGTTCCTTTCGCAAATAAGTAGCAGTAAATGGTGTCCTTACCTGAACAAAAGGCTAAATTTAACTTCTTCCGTCCAACCGCCACTTCCTCCGAAGTTCAGCAATTCTTGCTCTTCGAAAGTCCAGACTTCTACAAAACAATCAAAAGGATAGGAAAAAATCGATTAAGTAGGCGCTTACTTCATCACCTTACAAGACTCATACATTGAGAAATAATCGATTGCTTCCCTAACTTGGAGAATTCGTGTTGGAGATTTACGAATTACCGTCCCCCCCTCAAACTCATGTGGTTTGTTATCTTTACTTCCCAGAAGAAAATAAGTAAAACTGCACAAAAAAATGTGAATATTTATTTATATTTTTATTAATCTATTCTAACATTGGGATAATGCGCAGTATTTTATGGATTAGGCTGTATTGTATTATTTCTTACAGCAAAGAACTCGGGGGTCCAAGTGTGATGCTTACAGGGAACATATTTTGAACGAAATTAGATTATATTTCTATTAAACTTGTGAGGTAGTTGTTGACTCATATTCACGTATAAGAAAACCAGTGCAGTTCAAGTGAAAATGAATTGGAGCACCTGGTCTTTACCAACGGTTAACAAGTATTGTCTCACAAGCTTGTGCATCTAACCCGTTCTTATGTCAAGGATGAACCATCACCACTCAATGGTCTCATCTAATTGCCACGCAATAATGGTCAAATGAATAATTCGACCCAGATTCGAAACACACGGAATGAGACAGCTGCATAAGCGTTTTCTTCTTGGATTTACCAATCTGTAACGTGAACACCAGACATTTTCCTTTGAAATTTCCGAACGAAGCGATTCCTCCCCTTAAGCAGATAGTCCTAACGTGCTTTGAAATTATCAACTAATAAGTTAAAACTTATCCTATGCTGCTTAATGGCCGAATGAATCAGAAATGTGACTTGAAGGAAATTTATCTTAAACGAATCTGATTTCTTAAGCAGTCACATTTCTGATTTCTTAATGGAAATTCCATAGAATTCAATACTTATTTTTAAATGCTAAATTTGAAATGCGCCGTAAAGATAATTGGACGGTGGATCATATTTTAATATACTAACTGATATCGGCTGATAAGACAGAATTAATTAGAGAAAAGCTTCTGCGGAGTATTTAGTTTTCGAGATAAGAATTATTACCTTCATGGCAGAATTTTAAATTAAAAAAATAATAAATAAGCAGAGAAATAGGTTTCTGAACTTGATACGGAAGGGAAAGACAATATTCTCCGAATAATGTATGAGGATTTTCATTATGCACTTCGCAATAAGCGTAGAATCTCAAATTCCTCTCGCATCGCAGTAACGTTTCGCACTAAGGTTTCTGGATATAATAAACAGAATTACAGAACTTTAATAATTCTCGTAATTCAAACTACTTCGTAGAAGATTATTGCTTGAAATATTCAAAGTATGTCATACATCATAAATAAATGATCTGCGATCAGAATACAAACATTTGGAGTATTAATAATCATAAATAATCAATATAGTGCATGCATAAGACAAATTATATTACTTGGATTTGAGCGATATATCTTATCTTCATCATCATTTGGTTAGCCTAAGCGGAACTGACACTTAAAATACTTTAGAAACAAGAGTTTTAATAGTACGGCTGAAATACATATATGGGTTTTAAAATACGTTCTAAGTTTACATGCCTATGATACAAATGTTCTAGGTCTTATACTTTTATAATATGACAGTGTAATATTTTTAATCATTTTGTAATATTATTGTGATCGTCATATGTAATCATTTTGTAATATGATTGTGATCGTGAAGTTCTGCCCAGACACATCTGAGCGTTCCCATGTCTATAGGTCATAGAAGCTACCGATATGCATTATTTAAGAATACTCAAACTTGTAGAAAAGGGAGAAACAAAATCTAGGTTGTTGATGTGTCCCCTACCAGAATTAGTCACCAGGTATTAAATCTGGTTTCTTGGTAGCCAATATGCTAAAGACATGCCCTAGCACAGGGTTCTCAACCGGTGGTACGCAAGAGAAAAATAGGTGATACGCAAAGAAGCAAAGTATTTTTGTCCAAAGGGGCTTTGTCCCTGAAGGATCGCTTTGCGATTTTGCGTTGAACCACTATAAATGTCCGTTTCACTTTTCAAACTGTTCCCACCAAATGTTAATAGTCCTGCATTATATTTGAAGAAATTAAATAATGAAAAATCTGCATAAATGTATGTATGTTTCTCGCATTGTGATAAAACAACGGTACCTAGAATCATCCAGCTTTGAACGACATAATCCTCCTGCGAATATGGGAATCTGAAAGCCCAGATTTGAAATTTGGAATTTGTTTTATTATCGATTTCATATTTTGTAAAACTTTAACAAATTTTTGAGTAACAAACTCAACGATTTAAAAGCGAGCAATGGCAACACTCTAAGGGGACCTTTTTATCTTCAGCGCGCGGAAATGTGTATCGGAAATTTTAAAGATATGCTCATTTTAAAATTATTTTGCGACATTGCTGTTGAACTGAGTTTTATGGTTTAAGTGCAAAGAACATTATATTCAATAAATAAAGGTAACACACAAAACGTTAAAAAAACGCCTCTTTGAACGTAATTTAAAATCTAAAACCTTTCAGATTTTTTTTTATATTTTAATTATTCAATTTAAAAATTAAAACCTTAACACCCTGATTGAGTTTTTTCTCTAACACCCGTAAATTTATGCAATCTGAGCTTTGTTCAAGAGTGTTGGTGGTAGCTGTACTTTGTAGTGGTGGTACTAAAGGTTTTCAATTTTTGTTTAGATGGTACATGTTAGTCAAACGGTTGAGAACCTCTGCTCTAGTATGTTGAACAGCCAAACCAGCGCCAAGGCAGATGTTTTTGTCTATGGTGAGCTCTGAAACCACGCTGTATTACAGTAACAAAATTTGACTGCACATATTCAAGAATACGAAAAGAATTTACCACCTAAATAAGCTTCCATACTGCTCGACTGACGTCATGAGCACTAACGCAGTTGCTTCTGTCACAAAAGCAAACAAGAGGGGGAGGTCATAAAGTCTTTCTCTACAAGATGGTACCTAATTCTTAATGAGAAAAAAGAAACACTTTTTGATTTGTAAGCTTTAATCTAACGCTATATAATATATTCATAAAGAATCTGAAATGGTAGACCATACTATTATAACTAAAAATAATTGTAGTAATTAAATAAGAGTGCAGATAAAAAATAACTCAGCGAGAATGCAGATATAAAAGCACTCCTCGTTAACACTAAAGAAAAACAGCAGATTATTAATATCATCGTAGAGTAAGTTCTGAAATGCAATTGAACTAACTCTTTGAACTGTAATCTCTCTGAAAAAAATTCAGAACTTAATTGTACAAATACAATTGATTATTTAAGAAATAAAAATGTATTCAGAAGCTCTGAAAATGCTTTTTCTCGAAATTTCCAGAGAGACGCGAAAGAGTCGCCAGAGAGATAAAGACCAACTGGCGTCTTGAAAAAAACACTTGGAGCAGACTTGGACAAACACTTGGAGGAATGTTGGAGAAAATACTTTCGCCAACTTGGAGAAGATACTTGTCACCAAAATCTGTCAAGAAAGATTCTGCCTACATCTGATGCTGTAGTTGATCTATCTTTCCAATTTAGACGTTGATTCAGAATCAGAAGATCTAAAATTCTATACAAGAAAACTGTTACAGATTCTGTTATACAAAAACACACCCTAAAATTATTACCTAAAATTACAGCAATATAGCGTTGCAGCTATTCAGAGACCTCAGGCACTAATAGTCACAGCTTTTTGTATAGCACCATATAAATTTAGCTAGAGACAGCAGAAAGATGTTAATTCGTGGTCTCGCATAACATTTTTTAACATTCGTAGTTGAAGAACGTGAAGAAGGGAAAACGTGTAGTTTCGTAGTTCACGTTTCGTAATCACAATTCGCACAACCATATATGCCTTCAAGATTCGAAATCAGGTCTTTGTTGTTGAAAATGCCATCAGTATAATTCTAACCAGGCCAACTTCAGCACGGATTTTCAGCACCTCAAATTATGTGTTATTGTTTTCGTTACGCGATTTTCTGTCCTGGCAAAACAGAAACTGCTGCCACTTCATTTGCGGGAAATAGTTGTTGAAGATCTTATACACAAGCAATCCAGGGAAAAAATGCCCATTCTACGTATAATTAACCCTTTTCTTCATTGAATTTATTCAAAAGTTTCTAGCTGCCATTCGTTTATAAAGGAATAAGAAAACATTAACCGGTTTCCTGTATCATTTGCCATTTTAGTTTTAAGTAAATGAATTTATGTTCTGCATATTGAATTTATTGGCTTACATTAGTAGACCTGTCATTACCATTTAGTTAAACAGATGAAAGTGTTACATTGGATTCTAAATCTGAAGATTATATTGCAATGTTTGTACAGTGCATATATATATATATGCAATTAATAATATTAATGCAATTAATTTAATTACTTGCTTTTAATTTATTTCTTTTTACAATTGAAATTTTGTTATTCATTATTTAATTCAAGTCCCCGTTAAACATTTTTAACAATTTAAATTCAAGTTACTTTAAAATAATTTTTGAAATTGAACTTACTAACTATGGATTCACTCTTTTAAGATAATTCTACTAAAATTAATCTTAGGAGATAACATAATCAGATAGATTATGTGTAGATACAAATACATATAGATATTTATTTTTTATGTATTTAAATTTTGTAAATACATAATTTATTCAAAACCTTAATGATACTAGACTGTAGTCTAAAGTTTTCATATTGAAACTCTTTTCATTTTTAAATTTTAAAGGAGAGATATTTGAAGCTAGACACCCTGACTGTGGAAAACCTGCACTAGTTTATCTTAAAGGAACTAAAATTAGCAATGCACTTATGCAAGGAAAAGTGTATGCAAAAAGTTTATTAGAAAAATTAATTTATAAATTAATCGATATTTATTCCTTAATTACGAAACTTTGAAATGTCAAATCAATCATAACCATTAGACCTATACACGATGATATTAGGAACAACGTTGGAATAACTTGAATGAAGAATGACACCGGAAAGGAAAGGGCATTATTTTGCATATTAATGAATGCAGAGTATTAAGTGAAATATATTCGACATGCTTATTTGTCAAGTAAAATCGTCCATTAAAGCCAAACTACAATTGCACAAAAACCCTTGTAATGAATGGTTTTATTGACATATTCAATAGCCCCATCAATTATATTCCTTTTTGCTTCATATGTTGTTTTGAAAATGTTTCAATAATACATTAGAAATAAATTAGGTAGCTATTGTTTTTCCAGAACTAACATAATTTTTTATTATGTTTCCATTAATAAAATTACGCGAGAATTGTGCTATATCGCATTAATTAAGCAAAGTGCTATCGTTTAAGACGTGATAAAGACTAAATTGAAAGGTTCGTTAAAATTATCGTTATACTATACATACTTTATATAGTAAAGGTACAAAACATCGAAAAATAGTTCTAAATTTCCTGTAGTTTATAAAATATAACCTTAACTTCTTTCGACTTAATACTTCGTTTACATTTTAAAGCATACGGTCTCTTAAGAACTACTTTTCTTTTATATTGCTAGCCATCTAAGAAAGTATTATAAGAAAGAAAAACATAATGATTTTAACGAATCCAGACATTTATCGGAACGAAGAAATGCATTTGTTGCTTTTAAGTCGCTTACTTGGCTATTCAATAACAGACATGTTATTTTTTTTTAATTAAATATTTTAGGATTTGAGGCGCAAAGAAAGTAAAAATATTCTATTTCGGGTAGCGCCAATATATTGCTTTCAAACAGCTGAGTTTGTTAATAAATTGGAAAAAGACTTAAATTACGCTTTACCAAATGGCAACACATTTCTTTTAAATCGTTGGTCTGTTAATACAAATTTCATGAAAGTCGTACAAAATATAACACAAATTTTAAAAAGGTCGAAATCAAAAATCCAGGCTTTGACGCACGCATGCTCGGGTGCAGGATTGCGATGCATTCAAATTTTGGTGGTTCTAGATGCCGCCGTTTTTCCGAAGGAAAATATAACGTTTATATAAATTCTTCATTATTTAATATAAGAGGTATTGCGTTAAGAAGCGAGCTGTAGAACGAAATCAAAATAATTTTATGAAAACGCCACAATGTAATTTTGATTTTACTTATATGATAAAGTAAGACTCAAAAATAATATGCAAATTAAGACATGGTTTAGAGAAGAAATATACTTAAAGAAAAAGAGAAAGAAAATCTGAAAGCGTTCAGATTTTACATTACGCCCAAAACGGCGTGTTTTAAACGTTTTGTATGTTACCTCTATTTATTAAATATCATGTTGTTCGCGCTAATAAAATTCACTTCAATAGCAATATCACAAAATATTTAAAAACAGAATATCTTTAGAATTTCCGATACATAGTCTCGCGCGCTGGACATAAAATTTTTTCTCCTACAGTGTTGCCAGTCTACAGTCTCACTTTGAAATCGTTGCGTTTGTTAATCAAAAATTCGTTAAAGATTTACAAAATCTTAAACAGATAAAAAATCAAATTCGAAATTCAAAATTCGGACTTCCAAGTGCCCATGTTGGGTTGGAGGACTACGTTATTCAAAATTTGATGGTTCTAGTACCGTTGTTTTTTCACAATGCGAGAAATATACTTGTATTCATGCAGCTTCTTCATTATTTAATTTCTTTAAATATAATACATGACGATAATATATGGTGAAAACAGTTTGAAAAGTGTATCAACGCAGAAAGTGAAACGACACAAAATGCCGTTTTGTGACAGGTGACGGAGGACGGGGACGCCTGGTGTTTAACAGAGGTAAACGGGCATATGTCCCGCGCCATCCCCTATCTACCGGGAGTTTATTGAGATCTTAAAAAAATTATTACATTGCCGTTTTGTGACTAATAAATTTTTGGGTCTAATGTCCCTTTGGGCTGATAAATATTTCAAATAATTTTTCACGTTAAAAAATTCCTAGCATTCAGAAGACCGATCATTCAGTTCTTAAATTTACTATTTACTTACTTATGATTCTGTGATACTTCCGAAATATTTCGTTAATTCTAATGATAAAATATTTAATCAAATTATCATTAATTGCATCTCACATAATCACTCTATCTATATTATAATTTATTTACTAGGAATGTTTTATTAGCAATATTAAACTGTCTAATAGAAATTCAAACTAAAAAAATTTAATTTACATCCAAAAATATGTTCAATGCTCAAAGCACAAGTGGATTATTATTATTTCCAATCTTCTTAGGCATTTGCCAAGTAGTGCACCGCATAGTTCCGCGACGTAACCAAAGAATCCACAGTGCAGTTCATCCGTAAAATCACATTCTCTCTCCGAGAAATGAAGGAACAATCCCTTTACTGTGTTGCAAGATTATTTTCTCATTCATCAATGCATACACATGTTTCTGATTGCTTTTACGTGTTCCTGCATTCAATAATTATTATAGTTTGTTTTTGTAAATGGATACATATCTATTTAGTAGCAGACAGTACAGATTTTGAGTTAGTTACAGACACAAGCAAAACACATTCTAAATAAATATGGAAATTTTTAAATAAAAATCCAAATCCCAACTCCAGGCTTAATATTTTTGTGATCACATACATATTTGGATATACACACAAGTTCCAGTGTGAACTAAGGCAAGGGCATACACAGTAGGAAGGTAATGACGATAATATACAGATATACGATCAATTTGCAGCATCGTGAAGAACGCTAGATATCAAAGCCATAGTTAGTGGCCTAATAATGTAAGGTACACGAGTGAAATGATTTACATCACAATAATTTAAATCTGTGATCTGAAATTCAAATTGCTTGGTGTTCGTTAAATTTTATTTACTAAATATTATCAAAACATACACAAACGGTGATAATAATGATGTAAAACGAAAAAGTGCAATATATATGTAATATTTTTAAGTGCGTAGTCACGAATCCGGTACTTTAACTTTTGGCTGTAGACATGGCTGAATGGAAAAAGCAGGAAGAAGACGTTAATAAAACTGAATCGAAGAACCACTATCTTTATTTTTACACATTTCAAATCATCTCTTTGGCAAACAAATTACTTTTCAGTCATCCTCGAATACAATAAATTTTTATGTAACAGGAAAAAAGATACGACTTCATTTCAGGTACGGAAGCATAAACGGAGCAGGTTTGTTTTCAGGGTAGAAAACCAGAAAGAAACGGAAGCGTAATTTCTCGTGACTCAGTATTTATAATTCGTAGGTGCATAAAGTACTGCTAAGCTAATATTGCTTAATTTTGGGTTTTAGTTTCATTTTTCAAGCAATGTTATATAATATAGAAAGATCTTGAATTCGGGAGAACAGCTGACTTTAGGGGGAGAGCACCAAATCTAGAATAGTTAATTTTGAGGTCGCCAATTATTTTTAAAGCGGCTGTTTTGTTTTATATATATATGAAATAATAGCACGGAAAAGACGGGCAATGTTGATGCATGCGTAGATCCCTATTGAAGAATTCTGATTGCGTAGTATGCTAATGTGTTGACTTCGTAGAATCTAATTAACTTAGCAGTCGAGGCAGTTCAAATTCAATTTTTATTTTCAATTGATATTTGTCGCCACAGTTTATTTGGCACTCGAGTTCTGCCTGTTCAAGAACATTTACATTTTTGATATCATTGCAATCGGAAGCAGCATAGCGAAATTACGTCCAAGCAGAGCAGAGACAGAAGCTGAAGTGCGTAGCTATGCAAGATGAAAGTACAGGAAAAGAAAGGTTTCGGTTTGAGTTAAAGTTTCCGTTCCCAATTATTACGTCATCAGCGCTGCGCAGGCCATGCAAAATCGAATGATCTAGAAATGACGCAATCGAGAGAAGTTATTACGATTTTTAGAACCGAGAGGGAGAATTAAAGAATTTACCGTTAGTGTAAATTATGATTTTGATTATATTTCACATATTTCTTTATCTTACACATATACATATATAGATATATATATATATATATATGGGGGTTACATGAAATCTGCAACAAATTTTACCTGGTTACATTTTTAATTCAAAAGTTTTGATAGCTAAATATTCAGTTTTCAGACTGCTATTTATTGAAAACAATTCTGATGTGTTGAGTTAACTAAATAACTAATTTTTTAACTTAAACTAAAAATAAACAAATTACGAAACCAAGTGGGACAAAATTCGAGAATAAATAATGACAATCTATTATTTTTATTTTATTTATTACATTTTCCTTGGACACATACAGAAAAAGATTATTTATCTGTATGTAAATAATTTTAAACTGCTTCATTTCTTATCATACCTTTCAGCTATAACATCTTATGGGGTTTCAATTTTGATGAAATTCTCAACTTTGGAAACAAATTACTTTGTAAGATATTATCTCCCTCATTTCCCCATGCCCTATGGGGCAAATGGAAGCACGCTCGACTCAGAAGGTCCAGCATTTGAGCCCCGGGAAGGCCATCTCACATTTTTTTTTTCACTTTCCTATGGAGATAAAACCTTATGACTCTACAACTTAAAACTATCTTTATCAGAAATAATAGCCTCTTATCAGTCACTATGTTTCTTTTTTTAGGCTTATTAATTTTCATCTACGGAAAATAATTGCTCACATGCGAATGTGTTCCCAAACAATGCGATTATTCTAGTTCTAAGACTTTGTAACCGAGGGTATTTATCTTTTAATAAGTTCAAAAAAAGGTTATTCAAATATATATATATCTTCATATCTTTTAATACGATTTATATCTCTGTGTAAATTCATTAGCTCCATATGTAGATTTTAAATGAAAATAAAGTAAAATTGGACTCGAAATCATTAAAATCTTACACCTTTCTTCAAATTCTTGCCATTATAATATTAATTAACTTACCAGAAATGTATTCGCACGCTGTGCAAAATTGCTTTGAGGACTGCCAGTCTGAAATCACTATTTTAAATAATTACATGATTTAAACCTCTGAAGTTGAAATTACAGTTATGTTCAACTTATAGAAAACGAAAAAATCAGTTATTTAATATAACCAGCATGGCTAGCAATAATTACTGCGACTTGCCTCAGCACTGAAAAAAAACCATGCTTTGAATGTGTGCTTGGGGTACCAGTCTATGCTCTTCAAAACATTGCCAAACTTCATTAGCCGCGGGTGAAGCATACTGTCCACAGAGAGTACTTTGTCCTGATGAGCAATGAAGAATTATTCAATGCTGCGTGTCCCGTTTGGTTGAGAATTATTTGTTAAAACTCGAACATAGGTAAACTAGGACATACCTTGAAAGTAAGAGTAGAGAAGAGGTTCCAGGAATTCAAAGATGCAGCAGTGACTATTAGTGCGCATTAAACGGGCGTGGGAATAAATCACAATGGTACGTCGAACAATTCCAAGGGACAACAGGTATGACAATTCATAAAACAAAGATAATGATCTCTGTCATGGGATGCTGCAAGATTTAAAATCTACTATCGTGGTGTAAGCAGGATCCAGGTTAGCTTGAAACTATTCGTTTGACCATCTAAGGCATTCAGAGTACCAATCTGCAGCACCATACAGTTATGATGAACAACACGGTGCAACCAGTGCCTTGCTAAAATTATCGCTCTTTACAAACAAATTCAAAAGGTACATGCAGACGCAGGTTGGTAAGCAGTAGACCGTAATTCTTCTGTGCTTTTTAATGCTGCTGTGCAATCCGTCAATGCTATGCACACAGTGTGCCTCCTTCTTTCGATGGAGTAGGAGGCTGATGAAAGCATTTCCAACAGCTGGTACGTCCTTCTTGCAGCTACTGACTCTGTATTTACTTCATTAAGACATGGTTTCATCCGACATTTACCCTGACTGCTTGTAAAAATAATCCGTTATCTCTTTAAGCCATAATTTGTCAAATTCAAAAACTTGCTCAAATCACTTCCGGTGTTTACAAGGAGGTATATTAAAGTTCCCTAAGCAGGAAAAGAAAGAAAAAGTAGGGGGACGCTATAATTTTACCGGTGTTTTTATGGGTCTAATCCCAACGCACTTACTATACAGCTCCATCTTAGTTATAATGGAAAACATACATGCAGACAGATCCAAGAGTCTTCCACACATCTTGTCTAAATTTAGTCAGCATAGTTAAGTTCTAAAAAATATTGTATGTGAAATCTAAAATCCTTCCACATTTATCTCAGCAGTTAACAATTAATTGGTTCAAACCAACAAACTAATGCAGGAAAATTTATTAATTTCTATCATAACAATGCCAAATTTGAGTTTTTGTAAATAAATGCTATCTCAACCATTAATTCAACTTAACAATTAATAACAGCGTGATATATTTAGTCAAAAGGCTAAAAATATCAATCTAACAATATTGATTTTTGCTGTAAATTGTGTAAACGTTAAAGATTGAACGCCGACGAATAACTCACAATTAAAATGCGCAGACAAAGATTCAGACAACCCGTCTGCCGGCCGCACCCAATCATAAATATAAGCTTTTATTAGGCTTAAATAAAAATCAAAATAAACTTGTTAGCTATAACAAACCATTGGTGGACGAGTAAGAATCAGACTATCACGCCCCTAAAAATTACAGCAGGACTCCAAATGTAGTGTTGCCATTATTAAAAATTTAAACCCTTAAGTTATTCACGTGGTCTCAAAACAAACCCTCACTTAGCAACAAAACAAGTCAAATTACTATATATTAAAGAATTTGTAGCTCAAAATTTCGGAACTAGGACGAAGAATAAGAATGCTTTAAAAAAAGGTGGCCACCGTCAAATGTTAATATCCTATTGATATGCTGATGGAATGGACAGAACTTCAAAATGTGGTTTTCCAATAACATTTTTACACAGGCGTGAATTTAATTTACAAGTATGGACCCTCATATTTATCTACTATTTCTTCTTGATTATGGAATTAAAAGGGAATTCTCAGAGCATGTGGAAAAAGACTCCGTTAATGATTAGGGATTAAAAATGAAAAATAACGCAGTAGTTAAAAATTTAATCTTCGAGAAAAGAAAGTAGACCTTTAGAATAAAAAACTTATTGTATTCGTAATAAAAGCTTCCTATCGAATTTCAAAAAATATTGGATATATAATATCAAAACAATATTTTAATTTTATAAGCATTTTTACTTTTTACATATTCATTTGCAATGCCAAAATAATGCATGTTTAATTTTGTGATTTAATTTCTATACTGCATCATATTTTGTTTATTCGAATACGGAAAGCACAAGTGGTTTAAGTAAAGAAAAGCTTCGTGGAAGACCTTTTGGAGGAAAATGGGTTCGTATTTACGTTATACATGAAGAAAACTAAGAAAATGCCCAAGCAATCAGATTATTTATCAGGATTCGAATTCGGATGTAACTACCAGTGTTCAGCAATCTTAGTCATTCAACTATGCATGGAGTCTTCCGCTATGAGTTATTCCTGGATGAATTCCTTAAATCTTTTCTTTGTGTTTTATATATTCGATTACAAAAAAAGGTATGAAGACTGCCTACGGAGAGAGATGCCTCATGCTTTCTAGGAAAAAATAGCTGGTATTTAAGCTAAACATGAGAAAAATTAGAGTTTAGTTCGCTTTAAAAAATTTTATTTACATAATGCTTGATAACGCTTATACTATAAATTAAGGAAAAGAAACAATTTTATGCGGTAATGTTTTATGATTTCATTTCAATGCAACCAACTTACTGTTACTAGAACCCCATTCGTGAATGAAAAGTACAAACTGTTGTTGCGTGCGTACGGATTCGTAATAGATTAAATGCACACAGAACAGATGATAGCTTGGTAAACGTTATTTTTACAAAAGAAACACGTTACAGTTCTAGAACCTTCCACAAAAGCACTCATATAGCTCAATATACAGTATGATAGCACAATCATGACCACTTTAAACGACTAAGAACGCTAAACAGAAAGCAATACAAAGTGCAAGTAAAGAGGGAACTCTTGCACGGAGATCTAAACTGAACTAAAAACTTAGAAGTGAAGTTCTCTGCGGTCTTACATACTTTTTCCTCGGCCGCCAAGAGCGCTAAGAATATTTCGATTTGTATTGTATAGCCTTTTATTAATTTATATTAAACTAATAAAAGGAATTTTATCTGTTACTTGTTATAAAATCAATCCCTGAAACACTTCCTAAATAAGATAAATTTGCCCATTTATTAGTCTTAAACAGAACGTACACTGTATACGCTATATAGTATGCACCTTCTATAATGTATAGCCTGGAGCTGCAAAAGGGCCGAATTAAATAACTGCAGTCATATTCAGTCGCCAGACTTTGATATTAGATTCAAGATTTATGTCTGAACTTCAGTATTTCCATATATGAAAATGCCGGCGGAATGAGAAATGAAGCATTTCAACAGTCTGGTGCATATGGTTCTGTTTTGAAGGTGGTTTCATCCCTTCAGAGACCCTTGAAATACTTCTCAGAATTTCCGACAAGATATGAGAGACGTGATTCGAAATCTCAATGGAACAGAAGTCGGCGAGGTTAGAATGTATTTCGAATTTCACACGGAAGCCCTATTTATTGCAAAACAGAACATTTGTCTTCAGAATAAATGGAGGTTTAAACGGGAATTTAGAAATGCGGTTTCTAAATCTAAATGGCGCGTAGACGGCAAACTCAATTACGCTCAAAGTAAATGCTTCGAAGAATTTATCCCGAAAATAATTTAAAATATTCTCTCAAGACGAACACTCATTTGACTTTCGTTTATTTAGATAATGTTTTAACATACTGTCATTACTAGGAGAAAATAAATGTTCAAATAAATGGAAAGTGACAATACCCTTAGAAATTGAACTAAGAAATGCAATACTAGGAATGCCTAGAACTTATACTAAGAAATGCAGTGCTTTAGGATCGAAATAAATTTACTGCATGCAAGCGTCTTTATTTCGCTTTTAAAATTTTAATATAAAACGTATTTTTGGAGTATTTTCATTAACTTAATTATAAGTTATAAGAAGAATATTTAGCTCTTACCAGAGAAACAGTTTTGATTTCCCCATATAATTTTGAAAAAAGTATAAAAAGATATGAAAATTGTATTATAATTTTTCGATTAAAATATTGGTTCACCTGGAAAGTTCTCACGTTTTCTTCTAATTATTTTGTTACTACTGCTACGGATTAACCTCTATTTCTTTTGTTTTGGCTTGATAAATTATGGCAAAACACACCCGGGCATCTACCTGGAAAGGATGCCTTCCATGGAGGACATTCTAAGGGAAACTGGCTGGTATACACGTCACACATGGGGGGAAACCACAAAAACGCCCATACATTCAGCCTATTCGCCTAGAATTGAACCACGTCGGAACTACCAGTGTTCAACGATTCGCTCGGCCACAACCTTGATTGAAGAGGATGTTTGAATACGGTCTTTTCGGCTCACGTTGCATAGCATATGTTGCAGCATTGTTTTGTTTCAGTGCAGTGCTAAGAATGGAAACTGAAAGGTTCATTTTTGTCATATTATACTGTTTATTAAAAAAAATCTGATGTGTACACCACATGACTTCCTTGTATTGGAATATTAAATTATACGTATTTTTTCTTGCATTTCATTTAAACTTATTTGATTGAATTAAATCTACTTCCCTGACAGCGCATAAACCACAATAGAATAAATGCATTCTTTAAAATTCACTTTAGTATTTGCTTACCATAGCGACACTCTGGCGCTAGATTCACTTAACAGTATTAATAATTATATAACAGATAACTTATATAATAATTTTATAACAGAAACTAAGTTAACTGTTATATAATCCAATAATTATATAACAGTTAACTTACATATTTCGTTCATATTATAACTCATAATGCACAAAATTTACTATATCATTTAAAGAATAGAATTATCTAATCGTTGCCACATGTTCTATTCAAATACTATAATAAAGCTAGAATGATGTATAAAAGAAATTAAGCAAACAAAATAAAAAAGAAACAGTTTTTCACAGACGATTAGTATTTCTCATTTAAATTAATTCAATTCTCACTTCGCGAGAAGGCAAAAATACATAAAAACTCAAAATACCTATATTAAAAATTACGAAGTAAATCTTAAACGCTTATTTCCTCGAAAACATTCCAAAAAGGATTAAGCATGATTTAAATAATAAATGAAGACGTTATCTTTGTTATTGCGAAGCTAAGTTTCTCTAGATTGGCAACAAATCCACTAGTCTCCTGTTTCAAATGTAAACATGAATGGCCGCCATTAAAAAAAGGCTTTGCGGCAATTAAACAACTTTAAAATTGCTGATAATTCTAAAAATATTGCACACAGATTTACTAAAGGCATAAAATCCTTAACCGGAAGATAAAAACAACATAATTCAAGCAAAAAATGTACAATTTACAAACATATAAGAGTAAAGAAACTGAGATCACTGAGCCGGGTTATAGAGTGGATATATTTATAAATATATTTATATACGTTTGGTGCGGCCGATTGCAACTAAAATACGAGGTGCACATCTACATGTTATAGCAGTCCTACATACAAAATTTCAACGTTCTGAGGCTACTCGTTTTTGAGTTATGCGAGATACGCACGTACATACATACGTTCGTACAGACGCGACGAAAAATTCTCTTCAGAATTAATTTTAAAGCAGTTTTATAATTTTTTTGAAGGAAAAGAGTATTTTATTCTGTCCTTACGTACAGATATCACGCAAAAACATCGTTAAATTGCATTCGATAGCGGTCAAAATGGATATTTTCGTTGAAATATGCTGCTGCCTGAAACTTTTCGCGATTACAATATTTCCTTTTTACTTCGTACAAGGAAGTAAAAAAGACAACAATATGCTAGTCGGACTATTATTCATAAAATTTTTGCTATAGAGAAAGAAAATGTTATTTCTGACGACAAAGTTCAAAACTTGTTTTAGAAGTATGAAAATTTCACCCTCGAAAATGATACCCGTTCTGGACAACTATCATCTGCAAATAAACATTTATTAAAGAATAAGACTATTTAAAGAAGCTTTCGCTGAAAATCCAAGTTATAGAAATCTGGGAGCTTTCAAACAGAATAAATATTCCAAACTGCGTAGTACATGATCATTTCGTGTGTAAGCGGCTGCGGTTATTGGAGACGGCACTTCAAATGTATGGCGAGCCGAAAGTCCTCTTGTGTGGTTTGATGGAAGGGGAAAGAGGGAGACCTTCGGACCAACCCCCGGGTAGTTCTTCCTCAAAATTGGGGTGCAAGTGGAAGTCCAACCTCCTTGAGGCTCTGGAAATCACTTTTCTGTGAAATTCATGCATAAGACAACAACAATTTTAAAAAAAGCTAAAGGCTATCATAGAAAATTTACGTAACAAGCAATAATACCCTGGTTAGAGAAGCAGTCATACCAGTAAGGAAAAGGACAAGCACGAGCATATGGTGCTAGAGACAGCAAACAACAAGTAACACATTAAGTGATCGAAAAATGAAGGGCTGTCCATAATGACCGGAAGTATATATTATGCGTAAAACAGGTTGATGTCAGAGAATTGAATTCAAAGCAAAACAGAACTTTCGCAACTTACGAAAAAAAGCCGTAGATTCAAATCCGATTTTTCTAGCCCCTAATCTCAATACCAGAAAAGTTGTACCCAAGAGTAATTAAAAGCGTAGGATTGTCAATATTTCTTTGCTCGAAGACGCAATAAAGTCTAGACACAAGCATGCATCGCCTCTAGCATTTGACACGCTTTTCTTGCCATTTCCTAACTTACTTTCTTATAAAGAGCATTTCAAAATAAATAAATAAGAGAGAACTATTGGTCATAGTTTTCATTTTGCTTTGCAAAAATTACGTTCTGATAGCATTACTACTCTGCGTATTATTTACAAAAATTAATAAAGAAAATAATTAAAATTTCTTCAAAACAAACCTTTCCAACAAAATATTAAATTATTCAAAAAAAAAAAAAAAGTTCTTTTGACCAATGTGCACTCAAATATTTGTATCATACTGGGGTAAAAAAAATTCATGACTATCGTTCGACATTTTCTGCAATTTAAAATTTCTGCGATTTGTAAATTTTAGAAGAATGATAAGATCTATCTCTTCTTTTCCACATAAACTAAACTAGATCCTACAAATGAACCTGGCGAATTCTCGCACAGGCGTGAAGTAAATACCAGCACAGAAGAAGAGTGAAAATAGCCCTTTAATATTTCCAAGTAATAACAGAAAGGCAAATACTTCTTGCTTTACAATAATACTGACAACTTGCGGTAGAACTTGAACGTTATAACATAAATCAATTTAAGTCTAAATAGAATATTACTGGATTAGCACGTTAAGGTACGGCCAGCTTAGATTGACTCAACAAACCTAACAGGCATGACAATCATTCGAAATGGCCAAGAGGCATATTAGCGTAACAACAAAATTAGCAACTAAAAGTGCGCTGGCTAGCGAAAACACGCTCTGAATAAACTCCAAGATTCGCCGTTAAAATACTCATTTCACTTTGTAGAGAAATTAGGTATTTTGGGAGCAGCGGACTTAAGAAATGAGCAACGCCTTCACCGGGAATCGAACTACGAACCTCTGGAATAGGTGTCCAGCATACAGACCACCACACTACGAAGGCATGTTAAGAAGGCGGTAGAAATACCTTATATACTCCCCCTTTTAAAGAGCGAGTGGGGTTATTTAGGGGACCCAATCGTCAAATCCTGGGTGTGGGAAACTTGATGCAACACACTTTTAGTTCGGGCGCCACTGTAGAGACATGAGGATTTTTTGGAAGCAGGAGACTTGAAAAATTAGCAACGCTTTTGCCGGGAATCGAACCACGGACCTCTGGAATACGCGCCCAGCGTGCAGACCACCACACCCCGAAGGCACGCTAAGGTGGGAGAAATACCTTATAACTTAACTTTACATCCTGACAAGGAAATGAGAGGGGAAAAGACCGAAGAAAGATAACAAAAATTTGAATAATATGTTAATTTTAACTAAAAGGAACCCTGCAAAATGAGAACCTATCTCGATTGGTTAGTCGAGGATACTTAGTCGACGCGTATATTTAGTAGACAAGACAATTAGCTGACTCGAACATTTAGTCGACCTGCATATTTAGCTGACAGGCTATTTAGTCGACAGGATATTAGTCCACTAGAAATTTAACCGATAGTTATTATTCGTACAAAGGGTACATTTAGCGAAAGATATGCGAAAATGTTTTAATAAAGTCTACCCATATTTATCTGACAAAAGTCAGTTCCCAGAGTACATAACGAGAATATTTATGGACAAGTACCATATTATTTATTTAACGCTATGCATAGCATAAATTTTAAAATTAGGCATTTTTTAGGCTAGTGTATCTTAAAATCCATTTTGAGAGCGATCAGACGAATCATGAGGGAGAAATAATCTTTCAGAAGTAGGAGGAGCGAAAAGATTTTTATATGTAAAGCAAAGGGGAGAGTAAAGAGAAAAGGAATGTAACGGAATCAAAGAAAATATTAATTAAACATGAAAAGGCTAAGATATTAGAATTTAGAAAGTATTGAGAACGGCTAGATTGGAAAATGGATGCCACTTTCTAATAAAGAATATTTTTTAATAATGTGAAAGGGCTCAAAGAAATTCAATTTACTAAAAGAAGAAGCTTTAAGGTTATTTTTTGCAGGTCCAAAGTCAAAATTATCCTTAAACTTGAAAGTGTGATTAAGTGTAAAAAATTTTACTTCTCTTTTGAGAATATACGATTCAAATTTCCTGAAGAGATGTTAACGTTCTTTTGGATTAGCCGATATAAATATCAAACCACACTGGCACGATATGATACAATTCCACAAGAATTAAAATCAGAGATGTGATCTTTAAGTATCGAACAACGACTTTTACTAATAGGTAATAAAATACTTAAAGTTTAACTTATGGATCATCCGAGCAAATTTGTAATTGATAGAAATATTAAATACCTGCAGTTCTGGAATAAATATGGTTAAATTTTACTGAAATATTTTCGCATGTTTTTGTCTCTAAATGTGGACGCTATCAGCTAAATCTTCTGTCTGTTAAAATGCTGTGAGCTAAATGCCAGTGTAGGATAAATGTTCAAAGTGTCACAAACCCGCGTGTAACAGTGCCTCATTCCGCTCGTACTGCCCAGACCAGAGCGGAACAGCGTCAGTTAAGCGGAATAATATGTTAATACACTGTTCCGAATACCGAAGCTATTTGCTAAAGTAACTAATAATAAGCAACATGAATAGAAGTAACTTGAGTTAATTTACGGGAATTTTAGTTTCGAAGATTAAACAGAACTTTCTCACATGCAGGAGTTCAAGTGCCGTATAAGAAGCGTGTACCTGTATTAAAGACACAGGGAAAAAAATTGAAATTGTTCAAACTGTTGAAAACCTAAATCCCTTGTCTTGCCTGTAGAGTGAAAAGTAGATGACGAGAAATTTATTTAAAAAAACTTTCCGCGAGGAGTGTTTAAAACTGACCATTAATTAGAATTGGAATATTCTTCTGAACGTGAAACACCTCTAGGAACTCTTGTTAGCCAAAGAAAGATGTTTTCTGATTAAACTTCGTTAAGAAAATTGCAAAATGTTATTTTGTGACCAATAGTGATGCGCAATAGAGGATGCACAGACTTCCTGAATATCCGTCTCATGATCTTTCGTGTTAAATTTCAAGTCTAAATTTCAAGTCTGTTAGACTAATGTACATTAAATTAGACTGACAAAGAACGTTAAATGGACCCCAGCAGTTCGTATCTCAAACTGGATCTTTAATTATCAAACCTGGCCATTTGAAGTCATTTTTATTTAATTACATTACATTTATAATATGAAAGTTATTTCCTTTTAAAAGTAGCACAAGCTAATTGAAGCTGTCTTATTTTGTAATGAATTTGAGAACCATATTAATTTAAATCCATACCAACCTCAAATTTTTCATTCAAAAGTTTCCGCCCAACATATATCTTTGGACGAATTTTTATTTGATTCAGAATTCAATTATTGTGTTAACCGAATCTTTTATAAGCTGTTCAAAACTATTATCCTTAGAAATATAATTTAAAATCAAATTTAGAGCAAGCGTTTGTCTGATACTGAATTTATAGCAAGATTATCCCAATAGTACGTGCAAAGTTAAATGCCTGAAACTAACTTTTTTTCTTTCGATTAAAATAATTACTTGATAACCACAAACAACTTCTTTACAATCTTTGACCATAAAACTATTCTTTGGACATTTGCACATGCATATATTCTGGTTTATAAAATTAAGTACTTCTAATTTTGTAACAATTCGCTTAAACAAACTTGCATGAATAGCGAAAATAATAATAAAAAATCACAGTTTAGCCTCAAATTTGTTTCTAGCTCTTGAAATGTCTGAATGTAAGTCACGACTAAAGAATCAGCTTTGAAAACTCTTCTCTTTTCTCGGCTTTTCTTTATATGTCTAATAATCTCAGTTAGTAAATTCAGCTGTCTAGCAGTTATATTCCCTTCAGTGCTCAGTTATAATAAGAAACGCTATTTGGAGAATCCGCATAAAACTACTATTCTCAGAAAAGCTGTACGAATTTCACTCTAGATTCTTTTCACTCTAGAATTTCACACTTCAGAAATAACGAGAACTTTGACATCTGAAGATTATTTATGTTAAAAATACCTTCTACTTTAGTAATAAGACGGTCATTTCAAAACTCCTGAGTTTTTCGTAGGATAATAATATGAAAAATATATTTAAATTCGTCTGATATCTAGCTTTATAATAACGTCAGTTAGGCTTTAAATCAAAATGTAAATCTGGCCGTTCTAATTCTAAGCAAATTGCGTATTGCTTCCTACTTTACAGGGAAACAAATACAAATGCATTTTAGAATAAAAAAGGGCTTTAGAACTAACAAGAATTTAACACAAGTTATGATTAGAGTGATATGTTAAGACTGAAGTCGATATAGGAAAGGTACAAACAATTAAAAGAAATGAGTTCAAATGAAATTAAGTTAATAGCACATCAAGTACCAAGTTCAGTATTAGTTCTATAATATATAAT
This sequence comes from Stegodyphus dumicola, assembly GCF_044657685.1. NCBI lineage: Eukaryota > Metazoa > Arthropoda > Arachnida > Araneae > Eresidae > Stegodyphus > Stegodyphus dumicola. The sequence goes on from NC_140776.1 coordinate 48,203,991, forward strand.
CATATACAATATTTAGATTGAGGCTTTAACATAGATATTAGGCTCCAACTCCAACTTGCTTTATTTGCCGCGATTAACCTGCGAAATTACAGGTTGTGTTCCGGCTATCGAACTTTGGTGCTTCTAGGAGCGCTGCAGGTAAGGAAATGCCGAAAGTAATTCTCGTGGAGACAGGATAGCAGATGCAGGGGGTGTGACCAATGTCACGTGATGAGCGATAAGACATCTGGTTGGCGATGAGGTATCCAGGCATCGTAGCGCTGTAAATCTGAAGTTTTACTATAGTTATACATAAAATAGTACTAAATCAGTTCATAAAAGGTGTGTTGCAGTCATAAATGCAGAAAACAAAATACGATTCCAAAAGTATAGTAGTATATACAGGAAAAATGTAAGTAATATCTTGTGGGCGTGGCTGTGTGTGTCACATGATCCTCCGGCTAAGATTTCTAAACATCATTATTTACAAGTCAAATAAGTTTTTCAGAGTACTACATACTTAAAAACACAAATTATGTTGTAAAATCCTGGTTTCCACCGAGTAGAAAAGCGGCATATGGACGGAGGTGCCTGTCCTCGTGTAAAATTTCATAGTGAAATAGATTGAAAATGTCCATATGTTGGCACACCTTAGCGGCGTCATAAAATGCCGTGTTAGTTTTTCTTAAATATTCCACTATTGTATCTATTTTTAAATCTTCATGGAGACGTTTGTTCTTCACATACGGGTGTGCATTTGTGATAATTCTTAAAAATTGGTTTTGCACAACTTGTAATTTTTGGATTTCACCCTTCGTAGCGGTAGTCCATGCTGGCGAAGCGTACGTCATGAGGGGTCGGATTGTGGCTAGATAAATAAGTCATTTCTTGTCCAATGAAAGTTTTGAATATTTCCCTATCATGGGATATAAACATTTCATGAGTTTAATCGCTTTATCCCTGATTTGTTGGATGTGATGCTGCCATGTGAGCTTGTCGTTGATGGTGATGCCCAGATATTTGGCTTGTTTCACGATAGGCACAGCCTCGTTCAAAAAGATAAACACTTTGCCTGATCGGAACATTTTTCTTCCTTTTCCTTATGAGTAGAAGCTGCGATTTTTGAGCGCTAATTCGTATCTTCCAATATCCACACCATTGTTCTATGGAGGGAATAGTGTCTTGGAGTTTCCGAATAGCATGATTGATGTTAGCAGACTTCACTGCCAGGGCAGTGTCGTCTGCATAACAGGCTAACATAGAATTATGATTTAAATGTAATCTCGGAAAGTCTGAAACGTAGAATAGATAGAGTATAGGGCCAGTCACTGAACCCTGTGGAACACCGCTAGTCATTATTTTAGTGCTGGACAATTTACCGAGACTCTGAATGTCCGATCCCTGATAAAAGAATGGATTAACAGAATGAGTTCTCTGTCCAGTTGAAAGTCAATTAATTTAGCAATTAAGCCCTCATGCCAGACGCGGTCGAATGCTTTCGCCACGTCTAGCATGAGTATAGCAACATTAAGTTTGCAGTGCAGAGCTGCACCAGCGAATTCGGTTATTCGGACAAGTTGCTTCGTTATTGAGAGGTGAGCACGGAACCCAAATTGTTCCGGCGGAAGATGCTGAAAATATTAGACATTAGGCAGATTAGATCGGATTATTTATACTGTTGCCAACTGCCAAGGTATGATAAGCGGGTTTAGGGTTGCCAGAAAATGGCAAGGGAAGCCAGGGTTGCCAGATTTGGCTCGAAATTGCCAACTTGGCAATATGGCACAGAAGGTGCAAGAACATTCTCTAGAATGAATTCTTACCGGGTTTTCTATGAATGTTCTCGAGGACAGATCAAAAGCTATCGAGAGTATGTTGGGTTCGGTTGTAGTGCCTTGACTTCAGATTTAGCTCGAGAGCGATCGATAGCCTGAAGGCTGCGTCGCTGATAGTTTCAGCGTGCTTATCGTAATTTTTTGACGACTGTAACACGTCTTAGTAATTGTTCTGTGTAATACTGACGAATAAATGTTTTTTGGATTCTTCATCAAGTGTTGTCATCAATCACTCGAAATCCACGAACACGTAGAACGCGATAATACTATGGCAAATCACACGAAAGTTGTCCGCCTAAAATCAGGAATTCTATCCTGAAGATATTTTAAAAGGAACGTAGATAGTATCCATATTGTACGTGGGAGAAACCCTGAAAATTCCCATGCAGTAAATAATTCCGCCTGGATTTCAACCTGGTTCGAAATACTAATTGTCAGTAGCTCTTCCACAGAGGTAGGGAATGGGTTATTCTTACTTCCATGAGCTCTACCATAGAAGAAGGAAATAGATTATTCTTACTTCCATACGCTTTGTCATTCAGGCCGTTGGTGGAGCACTAACAATTCCATGGATTACGCTAATTATAAATACTTCGATATACTTCACGACTTAAGTCTCTGTACATTCAACTACATTATTACAAGATTTCAAGATAAGCTTTTTCTATGAATGACATGTATTCTCAGAGTGGATTGTATACTATTATGTATTAATTGTAATAAATAGGTTTATCAGTGCTTCTTTAATTAAGAAGTATTGTATCGGATTATTATAAAAAAAAACTATGGGAATACTATGAGCAGATGCTTTCAATAAAGTCTATTAGATCTATGCTTATAATTTAACAAGGAACATGCGATGCTTTAAGAAAGAAATCTTCAAGCTGGGTCTTTTCAGGTACTTCAAGCTAAATCTTTTCAAGATACGCCGGGAAGCTCCCGTACGCAGTAATTATTTGATTGCAATCAATATCTCATGTCATTCTCATATTTTTGGAAACGGCCGTTAACAAAACTCCCCAAGTTCAATAAATATGTTTCCCTTTTTTCAGAAATGTAGCATTGCTTTTTCCAGCAATCATAATGAAAATCCTTGATCTTACCAATATCCTTTTTTTATGCCTGAACACCTTACGCTGTACAACATTACCCATAGCAGCTTCTTTGGCCAGCAAAAGGTAGTGATGTACAGTTGATTCGTGATTTACAGAATGAAGTTTTGATGCTTATCGTTTGTTTCAATATAAATGCTCTTTGCATCCTTGAAACTTCTTTGAAGATAATTTGTTTTGACCTAATGAATACAATTTCTCTGCGATATAAATCAGGCCAATAGAAAATTACATATTGTTTTTGCCCTCAGGTATTAAGCAAAAGTTAAAAGTAAATTCATCAATATTTTTTGTCATACATTTTTAGCGTTTTTGTGATAAGTGATAAGTGACGGTGGACGTGGGCATTATCCCTTTGCCGTAAAGATTAACCAGTACAGCACCACGTCCACCCTTATCTAAAGTTGGCTAGAGAGGAGCCTCATGAGAGCTATACATTTATATGTATGCTATAATTTGTACTTGGCATTACTTGGTAATACATCAACAAATAAAACTAGACAAATTCTATCTGTGCTTACATTGTTGGGAGTGACTTTACATAAAGCTGCGTATTGGAACATTATAATTGCTCCGGCAATTATGCGAATGTGCTTGTGAGGATTAACCTGCTGGGGCGCAAACATTTATACACTACAAGTGTTCAAAAGGCAGCTATAAATAAATTTCTGCAGTACACGTATGATTTATGCTAGCGTTTCTATAATATTATGGATAAAACAATCATTCATAGTATAAGGTATTTCTCCCGCCTTCTTAGCATACCTTCATGCAGTAGTGGTCAGCACGGTCAGCGCGTAGAGGTCCGTGGTTCGAGTCCCGGCTCATTTTTCACTTCTCCTGCTTTGAAATAAAGTAACGTCTCTACAATAAAGTACAAATTAAGTAATCTGTCGTGCAAAATTATTAATCTGTAGTGAAACTGGAAAAGACAATCAACAAATTTAACGACTCAGCATAATTATAATTAAATCTTATATAGGATTTTTTTAAATTTTATTTATTATTAATCTCTTTTGGGTAGATGCTGACATTTTTTAACTGCGTCATTATTTAATTTTTATTCGTTTCTGTGAGAAAATACATTTTTCTTATCGCATTTGCTATAGGAAACCACCGAACCCAACATCTGGTCCTTGCAGAATTCGTCTTATTGATTTTCTTATATATTGTTATTAATCTTCTGTATTCTGATAGAGGAAAAAACTGATATACGCTGTCTATTACTTTTTGTTGATCGATGTTAAGAAAGCAGCATTGCCAATGTCCAGAAACTAATGCGCTTGTCTTAGCTGTTAAACATTATTTATTGCTATCCAGGCATATTTCACCTTAATGTGTTGCTATGAGACGTCTGACAGGTGCAAGTGATCCCATCGTGTCTTCTCTTTTATTAGAAGGGTCAGCTATGCATCGATTGATAGCAATAAACAAGCCTATATACATGTTCAGCACCCAGTGTTAATAAAAAAAAAAGTTATTAGAACTAACGAAAAGAGAATATTCTAGAGCATTTAGTCTAGATATTTGCAAATAAAACTAAGATAAAAACTCGTTTAAGAAAGAATTTCATTCCGGGAAGGAAGTATTAAATGAAATTCTATTGCGGTACTGGCCCGAATATAAAAAGATGTAACTTTTTCCTAAAATGCCTATCTGAAAATAATACATCCTTTAAATGAGAACTGTAGCATTTCTAAAATACATCGCGTTGTTCATGTGGTTTTAAATTTAAAGTAATGTAATCTAGAGTTTTATTAACAGAAGATATCAAATTAGTTTATGAGAAATTGTAGCATTTTCCAACACGTCTTCTTGCTGTGTACTAGCTGATCCATTTATACTATATTAATTTAAAATAGGCTCATCAAGGTAGTAATAGCCTTCCCTCATTTACAATAGTAACCTATGTCGCCATCAGCGAACAAAGGAAACTTTAGGCAGGAGATTTTAGAAAATTAGAGAATTCGACTTTTTCCCAAAGAGTTGCCATCGTTATGAGTCATGGTTTGGAAGAGGGGGCAAAACACCTTTAAGTGCCTATTTTAAATTAAAAAATTGTCGCTAATGGAAGCGTTTTGGTTCGAAGCCCAGCAAGGGCATGATGGATGAATTTTTAGAATTTCTTGCTTTGAAAAAGTTAATAGCATTGTTCCTCGTAGAACGCTTTGGATCTTTCCCATTGTAGAGCAGCGTAAGCCGAGCAATTTTCTGAATAAAGATATATGGGACTAGTAGTATTTTAACTATTACTTAATTATCAGAATTCATGTGCAGAAACCGGAACGAAAAACACGCATTTGAACAGATTTTAGCCGACATTGTTGCCTATTGATCATTTTTAAACTGTGCTGTTATTATCTCTTAACACCTTCAAAACTCGTGGTCGTCTTATAATTCGGCCTAAACTGCTACTCTGACAAATCTGAGCCTAAATGTGGACAAACAATAACATTAGAAGTATTTTATCCAACTTTACAATAATTGCTCATTCTTATTATTTCATTCTGCCGGTAAATTTTTAAAACTAGATTTAGAGTTATACTGCTTGAAATATATAAAAATTTAATTCTCTTCCAGAATTAATGTGTTGTTCTATGAGTTTTTTGTGCTTTACAAGAACATAACGATCAAGGATGTTTCCAAGATCGATTCATATCTACAAAATTATATAATTACAACTTAACCAGAATTATGATGTTGCATTTATTATGCGGTCGAAAATTGCACTACCATTAATTTACCCTTTAAGCGTATTTGTGAGAGTACAGTCAAACTTTTAAATGTTTAAAATCATACCAACTCCTGATAAATTACGCATAAATTGAATTATTTATTAAATAAAATCATTTAATATAATAATTATTAGCCCAGAAGGGCTATTACTCTCAAAACGGCATTTCACTATAAATGACGAATCACGTTTTAATTTGTTGCCACCAAATATTATCGCCCTCTATTATATTTAAAGAAAATAAATAATAGTTCTCTATTATTTAATAATAATTCTCTGCATGAATATACGCATGTTTTTCGTATTATGAAAAACTAACGGTGCCTAGAGCTATTAAATGTTGAACAACGTAATCCTTCACCCGAACATGGGCAACTGGAAGACCGAATTTTGAATTTGTTTTATTATCTACTTCACATTTTGTAAACTTTTAACGAATTTTTGATTAACAAATTCAGCGATTTCAAACCGAGTAATGGCAACATTGTACAGAAAATCTCCAGCGCGCGAGACCGTCGATCGTATATTCTAAAGACATGTTGTTTTTAAATATTTTGCGATATTACTGTTTAATCAAATTTTATATGGTTGAAATGCTAAGACATAAAACAAAGAAAAAATTGTCCTTTGGGTGCAATATAAAATCTGAAAGCTTTCAGGTTTTACATTCTTTTGTTTTGTTTTTATTTAGTTTTGAATTTTTTATTAATCATTTTATATAATACTTGTTAATAATTTTTTTAATTGAGGCTGTAAAAATCAGGCAACAGGAGAATATGAATTACGCTTAATTATTTTGCAACATTGCTTTTGAACTGAAGTTTATGGTTTAAGTGCAAAGAACATGATATTTAATAAATAAAGGTAACACACAAAACGTTAAAAAACGCCCCTTTGGACGTAATTTAAAATCCGAAACCTTTCAGATTTTTTATGTATTTATTTTCTGTAGATTCAGTATGCAGCTATAAAACTTCTAACAATGTTATTTCAACACAAATACGAAAAGCTAAGAATTTTTAAAACTATGTAAACAGCATTTCATTAGAAATATATCTAAGCTGAAGAAAAAATGCAAATGCGTCAGATTTATCCTATATTGAGCTAATTTGTCAGCAAATGCCTTTATTTTGCCGACTTTATGTTACCATACCTACTTGTTTAGATTACTATCCATATTGCTTAAGAAACACAGATAGTTTTCTGCTTCGTTTAAGAAAGAATATCATTCAGTCTAGAAGAACACGAAAACAAGACAGTATACTAGCGAACTGAATGGTAAAACCGTTTCCTGCGTTCGAGTTGGCTGCATAATTATTTTCATACTTTTCCCCATGCGTAACGTGAATTCGAACCAACTTCTCCTAAAAATAATCTATAAGTTACACCTGGATCTAGACATTTAACGTTTTGTCTTAATCAAAACAATCGAAACCATATTTCTGAAGGTTTCAAAGCTATTTAAAGCCATTTAACTCTTTATTTAAATTAAATTTTAACCATTTATTTTATTTAAAAGGACACTAAACATTTTAGGCAAGTGTTAAAATAACATTCATGAGTCGGTAGAACATTACTTCAACACTTGGTTACGGAAATTAAGGAAAATTTCGTTCTTACTGGTGTGGGAAATTTCTTTCAGTTTTAAACTATTGATCAAGGGACACGGAGAAGAACTTTCTGCCTAAGGGGTCTGGTTTACTTGACTGTTGTAAAGCATGCATAAGGATATCTGCCTTGATGGAGGATTTTTAAGGAAAACTGAAGAAGGACGTTGAAATTTTGTATATAGGACAGCTATAGATGTAGTTGTGCAGCTCCCTTTTTCGGTGGCGATGGAGGGCACATATACCCACTCTGTTACTCAGCTCCGTGAGCTCAGTTTTTTCTGCTCTTATGTGTTGGTAAATTGTGCATTTTTTGCTTTAAAAATTATTGAATTATGTTGTTCTTATCTTCCGGTTAAGGTTTTTATGCTTTAGTTAGCTTGCATACAATATTTGTAGAATTATAAACCATTTAAAAGTTGTTCAAGTGCGGCTAAACCTAATTTTTTTTTACCATAGCAGCCATATTTGTTTGCATTTGGAAGTTACGGAGTAGTGGAATTGTTACCAATATGAAGAAACTAAGCTTCGCCACAACAACTGTTTCTTTTTTTTATTTGTCTAAATTGTTTTATGTATCGGTTTTGATTTATTATATAGTATTTGAATAGAACATGTGGCAACGATTACATAATTCTTCCGATGATATAATTTTTGCGCATTCTGAATTATAAAATTAATGAGATGTAACGCTGTTAAGTGAACTTAGCGCTAGAGTGTAGCTATTCTAAATAAATATAATGAAAGTTAAAGAGTGCATTTATTCTATTGTGGTTTATGCGCTATCAACGAAGTGGATTTAATCCAATTCAATAACTTTAAATGAAATGCAGGAAAAAACGCGCATAATTTAATATTCCGTGCAAGGAAGTCGTGTGGTGTACACATCAGATTTTTCATTCAAGCAGTGACAGTCCCACATCCTTACATATTCCTTACAGCAACGGTTTAAAAAAAATATTATAATTTAAATTTAAAATCTTGTCAAGAAAAGATTTCATGGCATATTAAATGTAAATAACAAAAACAGCTACCCTGAAAAATGCAAATGCGTCAGATTTATCCTATATTGAGCTAATTTGTCAGCAAATGCCTTTATTTTGCCGACTTTATGTTACCATACCTACTTGTTTAGATTACTACCATATTGCTTAAGAAACACAGATAGTTTTCTGCTTCGTTTAAGAAAGAATATCATTCAGTCTAGAAGAACACGAAAACAAGACAGTATACTAGCGAACTGAATGGTAAAACCGTTTCCTGCGTTCGAGTTGGCTGCATAATTATTTTCATACTTTTCCCCATGTGTAACGTGAATTCGAACCAACTTCTCCTAAAAATAATCTATAAGTTACACCTGGATCTAGACATTTAACGTTTTGTCTTAATCAAAACAATAGAAACCATATTTCTGAAGGTTTCAAAGCTATTTAAAGCTCTTCGCCTATTAAATACCAAATAGCACATATTTTTTTAAAATATCATTTTTAAGAGTTATGCGTATGAAGAAACCTAAAATTGTGTTTCATATGTGTTATTAATATTCAAAATTAAACGTTGGAGTAACTAACAAAGAAAATTTGCTTTAATTGCACTGACAAAGTAACTTTGAAGCGTAGAACTCTCATATTTAAAAAATTACGAGTATTTTACTATTTAATACCTAACTATAGCTCTAACATGTAACAAAATTTTCGCAACACACGTTTAAACTGCAGAGAGGGAAGAAAAACTTAACATTTCGAGTTACCACTCGGGTTAACTCGACTCTAAGCTACATTTCAAGAGGGTCAGAAGGAAACATTGAGTTCTTTTTTGAAAAGTAATCCTGGAATGCGGAAACCTTAAAATGGTTTTTAAACCAAAAAGTGCAAATTAAAAACTGAATGTAGAGAGACAGCGTGCATATTCCACTTCAGCTACAAGTTGAAGCTTTAGATTGTCTTAATAAACGTAATTTATTTTAAAGAACATAAAATCTGCGATAAAGATTTAATTTATGAGCTATTCCTAATAACCATTTGGGTTTCGAAAATAATTAACAATTTTAGGTATTTCCAACATTTTAAAATTATTTCTGTAACTCATAGGAACATGCAAAGAACCGTTAAAGTTCAAAAACCTTTAAACTACAATAAGTTGTTTTTGAAAGAATGTTTACAAATTAGACAGTTCACTTTTAACCCAAGACATGTCAAATTATTTTAGTCCTAAGAACTTGAATTTTTGTGAACGCATTTGTTTAAACTAGAAAGAAATAGATCCCTTTCGTTTTAGACAACACGCGCCTGCAACCGTTACATCGAAATGATGAAAAGTTTGGAAAAACTGGTCATTTGAATACGGCAAAGCACATAAGGACCATTTACCCAAGGGAAGAATGCCTTTCTGAGTATTTTCTTAAGGAAACTGGTTCACATTCAAGTTACATCAAGGCTATAAAAAGCAACTATGCAACCAGACCTTTTGCCTGGGACCAAGCCCGGATCAAACTTCCGCCATTCAGTGATACAAAACGTTTTAGATGATATATGTGCCAACATGAAGTTTCTGGCAAATAATTCGTTGAATATCTAGAGACACATGATTTGATTCCTATTTATATGAATTTATCCGTAGATACCAGAATGAAGGTAAAAACCACTTGAACACATCTTTGCCTACATGCTTATAGGCCACATTTAAATTAAATGCCTTATTTTCTACTTTCAAAGTAAGCATTTTCAATAAAGTACTAAAAAAAGGTCATTCTATTTTAATTCTTTGGTTTCTCAAATGGCTAAGTTAATACATATACGGCTTACAGTTAGAAGCATTTTAGACCAAATTTTCTTATAAAGGAAAAGACTTGAAGAATTATTTTTGATGTTACTTTATTATGCCAAACCAATCACGATCTGTTTGATTTTGGAATTATGCCTTCAGATGAAACCACTAAATTTTAAGGTATTGACTTGCTCAACCACTGAGAAGAAAATCCAGGAAAACTAACCGTTTCTATTTCAATCGCTAATTAGCTCCTTTCTATGGAGATTAAGTTGCGTTTATACGTAAGAGATAAGCTGCAAAATATATTATATCCAAGTTACTTAACCACTAAGAAACAAATATGAAGCGAATTATAGCATTTACTAGCTTTTACCATCAGCCGTTTTTGTATACTGCCGAATATGACTTAATTCCAAATGTTTGAATGTATTTAAGCCGATTGTTAATAAAACAGTTTTAAAATAAATTATTAAAAAATGTAAGTTTGAAACCATTTAGAATTAATGTCGCGCCAGAGGGTTTGCTAACGCATTTTATTCTGCTTTTGGACTCGCTCTTGGTAACAAGACATTTTTATATCGATTTAACTTTATTATTAAACATCGCTTTTTTCGCCCTTACACTGCATAGAATTCAAAAATAAAACCACAGAATATTTAAAGGCAGTGTATGTTTAGAATTCCTGACACAACATTAAGTTTTGACATTAATTTTTAGCGCCAGAGGTGTTATTAGTCTCGATCCTCACTTTTTTGTCCGTATCATGTTTCAAATAAACAGATGCAGTTCTTTTAAAGAAATAATATAACGAATGCATATAAACAACTTAGGGCAACACAAATAAAATGATGTTTCCACCATTATTTCCATGTCTGAAAATTTTTAAAAATGCATAGCAACACTTAGCACACTATCAGGAATTCCCAAACAAATACTGCTTTTAAAAATTATTACTTTGCTGTCAAATTTTATGTGGCTTATGTGAGAAGAAAGTAATGGTTAATTATAAAAAGAAAGAATTTGTATAAGTTATCTTGAAAACTGAAGATTGCTTTAGTGAATTGAGGAAAGAATGAAAAATATAGAAAATGTAGCAACACGTAAATCTCAAACTCAGCGAGAGCATAAAATCCCTATCACTTTCTTCGCACTTAACACCATATAATATTCAACAGCAAAATCATTAATTATTTGAAAACAGCTTGTCTTTAGATTCCAGATAGATTGTTAAGTAATACTATAGATAATTTTATATTCTCTATATTATCCCTTTAAAAGGTTATAACATTTCATGTCAACATACTTTTATTTGAAACGTGATAAGTACAAAAATTGAGTATCGAGATTAATAACACCTCATAATTTATTTCTTGTCTTGAAGTAAAATTTGCCATTACAAACACAATTCAACGAAGATTCCCTTTTCAAGAAAAATATCATTCCAAATGCTTTCATTATTTCCATTAGCTTTCCATTTGTTGGATGAAACTTTTTATCTCCAATGGCAGGCACACATAAACAGAGTTACGCGTTTTGGTGAATCTCTTTCCAATATATAACAGTTATTCATAGAAATCAGTGATATATTTGTTTAAAGAGACTATGAATATTTTACTAAGGCGCAAATACGCAGACATATTCAAGATATTTCCCAGTCAAACAAACTATTTAGATAAAATATAATATTTGGGCACCTGTAATACTTACACCATACTACTTCAAATCTGTCTTTCCACTAGAAGTTTTAAAACTGGAACTAATCCAACAAAAGTTAAGAATCCTCTTAATGTAGACCGAAATCAGAATTTTCTCTCTTTCATTCAATTTAACAGGCTGCCACAGAGCTTTTAGTGTAATTACTATTTTTCCAAAGCAAAAGTTTATATCACTTGAATGTACCATTTGTTACTTTGGCGTACTTTGTTTGTTACTTTTACGTAACTAGTTTCTATATAAATAATATACTTCAACACCATTCGTAAATTTTTAACGGCATTACGGTTGAGTAAGTCTTGCGCTAGGAAACCTGAAGAGAAGAAAGCTTTCCTTAATAATTAAAAAAAATTCTTTTTATAGTTATCTGTAGTACTTATAAAAACTACTACAAATTTTCATTACTATTCCAACGCTTAAACTATAAGCATTACAGTATGAACCCGCAGTTATTATTAATTCAGTATTTATATTAGGTGTCATCACAAAACTGGGTATTCGGCAAAAATTAATGAAGTCCCCGCTGCTCACGATCATTTTTCTGTGATGGGAATAAAAATTTCTAGACGGTTTTTATTGTTTATTTATACTATGTATGACTAATTGATACGATTGTACCCATCATGAAATATTTTTATGGACTGCATTGTATCTAAAAATATTATATTCTTTACTTCGCAGACATATTAGCAACAGTATTGTTTGCACTTATTATTCTTATTATTGTTATATTTTTTTTTACTTCCTGAAAATGCTTTCACCTTTTAAAGAAATAAATCTAAAACACCGGAATTGATTCCATATTCTGGAGCAGTTCCTAGATTGGAGATTTATAGAACTTTTATCATTTGTAACTACTAGTTATACATAACTTCGCTTTTGGGTTAGTGATTTTCTTTACCAGCTCTCCTTTCTCATATTAAAAATACTTTGCTGTTCCAAATCATGCTTATTTTTTAAAGATTCCTGTTGTAAGATACATCGAAATATTACTAAATATGGTTAGTTCGACAACTTTTATCGGGCCTTAACGAAAATTTACCGCTCGCCACAGCAAATATAGTCTACGCAAAAAGTTCGCGTCGGCGTGCTTAATCATATTTTGTCAAATAATTTTGGCATTTGAAAGAAAGAGACTTTAGAATTCTTGCGTTGCGAAATCTGTAAAAACATATCGTTCTCATTAAGTAAAAGGCGTCTGAAATGGAACTATCACGGTACCAGATCAGAACCATCATTCACTTCCAGTTCTTTTGCAAAAGGTCAGCTACATAATGTCACCAAATCATGAGTACAGCTTTAGGTACTAATGTTGCATCATATGACACTGTGAAGGTTTGGCACTGAAAGTTCGAAAACAAGTACTACGGCATTCGAGAAGCATCGCATTCGAAGAGAACTTTGGCCGGCCTAGAGGTCCGCCTGCAAGAACTTGTGGAAAAAATCAGTACGCAACCACTAGAGAACTTGCTAAGGAGTTAGACGTTAGTGCCATGTCCATTCGTCCTGTGCATCACATAAACTTGATGTGCAAGTTCAATCGCTGGGTGCCGCTTGAGCTGACTGAAGCAGATAAGGACAGATGATTTCGAGCCTGCACTAATCTGCACGAACGCAAGGACGAAATTCTGACCGGACCATCACTGGCGATGAATGGATTTATTACAACATTACAGGCCGAAACGGGGATTGATTAGCACCCAGTGAGCCTGCCGGCAGTGTTACAAAGAGCAATTTAATTAACAAAACGATCACGCTTTGTATCTGATGGGACTGCCGTGATATTATCCACAAAGAATGTCTGGGAAAAGGTAAAGCCCTCGACAGTAAGATGTACAGCACGGTGCTAGTCCGTGTTGACGCTGCTAGAAAGGGAAAATATCGAACTGAGTTCCAGCGCAAAAAGGTTATGTTCCATCAAGATAATGCAAGACCATATGTGTCTGCATTCGCCAGCTGGACTCTGTAAGGACTCGAATGGGATCTTTTGCCACATCCACCAAATAGCCCCGACATCGCTCCTTCGGACTTCTACAGTTTTTTCACACCTACAGCTACATCTTGCTTGGTGCTATCTTCCATTCTGCACAGGACATCCGAAATGAGGTTCATATGTTTTTAGACTCACGACCACCGGGTTTCTGGGATGAATTCTATAAAGAACTACAAAATGTTGGCAAAAAATCCAAGACTAAAGTGGTGATTATTACCGGCACTAAATATACTGATTACATATTTCCCCCACCCCAACTTTATTAAAAAAATTTTTTGTCGGGAAATTTTCGTTACTACCAGAAAGATTTCATTCCTTTCCAAAGAAGTGTTTCATTTTATAGCAAATAAAATAATTGTTAAACAACTTTTATTCCTACGTGTTCAAATTTCCAAATTAAAATAAGAAAGGGATTTTAAAGTTTAAACGATCAAAATGTTATTATACCTTAAGCTTCCAAGTCTAATAAGATTTTATACGTCTTTCTGAAGTGCTCTGCTACCATTTGTTATAATTTTGTTTTAAGGTAAACGTGAAAGTAAGATGCAATTTTTTTACTTTGATTATGAGCAACAGGAAAACAATATTTAGTCTTCCAAAAAGAATGTCTATTCCAAACACAATGTACTGTGTCAGCATTTGATATTTTCTTTCGCGTGATGTTCGAATGCATAGTAAAAAAACCACATTTTATTTCACAAACAAATTTTATAATATACACACAAAATTGCCAAATTTTAAATTTTCTGCATATGGGCCATATTCTACCCTGGTGAATTTATTTTGACAATGAGTGTCCATTCATCTTTAGATCGTGCCTTTCAATTTTTATGCTTTTAAATTTAGCTCAATATTTATTCATTAACTTGTCTACAGCAAAGCGCACGTAAAAGCTACATGACGGTTTTTCTTAAGGAATCTGGTTCATGGGGAAAAGCATGAAATATAGTTAAAAACTAGGAAATCACCCATAGAATCAAAACACATAATGGTATACTTGTTTGCTAATTTAAAATTAATAATTACGAATAAAATCAAACAACTTACCGATTCTATCCCCGTATGCGCATATCAGGATCCACTGCGAAGAGTTATCTCCAGACAAAGGAGGTGAAAGTCTTACATCATTTGGGAAGATGCAAGGGATCACAGTTGCAGATATTTGGGAACCATTATAAACGTCAAAAATTGAAATATATTGATCACTTAAAGTGAGTAGGTATGCATCATTCTTCTGGAAGACGTCATAAATGAATTCTCCGTCTTGTAAAGACAAGTTATGTTGCCATATCGTTGAACCTAAATGATACGGAAAAAGGGAACAAATTGCTGTAATTGAAAAGATTACCACATAAAAATATAAATTTAAAAACAAACGGATACTAAGAAAATAAATGTTTCTCAAGAGAGAAGTAAAACGAAATCTGATAAAACACACATCCATTTCTAATATATTACGAAGAAATTATCAAGCACTAATTGCTTTAAGGCGAATATCTTCTCAATGGTGTTTTTAAGGAAAGCTGTCGTGTTTAAAAAGAGAACAGTTTGAAAATATTTTAGCACGTAGTTCATTTAATTCCCAAGAATTAAGCTAGGAACAAAGGTCGCTTACAAAAGCGACCTGTGCGGAAATGCGAAATCCTTATACATCAAAGATTAGTTTGATGGAATGTGGCAAAGCACATTACGGCTATTTGCCTAAAGGAAGGGATGCTTTCGTGGAACATTTTTAAGTTAAACCGGCTCGTATATACGTAACACATGGGGAAAACCACGAAAACGTACATGCAGCCAGCCCGTTTTCCAGGAATTAAACGCCAGGTCGGAACTACCAATGTTCATTGATTTTACCACTCTAGAGGTTCTCAGTCTTTATCTTTCGCATAGCCCTTAGCAACGTATAGGTAACTAATGTATCTTTTCTCTGTATAGATAATTTACATTTACATATTTTCTGTAATAATTAAATTGAAAGTACTGATTTCCCTTCCCGTGGGTTTTATGAATTTTTAACTGTACTCTCGCACTTGGAAACATTAGAAATATATTTTACAGAAGATTATTATTTATTTTATAAATGTTATCAGTACGTTTAAATAACGTAAATTGTTTAGCAGTCAGTATTTTAAATCTATTCTTGACCAGCCAGACAGCCTTATACAAATATCGGATGTCTTGACAGATACCAGCGTTAGCTTCAATTTTATGTATGTATTTAATTCAACCTCAATCCCGTAGGTCATCAGGGATTGGATATAGTTTTAAAACATTCTATGCCTCTCGTACATTATAACAAAATAAAAACAGATTCTTGCATAGGTGTTCTGTGCTTAGATGTATACTAATAAAGAACATCTCATTTATAGCGCTTTAAATCCCTCTATTGTTGCTAAGGCTAGAGTGGGAAGTCCGAGGGCTGGCTAACCGTTATTAAATTTCACGAAATGTAACTTTTGGGTAGGGAAATAATAGGCGATTACCATGTGTAATTTCCAAACTCTGGGATTATCAACAACAGTGGAAAATCTAAGAGGGCCACAAGGTCAAGACTTACGAACCCACGGAGTGAAAAACGCTGCCCTAAAGATTCCTCCCTCCACTGACCTTAACCTGTAGTTTATTCTTGACCAGACAGACAGCCTTATACAAATATCGGATGTCTTGACAGATACCAGCGTTAGCTTCAATTTTATGTATGTATTTAATTCAACCTCAATCCCGTAGGACATCAGGGACTGGATATAGTTTTAAAACCTATCTTAATTTAATCTATTACGCTATATCTGTGATACATTGTGGATTCATACCCGTGACTTTCAAACTCTGGCGATCAGCAGTCTTAATTCGTACTAATGCATTTAATTAATTTAAAATTCTGTACAAGTTTAATATTAGCACCAATCGGTGACCTAATATGCAACGACTACGAGTGACTGGTAACATTTAGGTGGTGGCCATTGCCCTAGACTATCAGTTTCAGTTTGAATAAATTTTAATAACATAACCACAAGTCCGTATAATTTAAAATATATTCAAAAGATCGACTATTTTACTGACATTTGTAAGAATATTTCAATTAATGAAAAGCTTTTGTAAGGGTACATATTTTTTACTCTACACAGAAATATTTGACTTTAAATTTTTGACTCTGATGATTACTTAAAAAATACTGAACATTTCAGATTGAAAGACTGCGTAAGTAGTGTTTTAACAGGCTGATTATTCGTCACACTGACCATGGTCGGATAATATAAAGTCTTATGGATATTCTATAAAATATACTAAGAAATGAAATTAAATCATTGTTTAGTTTTAATATCAAATTCTTCAGGAAATTTTAACTTTTAAGTTGTGATTCATACATTATAAAAGTCCTTTTCGGTTGTCATCTGAATGTTAATTACAGAAGATTCATATTAAAGTGCAAAATAATTTGTTAGGAGATATAAGTAGTTGTAATA
Source organism: Stegodyphus dumicola (assembly GCF_044657685.1). Taxonomy (NCBI): domain Eukaryota; kingdom Metazoa; phylum Arthropoda; class Arachnida; order Araneae; family Eresidae; genus Stegodyphus; species Stegodyphus dumicola. The sequence continues at coordinate 48,221,197 of NC_140776.1, forward strand.
CCCAAGAGTAATAAGATAAACGAATATCGAAAATCTATATCTGACTACATGTTGTAACAATGATTTCCGAGTACTTCTCTTCCGGATATTGACAGAAATAACAGTACTGACTCGCATTCGTTTTATAGTGAAGCCTCCTTGTAAAATCAAAATACATTTTCTTCCATTTTTATGCTAATATTAAAATTATTTCCGAAAAAAACCCATAGAAAGTCATTATTATTTTTCTAAGCGTGTATCTCTTCTTTTATGACATGACTTTCTTGTACGGAATATTAAATTATACGCATTTTTTCCTGCATTTCATTTAAACTTATTAGATTGAATTAAACCTACTTCGCCGACACCGCATAAACCACAATAGAATAAATGCATTCTTTAAAATTCACTTCGTTTACCATAGCGACAGTCTGGCGCTAGGTTCACTTAACAGTATTATATTTCGTTCATATTATAACTCAGAATGCACAAAATTTATATCATTTAAAGAATTATCTAATCGTTGCCACATGTTCTATTCAAATACTATAATAAAGCTAGAACGATGTATAAAAGAAATTAAGAAAACAAAACAAAAAAGAAAGAGTTTTTCACAGACGATTGTGTATTTCTCATTCAATTAATTCAATTTTCACTCCGCGACAAGACAAAAATACATAAAAACTCAAAATATCTGTATTAAAAATTACGAAGTAAATCTTAAACGCTTATTTCCTCGAAAAAATTCCAGAAAGGATTAAGCATGATTTAAATAATAAATGAAGGCGTTATCTTTGTTGTTGCGAAGCAAAGTTACTCTAGATTGGCAATAAATCCGCTATCCTGCTGTTTCAAATGTAAACAAGAGCAATTGCCGCCATCAAAAACATTATTAGGCTTAGCGACACTTAAACAATTTTAAAATTGTTGATAATTCTAAAAATATTGCATACAGATTTACTAAAGGCATAAAAACCTTAACTGGAAGATAACAACATAATTCAGTCATTTTTAAAGCAAAAAATGTACAATTTACAAACATATAAGAGTAAAGATACTGAGATCACTGAGCCGGGTAACAGAGTGGATATATATATAAATATATTTATATACGTTTGGTGCGGCCGATTGCAACCAAAACACGAGGTGCACATCTACATGTTATAGCAGTCCTATATACAAAATTTCAACGTTCTGAGGCTACTCGTTTTTGAGTTATACGAGATACGTACGTTCGTACAGACACCACGAAACATTATCTTCAGAATTCATTTTAAAGCAGTTTTATAATTTTTTTGGAGGAAAAGAGTGTTTTATTCTGTCCTTACGTACATATATCACCGAAATACATCGTTAAATTGCATTTTAAAGAGGTCAAAGTGGATATTTTCGTTGAAATATGCTGCCTAAAGCTTTTCGCGATTACAATACTTCCTTTTTACTTCATAGAAGGAAGTAAAAACGTAGCATGCTATCATAGTATTTCAAGTTGTCTACATAACCCACTGCAGGTAGGCAAAAGCTTCTACTTTCGCTGCCGTAGCAAGCAGACGCAGAAACTGCAGAAATTAAATGACCTGCTTGTTTTAATGGATTAAAAAGACGATGAGATAATCATATAAATGACTTTTTTCCCCTGCATCTCAGTTTACTCTACCTTCCAAGGCACCAATGTCAGATGATTGCACCGCCATTAGCTTTCCAATGTAAGCTCTACTTTTCCAAGGTTCTGGAAAATGATGTTATAGTGAACATACATTATTTCCACTTCATATAAACTAAAATTTATCACTGAATTTCCGCTTTTACTCACATAGGTACTGAAGTAGTATTATCCCGTCTACCGTTGGTGGAAATTTCGACAAGGGTCTCCATATCGTTACTGCGAAATTCTAAAAGAAGTGAGTCATCCATAATTGGCGCTAAATTGATCTACTTGTCCGGTCGACGGAATTAATACGCAAGTACTCTCAAATATTAGCATTATTTAGAATTCCTTTATTTTTGTACGATTTAGCCAATTATATTTGGGGTTTGGAAATGCTTAAAATTATTTCATTTGTGAATTACTGATAATTTTAAATTGTACTTTTAAAATTATTCCTTTTCCGAGTTAAAAATGCATAGAAACTTTTATTAAGCATTTTACAAGCGAATTCGAATTTTAAGTAGTATATTTTTAATAGTCCTTGTTCGAAATGTAAATGATGATTAGGTATTACAACTCAAATCTAGATGAAGTTAAATTTCCTAACGAAACCAAAAACGGAACTGATCTTTTTTGTAAAAGAACAATAATAATTAAAACTACAGTCAAAACTTTTCCATTAAAAGAACTACCAGTTGCATTATTATCTTCAGCCTCTTGATATTTAATTTCCAAGAGGCATTCTACTTCAAGATAACTGTTTTTAAAACGAAGAATACAAACAAATGATTTAAAATGTTCCTTGAAAATGAGCAATTCCCGTGAGAATGTCCTTAGCATTTATTTTTCTTTCAGCATTTAAAATACATGGCGTATAAAAGGCTTGAATGTAAATTTATCTAACAATATCATAATATTATGCATTAATTTAATATAGTAATGGGATACGCCAAAGGCTTATTTTCCCCTTTCATGTTTGCAAAAGTAATATCAAAGTTAATTTGTTCTACCTTTTATTGCATACAACCGTAATTATAAAATCAAAGAGCCACAAATATAGTATATGTATGAGTTTTGACTTTAATTTCTTAATTTATTGTTTTTCATTTTGCGATTTTGCGTTGAATCACTCTGAATGTCCATTTCACTTTTCAAGCTGTTGCCACCAAATACTATCGCCCTGTATTATATTTGAAGAAATTAAATAATGAAGAATCTACATAAATGTATGTATGTTTCTTGCATAGTGATAAAACAACGATACCTAGAGCCATCCAATTTTGAATGACATAATCCTACTGCAAATATGGGCATCTGGAAGACCAAATTTGAAATTGGGAATTTTTTTTATTATCTATTTCATATTTAAAACTTTAACGAATTTTTGATTAATAAACTCAAGGATTTAAAAGCGAGCAATGGCAACACTCTACGGGAGGGGGGGAACCTTTTTATCTCCAGCGCGCGGAACTGTGTATGGGAAATTCTAAAGATAGGCTCATTTTAAAATTATTTTGCGACATTGCTGTTGAACTGAATTTTATGTTTTAAGTGCAAAGAGCATGATAATAAATAAATAAAGGTAACACACAAAACGTTAAAAAAACGCCTCTTTGGACGTAATTTAAAATCTGAAACCTTTCAGATTTTTTTCCTTAATTTATTTAGGAATAATTTAATTTTCCTTAATTTATTATTTTTAATTATTAGTCTTTATAATGTGCCTTATCTGAATTTTAAGAACAAATATGTATTTATTTTACCAATGATGTGAAGATATTGAGAAATATTTTGGTAGTGAGCTATTGTAGGTTTCTTTTTATTATTTCTATGTTAGAAACTCCAGAAACTATCTGCTTTGTTTCATCCAGAATCAATAGATAAACAAGGTTTGGCTGTTCCCAGAGCAAAGTCACTTACTTACGGAAGTGGGATAAAGAAACCACAAAGCGAGTAGTTGCTTTTTAGCAGACTAAAGAGTCAGTGACACCATATGGCAACAAACCTTGTAATAGAGTAATAACCTAGGTTTCATTATCAGTTCTTTTTCAGGATAAAATGCATTCCTTTGTTGTATGCAGCAGTCGTTTGTGGTTGAGATTAATTCTTTTTTACAGAAAATATTAATTTTCAGCTATTTATTAAATTTACGAAGAAAATATGAATATATTTAAGTTCTCCAGTATAATACAAGAAAAACATATGATGTGAACACCACATGACTTCCTTGTACGGCCTTTTAAATTATACGTATTTTTGCTGTACTTCATTTAAACTTATTTGCTCCAATTTCATTGGAGATATATTTCTAATTCAATCAATTCAGTTCTCATTTAGCGGCAGGGCAAAACTACATAAAAACTCAAACTTCATTAAAAATTGTAAAATACAGAAAAATCTAAAACACCAAGTAGAATTAAAGAGGCATTTTTTTATAATTAAAATTAAAGTTTCTACGCAAAAACGAGCAATTAGGCTAATTACCAGGAACACAAAGTTTTCGGTTCCGAAAACTGAAACTTTTGATCAAAACTGAGCGAAAAGACACTGAAGTTCGTGCACCAAATGATTTAACTCGCTATTCTACTAAACGTTTAATCTTTAGAAAAGTGGCTGCTTCATTAGGCTTAACGCCACTTAAACTTTTAAATAGTTGATAATTCTACAACTATTCCATGCAGATTAACCAAAGGCGTAAACCCTTAACCGGAACTTAGCATAATTCAATCACTTTTAGAGCCGAAATACACAGTTTACCAACATATCAGAATTAAAAACTGAGCTCACCAAGCCGGGTAACAGAGTAAGTGTATACATGTTTGGTGCTGCCGATTGCAACCGAAATGGGATGTGCGCAACTACATGTTATAGCAGTCGTGTGTACAAAATTCCTATGTTCTACGGCTACTCTCTACGGTTCTACTTTGAGATACGAGAGATAAATAAGTACGTACAAACGTCAAGAAAAAAATCTCTTCTGAATGCATTTTATTCATTGCAAATTCGTTTTTAGAATCAGTTTTCGAAAAACGAGTCCCTTATTTTGTTCGTACATACGATGTCACGCAAAAATAACGTTGAAATTTATTCGAGAGCGGTTAAAAAATTATATTTTCTTTCATTCGAAATATGATAATTACAATACTTCCTTTCCTTTGTACAATGAAGTAAAAATAGTGTAGTAGGAATTTTCATACACTTTTTACCACTGATTCGAAACTGAATGACAATAATTCATTACAGTCAAAGAATCAAAGACAATTACAATCAATCAGTTTTTTTTTCTTGTCAAGAGTATGAGACGCTAAGAGTCTTCATAGAATCGAATACTATATTTTATATTCAACTGAGACAAAGGTGGAAGGAGAAAATAACGTAAGCCTTAAATATAATGTTCGAGACAATGTTTTGAATTTTTGACATGCAGCCAAGTTATGAATACAGTAGCTCTTATCAAAGATGCACGCCAACAATGCAAGTTTTAATTTCAAAACAATAAAGCACCTTTAAAAGGGAATAATAATAATAGATCATTTGTATACGTAAAAACTAATATTTTAACGTAGCATAAGTATAAATAAACACACATAACAGTAACAGACGAGAATGATACAATCAAGTTCTACTTTGCTAGACTATTGTAAACAATCTAATAATAAGAAAAAAAACATGTTTATCATTGCCAGGAATAATATTATCTGACATCTATAAAATATCATCTGAGGCCCGCGACTGACCTGTTGAACACACATGGTACAGAAAAATGGAAGTGAAAAAGCTATATCTTCCTGGATTAATAGTGTGTCCACTACATAATTGTTAATTATGAAGTAGGCGAATATTATCTGCCTTAAAAAGGATGCGTTTATGTCAAGCGTTTTAAGAGAAGTTGATTCTCGCCAAATGACACAGTTTTAAAAACCTCAAATAAATAAGTAAATAAACAAAAAATCTGAAAGGTTTCAGATTTTAAATTACGTTCAAAGGGGCGTTTTTTTAACATTATGTGTGTTATCTTTATTAAATACCTTGTTTTCGCACTTAAACCACAAAATTCAGTTCAACAGCAACATCGCAAATTAATTTTAAATTGAGCATATCTTTAGAATTTCCGCAACAATCTCGCGCGCTGCAAATAAAATTTTTTTTTCTGTACAATGTTGTTATTACTCGCCTTGAAATCCTTGACTTTGTTAATCAGAAATTCGTTAAAGTTTTACAAAATATGAAATCGATAATTTGTATCTGGATTATAATTAATTAATAAATATGATCTGGATAATAAATTCCAGATTTCAAATTTGGTCTTCCAGATGCCTATATTCGCAGTAGGATTACATCATTCAAAATTTGATGGCTCTAGGTACTGTTGTTTATCGCAATGTGAGAAACATGCATACAATGCAGATTCTTCATTATTTAATTTCCTCAAATATAATACAGGGCGACAATATTTGGTGGCAACAATTTGAAAAGTGATACAGCTTTTTAAAGATTTCAACACAAAATGCCAAAACGAAAAGAGTATTCTCTCAGGAACAAAGCCCCCTCTGGACAAAGTAAAATAAAATCTCAAAGGACAAAGTAAAATAAAATCTGAAAGCTTTCAAATTTTACATTACGCCCAAAGGAGCGTTTTTAACGTCTTGTGCGTTACCTCTATTTATTAAATATCATTTTCGTCACACTTGAACCATATAATTCAGTTCAACAGAAATATCACAAAATAATTTTAAAATGAGCCTATCTTTAGAATTTCCGTTACACTTTTTCGCGCCTTAAAGATAAAAATGTTTTTTCCTCGTACAATGTTGCCATAGCTCGCCTTGAAGTCGTTGAGTTTGTTATTCAAAAATTCGTTAAAGTTTTACAAAATATGAAATAGGTAATAAACCAAATTCCATATTTGAAATTTGGGATTCTAGATGCCCATATTCGGGTGGAAACGTACGTTACTCAAAATTTGATATCTCCAGGTACCGTTGTTTTATCACAATGCGAGAAACATGCATATATTTATGCCGATTCTTCATTATTAATTTCTTTAAATATAATGCAGGGCTCTAATATTTGATGGCAACAATTTGAAAAGTGAACTGACATATATCATGAACCAACGCAAAATGCCAAAACGAAATTAATAGTCCATCTGGGCAAATTGCCCCTTTGGACTTAAAAAAAAAAAAAAAAAAAAAAAAAAAAAAAAAAAAAAAAAAAGAAAAAGAAAACACCTCTAAAAGCTCTTAAAAACGAGCAAGTTTTATCTACACGTAATAACAAGTAGATTCCATACATAGTAGATACATACACATATTTTACACAAGTCTTACACATTGCACATACATATAGCACACATGTTTTATGGGAAACTGATAAATAACGATATCATTTTACCTTCAAAATACCATAGAAAGACACGAAAGAAAAATGTCAAAGGAATATTTTGAGATATGCTCTGAATGAGCGTATAAACCAACTAGCAATTTAATTTGGCAAGAACTCGCTATTCGTCGTGAATCGAATAAAAAATTAACGAAATTTATGAATGATTTATTATTTCATTAAAAAGCATTCTGAATGTAGTGTTGGCAACTAGCCCTTTTTTTTTTTACAAAAAAATAATTTGGACGAAAGCCAATTTTTTATGACAGATATCATCTTCTTTTCTCTCAAAAACTGACGAAACAAATAAAAATTTGCGAATGTTACGAGATTAAAAGCAGATATTTAATAAAAAAAAAGGTGAAACTCTTTCAACAGGTGTCACTAGATGAAATGCTTGGTTGTTAATAATAAAAAAAAAAAAAAAAAAAAAAAAAAAAAACGAATTTCCAATTTCTAAGAATTTTAGAACAATTAGAAAATTATTTAGGTTTCCTGTAAATTTGCAATTAGAAGCTACAAAATAATTATGCAGTATTACCTGTCATTAAACTGAGTAAGGGGGGACGTAATTATATGCCTCGTTCAAACCAAGCATGCCAAACTAGCTGCTTACAATAGTCAATACGTAACTCTATTAGATTAGAATCTATACAGTATTTTGCGTGAAATACTATTCTACGCATCACGATATCCGGAAATAGTCATAAGTTTTCGTGAAAACAAAACTGGCGCAAACATGAATTCATACGGAACAATTTCCCTGCATATAATTAAGATATCCGACTACAAACCCAAATTTTGGAACATAGTACAAATAAATCTATTATTGGTGATATTTAGCAGCAGAATATTACTTAAAATAATAGAAACAGATGATAAATATATTATAAAAGTATAACTCTTGCTTTTTTTTCTTATAGTTTGGTTTAAAAATGTGTTAAAATTCAGGTTTACTAGATATGTTCCCACAAAAATATTTATCAATATTTTATTTTGTCGCTTATATTTATTAAACTATAAGTAATTAAATGGACTAAAATCTAAATGACTAAACGTAAAATGTCTGTTAAATATAACAGTTTGAGCACATGAACTAGCTATTTCGCGAGAAATTTTTCTTTTCATTTTCAAAATCGTCTGAAAAATTTTAGATTGTACACTGCGGGAAAAAAAAGGGGGGACAGTTCTTTATCTCTCGTTCAACTGGGCCGATTGACGAAATTCAACCTGTGTTTTTCATATCTCGAAAGAGCAACTTAGGATATGCATTAGATTTATATATAGCATCGTTCTAATATAGGTATTTTGACAAAAAATCGGACTTTTTCCGAAATAATATACCAATTGTTTTTCCATATTTCAATTCTACGACTCAAATAACGCCAAACTACCAAGTTTTGTAAAAGTCGCACGAGTAGGTTTTAAAAAATTAGCTCTCAAAATTTTAGCTCCTCAATGTTCATTCTCCTCAATGTTTGGTATATATTTATTAATCTCTCTTTTCTTATTAAACTTATTTGATTCTTCCTTTCACATTTCGAAATTCAGGTTCCTTCCAAATAAAATTCCCCCATTTTTACGATTTATTTTTAAATAATTTTTATATTTTTTTCAAAAAAAAACTGAATTATAATCTATAAAATTTTTACCATCATCTTAAGGTAGACGTATTTCTAAGCATACGTGCAATAAATTAAAATTTTTTATTCAAAATTTCCGCAGATATACGTGAATTTATATATAGGCTCATTTTGAAATTTAGCATATTTTTTGAAAGCGATAAAACATCAGATGTGGTTTAAATACTTTGCAAAAATTATTTGGAAGTAGAATCGATGGGACCTTTCTTTTCGCTCAAACACAATGTAAAATGGTAGGAACGAGGTCCCTTTTTACCGCTCCGACATGATGGAAGGGAAAGGAAAATGGGTTGCCATATATTAAAAAATTTGTCCAGTGAATTATTCTTGGCCAAACTGAAAAAAATTCCAAGATAAATTTTTGAATTTCTCCGGAAATTTCGCACCAGATTTTACAAAATTTAATATCTAGGCATAATTAGAGTCGTAGAATTGAAATTTAGAAAAAAAAATAGGCATGTTATTTCAGAAAAAGTCCGATTTTTTGTGTAAAAATACCTATATTAGAACAATGCTATATATAAATCTAATATGTATCCTAAGTCGCGCTTTCGAGACATGAAAAACGAAATTTGAATTTTGTCAATCGGCTCAGTAGAACGGGAGCATAGAACTGTCCCTTCCCTTTTCTTCTTCTTCTTTCCTCCCCTACAGTGTACATAAACCTAAATTTTTAGTCAGTTTAATCCACAATATTTCATAGAATATTTGTGAAAAGTTTTATTAAATTACTACAGTAATATTTACGCTAAAGATTTTTACGTAACAGAAAATTTGAAAAAAAATCAAGTTTTAAAAAATAGTTTTAATGCAATGCAAACACAGAAAAAAAATGTTGCCGAGTATGAAAATTAAATTGCAAAACTAATCTTGTTCCTGAGCACTTAATAACAAATAGAAAGGTTCAAAATCTTTTTGAACAGCACCAAAAGTATTCATATGACAAATTCTCATTTTGAAGTTATTTAGAAGAGTCTGAGAATCTTTCGATATAAATTTCCGGGCTCTTAAACAGAAACTTCCGACGTAGAATAGAGCTAACGGCGTAGAACAGAAACAACCTAATTTTGCTTCTAATAAACGGAGAGGTAATATGCTATTAGTTTGTGGAAGCTTAATCTATAAGCTTTAGAATTAAGTAATAGAAATATTTTGAAAATTTTCATCAAAATTTAGGATTAGAACGAAGTCGGATATCTTAAGTGTATTTAAATTTCGAGAAGTATATAGAAATTTGGAAGAAGAGTAAATATATATACAGTAGTTTGGAATAGGAAGAATAAGGGATTAGCCATACTCCTGAATTTTAATCCAAGATGGGATTAGAATAGTTGATTACGTAAAATCACACTGTCCCTATTCCTGCTATCCTAACATACTAAAACGTGAAGGCCCACCAGTGGCCGAGCGGTCTCTGAAGTTCGATTATTTTCGAATTTCAGCAAACGGGCTGGTTGCATGCACGTTTTCGTGATTTTCATTACTATGACGTGAAAACTAGCCAGTTCCTCTTAAAAAATCCTTCACGAATGCATCCCTTCTCTTAGGCAGGTAGCTCTCGTATGCTTTGCCATAGTTAATTAAACCAGACCAAAACGTAAAAAGTAAAAGGAGTCATTAAACTAGAAACGATTGATTATTGCTTGTAGAGGTCCAGATATCTGGACAAAGTAACAAACAATCCATTCAGGTATTCGAAAAATTCAAATACCTTCACCCCCTACTTCCTCCATTCCAGGTCAAAATATATATTTACAGTAATGCAAATGAGGTGTTTTTAAATTTATAATAGTGTTTCGAAATGTCCAGGTGCGGATAGCTTCCCCGCAAAGCAGGTTTAGGGTTGCCACATTTGACGAGAAGTCGCCCATTTGACGACAAAATTCGCGATATGCCATGGACGGACGGAGAACCTTCTGGAATGAATTCTTACCGGTTTAGACCTGAATGTTCTCGAACACAAGCCAAAAGCTATATATAAACCCTGATGGTATACGCGAAGAGAGAGTGCGAGATAATTAGTCAGTCCGTGCGGAATCGATCGAGTTGACAGTCGGTCAGCAAGTGCCGAGTGGGTCGTCGAGTGCATCGAAAGAGTCTCTTAGTGTATAGCGGTTAGTGCATTATCGAGAGAGAGTGTTGAGCTCCGGAAACGACTGAACCGAAGAGTCAGGAGCTGTGCTGTGTCGTCGAGTGCATTGCGAGTTGTAACGTGGAGAGTCTCGAGAGTATGTGGAGTTCCGAGAACGACCGAGCAGAGTTGGGAGCTGTACTTTGGTGCTTTTCAGTGAAGCTGTTTCCACCGTTATAGCCTGATAGTGTGAACGCTGTGTCAATGATTGTTCCAGCGAGTGTATAGTAGATCTTCGACAACTGTAAAACGTGACTTTGAGCTGTCCTGATTAATATTGGCTAAATAAAGTGTTTCAATACTTCATCAAGTGTCGTCGTTATTCACTCCAAATCTACGAACCCCGTACGAACGTGAAGGAAAAAAAAAAGTAACAGTATTATAATTAAACACAGAACGTAAAATACACTTTTGTTAAAATTTAACAATTTAAAACACATTTTTTAAAATTTCTCTTAACCGCAATTCATTTATTTCAAATAAAATAAAACGAAATTAATTTTTACTTAAATATTTTCTAAAATTAAAAAGTTTTCGTCTCCATTGCTATGATTAAGCAAAACAAAGAACACTACGCTTATTCACGATAAAGAATTGGACTCCTGATAAAGCTACAATCTGTCGAATATTGTAAGCCAATTTGCCTACAGTACCTATAGCGATTTAGATTGACCAACCCTTTTAAAGTAATATGAAATATACTTTTGTTATACTTTTATATTATTTAAAAATCAATAAAATAATTTGAAACAGATAAATATATGATAAACTTGCGCTGCCTGGAAAAATTTAAAAACTATCTGGATAATGAATTTCGAATAGTCCGGTTAAGTGATGCTCTTTTGTATTAGCATGTACATTCCTAAAATTTGGAGTGCAGCATATTTATTTTTATTTTTTATTTTTATATTAGAACAGCATAATTTAATCCTCAAACGCCAGGAAATCTATACTAGAAAAGGAATTTATACAAATATATGTCATGAGCATTTTCCACAGACTCCGCCATCGTATGCGAAAATTTCAGTAAGCATAATTTAATTTAATAGATAAAAATCATGAGTTGGATTAAGTTTTGTATATTTTTTTACAGTGTGTAATATTAATAATATACATATTAGAAAATTTTATAATGTTTTGTAACGTAAAATTCTATACAAGTATTATACAAATATTTATAAATTCTTATTGATAGGAGAAATCAGGAAAACGATGTTACAACTTTTGGCCATGTAAGTAGCTTTTTACAAAAGAAACCTCTGCTAGAACTTCAATTATTGAGCACCTTGAATTGGATTCACTGCAGATTAAATTGTACGTCTTCCTTCAAATGCACAGTCATTCAGAAATATACGCTTTGACAGATGGTAACAAATACACTTTAACATATGGTATTTGCACATTCGAGCCGAAGTTGAAATGAATTACATTTACAGTTACGTAGTATGATGTTTACTCAGTATATGTCGATATTTTTGAATTTTATAGTAAAATTATATAATGTAGAATTCTGAGAACTTTAAATAAAACTATAGTCTCTTGCATATATTTTTATGAAATACTTCTATTCACTTCTTTACTTCAATATTTCACTATACACATCTTTTATTAACCTTTTTCTTATGAATAGGTGATATAGAAGAAATTTCAGTTATTTCCTAAAATTCCGTCAACTCTATTCACATAGGAATTTTCCTTTTGTAATCCTACGTGTCATGTTAAGATATTCCCCGCATATTTTTCGCGTCAGTTAACGAGATAGCTGCTACACGTTTCTTTCCTTGAACAGGTGTTAGTAAAATTTCACGTTGAAAATGTTTTATACACAACAGAGTTTATTTTTGTGTCAGTTTTTCTTTTCTATACAGACACTGAATTATGTGAGAAACATTTGGTACAGATTGAAGTGGATTATAGAAAAACGCACATCTTTGAGGATGAAAATGCGCGATACATGTCTTCCTGGAGAGTTTTCTAAGGGTTATTAGCCCTATTTACATCCCACTTTGATTCTTTCCAGCATTAATGGGGCTGCTGGTCCACATTACAATGAAAATCTACGAAATCCATCAGGCGAGTACTGAAAAAGAAGTATAAGAATTCGTGGCTTTAATTAATTGTTTCAGAAAAATAAGCATTCGTGGCTTCTGTTAATTGGTTCACTAAACATCCAACACTATTTATATATATAAAGAAAGTATGTTTGTTTGTCCTCTAATAGCTCAATCACTACTACAGCTATCGTCGCCAAACTTTCCACAATTTTTTTCTCAGTCCTGGAAAGGTCGGCATTGACTTTTTTTTTTTGCTCTGATTTTACTTAAAAACTCGGAAAAACGATAATTTTCGCCCTCATTTTCCGAGTGGCAACAGTCTTGCAAACAGGGAATGAAAATCTGCTTTATTTTGAGAAGCTTTGCCATTGCTCGCTTTCAAATGGTAGAGTTTGTTAATAAAAACATTTCTAAGTTTTACGATGAAATAAAAATATCATTGCCAAACATTAGATACATTATTCCTCATTCCAAAAATTTGCGGGAAGCTATTGCAACTGTTCCCATTTTTCTACGACTTTAATCAGCCGAGATATTAATAAAAAAACTCAGAAAACACTAAATTTTCGCACTCATTTATCCGAATGGCAACAATCTCGCACGTTGGAGATAAAAATGCTTTATTCCGAAATGAGTTGCTACTGCTCGCTTTCAAATCGTAGAGTTGTTAAATAAAAAATTCTTAAGTTTTAGTAGCAAAACCTCTTTATGTAAAGAATTCCTGTTTGAGTTATTGATTTCTGATTAATTATGATAATTTTTTTTCCACATTTAATCGACTATAGGTGAAATAGTGGATGGAACTTGAGCTTTTATAACCATTTGGTTAGAAAGACGAGAATCATTGAAAACTGAGTGCCATTGTTGCTGATATAACGAGAGAGAATTAGTTTATCTTCTATCGAAATTTTTTATGTGGGTTCCATATCAAACTGAATGTATGACTATGAATCATATATTTTGCATTATTATTACAGAAGTATTATAGCGGTATTGTTCTCTCTTTAGATACACCACTCTCACTCTAACTTAACTGGTATCGAGTACTTCCGCTAGTTACAAATAAAATGAAGATAAAGGTGCGAAACTCCATCTAGCGTCATGTCTTTAGACATTTCATTTTTTATTATTAGCCCACCTGGGCTATTAACATAAACGGCATTTTGCGTTGAATCGCTCTAAAAGTCTGAATCACATTTCAAAATGTTGCCACCAAATATTATCAGCCTGTATTATATTTAAGGAAATTATATAATTAAGAATTTGCGTGTATGTATGTATGTTTCTCGCATTGTGAAAAAACGACTAAAGCCACCAAATTTTGAATTACGTAATCCTCAACCTGAGGATGGGCAACTAGAAACTCGAATTTGTTTTATTATCTATTTCATACTCTGTAAAACATTAATGAAAGTTTGATTAACAAACTCAACGATTTCAAAGCGAGCAATGGCACCAACGTACACACACACGCACAAAAAAAAAAAAAAAAAAAAAAAAAAAAAAAAAAATATGTTGTCTCCAGCGCGCGAGACTGTATCGGAAGTTCTAAAGATATGCTGTTTCTAAATATCTTGTGATATTATTATTGAATTGAATTTTATGTGTTTAAGTGTGAAGAATTTGGTATTTTATAAATAAAGGTAACACACAAAACGTTAAAAAACAAAATCTGAAAGCTTTCAGATTCTTTTTGTGCTTTTTATGTGTGAATTTTATGTGTTTTATGTGTGAATTTTATGAATTTTGTGTGAATTTTATGTGTTTAAGTGTGAAGAATTTGGTATTTTATAAATAAAGGTAACACACAAAACGTTAAAAAACAAAATCTGAAAGCTTTCAGATTCTTTTTGTGCTTGTAAATGTTAATTCTTATTTATTAAGAATAATTTTTTTTTTGTTTGCGAGATTCAAACTCAATATGTTTTAGAATTAAAGAAATGAGGCTATTTTTATATAAACTCCTTTTCTCCTAATCCTGAAACACAGAGATGAAAGGTTTAACTCTCTTAATCTCTTAAAGGAACATAATTTAGATTATGGCAAAACACTGCAGGATTTACTTCTCTAAGAAGAGCTTCGCTTTCATGGAGAACCTTCTAACAGCAACTTGCTCGCATCCATGTTACACATGGAAAAAACAAAGAAAATTCCCACGCAGCTAGCCCATTCCATTCGTCCATACTTTAATTCTGATCTAACTGTCAGTATCAAAAATTTTACAGCTTCGCCGCTGATGAACCATTACACAGGGAGTAAACCACTGAAGCGCCCATGCAGCCACTCCATTCGTCTACACTCGGCTATTGATAGGCGTCTCTTCCAGTTATACTAACAAATAACACATCGTTCAATAAGTATCGGGACTAACTAAGAAACCTACATCCATTTCACAAAATTCACGTTTATTCATCAACATAATCACCATTAAGCGCTATGCAATCATTCCAACGCTTTTCTAACTTTTCAATACCATGCTTGTTTAGTCTTTTATCGCATATATTTATAGGTTTTCTGAGCTTCTCGGTTTAGTGTCATAAAGCCTGCGCACTCTAGCTGCGCCCGGAAGGTTTGAAACGTCCACTCGATGTGCGCTGTGCCGACGTTACGGCGTTTCGGAACTCGATCTGTTTATTTACGATTGTGCGATAAGATATTCTCATCTATAGTACTTCACCCCTTTCCCCAGTGGACAAGGTTCGGCTTGCGTTCTTAGCCAAATTATACCTTAGTTTAGTAAGTGTCAGGTAGCATGGCATTCGTTGGGGAACAAAAAACAAAACAAAACAAACAAAATATAGATTTAGAAAAACTGAAGCTAAAGCTTAACGTAACCGGAGCCGTCTCGAGCTGCAGGTTCGTCCGAGCGAAAAAGGCCTCGAGTGTAAAGAGTTAATATTAAAAGATCCTAATGATCATTCTAACATGAACGGTTAAGAAGGTTATCTGCCTAAGAAGGTTATTTGAATATGAAGGTTATCTGCCTAAGAAGAGGGATGCCTTCGAGGAAGACTTTCTGGCTTATATTCACCGTGCACACAGGAAAAACCACGACAATCAACCATGCAGCCAGGCCGTACGCCTGATATCGAATCCAAACCAGGTCAAACTACCAATTCGGCGGTTTTAACCGTTCGACCTCTGGTGGAGTCCTAACACAGACGGATATCCAAAAGGAAAAAATTAAATTCCATCGTACATACAAAATCCACATACGAAACATTATATGTGGATATTACTGTGAATGTCATGTATATAAGCCCATATTTTAATATCGGATTTCCGGTTTGGGCACTAAAGCAAGTTTTGCAATGTACTCTTTCAAATAAAAGAGGAGAAAAAGTGGATTTGTTCTAACATTATTTTCCACGTACTGTCAATAACGAAATTTCTCTAACAGAGAGATTATATATACATTACAAGAATTCGTCAAATAAGGCGAAAAACATAGGATACATGACAATGATACGATTACATAACTTACCATTCAAGGCACTGAATGCTATCATAATGTTGTAACCGGTTACTATGCAGTCTGGACTAGAGTCTCCGCCGTTTCTGCTTGTTTTGTCATAATTGCAAAACACTTGACGAGGAATGAATTCTAGACTCCTGTTCCAACTTATTTCTCCATTTGACATCGTTATTTCGATTATGTTGCCACCAGTGTCGTCAGCAAAGCCGAAGATAACCATTGATGGGACATTAGCTTCTCGTATTATTTTCAAATCTGTGGTCAGTACTATTAAAGAAAACTGGAAAATCAAGAGAAAGAATAACGTGTATTCTACGAATTGATTACAGTACATGCAATTTACGAAACATTTTACTTCGTTGGATATAAATTTCAAATACCAAGATTAATTATTTTCCTAAATTACAGAATTTCACTCCTCTCACATGTTTCTATGATTAGCTGTTTTTTATTTTTTTTTAATTCGGAAATTTTTTGTTTGCGTAATTTGCGGCTTTCTATCTTTAAGTTCAGAAAATGAACTCTTCCTTATACCCATTTAAAATTTCTTTTATAGGCTCTTAGTCAGTCATAAGAAACTCCAGATTTAAATTACGTAGCCGTAGAAGATATCTTATACTGTTACTCGACATGTGGGTAGCTGCATACAGTAGAAGCAAAATGAACTGAAGAGGAAAAATATAACTCGTTTTAAGTACCCATTACGCCATACAGGTACAAGTGCAAATGGGAGGATCACCAGAACTTTATCATTGGTCATGCAGCTACGCATCGCACTAACTGCGCAGTACCGCACACTCTGGGAGTAGATCTGTGACTCTCCTTTACTTTTCATACCATCCTTCCTACCATCAGGACTTTCTGCTCACCAGTATTTTAAGTACCCCCACGCCGCAGAAACACTATACACTTACAAACATCTGTGTTTTCTCCGGTATTCGAACCTGGGCTTAATCGGACCCAGCATCGCTGGGCGGCATAATACGTAATACAGTAATATGAATATTAATATATATATACATATATATGTATATATAAGATTAAAAAGTGTGTAAAAGATAAATTATATTTTAAATTAGTAACAGCCTCTTAATACTTAAATTAATTTCCCTCTCTATTCTGGACTCTTAAAGTCATTTCTTCATGTCTTCATCAGCATCTCAGGTCCATTTCATCAATTTACTTGATACATTGTGTTTTGCATCTTGCATCATTATTCACCATTTGTCTGGCGCATAATAACCCTCGAGGTTAAAAATCAACCAACCAACCATTCCCTCTCTATTCTAAAGCTACTGCGTCATTCCGAGACTAATCCATGTCATAAGACTCTTACATAACACTGATAATGTAAATGGAACTAAACCTCAAACAGCCAATAATAATTTTACAGTAGTGTTAATTATCTAATCAAAATAAATCCGTTGAGAAACAAAACTAACTCAGTCTGAAACGAGACTTCATCTTGAACTTAACGCACTAGCTTTCTACCCTTTGGCCTAGCTGGACTGATACCTGCTGCTCTCTTCTTACTGCAAAGCTATCAAACATGCAAGTATTTTGAAATAGGCACAAGTAGCGTGCCAAGTTTTACGTGGCTGTAACTTGTTTACTGAAATAAAAATGAGGATTTAATCTCCCTCCAGCCGCCAATTTCCTCTTCATTATGGATCACCATTCCACGCAATCAAAATTCTTGCTCTTCACTGTGGATCGTTTCTACGCCATCAATATTTCTACCTATCTATGCAATCAATTTTTCTACAACATCATCGCTAAGTCTTTTTTATTACATATATATTCCTTTAATCTGTAAGTTAGTAAGAGCTAAAATCGCACTGTTACCTGTAAGGTGCTCAAGGCTGTTGCCAACGGCAGGCGCATGTTGCGCTGCTTGCCACGAGGAATTTCGCGGGCTTGGGCTGATGTTTCTGTCAGACAAGTGAACATAAGTAACAACACATAAATATTGCACATAACGGAGTATATTAACTAAACAGACTAGATTTACTAGATTATGGTAGAGCACATTATCCTTAAAGGAAGGGATGGAGAACTTCCCATGCAAAACTGGCTGGTATTCAGGTTAAGCATGGAACACAGCCGTGCAGCCAGCCCGTTCACCATGCCAAATTACCAGAGTCCTCGTTCTTATATTCATTCGGCCACTGGCAGTGAATATTGTCGCCTTGTACGCAGACGTTTATTTTAAGTGAAAGATAAGTTCAAAACGAAATCTATTTTCATTTTCTGGAGAAATATTTAATTTTAGTTATTCTTAAGCATATTTTTTAAATTGCCTCGTGATCAACTAATAGTTTCTCAGTCTTAAGAATAGCTTACGAATATTACTTAACACTATAACTGGATGTCATTGGTTAGGTAATATTAAAGCATTTTGATTATAGCGGGGCTATTTGTCTAAAGCAAGGTATGCCTTAGTAGAGGACGTTCTTGGGGAACTTGCATGATATTCACGTTATGTATAAGAAAATAACCAATGCAGCACAGAATTTCGCTCTCAGCACTGCAACTGCTTATTACATTTAAAAAAACTAACAGAATTAATTTTTTTCGTAATTGAGTGATACTTACAAGCGTTTGTCAAATTCAGTTCCCAGTCTTTCTGTGCAGAGAAGCATATCGATTCTCTGCATGGTAAAATCCAAGCCAAAACTACCACATATAGAACTCCAACGTTGAGAGACAGGAAAAAACAAATTTTTCTCAAAATGCTCATTTGGTTGGAATTCTCAGACTCCTTTTCACAGTTTGCACCATCCGGAAAATTTTCGTAGGAATTCGCAGTACCGTCTGGCAATTTATTCATCTTCAGATCTTTTGCAATGGTTCCGTTATCTGTAACCGTGTTCGTCTTTCGTGTCAGAGGAGTTTTTTCGTCCACAGCCGAACTTCTCCGAAAGAATTTCGCGACTCGCTTTAATTCCAAGCGATGCATGACTGAAAAAAAAGAGAAAAAAGGTCTGACGTTATTATTATTTCGATCACTAGATAATTTTTCTTTTTCCAAGTAAATTCATTACGAAGTTCTAGCGAAATATATTTAAAAATAGGGTAGAAAGTGATAGCTAAACTGAAAAATATTTTGAAAAGAAGTTTTTTGTTTTTTGTTTTTCAATATGATAAATTAATACTCTGAAGTGTGAATTCAAATGGAAATGACATATAAGCTTTACAGTTTTCTCAATAAAAGTGATGTCAAATCTAAGTATTAAAGAAAATGGGGCAAAAAATGAATGTTTTTAACGAAAACCTAAAACTTTTAAAATTTTCCTCGTAATGAAAAATGGTTAAGGAAATTATTTAAGAAATTTTCCTGCGAACATTCCTTAAAGAAATTTACTTAAAAAATCAGGTAAACATGACTAAATTATTTATGGAATGGGCTAAAATAGTGTTTCATTCCATAATCAATTGATCATTGAATGAAACACTATTTGATGATCAATTGATCATTGCAGCTCATTTAATTGAATTGAATCTCATTCACTGATTCTCAGTCAATTGATTCATCAAAAGAGATCATCAGTTTTTCTTGTAATTATTAAAATTCTTTAAATAACTGGTAGGTAATGAGTACATTTGGTAATTACTAAATCATTTTAATTACAGAAACATAAAAACTAACGCTTTAAAAGGATGCATAATGAGTATATCGTAGCTGTTAATTCAAAATTCTACAATATTTAAAATTAATATTTCATTGCAAGAATTTGTGTAATCGAGCATAATTTAATAATTCGAAAACAAAAATCGCTGCAATACAAGTCATTTGCTTGAAAATTATATTCTATTGTACTAGTTAGGTGGTAACGATTTAATGGATTTTTCTAAACCATTGTGACTTTTGAGATTTTTCTTTATTTAGGAAACCAATAAGTTGTATATTTATAAACATATACTGTATAGTCGCTTAGAATGTTTCTCGATGTCAAGAAACTGAAGAAATCTGTAATGACCTAGCTGGGATTCAAATTTCGGACCTTCCGAATACGTGTCGAGCATTCTTCCAGTTCCACGGAAGCTTGTGGAAAAAAGGGAGACAATATCTTATAATTTTACTTACCTTATATGTTACTATTAAAATGAATAGGGCTGAATAGCAAGATGAAACAACGTATAAATGTAGAAGACGTATAAACGGGAAACGTATAAACGGTGCTCCATTGTATTTTGTGATTTTGCTGTTGAATTGAATTTAATGTAGTGTAAGAGCGAAGGACATGATATTTAACAAATAAAGTTAACACACAAAATGTTAATAATAATCCCCCCCAAAAAAACAAAAGGTTTTGTAAGTCATCCAAGGAAAAAACTAAAACGTTAAAAATGCGTGCCAGTACTTAATATTGCATCGAGAATTCTTAAACATATGCCGCTTATAAAACTTTTATAATTTTGCTGTTGAATTGAATATGGCGTAAGGGCGAAGAAAATGATGCTTAATAACAAAGCTAAAAACGAAAAGAAATAGGTTAGCAGAAATGAGTGGTGGACTACGAACTCAGCGTGAGCGTAAATAGTCTTAACAAATCCTTTGAGACTACCGTTAGATCTGAACGTTGTCAGACTTTCTTTTTAGTTTGCTAACTCCCCCCCCTTCTTTAAAAAATATGTTACTGAATGGAAAATAATCGATCAGTTGATTACTTACAGTAATGGAAGAAGAAATATCTGTGGTGCCATGGGTTAGGGCTATTTGATTATGGCAAAGCACTTGAGGTCTAACATCCAAACAGAAGGGATGCCATTGAGGAGAACTTTCTAAGGAAACCTGCCTCGTATACACGTTACTCATAGGGAAATTTTGCGCCATGGATTGGCACGTTATTAAATACATAACTTCTTTAATGCATCTTTCAAACTAGGTGTAGCAAAAATACTTTCAAATTTCGCATCGATGCTGCGATTTTTAATAAAACTGTTAAACTACGGCTTCATTGTCATTTATGACGATTACATTTGTATTTATTTATCTTACTTATGCACTTCTCTTTGAATGAAAATAATAAATTAAATAATAGTTGCCGTAATAAAGCCACTGTACGGAGCCTAGAATAAGAAGTCCCTCTGATGTTCAAAATTCAAATCAATCTACGACATAATTCAATTGTAAAAAACATTCAAAGAAAAATTCGATGAAAACGTTTTCGTGCATAATTTATGATAATATATTCTTCCATTGTTACTAATAATGCCAAAGTGTTCAGTTTCATTTGCTCGCTCTTTAGTCGTCTCAAACATGTAATTACCCTCATTAATTGCTGAAATGTTTCGCTCTTCTAAAAAATATTAACCATATTTGCTTAGATTTAATTTAAATAATTGTTTTAAACAGAATAAACCAACGCAGTTTAAACTGTAGTCTTGTGGTTTGTTTCGGTTCGTTAGACTTCCTTTTTCGTGAACTACATTTGGCATTCTTCCATGAATTTTTAACCGAAATGAATTACTTAGAATTCCATTTGTGAAAACAGAGAGTAACGCTTTAACTCATTTCTATTATTTAAGCTTAGATGACTAAAAGCAAAAAGAACAAGCATTAAAAAAAGAATCCTGTAAAAATGACGACGAAGTTTTCAATTTTAATGTTGGCAAACGTAAAAAGATAAAAATATTTAGTTTTAAGATAATTCTTTTTATCGTAATGACCTTTTTATCTTGCAGCCAATTATTAACCCTTAGCGCTCCGTTGGCTTCGCTACGGAGCCGTCCCTCATTTGTTCGGTAACTCCGTAGGCTCCGCTGAGGAGCCCAATGTTTTTAGCATGATTAGGCTTGAGATGTTACGGAATCGTCGGTGTTGGCAATTGTTATCTGTAGTTAAAACGTGCACAATCTCGCTACAGTTACGATTGAAACATTATTTGACCCATTTTATGGTTAGCAACATGGAAAAAATAATTATTGTGCTGAGAATATAGAGTTGAGTGATAGTGAAGATGTGTTTGATTTTTCATTGTTAGAAGATATTGTGGAAGACAATGTTGATTACAATTCTGACACTTCAAGTAGTGATTCCGAAATTATACTACCAAAGAAACGACGAATGGTAGTTATTGAAAGTGAAAGCGAAGAGTCGCCGGAAGACTTAGATGAATGGCGAGATGACACGGAAGAATTAGATATTCCGGATAGAACACATTTTAGTGTATTGCCAAAGATCATTGGACCACAAATTCCTACAAATATTGTACAGCCGACACAATATTTCAAATTATTTTTCACAAACGAACTGGTAAATGAAATTATAAACAATTACGCAGAAAATGTTCTAAAGAATAAAGAAATATCTAGTAATTCTATTTGGAAAACGTGGCGTGCGGTGGAAGAGGATGAGTTTTGGCTTTTATTGGAGTTATTATCAATATGGGTACGATCCCCCTGGCGAATATGCAGGATTATTGGTCAATTAAGGAGAATAGTCACATCCCTTTCTTGGGTAAATCATTTACAAGAAAGAGATTCATGAAGATATTCTGCATGCTGCATTTAAAAAAACCGGATCCTGCGAAATGTGCCGGAGTTGCTGGTAGGCAGTGGTACAAAAACGTGCGGAGAGCTATGGGTTAAATATCATAAAAGTTGAATAATTCTGAAGAGATTTTTCATTTAATATTCAAATATACATACATATATTAACTTACTACAAAATGTCAGGAAAAACTACTAAATGCCAGAATTAATGCTATCTTGAAAACGGCAGTAGACGCTTAGAGCTCTTCCACTTAGGTAAGTAGGAAAGAGTCTTTAGAAACATTTTCTTTGTAGAATAAATTCACCTTTAATCCAATTTAGTCTTTGCTCGTGTGAAGAGGGCTATTTAAAGTTGTTACGTGAAGTTCTCTTTAATCCGCTAAAAGGATAATGGGTAACAATGTTATTGTTATGACTGTGTAGTCAACTAGGGATTTACTTAGTCGACGTTATCATTTGTGTATTTGACTAACAGAACATAGTGATTCCATAAACTACACATAAAAAAAGTCATTTACACATACTTCAAGTTTTAAGTTAACGAATACGAATATTTTCATTTACTAAAGCGTTCATATCAGGTAGCTAAGCGTTCGAAATATGGTGAATCTGACATTTCCATTTTCGGAAAATGAGAAAAGTTTATTTCGAATTTGCTTTGCGTTTCAATATTATAATAAACATTTAGCTAAACAAGTAGACAAATGGTTAAGGCCGCTAAACACTTACAAGTTGAATTGTATTAGATTATTTGTAATATAGAAAAGCATTAGAGGACTATCTGCCTAAGGGAAAGGATGCCTTCGTGGAGTCCTTTTTTCATATTATACATGAGGAAATCCATGAAACCTCCCAAGCGGATACTCTTTCATGCGGATTTATTTGAATCTGGGTTGAGCTATCAGTGTTTAGCGATCTTACAGCTGAGCCACTGTTACAGCCACTTACAGTAGCAATTCGACCCAAGTTAAAACTCAGGTTAATGAGCTGATTAAATAGTTGTTTTTATGTTTTCCCTATTTAATGTGTGTACGAGCAAATTTCCTTTGGTAAGTCCGCGTCGAATTCATCCCTACCTTTAGGCCCCAGAGCGGTTAAAGTCGCTGAAAACTGGTAGTTCGGTCCGAGGATCGAATTCCGCGAACGGGCTGGTTGCATGGGCATTTTTGTGTTTTACCACCCCATGAGGTAACGTGCATACGAGCTAGTTTCTCTTGCAAAGTCCTTCACGAAGGCATCTCCCTTAGGCAGATAGCCCTAGAGTGCTTTACTGTAATCAAATAAACCAAACCATCATCCTTACCTTTAGCATACAGCCCTTAAGTGCTCTGCCATTTATTAAATAAAACAAAATAATTTACTAAAAAATATAAGTCTAGTAACACATCCTCATTATCAGTATAAGTGCTGAGAACATAAAAGTTTTAGGAAAAGATCTCGTGATTTTTAATAAAGTGAATTATTCACTGATAACGCGGAAAAATAAATTAAACCCTTAACGCAAATTCATGTCTGATAATCAGATTTCTAATAGTCCAAAGAAAGAGGGTTCGGACAATGAAGAGACAACCCAAAGCAGAGCTTGTCAGAAGTCTTGTTTGTTGCTTAGGTACAGATACGTATGTTATTGCTGGTTGAATTATAGGATCTAACTCTCTTTGGTTACATAAACTCTACTAGATCCTACTAATGAACCTAGTGACTTCTCGCACAGGCGTAAAATAATACCAGCACGGAAGAAGTGTGAAAATAACACTTTATTATTTTCAACTAAGAAAAGAAATGCACGTACTTCGTGCTTTACAATAACACTGACAACTTGCGGCGTAACTTAAGCGTTACTGCACAATTCAATCATTCTTTAGGCTACGGCTAACTAGGTTGACTCGACAAACCTACTCGGCTTGTTAAATATTCAAATGGCCAAAAAAGCGTATCAGCAAGATCAGAAATGAAACTTGGGCTGGCTAGCGAAAACAAGCTGTGACTAAATTTCAATAGTCAGCCATTTAAATACTCTCTTCATTTAACTTTAAATTTACATCCTGGCGAGGAAATGTGAGGGGAAATTGAGGTGTTCAGATAAGATAACAAAAATTTGAATAATAGGTTAATTGAACTAAGGGCAACCCTACAGAATATTTAACTACACTCGTGATTAATTAATATTTAATTAACTAATTTAATAACTAATTAATATTTAATTACATTCGTGAAAACTAAAGGATAATCTAAGAAAATATACTCGTTAATTAAAGTTCTCATCCAATGCTCAGTTGTGTATTAATTCACGAACGTTATCTGCAACTACACGCAGAACTGTACCTTTGCGCGAAGTTTAGAACGCGAAATATGTAAATTAACCGATGGACAACGTATTGCCCAATAGATGAACGTTGGAATTCGAATGTTTAGTGTTATTTAAATTTAATGAGGTTTCTGAGAATGATCATTATTCATCAGTTATGAATCAAGAAATAATTTAAATAAACGGCAAAAATAGAAGTCAATTGGTTGACTCAACAGGAAGGACACATGGGTGCAGGTCGCGCAAGATTGCAGTATCCCTTAAAGTACCATATCAAGCACTTGGAATCGTTTAGTAATCAATAGACAGTCTTGCCAACGGCTTTCGAAGCTACAGCTGCATCCGAAGACAGTTATGTGTCATTGCTCACTCAAGAAATCGTGAAGCGACTCGGACAGATTTGGTTTCAAACGTTCAGGCTGGCACAGGAACTCAAATCAGCCATTCAACTGCTGTACGAAGGTTTCATGAGGTTAGACTTTATGCGAAAAAACCAATAGTTTTGCCTTACCATTCTAAAACAGATATTGCTAATTCTAAAGTGATGTAATATGTCTCCACTGAAGTTTATTAACCTCTATAAAAATTTGATGCGTTACCTTGTATACCAAATAGTAGTTATTCAGATAGTATTATGTATACTCGTTTGGGATACCTCTATTGCTTATGCTGAGAAAGCCATACTGAAAATTTTTTAATTTTCCTTTCTATAACTTTGTCCGTTTCGAACCAAAAAAAAAGAAAAAAGAATTTTAATTCCAAAATATAATGTATCAATCTGAAGAGTTATCTGCTTTGGAACAAATATCACTCATTGCTGGTATTCTAAAGTAAATTAGCTTATTATTTATACTACAAAGGAAAAAATATGAGAAGTAATAACAATAAATAATATTGTAAACAAATGACAGGTTAGGCTATTTTTATTTGAAACGTACGTCAGATTGGTTGTACGTTATACTTAACCCGAAAAACGTATTTTGGTACACATCTATTGTATACGTGCGTCATTTAAGCTATGTATTCCTAAATTAGATCTTATTCTGCCTGAATTAAAAAAGTAAATTAGTTTGGTTCATTATGGCAAAGCACACAAGGACTATCTGTCTAAGGTGGGGTATGCTTTCATGGAGGACAATCTACGGCAGACTGGCTCGTATCCACGTTGCAATTAAGGAAAAACACAAAAATGCACATGCAGCCAACCCGTTCGCCTGATTTCGAGCACATGGCGAACTAAGATTGTTCTAAGCCTTTACCGCTCTGCTACTGGTAAACCTAATTAGATAAGTAAATTATTGAAATTCATGAGCTTTTACAGATGACGGTGTGACTCCTTCGTGGGGAATTTTCTAAGGAAGACTTGGCTATGCTTGCATTTCAAATAAGGAAAGAAGTGTATTTTATCTCCCATTGTTTCCAGTGGAAATAGAGGTATTTTTTAATTCTCGCACCCTCGATTTCAGCAAGTGGGAAACCTGTCGTGAAGTACAACTGCTTTGATGTATTTTGCAATACACACATAACAATAGCCAATTAGAGCAAGCGAATGCTATAAACTTATTTCGTTGCACCTGGTATTACATGCTCCGAATTTCACCATTATTTCGTTGAGCTGTATTCGGTGGTTGTGAAAATGTATAATAATAATTTCTATTTTCCACGTAAAATTTCTTCGTACTTAGAAGATGCCTTATTTTTACTATTATTTATGAACAAAACTGTATCTATAACTACTAAAGATAGCCAAATCACAATGTCCCCAAGAACTGATGGTTTTGCGTTGGGAATGTCGATAATGAAATGTACCGAAATAGTATCTGTGAAGAAACTACTAGTTTTAATGAAAAAAACATGCCAATTAAAAATTTTAAATTATGTATTTTTTTGTTTTTTGAAAAATTACCTAATTTTAAAAACTATCAAAGTTCTGTTATCTTTAACCGCTCAGATATTGTGTATCACTTTTAGGGTTAATAGATTTTTCATTGATAATTATTTGCAGGAATAAAATTTCTAACAATTAATTTGATTGCAAGAACTAATTCAGCATCATCTAAACATTAGAATTGACAGTGACGCTAAAAAAATACGATGTAGCAAGATTTAAAATTCGCAGGCGATATCTTCAAAAATTCAATTATTAAATTTGGCATCAGAAAAATGCTGAATCTCAAGTGTGTGAATGAGAATACATTTTGTGAATTAACATTTATTTCAAGTGCAAAATGTTTTTTAGATGAGTCATTTTAAAATACATGTGTAATTTGTGCTATACTCCCTCATTAAGATATTTTTAGTTGAGATTTCTTAACTATTGGAAAAGAGGTAAAACACAAAAAGGAAAACAGACAATTATAATTTGTTTCAATTAAATGTTAAAAAAATTATTAGATCTTAATATCATGTAATAGCATCCTTGAAAATTATATCATAACCGACAAGAATGCGATTTTTATATGCTCTAATTAATCTGTGGAATTGTGAATACGTATTCCCTGCGACTTCTGAAAATTCACTTAACTGTAAATTGAGTCAATTCATATTCTACGAAATAACATTGCACACCCGTCACAGATTTGAATTTGTTAAAATCGATTTCGATATTAAATATTTCACATAATACAGTCTCATTCTAAACATGACATCATTAAAATCATTATATGCAGAGTAATGCTCAACACAGCTAGTAACAACGACGACTACAAACGAAGAATGCGAGCATCGGCGAGCTGTTTGCAAAGTTTTACGTCGCTATTTACTCACCTGGCTCTTAAACCTCCAGTGCTGGGTTTGTCACATCAGCTGTCTTATAAAGAGCTTTGATCTCAGCCAAACACCTTTAAGCTAATAGAGCTTTGATCTCAGCAAAACTCTTTATGCTAATAGTGTTGAAAGTGTACTCTCAGAGTGGAAATAACGAGGAGATTCGTTTGCCCGTGTTTTCTGAGTCAAAGCAGTTTCCTATGGGGAAAATATTTCATCAAAGACGTATATGACTTAATAATATTTACATTTCGTATGTGGGAAGAGATCCTGCTAGTCTGTACGAAAGAGTCATGCAGTTATTTCGATTATAACAGATGTGAAATTGTTACCTTTTTTTGTTTCAAACCTTAACAACCATTTCGCTTACAAATCTAAAATAATATCGGTTAACAATAAAAGGCATCAGATTTAAAGAGATATGATAGATGAGGATTAAAAAAATTAAAAAATAAAATAACTGATAATGCGTTGCAAAGGAGTAGTGATCTTGTAATGATCCAAGAGTTATTGTAATTGTTTAATGAAATTTTATGATTACTTGATAAAATTATTACGTACAAGTAAATTATAAATTACAACAGCTATACTATTAAAATCTTGTGCAAGTCCATCTGTCTGCTTGTTTGCTTGTGGCATTAAATCTTCCGGGACGGCAGGGAGTTGAGTTTCAAGAGAGGTACCCCAGGATTCCAAACATTCGTGGGAAGCCATTTCAACCGTGTTCGTACAACTTTAATCAGCCAAGATATTAATTAAAAACTCTGAAAACTTTAATTTTCGCCCTCATCTTTCCGAGTAGCAACAGTCTCGCATGCTGGAGATAAGAATCTACTTTACTTCGAAAAGTGTTGCCACTGATGGCTTTCAAATCGCAGAGTTTATTAATAAAAAACATAAGTTGTTCAAAATATGAAATAAAATGGCATTCCCAAGCATTAAATATATTACTAGTATAAAAGGTCATGTTCTGACGTTGAAGAGAGCATGCACTTTCATATTCATTTCATGTCGAAAATGTTTCGTTAATGTCAGCATTTTAACTAAATAACTGCTGTTGGCAACTTTTTTGTTTCAGATTAAGATAATTGACAGAGTATGATATTGCCCGTTAATTCTCTTATGGATATTGAGAAAAGTTATTATATTACATGAAATTTAAATAATGTCATACCTATTAACCTGAAGTGTGGAAAGTTTTTGTTTCTTGGTTCAGCAAAACATTTATTTACGAACTAATTTTTGCTTGGAAAGAATGAACGGATTTCGCAGAGGTACATAAAACTGATAAAATATTTTGGTCGCGGCTGGCAACTTTGTCTACAATACATTAATAGTACATTTTATTTCCAGTATATAAAACTTATAAATATTGCTTTGCACCTAGTCCGAACATCTGGCGCGCCTGCCCGCTAGTATGTAATTATTATAGTATTTTTATAGCAGTAACGGTTAGAGGTTTAAATCATCTTCAGCGTTTTCTGGAATTAAAAACATGAGAAATGTAATTCCCGTTACGGAATTTCCATTGGGAATCTGGTAACATTTTCTGCATAAAAGACGTGGAATCTTTTGTGCTGTTCAAGTCTCAAGTCAGGAAAAAGAATTAGCGTGAAACTTAAGAGATACCTTAAGTTTATGACGGAGTTTTATTTCAGATCGGTTGCCATCTGCGGATTCAGAACTATTTCGAAAAAAATGTCAGCATTAGCTCCTTTCTGCGTTACCTCTCTTGCTGAATCGTATTTAGAAATAATAATCACAACTGTATAAATAATAATAATCACTTACCTCCTAAGGAAAATACAAGATCTTTGAGTATCTTTTCTAGCTTTATTTCTGCATACAATTTCATTTTTATTGGTACTATTCCGTTAGAGCGGCGTCAATTAGAAATGAAGAAAAAATGAGAAGAAAATGCTACAACAACACGCCAAACATCGTGGCTCGAGATTTTCAGTTTTCGTTTGAAATATCATCACACGTTATTTTTTGCCTTATTTCGCCATTTTTAGTACGATGGACTACACAATTTGGAAATTACCTAATGACAAAGAAGCTGCCATAAATATTCCTTCAGGACAAAGGAATAATTCATAATATGGCTTTATTCTCAAAATCATCAGATGAAGTTATCTTTTGACTAAAACAAAGCTCCTATATGGTGTTGTTACGCACGTTCTTGCTGTGAAAAAGAAAGGATTAAGAACCAAAACATGCTTTGAAGGCTTGCGTCTTTTCCTCAGTGCCGCTCGTTTTATCTGTCTGTGGTGTCGGGAATTGACGTCGATTGAATTTTGCCAACTTCAGTTAGAAATCAGTCATAATATGACAGTAGATTAGAATAACTACTTGGGGGAGGGGTATGTGTAAATAGTTTGATGCTTGTTTCCAAAAAGAAATAAGATTGGTGGAGCCAACAAAATACTACAAATAGAAGAAAGTCTTTTCACAAAAACAACATTAGATGTATTCTTCCGGAACAATAGATATTCGGAAGTTTATGCCAGGAAAGCAAAGAATGTTTTCTGGTCGGTGTTCCCGATCGTTGTGCTACAACATAGATGACTGCCATGCAGGAAGACATCGCGGATGGCAGTATAATATTTTTAGACTACAAGAAAGAATATAAGAAATGCTGAACTTTTCACTGTGAATCGCAGTTATAATTTTGTTGACCTCGAAACCGGATGCCGTACCCAAACTGTAGAGCGATTGTGAGGCAGTGCTAAATGGAAAAATGAATTTCAGAGGGACACTACTCGCCACCATTTAGTCATATTTGATAGAATTTACGTGTTGTCGTTTACATTCAAAAAATGAAATTTTTCCTG
Source organism: Stegodyphus dumicola (assembly GCF_044657685.1). NCBI lineage: Eukaryota > Metazoa > Arthropoda > Arachnida > Araneae > Eresidae > Stegodyphus > Stegodyphus dumicola. The sequence continues at coordinate 48,251,915 of NC_140776.1, forward strand.
TAATACTGAATACCTGTAATTTTAGGCCACATGTTTAGAATAAATTTCGTTTTGTTTTGTTAATATTGATCTATGTGTTGAATACTCTAGATTAAAAATTTTGCTTTCTTTCAGAATTATGAAATTTTTTAAAAGTTTACTTTTTACAGTAATTTTTTTAGTCTTTTGAACTCTTATTAAACAATGCTAGTTAAAATAAATTTGCCCACGGGTCATTGAGTGGAAAAGGCAACTAACAAGACAGTAGAGAAAGCAGCTAGTTCGATCAGGGCTCATTTCCCCGTGAATGGGTTGTTTTGTAGTATTTTTCTGATATTCTGTATGCGATATTAAAAGATACGAACCTGTTTGCATTTGGAAGTCTTTCACAAAAGCATCTGCTCCTTTTACCGTCTCACATATTTACCTCTACAACTAGTCTTAAACTAATTTATAAAATAATGCAAAATGAGAACATGAAGAGTACAATATAATAATCTAAATGGTTTGTTTGTTTGCTTAGTTTTATGTTTGAAACAATAAAAGATTATCTGCCTAAGGGAAGGGATGCCTTCATGGAAGAAGTTTTAATGCAAATTATCAGATAATCACACTACATATGAGAAAACCATTAAAACACTCACTCCGTTCGCCGGAATTCGAATTTAAGTCAAAACCAGGTTCAGCTATCTTATCCATTCAGTCATCTGTGGACCCTAAACGACTCTAATTTTGGTTTAATATAAGACACATAAATGTCGTCATGTAAATTGTGAATACAAGTTTTACCTGTTGTTGTGAATAACTGTTGCTCTTACAAGTCAAAAAAGAGATACATCTCTTATCGAAAACCAAAATTTGTTTCTGGTAAACATGCGTTAAGGTATTGCGAGTTCCTTTCCAGTCCATCTGAATTCAATGAACGTTGCAACAAAGCAAATTAGTTGATATTTTTTTTTCGATATCCCAAAGCACACAGGTAATACTCATACTATAACATACTGCACTATAAAAATTAAAAAACTTGTGCGCAATTAAAATATTTCTTATTCTTGTGCGCACACTTTTGGTTTCTTTCTTGCATTCATGACTTTTTTTCCTCTCCAAAGACTAAAAGAGACTCCAGAGACTCTCTCAACTTCATTACTGCTTTTTAATATTCAGACATGCGAAATTTTTTCTAAACATTTAGAGTTTCCTTTATGGGAGAGCACGCGTTGAAAATTTTACTTTAGAAAGACTGTGTGGGTCTACATTTTCTATTGGCTACACTGTGAAATATGTTATTCGTATATTTTATAACAATGTTCTTGCTTTAAAAATATTGTAAACAAAAAGGCTTTGAAGTGTTTAATTCCATTTCGCTGATTGTATATTACGAAAGCTAACATAAGAGGTAGATTGTTCATAGGCTGCAATAGCATAACTCGAAAAATACGAATTTTGAATTCTGTTTCCAACATTGTAAGATGGCCTTTTTTGCGCAGCAGCACTGGGAAAAAATTTCCGCATGTACATGTTGAACTAAATTCTCAAGAAACTAATACAACCCAATTTCTCACTGATCGTGGTCGTGGACGTTTTCAAACATACTTGTGCAGGTTTGGATTTAAAATCACAGAAACGTCCGATTGTGGTGAAGAAGGAAATCCTAACCAGTACTTTTTTGAGAGCTCTAAAACAAAAGCGGGGCACTTAGAAAAGCCAGCGTGCTGTGCTTGGTAGATATGGGCATCGAATACGATCCGCAACAGAAAAGTGCTACTAAGATTCAACGCATTGCTCGATACAGCTCAGAGCAGAACTCAGACGCCCATGCAGCCAGTCCGTTCAAGAGATTCGAACCTTGGACCGAACTACCAGTATTCAGCGACTTTACAGCTCGGCCGCTGGTGGGTTCATATGCAAATGGACACAGTTCAGGTGTATAGGACAATAGTGTTATTTATATACATATATATGCATACTATTAAATATATTGTGTTAATGCAGTAATTTTATTTTTCTTCATTTGAAATTCTCTTAAATTTTCAGGCATTGTATTAGTATACCTCTCCATTTTCAAAATTTAAAGATACAGATATGATTTGAACCAAAGATTCACTCCTTACTTGGAGTTTGGCAGTTAGTAGATATATTCGTGGAGATAGCTAAAAATCCTGATTGTTTCATAACAGTGGGCAAATTTGGTTTGGTTTATTTGACTGTGGTAAAGCACGCTAGAGCTATCGGCCTTCGTGGAGAACTTTATAAGGGAAACTGGCTCGTATCCACTTTACACATCAGGAAAACCAGGAAAATGTCCATGCAGTTCTCCCGTTCTCCTTGAATCGAACCCAGGTGGAAGTATCAGTGTTCAGCGAATTAAGCGCTCGGCTGCTGTTGGGTCGCCCGTACTCATGAGCCGACTCCATTGCGCACTACTAATAATATTAATAATAATAATACTTCAAGTAATAACAGTAAATTTTTAATAACAGTAACGTATCATGTAACGAAAATTATATAATTTGCACATTTCAATGCCGAATTTCATTTCCTGGTGTTTTAAGAGAAAACATCAGAGAATTGAACAAATTCGGGATTACGCACATTAAACATTATATTATATGATTGAGATTTTTCATTTTTTTTCAGACAGACACAGTGTTTTCCATTTTTCGCCAAATTAATTTTAAATGTCGCCAAATTTTGCCAAAGCGTCTGCAGTTGTCGCTTTACCAGGAAAATACGCAAAAGGAGAAAATCTGCTTATTTGTAGATTTACTGATTGATTGGGGGGATTAAAACTTAAAATATGCACTTAATACTACTTAATAACAGCAGTACTAATTAAAATTAATATATGCAACGTATGTAATTTTTTTTTCAATTACAAGTTATTTTTTCCCTTCTATAAAAGGATTTTCGATCTGCGCCAAGGTAATAAGTAACGCTTTGCACAATACCTGTACTTCATGCATAAGTAGGCTGAAACACTTTCCGAAGTTAATTTTTAGTAGATTTTTAGATGATTCCTCAACCAACATCCTAGGTTGTAGCCTGTATTTGGCAGTAGTGAAATTATTTATGCTTGCGTTCCTGGTTATATAGCTTAATATAATCTTCGAGTTTATGAAAAGAAAAAAAAATAGGAAAAGCGCGTTTCATATTTTCACAACGGCCAAACTTACATACATAGTATAAGAAAATGGAATCGGAAACAAAGGTATTAACATTAGAAAATACTTACAGATGGTGACGTGAATATATGTTCATTAAAGTGAAGCGTACCCATTCCGAAACCACTTTAATTTTTCACATAAACCCATTCAAAATTCCTTAAGAAGCTAAAGACAGAAATAAGTACGGACAAAATTGAATATAAAAGCCAGTGTTATGATTCATGAATTCTTATACTTGTTTCAAAACAATGAATGTTTTTCTTCTTCTGAGTTTTTATCGCTTAGCTGTTAAAAAACAATTACGTCACGGTACGTTAGATGAGCAGTATATTAGGTAATGTACACGTATTTCTTTGTTAGACGAAGCGTCTAGCATTTTTAAATAACAACTCAGTTTCTTTCGAGTTGTATCTACAGTAACCATATTAAAATATTTCGCTTCAAATCTCTCAATATTTAAAATATATGTGAGATGAAAACGTCTCTTAAGTCTCTCCCTTTCTCTCGTGCTCTCTCTCTCTCTCTCTCTATATATATATACTATATATACATGTGTGTGCGTATATTTATAACGAAAGCTTACATTTTCCATTTATCTCAAACCAAATTTCCGTTTCATGGGTTTTAATGGCAAATTTACATTTTAGTTAACTCAAACTGGATTACTCAGAGCTTCGCTGTACATGCAAATGCTTACTGCTAAGCTACTACTGCGGGGAAATTCAAATTTTTAGTCCAAAGGAGCTTTGGTCCTGAAGGACTATTGTTTTCGTTTTGCGATTTTGCGTTGAATCACTATAAATGTCCGTTTCACTTTTCAAACTGTTGCCAGAAAATGTGAGAGTCCTGCATTATATTTGAAGAAATTAAATAATGAAAAATCTACATAAATGTATGCATATTTCTCGCATTGTGATAAAACAACGGTACATAGAGCCATCGAATTCTGAATGATGTAATCCTACTGCAAATATGGGCATGTGGAAGCCCAAATTTGAAATTTGGAATTTTTTTTAATCGATTTCATATTTTGTAAAACTTTAACGAATTTTTGAATAACAAACTCAACAATTTGAAAGCGAGCGATGACAAAAATCTACGGGGGGGGGGGGACCTTTTTATCTCCATGGCGCGGAACTGCGTATCAGATATTCTAAAGATAGGTTCATTTTAAAATTATTTTGCGACATTGCTATTGAACTGAAATTTATGGTTCAAGTGCAAAGAACATGATATTTAATAAATAAAGGTAAAACACAAAACGTTTAAAAACGCCCCTTTCTACGTAGTTTAAAATCTGAAATCTTTCAGTTTTTTTTTTTTTTTTTTTTTTTTTGTCTTTGTCTTATAATTTCATAATAAATGTCCACGTTTATATATATCCTATAGATTTAAACTACTTCTGGAAATTACTACATTTAGATGCATGGTTTAAGGTAATATTTTAAGCAAAATTTAATATTTTTGTACGTAATGTAGGCTGAACAAAGAAAATCATATTATCAGAAAACACTGCATGACAAGAATGCAAAATGAAATGAAAAGTATTAACTCTGAAATAATATCTCATCATAATAACGTATTTCAAACTTGCAAAAGTAGAAATAGCTTAAAAATGAAAAAAATAAATACGTTTTCTTGTCAAATGAAATTAATCTAATGATGGCATACTTAAGAAACAAAAAATATATTCTTAGTTTAAAGTTTTCAAAACAATACAAGATTCACTTAATCCTGGATTTAATATGCAGCAAAATATTTAAAATATATCATTAAAATATACCTTTAGACATGTTGAAACATAACTATATCATTATCCTTTCTTAGTCAAACAGATTAGCCATGAATAACTAAATACGAATAATAATAAGACAAATACTCAACCCTAAGATTAATATGGAGCTATGGGTCACGTGATTTTTAATTTGTTATGGATGGATGTAAAACATGAAGGGATTTTATATGTTTCATGACGGAAGTTTTTCAAAGGGAAACCGGATCGAATTCACGTTACACATCGAGAAAAACGACGCGTATTACTCGACCACATGAAATGAATGGTTTCGCGAAAAACCGAAAATAGTACGAGCTAACAGCATTCAGCTGTTTTATCCACTCGGCCATTATGATCAGAGATATTCAATATTATTCGAGGAAAGTGCATAAATGTCTTTATGTCTTTTAAAAGTAGTACCGTCTTCGAGTTCTTTTGAAAAACAAAGTACAAGAAAAATATTTCTGTAGAACATTTTCATGAAGTGGCCAAAAAAATGCATTGTATATAATAGTTCTTTAAGAAAATGTTTACAAAACCGAAGTAGTTATCGAGTGCAAGTATTCTCTTCGTCTAGGTTGTTATAAATTTCAGTAAAATTTAAGTGAAACATTGGTATCATGAATCACTTTTCTTTAATCGATTGATAAAAGAAAAATGTTTCATGAGCGGTAAAATCAATGAAATGATCTTTAACACCAATCTCATCCTTCATATCATGTATTTTACATTCCTATTACCGGAAATTCAGTCGTTATCAATAAGAAAGCAAGTTTTTTCCCAGGCCTGTAGATTACAAACAAAAGTTTAACTGTGTGTCCTTCCGCTTATGGCATAAAAATCCATAATTTTGTCTGATTACCTCGGTTTGATAAATACTCAGTGTTTTTCAAAATTTTATTCAGTATGTTTGAATTTTAAAGCTTCATGTTACGATCAAATTCTGTAATTAAAACTCAGCAGAGGTTAATACCAAATTTAATTTCATTTTTTAAATAATAGGTTTTGTTAGTGAGTTCGTGAGTATATCCGTTTTGTTCTTGAGTATATTTATATTTGAGCAGTTTTAGTCATAGCTGAAAATTAATAAGTTTAAAAGAGAGCCACATCAAAACTGGACAGAATTCTCACCTAACCTAAGTAATTGGGCACATATGTAAAAGATACAGTTTATTGAAAGGTTGTCGCTAATGAGATGTAACTCTTACATTTTAATTAAATGAAAATCTAGCTTTTGACATTAATTTAATAACTCGGCAAATTCTACCGATAATTTTAATAACTTAACAAAGTTGATAATTCAGCATTGCATTGATGCCAAACAAATGTTCAGTTTTCCATATTATTGGATACAGTATATTACAGTAATCATTTTCAACTATGAGTATTATTCCAGACCAGTAAATTTCCTTTATCTACAAATTCAGTTATATAATCGGTAACTCTGCATCCGCTAATTTAGTATCCGCGGTTCACAGAGGTAGAGATAGGAAAACTTGCTGTTAAATTTAAGTTTCGAAGCGCAAGCGAAGTGGCAATAATCCCGTAACATATCGAAAATGCAACAGTTCCTACTCACACCATATTCTCTTTCCATATATCTGCATGATCGTTTGGGGCTGATGTAACTAAATAACGAAGAATGGAAATGTTTATTTCGGAATACTAAGTGTACTTTCAGATTACACGGAACTATTCTTACTGTGAGCTTTCACCCCATTTTGATGGTCACGAATATGTTGATAAGCGATATCGGTTAACAGTAATCAAAGTATTTGACTTAGCTTAATTTCCATATACACACAATTTCTTCTTCTTACATTTTCGTATTTTCTTTAGTAATGCTTTATCGTAAATTTTTAGTTCTTTAAAGTTCTGTTTGTCTCAACAAGAGTTCAAAATATTAAATTCGCTTTGAAACTACTAGTATGTAATTAGTGCTAGGAAAAAGAATAATTTTTATTTCTATCATTGTCTGGAACAGTGTTTTATGTTTGCTGTACAGCAGTGATCTCAAACTGGTGGTTCAAAGGCAATTTTACACACGGTTTACAAATACATTTCAATTATTTATATATGATGCTTATAATGTTAAAAACCACAGATATGGACTGAGTTATGTGCGCGACTGCTCTTGCAGACGAAGATACAGATTCAATCAGCCTTTAACAGCATTCGTCAAAGGAGAAATACCATCAGTTATGAAATGTAATAAACGTTTTGTTCGTGAGTATATTTATATTTGAGCAGTTTTAGTCATAGGTGAAAATTAATAAGCTTAAAAGAGAGCTCGATTGACCAATAGGCATTGGCAATCCGTGAAGGTATTTTTTCCCCCAAGGCTAAATATTGGTCACAATCGTAACGGTATCAAGCGTCAAACTGTAGGAGAAAAATAAAGTTTATAATTATGTACATACATACATCTGCATTTTTTTTCCATGTGTCGAAGGAAAAATTAATAAAAAAAAGAATGAAACGTCAACTGAAACGTCGTTCTTAAGATCCTATTTGGAAAGTTTTCACAATTTGTTTATCTTTATAGTGATTAATTCAATGTATTAGAACTCTTTGCAATAAATATCAGTATGAAAACTTAATATCTAACTGTCAGTATTTTTGAAGTACAAAACGTAAACACTTCAGATTTCTTGTAGGTACCAAGCTTCAGATTTCAGATTGAAAACTTATATAAATTTCAATTTTTACTTTGAGTTATTGTTATTATTTATATATGCTTTGATAAATATTTAGTAAGGGACTATGCATCTAAAACAAAATTGAACTGAAAGAAATAGTCTTCTAATTTTGGATAAAAGAATTAAGTTTGAGAAATAAAAATTTAGCATAGAGAAAAACACTGTATAAAATGACACTGAGCATTACTGAAATACATTTTCAATTAAACCGCATCAAAGAAAAATACAATTTTAAAAACCAAATTTCCAATACGCAGCACACTACACATACGCTTCCCACGTGTAACACCGGCTTATAAAGAAGTGACATATATATATATATATATATATATATAGAATATAACTTCATCACAGTATAATTATTGCACAGTAAACAGCTGTACGGAACTGTTTTTTTTTTTTTTTTTTTTTTTTTTTTTTTCATTACTCATTCGCCATACTACCAGTTACCATATTCCAAACATCAGCCCATTACTTTATTTAGTAGTAAACCGTGCATTGTTATGTGCAAAATACTTCATTATTGCATTGTCCAACACTGCTAATGTCTTACTTGCATAAATTATTTAACTTAATCATATGTGTCACACGACTACCCCGTTTTGTATAACGTTCTCTATAATATGCGGTTTCACATATCTATGGCAGGCTAGTGCTAGTACATATTTATACACAATCTGTGACATATTTCTAGACCAAATATATTAACAGACATAGACAAACGAATTTCCCTCGGAACACAGAATGATGGATTATCATTCAATAAGTTATCAATTATCTGCAGATCAATTATCCAATCGACATTATTTAATTGCTTGATTACTTTTTCAACGTTTCTAATTCACTTTTTTTACCATTTAATTTTATTGAAGCACCTCTTATTCAATCTAGATTGTAACACGAACATTTTGATAGGGTTTCTTTACTTATTGAGGTAAACCAATCAAAGAAGAACACCCCGTAAGAGCCAGTTTCAAAATTTTCTACAAGGAATTGGCCTATATTCATATTACACTAAAGTTCAAATTCAAATCGTCTGTGCAAAAATTCTGTTTAATTCCCTGTAATAAAATCTAGAAACTCTTACGAGCATTTAGAGGTCCTACCTGCAAAAATGCAAGTTGTCAAAAATAGTTCGAAATTATGACTATGCTTCAAATGATTAGATGCAATACAAACACTTAATTTTAACCTTCACTCGCTTCCAATACATGATTGTTAATTCTGCATATGGTTTTCCTAAAATAAGCTTACGTTTTTAATAATAAGAACAGAATTCTGATCATTAAATTATATAAAACTACAGCAGCAAATTAGTCTTAGAATTTTTTGTACATTCTAAATTTGTCACAAATCCCCGGATTGAAATGAAACATTAACTCACGACATTAATCTTTCAAAGGTGCAGAAACTGTATAAAACTTAATTGAGAGTAATATTAAATTTTTCAAAATTCAAAATAGAGACCAGATTTCATAAATTTTTATTTCATTGGAAAAGAATAGTTTATTTTGTTTTTATAGCTTCAGAAAACATAAAAAAAAACTTAGATTCAAAAACTAAAAAAATTGCACTTGCTTTCGAATTCGTATCTAAGCAACCATCATTTAATCTTCAAAATCAATTTATAATTCTTTAATCATAATTCAATCAATAATTCTTCAAAATCAACCACAAGCTGACAAGCACTGGTGTAATAATTTCAAATGATTTTGCTAACCTGAATATTTATTTTAATAGCAATTTATGAATAAAATAAAATCATTACATACCTCGCAAAAAATCGGCATCTTTAAACTTATGCTGAAATTCCAAAAATGCTTAAGAAATCCGTAGTTGAAGCTTGAATTAATTAAACGAGTCTTTGCTACGTTAACTTTTGCACAGATCTAATTCAAGAGACCAAGTATGAATTTTTGAAAAACTACTAGATTAGCATTGTTTGCTTAGTTACAGCTGGTATTCCCCGAAATCGAACGGGAAGATAACAAAATGTGTCAACAGAGAAAGAATCTTCAACGCAAAGTTGGGAGTGAGTTAAGACTGAAAAACACACGGATAACAGTTAAAACAATGTTGCGCAACAACATCCTATGTTAATCTAGAGGTAGGCTTTGTTCCAGTCGTGTTAAATCACTAACATCAATCTCACGAAAGAATAACTAGGCAGTGCATGGAGAAACAGCGGTTGTTATTAAAGCGTTATTTACAGTAAGTACTTCCCGAATAAAGTTCTTACGGGCACTAAATATGTTAGATTCAATAAAATTTAAGCAGCTATTCATGCCGTAAGTGGAAACTTGTAGATTTTTTTAACTGTCTAAATCTATGACTCGTACGCTGATAATTTCGCACAGGCTGCCAATGTTACTCGAAAATATGAGGTTATACTCTTATTCAAATTAATTAAAATAATTCATTTTATAAAAACTCTAAAAATACATTAAAATTTGTTAAACGGTTTATGTAATTCTATTTGAAAGTAATTGAATCGATATAAAGTTAACGCTTGAAAGATACGGAATTTGGGCACTCGGTACCCTATACATTTGCGTATTTGACTTTTTCAGTAAACACTCCGAAAGAATATTTCGAAAATTTCAATCTAACAGCACAGTCTAGAACAGCGGTCGCCAATCGGTGGTAAGTGGAAACATTTTGATGGTCCGTAGGAAAACTGGGACATTATTTATATGTTTATGAAGATTCAGTTTAAAATATGACGAGTAACAAAACCTATTATGGAATATGGATTATACTTTTTTTTTTTTTAATTTTAGCTACTACGTTTAGCGAAATTCCTTCTGAATTTAGCGACGTTTTAACTACTTTTGCAGGTGCAGCTAATCACATTTGAAAGTGAGAGTTGGCATCCATGGATATGCTGCTGTTATCAAGAATAGCGCGAACTGAAATTCTCTTTCCTTTGCGTTAATAACACAATTTTTCTCCGTGTTAATAGGCAACTTGATAGATTTGAGAACCATCTGCATTCTTAATATATTAATAATTACATCACTGGAAGTTTCCGTTTTCGTTTTGTCTAACTGTTTATCGATAGCGCCATTGCTGAGTAAGCAATGATTATTATAATTAAGACACAATAACACAATAATTCTGAATTAGTAATGATTATTATGTTTACAATAATTTAATATTGGCGGCATAACACTTTCAGTTTATTGATAATGCTTTGCCTTTGCCAGTTTGTTCTTGCTCTTCGTGAAGTTCCTTTTCAGTGTTAAGGAAATGTGAAGCATTCTGTACAAGAAAGTACGATTTTGTACTTTTCATATAATTTTTCAATGTGAACGAAATATGTGTATCAGTCAGGTGTTAATAGTGTGTTAATTGTTACTCATAATCTGTTGATCACCAAACGTTTCGAAAATTGTATTAACAAATGAAAATTAGAATTACATGCATTGGAAAGTTGAATATTGTTTTTGAGTATTAATATGTTGTTTAAGGTCTGATTTAAGGGTTTTTCTTTTTAATTCATATTACTGGTCTGCCAAATATAAAATTATTTATGTAGTGGTCCATGAGGTTCTAATGGTTGACGACCGCTGGTCTAGAAATACAACATACGATTATCCCCCCCCCAAAAAAAGTGTGTCTTAAATGCGTCAAATATAGATAGCTACTACCTATTTTATTATTTACAACTTTAAAACAAATGCATAACTATTATAAAAATCCTTCATTATTATGTATCGATATATATTTTGTACGATATATTATACCAATCTACAAAATAAGCTACGTACACTACAGTTCTATAAATGTTATTTTGTCTTTGTGAGGATTTTTTCGAAAAACATTTACTTTTTTTTTATTTTACTTTACTTTTAAAAGCATCTTATCAACTGCTTCATATAAATATTGCAGTTCTATACTTCTTTTTTACCCTTACATCCAGTTTTCAAACTATGTTTCTATTATTTACACTTTATTAAAAAAACAAGTTATAATTCATGAGAGGGATATATGGTAAATATTCTATAGAATTTATCATCAAACAAGTGTTAAATTCACCTAAAATCAAGTACTAATCAGTCTAAGTGAAGAAAGTATTAACTATATAAACGCGTTTTACTCAAAACATCCATTTTGGAATTTCGTGATTTTGGTGTACAGGATTTCTTTGGATTTATCAAATTATATAAAGCATACCTGGGCTATCTAAGGGAAGAATACTTTCGAGGAAAACTATCGAAGAGTCGATTTCAGCACAGTCCAGTTACCAGTGTTCAGCGATTCTATCCGTTCTACCGCTGATGGGTCTATCTGCCATGCAGGATAAGATGCAGTATGTAAAAGTTTGAACTATTTAGTTATTTATACTATCAGCAAGTTCTTTCTGCGAACATGTCGGTAAACTATTAGTTCTGTTTGTTATTGTTATTAGGTAAGTATTATAGCCATGTTCTGTGATTGTTAAAATTTCTAACAATGTAATAAGATTCCAGCAATGCAGATTTCCAACAATGTAATAAGTTGACATCCGTTATTATTCAAGAGTAATGGCGGTTCTGTAAACAGCGCAAAGATATATTGATTCAAAATATATATTAATACATATTACAACAAGTACGAATACCACAGAAGTACAATACTTTCAATACTGTCACAGCTTTTCAAATTATCTCTAAGGCAAGATTTTATATCTAAATAATGATAGGAAAGCTTCTTCTAAAATTCAAGGGTAAAGAAACGTAAAAATTTGTTGACTGAAAAATGCAATCTTGAATGAAATATGGACCAAATAAATCTTCATAGCCACCACAATCTACCACAAAAATCAATTGCCTGAGGATAACGACCTTTTGGCATGAGGTATATATTCCTCAGCTTAAAAGTGGGCAAACTACTTTTATAGGTAATCATAAGATTATATGATTTTTTTTTCAAAGCTCAATCCTAGCACAACACTGTTTTTTCCGCTATCTCCTTCAATTTAATGCATGCATAATTTCTACTAAAAAGTATAATTGATTTTAATGCCTGAAATTAACTCTTTTATATTAAGGTTGCCGAAGTGTATTTAGAAAATAGGATTGCATTCATATGAAAATTCATAAATTTACAGTACAATTCATGTAAATGAACATTATAATAGAGAATCAAGTGCAAATACACTTTTTTTTACACATAACAAAAGTTTTTTGTGTATAATCAAACCAATAGAAAAAAAGACCTTAGATGATGTCTTTTCTCTCTGTCTCTTTATCTTTTTATTTTATCTCTCTATTTTACCTTCCTATAGACAGTTTTGTACGGCGCAAATGTTTTTCTACATATGTTCGTGATGTTTTTTTACTTAAAAACAATCGTTCTTGAATGTTACAGTGTCAAATTTTTACTCAGGCGATACGCCACTGAAACGGAGGTGCAGTATTCTGATTTTGAGAAGAAAGTTTAATATTGTTCACGGACTAATAATAGGTTGGAATTTTAAACTAAAGTATTCTATTTTAGCCTTTCTTATTTGATAATCTGCGTTAAAATGAATCAGAATGAATGAAAAAATTGAATTGCAGCACTTGCATTGTAATAGCATACATTCTGTGTTACGATGAAAATACGACTAGACTTAGCAGATTTTACGGTCATCAAGATCTTATGCGAATAACTGGAGTTCTACTTTTAAAAAAAATCTTAATCAATTTATGAATCAACGGGCTAAAGTGTAAAGAGAGTCTGGCCGTTAAGTGCGAAGAACGTGATTTTTAATAAATAAAGGTAACAGACAAAATGTTAACAAAACGCCCCTTTGAAAGTAATTTAAAATCCATTTCTTTTTGTATTATTATTATTATACTTATTACATGCATATATGTTTAAAAATTAAGGAATCTTTCTTCATAATATTCATTTATCACGGTAATAATTTGACTTTATAATATTTTTTGCAGCATTATTTTGAATATATCTCAGAAATATTCCTAAAATTTTCATTTTATATATTAATTACGATGATGACTATCTTTCTACACTCCAAAGAACAAGCCTTTTTTAAAAAATTGAAACAGGATGCATCATAACAAAAGCGGTTACATTATCAGCACAGCCCCCCCCCCCATAAAAAGGGTCTTTGCATCACTTAATCATACTTGTATTTGATTAAATAAGTGTAACCGTTTTCGTACTAAACATATTTGAATTTTATATTTTATGCCAATTTCAGATACATGAACATTTGCATTTACTGAAACATTACCTTTATTTTAAATATCAAAACTTTAAAACGAAAAAAAGTATTTACGGTTTCGTATACACCCTAATTCATTTTCTGCAACAGTTTCTGTCTGCTGAGCAACAAACAGAGATTTAACAAGTCCTTAAAACTTCTTCTTACCAAGCTATGCTGTTAATGACGTTCACACAATGGCGCCTCGAGGATTTATTCGTCTTGCTTCGCATTAAATTTAAGGATCATTCGAAAAACTGATTCCGTAAGCTCGATGAAGACAATTAATATTATGCTCTACGACTTGCGGTAAACGAAACCGCGAACTAAAGCATATAATGAGATTAATTAGGTCGGCCCAGGTTCTGAAACGTCGCCTTCTTCTGGGTGGCTAGAGCTTCGCACAGAAACGCCATTTTAAAACAGTAGGAAGTAATCTTGTAATGGCATCTATTGTATTCTTGGGTTGATGCATTGTCATGCGTGTGCAGGAGCAATGAGATTTATTTAATTTACGTTGATGTCCTTTAAATAAACGAAATAAAAACAGCAGTGTTTAACAAAGGCAAATCTAATTTCAATTAGAAGGACAATTTCCGTGTGCTTCAAACGAAAAAGCAAAGGAAAAATAGTTTTATTCTAGTTCGGAGTTTTAATTATTTATTACTTCTTTTCAAGCTTTAAAGTTCGAAAGAAATGGCGTTCTCTTTAAATAAATTAATAAGGTATTTTAAGAGATTATGTGCAGTTTAAAAACAATTTATTTTCCTTTTGAGAGGCTCTGCATTTCCTATTTATGAATTTAATTTTATAAATTTGATGCTTTAAATATCATTAAGCAAATACTTTATTATTATTTTTTTACATTTAATTTTTTATACCAGGCACGATGCACACGATGTAATGAGGCATACGTTCACCTTATGGGTTAATTCCATTTTGTTGCAATTTCGACCTTTATAAAAATCTCTAACAAAATACTTGGGTACTTAAGTACTATCTAGTCGACTGTAAAACTGTCGCCAAACAGTGCGAGTTAGGTGCCTGTTATAGATAAACGCTATGTCACAACACACTCATAACATCTGCGCATTCGGTTGATGTAAACCCGACTGATTCTCGATTAACGCCTTTTGTCTTTATGAACCAGGATATAAATTAACTGTAACTGCAGTATTTTTTCTTGCATTTTTGGGAAAAGAATTCAGTTCAAGGACTGTAGAATCACATTTGTGACTGCACTCCGATTACAGCTGGTCGAACAAATTAGCATGCCCACCAACGACCTAGCGGTAAAATGGCTGAACACTGGTAGTTCGGTCCGAGGTTCGAATTTCTCGAATTGGGTTGGCTGCATGGGCGTTTCCGTGGTTCTCCCTATAGGTAACGTATGCAAGAGCCAGTTTCCCTTAGAAAGTCGAAAGTCCTCCACGAAGGCACCTCTTCCCTTACGAAATAGTTCTAGAGTGCTTTGACTAAATAAACCAAACCAAGCAAATTAACATTTGCTGAACAGGAGGGAAAAGAAAGTCTGGATATAAGCGACAAAACAGGAATAGATTGGAACAATCAACTGCAGGAATTTTGTATAGTTAACGTTCTAAAAAGAGCTTTCAGTAAAATTAGAAGACCAATTTTTTTTTTTTTTTTTTTTTTTTTAGTCCAAAGGGATTTCAGTCCCGAAGGACTATTGCTTTCGTTTTGGCATTTTGCGTCGGACTCATAAACGTCGGTTCACTTTTCAAACTGTTGCCACAAAATGTTAAGAGTCCTGCATTATATTTGAAGAAATTAAATAATGAAAAATCTGCATAAATGATTGTCTATTTCTCGCATTGTGATAAAACAATGGTACATAGAGCCATCGAATTTTGAATGACGAAATCCTACTGCGAATATGGGCATCTGAAATCCCAAATTTGGAATTTGTTTTATTATAGATTTTATATTTTGTAAAACTTTAACGAATTTTTGATTTACAAACTCAATGCTTTAAAAGCGAGAAATGGCAACGTTATATAGAAAAAAAATACTTTTATCTCCAGCTCGTGAGACTGTGTATATCGGAAATTCTAAAGATATGCTTAATTTAACATTATTTTGCGATATTGCTCTTGAACTGAATTTTATGGTTTAAGTGCAAAGAACATGATATTTAATAAATAAAGGTAACACTCAAAACGTTAAAAAAACGCCCCTTTGGACGCAATTTAAAATCTAAAAAATTTCAGATTTTTTTTTTTTTTTTTTTTTTTTTTTTTTTAATGTAAGAGTTGCGACAATCTCACGAAAACGACTGGCTCAACTTCGGGCGAGATCTCCGCTAGCTTTTATTGTTTGATGGTAGCCAACTTTCAGGGTCGAAGGGATAATACGTAAGTACTAATATTTGTATATAATATCAGCGCGTTTTAAAAAAAAATGCAATGCTATTATAAATAATTAGTTAAAGTTATATATAACAAAACGGCCACCGTGTGTTTATTCGTTAATAAAACGTATTACTTCTTATTAATTAAACATAGAGATTTTATTTTATTAGTAAAATTTCACAAGAAATACTTTTGTTAAGCCTACTTATTTTATAATCATTCATACCATTACTATAATTAACAGAACAGATTTTATTAATTATAGTAATACGCTGTTTATTATATTCCTTACTTGCAAAAATTTTTATGTCTTTTCTTAACTATATACTCTCGAGTGCATGATGCATATGAAATACTAGAAAGCCTGGCGGTCATACGAAAGGACCGCTGTTCTAGATATTATAAATTGCAATTAAAATGATTTGTGCAAAGGTGTCTGCTAATTCAAACCCAGGGCAGGCGGCGAGGACGCTCCTTTGCTTAATGCCCCACGGGGTTTCCCCCCTTCTACTTGCTTAATTGCTTAAAGTATAGTGCAATGAAGGAAACCACTGGCGGTACATTTCTTAAGAGCCACTGCTAGCTCAATCAATATAAGTGATTTAAATAATAAAATGTTAATTCACATGTCATTTGTACGCAACATTTCTTGTGTAGATCTTTCCATCATTTTTAAGCTCGCCTTGCAGAGGGCCATCCATTATTTTTAATTTTACGTCCGTTCTTTCACGAACTCTTGAACAAGCAACATAAAGTTGACCGTGTCCAAATGCAGACTCAGGTAAAAAAATGCCAACACGCTTAAGCGAGACTTATTGATAAGCCCGAGACTTATTAATGGTGATAGCAAAGGCAAGTTTTACAGGAAATTGTCTACGTTTCAATTGAAACGGCAACCCTGTGCAGTGGCAACTTCACCCCATTAGCTATTACGCAAGCAACCAATAAACTGTCGGCGACGAACAGACACTTAAGCCGCATATAATAAAGATATTTATTTATTTAATTTTATTGGTTTTTTCATCGTTGACGGTTTTTGCCGGTTGCATATTTCCGAATTCTATTATATATAGATGTTAAATTTATTTATTTAATGTTAAATGCACATGCTCTTGTATTTTTAATTTTTCCGGCTTAGCTTTCTCATTATATTCGTCACGCGCTGAACTGCACAGGGAATAAAACAATTTATAGTTACGCAAGCAACCAATAAACTATTGGCAACAAACACTTAAGCCGCATATATATAAGATATTTAACCTTATTTTTAAAACATTACACTTAATATTACTTAGCTTGTTTTTTATTTTATAAGTTTAACATCATGTGACTTAAATTTTGTGGGGTATAAAAAAATTTTCTTAGCTCAGAGGACTAATGTTTTTTAACCTCCTAAATTACTATTAATAAATAGCAGCCCAAATAAAAATAAGCATAACAATTAATTTCCCACCGCCTTCATTTTTAGCCTTATCAATGGCCGAGTACTTAAAACCACTGAATACTGATAGTTCGACTCAGGCTTTGACCCAGGCGATATCCATTTTTCACCGTTATCGAATACAATTTAACGATGTTTTTGCGTGGCATCTGTATGTACGGACAGAATAAATGACTGTTTTCACCAAAAAGGATTGTAAATTGGATTAAAAATTGATTCAGAAGAGATTTTTTCTTGACGTCTGTACATACGTATGTATGTATCTCGCACAACTCAAGCAGGAGTAGCCGTAGAACTTTGAAACTTTGTATATAGGACTGTTATAACGTATGGTTGTGCATCTTGCCTTTTGGTTGCAATCTTTTTCGTGCTGCAAGATAGAATTTTTGGATTATATATCTTATCATGTATTTAGATGTTTGCAATTAATTTACTTATGCTTTCTGAATTTGAATGATATTGCAAATTAGTTCGCAGCAATAATAAATCATTTTATTTTTTTACAATTAAATTTTCATAATTTAAAATTTTAATTAGATTTATATGAATGAGATAATGATTTTGCATTTGTTGTATATATATATATATATATATATATATATATACCCACTCTGTTATTCGGCTCGGTGAGCTCAGTTTTTTTATTCTTATATATTGGTAAATTGTACATGTTTTGCTTTAAAAATGACTGAATTATGTTGTTCTTATCTTCCGGTTAAAGGTATGTCTAAGTTAATCTGCATGCAATAGATGTAGAATTATCAACAATTTAAAAGTTGTTCAAATGCGGATAATCCTAATTTTTGTTTACCATAGCAACCATATTTGTTTACATTTGAGCAGAATAGTGAATTATTTTTTTTTTGCATCTTCGGTGTCTTTTTGCCGAATGAAACCAATAGGAAACTTTTAGTTTTGTACGCCGAAAAATCTGCCTTCTTGCCTGCTGGCCGAATTATTCGTTTTTGCGTAGAAACTCTTAATTTTAATTATGAAATTTTTAATTGTTTTAACTGTATTTGGTGTTTTATATTTTTCTATATTTTCCAATTTTTGATAAAGATAATGAGTTAAGTTTCAATATCATTATTCAGTGGGAATATAAGCATCAGCTGTAATGTTTATTAAACTGATTTCGACGATGCACACATAGGCATCCGCCAACGGAAATGATACCTCCTTTTAAGAAGAAATTGGCTCGTCCGCGTTACAAATGGACAAACTAAGAAAACGTCCAGAGTAGCGAGCCCATTCATCGGGATTCGAACCCCGTACCGAATTATTAGTGTTCAATGACGTTACCATTCGGCCGCTGTGCCATTTTTAATTGGTATTCTACAATGTTTCTTCAAAAGTGAATGGAAATTGTACAGTCTAAGACGAGCACGTTTCTATCTTGGCATAGACATATGTTTTTAAAAGCAGGATATCTGCGTCATAAATTCTGTACAAGAACGTATTTTAAAGATTCTTTTTTCCTTGTTCTTCTTCCACAAAAGGAAATTTTTTATTTCATTTTAAAGAGGTAAGCTCTTTCCCCTACCTTCTATAGTGTCGTGAGTTTCTTCTATGGTCTCTTGAGAAAAGTAGAATTCCTCTTTAAACCAGAAAGCCTTTGACGTCCGATAAATAAACACTTACCCTTTCAATTAATTCTCAGGTGAGCTTGACTAATATAATACTTCGCCAAATTATACACTCGTCTGTACATAGCGTCTATTTATGTACCAATCGATACCACAGTAATCGATTTTAGTCTGCATTCCGAAAGGCTACTACGGATTCGGAAGTAATACTAACCTAATATCTTCGCCAGTGATTATGTAGATTTTGAGAATTACACCTTAATAAGGATAGGATTATGGGAGCAGAGAAAGACGTAGTTTGATTTATTTGCGTTCTCGCTTATTAATAATAGGGTTGCCAAATTATATGGAGTAATTTGCTCCATTCTAGAAGGTACCATGTGTAAAGCAAACATAAGTGAATACTTCAATTTTACCTGCATGCTAATTTATGACAATAATCATTTTAATTAGACAACTAAATCTTTCCTTTCGATTTAGGATATTTGCATTAGATCAAAATAAACAAAAGCTATCTACCTAATGCGTTGCCCCACCAAGAGGTGGTTAGGCTGCTGAATACTGGTAATTTAATCCGGGCTCGAATCCAGACAAACGAGCTGAATGCATGGTTGGTTTTTATGATTTTCCTCATGTGTAACGTGAATATGAACCGGTTTCCTTTAAAAAGCCTCCACGAAGGTATCCCTTCCTTAAACAGATAGTCCTTGTGTGCTTTGCCATAATCAGTTAACCTAATCGCCATAAGGGAAGAAATTCCTTTGTAAAGGACTTCTTAATGGAAACGGACTTGTATTAACATTGCATATGGGAAAGAGAGCCATGAAAACTCCCATGCAGCCAGCCTCATTCTGCAAGGGGGGAGGTTTCATGGCTTTCTCCCATATGCAATGTTAATACGCCCTTATGTTAATACCTTATTTCTCCCATATGCAATCTCAGCCTGCGATGGGGATTTGAATTCGGATAGAATTGCCAATGTTCAGCGATCTTACAGTTGGTTTCTTTCTAACTCAGAAAAAAATTTAGATAGAAAATTAACTTGGTTTTAAAATTATGAAATTATTTCAAAAAACCCCACAAAAGCGCTTAAATAATTTTATTTATTATAGAAATGGCTATTAATATTTTATAAATATTTTGACAATGATTTATTTTAAATGCCTACTATTTACGGTATTCAAAAATTTTTGATGCATTCTCATTGAAAGCTTTAATTCTTATGCACAGTTCTGCGTCGAAATATCGAATTTACATTTATATTGAATCCGACAAAACCCCAAATGCCTCCTAATGCTGCAAAAAGGCCTTCTGTGCGCAAACTGAGCGGTAAAATCACTGCGGCTAAGAGGTAAAGCCGCCGTTTTACCTAAAACACATAAACACGACTAAACGTGATTAAAGTGCATACCACGATTTTATATTTTAGGAAAACAAAATTTAACATTTTAAAATACACACATTTATTACCACATGAAAATTACGAGTTTCCTAGTGTGCGAGCGTATAACCTCGAATGTGTGGCTACTTGCAGGATTGTCGCCGTAATTTTAAAAATCCGCTATGTGCGCTATGAAACTTCATAGCATATACTGAAATAAATTAATTCCTTTTTACAAATCTTAAGAAAGTCTGCAATCTGTAACCCTTCATGAACTGCTATGCACGTAACTTTCTTACTGTGCATGTCATCTTTCTCCTTTCCCAGTACATGTCCGATTATTTCGTCGTCACCTTGAAAGATTGCTACGGGAACAGTATTGCCTGCATCTATCCAAGCTTTCATCTCCTCTTCATTACCACTAATCTTGATCGAATATGTAAGCAAATTCAAGTTGTCTGTGACAAGCGCCGGACGAGTTTAAATCAAAAGAATCTTTGTCACTTGATTGTCACTTTGTCACTCACAAACACAAACCTGACTATAGGCCACAATTTACACCCACAGTGACGTATGTCATGTCATTTGTGTGTGTGAGTTGTTTTTGAAAAACGTGAACTCTACTTTCAAAGTTCACACATATTCAAAAGTTCACATATAAACAGAGCGATAGTTCCTCTTTATTCTGAATAATTCCTTGATTCACTAGCTGGTTAAGATTCGTTACGTTGCGCAACAAAAGCATAATACAAATGTTTTCAACATTTAAGAGATTTCTGCATTTAAATGCCACTGAATTATGACAAATATGATTGATTACCCATCCATCAATGAACATTTCATTGGTGCGGAAATGTCCTCGTTTTTGATATGTGTGAAAATACCTTTAATACATCTTATTTCGACTGTGCTAATTTTTTCTTAACATAAAACAGATATCTTTTTAGTTAGTTCCTTAATAAGCCTGTAAGGATCTTAAGTTTTACTAACGTTTATTTTATTTTAAATCTTTACTATCACTTCTTATTTTCTACTTCCGGCCAGAATTATAAGCGTGAAGGATTTTATGCAAAGTTTGTCTGGCGAACGCCAAGTACTTAAGTTGTGGCTTTTTGCCAAGCATGAGGGAGAGGAAGCAGTGAGTTCGAAGCAGGCCGCTTACCTTAGAAGTTACGCAGTTGCTATTTGCCTTCCAGGCCAGAGGTTTTAATCCTCTTGATAAATTAAACGTATTGTAGTGTTCACAGTCTCTGTGCTACACACGCTTCCTGTTATTATAAGGCCAATCTTCCACGTGTATTATTCTAAAGTTAAATTAGAGTTTAGTTTTATTTTTTATACTTTTTTACGTTAGACCCCGAGTGGAGGGTCATTGTATTCCGAAGTACGGAAGTCATTGTATATAGAGAAAAATAAAGGGTTTTGTATACCCTTCGTCTGTATCCTGTCTACTTACTACAATTAGTGAACATAGCTTTAGTAAGCTCTCTGTTCCTAGTCAGGTCCTTGTATGTTCCCGAAGAAGGTTAGAAGGAACATTGAACCTGATAGTGGCGCCCAACGAAGAAGAATAACCATGGCCGAGTTTCAAGAAGAACCTGTGCTGCCTGCAGAAACGGCTCAGAATCCAGAAATGCCAGCTGCCGCCCTGGAAGGATTCGGTTACATCGTCCAGACCATGCGCGCTTCGATGAAACCAGAAGCAACGTTTAATGGAAACTCACCGGTAACCAGTTTTTTGGAAAAATTGGATGACCACTTCATGCTCTACCCCGTGCACGAGTTTCAAAAAGTTACCTTAGCTACCAGCGCTTTGAGGGGCCAAGCGCTTAACTGGTTCAAATGTATCGGCAGAAGTCTCTTGGGTCAAGCAGGAAGTCCCACCTATACTTACGAAAATTTCAAGACTGCCCTACTAAAAGCCTTCCCTGTTGTAAGGGATCGTGCGAAATTAGAAACGGAACTTTTTAGTATATATCAACAAAGAATCGAAAACCTCTCGAGCTTTATTTTAAGAAAAATTCACGTTTTCAAGCTCTTGTATGGAAACCGTCCGGATCCTGAAATAATTCAAGTGATTTTGCCGAGGTTACTACCCCAAGTGCAAGACTTTATTGAATTAAGAAATCCGACTACACTGGAAAAGTTATTTGAGCTAGCAATCCAGTTTGAAAGTAGAAGAACGGCGGACGTCGAAAGAAGACGCCAATATCAACAGCGAAACCAATTTGGTACGCCAAGACTACAGCAAACTCAAGCATACGGCTACGGAGAAAAAGCGAATCAGTGGGCAAGGAAACCCGAGCATTCAAAAACAGCCGGCGAACGTCGACAGTTCAATAGCAACCCAGGAAAAAAGTCTCAAGGCCAGTGGAAAAAGAAGGAAAGCACGGAAATGAAAAATAATTTAAACTAAAACGGATTTCTGCTCACGAGAGGGTGCGGAAATCCGAAGGCCACGAAAACCCCTCTTCCTACAAGTTAAATACAGTAATGGTGAAAAATTTGACTCTTCCGAAGATTGAAGTCTTGGTGAATAATATCCCGGCCACCGCACTCCTGGATACCGGCGCGCAGTGTTCCTGTGTGGCAGAAGTCTTTTTTAGAAAGTATTTTCGCAAATCCCGCATATATAATGCGGATAATACGACAGTATTAGCGGCGCAAGGAGAAAAATGTAAGTGCGCAGGTAAAGTACCTTTGTATATCCGTATCAAGGACGAACAAGTAAAGGTGATGTTTTTTATAGTAAAGAATCTGCAAGCACATTTGATCTTAGGAATAGACTTTCTTTCAGGCGCACAAGCTACACTGGATTTTAATGAAGCGTCCCTTAAGCTGACAATGAAACCAGTGCGTGTAGAAAAGGTTGAACCGCCAAGGTTAAATCTTGACCACCTGCCTAATGACGAGCAAGATAGAATCCGACAAGTGGTAAGTGAATTTGCTTCGTTATTTAGTGATATTCCAGGATTTACTCAGGTTACTAACCATAGTATTGACACCGGAGATGCATTGCCAGTTCGTCAAAAACCATACCGGTATGATAAGAATAAGGAAAAAATTATAGAATGGCATATTACGGATATGCTACGTAAAAAGATCATAACGCCCATCTCAAGTAGTTATGCTAGCCCGGTGGTTTTATGTAAGAAAAATAATGATTATCCTTTGGAGCATCCAAAAAGGTGGAGATTCGCTATTGATTACCGTAAATTAAATTCCATAACGAAATATCCGGTATATCCGTTGCCGATCATAGAAGAAATTTTAAGGAACATAAAATCAACCAAATTTATGACGACTTTAGACTTAACGACTGGTTATTTTCAAATAGGGGTGAGGCCTGAGGACGTGCCTAAGACTGCTTTTATAACCAAGTCTGGCACTTATGCATTTTTGCGTATGCCGTTTGGCCTTTCAGGGGCCCCAGCAACATTTCAGCGATGCATGGACATTGTGTTAAGACCTGTTCTTGGAAAGTCCACATTTATCTATTTAGACGATATCATTATTACTAGTGATAATCTAGACCAACATGTACAGGATTTAAGACAGGTGTTTTCTTTATTAAATGAGGCCGGTCTAAAAGTTAATGTCGGAAAGTGCAAATTTGCAGCCCCTGAATTAAAATATTTAGGTTACAAAATATCTCAAAAAGGGATCGAGACAGATGAATCAAAAATAATCGCTGTACAAAAGTATCCGACTCCAAACACGGCAAAGAAGCTCTCTTCTTTTCTAGGACTTTGTTCATATTATAGGTCCTTTATAAAAGATTTTGCGGCTATCGCTGAGCCATTGTTAAAATTAAAAAGGAAAAAGGCAAGATTCTCGTGGACGGCCGAAGCCAATAGTGCTTTCGAAAAATTAAAACAAGCATTAACGCAAGCCCCTGTGTTAAAATTTCCTGAAAAGGATGAAAATTTAGAAATTTCAGCGGATGCTTCGGATTATGCGGTAGGAGCGGTACTTTCGCAAAATCAGCAGCCCGTGGCATTTTTTAGCCGAACTTTAAATCAAACACAAAGAAACTATTCCGCGACCGAGAGAGAGGCACTTGCAGTTCTGTTAGCAGTGCAAAAGTTCCGAGTCTATTTTGGAAAGGCGCCGATAACAGTATACTCTGATCATGCGGCGGTAACTAGATTGTACTCAGGGAAAAATTTATCCCCAAGGTTAATAAGATGGGCACTCAAGCTGCAAGAATATAATCTGGTAATCAAGCATACCCCCGGAAAGGAAAATATCGTAGCAGATGCCCTATCACGAATTAAATTAGACGAACAGGGTAATACCGTAAAAGTTGCAATGCTTACAGCGTGTACAATAAATTCCCGAGAAACTGTAATAACAGAACTGGGTAAGGATCCTGAGTTTGGAAGTATTTATGAGTATTTGAAGGATCCTGAAAATTTTAGCCACCAAGATATTGTGGCGATAAGAAATAGGGCGGCCCATTACGAACTAATAGATGGTCTATTATTCTACACAAAAACTACGAATTCCAACAACGAATTTCGACCTGTTATCCCAGCTAGTCTTAGATTAAATATCCCGCATGAGCTCCATGACAGCCCTTTAGCTTCTCATGCTGGTATTCGAAAAACTATCCAACGCGTACGCGAGGCAGTCTACTTTCCTGAACTGCAAAAGTTAACAAGGGCGTATGTCCAGTCCTGCCCAACATGTCAAGCCATTAATTATATTAATTTCCGCCCGGCCGGGTTTCTAAATAGTATTAAATCCGAATTTCCAAATGAAATAATTGGCATCGATTTATTGGGCCCTTTCCCAAAAAGTCAGTTAAATAAAAGTCGCTATCTCCTTGTTATGGTTGATCATTTTAGTAAATGGACCGAAATTGTTCCCTTAAAACGAGCCTCCGCGAAATTGGTTACCGATTCTATTTTAAATAAATATATTTTAAAATACGGGGCGCCCCTAAAAGTTATATCGGATAATGGTCCTCAATTTGTAAGTAATATATTTGAAGACGTGTGCCAAAAACTGGGCATACGTCATTTAAAAATGGTCCCGTATCGGCCGCAATCAAATATAGCGGAACCGGTCAACAGAAATATAGTGAAAATTATCCGTAGTTATGTTAAAAATTTTCATAAAAGCTGGGATAACTATGTCAATGAATTTGCTTTCCCCCTTAGGACCGCAAAACATGATACAACGGGCAAAACTCCTGCTGAGTTATTTCTAGGCAGAAAGATTATAACACCGTTAGATAAACTTTTTTATGTGCAACAAAGAGCCCCAGAATTTAAAATGGGTGATATAGAAAAACTAATAAAAGAAGCAAAAAAGAATACGGAAGTAGCACAAAGAAAACAGAAATTATATTATGATTTGAAACGACGGGGAGTAACTTATAAAGTAGGGGATGAAGTTTTAAAAATTAAGCATTCACTTTCTTCAGCACCAGAAGATAAAACTGCCAAATTTTTTCCACGATTTGAAGGACCATATGTTATAGAAAAAATAACTCACGCTGTTGTAGTGTTAAAAGCCAGAAATGGTGAAACCTGTTCCGCAAACATTGATCAAATCAAGCCCTACTTCGATCGTAATAAAATGCAAATCTTTTCAGATCTTTTGCAGGATCCGGCAAGGCAGACACCGCAGGTACAAGTTCCAGAGGTGAAAAAACGACAAGTACAAGGGCAAGCCAATGAGAGACAGAAGCAAGTGAAAAGAAAATTGCCCCGCGGAAAAATGGAAGGTAACAAGAAAAAGAAGCCGTTCCACCGTCCAGAAAACAGAGTTCACGAACACCCCCAGAATGAAGAAGGGAGAAGGACGACGTATGTGAAGAGGACCAGGAGAAATGACGGCAACTATAACCCGGCTTTAAAACGGAAGATCTACTCATCCGACAGAACTCTCCGCAGCAAAGGCGCCGAACTGCGGAAGGGCCATCAGCGGCGGAGGAAAAAGTACAAGAAAAATTTGAACGGCCAACAACGAGGTCCAAGCAGGATCACGACAGAAGTTTCCCGGTTCCGCCAAGACCAGCTGCCATCAAACGGCAAAGACCACAAGCAGAGGAGAAAAGGAAAGTATTCAAGGGTGGCCGTACTGGTGAAAAAAGGAAGCTTCCAGAGGAAAGCACTGAAGGGCGAGCCCGTACAAGAAAGAGGATAAACCAAGCTACTTTCTGCAGTATCTTTAAAGACTGGGCCCAGAAAAGGATGTCCGAATATTACAAAGATAAGTAAAATTTTATGTTACCTTGCAAACTTAAGTTAATCTTTCATTCTTACTGCAAGTGGCAGATTTCAAGAAGTTTTACCTCATGCGAGGTCTACCTTTATCGCCAAAAGGGCGAGAAATGAGTTGTGACCGATTTTCGTATTATGTTTTTAAATTACTCGTGCGTAAAACTAAAGTTGATGTATAATAGCGTTGTGTAAAGACTTAAATATTGTAAAAAGTTATTGTATAAATTTTATTTAAGACATTCTAGCAAGAAAGAAGTTTTAGTCTGAAAGACTTTTTGAAATGTAGTATTATTTCAATGTAGAAAGAATTGGCACTTGCTTTGAAAAGAATAGAAGTTAACAATGTACTACTAATGTATGTTTTCAAATGTGTAAAATTAACGGCATGTTGATATGTTCTTATATACATGTGAACTGTTATTTTAAATGTTAAGAAATACCGTGATATGGTAAAAGTGAAAGTAATGTTAAAAATTTGTTATTCGTGTGACTGTAAAGATTAAATCATGGCGAATATGTGGTAAAGGTTGAATGATGTAGTTAGGCTCTCTGACGCTACACTTTAGAGTTAGCCACTTTTAGAATAGTACCTCAGGGTTTAGAGTTGAAAGTAGGGTGTGTTAAGAGGTCTCGTTATGTGGAATTTTAACACGTTAGTGTTTTGATTGTAGGAGGAAGTGTGGCACACGTAGACAGAAACACATTCGTGTTTGGTGTTCTTTTACAACACATGTCAGAGAGCACGGGGAGAGATAATTAAAATAGTCATGAATGAAATAAGAATGTTAAGAGCAGTATAATTCTATATGTTACTTGCCATGTCATTGTGTAACATTTCATTAAACTAGTTTTCCTTCCAGATCTCTGGAAGGAACCAGAATTGAATAAAGCTCCTGGTTAGATGCAGTACAGATGAAAAAAAGATTGTTGTATATCCTGGGAGCTGATATTGTAACAAATTTCTTTCTTTTAAATTTTCTAGTTTCTAGAGAAGTTATGTTGTAAAAGATTGGCCTCGCGTTAGATTCTAGAGCTAAAAGTTTTCAACAAGGTCGTTTTAGACCTCAGTTTCAAACTAATTAACTCTGGCGGGAAGTATGTAAGGATCTTAAGTTTTACTAACGTTTATTTTATTTTAAATCTTTACTATCACTTCTTATTTTCTACTTCCGGCCAGAATTATAAGCGTGAAGGATTTTATGCAAAGTTTGTCTGGCGAACGCCAAGTACTTAAGTTCTGGCTTTTTGCCAAGCATGAGGGAGAGGAAGCAGTGAGTTCGAAGCAGGCCGCTTACCTTAGAAGTTACGCAGTTGCTATTTGCCTTCCAGGCCAGAGGTTTTAATCCTCTTGATAAATTAAACGTATTGTAGTGGTCACAGTCTCTGTGCTACATACGCTTCCTGTTATTATAAGGCCAATCTTCTACGTGTATTATTCTAAAGTTAAATTAGAGTTTAGTTTTATTTTTTATACTTTTTTACGTTAGACCCCGAGTGGAGGGTCATTGTATTCCGAAGTACGGAAGTCATTGTATATAGAGAAAAATAAAGGGTTTTGTATACCCTTCGTCTGTATCCTGTCTACTTACTACAATTAGTGAACATAGCTTTAGTAAGCTCTCTGTTCCTAGTCAGGTCCTTGTATGTTCCCGAAGAAGGTTAGAAGGAACATTGAACCTGATAAGCCTAATGAATTTCGGTACCAAATAATTCTTTTAAAATGAAAGTAAATTTAATGTTCAACAAATCTCAATACACCAACACACCAAGGGTGTGTTGGTGTATTGAGAATACGGCAAAGCACACTAGGGCTATCTGCCTAAGAGGAGGGATGCCTTCGTGGAGGACTTTCTAAGGGAAACTGGCTCGTATACACGTTACACATGAGGAAAAACACGAAAACGCCCATACAGCCAGCCCGTTCGCGGGATTCGAACCTCGGACCGAACTACCAGTGTTCAGCGATTTTACCACTCGGCCGCTGGTGGGCCTTGCAATCAGATGGAAATTAGTCAGGAGCAACATGGTATGGTGAAGCCATGAAGATGTAAAATATACGTGTAATAGTAAAATGGAATAGTGAAATGTAATAGTGTGGGAGAATATCGCTGAAAGAGGTACATAACTGATGGTATTTTAAATCAATATAATTATTTAAATATTTTAAAGATAAATTTGGAACATAATGCGCATAAGCTAGGTCTAGAAGTTTTTTGCGTTTAATAAGACAAAACAAAGTTCAAACTGTGAAAAAGTGGTAGCTATAAAATACATCACGAATTATGGAACTCCACCAAAGTCACCAGACATTAACCTAATTGCACATATTTGGGAACACATGAAAATGAAACTTCAGAAGCGTTAGGTATCAAACAAATATGACTCTAATGATCATTTATTACAAAAAGGAACAAAAATGGGTAAAAATTTAACAGACTTTAGTTTGGTAAATTCAAAGCTTAAATATATCAAGTCATTATCCATGGTATCTAGTTTTCATCCTTCCATTTATTATTCATGAATCGCTCTCTTGATTAGTCTTTTTTGTCCATCTTCATGAACATTACTTTTAATACTCTTTTATCGTTTACCTGTATACACTGGTGTGCAAAACTTAAAGACGAGACGGTTTTTTCAATATAACTTTGTACAAAAGCTTTCCAAATCAACACATTTAATACCGTAAGATCCCCAATACGTAAGGACATGAGTAATGTAAGCAACACTTACTAAAAGAGAAATCAGAGGGATAAAAAGAAGCTTTATTGAAAAAGTAGCATGAAGCGCAATGCGACTGAAGGCCGAAACATCCCTGTGATGGGTGTCCAGCAAGAAACATCCGGTCTTAAATAGGGGATATGATCTCCCCTGACTGCTAGGCAGGTTTCACAGCGTCTGCCCATGCTGAGAATGAGGGTGTCAATGAGTTGTTGAGGCATTGCTGCCCATTCGTCTGCCAGCGCCAATCGAAGCTCCGGAATCGTTACTGGTGGTAAGGTACGAGCTGCCAAGCGTCTGCCTAGAAAATCACATATATGCTCGATGGGATTGAGATCCAGAGATCGTGCCGGCCAATCCATACGTTCAATATCCTCACTCTCTAAGAGCTGTTCGGCAGCTACTGTGCGATGACATGGTGCATTGTCGTCCATGAAAATGAACTGCGGACCCATAGCGCCTCTAAAAAGACGCACATATGGAAGAAGAATCTCGTTACAATAACGGGTCCCGTTGACTGAACCTGCGTCGAAGATGTGAAGGTCTGTACGACTACCAAGCATGATGCCTCCCCAAACGAGAACACCGCCACCTCCATACCTGTCCCTTTCAATGATGTTCGAGGGATGATTGCGGCTTTCCCGCTCTCTCCAGATGAGTATGCGATGAGAATCGCTACTCAGACTGAATCTGCTTTCATCTGTAAAGAGTACTCGTCCCCATTCATTGTCTCTCCAATTCCGGTGTTCCCGGCACCACAGAGAACGCCTTTTCCTATGGGCAGGCGTTAGAGGTACACACCGTACAGGGCGTCGTGCAAACAGACCACCACCGTGCAGTCTTCTGGCCACGGTAAAACGCGATATCGGTCGTCCAGTCGCCTGTGTCGTGTGTCTAGCGATTTCTCCCGCTGTCTGCCGCCTGTTTCTTCTGGCCTGTAAGGCAATATACCGGTCATCTGCGGGTGTGGTTCCTCGTGGACGACCACTACTAAACCCCCGGATAGCTGTTCCTGTAGTTTGAAATTGTCTCCAAAGTCGTGAAACGATGCTGTGAGCAATTCCGAACTCTGCAGCCACACTTGTCACACTGCGGCCTTCCTCCAACTTCCCAATGATTCGACCTCGGGTAAAAGCATCCAGATGTCGTCTAACAGATTGATTATTCGCCATTTCTCTCTGAGGCAGCAACTCGGTGTGATTTTAACTGCTATACGGCGTGCAATCTCTTTGCCAGAAATACTGATCTTACACCGATAGCATGCTTTATACTACTCAGACACTCCCCCATTATGTCTACCTGCATATCTGCGCATGTGCTACCGTACATCGCCTTACTTAATCTCCTCATTGGTCTTTCTGTCCGCTCTGCCTCTTCGTTCAGCTGATATGCTAATTTTTCGACTTCGTCCTTAATTTTTGCGCACCAGTGTATATTCAAACCTCTCACTGTTCGTCTGGCACACTATAACCTTTAAGGTTATGCGCGATAAAAATAAGCAACTGACTAATATTATCCATGGAAAAGGATATTAAGTATTAAAATGTTTTCTTTCGTTTCTATCTTAACGTAATGTTCTGTACATTAATATTTTTCCCACTGAATTTTTCACTCTATGCAATTTTAGCTTTATATTTTATTACATGTTTTGTCTATTTTTATTGTGTCAAATAAATGCTAAAATATTTTTCAGTGATTATCCCATTCATTTAAATATTAATCGACGTATTTAATAAAACATTCTTCATAAACATTTTAAATTGTTTTCAAATCATTCAAGTGTATGAACACTTTTTTTTTTCCTCATTGTGTATCATTTTGTAGAAAATTGTTTGACGTGTTTTGTTCCGCAACGGAAAGGGTATGCTTTTTATTACTAAAACATTCACTAATCAAATCATTTTGACTTCCTTTGATTCTAGTTTTCAAATGATGATGCGTTCAATTTATGCAGAACTAATGAAAAGGACCATCGCATGCAAATCAAGAGTAGAAGCAATTATAAAAATGCAAAAATCAGCAAAATCCTAATTTTGTTAAAAGAGCAAGAATTTTGTATTACTTGTTAAATTCTGAAAACAAACTGAAAAATATGAAAACATTATGTTAAGTTTGTAAATAATTCAACTCATATCAATTAGAAAATGCTTAGCAATCATTCTCTGTTACGTCCCATCAGTGGCCGAGTGGTGAAATCGCTGAATACAGGTAATTTCGATCTGGGCTCAATTCCAAACGAGTGGGTTGGCTGCATGTGCGTTTTCGTACTTTTCCCACGTCTGACGTGCATACGAGACAGTTTTCCTTAGTCCTCCATGAAGGCATCCCTCTCCTTCGGCAGCTAGCCTTAGTGTGCTTTGCCGTAATCCAACTAAATTAAACACAGCCATTATCCTTTAGTGCTTCTCTGTACTAGGTTATATCTAAATACTGTCTCTAGGTTATATCTGAGTACCATTTCTATATTATATAACTAAAATAGTACTTCTAGTTTATAGCACTAAATACAGGTTCCCGCAATATTATCAAGATAAAACATTTCTATGGAATACTTCATAAATCGAAATGGCGTAAAGTGAATGAAAAAAATCGCCAGTAATTTATACAAACAATATATTTTATTCCCTCATTTTGCCCAATCGGTATCACTTAATATGGAAATACCAAGTATTTTCAAACCTTAGTTACAACAACTTTTGAAAATATTTTTACTCATTACCTCAAAGGGACAATTTGCCTATAAGGGCTGTTAATTTCGTTTCGGCATTTTCCGTTGATTCATTGTAAACAGCAAATCACTTTTTAAATTGTTGCCGCCAAATATCAGAACCCTGTATTATATATAAAGAAATCAAATAATGAAAAATCTGCATAAATGTCTGAATGTTTCTCGCATTGTGATAAAACAACAGGACACAGAGCCATCAAATTTTGAATGACGTACGTCTCCATCCGAATATGGGCATCTGTAAGTCCAAATTTGGAATTTGTTTTATTACCTATTTCATATTTTGTAAAGCATATATGAGTTTTTAATTAAGAACCAACGATTTCAAAACCGAGTAATGGCAACACTGTACCAAAAAAAAAAAAATTTTATCTCCCAGCGCGCGATAAAGATATGCTCTTTTAATTATTTTGTGATATTGGTGTTGAATTGAATTTTCTGTTTGAAGGGCGAAAAACATTATATTTAATAAATAAATGTAACACACAACATGTTAAAAAAAACGCTCCTTTGGGCATGATATAAGATTGGAAAGCTTTCAGTCTTTTTTCTTATTTTAATAAAACATTTTTTAATAAATACACCCTTGCTTCATCCAATGAAATTGCATTTTCCCATTTTTCAGTCGTCAGAAGTAACTCATAAAGACATCTATTATTATCGATTTTCGAAAACTGGTGTTTTTCCTTGTTGACGTTAATGCGACGCTTGAAGGATCTGGTCAGTTACTTTTAATATAATTAATTAAATGCTTTGAATATATTATTTCGTGCATTTTTTGAATGGAAACGTTTTTTACGGACAATCTGATTAATGAAGTTCGCAATGAAAATTATGCCAGCATTAAAGTGTTCCGAATTTTAACACTGGAAATGTTTCGCATATTCAAATATTTTGTCAAATGAAGACAGATTATTAGTGTTGAAAAATGATTTTGGTATTAGCATAGTTGAGCATTTTCGGTACTCTTTTGTTAATGTGACCGCCTTCAGAAATGTATGAATATACGTACGCATGTGTGTGCGTATATATATGGGTGTATACGCACACACATGCTTACGTATGAACATACATACATGCACACATGAATACATATATCCATGCATACATACATGCATTTCTGAATCCGGTCTGAATAAGAGAAGGGAGCGGCATTTTCTTTGGATGAGCTGTTTATAGTTAACATTTTTTTAAAAACGGTAGATTCTAT
The DNA here is from genome assembly GCF_044657685.1 of Stegodyphus dumicola. Taxonomy (NCBI): domain Eukaryota; kingdom Metazoa; phylum Arthropoda; class Arachnida; order Araneae; family Eresidae; genus Stegodyphus; species Stegodyphus dumicola. Next base: position 48,285,393 of record NC_140776.1, read on the forward strand.
TTTTCTACATTATGTATGATTACAAAAATTCATTTAAAATATAGTTATGTTGAATTTTTCATTTTCTATCGGTTCATAATACGAGTAAAATGTTAAAAAAATTGGGGCCGAACGAAACAATTCTTTCTACCCTTTTGTCGATTTTTTGGTGGAATTAATGCTTTAACCCTTTCCGGCACGCTACCTTTTAAAGTTGGAGTTTTTATATATAAAAACGTAGGCAGTCTAACTAGGCCTAGAGTAGTACACAAGTAAAATTTTGTGAAGATAGCACTTATCTTTTAATTCTGTGGGTGTGCCCAAAGTGGGCACACTGTTGGGCACACTGATTGGAATACAGCTTCGAAAAGAGTGATGGAACGAGCATTATTGTCAATGAACTGACCGATCAGGTGCGGAGAAACAAAGAATACAGACTCTCAGTTGTCCTAGATTATCGGTGAGCCCGGTCTGGGCACACCTAGGGTTCGCCGTTTGATTTTAGGCATGATTCCAAGGTAAAAATTTAAAACTAATATAGAATAAGGAGATTAGCATACAGCCAAAAAATTAACATAGAAATTTCTTTTCAAACAATTCCTTTCATACCCTAATAAAAAATCTGGAAAATTTCTTTGAAAAATGAGAGTCTTAGATAATTAAACATGGCTAAAATATATGGACTGGTTTTTGTTAATCTGCCATCCACTAAAAATAAAGAAGGTTCAGAGTAACCAATAGTAACCTATAAATTCTTTTTCATTCAGTTTTTCTGTGCGTACAGAAGGGAAATTTTAGGTGTGTCCAAAACGCACACACTGTGCCGCAAACGGTTAAATATTAAAACGTGAACACTGAATAAAAATTAATATTTATTTGGTAGAAAATACAGTACAATTGTTAGTTAGTATTTATTTCATAGAGAATAAATAGCATTTATTAGCAGTTCAATAAAATAATTTTCATTCCTTGTTGTGAAATATTTCTATCTTCTTAAAGAAGGAAATGTTTACATACTCATATATTTAAACATTTTTGTAATAAAATATACTGAATATGTTTATCAGTATCTGAAACACTACCATATTTTTTATTCTTTTTTATGTATCCCCAAAAAATGAAAAGGAAAAACCGCAGAAACAGGAGCGGCCGAGCGGTAAAATCGCTGAACACTGGTAGTTTGGTCCGAGGTTCGAATCCCGTGAACGGGCTGGCTGCACGGGCGTTTTCGTGGTTTTCCCCATGTCTAACGTGTATACGAGCCAGTTTTCCTTAGAAATTTCTCCATGAAGGCATCCTTCTCCTTAGGCAGATAGCCCTAGTGTGCTTTGCCATAATTAAATAAACCTAAAATCTAAAGAAACCTGCAGAAACAAACAAAAATTTCAAGACGTGAATCTGCTAACGAAGCTTTTGGCAAGAGAACCAGATTTGTTTAAACTGCAAATTTGAATTAACGTAGCACATAAAGCTGCTTTTTAAGATGTTTTTCTGTGACGTCTTTTTTTTTTAGGTTCGTTTATTCTATTAAAAAACATCTGTTTATTTATGCTATTAAAAAATTCCATGCTTCATAATTTTACTGATATCAATTAATGAACCGACAAATAGCACTTCTATTTCAGTATTTTTCTTTGTTCGAGTCTTTGGTTCAAAGTCCATTTCTTCCGTCAATTTGGTTTAAAAATTTCTAGTTTTCCCCCCTAATAGTAGTGGTGGTGGTGGTGGTGGTGGTGGTGGTAGTAGCGGAGGACGTGGGAATTTTTTCCCTAATGGCAAGCTGTAGCCGTTTATAGGTGTTGGCCACTACTTAGGCTGGAAACGGCCTATGTAGGATTTATTATGGAGGCACCTAGCAGGTGGGCTATCGTTGCCTCCTATGAATGGGAGGACAAATTCCATCCATGCCGTCTAAGGCATTCGAGCCCGAATGTTTCGATACGGCAGTCATAATCATTCACTGGGCGGCGATCCCAAAACCTTCAAATGGGCCAATCTATTCCGCAAACTGATAATTCCATGTTCATAAGTGGTTGAGTAGTAGAGTCGTCGAATAAGAGTAATTCAGCCTCGGTTAAAATAGGCTAGCTGCGTAGTCGTTTTCATAGTTTCCCCACGTGTAAAGTGGATACAAGGGCTAGTTTTCTTAACACATTGCTCCACGAATGCATCTATCACCTTGGCGGATATCTTATGCTCATCGTGTTAACCTCTCTTACCCCACACATAAGAAAAAACAGACACAGAACAAATAAAAAATCGTTAATAACCATTACTGAATGTGGGTTTCTTCAAGATGTTAACAAACACAGTTAACAGCACTAAAAAATCACATTCATTCGCTGCACTCCTGACTTCAATAATAGAAAATCGGCATTCGTAATTTTGGGAGATCAAAAACCAGTCTCTTTCTTTATATAAGAAAATCGTCAAAAGCAGGTCAAATATTTAAGTGTTAATCTTGCTCGCTATTTCAAATGAGTCAGTAAATGTCAGAAGGGGCTATGTCACAAAAGACAAATTCTACAGGAGTCACAACAAAATTTATCCCATTCCTGACAAAAGTGCCAGAAATCAAGAGCAAAACATTATGAGATTGGTGTAACTTAGATACGTATAATTCAGCATTTTTCAAACGTTTTTTGCTATCCTTGTACGGAATTGGATAGTTTTTTGTTGTTGTTGTTTCTCCTTTTCAATTTATATTCATCGTCTAGAGTTATATTTCAGTTATCCAAGTTACCCATGTTGCGTTCCATTATCACCTATGCTTGTCCTGGTTAGAAAGATTCAGCTGAATATAAAATTAAAAAATTTACAAATACTACAATTACCAGAATTAAACTTAGAGGCAAATTGCAAGTTCCATGGGGTTTTGAAGAAATATTTCCACAGAGTTAAATATCTAACATATCACCATGTTAATTAAAAACTTGCATGAACTTTCTTTGATAATGTTCATGAAGTTCAAAACAATCCTATGTACAGTCTCTTATACGATAATAAGGAACTGGTTAATAGGAGTCGAATAAAAGATATTTTAAAATTACCTTAACGCTGTAATTCTTTACATTCTTTGGTACAATGCAATAAAAATTGTCCTTTATGATTTAATTAACTGTAAATTTGATTATCCTATTTCTCCATTCATTTTTAGTTCTCTCTTTAAAATCTGCATGGCTTCAAATCTTTGCACGGAAAATTCTCTTACCACTTCCACTGAATTCTTGCAATTTCAATTTGCCTTCTTCATCTAATAAAAATTTTCTTTTTATCTTCAATTTTTCATCAGCCAACCCTTCTGCATGTGACTCCTTTTTTGGATCCTGAATATTGATTCGCCATTCCTGATCAAATGACCTTTCGAAACTTTGAGTCTCTTGACTCACATTTACTAACTACTTGGTACGAAATCAAACTTTCGCAACCAGTCTGTATTGTTTGACTAGATTAGTGCTTCGGTTTAAATGCCCAGACGCGAACAATTATCTCGAACTAAAAGACAAAAATTGGCTGGAACCATGAGTGATTACCTTAAATATAGTTTACTGCACTTTGAAACTAACAGTAATATGAAAACGTACAATGAATATTTAATGATAATACTGAGGAATTCACTAACTTTGTACAAATATAAAACCAGCATTATACGATATTTCTGAAGTTACATTTTTAATAGTTAAGGGAAAAAACTTAATCTCACGTATTATATTAGAAAACATTCCGCAGAATTAATACATAAAAACATATACATTCCTATAATCTTTGTATCATTTTAAGATTTAGTTTGGAAATCCAGTTCTGAAAATCGTATAACCAACCGAGGAAGTGAGCTCTTAATCTTTGCATTCATTTATTTTCGGAAAATGCATTCTAAGAAATTTCTCCTCTTTCGAGAGTTAAGATTGGAGTGTCTTTATTCAGAAACTGCTATTCAGAAAACTACTCTTTTTTAAGGCATTAATCATCAAAATAGTTGAAAAGAAACCTGAGAAATATAACTCCATACGATGAGTATAAATTGAAAAGGAGATGACAAATCATGTCATTACGATAACTGGAAGACATAAATCATGCAATAACTAGTTTAAAAAAAGGGAAATTGCTTTTCGGAAAGGTTATTTCTTCAAGATACTGAATGCTGTGAAAGTTGTGTCACGCTTTATCGTTATAAAAAAAGTATGAATTAGAATTCAAGTTTTGTTATAACGAAAGCAAAGTGTTTACCACTGAAATGATCGAATATCTTCATATAATAAGAAAGCATTGTATGTATATGTATATAATACCGAATATGTCTAATTTTTTTCTTTATTCAGTAGCAAATTGCGGGAATATAAAATATCAAAAAAAAAAAAACCTGCATGTCTTACATTTAGTAATATACAAAAGGTAAAACGTGTAATCATTTTATAATCATATGGAACCACTGGCTTTCAAAATTAAGCACGCAGTGCAAATCATCAATTTTCGAAAGCGTAGCTATATTTGAATAGCTGCGGATGAAAATAGCGGTATGCATTCGAACATATGCTAATTAGGTAGGCGATGAAAATGTCAGCACTCTGAAAGGTTTGAGGAGTTCAGTTAAATGCTTTCTGTATTACGTGTTTATAACTTTCGTAGGACAAGTTTTGACGACATTCATTTTTCTATGAATTGTAATTTGGACTAATGGGATATAGCGAGTACTGAGGTGATGTCAGGTGCATTGAGAAAGGATAGTCAATCAAAGATTTGGCTCTTTTCTTTGACGTTGATCATTTTGGTGAAACGCTACTTTAACAATTAAAACGGTTGCCCGAAGACCAATGTGCCAAGTCAAGCAAGAGTTGCCATTCCTTCCGAAGACCTGTATATTGTTATAATAACCAAGAGGAATCAAAGAGCAAGTTTCACAACTGTTACAGCCAAGGTTGCAGTATCACTTAGTAAGATAGTATCTGGTAGTACTGTCCGCCGAAAGCTTTACATGAAAGAAATGTACGTCCGAGAACCAAATGTTTGTTTTCATCTAAACGCCAATCTAGATGCGCAAGCTAAAAATGCTGCCATCAGTTGCTCTATTCTCATATGAGTGCACATATGCCCTGAAATTACATGATAAGCATGTAAAAGTCTGATAAGAATTAATTTCACACGGAATTTGGCCCAGAACATCAAAACACATTCAGAGCTGAGAGCATCATGGTCTGGACTAGATTTCCAATGGAAAATCGCATCCAGCTGCACATCTTTAAAAGACTGTTCTTTAAAGACAGTTCACCACAGATGTTTTGCACTTTTACAAATCACATATATAGTATGCTTAGTCATACAAATCATTTTGAATACCATTCTTGATCACCTGCGTAAATGACAAAGCATGCAATAAAGAGTCAATCAAAACTCATCTTAAATATTGCCAGATTCAAATTCTTCCTTCAAACTAAGTTATAGTTTCCCTTTAACTAAAAATTTTGAAAAACACAAAAACACCATTTCTTATCAAATTTCATAATGAAAACGTAAAACAATTAACTGGAAACTTTTCATAGAAAAATTTAAATTATAACTACTGCTTTTTGTTTCCTTATAATATATAGGGTGATTCATAGTTGAGTCAAAAGTTGATAGAATGGAGCTAAAGAAACACTAGTGTTAGACAGTGCACTGGTGTAAGCGGTGAAGCGATATGGGTGAGCAGACATAAAAATGACAACAAAAAAATTGGAAGATTTGAGCGAATTTTAAAAAGCATTTTGTTGAATAAATTTCAGAAATTTCTCGAAACAGCAGCATTAAACCCAAATGCATGTTTTACACCATAAAACCAGCACTCATTTTTCTAAAAGCGCCCGCAGCAATACAAATCCTGGCAACAATGCCCTCATTAGAATCGAGGCTGCTATAGCTGTTGAGACTTTTAAAATGGCCCTTCACCAATATGAGAGAGATCGATTATTCCGGCAAAATAATTTGAGTCTTCGATTAATCTGTTGTCCTGAGAATGTTGAATCCAAGGCTTTCTGTACTCCACATGAAAAGTGCAAAGCTATTTCGTGTGGAAGCTATATACGTGTTCGGAAAACGGCTCCATAATTTTGGCAAGACGTTTTGTAAAAACACAACATATATTCTTCTGTAAGAACTGTACGTCCGAGTCCTACATGTTTGTTAGGCTAAGTACGTTAGCGTAACAAACATATAGGCCAATCAAACAGTCAGGGATGATTCCAGCCGGTGTACAAAACAAAAGGAAAGAGAAATTAGGAATGTACATCAACGTCCAGCTGTCCTGAAATATGCTGGAGATACTAGTTTCCAAAATTGAAACCAGGTAAAATCTGGATATACAAATGCTCGCACCCTCTGTTTGTGCTAAGTGTGTAATTATTTGTCTCGTAATACGCTCTGCTCTGTGAAGTAGAGAATACTTACGGTATTAAAATTTAGCATGTGAAATTGAAACTTTCTTGAGTAAAACTTCTTTGAGACGATTTTTAATTCAGTAGAATATTCTTTGTAGCCCATGTGAACCTTACAGTTCTCTAAACGCCTTTTATTCTCTAAAGCCGTTGACAAAGAAACTTCTTTCGCAGCGAAACTTTCAGTCATTCAGGAGGTTTGTGATCTGGCACATGTCGTGTAGAAAAATATTCCAGTTTAATTCTTCAGGCTTCTTTGGCAAAGCTGTTCGCAACTTAGTACACGAAACACATGTCTGCCCTCTACTAATTCGTAAAATAACTTACGCCTTTTAAACTCCGTCCACAAGACCCTTGAATATTGGCAATTAGACTCGGGTTCAAACCCCGACGATCAGATTAAATTTTGATAGTTCATGAGAGTTTTCGTAGTTATGCTCAAGTGTAATGTGAAACCAAACCTCCCGATTTCCATGGTAGGACTGTCGATGAGTGAAAAAATATGGCCTTTATACACTTCATTGGAAAATGCCCTCTGTTGATTCATTGCTTGTGTTATGCACTATATAACAGAATAGTTTGTTTTATGAGTACTCTAGAATCCCTCTAAATTTTGCTGAAGAGTATTCAATAACCTTGTAACTTTTTGCTCTAGATTCGACAAAAGTTTCACATCCCATCATTTCAAGTTGTACATAACGTTTTTCATAATATAGCTATAACTGATTACATGCAACAGCAGTTAGAAACGTATGCACTAGAATGACCTTCAAAATCTTATCCCATGAGAGAAAAATTTATAATTTCTTAAAGCAAAGTCCAAACCGATTAGCAAACACGTCTCTGAAAATAATAAAAACATCTTTGATAGTGTAGATGCCCATTCTTTAATAGAAACCAGTTCCAAAGTCGATGTACTATCTTCAGACAAACAATTCGAAAACAAGTGAATCAACATGAAAAAAACAACCTCATGCATAAAATATACTGTCCAATTCATTGAAAGGAAAGCAAACATTTTAGACAAACCTAAAACAATGCAAATAAAACGGAAAAAATTTAATCAATCTCTCCAGTCTTTTATTCCTCCAAGACTATTCAAACTTTGTCCAACCAATCAATAATCCACAATTTGACATGCGATTCGATTTAAAACACAACTTAGAAATCTATAAATGAAGTATTCAAGCAAATATTTCTCATTTTTTAATTAAATTAAATTTTGAAATAACAGTCAGCTATGATTATTAAAGATTTTCAATGTTTTTATTACTATCACAATACAATGTTAATGACTTTCAAAACAATTTAAACGTTTTTCAAGTTGCGAAAATGAATATAACAAAATAAAATGCTTCTGAAATAAGCAAAACATTTCTCAAAAAAATAGATAACTCAAATGAACATAAATAATTATGAAACATAATATATAAATCCTAAAAGTTCGAAACAAATTTTGTTTAATTACTGGGTTTGCCTCCAGTATCGCATATGTTATTAAAAATAATAAAAATATTCTCGTTAAAAAAATGATTAGAAACTTTTTGAATGTCCGATTTGTCTGGCACAATGAGATGTTAACGCATAAAATTTTCTTATCTTTTTCTTAAAGTCCGTGAAGTAAAAGAGTGACTAAATACAAGATAAAGCATTGAACGCATCACCAAACAGCGCGGTCTGATCAGCTGTTTTCCAGAATATTAGGATTTGTATTCGGTTCCTTGAGCTTTATTGTCTCTTTTCAGCCTTTAAATCACCGGCAGTAATGATTGAGGACAAGTAATATGATTGAAATCTTCTTGAACAATAATGTTGGAAGGTGGATTACAAGAATAAATGATAAAAACTATTCTCTAAATTTACTGTAAATAATTTATGGAGTAGTTTCTAAAATCCTACTGATAGAATGGCTCACCAGCGGTCGAGCGGTTAAGTCGCTGAGTATTGTCAGTTTCAACCTGAGTTTGAATCCAGACTAGAGGGCTGGTTGCATGGGCGTTTTCGTGAAAGATAGTTTCTCTGAGAAAGACATTCACGAAGGTATTCCCCCTTAGGCAGATAGTCCTAATGTGGTTTGCCATAATAAACTAAAACCAAAAAAAAAAAAAAATATATTGATAGAAGTGGGTAGGAAATGAGTTTGATCATAGAAGTTTTGATAGAAATGTTTAATAATAATGGCAGTATCACCACAGCAGTTGTACTGTCTTTTATTTGTAAAATATTATTTACACGATGACGAACCGTGAATTTTAAGCTTGTCTGAAAGTCTTAGGTGGATTTTATTAAACAACAAAATATCAGCCTCATAGGTTATGATAGAGAGTAAGTTCATGAATCGAGCAGTGAATGCCCTTTGCACTGACGGCAGAATTAGTAAAAATATTTCCTGCTTGATTTAGATTTATACTAAAACGTCATTTTCGGTTAAAATTCAAAATCCAGTGAAGGGATGAAGCCAAGAGATTTAATCTCGACTTTAATTTCATCAAGAAGGGATTCTACTGTTTCAATTTATTAAAACCTTCGAAAAAAAGGTTCTTGAGCCATTAACTAAAAGAATGGCTTTCAGTTAATAACTTCATTTTTTTTTAGTTGCTATTAACATTGGCAGATGTTTTGAAATTTCTGGCTTTTTTCTTTGGTTGAGTACTGATGTTGGAGTGATTTGCCTCAAGTTGAGTAGATTTTGGTTGAGTTTTTCTTTTATCTAAAGAGCTGGAAAATTACTTTCATCATGAAGAGCGGTTTAGATTTCTTGACTTCAGACTGGAGAGTTTATTTGTTTTGATCGCTTTGTGAGATTTCTACAGGTTAACAAACGGTCGCTTCCAAAATTTGCTCAGATACCAAAGACACTGTCATTTTTGTGCTTATATATTCCATGAAGCTCCCCTCCATTTTATATAAAATGCCTGGTTTCGGCATGAAGCTTCTTTGTGAACAAATCTCTGACAACTGTTGTAGTTCTGTTCAGATATGGAAGCTTCAATATGGATTTTAATTCACTAAAGAAAGCTTATTTTTTAATTTCTTTTCCTTTATCATTTCATTCAGTTTCCGCAAACGATAATGGTAAAGGATTGAGTAATCCTCCTTAACAAGTTTAGTTTGACAAAACTTCATCCTTTGGTGATAAAGTACAACATAGACTGATATCTATTCCTATTTTAAAATCGACATAGAGAAATTTTTCAATGATATCAGTGTCCAGAAGAAACGGCGCGAAATCCTGAGATTGAAAAGCCATGGTGAATAATCGAAACCCGGTTGGAAAAGGTAAAACACATGCTTAACTAAAGCATGCATCACGCCCGATGTACTTTCTACAGAATCATATTTAGAAAGTTGAAGAGTTCTTTGATTTAAAATGAAATTCAAAGTTTGAAGATACCTTTAGATCAATCAAAATTACTTCTAGAGACTCTATGTGCAGACCAAATGATAAAGTGAAATAACAACTCAGTTTAGCAATGTGACTGGCGCAAAAATGATCCTGTGAAGTAGCACGGTGCTGAACTGTAGAGTTACTCGATGGGCTTTATGAAGTAAAGTTTCAAACATGCTTCGCTGGAGTTTTTCTCTTTGATTGCCGTCAAAGATAAGTTAGTTTTTCTTTCCACATAATAAAATTATTTAAAAGAATCTTGTACAGAATCCTTTTTCGTAATATTATTCCATTTTGTTTCAGCAACAAGCGGAATAACTCTTATCTCGACGATACACCAGCAACTTCTAATCTTCAATGTCGAGAAAGTTTTGTTGTAGCATTAATGCCAATGTAATTAAAATTCAGAATTCAGTTCTTCTTTAATTTACAAAATATCTAGTTGGTTTCATATCATAGATATTCAGTATGAAAAGCGATTTCTATTACTTTTCACATTTATATGCGTAAATAAGCTCATTTGTTAATATCGTCGTCCAGTGGCCATTTTCTCTTTTATCTCAACTTCAAACAAGAGCAAAAAGCATAATAAGCATGAATTTTCTTGATGTTGTTGTTAGAATAAAAGCACAACTATTGTTCTCAAAACTTGCTGTATGAACATCTTCAGAAACAATACAAAATTCGTCTGTTAAGGTGCACATCATAAATTTATCGGTTTCAGTGATACTGGTAAAAACGGATGACCTAAATCTACACCTTTTTAGCAGGTATGACACACATACTCTCAAATTGCTTTAATGTTTTATTTATATTGTTCAACAGTCAAACAATTAAGCCAAAGTTTATTTGTTAGAGCTGGATATCGTCGAACAAAGGTATGTAATCCGAAACTAACGTTTGATGAATTTAATATTTAATTTTAAATATTTTTAATGCAGAGTTCCGTCAAGTAAAATTTCTTTAGATAATTTTCTAAATGGGGTCAATTCTATTAAAATATGCTTTAATTCCATGTGTATTTTCTTTCATAATTTTAAACATTTCTTTTAGCCATTTTCAGACTGAATAACATTTGTATATTTTCATGCTGTATTTAAATCGTTGCATTCATTATACTTTGGGGCACCCACCAGCGGCCGAGTGGTAAAGTCGCTGAACATTGGTAGTTCCGACCTGGTTTCAATTCCAGACGAATGGACTGCGCTGATGTTTCCCATTGTAACGTGGATACGAGATAATTTTTCTAAGAACGTCCTCTACAAAGAAATCCCTTCCCTTAAGCAGTTAGCCCACGTCAGCCATGCCATAATCAAACCACAGCATCCCACTTCTCAAGCTGATAATATTTAAAAATACAATTGATATAATTTGTCATGCTTTCAATCAATGCTTTGATCTATAAATAAATAATCCGTTTTTTCTCTTATCAATTCACTGAGTTAATCTAATCTTTAACAGATGAACCCAGAAATTCAGAGCAAAATCTGACTTTCCTAACCCATATGCAAGCACTTGGCAGCATAATATGATTTTAGGAGCCCACATTAACAACTAAATATTGTTGTAAACAAATAAAACTGATGCTTTACAAAACAACGCACTTACCAATTATGGAAATGATTAGAAGTCATGAACAAAAGCTTTGATTCAATCCATTTTTAATAACGAAAATTATAAAATGTATTTTAGCATTTTAATTTCATACTTTTTATTATTCAGACAATCTGCATAAAATATGAAGAAATAAAGAGTTCTAAAGGTAAAATAAGTCTACGCAAAAATAAAATGTCTAAAAAAAAATGAAATGAACTCATCCTTTCCAGAACTAGGAGGCAAGTTAAAAAGAGTTCTGTCAACATGCTTTTTTTGTTTTGAATAATTCCTTTATTTCTTTCCAGAGTATAAATTAACTACTAATCATTACTGGGAAACTTTTATTACACTATTATTAAAAATAAGTTTAAAACAAAAGCCTGTACTAGGAGTGATATGACTTGAATGTGTAGTTAACATCAAGTCAAGCATTATACAAGGTACGGTAGTTAGCGTTTAACATTTTCAAATTAGGATAATACATCTATTGCACATAGCAGTAAATTCAATTGTTTATGGTTAGATTATCTTTGTGACTTTACAAAAATAGGCCTCATTTCTTCAATACAACTTCATATAGATATCCTCCATAATAATCAAGTTATTGCTGCCAGCTCCCACGTACACGTGCCTTGACGCGCCGTACAGTATCCATTACATTAGTAATCGCCTGATGAATTGATTTTTTAGACTGTTTAATGCTAGGCAGGCTGCATGTGAAAACTTGAACTCTCAAATAACTCCCGTAAAAAGTCTGCTGCACCAATTCCGAGGAATTGAGAGCCACTGATGGTCCCCTAACTGAAATAAGTAGGTCCCGAATGCAACGACATCAGTCCTAAAAGTGCTATTCATCAGGAGAATGCAAATGTTATGTAGAGTCCTGTCAAGCGTACCTGAGAAATGGCAGCATTGACTTGAAGGCATGGAGGATGTCTTCAAGAAATTGTAAGGCCTATTTTGTGAATCCTCACTGGCTTAATTAACTCTTTTTAGTTGTATTTACCGATGTGGAATATAATTACGTTATCCAGCTTTAAGGAGTGTTTGAATCCCGGCAAACGGACTGGCTGTATGGGCAATTCCGTGGTTTTCCCAGTGTGTATACGACCCAGTTTCCCTTTGAAAGTCCTCCAAGAAGGCATTCCTCCCCTTCGGCATATAGCCCTCGAATGCTTTTCCATAATCAAATAAACCAAACCAAACCAAACCAAACCAGCTGCTTTCAGGATAGGTAACTTTAAATTCCGCATCTTATATAACCGTCTTCGAAAGAGAACATTTGCAAGTTATAAATCAAATAATGGCAAATTATGCAGAGAAAAATAAAACAGTGAACATGAAATAGGATTAAAAAAGGGCAGTAAAGAATTATTAAGAATAAGACATGTCTGTATAAAGTTAAATAGATGGATACATATATGAAAATTTTCATTGAAAATATTCGATAATTTCAAAATACTGTTATCAGGTATTTCTCCCACTTTCCTAGCGTGCCTTCGTTGTGTAGTGGTTCTGCACACTGGGCCGGTATTCCAGAGGTCCGTGTTTCGATTCCCGGCGAAGGCGATTGGTAATGTTTCATCTTGCCTGTTTTAAAAAAATACCTAATGTCTCTACAGTGCTGCCCGAACTAAAAGTGTGTTGGATGAGGATTCTCCACACCCAGGATTTGGCGATTGCGTCTCCTAAAAACCCCAGTCGCTCTTTAGAAAGGGGAGTATATAAGGTATATCTCCCGCTTTGCTAGCGTGCCTTCGTGGTGTAGTGGTTCTGCACGCTGGGCCGGTATTTCAGAGGTCCGTGGATCGATTCCCAGCGAAGGCGTTGCTCATTTTTCATCTCGTCTGCCTCCAAATAATCCTAATGTCTCTATGCTGTTATTAATTAGCATTGCAAGGTTTAGAAAACTGGCTTTTAACCGCTTCACCATTTGTCCCGACAAAGGTTCGTTCATTTTAAAAAGTGTCGTTAGTAGCTTTGAACCCTAATACAATACATAGTATATGATTATGTCATTGTATAACATATATAATAATTGTATTAAATATATACATATTTGGCACAATTACTTGGATACTTAAGTCGGTTACTGAACTTTTGATATTATTTGAATTATTAAATATCGTTCGAAGTTACTTAAGACACTTTTCAAATCGATGAATCTGCCTCAGGCAAACAGTGAAATGGTTAAAGTGTAGACTCTTTTGAATTGCAAAACTTCACCATTGGTTAAATAAACAAAATTTTTATTTAAGAGTAAATAATATGTGTTAAAACTTTCCAAGGAATTCTATTCGAAATCTGCTATGCTATCTGTCTCAAGAATGAGAATAATTAATCCCAATTACTGAAACCGGTGTTTATAATTAAAGAATATTTATTTACTATTTTAGGGTAATGTTATGCTTTTATCAAATTAAACATTGTTTAATTTTTCTTGGCTAATAAATCTCTGAAATTTTTTTTTAATTTATAACATAAACGATCTGTGAGAAGCATTGAAAACGAGGAGCATTTGAAAACTGAGCATAAATTTCCTTGATTACAAAGTAATTTCGATATTTGCGAATGCTTTAAATGGGAAAAGGATAAAGTATTCAGCCACCTTCTATTCTAGGACATGTTTTATAATAAAATATGCGCTAAATTCACTTGAAGTGCATCTTCAGTAACTCGTATATTCAAATTGTGTCTGCCATTATATTCACTAAACCCATTATCATGAAATGGATTTAGTGAACTAAAGGACTCTAATTTTCGCATTGATTGTATTTAAATATTCATTTCTAATTTATAAGCAGGTGTATTTAAGTCCGATCAAATAATCATTTCCAACTCAGAAATGCTTCCTGTCATATAATTTTCTCCTAATAAACAGCAGTTCTTCGAACGATGCAGGGTGATGTGAAAATCAGTAAACAAAGCTATTTCAATGAATTTAATTTTCGTAATGAACCAATTAGCATACTTATGGATGCAATTATTGTTTATAATGAAGTAATTTTTATGTGAAATTCAGCTTCAATTTTTTTTCTTAACGAGTGCATTTTTTTTAACAAATTTCAGTATAAAAACAATTTTGTTAACTTCTTTTTTTTTTTTTTTTTTTTAACAAAAGGGCAATTTGCCCAGAAGAGCTATTAATTTCATTTTACCATTTTGAGGCATCCACTATAAAACAGCGTTTCACTTTTCAAATTGTTGCCACCAAATATTAGAGCCCTCCATTATATTTAAAGAAATTAAATAATGAAGAATCTGCATGAATATATCTCAACGATTTCAAAGCGACCAATGACAACACTGTACGGATAAAAAATAACATTCTTATTTCCAAGGCGCAATACTGTGTATCGGAAATTCTAAAGATATGCTCTTTTTAAATATTTTGTGATATTGCTGATGAATTTAATTTTATAGTTTAAGTGCGAAGAACATAATGTTTCATAAATAAAGGTAACACACAAAACATTGAAAAAACGCCTTTTTAGGCGTAATATAAAATCTGAAAGCTTTCAGATTTTTTTTTATTATTTTTATTTATTTATGATCCACAAAATTTGGGATTTTGTTTATATTTACCAAAAGTTTTCAAGTGATCGAAATTGTTTCAGTCAGAAAACTCTATCATATATATTTAGATCTTAAACCCCAATCGTGGATCAATGACCAGCTATTCAAGAGATAGTTAATGGTGTAATATTTTTGAAATATTGTATACGACTAAAATTTTCTCATCTTAAGTAACAGTCCTTCTTAGAATGAAATATTGATTTTACTTATATTTGCAAATGAATACAATTTGAAAAATGAATAAATACGTCATGTTGGAGTAAGGAAATATTTACGACTGCAGAAATAAGTTAAACAAATTTCAATTTCAGTAGGCACAAAAATAAATGAAAGCCATTTCTGTTCAAAATGTTTCTGATAATGTTTTGTGCCAAAAACGCACAAAACTTAATTCAGTTTTTTTTTTTCCAAATTACGTAAAATAATAAATTTAGCTTACCTGTGGATATGTAGTCCATGTTTAAATCTAATGATTGACGCGAAATCTACTTGAAAATGGTGTGGAGGTTTTCTTCTTAAAATGATAAAAAAAACTCTTGTTATCTTCTTAAATTTGAGACCTCCTTATCGATTTATGCAGCAAATAAAAATGCTCTGCGATGTTGTAATTTAATATAAGGCCTTTAAAACCTGAAATGCATTTGAAGTATCTTGCAAACAGAACGTAATCTTTACTTTGAAAACCACCGTCAGCAAAATCTTACATAAATTGATAAAGGTGGTTTTGTTTGAGCTTTTTCCATTCAACTGATAATACTAGGAAACCCAGACTGATTGCAGAAAACGCCATTACAGTCTAACATTTTGCAAAGCAAGTTTATGAAATCGATAAATCATTATTCAGAAAATGCTGAGCTTAATGTTTATGAACTCTCGAAATCTTAGAGTTCACCTTATTATCTTGCATCATTATTTCTTAAATTCGTAACAAAAGATATGTCTAAAGAGGATTGATAATTGGAAAGTGATTAATGTTTACGTTCCTGTGCGTGGTTTTCATAACCAGTGATGAATCTGGTAATTAGACCTGCGGAGAAATAAAACTTTAGCCACTGACGTGCCAATACGAGAAACAAAATAACCAGTGCAGGTATTATTATCGTATTCTTCCTATGTTCATCGAACTTTAAATCAGAATCTTAAATTAGATGGAAACCTTTTCTCCTGCTGTGGTTGAGAGAAACATTGTAAATTTTTTGGTTCTAGCTATAAATACCTTATAACTTTATAACCTTTCTCGGCACAAAAGTATTTGATATACGATGTAGACACCTCTAATCAAGAACATATGAAAAAATCATGATAATATGAATAAATTCGTGTATAGTTTTATACATCTTTCAGCTTTAGGCAACAGAAACGAGGAAATAGTAAGAAAAAAGTGTTAAAAAGTTAAATCATATCAAGAAGAAAAAGAAATTCATCGTTAAAAAGGCCTAAGCAAAATATTGCAAAAGTCTGGTATCAAGCTGGCTTACTGATACAGAGTTTCATTAGCAGTAAGCCTGAATTACGTTTCGATCCAGGCACAAATAATATTGGTCCATATATCCTGACGTCTTAAGGTCGTTTCTAAGAGAATTTGACTCGTATTTATAGTTCACATGAGGAAGGCCATGAAAACGCCCAAGCAGTCAGCCTATTCATCGAGATTTGGACCTGGTCGAACAACCAATGTTCAGCTACCTTATTTACTCACCCGTGAGGGGCTCAGCACTGGGAGACTCTCGTAAGAGAACGCTTAAAGTATGCAATGAAAATTTATTGAGCAGCTGAATGTAGACTCATGGTTCTAATTTAAGAAATGAATCATCTAAGTTAGTCAGTAATCAAAAGAAGAACGCAAAAAAATAATCCGAAAACAATGGAAGACTGTGATGCCAAGCATAAAATGTGTTACTCCAGAACTACATATAATATGATATTACCTTTTAGAGTAGTCCTTCAGCTTTAAAAATATTAAAAATTATCTAATCGTCTTGCATGACTTGTACTTCTGAATATTAAATAAAAAAGTTTACCTACCTACGCGTCATGGAATCTTCTGATAGTCTCATGATACTACAGCTAGCATTGTTAGCTACAGCTAGCATAGCTTGAAAGCATTTCCAACGATGCTTGTTGCAAAGAAATGCACGGCAGGGCTTATTGGGGGCCACTCTTCGAAACACTGCATGTGGGCTTTTAATCATTACCCAAAAGATATGACTAAAATACAGGCACAGTAAAATGTCAGAGGATCTAATAAGCCGTTTAATAAATACTTCTTGCGTTCATTGTAGAATGTTCTTAATGATTTAGTGATCGCATGCTTACTTGCTTCAATAAGTGAAATGGATACTATGAACATTTTATAGGTTATCTATGGTATTTATGGTTATTTCATAGGTTATTTATTTATCATAGGTTATCATCTATATTTACTAAAGCATAATGAACATTTTAATAGCTGGATTTTCTATCAGGAACTACATAAAACATTTAATTTTGCAATTACAAAACCCATGTCCCTTCCATTGATGAAACATTTTCTCTAATTTTTTTCAAAGACTCTAATTTCTTGACAAGTGATCCTGGGTTCGGTATTTAAAGGAATAAAGCTTATAGCCACCGTTTTCAAATATTAGGCTTAGCTAGGCTATCTATCTGACATTATATTTTGAATTGTTTTATGGTGGTGTTGTTGTTGTTGCTGCTTATGCTTACTTGTCTCACGTAGTCAGCCCAAGCCCAAGAAAATCCTCGTGGCAAGGAGTGCTAGAATACGCCTGCCGTTGGAGCATCCTTGAGCACCATTCAGGTGACAATGCGATTTTGCTCAGTTCCGCCCCCCCCCGTTTTGATGGACAGCATCTCGAGGGGGACGGATCCGAGAGTCTCCCACCCCTCTCCCCTTCCGTCATACCACACGAGAGGACTTTCGGCTCGCCACATATTTAGAGTGCCGCCATGCCGCACCGACACTATACATTTACAAACACCAGTGCCTTCTCCGGGATTCGAACCCAGGCCCTTCGGCACAGCAGTCAACGACGCTAACCAGTATGGCGGCTGTTAAGGTATTATATTTATATTCATTTTCCATTATTTATTTCTTAACTTCTCCCGCTTTTTCATAGGAATCTCATGTGTTGTAAATGATAAATACTTATTTATTATCTTATTTATCAAAGTAATTTTATGCATCCATCTACGCTAATTTTTATTTTGCATGTAGAGAAGCTATTTTTCTAGATGCCCTGTTGGCATGATAGTAAAGGAGTAGGTTGTCATAGCCTTGGGATCGGGTCGAATCCTGGAGAAGAAAATTTGTAGTGGTTTCAAATACATAAAAGCCGAAAATCCTCTTCAGATTGTTAATAGTAGGAGAAGAGGGGTTTGAGGCTCACGGATCCGTTCCCCGGAGTGTTCTCCATTAAAATCGGAATGGAGCTGGGCAAAACATGAAATGTCTCTTGTAAGGTGCCTTGGCCAATGACAGCCGCTTACTACTTTATAAATTATAAGAAAATCAGGGTTTTTCTTTTTAATAAGTTATGTTTAATTAGTTGTGTTTAATAAGAATTTATTAAAAGTACTTTCATAATACGCATAACTTTTCTCAAGAATTATAATAATACTTTCTTGTAAAAGGATTTTATTAAAATACTAATAAATAATTAAAATCTATCAGCACACACTTAAATTCAACGCCTATAAAAAGGTTTCAAAAAAATAAAATAATCCCGAAATCCCATAAAACAAGTAAATCGAAGTAAATTGAATCATGGGTAAATTTCCCTTACAGCAAATTCCATAGTCTTCTGAATTCAATTCGAAAGAAAATATACGGAGTTAGAATTCCTTCGTGTACCTATGTTAGAAAGAAAAAGTACTATAACAACACTCAGAGGCACAAAGGAAGAGGATGGGCGAGCAAAAGACATTTTCTCGAACTGCATCACTGACCTCCTTTTCCGACCAATCGATTGCGGTAAAAAGAATTTGGAAATGCAAAGAAAATGTTTGGTTGTTCTAATAACTGGGTCGAAGCGGTGATCAGAAAATGACTGTGCAAGACAGATCCTCACAAAAAGGCTTCTATTATGGTATTGTTGCCAATAATATGGCAGCAACTAATAAAACGAATACTTTACGATATACAAAAGATTAGACATCAATAAAACTTTTATCGATTAATAGAAATAAACTTCATTTACCTCATAAAGCGATATAAAAATAGTTTATTCTAAATTAATGCTACCAGATAGCTATACCATTCTACTCCATAATTTAAGTTTCAGTTGGTTATCAAACTCTGTACTTTTCACATTTTGATGAAAAATACTTCAGTTTAAAATCTTTTGGTCATTTTTGACCTCTTAATGTCTTCCTTTCCTTGAAAAATGGCAAGACCTAACTAGCCGAGGCGAAAGGCTGCTGAGAAAGGCAGTGTATGTTCTTTTATTACATAAGTAGGGCCACCTATGGTTTTTGCTTTGGTTTATGTGATAATGACAAAGTAATAGTCGCTAAATAACGTAATAGTCGATGAATGCGGTCGAGATTTCTCTAAAAATGATTGTAGTGTCATAAGTTTAGAAAAATCGACACTTCACGGCTAAAGAAACCGTGAAGCCAAACACGGCAACATGTAGCTACCACACCAAATTCTAAGTTTTATAAAAGAAGTATTATATAACAAAAAGGTGGTGCTGTTTTACAAGTGTCGTGTCTTATATCGGTTGGTGACATAACTAAATATCGCTGTTTTACAATTTCCAGAAGTATTCATCATTAACTCTAAATCTGCATTTTTTTATTCCCACTTTTCATTACGAAATTTCTTGATATCTTTTTTAATCATCTTGCTAATGCAATTTAACTCAGTTTTGATTGCCGGATCCCACGTAAGTTGCCATGTCCTAACGTAAGCGTGTATTAATGTGACAAGTTGCTTAATATTTTGCGGAAGTTTTCCTACAAAATTCTTTGCAGTCACGACGTTGGTTGCTTCACGATAGCTCAAATTTTGTTCATTGTGTTTGTAGTAATGGTATCGGATAGTATATTTCGTAAGTGCACATATGTATCACCACCGAGGGCATGGCTTCTAGAATGGACAAATGCTCTTCCAGTTATATTTTTGTCGTTCATATGACATTGCCGCTCTTTAAGCGAGGTGGTTAAAAATGATTCGCCACGAAATTTCCTACACAAAATAATTAAAGCACCGTGCATTTCTCGTGAAAATTTTCAGTACGAACTTAGATCAAATATAAGCATAATTATATGTGTAAATAGTAATAGTCTTAGCATTTTTTATTGCCGTCTATATGAAAAAGACGTTCCGTAATAATAGCAAATGCACAGTTTTATTCAAAGTGAGCTTTCCTAATTTGCATTTCTATATACGTATTTAGTTTGTTAATTTCTCATTAATAACTGTTCATTATGAAATGTATTGTCTGCACAAGAAATACTCTTCAAACAAAATGAACTTACATTATTCACAACGAATATATTTAATTTATTCATATATAACTTTTAACAATAGGTATAATCAGATAATTTACAATATGCATTTTGAAGCTTACATTTCTAAAATCAAAGTCATTTACATGATATAAAGAGCAATAATATGCCCCGAACATTAATCCGAAGATCCAGTGCGTGATAAGTTTCGTAAATGAAATGAATAAATAATAATAATAATACGCTTGAATTAACTTATAAAATGAAAGCCCTACGAGATTTTCTAAAATGATAGCAGCAATTATACGCCATACATTTATCACTGCGAAAGAAATGCAAAATAAAACGTAAACAACGACATGCGCTCATAAGCAGTTTCAAATATAGCTTCACAAGAGCAATAGAAGTTTACTGTTCCATTTTTGAAACCTCTCCCTCACTGGCGATACCGATGTGCACTTGTGAATTATGCTATCATATAATATCGCCAATTGTCGTGTTAACAATGACTCTGAAGAAAAGTTTTTGCCAACCCAAATGATCCCTATAACCGATGAGAACCGAAAGACCATGGAGAATTATTAAATTGTATATCGTTATATACAGTAGATAAATTTTAGTTTATTATAGTATTACTGAATTTTTTATTCTATTCTATGAGTTCACTTTCGCATAAATTTAGAAACTAAATTTTAAAACGTTTTTCTCCTACTCGTGAAATAAATAAGATTCACCTTTTAATATGAATAAGACTAAGAAGATAGAATTTTTTATGATTTTCGTTTACTAAGCTGATATTTTTTTAGTTCAGCGAACTTTACTATGATGATTAAAATTGAAAAGCCAGTATCAGGAAATCATAAAATAAGTCTGGTAAAAACTTTCATGCATATATATTATATATATATATATATATCAGTTTTAGAGACTGGCAATTTGCCAATATTTATCAATGAAAATTTTTAATATGGCTAACCTGTGGTTGCTTTTATTTTGTTTCCTTCTTGAGGACATTTCTGAGTTTCTCTAAGTGATGTAAAGTAGAATTCCCAGTATCTTGACTGACTGAGACTACGCCCATCCGGAGTTTGTTTTTAACTGTTTTCAACAGGACAACTGTTGTTGTTGAATTTCATAGATATTGCAATGCTAATGATTAACATAATGCAAATGATAATGCAAAATATTATACTTTATATTCAGGAAAGAATTTTATATACAAAAATCAACCTAACTTCCACGGAAAGGAGAGCAAAATGTAAATGACTGCCATTACACTGGTTGCTATGAAATTAAAATTCCTTGCTTTGAGAAGAAATATGATGACAACATGATTGTTTAATCTGTTTTCAGAAAATGAGTCTTTTTATTGCGAAAGAATAATTATTGCTTTTTCATCAATATAATCTACATACTACTACAGGCCAATAAATTTCTTGTACGCATTCATCCAAATTAATTTTTAAGTAATATTATTTAAGCAACGGAAAATGTTATACACACATAAATATGTTAATAACAACCTTACTTCGCATCTTCTAGAAAGAACAAGTGATACATATGGTCGAAGTTTCGAATATCGGGAATCTGGATAGGTGTTCTAAAGAACAAAAAATTCACCTCTGTTGGTAGAATTCTCCTTCCCCTCTCCCTCCAGAAAAATGGTAAAATGAAAAAGGTTAGCTCTTTATAACATGATTTCTTATTATTTTATTAAAAGAAATGCTCTTAAAAATTCTTAAATTTTAAGATATTTTTTAGATTTATTATATTTATTTGAAATCGAAATTTTACTATGTTTATTTAAATACAGTAAGAAAAATATTCAAAATCTCCAGTACGTAATCTATGATCAAATACTAAATACATTACAATATTAATGCAAAATCACAAAATATAATGAGCATGAGCTGTTACTGCATTTCATTTCAGTTAAAAGGAATTATCATCAACAAATGGAGAATATGAGTGAAAGTTACGTGCGTTCATGAGTTACCGATTAGAAAAGATTAGATTAAAATGCTGACCAATTTTTTTCCAACAGCTGGAAACTTTCCTATTCAGCATTCGTAAGAAAAGGCCAAACCCACTGGTCATCTAGCCGTTTCATCGCCGAGAACGTTTCCCGGGATGCACCATAGAAGGCGACTGATTTTTACACCCGCAAGCAAGGAAATGTCGCGTCCTAACTTTGATGGGGAACACTCCAAGGGACTGATCTGAGAATCTCCCACGAAGAAATCCATAGCCTGTCTAACTGTGATTCAATAATACAATCTAAATATAAATCTAAAGTTCGTATTCCAATAACTGGTAACTTTTCCCAATAAATGTGCCGTAGACGTTAATTTTGAACATTCCTCTCTCTACCATTAGAAAATAAAATTACCCTGCCCACAAGACCCTTTATATTCCAGCTTCTTCACATCTATAAAAGTCCAAATCGCCTTATACTGGAAAATCTATAAGTTTGCTTAGGCTAGGTTCCATTTGAAGAACAATAATTTGTGCGTATGGGAATGAATTATTTTAAGATACTTTTAAAATATTTCTAGCACGTTCTCTTAATCATTTTGAAGCGAGTTTAATAGTTTCGTAAGAGTATAACAATAGTTCTACGTAATTTCAGTTTTGCAATAGGTTTTATGCTACATATTTCTCTCACTAATGGTTGAAAACGTTGTTGTAGAAGGTGTGTGCGTGATTATGGCAAAGCCTCGGGGACTATCTGCCTAAGGGAAGGGATGCCTTCGTGGAGGACTTTCTAAGGGAAACTGGCTCGTATACACGTTACACATGGGGAAAACCACGAAAACGCCCATGCAGCCAGCCCGTTCGAGGGATTCTAACCTCGGACCGAACTACCAGTGTTCAGCGACTTTACCGCTCGGCTGCAGGATGGCCCCGTTGTTGTAGAAAGTGTGATCTTCAAGTGCCCACCCGCGGCCAAAGAAATGAATACTGAATACTGGTAATTCGACCTGGGTTCATTCCAGGCGAACAATCTGGCTGAATGGAGGATCATGGATCATCACTTTGCTGCTGGCATGAACTACTTTGAGTTTTTACCAGTAAATCAAAATGCGCCCTAAGGCCTTTCACGTTAGTCATAGAAATTAAGGTGCTACGTACCACACCCGAAGGCGAAAGAATCAGTAGTGACAAAGGTCAAGCAAGCAGCTGTGCATGCAAAATTGAATTAGTAAGCATTCGTAAAATATATTCATGTTTACAGTTACCACCGTTTTACAACATATTCTATTGAAGGATCATATTCGGTGAGTTCTTTAATTGCAAAATAAGGCGAGTTCTTTTCTTTTTCAAAAACGTTGCGAGCAGTAATTAACATTTGGTCATGGATAGGATTTATTTTTAATTCCTTATGGAGTTACGCACAAACCACGACGCTATTGATCTTAGAATTTTGTTCTGCAAAACATTTATTTTTACTCTTTCCGTTTTATTTGCAGTGGCTCAAGCTGGAACTGCGTATAATAAAATAGGGCGAATAAGGGATAAGTAGAGTGTTCTTTTTACCCGAATATTCAGTTTTGACTTTCTTCCGATTAAACAATAAATAGCCATATAAGCAGAATTGGCATGGTTTAGTACGGAATGGTTATGAACCTCTGAAGGTGAGTTTTTGGTCAATGGTAATCCCTAAATATTTGTACGAACTTGCAACAGGGACCATTTCACCATTTATTGTGATGTCGGTGTTCATTCTCATTGTAGTCCTGTAAAAACTTATTCTCCACAGGTTACACCATTTTGCAACGATACTGACATGCAGTTGGAGATTATTTATGACAATTTGAGAATTTAAGGACTTACATAAAATGACAGTATCATCTGCATACTTAGAATTTTTGAGTTGAATGGGAAAGTAAAATCGTTTATGTAGACGTTAAAAAGATTCGGTGCTAAACTTAAACACTAAGGGACTCCACCGTGGATTACTTACTTTTCTGAAAGTGCATTTCCGCATCGGACCTGAAAAGTTCCTCTTTTGAGGTAAGATATCATTAACAATGTGCAACTATTTGGGAGAAGAAAGTTGAAGAGCTTGTGTATGAGGCCGTTGTGTATGATGGTCGAACGCTTTTTGAAAATCTTGAAACCAAGCTGGCTGAATGGAAGTTCTTAAGATTTTCCCATATCTAACGTGGATATGAGCCAGTTTCCCTTAGGAAGTCCTCCACAAAGGCAGCTCTCCGTTAAAGAGATAGTCCTCGTGTAATTTGCCGTAATCATATAAACCATTATCTTCAAAACTCCGAAACATAATATTATAATCAGAAATTTTAAAAACAAAAAATAATGTTTTAAACTATAATGTCCAAAAAGCGTAAACAGTTTTAGAAATCAGTCATCCAAGCCTGTGACACAGCTAAGAAAACATAAAGACTAACTCTGAATTACAAAGAAGAATATTCCGTGTTTACCATGCGAAAAAAACATTAATTAATACTTATACAATGAAATATTGCTGAGCTTAAACATACTTAAAAGATCATATAAAGAAATGATTTTATATGTAAAAAAGATTTAAAGATCATTTCAAAAGTAGGTACAAAAATTGTCTAAAATAGTTATTCATCTGAAATAAATGGATGTGTAATACCGGCCTCAATATGCAAAAAAACTGCGATGACTGCTTGTTGCATGGACAGAAAAAGCACCAGCACTTTTTTTTTTTTTTTAATGGAAACATAGTTGTATCTATTTTTCTTTAACTGTGCATTAACACTCACGTGCCCTCTTGTACGCCAGAGTAAAAAAGTTGGGAAAATGTAAAATGTCTAAGCCAAATTTATAAAATGTCATACTGTAAAATACGGTACGAAGGCACTATATTTTGTCTCTGATTAGCCACGCCCTCTTTAAAAACTTTGATTTTAAGACAAACTTGTATAATTCTTCAAAGATAAATTTCACAGGATCTGGAAATATTTCATTACTAAATATTAATCTGTACAAGATATATGAACATATTTAGTAACCTAAAAATAATTTCTGCTTTCGAAAAAATACAGTACGATAATTAAACTTGTAACTTTCGTATAGTCATGACACTTGCAAGATATCAGAGTTTCTTTCTAAGAATTCTTCAAAGAATCCGTCTCCTTCGAATTCTTCTAGGAATTCTTTCCCTACGAATTCCTTTCTAATAATTATTAGTATGTCACTTTTCTTGTAATTTTTTTTTAATTACCGACTCTTTAAGAAAATAATATGAAAATATATTTATTAATAAGAGATTTAAGAAGGATTTAAGCAGAAACAATTCACTTTTCTATATGTTTAAAATTTTTCTCTTGTAGTAAATTACACGCATTTACAGCTGCATTGTGCCTTCCGCAAAACAGGCCCGCCAGCAGCCTGGCGGTAAAATCGCTGAACACTAGTAGTTCTGTCCGGGTTCGCATCCCAGAGAACGGGCTGGCTGTATGGGCGTTTTCAAGGTTTTCTCATGTTTAACATGTATGCGAGGCACTTCCCTTAGAACGTCCTCCACGAAGGCATCCCTTCCCTTAGGCCGATAGCCCCCCCAGGCTTTCCCGCAATTAAATAAACCAAACCAAGTCTTCCGCAAAACATTGATATCAACATTTGGATTAAATCATGTTATGGTGGCTGACAAACCAGCTACACGACTCTCCTTTCAGCCTACCTCAGCTGCTCGTTTTGCGTTTTCCGAATGTTTAGAACTGAATTTATAAATAACCTAGACCTGAAGCAAACAACTGCATCGCTATGTAGCTTTCTAAGATTATACATGTCTAGCAAACGTTGAAATAAAACCCTTGGGACATTCTTTCAACTCGTCATAAAGAATTTTCAAAATTCCTGAAAAGCTCTGAAAGAAAGCTCATGAAATCATATTTCATTTTAGAAAAGAGGAATTAATTCGATGATGCCTTAAGCGAACAAGGTGAAAATTAAGAATTTTTCTACATTGTTTTGCAATACGTTTCTTGTTAGTAGTTCTACTGTACGAAGAAAGTTTTCTTGTAACAACTATTCACCTATTGAAGCCGTAACACCACATATAGTCAGCCCAAGACCATGAAATTCCTCGTTGCAAGGAGCGCAAAATACGCCTGTAGTTTATCAACAGCTTTGAGCAACTTATAAGTGACAGTGCGACTTAGCTCAGGCACACCCCAATTTTGACGGAGAGCATTCCGGGAGACGGATCCAAGGGTCTCCCACACCTTTTTCCCTACCAGCAACCTCTCAAGAGGACTTCCGTTTCGCCGCATATTTAGAGTGCCCCCATGCCGCACAGACGCTACACATTTACAAACATCCATGCTTTCTCCGGGATTCGAACTCGGGGCTGAGGCACGGCAGTCAGCGAAGCTAGTTACTATACCGGTTGGGTGGTAAATCAAAAAAGTAATTCCATTTATACTATGCTTTGTGTGTGACATTTTAATGGAAGCACTAAGATGAGATGTGTTAGTAATCATCGCCATTAATAATCACTTGCAGGGTTTGATTTACGTGGGATCAAACGGGCCATTTTCCCCGAATTTCCAGATCTTCATATAGTATTTAAAATATGTCAGAGTTTGCATAGCTTTTCAGTCATTTTTCAATTATGACAGGCTTTATAAAATGTTAATCAGAAGAATTTTTTTAGAATTCCTAAGCTCTTTCTTCTAATTTTTACAAAAATAAATAAATAAATAAAGAGAAAAAGGACAGAGAAATCAGGAAATAACCCTTATGTACTTTTTCATTAAACAATTAATTTAAAATGTGTTAATGTTCCTTAAAAACATTAAGACTAATTTAAAATGTATAAACTTACATTTTATACAATATAATAATTTGAAAATGAAAATAAAAGATACAATAAGTTGAAATATTTTCAAATAATTTCAAATGAAAATGTATTTAATTATTAAGTTATTTCACAAAATACTTTTTCATAATTCATATCAGTGACCCCTCTTACGACGAAAAATGTTAGAGAAAAAGGCTTCTATAAGAGATTTTGCTCCAGACTTCCAGCTCAGTAAATCGGTCCATGTTCGTCTGCCTTGTTGAAAATATTTGGTCCTAAAAATTTTTTATACAGTAAAGTATTTTTTAAATCTATTAAAATTTCATGAAACCTGAGTCTATTGTCTTATGACAAAAGACTGAGTTACATGAACTTTGCATTTGAGATTTGCTTGTGATATACCACGTTTACATACTGCGCTGAATGGAACAGCTTTACTGACGTGCTTAAATCATTTTGCGTTTGCCTTTTGTTCGGCTCTGGAATATTTAGGTGTGGAAGTTTCTTTAGATCAAACAACGCTCTGAATATTTTAAATAACATCATTGACTTTATAAATTAAGACATTAAAAATGCACTTAGCTATTTGCTTATCAAATAAAAAAAAGTTTCAAAAGTAATAAAATACTATCTCAATTTATCAAGTTAAAATATGTAAGGCAAACTAAACTACATTGCAAACGAGATATTGAAGGTATTAAATCTTTTCTCAAAATTCTATAACCGCATCCAAGACAGCTAAATATTAATAACAGCTGCAAGTTTAATTATATGACTACAGAAGGAAATATTAATCATAGAAATGTAATTTAATGCAGTGCTGAGTTTTCGGGAATATTCTTTTCTGGAATTTTAATTAGTTGCTTTAAAACTAATTAATTTTCGCACAGGATCCTTATCTGTCAATTTGCTAGACGATTTAGAAAACGCAACGCAAAATTTCAGGGCTTATCAGCCGACCGTGATAGTTACGTACAATATTTAGAAATGTTTTCAAATTACAAATTCCTTGAGTCTTTCGTTAGAAACATGTGACGATATATTTTTCTTTACATTTATAAGCAGAGTAGTAACAGTATCGGGATGTAAATTTTCGCGATTAATGTATAAGGTATTTCTCCCGACTTTCGTAGTCAGCACACTCGGCGCGTATTCGAGAGGGCCGTGGTTTGAGTCCCGGCGAGGACATTGTTCATTTTTCCTCTCTCCTGCTTTCAAAAAATACCTAATGTCTCTACAGTGGCGCCCAAACAAAAAAAGGGTAGTGGATCATGATTCTTCACCACCAGGATTTCGCGATTGGTTCTCCTTATCCCCAGTCGCCCTTTAAAAGGAAGTGTATATAAGGTATTTCTCCCGCCTTCTTCATGGTCAGCGCGCTTGGTGCGTGTTCGAGAGGCCCTTGGTTTGAGTTCCGACGAGAGCTTTGCATATTTTTCATCTCTCCAGCTTTCAAAAATGCCTAATCTCTCTACAAATGTAGCGCATTTTAAGAGATTTTCTAATATTTCGTGAATATAAAATACGCAATCTAGTGAATGTATAAATTTCAGATTTTTTTCTGTTATTTTAAATTTAATTTATGATTATTAAATTATTTTTTATAATTAAATAATTTACACGATATTTTCCGTTAGAATTTACACGAATAATATGCTGAAAATTAATCTGATTACAATATTCAAATTAGAATTTCGTATTGCGCCTGTTTTAGTGAAGTCGCTATCCACTGCCTTTCATTATATTCCTTTATAATTTACCAGAAGCAAACACTGCAAAATAATCTTATTCGAATAACCGAACTCAAATTTTGTATCGCTGTTTCTTTTTGCCATATTTTTGGAACATTATGTAAAGATCATACCATGGTAACGCAAAATCTCCACCTATTGCGTTTCACAAGTGGCAAACAGATTCTCTGCCATATGATCGTTTTTCTGAACTTGTGCAATTTAAATAAAAAAATCTGTGTATGTTAAAGCTGTTTTCTATTTAAGAGAAATGCTTCTTCTCAGTTGAGGAAGTGGTTAGCGACTCTGACTGTCGTAATGAAGGTTCTGGGTTCGAATCCCGGAGAAGGCATGGATGTAAAATGTCTGTCCCTTCATAGAAAGCAACGGTGGCCCACCTATTATGTGCCTCGATAATAAAGTGACCACCGCTTCCGGCCTTAGTAGTGACCAAAACCTATAATGGCTAGAGCCCGCCTGTGGGGAGGGGAATTTTTATCTGATAAATGTTTCAAGATCACAAGTTAAAGCATGAACGAAAAGTAGTAGTAGTCAGAATGATTTTGAATGCAAACGCGCATGCATTTTGCCATACAAATGCTGTATGTCGTTTTATGGAATGGGCTTCCATGCCTGTTGTACTTGGTCAATCAACTCAATTACCTCGTGAATGTCACCAGATTTGTCGTCCAGTCATGTCCCTTATGCGTTCGATGGAAGAAAGATCGGGTAATCTCTCAAGCCAAGGTAGCATGCTGACACACTGTATAGCACGATGGATGATAGCAGTGGCATGGAGATGAGAGTTATCCTATTATAAATGCTTCTTAGAACATTGCTCAAGAATAGCAGCACAGTGCTAGATTGACTTACAGATTTGCTTTTAATGTGCGTGGGATAACGATGAGAGTGTTTCTGTTGTCATAGGAAATTACTTCTAAGGTCACAACCCTTCGTGCAGATTTAGTTTATCTACGCCACGGACAGCATCCATGGACAGTCCAAGCGCTCGCCTGACTTCCTTCTAACCGGTATATGGCCGCCACTGCCACCAAAACAGAAACAGCTCTCATCTAAGAACACAACAAATCTTCACTCCGCCTTCCACCGAGATCTAGTTACATCCGTACACAGAAAACCAACTAGTAAATTCTCCAATAGACCATTTCCCAATCCGAATCTATAGAGACGGGTCAAAAACTAAAATGGGTGTCGGAAGTGCATACTGTGCCTACAGAATTAATTCACTCTTTAAAACATGGCAGACAAACCTTAACAGGACAAATTCGGTATTCTAAGCTGAAATGTTAGCCATTAGAGAAGCTGTGAAATTTTCCAGGAAACAACAAGAAAAAAGCGTTATAATTTCCAACAGTGCTTCACACTTACAGGCAATAAACGTACTGACCATTCGTAAGGGAGATCCAACGCTTACTATCCTACTTCTCAGAGAAACCTCTCCCAAGCTTCACTAGACACGCGCCCATGTGGACACAGTGGGCAATGAAGCAGCCGACCAACTGGCACGAGAATAGTGGAAATGGACAACTTGCCTCAGCCATCTGCGAAAATCTAAAAGCAATCTAAAAAAAATCATTCAGCACAGTCAAAATCTTGACAGAGTCTCTTTAATAACCACAGATCACAAATACCTATTTTCCGAAGCAATTTTATAAATTCAGCTACAAATTTATTTGATTTTTAATTAAATTTTAATATTCTATAAAGATTTTTGGCTAGGCTTAGCGATAATAGAATGCTTCACCAATTGAGTACAAATGCTGATAGTCATATAACAGGCGGTACAGCAACTCAGCTGGTGGTAAAGTAAGTAGGTAAGTTTTACACCACCCAGGTTGTAGATGCCGGGGTTAAGGCTGCTACAGGACATCTGGCGCTCGAAGTTGTCCCTCAATTTAACAATTTATTATAGTTCGCTTTGTCATTGTCATTCTGTTGGCAAAAAAAGCATGAATGTCTACTGCAGATACAGTGCGGTGCTCTAAACACATGCAGAAAACACGACAGTCTTCGAGTAATGGCACGTGTGCAGCCAGACCTCGGCCTTCTTGAGATATTACCTTTCCCTGGCCACTGCTGTCAATACGCATGCACAATGGATACACCAAGTCTTTCTGAAATATCGCGAAAGGAAAATCCATCTTCACATAGCTCTACACTGCCTCATTGAAACTCAATAAGCTGCTAATACTTCTATATTAGTCTCTTAAAGGCATTGACTCTAATCTCGCTCACAAAGCCCAGTCTGGCAGATAAATGAAGTACACGACGTTTACATTGCGTATTTAAAACAAACGTAATTTGCATGTTCAGAATGGTTTTACTAGCGCCACACTTATTCATCCAACACAAAATTTGAATAGATGTAATCTTTTTGAATGTGCAAAGATAATTTCCAAATTTAATTATCTAGCACAACTACTTCTTGGTGTTGGGATTTCATTTTCTACTCTGTATTATTGCTTCATGTCTATCATTAAACTTGCCAAACAATTAACCGCCATGAACAAAAGAATGTTTTTGAAAATACTGGACCAAAAAAGTGTTAAATGGGAACACAGTTAAAAGCTGTTAAAAGCGTATGTTTAAGTTTAAAAAATTGAAAATGTTTTTATTACTTAATGGGCTTTTAATAAATTAAGATTTACTTTGCTTCTGATAATTAAAAGAATCGCTTCCTGATGGTAATAATTTAAAGAATCAAATTACTCTCGTGTCCTGTTAATGAAAAAAATTTTAATATGTGTTTTTATAATAAACTGTTGCAGTTTAAAGAGTAGTTTCTTTAAACTTAACAAAATTATTACGTTATAAAAATTACTATTTTAGCTACTTATTGAAGTTTTTAAAGGTCACTAATTTAGGCGATTTCAAGAAAAGTGCATTCCCTTATTTGGTCAGGAGATAAAATATGCATATATACACAAAATATACATAATATACACAAGAAGACTTTTTTTGAAATATTTTTATGATAGTGTAATAAATCAATTACTTTTAAAATGATCATTTCAAAATATATATATATATATATATATATATAAAGACTGCAATAAAGCTATAGTTGAAATTGGGAGAGTAAGTAAAAATTTAAAACTTCGCTTAAGGGCTAAATATTAAAAATGCACAAAATTATACGATTAATTATTTAACGAAAGGCTCAGAATTTTGTGAAATAATTAACAGTTCTTTGATTTGTTTTCAGCTACACTTATCGCAATCAAATGAAATAGCTGTCAATTCATTAATATGGAATAAAAAATATCGACTTAATATGAGTACATCTTTACATATCCCTCTTAGCAGATCCAAAGAAATATCATTGATGATGAAATAAAAAGCAGCAGACAAAAACATAAATCTCTACTGTCATAGTGAAAAATCTGTATGTATGTATACAGGTATATAAGCTCCTAGCATTGTAGATAAACGATGGCAGGTACAGCTGCCAGATTTTGATTACACCTAATCCTGCACACGAACGTACGTATCTCGAAGCCCCAATTTCGAATTTTGAATTCGTTCTTTAGTTAATTCATATTTTGTAGGAATTTAATGCATTTTTGTTAACAAACTAAACTATTTAAAAGGAACAGTAACAACACTTCCAAAAAAAAAACAATTTATTTTTAACATCAGACTGCTGCCCTTCAGCAAAATGTAGCATATTTCTTTTATTTAATATAGCCTTTCAGTTTTAATCGACAGATTCGGCTAATTCTTTTGACTTCCTCGCACTGTGAAATCTGAAAAATTTTCGCTCGGAAGGAAAATTATTTCTCTTGCCCGTAAAATTTTAGAAATTGTTATTTTCTTTGTGCTTTGAATTGGGTTTCTTCAAAAAATTATTCTCTGCATTTCTTTCTCCTTTAATTTCGTACATTTATCGAGATTTTGAGAATTTATTACTCAACGGTGATAATTTATTACTCAAAGTTTAACGAGGCTTAAGACTCGAACTGATTTTCGGGTGTTCTGAATTTTTCTAAATGTTGCATATTGAGCGATACAGATAAAGGAAGTGACGTCAAGCAATTCAGATATTGCGACAACACAGAAGCCGTCTTACACTCAAGAAACTGCAATACCACCTGAAGCAGCAAACTCAGGAGGAAATACTTATTTTACTGTTAGAAGAAATGATCAGTCATTGCCAAAAACAGATGCCTAAAGAATTGAATTCATGTACTAATAGCTGTTTTTTATTGTTTTAAATTTTGAAAATGCACATAGTGTGTCTGGCATAGTATAATCTCTTGGTTTTATGTCCAAAACTGAAATAACTAATCAACCAACACCCTACAAAATAGCAATCCAGAAGTTAATACTAGAAACTCATGCTCCAGCGAAGCGTCAAACTACAACCAGTCAATTTAAAATACTTAAAGCTCCTATAAATATGTAATGAAACGAAAAGTAGCTACGCAAACGTCAAGTACTCTTATTTTAAATCAGTTTCAAAATCTATAAGATGAACAAGCTGAAATTCAGACGGAAGAAATTGAAATCACCTGTCAACCAAGTACTTCATTTATGACACAAGTTCCTCAGAAGTGTAATATTCCACCTATAATTGCAAATAATGTTAAAAATCCAAATGAATTCTTACAATGAATTCATGTAGATCAAGAATTATTGGTAAACTCAATGCTCAAAAACGAATAAATAATCCAACTCTCTCCGATGTTTACAGATAAATCAGCAGCCTTGTAGATTACCATTGGCTCATACGTATGAATTGCCAAAAAATAAGATGCTTAAAGTGATCATTAAAGATCTGCAAGTCACAGCAAATCCCAAAGAAATTGTTCACGATCGCAGTGCTGCTGGATTCGAATTAAAATAAACACCTTTTAATATATTTCCCACCCACGGAGAGGAACAAAGAAATCTTTAATTTCACTAAGCTTGGCTACCCGAATATAAAATATGAATCACTAAGGAAAAGATCTGGACCAGCCCAATATTAAAGCTTCATGAATTTCATCATATATTAAATAATTCTATTTACAGAAGTCATCTACAATTCATCTAAATCGCGAATTATAAAAGACTGGTAAATTACGAGTAGTATAAGCATATAATAAATTAAAAAAGGTAATGGCTCATATTTGACAATGCAATTAAATAAATAAATTTTGTTAGTTATGTGCCCAAAGCTTTATTTATTGTAGCATAATATGTATTAA
Organism: Stegodyphus dumicola; assembly: GCF_044657685.1. Classification (NCBI taxonomy): domain Eukaryota; kingdom Metazoa; phylum Arthropoda; class Arachnida; order Araneae; family Eresidae; genus Stegodyphus; species Stegodyphus dumicola. Next base: position 48,319,529 of record NC_140776.1, read on the forward strand.
AGTGCAGTTTATTTTATTATCGTTTTGTATTACTTAAATGACAAAAATGTGATTAACCAGCTACATTTTACTTAGCCCAGAAGTATCAACAAACAAACCAGAAATTTTTAAGAAAAATAGGTTTAATACCATAAACATGTAGAGTAGCATAATAAAGCAAATATTTTTAGCCCAAACGGGAAATTTGCCCAAAAGGGCTATTAATTTCGTTTTGGCATCTTGCGTCAATTCACTATAAACGGCGAATCACTTTTTAAATTGCTGCCACCAAATATTAGAGCCCTGTATTGTATTTAAAGATATTAAATAATGAAGAATCTGCATAATTTGTAAATGTTTCTCGCATTATGATAAAACAACGGTACCTAGAGCCATCCAGTATTGAATAGGGTACGTCTCCAGTCGAATATGGGCCTCTGGGAACCCAAATTTGGAATTTGTTTTATTATCTATTTCGGATTTTGTAAAGTATTTATGAGTTTTTATTAAGAAACGCAACGATTTCAAAGCGAGCAATGGCAACACTGTGCGGGTGGGGAAAAAAAAAACATTTTTCTCTCCAGCACGCGAGACTGTGTATCGGAAATTCTTAAGATATGCTCTTTTAAACAGTTTGTGATATTGTTGTTGAATTAAATTTTATAATTTAAATGCGAGCAACATGATATTTAATAAGTAAAGGTAATACACAAAACGTTATAGAAACGTCCCTTTGGACGTAATATAAAATCTGAAAGCATTCAGATTTTTTTTTAAATTTGTTTTGCAACTCTCATTTTAGGAACCACTTGTTTAAGTAATTGTCTCACACTTTTAATATAACGGATTACTAAAATATTATTAAAAAATAAGAAGTACTGCGAATCAGTTTCGAATTCACTAAAGTTCATAAAAAAGTATCGTTCTTTATGACAATAAAAATTACTATCCCATTTGTTTCATGCGGAAAAATTTATGTTCTTTTACTGTTTTCTTTACAACTATTTATCTTGCAAAACTGAAGCTGTATGCATTGCCCAAAAAAGTGAAATAAAACGTCGCTATATTTCATTTTTCAATATTGTAACATTCTGTGGAATTTTTTTAATTTGTTACATGTTTGAAAGGTTGGAAAGTTAAGAAACCTTTTAATCTCATTGAAAGCAAGCTGGATAGTTTAAACAATGTTTTTATTATTTAATAGATTATTTAATAGCATTTTCGTTTGTGGAAACATTTCGTGAAATTGGATTACATCAAACTTAATATCAGTAACTTCAAATAATTTTTGCAGCGGTCTGCGTCGCAAAAAGTATTTTAACAATTCAATGCAAAATTTGGCATTTCAGATAAATTTATGAAAAATTAACGATGTACGAGTTTCTTATGCTTTCATTAGAAAAATGTGCTACCAACGTATTTTTCAGAAAATGGAGTTTTAAGCATGGATTTGTTAGAAACAATTTTAATGTTAAAAAGTCTATAATTTAGCTCATTGCGTTAAATTACCAGAGTACTTAATCTTTTATACAGACTGCCAGATACAGAAAGTATAACAGAATGGCATAATAAGATCCTTAGTTTATGTTTTGAATTTAAGATCAACAAAGTGATTTAAAATTACATGCGTAATTATTTTACATTTAAAAAAAATCTGAAAGGTTTCAGAATTTAAATTACGTCCAGAGACGTTTTTAACATTTTGTGTGTTACCTTTATTTATTAAATATCTTATTCTGTGTACTCAAACTATAAAATTCAGTTCAACAGCAATATCCCAAATGAATTTTAAAATGAGCATATCTTTAGAATTTTCGATACAGAATCTAGCGCGTTGGAGATAAAAATGTGTTTTTCTTTTGTACAGTGTTGCCATTGATCGCTTTGAAATAGTTTAGTTGTTTAATAAAAAATTTGTTGAAGTATTACAAAATCTGAAATCGATAATAAAACAAATTTCAAACTCAAATTAAGACTTCCACATGCCTACATTGAATGGAAAATTACGTTATTCCAATTTTGATGACTCTATGTACCGTTGTTTTATCACAATGCGAGAAACATACATACATTTATGCAGATTCTTCATTATTTAATTTATTTAAATATAAGACAGGGCGATAATATATGGTGGCAACGATTTGAAAAGTGATACAGCCTTTTAAAGTTTTCAACGCAAAATACCAAAACGAAATTAATAGTCCTTCAGGGCAAATTGTCCCTTTGGATTAACAATACTTATGGTTAATTTGATTTATATCATAAGGTATTTTCTCACCCCTTTACCACATGCCTTCGTGGTATAACTGGTAGCATGCTCTCGACGCATTTGCGAGAGGTCCGAGGTTTGAATTTAGGCGAGGGCACTGTGGATTTCATTAGTTTCTTGACATGAAAAATGTTAATGAATCTACAATACATTTAACTTATGTATACTAATTTTTAATATCTTTAATTGTAAACTGTTTTAAACATCTGGACCCTTAATGTAATGTAATGTAAACGTTACTAACACTACAAATTGCATGTTTGAGTTTGAATAATTATTTGCATGCTACCTAACCATGAGTTTGTGATGCTATACATTTTAAATTTCATACATTTTCATCGCCTTTAAAAATTCTAAATATTTTTAAAATACATATTTTATATTTTTTCCCGGTGTGTATTGTTTTGAAGATTCTAATACCGTCCAATACGATTTTAATATTTACGCAAACGAAAAACATTTATTTTGCAATCAGTTTTAGTAGCAATGAATTTTTTCATTTATTTCATTTCACTTTCAATGATTTAGCGTAATTATGCAGATTTTACGCCGGCATCATATCACATTCAGCAGTAAGCTTAATAGCAGATATGTCTATTATTAGAAATAATTTCCAAAATTCCATGCAGCCTGGTAAATTATATCATATTCTGAAAAATAATGCCAATCTATTCGACATAAGATCTATTTGACAATCTATTTGACATAAGGACTATTTCTGCAAATTGTTTGAATATATTGTTTAGTGTATTCAGTTTGAGAAAATGCTGAGCGGTTTAAAAACTATATGCCTAGTGAGTTTTATCCTTATTTCATTTTAATAACAGCTCTAATTGATATAAATTATACCAACGTTTGATTTTTATAAATATTTATGCCATTAATACATTAATAAAGTTTCTAATAACATCGTAGCTGCATAAAAATCTTTCATGTGGGGCCTAACATCCTTTGTTTTAAAGTGTAAATAATTGCTTTAGCAATGCTTTTTTAATTTACGAAGTAAAGAAAGTATTGTAATCATGAAAAATTTCGGGTATCATATTTCAACGAAAATATTCGTTTTGATAGCTTTCGAATCCATTTGAACGATGTTTTTGCGTGATATCTGTGCGTAACTAAAAAATATCTTTTTTCTGAAACGGATTGCAAAATGGGTTTAAAATAGATTCAGAGAAGATTTTCCCCTGACGTCTTTGTACGTACGTACTTAGGTGTGTATATACATCTCGTAACTAGTAGCCTCAGAACTCAAAACCTAGTATCCTCAGAAGGTTGAAACTTTGTATCTGGGACTGTTGTAACCTGTAATTTTGCACCTCTATTTTTCATTGCAATCGGCCGCACCAAAAGTATATAACTATATGTATATATACACTCACTCTGCTACCCAGCTCGGTGAGCTGTTTTTTATTTTTATATGTTGGTAAATTGTGCATTTTTGCTTTCAAACTGATTGAATTATGTTGTTCTTATTGATTGAATTATGTCTCCCTTCTGGGAGTAATGTAAAATCTGAAAGCTTTTAGATTTTATTTTATTTTTTTAAATTTTAATTATAATTTTTAACAGTTCTAAATACAGTTCCTAAATACTTCCCTTGAATTTGGTAGTTTTCTTTCTAGCCCTAAAAAGAATAGATCCTCCCCAGTGGCCGAGAGACGTTAAGATTGCTGAATACTGGGAATTCGACCCGAATTCTATCCCAGGCAAGCGAATTTCTTTATGATTGGTTTTTCTGATTCTATCCCCGTGTAGCTTAAATACGAGCCATTTTTCCTTAGGAATTCCTTCACAAAGGCATCGCTTCCCTGAGATAGGCAGGTCTCGTGTGCTTTGCCATTTTCAAATAACCTTAATTCTTCTTGTACACACTTTTACTAAATGATTTGCTGCCATATGCTACTTACATAGTATTGCAGAAATTTAACACAACAGCAAAAGAATAAAATATGATTGTTTTATCAAATAACTTTTCTTAGCTTAATTTTAAGACCAATCGGATTAATGCTATTAGAACCTCTTTCGCTTATAAGATAATTTCTCCCTCCTTTCTGCATAACTTCGTGATGTAACGGCAGCACACTCGGCGCGTATTCGAGATGTCCAGGTTCGAGTCCCGGCGAGGGCATTGCTCAATTTTCATGTCTCTTGCTTCAAAATAACCTAATGAATCCACAAATAAAACATCATTACTAATCAGAATTTGAACATTCTTTCATTGCATTTTAAACCTTTTCTCACTAATTATGTACTTAAGTGGGTACTTCATCCAAAATTTTCGAAATGTATATTTTGTAATTAGTATATCTAGAACTAAAAAGTATATTATTCTGTTTAACAATATTAATTGCGTCGTGATCTTCTACAAGAAAAGTGATGAGAAACAACAACTTCTACGAGAAAGTATGATTTTGTGATGAAGATTTTTCCACGACTACGAGGGTTGAACTACTTTCGTAAAAACATTTTAAAAAATTATTATTGTTAATGTTATTATTAGTTATAATAGTTGTAGTATATAAGACAAGCATTCGAGTCTTGTTTTAGCATAAAAAGTAATGGTAAGAAACATAAAAAAAATGTAATTATGTTAACATTAAAAAGTATTCTTTTAATCTTAAAAGTATGGTACTACGATCTTACTGGATGTAAAACATGTCTACGTAGAATTTAAAAATTAGGCAAAATAGGAGTTTTAAATTGGCATAGATTTTGAAAAACAAACTCTCCCAAATTCGCGAACGATCAGGTATACCTCTTTCTTTTCCAAAAGCCAAACATTTTGTTAAATATTTTGCTTCCAAAAAAAGAAAGACTGTCTGGTAGTCTTTTTGCCTAATTTTACATGCAATATAATGTATTTTAACAGAAAAGTATAAAAGGATAAATCCCGATTATTGATGCATGGAAATTATAAAAATTATTACGAAAAAAAATTATTGAAAAAGTGAAACTATATTGTTCGCTAGTTTTTAGTGCTTTACATAATTTACCTAAAAGTGCAGTTTGAACATCTTATCTGCTAAAATTTTATCACAAACCGTTAAGGGATTCAAAAAATTAAAGAAAAATCCATGCTACAACAGCTTCTAATCTCGGACAGACGTTCATTGCGTTTAATTTGCTAGACCCTAATTCAAAAGTAGAAAAATTAGAAAAGCAAAAATACTTTCATCTTCAAGTTATCCTACTCTACAAACTTTCATCTTCTCGTATGAGTTACTAGACAATGTTATATTAATTAGAATATTAAAAGCTGTACAAACTCTACCTTCTTCTTTGGGTTCCATACTTTCTCTTTGTAAACAAATAAAAATGAGTCGGTTTTGATCCTTTCGCCCGGTAACGAAGCGACAGCAGGTTGAGTTCCGTAAGAGAACTCTTGTTAGGAATCGAAGTGAAAAGAGAGCATTCTACTGTAGACAGGATGTATTGATGCGTGTTTTCAACCATCTGCGACAAGTACGATAAGGTAGCGGTTAACTTCCTTGATTTCCGGCTATCAGAAAAATTTATGTCATGTTATTTGTTATCGCAAACTCAGCTAATTTTTATATTCTAGGCAAGAAGTAGTCTTCACTCGTTATTTAATAAAAAAGGGTCTTTTAAGAATCTTATCCATGGGCTTCGCTAAAGTTTTTAAAAATCGAGATAAAAACAAGAAAGCTATATTCACTTTACATTTTATGCGTATATTTTTTCTCCTAGCTTCATAAGGTTCTGAAATTTGTTTAAATATTCACGTATTTTCCCCCTTCTCAAGGCATTCAGAAAGCGAGCTGCCCTAAATTTTAATATGGATTCATCCATGTAGTTGTTGTTTTCATCTTACTAAATGGTGGATTCTGGATGCATGGGTTATGACTGACTGAGCAGTTACATAAAAAATCATAAAAAAGGGCTATTTAATGCTCTTGATGGTTCTGAAAAAAGTGGCGCGAAAGGAAGACCGACTGAATGCTGATGAAGAAGATGACAGCGGTGACGATGGCGACGGCTTGCAAGCTGCAGCAGAATGGACATAGTCAGCAGTTTAAACAGCAATGGGGGATGATTTGAGACACATGGGAATGTCAGTGAACAAATAAGCCGGCGAGATTCAAGATAGAGGACGAGATTCAAGATAGCAGATATGAAGATAATTAAATCTTTCATTATTATTATTATTATTATTGCTATGTATTCATATTAGATTGTAGGTTTCTTTTAAATAAATAATATTACTGTATTTACCGGTAGTATATCCATGAACACATTTCGTATATTATTCTCTTACTGTAAACGTGCTTCGGAAATTAAATTATTTGCATAATATTCCCTAACCCTGATATCAACATTTATGGTCCAGATGAACATACGCATCTTCATCAAATCTCAAATACTTCGGATGTACTAGACATCTTAATTACCTTCAATGTTCCTCAAATACCTTTTCTCCAAGTGGATAATGAACTTTCTTCAGATCACCTACCAGTACGCTTCACTTTATATGGCTTAAAGCATTGTCTTCCGCCTATAAAGTGTCGCATTAATTGGGAAAACTATGCTTATCACCTTGAAGAAAACATATCTGCTACCACTAAAATGACTAATAACAGCGAAATTCATGATGCCACAGTCTATCTTAGCAGTAAAATCAACGAAGCCATCAACCACGCCAAATTTATTCCAAAACAGACTAATTATACGCTCCCACACAATATTAGACAGAAAATTACAGAGAAAAATAGACTACGAAAAATTTACCAACGTTCCCACTCCACCCAAGACAAAAGAAGATTTAATGCTGCCAATGGAAACCTCAGAAAACTTATCCAAGAGTACAGAAACAATTGCTGGAATAACTTCATTGAAAGTCTTTCGCACACCGACCACTTTGTGTGGAAAGTTGCTAAAGCTATTCGAAGCACTCCCTCCAATATTGGACCCATTCTAGATGATAATAATACCAAAATTTACGATCATAAGAAAATTGTCAACCTCTTCGATGATAATTATGAACAACAGTTTAATATAAATAATTTCCCACACCCGAATGATATCAATATTATCAATCACGTGACCGATTTCCTCTGCAAAGATCCTGAAAATCAAAACAACCCGACTTCTCCCAAAGAAATACAGAAAATTATAAAGAAACTTAATCCAAAGAAAGCATCTGGATATGACAATATCACTAATAAGGCCCTGCAATACCTCCCAAGGAAAGGCATCTTTCTTATTACAAATAATTTTAACGCATGTTTAAGCCTTAATACATTCCCAAAAAATTGAAAACACGCCATTCTAACTGTCATTAAAAAGCCTGGCAAAGCTGGAAATCTCACAAGTAACTTTAGACCGATCAGTCTTCTGCCTGCGATTGCCAAACTATCCGAAAGGCTTATCGAGTCTCGACTCACCACTTTTATTAATGAAAGTAACATCATCAAAGACCATCCATTCGGATTTCGCCAGGGATTCTCAACGACTCAGCAGATCGCCCGAATCGTAGAATTCATAGGTGAAAATTTTAATAAAAAGGAAGTAGTTGCTGCTATTTTTATGGATGTAGAGAAAGCCTTCGATAAAGTTTGGCATCACGGTCTTATCATCAAGCTGATGAACTATAATTTCACACCTGCCATCATCCATCTAATCGCTGTTTTTTAAAGAACAGAACTTTTCAAGTTAAGATTCAAGATAACTATTCTACCACAAGAGAAATTCACGCGGGTTTACCACAGGGGTCGGTAATTTCCCCGCTTCTCTATAATTTATATATTAATGATCTTCCTAATATTGAAAATATTCTCACTGCATGCTATGCCGATGACACGGCACTTGTATGTCAATCACTTAATCCATATCATGCAAGAAATAAACTACAGAATTCCATTAATTACATTTCACCCTGGTTTAAAGGATGGAAAATTAAAATTAACCCCGAAAAATCAAAAGTGATTTAATTTAAAAAAAGAAATATCCCTCAAGACTCAGAAGAAATTACAATGGACGGACAAATCATGTCACGTGACCACCAAGTAAAATATCTAGGTGTTTATATCGATCAGAAGTTAACTTTCAAATTTCATGTTAATTATATCAGAGACAAAGCACAACGTGCCTTAATGAGCATATACCCTCTGATGTGCAAATATTCGAAGTTAAATGTCAACGCTAAAAGAACACTCTATCTACAGGCAATCCGACCCATAATTTTATATGCCGCTCCGGCGTGGGCAGCTACTGCACGTTCAAACCGAGCAAGGTTTCAAAGTTTTCAGAGTAAAACTCTCAGATTCTTATTGAACTCTCCGTAGTTCGTTAGGAACACTGTCATCCATAATTCTTTAAAGATTTTACTATTAGATGCCGAATTACTAAAGATTACATTCAAATTCTACGAAAAATGTGATTCCTCCACTCACGAAGTTATTAAAAACATAGGGGAGTACGACTATCTAATCGAACAGCCGCATAAACGGCCCAGAACTATACATCATAATGTTAGATGGTAGTTCTTGTTTATATTTTATTATTTTCAACTATTTAATCTTGATTTTGTTTCATCTTTATCATCATTTTCATCTTAATATTGTACGATACTGTATCAAATCTACGATAATGTGTAAAAGATATGCCAAAATTATTAGTTGCTATTTTAGCTTATCCAACGAAGACTTCATCTGTGGCCGATATACGACGCCACCCTTGATCAACTTCTTCACTACTGAAGACTTTGCACTTTTATTACAAGTGCACAGGACTTTTCCAGTTTATGGAATTTAACGAACTTTTACAGGTCCTTAGGGGATTGATAAACATGTAGTGGTAAAGGCCCTCGGGTCGAACACCACTTAACGAATGATGATCTCCGATCTCCGCATAATATTCCCTTCTCGATTTTTGCATGATAAAATTAGTAAAAGGGTTGGCGGAATATGCGAGTAAATACGATATTTATTCTTGTAGTAATTAACTGTAATCTTTTTCAGTGGCGTAGCAAGTATAACTGGCGCCCGGGGCAAAATACCTTTTTGGCGCCCCCCCTTAAAAACTTTCAGTAATATAATATATAGAATATATTCTCAATAAGAAAATAATGCAAATAATAATAAAATGCTGAATCTGCCATAAAATACTCAAAAATATATTAAGAATAATCACTACCTAACTACTAGTCTTGGATTAGGAAATGCATCTGTGTCGGCACAAAAATCAGACGTACGATGATCTAGAATTAGTTAAAAAGGTGTTATATATTTTACATATTTATATAAGTGTTTTTAAAAAGTACAGTTTTTAAACAATTAAAAGTTTAATATACATTATAGATAAATAGATATGTGGCAACTTGCCTACTACAACTCAATTCTGCCAGTCTGGTAACCCATAGCAACCAAAAACAAAATAATATTTATTCTATTCAATTGTTATAATTATTTAACGATCTGTCTCAAAAAATTGTACTACCATAATTGGTGACACGTATTTATTACGAATAGCAACCTTCAATGTTGCACGAATATGGAGTTTATATGTCAAAATTCTGAGCAGCAGTAAGTTATCCAGTGTGATGAGATGCAAGTAAGACATTTCACAAGCGTTGTGCCGCATTCCGGCGATTCAACATATTTCTGTCATAATTTCAGCGGATATATGTATCTTCTACTGTATTTGAGCCGCCAATTTCTCTGATTTCAAGTACCAAGAAACTGTGTCACTATATACATAGTGATTATTTTTCTATACATATTATTACTGTGCATATTTGATTGATCTAAAGTGGATGACAACGATGCTGCTTTACAATTTTCGCGAGTCGCAAGCCACCGCCTTTTTGTCGCCGAGACCCATCGTTATGGTTCATTCAATTTTATGCGCAGTTGAGTCACATTACTGCCGACGAAACTCAATTTTATACAGCGATCGCCGCGTTAGAATCAGAGGTACTGCAATCAGCTCGTGAAATAATTCTGAATTCACCGGCGACGGACAAATACAAATCTTTTAAAAAAAATTAATTTCTGTTTATGAAGAATTCGAGACAGAATCAAGCAGTTATTGCACGATTTACGGTTGGGTAATATGAGGCCTTCTCAATCGCTGTCTAAAATGTAAAATGTCTAGCCGCCGGTAACCTAACGGATAACATTCTCAAAACAATATGGATGAATAGACTCCCATCTAACATGCAAACCATTTTAGCGGCCAGTACGCAGCCACTTAAAAATCTTCCCGAAATCGCTGATAAAATTCACGGGCTGGCCATTACAGCGCAAATACACGCAGTGCAGGCTCCTGCTATTGTGGCGTTACAGGCTTAAATTGATGATTTCTCCAAACAGGTTGCTCAGTTAGTAGCTATCCAAGCTGAACCTTTTCAGAGAACCGCTCCACATCACGTGGTCGAAATACACGTCGTAGCCCACTGAGGAAACGTTATGAAAGCCGGGTATTCATAACCCGAGTATTTGTTTTTAACCACCATAAATTTGGAAACAAGGCAAACAAATGCCGCCCACCGTGTCTTTATAACGACCAGGGAAACGAGAAGGGCCGATGCTCGAAGTTATGAAAGACAGCGGCCGGAAATTTGCACGCCTTTGCGTCATCGAAAAGAATTCGGGCTTAAGGTTTCTTGTAGACACTGGGGCTGATGTTTCTGTCATTCCACCACATTTTCACGAACAAAAGCGCCTTACCAACTTACAACTTTATGTAGCAAATGGAACTCCTATTCAAACTTTTGATGAACGCCTGATATCTGTTGATTTAGAATTGCGCCGCAACATCCAATGGCCATTCATTATTGCTACTGTTTCAAGTCCTATTAGTGGCGCTGACCTTTTTTCAAAAATTTTCTGCTTGTTGATCTTAAGAATCACCGTTTGATATATTCCGAGAGTAATTCGCATTAGTCAAGATTTGAGCATTAAACTGATTTCGGGTAACTCCCCATGGCATCAACTCCTCAGAGAATTCCCTACAAACACGCGCCCAGTTATAGGTATTTTCGAACCCAAGCACGATGTACTACATTATATTGAAACTACCGAACCTCTAATTGCAGCTAAACCAAGACGCTTACCTCCGGACAAGCTTAAAGCTGCCAAAGAAGAATTTTTCAATACATGATAGAACAGGGAATTTGCTGTCCTTCAAAAAGTTCATGGGCTCTATCTAATTCGGAAACGAAATGGTAACTGACGCCCGTGTGGCCATTATCGTCGGTTAAATGCAGCTACAATTCCTGATCGTTACCCAGTCTCTCACATTCAAGACTGTATGCAAGTTTCAGAGGGAAGAGCTATTTTTACAACCCTTGATCTTGGGCGGGCGTATCACCAATTGCCCGTTAACCCAGCTGATATTCCAAAAACTGCGGTTATTACGACTTTTGGACCATTTCAGTTTCGGGTCATGACTTTCGGCTTATGCAATGCTGCTCAAACGTTCCAACGCTTCATGAATCAGATGTTAATCGGCCTCGACTTTTGTGTACCTTATTTTGATGATGTCTTAATCGCCTCCTCTTCAGAGCAAGAACACCTACCACATTTGAGAACAGTTTTTGAACGTTTTCAAAGGTACGGTGTCGGTCTTAATCCTTCTAAATGCGTTTTTGGCCAACCGAGAGTATCCTTTCTTGGTCATGAAACTTCCGCTGATGGTGTTCGACCGCTTCCAGACAGAGTCACCGCTATCCCGATATACCCGTACCATCTTCAGTGAAGGACTTAAGAATCTTGCTATGCTCAATTTTTATCAACGTTTCTTACCTTATGCAGCGACCATACAAGCTCCTCTAAATTCTTTTTTGGTTTGAAGCAAGAAAAACGATAAACGTGTTACATAACCTGGACCACAGAATCCCGCGAAGTGTTCCAAAAATGCAAAAATGATTTAATTTCGGCAACAAATTTTGCAGTATCCTTCCGGATCTAAACTATTATCACTCTACGTTTATAAGGTATTTTTCCCTCTTTCCTAGCCTGCCTTCGTGGTGTAGTGGTTCTGCACGCTGGGCCGGTACTCCAGAGGTCGATTCCCGGCGAAGGCGTAGCATATTTTTCATATCCTCTGCTTCCCAAAAATAACCTAATGTCTCTCCACGTTGACGTTGCTCAGCGTGGATCAACAACAGCTATAGGAGCAGTTTTACAACAGAAAGATCAAGAATTATGGAGACCACTTTCACATTTTTCTAAAAAAAACTTTCACCAGCACAAACCAGATACAGCACTCACGATCGCGAATTGTTAGGAGTTTATGAAGCTGTCAAATATTTTCGACATATGCTAGAGGAACGCGTTTTCATGATCGTAACAGATCACAAACCCTTAACCTATGCTTTTCAACAGCGTTAGGATAAAGCTTCTCCTCGTCAAATGAGACACCTAGACTTCATAGGGCAATTTTCAAAAGATATCCGTTATATTGAGGGTTCGCAGAATATTGTTGCAGACACCTTGTCTCGTATTGAACAACTAGCCGTTCCTTCGCGAATAAACTTTGCTGCCCTTGCGGATGAACAACACCTGGATTCAGAACTACAAACCCTCTTGAAAAGCATATCTTCCACCAATTTGTCATTTACTTCATCAAAGTCTTGAAAAGCAAATTTATCATTACTTCATCAAAGTCGATCCTTTCAAATTTTTTTCCTTCCACACTTAAAAATGCTAGATGGCTTAGGGGATCTTGTCCCATTGTTGATTATAAATATGTGAAAATGTATTTTAATTAGCTGAACGAAAGTTCATAGCTAGCATTTGATAATGAAATAGTAAGTAGTATTTGAAGTGAGACTCTTAGGTTTGGAAAAACATTTTCTCTATAGATCTGTAGTGGAGTTTTAGGTTCCGTTTCTTTTCTACTGCGGAGTAACGTCATGCAGTCACATTCACTGCTCAAAAATAATTAGGGGATGTTGTGGGTTCGGTATGAAATAACCATATAATCGACAATCTTTCTGAACAAAAGGAAATAGAATAGATTATAAAGGAAAATTATATTGTTTACAAAGTTGGGAATAGGCAAATTTAGTCTGTGACGTCGAAAACTATGTGTTTAAGATAAGGAGTGACAAGCGACCTGCAGCATTCCTTTTGTAGTAGGAGATTTAAAAACAATTGAAAAGTGGTGTGGTGGTGTATTTAATTATGGCAAAGCACACTAGGGCTATCTGCCTAAGAGGAGGGATGCCTTCGTGGAGGACTTTCTAAGGGGAACTGGCTCGTATACACGTTACACATGGGGAAAACCACGAAAACACCCATGTAGCCAGCCCGTTCGCGGGATTCGAACCTCGGACCGAACTACCAGTGTTCAGCGACTTTACCGCTCGGCCGCTGATGGGCAACAATTGAAAAAGAGTTGACTGTTTGTAGCAGTCCGATGTTTTAGCAAGATGACTTAGTTGAATCGGTAGACTGGAAGGCCATCAGTCGTTTACAGGAGAGTCAAACGCAATCCATTGTAGCGGAAGCGTTAGGATTTTCAAAAAATGTTATTTCCAGATTATGGAATCGGATTTTGGAAACTGGATATGTTTGAGAAATTCGGGACAAGGTCGTGTTATCGTTTTAAAATAAAAAGCGGGAGATATACGTGCATTTCGTTTAAAAAAATAAAAATATATCTCTACTTTGGAGAAATAAAATGGTCAGAAAGAACGTTTTGGTTGATGTACTGCAAACATTTTATTACACATCTTATCAGACAAATCAAGAAAATAAATAATTAATTATATTACAATAGTTATTAATTTTAAATATATTTTCCAGAAATCGATCAAAATAAAAACTGAAATTTTCCGGAAAGTATTGTTTGGAAACCATTTGGCGCCCCTCTAGGAGCAGCGCCCGGGGCATCATGCACCCCTTGCCCCCCCCGTCGCTACGCCACTGATCTTTTTTAATAATAATTTTCGAACATATTTAACATATCCATGATGGTATACCTTCCGTTAAGCAGACAGCCGTCATTAACTTTGCCATAACAGATTAAACTAACAAACAAAATAAAACTGAAAATGAACTGAACTGAAACTACTAGATATGAAAAGAAAACCTCATCTGAAATTTTAAAGAAACGCACGACTTATTTACGGTGTGACAACGTTTCTCAAAAATAGCCTACTTGAGAACTGAACGATTTTATTTCTATGATAATGCTACGTTAATAAAAATACTTTAATCTTTTTTAATAATAATAATAATAGTAATTTTCGAACATATTTAACATATCCATGATAACATATCCGTGGGTTTAATTTTTAAGTCATTGTGAAGAGTGCTGTTTTGTACGAACCAAGGTGCATTTGTAATTTTTCGGATGGCTTTGTTTCGAATTCTTTGTAATTTTTCGCGATGAGTTCTTGCAGTTGCAGCCCACGCTGGGGAAGCATACAATAAAATCAGGCGATAAATAACTGTTTTTGTAGTGAGACTAAGTTTAGAATTTCTCTCAACGAGCGCATAGATACTGCCTATTGCTTGGTTGGCCTTTTTTACAGATATTTTCGATATGGTTTTTGAAGGTTAGCTTTGGATCGAGATAAACGCCTAAATATTTAACACATTCTTCATTTGGGATGGAGATATTATTAATTGTGATATTGTTGAGATGTCTTCTGGAAGGATTCTTTTGGAAATATATTGTAGTGGATTTGCTTTCATTGATTTTAATTTTCCAAACGTTAAACCATGGGAAGATATAGTCTATTGCATTTTGGAGGTTTTGGATGGCTCTTTGCGGATTGGTGTATTTGGTGTATTTAATTATGGCAAAGCACACGAGGGCTATCTGCCTAAGGGGAGGGATGCCTTTCGTGGAGGACTTTCTAAGGAAAACTGGCTCGTATGCACGTTACACATGGGGAAAACCACGAAAACACCCATGCAGCCAGCCCGTTCGCGGGATTCGAACCTCGGACCGAACTACCAGTGTTCAGCGACTTTACCGCTCGGCCGCTGGTGGGCTCTTTGCGGATTGATGGATTTGCTGAGAATTGCAGTATCGTCTGCATAGCAGGCGATAATGGCATCTTTGTGGCTAGGAAGATCCTTTATGTAGATGTTAAAAAGAAAAGGTGAAACATTCGAGCCCTGAGGGCATATTATAACTCAGATTGCGCAAAATTTATATCATTTAAAGCATTATCTGATCTTTGCCACATGTTCTATTCAAATACTATAATAAATCTAAAACGATGTAAAAAAGAAATTAAGCAAACAAAACAAAAACGAAACAGTTTTTCACAGACGATTCAGTATTTCTCATTCAATTAATATCAGGTTTTGAGACTAATAGTTATTTTGGGCAAATAAACTTGAAATAACCTGTATCTATTATTCTAGTATACATTCTTAGAATGTTTACTGAATAAAATATAGCAAAGTACCATTCATTAGTCTTTTAAGAGACCGTTCTGAAAAGACACTTAAATGAGATAAATATACAACTAGATTTTTACTTTTTAAGATGTCATAAGTATATTTTAATTATAAAATTTTAATATTACTAAATCTTGGTTTACTTTATAAAATTGTAATATTACTAAATTTTAATTTACTTATACTGTTTCTATTACATAATTGAATTTTATCATTACTTTTTAGTTCGCTCGAAATGAAATTTATTTTTTAAAAAATTTAAATAATTTATTTTTTAAATCTTTTGAATTCAAACCATAGAATAATTAGCTTAGAAAATGAGAACTGTCATACATTTTTAAATCGCCCGTCTTGAATAAATAAAATTTTTCCACGAGGATTTCAACATAAAAAGAGATGTTATTTCCCGCTCTCAAATAAACAAATATAAATGAAAATTAAATTAAATAAAATACATTTTTTAAAAAAATTTTCTGCTGTCACCTGTCGCCTGTCACCTGATTAAATAAAATGCTGAGTAACTGAAAAGTTTTCTCTTTAGTCTCGTGACAAAGAAAGAAATTTCTGAATGAGTAAATGCAGCTATTTACATCTTAAACATAAGGGTGGGTTTAATTCTTCATTTCCTCTTTCTTCCTGTCTTGTTAATTGTTCATCTGGAAATGTGTTTTTAATCCGTTCTTTAATGGTGCATAATCTTGATGCCATTAGCCTGCTTCCAGAATATTTTAAGTCCTCTCCATCTGTCCTAGTTTTATCTTTATTTTCACTGTCAACCGTTTCGCTTAATTCTGAGTATGATGAAAGAATTCTTAATTACTTTCCACTTAACTTAAATTCTAATCAGATAGATCATTTCGATAGTTTTATTATGGTATTCCTGCAGGAATGTTCTAATGGAAAGTTTGAATAAAATATTTTTAGATTTTTAAATATGGCGGGATCTTAAAACTGCAATGCTCGTACAATTTGATTTGGAAACAAAATAACGTTTACATTTTTCGTTCTCTGCAGATGGGTGTTACATTCTTCCAGGAAAATCAAAACTATCCATTTTGTCATCACATCGCTTTTTCAATTTTCTTGAGCCATTTTATAAAACTATACCCTATCCATCTTTGTTTTTTAATTCGTTTTATACAATTATAGCAAGATTTGAGCACATCTGGAACATACCGGTTTAATAACTTTGCTATACTTACGGATACCATCTTTTTCTTCCAACAATAGTTGCACAGAGTAAAATAGTGACGCGATCCTTTTGTGACTCCATAATTTCATCACTTTAAAAGCTAGGTTTATGGCAGGCACCAGGTGAAAATGAGAGCAGTTTCATCAATGCTAAAAATGTCTTTCAGCCTATGCATTCATGTCCTGTATAAATTTTTGAATTAATCTTCCACAAATTCAACTGGGATATCGTAAAATTCTTTGCCGTGAATTGATTTACCGTGAGTTTTCGTTACGAAATTTAAATTTACGCCGACGTTCTATTAAAAGATGGTATTCTTCACCATTCGATTCAATACTATTGCTTTTTTCTTCAAAAGAATATTGGATACATGATACTGAGTGAACGATTTCAGCAAAATGTTGCAGTTCCATAAGGAAATTATGGCCATGGAGTGGCAACTTCTTTAAAACATAGTTTGCCCAATTTTGTTTTTTTAATTTACTCTATTTTTTTCCTATAAAATATTGTTTTCAGTTTTGACACTGAAATTTTACCCATAAATCATGTTTTAGAAAATTTGATTTTGGCAATCCTGTATTTTTCCCAAAAAAATCTCTATTTTGTTTTTGATAAGCTTTTTGTTCCCTAGCAAATTAGGCTTAAAATTCTATAGGAAATTAGACTTAAAATTCTGTAGGAAATTAGGCTTAAAATTCTGTAGGAAATTAGGCTTAAAAACGAATATACACGAAAAATGGCAAGTCGACTTAAAACTTATTTACTAAATGATACAGGAATGAAGCGTCTTCCCTTAGCAAACATATTTTGGTCAGCAAACTCCATTTTTTACCCCCATCTTTTCATGCGACCTCTCATCAGTCCATCCGAATTTCACCTTTGAGATATACTACGTCTTCATTTCCGCAGAAATTTATTTTATTTACGAAAAGGAAACATCGATAAGTTAGAGTAAAAAGGATGTATAACCGAAGTTATCACTCGCATAAATGAAACATTTTATTATTGAAATGAGTAGAAATGAAGCGCTACATATAAATATAAACGGTACTATATTGTACATTGTTGAGTTCTCTGTAAACATCGGAGTTTATTTTTTAATATTTTGTTGTATATAATTTATTATATTAATTTGTTTTGTGTTATGTTATTCTAACTTTGTGTATTTTATGTAATTTAATTTGCAGATATCTATTATTTATATATTGTTTAGTTCTTTCACTATTTTACATAATTAGTAACTTAAACGTTGGAATTATGTAAACAGTTCAAACGGAATCTTAGATACAAATTGTAGTCTACTGGGCTATATTGGAAACATTCTGTCACCAAGCTGGAGATAACTCCCAGTTTTGCGCCAAGCTGGAGTTATTTCGAAACTTTTGCGAAAATATTATTGAAAATTTGACACCGATTTTCCAAAACATTTCGGTAGTTCGATTTCCCTTTTTTACCCCTAGTATAAATAAAAGCTGTGAGAAATCGATCAGTTAAAACAGAATGCTGAACTTGTTGGCTGTAAAGTTCGCAGTGTGTTTAACCTTATCTTATGAAGCGATTTTACAAATTTGTGGTATTTTTTCTTGTGGTATACTGATTTAAATCATACCTGTTGGTTCTGTTTGAGCTATTTTTAACTGCTTTTGTCAACTGTAATAAAACTGTTATTGCTTAGACTTGCAATACAGGGTCGAGGATCTCACCTCATTATGTCTATTTATTCAGGAAATCTTTACAAACCATGTACTAATACTGAATTATGCATGGCGCCATCACATCTCCTGAACTGATCTTTATATGAACAGATGTTGTCAATTTTAGCGTACCTTATAGACTAAAAAATCCAGTCTCTGCATAAAATTCCTCGTTTCCATATTCCATTTCTATTAACCAAATTACAAATGCCTTCATTCTTTAATATAAGCTTCTGAACGTAAAATGTGATTTCTTTCAAATACTCTGACTTATTTCACACGCTTAGCGAAACTCAGTATATATCTCCTTTCGAACATCAGAGAACTGAAATTATTTATTGATAAATACTTTTTGACAAGCTTCTCTAAAAGGATTATTCCTCCGCTTTCACCTAGTGGATGAAATGTTGTTAAATTTAATATTGCTACAGATGTGTTCGGCAGCAGCTAATGGCCCTAACAGTTCGATAAATCTATCCCTGTCTCCTGAAGTTTAATGGAAATTCCTCTATAAATTATGCTCTAAATTTAACTTCCAAAGTAAGGGGATTCAGTGTTTTATATATTACGGAATTATGACAATATTAAAATTATGTAGATAAACGTACATACAAGCGTTAAAACTGATGTGTGAATATATTTAACACTGAAGGCAAGAAAATCAATTGGAACAAAAGTAATGAAAATTTAGTTTAAATAAAATATTTATCTTACGCAAAATTATCTTGAATTTTAAAGGTTACGTAAATCTTTTGCTGAATCAGATACAATAAACTAGTACAAAATACTTACGTATAATTATAATATATGTAAAGAAAATTTCATATTTCACAAGTCATATTTAAAAGTCGTATTTCACAAATATTGCATGTAGGAATAAGGCAATGAAGATATGAAAATGGTATAAATGAACGTTGATGTTCTGTGCTTTTCCTCTTCTTAACGTACATCGTTAGAATAATGTATAACATTCTACGCACAGTAAGCAATACATAAAAATAAAAATAAAAATATCAAATTAAGAAATTAAAATAAAATATTCTTAAATAGAAAACAATTTTCAGAGGATGCAGCTTTCGGTAATTACACAACAATACTCATAAAGTAATTTATACTTAAAGCAAAGAATTGTTCCTCAAATTAATAAATGCATCAGAAAATTAAGTCACATTGTAACTTAATCCTTCTATAAAGCAGTTCATCTTTAAATACACTGTAAAGTCTGTTAGAATTTATGAAACAGATGATATGAAATATCAGCGATCTCCTTGCCGGGACTCGAACCATTCAGTTGCTAGCAGGACAGACTTTCCAATTGCACTATAAAGATAAAACTTAGTTATCGGTTGTTGGATTATGGCAAAGCACGCGAGAGCTACGAGCCTAAGGTGACATGCCATCGTGGTGGGCATTCTAAGGGAATCAGTCTCGCATTCGTGTTACACATGAAGAAACTCTGGGACAAACTACTTCAGCACTGTTAACCACACCGCCATTGGTGAGGTGCACGCACACAGTTAAGAAGGAGAACAAGCCTTACATTCTTCTGCATTTAAAGCATGACTGGAGAGAAGGAGACCCATTTGCTAAATACCAGTCGTAACAAATTATCGTCCACGACATTTTAGTTCGAGAGCCATCTGTAGAATCTATTAAGGTTTATGAAGAAGGTAAGATGAAAAATTAGCAGTGTTCTCGTGGTGATTCAAACTTTTGAGATGTCGACAGTAACCGGATATGCTTCCAATAATACCACGAAGGCGCATAATAAGGAAGACGAATATTCCTTACAAGATTACAAATACGAGAAGAATACTACTCTTATTTGTAATCGCGATTACTTTTTAGTTACAATATAAATAAAAATACAAAATACTTCACGGAACATATATATACACTGAAGTGACAAAAGTCATGGGATAGCAATATGCAAATATACAGATGGCAGTAGTATCGCGTAGAAAATGTATAAATGCGAAGTGCTTTGGCAGGGTTTTCATTTGTGTTCAAGTTATTCATGTGAAGAGGCTTTGACTTGATTATGGCCGCACGACGAGAATTAACAGACTTTGAACGCAGAATGGTAGTTGGAGCTAGAGGCATGGGTCATTCCATTTCGGATATCGTTAGGGAATTCAACATTCCGAGATCCACAGTGTCAAGAGTGTGCCGAGAGTATCTAATTTCAGGCATAACATCCCACCACGGACAGCGCACTGGCCGACCACCTGCACTTAACGACCGATACCAGCGACGTCTGCGTAGAGTTGTCAGTGTTCACAGACAAGCAACACTGCGTCAAATAACCGCAGAAATCAATGTGGGACGTACGAGGGACGTGTGTCCGATAGGACAGTGCGGCGAAATTTGTCTTCCTTGGGCTATGCCAGCAGAAGACCGACTCGAATGCCTTTACTAACAGCACGACATCGCCTGCAGCGACTCTCGTGGGCTCGTGAGCATATCGGTTGGTCCCTAAACGAATGGAAAACCGTGGCTTGGTCAGATGAGTCACGATTTCAGTTGGTAAGGGCTGATGGTAGGGTTCGAGTGTGGCGCAGAACCCACGAAGCCATGGACCCAAGTTGTCAACAAGGCACTGTTCAAGCTGGTGGTGTTTCCATAGTGGTATGGGCTGTTTTTACATGGCATGGACTAGGTCCTCTGGTGAAACTGAACCGATCATTGACTGAAAATGGATACCTTCAGCTACCTGGAGATCACTTACAGCCATTCATGGACTTCACGTACTCAAACAACGATGGGATTTTTATGGATGACAATGCGCCATGTCGTCGGGCCACAATTGTTCGCGATTGGTTAGAAGAACATTCTGGACAATTCCAGCGAATGATCTGGCCACCTAGATCGCCCGACATGAATCCCACCGAACATTTATGGGACATCATCGAGAGGTCATTTCGATGATTTTATATAGAGAAATAGATTGTTGAACTGTTTGTTTGATTTTTGCATTTTAGGAAATTTGCATTTTGCGTTTTAGTTGTGTTTTTATAATTAAATTTACTATCATTTCTATATAAGTGCTTTTTTATTGCAGAAAGTTATAATCCTTTTATTCAGAATCCATCTCGCAACATTTCCATCTCCAGCAACGTTTAAATTGTGAATATGTTTCAAGTAGAAAACGTTCCAAATATGTTCGAGACAACTAGAAAAGCTCAAAATATTCAAACGTTTGCTGAATTCAGCAACGTTTAAATTGTGAGAATATTTCACCTAGAACTCAGGACATAGGCGGAAACCCTCCTAATGGGTCCTACTAGCATTTTGCTATTTTTCGCCAACATAGACATATTCTGAGATTTTCGAGTAAAAGTATTTTCGGAAGATCAGGGAATACGGAATAAATCTGCTTTCTACAGCCAACAGTCAGTCACTTGCTATTTATAGGAGAGGTGGAAAATGAGCAATCGCCTTCGCCGGGAATCGAACCACTGACTTCTGGAATACCGGCCCAGCGTGCAGAACCACTACACAACGAAGACAAGCTAGGAAAGCGGGAGAAACACCTTATACAGTAGTACTTTTGAAGTGTGACTTCTTGCTTTGCCTTATGAAGTTTCATTCCTTGAAAGCCATTGAGATAAATAAATGAAATTTCTTTAAATATCAGCGTAAACCTATCTCTTCATAGCGCATTCAATTGCTTTTTAATACTTTTTTTCACTTTTCTTGTTTTTAATTTTCCACCGTAAGAGAAACCTGCAACAGACGTAAACCCATTACTGAAATTTTCTTTGCATTGACGGATCCAAGTTTGTACATTTTTTTTCTCTTCGTTTTTGATAATAAATATGACTATATTTGCTGCAATCATTTAGATGAACACATCCTTCATCAAGAGTCTCAATGCTTTTCCATTTATCTCCCACTAAATTTTTTTTATACAGGTTTCTTCTATAAATTATGCCTATGTAAAAGCTGATGAACATTATACATTTTATCTCAAGTTGTAAAACTTGATTTATTATTTTATTTGTTGTTGCTGCAGATGTATTTAAAGGCTTTGCAATTGATTTCTGCGTCAGAGGATTTTTTTTCTTGTGGCCAACGATTTAACTTATAAACATTAAAAACACTAAGTACTTTTTTCGAGCATTCATTTGGAGTCTTCTTTTCCTGCAGAAGCAATAATTAACGATTTTCTTATTGCGATTAATAATGATGCTAATTTTGCACTCAGAAGATTTTAATGTTTTAAATTTCTTTGAACTATAGAATAGGAATATTTCTTTTCGGAAAGCGCAAGCTTCTTGTTTACAGCTTGTTTGCTTGTAAACAAACTTGTTTACATGGACATTTTGAAAGAGGAATAAATTTAAAAACAGCAGACGATATTTCTCATTTGAAATTAAAAGCTGTGTTCAGAAATTTTTATTCCATAACATTTCTTTTTTTTAATCTTTATCGAAATCATTATAAAATGGGCAAATACCCTCTGTAGTACTAGCTAATTTCAGAACGGCTGCGGCTCAAAGAGATTAGGCTGAATGATGTTTGAGCATTTATTCTGTCAATTATATATGTCTGGTGTGAATATTTTCGCTGTCTTTGAGTTATTACAGTTATTTATTTTGTCATGTATTATTATTAATTGCAATACATTGTAAATTTCTTTCTACTTATCTGTAGTGATTATAAGAAACATCCACGAACAAGTACGTCTTGACAACTTAATTTATTTATTACTGTAAGAAGACTTTTTCTTGGTTTCATTCAAACGCGCCGAAACTTCTCAAATCGTCCCTGTTGTCATTTTTAACCGTTAAATTTGCGAAAGAAAGCGTAATTTTTTTCCTTCGTTAATTTACGCTTCAGTGACCCCATATTTGAAAGCTTATTTTCTACTTAAGGAATTAACAACAGACTAATACGAAGACTATCTAATTATTTAAAAGCTTGAGACAAGGGATATTTTAAACTACTAGGATTTTTTAGGAGGTACGTAAAAAATATAAAATTGTTTATTACTTGTTTAGTCTCATTTAGTTGTTGTGTTGTAAACATTAACCTGCAGCTTTGTTTTTTAATTTTTATAAATCTTTTTTTGCTCTCTTAAACCTTTTAAGCTCAAATTGGGTGCTTAAGTGCTTAAAACTTACATACTGCTTCCCCATTTTTCAAGAAAATTACTCTGTTCTCTGTCTGTTACTCTCCTCTGTAGAATTCTAAACATGCATAAATTGTTGGAAATGACATGTGTATAAAGAGTAAAGTATTATACGAATTCTTTCATTTAGCTTTTTCTCCTTGTCATTTTGAATCTCAGTTAGTTCTACCTTCTTAAATCCATTTGAATCTCTTTATCTCTTTTATTGGAGGGGAGGGGGAGGAAGTGCAAATGGTTAATGGACTCGGCCAGCCTTATCGTCAAGTTTTTAGCATTGAACAAAAATCTATCTCACCTGAATTTTTTTATCTTAGTCATTGTAACTTTTATTTACCTCAAATATGAATATCTCATTCACTTTGATTTTTTTCCTTTTTGATAATAACTGATAATATTTAAATATACAGAAAATAAAATTCTTCTATACAAACATTTCAAACATTCATTTCTTTCAAAGCCTTTTAACAGTATCACCTTTAAAAAAAATAAAGAAGAGATGGGGAGATTCTGATGACAAAATTTTAAATAAAGAATGAGGGAAATTTATGATACTGCGATAGTAGAATTAGACCCTGTGAATGATGTTCATTTGATAGTAATTGGATCATTATCGGAAATATTTTAAAATGCTTTATATTTGAACGGGGCAGGTAGAATTAGGCGGGACACCAGAAGTTCACCATTGGTCGCACAAGTACACTCCGGCCTCACTAAAAGAACTTACAAATAATGAAAGAAGTATGTAGAAATGGGAAAGGAAAGTACGATAAGTTATATGTGTTATTTTCTCTCTTCTTTTCGCGTGTCTTCATGGTGTACTTGGAAGTACGCCAGTCTAACAATCGGGAGGTCCGGCGTTAGAATCCCGACGAGAACATAGTTCATTTTTGATGTTTTCTACTTCGACAAACCTAATAACTGTAGAAAGTGAAATATTTATCCGTAAATTAAGTTATATGACGTTCAGCTTTATTTAAATTATTAATAGTTTTATTTACTAAGCACTTTCAACTGTTGTACATTATCATCATCTTTATTTGCAGTTAAATAAAAGACTACCATAAACAGAGGAATCAAAAACATTTTCGAGAAATTCTTTTATAAGATAAATAACTGTGCTTGTTTACAAATCCAGTTTTGATTTGAGGTACCGCAGTAACGTATTTACCATAATAGACTACCCTGACGACTGTTGAATGCTTTTGAATAGATCACTAACTACATATATTTTACGCTATTCGATTATGATTTACATATCTTCCAGAGCATCAGTAGATTGCAACGCTGCACGTAGAAAAATATATATATTGTTGCAAGCTATGGGATCGTTGATGTCTCTTTGAATAATAAATTACGATAAGCAAGAAGAAATGAACAAATTATTGGGAAAATTGACACAATAAATAGTACACACAGCGCAATAAAGTCTGGAAATTACTCAAGGAGAATATGGATATTCAGCAAAGCAACATAAATCGTCACGTTTCTGAGTTCACTATCAAGCTAAACCCAAACTGTGCCGGCAAGGCCACTGAGCAACAAAATTGCTTATATCTCGAGTTTTATATTAGTTATTTTTATAATTCTAAAACCATTGCACTCACAATTAAAAGGTATACATTTCTATGCAACAAACAAACACTCAGATATGACACATGTGACCATAACCTCGAATAAATACAAAGTAAACCATAAAATTACCATTCCAAGCACAATAAATTAAAAAAAAGTACAAAATGCTACAAAAATACAGAAAAACAAAAATGTAATAAAAAGGATAAAATATTTACAAATATTTACGACATCGTCACCAACTTGGCGACTTTCTGGAAGAATCGCGAAAATACATTTTCGAAGCCTTAAGACCGATTCTTCCAGATGTTTCCAGAGCCCCTGCTGTAGAGTATAAATATAGGTGGGAGAGCTGGAAAGTTCAGTTGTGAAATAACTGTGAGACTTAGCGGTTAGCTGAATTATGAGTTAGGGTAATTTGAAGAACTTATCGACTTACCATCGTGTGTTAAAGAGCAACTGTTGCGTATCCGCGTTTTCCTTGAGTAATTTTCAGCCGTTATTGTGCAGTGTGTAATATTTGTTTTGTTTATTTTCCTAATAGATGGGTAATTTCTTCTTGCTTATTTGGAGCCATTAGTCAAAGAAACATCAACGATCCCGTAAATCGCAGCAATATTTACCTGATGTTCGTTAAGAAGTTCTGAGTACAGTAAAAATCTCTCTAACCGGCACCCAGTTACCCAAGGATGCCAAAATGATGACACTTTTGAAGGTCTAAATTTAAATTTAAAATAAGATATTGCCTAACATAAAAACAAAATATGTAATGGATTAACAATTTGGTAGCACTCTTGTAGGCATAGTTGTGTATTTTGTCACTAATAGCACATCAAAAATGACTTCATTGACGTATACGGCTATTGGCGCAGCTTTGTGATCATATTTCTAGAGAACAAATCGAGTAACAGAAATTTTCCTTCTTAAAACAGTCCAACCCTAATGTCCGACATGTTAGGTTTTATATGTTCGAAGAAGTTTAATGCTAAATGAAGAGGAGGTGACGGCTTGGGTGGATGTAGGCAATTCTGTTCCCGCCACACGTCCTGAAGATGATTTTAAAATAATCGAACATGTTTTGGGGAAAGAAAAACGATGATGATAAAGAGGGAGGGAGTAGATGGCGATAAGCAGAGTAAGAAGGAAACTACTTACTCTAAAGTTACTCGGAAGGAAGGTGACGAAGGATCGCAGACTTTCATAAGATTTGCCAAGCAATGTAAATTTATGTTCCCCATGATGTTAAGAAGGTTTATTATATACATATCGAATTTTAAAACATAAATGACAATCTTGTAAGTTAGCAGACATTCGAAATCATATGTCATCACAATAAGATGTTTGTAATTTTTCATGGGATGACAGATGTTGTTTAACATTGTTTTTCTGAAATGTGAAATCACATATATGTGTTTAAATTGAAAAATCTGAATGATTTCTCATTTTATTTATTGAATTGCTCCCGGCAGCTCTAAAAGCCCAAGCAATAGACTTCGCATGTTACACTTTTTACGCATGTCATCACAAAACATAAACAGGTAAATTCTAGACATATACATTCATTTATTCCAAAAAATCTATAAACCGGAGTCGGGGAAGTCCCGTTGTCCCTAGTTAAGAGACCATGGACAGATAAACCAGGAACGAACATGCATATTTTAGAAAAAAGTAGTACAAATCTCGAATAGCGTCCGTCACTATGAATGGAAAACATACATTTGACAGGACACCAAATAGACCTTAAATTGCCAATAGGAACTTAAGTTCGAAACTGTGTCCATTTTATCTCTTATCCACAGTATGTGTACAGCAAGAATAATTTTTTGCTGATAATAACAAAGTATTATAATACTGCAATAATAAAAGGATAAGGAATATATACTATAATAAGGAAGCTTCAGAAGCTATTACTTTCGATTCTTTAAGTGAAGGAAATGGATCTTAAAAACCAAGTAAATGAAAATCCTGCTTGCATAAGAGAAATTAAGAAAAATTGCTTTAATAACTAGTCTAATGCTATCTCGTTGCCTTACTTGAAGAGGCATTGTATTAATTGAAAAATAATGATGGAGACGCTGCTGGAGCATATAGAATAAGTTCTACAAAATCAGACTTTGGCTCTGTTTTGGAGGCATGATCATAAAGTAAACGGACTCCTAAACTGAATGAAAATTTCAGGTGACCATGATACTGGACATAAACGATTCTGTTAATAATGGCAAGAGCTGCTAGCTTAAGGATATTGGGTAAAAGAACCTGCTTATGCCACACATACTGTATAAAAACGCGGAAAGAGCATGATCTTGCATTATAAATTTAGTTGTTTAATTATAAATTATCCTAATCAGAATTTGTAACTGCAAAAGCATCTGCATTAGGCTATCTGCAACTCAAGCACAAGCAAAGGTCGAAGGTAACATACCCTGTTACTGCGTGACAGCATACAGACCATAAGAATGCCTTACTTGAACCTTCCTCCGGAGTCGTTTATTGCACTGACTGAGATCTACACAGTCTCAGCTTTTGGAGCAGCTAGGGGCTATACATGAACCCGATTCCTATTTCCATTTCCCGAGCAGATTGCACAGCGAACCAGTCTCATTAGACGTCGGCTTGCACTATACGTGGTGTGCTGAGAGTTTAATGGGCCATCAGAAAGTTGAGACGCTCTGAGTAACCTTTTGGTGTGCGCCACGTTCCCTGCCTTCTAGGCGAATGGCCCATAATGCCTTTCATTAGACGGAGAGGGACGACAAGAGTTTCGAAAATTCGACTGTGGTTACTTGACATTCCGTATAAATAAACAATTACTCTTTTTTTCCCAGCTGATAAACAATAAACAACTTCGGCTGGTCAAACTTAACGTTATATTTGGCATAATATCGTGGTTTATTAATAACTAGATCGTAATAATTTCTAACATAACATATATGGTGCGAGCAGTATGAGTGCATTTAAATTACTGTATTATTGTACAGCATATATTTAGGTGTATGAATGATGTCTGCATGTTCTCCAGTTCAGTTCAAAAATTTGTTAGGTTTTATACTTTTGCAATTGTCTCTTCCTCTTTGTGACACGCCCCACCCTAGTGGTTATGACTGCTGAATACAGAGGGTTCGAGCCGGCTGAATTCTGAGTTATTTCAGACAAAAAGAAAATTATACAGTCGAAGCTAAATAACCTAACCTAACTACCCTTTGTGACACTATTTCTTGGAACCTGTACAATGAATTTGCTGAGAAGTTTTGCTCTTTTCGTAGAAATTCCGACCTACTCTATTCCAACTCTCAGCAACAAAGTGGTCGAAGAAAGTCAGGCGGCCGCTGTTCAATTGCCATTCATACTCCTCTCCGTTCCTAAAGTTTTATGGTTGTATCCCATTGTGAGCTAAGCTTTCAGTTCAATATGTAGAATTTCTCAGTTTATATCCAGATGAAACTGGATATCTTAAGAGACTGGACAAAGAGGGTAGTGTTAATAAAATTACCTTAGATTTAGTGAATATTGTGAGGTGTGAATAAACTATCCCTTCTACATAAAACTCGAATTACTATAAGTGCAAATTAGGTCACGTCTGCGGGACTCTACTGTAGTTAGTTATGCCAGAAACACGTTAAAATCCACCACTAAGAGAGTGCACATAGGACAATCTTATAGTTTCACTTTTTAATGATTTCTATTAGAACGGCTTAGTTGCATATATTTAGTCTTCTATTAACTTAAACGGAGCCAGTTTTATTAAAACAGTATTTCATTCAAATATTATTGATTATACTTATACATAAAATTTCCAATCGATCGTCAGTCAAAAATTGAAAAATATCTTTATTTATTTATTTATTTATTTTTTAAGAATACGTCTTAAAGAGATTTTCAAAATGTGAATGAATTACTCTTTTCTTAATATTAATTTTCATTGATGTAAATTTACGTGATGGCATAGACGGTTATAAATGAAACGGCATTACTAAAACTTTCCATCAGCTTAACCATTTTATCAAAATAGGTTCTAGTTCCTATTCAAGACCAAAATTATAATGAAACAATCTTGGAATCCATGATTTGCATCTTAGCAAACAAGCATATTTTCTCTGCATCTAATTTTTCAGGAAACAAATATATCTATAATTAACAAATATCACCCCTTTCACTCTGATATTAAACACTTTGCTTTGCATTTACCATTGAAATAATTTTGACGGAATAAAATCTGACAGCTTTGTAATTTTTAAAATAACAAAAACTATAATTCATTCTGGATAACGACATAATACTGATGTTATCATAGGCAGCTTTTTAATACATCATACAAAAAAATTATTTTTTAAGGCACGTCTAATGTTAAAACTGTATACTCTAGTGAAAAATAACACATATTCTCTAGAAAAGAAGAAAAACCTTATATATTATTTACGAACGAAAAGAAAGTTTCTCTCGTCTTTGTCTTATCACAAATTGTAGACAAAAAAAAGTAGTGGGATTTATGAAAGTGCTGTAACTAGTAATCATTTTTCAGAGAGCGATAAAAATAAATCTTAGCTTCCCCAAGAAACGGCAGATTTAAGAATCATTTTCGAGTAGAAATAAGTATCTATTTGTCATACAAAATATGCTGGATTGAGTTCTACTACGCTAAAATTCCGAGATCTGAACTATTTACGGTTGGCAATGATAAATTTTATTTGTTAAAAAAAAAAAAAAAAAGAAAGAAAAAAAAAAAGAAAAAGAAAATATATATAAGAAAATGCAACTGAAAAATAAATTCAAAATTCTTTGGAGTAACGCTTTTGTTGATTTAGTTGTCATTGAATACTCATTGAATGCTACCCTTACGTCGGTTGTTTGATTAAATAACCAAAGTGCAAAGACATTTTACCAAGAAATATTTTACTAAAATTTTCATTACATATTCTAGACTTAAAAAAAGTGTACTATGTTATGTTCAATGCACTTAAATATATAGTACGAAATATATGGTAATGTGATTCAAGTTTGAATTATGATGTTAATGTTAATAGTAACAAAAATAAGTGAATTAAGGAACATTTCTTCAAAAAATTTTAGGGATAAGAATTTTTTCTAGAATTTCCTGACTCTTCAGACAAGCAGAAAAGAAACAGATAAGCTAAGCATACGGATATAAACAGAAACTTACTTCACATTGTTAAAATGTTTAGAACAAAAAATAAGTAAATAAATAAACTCCTTCGGAAATGGAATTCAAACTCAGCCATCAAAAGCAATTTCAGTGTCAGAATGAAATACTTCCAGCAGAAAAACTTTATTATGGCTCGTACCATAGATTACTGTGGCATTCCAGTGAGCCATAAACGAACTTCTTTTGTACTTATTAAAACCATTTATTTACTCTTTCAACAAATTCTTCTTGCGTTTATAGAGCTGTAATTTAGAAAAGCAAGAGCTAGCGAAATAGCTTTTGATATCTGGTCATGGTTACTTTTTAGAACTGTTAGAGAGTCTGCTCCTAAAATTTACACTCTGGAATGACTGTTCTAGATATTTAGTATTAATAATTCCTTAGATATTCAAATTTGATTACATGCTATCAAATATTTACCTAACAAGCATAAATACACTATATACGTATAGATAAAAATTTTGTTACAATGTAAATAAGGAAACTCTCAATTACAATGGGTAAAAAAAGTATTGGCAATTGCCTATAATTGATCATATTTCCTAACAAAGGAAATGCTTGACAATTTTAGCTGGACATAACTAACACAGGAGGTAATAAACAAACAGATCCTAATGAAACTTTCAATTTAATATGCCTTTTACACAAAATACAAAAAAAAAAAAAAAAAAAAAAACTAATTTGCATGTCAAAAAAGTATTAGCAAATTTCTAGCTGCTGTGCAAATTTTTTTTTTATGTTGAGGTCACGTGTTTAGACTGATAAGAAACCCTGTTATTATAAAATCTGCAGTGCTACTTTAAAACGTTTAAAACGTTGTTTTGCTGATACAGTGATAAACTGGCTTCGAAGTCAAATGAGTTGGATTTTAATGTTAAAAACATGATTATTCAGCTCAGAAATGAGAGTTTAACTTATCGTGATATAGGATTACAACTGAACATAAGTTTATTTACTGTTAGAAGTGTTGTAAAAAAGTTCAAGGAGACAAGATCCACGGAAAATAAGATTAGAAGTGGACGACCTCGAATATTTCCTGCAAGATAAAACGTGGCATTATCAAAGAGGTTAAGAAAAACCCTAAAATAAATGCACCCCCAGTTAGTTACTTCGCATAAAACTTTTAGTGTACAGACTATACAGAATGTTTAACATAGAGAAAGTTATTATGGAAGGGCAGCAAGAGAGAAACCTTTTATTTCAGAAGTAAACAGGAGAAAGAGATTGGATTTTGCAAAATCTCATGTTAATTTATCATACGAATTTCGGAACACAGTTATTTTGTCCGATGAATAAAAGTTTAACATTTTCGAGAGTGATGGACAGCAATTTGT
The DNA here is from genome assembly GCF_044657685.1 of Stegodyphus dumicola. Classification (NCBI taxonomy): domain Eukaryota; kingdom Metazoa; phylum Arthropoda; class Arachnida; order Araneae; family Eresidae; genus Stegodyphus; species Stegodyphus dumicola. The sequence continues at coordinate 48,351,249 of NC_140776.1, forward strand.
GTGGAGAAAGCCTAACTCCGAACTGGAAAAACAACATCACCGACTGTAAAACATGTTGGTGGAAGCGTCGTAGTTTGGGCCTGTATGGCAGCAAATGGAGTTGGTAACCTGTGCTTCATTGATAATATTACGACAGCACATAATTGACATATTACGCCATAACATGAAATTCAATGCCCCAAAACTTGGCTTAGGAACATCATTTGTGTTTTAGCAGGACAATGACCCTAAGGATATAGTGAACCTCACCTGACAATAGTTACACTATAACACCCTCGCCAGATTAAGACACTGCCTCAATCGCCTGACGTAAATTCAATTGAAACTTTATGGCATAAATTGACCTAGAAGTCAGGAAACAGAAAATTTCGTGTATATGTTGTAGATTGGCACAAAATTCCCAACAGAACTTTGGTTTTTCACAACAGGACTTTTTCAACAACCAGGACTTCGGATTTTTCTATGAGAAATAGATTACAAACTGTTATAAATGCAAAAGGTATGAATGCAAAGTATTAAATTTTGTTTCCACATTTTGCTCTATGATCTTGCCAATACTTTTTTGACATGCAAATTTATATATTGGTATTATATTTTGTGTAAAAGACATATTAAAACGAAAGTTTCATTAGATTTGTGCTTTATTGCCTGCTGTGTTTATCATGTCCAGCTAAAATGGTCAAGCATTTCTTTTGTTAATTAGATTGATCAATTATAGGCAATTCTCAACACTTTTTTACCCACTGTATTATGAATTACGCAGAGCTAAAAATTCGAACTATTTATAGAAATCCCTTGTCACTGAAATAAAATAATTCCTATGATACGCGCAATCAATTTTCTTTAGATAATAAATATAATTATTCATTTCATTATCCCATTCAAAATCCATTTCTACCAAAAATTATTAACTTGACGCAAGCTTTTGAAAGCCATATTTCATTTTTGCTTGGTGACTTCATTTTGTTAGCCAAAGCATTTCGATAATATTTATTTATACAAATGCCAGACATTTGGCTTCTAAAGCAGTCTTGATCTTACTTCTCAATACTTAAATATAATACAATAGAATTAAAAGATAATAGTGCTGTGCATTCGTCAATATGTTCCTTATCCACGGACTGTCCAGAGATGCAAAAATTACAGACTGAAGTGTCCTTAAGTCGAATTTTAAAACGATGAATATTCAGACAATCGTGCTAAATCAAAAAATGAAATAACGCTACGGCTACAAGGCGAGGAAAATCTGGAATAACTGGTTTTGAAGTAGGTGAGACACTGTCAGGCCTTTCCCTTGGTTTCATTTGATAGGTAGGAGACAAACCTCCCCTTAAATTCTAATTTAATTATGCATTTTGCAGAGTTAAAAGTCATATGATTATTAGTGGTTTGTGGAATAGTCGTTCCTTTCTTCGCCAGAAAATCGGTTTTTCCATTTTCCTCGATGCTACAATGAGCAGAAATACACTGCAAAACATTTGAGTCAGCCAGAGTGTTGAGAATCTTCCTACGTTCATAAATTCATTCGGAATTGCAAAATTTATTGTTGGAGATAGCCTGAAAAACGGCTTTGCTACCGGACAAAATAACAGTCCGAGGGAAATTACTCTTCCGAGCGCTTAATCGATTCAAAGCAATAAATATAGCTTCAATTTCACCATCAAAACTGGTAGTATCTCTTCCCATCGCCTTACAGAATGCAAAATGGTTACGATAGATTCCTGCACCAGCTCCAGTACCTCGCTCAATCATGGATCCGTCGGTGTAAACATGGGTCAAGAGGTTACTGGAATATCTTCAATTAATAGTTTAATAAGCAATAGCTCTAATCTGGGAAATGGGCAACGCACTCTTACCAGTTTTTTCGTCAAATTCAAGACATACACATAAGTCACGGTATTCAAGAGGACACAAGGATACAGTCATTACATTCAATTCTCGAACAAGGTCTAGGTCTTTTAATTAATAACCAATTTGCTTGAAACCCACTTGTGTTTCTAAATTTGTTAAAATCATTGTACTATCATTGTTAAAATTGTAATTCCTTTAATATTTATTATTTGGAAGCCTGCAAAGTTTCTAAAATAAAATTGCAGCATTTTTACGAATGTGTATGACAGGAGAAATATTGATTAACACTTCCATAGCCGCTATGGGGTGAATTTAACTGCACCTGTTATTAAGCGAAGAGACCAGTTTTCTAATCTTGCCAAAACGTTCATTGTATTGATGGAAACGGTTATCAAAACTTTATTACAGTAATAAAATAATGGTTGGATATATATTTTATACGTATTTATTAAATTTTCTCTGTTACACCCCCATCGACAGCCCTCCATCTGTTTATTTCGATAACACTAAAATGTTTTTGCTACAATAAGCAATGAATTACTTACAAACAAGCAAGAGTTCAATATTCAACTAAAATGTTTTTTGCTGCAATAAGCAATGAATTACTTACAAATAAGCAAGAGTTCAATAATCAACAATAGTAGTAACATTGATCTCAGTCACATTAATTAGGTGTTACTACACTGCTGGCCACCCAAATTGCAACACCAAGAAAGACAAGAGATATCACAACAAAATTTATTTACGAGATAACATGTTGACCAAGTATCAAATGATTAAATTTATAGACTTCTGTGAAATGTGATTCCTTCCAGAATCAGTAGCCAGAGTAGCCGCCATTGTTGGAGATCACCGCTGCCACACGCCTCGGCATTGACTCAAAGAGACTTTGGATGTGTTCTTGGGGTACAGCAGACCAAGTAGCTTCCACACGTTGTCAAAGGTGATCTGGTGTGGCAGCTTGGGATGTAATGGGTCAATCGTTCAGCAACCATAGACCACATGTTTTCTATCGGTGAAAGATCCGGAGAGCAAGCCGGACAGGGAAGCAATTCAATCTGGCGATTGACGAAGAATCCTTGGACAATGCGTGCCATGTCAGGTCGCGCATTATCCTGTTGAAATATGGCTGTGGGCAAGCCCTGAAGGTAAGGAAGGACAACTGGCTCCAAAACCTCGGAGATGTAGCGCTGCCTGTTTAAAGTACCGGCAATGCGTATTAGAGGAGTGCAAGAGTGATATCCAATACTGCCCTATACCATAATACCCGGTGCAGGACCAGTGTGGCGGTGCATAACGCAGCTGTTCAGCATGCTTTCTCCACGGTGTCTTCAGACTGGAATCCGACCATTGTGGAGTGCGCTATGGTTCGTGATGTGACTGAGCGATCCGTCACTGCCATACACACAATGTTCCTGTTACCCCGTGAAGTGGTGCACTGAGATGTATGTGATCGAACACGTCAGTCCGTCGTACCCTCCTGCATCCAACGGTCACATATCCGCATTACAGTTGTTTGGTTTCATCGAACACGACTACCGATTTCCCTGAAAGATAATCCACACTCTCAGTAGGCCACTATCCTTCCTCTGTCGAACTCGGATACTTGATCAAACGATGATCGCTGTTTACTACGATTAATCTTTTTTTTTTTTTTTTTTAACGCCGAAATTGAAATAGTTCAAAACTCCAAGCCTTAAATAGCGCTTTGAAGTGGCGCCACAGGCGCGCGTGATGTGCGTCTGCGCTGAAATTCTAATCATTTGCATATCTCACCTCCGCTAATGCGGTGTCCGCCGATAACATCGCGGCAAATACATCGCGGACGAAAACGTCGCGGAGAAAACAACGCAAGGCGAAAACGTCGTGCTACAAAACGTCGTGGGAGAAAACAACGCAAAGAGAAAACATCGCAGTTCTAAAACATCGTGGTACAAAATATCGTCGTCGAAAATAAAGCGGTTCAAAAACTTCGCGGTTTAAAAACATCGTCGTCGAAAATATCGTGCTAAAAAATAAAGTATCTACAAATTATCGCATGACAATAACATCGCAGACATGCTTTTTCAGGCTTTACTAACTGTAAATGGATATTCCCATAATGATTTATGAGTGCAAGATGGAAAGAAGGATAATTTTTACTTTCATATTTTTTATTAACTAATAAATTTTTGCTGAAAAAGTAAGAAGGTGACTTAAGCATAGAAAATTAATGCAACTTATAGCACTTAATAGAATTTTAACTAACAAACTAACAAAGTAATATATATAGTAGTAACAAAGTAATATATATAGTAACAAAGTAATATATATAGTAGTAACAAAGTAATATATATAGTAACAAAGTAATATTAATAGTTAACTAACAAAGATCATTAATAAATCATTTTTATAAAGTTTTTACTGGTAATTTTTTATGAAAAGTATTATCTAAAAAAGATTAGAAAAAGGAAGGTAAGTAACTGCATAACCTTACTTTTAAAAACATTGCTAAGTTAATTTTGAGATTATTTTCTTCATTTTTGATAATCTAATACACTTTATAGAGAAAATTATTTCTTGTTTTGTTTCAGTTTATTCTTAAAATGACATTAAAAGTTTCATGCACAGCGTGCAGTCAGTTACTTGAATGCTGATTTTTTTTAGTTATGAAGAAAGTCAGCTATATAATATTTCAGTAGGTTTTATATTTATTAGATTATGCCAAAGTACACTAGGGCTATCTGCTTAAGGGGTGGGATTCCTTTGTGGAGTACATTCTCAGGAACTGGTTCACAGGCACATTATACTTTAGGAAAATCACGAAAATCTTCATATCTTCATGCAGCTTTTTTTTTTTTTTTTTTTTTTTTTTTTTTAGAAATAATGTGTACTTGCAGTGACACTATCTCCCTCTAAGACGAACAGTGTTTTTGAGATCAATAAACATTGGTTTTAATCATTACGCAAGTTCACCACATTCACTCAAGATTAAAAAGAATGGAATTTTGAGTAGTCACTTTAAATAGGATTGCTTACATTTACATTTATATTTAGACCGCCTAGACGGTATAGTGGTTTGAGTCGCCAGGCTGCGATACCAAAGGTCCCGGGTTCGAACTTCGGAGAAGGCAGGATTGTAACTGTCATTCAATAGCAGGCAAATGTGGCCCACCTATAATTAGGTGCCTCCGTAGTAAAGTGACCATCACTTAGTAGAGTTCAAACCGAAGTCCGCTGAGGGCCACCATTGGTAGAATAAAACTTTTATATTAAGACATTTCTTATAAGCACGTAAGAGTATTTTATTTAAATTTTCATATACATTTTACTCGAAAATTTTGTAATTACTTATTGAACTTACAGTGACAGACTTCCTAAGACAATTTTATTAATGTTTTTCTTTTGTGTTTCTTAATTTTCAGAATATCTAAATTTATGCACTCCAGAAATCTGTAGCGAAATTAAAATTAATATTTCTGAGAGAGAGTCTACTTTGTGGCGATTCTTTGCCCTAAGAATTCTTTACCTTTGAAGTATAGTATTTTTTAGTGTGCTGTAGTTTAGTACAACTTTTAGTGTGTTGGTTGTGATTCATACTATGTATCAATACTTGTATATACTCGAAACATATGCTTTTTTTGGAGTAATGGATTGCACAGACTCTCTCTTTTTTGTTCATTTTATTGTTGCAAAATGTTTAATTCTTATATAGTGGTGATGATGTGGGAGTGTGAGGAGCTGTATATAGTCCTTATTTATTTTAAATATTGTCCTCATTCATTTCTGTAGTCTTTATTATGTTGCACATTGTCCTTATTTATTTTGGTAATAACCATGGTTTCTTACTGATCCTGTGACTCAATTATTTTAATGCATGTTATATATTAGTGCATATTTCCCATTAAACATATATTATAAAACTCTATTAATATACGTCTTCAACATATTAAACATGTTTTGGATATAAGAAACACAATTAATTCAAATAGACTCATGATTCTGTGAGTTTTTATGAGCAAAAATTTATAATTTTACGTGTGATATAGTGCAGAATATCAAAAACAAGGATGTGCAAGTTGTCAAAATATAAAATCTTTAAATGAAAGGGAAAATACTTTTGAGAAATTAAATACATTTAACAAATGGCATTTGGAGAAGATGATTTTACTGGTTGAAATCTGAATAACTAAATACTGAAAATTTATAAAACATCTTAAATTGTTTAACCCTTTCAATCCCAATTTATTTGTTTCAACTGACTTGATTTTTTTTATGCCTTCTTGGTAATTATCACAAATGACACAAATCACACTAACAGAAATTGACAGTCTGTCACTTAGTCTCTATAAGAAGATGCGCGCAACAATTTTGTAATGGGGATGTTAAAAATGATGCCTGCTACCAGTGGGACATCAACTATGTAGTAAATTAATGCGTTTAATTCTCTCTAGGTTTCTTTAAACATCTACTGGGACTTAACCCATTGGGACTGAAAGGGTTAAGGGAGAGACTTAAATGCTGTATTTCACCGCACTTAAAATTTTCAGAATATTGATTTATGAGTTTTTTACAAAAGTTCATTTTTTAATAAATGATTACATTTCATATTCAGTTATTCATAAAATGAAATTTTTTCTTTCATTAATAGTGGTAGTATATATTTGTTTCGAAAGAGAAGTGAGAATTAGGATTTGCCTGGGAATTGTAGCAATCTGTATGCAAGATGAAAGCAATTAAGAACTTTTCGGGAAACTAACGCTTGAAGGTCTTAGTTTTGAGTATTGAGTTGAAAAACAAGCTAAGTAGCTGAACTCAGGGGAGGGCGGATGAATTACAGCTATTTATACTATTGGGGAGAGTCAACCATTCATTAGTTAACATCCGTGAGAACGGGTGTTTCGTTCAAGCCTTACTCCAGGGTCCTGTCCCCTCTGGCCGCTGAAGGCTATTTGGTAAATAAAAGACAGCTGAAAATTTCGGTCATTACTGATGATGGTCCATGTACAGACAGAAATAGCATTTCTTAACTTCTTAGTATTTGTGTGTTTTACATCTACCACGCAGTTTAAAAAGAGAACCCAGAAAAGTTTAGAGTTCATACGTGTTTAGATCGCCCTTCCTTGTTTGTTTTTGAAAAAAGGCCCTTTGCCTTGTGGTGATATTTATGATATGACACTAAATAGTTTGCTATAAGATTTGGAAAAATAAGAAAATAGCCATACATTTTCTAGAAACATTTAATTTTTTCTGGAAACATGTTTACTGGAACATTTTTTCCAGGATAATTTTTCAGGGACATTTTTTTTAACACCGTGCGTAATAATACTGCGTAATAACAGTACCGTGTGCAATAAATTTTCGTAATGATAATTTTTTATGAAATAATACAGTTGTCCATTTATCCGCACTTCCTGTTATCTGAGGTAATCCACATTACCTTAAATGATTGAATTCCACACATATGATAAGAAAACCTAATTAAACAAAACTTAATTAAAAGACTTAATTACTAAAAAACCTACATAAAATATTTATCAGGACAGAGAATAATGCATATTAATTAATTTTCAGGTTTAAATAACACTGTCTTTCATGTTACTTTTTCCCGTGCAATTCCCGTCTGAGTTATTTATTCTAGCTGAGTACTTCTTTCTTTTCATCATTGTCTCGTCCTGTTATTATGTAAGAAGTATTTAAATTCTTTATAAAAATGCACTAAAAATAAAAATTGTTAGCAAATAAACGCATTGCACAATTTACATACTACTTTTACATATAAATATATATGTAAACAACATGTCTAGAATTTAATTGCACACTTTCGACACGTACATTTCGTTTCCATAAAGAGTGTAATCTCTTATCATATGTTTCTATGTTTACACAATAGGCTAGGTTGTTTAAATATGGCAAGGCACACAAAGGCTATCAAGCTTAGAGAAAGGATGCCTGCGATACCAACCACGAAGCCAGCCTCTTTGCCTGAAATGGCACTGCCTTCAACCCCCTAGCATTCAGCGATTTTAACCATTCGACCACTAATGGGGGTCATGATTACAGTAAGATTAAAGATTATAATTTATAAATTCGAATGCTTTGCGAAACGTTTGTTCATGTAAAATTAAATGTGAAACAAAAACAAAAAGGTTCAATAAAAAATGAAAATAAGTCAAAAAACGTGCAGAGTGACTTTTAGATTTAAAGCTCACAGCTCATTTCTGATTTTCCTGGTAGACTCAATCTTAAGTTTCTCAAGTAAATGGTTTTCTTATAGTCTTATAGTATGTTAGTGGCTGTGATCTACATGCATCTGGTACTCGCTGCTCGACAATACGTGGATAAATATCGATAGAGACCTCGAGATACGTAATTAATAAAGTACTTCTGATAAAACTCAACATTCAGATCATTACAATAGACCAGTTGTACAAAAAATATGACACGGAAGGCTTTTTACCACTTTACTTAGAGTATAATATACTTATATAAGACATCTCTATAACTAAAACTTGGATGTTGGATTGCTGTATTTTTTACTCTTTTTATTTTAATTCTACACAGATATTTTTATTCTAACTAGACTCATCTCTCTTTCTATCTTCATTTTACTTCTAATTGTTTCTCATAAAATTTCAGTCTAATTATTTTAAGATTCAATTACTATCTGATATTTGATTTAAAGATCTTTTTCTTTGGGTTTGAACCATTTTAAAATAATTAAATAATTTATTCCGATTTCAAAACTCTGTTTACTAGCTTTTCTCAGTAAAGATGCTAGTATTCGTTACCTAAAAGGAACCTCGAGTTTAATTTTTATTAAATTTTTAATCTGTTCCAGCACTATATACAAAAACTGCTCATTAGTTTTAAACTAGCAATAATGATTCCAGATACACTAAAAATAAATCAAATTGTAAATTGCTTAGCTGACATTTTTCAATTCACAGAAATTTTCCTGGTGTTCAACTACTAATAAACACTTACTAACAGTGTTCAATAATGGAAAACCTGCTTATTTTTACTTAACAAACTGTAAAACGTCATTTGAGCCTGAAGGGGAAACAGGTGGCTCCTGCCTCGAGAAAACCATTGTTTGACAATTAGGTAAATAATGTATGTCTCATGCTCCAAGTCTTAGTTGTACCTGAAACTCGGAAACTTAACTGCATTTTCTGTCAGAGAAGCCAACATGACGTTACACTATATCATCAGCCAAAAGAACCGTAAACAACTTATGGTGAAAGGATACATCTATAATTTTGAACGTGCTAGTGCTGAGAAAAGTATTTGGAAATGTGTAGAGTATTTTACTTGTAAGTGTAAAGGGCGAATTCACACTCAAGATGATAATATCATTCTTGAAACATCTCACGGGCATCCTCCAAATGCTGGCAAAATTACAGCGAAAGAGATTATGAGTTCAATTAAAAAGCGTGCGGTAACAACGCAAGAATCGAAACATTCTTCAACAGCAGTTGGTACAATTGGTCTTCCTTGTGTTGTTTCGGGGCATATACCACCAGTGGAAAATATTAAAAAAATTATCAGATATGCTCGACACGGAGAAATGCCATTGCATAATCCTAGATGTCTTGAAGAATTAGTAATCCCAGAACAGTTTTCAAAAACACTAAAGGAAGAGAAATTTTTGCTGTATGACAGTGGAGTGCAGACAGATAGAATTCTAATTTTTTCGACCCTCAGAAATCTGGACTTCATGGCTGAATGTCCGAACTGGTTTGCTGATGGAACTTTTAAAGCAACACCACCGCTTTTCAGTCAGATTTATACAATCCATGGTGTTAAATATGATAATGTGATACCTTCAGTGTATGTATTAATGCCAAACAAACGCGAAGAAACATACAATAGAGTGTGTACGGTGATAAAATCTTTGAAACCGAATCTGCAGCCCAAAACTGTAATGACTGATTTTGAAAAGGTTGCCATAAATGCCTTTAAAAATTCCATTCCGAATATCATTCAGAGAAGATGTTTTTTTCATTTAAGTCAGTGTGTGTATAGAAAGATCCAGTCTGCAGGTTTGCAAAGTAAATATGAAACTGATCCGAATTTCGTTTTGGAAATCTCTCAACTTGCAGTTTTGGCTTTCGTTCCTACTTCAGATGTCATTGAAGCATTTGAACAATTAATATCATCTACTTATTTTGTAAATAATATGAACATCATTCAGCCAATCATAAATTATTTTGAAGACACATGGATTGGTAGATTTACTCGTCGTGGACAACGTCGCAGACCAGTGTTTGACATCCCTCTTTGGAACTGTTATGATGCTGTAAAAGATAAAGTTTCAAGGACAAATAATGCGGTTGAAAGATGGCATCGCAGATTCAACGAACTTATGAACGGATGCCATCCAACAATCTGGAAATTTATTGATTGCTTAAAAAAGGAAAAAAAATTAAATTCTATAAAAATTGAACAATACATTGCAGGTCACCATCCACCAGTAAGTAGAAAAGTTTACAGAGATACATCTCTCAGAATTCAAAAGATTGTAAATGAGTATAATGATCGGCCTATTTTAGACTATTTAAGGGGAATAGCCTACAATTTTCAACTGCATGTGTAAATTTTTTATACATTAATTAATGAGGATGTTTAATGTCTGATATAATTATACATGTTTTTATTACTACAGCTTTAACATGAGTCGTAATTACATTATATTTTCTGAAAAATATTAGGCGAACTTTTATGCTCTTAGAATTGATATTTACAATTATACTAGCTTTCATGAATATATGTGAATGATATTTTACTCCATATAATGTGTTTTATTTAAGCCTCTTTGGTATACACTCTTTGGTAGTATAAATCAAATTTTATTTCATCAGAGAAATTATGAACGACAAATGATGATGCCTTGTTCGTTTAAATATCATTTATTAACTGAAACGGTATGCGAAGCTAAAATTTATTGGAGATTTGGTATTAACAATAACGATATTTTTGAAAAATTCCTATCAATTAAAATTTTATTTCGTTTCATTTTTCATTAATTCATGTTTGTGTGAGAAAATAACTTTAGAGTATTTGTTTACAGTGGATAAATTTTTAGCTCAATAAGCTATCTATATTTTAATAAAATTCAGTAAATTTAATACCATTGTGGATGCATATAAGACGAAATTTTCAATTTCTATTCCTTACTGAAATCATCCTGATAAGGCAGTTTAATATTAAAGAATACGTTTAAGAGTATTTTTTAACTCGTAAAGCAATGGGAGATATATTTACTTAATTTTATCTCAAATACTAATAAGATTAGACTTTTAATGGCTTTTCTTGTAACTTACTTTGATATATCAAACTTATATACGTGGGCACATCTTATATGTAAGCCCCTTTTGTCTTTCTGAAAGATTCTTAAAAGAAAAAACTTTTTCATATATGACACCATTATGTTTTGAGACAATACGGTATTTTATTGCGTATTTCTGCATATTTAAAAGGGGGAAACTTTGAAAACTGAGGTAAGAGATTTGCTTTTAAATCCCTAGTCATTTCAATTTTGATCAATACTGATTATATAACATAATTTTAAAAATAATTTATTATATGGCAGTAATGTAAATTTAACGTTAAAAATCCTTAACAGCAGTTTTTCATTTGCTAAATATAGAATGATATATAAATGGAAGTTTTATTTGATAAATATGAAAGGTATTTTAGAGAGTTTCATGTTTTTCTGCAATGGGTAACACTATAAATATCGGTCTTTTGCTACAAAAATACATTCTCAAAATATGCTTATGGTTTTCCATGTATAGCTTATTCGAAAATATTTATGAAGCAATATTAAATATTAGTTCTAACTTAGGCGGAAATTTCTGCTATGTTTACAGTTTTCTCGCGCTCCTAATTTTTTAAATATATACAATGAAGTATTTATTATTTAATTAATTTTTTATAACTGCATTAATAGATGGTACATTATTTGCAAAGTTTTGATATGATATGACCTTTTTTACGAAATGAAGGAAAGTAAAATTATTGTTTATTCTTAAGCTACAAATTTTGAACAAGGCTGACATATCTACGCTGAATTTTATAATGGTGCCATAAATATTTTTCATTATTCAATAACAACTATAAATTTTTATAATTACTTAAAAATAGTAAAAGAGTGGATTATAAAGCACTGTGTTGAATAAAAATAATATAATATTAAGAATGGCAACTTTTGATTAAAATATAGATTCAAAATATTATTTCCTGACGCACTGCAAAATCTGAAAGTAACACAGTCTATTGTAAACGAATTTTTCAGGATGCACTTTTGGATATAATTTGATCTGAGAAACAAACATTAATACAAGGTGATTATGTAATTCAACAAACAATCTCTATACTGCTTCATAAAATAGATGACTTATGATGGAAGTCTTCTTTTATAAAATACTGTGGTTTAATGTTGCAAACGAAGTTTCAGCTTAAGTTTGGAAATTAATATAGAGGGAAAGTTAAGAGTCTTTCAAAACTAACAAGTTAGCATATGAATAGCATTAGGGTAGAATATAAAACACATTTCAGTATACATTCAGTATTTATTTCACAATAAGGAAACATTTTTCACTATATAAATAGCATAAGGAAATACTTTTTCAGTATATGAATGTAAAAAAACTTTTCAGTATATATCCAGTACTTATTTCAGTATAAAAAAACCCATTTGATTATGTAAATAGCATAGAGAAAGAATTTTTCAGCATATGATTCATATATTATATTCATATATTAATATATCGATTTCTTTAATCAACTTTCGATTTCTTTAAAAAACATTAACATTTAAGAACTAATCAATAGAAAAAATGCAAATAAACAAAAAGTAAACATATTTAATTAAAATAAAACTTTAACAAACATTCTCTATTCGTAAAAAGCAAATTTAAAGTTAATTAAATTTTAAATTATGAAATTTAATTGCAAACAAATAAATGATTAATTATTGCTGCGAACTAATCTACAATATCATTTAAATTCTGAGAGCATATATAAATTACGTGAAAGTATCAAAATCCATGAATAAATATATAATTCCAAAAAATCTTTTAATCGTAAAAAATTTTTTAAATGTATAAGTGAATAATTGTTGAGCAGGCAGGAGACAAACGTATCAAGGGAAGTTGCCTCCAAACCTAACTCTTCAATTATTCAATTCGTGTTTCGTATCATCCATGTATTCAGAATTTAAATGATATTGCAGATTAGTTCGCAGCAATAATTAATCATTCATTTGTTTACAATTAAATTTCATAATTTAAAATTTAATTAACTTTAAATTTACTTTTTACGAATAGAGAATGGTTTATAAATTCAAATTTCATTACTTAAATCAATGCGCAAGAGAATTATTTAAATTTAATTTAACTTAATGTTTATTAAAAGTAAAACTATTATTTAACTAAAATATTTATTCTTTTTAATTAAAATACAAATGTATTTTTTATTCACGAGAGATGCCTTTGACAAGAATTTTTATGTCGGTTATGGAACTTGAAGGGCATCAAAAGAACTTTTGAAATCTGCGCTGAGATTGAACTTATTGAGATCTGTAGTTTTCAAAGCTTTATTTTTTTTTATATGAGATAAGGTTGGTTTGTGTAAAAAAAAAAAAAAAATAATAATAATAATAATAAAAAAATAAATAAATAAAAAAAAAAAAGATCTAAAATGAGAAAAGATATATATTTTTTTTACTTTTCAAACGAAAATATCAAATGCTCCTCAGCTGACTACCTTCTATCCAACCTTTTTCACATTTTAAATGATTTTTTAAATTATTTGGATGATTACTCCAGGAACCAAACCTTTTTTAGTAAGATCGGTCAAAAGTACGCAATTTGTCTAGTAATTTAATGAAAAGAAAAAAGAAAAAAGAAAGACATGAAAGAAAAATAAGATATTTACACCAGCTTTTTTTTTAAATAATATTGTAATTATTTAGTAAAATCATATCTGCTTCTATAATATATACCACATTACTTCATTTTGTTTAAATTGTAGAAGATATTAAAGTTAAGTAAAAATTTCAAATTACCTTTGAATGCCACTTCCAGATACTTTTACAACAGGTAAACGAGTAAACAAAAAGTTAACATTTCTAGTCTCCTCTCCTGAAATTAAGCTCATACTCTATACATAACTGTAAATAAATTAAATGAATATTGTAGAAAAAGTAGAAAACTTCTTCATTAAAATTTCTGAATTTATGTGTTCATTGATACTGGACTATCAAAAATGCAAATTGTGTGTCTTTCAAATTGCAAATTCATAGATATGCAAGAAATTCATATTATATTTAATTGTAGGGAGTTATGAAACTAGCATTATTTTCAGTATAAAGACCTACATTCATTTCACTCATAAATGTAAAGACCTACATTCATTCAAATCAATCAGAGTTTTACGTCTGCTTTCTAAACATTTGTCAATAAAATAAATATAACTCAAATATTTTTGTATACAAATCAGAAAGACCTTACACAGAGATGTAACCAGATAGCCATTATCTATACTGTTTTAATGATTTGAAGTATCATAATATGCATTTTTGTAAGACTCATTTGATAACACTGTAGTTAGCTAGGTCTTTAGTGAAACAATCATAGATGACTCAATGCTAAAGAAAAAGATGCAAGAATTCTGAATACAGTTGAGAAAATTCATAATTATCTGATTGTTTTATAATTCTACATTTCCTATGAGCTATAATTTTTATTGCAGTTCTTACCCATTACAATTAGGAATATATTAATCCTAGAAGCATTTGACATTCATTTAAAAGAAATTCAAAACAATTTAGAGAAACTACTATTTTATACTTTTATATATGTATTAGTTTTCAATAACAAGAGGATTTCCCAAAAATTTTGGTCCAGTTTAATGCAAAATTAGAGCACAAAATTTAAATCATATTTTTCGTATCAATTCATTTTATGATGAAACTGAAACATTCGAAGTTTATTGCAAAAGTTGCCTTCAAGAAGCAAAATGATTGTGTCACAGTATCAATGCGAATTCGTAAATATTACTAAAATGCATTACTATAATATGTAATATAATAAGGACTAGTAAATACGGACAAAATACAAAACGAATAAGGACTATATGTAGTCCTCTTAACACGCACCATCACCACTACACTTTATATAAAAATTAGTCATATTTTAACAATAAAACGAAAGAAAGTTTTTTTTTTGAGCAATCCAGCACTTAAAAATGCATGTGATTCGATTTTATACAAGTATATAGTATGAATTATAGCCAACATGCTAATTAAGCCTTACGTGAATATTAAAAAGAACACATATCGAAGTATAAAAAATGGGTAACTCCATGAAGTTATAAACTTATATGCAACATTTTGTTCTTTTTGTTACATGCAGATGCAATAATGAACATCGTAGTAGAGTTTTTATGGCTGGGAAAAGAGATAGAGAAGCTTTTTTCCCCTCCCTGTGGAGTGTAACAGGAAGAAAATGTTTAACGTTGAGGTAAAGAAATCCAGATAAGCAATTAGTATATTTGTTGTTTACAGTGGTGCACATAGATAAACTGAATTCTACATTTAACCTAATAACACACCTCTCATTGACTTAGCTATTTCACAGTATATCTTTGCTTATTATTGTGAACTGAGAAACTAAAACTACAGTTAATTACAGATAAAAAAAAACAATAAGATTTGTAAAATTATTAAAACAAAAAGATAATTTTGTTTGATTTAAAACGTAAACTATGGAACTTAACATGCCTTCTTTCAAGATATCTTTTTCAAATAGTTTAATGCCTAGACGCACTAAATACTTTCATTTTTTTAAACAATTTCTTTCTGGATACTTTAATTAAAAAATAATCATGCACGAAGCGAACCCGGATTTTAAAATTTAATTATGATTGATATTCAAAATCATATGTTTCTAAAGCATATATGATTCATAAATATGTATTCATATGATTCATAAAAATGTTATCTTTTCTTATTCCAAACAATTTGTCATATAAGTACAAAAAGAAATTGTACTTGAAACGTTTCAGTCAGTGAAAAGAAAAGACAATATAAAATATGTACAGTTTTTATCCTTGAAATCTATATAAAGGAAATTCGATTAAGTTTTTATTTCACTAAATTTTATCTTTAATTAAAAATCTACAAGAAAAATTAGTCGCTTCAAAGTTGCTAGGCAAAGAATCGCTACAAAATAGAATCTTACTCAGAAATATTAATTTTAATTTCGCTACAGATTTTTGGCGAGCATAATTTAAGATATTCTGAAAATTAAGAAATACCGAAGAAAACATTCAAAATTGTCTTAGAAAGTTGGCCACTGTAAGTTCAACAAGTAACTACAAAATTTTCGAATAAAATGTATATGAAAAATTAAATAATACTTTTAAAGTGCTAAATAAGAAATGTCTAAATCTAAAAGTAAATGTAAGCAATCCTATTTAAAGCGACTATTCAAAATTCCATATCTGTTTAATCTTGAGAGAATGTGGTGAACTTGCGTAATGATTAAAAACCAATGTTTATTATTCTCAAAAACACTGTTCGTCTTAGAGGGAGATAGTGACCAAGAATGTTCACTGCAAGTATACATTATTTCTAAAAAACAACAAAAAAAAAAAAAAAAAAAAAAAAGCTGCAGGAAGATTTTTGTGATTTTTCTAAAGTATAATGTGCATATGAACCAGTTCCTGAGAATGTACTCCACAAAGGAATCCCACCCCTTAAGCAGATAGCCGTAGTGTGCTTTGGCATAATCTAATAAATCCAAATCCTACTGAAATATTATGCATAGCTGACTTTCTTCATAACTAACAAATCGTCATTCAAGTAACTGACTGCACGCTGTGCATTGAAATTTTAATGACATTTTAAGAATAAACTGAAACAAAACAAGAAATAATTTTCGCTATAAGAGTATTAGACCAACAAAAGTGAAGAAAATAATCTCAAAATTAACTTAGCAATTTTTTTATAAATAAGGTCTTACCAATATCATGCAGTTACTTACCTTCCTTTTTCTAATCTTTTTTAGATAATACTTTTCATAAAAAATTACCAGTAAAAACTTTATAAAAATGATTTATTAATGACCTTTGTTAGTTAACTATGTCGGTTTAAAATTCTATTAAGTGCTATAAGTTGCATTAATTTTCTATCCTTAAGTCTCCTCACTTTTTCAGCTAAAATTTATTAGTTAATAAAAATATGAAAGTAAAAATTATCCTTCTTTCCATCTTGCGCTCACAAATCATTACGGGAATATCCATTTACAGTTATTAAAGCATGTCTGAAAAAAGCATGTCTGCGATGTTATCGTCATGCGATGATTTGTATATACTTTATTTTTTACCACGATATTTTCGACGACGATGTTTTTAAACCGCGAAGTTTTTGAACCGCTTTATTTTCGACGACGATGTTTTAGAACTGCGATGTTTTCTCTTTGCGATGTTTTCTCCCACGATGTTTTGTAGCACGACGTTTTCGCCTTGCGTTGTTTTCTCCGCGACGTTTTCGTCCGCGATGTTTTTGCCGCGATGTTTTCGGCTATGTCGTAAATTTCATGCTATTTGCATGCTTCTTTTAGGGTGTTGCATTTACGGTGGCCAGCAGTGTATATATTAGAACATCCATGATTGTCTGAGTCTTAAAATAATACATATGTATGTGACTCCTACATGGCACAATGTCGCGAGGAATCGTACCTACATAAAATCTGAACAGTACAATCCCCAGTGGTCGAGTAGCTAAGACTTCTGAACACTGGCAATTCGATCTGGATCCAAATCTTTGCGAACGAGCTAGATGCATGGACATCTTGGTTTTTCCCATGCGTGACGTGAATAAGAATGAGTGTCCCACAGAAAGTCCTCGACGAAGGCATCTCTCCGCTTAGGTACTTAACCTTCGTGTGCTTTGGCATAATCAAATAAACCTAAACAGACTTGGGATCATCTTTCTAATTAAAAATATTAAATGAAAAAAAAAAAGAATTTCGTCTCATATACTTTAAACAACGTTCACCAAAAGCTGCAAGCATCATGGATGAAGAACTGTCCTCGAGTCAGAGGATTTTTCTCATGTTTCCATCTCCAGTCACCCAGAAAGTCATCTCCAACATACAAAAGATATCTTTCGGACGTTTACATACGTTCACGCTCCTTATACACATAGTAATCACAATGCGAAAAGTCTTAAATCGTATCCACCGGTTGGCTTTCGATAATTCAGAAGAATTCATGAATTCATGAGCTATACATAGGCAAATAGCTACTACTACTAACCCCGTAGGTATATTCCTATAGGCAGATAGCTACTACTACTAGTGATTCGTAGACCAATATCATGAGCCCGAACAACAGTTATAAGGTATGAACATATGAACATTACATATCAATGCAATGCACAGCATATATTAATTATAAATCATGTGACTGACGTAGCTCATGATTAATTCCCTCATTAATAGAAGATTTCATCCAAATTTACCTAAAACAGATCGCAAAGATTTTTATCAGTTGTAAATAAAGCCAAATTTTGATAGAAAATGTCTCAAATTCTGCAGAAAACTTTAAAATATAACAATATTGTTGGATGCGTAGAAGTTCGTAATAGACTGAATGCAAAAGTCCGATAAAAAGTTAATAAAATTTATTCTTATCACAAGAAATGTAACAAAATGCTAGGTTTTTCCTCAGACATATTCGTACAGTATCACAATATCACACAGTAGTTATATTTTAAACTACTAAAACGTTAAATAGAACGCAATCCAAAGCGCACCGAAAGCGAATCTTATCTCAACGCGAATTCGCTACAATCAATAAACAACAACTGAACTGAGATGTTTCTCTTCGGCTTTTATAGCTTTTTAAATCGGCCACACGAGAGAGTTCTAGCAATTTCTGGAAAGCAAAAGAGTAGAATTACGGTTACAGTTAACATTATGGTAATTTGCATTTATTTAAATTAAATATCAATTATGGAGATAAACTTTTATTAAATGTTAAATGCACGTGCTCTTGTACTTTTACTTTTCCAACCTAACTTTCTCTTAAAATTCGTCACGCGCTGTATTGCACGGGGAAATAAAACATTCTACTAAAAATAGTCAACTAAATACAAAATCGTAACAATATATTTTCATATCAAATATAACAGAAGATCCGATGAGATTCCTTTAGAAAATCCTTCCCGAAGGGTACAGTAGCGTGGAGCGACAAAGTCGCTGTATACTGATAGTTTGGTCCGGGGTTCGAATCCCGGTGAACGGGTTGGTTGCATGAGCGTTTTCATAGCTTTCCTGATGTCTAAAGAAGATTCGAGCCACTTTCCCTTAGAAATTCCTCCGCGAAGGCCTCCCTTCCCTTAGGCAGATAGCCCTTGGATGCCTTGTTATAAGTAAATACGCTAAACCAAACCTCCACGAAGGCAGGCTGTGGAGTTGCTTTGCCTTGATCGATTAACCTTTTAAATATAACAAATATATAAATGTAGTTACAACAAAAGGTAGTCAAGGGATTTTTCTCCTTCCCGTAAACTTCACAAAATACCCCCTTATCTACGACTAAATATGTGCTATTGAACAAAAGAAGAAATGTACTAAATATTCATTACCAAGATAAACGATGCTTCAGAATACTGAAAAGCATAAGCGGCATATTTGTTATACGATGATGCTATGGCGCCAAGTGTCTCAATAAAAGGTTCTTATGACACTCAACTGCAAGCATCACAACTAGAATAACGAGGCGAAAACTCTTCTGACTGCATTTTGTGCGTTAACGGTTTTCCTTTATGAAGTATGTTCTTCGCTCTTTAATGTTAGGTTATCATCATTTATTGTACGCCAAGGTGTCCATTTTGGCGACAGCGTGGGCGAACCTGACGTCATGCAGAAAATTCTTAGATCAGCTATGCCAAAGAATCGATAGAGAGGCAGACAATGAAATTGGAAAATAGAATTCAGTAATATATTTTTACCGATTCTCATGACAGTATTTAAAATTTTAAAACTTTTATCTCAAAAAACCATTATTTGTACCAAAAAGAAAAGTACTGGAGGGAATTAAAATTATTTTTTAGACAATACCAGAAAAGAAGAAAAAAAATAAAAAAATCTAATTACAGTTGCGAGTTTAAAACGAAGGCATAAAAAGACACATTCAGGATACAACTACAAAATTTTTAGTGAAAAAGGTTATGGGTATTTGTCTAGCTTTCAACATAGAACAATTTACAGTTTTATATACTGTGTTAATTGCTATTTTTTAATTATTAAAACCTATGTTTGCATTTGTATATTTTTTGTCTCCCTACCCACCAATAGCAAAGTGGATGAGATCGTTGAACACTAGTAGTCCGCCCCGACTTTGATTGCAAGCGAACTTGCAGCCTAGGCGGTAAGTTTCGGGTTTTCCTCCGTCTTAACATGAATACCAGCAAGTTTCCTCTAGATTCTAGAAAGTCACCTATGAACGCTTTCCTTAAGCAGATAACCCTCATATGGTTTGCTGCATTTAACTAAACAAAACAATCATTTACTGGGACCCCCCCCATAGATTAAGTAAATAAGGTCATTGAAGACTGGAATTCATTCCTTGCCCGAAGGTGAGTAATACAAGCTGCCGAGCGGTAAAGTCGCTAAAGGTAGGTAGTAAGACTTGGGCCCGATTCCAGGATCTGGATGTTGTCTTCGTTTTCCGCATGTGAAACGTGGATACGAAAAGGTGATCCACGAAGGCTGGTTTTTCAGTTTATTTCAGTGATATTCAAATTATTGGCAATGCGACCCTACTTATGACATCGAAATAACATGACGACCTAAAAATTAAAACAATCAATAATATAATTCTAATTGCTCAAAATTTTTGTATTCTGGATATTTTGATGTATTTGCAGTTTATCTAATTTCAGTGTCTCGTTTGACAGTACCGATTCTCATGACAGTATGTTAACTAATAAAGCTAGACAGTATGTTAACTAATAAAGACAGTAAGTTTACAAAATAATGGTTTTGTTTGTGAAGATGATGAGCCAAGGGCTAGTAAAACTAGCCCTTGGCTCATCATCTTCAGTACAAACAAAACCATTATTTTGTAAACTTACTGTCAAACTTACGAATACGTTTGTTTATTTTTACTGCTTTATGTCTCGACTCTGTAGAAGCAGAAACCTCCAACTGGTCCTTGCAGAAGTAAAGCAAGCGAAATCGTAGCGCTCTTCTCGTCATTTCTTGCATCAATGTGTTTTTATTTTTATTATTATTATTATTATCCTACCAGTTTTTAGCAGCTTTTCCATGAGAAAACATCAGATTTTTAATTTGAAAAGCAGCTCATTTAACACAAATATTAAGTTAAATACAAAATTTTATACCAAAATAATAATTAAACGCACAAATGTGCCACGTTGATGGTAAGCAGAATCTGAGTTCTCGTCACTTGTATACGTCCTTTGAAACGAAAGCGATGTTACTATCTGTTTACCAGGTGAACTGTCTTAGCCATTATGTTTAAAACTAGTTGAAAAATGGAAAGTGCATTTCAAGAAGGGATGAGAGAAGTAAATGTTTTATTGTTATTTTTGTGTTGGAAAAACATTGCAGCAGGAAAGAGAAAGTCAGTTTGTCATTAAGTTCACCAAGATGGCAAACTGAAAAACAATACTTCAAGACACCTCTAAAAAAATGGGTCAGGGCTTGTTTCTATGACAACAGATAACTGCAGACTATCTGTCCAGAGTTGCTGCTGTGATAGAAAGAAAGGATAGACGCTGTAAATAGAGTAATCTCTCTAAAATTTAATAGAATTTTACATTTTTAAAACTAAAATAATTTCTCAGGAGATTTTGTCAGTGATGTACAGAATTAAAGGACCGTATTTCGAAGCTGTCTACAGGCAAACCAGTCATCAGAAAAATCGTTAAATTTTGTGGGAGACTTAAAGAAGGGATGAAAATGTCTTCTAGCGAATGAAAAATTAGTTACAAATACTACCATCAGAGAGCATTTTACTTTGGGGGTTATACTAGTTTTCAGCAGGCGATGTATTGGCCTGCTCTCGCCAGTTCCTCGATGTATTCCAAGTTGGGCCTGACGGTTGTGAATCTGTAACGCGACTTTCTTCCATAAAGGTAAATCTGAAAGGGACTTTGACAACCAGTAGTCAAAATGTAAATCTTTATCGACATCCCGCAGCATTCGCGCAGATTTTGTTTTCACTATGTTTGCTGCTTACAATGACGACAAATTTTCGTGATTGTGCTTTGTTAGTAAAATTATTTTACCAAAATTCCACAGTAGCTGCTCTATGGAAATTTCGGACATTGAAGAGGCTTCAAAAAGGCCCAATGAATACTAAAAAATTTTGGAAAATGATAAGGAAATCTGATGAACGAGAATCGTTTTCTGTTCGTCCTGGAAGATGAAAACCATTTTCTTCAGAAGCAATACAGGAGATTGTGTCTCAGGTGGTTAGAGGGCACATCTTCAAACTTTCACGCTAGCACCAGTGTCTGGCGTGAAGCAAAGGCGTTTTATAGGTCACATTCAACTGTCCGTAAGAGCTTGCGGAATATCCTCCGATATTATCCTGACAAACTTTCACTACTGCGGCCGTTGCTTCCCCATGATTTTAAAGCTCAGCGCAGGTTCTCACTTCAGTTTCTTGCTCGCTTTAAGGTCGATTGAGATTGGCCTTGGAATATCCTCCAGACAGACGTAGCGCATTTTTATATAGACGGTGCAGTGAATACTTATAAATGCCGAATTTGGGAACCAGAAAATACGCGCCCTATCTTAGAGATTCCGATGCATTCCCCAAAAGCGACGGTATGGTGTGGATTTTCTGCATCATAGTGCCTGCCACGCCCAATCTTTTTTTTTTTTTTTTTTTTTTTTTTTTTTTTTTTTTTTTTGTGGCGGGGTTGAAAGTAATTTCTATCGTTTCATTAAATTCGCCACAGAATTTTACAATTTTTTGATGACTGCTTTTGCCTGTAGGCAGCTTTGAAATATGATTCTTTAATTCTGGAAATCATGCATTTAAATTCAATTAAATTTATTTACATTTTTTTTTCATCTACCTTGCGACTCCAATGTAATTTTTCGCGACCCCAAATACCAGTGGTTTGTTTCATTACGGAAAAACATGCTATAACTATCTGTCTAAGATAATGGATGCCTCCGTAAAGGACTCCGTAAGCTAGAGGAAACTAGCTTTTATATGTTACACTTGGGGAAAACTGTGAAAACGTCTATGCAGCTAGACCTCCTTCGCTTGGAATCGAACCTACGTCAAATTACCAGTGTTCAGTGACTTCACCGCTCGGCCGTGATGGGCGCCCTCCATGAAGGCATCCTCCTTAGGCAGAGACCACTCGCTTATTTTTCCATAATGAACTAAGCCAAAACCAATTTTCCATGTAAACGAGTATGAACGTCTTGTTGTTTCCGCCATATGTATTATAAAAATACGATCTCATTTCTCCAAAGAAAGTATTTCTAGGAGATACCTCTTCACACCCTAACGCAGCAAATTCTCAAGGGCTTTGACGTAATAAATAGCCTAACTCGGAAATTATTTTGAGGAAAACAATTATCCTTTCTAGAGAACTACCTTTTTTTTTTTTTTTTTTTTTTTTTTTTTTTTTTTTTTTTTAAATTTAAGCATCTTCTTTAGTGGAATCTTGCGGATTTTTAAAGTTGAAAAAATACTGGCTAAAACGCAAAAATGCGAATTTTTGATTTGTACATAAAATTTACGTAATAATTTTTAAAATCCTCCGTTTTAATGTTGTCTATAACAGCGGTCGTCAACCTTTAGAACTTCACGGATCGCTACACATATAATTTTATATTTGGCGGACCACTAATATGAATTTAAAAAAAAAAATCTTAAATAAGACCTTAAAAGCAACATATTAGTACGCAAAAACAATATTCAACTTTCCAATACATGTAATTCTAATTTTCGTTTGTTAATATAATTTTCGAAACATTTGGTGTTCAGCAGCATGTCTTTATGGAAATTCAGGCTACGCCCCTCATTATGAGTAATAATTAAAACACTATTAATATCTCACTGATATTTTGTTCCCGTTGAAAAATAATACGAAAGGTACAAAAATCTCACCTTGTTGTACGGAAAACTTCACATTTCCATATCACTGAAAAGGAACTTCACGAAAAGCAAGAACAAACCGGCAAACGCAAGGCATTATCAATAAACTGAATGTGTTTTGCTGCAATTTTTTTAATTACTGTAAACATAATAATCATCGCTTACTCTGCAATGGTGCCATCGATCAACAGTTAGACAAAAATGGAAACTTCCAATGGTGCAATTATAAACGGATGGTTCTCATAAAAATTCATCAAGTTGCCTATTCCCATGGAAGAAAAACTGTGTTATTAACGACTACAATAGCAAATATTTGTAATTCAAAAGGAAAGAGAATTCCAGTTCGCGCTATTACTGATAAGAGCAGCATACCCATGGATACGAACTCTTACTTTCAAATGTCACCTATAAAAAATGTTTGCCCACTTTAAGCTGAGGAATATATACCTCATGTCAAAAGGTCGTTATCCTCAGGCAATTGATTTTTGTGGTAGATTGTGGTGGCTATGAAGATTTATTTGGTTCATATTTCATTCAAGATTGCATTTTTCAGTCAACAAATTTTTACGTTTCTTTACCCTTGAATTTTAGAAGAAGCTTTCCTTTCATTATTTATATATAAAATCTTGCCTTAGAGATAATTTGAAAAGCTGTGACAGTATTGACAGTATTGTACTTCTATGGTATTCGTACTTGTTGTAATATGTATTAATATATATTTTGAGTCAATATATCGTTGCGCTGTTTACAGAACCGCCATTACTCTTGAATAATAACGGATATTAACATATTACATTGTTGGAAATCTGCATAAAAATTTTGACAATCACAGAACATGGCTATAATACTTAACTAATAACACTAACAAACAGAACTAATAATTTACCGACATGTTCACAGAAAGAACTTGCTGATTATATAAATAACTAAATAGTTCAAAGTTTTGCATACTTTATCTTATCTTGCATGGCAGATAGACCCATCAGCGGTAGAAAGGATAGAATCGCTGGACGTATGAGCTACTTGCATGGGTTTTCTCCATATATCTCGCAGATATGGTTTTCTCTTCGATAGTTTTCCTCGAAAGTATTCTTTCTTTAGATAGCCCTAGTATGCTTTATATAATCTGATAAATCCAAATAAATCCTGTACACCAAAATTACGAAATTCCAAAATGGCTGTTTTGAGTAAAACGCGTTTACATAGTTAATACTTTCTTCACTTAGACTGATTAGTACTTGATTTTAGATGAATTTAACACTTGCTTGATGATAAATTCTTTAGAATATTTACCATATATTCCCTCATGGAATATAACTTGTTTTTTTTTTAATATAGTGTAAATAATAGAAACATAGTTTGAAAACTGAATGTAAGGGTAAAAAAAAGTATAGAGCTGCAATATTTATATGATGCAGTTGATACGATGCTTTTAAAAGTAAAGCAAAATAAAAAAAAAAAGTAAATGTTTTTCGAAAAAATCATCACAGAGACAAAATAACATTTATAGAACTGTAGTGTACGTAGCTTATTTTGTAGATTGGTATAATATATCGTACAAAATATATATATCGATACATAATAATGAAGGATTTTTATAATATTTATGCATTTGTTTTAAAGTTGTAAATAATAAAATAGGTAGTAACTATCTATATTTTGACGCATTTAAGACACACTTTTTTTTTTTTTTTTTTTTTTTTTGTAATCGTTTGTTATATTTCTAGACCAGCGGTCGTCAACCCTTAGAACTTCACGGACCACTACATATATAATTTTATATTTGGTAGACCACTAATATGAATTAAAAAGAAAAACCCTTAAATCAGACCTTAGAAACAACATATTAATACTCAAAAACAATATTCAACTTTCCAATGCATGTAATTCTAATTTTCATTTGTTAATGTAATTTTCGAAACCTTTTGTATTCAGCTGATTATGAGTAACAGTTAACACACTATTAACACCTCACTGATACACATATTTCGTTCACATTGAAAAATTATATGAAGTACAAAATCTTACTTTCTTGTACAGAAAGCTTCACATTTCCATATCACTGCAAAAGAACTTCACAAAGAGCAAGAACTATCTGGCAAAGGCAAAGCACTATCAATAAACTGAAAGTGTCATGCCGCGAATTTTTAATTATTGTAAACATAATAATCATTGCTTACTCAGCAATGGCGCCATCGATAAACAGTTAGACAAAACGAAAACGGAAACTTCCAGTGATGTAATTATAAACAAGAAGTTGCCTATTAACACGAAGAAAAACTGTGTTATTAACGACTACAATAGCATCTGCTTGTAATTCAAAAGGAAAGAGAATTCCAGTTCGCGCTATTATTGATAACAGCAGCATATCCATGGATGCCAACTCTCACTTTCAAATGTCATTAGCTACACCTGCAAAAGTAGCTAAAACGTCGCTAAATTCAGAAAGAATTTCTATAAAAGTAGCAACTGAAATTTAAAAAATAATATAATCCATATTCCATAATAGGTTTTGTTACTCGTCATTTTTTAAACTGAATGTTCATAAAAATATGTAAGGTATTGTCTCCTTCCTTACCATTTGCCTTCCTATTCCACCTGGAAGTACTTCTGACTAGTATCAGGAGCTCCGAAGTTCGAATCCCGGCGAAGGCAATTGCTTATTTTTCACGTTTCTCGACTCTGGAAAATGGTATCTCTCTGCAGAGGTTTATTCAGCCAGTGCACAGAACTATACCTATACCTATACAGCCATGTTGTATATAGGTATAGGTATACAACTGTTTGTATGCAAATATAACCTATACAACCATGTTCAATTTCTGGTTGTCCCGCCTACTTTTACCTGTACCTGTATCTATAAGATTAACACTAAAGACCTCCTTATCTGTCTTCACCTTTAAAATAAAGACTGCCCAATACATATTATCCTTATTAGTCGCTTGCGCGGCCAGCCGCCCGCAATAAGTTATTTTAAGAGAAAAAGATATACAGTGATTTAAATAAGTTCAGCTATTGATTAATAATAACACAGTTAAAGAACTGCATTTGTTGCTTTGAAATTGCATAGTTGCTTAATCAGCAATAGACAGATTAAATATAAAAGAAAAATTAATCTTGCACTTTGCGAAATACAGCACGCCTGTCGAACATAAAAAACTTTTTTTCGGGCAGCGGCAATATATTTCTTTTAAATCGCTGAGTTTGTCGACTAAATCTGAAAAAGAATACCTTAGCTTCGCCGGGAGAGATATTTATTTTAAATTGCTGAGTTTTTGTGATTATATTTGAAAGATAAATATTTTGCATTTTGTCGAGTGCAATATATTATTTTAATTCCACGAATTTTTAATAAAACTTTCATTAAATTTGCCCAAAAACATGAAATAAAAATACATAAATTCAAAATTCGGATTTCAGAGTACATTTGTTCAAAATTTGGTGATTCTAGTTACCACCGTTTATCTACAATGCACGAAAAATATATGCCTACAGATATATTCTTCATTGTTTAATTACAGATACAGAGATGAAATGAAAAATGCATCCTGGTATTTACTGCGTAAGAACATACGTAAATATTAATGGAATTGAAATATAATTCCAGAAAAATTAAATAAAAATGAATTTGAAAATAGAAGTAGATTCTCCAGATTTTTAAACAACAGAATTAAAAAATGAGCAGTTATGTGTTCCAAAAAAAAAAATTATGTGTGCTAACAACCTTTCCTTTAATTACGGCGACCAAGTATGCCGTGCTTCCCAAGAATCCCCTATATTTGAGTTTTTTCATCTTCTTAGCTACCGAAATTGATCTTTTAATTCTTTCGCGTTTTTCGCCATGGTTTAAAGTATAATAATTCTTTAAAGTAATTAATTCCGTCAATTTGCGGCTTCTTAGTGGCCAAGAAATTCCTGAATACTGGAAGTCGAACAGCAAATAAGCTGGCTATATGAGCGTTTTCATAATTTTCCAATACGTAACGTAAATATGAGAAAATTTCCCTCAAAAATTCTCCACAAAGGCATTCTTTTTCCTTAGGAATATTTTCCAGTATATGTTACCAGTATATATATATATATTTTCTGCTTTAATTATGTTTCAAGTCTTTTCAATTTGCTGGTCTTGCAAAATGCTTTTTGTGATTCGCTATATCTCGAAGTCTTACCTTGAAATATTAGCTTGGAAAAGGACATCAACAGAATAGAACAACGATAGATTCTCTGCGAAAATTCTCTTCATATGCATCCTTTTGTATATAATAGAAACTAGTACCCTCACTGATATTTTTCGGAAAAGATTCTGGTGATGGATGTCGTTTAAAAAGTAAAGAATTAAGATCGATTTTCAAACGAAATAATATAAGTTTATTTAAAATCAACACTGGCAAGAATTCTGGACCTAGAAGGAAGTAAAAAAAATAAGCGGTCTTTATTAAAATATCCGATCCAATATACAGAAAATTCCGACTCTTTACAGAAAACTAAAGAATTTTAAATAAAATTAAGGAATAAAGAATTAAAAAGATAATTTTTTTAATTCTTGATAATAGTTATGACAAATTCTACATGGATTAATTCAAATAAGCATAAATTCTTAATTTGCTATTGCAAATTCGGTCAAAATTTTGGCTTGACTAAACACATTCAGCTTATTCAAAGACTGAAATGATAGGAGTTTATGGAAATTCTATTTTCTAATTATTGCAGTTACCTTTAACAGCATCAATAATTAAATACAAAGCACTAAAATAACATGTTATTAAATTGTACAACAAAGCCTTGATTTTACTAATTAGGATACTATACCAACAATTAAGTAGGTAATCTACATGATAAAGCACTCGAAGGCTAGATGGGTAGAATAAGAAGGAAAGGAGATTTTAAAAGTCAAAAACCAAATGAAATTGCCCTCGTATCCACCTCAAACCTAGAATTGAAGGGGGGGGGAAATCACTTCAGCAGACGCATTGCCAAGATTCGATTGGATAGAACTGTATTATTTTGATTACGGCAAAATATGCGAGAGCTAAGTCCCTAAGGGGAGTGATCGGAATCATGGAGAAATTTAAGGGAAGCTGGCTCATGGGGAAAGCCATTAAAAGTCCCAAGCAGTCAAGACCTTCAACGAGATTTGAAGCCAAGTCCACCTATCAATGTTCAGCGATTTCAGTCGGTATTCCATTCGATATCAGTCCGACTCGCCTGTCGGGTATTGAACTCAAAATAAACAGATGTTTATCGGTTTAACCAGAGACCAAAGAGTCTTAAATTTAGGTGCAATGGGGTGTGAGTTCTAATTTATTTTTCGGTGGCTATAAATCGGCAGTAGCAACTTATCCTTTCCAGAAATATGATTGCTGAAGTAGTGAACCAGTTGCTGACGCCAAAGCCTTTCTTTTTCTGACAAATTTTTTGCATTACATGACCATACGGCTTCTTGTCATGGTATAGTATAACTTTAACAGATGGCGAGTAAAATACCCCTCTCTTTGCAAGACTGCAATAACTTTACTTAATGGTAAACTGAAAACGTTGTTATTTTAAATCTGATGGATGGAGGGGAACTGACGTTTTACAACCTTAAAAAAAAAGTGTTTTCACAATTTTAAGTTTAGTTATGATTATGAATTTTCAATATTGGTCGCTAAAATTCGCGAATAATCGCTGGTCGTCGACTAAGCAGTTAAATACGCCGAAATATACTGCCAATTTTCGGTTTTTCACCACTCAGGTGGTGGTTGGCAATACATCAATAATTTGTACATATTAGAAAACTACCGCTGGTTTGTATATTATTTTAGCCAATATGCCGAATGGCTAAAATTATAATTACATGATTATTTTATAATGAAATCTCCGCAAATACGCGAACTATAATATCATGTTATCTAATTATGCTACATGATTTTGAATAAATTGCATTATTTAAAAACATTTGCTCTTCCTGAGGTTGCTTTTACTGCAGATAGCTGAAAAGGTTTTAAATGTTACAAAATATCATTTGATGGAACCTTTGTTATGGAGAGCTGTCTATCATTGGAAAACAAAGCAGAGTGACATTAAAAATATGCATGAATATACCTAAACAAGATTAAATACATCTCCGAAAACAATTTACTTTTGCTGAAACTTTCATTCGGAGAGCGCGGCAAGAGTGAAAAAAAGATTATAACACCTACTTGAGAAAGTTATTCGCTCAGCAATAGTCCGTCGTAACAGGCATTCGAATGACAATCGGATATCTTTGGACCTTGCAGCTCCTACTTCGACCTGTGTATCGGAACAAACTGGCTACAGAAACTGCAGATGATTCAAGATAAAAAATTCTTATGCAAAGAAGTGTATGATTTGTGTTATATTTGGTATTCCTTTAATCTCATACTTGATGGAACTCGTTTGAATTCATACGGAATAAAAAATATGAAGTCTGGCGGGACTTACTTCTGGGTGATAACGCTTATTCACTCACACAAAAGTGAGACCGGTTTCTCCCCTCCCCCCCCCCCAAGTATGGCATCAACAAGCCATCAGCAAGATCTGCAGATTTAAAACTGTTAAAAAAATGTGGTTGGTATGCGCTTCACGCAACAGCTGCAAGATATTACTCTCTTCCAAGGTCAGAGATTTAATAAATTCTTCGTGCAAGAGTAGAAATCACTTTCTCGAATTTTAATGCATTCGCAAAATTCTTTTGTATGCAGTTCTGTCCTATCTTTTTCACTAGCATGAAAAGCGATCGCACACTTTCTTAAAATTCAAAAATTCGTAGATGTACATTCACTAACATTTGTAACTTCTTCTTCAGATATTTATTTATATCTGACAGCGAAATTTAAACTTCATACATATTTATAATTTGTTAACTTCTATAAATTACTAGTTATGAAATTAACTGTTAAGGTTTTATATATTAGGTAGCCAGTTCCATTAAATATTTTTTTAGAAAATGCTTCTTTTTTATGCTTATAAATGTTAGTTTTAAACGGGAGAGTATTTCTTCATAAACAACGGAATATCCTATCTTAAAGAAGTTTCGAAATGATAATTTAACGTGTACATGTGTTTTCGATGGTAATATGATTCGCAATGCGTCCACTGGGTTATGATAAGAAATATCAGAAACTGTGTGTCATGTGACAAATGACGAAACTTCTAGCAATTAACTGATAGCATTCACGGCATTCCTTTGCAAAATAAGCAATGAATACATTCGTAATAAATGTAAGAAAAAGTTTTCCCTTCACATTTTTTTTTTTTTTTTTTTTTTTTCAAAATACTTATTGAATTCATAGAAGACAGGAGAAGAAATATTATGTAATTGCAATTTTAAGGGGTGTTGAAACCCAAAAATCTTCAAAAAATTCAGATTTCAGATTTTTGCATTTTCAAATTCTCTACATTTTTATCTTTCTAAAAATACCATTCTTTAACCTCTATGAAAATTAGAACTGTAAAAAATTTAGTTTTAATTTGTCATCGAATGCTTTGATCAATGAGGATTTTTACATAAAAACGCGTTTTCCTCCAAACGTGATTTTTTGATAATCGATGTACCTTTTCTCAGGAACTACTGCTCACAGGTTATCTAAAACTTTTATAGCTTATTTATTAGATTTCCTAATATTTACTGTAAAGAGCTTTTTGTGATAAACTAAGAAAAAAAATTAAAAAATTCTTTTGTGCGAGAAAAGTGC
The DNA here is from genome assembly GCF_044657685.1 of Stegodyphus dumicola. Classification (NCBI taxonomy): domain Eukaryota; kingdom Metazoa; phylum Arthropoda; class Arachnida; order Araneae; family Eresidae; genus Stegodyphus; species Stegodyphus dumicola. The sequence continues at coordinate 48,382,943 of NC_140776.1, forward strand.
TAAATTTTACTATGCCTAACAAAATATTCTGTAAATTACTCTAAAAGTCAAAATGTTTCAAAAGATCATTTTAGTATAATCAGATAGGTATACTTTAATTACACAAAAAATTTCAAGCTTGTATCTACAGCAGATTTTGAGAAAAGGTACATCGGAAATGGCCAATTTAATATTTTCGGTACAGCGGTTGCTGACACCCCTTAAATGCAGCTTAGTTCTTTTATTTCATGTATGTGGTACCGTTAAAGTATGAAATCCGTTATTTCATAAAATACCTATACATAACATTTCACTGAATAACTTATCAGGTGTATGATAAATTATAACTCCACATTTTAACAAATTGTTTTATATACTAATGATCTATATCCCGTTAAAGTGTAAAATAACCGAACATGATTCATCCTGTTCGGTTATTAGTTCGGTTCGTTCACTATATCTATAAGGTATTTCTTCCCCCTTCTTAGCATGCCTTCGTAGTGTAGTGGTCAGCAAGCTTGGCACGTATTCGAGAGGCCTGTGGTTCGCGTCCCGGCGAAGGCGTTGCTTATTTTTTCATCTCTCCTGCTTTCAGAAAACCTAATGTCTCTACATATCTATCGCAGTATGATAGTTAGTACTAGCTATCATACTGCGATAGATAATGTGATTTTAATTAAAATTTCGAATTCAAAATTCTGTAACATTGGTCAGAAAGAGCGCTTCATTTTCAGTTAAAATTCTAAGTTCAAAAGGCTGTAAAATGGGAAAACAATAATCATAATAACTTTTGTATTTCATTTGAATATGGAAATTATTGCTTTTATTTACATACAATAAATACTTCCATAATTAACAATAATTTGCTCAACTTAATATATTAATATTGCTGTAGCCAAATACTTTTCTATGCCAATATAAAGTTTGTTCACAAAAATAACTGTAAAAAGTATTTTGTTCGAAATTACAGTGAGAATACTGTTTGTTCGAAAAAAAGTTCAAAGTTCAATTTTCTTAGTAAGATGGCTTGCAAAACTCCCCCCCCCTTTTTTTTTTTTCTTTTTATTATTAACGTTTGGTGTGTTAACCTTATTTAATAAATATCGAGTTCTTCGCACTTACGCCATTAAAACTCAGTTCAACAGGAAAATCACAAAATATAAAGACAGCATATCCTTATAATTTCCTCTATGCAGTCTCCCGCGCTGGAGATAAAAATGTTTTAGCAGTTTTGCCACTCCTGGCTTTGAAATCGTTGAGTTCGATTATCAAAAATTTATTAAAATTTCACAAGATATAAAACAGATAATAAAATTAATTCGAAATTCAAAATTCGAATTTGGGCCAGGTGCAAATCTTCAAGTGGAAGACTACGTTATTCAAAACTGGATGGCTCTAGATACCGTCGTTTTTTCACAGTGCGAGAAATATTCATGCAAATTCTTCATTATTTAGTTTCTTTAAATATAATACAGGGCGATAATATTTGGTGGCAACAGTTTGAAAAGTGAAACGACGTGTGCTTTGGCCAACACAAACAGGCCAAATGTAGTAAAACTGCGAATCTAGAATTGCAAAAATTTCGTGCGGGGAATGTAAATGAATATTTTATTTAATTTTACCGTAATTTTTGTTATTCATTTAAAATTTTATTATTTTATTTAAAAACATTAATCCAAATTAAATATAATTTACCAGTACTTGAGCCTATGATACTAGTCACAACGGATTTTAGTCAGTCAGCAACTAAGCTAAAAACTCTCATGCGGCCAGTACATTACCCCTCACCAGTTCCAACACACGGAATTGGCGAAATAGCAGAAGAAAAAGAAAAGAAACTATCAGTTTCAAATATCGTTTGGTAAATAAAATATAATTTGTGCATAACCTTATAACCTTTATGGCTCAATGTTAGTTATAAACGCTACTCATTTTTAATTATTCTTTTCTCCCATACAATCCACAATGATAACGATACATGCTCATGTACACATCCATTCCCATGCTTTGATTTAAAAGTATTCCATCGACTGTAGTATATTCTCTGATCAGTAGTACATGAATTAATGACTTAACCATCACAAAATTTTTAAAAGCAGCAAATCTTTAAAATTCTCTACAGGGTATTGCAATGCATTTATTTTCCAGTCTTTTTCAGTTTATGATATACGTTTTCAGTTTTTCTAATAAAGATGACCACCTTTTTGACTTGCTATTTTAGTTGTATTTATTAAACATCACTTTCTTCGCACGGCTTTTACTCGTAAAATTCAACGAAAAAAACTAGAAATTCTTAACTTCAGTATATCCTTAGAATTCCCAATAGTGTGTTTAATTGTCGCCATACATTTTTTTACATTCATTATTTTATTTATAATTGCTTTTTCATTCCTTTAAAAGTAATACAGAGGGAAAGCATTTGGTTGCATAACCTTTTTATTTAAAAAGTGCATTTAGTATAATTCCAAGAATATAAATTTAATATTTATAAATGTAATATATTATTCTCAGTCACATACTTATTTTAAGTAATTTTAAGTACCAAATTTGATAAGTTTTGAGTTATCTGAAAGTATAGTTTTTGAGAAAGTCTGTTCAGAGCTTTAAGTAAAGTAACTTCTTGTTTATCAATTTTGAATTATATTTTAATATAATTTTTCATTAAAAACTGTTACAACATCAAGTAAAATACCACTTCCGGATGTCCATTAAAGACTATTAAGGACTTCAGATAAACTTCTGGTTATCCAATTTTACCCAAAAGCTAATCAACTCTTTATATGAAAATAGAAAACTTTAATACGAAAACAGAAATTTTTGTATGCTTTTTACAATAGTTTATTGTTGAAGAAAAAATCATCACACACATACAAAGATACAGACAGGTAGACATCACTGTAAAAATTGTAAAAACATGTTGTGGGGGATCCTAATTCATCCTTACTCACTGAAAAGTCAACATCAAATTTTTTAACTGAAAATATTACATATAAGTATAGGTTGGTTAAGACAAAAATTTCTATATTTCTTTTTGAGAAATTATTTTGAATTTGTTATCTGGAAGTACAGTCTTCTACTTAGAGACCGGAGCAAATGCAGAAATACATGAAAAGAAATAAAAGTATATTTTAATACTTTTGAGAATAAACAATTGTTCGAAATAATAAAAATTACAGTTATCCATTACGGAATAGGATTCAAGTTATGGAATCATTTCAAATTTATCCGTTCCACATACGGGAGAACGTTTCGTCATTTAATGAAAGAATGCACTTTAAGTCTGAAAATTCGTTGAATTAATTCATTTATCCAACATTCTTTCTATGAATTCCCCAAAATATTCGAATATATTCTTCAGATTCACGAGCATACAGAGCTGCCAACTCTCTCGGTTTCTTCATCACATTTCCCTATCTCTCGACAGATCATGGAATCTATTGATTTTTAATTTTTGGCTTTTGTTACGAAAGTAAATCTTTCGAAGCAATAAATAAATTTTGTTAAATAAATTAAACTTACATTATGCAAATTGCATTCCTCCACCCTTAGCGATTTTGCACATAATTTTTCTGATTAAATTTTATTTAATCTAAATTAACTTTATCTGCAGTAGATATTTGTAGAATTTTTCTAAGAAGATTCAACCAATGTTTAACGATTTATTATTTGTATTTAATTTGATTTGACGTCAATATATGGTAAATTATTAAGTTTATGTACATGATAGTATGTACGTTGATTATTAATTTGATTTTCATCGTATTTAAAAATACTTTGATAAATAAAAGTTTTTCTTCCATACTCAGCTTTTTCTCAGTATGGAAGTGCAGGATAATTAAAAATGGCATTAACTAAAGAGCTTAGAACATGTAATTTGTAGTACATACTACATCAGAATCACATTATAAATACCTCAATAATCTGAATCATGCATTATAACGAAAATTTAGGTCAGTCTGGAGTTCTTTTGAAATAGCAGCGCTAAGCATTGAGGAAAACCTCCCGGTTTTTAGATACTCGTGTGCAAAATTAAGAGAATTTGCATATTACGTCGAACTTCTGAAAACTTAATGGACAGATTTTAATGAAATTTGCTGTGACTACAGAAACTTGCTGTGACAAGTTTACAACAGGGAAGAAGATATACCATTCAAAAGTCATCGATTACAGCAAAGCAATTTTCAACTGAGGGATGGTTCTGAGTGGAATGGCGAGATGAAATTGCTTTCCTAAGAGCATCCTAGACATACTCTCTATAAGGTTAAGGTCAGGCGATCTGGCTGGCCGATTTATGCGGGCAATATCCTCACTTTACAAGTAATCGTCGACCAGATGAGCCCTAAGTAGACGAGCGTTGTCGTTCATTAACAGGAACTCAGAATCAACTGCGAACCTGAAAATTTAAACAGAGATCTCTAAGATCTATGCCTCATAGCAGCCAGGGAGCCTTTGGCAAGCACATGCAGAGGGGTGCGGCCATCGAACATAACGCTTACAACTCTACCACTGTAATAATTCTTTTCTGAGGGAGAGATGGTATCGTGTTCCAGATTCTCTTAAGTTGCAGGGTACGCCGAGAATCAGTGCTCGGTCTGAATCTCGACTCATCTGGAAAAAGCATGGTGTTCCACTGGAGTCTGGTCCAAGGCGCATGTTGTCTGCACAATGCTAAATACGCTGTCTTGCGTGCTGTAGTGAGCGGGATGCCAGCAGCGGCTCTTCTGCCATCAGCCTTATCTCATGAAGCCTTCGGAAATCTGTAAACTCTGAAACTCAGTTTCTAGTGAAAGCATATAACTCATGTGAGAGCTGTGAAGCTGCAACAGTCCTATGTCGCCTCGCTGAAAGTGCCAAATAACGAAACTCATTCGTCGTTGTGAATCTTAGTCAATCTTTTCAGATTGACTCAGGTCTTTTCGATATGGTCCAATACCCTGAAACTGTTTCCACAAGTTGCAGACGATACTGGGAGTCACACGGAGCTCTATAGCTACCTGTGCTTGTGATTGGCCTGCCTCCAATCTACCAATAGTTCTCCATCTCATTCCGTCATCCATGCGTTCGTGGCTACTCATTTTATATGAAACCTTATAAAATTTACCCAACTCTTGCGAGAAGCACGTCAAATGTGCGGAAGGAGTACGAGCACTCAAAAACCGATCATGCACTTATATCCCCTCCACAATCACAGTTCTCCAAACATACACATGTAAGCTTACGAATTCAATCCTGAATATTCACTTTATTCTTCGGCAGCATTATGGCGGCATCTTTGGTTCAATACCTTTCGTAAAAAAAGACATAATTTCAAAAATTATCTTAATTTTGCAAGAGAGTGCATTTCAGGTTTGGCAGATATGAATGTAATCACTCAGACTGTATAGTGGTTAAGGGAAACTACTGCGGTACCGAAGACCCCGGCTTCGAATCCCGTAGAAGGCATGGATATTTGTAAATGTATAGTGTCCGTGCGGCACAGGGGCACTCTAAATATGCAGCGAGTCCAAAGTCCTCTAGTGTTGTTTGATGGAAGAGGAGAGGGGTGGGAGACCCCAGACCGTCTCCCGAGGTGCTCTCCCACAGAATTGGGGTGGAAAAAAGAAGTCCAACTTGTCCTTGGCTTAGGCTCTGGCAAAAATTCTGCCATGTAATATGGAAACGACAACAACAGATATGCATATACATTTTGACATTTGGGTAGCAGTAACATATCAAAAGGCAAATGAAGAGACTTCTACCAAAAGTTTACCTTTAAATTCAATAAACAAGACAGCAGATTCTCGAAAAGGGTTAGTTGATTGGTTGTTTGATATTAACCAAGGCAAAGTAAGCAAGAGCTACGTATCAGAACGGAGCTGCCTTTGTAGAAGTATTTCTAACACAAATTATCTCGCATTCCCATTACACATATGAAAAACCCTGGAAACGCTAATGCAACCAATCCATGCACTATGTTTCGAGCCTGGGTCGAAGTACTAATGTTCATAGAGATTATCTGCTTCAGTAAGAGAAAGGGTTATAGAGACATTAGGAATTTTTGAATTACACTGTTATGGAATAAATTGCTTATTAACTGTAAAAGTTTTTTTTTTTTTTTTTTTTCTTTTTTTTTTTTCCCTTGATTCCTTTTTGTGCCTGTAATCAACCGAGTTGACGAGACTACCAAACAGTAATTCAGACATCTATCTAGTCGTTATTGAATATACACGCCACATAGAGTTTCTGTGAATCTTCTCATACGTTACGGAAATATGAGACAGTTTTCTTCAGAATTCTTTCACGAAAACACTTATCATAATCTATATAGCTCTCGAGAGCTTTACCTTAATCTAATTTTACCCGTAATCGCATCTTCTAAACAACCAAGTGCTGATCTATACAAACCGAAATTAAACTCATAGCGAAGTATGTTCTATTTTCAGCAATCATTTCTTTTTATTCTTTTAGATAAGTTATCAGGATATAAATTTCTGTCAAGTACACTCACCTTTTAGATAGGAGGCTTGAAAGAAATAAGAAGAATACCGCTTGAGATTTCTATATTATATTTTATAATCCTTATTTTTGCAGACTGCCTTCACTCAGTTGCAAGAAAACAACATGTGCAGTTCTTAACAAAAACGAGACCATGATATTATGTATCAAAAAAGAGTAGACTCGCGCTGACATACCGGCAGGTGGCTATAGGTTAGTACGATGATCTAATATCGAACATTCTAACTCTATTTATTCATTTTTCTTTCTTTTTTTTTAATCACATCAACCTCGTTTCGCAATCATTGTTCCAGTTTTGCTGTTTACTGGTAGAATAATGATTTCTCTAGATAAAAGAGAAAGACATACGTGATATTATTTTCCCGAAGCGTTTGTTGCATGTAAAAGAATTATTGTACAGAAATAAATAATATCCCTTTTCGCTTAATTTAATAGTTATAAATGTTTATATATTTTGATTATTATAATGCATAATAATTCTAATTTAAATGTCTTTTAGTATAATGACAATAAACATGTTCGAAATTCGCAAAATACAAAATATGTTGTTCTCAGTTGGCCCGTCGCATCAAAATTTAATTTACGCTTTGAAGATTGATTGACATCAGTGGTGTCTTTCTTTCTTTTCAGTCCAAAGGGGCAATTTGCCTAGAAGGGCTATTAATTTCGTTTCGGCATTTTGCGTTGATTCACTATAAACGGCGAATCACTTTTTAAATTGTTGCCACCAAATATTAGAGCCCTGCATTATATTTAAAAATATTACATAATGAAGACTCTGAATAAATGTATGTATGTTTCTCGCATTGCGATAAAACAACGGTACCTAGAGCAACCAAATTTTGAATAAAGTACGTCTCCACTCGAATATAGGCATCTGGAAGCCCAAATTTAGAATTTGTTTTATTATCTATTTCATATTTTGTAAAGCATTTATGAGCTTTTGATTAAAAAACTCAACGATTTCAAAGCGAGCAATGGCAACACTATGCGGAGGGGGGAAAACTTTTTATCTCCAGCGCGCGAGACTGTATCCGAAATTATAAAGATAGGCTCTTTTAAATACTTTGTGTTATTGCTGTTGCATTGAATTTTATGGCTCAAGTGAGAAAAACATATTTAACAAGCGAAACGTAAAAACACTCTCCTTTGGGCGTAATAAAAAATCTGAAAACTTTCAGATTTGGGGGGGGAAGGGGGTATGTGTGTGTGTTTGCTGATTCACTATAAATGTGTTGCTTCATTTTTCATTCGATTTGTTGCCATTCGGCAAAATGTAAGATATTTATTTATTATACATTTAGTTATTTTAGATATTTATCTTCCAAATAGAAATTGTCTGTTTTTGATTAACAAACTAAGCTATCCAGAAGCAAAAAGTGCAAATTCTTAAGAATATTATTTTTCTGCTTGATCTAATTGATATAAATAAAACTGTATTTAATTCATGATATAACTAATTAAAAGGATTCAATATTTTTATAGAAATACGTTGTACATTTTTTCCCTTTTTAAATGTACATAACATATATAATGTTTCCATATTAGTCTAATTGTATATTTATCTAATATCGTTTAAAATGTTTCGCTATTGATTAAAACTACTGATAAATCATATTAAAGTTTAAAAGAGCCTTTTGGGGCGATCGTTATAATCTGAACCCTTTCAAATTAATTTTTGTTATTTATTTACATATTTTTATTTATTATTGTTGTTGCTATCATTATTTTTAAAGATTACTGAATTTTGGACGGCCATGTTTTCATGAGGTTGCAGCAAGTAATATTTTTAACTTCAGCAAGTGTGAATTGTTAAATAATATAAATGTTTAAATTGTTCAATGTTTAAACTGATTCTTAGATTTGTTATTGCTACAATACCGTTCATCTGAAATGCTCTTAAAAGTGCTCCAGTGTGCATAATCATATAATCCAGGAGTTATCAATCCATGGTAAGCGTATCACTGGTGGTACGCAGAAGAAAAAGGTGGTACGCGAAGAAGCAAAGTATTTTTAACTATTGGATTCAAAAATTAAAACCCCAACATCCTGATTGAGTTTTTTTCTCTAACACTCGTAAATTTATGCGATCTGAGCTCTGTTCAAGAGAGGTGGTGGTAGTAGTACTTTGTAATGGTGGTACTAAAGGTTTTCAATTTTTGTTTAGGCGATACGCTTTAGTCAAAAGGTTGAGAACCGCTGAAATCTACATGACGCATCAAAATGCATCCGTTTCCGCAACTGTGAACATACAAGAAAATCTTTATTTGTGGTATCTTTGCATTTTATGATATCAGCAATGCTTAGTAAAAATAATTCGAGTAGAAATTCGGAAGAGTATGAAAAAATCCTTAGAATTTATATTATAAGAACTTCGTGCTTTTTAATGCATCAGTCAATCTCTCTCTTATTAAAGCAAGAATAAACAAGTATAGCATTACTGATCCCAAGTGGTGAAGTAAGACCAATAGTCAACCATGGGTTAATTTTCATGACTTTCAAAATTTCAAGTTGTTCTATATATATTCATTTCTTTCAGTATAAAAGACTTGACTGTTTTTCAGCCTTTTGTAGATACTTCATTAGGTACTCTTGTTATGAGCTAGTGAATATTGTCGGATAGTTGTGCATTAGTCCAAAGAGATTTCGTTATATTCTATTTTACACCGTGTCTCCATACTACATTCTCTGACAACATAGTTTCGGATTTATATAGTACGGTTTGCGCATTATTTCATATTTTCCAGCATTTTTCACAGGAAACATGCCCAATTGGTCTAATGTATTGTTTTCTGGTGAAAGTAAATTCTCTTTAATTCGTTGCAATGGAAGAAATTTAACTTCCTAGAAACCTAGAGAAAACCTAAAACTGAACTACTAGAGTAGCGCATTCAAGCAACATAAACATGGAAGCAAAAGTGTGATAAAATAGGACTACATGTTGGGTGTCCGCAATCTTCAGTTCATTGATGGCATCATAAGCCGATAAGTCTATTTGAAAATCTTTAAGAGAAATCTACAACAAAGTGCCCGTGAGCTTCATTTATGCAATACTACTGCCAACAGAACAATGATCCCCAAATGTACTGCACATAGTATCGTTTGTGCTTACTCTATCATACGCCCCACACTCTCAACCATCTACCTCAATCCTCTGACTTCCCATCGAATATGGAAAGAACTTGGCAACACAGTAAGGAAACGCGATATATTGAATGCGGACGATTTGAGAAGGCTTCTTCCAGAAGAAGGGAACAAAATGTCTTCTGAAACAACGAAAACATTGGAGAATTCCATTCCAAATAAGCTCAAGGCTGTTGTCAAAAACAGAGGATTCACCAAAACATTATTGACTGTAGTTTGTTCTGATATTTTCATCACTGTTCTTTCGTTTCTGTCCTTCATTTTGATAGGTTGAAATGCTCTATTTGTTTTTGTCAGCTAATAATTTTAAATTTTAATCTAACATTTTGCAGTTATCTTTATAGCATTTTGAAGACTGTATAAATAATACATGTTTTAATAAAAATAAAGAACTTTTACAATTTTTTCCCCAACTTTTGAGAAAAGTCAAAGTGTGCTTTTATTTATGTCTAGCACTGTGTATGCATGTGTGGCATATTTACATCCAGGTAGTCAAGCAATTATTATACCATAGTACAGTTAACCAGTGTAGTTTCGGATTGTGCAATCAAAGACTTCATTAGAATAATCTCTGTCACAGAACACTTAATGGACATTGCAGCGGATCAGTGAAAATCAGCAGAATTGTGGACAAGATAGACCGAGGGTATAGTGTGATTCCAACAGAACAATGTAATAATAAGAACAAGTATGATTGCATTTTAACTATTATTAAGTATAACTGTTATTTCTCATGACATGTTGAGATGAAGCATCATGAAAACCTTTCCCGCTGCTTGAAGAATACATCCAAGCAGAAGGAGGACATTATTTTGAACGTTCACTGAAGTCTGCATTATCCGTATTATACATTACAGTAAATGCCTATGTGTTGCTACAAGTATTCACTACCTTTTTGTTGTTATTAAGAGTTAATAATTACTTAATATATATGCGTACATACGTATGCACTGCATATACTTATAAGAAATATCACAAATCATTAATCCCTGTAGTTTTGAAATAATGTTGCTTTGCAGGGTGTATGGAGACTTTTCAACTGATACTGCATGATTTTTTAAAAGTTTATATACTCATAATTAATTCTTGAAATACGAAAAATAAAGCCCACCATGAGCTGAATAGTTGAGAACCGCTAAACACTATCATTTCTATCCGTATTTATATCACGCCGAACATGTTAGCTTGATAGACCTTTCCCATGATTTTCTCGTGCTTAATGTGAAAAGGACTCAGTTTTCCTTAGAAAATATTTCATGAAGGCATGCCTTTCGTTAGGCAGTTCGAATAATCCTCCTATCTTTTGATATGATCAAAAAAGTTGGCATCTTAGTTTACCAACGAATGATGCAACTAAGCTCTCTTTTCAAACTTTATTTTATTTTATTTTTATTTTTAATTTCGATTATTTTTATTTATTTGTTTATTTTTTATTATTCCTAAAACTGTAGGAAAATTTTTTAATTGCTCATTTTTAACTTGATAACGAGATAAGAGGATATCTCAGTTGAATTCGGCTTCAGCTTCCAGTTGTCGAAAAAGCATTTTCAAGTAAATTTAATGCGACATGAAATGAAATTTTTAGCTTCGAAAATGGGAAGTACGTAAGTATAGTTGATATTAAAGTTCTCCAATAAATATATACTTTGGACGTCTAATCAAGTTCTAAAAAGGTACATTTACTGCTTATAGTGATTCATTTCGAAGACAGTTTTCTTAGGAATTAACATTTTGCTGATTTAAAATATTACCACTGTTTTGAATGTTAAAACGTAAAGAATGACGACTAAAATACAACTCGAAACAAAATTTAGAGAGCTTTTTATTAATTCACATCTTCAAAATAACGGTTACTTTGAATGTGTTTTTTCTGATGAAAATTCATCACCCTAAAGCTAAAGTGGATTTTATACCTATATAATGCTTTTCAAAATCCCTTTGTTCTCTAAATAATTCGATAAACAATAGCAAATTATAAAAACCAAATAAAAATTCATCTTTCCATTATCACATTTTAAATTTTAACTTAAGTATTTTTTTAATTTAATAAAAACCGAAAATCTCTCAGAAAGTTCGGCGTGAATCTCGCTTGCGGAAAAAAAAAAAAAAAAAGTGTTGTTGAAAGGGTGAGAAACCCACAGTATATAGAGAAATGTACTGCGTGTTTTACTTGTATACAACGCTGCACTTCGCACGCTTTTTTATATGAACTACAACAGCTGAGGTTTTTAATAATGGAACACTCAAGATTATGCAGAATAATGTTCTGTGTGTATAGCTTGAGGGTAGTAGCTTGGATTAAAAAAAAAAAAAAAAAAAAAATTCCGGAGGAAAAATATAAAACAATCTCTTTTTTGTTTCCTCTTTTCAAGTCTTTTCCATCATAAATTTTCCTGACTTTAAATATCTAGCCATTTCTGAAGAAATATGAAAGCAGAATAAATTAATTCTTCAGATTTCTTAAACTGAGCACTTTTTTTGTCAGCCTTTTGACGGAAGAAAACATGATCTTGTTATATTGATTGGGTAAGAAAAGAGAGGAACTAGAAGTTTTAATTAAAGTTCTTTTAAAAATTTTATAAAAGTAAGGTAAGCTTTAAAGATTAAAAGGGGAAGTCGTGATGCTAGACATCTGTTTCTGTTAAACCAAGAATTAACAATCGGGCATGAATTTCCCTAACCCCTGAAGGAGAAATTAATTCGACCTTAGACTAGTAAGGTCAAACAATGACAAATAGCTTATGGGAAAGACAATGTTTCCTTGAAATCACGTGATTCCAAAAGTCTGAAAAAAACTTATCATAGCCATTTTGTGAAAGTAGCGAGCTTAAATGCTAACATTTCCTTAATATATACAAAATACTTAAATAAAAACTATAATTCTGTACGTATTTTCTTTAAATTTAAATTTACGAACTGCATTCATGATCCTATTTGATTCAAGAATTCATAGTATTCTGCGGACAGTGACAGAAGCGAAATTTGAGGCTATAAAAAAAAGTAGAAAACTGTAATCCTTCGAAATTGTCCAGTTGCGTATTGGATCATTTTTGCCACTGGCATCGTATCCAATTAGATAGCACGGACTAGCGTCGACGATTATACCAGGTAAATTAGACGTGTATGAGTAGAACAATATATCATGCACATTTTTTCTTAATTAATTGCAAACTCAAATGAATTGATGAAACTGTAAATTTGTACTTATTTATCTTCATTTTCCCCCACCTAAACGATCTACTATCTTTCAAAATTAAAAGGAATTTCAAACTGGAAGAAAAGTACGCATAAGTAAGATTTAAAATTAGACAAAAAGCAAACTTAATCTGGGGCAAGGTCAGTAGGGGAAAAAAAAAAAAAAATGCTCTTCCCAATATTTAAGTTTAGTGTACTGCACTGATTTCCATAAACTATAACTTAGAACCAAGTATGCTTAGAATTTAGAATGAATTTGAATTTAGAAAAAAGAAATTTAGAATTTTTTTTAAACATTATCAATAATAATCGAATATATTTCTTATCAGTTTTAATCCTTTGTTTTCGCAACATGCTGTAGATTCAAGCTAAGGAATTCTAATAACATTAGACGACAAATTCAAACTTTTGTTTGACACATGGAAAAAATAGAACGTTTTATTTCAATTCAGCCCATCTAAATATAAAAATTGCAATCAAGTTTCGTATCACGTAATTTTTTGGGGTGTGTGTGTGTGTGTGTGTGTGGCAGGCGTAAAGTTAATTCTGGCAAAATATTCTAATTTTGTTAAGAACTTCGTTATACTGTTTTTATATTAATGCTATCTCAACGGAACTTTCAAAATAAGTAACTTTTATTTCGTGTTTCATTGTATAAGGCATTTTCTTCCTCCTTTCTGCATGCCTTCGTGGTGTAACGATACTCGGCGCGTATTCGAGAGCTCCAGGTTCGAGACCCGGCGAGGGCATGACTCATTTTTCATGTGTCCTGCTTAAAAAAAAAAAAAAAAAAAAAAAAAAAAAAAAAAAACTAATGTCTCTACAACTGTACAATTTAAATATTAGTCAAAGTCTGATTACGACTCGCATGATCATAAGCTGCATTTATTCCAAGAAAAGCTGCGATCGCATGATCGCAGCTTTTCTTGGAATAAATGCACTGAAGGGGAAAATAGTATGACAATTTACTCAATTAACGCGTTGCGCGATCTCCGGTCTGCAAAACAACTGCAAATCGACTTGCCATAGATGCCACAAGTTCTTAGTAGATAACTGGAGACATGTTATACCAAATATCTAAGCAGCGGTCACGCAAATTTGAGATATTTCAACACCGTGCTGTTTGTTCTCTCAGCAGCCGCTCCATGACATCATAAATGTGCTCTATCGGATTAAGATCCGGTGAGTTAGGTGGCCAGGACATTAACTGGAATTCATTCTTATTCTCCTCGAACTATTCACACACAATTCCAGCCTTATGACATGGGGCATTGTCCTACCAGAAGATTCCATTTCCAGCTGGAAAGACGCTATGTAAGAGCAACTGATCCGAAGTTATGTTCAGATAGTCAGCAGTTTTCATGGTCTGTTCTATTACAACTAAGGGTTTCAAAGTCGGCCATGAGAACGTACCACAAAGCATAATACTGCCATCACCAGCCTGTGCACTGTACAGGGCGGGAGCAACTGTTCGCCTGGAAGACGGCATATCCTCACATCACTATTGAAGAGATGAATTAATCGTGATTCATCCGACCAGGTTACTGTCTTCCACTTATCAATGGTCCAGTTTTTATGTTCCCGGGCATACTGTAAGCATAGTTGTCAATGACACTTGGACAATAGAGCCACACGAATGGGGCGTGTGCTCCGCAATCCCACATCCAACAGTATCCGCTGAACTTGTTTGTTCCGAAACACTTGCTCCTGGATTTGCATTGTACTGGGCTGTCAACTGAGCTACTGTCTGGCGCCGATTTTTCTGTATAAAGCGGCACAGTCTCCGATGTTCTTCTTCTTTAATGATTCGTGGTCGTTCAACACCGTGGCCATTACAATCCGCCCTCTATGAAATTCACTTAGATCAGCAGCCTTTCCAATCACTCGCAGAAGTTAAGTGCACGAATGATTCCTTACCTTCTCCCACCAGCAGTTAAACGACATTCCCACTTACTCACGTGCCCTCGACATTATCCAGACGAGTTCGTTGAAAAATGTGGGGATGATCATAATGCTTTGGCTCGCCAGTGTTACACAAACAAAAAGAAAACAAGGACCTCGCAAATTCGAGACAGAAGGCCCCTACAGTTCCCCACTATGTTTAAGGGTAGGCGAAAATAACTGAATAACGGCGGACGAAAATAACCGAATAACATTTTTTCAGTTCTTCAAATACGTAAAAGGACACAGAAATACTGTAATCGGTGAAGTATTGATTTAAAGTGATGCATGTTTTTTAATATCGCCCTTGCAAAGGCTATTAGAGATGCCGGAATTATAACTAGAGGCACCATTTTTCAGAGATCTATACAGTTACTAGCGTACACTAATGAATTCGACATTATTGGCAGAAGTAAATAAGCAGTTAAGAAGACTTTTATTTCTCTACAGTCTGCATCCAGAAACATTGGACTAACCCTTAATGAGAGTAAAACAAAATTTACAGCAGTAGTAAGTACATCACATAATCCCCTCCCATTCCAAATAAATTCGTATACTTTCGAGGGTGTTGCCGCTTAACCGGTATAGTGGGTTAGTCACCAAAACTGACTGCCGTAGCGATGAGTCCGAGTTCGAACCCCGGAGAAGGCATGGTTGCAACTGTCCGTCCCTTCATTGGAGACAATGGTGGCCACCTATTAGGTGCTTCCACAATGAAACTCGCACACAATGTCTATTAAATAAAGCGCCCGGCCATTAAAAAATAAATTGTAAAAAACTTTCGAGGGCATTGTTTAGTTTATGTACCTTGGTGCTTTCATCTCTAAAGATAACAATGTTAAATTTGAAATTGACAATAGATTATTTAGAGCTAATAGACGTTAATGTTCAGATATATGGTTTAAAGAATTTATGAATGTCTAAATTATTAAACTTCAAGACAAAAAAATGTCTTTATACAACTCTTATTAGACCTATCATATTGTGCAGAAGTGAATGCTTCCTATTAACAAAAACAAATGAAGAAAGACATTTATTTTGAAAGAAAAATACTCCGAAACAAATAAGGCTCAGAGCATCAAGGTAGAAAAAATATAGTTAGAAAATATATATTTATATAAACTATATTATATATAGTTTATGTTATATACTCTTTCAAATACTCTAATACTAGTTAGAGAAAATAATAGATGGAGAATTTTGTTTAACCATGAAATCAACAGAAGATACAAACAACCTAATATTGTCATCAAATCTTATCGTATCAGGTGCCTTGGACATATTTTTATATGTAACGACTTAAACCCTATTAAAAAAGTGACCTTTGCAAGTGTAGAAGGTACTAGGAAATGATGAAGATCTCGAACAATATCCTTACCTTCTTCATCTGTATGAAGGCAGATTTCAAGACTTTAAAAATCAATTGCTGGCGGATCGTAGCGACTGATTGGATTCATTAGAGGAAGATTATTGAGATGGCTGTAGTGCAACTGAAGAAAAAGAAGTATGAATTTTTGTTTGTATTAAGTGTGTATTATTCTTTATCTTCATGCAGTGCTTTAGGAAGTAGTATAACAGAGTAATAGCACAAAACTTTTTTCTTAGCTATAAATTGTGCAAGTTGCACAAAACAGATATACAATTCTTGTCATTGTTTAGCAAAGCATCAAAAGACTTGTGACTTATTTACTTGATCTCGTTGTATCTTTTCAGCTTTAAATGTTCTTGCATTCAAAATTAAAATAATAATTAATTAATTCGCATGATGTTACTTTTACACTTCTATTTACCTACATACACTTGTTTTTTATACCAATTTATTGTACTATTGTTTTGATAACAGCAGCTATATTAATAATAAGTATTTTACTGCTACAGAAAGTTATTTACAATTGCAGAGATAGGCTGCCAAAGTATTTTACATAAATGAAAACCTAAAAACTTTATGAGAATCAATTCAACTTTCAAAACATTTGTGTCTTCGATAAAAACTGTAAAGAATGCAGAATAGCTTCTTTTTGATGAAGAAAGGCATTTTTATTTCCTGTGACATGAGTTTTTTTATATTCAAAATTCATTCAGACTTTTCATTTGAAATTAGTGCCAAACTATGGTTAAAACTTTTTTTTTTTTTTTTTATGTATATATTACACTTGTTTTTCAAAGAGAAATTTGAGGGGAATTTTGAACTTATTGAAAAAAAGAAAGTGAAAAATTAACCTTATTTGTCTCTTCTAAAATTGCATTCAAAATCAATGCAGTGTTCTGAATGACTGGGAAGGAGAATAAAAAAATTATTTTCATTAAAAAATATAAATTTCCTGCATACTCTTGAAACTATTCTCCAGTGTTGCATTTCATGCAAGTTATCACAGGAAAACTATATTAATTTCGCCGCTCTCAATCTCTCGTTTACATCTTCGCCTACGTAATAGATTAGCCAGAAGTTTACCCTATTTTCAAGAAATTTGCACATACAGCAGGTAAGTGCTATAGGCTGATAATATGAGGGACACTTAGTATCTTTCCATGATTTTGATGTTAACAAAAGGATGGCCAGTGTCTAAGAGGGGATATGCTTATATACAGTTGATTCCATCAGAACCAGGATTAGTTCTACCCTTGTTTGATAAAGCTTTCTTCAGACTTGAGCACAATAATTTCACTAATGTAAACTTCAGATTTGAAAAATCACACACAATTTAGTTTTTCTTGGATTTTAATAGCTTGCAGATCAAAACCATTGGTGCATAGTTGCCGCCAGTAAATACAACAGCAAATGCTACACCGGTAGTATAAGCAACAACCTATCTGCTGAGGATCACTTGGCTCTCTATTTTCAGAAAGGAAAGTAATTAATCATGACACAAACCTAGAGCTATTCAGACTCTTTTGTACATGTTTTCTCAGAGTACAGGTTGTGATAGAAGATACATAGGACCTCGATGAGTCTCTCTGACAATGACAGTGTACTATACTAGGCTTTGCTTTGGCCCATTTGAAAGCCAAATAGTTTGACAAGGTATCAGCAAAGAACACTCCCTGCTTTTCTTTGTTGTCAATAGGTTTCATGGTATTCACTATTTAATCATGCTTTTAAATATTTAAAAAGTATTCCAGATGACCTTGAAATACAGAGTTCAGCTGACCTGTAATTGCATCGGTTTTGGCTACTACTGCTTCATAAATGAGCACATCATTCACCATCTCTTGAGAAAAGTAGGCAAAATAGGAAAATTATTCCCACATTGCTCTATCGTGAATGTAAGGAGTTGGTCAATGCATCATCATCATTTGCAGTAGTTACAAATATTGGAAAAATTACTAGCATATTGGTTCTTTTCAGTATCAATTGAACCAAAACGGCTATGGCAAATAGCTATTTCACCAGCATGAGATGTCTTCATTGGAAAACAGCCATGTAACTGTATTCAGAAATCCATAGCAATTCATAACAATATAATAACTGCATGAGAGATACTACAGAAAGCTCAAGATCTATACCTCAAAAGAACAATATAGGTGATACCACAGAGAATGAAACAATAGGCATTACAGAAGATGGAAATACATATAAAATGATGACAAACCTTATGTGCAGATATAATCAACTGCACTAATTAGATGACTTAAGAAGACAAAAGTATTCTAAATATCAACTACAGTTTAACTACTTTAAATGCTTAAATATATTTACAACTTACAGCTTTTAGATCAGTGTGTCAGTATGGAAGTTAATGTATTCAATTTATAACATATGTGCTGATAATACCCACACTCACAACTTACATCTTAATTTCCTGTGCATCTCCACTATAAGTCACCATGATCAAGTCTAACAAAACATATTTTTCTGAATAAAATTCTTAGAAATTCACTGAATCCTTTCCTTTTTCAGAAAGTTCATATTCATTGAAAGCTGCATACAGAAATCATCAGCTCATTCAATGATACACCATATTCCATTAGCAAATTACTAAATAAGTAACACATAATGTGAAAATTGGAGTTGCAAAGTCAGCACTCAATAGCTTTTCCTATGCTGAAACAAGAATGAAATTTTCAAAGATTACATATGTCACTTTAAACATAAACTATAAACAATTTAAAGCAATTTTTACTCTCATTCAACTATTAAATGATTTTAAAATGTATTCTTGGTTTTCTCTTGAATATATGTTAAATTAGATACTTTTAAATTAATTTTTGGTTTAAGAAATCATATACTTGTTTTTCATTAAAATATTACAATATTGATGTTGGATTTACAAAATTAGTTTCAGTGCATTTTAATTAACTCTGATTTCTAATAATTTTGATTTTCTCATAGAATTATTTCTAAGTCTAATTTCATATTATTTCTACAAAACTATTTTAAATTACAAATGGGATATGAACATTGTTATATGGCATATCCAAAATGTTAAAAAGAAATAATCAAAAACAAGCATACCAAAAAAAAAAAAATTATCCTTAACAAAAAAAAAAGTAATAATTAAAAATGGGCATACAGACACCCCTCCCCCCCAAAAAAAAACACTGCTCAGATGTATTTACAACTAATGACTTTTAAATCAGTCTGTGAGTACTGAAGTTCGTGTATTCACTTTGGAAGATTATTTATAACATATTTGCTGAGAATACCCACACTCATGACTTCCATTTCAATTTCCTTAAGTTTCGCCATTACAATATATAAATAAAAGGAATTCAAATGCTAGAACCTAAAATAAATCATACATTATATAATGATTTTGAAATTAGCTCTTCTATAATTAAAATGTTTCTTTATATTAAAAGCCCTGAATATTATTTCCAATTTAATTATGCTTATTACCAGTTTAAAACTTGAAAAATATTTATTTATAAATATTGTTTAGACACTCAAACATGGAAGTTCTCAAAAGATAGTAAAAATAGTTAGTAGAAAAAAATTATAAAATTTATTTACAAATCAATAAAAGGAATAAATTAGACAGAAATCACAGTTTCAACTTCAAGCTCATCTCAGTATAGGATAGAAATATTCAAGATTCTTCATTTAGATATGATCATCAAGTAAAGCAGTCTGAAATATAAGAAATTTATTTGAGAAAGTAAAAGAAAATTCAAAAACATTCAGAATTTAAGATCAGCAAAATAAATAAATAACATATAAAATGCACTACAGTGCATATTAGTTTTGTAACAGGAGAAAGTGTTATGTTTCATTCTCAAGAAAATAACTTTCAAAAAGGTTTTAAAACAACATTCATTACTTCCATTTTAAATTATATTTGAAACCACTAACTGCTTCGTATTTGAAAGGTAGCATTTAAAACAGGCATACGGTAGCATGCTTTTAAAAATGCACTAAACAACAGCCTATTAAACTTGATTTTTATGAATACTAATTACCTGACTGGTCAATTCGGTTCTATACCTTGTTTTTGCTGATGTTTACTCAGACAATGCACAATTAGAGACAACTGTAAGTAATAACACAGTGTTACTGAAAATATAAATATAGTGTTACTAAAAATAATACATATAAAGAATTTTTCTAAATTACTCAGATGCTCTATAAAAATGAGATTAATTACTTCATTAACAAATTATTTTATCTTATAATAACAGCAAAAATAATTTTAATTCCTCTTACTTTAAACAAGATAAAACAAATGAATACTTCCAATGTTGGTCCAAAACTATATTTAAAACAAATAATATAAAATAATATACAATATAAACTGGAAAAGTGTTTTAACATTACCATTTAAAATAACCATATTCACTATACCTTTCAGTGACATGCTGAGGTTTTTATTGAAAGAGACTAGGCACAAAGAAAAATTATAATTCTCTCTAAGATGACTGTGCATGTGGTGGTGGTTGTCATCTTACAGAAGTGAAATTCTGCATTAGTGCTTGTTTATGTCCTCAGAAATACTGATCACTTTCAGAAGTGGTTATTTCAGGGAGATAGTCATAATGCCCGGATTTATTGCATTTTGAATATGAAGAATAATGACATAATTTAAAGACTAATGAGTATGATAATGGTTAATGTGCTATGATACACTTATGAAAATGAAATAGAGAGGGGAAGTCAAAGTGATCATACCATTATTAAGCAATATATTTTATTTGATTCATGTCATAATAAATTGCAGTCAAAAGTCTTTAATCCGGACTCGTGGAGACTTCGGCGATTCCGGATTATCGGCTTTTCCGGATTATAGATCATCAATTTAAATCTGGTAAATTGGCATGCAGAAATTATACAATTAAAAATATGAACCGTAATTTATGACATGAAGAGCAATTATGATCTAAAGGATATCAAATTTTACCAAAAAAAAAAAGCTTAATATTTATTTGTTTACTTTATTAAACATTTCTTTTAGTGCGTGCATTGCGCATAGTCGAAATTAGAAAATTGCAACCAGAAAACTATTTGATGTGTATTTGTGATATGTATAATGACGAGGAATTTGATTTAAATCATACGGACGGAGTACATTGAGATGAAATACTACATTTAGTAAGGAATTATAAGCCGAATAAAATAAAAACATCTGCTCTGAAGATAAGGATAGTGCTGACAGATCAACGTCCAGTTCATTGCGCGTCGCGACGTGAAATTGATAAACGGATTTCGGAATGGTTAGAGAAACAAAGGATATGCCTTTATCCATTTTTTTCAGAAATTCCCCTTTTTGTTTGATGGATATTGAAACATGCTTTCGCTTTGTAGATACTTTGGCAGCTCCAGAATCGAAAATTCTTTTTGACATAATCGAAAGTTCAAGCTTACTTTTATAAAATTGCTCTAACAGTCTGCAAATTAGAAGATCCAATAGCCGGATCCAATTAGAAGATTAAGAAACAACGCAATCTGCAACATTAACTGAAATAGATAATTAGATAATTTTAGCTTAGCTTATACTGTCCGTTATACATTAAACGTGCATGAGCATAAAGTGTGTAGCTTTGAGGTCCGGATCATAGATCATTCCGGATTATGGACGTCCAGAATAAAGACTTTTGACTGTATTAACCAAATCTGAAAAACAGCAAAATGGATAACTACTTGATTTTAATATTAATTATTTTGAAATTCTGTAATATTCTACTTTGCAATAACAAGTATAATATTTCATTCTTGCACAAATTAGATCATGTTAAGTAGGTTCACCTTCATTACTTTTGTATCTTTTGAAAATGTATTATCCCCCAAAACATGACAGACAAGCTTTTGGGACCAGTACACAGCCAGTGTTTTTGCTACCCAGGGTGGTCCATTTGCCCCCTTCTCAAAGTACACCGAAAATCAAATCTATGAAGTACCGAAGTAACATATAAGAAAATTTAAACAAAAACAAACAACAACAAAAAAAAAAAAAAAAAAACTGTTAATTTTTTTAAATAAAATTTTAATCATAATATTTTAACTGCTATTTTGCTTCTTTTCCCACTAATAAAACCATCAATCACATTCTTGAAGTTCTTTTCATAACACCACTTGCTTGTCTTAAGATGCCAAACTGTGTATCAGAGATTCTAAAGATATGCTCATTTTAAAATTATTTTGCAACATTGCTGTTGAACTGAATTTTATGGTTTAAGTGCAAAGAACATGATATTCAATAAATAAAGGTAACACACAAAGTGTTAAAAAAATGTGCCCTTTTTGGACATATTTTAAAATCTGAAAAACCTTTCAGATTTTTTTATTCCCTGCAAAAATTCATATGACTAATCTCTTTAATATGTTTCACATAAAAAAAAAATATAGCCCCGTAAAAAAGCTGTCCAGGGCAGAGTCTCTCTTCTACCGCCCTCTAGCTACACGTCACTGATTGAGACCATAGAACAGTGATAGCGAACCTATGGTACACATGCCACAGTCGGCATGCAGAGTCTTATTAGCCGGCATGCGACTAAAATATTACTTCCTTAATCAATAATCACAATAAAATGATACTATGTAAAATAAGTGCTTTAGTCTGTTCTTACTTACTTATCGTTACTTAACGTTTCACTTACTTATTTATCGCATAAAATGACTGACATAGAGCCTAAGCCTAGATATATGATATACATATTTATTGACCCAATTTATAATGTTTCGTTTCAATTGTTTGGGCCAATCATATTACTTGTTACATGGCAAAGAACATGCCAAAGTTGAAGCAGATAATTTTTGCTGAATGAATTCAAATTTATTGCAAACTACTGGTGAGTTCTGATACTTTTATTGTTAAATAGATTCTAGTTTTCAGATCTAACCATTTGGAGGTAATTTATGAATAATTCTAATTTAATATCTTAAACAGAATGGTACACGGCTATTCCATTTTGGACACACAACCCCAAAAAGGTTCGCCACCACTGCCATAGAATTATAATAAAAACAGCTGATTATAATAAAAACTCATTCTCATAAAATGGCTCATGAGATCAAGAGATTGCTTGTGCATTGCCTCTTGTGTAAGAATTACATTTTTATAATGTGTCTGTCTCCATAGTTTAAACTTGGAATCAGTGCATCAATATATTTTACTCTGAATTATCTCATGTACCACAGGAATGCTTTCATGAAGGCAAATTAAAATATAGCACTAAAAGTTAAATTAATTTCATTTACAGGAATGATGAGAAAATTAAAATTTCTTATGAGTTAATGGCAGTAGTTAACAGTAAATCTATGACAGCTATGGGAACAGGCAAAAATAAGCTAGTCCTTTCTGACATAGAATTAATGCAATGTGAACTCCATTCATTCAAAAACCTGACTGCACTTGAATAACGAACAATTTCAAAAGAGGTAAAATGTTTCTTTTTTGGGGGGTAAAAATATATTTGAAAATGGTAATGAATAAAATGTTAAGGAACTAGTCTGGCCTCTCTGGTCCACTGCAGATACCATTAGTACTGACAGATGGAGTAAATAATTTCTTCCAAGTCACTCAAATACATTATACAACATCAATAACTGAAATACAATAAATTTCTATTATTTTTATTTATCAGTTGTTATACCATACTGGGCACATTTTGTGTGCTAAAATTATTCTTCCATTCCAAGAAAATACAAAGATGCATACATAATTACAGCTATGAAATAATACAATAACTAACCTTCTTAGCTTTTAATTTTATTTGTTCCTCTGCATTTTCAATAGTTGTTGATGTTAAAACAGGTAAGACAATCTTGCGCAATGATTCTGCTGTAATTATGTCGTAAAATAATAAATATTCCATAAAGACAAAAATTCTCTGAAAGAAATACATGAAAAAGAATTTTAAATTTTTTTTTTCATTGCATGTATTTTACAGTACACAGAAAAAAGAATTATTTTAATATCAATGCATTATTATGAATTTTTAAATATATGTACTAACCAGTCGAACATTTAATTCTTTTGAAGATAATTTATCCATGAGAAATTTCAAAACTTGATCACAGTTCAGAGATGCACACCTAAAATTATAAAAGTATAATGAAAGGTAATGTAATCGAAAAATCTAAAACAATAGTCTATATTATATGAGCTACATAAATACCCACTGGAATTAGTTTCAAGAACAATACGAAAAATTCTTATAATCAAAATATCTTCAGAAATATCAGAATTTCCTCATTTGAAAGCCAAACAATCTTGGAGATTATTCATATGAATTTTGAAACAAGATACATTTTGATGAAATATATATTTTTCAGTTTCTCAAATGAATAATATGATGTATTTTAGCAGACTTTTGATCAAAAATAAAACTTAGAAATAACATTTAAAAATGTTTAAAAAATATTTTAGTAACAATTTATTTCAATGGTTCTTTTCTGTTAACAGGGCACAACTTAACACCAAACATAAACATAGGCTCCAAATCTAACTAGATAGCTTCAAAGTTACATAAAGCTTTATTGGGAAAAAAAGAATAACTGTAATTTATCATATAATACAATACACACTGTATCTACAAAAGTCTTCACACGGTCTTTATTTTTGCAACCAATGATTGTTGATATACAGTACAAAGTCTGAAATCCGGAATGATCCAAAATCCGGACCTCAAAACCACCAAAACTGTTTTCTCGTAGGCTTTACGCATGCGCATTTGATTCCCCCATTCCACGCATAATAAAACATCTGAAGAGGCCCGATTCTTAATTTCACTTCGACATTACATAAAATCCCTTGTTATTGAAGAAACAATCAATTTAGCATAAATTTGTATGATAAATAATTTGGCTCTGTTGCTGTGTATCTGCTTTGGCACACATCTCAAACCGAAACATTCTACAGAGAGACATCGTTGATCTGAAGCAAACCTGGCGAATCATTATTTTTATACTTTCCTTTCATCACAACAACATGATAATTTGAGTAATGACTCATGTAGTGGTGCCTAAACAATTTTTATGCTAGTAATTGAATAATAAAGGAGTATGGCAACCTTTTATCTTGCAGCTGAGGATGGTGGTTCGGTAAAACCATCGAAACTAGTCCTGTGAAAATTTTGTAAATATAACGCTGATTTTTGTTGTTTGACTTGTGAATAAGTAATTATAGTTCTAAAAACATGTTTTATGTATAGTTCTAAAAACATGTTCTATGTATAGTTCTAAAAACATGTTATTAATATTCTCATGAAGTTTTATTACTTCAGAATCATAATCTGGTAATTAAGACAAAAAATTCACTAAACTACAAATATTTTTCATTTTTAATCAATGTAAATAATACTATGTGTATCTAAGTGCCAGTACTGAAGCCTACCAGTGTTTTCTAAAATATGAATTCTATAAGATTTGGGGATAAGATGTCCATTTTGAGAAAAAATATAGTGATCAACAGTTTCATAATAAACTGTACAGAAATGCTCATCACTTAAACTCTTAATATCAAAAATACTTTTGAAACTGGTATTCTATTTTTACTTGAGTATAAATGAAAACATTTTGCTCTTCAATTTGTGTACAGCCCCTGAATATGATCACTGATTTTAATATCAAGTACCTTGTTAAATTTTTGTTATATGGGACTCACACTTTTTGTGCTTTATTTTTTATAGCAAATGGTATAAAATTTTCCTAAATATAGCTAGACCGTCTCAAACGCAACCCGGGTTGGCATTCTGCCAAAACACATAGACTCGTCCAAAAGGGGCGTTATCACTTGCTGCAACATGAAAGTCTTCTCTTCTCTGGAAAGAGATATGCTGGAGGGAAAGAAAGTCCTCATCCTTCCACCCTATTTTGAGAATAATTTGCTCCGAATGGTGCATGCGTGTTTGCACTGATGGTCGCGGATGAGGCGGTCGAACTATATAACTTAGGAACCAGCAAAACATATACAAAGTTAGATTTCAAAAGTTTTAAAAAATTAATTTATTTAAATTTTAAAATGCCAAAACAAGAATATGTGCATTGCTCAAAACATTTTTGCAACTGGAAGGTCTATAACTATGCTAAGTAGCTGCAAAAATAAAGACCAAGTAAGGACTTTTATAAACAGGATGTACATAATGTTAATGTGCACAATATGAAATTCAAGTCCCACCAGTGGCCAAATGGTAAAATCTCTGAATACGAGTAATTCTGACCTGGGTTCAATTCCAGGTGAACGGACTGGCTGCAAGAGCATTTTCATGATTTTCCCCATGTGTAACGTGTATGCGACGCAGTTTCCTTTTAAAGTCCTCAAAAAAGGTGCCCTTCCCCTTCGGCTCCCCTCCTTGTATGCTTTACCATAACTAAAGGAAAAAAATGATGCTGAATTCATGCACTTCTCCTCATATATACAGCGATCTGTTTTTCCTTTCAAAAACATCACAGAACTGCAAAAATTTGGCATGGCACAGCTATTCATGATATAAACAGGCTACCATATTTGGCTATTAGCATCCCATGAACAGAAAAGTACAATTAAACAAATTTATGAAATCAAAGAATATGGTTTGTACTCAGAACTAATTTCTGAAATTTTAGCAACTGAACTAAGATATAAAAAGAGCATGAAAATTAATGTGTTTAAAATATTTTCAATTTTAAGATAAATAAATCCATAGAATCAATGAATTAGATTAATATTTAGAAGTGATATTGTATGGAATTAGTATATTGAATTATTACACAAAATTCTAAAAAATTCTTATTTCTATTTAAAAAATTCTAGACTAAAAAAAAACATGCAAGTTAAAAATTAATAAAAATTACCTTTTGCACTGGGATAAAATGTAATCATATCTTAATTTTTGTAATGGTTCATTTACAATAAATTCATTTACAATCTTGTGTTCATCCACCCAATCTGTGCTACTCTGTAAATCAATTTTACTGCAAAGAGAATACTTTCATTAGAAAGAAGTACAAAATAAAATCTTAAAAAATAATTATAACCTGATTCAAAAAAAATAATAGTTACTTCCTTATTGTAATGGCCCCTACTTTTTAAACACCAAGTTTGTACCAGGATTATTGCCAGGTTCAGGTTTACTTTTCACATACACTTTGTGGCTGCCATGTTTTTGCGAATGCATTTAATACGGCATCAGATGCACTTTCTCATGCCAAGAACTTCTGCCCCATTTTCATACAAGTTGCACAAGGTAACTCATAACATACTCGATGATGACGATGATGATGATGAACTGTGCCTCATTGGTTTTTATTCCACCACTCAGCAGAGTGCCAGTCTTTCAACATTTTCTGCATGAACAGTTGCTGTTCGATCTAAAAAATGAAATTTATAGTTCACAATAAGATCTCTCTAATCTGCTTTTTCCAAGTCCTCTGTTTTACATGCTCTCCAACAGTCTGAGGAAATCAACAATCTCTCTTGTACATGGTCTTGTCATGAACATGGCTGCCACTCTATTTGGAACCTGAACCGGAAGGAATTCACCAGTTCCTCGATTTAACCTGCCAAGTATTCAGTATTTTGGAAAAGCTTCGCCTGCCTTTTTCCTCCTCTATGTTTTTGCTTATGTCTGCAGTTTTTCAGGTTATTTGGTTATTGGATTAGATGTAAAGAATATACCTCTATAATAAACTGTTTCAGTCAATAGTCATGTTTTTGTAAGGGAGTTGCTTCCCCCATCACTTAACTGTTGTCAGTAAATAAATTGCTGTGCTATCAAAATACTAAATAAATTGCTGTACTATTAAAACAGTAAATAAATTGCTGTGGTATTACAAACAATATTCCAAAACTACTGAACTAGTTGTCAAACTGTATGGTTTTCCTTCACTTGCAACCTTTCATATTGCACCTTATTTAATGGACATTTTTGAATATTCAAATGCAAGGTAAAATGCATCTTTCTTGGAAGAAAAATATACCATCTTCCTCCCTTCTTTATAAATCAAACAGTAAAATTTTTTTTTGAAAGAAAAAAAAAAAAAAAAATTAATGAATGGAATACTCTGTGCTCTTCTTGTAATGACAGAATTATTCTTTTCACAAGTAAACTATAAATGATCATCATTAGAACAGCCAGACATTTGAAGATGATCTCCACTGATAATCTTGGTGCTGTTTACAAAACAGGGGTCATAATAATAAGAGAGTACCAAATAATAGACCTATATTCATTGATAAAATTTTATAAGTACAAATGTATCGGTCACATTTTTTTAAAAAAACTATCAGGTACTTTTAATTTTATCTAAAATAAAGAGAAAAACTTTTTAATGCATTGTCATATGGTCACAAACTTAACAAAAATGAATATGTAAAAAAATTCACTTAAAATATATAATACTTTTATTACCAGATATATATTCAGATTATATTTAGCTAATTTTTAATATTAAATTCTGAAAATTTGAACAACTGCAAGCAAAATACAGTACGTAAATAGTTACAGTAAACTCTTGTAATTCAAATATTCAGTTGATTCACATAAAAGTTGAAAACTGAAAATTTTCAGTTCAAATGAAATTACTTACAGAATACTTTTAATAATTTATATAGTTTTGCAATAGTCTTCAGATTTTCATTAATGAGAACCCATTTTATTTAATAACACAAAACAATTCTTAAAACCTATCTATCTTAGTAAAGATGTTTTCAAGGAGGACTTTTTAAATGAAACTGGTGCACTTTCTGATTTCAAGAAGAAGAAAAACATGAAAGAAAACATTTCAGAAGAAAAACATGAAAATTCCATGCAAATAGCCACAGCTGGGACAAGTGAGGTACTTGTTTCAGGTGAACAAATAGACGGGCTTCCAAATAACGTAAAAAAAAATTCAAAAATTGATTTTAAAAAAGAAATTTAATGATTTTTAATTTTTAGTTTTGGAATACACTGAAGAATATCAAAATAATTTTGTATTATAAGGAATCCAGATGCACAGTAGTGTACATATTATTCTCCAACATTAAAATTTATTACTGAAAGTAGCATTATGAAGCTAATTTATGTTTTGTATAGCAAGTTGTACAGACCAAATTTCCAAGAAAATATCATACTGCTGACATTAGTAACTTTCTGCTGTCTCTCTCATTGATTTGAACAAGCTATTACTGCTCCTACTTCTTCATAACAAGCTTGCCAAAAACCATTAACTGAGCATAGACTGTGATGCAACGTAGGCGATCTAACCCATAAAAGCCTTTTGGAAAAGCACCAGAATAAACAAGTGTGACTGAAAATGAAGTGCACCACTTTATTAGTCATTACTCTCTCTCTTTTTTCTTTTTCCCTTTTTTTTTTTTTTTTTTAATATGTAAAATTTTCCTATAAATGAGGCTTATAGATCATGGTCTTTGTCTTGTTTCAAATTCACTTTGCATGAGAACTATACAAATTGTTTCATTTATAGTTATTTCTAAAGCAAACACATAATGCTAAAGGATTAAGCAAATTGGCCCATTAGCTTGTCTCATTCTCTGTTAACTGGAATGCAAATATATAAGGTGAGATATAATTTTTTGAGTTATCCCTGTTTTAGAGAATGAAACAGCAAAATAATTTTTTTAGTGTTAAAGGAATAAAAAGAAAGATTTAAAATTGTGAATATTTTCTGTGAAAGATTTAAGACAAACTGTTCTGGTTAATTCTAATACAATTAATTGATTTTAAATAGAATATTTTTTAAAAAGTTTAGTTTTGTTCTGTTCATTCTATCTAAGGTTGCTAATAAAAAAAATATATTTAAAACATGTGCTTCTGAAAAGCAAATGAATGCAATGAATTGTTGATTTAAGATTATATATGTATTATATAAAATTAAAATACTGAAATTAGTTAAATCAGGGGTGGGAAACTTGTTCAACGTAGTGAATAAAAATTAGTGGGAAAACACCTCTTATATTTGGGAAATTTAACACATTGAAGTCTCTGAGCTAACTGATGAGGTGAAGAAATAAAATATGAAGCATTCACTAAATTTTGTTGATTTTAAAATTACACTGATATTGCCAATACTATTAAAAAAATCTTTATTTTACAGCCAATCTATTGACATATTTATATTAGAATTAGCCGACATATAAATTTCTGTTCAAGCTCAAATAAGCTTTTCTTCAGAAAAAACACCATTTAACTGATAAAAGGTCTGGGAATATTAAAGACTGGTTTAATTGATTAATTGACTATAATTAAGCTCAAAACACTGTATTCATTAAGCAGGATGCTTTCGTGGAAAATGTTCTCTCATATTTAAGCTACACGTCTATATGCAGCCAATCCTTTCACCATAAACTGTTCCAGAATAAGCTGTCCTCGGCTAGTTGTGTACAAGAATATTAACAGACAGGCCAGGAGGATAGAACTTATTACTAAGAAGTTGCTAAGAAGAATTTTTTGTTATCTGAAATCTTTTTAAATGCTTGAAATGAAAGTCACAAATTTTATGTTTTATTTAATATATCGAAATGAATAATTTGTTGAACTTAAGGTCGGAAAAAAAAAAAAAAAAAAAACAGAAAATAAAGAAACTATGAAATTCATTGCACCTTAAAGAGATTTTTAGTCAATGGTGGAAACATAGTCGACTAATTTTAGAAAAGCCAAATGGCTTCATAAAGAGAATGATGTTCATTTTGTATTAATGTTACAATGTACATAAGACAATTAATTTATATTAAGAATTCTGGAGCATTAATAACATAATTGTGGCTGAAATTAAGTTTAAATCATTTAAATGGTTCATTAGCTAATTTTGGATGAACAGAAGCACAGTGTTTTTCCTAAGAAACGGAGTTCATTTGAGATTTCATCTACCTCCTCTTGATAACATTGAATCAGATTTTAATTGAATTCCTTTTCCACTTTTTACAGATATTTTAATGTATATCAAAATTTCTTCTAATTAAAAACATTTTGTTTAAAATTTTTTTCATTTACAGAAACTAACATTTTTTATTAAAAAATTTCAAAATAGTACTAATTTTAAATTTAATTTCTTTCATGTATTTGAAGAGGTAGCTCAGAATTTACTATTTTTAGTCTCTCTCTCTCTCTATCTATCTATATACAGTCAAAAGTCATTAATTCGGACACCCATAATCCGGACCTCAAAGCTAAAAACTTTCTGCGCATGCGCCGCGTTGGCACATGCGCACAGGCGTTTAACGCGTGCGCGTAAGACCTTGACTATTGCGCATATGCGTGTGCGCAAGTGCAGAATACGTTTTCGCCTGCGCGTTTAATTTATAACGGACGGTATAAGCTAAAATTATCTAATTATCTATTTCAGTTAATGTTAATGATTGCGTTGTTCCTTAATCTTCGAATTGGATCCCGCTTATTATTTTTTGCAGACTGTAAGAGCAATTTTATAAAAGTAAACTTGAACTTTCGATTATGTCAAATAGAATTTCCGATGCTGGAACTTCCAAAGGATCTACAAAACGAAAGTATGTTTCGATGTCTAACAAACAAAAAGTGGAATTGCTGCAAAAAATGGATAAAGACATGAAGAAGGTGACAGAGAGTTTAGTGAAAACGAAAAAATTTCGATTGACAAGTTAGTCGGTATTCTCAGCACAGCAATTAACGGGACTTGAACAGCGGAACTTTGTAACTGAACAAGAAATTATGTCTGTTTATAGAATTAAAGAGAAAGTATTATCACATAAAATGAAACAACTTACATTGAAAGAAATGTTTAATAAAGTAAACAAATAAATATTAAGCTTTTTTTTTTTTTTTCTTGTAAATTTTGATACCCTTTAGATCATAATTGTTCTTTATTTCATAAATTACGGTTTCATATTTTTAATTTTAGAATTTCTGCATGCCATCTTACGAGATTTAAACTGATGATCTATAATCCGGAAAAATCGATAATCCGGAATCGCCGAAGTCCCGACGAGTCCGGATTAACGACTTTTGACTGTATATATATATATATATCTGTAAGAAAAATAAAGAATATGTAAAAGATTAAATTAGCAGAGAAAATTAATTCCCTTCTGTATTCTAAAAATAGTAACCTATATTTGTACTGCTTCATTTCGAGAAAAATCTATGTCTAATGACTCTTACATAATTCTGATGATGTAAATGAAACTAAAACTCAAACAGCCAATAGTAATTTTACAGCATTATTAACCATCCAATCAAAATGCACTGAGAACCAAAACTAACTCAGTCTAAATTAAAATTTCACTCTGAACATAACATACTTGTTTTCACCGCTCTGGCTTAGCTGGACTGCTGTCTGTCTGCTCCTTCTTTTTACTGCAAATCTATCAAAAATGTAAGCTTTTTGGAATAGTCACAATAAATGTGACAATTTGTTTGTGACCACAACATGTTTACTGAAATAAAAGTTAAATTAAATATACCTTGACTGCCAAATTTCTTATTCATTGTGGATCGGCGTTTCAGCATTCTATGGCATCAAAATTCTCGCTGTTCATTGTGGATACAACTACCTGCGTTCTACTAGAGAATCTATTACATATATATATATAGATAAGATTAACTATAGCATGACAAGCTTTAGTGTTTTCCATTTGGTGGCTAAGAGACTGTAAGAATTTTATTAAATCACATGATTTCAGCTAAGATTCAAATTTCAGTCTTTAATGTCCTCAATACCTCATATATAAATAAAGTGAAAACATTACTCTTTCTTTTACATTATGCACATCAAAAAATTTCACAAATCCTTGTTTGTATTTATTACTGCGAACTTGGGTTAGCATATTATCAGTCAGTTAGCATATTATCTTTCTCACAAGGATCATCCCAAATTTATCCAGGTTGACATGGTTTGTGAATTAAAAATAAATTAATGCAACAGATTTCATTCAGTTTTTAAGTCAACTGATAATTTTTTTTTTTTTGTTTAATAATATATCTTAAGAAGCTAATCTCCTTTATATATTTTATTAATAAAAGCACAATCACAAAATATAGTATACTTAAAACCATTAGCATAACAATTACAATACAAAACAATTTAAAGATATTAATCTCGTGATAAAGATTTCATTATATAGGGAATATTTTTTAATATATTTTAATAAGATTTTTAAGTAAGTAAAACAGCTAGCATAAGAATGCAATATTAAAAAAGGAAGAGGGGAATCTTTTATAGAATAAAACTTTGCAACCATGAAACAAACAGTTCCTTTTAAAATGCTTAACACAAACCTCATTTCAAGGGAATCAGTTGATGTGGAACTTATTTTACTAGTACCTTCTGGCAACACTTCAGTTATTGTATCATCAGTGTTGCAAGGATCGGCCCAACCACCACCAGGCTGGCCTGGTTTGTAAACTAAAAATAAAAATAATTAAATAAGTTTCATTACAGTTTTTATAGAAATGGTTTAAATACATTAAAGGACATATGCTGCTCATTAGAGAATATACAAGTCTTAAAAGATATGTATTGAATTTTCTCTAAGACAACCACCTACAGTTCAGTTGATTTTACCATTCTATGATGAAGACCATCAGAAAATTTTAAACTGACATCTATGGACATTGTAAATAATAATACAGCATAAAGCCCTAAATCCCGATCTCCAGCAACCGTTTTTTTATATATATATATATATATTTTTTTTTACTTTTTTTTTTTTTTTTTTTTTTTTTAGAAAATTTTTTTCATGCTTTAATATTTTGATATATATTTTTTATTTATACACATTTGATATTTTTTCATTACATAATGTGCAGTGTCTTAATTCTTAATTTCACTTCAGCACTGGTGACTCATTATTTATTATTTTTGTAATTCATCATTATATTTTCAACATTACAGTTTCAACAAACTGCTGCTTTAGAAATGGTTCAGGCAGTAATGTTTAATGCTTTTTTTCATTTTTAATATTAGTAACTAAATACAAAAGAACATAATAACGTTTTATGTTGATATTACGCTGGGCGATGATTACAGACTTGAGCTAATTTCAGCATGAAATACTGAGTGTGTTGACGAGGAGAAATTTAACGGAAATTTCTTTCCATATGCAAAAAAAAAAAAAAAAAAAAAAAAAAAAAATAGATTTTGTAAGAGATGCATTGGTCAAAAGAAAATATTTAGTACTATCTCAATTGAGAATAACTGACTTTTTATTAAGTTAAGCTCAGGGCCGGTGCTACGGCTGGTGCGGCTGCACTGCGCTGTAAAGTTTTTAGAATTTGGAAAAGTACCAAGCTACAAAATTAAGTGATGGTAAAATCTGTACAATTTATGGAAGGCACTGGGATGAAAATTTTTAGATTTTAGCAAAGGTCTTGGCAGCAGAAATTCGGACCCACAGAAACTATACCGGGCCGCAAAATATTTAGGGCTGGCACTGAATAAAATGTGGGAATTAATTTATTCAGGACTTAGATAAGCCTTATGCATATGCTGGAAATAGTCTTGAATATAATGATGATGTCGTGTCTATTACAAAGTGCAATTATATAGCTTCGAAGCTGTCAAAGACAGCATTTGCAACCTCGGCAGCTCTATCAGTATAAAGTAGGTCCACTGGTTCTTCAATGCCAATGTTAAACAGTCTGGCCTGGATTGCTGGGCAGCTGAAGATGTGATGGCGAGACAGTGGGATGTCATCTGGAAAATGAGAACAAATGTTGGTTAACTATGCTGTCCATCGGCAGAAATCCTCATCCCTTTTAAGTGATTTGTCCTAAGTCTGGTTATGATAGTCGATATGGCTCTGTCACAGTTCAATTCCGGGATGGAGTTTCCCTTAACTTGATCGATTAGTCTTTGGCTGGCAATTGGCATCAACGAAGGTTAGGCAGTTGGATGGCTGAGGAGAATCATGGGATGCCTTTGCAAGCTCATCGGCCTTCTCATTACCAAAAATATTTACATGAGCTGGTATCCATTGCAAGATGCAGGATTTGGGGGCAGCAATGATTTTGTTTGTGAGTTCAATGATCTGATGACTGAGTTGACATTTGCCCTTCTGGATCACTTGCAATGCTGATCTGCAGTCAAAGAAGATGATGATGTCCTTGGAACTCTGGTCTTCTTTAGAGAGATAAATCTCCAGAGCACTTTTGATGGCAACGAGCTCGCATGTATAGTTGGAGGTGATTTTCCCAACAGGAATACTGTGGCATTTCTGCACTCCGTCTGGTCCGATGAAAAAGACTCCCGCTCCTCCTCTGTTCAGATTGAAGTCAGAAGAGCCGTCTGTGTAGGCGATCGTCAGATCTTGAGTTAAGGTCGCAAGTTCCTCAATGGTATGGTCACCCTTTTCTTTGATTATTGCAGTGGGATCTTTCTTGGTACAAGGCTGTAAAAGAGTTAAATAAATTTTTTTGTTTGGGGAAGAGGGTACAGAATGTTGTAAGGCTCTTTGGAAATTTTGAGAGTCTCATATTTGATGTTGATGTCATTTCTGATATCTTGGTCATGTTGGAGGGTTGAGGATCTCTTAAGCCTGAAACTGTCACTCCATGCCCTGAAGGTTCTACTTGAGATATGATATTCAGCAAGGGTTTGTATTTTGTTGGTAAATTAATTTTTATTAATTTTCTTCTGCTCTCCAAGGGGGCGAGGCCGCATTCCTTTTCAATTTTGATGTTATTCGTTGATGAAAGAGCTCCAGTGATGATTTTAGAGGCCCTATATTGAACAGCGTCAATCTTTCCTTTAACATTAGGCCTTGCCGATGCCCATATGGGTGCTGCATATTCTAAAACAGCCTGAACATGGAAGTGTAAGTATTCTTGCGGGTTTTGGGTCTTGATCCCCAAGAGGCACCACAAAGTTTTTTAAGAAATTTTAGCTTTTCCAATGCCTTTATTGAAACATGTTCAAGGTGTTTAGAGAATCTCAACTCTGCATCTAGGGTCAGTCCAAGATACTTGGGGTTAGAAGTTTGTTTGATTTCAGAACCTAATAGCTTTATAATAGGATGAAACGAGCTTCTATTTTTTTCTATCTGTTGAGAAGACACAAAAGTTTGTTTTATCTGGATTAATTTTAAGATCTTTTGACCAGATTTCAATGCCTCTCATATAGATATTTAGAGCCTTTTGTGAGACTTCAGGATTTGAGTTGGTGTGCCAGACTGCAATATCATCGGCATAACAGGCAACTTTGATTTTTTTACTGATGTGGGGGCCAATCGTACTCATGTATAGAAGAAAAAGAAGAGGGCTAAGTATGGAGCCCTGAGGAACTCCTGCCCGGGTATGGTGAGTGGTGGAGAAATGGCATTAACCCTGACTTTAAAGCTTCTTTTCCTTAGAAAATCATTAATCCAGATTAGAGCATTAGATGTAATGCCTGTATCGTGTAAAAAGTTGATCAGTTTCTGCCTCCAGACTCTGTCAAAAGCAACAGAAAGATCAAGAAGAACCATGGTGATTTTCTTATGGGGTTTGTTTGGAAAGCTTGAATATAATAAATAACTAAATTAATATAATTCAGGCTTAACTTCATCAGCACGCTGTAGAAGCCAATCAAAATTTAGTAAAGTAGCATGCCAGGAAAGATGTAAAATATAAAACTCTAATTCACTAAAGTCAGTAATAAAAGTGTACTCATCAACGCACAAATAATGAATGCATTTAAAGATGAGATTTGGCTAAAAATGGGTAGAGGTGTTTCAGTGGTACAAATGTATGGTTTCCTCTCTGTAAATCATTTAAATTCTTTGTAGCTTTTAGCTATGTCATGGAACAATATCACAGCAAAAACAATCCAAACTAAATTTTACAAAAGATAATACCCAAAAGCAGCTGAATCACCCTCTGATTTTCAGGAATACTGAAAAATCTCCATGATATAAAAATAAATGACATAATGACATAGATGAAGAAAGACATCGTGGTAGCATTGTAGCAGATGAATAACAAAAACATAATTTGTCACTCGGTTAACAATGGAAAATATTAGTTACCATGCCAAAGGAAAAGAATTTGCATGCGAAGAAACCAAAAAACCTCTGTTCAATACGTAAGCATGCAAGCTTAAAAATTTGGGGTTTTGATATTCATGAGAGATTAACCTCATTTCAAATGCAACACGTGAAAATATAAAAGCATAAATATTTGCTTCAAAAAATATATATCAATTAATGATAAATACATTTCTGGCAAACAAATGGTGATAAATATTACTTCCATATATACAATTTCTATGGTAAAGACTTTTATCTTCATAGTGGTAACATTTCCCTGTTTTTATCTTCCCCGTGATATATTTTTTTTATTATAATTAAATAAAGACAGTTTAAGATGAATGCTTTACTTTTAGGATGTATAAATAAGGCTGTTAACTGCTAGGTTAGTAGGTAAACATTTTATTTCACGTTGCTATCACCTGCTTAATGTTATGATTTTTAAAAGTTACCAACGTGATCATAATAAGCAGTAACTATGTATTTGACATAAATCTTAACTTTCTTGTTTCTTCCTCTTCTTCTTCAATGGCCAGACAGCCCAGGATGGGCCCTTGCCTTCCTCAGAATCGAATTCCAAGCTCTTCTGTCCCTGGACATCCAATTGGTTATTTTTAAAATTGTTAAGTCTGTTTCCAAACAGTAGAGCCACCTAAGTTTAGGTCTCCTTCTTTTTCGGGTGCAGAATGGTCTGGCCGAGAAGATCTTTTTAGTTACTCGATTTTCATCCATTCTGCACAGGTGTCCTGCCCACTTAATTCTCTGAATCCTTATATATTTTATCTATGTCTTTAAAGGATTTATTGAGTTCAGAGTTAGTTCTTCTTCTCCAGATATTGTTACACTTTATGCCACCAAAAATACTTCTCAAAATTTTTCTTTCAAAGACAGAAATTATAGTTTTAGCTTTTTCTGCCATTGCCAGGTCTCAACAGAGTATGTAAGAATGGGTCTGATTAAGCTTTTGTAAATTAAAATCGTCATTTTTCTGCTAGTGAAGTTAGACGTCAAGTATTTTTTTAGACCAAAAAAGCATCGGTTAGCCTCTGTGACTCTACTACAGATCTCAGGCATTAAATCATTGAGAGTACTAACTTCTGATCCTAAATATTTTAATTTTCTAACAATTTCAAATGTGTAATTCCGAATTTCAAAACAGGGGCTGCTGTTATTACCACATGGCATGAATTTAGTTTTATTTTGGTTGATTGCTAGATGCATTTTGCTGGCTGCAGCCTCTAGAGATGTAAAAGCCTTTCTAAGTGACTCGGGAGTGCATGAGACTATGTCAATATCATCAGCAAATGCAAAAATCTGAACAGACTTGTTATAGATAGTTCCACAAGTATTAATGTTGAAGTTTTTTATGATTTTTTGGAGGGCAAGGTTAAAAAGCAAGCAAGCCAGTGCATCACCCTGCCTGAGCCGATTTGAAACAACAATAAGCTCAGAGAGATTATTCTGGATTTTAACCCTAAGTTTTGTCTCAGTAAGAGTAATAGTGACCAAATTTATATGTTTTTCAGGTATTGCAAATTCTCTCATAGCTTCAATTAAATATTTTCTGTTTACTGAATCATAGGCAGTCTTAAAATCAACAAAAAGGTGGTGCGTTGCAGTGTGTTGAATATCTGAAAATTATTAGTTTTTAATACTTTTTTAAACTTTGACTTAACTGAACACATGGTGCCAGACAAAACTAACTAAAAAAATAATATAATCCAAAACATATCTAATTCATAATAATCAAAAGATCAATCAAATAAATCATCGTATATCATATCGAACAATCAATCGTATATCATATCTTATCAATCGTATAGTGCTATTAGTTTAGTACGAGTACAATAGGGCGCATTGTGAAGCCCACTAGGGAAAAATCAATAACCTCAAATTCAATTAAACTCCATGTTTCTTAAAAGCCTCCTGGCTCAAACAAATAGAGGGGACATGACAGACCACAGTAAATTATACACAAGATAAATACACAAATGCAATTAAATTTTAAACACACATTTATTAAATTCTAGAATATTATTATATTACTAAATAATGGATAACTGATCAGTATCCTATTAGCTATTTTACTATGAAAAGTAGCACATAATGTCACACGCAATTACAGCTTACATAAATTAATATACCTTAAGATGGAAAATAACACATATCTCATTCCAAAATTAACATACTCATATTAATTTGTAAGTTTACTATTTTTGACATTCAATAGCTCACTAATTAAGCTGGTAAAACAAATCTTTAAACCTTCATTTACAGACTTTAAATTAATTGGTTATTATTCAAAATATTCTAATAATTTAGTAGTTTACTTATATAAAATAAATAATTTTCATTTAAGTAATTTGAAAAGATAGGTAGACAAAAAAAAAAAAAAACAAATCACTCACAGAGTGAAGTCCATACCACACCCATTACTCAGGAATACCTTCGTATACTGATTAATAAGGCAATTTGACAGCTCCACAGATCGTCCAGTGTCCAAAGTTTACTCGAGCACCACATTATTCCTTCTGTCCCTTATTCACAAAATCCTTGTTAATGGAGACAGACAGTTCTTGCGAATTTTAAAGATGACTTGGTTGAAACACCACTGAAGCTGTCCTTACAATTAACAAATTCCAGAGCATGGAATGATGAAAAAAATCGACACAGCTGACACAGGCAGAATAAACAGCAACGCACAAGTCAAAGTCGGGAAAAACAGGAATACTGCATCAGGATCACCATGAGAATCTGCATTACAAGTCTTGGAACAAGAGAATCAAAATTCTTTGCTGAGCTCTACGCCTTATGCCAACGCAAATTCTTGCCAGCTAAAAGCCAAGAGAAAATCATATCCGCTGCTCGCTGGTTCACACCACCGCTGCAAGGCAAGGCTGCAACAGGGAAAACGTCACAATCTTTTTTTTCAGCTTAACTTCACATCAAAGAACTCAAATCAGACTCCAAATCCGACGCAATAGCCGGCGCTCGCGAGAGCAAGACCCGCAAGGGGTCAAGCCCCCACTCTTTCTCTTCTTCCTGTTAGCTTGAAAATCAGAAGCAGAATATGAACTCTAGCCTGGTGCAAGCACCCAGGAAATCTGTTTTCTCCGCCTCTGTGAGTTCATAGGCTTTCAAAAATCATAAAATTAAAATCACACCAATGCCAGAATTTTACTTTATCTAGACCGAGAAAATGACACACCCATGATGATTCAAACACCAGAAATCTGACAATGCAGTCCAAGAAACATCTGTACACACAACGTGAGAAAAAAAAATGGACCCCCCAAACTAACAAGCAGAACTAAGCTTTACGAGAATTCAATTTCCTAAACTTTGTACAACCCCCATTGTCTTGAAGTAAGCAAAACTGCAACTATAACAAAGCGAAGGCAAGACGATTTTCATTTCACACGGAATTAGTAAAACGCGACAAAACAGCACCTTACTGCTTCCACTGTTAGTAAAAAGGCCATAAACCAGATGGCTCTTGCAACCGTTTCCTGTCGTTGTTACACTACACTTTCAAGAACTACCAGTTAAATAAGGCTTTAACAGTTTAAGAATACTTTTTTCCAGATTAAAATATACATGAATACAAATAAAAATATTAGAATAAGAATAACTTAAAACACATATTAATAATTAAAATTTGCGACATAACAAATGCCATATTTATTAGCTTTTTCCCAAAATTTGCCTAATGTTAAACATTTGCTCTGCTGTAGATCTTCCTTTGTGGAAACCACATTGGTAATCACTTACAATATTTTCTGTATAAGCTACTAGTCTACTGAAAAGTATATTGGTAAATAGTTTGTGGAAAACACAAAGGAGACCGATTTCCCTGTAGTTGGTACATTCCAAAATGTCTCCTTTTTTGTGTATAGAGGATACTGTAGGACAAATGATGCTCAGTTTCCAATCTTTGGGTAAAACTTCTTGGTTCCAAACTGATTCGATGAGGTGGTGTATTTTCTCAATGTTTTGACCAGCAGCACTTTTAATAAGTTCTGAAGTAATCAAGTCAGGGCCTGGGGCCTTGTTATTTTTTAGCTTTTTAAGCATTTTGAGCTTTTTGAGTTTTAGTGCTAACTTTTTTAGTACTAAATTTTGCTATGATTAAAATGTCAGCGATTTTGCACACTGTTTAAGCTTACCAGATTTAATGCTTCTTAATCATAGCAAATAAGAATAGATTCATATTTTAGATTTAATGCCCTTCTAGAAAATAGGTAAAACTGCTTTTATCATTTACTTCCTTTTTATACTTATGAATAATAAGAATTTATTTTGGTCTTTTTTTTTTTTTTTTTTTGTTTTGTTTTGTTTTGTTTTGTGTGTGTGTGTGTGTGTGTGTGTGTGTGTGTGTGTGTGTGTGCATAAAACCCTTAAGAACTGTTAACTCTTTCAAAATGTTTCTATTATGTAGGCAATTTTGTCTGATTTATCAGGAGATAAATAAGAGACAACTGCATGAATAATAGTTTTTGTGATTTTCATTCATTCATTGATTGATTTCATTCAATAATTGCTTTCAATGATTTTCATTCATTATAAATTAAACTTATCTTTAGACCCTCTTTTAAGATGACATCTGCCAAAAAGTATTTAAATATCATTAAAGCTCGCTTAACTTCTAAATTGAATCAAAACATCAGTTACCTTGTATAAAATTTCGCCCAGTTTTATTTGCTGAAATTCCTATACTCTTCAAGAGATAAAGGGAATTCAGACAAGTTAAAAAAAAAAAGTTTATCTTTAAAAAAGGAATGCTATTTTGTCTGTAATAAGGCGTATGTCAACTTACTATTAAATGTATGAGAATTAGGATTGGATTACGGAAAAGCACGTGAACGCTATCTGCATAAGGGGATGGATGCTTTAGGGTAAACCTTTTTAAGAGAAAATTGCTCACATTTACGTTCCTAATGGGAAACTCCATATGTAATCAACCCGTTTTCCAGGTTTGATTGGATTAATTTTGTTCGCTTACTGAATTACATCAAAGCACAAAATTATCTGTATAAGGGAATTGATGCCTTTGTGAAGGACTTTCTAAGAGAAGCTGGCTTGTTACACAAAACCATGAATGTAACCCTTTAGCCAGGATTCAAACCCGAGCGAGCTACAAGTGTTCAGCCACCTTTAACGCTCTATTGAAGGGCCCGTAAAAACTGATAAAGAAAAAGTATTGAAATAACAGGTTTAATTTACTAACCCATATTTCTCAATCGACAGTACATAAATTAGGAATATGAGGGGATTATTTGTGAATAAATAAACTGTATTGCACTCTTCTCCACTATTTCATATTACGATGGAATTATTGCAAAGTTATTTCACATGAATTAATTTTGCTCCGTTCATGATTTTTTATTTTTTCAAAGAGAAAATTTCACACTTTAAATAAAAAAATACATGAGAAGATACTTTATGCAAAATTTGACATGCACAGTTTTCTTAATTTTACTTTTAAAACATTCCAGGGTAATCATTTTCATTACTGGAAGAAATATGAACAACAGATTTACTACATTGTAAGTGTCAACACCCAGTATGCCCTTATTCTTTTGAAAACGTTAAAAATTACTCTTTCTAAAATAAATTAGAAAATATATTATGTTTATGTACAAATAAAATATTCGTTGAAAATGAAATAGACCTTTGGATATAACAATGGTTTTAGACAAAATTTCTGCCCATGAAAGGAAATTGACATATAATTCTTCATAAACATTTAAAACTGTTCTGAAAAATATTTTTGATGATTGCATGTATAGGTCACAGATATTTTTTCCTTGGCTAACATAAAGAAAAGCCAATTTTACAAAGAAAAATTCTTGTTAAAGATATACATCCTTCGCCTGATAGTTCAATGTAATATTTGTTAAAGTTAAATGATGAAACGCAACCAATATATCTCCGATTTTCTTTTTTATATTATAACAAAATTATCGAAAAAAGCAGATTTAAAGCTCTGTTATTGTTATATAAAGCTTTATTATTGCTGTAGGTTCATTTCAAAATCTAACTGTATTGAATCTCATTCTAATCATCTAATAGTAATAAACATTATTAATGAATTTATTATTATTATTATTTCATTAAATTAGTCATTACCATTATTTTGTTAATGAAAATATGTTATTAAAAATCGCATTCCAACCTGCAGACTTACAAAGCTAGTTCGTATTAATTATATTTTGTAAAATTTTGTTCTCGTTCTCTAATTTCTAATACAAAAATATGCGAATATAAATAAAGTGTGAAAACAAAGTTATAAAATTCACATATTATTGCCATGATTGATCAGAAATAGTAAATGAAATATAAACATTGTATACATTTTGTTCTAAATAAATAGTGCACTGGATACATATCCAGTGCACTATTTATTT
Organism: Stegodyphus dumicola; assembly: GCF_044657685.1. NCBI lineage: Eukaryota > Metazoa > Arthropoda > Arachnida > Araneae > Eresidae > Stegodyphus > Stegodyphus dumicola. The sequence goes on from NC_140776.1 coordinate 48,426,432, forward strand.
AGAACTTCATTTAAATGAAAGCAAAATAATCATAAAAAAAAATTGCAAATCTAGCAACCCATCTACTATGGCACAGCATCCAACAAACATGTAAATTTTGCATCCTTGGAAGAGACTAACAACTTTTCTCATTAGGAAAATGTCAAAGAGGGGGCAAAAGTGTTTTGGATCACGCCAGTTTGAAGGCTATATTATGAGAGTTTTGCCCAGGTTTTAGAAGGTTAAATTCAAATTGCATTCCTTGCAGAAATGGCGTAAGAGAATTATTTAAATTCAATTTAACTACATTCTTTTGAAACAATTTCATTTGTACTTAGCAGCTTTTAGCACTAATTAGCTAGTTAATTTTTTTCAAAATGAAACTTTTAAGTTCTAATAGTTTGGTTTTCTTTAGTTTATGAATTATAATTTTTGCACTTTATTTAAATTTTACTTACAGTTTCTGTTTAAATACAATACAGTACAAAGTCTGTAATCCGGACTTGTTGGGACTTCGGCGATTCCGGATTATAGATCATCAATTTAAATCTGGTAAGATGGCATGCAGAAATTATACAATTAAAAATATGAAACAGTAATTTACAAAATAAAGAGCAATTACCATATTTGACAGCATATAAGACGCACTTTTTTTTCCTAAATTTGGTGTCAAAAAAGTTACCTGTGTCTTATACGTGAAGGACACAGGTTAACTTTCAATACTGAATGCTATTTTTAGTCCGGATAAAGGTCTAGACCAGGGGTCGCCAAAGTGGTCTATATAGACCCCTAGGGGTCTATTTAACAACAGTAGGGGTCTATCTGACCCAAGGGGTCGAATGGGGGTCTATTGGGACTCAAAGGAAAAACAGTTCTTAATACGCAAATCACACATATCTAACTGTGTACGTAAAAATTTAAAATATTTTTATAATTGACTTAATATTATATTCTTTATAGAAAATAAAATAATAAATCATAAAACAATCTGCCCCTTTTTTCCTTATGGGTTTTCGTATGTATACCGTGACGTCACAACTTGACCTTGTGACCAGTTTGTAATTTGCACGACTCATAGTATGTAGCCAGAAGAGCGATTGAGGCTTATCCGTGTCTCTTGCTGGCAAACCCATCAACCAATTAGGAGCCTTTGGCGCAGACTTGGCGAGCGACGACACTGCCATTGGCTTTGTATGTATTATGCGCGAAGGGAATCTTCAGTACTCCGTTTTCTTTCTTCTTATGTGTGTGGTTTTAGTTCTTTTAGTTTTTTTCTTTTTTATATGGCAGTTACACATCGTGTCGTTCGTTCGCCCTTTGTCTCCATCGCAAACCATACGAGCCTTGCATATGAGTCAGATGCATATGTGCGCTTGTCCAATTCTACACTGGATGCTACAAACGCAAATATCATATGCATTTTCAGCTATCTTTGTGAACTGTGAACAGTATTAAATGCTTGTAGTGTCATTATTACTACTATTATATCTACCATCAGATAAATAGTTATTGTTTCTATAAAACTATTCATTTAGTTTTGATATCAATTTTAATTATTGTTACTTGTGGAAAGGTAAGCTTTAATAATGTGGATTAGTATAATATACCAACTTAATTTTAACTTATTTACAGAACACTAATTTAAAAATGACAGCTTTAATATCTAAAAAGAAATGTCGGTATTATTCATTGGATTACTTAAAATTTGGATTTATTTGTTCACCGACAAATGAAACTATTCCTATGTGTCTTATATGCGAAAAAACTTTTGGAAATGAATACATGAAACCGTCAAAAATGAAAGATCATCTTGAAAGGCTTCATTCAGATAAAAAAAAATGAAGAATTAGAATTTTTCAAAAAACTCAAAGAAAAATTCACATGTTGACCAACTCTAAAAAGTTTTATGAAACAGTCTACTGAAACTGAAAATGAAGGAGGATTAATTGCTTCGTACAAGATTTCGCTTAATATAGCAAAGAGGGGAAAACCCCATACAATCGCAGAAGAAATTGTTGTACCTGCAATTAAAGATGTCATTGAGAATGTGATGAAAAAAGACTCTACTAATGTTTTAAAGTCTTTGCCATTAAGTGCAAATTCTGTAAAACGGCGTATTGACAAAATGGCCGAAGAAATAGAAAACACAGTAGTTTCGGAGCTAAAAAATTGTAAGTTCTCTGTACAAGTTGATGAATCTCTTTTTGGCGTTTCTGCTATTCTTATGGCGTATGTTAGATATTTCAGTAAAATTAAAGGAGAAGTCATTGATGAATTTTTATTTGCTAAATATCTTGAAACCGATGGAAAGGGAGTGACAATTTTTAGATGTTTACAAGAATATTTAAATAAATATGACATTCCGCTTGAAAATATAATAGCAGTAGCCACAGATGGCACACCTTCTATAGTAGGGCGTTACCAAGGTTTTGCTACATGCCTCAAAGAAAAAGTGCTTGGTATTCGTACTATTCATTGTGTGTTGCATAGACACAAATTAGTAGCAAAATATATGAGTTTAGAGTTACATGAAGCTTTACAGTTTTGTATTAAATCTATTAATCAAATTAAAGCTCAACCTCTTAAATCAAGATTATTTGCCAAACTTTGTGAGGAAAACAATGAGTTATTTAACCAATTACTTCTGCACACCGAGGTTAGATGGTTGTCTAGAGGTGTATGCTTGCAACGGTTCGTCAATTTATTTGACTCCACAACAGAATTTCTGAACGAAATAAATCCTGTTCTAAGCAATGAACTCCAAAACAATAAGAACCATATTTTTTATTTAGCAGACTTATTTGGAAAATTTAATGATGTTCAAACAAAACTGCAAGGAAAAGATGCAACGATTATCCAAGCTCGGACAATACTGTTAGGCTTCCAAGCAAAATTAAATTTATTTAGATCTTCATTGCTACGTAAGGATTATAAGTATTTTTCAAATCTGCAACAATTAAAAATAAAAGAAGAAGACTTGAAAATATATACAAATCATCTTCAAAAATTAAGCGACGGTTCTAAACTGTGCTTTGTTGATTTGGAAAACATCGACATCCCTGATTGGATTATTGCGCCATTTTCGGCGCAAATTGATAACGTCGACATCAACATACAAGATGAGCTTGCTGAACTATTGTCCGATCTTGAAGCAAAAACGCTTATTAAAAATTTGACAATACATAAATTGTGGACTAATATAAATATAAAGCAAAAATATGTGAAACTTTACAAAATGGCTCAGCCATTTATGCTGGCGTTTCCAAGTTCGTATATGGTTGAAGCCAGTTTCAGTCACGTTAATTCAATTTTAAATAAAAACAGAAATAAATTAAATGTGGAGCTTCGAGGGGATTTACGGTTAAAATTGACTAATTTCGAACCCAATATAGCGAACCTTGCCAAGAAACACCAGGCGCACTCATCTCATTAAGAAGTAAAAAATCTGTAGCTACTTTACTTACTGTTTTTGATTTACTAAATATTTAGACTAATATATAGTTTTATTTTAATTACCTGAAAATTACCTTTGTGGGGGTCTATGGAGATTTCGAAAAATTATATAGGGGGCGATGATAAAAAAAGTTTGGCGACCCCTGGTCTAGACACACATAACGTTTTCTACATCTGCCATAATTATTTTGCGCATGCGGGAAATATCTGCCACCAAAAAGCGCCAAAGCTCGAAGCTGATGTCGAAGTTCGAACAGGTTCGACGGTCACATTACATCTATCGAGCTTTTCCTTCTTTACATACACTTTCTTTGACTCAGCCAACACACGTGTCAGTATCAGTGCTTAAAACTATTTGTTTAAAAAAAATACCCGGGAAAATATGACTACAGGAAACAAGAGATTAAGCTATACAATTCAGTATAAACTAGGAGTGTTAAACTACGCCAAAATGCATGGAAACAGAGCAGCAGCAAGGCATTTTGGTCCACCACCTACCGAAAAAATTATACGTACTTGGCGACTGCAGGAAGATCAACTGAAGACTGCTAAAAAACAAAAACATAACCTTCAATGCCCAACTCCATCTTGGCCTGAACTTGAAAATGCCGTAAAAATGTGGGTGATAGATAAGAGGAAACCTGGGATAAGAGTTTCAACCAAAATGATAATCAATGAAGCCAAAGGATTTGCAGAAAAACATGGGAATCAGAACTTTTCAGGGTCTGAGGGTTGGTGCTACAGGTTCATGAAAGGGCAAGGCTTATCAATGCGCACAAAAACAACTATTGCACAGAAAATGCCAGCAGATTATGAAGAAAAAATACTAGCATTTCATAGGTTTGTTATAAATGCACGCAAGAAAACTTCTTTTGAGCTCGGTCAAATAGGAAATATGGATGAAATTCCACTCACACTTGATGTACCATCCAACAAGACTGTGAGTATTAAAGGGTCTAAATCAATAACCATAAAAACCACAGGTCATGAAAAAACCTGGTATACTGTAGTTCTAACATGTGCTGCTGATGGCACAAAACTACCACCATTTTTCATATTCCAAAGAAAAACTTCCAACGGTGTAATTGTTCATGTTCATCCGAAAGGTTCGATGGACGAAGCTGGAATGAAACTGTGGTTACAGAACGTATGGGCAAAGAGACCTGATGGACTCTTAAGAAAACCCTCTCTTTTGGTTTTGGATCAGTTTAGTGCCCATAAAACTGAAACCATAAAAAATAAAGCAAGAGAATTAAAACCCCAGATAGCTGTCATTCCTGGTAGCCAATTGCAGCCTTTAGATGTATCGGTGAATAAGCCATTTAAGGAAAAGGTGCAAGAACGATGGAACAAGTGGATAGGAGAGCCACATCACACCCTCAAGTAAAATGAAGCGGCCCTCTATTTCAGAAGTGTGCGAGTGGGTAAAAAGATCTTGGGAGGACGTAAAGACTGAAGTAATTGTTAAGTCCTTTAAGAAGTGCAGAATCAGTAATGCTCTTGACGGAACAGAAGACGACGCATTATTCGAAGGCGATACTAGCGATGACGGAAACAGTAATGATGACGATATTCTCGTTTTCGATGATGATAATAGTGAAAAGGATTTTTATGGTTTTGAAAGTGATTAAAGTCTAATTTCATGATAGGCAACGTTTTCCTTGAATCCGTATTTTTTGTTGTTTCTGCTTTATTTTGTATTATGTTTGATTGCTCGCCGTTCATTCATTTATTCATTATTGAAATTTACATATCATGTTCAAAATAGCTTGCTGTTTGTTAATTTTCCTTAAAAAAATATGTTTGGTAATTGCATTCAATGATTTTTTTTTTTTTTTTTTTTTTTTTTTTTTTTGCTTTTACGAAATGTGAGAACTAAAAGAAACCCCATTTTAAGTTATTGTGGTGTCGTGCTATCGCGCGGACTATTGAAACATTTTTTCCTTGTGTGTGGCCTTCTAAATAAGGGTGCGTCTTATATGCCATCAAATATGGTATGATCTAAAGAGTATCAAATTTTACAAAAAAAAAAAAAAAAAAGCTTAATATTTATTTGTTTACTTTATTAAACATTTCTTTCAATGTAAGTTTTTTAAGTTGCTTCGTTTTTTGTGCTAATACTTTCTCTTTAATTCTCTCTTCTATAAACAGACATAATTTCTTGTTCAGTTACAAAGTTCCAATGTTCAAATCCTGTAATTGCTATGTCGAGAATACCGACTAACTTGTCAATTGAAATTTTTTCGTTTTCAATAACCTCTCTGTCACTTTCTTTAGTATCGGAAGCACGCATGTGTAAACTCTTTACTGGCTTTACGCGCACATTAAACGCACATGCGTAAATGCTTTACGTGCATGCGTAAGTTTGCGGCTTTGAGGTCCAGATTATAGATCATTCCGGATAATGAACATCCAGATTATGGACTTTGTACTATAGTTCATTTCAGCTTTAAATTTTAGTGAATTAAATTAGCAATACCATTGAAATTCCCAATTTTTTATGCTCTAAGAATTTAAATAATATTGTAGATTAGTTCGCAGCAATAATTAACCATTTATTTGTAATTCAATTTAATTTAAAATTTAATTAACAGTAATTATTTGCTTTTTACGAATAGAAAATGTTTGTTAAATTCAAATTTCATTTCTTGCAGCAATGGCACAAGAGAATTATTTAAATTTAATTTAACTTTACTATATCCTTTTGAAACAAATGCCAGATAATGTTATATTCTGATAAAAAGGCCTTGCATACTTAGTGGTAAGCATGTTCAATCAGATTCTGTAATATATGCACAGATTTTACAAAGTGTAATGTCGCTTATGACTTTGGTAGCTTAAATGCTAGGGCAAATCTCTCTTTTTTTTTTTTTTTTTTTTAAGTGATTGTAAAAATTTTAAGACCAGATCAATGTTTGTGATGTTTTATGATGATTAGAAAATGTACTGATACTGAGTGCTTAATGCCAGACAGAAATCAAATTCTTTGCATTTGAACTTCTCCTCAGAGAAATTTTACAACAAATAATGTTTTTAATATTTTATTTTTGAATATTAAATTATTAATTTGAAATTAAAAATTAAAAAACAAATTTTTACAATGTTATTTTGTTTTTCAAAATGTGAATTTCTATAAATGCAACTGTAATTATAACTTTTTATCTGCTTATCTTTTTTATTAATATTATTTAAAGAATCAGATGCCGGTTACTGAATGGATATTTCACACATTAGATTAAACCAAATTTTTTAAATCTTTTTGTTCTCTGACAATTGTAGAAATGATTGTTTTAAGGATACAATTTTCTCCAGAGGACAGAATGTACAACTATCATCAATGTTAAAAAGATGGCTTTCTAAATAATTTTATTAATCATTACAAACATACACATCATCAATGTTAATTGTGAAACAACATATTCTCAGTTATATTTCTCATTGTGATGAATAGTGCATTCTTTGATTTTTTATAATCATAGACTAGAGATTAAAAGCTTTTGACTTGGGGAACGTGAAAAAGTAAATATGTCCTTCCTGTGACTACAATCACAGATCTTCCAGTTACTAGCTGGATGTGCAAACCATTATATTTCAAGGACATGCATCAGAAAAAGTTAGTCAGATTTGAAATTATTAATATGGAAATTCAATTACCAATTAAAATTTTTGATTAGTTATTGCAACATATTGATAGCTTACCTGAGAGGCACACTTCAAGTAATTTGTCAAACTTTGTGTGTGCATGAAAAGAGTAATTTGAGTGCAAAGGGCTAATATATATTTACATTGGAAAAATATCTTTCTCTCTCTTTATATATTTATATTTAAAAATTTCTTGTTTTCTGTGTCATTTTATAACCAATGAAGAAATACTAATTTTATTATACACATTTCAAAAATTTATGCTGTTAAAGTAACACAAACTTTTGAAAATTTCAGGACAATGAAATGATGTTATTTCAGTTTCAAGAGTTCACCACTAGCTGAGCACTTAAAGACTGCTAAATACTGGTAGTTTGTCCTAGATCCAAACTCAAGCGAATAGGCTGGCTTCGTGGTTGGGTTTCATAGTTTTCCCAAGAGACTATGAATCAGTCTCCCTTAGAAAGTCCACCATAAAAAGGCATCCCTTTCCTTACGTAGATAGCTCTTGTGTCCTTTGCCATATTCAACTAATACCAATATTTCAAGAACATTCACAACATTACATTTCACATAATAACAACATTTCAATTTTAATTTATGTCAGAAAACTGACTTTTGCTTATTTATGTTACCAGTCAGTCAGCTGATAACATATGGAATTTTAAAAAAGTTTATGTACAGATAGTTGGTGTGTAAAACAAACCGGCATTTTTTCAAGTATTTTATAATAAAAGAAGATCATCTCACAGATAAGAAAACCTAATGTATATAAATTTAATGTGCTAAATGTTTTCTATAAGAAAATTTACTAAATAACCAGTCCCTGTGACAGTATTAATTGAATATGTTTTTAATGTAATCATGGAATAGGAATATTTCTCTTTGGAAAGCACAAAAATATATCATTGAATCTGCAGCTGTTTATATGTGACATTTTAAAAGAAAAATGAATTTAAAAGTAGCAGACAATATTTCTCAAGATAAATATAAATTGTTGCCAGAAATTTTTATTTCAAAACATTTGCTTTATTAAAAATTATTTACTTAAATCGTTCTAAAAATGAATAAACACCTTCTGTATAATTCAAACATTTATATATACATATTTTTAATTCTATGATCAAATTACCTTTTTAATTTTGTTTTCAGCTAATTTAAATTGTAAAATAAAATAAATTAAGGGTATTTAAATAATAATAATAGAAAAAGTATAAAAATATTTCACAAAAAAATTTTATCACCTCTGACTTTTCTTTTAGCATGAGCTAGAACTGTAGCTTGTTGAACAGACAAAGGTTTCTCTTCAAAACTTGATACATTACAATCTGACTGACTTTTATCAATAATAAGTGGCTTGTATTTAGGAATAGACTCATTGAGATAAGACATTTGGATAGCTTGCTTTTCTTTATCATTAGATGCTTTGAATTTCTCAACGAGGTTTGTAAGGCCATCACTAACTTTTTCCGTAACAGACTCTAGAAAATGTGCAAACTAAATTTCATTTATGGTATCAAATCAATGTTTAAGGGCATTTTCCAGATTATACTGTTGAACATTAAAATTACAATACTTTTCTAGAATTTCTAAAATTAAAATGAAAAAGATGATATTGAATGAAATTTACAAAAGTAAAAAATACAATACATCTGAAATTAATTTCAGTATAGATTTTAATTTTTACTTATATTTTATTACAAGTATGAATCAGAAATTCAAGTTGCCCTGCATAATTGAAATACATAATTTGCTTTATTTATTTTGAGGAAGTATGGTTAAATGTTAGAAATATTTTTAAACATGATTTCATTTAAATTCAATTAATAATGGATTATAGTTTTGGTAATTCAACAAAACAAAAATGTCATTATGTCTTTTAAGCATAAACTTCCTTTTACACAAAGAAATGTTAACATTCTTAAGAAGGTATCAGACATATCATAAATTCCCTTAATTGTTAATAAAATGCATTTATTAACTTCTCTGAAGATGATTAAAAAATCATTAATAAAAAAACTCTAGTAATGAATTAATAGCAATGTTGTTTAGCAAAATACAGTGGTACTTTGGTATATGTCATCTTTCCATTGCAGATCTTTAAACGCATACGAAATTGTGCGTTTACCAAATAACTTTTCCATTATAGAATAAAGAGAAAAGAATCAATCTAATAAAAAAATCCTATTGTTATTATTATAGCACTATTTAATAAAATTCAAAGCATGAAATACATACTGTACATAAATGAAGCACTGCACATGATATTGTACACTGTGAAAAAAAAGGGGGGACACTTCTATACCTCCCGTTCCACTGGGCCCATTGAAAAAATTCAAATTGCGTTTTTTCATGTTCCAAAAGCTCGATTTAGGACACAATATTAGATTTATATATAGCATTGTTATAACATAAGTATTTTGACACAAAATCGGAATTTTTCTGAAATAACATGCCAATTTCTTTCCATATTTCGATTCTACAACTCATATTATGCCTAAACATTAAATTTTGTTAAATTTGGTGCAAAATTTACGGAGAAATTCAAAAATTTATCTCGACAAATATTTTTCAGTTTTCGCCAAGAATAATTCACTTGGCGAACTTCTTAATATATGGCAAACTATTTTCCTTTCCCTTCCATTGCGCAGGAGCAGGGGTGAAAGTCACCTCGTTCCTACTTTCAAATAATTTTAACAAAGTGCCTAAAACCGCATTTGATGTTATTATCGCTTTCAACAAATATGCCAAATTAAAAAACGCACTAAAATATTAATCTTCTAATATCTTCAGAAATTTTGAATAAAAAACTGTAATTTTTTTGCAGGTACGCTTAGTAATACGTGTACTTTAAGATGATGGTAAAAATGTTATAGATTATAATTCAAATTTTTTTAAAAAAATCTATAAATATTTACTTAAAAATACAATTTTTAAAAATAAATCATAAAAAATGGACGAATTTTATGTGGAATGAACCTAAATTTCGAAATGTGAAATGAAGAATCAAATAAGTTTAATAACAAAAGAGAGATTAATAAATACAGTCAAAAGTCTTTCAGCCGGACTCATCGGGACTTCGGCGATTCCGGATTATCGGCTTTTCCAGATTATAGATCATCAGTTTAAATCTGGTAAGATGGCATGCAGAAATTATAAAATTAAAAATATGAAACTGTAATTTATGAAATACAGAGCAATTATGATCTAATGGCTATCAAAATTTACACAAAAAAAAAAAAAAAAGCTTAATATTTATTTGTCTACTTTATTAAACATTTCTTTCAAAGCGTGCATGCGTAAAGCATACATTATGCATAGTCGAAATTATAAAATTGCAACCAGAAAACTATTTGATGTGTACTCATAATATTTATAATGACGAGGAATTTGATTTAAATCATATCAAAAAAGGAATACATCGAGATGAAATACTACATTTAGTAAGGAATTATAAGCTGAATAAAATAAAAACATCTGCCCTGAAGATAAGGATAGTGCTGACAGATCAACTTCCAGTTCATTGTGCACCACGACGTTTAATATTTAATATTTCCTTCTTGCCAATTTTAACAAAATCTTGCTTAAAATTTCTACCATACATTTTTTTAATAATAATGGTAACAATATAATAATGACATAATATGAAATCAAATAAAATAACATGCATATATCATATGCCAATTAAAACTGAAACAATAATTTTAATATAATGCCCATGTAACATTTAGTTAGTCAGAACATAATTATCAGACACATACTTCAGAGGTGTTTACTTTGTGGTTACAATATTATACATATTATGCAGCTCTGGGAGTATTACAGAGCCTAAAAAACTAATGCAACTTGAAAAATTTATTAATTTTAAATACCATAATGCAGATTAAGAAGAAAAAAGAAAGAAATAAAAGTAGAAATATACTAAACAAAATCATTCCATAAAACTTCTGAGTGGCATGACTGCCACCTAGCCATGCGATCTTATGTCACTTGATGAATATTATCTTATTATCTAAGATATTTTTCTTATTTTCATTAATGACCAGAATATTAGCTTAATGAATGAAAGGTTATAAAAACATAGACTGAAGTTATTAATTATGCAAATTTAGCAAACAAATACTGTTTAAATGCAGTTCTTCATAAGCGAATAAAATAAAAAAATAAAAAAAAAAAACTTTAACACAAAGAGGGTTAATCAAGATAATAAATGAATCAAATCAGATAACAGATTCTTATAATGTGAAATTGCTAATAATTTGATTAGCCTAATTCACACATTTCTGAAATAATACTGCTGTTGCTACATTTTAAAGGAAAGATTAGCTAGCATATTTAAGTTTTCAAATTCAAAGTTACGTTTTCTGTGTGGGATTTTTAAACGTTCAGGTAGTATGAAAATTTATTATAGATATTTAGCCTGAGAACAAGTATACACAAAAGAAGAAATCATAAGTTTTATTTTGAAATATTTATTATTACTGCAGACATTCTTACATAGGTCACTTATGCTTAGACCCAGTTCTAAGCATAAGTGACCTATGCAAACACATAGCCTGCCACCTAAATTCTGCTCACAAGTCACAGAAGTAAAATATTAAAATACTTTACTGTGTCATTAAGCCTGTTTACAAAAACATGTCTGAATGTTTAAGTGAATATGAATATATGAATGCTGAAATGCAGGTGTGATATATGAATGCTGAAACTACTTTTTAAAGATAGGACTGTTTCTTGTAGTTTATAATTTTACTGCAATAATTTTAATTTTGACTAGGCTTGTTACTTCCTTTGTAATGGATATTTCTTATAATTTTTCTAGGCAATCCTCTGTTTTTGCATCTAAAAATGACACCTCTGCTTTTAGTTTTAATTTTCATACATGCTTCTACAGATAATTTTTCTTTCTGTATTGCAACCTGTAACAGAAATAACAACTGAAATTACAATAAGCAGTGATTAGTCAGACTTTAAAGCTGAAGAGAAAACCATAAAATTTTTCTTCACACAGGATCTCATTTTTAAAATGACAAAAAATATCTAAAGAAATTTTTATGCGCACTCTTTAGAACACATTTACCCTAAATTATAATGTGCCCTTTGAATTTTCTCTCTTTGTGTGAGGGGGAGCTGATGGGGTGATTTCTACATCAAAAATAGCAGAACAGAAAAGCTTTTCTCAACTGAAGTTAAGAAAACCTTATCTGAGTGAATGTTTAATTTAAGAAAAGTTGAATTCCCTTGCATTTCTGTAGCTAAAAAATAATGTTAAAAAATTACAGTATAATGACTACAGCTTTGTTTTAAGAAAAGCATATGTATAATTCATTTATAACAGACTTCAAACGCTAAGAGTTTGCCTTAAATAAATAAAGCGTATTTCTGTTTGAAATATTAATATGTTTAATTTATACAGAGCATCATCAGCATTGATAGCCTAAGATACCAAAAATGCTGTAGCCGAACCTCTACATATACTACACTCATGTCCATAAATTAAGGATAATGGAAAATCAGTCAAAGGAAAAGTTAGAAGCAAAAGAAATTTGACTTATTTGTAAAGCTATTTATTAAACAAAAGGTAAAGAGCCAAAAAAGATGCCATGTGTTTGATATTATTTAAAAAATTAGCGGTTTTTTTCTCCCTGGAGCAAATTAAAAAAAAAAAAAAAAAACCTATTTACAAAAAACCAATATTACATGGTTGGTATGATTGTTAATACATTGTATGGCTCCCAGACAATGCAATAGAGTCCGTACAACGTCTAGGCATGCTGAGTATCAAATTATCGATCTGATCTTGGGGGATATTACACCACTCAAAAAGCAATGCTCTCCGAAGTTCCCGCAGACATGTAGGAGGAGGTTGATGGGCTGCAATTTGTCGGCCAAGCATGTCCCACACGTGCTCTACTGGATTCAAGTCCGGTGAGAATGCTGGCCAGTCCATACGGGTGATATCTTCCAATTGAAGGCATTCGCTTACGATGTTTGGACGGTGAGGACGGGCGTTGTCATCCATAAACACAAATTGTGTACCCATTGTGCCCCGAAACAAACGTACATGTTGTTCCAGAATGATGTCCCGATAGATTTGGCTTGTCATGGTTCCAATTTGAACATGCAGGTCAGTTCTGGAACCCAGAATAATTCCACCCCAAATGAGCACTCCTGCACCACCATAACGGTGTCGTTCAATGATGTTTTCTTGGTGGTAACGGGTACCTGGAGCTCTCCATATGAAAAGTCCAGCAAGAATCAGACTGCAAGCTAAACCTGGACTCATCAGAAAACATCATACAAGCCCACTGTTACGGTGTCCACAATGCATGCTCTCTACTCCAGGCTAACCGCAGGCGACAGTGAGTTGCAGTAAGTGGAACACATCTGACAGGTCTACAAGCATATAAACCAATCTGCCTTAAGCACGGTCTGCCTTGAAATTGTCATACCAGTGGCTGACGAGTGAGGCTGTGCTTCGCCTGTTTCTTTTGGCAGTAACTGCCAAATACCGGTCCTCATTCAGCATTGTAACTCTGGGGCGACCTGTGCTGTAACGTCTGCTCACATTACCATCATCTTGGAATCGTTGCCAAAGCCTGGAGATGACACTCTGGGCAATTCCAAGTTCGTCTGATACTTCCAGTTGGGTACGCACACATTTTCCAGACGGCCGATAATTCTACCACGTAAAAAATCATCCAAATGCGTCCTTTGTGTCATAACTACTCGGTTATTGCACTGAAATGCTTATAAAGCACCTGCAAACAATTTTACAATTTTACTGTATTTCTTTTATATCACTCTCTTACACTCTCGTCATTGTGACGTACCATTGGTGTCATCTGGTTACTTCCTGAAATTTGCATACGATTCTTGAAGATGTGTGTAGTGATTTTACAGGTGATATATTTATTTTAGAGTTTGATTTCCGCGTGACTCCAAATTATCCTTAATTTATGGACATGAGTGTAAATACATCTATTGGTCAAAATAATCAAAATATAAGCATTATTGCAATAACTGTTTTTTTAAATAAACATAAAATTTACTTTGTGTTTTTACAGTGTGTCCAAATCCTGGCATTTTTGTCAGACTTGCAGTTGATCCATAACCTCCCATCCCTGGTAAAGCTATAAAAAGAAATATGAATAATATTCTTACAATATATTACAATATTAACAAACTTTATGTAACACAAACATTTGAAAACTAATAAATACATTTTCCAGTAAACCTCTATTGCTAAAGAAATCAATTAATTTGTGACAATAAATCTAAATTCGAGAAATAAACTTACAATGCCTGTTAAGTGCTAAAATCATTGATATTTCTATAAATTGTTTCACACCTAACCTGGTTACAGAAATTTTGATTTGTTAAGAATTGCTATTGTGTGTATGAATTATGTCAGTCGATTAAATTAAGAACACAAATCTATAACAACATTTTTAATAGTTCAAAAAATATGGGAAAATAAATTCCTTTACATTTTATTCAACATTTGAGAATAATTATAGAATACTAAATTAGAAACAAAATTATCCAAAGTAAAGTTATTCTATTTAATGTTATTTGAAGAAATAACCTAATGGCTAAATATTACCATATGTGGTAAGCAAAGAAATTTATGAAAAAGTCTTACTTTCAAAAATTCTGTTTAAGGATAGACAGATTGTGACCAATAGAATTTGAAATACAAATATTATATGACAATTCATAACATACAAAAGAAAATGCAACACTGACTTCAGTGGCAAGATAATTTTGATGCTACCTAAGTAAAAGCTGTTTGTCAAGCATTTTTGTGTCAATATGAAAACACAGGCACAGCATGCTGTATGTTTCTTTAAAAATTGGTGGACTGATTTGTAGAGACATAATTATTGTAAAGCTTAGCTCAAAACTTTCAGAAAGGCACATAACTCTTCAGTCATGAGAGATTATACGATTATTCAATAAATTATTCATTAGTGTAAATCAGGATTCAATGCTACTGTAAAAACAAGAATCCTAAGTGGTCAATCAAGAGAGGGATGAAAATGATCATCCAATAAATCAGACTAAGCAACAATTCCAAACATCCAATGCTAAATAATTAAGTAAAAATCAACTAAGCTCAATATGTATACTAAAAATCAACTAAGCTCAATATGTATACTAAAAATCAACTAAGCTCAATATGTATACTAAAAATCAACTAAGCTCAATATGTATGCTATCACTTTAAAATTAAATGTATTAAACTGTAAACTATACAAAAAAAGTGACAGTAGACCTCTACATTTCATGAATTTGCTACTACTGAATAAGATGGAAAACTATGTTATCATGTATTGTCCTACACCCAGAATTATGTATGTATGACCCAATGCATTGACAGAAAAACATTTTTACACAGTAGAGCACCATCTCGTGCTGGATACACTTTGGAACAGCTTTTGCAAGAATTATTCACTAAGGGTGATTAGTATAACTTCTTTTATTCAGATGGTCATCATATACATTTGAAATGAAACTAAGTGATTTTTGGCTTTGAGATACCATAAAAATATGTACCAGAATGAGATTCAATACCAAAGTGACTTAGATACTGCATGACAATTTTCAGTTCTGCTGCTGAGAATGCTGCCTTGAAAACACTAACAATCTCGGTTTAACCACGGTCAATGCATTCAACACTTTCTCTGAATCTTACTATCATTAGGGAATAATTTGATCAGTGATTGAAACTAATTAAGATAGCCTACAGTATATTAATAAAAATACTTAAGATTGATTACAAATGTAAAACTAATTAATATTGAAGTTAATTCAATTTTCAAAAGTAATTACATTTAGTATTAAGTAATCACTTTTGGAACTAGTATTTTTTATATGTATATCATTCCCATATGATAAAACGTGTGTACATTAAGCATGATAACATTTCAATCTACCTCTGAAAAGAGCAATGAATACAATAAGTTTGTTATTATGTGGTAGACCACACAAAGACAAAAAATAAATATGTGTGATCCTCTCATAACTCACAATTCTTGAGCTGTTACGAGCTGCAAGACAATATGCTCTGACATTACAGAACCAATCAACCTGCACTGTTATCTATCATCAAAGCCTTTCAATTTCAGGGGGCTGACCAATCAATGATTCCATGGATCCTCTGGCATTGTCTTAAAGTATAACAAATCAGAGGATCGAAAATACAATTGAAAAATTAAAAGGGTGTGACTAATTCAATCTTCAATATATTCCAGACAACAAAAGTACTTAGAATGTTCTAAAACTCTTGACTAGACAGACTCTTGTCACTAGCAAGATCCTCACATAATGAGGAAAATAACTATACTTACTTTCTAAGATAATTTCTTCCATGTGTTTAATATTGATAATCAGTTAGTTATTATGATATATTAATATTGCTTTTCGCTTTTCATAGGTTTATAAGAAATGTAGTTTTGGTTCCGTATGCAGTTAATATGCAACGTAAACAAAATACAACGAACCTCATTCACTACAGTGGAGTTATCCCACTTACATAATTGGGCCTCTAGATCAAAGTAAGAAAAGGGGTTTCACGTTCAAATCATAGCTATAATAAAAAAACTATAATAAAAAAAAGTATTCAGGAAGATTACCAGTCTGAGATATGCAGCTTCCAGTAATTTTATTTTCAGCAAAAATAAATTCTAGTAACTCCTGGGTGGGTGAGGGAAAAAAAAAAGATTTACACAAAATACAAGATTAAAAACCAAAGATTTTAAATATCAAATTATTTTATCCAGTGTACAACTAATTAGTAGCCTAAAAATATTATGAATATTAAGTCAGACAGCACCCAGAAAATAAAAAAAAAAAAAAAATAAATAAAAAATAAAAGATTAGAATTAGATCAGTAATAAGACAGCTGAACATGCAAATAATACAATGAAAATAAAGTTATTAATGTAAAAAATTGAATTATTCTTACAAAATTCATTTTTTACAATAAAGCTCATAAATTCAAAAGCTCATTAATTTTTCCAAAATCAATGAGCTACAATAAAGCTCATTTATTTTTGCAAAAAATCACTGACAGCCAACTTGTAAAACATGAGCTCTCTGTACATCATCTAAATTCAAAATTATGCTAGGAGACAACATAATAAATTTTATTAAGGGAAAGCCACTGAACAGCAGAATATTTTATCATCACTGTGTGATGAAATTACTAGAATATCATCACTGTGTGATGAAATTACTAGCCAGGACAAACAGCTTCTTCTCTATTCTGAAGTTTGCTGGCATTCACAAAGAAAGTATTCACAAGGCTCTCTAAGACAGGATGTTATGTTATTTGCAAACAAAATTAATTAATAACAAATTAATAAAGATTAGCTGTTCAGAATGTTCTCGAACACCAGCCAAAAGCTATATAAACCCTGCTGGTATGTGGAGAGATAGTTAGCATCGAGTTGGTGTCTCGTCTAGCGAGTCAATCCCTGTGGAGTCGCTCGAGTTGACAGCTGGGCAGCGAGTGCCAAGTGGGTCGTCAAGTGCACCGAAAGAGGCTCGTAGTGTATCGCGGTTAATGCATCGTCAAAAGAGCATGTTAAGCTCCGGGAACGACTGGACCGAAAAGTCGGGAGCTGTGCTCTGTGTGTCGTCGAGTGCATCGCGAGTTGCAGCGTGGAGAGTCTCGAGACTACGTGGAGTTCCGAGAATGACTAAGCAGAGTCGGGAGCTGTACTCTAGTGCTTTGCGATGAAGCTATCTCCACCGTTATTGCCTGACACTGTGAAGACTGTGTCGCTGATCGTGTCAGCGTGTTTATAGTAGTTCATCGACGACTGTAAAAATGTGATTTTGGAGCTGTCCTGATTAGTACTGGCTAAATAAAGTGTGTTTTGATACTTCATTAAGTGTTGTCATTATTCACTCCAAATCCACAGAAACCCCGTACGAATGTGAAGAAAGAAAATAACATAACACTATGTTAAAGCTCTCATCATATACAAAAGACTTACCACTCCATCCAGAAATACAATTATTATTTTGAGAACTTTTATTATGAAAACAACACTTTCTAGCAGAAATCTCTGCAGTAATGTCTAATAGCATGTCACCGCATGCACAGAAAGCTGTTTCTGTGGTTGTATGGATAGGGATTTTGGAGGAAAGTTTGAAAGCACTTGGCCTATAGCCCAAACCTAACCAACCAGTACTCTTTATCTTTTCAAAAGTTTAAAGGAATTTTTTTGAGGAAAGAACTTCACAGATAATGTAAAGTTCCAGTAAACAATAAAGTGAAACTTTTCTCACAGACTGTAGAAATGTATTGTAAGGGTAAATACAAAGTTGTCTCCCAGTTAAAAAAAATGGCTAAGCCTGCTATACATGCCTACATAAAATAACAGCCCAAAGTATGTACTTTCAAATCAAAAGGTTTTATTCCCTTAATTTTGTTCTTGCTGATTACATGCAGTAAAAGACCAAAAATTCACTGACATTCTGCCAATATCTAACAGCCATACAGCTCCTTAAATGTCAGCAGTAATATTTGCAGTAACAGTAGTTAATAAGGTCATCGAATCATAAAATTTTCTGATTAAAAATCATAAGTACATATCATTATTTTTCATTTACACATTGCCAGTGTCAAGATTCAGCATGCACCAATGATCAGTGTTGAATAAAAATATTTTTGCCATATTAAGACAAAAATTCAAATTTTTAAACAATATTTTATTATTAAAACTTATTATGATGTATGTCAAAATAGGAGAAGGCTTAAGTTACAACACATGAAAATAAAGTGTTGAACTTAAAATGAACCGTACATTCTAAATCAGAAAAGAAAATAATAGTAATAATAAACTTACACCTGAATTATGTCATTAATGTTATACAATCTTATTTATTGCAACAAATTTAAAACTGTTATGACACACTGAATTACACAAAAGTTCTAAGCTTTTACAACTGCATTTAGGCATGGAACATATCTTTTTGCAATTACAGCATGTATATCCTCCCCATTTCAATTTAGTTGCAATTGCTCCTCTTAGAGACATTTCTTCAGAAAAAAATTTCATCTATGAAAAGTATATTTTCTTTACAAATTAAACTGATTATGGATATAAAGCTACTCCAGGGTAACATTTTTGTTTGCTAATTTATAAAAATCAGATCTTTTATTCAAACAACAACCACCAACACATACAACCACGACTGACATGAGGGATTTGTATTCATACAATATCACTAACTTGAGTGGAAGGAAATTTTCATTTTCAGGTTTGTAACATTTTCATTGCATGCAGTAGAAGATCCTCTTTCGTAGCTGCTCTTTTTTTTAAAAATAAATTCATGTTATTTGGTCACAGCTTCTCTTCAATATTTTCCTTTGGAATGTGTTTTTTGGTATGGTTACAGCTCATATTTTATTCAATAGTGCTAAGTTTCTTCCAGCTGTTCTTCAGTTTCAATATTTGCTCTTTATTTGCCAGGCAAAGATGACAATGCTATGTCTCTTTTTGATTTAACACCAAACGAGGCTTTACAAGGATTATGAAGGAATATTTCTTCATAATATGTTGTATTTTTGGCAAACTGAACAAAGGAAAAACTATCTGATCATTTATTTGTACATAATCATTCATCCATGCAGTAAACATATTCTGCATATCTTGATTGGCCCTTTCAACTGAGTCTGAGATTCCACATATGACTCAATAGTGAATTCCCTATTGTTATCTGAATGCAATATCGCTGGGGCACCAAATGCTAAAAGTACAAAATAGGTGATGTGCTACTTCTTCAGCTGTCTTAGCTTTTGAAACTCATAACTGGACAAACTTTGTTAAATGGTTTTGATATATCTTTATGAACTTATATTTTCCATCCCATTATGACTACAGGTCACCAGATCAATGTGACATCTTGAGTTTAACTCGGAAGTGAGAACTAACCATTGATTTCATACCTTTTTAATGTGCATTATGTTTTATTTGACATTGCTTATATAAATTTAAATGCAACATTCATAATGTATGGAGCTCCGTATGTAATATTTGTGTACTTAACTTAAAATTCTTTAAGCATACATGTTCTTCCGCCATGGTTTATTCTAATGTGACTTTCAGATGTACTGAACATGTATACTGAACAATTCAATATATTTGCTTCTCCTAACTTTAATGGTACAATTAACTTTTCTTCATCATTACTTTTTAAAATGTCAAAATACTTTTTTGTAATCTAAAGTTGTACTACACTTGGGTTTGGTAGAAATCCTTCAGAAAGTATTTTAGAGTAATATTTCTTGAGAAAAATAAAAACAACCAGCTTCTCATTTATTCACAATTAATGCATGTAACTTATTAAAAAATCACAGTTCACTAGTATTCACTAGTCACTTCCCATTTGACATAAAATACGGTATTGGATAGTAAAGTAAAAATTAAGCAAACATTTCATGCACCAGAAAACCTTGCATAAGACTGAAAAAAAAAAAAAAAAAAAAAAAAAAAAAAAAAGCACAGCATTCAAGGATAATAAACACATGCCACTAATCTCAACAGAACAAAGGATTTGGTATTTCTGTTGTTTCTCTCTCAGCTTGTCATTCTGACCCCCAACACAGTTTGTGTTTGTTAGCATGTACCAGCGATGATCTGAATAACCAAATATCATGACCATTATAACCAAATATTCGGCCTTTCACCATTTATTTGGTTATGTGTCGACATTCACCAAAGAATACTGTCACTTTCTAATTTGTCTTTCATGCTAACATATACCTTTCTAAAAGTCACTCAGTTTTTATCCCTAATTGAATATCAATCTGTATCATTTTAATCAAGGAAGATTTCAGTAGTTGGATTTTAATTTTCATTAAGACTAGATTTAAATATAGCAGATTTTTTCCCACATCAGAATAATGTATCTAACTAAACTAATTTTTTTTACAAGTAACAGCAAAGGAAAAAATGAATTTAAAACAGCTATACAAGCATCAGAAAGGAATGACTCTGCATAATTTTGGGTTAGAAATTCATTCCCAAATTTCAAAACAAGCTACCGTAAAAGACTTATTTTAAAAACACAAAAAACAGCATCTTACTACCTATTCATTCCATATAAAAATAAAAAATTAATCCTATTTAACCTATTTTCTTCATAAAAAATTGTAATATGTTTAATACACATTACTTCATAAAAATACTTTTAATAATAAATATACATTTTAATATATATCTTTCTCAATAAAAATGGGAAGATTCCTTTTTTATCCTTTTTCAAATTTAATTAATTTTGCCCCCCTTTTTTTAATCAAAAATCTAATGGTCTGCAATTTACCACTGAAATCTGCTCAAAAATGAATACAGCTTCAAGTCCTAAAATGTGCACATTTTTGGTCTTCTACTGCATTTTCTGGACGTGGCAATATTATTCAAAAAATTCAATTATATTTACTTTGAAAGAAATGAAAAATACAATAAATTAAAACCCTCTAACTGCCATGCTAACTGACAAAACACTCTCCAATGTCAAGCAATAGGCACGAGAATTTTTAACCTTTGCCATTTTTCTAATATTTTCATAAAATGTTCTGCCATGAAGATCATCCGGAGGTCCATGAAATCCTGCAACAGGAAAAAAAGAGAGAGAGAAATTTATAGTATTACAGTGAAAATTACAATAGTCAGACTGCTAAAACAGAATTAACTTCACTGTGCTTTCACAGAACGAATCAACTCTGACTGCCATTATTTTAATAATGCATAAGAAACATAAGCAATTTGGCTTTTATGAATTATACCAATAATGGCTGAATTACACTTTCAAATAATAACATGCTTTAAGATATGATATTTATACAGTCAAAAGTCGTTAATCTGGACTCGTCGGGACTTCGGTGATTCTGGATTATCGATTTTTCCGGATTATAGATCATCAGTTTAAATCTGGTAAGATGGCATGCAGAAATTCTAAAATTAAAAATATGAAACCTTAATTTATGAAATAAAGAACAATTATGATCTAAAGGGTATCAAAATTTACAACAACAACAACAAAAAAAAAAAAAAAAAAAAAAAAAAGCTTAATATTTATTTGTTTACTTTATTAAACATTTCTTTCAATGTAAGTTGTTTAAGTGTTGCTTCGTTTCATGTGATAATACTTTCTCTTTAATTCTATTAAACAAGCATAATTTCTTGTTCAGTTACAAAGTTCCACTGTTTAAGTCCTATAATTGCTGTGTCGAGAACACCAACTAATTTGTCAAACGAAATTTTTTTGTTTTCACTAACCTCTGTCACTTTCTTCGCTATCGGAAGCGAATTATAATGACGAGGAATTTGATTTAAATCATATCAAAGATGGAGTACATCGAGATGAAATACTACATTTAGTAAGGAATTATAGGCCAAATAAAATAAAAATATCTGCCCTGAAGATAAGGATAGTGCTGACAGATCAACTTAAAATTCATTGCATGCCGTGGCGTTAAAGATAAACAAAGGATATGCCTTTATCCATTTTTTGAAGCAATTCCACTTTTTGTTTAATGAACTTTGAAACATACTTTCGCTTTGTAGATCCTTTACATATTAATAAATATATATCAGAAATTCTATTTGACATAATCGAAAGTTCAAGCTTACTTTTATAAAATTGCTCTAACAGTCTGCAAAAAATAATAAGCCATATCTAATTCGAAGATTAAGGAACAACGCAATCTGCAACACTAACTAAATTAGATAATTTTAGCTTAGCTTATGCCGTCCGTTATACATTAAATGCGCATGCGTAAACGTATTTTGGGCATGCGCACACGCATATTCGCAGCCGTAAAGGTCTTACGCGACGCATGCGCAGAAAGTTTGTAGCTTTGAGGTCCGGATTATAGATCATTCTGGATTATGGGTGTCCGAATTAACAACTTTTGACTGTATTATTAAATCATATGACATTTAGAATAAAGTAAATGAAAGGATAAACGATTCCCTCTTCCACATTGTGCCCAAGAATGATGCAATGATAAAGAAAGGCACATGTATATGAAATCAATGTATTTATTGCATCGTGGTTTATATAAATAAAAAGAATTAACTCAAAAATATTAGCATACCTCTATGTTGGTGCCATTTGTCACTCAAATTATGTCTAATGATACTCTATATCTCAATCCACATGTTCAAAAGCAGGATTGTTGTTTCCATGCATCTAGCAAACAAATTTGTTTGATACAGTCAAAAGTCGTTAATCCGGACTCGTCGGGACTTCGGCGATTCCGGATTATCGATTTTTCCGGATTATAGATCATCAGTTTAAATCTCGTAAGATGGCATGCAGAAATTCTAAAATTAAAAGTATGAAACCGTAATTTATGAAATAAAGAACAATTATGATCTAAAGGGTATCAAAATTTGCAAAAAGAAAAAGCTTAACATTTATTTGTTTACTTTATTAAACATTTCTTTCAATGTAAGTTGTTTAAGTGTTGCTTCGTTTCATGTGATAATACTTTCTCTTTAATTCTATTAAACAAGCATAATTTCTTGTTCAGTTACAAAGTTCCACTGTTTAAGTCCTATAATTGCTGTGTCGAGAACACCAACTAATTTGTCAAACGAAATTTTTTTGTTTTCACTAACCTCTGTCACTTTCTTCGCTATCGGAAGCGAATTATAATGACAAGGAACTTATTTTAAATCATATCAAAGACGGAGCACATCGAGATGAAATACTAATTTGGTAAGGAATTATAAGCCAAATAAAATAAAAACATCTGCCCTGAAGATAAGGATAGTGCTGACAGATCAACTTCCAATTCATTACATGCATGCGGCGGCTTCCCCCCCCCCCCCGCCGAGCAGCGTGAAATTGATAAACAGATTTCAGATTTCAAAACATACTTTCGCTTTAGATCCTTTACATATTAACAAATATATATCGGAAATTCTATTTGATATAATCGAAAGTTTAAACTTACTTTTATAAAATTGCTCTTACAGTCTGCAAAAAATAATAAGCCGCATCCAATTCGAAAATTAAGGAACAACGCAATCATCAACATTAACTGAAATAGATAATTATTTAGCTTATATGTCCATTATACATAAAACGCGCACGCGAAAACATATTCTGCACTTGCGCACACTCATATGCGCAGTCGTAAAAGGTCTTACGTGCACGCGTAAACGCCTATGCGCATGTGTCAACGCGGCGCATGCGCAGAAAGTTTTCAGTTTTGAGGTCCGGATTATAGATCATTCCGAATTATGGGTGTCCGAATTAACGACTTTTGACTGTATAGTCTTTTCTTCACAAACTTCTACAGAAAGAAATCTAGAGGGTTTAAGTAAAAAAAAAAAAAAAAAGTGACAGTGTCCTCTCTCTGTGCCAGTCTTTCTGTGAACAAAACATTTTGAGTTCTTTCTACATAAGCCACAACACAATAAACTGTGCAATTTTTAATACCACTTCTTTCCCAGATACCCTGTATTAAATGAATTATTTTATACTTTTACATTTTAAATCTGTAAATCTACAATTTTCATTGCTTGTATATCTTTCTCCTTTCTTTTAGACAGCTTAGCTAAAAAACCAGAATTAGTCGCTATAAAAGACAACTTACAAATTATTTAAATACAGTAAAACCTCCCTAAGATGACCACTTACTGTCCCAGTTGATTTTAACCTTTTGCAGAAGTAGCTAGCTTACATGATGTTTAGTAGAGTTTAATGGCGAATAGGCAGATGTGACTGCCTTACGTGATGTTTATACATTCTTAAAATACAATCACTTTTTGAGCAGTTGCCTTAGAAAATGGTACGTAGAAGTGTTTTTTAGTGGTGGTCTCTCCAACAAAGCATTTTTGTAGTTTTATTATTAGTTTACTGATTTTATTCATATAAAAAAACTATTGCTCGGGAAGCTGCCATTTAAATAAATAACAGTATATTTTTGCTCTTCTTCAAACACACAAAAAAAATATGATGCACTTTTAAATTTTACCTTTTAACTATAATTAAGCTTTGAAAAAGTAATGCTAGCTGTATTCATATTATAAATACTCCATGTTTAATTTATAAGATATAATTTTAATTTATTTCTATCTAAGTCATTTTGGTGCTTGTGATAATGTTACATGTATGCATATTTTACTCAGGAAACTACTAACAATAAACTTTATCAGCCATTGTATTAAGAGATAAAGGAAGTGGTGAATTCTTTTTTCCAAATGTTGAATCTCCCACGTAAAAGATAAATGAATCTCTAGGCATGAAACAAAAACATGTTCAAAAATAATTAACCATAGTAAAACTTTTAGGCACTAAACATTTCAAAAATATCATTTTTTAAATATTTATCATTAATGAAAAGAATCAATTATATATTCAATTTAAATCATTATATATAATCATAACTGTTTAAACAATTATATGAACTAAAAGAAAATTATCATCTCAGCATTCTAAAGCATATTGAAAAAATGTTTACCCATGGCTTCTTTCAAAGGAACTTCATGAAATTTTATAGCATTAATAAATTCCTCATGCCCATTTTGCACTAGATATAACAGTAATTTTAACACCTATGAAAAATAATGCATTTTAATGACGTTATATATATATATATATTTACATAATTATATTCATATTCATAATTACTTCTATATATACAGTGTGGTTCAAAATTATGTCTCAAAAATGTAATGGCGATAATGCCGCCTTAAATATGTGATTATAGGAATGTGTGTAATGCCGCATTAAAGCACTAGCACGTACAGCAGTATGAATCACAGGACACTAAAAAGACACGTAAAGACAAAAGAAAAAAATACTGAAAAAAATACTAACAGTTTACAATAGGTGCTCGAAAAAGCAACCACCAACAGCAATACAAGATTCACAGCAGCGACACATGGATCAGCGTACATTATAAAAGACATCAGGCATGTAGAGCGCATGTCCTGCAGCAACAGACAAGTGAGCAACAAGAGTTCCTGCAGATGTGACTGGACTCTTGTACACAAGGTTTAAAATATGACCCCAAAAGAAGAAATCCAAGCAGACTAAATCAGGAGAATGCTGTGGTCAGGGAACTGATCTGCCCCATCCTATGTAGTGCTGGCCGTAGACACATCCAGGTGATTCCTGATGTTCCAGCTGAAGTAAGCTGAGGCTCCATCGTGCTGGAACCACATTTGTTTGTGAACAGCTGGAGGAACATCGACCAAAAGTTCAGGTAAGACCTCCTGTAGGAAGATGCTGTACATATGGCCAGTTAAAAGACTGGGTAGAACGCACAGTCCTATTAAGTTATTGTGCACAATGCCTGCCCAAACATTAATGGAAAACCTTTCTTGGTAAGTGTGTGTTATTGTGCCAAGTGGGTTATTATGAGAACACGGGTGAGAATTACGAATGTTAAACGTACCCGACCGCATAAAAATAGCCTCATCAGTGAATAAAACATCTGCAGCAGGGAGAGTTTGATTGCCTGTCAACTGCTGTAGGTACCAACGAGCAAAGTTGAGACATGGAAGATAATCATCAGGAGTCATTGCTTGCACTCTCTGTAAATGATACAGATGTATTCCGTCTTCATGCCTAAGTCCTCAAAACAGTTGCATGGTTCACACCCAGTCCATGTCCTACAGCTCTCGAGCTTGAGAAAGGATTATCCCCTACTTTGTTTAGTATTTTTTCTTCCACTGCAGGAATTCTGTGATATCTTCCATTGACAGTATCATGCCTGAATGCATAAAACAATCCACCCGTGCTTAACTCTCGATGAAGACACTTTAATCTTCTACTATTCGGCTGATTCCTCTCCAAGAATCACTCCCTGTACATCCTTTGTGTAGCTAATCCATGCCTTTGTGCAGCCCCATACCTGAAATGTATGTTGGCAAGCTCCACATTGGTATAACGATGCATGCTGCTCAAGATCCATGTGGGAAATGAAGAATGCAGCTAGCCGCACTCATCCGCTAGCCTCACTAGCTTTTATATGCTACACTCAGCGTTATCCACTGGTTCAATGTGGCATTACTGCACACACATTCCTATACCAAATCTGGGTATTTAGGTCCCCTCTAACTGCCTTTATATTTTTGACATATAGTTTTGAACCACCCTGTATATAACTAATGATACTGCATGCTATAAATAATCAATTTGTTCTTATTTTGGGGGAACATGAGAAAAAGATAAATCTAGTTATCAATCCAACTAATTCAGTATGTTAATAATAAAAATGTAAAGTTTGTTTGTTCAAAATTTTAAATCTCCAAAAGTTCTTTACCAATTGCTTGAAATTTTACAATAACACTGCACTCGAACTTGTGCATTTTTATATACCTATTATACAGATGCGACATCTGTATGCACTTTTATATACCTATTATACAGATGTGACATTAGTATGCGCTTTTATATACCTATTATACAGATGTGATATCTGTAACAAATAAAAACAATTTTTTTTTTTTTTTTTTTTTAATGTCACCTATTGGATGAAGGCAACATACTCTGTACTAAACATTTTACATTTCCATTTCAGTGTTCCTGATTTATGATTTCCATTTTTATGATTTCAATTCAATGCTTCCAATTGCATTGTTAAATAGAATTTTCATAGATTTCAATTTATTTTAACTTTTATTTGAACATTTTGTGTGACACTGCATTGGAATTGATCTGTGTCATTTTTAAGTCTGAATCACTTTTCAAATTGTTGCCACCAAATATTATCACCCTGTATATTTAAACAAATTAAATAATGAAGAATTTGCATGAATGTATGCATGTTTTTTGCATTTTGAAAAAACAACAGTACATAAATCCATGCAATTTTGAATAACATAGTCCTTCACCCAAATATGGACACCTGGAAGCCTGAATTTTGAATTTCGAATTTGTTTTATTGTGTATTTCATATTCTGTAAAAATTTAATGAATTTTTTATTAACAAACTCAATGATTTCAAAGCCAGTAATGACAACACTGTACGGGAAAAAACATTCTTATCTTCGATGTGTGAGACTGTCTATCAGAAATTCTAAAGATATGCTGTTTTTAAATATTTTAGTACAAAGAAATATTTGCCCAAATGTTCTTGAAACATGTATCTATAAGTAAATGAAAAATGCCCTTTTGGGAGTAAGATAAAATCTGAAAGTTTTCGGTTTTTTTTTTTAAATTATTATTTTCTCTCTCTCTCTCTCTCTTTTTTTTTTTTTAAACCTTTCTCTCTTTTCTTTCCCCCCCAATTCAGTTGACAGTACAATTCAGCTGTGTCAATTGATTTTCATTTCAATTCAAATTATATCATGACAATGACCTCTTTGAGGGAATGAACGTGGCGACTGAGAGTGGCTGAAAGATATCAATGAGAAACAGCAGATCAGCATCAAACACAACTCCATGCTCAGGAATCATGTGATTACAATCACCTCACAATCTGTTACAACCCACCTGATAATTATAGTTTGAGCTGGCATATGCGCATTGGCACTATGACTGAAGTGTGTTGCAAGGCTCTAAAACTTAATGGAGAAACAAAAGGAATTGGTTGCGCCACCAGAAAAAATTGCCTCAACTTAGAGAACCACATGAGCCGGTAAAAACTTTGCTTTCTGAATATACCGCTGAATCAAAGCATTTCCTATCTGACATCAGAAGATACTACTCATGCTTCCAAATGACATTGTTCGGTGCAGAAATCATAATGACTAAATTCAAACCAACCTTCAAAGTGAAAGGACAAATTTATTACAAAGTCAGCACCCTGCTTCTGTTCCCAGATGGTCAGCATAAATTCCTACAAAAGCATTTCATTGGTGAAGGCAATATTGAATTGAATGCACGCTGCAGGCAATTGTTTCCCAACTGCAAGAGCTTCTTCACGAAAAGAACAATATAGTGCATTTGTTCAAAACAGCTATTGATACAAGGTTCGTACACATTTCTGCACACAGACTTTTAAGGACCATTAATGAAAAAATTAAGAACCTATGAGCAAATAGGAACTGAATAAATTCAATTAAAAATATTATCTATGCCTGAATTTCATTTTTATAATATCATCCTAAAAATAAAATAGATGCCTAAGTAGTATGTATTATTACTAAACTTAAATTAATTAACATAATTATTAATAAGTTTGAGAATAAACTTAATGCAATTTGTCAAGTAGCATTAAATATTTTACACTTATAATAGTTGGTCATATTTGAAAGAACATAAGTGACTTTTATGTTTTACTAACAGCTTTATGTTGATTTTTTTTATGTCTCATTTTGTCACATACTTGGTCAGTCTAGAGGCTTAGTAAATAGCAGGTACATTTTATGTCAAACAGCATAGGTTAAAATGAGAAGTAAGATCATAAACAGCATGATTCATAACAAAACCCTGGATGGTGTCACCACTGCTGCTTGTCTAGAGAGAGACCTGCTGATTAGAACAAACCTGAAAGGCCTGATGTAGGCACGGTTGGCAAGTGTTGAAAGTTAGTCAGGCTCTGTTTGATGCAGTTAGTGTCATAGCTTCATGTAGAGTTCCAGGAGTTGTAACCCAGTTTAAGGTTTCCATAAGCCATTAAAGCAGCAGAGGTGATCAGACGTTTTGTATTATTTCAAGTCTTAGTAGATACAAAGAATAAGTTTTACTTGAATTTTTCACATTTTTGTATTTTATCTTGTGATCACAGTGAGAATTAATGAAACACGATAACTCGCTTTAATATGTAGAGATACTTTTTAAGGGTAAGCAGTTAGTTATAAATAACTAAATTAGGTAGTTTAATAACCTTAATCATTATGGATTTACATGACCACTATTAAATTTTATTTTTTAACAATATTTGTTAAAAAAGCCCTATTAAAATCAAAATCTAATAAAATTTCACAGTTTTTTTTTTAAAAAAAAAAGAAGGAAACCAATACACACCACAATAATGCTTACAAAACATCCCATGATTCAAAATTTTCCAGAATCATGCACCAGATTACGTCACAATAGGGTTTCCATAGCATTCAACTACTCAGGCTACCATAAATGAAACAACAACTTGGCGATAAATCAAACAACTTCGCCATAATACAAGAGGTACCTTAAAGTTTACTCTACCCTAAAATTATCATAACCACTGCATGTTTATTAAATTAAAAATGTATATAACTTCCTTTATAAATTCTTATATCCTACGTCTGTTCTATTTATATTTTTTTATCATACTAAATTGTTGTCAAAAATTACTGTATATTACTAGCTGTACCTGGCTATGTGTTGATGTAGCTCAGTTTGGTTAAATGGAAAAGAAAGAAAAGAGAAAACACACATTTCTAATATTTTTAATGTTACAATTCTTATGGGTATAAAATATTTTTTTGTTGTTCCATTGTCTGTGCAGATATAGAGATTGTCTCTTTTACTGACTCTAAAACATATAAGATATAATTGTCCACATGAGAAGCAATCTGTATCTATATCTAAACTGCATAGTTGTTAAAGATTGGCTTTTTTTACGCTGATTGCAAATGCCAATCAAATTAAGAATTGTAGTCTCATAATTTGAAATGATATATCTGTTGGGATCATAGTAATGAGAAGAATGAGGACATCTTCACCTCTGAAAGGTCCTGTCAAGATTGTTGCTTCTACGACATTGCTCATTAATTTTTTTTTTTTTTTTTTTTTTTTTTTTTTTTTTTTTACTGCCAGCTGCATGGCATCGCAAAGCTTTGGCTGGTTGATATTTTGCAATGTGATAATTGGCACACTGATTTTCATTTGCAGTACCTGCGGTGGTATCCCTGGCAGATTGAATGAATTAAATGTCAGTCCTGTTGGATAATTAACTGCTTCATCTGCTCCCACTACAGTGTCAACAGACATATATGCAACTGCTTCACTTTGATTGTTAGACTAAATAATATTGTTAAGCTCATAGACATCTTTGTTCTTTACTACAAAAATAGTTCATTTTCTCAGACAGTCATGATTGTTATAATTGAGTTTAATATTGGGAAATACTTTTTCAACCAATTTTTCTTTTGATAGAGGTAATGAAATTAGTCCTGAGGTCAGATCAACTGGCACCTTTCTGTTCCCAATTTCGAGCAAATGATGTAAGAATATCTCAACTGTTCGATTGTTTTGCAACTGGACACGCACATTTGTTATTAATTTCAGTGTCTTTACATGTCACCACAAAGTATTTTAGGCAAGCATTTATTTTGTCCACTAGTCTTAATCAAGGAATTACAGGTAATGTTTTCCTGAAATCTCCTGCAAGCAATGTTAATGCATTCCCAAATGGTTGGATGTTTCCACGTAAACCTTGCAATAATCAATTTTTGAGAGATTTTTTGTATGCTGTTGTGTATTTATTTTAAACAATAAATGTTTGCATTTTTGTAATACTTTTCCCATACCGAATGCTTTGAAAATCCTGCACATGTGAGTTTTAATTGGCTGCATGTTCACTAGCAATTTCAAAGTGGAATGAGCAGTTCTTCCATGTGGTGATGATGTTGCAGCTATTTCAAACAATGTAAGAGCTAAGGCTATGCCATTTTGAAATCAAATTGCTGCAAGAATCAGTGTGTTAGGAGTGTTTTATGGCATATCTATGAAATGGAGTGTTTTATGGCATATGTTCCTCCTGGCATATCTATGAAAAAGATTTCTCCATCTCCATTGTTGACAGTTTGCATTATTTGATTGTAAGTGCCTTTTTGCTCAAGCGTTAGCTTAGGAATATTTGATTGCTGATATGTCAAAAGATCACCCATGTTGTAATTTTGTTCATGACACAATTGTACATTGAACAAAGCAGCAGCGGATCATTTCAGTGATGGCATTCCCAACTGATTGAGTGCTTTGTTCATGACTTCTAAGCTCAAATCTTCAATCATTATCAACACTTCATTGTAAATTTCTGCTGTGAAATCCATGTTCATATTTGAATTTTCTTTGCGCATTCAAAGGAAAATATCTGCAGCCATGTGCAATTTATATTTCTCTCATAACTCTGTTGGAGATGAAGGAGAGCAGGCAGTGAATATGATTGCAAACAGTGCACAAATTTGATTTGGCTATGACATATTGCATGCATCATAAATGCATATATCCCACTATTTGTCATTCTCCAGTAAATTCAAAGCTTGACATGCACTGCAGAAAGTGGTATGTGTAATGCTGTTGACAAATCTCAGCTGCTGGAAAGACATTGGGCCGAAACATTTACCGTCAACATGTGAAGAAAGAAGCATTCATATTGAATGGCATACATGGTGTATAGTCTGTTTATCATAGTTTCTTTGAATATGCCAGATTGTCCATTGACTCTCTTCTTGCTTGTGTCATTCAAATGATTTTCTACTTGCATTTCATGCACAGGCACTTTGGAATACAGCATTATTTTTGAAAATGCCTCATTGTGACATAATGTGAAACAGTTGATGTTGTAAGTGGGGGATTCAGACCTATTTGTTGCAAATTTGCAGTTACGAAATACATGCATTGTCCATTTTCTAGAAGTACTGTTATGTGAATAACAGTTGGACTTCGTTCATGTATAGGAAATAAAAGAATTTGCCATACAGCTTCACTGCTGCTTATGTATCTTCCATTCTGATACTGGGCAATTTTGTTGATATATATGACCACATTCCTCCCACTTCTTTTTGGTTGCACACCAAAAGCTGCCATGTTTCCATCTTTATTCGTGTACTTACAAATGTGTTTTATTGATTTAACAGAGTTACAGTATTCCACGTTTAAGTGTGCTTTGTATGCTTTTGGTAGCAAAGGCAAACATGGAACAACCCAGCGGTTATCTACTTCTGTGTCACTGCTTCATTTGTATGGTTGTAAACTTACTGCCATCTTCTGTTGATTTTCTTTTCTGTAAAGGATATCCATCATTTTCTGTAACTGTGTTGGATACTAATGCTGAAGGGTATCGCTTAAAGCATTTTTTGTCTGTCATGCATGATGAATTTGGATTCAGTGTACTGCAAGATCCATGTATCATATTTTTGTCACAACATCATGCAAATTCTTATCAATGTTGGCATCAGGTATTTCAGTACTTATTACAATGTTGGGGTAGAGTAGACTTTAAGGTACCCCTTGTATTATGCCGAAGTTGTTGTTTGATTTATCGCCAAGTTGTTGTTTCATTTATGGTAGCCTGAGTAGTTGAATGTTATGGAAAGTCTATTGTGAATTAATCGGGTGCATGATTCTGGGAAATTTTGAATCATGGGATGTTTTGTAAGCGTTTTGTGGTGTCTGTTGGTTTGATTCTTTAGACGGTAGAATGGCCGAATGTAGTAAAATTAATTTGAAGTTTCTGTACGATTTGGAGCGAAAGGGGAAAAGAGCTTTAATTGACTGGTGTGTAAATGAAGGTTTACTTAGTAGCCATTATAAGTGTCCTGTATGCAGGAAGGATATGCATCTAGTCGAACATAAAAACTGTTTAGATAGATTTGAATGTTTTTGTAGGAAGAAAGGTTCAAATGGTCACTATGGGAAGCGTTTGATCAGAAAGAGTACCTGGTTTGAAAAAAGTCCTTTGAGTATGATTGATATTTTGATATTTGCGTGGCTGTGGGTGTACATAGCAAACTCGAAAATCATGGTAAGTGAATATTTTTTTTTGGTAGTGCTTAAATGTATAACATGTTTTTCCTTTTTTATGTTATTTCATTGTTTGGTTTAAAATGTATTTTATTGAGATTATGTATTTTTTGTTTGCCTATATTGTAGAATTTGGTGCTCCTTTGACTTTTTAAGTGAAAATATATCGATGTGTACATGGACGAAGTAAAGGGAGAGCGCAATGCAAGTTTGCCAAATTCTGGGAATTTTTTTAAGTGAAAATAGATCGATGTGTACATGCATACAGTTAAAAGAGTGCGCAATGCCATTTTTGTGCAATTCGGGGATTTTTTTTTAAGTGAAAATTGGTCGACGTGCACACGGATAAAGTCAAAGGAGTGCGCAATGCCATTTTTGTGCAATTCAGGGACTTTTTTTTTTAAGTGAAAATAAATCGATGTGTACATGGATACAGAGTTTGTGCAATTGTTTGTCTTGTTATTTTGGCTTTGTGTAGCGGCGATTTTTGGCGCAAAAATCGCCGCTTCGCAAGCCAAAATAATGAGTCAAAGAATTGCACAAAATTGGTATCCATGTACCACCAAAAATCGCCAAGTTTCGCCAAGGGGTACTCTAAACTATACTTTTACCATAATTTTATTTTCATACAGTATTTTTATGAAAATTATAACTATTTTAACGCAGAATGAAAATTTCTACTTTTTATTTGATTATTAACTAATTTATGGCATGACATCATTATAATATTTAATTAATACAAGAATTATACGTAATCATTTTGAATCAATATCTTAGTAAGATGATATTGGACTATTTTGGTTATAGCAAAGCAAAGGAGGGCTATCTGTCCAAGGAGATGGATATTTTCTTGGAAGTCTTTGTAGGGAAAAACTGATTCGTATTCATGTTACATAGAGAAAAACATGAAACCTTCCAAGCAGTCAAACTGTTTGGATAAATGGGATTCGAACCATGATTGAATTACCAGAATGATTTAATAGTCTAGCTGCTGGTTGAACATCTCAATATGAATAGACGAAAATTATTGAATCAATTTCTGACTATTTACCTTTTATAATAGAGTTATTTTTAAGTCTGCCCTATTATTTAATGTTTACATATAGAAAATTTGTGTCACATAATGGAAAAAAGATTATTTTATGATGGCAAAGGTCTTTGTACCAAAAAAGAGTATCAGTGAATGATTCTGAAAAAAAAAAAAAAAAAAAAAAAAAAACTGACTTGTATGTATAGTATATTATATGACAAGAGAAATAAGAAGATTCGTGCAACAGACCCATTTAGCAGCCAGAAATCAAAGTGCCTCCATAGTTTAATTATCACAGTGATAAAATTAATATATCCAAAATGCAATTTTATTCATTTTTCAACTGTTAATTATAGTTTAGCAAAGGCAGAAAATTAAATTGTCAATTAGAATTATGAAATTTAATTGAAAAACTTGAATTTTCTAAATACAAATAAAATGAAGTCAGTATTCAGAGCTGAGGGATACAGAATTTGAAAGCAAATTACATTGTATATTAGATTTATTAATACTCACTTTAGTGGCTATGAAGGGTGTTGTACTTTGAAGCCTCGATACCAAAAATGCAGCCAAAGGTTTACAATGGATTCCATTTTCCACATAAGTAATTGCTAAAAAAATAAAAAAAATTTACAGAAACATAAAATGGTCATGCTCTCCCAAAAACATACTAATTAATAAATCCTTTTATGCTTTTGCATGCTGATGTCAGTATTTTATAAAAATGGAAATTTATATCCCATTCACAGAATAAAAATATAATATCTAGTAATAAAAATGGGTTTGTTGAGCTATTAGGACTTTTTGGAAGCAAGAGATGTGAAAAATGAGCAACGCCTTCTGTAGGAATCGAGCCCGGACCTCTGGAATACGGGCCCAGCGTGCAGACCACCACACCACGAAGGCATGATAGGAAGGCGGAAGAAATACCTTGTAAGGTGTTTTATCTGACAAAGGAGTATGCAAAAATGGCCACAGCATAAAACTCTACATTAATGATGAAACCATTTGGAGATTTAACGTTTAAAATTGCTAAAAGAAGAAGGGCCTCCATGTTGAAAAATGGTCCAATGGTTCCAGAATATTGTTCATCACTACTATTTGATTTATGTATTCTTGGGCTGATGAGTAGATGTTCACGAAATGATGTAACAAACAGCTCTATATATGTGCAAGTGATGCAGTTGACTGGAACAATTACAGCGATAAAATAATAATAATAAGGATAAAGATTCATAAAAACATCCCTAGGAAGTAGACATGCGAGTATTATTTTAATTATTATATATTATATTGTTTATTTTTACATTCACACTTCAAGAGCTTGGAAAATTATAACCGAGATCTTGGCGTAATTGGCAAATATGGTTGGAGGCTGCTATAACAAAAGAGTACTGAAAATTCTTATTCAGTCTTGTTTAGTTATATCAGTGAGTGTAAGTCTTTACCGCTCAATATTTGCTGATGTCCTGCATCAATATATATTGAGTATGATCTATTGCAGTGGTTCCCAAACTTACAATGCTTATGATCACTTTCTTATAAAAAAAAAAAACTGAACAAGAACCCCCCCCCAAGTAAAATAACTATACATAAGTGCATAACAGAAAAATTACAATGGTGAATAGTGAAGTAAAAATAAAATATAACATTTTGATATTTAAAGCAGTCTTCATAAAATTATAACTTTTGTTTTAAAATACAAAAACATGTATTTTTCATTATGATATGGGCGAACTGAGATGCTATGAAAATAAGGTAATTACCTATTATCACAACCACCTTAGTAGAAATTGCCAGAGCTTCAGAATATGCCAAATTCCATGCATATAACAATTATTCAGGCAACCATGCACATGAAAATTATTCAAGCAACCATGTGCTTGATATGTATTCAGTTTCCAATGCTGTCATTTTCTTTACACTTTTTTTATCATATTCCTAGTTCCAAAAGCTTTTATAGAAAAATTATAATTAGTTTTTCTCTCAAACTTGACTTTAAAATTTCTGCTTGCAGGATTTTCCTAAAATATAGAAAAGGGAGGTGAAATTTCTGCAAGAATATATTATTTTGCTTCAAAATCGTAAAAGGAACAATGCTTCGAATTCTTTTTTAGAGCAATCGCTATGAAATTTCCATTACAACAAAACCCCGTTTATAACTAGGTTTCCTGATTATCTTATGGAACAAATATATTGTTGAAATGTAGAATATGTATCTATGTAATATATAATTTTTACGATAAAAATAATTGTTTTATTTCATAATATCTGCCAAGGTGGTTGCAATCATATGCAAGTACCGAAATTATTTATGTTCAGCTCTATGTTTGCTAGTAACATTCGTAAATTTTTATGAGCATTAATAGTCTGTTTTTGTTTTTTGTCATGAGGCTGATAACTGCACTAAATTCACATTCTACTAAACAGGAAATTACAGGAAATCAATCAGCAATTATTTTTGCAGTGACCCATAATGCAGGATATAAAACTACTATCTATTTTCACAACCAGAATTTGTGGTAGCCTTGCAACTGTAACTGTGTCCAGGTATGCCTTCCAGAAATTTCAAGAAGCAGAAAGGGTACTTTTCCGTTAGCTGAGCGCAAGAGAAAAATCGCTAAATAATGTAGAATTCCGCCAAATTTCTTACAACCATAAGGGGAATGTTCATTTGGGGCCATATGCTTTAATTCTCTGAATTCATTCAAAACAAAGCATGTTTTCCTTTTTTTTTCTTCCATCTTAACTTTTGTTTTAAAATATGATGAAAATTCGGGATTTACTCAGAACTGAAAAAGATGCAGTCTCTTTTTTTCAAGAGAAAGGTATATTGGCAAAAAATGCAACATGCGATCAGAATCATGAAATGAAACTGTCTTTTTGTGATGAAGTATGTTCAAGGTGCAATCTTTCAACACGCCACATGAATGGTACATGGTTCGAATGGCATTCGCAATGGTACATGGTTCGAAACGTTCAGATTCAGTTTTCTAATATCTTTGAGATTTATTTACGGCTGGAGCAAAGAGATGACATCAGTCAAATGGTGTGAAAAACAAATGGATATGAATCATAATACAGTTGTAGATTGGAACTACTTAAGAGAAGTTTGTATAGAAACATTAGTGGAACGTGAGCAAAAATAAAAAAATCGGTGGTCCTGAAAAAATAGTTGAGATAGACAAGAGCTTATTTACAAAACGAAAGAACAATGCCAGTCAAATTATTCCACAACAGTGGATATTTGGTGACGTTTGCCACGAAACAGACATATGCTTTCTGATTAAAGTTCCAAACTGTTCTTTACCAGTGCTGTTACATGCAATAACAAATCACATCGAAGAAGGGTCAATTGTCTATTACGATTCCTGGAAAGGCTACTGCACAACTAAAATGGAAGAAGCTGGTCTATAGCATTTCAAAGTCAATCACGGGTACAATTTTGTTCATCCCGACACTGGTGTAAACACTCAGAAAATTGAACAATTTTGGAGCAGTGCCAAATGGAGAAATAAAAAACATCAGGGAACTTCTCGTCATCATTTGGAGTCGTACCTTGCTGAATTTATGTGGAGACAAGGAGTAAATGATCTATTTGAGCAAATTCTCAAGCACATCACACTGCATTCTGGAAAAACCAATTATAAGCATTCTCTTTGGGTAAAAACTGTTTTGTTTACAATTCATTAATATTTGTTTGTAGTTAAACTTGTTTTGTTTACTATTAATAAATACTTGTTTATAGTTGAACATTTTCGACTTTTATTCCGCTGACTGTTTTTTCATTTGCTTCGCTCTACATTATTTGTCGATTTTTCGCTTGTGCCCGGCTAACAGAAAAGTAACGCAGAAAGTAAAAGAAAAGTCTCGGTAGCCAGGTGAAACTACAGAAAACTGGAGAGAGCATCAGTCTCTGAGTGTTTGCTGTAAGCTGTTAGTTCAGTGTGTGTTTGGAGTATTGAGCGATGATATAAAAAAGCGAATCAGAATGTTGTACCATGAAAGCATAGTAAATTCTTAAATTAATGTCTTTTTACAAATTTATTCTCTTTATTTATTGTCTTTTTGAAAAATTTTAAATGACATTAAAATGTTCATGCCTTCAAAATAAAAATTTCCTAGAACTAACATTTGTTAACATTTTTTATGTGTATACCGTGTGTTGTCACCAATAAATTCTGCTTGGCAAGACTTGCGCCAGCAAAACAGAAAAGTACCCTTCACTCTTTAGAAGTGCTTGTGTTTAACATTCTTAGTAGCTGAAGTGTAACTATTGATTATATTCTTTGATATTGTGAACACCTGTATGAGTAT
The DNA here is from genome assembly GCF_044657685.1 of Stegodyphus dumicola. Classification (NCBI taxonomy): domain Eukaryota; kingdom Metazoa; phylum Arthropoda; class Arachnida; order Araneae; family Eresidae; genus Stegodyphus; species Stegodyphus dumicola. The sequence goes on from NC_140776.1 coordinate 48,465,505, forward strand.
TATTAAGGAATGTTCCAGAATTCTGAAGTACTTCTTTTAATAAAATAAATGTTATTAACCTATCATCGGACCTTTGTGCATTCAATCTATTATGAACCCATATGCATGCAACAATATCTTGAAAAATAATGTTTTTAGAAATTGTGAATCTAAGACCCATTGAGTTCTAATTTATAAAAGAAGCTATAATAATGAATTTTTTAAAATAAAAATAAATACATTATTTTGATAACTTAAAAATTTAAGGAAAGGAATAACATAAAAGACTTTTTGTAGGAAATGATCTAAATATATAGGATATGATGAAAATTAGCATAGCATTAAATTAAATTTTAAAAGGTGACACTGATAAATAGGAAATATAACAAAACTGTTAGCATAAATTTAGGTATTTTGCATAATGAAACTCGAAAGGCATATGAAACGAACGTGCACCAAGATATATATTGGCGAGAGAATGTAAAGTTCACATGCAATGCAGTATATTTGACTTTCACCTTAGCTATGTGCAGTGTATTCGATTTTCACCCTAGCTACTTATATCTTGGCCAAAGGTCTAATTCAGTTAGTACTTTCTCTTTTCAGGTACGTTGTCAAAGTATGTTCCTGTTTTTTCTTATTGCCTAAATAGGTATGCTTGAAGATGTATGACTTATATTTGTATGTAAATTATCCCCTTTTCGATAATTCAGTGTTTTAATGTCTGTGAAGATTATTACTTTTTGTTATGCTTAAGTTAAGCAAAATTCTCCTATTTTATTAACTAAAGATTTCGTAGTTAATTTTTGACTTATGATTCTTTAATGAAAACTGCGCCTGGGGAAATTTACTCATTGCGCTTTCAGTGCTAATGCCCAAACCAACAAAAACATTCAAGCATCATAGATACAATGAAAATTACAAAAAAGGGTTAATCCTTGTTCTAAAACTTAATCAAAATGAAGGAAGAATATGCTATTTTCCTATTAAAAAATAAAAATAGTGATAAACAAGAAGCTAGCCTCTTTCAGAAATTCAGAATTTTCTAATTAATCCTCTTTTTACAAGCAACGACTCAGTATTGACCAACATGTTTAGAATCATCATTCAATGATTTAATGAATCCGTGACTACATAAATGGTTGAAATATATCATTTCTCCAATGACAGAAATAAAAACATATCTACAGCTAATTAAGACACAATTTTTGCTGATTTTTGTTGTTTGACTTCTGAATTAATATCTACAGCTATGCATTTTATATAGAAATCAGGTTTTCAGGAATTACAATAAGGCCTAGCAGGGTAAAAGTTTACAATTGGGTGCCCCCCCTTTTTTTGTGATTCTTTTTTTACGCCAGGAGAAGGCATAATTTCAAGATAGCCACTACACAAAACCAAAATAAGAAGTCGCAGAATTACACAAACTCAGTGTTCATGTACACATTGATCTGTTTTCACTTAAAAAAACATCAGACAATTGCACAAACTAGGCATTATGCACTGTCTTAACTTTGTCCATATACACAAACACATGGATCTATTTTTACTTAAAAAAATTCAGGAAGTTAAAACACAGTTAAAACTATCATTGTAACCAGAAATGGGGTTTCATCGCCAAAATTGAACAAAATTTGTCGCTAATCGAAGGGGCAACCAATTCTACATTAGAGCTGTGTAGAAGATGTGTTAAGAGGTTATCATACTTGGCTACAGTCCCGGCTAGACAGGACTTTTCTGAGAAACAAGATTCTGGAGCACTGATTTATCAGGGAGGATTCCTAGAAAAAAGAGCCCCACCTGAAGCGAAGTCTCGCCTAGCTACAGAAACGATGTTGCGGCTATGTGGGATTTTTTCAAACCTCATTGAAAATGTCTCGGCTGGACCTCTGTACCGGGTAGAGACAGCAAATCAGACGATAGTTCTGCTTCTGAAGCATCATGTGATCCAAGCTGAGCGATAATCAATTAGTGCTTGGCGTTCACGTCTTTGTAATAAGCGAAAATGGTAACATAGCTACGTGAGTTTCTTGGAATTGTGCGGGTTCTGAGAATTGTCCCTTTCGACGAAGTCCCATGTAGCCAAAGCAAAATGTTATTGAAGTTTTAGCTGAATAGGCTAATTCAGGTAGATGATAAAAAAAGCAGGAAAAAACCATGAAAATGAATGAGAATTACGTTTTTATTAGCTTACTCTTAGGTACAAAAGTTCTCACAAAGCTACAAAACTTTTATTAATCACCCTTCCCATAACTCTTCTCTCACATACCAGTAGCTAAGTGCATAAGAACTGTCATAGATATAATTTCTGATGATGTCTTCCCTAAAGACATCCTAATAACTCTGGTGTACATATCATAATCAACTAAATATTTCTTCTCATAAAGTTGAGATATTAAAAATCTAAAAGCAAATATACTTAGGACAATTTGAAAGCATCTTTCATTAAAAAATATCATAAAACTGTTTTCCACATAATTAATGTACATCACACCTTTTATAATACAATTAAATCAAAGAAAAATTACAGAAATTCAGTATCGTGAATTTATAACGAGACTTTCTAATACACAAATAATATGAAATCCTGCAAATACACAATAACATCTTTTTTGCAGAATAATCTAATGATTGAAAGAAATCAAACAGAATATTTTTTGCCTTTTAAATCTTGGTTCTTATTTTAAAATATTTTTAATTTAATTTCTTAGAATAAAATTTAAGAAAATCACCAAAATATAGTTTTATACACAGTAGAATGAAATAGAAAAAAAAATTTTTTTTTCAAAAAACTAACCATTTATCTCGCCATAAAGGTATCCAGGTATGGGTGAAGGTGAATCGGATATGGCTAAGCCAACCATCGGAAACTGAAGCAAAGCAAAGATATTAATGAATTCCAAAGCTACAAACTTACATTATTTGACATTTTTATTTAACATAGTTATTTAAAAAACACCTGCATATTATATATATATATATATATATATATAGGATGATTCTATGATCATGGAACAAACTTGGAGGGGTGGTTGAGCGTACTAAAACATGCATTTTGTATATAGGAATGTAGGGTCTAAAGTGACATGTTAAGGCACGAATGCCAAAAATGACACGGGAGGAAAAACGAGTTTATTTACAAAATCAAAGCAAAGTGCTTCTTTGCAGCAATACAGTATTCACAAGAAATGTTCAAACCTACGACCATCAACAGTAATACGAACTACAGCTGCGACTGGCAGGCAATGAGGGCGATAGTGGATGGGGAGCAACGAGAGAGGTAGAAGGGCAGTAGTGAGCCAGGCACACAGCGAATCTGATTGCATCAGCGGAAGAATTACTTGGATGCGAATTTTGCGGGGCGATGGATTGGGCGTGGTGGACAATCTGATGACCACCCCGTTCACCAGATTTATCCAGCGTGGATTTCTTTTTTAATGGGGCATATGAAGGACATCATTTAAGAGACACCCGTTGACTCGCTGGAGGACTTCGTTGCACGAATATCTATCACGGCTGCAAGCGTACGCAAAATGCCTAACATTTTTCAAAGTGTTTGCCGAACTTTACAATGCTATCAAGCATGTATTACTGCTGGTGGTTGCAATTTTGAACATTTCTTGCTAATACTGTATTGCTGCAAAGAAGCGCTTTGCGTTGATTTTGTAAATAAACTCATTTTTCCTCCTGTGCCATTTTCTGCGTTCGTGCCTTAACATGTCTCTTTAGACCCTACATTCCTATACAAAAAATACCTATAACCTATAACAATTATAAAAAACCTATAACAATTAAATGAAATTATATTCCTCTGGTGAGAAATAAATTATTTTCTATTAATAAAATATCAATAACATTTCTCCTCAGGCTGCCCTCTGTACAGCTGACATATAATCTGCAGCCACATTGTAAGCTAGTCATAATGCTTTGAATATATGAACATGTGCTTAAGTTATGAGGTAATGGGTACTTGTACAACTTTAGATAAACGTGTTTACACTGATAATGCTACGTCATAAATGAAGAACCATATCCCCCCATACGACTGCATCCTTCTTGCAATCATCTTGTATCATTAACTATATTAAGACAAAAAATTCAGGTACTTTTCCGTTTTGCCGGCGCAAATCTCGCCAATCTGACTTTGTCGGCGACAACATACAGTATACACATAAAAAATGTTAACAAATGTTAGTTCTAAGAAATTTTTATTTTTGAAGGCATAAACATTTTAATATGGTTTATAATTTTGTAAAAAGCCAATAAATAAAGACAATAAATTTGTAAAAAGACATTAAGAATTTACTATGCTATCATGGATTCGCCGGTTCGTATAACGTGACCCCAAGTGATCTCATCTCACGTAAACTACGATACAAAAATATAATTCTCTCAGTAATTATCTACATTAATTTGAAGTTAAATCTTAATTTTGAATACAAGTTTAAATGCAAGAATTATTTCAATTCGTACGAATAGCTTACTGAGAAGTTATATAAAACCGTAGTGCTTTACTTCGCTAGTGCATTCTCATTACAATTGATAAATTCAACACTTGATTTTGCATTTCTATATTTTCGCCTTCGGGTGAGTGGTGTAATTGCATCCTAATTGACTTAATTACCGCGAATGCTCTTGGGGCATAAAATTTGATTATCTTTGTAAATATTCTATGCAGTTGTATGCCAGTATTGAAAGAAACAATCAATCTGGTAAGAAATGGCTGCGACTTGTTTTGAAAATGAAGTGTAAAAGGTTACCAGCGAAGCTATTCCCTTTGGCAGTAGTTGTATCATTATTGGCGACTTTATCGTTTGCGCCGGCAAAACGGAAAAGTACCAAAATTCATTATATGCATACACTGATAGGCAAAAATGCCATAGCCATCTTTACACTATGAATGTATTCACTGATGATCATAATGATAATCGGGCATCATTTTGGTGACAAAGTCTGCATTTAATGGGGATGTAATTTGGATTAAGGACAGACTGTAAAGCCTGACTCAAAGGATAGGAGTAAATACTTCCAAAACAGCATGTATAACTGAACGTTTATGAGCTGCTGCTGTTAATACTAATGAAAAAGGAAGAAAGATTTTGAACCCAATCATAGATATTGAGATGCTAGATAATCGTATGCGATCAACAAATTTGGGTATTGGTATATCAACTGGTGAAGACAAACAGGCAACTGCGGATAGCCCAACTGATATAGAATACAGTTTTAAGTCCAAATACAAATATATCTCAGTGTTGAATATAGTCAAAAGTCATTAATTAGGACACCCATAATCCGGAATGATCTATAATCCGGACCTCAAAGCTACAAACTTTCTGCGAATGCGTCATGAGCGTAAGACCTTTACGGCTGCGAATATGCGTGTGCGCATGTGCAAAATACGTTTACGAATGCGCGTTTAATGTATAACGGACGGTATAAGCTAAGCTAAAATTATCTAATTCAGTTAATGTTGCAGCTTGCGTTGTTCCTTAATCTTCAAATTGGATCCGGCTTATTATTTTTTGCAAACTGTTAGAGCAATTTTATAAAAGTAAGCTTGAACTTTCGATTATGTCAAATAGAATTTCTGATACAGTCAAAAGTCGTTAATTCGGACACCCATAATCCGGACCTCAAAGCTAAAAACTTTCTGCGCATGCGTCATGCGCGTAAGACCTTTACGGCTGCGAATATGCGTGTGCGCATGCGCAAGATACGTTTACAAATGTGTGTTTAATGTATCAGGTATCAGGTATGTAATCAGGTAATTTCATATATGTTCTTTTTACCGGGTTTAAAGATTGAGAAAATTGTCATGTATTTCTAATTTATGAGAAAAAAGCAGTGTACATGGATATAGTGAAGGGTGTGCGCAATGCCATTTTTGTGCAATTCTGGGATGTTTTTTTAAGTAAAAATAAGTCGGCGTGTACATGGTTTAGTGATATTTTAATTAAATGATAGTTATTTTGTGAATTTTATGTTTGTAGGAATTTGGTATACGTTTAAGTTGAAGTAAACGTGCATGGAAATAATTTAAATATTTGATACTAAGTATTTGTAATGCTTGCGGTATGAATTCGTTGGTGACGTGCATAATGTAATAGATGATTTAGAGGTAAAAGTTTTTGGATATTTTATTTATTTTATATGTGGAAATGTTGATTACTTTTTCGCGATCAGGTAATTTCATATAAGTTCTTTTTACCGGGTTTAAAGATTGAGAAAATTGTCATGTATTTTCGTGAAATTTTTCTAATTTATGAGAAAAAGCAGTGTACATGGATATAGTGAAGAGTGTGCGCAATGCCATTTTTGTGCAATTCTGGGATGTTTTTTTAAGTAAAAATAAGTCGACGTGTACATGGTTTAGTGATATTTTAATTAAATGATAGTTATTTTGTGAATTTTATGTTTGTAGGAATTTGGTACACGTTTAAGTTGAAGTAAACGTGCATGGAAATAATTTAAATATTTGATACTAAGTATTTGTAATGCTTGCGATATGAATTCGTTGGTGACGTGTATAATGTAATAGATGATTTAGAGGTAAAAGTTTTTGGATATTTTATTTATTTTATATGTGGAAATGTTCATATTTGGAAAGGGTAAATACTTTTTCGCGATCAGGTAATTTCATATATGTTCTTTTTACCGGGTTTAAAGATTGAGAAAATTGTCACGTATTTTCGTGAAATTTTTCTAATTTATGAGAAAAAAGCAGTGTACATGGATATAGTGAAGAGTGTGCGCAATGCCATTTTTGTGCAATTCTGGGATGTTTTTATAAGTAAAAATAAGTCGGCGTGTACATGGTTTATGTGTATGTGTTATTTTGAAAAACGCGTAAGGAGTATGGTATTGTGCACTTTTTCCCAATTTTGCAGTGAATAATTGTCATGATTAAGCAGTTTTGTTACATAAAATTTCTAGCATAAGTGTAATTCGGCTAGTAGATTGTTGGAAGAAGTGTTCAGTAGATAAAAAGAAAAGAAACATGTCTTTACTTCGTGAAGACAAAATGGCGGCGGGAAAAAAAAATAGAGGGTTGCTGTAGGAGAGTTGGTCGCCAAATTTTCGCCAAAAAAACGCCAAGTTACCATAATGTAAAGATCAACCACTTTTACCTCTAAATCATCTATTACATTATGCACGTCACCAACGAATTCATACCGCAACTATTACAAATACTTATTGTCAGATATTTAAATTATTTCCATGCACGTTTACTTCAACTAAAACGTATACCAAATTCCTACAAACATAAAATTCACAAAATAACTATCATTTAATTAAAATATAATTAAATTCAAAAACACTACTTAAAATATAAATGAGCACATACATTAAATTAATACATACATAAATACCCATTTCGAATTCACTTTAGTTACGGCCATGGGATCCAAAAATTCACGAACACTGTTTCACACAACACAGAATAAAGCCAAATACAAAATTTCCAGATTTTTTCCCGATTTCCCTCCTTTTCCGATTAAAGAACTGTAATTTGTCCATTAATATCACATGACATATCCCATGATCTCTCATTTCCCTCACACAAAATAATGCGTAATCGGAACTGAGTACTGCTCACATTATTACCAAAGTGCCAGGTAGTAACCTTTATCGCCTCCAAAATGTCGCCAAACTACCAGTTACCATATTGTAAAAATCAACAGTACTTTTTTCTTGTTGTATAAATATATAGATAATTGCTCACAATTATGCATAAATTTTTGCTTATGAATTAACTATGAATAATAGTTAATTTTTCATTACATCATTATTATATATATTATTTTCTTCTAAGTATTTTTCTTTTTTTTTGGCAGAGCAATGATCTGCTCATATGTGTAGCAATTAGTCATGATTTATACTGAAGGATCATGAAATTAAAAGGTTTGATAAACAGTGCCCTTTGAGAATACATGGATTGCATTCAATTTCATCTTATAATAAAAATCTGTTTTTCTGTTGCATCCAAAGGCTGTAGTTAATTTGTAAAATGAGACAAAATAAACATTTACCACAGGGCTTGAAGCAAAGATAATTTCTACTTGCTTTCTACATAGCTCTCATAAAACTCTTTCTTTACATTCTTCTAAGAATGAAAGAAAAAATTATTAAATCTGATTTTGTTAAATCAAAATTTGATTGTATATAAATTTAAAATACCACACTACTGCTTATGCAAATTTATCTTCTATGTAAAACTGCTCAATCTAAATTATGAGCCACTGCTTACTATGAATCTTTATTTTGACAATAATAAATGAATTCACATTTGATAAAAATTATCAAAAATACTGAGAGGCTAACAATGACCTGTACCTCTTAACAGATCTAGATTTACAGATCAGTATTTCATTTACATACATTTACAGAAATATATCTAAACTGACTCATGGTAAGCACTACTTAATTTCCTAACATTTTGACCAAATATTTAAATGCCTAATAGGCTTCATATTCTAGCTAGTAGATTTTTATGAAATTATTTTATATAACTTTTTCATATGTTTTTAATATATTTGCTAAATATGAAGCAATTTTAAATAAATCATAAACATTAATTTTGGTTTAATTTTGACATGATTGGATATAAGTTATAAATCATATATAATACTGAATATAAGTTATGAAATGAAAAACATGTATGAAAAATCAAAATTAACTGTATGCACAAAAAAAATCTACTCATGCTTTGAAAGTGACTTTTTTTACCATCATCAGTATAATGTTAAATTACGCAAAAATTAATACGGCTCAGGAAAAAAAATCATTCATTGCATTTTAGAAATTGTTTACAATGGGTATTTCTTCTCACGGTGATAATTTTATGAACATGCAGTGAATTTTCTGTATTTTTTCGTCAAACAAATTTCCTTTTTTTAGCGATTCCCCCCCCTTTTTTTTTCTAAATTAACAATTCAGAAGATAGTTTACCCAAATTACACATTTCCCAGACTTTTATGCTTCTGTAAATAAGCTCTGTCAAATACTAAACGAACTTGTTCAAGAAGCCATATTAAATAAATTATTAAAATAAAGACAAAGTAGCTCATACAACATTCCATTATTCAAATTTGAAAATACTCATCGATCTCATGTTTTTCCACCGCAGTCCATATAAATCAAAAACGTATAACTTTTTTAATAACATACATTACATTTTTCTTAAACACTATAAAACGACATTAATATTAAAAAATAAACTAAAGATCAATGGTTAACGAATTAATTTATTTTGTTTTTATTCTCACTATAGTTAAGTAATAACCAACTTGAGCTAGAAATTCGACTTCATTAAGTAAAACTTTCCAAGCCATGTTTTATCAAGCACTAGCTTATATTAAAATATACATATTCCCAATTGTTTCTCAAATAATATCATCACTAAATACTATTAAATCTTTTCTTAGAGAAAAACAAAACAAACACACGTTTATGGACAAATTGCTCCTGCCAGATATAAAACAAAAATAGAGAAAAAAATTACAAACGAAATAAAAATTTATTGCAAGATTAATGTGCGAAATAAAATTAGTAATAAAGATTTATGATATATTACGTCTCATCGTAATTATTTCACATGTTATATTTTTTTCAAAGTTGCGTAATTGCTTTAATTGAGGAATATATTTAAACTTTGACCTTGCTATAAAACTTGGTTCTGCTGCAGCTGTAACTGTACCGGCAAAAATTATCTCCGGTTAAATCGCCAATGTGCTTTTTAATTGCGAATAATTTGCGTTTATTAATACAGTTAATTACTTCTGGAATATTCACTTATAATTCATAAACATTTTATACATCTCTACAGGTTACATGAATATTCAAAGGGTTAATATGTGAATATGATGCATTAAACGGTTCCGTAAATATGAATGGATGCTATGTTTACAATAAAATTGCTAGAAATTTTCGTAGTTATTATAGAGGCTATGGGGAAAGTGAGCTATCTATAGAACTTAGAAGATCTTTTGCTCTTTCCTCACGATTTGATACGAACAATAAGAAAGTGTATACGTTTAAATCAATATTTCATTTCGACGACAGAAAAAAGTTATTTGAATATTTTAAAACAGAAGTGAACGAGAAACTTGCTGTCCTAGGAGAGATTCTAACCAGGCAGTGCAATTTTATTGTGTCACAAAGAGTCCGGCGTACATCTCAGGTATGGAACTTATACGCTCGATTATATACTGAAAACACAATCAAACAAATCATTTCTCAATTTGCAAAGAACTTTCGTTTAAAGAAACGACCGTTTGCAGTGCTATTTGGAGCGGCATTGTTCAACTGGGACAAGGAGAAGATTACAGATGATGAGATTCAGAAGTATGTTTATGTTTAATATTTATTTTGTGTCAATTCGTTTAAACAGCATCTTTTACCAACAGCATTTTAACATTGTTGCTAATACTTCCACGTAGGGGGAAAACAAGCTATGTGGTAACGCTTCTACGATGAGATTTAAAAAAAAAATCCCTTAAATAAATAAATTATACTAGAAGTATTTAAGGAGGTATTAATTTTTAAATCTTCAAAATAAAGGAAGTAATGTGTCATACATCTGTTGGATAAAATACAGTCAATAATTATTAAGCATTAATTGAATATTTATGGTTTTAATTATTTGTATTTAAAAGCATTTGTTTCTATCTGGTGGATGCTTTAGAGATAAACAGCTTTCTAGTGAGTTATCTTAGATCTCTCTCTCTCACAAACTCGCTCACTTTTTAAATTCAACCTAATTTGCATTCTGGTGATGACTGAGAGAAGAATGTATGTGTATGGTTTTCGCTAGTGTAACAAATACAAATTTTCAAAGCAAGAACTTCAAAATAATTTATTGCTTTTTTTATTTTGATTTATTTAATGTTTAATTTAAATAAAAATTAACGTATCTGTAACTGACTAGCCTTAAAAGCTAAGCATAAAATAGGGAAGTAAGTTTTGAAATCATCTCAGCTGTCTGAAAAGATTGGAAAGCATCTCTTTTAATGAAAAAGTGACTTAAAGTAAAGTAATCAAAAAATTTGTTTAATATCTAATTATTAGATTTATAATATGTTTATTATGTTCTGGTAAGTGTTTAATTTTTAATTAAAAGCATTGTACAAAATCTTTACATTAAAAATATCTATAGATTTTCCTTTAACTTTGGCAATACTTATGATTTCTGTACTCTATATATTGAATGTCATTATGAAAAAGTGAATGATGTTATCATTTTTATTGTTTTTTCAGTTTCAATGTTTAATACAAAGTAAATTTCGGGAAAAACATATTTTGTGGTACCCCTTGGCGAAAACTAGTGAAACACCCTCCCAATAAAAATAGTGTCCAAAACATAATTAAAACTTTAAAAAATATATTATCTCAATAAACTGCACAAAATCATATCAAAATAAAACAAGGAAATCACATAAAAATGGAAACACATGTTATCTAATCTGCACAGTACAAAAAGGAAATATTGACGTACCTTATTTAGAAATTCCTGTATGTTCAGTGTGTTGCACACAGAATTCCTTAACAGCATTCAAAAACTGTTTAAAATTATATGAACTAAAATACGTAGACTGTTGTCACCACATAAATTCACAAAAGTAAAAAAGAAAAATATCCTCTGGACTGTTGGTGGCATTTCTTTCGAAAATCCCTTTTTATTACATCCCATATACCTTCCATAGTGTTGATATGAGTTCTGGTTTCCAAGTACTTAAATATCACTGCACAATTTACTGAGGGTAAATGAACCTATATAAATCTTCATTTACACACCAGTTAATCAATGTTTTCTTTCCCACTCTTTCCAAAGTATACAGAAACTTCAGGTTAATTGTGCCACCAGTAGGCATTTTACAGTATAAAGCACAAAATAAGCAATGTACTTTTTAACCAACATCCAACATTTAAGTAAGCCTCGAGAAATATTTTCCCAACAGTCAAAATCACCGCAGTCAAACATTACAACCAATCACATCATAATAGGGTTTTCATAACATTCAGCGTTAAATACTCAGGTTACCATAAACGAAACAACAACTCTGCAGTCATCCAAAAAGTACCCTAAAATTTAGACAACCCTAAATTTCTTGATAATTTGTCTTTATATTTTGCTTCAACACTAGTGTATATTTGGTTAATCTTCGGATCATGGTAACTTGGTGATTTTTTGGCAAAAATTTGGCGACCAACCCTGCTACAGCAACCTGCTAGTTTTTTTTTTTTTTTTTTTTTGACACCATTTTGTTTTCACGAAGTAAAGGCATGTTGGTTAATCTTCGGATTATGGTAACTTGGCAATTTTTTGGCGAAAATTTGCAGACCAACCCTGCTACAGCAACCTGCGAGTTCTTTCTTGGACGCCATTTTGTTTTCACAAAGTAAAGGCATTTTTCTTTTTTTTTTTTTTTTTAACTCAACATTTCTTTCCAACAATCTGCTAGCAGAATTACGCTTATGCTACAACTTTTATGGAACAAAAGTGCTTAATCATGACGAAGATTAGGTGCGAAATTGGGAGAAAGTGCAGAACTGCTTGCCGTGTTTTTAAGAATTGCACATACGCGGTATCCATGTACACATCGACCTATTTTCACTTTAAAAAACATCCCAGAATTGCACAAAAATGGCATTGCGCACACTCTTGACTTTATCCATGTACACTGCTAAAGTCCTAGCTAGTACCCTTTATCTCCTTACCAAAATGTCGCCAAACTACCTGTTACCATATTCCAAAGATTAGCCTTGTATATTTCCATGTTATAACTATCTATACTTTCAAGAAAAATTTAAAAACTAATACATTTGCTAGAAATTTCATGTACCATAATTTGGGCAAAAGAGCCTGTCTGGTGTATACGCCGCATACACGATAATTGACTTAGTTAGTTTTATTTTCGTTATTGCTTGGAAAAATGTAAGAGCAAGGTAGAAGTACCATCACATTGAATTTTGTAAAAGTTCATCAGATTTGCCACACCAAAGCCTTCCATAACATGACACTTAATATTCATTTATTCAGTAATTCCTTTCCATACTGTTGTAATCATCATTGATAACATTTTCAACTTAAGTATAATCAGTAAGTTATAAATGAAAACATAAACATCTTACCTTTAACTTGCCAAAACTGAAATCTGCTGATTTCTAATAGACCTTATTTTTTTCAGATTCATTAAACTTTCTTTATTACCATAAATTATCATATTATGAAAAAGGATATGTAAATTGGATAATCAAACATAATTTTGTAATTAAAATAAACTACTTTTATTTATAAAAACCTTCAAAATCCAACTAATCAATATATAAATTTAATAAGGTCTATTTCATCATTCTGTTTTAAATCGCTTCTTTCAGCATCAATATCTTTATTTTCTTTTTTGATGCTTTCCGATTTAATGAAAGCTGATACAGTCAAAAGTCGTTAATTCGGACATCCAGAATCCGGACCTGAAAGCTACAAACTTTCTGCGCATGCGCGTAAGATCTTTACAGCTGTGAATATGCGTGTGCGCATGCCCAAAATACGTTTACACATGCGCGTTTAATGTATAACGGACGGTATAAGCTAAGCTAAAATTATCTAATTCAGTTAACGTTGCAGATTGCGTTGTTCCTTAATCTTCAAATTGGATCCGGCTTATGATTTTTTGCAGACTGTTAGAACAATTTTATAAAAGTAAGCTTGAACTTTCGATTATGTCAAATAGAATTTCTGATATATATTTACTAATATGTATAGGATCTACAAAGCGAAAGTATGTTTCGAAGTCCATTAAACAAAAAGTGGAATTGCTGCAAAAAATGGATAAAGGCATATCCTTTGTTTATCTAGCCATTCCGAAATCTGTTTATCAATTTCACGCTGCTCTGCGGCGGGGGGATGCTGCGGCGTGCAATGAATTGGAAGTTGATCTGTCAGCACTATCCTTATCTTCAGGGCAGATGTTTTTATTTTATTTGGCTTATAATTCCTTACTAAATGTAGTATTTCATCTCGATGTACTCCATCTTTGATATGATTTATCAAATTCCTCGTCATTATAATTCGCTTCCGATAACGAAGAAAGTAAAATAAACAAATAAATATTAAGCTTTTTTTTTTTTTTAATTTTGATACCCTTTAGATCATAATTGTTCTTTATTTCATAAATTAGGTTTCATATTTTTAATTTTATAATTTCTGCATGCGGTCTTACCAGATTTAAACTGATGATCTATAATCCGGAAAAATCGATAATCCGGAATTGCCGAAGTCCCGACGAGTCCGGATTAACGACTTTTGACTGTATAGTCGTATCAACTCGGGCTGGTTGCCATGTTTTATTGACCCACAAGGCAGCTTCCTAGTATGGAATCTTTCTTATCCATCGGTAATTTTGGAAGCATGGAGTTTGCTTTGCATCCATTCTTCCCACTGCTTTCTTAGCTCGTGCTTAAAAATTCTACTGCTGGGGAGATCCAGGGGCTATAAGCCTATCCACCTGGTATCACTGAGACATCAGTGCTACATTAATTTTTTTGTTTCGGATTTTACCATGACCACTAAGTAGGATTGGATTAAATCCAGAATGTTGAGTTCCCGAGGTTGGAAAAAAGCACCTTTCCTTTTTCGTTAAATTTCTTTCAGGAAGAACGATTCTGCTACATTTTATTTTTTGATAAATTTCTATAGTCTTTTCTTCACCATCCTTTTTTGTCAGTGCAAATAATGACCCCTTTAAGGAAGTTTAATCTTGGAACCGTTTTTCTTTTGGAAATCATCTAAGGTGTTAATTTCTGTCTGTTGGTGCCACAGCCAAAAAGACAAGTAAAAGATGTCTTTTCATTTCCAGTTGCTAACATAAAAGTATTTTTTCACCTAGTCAAAAGTAACAGGCACTTCATTCTTGTTATTTGCCCTCTATTTAGATTTTGTTCTTTAATTTTCTTAAATGTATACTTCAGAAATTCTATCTTGTTTTTCGAGCCCAGTCCACAATAAGCTTCTGTTCTATTGTTTTATGATCCTAATGGATAATTTCTTTCAATTCATGACCTGGAACACCAATTAGGTCCTTCAATGAAATTTTTCATCCCCATTTGTTGAGCAGTTATATTTGCTTAAAAATCTAACCATCCTTTTTTTCTCTGCCCTGTTGTTCATTTATCTAAGTTATCTTCCAAAACAGGCTAGGTTATGATGCGAGTCTGACAAGATTTTTTATTATTAGGTATTTTATCCAATTCTTCTTTAGATTTTCACTGCCAAATGCATCTCATATCAACTTGAAATTCTCTACCCAAAGCCTAATTTCCAGTTTCTATCACTATCTTCACTGTCAAAAGCTTTTAAAAGCAGCTGTATAACTTTTCTTCAAGTAGGAGCCATAGTAATAATAATTTTAAAAATTCAACAAGTGTGAATAATAAAGAAAGCACTGCTACAAGTGTGCAATAAGCAAACTCAAAGCAGTGAGACACATGCAAAAATGAACGCAGAACTTGTCAAAATAAAAGTTTCTGTGGCCATTTAAAAGAATATAATCATTGAAAAATGCAGATAAAACCATGGAGTTCAACAAATGGTACATGTATTAATGTCTTTACTGAGGGCATATCGTGCTGTAGTCAGAACTGGATTTAGATTTGACCTGATCCTAAGCTATTTGAGATATGCGGCCCTAAATGAGGGATAGAGAAAATTTTTAATATGGGATATGGTACAATTTCTGGGGGTGGCCCCAAGAAAGTAGGGCATCCAAGCTATAGCTTGCGCAGCTTATACGTAAATCCGGCACTGGCCATAGTTTCACGCTAGTTTGAACTTGTTGCACTACCTTAGCACCACCTGAGTGCTTGTAACAAGCTAAAATATCGCAGTGAATTCTACATTGCCCATTTTGCTTGTGCATAGCTTAACAATCTAAACCAGTGAAATTCTAAAAACAGAGGAAAATAAAATTCCTTTAGATATGCCACAGTTTATGAACGTGGAATTACAATACATTTTAAAATAAACAGTGGTGTTTCAAGGATATATGTAAAAATAAATAAGAACAAAAATTTATGTGAAACAAAACATTAAAAACAAGTAAAAATAAAAGATTAAAGAATTTTAGCATGTCTGGAAGTTGATACATATGTTGAGTTTTACAATAAATTAAAAAAAAAAGCATAATGAAAGGACCTTAACTTTAGTATATTTATGTATAATATTTAACATATTGATTATTGTTTTGTCACTCTATGTTGTGAAATTGTGTACATATTGGTTTCATATACTGTTGGAAAAATCATTAATAGAAGCATTTTTTTTCCCTGAAGTGCAAACAAAACATTTTTTTTTTCCCCCCCATGACCATTGAACACATTATCAATAATTTTCTTTAGATCCTGGCTAAATACTGGTGGTCATAATTAAAGTGACCCTACTGAAGCCTATATATATCTCATTTCATTGAAGCTTGTTATATGTTATATAATCTATGGAGAAAAGAAAATTGCAATAAAATTGTAAAAATTCTTATCACTAGATGGCACTTTCTCATGCCATGTAGAAAAATGTATGTAAATTAGGAACTCTTTCCAATAGTCAATGCCATAAAATCATTCTTCACCATGCCTTTAGAAAAGAATGATTTAATTATCTCAAGTATCTCAAGTTCAAAGCATGGAAAGAATGATTGAACTTTATTGGTCAAGTTGTTTTATGAGAATTGTACTAAAGCTGAACTGCAAGAATATTAAAGTTTGAAAAGCTCATGAAAAGTGTCTGTGTCGGAGAATGCTTTGAAAAAAAAAAAGATTGCCGAGTTTGAAGAGATTGGGTAGTTGGATGTGCTGCCAGGAAGAAGGCAGAAACAGCTTTCAAATGAAACTGTAGAAATCATTGTTGCTGTTGTTGACAGACTGTCCTTTCTCAATAGTCTCTGATAAATGAATCGTATAGCATTATTTGTGTATCCCTTAACCTATGGTATAAAAGTTTCGGTACTCTTCTGTTACTGGGACCAGTTTCAGAAATGTATGCATGTATGTATGTATCTATGTGCATGTGCACACATACATACATGCAGACACATACACACATGCATACATAAATACATTCCTGAATCCGATCCTGGTAACAGAACAGTACCAAAGTTTCTGCAGCCCATTTCAAAGGGGTGTCCATGCAAAACCTGTATCCTCAAGACTTAATGCATAGATTTTTTACTTGCAAGTTTTGAGCAAGAATTAACTATTGATAATGCATGATTTGAAGGATTTTATGGTCAAACAAGGTGTATTTTGCTATAGACAAAGCATGAATACTCAAAACTATCACATATTAGATACTGCAAGTTCCATTGTTCTGCATGAACTGCCTCTTTATATGATTATATGGTGTGAATTTACTGTTGACTTTATTCGGAGCTCATTTCATACTGACCAGTAAGTGAAGAAACTGCTTTGTGCTCTGATGAGTGAGTAATTTGTAGACATTTTCTGAATGCCTAGCGTCCTTGTACTCTGAACTTGAATCATTATGACTTCTGGTTATGAGGATGTATAAAGAGCATGTATGGAGAGAAAACATACAGACTTTGCCTGAATTGAAAGCAAGCAAACCATGCCATGTTACTGCTGTTCCTTGAGAAATCTTTCGCGGATTAATTTTAATTCGGTTTGAACATGTGATTGATACAATAGTATGCACACTGAATAAATGTGTGATTAAAAAAAAAGGTTTTATACGTTAGAGTGGATTGAAGGGTACCCCTTGTATTATCGCTAAGTTGTTGATAATTTATCGCCAAGTTGTTTCATTTATGGTAACCTGAGTAGTTGAATGTTCTGTAAATATACTTTTACATAGAATTGGGTGCTCATTTGACTTTTTAAGTGAAAATATATCGATGTGTACATGCACAGAGTCAAGGGAGTGCGCAATGCCAAGTTTGTGCAATCCTCTGATGTTTTTTTAAGTGAAAATAGGTTGACATGTACATGTATAAAGTCAAAGCAGTGTGCAATGCTAGTTTGTGCAATTCTGTGATTTTTTTTATTTTTTATTTTATTTATTTATTTATTTATTTATTGAAGTGAAAATAGGTGAATGTATACATGGATACCGAGTTTGTGTTTAACGAGTCAAAGAATTGCACAAACTCAGTATCCACGTGCCGTCAAAAATCACCAATTTTTTCCAAGGGGTACCCATAAATATACTTTTACCATTTTATGTTTTTTGTTTATGTTTCTTGCTCTTTTTATGCCACTTTTTTATCTGATAGTCAGAATTTAAGCTATTATTGAAGTTTTCTTTTCCCCCCAATATACTTATATACCAAGTTTCAACTCAATACATCAACCAGAATGGACTCTACATAGATCTGAGAAGGGTCACTTTAATTATAACCATCTAGTTGTATTATTTACTTTTCATGTTTTTATGTCACTCTACTTGGCAATGAAGCAATAAAACAGGTACCTATTTCTCAAAATATTTATATGCATATGAATTATATTCACTTTGTCTAAAAGAATTTTTTTTTTTTTTTACATTAATAATGTAAAAAAAATGAGTGCAGTTTTCAAATACAGCCACTCATGAAAGCTTGTTTTTTCATTTTGAGTAAGCCCAAGGGGTAGTTTTATAAATGTGGGATCATGTCTAAGGTTTATACTATATCTAAGCCTCATACCTATGTTGGCAGTCTATTCTATGTCCAGTCACTTTCTCTGTTGATGAAATCTGAATGCACATATAAGATATCATTAGTTAACATGCTTAATGATTTTATAAATATCAATTTAGAAAAAATTATAATTTTTAGAATATTGCAAAAAGAAAGCATCTATTTTGTTTGGTGGCAGTACAAAAATGTACCGCACATCGCCTGATGGAGGAAAGATAAAAGGTTTGTATATGAAACATCCACTATGTACATCTTTTGACTATCTGAGTCAGTTTTGTGATATATGCAAACTAACTGCATAATAGTTATGAAATGTAATTGTGTAAAAATTTGTTGTCAAAGTTCTTGTAAAGTATTATGGTTAATGACAGCATGTATTATGATTCTTTAACAAATCACCAGAGGGAAGAGAAAAAGTGTCTATGCATTCTAAGAATGTAGAAAGAGTATAGCAGATTCTTGTGGATTTACCTATTCATTGGTGAAAAAAATAGTTATAGTTAGATAATATTGTTACGAAATGTACAGGTAAGATGGCTACCCTGCAAAGCAGTTTTAGGATTGCCATAAAATAGCAAGGAAGGCAGGGTTGCCACATTTGGTGAGAAATTGCTATTTGGCGACAAAATTGGCTATATACCATGGACGGACGGAGAACCTTCTGCAACGAATTCTTACCAGTTTAGCCCAAAATGTTCTCGAACACGAGCCGAAAGCTATATAAACCCTACTGGTCCACAGTCTGTTAGTGAGTGCCTCGTCAAGAGGGCAAGTCAGAGAGTGAGCCTCGTCTAGAGTGCGAGATAGTTAGTCAGTCCGTGCGGAATCAATCGAGTTGACAGCCGGGCAGCAAGTGCTGAGTGGGTCGTCGAGTGCACCGAATTATTCTCTTAGTGTATCGTGGTTAATGCATCGTCGGGAGAGCGTGTTGAGCTCCGGGAAAGACTGAACCGAAGAGATGGGAGCTGTGCTCTATGTGTCGTCGAGTGCATCACGAGTTGTAGTGTGGAAAGTCTCAAGAGTACGTGGAGTTCTGAGAACGACCGAACAGAGTTAGGAGCTGTACTCTGGTGCTTTGCAGTGAAGCTGTCTCCACCGTTATTGCCTGACAATGTGAAGGCTGTGTCGCTGAATGTGTCAGCGTGTTTATAACAGTTCGATGACTGTAAATGTGATTTTGGAGCTGTCCTGATTAATATCGGTAAATAAAAAGTGTGTTTCGATATTCCATCAAGTGCTGTCATCGTTATTCACTCCAAATCCACGCGAATCCCGTACGAACGTGAAGGAAGGAAATGACGTAACAACTGGTGTCAGAAAAGAAGGAAAAAATGCAACAATATATAAAAAATACTACCCTCAAGAACATAATCCTCTTTTCTGTATCAGATAATGTATAACAGTATATTTGCCCTTTGGCAAGTAAATAAAATCTGCATCCTTTTTAAACATTTGTAAACAATATTTAATAATTGTGAATTATTTTGAATATAGTTGAGATGTTTTGTTTGCAATGTACTTTTTTATTATTTTAGAAATTAATATTTTAAGATACGGCTTAAAACGGGTTACTGAAAATGAGGCCGAGCAAACTGCCATGTGTTAATTCTCTACTGAGTATTCTTTTGCTGAAAATACACATCCTGAATGTTAGTGGTTGAATTAATTTTGTGATAATAACAGAAAATCCTAATTTTTTTTAAATGCTAATAAAAAAATGTTTTATTGCATCTGGCATTTCTTAGAACTGTCAACTCTTAAGAAAGGTCTGTTAAAAGCAAGTTTAAAATATAAAATTTGCATGCCTTTAAATAATGTTTGGTTATAATGCCTAAATATTTCTTTGTTTTAATTCCTTTTGTGTGCAGTAGAGTATTGGTTGTTTTCATTTTTAGGTGGCTATTTCTGCACAATTAGTTTGCTGGCAAAGAAAGCAGTTTACACTGCAACAAACTGAAATTTTAGTTTTGCATTTTTTTTTTTTTTTTTTTCCCTTAAGCTGTTTAGCTTTTTTTAGGGTCATACTGCTTTTATTAATTTATGTTTTGTTGTATTTTTAACTAGTTTTAGCAAGTTGGATGTATTTCTGTTGGATGAAATGGTTTATTTCCGATCTTGCAACACAATGTGAGTTTATCTTTTATTTCTTCCAGAGATTGTTGGTGTCAAAGTATCATATGTGATTGTTTTACCTATTATTGTAATTAATAAAAATTTTAATTACGTGATTGTGAAGATTAGAATTTTCATATTCTATATAGCTGCATTTATGAATTGGACAGATACCGAAGCAGTGATGATCATCCCACAAAACCTATTACGGGTCAGCGACTTGTCACTAAACTGATCGAAGATGGCTGGGAGGCTGTTATTCAGAAGGAATGTGTTCAAGTTTGGAGGAAGGCATTTCCTAATTCGTATCTTTATGAATACAAAAGTAAGTGTAATACACAAATTAAAACATAACATTCTTAATATAAAAGTATCCTAAGCCCCGTTCACATGCAATGCTCTTTCGCACAGCCACCGTTTACATTAGGAAGAAATGGGAATATGAAGCAGTTTCGCCTTCAGGACCGGTTCAGATGCACATCGTCTTTAGTCCCTTAACCTATAAGCCACTGCGAGCAATGAATGATGTCGCAAACGCGAATCAGATTTGGCGGATTTCTAACGTTTACTTACATTTTTTTTGACATTGTTTACTATTGCTATAGAATGCCATCAGAGTTTAACTCTTTAATTAATTAAAATATACCTAAATTAATTTTAAATGCAATTTATATACGAGACCAAATGATTAAAAGAAGAAAAGAAACCACATATGCTGCTGAGCGGTTTTAAGTAAAATGTTTTGTGGCTGCTAAAATTTCTAACTTTGCTTTTTGAAAAAGGAATAAAATGACAAATTAATAGTATTAATATGATTTATAAATGTTTTAATATTGATTATAAACGTTTTAGAGAATATATTATAATTAATTCATCTGTTAAAATTGTTTTGAACATGTTTTATGAAGATTTTAAATAATAGCTTGTAATTTATGTTTATATTAATCAATTGAACTGGGTTTTATTTTATATCTATGTAATGGAATTCAGTAATAAAATTTTTAATCAATTTGAAATGATTTAATGACCATATAGACAGCTTATATTCTTTAAAATGCTTATTATCAGTTTGCATTTTTTCGATAAATTCTTTTATTTAAAGTCGTAAAACTTGTATAGATGTGGCCTAAATTATTTAATATTTTTACCACTTAATTAAAATTATATACTTTATAGAAATAAGAATGAGTTTTGCAAAACACTGAAAAAGAAAAATTATTTGAAGTGGAAATGTAATTGAGATAATATTTGTTTCAAAGTTTTTGCATAAAAATGTGTTTTTATTTTTTCTCAGAAACTATTTCATTAATTGCAAAATCTATCCGTAAAGTTATTAAGAACTTTCTAACAAATAGAATAAGAAAATTGGGGGGAAATCATTGAAAATTGTAAGAGAAGAATGACATTTTAATTGCTAAACTTTTCTTTCAAAAATTTTAATTAAACAAAAACTGGCAAAAAAAATTTTCGCAGCTTAAAATTATTTTGTCTTACAAAACCATTTAATAACATTCATAAAACTAGATGAAGGTTCGTAAACAAACAAAAAAAAAATCATTCAAAAGGTATCTAGTCGAGTTGAAGTCGATATGTGCATCTTTAGTTTTATTTGAACGGTTTTTCTGGACTACCCAACATCAGATAGCATTGTTCGTAATTGATAGAAATTTTCATATTTCGTATGTTTCTATGTAATTTTGTTGGATGATATTGCGTCCTCAGATATCTTCCAACGCGATTGTTTTGCTGACAGTCCAGCGAGCAGTCATTAAGTGAACCGCACAATCACTCAGTGCAGTATGGGAAATCTCTCCATTTGCCCTGCTCCCGAGAGGTAGAAATGTTCTACCTCCAATTCGAAGAAGCAGTTAGTGCTTGTCGCTGTGTGAACAGGACATAATGGGAAAACCAGTTTTTGCTGCTGGTTGAATCTGATCTTGTGAACGGGGCTCTAGAGGTAAAAAAACTAAAGCTAGCCGTTTCTTCTTAAAGTTCTGTAAAATAATTGAGATTTCCTTAATTATCTATTGTATTCTTGCTTTAATATGTTTCAAAGATGTTACTCTTTTTTATGAATTTATGTTGTCTTTCCGGGTGCCCAGACTGTATATAGCAGTTAGAGGATCCTACTGTGATACTGAAGGACCTAGGTTCCAATCCTGGAAAAGACATGGCTGTAATTGTTCATCTCTTCATAGGAGTTTATGGTGGCCCACCTATTAGGTGCTTTGACAATAAAGGAGCCATCACTTCTAGCCTTTGTAATGGCCAATCCAAAGTCAACTAAATGCCTGCCAATGCACCCCCCCCCAAAAAAAACACTTTTCTTTCTGTAACAGACAACAATATTTAAGATTCTCAGATATCTTAAAGCCATATACCTCTTCCCAAAGAAGAAAGAAAAAAAAAAAAAAAAGATTACTTACTGGTGTTCTAAATGTGTTTTATATTTCCTAATTAAACCAACTATATAATAAAAAATTTTAGTGATTCTTCCTTTGAGGTAGCAGTTCTGATTTGATGTATGCTAACAATCACAGGAGCTAAAATGATTTGTATTTATATAAAACTCTTTCAGCTTGACTATTTTATTAATTAATTTAAGGGATTAATGTTACTGCTTTCATTAATTTGCATTTGCTGCATTTATTTAATTTTAGCAAGTTGGATGATTTTTTTTTATGTAGATTGGTATAATTAGGCTCACTTAATTATTTTGAATGTACAGGCAAGTCCATGGAAAAATAGCTTACCTGATGACTGTCTCTCTGTCTGACAACTACATGTTGCCAAATAAAGCACTGTTTCAGTTTTATTTTGCCCCTTCCTATTCACTCCATCTGTATACATCACCTCAAAAAGATGCTCTGCATCTTGTCTTCTTATTGTTGGAGATAAGCTACATTTTTCCTTTTCGTGGGTCACTCTGTATTTTAAAAAATTTGGGATTTAATCATTTAAAATCAGTTTATGTTAAAATTTTATCTCATTTGCTTTTGCAAATGTACATGCAAAATTCTCTTTTTTTATTTCTCTATGTCCTGTCTGATGTAGTGCCATTTTATTGACTTGGAAAAAAAAAAGAGGGGAAAAACTAATAAATGCAAGTAGCCAATTCTGGTTTCATGTTTAACTGATTTAAAGGTTACAGTTTTACCTTATAAATGATTTGATAGTTTATAAAATACATATACAGCATTCAAAATGTGTACTTTTCTAAAACATTATTTATAAATGTTTTATCTACACTACTTGATATTAAAAATGCAACACCAAGAAGGAATGGCAAGAAAGTGATGAGCTTGGAAAGCAGAGAGACAGCAATGAACAGTAAGTGATCTTTATTTTAAAATGATTTGCATAATACAGAGTGAGAACAGTGTTGACTCAGTAGGTTTAGGACCACCTTGGACGGTGATATACGAAGCAACGCATCTAGGTACAGAGTCAATGACAGTATAAATGGTG
The DNA here is from genome assembly GCF_044657685.1 of Stegodyphus dumicola. Taxonomy (NCBI): domain Eukaryota; kingdom Metazoa; phylum Arthropoda; class Arachnida; order Araneae; family Eresidae; genus Stegodyphus; species Stegodyphus dumicola. The sequence goes on from NC_140776.1 coordinate 48,489,750, forward strand.
TGCTAAGGAATGGCTCTCCATATCCTGTCAACCATTTGCCACAGATTGTCTTCTGAATGTGGCAATGGCAGGGTTTGCAAATAGTGTCTAATCACATCCCAAATGTGTTTGATTGGCGAGAGATCAGGAGAGAACAGTGGCCAGGGAAGCATCTGTACACCTTGCAGAGCACGTTGGCTGATGCGAGCAGTTTTTGGTGTGGCATTATCTTGCTGATAAAAGGCATTGGTCATTCCCTGAATGTAGGAGAGTATCAATGGCCACAGCACATCATCCACATATCATTGGGCCGTCATGGTGCCCTGAATATGAAATAGAGGTGATCTGGAATCGTACACAATTGTGCCTCAAACTGTGAATGCTGCATTGTCATGCAGTGGGGTGTTTTACAGTTGCTGCGAATTGGACCTGTCTCTACATGGACGCCACACTCGTATGCAGCAACTATCATTGGAGAAACAGAAATGTGATTAATCTGAGAACACGATCCTGTGCTATTTCATCATCCACATTGCACAAGCCTGGCACAATTGCAGATGTTAGCATCTATGATGTGGGGTCAATGGCAGTTTTCTTAACAGACACAACTAATCAATGGTAAATGGTTCTGGTTGATATGGGAACATCCAAGGGTGTTTTGAACATGCAGCAGAATGAAGGTAAAAGTAGCTTTCAGGTGCAGCACCGCTTGTCGGCAGATATGTTGATCCACGCATGCTGATGTCATTCTGGCTGCACCCCTCAAACTTGCCACATTTCTTTGTTCCAACCATTGTTGTCATAGCCAGTGAACTGTGGATGCCTCCAGGTATGTGTCAGCTGAGATTTGCGATATGGACCAACCTGCCCTTCTCAGTCCAAACACCATGCCCCTCGTAAAATCATCTGTCTGCTGGAACTGCCTCTGTTGATGACAGCTTGGCATTCTCTGCTATTATATGCATTCTCTGAAACAAAAATAAATTTTCTATGATGACTTCCCTAACAGAAATAATGCCATGAAAATTTAACATTCTGCAGATTTCTTCCCTTATATCTTCTTCAATGTGTGCTGGAGAGCTGCTCATTTCGCATCATTCGCATAACTCGGTGATGTGCATCTATGCTGAAATTTGCATAATTTTCGGGTCGCTCCTTCTTAGTGTTGCATTTTCAGTGTTCGGTAGTGTATATAGAGGTGTTATTTTTATGATAATAAACAACTGCTCAGGAATTTTAATTTGATATCTTCATAGTAATTAAATTTCCTAGAATTAGAAGTATTTGTTTGTAGCAATAAGCTGTAACTTTAATTTTTGCAGTGATTTAAAAGTAAGAAAAATTTTTGGTACTTGCATATTAACACAACCACCTTTACTTATTGGGAGTAAGTCAGTGATATTCTTGACTTTTCTCAAAAAGATTTTCAAAACATCAATATTTATCATAAGTTGACAAACATTAACAACATTTGCAGTATGAAATGCAAATTTGAATTATTAAACAAGGATTACATTAAAAAAATAGTGCAGATTCATCTCCAAATCTTTGTCATTTTTTGTGCTGTTTTTCTCCCCAAATACACAGTGATCTACACTGGTTATCATAAATTAAGGAAAAATCACAAAAATAGCAATAACTCCCTAAAAAATAAGCCAAACCGTGTGAAATTTGAGTATGTTGCCAAGTAAGAGTAGCTGAATAAAACTGCAATATGCAAATTAGTGGCGCTGCACTCGGAATATGTCATATGCGAGGAGAATAAAAGTCTATGTTTGAGAGGAAGCCCACATATTTCACTGTGATAGTGACATCAGAAATTTGAGATAGCCAATTCGTAACAATGACCCCCAGCCATCATTTGCCTGCAGAACTGCGATGGAGAGCCATTGGGAGACTAGAGGCAGGACAAAGTCAAACAGAAGTGGCCAGATGACTAAATGTGAGTCCTTCTGTGGTTCATAGACTTTGGAGGCCATTTCAAACCACAGATTCGGCATCTAGGAGGTTCAGCCAAGGACAGCCAACTGCTACGACGAGCACCAATGACCGATATTTGACATTATGTGCACGCAGGAATAGAATCACTACTGCGACTCTTCTTAGATCCTCCCTTGCTGCAGCCACCAGCAGGTTGGTGTCAATGTCAACTGTACGTAGAAGGCTTCAGGAAGGTGGTAATATGCGAGGCGACCAGCCATTTGCGTGCTGCTCACGTCACGTCATAGGAGGGACTGTTTGCTGTAAACACGACAATATGTCTACTGCACACCTGATCAGAGGAGAGCTGTTCTCTTTATGGATGAGTCTAGGTTTAGTCTAGAAAGCGATAGTAGGCATTATTTGATATGGAGAGAACCTGGAACCCCTTATCATCCATCAAACATCCGTGAAAGTGATGCATACGGAAGAGGCAGTGTCTGTGTTTGGGATGGCATCGCTTTGGGTGGACGCACAGACCTCCATGTCTTTGCAGCGGTAATCGTGAACGCTCAGGTTTATAGAGATGATATCCTTGATGTTTATGTGCACCCATGTGCCGGGGCAATAGGTGATGCTTTCCTGTTACAGGACGATAACGCAAGACCACACAGGACTCGCATCGTAAATGATTATCTTCAACAGAAAACAATTATGCGCATGGAGTGACCAGCTCGATCCCCGGACTTGAATCCTATCGAGCACGTTTGGGATGCTTTAGAACAGGGGTGGGCAAATATTTTTAAGTGCGGGCCAAAATGAAATTTTCAAAATGTCTCCCGAGCCGAAGAACTATACCGTGTACGCTATGCACATGCGAATGTTTTGGGTGGAAATTTTTCCCTGCCCAAGAAATTTTTTTGACAAAAACACTATAAGTATCATTTAAAACTTTAAAATTTAAAGCATTTGGACAGAGAAATTTGACAGTTAATAAAAGATAATAGTAATGTGTATGGTGTCTCCTTCGTGAATCATAATTTCTCATGTTGATTTCGTTTTCAGGAAACATGTTGGGAGAGCATTAGAATTTAAAATCAAAACTTCAAGATTTCACAGAACATAGAAATAACATTTATTAATGATAAACTTAATGATATAATATTTTAGTTCCGCCTATAGCGGCCATGAAAACATAATCAAGCATCAAAATTATATGACATGCGTCATTCTTCAAGTTCAAGCATCAAGTGAAATATTTTTCATCGGCGCACATCAAGAGCGCCACCTATCTACCAAAAAGACGGAACACACTCCGCCTCGATGAACATTGGTTTGTTACAACATTGTTATAAAGATCTTCAATTTTAGATTTAAACAAGTTTCCCAAACATTCAACAGTATATCATATAAAATAACAATGCATAATGACAAATTTAAATTGAATAACAACATTAAATTTAGCACAAAATTTTACAAATAAAACATACTTACAATCTCTAGAAGGAAAACAAAATAATGAAACTGCTAAATTACCATAATCCACAATTGTAGTCCATTCCCTGAATCTGAAACATAATTGAATTAATAATAGTAAAGACACAAATTATGAATATGCAATTAATGTTTTTTTTTTTTTTTTAGTTTTATTCACTCAATGGTAAGCAGGAAAGTTTATGTATAGGATGCTTCATTTTGCCCAATAAAGTTTTTAGTTTCACAACACGAACTTTTCCATCAGCACCAGGATATAGTTCAATTACTCGTCCAAGTCACCACTTTAATGGAGGCAAATTTTCGTCCTTTATCAAGACTAAGTCATTGAGGGCTAAATTTGGTTTATCCCTCAACCATTTGGTACGCCCTTGTAATTGTGAAAGATAATCTCTAGACCAACGTTTCCAAAAGCTCTGGAAAATTTGCTGTGTCAATTTCCATCTTTCAGCAGGGGTTAGCTTATTATAAGATCAGGTTCAGAAATTGCTGTTAATGTAGTCCCAATTAGGAAATGTCCAGGTGTTAAAGGATTAAAATCTTCAGGGTCAGATGAGATGGAAAGTATTGGCCTGGAATTCAAACACGCCTTGATCTGTATAATTAAGGTGTGAAATTCTTCGTATGTCAGAACCTGGGTCCCAATAGTTCACTTTAAGTGAATCTTCATTTGTTTCACTCCAGCCTCCCAAAGGCCTCCAAAGTGAGGGGCAACAGGAGGATTGAAGATCCATTGAATATTTTCACCGCTCAGGTAGTTTTAAAATGCTTCATCAGAGGAAAGTGTAGCTATGTATCTTCTTAATTCTCGATCAGCCCCAACAAAGTTGGTTCCTCTATCGGAAAAGATTTTCTTGGGTTTTCCTCTGCGTGACACAAATCTTTTCAGAGATGCTAGGAATGCTTCAGTTGTTTCTAGGTGAATGGCCTTTGTGGTGAAACATATGCAAAGGCAAACATAACATTTATATCTCGTTCCCCCTCTTCCTTTCCTAGCTTTAATTAAAAAGGGACCTGCAAAATCTAGTCCTGTATTCGAGAATGTTCTATCCGGCAATACGCGAGAAGCAGGTAGGTTGCCCATTATCTGACTGGATGTGCTTGTTCGATTTTTAAAACATTTTAATCATTTCCAAATTATTTTTCTTACAATTTCTCGGCCATTAACCATTATCCAATATTTCTGTCTCAGAGCAGATAATGTTAATGTGGCTCCTCCGTGAAGGTTCACTTCGTGAAAGTGTTTGACTATCAATTCAGTAACTTGGTGACCTTTGGGAAGAATGATTGGATACTTTGTGTTTTCTGAAAGAATCGAGTTACAGAGTCTACCACCGACTCTAAGGATTTCTTCTCTATCAAGAAAAGGATTTAATTTCAGGATTTTACTGCTGAGATTCAATTTCTTCCCTGCTTTCAAAAGTCTAATTTCTTCTCTAAATGCTGAATTTTGCATGATTTTAAATTCAAATTGCTTGCCTTATCCAATTCTTGAACTGTTAAAAAACCCTTGAGTTTTAAAGATGTAGGTTTAATATTGTGGCAGAATCTTAAACACCATGCAGTTATGCGTTTCAATTTTTTCCAGGATGAAAACCTGGATGTCAATTCAAATTCAGCCTCTTGGCTAATAACAGAACATACAGTAGTTTGACGCTGTTCTACCTGTACCTCTTCCACCATAGGCTCGATCAAAGGATCAAAAGATGATGAAGGTAAATTTTTCTCTTTTAACCACACTGGTCCATTGAACCAAAGTTTATTTCCCACTAGATCAGAAGCTCTTAATCCACGTGAAACTACGTCAGCCGGATTGTCATATCTCTTACAGTATTTCCATTGCGAAGGTAATGCAACATCTTGTATTTCACGTACACGATTAGCAACAAAGGGTTTCCATTTATCAGCGGTACCCCTGATCCAGTGAAGAACAATTTTAGAGTCACTAAAACAAAATATATTATCTTCTTGTATATTAAATAATTTCCTTAAATATTTAACTATTGTTGCGGCAATAATGGCTCCCATAAGTTCTAAACGAGGCAAGGTTAATTTTTTAAGTGGGGATACACGGCTCTTTGATAGAACAAAAGACGTACAGCAAGAATCAGGATCACGAAAATATGCAACAGCTCCATATCCCTTGAGGCTGGCGTCACAAAAGACAAAAAGCTCTATTTTATCGAAATTTACACATTCATCATTTAATATGTATTTTCTAGGAATACACAAGTTGAGAATAACTTCAAAGTACCAAGTTTTAAAATTTTCACTCAAATAGCTGGGCAAAATTGTGTCCCATTCAATACCCAATTGCCATAACTCTTGTAATAAGAATTTTATTCTGATAACAAAAGGTGCAATGAAGCCAACTGGGTCATAAATTTTTGCCACAATCTGTAATACCTTTCGCTTCGTAACGTGTCTCCAGTAAACTGGTTGTAAAAGTTCTTGTACATCTAATTTCAATGTGTCCTCATCGAAATCCCAAATTATTCCCAGCACCTTTAACGTTTTCTTATCCAAATTATCTTCCTTATTAATTAAACCAATATCTTGGCAATGATTTTTTAAAGATATGGAATTTGATTCAAATTTTCTTGAAGAATTTTAACTGCATCAGTTGATAACGAGAAAACTTCTTCAATGGAGTCTGCTCCATGGATAAGGTCATCAACATATAAGAACTTATTTAACATGTCAACAGCTTTGCTATATTTCTTTTCATAACCCTTAATATGATGTTTGATAGTGGCAGACAAAATAAACGGACTTGTTGTCATTCCAAACGGCACTCGGCACATTCGGAAAACCTTAAAGCCTAAACTATTGTCACTGTCGTCGTAAGAATGATCAAACCACAAGAACCTTAAAAAATTTCTATCTTCACTATCAATTTGAATTTGGTGAAAAGCCTTCTCTATGTCTGCACAAAATGCAACTTTATGTACGCGAAATTTTAAAATTATATCCAACAAGTTAGGATTTAAATTAGGGCCTGATATCAAACATTCATTTAACGATTTAGCTCCTTCAGACTTAGAAGAGGCATCATAAACTATTCTTATTCTTGTTGTTACTTTTCCTTCACGTATAATGGGCCTATGAGGCATATAATAACAGTTAGGTTCATTTTCAACAAACTTACATTGTTCAACAATCCCCCTTTCAACTTGTTCTCTGATTATATTATCATATTCATTATATAGGAAATCATTTTCGTTTAATTTATGCTTTAGTCCTAGAAATCGTTTTTTAGCAATGAAAAAATTATCAGCGATTTTTTTTTTATCAATTTTTCAACGGGCCGGATAAAGTAAGCAAAAGGCTTTAGAGAGGCTGTGCTTTAGAGAGACGTTTAACTGCTCTCAATCCGCCCCCTCAGACCCTTGCCGCGCTTGCAACTGCTTTTCAAGAGCACTGGTTCTCGCTTCCTATGGAACTGATAGACCGCATAATTGAAACTATCATGAATCTCTGTATGTGCTGTATTGCTTTTAGAGACGATCATATTCCATATTGAAGGTACTTTTCCTATAGCAAATCGACATCTTCGATTTGTTCATTTTATACATGTGCTAATTTCTATACTACCATAATTGTCTGGTAATTCATTTTTATGTTATTTGATACCTTACTATGTGTTGTATATTGTGGTTAAGTTTCATAAAATTCGACATGTAACTTTTTCAGTAATCGTGATTTTTCCTTCGTTATATTTATAACGAATTTATTATTCGTTTATCATTTATGATAATCAGTGTATATTTTCATTAAAAAAAATAATAATAATGAATCAGAAACTTGCAGAGATTTGGCATCACACAAGTCTCAGCAACACCTGTTATCTACCAAATGCATGTCCTCATTGTTCCGTTTAAAGATTTTGCAGCAAAGTTCTATATTTCTTCAGAAATTTTATCGTGGTTTCTTCCATACCTGGTGAGTTCCTCAAGCACATATTTTAAAGCTAAATTTAAGGCAAAAAATGTCCTGATTTGTGTATAAAAACATTGAAGCTTGGAATGCAACAGGAAGATCGCTTTTGAAAATGGCAATGTTACTTCATGGAAGGATTATTATTAGCATGGCTGTCAGAGTTTGGCAGATTTAGAAAATTTTATGTCTTCTACTAAGGTGGTTGCAATAACACGCAAGTGCCAAATTTTTAATATTGCAGACCTTTAGATCATTTCAATTAATATTGGGTCAGTCCATAAATGTGTGCAAATTTTTTGGTAAATTTTTAAATAATATAAAAAAACACAATTTAACATTTTAATCAATTATATATTATCCTCCATTATCTACAATGTCTCGCCATCTTAGAGGCAGCTTTTTTATGTCATTGCTGTAGAAAGACTCTGGTTTTGATGCACAAAAACTTGAAAGTTCATTGTGTACATCCTGTTTAGAATTTAATTTTTTCCCCAGTGAAAAATTTTGTAAGGCACGAAATAAGTGAAAATCACTTGGGCCAATATCTGGGGAGTAAGCAGGATGTGGCAAAAGCTCCCAATTAAATTCACTAATTTTTTTATAGCATTGTTCGAGCTGCATGCAGTCTAGTGTTATCATGATGAAACAGTTTCTTGATATTCGCCAATCATGGGCGTTTTTTGATCAGTTGAGTTTAGACGGCAAAGTTGTTCACTATAAACTTCTGAATTAATCGTTTGATTTGGTTCTAATAGTTTAAAACGTCCTGAACGGAGCTACAATAAGTTACATGCATTAAGGTAGTTTGTACTGTTATAAATAAATTCTGCAAATAACAAAAATATAGATGTACATAATGTTCCAATACATGTTTTCTTTTTGGAATGCTAGGAAACATAAAGGTGCTTATTTGGATTAAATATATTTTTTAACAAATTTTTACAATGATCTGCAATAAATGGATTGTCATTATGAAAATTTCAGTTGTTTCTTGGTGTTCTTCAGTGTTAAGTTTTTCACTAATTATCTGGGATCCGGGAGTCAAAAACAAGGCTAAACAGACTGAATAAGGACATCAGAAATAGTATTAAAAAACACTGAGATTATACTTGGAATGATAAAATTGAGAGTTTTAATGAACCCAGCAATGCTTTCTGGTCGTTCACACGAAATCTTCGCAGAAAACCTCCCTGTAATAAACCTATTTACAGCAACAATAATATTGAACTTACTAATAAAGACAAAGCTACTGTGATGGCAGAACACTTAAAGAAGCAGTTCATCCCCAATCAAGATCCCAATGATCCTCTCTTCTCCTATGATGTTCATTACTTCATCAGAGACTACCTTAGCAGCCCCAAAGCCAAGAATTGTACTGAATATATCTCTTCCAATCAGAAATATAATAAGAAAAATAAAAAACCGTAAGGCCCCAGGGTACAACGAGATAACTAATGTTGCTATCAAGAATATGCCACTTAACACTGTCACTAAATATGTTAGCATACTAAATGCCTGCCTAGAACACAGCTACTTTCCGAATAAATGGAAAAAAGCTAAGGTTATACTATTGCCAAAGCCTGGTAAAGACGTCACAAAACCTGAAGGATATCGTCCCATCAGTCTTCTGCCTGGTCTAGGTAAGATTTTTGAAAGTGTTATTTACAAAAGAATTGAACCTTATATGACTAGACTTCCTCCAGAACAATTCGATTTTCGTAAAAATCTTTCAACAACAAAGCAATGAGTACGAACTCTGCGAGTTCATCGGATCTGCACTGTTTAAAAATCAAAGTATCGCCTTATCAAAGTATCGCTAGCCGTGGCAAAAGCTTTCGACCACATCTGGCATGAGAGGCTAATCTTCAGGCTCATATCCCTGAACTTTAGCTGAGACATGATGCTACTAATTAATTCTTTCATCAGAAATCATAAGTTTTTCATCAGTTATGGAAATGAAAATTCAGAAGCTAAATGTTTGAACGCTGGGGTAGCTCAAGGATCTATTCTCGGACCCATATTATACCTATTTTATGTTGCAGAATTCCCTGGTGTTTGTAAAGACATGAATTCTTATCTGGGTTGCTATGTCGACGATATGGCCCTGGCCATAAAGTCACATAGCCAGGAACTTGCACTAGGCAAACTTCAAGGAACAATTCCCGCCATCGAACACTGGTGCATAAAATGGAGAATTGCAATCAACGGTCAGAAATCACAGCTTATCATCATCGGGAAGAAACATTCTAGAATACCTATCTACAAGAAACTCAAATTCTTTAATGTACCGAAAGTTAAAAAAGCCACATACCTAGGCGTAGTCTTTAACAATAGATTCAACTGGAAGGATCACATCCAAAGTGCCAGATCAAAGCATCTGCAGCTATTAAAAATCTTATCCTGCTTATAGGTTAATCTTCTAAGTTGGATCATAAAAGAAAAAGACATATCTATACAGCAATTATCAGGCCTATCTTCTGTTATGCGTCCTCTGCATGGGCGACTTACTCTCAAAGGGATATTAAGAAACTTCAAATTACTCAAAATAAGCTCCTTAGAATTATCACCAATGCACATTTCTATGTGTCTAATGATACTCTTCACAGGGATTTATGAATTCATAGTGTTGAAGAATTTCTGCACAAATCGAACAAAACTTTCTTCGACAAAGCAAGAAACTGCCTGCATTTGAAACTATTCAAAGTCTTCGATTACATAGTATTTGCTGAGGACTCACACATCCGACCACTCGTGTTATTTACCCGTGACTCGAATTTTCTTACATAATCAGATTAAGAGTGCAACTTCATTGTATATATGTATATAGGTTTCTTTATTTTCATTATTATTTTACAATGTATTTTGTACTATATTTCTGTCGCATCATGTATCTTCCAGTCGTGACATTTCACCGTCATGTGCCCTTTGGGCCAATGTGTGCTGTACACATTGCGTAAAAACAGCAATATTCCGGCAAAAGTGATGATGAATGAATTATGAATTAGAAGTTTTCCCTCATTATAAACCATGCTCTTCATAGTTCGTAATCCTCTGATCCTTAAAAACATCTTAGTAGTGTTTTACTGTTTATATGGATGTTGTAAAAATAATAACACTATTTGACGTAATTTATGATCTTAGTATTTTGTTAAGAAATTTGTCTGTGTTTGGACGCATTCTGTGTAAGAATAATTTTGTTTTTTAATTGTACTTATGCATTTTTTTTTTTTTTTTTTTTTTTTTAGTTATGGGAACATTTTATGACGTACCTGCAAGAACATTCTTTGCTGTGCAGGTAAATTAGTGCATTTTGAGTACATAAATCATAATTTTTTTTAAACTTAATTACAGTCAAAAGTCTTTAATCCGGATTTTTCTGTGCATGTGTAAACGTATAATGCGTTTACGCATGTGCGTAATATCTTTATGCATGTACATATGCGTTTACGCATATGCATAATTCGCTTACGCATGTGCGTTTAATGTATAACCGACAATATAAGCTAAGCTAAAATTATCTAATTATCTATTTCAGTTAATGTTGCAGAATGCGTTGTTCCCTAATCTTCGAATTGGATCCGGCTTATTATTTTTTGCAGACTGTTAGAGCAATTTTATAAAAGTAAGCTTGAACTTTCGATTATGTCAAATAAAATTTCCGATTCTGGAGCTGCCAAAGGATCTACAAAGCAAAAGCACGTTTCGATGTCCATTAAACAAAAAGTGGAATTGCTGCAAAAAAATGGATAAAAGCATGACAGAGAGGTGATTTGTTTCTCTAACGATTCCTAAATCTGTTTATCAATTTCACGCTGCTCTGCGGGGGGGGGGGGGGGACGTCGCGGCGCACGATGAACTGAAAGTTTATCTGTCAGCATTATCCTCGTCTTCAGGGCAGATGTTTTTATTTTATTCGACTTATAATTCCTTACTAAATGTAGTGTGTCATCTTGATGTACTCCAATATGATTTAAATCAATTTCCTCGTCATTATAAATATCACGAATACGCATAAAATAGTTTTCTGGTTGCAATTTTCTAATTTCCACTATGCGTAATGTATGCTTTACACATGTGCGCATTGAAAGAAATGTTTAATAAAGTAAACAAATAAATATTAAGCTTTTTTTTTTTTTTTTTTAATTTTGATACCCTTTAGATCACAATTGCTCTTTATTTCATAAGTTACGATTTCATATTTTTAATTGTATAATTTCTGCATGCAATCTTACCAGATTTAAATTGATGATCTATAATCCGAAATCGTTGAAGTCCCGACGAATCGGGATTAAAGACTTTTGACTGTATGATATTTCCCTGTTACTAAGATTGTTTATGCGATATTTTGTTTTTTTAATTCCAAACTGAATGTAGTTTTGATCTTATTTCAGACAGACATAGAATATAGAAAAAAATGGGATAAGCTTGTTATAAAACTTGACATCATCGATAAGGAAGCTACTGAAGGAGGTTGTGAAGTTATGCATTGGGTTATGCATTATCCTGTATGTGTACATTAAGTTTTATTTTGTCATACTTTCCTTAACTTTTTACAGTGCCATTTATTTTATATTTAAAATATGGAAAGGTAAAATTCCCCAATGTTAAAAAGAGTTAATGAAAGATCATTATTCTTTTTATATAGAATAACTTTTTGCTGAACAATACATTTTGATCTAACAACATCAGTAAGGAAGATGTTGACAGATATTATGAGATTACACACTGGGTTATACATTATCCCATATGAGTATGTGAAGTTTTTTTGGGGGGGGGGTCACATTTTTTAAGTTTTCACAGTTTATATTTATTTTATATTCAGAATATGAAAATATTAAATTCACCAGTGTTGAAAAGTGTTAATAAGACAATTATTCTCTATATATAAAGTAACCTTTTTGCTGAACAATGCATTTTGATGTAAAATGTGCTAGTTTTTTTAATACTGTAATCAAGTTTGATTCCCCCTCCCCCAACTTCTTTGTACGAAGTAAATGAAGTATTGTAATTGCAAAAAATTTTGGGTATCGCATTTTAACAAAAATATCCATTTTTATTGCTATTGAATGGAATTTAACGATGTTGTTTTTGTGTGACATTTGTACGTAAAGACAGAATAAAGGACTCTTTTTCCCAAAGCGGATTATAAAATGGATTCAGAAGAGACTTTTTTGTGACGTCTGTATGTACATACGTATGTATGTATCTCAAATAGCTCAAAAATGATTAGCCTCAGAACAGTGAAATTTTGTGTATAGGACTGCTGTAACATGTATTTGTGCACCTCTCTTTTTGGTTGCAATCGGTCCCATCAAAAGTATATAAATATATATACCCACTCTGTTGCTCGGCTGAGTGAGCTCAGTTTTTTTATTCTTGTATGGTGACAAATTGTGCATTTTTTTGCTTTAAAAGTGATTGAATTATTTGTTCTTATGCTCCATTTAAGGTTTTTATGCTTTTAAGTAACCTGCATGCAGTTAGTTGTAGAATTATTGACAATTTTAAAGTTGTTAAGTGTAACTATGCCTAACAAAGCAGCCATATTTTTTTACATTTGGAAATTAGCAGAATAGTGAATTAAGTCAGTTTCTGCACCTTCAGTGTCTTTTTGCAGAGTGGGACCAAAAGTAAACTTTCAGTTTTGTTCACCAAAAAAATCTGCCTTTATGCCTGCTGGCCAAATTGCTTGTTTTTGCATGGTCACTCTTAATTGTAAAAAAAAGTTTTTTAAATTGTTTTAACTGTATTTGGTGTTTTATGTTTTTCAATATTCTTCAATTTTTAATGAAGATATTTTGAGTTCTTATGTATTTTTACCTTGCCGCAAAGTGAGAGTTGAATTAATTGTATGAGAAATGCATCTCTAATGAAATAAGTTCAAATGAAATGCAGCAAAAACAATGTGTATAATTTAATAGCCTGTACAACAGGAGTGGCCAAACTTTTGGGATCCATGGTCTACTCCACATTTAAAAAATCGAAGGCAGTCTACCAATGGCAGAGCTAAATTAGTGTAATGTACAGGTTTATATATTTATTTTCGGTAACAAGAAAAAATGGTAAATTATCTATTTTTTCTAAAAAAAACTTGATATTAATATTTGCAAAATAAAAATTTACTGACGAAAATAATCAAAGTATTCATGTATCAAAAATTGACCATCCTATTCACTTCGTTTAGTTGAAATTTGGCACTGTATAGCTGCGACAAGTTTATCATATTGTGGCTGGTACGAGCTTATTGCAGTGCGTAAACACAAAATTAAATGTTCATCTGTTAAACGCTACCGATTTTTGGTTTTTGTGGCGTTCATGGTTGAAAAACAAATTCGCGAAGATACGTCGATCCAAAGTATGATTTTAAATACAAAATCAATTTGTAAATATTTGGAAACATTTCCTCAGAAATTAATTTCTAAAAACAGTATCGCTAGATGCTCTGGATTTAAGAAATATATCGCGTCTTAATTTAATAATTTCTTCTTCGACTGTGACTGATGTGGTATCTATTAAATGTCCTATTTTTTCAGATACTCCATCAATGTTGACATTTTCATTAAATGGAAATATCATAAAATTGAGTATTTCTTCCAACTTAATTAAGTCAGTGAATCTTCTTTCAAATTCTTTAAACAAAACATCTAAGTGTTTGGCAAAATCTTCGAAGTCTCGGTTTGGATTATGGATGCTCTCTTCCTCCATGTGTTTGAAGATTCTCAATACATGTTTTCTTAATTGAGACACATACCTTTTTATCGTTTCTTTGAAAGTTTTAATCGCACTCATCATGTCTGTTAAACATTTATTCTTTCCTTGTAGATTTAGGTGTAAGTCGTTAAGTTTTGCAATGATATCACAGAGAAAAGCTAGTTTCATGAGCCATTTCTCATCTTCCAATTCAATAATGTGCTCGCCTTTCATTTGTAGAAAAATTTATATTTCTGGTAACAGAATACGAAATCTTTTTAAAAAAGCACCACGGCTTAGCCCCCTCACATCTGTGTGCAATAAGACATCTCCGTACCCTGATTCAGTTTCTTCCAAAAGCGCCCAAAATTGTCATCTCTGAAGACTTCTTGAACGAATTGAATTGATGATTTTAAAAGCAATTTGCATTATATAATTAGACTTTAGTATTTTTGAACACAATACGTGTTGATGGATAATGCAATGATAGCTGGTAAAACTGGCAATTTCCTCATCATTATTGCACAAGGTAATAAAACGAATTTGATTCCTGACCATTGCTGGAGCTCCATCTATTGTAATAGAGACCAATTTATATATTGGAAATCCTGTCTTATCAATAAAGTTTTTAAATGAATTGTAGATATCTTGGCCTCTCGTTTGTCCTTTCAATGGAATTATAGTTAATAACTCTTCTTTTGAAGTCATATCTTTGAAAATCATTCCCACAAAAATGCATAACTGTGCAATGTCACTAATATCCGTGGATTCATCAAATTGAAGTGATAGGAACTTATAAGCTTTTAAATCATCATTTAATAAATCCTGCAAATTTATTCATAGCTTCAGTCCGTCGCATCACAGTGTTACGCGACAAAGAAATATTATTTATTGACGATATTATTTCAGATATGTTTTTAAAATCGTGGAAAAGCACTTTTCCCGCTTTACAGAAAGCTTCTTTTATCAATTCTCCATCTTTGAATGGTTTTTTTCGCTTTATCAAAACTTCTGTAATGGTAAACGATGCCAATGTTACTGCTTTAGCTTTGGTGCCTGGTCTCGTAAATAACGATTGCTGTAAATGTAAATTCGACTTTAATTCATGCACTTTAACTTTTCGAAGTTTACTACCGATTGGAAAGTCTCTAGCGTATTCTAAGTGCATGGTTTTAAAATGTCTTTCGACGTTTGCTTTTTTTTTTGGTAGTGCCACACTTGAGTTACATATGAGACAAACACATTTCTCCTCACCATAACAAAAAAGAAATCATCTTCCCACTTGTTGTGATAATGGTCTGTTTTACTTCTCTTAGCACTGGCACCTGGCTGAGTCATTTTAGACGAGTTGTTGAAAGAACAAATTATCATATCAGTGCAGTAGGAAGTGAGTGACCTGCAACGTAAGATGATTAACTGAGAACTGAAACTAAACGGGCGAGTGTGACGGGTAGACTCATCGCGTCGCTATCATCGCGCCACCTACTGGATATAATCTAAGCATCCCACTTTGTTAAGTTGTTTCTATTTAATTCTCCACTGTAAAACGACAAATTCATTGTATTACTTTCCACAGTTTGTTTTAGGTTTTAAAGCGTAAACTGTAATAAATTTTTATTTTAAATAATTTATTAATTCTATGTTATAAGTTATAAATTAAATTGTTAATATCCGAGGTCATTATTCGGATGGTCGCGCGTGCTACCTAAAATGTCTTCGCGGTTGACGTCTTGGCCATCCCTGCTGTACAAGGAAGTCATGTGATGTTCACATCAGATTTTTTTCAAGGGTACAGAGTCAAATTTAAAAAAAAAATTTTTTTTTTTTTGTTGTGAAAGTTGTGAAAGTAGCTACAAATAATTAACTAATCTTTTAATAGATTAATAAATATGTAGTAATAACAAATTATAGTTCAGAGTAGCAAACTATATAGAGAAAGATACGAGATAACTTCATCAGAATGAAATTTTAATTGTGTGCTGTAACATGTATTACTTGCTGTTTGCATATTCTTCACTCTCATTGTTCCAATGTATTTGTTATTTTTAATGTGTCAGCCTGTATAAATTACATCAATAATCCCAGAATTGAAGTTTTAGTAGAAAAGTTTTTAGTCATAAATTAAAGCAGTAAGGTATGCTTTAGCATAATGAATGCCATGCCAGTTTTCAAAATTTAGATACCAAAACCCAGTTTGATTTATATTCTTATCATATTATTCAAAATCTTATTTAATAATCACCAAAAAGCATATAGAATGTGATTGATGAGCTTGCTTTCCTCCCCCCAAAAGTATATCATAAGTTACTGCATCATTGGCACATATAATACAAAGTTCTTCACAACAGCCAAATAATTATTATTAACCTTATGATATGGAGAAGGATTAAGATCAAACTGAGTGTTGGACAGAAGTCAGTCAAATCAAACCAAATTTTTGCAGAGGATGGCTAAAACAGTAATGATTAACCTGTTGAAAACTCAAATGCAGAAAAAAACTGAAATTATTTCTGGGTCTAAAAATCCTGATAATTGTTGGACGATAATTTATATGCTCATATGCCGGAACATTTTATTTCCCAAAAGAATTTATGTTTCTTTGTGTTTGATTTTCACTGTTAATATATTTCTATTTGTATATATTAGTCTTGGTTTTTGTTATCTTCCCTAAAGCTAACTACCGTTAGTTACACTTCATGATAAGAATATAGATATAGGGTGCACGAAAAAGACGAAGTCTGCGAACTACTCTAGTTGGCCCCTTCAGCCATGTTCCAGCAACAAATCTTTTATTGGTGAAAGTCACTGTGTTAAGGATATGTGTACATTCTTGTATTAAAAATCATCTACATACTTCCAGTGCACAAAAGCAGGGTGCATCAAAAGTACTTTGCTGCTCTTAATCAACACCCCTTCTAGATGATTTAAAGTATTTTGGCAGGATGCCAGCCAAGGCTGTGTTTGCTATATTTAAGTATTTATTTATTATACAGAATTCTAGACCTTTTAATTATGAGTGGAATAACATTATCATTTTAAAAACAGCTCAACCAAGATGTAAGCAATTTTGTTCCTGATGGACCTTAGCAATAATTTTTCTTGCTAAGTTAAATGACATTTGGTGTTTTTCGCCAATTTGTAACTTTATGAAAGATTTTTGAAAATCCATTCTCAAAGTTCTAGGATAAATTTTTCTAGAGCCCTTGTTGCAGTGTATAAATAAATATGGGTCAGAGAGCTGGAGAGTTTTGTTGTGTAGTTAGTTGAATCAGAATTCAAACTGCATCAGGAAATATAAGCTGTCTTGTGAAAATACATTAAAGGCAAGATTTGTTAACATGAAACTTCTCAGTTATTTAATATCAGCAATGTTTATAAGTAGGAAAACTAAGAGTATCTTAATTTCATTTGTTTGAAACTGAGTTTCTGTGACTGCAGCAATAAATAAGTACTATGTATTCTGTTGTATAATGTTCACCTATAATTTCAAACTACATTTATTAATCTTTAGGTATATTCACCATATAACGTGAATCATTTTCTTTAGTAAGAAACTTGAAAGCTACATATGTGATGCTCTTATCTTTTGAAGTCATTCATTTGAAGATTTTTCTCAAATGTTCAAACAATGGCATACTGAATTGACAAGTGATAAGGGGAACAATACATGTGTGAGAGAAATTCTTTAAAGGAGTCAGCAAATAGGGGGGATACAGATGTGTGCACAAAAATATCATTCTAAGGTTTCGAGAAAAGGGGGACGAATTTGGGGTAAGAATGTCCTTACGACTCAAATGAATTCACAGAATTAGAAGTTTTCTCTTACTGTAGTCATTTGAAGCCATGATTTTGAAGTGAGCATTGAAGGTTTTCGTAATGGCATTTGTTTTAGTTGAAATACAGTTGATCTAGCGTTCCTTTTAGCACTAAATGTGGCACCTGCCAAATGAAACAAATACTGTACTGGTTTCAAATGCAAAGTCATTCAGTTTGCGAAAGTAAACGGAAATAATGCTGCGGCAGGGATGTTTTTTGTTGGTGAAAGGGGGAGCGAATGATGATTATTTATTTACGGATCAAAGAAATAATCATGGTGAAGATGAAACAGAATTCAAAGATGTGCCTTAAGATATAATAGAAGATGAACATGACAAGCTTTTCATGTTATCTGATAATGAAAATTTTAAAGTTCATAAGGTATGTCATTTCTTTTAAATAAACAGCATTAAGGTACATGTAAAAATCTTAATTTTTGTATGCTGATTTTTTCCTTATTTTTGATTTACCATTTTTGTATCCAGCATGTAATGTGCATCCATAAAGTTTTAACTTATTTTTTATATTAAAAGGGTACATAATATGGTGGAGTATTTTATTCAGTATTGTGAGAAAATAGCTTGGAATAGGAAATGAGGCAGTTGTATCCAATCTGATTCCAAGATTCAGAAAATGCAATATTACTTTTTATTCTCATTTCTTTAGTGTGATCCTTTAAATGTGATGTACTATTTTTGTATGGAAAAATATATTGCTTTCTAATTTCTTTTTCAGTATCCTATGTACAGTAGAGAATATGTATATATTAGAAGAGCAGTGGTAAGTAAATTAGATTATATGAAAACAAATGCAATATAAAGTCTACAATCTATAATCATTGGGTTTTTGGTGATTTCGGAAATTGCCGGATTTTAGATCACTAGTCTAAAATGCAGTACGATAACATGTAGAATGGCAACATTGGGATGCCACTTATTGTTTAGGTCTGATAGAATAATCCATAAAGCCAGAGCAGGTGCAACTGGTTTTAGTTGCAAATGGGTATCGGAATTTAGGGTAGCAGAAATTTCAGAATTTGGAGGTCACCACCCAGAAACAAAAATTAGAAAATTTGTGCTGTTATAAAATCCCCCGCCCCCTTTTTTTGAACTATTGCAAAGTTGGATTCGGTAGTCTTGTTTGACTTTCAGTAAATTAATGTGCAAATAAGGAAGATCGTGCTGTTTTCTTCATATTACAATGCTACATTTTCAGCATGCACATGGTTTTAAAATTAATGTTTTTCTGATTCCACTTGCTCATGGTAAAATAGGATCTTCAATTTTAAGAGTTTTCTGCTTTAATTTTTCCATTAAATGTGTGCCCATCCACTGATGAAAACAGGGTTCGTAAACAGGGGTCGTAAGAGTCCTTAAAAGTCCTTAGGTTTTTTGGAATCAATTTTTGGTCTGTAATTTCGGCCAAAATCGACAGGAGGCCCTTAATTTTAATCATTTGAAATTCCTGTCTTGTTATTACGACTGCAATTTTGAGTGTCAATTATCATTTTGGGGAAATATTTTTGACGATTCAGTGACAAATATGATTATCTTTTGAATGCACTCATGGGTTATAATTTGTTCCTATTTGTAATATAAGAAAGGGATACTGGAGTTTCTGCGAAAAAGAGTCAAACATAAGCATTTCAAAATTATTTAATTTTTTTTCTAATGAAGAGCTTTTAAACAACTTACCGCTTTTTGGGTCTGTGAATTCTTTTGTTAAACTGCTCTAAATTTGGCGACTTATCAACATTTTTGCGATTTTAAGATCAGTTTCTATAGAAAATTTTTAATTTGGAGATCATGAAATTTTTTTATGATTTTCTTTTAAACGTTATAACATTGATAAATTTAACTAAAATAATGGTAATATTGAAATTATATTTAAGAAATAACATTAAAATTTTAAAAAAAAAATTTCTGTCATATTATAAAGTGACATTACTTTCCATTTTGGCGACTTATTATACAGTATTTTGAATCTGAAAAATAAATAAGGTGATAAATGCTATAAAGCACAGTTTACAAAACAAATCATCGCAAAAGCTAAGTAGGTATCTAATTAATTAAAATTTTCTGCCTTTTAATTTTTTCATGGTAAGTATTTTCCCCATGTAATTGTCTCAGAATTGTCAGAATATGCATCAGTTTCAGTATAAAATTAATTTTACACTCTTTTTCACTGATCTTCCCCCCCCTTTTTTGTGTGTGTGTGTGTGTGTGTTTTGTTAGGATTTTAAACATTGCAACTTGGAAAGTTTAGAAGGATTTGAAGGCAAGATTTACAGACCCACAATTCTAGAAGGCTCCAGAAAAATGTGACAAAATGAGAAATGGCTTCATTGTATTAACACATAATGCATGCATTTTATAGAAAGTTTGTGATTAACCTTTTAACTGTCAAGTTATTTTGATGATTTTGGTGCATAAATTGTCTTTTTTTTTTTTTTTTTTTTTTTTTTTTTTTTTTTTTTTTTAATTCCAAAAATGAAATGTTTGCCTCAAGGTAAAAAAATCAAAAAAAAATTTGGTGCACTTTGAATATTAACGTCTATCCTTTGAAACCTTCAGTCAAATGCTGCCACCTGTTGAACTGAAGCCGAAATAAACATCTCACAATATATATTTGGGTATAACAATATGATGCACTCAAAAAAAAAAATTAGCCTGAGTAATATTCGGGTGTGACATTTTGGAATACCAGTGCTCGGGCAGGAGAGTTAAAAGGTTAATTTCTTACATTTTGGAGTATTTTTGGAAGGACAATGAAAACATAATTTTTGAATTTTGTACTTCTGATATTAGAAGTCTTTTTCTTAACATGCTTATCTTCCGTTTATTTTCTCAACTTTTCACTAGACACAAGTATGGAAAATATCAAAAAATTTTCAAATCGTTTCACATGGACAGGGCATTTACAAAAAAGAATTTTTCTATTAATAATGAAACTAAAAACTGACAATTTAAAAGATTCACCTTATATATCTCAATGGATCATACACAGGCCTGGTGCTAGGCATTTTCCCACCTGATGCAATCTCTGTGGATCCTAAATTCTGCCGCCTAGTTCCCTTCCTAAATTCTGCTCTTAGTACCTGTAGTAAATTCTAAAAATTCTGCCTCATAGGCTCTAAAACCAGCCCTTACCATATATCATTTCATATTTATTCTGAATGTTCAGCTCTTTCTTTACATTCTAAATGCATTTGGTTTTTTAGAATAATATAAATCTTTATTTGATTCCCAAAATTGTAAAGTAAAGAGGAGACTTACCGAAGAAAGAAACTGGATACATAAAGAAGAAGAAATTTTTTCTTAAAAGTTATGTACAGTTATTATTATGCAAATTAACCAGTTGTTTATAATTTTAGCCTTTACTATAACTTCCCCTTTCCATTTCCTCACCATAATGCAAATCAGACAGTTTTTGAACTGAGGTTTTGGATTGGAAAACAGTACGATTTTGTCCTCCACTTGGATGTTGCCTTAATTTCTTCCAGCTCTGATAATTTGCTATTATTCATCTTTGAATTATCACTGCTAACATTTGAATTTGTTACGACGATAGAGTTGCTGAGCCAGTTTAGATTAAAATTAAATTATGTAGTCTTTGACTACTAATCCACATTTTTTACTTTAAATTTGACAGCTCCTGTTTAATTGCATCACCACAAGCTGTAGTTGATTTGTTCTTTTTAAATATTTTTTTTCGTTTTTTTTTAATTTCTAAGTTCTTTTTAAACAAAAGGTTTATTTAAAGGTTTATGTGACTTTGTAGTTACTTTTAGACATAGTGACAATTTGCTTCATGTCTATCAGAGGTTTTGGACTATTTAACTTCCTAAATTACTAGATCAAGTAAAACCTCATCAGGTACACTGTTAAGAGATTGCCAAGTGAGGAGATAAAGCACGCAGAAACTAGTGGGAATATTGATTTGTGTATTGAAATTGATTTCTAATTGTTAGAAAAAAAATTTTAAAGAGAAGAAAATTGATATAAATTAAGCCAAAATATCTGGGAAGGCTTCAAGTTAAAAAGATGCAGAAATATTTTGTTGTGTGTTATTGTTACAAAATATAAATGTTTTGTAGATTTTAATGTGCAATTATCATAATACTGTTTAAGAATCAATGGCATAAATTACATGCATTTTAAACTGTGAAATGTTATTTGACTGTGATTTTAATAGTGCTTTTTTAAAAAATAAATAAAATTTAATAGTGGTCATGTAAATCCATAAGGTCTAAGGTATTTAACTACCTAATTTAATTATTTGTAACTAACTGCTCACATTTACAAGTTATTTCTGCATATTCAGTTATTGCCTTTCATTAATCCTTACTGTGGTCACAAGATACAGTACAAAAATGTGAAAATTAATGTAAAACTTATTCTTTGCATCTAGTGAGACTTAATACAAAAGAACTTATCACCTTTGGTGCATTAGTGGCTTATTGGAACCTTAAAATATATTACCTGGGCTGCAATCCCAGAAACTCTACATGAAGCTACAGTACTAACTGCATCAGACTGATGGAGCACAACTAACTAACTTGTCAACTATGCCTACATCAGACTTTCAGGTTTGTTCTGAACAACAGGTCTCTGTAGGCAAACAGCAGCACTGGCAGCAGCTAATCTTCCTGCTGATTATAATTTTATTTCTCATTTTAACCTATGCCACTTGACATAAAATCTACGTGCTAATTACTGAACCTTTAGACTTTGTATGTGGCAAAATGAGACAAAAAAAGAAAAAGAAAAAAAGGAACAAAAAGCTAACTGTTAGTAAAACGTAAATAAAATGTCCCTAATCTTCTTTCAAATATGCCCAACTACTATACGTGTAAAATACTTAATGCTATTTGATACATTGTATGAAGTGAATTTTAATCTCAAATTAGTTTTATAGTTTATTTTTATTAAATTATGTTTAATAAGAATGCATCCTACTTACAGATCTATTTTATTCTTAGAGTGTTATTACAAAAGTGAAGTTCAGACATAATTTAATAGAATTTATTTAGTTCCCATTTGCTGATAGGTCCCATTTGCTGATTTTCCTCATTAATGGTCCTTAATTTCCTTGTGCAAAAATGTGTACGAACCCTTGAAAATGAGTTTTTTTATTTATTTAATGATTAATGTAAATGAATAAAGAAAATTAATGTTTATCTTTTTCAAAAGGACTTTTAAATTCCACTATATACAGAATATTGTTATATGATGCTTTATGATCAAAATTAATAACATAATAGTACTAACGTTACAAAAGAAGAGCAATTAAATGCATAATGAAATCCACCTGTGTAGAGCTAAAGGAAGCACAGAAAAGTTCTCTTTACTGCTAATATGTGAAAACATATATATCTGATTTAAATAATTAAATAAAAATATTCACAACTGTGTCCATAATGAAATAATATAATTTTGTTTATGCCTACTTTTATGTGTATAAATAAAATAAAGTTTATATTCTTTTTGCCTTATCACTCTGAAAGACATAACTTGGTATAAAATTGAATCATTTAACTGAAATTGGTGTTTTTAATATAAAATTATTTATTTCTTTTTAATTTATGTTAGACAGTCTTTTATGTTTTTGAATGCATAAAATTTGGAAATGAATATTCAGAATTTAAATTTTGGGATTTATTTATTAAATATTTGTAACACATCCATTTTTCATGTAAGGAAGAGAGAAAGTTATTTTCACAAAAAACATAAAACAGGCCGTCTATGTAAAAACTCCAAGAAAAGGAAGAAGGAAAGAGTATAGCAAACTAAATATGACAATATACTATAGCAAAATGATTGTATAATTTTGTTAAAAATGCTCAGTCTGTTCTTTATTTTGGGGAGGGGGGAATATTAAACCTGAAAATATCTTGGATATTTAGGATATTTTCATCTTTGAAGTTAATATTGCTACAAAATTTATTCATAAATGCCTTCCTGTTTGTTTGAACCATGTATAATGGTTTATTCAGGCATAAATGGTTAAAAATTAAAGGTAAGAATTTTGAAAATATTTATTTATTGTATTGTGTTGCTGAAAGCTCCATATATGAGTGGAAGAAAAATGAAATCGCAGTAATTAATATATTAAAATAAATGTGCTCTACATAAAGGAGTAATGAAATGACTTATCCTAGAAGAAATTGTTGCAGACTGGTTCCTAGGAAATTGCCAGAATGGATTAATTGTGACAAGAAACAGTGTGCATTTATTTTCCTTAAACTGAGCACAAAAAAATAAATAAATAAATAAAAATGTGAATGAAAGAGAAAACTTTAAAGCAACTTTTGAGTTGGTGTAGTAGATTTATGGTATGGAATAATTTAGTTTTATGAGAAAAAAACAAAAGTTTTGCAAAGCCTTCTTAAAGATTTGGCCAACAAATCGATAAATTTCCAGAAATATGTTACTAACCTGCAAATGCAAGGAGAAAATTTAATTGTCACATATTGGAAATATGGATTAAACTCCAGTAATGTTTGATATGATAGGAAATAAAACAATTGATGTGAAAGGAACAAAAAAAGGGTCACATAATAACAGCAGGTTACGAAAAGTCTCACCTCAGCATACTGCTTTCCTCCTTAGCGGACAGTGTAAAATTAAAACCTATGGTTATTTTTAAAAGATAACGATATCAAAATGTAATTTTTCAAATAGCTTTTTCACTCATGTTCACAAGAAAAGATGAATAGAGGAAAAGGTTGTGAAACTGTAGATAAAAAATATTTAGCAAAAGCATCCAGGTAAAAGCACCTTTAAGAATCTAGAAAGTCTTTTGATTTTAGGGGTGGGATATGTTCAGATTCCATCTAATGAGTAATACGAAGACATAGGTGAAAGAGTGTATTATAGACATGGCTGTTATTCCAAGCAGATTAACACCATTAGTTCAGCATTTAGATGTGTGTATCAATAAAATATTCAAAGAAAATTTTATAACGACAGTGAAATAAGTGGATGTTAGTAGGTGAAAAAATATTTACAAAAGGAGGCAAATGCATGATGCCTGTCTGGAAACAGGGTATGAGTAGATAATAAAAGCATAAAATTAAATTAAACCTGGTATAATTCAAAAGTCATATAAAAAACGTAGTATGTATGTCTAACAACTGGAAGGAACAGAAGATGATTATTTATTTATGGATCAGAGTAACAGTGATGGTGAAACATTATTCAGTAATGTGCTTGAAGATATAATGATGAACGTTTCATGGTTATTGATGACAAAATTTTTTAAGGTACATACGATTTCTTTTCAGTAGTATCTAGGTACAGGCAGAAATCTTTATATGTTCATCTTTTCCTTATTTTTATATCCACCTTATAACGCACATCCATAAATTTTTATCTTATTTTTTGTATTAAACATGTGTCTTCCAGAATATGTGGTAATTATATTGAAGGAACTACCCTGCCCAAATTTTTATAGTAGTTACATAAACTCAAGTTTCTGATGATATTGTCTAGAACCACAAACAGTTGATGTGCACGCCACCTTTTATGCAACAAGCATTGAAATGATAATCTAGGTCCAAGTGCTCATTCTGAAGTATACTCAGTATGATGCAATTGACAGCTGCATGGATGTGGTCCTGAAGATTATTTAGAGTTATGGTTAGTGGAGGTACATGGACCTTGCCCTTCGTAAACTCTCCCAAAGGTAAATGTCACATACGAGATTTACTCAATGGGGATGACCATTTTTGTCCCTAAATAAAAAGTCAGATCCATATGCATCTGTTAAAATCTTGCTATAAGTTCTAAGATATATCTGATATCTCTGGTCAGTCACAGATTCACCTGTTGAAAACGTATATGCCCATCGATCATTATTCCTTCCCATACCATCACACCTGAATTATTAAAATGGTCACATTCCATAATGTTAGAAGGAAGATTTTACATCCCTGATTCCTTCCAGATGTAAACATGTTTAGAACATAAAATTAAACTAAACCTCAGCTCATCAGTAAAGAGAACATGGGACCATTGGTGTTTCATGTTTCCCTTTAAATATACTGGTAAGAGTAGTGATCTCAGTTGACAAACTGAAAACTTACTCTAAACTTTGGAATCTATTGTATGTTCTCATGTCATAGTAACTAACTACCCACTAACAAATTCTTGAAACCATACGATGGATACAACAGTGGGGAAAGAGTTGTAAGCAGTGTCTTCTGAAAGAGAGCTGTGTAATTCTACTCACATTTTAGAAGTTTTCAGGAGTCATGTACATGCTTTGTGATAGCTTTACAATTGTCTTGTTTGCTTAATTTTTCAGAAGGGATGTTTAAAAAATACGCTGAAATTAATTTTTAAATTTTCCAGTTATTTGAATGCTGGATCATTGGGCTCTTACTACATATTAATATTATCTCATTTCTTCATCCACTGTAATCCAGCTTCTTAATTTTATTTTTAAACATCATATAAATAATATTATGAAATATACTCTGACAAGCTAAAAAATTATGACAATCTACTCAGTGACACATACACGAACTTTGACCTGCAAAGCAGCTGCAATCCCCTTTGGCATAGATGCCACAAGTTCTTGGTAGATGACTGGAGACAGGTTGTCACTCAAAGTCGAGATATTCCGACATGGTTGTAGCTGCTACTCTGTGACATCCCAAATGTTCTCTATTGGGGTAAGATCTGGCAAGTTAGATGGACAGGACATTAATTGGAATTCATCCTTATGCTCCTGAAACCACCCCAACACAATTTGAGCCTTGTGACATGGGGAGTGGTCCTGCTGGAAGATTCCGTTTTCAGGTGGGAAGACAGACACACCATGTAAGGGTGCAACTGATATGCAGTTATGTTCAGATGGTCCATAGCTTTCATGGTCTGTTCTGTCACAAGTATGGGTCCCACAGCTGGCCACAAGAACATCTTCCAAAGTATAATATCGCCACCACCAGCCTGTGTATGACTTGCTGTACAGAGGGAAGCAACTGTTTGCCTGGAAGATGGCGTATCCTGACACAGCCATCAATGTGATGAATCAGAAATCTTAATCTATCTGATCAGGCCACTGTCATCCACTTGTCCATGTTCCAGTCTTGATGTTTCTGGGCCCACTGTTCTTTGATAATGTGTGGACATCCAACATCTTGATATCTACTGCTACTTTCACTATCATTTATCCATTTTATATAAATACTAACAACAGCAGATCATGCACAACCTGCCAGTCGTGCAATTTTAGAGATATGCATTCCAAGTCTTTGGGCCATTACAATCTGCCCTCTATTAAATTTCCTTAGATCAGCAGCCTTTCCCATCACTTGCAAAAGTAAGTCTAAGAATGTGTGTGTGTGTGATTATGGCAAAGCCTTGAGGGCTATCTGCCTAAGGGGAGGGATGCCTTTGTGGAGGACTTTCTATAGAAAACTAGCTCGAATACACATTACACATGGAGGAAAACCACAAAAACGCCCATGCAGCCAGCCTATTCGCGGGATTTGAACCTCGGACCGAAATACCAGTGTTCAGCGACTTTACCGCTCGGCCGCTGGTGGGCCCCTAAGTGCTAGAATGATTCCTTACCTTCTGCAGCAGCAGTTAAATGCCATTCCTACTTAATCACATGCCCTTCATGTCATCCAGATGAGTTCATTGAAAAATGTGGCTATGGTCATAATGTTTTTGCTTGTCTGTGTACTCTGTTATAAATTTCTTTTAGTAAGTGAATAGATTTTTCCTAGATCTGATATTTATTCAAAAAATTCTTTCTACTTTTTTTAATAGTTAGATGTGCATTTTTTATATTTTTCTTTTGTTTGTTTCATAGTAACAAATAAGTTAAATTATATTTTTGTAATAAATGCATGAAATTTTATAATCAGTCATACTTAATTTGCTAACTAATTCTTCATATTTGGTCATTTAAATTTAAGATAAAACTCTGTTATAGAGAATTTATAACTTTTTTGGTTGCAGTTTGGCAGTGGTGTATTTATTTTTGGTACTGTTCGGTTTCGAGGGCCGTAAAAAAATTGCAGCGAAAATGTATGTGCAAAAGCGCCAAATCTAGTAAACGCGCCCATTTAACAGCGCGCCAAATCTAGCGTACGCGCTGATTTCAGATTGCGTAAGTTTATATAGTTCTATATTTCTTAAGACGCCATTGAAATACTAGTTTAATTTTTAAATCCTTTTTTTTTATTATTATTATTTTAAATCCTTTTTTGATATTCTATGCATTTAACAATTTGGGAATTGCCTTGACGAAAAGTCGGCAATAGAATTTTGGGTAAAGTGCAGAATCACCCACTGCTTGACGCGTTTTTAAGAATTGCACATACTCGGTATTCATGTGCACATCGACCTATTTTCACTTGAAAAAAAATCCTAGAATTGCACAAAAATGGCACTGCGCCCACCCTTGACTTTATCTATGTACACATCGACCTATTTTCACTTAAAAAGTAAAAGAAAATTAACAAAAATCCAATTGTTTTTACCCTT
The DNA here is from genome assembly GCF_044657685.1 of Stegodyphus dumicola. Classification (NCBI taxonomy): domain Eukaryota; kingdom Metazoa; phylum Arthropoda; class Arachnida; order Araneae; family Eresidae; genus Stegodyphus; species Stegodyphus dumicola. The sequence continues at coordinate 48,518,090 of NC_140776.1, forward strand.
CTAAAAAGCGGCATACAAATAAGTGAGCGATTCTGCACTTTACCGAGAATATTTTCAAAGAAAAGGCATCATTCAGTATAGAAAATTACGTTAGAACAACCAACGAGATGAAATTATGCTTTAGCGATGAGTCGGTAGTGAAATAGTGATGGAGGCATCCATTCAGTTATGTTTAGCAATTTTTATGTAAATTATAATAATGATCTGAAATATTTATTTACTATTATACTTCCATTCAGTCATGTTTAGCTTTTTTCATATAAAATTAACCTTAATATGAAATTAACCTTTCATCTAAATTAAAACATCAATCTTAAATAGTTATTTACTATTATACTTCCTTTCTTGCCGCAATTATTAGGGTTGCCGCAATTATTTTTGGCAGCATTGGCATCAACAATAGTTTGGCGATTTTTTACGGCCCTCGAAACCGAATAGTACCTTATTTTTATATTTTTTCACAGGTCTTATGTAATAAATTAATAAGAAAGCTTATAACTTGTCATTTACTATTCATAACCCTTGCATAGTAAATGATTAGCTATGTGTATAATAATGTGAATAAAATAAAACATATATACTTGTGTGGTGATGGCGATAAGGAGCGCGCCTTGCGCCCTCCGATAAGTGTGGCAACCCTAGAGGAGAAATTTCTTACGAGTAGCGAGCAGAGCGAAACAGGCAGGCTGTCGGGGAGTATGCGCGATGTTCCTAAATAAAGTTTAATTTTTATTGTGCACTATGTCTTGTTAATATTTATATTAATGCAGTAAGAACATAATCTGTGATATGGAATTTGAGGATTGGTGGTAAAAACATAAGTGGAAATTTCCATAATGGTAACCTGGACTGTGTTAAATCGTATGAACAGTTCTCAAGCACTTTCGGTTTTGACTACAAGCCATCACTCAAGATCTCCAAACCAGAAGTAATGGATTACATCGGTTTTCATCCTCCGAATCACAGATGAGTACTAATTATAGATCATTTTATAATTCTGTTTTCTACTTATCATTTAATTTAATTTTCTTTAGTTAAATTTTTGCTTTTATTTTGGCTTAAAAACCTTGCACAATGTCTGATGTTTATGCCGTCCAAATTCCGGTTTATAACCGATCAGACCCCTCTTTATGGTTTATTATGTGTGAAAGTACCTTTGCTCTCGCCACCCCCAAACCTATCACAGAATCCATTACTAAATATAATTAAGTAGTTGCTCATCTTCCTCCAGATATTGCATCAATAGTACGGGATTTACTTATGAAACCAGATCCTATTGATCCATATACAAAGCTTAAAACTGAGTTAATAAATCGTGCAGGAGAATCTTCTCAGCAAGAAATTCGCCAATTATTATCTGGAGAGGAATTAGGCTCTCGAAAACCTTCCGATTTGCTTAGAAATATGAAACGTCGAGCAGAATCTTTAAATGTTCCTGATAACTTAATGTTAGAATTATTCCTTCAACGTTTGCCTTCGACTGTTCAGTCTATTTTGGCAGCGGTTTCCAATTTAACTGTAGATAAAGCTGCAGAAATTGCCGACAGAATTTTAGAAGTAAATCCAACCCCAGGGACTTGTGCCGTTTCTCGCACAGTCGATCAGTCTCTTGAGGATAAATTATTTAAACAAATAGAAAAATTAAACAAACGTATTGATCGCATTTCTCTTTCTCGTGGTCGCTCGCCAAACCGCGGAGATCGCAATAGAGAAAGAAGCAATTCCAAAAGGAGAGATTATTCTGTTTGCTGGTATCATAGACATTTTGGGAAAAAGTGTAGAGATGACAAATGTACAAAACCTTGTTCATGGCAGGGAAACGAAACCAGCAAAGAATAGAGGCGACTTATTCTTTGCCTCAAGTTTCACGTCGCCTGTTCGTTCGTGACCGTAGAACAAACCTTTCATTCTTGGTCGATACCGGCTCTGACGTGTCCTTACTTCCAGCAAATAATTCTCAAAAACGGAATTCGTCCCAACAAACACTTTTCGCTGCTAATTCTTCTACTATTCATGTTTATGGTCAAAAAACACTTTCTTTGGATTTCAAATTAAGACGACAGTTTACATGGACTTTTCTTATAGCAAATGTTAGTACACCCATTCTTGGAGCAGATTTTCTCCATTTCTTTGAATTGGTGCCTGATCTCAGAAACAAATGTCTCAAAGATTTAAAAACGCATTTTAAAACCGTCGGTTGCGTGAAAAATGCAAGCATTTATTCAGTAAAAACTGTATTTAGTGATACACCATATCACAAAATTTTAAAAGAATTTCCTTCAGTTACTAGATTACCAGATCCTAACCAACCTGTTAAACATAACACCGTTCATTATATCATAACTAAAGGTCCACCTGTGGTTGCAAAACCTCGTCGGTTAGCTCCAGATCGCTTAAAAATAGCAAAACAAGAATTTCAAACTATGATGCAATTGGGGCATTTGAGACTTTCGAGCAGCAATTATGCATCCCCACTTCACATGGTTCCAAAAAAGGGAAGTCTGGAATGGAGACCTGTAGGAGATTATCGAGCATTGAACGCTCAAACAATAAAAGACAAATACCCTATTCCATGTTTAGCCGATTTTACTGCTGCATTGCACGGTACTAAAATTTTTAGTCATGTCGACCTGATTAAGGCATACCATCAAATACCAATTAACCCAGCCGACATCCACAAAACCGCCATATGTACACCATTTGGTTTATTCGAAAGTATCCGTATGCAATTCGGCTTATGCAATGCATCTGCGACTTTTCAACGTTTTATAGATGAAGTCACGCGGGATTTAGAAGGCGTTTACGCTTTTGTCGATGACTTGCTCATAGCCTCTAAAGATTCTGAGGAACATTGCAGGCATTTGAAAGCTTTATTTTCCAAACTTCAGAAATATGGACTTTGCATAAATGTTTCAAAATGCACCTTTGGTCAAACATCTATTGATTTCTTAGGTTTTCACCTTAGTGAAAACGGAATTGAACCTCTTCCTGACAAAGTCAAATGTATTTTAGATTTTCCTCAACCTACCACTCTCACTCAGCTTCGCCGATTTTTAGGCATGTTTAACTTTTATAGATGTTTCATACCTAAAGCAGCACATATTCTTTCTCCTTTAATAAAATTGTTAGAAGGCTATATTAATAAAAAGAAATCTCGTTCTCGTGTTCAGGATTCATCCCCACAATTAAATTGGAACGAGAATGCTGAACAAGCCTTTATTGCTGCCAAAAATGCCATTGCTCAGGCTACACTTTTGAGACACCCTATTCCCGGAGCCCAGCTAAGCATCTGGGTAGATGCCTCAGACGTCGCAATCGGCGGCACACTTATGCAGTTGTCTCAACAAACATGGGAACCTATAGCATTTTTCTCTATGAAACTCAATAAAAGTCAACAGAAATGGTCCGCGTACGATAGGGAATTATTTTCTATTTATTCTGCAATTAAGAAATTCCGACACATGTTAGAGGGCAGAAATTTTATAATTTATACGGATCAAAAACCGTTAATATACGCTTTTAAACAGAACCCTCATAAATGTTCACCTCGACAATTGCGCCATTTAGATTTTATTTCTCAGTACTCTACTGATATTAGGCATGTGCAAGGTTCAAAAAACGTCGTTGCTGACGCTCTTTCAAGAATCGAAATTGATTCCATAACAAAATCTCCATTTTTGGATTTTAAAAAATTTTCGGAAGCTCAACGGCATGATCCAGAGGTACAAGACCTTCTCAAAAACAACACATCATCTTTGAAACTGGAATTTAAACCGTGCCAATATTCTGATGGTAATATTCTTTGTGACATATCAACAGACATTCCTCGTCCATTTGTTCCGAATTCCTTTCGCAGACTCATCTTTAATCATCTGCATAATCTGTCACATCCAGGAATTGCAGCTACTACGAAGCTTATTTGTTCTCGTTATGTATGGCCCGATATGAAACGTCATATCAAAAATTGGGTGAAATCCTGTGAATCTTGCCAAAAATCGAAAATTACTAGGCATACTAAAGCACCACTGGGCACATTCTCTCTTCCTGATGCACGTTTTTCAGAAATCCATATGGATATCGTCGGTGGTGTGGTGTATTTAATTATGGCAAAGCACACTAGGGCTATCTGCCTAAGAGGAGGGATGCCTTTCGTGGAGGACTTTCTAAGGGAAACTGGCTCGTATACACATTACACATGGGGAAAACCACGAAAACACCCATGCAGCCAGCCCGTTCGCGGGATTCGAACCTCGGACCGAACTACCAGTGTTCAGCGACTTTACCGCTTGGCCGCTGGTGGGCCGGATATCGTCGGACCGTTACCTCCATCAGAAGGCAATGTGTACCTTTTGACTCTAATAGATAGATTCTCCAGATGGCCTGAAGCCATTCCCATCCCGGATATGAAAAACGGAAACCATTTGCAGAGCCATCTTCAACTGTTGGATATCTCGTTTTGGCTGCCCATCGATCATAACAGCAGACCAAGGTTCTCAAATGAGATCCGCACTTTTTGCAGAATTCACGCGCATTTTGGGTACGAACAGAATCACAACAACAGCCTATCATCCAATGTCAAACGGCATTGTTGAACGATTTCATCGACATTTAAAATCTTCTCTCAAGGCTCACGAGACCAATAACTGGACTGAAACACTACCAGTTGTTATGCTTGGTATTCGGACAGCCGTAAAGGAAGATCTACAGTCATCTTGTGCTGAACTGGTGTACGGCTCAACTCTCAAGCTGCCTAGTGATATGATAACGTCATCTAAGATATCTCCGTATGACACACAATTTATCACGAATCTTCGGCATAGAATGCAACAGTTGAATCCAATAGCAACATCTGCACATTGCCAAGAAAAATGTTACGTAAGTGCTACCTTAAAGTCGTGTACGCATGTATACTTACGTGTCGATCGAGTAAAGCCACCTCTGTGCCAACCATATACAGGTCCGCATAAAGTTCTTTCTAGAACGGACAAAACTTTCACAATTGATATTAACGGTCTGAAATCTACTGTGTATATAGACCGTGTGAAACCAGCCTATTTGCTTTCGGACTCTAATTTGCCTGAACTGAAAACAAATAAAGACTTAAAGACAGTTCAGCAGAATAAATCTGCAAACGAACTCTCTAAGACACAAACTGTCACCAGATCGGGAAGACATGTTCACTTCCCTAAGAAACTTGCTTCTTACATAACAATTTAAAACACGTTTTTAAAATTCATATCTTAACATATTTCTTGTTATTTCATGTTTATTATATGTGTCAATACCTTGTTATATATTGAATTGCATTTTGATCTTTTCTAATTTTATATTCTAATTTTGTAATCATGTAAAAATACCCGACAGCACGGATACTCTGAGATAATTTCATAACCTATGTCGTTCCTTTGAATAGCCATTAAAGGAACTGGGGGGAAACTCTGTGGTGATGGCGATAAGGAGCGCGCCTTGCGCCCTCCGATAAGTGTGGCAACCCTAGAGGAGAAATTTCTTACGAGTAGCGAGCAGAGCGAAACAGGCAGGCTGTCGGGGAGTATGCGCGATGTTCCTAAATAAAGTTTAATTTTTATTGTGCACTATGTCTTGTTAATATTTATATTAATGCAGTAAGAACATAATCTGTGATATGGAATTTGAGGATTGGTGGTAAAAACATAACTGGAAATTTCCATACTTGCTTATAAATGTGTATGCATTTTAAATTTTGTATTTATAAATTGAATATAAAAAAGGGTATAAGCAGTTTAATAAATCTAATAAAGTTATAATAATTATCCTGAATAATTTCAGGTAGGGAACTGAAAGATAGCCTACCATAGTCAGTTACTTTAAAATAGGCATTTCAAAGCAATTGCCAGCCCTCTCCATTTGCAGTCATAACAAGTGTCATCTTCATACATGGCAATTATTTTCTCAATTTCATTTAAGACTAATTCAAGTCAGCCTTCATTTATCATTTTTCATGAAGCAAAGCATGTTACTTTAAAATTTTTCATGAAGCAAAGCATGTTAAATGGAAATAAAGTGAATGAAAAAAAATTCAGCAACTCAAAAATCGTTTGCTTCAGCTGTCGTTCCCTTGTTTACAGGGCAACACAAGTAGTAGAAAACTTGTGTACTTCTGTAATTTCTGTTCTGTGAATGTTGTGTACTTGTGCCTTAAACTTCCTATTCTTAATAATACACTGTAGAGACAAAAACTGCAATACTATGCGTTCAAAAATTAATCAACAACAACTTTTAGCAGACTTTTTAATTAACTGATTTTTGGTAGACTATGAAAAGTTTTATCAAGCATCATGCATGTCATAAGTTGAAAATTATTTTTTAGAGAATGGATGTAGAATTAATTATATGAGCATATGCAAGAAAAATTAGTAATTTTTTTAAGTAAATACTTTTGTAATTTCTGCTCTGTGAATGATATCTCATGAATCTTTTCAAAGAAATTAAAGTACACTGCTGGACACCGTAAAAGCAACACCCTGAAGGAAGCATGCAAATAACATGAAATTTACTACGTGCATTAGCAGAGGTGAGATATGCAAATGCTTAGAATTTCAGTGCAGATGCACATCACACGCGCCTGTGGCGCCACTTCAAAGCACTATTTAAGGCTTGGAGTTTTTGACTATTTCAAGCTCGGCAATTGTGTTTTTCTTGTGGTTTTTTTCAAAAAAATGATCAATCATAGTAAACAGCGATCATCATTTGATCAAGTATCCGAGTTCGACAGAGGAAGGATAGTGGCCTACTGAGAGTGTGGATTATCTTTCAGGGAAATCAGTAGTCGTGTTGGATGAAACCAAACAACTGTAAGGCGGATATGTGACCTTGCATGCAGGAGGGTACGACGGAATGACGTGTTCGATCACATACATCTCAGTGCACCACTTCACGGGGTAACAGGAGCTTTGTGTGCATGGCAGTAACGGATCGCTCAGTCACATCACGAACCATAGCACACTCCACAATGGTCGGATTTGAGTCTGGAGACATTGTGGAGAAAGCATGCTGAACAGCTGTGTTATGCACCGTCACACTGGTCCTGCACTGGGTATTATGGTATGGGGCAGTATTGGATATCACTCTTGCACTCGTCTAATACGCATTGCCGGTACTTTAAACAGGCAGCGCTACATCTCCGAGGTGTTGGAGCCAGTTGTCCTTCCTTACCTTCAGGGCTTACCCATAGCCATATTTCAACAGGATAATGTGCGACCATACGTGGCACGCATTGTCCAAGGTTTCTTCGTCAATCGCCAGGTTGAATTGCTTCTCTGGCCGGCTCGCTCTCCGAATATTTCACCGATAGAAAACATGTGGTCCATGGTTGCTGAACGATTGACCCAGATTACATCCCAAGCTGCCACACCAGATCAACTTTGGCAACGTGTGGAAGCTGCTTGGTCTGCTGTACCCCAAGATTACATCTAAAGTCTCTTTGAATGAATGTCGAGGTGTGTGGCAGCGGTGATATCCAACAATGGCGGCTACTCTGGTTACTGATTCTGGAAGGAACCACACTTCACAGAAGTCTATAAATTTAATCATTTGATACTTGGTCAACATGTTATCTACTACAGTCAAAAGTCATTAATCTGGACCTCAAAGCTACAAACTTTCTGCGCATGCGTCAACGCATAATGTGTTCACGCATGCGCATAATACGTTTATGCATGTGCGTTTAATGTATAACGGACGGTATAAGCTAAGCTAAAATTATCTAATTATCTATTTCAGTTAATGTTGCAGATTGTGTTGTTCCTTAATCTTTGAATTGGATCCGGCTTATTATTTTTTGCAGACTCTTAGAGCAATTTTATAAAAGTAAGCTTGAACTTTTGATTATGTCAGATAGAATTTCCGATGCTGGAGCTGCCAAAGGATCTACAAAGCGGAAGCACGTTTCGATGTCCATCAAACAAAAAGTGGAATTGCTGCACAAAAGTGGATAAAGACATATCCTTTGTTTCTCTAACCATTCCGAAATCTGTTTATCAATCATGCAGCTCTGCAGGGGAGGGGAATGTCGTGGCGCACAATGAACTGGAAGTTGATCTGTCAGCACTATCCTTATCTTCAGGGCATATGTTTTGTATTTTATTTGGCTTATAATTCATTACTAAATCTAGTATTTCATCTCGATGTACTCTGTCTTTGATATGATTTAAATTAAATTCATTATAAATATCACGAATACACATCAAATGGTTTTCTGGTTGCAATTTTCTAATTTCGACTATGCGTAATGTATGCTTTACGCATGTGCGCGTTGAAAGAAATGTTTAATAAAGTAAACAAATAAATATTAAGCTTTTTTTTTTTTTTTTTTTTTTTTTTATTTTATTTTATTTTGATACCCTTTAGATCATAATTTTTCTTTATTTCATTAATTACGGTTTCATATTTTTAATTTTATAATTTCTGCATGCCATCTTACCAGATTTAAACTGATGATCTATAATCCGGAAAATTGATAATCCGGAACAACAAAATTTATTTACAGTCAAATGTCTTTAATCCGGACTCGCTGAAGTCCCAACGATTCCGGATTAAAGACTTTTGACTGTAAATAAATTTTGTTGTGATATCTCTTGTCTTTCTTGGTGTTTCAATTAGGGTGGCCAGCAGTGTATTTCAAACTATGTTTGGTCTGTTGAAAGTTTTTTATCATACAATTCAATAATTTGCTACAAAGAAAGAATTTAAGTTATAGAAAACAATAAATGGTTGCCAAATACCATGATAATGCTTATAATATTCTCATTATTTCACACATTAAATTACTTTGAAAACCCTAACATTTTTATACTAGTACAGGAATTCTGGTTTTTAATTCAATTTCTTTGTTTTAAAATGCATCTAGTAATTATTTGAAAAGGAATGTTTGATTATATTTTGCTATTATAATTATTGTGTGCAACTAAAAGTGCTTTTCTTATATTTTAAAGTACATTAATAAAGCTTTTTTATGTTAATAAATGAGTTAATGTATTTTATAGATAAATCCTGAAACCAATACTATGGTGCTAGTTTCAAGGTCAATTGAACATCCAGCCTGCCCTGTAAACAATAAATATGTTAGAGTAACTAAATATAGTTCTAGAATGGTAATCAGGCCTCATAGGACTTATGATGAGGTAATCTATTTATTCCTTCATTAATTATGTATGTGTGTCTATATATATATATAACAACATAATCCAAAAATGCAAAGTAGGATAATTTTTTAAATCCTGTGCTTTGGCTGCATAGATTTAATTATAAGCAATATAATGAAATTAAAAATAAATATAACGCTTATTAATTTGTGCATATTTAGCCAAAAAGTTAAGAATTTTAATGTGATGTCAAAAGGTAAACCTAAATGAAGAATAGAATTTATGTACCAACTCCAATAAAGGTCAATACAAAATTAAATTTAATAAAATTTTAAATTATTGATAATTAGAATAATTAAACTTAAAAGATACTGAATAAGTGAAGGAAATTTGGTAATCTCCTGTCAAGGAAGAGCTAGCAGTTAAAGTAAATAAAATGTAAGAATACATCCAATATGAGTAAAAGTTTAGTTAACTTTGGATTTTAAATTTTAGAAATATGAATTATTGAAAAATCAGTGAGACAATGCAAATTCGTCAAGAGAACTTAGCTTATAGCAGACATCGTGTTTCGTCCTTCTCATGCATATGTAATTTTGAAAACAAAAATTTGTAATTTTAATTATTATCATTTCTTTCAAAAATTACTATATCCATATACATATTAGGAATTCCCCAACATGATAAATAGTCTGCTATTCTAATTCAGTTAAATTTGCTAAATGCAAATATCATGATAAATATATCCCAAGAATTACATGGAATATTCATGCAAGTATCAAACAATAAATAAAAGATTTACAAACAAATAAAAAAAATTACAAAAATAAGCAATTTACTTCTTAATTACAAAATTATTCAATTTAAAGAATAGTGTTATATGTAAAATTATTTTGTTTTTAATTTCTTTATATTGTTTATATATATATATACTCTGTGTGTATGATACATATATAAACATTCACTGTATATATTCAAAATATACACTGAATCATATATTTGTTTTACAAGTAATTTTGATGGTTTTTCTAATAATGTAGGACGTCTCACTTGCTACTTACTGGCCTTGGAGTATTCTTTGTTAACTTTGGAAAGGAGATAAATACAGAATAAAAAATTTGCAGAACATGAGCAAAAGACTGTAAGAAAGCAATAAGCATCAAGACTATTGTTTGTAACAAGTATGAGTGGTGTTTAATTTGACATTCATTGGTGGAGGTGAGGTGATTGGCTTGTGATCAAGGTCCATTAGACATGATTGCTTAACCCTCTCACTGCCTACTTTTTTTATCAAAATTGGTTCAAAAATTGCGTAATTTTTTATTACATATTTCAAATCTACATATATTTTAGAGTTAAAATATACACAAATAAATTTTAGAGTTAAAATATACAAAAATTTTTTGTAAAAGAGTTTTTTTTCAATATGGAATTAGATCATAGAAAAAGGTTGTCAGAATACTGAAATTAAGGAAAATTTTGAAAATTAATATTGGTAAAATTATGATTTATTTTATAAAATACAAATGTAAAACATATACAGTGAAACCTCGTTACACCAATATTTTAGGGACCAAATAAATATATTGTTGTAGAGAGGCATATTGTTATATCCAGAGTCCACATATTTTGAGCATTTAATAAGAGTTTTTTATTTATTATTAGTAGTAGTAGTTTAAGGTGCATAACATACTACTTTTAAGTCTATATTTAGAAGAAATTAATTTGTAAAATACTAATAATAGTGGTTTAAATACTAAAAAAATAAATAAGATAAGATAAATTCAGAAAATAAGCACAGAAATATTCACATACCTGAAAACACTTTTTATTGAAAATAATCCAATATTTTTGTTTGTTTATTGATTTTTTTAACTGTTAAGTTCACCAATACTGTATGCATTGAGTCTAGTGCACGAAAATGTTCTTCATTTGTCGACGGAAGGCTTGAAAAAAATGTCCGTAGAGAATTCACAGATTGAAGAGCTTCCTGGGATGACAATAAGGACTGTGATGAACCTGTATTATCATCATCATCAATATCGTCATCATCTTCATCATTGTTTCCTATCTCATCAGTAATTTCAGAGATATATCAGAGATTTCAGAGATCTTTCAGAGAATATCTTCATCAGTAACTCCTGCGAAAACCATAAGATCATCATCTGCTGTTAAATAGTCTTCTATACTAATTCCAAACTTTTTACCGCTTGTTTCCTCAAGTTGGGATGCAGATTTTTTGATGTGCAAAACACATTCTTGATCATCTGAGAGATCGTTGTCTATGGAATTTTCATCATTATCAGATTTCTTATCTTCCATAACACAAAGACCGGCCTTTTTCCAGCAATTCCGAATGGTTTTTTTCTGTTACTTCCCACCAACTTTCAGCAATATTGTCACATGCTTCCTTGGCATTTACAGCTTTGAAAGGGTCTTCTACTTTATTTTCAAAGTTTACAAGTATGGAGTCCACCAACCGTTTTCTGTAATATCCTTTGAAGCACTTAATCATGCCCATATTAAGAGGCTGTAAAATTGAAGTGCAATTGGCAGGGAAAAAAGCGATTTTGATATTTTGTAGCTTTGGAAATGATGTGTGAGCACCGCAGTTATCTATCAACAAAACGATTTTTTTCTTTCTCTTCTTCATTTCATTGTCTAACTTCTGTAACCATTCGGGAAAAAATTTAGACATCATCCAAGCCTTCTTATTTGCTTTATACTCCACGGAAAGACTTTTCACGTTCTTAAAGCACCTTGGCTTCAATGATTTACCAATGACGAGAGGTTGTATTCTATGCATTCCTGTGCTATTTGTACACAGAAGAACAGTCAGTCTCTGCTCTGATTTCTTCCCTCCATAACACTTTTCACCCTTGAATGCCAATGTTCGATCGGGTAGGAGTTGGAAAAACAGCCCAGCTTCATCTGCATTATAAATGTCTTCTGGAGCATACTTTTCTAAGATTTCTTTCATCTTGTTTTGCCGCCATTCATTTGCGTCGTTTATCGGGGCTGACTTTTTCTCTCCGTGAACTTCTTGGAAAGTTATTCCATGACGATCTCGAAAACGCATTAACCAACCATTGCTAGCTTTGAAAGTTTCGTTCCCTAGCATTGCTGCAAATTTCCGTGCTTTTGAACATAATAAAGGTCCATTTATTGGGACATTTGTTGCTCTCATCTCTTGAAACCATTTTAAAACAGCAGCATCAATGTTTTCATTTGTCGCAACTTTCAGTCGTTTTCGCTCTGGGTTAATTTCATTTGAAGTTACAGCATCTTCGATTTGCTTTCTCTTCTTTAGGAATGTTGCAACTGTAGATTGCGATAATCCATGTTTCTTAGTCGCATCAATCTGCTTCATTCCCTCATCAATATCATTGATAACGTTCAGTTTATCTCGAAAACATAGTTGCTTTCGCCCTGCCATCTTAGGGAACAATATCGTGTGAAAGAAAGAAAAGTTTAAACCAAATGTTTCGCGTAGAACTCAAAATCATTAAAGACTATAAAACAACCTTTGAACTCACTTTTCTGTACGTCACTAACAACACCCCACCTCCATCTCCCCCTGTTCCTCTAACAAAGGGCACTTGTTCTGTGACAAGGTGACCAGACAGGTCTAGATGTCCTTAAACCTTATCAGAATTCCAAAGCTTACTGGGAAATGAGACTAGGCATACATTTACACTTCACCCCCCTCACCCATTCCAATTCCCAAAAGGGTGGTCTTCATCTGTTTTGAAATCTGAACAATAGCTATTTATTCAGGGATAAGTTGAATATCCACAATGAGTCTTAATAGACGGAAAAAATAACAAAAGAAAACGAAAAAAAAGCATTTGAAAATCAAAATATTATTATAAAGGGAGAAAATAATACTGAAATTTAGATTGAAAAAATCGTTTTACAGAGGTTTATTGTTCTAGAGAATATAGCAATATTGAGGGGAGATTAACATTAGTTTATATGCAAAATCACCGGGACAACAAAACATTATTGTAGTAGAGGGAGTTATTGTTGTATCGGGTATCGTTGTAGCGAGAGTTTACTGTATACTAATGAAAATATTTGCATAATGTAATATTTTGCATATCAGTTTTTCACCACTGACGAACGTTTTCAATAGAAACTGAATTTTCAGATTCATCACTATCTGCAGAGGAATCTGCGAAATTCTCATGAGTTTTGCTATAACTCTCTTCAATATACTTGAAACCAGAGTTAGAACTACTATCAGTGGCGGAAATATCGTCAGGAATATAGGTTATATCACTCTTAAAACGCTTCCTGCCAGACATCTTGGAGATCTGAAAAGCACGCGCAAAATGCTACATTACGTATTCTTGTATATTTGGCAGAAATGTGCACAACTAACGCTATCTGTTAGCCCACATCTAAATAAACAATTAAACATCACAGAAAAGCCGAAAGAAAACCTTAAATGGGGAAAGAGCGCATTGCACAGTTAAATAGGCGGCAAAAATTCAATCATAGAGCTTATTGCCAGCTATCTCCAACATAATGGAACAACATGTTACATATCAATCTGTCGAACTTTGCTTTCTTCTTCTGACCCGTGTTGAAATGTAAAGCATACCAGAATAAATTATTTGGAAAGAGGGAGTAAGAAACCTTGGCAGAAGTACGTAGCCTGAAACCCAGTTGTTTGATAAAAAGAGTTCATATTTCATTTAGCATGGCTGCCAATAAAATAAATGTTTGTCATTGCATGTTATTCTTTATTAACCTTGAAAAATATGCTGCAGAAATCAAAATAATGATTCATGAAGCATATGGGGAAGATAACATTGGTACTACACTGGTTATCATAAATTAAGGAAAAGTTACATGTAGAATTTTATGAAACATACCCACAATATACAACACATAGTAAGGTAAATAACATAAAAATGAATTACCAGACAATTATGGTAGTATAGAAATTAGCACTTGTATAAAATAAACAAATCAAAGGTGTCGGTTTGCTATAGGAAAAGTACCTTCAATATGGAATATGGGCGCCTCTAGAAGCAATACAGCGATGTGTGATGCTTTCAATTATGCGGTGTATCAGTTCCATAGGAAGCGAGAGCCATTGCTCTTGCAAGCGCAGCAAGGGTCTGAGGGGGCGGATTGAGAGCAGTTAGGCGTCTCTCTAAAGCATCCCAAACGTGCTCGATAGGATTCAAATCCAGGGATCAAGCTGGCCACTCCATGTGCATAACTGCTTCCTGTTGAAGATAATCATTTACGATGCAAGCCCTGTGTGGTCTTGCGTTATCGTCCTGTAACAGGAAAGCATCACCTATTGCCCCGGCACATGGGTGCACATAAACATCAAGGATATCATCTCTATAAACCTGAGCGTTCATGATTTCCGCTGCAAAGACATGGAGGTCTGTGCGTCCACCCAAAGAGATGCCACCCCAAACACAAACACTGCCTCTTCCATATGCATCTCTTTAACGGATGTTTGATGGATGATTATGGGTTCCAAGTTCTCTCCATATCAAAATAACGCTTACTATCGCTTTCTAGAGTAAACCTAGACTCATCTGTAAAGAGAACAGCTCTCCACTGATTAGGCATCCAGTAGACATGTTGTCATGCCTACTGCAAACGGTTCCTCCTATGGCATGACGTGAGCGCCACGCGAATGGCTGGTCGCCTCGCATACAGACCACCTTCCTGAAGCCTTCTACGCACAGTTGACGTTGACACAAATCCTCGGGTGGCTGCAGCAAGGGAGGATCTAAGAAGAGTCACAGTAGCGGTTCTATTCCTGCGTGCACATAATGTCAAATATCGGTTATCAGCGCTCATCGTAGCAGTTGGCCGTCCTTGGCTGAACCTCCTAGATGCCGAATCTGTGGTTTGAAATCGCCTCCAAAGTCTATGAACCAAAGAAGGATTCACATTTAGCCATCTGGCCACTTCTGTTTGACTTTATCCTGCCTCTAGTCTCCCAATGGCTCTCCATTGTAGTTCTGCAGGCAAATGATGCCTAGAGAACATTGTTACGAATTGGCTATCTCAGATTTCTAATGTCACTATCACACTAAAATATGTGGGCTTGCTCTCAAACATGGACTTTTATTCTCCTCACAGATGACATATTCCGAGTGCAGCACCAGTAATTTGCATATTGCAGTTTTATTCAGCTACTCTTACCTGGCAACATATTCAAATTTTACACGGTTTCGCTTATTTTTGAGGGAGTTATCCCTATTTTTGTGATTTTTTCTTAATTTATGATAACCAGTGTAGTATGGTAAGTAAATGGTTCACCAAGTTTAAGAAGAGAGATTTTAACTTTAGACAAGACAAGAATTGGAAGACCACAAGAATTCAAAAACAATTATCTGAAGAAACATCTATTTGAAGAAGATTCATCTAAACAACCAAGGAACTGGGTGAGAAGCTTGGAGCTGATAATTCAATAATCATTAGATGTCTGCACATACTTGGCAAGATACAGAAAGCAAGCAAATGGAGCCCATATGAGTTTACAGAAAGCAAAACTGAGAGTCATCTGAACATCTGTAAGTGAGTTATTTGTTGTTGGCTATAAAAGAAAGTCTGTTTTATGGCAAATTATAATAGGAGATGAAAAGTGGGTTTACTGTGATAACCTTTATTGTCAAAATTCATGGGTAAATCCTAGTCAGCCTTCAATTTTTATCACTAAAATGAATATCCATGGTGAAAAGATTTTCTTGTGCATCTGGTGGGATATGCTGTATTACGAATTGAATGCTGAATGCTATAATTATCAATTGCTCCATTTGAATCAAAAATTGAGGAGAAGCAACCTTTCATTGGCCAAGGAACAGGGACAGATCATATTAATTGCATGACTATGCTCATCAACATGTCACTTTATCAACAAAAACATTCTTCGGCTGGAAAGTTCTCTTACATGACATATTCACCCGATCTCCGTCCTTCAGATTATCATTTGTTTAGGTCCGTATGTTTTGGCCAGTGCTTTGCATATAATTGGTAATATAAAAAATTGAATCCACAGTTTTTCCTTGAGCAAGGAATACAAAAACTGCATGTTTTATGGGCTAAAGTAATTGAGCGTCAGAGAAAAATCTTTAAGGATTAAGATTGTATTTCATTGTTTTAAAATGTAATGATCTGAGTAAACAGTAAGAACACTAAGAACTTTTGCATACACCTGAAATGTTCAATTGTGTCTGCAAACCAGTGGTGGCTTATTTTAATATTTCAAATAATCATCAGTTGCCGTATAGTTTCTTTTCTATATGCTGATTATTTCACACATTATTTGGAGAAAACTGAGGCCAGTAGTATGTGAGAGACCTTGTATGAACATTTCCATTTTTTGTCATCCTAATAATCTACTCAGTTTCATTCAAAATTGGAATTGCTTATTTCATTATTATTTAGTTATTTGTAAATGAAATACTTTTCATGATATGATAGATCAACGTCTAGTTCAATTAATTTTTTTTTTATTGCAGAATGGATTTGATTATGTACTTACTTATTTTGATGATCCTCAGGCAGCATTTCCTACTCCAGCTTATAACTGGATGGCAAAATCAGGTATGGTTTCAATGATGAATTTTATGGTAATTTTGTTTGTCTTAAATTTTATGCATTTTGAGTGCAGTTTATATCTGTATTAGATATGAAATGTGATCAAATTTTAATCTTAGAGAGAGAGGCTGCCTTCATCTTTTTACTTTAAAAATATAGACAATTGTAGTATTGTCTGTAATATATAAAATATAATATTAAAACCCTTTTTTAATAATAATATATTTATATAATTTTATTTATAAATATAAAACTCTTTTTGAAAATTACTTTTATCTAATAGGTTTTAAATGTGATACATATTTTTATTAGATGATTTGAATTTTACATAAATGTATTTAAATAAAATAGAATGCTACCAGCATTTCAAAGCTTTATTTTTGTATCTTCAAAATTTTTTAATTTCTTCCTTAAAATATATAAAATATATCATACTTATGTTTTTGTTTCTAAGCAAATTGCTGAAATATGAAAAATGATTTAAGTTTTTTTTTTTTATAATTTTTTGATGATGGAATTACATGATTTAAAACTGATAATGTATATCCTGTTGAATATTCAACCTAAGTGCGTTTTAAATCTTTTTAATTAGGTGTTCCTGATTTTGTTGAGAAATTACATGAAGCTGCTCGGAAACTTTACTATGAGGAGCATAGAAACAAATCTAGTCCATCTGTACCACCTGTAACTAAAGAATCGTGTCATAGTAGCAATGTTGAATATATATACATATAATTTATTATGAGATATTTAAGGAACTTTTTAATATTAACCTATTTCTCTAGGTACACATGGTGTCTTATCAAAGAAATATAACTGTTATTTTAAATTTTTATCATTCATTGTAATTAGACTATGAATCATTTCATTTTGTAAATTTTAAGATAGTGCTGGAATATATTGTATTGTTGACAAATAAAAGTTTAATTCATTTCTAGATTATTTTTAGAAGCTTTGCACAGCCATTTGAATTAAATTCTCTTTCTCTTAGTCTTCAAACCAGATTTGCATGAATTCATTTGTTCGTTTGTATATTTTTGTTCGAATAAATGTTTTTCGAAGGAGTTTTATTTTGTGTTTTTCTTGAACATAAGTGTATTGAAGCCAGCAAAACCTTTATGCATTCAAGTTTAAATCCCTCTTTCAAAATTTTTAAATATTAATTCAGTATTTTAAAGCATTTAATGTTTCGAAATACATATGTAATGATACAGAAGTTATTGACATGGAGATTTATAAAATAGTAGTTGCAGTATGGCTGATTTTATTATTTCTTTATTCTGGTTGGCAAGTATTTTTGATGGTCTGCTATTAAATTGGTATTATAAGCACACCTATTCTTGAAGAACTTTTACATTTTTAAGATGCTGCAGGAAGGAAAGCAGCAACAGCAATCTAGCTAAACAGAGAGGATGAGAGAAAATGTGACATGCCGAAGACCAAAGTTAGATTAAGATTGGTTTTCACTTTGTTTTCATTGGTTGTTTAAATTTAAGTTTAAAATTATTATTGGCTGAAGCAATATGTAAAGCATCTGAATCTTATTTTGAAATGATGGAATTTAGAGAGCTTTTTTGTAGGCAGGTTCTATATTTCGGACAGAAAACTGAAATTATTTAATTCAAATTGAGAGGTAAGGGACTATTTCAAATTAAAATTTCTATTTGTACATTTTTTATCTTATATTTCCCCTCTTTAAAGAGAAAAAGGTTTAACAACAGTAAAGCATAGAGCAAAAACATTAGAGTAATAACAATTTACAATATGAACATGAAATAGTGCTCATCCATAGAGCATCTGTCAAGGCCGATGGAACATATTTTATTTCTTGTAAAGCACATTCTGAACTCTAAATACAAAGTACAATGAGCACAATCTGCATGCTTACTTTTGATCACATTTGAGCCTTTTTACATTATTATAACCGCACAGTTGATGAAAGACAGGCAAGTGTGATATATTTAGAATAAAAGCTTTCTTCAGAATGAATCAATTCACATTTTGTCCCTATTAGTTAAAAATAAGGTTTGGTTACTAAATTGGAAATCATTAATCTCATCTGGGTCATGAGCATTAGGCAAAAATCTTATTACATAGATTAATTCTGAAAAGACTGAATTCAGAGCAATTTATTATAAGTAGTTACTTATTTTTAGGACAGAAAAGAGTAATTAATGCCCATATCAAAGTTAAGAGACTGTTTGCAAATTAAAAGTTTTGCTTTACATATTTTTTTATTCAATTTACTAAAGCGGGAAGTTAGATTCAAATATAGCAACAAACTTTATGATATGCTATTTAAAAAGTAGATTCTGTTTTAAATATGCTGTAACTTGTTTATTATACAATCTTGTGATTTAAAATATTTGATCTGTTTATTGATCAAAAATTTCTATCCTTGATCCTAGTATAGAAATGAAATACTTTACTTAATCATTGCTTCTAGGGTAATTTTTCCAACACTAACTTTGTCACAAGTATGTTAAAAGAAGATAATAAATAATATGCCAAATTTTAGAATCATTCTTCATGTAAATTCATGTTCCTTGTTTTAGGGTTCTACTGATGTATGCATTAAATCAAATGTAAAAAATGAGATTCATTAAATGAATTAAAAATAGATGTAATGCATAATAAAAAAATCACATCTTTATTGTTAAATTGTTTCATGTTTCCTCTGTTTTTGTATGTGTGCCTGTGTGTGTATGTTTGTTTACAAACATTACTCTATGTTCTTATAGACAACATACAGCACACTACTATTTGTAATATTTTAGTTTATTAATACAGTTTATTAATACATTTATTCAACCAGCCGTATGATGAGAGATATTTTTAGCAAAACTCTGCCATCTTGTGCCTTTTAAAGTGGCTTTCTTGCTTTGTCATCTATCGGCAGATTACAAAACTAAGCCTCTATAACCCTTAGTTTTCAAGACAATATATGACATCATATCTAGTATTTGGAAAACATTAGTAAATGTGTATTACATTACATTTACATGAAAAGATGCTTAAAATGACAAACATACATATTGATGCATGTTGTGAAATAGCTGACTAAACGCAAACCAGCTGCGAGATGCCCATGATAGTGAATGCAGTATGAACTGAGCAATTAATTGTCTGTCTGTAATAAGTGGGATTCAATACCCCATAGACAGAAATTCAAAAGTGTCACATGTACACCGATTGTGGCAGTTATATCCTGATCCCACATCCAGTGAAGTTATCAGATTCTTCTTTATCCAACTAATTATATACAGAAGAGGTGAAAATATTCTGAGGAAGTTAATTAGTTCATCATAGAGCTCATAATGCATGCATAAGCCACACATAACCTTATTTTTTGTACCCTAAATATGCTGCACTTTTTCTTTCATATTCAGTGAGATGCACTGTTCTTTCCAAGACATATCCTTTTGTTCCGTTTCCGAGTCCCGATCGTGAATAGGTTAAGAATGCAATTGATGTCTAATTGGCTAGATATTAGATGCCAAATCTAGCCAATCAATGCAGCTTAATTTTAAGTTCCACATATCTATCTGACTGGTAAGTATAAAAACTGCTTATATTTATGTATAGTTTTTGAAGAAATCACTAAAGAAATGAGTTCACTCAGCTATTTCAGAACACATTCCAGTGACAGTAGCATTAATTTTTATCTTTAATGTGTAGTATCATATGAAGCGATAGAGAGCATCAAAAGGACACATAAATAAAAGGTGTTTCAATGACTGTCTTGAATAGACATTTTTCAATAGCAACTCTCTTGAATCTAATGTTTAAAATCATTTTTTTAATTAATCAAGATTGCAATGAACAATGAAGAGGCTAAAAATATGTTATTAATGAAAAATAAACATTAGGTCAAAATTCTATGAAAGAAAATACATTAGCATTTTAAGAATTTAAACCTCATAATAAAAAATTAAAAAAACGTAATTGTGACTTTGTTGCCTGGTTTTATAATTCTTTCAGGACAATTTTGCAGAATATTTCAAATACACAGAATGTGCAACCAGATAACCAGTTTATTTTATGTTAAAAGTTAAAATACATATTTCTGCATTAGTTACAGAAAGGGAAAAAATCATTAGTCACCTGATAGAAAGCAAGCAAAGCTATTTTAATTTATTTAAAACAATTAAGAGAGACTTCTTTCCCAATTAGTTACATAATCAGACGTTGCTTTCAGACATTTTATAAAAAGACACAAAATAGAAAATTTTATAGAAACACTGAATAATTAAGATTTTTGCATCATATTTTACCACTTTTGAAAAAGGCCAAAAAGTATAAATTTTCAAGACAGAAGCATAACTTTAAACATTTTTGTTACTATAGTTTTTTTTAAAAAAAAAGAATTTTCATTTTGTTTTAATCAAATATTTTTGCTTAATACAAAAGGAATATACACTTTAAATCATTAAGGAAAGAAGTACTGCAAAAGCTATCATGAGGAAACTTTAGGTAAGTGAATGAAGGTATGAAGTTTTTCTTCAGCAGTGATAAAAATGTTGGTTAATCTTTGGATTATGGTAACTTGGCGATTTTTTCGCAACCAACCCTGCTACAACAACCTGCTAGTTTTTGTTTGGATGCCATTTTGTTTTCACGAAGTAAAGGCATATTTTTTTTTACTCAACATTTTTTTCCTAACAGTCTGCTAGCCGAATTACACTTATGCTAGAACTTTTCTGGAAGAAAAGTGCTTAATCTTGACGAAGATTAGGTGTGAAATTGGGACGAAATCGCCCACTACTTGCCGCATTTTTAAGAATTGCACATACATGGTATCATCCATGTACACGTCGACCTATTTTCACTTAAAAAAACATCCCAGAATTGCACAAAAATGGCATTGTGCACACTGTTAGCTTTATCCATGTACACTGCTAAAGTCCTAGATAGTAACCTTTATCGCCTTACCAAAATGTTACCAAACTACCTGTTAACATACTCCAAAGATTAACCAAAATGTTTTGTAACAAAATTCAAACAAAAAAAGGTGAGGACCTAATACCATGGTATAATGCAAATTTTAATCATACTTCTGAAAATCTCTTCAAAGCAAGAAGATCTGGATTATTATGTACTTTTTTATTTTTAAAATACGAGTTATCTAAATTAAGCTGGAACCCAGGTGACCTAAATCTCTGAAGAACAAGATGAATACTTTTAAGGTGACTTCCAAGGAAATCAACAATGGAGCCTCAGATTCTACAGCCTACATTTTAAAAAAGTCTGAAAAATTCATTCTATATAAACTTTAGTCACTGTAGCACCCAAACAAGTTTGACAGAAATAAACTTTTTCCACTGTAGATGTGGTCATGATGTCAACTGAATCTGATGACATGGCGAGTATGTACATCACTGTCTGGAACATATGGAGAATAACTTTGCATTGAGGGAAAAAATACCTATAAACTCATGCATAAAAATTTTTAAGCCAATTTACTTTATACTTATCAGCTTACAATATGTGATACACTCCAGAGACTCCACCACAGTCATCAGATGTTAACCCAGTTGGAACATATCGGGAAGAAATAAAAAAGAATTTCAAAATTGCTCAATATCAAATAAACATGGTCTTAACAACATGTAGTATACGAATGGGAGGGGGGGTAAAATTAAAAAAGACATATCCTTGAATTTGGTACATTTAAATGCTTTAATGTCTTCAAGCCATTATTAATGAGAGGAAATACTGAACTAGTTATTAAACATTTTCTTTTGTTTTAACGAATACTTTATTTTATTTTTTCACTATAGTTGAACCTTGCTTTAAAGAATTGCAAAGGACTGTAAGTTTGGTTCATGATATTTGATCTAATAAGAAAAATGGATTATCTCACAAAAAAAGTATAAAAGCTGAATGAAAAATAAAGAAAAAACTGATTAACATAGTCACATCTGTCAAAAAAAAAGCGAATAATAAATCTGATTTTTTAAAATCATATTAAGATTTAATTGCAAGCAATTATTATTAATTCCTAAGCAAAATTATTAAATTTGCTGTTTGTTCTTTTCCAGCCTGTCTTTCCAGAGTATCTGGCAAATTCACTGGCCCTTTTTCTGAAGCATTTATCCAAAATACTGGCAGATCACAGCTTTCTTGAATGGTGAACCATTTCAACAATGCTTCTTCAACATCCCTATGTTCCACTTTTCTCAAATTTTTCCTTGTATTTAAATTTTTTCGATGAGCAAAAATTATAATAGAACATTGAATTTTATATGGTTATATGGTACCAACTGTAGACTTGAATAAACCATTTCTGGCAGACATCAATTTGGCAGCATCCATTTTATATTTTTCAAATAATATTCACCTTAATATCAATGCAGAAGCTTTACAACTCACCATGCAAATGAATTTTTGACACAGAAACAGAATGCACAGTTTAGTCAAAGAATATGCGAGAATTTTGCTCTTCTGGAAAAGAAGATAACTTTGTCACCTATGTGTCTTATTTAATGTCTGGTCAGAGTACAATCATTTCTCCCACGATGTATTTGGTTGCAATACAAAGATTCAACAACATTTATAAAGAGGATGTTATGTGTCACAAAAGACCTAACAAAGCAAAACTCCTATTCAGAGGATAAAACTTGGAAAATAATTTTACTCAAATAAAGCAACCAATAAATATCAAAATTTTTCATTCCCTAAAAGAATGAACTGTAAACTAAAGTTCATAAGATTCATTAATCCCCTGAATAGCGAAAATTACCAAACTTTTCACCCTAACATTAGCCTTGAATAAAATTCTGTCTGGTAGCTCTGTTAAAGAGTTTGAATGGAATCATAAAACCCATTCACATTTTTTGGTTCAATGGTCATGTACACCATATGATGTCCTAAGATATGCTTATTGTAATCCTCCTCCTCCGAGAGTTTTGTGTCTTGCATAGCCTTTTGTTTATAATACAGAGAAAAGTGGGAATGAAGATAAAAAAAATAATGTAAAAGTGTTTTCTTTTGTGGATGATTTTAACAGTTAGTAATTACTCCAATAAAACATCCAGGAATTCTGGACAAAATATGAAAAATACCCTCATACACACACACACCTCCCCCCAAAAAAAAGGATTATAGAAGATATCGATACAGTTTGTTTTATCTGATTTTCATACTCTTGGAGGTTTGCTATAACAGTATAAAATAGCATTAAATGTATAGAAAATTGGATGTGAACAAAAAAAAAAAAGTTATATCAAGAGGTTCATTACAAAGGCAAGTTTGTTAGAAGAATCTGATTATATATTGCAGAGTTAGCTTTTTGTTTTATTACATGTCTATGTTTGTTGTGTTAAACACATACTGTAATATTTTTCAGTGGAGATTCCATTCATCTAAATATGAACCAGTATATTTAAATTAAAAATTCTAGATGAAATTTTAGTTATTTTCAAATCATACATGTCTAGAAATACCTTTTCCATCACTACATATTGCATGCACATACCTCTTCAAGTATCACTGCGATGTCTTTAAGTCACAGTGAGTTTTCATAAATTATTGAAACTATATATATATATATATATTTTTTTTTTTTTTTTTTTTTTTTTTTTTGCAACCCTATATTTTAAAGTAATAGAAATTCAGTAAAATCTTTGAAATAAAAAAAATGGGAAAATTATAATATCCTGCTGTTATCGAAAATTTGGTATTCAGGCCAGTGTGCTGAATAATAGATGTTTACCAGACATCCATTGCATCATTAGGATATCTCATCTGCTGCCATTGGGTATGAATAAAAGTTATTTTTATTAGCATTTATCATAAAGACCAGTTTTTAATCACAAAATACCTATCTGCCACATATATGCAACATATTCAGATTTTCATGCAAAATTTACATAACAACCCATTAGTGATGCTCACTTTACTTATAATTCATATAAATTATAACATTTATATGTGTGGCATATTCAGTTTGGAAGTATGTTTCCTTATCATAATTTATTAATACAATATTTTATGTCCCCCCCCCCAAAAAAAAAACTAGGAAACACTTTTCCTCTGAGTTCAAAGACAGGGTTACAACAAATTATTGAATTATTATTAGTAGTATTTAAACTGATATTTTTGTTAGTTTTCTGGTATTACTTAATGAAAGTCTGATTTTTTAGGTTCCAGTCTAACACCTGGAAGGTGTCAACTGGATAGGCCTTTTTAAGAGCCCATGCTGTTATACAAGTTGGTTTCAGCTCAAAAAAACAAACCTCTTTAAAGGTGCTGGAACCCTTAAGAAAAATATCTAATTTGAAAATAGCAATCATCATAACAGTTCAAAATCCTTTCTGTAAATCAAATATTTGTTAATAATTTTCTTACTGATTTATTAATAAGCAGCGGATAAAATAAAACCATAGCAACTTTCACTTGTATGAAGACCTTAGCACATTGATAAAAAACAGAATTTGCATGATGGAGCCCCTACTTTTATTAAACTATTAACAAAAAAGACTGTCCACATCTACATGAAAAACACTGGAATATCTTAAAGGTGTCCACTTATATATTAGAAATGCTCGATTGGTACAAAAATGATGTTATTTTTATTCCTTGTAAATCAGACTAATGTTCCAAGTTGACCTTCTTCAAAATAAATTCACGAATCTTAATAAATCATAAACCATTTCATGTCGTAATAACCCTATTTTCATAACTATGACAAAACACATGAGAACTGGAAAGACTTTCTGTACACTTTTTTTAAATTTATTTATTAATCTTTCTTCAGGGGTACTAGAATTCAAAGAGATTACAAATTTACTACAAGCTTTCATACCAAATCTTTAAATACTATATGTAATATTCAGATAATTTAAATGTTCTATTTAATGGTCTAAATGTCCAATCTGATTTTTTTAATATAAATGTGCTAAACAAAAAATAATGATGTCTAAACAAATATACCTGAATTCGCCTGAGCTCAGGATTGAAGAAATTACTGTAAAAACTCTCAACTTTTTTTGCAAATACGGAATGCAGTTTTTGAGGTTTATATAAAATGCTTTGATTATTAGTGCAAACAAATTAAGTTTTATTTTTATAATGAAAGCTATCATGTTATTAAACATTAAGATCTATCCTGAATATAATTCAAGATATATACAAGTCACTCTTGGTAACAACCTCCCATAAACTACCTTTAAAAGTGACCATCATTTCTCAGAATTTAAGTTCTGAGAAATTCAGTTCATTAGTGATTAAACATCAGTCTTTAAAGTCGACTTTTTTTTTTTTTTTTTTTTTTTTTTTTTTTTTTTTTTATAGAAGATCAAGTAGTACAAAAGTTTAACTGCATTAATCTTAATATCAATGCTTACAAGTTCATTTTAAAACAATTTAAATTTGTATATTTTAGATGTTTGAAGTAAGTGATAGGTAAGGTCATTTCTGTTTGATACTGGGCAATTTTGGAGTTTTCTTTTTATTTCTTTATAGATATGTTGCAACTAGGTAAAAGTCTGGTGATTAATGGACTTTCCAGAATATATGGTGTATTATACTTAATTAATATAAATTGGTTTAAAAATTTTATGTAAGGTGTATGAATGATTACAAATTCACTTTAAAATAATTTAAATTAATAGATTTTAAATGTTTAAGGTAAATGATATGTTTCTTTAAAATAAACTTTTTTTTTCATTCATATATCACATTTAAAACCTGAGAATTTAATCAGTTATGTTATGAAAATATCTATGCTTCTTTATTAATTTCATGATATTTTTACAAATGTTTTCCTGTACTCTAAGTTTTGACTTTATTTAGAGACCATTTACGTGCAAATTTTAATTGCTTTTAAATATTTAAAAATGAAATATAGAAAGTTGCATCTTAAAACAATTCGAAATACATAGAGACACCTATCAATATTATTAAAGAACAAAATCAATACAGCATCTTTATACAGTATTCTGCCTCAGCTATTCTCAGTTTTGGCAATTTAAAACGCACGAGTAAAGATACGGAATCCCCATTCTGAGGAACATATTTCGTAACAATATTCAAGTTCAATACAATCAATACAAAAACTTCAGTACCTTTGTGAAAGTCCACAATAACATAACTATATATAGCAATAGTGACAAGAAAGAAGAGTAAAAAAGCAGATTTTGTCATTTTTCTTAAGTTGATTATCTTAATTTTAAAATGCTCTATTTTCCATATTTATAGCATTTTTGTA
Source organism: Stegodyphus dumicola (assembly GCF_044657685.1). Taxonomy (NCBI): domain Eukaryota; kingdom Metazoa; phylum Arthropoda; class Arachnida; order Araneae; family Eresidae; genus Stegodyphus; species Stegodyphus dumicola. The sequence goes on from NC_140776.1 coordinate 48,545,000, forward strand.
ACTGGAAGAATATGATAGGACTATGACCTAAGGTTGCAAAAATAAAGGTAGTGTTAGGAATTTTTCTGGATACATTCTTCAGGAAGGTTTCTTCATTGCAATAAAACCACTTTTTATGTCATGCAGAATTTTTAAAGCATAAAATCAGATTGCTTCATTTTGATTTTTTTACTGGAACACTAAAACATTTAATTTATTTAGAAACTAAAATTCTAATCTCAAGTATGATTTTAATTGCTCCGGCAAACGAAGAAGTTCAATGCCGTCTGGCAGCTGTGAATTGCGCATCAGTGTTTTTCTTAACACACACCGAGAATAATGCAACAGGGTTCTTGGTCGAACAATGCTGTCAAAACTGTCGAATTCATGTTTTTTGAGCTGGTCGCAGATATCATTCACAGACTTGATGTCAGTGTATCTCAGTAGTAAATATTGTATCTCTTTGTATGAAAGGAAGGCATCAGGAATAGATCTCCAGATGAGCCGTAGACTCTCCAAATAAAATGTAAAGAAAGGAACACTCCAGGTTAAGACAAAACCAATAATTTCAATAATAAAAGACTCTCTTGATGTTAAATCCAATGCTTCTCTTCGAAAAAACATGGAAATTCTTCTCCTGAAAATAAATTTTGTTTAAATGAGAAAAAATTACAAGTAAACTATTGAAATTATTTTAACTAGAAAAAGATTCAAGTGGTGAATTCTGAAAACATTAACAGAAACATCAGCATTTATAATTCAAAAGCATTTCATTAGTTTACAGAAAAATGCCACATGGTACTTATTATTTAAAAATCTTCTTATTCTTCTATAAGTTATAATGTTTATTCAATACTCGAATTTGCAAGTTCTTGGATGTTTATGCTTTAGTGTCCAGTGCTTGTTAGTAGTAACTGCACAGTGAAAGATTATCAAAAAGTAAAATTTATGATTGCAAAAACAGTGGCATAATTAGGATGGGGCAAGGGGGGACATCTGTACCCAGTGGCAATATCGAGGGAGTGCTAATTTGATATTATGAAATTTTAGAATGAAATCTTTCCCATTCTTAACACATAGAAGGGGGAGCAAAATCTTCAGCTGCCCCAAGGTGCTCAAAACCCTAGCTACGGCTCTGCAAAAACAAAAATGTGAAAAGAAAAAATAATAATAAAATTTAGTAAAATGTTAGAGTTCTAATTTAGAGCTAATTTTGGTTCGATGCACCTTTTAAATTTCAGAAATCATATTTTTCAGTTAAATACCTTCATGTGTATCAAGTCTGTTAATTTTTGAAAGCCTGGCTGTATGATTTGAAACAATATCCAAGCACTTATACCTTAGTTTAAGAAAGCCATAGTTTAAAATTAAAATTCTAATTCAGTCTCTTCTTAATTTTTAGCCCAAGAGGGCAATTTTCCCAGGAGGGCTATTAATTTTGCTTTGGGATGTTGCATTGATTTGCTATAAACGGCGAATCACTTTTTAAATTATTGCCACCAAATATTAGAGCCCTGTATTATATTTAAAGAAATTAAATAATGAAGTATATGTATGTATGCTTCTCACATCCTGATAAAACAACAGTATCTAGAGCCATCAAATTTTGATTAATGTACGTCTCCACCCGAATATGGGCATCTGGAAGCCCAAGTTTGGAATTTATTTTATTATCTGTTTCATATTTTTAAGCATTTATAAGTTTTTGATTAAGAAACTCAACGATTTCAAAGTGAGCAATGGCAACATTGTACGGCGGAAAAAAATATTTTTATCTCCAGTGTGCGAGACTGTGTATCGGAAATTCTAAAGATATGCTCTTTTAAATATTTTGCGATACTGCTGTTGAATTGAATTTTATCGTGTAAGTGCTAAGAACATGATATTTAATAAATAAAGATAATACACAAAACATTAAAAAAAAGCCCCATTGAGCATAATATAAAATATGAAGACTTTCAGTTTTTTTATTATTATTATTTATTAAACTTTAGCAATATTAAACATGTGTGGAAGTAAGAAAAGAAAAATGTTACTAGCAACTTACAGTTCCAAAAATATGGGAGAAGAAATATTTACAAAATATTGACAATAGTGTGTATTTAATGAAAAGTGAATACAGTACAAAGTCCAAGATCTGCACTCGTCGGAATTTGGCGATTCCGGATTTGGGATTTTTCCAGATATTAGATCATCATTTTAAAACTAGTAAGATGGAATGTAGAAATTATAGAATTGAAAATATGAACTTGTGATTTATGAAATAATGAAGTATTTATGATCTAAAGGGTAACAAAATTTACAAAAGAAAAGCTTAATATTTATTTGTTAACTTAACATTTCTTTCAATGGAAGTTGTTTAAGTTGCTTTTTTTGTACTAATATTTTCTCTTCAATTCTGTAGACACACATAATTTCTTATTCAATTACAAAGCTCCATTGCTTGAGTCCTGTAATTGCCGAGTCGAGAAATCCAACTAACTTGTCAATCGAAAAATTTTTGCTTTCAATAACTTCTCTGCCATTTTCTTTACTATCTATCGGTAGTGATATTTTCTGAATCTAGAACCATACTATAGATTTCACTGTCCGTTAATTACTTAATGATTGGAGCATTGTCATCGCATTGAAAAACTGCTGTTTTATCATCTTCATTTATTACCGTTTCTCCACATTTCTGTAAAAAATTCATTAATTGGAAAATTTCACCTTTAGCTCGTGATATCCGAAAACCTTCACATTCGCAGCTATCATATTCATCATCCTCACCATGAAGTATGGCAGCTGGCCATAAATTATGCCAAGCACTTTTTAAGTATAAGAGGACGCATCCTCCCATGATTTTGCGATGCTCCATAAAGCAGACTTTATGGTAAAATATATAAAAAATTATTGAATAGTCTTGCCATTACTCAAAAAATTTATCATTTAAATTTATAAGATTTTAAAAAGTTTGAGGTGGAAATATTATGCATTTTTTGCAGCAATTCCACTTTTTGTTTAATGGACATCGAAATATGCTTTCACTTTGCAGATCCTGTTGCAGCTCCAGAATTAGAAATTCTTTTTGACATAATTTAAAATTCTTTTAACATAATTTACGCATAATAACACAACATAATATAATTTAACATAATAGCACAATATAATTTAACATAATTTAAATTCTTTTCAACAAACTTTAATTTTCATTAAAATTCCTTTAATAAAAACAGCCTGCAAGAAATAATAAGCTGGATCAAATCAGAAATATAAGGAATAGCACAACCTGCTATGTTGACTGAAATTCCTTGGAATGGGTAAAGTATAATTTTAGGCTAGATTAACAACGTCCACTATACATTATTGGCCATGCATCATGAGATTGGAGATGAAATTGAAGGCTGCCACTAGATATCTCACCATCTGAGGCAGAATCTGTGGGTCCTAAATTCTGCTACCAAGCACATTTCCTAAGTTCTAAATTTTTGCCAACCATAAATTTTGGATCCCAGTGTTTTTCCTAAATTCAAGATATTTTTTATCCCTTCATTTTGTTTCTCGGTGTTTCTCTAAAATTCCAAAAATTTTGTTTTTCCTAAATTCTGCCGCCAGTGCAATCATACGAGCTCTGGCACCAGTTCTGGAATCTTTGTTATTAAATTACTAATATAAAAAATTGTTTGGGTATCGCTGCACGATACACATGATACTCAAGTTATCATGTGTTAATAAACATGAGGTGATGAAAGCAAAATATAATAAATAATAATTCTTCAAGTTGGCATCAGGAATATAAAATACAGTACAAGTCCGTAATTTGGACGTCCATTATCCGGAATGATCTATAATCCGGACCTCAAAGCCACAAACTTTTTTTTTACGCATGCACGTAATGCGTTTATGTGTGTCCAATGTATAAAGGACAGTATAAACCAGGCTAAAATTATCTTTACTGATTCTAAGGCATTTCAGTTAATGTTGCAGATTGCGCTGTTCCTTAATCTTCTAATTGGATCCGGCTTATTAATTTTTGCACACGGTTTATTATTTTTTGTTAGAGCAATTTTATAAAAATTAAGCTTGAACTTTCGATTATGTCAAAAAGAGTTTCCAATTCTGGAGCTGCCAAAGGATCTACAAAGCGAAAGCATGTTTCGATGTCCATCAAACAAAAAGTGGAATTGCTACAAAAAACGGATAAAGGCATATTCGTCTCAAAATTATGTGAGGAATATGATATAAGCAAAAAGAAAAAGGAACTTTTTGTGGATTCCGACACTCCACTTGCAATGAATAACAGAAAAAGGGTTCATTATGCTAAAAGTGACAATCATGATTGAATGGGTCAGACCAGCACCCCCTGGATTCAAGGCCATGGCACATTTCCCGGGAGGAGGTGTGACGTCAATGTTAGTAGGGATTTCACTTAACTCTCCCCATCCAGGAATGTGGTGGGTGGATTTCCGGACTTTTGACGGTCATTCGGTCAGTTAGGCGTCCATATGAACAGTCGACATTATCTTTCATTCTTTAGATATTTTAAGACTATTCCACTTTCATATTATTTGTTTTTAAAATATTTTATATGGTTTACACATGCTGTGTACCGAACTGCAAAGGCAACAACTACCCAAATGATCCAAAAGTATAGGTTTTCTCTTTTCCGAAAGAGAAAGAATTGTTAAATAAATAGATAAACGCGATTCATAGAAACATTTTCAAGCCAACAAAATTTTTGAAGGTAAGTTGCGTTTTCTTTCTTTCTTTTCTTTCTTTTTTTTTTTTTTTTTTCATGAATAAGTTTATACATATCTGCACTTAAAAATGTTCTTCTGTGTTAAATATATTATAATTATCATAAACTAAAGTGAGTACGTACATTTATAAAAAGTAAATATATTTAATCTTAACGTAAGTAGTGATTATATGAATATGATGACTTAATCATACTATCAATTAAATTTATAGCAGATAGTATTGTTTATCATCATGCTAATCGTTCAATCTATAGCAGATGGCATATTTATCATCATGCTAGTCACTTAATTTGTAGTAAATGACATTATTTACCAAGTTAAGTAAATTAAACAAATGTGTGACCTAAAATTAGGATTAGATTAAATGTAGGAGTAATAAAAATTTGAAATTTTATATACATTTTGCATGTTGCAAAGTGCTTGCATTTAAATATCTCAATACATTTGTCGCAGCAACAGCATATTTATTAAAATCTGAAGACCTTGAAAAATTTTGATAATATCTCTGTACCTAATGACAATTTTGTTTCTAATATTAATGTGAAAAAATATGCTATTTAAATTTTTATGAGTTCATGTCTGATATTCTTAAAATTCACTTAATACAACGTAAAGCATTAAAAATGAAATTTTACAAAATGTTGTATTTAATTCTAGCTTAGATAATTAAATCTGATTATAACAATCTTTGAATGCAAGTGTTTTGACGATAATAAATATATCATTTATGTGATAACGATAATGCGCATAAAGCAAATTTGTTACTGTAATTATGTATAATTACGTAACAGTTCAAAAACTTGTGGCAATGGACAATGAACAAAAATTTTTACAAAGCAAAATTCAGAGACAAATAGCAGTGAAATTAACTTCACAAAATTTGGAAGACTTTGATCTATTTATAAATGCATGTGAAGTCGGTCATTTGGCTGATATGATAGTAAAATATTTAGTAATGGCGGAAACAAATTCTTTATTAAATAATTATTGCAAAAAAAGAAATAATGTGCCTAAGCCTGTAGTTAAAAGGTGCAAAATACAAACCGTTCAATGAAAAATTTGAATTTTTACCCGATTCAGAGAATGTATGCATTTCATTTCTTTTTTATCAAAGGTATTCATTATGTATTCCCCTTTCATTTACATGCATAGTGCAATATCAATGCAACTATTATATGTGTATATGTATATAGCTCATGAATTTTTTATTATGTTTTAATTTTTTAATTTAATTAATTCATATATATATATATATGTGTGTTAAAAATCCTGAAATTTTTTTTCTTCACCCCAAATATATTATTTCCAATTTTATATTTTGTATAGCAGTATGTTGAAGCAATTTTTTTGCAAAGAAATCGAATATATTGTCATATATATATACGCATGCATATACATATATATGTAAATAAAAATGTGTGGCATGATATTTCATAAAGACTACAATTTAAATTCTTTTTGCCAGTTCCCTTTCTAAAGACAGCACTTTACATTACATTTACACATGTCTTTAGAGAAAATTTAAATTGTAGTCTTTATGAAATACAGTCAAAAGTCGTTAATTCGGACACCCATAATCCGGAATGATCTATAATCCGGACCTCAAAGCTACAAACTTTCTGCGCGACCCATGCGCACAGGCGTTTACGAGAGCGCGTAAGACCCTTACGGCTGCGAATATGTTTGTGCGCATGCGCGTTTAATGTGTAACGGAGTTATACGCTAAGCTAAAGTTATCTAATTCAGTTAATGTTGCAGATTGCGTTTTTCCTTAATCTTCGAATTGGATCCGGCTTATTATTTTTTGCAAACTGTTAGAGCAATTTTATAAAGTAAGCTTGAACTTTCGATTATGTCAAATAGAATTTCCGATATATGTTTACTACAAAGCGAAAGTATGTTTTGAAATCCGAAATCTGTTTATCAATTTCACGCTGCTCTGCGGCAGAGGGGGGGGGGGCAGAAACGTCATTATTAGATTATGTCAAATAAAATTTCCGATATATATTTACTAATTTGTATCTACAAAGCGAAAGTATGTTTTGAAATCTGAAATCTGTTTATCAATTTCACACGGCGGATTGGAAGTTAATCTGTCAGCACTATCCTTATCTTCAGGGCAGATGTTTTTATTTTATTTGGTTTATAATTCCGTACTAAGTGTAGTATTTTATCTCGATGTACTCCGTCTTTGATATGATTTAAATCAAGTTCCTCGTCATTATAATTCGCTTCCGATAGTGAAGAAAGTGACCCAGAGGTTATTGAAAACGAAAACATTTCGATTGACAAATTAGTCGGTATTCTCAACACAGCAATTATAGGACTTGAACAGCGGAACTTTGTAACTAAACAAGAAATTATGTCTGTTTAATAGAATTAAAGAGAAAGTATTATCATATGAAACGAAGCAACTTACATTGAAGGAAATGTTTAATAAAGTAAACAAATAAATATTAAGCTTTTTCTTTTTGTAAATTTTGATACCCTTTAGATCATAATTGTTCTTTATTTCATAAATTACGGTTTCATATTTTTAATTTTGTAATTTCTGCATGTCATCTTACCAGATTTAAACTGATGATCTATAATCCGGAAAGATCGATAATCCGGATGAGACAAACAGAATTCTTAAATCTGGGAAAACCTCTGTAGAAAGTTTGCCTTTAGAACTAAAAACACTTTGTTTATTTTATCTACAGAAATCTAGTTGTTAACAATTAACTCAATAGTTTTCTTTCTGTGGCCACACCTCTTCTACTGTATTCTTTTTTCCAAATCGGCTTAAAGTTCATGTAAGTGCAGATTACAATTTTCCTAAAAAACTAAGGAACAGTTTTTAATAAAAAGAACTGAAATTCTTGGAAATAAAACAATATTTAATACAAGTGTTTTTTCACATTTAAAAGTAAATAATTTTTTTAAAAGTTTGACTGCTAAATCAGTATGAAAGGGAAATTGAAAATGCAAAAATCTAACTATATTTGGTAATGCTACTGTCAAAAATTAATACTCTCTTGTTTAAATATTGTTACAAAATGTACAGACGCAGTGAGATAGCTTTCCCACACAGCAGGTTTAGGGTTACCATAAAATAGAAAGGGAAGGCAAGGTTGGCACATTTGGCGAGAAATCACCCATTTGGCGACATTTGGTGACAAAATTGGCGATATACCACGGACGGTTGGAGAACCTTCTGGAACGAATTCTTACCGTTTATCACAGAATGTTCTCGAACACAACCCGAAAGCTATATAAACCCTGCTGGCCCGCAGTCAGTTAGTGTGCCTCGAAAGTGCGAGAGTGTCCCGTCTAGCGAGTCAGTCTGTGCGGAGTCGATCAAGTTGACAGCCGGGCAGTGAGTGCCCAGTGGGTCGTCGAGTACATCGAAAGAGTTTCTTCATATATCGCGGTTAGTGCATTGTCGAGAGAGCGTGTTAAGCTCCGGGAACGACTGAACCAAAGAGTCATGAGCTGTGCTCTGTGTGTCATTGAGTGCATCGCGAGTTGTAACGTGGAGAGTCTCGAGAGTACGTGGAGTTCCGAGAACAACCAAGCAGAGTTTGGGAGCTGTACTCTGGTGCTTTGTGGTGAAGCTGTCTCCACTGTGATAGCATGGTAACCTGAAAGCTGTGTCGCTGAATGTGTCAGCGTGTTTATAACAGTTCGACGACTGAAAACGAGATTTTGGAGCTGTCCTGGTTAACCCCTTAACTGCCGTGGGTGTATATATACGCCTTGCTCAGCCGGTGCGTTAACTGCCACGGGTGTATATATATGCCCTTCCAAACTACTATCATTTGCTTTGCGCTGTTACCCGTAAAATTATTCGCAAAGCTTTAGAATGCAACACCACAATGATCTTGACAAAGTATGCAAAGGAGGATACTATTTCAGAGAAGAGTGGGGAGAAATTGGAGAGAGGTGTATGTCTAAAGCGATGAAAGTAATGACTGCGCGGTATTGGCTGGTGTTGTTTGAGTAAAAAGTTTTTTTTTTTAATTCTGTGTCCTCTGTTTTCGTTTACTTTTTGTAGTAGGTTCCAGGAATAAAGAAAGATATAATGGATGTTTCTAACCCATTTATCTTTTTTGAATTATTTTTTGATGAACTGCTCATGCTTCATATTGTTACTGAAACTAACCGTTTTTTAGACGAGTATATGAAGCAACACCTTGCAAACGAAAAATCAAGAACAAAATCATGGCATTCAATCAGTTCAGAAGAAATATATGTTATTTAAGGAATACTGATTTCACAAGGTATAACACTGAAACCTAATATTACACTTTACTGGTCTAAAAATGAATTGATCGAAACTCCATTTTAAGACTCTTCTTTATTATAAAAACATCATTTTTATTATACTTACATCTTTTTATTATACTGTTACTCAAAACATTAAATTTTGTGCATTCATTTTTTTTTCTTTTATTCTTTATTTTGTAAAAGTAAACAGTTTTTAGAAAGTAAAATTTGCACTTATTTTCCCCCTAATGCATCACATAACTACGCGCGCCTGTGTGAAAAACTGTGGCTCTGGCAAATGAATCTTGGACATTTTCTGCGGTAGTTAAGGGGTTAATATTGGCTAAATAAAGTGTGTTTCGATACTTCGTCAAGTGTCACTGTTATTCACTCCAAATCCACATGAACCCCGTACGAACATGAAGGAAGAAAATAACATAACAACTGGTGTCAGAAAAAAAATGCAACAATATCATTTTAATTTATTTTTGCAGACTTTCAACAAAAATATTGTTTAATTGAGATATCATTTTTTATTTCAGTTGAGTTTTAAATGTTGAATTAAATAAATATGTGAATCTGTTCTAAGCTATGTTTCATTATTTTATAGCTAAACACCATAATATTTAAAAACCAGGAGGTGAATATGAATAGGTCATCTGAGTTCAAAATGTCAGTCTTTTGTAAGATGAATATTAATGTACACATTATCCCATTATCCCAAAATTAAAAACTGTGAAAATGACAAAACATCACAGAATGAAAATGAATCAGAAGTACTTAATACTTTATCTATTTCATTAAAGTATTTGGTTTCATATTTACAAAATTTGACTGCACATGTTGCTGTTGATAATAAAACATAATCCCGCGAGAGTGATACAAGCTCTCCGAGAAGTCATATTAAGAAATCACGTACAAAAGAATATAAGGCAAGGTAACTTTGCAGCAAATATTTTTCGGTGCTAAAAAAATTCTGTTTTCAATACATGATACGTACACATGCTATGTGGAACACACACAGTTGGAACTAAGTATTGATTCTAGACTTGCAGTTAAATTTGATGTTAGTGGATTTAATGAAATTTGCATTAACAAACCAAATTTTTGAAATGTAAATGGTTTATCAAATTGTTAAAAGCAAATGTATTGCAGTAAGTAATTATTCAAAAGATAGTCAATATTTGAAAGACATCCACATATTATTAGGTGCCAATGCTTGGATGAAAATTATAACACTTCATGTGGTTTCTATTAAAAGGAACATAGTCACGATAACTTCAGAATGGATTCTTTTAGGTAGCACACAATTTCTGTATTTTCCAATTTGCTTTTTTCAATGGCATGCTCTACAAAAACATCGAAATTTTGGAAGTTGGAAACAATTTTTTTTTTTTTTTAGAATACTACGAAATAAAATGAAGATACTGTTCACAATGTAATGTCTTCCATAAACTTATGGTTTCCCTTCCTTACAATCTCATAGTAATGCTATTAAAAAAAAGACATCGGAATGTATTGAAGAAACTGAGGAAACTAATCAAATTTCAAGAATACAATGATGTAATTAAAGACTGGTGGGAAAAAGTCCCCCAAACTAATATTAATAAATTACTTGCCACGATAAGCTGTTTTTAAAGAATGTAGCACTATGAAAATTGGGCTGAGCCATCAAACAAAGATGAAAATGGGTCTTCTGTGAATGACTGTCTAGAAGTTGGGTTGGCCAACTTTTATAAATTTAATTCTGATAGTTTTAACTAATTTTAGAATTCGTACATTTTATCTTCTGATACAGAAAAGGCCTTGTACAAATTGAAACTGACCCAGAAGATATAATTTTTCTGCATTTCCCATGGTGGGAAAAACAAAATACTGTTGAATTTAGACACGGGTAGTAGTTTTTGAGTATTGGTTACTCCCCATTTCTTCTTTTAACATGCCTAAATAATTTGGTAGAAAATCCACCAGAACAATTTAAGCAATAACACAGTGAAGTTAAGATGTACATTCTACACTGATAACTGTCTTACTGGTGTCTCTGAAAATGAAGAAATTGAACCACACATTAATGAAACTACAGAGCTGATGTCTTGAGTTGAGTTCAACCTGCAGTTGGAAAAACAGTTTAGATTTAGATGAAGGTCTCGGAAATGAGTTAAGTCTTCACGGGTATAGTCCATCAGATGAGTTGGGATGAGTAATATCTTGAAGTCCCAGATGAAGAATTTTACTTTCATTCAATCAGAATGTTTTTGATCCTAAGGTTTTATCCTCACTAGCCCTTCTTATGCCAAATATTATTTTTCAGAAGACTTGGAAATTAAAATCGTACTGGACTAAGGATCTACTTGAAGATATTCAGAAAGTATTCAATAAATAGTCTACAGAAATACATTATTTAAATGATTGCCAAAAGCCTTAAACATATTCTGTGATGCAAAAAAATTAACATATGGTGCCCATATATTTTTTAAAACAGAAGAAAATGAAGTTTCCTTGAGTCTTAGCAAAATCCCAACTGGCATCCTCGAAGGGATCACAGCTGGAATTGATTACCGCATTTCTGGATGCAAGGTTATATCAAACTGGCTATTAGAAGCTTAAAAAATACAACTGAGAAAAATTATTTCTTGTCAGATACTTCAGTTGTTTTAACATGATTAAAAAATGAAATAATTAGCCTGCCTGTGTAGAAAAAGATTCAAAGAGACTGAAGATTACAACAAAGCAGGAAGTTTGAAATATATACCAGTCATCTTAAACCTTCCTGATTTATGGTTGAAAGGATGCTATCATAAAATCTCACAGGTGGACAAGATCTGGATTTTTGAAGAAACCTCTGACAGACAGAGATCAAGAAATCAACAGAGAATGATATCAAACTGTCATTTCAGTGAAGCAATCAGTGGTTGAAACCATTCCAGCTAATCTTGCACCGATTTTTGAAATATTCTACAAACTGTACAGACTATTGCTCGGATGTTAAAATTTTGGGTTGATCTTTACAATATGGTAACTGGTAGTTTGGCGACATTTTGGAGGCGATAAAGGTTACTACTTGGGACTTTGGTAATAATGTGAGCAGTACTCAGTTCCGATTACGCATTATTTTGTGTGAGGGAAATGAGAGATCATGGGATACGTCATGTGATATTAATGGACGAATTACTGTTCTTTAATCGGGAAAAAATCTGGAAATTTTGTATTTGGCTTTATTCTGTGTTGTGTGAAACGGTGTTTCTTAATTTTTGGATCCCGTGGCCGTAACCAAAGTAAATTCGAAATGGGTATTTAGTGGTACTGAAAAGGGTAGTAATAAATGTTTCTTTAAGGTTGTGCGAGAGGGAAATCAAGAAGTTTTATTATGTTATTTATTTTACCTGGTACCTTGCTATGAAATAGAAGTATGATTTTAAAGATTCTGAAAGAGAAAGAAGAAAAGTTTATCGGACACGTAATCAAGATTCTGAAGAAGATTAGGTAAGTTAGTATTTTTAATTATTTGAGGATATTATTTTTATGCATTGTTCTAAATGTAAGGTGGAAGTAAAGGAATTTGGTATTATTGGGAAAATTGCTATTAGCAATGATTTAGTTTAAAGTAATTAGGATTGGAAGGTAATTTTTATTAATTTAATGTATTATATTTTAAGTAGTGCTTTTGAATTTAATTATATTTTAATTAAATGATAGTTATTTTGTGAATTTTATGTTTGTAGGAATTTGGTATACGTTTTAGTTGAAGTAAACGTGCATGGAAATAATTTAAATATCTGACACTAAGCATTTGTAATGGTTGCGGTATGAATTCGTTGGTGACGTTTATAATATAATAGATGATTTAGAGTAAAAGTTTTTGGATATTTTATTTATTTTATATGTGGAAATGTTCATATTTGGAAAGGGTAAATACTTTTTCGCGATCAGGTAATTTCATATATGTTCTTTTTACCGGGTTTAAATATTGAGAAAATTGTCATGTATTTTCGTGAAATTTTTCTAATTTATGAGAAAAAAGCAGTGTACATGGATATAGTGAAGAGTGTGCGCAATGCCATTTTTGTGCAATTCTGGGATGTTTTTTTAAGTAAAAATAAGTCGACGTGTACTAGTGATATTTTAATTAAACGATAGTTATTTTGTGAATTTTATGTTTGTAGGAATTTGGTATATGTTTAAGTTGAAGTAAATGTGCATGGAAATAATTTAAATATTTGATACTAAGTATTTGTAATGCTTGCGGTATGAATTCGTTGGTGACGTGTATAATGTAATAGATGATTTGGAGGTAAAAGTTTTTGGATATTTTATTTATTTTATATGTGGAAATGTTCATTACTTTTTCGCGATCAGGTAATTTCATATAAGTTCTTTTTACCGGGTTTAAAGATTGAGAAAATTGTCATGTATTTTCGTGAAATTTTTCTAATTTATGAGAAAAAGCAGTGTACATGGATATAGTGAAGAGTGTGCGCAATGCCATTTTTGTGCAATTCTGGGATGTTTTTTTAAGTAAAAATAAGTCGGCGTGTACATGGTTTATGTGTATGTGTTATTTTGAAAAACGCGTAAGGAGTATGGTATTGTGCACTTTTTCCCAATTTTGCAGTGAATATTTGTCATGATTAAGCAGTTTTGTTTGATAAAATTTCTAGCATAAGTGTAATTCGGCTAGTAGATTGTTGGAAGAAGTGTTCAGTAGATAAAAAGAAAAGAAACATGTCTTTACTTCGTGAAGACAAAATGGCGGCGGGGAAAAAAAAATAGAAGGTTGCTGTAGGAGAGTTGGTCGCCAAATTTTCGCCAAAAAATCGCCAAGTTAACCATAATGTAAAGATCAACCAAATTTGGACACACTAAGCAGAAAAATAAAAACTGTCAGGATCATACATCCATTGAAGAATTCAAGAAGACATAAAAAACTTCATTTTCCCTTATACAGGGAGATGCTTTTGATGAAAAACAAAAAAAGCCTCATCTGAAAAATCTTCAGGTTTTTGTTGATGAAAATGGAATTTTCAATATGAAATCTTGAGTTTTGGATTTTGCAGATTTACAGTAATACACATTAGCTATACTTCTGAAAATTGTAATTGTGAAAAAATGAGTAATTACATAGTATAAACATGCTAGAACAGAAACACTTTTAATGATTCTGAGAGAAAGAGTTTGGGACTTTAAAAAGTACGAAAGGGGTGTATGACATGCAAGTTAAGGCCTCCTTTGCCCAAGGGCATTACAAAAATGGTGAAAACACTCCAAGTGACAGAAGTTGACATCATCGATTCAGTTTTTCTCAAAGAGAATTTAAAGCTTTTAATAGTAATTTTCATGTGTGTGGGTTTTAGGGCTGTTCACTTTGAACTACACACTTCCTAGAGCATCAACATCTTTATAGATGTATTTAGACATATTATTTCACAAAGAGGCTGAGTTGAAGTCACATATTCAGACAACGGTTCGAATTTTGTACATTTAAATAGAGCAAGGGTGATTATGACCCCATTTCAAAAATCCTGAAAAACACCTTAGAGTAAAAATCCAGTTATAATTTCAAATAATTCAAAATACTATTGTGATGCACATCCATACAATAACTTAAATTTTCAGTTTCATCAGCAAAGCAAAAAGTATAATGCTTTTTAATTTATTAAATGTTAGTTTATGTTTTACTACATCCATTCACTAAATTCTCACCTTTCTGATTTCCGAAAATAACTGTTTAGCTTAGCTTGCTTTTAGGAAAAGGGAAGGTGTTCGGTTTAGAGAAATGCTGCATTAATATTTTTCTTTCCAAATAAGTGAAAATTCAGTATGATCAGCAAGCTATTTTGGTTCATGGGAGGGTTGGCAAGTTTTCCACCTATTTTAATAAATCAGCCCTAAAAGTTTTACCAATACAGTCCTGAATGCAATTTATTTATGCAAAAATTTCATACATATTTTTTGTTTAACAAGAAAAAAATTATTTTAGTCTTCACCGCATCTTGGTTATCAATATTCAAAGATATTTCACATTCTGTTACAAATCACCCATGTAATTAAATGTACTTTTAACAGTGGGTCCAAGGAAAGAAGCTAAAACTAATTTAATTAAGTTTGTCAATTCAGGTTTTTCTTTAAAAATTTTGGATGCATTAAATTACGTTTCTCTTTAACAATGTTGATTTAATGAATTCACAAATGCCTAAATAGAAAAGACAGCTGAAAACTGTTAGTTACAGCCTGCTCAACTCCCAGCAAACAAAATATCTATATAGTTATTTTCCCTCTCTTGCAGTTTGAAAATGACTAAGTTTCCATTTGGAAATCCTCCACAAAAACGTTTTTGCTTCTTAGGCAGGTAACTCCACTGTGGTTTCCAAAATTAAATAATCAAATGATTTTTAAAAAATCCCTTTTTGCAGTTCCACAATTTTATTTGGAAGTGCATATAACCAAGAATGTCAAAAAAGCTAAAATATAATAGTGTTTTGGGGGAAAGTGCAGAATTGCCCATTGCTTGGCGCATTTTTAAGAATTGCACATACTCGGTATCCATGTACACATCGACCTATTTTCACTTAAAAAAAATCCCAGAATTGCACAAAAATGGTATTGCCCACTCCCTTAACTTTATCCGTGTACACATCGACCTATTTTCCCTTAAAAAGTCAACGAAAATTTACAAAAATCCAATTTCTTACTCTTGGAAAAAGCGCCAAATAAGTGGGCGATTCTGCACTTTACCCATGTTTTATTTTACTGTCCATCTTACTAAAACAGTAAAACAAATTTTATTGTATACAGTTTATGCTCAGTTACTTTTCTTCTATAACTGCTAAATTAAACTATGCTAAGTAATACACATTCAGTTTGCCTATTACTGAATAACTAAAAGTTGGGATACAAAATAAGGTATTATATAAAAATAAAGACTTACGAATTTGGTTCTCTCTGCTCTGGGGGAACAAGCAGAAAGAAATCATAAGGTTCTACAATTGGGTTATATGCAATCTTAACTCCACAGTTGAGAAGAACCAATAAGTGTTCTGGTTTGCTTCGAAGCAATAAGTCATATTCTGAATCTTTTCGAAGATCTTCCAAAATCTGAACAAAATGACAATAATTTGCTTTCCTCAGATGGTAAAAAATGTATTTCATTTGCTCAGCTCCATATCCAAAGAAAAGATTTGCTTTGTTCATACATGGGAAGCAAACTGCATCAAGAACTGACACAACAAGGGCAGAATCTGTACAAACTTTGTCCAACAGCAACTTTATTAACTTCAGTGCTATTTTCCTCATTATCATCTCCACGAATAGTGACCTTAATCTGCTGTTATAATTTAAACGAGGTTTCTCAAATGTTATGATGTTGGGATCATAATCAAAAGAAGCTGGAAATAACGACTTTTCCATGCAATGAAAAAATGTCTTAACCTGTTTTAAATAGAGTCTAACTGTTTCTGGTTCAAAATTTGTTTCAAGTCTTTCCAAAGTATTTCTAGTAAAACTGCTGAAGAAACAGGATGTCACAGCATTTAAGATTGAATCCTCTTGCTTTGTATAAGTAAAAATTTTAATTAGTTTCATGTTAGGAGAAACTGCAACATCAGTATTAATATCGACATGCATATGTCCTCTAAATACTGTACGCCTAATGAATTCAACTGTAACATGTCTTGGGCCCAGAATCGCATAATTCGACAGATCAGCATTTGTTGGTAAATATGAATATCTTCGAGGAGGTATACATAAATCTAAAGCAGAAAGTAGATTTGTATTTGACTTTTCGTGAAACTCACGAGCACTCAAGTCTAAGAAATCCAGGGAACTAGCATCAATGAGCCAACAATAATGAAACATCTTTAGTATCTTGAATTGTCTTCTTTAGTAATAAACTTCTATTTCAAGCCTATGCTTAAAATCTTTCTCTCCAATATCCAAAAACCTCAACAAAGAAAGAAACACCAGTTTAAAACCTTACAAATAGATAGCAAACCTAGCAATACTTCTATATCCTTAGATGAAGAAGTGCAGCAAGAAATATGCTCCGATATACATCTCCAGGACAGTTTAAGGTGAAAAGATCATGCTTAAAATGTGTACACAGTTGTTGCATTCATGCACAATAAAAAGGTTAAGCTCATACTACTTCTCTTTTATCAATGCTCAGTTCAGTTTCGGACTCCTCTAGAATTAAATTCATACATAAAACATTTTTCAGAGGATGTTAATTAGAGAATTAAATATATATATATATACTTCTTGAAATTCTTATTAAAATGTTTAATGGCTTTTTAGACCACAACTAATGCAACCTTAATTAGTATTAACAGAGAGAAAGAAATAGATACCAAAACAAGGAAAAAGTATTACAGCTTTAACAGAAACACTTCGCTCTTCCATATTGGAAGCTTTGCCGAACAACTCTGACGCTTTGACAGGTGCTGCAATCTACTGACAATAAAACGAGGCTTTCCCATCCATCGTTTGCAAAAGCAATCAAAATAAATTACGAGAAATCGTGTCGTAGACGTTATTAACATACGAAAAGAGTTTAAAATGCAGATTTTAATTATAAAATCAGGATTACTTTTATGTTAAAATTAAACGCATTCTACGTCAAACCTTTCTGTAATTTTTTTGCTCTATTCTTCTCCCAAGTGCACAGCGATCTGTTTTTTCTTTAAAAACATCAGAGAACTGCGGAGACTCACTTTCTTGCAAACTTCAGTAGTAAATGCGTATTGTTATATAGGAAATTCATTTTTTTTTTCGACATTCCCTTTAAAAAATTTTCAGCAAAACCCTCTGTAAAAATTATATCGACGTCTCTTCTATTACTGACAAATTCCAAAAGTTAATATTTTAAAAATATGTTTAAAGCAAAAAATATCACGATTTGCTTATAATAGCTGTTGTAATTTGGAATACAACAAAAACAGAAAAAATACTAAAATTGCAGGACTGTTAGTAAAATTTAATGAATGTCTCTTTATTATTTAAGCAATAACATAGCAAATTTTGAATTTCTGGTAACCAAAATATTAATTTATTTGTTTTTCAATAGTTGCTTCATTTTTACTTCTTAAACAATTATTATCGATCTTATTTTCTAAACAATTGGCATAAATTAAATATACAGTTGCGTGCTTTTGGGTTAGTAATAGATTGAATGCGCATAGAACCGATGACAGCTTGATAAAATTTATTTTACCAAAAGAAACATTTCAGAGTTCTGGAGCTTTCTATAAAAATAATCGTACAGCTCTTCACAGTATCACAGGGGACAATCAATAGTTACACATCAAACTACAAAGAGCGTTAAACACAAACAATGCAAATTGCATCTAAAAGGGCAAACTCTCACCGATATCTTAATACTCCGAATTCAGCCAAAGCCAACTAGATATCTAGTTGGTCTTGATTCAGCTCTGACCTGACAACTGGGAAATTGATGCTTTCTCCGACTTTATATAGTTTATCCCCGGCCGCCGAGAAATCTCTATAAACTGGAAGGTTTATGAGGGCCATGCAATTATTGGAAGGTATATGAGGGCCAATGCTACATATAGCATTAATTACAGTTATTCAATTACAATACTCGTTACAGTTAAACAGGGATCGTATCAAATGGTTGCCTGGTTAGATGTCTTTTGTCTTTTGACCATTTCTTGCCAAATTTAGCGACCAAAATTAGTCGTCAAAACCATCGCCATCTTATTCCAGTCGGAATGGTCGCAAACCGACTATAAAGTATTGGAAATGTGGTGCTGAAGGTCACGTACGAAGGAACTGCGGAATACCCAAAGGCACGGAAAATAAGCGGATGCTTTAACTAGACAAGTCATTGCTCTGAGATGGAATTGGAATGATAAGAAACAAATCCTAAACTGCTGGAACTGCGGTGTTGAAGGCCACGTACGGAGGAATTGCAAAGCACCCCAGGGAATGGAAAATAAAACCATTTTCCAGCAACAACGCAGGAAACAAATTATTGGATATCTCACGGAGCGGATTTTGAAAGACAATGAGATGTTCCATTTTAAAGTGCCTCAGATTTTTGCAGTGAGTGGCCGCAGTAATGGATTATTCATCAATGGGCATATCAATGGAGTTCCTTGCAGTACCGCCATACGCACAGGAGCAAATGTTGCCATCATTCAGAAAGATTTAGCTCAGCAATTTAAAGATAAACTCATTTGGCCGCCATTAAGTGTTACCCTCGAGACTGCGTCTGGTGATAAAATCGACATAGATGGAAAGTTAAAAGTGAACATCACGTTTGGAAGTGCCGCTTCTATCACACGGCATATGTGGCAGATATTACAGATCCTTGCTTACTCGGATTGGACTTTCTAAGGAAACACAATTTTTCCTTGGACTTTAAAAGCAACAAACTGCTTTCAGCATCAGATGGCGTAACTATCCATCATCAGAAGGGATTCTCACCAGGAAACGACGACGCCTCGTCTGCTCAGAGAGACCCTGCTCAGAGAGCTGCATTCAGCCTCGGAGGACATCACTTTCGATATCGGAAGGGATCATCTCATCGAAACACCGACACGTTATCCTGCTGAAAGCTGCCTATATTGTTTCAGGGTCGAAGCGAAATACAAGCTGCTTAGTCTGCTTATACGTCAAGCTACAACATCAGCATCGGCTGACCCATGGAGGGAAAGAGAAGTCAGGAAAAACCAGTTGGAAAACGGCGACATTAAACTCATAATTGACTTAATGGAGACTTCAAACAGAAAATCTACCTGGCAGGAAAATTTCGATCTATAGTCATACGAAAAAATAATATTAGGCTATCTGAGATTCACTCCATATCTGAAACGGCGTCTTGTACTGGAAATTCTAATCGGATGATGGAAAGGCTTTCCGATGACAGCTGATATTTCCAAGATCCCAATGTTCTTAAAGAACTACATATCAGCCCTGCAGGAGGCCACTTCGAAATTACGAAGACTTTCCAGACTGTTCGAGACAGCTTCTACTGGAGTAAAGCAAAGGATGGCGTGCAAAAGTAGCGCCAGGCTTGCGATGCCAGCGCGGATCGAAAAGGATAGAAGAAAGGCAACCGAGACAAGATGCAACGTTACAGTGTAGGAGCACCTTTTGAACGCATCGAGTTTGACACCTGGGACCTCTGCCACGAATTGCTGATGATAACAAAAACAAATTGATCTTCGTTGTCATTAATTACTTCATCAAGTGGCCTGAAGTGTGTTCTATTCCAGATCAAGAGACTGTCACAGCAGCAGAGGCAATGACACAGCTCTGAATATTCAGGCTCGGAGTGCCTCTTCAGCTACATTCCGATCAGGGAAGGAATTTCATTTCGGCTGTGATCAAAGAACTCTGCATTGACAAAACCCAAATGACGCCTTTACATCCCCAGTCAGACCGCATGGTAGAGAAGTTTAATCGATAACCTCTCGTTACCAACAGGACTGGGACCAGAAATTACCTCTGTTTTTATTGATTTAACGCAATGCTGTCCACGAGACTACCACGAGTCGATTATCAATATTTATCAGCCATACATAACATTTATAACGCAGAATTTGTACATTATAAAACGCACTATTTAAAAAATTAAAGACGTCAAACCATGGCCAACTACAGTTGGCCATGGTCAAACGCTACAGCGCTCAAACTATCGGTTACCACAAATCATTGGTCCAGGAATGGGTTACCATAATTCGTATAGATCATCATCTACGGCCAAACGTTATTTTTTTTTACTCCAAAAACCCGTGTGCGCGTCTACCAAAGTAGCACCTTCTCGTTTATAATAAATATGAAAAGAGAAAGGACTTCCAGTTCCCGAAATATAATATCCAAAGTAGAGAGTTAGAGAGTTGCTAGAAATTTTAACAGGAATTTGCGTTGAATCACTAAAAAAGTCTGAATCACATTTCAAATTGTTGCAATGAAATGTTGTCGTCCTGTATTGTCGTCCTGTATATTTAAAGAAATTAAATGATGAAGAATTTGCATGAATGTATGCATGATTTTCGCATTGTGAAAAAAAAACTGTACCTAGAGCCATCCAATTTTGAATAACGTGGTCGTCCACCCGAATATGACACCTGGAAGCACGAATTTTGAATTTCGAATTTGTTTTTTTGTTGTGTATTTCATATTCTGTAAAACTTAAAGAATTTATGATTAACAAACTCAAGTATTTGAAAGCGAGCAATGGCAACACTGAACGGGAAAGAGCACTTTTATCTCCAGCGCGCGAGACTATCTATCGGAAATTCTAAAATTATGTTGTTTTTAAATACGTTATTGTGTATTTAAAATTTTGTAAAACTTAAACAAATATTTTATTAACAAACTCAACGATTTCAAAGCGAGCAATGGCAACAATGTAGGGGGGGATTATCTCCGGATCTATCGGAAATACTAAAGATAGACTGTTTTTAAATGTTTTTAGTCTAAAGGAACATTAGCTCAAATACTCTCGAAACGTGTATATACATAAAAGACGCTCCTTAATACAACAGGTTTTTTTTAATTTAAATAATATGAAAATATTATATTTTACAATGCATACTTTTAAAAAGCTTGTAAGATTCTGTGCTGTGTACTTTTAAGTTACAATTGAATTTGTAGAATCTTAAGAACTGGTAAACGAATAATCGCTTCAGTTGGTGAGACAGTAAATAAGACTTGAAAAGGGTTAAAGACCCTTTATTTTTCCAATAAGGTGTAGCAGAACTCCGTCTTAGAGTTTTACAATAAAGCAGCAACTCGGACTTGAACTTAGGAAACTAAGAACTAATCTTAACTAAAAGGATATAGCCGAAGCTATCAACATTCTAACCGAGTTGGCCCTTTAAAGCTGAATGACGGCGAAGCTATCAAGGGCCGACAGTAACAATAGCTTAAGAGAGAATAGCCTAAAAAAAGCGGACGCGTGCTAGCCAGAATCACTGGTTCTTTCTAACTAAGACAGTAGAACTTCGAGGTCAAATACTTATCCTCAATTTGCATTCAAACGCGATTCTAAAAATACGTTCTGGCCGGAAGTTGTAAGTTGAAATTCAGGAAGACAGGAAAGGAACTTTAACTCAAAATTTAACTGTTAGGAAAATTAACATAATCCTTACAAGCTGTTAATATTATCTAGACGAATCTATACAATACAGAAGCGTACCATTTTTGGTTGAGTTAGGCACGTGTCAGTGTTGCGCGTAAATGCTGCATAAATAAGTATTTGAAAGGTAATAAGGATATTTAGAAGAAGCAATTATGAGATTTGTTTGAAGTATAGGATTAGCATAAATAATTCATTCGTTTTAAAAGGGCTATATTTTCAAAAGTACTTTACGTACACATATGAAAGCTGTATGAAAAGAACTACAAACTGACCAAGTTTATACACTCTCTACAAATATTCAATATGTGTTCCTTTGGTGACGCAACACAAGTCTATATATATAACCGAGCTCATTCGATACATTTTGTAGCATTGTTGTCCAGAAGTTCGTCCTGTCAATTGACCATATGTTTGGAATACCACAAAAAACTGTGTGGAAGATTTTGCGTCAACAGTTGCATTCGAAACCGTACCATGTGCAGCTCCTGCATCCATGGAGGTTAGAATAGTTCTAACCTCCTTGGCCTGCAAACAAATAAAGCCGGAGGATTATGCCCGTCGACTAGACTTTTGTTTCAACATTGTAGGACGAAGATTTCGTCACCAAGATGATACTCGGGGATGAAGCATTGTTCCACTTATCTGGGAAACTTGGTGAATAAATAAAAAAAAAATAGTGAGTTTGTGGTTCATTTTATATATTTTTCATGTGCATATCCGTAATACTTTTGAAAATATAGCCTCTTCAAAATGAATGAATCATGAATGCTAACCGTGTATTAAAATCTGATGGCATGACTCACGCTAAACGGATGATCGTTTTTCGTTATCCATATGATTTTTTGGGGGGGGGGGGTTAAAACCAGAAATGGTTTCAAATTGTAAAGTGCCAAAAAGGCATTAATACATATTTTAGTGTTGATTTTATTATTTTATCACTGAACGGGAATTAAAGAAATAATTTCTGTTCAAGAGAAATAGATAATACAATTTGCTTAAAAAAGTTTATTTACTTACTTTTAACCCAGTAAATATAAAAACAAGTTTATGTCTCTCATTTTAAAATCTATCCAATTAAAACTTGATTCCTTTTATTTATTTCAGCAAATAGAAATTTGCTGTATTTATGAAAGCAAAAATAATTCCACTACTTACTTTTTTCGAAAAAAACCGTTTTTTTTTTTTTTTTTATTGTTTTCAGGGAGAAAAATTATGTTATTTTTCAATTGCATAAATTTAAAACTTTTGTTAAAATTTTAAAAAATAATGAAAATATAAAACTCTTTCTGTTACATTAAAAAAAATTGTTTGTCTTGCAGTAAAAGTAGCGCAATTATTCCGAGTTTTCAAGTATTTCGCCTGATTCTCCAAAAATTAGCTTTCTGCAATAAATAAATTTCCTATAAAAAATGATTTGTTTGTTTCAATGCAGCAAAGAACATGTGGTCTACTCTTATAAAAATAATTCTGTAAAGTTATACGGTCAAAAGTCATTAATCCGGACTCGTCGGGAATTCGGCGATTCCGGATTATCGATTTTTCCGGATTACAGATTATCAGTTTAAATCTGGTAAGATGGCATGCAGAAATTATAAAATTAAAAATATGAAACCGTAATTTATGAAATAAAGAACAATTATGATCTAAAGGGTATCAAAATTTACAAAAAAAAAAAAAAAGCTTAATATTTATTTGTTTACTTTACTTTCTTCGCTATCGGAAGCGAATTATAATGACGAGGAATTTGATTTAAATCATATCAAAGACGGAGTACATCGAGATGAAATAATACATTTAGTAAGGAATTATAAGCCAAATAAAATAAAAACGTCTGCCCTGAAGATAAGGATAGTACTGATAGATCAACTTCCAATTCATTGCGCGCCGCGGCGTTCCGCCGCCGCAGAGCAGCGTGAAATTGATAAACAGATTTCGGAATGGTTAGATAAACAAAGGATTATCCTTTTTTTGCAGCAATTCCACTTTTTGTTTAATGGACTTCGAAACATACTTTCGCTTTGTAGATCCTTTACATATTAGTAAATGTAAATCGGAAATTCTATTTGACATAATCGAAAGTTCAAGCTTACTTTTATAAAATTGCTCTAACAGTCTGCAAAAAATAATAAGCCGGATCCAATTCGAAGATTAAGGAACAACGCAATCTGCAACATTAACTGAATTAGATAATTTTAGCTTAGCTTATACCGTCCGTTATACATTAAACGCGCATGCGTAAACGTATTTTGAGCCTGCGCACGCGCATATTCGCAGCCGTAAAGGTCTTACGAGCATGCGTCATAAGATGCATGCGCAGAAAGCTTGTAGCTTTCAGGTCCGGATTATAGATCATTCCGGATTATGGATGTCCGAATTAACGACTTTTGACTGTATTTTCTTACAAAATCAGTTTTTTTTCTTTTGGTTTGTGGCAAATGTCTCACTTTAATGAATCAATGCTTTATAATATGAAAATTCACAAGTTATCACAGTGATATGTTTAAATTCCTTTGTGAAATACTTCCTTCTTAATTTTCTGAAGTTTTTAAATTCGGCTGCAGAAATGAATACCTTTCATTGTCCATTTTTGCAAACGATACACGAAAGCAAAAGCAGATGTGATTAGATTTGATTATGAAACTAGATAATTAGATGATTAGATGTAATTTTAAAACTTCTAGTAATAAATAAAGTGTCTTGGTTGCAGATGTGAAATAAATTCATTTAAAATAAAGTTATTAATAAGAAATAAAATTATGCTGTTACAAATACTGTCGGCATGGCCAAAACACGCATTTCGATTTAGAGTAGTTTTTCATTACATATATAGAATATTCTTCGATGAGTTAAAATCTGTTAAAATGTAGTTTCAAATTTAAATTCTTTAGAAAATGAAGTAACTTGTACTTTTGGACGCGAATTAATACTAATTTATACTTTCCAACCACAGATGAGATTTTAACATCCTTCATGTATAAACAACGATGATATGTAATTTCCTTATTTTCATGCTGATATCCATTTAAAAATTTAACGTCTCCATTAAATAAATTACATATCAATTTAAAAATTTAACACCAGAATTATATTTCCTTTATTTCTCAAGTAAGAAATACTTTTGCATGCTTGGTTTTCGTGGTTTTCTTAATGTGCAACGTATATTAAGCCTGTTTTCCTTAAAATTTCCTCCTCAAAAGCATTCCTTCTCTTAGGTAGGTAGCTTAGTGTGTTTAGTCAAATTCAAATAGGCTAATCTAAACTAAAAAATCTTCTTCTCTGGCTAAATACCTTAATAAAAATTAAAGATTAAAAAAAATCTGAAAGGTGTCAGATTTTAAATTACGTCCAAAGGGGAATTTAATTAACGTTTCGTGCGTTACCTTTATTTATTAAATATCATGTTCTACGTACTCAAACTATAAAATTCAGTTCAACAGCAATATCGCAAAATAATTTTAAAATGAGCATATCTTTAGAATTTCCGATACAGAGTCTCCCGCGCTGGAGATTTTTTTTTTTTTTTTCGAACAGTGCTGCCATATCCCGCTTTGAAGTCGTTTAGTTTTTTAATTAAAAATTCGTTGAAGTGTTACAAAATAGGAAATCGATAATAAAACAAATTTCAGATTCAAATTAGGGCTTCCACATGCCCATATTCTATGAAAGATTACGTTATTCAAATTTTGATGGCTCTAGGTACCGTTGTTTTATCACAATGCATACATTCATGCAGATTCTTCATTATTTAATTTCTTTAAGTATAATACAAGCCGATATAATATTTGGTAGCAACAATTTGAAAAGTGATTCGTCTTTTATTGTTTTCAACGCGAATTAAAAGTCTTTCAGGGCAAATTGGCCCCTTTGGACTAATTAGGGTACTTTAACAACACAGCTTAAATATGCTATATGTAAAACATAGCATAATTTACCGGAAGAAAAGAAATAATGTAATAAATTTTAGAAATAATCTCAGAAATTTACATAAAGGAAGCATGTAAAAAAGTTCCGTGTTGAAAAGTAACATACCATTTGTAAAATTTTAATAATTATAAAACTTTTTTAAATATACCTAGAAACTTGTTATGGAAATATGGCACCATGTGTAGTAGTGAACAGATCAGATTTTATTGTACTACAAACGGACGTTTTCAGCTGACATCTTAGCAACGAAATCCTCCACCCTGGGGTTAATTTACCAGAATGTTATTTTCCCAATGATCATGTACGCCTTGGGGACTTAGAGCAGGGGAGCTTGTCAGGTTGGAGCTTAAGCTTGATAGCATAGACAGCTTGGGCTTTAGCGGTCACAAGATGCTTTAGGACAGTCCCCACTGAGGCTGTGTTTGTCTTGGCCAGATGGCCGCCCCTTTTCAATTCTCTACGAATTCTTTCTGGACAAATTCTTATTACCTACCAACCGAGCTGATTTTAAAACATATAATGATTATATTGTCACAAAGTATGTTTTTGAGAGTTATAATATTCAACTTTTGCACCCCTCTAAAAGAATTGCTTTTCTTATGACAAAGAGATTGTTGATTCTAGTGCATACGATGTATATATAGACGGGTCTGGGATTAAAGAGAGGATTGGAGTAGCATTTGTTGTATATTATTTTGGTGTTGAAATCGACTAAAAGAAATTTAGATTAAATGCCATAACTCTGTCTTTCAGGCAGAGTGCGAGGCTCTATATCAAGCATTAGTTTGGATTAACAGATGCTTGCTTTTCAAAATGCGATTAATATTGTTGCGTGCGTACGGGTTCGTTATGAAATGAATGCACAAGTCCGATGAAAAATGAACAAAAATTTATTATTATCACAACAAAAATGCTTAAATTTTCTCAAATTATCATGCAGTATTAATATATCTCACAGTAGTTATCTTTTAACTACTCAAATGTCCAATAGAACGTAATTCAAAACAGCTAAAGAAAGCTAATCCGCGACTTCGCTACAATCAACAAGAGCAGTTTTCTAAACAACAACAAACTAAGCAACTACCACGAACTGAGATGTTTTCCTCCTTTTATAAGCTTTTAAAATCACGCGCTAGAATTTTCCAGTACTTTCTCGAAATCAAAAAGAGATATTTATTTATTTAATGCACGCGCTCTTGTATTTTTAATTTACCGGCTTAGCTTTCTTCTTTTAATATTCGTCACGCGCTGCACTGCGCGGGAAATAAAACCAATTAATTTATAATTGAACTAACATTAGCTTTTTAAGTACCGAATTCGTAACACTGCCCCCTTCCCAAGGACTGCACGTTTCGGGCAGTACAATCCCTGGACTGGAAGCCAAACTTACAACTAAAGCATGAATGCAATAATAAGCATTACATTACAATAATAAACAACATGAACAATAAATGCAATAAATAAAACAAATCAAATACAAAATACAAATCAAATGCAAAATACAAATCAATTACTAAATACACATTTAGAAGCAAAAAGGACCATGGTCTTACACTATTTACAATTATTTACATTACGTACTATGGCCATAGTAATGTGCTAACCTGTCGTAATGAACGACTTTAGGTTTAGAGTTCGAAGACTTACGAATCCGAACCACGACGTCATTCAGCCTGTTTAGGACT
The DNA here is from genome assembly GCF_044657685.1 of Stegodyphus dumicola. Lineage (NCBI taxonomy): Eukaryota > Metazoa > Arthropoda > Arachnida > Araneae > Eresidae > Stegodyphus > Stegodyphus dumicola. The sequence goes on from NC_140776.1 coordinate 48,572,677, forward strand.
GTGTACGGGCCATCCCAAGGTGACTGTAATTTCGGACAGAGTCCTTTCCGTCGAGTCGGATTCCACAACCACACCCTGTCTCCTTCGTGGAATTGATGTTCAGTAGCTCTTGTGTCGTATCGGGTCTTCATCTTCTCCGTCGCCAAGTTGACTCGCTCTCGTGCAAAGTTGTGCATCACTTCAAACCGGGCTTTGAGATCTTGAATATATTCCTCAGACGATGAAGGAGCATCCGGAGGGCGGCCAAACAATAGATCACAAGGCAGACAAAGATCACGACCGAAGAGCATTTGTAATGAAGAATAGCCGGTAGTCTCGTGGACAGCACTGCGGTAAGCCAGTAAAAAGAGTGGTAATTTCTTGTCCCAGACCTGTTGGTTTCTGGAAACCACTAATAAGAGGTTATTAAGGATGGTTCGATTGAACCTCTCTACCATGCCGTCCGACTGGGGATGCAATGGCGTTGTTTGAGTTTTGTCAATGCCGAGTAGTTTGCATAAATCTTTGATTACTGCCGAGGCAAAATTCCTTCCCTGATCGGAATGTAACTGAAGAGGCACTCCGAACCTGGAAATCCAGTGCTGTATCATTACCTCAGCTACTGTGACAGCCTCTTGATCAGGAACAGGGTACGATTCAGGCCACTTGGTGAAGTAATCAATGACAACGAGTATGTATTTGTTGCCATCAGCAGTTCGTGGCAGAGGTCCTAAGATGTCAAAGGCGATACGTTCAAAAGGCGCCCCTACGTTGTAACGTTGCAGCTTGCCTCGGCTGCGTCTCTTCGGTCCTTTCCGACATGCACAGGCATCGCAGGATCGGCACCACTTTTGCACGTCATCCTTTGCATTATTCCAGTAAAAGCGCTCACGAACTCTCTGTAAGGTCTTCATTATTCCAAAGTGACCTCCCGTAGGGCTGTTATGTAGTTCTTTAAGGACATCAGGAATGCGGGATCTTGGAAGTATCAGCTGCCATCGGAACGTCTTCCCATCATCCGATTCAAATTTCCGGTATAAGACGCCGTTTCGAATGTGAAGTGAATCCCAGAGTGCCCAATACTGTTTGGTTGTAGGACTACAGATAGAAATGTCCTGCCAGGTAGGTTTTCTGGTTGATGACTCCATTAAATCAATTATGGGTTTAATGTCGCGGTCTTCCAGCTGGTCTTTCCTGAATTCATCATCACTCCAAGGTTCTCGATCAGCCGATGTTGATGTTGTAATTTGTCTTGCGACCGGAGTCAGCAGCTCGTATTTCGCTTCCACCCTGGAACAATATCGGCAGCTTTCTTGGCAAGGTCTTCTAGACAGGGCGTCGGCGTTTCCGTGTGATGATCCCTTACGATGACGGAAGCTTCTCAGCTGATGGACATTTTCAGGACGTTTCCAGGATTTAACCGCTGATACCTTTTCAGGATCCGTGCGCACACCTTCTGCAGAGATGACATGTCCCAGGTAAGTCACTTCCTTTCGGAACAATTTGCATTTAGCGGGACTCAGCTTCAGATTGGCTTCTTTCAGTTTCTGAAGCACCTTCCTAAGATTTTCTAAATGTTCATCAAAACTCTTTCCGACGATGATGATGTCGTCCAGGTATATCAGGCAGGCTTCGTAGGAAAGACCTTTCAAAACAGTCTCCATAAGACGTTCGAATGTTGCCGGCGCATTACACAGTCCAAACGGCATCACCTTGAATTGCCAAAGCCCTTGTCCCATAGTAAATGCCGTCATTTCCCGGTCTTCAGGCTGTATTTCTACCTGCCAATACCCACTCTTTAAATCAAGTGTTGAGAACCACTTGCTTCTAGAAAGAGTGTCTAGAATGTCGTCAATTCTAGGAAGAGGGTAACTGTCTTTCTTCGTAACCTCATTCAACCGGCGATAGTCAACGCAAAATCTTATTTAGCCGTCTTTCTTTCTGACGAGAACGATGGGAAATGCCCATGGACTGGCTGAAGGCTCGATGACATCGCCTTCTTCCATATCTTTTAACAGTGTTCGCACCTCTTCCTGTTTAGCAAACGGTAGACGTCTTGGATGTTGCTTGATCGGGGGATGATCGCCGGTATCTATTCTATGTTGTGTCAAACTAGTTCGACCCACGTAAGAAGACGAGCGGCAGAAAACAACTTGAAGATCTTTAATGACGCGATCGGCAGTATTCTTCTCTTCATCGTTCAATTGTGCATTCTGCAACAACTCCGATGTAATGCTCTCTGATGAGGACACGGATTCTTGGATATTGCTCTTTCTTTCAACGCTGGTTACTGGAGTACATGCTGCATGCATGTAGTTATCTTTTATCTCTCGTTATCTTTTATATCTCGTTATCTTAGTTATCTTTCTATCACTCAAATGTCCAATAGAACGTAATTCAAAACAGCTAAAAAAAGCTAATCCGCGAATTCGCTACAATCAACAAGAGCAGTTTTCTAAACAACAATAAGCTAAGCAACTACCACGAACTGAGATGTTTTCCTCCTTTTATAAGTTTTTAAAATCACGCGCTAGAATTTTCCAGTACTTTCTCGAAATCAAAAAGAGATATTTATTTATTTAATGCACGCGCTCTTGTATTTTTAATTTTCCGGCTTAGCTTTTTTCTTTTAATATTCGTCACGCGCTGCACTGCGCGGGAAATAAAACCAATTAATTTATAATTGAACTAACATTAGCTTTTTAAGTACCGAATTCGTAACAATATTTACACAGATTGTTTGTCGCTGCTTCAGTCTCTCTCTCGCCCAGACAACGCTAATCCGATCATTTTGAAAATAAAAAACTGTTTACAAACTTTGAACGGGAATTTAGATGTAAAACTGCACTGAATCAAAGCTCATGTGGGGCATATTGGAAACGAGAGCGCCGACTGTCTGGCCAAGGAGACAGCCTCCGATATAGATATCCCCTTTATTGAAATTTCATGATCTGAACACATGGCCATCTCACACATGAAGAAATTTTACATTGACAAATGGAAAATCCTATGGAAAAATTCACTAAAACATAAAGGATATATGAAAATTATCAGAATTTCTAACAAAATGGCTATTTTTAACAATACTGATTTAAACAAATCCTTACTGGCCACGAGAGATTTCCCTATGATTTTAAGAGATCAACTTACAAAATAATGAACTTTGTACCTCTTGTAATGCAAATGGAGACGCGAAACATTTGGTGGAGGACTGTCCTATTTTCGCCGATCAGAGGAAATTTTTGCTTTATATAATGATAATTTTGACATTAAGGCTTTTATATCTTTTGCGCAAGATGTCCTTAAATTTATTAATGCAAATCGAGGTGTAATTGGAATTCTGATCTGATGTTATCCTTTGTGTTAATTTTTGCTTGTATGTTCGTGAGCGCTTGTTATATGTTTTTTCCCTATTTTTATTTTATATTTGAGTATTATTTGTATCTTATTTATATTTTGTATTATGTATTATTTATTTTGTATCTGATGTTCTTTGGGGGGTCACTCTTTTTTTTTTTTTTTTTTTTTTTTACCATGAGGCCACTTCGTGGTCAGATGAGTCTGAGTGTACTCCCAATGTATTACCATGTGTAATATGATGAAAGGTACCAAGCATGGAAGTAAGTAACGAATTTGTGAAAATAATTTTGCAAAACTGCAAAGCACGATACAAAGTACTGCAATAAAATGCATAAAATAAATTCTTTTTTCCCATTATCTTTTAATCTCAAAAGCAATAGCAGTTCAATTATATTTACCATATAAAACTGACTCCTTAAATTAAAAATTTTAACCAGCGAGATAAAATAAGAGTAAACTTTCACTGATGCCCTTACTTCCGTACTCTTGTTAATATTGTTACAAATTTTGTACTCAAATAGGTAATTTTAGTAGAATTATTAGTAAAATTGTTGTATTTTTCTGTGTAATGTAGCGCGAGACAAATTTTAAGAGAAGGCAATGCCGGAAAAGTAAGAATACAGGGCAAGTGTGTTTAACATTGAGTATAGTATCGTATCTCGGTAATTTGGAGAGATATCAGAGCCAAGGTGACAAAGATTTTGGCGAGTTATTTTGTCACCAAATTTGGCGAGAAATGGCCGGTCCGGTCCCTGTATCATCGCAATAAGTATTGTATCTGAATAAACGTAATTGATCATTATGTTAGCTGTAACCACAATTCCACCATTGTATTGCCTTCCAGTAGTTTTGAGAAGCAGAAAGCACTAAAAATAACTCGCGGCCGGTTGAAAATTATTTAAGGTTCTGCTCTTAGTTGCTTACGTATTGTTGTTGTGATTTGTTAGTTTTGCATAAATTGAGATATATCCGAATTAGCTTTCTCTTTAAATGCGCTATGTATTGCGTTGTGTTTAACTTTCTTAGTAGTTTGAAGTGTAACTACTGATTATACTGTGTGATATTATGAACACTTGGGCGAATATTTCTGTGGAAAATTCCAGAGTTCTGAAATATTTCTTTTGATCAAAATAAATTTTATTAACCTATTATCGAACTTGTGCATTCAATCTACTACGAACCCATACACACGGAACTAAAAATGAATACGCACGCAAATAAAAATGAATTGATTGCCAATTCATTACTCCTTTTTGTTGATAATTTGCAAAGTACTCTTTTATTATCATATACGATCGCGAGACACAAAAATGTTCCACGATTTCTTAGTATGACATCAAGAAATAACGCTCATTTAACTTATCAGGACTACTATTTCTCCTTATCTGTTTAGGGAACATATAGGTGTCCTAAAAAGAACAGTGAGTCTACTGGGGCTATGTTCTGTAAATTGCAGACGGAATAAAAAAGATGAGAAGGGTTTAATTAACCTTTAATTTCCACACTTTACAGGTGTCCCGCACTTCGGGATACAAAGACCAACCACTTGTGGTCTGAACGTAAGAAAATAAGAACTACTAGCGAACTAAATTTAAATAAGAACTATCTTCGAATACTTTACACAGATGAATGACACTAAAATTAGCCTTTCAGGTTTATACTTTATAAGGTATTTCTTTCACTTCCCTAGCGTGCCTTCGTGGTGTAACGGTAGCACGCTGGGCCGGTATTCTAGAGATCCGTGGTTCGATTCCCGGCGAAGGCGGTTGCATATTTTTCATCTTTTTTGCTTCCAATTAACCTAATGACTCTACAACGTATATAGAACGCAAACTGCGGAAAACTACAATACGTCTTAGATATCAAGAGGACTAAGGACTTTAAGGACAATGCAATATTGGCCTTAAAGGCGGACAGCAACTGACTGAAAGCACGCGTGAAATAAAGTGGTAAAAAGGCTCACTCTCTCTCCATCTAATTCTGTTCTTGGCGAAAGGCCACAATTTAAATATTTAAGCGTTAGCAAGCACAATTTTCATAAACAGATTAACGCGTTTATTCTGCCCGGAAGTGGAAACTAAGAGAGGACAGTAAATTTTAAAAATAAAATAAACGTTAGTAAAACTTAAGATTCTTATAAACTATCTATATTAAAAAAAAGAAAGAAAGAATTAAGATTGCAAGCAATTAGCATAAAAAATAATTTATTTCGGAAGGTTTATTGAAAATTTAACAATGAAGTGCGTGGGAGGGCGCAGAGATACCTCCTGTTAAAGGAGGTGATTAAAGGTTAGGATGGAGAACACTGATAATTTTCTTGTGGTCACGCTAATTGTTCACTATGACGTGTATGTCACATTCGTGCGGCATTCACATCAACATCGCAGTGCGCCCTCTTTGTGACGTTGTATCGTGGTCAGAAGTGTAATGTGATGACAATGCAACATTAGGATGTCACTATAACGTCGCAGCAACTGTGTGCTGTATGAGAATATCCGAAAATAAATAAATATTTGAGTGTTTATATATATATATATATATATATTATATTGTTTATGTACGTTTTGGTAAACATTTAGTAAGCTAAAATTAAGCTTTATTTTAAATATTTTTCTTAGGAAAATTGTGTGCCTTCAGATGTGACAAACATATGTAATAATATCATAAGACTTGATAACTAGTTATAGTAAACTAAAGATTAGGTAAAATAATAGTTTCTCACCAGATAGGCCCTTTGAACAGTTTCAAAGTTTTGAAATTCAGGTTTTAAAGATACCAGTTGTTGTTCTTACGATTAAAGGTGATATTGATTGATCTGAATCCTGGATATGAATGGCACAGTACGGAACAGCATTTAATGTAAAAATATATTTTATTTCACACACAGAAACGAAATCCGTAATGGGAGCATTCTATAGCACTCTTTCTCCTCCCATCGACACCAGCCAAAAGAGACTGAGGGGATAGAGAAGCTGCGACGTAAAACATAGCCCGTGATATGAGCCTCTTGCTGATTTGCTAATGCGGGCGCATCTCTCGCTCGCTTGAATGAAGTGAATGAAGTGTCGCATGATCATCTCACGAATTTTACCATCAACACTAACTATTATTTCTTTTCGACAAACGGGTCATTTTCATGAGTGTAAATTATCCTCCTTCAATCATGCAAGAGCGCTAGGAGAAACGTTTTTGCTATTTAGTCATTTGTCGCAAGTGATTAATATAATTGTGGTTCCATCTTTTCCGTACTTGCTGGACAATTTTTTGTTCTTCTCTGCCAACATGTTAATTTATTATCTGGCCTGTCTAAGCATTCTGGTTCTGGAATTGCATTTATCAGACGTCTTACAGAGTACTTCTTATAATAATATTCCATGATATTATAGGATTCCATGATATTCGCTAGTTGGTGATCAGTTGGCAAAACTATAGGCTATTTCTTACTGTAGCTCAGACTTGACTGATTCAAACGTCCTCCAGCACGGATGGCACCTTTTTTTTTTTTTTTTTTTCTTTCTTAAAAAGGGGCTAAAGAAATGTTAACTTACTTTGTAATGCAGTAGGTGTTCGTGTTTGAAGGGAGACAATTACCGAAGAGAAAACATTTGTCTTAGCTCTGATGATCAGAACATTTCGAGCAATATTTAGTTCTTCTAACCTTAGTAGTCCTCTGGCTGATCAGCTGGGTTTCTGGCATTATGTATGAACCTGAAAACGAAACTTAAAATTCTGATTAATTTCAAATAATTATTAGTAAAGGTCATGAGATTGTCTAAAACATCATTATCTACATTTAAATCAATGCACAGGAGGTCGCAATTACTTTAGATAAAGATCGTCTGTAGAACTATGTGTCTCTCTTGTTATGTGTCATGGGCTCATATGTCTCTTTTTCAAAAAGTTGTCGATCATGCCATTACATCAGTAGGTAGAAAATGTCACTTTGGAGCCACAGGGCGCTGGGGCGCTAGGAGAGGGGGATCTACCCATGGAGGTAGGAAAGGGAGGAGGGGCCATTCCGCGCTAGAAGTGAAGCACTGCTTTGAAGCTTGGGTCACCAGACGGGGTGTTCTTTGTTTACATTCAGAAGCTCGCTTGACAAGATTCTGATAGTATTTCGACACACGACAGTTCCATAGAAATCGAAAAAGGGACACTCTCGCATGAAAGAAACATTCATAGTGTAATGGATAATAGCAATTTGTATAGTTTACTGACATTTACGAAAAAATCACATCTTGGTTATTTTTCGATAACTAACAACAGCGATTTTGATTATGAATTTGTTTTATAAAATTATAAGCTGTTGCACTACAAAAATATAGATTTTAAGAAAATTACTAAAAGAGATCTGCCAAAATTTATTTTCTAGAAGATTTGAAAAGTTTGAAACTTGATGGCTAAATGTAAATATAAAATTATGTATGTTAAAATATTTGTAATTAGGCACATAGGTCAGATTAAGTTTTTATTAAATAGAGTAACGCATGCAAGGGCTATCTGCCTAAAGAGAGAGATGCCATCGTGGAGGAATTTTGAAGAAAAACTGACCTTTGAGTGGGTATTAAAAATAATACTTATAATTTTCATTCAAATTATATTCATATATATTTTTTATGTAAAACTTTCGGGTGTATGCTAAATTAGTGTAAATTACTTTACACGAAAAATATAGTGAATGCACAGAAATTAAAGATTTGCACATGCCGGAAATGAAAAATAGGAAATATGTACGGGTATTTATGCATGTGCTTACAAAAAGCATGTATCTGCCTTTGACAAAATACTTAAATATTCATTAAATTATTTATAAATGTATTTGAAATGAAGAATTTATTCACTTATAAACAACTGTGAAAGTACTGTGAAGAAATCTAATGATTAAATGTATCTAATTTATAATGATTATAAATGTTATCTAAATATATAATAACCTTAATATTGAATTGTAAACATAAATTGAAATCCTGTTGACAAATACGTTATAAAACTATTTAAGCAAAAATTGTTCGTATTGGAAAGCAATCTGTTAAAAGGTATTATAAAGCAAATGCTATGAGATGCGCACTTAAGAACGTAATATAAGAGTTTTGGAATATGTATTGTTGAAATGAAGGGTAAAAAAAAATCTGATAAGTATTGTTACGAATTTGGTATTTAAAAAGCTAATGTTAGTTCAATTACAAATTAAATGATTTTATTTCTCGCGCAGTGCAGCGCGTGACGAATATTAAAAGAAAGCTAAGCCGTAAAATTGAAATTACAAGAGCGCGTGCATTAAATAAATAAATATCTCTTTTTGATTTCGAGAAAGTACTGGAAAATTCTAGCGCGTGATTTTAAAATCTTATAAAAGGAGGAAAACATCTCAGTTTGTAGTAGTTGCTTAGTTTGTTGTTGTTTAGAAAACTGCTCTTGTTGATTGTAGCGAATTCGCGGATTAGCGTTCTTTAGCTGTTTTTAATTGCGTTCTATTGGACATTTGAGTAGTTAAAAGATAACTACTGTGAGATATTGTAATACTGCATGATAATTTGAGAAAATTTAAGCATTTTTTTGTTGTGATAATAATAAATTTTTTTTTGTTCATTTTTCATCGGACTTGTGCATTCATTTCATAACGAACCCGTACGCACGCAACAATTTTTGGTGTCAGGAGTGGGGTTTGAATGCCAATAACAAGAGCGATGGAAGAGCAATTAAGGCAGTTAATATCAGCCTTTGCCTCATTTAAAGAAGAAATTAAAGAGGAAATGAAATTGGGCCAGGAATCCGTTAAGGAAGAAATGAAATTGGGCCAGGAATCCGTTAAGGAAGAAATGAAATTGGGCCAGGAATCCGTTAAGGAAGAAATGAAATTGGGCCAGGAATCCGTTAAGGACGAAATGAAAGCCGTTCAAGCTGGTCAAGAAGAAATGAAAAGAGAAATTACTTGCATAATAGAAAATAAATTTGAAGCTATGGAAGGCAGAATTGACGCAGTTGAAAATAAAGTTGGCCATATTGAAGAAAAAGTTTCTTCCGTAAAAGATCATATTGAAGAAAGAGTTTCTTCGGTGAAAGAAGAAATAGAAGAAAGAGTTTCTTCTGTAAAAGAACATATAGAAGGGAGAGTTTCTGCTGTGGAGGAACGAATTGAAGGAAGAGTTTGTGCCGTCCAACACCAAATCGAGCAACAAATTGATGAGAGAGTTTCTGCAGTTGCCAAAGAAATGGATACTTTAAAGAAATTCGTAACGTCGGCAGGGAGCAGGAGTGATGATTTTAAATTCTTACCAATGCCTGCTCGTCCACCTCTGAAGCTATCCACGTATGATGGGAAGACCTCCTGGCAGGTGTATAAGACACAATTTTCTATCGTGGCGGATGCGAATGGATGGGATTCCCAAGCTAAGGCCTGTCATCTCGCCGCTTCTCTAAGAGCCGACGCAGCGGATATCCTTCAGACTCTTCCCGAAAACAAAAGGTTAGATTTCGAAGCTCTATCCGGCGCTTTGGAGCTGCGCTTCGGCGAGAAATGTTTAAAAGACTACAGCAGGCTCCAATTAAAATCTCGTCAACAGCAGCCTACCGAAACACTTCAGGAGCTCGCCGCGGATGTTGAAAGGCTGTCCCATCTCGCCTTTTCGGAATGCCCGACAGAAACAAGGGAAATCCTGTCCTTACAATACTTTATCGACGGCATCCGAGATACTGAAATACAGAAAGCTCTTCGAATGGCAGATGTAAAGGACATAAAAAACGCTCTGTTGTACGCCATGAAGTTCGAGGCAGCCCAGCAAGCAACTAGTAGAGATCGCTACCCAGTTAGAGCTGTGCGAGTCCATGAGCCAGTGGATCAACTGATGGCTCGTTTAGATGATTTAGCCAGACAAGTCGAAGATTTGATACGGAGTAGGAGCGAGAAGAAAGTGGCTCTAAGGTGTTGGAGATGTGGTAGTGAAGGTCACCTAAGACGGAATTGCAGAACACCCCAGGGTACGGAATATAAAGCAGATGATTTTACCAGACAAGTCAGTGGCTTGAGACGGAACAGAAGTGAAAAGAAACTAATTCTAAAGTGCTGGAACTGCGGAGTTGAAGGCCACATACGAAGAAACTGCAGAACACCCCGAGGTACGGAAAATATGACCATTTCCCAGCAACAACGCAGTAAACAAATTAGTGACCATATCGAGGAACGTAGGTTGCCAGATAGTGAAAAACCTTGTTTTAAAGCTCTTAAAATTTATACAGTGAGTGGCAACAATAACGGACTGTCCATCAATGGGAATATCGATGGAGTTCCTTGCAGTATGATCATTGACACAGGAGCTAATGTTACCATCATTAGGAAAGATTTAGCTGAACAATTTAAAGATAAACTTATTTGGACGCCATCCTGTGTTACCCTTCAGACTGCGTCTGGTGACAAGATCGACATAACTGGGAAGTTAAACGTAAACATCACGTTTGGAAGTGCCGCCTACCATCACACGGCATATGTGGCGGATATTACAGATCCATGCATACTCGGATTGGACTTTTTAAGGAAATACAATTTTTCCTTAGACTTGAAAAACAACAAACTGCTTTCAGGATCTAAAGACATGACTATCCATCCTAAGAAGGGATCCTCACCTGGAAATGCCGACGCTTTGTCCGAAAGAACCAGCTCGAGAAACAGCCGAAATCATGCTAGGGTCGAAAAGAAACACCAGACTACCAGCTATTCTCCATCTCAGATGCTCTTCGGTCGAGACCTTCGTCTGCCTTGTGACCGCCTGTTTCATCGCCGTACGGATGCGCCTTCATCGCCTGAGGAACACATCCAAGATGTCAAGGCCCGTTTTGAAGTGATGCACCGTTCCGCACGAAAGCGAGTGAACTTGGCGACGGAGAAAGTGAAGACCAGATACAACACGAGAGCTGCTGGACATAGATCCAACGAAGGAGACAAGGTGTGGTTGTGGAACCCGATTCGACGAAAAGGAGTCAGGCCTGATTTACAGTCACCTTGGGATGGTTCGCACACAATCCTAAACAGGCTAAATGACGTCATGGTTCGGATCCGTGAATCTTCGAACTCTTACGACAGGTTAGCTCATTACTATGGCCATAGTACATAATGTAAATAATTGTAAATAGTATAAGACCATGGTCCATTTTGTTTTTAAATGTGTATTTGATTTGTTTTATGTATTGCATTTATTGTTCATGTTGTTTATTATTGTAATGTAATGCTTATTAATGCATTTATGCCACAGTTGTAAGTTTAGCTTCCTGTCCAGGGATTGTACTGCCCGGGACGTGCAGTCCTTGGGAAGGGGGCAGTGTTACGAATTTGGTATTTAAAAAGCTAATGTTAGTTCAATTACAAATTAAATGATTTTATTTCTCGCGCAGTGCAGCGCGTGACGAATATTAAAAGAAAGCTAAGCCGTAAAATTGAAATTACAAGAGCGCGTGCATTAAATAAATAAATATCTCTTTTTGATTTCGAGAAAGTACTGGAAAATTCTAGCGCGTGATTTTAAAATCTTATAAAAGGAGGAAAACATCTCAGTTTGTAGTAGTTGCTTAGTTTGTTGTTGTTTAGAAAACTGCTCTTGTTGATTGTAGCGAATTCGCGGATTAGCGTTCTTTAGCTGTTTTTAATTGCGTTCTATTGGACATTTGAGTAGTTAAAAGATAACTACTGTGAGATATTGTAATACTGCATGATAATTTGAGAAAATTTAAGCATTTTTTTGTTGTGATAATAATAAATTTTTTTTTGTTCATTTTTCATCGGACTTGTGCATTCATTTCATAACGAACCCGTACGCACGCAACAATTTTTGGTGTCAGGAGTGGGGTTTGAATGCCAATAACAAGAGCGATGGAAGAGCAATTAAGGCAGTTAATATCAGCCTTTGCCTCATTTAAAGAAGAAATTAAAGAGGAAATGAAATTGGGCCAGGAATCCGTTAAGGAAGAAATGAAATTGGGCCAGGAATCCGTTAAGGAAGAAATGAAATTGGGCCAGGAATCCGTTAAGGAAGAAATGAAATTGGGCCAGGAATCCGTTAAGGACGAAATGAAAGCCGTTCAAGCTGGTCAAGAAGAAATGAAAAGAGAAATTACTTGCATAATAGAAAATAAATTTGAAGCTATGGAAGGCAGAATTGACGCAGTTGAAAATAAAGTTGGCCATATTGAAGAAAAAGTTTCTTCCGTAAAAGATCATATTGAAGAAAGAGTTTCTTCGGTGAAAGAAGAAATAGAAGAAAGAGTTTCTTCTGTAAAAGAACATATAGAAGGGAGAGTTTCTGCTGTGGAGGAACGAATTGAAGGAAGAGTTTGTGCCGTCCAACACCAAATCGAGCAACAAATTGATGAGAGAGTTTCTGCAGTTGCCAAAGAAATGGATACTTTAAAGAAATTCGTAACGTCGGCAGGGAGCAGGAGTGATGATTTTAAATTCTTACCAATGCCTGCTCGTCCACCTCTGAAGCTATCCACGTATGATGGGAAGACCTCCTGGCAGGTGTATAAGACACAATTTTCTATCGTGGCGGATGCGAATGGATGGGATTCCCAAGCTAAGGCCTGTCATCTCGCCGCTTCTCTAAGAGCCGACGCAGCGGATATCCTTCAGACTCTTCCCGAAAACAAAAGGTTAGATTTCGAAGCTCTATCCGGCGCTTTGGAGCTGCGCTTCGGCGAGAAATGTTTAAAAGACTACAGCAGGCTCCAATTAAAATCTCGTCAACAGCAGCCTACCGAAACACTTCAGGAGCTCGCCGCGGATGTTGAAAGGCTGTCCCATCTCGCCTTTTCGGAATGCCCGACAGAAACAAGGGAAATCCTGTCCTTACAATACTTTATCGACGGCATCCGAGATACTGAAATACAGAAAGCTCTTCGAATGGCAGATGTAAAGGACATAAAAAACGCTCTGTTGTACGCCATGAAGTTCGAGGCAGCCCAGCAAGCAACTAGTAGAGATCGCTACCCAGTTAGAGCTGTGCGAGTCCATGAGCCAGTGGATCAACTGATGGCTCGTTTAGATGATTTAGCCAGACAAGTCGAAGATTTGATACGGAGTAGGAGCGAGAAGAAAGTGGCTCTAAGGTGTTGGAGATGTGGTAGTGAAGGTCACCTAAGACGGAATTGCAGAACACCCCAGGGTACGGAATATAAAGCAGATGATTTTACCAGACAAGTCAGTGGCTTGAGACGGAACAGAAGTGAAAAGAAACTAATTCTAAAGTGCTGGAACTGCGGAGTTGAAGGCCACATACGAAGAAACTGCAGAACACCCCGAGGTACGGAAAATATGACCATTTCCCAGCAACAACGCAGTAAACAAATTAGTGACCATATCGAGGAACGTAGGTTGCCAGATAGTGAAAAACCTTGTTTTAAAGCTCTTAAAATTTATACAGTGAGTGGCAACAATAACGGACTGTCCATCAATGGGAATATCGATGGAGTTCCTTGCAGTATGATCATTGACACAGGAGCTAATGTTACCATCATTAGGAAAGATTTAGCTGAACAATTTAAAGATAAACTTATTTGGACGCCATCCTGTGTTACCCTTCAGACTGCGTCTGGTGACAAGATCGACATAACTGGGAAGTTAAACGTAAACATCACGTTTGGAAGTGCCGCCTACCATCACACGGCATATGTGGCGGATATTACAGATCCATGCATACTCGGATTGGACTTTTTAAGGAAATACAATTTTTCCTTAGACTTGAAAAACAACAAACTGCTTTCAGGATCTAAAGACATGACTATCCATCCTAAGAAGGGATCCTCACCTGGAAATGCCGACGCTTTGTCCGAAAGAACCAGCTCGAGAAACAGCCGAAATCATGCTAGGGTCGAAAAGAAACACCAGACTACCAGCTATTCTCCATCTCAGATGCTCTTCGGTCGAGACCTTCGTCTGCCTTGTGACCGCCTGTTTCATCGCCGTACGGATGCGCCTTCATCGCCTGAGGAACACATCCAAGATGTCAAGGCCCGTTTTGAAGTGATGCACCGTTCCGCACGAAAGCGAGTGAACTTGGCGACGGAGAAAGTGAAGACCAGATACAACACGAGAGCTGCTGGACATAGATCCAACGAAGGAGACAAGGTGTGGTTGTGGAACCCGATTCGACGAAAAGGAGTCAGGCCTGATTTACAGTCACCTTGGGATGGTTCGCACACAATCCTAAACAGGCTAAATGACGTCATGGTTCGGATCCGTGAATCTTCGAACTCTTACGACAGGTTAGCTCATTACTATGGCCATAGTACATAATGTAAATAATTGTAAATAGTATAAGACCATGGTCCATTTTGTTTTTAAATGTGTATTTGATTTGTTTTATGTATTGCATTTATTGTTCATGTTGTTTATTATTGTAATGTAATGCTTATTAATGCATTTATGCCACAGTTGTAAGTTTAGCTTCCTGTCCAGGGATTGTACTGCCCGGGACGTGCAGTCCTTGGGAAGGGGGCAGTGTTACGAATTTGGTATTTAAAAAGCTAATGTTAGTTCAATTACAAATTAAATGATTTTATTTCTCGCGCAGTGCAGCGCGTGACGAATATTAAAAGAAAGCTAAGCCGTAAAATTGAAATTACAAGAGCGCGTGCATTAAATAAATAAATATCTCTTTTTGATTTCGAGAAAGTACTGGAAAATTCTAGCGCGTGATTTTAAAATCTTATAAAAGGAGGAAAACATCTCAGTTTGTAGTAGTTGCTTAGTTTGTTGTTGTTTAGAAAACTGCTCTTGTTGATTGTAGCGAATTCGCGGATTAGCGTTCTTTAGCTGTTTTTAATTGCGTTCTATTGGACATTTGAGTAGTTAAAAGATAACTACTGTGAGATATTGTAATACTGCATGATAATTTGAGAAAATTTAAGCATTTTTTTGTTGTGATAATAATAAATTTTTTTTTGTTCATTTTTCATCGGACTTGTGCATTCATTTCATAACGAACCCGTACGCACGCAACAATTTTTGGTGTCAGGAGTGGGGTTTGAATGCCAATAACAAGAGCGATGGAAGAGCAATTAAGGCAGTTAATATCAGCCTTTGCCTCATTTAAAGAAGAAATTAAAGAGGAAATGAAATTGGGCCAGGAATCCGTTAAGGAAGAAATGAAATTGGGCCAGGAATCCGTTAAGGAAGAAATGAAATTGGGCCAGGAATCCGTTAAGGAAGAAATGAAATTGGGCCAGGAATCCGTTAAGGACGAAATGAAAGCCGTTCAAGCTGGTCAAGAAGAAATGAAAAGAGAAATTACTTGCATAATAGAAAATAAATTTGAAGCTATGGAAGGCAGAATTGACGCAGTTGAAAATAAAGTTGGCCATATTGAAGAAAAAGTTTCTTCCGTAAAAGATCATATTGAAGAAAGAGTTTCTTCGGTGAAAGAAGAAATAGAAGAAAGAGTTTCTTCTGTAAAAGAACATATAGAAGGGAGAGTTTCTGCTGTGGAGGAACGAATTGAAGGAAGAGTTTGTGCCGTCCAACACCAAATCGAGCAACAAATTGATGAGAGAGTTTCTGCAGTTGCCAAAGAAATGGATACTTTAAAGAAATTCGTAACGTCGGCAGGGAGCAGGAGTGATGATTTTAAATTCTTACCAATGCCTGCTCGTCCACCTCTGAAGCTATCCACGTATGATGGGAAGACCTCCTGGCAGGTGTATAAGACACAATTTTCTATCGTGGCGGATGCGAATGGATGGGATTCCCAAGCTAAGGCCTGTCATCTCGCCGCTTCTCTAAGAGCCGACGCAGCGGATATCCTTCAGACTCTTCCCGAAAACAAAAGGTTAGATTTCGAAGCTCTATCCGGCGCTTTGGAGCTGCGCTTCGGCGAGAAATGTTTAAAAGACTACAGCAGGCTCCAATTAAAATCTCGTCAACAGCAGCCTACCGAAACACTTCAGGAGCTCGCCGCGGATGTTGAAAGGCTGTCCCATCTCGCCTTTTCGGAATGCCCGACAGAAACAAGGGAAATCCTGTCCTTACAATACTTTATCGACGGCATCCGAGATACTGAAATACAGAAAGCTCTTCGAATGGCAGATGTAAAGGACATAAAAAACGCTCTGTTGTACGCCATGAAGTTCGAGGCAGCCCAGCAAGCAACTAGTAGAGATCGCTACCCAGTTAGAGCTGTGCGAGTCCATGAGCCAGTGGATCAACTGATGGCTCGTTTAGATGATTTAGCCAGACAAGTCGAAGATTTGATACGGAGTAGGAGCGAGAAGAAAGTGGCTCTAAGGTGTTGGAGATGTGGTAGTGAAGGTCACCTAAGACGGAATTGCAGAACACCCCAGGGTACGGAATATAAAGCAGATGATTTTACCAGACAAGTCAGTGGCTTGAGACGGAACAGAAGTGAAAAGAAACTAATTCTAAAGTGCTGGAACTGCGGAGTTGAAGGCCACATACGAAGAAACTGCAGAACACCCCGAGGTACGGAAAATATGACCATTTCCCAGCAACAACGCAGTAAACAAATTAGTGACCATATCGAGGAACGTAGGTTGCCAGATAGTGAAAAACCTTGTTTTAAAGCTCTTAAAATTTATACAGTGAGTGGCAACAATAACGGACTGTCCATCAATGGGAATATCGATGGAGTTCCTTGCAGTATGATCATTGACACAGGAGCTAATGTTACCATCATTAGGAAAGATTTAGCTGAACAATTTAAAGATAAACTTATTTGGACGCCATCCTGTGTTACCCTTCAGACTGCGTCTGGTGACAAGATCGACATAACTGGGAAGTTAAACGTAAACATCACGTTTGGAAGTGCCGCCTACCATCACACGGCATATGTGGCGGATATTACAGATCCATGCATACTCGGATTGGACTTTTTAAGGAAATACAATTTTTCCTTAGACTTGAAAAACAACAAACTGCTTTCAGGATCTAAAGACATGACTATCCATCCTAAGAAGGGATCCTCACCTGGAAATGCCGACGCTTTGTCCGAAAGAACCAGCTCGAGAAACAGCCGAAATCATGCTAGGGTCGAAAAGAAACACCAGACTACCAGCTATTCTCCATCTCAGATGCTCTTCGGTCGAGACCTTCGTCTGCCTTGTGACCGCCTGTTTCATCGCCGTACGGATGCGCCTTCATCGCCTGAGGAACACATCCAAGATGTCAAGGCCCGTTTTGAAGTGATGCACCGTTCCGCACGAAAGCGAGTGAACTTGGCGACGGAGAAAGTGAAGACCAGATACAACACGAGAGCTGCTGGACATAGATCCAACGAAGGAGACAAGGTGTGGTTGTGGAACCCGATTCGACGAAAAGGAGTCAGGCCTGATTTACAGTCACCTTGGCATGGTTCGCACACAATCCTAAACAGGCTAAATGACGTCATGGTTCGGATCCGTGAGTCTTCGAACTCTTACGACAGGTTAGCTCATTACTATGGCCATAGTACATAATGTAAATAATTGTAAATAGTATAAGACCATGGTCCATTTTGTTTTTAAATGTGTATTTGATTTGTTTTATGTATTGCATTTATTGTTCATGTTGTTTATTATTGTAATGTAATGCTTATTAATGCATTTATGCCACAGTTGTAAGTTTAGCTTCCTGCCCAGGGATTGTACTGCCCGGGACGTGCAGTCCTTGGGAAGGGGGCAGTGTTACGAATTTGGTATTTAAAAAGCTAATGTTAGTTCAATTACAAATTAAATGATTTTATTTCTCGCGCAGTGCAGCGCGTGACGAATATTAAAAGAAAGCTAAGCCGTAAAATTGAAATTACAAGAGCGCGTGCATTAAATAAATAAATATCTCTTTTTGATTTCGAGAAAGTACTGGAAAATTCTAGCGCGTGATTTTAAAATCTTATAAAAGGAGGAAAACATCTCAATTTGTAGTAGTTGCTTAGTTTGTTGTTGTTTAGAAAACTGCTCTTGTTGATTGTAGCGAATTCGCGGATTAGCGTTCTTTAGCTGTTTTTAATTGCGTTCTATTGGACATTTGAGTAGTTAAAAGATAACTACTGTGAGATATTGTAATACTGCATGATAATTTGAGAAAATTTAAGCATTTTTTTGTTGTGATAATAATAAATTTTTTTTTGTTCATTTTTCATCGGACTTGTGCATTCATTTCATAACGAACCCGTACGCACGCAACAGTATAATTAAAAGAATTATTCCCTTTACATTTTATAATAACTCAGTTACAATTTTTAAATAATACTTAAAAAAAAAAAATAAATAAAATAAAATAAAAAAAAAAAAAAAAAACTTATTCCCTTTTAGAAATGTTCACAGAAAGTCAAATAATTATTAGGAATTAGCGAAATACTTATTTAAAGTATTTCACTAATTCCTAATAATTCTCTAATTTAAAATGAACCGAATACAGCATTAATTATAAATTGACTTACATTTTTCGATTTAAAAGAAGCCAAAAAATCATGTCATATTTAAGAAAGTATTTTAGGAAGAAGCTCTATAAATAGAAAAGAAATAATGCATAATTTTAATATTAATAATAGAATAAACTTTGATCTTAATTTTTGTACCTTAACCGAATAAAATCGAATTACCTTAATTTTTTTTTCTAATGTAATTAACGAAAACTTGTGAAAATATTTCATTCAAATTAAACCGTTCTGAGAAAACTGTCCTGTGAAAAGTGTAGCATTTAATTCCGTTCAGAATGAAATGTTGTTTAAAAATATGTTGTTTTCACATACTTAGGACTCTGAAGTGTTGTAGAAAAAGAAAATATATACATTTATATGTATATTTGCGACGTAATTACAAAATATTTACACCCGAACGCGTCAAATCCCATAGAACTCAATGGTAAATGACCCAATGTTTTGGTCACCACGTAGGGATCGCCGGTGCTTCAGAGCAGGGTACGGAGAAACTTGTTTAGGGCGACTCCATCTTACTTCCTAGCTCCATGCAGTGGCGTAGCGAGGGGGGGGGCAAGGGGGTGCATGATGCCCTGGGCGCCGCTCGTAGAGGAGCGCCAAATGGTCTCCAAACAAGATTTTCCGGAAAATTTCAGTTTTTATCTTGATTGATTTCTGGAAAATATATTTAAAATTAATAACTATTGTAATATAATTAATTATTTATTTTCTTGATTTGTCTGATAAAATGTGTAATAAATGTTTGTAGTACATCAACCAAAACGTTCTTTCTGACCATTTTATTTCTCCAAAGTAGAGATATACTTTTATTTTTTTAAACGAAATACACGTATATCTCCCGCTTTTTATTTTAAAACGATAACACGACCCCGTCCCGAGCGAGTACATCGCAAAGACGGTGTAGAAGTTCTAAATTAGGCATTTTCTAATACTAACAATAGGCAAAATTCACAAAAATTAGACAACGGTTGGCAGGATGCACCCGTTTCAAAACGCGGTAGGAAACGTAGCAGTTCGAACGAGGAAACGTACCCCCCGCTAAAATCTGCAAATCAATTCAATTCCTTAGAGGTAAATTTAGATGACAACAGAATGGAAGAGGACAATATCCTGGAAGAAGATAAGGTTACCCCTAACCCAAATCCCTTCATTCAACCCAGACAGTATGCTGAGAAAATATCCCCCCCCTAGTTATCACTAAGACCATTAACTGGAAGGATTTTAGGAAAGAATTAAAAGATAACTTAAAAATTGAAAAATTTGAATGCAAAAAAGAAGGCGAAAATATGGTTCTTAAACTAAGCTCCGCCGATGATTATAAAAAGGTGCAGGATAAATTAGAAAAGGAGGAAATTCCGTGTCACACCTTTTTGTTAAACTCAGATAAATGTAACAGATTGGTCATAAAAGGACTCTCTACGGATTACCAAGCTGACGAAATTAAAGAAGAGTTAGAAGCTCAAAAAATACCGATAATTAAAGTCAAACCCATCACTAGAATGAGAGACAGTATTGCTACACAGCTGCCGGTTTTTTATGTTGAAACCCCCCGTAATGACGAGGGTAAGAAAATATGGCAAGTTAAATACTTATGTGATATGAAGGTTACTATAAAATCTTACAAAGGTAGGCCCGGACCAACGCAATGTTTTAATTGGCAAAGGTACGGGCATACCCAGAAGGCATGTCACAACGAACCGCGATGTGTACGCTGTACTGAATTGCATAAATCTTTCGAATGCCCATATAAAAATAAAAAAGAACATGCAGCCCAGTGTGTCCTTTGTAACGGTTCGCACGCAGCGTGTAGTCTTGATTGCCCCAAGAGGCCTGGAAATATAGAACATTCTCCCAAACACTTTGAAAATAAGAAAATCATACCCATCATCATCATCATCATCAATATTGCCGGCATATTGCTGTTTTTACGCAATGTTTCCGGCTCATAGCAAATAAGCTCGAAGGGCGCATGACGGTAGTTGGCAATGACGATTGAAAGGAGGCATCAGTAATGCGAAGAGGGGGTGACAGCATGACGCCACAAGTTTAGAGAAACACGCAAACTAAGCCCAGGACCAGGAGAGGCGAAGACAGGGTGAAAATCAGACTTGTTCTGTTGTTCATGATAGGTACATGTCATAATGAAGTTACACAAATAAGAAAATACAATACAATTTATTAGAATAATAAAATACATGCAAATAAAAATGAAAATGAGTATATAAATAAAATACGACAAAATAAGTCTATATACATATTTACATTGACGTTGCACTCGTGATAAAGTTACGTAGGGAAGTTTGAGTCTCGAGTGGTAAAGGCCGCGAGTGGTCGAATACGTGCGTCCTCCGGAAAGATCTGATAGTCGAACACTTTGAAGTGTTTCATATGTGAACATTTTTTTGCCTTTTCAAAGAATTTTCTATTAGCTTTATGAAGGAACTCTTCAACTCTGTCGATAAGTAGGTCTCTGTGTAAGGTCTCATTCGAAACATAAAAGTGCGCATTAGTAATAATTCTGAGAAGTTTGTTTTGCGTAACTTGAAGTTTTTTCATGTCACTTTGAGTGTAGGTCGCCCAGGCAGGGGAAGCGTAGCAGAAAATTGGCCTGATAATTGCTGTATAGATGTGTCTTTTCCTTTTAAGATCAAGTCTGGAGTTTTTACCAATTAGCGGGAGGAGGTTTTTGATAGTATAGGAGGTCTTCCATTTAATATTGTGAATGTGGTCTTTCCAGGTAAATCTGTGATTTAAGACTACTCCAAGATATGTAGCCTTCTTAACAAGTGGTACATCTTCATTAAAGATATTAATTTTTCTGTCTATAGGGATTCTGGAATGTTTTTTGCCGATGATAATCAACTGGGATTTTTGTCCGTTAATCGCAATTCTCCATTTAGCGCACAATTCCTCTATGGCTGGAATTTTTTCTTGAAGTTTTATAAGTGCATGCTCTTGACTATGTGACTTCACGGCAAGGGCGGTGACATCAGCATAACATCCGAGGTAAGTATTGAGGTCGGCACTATTGGGTAAATCATAAACGTAAAAAAGATACAAAATAGAACCGAGAATAGAGCCTTGAGCTACACCGGCTTTCAGATATTTGGTCTCAGAGTGTTCATTTCCAAAATTTACAAAGAATTTGCGGTTCCGTATGAAAGAGTTGATAAGTAAGATGAGGTCTCTACTGAAATCAAGTGTGATGAGCTTGAAAATGAGCCCCTCATGCCGACGCTGTCGAATGCTTTCGCCACGTCTAGCATGAGTAAGGCGACACTTTGATGCCTGAATAAAGCAGATCCAATGAATTCGCAGAGACGAACAAGTTGTTTTGTCGTTGAGAGATTTCTACGGAAACCAAATTGTTCCATTGGGAGCTTATACATATGCGGCTCAATTCTTTTATAGATGACCCGTTCGAAAATCTTACCTAGCCCTGGGAGTAGACTAATCGGACGGTATCCCTCCGGTTTGGTAGCATCTTTTCCCGGCTTTGGTAGAAGAATGACTTTCGCCTTTTTCCATTTTTCCGGAAAGTAGTTATTTTCCAGGCAGGCATTGAGAATGCTAACATATCTTGTGACCGTGTTAAGTGGCATATTTTTAATTGCAACATTCGTTATTTCATCATAACCAGGTGCTTTCCGGTTTTTCAGATTTCTGATAATGTTCTTAACCTCAGTCGGGGATGTATATTCAGTGCGATTTTTGGCCCCGGGTCCTTCAAGTCAGTCTTTGATAAAGTGCCTAGTATTAAATGAGAAAAGAGGGTCACAAGGGTCTTGATTCGGTACGAATTGTTGTTCTAAGTGCTCTGCCAAAAGGGCGGCCTTTTCCTTGTATGTAAGCGCGATTCTGTTGTTACAATAAATTGGCTTATTGGCGGGGGGCTTGCGCCTAAGGTTTCTTGCGAAAGACCAGAAATCATTTCCAGATTCATTAAAACTCTCAATTTTATTATTCCAGACCTCATCCCGATGTTTCCGAATCTTGCATCTGATTTTATTATTAAGTCTGTTAAGTTCTTTCTTGACCCATGGGTTCCAAGAGATATGCCACCTCTTTCTCAATCGGTTTCTCTGTTTAATCGTATCTCTAATTTCTCTGGGTAATCGGAAATTGTCTCTATCAATTGGGATTTTCTTGGTAGCAGTATTGTATGCACTGAGGATACTATTGTTAAGAATTTCAATCGCATTATCAATGTCGTCTTTATTCTTAAGTGAGCTAATAATTGGAGGGTTCTCTAACAATTGTGTGTAATATTGCTGCCAGTCTGTGATATTTTTAAACTTGTTTCCTTCGCATTTGTTAGTGCCCAAAATAGCAATAACCGGCACGTGGTCGGAGGTTAGTTCAACTTTAACGTCCAAATACACTGGAATGTCGGTATTTGTGAGCACAATGTCTAGAATGTCTCCTCTTCTAGGGTTATCTGGGAGGTATGTATAGACTGCAGGTGCGTAGAAATAAATAGGATAGTTATTGATAAGCTCGATTAGGACTTCGCCATTATTGTTGGTTCTTCGACAGCCCCATTCAGTATGTTTTGAGTTCAGATCTCCAGCCAGGATGATATGTTTATTATTTGGGAGAAGCTCAGCTAATTTGTCAATATCAAGTACATTGTTCGGTGGATTATACATTGCGATAAAATAGACAACTCCATAATATGGGAGTAGAACTGAGGCAGTAACTGCTTCATATCCATTATCACGATCTTCGCTGATGAGGCAAGATTGTAGAGTGTTTTTCACAAAAATCGCGACCCCACCACCTCTATGACTGAATCTGTCACATCTATAACATCTATAGTTTGCGATATTCATATTGTAACAGGGAGTCGCAAACGTTTCTGTGATGAGTGCAACGTCAATATCATACACAAGTAAAAAGTTATGAAGTTCCGTAATTCTATTCTAGACGCTATGTGCGTTCCAGGTCATGAACTGAATAGGGGCCCGACTATTTCTGTATTGACCCATGATCTAAAGTCTGTGTTATGGCAGTTTCTGGACTGGTTTGAATAGTCTGTTTT
Organism: Stegodyphus dumicola; assembly: GCF_044657685.1. Classification (NCBI taxonomy): domain Eukaryota; kingdom Metazoa; phylum Arthropoda; class Arachnida; order Araneae; family Eresidae; genus Stegodyphus; species Stegodyphus dumicola. The sequence goes on from NC_140776.1 coordinate 48,596,473, forward strand.
GTTTGTTGTGTTAATTGCAAGAAGACAGCGCCTTTAATGACTTTTACTAGCTCTGCTAGATTAGCAAAAACTGTTTTTGCTTCATTGATTGTTTCCGAATATAGTCCTGATGATATGGCTTCTGCATAACTTTTACCTTCTATGATACGGTTTGAGAATGTTTTGTTTTTAATAGAATTACTTGTGCTACTATTGTTCTTGGGATACTTTTCACAACCCTTAAAGCTGGGTGTGTGAGGTCCCCCGCAGTTCGCACAGACTAGGGGCTTATCAGGATTTTTTCTGTCAGGGCATTCTTTAATTGAATGGCCTCCGCCACATCAGACACATTTCGGAGCATAATTGCATCCGGCTTGGGTGTGGTTGAAGCCCTGACAGCGAAAACACTGTATGGGCCCCTGTCTGCCTTTATACTCCACTACTTTAATTTTAATGTCGCAGAGTTTGTATTCATTATAGATTCGTTTCGAATCGTCAGTTTTTGGCAGTGTAACAAGAAATAACGGGAGTGGAATGACTTCCCCCCTCGTCGTCGTGACATTTGTTTAATTTCAATAATTTTGTAATTCAATTCCTCTAGTTCAGTTTTAATTTCCTCTATGTCTGAAGTAGTAGTGAGTCCATTTATGACCACTTTTAAGTTTTTATCTTGAGGCAGTATGTAGGAGTGGTGCTCAACTTTGAGCTCTTTGAGTACTTTAACCATGCCTCTATAACTTTCAGCATCTCCTGCAATGACTTTTATGCCATCATTCCTCAAGTTTTGTCCAATAAATGAGAATTTTTTGGTATGAAATACTTTCTTGATATTTCCCCAAGTCATGACATTTTCTTTAAGAATTAGTGGTGGAAGTTTTTTGTTTGCGTGTTAGTCTCTGTATTTTGCGTATTGCTTTCAGTGCGTTCATTATTTGTATCGTCAGATTATTGTGTTTCTGTTTCGCTTACGTTGGTATCCATGTTATTGTCTGTTTCGTTATGCTGATTATGTTCTGCATGTGTTTGCACACTATTAATCGACATATGATCATTCGTGCTATTACTAGCTTGATTAGCCGTAACGATCGGTGAGATTATTTGTGTGTGCGTACTGAGTTTCACTTTTTAAGCAATTGGTTTGTGAATTTTTGTTCTAACGGTCTGGTCGCCTCTGCGGCGTTTAATTGGTTCTTCATCCGAACTTGTATCTTGATCAAGTGCTTTTTCTTCGGTACTATTAATTGGATCATCATGCAGGTTTATTGGACTTCTGGCCCTGCTGTTTTCATCAAAGTTTTTACCAGTGTTAGATGTAGGTGTTTTATCAATGACGCTATTATTTTGTTCTTTCAAAGCATTTACAATCTCGAGGGAGCTAAGCAGAAAATTGTAAAATGTTTTTTCAATGTCTGATAATTTCCCATCATTTTTGTCTCTGATTTTATCTAACTCCTTAATCTGATTTGTGTAAATTTCCACGAGCCTCTCCATGGTCCGCTACGCAGAAATAAAAGCAAAAAATCCAAAATTCAGGGCCCATAAAAATGGAGTCTTGCACCCCGGAATGGAGCCTTGGCTCGATAGCCTTCTCCACAGACGGATGTGCAGATGAAAAACACACGAGGCTTCTGACAATCACCTGAAGTGAGAGCTTGGGGGTAACTACGTGTGTTATCCGATCCTAAAATCCAAAATCAAACGCGCAAAATATTTTAATTTTATCCGATTAAATATTCAAACGCGCAATTAATCTTGATGATAAGCAATATGGCAGTATTAGTCGCAATACCAGCAATCAGGCAATTTGGCAAGACACGTGGTGGTGAAAATCAAAATTTTGCGAAATAATCCTAAAATATTATAAAAAAGTAAAATCGTGAAAGCATATAAGCATTTCACAATAAATACCAACCACAAAATAGCATTGAAAAATGCTGATGCAATCAGATTCGTATGAGCACGTGGTCTCACAGTGAAACCACACGAGACGGACGTACTTGCTAACCGGATCTGAGAGGCAGGTACAATCTCCGACGGTGAATCTTCATCCACCAAGTCCCCGCTCCGAATGAAAATCATACCCAGCGCCATGACTGAAAAAGCGAAAAATTATACTCGCTCTACTGAGAGCCAATCAGAAAAAGGCTCCGACTCCAAAACGTACGCGGCTGCCGCCGCACCGATGATAACTAGAAATAAACCCAAACCAGGAGGAAAAACCTCTCAAAATAATGACGAAAACGATATTGAAGGTTTTAATAGATTTATTAAAAATTTATACCCTCTGTACCTGCAATTTAAAGAAGCAGATGACCAGATGAATAAGTTAAGCGTGGCTCTTGAAGCCATTAAGATGTTTGATATGAAAAATCATGTATAATCACATCCAAAACAACTTAGCATGTAACAGTAGGCATATTAACTATGCAAAATTTATGTTCTTTAACTGTAATGGCATAAAAAGTCAAGTAACTGAAATTGAAGACTACATTAACAGGCATAGCTTAGATATCGTTCTTTTTAATGAGACGCATCTCAGGACGACTGACTCCCTAAAGATCGCAAACTTCGATGTGTTTAGAAGCGACCGAATACATAACCGTGGTGGAGGCACCGCCATAGCTGCCAAAAGGTACCTAAAATGCTGCAAATTCGCATTACCCATTTTTAACAGCATAGAAGCATGTGCGTGTATTCTGAATAGCAAAGGAGTAGAATATCTCATAGTTTCAATTTATAAGCCACCCGGAAACTCGCTCAATACGCAGGATTTAGATTATATTGCAAGGTTGGGCTATCCTACTATCATCGCAGTTCATATGAATTGTAAAAATACAAATTGGAACTGCAGGACAAACAACCAAGATGGAATTCTGTTATAACTACATAATAAACAATAATGTACAAATTTTTGCTCCTACGGAGCACACGTATTGCCCTATGACTCGCAGCAACTCTGATATCTTAGATATTATGCTTACTTTTAATGTTTCGCAACAGCCTTATCTCAGTGTGGACAATGATCTATCCTCCGATCATTTACCTATTCGTTTTACCCTCTACGGGCTACGACATGGATTACCACCCATGAAGACTCGGACCAATTGGATTCAGTACCAGAATGAAATTAATAATAACATCACTCCTAACGCAAATCTTAACTCGAAAGAAGAGATAGACACTGCTATACAAAACTTAAATATTAAAATCCAGAGTTCCTTAAAAAACGCGCAGTTTGTTAAAGATGAAGACATAACCCTCCCCTACAACATCAGATTGAAAATTAAAGAGAAAAACAGACTTCGGAAGGTTATTCAGAGAACTCAAAATATGTAGGATAGAAGAAATTTTAATAAATGCAATAAAAAACTTAGGCTCATGATGATTAAGTATCGGAGTATGGGAAAATTTTGTAGACAGCCTATCCCACACAGATTCTACTGTTTGGAGAATTAGTAAAGCGCTCAGAAAGGAGGAGAACAACATTAGCCCAAATTAACATAACAACCAGGCTTTTCATAAAGCTGAGGATATAGCAAACATCTTCGCTAGCGATTACAGTTCACGTTAAAACAGTACCCCAACCCAAATAATGTTAACATCGAAAACCATGTAAAAGATTACAATGGTACTAATAGTCGCAGCGTAGGAAATTTCATCACCCCCCGACAAATAAAAGATTGTCTTGATACTTTGAACCCAAAGAAAGCTTCCGGTTATGACGGGATTGGTAACAAAGCCGTCAAGAACCTGAACAGGAAAGGGATAATCCTCATTACAAAAATTTTTAACGCCTGCTTAAATTTGAACTATTTCCCTCGTATCTGGAAACACGCTACCATTATTGTCATAAGAAAACCAGGAAAAGACGGGTCAACTACGAGCGGTTATAGACCAATCAGCTTGTTCCCTACTCTTGCTAAATTATTTGAACGTATTATTGTAAATCGTGTTAATAACTTCATTGAAAGTCACAACTTGCTAAAGAATTACCAGTTTGGCTTCAGACCAGGTCATTCTACAGTACACCAAATCACAAGAATTACAGAAATTATCGGACAACATCTAAATAAGAAAGAGACTGTTGCTGCCCTATTTTTGGACATCGAGAAGGCTTTTGACAAGGTTTGGCATGCTGGCCTCCTTGTCAAAATGATAAATTATCAATTTCCTCCGGACCTTATTAAGACAATATTCAGCTACCTAGACAGTAGAACTTTTCAGGTTAAAATTAAAGATACTTTATCCAGCAAGAAAATTATTCAGGCCGGTTTTCCGCAAGGAAGTTTACTTTCGCCAATATTATTTTGTCTATACATCAACGATATGCCAAATATCCCAGATACTACCTTTGCTTGCTATGCGGATGACACCGCAATCATGTGCAGGTCTATTAGCCCCATCAAAGCAAGAGATAAGCTTCAAAAAGCCGTTAATATCCTCACCAAGTGGTTTTACGCTTGGAAGATCAAAACCAATGCAACTAAGTCTCAAGTCGTATTTTTTAGACACAACCTCAAAGAAGTAAACAACATAACACTAGATGGTGCCACAGTACCTACAGTTAAAAATATTAAATACTTGGGTGTAATTCTTGACGATAAGCTTACATTCAGGCCGCATATTATGTATACTCGTGGAAAAGCTCACAAAGCTTTTAAGTCTATTTATGCCATAATAGGGAGACATTCAAAATTACAACTAAGTAGTAAGAGAACTCTCTATCTTCAAGCAATAAGACCGATTTTATTGTACGCAGCACCAGCATGGGCCGCTACAGCCAGATCAAATCGTCAGATTTTGCAAAGATTGCAAAATAAATTTCTTAGAACTATCACAAACTCACCGTGGTTTGTAAGAAACACTGCAATACATCGTGGAATGAAAATCAAACCATTAGATAGCGAGATCTTAATTGCCTCACATAATTTCTGCACCAAATGTGATAATAACGAAAATGAAGCTGTACGTAGCATAGGAGATTATGACTATACAGTCATTCAACGCTGCAAAAGACCAAGAACGATACACCATAACGAGTTATGGTGATCGATGTACATAGTGAATTTAATGTTTTTTCTACTTTTCATTGTTTATTCGTATTTATATTAATTATTGCTTAATTATTACAAAGCGATATGGACTTTGCGCCCCTGGAGGCAGGAATATGATTGTATTATGTGTATAACATTTCAACGTTTGGTCAGTGCAACTATGCTCCGCCCACTACTGTTATATGCCTCAACTATTATGCCTACTCCATTCTGTTGCTCCAAGGCACGGAGGAAGGAGGACACTCAGCCGTAGTACCTACGAGGAGAAAGTTATGCCAAAGTTTTTATGCTACAACAGATGTGTTAAATTTCTTTTACGATGTGAAAGTTATGCTTCAGATGTTAAAGCGCTATTTTGCCTAAGTTATGCCACTGTTACATACTGCCACATTGGATGTCATTCAACACTTCAAGTGTACAGGTTTGTTCCAATATTTGGAATTTTTTTTTCCACTTTTAGGATTTCTACTAAGGACAGTTATAGATAGGTAAAGACTTCAGGATCGTATACCTATTGTATAAGCGAAGACCTAAGACCTCAAACATATCCAGTTTCCAAAATCCGATCCCATAATCTGGAAATGACATTTTGGGAAAATCCTAACTCTTCGCTACAATGGATTGTGTTTGACTCTCCTGTAAACGACTGATGGCCTTCCTGGCTACCGATTCAACTAAGTCATCTTGCTGAGACATCGTATATTCACTGGTACGAAAATTCAACGCATGCCAACTGTTCTTAATTTTCCTATTACGAGAGGAATACTGCAGACCACACCTTACTCCTTAGCTAAAACGCATAGTTTTCGACGTCGCAGACTAAATTTGCATATTCCCAACTTTGTAAACGTTATAGTTTTCCTTTATAATCTCTTCTATTTCCTTTTGTTCAAAAAGGTTATCGATTATATGGTTATTTCATACCGAACCCACAATATCCCCTAATTGTTTTGAGCAGTGAATGTGACTGCATGACGTTACTCCGCAGAAGAAAAGAAACGGAACCTAAAACTACAGATCTATAGAGAAAATGTTTTTCCAAACCTAAAAGTCGCACTTCAAATACTACTTACTATTTCATTATCAAATTAACGTTCGTTCAGCAAATTAAAATAAATTTTCACATATTTACAATCAACGATGGGCCAAGATCCCCTAAGTAATCTAGCATTTTTAAGTGTGGAAAGAGAAAAATTTTAAAGGATCGACTTTGATGAAGTAAATGATAAATTTGCTTCATCCAAGGTAAGAAAAATGTATACATAGTAATTAATTGTATTCATGTATTATATTATTATTAATAACTATAAGTGTCCCACCAAGTCGATGTGCACGTGATTGAAGCGAGATGAGGGCAAATTAATTTTTAAGTTGGCTGGTGGTGTGTCTGACAATTTTAGATCTTTGGCACTCCAAGCACAAACGTGTCCGGTTGGCTATATCCTTTTGCATGCTAGGCCATACGAAACGTTGCTGTATCAGTTTCCTCGAAGCCTTGATGCCAGGATGTGACAGACGATGTAAATGAACAAAAATGGCATGGCCTAACCCGGAGGGAACATAAAATCGAAATCTTGAATCTTAACATCACAATAAAGTGATTTTCCAGGTGACAGCTGCATAGGCTGTAACTTGATATTGGTGGAAGATTTGCTTTTTAAGAGGGTTTGTAGTTCTGAATCCCGGTGTTGTTCATCCGCAAGGGCAGCAAATTTTATTGGCGAAGGAACGACAAGTTGTTCAATACGAGACAAGGCGTCTGCAACAATATTCTGCGAACCCTCAATATAATGGATATCTGTTGAAAATTGCGCTATGAAGTCTAGGTGTCTCATTTGACGAGGAGAAGCTTTATCCGAACGCTGTTGAAAAGCGTAGGTTAAGGGTTTGTGATCTGTGAAGATTATGAAAACACGTTCCTCTAGCATATGTCGAAAATATTTGACAGCTTCATAAATTCCTAATAATTTGCGATCGTGAATGCTGTATCTGGTTTGTTCTGGTGAGAGTTCTTTAGAAAAATACGAAAGTGGTCTCCATAATTCTTGATCTTTCTGTTGTAAAACTGCTCCTATACTTGTTGTTGATGCGTCAACGTGTAAAGCCATTAGGTTATGTTTTGGAAGCAGAAGATATGAAAAATATGCAACACCTTCGCCGGGAATCGAACCGCAGACTTCTGCAGTACCGGCCCGGCGCGCAGAACCACTACACTACGAAGACAGGTTAGGAAAGCGGAAGAAATACCTTTTTAAAGGGTAATTGGGTTTTTTTAGGGGACCCAATCGCCAAATCCTTTTTAAAGGGCAACTGGGATTTTTTAGGGGACCCAATCACCAAATCCTGGGTGTGGAGAATTCTCACCCAACACTCCTTCTAGTTCGGGCGCCACTTTAGAGACATTAGGATATTTGGAAGCAAGAGAGATTGAAAAATTAGCAACCGCCTTCGCCGGAAGCATATTTCACAAGTGCACATCTGCGTAGCCACCGAGGGAGTGGCTTTTAGGATGGACGAATGGGCATCCTGTAATATTTCTATCATGTTACATGATCTTTCGTGTGCTTTAAGATTTAAACAAGATGGTTGAAAATATTCTGCCACGCAATTTTCTGTAATAAAATAATTAAAGCATCGTCGATTTCTTTTGAAAATTTTCATTGCGAAGTTAGATCAAATACCTATAGGCAATTGCGAAGATTTCACTACCTGCCTGAAAGAATTTTAAATAAACAAAACACACGTCAATGCCAATGATTTTGAAATTTCGGAGTGCCTATGGTTCAAAACCATTTACCACCACATCAGAAATACTAAAAGTGAGCAGAAATAGGAAAAATTTTGCATAAGTAATGGACTTGATGCTCAATAGAGGGGGCCACAGGCTCGAGAAAGTTTAGGGATAGGAATACGAAAATAAAAACTTAAACATCATAATCTTTTTTATAAGTTTTTAGGTTTTAATGCTTTTTTTGTACTTTTATATTTTATACTTTTTTTTTTTTTTTTAAATTTTCTAACACAATACAAACACTAAAGCAAAAAGCGGATAGGAAAGAGTTTACGATTAATAGGCTCATTGGCATGTGGCTTGTGTAGGATAGTGCAAATAATAAAAAGGGAACGCGTTGAAAATATTCATAGGCAGATTTAAAATCTGCGGGAGATGTGATTCTGAGCGAACAGATTGATAACTTTGGCAAAGCACACGTTGGACTCTCAGCAAAACTATCAGTCTGAAATATTACTTAATAAGTGGTAAATAAAATGACGAAAGAAATATGTCATAAACATCTGAACCCAAATGCTATCTTTACATAAAACTAAGCATATGAGAAAAATATTTACACCAATAATATATGTAAATAGAAGTCAGCACTTTTATTGCAGTCTATATGAAAAAGCTGTTCTATAATAATAGCCAATGCAGAATCTTATTCAAAGTGAACTTTCCTAATTTTTCATTTGTATATATTTAGTGTGTTAAATTTCACGTTTAATAACTGCTCACTCTTATGTTTTGTCTGCACAAGAAATACTCATCATACAGAATAAATTTATTTTATTAACAACGACTATATTCAATTTATTCACATATAACTTTTAATGTTAACAATGGATATACTCAGGTCATATGCAATATGTATTCTGAATCTTACACTTTAAAAATCAAAAGAATGCAAGCATTCAAATAAGAAAACACTAGATTCATTGTAATACTTCCCGCCTTTCTCAGCTCAATTAAAATAAAACTTTACACTTGAATTCTTTTAATCCACAGGTGTTAGTAAATGCATAATATTCGAGGCTAATTGCACCTTGAGTCATTTCCTCAAAAGCGATAATATGCAGTGAACATCAATCCAAATGTTAATGCGTGATAAAAATCGTGAAAGTGAAATGTCAGCGATTAATTAAACTCATAAAACGAAAGCACTACGGGATTTTGTACTATTACGTCATACATTTATAACTGCGAAACAAATACAAATTAAAACGTAAACAACATACGCTCACATGCACGAAGATTTAGCGTCACAAGAGCAATAGAAGCTCATTGGTCCATTTTCGAAACTCCTCCTTCAGTGGCTACGCTGATGTGCACTTGTGAAATATGCTCGCCGGAAATCGAACCGCGGATCTCTGGAGTACCGGCACAGCGTGCAGAACCACTACACCACGAAGGCACGCTAGGAAAGCGGGAGAAATACCTTATAAACGTAGAGTGATAATGGTTTAGATGCGGAAGGATACTGCAAATTTGTTGCCGAAATAAATCATTTTTGCACTTTTGGAACGCTTCGCGAGATTCTGTGGACCAGGTTATAACGCGTTTATCGTTTTTCTTGCTTCCAACCGAAAACGAATTTAGAGGTGCTTGTATGGTTACTGCATGAGGTAAGAAACGTCGATAAAAATTGAGCATAGCAAGAAATCTTCTTAACTTCTTCACTGTAGATGGTTCGGGCATATCGCGGATAGCGGTGACTCTGGAAGGGGTTGAACGCCATCAGCGGAAATTTCATAACCAAGAAAGGATACTCTTCGTTGGCCAAAAACTCATTTGGAAGGATTAAGACTGGTACCGTACCTTTGAAAACGTTCAAAAACTGTTCTCAAATGTGATAGGTGTTCTTGCTCTGAAGAGGAGGCGATTAAGACGTCATCAAAATAAGGTCATGGACCTTATAAGATATAGACTAACCCAGTGGGCGGGGCGCGCGTCAACGACATGTCGGCAAGAAAGAGTAGGGACGATCTGGTTTACTTTAACATTGAACCCTATAGCGTTTGTATCACATAACTCTTTTTAATTATTAAATGTGATACGTTGTAAAGTGATGAGATTATGAAAGCCACAGTTTTTTCGAAATAGGATTTAATATGTCTCATTAAAGCACTTTTTACTGCATTTCGCGCATTTTTTTCAGGCGCAATTCTTGTAAAAGCATCTTTATTTTCCGAAAGCACACAATTTATGAACTTAATTTCGCGTAAAAATAAAGTAAAATTAAATAAGATTGATAGTAAGTGGTGCTTTGAAATAAATAAGGTAAAATTAAACAAGATCTGATAATTTTTTTAAAAAAAATTTAATGAACATTTTCAGACAGTAATTTTTCAAACTATAATAACATTACAAAACGATCATATTTATTTGATTATATGATCATTAAATTATTAACATTAATGTGGATTAGTTATTTGATAATTCAAAAATTTCGGAGCATAAAATTTTCTGAGTGTAATGAAGGGAAAGAAAAAAGATAAAATAAAATCCAGAAACACTCAGATTTTATATTACGCCCAAAAGGAAAATTTTTTTAAAGTTTTGTGTATATGTGTTTGCTTAATATACAGTGGTGGCCAAAATTGTGGACACTTTTGGAAATTTGTATGTTTTTGAACTTTGTATGCTTATAGAAAATGTTACGTTTCGCAAAACGCAAACTTGTATATATCATTTTAAAGAGAATTTTTTATTGAATTCAATAGAAAACACAAAATTCAATTATTTGCAATACAAAAAAGTTATATGTACTTTAATATAAATAAAAAACACAGTTATGAAGTAGTTTGTAATGTCTAGCTTTCCTGGCCAATCACTGTTCTTGTTCTGAGAACCAATCAAATGTCAGTAATGCCAGTAGAAGCTGACATCATGTTTACACTTGAAACAATTCATTATTTTGCTTTGTTCTGTAGAAGGAGGACCTGTTTCTTATACACTGCAATTACAAGTAGGAATTTTTGTAAACATTTTTAATATTTAGTCAAGAAGCAATGACATCAAATAAAAGAGTAGATTGGACACCTAGAAAGAGATGTAATATTATTGTGTTACGAGAAAGTGGGCTTTCCTATGCTGAAATTGCAAGACAGGTGGGTAGTTCAGTGACTACATCTGGAGTCCGAAAGTTTTGTTTACGATATCAGGAGACAAATTCAATAAAAAACAAAGAAGGAAAAGGCCGAAAAAGGTGCACCACATCTATTGATGACAGAAGAATAAAAATACTATGTCTCCAAGATAGAAAAATGTCATCAGCGGCTATCAGAAGTGATCTAAATGATGCTGGTGTTTCTGTCAATTCAAGAACAATCAGGAGAAGATTAACAGATGTTGGACTGAGAGGTAGAATTCCACGAAAAAAGACTTATCTTAATTTTCAGGAACGAAAAAAAAAAAAAAGACTACAGTGGGCAAAGGAACACATTAATTGGACAGATAATCAGTGGTTATAAGTTATATGGAGTGATCAAACTAAGATATCGTTATTCGGTAGTGATGGGCGAAAATATGTAAGACGTAGAATAGGAGAAGAGCTACATCCTGACTGCATTCAAGCAACCCAGTTAGTGTTATGATTTGGTCATGCATGTCAGCAGATGGTATTGGTCGCCTTCATGTCATCGATGGGACACTGAATGCCAGAAAATACATTGACACTATTCTAGAACCAAAACTTCTACCTTCCATCAGAGATATCTTTCCCAACAATGCTTCGTTTATTTTTCAGCAGGATTCTGCTCCTTGCGACACGGCCAAAATATCGAAAGAGTGGTTTCGTACAAAGAGCATTAAATTGTTGTTATGGCCAGGAAACAGTCCTGACCTCAATCCTATCGAAAATTTGTGGCACCGTTTGAAACCTTTTGTCCGAATGAGGCGCCCATCAAATAAAAGTTAACTAATTGAGGCTATAATTGTTTCCTGGCATCATGTAATAATGAAAGAAGAGCTTAAAACTCTTGTCAGCTCAATGAAACGTCGATGTGAAGCAGTAATCAAAAATAAAGGATACCCTACTAAGTACTGATAACTCACTGCAATCATCACTATCTAATGTATATCGATAACTATTATCGTTTAACTTTTTTTGTATTGCAAATAATTGAATTTTGTGTTTTGTATTGAATTCAGTAATAAATTCTCTTTAAAATGATATGTACGTACAAGTTTGCATTTTGTGAAACTTAACGTTTTCTATAAGCATACAAAGTTCCGAAACATAAAAATTTCCAAAAGTGTCCACAATTTTGGCCACCACTGTAGGTAACCCTATATTTATTGAATATCATGTTCTTCGCCCGTAAATCACATTCATTTGAAAATAGCATATCTTTAAAATTTACGCACTGGAGATAAAACTGTTATTTTCTGTACAGTGCTCGCTCTGAACTCTTTGAGTTTGTTAATCAAAAATTCGTTAAAGTTTTACAAAATATTAAATAGATTAAAATAAATTCGAAATTCAGCCGTTCAGATGTCCATATTCGGGGGGAGGATTACATTATTCAAAATTTGATGGCTCTAGATACTGTCGTTTTTGTCACAGTGCGAGAAACATACATGTATTCATGCAGATTCTTCATTATTTAATTTCTTTACATATAATGCAGGGCGATTTTATTTGGTAACAGCAATTTGCAACGGACATTTATAGTAAAACAGCGCAAAATGCCGCTTCGAAACTAACAGCCTTTCTAGGCTACAGCCCCTTTGGGCTCATAAATTAAATTAACAGTAAATAAAAAAAATCTTATGCAGAACTAAAAATAAATTTAAAAAATAATCACTATAAGATCCAAGCAAAATTAATTATTACAGTTAAATACAATTTTAATATTAGAATTAAATGTATAAAAATGTTTAAGTGTTTATGAATTAAATGTCAAAAGTGTTTATTACTATGAAGTACTATGATATATAATTGAAATAAAATTCCTTTATAGAAATTGTGCTATAATACTCATCTATAATTTTAAAAAAGCAGCACAATTTAGAATTTTAAACAAAACTTTCAAAAATTCGTTTTTGAATATTTTAGTATTTTTACTTATTTACACCAATAAAAAGCATAAAAATTGCAAGAGAAAATTGCTTGTTTGAAATTTTCGATTAGTTCAGATTTAAAATATTATGTTTTAAAAGATATAGTTACAAATTTCCTTACAGCATAGGAAAAGCTGAAGGAATATCCCGCCCTGAAAGCATGCAATAGCTTTATAATTATTTGGAACGTTAATTATGCTTGATAAATATGCTAAATTTTTAAAAATCAATCTCAAATTCAAAAATAAAAATATGTAGAAGTTCTAATTTGTGAAATGAGGCGCTACAACCAGCTTTTTCTTGACAATTATACACGCTGCAATAGGCAACCAATGTTAAATTTCTGCAAGTCGTCCCTACTCCTCTGGATATGATCAAGGTGACAACCGGCAACGCCTCAGACGAAGGAGAAAACCCGTTTGGGCTAGTCTATTTCTTATAAGGTCCATGAATAAGGTACACAAAAAAGGCGAGGCAGATTAACACCTGATTCATGAAGCGTTGGAACGTTTGAGCAGCACTGCATAAGCCGAAAGTCATGACCGGAAACTCAAATGATCCAAAAGCGTAATAACCGCAGTTTTTGGAATATCAGCTGGGTTAACGGGCACTTGGTGACACGCCCGTTCAAGATCAAGGGTTTTGTAAAAATAGCTTTTCCCTCTGAAACTTGCATACAGTCTTGAGTGTGGGGGGACTGGGTAACGATCAGGAATTGTAGCTGCATTTAACCGACGATAATGGCCACACGGGCGCCAGTTACTATTTCGTTTCCGAACTAGATGGAGTTGAGTCGCCCATGAACTTTTTGAAGGACGGCAATATCCCTGTTCCATTATGTACTGAAATTCCTCTTTGTCGGCTTTAAGCTTGTTCGGAGGTAAGCGTCTTGGTTCAGCTGCAATTGGAGGTCCGGTAGTTTCAATATAATGTAGAACATCGTGCTTGGGTTCGGAAATACCCATAACTGGGCACGTGTTTGTAGGGAATTCTCTGAGAAGTTGATGCCATAGGGAGTTACCCGAAATCAGTTTAACGCTCAAATCTTGACTATTGCGAATTACTCTCGGATAAGTTAAATTGGTTGTGGAATCTATCAAACGGCGATTCTTAAGGTCGACAAGCAAAGAAAATTTTTGAAAAAGTCAGCGCCACTAATAGGACTTAAAACAGTAGCAAAAATGAATGGCCATTGGATGTTGCGGCGCAATCCTAAATAAACAGATATCAGACGTTTACCAAAAGTATGAATAGGAGTTCCATTTTCTACATAAAGTTGTAACTTGGTAAGGCGCTTTTGTTCGTGAAAATCTGGTGGAACAACAGAAACATCAGCCCCACTGTCTACAAGAAACCTTAAGCCCGAATTCTTTTCGATGACGCAAAGGCGTGCAAATTTCCGGCCGCTGTCTTTCATAACTTCGAGCATCGGCCCTTCTCGTTTCCCTGGTCGTTATAAAGACACGGTGGGCGGCATTTGTTTGCCTTGTTTCCAAATTTATGGTGGTTAAAAACAAATACTCGGGTTATGAATACCCGGCTTTCATAACGTTTCCTCAGTGGGCTACGACGTGTATTTCGACCACGTGATGTGGAGCGGTTCTCTGAAAAGGTTCAGCTTGGATAGCTACTAACTGAGCAACCTGTTTGGAGAAATCATCAATTTAAGCCTGTAACGCCACAATAGCAGGAGCCTGCACTGCGTGTATTTGCGCTGTAATGGCCAGCCCGTGAATTTTATCAGCGATTTCGGGAAGATTTTTAAGTGGCTGCGTACTGGCCGCTAAAATGGTTTGCATGTTAGATAGGAGTCTATTCATCCATATTGTTTTAAGAATGTTATCCGTTAGGTTACCGGCGGCTAAGTCTGATATTTTAGACAGCAATTGAAAAGGCCTCATATCACCCAACCGTAAATTGTGCAACAGCTGCTTAATTACAAATTTGTCTCGGATTCTTCATAAACATTCTTAATTCTGTCTCGGATTCTTCATAAACAGAAATTAATTTTTTTAAAAGATTTGTATTTGTCCGTCGCCGGTGAATCAAAATTATTTCACGAGCTGATTGCAGTACCTCTTATTCTAACGCGGCGATCGCTGTATCAAATTGAGTTTTGTCGGCGGTAATGTGACTCAACTGCGCATCCAATTGAATGAACCATAACGATGGGTCTCGGGGACAAAAATGTGGTCGCTTAACTGCCACTCGCGCCAATAGTGAAGCAGCATCGTTGTCAACCACTTTAGATCAATCAAATATGCACAATAATAATATGTATAGAAAAATAATCAATATGTATATAGTGACACAGTTTCTTGGTACTTGAAATCAGAGAAATTAGCGGTCAAATACTCAACATATATCCACTGAAATTATGACAGAAATATGTTGACTCACCGGAATGCGGCATAACGCTGGAAATGACAGGTGAAATGTCTTACTTGCATATCATCACACTGGGTAACTTACTGCTGCTCAGAATTTTGACATATAAACTCCATATTCGTGCAACATTGAAGGTTGCTATTCGTAATAAATACGTGTCACCAATTATGGTAGTACAATTTTTTGAAACAGATCATTAAATAATTATAACAATTGAATAGAATAAATATTATTTTGTTTTTGGTTCCTATGGATTACAAGACTGGCAGAGTTGAGTTGTAGTAGGCAAGTTGCTACATATCTATTTATCTATAATGTATATTAAACTTTTAATTGTTTAAAAACTGTACTTTTTAAAAACACTTATATAAATATGTAAAATAAATAACACCTTTTTAACTAATTCTAGATCATCGTATGTCTGATTTTTCCGCCGACACATATGCATTTCCGAATCCAAGGCTAGTGTAGTTAGGTAGTGACTATTCTTAATACATTTTTGAATATTTTATGGCAGATTCGCATTTTATTATTATTTGCATTATTTTCTTATTACGAATATATTCTATACATTATATTACTAAAAGTTTTCATTGTGTGTGTGGGGGGGGGCGCCAAAAAGGTATTTTGCCCCGGGCGCCAGTTATGCTTGCTACGCCACTGCCTCCATGGATCTACCGACGAGCACGCGATGTTGCTATGTCATCAACCCCGTGGCTCAAGCACGGACACACTGCTTCTTGTTCGTGACGTCATCATGCTTTATCAGCTCGGATTATCTTACTATTGCTACGTCAGCCACATGTTTCATCCTGTTTGTGTTGTAATCCGGTTTCATGTCCGCGCTTATCGATTAACGAAAATCCGCCACGATAGAACATGCAACATGATAGAAGTTTCTAGTGCATTTTTTTTAGTTTAGCAACGACCGCTAGAGGGCAGTAGTCTTACCCATAGTGCATTCTGATTGGTACTCGTGGATCCTGACGAAGTTATTAACCATTATTTTTAATTAATTATACTATTTAACTTAATAATTAATATATTTAATGAAAAAAGTCCATGTATTTACATGTAAATTTCATGAATTTGGCTATCTATAGCATAGGAAACTTAAACGATAACACAAAAGCCGTGCTTTTTTGAATCCTATTATTTCTCTTTGTTCATCTTTGTGCAGCGGAAACCAGCATGAGGCTGATGGATTGCATATAGTCAATTCTGTTCCAGCTAGCTCAGACCTTTGTACGTCCTCGATAATGAATGAATTCATGACTTTAAATTTATTTTGTTTCTATTTTAGATTGAGATATTTTAAATTTCTCATTTCTTTATCTTACAAGCAAAATTTACGTAATTTTCTTTTCTTCTCGCCGTTAAATTAAATGTACTAATTTTCACACCATATTTTTTATATACAAGCATAAGATTTTCTTTTCTTTTTTTCCACATTTTAAAGTTTTACATTCTTTTCCCCTACGCTTAACTTGCAAAAGTAATAGATTTTATAAAGGTAATACGTTTTCACAATTTAATTTTTTTTCTCTTTTTATTTTACAAAAGGTTTTTTGCCTTCAGTTTAATCTTTCCTTTTCGTGTTTTACATTTTTCACTTTATTTGTTTTACAAAAGCTGTACTTATTTTCATACGGTTTTTATTTCTTTCTTTTTCACGAACTCTGTCTTTTTTCCTATATTTTACTTCAAGAAGTAATTTTCAATTTTTTCTTTTATATAAAAGTATTTTTTTAATTATATGAAGAATTTTCTTCTCTCATTTCTTTTTTCTTTCTTTTATTTTCCTCTTAAGGTTTTTCTTAATGTTTTAAATACTTATTGATGTTACACCTCCATTTCTCGAAGCGTAAAGTTACATATATACTTCTCTGTCTATGAAATTTAAGCTGGAACTTACACGCATATAATTTCCCTCTAGAGGCTTTCATGGATAATATTTTCTGCAAATTTAAACCAATAAGTACGATGTTCCTTCCATATAGCTTACTTAGCATATTATATTTCTTCTTATTTTTTTACGCTACTAATACTTAAGATATACAAAACTTTCTCTTCTAATGTATTATACTAACATTTTGAAACACTGTACTAAAACGTCGCGGATTCTCTTTTACACATCTCATTCTTGTTCAAAGGATTCACGAAATGTGTCAAAAAATGTAAATTTTTAACTTTCTATTTTCCATTTAGACATTTTGCCTTACATTTAACCTTTATCATGTTTTTAAAACATATCCCTGTTAATATTTCTGATTCTTTTTTTTTTTTTTTTTTTTCTTTTTTTCTTTTTTCTTTTTTCTTTTTCTTTTTCTTTTTTTTTTTTGTTTTCCCTAAAAATAAATACAGTCTTATACGGACTTTTAAAGGTATACTGACTTTGAATTAAACCTTCTAATTCAGAAATAATAAATTTTCGCAACATAAAATCTACTTGAACTAATATATGGACATCTCTAGTCAGTTTAGTTCAAATACATACGAAACAATACGAAATTCTTATTATTGTCTACCCAAGTTTAATACGTACCAACAGCATTTCATTTCTTATTATTTTACACTACAGACATTTACATGAATATATTCAGAACACTCCTTTTTATTGAGCAGGAGGTTTCAGATATATTACTAACACAGATTGACTCTTGGAAATATTTTACAAAAGTATCTTGGATTTTCTTGTATACATTGTATTTAAATCACCGAACATACGTTAAATTTTGATTTCTATGACGTGAAAACTTCACATGGATTCTTAATGTAATCCCACCATTTACCGCAGACCTTCATAAACACTGCTATATTTGAACTTAACACAGCCATAATTTTTTAACAAGCTACGGAATTTTTAACTACAGAGAAGAATATCCACATTGTAATGTAATATTTTAAATTCACTATAGAGCCATATTTGTGTAAAACATCTAAAAAGAAAGGATGTCTGGACATGGAATTAATGTTAAGTCACGCAAGTGAAACTTTTTCATCTTTTTCCCTACTTAGAATATAAAAATTCCTCAGCTAGGAATATATATATTTTTTTCAAATAGTATGATCATTAATTTTACAAGTCTCAAAGCTTTTTAATATATTCCTTTTAACTTAAGATATGCATTTCAAATTGGCAAACACTGAACTCTTACAGCTTTTTGAGAATGACTTTTAAGTTATGATACATAGCAAATAAAATCCTACATAATAGGAAATATTGACATGAATTTCCAAATAATAATACAACGTAACTTCAATATATTCAATTTAACTGAAGATACGCATTTCAAACTGACATTACTTTACTTAGAGTTCTTACAGTTCTTTGAGTACATCCGATATTTAATTTTTCACAGATATGAGAAACATTTTTGCATAAATACCATACAAAACATATAATATTGACATGAACTCCATATTATGGTCCAACATTGGTAACTTAAAGGAACCTTTAATACATTTTAGTATCCATTAATTTTAAAAAGAAGAATTCAAATGCAATTATTCAAACAGAAATGCTTCACAAATTCACATATTAAGCAAACATTCAAGAGAATACCTACATATCTAGAGATATTATTTACATTAGTTGATAATGTAATTTATTAGAACAGTCGCCGACGTATAGGAGAGGTGTGCAATATCCATGAAAAAAACTTTCTACCAAGCGAAAGAGCAATAGTGAAATATAACATATAAGAAGGAGCAAAAATGTTTAAGTATGGAAAACATGAACTAGGAATGAATACTTTTTCTGAAAATGTCCCGAATGGGATAACAGTTTCAGGAATAAGGCTTGAAAAATAATAGTATTTTTAATCTTATTTTTGTCTATAATGCATTTATTTATACTCAAATATTCTGTTTCAAGACTATATTCTACACTTAGAAGGATTTTGATAAATCAGAATGATTTCGTTTTATTACAACTCAAAAGAAAAAAGGTTGGAGCGAGAATGAAATATACCGTAACCAATAAAAAAATTTTTTCTTCCTAAAAAAATTAAAGTGAAACTTTTTCCATCAAAATAATCTAAATGAATTTTTTTCGACTTTTCAAAATCAGAGATTTTTTTCCCTAAAAAAATTAAAGTGAAACTTTTTCGACCTAAAAAAATCTAAATCAATTTTTTTCGACTTTTCAAAATCAAAGTGTAAATTTTTCCCCTAGCATTTTGAATTTAACATGGGTTTTCTCATAGACAAAATAAAAGTGGAGATTTTTCTCCCTAAAAAAATTAAGTGAAACTTTTTCGACCTAAAAAAAATCTACATGAATTTTTTTCGACTTTTTAAAATTAAACTGTAACTTTCCCCCCCCCTTACATTTTAAAATTAACATGGGTTTTACCACAGACGAAATAACAGTGGCGATGTTTTGTCTTAAAAATTTAAAGTGAAATTTTTCCAACTCAGAAAAGCAAACTGTTTCATTTGAGCCCTAACGGAAACTGCAGTGAACATTTTTCGCCTTAAAAAACCAATACATTCAGATATTATCATCAAGATATTCTACTCAGATATATTTTTCTGCTTTTCATGCCATTACATTTCCAATGAAATTTGATTCATTGCCAGATAGTTAAATGTTTGTTATTTTTTTTCGCATCCGAATGCATTTCGTGTCTCACATATCCTCAATACAACCAAGTTAGAAGTTAAGTGAATATTTCCTGAAATACTGTTTCGGAAAGTTACATAACTATCTTCATTTTGGATTATTTAATGTTTCTTTTCCTACATCCAAAGTAAATTTTGAGTATAAATTTTCAGTTTTGACGGAAGTTATTTGCAGATGGCTGTAATGTGTTCATGTTTCCCTAAACCTTTTGAAAACTTTGAATATTACCAATTTTTAACGTTACAGCCACTGCAAATCATTGAATTTTCAAATATTTTCTTATTTATCTTTAACATTGCCTTGTAAAGATTTGGGAATAATTTTTTATTAAATAGTTATATTGTTTGATTTAATAACGTTTTGCACGTTTGGAAGATTTACGAGTAACTTCAATAACACTACCATGCTGAATCAGAAAATTAAGAAAAGAAATGTAATTTTTCATCTTAGTATACTATGGGAATAGAGACTGTTAACCCAGCTCATACAGAATATTTTCTCGAAGTTACTAAGAATCACTGACTTGCACTGTCATAAATTTTTCTCATGAAGCCTACTTCTTTCTTAAAAGAAGTTTATATACTAATTTCATTAGAAACTTGCCTAAGAAAATATCTGACATTCATGAGAATCATCAGCATCTTGATTTAAATGACTAGGAAACTAAGAACCATTGCTTTGTAAATATGTTTCTCTTTGACTCAAAAGTTTCTTCTTTATTATATTCTAAATGAACAACTAACCTTCCATAAGTGTACTGATGAACCAGTGTTATATTTTAACTTATTGTTTTACATATTAAGTGACTATGAGAAGAAAGTCATGTTTTCTCCTAAATGCTGATTTTTCAAGTAGAATTTTACTAACACATACATGTGTTTATTGCACTTTTGATAAAATCTCAAAGGCTGAAATGAGTGTTTCATTACCAAATTTGTACTTTCCGACTTCATTTTACTGAAACGGAAACATTCATAAGTTATTGCGAAGAAACATTTGTACATGTTGTGCTTTTTGAATAATTTTCACACCACTTGATTATTTTTGAAAATTTGTTTCCTAGTCCTGTGCTAATATATTGCTGATTTTCGCTTTTTCATGAGACTTGTAAAATTAATGATCATACTATTTGAAAAAAATATATATATTCTTAGCTGAAGGAATTTTTATATTCTAAATAGGGAAAAAGATGACAAAGTTTCACTTGCGTGACTTAACATTAATTCCATGTCCAGACATCCTTTCTTTTTAGATGTTTTACACAAATATGGCTCTATAGTGAATTTAAAATATTACATTACAATGTGGATATTCTTCTCTGTAGTTAAAAATTCTGTAGCTTGTTAAAAAATTATGGCTGTGTTAAGTTCAAATATAGCAGTGTTTATGAAGGTCTGCGGTAAATGGTGGGATCACATTAAGCGGGTGAAGTTTTCACGTCATAGAAATCAAAATTTAACGTATGTTCGGTGATTTAAATACAATGTATACAAGAAAATCCAAGATACTTTTGTAAAATATTTCCAAGAGTCAATCTGTGTTAGTAATATATCTGAAACCTCCTGCTCAATGAAAAGGAGTGTTCTGAATATATTCATGTAAATGTCTGTAGTGTAAAATAATAAGAAATGAAATGCTGTTGGTACGTATTAAACTTGGGTAGACAATAATAAGAATTTCGTATTGTTTCGTATGTATTTGAACTAAACTGAATAGAGATGTCCATATATTAGTTCAAGTAGATTTTATGTTGCGAAAATTTATTATTTCTGAATTAGAAGGTTTAATTCAAAGTCAGTATACCTTTAAAAGTCCGTATAAGACTGTATTTATTTTTAGGGAAAACAAAAAAAAAAAAAAAAAGAAAAGAAAAAAAAAAAAAAAAGAATCAGAAATATTAACAGGGATATGTTTTAAAAACATGACAAAGGTTAAATGTAAGGCAAAATGTCTAAATGGAAAATAGAAAGTTAAAAATTTACATTTTTTGACACATTTCGTGAATCCTTTGAACAAGAATGAGATGTGTAAAAGAGAATCCGCGACGTTTTAGTACAGTGTTTCAAAATGTTAGTATAATACGTTAGAAGAGAAAGTTTTGTATATCTTAAGTATTAGTAGCGTAAAAAAATAAGAAGAAATATAATATGCTAAGTAAGCTATATGGAAGGAACATCGTACTTATTGGTTTAAATTTGCAGAAAATATTATCCATGAAAGCCTCTAGAGGGAAATTATATGCGTGTAAGTTCCAGCTTAAATTTCATAGACAGAGAAGTATATATGTAACTTTACGCTTCGAGAAATGGAGGTGTAACATCAATAAGTATTTAAAACATTAAGAAAAACCTTAAGAGGAAAATAAAAGAAAGAAAAAAGAAATGAGAGAAGAAAATTCTTCATATATTTAAAAAAATACTTTTATATAAAAGAAAAAATTGAAAATTACTTCTTGAAGTAAAATATAGGAAAAAAGACAGAGTTCGTGAAAAAGAAAGAAATAAAAAACCGTATGAAAATAAGTACAGCTATTGTAAAACAAATAAAGTGAAAAATGTAAAACACGGAAAGGAAAGATTAAACTGAAGGCAAAAAACCTTTTGTAAAATAAAAAGAGAAAAAAAATTAAATTGTGAAAACGTATTACCTTTATAAAATCTATTACTTTTGCAAGTTAAGCGTAGGGGAAAAGAATGTAAAACTTTAAAATGTGGAAAAAAAGAAAAGATAATCTTATGTTTGTATATAAAAAATATGGTGTGAAAATTAGTACATTTAATTTAACGGCGAGAAGAAAAGAAAATTACGTAAATTTTGCTTGTAAGATAAAGAAATGGGAAATTTAAAATATCTCAATCTAAAATAGAAACAAAATAAATTTAAAGTCATGAATTCATTCATTATCGAGGATGTACAAAAGTCTGAGCAAGCTGGAACAGAATTGTCTATGTGCAATCCATCAGCCTCATGCTGGTTTCCGCTGCACAAAGATGAACAAAGAGGAAAGATACGATCAAATAATAATCAAATAATAGGATTCAAAAAAGCACGGCTTTTGTGTTATCGTCCAAGTTTCCCATGCTATAGATGGCCAAATTCATGAAATTTACATGCAAATACATGGACTTAATTATTAAATTATTAATTATTAAATATATTAATTATTAAGTTAAATAGTATAATCAATTAAAAATAATGGTTAATAACTTCGTCAGGATCCACGAGTACCAATCAGAATGCACTATGGGTAAGACTACTGCCCTCTAACGGTCGTTGCTGAACTAAAAAAAATGCACTAGAAACTTCGATCATGTTGCATGTTCTATCGTGGGGGATTTTCGTTAATCGATAAGCGCGGACATGAAACCGGATTACAACACAAACAGGATGAAACATGTGGCTGACGTAGCAATAGTAATCCGAGCTGATAAAGCATGATGACGTCACGAACAAGAAGCAGTGTGTCCGTGCTTGAGCCACGGGGTTGATGACGTAGCAACATCGCGTGCTCCTCCGTAGATCCCCCTCTCCTAGCGCCCCAGCGCCCTGTGGCTCCAAAGTGACATTTTCTACCTACTTACATCCATTCTACCTACTTACATACTGAGAAAGTTAATAAAGAGGCACAATGATCCATGTAAGGACGATAGTGGGGGTCTGACCATAAATAAACTCGGTCAAATCGTAATTTGAGTTATGACAAAGTCCTAGTAACCTTGACAACCCAAGTCTAAAAACCGTGATTATCTTGGAGCAACTCGTAACTTGCTGCACAGAATGTGGCTGGATGCAGGCTTCTCTTTTAAAATGGCTTTAATATAACAGTAGCTCCCTGAACAATCAGAAAATTAATGAATAACAATTTTTTCTGTATCGCTACATACCTCGGGATACGTAGATCTTCGATTACCGGAAGTGCTGAGACAAAATTGTGCCAGTCAAGAGATATCTATCTGGGATATATAAGATCATGCCAATCAATCTAAAGTAACCATAACTTTTTGTCTAATATTTTAGCTCCGGTAACGACTGGCCCAGCCAACCCTAGGAGGTCGTAAATGTGAATTATATGCGACAACACTGCTCGTTTGGAGTTTGTGCTGCGAGATTCAATGGACACTTTGAAGGAAAATGAATCACTATCTTCCACTGTATTCGTAAAGCTTTGCAACCTTTTCTTCGACTGAATGATGGAAAGGATTATTTCAGAACACCTTTTCATTTAACTTAGGGTTATTAGCATGCCATTTGCGTAGTTTTATTCCAAACGTTTAAATAACTATATCAACTCTGTCTGAACACCTAGAGACCAAGCCTTGAGTCGAGTCTGAAACGACCGGCAGGACACTGTCCATGTAGAAGTCGATTAAAACTATGGACAGGGATAGAGGAAAATATTTTCCTTCATCAAAAGCTGTCTGATGATGTGTCCGCTGGGCTAAGAATGGAGCACATGCTGTTCCATTCGTAACAGTTTGAAGAGTGTAGGTCTTAAACGGAGAGTCAATACCTTTCATTTAGATAATTCTTTAAAGACAGATTTGGGATTTGTCAGTTTCAGTTTGTCGAAACATTTTTTCCATGCCCCCAATAAAGGCATAGGGGGGTTTTCTATGCCCGAACCTGGTATAAAAAGTCTGGTTGTATGACAACTTCCTTCAGAAGAATGGCCATTGAGGGACTGATTTCTAGTAAATTTTGCACTAGCGTTGATGACCACGCGAAATCGAGTGGTATTCTTGTTAGGTCTGTAGACCCTTGATGAAGTAGATAGTAAACTACTTCTGAACTCATTTATCTTTTAGTCTCAACATATGATGCAAACTTTCATATTCTGGAATAAACTCAATATATAACGTTTTCATTGCTGACTTCTCCAGCCTCTCTCCCCCCATATTAAAAAGAACACAGAGTCGACTCCGTGAATAGATTTTCCACTCAAATGGCGCAGTCGCTTTTACATGGGAGAAAGCGAAATATTACAAAGGACAAACATCGGATCCCTTGAACAAAATTTAGTAGCCCCCATATGAAAGAGGCGGCTCCTAAATTCTATTCACGGGAATTCTTATAAATTTCGATAAAGGGAGTCAGTTCTATCATGAGTGGTTTGAAAATTGTTAAGGAAAAGTAATAAAAAAGGCGTTTCTAATATACACTATTTTAATGCAAAATACAAAGCCACGTTTAAATTGATCTGATTTTCTTTGTGCATCAATTTATTGTGTGCATAAATGATAGACGTGTTTGCTTACTGTCAAAAAAGACTAAATAAGAATAAAATTAAATTTTCTTGAAAATTTTCATATTTATTTATTTATCGGAATTTTCACGAAAATATTCTGTCTTATACAATTTATTTTTTCATTAGAAGAATAAAACTTTTAACAGATCAGGTTGAAGTACGAACTCTTAGTTGAAGTTTATAGCGCCAAACATAAAAAATTACACAGTGATGTAATGGAAGAAGATACTTGTATTTTGTGCACTGCGTGGCAGTTTTCTTTTAGCTTGCAAATTTTTCAGTTTCTACCTAAAAAACAAAGAAAGAATAAACGTCATTAAAATATTTTTTCCAAATCTTGCTGTAGAAGATTTATCATACATACTGGCTTCTTCTGCATTAAAGATTTGGACTGTAATTTACTTAGATATATACAAGCTATGTACTAGTCACTTACTAGATATCATTTACTTAGCTATAATACAGGCTTCTACATACTTCGAAATTTTATAAAATATTTCTTTGCTACCATAAACTACCTATTAATGTAGCTACGTATTAATGTACAGTCAGAAATAATGAAATATTAAATTAAAATGCTAGGGTTTTCTTAACCTTTCTTAACGACTTGAGTTATGATTTCACTCAAAAGCTCAGAAATGCCAGACCCAGACTCTGGAGAGCTGCGACTGAAATAAGCTCTGAAATTATGTCAGAAATTATAGTATGATATTGCAGAGTCATTAGTTTTGTTGAAGTAAGAAACGTGAAAAATGTGTAATGCCCTCGCCAGGATTCAAAATCCGGATTACCCGTCTGCTAGCCGGTCGTGCTTCTATTAAGGCATCTTACAATATTAGACAAGCGTGCAGTATGACACTGTGACATAGACGTCACATAGTGACTTCGCTTAAACACTGCAATGTGATCTGACATAAACGTCATGCAAACTTACTTACTTCCTAGTATGACGTTGCAAAAATGAATATGTCCGCTTCTTATGGTGAGATTGTTCCCCTTTTTTATGTAACGTTGCGCGATATCACGTAAACTGCATGTGACGCTGCAACAGCGTTACGTCAATATTACAATGATTTTGTCTCCCGTCATGAAGAAAAAGCGCTTGCATAATTTTGGTACCACGTATTATAAATTATCCAGTATTTTGGTTTAGATTATAATGAATCACTATCTAGTTTAGTTGCTGAGAGAGAAAGCCAGACAATTATTTATTCTAAATATTACACAGCAGAAAGGAGTATTTGTTACAAAATGACTTACCAGATTTAGGCACAATATAGAGCTGGAATACTTTGCTAACCATGCCATGAATATTGGAAGCAGAACATCTGTATTCACCGCTGTCATTTCGTCTTGTCTCCTTGAAGACTAAAAGTGTTCCTTTAGGATGAAGGGCGGTGAAAATTCTGTTGAATCCCATAGATGAAACTTCTAAATCGTTCTAGGGAACAACAAAGAATGCTTGATTCAAAATAAGTATAAGTGAAAATAAATATACAGTGAGGATGGATTGAACATAAATGTTACTTTAAGCTGCCATGCATAAGCTACATGACTGGGCAAGTTCAAAATTTAAAATTTTTATTTTTAATCATTTACGCTAAAATAGTCAGTTCTCTTTATGCAATTAGCATCAGAAATTTAATATGGCCTTTCAAATTTAATCAGTCTATCATTGAGTAATAAACCGGTTTAAACCCTTCTAAGAGCAATAATGCAGTTCATATTCCTATACTTTCAACTTTGAATATATATATGTATAAAATGTATTTAAATTAAAATACATTTAATTTAAAACATAGTCGACTGATATTTTTATGGAAACTTACAGGTTCAAGTGGGCGGAATATCAGAATTTCGCTATTGGTTGTGTAGATGTAGTTTCACCTCACTAACTGTACAACTCGCCCGAATTTTTAGCCATAAAATCCCAGGGAACAGTTCGAGAGTCTCCTATTCCTCTTTCCATACCACCAAATAGCTCGATAGAATTTTTGGCTTGCCAGTATTTGAAGTTAATCTATGCTACACAGACTCTAACCCGAGCCCATCGATACGACACCTAGCGTCGCTAACGACTGTACCGAACAAGGTGGTTTGAAAGCTTACGGGATTATTGCAATTGACGCACTGGGGAAACAGTGTAGCACCGGGTGCCTGGGTCAAGGACCCTACCCTTGTAGAATAGATATGTTATTTCGAATACTTTCATGAGTAACTAGTATATATTTAGAACTTTATATATATATAATTAAATCATGTTTTTTTTAACATTTTTTAAAGTTACAAGAATAGATATAAGAGATAAATTAAAAGATAAATTTCTAAAAAGACTAAAGTGTGCGTCAAGTTTCAATAAACCTGAAGTGCTATCTGGGAACGCTGAGAAAGGAGGAATGAGCCGGCTATAGCCTGATACAGAAAAAACATTCATAACATACATATAAATAATAGGCTGAGTAGTGTGAGCCTCTTGGTCCACTAATAATAATTAAACCTTAAATCTACAACTGTTAGTTTGGAATGTAGTCCAAACTTCAGTACATTTTGAATAGTTCCACGCAATTCCCATCGTTTTAATACGTCAAAGATAAGTTGAATGTTTTGCGTCTAGGATTTTTTTTTATATTTTGAATACTTTTTTCGTCTTTAAAGTCGTGAATAATTAAATTTCGAACAGAACTTGACGTTAATTTGCAGCTTCCTCACATGTTTACTTCAGATTTGAAACTGTTAATACATTTTGCTAAACAAGTAAAAATTCCAAATGCAGACCATAATTTGAGTGATGTAGTTTTATATGAAATAAAAAAATGTGATACGAAACATTGTCTTCGGAAATATCTCGACAGAACTGTCGAGTGTCTGAATAATTATGTGAGTTATTGCTTAACACTTTTAAAATGAACTATTTTATTGCGACGAATATTTTAATGATATTTATTTTGTACCAAGAAAGGCTTAAATCAGAGAACAAATAATATATTAGGAAAAAATGTGGAGTCTATGTTTCAATAGTTTGTAAAAGATGCATGCAAAACTCTATGCATATAAATTTCAAATACACAAGTATGAGTCAGTGCATACAATTATGTCTTATAAACGTGCTCGATTTAGGAAATTGTTCCAAGATGATCCGGAAGCTACTAACTCAAACGTTAGTTTGAGCAACGATTCAACACTCTGCCAGGATTAACTCACATGAACATGAAAATCACAATTTAACTAACATGAACATGAATATCATAATTTAACTCACAAGGAAAGACATCTGTTATTTAAAACCATTTTTAGTTGCAGCTGCATTAAATGCAATTAAAGGATTATCGTTGAGGAATAAGGAACCTAGGAAATTAAATAAAACAGAATTGAAATGGTAATATTTAATGAATATGAAAGAAAAATGTATGAAACATTATATCTTGTAATTGATTAGACATTAGAAAAATTTATATATGTAGCCGACTTAATCAACTGTCCATATTCAGCCGAAGAATATTAAACTATCGAATGATATTAAACAAGGTAAAAACTAATCTTCGCAAATGAAAACGTAATTCCAAGGGAATATCCCACATTTGGAATAAAGCAAATTCAGAAACTATCAAAAGACGGGAACATAAATATATAAAAAGAGCTGAAGAAACAAAATTAAGAGACAAAATGGTTTAGAAGCAAGTTACACTGATGAAACAGAGGAACCCAATTTTTGAAATAAGGAAGTTTAATGATAGTTAAAAGTGTACATCGGGTCACTTCCCAAATGTTAGCTTCATAAAAAAGATTATTAGAGGAAATTCAAGGAAACGCACGTTATTTGAAATCAGAGAATTTTTACCTAAAGCGATGCCTAAAAGGGAAATTTCACAAATGAAATCTGACAATGAATAAGAGTACTGATAATTAAAAAAAATATTCCAGTTATCGAACTAAATGGAATTTTTAAGATTTGGTAAACGACTTCAGTATAGTTCATACAGCTGTAGCCAAGTTCATCCCATAAGATTAGGAATAAATTAAGTTAAACTAAAGATTAAAGTTTAACATCAAGGTGCAAACATATAATCCTGTTACATAGTATATAATCAAACAATTTTGATCAACGATTATTATAATTTAATAATTTGATAGTTCCAGCTACAACCTACACAGCTTTGAAAGTTAATTTTTAAAATATTTCATGAAGATAGGAAACTGTTGAAATATTCTTTTTTCCTATGTTTTCATAAAACAATGCTGTATATAGTTTTATTTTCCCCTCCTTCCCTATTGAGAAAAGCAAAAACATTATTCACTATTAGGCGGTTCACAAAAGATTATTCTGTATCTAAGTACGTAATATTACTGTCATAAACATATTTATTTAAAATTTATAAGCTTGATCAGTTATATATTTTTGCGTGCGTTCGGGTTCGTAATAGATTGAACGCGCAAGTCCGATAAAAAGTTAATAAAATTTAGTCTTATCACAAGAAATGTAACAAAACGCTGGATTTTTCCTCAATGATATTCGTACAATATCCCAATGTCACGCAATATAATCAGTAGCTATACTTTAAAGTAATAAAACGTTAAATAGAACGCAATCCACAGCGCAAAGAAAGTTAATCCGATCAACAAAATTACAGCATTGAAGTAAACAACAACTGAGATGAGATGTTCTCCGTCGGGTTTTTTATAGCTTTAAATCGGTCGCGTGAGATCAAGAAGCAGAAATTCTCTAATAATTTCGAGATTTCCGGAAAGTAAAAGAGTAGAATTACGGTTACAGTTGACACAGTAGTCAATTACATTTAATCAATTTAAGCATGAATTACGAACTATCTATTTATTAAATGTTTAGTGCAAGTGCTACTATATTTTTACTTTCTCTTAAAATATGTCTCGTGCTGCATTGCATGGGGGAATAAAACAATTTTAATTAGAAGTCCATTAAAAATGTCTAACTAAATACAAAATTCTTAACACTGCCCCCTTCCCAAGAACTGCACGCCCCGGGTAGTACTGTCCCTGAACAAGAAGGCATACTTATAACTAAAGAATTATTTGAATAATAGACCTTACAATACAATAACAAATAAAATAACAATAATTGCAATAAGTAACTTAAACAAATCAAATACTAAATACAAATCAAATCAAATACAAATTTAGAAACAAAAAGGATCATGGTCTTATACTATTTACATTATATACACTACGTATTATGGCCATAGTAAGGAGCTAACCTGTCGTAATGAACGACTTTAGGCTTAGAGTTTGGTGACTTATAGATCCGAACCACGACATCGTTCAACCTGTTTAGGACTGTGCACAGGCCATCCCAAGGTGACTGTAGTTTAGGACAGAGTCCTTTCCGTCGAGTCAAATTCCACAACCACGCACGCCTTGTCTCCTTCGTTGATTCGATGTCTAGTAGCTCTCGTGTCGCATCGGGTCTTCACATTTTCCGTCGTCAAGTTGACTCGCTCTAGCGCAAAATTGTGCATCACTTCAAATTGGGCCTGAATGTATTCTTCAGGCGACGAAGGCGCATCCGGAGAGCAACAAAAACGAGAGATCACAGATGAAGGTCACGACCGATGGGCATCTGGGATGGAGAATAGCCGGTAGTCTCATGTTTCTCTTCGACCCTAGTATGCTTTCGGCAGCTCTCTGAGCAGGGTCTCTCTGAGCAGACGAGGCGTCGGCGTTTCCTGGTGAGAATCCCTTCTGATGATGGATAGTTACGCCTTCTGATGCTGAAAGCAGTTTGTTGTTTTTGAAGTCCAAGCATATATTATATTTCCTTAATATATATCCGAGTACATATCCGAGTACGCAAGGATCTGTAATATCTGCCACATATGCCGTGTGATAGTAGGCGGCAATTCCAAACGTGATGTTCCTTTTTAACTTCCCATCTACGTCGATTTTATCACCAGACGCAGTCTGGAGGGTAACACTTAATGGCGTCCAAATGAGTTTAAATTGTTTAGCTAAATCTTTCTGAATGATGGTAACATTAGCTCCTGTGTCAATAATCATACTGCAAGGAACACCATCGATATGCCCATTGATGGATAGTTCATTACTGTTGCCACTCACTGCAGATATCTTACACGCTTTAAAACGGGGTTCTTCCCTATCATTTAAATTCTGCTCCGCGATATGGTCATTAATTTGTTTCCTGCGTCGATGCTGAGAAATGGTTTTATTTTCGTGCTCTGAAGTGTTCTGCAGTTTTGTACGTGGCCTTCAGCTCCGCAGGTCCAGCACTTTGGCTTCTTCTCACTCCATTTTCGTCTCGTGGCATATTGCCTGTTTAAATCGTCTGTCTTATTTTCCTTGCTCTGGGGTTTCCAGCAGTTCCTCTGTACGTGGCCTTCAACACCGCAGTTTCAGCACTTTAGGATTGGTTTCTTTCACTCCTGTTCCGTCTCAAGGCATTAACTTTTCTGATAAAATCATCTGTTTTATTTTCCGTGACCTGGGGTGTTCTGCAATTCCGTCGTATGTGGAATTTGGGTGAGTAAAAGGAAAGCCTGCATGCCTGAGAAGAGAAGGGTAAGAATGTAGAAAGGAGAATTGTCAGGAAAAATCAGAGTTAGTAAGAAAGGAGTAAAAAATCATTGGGAATGCGACATAAAATGAAACTTATCTGTGAAGAGCTGGATGAGTGGGAGGAGTCTTGATTCTGGCATCCAATCAGAGCTGGATGAATGAACTTGAAGAATAATATTTTCAAGTTCAGAGAAGGCTAACATAATTTGCATGGCTTGCAGTTCTAAGATTAATTTTTCAACACGAGAATTAACAGTTCGCATTCTTGTACAATTGACAGGATATTTTGTAAAAACTGAAGATTATTTTGGTTCTTGAAAACATCAAGAATAGGGTCAATTTTTTCCTTCTTGTGTAATATTTTTCTTGAGAGCTTCTCTGTTAATGGTGGAATGCTTTTTATGAACGTAGAAAAGTCGACTTCAGATATTGTAGGTGCCGAATTTCTAACCTCTTGTTTCTTTTTCATGTCAGAAAGTCTTTTCTGAAATTCAGGACATCCTGAGTATGAACTTACATGGTTTTGCTCACAGTTAATGCACTTGGGTTCTTGACTTCCTCTTGATTTGAGTGACTTTTCTTGACGTTACTTTTTCTTGACTTGAGCTTACAAGTAGAAATTCTGTGTGATCCTCCGCATTTGCAACATCTTTCATTCTTAAAACATCCGTGTTGAGTATGCGCAAACCGCTGGCATTTATAGCACTGGGTTGGGCGTTCAGTAGAAACCTGGAAACTACAAATATTATTCACATTCAAAATTGCATTTCCTTCTTTAAATTTTTTAAGTTTGATAAAATAGAGAGGCAGTCTATCGGTTCCATTTTCAGTTTTCCTAGTAAATTGTTTCACTTTCGGTACTAGAAATTTCCTCGGGGCCAAGATTTGAAAAACATGATTTTCTGTTATTGTGGCTGGTAAGGTTTTGATGATTACTTTAACAGCTCATTCATTTTCCATTTAGTATTAAGGTTATTCGATTCCAGAAATTGTGCTAATTTACGATAATCTTCAACGGAATTTTTTAAAGATAAAGATTGATCATCTGCGTAATTGAGCTTCAAATTCATTTACACATACTTTTTGTAAGAAGTTTCCAGAAAAATCCAGATTATATTAGTATCATAAAGAACAATCGGGGGAATTTTGCTTGGCTGTGCAGTAGAATTCACATCAGTTGTTTCGGAGATATCACTGTCAGTTAGAGCAGCAAACTTGTTACTTGGCGGGATTTCGTTGACTTCAGGTTTATGTGTAGGCTTCTTGACCGGGCTTTTAAGAAATTTCCATTCGTTATTGTCGTCACTTAGTCTATCAGAAATAGTTCTTGCGAATTTCTTTTTCTGCGCATCAATAGCTCCTTTACAGAGGTTTGGAAAAACTGTTTGTAGATGTTCTGCCGTAACCTGAGAAATCGATTTCATTACTTAGTTTCTGCATATTTATTTCAACTTCTTCATTCAAGTCTGCTTGAGAGAAACTTGATCGATTAGGTTGTCGTCAGCTTTTATTACTTCAGAGTTAGGCGTAACCCAAGGGATGGTACTCTTTCCTTAGCCATCAATTCAGAGTAAACTCCAACTGAGATGAGATGACATGACATGACTTTATTATGCCGAGAGTAGCTTGGTAATTAATTAGCTGTGTTCCGGCTCATTTCAAGTAAAATTAACATGCAAGTATAAGAAATACATAATCTAAAAATACAAAATTTATAAAAGAAAGGGACAAAAACAGCAAATTTGCTTAATAAATTAGTGACTTGCGAATCCGACTTTAAAGTAATGCCCGAAGTCATTAATTTAGCATCCGCAGTTTTTGAAGCAGCAGTAACGTCAGGAGTCGATTTTCTAGGCTTTTCAACTTTCTTTTTAAATTCATTGGGCGGCTCGAAAGTAGTCTTTTCATCTTTTCTAGTATTACTAACTTTTGGAAAAATTTCGCAACCTTTATAATGAGATGAGATGGTCTCCGTCCGGCTTTATACAGCTTTGAATCGGTCGCATGAGATTCTAGCAATTTCTGCTTCTCGAGATTTCTGGAAAGCAAAAGAGTAGAAATACGGTTACAGCTAACACAGTAGTCAATTACATTTATTCAGCTTAAATATTAGACGTAGAGTCATTAGGTTATTAGCGGGATGTAATGTTAAATGCACGTGCTCCTGTAATTTTACTTTTCCGGCGTAGCTTTATTTTAAAATATGTCTCGTGCTGCTTTGCACGGGAAAATAAAACAATTTTAGTTAGAATTCTAAAATTATCTAACTAAATACAATATGACTTCAATTAGATATACTACAGATAATGTCAAGTCACTTAGTTAAGTAATGTATAATTTTAATTTAAAAATAAATTTAAATACTATAAATAGCATGATAAATGAAATTTACTGTGGACGACAGATATTTCGGCAGCATAATTAAATATGAAGCAAAAAATGGAAACACTGAATTCCAATTCTAATACAGGAATTTCTAACATAAGAAAACTCATCTCTAAAACAAGTCAACAATCTTATACCTTATCATACCATGTATGCGCTATAGGCGGTCTACCATTAGCTGAACACAGAATCTCTAAAGACGCTCCTTCTTCACCAGCAACGGTTTCATAGTCCTTTTCGAACCATGGACGCTCTATAAAGATACATTTTAGATGGAATCAACAAAGTTTTCTGTATAATTTGATGCATAAAAAAGAATATTTTATCAGTTCCATAGTACTGGCAATAGTCTAAAATATCGAGCGTATTATAAACAAATGACTTTTATAAAACTAAATTTAAAAATTACTGCATAAGTTTTTAGTACGACTTTTGGGAATATGTGGGATCTAGTTCTCTTCGCTGTCATAAAATGTAACTACATCTGCCTAAATGTTAATCCTTGCAACTTCTCGCAAAGGCTTGAAGAGGAACAGGATTAATTGAAGAATGCAGCAGACCCTTTTATTGAGCACAATATAGTTTGAAGACGGCACGGACTTACGGGCTTAAAGGCACCGACCACTTGCGGCGAGTTAAAAGACACGGAATACTAAATTTAAAGTTAAAGAGTAGTGCAAGAATACATAATTCAGTTTAATCTAAGAGGGTGACTCAAAACCAACACCGACAGAAAAATAATTCGGCGGCAAGAATGCGAAGCCTATATTCAAGGTTATTATTCAAGCTGGAAGAAATAGCAACGTGCCTCACAAGAGCGAAACCACGCTCTGACTAAACTTTTCGCTACCATCAATTTAAAAATGCTCGTGTTGACTCGCGTAATAGTCGCACATTTTTTGCCAAATTTTCATTGTGAAAGTTTAGGTGCGACTATGTGGGGAAATCTACTACATAATATTGCACGCTTTTGACGATTTTTCCTGCTTCAAAATGGGAGGGGGTGCCACTATTACGCCAGTAGCGGTACATCCTGGCGAGGAAACGCGAGGGCAAT
This sequence comes from Stegodyphus dumicola, assembly GCF_044657685.1. Lineage (NCBI taxonomy): Eukaryota > Metazoa > Arthropoda > Arachnida > Araneae > Eresidae > Stegodyphus > Stegodyphus dumicola. The sequence continues at coordinate 48,631,588 of NC_140776.1, forward strand.
AAGAGATGGCAGAAAATGCCAACAAATTAAAATAACTATTAGTAAAAATAAATGAAACCCTACAAATATTAACTTAGTTAATAAATGCAGCTTTTACTTTTAGGTTAATAAATTAAAATAATTTTTCAAATAAATTCTAAACATAGTATTGATGTATCACTGCGTATAAAATTTCATGCTAATAAACCGATTATTTTTTGAGATATTAAATGCTTTGTGCTTGTAATATTAGTTTGGGATACTAATGTATAATAATACAGGCAAACTCCGAAAAAACGAATGTGAAGGAAGGAGCTAAGAAAGAATATCTCGAAGTCAGGAGTATCGTTGAAACATGACGCGTTTTACTTAAATTTTAAACAACGTATTTGTTATAAAATGTTTGTTTTCATTTACCCAGTTACCTAAACAATTTGTATTTTAAGCATTCACCAGCAGAAATATCACTTGAAAACAATTCTTTGATACAGTGAGCTTCCTTTAAAATTTTAAAACAGTCTTGTCATTTGAGTAAAATGAAAATAATACCTCCATTTGAATAGTTTAACAGATTATTTTAGTATATCGAGGAGTATTATAAGACCATAGATGAAATTTCTATGCCAGATTAACACTTCTAGTCCTGTTTTATGTTATGCTCAGTTAGAATTGATACCATTCAGTTACAGTCAGGTAGAATGCTTTAATACTGGGAAAAATTTTGCAAATTTCAAATTATGAATTTAAAATACACCTAATTTACTCGAAATTTAAAACAACTTCCATGAGAAGCATTTTCCTTATGTAGTGAAAGATAAAATATACAATCTTAAAGCACTTTTTGAAGGGGAAAACGTGTACACTTGTATTTTTAATATCTTTCCTAATATCTATATCTATTTATATAATATAAAATTTTTATCAGAAATTTATATCAATTATAGTTTGGCAAGAGTTAAATAAGCATTTTCATCGACTTTTGACAAGATTTGACAAGATTTATAAACGTGCCACATTCCTGTGAGTAAAACATTTCCTAGTTAATAGTGTCCTACAAAATAGCGTCAAGTTAAGAAGAAATTGTCATATGGGAAATGGCTTTGGGTTTTTCAAATATACCTGTGAAGTTTGGCAGTATTTTTTAACACTTAACAGTAAGTAATGGATTGGATTAAGACTGAGATGGCGACTGCTAAATGCCCAAAAAATGCATTTGTGGAGAACACTTTAAGGGAAACCGGCTGGTATTCACGTTACAAATGGGGAAAGTCATGTAAACTCCTGTGCAACTATCCCAAAACAATACTAAAAGAAATGGTGAAATAATAAACTTATAGACCGTATAAGGAGAATTAACACACGTGTGATGTAGTTTCATCTTCGAAAAACTGAAAAAGAGTCAGCATACTAATAGTGTAAATGACGCGTTGAAATTCAGTAGTGGGAGTTCAAGGTTTGAAGCAAAAGAAAAAAGATCATTTTTCAATATTTTACCGCTCTTTGTGTCCGTCAGATAGCTGTGCCTACGATTTCTTTGAACACCTGATCCAATGTAGAAAGTCGAAATTTTTGTGATCTGAGCAGTGAGAAGTGCTTGAAATAAGAATATGTGCTTTTAAATGTGCTGGTAATAGTATGCTTGATTGCGGAAACTGACACGTTTTCTTCTTCTGTTACGCATTTCTTCTGAGGCATTCAAAACATTTTGCAGAAACTACTGTAGGACCATATGCTATATGCTGGACCATAATTAGTTGTAGTTTCCTCCAATCATTGCATAAAGCAAGCGCTAAAACCATTCTTTGGCTTCCCACGCACTTTTTTTTAACACGTAAAAGCGGAAATTCTTTTCTGATTTCTTTCTTTAACCAAAAAATGTGCTAATGTAGAACTTGAAAGCTAACTTCCGTAAAGTGGAGGCTACTTGGTCTATGCTTCTCATTATTCTAGGGCAGAGTTTCTTAAATTGTGGGTCCCGTTTTAGCAATTTTAATATTTCTTTAACTTATTATAATAATTTTAAAATTACCACATAATTTTACATAATGTATTTGCAAACAGATAAAGATGAAATTACACAGACAGAGAGAGAAAAAAAAATACGAAAACGTTTCGACGCATTTTTTACAATAGTAGCGTTCCTTTTACTTTAAAAGTTAATGACCTAAAACTGCAATAGTATACATTCAAGAGCCAAAACATTATGAGCCAAACAAACCTGTCAATAAAGAGTTGGGCCACCTTTGGCGCGCAACACAGCTTCAACCCGCCTTGGCATGGATGACACAAGTTCTTGATAGATGGCCGGAGACAGATTGTACGAGATGTTGTAGCAACGGTCACGCAAATCCGAGATATTGCTAATTGGTGGTCTTTGACTTCTGAGCTGCCGTCCCATGACATCCCAAAAGTGTTCTATCGGATTGTGATCCTGCGAGTTAGGCGGCCAGGACATTAACTGGAAATCAGCATCATGTTTCTGGAACCACTCCAACACAATTGTAGCCTTGTGACACGGGGCGTTGTCCTGTTGGAACATTCCATTTCCAGCTGGAAAACAGAGGCCATGTAAGGGTGCAACTGGTCCGCAATGATGCTCAGATACCCTGTAGCATTCATGGTCTGCTCTACCACAACCACGGGTCCCAGAGACGCCCAAGAGAACGTCCTCCAGAGCATATTACCGCCACCACCGGCCTGTGTATGACCTACTGTGCATCGAGGGAGCAACTGTTCGCCTGGAAAATGGCGTATCCTCATACGGCCATCGGCGAGATGAATGACAAACAGTGATTCATCTGAGCAGGCAGCTCTCTCAATCCATGGACAGGCAATCCATGGACCAGTCGCGATTTTCCCGGGCCCAGCGCAGGCGCAGTTGGCGATGACGCTTGGTCCACAAAGGCACACGAGTGGGACGTTTGCTGCGTAGCCCCATATCCAGCAGTGTCCGTTGAACAGTGTGCTCCGATACTTTTCTACTTGGCCCTGCATTGTATTCGGCTGTCAGCTGAGCCACTGTCTGGCTCCGGTTTTGCTTCACCATGCGAGACAGTCTCCGATGACCTTCTTCTTTGATAGCGTGTGGACGTCCAACACCATGTCGCCTACTGCTGGTTTCACCGTCATTCATCCACTTTTCATACGTACTAACAACTGTAGATCGCGAACAACCCACGATGCATGCAGTTTCGGAAATACTTGTTCCGAGCCTTCGAGCCATTACAATCTGCTCTCGATCAAAGTCGCTTAGATCCGCAGCCTTTCCCATCACACACAGAAGTAAGTGAAAGAATGATTCTTCAGACTCTCCAGCAGCAGTTAAATACCACTTCCACCTGATCACGTGCCTTCCACGTCATCCAGACGCGTTCATCGCAAAATGTAGAGCTGGTCATAATGTTTTGGCTCTTGAGTGTATAATAATACAATGATGAAACTGACCGTTTCACTCACGCGTGTGTCGAATTTTCCCCAAAATTTTCTTTAATATTATGCGGTCCTCAAACCAAAAAGTTTAAGAAACCTTGTTCTAGAGGAAAAAGATAATAAGAAATTGTCTCTTCTTTGAAGCGTTGATAGCTAGAAAAAATTTTCTATCTTTCAGTGTGCTGGTAATTAATCAGACGAATCATTTTTTCCTTTTCAAACCAAGGAAGAATTTAAAATTAAAAAAAAATAACCTTAGCTTGGTTTAGATTTTGAATAAAACTGACAATTTATTTTTAATTTTTCAATAATCTAGACGCTTTTTCCACTTTTTAATTTGGATGACAAACTAATCTCACTTTTTAGTCTAATTTGAAAGTTCCCACGAGTGTGTTTTCTCTTTTAATTTAAAGAGGTATTGCTTATTTTTACATATTTAACGGATAAAATAATGTTTATTTTGGATTTATAACAATTTCACTTTTAAGAGTATAATTCTAACAATATTACGATACCTCGAAAATTAATATTTCATTGCCAATTAAACATTTTAAAAAATCATGCTCTACCAATTCACTCTCAAAAGCAGATTTTTCTTTTCTTCTCCTGACACAAAATTTCTGCACAGATTAAAAAAAGAAAAAAAGAAAGCGTTTTAGATTTTATATTACGCGCAAAGTGGCGTTTTATTTATGGGAGATTCAAAACGGGATTTAAAAAGTGGTACAGACATTAAAAGTCATTCGACGCAAAATACAGTTAGACATTGTAACGTCTTTGCGTTGCTACGCTACCAATATAATACCAGTGAGAAATGTAAAGAAACCTCGCGCATAAAATACCCGTGTTTGAAGATGCACGCGATGTTAAGGTTAATGGAACGCTTTGATATCGTTGAGTTTGTTAATCCAAAATTCGCTAAAGTTTTACAAAATATGAAATAGATAATAGAACAAATTCCAAATTTGGGCTTCCAGATGCCCATATTCGAGTGGAGGACTACGTTATTCAGAATTTGACGGCTCTAGGTACCGTTGTTTTTTCATAATGCGAGAAACATATATACATTCATAGCATGCAGATTCTTCTTTATTTAATTTCTTTAAATATAATGCAGGGCTAGTGGCAACAATTTGAAAAGTGATTCAGAATTTTATAGTGAGCCAAAGCAAAATGCCAAAGCCCTTCTGGCAATAGCCCTTCCGGGCATATTGCCCTTTTAGGCTAATAAAATTTTAAATAAATGTACTTTTCGTTAAACTATGTAATGATATATATGATATTAATATTTAAATAAAATACAAACCTTGAAATGCAAAAACGTAAGATACCACGCAAACGAAGACGAATTTCCTAAGAATATTTATAAACGGCAATTCAGATCCAGAAAAGAAACACATGGGACAGCTCCTTAAGTAAAAATAAAGAGATAAAAGTAAGAAAGGATTATCAATGAGTCAGATAAGATTGATCAGAATATTGAATGTTAAAGGCCAAGCTACTCATAGTTCATTCGAGCAATCTGCTATATTTTCAAGGGCGAATGAACTGAAGATAAAATGTTTTCCAAGGAAATCATATCACACTTTGGAGAAATGAGAAGACACTTTGAGCCAAAGCTGGGAAAAAACTGGAAACGGGGAGAAAAGTCATGAAATAAATTTTCAGATTACAGTCTGAAATCTCAAAAAATACTTACTACTAAAAAGTTCTAAAAATAAAAAAATACATATATTTTACTTCTTTCATGGAAGTAATCTTCTTAATTTCGTTAATGGAAGTTTTTATCTGTATTTTTTTTTTCAAAGGGACAAACAAAAATATAACCAAATAATACGAAACCAAAAAATATCAAAATATTAAAAAATGTATATTACTGGTGGAATAAAATTAGTTATGCAGTGGAAAGGTTAAAAGATTTGATCTTCATGGTGAAGTGTTGTTTTAGCTACAGCTTCTCATTATAATTTCTTATATATATATGCGGCTTAAGTGTCTGTTTGTCGCCGATAGTTTATTGGTTTCTTACGTAACTGTACTAGCCAATGGGGTGAAGTTGCTACGGCAATCCATATACACTGATACCATACATGCAGTTATCATTGATTTAATTAAATTATCACGGTATTTAAGAACATTTAAATATTTTTAATCCATAAAATTGTTGCTTATTATGAATTTAACTATATTTACATATGAATTACATAGAAACTTGCAAACGTTGATAAATTAAAGGAGACGAAACCAACTAACGAGTTGTGCCTAGTACATCTCATCAGGTAGGTTTACCCCAACTCCTATGCTAAATATCCTTTCGCGTAAAGAGTTAAAAATTTTGTCCGATTTTATTCCGACATTGTATTTTAAACTGAATTTTCAGCTGAACGCAAATTGTGCGTGTCAGGGGGAACGTGAACAATTGTTTGCTTTAGCAATCATCTGTTTTTGAAATGGTTTACAACTGAACGCAAAAGTTAGTGAAATAACGGACGTAAAATTAAAAGTAATTGATGGTCCTCTGCAAGGCGAGCTTAAAATTGATGGAAAGATCTACAACGCGGATGGAACGAGACGGCTCCCGACCTAATGCGACCTAATAGGCGCCAAACGGGATTAAGTGCCGCCCTGCCCTTGATCAATTGACAATGTTGCGGAACCACAGAGCAAGGGCAGACAAGGCGGTAGCAGTACGGTCCCTGCCGAGCTTTACCGTGGCCTTCGAGATAACATGGCCTGGTTAGCTGCGAGGCCTACGTGATAGGCCTCGGGTTAGCTGCGAGTGACGTCACGAAAGGCGTCCAATCCTTCCGTGACTTCCTTCGCTTCAGATTTGAATGCGAGCGTTTCGTTCGATGTTTAGAGTGTTTTGTTTTTAATAATGCATAATAATTAAATTTTCAGAGACTTGACGGGAAAACGTATATAAAAGGTCGTATATTCCTTTGCAGTTAAGATTAATAACTTAATAAATATTGTTTTTTAAGAAATATTCACGAAATTTTCTATGCCATGTTTTAGGTTATTTTGTGCATTTTTTTTTACACTGTATTGTAATACGTAATTTGTTAGGATACACTCAAAAAAGAAGGTTTTGAAATAAGTAAATAAAAAGGCTGTTATTTTATTAACATAAAAATGTCTTTACAGTTTGAGAAGGAGAGGAATGAAAGGAATGAAAAGATTTAGAAATAATTCACTAACAAAAGTAAATATAATTTAGCAAATTAAAAGACATAAAAAATTATTTTTCCTTAAAACTATAAATATTTCAGAGCTTCCAAATATTATGCAAATGTATTTTTTATTCATTTAAAATACTGTCTAATAAAATGAACAGCAGATCAAAAGCCACAGAAAAAATTTAAATCTCAAAACTTTGTAAATTAAATAAATTACAATTTTGCTGCAACATTACAGATAACGAATAATTTTCACATATTTATATGTTATCTATAGCAATAATTATAATAATATTTACTTCATTTAATAATATTTACATTGTTACTTATATGTAGATGCATAGTAAATAATATATTTACAAATAAAAGCCATCCATATAATGTTTCACAAAAGCGTAAAATCAATAAATTTGCTAACGAAAACCTCAAAACAACTATACATAGAACAAACCATCATTTCTGTCTAATTAGAAAAGACTGTGCAAGTTGTACTAGTATACTGAAGCAATAATTAATCGCAATTGATAATTTATTTTGAAAATTATGAAGTATTATCTAATAATAAGGAAACAGCAAAAAGTTTAATAAATTTAAATGTAAAAGATACATTATTGAAAATATGTTTGAATTGCATCATATTTAGTACACTATTTAAAAAAAAATAATACAATGTCATTTACATACCACTCATATCTTTTCATCACGTATTCTTGACTTTTTTAATTTTCCTTTCATCGCTTTTTGTATACATATTATTTTGAAGAACTTTAGTATAATTGTTTAAACAAATATTTGAAATAGTGCACATTATTTTTTTTAATCTGCTAGAAAAAGGTATTCCACACATTAAACAAGTTTCATGAACATCAAACATGTTAATGTTTTGTACATATATCTCGGTAAGTTTGACCAGTAAAGAATGTTGTTTTTGTTTAGAATTTAGAAATAAAATTTCGTAATCAGGAGATAAAAGTTTCTGAAATATTAAGAAACACACTGTCACAACAAATACAATATTTGAAGCTGGAAGTTTTAAACCACCTCGGTTAATAAGGCTTAAATAGTTTCTGTACATCACTTCACTGCTATCTGCGTGCATTTCATGATTTTCATTATCGCAAATCAAACTCTTATCAGTAAAAAATAACGACTTGCATGAAAAACAGTCAATTTTCAGTTTAAACACGCAGTAGCCAGACAGATATGTTAGGACTTCAGCTTCAGCATTATTCACTGAATCAATATCAATATCATTTAGTATTTCTATAAATGGAGAACAGTCAATTTCTTCAAGAGGTTGTACTGCACAGACATCAGATATCAACATTTTTAACTGAATTTTTCCATATCTGTTGGAAAGTAAATGAAGAATCGATTTTATTCGCAATTTTCTCTCGGATTGAAGAATTTCTTGTACAGATACAAGATAAGATCCTCCCGACATTTGCCGATATGAAGAAAACCTAGATTCTAGATTATCTGTCTGAAATTTAGCTGTAAGTATATATTTTGTGCCTCTCAACAAAAGATGTTTGATTATGAGAACCATTGTGGATGTTGTGTGAGTTAAAGCAAAGAAAGTTTCTTCACTTAAGCTACCACATCTGGGTTTTTGATTTAGCTTTTTCCATTCTTTCAACCAGTTCGAGAATGTTTCCATGAAAGTTAATCTTTCGTCATTTACTGATAGAAATGGTTCACAGTTGTGATTTCGGAGTCTAAATCCTTTCTTCGGATGATTTACGTTCATTATGTCTCACCATTTCTTTATTAGTTTTAAAAATGATCCTGTATCGTCCCAGTTAAGAAAAGAAGAATACTGACTGGCACACGTCTGTAAAGCTGCAGAAGTACTTTCATGAAAAATGTTCAGAGCAAGTTGAACATTTTGACGATCGAAGTTTGAGGGGTATAATGTTTTAAAATTTAATCGATGCGCGTATCTTATAATGGATTCTTTTTCAATGCTAAACATTTTCCTCAAGAATGAAAATTTAGGAGAAACTGTCTTGTAAAAATCATTAAAGTCGGGGCACACAAAAGTTTTCTCATCATCAGTTTGGTTTATCCAATTATTTCTGATCGACTTTAACAAATGCACAGAATCAAAAAGGAGAAATAAATCCTTTGATTCATTGACTGGATTTTCTATATGCCCAGATGCGAATCCTTTGCTAAGTTTCTGAAACATATTGCGATTTATTCGGTTATTATCTGATATAATGCACAAAACATTAAAACCTGCATCTTCTAATAACTGCAGAACTTTTAAAATCAAACTATGAAGATCCATTGCAGTCATTTTACTCACTGGTACTAATGCAATGATGTCTTTGTAATCTGATAATAAGGAAGAAATCATGAAGGATTGAACAGACGTTGCTTCAACACCTTCAAAATTTTCAGCAGAACCAATTAATGCTTTTCCTTTATATGTCACCTTTTTTTTTTCACATGAACTTCATCAATCAATAGATTCACCAGTTTTTCATGTTCCAGTAGTTTTTTAGCTTTACCTTTTACATATCTGCTATTAGCTTCACTACTTGTCGATCCATCAAGCTTTAACAGGCCAAGGAGTTTTCGGAGATGATCAATGGATGGAAGGCAGATTAGTTGACTGTTGTAAAGGCAACGATAAGAAGCAGCTGATTTGATATATAATGAGTATGCAAAGACCAAAATGTCACTACTATACCTCCTAGCCATTTTACTTTTATTGCACATCATCATTTGTTCTAAAATAAAATGTTCTGTTCCGTAAGTAAAATTCTCAGGTGATTTTTCTTCAATATCTGCTTCCTAGTTATATACTGATAAGTCATAGTTCGATTTTTTAATGTCTTTAACTACCCTTCCTTTGGCATAATTATAAATGCTTTCAAATTCACTCCATAAAGTAAATTTATCATTCTCATTTAATATATTTTAAATACTTCCATTCCAATAACTTCATCTCCTATATACAGAGTCGTAGCTAGGGTTTTCAGCGCCCAGGGACAACTGAAGATTTTACGCCCCCTACTGCTTGCCAAGGATGGAAAACATTTAATTCTAAAATATCGTAACATCAGTTTGGCGCCCCTTGGATTCTGCGCCCGAGGACAGATGCCCCCCTTGAGCTACGCCCTTGCCTATATAAACTGCTATATTTATATGAAGTGATACAAAGATACTTTTTTCTATTTTAGGATGTGGATGAAAACTGAGCAATAAAATATAAATGCCATCAACAGATTTGTGTAAAATAATATTTGAAGTATCTGAAATATTTTATTCGGTAACATAGAAGAAAAATCCTCAAATGATGCCATTTTGTCCTTTCTCAAAAATTCATTAAAAATATGCTTCTCCATCTTAGCTCTTTTTTCCTCCCTGCTCATCCTCTAAAGAGTTGGACTTTCAGATAAATATTTAGGACAGCCAGAAAAAATGCATGGGTAAGCATCGCTATTTAATTTAGGATGCCCTCTACACATCTGAATAAAAGTACCTTCGTTTGTTGGTAAATAATCATAGCGAATAATATCATCTTTTCGAAAATGTTTTTCACACACAACGCTGCGATCACTTAGAATAAAATTTTTCCTTGGAATTTTTTTGATCCATAAATCTCGTTTTACTGTATCTTTTGGAAATTTGAATACTGATACATATTCATCGGTGCCATCGTAATTGGATTTGCATGCTGGAACGCAACATCGTGCAGGCATGATGAAGACAGCTCTACATAGACGTCGATCGTTATTCTTGTTAACAAATAAGTTAACTAGTAATCTCAATTTAAAAACGAAAATATCCTTAACAACATTACTCAAATTTAGCAATAAAAAAGACACGAATAATAAAAAAACCACAACACGCTATCAACGTAATAAGAAGTCTTCGCTTGCAGTGTCCACACAATGCAGCGCGAAGGGTGAAAGTTCAGACGCCTTACGTGACGTCAAATCACGTGATTCTGCAGCTGACCAGGCCATCTAATCTCGAAGGCCACGGCTTTACTCTGTCCTGAGAGCCCTCAGGCCTTCTGTGAAGTCTGTTATTATGCCCCCGTGGTTGAGATCCTAACTAGTACTTCCCAGGCGTACAGATCCTAAAACCAGTACTTCCCAGGCGTTCCCCTGAGTCAACCCCCGGAGGGGGGAACTGGAAAGATCTACACAAGAAATGTTGTGTACAAAGATATCTTTGACATGTGAATTAACATTTTATTATTTAAATCACCTTTACTTATTGAGCTAGCGGTGGCTCTTAAGAAATGTACCGCCAGTGGTTTCCTTCATTGTACTCTACTTTAAGCAAGTAGAAGGGGGAAACTCCGTGGGACAGTAAGCAAAGGGACGTCCTCACCGCCTGCCCTGGGCAATTCAGTTTGAATTAGCAGACATCTTTGCACAAATCCTTTTAATTACAATTTATAATATCTAGAACAGTGGTCGTTTCGTATGACCGCCGGGCGTTCTAGTCTCTACATAATCATCCCTTACATCAATGCACTTGCACTCTGTGTTGCAGTTTGCTTGCAACCATCTTACAGAAGGATTTACTCTCACACTAAATAACAGCCTCAGTGATCTCAATGCAGGATGATTCCTTTCTCATCTTTCCCTAACCGCATTTCCTTCATAGCGTCAGATCATAATATTTGTTGTTGATAGTGGAGTCTTTTCTCCCGAAATGAATCAAAACTAACCTTTCTTCATCTTAAAACATTGTTGCCATCCCTTTGTTAGCGCATGCAGCCACTTTGAGGTTTTTAGGTAACAGTGATAAGGTTGTGGCGGCTTTGATGGGGTTGATTCTTTATTTCAGGTTCGAAATGGCGGACTCGCATCTCGACCAATGTCTCCAACGCTCCTTGAATACTGCTTTAGTTCGACCGTCTCAAACGCAACCTTGGCTGGCATTCTGCCAAAACACATATATTCGTCCATAAGGAGGGTTATTACTGCTACGACGTTAAACGTCATGTGAAAGTCTTCTCTTCTTCGGAAAGAGAGAATTTATATGCTTGAGGGAAAGAAATTCCCCATCCTTCCACCCATGGAGGTAAGAAAGGAAGGAGTGGTCAAACCGGCATTAGAAGTGAAGCACTGCTCCGAAGCTTCGGTCACCAGATGGGGTGTTTTTGTTTACATTCAGAAGCTCGCTTGACAGCGCTCTGATAGTATTTCGACACACGACAGTTCCTCACAAATCGAAAAACGGGACACTTCCGCGTAAAAGAAACATTCCTAGTATGATGGATAATACCAATTTGTATAGTTTAGCGACATTTACGAAAAAATAACATCTTGGTTATTTTTCGATAACTAACAACAGCGATTTTGATTATGAATTTGTTTTATAAAATTCTAAGCCGTTGAACTACAAAAATATAGATTTTAGCAAAACAGTTATGCTTAAAGAATGAAAAATACCTCACTGTACCTTGTATACATTTACCTCACTGTACATTGTATACATTTTTCGATACCCTTAATACACTATTCGCTACTTTTATTTTATGTTCCAAACGACAAAATGTTTTAAATAAAATAAATTTTTTTCACAACCACATATTATTGTAACATGTACTTTTTAAAATTAGTGTAAATTAATTTAATCGAAAAATATGGTGAATGCACAGAAATTAAAGATTTCCACATGCCGGAAATGAAAAATATGAAATATGTATGGGTATTTATGCATGTGTTTCCAAAAAGCATGTATCTGCCTTTAACAATATACCTAAATATTTATTAAATTATTTATAAATGTATTTGAAATGAAGGATTTATTCATTCATAAATAACTGTGAATGTTACTGTGAAGAAATCTAATTATTAAATGCATCTAAATTTATAATGGGTATAAATGTTATATAAATATATAATAACCTTAACACTGAATTGTAAACATAAATTGACATCTTGTTGACAAATACGTTATAAAACTATTTAAGCAAGAATTGTTCTTACTGGAAAGCAATCTGTTAAAAGGTATTGTAAAGCAATTTCTATGAGATGCGTAATTAAGAAAGTAATAGAGAAGACTTTTGGAATATGTATTGTTGAAATTAAGGGTAGAAAAATTTAATGAGTATAATTAAAAGAATTATTCCCCTTATATAAGTCAGTTACAAGTTTTAAATAATATTTAAAAATAATCCTTATTTTATTCCTTTTCAGAAATATTCAGAGAAAGTTAAGTACTATTTAAAGTATTTCGCTATTAAATTAAAAGGTGCTCTAATTTGAAATGGATTGAATTGAGCATTAATTATAAATTAACTTTTTTCGATTTGAGAGATGCCTCAGAAGCTAAAAAATCATGCAATATTTGAGAAAGTATTTTAGGAAGAAGCTCTGTAAATAGAAAGGAAATAATGCATAATTTTAATAATAAAATAAACTTTGATCTTAATTTTTGTAATCCTTAACCGAATCAAATCGAATTTTACCTTAATTTTTTTTCTAATGTAATTAACGAAAACTTGTGAAAATGTATATCAAATTAAACCATTCTGAGCAAACTGTCCTGTGAAAAGTATAGCATTTAATTCCGTTCAGAATGAAATGTTGTTTAAAAATGTATTCTTTTCATGTACTTAGGCCCCTAAGTATTGTAGAAAAAGAAAATATATACTTTTATATGCATATTTACGACGTAATTACAAAATATTTACATCCGATCGTGTCAAAACCCATTGAACTCAATGGTAAATTACCCAATGTTTTGGTCACCAAAGAAGGGATCGCCAATGCTTCAAAGCAGGGTATGGGAATACCGGTTTAGGGCCACTCCATCTAACTTCCTACCTCCCTGCTTCCACCCTATTTTGAGAATAATTCGGTCCGAATGACGCATGCGTGTTTGCGCTCATGGTCGCGGATGAGGCGGTCGAACTAGTATAACCGTCACCACCGGTTTTTTCCGGTGGTGACGGTATAACGCCGGTGGACTGCAAATCGGAGGCAGAAAAAGCTTTCGCCTCTATTTTACTGCTTTTTTCATCGCAAATGCTTATTTTCGAATCCGCAGACAGCGGCTGCCGGTGTAGAGTGATCTGAAATCTTATTTATGACTTCCGCCCTTTCGCACGAACCTAAACATTAAGCTATGATTAAGCATAAACTTTTGATACTGCAATATGCTTTTCCGTTACTCGTTCTATTAATTTCAATAAAAATATCTCGGAGAATCGAAAACAAGAACACATGATAGCAATCTCTTTCGACGTGAGCGATGGTTTTCACTCCATGTTGATACAGAATTTCAAAAAAGACCTTTAATATTATAGATGATTGTTTTATCGAACTCCAAATAGTTTACGATTCTGGAGGCAAAGGTAACTAACTGTGTTACAAATAAAACTTACAATCCCACAGAGATCATGCAACACTCTGCGGTATTGGAACATCACTGTAAATAACATGTTGAAAAGGAATTTGAATGAAAATATAAAGTTTTTTTTTTTTTTTTTTTTTTTTTATATTTATGCCGATGATATCCTTGTCGCCCATTAAAGGAAAATCTCTGGAAACTATAGAAAACAATTTATGGAACTTACTTCAAACTTGGAGATTAAAGAAACTTAATAAACTTTCAATGGTCACAATACAAGAAATCCTCAATTAAAACAAAATATCCAAAGATTGTGCTTCAAGAAATAAATGGAATATTTAGGCGTTATAGTTGACAACTGTTTCAGTTTTATATCACATTTTAAGGATATTCATAGGAAAAGATAGAATTTTGCCAGAAGATGGTTTCAAGAGACGTGATATCAATTAGACATGCCATCTTGAGAGTTATATATGAAACTGTCATTCCAACAATTATATACGGCATAGGCGCATGGGATTACTGAGCGGCGGAGCTTTGTGCGTCTTAGAAGGATATTGTGTACTATCCAGAAAGCCTGACCCTTGATGGTGACCAGTTGCTTCAAAACGATCTCCATGGAGGTAATATGCATATCGGCCGAAGTTCCTCCTCTCTCAGAGCAATATTTATCTTATTATGACAAATTTCTACTGAGGATATCTAAACTGGATTTTAAATTATATGATAGCATTACTGTTATTTGATATTAATGAAGTGTACTCTGCACAAAGGAAATATATTATGCATTATAGAAATTCTCCTGAGGAAAGTGAATGGGATGTCTGTACTGATGGAGCTGGTGTGGGAGAGAACATCGTTTTTACCTTTACAGTTTTTTATTATGTAACTGAATTTGACTGTGAGAAATATCGGTTAAAAGAATTATAATTCGCTATTTCAAGCGGATGCCACTGCTATTCACTTTGCTTTAAAGTGGATAAAAAGATTCCTAAAAACCGGGAGTACAGTCAATATAGTATGTACCGATAGTTTATTAGCCTTACACGCACTCTCCTGCCCGGCCGGACAAATGACCTGATACTAGACATAAACGATCTTTATTTTGAACTTCTGGGAAGATATATAATTAACTTGTTATGGGTAAAAGCAGATACGGGTTTCACTGGAAATGAGAGGGCGGACGGATCGGTCAAAGAGGCTATTACACAAAATGACACTGAAATCACATAGTGATACAGTACTTTAAAGATTTAATCTTCAAAACTCAGACGTCTGCGGCAGTTACAACTGAAATTGGAGACTTACTAAACACTTTTAAAGAGACCTGCCCACTTTAAAAAGATATAAGGAAAGATTTGATCATAAATGGAACATTTAATGCGAAATGGGTGCTATGAAATTTTGACAAGGCGAGAAGTGTATGAAGAAAGAGTATGAGTTATATCAATAATAATCTATCAACAGTGGGAATTTAGTGAGTGTAATGTGTATCTACCTATAATGGTGTAAGGATCTTAAGTTTTACTAACGTTTATTTTTATTTTAAATCTTTACTATCACTTCTTATTTTCTACTTCCGGCCAGAATTAAAAGCTTTAACTTATTTATGCAAATTTGTCTGGCGAACGCCAAGTACTTAAGTTGTGGCTTTTTGCCAAGCAAGAGAGAGGAAGGAGTTAGTCGAAGCAGGCCGCTTGCCTTAGCAGTTTTACTCGGTTGCTGGTTGCCTTCAAGGCCAGAGGTTTAATCCTCTTGATAATTTTAAAAGTATTGTAGTGTTAACAGTTCTCTGTACTACATACGGCTTCCTGTTAATATACGGCCAATCTTCCACGTAGGCCCTTGTTTATTATTCCAAATTTAAGTTAGAGTTTAGTTAATATTTTTATATTCTTACGTTCAGACCAAAAGTAGTTGGTCTCTGTATTCCGAAGTACGGAAATTATTGTAAAGAGTGAAAAATAAAGGGTTTCGTATAACCTTCCTGTGTATCTTGTCTACTTCCCACATTTATTGGACATAGCTTTAGTAAGCTCCCTGTTCCGAGTCAGGTCTTTGCATGTTCCCAAAGAAAGTAAGGCGGAACATAGAACCTGATAGTGGCGCCCAACGAAGAAGAATAACCATGGCCGAGTTTCAAGAAGAACCTGTGCTGCCTGCAGAAGCGGCTCAGAATCCAGAAATGCCAGCTGCCGCCCTGGAAGGATTTGGTTACATCGTCCAGACCATGCACGCTTCGATGAAACCAGAAGCAACATTTAATGGAAACTCACCGGTAACCAGTTTTTTGGAAAAACTAGATGACCACTTCATGATGTATCCCGTGCACGAGTTCAAAAAGTCACCTTAGCTACCAGCGCTTTGAGGGGCCAAGCGCTTAATTGGTTCAAATGCATAGGCAGAAGTCTCTTGGGTCAAGCGGGAAGTCCCACCTATACTTACGAAAATTTCAAGACTGCCTTAGTAAAAGCTTTCCCTGTCGTAAGGGATCGTGCGAAATTAGAAGCGGAACTTTTCAGCATATACCAGAAACCAACTGAAAATCTCTCAAGCTTTATTTTAAGAAAAATTCACGTCTTCAAACTCTTGTATGGAAACCGTCCGGATCCTGAGATAATTCAAGTGATTTTGCCGAGGTTACTTCCCCAAGTACAAGACTTTATTGAATTAAGGAATCCGACTACACTGGAAAAGTTATTTGAGCTAGCAATCCAGTTTGAAAGTAGAAGAACGGCGGACATTGAAAGAAGACGCCAATATCAGCAATGAAACCAATTTGGTGAGCCAAGACCACAGCAAAGTCAAGCACACGGCTACAGAAGCAAAGCGAATCAGTGGGCAAGGAAACCCGAGCATCCAAAAACAGCCGGCGAACGTCGACAGTTCAATAGCAATCCAGGAAAAAAGTCTCAAGGCCAGTGGAAAAAGAAGGAAAACATGGAAAGAAAAAAGGATTTAAACTAAAACGGATTTCTGCTGACGGGAGGGTGAGGAAATCCGAAGGCCAAGAAAACCCCTCTTCCTTCAAGTTAAATACAGTAATGGTGAAAAATTTGACTCTTCCGAAGATTGAAAAGTTGGTGAATAACATCCCAGCCACCGCATTCCTGGATACAGGCGCGCAGTGTTCCTGTATGGCAGAAGATTTTTTTACTAAGTATTTTCGGAAATATCGCATATATAATTCGGATAATACGACAGTGTTAGCTGCGCAAGGAGAAAGATGTAAGTGCATAGGTAAATTACCGGTATACGTCCGTATCAAGGGCGAACAAGTAAAGGTTATGTTTTTCATAGTAAAGAATCTGCAAGCACATATTATCTTAGAAATAGACTTTCTTTCAGGCGCACAAGCTACACTGGATTTTAATGAAGCGTCCCTTAAGCTGACAATGAAACCAGTGCGTGTAGAAAAGGTTGAACCGCCAAGGTTAAATCTTGACCACCTGCCTAATGACGAGCAAGATAGAATCCGACAAGTGGTAAGTGAATTTGCTTCGTTATTTAGTGATATTCCAGGATTTACTCAAGTTACTAACCATAGTATTGACACCGGAGATTCAATGCCAGTTCGCCACAAAGCATACCGGTATGATAAGAATAAATAAAAAATTATAGAATGGCACATTAGCGATATGCTACGTAAAAAGATCATAACGCCCATCTCAAGTAGTTATGCTAGCCCGGTGGTTTTATGTAAGAAAAATAATGACTATCCATCAACACATCCAAAAAGGTGGCGTTTCGCGATTGACTATCGTAAATTAATCTCCATAACTAAATATCCGGTATATCCGTTACCTATTATTGAAGAAATTCTAAGGAACATAACGTCTACCAAATATATGACGACTTTAGACTTAACGACTGGTTATTTTCAAATAGGGGTTAGACCGGAGGACGTGCCTAAGACTGCTTTTATAACAAAGTCTGGCACTTATGCATTCCTGCGTATGCCGTTTGGCCTTTCAGGGGCAACGGCAACATTTCAGCGATGTATGGACATTATGTTAAGGCCTGTTCTTGGAAAGTCCACATTTATCTATTTAGACGATATCATTATTAATAGTGATAATCTGGACCAACATGTACAGTATTTAAGACAGGTGTTTTCTTTATTAAATGAGGGCGGTCTAAAAGTTAATGTCGAAAAAAGCAAATTTGCAGCCCCTGAATTAAAATATTTAGGTTACAAAATATCTCAGAAAGGAATCGAGACAGACGAATCAAAAATAATCGCTGTGCAAAAGTATCCGCCGCCAAACACGGCGAAGAAGCTCTCTTCTTTTCTAGGACTTTGTTCATAAAATAGGTCCTTTATAAAAGATTTTGCAGCTATTGCTGAACCATTGTTAAAATTAAAAAGGAAAAAGGCAAGATTCTCGTGGACGGCCGAAGCCAATAGTGCTTTCGAAAAATTAAAACAAGCATTAACGCAAGCCCCTGTGTTGAAATTTCCTGAAAAGGATGAGAATTTAGAAATTTCAGCGGATGCTTCGGAATATGCGGTAGGAGCGGTACTTTCGCAAAATAAGCAGCCCGTGGCATTTTTTAGTCGAACTTTAAATCAAACACAAAGAAATTATTCCGCGACTGAGAGAGAGGCACTTACAGTTCTGTTAGCAGTGCAAAAGTTCCGAGTCTATTTTGGAAGAGCGCCAATAACAGTGTATTCTGATCATGCGGCGGTAAATAGATTGTACTCAGGGAAAAACTTATCCCCAAGGTTAATAAGATGGGCACTCAAGCTACAAGAATATAATCTGGTAATCAAGCATACCCCCGGAAAGGAAAATATCGTAGCAGATGCCCTATCCAGAATAAAAATAGATGAAGAAGGTAATACTGTAAAGGTGGCAATGCTCACAGCATGTACAATAAATTCCCGAGAAACTGTAATAACCGAACTGGGTAAGGATCGTGAGTTTGGAAACATTTATGAGTATTTAAAGGATCCTGAAAATTTTAGCCACCAAGATATTGTGGCGATAAGAAATAGGGCGGTCCATTACGAACTAATAGATGGTCTATTATTTTATACAAAGACTACAAATTCCAACAACGAATTTCGACCTGTTATCCCAGCTAGTCTTAGATTAAATATCCTGCAGGAGTTACATGACAGCCCTTTAGCTTCTCATGCTGGTATTCGAAAAACTATCCAACGCGTACGCGAGGCAGTCTATTTTCCCGAACTGCAAAAGTTAACAAGGGCGTATGTCCAGTCCTGCCCAACATGTCAAGCAGTTAATTATATTAATTTCCGCCCGGCCGGGTTTCTAAATAGTATTAAATCCGAATTTCCAAATGAAATAATTGGCATCGATTTATTGGGCCCTTTCCCAAAAAGTCAGTTAAATAAAAGTCGGTATCTCCTTGTTATGGTTGATCATTTTAGTAAGTGGACCGAAATTGTTCCCTTAAAACGAGCCTCCGCGAAATTAGTTACTGATTCTATTTTAAATAAATATATTTTAAGATACGGGGCGCCCCTAAAAGTTATATCGGATAATGGTCCTCAATTTGTAAGTAATATATTTGAAGACATGTGCCAAAAACTGGGCATACGTCATTTAAAAATGGTCCCGTATCGGCCGCAATCAAATATAGCGGAACGGGTCAATAAAAATATAGTGAAAAGTATCCGTAGTTATGTTAAAAATTTTCATAAAAGCTGGGATAACTATGTCAATGAATTTGCTTTCGCCCTTAGAACCGCAAAACATGATACAACGGGCAAAACTCCTGCTGAGTTATTTTTAGGCAGAAAGATTATAACGCCGTTAGATAAATTATTTTATGTGCAACAAAGAGCCCCAGAATTTAAAATGGGTGATATAGAAAAATTAATTAAAGAAGCAAAAAAGAACACTGAAGTAGCACAGAGAAAACAAAAACTCTATTACGATTTGAAACGACGGGGAGTAACTTATAAAGTAGGAGATGAAGTATTAAAAATTAAGCATTCACTTTCTTCGGCACCAGAAGATAAAACCGCCAAATTTTTTCCACGATTTGAAGGACCATATGTCATAGAAAAAATAACTCACGCTGTAGTGGTGTTAAAAGCCAGGAATGGTGAAACATGCTCCGCAAACATTGATCAAATAAAACAATACTATGACCGTAATAAAATGCAAATATTCAAAGATGTTTTGCAGGATCCGGCACGGCAGGCACAAGCTCCAGAGGTGGAACAACGTCAAGCACAAGGACAAGCCATTAGGAGGCAGGAGCAATTGAAAAGAAAGTTTCCCCGTTGGAAAATTGAAGGTAACAAGAAAAAGAAGCCGTTCCACCGACCACAAAAGAGAGCGCACGACCACCCCCAGAATGAAGAAGGGAGAAGTACGACGAATGCAAAGAGAGCCAGGAAAAATAACGGCAACTATATCCCGGCTCCCAAACGGAAGATCTACTCATCGGACAGGACTCTCCGCAGCAAATGTCGCCGAACTGCGGAAGGGCCACCAGCGGCGGAGGAAAAGATACAAGGAAAATTTGAACGGCCAGCAACGAGGTCCAAGCAGGAACGAGAGAGAAGTGTCCCGGTTCCGCCAAGACCAGCGGCCATCAAACGGCCAGGACCACAGGCAGAGGCGAAAAAGAAGGTATTCAAGGGTGACCGAACTGGAGAGAAAAGAAAGCTTTTAGAGGAAGGGCTTGAAGGGCGAGCCCGCACAAGAAGGAGGATAAATCAAACTAGAATCTTCGCTACCTTCCAGGACTG
The DNA here is from genome assembly GCF_044657685.1 of Stegodyphus dumicola. Lineage (NCBI taxonomy): Eukaryota > Metazoa > Arthropoda > Arachnida > Araneae > Eresidae > Stegodyphus > Stegodyphus dumicola. The sequence goes on from NC_140776.1 coordinate 48,652,237, forward strand.
GGCTGAGAAAAGAATGTCCGAATATCACAAAGATATGTAAAATTTTATGTTACTTTGCAAACTTAAGTTAATCTTTCATTCTTACTGCAAGTGGCAGATTTCAAGAAATTTTACCTCATGTGAGGTCTACCTTTATCGCCAAAAAGGCGAGAAATGAGTTGTTACCTATTTTGGTATTATGTTTTTCAATTACTCGCGAGTAAAACTAAAGTTGATGTATAATAGGAATGTGTAAATACTTGAATATTGTAAAAGTTATTGTATAAATTTTATTTAAAACATTCTGGCAAGAAAGAAGTTTTAATCTGAAAGACTTTTGAAATGTAGTATTTCAATGTAGAAGAATTGGCACTTGCTTGGAAAAGCATAGAAGTTAACAATGTACTACTAATGTATGTTTGAAAATGCGTAAAATTAACGGCATGTTAATATGTTCTTATATAAAATGTGAACTGTTATTTTAAATGTTAAGAAATACTGTGATATGGTAAAAGTGAAAGCACTGGCAAAAATTTTAAACTTATTCGTGTGACTGAAAAAAAAAAAAAAAAAAAATGTAGTTAGGCTCTTTGACGCTACACTTCAGAGTTAGCCATTTTCAGAATAGTACCTCAGGGTTTAGAGATGAAGATAGGGTGTGTTACGAGGTCTTGTTATGTTGAATTTTAACACGTTAGTGTTTTGATTGTAGGAGGCAGTGTTGAACACTGGTACATAAACACATTCGTGTTCGGTGTTTTCTTTTACAACACATGTCAGAGAGCACGGGGAGAGATAATTAAAATAAAGTCATGAATGAAATAAGAATGTTAGGAGAAATATAAATATTCATGTTACTTGCCATTTCATTGTGTAACATTTCATTAAACTAGTTTTCCTTCCAGATCTCTGGAAGGAACCAGATTTGAACTAAAAGCTCCTGTTTAGATGCAGTACAGATGAAAAGTGGTTGTCCATGGAGCTGATAATATAAAAACAATTTTTTTTTAAATTTCTAGTTTCTAGTAAGAAATGTTTGTAAAAGATTGGCCTCGCGTTAGATTCTAGAGCTAAAAGTTTTCAACAAGGTCGTTTTAGACCTCAGTTTCAAACTAATTAACTCTGGCGGGAAGTATGTAAGGATCTTAAGTTTTACTAACGTTTATTTTTATTTTAAATCTTTACTATCACTTCTTATTTTCTACTTCCGGCCAGAATTAAAAGCTTTAACTTATTTATGCAAATTTGTCTGGCGAACGCCAAGTACTTAAGTTGTGGCTTTTTGCCAAGCAAGAGAGAGGAAGGAGTTAGTCGAAGCAGGCCGCTTGCCTTAGCAGTTTTACTCGGTTGCTGGTTGCCTTCAAGGCCAGAGGTTTAATCCTCTTGATAATTTTAAACGTATTGTAGTGTTAACAGTTCTCTGTACTACATACGGCTTCCTGTTAATATACGGCCAATCTTCCACGTAGGCCCTTGTTTATTATTCCAAATTTAAGTTAGAGTTTAGTTAATATTTTTATATTCTTACGTTCAGACCACAAGTAGTTGGTCTCTGTATTCCGAAGTACGGAAATTATTGTAAAGAGTGAAAAATAAAGGGTTTCGTATACCCTTCCTGTGTATCTTGTCTACTTCCCACATTTATTGGACATAGCTTTAGTAAGCTCCCTGTTCCGAGTCAGGTCTTTGCATGTTCCCAAAGAAAGTAAGGCGGAACATAGAACCTGATAATGGGACATCTTAATTAAGTCATAGAGCCACTTGTGGTCAGGTGGGCGAGCTGCTTTATACAAACAAATAAACAAACACCACGACGGCACGTGGTAAGGAAGGAGAAAATACATAATATACTTCCCTTTAAAAGACCGACGGGGAATGAAAAGATCTAGTCGCCAAATCCTAGTGATGAGGAATTATCGTCAACCATTTCTTTGCTCGGACGTCACTTTTAGAATCGTTTTTAAAAATTTTTCGAAGCAAAAACAAGAAAACTTGCAGTGACATCGCCGGGATTCAAACACCGGACATCCCGATTGCCAGCCGGACACGCTATCCAGTTACACCACGAAAGCACGCGGAGAAGTGGCAGAAAATACTTTATATCATAACAGAAGCTACAAATATTTATCCATTTTGTAAATATTGCATTTAATTTTACCGTTAAAGAATGTGATCTTTGAAATTAGTATTTATTTTTTGCACTGCTACCAGTGTTAGCAAAATTCCCAACCTAACTTTTATTTACAAAAAAAATACCATACTGAAAAATACCATATTGGCCCAATGTCAATTGATATTTTTTCCCCCTAAAATCTCCAAGTTTAAACTACTAAAACTTGATCAAAATTTTACGCACAGCATAATATTTTAAAATATGTTACGATAATTTATCACTTTAATATTAAATGAAATTACTTGTTGTTGCTAATGCTCATTTGTCTGACCTATAGTCAGCCCAAGCCCACGAAATTCTTCGCAGCAAGGAGCGCAAGTTTACATCTGTCGTTGGCAACAGCCTTGAGCACCTTACATGTGACAGTGCGATTTAGCTCAGTTCCTCCCCCAGTTTTGATAGAGAGCAACCCGGAGGGGGGGGGACGGGTCCATGGGTCTCCCACCCCCTTTTCCCTACCACCAAACTCTCGAGAGAACGTTCGGCTCGCCGCATATTTAGAGTGTCCTCTTGCCGTACGGACGCTATACATTTACAAACATCGAACCCGGGCACTTCGGCACGGCTGTCAGCGACGCTAACCACTATACCGGTTGGGAGGCTGGAGGCTGAAATTACTTAGTTTTAGGTTAAAATAACACGCCGAATAATGATTATTGGAGAAGTGAAACAACAAGAATCAGCGTAATAAACTTAGTTTTGCAGCAAAATCAAAGATGCTGAAACCATTTCATTATCTTTCATTCTTAGATATCTTCATTAAAACAAACCCATATACATAAGGGCAGTAATATATGTAAATTCTTTTATATATTCCTTATAAAACTATACAGAAGAGGATTATTTAAGGCCTAGGTATATAACAACTACAGAAATTTCTGATTTCAGAATTTACTATTTGAGCCTGAAACAAAACACATTTTCTCCCATAGCTATTAATTTCTTTTTCGTTTACATATTTCATTTCGGCTTATGTAAGCTTTCGTAAGAAAGTTATACTTTTGAATAAGTGTGTGGAAGAGAATATATATTGATGTCAATTTTTAAAAAGATTTTATGAGTTTTTAATGAGAGACTACAGAAATAAAGCATAATAAGCTCCGTTTACTGCTTTGGATAATCCCAATCCGAATACCTATTTACCCGGTTTACACCTTCCAAGCGTGCTAGAAATCTTTAAGATTTTACACTTGTAATTTTTATATCTTTGTAATCGCAAAAAATTTCGGAGATCATATTTTAGTGGAGACATTCATTTTGACCGCTCCCGAAATCATTTTGATTATTTTTTGTGTGACGTCTGTACGTATGGGCAGAACAAAGGGTTCTTTATTCAAAACCGGATTGTGAAATGGACGCAAAATGAACTTTTGCGTGACATCCGTACTTACGTACGTATGCATGTATGTACCTCGCATAGCTCAAAAGCGGTTCGTCGTAGAACGTTGAAATTTTGTATATGGTATTGATATAACATTTAGTTGTGCATCTCCCTTTTTTGTTGCAATTTGTAGTATCAAAACTGTATATACACACAGACACACATATATATTTAAAAAAAATAATAATAATTTTCGCGAAATAACGAAATTTAACTTTTAATGCGGTCTCCTGTTTCCTATACTTATATTTACGAAAGTTTTGTACTCGTCATGAGGAAATAAAGTTATAAGAAGTTTGATTACTGTACGACAAAAATTGGCCGAGATATTTAATTTCAACATTTGCAGTTTTTCATACCGTTTTCAACTTGCATTAAGGAATCGGTTAATTAAGTTATAATAACTCGGGAAAATGAGTTTAAACGAAGAGCAGCAAAAAATATGTATAATTTAACAGGCCGCGCAAGGAAGTCATGTGGTGTCCACATCAGATGGTTTTTCAACGATTTAAACGTGGTATACTTTCGCCTCATTACCTGTGCATTCCCACCCTAATTTTGATAGCGAACACCCCATGTGGACATCCGAGGGTCTCCCATACCTCTTCCATTGCAACTTCTTGACAGGACTTTCAGCTCACCTGTATTTTGAGCGCCCCCTTACCACAGTGACACTATACGTCTACAAACAAGCATGCCTTTTGCGGGATTCGAACCCGGGCCCATCCGTAGAGTAGGCGTTTTCACTCACCACTATACAGGCTGGGAAGTTACATAAAACTACAGAACTCGCATATGTCCTTGTACCGACATTTTCTTTTCCAAAATACTTTCATTATGTTCCTCTATAATTCCTTATCGTTGACCGCATCATATCTAAACGGCTTTGTTTATCAAGGAGGATTTTCATAAACCTTATTCTTCACTGTCTTTTTACATGCAATCGGAAGAGGTATTTTACACCATTCCTCTTGAACAGCTTTCCAAAGTCGAAGAAGGTTTGGACGTCGACGTGCCTTTTTAAAAGTCCCAAAGAGCAAAAATCTGTAGGTGATACATCAGGAGACTTAGCAAGGATATGAGTGAAGAGTATGGCCTTGATACCCGTTCTTGTTCCATTTTTCTCTGGAAATTAATAGTGGATTTTGACGTGTGGCTGCTTGCTTTATTTTGATGCAGTTCTATTGATGTCATTGTTGGTAAAGAGAAGGTATTTCATATCTGAAAATTACCGATAATGTATGTTCCTGATAACATGTGGAGGTTATCTTAGCATTTTTCTCCATCTATATATTTTACATTTGCCGTTATATAAAAAGACAGCAACAATCATAAATCTCTCTAAAAAACTTTCTTTAAATTCTTTGAACGATGTTTTAAGATTTTTATCTCCTCTTTGATCATAATAGATGGATCTCTATTGCAATCATTTAAATACAACCAAGATTTATCTATTGTGACACATTTCCCACTTTCATGTGGATAAGTGTTTCTCACAGAGAATTCTGCAACACATTCTGCGTTCAGCGATATGTTGTGGAAAAAGAAGATGCATTAATTTTTTTTAGCCTTTTTAAGATTCAAATTTGCATTAGTCACTTTGTTTACAGTTGACATTGAGTATTTTAATGACTTTGCAACTGTACTTTGACTTGTTTTTCCTTTGGATACGTATTTGGAACAAATTTTCTAATTGAAACCACTTTTCCTTTGTTGTTGAAAATATTACATATCTTAGCTTCAGATATAAAAAAAAAATGTAGCTTTTACAGCATTTTTAGTAACTAGATACGAATCATTTTATTTGGAAAGAGCACAAACATAACCTTCCATACATTGCTTCTTAAAAGTGACATTTTGCATGGAAACAAAACTGTAAAGTAGCAGGCGATAATTTACACTTTCAGAAACATAGTAGCGGTTAAAAAAAATTACAAGCAGATGACTTCTTTACAGCAAAGCAAAATCGTCTAAAAAGTGTGCGAACAGCTTCTGTAGGCTTATCACTGAATAACTCCGAAAATTCTGTTATGACACCCATTAGTTCTTAACTATCTCGCTCAATAAGATATTCCAACTTAATGTAATCATACACTACTTATTTCGCTAGTCTAGAAAATAAATTTAAGTGTAATGAAATGTTATTTGAGGAATACAACAATATTCTCAGGGAACAAGAACATTTAGGAATTGTAGAAGTATGCCCTGAAAACAGCTCGACACTTAATTTTTATAATATGCCTCACCATCCTGTAATTAGAGACGATAAAACAACAACAAAAGTACGCATCGTTTACGATGCTTCTTCAAAATCAAATAATGCTCTTTCTCTCAATGACTGTCTTCACCCAGGGCCAAATCTAAATCCAAATGTTTTGGACGTTATTTTGAAATTCCGCGAAAATAGGATCGCCTTTTCGGCAGATATCGAAAAGGCATTCCTTCAAATATCAATCGCAGAAGACAGAGATTATCTGAGATTTCTTTATTTTAAAAACCTTGATAGAAAAGAGAGTGTAATTTCTTACAAAATGACAAGAGCAACCTTTGGTGTAACTTGTAGTCCTTTCATCCTTGCCTGCACAATAAAACATCACATTGATAAGTACAAGAATTCTAACTTTAACACTTTTGAAATGCTTAACTCAAATCTTTACGTGGATGATCTATTTTCTGGAGCGACAACTGTTAAAGAAGCGCTTAATCTATCAAATGAATCTGTTAAAATTCTTGCTGAAGGAGGTCTAAATCTAAGAAAATTCGAAACCAATTCCCTAGAGCTTAAGCAGAAATGGCTTGAGGAAAAGTTAATCTCTCTCAATAGTAACACTCCATGTACATCCTTAAAGGTACTAGGTTTAATATGGAATAATGATGAAGATGTCTTAGGACTAGAATTAACACCCTTACTGTCCTCTATAAACACTGACTGTACCAAACGTAATGTATTAAAAATAGCAACCAAAATTTTTAACCCATCTGGATTTATCGCACCCTTTGTAATTCGAATTAAATGTTTATTGCAACAGCTATGGCTTCAAGGGGTACCTTGGGATGAGGTCTTTTCTGGAGAACTTGAAAATGACTGGAAAATATGGCTCTCTGAAATAAAAGAACTTAAAATGTAGAAAATGCTCAGATATTATTTTCATGTACCAAATTTAGACAGGGACACTGTTCAGTTACACATTTTTAGTGACGCTAATCCGAATGCGTATGGCTCAGTCGAATACTTGAGATACAGAACTGATGAAGATAAATTTGAAACTACATTTGTTTTGGCAAAATCACGTGTTGCACCATTAAAGAAATTAACGCTTCCCCGCCTTGAATTGATGGCAGCACTGGTGGGTGCTAGGGTTGCCAACTACCTGAAAAATATTCTACATATTTCAAATGTCATTTTATGGTCAGATTCGGAAATAGTTCTACATTGGATTAAAAGTACAACTAAAAGATGGAAACCTTTCATTGCTAAAAGAATTTCAGAAATACATGAAATTACAGATCCTTGTTCATGGAGACATTGCGAAGGAAAACTCAACTCTGCAGATCTAATAACAAAAGGTTGTTCTGCAAAAGAACTGATAAATTCTTCGAAATGGTGGCATGGCCCTGCATTTCTTTCGTTACCTGAAAGTCAATGGCCAAAACCCAAACTATCAACGTCAAAATTACATGATGTATCAGAAGAATCTCGAAAATCGGATGCTATCCTAGCGTGTTTGATCAAAACAGACAAAACTGAAAATGTTCCACTCAAGAATTTGACAAAATCTAGTTCCTTGAAAAAACTTTATCGTGTGACTGCTTGGATTTTCAGATTTATATCAAATTTAAAAGTAGAAAGGGAAAATAGAAATTTTGTGGAAATTTCAGCAGAAGAAATCAGTAAATCTGAAAGATTTTGGTTAAAACAAGCTCAAGAAGATAGTTTCCTTGAAGTTATAGAGTCCCTAAGAGAAAACAAGCATATTCCAAAGGATTCAAAATTGTTTGAATTAAATCCCATATTATCAGATGAAGGTCTTCTTTTGGTACGAGGTCGGTTACAAAAGTCAAACCTACTATATAACAACAAACATCCAATAGTAATCCCTTCAAAACATAAGTGAATTAGTAGTACGAGACGCTCATGAAAAGGTTTATCATGCGGGAGTATCTGATACTCTAGTGCGTATAAGTGAAAAATTCTGGCTTTTAAAAATAGCAGCCAAAATTTTTAACCCATCTGGATTTATCGCACCCTTTGTAATTCGAATTAAATGTTTATTGCAACAGCTATGGCTTCAAGGGGTACCTTGGGATGAGGTCTTTTCTGGAGAACTTGAAAATGACTGGAAAATATGGCTCTCTGAAATAAAAGAACTTAAAATGTAGAAAATGCTCAGATATTATTTTCATGTACCAAATTTAGACAGGGACACTGTTCAGTTACACATTTTTAGTGACGCTAATCCGAATGCGTATGGCTCAGTCGAATACTTGAGATACAGAACTGATGAAGATAAATTTGAAACTACATTTGTTTTCGCAAAATCACGTGTTGCACCATTAAAGAAATTAACGCTTCCCCGCCTTGAATTGATGGCAGCACTGGTGGGTGCTAGGGTTGCCAACTACCTGAAAAATATTCTACATATTTCAAATGTCATTTTATGGTCAGATTCGGAAATAGTTCTACATTGGATTAAAAGTACAGCTAAAAGAGGAAAACAATATGTCAAATCAATCCTGAGTAAATGCATAATATGCAAAAAATATAATGTACGTCCTGGACAACAAGTCACTGCACCTCTTCCAGCGGATAGGGTTAATGAATCTCCGCCTTTCGCAATTTGTGGACTCGATTTTGCAGGTCTTTGTATGTAAAAGAAAATGACAACAAATATTACATATTATTGTTTACTTGCGCCGCTACAAGAGCTATTCACCTGGAGCTCGTAAAAGGCATGAGCACTGAAGAATTTTTACTTGCGTTCCGCAGGTTCGTATCCCGAAGAGGTCTGTGTTCCACTGTGCACTCGGACAATGCTAGAACATTTAAAAGAGCCGAACTTGAATTAAAGCAAATGTGGAAAGTGATTAACCACCCTGAAGTTAAAAAATTTTATGCTTCGCATGGAAATACATTGTGGAACGTGCTGCCTGGTGGGGCGGTTTTTATGAACGTTTAGTTCGCAGTGTAAAAACTAGTTTAGGAAAGAACATTGGGAAATCATCTTTGACTCAAAAGTGAATTAGAAACGCTTTTGCTTGAAATCGAAGCCATGATAAATTCGCGTCCATTAACATATGTCTTTTCTGATCTTGAAGAGTCCTCCGCATTTACTCCAGCCCACCTGTTGATTGGTAAACGACTCTTGAGTTTGCCAGCTGTAAGGAGGAATGACTTGAATTTACCAGGTTCCAGACAAGTAATGTTAAAACATTTCCGTACACGAGAAAATCTAATAAATCACGAGAAATTTAATAAATTATTGGAACAGATGGAAAAAAGAATATCTCCTGTGCTTGAGATCTGCTCATTATACCGGTCAGAAGAAACCATCTGCATTGAACGTAAATGATATAGTGCTTGTTCATGATGAAAACTTACCTAGAAGCTGGTGGAAATTAGGAAGAATAACCAAAACCTTTATTGGTAGAGATGGAATGATCAGATCGTGTGAAGTGAAAACTGGTAATTCGGTAATCAACTGTCCAGTGCAGCTATTATACAATTTAGAAATTGATGATATCAGTAATTGCAATAATCAGTGATTGGTCAAAAAATAGATTGAATGACTGATAAACTGATGATAGACAAAACAAAATATTCTTTCCTAATGTTTTCATTTGTTCATTTTATTACTTTCCTTGGTTTAATGATTTGTGGTGATCTTGAGAAATGTTAATTTAAATGTTTTGTTTTTTCTATAGTTTCAGAAAATTTTTGTCTTGTTTTAAGAAATTATTGATATACTGTGACCTGTATATGTAAGTAATTTTTATTTGTTTCTTATTGTTATAGAAATATTGTAATGGTTAGTTAAATTTGTGATGAACCTATTGTTCATCGGGGGGGGGGAGTTTGTTGAAATTATTTCTTTTTCCCTCCAAAGGAACCAATTTTTCTTTTATTATTTATCGTCTGTCGTCGACTAGGTCACGTGACTGGCGGCAGAGAAAGAATGTAATAATTCTTTTAGTTTAGTTTGAAGTGCGACGCTTGAAATGATCTGTTTTTGGCTGCATAGCGGTAATCAACAATTATAATAATTGTTCTTGATAAACTAATCTTGGCCCTATGATGGGAAAATTTATATTATATGTATATTTTGTGCTTTCAATAATGTAAATAATGTACATAAGCTCTTCATTAAATATTTCTGTGTTTCAACTGAAAGTTCTTATTTTCAAGTTGAGTCTTTACGTGAAAATGGTATATTGACTCTTGATTATACTAGTATATTCTTGACTAATTTGATGCTCTCCCAACTCGTGAAAAATAGAATCGTGAATTCATGATCATAACGTACAAGTTTTTTATACATAAGTTCTTGATCGTTACATTAGTAATATCGTCGTAGCCAGGCGCCTTTCTATTTTTCAACCTTTTCATTATATCTAGAACTTCTCTAGGTGAAGTGAATTCTGTTTTGTATCTTGCGGTAGGGCCACTTAGATAGTCCTGCACACAATACTTGACATCATAAGTAGAGATGTAGTCGCACGGATTATCATTCGACATAAATTGTTTCTCAAAATGTTGGGCTAGGAGCATAGCCTTATCTTTATTCGTAAGTGCCGTAATATTACCATTGCTGATCGGCTTATTGCATTGCACCTTTCTTTTTAAGTTCCTAGCATAAGTCCAAAATTCCTTATTGGGCTCATTGAAACTGAGAATTTTTTCATTCCACCTCTCAGTCCTATGCTGTTTAATATTTTGTCCGATACTCCTATTAAGTCTGTTTACTTCTTTTTAAATCCTCGGATCCCAGGTGAGATTCCAGCGTTTTCTAAGCCGGTTTCTCACTTCTAAATCGAGGGAGAATGTCAGGATTATTTTCAGTTTGTATTTTCTTGGTAGCGTTTACATATGCATTTTTGATTGCGTCCGTGAGAGTATCAATTGCAGAGTCTATATCAGCATTAGTTTTAAGGCCATTAAAAGTAGGCGCATTATTTACGAGGAATTCACTAAAAAGATTCCAGTTAGTGACCATTTTAAATTTCGTATCATCACTTCTTTGTGTCCCTAGTCTAGCGATGACTGGTACGTTATCTGATGACAGATCCATTTTAACGTCCAAATAAAGTGGTATGGAAACCGTAGAAATTAAAATGGCTAGAATTTCACTTCTTCTGACATGATTTGGCAAGTAAGTAAATTATGCAGGTGCATAGAAAGACACTGGATGATTGTTAATGAAGTTTAAAAGGATTTCACCATTCCTATTCGTCTTTTTGCAACTCCATACTTGCCAACCTATGACACTCAAAAACTCAGGAGATTTTTTTAAGAAATCAGGAGTTTTTCACAATGTTAAAAAGACTTTTTAAATGATAAAAATATAGTTTTTAATAATGAATTAACTTTAAACAGTTAATAATTCTTAAATGCAAGCATTATAAAAATACCTTACACATAAAAAACATTTTTATTACTTGCATCGTAAAAAAAAAAAAAAAAAAAAAAAACTTTAATCAGTTTTCCATACAAATGTTATGAATAGTGGCAGATTTTGCTTTCGTTAAGAAAGAAACTTCATAATTTTGTTCATAGCAATTGCCACGCAGGCCTGCTTTCGCTAATAAAAGTTTTTCTAATGTGTCATCACTAATATTGGATCTAAATTTAGTCCTCGTTTTCGCAACAACACTAAAATCCTCTCACACTAATTTAGTCCTCGTTTTCGCAACAACACTGAAAATCCTCTCACACTATTATGGGTCATTACTATGGGGAACTGTCAAGATGGCACACATAATTCTAGACAGTTCACTATATTTTAAAATTCCATCAGCACCTTTCAGTTTTCCAATTAAACTCCACTGGGTGTCAACCCTAGCTTATTTTATAACTTCATCTAAGTTTTCTAATTGTAAACTGCAAAATTGCGACTGCGATATTAATCAGTGGCAACATCAATATCATCTTTCATGACGAAATGAAGTAACACAGGAAATCTATTCAAAAAATACCTTATATCAGAAAAAGATGCATTTGCTAGAGCAGTAACATCAGCAACTTTAGCATGCAAAATCACTTCATCGTTGAATGGAAATTTATGTAGTATGTAATCACATACTCGACAGAAGTAACTTATAGCATGAAGATAAAACTTATTTTTGTCTTCTGAAAGTTCTTCCATTGCTTTTGTAGTTGCAGCTCCTATTATCAAATCTTCATCTTTTTTCTGATTTTCAATTTCACCATAAATCACATCATATATAGAATTACAAAACAAAACACAGACTGGTTTTACAAACTTTGATAAAATGTCTTTAAACAGATCATAAATCATTGATTGCGCAAAACATGAATTAATGGAAATCTGCTTTGTAGAACTGTGTTAAGAACATCGAATAATGGCAAAATGAATCGTTAAAGAAAAAAAAAAGAGAGAGAAAATGCTTTGTTAAAGTCCGAAGAAAAAAACATAAATATTCGTTCTTCACAAGATAAACTTACAGTAATCAGAAAATGTTTTGTGTGTTGAGCAATTTTTTTATTTTGAGAGCAATTTGTATCAGCTTTACGCTTATATTTTGCAGTATTATTTTGAGAACTGCCAGTTGAATTGCTGAATGGTGCAGAAATTACTTTATTTTTATCAAACCTATTTTTAACAATGGAAGCAGTAACTACATCTCCATTTACTTTAGGTATTTCATAACTTTCAATAGAACCTTTTATCTTAACTCTCGAAGCATTTACTTCTTTCAAAAATGCAAGAGAAGTGGGTTCCATTGATCGAGGATTCTAGATAAGCATTTTTTTAAAGACAGCCAGCGTGTATACACGTTTCAAAATTTTTCTCATTTCAGTATTATGCAGCTGTTGAGAACTTTTCAATTTTTCCTTCCTTTTAGAACTCCTTTCAAGATAATAATAAATATCAACAATGTGTTCATCCACATTTATTGGTAAAGAAGCTGCCCCTTTTTCAGCTGCTAAATTTAAGAGGTGACAGGTGCACCTCATAATCTGCAAATCTGAATTTTCCTTTCTTAAGATGCCTGCAACACCAGTCTTCAAGCCTACCATTACTGGTGCCTTATCAGCACCAAGTGCTAAGCAATTATCCAGAGGAACTGCATTTTCTTTTAAAGTTTTAATAATTAGCTGTGCTATATTAAAGCCTTTGAATGTCCTTCTAAAGTGGGGACAGAAAGTAAACTGCACTCAATTTCTGAAGACTCTGGATTAAAAAAAGAAACAGCAATTGGATACAGTTTTGAATCGGTATTATTGCTTCTATCCGTAGAGAGGAAGAACAGAGCTGTTTTAATGCAATCAATAACTGAAGATTTATTTTTCAAACCCATTTCTTTAACAATTCTACCTGTTTTGGTCCTTGCGCTTGAGTATTTCTTGAAGATTTCACAATCGGCAAACATTATCTATTAATCAGCTCATTGGCTAATATATGCCAGATGACACGCAGTTCTAAATAAAGCTGCAGCGTGATCCGATGCATTCAGTGGCAGGTTGCGCTCCAGTAAAAAGGCAGAGAACAGACATTCTGCATTAATAACTTTTTTGTCCTTTGTTTCCGAAAAAAAATTTAATTTTTCGTTTTTTCAAAACAACTTATGTTGTCCTTGTGTTTTTGTGTACGCACATGTTTGAGAACATCCGCCCTTCCACCATGCGAAATCGAAATATCGCAACGACAGACGGTACACATCGCAAATTTATTACATTTCCTTGAGGAAATAATAGAAGGAAAGTCAACTGTGTACGATTTTTGAAACGTACACGAGTATTTAACCTTTCTCGCAGACTGATATGATAATTTCTAAAATTATTTCCCGAACGCACGTGTACTCACACAACTCAGGACAAGATGAACGAAATAACTAAAGAACATCCAAATAACAGCCAAAGAACGTCAATACATGTATTCTTTGTAACAGCCTTGCGCTTGCTTTGTGCTCATTGGCTAATATATGCCAGATGACACGCAGTGGAGCTCGATGCCCGTTGGAAAACTGGAGATCGACGTTTCTGGATACGTATGCTCTCACTCACAAAGAAGAAATTCTCACCTGATTCGCAAGGTTTTGTTTTAGATATAATCTAGAGAAAATTCAATTGCTTTCAGACGTCCAAAATCACTTTTTTGTTTGTTCATATAACGAAGTAGTAAGCCAAGTTCCATAAAAATCGTGAGAAATTTTAAGAATAAGAAAAAGTCGGGAGAAATATATTGTAAATCGGGTTGGCGGGAGAGTGGTCGAAAATCGGGAGAGTTGGGAACTCTGCAACTTCATTCGTTGTTCTTTGCATTTAAGTCACCGGCCAATATGATTGGCTTATCCGTATGTAGCAGGTCTGCATGTATATTCTCATTTAACCCCTTAACTGCCGCGGGCGTATATATACGCCTTGCTCAGCCGATGCGTTAACTGCCCCAGGCGTATATATACGTCCTTCCAAACTGCTATCATTTGCTTTGCGCTGCTACACCTAAAATTATTCGCAAAGTTAACGCATCGGCTGCGCATCTGGGGGGCAGTTAACGCATCGGCTGAGCAAGGCGTATATATACGCCCGCGGCAGTTAAGGGGTTAAAATATTCTGTTGGGGGGGGTTGTACATAGAACCGAAATAAACAATTCCGTACATTGGTAGAAGAACAGAAACTGTTATAAATTCATGGCCATTCCTTTTATCTTCATTAATGTAGCAGGATTGCAGCGTATTTTTAACGAAAATTGCAGTCCCTCCACCTTTGTAACTTAACTTATCGCATCGATAATTAGCAATTTTCATACTAATGCCTGGATTAGCATGTGTCTCGGATACGAGAGCGATATCAATCTGATTCGTAATGAGAAAATTTTGAAGTTCCTGAATTTTGTGCTGAATGCTTCTAGCATTTCTTATCATCACTAGAGTTATGACCCATTATCAGCAGTATTATTAGAAGATTTGTACTGATTGTTGCTATTTAGTTCTCTCATTTGTTGGGTAATTTGTAGAGAGCCTGCGCTTTTTATAACCATAACTAATTCGGCTAAGTCTGCAAAAATCTTTTTAGCTTCAGTTGTTGTGTCTGAATAGACACCTGAGGATAAGGCCTGTGAAAAGATTTGCCTTCTATAATTCTGCTAGAAAAGAGTTTTGGCTTATCCTCTTTTTTTTTCCTGGGAAATTTACTGCAACCTTTAAAACTTGCGGTGTGCGCTTCACCGCAATTTACACAAAGAAGCGGCTTATCCTTATTGTTTTTGGGCCGGGCAGTCATTAGAGTTGTGATTCTAGGCACAACGCACACATTTAGGAGGGTAGTTACAACCAGCCTGAGTGTGGTTGAAGCCCTGACATCTAAAACATTGTAAAGGGCCTTGACGACCTTTATATTCAACGGCACTCATTTTTAAATCGCATAGGTATTTAATATTATATATGCTCTTAGAAGCTTCCGTCTTGGGAAGCGTAACAAGTAAGAGAGAATGTTTCGTCAACTCACCATTTCTGCGCCTGGTCATTTGTTTTATGTCCATGACTTTGTAGTTTAAACTTTCGAGGTCTTCCCTGATTTCCTCAGTTTCAGTCGTACGTAATAAACCTTTTAAAACAACCTTTAGGTTTTTATCCCGGGGTAGCACATACGAATGATGCTCAACTTCTAACTTTTTGAGCAGCTTAACTATGCCACGATTGCTGTCTTCATTACCTGCAATAACTTTAAAACTCCATCCTGAATATTTTGTCCAGTGAATTCAAATTTGTGTTGCCGAAATAATTTTTTCAGTTTACTATAACTGAGTTTATTCTCTTTTAGAATTATGGGTGGTAATTTATTAGATTTGGGTGGTTCATCATTATTAGTAGTCTGCGAAGCAGTTTGTTCATTATTACTCGTATCCATTTGCGGATTGTCCGCATGGGCACTGGGAGTTTGTGCATTTCTGTCATTAGCATTTGTATCTGACGCTATAATAGGTTTAGGTTTTGTAATGACTGGTGAGATGATTTGAGTTTGTGTGCTAAGTTTGATTTTCTTAGCACATGGGCCCCTGACTTCTAGTTCTCACCGTCTGATCCCCTCGACGCCTATTTCTATCATCATCTGTGCTAGTTGCAGAGTCATCTCGTAAATTAATGGGGCTCCTGCCTCGATCATTATCAGTGAATGACTTACTTGTACCCTGTATCTGAGCTTCGGCACATGTTTCCTGATTTGTTTTTTGATGTTCTGCATTAAGCGCTCTAATCATATCAAGTGAACTGCGTAAAAAGGAGTAAAATTTCCCCTCAATTTGCGAAAGAGATCCATTACTGTCTCTTGTATTTTCTAATTCCTGAATCTGTGTGTTGTAGAAATCAATTAGCCTCTCCATGGTCAAAATGTAACCTAACCAAATCCAACTGCATGTAGGAGTCCTGTAACCTGGAATTGAGTTCTAGCTCGATGGCTTTCTCAACAGACAGATGCACAGGCGGATAGCACGCCAGGCTCCTGACAATCACCTGAAGCGAATTAAAAATTTGATTAAATTTTTAAAAATAAAATTAATCACTCTTAAAAATATTACTTAACACGTGATAGTAATTATATCCGTACAAACCAGCAATTAGGCGTATGGCAAGACAATACGCGAAAAATAATAATTACATTGAGATTGTGGCGACTCTGTAAACTTGTGTTGTACTCGCCAACCGAGCGCCGTTATCACTAACTGTAACCGAAGGTGATTTCGGCGACACACAGTCACGTCTCGTCGTCGGTGCGGTTGGTCGCTCGCTTTCCTCCAACGTGATTGTCTGTCAACTGCACTAATTAAGTTTTAATATTGTAATGTGATTAAATGTTTTTGTTATATAAAAATTGGCTCTTATGGCATGTTATGAATTCATCCTTAAAAGCACTGGCAAATTCCAATACTCATAGTTTGTTGTTGCACACAGCCGCAACCACGTGCAACAAATGGTGACTTCAGGACGGTGAGGCTTAAGCCAAATGAATCGTCGAAATTTATAGTACAGCAGAAATTTTGTGCTTAAACAAGACCTTGTAATAATGTGCGAAATGTAGCTGAACCAATAGTTTTTACTTTTGTGTATTGGATTACTGATCGTGTCTATTGGATAGTGAATCAGTTTCATCATATTACAGCCACGTGGATTACCTTCATGTTTCCACTTGTGATCATCTTTCAGACATGCGGATTACCTTCATCTTCCATTAGTGATAATGTTCCCACATCAAATGAGTGGATAATTTCTGTACATTAAGGTGATATTTTCTACCTTTTATTCCGCACAGGGATTCGTATGTATTCGTCAAGCGGGTGAGTTTTTTCCTATATTTCTCATGTTCTAGATCATTAGAACCCAGGTCCTAACATTAATTATTTCGTGTTTCTTCACGTGTACTGCAACAGTATTCTTGAACTATATCTTTTTTTGTTATCTGTATTTCTTCATATTTATTATGGCTACTAGCGATCCTCTAGCCACTGATGACAAACAAATGGCTCGCTTTGCTGTGAAACCTGCCCCATTTTGCCGTAGTGACCCCAACCTTTGGTTTTTTCAATTAGATGCACAATTCAAGCTCAGGGGTATAACACGCGACAACACGAAATTTTATACTGCGATTTCCGCCCTCGACACTGAGGTTCTTCTGTCAGTACGCGAGATTGTTCTGAAACCCCCCTCGGATAATAAATATGAGGAATTGAAAAATAAATTAATTTCAGTTTATGAGGAGTCTGAAAACACCAAACTAAAGCAGTTATTACAAGATTTGCAACTTGGTGATATGCACCCATCCCAGTTATTGTCAAAAATGCAGGAGCTTGCGGGTGACAATGTTTTACAATCATTGTGGTTTAATCGTCTCCCGAACAATATCCAAGCTATTCTTGCCTCCAGTAACGAGAACCTACCCCAACTGGCCCAAATGGCAGACAAAATTCATGATGTTCTCCAACCACAAGCAATCAGTCAAGTTGAGCATCCCAGTGTTGATATTTCATCTCTTCAACAACAAATCCAGGAATTATCATTACAGGTCGCAGCCTTACAGACACGATCTCAGTATCGTCCGCGCGGTAGATCAAAGTCCTGGAACCGAAATAATAGGGAATACCAACGCGCTCATTCTGGTACTCAATCAGACATTTGTTTCTATCACAGCCGATTCGGTGATAAAGCGAGCAAGTGTACACCTCCATGCAAATTTCAGAAGACCTCTTTAAACTGAAAGGGCCGTCACTCGAAGCCATGAGTGACAACGGCCCGTGCATTAGTCGATTGTTCGTAACAGATAAACCATCAGGCAGACGTTTTCTTGTTGATACAGGTGCTGACATTTCGGTTGTACCTCCCTCTTTTGGGACAGCGCATGGTATTAAAGAATACCTCGGTATCGTGCGGTGTTTCAGGTGCCAGCTATATGGCCACACCCAAGAAGTCTGCCAGAGTAAAAGATATTACTGTGGATACTGCGGGGTAAATCATGCAACAACAGAGTGCATGACCAATAGTGCAGAATGTATCAACTGTGGAGAGGCCAATCACAAATACGGCTCCCATCACGACTACAGGCACCCAGCATATCATCCAAGCTGCCCTGAATTCCAGCGGAGCATTCGTTACGTCCGCAGTATTACAGAGTACTAAGGCAGTAACGGGGTAACGAACAGTTGTCACAGAACTCAATTCCTTGGCAATCCAGAAGACCGACACGTACTCAGGCAACAGAGCATCAGATAAGAATTTTGAACGTATATCTCAGGAACCCACATCTTCCATAACTCACGAAAGCAATTTTCCTTTTATGCCAATAAATACAAACATCTTCGAGCACGCTGAGATTAAGATACTCCAGATAAATTTACAAAGAGCCAGAGCCGCAATGGCCCAGCTGGTGCAACAAGCGATGGAAGCGGAAGTAGACTTTATTCTTGCTCAGGAGCCATACCTGCAAGCAAACAATGTAGCTGGCCTCCCTCTAATGTGGACCATCATCCAGTCACATGATGGAGAAGGCGCAAGGGCAGCTACTATTTACTGTAATCAAAAATGGGCATCCTCTATCATCAAAGCTACCAGAGATGCAGTAACAATGGCGATTGAGGCAAAAAATTTTAGAATACTAGTTACTAACATCTACATCCCTCCCACGGCAGACATTTCTGAATCACTAGATCTACAACAAAGAATTCTGGCTGATTACCCCAACGAACAGCACCTTCTTGCGGGGGACTTTAATGCGCATTCTGAAACCTGGGGATATCCACATACGGATCTGAGAGAACGTGCAGTAGAAGACTTTGTGGCAAGTAATGATTTATCCATTCATAATGAGCCTGAATGCCTGCCTACGTTTGAAACCGTTAATGGCAAAGGATGGCCGGATTTAACGCTCTCATCTGCAGCCCTGACCCCAAAGATAAAAAACTGGACAGTTGAGGATTCCATTACCAACTCAGATCATAGGTACATTACCTACAGTATAAACCAACAGCATGAAAGGCTAGTAATGAAGCGCTATAAGCTTACCAGAAGTAAAACTACTCAATTTTTTAGGAAAGCACGTCCAATCCTAAATAGATTATTAATGGAGCTGCCAAACACCATAACAGTCAAAGACGTGGAAGAATTGACCAATAATTTGATCAGTGACCTCCATATTATCTGTGACAGCACCTTTGCGCTGAAAACCCCCAAAATGCTACACGCTGCAAACTGGTGGACCAGGGACATCAGAACACAGCGTAGCCATACCAGAGCTATGCGCAGGCGCATGAAAGCAGAAATAGATCAGGAAGCTAGACAATTACTATCCATAGAATATAATAAAGTGCAGGCCAAGTATAAAAAGGCCATATTACGGGCCAAACTTGAAAAAATTCTGCACTAATCATAGAGATACCTATGGGATTCTGCACCTAATAGCCAGCAAAAAAGTTTTTAAACCGACTTTACATCACACTTTTCATGGTCATGCCTATGGAGAGTCAGGTATTATGGAAGCAACCAGAAGAAGAATCCTAGATGCGGTTTTTCCATCAGATGAGGATGACACATCAGACTTGCAATTGCATCCGGCGTTCTCACTTATGTCGGGCACTCCAAATGATGTACCTTATACCGATTCAGAAGTAAATGCAATTATGCGAAATCTGCCGAAGAAGAAAGCTCCAGGTCCCGATTCTTTAGATTACGATATCATTAGAGCGGTGCACAAAACGAATCCGAAATTTCTTGTCACCTACTTCAATAAGCTCCTCTCTTTGCAATATTTTCCTAAGTCATTTAAGATCGGGCAAGTGGTCCTATTTCAGAAATCCGGAAGAGACAAAGAAGATCCTTCTTCCTTTCACCCCATCTGTCTTCTTTCGGCTTTAGGCAAAATTTATGAAAAGCTGACAATACTCAGGATCAAGCATCCTTTGTCTGGCCACATCTCAGAGGCGCAGTTTGGCTTCAGGGAATATCAACAACTGATCATTGTGTCTGTAATGAAGTAGGTACACCTGATCATTACGTTACGTCTTGCCCTCTTACGGAAGAATGGCACATGAGGCTTCCTGATACTGACATTGCTTATAAACGCTTCTTCATTAAGCAGCCAGCCTATCTCAAGAAGCTCAAAAGCATTATGAACAAACTTGAAGTACTAGGACTAGAATTATGCAGCCCACAATAACAGACTTAAATTTCGCAGAGATTCAAAGCACACTGGTTTCCAGTGGTCTCTGCAAGAAGGCCATCTTGAGTCAGTACGCAGAGTAACATTAGGCTGGTAACACGAAAAACAAATGTAAATATGATTTAATATTATCCAAATGTAAATAGTTTATGTATATTTGTAATGAGCATATTAATGCATGTGCATTTTATAAACAGAATACTGTGCAGCGTATTGTGAATAATGTATTATACAGCACACTGTGTATAGTACCTTGGTAAAATGTGTAAGTGCTCGTAGCATGCAGAGCTATGCTTTGAGCCGCAGGAAGCATAATAATTATAACTGTAGTGCTGCAACTTAATGTATTCAAGAGCACAGATTGTAAATATTATAGTAGTTATATGTATGTAAATATTATTGCATTCTGTAAATTTTAGTGCATTGAGTGATTTATACTCGTACATAGCAGTGTGTTAACATGCATATTATGAAATGTATAGTGCATGGTAAATACGGTATTTAATGTATCTAGCACATGTAATTTTTTAACTGAAATTAATTTAATCTGTAATTTGTTTCCCTCAATGTGTATTTCTAACAGTGTTTTTTATAAGCTTTTTGTATTAAGAATTATGTTGTATATAACAAAGAGTTACTACCACTGCCTATATTATTTAATCAAGAGTAATGTTCAATGTAATATGTAGCCAATACACACAGTGAAATAAGTTTTGAAATGAGTTTTGTAAGGTGTTCTAAATATAGTGCAGTGTTCAATGTAATATGTATTATAAAAAATTTAGTGTATTGAGTGTTTTATATATAGCAGTACGTTAAGGTGCAATGTAACCAGCAGAACGTTTAACTACAAAGTTATTTTTGGTATGTTTTAAGAATACAGCAAAATGTATGCCACAGTTAACTTTTAACATGTTATTTAATCAAAAGTAATATGGGCTGTACTGTGTCCTTAAATCTGTATTATGTATATTATAAGTACAGCACAAAGTAAACAGAGGATTTCTGTGTGCAATATGTGTAATTTGTTTGTAATGCACAATTTTGCTCTTTATTTAAGAGCTCTTAATTTATTTATCTGTTGTATCAAGTTATTTATTTAAGTCTGTCTTATATAATGAAGTTATGTACTATATAATCCAGTTATGTCTTATTTAAACAATTACATTGTTCAGAATATATGTTGAATTGTCAAGAATAATGTTCAGCGTAATATGTTGCAAAGTATAGTGTATTAAGTGTAGCATTGAGTTGGAAATGTGCCTTAAGTACAGTGCAATGATCAACGCAATGCATACCATGAAATGTTTATTGTAGCGAGTATGTGTAGCAGTGTGTTAACATGCGATGTAGCCAGGAAAATGTTTAATTTCGCATGCAGAAAAATCTATATTTTGCCCTTGTATTGTTTTCGTAGTGTAGCTTCAGATAGTGGCGGGATCCGGACGATACCCGACTAGTCTATGTAAGCCGTCTGGGTGTCCGGACCTGCTCTCACCTATCACCTCCCTCTTTTGCCGAATCCAAACGGCCGCCTGGAAAATTTAACTTATTTGCAGCTAACAGGTCAAAAATTGCAACATATGGAGAAATAGTATTAATGTCTTCGGATCTAGGATTACGTCACAAATTTCAATGGCCATTTGTCATCGCTGTGGTTTCGCAACCAATAATTGGTGCAGACTTTCTGCAAAAAATTTCTCTTTTGAATGACATTAAAAATCGACTCCATTACACAATTGTCCGCGGTAGGTAGTATTGGAAATGCCACTAATTTTGGAATTAAATTAATTTTCGGTAATTCTCCTTTCCACAAACTACTTGAGCAATACCTTAACGTCATCCGCTCAGTAACTGGCAAACCGACTGCTGACCACAGTATTGTACACGTCATAGAGACTATTGGACCACCAATCTTTGCTAAAGCACGGCGGTTGCCTCGAGAGAAATTAAAGGCTGCAAAAGAAGAATTTAAATACATGCTTGAGCAAGGAATCTGTCGACCAGTTCATGGGCCAGTCCACTCCACATGGTCCCTAAGAAAAACGGCGACTGGCGTCCTTGTAGGGATTATCGACGTCTTAATTCAGTTACTTTGCCTGATAGATATCCCGTTCCTCATATTCAGGACTGCATGCAAGTCTTGGAAGGCACAAATATTTTTTCTACGTTAGATTTGACTCGTGCTTACCATCAGATCCCTGTCAATCCACCTGATATACCAAAAACTGCTGTCATCACAGCTTTTGGATTATTCGAATTTTCTATCATGACTTTTGGGTTATGTAACGCTGCGCAAACGTTTCAGCGCTTCATTAATTAAGTCCTTCGAGATTTAGATTTTTGTGTCCCATATTTCGATGACATTCTGGTAGCCTCGACAACTGAAAAACCAGCATCTTGAACACCTTTGCATAGTCCTTGGCCGATTTCAGTCTTATGGTGCAGTCATTAATCCATCAAAATGTGTTTTCGGGACATCTAAAGTGTCATATCTTGGTCACGAAGTTTCTCCGGTGGGCGTTCGCCCACTTAGTGACAGAGTCACTGCAATTCAAAATTTCCCAGAGCCAAAAAATGTTCAGGAGCTGCGTCGTTTTCTGGCCATGTTAAATTTTTATCGTCGCTTTCTTCCTCATGCCGCTGAAAAGCAGGCACCTTTGCACACATATTTGGTTGGGAGTAAAAAGAAAGATACGTGGCCAATTATTTGGTCTGATGATGCCCGTACAGCCTTTGTACAATGTAAGAATGACTTAGCGTCGGCAACAGCTCTTAGCTATCCTTATAAGCATCCTTTAGCATTAACGGTTGACGTGTCTAATACAGCCATGGGTGCGGTTTTGCAGCAACTGGTAGACGGAGCATGGAAGCCTCTGGCTTTCTTCTCGAAAAAATTTTCTGCTGCGCAATCAAAATACAGCACGTACGACCGCGAACTTCTTAGTGCGTATGAGGCTGTTAAACATTTTCGTCATATGGTAGAAGGTCGTGTGTTTTCTATCTATACCGAACACAAGCCGCTAATTTTTGCTTTTCGACAGAAGCCTGACAAAGCTTCTACCAGGCAAATGCATCATCTTGATTACATAGCGCAGTTTACAACCGATTTTAGGCATTGTGGTGTAGTGTCCGAAACCACTATGCAAACCCTGGGTTGTGACATCAGGTTGAAAACAAAACACAGCATAATAAAATTTATTGAATGCTAAAAAAAAAAAAAAAAATGGCTACATACAATTCTGCAGAGAAAAACCTATCTCCTTCAAGAATCAAATTCTATACATTTTACGTGCGAGAGCTCGAGCTTGCGTTCTTAACATTGCCAACGATTTAATTATTTTAATAAAGACTATTTTAACAACTATTGAAAACGTGTTTGTAAGTTAAAAAATAATAATTTTCATCTTATTCTCACGAGACATCCTTGTCCATATTAATCTTCAGTCTCTTCTTCTTTTATGTGACCTTATCACAACTCCTCCCCTCATAAAGAAATTTTTCTTGACTATGGATGGAAAAATTCTAAATACATTTCACTGCTTTCAAAACACAAGTGGTAACCATTTAAGTGATAATAGAGAAGCCAGTTATATTACCCTGCACTTATTTCTAGATAACATAAATGCAAAAATACAACAAAAAGATTTAAATTTGAATCTACACAAAGTACCTTTTTAGTTTACAAAATGCTAATACTGAAACATTTGATTCTAACCAAAACACACTATGCAAACAAATTTAAATCTACAAAAATATAATTCCGAAACGCTACAAAAATCATTTTTCAAACAACAGTTTACAGAACAAAAAGGATTGGCTCCTCCATATACTTCATATTCCTGTTGTCTGTAGATCTGATCTCGAATAATCAGTCACTGAGATAGGGCACTCTTCAACATTTACAACTATATTTGGATGTGGTCCCAATTTCTTTTTCCTGACTTTATGATTTGTCAGTTTATCAGGGTTGAAAATCAGGGTTGAAAAATAGGGTTACAACAAATTATTGAATTATTATTAGTAATATTTAAATTGATATTGTTAGTTTTTCTGGTATTACTTAATGAAAGTCTGATTTTTCAGGTTCCTGTCTAACACCTGGAAGGTGTCAACAGGATAGGCCTTTTTAAGAGCCCACACTGTTATACAGGTTGGCTTCAGTTCAAAAAGGCAAACTTTTTTAAAGGTGCTGGAACCCTTATGAAAAATATCTAATTTGAAAAAGACAACATATCATAACAGTTCAGAAACCTTTCTGTAAATGTTCTGTGTAAATCCAATATTTGTTTCTATTTTATTTACTGATTTATTAATAAGCAGGGGCTAAAATAAAACCACAGCAATTTTAATTTGCATGAAGACCTTAGAACAGGGATGGGCCAACTACAGGCCGCGGGCTTTTGCCGGTCCGAGGCAAATTAAAAGAAATATTTATATATTATACATCCATCTCCTTTTCTAACTTTGTTTAAATATTACTTTTTCTCTTCCTTTTTTTCAAAGGACTGGTGATCTTTTTACTCTCTCTATTTTTGTTCTACAAAACATAAATCGACGGAGATAGTAAGCACAGACAGCTTTCAATCGGTAAAGTGTTAAAAGCGGAAGTTCTTTATTAGTTATAGCTGTAGATTGGCGCCAATAAACGTTATCTCTTTCTCGGGGAGCAGGTATATGGAAATCCAATACAGGTGAATTAGACCTCACATGTGGCAGACTGTGCATTTTTAAGCCAACGGCTTTTTCTTTTGGCACACGTTCTAATATCATTGGTTGTGTATGGAAAGATTGCAGACAGCATCAATATGAAGAGTGGTGAAATTAAGATGCAAAAAAGAGAAACACGCCAACGTGGAAAATAATACAGGCAAATTGACAACCTCGCATTCGGTGTAGATTTTGTAAAGTCCCAACCGATTTCGAGGGCAAATCGGGTTCTGCAAAAAATTCTTTTGGCAGAATTTTTTGCTTCTGATGAAGGGGGACACTTTTGCCCTCGAAATTGAGAAATATTTTTTTTGGTTAGTCCAAAGGAGCTCTGTCCCTGAAGTACTATTGTTTTCATTTTGCGATTTTGCGTTGATTCACTATAAATGTCTGTTTCACTTTTCAAACTGTTGCCACCAAATATTAGAAGCCTGCATTATATTTGAAGAAATTAAGTAATAAAAAATCTGCACAAATGTATGTATATTTCTCGCATTGTGATAAAACAACGGTACATAAAGCCATCGAATTTTGAATGATATAATATGACCATGTGGAAGCCCAAATTTGAAATTTGTTTTATTATCGATTCCATATTATTTCCAATGTTTTATTATCATTCCATTGTTTTATTATCGATATTTTTTAAACTTTAAAGAAATTTTGATTAACAAACTCAAGGATTTCAAAGTAAGCAATAGCAATGTTGTACAGAAAAAACATTTTTATTTTCAGCGCAAGGGTCTCTGTATCCGGAAATTCTAAAGATATGCTCATTTTAAAACTATTTTGCGATATTGCTGTTGATCTGAGTGTGAAGAACGTGATATTTAATAAATAAATATAACACATAAAATGTTAAAAAAAATGTTTTTTTGAACGTAATTTAAAATCTGAACCTTTAAGATTTTTAAGTGTTGTCCAAAGAGGCTTTGTCCCTGAAGGACTATTGTTTTCGTTTTGTGATTTTGCGTCGATTTACTACAAACGGCAAACCACTTTTCAAACTATTGCCATAAAGTATTATCGCTCTGTGTTATATTTAACCCTTTGCGGCACAGTGTGTCCGGTCTGGACACACCTAAAAATTTCCTTCTGTACGCACAAAAAAATTGAATGAAAAAGGATTTATAGGTTACTCTGAACCTTCTTTATTTATAGTAGATGGCAGCTCAACAGAAACCAGTCCATATATTTTAGCCATGTTTAGTTTTTTAAGACCCTCATTTCCCAAAGAAATCTTCTAGATATTTTTTAGGGTATAAAAGGAATTGTTTGAAAAGAAATTGCTATGTTATTTTTTGGCTGTATGCTAATCTCCTTATTCTATATTAGTTTTAAATTTTTACCTTGAAATCTTGCTTAAAATCAAACGGCGAAGCCTAGATGTGCCCAGACCGGACTCACCGATAATCTAGGACAACTGAGAGTCTGTATTCTTTGTTTCTCCACATCTCCTCGATCAGTTCATTGACAACAATGCTCGTTTCAGCAGTCTTTTCGAAGCTCTATTCAATCAGTGTGCCACTTTAGGCACACCCACGGAATTAAAACGATAACTGCTATCTTCACAAAATTTTACTTGTGTACTCCTTTAGGCCTAATTAGACTGCCCTACCTTTTTTTTTTTTTTCTAAATCAAAACTCTGACTTTAAAAGGTAGCGTGCCGGAAAGGGTTAAAGAAATTAAATAATGAAAAATCTGCACAAATGTATGTATATTTCTTGCATTGTGATAAAACAACGGTACATAGATACATCGAATTTTGAATGACGTAATCCTCCTACAAATATGGGTACGTGAAAGACCATATTTGAAATTTGGAATTTGTTTTATTATCGATTTCCTATTTTGCAAAACTTTACCGAACTTTTGATTATCAAACTCAAGGATTTCAAAGCGAACAATGGCAAGCGCGTGGGAGTTTCTGCATTGGAAATTCTAAAGATATGCTCATTTTAAAAATAGTTAGCGATATTGCTATTGAACTGAATTTTATGGTTTAAGTGCGAAGGACGTGATATTTAATAAATATAACACATAAAATGTTAAAAAATGATGAAATTGTTCTGCGGAGTGAAAGTCTACGTAGTTTTAAAATTTAATGTTCGGTGTTCCCTTCAGACATTTTCCTGGTACATTTAAAAGCAAGATGAAGGCAGGCTGCGTAGCTGCTAGTTAAAGAATAAAAGTGATAAAGCATCTTTATATAGTATTCTGCCTCAACTATTTTCAGTTTCGGCAACTTAACACACACAAATAAAGATACGGAATCCCCATTCCGTATCTTTATTTATTATTAAACTTGAATATTGTAACATATTTTGTAACAATATTCAAGTTTAATGCAATCAACACAAAAACTTCAGTACCTTTGTGAAAGTTCACAATAACGTAACTATATATAGCAATAGTGACAAGAAAGAAGAGTAAAAAGTCAGATTTTGTCATTTTTCTTATTATCTTAATTTACAAATGCTCTAACATGAATAGTGTCCTTATAGCATTTTTGTAACTGGAAGAATATGATATGAATATGACCTGAAGTTGCAAAAATAAAGGTAGGAATTTTTCTGGATACATTCTTCAGGAAGGTTTCTTTATTACAATAAAATCGCTTTATACGTCATGCAGAATTTTTAAAGCACAAAATCAGATTGTTTTACTTTGATTTTTTTTTTTTTACTGGAACAGTAAAACTTTTCATTTATGTAGAATCTAAAATTCTAACCTCATGTACGATTTTAATCGGTCAGGCAAACGAAGAAGTTCAATCCCATCTGGCAGCTGTGAATTTAGCATCAGTGCTTTTCTTAACACATATCGAGAATAATGCAACAGGGTTCTTGGTTGATGAATGATGTCAAAACTGTCGAATTCACGTTTTCGGAGTTCGTCGCAGATATCGTTCGCAGACTTGATGTCAGTGTATCTCAGCAGTAAATGTTGCATCTCTTTGTATGAAAGGAAAGCATCAGGAATAGATCTCCAGATAAGTCGTAGACTTGCCAAATAAAGTGTAAAGAGAGGAACACTACAGTTTACGATTACACCAAGAACTTCGAAAATAAAAGCCTGTCTTGGTGTTAAAGCCATTGCTCTGCTTCGAGGAAACGTGGAAATTCTCCTCCTGAAAATGAATATTTTTTAATCAAGAAAACATTACAAGCAAACAATTGAAATCATTTTAACTAGAAAAAGGGTTTAAGTGGTGAATTCTGAAAACATTAACAGAAACATCAACATTTGTATTTCAAAAACATTTCATTAGATTATAGAAGAATGCCGCATGGTGTTTATTATTTAGAAATCTTCTTATTCTTCTATAACTATTTACAAGGTTTATTCAATACTTGAGAATTCGCAAGTTCCTGGATGCTTATGCCTTAGTGTCCAGTGCTTGTTAGTAGTAACTGCACAGTGAAAGATAATCAAAAAGTAAAATTTACAATTGGGGGAAAAAAAAACTTAAATTTAGTAAAAAGTTAGTTTTAATTTAGAGCTAATTTTGTTTTGATGCAACTTCTAAATCTCAGAAATCTGATTTTTCAGTTAAATACCTTCTCGTGTATCAAGTCTGTTTACTTTCAAAACCCTGTCTGTATAATTTGAAACAGTATCCAAGCATTTATACCATCTGATTATGCCATAGTTTAAGATTAAAATTCTAATTCAGTGTCTTCTTAATTTTTAGACTTTAGCAATCAACACTTGAGTGCAAGTAAAAAAAAGAAGAAAAAAAGTTACTTGCACCTTACACTTCCCAAAAAAAGAGAGAAAGAAATATTTAGAAAATGTTCAAAACAGTGTGTATTTAATGAAAAGTGAATACACATATAACATAAATTAATTAAAGAATAAAGAACTTGATTATTTAGACCTAATTTCGTACAGTCAAAAGTCGTTAATTCGGACACCCATAATCCGGACCTCAAAGCTAAAAACTTTCTGCGCATGCGCCGAGTAGGCACATGTGCACAGGCGTTTTACGCGTGTGCGTAAGACCTTGACTACTGCGCATATGCGTGTGCGCAAGTGCAGAATATGTTTTCGCCTGCACGTTTAATGTATAACGGACGGTGTAAGCTAAAATTATCTAATTATCTATTTCAGTTAATGTTAATAATTGCATTGTTCCTTTATCTTCGAAATGGATCCCGCTTATTATTTTTTGCAGACTCTAAGAGCAATTTTATAAAAGTAAACTTGAACTTTCGATTATGTCAGATAGAATTTCTGATGCTGGAACTTCCAAAGGATCTACAAAACGAAAGTATGTTTCGATGTCCAACAAACAAAAAGTGGAATTGCTGCAAAAAATGGATAAAGACATGAAGAATGTGACAGAGAGGTTAGTGAAAATGAAAAAATTTCGATTGACAAGTTAGCCGGTATTCTCGGCACAGCAATTAACGGGACTTGAACAGCGGAACTTTGTAATTGAACAAGAAATTATGTCTGTTTATAGAATTAAAGAGAAAGTATTATCACATAAAACGAAGCAACTTAAACGGCTTACATTGAAAGAAATGTTTAATAAAGTAAACAAATAAATATTAAGCTTTTTTTTTTTTTTTTTTTTTTTTTTGTAAATTTTGATACCCTTTAGATCATAATTGTTCTTTATTTCATAAATTACGGTTTCATATTTTTAATTTTAGAATTTCTGCATGCCATCTTACGAGATTTAAACTGATGATCTATTATCCGGAAAAATCGATAATCCGGAATCGCCGAAGTCCCGACGAGTCCGGATTAACGACTTTTGACTGTATTAAGATTTTATTGTTTGGTTATAGAGACCTATTGATTCAAAGGAGAGACTGGTTCAAAAGGCAAAACTTGATGTGAATAGTTTCTAGTTACAAGACTATCAGAGGAACAGTATTCTTAAATCTGGGAAAACCTCTGTAGAGAATTTGCCTTCAGAAACTAAAAATGCTTTGTTTATTTTATCTAGAGAAATTTAGCTGTTAACCATTAACACAATAGCTTTCTTTCTGTGGCCTCACCTCTTCCACTGTATTCTTTTTCCCAAATTGGCTTAAACGCGCATGTGTAAAGCATACAAAAAAAAGTTTGTGGCTTTGAGGTCCGGATTATAGATCATTTCTGATTACGGACTTTGTACTGTATCAAAACCAGAATTTTTTTAGCGCAAACAATACTTGCAGTAAAGTTACCTTGTCGTATATCGAACTGTATTATATTCTTTTGAATATGATTTCTTATTATAACTTCCCTGAGAGTCTATATCATACAATACTCTCACCAGATTATGTTTTATTTTCAACAGCAAGATACGCAATCACATTTTATAAATATGAAAACAAATACTTTGATGAAATAGATAAAGTATTAACTACTTTTGATTCATTTTTCATTCTGCAATGTTTTGTCATTTTCACAGTTTTTAATTTTGATACATCATGAGGTAATGCTGACTTTAACATTAATTAATATTCATCTTACAAAAAATTGACATTTTGAGCTCGGATGACCTATTCATAAACATCTAAAGCAGGAACCTTTCTTCTTCAATATTTTATTGCGTTCATCAATTCAAGAGTCAACAACTTCCCTGAACTGTCCTGGTACTGTCTTGTGAATTATGAGTTTTGCTGTCTGAAAAAATGCAAACTCTTTCTTTAATTCGAGAATTCTGTGTTGGCATTAAGGCCACAGCCGTGGAAGTATCTTTATTTCTGATGTTAATTCACAAATTACCTTTCATCATGAGAGAAACCTTTTCTAAATTTTAATCTTTCATCTAATACAGTAACACTTTAATCTAAACACCATATTAATATCCCATAGCCATCTTAATGTGTTGGCATTAAGGCAATGGCTATGGGAGTATCTTTATTTCTGATGTTAATTTACAAATTACCTTTCATTGTGAAAGGAATCTTATCTGAATTTTAATCTGTCCTCATTTTCTACTTCAAATTTTAAAAAGTGAAGTAATTCTGTCAATCCATTCAAAGGATTCTGACAGAAATATTTTTAGAAATAAGGCAGCGATCCTAAGCTTTATATATCATTTCTGGAAAGTGTCTATTTC
Source organism: Stegodyphus dumicola (assembly GCF_044657685.1). Classification (NCBI taxonomy): domain Eukaryota; kingdom Metazoa; phylum Arthropoda; class Arachnida; order Araneae; family Eresidae; genus Stegodyphus; species Stegodyphus dumicola. Next base: position 48,683,428 of record NC_140776.1, read on the forward strand.
ACCAAGGGGAATAGCATACCTGCATACTTATCTTAAGTTACACCCAAAGTGTCTAATGCTCTTAATTTTCTAAATTAAAGCATAACTGAAGTTCAGATTTCATGTATTAACATTTAGATACTAAATTCAAGAGGTCTCACATATAATATTCATTCAAAAAACTCTTCCTTGCCAAATCTAGATTTTAAAAGCTCAAGAGCTTTTTCATAATATTTTTAGAAGGGGAAGAAATATAATAATTTATAATCCCGTTAATTTGGTTTCGTGCATAAATGATTGACATAAATAATCAATTTATCATCAACCGTACAAAGTCATCATTAGGAATTTTAGAAAATTGAGCTCCAAAACCTTATAACGTATTTCTCCCGCTTTCCTAGCATGCCTTCGAGATGTAGTAGTTCTGCACGCTGGGTCTGTATTCCAGAGGTCCGTAATTAGATTCCTAATTTTTCATCGTACCTGCTTCCAAAAAAGAATACCTGATGTCTCTACAGTGGCGTCTGAACAAAAAGGGTGTTGGATGATGAATTCTCCTCACCCAGGATTTGGCAATTGGGTCACCTAAAAACCTCAGTCGCCTTTTAAAAGGGGGAGTATATAAGGTATTTCTCCCGCCTTCCTAGCATGCCTTCGTGGTGTAGTGGTCAGCCCACTGAAGGGCCTTGGTTCGATTCCGGTGAAGGCGGTTGCTAATTTTTCATCACTCCGGCTTTTCCAATTAACCTAATGTCTCTACAGTGGCACCTGAACTAAAAGGGTCGTGGATGATGAATCTCCCTACCCAGGATTTGGCGATTGGGTCCCCTAAAAACCCCAGTCGCTTTTTAAAAGAGAGAGTATATAAGGTATTTCTCCCACCTTCTTAGTGTAATGGTCCTGCACGTTGGGCCGGTATTCCAGATGTCTGTGGTTCGATTCCCGGTGAAAGCGTTTGCTCATTTTTCATCCCTCCAGATTCCAAAAAATCCTAATCCTAATCTTTATTATAATGTCTCTATAACCTATCCAGCATTTAAAATACCTGTCATATTCCTTTAGTTAGGTAATAAGACTTGAAGCTTTCTAGAATCAAACAAATGAGAATCTTCAATAGTTTCACATATATCTAAAGACAGAACTTGTTTTCTAATTTTGTAACATTTAAGAGTTAATCTGTCTTATCAATTTCTCTTCAGTTTTGACCTCTTTTACATTTTCTTCAAAAAGCAGGTCCTCATATACCTTGCCTCTATAGAATTGAAGTTTGAAATTTTACTGTCAAAGATTCAAATCTTACAAAATTTCAGCTTTATTTGTAATTTTAGTGCTCAGCAATTCACTAAGTATGTTATATTATCGGATAAAAACTGATCATAATACTCCTTGTTTCATAATCTTAATGAGCAGTTCAAATCAGAAATGTAACTGTAACACCATAGTTCAAATTAAAACTTACTTTTATTTAAAAATCCACTGTTCAGGTGGTAAAATTGTTCTGAAAGAATAAAAATGTCACCTCCTGGTTTTTAAATATTCTGGTGTTTAGCTATAAAATAAATGAAACGTAGCTTAGAACAGATTCATGTCTGTATTTAATTCAACATGTAAAACTCAACTGAAATAAAAAAATTATTTTTCAGTTAAACAATAATTTTGTTCCCAATCTACAAAAATTAATTAAAAATGATATTTAAGCCAGAACGTATTTTCAACAGCTGCATTGCCATATACAGTTAAGATTTGTGCATTTTCAATTTCCACTTCATACTGATTTAGCGGTGAAATTTTTTAAATGTTATTTACTTCTAAATGTGAAAAAGCATTGTTAAGTATTGCTTTATTTTCAAGAATTTCAGTTGTTTTTATTGAAAATACTTTCTTAGTTTTTCAATAAAATTGTAATATGAACTTTAATGAACCTGAACTTTAATGTATAACGGACGGTCTAAGCTAGGCTAAAATTATGTTTACTGATTCCAAGGCATTTCAGTTAATTTTGCGATTGTGCTGTTCTTTAATCTTCTAATTGGATCCGGCTTATTATTTTTTGCAGACTGTTAGAGCAATCTTATAAAAATTACGCTTGAACTTTCGATTATGTCAAAAAGAGTTTCCAATTCTGGAGCTGCCAAAGGATCACAAAGCGAAAGCATGTTTTGATGTACCGTTTCCGATAGTGAAGAAAGTGACAGAGAGGTTATTGAAAACGAAAAAATTTCGATTGACAAGTTAGTCAGTATTCTCGACACAGTAATTACAGGACTTGAACAGTGGAACTGAACAAGAAATTATGTCTGTTTATAGAATTAAAGAGAAAGTATTAGCACAAAAAAAAAAAAGCAACTTAAACAACTTACATTGAAAGAAATGTTTAATAAAGTAAACAAATAAATATTAAGCTTTTTTTTTGTAAATTTTTGTAAATATATTTTGATTTTCATAATTGCTTTTTATTTTATATTTATAAATTACGGTTTCATATTTTTAATTGTTTAATTTCTGCATGCCATCTTACCAGATCTAAAATGATGATCTATAAACCGGAAAAAACCCTTAATCTGGAATCGCCAAAGTCCTGATGAGTCCGGATTACGGACTTTGTATTGTACATGATGTGTATAAAACTATGTGGAACACACACAGTTGGATATAAGTATTGATTCTAGACCTGCTAGTGAATTTGATGTTATTGAATCTGATTAAATTTGCACTAACATACCAAATTTTTGAAATGTAAAGGTTTATCAAATCCTTGAAAGCAAAGGCATTGCAATATGTAATTATTCAAAAGATAGCCAATATTTGAAAGACATCCACATATTATTAGGTGCCAATGCTTGGATGAAAATTATAACACATCATGTGGTTTCTATTAAAACGAACATAGTGGTAGTCAAGACAACTTTAGAATGGAATCTTTTAGGTAGTACCCAACTTCTGTATTTTCCAGTTTGCTTTTTTCAATGACTTCTACCAAAACATTAAACGAAATGAAGATACCGATCATACTACAAAATAAGTCTTCCCCCATGGATTGATGGTTTCCCCTCCTTACATTCTAAGTGTAATGCTACTAAAAAAAAGACATCGGAATACACTGAAGAAATTGAGAAAACTATGAAGCATCAAACAAAGATGGAAACGGATCTTCTGTGAATGACTGTCTGGAAACTGGGATGGCCAACTTTTATAAATTTAATCCCAATAGTTTTTACTAATGTTAGAATTCATACACTCATTTTATCTTCTGATACAGAAAAGGCCCTTCTACAAATTGGGACTGACCCAGGAGATAGAAGTTATCTAAATTTCTCATAGTGGGAAAAAGAAAATACTGTTGAATTTAGATTTTGGTGTTGCCTACTTCCCATTTCTTCTTTTAGTATTCCTAAATAATCTGGTAGAAAATCCACCAGAACAATTTAAGCAATATCACAGAAAAGTGAAGATGCACATTCTGCATTGAGTGTGCAGAATACTGGTGTCTCAGAAAATAAAGAAATTGAACCACACAAAACTACAGAGCTGAAATTGAACCACATACAACTACAGAGCTCACGCCTTCAGCAGAGTTCAGCCTTAGAAGTTGGAAAAGCAGTTTAGATTTATATGAAGGTCTCAGAAATGCATTAAGTCTTCACGGGTACCACCCATCAGATGAATTGAGATGCTGAGTAATATCTTGGACTTAAGGCCCAAAAGACAAATTTTACTTCCGTGCAATCAAAATATTTTCGATCCTATAGGTTTTTCCTCACTAGCCCTTCTTATGCCAAAGCTTACTTTTCATAAGACTTGAAAATTAAAGTCTGACTGGAACGAGGATCTACCTGAAGATATTAAGTAAATGGTCTACAAAAATACATGTTTAAATGACTGCCGAAACCCAAGATGAATTTCCATTAATTCTAAAAGTTTCTTAAACATATTCTGTGATGCAAAGAAATTAATATATGGTGCCTGTATATTTTTCAAAATAGAAGAAAATGAAATTCTCTTGAGTGTTAGCAAAATTTCAGTTAGTGCTCTTGCATTGGAATTGATAGCCGCATTTCTGAATGTAAGGTTATATCACACTGCTATTAGAAGCTGAAATAATACAAGCCAGAAAGATTATTCCTGGTCAGATTCTTCAGTGGTTTTGATATGATTAAAGAAATGAAATAATTAGTCTGTGTGTGTAAAAAAAAAAAAAAAAAAAAAAAATTCAAGATTACTGCAAAACAGGATGTTGGAAACACATAGCAGTCACCTTAAGCCCTTGTGATTTATTGTTAAGAGGATGCTATCCTAAAATCTCAGTGGCAGATAGGACCTGGATTTCTGAAGAAACCTCCAGAAGCAATACCTTCCTGATTCTGATATGGAAGAAATCGATAGAGAACAAAGTCAAACTCGGTGATTCGGTGAAGCAGTCAGTGGTTGAAACCAGTCCAGCTAATCTTGCGCCCAGATTTTTTTAAATATTCTATGAATTGCACAGACTATTGCTTGGATGTTACGATTTTGACACACTTAGCAGAAAAATAAAAACTGTCAGGATCATATATCCATTGAAGAATTCAAGAATGCAGAAAAAAACTTTATTTTCCCTTATACAGAGAGATGCTTTTGATGAAGAATGAAAAAAGATTCATCTGAAAAATCTTCAGGTTTTTGTTGATGAAAATGAAATTTTGAGTATGAAATCTTGAGTTTTAGATTTTGCAGATTTACAGTAATACACATTCCCTGTAGTCTTACTTCTGAAAAATATAATTGTGAAAATATGAGTAATTACACTTAAAGTATAAACATGCTAGAACAGAAACACTTTTATGCTTCTGAGAGAAAGAGTTTGGGATTTTAAAAAGTACAAAAAGGATGTGTGACATGCCAGAGATAGTTAAGACCAGAGATGCCTAGTTAAGGCCTTAGAAATAGTTGTTCCTCCCTTGCCTGAGAACATTACAAAAATGGTGAAAACATTCCAAGTGACAAGAGTCGATTCCGCCAATTCAGGTTTCTTCAAAGAGAATTTAATGTTTTGGATAGTAATTTTCCTGTGTATGGTTTTTAGGGCTGTTCACTCTGAATTAAACACTTCTTTGAGCTTCATCAGCTTTAAGGATGTATTTAGACACTTTACTTCATAAAGAGGTTGATTTGAAGTCATATATTCAGACAATAGTTCGAATTTCGCAGGTTTAAATAGAGCAAGGGTGATTATGACCCCATTTCAAAAATCCTAAAAAGCACTTGAGTAGAAATCTATTATCAGATCAAATATTCATGAATTATCAAATAATTCAGAATGTTAATGTGATGCAGATCCATCCATACAATAAGATAAATTTTCAGTTTCATTAGCAAAGCAAAAAGTATAATGCTTTTTAAATTATTAAATGTTAGTTTATGTTCTACTACATCTATTCACAAAAAAAAAAAAAAAAAAAAAAAAAATCTGTTGCTTATAACAATTAATGATTTTCAAAGATCATAATAACTAAGCATTTATCTTCTTTATAAATCCCTTTATAAATCTTTCTTTAAAATGTATCAATTAGCCAATTTTTAAATTTCTTTTAATGTATTATACAGTCAAAAGTCGTTAATTCGGACACCCATAATCCGGACCTCAAAGCTACAAACTTTCTGCGCATGCGTCGCGTTGACGCATGCGCGTAAGACCTTTACCGCTGCTAATTTGCGTGTGCGCGTGCGCAAAATACGTTTACGAATGCGCATTTAATGTATAACGGACGGGATAAGCTAAGCTAAAATTATCTAATTATCTATTTCAGTTAATGTTGCAAATTGCGTTGTTCCTTAATCTTCGAATTGGATCCGGATTATTATTTTTTGCAGACTGTTAGAGCAATTTTATAAAAGTAAACTTGAACTTTCGATTATGTCAAATAGAATTTCCGATATATATTTACTAATATGTAAAGGATATACAAAGCGAAAGTATCTTTCGGAGTCCATTAAACAAAAAGTGGAATTGCTGCAAAAAATGGATAAAGTTTATCTAAACTTTGTTTATCTTTAACGCTGCGGCGGCGAGCATTGAATTGGAAGTTGATCTGTCAACACTATCCTTATCTTAAGGGCAGATGTTTTTATTTTATTTGGCTTATAATTGCTTACTCAATGTAGTATTTCATCTCGTCTTTGATATGATTTAAATCAAATGTCTCGTCATTATAATTCGCTTCCGATAGCGAAGAAATTGACAGAGGTTATTGAAAACGAAAAAATTTCGATTGACAAATTAGTCGGTATTCTCGACACAGCAATTATATCACTTGAACAGCGGAACTTTGTAACTGAACAAGAAATTATGTCTGTTTATAGAATTAAAGAGAATGTATTATAACATAAAAAACGAAGCAACTTAAACAACTTACATTGAAAGAAATGTTTAATAAAGTAAACAAATAAATATTAAGCTTTTTTTTTTTTGTAAATTTTGATACCCTTTAAATCATAACTGTTCTTTATTTCGTAAATTACGGTTTCATATTTTTAATTTTATAATTTCTGCATGCCATTTTACCAGATTTAAACTGATGATCTATAATCCGGAAAAATCGATAATCCGAAATCGCCGAAGTCCCGACGAGTCCGGATTAACGACTTTTGACTGTAGTATTAGCATTTGATAGTGCTCCTTATCAAATATAATAATTATAAATAATTCTTTTCTTCAGATCATATGAGACGCCTTGGAAATTATGAATTTTGAACGAAAGGTATTCCAATGCTATGCTGACAGAGAGAATAAATTTTTTATGTTCAGAATGAGATATTTTTCTCGTTTTATGTTATTTATGGCCTCAAATTATAAAATAACACACATATGCAAAACATTTATACATTAATCGATTGCAATGAAATATGCAAAGAACTAATAAAGAGTTTTTTTTTTAATGTTGCAACATTTTTAGTTATACATTGTAGGGTTTATATTTATTTTAACTAACATTTATTTTAAGTTTAAACTATCTTTCCTGTCAAGCCTTACTTTCCCCTGGAACTGCCAATGCCAGAGTATGTAAACTTTAGTAGAACGCGCAAGGATTCAAATTATCAGCGGAAGTATTCTGAGTTAAATAGAAAGGAATCAAGTTTGAGATGTGCTTTCTTACTTCACGAGCGCGGAGGTAGTTAGTCAGAAATTGAAGAACCCCGCGTTTCGGCCTGTGTGCTTTCCTCGGAGAATTGTTAATCGTTCAACGTGATATTCAAAGTTGCTGAATTAGCAGCGGTATTGTAAAACGCGGTGAGGTTAGTTACGTTTTATTATTTCTTTTCAGGTTCTTATTTTTATTTTACCGCCGGGTCGGCGTAGTTTGTGAGCATCAAGAGCACACAATTGTAATTTCTTAAGTTGAATAAAAAGGGACTTAAACCCTTCGCAAGACTCTGTCTAATTTCCAGTTTCAGCAGTCACCACTTTGTTGCGTGCAGGTTGGAGGTGCGCAACTCTACATTGGTGCCCGAACACTTGTCGAACTGAAATGGCCGAAAATCGGATGGAAGCCGCGGGACAACAACAAATGGCAAGCCAATTGGAAGGATTTGGATACCTGGTTCAGACGTTGAGAGCGTTAATTAAGCCAAACGTCAATTTCGACGGAAAAAATTCGGTGGCGATATTTCTAGAAGGCCTAGAAAATCACTTTCAGCTCTACCCTGTGCCTGAAAGACAAAAAGTTGCCATCGCCACATCTGCACTAAGAGGACAGGCCGCGCTATGGTGGAAGAATATAGGCAAATTTTTATTAGGGGAATTTGGAAGCCAGACATATACATTTGAAAATTTCAAAAAATTGTTAGTAATGGCCTTCCCCATAGTGAAAGATCGAGGAAAGCTAGAAGCCGAACTATATAGTTTCTATCAACGGGATATAGAAGAGTTGAAACTATGAAATAATAGATAATTTATTATTTTATACGAAAACAACAAACGAAAATCTCGAGTACAAACCAGTCATCCCAGCCTCACTTCGATTAAGCATTTTGAAGGAATTACACGACGCGAAAACAGCAGGTCATTTAGGGGTCAGAAAGACTTTAAAAAGGGTACGCGAGGCGGTATATTTCCCGCAATCAATGTCAGTTAATAAATGATATTAATTACAGCCCGGCCGGGTACTTAAATAGTATTCGCGCTACATTTCCGAATGAAATTTTAGGCATAGATCTTCTTGGTCCCTTCCCCCCTAGCGAGTTAAATAAAAATCGTTTCCTTTTAGTAATTGTAGATCCCTTTTCAAAATGGACAGAAATTGTTCCACTTAAACGCGCGTCAGCCAAAACAGTCGCAGATGCATTCTTACACAGATACATTTTAAAATACGGTGCACCGATAAAAGTCATTAGCGATAATGGAAAACAATTCATTAGTCAAATATTTGAAAACATATGCACTGGACTTGGCATACGCCATATCAAAATGGTTCCGTATAGACCACAGGCATCAAAATGGTTCCGTATAGACCACAGGCAGATAGAGTGAATAAAAACATTGTAAAAATAATTCGCAGTTACGTTAGCACACATCACAAGCGCTGGGATGGCTACATAAATGAATTAGCTTATGCTTTAAGAACGGCAAATTACGATACTACGGGAAAAACCCCAGCAGAATTATTTTTAGGCCGAAAGTTAATTACGCCTTTAGATAAATTATTCTTTGTGCAACAAAGAGAGCAAGAGTTTAAACAGAAAGATGTGCAAAAACTTATTGATCAGGCGCTTAAAAGCTCGGATACGGCAAGAAATAAGCAAAAAATATATTATGATAGAAAACACCGTGAAACAGATTTTAAAGTTGGGATAAAGTATTGAAGCGGAAATTTTCTTTATCAAGTGCCCCAGACAATTTTACTGCAAAGTTAGCTTCAAAATTTGAAGGCCCCTATGTAATTCAGGAAATCAAAGGAGTCGTATTGTACCTTAAGAATGAGAGAGAGGAAATCTGTAAAGCAAGTCCCGACCAGGTGAAAAAATACACTCACGTTTGTGAAAATTGCAACACCATGAAGGACTTACGCGAGTGAGCTGAAATTTTCAGGAAATGCAAAGTAGCGCATGATATGCAAATGATTAGAATTGCAAATCCGTAGCGCATGCGTTTGCTGAGCAGCGCCCTCTGAACAGCTGATGGATCCGAATAAATAGACGGCTGTAGCGAGGCGTGTATGGTTATCGGTGGTTATCTGCTAGTGGTAAACGTTAACTCAATCTGTACTTATGCCTCGTTGGCGAAAGAGAGCGAGATTTGAACAACTTACAGAGTTTGAACGAGGGAGAATCATCGGCCTTCGTGAAGCTGGATTGTCGTATCGTGCAGTAGCCTCTCGTGTGCAGCGTAACAGCAGCACAGTGATGCGCGTTTTGAAGCAGTGGACGGACGAGTGTCGGACAACTCGGAAATCCGGGAGTGGACCCCGAAATGTGACGTCAGCTCGCGATGATAGACACCTGGTCCGCATGGCGCGGACGGACCGTACAGCTTCCTCTAGACAATTGGCAGCACTATGGTCAATAGCTACAGGTGTTTCATTGTGTGCTTCATCAATTCGTAGACGTCTGCTGCAGTGTGGACTGCGCGCACGGACTCCTTTATACAGGATCCCCCTAACGCACGACCATCGCCGCCTGCGGCTACAATGGGCCAATCAGCATAGAGACTGGTGTGCTGATTGGCAGCATGTCGTGTTTTCTGACGAATCCCGCTTTAATTTGTGGTACCATGATGGCCGCATTCGTGTCAGACGCTATGCCGGTGAACGCCACCTTCCGGAGTGCATTATCGAACGCCACAGTGGACGAACACCCGGAGTTATGGTCTGGGGCGCCATAGCATATCATAGACGATCTCAATTGCTACGAATTGTGGGCAATCTGAACAGCAACCGGTATATCCGTGAAGTTCTACAGCCCGAAGCTGTTCCCTTCCTTCAAAGCTTGCCAGGCGCTGTATTTCAACAGGACAATGCCCGCCCTCATACTGCTCGGATTGTTAAATCCTTCTTTGCAGTGCAGCAGGTACAGCTTCTTCCTTGGCCTGCGTGTTCCCCGGATATGTCGCCAATTGAACATGTGTGGGATGTCATTGGTCGGCGTCTTGCTCGTGATCCTCGTCCTGTTGCGTCTGCAGACGAACTTTGGGTACGCGTACAAACGATATGGAATGCTCTTCCTCAGTCAGACATTCAAACTTTGTTTGACTCCATGCCACGTCGTGTAGCAGCACTTATTGCGGCGCGTGGTGGCCACACAAAATACTGATTCTGATCTCTTGTTCTTGTTTGTTTGCTTTCAACATTTAATCATTTATTTGTACCACTACCACTCAACTGTGTATTAAATTGCATTCAATTATGACGATTCCTTCTTGGTGTTGCAATTTTCACAAACGTGAGTGTACTATAATCAAAATGATTTTGAAATCCTTAAAAGTTTCTTGCAGGACTCAAGCCTAAAAGAAGTAGAAGGTCCAGAAATAACGACAACCGTTCCACCACCCAAGAAGCGGAGAACTGAAGAGAGACCTAGCCCTTCTACAACCCAGGCGACGGTACCGAAAAGAAAAAAACGAAAATTTTCAGACTCCAGCATTTAAGAAAAACAAGAATGCAAAGCCACCGCGTAAAGAAACCTTGGTAAAGAGGAAAACACCACCTACAACGTATCGCAGTAGAAATTATACATCAAGGAGAACGCTCCCAGGGCCAGAGAGTCAGGTGCAAACAAGGCCGCCATTCCGGAAACTAAAAAGACGGCAGGAGGAACGAAAATACCAGGAACAACAGAAGAAATTCAAGAAGGACTCCAGACCGGAGGACGTCAAGACCAGCCGTCCAAGGGAAAAACGAAAAAGACAGCAACCCGACAATTACGACGCCAAGAGGCCAGCATGCAGAGGACGCAAAAGAAAAACTAATGTGGACAACACTCAGAGGTCAGTAAGGAGAAGATTGACGTCCATGAAACCTATAATGTGGAAACAGTTTTGCCAGAAAAGAATGACGGAATTTCAATCATCGAAAACTCAAAGATAAGTTAAAATCTTCTATAAAATTTTTTTCTTTTGTTCCGAAATGTTATGCGTAAGTACGAAGTTCTATGTTTTGACGAAAGTCAATATGTCTCGGTTGAGACTTAGTTTTGTTTTACTTTATTTAGCTAAGGCAAAAGTATTATTTTTTTTAAGTACAAAATCTAAGAACAAGCATTTTCTGTTGGTCGAAACACTAATTCTGTTATGTTAAAGCCAAAATTTGGCCGAAGATAAAAATAACTTCGTATTCTTGTATTAATAAGAATTTTAGTTTCAGTGCCGCCAGCTTGGCGAAGAAGGAGTAAAGTAAAAATTTATTTTCTCTTATTCATTTTATGGTAAATTGTAAAAATCATATGTATTAAAATTTTGTAATTATATGTAAATACTTGAAAGTTATGTAAAAGTAGAATTTAGTCTAGAAGCATAAAATTTTAGATGCTAAAAGTAAAATGCTCAAAAGCAACGAATTCAAAATTTAAGTATTAAACTGTAGATAAAATCATGCTTTAGAGCGAAAGCCTGCATGTCTAAAGATGAATGAGGGGGAAGTTAGAATGAATGTGTTTTGTAGGGTTCTCCACCTACACTTGAATTATTAAGAAGGTTAAAGTAGCTCATCGAGTTGTAGAATGTCGAGTAAGGTGTGTCTATTTGGTCGTCGAATTCTAACAAATCATGGTGGTTAGGGAAAGTGTTGTAAGACTAAAACACGAATATTCCCGTTTGACACCACACATGGTGGAGAGCCAGGGTAAAGTTAAATTAATGTTTGAATAACCTGCTTCCAAGTTTTCCAAATTCTGGCAGCGGCAAATGTAGGGTTTATATTTATTTTAATTAACATTTATTTTAAGTTTAAACTATCTTTCCTATCAAGCCTTACTTTCCCCTGGAACTGCCAATGCCAGAGTATGTAAATTTTAGTAGAACGCGCAAGGATTCAAATTATCAGTGGAAGTGTTCTGAGTTAAATAGAAAGGAAACGAGTTCGAGATGTGCTTTCTTACTTCACGAGCACGGAGGTAGTTAGTCAGAAATTGAAGAACCCCGCGTTTCGGCCTGTGTGCTTGCCTCGGAGAATTGTTAATCGTTCAACGTGATATTCAAAGTCGCTGAATTAGCAGCGGTATTGTAAAACGCGGTGAGGTTAGTTACGTTTAGAGAGCCTTGTAGTTAGAGTCTTGTTATTATTTCTTTTCAGGTTCTTATTTTTATTTTACTGCCGGGTCGGCGTAGTTTGTGAGCGTCAAGAGCACGCAATTGTAATTTCTTAAGTTGAATAAAAAGGGACTTAAACCCTTCGCAAGACTCTGTCAAATTTCCAGTTTCAGCAGTCACCACTTTGTTGCGTGCAGGTTGGAGACGCGCAACTCTACAACATGACTAAAAATAAAATCACTTATTTACTTGCATCTTAAGAAATTTTATTTAATTACAAAATATAATTAAAGCTTTGGTTTAGCTGATTATGGCAAAGCACATTAGGGCTATCAGCCTTAAGGAAGGAATGCCTTCGAAGGACTTTCTAAGGGAAACTGACTCATATACATATTACACATAAGGCATCCACAAAAACAGTCATAAAATGCAGTCAATCCAACCACATGGAATCGAACATAGGTCAGAACTACCAATATTTACAGATTTTGCCGTGCAGCCGCTGGTGGGCTCTGTATGATAGAAGATCTCGCATTACTGCTGCAATAAGTATGCCAGAAGAAGTTCATGGGATAGAATATGAAGATAAAATTCATAAAATGTCTTTACTGAATCACATTCTATCCACGAGATTTTCAGAAATTAGAAATGACAAATTGCTGCAGCTTAAACATACACAGAGGGTGAGCAGTGCAAAAGGCCATAAGCATCTCTAAATTTTTTGCTTGCCTCAAAAACTGATAAAAACAGAAGATGGCACTACTTTACCGGTCGCGGACACTTAGCCAACAAGACATTTAGCCGACATGGACATTTAGCCGACAGGACATTTAGCCGACAGGGACACTTAGCCGACAGGACATTTAACCGACACTGACACTTAGCCGACTGGACATTTAGCTGACACGGACACTTAACCGACAGGTCATTTAGCCAACACGGACATTTAGCCGACAAGACACTTAGCCGACAGGACATTTTGCTGACACAGAGAGTTAGCCGTCAAGACATTTAACTACGAGACACTTAACTATCAATACATTTATTGGACAAGACACAAAGCTGACAGTAACATTTAGCTGCCAAGTACCCAATAATTGTTCAAACTTACTATCAATCACAAATTTCTCGACTTCTCCGTAAGTTCAATATTTAAGTTATTTTTTCACTATCAGTAAAATTCATTTTTTGATTCTTAAAGATCTCATATATACTTTTAATTATTGTGTTAATTTAGCATTGTTTGATATATATCCATGGACCTTATAAGAAATAGACCATCCCAAATGGATTTTCTCCCTTGCCTTGGCGTACTGCCGGCTATCACCTTGACCACATCCGGAGGAGTAGGGATGACTTGCAGAAACTTAATAATAGTTGGCTATTACAGCGCATATAATTTTCAAGAAAAAGCTGGTGATAGCACCTCATTTCACAAATTAGAATTTTTAGATATTTTTATTTTTGAAACTGAGATTGATTTTTAAAAATTTAGCATGTTTATCAAGCATAATTAATGTTCTAAATAATTATAAAGCTGTTACATGCTTTCAGGTCTGGATATTTTTTAGCTTTTCCTACGCTGTAAGGAAATTCGTATCTCCTTCTTTTAAAAAATAATATTTTAAATCTGAACTAATAGAAAAATTCAAATAAACAATTTTCTCTTATAATTTTTATGCTTTTTATAGGCGTAAATAAGTAAAAAATACTAAAATCGAAAAAAATGGATTTTTGAAAGTTTTTGCTTAAAATTCTTATTTGTACTGCTTTTTTTAAAAGTATATCTGAATATTATAGCATAATATTCTACAAAGAAGTTTTATTTCAATAATATTTCATAATACATCATAGTGATTAACACTTTTAACACTTTAATAATTTTTATGCATTTATTCTGATGTTAAAAATTGTATTTAACTGTAATAATTAATTGTGCTAGTATTTTATAGTGATTATTTTTTAAAATTTATGTCTAGTTCTGCATAAGTTTTCTTATTTATTGCTAATTAATTTTATTAACCAAAAGGGGCGGCAGCTCAGAAAAGCTATTTTTGAAACGGCATTTTGCTTTGTTTCACTATAAATGTCCGTTTCACTTTGAAAACTGTTGCCACCAAATATTATTGCCCTGTATTAAATTTAAAGAAATTAAATAATGAAGAATCTACATGAATGCATGTATGTTTTTCTCGCATTGTGAAAAAAACAACAGAATTTAGAATCATAAAATTTTGAATAACGTAATCCTCCACCCGAACATGGGCACCTGGATGGCCTAATTTCCAATTTTTTTTAATCCATTTGATATTTTGTAACTTTAACGAAGTTTTGATTACGAAACTCAACGCGTTCAAAGCAAACAATGGCAACCCTGTACAGAAAATAACAATCTCCAGTGCGGAAATTCTAAAGATATGTCATTTTCAAATATTTTGTGATATTGTTCTTGAATTAAATTTTATGTGGTTTACTTGTGAAGAACATGATGTTTAATAAATAAAGGTAACATGCAAAACGTTACAAAAACACTCCTTTGAGCTTAATATAAAATTATATTGCTGAGTGCTTCCAGAGTTTATCCTTTTTTCCCCCCTCATTACTCTCAAAAACGTTTATGCTCCGAATTTTATGAATTACTAAAATAAATAATCATCTTGCAATGTTAATAATTAATGATCAAATAATCAAATAAATTATAGTCTTGTTATGTTACAATAAATTTAAAAACTACTGCCTGAAAAGGCTCTTAAAATCAAAGAAAATTATCAGATCTTGTTTAATTTTACCTTATTTGTTTCAAAGCATAATATGCTATCAGTATTATTTAATTTTACTTTATTTGTACACAAAAGTAAGTTCATAAGTTTTGCATTTCGAATTTTTATCGTTTTACTAAAGTAAAGAAATTTATGCAAGAATTACGCTTGAAAAAATTGCACAAAATGCAGTAAAAAGTGCTTTTATGAGATATGTTAAATCTTGTTTTCAAAAACTGGGACTTTCATAATCTCATCACTTATACAACGTATCACATTTAATAATTAAAAACAGTTATGTGATACAAACGGCAGCGGTTTCTGTGTTAAAGTAAGCCAGATCATCCCTACTCTTTCTTACGGGCCCACCAGCGGCCGAGCGGTAACGTCGCTGAACACTGGTAGTTCGGTCCGAGGTTCGAATCCCGCGAACGGGCTGGCTGCATGGGTGTTCTCGTGGTTTCTCCCATGTGTAACGTGTATACAAGCCAGTTTCCCTTAAAAAGTCCTCCACAAAGGCATCCCTTTATAAAGCGCTGAAATTTCCCGTCAGGGAATATGAATGAAATTTCGAAAGGAAAAAAGAATTTTTTTAGCTAAGTACAGCGGTCACTTAATTACATTTTAACGTGAGATCTTCAAAAATTATCCATAAAGCTTCTTCATTTAATCAACTGGGTTCTTTTGAACACTTCATTAATAATTTTTCTTGTTTACTTAATGATATTAATTTATATATTATTATAATGATATTAATTTATATATTATATTATTAATGATATTAATATAAAATGTTACAGAATTTTTATCTCAAGAATGGTGCAGTTCATGCCACCATTCTTGAGATAAAAATTCTGTAACATTTTATTGACCACGCCTCTCGCTTAAAATACTTACTTAGGTTAATGTTTATAGCCCTAAACTCGTGCATAATATTTAATTTAGAAGTAAAATATTCTTTAAGGTTTTGTTTTATTCATTTTCGAGAAATTTCAGCGCCTTTTCAATTTGGCCAATGTAAACCAAAAAGCACGATACATATCAAACAATGCTAAATTAACACAATAATTAATAGCACATATGAGATCTTTAAGAATCAAAAAATGAATTTTACTGATAGGTGAAAAAAATGACTTAAATATTGAACTTATGGAGTACTTGAGAAATTTTGTAATTGATAGTTTAAATGATTTTTGGGTACGTGTCTGTTAAACGTCACTGTCGGCTTAGTAACCTGTTGATTAAATGTCTTGACAGGTAAGTGTCCCGTAGCTAAATGTCTTGACGGCTAACTTTCTGTGTCGGCGAAATGTCTTGTCGGCTAACTGTCCGTGTGGGCTAAATGTCCTGTCGGCTAAGTGTCCTTGTCAGCTAAATGTCCTGTCGGCTAACTGTCCATGTCGGCTAAATGTCCTGTCGGCTAAGTGTCTTTGTCGGCTAAATGTCTTGTCGGCTAACTGTCCGTGTCGGCTAAATGACCTGTCGGCTAAGTGTCTGTGTCGGCTAACCGGTGTCGGTTAAGTGTCACGGACCCCTACTTTACAGCAGCTTTTTTTGGACTGTCTTATTTTTTTAGTTTCTTTCTAAATAGAAGAGATCACATATGCTTATTTTGTTAATTCTTATTTCCTATTATTCATCAGCATGTATTATAGGGATCAAGCTAATAAATGCTGAAAGATGGCTGAATGTAGGTAAAGAAATTTCAATTCATATTTGTTAAAAGGCACTTGAGGAATAGTGGGGTATGCCAATCAAACAATTCAAATTTGAACCATATTGGAAGACCATGGTGAGCCAGCTAAGATCTTGCTGCTAACTTCTGATCTAAACCCTAAGGTCTCATTCTGATCTAAACCCTAAGGTCTCATTTGCAAAAACAGTCATTGAAAACAAAACAAAAAGAAAAATGTGGAACTTAGATTTTGTTAGGAACCAAGGCACTCCTGCTTCAACAGTGTTTCCACTTCTCTTGTCCCAACGCTCTTGAATGGAAGCTATCACTACATATTATACTAAGTTAAATGGCATTAGCTAATTTTTCAGCCTTCTTTCTTGCCACTTGTTTTACAACATTTCTGAATATAAGGTGCTAAAACGTGCATATTCATTTCATTCTTTCTTTACACTTCTCCTTTCTTTACACTTACAGACTCCAGACTCGAACTAGTCTTAACTTGTACCATTAGTCAAGAATAACACAATACAATTCAGAAACCCAAATATAGTGACAAAATCAGGAATTCTGGGTTGATTCACTAATTTCAAAATGAGTAAGAATTTTATTAACGTTACAACATTTTATTAATTTACAACATTTCTTATATTATTTTAAAAACTATCACAAAGTTGAATTGAAAAATTAAACACAAGCAAAGAAGTAAAGCACACTAAATGATAATGAGTGACAATTCGAAAAGGTGACTCAACGGCACGCTGAAAATGAAACTTATTTGCAGAATTCTTTTGCAAGTAGTCTTGATTCTAATTAGATACCTCTACCATTAACTGAAATTAAAATCCTTTTCCAAGATGAAAAGTATGATGTATCTAATTTTGTCAGTCATAAATTAACTGATAAAGAAAAACTTGGTTTTCTTGAAAATATTTGGTCTCCGACAACAAAATATGTGTCTCCAAGTTCTTCATTTGGGAAAGAGAATACAAATAGAAAATTTTAATTACATTATATTTTAATACCCTTGGCTTGCAAATACTTATTATACAATTATTATTATTCACCAATTTAGAAAAATTAATGAACAAGCCTTTCTGCACTTAAGGAAAATACGACGAAGAACTTCATGACCATTCAGACAAAAAATATTATAAGCATTCCTTGATATGTGCTGATATTTTAGAAAATTCAGGAAAAAAGTTCATTTCTCTAATATAAATAGTTATTTTCTATGGAAAGAAAAGATTTCCTCTAAGAATTCATTGTAATGCTGGGCAAATAAATGCAAATCATGATAGCACTGAATCTCATTAGAATAAAGGAAACTTTCGCCAACTCTTCAGATTTCAAGTAGCTGCAGGAAATGATGTACTGAAAAATTATTTAGATTTCAAGTAGCCGCAGGAAATGAAGTATTGAAAAATTATTTAGATTCCAAATGCAATGTATATTTCATCAGAAAATACAAAATGAAATAATAAATGCTTGGAATAAAATTATTGTTGTTGTTGACTAATGCTCATTTGTCTAACCTATAAACAGCTCAAGCCCACAGAATTCCTTGTGGCAAGGAGTGCAAGATATACCTGTTGTTGGCAACAACCTTGAGCACCTTACAGGCGACAGTGCGATTTAGCTCAGTTCTACCCCCAATTTTGATGGAGAGCAACCGGGGGTATGTGTCTGAGGGTCTCCTATTCCTCTTTCCTCCCCACCAACCTCTCGAGAGGATTTTCGGCTTACTGCATATTTCGCATGCCACCATGCTGCATGGACACTATACTTTTACAAACATCCATGCCTTCTCCGGGATTCAAACCTGGACCTTTTGGCATGCAAGTCAGCGACGCTAACCACTATACCGATTGGGCAGTGGAACAAAATTATTTTATAGATCACTGAAAAAGCAAATGCTTTTCAATTATAGGATTTGCTGGAAATAAAATACAATTCTTCAAAACAGTAAGTATCCATTTGTGTGAAATACGGGAAGAACTTGGCAGAAAAATTATTTTAATAGAAGTTTTTTACAATCCATACCCATAGTGTCGACATGTATCATTACATAAAAATTGACATCAATAGGCTTTATTTTGAAATACACGAGAGCTTAAGGCTAATGTTGGTGCCTTAACCATGTCCGAGATATTCAAGAGCATAAAATCTAAAGTGAGAAAAAGATTTTCTTCAGCACTCTTGTGTGCAATGTGCTTCTCATTCCCCCAACTTGGCAATTGCTGATGCATATCACATTAAAGATTCGTACTTGCATAGAAGTGATAGAGAATGTTATTCCTTTATGAACAATCCATAAAGGTTTGGTTTGATTTAGTTTATTGAGAATAGAATAGGGCAAAGCACACTAGGACTATTTGGCTAAGGGTAGCGATGCCTTCGTAGAGGACTTTCTAAGGGAAACTGGCTCATATACACACACATGGAGAAAACGACGAAAACGCCCATGCGACCAAACCACCAGTGTTCAATGATTTTACAACTCGGCCGCTGGTAGGCGAACAATCCATAAAGAAATTTTTCTTTGCAAGAAAATACATTAAATTTAATCCCATCCTCAAGTACTACTTGTTAGACAGAGAGACAAAACTCTATTGTGGTGTAATGAAGTTTTAAAGAAAATCTCGCCATTTTTTAAAGAACAACCAACTTTATTAGTCAAAACTTACAGAATAACTGAAATCATGCATCGTCTGCATGGATATTCTTTTGCTCGGTTTCTTTACATTTTTTTAGTGGAATTATGTTGGTAACATAGCAACGTAAATGCGTTACAGTGGTTATAGTGAAATTACTAAAACCTTTAGTTCATACACTAAATATATGCCATGATAAGGAGTGCTTTTCTGGACTTATATGTGCTTGAGTCCTTGAAATGTTATGCTTTTCTGATTGCCTTATTTTCATTTGCAAAAATGTTTTCATATACATTGTCATTAAGTAGGATTTTCCAGTCAAAATCAATGGATCTCACTACAGCAATCCAATTACGTGACAATATTTTAAGAGAACTTCAAAACATTCAGGACAATTCAGAAATGTTTTCAGCCTAATTTTATTCAGAGTCACCTATAGTTCGACAGCAAATAAATAAAGAATTTGAAATTTCTCTTTCATGATTTGTAAGCTACACAAACAATGCCATTTTAATACTATGTACAAAGTTCATAATCCGGACCCCAAAGCCACAAACTTACACAAGCGAGATTAATATGCGTGTCCACTACGCATGCGCATAAAGCGTGTACACATGCATGCTTCCAATAGTGAAGAAAGCGACAGAGATTATTGAAAATGAAAAAATTTCGATTGACAAGTTAGTTGGCATTCTCGACACAGCAATTACAGGACTTGAACAGTGGAATTTTGTAACTGAACAAGAAATTATGTCTGTTTCTAGAAGAGAGAATTAAAGAGAAAGTATTAGCACAAAAAATGAAGCAACATAAACAACTTACATTAAAAGAAATGTTTAATAGCGTAAACAAATAATTAAGCCTTTTTCTTTTTGTAAATTATGATACCCTTTAGATCATAATTGCTCTTTATTTCATAAATTATGGTTTCATATTTTTAATAGACATAAAGAAATATTATATTCTTTTAATATTAAAATTCTCCATGATAAAAATCTAAAATCTGCATAGCAGTGCTTGTCATTTAATACAATAATAAAAGAAATCTTTTTTTAAATTGGTATTTAATTTCCAGCAGTGCATACAATTTTAAACACTCCTTTATACAATTTATGTACACATGATAAGTATGCTAAAAAAATTAAAAAATTAAATAATTTTTTATCCAAAGTGAGTCAAACCATTTCTGGCACACTTCTGTTATCGGGGACAGGATTAAAAAATGTATGATAGTATGCACGCCTGAAGCAAACTGTACCAAAAACAAAAGGCGGGTACAGTTCTATATCTTCTGTTGTACTGGGCCGATTGACGAAATTCAAATTGCATTTTCCATGTCTTGAAAGCGCCATTTAGGAGATGTATTAGATTTATATATAGCACAGTTCTAATATGGGTTTTGTTTGGTTTATTTAATTATGGCAAAGCTCACTAGGGCTATCTGCCTAAGGGGAGGAATGCCTTTGTGGAGGACTTTCTAAGGGAAACTGGCTCGTATACACACTACACATGGGGAAAACCATGAAAACGGCCATGCAGCTAGCTCGTTCATGGGATTAGAACCTCGAACTGAACTACCAGTGTTCAGCGACTTTACCACTCGGGCACTGGTAGGCTCCTCTAATATAGGTATTCTGGCATAAAACAGGCTTTTTCTGAAATAAGATGTCATTTTTTTTTTCATATTTCGATTCTATGACTCATTATGCCAAACTGCCAAGTTTTGTAAAAATAGGACGAGTAGTTTTTAAAAAATTAGCTCTCAAAATGTTAGCTCCTTTAAGTTCATTCCAAATAAAATTCTCCCATTTTTGTATCATTTATTCTTAAAATTTCTATTTTTAAAAAATTTTTAAGAATTTTTCAAAAAAATTTTGAATTATGACCTCATTGCCTTAAAGTAGATGTATTTCTAAGCACACCTGCAAAATTTCCTAGGATATATGTGAATTTATAAGTGAATTTTGAAATTTGGCATATTTGCTATAAGTAATAATAACGCCAAATGTGGTTTACACACTTTGTTAAAATTATTTGAAATAATGAACAATGACTTTTTTTCACTCATTTACAATGAAAAAAAAAAAAAAAAGAGAGAGAAAGGAAAATAGGTTGCCATAAATTAAGAAGTTTGCCAAGTGAATTATCCTTGACGCAAACTGAAAAGAATGCACAAAAATTAATTTTTGAATTTCTCTCAAGTAACTGTAAAGCCCTTTAAAGCTATTACAATGCACAAAAACGTAGCCAGTCCATTGCAGCTACTCTCCAAATCATCCCATGATTTAGATATACTCAAATTTCATAGTAATTAACTGTATTATTTTCGTATAACTTAGTTTGTTTCTTTAATAAGCAATGTATTGCTGAAATTTGAAAGATAACTTAAAGAGGTTATGCCACAAAGATGACAACTGTTCTAAAACTTGGAGATTTGCCAAGCAGCATGGGTGATTAATGCCTTGATAACCTAATGCCGTATAATACGATGCCCCCATCCCCTAGAAAACTATTTATTTCTAAAGCTAAAAAAAAACTCATACAGTCAAAAGTCGTTAATCCGGACTCGTCGGGACTTCGGCGATTTCGGATTATCGATTTTTCCGGATTATAGATCATCAGTTTAAATCTGGTAAGATGGCATGCAGAAATTATAAAATTAAAAATATGAAACCGTAATTTACGAAATAAAGAACAATTATGATCTAAAAGGTATCAAAATTTACAAAAAAAAAAAAAAAAAAGCTTAATATTTATTTGTTTACTTTATTAAACATTTCTTTCAATGTAAGTTGTTTAAGTTGCTTTGTTTTATGCGATAATACTTTCTCTTTAATTCTATAAACAGACATAATTTCTTGTTCAGTTACAAAGTTCTGCTGTTCAAGTCCTATAATTGCTGTGTCGAGAATACCGACTAATTTGTCAATAGAAATGTTTTCGTTTTCAATACCCTTTGTGTCAGTTTCTTGACTATCGGAAGCAAATTATAATAATGAGGAATTTGATTTAAATCATATCAAAGACGGAGTACATCGAGATGAAATGTTACATTTAGTAAGGAATTATAACATCTGCCCTGAAGATAAGGATAGTGATGACAAATCAACTTCCAATTCATTGCACACCGCAGCATAAAACAACGGTAACTAGAGCCATCAAATTTTGAATAACGTATACTGAGGGGGAAAAAAGGGGGAGAATTCTCTATCTCCTGTTCTACTGGGCCGATTGACGAAATTCAACTATTCAACTTGCATTTTTCATGTCTCGAAAGTGCGATTTAGGATATATTAGATTTATCTATAGCATCGTTCTAATATAGGTATTTTGACACAAAATCAGACTTTTTCTGAAATAACATACCAATTTATTTCCATATTTCGATTCTACGACTCAAATTACGCCAAACTACCAAGTTTTGTATAAATTGTACAAGTAGTTTTTAAAAAATTAGCTCTCAAAATTTTAGCTTCTCAATGTATATTTTTTGGTATATATTTATTAATCTCTCTTTTTTTTTTATTAAACTTATTTGATTCTTCCTTACACATTTCGAAATTTAGATTCATACCAAACAAAATTCACCATTTTTTATGATTTATTTTTTAAATAAATTTTATAAATTTTTTTAGTTATAATCTATAAAAATTTTACCATCATCTTAAAGTAGACGTATTTCTAAGCATACCTGCAAAAAATTACAGTTTGTTATTCAAAATTTCCGAACATGTACGTGAATTTATATATTGGCCCATTTTAAAATTTGGCATACTTGTTGAAAGCGATAAAACATCAAACGTGGTTTAGACACTTTGCTAAAATTATTTGGAAGCAGAAACGAAGTCACTTTTTTTCCGCTCATGCACAGTGTAAAAAAGTAGGAACGAGTGTCTTTTTTTTTCCGCTCTGGTGTAAATGAAAGGAAAGGAAAGGAAGACTGTCACATGTTAAGAAGTTCGCCAAGTGATGAACTGAAAAAATTTCGCCAAGATAAATTTTTAATTTCTCTGTAAATTTCGCACCAAATCTTACAAAATTTAAATTTAGGCATAATTTGAGTCGCAGAATCAAAATATGGAAAAAAACTGGCATGTCATTTCAGAAAAAAGTCTGATTTTGTGTCAAAATACCTATATAAGAACAATGCTACCCGTAAATCTAATATATATCGAGACATGAAAAACGCAATTTGAATTTCGTCAATAAGCCCAATAGAGAGAGAGATATAAAACTGTTCCTTTTTTTTGTGTGTGTGCAGTGTACATAAATAAGTACAGTACAAAGTCCGAAATCCGGATTCGTCGGGACTTTGGCTATTCCGTATTTTGGATTTTTCCGGATATTAGATCATCAGTTTAAATTTAGTAAGGTGGCATGAAGAAATTATAAAATTAAAAATATGAAATCGTGATTTATGAAATATTTATGATCTTAAGATTATAAATATTTATAATCTTTGATCTTTCAAATCAAAATTTGAAAAAAAAAATAAACTTAATTATTTGTTTATCTTAATGTAAGTTATTTCAGTTGCTTCCTTTTTTTTGTGCTAATATTTTCTTTTTTATTTCATAGACAAACATAATGTCTTGTTTAGTTACATTGTTGAAGTCTTGTAATTGCTGTGTCGAGAATCCCGACTAACTTGACAATCAAAATTTTTTCATTTTCAGTAACTTTTCTGTCACTAACGGTAGCGGTATTTTCTCGATCTAGAACCATAACTACAGATTTCGCCATTCATTAATTGATCGATGATTGAGAAGCCATTGTCATCACAATGAAAAAGTCTTTTATATCATCATCATCATTTATTATCGCTTCTCCACATTTCTTTACAAAATCTATTAACTGGAAAATTTTAGCTTTGATTTGCGATATCCGAAAATAATTAAAATTTGCGGCCATCATCATCAAATTTAGCTATCGTTCACTATACATATTTGGCTATGCATCATGAGCTTGGCAACTAACAATTTTATCTTGCTTCTATCGCTCACTGAGACAATTAAGCCTGAATTGTATTAGTTATTTATTATACTTATTTCTTGCACATGCTTAAGGCTTTTATCAGAGTTCTGAATAAATAAATTCCCACATATATTTAAGCCTTATTGAGGGCCAGCGCTAGATATCTTACCACCTGATGCAGTCTCTGTGGGTCCTAAATTCTGCAACCCGGTGCGGCCATACCAGCCCTGGCACTGGTTCTAGGTTTATGCGAATAACAAATCAGTTATTCTTAATTCCAATAGCCCTAAATGTTATCTTTGGGTCTATGAGTATCATCAACAAAATCTATTTTTAGCATATGGAAAGAAATTTTTGTTAAATTTTTCCTCATCAGCATTTTTTAGTGCATTTAACTTAAATCTATAATCATTGCCAAGCATAATGTCAACATAAAAGGTTAGCCAACTCCTTTTATTATTCAATTACTAAAATAAAAATATTGTTTGGCATCGCTACATGAGTCGTTACTTAAGTTGTCATGTGTTTATCAACATGTGTTTATCAATATGCGGGGATGAAAGGGAAGTATAATAGATAATGATTCGCCAGGTTGGTGTCAGATCAACGATGTATCTATGTGGAATGTTTTGGTTTGAGATATGTGCCAAGCAGATATCCAGCAACGAAGCCAAATTACTGATCGTACAAATTTATGCTAAAATGATTGCTTCTTCAATAACAAAATATTTTATTTAATGTTGAAGTGAAATTAAGAATCTGGATTCTCCAGATGTTTTATTATGCGCAGAGGGCGGAATTAAATGCGCATGCATAAAGCCTACGAGAAAAACAATGGTTTTGAGGTCCGGATTTTAGATCATTCCGGATATTGGACGTCCGGATTTCGTACTTTGTACTGTATAGTTATAGATACATTCATACCTGCATATATACATGCATACATATCTACATATATTTCTGAATCCAGTCCTGATAAAGGAACAGTAACCCTTTTGTTTTAAATTTTTTACAATGAATATAAACTTCTATTATATACAAAAATAGCAGCTGGGAGATCCTTTAATAAGTTAACATTCATAATATTGAAAAATACACGCTTTTGCAAAAAAATCAGGTGAATCTTCGGATTATGGTAACTTGGGCGATTTTTTGGTGAAAATTTAGCAACCAACTCTGCTAGTTTCTTTTTTTTCTTTTTTTTTTTGTTGACGCCATTTTGTTTCCACGAAGTAAAGGCATGTTTTTTTTTTTTATTTTTATTTTTATTTTTTTATTACTCAACATTTTTTCCAACAATCTGCTAGCCGAATTACGCTTATGCTAGAACTTTTATGCAACAAAAGTGCTTAATCATGACAAAGATTAGGTGCGAAATTGGGAGAATGTACAGAATCGCCCACGCTTCGCGCGTTTTTAAGAATTGCACATACGCGGTATCCATGTACACGTCGACCTATTTTCACTTAAAAAAACATCCCAGAATTGCACAAAAATGGCATTGCGCACACTCTTGACTTTATCCATGTACACATCGACCTATTTTTACTTAAAAAGTCAAAGAAAATGGACAAAAATCCAATTCTTCTTACTCCTGTAAAAAGCGCCAAACAAATAAGTGGGCGATTCTTCACTTTAGCAGCGAAATTGTTTCTAAGTCTTTATTAGCTAAAATCACGATCGGAATTTTCCGGAAAATGTCACATGACATGTCTCATGATTTCTCATTTCTCTGAGACAAAATAATCTGTGATTCGAACTGTGTACTTCTCAGATTAAAGTCCTACCTAGTAACCTTTATCGCCTTACCAAAATGTCATCAATGTACCTATTACCATATTCCAAAGATTAGCCAAAACATGTTATACATTTAAGCACTACCAAAAGGAAACACAGTCAAAAGTCATTAATCCGGACTCGTCAGGACTTCGGCGATTCCGGATTATCGAGTTTTCCGGATTATAGATAATCAGTTTAAATCTCGTAAGATAGCATGCAGAAATTCTAAAATTAAAAATATGAAACCGTAATTTATGAAATAAAGAACAATTATGATCTAAAGGGTATCAAAATTTACAAAAAAAAGCTTAATATTTATTTGTTTACTTTATTAAACATTTCTTTCAATGTAAGCCGTTTAAGTTGTTTCGTTTTATGTGATAATACTTTCTCTTTAATTCTATAAACAGACATAATTTCTTGTTCAGTTACAAAGTTCCGCTATTCAAGTCCCGTAATTGCTGTGCCGAGAATACCAACTAACTTGTCAATCGAAATTTTTTTGTTTTCGCTAACCTCTCTGTCACCTTCTTCATGTCTTTATCCATTTTTTGCAGCAATTCCACTTTTTGTTTGATGGACATTGAAACATACTTTCGTTTTGTAGATCCTTTGGGAGCTCCAGCATTGGAAATTCTATTTGACATAATCGAAAGTTCAAGTTTACTTTTATAAAATTGCTCTTACAGTCTGCAAAAAAAAAAAAAAAAAAAAAATAAGCCAGATCCAATTCGAAGATTAAGGAACAACACAATCATCGACATTAACTGAAATAGATAATTTTAGCTTATACCGTCCGTTATACATAAAATGCGCACGCGAAAACGTATTCTGCGCTTGCGCACACGCATATGCGCAGTCGTAAAGGTCTTACGCGCTTGCGTAAACACATATGCGCATGTGTCAACGCGACGCGCACAGAAAGTTTTTAGCGTTGAGGTCCGGATTATAGATCATTCCGGATTATGGGTGTCTGAATTAACGACTTTTGACTATATTCACTTAACATGATTTTCAAGTTCGCTTCGTACACCAGAGCCACGTAAAAATCAAAATAACAATCGTACTCATATGACTTTTTTCAAACTAGGTACTCTTTCTGATCGAACGCTTCACGAAATGTTACATCGCGAATTTCAATTATTAATATGTGTTTCAAGTCATTATTATTCTAATATTTTTATTTGTATTCATGTGTATTTTAATCTGGAAAAGAGTATTCTTATGCTCTTAAGGTGTTGTTTAACTTGTTGGTGTAACAAATTTTCATCCTCCTAAAACTGGCATTCACTTGAAATTATAAATATAACTTTTCAATTTTTCTAACGGTAATATTTAATTTATATAAACAATAACAATATACAGGTAGAAAAATCACTATTAACTGTTCTGCATTCGGGAAAACTAAGAGAGAGAGAGAGAAAATATACTTAAAACTTCACTCACAGATAGAAAACAGTTTTTCCTGATAGCAGGATCCTTAGTGTTCAATCCACATGGAAATGAGCCAAGCCCATTTTTCTTTCGGTGACAACCCTTTCTGAAACGTCTAAAAATCATTAGGAATTCCGAGTGGAAATAACAGTCTAATAATTCTTCAAACAGCCAGGAATCGCTTTAACTGTCCATTAGGTGGGAACCAATAGTCCAATTTAGAAGGATCTTTTAACTGTCCATTAGGTGGGAACGAATAGTCCAATTCAGAAGGCTCTTTATTTCAATTGAATAACAGGTAGCTGAATAGGCACCAGTTTTTAGCACAATCACATGCATCATCGAAGCGGCGAGGCAACATTTTATGCTGAATGTTCCGGAAAAAGGCTCTTGGAGATAAACCGGCGATTCAGGTGAAGAGAGAAAATCTGTGCTAATTCTCTATACATCTCAATCAGCTCTCAGTAAAAATGCTCTTTGCAGCTCGCGCACATTTCTTTAGACATCTCGCAGGAAAATGTTCCTTGCATCTCGCACAAAACTTTTAAATATCCCGCAGAAAAGAAAAACGGTACCCAGTCCCTCTTGTTCAGGAAGCCCGCAGCAGAGCAAAGCGACCCACGATCTTTCTTTCTCTTTTACATCGCGGCTTCTCAAAATTCGCTCGAATCAAACTCCGCTACAACCATCACCGAAGCCCGCTTGTACAAGTCGCTCGCCCCGCAAAACTTTCTGCTTCTCCTTTTCCTTTTCGCTCAGAAATCTGAATCGGAATGATCTCTAGCCTGGTGCAAGCACCCAGGAAATCTCGGTTTCTCCGCCTCTGTGAGTTCATAGGCTTTCAAAAAAATCATAAAATTAAATCTTACCAATCCCGGAATTTTATGTTATCTAAATTGAGAAAATGACACACCCATGACGAATCAAACACCAGAAAATCTGACAATGCTATCCGAAAAACATCTGTACTCACAATGTGAGAAAAACAAAATAGACTACCCAACTAACAAGCGAAACTAGCTCTACAAGAATCCAATTACTTAAAGTTAGTACACCACCGACTATCTTGAAGTAAGAAAACTGCAACCTTAACAAAGCGACAAGAAGAATGATTAACGTTTCACACGCGTTAGCTAAAGGCGACAATACACACCCTCTACTGCCTCCATTGTTGGAAAAGGCCATAAACCAGATGGCTCCCGCAACCGTTTCCAGCCTTAGTTACAATTCCCACTCAAGAACAAGAAGTTAAACAACACCTTAAGAGCATAAGAATACTCTTTTCCAGATTAAAATACACATGAATACAAATAAAAATATTAGAATAATAATAACTTGAAACACATACAGTCTAAAGTCGTTAATCCGGACTCGTCGGGACTTTGGCGATTCCGGATTAACGATTTTTCCGGATTATAGATCATCAGTTTAAGTCTCGTAAGATGGCATGCAGAAATTCTAAAATTAAAAATATGAAACCGTAATTTATGAAATAAAGAACAATTATGATCTAAAGGGTATCAAAATTTACAAAAAGAAAGCTTAATATTTATTTGTTTACTTTATTAAACATTTATTTCAATGTAAGTTGTTTAAGTTGCTTCATTTTATGTGATAATACTTTCTCTTTAATTCTATAAACAGACATAATTTCTTGTTCAGTTACAAAATTCCGCTATTCAAGTCCTGTAATTGCTGTGCCGAGAATACCGACTAACTTGTCAATCAAAATTTTTTCGTTTTCACTAACCTCTCTGTCACATTCTTCATGTCTTTATCCATTTTTTGCAGCAATTCCACTTGTTTGTTGGACATCGAAACATACTTTCGTTTTGTAGATCCTTTGGAAGTTCCAGCATCGGAAATTCTATTTGACATAATCGAAAGTTCAAGTTTACTTTTATAAAATTGCTCTTACAATCTGCAAAAAATAATAAGCGGGATCCAATTCGAAGATTAAGGAACAATGCAATCATTAACATTAACTGAAATAGATAATTAGATAATTTTAGCTTACACCGTCCGGTATACATTAAACGCGCAGGCGAACTGCACTTGCGCACACGCATATGCGCAGTAGTCAAGGTCTTACGCGCATGCGTAAAACGCCTGTGGGCATGTGCCAACGCGGCGCATGCGCAGAAAGTTTTTAGCTTTGATGTCCGGATTATAGATCATTCCGGATTATGGGTGTCCGAATTAACGACTTTTGACTGTATTAATAATTGAAATTCGTGACATAATAATAGTGACCATCTGAAGCTTTCTTCCTACAAACCCATTCAAATTCATCTAAACAGTTTTAACACACACCACAAAAACGCTTACAAACATCCCATGATTCAAAATTTACCAGAATCATGCACCCGATTACGTCAAAATAGTGTTTCCATAACATTCAACTACTCAGGCTACCATAAATTAAACAACAACTTGGCGATAAATCAAACAACAACTTTGCCTTAATACAAGGGGTACCTTAAAATCTACTCTATCCCAGGTGCTATGACCTTCATTTTTTAATTATTTTATTATCTGTGTATGAGCTATATACATATTCAATTTCATCAAAAACAACCACTTCCTTCATGATGCTTCTATTTTTTTGCAGAAGAGTGTATATTTCTTAAAATTAAAAATTGCTAAAACACGTAAGTGTGCATCATTTAAAACATTTTTCAGTTTGGAAGCTATATGTTTATGACTGATCACTGCAAAGTTTGCATAAGGACATTTATGGATACTGTATATAAGAAATATTAACATATATAATAATGCTTATAACATTATCACTTTTAATTAAAAAAGTTTAACATTTTTTAAAATCACTTAATTTTTTAACAGGGTCTAAAAATAAAATAGGTTTTCTATAAATGACATAATTTAACGAAAAAGAAAAAAAAAAAGGCTGATCTTTGGAATATGGTAACTGGTAGTTTGGCGACATTTTGGAGGCAATAAAGGTTACTACCTAGGACTTTGGTAACAATGTGAGAAGCACTCAGGGTTGATCTTTGGATTATGGTAACTTGGCGATATTTTGGCGAAAATTTGGTGACCAACTCTGCTACAGCAACCCTCTATTTCCCCCCCCCCCCGCCATTTTGCCTTCACGAAGTAAAAACATGTTTCTTTTCTTTTTATTTACTGAACACTTTTTCCAAGAATCTACTAGCAGAATTACAATTATGCTAGAAATTTTATGTAACAAAACTGCTTAATCATGACAAATATTAACTGCAAAATTGGGAAAAAGTGCACAATCGCAAACTCTTTGCACGTTTTTCAGAATAGCACATACATATAAACCATTTATACGTTGACTTATTTTTACTCAAAAAAACACCTCAGAATTGCACAAAAATGGCATTGCACACACTCTTAACTTTATCCATCTACACTGCTATTTTCTCATAAATTACAAAAATTTGCACGAAAATGCAAAAAAATTTTGTGAATCTTTAAACTCGGTAAAAAGC
Source organism: Stegodyphus dumicola (assembly GCF_044657685.1). NCBI lineage: Eukaryota > Metazoa > Arthropoda > Arachnida > Araneae > Eresidae > Stegodyphus > Stegodyphus dumicola. The sequence goes on from NC_140776.1 coordinate 48,714,378, forward strand.
ACATATATGAAATTACCTGATCGCGAAAAAGTATATACCCTTTCCAAGGATGAACATTTCCACGTATAAAATAAATAAAATATCTAAAAACTTTACCTCTAAATTATCCATTATATTATAAACGTCACCAACGAATTCATACCGCAAACATTCAAAATGGTTACAAATACTTAGTGTCAAATATTTAAATTATTTCCATGCACATTTACTTCCACTGAAACGTATACCAAATTCCTACAAACATATAATTCACAAAATAACTATCATTTAATTAAAATATAATTAAATTCAAAAACACTACTTAAAATATAAATAAGCACATACATTAAATTAATAAAAATTAGCTTACTATCCTAATTACTTTAAACTAAATCATTGCTAATAACAATTTTCCAATAATACAATATTACTTTATTTACTCCTTACTTTTTAGAACAATGCATAAAAATAATATCCTCAAATAATTAAAAATACTAACTTACCTAATATTCTTCAAAATCTCAGAATCTTGATTACGTGGCCGATAAACTTTTCTTATTTCCTCCGCTAAATAAAAAGCAAGCGTATGTGCGCCTGTTTCAGGATCTTTAAAATCATACTTATAGTTCACAGCAAGGTACCAGGTAAAATAAATAACTTTACTTCTATCTCGCACAACCTTAAAAAAACACTTATTACTACCCCTTTCAATCCCACTAAATACCCATTTCAAATTCACTTTAGTTAGGACCATGGGATCCAAAAATAAACCAACACTGTTTCACACAACACAGAATAAAGCTAAATACAAAATTTCCAGATTTCCCCCCTTTTCCGATTAAAGAACTGTAATTCGTCAATTAATGTCACATGACATATCTCATGATCTCTCATTTTCCTCGCACAAAATAATGCTTAATTGGAACTGCATACTTCTCACATTATTACCAAAGTCCTAGGTAGTAACCTTTATCGCCTCCAAAATGTCGCCAAACTACCAGTTAGCATATTCCAAAGATCAGCTGCACCCAATTCCGATTACGCATTATTTTGTGTGAGGGAAATGAGAGATCATGAGATATGTCATGTGACATTAATGGACAAATTACAGTTGTTTAATTGGAAAAGGGGGATAATCTGGAAATTTCGTATTTAGCTTTATTCTGTGTTGTGTGAAACGTGACATTAATGGACGAATTACAGTTCTTTAATCGGAAAAGTGGGTTAATTTTGAAAAGCTTCATTGTGTGTTGTGTGAAATAGTGTTGATTAATTTTCGGATTGCACGGCGCTATGTAAAGGGAATTCTAAATTTTTAATGTGTTTATCTGATAATAATGATAAGTTGAGATTGTGTGAAAGGAAGGATATTACAGTTAAGTTTAAATGGCGGTGCAAGAAATATTGTGAAAATGGACATTTTGTGAAAAGGAGTGTAAGGAAGGGTATGTGGTTTGCTGAAAGTAGTTTGAGTATAGGTAAAATTTTATTAATTTCTTATTACTTGGTGAATAGACTTCCAGATGACTACTGGATTTAGGATTTAGAAATTAGCAGTAGTACTGCAGGGACGTAATGAAGATTCTGAAGAAGATTAGGTAAGTTAGTATTTTTAATCATTTGAGGATATTATTTTTATGCATTGTTCTAAATGTAAGGAGTAAATAAATTAAAATGGTATTATTTGAAAATTGTTATTAGCAATGATTTAGTTAAAAGTAATTAGGATTGTAATCTAATTTTTATTAATTTAATGTATGTGCTTATTTATATTTTAAGTAGTGTTTTTTAATTTAATTATATTTTAATTTAATGATCGTGATTTTGTGAGTTATATATTTGTAGTATTTTGAAATACGTTTGAGTAGTATACGTTGAGTATTTTCATGCATTTTCGTGAAATTTTTCTAATTTATGAGAAAAAAGCAGTGTACATGGATATAGTGAAGAGTGTGCGCAATGCCATTTTTGTGCAATTCTGGGATGTTTTTTCAAGTAAAAGTAAGTCGACGTGTACATGGTTTAGTGATATTTTAATTAAATGATAGTTATTTTGTGAATTTTATGTTTGTAGGAATTTGGTATACGTTTCAGTTGAAGTCAACGTGTATGGAAATAATTTAAATATTTGACACTAAGTATTTGTAACTATTTTTAATGTTTGCGTATAATTCGTTAGTGACGTTTATAATATAATAGATAATTTAGAGGTAAAAGCTTTTGGATATTTTATTTATTTTATATGTGAAAATGTTCATCTTTGGAAAGGATATGTACATTTTCGCGCAAATTTTTGTAATTTATGAGAAAATAGCAGTGTAGATGGATAAAGTTAAGAGTGTGTGCAATGCCACTTTTGTGCAATTCTGTGATTTTTTTTACGTAAAAATAAGTCCACGTGTAAATGGTTTATGTGTATGTGCTATTCTGAAAAACGCGCAAGGAGTTTGCGATTCTGCACTTTTTCCCAATTTTGCAGTGAATATTTGTCATGATTAAGCAGTTTTGTTACATAAAATTTTTAGCATCAGTGTAATTCGGCTAGTAGATTGTTGGAAAAAATGTTGAGTAAATAAAAAGAAAAAAAACACGTCTTTACTTCGTGAAGACAAAATGGCGGCGAAAAAAAAAATAGAGGGTTGCTGTAGCAGAGTTGGTCGCCAAAAAATCGCCAAGTTACCATAATCCAAAGATCAACCAAAAAAAAAAAAAAAAAAAAAAAACAGCATGGAAATTCTATGACATACAGAGTAATAAATCTATTAAATTCAGGTTTTTCTTTAAACATTTTGATTGCACTGAATTAAGTGCAATAACAAAGTATCTTTAACAGTGTTGGTTTAAAGAGTTAACAATGCCTAAATAGAAAAGACAGTGGAAAACTGTTAGTTACACCCAGTTACACTCCTAGCAAACAAAATATCTACATGGGCATTTTTCCTCTCTTGCAGTTTGAACATAACCAATCTTCCATTTGAACATCCCCCACAAAAACAACTTTGCCCCTTAGGCAGGTAACTCCAACGTGGTTTCCAAAATTAAATAATCAAATGATTAAAAAATTCATTTTTATAATTTCACAATTTTATTTGGAGACACATATAACCAAGAATGTTATTAAAGCTAAAATATATATTATAGTGTTTTATTTTACTGTCCATCTTACTAAGATGGTAAAAAACTTTATTGTGCATATTTTATGCTTAGTTCCTTTTCTTCTACAACTGCTAAATTAAACTATGCTAAGTAATACAGATATCATTTGGTTATTACTGAACAATAAAAAGTTAGGATAAAAAATAAAGTATTATATAAAAGTAAAGGCTTACGAATTTGGAGTCTCTGCATCCTCTTGGAAAGCAAGTGCACGGAAATCCTGAAGTTCTACTATTGGATGATATGCAATCTGAACTCCGCAGTTGAGAAGAACCAATAAGTGTTCTGGATTGCTTCGAATAAATAAGTCATAATTTGAAGCTTTTTGAAGATCTTTCAAAATCTGAACAAAATTACAATAATTTACTTTCTTCAGATGGTGAAAAAGGTATTTCATTTGCTCAGCTCCACATTCAAAGAAAAGATCTGCTGTGTTCATATATGGGAAGCAAACTGCATCAAGAACTGACACAACAAGGGCAGAATCTGTACAAACTTTGTCCAATAACAACTTTATTAACTTCGGTGCTGTTTTCTTCATTATCATCTTCATGAATTGTGACCTTAAACTGCTCTTATAATTTAAACGGGGTTTCTCAAATGTTATGATGTTGGGAACATAATCGAAAGAAGCAGGAAATAATGACGTCTCTATGCAATGAGAAAATGTCTTAACCTGTTTTAAATAAAGTCTAACTGTTTCCGGTTCAAAATTTGCTGCCAGTCTTTCCAAAGTATTTCTAGTAAAACTGCGAAAGAAACATGATGTCACAGCATTTAAGATTGAATCTTCTTGCTCCATGAGAGTAAAAATTTTAATTAGTTTCATGTTAGGAGAAACTGCAACATCAGTGTTAGGATTGGAAATTAGACTAAAATTTCTACTAGATCTGTCAATATTTTTTTGCTCATAATCGAAAACGCCGACAGATCAGCATTTATTGGAAAATAGGAATATCTTCGAGGAGGTACACATAAATCTAAAGCAGAAAGTAGAGTTGTATTTGACTTTTCATGAAACTCAAGAACACTCAAGTCCAAAAACTCCAGTGAACTAGCATCAATGAGCCAACAATAATGAAACATCTTTAGAATCTCGAATTCTCTTCTTTGGTAATAAATACACTTCTATTTCAAACCTATGCTTAAAATCTTTCTCTCTTGTACCCCCCAAAATTCAAGAGAAAAAGAAACACCAGAAACCTTAACAAGTATATCAGCACCTAAGCAAACCTACCACTGCAAGAATTCTGTATCCTTAAAGATGCAGAAGTGCAGCAAGAAATATGTTCTGATATACATCTCCAGGGCCGTTTACAAGGGAAAAAGTCACGCTTAAAATGTGTATGTAATTTTTGCAATCATGTACAATGAAAAGGTAAAGATGTGCTACTTTTTGTTAATCAATGCTCTATTCAAACCCCTCTAGAAATAAATTCATACATAATAAGTTATTTAGAGGATGTTAATTAGACGATTAAAAAAAATATATATACTTCTTAAAATTCTTATTAAAATATTAAAAGGCTTTGATCGACCACTATTACTGCAATCTTAGTGTTGACAGACAGAAAAAATACTGATAACAAAACGACAAATGAAGACGCCTGTTGTCAATAGACGCCACGCACTTCGCTCTTCCATATTGCCAGCTTTGTCTGTAAGGAATGGAATTGATCTTTTGACAGGTGGTGCAAATCTCACTTTACAGGGTAACCGTGACTTAACCATGGTAACGGATGATTTTTGTTTACATCGGAAAAAAACAATACAAAGTTCCTATTTACTATTCTCTGAAACGCGAAATTTTCCCCCTTTCTATATACCTTTCCTTCGCACCTATGTTTGATTTTTCGCGCATCGGCGCAGAAAGACCTAGCGGGTCCAAAACAAGACACCTGTCTACTCTGTCGTTTGTCTGTCTGTTTACATTTGGATAATTGTAGTTCAAGCTCTCCTGGTATGAAAGCAAGCTAGCTACCCATTGCAACAATGACGTAATCAGTTGCCAGAGCGGTAAAGCATTGTTTGATTACCAGACGATAATAGGAAAGCCTCTTGCCAGATATACTTTGCAAATTGTTTAACTTGAATTACCTTTACATACTTTTCAATTGTCGGCAGAAAGACTTTCGATGAATGTGCATTAAATGACCCAACCAACAAAATACAAAATTGTCAATAATCGTTTCAGTTCTTTAGCAGTTTACCTATGTTCTTTCTTAGTGGGTGACATTCTGTAACGTTGGAAAAGCTAAGACTGAAATTATGCCTCCAATAATACCTTCTCCTTCTGATATTCCAGATGACAGCGAGGAACAAGAATCTACTTCTACAAATGATTTTCCAGTTGTGATGGTGGTTAGTGATTCAGACAGTATATCTGATGAAGGCAATTTTGAGCATGATGGCTATGAATTGCTGTCTCAAGATCCAGATAATTCAGTTTTATTTGATAGTGATCCTGAAGAAGTAAAGTATTTTCATATGCGCCTTTTTTTTTTTCCTTCAGAAAAAAGAATCCTGGTATTTATGTTGGCTAAAGTGCAGAATCGCCCACTTCTTTACTTTCCCCTTTATGTTTATAGGGTCACTGAGTAATTCTTGGTCACAAATAATTTCTGTTAATTAAAAACTATGAAATATAATGGGTCCAATTTTGGTATGCAGTAAGCATCTTTAAATAGCCATATATTGAAACTTTTGCTTCAATATAAATGCACATACCATTCGAATAATCGTAATTTTTAGCGACGTGGAAGTAATTCGTGGTCATGGGGTAGTTATCCATGCTAAAATAAATATTGAATTATTTTGTATGACGATGTGTTACAACAAGTAGGCTAAGTTATGCAATTTAGTAAAAATCTTAATTGGAGAAAAATAATGCACAAATTTTGTGTGCCAGTAAGAATTTATTTGGTAGAAACTGTGCTTTCTACAAAATAGTAATTATCTTAAAAACTTTTATTACATTTATACTTTGCAATGGGTAATCTAATGTGACTGGATCCACATTTTTCAAATCCATCAAAAATGAATGTTTGTTTTTCCACTCGGTCTGGCTTTGGCCAATGCTAGTTTTTGGATCTTCTTTTAAGGAATTTATGCAGATATCACTGATGTGTAATTTAGTGGCCTTTCCAATAAAAATAGATTTTAATCATAGTACATAGCATAATAATTGTGTCCCTGTATTATGTTTTGTATATTTTGAGAACTATTTTTTAATGAAGTAGTATTTCTTTTACTGTACAATCTAATTAGAATCATTTATGTCCTCTTGCCTTCGTTTCCTCTTATTTTTTATATTATCTGTAGATATTATACATACTTTGGTAATAAATTTTCAGCATAAGTGTTTTTTCCTCTCATTCCCTTTCATTGCCTGTTTTCTTTTTATCTTTCAGTAGATTAGTTTTTTGAAGGAATTATTCTAGGTATTTGTTTATTAAAACATAGGTATTCAAAGAAGGAGGATACCAATGGTTGTTAAGAGTTGTTAGATCCACACCCAAAAAATTAGAGTTAAAACTGGTGCAGTTCAAAGCCTAAGACCCAGAATCATCGAGGCTCGAATTTGGATTCTGGACCATCAATTTAAATCTGTTAGGATGACATGTGGGAACTGCAAAATTAAAGATATGAAATGGTTGCTTATAAAGTAATAAAGCATTAATGACATTAAGGGAACCAAAATTAATAAAATAAAGTTTAATGTTAACATTTATTTTACTAAACATTTCTTTTAACCTAAGTTGTTTAAACAATTTCATCTTAGGCGACTCTCTGTGTTTTTAATTTTATAGAGATGTATAGTTTCTTATTTGGGTACAAACTTATTGACTTGCCCTCAACGTCCTATAACTGCCTGGTAGAGATTTCTCCCTAAATAGTCCATTAAAATCTTTATTTAAAACTATACTGCAGGTTTTGCCGTCTATTAATTGATTGCTGATAGGGATATTGCCATCATAATAGCAATAAACACTTTACGGTACTTTTCCGTTTTGCCGGCGCAAGTGATAAAGTCGCCAATAATGGTACAACCGATGTCAAACGGAATATTCTCGCTGGTAACCTTTTACGCCTCATTTTCAAAACAAGTCGCAGCTTTTTCTTATCAGATTGATTCTTTCAATACTGGCATATAATTACATAGAATTTTTATCAGATAGTTCAGTTTTATGTCTAAGGCCATTTTCGGTAATTAAGTCAATTAGGATGCAATCACAGCTCTTACCCGAAGCCGAAAATATAGAAAAGGAAAGTCAAGGGTTAAATTCGTCAATTCTAATGAGAATGCATTAGTGAAGTAAAGCACTGCAGTTTTACATAATTTCTGAGTAAGCTATTTGTACGCATTTAAATATTTCTTGCATTTGAACTTGTGTTCCAAATTAAGATTTACTTGAAATTAATGTAGATAATTACTTAGAGCATTAGATTTTTGTAGAGTAGTTTACGTGAGATGAGATCGCTTGGGGTCACGTGATATGAACCGGCAAATTAGGATGTTGAACCATGAAAGCATAGTAAATTCTTAATGTCTTTTTATAAATTTATTGTCTTTTTATAACGTTTTAAGTGATATTAAAATGTTTATGCCTTTAAAAAAAGAATTCTTAGAACTAAAATTTTTTATGTGTATACTGTATGTTGTCGCCAATAAAGTCTGCTTGGCGAGATTTGCGCCGGCGAAATGGAAAAGTACCCACTTTACTTATAACATCATTTAGCATTTCTTTCTATTTGCTGTTCCATTAGTTAAAATATTTTGTAGCTGTTCTTTGTCAGTTTGTAAGTTGCTTGGCAATTTTTTCCTTCCTTTTATATATTATATATTTCTTAAATGCTAGGTGTCACTATTTTGATTTGACGTCTTTCCTGACAATCACATTTTTAATCTTTTTAGTATTATTATTATTACTGAAATGGGATTTTTATGATTTGAGATTTGCCAAGCAGCTATTTTATTTTTTCAAGAAAGCACTATGGTACACAAGAAAAAGACAAAATACAAAAGAAATATCTCAAGTAATTGGGACAAAAATCGACTTATGGTACATTTGCTTTCGAACATCATATTCTCTGTTCCTGCAGTACATGAGAAAAAGGGGAAAAATTATAATCAGGATTTTATGGGAAGTCTGTATAATAAATCATTCCGCTTATTGGACCTCCAGATTTAACATCTTGTACTGTATGCTTTAGAAAGGCCTTTTTTTTTGGCGAACTTACTGTTTGAGATTGAGCAGTGCAATTACAAATAAAATAGTTACTTTTTGGTAAAAACTTTGATAAGGCTGTATGGCATTTTTTAGGTTGGAAGAATATAAATGATTAAATGCAAGCAATTAAGTATTATAAAAGAGTACTGAACAGGAAATAACTCCTATGACGACCCTGTAAACATCAAGCATAAATTAGGATACTTTTGTAAAATGTTTTAATGTAATAAAAATAATCCTTTGCTCATTTTAAATAACTAAGTTTAAAGTGAGAGCAAAATTTAAAGGAAAATTATTAAAACTATGTGAATGACAAAGCTCTTGTTAATGTATGTTAAAATCAAGGCCACCATTGCTTTGAAAAAATTTAGCTAGCAGGTTTGAAAATTTTTTTTTTTCTTAAGTAATTTTAGCTTATTATAATTAGCTTAATAATTTAGTCATGTGTCATTAAATAAATTATTTGAAATGTCTTTGATATTTTACAGTTTGACAAAAAAATTTTTTTTTTTTTTTTTTTTTTTTTTTTAATAAAATGGGAGAAAATAAAGTCTGACCAAGAATTATGTCATGTCTTTGAACAAACATTCGTTTCTATGAGCACCTGGACTGTAGGCCCTATCCCCATCAAAGCAGTAGTTTATTTTCAAACATTCAGCAAGAATTAATTATCTGTGATACTGAGCAACTGGGAATTACATCAGCTAATCATATGAGTTATTGTAAACCTAGTCTTTCTTCCAAATATGTATAATTCCTTTTATCAGCAGGAATAGTATTGTATTTCTTCATGTCATTTAAGCAATAATTTTAAGAAACTTTGTGCAAAATGTAAAGTATAATTTTTTCATTATGAAATATATTACTGGATCTCTTGAAGCATTATATGATACATGGATAATATTAGTTATACATCATATTAGTTAGATTTTTAGGCTGATCTTTGGAATATGGTAACTGGTAGTTTGGCTACATTTTGGAGGTGATAAAGGTTACTACCTAGGACTTTGGTAATAATGTGAGAAGCACTCAGTTCCGATTACGCATTATTTTGTGTGAGGGAAATGAGAGATCATGAGATATGTCATGTGACATTAATGGACGAATTACAGTTGTTTAATCGGAAAAGGGGGGAAATCTGGAAATTTCGTACTTAGCTATATTTTGTGTTGTGTGAAACATGACATTAATGGACGAATTACAGTTCTTTAATCGGAAAAGGGGGTTAATTTGGAAAAGCTTCATTGTGTGTTTTGTGAAATAGTGTTGATTAATTTTCGGATTGAATGGCGCTATATAAAGCGAATTCTAAATTTTTAATGCGTTTATCTGATAATAATGACAAGTTGAGATTGTGTGAAAGGAAAGATATTACAAGTTTAAATGGCGGTGCAAGAAATATGGTGAAAATGGACATTTTGTGAAAAGGAATGTAAGGAAGGGTACGTGGTTTGCTGAAAGTAGTTTGAGTATAGGTGAAATTTTATTAATTTCTAATTACTTGGAGAATAGACTTCCAGTTGACTACTGGATTTAGAAAATAGCAGTAGTACTGCAGCGACGTAATGAAGATTCTAAAGAAGATTAGGTAAGTTAGTATTTTTAATCATTTAAGGATATTATTTTTATGCATTGTTCTAAATGTAAGGATTAAATAAATTAAAATGGTATTATTTGAAAATTGTTATTAGCAATGATTTAGTTAAAAGTAATTAGGATCGTAATCTAATTTTTTTAATTTAATGTATGTGCTTATTTATATTTTAAGTAGTGTTTTTTAATTTAATTATATTTTAATTTAATGATCGTGATTTTGTGAGTTATATGTTTGTAGTATTTTGGAATACGTTTGAGTAGTATACGGTGAGTATTTTCATGCATTTTCGTGAAATTTTTCTAATTTATGAGAAAAAAGCAGTGTACATGGATATAGTGAAGAGTGTGCGCAATGCCATTTTTGTGCAATTCTGGGATGTAAAAGTAAGTCGATGTGTACATGGTTTAGTGATATTTTAATTAAATGATAGTTATTTTGTGAATTTTATGTTTGTAGGAATTTGGTATACGTTTTAGTTGAAGTAAACATGCATGGAAATAATTTAAATATTTGTCACTAAGTATTTGTAATGTTTGCGGTATGAATTCGTTGGTGACGTTTATAATATAATAGATAATTTAGAGGTAAAGTTTTTAGATATTTTATTTATTTTATACGTGGAAATGTTCATCCTTGGAAAGGGTATATACTTTTTCGCGATAAGGTAATTTCATATATGTGCTTTTTACCAAGTTTAAAGATTCACAGAATTTTTTCGCATTTTCGTGCAAATTTTTGTAATTTATGAGAAAATAGCAGTGTACATGGATATAGTGAAGAGTGTGCGCAATGCCATTTTTGTGCAATTCTGGGATTTTTTTTAGGTAAAAAAAGTCGACGTGTACATGGTTTATGTGTATGTGTTATTGTGAAAAATGCGCAAGGATTTTGCGATTGTGCACTTTTTCCCAATTTCAGTGAATATTTGTCATGATCAAGCAGTTTTGTTAGATAAAATTTCTAGTATAAGTGTAATTTGGCTAGTAGATTTGTTGGAAAAAGTGTTCAGTAAATAAAAAGAACAGAAACATGTCTTTACTTCGGGAAGACAAAATGGCAGCGGGGAAAAAAAAAAAAAATAGGGGGTTGCTGTAGCAGAGGCTGTCGCCAAAAAATCGCCAAGTTACCATAATCCAAAGATCAACCGATTTTTAATTAGAGTTTTTGCAAATCTTAATTTTAGTGAAATTTAGATGCAAAATCCAGTGAAGTTATGTAGCATATTATAAATTATTGGGAATGCTCATATACCATAGAAAATATGATTCATTAAACCTTATATAGAGTACTTTATTAAAAGTACTAAAATATTTTATGTGCAGAAGAAGTACTTGCTTTTGTAGGAAAGGCAATTAATGTAACTGGCTTCATCATAGCTAAAGTAAAACATGTTTATCAAAATAATATATGTAGTATCCACATCCTTATATTGGTTTTTAAACTGAGTTCTTTATTAATTACTTGCAATAAACTTATTTTCAAGGGAAGGAAATTAATGTGCTAACAAATACAAGTATATTAAAGTGGGGACAGTGCTGCAGTGCAATATTCCATTTCAGTATGTGTCCCAGAAAAATGTCTCATGTTTTATAAATTTCCTGGATTTTGTTAGAAATTTAGTTTGCATGAATTTTTTTAATACTATTCCATATTGCCAACACATTTTTGTGGGATTAGATATATAAGATATCTCAAAACTGCACACACATACTTTTAGAGAAGATAAAAGACACTGATATGAATCTTACTCACTTAGGAAAACATGGACTCAACATACCCAGTGCAGAAAATATAAGAAACGCAAAGATACAAAAAGTAATGTAAAACATTTTATTAGGTGAAACTTGACAGAATAGTAATTGGTAGATGTTGAAAAGATTCATAAAAAGTGTTCAAATTTCCATCCATTCATAGTGATGAATGCCTGTCTTTGATACAAGCATGAATTGCCTAAAATTTTCTAAAATATGTGGAGTCTCGTAGAAATTAGCAGCAGTGATGTCAATTCTTGCCAAAAAACAATCATTTCTTAAACAACAATCTTGAAAATCCCTTGCAGAAAGAAATCGATGTTAGATAAATAGGGTACCAGCAGCTCATCCATTACCATCAGCTAAATCCATATGCAAACTGTAAAACTAAGCATGTTCTCCATATGATGATGCAACCTTTAATCAAGAATTCGTAGCTTCTCACCTGGGTTGCTAACATACAATGCCATCTATCCACTGATAGCCTTCCTTTTTGCATGAATGCGGCTCATACTGATATTTTGTATTTCCTCCCAAAGTACGCACATCAAGGTTTGAGACATCCTTCATGCATCATTGAGGGAGTTAGACAACATCAATATGAAGCTTGTCTTAAAACTCCACGTAGACTTTGGGTAAGAGAAGAGGACATTAAAATTAACCATATTCACATAGGAAACCCTGACTAGACAAGCAATCCACAAGAGATAGAAGGGATACAAACACATGGGAAGAACACAATATAGAAAGCAATTGTAAAGTACTTAGCAGTATAACAAATGGTAAGCATAGAGTACAGTTTCACAGGAGCTATTCAGAACTCCATTTGCAGTAAAGCATGCCTGCCACTCGCATTACATGAATTTTCTAACATTTTCAAAGATGCATAGAACTCGCATCTGATTGGGTGCTTTTTCCAATATGTTTTTACAGCAGTTAGCCCATATGTAAAATTTATGTCAGCCAACTCAGTACAGTGTTGAATAATGTAAGCTTGAATGAGGAAGCTCAAGATGACAGTATGCAGTACCATCTATCTGTTTTTAACCTTCTTTTTTCTATGTGAATATGGTTTATATCGATGTTCTTTACCTTCTTTCGAAGTTTGTATGCAAAGTTTTGAGATTATGTGTCCAGTAACCAAATAATCATGCTTTTTCAATGTACACCAACTCCAAGAAAAGGGGAGGGGGGAAATCCTATATTTTTTATTCTACCTGGCAGATTGATGAAATTCATCTTGCACTTTCATGTCTCGAATACACAATTTAATATATATATATATATTAGAGTTATATCTAGCATACATATTTTGACATAAAATTGAACTTCTGAAATGACATGCTAGTTTTCCAAATTTTGCAAAATTTGTTGAGAAATATATTGAGCAATTCCAAAATATAGTTTACTGCACTTTTTCTCTTTTTGCAAAGAGTAATTCACTTCGGCAAACTTCTCACTTTGTGTTAACCTTTCATTTGGAATGTGTGGAAGAAGTTTATTGTTTCTTTTCTCTTTGAAATATTTTTTAATCACAATTCTTATTTTTAGAATTTTCTTTCTTTTTAAAGAATTTTATTTTAATTATTTGAGTTCTGCAGTTGAATTATAGCTCTTCAAATAGTTGTTTTAAAATTTTCTATTCATTCATTTGGATTATATACTTTGTTTAATTCATATAGATTTTTAATAATTTTCTGTGTTTCGTTATAGATATTTTTTGTGTAATTTTTGCTGTTTCATTATGGATATATTTTTTTAAAATTTTGTCAATTTGTTGGTGTTTTATGTAATTTTGTTCTTCATATGCTAGGTTGGTGACTTTGTGGGAGGATTGAGTGAATAATCTGAGAGTACCCAAATTTTTCCATAGATTTTTTAGATAGTCATCATACCTAAGAAGTGCATTCTTTAAAAGCTATATTATGTTTTGCAGTTATTTTGTATATATGTATTTTGTTTTTTAATTTTGATCTTATTTATTTTTATGTATAGGATTCAAATTTCACATTGGATCAAGAAGAATGTGAAGCATCTGCAACCAATACAATAAATCATCACTTTTTGTTACCAGTAAGAAAATGCTTTTAGTTTTATTTTGAATAGTTTAATAATAACAAATGAGGATTTAAGAAAAAAGTGCTATCAAAATTTAATGTTAATTTCAGTTGAAATCGCTTTGCAGCATATCGCTTTCTCCTTCGTGTAATAAACAAGATCTTTGCCATTAACTTTCAAAAATGCATTTATCTTCTTTTCCTTAAAATTGGTGCCAACTAGTTAAAAAAAAAAGGTACTATTCCATTTTGAGGACCGTAAAAAAATTGCAGCAAAAATGTATGCGCAAAAGCACTAAATCTAGTGTACGCACTGATTTCAGATTGCGTAAGTTTATATAGTTCTATATTTCTTAAGACGCCACTGAAATACTAGTTTAATTTTTAAATCCTTTTTTGATATCCTATGGATTTAATAATTTGGGAATTGACCATGACGAAAAGTTTGCAATAGAATTTTGCATGAATGCAGAATCACCCACTGCTTGACGTATTTTTAAGAATTGCACATACTCGGTATCCATGTACACATCAACCTATAGTGGATGGACAAAAATGTGGGAACACCTTGTGAAATGCATGTTTGAAAAGAAAGATTGATTTTAATGAAATATATAGGTGGCGCTGGCGTTTTTGACTACTGACGCCACCTATACAACTTCGTAAATGTGCTAAACAGTTCAGTTGTTGTCGGAGTACTGTTATGTGAGGTTGCCATTCCATTATGTCAGAGTTAACAGACTTCGAATGTGGCCAAATTGTTGGAGCACGTATGGTAGGTGCTTCCGTAAGCAAGGTAGCCGAGGTGTTTAGTGTTTCAAGAGGTACTGTATCGAAGATTTATTGCGCATATTTGCAAAGCGGAAAAACATAATCTGCTAAATCACAGCGCGGACAAAAGTGTGCCCCGAGTGATCGTGACAGACGATCATTAAGGGCATTTGTGACGAAAAATAAGAAGACCACAGCTGCAAAAGTTACTGCTGAAATGAATGTTGTGTTACCGAACCCTGTGAGTACTAAAAACAATTAGATGGGAGCTTCATAAACAGGGAATTGCTGGCCGTGCTGCAATTGAGAAGCCACTCATCAGTGATGCTAATGCCCGTAACAGGAAAAGGTGGTGTTTAAGTCATAAAGCCTGGACTATAGAGCAGTGGAAGCGAGTAATATGGTCTGACGAGTCTTCTTTCACATTGTTTCCCACTTCTGGCCGAGTTTACGTCTGGAGAACGCCATCTCAAGCCTATAATACAGACTGCTTGTTGCCAAGAGTGAAACCTGGCGGGGGTTCTGTTAGGGTTTGGGCAGCCATATCGTGGTTCTCTGCTAGCCCCATGATAACTGTGTCAGGGCACATGACTGCCAAGACTTATGTGAACATTTTGGCCGATCAAGTTCATCCCATGGTACAAACTTTGTTCCCCGATGGTGATGGTGTCTTCCAAGATGACAAAGCCCCTGTTCACACAGCTCACATTGTCCAGGACTGGTTTTCTGAGCACGAGGATGAGTTGTCCCATCTCCCCTGGCCACCACAGTCACCAGACCTGAATATTATCGAACCTTTGTGGTCTACATTGGAACGGAAAGTGCGTTCTCGTTATCCACCGCCAACATCGTTATCTGAACTTGCCACCGTTTTTCAGGAAGAATGGTATAATATTCCCCTGGCAAACATACAGGAACTGTATTTATCCATTCCGAGAAGACTGCAAGCTGTTTTGAATACCAACGGATTTCCTACACCATATTAAGCAAAGAAACATGTTTTTTTAAAGGTGTTTCCATATTTTTGTCCAACCCCTGTATTTTCACTTAAAAAAAATTCTCAGAATTGCACAAAAATGGCACTGCGCACACCCTTTATCTATGTACACATTGACCAATTTTCACTTAAAAAGTAAAAGAAAATTGACAAAAATCCAATTGTTTTTACCCTTGCAAAAAGAGGCAAATAAATAAGTGGGCAATTCTGCACTTTACTAAGAATTTTTTCAAAGAAAAGGCATCATTCATTATATAAAATTAGAGATGAAATTATGCTTTAGTGATAACTCGGTAGCAAAATAGTGATTCAGGCATCCATTCAGTTATGTTTAGCAATTTTTATATAAATTATAATAATGATCTGAAATAGTTATTTACTCTTATGCTTCAATTCAGTCATGTTTAGCCTTTTTTATATAAATTATAATAAAAAAGTATTATATGAAATTAACCTTTCATCTAAATTAAAACATCAATCTTAGATAGTTATTTACTATTATACTTCCTTTCTTGCATTAGGGTTGCCGGAATTATTTTTGGCAGCACTGGCATCAAGAAAAGTTAGGCGATGTTTTACAGCCCTCAAAACCGAATAGTACAAAAAAAAAAAAAAAAAAAAAAAAAAAATCAAAATATTATTTGTATTAAAATGTTGCTCAAATTCATGTTTTGCAGCTGTTGCATAATACTAACATACTAATGATTAATAGACATATAGCTTTACCAAAGTATAAAATCTTTCACTGGAATCATTTATACATTTTATACTCAAATGGAGATTTTTTGTACTGTTAAAAATCATTGTGAATTTAAATGACTTTATTCTCAAATAATATAGTAGAAATTTAAAATGGGCGAAAAGCAGATTTAATTTGGTATAAACTTTTGTTGATAGTGATTAATTTAATTCATCATTGCAATGCAGTATTCTATTATCACTAATCAAAGTTTCTTTTAAAAATTATTTTTAAATCTTATAACAAAATTAGTTTGAAAAATTTCGTATATTTTATTAATTTTTATCACTTTTGTAATGCATAGCCCACAAACAAGTCATGCATGATAGTAGATGAGGTCCGTATCAGTTTCTCTACAAAAGCGTGGAGCTATACTGTTAAATTAATACAAGCCTAAAGTTGAATTTTGCTTGATTTTAAAAAGATGCTTATTTTGCTACGTGATGCATTATGATATTAAATATTTAACATTATCTTTAAGGCACCATCAAGTGATTCCACGAATTCTGAAGTGACTGATCCTCCCAGAGAAGAAATGAATGAAGGTAATATTGCTGTAAATGGAATTTTATTAATAAGCTGATTAAGAAGTAAATGTTATATTTAATTAATTTTGGACTTCTGATTCATTTTGTTCTCCATCACAGGTCTCATTGAAACAATTAAATCAGTCATGAAAGGAATCACATTACCTACTTCCAATTTACCACAGTGGGCTCATCTGGTGCCAGAGGAAGAATGGAAAGCTGCATTGTTATCAGAAATGCATTCCCGAAAATTACACTGCAGCAAAGATTGTGAAAATAATTGCACTCCTTTATCAGAAAAAGATAACGAACCAGATGATCGAACTGATGTCTTACGATAACTGTTAGGAGGAATGCACGAATTACTCTACATAAAATTATTCATAAATAAATGCATAACAGTTCTGCATAAAATCAGTAAAATATACTGACTTGAAGAATCAATCTCTTAAGATGACATTCTGGACAAAAATTGTATTTGACTTATTATGGTGAACTATTTTAAACAGGATGCTATAAAATAGAAGTTATAACATACTTTATAAAATTGTTAATCTTATATATAGTTTATTGACTTGGAACATAACTGCAAATAAAAAAACTGATATTAAGAGATGGCCACTAGATAAATTAGTAAATAAAAGTTTAAACTGTATTTTTGTTGTATATAGAATATGTAATTTCTAGCCTAATATCAATCTTGTAATTTTCTGTACACTTTATTTCAACTAATAACATCTCACATGTGTTTGATTATTTAAGGGTTGTATTAATTGTTGCTTTAAAATGTTAAAATTTTGGGTGAAGCAAGTAAAGAGCCTGTTAAGTATACCTGAAATAGAGGCCAGGAAGTAATATTAAAGATATACATCATAATGTTATGAACATCATCCCATTTGAATTAATTTCATTTAAATTATCACCATTTTGGGGAGGAAAAGAGTGCTCTTTCTTAGTAAATTTATATAAACAGTGATCTTCGCTTAAAATTGCATATTTTTCTTTTCCATATTTAAGAAACATGCTGATAATTCATATTTATTATTAATTGTAATTAACTAATAAATTCAATAACTCAAAATGTCTTTTTATACCTATATTTTGTTATTTACTCTATATGCCATACATTAATTGCTGCATTTACATAATTTTAAAATAGTACGGAAAGCATATATCAGCAGAATTTGAGCACATTTATATCTTAATATAATAAAATTAGTTTCTGCCTTGTATTCTCATACTTTATGTTGTGCTTGTTGTTCTAAAATATATTATAAAATACATGATTTCTGTATGCAGTATTTGTTTTCTATTCACTTAAAACACATATTTTAACATTAATTATTGAGTGTTCAAATTTAATCTAATGCACAATATTATAAAAGCAAACGTTAATTTTTATCCTATTTCATAGCTATAAAAATTATAAATTACTAGAAGTGTGTTTATAATTTCAGAGCAAACATCAACATTTAAAAAATTTTTAAGTCTTTCCATAGTTAGATTAAAAGTTATTTTTAAAAATTTTTCTTTCCTATTTATGCTTTTTTTGGGGGAAAGGAGATGCTTTCATGGAGAACTATCTAAAGAAAACTGGTTCATATCAACACCCATGCAGCCAGCCTGTCCAATGGGATTCAAACCCCAATTGAACTGCCAGTGTTGAGTTTATCCCTTGGCCACTAGTTTGTGTAAAACTTCTGAATAATAATTACACTTAAGTTTCTAGATATCTTGAGTGTGAGACTGAAATACAAAGAAAAATGTGTGTATGCGTTAGAAAGGATATTCTTTATTGGTTCTTGTTAAAACCCAAAAATCTTACTGTGTGCTTTCGTTCAACTAGTTAAATCAATCAAAATCACTACGCTGTATAATAAAAACCTGAAAATTGATATTAGGTAACAACTCTGATTAGTAGAAGTGTTGATGGCTGCAAAAAGAAAGATTTCCTTTTTAACTGCTTTAGTAAGCAGATATGAAACTTCCTGGGAGTTTGATTTTAAATTTGTACATTTTTTTCAAATAACATACTTTAAAGTTAACATCAACATTCCTCTTTTACAATCATAAGGCCCTAGCTGATGACCCCATTGATACCACGTTTTCAACAACTGCAGACTAAGGTTATATTTTAATTAGAATTTGATTTTAAATTAAAAAGGTAATATACTTTGTTTCTTAAAAAATATATCTCATATTTTTTTAATTAAATGTTTAAAACAATTTTTAAATGGCTAAGTTTAATTTATGTAGAAATACATCTATATGTGCCTGTATCTGGATATCAATTACACAATTATTTTAAAGTTTATAAAACTTATGGGGCACTTTCATTATTGAATATCTCATTTCTTCCTGCTTAGTAAATCATTAAAAAAGCATTATAAAAATTCTTTGCTTTTTGCAAGCAATAAAATAAAAGTTTTCATATACAGTCAAATTGACCACTTTTGTGGTTCTAGCGCTTATTGTATACTCTTATATTTTGCAAAAACACTCTATATATGTGGAAGTCTTGTATCTTTTATACTTCCTTATACATAAAAACTTGTTAAACAACTAGGACTAATCATTTGGTGTGGGGGGGGTAAAATTCTATAGCAGTGCGATTATTCGTTCCTGCGATTGGTTTTCTGACTTGCTAAATGCAATATGTTTTTTATTGTGGAACATGTGCACTTTTATTGTATGCTTTACTTTAGTAGAAGGATACTGATGCACAGCAATTAACTAGTCTATTACTATTATTTTAACATAATTCTAAATAATGCGTTTTTATTCACACAATCCAAATATGTGTATATTTTGTAATTAAACTGAATAATTTTTTTCCTGTAATTATTTTGGCTACTTTCAAAAATGCATTCTTTATTGCCAATTTTTACTACAATAGCGCACTTTTGCATTCTAAATTTCACTTTGAATTTCCTACGATACTTTCCTTTATTTTCTCTATTACTATACTGAATTCAACAATAATTGTGCAGGAATTTATTTTATGGTTCTTCTGAATAAATTTCAAAATTCATGAATGTTAAAGTTTCTTTGCTTTTTTATTTATATATGTATATTCATAAAAAAGGAATTTTCATAAAAGAATTAGAACAGAAATTACAGTAAACTGAGTGAAATGTTATCCATATTAATCAATGAAATTTTAGTAAATATATAACATGGATAAAAAAACTGTATGAATTACATACCTGTCATTAAAAAAATTATACTCACATTATAGCCATATACTGTTAAAATTTTTATGAAAAATGTTTCATTGAAATAGTTAACACAAAAATTGTTATGTTTAATATGAAAATAATGACTCAGTTGAATGATAATAATAAATTCAAAGGCTTTATTTTATACATCTTATACACTATTTGTTAGATGGTTATTTAAAATTTCTATGGCTCCTCTTTACTTGAACCTTCAACTTGTACTTTCTCTTTCTCCTTAAAATAAATAAACAAGTAAATAAATATTCAGAATAAATAGAAAATAATCAAAAGTTCACAGCAAAGGAAAAATATAACTTACTTTTGTCTCACTCTAGGTTCTATAAGATTTCTTCGTTGCAAACTTTTATACCGGTCTTCAAGCAAATTACCATCAGTCTATCACAAGAAAGTGGAAATTACAGTTGCGTATGAGTTTTAATTTTTCACTATATTATACATTTTGATCTGCATGTGTAATATATAAATGCATGTATAATATAGGATTAAAAAAGAACATTACTAAATAAAATATCCAAATAACAATGAATATAATGTTGAAAAGAGGAGAAAATGACAGTGAATAAAATAGAAAAAAAAAAAAAAAAAAAAAAACCAGTAAAATATAAATGTTGAAGTTTGTTCGTTATAAGAATTAGGTATGGGGCAAAGTCAATACATTTTAAAATTTTATTATAAAATGTCATATGAAAACACTGATCTTAAGAAATGAAATATAAAAAATTTTTAAGAGGATATACAAAATTAAAAAATATATTACCATGCCCAAAAGTACAACCAGATGCAAATTAATCAGAAAAAAACTTATGTTGCAGAGTTGCGATTTTACTACCTACCCAGAACTTAGGTCAAATGAAAAAAAGAAACACGTGCATAATGTCAAATTAGATCATTATTTAAAATTTATATCATGATAATGAAGTTCATAAAATTTCATACAAAGCATATATACTAAGACAAGCTATTATTTATGTGTCCATTCTCCCTTGTTCTTCCCATTCTTTTTAACATTTAACCTTTTACACTCCAACATTCCCTAAATGGAACATTGAATTTAAAATTTTACAAAAAACACAATTTTATTAATATTGCTTTGTAAAAGTTATTACATGGAGAGTAAATATGGATTGATTTTTTAGTAGCAATATAATGCTTCTAAAAGAAATAGTATCTTGATAAAAAAAAATTCATTATTTCACCTTTTTTCCTACATTTCTAAGAGCAAAATTCATATAAAATTAAAAATTCAACAAATGTTTTTAAAAATCAATGAGGATATTTAAAAAGGATCATTTTATGCATAGACAGTAATTTATCATAGAAAGATGATTATTATTTTTTACTATGAGGTAAGAAATGTGGAATGTTTCAGAAAGGGAACATTGGCGTGTAAAGGTATATTTTTTAACACGATGAAATTACTTTGATTGCCATGAATAGAGGCATACAGAAAGATTTTCCAAATGTGAAAAGTTCCAGTAAGTGTGGAAAATAGATGTTTATGACTGTTAATCTGTTTTCGACTCTCGTATATCCCCCTTCTTACCTTTCACACATTCCCATAAGGGTTTGAAGTGAGTTACAGCTGCTAGAGAAAAGCACGTGGCATTTCTTGTAGGCTAGACGCTAGAGGTTGTTTATGACTCGGAGAAAAAGGGCATATATTTTGGAATGTGGATTTCATTATTTTCCTATTGTTTGCATTTTTCGTCAGTTGTGAAGATACGCTACGATGATAAGATGTCTCATTCAAAACCATTTCAGACTGTTGAAGAGGCATTGGAATATTTTTATACATTATCAGATGATGAAGAGTATTTGTCAACTACCTCCAGAAGAAACTGTATGTTTAACAGATGAGGAAAATTTAAATGAAGATATTTTTGAGCCTGTTCTGCCAGCGGATGTATATGGAAAAATCGAAATTTCTAATAAAATAGATGATAAAATATCTCAAGAAATTTCATTCAATCCTCAAGAACCTTCATTTTCAAAGAGAAGGAAGAATTTGAAGCGAAAACTAAAGGTGGAAGAGAAAAACAGTGAACATCGGTAGTAACAAAATTTTAACAAAATTCTAAAAACTGGCAGCATTGAAAATATTTGCAAAGCTACTTTATCTCCAGTTGAAATTTTCACAAGTTCCTAACTAGAGAATATTTGCTGCTTTTAGCAAATATGACAGGTCTTTACGCAAAACAGAAAGGAGAAGTTTTAGCTGTAGATGAAAACGATATTGGGCAGTTTTTTGGATTACTGTTGTTTAGCGGGTATCATCAAGTTACCCAGCGAAGATTTATCTGTTCCAGTAGTTTCTTCTGTAATGCCAAGAAATAGATTTCGAAAACTGAAAATATATTTTCATATATAGATAATACCAAGTTGGCATTAGGAGATGAAACAGGAAACGTTTCTCCTTTTTATGAAGAACTGGAAAAAAACTTTCAACAGTTCGGCATCTTCCATTCTAAATTGAGTGAGTATAGATGAATCGATGGTCCCCTTTTATGGTCATCATTCGGCTAAAATGTTCATTGGAGGTAAATCAATTTGGTTTGGTTATAAAATATGGATGTTGTGCTTCAATAATGACTATCCAAAGGCAATGAGAATCTATAGCGGGAAAAGCTCAGTAACAGAAAACTCCCCTCTGGGATCAAGAGTTGTGTGGGAACTTTTATCAAGTGTTGAAAATCCAGGTAAGCACAAAAATTTTTTTTTATAACTCTTTTCATCCCGTAAACCGTTCACAGATTTATCTGAAAAGAACTTTAAAGCAACTGGCACAATTTGGGATTTTTGGACTGGAAGATGCCCTCTCAGATCTCCAAAGAAAGCTTCAAAATTTCAAAGAGGAAATTTTGATTACTGAAGTGAGGGACAAGTTTGCATTTGCTGCTCAAAAGACAGTGCTGTAGTAGCTATAGCATCCAATTATTCAATGCATGAACCTGTCTAAGCTAAGAGATTTTGCTGAGCCTCACAAAAAGAAAATTGATATTCCTCAGCCGTATCTTATAAAAATGTCTAATGATGGAATGGGAGGAGTCTATTTGCTAGATAGACTTCTCGGATCATATCGACCTATGTTTAGAAGCAAAAAAAATGGTACTGGAATCTATTTAGCAATGCATTAAATATGGCTGTTGTTGCTGGGTGGATTTTACATTCACATTTGCACAAAGGTACAGAAGCAGAACTGTCACATCTCAATTTCAGGAGAGAAGTAACTTTATATCTGCTTTGCATGAAAAAAAAGTCTATTCAGTTCCTGGACCTCATGCACAAAACTCTGAATCTTTGAGAAAATTAAATTCACATTATCTTGTGCCATCAACACAAGGACGTTGCACTGTATGCCAGAAGCACTGAAAACAAATGTTTTGAGTGCGAGAAAAGACTGCATCAGAAATGCTTTCCTAACTATCATGGACAGTAGAAAAAAAAAAAAAAAGACTTTTTTTATAAAAATGTCTAATGATGGAATGGGAGGAGTCTATTTGCTAGATAGATTTCTCGGAGATTATTTGTTACTTCTTTATTCTACAACTCTTTTCCTTATTTCAGTATAAACTGCTAACAATTAATGTAAAATTATTTTATAAATTCCTGCTTATCAACTACGTAATTTTTGTTTTAATTTATTACAAAAGCTTTTTTCTGTGGAAGCTTCATATTTTCTCCTAAGAAACTTTGATGGAGTAGCTTTGTGGTTCTAAAGGTGTAGACTTCCTATTAAAGTTAAAGAAACACATGCATTTTTTTTTTTTTTTTTTTTTTTTTTTTTTTTTTTTTTTTTTAATTGCTGATACTAGTGTACATCTTCAGAACTGGAACAAGAACACTTACTCTTTACATATACATTGCTATATATGACACTTCATTTTACATTATTAGCATTTTCTTTGCATTCTTATTCAATCAACTCATTGAAGCAAACTCATACAAATGTAAACTGGCTTTAACTGATGCTTTGTTTTTTCGTGTATAATTAAGATAACATCAGAAACTGTTATCAGTAATTTCTGGGACATGTATTAAAAAAATGCATATATACCTTTAAAGTTCGTAAAGAGCCAGTCAATTCTTCAGTTAGGTTAAGTTCTACATCTGGAGACTCATATTTATGTTTGCTTAAGGCTCGTGGTTTATACATCTTTTCTATTTCTCTTTCAATTTTTTTCTTATGTTTCTGATCAGATAGTTTTTCTTCTTTTTTTATTTCACTCTTGATACTTCGAATCCTTTAAGAATATAAGTTTATAGATTTAGTACAAAATTACACAACCAAAAAAAGTAAATTTTCAGTATATCAATTCAAATAACTTACGGTATTGGATATGCAGATCATAAAACAAAGAAAGGAATAGCAATTAAAAGAATGGCTTGAATTTTTTTAAAAAAAATCTTGCAATGCATACCTATAAACCTCATGTAATCTCTTTTTAGCAAGTTTTTCTTCAGCCAATTTCCTTGCCTACAAAAAATGCCAATACATCAAAACAGAGTTAAAATCAGAATAATTTGATGAATAAATATTCAATTTTTTAAATATCAGAATAAAAAAAAGATACAAATGAAATAAAAAGAAAACTACTATAATAAATCTTAGCTTTTTAGCATTTAAGCATTAACCACTGAAGATGATTTCTGTGTTGGTGATAATTTACCAATAAATGTCTGCCTTATTATGCAAAAACACAGCCATTTTCTCTTAGTCACATAGTCGCATGGTGTATCTTTATGTTATAGAGGCTCTGGCACAAAACATATTGTTACCAATACAAAACAAGCAATACATATAAAGTCTACATTATATAATTAATTAATATAGTCATTTAACATAAATTTGTATTTATTGTTTTGGGCGTTCTCATTGACAGGTTTTGCATTTCTGTTTGGTTCTTGAACCAAGAGGCAGTTGTGAAAAATACTTCCTAAAATCCACTTTCGCTGTGACAGCCTGCATTATTCTTCTGTTTTATAAAGGATTTACCAAGCTCTGATTTTAACAGGTCCTACTATTTTCTGTGCTGCATGCCTTATTAGAAATTCATATACCAAATGATTTGCTTATGTGTGATGGTAATTATCTGTTTCTTACCAAGACTGAAATCCAATGATTCCCACAATTTATAACATAGAAACACCGTCATATGTTTAAGCTTGCTCTATCTACTTCGACATGCTCGTATTTCTTTCGTTTCTTATTCTTTTGATATTAGACATGTTTATAGAAATCTTTCTTATTTTTAAACTCATGATTGTTATACTATTAGCACATTTACTGCCATTGACGAGAATATTCATAATTGGCAAAAGGATTACTTGCCAGCTACAAGATAACATGTTAAAGGCTGCCTTACCTAAATCACCAAGAATAAGTACAGCCATAACTCTTATGTATGGGGAACAAAAAATAAATAAATTACTGCCTCCCAAGCTGCAGTGCTGTTTCTCTTCAGCCCCTAATGGGAAGACATTTCGCCAGATTTTAATATAAAAGAACAGGGCTAGGACCTGGCTTTCCCCAGATGAGCTTCTCCCTGAAAAAATTAGCTTATTCTTCATCACTGCTGTTCTGAAAATCAGTTCAGGCTTATGCCTTGTTGCAGGTGTTCAGAAAAATTATTAAGCACTTATGTCCGAGATATTTAAGATGTTGTTGCAATTGTTTTCAAGGCATTGAAGAGTATTGTTTTGAAAAGTATTATTTTGAAGAATTGTTTAATGCGTATTTTAAACAGTTGCTAGTTCAACGATTCTTTCAATCTTCAATACTTTCGTTTTTAACCAACAAACTGTTTTGATCATTTCTTTTGATGCATATATTTTTTTTATGCAACAAAAGAATTAATATTTTGAAATCATTACAAAATGTTCTTGGAAGTTATATAAAGCTAATTTGATATAATATCTCAAAGTGAAATTTTATTTTCTATTCTTAAGGTATATTTTAGAATTTGTTTAAACGTACAAATTTTTTAGTGTTTTAGCATTATAGTTATTAACATTTCCTTAAGAACATTTATGTGATAATTTCTTAAAACTGATAAATAATGGCCACCCTTAATGATTATCCCAACACTGCACGATCATTAAAATTGAAAGTACACAACAGTTCAAGCTCTTACATCATTTAATTTTTGGCACGGTGATAGACAAATTGAGTAAATTTTCAGAATTTCCCAAACCATTTAACCTTGAATATACAAAGCGAAAGATAAAGAATTTTGACTCATGGATCTAATTGCTGTACGTAATTTACTAAGAATTTTCTACTGATATTGAGAAGTGTGCTAACACAATCCTTATGGATCTTACTGACATCTTACTATTAAAATCAGATTTGTCTGATGTTAGTGAAATTGATGACGAAAATCTGGTGGAAAGTTCACTTCCCATGGATATCATTGCAAAAGCGAGCATTCCCCAGACACCATAATCAACTGACTCCCCATATTCCTTCTTTCTACCCAGCAAACCAGTTCTTAGGTCTTTGACCTCTTCCCCGACCAATACCAAGGCTTCAGCAATCTTCGCGGCTCTTAAGAGTTGCCATGACAACCTTACCTGGGGCTTGAAGAATTGACTTCTGCCTCGCCTTCTTTCAACCTGTTCTGATACCATTCACGGTTGGCGCTCAGGTAATCGCCTCTTTCACTACTCAATTGCCGCGGCGGGGATTACCCCTGCCCAGGTAAGAGAGGAGTTGAAAGAAGCTTTCGTCCCTTTATGTGGACTTCTAATCTTGTACTTTAATGATTCTTGTTCTTAACTTTAGCTATACTTACCTCTGAATTATTCATATTTTCTTAATTAAGTTGTGGAGGTTATTGCTGTTTTTAGCAAAGGTACTCCGTAGCCATCGGCCTTGCTCCCAGACACCAGATGAATCTTTATGCAAACAAATGGAAGAGAAAACCTGTCTTGATAACTCACCTGGAAATTTATTACTTCTGGCTAATAACTAGTAAGCTCAGAATGTTTCTTTTCAATGTTTTGATCTGAAAGACAACGTCAACCTAGTTAAAAACTTTTCCTCTCGTGATAATTGCAATGTTGAAACTTTTATTTCAGACACTGATGACATTTTTAATCTCTATCAGATAATGAACCCTGTTCACCAAGTAATTTTTGTTAAAAAATGTCTAACAGATCCAGCTTTAATAAGATCAATTCATAGAATTACTAATTGGGAACAATTAAAACACCACTTGTTAGATGAATTTTTGGATAAATTAATAATCTTCAATTACATTAAATAATGGAATCTCGTCGTATGAAGCCATTCGAAACTTAACAAAAATATTTTTTTAGCCATGATAGATCTTGCGCATAAAGGTTCTATTCATGATTCTTCTTTAATTGAGTATGCTATAAACAGTTTTCCCAAATCATGGAACAATAAAATAATTAATAATTTTATACAGCTGTAAATCCATTCCTGAATTTAAAGATTAATGGATTATTTATGAAAAACTCTTTAACAGTTCAAAACATTTGAGGCAAAATACTCAGAAGAAACTTCATAATTCCCTTCACAATGTTAAACTTGATAATAAATGTACATCAAACATGCAAACAATATGCTATTTTTGTGGTTTAAAATGGCATAATACTGTCAATTGTCTGAAAAAATGAAATGGCAAATTTTTTTTATGGCTGCAAAAATTATGGTCATGTTCATGCCAACTGTTCCACAAATCCTAGAAATTCTACCATGGAATCTGCTCCTAAACATTCTACACCTGATAAAACTGTAAATAAATTTTCTGCTCAAATTTTTCCAAACATGCTACGGATGTTGATATTTAACTTGCAGGAACCCCATTAATCACACTTTGTGACACTAGGTCACAAGCCATGCTTATTAATGAAAAAACATACCACAAGATTGGTTCCCCACCATTACATCCCTCTAGAATTATGTTCTCAGGAATTGGCCAAGACACAGTTCAAAGCATTGGATTCTTTCAGGACTCCATTGAAATTCAAAACATTACTTTACCTGCTAAAATCCATGTAGTAAAGGATAACATGATTACTCTTGATGCGATTATTGGAACTGACTTTTTGCAACAAACTCAATTTACATTTGATAAAGACAGTATTCATTTATGCAATAGTAATGATGATGAAATTTTTGTTAACATTGCTATGATGATCAATAATTTCCATTTGATCTTTCACACATTCCGAACTCTGGAAGTCACGAGGAAGTTCAACAAAGCATGTTCAACAAACCTTACAAACAGCATAAAGCTAATACTGCTATGAAAGATTTTAAGAAAATGAAAATCAGTTAAGAATGAAGATTATGCCCATGATGATTTTGATTTGAGAGGTGATGACATGGATGAAGATAATGCTGACAAAGATGATGATGATGATGAGCAAGTGTGCAGAATAATGAAGAAGTTGTGAAAAATAAACTGAATTAGTTACAACAAGGTTTACAAAAGAGTGCTGAATAAGCAAAAGAGAAAAAACCTGCTAAAGGTGCAGAAACAGCCAAAGAAAAGAAATGAGAGAAAAACTCTGAAAATGGGAAAGACTCCGAAGCCTGGAAAAAGTAGCATTTCATAGAAGGCTCTTGATGATGAAACATGAGATGCTAGAACCCTTTATCTGAGAAATTTACCTAGTTATATCACTACAGAAGATATCAAAGCTTTGTCTCTTCTAATATTTTAGATGTTGTTGTGCTGAAAACATATGCAAAAAATCTGAAGTGTACACCACACGACTTCCTTGTACAGAATATTAAATTATACACAATTTTTCTTGCATTTCATTTAAACTTATTAGATTGAATTAAACCCACTTCGCAGACAGCGCATAAACCACAATAGAATAAATGCATTCTTTAAAATTCACTTTGTTTGCCATAGCGACACTCTGGTGCTAGGTTTACTTAACAGTATTATATTTCGTTCATATTATAACTCAGAATGCACAAAATTTATATCATTTAAAGAATTATCTAATCGTTGCCACATGTTCTATTCAAATACTATAATAAAGCTAGAACTATTGTATAAAAGAAATTAAGCAAACAAAACAAAAAAGAAACAGTTTTTCACAGACAATTGAGTATTTCTCATTCAATTAATTCAGTTTTCACTTCGCGAGAAGGCAAAAATACATAAAAACTCAAAATATCTGTATTAAAAATTACGAAGTAAATCTTAAACGCTTATTTCCTCGAAAAAATTCCAGAAAGGATTAAGCATGATTTAAATAATAAATGAAGGCATTATCTTTGTTGTTGCGAAGCTAAGTTTCTTTAGATTGGCAACAAATCTGCTACTCCGCTGTTTCAAATGTAAACAAGAACAATGGCCGCCATCAAATTAGGCTTAGCGGCACTTTAAAATTTTAAAATTGTTAATAATTCTAAAAATATTGCATACAGATTTACTAAAGGCATGAAACCCTTAACCGGAAAATAAAAACAACATAATTCAATCATTTTTAAAGCAAAAAATGTACAATTTACAAACATATAAGAGTAAAGAAACTGAGATCACTGAGCCAGGTAGCAGAGTGGATATATTTATAAACGTTTGGCGCGGCCGATTGAAACCAAAATATGAGGTGCACATCTACATGTTATAGTAGTCTTATATACAAAATTTCAACGTTCTGAGGCTACTCGTTTTTGAGTTATGCGAGATACATATGTACGTTCGTACAGACACCACGAAAAATTCTCTTCAGAAATCATTTTAAAGCAGTTTTTTTTTTTTTTTTTTTTTTGGGAGGAAAAGAGTCTTTTATTCTGTCCTTACATACAGATATCACGCAAAAACATCGTTAAATTGCATTCGAAAGCGGTCAAAGTGGATATTTTCGTTTGCCTGAAGCTTTACGCGATTACAATACTTCCTTTTTACTTTGTACAAGGAAGTAAAAAACTAAAAGAATTATTTGCATTTTTACTAGTGAAGCCCAGGAAAATCGCAAGATTCTGCAGGAGACAAAATTATGAAGTCAACCTGTTACAGTAGATTTTAGTGGTGTGGAAGGCAAAAATAGACCATAATCAGCAAAGGAACAAGAAGAAGAAAGATACAATCTAAGGAAATTATTTGTCTTATTTATCACTTATATATCAGAATGCTACCATAAGTTATGTACAGAAAAAAGATGCAAGTGAAACTTTTGAGGCAACAAAGAATGCTGAAACAGCTGGGGACAAAAATTTCTGTTTTATACTCTCAAGCTGTTTCACGCCCCTAAAGAGGCAAGAAAAAGACCTGGAAGTATAAACCAAGAAAATTTGACGAGGAACACTAACAAATAATTCTTGATGAAAAAGATGCATTATGTATTGAAGCTAAATGGACATACTCTATTTACAATATATATACGAGGGCTATCCAGAAAGTAGATTACGTTTTGGAATAAAAAAATAAACAAAGTATAGGAAACAAATTTTATTATATACAGATGAAAGCCACACTCAAATACTACTTTTCTACATAGTCACCATACAAATTAAGGCATTTATCGTAGCGATGTACGAGCTTGGAAATTCCTTCGTCGAAAAATTCGGCCGCCTGCGCCTTCAACCACTTCGTTACCTCTTCTTGCCTTCCATCTTGCACAAAACTTGTGGTAACCAAGCTTTTCGCTGATGATTTCGTGCAACAAACTTC
The DNA here is from genome assembly GCF_044657685.1 of Stegodyphus dumicola. Classification (NCBI taxonomy): domain Eukaryota; kingdom Metazoa; phylum Arthropoda; class Arachnida; order Araneae; family Eresidae; genus Stegodyphus; species Stegodyphus dumicola. Next base: position 48,745,083 of record NC_140776.1, read on the forward strand.
GCGAAATTTGTGGAAAACTCAAAGAAAGTTCCGTTATTGTGAAATTTCGATTTTCACGGACTTTAGCATCGACTTTTTCGAGAAGTTTGGCGGTCACTATGCTGGGTCTCCCACTTCGATCTTCGTCGTGAACATTGGTTCGGCCATTTTGAAATCTTATGACCCACTGACGCACTCCACCTTCAGTGATAATGTTGTCCCCATACACTTCACGAAGCTGCCGATAGATTTCTATCGGTTTACAGTTTTTTGCAGTCAGAAACCTTATTACTGAGCGCACCTCGCAGCTCGCGGGATTTTCAATTAACGCAGACATTTCAAACCGTCACAGTATCTGAACGGAGCACAGAACGAACCTCTCACTAGCACGGCTAGATGCAGACTGAGCTGCGCAACGCTCTGACCCCAAGATGGCCGCGCTAGCGGACACAGACGGAAACGTAATCTACTTCCTGGATGGCCCTCGTATATATATTGTTGCGTGCATACATGTTCGTTACGAAATGAACGCACAAGTTCGATGAAAAATGAACAAAAATGCTTAAATTGTCTCAAATTATCATGCAGTATTACAATATCTCACAGTAGTTATCTTTTAACTACTCAAATGTCCAATAGAACGTAATTCAAAACAGCTAAAGAAAGCTAATCTGCAAATTCGCTACAGTCAACAAGAGCAGTTTTCTAAGCAACAACAAACTAAGAAACTAAACCTACGAACTGAGAGGTTTTCCTCCTTTTATAAGATTTTTAAATCATGTGCAAGAATTTTCTGGTACTTTCTCGAAATCAAAAAGACATATTTATTTATTTAATGTTAAATGCACGTGCTCTTGTATTTTTAATTTTTCGGCTTAGCTTTCTTCTTTTAATATTTGTCCCGCGCTGCACTGCGCGGGAAATAAAACCATTTAATTTATAATTGAACCAACATTAGCTTTTTAAATTCGTAACGCTGCCCCCTTCCAAGGACTGCACATCCTGGGCAGTACAATCCCTGGACAGGAAGCTAAACTTACAACTGTGGCATAAATGCATTAATAAGCATTACATTACAACAATAAACAACATGAACAGTAAATGCAATAAATAAAACAAATCAAATGCTATCAAATACAAATAAAATACTAAATACACATTTAGAAACAAAAAGGACCATGGTCTTACACTATTTACAATTATTTACATTACGTACTATGGCCATATTAATGAGCTAACCTGTCGTAATGAACGACTTTAGGCTTAGAGTTTGAAGACTTACAGATCCAAACCACGATGTCATTCAGCCTGTTTAGGACTGTGTACGGACCATCCCAAGGTGACTGTAATTTTGGACAAAGTCCTTTCCGTCGAGTCGGATTCCACAACCACACTTTGTCTCCTTCGTGGAACTGATGTTCAGTAGCTCTTGTGTCATAGCGGGTCTTCATCTTCTGCGTCACCAAGTTGACTTGCTCTCGTGCAAAGTTGTGCATCACTTCAAACCGGGTCTGGGGATCTTGAATATATTCCTCAGGCGATGAAAGAGCATCCGGAGGGCGACCAAACAAGAGATCACAAGGCAGACGAAGGTCACGGCCGAAGAGCATCTGTGATGGGGAATAGCCGGTAGTCTCGTGGACAGCACTACAGTGGTAATTTCTTGTCCCAATCCTGTTTGTTTCTGGAAACCACTAATGAGAGGTTATTAAGGATGGTTCGATTGAACCTCTCTACCATGCCGTCCGACTGGGGATGTAATGGCGTCGTTTGGGTTTTGTCAATGCAGAGTTCTTTGATTACTGCAGACGTAAAATTCCTTCCCTGATCGGAATGTAACTGAAGAGGCACTCCGAACCTGGAAATCTAGTGCTGTATCATCACCTCAGCTTCTGTAACAGCCTCTTGATCAGGAATAGGATACACTTCAGGCCACTTGGTGAAGTAATCAATGACAACGAGTATGTATTTGTTGCCATCAGCAGTTCGTGGCAGAGGTCCCAAGATGTCAAAGGTGATACGTTCAAACGGCGCACCTACGTTGTAACGTTGCAGCTTGCCTCGGCTGCGTTTCCTTGGTCCTTTCCGACCTGCACATGCATCGCAAGATCGGCACCATTTTTGCGCGTCATCCTTTGCATTATTCCAGTAAAAGCGCTCACAAACTCTCTCTAAGGTCTTCATAATTCCAAAGTGACCTACTGTAGGGCTGTTATGTAGTTCTTTAAGGACATCAGGAATCCGGGATCTTGGAAGTATTAGTTGCCATCGGAACATCTTCCCATCATCCGATTCAAATTTCCGGTATAAGACGCCGTTTCGAATGTGAAGTGAATCCCAGAGTGCCCAGTATTGTTTTGTTGTAGGATTACAGATAGAAATGTCCTGCCAAGTAGGTTTTCTGTTTGATTACTCCATTAAATCAATAATGGGTTTAATGTCGCTATCTTCCAGCTGGTCTTTCCTGACTTCATCATCAGTCCACGGATCTCGAACAGCCGATGTTGATGTGATAATTTGTCTTGCGATTGGAGTCAGCAGCTCGTATTTCGCTTCCACCTCGGAACAATATCGGCAGAATTCTGGGCAAGGTCGTCTAGACAGGGCGTTGGCGTTCCCGTGTAATGATCTCTTACGATGACGTATAGTGATGTCATATTCTTGAAGTCTCTGTATCCACCTGGCTATTTGACCATCAGGATTCTTGAAATTTAAAAGCCAGGCCAATGAGGCATGGACATGCGGAGGAGAAATTTTCTGCCGTATAGATAATGATGGAAATGTTCTACAGCTTTTACTATGGCGAGCAACTCTTTCCTGGTGACACAGTAATTCCTCTCCGGTTTAGACAGGCACTTGCTCCAGTACGCCACTACACGTTCTTGGCCGTCTATTTCTTGGGACAAAACCGCACCGACAATTTCATTGCTCGCGTCCGTGTTGAGAATAAACGGTCTGTCGAGCTGAGGATACGTCAGGATTGGAGCAGATGTTAAAGCGTCCTTTAAGTTGTTAAATGCATCCTCGCATTCTTTTGTCCACAAGAACTTTTGCTTGCTCTCTGTCAGCTTGTGAAGGGGTCTTGCGATGGAAGAAAAGTCCTTCACGAACCTCCTATAGTAGGTGCAAAGCCCTAGGAAGCTTCTCAGCTGATGGACATTTTCGGGACGTTTCCAGGATTTAACGGCTGACACCTTTTCAGGATCCATGCACACACCTTCTGCAGAGATGACATGTCCCAGGTAAGTCACTTTCTTTCGGAACAATTTGCATTTAGCGGGACTCAGATTTAGAATAGCTTCTTTCAGTTTCTGAAACACCGTTCTAAGATTTTCTAGATGCTGTTCAAAACTCTTTCCGACGATGATGATATCATCCAGGTATATCAGACAGGCTTCGTAGGAAAGACCTTTCAAAACAGTCTCCATGAGGCGTTCGAATGTTGCCGGCGCATTACACAGTCCAAACGGCATCACCTTGAATTGCCAAAGCCCTTGTCCCGTAGTAAATGCCATCTTTTCTCGGTCATCAGGGTGTATTTCTACCTGCCAAAACCCACTTTTAAAATCAAGCGTTGAGAACCACTTGCTTCTAGAAAGAGTGTCTAGAATGTCGTCAATTCTAGAAAGAGGGTAACTGTCTTTCTTCGTAACCTCATTCAACTGGTGATAGTCAACGCAAAATCTTGTTGAGCCGTCTTTCTTTCTGACTAGGACGATGGGAGATGCCCATGGACTTGCTGAAGGCTCGATAACATCGCCTTCTTCCATATCCTTTAAAAATATTCGTACCTCTTCCTGTTTAGCAAACAGTAGACGTCTTGGATGTTGCTTGATCAGGGGATGATCGCCGGTATCGATTCTATGTTGTGTCAAACTAGTTCGACCCACATCAAGACGAGCGGGAGAAAACAACTTGAAGATCTTTAATGACGTGATTGGCAGCATTCTTCTCTTCATCGCTTAATTGCGCATTCTGAAGCAACTCTGATGTAATGCTTTCTGAAGACACGGATTCTTGGATGTTACTCTTTCTTTCAACGCTGGTTACTGGAGTACACGCAGCAACCACTTCACCTTTCTTAATAACTCTCGCCTTCTCAGTTACATTGGCGACTTTCACCGGGATAACCGTTCTGGATAGGTCGACGAGTGTTGAGGCTACTAGTACTCCTTTTGGGCTATTACTGTTATTGGGATATTCTATGATGCCGTAGCGGAAATATTTTCGGCAATGGATCCAGGAAGTAAAAACTCGGTTCTTGCAGGTATTGTGATATCATCTTGAGCTATAATTTTGTGGATAGATTTCACTCCATCATTAATTCCGAATAGGGCTATGTACTCAGATGTAGAATGCAATTCGTTATTTTTAAAGTCCAAGGAAAAATTGTATTTCCTTAGAAAGTCCAATCCGAGTATGTAAGAATCAGTGATCTCTGCTACATAGGCCGTATGATGGTAAGGGGCACTTCCAAATGTGATGTTAACGTTCACTTTTCCGTCGATGTCGATTTTCTCACCGGACACAGTCTGGAGGGTAACGCAGGGCGGCGTCCAAATAAGTTTGTTTCCCAGTTGTTGAGCCAAATCTCTTCGGATGATGGTAACGTTGGCTCCTGTATCTATCGTCATACTGCAGGGAACTCCATTGATATATCCTATTATAAAAAGTCCATTACTGCTGCCTCTAACTGTAGAAATCTGAAACGCTTTAAACTGGGGCTTTTCATTATCTGGCAACCTCCGCCCCATGAGATGGCCACTAATTAGTTTCCCTGCTGTTTGTTAGGAGCGGTCTTAACATCCGTACCCTGGGATATTCTGCAGTTTCGTAGTATGTGTCCTTCAGCACCGCAGTTCCAGCACTTAACGGTCGGTTTCTTCTCACCAATATTCTGTCTCAAGGCGTTCAGTTGTCTAGTTAAATCGTCTAGATGAGCAGTGACTTGATCCCCTGGCTCCTGGACTTGAGGAGCTCTGACTGGGTGGCAGTCTCGACGAGTGGCTTGCTGGGCTACCTCGAATTTCATGGCGTACACTAAAGCGCTTTTCAAATCTTTAACATCCGCCATTCGCAGTGCTTTCTGTATTTCAGGGTCCCGGATGCCATCGATGAAATATTGCAGCGACAGAATTTCCCTCGTTTCTCTCGGGTATTCCGTAAAGGTGAGGTGGGACAGCCTTTCAACATCCGTGGCGAGTTCCTGGAGTGATTCGGTGGGCTTCTGTTGACGGGATTTTAATTGAAGCCTGCTGTAGTTTTTTAAACATTTCTCGCCAAAGTGCAGCTCCAATGTGCCGGATAGAGCTTCGAAGTCAATTCTTTGGTTTTCGGGAAGCGTCTGCAGTATATCTGCTGCGTCTGCTCGCAGAGAAGTGGCGAGATGACAGGCCTTAGCTTGGGAATCCCATCCATTCGCATCCGCAACTATAGAAAATTGGGTCTTATACACTTGCCTTCCCATCATATGTGGATAGCTTCAGAGGTGGACGAGCAGGCATCAGTAAGAATTTAAAATCATCACTCTTGCTCCCTGCTGACGCTACGAATTTCTTTAAAGTATCCATTTCTTTGGCAACTGCAGAAACTCTCTCATCAATTTGTTGTTTAACGGAACAAACTCTTCCTTCTATTTCTTCTTTGACTGAATCAACTCTGTAACCTATTTGTTGTTCCACGGCCAAAACTCTTTCTTCTATTTGCTCTTTCACAGAAGAAACGTTTTCTTCAATTTGTCCAACTTTAATTTCGACCGCGTCTATTCTGCCTTCCATAGCCTCAAATTTATTTTCTATTACGCAGGTAATTTCTCTTCTTATTTCATCCTGACCCGCTTTCATCTCATCTTTAAGGGATTTCATCTCTTCCTTAATGGATTCCTGGCCCAATTTCATTTCTTCCTTAACGGATTCCTGGCTCAATTTCATTTCCTCTTTAATTAGTTCTTTAAAAGATGCTTGGCCAGCTTCCATCTTTTCTTGGAACGCAGCAAAAGCAGTAATGAGCTGTCTCAATTGTTCTTCCATCCCTTCCATAATATAATATTGCCACTTGTTATTGGCATTCAAACCCCACTACTGACACCAAAAATTGTTGCGTGCGTACGGGTTCGTTACGGAATGAATGCACAAGTTCGATGAAAAATGAACAAAAATTTATTATTATCTCAACAAAAATGCTTAAATTTCCTCAAATTATCATGTAGTATTACAATATCTCACAGTAGTTATCTTTTAACTACTCAAATGTCCAATAGAACGTAATTCAAAAAAGCTAAAGAAAGCTAATCCGCGAATTCACTACAGTCAACAAGAGCAGTTTTCTAAACAACAATCTAAAACTACGAACTGAGAGGTTTTCCTCCTTTTATAAGATTTTTAAATCGCGTGCGAGAATTTTCTGGTACTTTCTCGAAATCAAAAAGACATATTTATTTATTTAATGTTAAATGCACGTGCTCTTGTATTTTTAATTTTACGGCTTAGCTTTCTTCTTTTAATATTCGTCACGTGCTGCACTGCGCGGGAAATAAAACCATTTAATTTATAATTGAACTAACATTAGCTTTTAAAATACCAAATTCGTAACAATATATATATGACAGTATAAAAAAAAAGTTACAAATCTGCCTGTAAATACAAGCTTGGAAACCAAGTGGCAATATAATATTGGGATCTGGACTGAAACTTCAAATTCTTCAGTCCGTATAAAGATAACGAAAGTTCATGCATCTGATCGTTATGAAGTACGAAAGATAGGACTACATGAAGGACCACCATAACGTCAACCTCTGCTGATAGGATGAAGCGGTGGTGCACAAACTGAACATTTGCCACCAAAACATTTATTTTTTTCTTTTCAGATATCGTCTTCTTCAACCAGTCGTGGCCTTACGGTGCTGCAGATTGGCCGTGTGGGAATATGCTTCTTTTTATAAGTAATAATGGCAATGCGCTCACCAGCAAGATCACGAGACCATTTCTAGCAGACGAGACACTAGAGGGGAATGATGATGAAGTTTGGAAAGCCAAAAGAGCTTTGAATTCTCTTTATGATGTGGTTTCACTTAATATGATGTTATTCTGTTTTTATGACTTTCACGGTCAGATATTTTTGCTTCTTATTTCTTTTTATGTGTTATCTTCATGTTAATTATGTTCGCGTGCTTTCGTCGTTAAATTACTAAATGTCATTACCGTTGTCATTAATAGGTCTGTTCTTATAGTTCGTAAATACAACTACACCCTATCTGTCTCTGTGTTTCAATCCAGGGTTCGTACACATTTCCTTACATGAAAATTAAGGACTTTTAAGGACCATCAAAGAAAAAATTAAGGATCTATCAGCAAATAAACAAAAAAAAAAAAAAAAGAATAAAGCAATTATCCATACAACCGACTTCATGCTTGTAATTTCACTTTAAGAAACTAACAGAAGTGTGTATTATGCACTATTATTAAATTCACTTTAATACTTACCATAAAACAATTTTGAAAATTAAACTAACTTCCTACAAGTTATGAAGTAGATAACATTAAATTAGGAACATAATTTCTCTAAAAACATGTATAAGTGTATTTTACACTAATAACAGTCACTATTTTAGAGATTTACATGATTATTTTATTAACTTATTTGATATTTATTTAAACACAGTCAACTACTATTATAATTACAATGTAAGAATATTTTGCAGATTAAAATAACTGATTTGTAAACATACAATTTATTTCCTTGGTTTTTTGAAAGATACTAGAATAATAAACTGTACAATAAAAGATACAAAGCATTTGTGCTTTTTTTAAGTCTGAAATCTTTTCAGCTATTTTAACATCTAATTTATTTATGTCTATTTCCTTTTCTTTAACCATTCTTCTAAATTCATTTGCTTTGATAAACAAATCAATGTTCATGCTGGTCTCAGCTTCATCTGCTAAAGCATCTAATTCTTCATTAATATCTTTAATGTCCTTTTGAAGAAATTTTTTCTTCTGCTTCATATAATCAATTTCTTCCTCAATGATATTTCCTTTCCTCTTTGAATTTTCAGATTTAGTTAAAGATTTTTGTTCTTCTAAATACTGCATATATTTAAACCTTGCAGAAGCTGCTGCTGATCTCATTTCTTTATTAATTTCGATATTAAGAACAATTCCAGAAAATTTTATGTAATCAATTACTGTGCGTTGAAAAATGTATGATGAGTCACTTAAATTTTCAATTTCAATTGCTTTATTTACAGAGAAGCCCCTTTCCACAGAGGCCTGTCCATGTGACAAGATAAGAATCATTTTCACTATTTTCCATACTTTTGAATAGTGAAAATCATGAAAATAAGAAATGAGAAATGTGTCAAGAGAAAGATTTTGAGGATCAAAAGTAGAAAATTCATGTAAATTTGTCTTAACTACTTTGTCTAGGAACTCTCCAAACTGCAGCGGAATTTCATCCCAATCATCTTGTAAAACACGTTTATTCTGCATTAATACCGTTAGAACTATTTTCATTTTGTTCTGGGCTTTTTCTGGACTTTTAACCATCAATCGCGGATCTATACAAGATGCATTTCGAATAAGAGAATAATTTATTGGACATTTAGACATTAAGTGTTGTACTATTGTTAAGACACATTGTTGACCTTGTTTCAATGCAAAACTTTCAGCTTGTGAAATGTCCTTCTTGTGGCATTTATCATTCATTAACTGCTCAGCAATGAATCCGAAATAAACTTTACTTTTATCATTATAACAATTTGGATCAATAAAATTAAATTTATAAAGATTTTCTGCTTTAGTTATTTTTGAATATTCTAGTTTCAAAATTTTAAAGTGCTGAAGGCTATCATTTACAAGTTTTAAGACATCTTCAGCAAAAAAGGGAATAAGTGGTTTATCACTTTGATAATATTCAAGGAAAGGCAATAATATTTTCGACAGAGAGAGAAAATAATTTAATTTTATAAGAAATGTTCTATCTTTAGTTGCCTCCAAAATATTTGAGAAGGATTTCGATGAATTTTTTTTTTAAACTTCCCCATTTCAACTTCTTTAATGTACAGTAGCAAGTCATCCCATATTTCAATGGCTCTTTCAACTGTTGGGACATTTTGCAACCATCGGTAAAAGCAGAACTTCACAGGTAGCTTTTTTAAGCCAGATATACTTAAAAAATGTTCACGTCTTGCAGGAGAATCTTTAAAAATCCTAATGTCAAGCATTGAATGTTATATTCCTTTGTTAAGTCCTGTTGCAATAAATCATAAAATTTCCAGTTTACTGCAGGACCATCCATCGATATTTGTAAGAGTTTTGACAAGTCTAGTTTTTCAACACATTCATAAAATTTGGATAAAATAATTTCACTTTTTGCATGCCCTATAAATGCAGAAGTAAGGTACTGAGTTCTGACCTTATTTTCGTGATGCCAGTACCTCACATAAATATCTAGTTGCTTCTTTTGATTTGTCAGATTAAGAGTCTCATCAAATAGTAATGTAAAAAACTCAGCATTTTTACAATGCTTTAGTAACAAAGTTTTAAAATAAGGGCCAAGACCAAAATAACAGATATAAGCACATTTCTTTTCACCACATGAAAACTATTTTGCAATGGAACTATCCGGGAACATTTTAGTGAATAAAGGCCCAATATCATCGCACGATTTAAAAGAATAGTGGCTTTTGATGCACTTAAAAGCTCACAATATTTCTGCATCTGTAACTTCAGATTTGAAAAGAAAAGAATTTATTTTATTATTTTCTACACTTATTGATGTTGAATTAGCAGTCACATCTTTTCCTGAAGTAGATGGTTCTTCTAACTTGACAAAATTCATGATACTGTTAGAAGAAACTCTGCAGTTGAGAAGGGAAAGATGTTTTGCAGCTAAAAGGGGCATTACATGCAAGGCATTAGTAAAATTAAAGTATCGCATATATATGTATATAATGTATCTATATATATAATAAGAAATGTATACTGAAAATATACATTTTTTACTATATATATATATATATATATATACAGTACAAATTCCAAGATCCGGACATCCAATATCTGGAATGACCTAAAATCCGGACCTCAAAGCCACCACCAACCAATTTTTTAGGGCTTTTTTGGAGGGAAGGGGTATGCTTTACACATGCGCATTAGATTGTTTTCCTCATCATAAAAAAACATGCCGGAAATCCCGATTCTTAATCTCAGTTTGGCGCTAAATAAAATATCTCATTATTGAAGAAATAATTATTTTAGCATAAATTTGTGTGATTAGTAACTTGACTCCATAGCTGCGTATCTGCTTGGCATAATCTCAAACCGAAACATTTGTTAATTTTACACCAACTAATCCTTGATGCCGAAATTGCAAATCATTATTTATTGTATTTTACTTTCATCACCGCATGTTTATCAACGGATGACAACTTGAGTGATGACTCACACAGCGACGCCAAATAACAGAGTATTATCCAATTACAGATTTAAGTTTAATGCGCTAAAATGTTGACAAGGGGAGATTTAACAGAAATTTCTTTCCTTATGCTGAAAATAGATTTTTGTTAATGATACTCATAGGACAAACGATTATATTTAGTGCTATTTGAATTAAGAATAACTGATTTGTTATTCACATAAAGCCAGAACCAGCGCCTCGCATGGCCGCACCAGGCGGCAGAATTTAGGGAAGTTAAACAGAAGTTTTTCACTGCGATGACAATGCCCCAATCATCAATCAATTAACGGAGGGCGAAATCTGTAGTATGGTTCTAAATCCAGAAAATACAGCTACTGATAGTTAAGAAAGTAACAGACAGGTTACCGAACGAGAAAAAATTTTGATTGACAAGTTATTCGGAATTCTCAACACAGCAATTACAGGACTTGTACAATGGAACTTAATAACTCAACAAGAAATTATATGTCTATAGTATTAGTCTAAAGTATCAGCAGAGAAAACAAATCAAACAACTCACAATGAAAGAAATGTTTAATAAAGTAAACATATAAATATTAAGCTCTTTTCTTTTGTAAATTTTGATACCCTTTAAATCATAAATGCTTCATTATTTCATAAATCACGATTTCATATTTTCAATTTTATAATTTCTACGTGCCATCTTAGTAGATTTAAAATGATCTAATATCCGGAGAAATCTCAAATCTGGGATCGCCGAAGTCCCGACCTCGGACTTTGTACTATATAAATATATATATATATATATATATATATATATATATATATACACGGAATGTATATTTTCAGTTAAGCTTCTACACAATAACTTTTTAGTAATTCATGAAAGTTAATTTTGCGTCTAGTTAATTCAGGAAAATTAGTTTCAATTAGTTGTTTTCAGCTTTAAAAATATTAAAAATTTTTTAATTAGTTAGTTGTTTTCAACTAATAATTGTATCGCCATTAGCAAAAATAATGCATTACTATCAACAGCACAGGATTAAACCAAATACTTAATTGTCTATTGAAGCTTCAAAACGTATTTCCGAACTTCACTTTTTCTCGGCTAACGTTACCGAATTTGCCCTTGGCGACCTAAAATCGAAATGGAGCCAACAGATTTCCCGCGAAATCGATAACAAACCCTCTGCAGAAATAAACTCATAATCCTGATATCTCATACATATAGTATGTGAAAAAGAGAATAAACTCTGTAGAAGGTGATAAAAAATTAATTTATGGCTTAATTGAAACAAACACAGAAATTAAGCTAAGCAAAACCATGTTATAACAAATTGAAATGATAAAACGAAACTTAATTTTCATGTGAATTTTCAGCGCTGACTCTCCCATTATAGAAATTTCAATTTGTTTCAAACAAAGACCACATTTAGCTTTATAAGGATTGTCATCCATGAATATCCAGTCTTTGTAGTCAGCTTGATGAAGCTACAGTTTATTGAAAATGCACTTTCCAGGCATCTCGTTCCTAGTGGCTTTTTTTTTTTTTTTTTTTATATCGTTTGCAACGCAAATCCGCCAACAGATTGGTTAAGAGCCATGCAATTTTAATTCCATATTCATGATAAATCGCAATTCACACATAGAATGGCAATCATTAGAAATGATAAGAAATGTCAAATGAGCAAAATTAAGGACCGTTTATTCATTTTGGCCAAAATTAAGAACTTTTAAGGACCAAAAATCATTTTTGAAAAAATTAAGGACTTTTAAGGACCGTACGAACCCTGTTCAATGAAAGGAGTTGTGGCTATCTACTCAGTTAAGGAATGAATTTAAGTTTTTCAGGGAAGTTGGAGGTTATACCATTATTTTAATGAGAGATATTATTTGCAGAATTTGATAATAAATTGTACTTTCACATTTTATTGAAAAGTAATCTTTTTTTGATTTTATACCAAAACACCAGGACGGTTATTCTACGCTACGAGAGTCGACAGTAAGTTGTGGGCTGCCAGATGTCGCTGCTAGTGAAAAGCAGGGTCTGCCCAACATCCTATATTCTCTGAGTACGGAAGTTGTCGAAAGCATGCAAAAAAGTGTTGCCGCATCGTCAATCAGGATTGTGCAGTTGACGTACTAAGTAGGCAATGGCTTTGTATGTGTTTTTGCCGCTGATTTTTTCATATTTAAACGAAGAATACGGTTGTAGATCTTTGAATCGGTGGCGAATTTATAGAAAATATGTTGATGCTTTTGCTCTGCCAGAAGATGTTTTTATTGCGCATTTCAGATTGCCAAAATTTATAGTTATTTTAACTTGCGATGAACTGAAAGAGTATTTGGAGACACATTCAGAAAACAAGAACACAATTTCTACTAAAAGAAAGGTTATTTATACTATTCCTGAAATTATAGATATAAACTGTAATTATATGCTCTAAAAATGTAGAAGATAATAAGTTTATCAAACACATAAACCTTCTTCATTTAATACAAATATACACATCTATTAAACTTCTACTCAATTTACGTACAGCAAGAATTACGTTTATTTTAAAATCTAACAGTTGAATAACTTACGAACAATACCGTGAACACAAAGAGGGATGTGGTTCATTATTACATGAAATTCACACTACAGTAAAATAAAAATAATTTTTTTTTTTTTTATAAAACTATAAAATAGCTTTATAATACTTTTTCAGTAGCAGTAATACTACTAGTGTGATACTTTTAAAAATAAGTTTTAGCTCAGAAGGGCTATTAATTTTGTTTTGCCATTTCACATAAATGGCGTTTCACTTTTCAAATCGTTGCCACCAAATATTATTGCACTGTATTATATTTCAAGAAATGAAATAATGAAGAATCTGCATAAATGTATGAATGTTTCTCGCACTGTGATAAAACAACAGTAGCTAGAGCCATGAAATTTTGAATAACGTAATCCTCCATCCTAATATAGGTATGTGGAGGCCCAAATTTGGAACTGGGAATTTGTTTTATTATCTATTTCATATTCTGTAAAGCATTTATGAGTGTTTGATTACTAAATGATTTCAAAGCGAGCAATGGCGATTTTTATCTCTAGCGTGCGAGACTATGTATCGAAAATTCTAAAGATATGCTCTTTTTAAATTATATGATATTGCTGTTGAATTGAATTTTATGGTTTAAGTGAGATGAACATGAATTTAATTGTAATTACTGTATTTAATAAATAACAGTAACATGCAAAATGTTAAAAAAAACGGCTTTTTGGGAGTAATATAAAATCTGAAGGCTTTCAGATTTTTTTTTTTTTTTTTTTTTTTTTTTGTGTGTGTGTGTGTAATTTTATTACGTTTTAAAATTGGTTAAGGAAGGACTTTCTGACGGAAACTGGTTCGTATACACGTTACATAAGGGGACAGCCACGAAAACGCTTATGCGGCCAGCTCGTTCGCGGGATTCGAACCTCGGAAACTACCAGCATTCAGCGACTCTACTGCTCGGCCGCTGGTGGGCTTATTAACAGAATTATACTACATTATTATTGTATTATGCTATAAAGTAACAATACTATAAGACTGAGGGTTTGTTCATGGAAATAGTACTTTTGTAATCTATTAGTATTAAAAAATCATTGTTTGTTCGGAAACTTAAAAAAAAAAAAAAAAAAAAAAATACTGTTCTTAGCAGAGTTTTCATTTTTATATTGTAAAAGAGATATTGATTATTATTAGTTTTCTATTTAACGTGTCAAAACGCTGGTTTGACAAGACTTCAACTGAAGGAGACCTACACTGATTATTTTTACTTTAGTACAGTCAAAAGTCTTTAATCCGGACCTCAAAGCTACAAACTTTCTGCGCATGTGTCAACGCATATTGCATTTACGCATGCAAGTTTAATGTATAACGGACGGTATAAGCAAAACTAAAATTATCTATTTCAGTTAATGTTGCCTTAATCTTCTAATTGGATCCGGCTTATTACTTTTTGCAGACTGTTTAGAGCAATTTTATAAAAGTAAGCTTGAACTTTCGATTATGTCAAAAAAAATTTCCGATTCTGAAGCTGCCAAAGGATATACAAAGCAAAAGCATGTTTTGATGTCCATCAAACAAAAAGTGGAATTGCTGCAAAAAATGGATAAAGGCATATCATTTGTTTCTCTAACCATTCGAAATCTGTTTATCAATTTCACGCTGCTCTGCCGGGGGAGGGGGAAGTCGCGATGCACAATGAACTGGAAGTTGATCTGTCAGCACTATCTTTATGTTCAGGGCAGATGTTTTTATTTTATTCGGCTTATAATTCCTCACTAAATGTACTATTTCATCTCGATGTACTCCATCTTTGATATGACTTAAATCAAATTCCTCGTCATTATAAATATCACGAATCCACATCAAATAGTTTTCTGGTTGCAATTTTCTAATTTCGACTATGCGTAATGTATGCTTTACGCATGCGCGTGTTGAAAGAAATGTTTAATAAAGTAAACAAATAAATATTAAGCTTTTTTTTTTTTTGTAAATTTTGATACCCTTTAAATCATAATTGCTCTTTATTTCATAAATTACGGTTTCATATTTTTAATTTTATAATTTCTGCATGCCGTCTTACCAGATTTAAATTGATGATCGATAATCCGGAATAGCCGGAGTCCTGACAAGTCCGGATTAAAGACTTTTGACTGTACTTGCTTTGTGAAAATAATATTACTATCTTTTAATTTTTTTTCACAGAATAAAATCTTTTGAGAAGGAAGAATATTTAAAATAAGCAGTTCTTATATATATAAGAAATTAAAATAACAGCAATGTAATATTAAAAAAAAGTATCTAGTAGTTTAGTCTTTAATCCGGACCTCAAAGCTAGAAACTTTCTGTGCGTGCGTAGCGTTTACGCATGTGTTGCGTTCCTTAATCTTCTAATTGCATCCGGCTGATTATTTTTTGCAGACTGTTAGAGCAATTTTATAAAAAGTAAGCTTGAACTTTCAATTATGTTAAAAAGAGTTTCTGATTCTGGAGCTGCCAAAGGATCTACAAAGCGAAAGCATGTTTCGATGTCCATCAAACAAAAAGTGGAATTGCTGCAAAAAATGCATAAGGGCATGAAGAAAGTGACGGAGAGGTTAGTGAAAATGAAAAAATTTCGATTGACAAGTTAGTCGGTATTCTCGGCACAGCAATTACAGGACTTGAAAAGTGGAACTTTGTAACTGAACAAGTAATTATGTCTGTTTATAGAATTAAAGAGAAAGTATTAGCACAAAAAACGAAACAACTTACATTCTTACATTGAAAGAAAAGTTTAATAAAGTAAACAAATAAATATTAAGCTTTTTTTTTTTTTTTTTTTTTTTTTTTTGTAAATTTTGATACCCTTTAGATCATAATTGCTCTTTATTTCATAAATTACAGTTTCATATTTTTAATTTTATAATTTCTGCATGCCATCTTACCAGATTTAAATTGATGATCTATAATCCGGAAAACCCCTAATCCGGATTCACCGAAGTCCCGACGAGTACGGAATAAAGACTTTGTACTGTAGTAATTGTGTGATAAAAATTGTAATATGAATTAATCACACATACAGGATAGATTAGTATAATTTTGGTTATATATTTTATATTGAAAAAATATTTTCTTTCATGTTAATTATAGAATAAATTATTTAAAATAAAACATTTTGATGCGTGTGTGATAGATGAATGCAGCAGCAGTCGGCCATACTGTAATAGCGAATGAATTTTATTTCTTTTCCTGAAAGAAATATTTTCTTTCTAATTTCTTACTTAAAGAAATATTTTTCTAATATTATCTGTAAACTAAATTGCGTGAAAACAGTTTTAATGTACGCATGAAAAAAAAAAAAAAAAACTTAGTTGTTATTAGATTGTAATGCAATTAATCATATTATAAATTTAAATGATTAAAATTGGTTTTTCTAAAAAGATTTTAAGTAAACTTAATTCATTTACTCTTATCTATTTACCGTTGCTTTCATGGTATACGACATCACTCTTTATTCCTAAATTCCTGCGTTAACTTTTCCCTTAATAAACGGGATTTTCCTTCACATAACACAGCAGCATATTCTGCTGCGTGTTGGTCATAATACTGTTTTGTGCCATTTTTTTCGAACTACAAATTACTACTTTAGTGTAATAATGGGAGTGTAATAATATTTTACTACTTTAGTGTAATAATATTTTAACTACTACTTTAGTGAAATAATGGGAGAATATTCCTAGAACCTCAGCCAGCGCATGCTATAAATTTCGTCGCTTATCTGTACTGCGATTGGTCTAAAGCTTCTTGAAGCCTTGTCCCCTTTCAGTAAAGTCAAATGGACCCACCCGCTCACCAACTGAGGACCACAGAATGGCTTTCTCCGATAAGTTGTGATGGTTGTCGATACAGGTTTTTTTTTTTTTTTTTTTTTTTTTTTTTGAGTCAATATTGTTTGCTCGAGTTGTAGACAGATCCAGTGATTCTAGAATAGGTGTCAAGGGATGATATTATTTCATTTTAGTGTAAAGCTAGAGTTTGACCTTTGATAATTTACTTTGCGAAGATGATGATTTATGTAATTTAATTTCAATCACCAGTCTCCAGATTTTAGATATTATGTGGCTTTACTGTAATATAGTAGTTGTCCGGCAGTACTTGTTCAGAGATATTCAACAGTAAGTTTCAAATTATACATATTCAAAACTACTTTTTAATTTCCCCCCATATAACACAACAAATGCATACAGTGTTGGAAGGGACTAAATAATACACTTGTCATATTGAAATGGATAATTTATTTCTCAGAATGTAAATACAATAATAGCATGTTTGAATGGAAGACGGTTTTTTGGGAGGAGGGGTATTCACTGGGAAAATGCTATAAACAAATTGCTCAAATTTGCTTTAATGACTCGTATAAAACTAATGGAAAATAGCATATTGTATATGCAGGAATTCTGCATGAATTCACAAGATAGGTAAGTATTGCTTATCTAGCTCCAATTTATAGTAAAAATAAATAATAATAACAACAATAACAATTTCATATGCTATATAGAAACTGAAAAATATTTTATATGCCCACTACAAGTACACTCGTGTGAATTTATTTACTGCTAAAAGTAACCTGTTTTATTTATATCTGAATAATAAAACTCAGAAAATGACTTAAAAGCATAAAAAGAGAGTATCTTGGCATGTTTGAACAGACATACCATATCAGCTTTCACAGCAATAGCTAACTTGATAAAATATTTATCGGTCCTGCCTACTGCAAATGTTGTCTTTACAAGAAGCATTATGTCTTTATCTTCCACACAGTCTGGCAAAGAGATAGTTCTCTGAAAGTTGCTATTCAATGCAGCATAAGATCTCTAACTAATTTGTGAATACAATTAGAGTTACTTAATAAACTGAGATTTAAAAGTAATAAAAAGCCACTTCATAATAATTTATATCTTTAATTTACTTTTTGATAATATAACCTTACTGATATAATTAATTTATAATACCTTTTACTGAAAATTTTTATTATTTGCGCTTATCATAATAAATGACAGATATTTCAAATATTACATAATTCAGCATAGAATAATAATTTGGTTTCAGTTTTTCAACTTTTTAAGTCTGTGTCTAAGATATTTGTTAAATGATAAAACGGAAGCTGCTTTTTTCAAACTTTATCCAAGATTAGTATTAACTCTGGCCACCATTATGTTAAAACTAGGAAGCATGAAGAATAGCCTGGAAGACAACAAAGACCATTTTCTCTTCCAACCTGGTATTTCAGGCTTCAATAGCAAGGGGAACTGTCAAGATCTGCTTGTAAACATTACCACAAAAATTCCTACAGCTTTTAAGCAGGTGCAAGAACTGGATGAATCTCTAGAACCTGCAAATTGCTAGATTTGGGTTTTCATATTCATCAATATCATAATCATTTAGAAAATAAATCTCATAAATGATAGCCTCTGTAAGAGATTTCAATTATATTTTAGATCCTCCCCCACCATCACATGTAAGTAAGTAAGTAGAAAGTACATATTCCCCTATCTGAATTGCGTCAAGCATTACATGGACTGGGCTCATCTCAGAAACCTCTGTATTTGGTGGGAGGTGGGTCATCCAGTCAAAAGTCCTCTTTGGGAGGTAAGAAGTATGCTAATCATGCTAATGTCCCAGGGCCTAAAATCCAAAATGGCAGACTTTAATGAAATTCTCTCTAATCCACTGCTGCACTTGGAACTGGGGTCATCACACTCAGCACTCAAGAGACCATAGTGGTGGAGAACACGGAAGTTTGAATAGTTGTCAACATGCTCCTACTAGTACTATGTGAGAAGTCTGATGTCCACCACTGGGCCTTACACAGGGCTTATTTCACCTTGGCTTGAAGGCCAGCCAGAAAACCAAAGTCAGGATTACCTGCTTCCACCCACTTGTTCCAGGCTCATTGTTTTATCGCCCAGTGCCGAGACTGCCAAGGTATAAATCCGAGCCAGTACAATAAATAATTGCAGGGAAGACCAGCATATGTAAGACAAATTTCAAAATTTGCATATTTTAAAGGATCTGTAAAAAATGGCTGACTGCTAATATCAGACATATCAAACCCCAATACATTTGCAAAAGTTAAAAAAATAAATTACTCTTTTAACCTGTCTACTGAAAATTAAAAGTTATTTCAGTAATGCTCACTTCGCTTGAATAGTTTTCTCTCTTAGAATTAAAGTTGTCATATCTCTACAATCAAACAAAGGTTCAGTACTAATTTACAATTCCATTAATTACATTGGCATGGATTTCAAAAAAGCTAAAGATAGTATTTCCATGCTTGAAAATTACACCATTTTCATCTGACTATTCAGCAATGCAACCTAACCAGATCATTCAGTCACTATTATTCGGCAATTAAGAGAAAACAGATACTTTTAGGAGATGCTAATATTATAAAAATGTAGATGCTCTAACATTTCAAATATTCACCTCTCATTCCCTTACAGGGTAAATTGATGTAAATCCCCCCCCCCCCCAAAAAAAGAAAAGGAAACTGCCTGGAAAATTACTCCCCAGAATTAATTTTTTGCCACTTGTAAACAATGTAAAATAGGCTTAGACACATATGGGAGCTGAAGGATTTGCTTAAAAGAATTTTTGAAGGCTTAATAAGAATAGTTACAAATTAAGATTAAAAGGTATAAATATATAATGATTATCTACAATAAAAATGGTGAAAATTAACTAAGAATATTTCCAGAATATTATAAAAATCTCATATAATTATAATTCAAGGATAATTATTAATTTTGTGTATGTCAAATCTCATACCTTATCATATACAATAAGCCTTTTATATAAAAACAATCCAGATTTAATTATTCACCTACCCAATTTTATATTATTAATGTAGAAAAGCGACTTCAAAACCTATCTCTTTAGTAACAGGTTATTTTTTAATATATATATGTAAATTAAATTCACATTTCATTTAAAGGAAAAAGGTAAACATAATACTTGTTTTATGGTTTCCTCTTTATACAAAATTGAAAACATTATTAGTTCTGCAAAAATAATAATAATAAATATTTTTAAGGGCTGCCCAGACAGTATAGTGGTTAGGGGAGCCAACTGCGATACCAAAGGGCTTGGGTTAGAATCCAGGAGAAGGCATGGTTGTATTTGTCCGTCCCATAATAGGAGGCAAAGCTGGCCGACCTATTAAATGTCTCCATAATAAAGTGACCACTCCTTCTGGCCTTAGCAGTGGCCACCATCTGTGGATGGTTTGGGGAGGGGATATTCTTAAGGGAAATGATGCCTTTGTGGGGCATTTTTGGGGGTAATTTGGCTTAAACTCATGTAAAACCATAGTAAAAACCATGAAAATGCCCATACCCATCTAATACTACTTTATTAGATTCTGAACCTGGGTTGATTTACTAGTATTCAGCAGATTTACAGTTTGGCTCCTGATGAACCCAATATTTTTAAAATCAGATATTCTCTTCCCCCCCCTTTTTTAAACAAGACTATCACTATCTACAATAAAATTATATCATTGAAATTAAAATCATGCTTTTAGAGACGCATAATTTATTTCAAGTACAGCACCAATATTTAGTTGTTGGTATTTTTAATTAGCCTAAACAAACTGAAGGAGGGAATTTATATTAAATTTTCAAAGCAGCTAAAATATAAATTAAGAAATTTTGCAACTCTTTTTTTTTTTTTTTTTTTGTGTGTGTGTGTGTGTGTGTGTATGTCATAATTTTTTTAATTATTATTAAGATGAAATACGCATATTTTTGATAGTGCAGATAATGTATTTAGTACAATAATGATTAACCTGCACGTTTTATGATTGTGGATTTCATGAAATTCTGCCCGTTGTGATAAATTCCAGATTTTAATATGTATTTAATATTAGAAATAAATTTTTATTTCTTCAATTAGAATTCTGAAAGAAACCACTAGCCTTTCAAATAATACATAATCACAGCAAAAATTGATTACATTAGATTTCGGTTTGAATAACAAACATTTAAACAGAATAAATTCATAGCAATAAATGCTTACTCCATTCATTTCTTCTCATTCAAACAATGATTATAATATATAATTCAAAAACAAGAAAAGATGAAAAATATATTTCAGCCAGGATGAGGAAGATATAAGAATGTAATAAGGCCAAATGAAAAATAATAAACTTATTACTTGTTCTTTTAATTCTTTTCTTTTTCTTTTACGAGATTTAGGAAGGCGATCTTCTGGCTTTACTGGAGGATTTCTTGTTGTATATAATGATTCTGACACTTCTTCTTCAGGATCTTCCCCTTCAAACAAACCTTGCGACATTTCTTTTAAAATGGATTCCTACCATCAGATTTTAAAGGAAAAACAAACATGTTCTGTTATAGCAAGTTTTATGATATTTCAATGGAATATTATTGACATCTTTCATTACTTTTTTAAATGCATAACACAGATATAATATACAGTAGAATATATATATACACACATAGAAGTATGATAAGAAAATGGTTAAAATCATATTAATAATTCTAAAGCATTAACTTTTACAATAAATTAATTTTATTAAATGTATTTATATTAAGATCTTTAACTACATTTTCCAAATAATAAGGAATAAGGAAATATATAAGATTTTGTTTGAAAAAGCTAACAGTTCATGCATTTTGCTCTAAATGAACAAACAGAGAAATGTATACAAAACAATGTGCATATTTTAATACTTTCAGAAAAGTTAGCATATAACCTATGATGACATGAATACTTACAGGCGTAGGTGCTTCAGCCTTTGTGGGAAACATATCTGTTAAAACCCTTTTTAAATGCAATTCTTCTTTCTGTTTTTTCTCTTCAATCTTTACAGCTTCTTGCAAAAGATCCTAATGGATGAGACAACTATTTGTTCACAAAAGTTGGAACAAGTAGCTTTCTTAAGAGTATTAAAAATTATTGTTATAATTAAACATATTAGATATAAACTAAGAATATAATTTTGTGCTCTCATATTCACATTGCTTTTTTTTATAGTTTATGTGTTAGCATTTACGTTTAATTTACCCTTGACTTCATCAAGCAATATTCTGACTGACAAGGAGATCTCAACCTAACCAAATACTTAAAATTAAGCACGGTTAATCAATTAAAGCTCAAAATAATAAATTGAAAAAAAAAAAAAAAAAGTATAAAACTTACTTGGTGATCAACAAAAGAAGGATTATATGAAGCTCCTGCATGTGGCACTTCAACTGGAGGTAAAAGAGATGGTTTCTGATACCGATGACACGGAACCTACGCACAAATATTCATTACTTAAGCATTCATAATGATCAGAATAGCTGCTGCGGTCACAGGGTAGGAGTTGATTTATGGCTCAGAGCTATGGTGTTTTAGCACAGGCGTGGCTATATCTATAGGTCGAACCAGAAATACGATGCGAGACACTGTGTTGGCTTCGAATGACAGAACTTGAGTTTGTTTCGTGGGAGTGAAATACTCACCTTGTCACAAATGAGCTCTTCTGTGAGGAATTCAAGTAATTCAACTCTTTTGAATTTGCAAGCATTGGCTGGCTCCATGGGCTGCCTGTACACCATGTACTTCCTCCACCCATCCAATTGGCAAAAACTAACAAACTACATCACTTGCACCACCCACGGTGCCTCGCTCCACAAATCTTTAATGAGCCCAACTAGACACGCTCAATGAATGAAGCTAAACACAGTCCACCACAGCAACAATCAACCACATCAGACATAAGGCTCAAAATATACGAAGGCAATCCCAAAAAAAAAGGGTCTCCTAGATTTTTAGATATACAAAGAACCATTTATTTTCTATAATTGCTACATCACTTTAAAGATTGCAGAATGCTTTATTTTTCAACATAATCGCCATTTCGGTAGATGCATTTTTGTAGACGCTGTGGCAGTTTTACAATGCCCGTGTCATACCAGCTTGCCGCCATACCCTTCAGGAAGCGTTGAGGAGCTTCAGGAGCATCCAAATGATCCTCCGATCTTTACGCATTTTACGAACTCAACAATCGCGAAAATCAATGAATATGAACTCAACAATCGTGAAAGTTGAGTTGTCTCGTAGGCAATTGACAGCCTACCGCTATTTTCTTCGTCATGAATTTCATTACGACCGGCTGTAAACTCTCTACACCACTTGCGAACGTTTTTGACATCCATGCATGACTGTCCATACACTTCTGTCAATAGGCGGTGAATTTCAACCGATTTAACGCCTTTTGCGTTCAAAAATTGAATAACTGCACGCACTTCGCACTTGGCGGTAACGTTTATCGGGAGCTCCATTTCGAATGGCTGCCAAGCCAAGACTGAGGATCCGAGAGAAGCGCCTGCGTGCTTATGTGGTAGCGGAGAAGGCACCACTCACAACAGTGTTGAAAACAACCGTATTAAAACTTTCTCTATGTCCCCCAAAAATAGGAGACCTTTTTTCTGGGATTGCCCTCGTAGCAACAAGTTGTACTTCCTCATTAGCATACAGATACTATGGGAGGGTCTATGGTGGCCTATAGAGCCAACCAATGTTTGCAAATTTGAGAGAGTTGAGTTACTTGAATTATCACCGAAGAGCTCTTTTGTGATGAGGTAGAGTATTTCACACTCATGAAACAACTCAAATTCTGTTCCCAAAACTATGTGGTCTCTCGCATTACACTTCCGATTCAACTCACAGATGCTGTTTGCAAGCAAAGCCTCTATGAAAACACTAAAGTGTGAACAGTTGTGGACAATAAATCCCTGTGGCCGCTGCTTATCAAATAAAAAACTTATAATTTTTTGTATGTTAGTATTATTTATAGTCTTTTAAACTGATCCTTATAATTACAAATTCTATATTTACCTTTGGAGTTCTTTTCTTAGTAATTTCATCACGATACTGTACTAAGTCTTCAACTTCTGGATCTACATCTTCTTTGTCTACAGAATGAGGAGGAAAAAAGCAATTATGAAGCTCTCGTTTCGTGTTAAATTGATATCTGTTGAAAATGAAACTTCTTAACCTGCACTTTATCCTGTATCCTCATATACACTCATGTCCATAAATTAAGGATAATGCTAAATCAGGCAAAGGAAGAGTTAGAAGAAAAACAAATTTGACTTATTTGTAAAGCTTATTTATTAAACAAAAGGTAAAGAGCAAAAAAAGATGCTATATGTTTGATATTATTAAAAAAATTAAGAGATTTTTTCTCCCTGGAGAAAATTACAAAAAAAACCCTATTTACAAAAAACCAATATTACATGGTTGGTATGATCGTTAATACATTGTATGTCTCCCAGACGATGCAATACAGTCCATACAATGCCTAGGCATGCTGAGTATCAAATTATCGATCTGACTTTGGGGGATATTACACCACTCAAAAACAATGCTCTCCGAAGTTCCGGTAGACATGTAGGAGGAGATTGATGAGCTGCAACTCGTCAGCCAAGCATGTCCCACACGTGCTCTACTGGATTCAAGTCCAGTGAGAATGCTGGCCAGTCCATACAGGTGATATCCTCCAATTGAAGGCATTCGCTTACAATGTTTGCACGGTGAGGACGGGCGTTGTCATCCATAAACACAAATTGTGCGCCCATGGCGCCCCGAAACAAACGTACATGTTGTTTCAGAATGACGTCCCGATAGATTTGGCTTGTCATGGTTCCAATTTGAACATGCAGGTCAGTTCTGGAACCCAGAATAATTCCACCCCAAACGAGCACACCTGTACCACTGTAACGTAGTCGTTCAATGATGTTTTCTTGGTGGTAACGGGTACCTGGAGCTCTCCATATGAAAGTCCGGTGAGAATCAGACTGCAACCTGGACTCGTCGGAAAACATCACACAAGCCCACTGTTGTGGTGTCCACAATGCATGCTCTCTACTCCAGGCTAACCGCAGGCAACAGTGAGTTGCAGTAAGTGGAACGCATCTGACAGGTCTACGAGCATATAGACCAATCTGGCCTAAGTGTCTGTACACGGTCTGCCTTGAAATTGTCGTACCAGTGGGTGAAAAGAGCTCACAAGACGGGTCTGAGACTGTGCTCCGCCTGTTTCTTTTGGCAGTAACTGCCAAATACCGGTCCTCATTCGGCGTTGTAACTCTGGAGCGAGCTGTGCTGTAACGTCTACTCACATTACCATCATCTTGGAATCGTTGCCAAAGCCTGGAAATGACACTCTGGGCAATTCCAAGTTCGTCTGATACTTCCTGTTGTCTACGACCACATTCCAGATGGCAGATAATTCTACCACGTAAAAAATCATCCAAATGCGTCCTTTGTGTCATAACTATTCGTTTATTGCACTAAAATGCTTATAAAGCACCTGTGCACAATTTTACTTCTTTGCCTGTATTCCTTATATATCTCTTACACTCTCGTCATTGTGACGTACCATCGGTGTCATCTGGTTACTTCCTGAAATGTGCATATGATTCTTGAAGATGTGTGTAGTGATTTTACAGGTGATATATTTATTTTAGAGTTCGATTTCCACGTGACTTCGAATTATCCTTAATTTATGGACATGAGTGTACTTCTGAGAATTTAATGTGAAGTTTCAAGCAATATAATCAACAGTACTTTGATTGTTTACACATATATAAAAAGATACAGTTATTAAAATAAGAATAGTCTTTATAATTTTTGCTATAATATGAAACCTTCCTAGTAATCAGTTCATCCCTAATAAATAAATAAATAAATAAAATATTTTTACACTTTGAAATAGGCCTGCTGTTTTCAATTTATATGCAAAATCATGTCTTTGCAAAATTGAATCAGCAGATATGACTATGCCCCAAAGTCTGGCAAATGAAGAAGCAGCATTTATCAATTTATCACACATGTAACTTGCCATGTGTTGCCACTGTGCAAAATATATATACTTTTAAAGGACATTCTCAAATTGTTGCCATTCAGTGATGCATAAGATTTTTAATTTTATCTTTCAAATTTTACTTATAATAATCTACTGATAATTTCAAACTAATAACTGCTCTTCTTAAATCTTCAACATTTTTTTTCCTCTTTTAAATAAGTTAAAATACATTTAATTTACAATACATTCAACTAGCATTTTTTCCCGAATATCTGCACCTTTGTTGTATTTAATAAAAGAGTTTCTATTGCCATATGTTATGAAACTGACACAAAATTCTTTTAAATATGTAAAATATTTCACAAAATAAAAATTTTGTTAATATTTCCTAACCTCTTTGCTCTCAGCACGTCATACATATATTAAGCTTCATTTTTTCTTTGTGGGCTCACCATATCAAATGTGATGTGGTAGCAAAGAGTAACTAGTGGCCCATTGTATAATATACGATATGCTGAAATGGAACATTTCATTTCAAAATCTGAATGCACATAAATTACGTCAGAATGCTGTAAAAACTTATTGAATAAAATCTCTTGAATGTTCTATAAATGTAAAATGCATGATGCTTACAATGCACGTTCAGAATTTAAAAACTGTGAAGTGCAAGCATTTTAAAATTTCATACTAAATATGGCAGCACAATACAACAGGCACTAAGTTTTTTACTTCATTATTATACACAAATAATATATATATATATACGATTACTATTATTGATATTATATATTAACTTATTTTTAATTTTTAAGTATTACAGTTTCTGTTTATATTAAAAAACATAATATCAATAAAAAGAGGACTTTATAGGAAATATTTTTGCATGTTAAGCTTAACTGCAAAATACACTCAACTACACACTAACGTTCGACACTCCAAAATCATAGGCATGCAATTTTCTTAATGTCAGGCATAAAGAGACTAAAATGGCAACAACCAAAAGACCACAGAAATTTGAAATTCACAAGATTAATGTTAATCACATTCAAATGATCAAACAAAGTATTCAGATTATCTTAATTTATTCAATTAGAAATACATGCTTTGGCATACCATAAACGAGATCAATAATCATTTTGGAGATAAGGTTTGCCTCACTGGAAGCCGTTAAGTAGGTAAAGTATTAATATTACTAGATCTTTGACCAATGATTCCCTACATGTGCTCAATGGAAGACAGACCTGTCTACCATATATTATGATGTCCTCCACATTTTTTTAATGATGTTCTCTCTTGAAGACTTGTTAATGGCACTGACCATTGGTATCCAGACTAATCTCCGACCAACACTGCTTCTGAGACAGATGAAAGACTCATTGGCTGAAGAGGATAATCCTCTATTAAAAGTCAGATATGTAGCATGATAGCATTTAAATGTGGTCACAATGAAGCATATTAGGTATGTGGAAAAGTTTCCAGTACAATCTTTAAGCAACTCTATAAAACTATTTAAGGAGAGGGAATAAGGAACTTGCCAGAGATATATAGTCTGACACTTAGTTGCTTCATAAAATGAGTTCATAGTTTATTTGGCTTGGCTCCCACAAGATAAACATTCGACATTGCACACTATTCCTTTTTAATCCAGAAAAATCTGCTGCAGAAGCCAAAAGAACAATCAACAGAGCATATGGTGACAAAAGCATTGGCACAAGTATGGTGAGCGAATTGTTTGCAAATTCCAAGAAGGGAGATTTTGATGTGCAAGACAAGCTGAGAAGTGGAAGATCACAAGAATTAAAAAACAAAGATCCAGAAGCACTACTCAGAGAAGATATGTGCCAAACAGCAAAAGAACTGGGCACGAAGCTTAGAGATGATCATCTGGCAATCATTTCACATCTGAATGCATTCGGCAAGATACAGAAAGCAGGCAAATGAACCCTATATGAGCTTACAGTGCTACTCAATATTGCATTGTTGTAAGTCATTTCTTGCTCTCCATAAAAGAAAGATTTTTCTGTGGAAAATCAGAACAGGAGATGAAAAGTGAGTTTAATATGATAACCCTAAACATCAATAACTGAAGTTAAATCCTGGTCAACCATCATTTCCATCACTAAAACAAATATCCATGGCAAAACGTTTTTCTTTATGTATCTGGTAGGATATGAAGAGTGTGCCCTGTTACGTGGTTACAGCCGAAAACGTTGTGCTACAAAACATCGTGGGAGAAACATCAAGTTGTAAAACATCATGGTACAAAGTATCGTCGTCGAAAATAAAGCGGCTCAAAAACTTCACAGTTCAAAAACATCGCCGTCAAAAATATCGTGGTAAAAAATAAAGTATCTACAAATCGGTAAAAAATAAAGTATCGCATGACGATAACATCACAGACATGCTTTTTTCAGGCTTGAATAACTGTAAATGGATATTCCCATAATGATTTGTGAGCGCATGATGGAAAGAAGGATAATTTTTACTTTCATATTTTTTATTAACTAATAAATTTTGCTGAGAAAATAAGAAGGAAACTTTAGCATAGAAAATTAATGCAACTTATAGCACTTAATAGAATTTTAAACCGACATAGTTAACAGACAAAGGCCATTAATAAAACATTTTTATAAAGTTTTTACTGGTAATTTTCATGAAAAGTATAATCTACAAGTTGCATTTAATTTTCTATGCTTAAGTTTCCTTCTTACTTTTTCAGAAAAAATTTATTAGTAAATAAAAAAATAGGAAAGTAAAAATTATCCTTCTTTACATCTTGCGCTCACAAATCATTATGGGAATATCCATTTATAATTATAAAAACCTGAAAAAAGCATGTGTGCGATGAATTGTAGATACTTTATTTTTTACCACGATATTTTCGACGGTGGTGTTTTTAAACTGTGGAGTTTTTGAACTGCTTTTATTTTCGATGATGATGTTTTGTACCATGATGTTTTAGAACTGCAATGTTTTCTCTTTGCGATGTTTTGTAGCACAACATTTTCGCCTTGTGTTGTTTTCTCCGCGACGTTATCAGCGAACACCTAAATTTTGCTAAAATTTGATGAAACTATCAATGCCGAATGTGACAGAAATATTACTCCATTTGAGTAAAACAATCAAGGAGAAGCATTTTTTTACAGACTAAGGAACACAATAAATCATATCGTTACATGATAATACTTGCCCATATACCTCTTTTTCTACAAAAGGAACAATTTCAATTTAGGCTGGGAAGTTTTTCCACATGTGGCACATTCACTTGATCTTGTTCCTTCAGATTATCATTTGTTTACGTCTCTACAGCACAAACTTTCTGGCCAGCCCTTTCCAAGCATTAATAATATCAAAAACTGCATTAAAAACTTTTTTGCATTTAAGCCACAGTCCTTTAAGCAGAGAATAATGAAAACTATTTGATTTATGGACTGAAGTGATACAAATTCAGGTAAAATACTTATGATTAAGACTGTACATTGTTGTTTAAAAAGGTAATGTTTATTCACAACAAAAAACATTGAGGACAATGTCATAGGCAACTGCACATATCTGCTAGACCGTGCATGTGCCTTCTGATGTTTCTGCACACATTCTACTAATTTGATGATCCATCTAGGTAGAAGTTCACATCTGGCTAGTACTTGCAGCTATCCAAGTTCATCAATATTCTCAGAACCATTTGAATACACAATACTGAACAGCACTGACATTTAGGCCAAAATGAGCATTTATCTGCCGAAGTGATGAACCAACCAACATCTTTGATTTCAATTATTCTGTCCCTCTCTATTTGATAGAAATGATAGGTATAGAAAATAGAAAACTATTCTCACCTTTACTCCATATGTCCTGAAGTTCTCCAATAAATAAATCTCCTTTTAAGACACTTTTTTCAGACTCCCGTTTTGGTTTTTCAACTGAAGCTTTTCGTAATATTTGCTTAGCTTTCCTTTCAATAGTTCGGTCCAAAGCTTTTTTGATTCTTTTACTATACCGATTAACAGTCCTTGAATAAGGATAAATAATATAATATCTATAGTAGCAACTTTAATATTTGTATCATTCAAAACAGTAAAATGTTAATTTGAAATACAATTGAAAAAACAAACTGTTACAGCTACTAATAATCAGAAAAAATGGTTATAAATACAAATCTTATAATATCAACCATTACACTGTAATTAAACTAAAAATCTCCTATGAGTTTTCCTTGCAGCATCAAACTGTTTTGTTACATTTGAAATATTAGTTAGAAATAGGCCAACAATGCGTATAAGAATAAATATGCACATAAAAGAATCAAGGAAGTTTCTTGAATAAACTGACATTGAATCATGGTTTTACCTTAATAGTTAGTAACTGAGAAACCGAGGTTATTTTATTCTTGACAAATTGTAACTTCTGAGAATTTTCACATTATTGAAAGTATTTTATATTTGTTCTCTGAATTTTCAAATGAAAATATTTACTTGTTTATAAATAGATGTTTATTTTGAGTTGAATATTTTTATTTAAATTTGCGAATATTCTGATAAAATATTTCTCTTTTCCCATTTATCTATCTTTATAAATTCATAATTTTACTTATATGTAAAATATGATATTTTTGTACTTGAAATTAATATTCTCCCCACCCTTTTGTGAGGCTTACTTTGTAAACACTATTTCTGAAGCCACTTAATAATATAATACACAAAAATCATAACTAGATGAAAATTTTTGAAAAACATATACAGTACAAAGTCTGTAATCTGAAATCGTCGGGATTTCAGCGATTGCGGATTAGAGGTTTTTCCGGATTATAGATCATCAATTTAAATCTAGTAAGATGGCATGCAGAAATAATACAATTAAAAATATGAAACCGTAATTTATGAAATAAAGAGGAATTATGATCTAAAGGGTATCAAAATTTACAAAAAAAAAAAGCTTAATATTTATTTGTTTACTTTAGTAAATATTTCTATCAACGTAAGTTGTTTAAGTTGCTTCTTTTTTTGTGCTAATATTTTCTCTTTAATTCTATAAACAGACATAATTTCTTGTTCAGTTACAAAGTTCCACCGTTCAAGTCCTGTAATTGCTGTGTCGAGAATACCAACTAACTTGTCAATTGAAATTTTTTGTTTTCAATAACGTCTCTGTTACTTTCTTCACTATCGGAAGTGCGCATGGGTAAATGCTTTACTGGCTTTATATGCATGCGTAGCGGACGCATCAAATGTGCATGCGTAAGTTTGTGGCTTTGAGGTCCAGATTATAGATCATTCTGAATAATGGACATCTGGATTAGAGACTTTGTACTGCAGTGAAAATTGTTTAACACGAAACTGAGAGGACTGATATATTTTTTTCGTGTTAAAAGAATTTTGTGTTAAGGATATTGGGGGGGGGGGTAAATCAACAAAATTAAGTTTATTAAGTACATTTTATTTACATAGATATATGCATAAGCATGAATTTAATAAAAACCAATGAAACAAAAACATCCACAAGAACTTTAACTAAGACTAAAACAAAATTTTCAAGTTTTTTTGAAAAACCAAACAATTATTGAGTTTTTGAAAAATAACCTGATATTTTTCTTTGCATTGTCTTTTTAGTATCAAATTGTTCAATGGCGTCCATTTTGTTATTCATTTCCTCATCGAAATGTGCGTCTGAAAATAACTGCACATACTTTTCACGATATTCCTCATTTCGGGTGACATGGAAACAGGAGTTGCATTATTCATTTCATTTTCATAATCGTAATCTTCATCAATGATATTTTTTAGCTTTGAACAAACTCCAAACTGTGCTTATCTGTCAGAATTGGGGCTGTAGAAATGGAGAACCATTTCGTTGGATGCAAACCAAATTCGGTGAATTTTACACATGCTGTGATGTACTGTTCATGAAATTCCAAAGCCAACTGATGAGAGATGAGATGTTTTTGTATGGCTATTGTAGGGATGGAGGGTGAAATTAGCTTAGATAAACAAAATTGGCTCATGTTACAGGCTGTTACGAGGGTATTTCAAAGCCAAGTTAGCCTTCTTTCTACGAAACATGCAAAACCACCTCTTTTTTACTTTACACCCCTCTTAACCTTTTTGCGATGGCGCACCTTTGTTTAAGGCGCTCGTGCGGGATGGAAGAGAATCGAAGGCAGTCACCGTACAGGACAGAGGTTTTGCATTCCTAAGCCTAATTTTATAACGAAAATCAGAAAAACAAAAGTTTTGCTTCTAGCATCGTAATTTTTAGTATCATTTTAGATTATTACTTGAGCTCTTATATATATTCAAATTAGACCTTAAAACATTTTTTTCTTTATTTTACATAAAAATATACTTAAAAATTGCTTATCTTCTAAAATAATTTTCGGAAGCTCTATTCAAATTATTCCAAAGTTTTAACTGATAAAATCCATCAATAAAATTTAAAATTAATAAAAAGAACACAATAAAGACTATTTACAGTAACAAGTAACAAAATTTAAAATGAAAACGAGTGTGGTAAATCTCGAAGCACAGAGAAGTATCACTTTGTAACTCTTAGAAAAAGTATCACTTTTTAACTCTTTACAAAATGAATCAGTATTCTCATTTGCGTTAGTAAATGGTTCACTAACCATACGAGGGTATTCTTCCTCTGATAAATAGCGCCTTCCCGCCATAATAGACTGGAGGTGAGGCTTTTCTAAATAAAAAAAGAAGGAACAGAAATATATCTGAAGGCAATGCAAAACGTAAAAAAACTCCGCACGGTAACCCTAAAAGACCGTACATAGTAGAGGAAAAAATAGAATAAAAAAAGGAATTGGATATAAATCAGACACGAGAATGTTTTCATTAGCACGCAGCGATTTAAAGACCCCACCTCTGTTTACGCTTTCCCTCCGCCCACCCCCACCCTCGAACAGCTGATGAGCAATATACCAAAGTCAAGCAAAATATATCAAACTCAAGGTCAGGAACCTAAAACTGTGTTCATTTCAAAAGTAATGGACACAGGATGCCATCTAGTGGCCTTCAGAAAAACGTCCCACCTTAAAATGCGTATACGCATCACCCGTCTTCTGAATGCGATCTTTACTGATGCGTGGATGGGACGCCCGGCTGTAAGAGACGTTCTTAGGGAATGCGTATATGGGACGCCCATCCTGAAAGGGTTAAATCTTGCCTGTGCGGCTGTTTTCTGCATTTTATTCATTCCCAGAATAGAAATCTTTTCGGGTTTCGTTTCATGGTAAAAAAAAAATAAAAAAAAAAAAAAAAATGCACAAAAATACATAGCAGTTTGTTGGGATCTTTGTATTATTTCGTGTTAACCCATATTTCCTCTTAAGCGTTTTTGCATTAAACGTATTTCACTGTATAATATTTTCTCTTCCTTTTCTACTTCAGTCATTTTATTCATACTAAAATGTATTATAAACCAACAATGCATAACAGCAGCCCTTTACTCTAAGTTACTTAACTAACAGCTTTAAAATTGTTTTATTGTCAATAACAATTTAACTATAAAATTAAAAGACTACAGATTTATTTTTTCAATCTACCCATAAAGTTAGCAACAACATGTATGCCTGAAGTCTTTTCAATGCTTTATGTACTATACTGTCAAATAATAAATATATCAAGCATACATAATTTTAATCATCAGCAAAACTAAACAATGACGTAAAAGAAAACAAATTATTTATTTACACAGTTTTATAAGTAAAATCCTATTTTTTATAAAGGGGAAATCCTTTATCAAATCTACATGCAGCATATCAAAATTACCAAAGCAGAATGAGACTATTTTAGAAAATAAAATTAAATTATCTCCTATATCTTTATTTCAAGGAATATCTGTGTTGTGACAACACAACCAAAGTAAATCATTCAAAATCATTTGGTACTCTTCCATTATGCTTTGGCAAAAATCACTGGAGAAAGGGATATACTGCCAAAGTAGGTGAACCAGAATTTTGTGAAAATGTATATATTTGGTAACCCATTAGTGGATCAGCACTCATTATGCCAGCATGCAATACTGTGATCTATCTTGGTAGCAATTTACATGGTTTTGAAATTTGAGGGTCATGCTTGTAATTAATATGTGGAGTTTTCCCCCCTTGCAATGAATCATAATGCCACACTATGTGCCTGTTAATGAAAAAGAAAGTGTTACTTTTTTTTTTCTTCAGAATAATGGCATTTTGCCTACTAATATGGAGTGCAGAAATGCACATTTCCTGAAGTTAATTTCTACAATTCTCTAGCTTTTTTAAAAGTTAAAACAAGTTGATGTTTTTGTTCACACAGAGCAGTGCAAATTTGATCTGCAATTCTCTCTCTCTTTTTTTTAATGTTAAAACAGATTGCTATGCACACAGAGAGACTGAGACTGAGAGAAAGCACCAAGACTGAGAAAATAGAAAGTGTTTTATTATGGATGTTTGTTGCATCTTAAATTTAGTTAATTTATAACCATTTTATGAAACTTGAATGTTTTATTAACGATATTTGTTTTATGGAATTTTTCTGTTTCATAGTGAATGTTTCTTGCTTTAATTTTCTTGATTTGTTGCTATTTAATTTTCAAAGTGCCTCCATTTTTTTAAATGGCTACTGTTTTTCATATATTAGGTGAAAAATTAGCTGCGGACAACTGACAGCTTTGTGAGAGAGTTGGGCAGATAACGAGAGAGTACCAATCTTATTACAAAACTCTATATTTGATAAATAAGAAAATACTTGGCAATGAATAATATACCCTTGATTTTTTTTTTAACAATAAGCATATTTATTTGTCCATGATTTTTATCTGATCACTTTATAATTCTGGTTCTTTACTCCATGTCCTGCTGTGATTGTTATAGCTCAGATATAAAATCATAATATTTATGATTAAATCCACAGAGTAAGGCCCAAAAGACTTTGTGCTCATATCTGTCAAGCTAGAGATCAAAGAAGCTAATCCATCAAAGACATAAAGAATGCAAAAATAGCCTAATACATTAAACACAGTAAATGTTCATTAATAGAAATCCTACGGGACCAAAATAGCAAGAGTCTGTGTTAACTGGGAACTTAGAGTTTATTTTTGGCATAATTTTTTCTACACATTAATCATTTACAATATACAGGTAGATAAATCTTACAGTATATTATGTATTCCATCATAGGAAACACCACAGCACTACATTATAATTATTGCATTGTAACCTAAAAAACTGTACTCGCAGATACTTTTCTGCTAAAAAATTCCTGTATTTTCGAAGAGAGGAATGTAAATGCTTGATAACCTTATGACCAACTGTATGCTTCCATAAACCTAGCGGTCAATTCAGATGCTGCAGCAAAAAATTGTAAAGTGTACAAGGCATGTAACACTTCCTGGTGGATGGATCGAATGATACTGTCCGCCTTATTTTGTTCTGATGACATTTTTTACACCTCAGGCATAACTGCATATATAATACTTCACTGGAGCACACACAGCAACAACATCACCTGCACTAACTCCTCATAACTAACACCACATTCACGTCTTCTTGAATATTTCATTCATCAGATGAAGTGACAGCATTGTCACTTTATCATAATGAATAACATGATCTGATGAATTAACAGGACTCATCAACAGTATTAGCATCTTTATACTTCCGGGCTCTGCTTCTAAAGCAGTTCTGTATGTGCTGTGATTTCCAGGATGCAGCATTAGCTTTTATTGCACCAAGCACATTCTAAGTTGCCATTCAGTCTCTTTTTCAGCAGTGCAAATTGCAGCTCTTTATAAGAGCAAAAAAAGATAAGGTACTAGAAATATGTCAGTGTCATAAGGACCACCAGCAGCTGAGGAGTAAAGTCTCTGAGCATTGGTATTTGAATCCTGGTAAAGTGGTTGGTTGCATGGGCATTTTTGTGGTTTTCCCATGTGCAATGTGTATATGAGCCAGTTTCCTTTAGAAAGTCTTCCACAGAGGTTTCTCTGTATTACTGTAATACCATAGCAGACTGTGCATACATGCATAATGGCTACATAGCACCATTAAAGATATATGGGGGGGGGAACATGGCTACATGCATAATGGCTACATAGCACCATTAAAGATATATGGGGGGGAACTCATCACACTCTAATCATTGAAGTGGACAAAAGCATGTTTATGGAATTTAAAAACTACACTAGATTTTTTTTAGATGTGACTAACAAGCCCTTTCATCCCAAGCACTTAATTCTTCCAATACATGATTTAAAATAAAAAATTTGCACAATGGATTTAGAAACGACTAGATTTCAGAACTTCAGAGTTAATCCATAAATATTGTTATGAAATTTGTACATAAATAGATAATTTTAGTGTTGTTTTTTTCTGTAAAATATAACATGAAAAGCTGAGAGAAATGATGCTCTGCCGAAAAAATAAAAATACAAGGGCAAGTCTACTTAACTTTCAGTAAATGTCTATCTAGCTGAATTGGTGAGATATCACCAAGACAGTGATAGTTTTGGCGATTAATTTTCTCAGCAAAAGTCACCAAACTTGGTGACCATTTAGTACCAGTCCATGTATCACCGTAATAGGTAATGTAATCAAATAACTATAATTGATGCTCTTCGCAACTTTAACTGCATTCGGTCCTCTAATGCCTTCCAGTAATTTTGAGAAGTACCAGAAATATGCTGGTGGCCAGGCGAAAACAATATAAGACTGGAGAGAGCTTCAGTTCCTCAGTTGTTGTTAACTATTGTTCAGTGTGGTTCGCAGTATCGAGATATCTCCATATTAGCTTTGCTCTTCAGATGCTCTTTGCACTAAATCGTATTTAACGTTCTTAGTAGTTTGAAGTGTAACTATGGATTGTACTCTGAGATACTGTGAAGGAGCAGTATGGATATTTTTGTGGAACATTCCAGAACTG
Source organism: Stegodyphus dumicola (assembly GCF_044657685.1). NCBI lineage: Eukaryota > Metazoa > Arthropoda > Arachnida > Araneae > Eresidae > Stegodyphus > Stegodyphus dumicola. The sequence continues at coordinate 48,781,775 of NC_140776.1, forward strand.
TGAAGTGTTTCTTTTGGTATAATAAATTTTATTAAGCCATTATCAGTTCTATGTGCTTTAAATCTATTACGAACCCGTATGCATGCAACAATATGTTTTCATAGATCTAGAAACTCATTAATGACAAAATTTAGTGACCTAATTTTTATCAATAGTCATTTTTTAAATATATGAAGCTATCTAAGATTTGCTTTAAAATTTGACAAACTGTTAAATTTCTTGCTTTTAAATATCATAGCATCATTTTGCATGCATATAATAGGCAAGTACCCCTGAGTATATAAAATGATAAAAAGCACATAAGATTTATACTTTAGTATTTTCTAATTATCCACACCTCTTTGCAAAAGTTGCCAATTAATTTTTTGCTGCTCACATGTGAAAGACAATAGCCGTTTTCAAAAATAGCAGCACAATGTGAATTAAATAAGACATCAATTATTAATAAAATTTAAAATACATAAAAATATGGCTAAGACACACTTTTTTGTTTTTGTTTATTTGTTCTTGTGTCTGTGTGTGCCATTCTCTCCATGTACATAGCAATCTGCTTTAGCTTAACACACTGACTGCCAATCACACGCCAGCGCGTGATGTTTTGTTATTAGCAAGGAGCCAATCAGTGGATTTATTAGCAAGAAGCCAACGCGTGATGTGGGGTGATGTCTCAGCAGCCAGTCACGCGCTGGCGCGAGAAAATCCTATACTTGTTATTCATTCTCCAGTTCATTTTTCATTGCATGCAGGGCATTTCTTCTGGTATTGGCATGGAGTGAAAATTAGAAACTATGTATAAATAATCGCGGTTTTGTAATTATTGTTTTATTTTTTATTGAAAAATTAATCTTTTAGTATGAGTTATAGAGATGATAGTGCAGGGCCTTCACGCCCGAAAAAAAAGAAAAGTTCAATATAAAAAGGCTCTTACGGATGATGAAATAGCAAATTTGTTGGCTGAGCTATCGGATGAGTTCCTGAGCGATTTTAGTTATGACAGTGATGAAGAATTTGTTCCTCCGACTGGTACCCATGATATTTCGGATTCTGATGATGATGAAGAACGAATCGTGCAAGAGTCTGCATGTCAGCAGGATGATTCAACTATGGCAGAAAACATTATTTGGGAAAACGATTCAACATCAATGAAAAAATTTCCTTTCATAAAATCCAAGTGTTTGCTCCAACCTGTTTCAGGTAACAATCCTATAGATTTCTTTCTTCATTTTTTTCACTGATGGTATCTTGGAAGAAATAGTTGCTGAAACTAATGATTATGCTCATAAAGTACTTTTTCGCAAGGAAAAAAAGAAACATTCTCGCATCAATGCTTGGAAGAGCACCACAAAAGAGGAACTCTTGGTATTTGTGGGATTGATCATACATATGGGAACTATATGAATCTATCGTATACAAGATTACTGGAAAACAGATTCACTGTTTGGTTTACGTGTATTTTCAGAAAATACGAGCAGGAATCAGTTTTTGTTGTTACTGAGCGCATTGCACTTCGCAAAAATCCCAGATAAGAATACACAGCTTCCAAAGGATCGACTGTATAAAGTAAGAGATATGGTGAATTTGTTCAATGCTGGAGCATCTGAAATATATTACCCAGGGTGTGAGATTAGTTTAGATGAATCGATGGTATTGTTGTGTGGACGGCTTATATTCAGACAGTATATACCAAATAAACGTCACAAATATGGTATCAAGTTGTACATGATCACAACTCCTGATGGTATGGTTCTGAAATTTATGATATATACAGGCATGTTGGATGATTCTGGTAGAAAAGAACATGCAAAAAAAGTCGTTATGAATTTACTCGAGGGAATGCTGGATGTAGGACATAGCATATTTATAGACAATTATTATAACAGCTATGAACTGACAAAATGTCTTGCTGATAGGAAAACTCATTGCACTGGGACAATCAGAAAGAACAGAAAGACATTTCCAAAAGAGGTAAAGGGAAAAAGAAAAGAAAAGAAAAAAAAAAAAAAATGAAGAAAGGGCAAACTGTAGCAAAGTATGCTAATGGTGTGATGATTGCAAAGTGGCAGGATAAGAGAGACGTCACTTACATTTCCAATGAATATGAAAATTATATGGTGGAAATAATAAACAAAAGAGGTGAAATTAATTCGAAACCTCTACCCGTAATTCAATAAAATAAATTTATGGCTGGTATTGACAAGCAAGATCAGATGCTTGCTTATTATCACCCTTGTGAGAGAAAAACAATTAGGTGGCCCACGAAAATATTTGTGCATATTTTGCAAATAATGATGAACAATTCCCACTTTATCGATAATAAGTATTCCAATGAAAATACATCACTGTATGACTACCGTTTATCCGTGATACGAAGTTTACTAAAACAGCCATCTGTTCTTCGTACTCCTGTGTGTGATCAGTCTGAATCTGAACATGTGCTGAGTACACGGGAAGAAAAAAAAAGAAGGAAAAATTCTAAGAAAGCAATGCATAAGTTGCTATTGATTCCCAAGGGAAATGTAAAGATACAATATATGTTTGCAAATTTTGTGAAGGATCTCCCGGGTACTGCTTAGATTGTTCAAGGATAATACACAAATAACATTCTAGATGTATCTGTATAATGTCTTTGTAATTTTCTTGTTATAAATTCCTTTGTAATATGTATAATTGTCTGTAATACATATTGATATAAAAATAATGCATACTGTCTCTTATTTAAATTAATTTTTTGCATTCCACGCGCCAGCGCGTAATGTGGCATTTGGGGAAAATTTTGACATGTATTGCCAATCATGCACTGGCACGTAATTAAAAAATTCTTTAATAAAAGGCTTAAATAATACTTAGGGATCACAGAATTATCTTTTATTAATATTTTTAAATCATATTTTTATAATAAGTATGTTGGCATCTGGATACAATTTACATCCATATGCATGGCAATAACTATCAATCTAACTCTAGTGACTGGCAGTCAATGTATTAAGAAATATCAGAGAGCTGCACAAACTCAGCTCTGTATGCAAGGTTATCATACATATGTACACAATGATCAATTTTTGCCTAAAAAACTAAATCAGAGAATTGCACAACTTTGCCATTTCAGTCCATAAAATCAGATTGTTTAAGAAGTACAATTGCTGGTCCTATGTTTTACCCTCCATGTAAATTTATCACAGGCCAATCAGCAGTAAACTGACAAGGTTGTCAATGATGTGGTTTCAGCTGACTGGGCGATGATGTGCTCTCAGGTATACGGATACTAGGGACAGAATTAACTCGGTACTCAATCACCTTCCTTTCTTTCCTCTTCCTCTCTCTCTCTTTTTTTTTTTTTTTTTTTTCCCTGTAGTTTTTATGTAAAAAGTTGCTGGTGCCACCCAGTCTCTTTTAAGAGTGAAATAAATTTGAGTTTTTGCTTTAAACATGGTCCTGCACTCTCATTTCTGCAGAAAACAAAGTATGATTTTCAATGCATTTCTATTCCCGACAACAATTTCACGGAATGAGAATTTTTTCATTTTCTATTGTTGAATAAAATGCATATTTTTGAAGAAATGTAATAGTTTCCTTTTCATCATGCAGAAAACTCCACAGTTTCATTACGGTTCCTTACAAGAGGGGGGGGATATTTAAATGAAAAAAAAAAAAAACACAGAAAAATGATAATCAAATATGAAGGTGGAAATCAGCTCTCTTCTGCTTCACTAAATGCCATTTAAATGTATTATTTTGTATAAATCTACCACTTAAATACATTTCGCCAATATCATAAATTGTCTATTCTAGCAAAATATTGCACTGTTTTGAGAATAATTTCCAAGAGGCATGGATAATCAAAAAGAAAAATATTTTGTTTAAGAGAATGTAAACATTGAATATCTATTAAAATATATATATATATATATACAGTAACTTTTTTAACTTCTCCAATAAACTTTATTTGTTTATAAAATTATTTTAAATAATTACCTGGGTATTTATTTCCTGTTAACCATTTTTGACACATAAAATCTGTCATCAAACACAACACCAATAGAGGATAAGCATGATGTCTTAACACACTCATAAAATCTTCATTTTGGTTTTAGAGAATCCATATAAGCCAGTTTAGTTCTTGTAAAGAATGATATAATTTAATTCCTTGTAGCTATTTTAAATGTCTTGGCTGCCAGAAAGATCAATGTAAGTTTAAATGAATTTGTTTGTCAGAGAATCTCAGTATTTAAGCTCATATTGTTCAAGCTTTTTGTGTACTATTTCCATAATTTATATCTATTGACTATCTAAACAGATATTTATTCTCTGCATATACAATGTATTTATAATTTGTAGATAATTCAACTAAATAAAGAGGGATCTATTCCTTCACACTTACACTCAAATGAGTGGTGCAAGTTAGGCAAAATCTTGGCCAACTTTTACAACGAATAGGAAATTACATAAAGTATCATTATTTGTGCATCAAAAAAGTATATTTCAACTGTAGATGAGCACACTGTAGAAGGAAACTTGAACAGTACAAAATCCACAGTTCTTGTCTAAATGCATAGCTCAAGAAAACTGATAACATGATTATAAACATGTAATCTTTGATTAAGTGGTATATGAATTGACATAAAAGCAAATACTTTAAGTAGTGAATTTTCCGAGTTTGTAACTTCAATATCAAATGTAATCAACGTTTATTCAGTATTATAAACTGCACCAATTTTAGAAATAAGATCTTAATAGACATTTCCTTCCTCAGCTTAATAACAGAGCTTATATAACCATCAATAAAAACATAAATCTAAAAAGTGTTTATATATATATATATATGTGTGTGTGTGTGTGTGCGACGCTATTTTATTTATTAAACATAGTAGACAAGAAACTATATAAAGCAAAGTTCAAATAATGAATACAAGTTTTGCTATAACAGGGTTCGTACACATTTCTCCACACGGAAATTAAGTACTTTTAAGGACTTTGGAAGCAGAATTAGAATTTAGAAAGGCACTATGCAGTCGAATTTAGGATTCACAGAGATTGCATCAGATGGGAAAATGTGTATGATATATAGCTCTGTGTATGATGCATTAAAACATATTAGATGGATCTTTGAAATTGTAAGTTTTCAATTTTTGTATTAATAAAAAAATCCCTTTCTATAATGCCTGCCCAAGTGATACGATTAGAAGCATTTTTGATATTTCCCACGCATATTTCACGTAAAGGGAAGATAAACATGTTAAGAAAAAGATTCTAGCATCAGGAATAAAACACTCAAATATTACTCATGTCTTCATTGTTCTTCCAGACGTTCTCCAAAAAGTAAGAAATTCATCGCAAACATTTTGTAAAATACACGTTGATACCATGAAGGCATTTTTCACTTTGTCACATATTTCTTTAATCTTCTAGAATCGTGGGTCTATAAATCTTGCTTTCAAATCCTTCTAAATTTTCTAAGTTGCAATGTCAAAAATACTAAAGAAAAATTATCCCAACCAATTCTGTAACAGCAAAAAGCCAGAAATATTTTGAAAAAAAAAAAAAAAAAAAAGGGGGGGGGGGAGGGAAAAGTGTAAATTTACTTTTATAGATGAAACTGATGCATATTCTGAGAATTTTGAATATTCCGAGACAATTACATGGGAAAAACGCTTACTATGAAAAAATTAAAAAGAAGATATTTTTAATTAATTACATAGAATTTTGCTTTTGCTAAGAGTTGTTTCGTAAATTGTGCTTTATAGCATTATACCTTGTATATTTTTCAGATTCAAAATATTGTATAATAAGTTGCCAAAATAAAACTTTATAATATGACAGCAGAAAATAAAAATGTTTTATTTTAATATTATTAATCAAAGTTATGATGTTTTTTAAAAAAAATTGTCGAAAAATTCTGATTTCAGAATTAAAAATTTTCTATAGAAACTGGTCTGAAAATCGCCAAATTTAGAACCATTTAATAAAAGAATTCACATTCCCAAAAGCGAAAATTGTTTAAGAGCTCTTTATTACAATAAATGAATTTCGAAATGCTTATGTTTCACTTCTTGCTTAGAAACTCGAGAATCCTGTCATTTATATTAAAAATAGAAACAAATTATAACCCATGAACCCATTCAAAAGATAACCATATACGTCAGTGAATTGCCAAAAATATTCCTCCAAAATGCTAATTCACACTCAAAATGGCAATTGTAAAAACAGAGAGAAATTTCAGATGATTAAAATTAAGGACCTTCTACTAATTTTGACCAAAATTAAGGACTTTTAAGGACCAAAAATCGATTCCAAAAACTTTAAGGACTTTTAAGGACTCTTAAGTACCGTACGAACCCTGTATAATAAAGGAGATATAATAAGGAATTTAGAGACAAAACTTATAATTTTTATAACTTACAAAGTGACAGGAGGTTGCACTTGAGAGAAAGCTCCAATATTCTGATGACATTTCAAGGGCTTTTTTAGCTTCTTCGAAGTATCTTAGAAAATATAAAACATACATGTAAATTGCTGATATCTGTAATTTTTTCTGTAATTTTTTTTTTTTTTTTATTTATTTGAAGAGATATTCTGATAAAGAAAATATTTTGTTAGTTACATTTAAAATCTTCACATACTGAATTGGATATATTTTAATTTTTTGTGACTTGAAAGTCTGTTTCCCATACCATAAAACTACTACATAATAATAACAAAATGTGACAGTAGTTATCAAGTATTGGTTGTATTGACACAACTCATTAAAAGAAAGGTTCATATCACCGGATTACCTAATTAATAGGTGTTTTACTATCACTTCATATAACTAATGAATAGTTTCAGCTGAACACTTTTGAATCCATCTGATACATTTAGACAGCATATATTTTCACCAAAGTGCTATTAATACTTTATTCACAGTAATTTTACTTATTTCATAAAAATCATATTTTTTAGGCTCTTTACCGCGCATAGCTTATCTGCTTTCTAGCTAAAATCTTAAGAGCAGGTTAAATATAAATTATAACTTTTTCTGGAGAAATTAAATTACAGTTGAACCTGCTACGATGAACTTGACTTATAACAAACCCCCCAAGTACAGCAAATAAATCTTTTGATCCCACCCAGCTTCCTGTATATTTAATATTAGTTTATACTGTTACAGTGAAACTCCGAGTGTATGAAAATCAACTAAACAAACTGTATGGATATCTTTGATTGAAACATGTTCTATATTTTTTACATTCTTTTTCCAGAATTTCTGCAAGTTTTAACATAAAAAATCCTAATTGTTAAATATAGCCACTTATAATACTCCATCCATTCTTTTATCTTTACCCCACTTTCCTAAACAAAGGATTGTGAGAGAGATGTGACAAGCAACTCTAAGAGACCAAGGATAAAATAAACATATCTTAAGACATGATGTGGTATACCACTGAAATAAAAAAATCTGATGTGTACACCACATGACTTCCTTGCACGGAATATTAAATTAAACACATTTTTCTTGCATTGTATTTAAACTTATTAGTTTGAATTAAATCTACATCATCGATAGTGCATAAACCACAATAGAATAAATGCACTTTTTAAAATTCACTATATTTGTTTACCATAGTGACACTCTGGCGCTAGGTTTACTTAACAGCATTACATTTTGTTGATATTATAACTCAAAATGCATATAAATTTATATCATTTGAAGAGTTATCTAATCGTTGCCAGATGTTCTATTTAAATACTATAATAAATTTAAAACGACGTATAAAAGAAATTAAGCAAACAAAACAAAAAAGAAACTGTTTTCCCCAGACAATTCAGTATTTCTCATTCAATTAATTCAGTTCTCACTTCCCGACAAGGCAAAAATACATAAAAACACAAAATATCTATATTAAAAGTTATGAAGTAAATCTGAAACACTTATTTCCTCAAATAAATTCCAGAATGGATTAAGCATTATTTAATTTGCAATAATAAAAGAAGGCGTTATCTTTGTTGTTGAGAAGCTTAGTTTTTCTAGATTGGCAACAAATCTGCTATTTTGCCAACTGAGAAATGTAAACAATTATGTCGGTCATCGCAAAATTCATTAGGCTTAGCTGCATTTAAACAACTTTTAAATTGTTGATAACTCTACAAATATTGCATGCAGATTTACTAAAGGCATAAAAACCTTAACCAGAAGATAAGAACAACATAATTCAATCATTTTTAAAGCAAAAAATGCATAATTTGCAAACGTATAAAAATAAGGAAACTGAGTTTACTGAGCCGAGTAACAAAGTGGATTTTATGTATACATATATTTATATACTTTGGTGTGGCCAATTGCAACCAAAATATGAGGTGCACATCTACATGTTATAGCAGTCCTACATACAAAATTTCAACATTTTGAGGCAGCTCATTTTTGAGTTATGCAAGATACATACGTATGCACAGATGCCACAAAAAATTCTCTTCAGAATTCATTTTAAATCAGTTTTATAATTTTTTGGGAAAGAGTCCTTTATTCTGTCCTTATTTACAGATGTCACACAAAAACATCATTAAATTGCATTGGATAGCATTCAAAATCGATATTTTCAGTGAAATATGATACCCGAAATTTTTTGCGATTACAATACTTCCTTTTTACTTCATACAAGGAAGTAAAAAGTGAACAGGTTCTCTGATTCCATTAAAATTTGTTGACCAAACTGTCACACAGAGCTCTAATAAACGTTGAAGCCATGATGAAAATTTTACTAATAACAGCAAGAGGAAGTAATGAGTCTTGTGCCTGCAGTTTTGCATTTGATTTTTCAGTACTTTTGTGTTATTGCAACTACCTAACAGAAGATGCTAAATTTTTAAAGAGTGCCAAACTCTGGCAACCATGCTTATAGCAATCCTTCAGCCAAGCAATGCCACTGTTTTCATATGCATTCTTTTTTGATGTATTCCAAGTTCCAACACTTTTTTTTTAACATATCGTGATATTTTTCCCCCTTAGTTTTTAAATATGAACTTGTGGAATTTGCCAGCAAGGGAAGAAATTGCAGTAAAATGTCTGCAGGAATACAAAATTTCACCGAAATTTTTATAATACGAAAAATAAGGGAATATTTTTCCTAGATAGCTGTTGTTGCCAAGGTTTGCACAAGTCTCTGCAAATATCTGGTGCTTTTTAAGCAAAAACAGATCACTGTGTACTTCAGGAAAAGAATGGGGCAAAAAATTACAGGAAGATTTGAAGAAGAATTTAAGTGTTTTATTTTTTTTAATTCAAATTTGTATTTTAAATTGCTAAAGTATGTTTTCTTTTCATATGTTGATACTGCTTACCATCTTAAGATATATATCGATATTTTGGGAAATCCTTCTGAAAAAACATGTTTAACCTTTTAACTGTCAAGTTGTTTTGATGGTTTGGGTGCATAAATTGTCAATTTTTTTTTATTTCAAAGATAAAATGTTTGCCTCGCAGTCAAAAAACTTTAAAAATGCTGCGCACTTTGAACTTTAACCATTATCCTTTGAAACCTTCAGTAAAATGCTGCCATCTGTTTAACTGAAGCCAAATTAAACTTCTCACGATATAGATTCAGGTATAACAATACAATGCACTCAAAAAAAAAAAAAAAAAAAAAAAAATTTGCCCGAGTAATATTCGGGCATGACATTTGGGAATACCAGTGCAGTGCCCGAGATTATTTCTGGCATGACAGTTAAAAGGTTGAACCAATAACTTGCACAAGGTAAATAACTTTCACTTTTTTAACTGCAAAAAATCATCAAACTGCACGAAGGTGATTGCATTAATACTAAAGTACTGATTCTTCTTTCAGGGAATAAAAAGTTTTGATCTTATTAGATTCTTTCTTTTAAGTAAAAATACTCTCCAAGTTCTATCCTCCATGTAGGCAATTTGCAGTCTTTAGGTCCCTTATATACCACAATACCTTCTTTATAAATCTTTGTGTCAAACATACATATCTTGTGAGAAATGATTGTGCACTAATTAGACATTGGATAAGTCATGCAGGTTGCAAAATTACTATTTTTCCATACTTTCCAGAACAGCAAAGCTTTGACCAAAGCTGGGGGGGAAGGAACTACATAAGACCAGAGACAGCATTATTTTCTCAGTTGTTAGTCTAGTGTGGTTAGGAGTATTTTGAGATGTTTTGATGATGATGAGGAGGAGATTGAGATTGTCTCTATGTTAGCTTCGTTCTTCAGATGTATTTTGCATTGAGTTGTGTTTAACTCTTTTGCATCGAGAGAAGGCCAAATCTGGTTTCTTGAAACATCGAGAACGCCCGTGTACACGAGTTTTTCCTGAAATGGTTTTCTTCCCCTCCTGTCTAGTAGGCTGCTACAGCATTAACAATAACCTACTTAAGTGAATTGATTACTATCTCTTGAAGGGGTTTTCGGTCGTTTCACCCATTGTGTGCAGTTTTCCCTTAGGACAGGATTGCAAATGGGAGCATCAGTAGCTTTCTATATTTCTCCTCGATATTTTTAATGATTTGAGTACTTTATATTGCTTAAAATAACCGGTTTTAAGATGCGATAGTGTAGATTTAGAGGAAACAATTATGTATATTTATGGGGTCAGTAAGATTTTTCATTGTATAAATTAAAGCGCAGTGATTCTTATAATAAACAAAAATACGTAAAGGCAGTGTGTGTACATTGATTTAATTTATTTTATTTAATAATGTTTTCCTTGATTCTTATATAAAAAGAACTTACGAATAATTTTTATAAAAAATAGAAAAGTCTGGTACCTTTTTATCTATTGTCACTGCAGGAAGAAAAGAAATATTTAGGGCAAATAGTTTAGTTGATAAATGGTGGTTTGACAGAGCTTGAATATTACCAGTTACGTTTTACAGCCATCCAGCATGAAAATTATTTCTAATATTTCCGCAGTTTTGTGCTAGTAAATACAAAAACACTTTCATTCAGCAAGTTAATGCTACTGAGTAGAAATTTATTTCAAAATAAGAGCTATAGAAACCCTCTCTCTCTTCTCTTATTACTGAAATCCCTTCATATAATTTGCATCCATTTACAGGATTAGCAATAAGCATTTATTAACATGCCTTTAATAAATTTATACAGATTTCAATCAATTGTTTATGAATTAATATAATCTTAGAAGGAAAGTAAACCTTCACTCTTATATTGAAAAATAATTATTAGCTGTATATATTTGATGGTTTTAAAACTCGTGTTTCAGAAGAAATATATACTTTATCCGGGACATTTTAAATGGTTTTAACATTATAATTTTACTAATTCAGAAGTCAAACAACAAAAATCAGCGTTATACCTACAAAATTTTCACAGGACTAGTTTCGATGGTTTTACCGAACCATCATCTTCAGCTGCAAAACCGCAAATGAACAAGATAGGAAATAATGATTAGATAAGATAAGAAAGCCTGGACAAGAATAAGCAAGTGGCGCCATCTGTTGGCGAAACCAGAACTAAAACATAATTTCTCTAAAAGCCGAAGGCAAATTTGGATTGGAATTAGGATCGTTAACTAGAACAGAAAGATTTTTATGAATGTGAAATGCCTCTAGAAAATCCAGTTCTCCAATGGAAGATGTTTTTTGAATAATTTTGGCAGCAGAAAAATTGAAAATGTGATTTTCGGACCAACAATGTTGAGCAACAGAAGACTTCTGTGTTTCCTTTTTTCTAACATATGCCTCATGTTCTTTGACGCGAAATTTTAAGGCTCTCCTAGTTTGGCCAATGTAAATTAAACCACACTGGCAAGGAATCCTATAAATACCCCAGGAATTCATATCCGGAATGGGGTCCTTGAGTATAGAAGTTGGAATTTTATTGATGGGAGAATAAACAACCCGAAAGTTAAACTTCTGCAAAATATGTGCAACTTTATAGCTAATTGATGGAAAGAAGGGAATGACAACAGAATTTTTATAATCTCCTAAAATGAGAGTGTGGCTTTTAGTGTGTTGAGATGAGAATTTTTTAACTGCTTGATTAATAATGTTGGGTGAAAAGCCCCTGTCAATAGCTATTGCTTTTAAATAATTTAGTTCTTCATCAAGGGCTAGTTTGGAGGAGCAAACTTGAAGAGCACGGAAAACATAGGAATAAAATGAAGCTAACTTTTGTTTAGTCGGATGACATGATTTAAAGTGTGGTGGAAGGCAAACCGATGAAGGTTTACGGTAAACTGTAGTACTGAAGTTGGATGTGTTACGTGTGACCAGAATGTCGAGAAACGGAAGAGAATTGCAAGTCTCAAGTTCAAAAGTGAACTGAATAGCAGGATCAATAGAATTCATTGTTGAAAGAACTTTATTTAAATCATCTTTATTACCTTCAAACAGGGTAAAAGTATCGTCTGCGTAGCGGAACCATGCCGGGAAGTTTAAAGTTTCAAACAATTTTGATTCATAATGCATGTAGATATCAGCCAGGATGGAACTGAGGGGGCTTCCCATGGCTAATCCCTCAGTTTGCTTGTAATATTTATTTTGGAAAACAAAATGTGTTTGTTTCAAACAGAGTTGAGTGAGAGAAATTAGCTCATCAATTTCGATGCAAGAGAAATGAAATTCGCGAAGTCTGGTTTAGACATCTTAATGCACCCTCCACTGGGTATAACGCTGATTTTTGTTGTTTGACTTCTGAATTAGTATTTATTCGGCGTGTTATTGTGTCTTAATTATAATTTTAGTTATGCATTATCAGGAACACGTATGATTATTAAAAATAAAATAACCCTCATACTTTCTTGAAATTTCAAGTGTAGGATACAAAAAGAGATTACAGAAAGAACAGTTAAATAATTCATTAAACTTATTTTTCTTCATATGAAGGAATATTTAAATAATGCGCAAAGGTAGAAAAATTCATTTCTTTTTACATTTTATGTTATTTTCATATGAAATCATGAGATTTCTCTTTAAGTTTAGATAGCAAACAAAAGCTTTCCTTTTATATTATTTGCTGGCCCTGAAAAGGGCCTTTATTATATAGCAAGAGAAACTGGAATGTCTATTCATCAAAGCAGCCTTTACAAAGACACATCTTGCAGATTTCGCATTCCCATGTGCTTTGAATAGAATTGTTTGCTGATGTTTTATTTCTTTGCTTTCGACATTTAACGCACGTTCTTTTACGCCCTTCAATTTTTCTTTGTTTATGAAAATGACTAGTAGTGGGTTCAAATGACACTGAAGTGCGCTTTCTATATGAATACACATTTGCTAATTCTTGTACGAGTTCCAGCTTGAAATCATACAAAGTTTTTGACCGTTTTTGTTCAGGATAATTTGTCGTATGCTGAATTATATAGGCATTATTGATGGTAATATCCAGAAGGAACCAAAATATATACAACCACCATTTGGATGATTTTTCTGGCAACTGTATAATATTTACGTCTCCTATCTGCCAAATCTACTCCTCCCATGTGCGTATTATATACTGCGAATGAACGTGGGCAAAGAACTTCAATTTTGTCTGCTCCTTTTCTTCTGTTCACATGACACAGTTTATTTTTTGTATTAGTTGATAGCATAAAAATTTGCTTTTTATCTATTCAAGATGTGCACAACAAATTCGGAAATTTTTCATTTTGAAAAGTCTGCCTTTGATTTGGGATTTTCAATTTTAATGTTTTAATTTCAGGTGGCAAGTGCTTTCTGTTCGGCATAACAGTTCCGCAAGAATAAAATTTGTATTTCAATAAATCAACAATCAGCTGAACGCTGGTAAAAAATCGATCAAAATAGAGTTCATGTCCCTTGCTTGTTAAGGGTTTTATCAAATGTGTAACAACATCGTATCCCAACCCTTTGCCTGACCTCACAATTTTATCTTGTTTTCCAGCATACAATTCAAAATTTACAGTGTAACCCAAATGAGATGTGCATGACATCCAAATTTTAAGCCCGCGCTTATCTGGTTTTAAAGGCATATACTGCACAATTCCTAAACGCCCTTTGAATTTTACCATAGCTTCATCAACCGAAAGATGTTTATACAGCTTAAAACAATCTGAAAACTGCCCTTTTATCTTAGAAATGAAAAGCTCTAATTTTTGCAAAAACTGAAAGTTTTCATCATTTCCCTTTACCTCTTTCTCTCTATCAGAGATATGAAAATAATGTTTAATTTTTAAAAATCTATCTTTGCACATTAATTTCTTTATCACTTCGTTGCCGAGTATAGGATTCTGAGACCAATAATCATTTATTCTAGGCAAACGCATAATGCTCATTATGAAAAAAACAGTTATAAAAGCCCAAATCTCATTTACGGAGAGTATAGGCTGCCAGCTTTTATCTTCAATACCACATTTTTTTGCACAAAACTCTGCGTATTTATTTGTATTCTGTCTAATTACTTCGCAGTATTCATCAGGCAGAAGTAATTTTAAATAATCTAAAGCAGATGATCCAGTTGGCAAATCATGAGACGGTCCAGGTGACAAAGAGAAATGTTCAAATTTTATGTCCTCGTTATTTATGTCATTTCTCCAGTCAGATTCGAAGGTATCATATGAAGAGCCCAAATTTTCGTCGTGTTCTAAATTATAATTGCATTCGATTTCATCTTCTCCATTATCTATCAACATATGTTTTTAATGTCCATCATCTTCATTATCTATCAACATATGTTCTGAATGTCCATCATCTTCATCAGATTCAGCGTTATCAGATTCGTATGTTTCTTCAAATAATATTGCATTTATTTCTTCTTGCGTTAATATCTTACGTCTTCTGATCATTTTGAGATGAAACTACAAAATAAGAGCAAGACGTTTCACAGCGTTGAGAAAGGAGTAAAACGAGCGATCTAGACTCGAGTCACCTACCCTGGGAGCGTTGAGGCTAAACAAAGAGGAGCCCACCTGGATTTAAATAAAAGAGCTACTTCAGTCACTTCAAAAGAAATGATTGACATGTCATTTAACAGTTCGCGAAACCAATGAAGCATATACTCCAGGATGGGGGAAAGCATCAAGTAGAAGACGAACGAAGCGGTCAGTCGACCTGCCGATGCCTGAATGGCCGAGCGTCTTAGGCATTTTCGATGTGAAAGAGTTAATGGCCTTAGTAGTTTGAAGTGTAACTACTTACAGTACTCTGAGATACCATGAAGAGCTGTACAAATATTTTTGTAGAAAATTCCAGATCTGTGAAGTGCTTCTTTTAGTAAAATAAACTTTATCAAATCAGTGGTTCTGTGTCATTCAGTCTATTATACGACTGTATGAATACAACAATATGTTTGCAATGAAGTTTGTTCATATAAAATATTTTCAACTCATATTTTTAAAATTCAGCATATATCTCAACATATCTTAAATAGAATTTCAACAATATTTGTACTTTTAAAACAAGAGTATACTAAAGACATAAAATATTAGTGCATGAGTGTATTATTGATTGGCTGTAAGTATAAGAAAATTTGGTACTTTTCTGTTTTGCTGGCGCAAATCTCGGTAAGCAGACTTTGTAGGTGACAGCATACAGTATACACATAAAAAATTTTAGTTCTAAGGATTTTTTTATTTTGAAAGCATAAAAATTTTGTAAAAAGCCAGTAAATAAAGATAATAAATTTATAAAAAGACATTAATTTAAAATTTACTATGCTTTCATGGTTCAACATCCTGATTCGCTGGTTTGTATCACATGACCCCAAGTGATCTCATTTTACGTAAACTACGCTACAAAAAACTAATTTCCTCAGTAATTATTTACATTAATTTGGAATACAAGTTTAAATGCAAGAATCATTTCAATTCGTACAAATAGCTTACTCAGAAATTATGTAAAACCGCACTCCTTTACTTATGCTAGTGCATTCTCATTAGAATTGATGAACTTAAACCTTGATTTTGCATTTTCTATATTTTTGCCTTCAGGTGAGCGGTGTGATTGCATCCTAATTGACTTAATTACCACGAGTGGTCTTAGGGCATAAATTGAACTATCTAGGTAAAAATTCTACGTAATTGTATGCCAGTTTTGAAAGAAACAATCAATCTGATAAGAAATGGCTGCGACTAGTTTTGAAAATGAAGCTTAAAATGTTATCAGCGAAGGTATCAGTTGTACCATTATTGGCGACTTTATTGTTTGCGCCATCAAAATTAAAAAGTACCGAAAATTTTAATAAAAGAAATTTATTATTAATTAACTTTATAAAAAGTGATTAGCAAACTTTTAAAACAGTTTCTATGTCAGGTACTTATGTTTAAACCGGCTAACAGTGAAAGTTGGCGGATTCCACCACAGTTGTGCCAACTGTTCCCGCAAAATTCTAAAGGAACTGATGCCTATTTAACAGAAAATCCATATTCGATCCTGCTTTGTTTCTGCACTTTGTAAAAAAGCTTTTGTTAATTTCTACAATTCTGCTAAGCTTAAGCACAAACTTCCCATTGGTTTTTTTTCCAATCTGTTATGTTTTGTTGACCATATCATGTCCATTAAATGCACACTTTTGTTGATGTAATGTTCCAGAATTTTGAAAATAATCCACTGCTGACTGTTCTGTAGAAGGCACATCTCAAATTTTAAACATTTGTTTTTCAAAATGCAAGGAAAAATTAAAGCAATAATAGTTCATTTATATGCTTATTTATAAAAACAAAACATTTTTTTTTATCAAGAATCAATGAGGTTCACACCAAAGAAAAGTGCAGATGCTATGTAAGTGTTGTGACATCACACTTATCCATAACTGGCACTAAGTCACGCTGCTTGGTTAAAGTTTCATGGTTGATGGGATAATAAGCAAGTACTCCATGTTGCATAATACAGTCGTTAATTCGGACTTCAAAGCTAAAATCTTTCTGTGTATGCGCCGCGTTGACGCATGAGCATAGGCGTTTACGCGTGCTCGCCTTTACGACTGTGCATATGGGTGTGCGCAAGTGCAGAATACATTTTTGCGTGCGCATTTAATGTATAACGGACGGTATAAGCTAAAATTATCTAATTATCTATTTCAGTTAATGTTGATGATTGCATTGTTCCTTAATCTTCGAATTGGATCCGCCTTATTATTTTTTGCAGACTGTAAGAGCAATTTAATAAAAGTAAGCTTGAACTTTCGATTATGTCAAATAGAATTTCCGATGCTGGAGTTCCCAAAGGATCTACAAAACGAAAATACGTTTCGATGTCCATCAAACAAAAAGTGGAATTGCTGCAAAAAATGGATAAAGGCATATCCTTTGTTTATCTAACCGTTCCGAAATCTGTTTATCAATTTCACGCTGCTCTGCGGCGGGGTAACGCCGCGGCACGCAATGAATTGGAAGTTGATCTGTCAGCACTATCTTTATCTTCAGGGCAGATGTTTTTATTTTATTTGGCTTATAATTTCTTACTAAATGTAGTATTTCATCTCGATGTACTCCGTCTTTGACATGATTTAAATCAAATTCCTCGTCATTATAAATATCACGAATACAAATCAAATAGTTTTCTGGTTGCAATTTTCTAATTTCGGCTATGCGTAATGTATGCTTTACGCATGCGCGCGTTGAAAGAAAAGAAATGTTTAATAAAGTAAACAAATATATATTAAGCTTTTTTTTTTTTTTTTTTGTAAATTTTGATACCCTTTAGATCATAATTGTTTCTTATTTTAAATTACAGTTTCATATTTTTAATTTTATAATTTCTACATGGCATTTTACCAGATTTAAACTGATGATCTATAATTCGGAATCGCTGAAGTCCCAACGAGTCCAGATTAAAGTCTTTTGACTGTACTATTATCACAATACTGCTACAAATATTTCCACTTAATTCAATTAATGTATAAAAGTCAATCTATTATTTGCAATACAAATTCAATTATGAAGATAAGAAAAACATGCTAATAATACAAACTGTTATGTAATACAAATTTATTTTAAACAAAATAATTAATTTTACATTAAAAATTTCACAAATAATAAATATACCTGGTTTTTCAGTACCAGTCTGAACAAAGAACAGTTCAGCATCAGTTTTCTCAGATACTGCTCCTCTGAAATAAATAAAACAAGTTTAAAAGATTTTCTCTCCCTTTCCTGTCATTTTATCACGTCTGAATATAAAAGCTAATACTTTTATTTTTATGAAGTTATTATTATTATTGAACTAATAAACTAATGAAATTTGGAGTACACCATATCACAAAACATTATATCGTAAAATCATGTTTGGGATCCATCAATAAAAGTGATGAATATTTTTTGGTCATAGTCAAGTATTTATAACAATTGTGACATTTTATGTTTTATTCTGAAGTTTCTTTCTTCTTCTCTCCTTTTCCCCATAAAATACAAGGTGTGGAGAAAAAAAGGCAAAAGAAACATATTCATGTTGTTAAGTATTACTTCTGTTTACATGAAAACAGATGCAAAATGCTAGGTGCTTACATATTAACGCAATCACTTTAGTACCATAAACTTTTCCCCAGGATAAATAATAACAGTACCAACTGTACTCATAAGTTTTATTGATCGATTTTTTACAACTGTAGAAAAATAATAGGAAAAATAATTCTTTCCCCTATAAAAAAAATCACAAAATTACAGCAAGGTGGTTGTTTTGATATGCAAGTAGCAAATGCTATAAACTCTAAAAAATCATACAACAGATTGGTTCCTTAATCTTCTGACTAGTATATTTTTTCTATCCATTTATGAGAACGATTATCAGTCACTACAAATGTTGTCATTTAAAATATTTTGTCTTGTTTTTTTTTTTAATATCTAATTATACTCCTGATGAAACAAAGATGGTAAAAAGCAAAGGGTAAAATCAGTACAGTCAAAAGTCGTTAATCCGGACTCGTCGGGACTTCCGCGATTCCGGATTATAGATCATCAGTTTAAATCTGGTAAAATGGCATGAAGAAATTATAAAATTAAAAATATGAAACCGTAATCTACGAAATAAAGAACAATTATGATCTAAAGTGTATCAAAATTTACAAAAAAAAAAAAAAGCTTAATATTTATTTGTTTACTTTATTAAAAATTTCTTTCAATGTAAGTTGTTTAAGTTGCTTCGTTTTTTATGTGATAATACATTCTCTTTAATTCTATAAACATACATAATTTCTTATTCAGTTACAAAGTTCCGCTGTTCAAGTCCTATAATTGCTGTGTCGAGAATACCGACTAATTTGTCAATCGAAATTTTTTCGTTTTCAATAACCTCTGTTACTTTCTTCGCTATCGGAAGCGAATTATAATGACGAGGCATTTGATTTAAATCATATCAAAGACGGAGTATATCGAAACTACATTTAGTAAGCAATTATAAGCCAAATAAAATAAAAACATCTGCCCTGAAGATAAGGATAGTGCTGACAGATCGCAGCGATAAAGATAAACAAAGTTTAGATAAACAAACGTTAAAGTTTAGATGAACAAAGGATATGCCTTTATCCATTTTTTGCAGCAATTCCACTTTTTGTTTAATGAACTCCGAAACATACTTTCGCTTTGTAGATCCGTTACATATTAGTAAATATGAATCGGAAATTCTATTTGACATAATCAAAAGTTCAAGCTTACTTTTATAAAATTGCTCTAACAGTCTGCAAGAAATAATAAGCCGGATCCAATTCGAAGATTAAGGAACAACGCAATCTGCAACATTAACTGAAATAGATAATGATGCGTCAAAGCGACGCATGCGCAGAAAGTTTGTAGCTTTGAAGTCCGGATTATAGATCATTCCGGGTTCTGGGTGTCCGAATTAACGACTTTTGACTCTAATTGTACAAACAAAGCTCTTCATGAATAAGACAATCATATTTTGTCAACACAGCAGGAATTACCAACACATTTTTAACAGAAAATAAAGGCAAAATTTCTCTTTATATCACAAATTTTTTAAAAAATTCTATATCAAACAATGAAAGTCAGAATATTCATTTAGTACAGCTCCTGCTCACATAAAAATACACAATGATAAAAAAAATTATTGCTGAATTAATGTAGATAGGCAACTAAAAAAAGTGTTAAATATAACAATTCTCCAAAATATTATTCCATAAATTCCCAAATGACTCATTTGAAAATAAAAATGTGAAATAATAATAAAAAAAAAAACATGTATTCTTAACACAATACATTTTAACATGATAGGTAATGAAATACAACTAGCCAAAAATAAAAAAAATAAAAATAAAAACTGAATTTCTGCAATTCTGAAAATCATTTTGGCAAAACTGTAGACACCTATGAAATACAAATAATATACATTTCCAGTGACAATCAGTGAGTTAATATTGAACTGAACACAGCAGAAATAAGGTCAACTAGCTACATTTATTTAAGTGAATCAAATTACAGGATTGACAATCACAGATAACTGCAGTTTTTGTATAAAATTAAATTCAAATGTAACATTTGTTTACTTTTATGCAATCATATATGAATAAATGAAGGATTAAGAGAAAGCATAAGCAATTACAGTGGATGCCATTTAATGTGATCATGGTTAATGTTTTGTTAATAATAGGATACTGAAGTACAGGGTGGTTATAATTAAAATTCCCCTATAAACGGCATCCTACAGCTCAAACAGGGAAACAGAATTTTGTATATGGGCTATACACGAGATGCGCTCACGGAATTTTTAAAAAATTTTTTTATTCCAAAATGTCCCCCAAAGGGCGCTTTTTCGGTAAATACATGAAATTTAATAGAATAAATGACCAAAACGGAATACAGAAACAATATTAACATTTGATGACTAGTTTCTGATCACCTTGTCATTGAACCACATTAAGTAAAGGTAAGGCAGAAACAAAAACAGTTCAGTCTGCCGAAACAAGAACAGATTAGGACGAAATTGCACAAGAGAAGCAATTGTTAATTGTGTTCAGGACAATGTAGGGAAAGATGCTTCACATGACCACCCTCATTCACCTGCAAAATTTCAAGTCGATGGACAGTGTGTTCAACAGCAGATCGTAACTGATCAGTTGTGAGGCTTCGCACATGAAGCGTTTTGAAGTTCCCATTGAACACCTCCACGATACACGAGACTTTTTAAACAGCCCCATATCCAGAAATCGCACAGAGTCAGATCTGGTCAACATAGTGGCCATGGATTAGGTTGGTTTGGTTTATTAGATTACGGCAAAGCACTCGAGGGCTATCTGCCTTAAGGGAGGGATGCCTTCGTGGAGGACTTTTTAAGGGAAACTGGCTCGTATACACTCCCATGGATTAGGAAAGAAGTGACTAGTAACACGTTCCTCTGAGAAGTGCTGGAGCAATAATGCCTTCACAGACTCAGATGTGGGGGAGCATCATCTTGCATGAAATTGGTGGATGTAAGGACCCACTTTTACTGTAGTTGTGGCACAACAAACGTCTGCAGCATCCGTAACGGAACATGTGACAAGCCAATGTTCACCAATTTCCTCAAAGAAGAATGGCCTAAGGATGAATGTCGCCGTGAATCTACACCAGAGAGTGACCTATGGAGACTGTAGGGAAATTTCAGTGTGGATCTGCAGATTTTGCTTAGCTCAAATGCGGCAATTCTGTGTGTTGACTGTCCAACTGAGGTAGAAATGAGCCTTGTAGCTTCACAGAATATTCCAAGGCCATGACCGATCAACAGTCATTCTGTTGAGAAAACTGACAGCGAATGAGAGACGTTTGGACTTGTTTCTATCAAGCAGCTCCTGGGTATGACGGATCTTGTATGGGAAGTAGTGCATTATGTTTCTGAGTACTTTTTGGACAGTGCTGTACGAATAGCCTGTCTGTCGTCATAATAGAGATTCCATAACATTCAATTACTTAGGTTTCCATAAATGAAACAACAACTTGGTGATAAATGAAATAACAACTTCGCAATAATACAAGAGGTATCCTAAAGTCAACTCTAACCGCACATTTGTAATTATCTTTCTTGCAAAGATAAAGCTGAGCTCAGTGAATTTCTATGAATGCTGACATGAGACACCTTTCAAATATTCAGATTAGGGTACAGCTTCAGACAAATAATATCCAGATACATTATAAACAGTCCATAAATGAATTTTTCCATAACACTAGCAGACAATCCACTAGTAAGGACATTTTCCTTAATTAAAATGTTGTAAAAGTAAATATTTATATGTTTCTATTAATACTAAATTAGTTTATTGTCAATTTGAAGGATATTCTCATCATTTAATGTCATCAACTGATTAATGGTATTAAAGCAGCCATACACAAATGTGATCATATTAAATGGTAGTGAAGAATCGCCCACTGCTTAGCATGTTTTTAAGAATTGCACATACTCAGTACCCATGTACACGTCGACCTATTTAGAAAAAAAACCCCAGAATTGCACAAAAATGGCATTCCGCATTCCCTTGACTTTATCCATGTACACATCGACCTATTTTCACTTTAAAAGTCAAAAAAATTGACAAAAATCCAATTCTTCTTACTCTTGTAAAAAGTGCCAAACAAATAAGTGGGCAATTCTGCGCTTTAGCCAATAGTACCTTCTATAGGTCACTTAACTTCAACATACGATTGTCTGACTGAAAATTTTCTGAAAAGCTACGACTATACATTTGATGAAGCAAATAGTGCACCAGCAATAAAACAGCATTCAAAATGCACCACATATTGTTAAAATGGTACTCTTCTGGGTACAACTCTGATATATGTCATAATTTTGCCAAAGGTGGCGATATGTGTTCTGCGCTGGTTTTTGGCGTGATTGCGTGTTGTATGGCAACCCTGTTGACGTTGAAAAATCTTTTCCTGGAGCTCGTTGGTTCGCAAAAGGGGGGAAAATAAAATGGTAGAAGTTGTTAAACTGAAGTTCGGCAAAACAAAATATCATCGTGGCCGTCCTGTTGAGGGGCAGTGGGTATTTGGAGGTGTGAAAAGAGGGTCTGGGAGATTATTTTTAGTGGCTGTGCATGATAGAAGTAGGGATTTGTGATTATTTGTGAAACACAGTATGAATTTTCTAGATAGTGTGCCTGCCTATCCTATAAATACGATAGCGATTATGTGGCGGCATGTTAAAGGCGGTATGAAATTGGTATTTCTGCTGTTCGAAAAAGCATTAATTCATGGTAAGTGTATTTTATTTTATTCTTATTTTGTAGAATGTTATGTTCATTGTTTTTTTAGTATGAATTTCTGTCGGTATTGTTGTTTTCTGGAATTGTTTGAAATTTATTTTAGTTTATTAGTGTGTAGCGTCTAGATTGTGCAATTCGTAGATTTTTTTTTAAGTTGAAATAGAACGCTGTGTACATGGTATTCTTTGAATTTTATTGTTGTTATGTTAATTTATTAAAGCGAGGTGTGCATAGTTCGTAGATTCGTTTGTTTCCTAGATTGTGCAATACAAAGATGTTTTTAAGTTTAAACAGGATGCTGTGTACTTGGTATTCTTTGAAATTTATTAAAGTGAGGTGTGAATAGTTTGTAGATTCGTTTGTTGCCTAGATTGTGCCATTCGTATATATATATATATATATATATATATTATTTTTTTTAAAGTTAAAACATATTGCTGTGTACATGTATTCTTGTCAAATATTTTTGGTTAGGAACTTTACGTTTTTGCTACCTAAATGTTTTGTTTCGGATTTTTAGCTTAAATTGTATGCTCAAAACGTGGTTTTTGCATGTGCGAAAGCCGCGTTTTTGGAGACATTTTAGGCTTAAAGTTCGAAATGTAGACAAAAAATTTAGATAGTAATATGGCAGCGTGGAGTTTCTCACCAAAAATTTTTGGCGAGAAACTCCACATCAGGCGCACATCAGAGTAGTTCCCTCTTCTGTTATCAGGACTGGATTAAAAAATGTTATGTATGTATACACGCGTGCGTGTACGCATGTGCCAAAATGTTACATAGGCATGTTTAATCTTAATATACTATGATTTTACCCATGTGCGTGTGCGTGCATACATACACACACACATATCCATACATATATTTCTTAATTTGAGCTTCATAACAAAAGAGTACCTTACGGCCTTAGTGATCAACAATGCAGTTATAATTCCTTCTGGATTACAATATTGGGCAGTTTTCAGATAACCGGCCCTTGGCGATTTGTTGACATCTCGGAAGAGTGCATGTGCGCCAGATTATGGTAACCCTGACAAGCGTTACAAACCTGCAACCCACTCAGGGAACTTTCCTGAAGGACGAAAAGGGATTTTTTCTGTTTACATAGATTTAGGAAACGTTACGGCAAGACAAAATAGAAATTGGAAAATCACAAATCATAACGCTCTATTCCCGATAATGCTAAAAATAAAGCTCTATTCTGTTTACGGAACGTTCACGGTAAGACAAAATGAAAGTTGGAAAATCGCAAATCCTAATTAGTTCATGTTTTCGCAAATCATTATCGGGAGTTCATTTCAATTGAAAAAAAAAGAGTTTAAAGATTCACAGATTTTTTTTGCATTTTCGAGCAAATTTTGTAATTTATGAGAAAAAAGCAGTGTACATGGATATAGTGAAGAGTGTGCACAATGCCATTTTTGTGCAATTCTGGGATTTTTTTTAAGTAAAAATAAGTTTGCGTGTACATGGTTTATGTGTATGTGTTATTTTGAAAAACGCATAAGAAGTATGGTATTGTGCACTTTTTCCCAATTTTGCAGTGAATATTTGTCATGATTAAGCAGTTTTGTTTGATAAAATTTCTAGCATAAGTGTAATTCGGCTAGTAGATTGTTGGAAGAAGTGTTCAGTAGATAAAAAGAAAAGAAACATGTCTTTACTTCGTGAAGACAAAATGGCGGCAGGGAAAAAAAATAGAGGGTTGCTGTAGGAGAGTTGGTTGCCAAATTTTCGCCAAAAAATTGCCAAGTTACCATAATGTAAAGATCAACCAAATAAAGCTCCATTATACTTATTTCTACCTTTTGTAAAATAAAATAGCTACCTCAGATGCTAAATTTATGTAGGGAAGAAGGACCAGAAAGGTAAAATACAACTTTTAATTTAAGCTCAATGCTCCTAAAATATAATAGAATATATACAGGTGACACTTGTATATTAAAGTGGCCACCATAACAAAATAAGCTGATTGAATTGCCAATTTTGTAACATGTAACTTTTAAATATTGTAAGGCTCTGTCTGCTTTAATAAGGCTGCTTATTTTATTTCACACATTTATACCTGTAGTTAATTTGTATTTGAAATTGTGAATAATTCATAAAATGCTGGTGAACAAAACCTGTGTCTACACATAAGAATTAGCTTTGATAAAATAAGTAGCAGCAAAGTCTAATAATTTATGCTAATTGCTCTAAAAACACCCATACTTTTCTTCAAAACAGCAGTTGAGTTATTAATTGTGTTAACAATGCAGTTGTTCTACATTTTTATGCACAGTGCTGTTACTTTCATTCTTTGGTTCAAAAAAGTGAATGGAATTATACATTCTGAAAATTAGTTCACAGCAATAATTAATCTTTTACTTGTATACAATAAATAATATATATGTGCCCAATATTGCATTCAACAGCTAATTTTGGACTAAATCATTCGCTTAGAAGATGCAAAATTAACGGCATAAGAAAAAAAAAAAAAAAAAAAACCATTTAGCATTTGACCTTCATTACAAAGGTACACACATTTAGCTGATTGACAATATCTGGGAAATGCATATGAAACAAATAAGGCGGTTTTTATTAAATTTTGCCTCCAAAGCAATCACATTTTTGGTAAAAGTTTACAATTGGGTTCCCCTTGTTTTTTGGCGATTCTTTTTTGACGCCAAGATCGGCGCCAGGAAGACACAATTTCAAGATGGCCGCTACACAAAACCAAAATAAAAAGGTCAAAGATTTGCATAAACTCTGTGTCCATGTACACATCGATCTGTTTTCACTTAAAAAAATCCCAGAATTCCACAAACTAGGCATTGCGCACTGTTTAAATCTGTCCATGTACACATCAATCTATTTTTATTTTAAAAAAATCAGGAGGGTAAAGCAAAGTTACACTATCATGGTAACCAGAAATACGATTTCATCGCCAAAATTTTACAAAAAATTGTTGCTAATCGAAGGGACACCCAATTCTACACTAGAGCCACATTTTTTTTTTATTATTATTTTAAATCGAGGTGATTCAAGACAAATCTTAATATTAATGTTCATGTGGGTTCATTGACTGCATCAAAGCATCAGAAATCGGAGGGCGATCTGTCCAAGATCATTTATTTAGGCATTAGGGAAGGTCTTCCAAATGGAAATTTATATTCATGCCACAAATAAGGAAAACAGATAGTCCATACAGTATGTCACTAAGAACAAAATGCACGAATAATAAAGATATTCTGAAAAATGATCACATGAAAAGCACTAAATTATTACAACGTACCCAATTCTTTCTTCAAAACGTTTCTCTTCTAAATATTCTTCAACATCTTTTACGTCACAAAACTTGCTCCATGATTTCTTTTTATTTTTACTAACTTTTACACGTTTTTTTCCAGCAGAAACAGACCCCATGTTTACAACCATGCTTTCAAGGAACAGATAGTTGAAGTGCACTTTGCAACTTGGCAATTACAGATTTCTGCATATTGCAAAATTTATATACAATAACCAAATTTTAATAAGCTGTGACACGATTTTAATACTAAATAATTTAACTTAATGACAAAAGGCGATTTAAATTAGTATATTTTATGTATTTTTATTCATCTAAATTAAACAAGAGGAAAGGATATGCTTAAAACTTTTAAATTTATACTAAAATTTAAAAAGGTAATACTTTTAATTCATGAAATTTTTACTTAAAACATTTTTAATGTCACTAATCAAAGATCTCAACTTTATGGAATTCTCGAGATAACTCTAATTGCGTAATAGTTGTTTACATACGCTCTATAACTGCAGCGGGCAGAAAGGCTTAGAAGTTTCCGGACGAGATATATTTGTTTTGTAGTTTGTATTAACGTAATTGTAAAGACATGAATTTTTGTTATTGGAAATTAAAAAATCATTATTCGTTTTTCCGCTTCATTTTTTGAAATTAACTGGCATTAAGCGGTTTTAAAAAATTAGATTATGTTTGCTCCGACACATGCACTGAATTTTATTAGGCGGACTCGTCCTAAATTTAAGGAAGCAAGCTTATTAAATCCTTTAAATTATAGAATGTGCAAGTTACACTCTAGTCGGATGGATTTTCCTAGAATTTCATCAAATAATGCCAGAAGAGAACTCAGGTATTTTTCAAAGGAAACCACCTTAAATGTATTCGATAGGAAAGCCAAACGGGTGCATCGTGAATGGTCTGCCAGTCTGCAGGATGGAAACATATATAACGTCTTAAAAGATGAAGTAAGTTTAGGAATATCTAAAAATGTGGTCAAACTTATATGGCTGTATTTTTATTGCGTAATTAAGCATAAATGCCCTGTATGCAAATCTTGCGCTATGAGTCAAAAGAAGTTGGGGCACAACAAGCTTCCATACAGTTTTGGAAAGAATAATTGGCTACTGTTTGGAATATGGTAACAGGTAGTTTGGCGACATTATGGTAAGGCGATAAAGGTTACTAGGTAGGACTTTAGCAATAATCTGAGAAGTACACGGTTCAAATCGCAGATTATTTTGTCTCAGAGAAATGAGAGATCATGAGACATGTCATGTGACATTTTCCGGAAAATTCCGATCGTGATTTTAGCCAATAAGCACATAGAAACAATTTCGATGCTAAAGTGCAGAATCGCTCACTTATTTGTTTGGCGCTTTTAACAAGAGTAAGAAGAATTGTATTTTTGTCAATTTTCTTTTGACTTTTTAAGTGAAAATAGGTCGATGTGTACATGGATAAAGTTAAGAGTGTGCGCAATGCCATTTTTGTGCAATTCTGGGATGTTTTTTTAAGTGAAAATAGGTCAATGTGTACATGGATACAGCGTATGTGCAATTCTTAAAAACCTGCGAAGCACTTTCTCCCAATTTCACACCTAATCTTCGTTATGATTAAGCACTTTTGTTCCATAAAAGTTCTAGCATAAGCGTAATATTCGGCTAGCAGATTGTTAGAAAAAATGTTGAGTTAAAAAAAAAAAATATCTTTACTTCGTGAAAACAAAATGGCGTACAAAAAAAAAAAAAAAAAAAAAAAAACTAGCAGGTTTCTGTAGCAGGGTTGGTCGCCAAAGAATCTCCAAGTTACCATAATCCGAAGATTCACCAAATAATTGAACGAAGTGCATTTCTCACATGCCATGTCCACGTTTTCTTCTCACTGATTGTAGCCCTAGCGATTGTATATTTTTGCGTCTGAGGTGTGTAAACTAAACTCGGTGCAATAGCCCTAGTGGGCAAAGGCCTGCTGTGCCCGAAAATCTGCTTTCTTGACCGTGGGCCCAGAGGTGCATAAGCGTATGCCCTGAACAAGTGGTCAGCTTGTCGCAGGACCCCTGCTACTTAGTCCCCAAGCGAACTTGATACTCATGTGTAAACTACTATTAAAAAAAGAAAAGAAATTGAATTACATGTTTCCCGATGTTAAATTACTATACCTTTTTCTTATTGGGACTGGGTTAAAAAATTTATGTATATGACGTGTGTATGTATGCATACACATACATGTACTATATACATACACGTACATATATACATGTATATGTGAACATGCACATCCATTCATACATACGTTTTTTAATCCAATCCCAGTAGCAGAAGAGTACCTACATGATGAATATATTTGTGTTAATGTTATTTATGGAAATATGATTAAAAATCAACTTATTGCTTTGATTGCACTCGCCCAGTACTTGTCATTAATAATAACATACAACAGTAATTGGGTGAATAAAGTTATCAGTAATAATATCATGCTTAACCTTCCAGCATGCGCGCTTGGCAATTTTACATGAGCATGCGCACGTCATATTTTTTACTATATCCGTTATTTTACCATTTTTGGCATGAAAAACGACAGAAATGAGTGATATTGATAATAAATTTGTTAAGAAATAAAATATTAATCTTAATATTGCAAAATACAAATGATATCACATTCAAATATAAGTAAATAATTTTTTTAAGTTCTTATATTAGTGAGATGGAAATGCAATAATGTATTTCATTATAGAACATTTTAAATTTATTATTTAATAATTATATTTTAAAATTGAAACTAATTTTAATAGTCATCAAAGGCAAGTCTAGACAAATAAAAAAGGAAAACACCTTGGTAGGAAAAAAAGTAAGTTTAGCATTACTTACTTCTGCAAGGAAATTTACTTCTTACTGGTTACAAAAACACACTTTAAACTAACTTTAATATTTTAATTTATTTCTAAAAAATAGAAATAAGGAATGGAAAACGCTATTGTTCTCCCATTCAAAGGTTTCCTTGTCTTCCTTTTCTTCATCAGATAATTCTTGAAAATGCGAGCAAAATCAGCTGGTTGCACATATATTTTTGCCATGAAAACTGATATAAAATTTACAGAGCCAAATGTATTCAGATTAAAATAATACATGGCAATTAATAACACATAATTACAAAATATGAACCATGAACACGCACGTGTCGTAACTTTTACGAAAACGCTGCCACACAACACAAATACCCAATTAAAAAAAAAAGTCAAATCACTTCCTGTTAGCATATTTCATGATGAGGGGAAGGGTAGAAAGAATGTTTAGATGTCTCAGCTTCGATATGCAAAACATTTGCATTAAAAACTGAATTTGTCATAAATTTTGCGCATATGCGCGTGCTGGAAGGTTAGCATTGTGCTTTTATAGTATATGCCATCAGTGTCATCCTATGCTATCTATTATTTTGACACTTAACCCTTTGCGGCGCACTGTGCGTTAACGCGTTAACGTCGGAATTTCAACAAAAGTTGTATGCAGTCTGTTTGATCCTAAAGGTGTATACAGGTAAAATTTTGTAAAAATTGCACTTACCATTTTAATTCTGTGGGTGTTCCATGAGGTGGAACACTGCGCTGTCAGAGCTTTTAAAAGTGTGACTAAGCGAGCATTGCAGTGAAGCACGAAAATGAGTAGAAGCGTTTGTATAAGAATGAAAAAACTCTATATTATGGCTGTATACATGGTTTCCTGGATATACATAATATTCTTGAATATATATACGGATAAATGAGATAAATATCTATATACAAAAATATTTACAAATTTTCCTATTTCTTAGCTTCGTTAAATTGTTCAAAGCAAGTCACATCTTTTTGATGGAAGCACAAACCAACTATGATTAATATTAACAATAAAGAAAAATAAGCCTATAATATATACATACACGAAAAATATCTACACAATTATTGAAAATAAACAGGAATGAGACTAAAAAGCGACAGCAAAAAATTTGCGCAGGTCTAAGTAAAGATGAGTCAAGCTACTAATAAAATTTCCCGCCTAAAAACTACTCCCAAAAAATTAAAAATGCCAATATTAGGGCTTTCATTACACAAAACACACCTCACCCCTCAATACTGCTGTGTTTGAATTCATTCATCCCCCCCCCAAACAACGGAAACAGAAAACGTAAACACCGGATGTTCTCTCCTAAGCACAGATGTTCTGATTCGTAACAGCATGAGATCGCTAAAGGCGCAGTGTTCCTGCTAATGGAACACCCAGTTTTATTCAATAATTCTGTGTATGGTTTTTGTATGAAAGATTAAAAAAATATAGAACAAATAATTTGGAGCCAGCAAAATTATGCCTAAATTTTTTTCCAAATAAAATTTTTTATATCATTAAAAAATAGAGAAAATTACTTGAAAAAAGTGGATTTTAATAACACATAATAAATCAAAATTCTGTGTCTTCTTGTGATATGCTGCTATCTACTGTTTAAAAAGAAAAGTTCAAAGTATATTATAAAGGCATTTTTATCTATTTACGGTTGAATTTAAAGGTTTCAGAAACGATTCAATTTGGGTGTTCCATGTAGTGAAACACTGAGCCACAAAGTGTTAAATCACGCACATTAATTTGCCAAACAGTACTGTTACCACAACTGCCATTAGTGGTAAACATATGAAATGAAGTTCTGAATAGTTTTGATTCAGTGAGCAATATATTGCAGGGCTGTCACTTTAAAAAAAAGGTTTTAATTTATTGTAGGAAATAATTTGATAAAAAATGTAACTAATTTAATTAAATGAATAATTTTTATTTCCAAATGAGTGAAATTGGCACATCTGATGAATACTTGATAGCAACCTCACTGGTAGATGAATAAGAACACTGAATACTGCTAATCCCACATTGAATTTATGGAAGAGAATCAGCTGTCTGCATAGTTATTGCGATTTCTCTCACATAAAGCGTAAATTCAAGTCAGAGTCTAGAAAATCCTTCTAAAAAGTACAGCTTGAAGGGAGTCCTTAATTGCTGTGACATAATAAATTACACCTCTATTAATAAATAATATGCAAAGTAAAAAAAAAGGAAGCAAAAACTTTAGAGATTTAAAAATTCGGTATTTATATATTGCAGTGAAAAAAATCACCAAGCACAAAATTTTTAATCTGAAGAAAGATGCCAAGCAGAAAATTTTCAGGAATAACAAAACATAATGGGAAGAGGAAAATGTACGTATGTTAATTTCTGTACTTCCTTATCACTGCCTGCATTTTGTATTCTGTGCCAAGATTATCAATAAATCACCAACGCAAACCGTCATAAAATGGCTGGTAATCTTAACCACAATCATTTAAGTTTGCTAGTGTGGCAAATAAATGGCATATCTTATTTTCTTTTTCATATAAATGTTACAAATTCATGATCATTGATAATTTTCTTGTCATGAGTGACTGTATTTTCTTTTCTTTCTTTTTTGAAAGAAATTAAAAATATTTGGTTTATCGAGAAATGAAGAAGATGCAATATCTTTATTTCAAGAAAGTGTTTTACTTCTCATTTGAATATTTGAAAATGGCCGTTAAATAAAACTACATAGCAATGAAAGTGTATGGAAATGTAACATGAGAAACTGCATGTTCAGGAAAACCATACATTTTGACAACTTATTGAAGGCTTTCAGAATATTTATAACCATGTCACAATTTATATACTGGTTAGAGGAACTGATATTAATTAAGTGGTAGGTGAAGCAACTCAGCTTTATGAGAGTATAGATTTTGCTAAAATAGTCATGAGAGTAAAAATTCTCTACATCTAATCCAGTAAGCAAATAGGTGGCCCTTAAAAAATTATGGACATAACCAAAAAATCTGTAAATTTAGGAACTAGTAAAAAAAACTACAGCTGCTCGTATATAATACATATAGGCCTAAAATTTTTCCAGTATTTCCATATTACACTTTAGTATTACTCTTTAGACAATCACATCTTGATAAATTAACGATTAAATTTTGGGGGCCACTGTAATACGGAAGAACCATTTTTACTTAGGAATATTTATTTTAATTTATATTGGTCTTGTAACTTATTACCATAATTTAAAGCACATTTTAAAATTTTAATATATTCATAAAATTTTTGCATTCAAATATTTGATGTACAAAATTTTTTTATAATGTACTCTTTCCTCCTTAGATTGGTGATCGTGTTGCTGATCGAGTTTATGACATCATTAGGTAGTACATTTCTAGTTTATTTCAGATGATATGATCGATTGCATAATTCATTACTTAATATTTATATATTGAAATGAGTTAAAAGTTCAGGCAAATTTTTTCATACTTAACAAATTTCTATCGGCAGAGAAGGTATTTTCTGTTATTGAGACCAGATTCAGAAATGTATGTATGTAAATATGTATGCACAACAATATATATACTAGTGTCCAAAAATTAAGCATAATTAATAAAATGTTGAAGAATGTGAGTAAATATGAATTAAATTGTTCAAACTCACTTGTGAAGAATCATTGTTTTAAGGTGAAACTGTGCGCATTTCAGTCGACATTGGCATGCACAAAACATGTGTGCATGTCAGAAAGTATAAAACTGTTTCACAAGCCATACAGAGATCAGGCAGGTGCAATTTCTGTAGTAAAAAGTGAGTTAAATGATCAAAAAGGCCATAGGATGGCACAAAGATGCCAAATGGTCATGTTTTGAAAGGAAGAATTTTGGAATATGGATGATCTCAAATTCTGAATGTGTTTCTTCTCAAGACCATGGCAGAGGTTTCACAGTACAAGAGGTGGGAACTACTCTTATATGTGCCCCCATGCCGTCATATTACTACCTAAATTTTTTGTCTACATTTCGAATTTTAAGCCTAAAATTTCTCCAAGAATGCGGTTTTCGCACATGCAAAAAACCACGTTTTGAAGACACAATTTAAGCTAAAAATCCGAAACGAAAACAAAAAATTTAGATACCAAAAACGTAAAGTTTCTAACCAAAAATATTTGACAAGAATCCATGTACACAGTGTACAAACTAATAGTTTGTGCACTGTTTTCTTTTAAACACTTTTTTTTTTTTAAATAAAAGTGATGAATATCCTTCTTTTGCTTTTTTTATGATATAACCATATTACACTTGCATATCATATTTGCCACCATTCTGACTTAGATTTCCTTAAATATTCATATAAACTTCGATTATGCTTAACTTTTGGATACTAATACATGTCCTTTTGAATAGTAATTTATTTGCTTATATACAGTACAAAGTTCGAGATCCTGATGTCCAGTATCCGGAATGATCTAAAATTTGGACCTCAAAGCCAGCAACAACCTTTTATTTATTTATTTATTTATTTATTTTTGGTGTGTGTGTGTGTGCATTTGTGCCTAATAAATCACGTTGAGAGTCTTAATTTCATCTTGGCACTAAATAAAATACTTCATTATTGAAGAAACAATCATTTTAGCATAAATTTGTATGATCAATAATTTGGCTTCATAGCTGCGTATCTACTTGGTCTCAAACCGAAACATTCTACACAGAAACATTGTTGATTTTACACCTACTAATATTTTATATCTCTGATGCCAACCTGGTGAAACATTATTTATTATATTTTGCTTTCATTGCCTCATGTTTATCAACATATGATAACTTGAGTAATGATTCATGCAGTGATGTCTAAACACTTTTTTTTTTTTAATATTAGTAACAGAATAACAAGGTGCATAGTAATTTTTTATGTTTACATTGTGCTTCGATGATAACAGGTTTAAGTTAAAAGCTCTAAAAATATTGACGAGGAAAAATTTAACAAAAATTTCTTTCCATATACTAAAAATAGATTTTGTTAAAGATACCTATAGGCCAAAAAATTACATCTAGTGCTATTTAAATTAAGAATAACTGATTTGTTATTCACATAAACCCAGAATCAGCACCACAGCTCGTATGACCACACCAGACGGCAGAATTTAGGGAAGACAGTTTTTTAGGAATTTAGAGAAGCGCCGAACAACAAAATTGCAGCATGACAAAATTTTTAGGTTTTATGAAAAGCAGGGGGACCTAAAATTTAGGGATGGCGAAAATTCAGAACTTATAGAGGTGCTTGGTAGAAGAATTTAGGACCCACAGAGACTGCATCAGACAGTAAGATATCTAGTGCCGGTCCTTGATAAGCCTTAAGTATATGTGGGAATTTATTTAGTCAGAACTCAGATAATGTGCAAGAAAGCCTTAAGCATGTGCAAGAAATAGATGCAAGTATAATAAATAACTAAACTAATGCAATTCGGGCTTAATTATCTCAGTGCGCGACAGAAGCAAGACAAAATTTAGCGGAACTACTTGTCTTTCATTGTCAATCTCATGATACATAGCCAATAATGTATAGCAGACACTACTAAGCTAAGCTAAAATTACACTTTATTGATTCCAAGGAATTTCAAGTAATATAGCAGATAGTGCTGTTCCTTAACTTTTTGATTTGATCCAGCTTATTATTTTTGCTGGCTGTTATTATTACAGCAATTTTATGAAAATTTAAGTTTGAATTTTTGATTATGTCGAAAAGAGTTTCTAATTCTGGAGCCTCAACAGGATATACAAAGTGAAAGCATGTTTCACTGTTCATTAAACAAAAAGTAGAATTGTTGCAAAAATGGATAAAGCTATATCCATCTCAAAATTATGCGAGGTGTATGGCATTGGAAAGTCAACTGTATATAATATAAGAAAACAAAAAAAGGAATTTTTTGTGCATTCAGACACCCCACTTGCAATGAATAACAGAAAAATTATTTGTTATGCTAAAAAGGGCAATCATGACAAAGTGATGATTGGATGGATCAGACAGTATCACAGAGATGGCGTGCCATTGACGGATCCAATGCTAATGGCTAAAGCCAAAATATTTCATGAGGAAATGAACTTAAAAAACTGAGTGCACTTCTTTGACAGGTTGGTTAATCAAATTTAAAAATTGCCATGGTATGAGGCAACTAAAAATTTCAAATGAAAAAGGCCTCAGCTGATACTGAAAATGCTGAATTATTTACAGATGAACTCATTGATAGTGAAAAATTGGTTAACCTGATGACACAAAACATTGTCTTAATTATAGATAACTGTTCAGCTCATATTTCACTTAAAGTTTTAATGAAAGATAATGTATCCTTGTTATTTCTTCCTCCAGACTGTATGTCCATCATTCAGCCTATGGATGTCGGAATAGTGCGCACGCTGAAGTGCAAATATAAAGTCACATTTTTAAAATCCATGTTAAATTTCTTGAATAATGGCAATGCAAGAATTTTTTTAATATTTTAACATAAAATCTGCTGAGTGGAGCATAGCGAGATTGTGGAAGGATGTGCCTCCAGATACTTAAGTTACTCTAGATAAAAAGTTCTTGGCATAATTTATGGCCAGCTATCATATTTCATGGGGAGGATGATGAAGATGATAGCTGAAAATTTGAAGGCTTTTTGGAAATTCCATTTTTAACTTTATTTTACAAAAATTTTGTTGAATCCATTTATAATTTGTTCAAAATGTTTTATTATTGACTATTCTGTTACTTATTTTACTTTTGCCTGTATAATTGTATTTCTGAATTCATTTGAATTAATTATTGCATTCAAGTTTTTCATTTGTCTGCTGTTGACATACTGTTTATTTGTAAATAATGCAATTTATCTTACAGGAAATTTTCTGTTTGTGTAGAGCTGGGATGTGGAAGAGGTCATGTTACAAAGCATCTTAATAGTGTAAGCTTATTTTTTTAATAAAAAAAAGTAAAGTATTTGTATAAAAGTAATTTTGGGAAATTAAAAAAATTTTTAATTAGTTTTTTTTCCCCTCCTAATATTAACTACAGAATCATTTTGTTAGCTTTTATGTATTCACTTAATTCCAGAAAACTAGGATTAAATGTTTGATTGCACAATGTGAAATAAAAGAAAAATTTGTATTAAAATAAAGTACATTTTATATAGGGGGGAGTGCTAGATTTTTGGGGATGGGAGCTGGTATCCATGGATTTTGCTTTCTTAAATTAAGTAAATTAGGTAATTTTAATTGATGACAGTTTATGAATTTTGGATAATAAGAATGTTTCAGATATTTCGATTTTTAAAGAATGAAAGCAATAGCTGTAATAATCTAGTATTATTTAATTATGCTGTATGTATTTCAGTTTGCAGCATTGTAATTCGAGTTAAAAATTTCAAGAATTGGAAAAATTTGCCTAGATTTCTTTATAGAATTCATCTTTCATCAGTTTGTGCAAGTGTCTAAAGACAATAATTTACATGCAGTCCTGTGTATCTGCAAAGAGGATCAGCAAGATAGATAATTTCTTTTGAAAAATATCTGTAATTTTTTTTTTCTTTCTAAATTAAAAACATTTTTTTTTATAATACGTAATTGGTGTTAAGAAAGAAATAGCAATAATCAGTTGAGTAGACAAAAAGGTAACTTTGACCAATTTGTCTTCAATATAATTGCCATATATCCCTAGCAGCATGGAATCTATTGGAAATGAATATCTTTTTTAACTCTGCTGAGTGAGAAATGAAATTTTTGCATAAGTATTCTGTAGGTGAAAGATAATTTGATGAGTGTGTGTGTAAGAATTCCTATTGCAACCTGTAAATCCATGAAAATTACATTCATTTCTTAATAACATTAAGGTAGGGGTAAATTTATGATTTTGCCACCTGTAGGCTAAAATTGTTCTCTGATCACTAAATTCTCATTATTTTCTACTTTATACTTAAATATTTTTTAGAATGATAATTAATCAAAATATAATTTCACAAGTATTAGTTTTTATATGAATATTAACAAATTGTATGTATTTATGATTTATAAGTGAAAAAAGTAAAGAGAAAAAGAAAAATCATAAAAACATAATAAAATACAAGGAAATCATATTTAATTTTCTATCCAGTTTTTTATAATTGATATACATATCATTAATTACTAGAAAAAGGAAATCATAAAATAAGGTATATTTATTTAGCTATTTCATAATTTTGCAGTGTAATTTTATTTTAGCTAGTTTTAATTATCATTAATTTTAATTATCATTTAAAGAAATTAGTCTTATTTATTAAAAGAAAGTATGCAAGTCATGTTATATTATCAGAATTCATATTCATTTAGTCTTCCCTCAGGCATAGTCAGTCTCTCTCTCTCTCTCTCTCTCTTTTTTTTTTTTTTTTTTTTTTTTATGTGTATGAAAGCTAAAACAAATTGCATTCTTTTGCTTTGTGCTTAGTTTAATTTTTCAGATTCGATGAAATTTATTAATCCAAGTATTGCCATCCTAGTTTTATTTTAGCTAACCTGTGTGTAAATCTTGTCAGTAAAAGCATATGAATTTCTCCACTGAAATTTTTTACTCAAGACCCCACAAATTGTTTCAGTTGGAAACAGTACTCAAAATCACCCAAGCATCAGAATTAAGATTTACTTCAGTTTTAGAAAAACTTGTTAAAAAGATGCTGTATCGTCTAATAATTTGCACCTATACATTATTAAGCCACCATTTGTTTCTTTTCTTTCTTTCTTTTTAAGGGCCAGTGTAAATTTTTAAAAGCCAAAAATCTTGACGAGTATTTAGTTTTCTGTGCCAGTTTGTAACTCCATGGAACCACTAAACATTGATATATGCTCATAAGTTGAAGAGCATAGTTTGTGCTATGTCTAAACTTGATATAATATTTTAAGGGTTAGCAATGAGCAATATGATCAAGAAGTGATCACACATAAGATTTAAAAGTGAAGATTTAAAATGTTTTGTGAAGTCCATCTGTTCTAATTAGCTCTTTAACCTACCTGCCTTATTTATATTTTTGATAACTTATTACACACAAATTTATTTGACAAGATGCCAAACAAAAGTAGAGCTTCTCTATATGCATTCAGTGTAATTAATCTTTATATAATTTGACTGTATATTTTCAAAGTAAGTTTTAAATAATAGCATTTTATTTAGCATAGAATAAAATGCTTCTCAAATGAGAAACACAGCGAAATTAACATTATTAATACAAGATGGGAAAAGAGATTGGTAATATAAACTATAAAATAAGTTAATGCAAAATTATTATAATTATCATTTAGTGAATACTGTAAGTCTATATAGCATTAGTGCTTTTCCATTCATATGACCATAAAATAATAATAAATATGTTTTTAATCTCCATTAAAATTTTATTTTAGCTATATATTAATTATAATTAAACATGTTATATATATCATGTTATCAACCAGTTGTTTCTATTTTTAGGAAAAAGTTGATGTGATCTATCAATGCGATATGTCTCAAGGAATGGTGGTAAATGAATTCTTATTTATATCTCTCTTCAACTAGTTTACTTATTGGTATCTTATGCAACATAATTTAATACCATTTTTTATATGAACCCATTTTAATATCACCTACACTTTCCAAAATTATCTATGCTCAAAGCCTTTAAAGTTTTAACTTCAGGAAAAGTACTTTTTATGTTAAAATTTTTGATACTTTGTTATAACAGTTTGTAACATATACATGCTTCTTGTATTTACATTACAATGTAAGTCGCATTAAGAGTTCCTTTAAAAATGTATGTATTTTTTTAAAAGGATAACATTGAATAAATAAATTGAAAAAGTTGTAAAACATATATTTTAAAAGGGAAGTCTTCTGAATCTGCTGTAAAATATATTAAATATGTATATATACATTTTTTTTAAGTTTAAAGAGTTAAATTGAAATAATTATCGAATAATTTTTTTTTTTTTTTTTTTTTTCTTTTTTCTCCTTCCTTTTTCTTTCTTTGTTTGTTTTTGTATTTAAGTATGTAGAAAAAGAATTGAAAAATTATATCATACTGTATGGTTCTATATATTAAGCATTGGTACATAGGCATTCTGTGCATATATATGCAGTGATTTTAAATTACAAATTAATTGTTAAAAATATAAGTCTTAGATTTTTAATTTTGAAAAAAATTAAGAAATTCTAAGAATGTGTATGTACTAAGTGGCATAGTTTATTTTAGGATATTCTTTCCCTGATCAAATTAATTGTAGAGAAATTAAATGAAATAAAGGATCTGTGGTCTCATGTATTTCATTTTGCCCTTCAATTTTTTTTTTTTTTTTTTTTTTTTTTCTTAAGGAAATCAGTGAAGTTTCTGAAGATATACCTACTTTTAAAATGGTTGTAGATGAAGAGTTTTTACCATTTTCAAATAATAGCATTGATCTTTTTTTAAGCAGTTTAAGGTAAGTGATTTCTTTAATGTGGTTTTTTAATATTTTATTTTGCATTGTAAATTAATTTGAGTTTCATTTATTACTACACGAGAGTCTGTTGGCTAGAATAAAGTCTTTTGGCCTTTTTATGACAAGGATTTGATTCAACAGGGGTTTTCATATTTTTCAACGAAAAACACCCATAAATGAGCAATAATAATTTTTATTTTTTCAGTGTAATCTTCCACTATAATAATACACAAAACCCACTGTTTTTCTAGTGTTAAATAGCCATTGATTTTTCCATTTGTCTGAGTCTTGACCATATGGCTGGGTTCACTTGAAAATCACTAGAAATTATCATTGCTGTTGAAATGCTGATCTCCACAGAAATCCTTTAAGGCTCCAAACAATGAAAACTGATTGAAGCAACATTTGGATTATAATAGGTGTGTGTAGTAACCTTCTAAGTTTTTGCAAAATAAAATTACTTCAGTAGTTGGTATGTAAACCTGCATTTATTTATGTATTTATTCAGAAATTAAACACCTTTAGTGATCAAACCGGGTTATTTTTCTTAGTACTACATAGTTATCTAAGAACCTGATCTTAGTAATTTCTGTCAGTGGATGTGTCACAAAATATGAAATCCATGTAAAATGTGTCACTTTTATCTCCAAAAATACTGGCTGTGACTTTGCCTATTGTCAGTAAATGTACTCTTAAATGTTTTGGCGGTGGGAAATTTGAATTTTTTCACTGCTTTTGATGAACATTTTGAATCCATAATGACATACAACCATGTTTTTTTAGAAAAGACAGCCAATCAGAAAACATTGATCTTCAATGTCAAAAAGGTTCTTTTATGCGGGTTATAATGTTCTTATAATATATAGTCTTATAATGCAGATTTACAGTTTTTCCTACCTGAAAGCAAACAGCTATCTTGGTGCCTAATGGGAGCTAGCCTTTCAAAACTGTATGTATTTGTGAATAGAAAAGTTTTATATATAAATAGAAAGGTGGGTGTGCTTTGCAAGCTGGTGTCAAGCTTCTGCTGTACAAGCTTGGAAATCAATGGATAACAAACAACCCATTGATTTTCAAGTGGCAGGCATTACATTCATAGAATGTTAAAAAAAAAATGACTATAGTGTAATGTTCAAAGGAATGACTAATGCCATTTTGATCAGGTTCCTCTTATACTGAAGTACAGCCATCTTTAAACTGTTTGTATTATTCAGATGTTTCACTATAGCTGAGAATGTCATTGCTATATTGCATGGGAGTGTTTTGTATCATTCATTCATGAAAAATTTCATTAGTATGTCCTGTTGTATTTATATTCATGGGCTTAGATACCATCTAGTTTAATAAGTGATTTGTATTATCCCTTGCAATTAACATACTTTGCAATAATAGTAGATACATTGTAGAGACTATAGAATTTTTTGGAAGCAGGCAAGAAGAAAAATTCGCAATCACCTTCGCTGGGAATCGAACCACAGACCTCTGGAATACTGGCCCAGCGTGCAGAACCACTACACCATGAAGGCATGCTAGGAAAGTGAGAGAAATACCTTATATAGTTCCCCTTTGAAACGGCAACTAGGGTTTCAGAGGACCTAGTTGCCAAATTCTGGTGTGAAGAATCATCATCCACAACCCTTTTAGTTCGGGTGCCACTGTAGAGACATTAGGATTTTTTGGAAGCAGGCAAGATGAAAAATTAGCAATCGCCTTCGTCGAGAATTGAACCACGGACCTCTGGAATACTGGCCTCGCATGCAGAACCACTACACCATGAAGGCACGCTAGGAAAGCGGGAGAAATACCTTATAACATCATTTGTATTAATTCGACTAACAGTATATACTAGGATCTCTATATGCTTGTGAGATAAGAATGGCTTGATCTGAATTTTAATTTCTTCTTTGCCTTTGCATTTTATTATTTTTTTAATTGTTTACTTTAATCTTAAAAGAATGTTCTCTATTAATTATTCTAGTTGTTTATAACATGCACCTCAGTGATTCTTAATCTGTTTTGCTACACGTAACCCTTTCAGCATTGCTAGAAGATCATTTGTTCCCTTACTTTTCAAAACTCGAAAAATACATATATGCATTTATTTAGATTATTTTAAAGTGTTTTGTAACATAAATAAAAAATTTGGAAAATATTGACAAATAACAAAACTTGAATAGAGGTAGTTTTTTATATTCATAAACTAAAACCAAATACAGTCAAAAATCATTAATTCGGGCACCCATAATCTGGAATGATCTATAATCCAGACCTCAAAGCTACAAACTTTCTGCGCATGCGTCATACGTTTACGAATGAACGTTTAATGTATAACGGACAGTATAAGCTAAGCTAAAATTATCTAATTCAGTTAATGTTGCAGATTGCGTTATTCCTTAATCTTCGAATTGGATCCGGCTTATTATTTTTTGCAGACTGTTAGAGCAATTTTATAAAAGTAAGCTTGAACTTTTAATTATGTCAAATATAATTTCTGATATATATTTACTAATATGTAAAGGATCTACAAAGCGAAAGTATGTTTCAAAGTCCATTAAACAAAAAGTGGAATTGCTGCAAAAAAATGGATAAAGGCATATCCTTTGTTTATCTAACCATTCCGAAATCTGTTTATAAATTTCACGCTGTTCTGAGGCGGGGGGTGGACGCCTCGGCGCACGATAAATTGGAAGTTTATCTGTCAGTACTATCCTTATCTTCAGGGCAGATGTTTTTATTTTATTTGGCTTATAATTCCTTACTAAATGTAGTGTTTCATCTTGATGTACTCCGTCTTTGATATGATTTAAATCAAATTCCTCGTCATTATAATTCGCTTCTGATAGCGAAGAAAGTGACACAGATGTTATTGAAAATGAAAAAATTTCGATTGACGAATTAGTTGGTATTCTCGGCACAGCAATTATAGGACTTGAACATCGGAACTTCATAACTGAACAAGAAATTATGTCTGTTTAATAGAATTAAAGAGAAAGTATTATCACATGAAATGAAGCAACTTAAACAACTTACATTGAAAGAAGTGTTTAATAAAGTAAACAAATAAATATTAAGCTTTTTCTTTTTGTAAATTTTGATGCCCTTTAGATCGTAATTGTTCTTTATTTCATAATTTATGGTTTCATATTTTTAATTTTATAATTTCTGCATGCCATCTTATCAGACTTAAACTGATGATCTATAATCCGGAAAAATCAATGATCCGGAATCGCCGAAGTCCCTACGAGTCCAGATTAACGACTTTTGACTGTACTTAACAGCTAAAGGAAAGGCTCACTGCATTCCCTCTTTGAAACTATGAAGTCACCTCGCCCGCATTTAAGAATAACTTCTAAAGTGTTAGGTGTTTTTAAGAACTTTTCTAAGTTTCAAATAATATTATTTTTTTGTGCAGTAATAGCTTGACAATCGGAAAAGCTCAAGAAATGCAAATTCCAGATGTGTGAAAATTCCAAATAGTCGAGCATATACTAAAAAATGGAATTCACATTAGAAATGCTAAATCAGTGGGAAATAATTATAAAAACAAGTGTCCTATTTGACACTAATTTGAATATCAAAAACATACATTTAAAATTAAGATTTTGGTGAGGTTTTATTCTTGTAAAAGCTGACGTATTTTAGGTTTTATCCGATTATGAAATCCCGCTAAACATGAAAGTTGGCGAAGATTTTGCCAGTCATTCTGGAAGAAGTTTAGATGAACATATTGTTCTCTGTTTAGTCTCATAATAAAGAAATACAAATTATGGATATAGTGTAAAAAAGACTTAAATTGTTTATCATAATTTTTCATGTTACATAGCTATTATTTATTCATTTTCAAAGTTGTGTATCGTGGCCTTTTTTGATGCCCAGAACCTGTAACTTTTAAAATATCCCACTTCACACAGTACCAAATATTAATCAATTTTTTTCAAAATGCAAGGCAAAATAGAATTTGTGTCCTATAAAATAGAATTTTCAAAAATTATACCAGCTTATCGATAATTAATCGAATTTACAATTAAACCAAACCTGACATCTTATGGTCAAGTTGTGACATCATGCTTAAATTAATTAATTATGCACACAACAAATTAAAAAATGCATTTTCTTGTAAACTGTTTAACTTCAGAATTCACATTTCTAGCCAGCAGAAAGATTACAATTTGTTTGTTAAATCAGTCTCTCATCCCATAATTACCACTGCATAATTCATGACCAATTCTTTCTTCCTCTTCAGCATATAGTTACCATTATCCTTCCATTCAAGGAGGGACAATGTGTATCAGTGCTAACAAGCATTTCATGAAATTTTCATTCAAGGAGAAAAGAAATTTCATGGAATTTCAATTCATTATCCATTTTGGCACTAAATTGCACAGTTTGCATATGTGTAAACCAGTATTATGAGCTTTAATTTGTATGGCTTTATTTTGCTGTAGTACTGATAACAAAAAAAGGGATGCTTTTATGAAATTAAATGATAACATTTGAAAATGCTTAAGTCATAAGGGTGGAAGTGCAAACTCTGCATTCCATCTTTTAAGGTTTTTTAAGGTTTCTACTTTCAAAATCTTTCTGTTGGCATGCACAAATTATATTCAAAGGGAGTTCTCAGAAAATGTCACTAGAAGAAGCATTTTTTAATTTGTTGTGTGCATAATTTGTAACATGTCATAACACCTATGCAAAACAATTTCAGCTTGCAAGATACGGATAAAATGTTGAAAGATTTTGATCCATTTGGTCAGTGCCTCCAAAGAATAACTGCATTTAAATTGGGAATTTCCCAAACAACGTCGACCAATTTATTTAAACAAAGAATTGTAACTGATGATGAAATAATAGA
This sequence comes from Stegodyphus dumicola, assembly GCF_044657685.1. NCBI lineage: Eukaryota > Metazoa > Arthropoda > Arachnida > Araneae > Eresidae > Stegodyphus > Stegodyphus dumicola. The sequence goes on from NC_140776.1 coordinate 48,826,289, forward strand.
AAATGCAAATGTTTCAAGGAAGTGCAAAAGAAATGGAGAATCAAGAGATACTAAAGTTGCCCTTCTAGAATGGTTACAAGCTATGGGACTAATATAAAAATCTATATTTCTAAAGCTCTTTTGACTAAGAAGACTGTGAAATATACTAAAATGCTAGGAGAATGTCTTACGAAATGGAAAAACAGAAATAACATTGTTCACCGGAACTACTTGGTGAGAAGCAAAAGGCAGATTATAATGCAACTAAGAACTGGATAAAACAGATTTTATTTAGCTACTAAATAAATACAAGCCACATAAAATTTATAATACAGATGAAATTAATCTTTTACTGAGCATTATTGGAGCATGCATTTGAATACAGTGAGAACAGCAATGATTTTAATAAGTGGCGGGCAATGTATATACTTAAAAATACATAAGTATATACACATTTATATATACTTAAAAAAGATTAAGTTCAAAGGAGTAAAAATTAAGATTATCCTGTCTAAGGAAAAATGTGGGGCAGGTAGAATATTTAAGAGATCTTAATGGAAATGGATCTTAATGGAGAGTAAAAATGGAAATTTAGATAAGTCTAAAGGTGTATTGTACAGAATGCAAATATGAGAAAAAAACTTTGGTGAAAACCTCAAAAATTAATATAGCAAGGAAAAATTAGTACATGAAATAATAAACATATTAACTAATTAATCACTCCCATCTAATGTTTCAGACAGAACTTATTAAGGGGTAAGCATTTAAAACATTAAACCAGGTTGATTAATGAGAGATAAATAGCATGTTTCATTCGTCTGAACAATGTAAGACTGCAAACCATTGTAAATTAATTTACTTTTTGAAAAATTATTTAGAAGTCGTCTTACACTGCTGATAAGCTTCCCCAACATGTCATCTGACCTCTTTAAATTAGAAAGTGCAAATAAACAAACTAAAAGTAAAACATATAAAATATAAAAACTGATAATGTAAAAATACAGCAAATTGCAAGAAAAATTAGCAGAACTGTGCAAAGAAATTCCAAAAACATATTCATATTAATTATGAATTACTAATGCGAATTCAAATACACAATTAAAAAGGAGGGTTGTCTCATTAACTTAGTCCTATGAAAAAATCGAAACTGTGCAATTTCTGCTCATAAAAAAAATTTGGTTATGAAGAAAACATGGATTATAGGGCATTGCATTGCTGAAATAGTTTGCCATTCAAAAAAGCTGTAATCTACCAACATCTAGACAAATACTTCAGATAAAAACCAATGAATTTAGCACATGCTTTGGAGACACTGGAATAGAATGAATATCAAATACAAATAACCGTGCATAATGATAATAATCATAATTAAATATTAATATACTTGTTTTAATCAAATTTATTATTCACCTCTTTTGATAACAATGCTAATTATATTTTTCTTTATTCATCAGTAAATTTTTGTATCTTTTTTGAGATAATCCATTTTTCTTATCTGGTTGGATATAGTGAACCAAATTTCTATTATATATTATTATTATGCACGGTTATTCCCTTGAAATTCTTTACCATGAGGTGTGACTGTATGTGCAGTAGAAAGTCTGAGATCTGGAATCATCAGGACTTCAGTTCTAGAATTTAAGGTCATCAGTTTGAATCTAGTATGATTATTGCAGAAATTATAAAATAAAAAAACTGAAAAGTTTGTAAAATAATAAAGCATTTCTAATGTTTAAAAACCAGAAAACAAAAATCACTGTTACCAGAAAACAAAAATCACTCAACGTTAATGTTGTTTAGTTTCATTATTTTTTTTTCCTTCTAGTATAAGGCTATTAAGCAGTTTTATTTTATATATCAGTAATTCCTCTTTAATATAATACTGTGGGTATGTCACCTGATGGTGCACCAAAGCCTGATGGCGCACTCATTGCATCTACGTTTGGTGGTGATAGATCATTTTTTTATTATTATTAGTTATACTAATGCAAACATTAATGGTAAAATAAATTAATCTCATTATTAAGAAGAAATTATAATGCAAAGTTAATTAATTTGAAAAAATTTTTAACACTTCACTCTTCAATAAAAAAATTACACACATTTCTTTTAATCATATGTGTATATATGTATATATATATATATAGTATTTTGTAATTATAGTAATTTTAATATCCCTAAGTTTTATTTTATCCTTATTTTAATTTATCTTAGCTTTTAACATATCTTTTAATCATAATAGCTTTCACTGGATCAATGATCTTCCTGGTGTGCTTCAACAAGTAAGTTAAATTTATAAATAAAAAAGTCACCTTTTTTAAACATAAAGAAAGTAATTTTATGTGCAACTAAAAGTTTATATTTACATTATAGTTTTTTTTTTTTTTTAAACTTGTCTTATTTAAACATAGTGCTTTCTTAATTTTAATTAATATGTATATTGTATTTCTTTCTGCTCCAGATACTCAGTTCACTAAAGCCTGATGGTGCACTCATTGCATCTATGTTTGGTGGTGAGACACTTTTTGAGCTTAGGTCATGTTTACAATTAGCTGAAATAGAAAGAGAAGGGGTAATTTTTTTGTAATCTTCTAATTTATATTAAAAGTAAATACTAGTGATAAAATGTATTGCTGCAGCTTTGAATATACCTGCCAATGGAATATATAAAGTAATCATTATAATAAAATACTTTTTTCATCAGTTTATTCAGTATTGATATATATATATATATAAATGCCAAATCTGAATAAATAAAAAATGTGATTGATATACTATGAAACATTTTATAAAATTTTTGTTTATAGTCATGGTGATATAAGTACTAAAAATAAAAAGTTTTCTTTAATGTTTTTTGATAATTTTTTTAAACTTGAAATAATTTTAACAAATTATATGCAGTAGTACCTCCTGTAAGGGACATCTTTGTTTAAAGGATAATTCTGTTGGTCCTGGTCCCTTTAAATAGGGGGCCCACCAGCGGCCGAGCGGTAAAGTCACTGAACACTAGTAATTCGGTCCTAGGTTCGAATCCAGCGAACGGGCTGGTTGCATGGGTGGTTTTGCGGTTTTCCCCATGTGTAACGTGTATATGAGCCAGTTTCCCTTAGAAAGTCCTCCATGAAGGCATCCCTCCCTTTAGGCAAATAGCCCTAGTGTGCTTTGCCATAATTAAATACACGACCCTTTAAATAGGAACCTCAATGTATTTATTGCTTATTGACAGACACTGAAAAAGAATTTCATAATGTAAGATAGAGTTAAAGAAATAATTAAAAATGGAAATTTTTTTTTATTAGTGGTCTTTTGACGTTTCAAAGGCAAGTTTACACTTGGTGAAAGATAGTTTTGTGACAATGAAATTACGAAGTGAAAAGTTAATCCCTCTTTTTTGAAAACTGCTTTTCAGTAGGGAAAAAGAGAAAAATATATTGGGAAAAAGCAAGTTGTGGTGTTATCAAAAGGATATTTCACATTCATAAAATTCAAAGACCAGTTATTCTTACTATAATTCATGGAGGAATAAAAATTTTAGCAAGTTGCAAGCCAATCCAAGACAGGGACCAGTGTAAAAGAAATGGTGGTGAGATGACTGGATCACCAATGATAGGGTGAGTGATGTGAATAGAGTGAAAACTTTTATCATTGTTAATTCTTCTAAATTGTTAGAAATTATAATTAATTATAATTAATTAGAAATTATAATTGTTAGTTCTTTCTAAAACTAGGAAGCTAAAGAAGTTTAGTTTTGTATTTGTGAGTTATCTAGTATGGCTTCAAAGAGGAAACATTAACATTAAAATAAAAATTTGGTGTACTTGATATATGTAGCAGAAACTGAAAAACTTAGTTGAGAGATTTAGGGAAGAAATTTAGAATAAGTAAACACCAATTAGGTCATGTCCTAAAGGACAGAAAAGTTTTATGGATTGCTAATTCAAATGAACATTCCAAGACTGTAAAATTTAGAAAAAGGGAAGCATGTGAAATTGATGCAGTAGTTTTCAGCTATTCTAATTCAATTAGATGGTAAAACTAGAAACTTAATAGTAAAATACATTAAAAAAGATGGAATCTAAACTTTTTAATATTTAAATTGTGACACTGAAGAAGACTATACAAATTATGTGTGTGAAGTATTGTAGATTTAGTTAAGACAGGTGAACGATCAAATTTTTCAATGTCTAGCACCAATCAGTGATATGTAAGAGGAGTTTAAGTGTTAATCAAATGCATTTTTTTTTTTTTCCTTTCGTATGAGACTTCTGAAATTTCATTGTCTTGTGGTGAAATTGAAATCGCATTGTCTATTAGTGTGGCGCTTCATGTTTGCTGATAGACATTTATCCTCAGCTCACAAACAAAGAGGTGCAAAATCTTTAATTTCAGAGGTATTAGTCTAGCACACCCCAAAATAATTGTGTTTGATGAAAATTACAATACTGTTGAGTGTTGTGTATCCCAGAAGTTGCTAAAAAAATGACAAATTTTATGACAGAAAAGGTGGCCAGAGACTATGCATAATCATCATTACTTTACTGTTACTTAACTTGGAAGTCGTTTACTAAGTTTAGAGCAAATGATATCTGCAAAAATTGGCAGAATGCACTTCCATGAGAGTGAGATACAAGGTGGATTATTTCAGCAAGTATTCCATTGCTACTATTTTCAGAAACTGGAATGGTCTACCCTCGTCAGTGATGACTCTTGCTTTTGTTTTGAAAGCAGTGATGAACAGAGATATTCTGAAGACTATATGACAAGTGCCATCAATAAGTCTGGACAAGAGAATATCATACCAATAAGCTCCTGAAATAAAAGTATGAGATAGTATAAAGTATGGCATGCAGACTCCTTTTGGTTTCCTTCCTCATATGCTGGAGGATCAACATTAGGGAGCTTTTAGTATGTAGTATGACCATTCCTGCAAAGTATTCCAGGAGTTATGCTTCTATATAACACTGCTAGACTGCATGTTGCTTATACTATTGTCTGCACGGATTTTGTGTACTGCCATAGCTTACTGATTCTCCAAACTTGTCTTGCACTGAACACATTTGGGAAATCTCAGATAGTAATTAATAACCTCATTAATAGCTTGCCAAAGTGTCTAATTTTACATGTTTCCAAGTAAAATTGAAATAATTTGAATTTTAAAGTCTAAGCTTTCAAATCCTTTCTCATTCTGGCTATTCATAAAAATAGTCATCACTGGCAAATAATCGTACTATTCTTATTTAATACAGAAACATTTGAATACATAGGAAATCTAAGAGAATTACATATGCATGTTTATTGCACCATTATTTAACTATGCTACTCTTATGAAAGGTATTTTGAAAAGAAGGAGCATATTATTTTATTTCCTTGAAATATGTTTATTGCAATAAAAAGAAATATTATATACAGTAGAAAGGGTGCTTCCGGACTCTTCGGGACTTCAGCGATTCTGGATTAGGGATTTTTCCGGATTATAGATCATCAGTTTAAATCTGGTAAGATGGCATGCAGAAATTATACAGTTAAAAATATGAAACCGTAATATATGAAATAAAGAGCAATTATGATCTAAAGGGTATCAAATTTTACAAAAAAAAGCCTTATATTTATTTGTTTACTTTATTAAATATTTCTTTCAACGTGCGCATGCGTAAAGCATACATTATGCGCGCACGTAATGTGTGTGCATTCTTTACGCGCATGCGTAAAGTTTGTGGGTTTGAGGTCTGGATTATAGATCATTACGGATGATGGACGTCCGGATTACGGACTTTGTACTGTAGTACTATATGGTAAGAAAAAGAATATGTTTTTATGCTTATTTACAAGTTCAGTGTGTTGTTTAAATGTAGCTAGAATCTGTTGAAGTGTGTAGATGACACTGTGGTGTGCTGTTTGTTCTGTGAGCTCAAACTCTTGTCAATTTCATTTTTCAGGGATTCATCCAAATACCATGCACAGGCTGCCTTCATTGCCAGCTTATTAGAAATTTGCAAGGAATTGTAGCAGAAATGCATTTAACAACTGTTTTGCAGTTAGAATGTTTATGGCAAAAACTATCACTTTGATGTGTGTCAACACTTATGCAAAAATGCACACATAAAATTTCTAATTTAGCAAACACACTTTTTCTCTATCAGATGATATATGGTACATTATTCATTATGTAGCAAGACAAGTTTCATGTACCAATACATTGAATACAGAAAAGTTGTGCAGCGTTAGTTTTCAAAGAATAAGAATAAATTTCTGTAGATTAAAATGTAAATTAATTTCCTTTGGATTTTTGTGTGAAGTTGCATCCCTTTCTTTATCTGGCATACTGTTTCATTATATTAGACATAAATCTAAATTGTATGAAATCATTGATTTTGTATTAATAAATAACAGTTTTGTTTCATTTAAATATAAAGCACTAAAATAGTTCAATATTAAATGACATATGAAAATTAAAAGTTATGCAATATTTAATTAACAATTTTAGGAAATAAGTTGTAATGAAAGCTAAAAGAATTTATTATGAGGAAATAATGGTTCCCTGTAGAAATTGGTATAAATGGTACTAAGTTGCCAATGCTGCTGTAATATAACAAGCAACAGACCATATAAAGTCTTACCTTGATATATGTCCACACTAAAATACAATATGTTCGGATACAGGGGAAAAATTTTAGGGGTATACAATATTTGGCATACAACTCAAGTTTGATGAATCATGACTGCATGCACTACATTTGTTCACCTCTCTCAAGACAATGTTATAACTGCCTCTGAGCATCAGTTGCTCATGAGAAGTTCAGTAAATAACTTGCACTCTGAATTTCCAAGTGATTTAGTGTTTTTCACATAAATCTTTTGGAAATTTATGAACAGTGAGGTTTAAGAAAGTTATTGAGAAGAGTCAAGTAACAAAAAATGTTATAAGGATCATCACAGAGATTGGAGGAAAAAAAGATTTTTAAAACGTATGATGATGGCATGTGTATTTTGGGCTTGTTTACTGCATACCATATGCTGAGTGTGATGATGTCTGCAATTGTGAAAAACAAAGGAGTTAACATTACAAAGGGGGTGAAATCAATGCTCTTGGGAAGTTCAGTAAATAACTTGCACTCTGAATTTCCAAGTAATTTAGTGTTTTTCACGTAAACCTTTTGGAAATTTATGAACATTGAGGTTTAAGAAAGTTATTGAGAAGAGTCAAGCAACAAAAAATGCAACAAAAGGCTCATCACAGAGATTGGGAGGAAAAAAAAGATTTTTAAAAATTATGATGATGGTATGTGTATCTAGGGCTTGTTTACTGCGTTCCGTATGCTGAGTGTGATGGTGTCTGCAATTGCGAAAAACAAAGGAGTTAACATTACAAAGGGGGTGAAATCAATCACCAAACAAAGATCAGAGCATGTTGAAAAATTGATTTCTATTTGGATAGCAGAAAACATATGCTGTATCAGCTGCAGGGCTTCATTTATGTACAGAATATATTGCACTCATTGCATTTGTATTTTAGTATTAAAAAGGGCTATAATGATCACATTAAGATTTTTTAAAAGAAGAGATTAATTATTTTCTCTCTATTTCTTATTTAAAAAGTTGCCATACATTCACGGATCTGGAGTATATTAATGATGTATACTATGAGGTACCACTGTAATTTCATTTAAGTAGATTTTATATTAATTTTTACTGTTAATGTACTAGTATGATAGATGGGTGAAATGTTTATGCATTGTACTATATTTTATTAATTAAAAATGCTTTAAAAGTATATTAAAATCAAGATCTTAAATCTTTTTAATTCATTCTCTGCTCTTTCTATTATTTTAAGTGGGTAGTTGAATATGTGTGATATCTTATCTGAGCAACAGTCTAATGGTACTAAACACAGAGGTGTTTGTGCTCCGGGGATTTTGAACGATACTCGGAAATTCCGGGAATTGTCGTTCAAAAGGAAGTAGGAATAATAATGAATTATTTATTTTGATCTGGGTAATTTTGTTTGCTTTGAAAGCAGAAAACGCAAGGTCAGTGTGTGTGTGGTGAAAACTTTTCCTTTCTTTCTCCAAAGGCAGTGATAATGTGCGAAAAGGGGGAAAAAACTTCTTTTTTGTTCTTTACTTATTGCGAGTTATGACTCATTTCCCCGGTTCTCGGACATTCTCTTCTGGATTCTTTTCGGCAAATAGGCGCGGCAGAGAAAAAAGGGAGAGACTTCGTTCGACCAGATGTGCGAACACGTGACTCTGGGTTCAAAGGTCTTATCTCTCCTGGCGTGGCACCAATAAGTAGAGAAGGGGGATTTTTCGCCGTATTAGCTATTTGTCATTGATCGCTTCTCAACTTTTTTTTTTCTCCGCTGTGTAAAATTTTCGTTTCATTTATTGATGCACATGTAAATTTTTCGTTTAGTTTATTGAAATATTTTTTTATTTATGTACGCAAGAGAATTTCACTATGAAATTTCTCGATATAAATAGTGATATTATACAATTAGAAGAAGGTGTTTGGAATGCATTTAGGTGGAATTGGATTGAACTGAGAGATGGTAATGGGGATACCATCAGCACATGGTGCAAGAAAATAAATGTTGCTAGACAAGCATATTGTGTTTTTTGTAACTCACTGCTGAAGTATGGTGGGGAAGGATTCAAGTCTTTCACAAATCATTCTAAAACTGTGACGCACATAAAATATTCAAAGTGCATTAGACATTCAATGACTTTAAGTAATTATGCTAATTCAAAAAATACTGATGACTTACTGGAAACTGATGCTCGGCCATTGCATATAGTGACAAGAAAAGCACGCCAAGAGGTATTAATAACTTCATTTATAGCCGAGAATTCTCTTTCTTTCAATGTAGCTCCCAATTTAATTGAACTCTGCAAACAGTTGAGCCGCGATCAGACGGCACTAAACTCGTTGGAAATGTCCAGGACTACTGCATGTTATAAGATGAAATATGGGCTCGCAAAAACTATTAAGGAAAATATCATTAAAACTTTAAAGGAGACTCCATTTTCTCTAAATTGAAATGAAAGTACTAGCAATGCTCAAGAAAGTATACTGGCAATATTGGTGCAGTTTTATGACAACAATCAAAATGAAGTTGTAGTTCATCATTTTGCATCTCTAAAGATGGAATCTTGCAATTCAGAAGCTGTTTTTAAAGCAGTTGTTAATACTATTGAAGATAATAATATTCCATGGGCAAACTTAATTAGTGTATTAATGGACTCGTGTAACACAATGCGTGGAAAAAAAAGGGTGTTAAAACCAGACTACGATCAAACAAAGCACCCCACTTATTAGGTATTGATGGTGACACATGTCACACAGCTAATAACTGTGCAAAAAAATTTGCTTCATGTTTTGATAGATACTTAGAAGATTTGTTTGATGACATCTATTTTGATATGAAAAGCTGCAGTAAAAGAGAAAAAATTTTCAAATTTGTGAATCCCTTGCCATTAAAAAACTTAAGAGACCAGACCATAGGTGGGCGTACATTTTATGTGTTAGAAAGAATCAAAGATCTGTGGGATGCTCTTATTGCATTTTATTTTCACTACTTGGATAAAACTTATAAAGAGGATTATTTTTTTTAAAGATTTTTAAAGATAAATTAAATTTTTTTTTAAAGAATTAATTCAGGTATTTTAAAATATTTACATAAAATGTAGTAGTTTATATGTTTGAAAATTTATGGTTATTAATTTTGCAAAAAAAGTAATTCATTGAACTTTTATAATTAGGTCATTCAATACTTCATAATTGTAATTTTTCATTTCTTCCCCCCCCCCCTTCTCGAAACTCCAAAATGTCGGTAGTAAGTCCGTAAAAGTTTCAGGGGATTTTTTGGGGTCCCACAAACACCCTTGTAAACATAACGAGGTTTTTTGCATATGAGATTAAAATGTACATGAAAACAATATATGTAATTAATCCATTGACTATGGAATTCTTTCCTGTGAAATCTGAATTGAAGCATAGTAAATAATGCTTATTCAGTTGAAGGCGGTCTTGTCATTTGTAATTTTAACGACACAGTTTTCCCGTTTTATGTCCAGTAGTTAGCATAACCATCTTTTGTATTTGGTAAATGAACTTTAATACAAAAATCTTTATTAAAAAATAATCTAAGATTTAAAGAAAAATAATTTTAAATTGTTTAATTTCTGCACTAAAAGTGAAATTTTTATTGATTGTAGGGTTTCGCACCTCATATTTCACCATTTGCAAGGCTTAATGATGTTGGGGATTTACTTACAAGGGCAGGTTATTCAGGGCTTACTATAGTAAGATATTTTCCTACATGTAAATTTTTGCATGGTTAAAGATCTTTGATTTTATATTTTGAAATTTAATTTTTTTTATGTAATTTTGATTTTTTTCCCCCCATAACGGATACTGATGAGATAAAAATAAACTACCCAACAATGTTTGAATTATTAGATGATTTAAGAGGTAATTACAATTTAACTTTTTTATGAATTTTTATTCTCTTATTTAATAATGATACTGTTTTTAGCATTATGAATTAGTAATGCAAGATAGTTTCTTTTTAAATTGAACCAGGAATGTCTGAAAGTAATGTGGCTTGGAATCGGAAACTTCACATAAATCGAGATTCTTTGCTTGCTGCTGCAGCACTTTATATGGGTATGTATTAAGCTATTTTAAGCAGTCAATATCCATGTTTTGCCTTGATTACTATATATAACTGTTTACGTTATAAAATTTATGCCATTTTCTATGTTTTTTTAAAATTATATGTTGTTTTATTTCCTATTTTTGAAGCTTGCATTATTTGTGTTTTTGAAGCTAATTCAAAAATATGAAAAATACATTTTTATATATCTTTTAATTATTTGACTATCACTCAGAAGACATGATAGTTTTAAACAGGCCTCATCAGTTCATATAAAGGAAACAACTATACTGACTAATTATGAAAGATTTATTATTTTGTTTGATCAAATTTCATAATAATTTAAGATTCATGTCATATGTTGTTGAATATCTTTCCAAATACTTTTGTAAATGCATTGATTTTTGCATCTACAAATTTAAAAACTGTAATCAGAAGTTAGTTATGTTCATTTTACCTCATCGGTAGGCATAATATGGTTTGAAGTTAAATTTGTACTTGATGAAATCAGTAATTTGATTTTACTTGTTTTATCTGTGACTGGTTTTATCTATTCCATAACTTTGTATTACATCTTGGAGTTGAAAGGAATTTTCAGTACTGATTGTCCATACCCCACTGGAAAGTCATGAAAAAGTATTCATGAGGCAGTGCAGAAAAATGTCACCAAAATAGTTATATTGCAACCAACAAGTTCACCAGAAGGTATTTAATGTGGCAACCAAAATATGCCCAGCACATGCTTGTTTTTGCCAGTCCACAGTGCCAAAATTGTATGGATGCCAAGTTTGTAAAGTTCTTTCTCGCTAAAGTTTGTTCTCTGATATTTTTAGGTGAAATCAGATCACTGTATACATGGAAAGAATAACAATCTGCAAATGCTTTTGAAAGTCATCAATGAGTTTACTGTTTTTTGATGGTAGTGCACGTGATCAGAAAATGCTAAATTTTCTGTGATTTTTAATTTATAACAATTTTATATGTATACAATGTCATACTATTTTTCTACTTCTTTGTATATTCTTACTTTATTTTTAATCATTTGAACTGTGGAAAATGAAGGACATGTGTTGGACCTGTTGCCTTTTATACCAATAAAACCAACCAACCATTCATATGCTCAGTAAGACCTTTCTTAGTTAGTCAGTATAACGATCACCCTTATGCAGGGTGTTCAGAATCTATGGTGTTATCTGAATCTGGGTAATGTGTTATGTGAGAATCAAAATATTCAGTGAGTTTTTGAACCCTGAAGGTCTGTTATTTAAATAGGTTTAAAGCGAAACAAATCATTAACTTTATGTAAACATTCGATTTTGATCAAAATTTCTTTGGTAGAACTATGAAGACTTAAAAAAAAAATTCCCGTGTTTTGATTTATTTTACTTAATTTCAATATACAGAATAAATGTGGCACATGTCTGTATCATACGCAACAAAATATACTGTTAACTTTTATTTAAAAAACTTATTTTCTGTATTTCTAACATGGAAAACTTGGTAAAAATTTTCATCTTCACCATGTTTAATTTTTTCACTTATGTTTCTTTTACATAATTTTAAAGTTTCATATTTTGTTTATCATATGTATTTCAGAGAATTTTGGAAATGCAGATGGAACAGTTCCAGCTACTTTTCAAATAATATACCTTTTGGGATGGAAGCCAGATAAATCGCAAGTAAGATAGCATACAGGCAAAAAAAAAAAAAAAAAAAAAAGAGTTTTAAACATCACAACTGTATGATGAGTGTTACATGCTATTAATGTGTAATTTCCTTTCATTTTAGCCAAAACCTGCCAAGCGAGGTTCTGGGAAAATATCTATGAAAACTATCTCAAATATAGATACAAAAGAAATTTGAAGTATGAAGTATTTGTATAGATAGTTATTTTTTTTTAAACTAATCATTTAGAAATAAAATGTTAAAGATATTTCTGCAGTCTTTTTGTGTAGTTATTTTATTACTTATGCTCACTTAATGGTATTAAATGGCTTTGCTTCATGTTGGCTAGAATAATACAAAGATATTTTCGCAAATTAATGTTTGAAAATGTGTGATGTAATTTTTACTTATGCATCTGCTAGACATATATTAATTAAGATTAAACTTTTTTAAATCAACAAAATAAGGGAAGTAATCATACTGCATATCATTTATGCAGTAATTATTTGATTATATTTTTTATTATGTAAGTACTAAATAATTCATGAATGTAAGTTGGAATTAATATTTGCTCACGATTCATGAATGACAAATACTTTCCAGGTACTTATTTTATACTTTTAGTCATGTATATATATATATATATATATATATACTATCGCGAATTTTAGGCTGAAATTTGTGACAAACATGCTACTAAGAAGTCAATCTCAGCACCGAAGCTTCAGTCTGATAATTTCCCTCTGGCGCCTGTGAAGAATGTAAGTATTTTTTCATCGAAATCCTGTTCAGATGCTTTAAATCGAGCAATTCCAGATTTCAAGATGGGCAGAAATTTTTAACTACTTGTCTGCAAATTTATTGAATTTGTATAAAAATGGAAGAAGATCAAATCCACCCTAAAAAAAGTTCTACTCGCTCTTGGAATCGTTGAGCAACTGATCTAAATGAACCTGTAATTCTGCTGTTTCACTGTAAGATTAATTCTAATTTTTACTAATTAGTGCTTCTGGGCTTCACAAAATGGTGAATTTACACATTATGGACTTTCACTTGCTACAAATGGATTTATCTCTTACACCTGTTATGTTTCAGGCTCCCCCTCTCAGCCAACCTTTTCCTTTGAATTATTTCATCCGGACATTCTAAGTCATGTGTCTTTTGGCTTTACTTATCAACGAACCAGATAAGTCATGTGCCCTTACCTACACAGACTAGACTAGAAAATACACTGCTGGCCATTAAAATTGCAACACCGAGAAGGTATGATCTGAGGAACGTCAAAATCACATTAAAGGGAGAAGAGGTTGGGTTATGCAAATTATTAGTATTTCAGCACATTTAGACGACGGAGGGAGAAATGACATTTGAAGCATTGCATAAAAGAAGTTGTCTAGAGGATTTCTCATTTGGAAAGTGCTTTGTAAGGTCGGAGTTTGCTCGGAATATCGTGTTATGCCTCAAATAAGAATAAATACTTACCATGTGTCAGAATTCGATAGAGGCAGAATTGTTTCCCTTCAAGTGTGGATTATCGTTCAACGATATCGCCCGTCACACTGGTCGACATCCAACCACTGTCATGCGAATACTGAATCAGTGGGTTGCTGAGGGTCATACTGAACAGCATGCAAGATCTCAACATCCAAGAGGACAAACATATTTTGAGGTCAGCCCTGCAGAACCGTACAACTACATCACGGACCATTAGTCAGGAAATAGGCATGTGTGTAGCACGGCCAGAATCTCTTCATATGGGTGCATCAATATTTGCATGAACTATCAGCAGGATGACCATTATTTCGGCTTCCCTTGACAATGCAGCATAACGAGAGACGATGATTCTGGTGCCGAGTGACAAAGCTGGATATAGGAGTGGCACAATGTCATCTTTTCAGAGAAGTCCCAGTTTAGTGTGCAGTATTCTGATGGCTGTATATGTGTCTGGAGGCTCCGAGGAGACCACACGTCATCTACTTGCATTCGATATCGGCATAGGGGCTCTGCACCTGGTGTGATGGTTTGGGCAGCCATTGGGTACATGGCATACACATCTTTAGTTCAGATCGATGGTAATTTGAACTCAAATTGGTACATTTCTGACATCTTGCGTTCAGTAGTTGTGACGTATCCTCAAGGCCTGCCAAACGCCATCTTCCAACAAGATAATGCAAGACCACATGTTGCACGTCTTGTTCTGACTTTCCTCGATACACAGGATATTCGATTGCTGCCCTGGTCTCTAGATATGTCACTCGTTGAAAACATCTGGCCATTGGTTGCTGAGAGACTGACCAGCCACCCTTCTCCAGCTATTACGGCTGATGAAGTGTGGTATCGACTTGAAGCAGCATGGAATGAGTTGACCATTTCTTCCATCCAAGCCCAGTTCGTCTCCATGCCTAACTGGGTAAGGGCCATTTTAGCTGCCAAGGATGGCAGATGTTTCTACTAATTTCACACCCCCTGTAAACCCGCAAACTGCATATAAATTTAATCATTTTGACTTCAAGCCATACTGTTTTACGTACATTAAAAGTATCTTTTTTTGTACGTGCTTTCCTTCATGGTATTGCTTACAAATTTAATCATTTTGTCTTCAAGCCATACTGTTTTACGTACATTAAGTATCTTTTTTTGTACTTGCTTTCCTTCATGGTGTTCCAATTTTAATGGTGAGCAATGTATTTCTCAGACGTCGGACCATTGTTTTGACCTCCAACTTTAAGAGTTGTCATTAGGCAAGAGGAAGCCATGAATTCATTGTGTTTGTACCACATTCTGACCCTGTCATCTGCATAATCGTGCAGGAAATGAGATTCAGCAGACTAAGCAATTTTTTTTTTCTTTCTAATCATCAGAAGTCCAGTTTTGGTTTCCTCGGATCCACATCAATCATGATTTCCTATTTATCAAGGATCCCATGGATATCCTTAATAGTCCAGTGCTTTTAAACCCCTTTCATTGCTAAAAAGTAAGTCCCTCATGATGTGTATTCAGCTCTAGTTTGTGATGCACTTGAACTACACTGAGCGGTAATTTATTGTATTGTTGCCATTCTACAGCTGTGGATGTTTGTGCCAACCACTTTTCACTTCTTTCATTCATCAGCATTTTTCTAAAATTTTAGCCACTCTGTCTATATATTAATGTGCCAATATTATGTGCAAACTTTACTTTAATAAAATGGTAGGCAAAGTAATTCAAAGTCCAAGATCTGGAATCCGTGGGACTTCGGCATTCTTAATTTTAGATCATTAGCTTAAATCTAGTAAGATAACATGTAGAAATTATAAAAAAAATATTATTCATTATTATTTCTTTACGAAGAAGTATTTTGCATGAAGTAGATTTTTCTGAATGATAACCATGTAAAATTAAAATGAAACTTGAAGCCAAAGTGGCAATATTTTCTGGATTTAAAACCATACTATCAATATTCATTGCTCTATTAATGACTGATGCATTGTCATTGCAATGTATATATCATCCTCATTTAGCATTTCTTCTGATATTCCACTAATAAGAAAATTTCACTTTTCTTGTAATATTCTAAAAACATTCAGATTTATGGCTTTCATCATCATTAAATTCAATAGCTAGCTATAAATTAAGCGAAGCATTTTTAAAAATCCTCTCATGATTTATAATAACATCATATTTTATATTACATTCCTAGAATTCTTGGAAAGTATAACTTTAGCTTCAGTTTTTAAAAAATTACTTTATGTCTGCATTTTAGCGCATGTAAATTAAATCTATTTGCTGATTGACAGATGCATAGAACCATGGAAAAAATTAAATAGTGATAATACTTTCTAACCTGTAACTTTGACAAGATTAATAATAAATGAAAGAAAGTAATAAAAGCTGTTTCAGATCAGAAAGTTAACAGAAAAGCACAATTTTCTGTGCTAACTGAGGTTTCTCGAAATCTAATTCCCATTTTGTTGGTTGCTGTAACAAACAAACAAACAAACAAACAAAAAAAAAAAAAGTATGAGCAACATTCCACTCCAAATAAATAAGTTTGGGGGCTTATTATTCAGATCATCAGATAGAAAAATGCTAATCCTCCAACTACTCAAGGGCTGAAAGTGTGGTTGTGGCTATCAATCAATGTATTGTTATTGGCCAAGGTGTGAACTTCCTAGCCAGCACGTGTTTGAAAGTGACTTAAAGTCAAGAGAAAAATTGCTTTTACAGTACAGTTGGATTTTCTTTATTATACTCTCCATTCCTAAACTTGGTAAGTGATATTTTTTGTTTTTGCTAATGGTTTAGATATTAGATCATTCCAGAAACTGGATACCCAGATTTCGGACTTAGGACTACATTATCTGCATTTTTGGAATAGCAAATATATGAGCTTCCATGTGTGTTATTGAGTATAATCATTCTTAGTTAATTTGTAGCTTATAATTAAAGGTTGTAATCATATTTTATGGAATTATTAAGACAACCATGACATAAATTATGATACATAAATATCTGTTTATCATAAATTTGTGAAAATCTTTACAGTAATCAAAACTTATATATCTTGAATAATGTTGATATATAAAGTGGCTGCAATGCTGACTTTTTTTTCTTTAGCCCCTAAGAAGATAAAACATTAAAATGCAAATACAAATCACTGACTTTGAACAATCTTTAAAACCCCCTCCTGGAATTTCTACTCCCCCCCCAAAAAAAAAACTACTATGTGTCATAATAAGTTAACTGGCAATTTATAAAAAAGTAAACCTTTTAAAAACTGCAATGTTTTTATTAACAGATAATTTGCAATAATCGCAAACAGAGAACTTTCTTTGAGAAAGATTTAGAAAATAATTTCAATATTTTCATTTATAAATGATAACTTTGTGATGGCATATGCAAAAAGGAGGGGGGATAGTTTTGTATCTTTCATTCTACTGGGCTGATTGACAAAACTAAAATTGCATTCTTCATGTCTCAAAAGTGAAACTTAAGATAGGTATTAGATTTATATATAGCATCATCCTAACATAGGTAGTTCGACACAAAATCAGACTTTTTCTGAAATAACATACCCAATTTTTTTACATATTTCGATTCTACGACTCAAATTATGCCTAAATATTAAATTTTGTAAAATTTGGTGCGGAATTTATGGAGAAATTCAAAAATTTACATTGGTTCTTTTTTTTCCAGTTTGCACCAAAAACAGTTCACTTGGTGAACTTTTTAATATATGGAAACCTACTTTCCTTTCCCTTTTTACATTGTGTGTGTGAGAAAAAAAAAGTTACATTGTTCTTTCTTTCAAATAATGTTCTTTATATTATATTTTTATGCTATTGTTTATTTTTTTCTTTTCCGAATTTTATTTTAATTGTTTAAGTTGCATGGTTTCTTTCAAATAACTATTTTAAAAATTTCTATTTACTCATTCAAACTGCATAGTTTAAATAAAAGGTGTATCATTTATTATTTTTTCAAATAGTTTTCTTTACTGTATTTTTTAGTCATAGTTATTATTTTAGGTAATTTTTAAATTTGACTTTTATTTTAATTGTTTGTGTTGCACTGCCTCTTCAGATAACTGTTTTAAAATTTTCTATTTATTCATTCGAACTGAGCATTTTAAATATATTTATTAGTATAAATTATTTATTATTCAATATATTTATTAATATAAATGTTTTCACTTTCTAGACACATTTTAACTAAAGCAAAGTGCATATATTTGAATTAAAGGATTTTTTGTTAAATGAGAAAGAAACCATTGCAACAGCGCTTATCCTATACCACCGAGTGACCCAATTTTATATCGGGTGTAAAGAAACTAAATCATATTATTTAGATAATAAGCCTAATAATTTCCATATTAAAGAAGATTATTTTATATAATCTACAACACGAGAGGAAATTACTGCTTAAAACAATTTTTTCTAAAAGGATGTAAAAATTGACATTTTTATATTAAAGGAATTTTTGTTAAATCAGAAAGAAACCACTGCAGCAGCGCTTATCCTATACCACTGAGTGACCCAATCTTACATCAGGTACAAACAATTTAAATTATATTTAGATTTTTAAGCCTAATAATTTCCATATTAAAGAAGACTATTTTATATAATCTACAACACGAGAGGAAATTACTACTTAAAACATTCTTTCTAAAAGGATTAATGTAAAAATTGACATTTTTATATATTTTTTTCAAAGCTGGGACATGAACCAAACTTTCTGTTTGCTTAAAAACATTGTCAAAATAAACATCAAACGAACTTCCACAGTTTTAGACAATTCAAATGCAGCTGAAGTAAAGTAACAGACGATAACACGACCAAGGTAAATATTTACTCTTAAAAATGTTTTAAAAAATGTTAAAAATTTGAATAATATCATAAATAATTAAAAAAAACTTTTCATATAGTATTAATAAATATTTATTATGCATCATTTAGGGAAAAAATTTCAGGCTAAAATAGCTGTGGTAATTCACTGTAACAAAATCCATAAACCACATTTGGCGTTATTATCGCTCAAAAAAAGATGCCAAATTTCAAAATGCAAAAATATGTAAATTTGTGTATATCTTAGAAAATTTTGAATAAAAAACTAATTTTTTGCAAGTATGCTAAGAAATACACCTTCTTTAAGATGATGGTAAAAATTGTATAGGTTATAATTCAAAATTATTTTTGAAAACTTTTTAAAAATAAATAATAAAAAATGGGTGAATTTTATTTGGAATGAACCTAAATTTTGAAATGTGAAACGAAGAATAAACAGAGTTTAATAAAAAAAAAGAGATATTAATAAAAATATATACCAAATTCAATTAACATTGAAGAGCTAAATTTTGAGAGCTAATTTTTTAAAAACTACTCGTGCGATTTTTACAAAACTTGGCAGTCTGGCATAATTTAAGTCATAGAATCAAAATACGGAAAAAAATTGGTATGTTATTTCAGAAAAAGTCCGATTTTGTGTCAAAATACCTCTGTTATAATAATGCTATATATAAATCTAATATATATCCTAAGTCGCGCTTTCGAGACATGAAAAACGCAATTTGAATTTCGTCAATCGGTCCAGTAAAACGGGAGATATTGAACTGTCCCCCCTTTTTTTTGCACAGTGTACCTTTGTGTCCACACATCCAAATGTTCAAAATTTCCTATGGTTAAATGAAACCAAGAACAGTACTAAATGCTATATAACATATTCATGTAACAAACATTAAAAAAGTGAAATTGTAATTATATAATTACACAGTCAGATATTTCAAACAGTAAATAAAATTATAATAAAAAGCATAGCATGCTTGAAAGGAAGGAATAATATTTTAATACTCCAAAAAGATTAGAAATTAAAATCATGAAAAATACTGTATTATACTATACATTATATTGTACACAGTTTCAAAGGATGTCATAATTATAAATAATAATTAACATTAAAAAACATGCTTTCTCATCAAAGGATTGTATAAGCAATGAAAATGTCTACAGAATAACTCGTACACACGTCTTTTTAAGCAGGAAGACATACTGGACGAATTAAAATTGCTGTATTTCATCATAAAAGGGCTTGTTCTTGCTTTATGCATGCAAGGCAATTTATAAACACTTAGTTTTTTTTTTTTTTAATTTATAAAAAATACTTTAGGATATTATAGATATTGAATCAGTGGGTATGTGCACATGATGGTAATTTCATTAGGTAAACTGAACAGCTAATAATATCAAATAGTTTATATTCCTACTTATGATTTCTTTATTATATATATTATATTATAAAGAAATTATAATATATACAAGATTTGATTATATATATATATACAAGAACCCTTCTAATACTGAACTCACAAAACTTTTAATTATGAATGTTTCTGTAAGTAGGTTGAACAGTAGATATATAATCATGGAAAACACTGTCAAATCTTCTATTCATAGACACTCACTAGGACTAAGGGCTTTGTTCATTATTGGGAAATATCCATTAAGTGGGAGTACATCGGTCTTCTATTTCGAGTGTCTATGTTTCAGGAACTGTCTGTTAATAAGGTATATCTTCATAAGTGGAGTGTTCATTGTTCAACTGTTTGTGATTATTGCATATTAGAAGTTTAATGTTTGTGATTATTATTAATAAATATATTATTATTGCATATTAAGAAAACATGCCAATTTTAAAATTAGGCCCAATTAAACTTTAGAATATTGTTCTTCAAAAAATAAAGACACCACATCTGATTGTCTCAATTTTCATAGCGCTTTTTAAAATATTAACATCAATATGAGATTCAGTTTTGCCTAATTTTAAGCATTATAACATTATTTATTCTTTCCATACATTATGCTAGTCTCACTCTCTTTTCAAGTACATATTTCCCAGCCATATTAAATAGAAGTTACATATTTTATTTTGTAAGATAGCCATTATCATGAAAAAATATTGCATGTGAAAGCAAATATATCTAAAAATATTTTTGCTCACAAAATAAATAATGAATTTATTTTAAACACACATGATAAAATTTTTGTTAGTTAATTTACTACATTTCATTAATAAATGCTTAAATATTCTCTTTTTCGTCAGAATCTTCCTCTTCTTCATCATCTCCATCATCATCCTCTTCATTATCATCTGTAGAACTATCATCATCATCTATATCATCATTATAATCATTGCCATAATACCCTCCTGAAAAATAAATATGTAGATGAGATGTTTTGAGCAGGATAAAACATGGTTTTATTTAAGATAATAAAGTATTTGTTCATCAACACGAATTGAATGTTAGATTACATTAAGGATACTTTCTGCAATTTTTGGGAACATGTACATACAACAGTGTTACTACATAAAATTGAAAGAAAAACAAATAACTTTGCAAGACTGCAAAATCAGCCAATCCCTTCTGCAATTAGAGATGGGTTCTATACAAAACGAAATGTCTATTATTTTTAATTCTCCCACTCAGCATTTTATTCGGATACATTTAGAAGAAGTGAATACACTACATGCTGCTTTCAGTTCTCTCTCAAAAATGTATCCTATTCTGTATACATGCAAATAACTTTGGCAATACTGAGAATTATTTTATTAACAGAACTGACATATTCATTCTTTATTACCAAAGAAATTAAAACATAAATTTAAAAAAATTATATAGCTATTTCAAATAGCTTTTCAGCTCTCTCTCATCATTTGATAACAATATTACAAATGTGTTGATCATTTTGTTTCTGCACAGATTTCAAGAATTATATTTCATGAGGCAAGTAATCAAGTTTTCATTCAAACTGAATGAGTTTTCATGTACAATGTTTTTCAGTTTCAAGCCACGTTTTTTATTCTGAATGATAAAGGATAAAGGAATACATCTATTCTAGTTTTTATTTATTGTATTAGGTTATTTAATTATGGCAAGGTATGCTAGGGCCATTTATCTACCAAGGAAGATCCAACAACTCAGAATTCTGAATATTTTTAGAGGAGATGGAAATCTCATTTTTTAATCTCCTCATTTAAAACATATAATCATATAAAAATTAGCTGTTAGAATGCTGTAGATAAGCAATTAAAAATATGATAATACAGCAATGATATCTGAATGAGAATTTTTAATTTTTTTTTTAATCTCTCCAAATGACTGTGTCTTGCAGTCAAAACATAAAATGCTATACGAATGACTGCTTCTTGGAATCAAAACGTAAAATGCTATACGAATAGGTATGCATAAAACCTTACTCTTTTGATGATCATAAATGAACTTGGCTCATATTCTAGTTACACATACATATTTCGGAAGAAAGAACTGCTTAATTTTGCAACTGCTGAAGGCAACTGCTCAATTTGCATGCATTTATTCATATACGAGTTCAATCGGTTTATTTTTTCTGAGTTACGGTAAGCAACATTTATTTAAGCCAGTGTTTGTGCACAATTTTTATTTCTCTATCAGTGTAAATTAATAAGAATTAATAGCAAAAAAGGAAATTTCATATTTGCAGAATGTGACAGAATTAAGTGAAGTTCTGAAAATCATCTTTTTGTAAGAAAATGCTTCATATTGCAGATTCTTGCCACGAAAACAATATATGTTTCATGTGATAATCAATGGATTAAATGTGTATAAATAAGATACAATGAAGAAATGATCAAAATAATATACTTTACATCAGTTACATGCACCAAAATGAATACAGTTATTGCAATGAGAATTATGAACATTGCAGTTTGTGTACCAAATGCAAATCATTTGCAGCAACCATATATTTCTATGTAAATACAATGTAATTTGCTTATAACAAGCCCTGATTTAATGAGAACACGGATTTAACAAGGAAATTGAGAATACCTGGTTGGTACAATGTTAAGTCCATGGGAGCATATATCTCTTTTAACAAGCAAATTCGATGAATCCTCACAAGTTGATGAAAATCCTCACAATTTGGCACCAGTGCCTTTCACGAAGTTAATTTGGCTGTATGGTGCGGCATCATAAGCACATTCATTCTCAGCCCATACCTCTTTGAAGAGGTCACTTACCAGGTATGAAACTGCTCCATCACAAGTGCTTGGTATACAACAATGTTGCAGAATTACACAATTCCAGAATTGCAGCAGCGAAATGCCATTAGCTCACACTGCATGGATGCAAGATGGTACACCTCCACACATCACCATATGTGTTTGGCAACTCAACATCACTTTGGACATACAGTCATCTTGAACTTTGCACTTTCGAGGCCAATGTATCCCTACCCCCCCCCCCAACTACACTCCGATGGATTTTTGGTTCTGCAGTTATCTGAAATCTAAGGTGTACACATCAAAGTCACAAGATTTGTCAGGTTTGAAAGATGCCATAAAATGTGAAGTTATATAGCTCCTGTGATATTATGTTCATCATTACTGTCAACAATCTCCTGCATGCAATGTGTTATGATCTACAAAGATAAGCATGTTGAAAACTTGCAATTCCAATAAATTTTCTTCTCTCTCCTCTCTTGTGTTGTCAATGGTTCTTTACAATGCTCATCTTTGCAAATGTTTTACATCAGTAATTTTCATCATATCTTTATTGTTCCAATGCCATTTGTGGTTTTACAATCCGATGAACAAAAGCGGGTGTTTCCATTCAAAAATTTCGAAAATTTTCCACAATACTATTTTTCTCCATAATCATAATTGTTTATCTATCTAATGTTTATAATCTTTATTGTTTTAAATCATTACAATGTCAAGCACATACCTTCAAATAACAATATCTAAAATTTCATTTTGATTAGTTGAGTGGATAAGCCACTGAAGGTTCATATTGGGAAAGTTTTTTTATGATCATCCTCTATATGTAACACTACTTGGCAATTTAGCATTATTCTGGCAAATCTCTGAAATTTAAAAATGATGCCAGATTTAATCAGAAAGCTTGTCTTTGGCTGTTGAAGCTTCTAGTTTAATAATTTTTTTCGAATCATCTATATGTATTTAGCAGCTAATTTTACCTGATATAGGGCTTTTTTTGGGGGGGGGAAGAATGTACAGGCTTCATTTTTTTTTTAACTAATCCAAAGTACGTGATTGATGGGCCTTCCTTGTAAAGAAAGATGTAAATACAATAGTGGAGGATTTATACAAACTGAGTTTACACTGCACAGTAGAACATCTATGAAAACTTCATGCAATCAGCCTGTTCAAAAGTCAGATATTACGTAAACTATCAGTGTTTTGTGACTTTAACCATTTGGAAAATGTCAGCTTAGCAAACAGTTAAGTTTCTAGAATGTTTATTTATAATTATTCCCCTTGCTACTGATTTTTTAAACTTGAGATCTATTTAGAGACTATTAAAATGGTATGCGATAAATCTGATACAAGGTTGTTTATATTACATTTACACAGTGCAGGATTTACATATAAGCTACACAAGCTATAGCTTAGGGCTCCCGCTTTTTTGGGGGCCCCCTAAAAATTCCTCTAGGTATCCGAAAATCATATTTGGCACTAATATATATTATTTGGACTTACAAAGGGTCTCATACCTCAAATACTTTAGGACCTTATCAAGTCTAAATTTGGCATAGCATTTACAATGCCTTCAGAAACACCCTATCTCCACAGCATAATTTTTTTTGATAAATAAACATTAAAAAAGGCTGCAATTATGAATGGTCAATATCTGCATTTTTTTCTTCTGTTGTAAGCAGTATTTCAACTGGAAAAGGATAAAAATCATTTGCCACTGTTATAGTCAACATTTCATTTCTCATAATTATCAAAGAACAAAATTGGTGGAGGCATAGAAATAAAATAACAGCTTCAGGGGTTTCTATAACATTGATAAAAGAGCAATAATATATTTCGCCAACATTAAATTCGAAGATCTATTTCATAGCATGAACAGCTAAATGAAACATGTCAAAACAAAAGAGAGCCTTTAGTTTCAACCCAAATTTCAGCGAAAATTCAAATCAAAATTTTCAATTATGCAGCCCTTACAGTATGGAATTCTAGAATCTCTTACTTCTCTTTTCCAACCACCATTCCCTTATGAAGACTTTTGGCTTGAGAGATTTTAAGCGCACCCGTGCCGCAAAGACACGATAATCAACAAATGTCCATGCCTTATGCAAAATTTCAACTGAATTAATAGTAAGCGATGCATGCTATAGATATACGTGCTATGAAAATAAATAAGTAAAGAACTCAAAGGAAGAAAAGTCAGCAGATAGAAACTAATTTAACACACTTTTGAATGTCTAATTTGTATGCACTAAGAAGCATTAAAATAATCATTTTTATAATCTAGAGCTATTTAATTTTGTGTATCTTTACTTCAACAAAAAAAATTAAGGGTGCTTTTGCACTTATAGATATTATTATTTTAAACAAAACTCTTTGGTCATAATAAGAATTATAATAGTTACCTGAATAACCAGAGGCACCTTCTTCATCACTATATCCATTCTCTCCACCACCAGCAGTTTGTCGGCCATAGTCATGTTTACGAGCTGTAGAAATAATAAAAAAAGTCAAAAAAATACATTTTTGACCAATGTTAATTTATGAAACTTTGCATTCAACATTACAGTACAGCTTTAGGTAAATACATTAATACCAATTTAATCTGCACACAAAAATATGATTTAGATAGTCATGATAATTAACAATGATTTAAAATTAAATGCAAGAACAACAGTAAATGATCAAAACAACAAAGAATTGATTTCAAATAGTAATATCTGAAGAAAAAATTCCCATATTAAAATAAGAGGAAATAAATTAAAATCCAGGGAAGAAACATAAAACAAATTCTCTACTCAAAGCATCCTCTAGTTTTATAGAACTAAGATACAGTATAGAGAGCAGAAAATTTAATTTGTTACACATAAACAATGTTTTCTACGCTTACTTTTTGATCAATAAAGTGGACACTGCTTTATATGGTGAACATTTTTTTGAGTGAAATATTCATTTCAGTGCTCAAAATGTTAAACAGGATGTAATAGTCAGAGAATTTCTGTGCAAGGTGGGGGAGGGGGACATTACAACAGCACTTAACTACAGACTAATTAGTCATAGCATTAAACTTTCTAGGCTTCTTAACTTTACTGACATTACGCCAGGTGATTTTGGTAACAAAAATATTTGAAACCAATACAGTTAAATACCGAAAATCCGCGTTGCCTCTCAAAATTGAAACATTCAGTTTATAGGTTCCGGAAACCGCAACATTAAGTACGAAATATCGAAGAAAAAATTACTTACCGAATGATGATGTCATAATTACCGAATAATAATGTATCATAACGGAAATACTGAATTATTGATAAAAGTTTTTTCCTTCTAATCTGCATCGAGGTAAAAAAGCAGATGTTTCACTCAACTCTTCTTCAAGTTCACGATTCACGTTGTTGTATTGTCTGAGCTTTGTTATTTCACGAGATTATTTAGTGCTGCTTTTTTTTTTAATCTGGATATTTTGTGGATAAATTAAGAATATTTTTAATTTCAGCCCTTTTTAACACAATTACAGATAAGAAACGCACTTATGATTTTACTGCTTGCAATGTTGAAAAACGTAAACACGTTGCATTGACAGTAATGCAAAAAGTGAAAATTCTGCAAAAGATGGAGACAGGTGCTACTCATCGGTTTAAGCAGAATCGTATGGAATTGCAATACGATTGTGTACAATATACGGAAAAATAAAGAAAAGCCGTTGAAATTTTACAGCTACAGTGATTCTAACACCAGAAATCTTTGCACGAGGCGAAATCGGCAAACCTCGATGCTGTGTACATATAATAAAATGAATAATATATAATCAATTTATATATCTAATAATAATTTAATGCATATAATAAGTTATTGCAATAATTTAATTTAATGTATCTAATATGCTTTATTTATTTTGCAGTTTTAGTCTGAATATTATGATTTATCTTTTCTGTCCTGTGGTGGTGGTGGTGGTAGTGGTGGTAATTGAGTTAATGGCGCATAACCAGAAAGGTTATATGCGCCAAACACATGGTAGTTTATAAAAAGATGGATAAACTTTGTAAAACAACAATTAGCTAAATCATAAAATCTACATGAAATAATAAAATGGTGAACATTAAAAGGAGTAGGTATTAAAACTCAGCAAATGATATGTAACAAGCGATGAAACACATTAAAATTACACTATAATGAAAGCTAAATTAAATTAAATAATATAAACCTGTTTCTTTCAGGTGTAGAAATGAATTATTATTGGCCTCTTTTCCGATTAACGGTCAAGAGGCAAGTCACACTTGTTAAAATGCTTTAGTCTTAGTCTGTTAAAATTCAGACACTCTTAAAAAATGACAAACAGATAAAATGCTATCACAGTAGGGATAAATTGGCTCACTCTCTGCTTTGAGAAGATAATTGTGCGTGATTCTGGAGTGGCCGATTCGAATACGAGTCAAGAGTACTTCTTCCCTTTGGTTTCGAGTACTTTCCCAAAGTTGCACTCTAGGCTTCACACTTCTTAGCTTATTATTTAATTGTGCATCTCAAATTTCTTGCCATTTATCTAAAATTTTCTGCTTGATGGTTTGGCTGATATCTCTGAGAGGAATGAGTTGACTAGATTCCTCGACAGCAGCTTTGGCTGTGATACCTGCCAACTCATTACCTTTTATTCCTACGTGTCCAGGAATCCAGCAGTAAAGAATTTCAAATCCACGATTACTTGGGATTTTATTCAACTTTAAAATTTCAACTATAAGCAGATTCTGTGTGTCAGAGAATGTTTCTAAAGCCTTCAGAACACTGAATGAGTCAGAGTCGATAATAAACCTTCTCCGGTAACGTCTAGATATAGATAAAAGGGCATGATAAATTGCAGTCAGTTCAGATGTCAGGACTGAGCAATTAAGATTAAGTCGTTTTCCCACCATATGATTTTCAATCACGAATGACATTCCAACATGACCGATTGCTTTCGACCCACCCATCTGTATATACAGGACTATAATTAATGTAAATTTATCTATTGAGAAAAGTTATATGATATATGACAGTTATAGATATATGATCTCATTAGTACTTTTGTTAACCAAATGGACGAAAATATCAAGATTTGTACATTTTCCCAAGGTGGTATTTCAAAATGCTTCACTGGCTGGATGTTTAAGTCGGACATGGAATATTTCTCAATTAATGAACGAACTCGTAAAGAGAAGGTAGGAATACAGGAGGGTTGTGCTTCAAATAAGAGGTCACTGTCATCAAGCAGAATTTTTACAAGGATGGTTCAGTTGTGATCAGATAGTGAAATAATAATGAAGGGACAACTGCTCGCGTCTTAGCTGGAGTGGTGGTTCATAACAGTCAACATAAAGGCTTTGAACTGGAGATGTTCTGAAGGCTCCAGAACAAATCCGCAAGGCCTGGTGGTGCACAGGATCTAGCTTCCGTAAAGTGGAAGCCCGTGCTGAGCCATAGTCCAGTCTAGAGCGTACAAGAGCTCTATAAATGTGAAGCATTGATTCCCGCTCGGCACCCCAGGAGGTGTTCGCCAAGACTTTTAAAATATTCAGTGTTTTGAAAAACTTCTTCCTCAAGTAAAGGATATGGCGAATGAAGGTCAACTTTCGGTCAAACATCACTTTCACTTCTAAAAACTTGACTTCTGGTACGACAGAAATCAAAGAATCTTGAAAGTGAAGCTCCGTCTCGAGATGCATATTTTGCTTTTGTCAAAAGTGCATGCAGACAGTCTTTTGCTTTGAAAAGATATACCCGTGTTTTTCTGAACATTTCTCAATCCTGCTAAGAGCAATCTGTAACTGTCTCTCGACAACTTATTTGGAGGTCATCCACATATAATGACCCTGACACAGTAGGGGGGAGTTCCTTTAAAATAGTATTTATTTTTAAACTAAATAAAGTAACACTTAGAACGCAGCCTTGAGGTACACCCTCTTCTTGTTCGAAAACAGAGCCAATCCTCACCTGAAAAGTCCTAGCGCTCAAAAAATTTTGTATGAAAATCGGTAAATTGCCACGCAAGCCACAAGAGTGAAGTTCTTGTGAAATGCCATACCTCCAGGTCTTGTCATAAGCTTTCTCCATGTCAAAGAACACAGACACAAGGTGATTTCTCCTGACAAAAGCTTTACGAATGGAGGTCTCCAACATGAGAATATTGTCAGTCGTAGATCTACCTTTACGGAAACCACGCTGGTATGGTGAGATTACATTGTTTTCCTCAAGGTAGTAGACTAAGCGACAATTTACCATTTTTTCAAACAGCTTACAGATGCAACTAGTTAATGTGATAGGCCAATAATTAGAGGGATTCTTCAGGTCTTTGCCTGGTTTAGCTATGGGAATGACAACAGTTTTTTTCCACAAACTGGGAAAACAGTGCTCCTTCCACACTCGATTGTAGAGAGAGAGAAGAGCAACCAATGCAGTAGAGGAAAGATGCTTCAGCATTTCCATAGCTGACACCATCTGGACCCCGACTGGACCTATGAGTCTGAAGCAGGGCTCTCTTTAGCTCAAGCATAGTGAAATCTTTATTATGAGGCTCTGAGTTACTAGAGTTTAAAGATACGGGAGTTCTCTCTGAGTCTCTGAGTACCATGGCTTTGAATATTTTCGTATCATTTCTGATGTCATTGGTATAGAGGTTTTAGCTGCCTGCATTATTTTATCAGTAACGGCTTTCACTGCATCATCGATTTCCACACCTTCCACCATCCCTTCTGTGAGCTCTGCGAGAGATGAGAAGAGCTGCCAGTCTGCCTTCTCAAGTATAAATCGAGATCTTGACATGGGGTTTGCACATTCTCGTGCGATAGAAACTAAAAGAGGAAAATGATCACTATTATGGAGATCATTCCCTACGTCAAAAGTGCAAAAGAGATGGTGAACAGATGGGAAGGTCAAGAGCGTGAAAAGTCTTTGTAGGCTCATGGAAGTAGGTAACTTTTCCATTGTTTAGGAGACAAAGAGAATGATCTTCAATCATTATCTCGATTTGTCTACCTCGAGGATTAGTATCCTTGTTCCCCCAAAGCAAACTATGGCCGTTAAAGTCGCCTATTATGACAAAAGGTTCAGGCAGTTGCTCTTTGCTCTATTAGACTATCCAAATCCCTTTGATCAATGTGGACATTTGGAGGCAAATAAACAGAACAAACTGAAACCAGGGTCCTTAAACTTATTTGGATGGCAACAGCTTGAAGGCTTGTAATTAAAGGAAGTGAATTGCTTGGGTAGTCTAGTGAGGCAAGGAGACTTACACCTCCACTGGCACGTTCACCTACAATATTGTCTTTTCTAAAAATTGCGAACCTTCGAAGTTTAGTTTGCTTTCCTGGTTTCAGTAGAGTTTCCTGTAATGCCAAAACCACAGGATGATGCAAATTGATCAAGTCTTTGATGTTATCAAGATGTTGATGGAAACCGCGACAATTCCATGAAACGAGGGTGGCCATTATTATTATTTTTGTCTTTCCTATGCTGCATTTTGGTTTTACGTGGAAGTAGGTTCCTCGGGATGTTTAAGCCCTCTTCTACCTCCATCTCCAAGTTAAGTCTTTTCTGTCCTGAAATCTGCAAAATCCTAAAATCCGCACAACCTCTGTTCCCAAGCTGAGTGGATTTCTGGGCTCTTACTGTACCTAGTATTTTACTGGTGTTTCATATCTTACTGGTATTTGGTCTTAAAAAATATAGCCTCATTTAACACATGAGGAATATTCTTTAATTGTATTGCAATATTTTGCCACTAAATAAAGCACCACAGGAAGTATCAGTTTCACAAAAACGTTCACCATATTAGGGGAGCAATATGAATTTCATGGCCATACAACTAATTAGTTTTAACAAGTTATTTTTATGTAATGAATTAATTTTCTCTGCTCCATATTCTTGTACAAATAAAATTTACCTCTTACTTCAAAACAGTTTTTTAAACCATTTTGATGTGACTTAAAGAGTTATTCCTTTTTGTACAATTCCATATACATTGTACACAGCATATGTCAAAAAAAGTAATACTAAACCTGTGCCTGCAGTTCAGATTTTTCAACTTGCTGCCCTATAGGAAAAGAGTGGTTTTGAAGATGGGTTGACTACATTAGTTGTGCTTGTTAGCTCAGATAAACCCCAGCAGGAACGGCCCTTTAGATACTATTTGTACATTCTAAGACATGACCTTGAGAAAGATTGCTTCTTTCCCCTTGTTACAATGAAGAAATGTTACAATCCTTTCCTATAGTTTCTAAAGGCTTGCTGGTAAGTTCTGAAACATAGCATTCTCAGTTCTTTAGCATAGGTGTAAAATCAGGAGAGTGGGAAGGATATGAAAAAGCAGTTCCTGAGAAAATTATCAAATCACTAATTTGCATGAAACCATATCACGTGTGTGCGTGTGATTATGGCAAAGCCTCGAGGGCTATCTGCCTAAGGGGAGGAATGCTTTTGTAGAGGACTTTCTACGGGAAACTGGCTCATATACACGTTACACATGGAGAAAACCATGAAAAACGCCCATGCAGCCAACCCATTCATGGGATTCAAACCTCGGACCGAACTACCAGTGTTCAGCGACTTTACCACTCGGCCGCTGGTGGGCCAGAAAACATATCATGAGTTCCCTGTCAATGTGGCAAGTAGCTCTAAACTGCTTAAACCAGCATTTCCCAGCCGAGGTCACCGCCCCCCTTCAGGAAAAGTATTCAGGCATCTATAATATGAACTATGGAGTTCATGGTAAAATATTACTAATAAAATAATAATAATAATAAAATAAACTGATGTCATAGAAAAGTCCATAAATTCATAATTAAAAAATACTTTTTTTTTTTTTTTTTTTTTTTTTTAAATCATTATTTAAGCATCAACTAATCCAGAAACAGTCAGACAGTCAGTAGTATTTGTTTCGTTCTATACTGATTAACTGGCATCGTTTGATAAAATTTATTATTTGTGTTTTTGAACGTTATTGCTCTAGTGAATGATGTTTTCGTAAGTACCTACAAGTAGTAGTGACTCCTAAGGTGAGCAATGGTGCATCTGAACCCCCACTGTTTAATAAAATAAAAAATACTAATTATTTTCAATCCACTAACATTCAACTTTTGATGCTTAAAGTTGAAAATAATTGTACAAATAGAAAATATTAAGATTATTCTCACAGAATTTAGGCCAGATATTAACATGTTAATATTGTTACGAAATGTACAGGCGCGGTAAGATGGCTTCCCCGCAAAGCAGTTTTAGGGTTGCCATAAAATGGCAAAGGAGGGCAGGGTTGCCACATTTGGTGAGAAATCGTCCACTTGGGGACAAAATTGGTTATATACCACGGACGGTTGGAGAACCTTCTAGAACGAATCCTTACCGGTTTAACCTAGAATGTTTCTGAACACAAGCCAAAAGCTATATAAACTCTGCTGGTCCGCAGTCAGTTAGTGTGTGTGCCTCGTCTAGCAAGCTGATAGTCAGTCATTGAGCAAGTGTCTCGAAGTCCAGCGCCGAGGTGGTCGTCGAGTGCATCGTCGAGTTTTGTCTTAGACTGTGCTGAGTCGAGAGCTATACTCTTGTGTATCG
Source organism: Stegodyphus dumicola (assembly GCF_044657685.1). NCBI lineage: Eukaryota > Metazoa > Arthropoda > Arachnida > Araneae > Eresidae > Stegodyphus > Stegodyphus dumicola. The sequence goes on from NC_140776.1 coordinate 48,858,669, forward strand.
TCAAGTGCATCGCGTGGAGAGTCTTGAGAATACGTGGAGTTCCGAGAACAACCAAGCAGTGTTGGGAGCTGTACTCAGGTGCTTTGCAATGAAGCTGTCCACCGTTATTGCCTGACAGTGTGAAGGCTATGTCACTGATTGTTCCAATGTGTTTATAGTAGACCTCCGACGACTGTAAAAAGTGTTATTGGAGCTGTCCTGATTAACATTGGCTAAATAAAGTGTGTTTCGATACTTCATCAAGTGTAGTCGTTATTCACTCCAAATCCACGAACCCCGTACGAACGTGAACGAAGAAATAATGCAACAACTGGTGTCAGAAAAGGAAAAACATAACAATATGAAAATCAGCCACAAGTACCTCATTAGTAGACCCACCTATTTAATAGGATCAACTTTAGTAGGCTTAGTAATAAATCTGTATATACTGTGAAAGAGTATATTTAATTTTTTAACTATTTCTGTAAGTAAAAATATGCTTCAGTTTTATCAATTAAAATTTTCAACACTGTATTGAAATTGTTAATTTATTACCTTTTAGTAACATAGAAATAAATACTTCATTTAGAAATTACTAATTAGAAATTGTTTAATTATTAGATTTTGGTATCCTACCCTCCAAAAAAATTCATTTCAGAATACTATAAATGCTTATATGGGGATTCACAAGCAAAAAAGATTGAGAACCCTTTGCTTAAACGAATGCACACAAAATGTCATGTTTCTCTAGGATCTTAAACTCCTAAAAATGGTTTTTCTTTCTGCTGCTTTTTAATTCACAGTAACAGGATTTCCATCCTTATGCACACTAAAATTGCAACACAGTGGCATTTCTAGGTATACCATGTTATATGCTGATTATGAAAGATATAATGATATCTAGCCTTTAAAGATCATGAAAAGTCATTGCAGATCAATTAATAAATCCATTGCAATGAATATAGATTTTGGTGGTAAAACAAATAAGGAAAGTTAGACATCATACTATACCACTAGCATCAAAATTAAATACCCAAATTCGGCTTTCTTGTCTGCAGTTATCAAATGTTGCCCAGTCTGAAATGTGTGAAAAATCACCATCTTTCAACTTTCATCTCATAGATGTCTGACTAAAATTCATTTTTAACAGTTCATTGTAAATATTTCTTTGGAGATGCACACGTTTTCCTAATTCATATTTGTTATCATAGTAACAGGTTGGCTCATACAGTGTTTACACATATGATTGCTATGCAGTTTTTTAATGACTGTTTATGTAATCACACCATCAAGTGTTTACTGATGGAGTTGCTTAGAAATTCTTATGCAATCTACTGCAAATATTGCCATTTCAGTACATAACTACATATGAATGAACACAATAATAACAATAAACACTTTATGCAGTGAATATTTCATCTTAGCCTAATTTACAGTAGTATAAGCAAATGTAAGTCACATGTACATGCATAATCTTCCATTCTCTTTATTTTTGCACACAATATATATCACACAACAAAACACATCGTAACTCTTTCAAGTCCTTTTGTTTCCACAGTGTGGTTTTTAATTTGCTTCACATGTCTAGCCCAAGGAACTAGACATGTGAATCAAATGATGGCATCAAAGATAATTTCATAATTAATGACTTAAAAATATACTTACTAGACATGCTAAGATCTTTAGTTTGTTGCGTATCATAGTTGCATTTCGGACATGGAATGGGCTGATTTCGTTCATACTTGAATCCTTTCCTTTTTACATGGTCTTCACAGTAACAAGTCTTAATATTAAAAATAAATAAAAAATATATGATAAATATACATTAAAATAGTAACTACAAAAAAATTTAAAAACTAATTATGAAGCAACTGTATACAGTAAAACCTTGATAATACAAATTCTTGGGACTAATAAAATAATTTTTAGAGCAAAGATTATTACTGGCTGTTAAGAACTTTTTGTTAAATTCAAATTTAAATCTAGAGAAAGCAAGAAGTATTTTATTTGCTAACACCTAATTCTGAGTTTTAAAACAGCTGTCAATTCAATTTTGGTTACATGCAAAATCAGAAACTAAAATTTTTATCATTTGTAGCAAAAACTATATTTACAGATGTTTTTGGTATGCTTTATATGTTAGCAAAAGCAATCTCTGTTAATTAAAATTCTGAATAAGCATTGATTACAGTTGCTTTTTATTTAAAATTTTCTTCTTAGAAACACTTTAAATGTTTTTAATCTTAGAAAAAAAAAATGTATGCAAATAGAAAAAGCACTGGAAGTTAAAAAAATATATATATAGCTGAAATCCCCAGATTCGTAATATAAGAAGAAAATAAATCACACGCCCTTCTTTGCCTTTGCTAATTGCAATGTCAAGATAAATTATGAGCTCTGATTTGTAATATTTAATTTAAATTATTAAAATGCATGCTTAATACTAAAGAATTTGATAAGGGACAACAATTCCAAAAAGAGAATAAGATTTCATTCTAAAGAACACATTATCCTGAAGTGCTGCACATTGCAGAATACTCTTAGAGAGAAAAGAATAACAGAATCCATATTTTTGCAATGTTTTGTACCTTGATGAAATATGTAAAGTGAACAGATATTGGAAACTAAACAATTTTGCTATAAAGAAAAATAATACAGTGCATGTTCAAAATGACTTAATGAGGTTACTACTTGAAAAGAAATAAGTGAATGCATAAGCAATTGGAATTCTAGAAAAATTACATGGAAAGCAAGATGATGTTATTCAGTTAAAGGTTTTAAGAAGTTTGCTTTCATTTTGATTTTTTTTAACAATATACCAATCAAATTATTAAAAGTACATTATACACACACAAAAAAAAAAAAAAAAAAAAAAAAAAAAAAAAAATTGGGACAGTGCATATCTCCTGATTGACAAAATTAAATTGTGTTTTTCATGTCTTGAAAGCGCGACTTAGGATATATATTTGATTTACATATAGTACTGTCCTAAAATAGGTATTTTGACACAAAATCGGACTTTTTCTAAAATAACATATCAATTTTTTTCCATATTTTGCTTCTACGACTCAAATTATGCCAGACTGCCAAGTTATGTAAAAATCGTATGAGTAGTTTTTAAAAAATTAGCTCTCAAAATTTTAGCTCTTCAATGTTAATTGAATTTGACATATATTTATTAGTATCTCTCTTTTTTATTAAATTTTTTTATTTTTCCTTTCACATTTCGAAATTTAGGTTCATTCCAAATAAAATTTACCCATTTTTTGTGTTTTAATTTTAAAATTTCTATTTTAAAATAATTTTTATAAATTTTTTTAAAAAATTTCGAATTATAAACTATAAAATTTTTACCATCATGGCTCTTTTTTTGAGCGATAATAACACCAAATGTGGTTTATGAATTTTTGTTACAGTGAATTGCCACAGCTATTTTTAACCTCAAATTTCAAATAAATTTTTACGGAGAATTAATTATATGAAATTTTTTCCTTCAATGATGCGTAATAAACATTTATTAATACTATATGAAAAGCTATTTTTTTAAATTATAGATGATATTATTCAAATTTTAAACATTAAAAAAAATTTTTTTTTCCCTTCTTTTTTTTAAATATTTGTAAAAGTACATTTTTACATTCGCCGTGTTGTCGTCTGCTACTTTCCTTTAACTGAATTTAAACTGAATTGTCTAAAACTGAGAAAGTTTGTTTGATGTTTATTTTTCCAATGTTTTAAAGGAAACAGGACTTCGACAGTTTGGGTCATGTCCCAGCTTTAAAAAAAATGTGCATAAATATAAATTTTTACATTAATTCTCTTAGAAAGAATGTTTTAAGTAGCTAATTTTCTCTTGTGTTATAGGTTGCATAAAGAACATGATCTTTGATATGATTTAGATTGTTTGCAGCAGATATAATAATCAGTGGTACAGAATAAACACTGCTGCACTGTTTTATTTCTTAGTCATTTAGCAAAAAATCTTTCTTTAAAATATTTATCCTTTGAACAGTGTAACAATTGAAAAATCTTAATTTTCTTGTGTGAGCACTGAAAATAAATGTAGAAGGAAAGAAGAAAAGTAAGCAAAAATTTAAAGCAGAATTTGGCTGTCAGAAATACCAAGGTGCTTTGAAAAGTTGGGTGCTTTTGAATATACTTTCGGAATACTTCAAGGAATTTGGTTTCAAAGAGAAAACACTTGGACGTGTACACCAGCAAATACCATCAATTGAGCTTGTGCTAATGGAAAAGACAAAAATGATATCATTGCAGATTAAAGTGAAGAGCGATTGGTTTTTAACTATATGGTTTTATAAATTAAAATTACGTTATAGAACATCATGTCATCATAAATGAAGAATCTCACAATTTCTTAGTCGAATTATTTGAAGATTCAGGAATTTATCCAATGATGTCTGTGGATGTCACCTAAAGACTAACCAGCCTTTCCTTTCATCTCATACCTTCAAAATTCTTAACCTCTAAAGACTGATAAAGGCTCTGACCAAATACTGATGAAATGGATTGAATTGGATTATTAAGTTGTTTCGAAAAGTTGAATGCTTTTTAATATACTTGCAGAATGCCTTAAGAAAAAGAGCAAGTCACTGAGAAGAAATAAAATTTAGTATTTTTTTAATTTAAAACTTTTTATATTTATTTAATATTTGATTCTTATGAGTGAGTGAGTGAGTGATTATGGCGCAAAAACCAGAGATGATTATGACGCGCCAAACAAAAGATGAGATGATTACAATTGATGACATTAAAATTCAATAAATAAAAACAAGTAGATAAATGTACCAAATCCAGAGGATGAAGTCATATAAAAACAAGTTAAAAGCACATATTAACATTCAAGACACAGTCTTCAAAACAAATTACATTTGGTAATAAAACCCAATCTCTTTTAAATAATAAAATAAATTAGAATTGACCTCTCTTCCGATTAAACGGTCGAGAGGTAAGTCACAGCTATTAAAATATTTCTGGCGAAGACTATTAAAACATGGACACTCAATTAAAATATGACGAACAGATAAACAAACATTACAATTAAAACAAACAGGCTCATTTTCAGCTTTAAGAAGATAGCTATGTGTAACTCTGGTATGACCAATTCTGAGTCGAGTCAAAAGAGCGTCCTCTTTACGATTTCCAGCAAAATCCCAATGCTCAATTCTAGGTTTGATGTTTCTCAACTTGTTGTGATGCTGAACATCCCAAATTTGCTGCCATTTTTTTCGTATCTTTCCCTTGATGACACAGCAGATGTCTCTAAAAGGGATAAGGCGACTGGACAGTTCGACAGCAGATTTTGCCGCGATGTCTGCAAGCTCGTTTCCCTTTATTCCCGTATGCCCGGGAACCCAGCAGTACAGGATTTCATATCCTCGTATCATTAAATTTCTATGAATTTTGAGAACATCCACTACCACAGGATTCTGAGCGTTGGGAAAAGCTTCCAAGGATTTAAGAGCACTATACGAGTCTGTGTAAACTATGAACTTTTTGTGGCAGAGCTTTGAGATGTACAAAAGAGCATAATATATTGCAGTTAGTTCAGATGTTAGGACAGAGAAAGCATGGTGCAGGCATCTGCCCTCTATGTAATTTTCAAATACAAAAGCCATCCCCACATGATCATTTGACTTTGATCCATCTGTGTATATCGGATAATAACTGCTATATTTGTGCCTGTGCTCAGCGAAAATTTGTCTGTAAACGATCTCGTTAGTGCTCGCCTTTACGTGATGTTTAAAAACATCAAGAAGCTGGATCCGTGAATTTTCCCAAGGTGGAATTTCAAAATTCTGTACTGCTTGGGGGTGCATATCAGAGAGGGAGAGTTCCTCAATGACAGGGCGAACTCTTAAAGGGAAAGTAGGAACACAGGATGGACGTGTTTCAAATAATGTGTTACACTCATTATCAAGTAAGCACAGCTTATTGGGATGTTCAGGTTGAGATAGAGTATTAAAATATTGCAAAAGGGACAATTGCTCACGCCTCAGATAAAGTGATGGTTCGTTACAGTCAACATATAGGCTCTGCACAGGAGAAGTCCTGAAAGCTCCTGAACAAATCCGCAGACCTTGATGGTGAACAGGATCCAGTTTTAACAAAACAGATGACCGAGCGGATCCATAAACAACTGAGCCATAGTCCAGTTTAGAGCGGATAAGCGCTCTGTAAATGCGAAGCATGGAGCAACGCTCTGCACCCCAGGAGGTGTTCGCCAACACTTTTAAAATATTTAGTGTTTTTAGACACTTCTTTCTCAGGTTTAAAACATGAGAAAGGAAAGTCAATTTTCGGTCGAACGTCACTCCTAAAAATTTTACTTCAGGCGCAACTGGAATAATTGTACCATTCAAGTATAACTCAGGTTCAGGATGGAGACCTCGCTTCCTACAAAAGTGCACGCAGACAGTTTTCTGTTTCGAAAATGTAAATCCCTGTTTGTCTGACCATTCTTGGATCTTAATCAGAGCCATCTGCAGTTGCCTCTCTACATATCTCATGTCTGCTCCTCGACAGCTAATCTGCAGATCATCAACATATAGAGATCCCAAGATGGTGGGAGGAAGTTCTTTTAGTACAGAATTTATTTTTAAACTAAACAGGGTTACACTGAGCACACAGCCTTGAGGCACACCCTCTTCCTGTTCAAAAACATCCGAAAAAACAGAGCCAATTCTTACTTGAAAAGTTCTAGTGTTCAAAAAATTTTGAATGAAAATTGGTAGGTTGCCGCGCAAGCCACTCTCGTGAAGATCCCGGAGTATACCGTATCTCCATGCCTTATCATAAGCTTTTTCAATGTCGAAGAAGATCGAGACAAGGTGGCTTCTTCTTACAAATGCTTTTCGAATAGATGTCTCTAAGAGGAGCATGTTATCTACAGTTGTTCTTCCCTTTCGAAAACCACTCTGATAAGGCGATATAATATCATTCTTTTCCAAGAAGTAGACTAGGCGGCTGTTTACCATCTTTTCAAACAGTTTGCAGAGGCAACTCGTAAGGGCAATTGGCCGATAGTTGGAGGGATTCCTTGGATCTTTCCCTGGCTTAGGAATAGGAATGACAACAGCTCTCCTCCATGCACTGGGAAATAAACGCTCCTTCCACACTCTATTGTAAAGTGTGAGAAGGGCATTCAGTGACTTACAGGACAGATGCTTTAGCATTTCATAATTCACTCCATCAAGACCCGGAGAAGACCTATGTGTCTGCAATAAAGCACTCCTTAATTCAAGCATAGTAAAGTCTCTATTGTAAGGCTCAGATTTGGAAGAGTTGAATGCGATGGGATTTATTTCAGAGTGCTGCTTCATAGAAAGAAATGCAGGTGTATAGTTTCTGCTGGAAGAAACGGAAGCAAATGTCTCACCAATAGTATTCGCAATTTCTTCTATGGAGCTAATCACTCGGCCATCTTTTTCCAAAAAGGAAAGTGAGTGGTCTTTATATATGCCGCATGCTTTTTGAACTCTTTCCCAAACCCGCTTGCTAGGCGTGGAGGATGTTATTGACGACACATATGAAATCCAGGAATCCCTCTGGCTCTGCCTTCTTACTTTTCGTGCATTTGCTTTGGCTCTTTTAAAGGCTATGAGGTTTCGCAGAGTAGGATATCTACGAAAAATACCCCATGCTTTTTTCTGTTTTTTCAGTGCTTCATGACAGTCGCGATTCCACCATGGTTTTGAATATTTTAGTAGTTTTCCTGATGTTCTAGGAATCGAAAGCATAGCTGCCTGAATAATAGTATTAGTAACAGCTTCAACAGTGTCATCGATATGCGCATCTTCTACCATTTCATCTGTGAGCTCTGCAATGGAAGAGAAGAGTTCCCAGTCTGCCCTGTCCAGTATGAATCGAGGGGATCTCGACATGGGGTTTGCTCCTCTTCGTGCAAGAGACACAAGAATGGGATAATGATCACTGTTGTAAAGATCTTTACCCACATTAAAAGTGCAAAAAGGCAACAGAGATGGTGAACAGATGGCAAGGTCGAGAGCATGGAATGTTTTTGAAGGCTCATGGAAGTAAGTATCTTGCCCATTATTGAGGAGACAAAGGCTATGATCTTCGATCATCTGCTCAATTTGTCTTCCTCGGCAATTAGTATCCTTACTACCCCAGAGCGGACTATGGCCGTTAAAATCTCCTATTATGATGAAAGGCTCAGGCAGCTGCTCTAAAAGACCATTTAAATCTTGCTGATCAATATGCTCATTTGGAGGCAAATACAGAGAAACGACTGTAACAACAAAATCAAAATTTGTTTGAGTAGCGACAACTTGGAGGGATGTCGTCAAAGAAAGCACATTTGAGGGATAATCCAGTGAGGTGAGGAGACCTACACCTCCACTGGCACGCTCACCTGCAAGGTTATCTTTCCTGACGAAGGAAAACCTCCGAAGTTTTGCCTGTTGTTCTGGTTTTAGATTTGTTTCCTGTACTGCGAAGCATACAGGATGATAAGCATTAATTATGGCTTTGATGTCGAGCAAATTTCGGTGGAAACCGCGACAGTTCCATGAGACGAGGGTGGCCATTATGTCTGGTTTTTGTTCTTTCTGTGCTCTTGTTTGGTTTTTCGTGGAAGTAGATGCCTGGGAAATTCTAGACCCTCCTCTACTTCCATAGTGTCTGAATCCGCAGATTCAGAAATCATTTCGTCAAAAGAGCTATTGCTGGGACTTCTATTTTTATTAATTATTTTGTGACTTTCAATTTTAGGTTTACTTTGAATGACTGTTTCTTTTTTTTGTATTAAATGAGTTGCATTTTCCGTTTTCTTGGTGGATGTGGTTGGTTGGATTTTATTTGGTTTAGTCTGCGTGCCTATTGATGTTTGGGTGGCAATGCTACGTGTTGTTTTAACTGCACTGGCATAAGATTTGTTTGATTGGAGCTGTGTGCTTTGAACTAGTTTTCTGGCTTCAGCATACGAGATGTTCCTGGTAACTTTAAGAGTCTGTACTTCTTTTTCGGATTTCCATTTTGGGCAGAGGCGTGAAAATGCTGGGTGCTGACCCTTGCAATTTATACACGAAGGCGCAGCGGTACAATTTTCCGAATCGTGGCCAATCTGTGAGCATCGGGCGCATGTGAGGCTGCCACGACAAGACGTCTTAGAATGGCCGAAACGCTGGCATTGGAAGCATCGCATAGAGTTGGGAATATAAGGTCTTACAGGACAATTTAAATATCCGGCCTTAATATTCTTAGGCAGATCAGGCGTGTTGAAGGTAAGGATCACGTGTTTCGTATCGATCAACTTACCTTCCTTACGCATCTTGATCCGCCTAGCACCGCAGACATTTTGGTCGGATAGCTCGGAAGCGATCTCTTCTTCAGGAACGTACAGAAGGTCGAATTCCGATATTACGCCACGACAATAATTCAGTGTCTTATGTGCTGTTACAGTGACATTCGCTTGCCCAAGTTTAGTAATCTGAAGTAAAGAAGCAGACTGGGTGGCTGAGTTTGTATCAATAAGCAAGTCTCCGGAGCGGAGACGCTTTATGTTTCTCGGCTCACCAATACAAGACTGGATGTATTTATTTATTACGAAAGGAGACATCTTATGCATTTCGCCAGAAGGACTAGAGATGACTAGGAAACGGGGACTATTGTGATGATTTTTTTTATTTGCATCTGTCCGTAATTTTTTTGAAGAATTTTCAGAACTAGGTTGAGTGACTGGTTTAGTAGTAGACTTTTCAGAACTAGGTTGAATGATTGGTTTATTAGTAGGTGGTTCAGAGCTAGGTTGAGTGACTGGTTTAGTAGTAGACGTTTCAGAACTAGGTTGAGAGACTGGAGTGACTTCGAAGTCTTTGATCAGAAAAATTTGGGAATTAGCCATATTGAAATAAGAAAAGATTCGGGTCCGACGGCCCCGCCCACCACGGAGCCCAACAAGGGAACACAGATTCCTGTGTTAGGGCTAGCCGGACCTATACGCAAACTGAAGCCCCACAGTCGGCTTTCCCGAAAGCAGGAACTCCCGAGAGCTTGACCCCAAGCCACTGACACAAGGACTAGTGACCAGCCGATTGACACCCGTGAGGACAACTAAGGTGCCTCCCGTTTAGCTGAAGCAGAGGCCAAAGCAGTGTGTTGGGGACAGTACCTCGCCCCTCAACTACCAGGACCCTCCTTTCCAGCGACACGGGTCTCCACGCACGGCAAACACGTGGGCAGTTTTCTCGCCATTTGAAAATTGAACGCAAGGGTTGTTCCAGTTTCTCGTGACGAGCCCCAAACTCCGTAGAGAGAAACCACAAGGGAGAAGGGAAGGGGAAAAGTTCCAGCAAAGAGGAGAGGAGACGGAAAAGAGGATAGATCACTGGGGCTCCTGGATCGTGACACCCGTCTCACCAAGAAGATGATCCCCTGAAGGGCTAGGGTACCTCGGGATTGCCACACCCGTACTCACAAAAGTGAGCCCCTGAGGGCATTTGATTCTTATGATTTCAAAAATAAAACATTTGACTTAAAATATGAATAACATTTTAAGAAACTAAATGTAGGATGATAAAATTCTGTAAAGAAATGAGCACAGTAATAAAGCTTTTTAAAGCAATACATGCAAGCCATCCTAAGTTACAATGTGGGTTATACATCTTTCTCATTTATATAGCTTTTCTGAATGGAACATTGAAAGGCATGTTAATTGTGCTTTACTGTACTTTCTCTTTTAATATATGCAGTTTTCAAATGCATCGTAGTCTGGGTCACAAAGTATTCTTCCAAAAGAAACGCAATTGAAATAAATAAAATCAAATTCTGGAAAATTTATATTAATAAATATATTTAAAATGCTCAGTTCGGATGCATAAATAGAACTTTTAAAACAATTATCTGAAGAGACAATGCAACACAAACAATTAAAATAAAAGTCTAAAAATTAAAAAAATTACCTAAAATAATAACTATGACAAAACTAAATTATAAAGAAAACTATTTGAAAAAAATAATCGATGCACCATTTATTTAAACTACGCAGTTTGAATCGGTAAATAGAAATTTTTAAAATAATTATTCGAAAGAAACCATGGAACTTAAACAATTAAAATGAAATTCGAAGAGAAAAGTACTTAAATGATTGCGACTTTTTTCCATTCACACACAATGTAAAAAGGGAAAGGAAAATAGGTTGCCATATATTAAGAAGTTTGCCAAGTGAACTATTATTGGTGCAAACTGAAAAAAAAAAAAAAAGCGTCAACATAAATTTCTGAATTTCTCCATAAATTTTGCATTAAATTTTACAAAATTTCATATTTAGGCATAATTTGAGTCATAGAATCGAAATATGGGAAAAAATTGATATGTTACTTCAGAAAAAGTGTGATTTTGTGCCAAAATACCTATGTTAGACTAGAGCTATATACAAATCTATTATATATCCTAAGTTGCGCTTTCGAGACATGAAAAACGCAATTTGAATTTCGTCAATCGGCCTAGTAGAACAGGGGATATAGAACTGCCCCCTTTTTTCTGCGCAGTGTACATAATAAGTCATTAAATAGTACAGTAAAGCAAAAGCTTCATTTCTTATACACCAGTATATATGCTGATTTTTACATTTACAGAAAATAACACAAAGTTCAAAATTTTAACACAAATTCTATATTTACCTTACATCTCAAACATGAATATTGGCCTAACCTATTACAAGATTGGCCTGAAAGAAAACAAAAAGGGCATTAAAGATAAAAATTCACACACTTATTATTTAGCAAAAAAATCAGTGAATACTTAACATGTATATAAACAAAAGGAAGTTACACCAATAAAGCAATTAATAAACCTTCATTTGAATAAAACCTAATTGATAAAATCAAATTAGACCCAATTCACACATAAAAAGCAATAGAATCAAACCGATAAACCTTCACTTATGAAAAAATGTTGCAGATATGTAAAATATATAAAATTTAAAAGAAAACGAAAATGTATATTGGTCGGTATTTGAAAAGGTAATAAAACTGCAAATCTAATTATTTTTTACCATAAAATTTTAAACAAAGAAATCATAAATATACTATTAAAAATCACATTTACAACATATAACTTTCATGTAAAAATAGTTAAATAATGGGGTTAATTGCAGTGCTTCCAATTTCAAATACAAATATGTATCAAAAAGATCTTTAAAATAATTATTGTAAATTCCCTAAATAATGTATTAGAATTTTAAATAAAATTACAATACTTTTTCATCAATTTCAGTTAAAATAATAATAAATATACCAAACTGTAATTAGTTGCAACACAATTGAAATATCCATGAAAGTAACAAAACTTCATTATTTCTTAGAATGCTTAAAAATAAAATTCATTCAAGTCTTATTCATTTTATGTAAATAAATAAACTTTTGAAACAACAAAAGATTTAGAGTAGGATTAACTCTTCAAAGCAGATTATGCTAAAAATATAGATGACTATGTTGAAAAACAATCAAGGGTGAAACTCCTCCCACCCCAATATAAAATTAACAAAAGGTTATCAATTTGTAAAAAAAATTAACCCCAAATTAATGTACCTTTTTATACGCATGTGTACATGCTTACATATACAGCAAAACCTTGGTCAGGCTATGTGAAAGATAAATATGCCATTCCCCATCTGAAATGTTCATAAATTAAAAGTATTTTCTCCATGGGAAATAATATAAAATGTATTAATCTATTCCTAGATTGCATGTGATTTCTCATTTAATCCTCTGAATGGCACATATTTTTTGGATCTGTTCATGGAGATCTGTATTTAAAAACATTTATTATGTAAATTTGTATAATTCTGTTTTCATAAACTTCCCTTCATCAAGATTATAATTACATCATTAAAGAAAGTAAGAAAGCAAAATGTTTTTAACTATAAGGTAATATACAGGGTGATTATAATTAAAGTTTCAAAAACGCTGTAAAAAAAGGAACCACTGATCAGAATGACATCAAATTTGAATGGATTATTATCGAAGAAGGAGGAGGAAAGCGTATGGAGGAAGAATAATGAATAGTTCAAAATTTTAGCTCAAGATGGTGCTCTAAGCATCACAACTTTAAAGGCTTCGACTGCAAATGACAAATGAATCTTAAAACAACAGCTAAGGTGCAAGTTGCACATTAAACTAGCTGCACTGTTTAGTGAGCATGACTGTACAGGTGCGATGCTGTTAATTATGTAAGCCCTTGCACCACGCCAAGGTCGTATCACATGGGATGAAGAAAATCTGTTTTTAGTTGTCCTGAGGCCAAAAACTGCATAAAAAGCATCAATCAAATTAGTTTTAAATTTTCATGAGGCGGGTGCAAAACATGTTCTATATGTCATCCATTGTTTTCTGTAACAAATTGAAGTTGACAAACACATGCTCCACAACTGATCGAAGTGTCTCCGGGGTGACATTCAGAATGTGTTGCGCAGTCAATTCAGCTAAGTTTGCAATCAGAGCACTGAACACATCTTTCAGATAGTCTCATAGCCAGAAGCCATATGGATTAAGATCAGGTGATCATGATGGCTAGGCTGTAGGAAAATGATGGCTGATAATTCTAGCATTTCCAAAATGCCACTTCAGCAGCTGCTTCACTGGATTTGTAATCAATGTGTGGAGGAGTACCATTTTGCATAAGAATGATTCCATCGATACATCTCTAGTGTTCAAGAGCTGGAATGATGTATTTACGCATAAGACCCTCAATACTGCTTAACAGAGGAGTCTGTATACTATACCTGTTACAGTTAACAGGATCAAAAGCACCTGTCTCCTCGAAAAAATACAGTCATGTGGATAAAGAATGCCATAAAACCCTGCACCACACACTGACCTTTGCAGAATGAAATGTTACTAGTTGAATTGCGAGTGGATTTTGTGCTGCCCATATTCAAGAATTCTGTGTATTGGCAAAGCTTTGGAAATAGAAATGGCCTTCATATGTTCACAAAATCTTCCATGGCCATTCATTGTGCACTTCCATGCGAGCAAAAATTGTAAAGCAAAAGACTCTCTTGCTGGTAATTCAGCAGGAAGAAACTCCTGCACATGGGTAATTTTTGTATGGATAGCATTACACGCTGCGCTCACAGGCATGTCCAATGTTTGGGCAATTCCCTGTGCATTGCACGGTTGCACACCATGGCTCGACTCCTCCTGCACTGCTGTGGCCACTTCTTCAACTAATGTTGAATCAATTCTTTTCCTCCCTCTACTAGATTGCATATCAAAAGAAACTGTCTTTTTGAATTTCCGAATTTTTTTCTGCAGACCCACGGTCATCATCAGACCAACGTCTTTTTTTCATACCCTTTAGTGTCTGAAACTTCTGCAGAGCTACTGATGCACAGTTATCATTCTTATAAAAAAGTTCTACAAGCAAAGCATAATCCTTCATCAAGACAGTCATGGTGAACTCAGAAAAGCTGTGTACCCAACATTTTTATAACGACTGCAACGAGTCGTGTGCATGACAGGTATTTTCATTTACATATTTTGATGCTTTCAGCACCATCTATTGCTAAAATTCTTAACTATTTAGTTTTCTTCTGCCACACATTTCCCCTCTTCATGAATAATAGTCAAATTTGACATCATTCTGATCAGTGGTTCTTTTATTACAGTATTTTGAAACTTTAATTATAATCACCTTGTATTTCAAGTGATAAAAAATCTTATGACCAGATAAAGCCCATCATGCATGCCACTCAGGAGATTACAGCCGCACATAACACAAAAACCAAAGGAGATAATAATTATATCTAACATAAAAGAAATATGATCCTGAGCAGATAAAATATAACGCATATTTAATTTAATTTTACTGTACTGTATGGAAGTGAGTAGATGGCATAAGTAGAATGTGATGAGGAGTTCCTTTGAAATAAACATCCGGTTAAAGTTTTGTTGGTACTTCTTTAAACTTTTCTTGTCTATTAGCACCACTTGATTCTGCTTGACACTCAGTGGGCCTCCTTTTTACTCAAAATCTTTCAATTTGATTTGTTGTTGTCAAAGTTTAAAAATATTTCTAAAGTGAGATAGGGTTGCCACTCAAACAGGAGAATGAAATTCCCTGACTTTTCCAGGTATGTTTTCAGAAAATTCCAGTCTATCCGCATAATGTTGGCTGTGCTAAGAGGTAAATTAATTATGGTATTACTTGTACTGTGTAGCAAATTCACTTAATTATTCAATAAATCCCAGAGGACATTTATTCTTAATTATTCTTGGTATACTTTGTTTGATAATTTTGTTTACTTTTCCACTTAAGAAACTTAATAAAATTTAAGATATATACATTGGATAACAAGTGTACGTTTTATTTAATTATTACTCATGATCATCCCCAGTTCAACACGAGGCTAATCCGGTTCTTATAAATCACAACGCAATGCTAAAAGTTAGGTTAGATTTTAGGTAAATTTAATTTGTGTGAGGTGTAATCTTAAAAGGCACCTCAACACTTGAAAACACAAATATAATTATAATAGGAGTTGTTTTCTCCACTGAAGATTGAGATTAGAATCTGCCCAATCTGGAATAAAATAAGGCTTTTTTTGCAGACATTCTGCAGCTAAACGAAAGAAAGAAATCTATTTAATGATATTTTTTTACTAAATTGAGGTATTTTATATTTATTTCGCAGCATACAAAAGGAAAAAATATGTGCATTAAATTTCGTGATGTCATCATACTACTAGAATTAATTTCAGGATTATGCCAGAGAAAATTTCCTGAAATTTGGAAATATTATTTACTAATGATAAATAAATTTAGAGGGAAGAAGCAACATTAAATGATATGAATAACATAAAAATAAAGATAATTACTTAAAAATTTAATTAGAATAATCAACGATATTTTAGCGAATATAGTTATATTACATGGTTATCCTAGATGATTGATTACTATTTCTTTATTTTACTGCCAAACTGACAAGGTATTTATTAAAAAGAAAAGAAAAGAAAATTTTTTTGCGGTAAAATCCTAGTATACGATACGGCCTTCGCATAATTTTGAAAATTGTCGTCAAGAACAAAATGACCCGTTTACTGCTCATCATCATGTCGCCAAATCCCGCTGTAGCATACATGGAGATTATTCTGATCAAAGAACGTCACGTAAAAAGCGGAGGGAAAATTTGCCAAGGGATTTGACGACGGAACGGCCAGAATTTCCCTCTCCGCAATGTGTACAGGAAATTAAAAAACACGTGTTAAGAAGAAACGTTCTTTGACAAAAAAGAAAACTACGAAAATCCGTTTTTAAATTATTGCGAAAAATCCAAGAAGAAACGTTTTATCAAAGAACGTTTTTTCTTGGATTTTTCGGAATAATTTTAAACTTTAGATTTAAAATTATTTTCGTAGATTTCCCCCCTCAAAATAACTAATCCATGAATTAATTTACTTGCGCCAAAAAATATTTTCTTTTCCCTTAGAGTTTAAAGACATTTTATATGATATTCATTTTATGAACTCTTGATAACATGACCTTCGAAATTCGACACCAGTTTCGAGCTTTGGCGACAGATATATCGCGCATGCACAGCTGTTTCCCGCTATGATGGAACCGAGCCACGTCTGTTGCAGAGAGGTTTTCCTTCTTTACGATACATATTTTTTTAATTCTAACCTTCATGGTACCGTATACCAGATTAAACCCATTTTGTTTTATACAAGAACAGGTACTTTCTTTAGCACTGCACATGCGATTCTCGAGGTTACTGGAAACCAAAAGTTGCGGGAAACATGCTTTGCCTTTCTAAAAAGACAATCGAATTGGAGCTGCGAAAATTGGCTCTATGCCAGCTGCCCGAATGACACAATTCGCCAAAAAAGTGATCTTTTCCGACGTCAGCGCAAAACTCACCTTTTTTGGTGGGATCGTTGTATGAAATTCCCTGACTTTTCCCTGAATTTTTTGGTCAATTTCTGAATTCCCTGATTTTTTCCGGTTTTCCAGGTAGCGTGGCAACCCTGGTGAGACTGCATTGTCAATGAAAATGTTTTTGCTGCAGCCAGTTAGCTATTGTTTTATCAAAACGATATTGTGATATGAAAACTCTTGCAACTTAATCTACTTTGCATAAATTTCAAAGAACTACAATCATTTTCCCTCCTTCCTCTTCCTAAAGTATGTCTTCTATAATTGCCTTCTGTTGTTGCTCCTGAATTTTCATTTTTTTCTCATTGAGCTCATTTTTATTTTCCTCTACTAACTTCTCCACATCTTCACTGTTAATTTCTAAGCTCATGGCTTTGCCTAAAGATACAATATTACAGATTACAAAAATATCCTCCATGTCCTATTTTGTTAAGTAATAGAAAATACTAAAATGATGCTTCCAGAATTTCCTGACTGTAAATTCTGTGGCAGATGTTAGCACAAACTATCTCTGAAAATCATTTGTTGCTGACATGAGCATTTGTAACTCAACACACTGTTCGTTATCAAAGATATTTTTGTTCAGAAAATTTGTTTAGGAACTGATATGTTCATAATAGAGGGTTTTATACTGTATATGTATGCATGTATCTACGTATAGTGCCTTTCCGCCCCCCCCCCCAAAATTTAGGGATACACTCAATTTGATTTGGCTCAAGAAAATCACCATTTTATAGCAAATCGAAAAAAGAAATGCAGTCAATGGACAAAACTTTGTACCAAAAATAAGCATTAATCCTCATATTATACAGTTTAAAATATCCTACAGATTGACATGAGGTTGTATTCATTAATGTCTTCCTGATTTCTCTGCTTGCTTTTGGTGTCCACTGCCAGATATCATCTTTTAAAAAACAATGCACACTAAAGGCTTATTAAATAAACTTTAAGTAGGGCCTGCTGATTTTATATAAGTTTGTTGCACGCTTAAATGTACACAAAGTTCTTGTTGGAATCTATTAAATTCACCAGTGATAAGTCACTTTTCCCCTACTTGTTGAAATTAGAGCATTTTTCATTGTATTTAAAACAGGCATCAGTGATGACAGTGGAATCTTCTTTTCTAAAAGGTATTATTCAATTTCTCTTAGCATTTAATTATCACAAAGTTCAGATCTTTCATGCATTGTAACATTTTTCTGTAGTATTTAATGAAATAACAGATGAGCTTCTGATTTTCAATTCACGAAGATGGATAATTTAAATACAAATCTATTTGTTACAACTTCACACTCCAGCTTACTATTACAGTTTCTTTCTCTATAAATTTTTCATATATCTACTACTGGTAAAAGTTTTAGAATAACAATTTTAAACATTTCTGACATTGCTCAGCAATGGTTACATGAAATAAATATGGCTTTGCCACTCCAATATCAAGGATAATAAATATAATTATTTGTTAAATAATAAAATATTGCAACATGTACATTATTTCTGTTTTCCAAAGGTTAAAGGAGGTATTTGGACAAATTTCACAATCCAGCACTTATGCTCAAAGTGGGATTTTAGCATCTTTTTTTGCTAAATACTTTTAGCAATACTTTTGTTGCTAAATACACTCATGTCCATAAATTAAGGATAATTCGGAGTCACGCGGAAATCAAACTCTAAAATAAATATATCACCTGTAAAATCACTACACACATCTTCAAGAATCATATGCAAATTTCAGGAAGTAACCAGATGACACCGATGGTATGTCTCAATGACGAAAGTGTAAGAGAGTGATATATAAGGAATACAGGCAAAGAAGTAAAATTGTTCGCAGGCGCTTTATAAGCATTTCAGTGCAATAACCCAATAGTTATGACACAAAGGACGCATTTGGAGGATTTTTTACGTGGTACAATTATCGGTCGTCTGGAATGTGGGCGTACCTAACTGGAAGTATCAGACAAACTTGGAATTGCTCAGAGTGTCACCTCCAGGCTTTGGCAACGCTTCCAAGATGATGGCAATGTGAGTAGACGTTACAGCACAGGTTGCCCCAGAGTTACAGCGCCGAATGAGGACCGGTATTTGGCAGTTACTGTCAAAAGAAACAGGCGGAGCACAGCCTCAGACCTGACTCATCAGCTCTCTTCAGCCACTGGTACGACAATTTCAAGGCAGACCGTGTACAGACGCTTAGGGCAGATTGGTCTATATGCTCGTAGACCTGTCAGATGTGTTCCACTTGCTGCAACTCACTGTCGCCTGCGGTTAGCCTGGAGTAGAGAGCATGCATTGTGGACACCGCAACAGTGGGCTTGTGTAATGTTTTCCGACGAGTCAAGGTTGAGCTTGCAGTCTGATTCTCACCGGACTTTCATATGGAGAGCTCCAGGTACCCGTTGTCACCAAGACAACATCATTGAACGACACCGTTACGGTGGTGCAGGAGTGCTCATTTGGGGTGGAATTATTCTGGGTTCCAGAACTGACCTGCATGTTCAAATTGGAACCATGACAAGCCAAATCTATCGGGACATCATTCTGGAACAACATGAATGTTTGTTTCGGGGCGCCATGGGCGCACAATTTGTGTTTATGGATGACAACGCCCGTTCTCACCGTGCAAACATCGTAAGCGAATGCCTTCAATCGGAGGATACCACCTGTATGGACTGGCCAGCATTCTCACTGGACTTGAATCCAGTAGAGCACGTGTGGGACATGCTTGGCCGACGAGTTGCAGCACGTCAATCTCCTCCTACATGTCTACCGGAACTTCGGAGAGCATTGTTTTTGAGTGGTGTAATATCCCCCAAAATCAGATCGATAATTTGATACTCAGCATGCCTAGGCGTTGTACAGACTATATTGCATCGTCTGGGAGACATACAATGTATTAACAATCATACCAACCATGTAATATTGTTTTTTTGTAAATAGTTTTTTTTTTTTTTTTAATTTTCTCCAGGGAGAAAAAATCTCTTAATTTTTTTAATAATATCAAACATATAGCATCTTTTTTTGCTCTTTACCTTTTGTTTAATAAATAAGCTTTACAAATAAGTCAAATTTGTTTTTCTTCTAACTCTTCCTTTGCCTGATTTTGCATTATCCTTAGTTTATGGACATGAGTGTACTTTTAGCAATACCTTTGTTGCTAAATACTTTTATTTTGTTGCTAAATACTGGCTGTCTATCTAGGCTTTCAGACTAACATAAAATTTTACTGGATACAATTTCCCTGTCAGGAAAAATTTTACTGGATACAATTTCCCTGTCAGGAAAAATTTTACTTGACCAATAGCATTTCCTGCTAAGTTTGGACTTAAGAAGAATTTTACTAGGAAATGTCTTGCCCCATTTTTCAGTGAAACTCTTATTAATTCCAAGCTTTTTTTCTCCTTTTAAGGCTTCCAGAGAACAAGATCCTATATTTGTCTTCCTTTTATCAAATAATTTAATTTGATTGCTTTTTTATGAACAGAATAAGCTGTGATATCAAATGCTTGTAAATTTATACTAAATTCTGTTAATGAAGGTAAGATTTAAAATTAAATTGATATTGGCGATTTTTCATAGTAATCTTTTATGTAAGTTTTACTCAGTTCTGTTTCTATTCTTATTTGCTATAATAATTTGAAGTGAGCAATTAAACACTCAGAATTTTACCAAACAAACAAAAACATCTAAAACAGGAACCAACCCATTACTATTATCTAAAACCCTCCCATGTCCTAAAATTTCACCTGTTTTGCGTATTTAGGGTTACGATGACATACTGCTTACATTTTAGCAACAAATGATTTGAAGTGGTTTACTTTAATAGAAATCTTTTCAATTACATCTGACATAAACAATTCTAATCAATGATTAGAACAATGCTGAAGTAAAATTTTGGGAAACTGACATTTAAATAGTTCCCAAAGCACATAACAGTTCCCAAAAATTTAGTTTTTTGCTCTTTCCAGTACTGAAACAACTGCCTAGTGAGCTGAACTTCTTTCATGTTCGACAATTTTCTTGTAAATAGAAAGCATTTGATCTGATTTAGCTCCAGCTGTAGCATTAACTGATGACGTTAAGAAATATTCATGCTTTGCATTTTACAGTGCATTACCAAAGCACCAAATTCTTCACAAGCTCTGCAGTAAAGTTTTTGAACTCATAATTTGTCAAATGATCCAAGTGCTCATGCTCCATGATATAATAAATAATTCCCTGCAAAGATAACAACATCACTGTCGTATCTTTTATTTTTACAGTCATTATTCACTTTACACTTCTTTGCTAACATTCAAAATAGATAGATTTTTCCTGCTAATAATGAAATACTGTATCTTGATGAGGTTAGACATCAATCTTTCATCAAAAAGACACCACACTATTTTAATCGTTAAATCATTCAGGACCAGCATTGCAACACAAAGAGTCCACTCTTACCAGCCCAGCTACAAGTATATGTGAAGAGCTCCGATCAATCTCTACAGCCCAGTGTCGCATATACTTAACTTGAACAGGGTTCGTGCACATTTCCTTACATGAAAATTAAGGACTTTTAAGGAACATCAAAGAAAAAATTAAGGACCTATCAGCAAACAAACAAAAAAAAAAAAAAAAAAACAAAAAAAACAAATAGAATAAAGCAATTATCCATACAACCGACTTCATGCTTGTAATTTCACTTTAAGAAACTAACAGAAGTGTGTATTATGCACTATTATTAAATTCACTTTAATACTTACCATAAAATAATTTTGAAAATTAAACTAACTCCCTACAAGTTATGAAGTAGATAGCATTAAATTAGGAAAATAATTTCTTTAAAACATGTATAAGTGTATTTTACACTAATAACAGTCACTATTTTAGAGATTTACATGATTATTATTAACTTATTTGATATTTATTTAAACACAGTCAACTACTATTATAATCACAATCCCTTTCCACAGAGGCCTGTTCATGTGACAAGATAAGAATCATTTTCACTATTTTCCATACTTTTGAATAGTGAAAATCATGAAAATAAGAAGTGAGAAATGTGTCAAGAGAAAGATTTTGAGGATCAAAAGTAGAAAATTCATGTAAATTTGTCTTAACTACTCTCCAAACTGCAGCAGAATTTCATCCCAATGATCATGTAAAACACGTTTATTTTGCATTAATACCATTAGAACTATTTTCATTTTGATCTGGGCTTTTTCTGGACTTTTAACCATCAATCGCGGGTCTATAAAAGATGCATTTCGAATAAGAGAATAATTTATTGGACATTTAGACATTAAATGTTGTACTATTGTTAAGACACATTGTTGACCTTGTTTCAATGCAAAACTTTCAGCTTGTGAAATGTCCTTCTTGCGGCATTTATCATTCATTAACTGCTCAGCAATGAATCCCAAATAAACTTTACTTTTATCATTATAACAATTTGGATCATTAAAATTAAATTTATAAAGATTTTCTGCTTTAGTTACTTTTGAATATTCTAGTTTCAAAATTTTAAAGTGCTGAAGGCAATCATTTACAAGTTTTAAGATATCTTCAGCAAAAAAGTGAATAAGTGGTTTATCACTTTGATAATATTCAAGGAAAGGCAATAATATTTTTGACAGAGAGAGAAAAAAAATTAATTTTATAAGAAATGTTTTATCTTTAGTTGCCTCCAAAATATTTGAGAAGGATTTCGATGAATTCTTTTTTAAACTTCCCCATTTCAACTTCTTTAATGTACAGTAGCAAGTCATCCCATATTTCAATGGCTCTTTCAACTGCTGGGACATTTTGCAACCATCGGTAAAAGCAGAACTTCACAGGTAGCTTTTTTAATATATATAGATATACTTAAAAAGATATACTTAAAAAATGTTCAGATATACTTAAAAAATGTTCACGTCTTGCAGGAGAATCTTTAAAAATCCTAATGTCAAGCATTGAATGTTATATTCCTTTGTTAAGTCCTGTTGCAATAAATCATAAAATTTCCAGTTTACTGCAGGACCATCCATCGATATTTGTAAGAGTTTTGACAAGTCTAGTTTTTCAACACATTCATAAAATTTGGATAAAATAATTTCACTTTTTACATGCCCTATAAATGCAGAAGTAAGGTACTGAGTTCTGACCTTATTTTCGTGATGCCAGTACCTCACATAAATATCTAGTTGCTTCTTTTGATTTGTCAGATTAAGAGTCTCATCAAATAGTAATGTAAAAAACTCAGCATTTTTACAATGCTTTAGTAACAAAGTTTTAAAATAAGGGCCAAGACCAAAATAACAGATATAAGCACATTTCTTTTCACCACATGAAAACTATTTTGCAATGGAACTATCCGGGAACATTTTAGTGAATAAAGGCCCAATATCATCGCACAATTTAAAAGAATAGTGGCTTTTGATGCACTTAAAAGCCCACAATATTTCTGCATCTGTAACTTCAGATTTGAAAAGAAAAGAATTTATTTTATTATTTTCTACACTTATTGATGTTGAATTAGCAGTCACATCTTTTCCTGAAGTAGATGGTTCTTCTAACTTGACAAAATTCATGATACTGTTAGAAGAAACTCTGCAGTTGAGAAGGGAAAGATGTTTTGCAGCTAAAAGGGGCATTACATGCAAGGAATTAGTAAAATTAAGTATCGCATATAATATGTATATAATGTATCTATATATATATATATATATATATATATATAATAAGAAATATATATATATATAATAAGAAATGTATATTGAAAATATACATTTTTTACTATATATATATATATATATACAGTACACATATATATATATATAGTACAAATTCCGAGATCCGGACATCCAATATCTGGAATGATCTAAAATCCGGACCTCAAAGCCACCACCAACCAATTTTTTAAGGCTTTTTTGGAGGGAAGGGATATGCTTTACGCATGCGCATTAGATTGTTTTCCTCAACATAAAAAAACATGCCGGAAATCCCGATTCTTAATCTCAGTTTGGCGCTAAATAAAATATCTCATTATTGAAGAAATAATTATTTTAGCATAAATTTGTGTGATTAGTAACTTGACTCTATAGCTGCGTATCTGCTTGGCATAATCTCAAACCGAAACATTTGTTAATTTTACACCAACTAATATTTTATATCCTTGATGCCGAAATCGCGAATCATTATTTATTGTATTTTGCTTTCATCACCGCATGTTTATCAACGGATGACAACTTGAGTGAGGACTCTTGCAGCGGTGCCAAATAACAGAGTATTATCCGATTACAGATTTAAGTTTAATGCGCTAAAATGTTGACAAGGGGATATTTAACAGAAATTTCTTTCCTTATGCTGAAAATAGATTTTGTTAATGATACTCATAGGACAAACGATTATATTTAGTGCTATTTGAATTAAGAATAACTGATTTGTTATTCACATAAAGCCAGAACCAGCGCCTCGCATGGCCGCACCAGGCGGCAGAATTTAGGGAAGTTAAACAGAAGTTTTTCACTGCGATGACAATGCTCCAATCATCAATCAATTAACGGAGGGCGAAATCTGTAGTATGGTTCTAAATCCAGAAAATACAGCTACTGATAGTTAAGAAAGTAACAGACAGGTTACCGAACGAGAAAAAATTTTGATTGACAAGTTATTCGGAATTCTCAACACAGCAATTACAGGACTTGTACAATGGAACTTAATAACTCAACAAGAAATTATATGTCTATAGTATTAGTCTAAAGTATCAGCAGAGAAAACAAATCAAACAACTCACAATGAAAGAAATGTTTAATAAAGTAAACATATAAATATTAAGCTCTTTTCTTTTGTAAATTTTGATACCCTTTAAATCATAAATGCTTCATTATTTCATAAATCACGATTTCATATTTTCAATTTTATAATTTCTACGTGCCATCTTAGTAGATTTAAAATGATCTAATATCCGAAAAAATCTCAAATCTGGGATCGCCGAAGTCCCGACTTCGGATTTTGTACTGTATAAATATATATATATATATAGGAATTTTCAGTTAAGCTTCTACCCAATAACTTTTTAGTAATTCATGAAAGTTCATTTTGCGTCTAGTTAATTCAGGAAAATTAGTTTTAATTAGTTGTTTTTAGCTTTAAAAATATTAAAAAATTTTTAATTAGTTAGTTGTTTTCAACTAATAATTGTATCGCCATTAGCAAAAATAATGCATTACTATCAACAGCACAGGATTAAATCAAATACTTAATTGTCTACTGAAGCTTCAAAACGTATTTATGAACTTCACTTTTCCTCGGCTAACGTTACCGAATTTAACCTTGGCGACCTAAAATCGAAATGGAGCCAACACATTTCCTGCGAAATCGATAACAGACCCTATGCAGAAATAAACTCATAATCCTGATATCCCATACATATAGTATGTGAAAAAGAGAATAAACTCCGTAGAAGGTGATAAAAAATTAATTTATGGCTTAATTGAAACAAACACAGAAATTATGCTAAGCAAAACCATGTAAAAACAAATTGAAATGATAAAACGAAACTTAATTTTCATGTGAATTTTCAGCGCTGACTCTCCCATTATAGAAATTTCAATTTGTTTCAAACAAAGACCACATTTAGCTTTATAAGGATTGTCATCCATCAATATCCAGTCTTTGTAGTCAGCTTGATGAACCCACAGTTTATTGAAAATGCACTTTCCAGGCATCTCGTTCCTATTGGCGTCGGAAGGGTTGTGGCCTTCCAGGTTGGAATTGCTCTAATTTTGGCAAATATTTTCAGAATCCCCCCTTTTTTTTTCTCGAGCACCTTCATCATCACTTTCGCCTCTTAAAGAACTTCCGGCTTCACGCTTTCGTCACAATGTGCCTAAATTTATGGATAACATCTGTTTCAAAAGATTGGGTGAATAGCCAATCAGACACCGATACTTTCGTTCGGGTAGCTAATTGGTTTTTTTTTTTTTTTTTAATTGTTTGCAACGCAAATCCGCCAACAGATTGGTTAAGAGCCGTGCAATTTTAATTCCATATTCATGAGAAATCGCAATTTACACATAGAATGGCAATCATTAGAAATAATAAGAAATGTCAAATGAGCAAAATTAAGGACGTTTATTCATTTTGGCCAAAATTAAGGACTTTTAAGGACCAAAAATCATTTTTGAAAAAATTAAGGACTTTTAAGGACCGTACGAACCCTGTTGAATGTGGAACGATTTATTTGAATTTTTAAATCCCAGTAGATGGGACTAAATGGTAACGGTTTTCATATTGGTTAAGTCGTGTGGCTTTGACCTTCATGTGTAAGCATTAGTTTCTGTTCTGTGCTTCTGGTTTTGATAGATTTATTGGTGTAAACAAACTGGAAATCACAGCTCACAAGTTAAATCGACACCGGCGTGTTTGTTCATTTCGTTAGGAATTTAACTTTTTTGTTGTCATCGTTTTTATTCTTTGCATTTTTTGTTATTAGAATGTAGGGAACATAAATCCAGCTCTATGATTTCTTTTTCCTTTATTTTTTATTTTATTTTATTTTATTTATTTATTTATTATTTTTTAATTTAATTAATTTATTTTTTTATTTTATTTGTTTATTTATTAATTTATATTTTTTATTTTATTATATTATTATTATTATTATTATTATTATTATTATTATTATTATTTGAGAATGTAGGAAAACGCATCTAGCTGACTATAGCGGCTATAATGTCGGCAAACTTCCGTGATGAAAATCTCAGAGACCAGTTGTCCTTTTTTATATTTATTTTAAAACTTAAAATAGACTTTCTTGGTTAATTAAAAAGTAACTTTACAGCATTATTACAGAAGGAGAAAGATATCAGCTTTCCCGATGCATGATGCATCTTAATTGCTCGGCAAAAAAATCGCCATTGTGCTGTGTGTCGATTCTCATTTTGAATTATTCCACAAACAGCAGAATTATTAAATTGGAATTTAATTACCTACTGATAATTATTGCTTAATTTTCGTTTACATTTCGTATTTGCAATTTTGTTTTCATGCTTATAGTTATAATTTTAGAATTTTGCATGTTTCATTTATTTCTATTAATGTGATATTCTTTATATTAATGCACATTAATAATTAGTATATTACGTACGTAACTTCAAAAATTGAAGTCATTATATTAAAATGCTGATTTTCTATGATTTTTTTTTTTTTTTTTTTTTGTAAAAGTAGGCTTAACTGCTGAAAATGGGTGGGCCGGTGGTGGTGTTCCATTTCAGGGGGTTCAGTCCCATGGCTGTGCTTCATTCTTCACATGCTGGTCCTCCAAGGGGCTTAAACACTTGTTATTTGCTACTCAGGAAACACCATGGGAGTAATGTCCGAAGACATGTATAACTATTAGGTATTTCAGAATGAGAAACATGTAAAATCAGCTACATCACCCGTCATTAAGATTCAAACCCATGAATCTTCTAATTACTAGCAAGAAATGCTACATGTTACACCATAAAAATATGCATGGGAGCAGGGAATATTCCATATATTCTCACCCAATTAAAGAGTGAACATGAAGAAAGAAATGAACCCTGGTAGTAAAATTTCAAGTGAAAATAAATTATTGTTCACCAGATTTTAGTTGAGCACAAGAGAGAAACATGAAAAATCAGCTATATCCTTTCTAGGATTCGAACTACAGAACTTTTGGTTGCCCCAGATGTGCTACCAGTTACATCATGAGTAACTGGTAGCCTCCAAGTATGCACTTGGAGGCAGGAGTCATAACTTCATATGGATTGTTAGTAATGAAAACTATTGCTATCAATATTGCCAGTCTTGTCCCTCTTAGTAATACATTCACAAAATCAAACAGTTGTGGTAGATATGAAATTTGCATTCTTTGAGAAATATAAAACAACAATATACACACTCATTGCTACCATCAAGGATACCAACAAGACTGACCAATCACTGCATTCAATTACAATTATATATTCCAAGTGGCTTAGAAGAGATTTGTTTTTGTTTGTCTCCAACAATCATTGATTAAGCCAGCAATCTCAGTGGCATGTTCAATGCTCAAGGATATTTCTTTCCCATGGACAGTGCATCTAGTCACTTTAAATGAAACCCAACTTCTTTATTGATGACATATGCTATGCTACATAAAATATAACAAATAACTATTTATTTTTTGGTTTGGGAAACATATATATATACATATTTACTTTCTTGCCTAAGATTCAAAATATGTTTATGGGGACATGTACTCCCCTCAATAAAAAAGGTACTCTACATGCACATACATACATAATGCATGCATAATTTACAAAACTTAAAAATATATAATGCAGTTTTCTAAGAAACTTGTGATTGAGAAAATTCATGATTTATCCCCTGCAGAATATTTCAAGCAGTTACTTGAAGGTTTGTTATAGAACACTGTGAATTATTCTGCCTTTGATGATTAAATTAGCATTGCATGATAAGAAACCACACTAAACTCTCCCTTTGTATGATTAATTCATGACTTTTGCTGTATTCATTCATTAAGAAAAATTTATTTGGCAGCATAGTTCAGCAGAAAAAGTCAATTTCTAGCCCAACATGCATGAAAATATCATAAGCTTTCACACCAACAGGTAAAGACTGTTTTTCCAGTTTCAAACAGACAAATATCATTATGCAGAAAGAAATAAACTGCTCTCATTTTGCAAAAGTCATAAACACTTTAAGGATTAATAATATCTATTGAATGCATATGTTTTGAGACCCAGCATAAAAATAAAATAAAATTTCCAATCTGAAATATTCAAAATCAAACCCAAATATAAAACATTATAATATTTTTTAAGTAATAATTATCAGTTATTTTCAGCTGAATTTAAATTCAAAGGCAAAATATATTTACATTTGAGAGTTTCTGATTCCAAGAACTGACAGCTAGCTTGATGTTCAAATTGATCATCTTCACAGAGAAACGAATCACAGAAGGAGCATTTAAAAACTCGGCCACCTAATGAACATAAATTAATTAATTCATAGGAATGACATATAAATATAAAATGTCTCAAAACAGGAATTACCAGAGTTATATGTTTTAATGATTAGAAAGATAAACCATCAGGAGGGGACTAAAAAAAAGTATTATTTGATAAAAAATTAGATGTAACTAATTGATTCTAACAAAATTAATTATCTTACCAGGAAAATGTATGAAAAACACTTTTTTTTAAAGATTTTTCTCAGAACATGTTTTTTTTATTTCTTTTTTAAATAATGATCATATCTACAGTAAAATCTCTCATAAACAGCATCCAATTAACTGGCACTATCAAAATAACAGCACATTTAAAGGTCAAAATTTAAATCAAAAATTTAAGCCTATGAGATAAATATGCCATAAGGTAACAATCTAAGGACTTAAATGTGGAAAATATTCATGTTATGCTTCTACTGCCCAATGTAACAAGTCTTGTCCAAACAATCAATTATCCAGAATATAAATAAGAGCTACCAATCTCTTTTTATGCATTGATACATGCATTTAAAAGATAGTGTTCCTTAGAAGATTGGCTTGGACAGATGTAGACAATTCTGTTGTTCTTAACACACTTTGTCAAGATAATGACAAAAGAATCGAAAAGATGATTACGTTGAAGATGAAGACAGCATGCAAAGTTATGTGGAAGAAAGTTTATAAAGGACTGCTAAGCAGTTAAGGTTAATATATAAGGTTTTTGGCTATACATGTTGTTGTGAAGCTTCATTTTATACCCAATGAACTTTTAAATCTTCAGCAACAATCTCTTAAGCAGGCATAATAATTTAGAAATGTTCTTTAAAATTTATTTTTCTGAAATATAAAGCATGTACACAGTTTTTAATTAAAAAATCTGTATGACTTTTGACATTATTTATTTAATAAAGGCTGACAGAATAAAAAATTACTACAATTACAATAAAAATTTGACTGCAATACAGCATTTTCAATGGCATTACAAATTATGAACACAAGTTTTAGAAATATATATTCAATTATCTAGAAAAATCTCTTATTTGGAATTCGTATGGTCTTGCTACTGCTAGCTAAGAGAGATTCTATTTTATATAGTAGTTTGCAACTGTCAACAAACACTCTATAAATAAAGGGGGGGAATTTTAATTGAATAACCATGCATCAAAGAATTCAATTATTTGAAATGTACAGCCTCTCTCAAATACAAAACTTGGCAAAAATGTACTAAAAATACAAAACTTGGCAACATAACTTCCAATTATGCCAAAGAAACACACAATTTAAAATTTAGAATTAGGAAAAATTCACTTTTAGACTGCTTTCCAAAACAAATGTCATTCCAGGATTAAATTTCATCCAATTTGAAAAACTACCATGTATTGAATGGAAGAATAATAGACTTCTCATGCTTAAAAAGCATGATAAAAATATAACATTTTCTATCTGAAAACTATTAAATAAGATCTATAAGTGGGAATAATATGAAAAGTTATTCAGAAGAGAAACTGAACAACCAAAACCAGATTTCTAACTTTTAACGAAAGGCACAACTCATTTCCGATTTAGTTAGAAGGAACAGCTGTGCTTATTTTTAATAATTTTACATTTAATTCAAAACTTTTATTATGAGTCATAACATTCTTTCTCCCTTTGTTATTCATCCATTTTTAAATCTGCATAATGTCATAACTATACATATATACACATAAATAATTTATCAATTAACATTTACTAATGTTTGAAAATTGCATACATTCTTTAGGAAGCTTACATTACCTAGCCAGTCACTACAAATATATAGTGCTTTCTACTTATCACTTTAGTACTGGTAGAATTGATGTGTTTTGGGCCTATTTTTGAGTAAATACATGACAATAGCCAACCCAGCCTCCCTTAATTGTGTTGACAAATAAAAACTATTGTCAAACAGCAGAGTTAAACACCATTAATGGATAAGCAATATCACAAAGTTCATAAGATCTTCACTTTGGCTTTGTGTAACCCCAATTTATTCTCGATTCACCAGTTTTGTTTGTGCGAAAAAGGATATAAATTAACTATAATCCTCTGTTTCTCTTGCATTTTGGACCAATAATTAAAATTTGGACCTTCTTTGTACAGAACAGCAAGCAGTGAAGCATTTTCAAAGTTACAATATCCTGCCTTTAAAAAATGTGTGCATTAATAGGTATGTTATGGGACTTTTTTGAAAATGGATTAGCAATGGTGACGCAATGTGAATGATACTTATCAAAATATGATACGGTTTAAAAGCACTAGAATAACATTTATGACTGAAATCAGGTTATTTGGAGCTGGTGATAGAATTAATAACTATTCAATTGGAAAAAAACAGCTCAATCTGGCTGGCAAAACTAAAACTAATTGGCATAATCACCTGATAGAAATTTGCACACATAGCCTTCTAAACAGAGGTAAAATCAGAGCCAAACAAATTTATAAAAATAGATGAAGGTCATTTTTATGGAGCAAAAAAGTGAAGCTGGTTGAATACTGGTGGAATCAGAGACTGACTAATGCTTTATTGAAAGAATTCTGGACAGAAGTTTGGGTATTCTAATGGAAGAAATAAAAGAACATAATAGAAGATGGATCTACAATTGTTTCGTATTCTCGGAAGGTCCATAAAATAAGTGAATTATGAGCTACAGTATTTGAACATTTTGATTATCAACATAATTTTAAAGATCCTGATTATACATATGATGCATACTCAAAATATTGAAAGATTCTGGGATTTAGCAAAATTGCAAAATAAAAAACACTGTGTCATTATGTGAATTCATATTTAAGTGAATTTATGTGGTACCCAGTCCACAAAAATGACCACTTTACTACAAGGTGAGACCGAAAAGTAAGGTGACTCACCCCTCCTTTTGAAAATGAGAACAGCCCGATGACCTGACACATGCGCATTACAATCTTCGATATGCAACACTGAAATTCAGGATCATTTGCAAAGTTTCTTGTTTCATGTTTGTTCATGCAGTCACTTAAACGTGAAAGGTGTTAGTACATTACATAATGGAGCAGAAAACAAATCTGAAATTCTATTTTAAAATGGGTAAAACTGTTACGGAAACCTTGGAAATGCTTTGAAGTGTGTATGGTGAAGAAACTTTATCTTGCAAGAGATAAAATTCAGTAACTCTCAGTGGTTTAAACTTTTCCGTGAAGGCTGTGAAAGCGTGGGAAATAAGCATCACAGTGGACCATTGATGAGCAGAACGATGGCAAATGTTGAAAGAGTTGGGAAGTTATTGCTGCAAGATCGCTGTTTGTCCATCTGAATAATGGCAAACGAATTGAATTTTCCTCATGAAATCATCCGAACAATATTGACACAGGATTTGGGAAAACAGAAACTTCGTGTAACATTTGTCCCTAATTACTTAAGCGATGAACAAAAAAACAGCAGCGACTGGACTCCTGTGGTGACTTCATCAATGCAGCAGATAAAGATGACATGTTTTTTACAGTCAATCGTCACAGGAGATGAAACGTAGTGTTTCACGTATGATCTACAAACGAAATGTCAAAGCATGGAGTGGCGCCGCCCCTCATCGTTGAAATCGAGAAAGTTTCATTTCAAACAATCAATGGTTAAGACAATGCTGATTACCTTTTTCGATGCACAGGGAATTATCCACAAAGAATATGTACCAGAAGGTCAAACAGTTAATGGTGAATTTTATTGCCATGTTATGAAGCGCCTCCTGGTTTGCATTTGTTGTGTTTGGAACCATTTTGCTGCACGAGACAAGTGGTTTCTGTTGCATGATAATGCACATCCTCATACTGCATTTATTCACCCTCCTTATTCCCCTGATCTTGCACCAACAGGCATTTTCCTCTTTCCACGACTGAAATTGGCACTGAAGGGACAATCTCAGATATTCAAGCTACTGTTACCAAGAAACTTGACACAGTCTCAAAGGAGGACTTTTTTAAAAGTTTCCAGAACTTGTATGAACGTTGTCAGAAGTGTGTTGTAGACAGCAAGAACTACTTTGAAGGACAGTGATGTATTTATATGTAAATATATATTACAGTTATTATTATAACATCAGTCACCTTACTTTTCAGTCTCACCTTGCATTTTAAATGTCAATACACATTTTTAGCTGCCAGAATGACTGGCCCAAGTTTTAATGAAGTTGTTTGTCAGATAATCTCAAAATTGAGGTCCTATTTATTTCAGTTTTTTATATGCTGTATTGGTAATTGTACCTGATGACTATGTAACTAAATAACAGGTGATCTGTGATTATCTACCTAGATAAGGAGGCTTCTGTTATATCAAAATTTTGCCAGAATGGTTGCCACAAGTTTCGCAAGATCTATGCCAACTTTCATTGTCAACAGGAAACCATCTATGTACCATTCAATAAAGTTCAGAATAATATTTTTAATACAAGATAAATATTTTAAATAATAGGATATAAATATATTTCATATTTCTGTTAAGTTCATACAGGACCAGCTGAATGTTACAAAATTTCAGCTATATTTAATCTAACAAACCTGCTCCATATGCCAGTATTTCTCAAATGTTACAGCTTCATGACCTATGTGCATCTAATTATGACTAATTGCAAACAATATACAGTGGTGGACACTTTTGGAAATTTTTATGTTTTTGAACTTTGTATGCTTATAGAAAATGTTACGTTTCGCAAAATACAAACTTGTATATATCATTTTAAAGAGAATTTATTACCGAATTCAATACAAAACACAAAATTCAATTATTTGCAATACAAAAAAAGTTATGTGTACTTTAACATAAATAAAAAACACAATTATGAAGTGGTTTGTAATGTCTAGCTTTCCTGGCCAATCACTGTTCTTGTTCTGAGAACCCAATCAAATGTTAGTAACTGCCAGTAGAAGCTGACATCATGTTTACACTTGAAACAATTCATTATTTTGCTTTGTTCTGTAGAAGGAGGACCTGTTTCTTATACACTGCAATTAGAGGTAGGAATTTTTGTAAAACTTTTTAATATTTAGTCAAGAAGCAATGACATCAAATAAAAGAGTAGACTGGACACCTAGAAAGAGATGTAATATTATTGTGTTATGAGAAAGTGGTCTTTTCTATGCTGAAATTGCAAGACAGGTGGGTGGTTCAGTGACTACACCTGGACTCCGAAAGTTTTGTTTATGATATCAGGAGACAAATTCAATAAAAAACAAAGAAGGAAAAGGCCGAAAAGGTGCACCACATCTATTGATGACAGAAGAATAAAAAGACTATGTCTCCAAGATAGAAAAATATCATCAGCGGCCATCAGAAGTGATCTGAATAATGCTGGTGTTTCTGTCAGTTCAAGAACAATCAGGAGAAGATTAACAGATGTTGGACTGAGAGGTAGAATTCCACGAAAAAGCCTTATCTTAATTTTCAGCAACGAAAAAAAAAAGACTAGAGTGGGCAAAGGAACACATTAATTGGACAGATGATCAGTGGTCACAAGTTATACGGAGTAATGAAACTAAGATATCGTTATTCGGTAGTGATGGGCGAAAATATGTAAGACGTAGAATAGGAGAAGAGCTACATCCTGACTGCATTCAAGCAACTGTAAAGAACCCAGTTAGTGTTATGATTTGGTCATGCATGTCAGCAGATGGTATTGGTTGCCTTCATTTCATCGATGGGACACTGAATGCCAGAAAATACATTGACACTATTCTAGAACCAAAACTTCTATCTTCCATCAGAGATCTCTTTCCCAACAATGCTTTGTTTATTTTTCAGCAGGATTCTGCTCCTTGCCACACAGCCAAAATATCGAAAGAGTGGTTTCGTACAAAGAGCATTAAATTGTTATCATGACCAGGAAACAATCCTGACCTCAATTCTATTGAACATTTGTGGCATCGTTTGAAAACTCTTGTCCGAATGAGGTGCCCATCAAATAAAAGGGAACTAATTGAGGCTATAATTGTTTCCTGGCACCATGTAATAACGAAAGAGCTTAAAACTCTTGTCAGCTCAATGAAACGTCGATGTGAAGCTGTAATAAAAAATAAAGGGTACCCTACTAAGTACTGATAACTCACTGCAATCATCACTATCTAATGTATATCGATAACCATCATCGTTTAACTTTTTTTCA
Organism: Stegodyphus dumicola; assembly: GCF_044657685.1. Lineage (NCBI taxonomy): Eukaryota > Metazoa > Arthropoda > Arachnida > Araneae > Eresidae > Stegodyphus > Stegodyphus dumicola. The sequence goes on from NC_140776.1 coordinate 48,893,681, forward strand.
GGGTTGCCACTCAAACAGGAGAATGAAATTCCCTGACTTTTCCAGGTTTTCCAGGTGCGTTTCAAGAAAATTCCAGTCTATCCGCGTAATGTACGTTGGCTACGCTAAGAGGTAAATTATGGTATTACTTGTATTGTGTAGCAAATTCACTTAATTATTCAATAAATCCCAGAGGACATTTATTCTTAATTATTCTTGGTATACTTTGTTTGATAATTTTGTTTACTTTTCCACTTAAGAAACTTAATAAAATTTAAGATATATACATTGGATAACAAATTTATGTTTTATTTAATTATTACTCATGATCATCACCAGTTCAACACGAGGCTAATCCTGTCCTTATAAATCACAACGCAATGCTAAATACGTAGTTAGGTTAGATTTTAGGTAAATTTAATTTGTGTGAGGTATGTTCTTAAAAAGCACCTTAACACTTGAAAACACAAATTATAATAGTTCTTGTTTTCTCCATTGAAGATTGAGATTAGAATCTTCCCAATCTGGAATAAAATAAGGCTTTTTTTGCAGACATTCTGCAGCTAAACGAAACAAAGAAATCTATTTTAATAAATTGAGGTATTTTATATTTAGTTCGCAGCATACATAAGAAAAAAATATGTGCATTAAATTTCTTGATGGTATGTCATCATACTGCTAGAATTAATTTCAAGATTATGCCAGAGAAAATTTCCTGAAATTTAGAAATATTATTTACTAATAATTAATAAATTTAGAGGGAAGAAGCATCATTAAATTATACGAATAACATAAAAATAAAGATAATTACTTAAAAATTGAATTAGAATAATCAACGATATTTTAGCGAATATAGTTATATTACATGGTTAGCCTAGATGACAGATTACTATTTTTTATTTTACTGCAAAATGGCAAGGTATTTATTAAAAAGAAAAGTTTAAAAAGATTTTGCGGTAAAATTCTAGTTGGCTTTGGCACGATTTTGAAAATTGTCGCCAAGACCAAAATGACCCGTTTACTGCGCATCATCATGTCGCCAAATCCATACATGGAGATTATTTTAACCAAAAAACGTCTATCCAAAGAATCTCTAATTCTTTGGTCTATGTAAAGAAGAAAATTTTCCATACAAGTAAAATGCTATTACGCCGCTAGAATGCGGAGGGAAAATTTGCCAAGGGATTTGGCGACGGAACCTGGCGGCCAGACGGAACCTGGCTCTCCGCGATGTGTACCGGAAATTGAGAAACGTGTTAAGAAGAAACGTTCTTTGACAAAAGAAAGCTACGAAAATCCGTTTTTAAATTATGGCGAAAAATCCAAGAAGAAACGTTTTATCAAAGGACGTTTCTTCTTGGATTTTTCGCAATAATTTTAAAAACGGATTTTCGTAGTTCCCCCCCCCCCTGAAAATTACTAACCTATGAATTAATTTACTTGCGCCAAAAATATTTTCTTTTAATTTAGAGTTTAACTACTTGCGCTAAGACTAAACTTCACGGTTGCGGTGCAGTGCGCTACAATATAGCAAGTGGTAAAGTGTCTCATTTACGCCGCTCCGCATCTGCGAGTGCAATCCAGAGCTGTAACTCGAGAAATAAACAATCTCGTTGTTAGGCGACGTGTGCACCATGTTATTTTCATTTTTGCGATAAAGGCTTATCGACGTGGTGTTCACGTCGCTCGCAGTTTGCGACAAAAACATCTCGACGTGCGCTAAAAAGACGTGCGCACGTCTTTTTAGCGCAAGTGGTTAAAGAAATTTTAAAGGATATTCATTTAATGAACTTTTGATAACGTGACCTTCGAACTTCGACACCGGTTTCCAGCTTTGGCGGCAGATATATCACGCATGCACGGCTGTTTCCCTCTATGATGGAACGGAGCCACGTCTGTTGCAGAGAGGTTTTCCTTCTTTACAATACATATTCTTTGATTCTAACCTCCATGGTACCGTATACTATGATTAAACCCATTTTGTTTTATACGAGAACAGGTACTTTCTTTAGTTCATGCACTGCACATGCGATTCTCGAGAATACTGGAAACCAAAAGTTGCGGGAAACTAAAAGGCAATCAAATTGGAGCTGCGAAAATTGGCTCTATGCCAGCAGACACTCACGTGATAGACAATTCGCCAAAAAAGTTATCTCTTCCGCCGTCGGCGCAAAAATCGCTTTTTTTGGCGGGATCATTGTATGAACTTCCCTGACTTTTCCAGATTTTGACAAAAATACTTAAATTCCCTGACTTTTCCCTGAATTTTTTGGTCAATTTTCGAATTCCCTGACTTTTCCCGGTTCTCCCGGTTTTCCAGGTAGCGTGGCAACCCTGTTTTTTGTATTGCAAATAATTGAATTTTGTGTTTTGTATTGAATTCAGTAAAAAATTCTCTTTAAAATGATATATACAAGTTTGCATTTTGTGAAACGTAACGTTTTCTATAAGCATACAAAGTTCAAAAACATAAAAATTTCCAAAAGTGTCCACAATTTTGGCCACCACTGTACGTACATATAGTGAAGACTTATTGTGATCCACATGCTTACAATACTCTTGGAGGTGAAAAGAATATTCCCAGAAGAAAACACTGTAATAATGAAGTAATACAAATAAACACAATTAATAATTAATTGATAATCGCTGGTAAATACACAATTAAGCAACAAGAAAAAGTTTAAATTTTAACAAATACTTCAAGATTTTTGCAACACACATTTTAAGAGCATGTACATGAAATAAATATATATAATTACTGTGTGAAAAAAGGGAGGGGGAAATTGTGATTTTTACCATGATCCCAAATTCCTCTCTGACATTCTGCACACAAAGCATCTTGCAATGGACAATTACAAGCATGAGTGGTAAGACATTTTCTACCATGGCATACCCATGCTTCACAAAAGTCACAAATTGCACCCTATAATAAAAAAAAGGAAGAAAAATACAGGAAATCAGTCGTTAATTAAATGTTGCTATATATTAGGAAATGAAAGCCTGCTTTTGAAAGTCATCACGAAACATGTTTTTAATTTAATAGAATGAAAGTTGTTTGTAGGAAAGAAAAAATATATATATATGCAGTATTAAAATGCTTTAATGATTTTGAGTGGCAGGTTACGAATTTGCTCATGAACAGCCATATTCAAACAGCATTTACCAGCTACATTTATATAATTGTTTCCTTTACTCTCTGTGATCATGCCTTTGCAAACATTATGAAATCTACGTCTTTAAACAAAATTATTTTATTTAAACCAAGTGACAACAAATCTCATAAACAGACAAACTGGTCAGGTTGTTAAGGTTTTATTTCAGAGAACATGAAAAATGAACGATGCTTTTGCTAGGATTTGAACTCCGAACTTCCCAAGACTAGCTGGATGTGCTTCTGATTACACTATAAACAATAGTGGATTTAGCACTTGAGAGACCCCATAAATGTTATTCAGCTCTGAAGCCTCCCCTAAATATTTTACATTACCACTATAGTATTTATTCTATGCATATGTTTTTACTGTAGCCCACACTCTAGATTATTAATTAAAAAAATAATACAAATGCATATATGATTTATTTGAAAATAGAGTTTATTTACAAAAATTACAACAATGTACTTATGAGTCTCTTTATTAAACATGTAAAATATATTGGAATGTAACAACAACAGCAAAAAATTTTGTTTCTAAAGAAATGCTTTCATATAATTAATAATAATTTGAGAATAATATATTGTTTGATGATGTTTGGTTCTATTTCAGTCTATAAAATAACATGAAATAATTATGAATTTTTCTTATCAGTAAGGACATTTTTATCTTTATCTCATCAATAGAATGAACTTGCATATGGTTTGAAATATGTCTGCTGTGATTAACACAAGCAAAAACTAAATATATGCTATGTACTGAGTCAAAATTTAATCAATTTTTCTTAGAACTTGATAAATATAAATTTGAAGTTGTTGAGTGTTTCACAAATCTGGTTTTGTAATTAATGTAGTGAACAATATCTCTCCCGAAATTCATAACAGAGTAGCACTTGCTAACTGATGCTTCTTCGGTTTAAATAAGTATCTAAAATAAAACTTTATGAAAAGAACAATTAATTGAAAATTTACAAATGTTTAATTAGACCTGTTTTGACGTATGGAGCTTGGAACCTGAGCATTAGCTGAAAAGGAAAAAGAAATACTTGCAGTCTTTCATAGAAAAATTTTGAGAAGCATTGTTGGAGGTATTCAGATATATGGCCAACCAATGCAAAAATCTACAGGACATATGTTTATCTAGACATCATAAATTTGATCATCATTCAAAGGTTAAAATGGCTGGTAATCTAATCAAAGTGCCTGAAAATAGAACTACCAAAAAATATTCACAAACAAGCCAACAGGCAATTGAAAGAGAGGGAGACCAAAACTAAGATGACTACACTGTCTGGAAGACTTGCCAAACTTAAAGGTGGAACTGGAACACTTAGGACAGAGCAGCCAGGAATAAAATTCTAAAGAACACCAAGGCCCATCATGGGTTCTCAAGTCACTGAAGAAGATCACAAAAGATATGTCAAAGATGGAGTTATTGATTTGTCAATTTCATTTAGAGAATAATAGTAAATTATTACTGTATTTGATGGCATATAAGACGCACCCTTATCTAGACGGTCACACACAAGGAAAAAAAGTTTCACGTCTTTTAGTCTCACATTTCGTAAAAGCCAAATAAACAATTATTGAATGCAATTACCTTCACATATAAGACTGTGTCCTTCACGTATAAGATGCTGGTAACTTTTTTTAGACCAAATTTAGGAAAAAAAGTGTCTTATATGCCATCAAATACGGTAATCATTTTTGTTAGGAAAAAAATAAATAATACAATCAAACTCTTTTTTAAATTTTTTTTTATTTTAAAGCCTGAAATTTCAGCCTTAAATGATTTGAGAGGCCTGAAGTATGCACTTCATGACCTATGTGAAAATCTGCCATTGAAAGCACATGGTAAGGAGAAGGAAAATTCCTTAAATTTTCTCCCAGTTATAGGGTGACTATGGAAAGGGCAGATCCAGTCAATAAATCCAGGTGATGCCAAATTATCGTCCACCATATTTTTAAGCTTAGGTGCACTTGAAGAGTCTTTTTAGTTTATGTCAGAGAAGGAAACAAAAAAGTATGAATGATATCCTTATGGGATTCAAACTCACTTTCCAGTGCTAGCCGAGATGATTTACAATTACACTAAGAAGGCATGCAGTAAGGAAAGAACAAGTTCATTACATTATCTCCCATTTAAAAGGTAACTGTGAAAGATGGGATCCAGCTGCAAAATCTTGGTAGTGACAAATTATTGCCCATCACTACAGAATAATCTATTAGGCATTCTGAAACAGGACACAGGACACAGGAAAAATCATTCCTTCAGAAGGATTCAAATTGCCTTCAGAAGGATTCAAATTCTTCCCAGTGTTAATTAGACATGCTTCCAATTTACAACACAAGGTATGCAGTAAAGAGGGAGAAACTTCTTTGCAATGTCACTCAGATGCAGTAACTTGATATATAAATATAAATGAACAAAATCTATCTAAGGATGGAATAGGACTTTTCTAGAAAACAGTAATTACTAATTTGTTAATAAGCAACACAAATTTTTCCCAATTCACCTATTTTTGTCTTTTCATAAAATACTTCCACATACTTGCATTTGTAAATATCTGCCAACATACACAAAAAATATTATGCCTAATATTTCTTCAAAAATTTCTCAATACATTATACTTAAGATCATTAATATGACTGGTCTGATGAAAATACATAAGATACAGTTTTTCACAAAAGAAACCCAATGCAGAACTATTTCTTAAAATGATAACACATTTTCTCCACAAAATGTTGCATAAATTATGTTATCACTATATTAATTATTCATATTGCTAGGTAAGTTGTCTCTGATAACTGTTGCTGTTTTTAAATAAGATTAATAACCTTCATTTTTCTTTGAAATTATAACACTATGTACCTTATTATGATAAAATACCATATGCTGTACTTCAAAATTTTTATCATTATTTTTCAACATTTTCAGTTGATGTAACTTATCATTCAGCCAGCTCGTTCAATAACAGTTTGTTTTATGATAAATCATATTTGATTTTAATTTACAAATTTGGCCAAAATGAAGAGAACACAAATTTAAAATTTAAAAAAAATTAAATAAAAGTTAACAAAAAATTAGTATGACTATAGTTTTTCATGGGCATAGCCAGCCCTGAAATTGAGGGAGGCATATTTGCTGAAATGGAACATCTTGAAATGAGGCTAATTTTTTATTTAATAAAATAGCCAGTTCAAATTTAAACTCTTGTAAAAAATCAATATTTAAAAAAAATGTTATACTAAAATTAATGGACTAAATTTTAATTTAATTTGCTTAGAAGTTTTTAATTTTATGTTTTAATGCATTGTAATACAGAATTACTATTTTTACTTCCTTGTACGAAGTAAAAGGAAGTATTGCAATCGCGAAAAGATTCAGGCAGAATATTTCAATGAAAATATCCATTTTGACCACTAGCGAATGCAATTTAATGATGTTTTTGCGTGATATTTGTACGTAAGGACAGAATAAAATATTTTCCCTAAAAAATTATAAAACTGCTTTAAAATGAATTTTGAAGAGAATTTTTCGTGGCGTCTATATGAACGTACGTACATATCTCGCATAACTCAAAAGCAAGTAGCCTCAGAACATTGAAATTTTGTATATAGGACTGCTATAACATGTAGATATGCACCTCGTATTTTGGTTGCAATCAGCCACACCAAACGTATATAAATATATTTATATATATATATCCACTCTGTTACCCGGGTCAGTGATCTCAGTTTTTTTACTCTTATATGTTTGTAAATTGTACATTTTTTGCTTTAAAAATCATTGAATTATGTTGTTCTTATCTTCCGGTTAAGGTTTTTATGCCTTTAGTAAATCTGTATGCAATATTTTTAGAATTATTAACAATTTTAAAGTTGTTTAAGTGCCGCTAAGCCTAATAATTTTTTTGATGGCGCCCATTGCTTGTTTACATTTGAAACAGCAGAGTAGTGGATCTGTTGACAATCTAGAGAAACATAGCTTCACAACAACAAAGATAACGCCTTCATTTATTATTACGAATTAAATCATGCTTAATCCTTTCTGGAATTTTTTCGAGAAAATAAGTATTTAAGATTTACTTCGTAATTTTTAATACAGATATTTCGAGTTTTTATGTATTTTTGCCTTGTCGTGAAGTGAGAACTGAATTAATTCAATGAGAAATATTCAATCGTCTGTGAAAATTTCTTTTTTGTTTTGTTTGCTTAATTTCTTTTATACATCATTCTAGCTTTATTATAGTATTTGAATAGAAGATGTGGCACCGATTAGATAATTCTTTAAATGATATCAATTTTGTGCATTCTGAGTTATGAACGAAATATAATACTGTTAAGTGAGCCTAGCGCCAGAGTGTCGCTATGGTAAACAAATAGAGTGAATTTTAAAGAATGCATTTATTCTATTGTGGTTTATGCACTGTCGGCGAAATAGATTTAATGCAATCCAATAAGTTTAAAAAAATGCAAGAAATAATGTGTATAATTTCATATTTCGTACAAGGAAGTCATGTGGTATACATATCAGATTTTTTTATATAAATATTTCCAACAAATATACACATCATTCGAACTAATACTCTAATGCTAATATTCTGAAAGCAAATTATAGGTATCGTACATTTAAACACATTTTATGATTTACTTGTTTCAAGTAATGTGCAATTTTTTATTTGCACCAAATACTTTAAGTATATATAGAAATTAACCCTCTGACTGCTCAATTTGTAGATTGAGATTGCTACAAAAATTGTGAATTTTTTTTTCTTTTTTTTTTCCATATTGGCTTGTTTGTGAATATTTTAAATCTATATATATTGGAGAATTGAAAAATGCATTTTTCCTTTGTAGAAAATATTTTTTTATATAGATTTTTATCATGAGAAACTAAGTTGCCAGAAAAACCAACTTCAGATGTTATCACCCCCCAAAAAATTTCTTTAAATAAATTTCAGTCGAATCATAGTTAATTTCTATTTATTGCATAATATAAAAAAGTAAAATATACAAAATTTAAGAAATATAAAGCACTGAGAGAAAAATATCTTAGAAATGCAGTTTAGTTTGAATGATGAAGAAAAAGCTACATGCATCTTTTGCAAAGAAGCTCACATTAGCTCATATCGTGGATGCGCTGATTATAAAAAGAGGTTCGAGAGATAGATGCTTCTCCAAAAACTGAGGATTCTTGCATCAACATTAGAAGAATTTCCCCAACTGATCAAATCTGATTTGGCGAATTCAGCGAGCCTTTAAATTGCTTGAGGCTGCCAGTGTGCGCCAGAAGCCTCAAAGCTGCATATTCATGTCCTTCCTTGTTTTCCCCCTGAGGGTGCCTAAAGCTGAAGTCTATATACCATGACGTAGTGTTAGCAGGCCTGATTGGTGGCCTGGTCTGTCAGTTAGTGTTTAAGTGACTTTCTTCTGCTGTCCGAGGTTGGGGTCCCTGTCGATGGCAGATGTTTTTACCATCCCTCCAGGATGGGGTGTGGAATGCGAGTTGCTGACTATTCCTGTCAACTCAGCTTAGTCTTAGCTTGTTGGCTCGACCAATAAGTTAGCGGCCTCTTGGATCACCTCTAGGAGTTGGGGCATTTAACTATGTTGAGGCAGCCTCAAGCTTGCCAGGTCTCAGTGCCCCTTCCTCCTAGCACACTGCTTTATTTAACCAAAAGGTTATAACCAAGCCAGGAGACATCTCAAACACAAGAGGTAAACAGTTTTTGAGTAATTATGCTCAAATCGTTGCTTTTCCAAATTAAAAAGTTAACCTATGATTAACATAACATGTAACTGTACTTACCTTCTTTTATGTAGGATAACAATAACAACAAGCAATCCCCCCAAAAAATCATAAAAAAATATAAATGTTGCCCAAATTACTACGATTGCAACAGTAGACACAAAATAAGGATTAAGCAATTTGCTGAACATGTCTACGGCACAGTGTCTACCCTTATATACGCATCGGCATCACGTATTTTTGTTCACATATATTTACAAGATCAGCTCAGCTTATGTCAAAAACTGCAAAAAGCATTAACTGATAAAAATCAAAGCGATATAAATAGTATAGCTCTTATACATGAACTGCAGTTATTGCAAACTTTTGGAGGTGTAGCATCGGTTGAAACGCGAAGCTAATATCGTCGTCAACAACATAGCGGTGTGCATAAAAGAATTTTGGATAAATTCCTAGATATCAGCCCTGGAGCAATTTTTGTGCCCTGTTGTAATCACAGTTTGAACCTTGTCGTAAACAACGCTAACAACAACAATTTATTCGGTGCAAACTTATTAGATACTTAAACTAATTTGTTTTTAATTTTAAGATAATAAATAGTGTTAAGCAATATACACTCTATAACAAAAAAATCGACGTATCAAGAATGAATCATCTGATTGCTTTGAAATTTCGTACGAATAAATGTTTTGACCAAATATGCAAATGATTAAAATTTGGTGTCCAATGAATGAATAGTGCGATCTCCAGTTAATCAGAACAGTGCATCCTGCAGATTTATATAATAAGCTTTTCTCAAACTGTTGTTAAAAATTTCTGTTGCTTTGCAATTTATGATAGCTTTCAACGACTGAAAAAATGCCACACCGCAGGATTCGAGCTCATTATGAGCAATTGTCAGAGTTCGAAAGAGGTCGTATCATTGGATTGAAAGAGGCAAGTTGGGTAAATCGGGGAATTGCTCGTCATATGAGCCAAAGTGATGCGATCATTAAAAGATGCTGGCAAGAATGGGTGGACAATGGCAGATTTCAGCATCCTGATAGTAGCGGTCAACCTAAGGCCACAACCAATCGAGAGGACAGAGTGATTGTCAAATCAGCTGTCACAGCACCTGATTCATCGCTATCAACACCATCATACGTGTGACCCGCACACGAGTGTTCACCATGCCTATTCACAGATGGCTGATAGAGCGAAATCTATACTCGTTCCGAATGTTACGCCACCTGCCACTTACGCCTGCACACTGTCAAACCAGATTACAGTGGTGCTTGGCTCAAACAGGTTGGAATGATGCTGACTGGGAATGTATAGTCTTTAACGATGAATCCCACTTCCAACTGTGTCAAGATGATCATCGAAGACGTGTCTGGAGACGCCCAGAGCAGCATGCTGATACTGCTTTCACTATTGATCACCACACAGGCCCTCAACCAGGAGTTATGGTCTGGGGTGCCATTTCCTTGATAGCTGGACCCCTTTGGTCATTATTAGAGGCACACTTACAGTATTGCGGTTCGTCAACAACATTCTGAGGCCTGTTTTGCTACCATTCCTTTTGCAGTATCCTGGTCTTATTTTTCAGCAAGATAGTGCCAGACCACATACAGCATGTGTTGCTATGACCTCTATTACAGCTTGTGAAACACTGCCTTGGCCTGCCAGATCTCTCTCCTATTGAGCATGTTTGGGATATAATGGAAAGGCGACTGCATCTACCAGGGAATGCTGATGACTTAGCCCAAACATTTGAGCAAATTTGGCAAGAAATACTGCAGGAGACCATCTGGGAGCTTTATCAATCTATGCCACACAGTGTGGCAGCTTGCATCCAGACTAGAGGTGGGTCAACACCTTATTGAGCTTGTTACTTTGTAACTATGTAATTTTGAAATAAATCCTTCAATTGTTCTGAAATGTTAATCATTTTCTGTTCTGTACATAATTTTCCAATCCACCAATTTTTGTCTCCATCGGAAAACTCCTTCTTGGTGTGTCGATTTGTTTAGTATAGAGTGTATTTGGTATCCAATATGTTTAGTGTATTATTCTACTTCACTTGCAGTGTTACTTTTTTATAACATAAATATATGTATAAGTCTTCAATAAATATGTTTGAGTGTGGGTTTTAATAAAGCACAAAACATTTGCACATTTAGACAAACTGAAAGATAAAATGTAATTTGTTTGGTCTCTCATATTATAATGTTAACAATACTTTATTTTAAGTGTTAACCATTAGCAGATTCCCTTTAGTATCGTCACTGCATAAAGGCGCTCGCTGGACATTTGCACGACAGTGCCAATTAGACTTGGCATGGGCCTGCCTACAACGCTCACGTAAAGAAGAAATTACAGCCCCCTCCAGAATAGATGCCAGAAGCAGTTACCTGGTTGCAAGATAAGAAGATTAAAACCTTTCCAAGTACAGTAATCACTATCGAGAAGATAAGAGCGACGCGAAAAATACAGCTGAGAAGTTTGTTGCTGGGTTTCAAGCTGCATTAGCATTGATGAAGTTTGCAGAATGTGAAGAGTAAGCCTTGGAATTTTCATGATTTACCAGTAACTTCAAAACTTAGGACTCTCCCTCATTTTCAAGCAGTTTCTCTCCGGGTCAGTACTTAGGTAGGTGACTGGCTCAAACGAATCATCGTTATTCATTCCAAGTGAAGAGATTTTCGCAGCTTGAATGGCCGCTACTGAAGAAATGTAAGATATGCCCAGACGCTTTCCCAAATTTTTCTTTTTACGTGCTTCAAGTACTTGTTTCCAGCTTCACCTAGTACGGTGTAGCGGCTATTGCCCTTATTCTAAAATGTACCAACACCTTAGGGCATTTTTTTTTTTTTTTTTTTTTTTTTTTTGTCAGGCAGTAAAAGCAGTAGCGCTGCTAAATGCTGCCAAACACGAGGCAACTGAACTGAACTAAATTGAATTGAACACATTTTAGTAACTTCAAATAAGAGGGAAACCTAATAATACTAGCATAGTTTTAATATATCATATAATATAATTTTATTAAGCATACAGATTTCTTTACAATATAATTTCATTAATTGTAAATAGCTAGACTTACCACCATAGCTAATCCTGTTGCATAAATACCAGGGTGCTTTACAACACAATCACCTGTCTTTAACATACACTTTGTTTTTCCTATAAATATATTATACAGATAAATGCAACAAATGCACTGTAAAAATAAAAATGAGTATGGAGAACAGTAAATTATTAAACAATTGAATTCAAACATATAATATTCATTCATACAAATTGAATAAATTCATACATATAAAAAAACTAATGCGAAATACTGATAAAAATGTTAATAAAAATGTACTTGATTAACCACCAGCAAACGTGTCATCCAAAATAATATAATAACTACACATTAAAATGGGGGGGGAGAAAAGTGACTATATATAGCTTACTTCACAAAACTTTCATGCTGAAAATTAATTGCATATGCATAATTTATTCAAAAATTAGAACTCAGAAAAGATGAATAATATGATTGAGGAAAGGTAAATAATTAAATGCTTCTCCTAATTATGACTATGAAATGAACTATTTTAAATTAACATAATACACTAAGAACTCACTTAACCTGTTAGTTTGTAGTATAACTATAGGGATTTATCTTTCCAGAACTAGAAATGTGAGAAAAATCAACTATGCTCCTCTCATTGGGATTCAAACGCTGGATCTTCCAACTGCTAAATTGCAAACCGTATGTGCACATGCAAACCTACGAGAACATCCGGTGGGGAAGGCAAAATTTCCTGGGGGCAAGTAGGGACAGACTAAGATCCAGTCAACCAAATCCAGATGGTATTAGTTATAAGGGTGGATCAAATAAAAATAGAACAGTAGATATAAAATGAAAAGGTATTTTTCAAATAAAATCACAAAAATTATATAAACACTTGTCCCCATGTCGCACCTAGCAGTACTACCTTCTTTGCAGAAAAAGTTAAGCTAAGATTGAAACCAGTTTCAAACTGTGTTCATGATTTCACTGTCCAAGTGTAAACATCATCCCCACAATGCCTTTTTGGTTGATCTTTACATTATGGTAACTTGGCATTTTTTTTTTGGCGAAAATTTGCCGACCAACTCTCCTACAGCAACCCTCTATTTTTTTTTCCGCCGCCATTTTGTCTTCACGAAGTAAAGACATGTTTCTTTTCTTTTTATCTACTGAACACTTCTTCCAACAATCTACTAGCCGAATTACACTTATGCTAGTTTATCTAACAAAATTTTATCTAACAAAACTGCTTAATCATGACAAATATTCACTGCAAAATTGGGAAAAAGTGCACAATACCATACTCCTTACGCGTTTTTCAAAATAACACATACACATAAACCATGTACACGCCGACTTATTTTTACTTAAAAAAACATCCCAGAATTACACAAAAATGGCACTGCGCACACTCTTCACTATATCCATGTACACTGCTTTTTTCTCATAAATTACAAAAATTTCACGAAAATACATGACAATTTTCTGAATCTTTAAACCCGGTAAAAAGAACATATATGAAATTACCTGATCGCGAAAAAGTTTATACCCTTTCCAAGGATGAACATTTCCACGTATAAAATAAATAAAATATCCAAAAACTTTTACCTCTAAATTATTTATTATATTATAAACGTCACCAACGAATTCATACCGCAAACATTATAAATGGTTACAAATACTTAGTGTCAAATATTTAAATTATTTCCATACACGTTTACTTCAACTGAAACGTATACCAAATTCCTACAAACATAAAATTCACAAAATAACTATCATTTAATTAAAATATCACTAAACCATGTACACGTCGACTTATTTTTACTTAAAAAAACATCCCAGAATTGCACAAAAATGGCATTGCACACACTCTTCAGTATATCCATGTACACTGCTTTTTTCTCATAAATTACAAAAATTTCACGAAAATACATGACAATTTTCTGAATCTTTAAACCCGGTAAAAAGAACATATATGAAATTACCTGATCGCGAAAAAGTACATACCCTTTCCAAATATGAACATTACCCCGTATAAAATAAATAAAATATCCAAAAACTTTTACCTCTACATTACCTATTATATTACAAACGTCACTAACTAATTCATACCTTTACTTCATTACAAATGGTTACAAATACTTAGTGTCAAATATTTAAATTATTTCCATGCACGTTTACACAAATTACTTTACTTCCACCTTACATTTAGAACAATGCATAAAAATAATATCCTCAAATAATTAAAAATACTAACTTACCTATTCTTCTTCAGAATCTTGATTACGCATCCGATAAACTTTTCTTATTTCTGTTTCAGGATCTTTAAAATCATACTTATAGTTCACACCAAGGTACCAGGTAAAATAAATAACTTAATAAAACATCTTTACTTCTATCTCGCACAACTTTAAAGCAACACTTATTACCCCTTTCAATCCCACTAAATACGCATTTCGAATTCACTTTAGTTAGGGCCATGGGATCCAAAAGTTAACAAACACTGTTTCACACAACACAGAATAAAGGCAAATACAAAATTTCCAGATTTTTCCCGATTTCCCCCCCTTTTTCGATTAAAGAACCGTAATTCGTCCATTAATATCACATGACATATCACATGATCTCTCATTTCCCTCACACAAAATAATGCATAATCGGAACTGAGTACTGCTCACATTATTACCAAAGTCCCAGGTAGTAACCTTTATCGCCTCCAAAATGTCGCCAAACTACCAGTTACCATATTGTAAAGATCAGCCGCCTTTTTTAGCGGACCAAAGATGTGAAAGGTTACGGTTGTATGGCATGTGTTCGAACGCACTCTACCTAAACCACACAAGCATGTTCAAATGTGCAAATGGCCATATGTGCCCACACACTGTCATGGAGCGAAAGCAATTCAGAGGTCAACATGTCTGGCCATTTGGCTTGACATGATTGCTGCATGCAAACGTTCGAGGGTATTGCAGTACCGAACAGCATTGATTGTTTGACCTGGACAAGGAACTTAATGAGAAATGGGCTTTTCATTAAAGCATGATTTTGCTCTTAACTTTGCATCATTCTAGACTTCTTTGATGATGGGGAGTTGGGATGTTTCCACTGTTGGCTTTGTTGTTTGCTTTCTGGTTGGTAGTGATGGCATCAGGATTCATCACCCGCCACAACTCTGTCCAAAAAATAGCCCTCAGCACAATTATCAGAGAAGATGTCGCAAGGAGAATCCCATACAATGCCACCTCTGATTGTCTGTGAGATTATGTGACATCCATTTTACACTCAGTTTCTCCATACAGGCACAAACAGAACTGAAACTCACACTCACCTCCTAGCTGATGTCCTTTTATTGTGCATCGTTTGTTTACATGGATGATCTGGTCAATTTCATTCACCAAAGCATCCATAATGACGAGGTGACTTTGAGCAGATCATGGATTATCTTTCAAAGATTCCTGTCCCTTGTGGAAACACTTGTGCCAGCCCTGCACATAAGTCAGGGACAGTGAGTGTTCACTGATGCACTTTATGAACTACAACACTCCAAACTCTTGTTTTAATTTATTTAATGCTTTAAAGTTGCAAATTATTAGTGAAGTCATGATGAAAACTGTTATCTGTTTAGTTCAGAAAAATGAAATGTCTAGTTTTTTTAATGATTTATTAATAGCAAACAAATAATAATAATTACCCAACGAAAAGTTAAATCAGAGAAATCTCTAGCTTTGACAGTGTTCTAAGTAAAGAGATTCAAGATAGACTAATAAGAGTGAGGTTTTAATGATGGAGAGCAATTCTCCATCATCCACATGTACTGGAATTGTATGTTCAAGTGAGTGGGAACAGACTGGTGAGGTTAAAGAAGACTGGTTACATTGCAAATTATCAGCTGTCATTAATTAGGAACAAAATCAAACTGATAATTTTAAATTTTTGTCAGTAACACATGATATTTTCAAATGTCAGATATTATCCACTTTCATAAAACATTACTTGGTTTTTTTTTTTTATACTTTTTATTAACTTGTATAAAATAATCTAGAGCTAATATTTAATACTTTGGCTAATCTTTAGAATATGGTAACAGGTAGTTTGGTGACATTTTGGTTAGGCGATAAAGGTTACTAGCTAGGACTTTAGCAATAATCTGAGAAGTACACTGTTCGAATCACAGATTATTTTGTCTCAGAGAAATGAGACATGTCATGTGACATTTTCCGGAAAATTCCGATCATGATTTTAGCTAATAAGGACTTAGAAACAATTTCGCTGCTAAAGTGCAGAATCGCCCACTTATTTGTTTGACGCTTTTTACAAGAGTAAGAAGAATTGGATTTTTGTCAATTTTCTTTGACTTTTAAAGTGAAAATAGGTCGATGTGTACATAATCGATGTACACATCGACAAGTGTTTCCACAAGGGTCGATGTGTGTAATAAAGTCAACTGTGTGCGCAATGCCATTTTTGTGCAATTCTGGGATTTTTTTTAAGTGAAAATAGGTCAACGTGTACATGGATACCGTGTATGTGCAATTCTTAAAAACGCGGCAAGCAGTTTGCGATTCTGCACTTTCTCCTAATTTCGTACCTAATCTTCGTCCTGATTAAGCATTTTTGTTCTATAAAAGTTCTAATATAAGCGTAATTCGGCTAGCAGATTGTTAGAAAAAATGTTGAATAAAAAAAGAACATGCCTTTACTTCGTGAAAACAAAATGGCGTCCAAAACAAAACTAGCAGGTTGCTGTAGCAGGGTTGGTCGCCAAATTTTCGCCAAAAAATCGCCAAGTTACCATAATGTAAAGATTCACCAATATTTTTAACTGCATATTTTAGTGAAATTTTCAGCATTACTGAAGCTCAGATCACTTTTTTTAATATGGATGAAAGTAGCAAAGATGTTAGTATTTCCTTAATTTTTCATTTCATTAAATGAATCATATTACTACTCACCACATTGGCAGCACATTGGAATTCTTTGAACCGCAGAACAAAAATAACAAAATGCCCTGTTTTTCTGTTTCCTAAAATTACAATAAGCAAACAGTAAGAAATTATTATTATCTCTGCTTATATATTTTATATGAAATATATATTTTGGACATACCTATTGCATTTGTCACATTCCTAGAATATAAAAGAAAAAAATTATACACATAAATAAGAGACATGACAGATTGATTTGAGATAAGAAATGGAACTGATCAACAAAATAAAACAATACAATAAAAACATTGATATGAGATATGTTTGAGTACTTTCCGATTATCTGTATCCCTACTGGAGAGCTGCAAAAAGTATTTATGAGACAAAGCAGTAGTTCACTTGAAAGTATTTACGTGGCCACCCAGGTATGTGCATAACATAACTATGTTTTGTCGAGCGTGTAATGGTGATGTTGTACAGATGTCAAGTATGTACAATTCACTAACATTTTTTTTAAGTGAAAACAGATCGAACAGCACAGCAAAAAAATTACAGAAGGATACCTTGAAAAATTGCTTTATACAGATGTTCCTTGCTTTTTTAATTTTATTGATTGGTTGTCCTTTTACAGAATTCTTAGTATACTGCCATTTTTTAAAGTGGCTCTTGCCTTTGATGAAAAATTAGTCACCAGCTGATTCCTAAATGCTCTTTAAAGTCAGCAAAATTATTTAAGTCTTTTCGGTGGAGGTGAACAGAGCACATAATCATTCCCCCCACCTGCAAAGAAGTGTTAACATGCCTTGGACATCAGTGTGCAATGACAAGTTTGAAGAACTCTAAATTTTTTTTAAAAGAAAAAAGATCACTGTCTGTACAGAGAGAACAATGGCGGGAAAAAAAAAAAAAAAAAAAAAAGACTTTCTCATAAAGGGCAAGTGTTTTATTTTTTAATGCACCTTATAATCCTTATTTGAAAATTAAAATTTGTATTTAAAACTGATAATTAATAATGTTTGATGACTTAGAATAATATTGATGATTTGAAGAACTTTTTCAAGTCACCAAAATTGCCAGCTTGCACCCAATAAATAACTTTTACCCAGAGTATTTACAAATCAGCTGGTGACTAATTTTTTGCAGGAACTGGGAAATCACTTACTGCTATATTAATTTAATGAAGTCTAATTAATTGACTTGTTTTATTCGTTGTTTGGCTTGACAATTCCTTGTGAAAAATAATTTGAACTTCATCTAAAAACACTGCCCAAACTTTGATACTTTCTTTTATGAGTTTCTTTTGCTTCTTTAGACATGGCAACAAAGTAAAAATATCCTTCTAGTATTTGGTTTTAATTTGAAGCTTTTCCTCAAATTCATATCTATGTCAATATTTAAGTTATGATCTAACTCTAGGATTTCGTTTTCAATCACGAGTAAAATTCACTATTTCCTTAAAGCAATTATTTATTATATCACCATCCATATAGTTTCATATTTCTGAGATGTATTCTATTATATCCACAAAAGAATTTTTTTTAATTAGTTCATCTACATATTCTAGGTTACTCTTAAATTATAAACAACACTTAACACATAAATAACACTTCAATTATAAATATATTTCACTAACTACTATACCATTCTATAATTATACTCTTATGCAGATATGAGAGTTTAAATGATATAACTCTGAGATCCTAAGGGTTGCGATTTATTAACAGCTTTAGGATAAGAAAGCAATAAAATAATGTTAGTAATTGTTAATAATATCTTTTGGCGACAATAATGTCACATTGATTTGTTATCTTAACAGCTGTGCAACACAGGAAATGAGAAAATAATATAAAATACATAGGAATACGATGAATCATTTAAAAACTGAGTTACAACATTTAAATAGCACTAAGATTTAAATTCAGCATCAACTTTAATTTTATTAGTTATCTTTAAAAAATTAAATTATTCTATCCCTGAAAAAAAAGTTTTAGAAAATTGTTGCTTGCCAATATAATACATAACTGAGAACTTAAATAATTAAAATATTTTACCATGGCTGCATTGCAAGGATGTTCAGCTAATGGTTTTTGATAAAATGCAGTCCTAATCTCCTTTTGCCGCAGACGCTGCTTTTCTGCTTTCTTTCTTTGTCCTGTCTTTTTCTTTGGCATTTTGTTAATTTCTAACAATGCAAATATATTAAGAAATAAAATATTAGTGGTAATGCATTGCAAAATTACAGTTATATTCAAGAAAATAATTATACATTGACTGCATTAAAAGTTCATGGACGGAGAGAGATCACTATTTGAAATCCGAATTGTATTTAGGTTTTACATAGGTCTTGTTTTTGAAATAATTACCTTCATATTCTTTGTGGTAATTCTACAGATGCACCAATTTCTCATATCATTTTCTAAGAGTAAGCATAAAACAGTGGATGTCACAGATTATATTTTCAAGCCCATTTCAAAATTTTTCTTTCCTATTTCTTAGATGTTGGAAAAGCACAGAAGTAGCAGGCTACAACGTGAATTGTATAAAGGAATTCCAGACACTATCTACTTATTTTCTCTAAAGATTTCATAGACTGTCATTTCATATATGGTTTGGCATTATTTGGTGCAGTGCACCAGAGTGAAGGATAATGCAACCCAGACCGTCGAGCAAGCCATACGTAGATATATAATTCCTACTCCCTAAAAGTTATCTAAAAAAAACATCTAGCTATCTCACAGCTCATGTCAGACTTGACAGTAACATTATGAGTCCCTGCCATTCCTGAGTGGACCACCACAGAAAAGATGGTTCTAGTCTTAAGAAAGCAACTAAAAGCTGTGGTTATTAATTTCCAAAACTGCTATAATAACACCAGAAGAGATGATGTGAAAAACGTTACCTTTTAATATGTTTCGTAGTAATCCCCATGTGTCGTAATACACTTGTTGATTCTATAATCTATAGGCTTCATATGGGAGAGCTATTTCGGCATTTATATTCAATTCAAATTACAACTTCAATTAAGTCTTAATGACTTTTTATTTACACACATCTTTATAATTACAGTATTTACATGATAGTTGATAATTTATTTAAGACAGTACATTTTAATTGTTTTCTAAATCAGAAATTCGTTTCTACGCTCCTCTGAGCAGTTCGAATCTAGTCTCCTTCCCAGATCTCAATTAGAGAAAAAGAAAGGAAGAATGCCCGCCATCTAGTGGCAAGAATGAGACAACACTTCTGTGCTTGGCTATATAAGTTGCGGAAACAACTTTTAAAGTCTTCTTTCAGAAGGTTCTTAAAAAACAACGTCACATTCTTCTTGACGTCTTCAACATCCACAAGTGTATTGTTTTGATCACAGTTTTGAGTTTCGGAAACAAGTCTGCGGGGGCCAAGCCATGCCAGGAGAGTATGGCGGATGATGCAACTCCAGAACCTCATGCTTGGCCAAAAACCTCTTCAGTGGCAACACAATGTGGAGGCAGGCGTTGTTATGCAACATGACGTCAACATTGAAGAGCCTTCCGAAAGAGGACTTTAAAAGTTTTTTCCGTAACTTATACAGCCGAGCACAGAAGTGTATTACAGCAGATGGGGATCACTTCGAAGCATATTAAAAGGTTACGTTTTTCACATCATCTGTTCTGATGTTATTAGAGCAGTCCTGGAAATTAATAGCCACACCTCATATATTTAGGTACAGAAAATATTCTTACGAAGGAATTCAAGTATATTTTTGTAAACCCTTCCTTGCAAGATGTAAGCATATTATCTTTGTTTTTCCAGACCCTAATGCTGCAGTACGATTCCTACAATGGCAGAAGTAAAGTTCATGGATCCCTATGAAAAAAACATATTTCTAAGCCCCCAGTTCCCATAATTTACAGTACTCCAAGAAAAATGGGGGTGAGATCAATGGTTTTGCATTGATGATAATTTTAGTCAGGGCTGCATTAGGTTTGGTTTGGTTTATTTAATTACGGAAAAGCACTCGAGAGCTATCTGCCTACCAGGGCTAGATTAATAATTAAGCAATATAAGCACATGATTATAGGGTACCAAGGTGGAAAACACGTAAGAGAATTTTTTTCTGCAAAGAATTATGAAGTGTCCCTCCCTCTCTTTTCCATTTCTCTGTTTTAGGTCAACAAAGAGCCATTGCAGCTGCTGCTTTAGGAGATTAGATTTTTCTGAGAGTTTCTTTTATTCAGGAATGTATCAGAAACAAATAAATAACACTATTGAGAAAAGAAGTATGTCATGTAAACTACAGAATTAAAAGGAAACAGGCAAAATATAAGTTTAAAGAGAGATACCCTAGACAAGCAGACTTTATGTAAAATTTTATATGAAATTTGTACCAATCTAAGGTTTCTTTGTCATTAGTATTATTTTTTGCTATTTTTAAGAAATGAATAAATGACTGATTAAGTTACAGACTAACAGATAGACAGCATGACAGAGAATCTTACAAAAAGAAATGATGTTAAGAGTACACCATAATTTATTTAGCTCATTAGCTCACAAATATGAATTATTCAAAAATTTAAATTAAAAAATAAAGTAAAAATAAATAAGCTTTCTTAAAAGCAGTGGCAACACTGCAGGGAATAAAACATTTTTATCTCCAGCATGAGAGATTTTCTATCTGAAATTCTAAAGATACACTGTTTTTAAATATTTTTAGCATAATACAGTGTTGGTCCAAATGCTCTCGAAATGTGTATGTGTATGTAAATGAAAAGAATGTCGTTTGGGCATAATATAAAATCTGAAAACTTTCAGGTATTTTTTTTTCCTTCTTTGTTATTTTATTTATTTTTTCTCTTCTTCCTGATGGCCTTCCATAGGAGCTCAGGCACTTCTGATTTTAGAAATTAAGCCCTGCATCCTACACATACATTTAGTCCCTTAAAATGTTTCTGTCACTAGAATATGGTAACTCTGCCAGTTCCTTCTTCACCGTACACTAGTTTGTTAACCTCGAATTTTACATACTTTTGCATAACTTACACAAAATTTAATAAATAATGTTTATATAATAATTAATCAATGAAGACTTCGCTTGGAGTTCAGCTTTTATACTGAGCAAATAAATGACAATGGCTCATTAACTTTTCTCTCATTAACAAGGCACAATACAGAATATCTTCATGAGCAACACTCATCGAATTGCTTCCCAAAAATGGCAATGTTGCCAGTCTATGAACTTTTGGAACAGCTTTCATGCATAAAAGATTATAATTTCTACATGTCTTACTCGAATTGCATGCAAGTTGAGTGCACAATCTGAAAACAGCTGATGGGTCAGATATTTTTAATCAAAATGAAAAATATGATTAATAAAATGACAAATATTTTAAATTTTGCTTAGTGAATATTTATTAAAACATACATAAACTTGCAAGCAGATATAAACAATTTAGTCTCTTTTTTATTTATGAAATTTTTTTGACACGTATATAAAAACTGTTCACACATAAATATGTTTCCAAACATGTTTTCTTAGTACAAAAATTCACAGTTGAGCTTATTTATCTTTTGAAACCAAGTACGAATAAAAGTTAATATAATCTGTTTCATCAAATCTGATTACAATTTATATCCAA
The DNA here is from genome assembly GCF_044657685.1 of Stegodyphus dumicola. Taxonomy (NCBI): domain Eukaryota; kingdom Metazoa; phylum Arthropoda; class Arachnida; order Araneae; family Eresidae; genus Stegodyphus; species Stegodyphus dumicola. The sequence goes on from NC_140776.1 coordinate 48,916,140, forward strand.
TAATAAATTAATTAGCTCCACTTGAAGATTTTCCAGCACATTATTCATGTTCATTTAATGGAAATGAATATAATATAAATTCAGACTTCAAACAACTAAAATCTTGAAATCTATGCGATATTGTATTTGCAACAACTATATAATTGAAATGTCTTCATGGGCCTTATAAAATTGCTTCAAGCAGCCAGTTTGAGATCACTGTCTTATGTTACATGATAGCATACAGAGATTAAAAAATCATATCATCACAAGAACAATATACATCCTTAAATGTATTGTAAAAAATTTGAATAGCTACTCAGGATCTTTAAAACTTACTAAGCATAAAAAAAATCTAAAAAAAGTTCTCAAAATGTGAAGCTCAGTATTTAAAAACTTGAAGTGACATTGCAAAAAATATGGATCACTAACAATATATGATTATTTTATAAAATAAAACTAAAGAATAATACTTACACCTAATAAATAGTCACTCATATTAGTGCATGTACTAGTTTCAATGATGTAAATGAAAGAAAAATTTGCCTATATTTCAAGAGACAGAATTAATAAAAACTTCAGTCAAGTTTTTAAAATTACACAAGACCTACTTGAGCACACTTGATAATCAATATAAGTTAAAAAAAAAATTGGGTGCATGATGGCTATCTGTTAATAGCAATGATACCTTTGAGGAAGACTGTCTGAGAGAAACAAGGCTTGTATTCACATTACTCATGCAGAAAAACCACTGAAATGCTCATGCAGACAGCCTAATCACTAGGTCACTCAAACCCACATCAAAGTACCAATATCCAATGGTTTCACTCTCTTGACCACTAATAGGCATATGAATTTCTGGAAAACTATTCCAATTTATTTATATATTAGTTGGTGTAGTTTTTCTGAAATTAGCTTGAGCTCATTAAAATATTATTTATTCATAACATTTCAATGAACTCAAGCTAATAATTATATTCAGCTTAAATGGTGATTCTCTTAAATCAAAGAACCAGAAACATGAAAATTAGAGTTACTGAGATATGAGGAAAAGACATGAACACACGTAATGAAATTATAACCAACAGGATGGAATCATAATGCTGCAACTCTCTAATAAACAGAATTAAATCTCTCATTAATACTTCTTTGGAGAAGCTATAATTTCCATACTGGAACGAAAAAAACTTTTCTGTAGATAAGCTATCTTTATGTAATTATATACAAAGTTCAGAATTACACACGATCATATTACATACAATTTTACTCGCAAAGCTTTCAAGTTTATAATATTTTTAAATTGCTAATGTACGAAATCTGAGTTATAAAATATTAGATCAATATAATGGCATGAATTTTGTATTAAAACCAAGGCAAGAGAAAACTCATATTCTAAAACGTGTTTTTAAAGACTTTATTGAAATCATTCTTGCTTTTCCTAAATGTAAATTTTTATATACAGGTAACTAGATTGCATTGACGACAGAGGTCAAATTTCGAAAAGTCATCTGTAAAAAATCCAATTACAATAGAAGATACAATATTATTTAGAACTGACAGAACCATTATTAAGCAAAAGAATCAAATTTAATACAAAAAAATACGAATGAGATTTAGTACTTACATAAGCAACCAACTTTCATGGCAATAGGAACCGGAAACTCAGCAGTCACATGATGCTGAAACTAGCGCCATCTAACGGTGTTTATTGAAATTGCAGGGTTCACTAACATTTCCGTCATAGCATTAATCGCGGTAGAGGAGGTGAGATGCGAGTTTGCAACGCCCTGCGGTTGATTGAATAGGCATGAGTTTTGAAGACATAAACAATTTTCTGACATTTTTATGATGTACTTCTTTACTTAAAATAGTTAGAATAGTGCACTTTAGAAGCACTTACTTTTGTTCATCCCTGCGCGCAAAAGGGAAATCTGATTACATTTGACGATGGGATTACTACCCTTGGAATTTACGGACTGTCTTACCAACAGTCCGTATTTTCGTGAAAATCTGCATGCTCACGAAAAAGAATTGGAAAGAACCAGCCAGTCAATCAAAGTACTAATTAAAGAAGTTAAAGATTTGCTTGCAGCTGCTAAGCGTAAGTCATTCATGAAGTTTATTTGAAAATTTTAATCCTTTAATTGCTCAATCGGAGACATTTCACTTGCAACTTCGATTGATTTAACTGTGAGGTACCTTTATTAATAATACATGGTTTCCAACATTTATAATAATGCTAAACATAATCTAATTCCCTCATTTTCAAGGCTATACAGTGAAAATCGAGTGATAACTTCGCATAGTTTGTGCGAGTTGCATTTAGAGGAAAACTGTTAATTGAGTTTCTTTTAACGAGTTCAGCATTTAAATAGTTAAGTTATGTTTCTTCATGTTTAAGGATTTTTGTGCTCCGTTTTGTTTCACTCTTACCCTGACCATTTTATTTTTTATTATTTTACAAACACTCCTGTAAAAAAAATTTCTGTTGCTCTCAAACAAATTTTAGTTATCAAGGTAATATATATATGTCTGGAAGTAATGTCATCGATTTTTTTTTTTTTTTTTTTTTTTTTTTTTTAAATTTTCCAGCAAAAACAGTCTAAGAGTTTTCTGTGTGCAAGAAGACCCGGAGATAGTTTCCCTTTCTTTGCCAATTTATTATGCAGGAGATTTGCAAAATGTGTAGGCGCCGATTTTGATATGCTTACAAATTATTATATCAGTTACCATAGAAAATTGTTTCTGTTTTCCTGTTTAATTTTTGCACCAAAGAAAATACTTTTATGTTATCAGATCCGGATTCAGGAGTGTACGTATGTATGTGCGCGATATGTGTGGACACACACATATACATATGTATGTACATATAATACATGCACACATGAACCCACACACCTATACGTTCATGTATACATACATATATTTCTGGAGACCCGGTCCTGATAACGGAACAGTACCACAATTACCCCCCCCCCCGCCGCAAAAAAATAGCCTTTTTTTTTTTTTTTTTTTTTTTTTTTTTTTAAAGGCGACATTGATGGATTTCCTGTTTCATTGTTTTCTTCCCGAGTTTCATAAATTTATTGAATTTATTGATTATCTATTGCTTTCGTTTTATTTCTTTTTTTATTTTTAAAGAGATTTAATATTTATAATTTTGTTATTTGCGTTAAATCTAATTTTGATGATAAGACTTGAGTAATTAATATGCTAAGTAGAATTTCTTCCCCCAAAATTTAAAAAAAAAAAGTCTTATTTTATTCCTTTGAAATTATGAACTTTGAATTAAATCCCTTTCAACAATTTTCTTATGTGTATGTTTTTGATTAAATAATTTGCTTCAACATTCGGTTTTATGCTCTTAATTATGCGTTTCATTATGATTTAGACATTTAAAATATGAGATAAAACCTATATTTAAAAAATTGATTTATTGCAAGAAGGTCTTTAAATATTTCTATATCTACAGCATTTTCCACCTTTTTATTTATTGTAAAAAATATATTATCGAAATCATTTCTGTCTACTTTAAAATGAGAAATAAAACTTAATACTTTTTCTCATCCATGTTCAGAATTTCAAGCATGATTTATTTATTTACTTTTTATTTAAATTTTAATAAATAAATCAAAATACTATTAAGCTAAAATGATGGCTGATACCTTCATATATATATATTACAAAAATGAAAGAAAGAAAAAAAAGTTTAATAAGATTTTTAATAATTAATTGAAAATAAAAGATTTTAATGTATTTATAAATGTAAAATGTACCGATTTGAAAATTTAATTATATGCGTGTCATTGTTAATGTGCCATGCATTACAGGTCTCGTTTCCCGGGTAAAAAAGGGAGAAACTTTTGTTTTTATCTCCCTTAAAAGTGCTGTTTTGCTTTCATCAGTCTCTTAGTTAAAAAAAAAAAAAAAAAAAAAAAAAAAAAAAAAAAAAAAACCACTTTTCTGTGAACAGAGCGTCAAAGCGCCAAGTGTGGTAATCTATTTATATTGCGTCATGGGCAGCTGCGTCATGATATAAATATACATGATTTTTAATCTGCTTAATGCCAAAAGCTGTGCTGGATGCCGAATTTGTGCAATTTTCTGATTTTTTTTTTTTTTTTTTTAAGTGAAAAGAGATTATTATGTACATAAGAAGAATAGCAGTTTTATTTCCCCCCTGTACACAGTGATCTGTTTTCGTTTGAAAAAGCATCAGAGAATTACACAAGTTCAAAAACGCGCATTAAACATTATATAAATTATATTATGTGTAAAATAGTTGTTCTTTTGCTGAAGCTTTATGTTATCGTTAGGGTTGAAGGCATCTTAGATTTCGTGGCAAGTTTATGTTTAGGGCTAAGTGGCTCCCCGTTAACAGAAAAGTACCCCTTGAGATCAATTTATTTAAATCGGTATTTATTTGCTAAAATATTGAATTCGTAACTGATTAAAAAATTAATTTTTTATTGATTTACTATTATCCGGAGTATCCCGTTGGCTCAATTTTCTCTCTCCTTTTATAAAGCCCTCTGAAGATCCTTTTATAAAGCCCTTTTAAAAAGACTTTTTTTTTTTCAAACGATTTTTGGCATTTGAAAGAAAGAAACTTTCTTTAGAATACTGCGTTGTGAAATAGGCAAAAAATGTCGTTATCATTAAGCGCAATGTGTCTGAAGTGGAACCATCACGCTACCAGATTAGAACTATCATTGACTTTCAGTTCTATAGCAAAACGTTAGCTACAGAATGTCACCAAATCATGTATCAGCTTTAGGTTGTATCATATGATACTGTGAAGGTTTGATACCGAAAGTTCAAGAACAAGAACTTATGACATTTAAGAAGCAGAGCGCTCTGCTCGGCCTGCTGATGTTGATGGGGGCCAGCTTGCGAGATTTTGTGGAAGGAGATCAGTATGCAACCACTCGAGATCTTGCCATCTCGAGACGTTAGTGCCAAGTTCATTAGTCGCGCTATGCAGCGCGTAAATTTGACGTACTACAAGTTCAATCACTGTGTGCCGCATGAGCTGACTCAAGTAGATACGGACAGACGTGTTCGGGCCTACACTAATCTGCTCGAATATCAACGCAGGGACAAAGTTCTTGACCGGATCGTCACTTGTGATGACAAGTAGATTTACTTTAACAACACATGCCGAAAAGGAGGGGGTTTGGTCTGCGCCCGGTGAGCCCGTCGAGAGCGAAATTTGACTAACAAAAAGATCATGCCTTGTTATCTGGTAGGATTGTCGTGGTATTATCCTCAAAGGGTATCTGTGAATAGGTAAAACTCGACAGTAAGGTGTACAGTGAGTTGCTAGTCTGTGTTGACGCAGTTATCAAGGCAAAACGTCGAACTGAGTTCTGCCTCAAAAAGGTAATGCTCCATCAAGATAATGCAAGACCACACGTGTCTGCATTAACCAGCTGGACTCTGCACGGACTCGAATGGGATCTTTAGCCACACCGTATAGCCCCGACATCGTTTCTTCGGACATATACCTTTTGTGACACCTGCAGCTACATCTTGTCGGTGCTATCTTCCATTCTGCACAGGACGTCCAAACTGAGGTTGATCTGTTTTTGGACTCGCGGGCAACAAGTTTTTTTTGCTGAAGGCTTTGAAAAACTACCAAAACGTTGACAGAATTGGGTAGTGATTACTACCAGCACTAAAGGTACTGCTTTGATGGTTTTTTTTTTTTATTTTTATCCTTAGCTTTATTAAGAATGTTTTTTGGCGGAAAACTTTCCTTTCAACCAGATGTTACTGTTTATGTATGCTTTGGTAAATATTTAATAAATAAAATTTATTTTTGTTGAAAAACCGTTTCAGTTTGATAAAAAGCAAATTTCGGTCCGCCAGCTGCTTTCAGATCCTGCATTCGGCTCGCATGAAATTTGAGAACCAATCATCATTGGAATATACAAGAGCATTGTTTTTTAAAAAATAAATATTCAAATTCGTATTGCGTTTGATAAAAACTAAATACACTTGTATCTTTTTCTACGATATTCCATCCATTTAATCCTGACTCTAGTATCTAACCCCAATATTTTGTCAAATCACTAAATCGCATTTATTGACTAAATCAACTAATCACTAAATCGCAATTCTCTTGATGCATATGGTATCAGAATTTCTTTCTTCTGAGCTTTAAGATCCAGCTAAACTGACCCCTAAAATCGAACAATAGCGTCATGGGAAAATCCTCTTACAAAATGGTATTCTGAGTTTGTACTCGAAATCGTATCATAAAATGCACAAGAACCACATTTTTCCCCTCACTGTAATAAAACTGTGTTTGGTTTTTGGTCTGTGTAATCTTTATTCATGGAAATAAAAATACGTATTAATGGTTTTTTATGTGTAAGTGTAAATGTATTGTATATAGAACAGTACTCGTGTTTTTTTCAAGTAACTTTTTAACGCCAAATTCTGAAAATTAAAAAAATATTTAGTTCATTTCCCCTTCCTTAAGGCGTCTAAAGAACGAGCTGCCCTAACCTTTAAAAAATGGATTCGTCTATGTTGTGATTGTTTTCGTCTTTCTAACAAAGGCAAACTCTCACAACTTCCTGCAAAGGTCACGCCGAACCTTTCCCTTCTAACTGTTCAACTTTATGCTAGCCTAACACAAGAAGCGACCAATCAAAACGAAGCAAACACTAACTGACATACAGTCTATGATTTCGATGAGTAAGCTGGACATTCATCTTTATTTTAATTATTTCTTGATGATTTGAGGCTTAAGGAGTACCAGAGAAAACAATAAGAATGGCAAGATTCAAGATACAGGGAAGTAAAAATGAAGATATCTTATTAGATATTGTAATATTAATATTACTATGTATTCTCATTGGAATGTAAGTTTATTTTAAAAGAAATAATAATGGGATAGTTACCCGTGACTTCTTGACATGGTTAATCTGTTAAGCATGCCTACTTAACATTTATTATGTTCTTAATGTAACCGCGTTCTTGGAAAATTAAAGTATTCGCGTAATTTTAGCCTCTCCATTTTCGGACGATAAATTTAGTATAAGAAAAAAAAGGGGGGACGAATACGAGAGAAAATACGATACTATAATTTAGTAAGTTGAATGATATCTCATTCTGGAAGGTATATTTATAATTTTCTATATTTGCTCGAGTGACGGATTGTACCAAATTTCATTATTAGCCAAATCTTAGCGGTAAGATCTTATATCCATGAGATGTGGAAACGAAGTGAGTATCCAAATGCCGGGATCAAAACTAGTATTTTGCAGTTGATCGAAAGATCAAAACGCTTTATAATCAGTGTTCAAACCGAAGATCTACTATTTTTATCATCAATCTGCCTGGTGATCGCGTGGTTTGTAATCTGGCAGAGCATTGCGGTATGATTTAAGTGATGTTTAAAGTCCACCGAGACAATGACTACATTTACCTGCAATAAAATGTTTTTGACCGACTATTTTTGAAAAGATTTTCACTGACGAAATTCCATTTTACCAAGAAAATTAAATTAAAGCTGTAGTTATTCTATGTTTCGTTCCAATAAAAAATTTTAAATTGAGCTTATCTCCCAAAATAATGCAAAAAATATTAAAAACCTAAATGATAAAATAGTTTTAAGGCTTACAAAATACATAAAAAAATGTATAAGCTTTCATATGACGGGTTCTTTTCGGCGCACACAGTTTGGTAATGTGCTCCAGATTCAACCATTTTTCTCTCTGCCTGGAAATTAGCAGTCATTTTCGCATAAAAGTCCCGAGGAGGATTGAAGGAAATCATTTACAAGTCCATCAGCTTTTTGTCGGCATTTGGTAACTAAAAAGTTTTGAGCGCATTATATTAAGTAGGCTTGAAGCACATTTCTATAAAAAAAGATGAGCGCAACGAAGTTTGGGTTTAAAAGAGGTCATTCCACTGTACATTAAATTGCTTGCCTCACCGACAGCTGAGACAACAGCTGAATGTCTTCATAAAAAAGGAAACAGTTAAATGCTGTTTTCCTTAACACAGAGGAGGCCCACCAGCGGCCGAGCGGTAAAGTCGCTGAACAGTGGTAGTTCGGTCCGAGGTTCGAATCCCGCGAACGGGCTGGCTGCATGGGTGTTTTCGTGGTTTTCCCCATGTGTAACGTGTATACGAGCCAGTTTCCCTTAGAAAGTCCTCCACGAAAGGCATCCCTCCTCTTAGGCAGATAGCCCTAGTGTGCTTTGCCATAATTAAATACACACACCACCTTAACACAGAGAGAGCCATTGGCTACATCTGTCCGAGTATTACTGCAACGTAATTCATTGATCCAATATATAAATATTAAATAGAACGAGCATCCCAAGTTTACTCAAATTTTTTATAAATGAAATTAATCCTACGTGAGATTATTGTCTAAGGTCACTTCTTTATTCGTACGATGACTCATCTTTGTCAATTGGAGTCAATTGGAACCCATCTGTGCGCTGTCCGGCAAATGTTATTACACTATTAAATTTGTTAAGATACTGATTTCTAAACTGCAGAGGCTCTTGACCTTTATTTTAAACGATACACCAATAGAATATAAATTACATAGTACTACACCAATAGAATACAAATTACATAGTACTACACCAATAGAATATAAATTACATAGTACTACACCAATAGAATATAAATTACATAGTACTACACCAATAGAATATAAATTACATAGTACTTAGTAGACGCAGGCCAAACTATCAAGTAGACAGCATTGTAATTAACGGTAATTTGTTGTGAGTTTCTAAGTCGAATATCAAGGGTATCTTAAATGAAAAAAACTTCAATCTATTATGTTAGTTATTGAGTTTGTGCTGCCCTTATAAAGCGTCTACGACTTTTCATTGATGCTTGTCAGATGTCTCTGCTACATGACGAGGAATAAGACTTACGTAATATAACAGTATATGCGGCACTAATTTGGATAACCTTTGCTTAAACAAAGAGTAAAATAACCTTCAATAGAAAAAAACTGGCGATTCCTTAGGAATTCCGAGATCTATACTGACAGTACCCTGCGTTAATTGCATATGTGGGTAAGTTTTCTGAAGCAGTGAAAGACATGGTTCAGCACGATGCAGCCATTTTTAGATCATCGTCAACTTGAAAAGGCCACTTCCTATTTTTCATAACCAAAGGCAAAGGCCGAACTTGTCTTCTTGGCGAAGTTTTTCTCATGGAACGTTTTCACTAATTCTGTAATGAGATGAATCATTAATAAACAAGTTAAAGCTCAAGTGGCTGAAATTAGAAGGGATATATTGGTCTAAAGATATAAAGAATGATATGGTTTGGTCTAAAGATATAAAGAATGATATGGTTTTTGTCGAAGACTGCAGTTATTGCTGGCAATTCGTTAAATTTTCTTTGACAAATTAGGTTTTGAAAGCTACTTGTACTTTATTTCATGTTCTTTATCCTTATGGTTAGGCTTAATTAAAACTAGAGGGGATCTGGATCGTCCCGTATCTTAATTTTGTATGATCTTTATATAGCATTTCTTTATCGGCTGTTAAATACTTTTGTTTCTTTTTCGAATGGCTACTTGCAATACTATCTCTGAAAGTAGTAAAGCTTTCAAAAATTATTATTTGCTGTGATTCTGATAAGATGGTTTTTAAATAAAATATTTTTGTTTGTTTGTTTGTTGTTCCTATTATCATCGTATGGAAGACAATCACAATAAAAATGCATATGAAGACTGCCGCTTAGAAGTTCAAATGAACTGTCATGAAATTCTTTTGTTTTAATCTCTACGAAGATTGTTTAGCAAATCGCGTAACTTCAGTTATTTTACTATATTTATATATTTTACTGTATTTCATTCCTGTACGGTTCCTTTATGTTAATTAAGAAGTTATTTTATTTTTTACTTCCTTGTACGAAGTAAAAAGGAAGTATTGTAATCGCGAGTAGTTTCAGGCAGCATATTTCAACGAAAATATCCATTTTGACCGCTTTCGAATGCAATTTAATGATGTTTTTGTGAGATATTTGTACGTAAGGACAGAATAAAATACTCTATTTTCCCTAAAAAATTATAAAACTGCTTTAAAATGAATTTTGAAGAGAATTTTTCATGGCGTCTATATGAACGTACGTACATATCTCGCATAACTCAAAAGCGAGTAGCCTCAGAACATTGAAATTTTGTATATAGGACTGCTATAACATGTAGATGTGCACCTCGTATTTTGGTTGCAATCGGCTGCACCAAACGTATATAAATATATTTATATATATATCCACTCTGTTACCCGGGTCAGTGATCTCAGTTTCTTTACTCTTATATGTTTGTAAATTGTACATTTTGTGCTTTAAAAATCATTGAATTATGGTATTCTTATCTTCCGGTTAAGGTTTTTATGCCTTTAGTAAATCTGTATGCAATATTTTTAGAATTATCAACAATTTTAAAGTTGTTTAAGTGCCGCTAAGCCTAATAATTTTTTTGATGGCTTGATGGTTACGTTTGAAACAGCAGAGTAGTGGATTTGTTGCCAATCTAGAGAAACGTAGCTTCGCAACAACAAAAATAAAGCTTCATTTATTATTGCGAATTAAATCATGCGTAATCCTTTCTGAAATTGTTTCGAGGAAATAAGTGTTTAAGATTTACTTCGTAATTTTTAATACAGATATTGTGAGTTTGTCTGTATTTTTGCCTTGTCGCGAAGTGAGAACTGAATTAATTGAATGAGAAATACTCAATCGTCTGTGAAAAACTGTTTTTTTTTTTTTTTTTTTTTGCTTTGTTTGCTTAATTTCTTTTATATATCGTTCTAGCTTTATTATAGTATTTGAATAGAACATGTGGCAACGATTAGATAATTCTTTAAATAATATAAATTTTGTCCATTCTGAATTATAATATGAACGAAATATAATACTGTTAAATGAACCTAGCGCCAGAGTGTCGCTACGGTAAACAAATAGAGTGAATTTTAAAGAATGCATTTATTCTATTGTGGTTTATGCGCTGTCGGCGAAGTAGATTTAACTTAATCCAATAAGTTTAAACGAAATGCAAGAAAAAATGCGTATAATTTAATATTCTGTACAAGAAAGTCATGTGGTGTACACATGAGATTTTTTATCTTTATAGTCAGTTCTCCTTTCCGTTTTCTCGCCAGAATGCAAATTAATTCGCAAGTATTTATAATGAGGTTTCTAGATTATAAGACATGTCGTGATGTCGTGCTTCTCTAAGCCACATTACTAGGTTGCTAGCTAAGATACGATTTGTAGTCTTCAGCCTTGCATTATAATCCCCGATATTGAATCTCCACGCCGGTTAAGTTCAGCCAACTTCGCGTTACTTTAAGTTATCTCACCGAAGTGCTGCTTGAACTTATATGCATTAGGTATGTTTTCTGTTCTTTTTAGTTTTAAATAAAAAGGCTCTTAAAGCCTTCTCAAGGCTCAGTTGTTATTTTAGACTTAGCGATAATTCTTTCAACGTCTGTCAAGAGTTTGGACGCTATTAGATGATTGCAAAACATAGCAAACTTTCTACACTAATGGCCTGGATGACACGCATATGTCTGTTGACATCCAAGAGCATGATTTTTTCCCATGTGTCCGCGTGTGAGTAAAGAAAGCATTTTGCGTATAAGAAAATGTCAAAATAATAATGACTAGATTAGATTTGGATCTTTAAAAGTGTTCGAGATGAAAGTTTTAAAAGTTCTTGTCGAACCAGTGGCCGAGTGATTAAGTCGCGTAGTTCGTCTCTCCTTGAATTTGAACCTAGGCGAACAGGCTGTCTGCATGGTTGGTTTTAGTAGTTTTCTTCATGTGTAAGTGAATACAAACCAGTTTCCCTCAGAAAGTCCTCCAGGAAAGCATCCTTTCTCTTACACAGATAGCCCTTGTAGCTTTGCTATATTCAAGTAACCTAAGATAACCTATCCTGACCATCCAACGTCAAAAATCCTGAAAATTTTATGCTGCAGTGGTCAGTCTAAAGATTGAAAATAGCAGTATACTATAGAAGAAACTGCACGCGGATTATAATCATCATCAAGCGATAGGAAATGTATCAGGCCGTAATCTCGAACTGGAGTCACAGGGGGCACCAGGAAAGACATTTTCCGTAAATTAATTAAATTTTAACCACACGAATTTGAATAATTTCGAATCCAGTTTTACAGTATCTTCAGTACTATAAACGAGTGTGAGTAACGCTCCGGAAAATTTAAAAATAGAGCTAATTAATAATATATAATACTGTGATATAAATCGTATCGAAGATTTGAAAATGAAAATTTGATTAACTTTTATTCCTATCTTTCAAAACATAAATAACCTCATTTACCAATTTCGTAATTTTCGTTCGAATGTTTGCAAATGTCTGTGCGGCATGGGAGCACTCTACAGAGCGGCGAGCCGGAAGTCCTCTCGAGAAGTTGAAGGTAGGGGAAGATAGGTGACAGACCCTTGGACTCATCCTCCCAGAGTGCTCTCATTCAAAATTGGGGACGGAAATGAGCGAAGTCGTACTGTCACCAGTATGGTGCTCAAGGCTGTTGCCAACGGCAAGCGTAATCTTGCACCCCTTGCCACGATGGGCGTGTTCTGATGTTCTTGTCAGACAAGTGAGCTAAGTCACAACACAAGGCAACTAAGGTCAAATTTTGTACAAATCAAATCAAAGTCGAAGCGAATCGGACATACTTTATAGCAGTTTGTACAACTGCCATAAAATATGTTTGATTCGCCTTGACTCTTATGCAAAACAATCATATTGCGTACAAAATGCCTCATATCTGTGAAACGTTTTCTTCAAAATATACAAGGCATGATTGTTCAATTTTGTACAATTAAAATGGGAATTTTGTTAAATAAAAAAGATGAAACTAAATTAAGGGAATCGAAATACTTTTTAGAAAAAAATGATAACTGTGTTTTTAATGGATTTAATAGATGTCTTTTATAGTCTAGATTTTTTCCTTAAATTTTTAAGTTCTTTCAAATTTCTTTTATTACTTCAGATCTGCCATTGTTTGTAGAGAAGAAACTATTTCTAATCAGAAATAAAACTTCCTAATCAGAAATAGTGTATCAAAGCTCATTGAGCATTGCCATTTCAGGTTTTCAGTGCGCATTTATAATTGAGGTTGAAACTTTTAATACTGTAATAAAGATGTGCTATGCTAAAATATTGCCAAAAATGTATTTCGGTAAACACTGAATAACTTCCATTAAAGAAAATCCGAAAAGTTTTGGATATGTGTGAATTTCCAGTTGGGCTCTTCTTTCGACCACCGATGTACCGAGAATGGCTAAGCACTAGTAATTGGACCCGAGTTCGAACATCGGCAAACGAACTGGTTACCTGGGCGTTTTCGTCATTTGTAGCGTGAATGTGAGAACCAGGTTCCCTAAGAAAATCTCTTCCGGAAGTATTCCTTCACTTAAGTTTCATCTGCCGTAATCAACAAACAAACCAAATGGACTATGCAATAAAAGACTAATCAAAATTTTGCTATTCCAAACATTTACTTATTAATCAAGTAATGGATGAGTAATTTATATTTAAACTTCTAAGTAACACGAACTGTTTTAAAATATCCAAATTGCAAGAGCTTCTTCAGAGACTTTATAAGAAATTGTCATTCATTTCCCCAGTAAAACATACTGTAATGCGACTCATCGGCTTTCGCAATGAGAGTGAAAAAAGAATGAAAATGGTTTCACTTTCACACATCAAGGTCTTACAGAAGTGAAGTATGTGTTTAGTTTAATTTCCGCAGCTGAAATGAAATAAGCAATAAATATATGCACGTTTTATTGTGTCGTCTTCATTGCAAATTTAAGGGAAATTCTGATAAAATGGAATGCTTAACTCATGAATAATCCTCCTGCTTTCTTTTCGAACCATTCATTTGATCAACTTGAAGAAAGTTCATCTCGCTGTGGTACTTTCCTCAGTTTCATTCACAACTGATATAGTGATATGTATATTTGATCCACGTTTAAAGAAATTTAATGGCCATTTTGATGAAATGGAATGCTTAATTCCATGATTAATTTTCCCGCTTTCTTTTCGAACCATTCATTTGATCAACTTGAAGAAAGTTCATCTCGCTGTGGTACTTGAACAGTAAGAAATATTTTTGAAAATTATAATTCAGTCCGGTACATTAATGTTCACTCTCAGAGATGACATCTAAATCGGAATATTACTAATTCTTCCATTTTTGCTATGCATAGTTGAAAACAAATTTCTACTCAAGTATTCAAAATTCTGAAAAAAAAAGGAAGTGCTAAATATGCAAAACATTAAAGTTTCCTTGAGTGTAATTGTATGGTAACAAGGAAAAAAATTGTTGAACAGGTTTTTTTTGTGCACATAATATGCAAACAAGGTGAACGCGAGAAAATCGTATAAGGAAACATTTGAGATACCACGCGCATATCCTAGCTAAACGCATAGTTTGTAAGTAGGAAACTGGTTCAGATATTATTTTCAGTCTTGTCATAAAGGCATGATTTAGATAAAAGCAGAAGTGATGAGTGGTCGCTAAACTTGAGATGGATCAAATACATTTAATGTCTTCAGACAGTAGAATATTCTTCAAAGCCTCATCTAAAAAGAGTCTGTAGTCATTTTTGGTCAAAGTCATTCAAAAGTAATTACAGCATGCTGGTGCGAAAACCACAAACGCTAGACCCATGGAGGTAAGAAAGTCCTACCTCCATGGCTAGACCTTACTTCCTACCTCCATGGGCTAGACCGGGGGGCTCCTAACGGGTTGCTACAAACCCCTTGGGGGTCGATGGAATTTTAAAGAGATGTGTAATGGTCATTGGTCGATGGTCGAAGATGCACCATCAATTGGTCATCGTATTCAAGATCCCATTGATTCTAAATAAATGTATTAATAAAATTTATGTTGTTTTTTTGATGTAATGCTTAATCACAGCTTAAATAAATGTTATTGAAACCACGTGGAAAAACTAACTCTTGCAATCTGAAAGTAATCCAAGAGAAATATTCTCAATTTAAAGTTGTTCCCAACCTGACCAAGATTTTTGTCTTTTCACTCCTCTCACGTAATGGAACAATCTTTAGTCAAGAAAATAACTTACTACGGTAAACAAGAAACAGGTTGAACATTTTTTAATGAGGTAATTTAAGAATTAAGTTAAGCAGTTTTATGCCGATATTTAAAACATTTAATCAATACATTAAGTCATTGAATTAATTAAAACGAAACTTTTGGACAGTTAGAAATTGTGATGTTGTGTGTAAAAAAGATGTTTATAGTTTTAAAATTAAAAATAAAAAGAATACAAAAGATAATGAAACGTAAATCTAATAGATCATTTTCTTTAAACTTTTTTTCATATTCTTAACACATATGTGCGCAATTTTTTGCATCATAATTATGTTGCTATACAGTATACAGAAATTAACTATATATTATACAAAAAAATGGAAGGGGCTGAGAGAAGAAAACTATTCTTTTAAAGGGTAGGTGCAATAAAAGGTTGGGAATCCCTACGCTCGACATTTGGCATCCGATATCTCAGCAGCCAATTTGGTACTCGGAATCAGCAGCTTATTGAAGACATTGCAAGCATGGTCTTTATAGAGAACACCACAACATACCATCCCGCTTTCTTTCAGAGGAAAGGATTTAAGGTGTTATCGTTTTCATTGTGAATACGTCCAATATGTCTGGGCCTGAGTCCTGAGTCTGGGCCTCATAGATCGGTACAGATTCTGTTTAAATAGTCATTATGTGATCTGGAGCACACAAACTTCCATTGCATATTTGTGATCATCAGAAAATATAAAGGAATTTATTTGGAAGGCAATTAGTCGTTTAAAAAAATAACGATCAAGGAACCATTAATTCCCGAAACAATGACCGGACTATGATTTAATTGCATATTTTAGTGCATTTCTTTATAGGGCAGTGCAGGTTCGATAATTATTATCATTATTTTTACTTGTTTGCGAAGAAATCGTGGAAAACGGTCGCAGTACGCTCTATCTCTACGGCAGAGGTTTTGTGACAACGCACAAGTTCGCAGATGAGGTAAAGGACGATGTTCAGGGATTATTAAAATACCAGTGGCTGATAAGAGATCCAAAGAAAACGGTCTAGTGGTTGTGTAATGGTTTCTTCAAACCTTGAAACGACAAATGCATTCTTCATATATTGTAGTTACCTTCGGATGAACTTGCCCAGCAAGACATTAACTCTTTTCCATGCTTATAACTCTTTTCCATGCTTAAAAAAGCGATTCCAGCTTCTTGAGATTGTTTGATAATATGATTTCAGCTATCAGGAGACATGCAACTGTGTTGATCCGCCTCGATTTTACTGACCCCTTGGCGTTTTTGGTTTTCAATTAAAAAGTGTCAAACATGAGTCAAACAAGTATTAAATTTCAGACTTAAAATTTTACATTGAACTACCTCAACAGCGCTATGTCGAATTTGTTTTCTTTTACGATTTACTTGCATTCGTCTTATCTGCATATTCTGCGCCGAGATACTTGTTAGGATTAAGTTTTTGTATATAGTGGCATATCATTAACGTATATAAGTATACTGTGTTGAATTTTAATTAATCTTTGTGTAGTCATTATTTTTATATTTGTCCTTTAATTTTGAGCATGCGAATATTAAATTTCATTTCGAATCCCGCGAACGGGCTGGCTGCATGGGCGTTTTCGTGGTTTTCCCCATGTGTAACGTGTATACGAGCCAGTTTCCCTTAGAAAGTCCTCCACGAAGGCATCCCTCCTCTTAGGCAGATAGCCCTCGAGGCTTTGCCATACTCACACACACATTTTTTTTTTTAATTTCATTTAACATCACTTAAGGAAGGGGTCTTCAACCAGTGGCCCTCTGAAGGCATTTTAGTGGCCCCACATTTGAATTTGAAGAAACATTAAAGAATTCTTAAAAATTTTGATTTTAAGAAAAATTGCCTTGTCAGCTTTTTGTCGTAAAACAAATTCACTTCTCTCATTCTTGATATTTAAAACATTTTATTGACATGCCTGATATTATGTGAAATAAAATTTTCTAAAAATGACGAGTTCTTCAAAAATTTCTCTTTATCAAATGTAATTTTAAAAATTAAAAATGTGGCTACGCATAAAATCTCAATTCCATAAAAAGAGTAGATTCTTATCTTTGTCGTAAAAGTGATTAATTTCATTCGGTCTAAAGGACTTAAAAGCAGGCAATTTCGACAGTTCTCGAGTGATTTGGAAGCTGAATATGATGATGTTGTGTATAACGTGGAAGTACGTTGTTGAGCCGAGGAAAGATTTTTCAGCGACTGCTTTCTTTGAAGAGCAAAATTCAACAATTTATGGAATCTAAAGAGAAATCTATTCATAAGTTCAGTTATGAAATATGGTAGAGAGACTGCTTTTCTTGTCGATATTACAGGTCATCTCAACTACCGCTTACTAGGAAAAGATCTACTTAAGACACAATAACACGCCGAATAAATACTATTCAGAAATCAAACAACAAAAATCAGCGTTATATTTACAGAATTTTCACAGGACTAGTTTCGATGGTTTTACCGAACCACCATCCTCAGCTGCAAAACCGCAAATGAACAAGATAGGAAATAATGATTAGATAAGATAAGAAAGCCTGGACAAGAATAAGCAAGTGGCGCCATCTGTTGGTGAAACCAGAACTAAAGCATAATTTCTTTAAAGGCCGAAGGCAAATTTAGATTGGAATTAGGATCGTTAACTAGAACAGAAAGATTTTTATGAATGTGAAATGCCTTTAGAAAATCCAATTCTCTAATGGAAGATGTTTTTTGAATAATTTTGGCAGCAGAAAAATTGAAAGTGGGATTTTCGGACCAACAAGGTTGAGCAACTGAATACTTCTGTGTTTCCTTTTTTCTAACATATGCCTCATGTTCCTTGACGCAAAATTTTAAGGCTCTCTTAGTTTGGCCAATGTAAATTAAACCACACTGGCAAGAAATCCTATAAATACCCCAGGAATTCATATCCGGAATGGGGTCCTTGAGTATGGAACTCGGAATTTTATTGATGGGAGAATAAACAACCCGAAAGTTAAATTTCTGCAAAATATGTGCAACTTTATAGCTAATTGATGGAAAGAAGGGAATGACAACAGAATTTTTATAATCTCCTAAAACAAGAGTGTGCTTTTTAATGTGTTGAGATGAGAATTTTTTTAATTGCTTGATTAATAAGGTTGGGTGAAAAGGCAAAAATTCCTGAATCATCTTGACTTTTTACTTAAATGTAAATGTAAAAAATTGATTTTATTCAATTTTATTCAAATCAAATCTAATCAAAAACCTTCGAGTCGCGTTTCAAGAATTCTGTTAAATTGCAAGCTTGCATTACTTCGGTCCGTTATAAGGGATACACGTCAACAATTGTCCAAAATTGAACATGAACTCTATAAGCTTCATCTGGAACTCGCTAAATCATATCCAAAATTCACTGCCCTTGAACAAAAGTCTTGGTCTAGAACGGAGAATGCAGTTAACCGTCATAAAAACACCCTTCAGTTAAATTCGAAAAACTTCTTTTACAGTCTTCCAGTTTAAGTAGTTCAAAAAATCTTCCCATTGTAAACATCAAGCCAATAGTTAATATTTCTAATGTTAGTCTTTCAGAAGAACAAGAGAGAATTCTAAAATATAATTTTAACTTCTCACAAACCTGTAAACCCTCGATTCCAAAGATTTTGGCTCCTATCGAAAAAGCTTTCAAGTTCAGTAAAGTTTCAGATTCACAGAAAGAAATGATTAGGCATCTTATCGCTCATAATGTGAAATTCAATAATAAACCTTTGAAACCAAATCTAACTGCGAGAGAAAGAGCTAGAATGCGCGAAATTAATTCTAACCCGGATATTATCATTTCAAAGGCCGACAAAGGTGGCCAGATAGTCGTCAAGGATAAGAACACTTACATCGATGGTGTCACTAAATTCTTAAACGAAGGACCGTATAATCCGATCCCTAGAGATCCTTCACCTTCGGACTTGTCAAAAATAAAAACTGCGATCAAATCTTCGCAAATCATTTCAAGCAACTTAAAACATTCGCTTATCCCATCTGTTGCGAATTGTGCCAGATTATATGCTCTTCCCAAAATTCATAAAAGTGATATTCCTTTCCGCCCTATTGTATCAAATTTAGGTACTGCCTCGTATCCATTAGCTAAATATTTAGTTTCTAGATTTTACACTCTATTATACAATAACATTTACACCATAAAAAATTCAATAGAGTTTGTAAAAAAGGTTAAAAACATTTTTCCTAGTAATTTACTCATGGTTTCTTTTGATGTAAAATCATTATTCACCAATGTCCCAGTGCAGGGTGCATTAAGATGTCTAGAAACCAGACTTCCCGAATTTCATTTCTCTTGCATCGAAATTGATGAGCTAATTTCTCTCACTCTGTGTGAAACAAACACATTTTGTTTTCCAAAATAAATATTACAAGCAAACTGAGGGATTAGCCATGGGAAGCCCCCTCAGTCCCATCCTGGCTAATATCTACATGCACTATTATGAATCAAAATTGTTTGAAACTTTAAACTTCCCGGCATGGTTCCGCTACTTAGACGATACTTTTACCCTGTTTGAAGGTAATAAAGATGATTTAAATAAAGTTCTTTCAACAATGAATTCTATTGATCCTGCTATTCAGTTCACTTTTGAACTTGAAACTTGCAATTTTCTTCCGTTTCTCAACATTCTGGTCACACGTAACCCATCCAACTTCAGTATTACAGTTTACCGTAAACCTTCATCGGTTTGCCTTCCACCACACTTTAAATCATGTCATCCGACTAAACAAAAGATCGCTTCATTTTATTCGTATGTTTTCCGTGCTCTTCAAGTTTGCTCCTCCAAACTAGCCCTTGTTGAAGAACTAAATTATTTAAAAGCAATAGCTATTGACAGGAGCTTTTCACCCAACATTATTAATGAAGCAGTTAAAAAATTCTCATCTCAACACACTAAAAGGCACACTCTTGTTTTAGGAGATTATAAAAATTCTGTTGTCATTCCCTTCTTTCCATCAATTAGCTATAAAGGTGCACATATTTTGCAGAAATTTAACTTTCGGGTCTTTTATTCTCCATCAGTAAAATTCCGAGTTCCATACTCAAGGACCCCATTCCGGATATGAATTCCTGGGGTATTTATAGGATTCCTTGCCAGTGTGGTTTAATTTACATTGGCCAAACTAAAAGAGCCTTAAAATTTCGCGTCAAGGAACATGAGGCATATGTTAGAAAAAAGGAAACACAGATGTCTTCTGTTGCTCAACATTGTTGGTCCGAAAATCCCACTTTCAATTTTTCTGCTGCCAAAATTATTCAAAAAACATCTTCCATTGGAGAACTGGATTTTCTAGAAGCATTTCACATTCATAAAAATCTTTTTGTTCTAGTTAACGATTCTAATTCCAATCCAAATTTGCCTTCGGCCTTTAAAGAAATTATGTTTTAGTTCTGGTTTCACCAACAGATGGCGCCACTTGCTTATTCTTGTCCATGCTTTCTTATCTTATCTAATCATTATTTCCTATCTTGTTCATTTGCGGTTTTGCAGCTGAGGATGGTGGTTCGGTAAAACCATCGAAACTAGTCCTGTGAAAATTTTGTAAATATAACGCTGATTTTTGTTGTTTGACTTCTGAATTAGTAAAAGATTTACTTGTTCATAATCTTTATTACTTTGTGAAAGCTTTTGAGACGAAATTAATCCTGTGAGAAAGTCAGTTGCTAAATAAGAATTTCACTCACTTTCCAAAATTGATGGAGAGTGTGAAGAACTCCACAATATGGAGTTCAAATAATTATGTATAATGCATTTCAAAGTTGAAAGAGGAATTCAAAAGGAGATATTCCGATTTTCGTGAAAATGAAATGTTCATGAGAATGTCGCCATTTTCAGTAGACGTTGGAAGTGTTCCGCCCGAACTTCAATAAGAATTTATAGATTTGTAGTGTCACTCTGCAGTAATTTGCAAGTTTCTTGAAAATCCGACATTAATTGATTTTTATTCCAACTACGGTGTAGCCCACCAGTGGCCGAGCGGTAACGTCTCTGGACACTGGTAGTTCGGTCCGAGTTTCGAATCCCGTGAACGGGCTTGCTACATGGGTGTTTTCGTGGTTTTTCCCATGTGTAACGTGTATGCGAGCCATTTTCCCTTAAAACGTTTTCCACGAAGGCATCCCTCCCTTAAGGCAGATAGCCCTCCAGTGCTTTGCCGTAATCTAATAAACCAAACCAACCAAGTACGGTGACCGAAGAAAAGTATCCAGGAATTCAATAACATGTACTCTTCATGTTTTCTAACTTTAGCAGTACCTAAATATGTCAACAACGTTTTAGTAAAATGAAAATCCTAAAATCAAAAACAAGAACAGGCCTGACAGACAGACATTTGGAAGAAAATTTACGAATTGGAACAACACAGATTAAACCGGATATTGAAGCTTTAATCAAGCAAAAACAATGTCAAATTTCACATTAAAACCAATTACGATCAACCGCCAGTAATGTAATTTTTTTCAAAAATTGTAAATGCATTTTTTAACATCGTTCTGTACAATCATCTTTATACTTTTTTTCATAGTTGAAAATGTTGCAAAAGATTTTAATTCGATTTCCATTTGACTTTTGGGAACGAATGTAATACAAATATGTAACACTATCTCTTCGCTTAGAATCAATTGTAGTCTTGCAAAAAAAAAAACCTCCCTTTTCCATACAAATTTTCTTATTACACTACTTTTTGACAGACATGTGCCCGCGGATCTTTGTGAATTTATTGCTGTGGCTCTCGGGCGAGAAAGGTTGAAGATTCCTAACTTAAGGTAATTATTCCGTCTCCAATTGATAACGTAATTTACCAGTTTTTTGTTTTAAATTTTTTGATTTCGTCATTGTTATTTTAAATTAAGAGTTAAGGAGTACTTTGGGCTTTTGATACGGTTTCTTCCAAAGTTGATAAACTGGACATATTCTTGAATGATTAAAATAATTTTTAGAGTAAATATGTGCTTGCAGATTGAAATGATTATTGAAATGTTTTCGATTTACCAAGAGAAACGCTTGTAGTATCACGTATGAAATTGCATGAATCTCCAAACTTATTTTATTCTTTAGTAGCCAGTAAGATCGTAAATAATGGAAGTAGAGCTTCATATTGTTTGGCCTATTTTTTCCATGAAACAAACTTGATATGATGCCGTGAATGTCGTCTTTATCGAAAGCTTAATCATGAATGATTGCATTCGCTTTAATGTTGGGCCCTGTCAGTGGTCATCTTTCACACTTGGATCATCATACTTGGCCATGCACGATCAATAATTTCCCTGAACCCCGATCACGTTCAGCCTTAGAATTTCCATTTTCTCCAAGGAAGTGAAATCCACTTTACTGGCAAAAGACTTTCTAGAAACGGGGAAGCAGAGAAGTCGTAATCCTTTCCCGTATTCCCAACTACCATTCCACTCTCTGCTGGGAATTTTTTTCTATTCCCAACTTTCTTAGCTCTTAGGTGTCTTTTCTCGCTTTCTGTTTGGGTGTTATTTTGAGACACTCGGCTGTATCAACAATTGGAAAGAAGATTGCGGTGTCTGTATGTAAACAATTTTCTGCGTGTCTGAGTGATTATATTCTTATCTTCTGTTAATTTCTGTTTGATTTTTTTACGCCTTCAAACTTAACTGCTCTTGTTAAATTTTTTTTTTTTTTTTTTTTTTTTTTTTAACTGCGGTGTTTCTTATATCGTTTACTTTACTAAACCGCAAGAAAATTATGCGGTAAACAAGGCCGTTTTTTAATTGTGGTTTCCATTGTTCTTCGGTTTAGTTTTGCCGCATTGGAAAAATCCGGTCTTAATTAGTTCATATATCAGTACTAATTAATACAGCAGCTCCTGTATATTTAAAAAAATCGTGTAATTGGATTATCCTGCCTATAGAGCAAATCCTTGCTGTTTATTGTAATGCAAGTGGAGCAATTTGATTTTCTCATTTAATGCATTTTATTTTAATAAAAGCCATGCAGTTATAAATGTATTAATTTCCTTAAAAAATACAAAACACTATTTTTTTCGGCGGTGTAAAGCAACAGTGTAAGATTCTATTTTCGTAATTGTCCAGTTGAACTACTGAGTGAAGCTATTTCTTATTTATATGAGCTTGTTATTGGTTGTCAGTTTTTCGTCTTTTTTTCTTCTTTTTCCTTTCTCTTTTTTTTTGGGGGGGGGGGGCGGCTTGAGAAGTTAATTTTAAATTTTAGTATAAAATGCATATGTCTGAGAAATGTTTTGATTTACCTAATAACTGACTTTGCCAGCTGAATGCAAGATATGTCAGTGCTAGAATTTACTCTGTTATTTTATGTTTAGAATACAAAATAACAGTGTATTATGAATAAAGTGACTTTTTCTTCCTGGGCTTTCATGCAGTTTGCTGGAAATGGTTCTATTAATTAAAAAATTCGATCATTGATGCTTGTACGTTTTAAAATTTTATAATTTTTTTAAAAAAGCCAAAGACTAATATAGTGTTTTTGTTCTCTGCAACTAAAATTAATATGTTTGTCAAAAATTTAACTGATTTATTTATTAGCCCAAAGGGACAATTTGCCCAGAAGGGCTATTTCGTTTTGGCACTTTGCGTTAGTTTATTATAAACGGCGTTTCACTTTTCAAATTGTTGCCACCAAATATTATTAGATCCCGGCATTGTATTTAAAGAAATTAAATAATGAAGACTCTGAAGTATAATGAAGTATGTATGTTTCTCGCATTATGAAAAAACAACGGTACTTAGAGACATCAAATTTTCAATCACACAGTCCTCCACTCGAATATGCGCATCTGGAAGCCCAAATTTGGAATTTATTTTGATTAACAAACTCAACGATTTCAAAACAAGCAATGACAACACTGAAAAAAAAGTTATCAACTGTGTGCGAGGCTGTGTATCGGATGTTGCTGCTGAATTGAATTTTATGATTTAAGTGCGAAAGATATGATATTTAATAAATAAAGGTAACACACAAAACGTTAAAAATACGCCCCTCTGTGTGTAATATAAAATCTGAAAGCTTTCAGACTTTTTTTAATAGTTTTTACTGCTTTGTTAGTACCTATATTAAGAGCAAAAACTTTACCTTTTAGTACTTTCTTTTTACACATTTACTGTAAGTTCATCTTCACCTTCAAATCTGTTTATGATTTCTTCACTGTTTCTTCTTGCCAAATATATGTTCCGTTTCGCTTCTTATCAGCATTCTTTTTTTTTTTTTTTTTAAATTATCCAAATTGCCTTCTTAATCTTGCTCTTATGTCTAGACGCAGTGACATATGAGCAGTGAAGGTCCTTGGAGTGCTTCGAATTTAAACAGAGAATTACATTTAAACATCAATGGGACTTATCTCACTTTCCTGACAGTGACATCAGAACTAGCCCACGAAATTCATCGTGGCAAGGAGAGCAAGTTTGCGCCTGTCGTTGGCAAAGCCTTGAGCTCCATACAGGTGACAATACGACTTCGCTCATTTTCGTCCCACAGTTTTAAAAAACAGCACCTTGTGGGGTTTGAGGGTCTTCCATCTCTTTTCTCCTACCACCAACCTCTCGAAAATACTTTCGGCACGCCGCGTATTTAGAGTTCCTCCATTCTCGTTCGGTATCGCAGTTGTTTCCCTTATCCACTATACCGTCTGGGCGGCTTGTTTAAAATTATTGAGTCTTAATTTACACTTCAAATTATGCCAAGATATTCTCATTTTCTTTCTTGATAAATAACTATATGTATTAAGCTAAAAAATAAATTTAAATCAACTTAACAGTTCGTATTTCATTAAATTTTAAAGTAAGTTTTTATTTATGTTAATTAAAAAATAAAATCACATAATACCGTTACAGGAAATGAAAAATGTTTCTAGGGAATGTTCAGAAAAATTTTAATTTCGGGCAGTAAAAATCTGCTAAAGACATTATAAGAATTCGGAAAGACAGGATTTCGATGCCTATAAAAAAATACTTTTAAAAAGCGATTGTTAGAAATAGATTATTCTTAAGCACTTGTTGAATGAAAAAACTTTTATTTGAATTTAAAGTAAGACAACCTAATAATTTATTTATGTAGACATCGGTGCCAATTTACTTAAGTAAATAAAAAAGTAGGTATGTATATATATATTTTTTTGTTTTGTTTTGTTTTTGTTTTCCCAAGCAGCGGACTTTTGTAAACTAGTGTATTGCATTAAACTCATTTTACAGTTTGCAGAGAGAAAAGGTCTACTCAAAAGGCGTTTCCTTCCATTGTAATTTCAAAAACGTTACTTGATACTTTTTTGGAATATTAATTACAGCAAACTTGTTCACTCTGAAAGTGGCGTGAAGTCGAGGGTATTGTGTTTCTCTTCACTGGAATTATGTTTCCATTCTATGTATTGGACGTGTGCCAGAGGTTCAAGTCAGCGAGTGGGTTAACTTCACTTTGCGAGGAAGAAAGGGAAATGTAGCATTGTGTGCTACACTGTTTTCGATTTCGTTTTCCTGCTTTTCTGCCTAGTTAAGACTCATCATCAGCCCTGATGATGGGCTTGTTTTGCTTCTCGAATAGATGATTTTCAAAATTCTCTGCCTATAAATGGCAACGCTTTATTTTTAGTCCAAAGGGGGCTTTGTCCCTGAAGGACTATTGTTTTCGTTTTGCGATTTTACGTCGAATCACTATAAACGGCGTATCGCTTTTCAAATTGTTGCTACCAAAGAGTCCTGCATTATGTTTGAAGAAATTAAATAATAAAGAATCTGCATAAATGTGTGTATGTTTCTCGCATGATAAAACATTGATACCTAGAGCCATCCAATTTTGAATGACGCAATCGTACCGCGAATATGGGCATCTGAAAGCCCAAATTTGAAATTTGGAATTTGTTGTATTATCGATTTCATATTATAGATTCATCGTAATTATTGATTCATAGTAATTATTATCGATTCATAGTAAAATTTTACCAAATTTTTGATTAACACAGTCAGCGATTTCAAAGCGAGCAATGGTAACCACTGTACAGGGGGAAAAAATCTTTTTATCTCCAATACCCGGAACTGTGTATCGGAAATTCTAAAGATAAGCTCATTTTAAAATTATTTTGTGACATCGCTGTTGAACTGAATTTTATGGTTTAAGTGCAAAGAACATGCTTTTAATAAATAAAGCAAACACACGAAACGTTAAAAAAACGCCCCTTTGGGAGTAATTTAAAATCTGAAACCTTTAGAATTCTAAAGGTGTAGCGGTTAGATCCGTTTAAATTTTCAATGTATTGATGCAAAGTAACATACATGTGTAAGTGTATCTATTTATTGTACTAAAATGTTAATTTATGTATTAGTTCAAACAGACGTTGAGCTTATATGAAATGGTGTCAGAAGTGGTATTCGAACCCACGCCCAGGGAAGTAGAAAGCTAGCTGAAAACGAGTTCTAAAGCTAGTTTTTAAAATAAATAACAAGTTCGTTATTATTCTTTTCCTTTTTATACATATTTTTCGAATTAATTTATTTAAAACGAATTAAAATTTAGACCACTCTAGAAAAATGGTTTTCTTCAATAAGAATTAAGTAGAAAACTGATAATCTTTAATAAATGTGCAAATTAAAAATTTCTTTTGTTATTATTTACAGATAAAAGATTATTGCACACGCTTGTTATTTCCTGTTAATTTTCCTTCTCACAAAGCAGTAATCATCGTGCATCATCAGCATTTAGTATTTCATTGCCTTGGCAGCATTCATACTTCTTTTTTGGTCGCCTTATGCCTGAAAAATCATTTCAAAAAGTTCAGAAAATCATTACTGAATCATTGCCATCATGTTTTCTAAAGTACTGCTAACCGTATAAGGTAAATGAAGTCTATCAAAAATTAATGGATCTGGTCTGGTAAGGCCGTGTATTGTTTTGTTCTTGCTTGCCAAGAAAACATCCCAGCAATGGTAGAATGTCATATTTTCCCCACAACCCGTTTTGATTGCTTTTAAGCTAAAGCAAACATATACAGTCTATGCGGAAGCTGTATTGATATTTCGTATATTTACCAAATACGACCGCATGCGGATGAACTTTATTTCCGATTCGACTCGGATGTTGTCTATTAATTTGCTGCAGTACGCTGGATGAAAGAATTTTCGAAAAAATCACTTGTAGGAATTTTGGTTCTTTCGTTTATGTTTTAACTTTAATAAAGAAATGATCTCACATATTAATTTTGTAAGGGAGGAATTCCATTTCCTTTCCGACTGTTTTTGTTCTGCCAATAAGGAATACAGAAATTTTATCAAAATGTGTTCCGCATTTGTTGGTCTAATATTTCTGCTTTGCATTTTTTTTATCATATGTACATAACCTAGAATGCCGATATCTGTAAGCACAAATTGGAGTTTGGCAAAATGGCGATTATGATTATAGTTATTTCATCTTTTACTATTATGATCGCCTTATTAAGAATTGTAGATAAGTAGTCCTTTTCCCAAATTTTCTTCTTCATATCATGCAGGGATTTATAATTGTTGCTTCATACGAACAGATTAGAATAGTCGGGAGTCTTTTTTTTAATTAGTGATGTGACTGCCACAGGAAGATTTAAAATGCCTGTTTATAAACTGAATTTCCATATTGTAAATAACAGATAACGCCTTTCTCCGTGATTTTAATTTTCGATTTCTGCTGTATTCGGTCTGCAAGAATTTCGTCTAGCGGATAGGTGATTGTGGCATTTGTCAAGAGTGTACCAGAAGAGGTCGAATTCATGTCCTGATATGTATGAAAATAGTGGGAAAATGAAAGTTCCAGGACAGGGGCAGCTATACTTTTAACATAGCGTCCCCTGAAAACTGATTTTTTGCATACCACCCCCCTAAAAACCTGACCTTTTCTACACTGTAGGTTGTAGCAGCCACAGGAAGGAGTATTTGCGACTTTTTATAACAAGCTGAAAATGTAACGATAAAGAGAGCTACTTTGTATATAGCGGGGAAATATCTTATATACTACATTTCAAGTCCTTAATGATTGATGTTTACATTATAGAGATAAATTTTTTAAATACTACAATAATTTAAAACAATCAGAACTTTAAAATTTCTTTACTAAATTACCTTTTACATAATATTACATAATTTTTTTAATCTTTTTATTAAACTTTATTATTTTTTGTTTACTTTCTTTGTTTTTAATATTTCTTATTCTACTCCCCTTCAAAAAATTTATTTTCATATTTTTTTTTATAATAAATTTACTTTCTTGCCTTTTTCCCTTATTTATCTTTTATTTATTTATTTTTAATTTTATATTTAAATATTTACATGTGCAACATTTCTAATTCGTTTGTATTAATATTCAAACTCATTTCTATTTTAAAATTTCATTTGATTTGCTTCTACTCATATGCTTGATATAAATGGATTGTGCTAGTTTTATTTACTTTTAAAATTAGCAAGGTAGTTAGCCAAGGTTCCCACACCTTGTTACCGAAGTGCACGTGGTAGAGCCTATATCATGTCAGGGAAAATGCTACGACGGTATAGGATACCAGACGTCCCTTGCAATTGCACTTCATCCCACCTCCCACCCAATGTATTTAATGATATTTTTATTATTTACTTCGCTAATTCTTCAGTTTCTTTGATTCTGAAATGACCATGAGCTAAAGTATCAAAACCATTTGAGAGTATATATCTTTTATCATCAAATGCACTTAAGCCAGCTTTTCTCATTTCCACAGTACTAATTTTATAATGTTTTGATGCAATTTTCTTCATTGTCGCTTTTTACTGCTCATTACTAAACAAACAATGTTTATAATCATCATGTGAGTAATACATCACAATACATCTAGATATACCTTTGGCAGTTTTTTCTCTTCTTTAGCAGATATGAGACTGTACATTTTTGCTCTTAATCCTATAAATTCAATCGGAGGAACACCGGAAAATTCATCTTTCATTTTTCCTAAGACGCACTTTGCGTATTCCTCTAAGAATAAAAATTAAGGAAAAATGAAAAATGAATTCTCCGGTGTTTCTCCGATTGTTTTTGCGTAGAACAAATTTACCGGTTAATGCCCAATCCTGTCAATGAGTTTCCAATTAATCAGGAATTGTATTATAAGTTATCATATCATTTAATAAAAACTGTTTTCATTTTCATCAGATATGGACCTTAAGGTAGAGAAAGCTTAGTTTAAAATAAAAACTTTTAAAGCCTGGAGTCCTTCTTTTAACTTACATCTGTTATTGTACTTTAGGCGCATTATTTTACGTAATATTTATCTCGTATTACTGATATTTTTTATGTATATGAATCTAGTTTTGTATTCTTATCACAGTGTTTTAAATAATGTATATCGTTTCTGTCATTTTGATCATTGGAGTATTTTTCTGTCCATTAAAGACAATCACAAGACTAAAGGTTGTTTTACGAACAAAATTTTAAAGTGTAATTAGGTTTCATGACCAGAAGAAAAGTATTCGTGACCCTCTGAAAGCGGTAAAGAAGCTCTGTTTTCATTAATTCGGTATTCAAATATGCCGCTCCATTCCCTGTTATAACATCACACTTGAATTCATTCCATTGGTTTTGTTTGCTCTTACATTTTCAAGATTTCTTTGAACTACACTTTATGTCTTGAGATGTCTTCGGTTTCGAAGCGAAAGTTTCCTCTCTTTTACAATTTTTTACTATCGATAAAAATACTTTTAAAACAGCGTCGTATTCGACATGAGTGATTTTCAAGTTTTTGTTACTTCTAAACTTTGCTGCAATTTTTTTCCAAATGGGGTGGGGCGGGAGAAAGGAAAGACTTCTTTTGAAAAGGTTCTCCGCCTGAAGTTTTGTAATGGATTTCCCAAGTTCCCCTACTCTGAGTCTTTGGTGCCCTGGTGGCTTGAAAAAACATTCGCTCCCTACTACTACTTGCTTAAGGGAATCGATCGTACTGCGAAATCTTATACTTGCCTTTCTTCTGCATCCCCCAAAATGTAAAATTTCCTTTAGATGGGCGCTTTTCTTTCAAAGTTATTATGATTTTTATATCGCGTTTGGGATGTGTAGCAAAAATTAAGCAACATTACGCCGCTATCGTTATCTCATGTAATTAGTCTATTTGTTATGGGGGATAAATATTTTTTATTTGACCATGGTTGGCCGTAAATTGCAGCGGTGCTTTTTCAAATTTAGTATGCTCTGAGACATCCTCAAAATTTAAATAATTTTAGTTTCTTAAAAGAATAACTAGTTACAGTAAAATAGCCCAACGCTATTACCCCCTTTCCCGGTTTAAACTTTCTAGTAACTGGGATTTTTTCCTTGCGTGTTACATATAGGTTGAAACATACACTGTACCCTGCGTGAATAGGTGGCTTAAGAACAAAATCAGTTTTAAAAAACGCCATTTTCTCGAATGCCGTATTATTCATTTGGTATGAAAATATGTGATTTAAATGCTAAATGGATTTTTTTATTGTATATTCAGCTTGAACGAATGAAGTACTTGAAACTTTAAATTACTAAATTATTAAATCATTTAAGCTCAATGGTTGATTTAAAATAATCTTAAAAAATCCTGTATTAAGCTAAAATTAACTGGATCAGTTTAAAGGTAGTTTTTTCCCTCATAGTTTCACCAACTAAATGTAACACCCAGTCTTCCCAGGGTGCCAAGAGTATGTGCACACTTTGTCTCATGTCTCAAGAGCCGAGCAGATGTGACCGACTGAAGACCGGTAATTGCGTTTTTAGTTCACTTGGGAATTGACTAATTGAAATTTTCTTCATCTGGCTATCTATCATTCTTCGATTATCTGGAAGTTTATAGTAAAGATAGTAGTAGTAAAGTATTTAATAGTAAAGATCAAATATATAAATAAGGATCGAGGAGTTTAGAATAATATACATGTACGTGATTAAGAAACTTTTATTTAAAGAGGAAAAAAAAATACTTTCGCAGTTCTTTCTCCTCCCGGTTTTCTCCAATCCCAGATGTCATTTATTTTTATATTTTTCATATGTCTTAATTACCATAATCATTCTTTTGGAAGTTATTATTTGTCTTAGTTTCTTTTCATGCTTCTTTTTCCCCTGAAAGAAAACCATAGGTACGGGTCGTTTCGTCGAGCTTTATTTCTCCTTCTTTTATGTCCCTATCGATTCCTGGTCATGTCTCAAGGGGCTAGGGGGCGTAGTACATACTCAGCTTTTTCGAAGGCTGGGATAAAATTCTAGAGGAAAAAATCAATGTTGGAGATGCTAGTCGTCAATGACGCGCGGATTTTTCTGTAATTCCAGTTGCCGCAGGGTAGTATCTTGCAACAACAAAACGGTGCTGTTGGCCCGCAGGAATTTGCAGCTTGTGCTTAAACTGTTCCATACAAAAATGTATGGTATTTGCCGAAGCGTATGTAATTAGATTTGGTATTTCAAATGAGAAAAGTTTTGTTGTAGATTTGGTATGTTACAAATTATGTTATGTGTAACCAAGTAATTATATGTATCGCCATAGTAGGAGTAAATAGACTTGAATCAGGCTAGGAAATTTACGTTTGCATGGTCATGCATATATGTGTTCTTCAGCACGTTAATCTTAGATTATGTTTTAGTTACGAAGTTTTACGAGATCTACCAAATGTATTTTTTTAAACCGACTCACAAAGCTGGTTTGGAGCTTGATTGTTTTAGATGATAAGCTACTTTGTTGCTTTCACTTATTAAGAATATTTATTAAATAAGCACCTCGAATTTTGAAAATGTAAAATGGTACACATGGATACAAAATTTATTATTCATGTTTCACTGTTTTTGAACCTCATGGAATAGTTGTAAAACTTCATAATTGTTTATTCTCACCTTCCTAAAAGCGGTCACTCTTCGGCATCATCCTGTTATGGGGTAACAACACTGCTAAAGTAAACTAAAATTATTTTGAATGCGTATCGTGATATTATGGAATAAGAAATGAACGTGTATAAAATTGTAGGGACTCAAAATAAGTCATGAAAAAATTTGTTTTAAAAGTTGAAATTACTTTTAAAATTATGGTTCATGCTCCATTTATATTTTAATTTTACGACTGAGAATTACTTTGCAACGTATTCTTACGGAAAAATTGTTAAAGCGTCTAAAGAAACCATCTCGGATGTTCGTTGATTTAGCTAGACAATCATTTGAAATGGAAGAGTTCACCTTAAGAAATCAAGTGGCTTACCCCGTCTTCAGGTAAAATGGACAAATTCAGAAATAAAATGTGGCCAAAAGACGGCTTTGGAATCAAGTTTATGCGTCACTCGGTTTAAATGAATTCTGTTTCAATAATTCGGTATATGAAAAGGTATTGAAAATCCTGCAGAGGACTAAAAGGGTGCATTGATGAATTATTCTGTAAAATGAAGGGCATGCTAAATCACAAAAATGAGTTAAAACTCGGAAGCAGGGTGAATCAAGACGAAGTAACTGAAGTGTTCCGAAATTATTCAGATTTTTTCTTCTTCTAATCAGAAAGGTTATTTTAATAAGGTTATAAACATTGTTGAATGTTATTTTTTGAATTTTTTATTTGTTCTTTTTAATTAGTGTATTTTAGTACTGAAAAAGAGATTTAAAAATATTTTTCGCTAAGCAGTTTGCTGTGGATTTGATGGAGTTTTCCCCCTTCCTCACTACTTGCCTTCGTAATGCAATTGATAGCACATCCAGTTAGCAATCGGACGATCCCTAGTCGAATTTCAGCGAGACTATAGTTGATTTATCATGCTTTCCTCTCCAAAAACGCATAAATAGGCTCTGTGAAGGTGTCCGACTAAAAATGCAGGGCATGATAATTCATCATCGCCTGGCTTTGGTGATTATGTACCCTT
Organism: Stegodyphus dumicola; assembly: GCF_044657685.1. Classification (NCBI taxonomy): domain Eukaryota; kingdom Metazoa; phylum Arthropoda; class Arachnida; order Araneae; family Eresidae; genus Stegodyphus; species Stegodyphus dumicola. The sequence goes on from NC_140776.1 coordinate 48,949,080, forward strand.
CCTTCGCAGTCTTCTTCTGAGGAAGGAGAATGAAAAGAATTTTCGCCTTTCTCCACCGCGTGGCCTTCTGGGTGTAAATGGTAGCATGTCCTGCTACCACTCGATAGGTCTGGAATTTGAATCCTGGCGTGGGTATAGCTAATTTCCTCACCTTTCTAATTCTGAACTAAACTGGTTAACCTAACTAAAGATCTCGAAAACACAGCAGGCTAACCTAACTAAGGCTGTCTGACAGCTCATTTAATTGTCTTTGATGTAATATTGCTTTAAACTAAACTGCAGCTGTATCCTTGTTCTACAAGAATTTTTCCTGAGGACAACTATTTTTATTAAATAATCGTAACCAAGTTATAGCGATAAGCTGCCCAACCTTGGAGTTTCTGACAAATGAAAGGTGAAGTTATGTGACCATATCTGTAGTAAGAAAAAAGCGGCTGTTGTGAGGAATAAATTTTATAACAGACCAGTTTCAAACGCAAAATGCAGATTAACTTCGAAACAATCTTCATTCTGTTATCTTCTTAGATAAAAAGATCTTAAAGGAAAGTGATTTAACAATTACTGTAAACCTGATAAAATGATTTTTAAAAAAATTGAATGAAAGAAAAGTACCTTTTACAGAGATAATCGAGTATTTTCAGTGCACTGCTTGGATAATGAGGAAGAGAAGTTATTTATTAGAATGTTATTAAATAACATATCTTTAATGAATCGCACACTTTCTGTGAGAAATTAAATCGAAAACTGCAGAGCTGCTTTGTTAGTTGTTAAAAAACGGATTCAGTATTAATATCCAAATATTTTCAGTGCTCATGTGTTCTCTTCTAAACGGTTGGCAGAGCAGGGGCATTTCTAGGTAGATTTTATACCATCTTTTGTATTAATTTGGTCAAAACTTGCTAATGAGCATCCTGATTAATCTTCGTCAGCTTTACGGATTGCATTTGCTAGATTGCTTGTGCCTTATTTAGCCATTTTCTAGCTCTTAATTCCTTTTAGTGGTCTTTTTTCATGCACTAGGCCTCGCATATCGATTTTTAAATGGAAATGAGAGAGAGAGGTTTGTATGAAGAAATCAATATTATTCGAGGGTAAGTAGAGTTACTTCTTAAAGGTCTGTAGTAGATTTTATTTCTCTATGTGAAAGGTTGCACGTAAAGAGAGAAAAGATACTTTTTGAAAGTGAGCCAAGTTGGAAGAAGAAACATGTGTTACTTTTTAGTTCAAAGGGACTTTGTCCCTGAAAGACTACTGTTTCCGTTTTGCGATTTTGCGTTGAATCATTATAAATGTCCGTTTCACTTTTCAAACTGTTGCCACCAAATGTTAGAGTCCTGTATTATATTTGAAGAAATTAAATAATGAAAAATCTACATAAATGTATGTATATTTCTCGCATTGTGATAAAACAACGGTACATAGAGCCATCAAATTTTGAATGACGTAATCCTCCTACGAATATGGGCATGTGGAAGACCAAATTTGAAATTTGGAATTTGTTTTATTATCGATTTCATGTTTTGTAAAACTTTAACGAATTTTTGATTAACAATCTCAAGGATTTCAAAGCGAGCAATGGCAACACTTTGGGAGGGGACCTTTTTTATCTTCAGCGCGCGGAACTGTGTATCGGAAATTCTAAAGACATGCTCATTTTAAAATTATTTTGAGACATTGCTACTGAACTGAATTTTATGGTTTAAGTGCAAAGAACATGATATATAATAAATGAAGGTAACACACAAAACGTTAAAAAAACGCCTCTTTGGACGTAATTTAAAATCTGAAACCTTTCAGAATACTTTTTTTTTTCCCATAGAGTTTATTTTATGCGACTTTTTTAAGGGCTGTTCAAGATTAAAATGGCAGAGTGATCGGAATGTGTCTGAAATAAGATGTCTGTGCGTATAATCCTTTCTTAATCGCTTTATCCGGGATCTAAATCCGCTGAGAACAGTAAAATAGTCAAAATATTTTGTTCTTTTGATTACTGGAAAATAAAGTTATCTTCAAATTTTTATTTCTTGTGACAGTGGAATCTTTAATAGTGGAAAATACGAATGCAATGTTGTATATTTAACATATGGAAATGTGTATATAGAATGCTATTGTTTACTGTTATTTTGCATTGGAAGTGTGTAGGTATCATATTTTATTTTTCTTCATAGTTCTTAAAACTTACTTTCAGAAACTTAGTAAATAATTACAAGCGTACGTACGCTGCAGATGTGAAAGAAGTAACAAGCATCTTTAATATATCCAGTATAACTTATACAATATGATGATTTATATCACTATAACTATCCAATATAATATGCTGATTTAGTTAACCGACTGCTTTAAAAATCTTTTCAGTATTATACAGGAACTGAACTAATGCCAGAATCTGTAACTTTCTAATAACATTTGCTTGCATTTCGTTTACACGTAATACCGCTATTTCTTAATTGCTAAGACTCAAATGTGTGAATATCGTACAGTTTATTAAACAGCGTAGTGAGCGTTTATTGATTTGATCGCATGTGTCTTCCCAAATACTAAAATAAAAAAGAATGGAATTATATTCAGCCGATCAAGTCATGTATCACCAAAAGATGTCGGAAGAATTTTCTAGAGCTTTTTCGATCAAAATTAGAATTGAATAATTAGGCATTTCGGTCTCGTATGCTTTCTCTTAATTAAATAATCCGTTAAAATTAGTTTCTTGAGCATAAAATTAATCAAAATATGTTATAGATTAAGGACAGTAGTTAAGTACAGTTCCAGATAGCTGGATTTCTTTAAGGATATTTTCACTGATCTTTAAAAATAGAATTTTCGTGTGCTAATAAAGGCAACATAAAGTCCTAAAATTTTAAGATCAGGAAAGTTCAGAAATACTCATATAATATTAGCTTCAAACTGGGAATATTATTATTACTTATCTTCTTGGTAGGTACATGCGATAGATACATACTTAATGAATAAGAATAAACAAACAAGAAAATAAATTTATATGCTTTCAGATTTTATATTACGTCCAAAGGGCCATTTTTTCCAACGTTTTGTGTGTATATCTTTATTCATTAAATATCATTTTCTACGCAGTTAATTCAAGAACAATATCACAAAATATTTAAAAACAGCTTATCTTTAGAATTTCCGATACAGAGTTTCGCGGGTTGGAGATAAAAATTTTTTTTTTTTTTTTTTTTTTTTTTTTTTTTTTTTTTTTTTTTTCCCCGTACAGTATTGTCATTGCTCGCTTTGAAATTGTTGAGTTTATTAATAAAAAAAATCGTTAACTGTAAATAACTATAATGGCAGAAAGCATACGGGAAGTAAAGTTAATCCTATGCAATGCTTATAACGTTTGAGCATCTTTTCGGTGATACAGAGTGCGTCATCAAATCGGCCAATTTTGAAACTGCTGCGAATAACGAAGCCTTTAATTTATAAACTTAAAATAAAGTTAGACTACGCATAACAGCATTTAATCATCCTTGAAAACAAAAGTCTTGCTTTCCGGAAATACATCTTTAAAGTACTGAGTTCATGTTTGAATTTCATTAACAAAGTTTATTTAATTTGCATCTTTCCTCTTGCCTCATTTCACTACGAGACTCACGAATCCCAGAATTTAAGCTGACTTGAGTGGCAAATTGTTTTAGTGTAGAGCTTATGACTATGTGTAGGAGTTTTAGCTTTAACGTCGGCTGCCTGCTGTTTGTCTCATGGCGTTTATCCTCTGTTCCGTGTCAGAGTGAAAATTCTCAAAGTCGACTTTCTAAGTTCAGAATGGTGAGCAGTCATCATTGAAACTTGTTAGAAGAAATTAGATATTTAATTAGAACATTTTTACGGAGAAACTGTGTTTACAACTAGGTTCAGGAACTGGTAATTTTGTGTTGTCTTATTTTTAGCTTAGCCCTCACAAGTGTTGAGGCAAAATGAATTTAACACACATTTGTGTCTTGTTTGCTTGAACAGTTTAGTTCTTCTAGCAGAAAGACCTCACCCAAGGAATCAAAGTAATACCTAGATAAACTTGTATTTGAGCCAGCTGAGTTTAATTTAGCTCTAGATAAGTATTACAAAGTAGGGCCATTTTTTTAAGTATTGGATGCCTTGGCTATTCTTATATCAGTCAGTACATTTTTGCTTCATCTTCACTGAAATTGATTCCATTTCCTTCTAAAATCGATGTTTCAGTTCCAGAATTGTACGGAATGCAAGGCTACTGGAGATTTGGAGTTTCAAGTATATCTAGGTGTACAATGAGCCTCCATCCCGCGCAGCTCAATAGTCTGAAAGATAGATTTCAAATTCTGAATTCTGAAAGCGAAATGAATGAACGATTTTGAATTTTGAGATTTCTTGAATGCTGCACAGATAGTATAGTGGTTAATGGAACCGACTGCGATACCAAAGGGCCCGGGTTCGAATCCCGGAGGAGGCATTGTTGTAACTGTCTGACTTTTCATATGAGGCGAAGATGGCTCACCTGTTAGGTGCCTCGACTCCTGGCCACCGCTTCTGGTCTTATTAGTGGCCAACGTCTATGACGACTTGAGCCCGCTATTTGAAAAAACAAAAGGGGGAAGGATTTATTGCATTTATCTCGTCAGCCCTAGCTACTAAGGCTGTTCAGATTTTGATTAATTTGGGTTGATGGAACAGGAAGATTGAAATAAGTCCAAAGTTGATCCAATGCCCCGAAGTTGATGCCGAGCTGTCACATAGATTTACTATTTTTGTAGAATTCTTTTACAGGAAAAACTCGTTATTTTCTAAGCCGCGAACTCGTTATAACTAACTATAAATCCTAGATAGAGCGTATTTTATTCGGAGCAAATCAGCGCTGCAGAATCACCAAATGTATTCATTCATTCTACGTATGGGATCTACGTATCTAGTTCATTTCGTTCGTTAACATGGGCATTGGATCTAAAGGGAGTTATTCTTGAAGCATTTGAAAAGGTTAATTTTAATAATAAATATGCACTTATACCGTAGAAGAAAAAATATACACCACACTATAAAATTGTAAGATAACACACTCCTAGATGGACAGGGTGGTACTGAAATTGAGAAAATTTAAAATTTACCAGTTGAAAAGAAATAAGTGTTACAAATGCATGATTTCTAGTTTACATAGTCTCTCAGTATCTTTCGATTCATCTTCATTCACATGTCCATAAAATAAAGCTGTTCAATATCGACAGAGCAAAGTAATAATAACAGGTCGCATATCATTATTTTGTTATTATTACTTTTCTCTGTCGATATTGAACAGCTTTATTTTATGGACATGTGAATGAAGATGAAATGGATAATACTATCATACAGTTTATTTTAATAAGCTTCATGCTTTTAATAAGTTAATGTAAAATAATTTTACTACAAGCTATTGAATTTTAAACTAGAACTAGTTGAGAAAAATAACCATGTTATCCTCCCCCCTAAAAATACTGATTTTAGAATGTGTGAAATGGGCTTCAAAGTTAGCTGAGAGATATGCAGTGTTGATATTTTCCCTTCATGTATTTCTTTATCTGAAAAGTAACAAAAGCAGCCTTCGTAGCTTTCAGAAAAAGAAGTTTACCTTTGAGAATATTTTTATAAAAATTGTTCTTAAGAACAAGATTTTTGCATCAGATCGAAAGCATTACATCTGGTTTCGCTGCTTTTTGTTTTTTTTTTCATTCCATTAAAAATTTTGCGATTTCGATTTGGAGACTTTTTTATTTTATTTGCATATTTCAGGAAGTGTAGCTGTTTTTTCATTTAGAAGTCTCAGAAGTTATTATTGTTGTTATTTATTGTTATTTGCTGTACGTTTTCCTTGTGTTATTTTTTCTCCTAAGCATCTGATTTAATATTACCCTGTAACTCCTTTCTTTGTATTGATTGTTTTTTTTTTCTGAACATATTTCGACAGAGAATGCATCAATTTGATTGTTTTTGAGTCGCCTAGTTACTAGGTGTCCATGATTTGATGTTTTTAGACATCGTTGTTGTTGTTATTGTTGCTAATGCTCACTTGTCTGACCTATAGTCAGCCCAAGCCCACTGTCACCACACATGTCAACCATTACCAGGAAAATAATTAGTGTCAAGGCAACAAAACTATGTTAATAACATTGTAATAATTATAATTCTGCATAAGAGTTTTGTAAAATCAGAAAGGCTTGTTTTTATATTATCAAAAGAAAGATATTGACTTAACTGATCTTTAAATTAAAGATTAATTGTTCAAGACATCCTCGTGTAAGAAAACTGAGAACGTTTCTTCATTTGAGTTTGAATAAATTCACGTGTATGCAATTGCGGCGAAATGAAATGTTATGGACTGCATATATTATATTGATTCTAGCAAACAGTTTTGTAAAGAAAATCTTAAAAAGTTAGGCTTTTGGATGCTTTACAGAAAGAATCTGCCGAATTTCAGGATCATTAGTAGCGATGGAAACTAAACTGGGATGTTCTGTGAGTGGAACAGAAAATGTATGTAATGCATCATAAGCATTTAATATCACAGAACTTGATACAATCAAAAAATAGTTTAGAAATTGGTTCGCGACCGAATTCATGAGAAATTTATGGCAGTTCGAAACTTTGGGAATTTCTAATAAATATGATGAGAGTCACAGCTTAGAAGACGGTGTTACCATTAGACATTTTCGAGAATGTACTATCTGATTCAGTAAAATTTCGCTATCTGATGTTATTTGAATTTATAAAGTTTTAGACCTTTCCTTAATTATTGTACTTATTATTATTGGAGTTCTCTCACAGCTAACACTGAGCGCTAAACCATGTATCTTAAAAATTTGCGTTGGACCTATAAATAATTAGTACAATTAATAAATAATTGTAACATGTAAGATTAAATTTTTAGATTTTAATTAAAAAATATGGAGTGGCCCGCGAAAAAGTAGCTCACCTCCATTACTAGTGCATTGGAGGCGAGTTACGTTTTCCTGGCCCTCTCTGTATATATGCAAAATGAAGTCATTTGCAAGTAATCGAGTGCCTGTTTCTCTTTATTCTCCAATGAACGAAGTTTTGCCAGCACTGCTTCTTTCCGAAATGGCCTTGTTTATGATTGCAGTGACTTGTACAAAATTTATGTTAACTACAGTAAAAGAAATGGTTATTCCCAACGGTTACAATTTCCTCCGATGCTTTGTCATTGTCAGAATATCGTATTCGTTTTCTTAGTCAGTTCTACATTCTTTCTGTTGGCTTCTGTCCAAGCTTCACCGCGTGAGTAATCGCAAACCTGGCGCGATGAAGAGATTGAGGCAAGAAAATCGAAATCCCAGTGAAAGATTAGCTTGCATTACTGGGAACGCGGGGGAGAAATGTTAACTCAGATCCTTATTGCCGTTGCACTTCCTCCACATAGAGAAATAATTCTGAAAATGAGGCTATATTTTCAGCATATTCTGTGATCATCTTGGAGTAAAATAAGTAACTGTTATCAAATAATACATAACAGAATAGTTCATTTTATTTTAGTTGAGGAATTTCGTGAACAGAATTCGAAGTACAATTGTGTACTCTGTTGAATTTGAATAGATATAAGTGAATAGTGAGCAGGACGTAAGTGTACAATTATAGTTCTGTCGCATTAAAGTACTAAATAAACTATTTTGAAGCAGAAAAGCTTTAAATTTTACGTGCCATTACACAAAGAAATTATGCATTTACATGACAGTAGAATAGTTCTGAGACTGTACGTTTCAAAAATATATGCATGTAGTAACAATGTCAATAAGTATATTTAAATATTCTTAAGTATACAGAAAGCACTATATTAAATAATTTTATTGATATGTTTGTAGTTTATGGAAGGCATAGAACAGAATGGAACACCGCTGGGCCTCTGTCCTTGCTCTAGCGTTAATCCTATGAGGATACGGTTACTAACTTGGCGGATGTAATCTATATCTTCTATTGTTGGCAGAGCGTGAGCATTAGAAGTGGTGACGGTATACACACCCACACCCACACGCACACACATATACATATATGTGCATATGAAATTTTTTTGTACATAATGAAATTTGTTGACTAACACAATTAAAGTATATAAAATAAACTTTAACTTTCGCTTTCTAAATTTTAACAAAATATACATAAAAATAAGATCGCAAAGGAAAAAAATTCAATTTTATATTTATTTTCTCTCTAAAATCTAGAGTTTGTTACCTATAAAACATTTTTGTTGGTTAGACAATATAATATTGACAGCTAAATATTAAATTTTCAAGCAGACATTTATTTAAATTAATTTTAACGTTTAAATTACTTAATTACTTACTTACTTTATAATTAATCTGCTTAAAAAAAACACACTTCGAAAACATTCTATAAGATTTCAGAGAAAATTTTCTAAATGGGACAAAACTTGTTAAAAATTTTCGATACACCGGCTAATTTTGCTCGAGCATGTTTCTTGCATTTTAGAACTCCCACTTCAGTAATGTCTGAAACACACAATGTTCATTCTCCTGTAATTTGGTGTTGTTTCCATTGAGTAGCAAACCTCTGGAAAAAATTTCATTTTTGGCAGGCCCATTTCGAATTTCCAGACATATGTTTTTGTTTAAAACAATAAGTATGTTCTTTATAAGTTATTCATCGCTTATGTCTTGCAGTTTCCAAAAAATCATTTGCGTAAAAAATCTGTTTCAGTGACAGATGCAATTTGGGTTGGTTTGGTTTATTGAATTGGCAAAGCAGTCGAAGGCTATCTGCATAAGGGGAGGATGCCTTCGTGGAGGACTTTCTAAGGGCAACTGGCTCGTTACACACAGGGAAATCCACGAAAACGCCCTTGCAACCAACCCGTTCTCCGGGACTCGAACTCCGGACAAAACTACCCAGTGTTCAGTGACTTTACTACTCTATGCCACTGGTGAGCTAACAGATGCAATTGCATCTGAACACAAGTCCAAAACGAAATGGTAACAAGTGCTTCATATAGTCCGCTCTGTTTTTTGAACATCTGCTATTCCGTTTTCAAAGTCTTCCTACCAACTCTAACGAAAAATTAAAAACAGAAAGGCTGAAATTTTATGATTTTTGGTATCTCATCCCAACATCTGTATAATAGGGAAAGGAGCCTAAAATGCGCGATTTTTGATTTCACCTCTAGAAAGCATAAATTGGGAATGATTGAAATGGGACATCACGGTTTTGGTGGCACGTTGTTTGTGCAGATATTTCTCATTAGCTGATTATAATTACCTCGCTAAGGCTATGAAGGATTGTAAATAAATTGATCGACATAAGTAAAATTTCAGAAGGTGCGTTTAAATTGTACGGAATACATTTCTATTTAAAGTTAGATTTAGTATGAGTGCTGAAGCTAAGTAAAAACAGATTCGCTTAACTGTGTTAAGTTCAAGGTTTCTATTAGATTGTATTCAATCCACTTTAAACGTATTGATAGCATTTCGCTGTTTATCGAAAAATAGAAAAAAAAAAAAAAAAAAATCTTAATCTCAACTAAAATATGGTTAAAAATTAGTGTAGTTATTTGACTAAGTTTTTGTTTTTCAGTATCTGGATAGATGTTTTGGAACTGTTAGTCGGGAATAGGCGAATCTGTCGGTCCTTTAGGTCACCATTGAGCATGTTCCTCGAGTGCATCATGGGAGTAGATATTGTATTAGATAAGAAGGCAGAAAAGACACACACACAAATATCTAGTCTTACACGGTATTCGAACCAGCACTTTGATGTTCGGAATAGCAACCTGTTTCCGCCTGGTAGTATACCGTCCTCGGTGACATTGATTTTTTTATTATTATTATGATGATGATTATTTCACTTTGGTCTTTTGGTAACTTGCTGAAAATTAAGGAGGTTTATGAGATTGATAAGTGGTATTTTGAAGCATGCAATTGTTTAAAACTAAAGTAAGTGTGCAAGGTATTTCCCCCTCCTTACCACGTGCCTTCGTGGTTTTATTGGAAGCACGTTCGACTAGCAATGGGAAGGTTCGGTATTTGAATTCCGATGAGAGCAGTGCGGATTTCTCCTTTCCTGACTTCGAAAAACCGTATGAGTCTGCAAGTATAGCTTTGTAAGTTTAGTTTACGTTTATTTAGAATCAGATAAGAAAAATAATAGATAATCAAAGGTACAATTTACCCAGAATGACTCTTAATTTCATTTTGTCATTTTGCGTCGTACACTATTAAACGGCGTTTCACTAATTAATTGTTAAAATTGTTACTACTGTTAATTAATTGTTTAAATTGTTACTACCAAATATTAGAGTCCTGCCTTATATTTAAAGAATTTAAACAATGAAGAATCTGCATGAATGCGTGTGCGGTACCGAGAGACATCCAATTTTGAATAACGTATTCCTCCACTTGAGTATGGGCATCTGGAAGCCCAAATTTGGAATTTGTTTTATTATTTTTCATATTTGTAAAACTTTAAAGAATTTTTGATTAAGAAACTCAACTATTTCAAAGCGAGCAATGGCAACACTGTACGTAAAAAAAAAAAAAAAAAAAAAATCTTCAGCGCGCGAGACTGTGTATCGGAAATTCTAAAGAGATGTTCTTTTGAATATTTTGTGATATTGCTGTTGAATTTTATGTTTTAAGTGCGAAGAACATGATATTTAATAAATAAAGCTTAACACACAAAATGTTAAAAAAACGGCACCTTAAGCGTAATATATAAAATCTGAAAGACTTTCCCATTTTTAACTTTTTTTTTTTCGATATTCTTTTCAATTTTATGGACAGTTAGTTGTTTAAGTGCTTAATAAACATTTTAATATTTCCCGGTGTCGTCTGGAGATAAATGTGTAGATTAAATTTAAATTTTCTGAATCAGATTTGAGCCATTGTGTAATCCGTGTTTTATTTATTGGAACTAGAAACTTTTTTAATTTCCCACTATTATCTGGTATGAGAACTGATATTTTAAACTATTGCTCTCGTCAAAAATACTATCTTGAATGCAAATGTTTCAGAAATAAATTAAAAATGTAATTTTATTCCGAAGTTAATGAAATAAGAGTGTCGGATCATTTTAAGTACTGAATCAAAATTTCGGATATCATAAACTACTAGTGAAATAAATTGTCACCTGCGAATATATTTTGGCAAGAATTTTCTTTTTTCAAAGAGCATATTTTCAAGAAGAAGCTGATATATGTCTTTCTAAAACATATATGAATATGCGAGTTCGTAGTAATAATATTGCAGCTGAATAAATATTAGGTCATTAACTATCCACAAAATTCCAGTTTTCGTTCAGGATATGAAGAGATTGCGAAATATTGCGAATAAATATGCTTTTTAATAATGAGACATTACTTTTTGCGTTAGATAATATCCGTATTTAAATGTGCTCAAAGGTTGCATTGCATAATAGGAGAGCTTCTTATTAGATTTAGGAGAATTTCCATTATCCGCTTTTTTTTTTTTTTTTTTTTTTTTTTTTTTGTATGTGTGTCATTGAAAGCATAATAGTATGTTAATCCAAGACCAATAATGCAGGTGCAATGATATGTTTTTGGCGACGTAGACGATTTTCATTTTGATATTATAACTTCAATAGCAGTATGTAATATAATTTTAAATGTATGGAACGTTTTAAGTTAGGATCGATAGGATTTCTTGAATATCGGAAGTATTACGGCTATCACTCTTAATGTCTATAATAGTTTTTGGAGCATGAGGGCTCTTTAAAGTTATCGAGCTGAAAATCCTTTCGAGAACTTAAAATTAAGGAAAAAGGTGTACAGAATCCTCAGATTTGATCCCTTGGGATCCCTCGGTCGAAAATTGGGGGGAAATTTGTACAGATAGCCGTCATGGGCTTAGCCTAAAGTAAATAACCCATTCCATCTGTGTAACATTTTAGAGACATTAGGTTATTTTTTGGAAGTGGAAAATGTGAAAAAATGAACAATGCCCTCGCCGGGACTCGAACCTCTCGAATACGCGCTGAGTGTGCTACCGTTACTCCACGAAGACATGCTAAGAAGGAGGGAGAAATACCTTATAACATGAAGATTAACGCTGAAGATTGTTCTTTCTTCATCTTTTTTAAGGACAGGCTATATTTAAGAGCAATATTGAAATGAATGGGAACTTTGGTCTCACAGTCAGTACCTTTGTTGTAATACCTCCCTATGTAAAAGTTATTCTAGACAAGAGTTTAACGTTCAACAAGTATGTTATGTTAAGCATGAAGCCGACGAAGCTTTTGAGCATTCATGCTTTTGTTGGGTGAAGATTCAAACAGAAAGCAGAGACCTGGAAATTAGTTTATCTTAGGTCTTTCATATTGTTCACAGCTTCTATTGGGGTAGATGTAGCCTTTTAAAACCAGAACAGATTGAAGTACTGATAAATAAGCGTACGATCATACCTCATCTAAACGTGTGTTCGGTATTACAGTGCAGATTGACTTGAAGCTTTATTGTAATTATAATGACGCACTGACTCAAGTCAACAAATTTTATTAGGGCACAGAGAGTCATTGAACTCTACAAGCACCAATGACCATCTGTCATGATAAAAAGTAAGTGATTTCTTGCTATTATGACAATGAATTACATTTACTTTATTACATCCGAATCTTTATGGGATTGGGTAATTGCTTCCAAGAAAAGACTAAGGCTGTCACTTTGCACTCTGTCTGTGTAAGTGATAATGAGTATAAGTGATAATCCGCGACCTTTTGAATTTACGTAAAATTCCTCTTTACAATGCGTTGTAAATTTTTCTCTTTGGAATACAGAATTAATGGAAAATAAACGTTCGTACTTTAAAAATGAAAAAAATGTGATGGAGAGTGTGTGTTATTAAGAGCGAAAAAGAAAACTTTTTATAGTAAATATTATCTACTAAAGAAAGAAAAATATATCGTTCGAAAGCATGCTTGACCTTCTGAAGTTAGTTGTCAAGAATTAATAGCTGATGCAATATATATTCTTTATAAATGCAGGTGGAATATTGTGTACATTTTCTATGACACGTGAAGAAAATTGAAAATACTCGTATTGCTAATTTTTTCTGCTAACTCTTGTTTCTGAAGTATCCATAAACGTAAATATTCAGAAAAATCTGATCATTTTCTAATAATAGTAAGGCTCAAAATAATTAATAAAAGTATCATAGAAAGATGAGTAAGTACATGTTCTTACCTTCGTATTTCTCTCCAGTTTCAGATGCTTTTAAAGGTTGATGAATTATTAATATTCTAAATAGAAATATAAAAGTGAACGTGATGTTATGGAACTGACGTGGGATGCATAAATAAGAAGCTAGCTACGCATAAAAGTTTATTCCCTTTAAAATATACTAGTAAATTATAACATTATAGTTACTTTTTTTTTTAATTTTGCGTTACTCTATAATTCCGAACATTTGAAACGTAATTCCTTTTTTATTATTTTTAAATTTTAATTATGAAGGAATGTAACAGTCGAATTTTACATTTTTCATAATAATAAAATTTTGATAATTTCATGTATGTTTGGATTTGTTTTGATATATTGTTTTTTTTCCCTTGATAAACCCCTAAAATAAAATTATAAGTTGTAAGATAAATATGAATATATATAGTATTAAAAGTTGTAAGATAAATATGTAGTATTATAAGTTGAAAGATAAAATTATAACTTTAATTTTTAACTGCCACTAAATCTTTTTTCTTATCCTAAAAATATTACATGCTTCTGATAAATCTTTGAGCTGCGTCATATTAAAATTAAATCCCTGTTAGACCCTTTCTTATTAATTGCTAACTGTGCATTCACTTACGTAATGGCTAAATCGAAATTAAATTTTTTATCCAATCATAATTAAATAAAAATTTTGGTTACCGATTGTAATAAGCCATACTATGTCCTTTTGGAAGAGAAAAAATGAAGTAATTTTATCTTTGTTAATCGTCTCTCATATCACACTTTCCACTTTATTACATATACATCATCCACCACCCTGTTTTGTCAATTGCGATGCTATCAGTATGTGAAACTTGTGAAATTTTTGAAAACACGCTTTTGTGCTTATATTGCTCAGTATTCAAGAAGTAATATATAATTAAAGATTAACATAAAAGGTCCAGCATCGTCATCTGAATTTCATTATAAAAAAATAGTAAATATTTGAACTTATTTCGTTTTAAGTTTGAATTCATTTTAATAATCATGTTGAAACGAAAAATTTTTAATATAAATTTTAAACAAATGAGGGAAAAAAACTTATACGATTATAGTAATATTTGAAAAAAATATTTCATAGAAAATTTTTTATCGATGTTTAAATGCGAAAGAAATAGGGTTCTCAAAAATATTGCCTGAAGATTGCAAATTGAGCATATGGCAGGATCATATTTTGTCCAGGTACATGTTTTATCATGTGTCGGAGATAAATAACAGAAATTTGTTTCCAGAGATGATAACATCAGCTGATGTTGATATTCAGAATAAGTCATTATCATTAAACAGCATGACAATGAACAAAAAAAGATGGCTGTATTATCTATTCTAATCACATCACATGATAGTTGTCATTTTTAACTTTTAGATCTGGAAGTAACTGTAATCCAGCACTGGCAAATTAGCTCTTTGTGGCAGTATTATTTTTCTACGTAGATATAAACGTAGTTTTTTTTTGTGACAGAATACCATAAAGTGGCGCATCTTAAGTTACTTTCAGTCATAACATTTGAAGAATATTCGAATATTCGAAGAATTTCGCTTTTGCGTATTTAATCGATAAATTGATACTTATTGAGGCACTTTAAACTTATATTCGTTGACAGCAGTTCCTAGTGATGTACGAATGCGATTCATAAAATAGTTCATATCTGTTTATAATTCATAAAATAATTTCATGTTCCATATACTAGTACAGCAGCAATAAAAATTAAGTACATTATTAGGAAACCGCGAGGAACCTCCTTTAAGCCTCAGCTTCTTGTCTTGGGAGTAGACCAGTTCCGCTTATTAACCGGCCCCATTTTAGGAACTCTGAAAACTGAACCGCAGCTTTGCCAGCCGTCATTTTTTCTCGGGAAGGTGGGCCTTTATTGAGGATAGGAAGCAGGTAGAAAATAAGTCGGATCGCAATCCCGTCTTACTTGCGTGGAAGATTATTAATTAGGAATGAAATTCGTACTTTCTTTTACTTCACCAAATTCGTACAGATCTCAAGTGGCACAATAAATGATTCATAGATAACGGTTGGGATGTACACTATCTTTATACTTCCTTAGATCATCCATTGCATTTCTGCTTTTTTTAGTCCAAAGGGGCTTTGTCCATGAAGGACTATTGTTTTCGTTTTACGACTTTGCGTTGAATCACTATAAACGGCGAATGATTTTTTAAACTGTTGCCACCAAATGTTAGAGTCCTGCATTATATTTGAAGAAATTAAGTAATGAAAAATCTACATAAATATATGTATATTTCTCACATTGTGATAAAACAGCGGTACATAGAGCCATCGAATTTTGAGTGACGTAATTCTCCTACAAATATGGGCATGTGGAAGACCAAATTTGAAATTTGGAATTTGTTTTATGATCAATTTCATATTTTGTAAAACTTTAACGATTTTTTAATTAACAAACTCAAGGATTTCAAAGCGAACAATGGCAACACTCTACAGGGAGAAAAAAAAAAAAAAAACCTTTTATCTGCAATGCTTGGAACTATCTATCGGAAATTCTAAAGATATGCTTATTTTAAAATTATTTTGCGACGTTGCTATTGAACTGAATTATATGGTTTAAGTGCAAAGAACATGATATTTAATAAATGAAGGTAACACACAAAACGTTAAAAAAACACCCCTTCTGGACGTAATATAAATCTGAATCTTTCGGGTTTTTTTTATTTTTATTTTTATTATTTTTTTAATTTTTATTTTTACTTAGCTCAAAGGGACAGCCCATAAGAACTATTACTCTCGAAACGGCATTTTTGGTTCACTGAAAATGACTGTTTCACTTTTCAAATTGTTGCTACCAAATATTATCGTTCTATAAATGTTTTATTATTATCGTTTATAAATGTTTAAAGAAATTAAATAATGAGGAATCTACATGAATTTATGTGTGTTTCTCGCACTGTGAAAAAACAACGGTACCTACAGCCGTCGAATTTTAAGTAACGTAGTCCTCCACGCGAAAATGGACACCTGGAAGCCCGAATGTGGATTTCTTTTATTATCTATTTCACATTTTGTAAAATTTTAACGAATTTTTGATTAACAAACTCAATTATTTCAAAGAGAGCAATGGCTACACTGTCGGGAAAAGAAGAAAAAAAAAAAAAAAAAAATTACCTCTAGCGCGCGATACTGTTTCTCGTAAATTCTAAAGATATGTTGTTTTTAAATATTTTGAGCGCAAAGTAGACAAAATGCTCTCGAAACGTGTATGTGCGTGTAAATGAGGGAAAAAAAGCAACAAAACCACCAGCACTTTGGGCGTAATATACAATAAAATGTGAAAGCTTCCATTTTATATAGTTTTTTGGTATATCGTATTGTTAAAGTCTTTAAAATTTGTTATTTTATCGTGTAAAAAAAAGCTAATAATAACGTTATGTTGTTCATACTCATAGTTATACTTTGCAACTTTAATAAGTTTAAAATAAAAAAGGTGTACTTTGTTACCGAACGTAATTGAGGCATACATAATAAAATATTACAAATGAATATGTTCAGGTTTTTTTTTATTATTGCGTAGCTTTTTGCCTCATTTATGCTTGTAAAATTTTTGTTTTTTTTTATTTTTTCAATGTTAATTCCCGTTATCTGAATTTTTATATGATGACTGCATTTTCGAATCTGGTTTAAGTTTCTTCGTTTCATAATCATTTTCTGATTTTAGCGCTGGCATCGTATTGCTTTGCAGCGTGTTTATTCCATTTATATGAATTTGATCTAGTTTGATTTTATGAATTTTTAAGATTACAGATCTGGTTATCAACATCAGTATTCCTCAATCCATATTATAACTGGGGTATTGTCCCAGTCAGATTAATGTTATAGTTAACCTCATTCATTATCGAGGAGTTAAGTTCATGCAACCTTCTCTTATATTTTTCATATTATAAGTTCATGTAAAGTTTATACAACTTTCTCTTATATTTTTCATATTAGCTGCTCCAAAATGTTCTAAATTGAAGATATTACTTCGGTAACACATAGCATAGTAACTTGTAACATAAAATCTGTATCATTACTTCAGTAATTTACAATAACATCTGTATCTTTCATAATTAATACAGTTTCTTATCTTCGTTGCAGAGAGTCTTTATCCTTCCTTACTAGAAGTCAGTATCAGTAATTTCAGACAGAAATACCATAAGGCGAAAATTGATGAAATTTTGGTGACTTTTCTGTTATCGGGACCAGATTCAGAAATGTATGTATGTATGCATGTGTGTATGGAGGTATGTGTTCATATATGCATATATGTAAGTACGTACGTGCGTATGTATGTGTATTTATATGTGTGCGTGTATTATGCGTGTACAAACGTATATACGCACATGCATACATACACACGTGCATACATACATACATTTCTGAATCCGATCCTGATAACAGAAGAGTACCAAATTTTGTTATATTTCATTACAAAATATGATTTTTTTACATACCAACTCTTATAAAATTAGATAAAAAAGCAGCTTTTGATCGACGAAAAAGAACTTAAGATCCGTCACCTTCATAATCGCTCCCGTCACCTTCGTTTTACGTAAAAACTGTGCCAATCTTAAGTTGTTGCTATGCTTAATTTTGTATTCTATATTGGCTTTTGACTTTTTCACATACCAATGTGATAAATACGACGAAAATTATGCCTAATAAGCAATGCTCATGATAAAAATAATTTTGTTTTTACTGTAACCGTTTATTTCTTCCAAGAATACATTTCTAGCTGTTATGTGATTAACTCCAGCTTCTGTTTAGTATTGACTGTAAGTCTGAGATTGCTTCGTTGTTTTTATTGCTTGCCGTACCAGATATTACATTTAACTCCATGCCAGATTTTCTGCGTACTTCTTTGTTTCCGTATCCCATGAAAAGAATCCATTAAGTGTTTCCCGTTGTTCCTTACCGTTTCGAGGTATCTCTCTTGCTTTATGAGATTTCGTCGAGATCGATTGTTTTAGGTTCTGGAAAAACTTACTACTTCTGGCATTCCAAAAAGGATTCTCTGTTAGTCCTTTATTGGTTCGTAAAATGTTACGATTCAGGTGGAATCTTGTGCTTCGTAATTGAATTAAATGAAAAGAAATGAACAGATTTGAGAGGAGACGAAGCTTTTGAAAAGCGTTGTTAGAATTTAACTTGTCGCAAGTATCGGTTGAATGAAAAGAAAGTAGTAAAGTACTGTAAGTTTAATTCTTAACATCTTAATTCTGGAATATAACATCTTAATTCTTAAATCTGGAAATTTTTACGACAAATAAGAGAATTAGGGATAAAAACGACTGTAAATCGGCACAGTTTTGGGATAATAAATTAGTTAATTGTTATGACTATACCAAAAATTGTTCATTTGCTACTTTCTGAAAAGAGAACTTGTTTGCTGCCTGAAGGGGGTGTTGGAGCGGGACATTAATAAAACTGTTGGTTCTTTATACGTGCAGATCGCATAAAATAATCATCAAACTTAATATATTCTTATTTAATCATTTCAATTTTCTTTTTAATTGAATTGTTTATTTTCAAACACTGCCAAGTCAAATTTTGCACCACTTATAAAAAAAAAAAAAAAAAAAAAAAAAAAAAAAAAAAACCACCGTTTACCATGCACGAGTATAATGCAAAGCGTAATGATAGAGTAATTTTGTCGGTTTTTTTTTTTTCCCTTTCCTTTTTCCTGTTTCCCCGCGTTGCATTTTCAACAAGCTTTATG
Source organism: Stegodyphus dumicola (assembly GCF_044657685.1). Classification (NCBI taxonomy): domain Eukaryota; kingdom Metazoa; phylum Arthropoda; class Arachnida; order Araneae; family Eresidae; genus Stegodyphus; species Stegodyphus dumicola. Next base: position 48,967,995 of record NC_140776.1, read on the forward strand.
AAATATAGAATAAGTGCAGTTAGCGTAGCTAAAGCTGATAAACAATTCAGAAGCAGGGGTATGTAACAAAGTAATCGGTAAATTGTTTTCTCCCAAACTCACGAATTCTGCGTTTATTTACATTAACTAATTTGCATCTTGGTAGGAGTGACTGAAAGTAAAAATGTTAATATAAGCAAAATAATAAGATAATTGGAATCATTAACATAAAATCCTACCTATTTACTAATTAAAAACAATAAGAATAAAATGAGAAAAAGTTCAATTCATAGAATCATATTATTTGGTTCCTAATAACTTAACATATCGTGAGAAATTAATCATACAAGTTTGCACCATAGTAAGTTGATTCATTCGGATAAGAATTGGTTGTGGTTATTGTAGTTACATGAGAATTCGTTGTAATTGTACTACATAAGCTGCAGCATAGAAATGGGTATCATTTTTGATTAGTGAAGATATGTTGAAATATTCATATTCAATAAGCGAAGTTTTAGGCAGCATTTATTTCGTTAATATTCTCTTTTCAAAGTTATTTGACAACTTTAAAATCTAAAATATTTCTTTAAATGCTTTTAATAAGACGCAACGAATAATTGTATGGCAAGAAATGTACTTAATATGTACATAGTGGCATTTGCTGTACTAAAAATATAGTTCTTTAAGAAACCATATTCTGTGTTTAACAGCTGCTAATGTTCTGACACATTATTATTTACAATTAAATTGTCAGTGAATGTCTAGTACAGTTATTCATGTTTATTCTATAATAAATTTAAATAATATAAGGTTTAGAATGTATGAAGTTTCGAATCGATTCCGCTTGAGAGAAAGATTTAGAAACTGTTTAGGAAGGATTCAGAAAATTATTCCAATAATAAAAAATAAAAATATCAGTATTTCGGGGAAGAAAGAGATGACAAACTAGATTATCCATAATTGTGTAATCTGTGCTTGGAAATTCAGCGAAATTACCGAATTTCAACGAAAGGGGGAATGTTCTTAAATGATAGACCTGAAGATAAGGTAAGAGTTACAATATGTAATAAATAGCGCGATAATCGTACTAATATGCTGCGTTGAATGCATTTACCACACACTTTTACTAGAATTTGAAAACTCCTGTTGATTTTGTAGCACGAACACATTTTGCAATTCAGTTTGATAAAGTAATGAATTAAAAAGTGTTTTAATTAGTTCCCGCTCGGAATAATAGTAACCGTTTCTTATAGAATTCGAGTGGGATAGCATAAAGATCTGCTTCAAAAAGTCTGAACCGTCTGGGACATTCGAGATTACTTCTCTTCAGATAGTGCGTCTGCACCAAAAGAAAAAACAGTTCTTTACAATTCGGCACAGTTCAGCGGGAAATGCATATAAATGCAGCATTTGAGACACAATGGTATCTGCTCGATTAGTTCCGCTAGGTCCAAGCGAGGGTAAAATACCCTCATTTTGTATGCAAATGGTTTAGTTTTTGCCATCCATACGTAAAAATACTGTGCTGTTTCTGTCTACGCTGCCTATCGGAGGGATGACATGGCTTTTCATCTTTCGTAGAAAACATCTTCCTAGTCAAATAATCTTGATGAGAAGACGTTTTAAGAGAGATGCATTCAAGAGTATTTGTTTTCTGCTGGATCGACATGGCGGAACTGAACGTCGCTTTGAACTCGATGTTTTTTCTTTGATTTCTCCGAGTAATCTAATGTGAGTGGGAGAAAATATTCTGGTTATTTGCTTTTTTAATCTAATACTTGTATTTCTAAGTTGCAACTTTTGTTTTGCTTCCACTCAATCAGAATAATATGTCGATGATCGATATTTGACTTCTAGAATAACATACCTGAAGTAATACGGTACAGTTGTTTCGTTTACTTTATGTATGAAAACAATATATAATTTATTGCATTTAATTACCTTCTTTCTTAACTATAAAAATTCAAAATTTGGTGCATATCTAAATGTCTTATATAAACATTACCAAACAACCCATTCCCTTCAGAAGAGAGTTTTCTAGGAAACTTGGATGTTTTCAGAGCCTCCATCTAAAATACGACGAGGCTGTTTACGTCAGTCATTAACACGATCTTTGCAAAACCTCTTTTGAGTTACAGAAACTGAGACACTTAAGTTGTGAAACATTTTATAACTTACAAAAGCGACTATAGACTGTTTACGTAAAGGACAAATATTCTAAAACACTTAACTTTATTATAACAACTAGAAGATAAACTTAAATGCGTGGACTTCCAAAAATATGTTAACAAAGTTCATTCCTTCCCCTCTCACTTCTGCCTAAAATTTAGTTTGGATCAATCGAAAAACATACTAGTACTGCGAATTTTACGTTGCTTTATTATTTTACAATTTAATTGCCTTTTTATTTGAGATAAAAATTAATGAGTTTGAAAGATGCATAAATGTTAACTTTTATTGTCCAGTGTTTGACATGTTACTTATCATCAGTCAAGTGTTGGAGTATCTAAATCTTAAACCTGGAAAAAAATAACACGTATAGTATGGTTAAAACCTATTTCTGACATCATTTCTGTTCAAGATGACAGCAAAATTATGATATCCTCTATCTTTCTCTTCTTTCATATTTTCGTTCTTATTGCTACGAGGTTCTGTGTTAGTTCTTTGCAATCTTTCGATAACAGGGATCTTGCTTAAATAGCGGTTGCAATTTATTGATCCTGTGTGGATCATGCGCCAAGAAATTCTTTGGAAATAAATTTATAATTCCTATTTGATTAATGAGCAATTGCTTCTCTTTTAATTGTAATCGTAATTTCTGTTAAGTTTTACAAACGTTCCCTTTGAAACATTCAGCTTTTGAACAACTGTCATTTGTTGCCTAACATTAACAAATGATTTCATAACTTAATGTGTAGAGCAGTAATTTTATCGCGCAAAAGATAAGGCAAAGTTTGTGAAATCGCTGCAGGTAGATCGGAATTGGCCATTTTCCGTAATTCTTGTGATAATTGCTAGAAATAATTCATTTCTGCATTTAAATTTTTTTTAGGGAGGATCAGTTTTTACTGAAATTAGTTTTATTGTAAGATTTAAGAATAGTTGTTACTTTTAATGCGAATATTCTGTTTGAAAGATAATTTAATAATCTAAATTTATATATATATGTAATAATTCTGTAGATGACTTGAGGATTTGAAAATTGCTGCATAGACGTATAAGAGGATATAACGGAGAAGAAATGCTTTCAAATTGTGGCCGTCGATTCTTTATAGTTTTATTTCGAGAAGCATAGTATAAAGCAAGCCTTGATAAGCATAAGCAGGTTCACATATCATCATTGTGGGTGCACTATAATTTTATATACCTATTTAGACTTTTAGACGATGTTCATGGAACGTTCAATGGAAGTTCAATGAAAAGAAAGAGAAACCGCTATTATGGCTAGTAATCTGGTATGTGGTATTAGAAGATCCGAATCTATTGTAGACATGTTCTGGTCAGGGCATTTTCAATCAATCTCCCTTTAAGTAATTTTTTACGGAAAAGAGATACAGATATAGTCTCAACAGTGCAATTTACTGAATAATTTGTGGCTCTTATGAGTAGGATGAGAAGTGGAGACATTCAGACATGCATTTATACAGCGCAAAAGCTTTGTGGTGATCTGGATGTTGAAATCACCATACCTATCAAGAGACAGAATTAGCAGTGCAACGTAAAGCCCACAAATACAAGAAAAGTACTTTCGAATTGCTGTATTTTTGCCAGTCCTTGACTATTTTGTGAATGAAATTAATGAAAGGCTGCTGAACTGCTAAACGCTTCTAAAAAGTTTAATGCGCCTTTTCCCAGATGGTACCAACTCTCAAATGAGCACCAGGAACAGATGCAACTTTTAGTCCGAAAATACCAGGAAGATATCCGCTGCAATGAACTTGTAGTATTGTGGCAGTTTGAACTGTGGCACAGACGAGTAGCCAGTTTGAGGAAGCTCTGGATGCGTGTAATGCTGAATAATTTCCAACAGTAAGAAAAACCTCTAAAAATCTTAGTAACCCTCCCTAAAATCTACTACTTCGAATGAAAAATCTTTTTCTTCTCTTCGAATACTGAAGTCTTAATTGAAAAACAGAATGAGCCAGTATCGAGTACGTTTACTTGCTATGTTATATATACATCGTAATATTTGTGTGGATAATGAAGATATTTTGACTCTTCTTAGCAAGAAGAAAGGACGCTTGGCATTTAGTTTGTAGGCGTACTAAAATGTGAATTTTTTTACATTTATTTCTGTAAAAGTACTTTTAACTTTTATACTTCTTTTCAGAAAAAATTAATATTCGAAATCCCGTACTCAACATAAACATTCTTTTCACATTGAAAATAATGAAATTTGAAATAAATTTTGAAATATGAGTTGAAGTGGGGAAACACTCCTTCCCAGGAGTCCGTGAATAATCTAAGTATCTTTATCTTAAGGCAAACTGATTTTTCTTAACGTAAAAGTTCATGGGTTACGGATAAGGATTTAATATTTTTAAAGACCATGTGTCATGTTCATGAATGATAGATGCACTAGTTTTCAAGGAGGACTTTAGAGGAAAAGTGCATTGATTTGTATTTGATAATACCGTAATTTGTGGTGGCACGGCAAAAAGTTATATCTTCCGTAGAATAAAATACCTTCATAGAAGACTTTCTAAGATAGTTTTGACTTTTATTTGCATTACTTATTCCGAACGGCATTAATTAAGAACAATCTTCAAAGTTATCTAACATATAATTTGCAAAGAAAAGTTATGATGTCCTTGGTGCAAAAATCTTGATTTAACATAAGCGCTGTTTGTAAAAGTTCCCTCACCAGGGGTTGATGCTGACGAAGGTTGGGGAGGAGTTGGCCAAAGGTAAGGAAAAAAAATTCTCGTGTATCATTCATCATTTTCATCCCTCTATAACAGGGAGGGGTGCGTGTGTATTTTCTCTGGACGGGGAATGAAAAGATTGAATGGATTTGGCTGGTGTATTAGTTTTTCGAAATTGGGTGAAGTCTTTCTTTCTCCGAAGATGCACTCTCTCTCTCATTCAGCATGGGCTATTTTTGTAGAAATTCTAATATATTAGCCACAGCTGCGAGGAGGAATTTTTCTATTAAACAAGTTTACGGAACGATCCTCTGAGCTTTGATTCATTCACAAAAGTCCGAATTGGAAAGGAAGAAATTTACTGTGAGTGTTTTGGTAATATATACTAAAGCTATAAAAAACGATTTATCATTGGATAACTCGGATTATTTTAGTTCGTGCAAATCCATTTTAGGGTGGTTTTTAAAGTGAATAATTTTGTTACCAGTATTTTACATTTAAAGTGCTTCGTGAATAAAATGAAAAATAAGATTCTGCATCTTTTCCTTTGGATGCTGCACAGCAGTTTCTCTGGGAATATATAATACCAAAGTCATTAAATTCAAAGAAGATAACTGAGTAGACAAGATACGCAAATGCTATGTGTCATGATTGTTTCGCCACATTATTCATCCTTTTAGTTTTGCTAGCATTTCTAATTCTCCTTTATATTTCCTCGAACTTTCCAGAATTATATAAATCAGTAACTAAAGAAGGTTATGAAGAGAAAATGTCCCTCAGGAATGTGTCCTGAATGACTGATGTCTCTTACACGAGAATTTGGTTAGGGTAAACATAATTAGATTCTCATTATGGTCGTAGCTGATTTACCAAAAGTAGGATTGATTTGCTTTATCTACTATTTATAAGTGAAAATCGTAAAATTAGAAGTTTCTTCCCTTAGTTAACTTTTGAGATTTTATGTATTGCTATAGCAACAAACTGTATGTGATTACCAGTCCAACGGTAGCAATTGTGAGTTTATAAAACGCATATTCAGATTAACAGATTTTAATTATTAATTTTACTTCTGCGTATTTCAAGAAGTTCGATTTTAGTAATTCGAAAGAAACATAGAGGCCAAAATTTAATATTTATTAAAGGAGACTTGTTGTCAAGAAAGAAAGAACTTGGCTATTAAATAATTGGTCATGGTTAAAGTGTATGGCAGGTTATAGGTTAAAAGTAAGCATCGTTATTTGAAGTATTAAAAATATTATTTAATAGAAAGAGGAAAATTTTGCTTGCTGCAGCATTGCTAGTCGACACTGACTATATAAATTCAGACTGAGTAGGGAAAAGCAGTAATGTTTTTTTTGCACAAACGCAGGAGCTGACAAGCATTTTATTGCAGAGAACGGTATAATGCTTCTTTGACTCCATCTTTATTCATCCAATTTTGCACTTACAGATTAACTTCTACTTCCGGAAAGTGAAGTCATACAGACATTTTGATATTTCGCATTTTGAGAGCATTTTAAAATTTAGGAAAATATCCGAAAGAAACGAAGTGGTATTTGAGCAGTTGACTTCTATGAATCTTAAAGTATCTAAAGTTAAAATTAAATTGGAATCAAAGCAAGGCAATTCCTCAACAATATTAATAACTGCAACCTTGTATAAGAGGTTTAACACAATATATAAACATATCAAAATTAGAGTAAGAATTCATGAGTAGAACCAACTCGAAAAATGAAAATGCGAAAAGGGAAAGTATACAGAATAATAAAAATCTAAAAATTAATTTCCTTTTACTGAAACTCCAATTCAGAATACATCAGGAGAAAATGAATTAAAAGTTTCATAAAAGTCGATTAATATGTTTCGAAAACATGTGTAGTTCTCCTGGTTAGTTTGAGATCAAAAGCCGAAAAAAGATTCAGTTAAATTTAAAGCATTAAAATTCATATAAAACCTAAAAATCGAATCTCAAATGTGATATTTAGCGTATTATTATATTTCTTTATGTATATAATGTTTTCTGTAATTTGTTTTAAAGGAATTCAGTTCTGTAATTTCACATTAACTGTGTATTTCGTTCTACGAAAATGAAGTAACTAATCAAGTAATCATAACATAAATATTATAATAATTACAAATGAGGCAATATATGTTATTTGCTATGTCAGGATTTTTATTAATGAAATTTAAGGAAGTAGAAATAAAGTCAGGGAAAGAATAAAAGTGTTAATATGCCTGAAATGTTAAATCCAGTTTAATGTTCTTTTTCAATACGATTAATACATAGGTTGCATTTTATTTTTAGCACTTTAGCATGGTGTAGAAAGAAATCACTTTTGTCTTTCATATTGTAAGATTTCAAACTTTGAATGTACTGCAATGTATCTGGAACGTTGAGAACTGAGAAGCGAATAATCGCTTAGTTCAGAGCGATAGAAACGTAAACGTACGAAGGGTTAATTACCCTTTATTATTTAAAATAAATTTAACAGACGACTCCTTCTTGGAGTTACAATGAAGCCTCCACTTGGGCTTGAACTCAGGAATAATAATCAATAAAACTTAACTAAAAAGATATAGAAGCTATCAAGATTCTAACCAAGTCGGCCCCTTAACGCTAACTACCGGCGAAGCTATCAAGGGCCGTACGGCCGAGCGTAATAATGGCTTGCCGAAAGAGTATTACCAAAAGGCTAACGCGCGCTGAACAAAATCTATGGCTGTCTAACAAAGTCAGTAGAATTTCTCAATTAAATACTTCTCCTCATTTGCATTCAACTGCGATTCTAAAAATACGTTTTGGCCGGAAGCTGAAATTAAGGAAAGACAGGAAAGTAACTTTAACTTAAAATTAACTGTTAAATAAATTAAGATAAACCTTACAATATCTTTAATTGTGAACTTAAAATTCAAGAAAAAAGATTAGAGATTAGGAATAGTATGTCAAATCCGTATTAAAATTATATGCATTTTCCACCGTTCTATATTTTCATTCTTTTTGTCTTCTATGTTGTTAATAATTGTTTACTTTGAAGAAGAGTACTGCTGATTTTTTCCCCTTACGGTTTTCGTGATAGCTACGTTATGCGTGATCAGACGGTTCTTCCTTTCCGGCAGTTTTGTTTTTCGTTAGTTTTACTATATAGTTTGTGCACAAGGAGAATCGGTGACAAACCTTACTTGTTATTCTATTTTCTTTGTAATCTAACACGCACTAATATTTCAAACATAACTAGAACTTTATAATCCTGTCCTGCAAACCACTTACATGAAAGCTTTGTTGTAAATATTGAAATAAGTTTTAAAAGTAAAATAAAAATTGTTGTACATATGAAATTTTTACTTAAATGGAAGAAGAGAAGAGATTATATTTGTTTTGCTAATTGAATCGCAATGAAATATTTATTTATCCAATACTTGAAATTTATAGACCAGTTAATATCTGTACAGAAGTAGAAACTCAAAAAGCAGGCAAAATAAATACGTATATGCAGCCGGACGACTTAGAAAAAGAATTCGCGAGATAATTGTTAAATAATTCCTCGTTTTGTTGAAATTTATTCCAGGTAAATACATAGTCGTGCTACTATTCTGGCCATAAAGGTATTGTATAGATTGTGTGTGCTTGCTGTACTGTTGCTATAGAAATAAGGCGAGCGAATGCCTAAAGGATAATCATAATTGCTATTTTATTTTCATACTAGTTAATAATACCCTAACAATTAAAGATGCTACTCCATAGAACTTGGTAAATCTCTCGAAACTGCTAAATGCCTCATCCTCGTTTTCGAATTCATGCTGACGAAAGGTTATTTTCTGAGCTGTCAAGCTAAACATATTTATGACAAAACAGGCTTGTTATCTGTTTGCCTCAATATCTTCGTGGGAAACGTTTTAAAGGGAATCAGGACTGACTAGTGTTTACTTAATTAATATGGAGGAAAGTTTGGAAACATTCATGTTTCGCCGGGAATCAAATTATGGAAGAAAATAGTGATATTTTCTGATTTAAAGGACTGTTCATTTAATAGAAAATAATACAATACGCAGTAAATTCTTGTTTGCATATTAGATTTTTAAGAATTAAAAACTGTTGTTATTGCTTATCAAATTTTTAAGTATTGCAGCGGGAATTTTAATTTATTTATTTTCTTTTTTAGTTTATGTAATAGTGCTTAACAAGCACCTCTGTAAAATTTATTCACAATTATTTTGTTTTATGTCTTGGGAATGCTGGCGAAGCATCAGACATGTCTCTCTCATTGAAACCCACCTTTTAAAGCGTTCTCAGATATTCAAAAAAGACTCTGCATGTTTTGAGACATTAAGTAAAATGCAACAACGAGCTATATTTTTACTCGAATGTTCGTTTAAATTTGTCAGCATATTTCATATGTATCGAAATAGAGAAAGCTTGACAGTTTACCATCAAATTCAATATTTATCTGTCCATGTGAAAAATAATTAAATTGAAAGTTTCGAATAATTCTTATGTTAGGAAATTTTAAATTAAAATTTCTGAATCTGCTAGACTCTTTCTCCAAATCCAGATGACGCCATATGCTGTTATACACGCAATATACTGTATTGTTAGATTGCTCATCATCATGAGCGCATTCATATACTAGTTTGATTCTTTCGGTAGTTGAGCAAGAAAAAATTTTGCTCCAAAAATAAATTTGATATTGGATATCAATCTCATGTATTTATTGTTTTATTGGTCAGAGATCATCAACTTCCGGTGGAGAACCTTGAGAATGTATTTTAACACTGTTCTTGGTTCCTATCAAGCGGATCCGGTCGCCCTTCCGGGTTAACATCTGTCTTATTGCTTTTTCAGAAAAGCCATATGCCTCCTTAGAGAACATTCAGGGTAGAGTTTTGAGAAGTCAAACATCAGTATCTCAAAAAAAGGCTCAATACTTCTGGATAAATCAAATGATATCTTTCAAGGATCTAAACTATACGGTTTTCTACCTTTTTTTTTTTTTTTTTTTTTTTTTTTATTAAATCAGAATTTGGCACGGAATGAGATTTGTTTGGATAGCAATCTTCTTTAATAACATACATAGCATTATAATATATTTTTTTAAATTCTGCCAATAATAATTTTGCTCCTAAGGCATTTGAATGAACTGAACGTTGGCAAATATTTTAAAGTTTCTATTTAAGCTTAAACGTTACCTCGCGCCCCTCTCGATTTGTTATTGGTATTGATGCTACCTTTTTCCGATTTAATGGGGCTAAATGTAGAACATCAGTTACAACTATCTTTGAAAACGAAAGCTGTTTTAGTAGTGATGGAAGGAAATAGGTATCAAAAGAGCTGTGGCCTCGCCGACAAAATTCTTCCATACTTTAATGTTATTTTGAAGCTCGATGTGTCACCTCAGATGTTAGTTACCATGAACCTCGATGTGTGACCATCTCTGAAAGTGACCAGTATTTCTGAATAAGTTCTCATAAATGAACATCAATACTGGACATCAGCTATCTAATTGGCCATCACGTAGAAGATCAAAATGATCCGGAAACCTGAGTGGTCGTCTTAGAAAGAGTACACTTTATATTCTTCATTTTTAAGTGGAAGATAGATTATTATAGAGTATAGAAATATTATTATAGAGTATAGAAATTTTTCGGGGTAACTGTGCATTATTTGTGCACAGTGATACGCTGAACAGATCTGATTAATGGTCATTTGTCATTCATGCCAGATGAGCTGTAGTGCAGAATATAGGCAAGTAGTCGTGCTTTCTCCCTCCTTTCTGCATGCCTTCGTGGTGTAACGGTAGTACACTCGGCGCGTATTCGAGAGGTCTAGAATCGAATACTGGCGAGGGCATTGCTCATTTTTCATGTCCCCTGCTTCAAAAAATCCTAATGACTCTACAATGGTGCTCGAACTAAAAAAGGTGGTGAATGATGATTCTTCACCACCAGGATTTGGCGATTGGGTCCCTCAATCTCCACTCGCCCTTTAAAAGGGGGAATATATAAGATATTTTATCCCTGCTTTCTGCGCGCCTTCGGGGTGTAACGGTAGCACACTCCGCGTATTCGAGAGGTCCAAGTTCGAAAACCGGGGATGGCACTGCTCATATTTCGTGTTTCGTACTTCAAAAATCTTAATGACTCTACAAGTAAAAGAGTAATTCATAAGTTTCTTACATCAATAAGCGTTGATAAAGCTCGCTGCCATTAATGTAACACTGCACGTAGAAAGGAAGGATGTCTTATTTTTTTAATAATTATTAGTTTTAATAAAAAATAAGTATATCTTATTTTCACCTCTTTTAAACTTATTATATCTATTGTATAATACGATGGGACTTCTTTTGAGAATTGATTATAATTTATTTCAAATAAATAAAGGTCTCTGTTTCATGCAAATTAAAATTACAGTACTGTGAAAGTCCAAAACAAAATCACATTTTATATTAATACTACTAGTACAGTACTTTTGTATTTTGGTACTAATATAATAAATTTGTGGAAAGAATTTAACATCTAAGGAGTCATGCAAGTATACGTATGAATAAATAAGCATCGTTATTTAAATGTTAACTTATCACTTGAAATGTAAGAAACCAGATGTTATCTTATATCGTTTCTGCTTTTATTTATTCATGCAGCTGATTTAATACGTTATATTTACCACATCGTTTAAAAGGAAATACACAAAAATCAAAATACTGTTAGAAAAATGTTTTGCTTGAAGAATTTGGATTAGGAGGACGAACGGAATTGAGCCATGAATGGTAAATTCAGTTCCACCAACAGTGCGATGCAATCTCCGAAGCGAATAAAACGATGTCGATAATTATCCCACGCACCTGTGTTAAAAATCTTTTTTTCGCCATGTGTTAAAACAAAAATCGAATTCCAGGCCTTGTGACCTCGCGAGCTACTACTACTGACCGATCTCTTCCTCCCAGGCGTGGGGAAACACCTGCCTAACGTTGTAGCGGGAATGTGGAACGTGTCTGGCTAGGTTGACCTCAGCTGCTGTGTGCGTGCACTTCTAGTAGAAGGTATTATTAGCTTCCATTTGGGGATCGGATGATCTGTGAAAGAGCAGTCGTGTTTACATTTTTTTATCCTTTTTCCGAACCGTTGTTGTCAAAGAAAGGCAATCGTGCTGTCAAAAAGCGCAGAATTGTTAAAGCTGAATGAATATAAGAAAATGAGGTAGGTTAGAACAAAGTAAAGCTATAATTGATTTTTTTTAAATAATTCTTGTATAGTTTAATATAAGAGCGTAGTTAAGAATAAAGAAAATTGGAAGTTTTAAAATAAAATAATGTTCTGCTTTTATATTTTCCATATTTATTCAAAGCCCATAGCGTTAAGAAGGAATGCACATTTCGCACCTTTAGCAAAGGAGGTATAAGTAGATTGAAAGGCCATATATCCGTGAGTTCAAATTATGACTATCATCTTAATCTAAGGCATGGGATAATTTCTGTGTGATACAGAGACAAAATCTTTGTGGGGTTTTTTAATGAGCTTCTGACTCAGAGTTTGTGGGTAACAACAGTAAATATAGTTGACAATTTCCTCGAAAGGCTAAGACAGTTGTTGCATGGAACGTCCAGTGCTTTGCACATTGCAGTTTTCCAATTTTTGTAAGGATTTTCTTAGTATTCTAGATTATTCTTGCGGAAGAATAATTTTCTCGGAAACTAATTAAAGTTTTTCGAAAATACATATTTATATTTACTTAGCACTGAATTGTTTAAGTTAAGTTTTAATAGTGGGTTTTCTAATAGTGGGCTATTGCAATAAATCACGACTTGACAGCTTTTTAAAATTGTTTTTTTAAGTTAGTGCGTCGTTACGAATATAATGAGTTATTGCCTTTATATTATTCAAATGATTTTGTTTTTGTTTCATAGTTAAGATCAAATTGTGCGCATAAGTGGAAGAGATCTAAGTTCCTTTTCGTTGAGAGGCGGAGATATCATATTTTCACTCTTCGATTAATCATCATTGTTTTAAAAGTCTTGCAGATTTCTTTCTCGTTAATGCTGTGTACATGCTGTATTCAGTAGTATTATAAGCAAAATAACAGAGTTTAATAACATGAAGGAAAACACTAGAAATATGCAATATATTCCTTTTGTAGCGTTGTTAGGGACCGCTTCGAGAATAATGTTTCCTGTCAAGATTCCAAATGCCAGGATATTTGAAGAACTGCGTAAACAAATATAATTAAGATCTTTATCCTTTACAAAATTTCACCATACACGGTATTATTAGCTGAGTCTTTGATGTAGCTGTATGCTTATTAAATGTATTTTAAATTAATTTTTGTATGTAGTTTGAAATATATAAATTCGACGCATAAATGAAGGAATGTAATTTTACTTTTTGGAAATTTAAAGTATGTCTTTTATTGCCTGTGAGTATTCTAACTAATATTCTCCTGGAATTCCCGTCGTGCAGAAAACATTGTGCAAAATGCATTTATCATGTTCCGTTATCTTCCTCAGAGTTTATTTGCCCAGCGGGACTTAAATGTTTTGTCACGATATTCTATAGGTCTGACTCAGGTGCTTTCAAGAATGAAAGAATATGAATCAAAAATGAAATGCAAGCAGTTTCTCAAGGTCGCTTTTTCTTTAGCTCTTCTGGCTCGTGTTTTTCTAATCTGCTCCTGCAAAGAACTGCAACACTTTACATATGATGAGATCCATTTACTTCAAAATTTAGTGCTTGAGACTATTGAAGAGATTTTTTTATATAAACTCTTCCATATATTATGGAGTTACTTCATAAATTATTGTATTGTTATATTTTATGTATGCTTGAAAACTGATTATAGTTATCCTTATTTTACAAGCTTGTTGTGTATTTGTGTAAAAGAAAAAAAAAAGTATCTGCTCCCCCTTCCGTCACAACAAAAAAAAAAAAAAAACCCTCTTCTATTCTTTTATATTTTCAATAAAAAATTCCTTATTTGTCTACAGCTGAAATCCTATGTGACTAGTACTGTACTAAATCTCGAAATTGCAATGACAGCTTTACCAAGGAATCTTCCCATACAGACTTAAGTACTCCAGAAAGGAACTAGGTAGTATCCTTCAACCATTACGTTCGGTCTGCCTTTGCTGTACGGAATTATCTATACTTCTACAGTGGTTGTGAGCTGAAATGATCTCTGACATTGCCTCTTAAATACAAAGTTTGAGAGATTAGTGTCTGATGTTGCCAGATCTTGGCTTGCTATTTCTTTTTCTGTCGCGAATACTTTTAATTTTTATTGGTTTGGAAATTAACAGTCTCATTAAAATGGGGTACAGTGTTCTCTCAAAACCTCTGCTTCTCATGAGCCCTGTTTTTATGAGATGACAATGATTATAAGAAATATTTGAATTATTTAGGGTCTTATTAGGTATGGAATGGCAATTTTAAACCTGAAGGGATTAAATCGTCATCATGCCCTAGTACCGTTTGTTTGTTGCTAGAATCTTGTTCATATTATTTAAAATATGACATCCGATTTTACGGGAAATATGAAAGGAAATCTTTTATATGGCGTTGTTCCTGAGTTTTGATAATGGAGCTTCCGTAACTGTATTGATTTAAAGGAGCCTCTTTCTTTTCTTTTTTTTTTTTTTTTTTTTTTTTTTTTTTTTTTTTTTTTTAATGTCTTGCTCTTTTCAGTTAAGGGATTCACTAAATTATTAATGGGATTTTAGGTTTATTACACGATTATGTACATGAAAAAAGGATGTCGTAAAGAATTACATACGCATATCTCATGTTCGATAGTTGGTTTGAAAGAGTTTTTTTTTTTTTTTTTTTTTTTTTTTTTTTTTTTTTTTACAGTGCTGTGACAACTATGTGGCTGGTTTGATTTATAGCTCATACCTGATAAGATACAGTTATGCGTCTATACGAATATATTCAGTAATAAATACTGTAGGGTTTTCCGTAGTTCAGTTAACCAGTTATTCAGATTTTTGTTATCTTTCCTGAACTACTCAATTTCCCCTCGCATTTCTTCCCCAGGATGCAAATTTAAAGTGAAGTGAGTATTTAAACGGTTGAATCTTGGAGTTTATTTAGAGCGTGTTTTCGCTAGCCAGCGCACATTACAAGTCTGTCCTTGCTGTTACGCCTTTTTTGGCCATTTAAATAATTATAACGTCGGCTTGTCGAATCAGTCTAGTTAGCGTTAACTTAAGTGCTAGTAGTGCTCTTAAGCCTTGAATTTGTTGTGTAACGATTCTTAAATTCCACCGCACGTTTTCGGTGTTATTGTAAGCACGAAGTACGTGCCTTTCTGATCAGAGTTGAATAATATTAAAGGGTTATTTTTATCCTTCTTCTGTGTCGGTCTCCTTTACGCCTGTTGCCAAGTTCCTCGCGTATACTTACGCCTACACAGTACCAGAATGCTTGAAAATTGCAGAGCTAATCAGGTAACAGTCTTAGAAATGTAGATTGTGAAGAAAGTAAAAACCTGACTTGCAGTTATGTGTCGGTATGAACATATGCTACAGATCATTTTCTAGGAATTTCTACAATTGTAAAACCTAAATATAAGAAACCTTGTAATGCACAAAAACTAAACAATGTCACATAAGCATGAAACTTTCATGTTTTAAGTAAATTATCAAACATCTCATTCGGTGCTGGTATCAAGTTGCAAGAAGAAAATTGCAACTTGCACAAAATATACTGCACAAAATGTAAAATGTGAAAAGTAGAAGAGTTTGATTTCAACAAACGCAAGTTTTATTTCTGTAGACAGCAAAGTATTTTAATGCAAAATATTTCATTTAGATATTTATGTTTAACATTTATGTTTTCTTTAACATTTCTGAGGCAAGCAAAGAAAAAAGCATTTTGATATCTTGAGAAACTTTTAGAAATAATACCGTCTGATCTCACAGAATCAAGTATATTAAGATCAATAACACACAAAATATAGCAAGAAAATTTAGCACGTTCGATGAAAATAGTAAGAAAATTGAGCTTATGTGGTTTTGGGAAATACTTTGTTGCTAATACAAAAATATCCTCTCCTTCATGCGATTGAATATTATTTTGCCCAGAACAAGATTGAATGTGAATCGCCATGGAAACGAAGCATTTTTTAAACCATAATAAAAACTTGACTTAGAAAATATTTGGTATCCTTAGACGCATAAGCTGTTGGGCACGGAATTGGCGTATCTCAAAAGTAGTACTGTAAGTCGTCGCAACGTTGGTTAACAACTCTGCCATTCCTTCCAATCGACGAACGTGATCTGTAGATGACTGGTGAGAAGAATTCATTTTAACTTTAAAAAACTTTTTATAGTTGTGATGAAGTGATTTAATTGAATTTGCAAGATTTCTTTTCTAACATGATTTTATTCTATTTTGTGCTTTTTTAAAAAGAATTATATTTGTATATATATTTTTTTTTATTCCTCTTTTTCTGCTTCTCATATTTTTGCCAATTGAAATTGGACCTTCATTACTGTAGTTATTAGATGCTTCCCTTCTCAAATTAGAAACGTTTGAGGTACCTCTTACCACATATTTACGGAAACGAGCAAGCAGTGTGTTCACTGGTGCTGTAGAACAAATCTAACAATTTTCGATTATCGATCTTGATTAGGATAGGTAATGTGTCGGGGCAGGAAGCATGAAAAATCAACGATGCCTTCTTCGAGATTCGAATCCGATTGTCAGTAAGACTTGCATCCAAATACAACACAAAGCCACGCGATAAGGAAATAAAAATTGCTTAAATATTGATCCTTTATTTCTTTCATCAAAATATTCTTATGGAATTTATCGATATCTTATTTCGTGCCGCATGGCTAAATAGATTCTTGTGTCTAGGATGTAATTATAATTTTTTCAGCTTTCTTTCTTTGTTGTAATCAGTAGTTTAAAAATGATTTTGATATATTTAGCTTACTTTTCAGAAAATATTGCATTTTCGAAGTTTTTTGTTTAAACTTTTTTCTTTTAACAAATATAGCATACTGCTAGACACACTCCAAGTACTGTTTGTCTCCAGGAGCAGTGTTCATGTGTGATAAAGAACGTAAATCGTTTCATCAAACAGATAATTTATACTGTGCAACAACGAAATAACTCGGTTGTATACAATTCGTCTTTAGAGTAACGGACCAACAAGTGTTTGACATTTACTTGTAGCCATGGGAAATTCGACGCAAGACATAGATTCGCATAAGTATTCATGCATATATTGGGAAGTTTGCTGGAAAATCTTGAAATGTTTATTTATGAAGAGCGTCAATTAAAATACACTGAACCCTCTCGTTGAGACCATCTCCCAACGGGGATCACCTTTGAAAAGTGGCCATTATCTCTAACTACATACGGAAACATCGGTATAGAATGCTACCTCTCTAAGGCGACTACCTCCGTGTAAGATCAATATCTCCTGGAACCGCGAATGGTCGTCTTACAGAAGGTTCTCTATAGTTAATTTTTAAAATGTAAATTTTTGCTTCTCCCTTTTCTATTAGGAAATACAAATTTACACTTAGCACAAAAACCCACATGTGTTGAAATGAATTAACCTTTGCTTGTTTGCTAATTCCTAAACTGAAACAAATACTGCTTTATAACGGGAATCTGAATTTTGCAAATAAATACTCAAAGCTAACAAAATTCCAGTCCTGGAATACATTTAATGTGCTTGTTTAAAACCAAATCGGAGCAGATTATTCCGTCTTGATAAGGATCTCTGATCTAGGTAAACTAACTTAAATTGCCTTCTAAAGTAGATTCATTAAACCTGAACAAATTCGATGGTTTTTGGGATTGCATCCTTTTGCATTCTCTTCGAATAACATGGTCCCTTGAGCCTGAAGAGCATTTTCGTTTATTATGAAATCCGACGTAAACGTTTGGGTGCAATTTTGATTTGGTACCACACTTTAGCGTTCAAGTAATTCCCCTGCGGAATTAAAGGGTGCCCATTAAACAGAACTGCTTGTGCACGTGATGTGGCCTTTAATGTGATGTGTTTGTCGATGATTCTTCCACGCATCCCCTATTACCTTCGGGAGTGGTATCGGATTCTTGTCGTAGGTGCAGTCCTCTGTCGATTGGACTTGATTTATGGCGCTGGAGGATGGCGTTGAAATTTAGCAGTCTAACGAACACTTGCCGGTAAATTAAGTTTCGAAAATATGTATAGTAAAATAATAATAATAAAAACATGAATAAAAATCTGAAAGCTTTCAGATTTTATATTACGCCCAAAGGGGCATTTTTCTTAACGCTTTCTGTGTTGCCTTTATTAAATATCATGTTCTTCGCATGTAAACCTAAAATGCAGTTCAACAGCAATATCACAAAATAAAAACAGTGTATCTTTAGAATTTGGAGATAATTTTTTTTCCCCGTAGTGTTGCCATTGCCCGCTTTGAAATCGTTGCGTTTCTTAATCAAAAAACTCTTAAATGCCTTACAAAATATGAAATAGGTAATAAAACAAATTCAAAATTCGAAATTTGGGCTTCCAGATGCCCATATTCCCAGATGCCATAATGGAGAACTACGTTATTCAAAAGTTGATGTCTCTAGGTATCGTTGTTTTTTTCACAATGCGAGAAACAGACACACATTCATGCAGATTCTTCATTATTTAATTTCTTTAAATATAATGCAGGGCTCTAGTATTTGGTGGCAACAATTTGAAAAGTGAACTGATATTTATAGTGAATCAACGCAAAATGCCAAAACGAAATTATAGCCATTCTGGACTAACGTCCTTTGGGGTAATAAGATTATTGGAAATTTAATGTGCATTTGTGTATAAAATCATTTTTTTTCTGCAGTGTGTACATATAGAGAGAAAGAGAATAAATAAAAATAGAAGTTTGAATTGATGATATGAAACTAGTTAAGGGAAATAATTTTTTAAAATTTTATTCATATGCCTATTTACGTACACAGAAAGAACGATGCGTACGGTTGCATAAATAATTAACAAGAATAAAGAAAACTTTTTTTACGAATTTAGCATATTTATTTGAGAATTTCTTCTTTATCATCTAATCCATTTCTACCACAAAGTTTGCAACTGTATTAGTTTACAAATTTAGCTCTGGAATCAGCTGCTGCTCTGACTGTTTCCAAATTTAATCATGTAAGTGGGATATTAAAACTAGCTCCGAAATTCCACGTAAGAAATGTTTTTAGAGCGGAATAAAATTATTTCGCTTTGTAAATTCTGCCTTAATCTTCTCAGCTTTTTTTCATATTCAAGAAATTCATATTTTAGATGTCGGAATAGAATAACTAGTGAAACAAGCTGAGTAGTGAATTTCTTGCTTTTGTTGTTCTTTTAGCTTATGTTTCGCGTGCCAACTATTAGTTGAGAGAACACGGGGGTAGAGGTAAACTTCTTACGAGAAAGAAACAGTTTATTTTTAGTTGTTTTCTTAGCAGAAATATTTATAATATATAAATGTTTCTTTAGTTTAAGGAAGTTATTTTTATTTCAAGTTGATTATTTTTGGTTTGAAGTAAAAATAGTTTTTTCCCCCTCTTTTCTTGAGAGGTTAATATTTTTTACGTAGAATTAAAACTACTTTACAGTATTTTTAAATTCTATAAGTTATTCAGGAAAATTTAAATTGCATGATTTGAACGATAGGAATTTTAGGAATTTTAGGAGTTCACTTGATCTCTACGTTGATTATTATTGAATGCTTGGTGATTGTGAGTATTCTGAGCTCAAAATAAAGATGAAAAGACAAAAAAATAATATATATATTTGACTATATGTATTTTATTAATAATTTTCAATTGCCATCATTTGTATGGCCGAAATTCATATTCCTTACAGATTTTATAAGCAAAATATTTATCGCTTGCGTAATGGAGCTGTATGCTAGATTTAGATTTATGACATATATATGTGTTTTTATTAATAATAATTCCATTTGTATTACTCATGATTAAGTTTTATGTAAAAATATTCCTTCCAGTTTCTTATTTTTTCCCCTTTTTCTAGCTTATATTTTTACTAAATGGTTGTAAATTGTGTTGGGTTCAATACAGTAGCAAATATTTTTAGCCCAAAAGGGACTATAAGTTTTGAAACGTGATTTTGTGTCGTCCACTATAAACGCCTATATATGTTTTTCAAATTATTGCCACCAAATATTATCGCCCTGTATTATTCTCAAAGAAATTAAATAGTGAAGAATCTGCGTGTATGTATGTATGTATTTATGTTTTTTGCACTGTGAAAAATGACAATACCTACAGCCATCAAATTTTGAATAACATGACCCTCCACTAAGCATGTGCACCTGTGAGCCTGAATTTTGAATTTCGAATTTTGTATTTCATATTTTCTAAAACGTTAATAAATTAATTAACAAACTCAACAGTTTGAAAGCAAGCAGTAGGCAATACTGTACGGAATAAAACATTTTATCTCCAGTTTGCGAGACTGACCGTTGGAAGTTGGAAGTTCTTAAGATATGCTGTTTTTAAATATTTTGTGATTTTGCTGTTTAAATTTATGTGGCGTAAGTGCGAAGAACATGACATTTAATAAATAAAGTTAACACACGAAATATTAATAATAATTAGCCAAAAAACGTTTTGCAAGCCATCTTACGAAGAAAACTTAATACTGACATGATAAACTGAGAAAAGGCTAAAAGAAAAACTTAGAAAATTGTATGTCGAGAATTAACATTGCATCATAATTCTAAACATTGCTGCTTTTAAAATTTTTGTAATTTTGCTGTTGAATTACATATGGCGTATGTACGAAAAAAATTATGCTTATTATAAAGCTAAGAAAAGCTATTGTGCAAAGTGCAACGAATATCAATAATTAAACACTTTCTTTTTTCTCGGTCTTCTGTTCATGTATACAGCGATCTGGTTTAACTTTAAAAAAAATAGAGAATTGAAGAAGTCTTGGCATCGCAAAGCAAATTTTCAGTACTCTTCATGTATATACATGAAGTAGTATATCATTTCAGTACTCTTCATGTATAACTTTTTTAACTTAAAAAAAATGAGCGCAAATTGACTTCATGGAATGCGCATCCTCACACTGTACTCATAGAGAAAACGCGATATTTCTGAAAAAATGAAACATTTTGTATTTCACCAACAAGCAAATTCAATAGTTGCTTTACGATTCGTTTACAATCCCTTCAAATAGAAACCACAAACATCGAATTTCGAAACCACGCCCATTGCCATTGATATAGATTGCATACGCACTGGCGTAATGCGCATGCAACCATTAGTGGGTTGCCAAATAAGTACATTTTAGTAAAATTTTGGGGTGCCTTCTTTGGCGACCTAGCTCTTTGCCCATCAATTCTTGTCCAGGTTTGGATGGATAATGTGAGTGCCAATTTTCTTCATAAAATGTAAGTCTCCAAAATAGTCATTGATTTCACTCATGAACCCGTAATTGATAAAAAAAATTACCAGCAAGGAGCATTTTATGCTTGAAGCAAATAATAGTCTAAGAGTCATTTGAGAGAATAAATCAGCTAGGAATAATTTCACCATTTGCAACTGCTGTTGAAAAAGTTGAAGTGTCATCGTAATGGGAAAAAAAAAAAGCCTTTTCCCTTGTTAAATATTTTTTTATTTTGATTTTACTATTCAAATATGCCAATAAAAAGGTTCATTCAGCAGTGATTGTTTGCCAAATTAAGATTTAAATTCATGCCTCTGAAGCATGTAAGAAGTTAAATCACCAAACGTATCAGTGCAGTGACACCATCTGAATTTCGTGCAAAATTAGATAATGTCCTTCATGTCTATAAAATCAAATTGACGAGATTTTATTCTTAAACAATTCATATCATTATAACTACAGTACGAAGTCCGAGATCCAGGCTCTTCGAGACTTCGGCAATTCCGAATTTTAGATCGTCACTTTAAATCTATTAAGATGAGATGTATAAATTATAAAACTAAAGATGTAAAATAGTTGTTTATTGAATAATGAAGCATTTTTGAGAAAATGAAAATTTACAAAAATAAATAAATAAATAAATAAATAAAAAATGGTGGATGGAAAGCTCTATAGCTGCCGTCTTGAGAGCTCCCAACTAAACTGTCTGTCAATTTTTGTTTTACTTTCAACAACCCCTCTGTCACTTTCTTCACTATCGGTAGTGATATTTTCTGGATTCAAAACTAACCATGCTGCAGATTACTGTGTCCATTGTTGATTGATGATGGGGCATTCTCATCGTAATGTAAACTTTTATCATCATCATTTATTACCACTTGTTCCACATTTTTTCAGGGCTGTGGAGTTGGAGTCATGGAGTTCGCAATCGGAGTTGGGCAGATTTTGGGGTAAAACGAGTCGGAGCTGGAGTCGCTAGAAACAGGTCGACTCCGACTCCAGTTTTTGTTGGACAGTTTGAATTTGAAATGAACTGAAAAAAATCAATGACAAGCTGAGTTATTATTTTTATTTATGGACTATGTACATTAATAAATAGTTATTTTCGATTTTATTGACATATTAATAAATAAATATAAGGGAGAAAGATGGATGTGATATTTGCCATTAGTGATTAAATTGATTCATTTAGTTACAAATCTCGGTGGTAAATTTAGGTAAGCAGAAATAGCAGCAAGAACTCCCAAAATTGGTGCCATTTTAAGGAAGCGAGCAAGAAAAGGAGCAATTATTGACCAAGCAACGCGATAAAGAAGTACATATTTGATGATAAAGAGGTTTTTAGAATTAAGAACATTTTTAGAAGATATAGATAACCCTAATGTTTCACTAACAGAAAGAGTGTGGAATGATCTTGCAGAATTAGAAACTCTTCTTTCTACACCGTATATAGCCAAAAAAAAAAAAAAAAAAAAATGCAATTTGAAGAATTAACAGGAGGCGAGAGTGGAAGAATGGGATGTTTGTCCTTTCTTGAAATGGAAGGTTTATTGCGGAAGAAATCATTTCTTCAATGAAGAAAAGAGAAACTAGTTTGCTAGACAATGAGATCTTTCTGGGTTCAATATATGTAGATCCGAAACACCGAATTTTCTTGGATGACGAACAAATTAAAAAGGCGAAGAAAGCCACCTATGAACTTTCATTAAGAATGAAATTATTTTCAGAACAATTGGAGAATTCGAATCAGGACAGTCAAACTGCAGACATTGCACTGAGTCTCTATCATCCTCTTCCAGTGATGAATTGGATTTTGAGAAATATTTTTGGGTAGTATTGAAAAAGCTAAGGCAAAGCGAATGCAAATAATGAACCAAGAGCCTTTAGATATAGAAATGAAAAAACACAAACAAGATTTCGACACGGCCTTTGAAGAAATATGATTGCGTTTACAAGACAACTCTTTCAGTTTTGATATTCGCTAGAAAAGTACAGGCCAAGGAAAAGGCGTGTTTTCGCTGCCAGGCCTTTGGTTACACCCAGCACTTGCGTAATAATCCAGAGCGATGTGTGAAATGTGGAGGAGCTCATCGGAGCAATCCGAGCACCAAAAAACCTGACGAGAAGCCATGCTGTATCTACTGCGAAAATGACCACGTGAATAGCTTCCGTGAGTGTGAAGCCTACAAGAAGAGGTTCGAGAAGAAAACCAGACCAAGAAATCCAGCGTCAACCTGCTCCTGAAGTGTCACCTGCAAACTTTCCTGAGCTACCTAGGACGGATAATCGCCACTCCCAGACGGCCAGCAAAGTTCGCTACAGTGACAAAGTGAAGAACAGATCAACGCCAGTGACTGGTATTTTTGATGGACTTCTATCGTGTCTTCGCAGTCCAAACATCCAGGAACTTGGTAAAGTTATTCTCGAGATATTTGGTTTCCTGCAAAATGTGGACGTCACGGAGATGCTGAGATCAGCACTTCAAACTGTGCAGAGGCTCATGGAATACACTGCTTTTGTGAGTAGGTATCTTTTCCTGAACTTTACTTTTCAGTAATCAACAATAGTTCACCAGCTTGACGGCTTTCCTGACCTTCTATTATTAGTGTATTATTTATCCTTAAATATTGCAATTTAATCATTACTTAGTTTTCCCATTTTTTTCAAAATTTTTATTTCTATCATTTAAAACTCTTACCCAAGTTTCTAAATTTAACTAAATTCTAGAAAGAAATAGGCTACTTTTTCTCATCATTCGCAATGTTAAAATTGTTCTACAGAGGGTAGGCTTCTGAACACCAGGTACCCCCGGTGTTCAGAAGCGCCGCTCTACTGGAGGTGAAAGATATCTCTTTTAGAACTTATAAAAATCTATCCTGAAAAGTTAAAAGAAGTACCCCTAACAGTAACAGTTCTTCCTTCTACTCAAGTTAGTGCGGAAAGACTCTTCTCAGCTCTGAAGCTCAAATTGGATCTATGGCCCTCCAACAAAGGTCTTGCCAAGCTGTACTGTTTCTCAGAAATAACTAATGCCAGTTTTTCCATTTCATAATAAATGCTAATTAATATAAATAATTTGCTATGCTATCAATTTGCATCATCATTTTTTCTGTAGCATTTATTACTTCTTTTTTATTAAAAAAATAAGCTGTAACCCATGTGTACATATTTACACATGTGAGGGAGTCGGATTCCTACCGACTCCACAGCCCTGCATTTTTTCACAAACTCCATTATTCGAAAAATGTTACTTTTTGTTTGCATTTTTATTTAGTGAGGAATTGTTACCTATAGCATACATCCAGTAAAGTTATTCGTTACTTTAAGAGTTCAAAACTATTATAGCTAGAATATTTTAAAAGCCTAACGCACTTCTCAAGTCACATTTCTTTTAAGTCTGTTCTCCAGAAGTTTAAGTATATTTTATGATTATTAAAAATATAATTTCCGGAAGAATAATGGAAAATCGAACGAAGCTTCTCATCTGAAGGCTTTAATCTTTATAACGTCGCGTATTATTTTACTTCGCCAATCGAAATGCGCCTAGGCGAAATCGAATCTTTCGAATGCAGGTGAACGTTTTATTATTCCGTTATCCTCTCTGGTCCTAAAAGCTTCTCAAAGTTATCATCGAAATGCAAAGGAGTTAAAATTAGATTTCCTTTTGTGAGAGAAACAAACGGCATCGAATTGCATGGATACGGTTACAGTCACGCAAAGAGGTTTCTGCTTCCGTTTGGTCTCTCGGCAGAGACGCGATTCTATTAGGCTGGAGCCTTCTGCGTGCTTTCGTTCCGAATTGCTACAAAATGACATCTTTTAGGGATGCTTGTTATAATGATTTGCAAGTGAACACGTGAATGCAAGCCATAAATCGCAAACTCAAGTCCCGGAAAGTTAGTAACTGCCACCGTGACGGAAACCAATTACGGGTGGTTGCGCTCCGGATGGCTTCTAAGTCATGAATATCGCGTTTCCGAGATAGAAATTCTCCAGAATTCGATATGATATCCGTGCGGATTCGTAGCTGTCTCAAATGGTTTCCTCTCTTGACGCTTCCCAGAAATGCCGGAACAGGCTGTTGCGTTCAGAATGACACGATCTTGTGTATCATTTATTTGCTGTTAAAAAAGAAAATAATGTGCCGGTCTCATTTGAATGCTGTCGTATGCAGATATTGAAGTTTCCTTTCTTCCTTCTAATTATTCTACTTTGTTTCTAGTACCTTAAGTCTTTTATATTACCGTAAATTTTCGAATTGTCTTTGGAAGTTAAGAAGTCTGAGGGGGGGAATGTGCCGTTAAAGCGAAGAAGGTGGTCATGCTTTGTGATTCGTAAGGAGAACAGTAATTCTTTTTGTTATGCTTAGTGTTTTACATTTTAATTTCGCGAGAAAAAAAATTTACCTTGTATTTCTCCAGAAATTATTGGTAATAGTATTTTATTTAATTAAATTTATAATGATTTTATTGTAAGTAACCAGACATCAACTTCTTGTTACCAGTTACAACATAAAGAGGAAAATAAATAGGATAAATAAGTAAAAGAATAAAAACATTAAAGTAAAATTTATAAAGCAACCAAAAAACTAAATTAAATCATTAAATCAAGGCTTCTTCTTTTATCTCATAATCTAAATCGATAATGTCTATATTGGCTAACTGATGGTAAACATATGAAAGAACTTTGCTTGATATATTTGCAGGAGTAGTATAATAGAAATTGGTGAAATCTTGATATATTGCTAATATACTATCAATACCGTGCACTTAAATACTTCAATATAAACTGAAGATGTCAAAAAGTCATCGAGCTTTCCAGTATAAATGATACAATGAAAGAGTCTATGAATTTTTGATTTCCTAATTCAATACAGATGTTCTTGAAATAATTTAATATCGTTAGGCAGTTTAACGTAATGTGTTAATTGATCCATACAAATATAAACAAGATATGAATGAAGTTCTCGTTTCTTCACTGTTTCAAGAGATTTACTATCTCTTTTGTTTAGCAGTTGGTCGTAAAAGGCTGATTTTTTGGAAATGCTTGGTGCAGACGGCAAAGAGGTATTATCCGTGGTAGTTTTTAGTTTTGTGCGAAAACTTTCTGTTTAACCACTTATTCATTTTATTTACACATAACTAAAATTTAACAACTCTTAAAGAACAATGAGTAATGTAAAACAATAACAAGTAACAAATATGACTGTAATATAACTGAAAAGAAAGACAATACATAAATCATTTACTTAATGTTAAAAATTAGCAGCAATGATAATATAACTTCCCATGTCTAAGGAGTGACCCGCCAGCGACCGAACGGTAAAGTCGCTGAACACAGGTAGTTCGATCCGAGTCTCGAATCCTGGCGAATGAGCCAGCTATATGAAAATTTTCGTAGTTTTCTCCATATATAACGTGTATACGAGTCAGTTTCCCTTATAAAGTCCTCCACAAAGGCATTCCATCCCTTAGACAGATTGACCTTGAGTGTTTTGCCATAATTAGATAAACCAAAACCAACGTCTGAATGGGGTGACTGTACACATAATGAGCAAGGAATCCAGCAATATGAATGATGTCGGCGGACTAGGTACAATTAATTATATTGCTTTCATTCGGAATATTTTGGTCAGTGACAACATTGGAATTCCTCAATGTTGTTTTCCCTTTTATTCAATGAAATTTTTGTCATTTTACTGCGGTATGAATTTACAGAATTTAAATTCCCTTATGGAGCCGAACTTTTTTCCTCTGAGTATCTTTGTTATATGCACTGCTTGTATTTTTTTCTACGCTTTTTACTTACTTGTACGAAGTAAAGGAATAATTGTAATCACGAAAAATTCCGAATATCATATTTCAACAAAAATTTCTATTTTGTCCGCTATCGAATGCAATTTAACGATGTTTTTGCGTGACATCTGTACGTGAGGACAGAATAAAGAACTCTTTTTTCCCCCATACGAATTATAAAACTAATTTAAAATGGATTCAGAAGAGATTTTTTTCATGGCGTCTTGTAACTACGTATGTATGTATCTCGCATAACTAAAAAAAAAGTAGCTTCAGAATGTTGAAATTTTGTATAAAGGACTGCTATAACATGTAGTTCTGTACTTCCTTTTTTGGTTGAAATCAGCAAGTATTATATATATATATAACTACTGTGTTACTCGGCTCAGCTCAGTTTGGGCTGGTAAATTATGCATTTTTTTGCTTTAAAAATGATTTAATTATATTGTTCTTATCTTCCGGTTAAGGTTTTTATGCCTTTAGTTAATCTGCATATAATAGTTGTAGAATTATTAACAATTTAAAAGTGGTTTGAGTGCGGCTGTTTATTTATTTATTTTTTAACCATAGCAGCCATATTTGTTTGCATTTGAAACATAGCATTTAATTCACTATTAAGTCTTTCTGTACCTTTATCTCTTTAATGGAGCCAAAAAGGAAACATTTTGCGCACCAAAACACCTGCCTTCCTGCCTGCTGGCTGAATTGCTTGTTTTTGGGTAGAAACTGTAATTTTAATTGGAAAAACATTTAAATTGTCTTAACTGTATTTAGTGTTTTATGTTTTTCTATATCTTTCAATTTTTAATGAAGACGTTTTGAGATTTTATGCATTATTTCATGCAGCGAAGTGAGAACTGAATTGATTGAATGAGAAATATATCTCTAATGAAATTCGGGGAAATAAGTTTAAATGAAATGCTGAAAAAAAATGCGTATAATTTAATATTCCGTGCAAGGAAGTCATGTGGTGTACACATCAGATTTTTTTACTTTGTTTCAATGCGCATCTAAATAGCTGTATTCTAGTGAAATTGCCTAGAAAAATCTTTTTCTTTGGATAGCTTTATCTGATAAATGGAATTAGTTTACGAATGTTTATCGCATTCATATCATATCCTTTTGCCTGTTTACTTTTATTTTGTATTCTTTTTATAAACCAAAAACAAGTCATTCGAAGTACAAGTTGATAA
Organism: Stegodyphus dumicola; assembly: GCF_044657685.1. Taxonomy (NCBI): domain Eukaryota; kingdom Metazoa; phylum Arthropoda; class Arachnida; order Araneae; family Eresidae; genus Stegodyphus; species Stegodyphus dumicola. The sequence goes on from NC_140776.1 coordinate 48,996,211, forward strand.
TCACTGATTATAATTTTGGAGGGGAGAGAACAGAATTCTTTTTACCGAAAGAATTTCACATACAATCAAAGAATATCAGCAAAAAATAGTGAAATAATAATACGAAATCTGTTTTAAAAAGCATCTGATGTGGACACCGGAAGACTTCCTTGTGCGGCCTATTAAATTATACACTTTTTTTGTTGCACTTCATTTAAATTTATTTACTTGAATTTCATTAGAGATATATTTCTAATTCATTGAATCACTTCGCGGCAAGGCAAATATACAGAAAACTCAAACTTCCATAAAAACTGTAAAATGCAGAAAAACCGAAAACACGAAATACAGTTAAAATTGCTTAAAGAAAAAAAATGTTTACAATTAGAATTAGAGTTTCTACGCCAAAACAAGCAATTTGACTAGGCAGGAAAATAAAACTGTCGAAAGTTAACTTTCGGTCACACTAGGCAGATACTGAAGTTGGCGCACCAACTGACTTAATTCACTGTTTTATTAAGAGTTTCAAATGGCGGCCTCGTAAAGCTTAGCGCCACTGGCATTTTTAAATTTTTGATACTTCTACAACTATTGCATGCAGATTGACTAAAGACATAAAAACTTTAACCGGAACATAAAAATATAATTCAATCACTTTTAAAGCAAAAAATGAACAATTTACTTACATATAAGGATAAAAAACTAAGCTCACAGATTCGGGAAGCAGAGTGGCAATATATGTATACGTTTGGTGCGGCCGATTGAAACAAAAAGAGAGGGGCACATTTATGTTTTAGGAGTTCCATATACAAAATTTCAAACGTTCAACGGCTTCTCGTTTTTGTGCTATGCGAGGTACATAACGTACGGACGTAACGAAAAAAATCTCTTCTGAATTTATTTTAAATCCATTTCACAATCCAGTTTGGAAAAAAGAGCCCGTTATTCTGTCCTTACGTACAGATGTAACACAAGAACATTGTTCAAGTGGCTTCGAGAGCGGTTAAAATGAATGTTTTCGTTGAAGTCTGATACCCGAAATTTTTCGCGATTACGGTACTTCCCTTCCCGTACTTTATAGAAGGAAGTAATAAACATAAGTGCGTAAATGAAATGAATTGTAAAATAAAATTTCTTTCTCTTTCTAAAGTTTACTTACAGGGCCAAATAATTTTATTAAAATATTCTGCAAAATTTCGCTTGAGAATGAATTGTAATAAATTTAAAATTAAAAATGAGTAACTAATAATCACAGTCCTGTGTACTACAGAATTTAAACCGTATTGGTAGCGGAACTCAGCGTAATGGGTTGCTTTTACATCTAAATTAAATCTTCACCCTAAATAACAGCACTTAATATCATACAATTATCACACACTCCGGATGCAAATTAATTTCAGTTACAATTAACTCTTCCGAATGCAAGTTAATTTCATCAGCTAATAAACCAAATCAAATTACTTCATACAATACACTGGTGCGTAATCACTCAGACTACATCGGCTAATTGGAATCAACGTTTCCTGCTAATATATTAAAAAGGAAAAGTTGCTTATAGGAGTTTGTGTTTTGCTCATTAATGCTTCACGCATATGTTTTAAATAAGTGTGTAAAACATAAACCATTACGACTTCTGAATTTCAACGTCTTCTCGAGAGAAATTCGAAAAGATAAGGCAGACAAAGCAGCTTTTAAAATCAATGAATTTTTTATAAGTGCAAATAATAAATCCTTTTCACATTCATCATGAAGCATGAACTACAATACTTTAAGCCGTGTGATAAATGCATTTAGCGCATGTAGAAGCGATTTTTAATATATGCGTTGTTTGAACTTTTGAAGAGCAGTTAGCGCTTTAGTGGGACTTTTGATGTTATAAGAATTACATATTCTTCAGTACTTTCCTAATACAGATTTGGCAGCGCGTTTGCATTTCTATCCCGGCCTTTAAGTCTCTACGAAAACGGACTTATTTTCCTTCTGAGTTAACGCTTATATGACGCTGTTCAGAAAAGTTATTACTTTTAGAACACAGAGTCCATATTTTTATTGTTCAAGGATATGGAATCAGGGGTAGCTAACCTATTTTATATCTACTGCCCACTTTGTAGGCAGTAAAATTTCTATACTTCCCACCCGTTCATAGTAATTTAATATAGCACAACTGCTAAGAAGTTTTTATGTGCAGGTTTAATAAAAAATATATAGTTAAATTTAAAATTATGTATTTATTTGTATTATAATTTACAATATAAAAGTGCCGCCTAACTGCGATAGTGGTTAGCGTCGCTGACTGCCGTGCCGAAGGGCTTGGCCTCGAATCCCTGAGGAGGCATGGATGTTTGTCGATGCGGCATAGCGGCACTTTAATGCATAGCGGCGGGCCGAAAGTCCTGACGTGTGGTTTGGTGGAAGGGAAGAGGGTTGGGAGACCCTGGAACCCGTACCCCGCTGTGCTGTCCATCAAAATTGAGGGGCATAACTGAGCTAAATCGCACTTTCACCTGTAAGGTGCTCAAGGCTCTTGCCAACGGCAGGCGTGTCTTGCGCTCCTTGCTAGGTAGTTCGTGGGCTTGTTCTGATGTTACTGTAAGACAAGTGAGATAAGTCGCAATATTAGACTTTTAATAGGCAAAAAATTCATTACCAAACAGCAGAGTCATATATATGCTCGGAAACAAGAGAGCACTGTGCGAAATAAACTATTTAAGTAGAGAAGTAAACTTTATGGAGTGTGTAAATATTAACACATCCTATGCATGTTTCGATCTTCCTTGATCATTATCGGACAAAAATCTCCACCTCCCACCGTGAAAGCTTAAATCGCTCGCTAGTGGGCGGTAGGGACCAGGTTGACTATCCCTGATATAGATCTTCATTCCATGTCTTACATTTGCATCTCAACTTATGTAAACTCAATTACTGCGTTACTGTGTAAAGAATTAAAAGCATTCTAAAGTGGGTCCTTGCAGTTTGATTATGATTATGTTGAACTATAATTAGGATGTTCTTGGGCTCAGTTCCCATGCATTTAAGATCCCTGCATGCAGATAATCGATGACAGTGCGAATAAATTTGACGATAACTCGTCATTTTAATTTAACGGACTTAAGTAGTAAGCCTTCTCCCCAGTCGCTCTTTAAATCGGAAGTTTGTAAGGAATTAAAGTCCCGTGCTGTACTAATGAATGATTTTTCAAAATTTCTCCTTACAAATGACTTGAAAACTTTACAGCTGCATGATTGACACCTTATTTTCACATGTAGTACGATATATATCTGAGAATAGACCCGTTAACGCTTCTGTGGTAGATCCTAATGATAGTACTCAATAAATCAGGAATTTTGGCTCTGTTTTTCTAAGTTGTATTTATCTTTATAGCCATCTGCATTCTGATATTTTCTGAAAATAGCTTGCTCTGAGTACAGAATGAAAATAGGATGAGTTTAACTTGAAAAAAATTGAAACTGATGAGTACAGAGAAATAAAATTTAAATACCTTGTGACGATTTATTTATTTATTTTGACTAATAGTTAATTTTTTGTTAAAGCAACTTTCCTGTCGCTGTTCGTTTCACCCACGCTTTCCTGCCAGAATGTAAATGAGTTAGCGCGCGTTTATTCAGATTTAGGGAGAAAGAATTGTTTTTTAAGCGAAGATTATGGATGTTGATTTTAGAGCGTGTTATGCCTGCTTCAAGGCCCCGTTGTTACCTTAACTTAATGGCGATTGGATTCAGTGGCGTTGAGTGCTTCTAGCCATTAGGCTTGTCTCGCCGGCTTCTACGAGCCAGAGCCTTTCTGCGCGTTTAAATTATCCTATGAGCGTAATTCTGTTAATTTTAATTACATTTTAAGTTCAACATTACTTGTTCAAGTTAAACTGAAGTGTTGGCTTATGTAAACCCAAGTGGGGTCGACTGGGCACTCTTTGTGAGCGAATAAATGGGTCATTTGCATCCTTCTTCTGACTTTGTCTGTCTGCTGTCAAGAGCATAGGATAATTCCTCTACAGTCTTTCTAGAGCTCGTTAGTTTAGGTCACCAAAGCAAAGAATATGAGACACTATAAACTTGTTGTTGAAGAAGGGAGATCTTTCCCGATTATTTCTTATTATTAATGTATTCCCGATTATTAATGTATCAAAATTTTTCCTTTGAAACCAATTTCAGCCAAGGATTGAATTTCGCTTTTTGCAAATTTAAGAATGTACTCTCTTTTAAAGTGTTACTATTTATTTCATCGTCTGTAATGTATGATGTACTGCCAGCATCAAAGAATAGATAATCTGCGGCATCTACAATGTTTTGTTGTTGCATTTGAAAAACATTCAGAGATCTCTTCATTTGTTTACTAATCCTACTACTACAATGCTTAGTTGTGAATATTTCATCCATGGAACAGAAAAGCCACATCATCTCTCTCGTTGATACTGATGCTTAAACAGTATCTCGCCTGTTTCCTTGTCTGTCATCTTGCGTCGTTCTATTATCTATCCTTTACATCTCCCGCTCTGGAAAAAAAAAAAAAAAATGTTTTTCGAAGCGTGAAAGAAGCCGTAAGAACGCCCGATATCCATATTATCTGTCGGCAGCCCGGCAGGCAGAGAACCGATAAGAGAAACACCTTCTCGTAAATATCTCGTAGTAGAGACTCATTTTTTAACGACACTCCGGAATCCCATATGCCGGTGTTTTTCACAGTTTATCGGATGAATATGTATTGACTGAGCGAGCAAAAGGCCATTTTTCGTTATTTAGAAGTAATCGTTTCTTTTCTGTTTCGTTTTCTCTAGCGAAGGGAATTTTTAAACATTTTTATTTTCTATGTGAACTAACTACCTGTGCCATTTTAAGAATACTTGTATGTCAGGATTTGTCTAGAATATTAAAATTTTGAATGTCTGGGAGTCTTACATTGGATCGTATATGCAAATTTGTTGACAAACAAAAACGTACTGACCAGTTACTGAGTTTTAAATTGCTCGCGAAAATGTTTCTATTAAATATTATTTCTAGATTCGCCATGCTATCCTCTCGTTTGTATACGTAAATATGGAAAATAATCGTTTATTGTGATCGACAGTTCGGTTAATTTGATCAAATTATTGTCGAATAAACTTTTTAAGCTAAAATAAAGTTGAAAAATAAGGTCAAAATAAATTATACTAATTGAAAAGTAATTGAGAATTATCATCATGTGAGGGGTTAAGTCGCCAAACAGCTTCGTTTTAATTTTAGTCAACTATATAAAATTAGGCAGACAAACAACTTTAATGTGATGTATATTTTTAATATCCGTGTCGATTTTGAGACAGTCAGAGACGAGCCTTTCTTTTTCAAAAACAAAACAGAACAAAAAACTGCAGAATTTTTTCCTTTTCATAGGAAATAAAAAATTCGTTGGAAACATCTACGACAAGCTAAGCTTACTCTTTTTGCTTAATTTTACATTGGAATGTTCTTTTCCAATGGTGGATGCGTCTGAATAAAGATTAGGTGTGCAGCATTGGCCAAATAATTTTCGGTAGCGTTCATAAATAAACTTAAATGTCAAGAAGATATCTGTTTTTGTGGGGGTGATATTTTTATATTAAATTACTTAAATTCCATTGCTATTTTAAAGAGTATTTTTTTCTCATCGTTTAATGTTATCATTCGGTTAATGTTATCAAAATAGCCGTGGATAAACGTGATCACCCTTAGCGGCGCCCATTGTATATATTATTTAATTTTGGTTTCTATAAAAATGTATCACAACTTCCCAGTTATCACGCGTCAGTCTTTTCACATCAACCGTCGCGTTATCCATACACGCGGCTAAAATGGGGTGGGAATTAATGTGATCTGCTTGATAAGAAAAATGAAGAAAAGAATTATTACGGTTTATTTTTCAATATAATTCTTTTTATGACGCTAGTCATTCACTTCGCCTTCTATTAACAGTATCAACGATTTCGTTATTATTTAAAATTATCTTTTATTTGAACTATTCTTTTAAATTATGGGGTCAGTAAAGGAGAACCAGAATGAAGAAACGGAATAATATCTCAAGCTTCATTTCGTGAATTTTGGTTGTTTCAACAGATGATGTATGAGTTGGTGTGTTGTGGTGAAATAAAATTCAAAATGATGGATCGCTGACCTTCTAGACTCTTCTAGGCTCACTTCTTGACTAAATACAATGTTCTGATTTGATTCCATCTGATTTGATTTCAGACTGTAAATTCATGCAATAGTCTCCAGTTATGGTTTCTCCTGATATATGTAATTGTTACTCTTGCTCATATGACAAGTAGCAACGACTGCAACTTTCTTGCATTTGGTGCCATATTTGTCTTTTTCCATGTGGTGCCATATCCATAGCAATTGATCATCATATCTGAAAGTGACTGTAAGAGCTTAGAAGTTGCTGTTTTAAATCCACTGTTTGACTGGTATATAACGTAGTCTCATTGGCGGTTATCAGTCAGGTTCTGATTACTCGTAAAGCTTCATCCTCATGATGATGTTCTGTACGAAGCCTTTTTGATTTAGTATGAACCAACATAGCATTCACATCTTTCAGAGCGTCACTAAACGTTGATGCAAATGTTTATACATTTATTTGTGATATTCATATTGCAGATTGCAGATGTATGTTAATGAATAATTGAAAATAAAGTAAAATAGTTCCGAGTAACTTTTAAATCATTTCATTCTTTATTACCTCATCAGCAAGCCCACAACACACTTAAAATTTTGACCATGTTTAACCATATTAACGTATTCCGAACAGTTTTAAACGGTGGAACTTTGTTAAGAATTACATTTGTCTTGGCTTTGATTTATAAACTTCTTTCAGAAAGATGGGGGGGGGGATTTTGACCGATGGAACCTCGTCTTGTTATTTAAAAAACGTAAGAAACATCTCTTTTCGAGGACTGAAAAATTCAGTTGATGAAAATTATCGAGAACTTTGAAGAATGAAACAAAATGGAGAGAAGAGAATTCACTGCTTCATACTTGTCATTTATTTATAACCCAGCCCTCGTACTTAATTAAAATTCTTACAAATGTGTATAAATCGAATTGTTTTAGACAAATATCCTGCTATATAAATTCGTTAAATTTATACTAATTTTTCTGCACTGCATCTTTCAAAATTAATCCATTTTACGTAATAATGCTGCAATGCGGTAAGTTATAAGCCAATCGGATGAAAGAAATGTTTTATTTTAAAAACTACTGCTGCTATTGCGCATCTCTGCGGCAACGCGCGCTTCTCGCTCTATTTTATTCATTGTTTCAAGATATGTAAGATAAACGACATTTTCAGGTGCATCTCGCACCCAAAATGATGCGCAATAAAGAAATATGTAAAGAAGAATTAAGTGTCGAGAAGTAAATTGTGTTTTGCTACTTTCCGGCCCGACTGCTGGGTTTTCTTTATTGTGCATCTCAAGTAACTGTAAAGTAAAGCCCTTTTAAGCTATTACAACGCACAAAACCGTAGCCAGTCCATTGCAGCTATTCTCCAGATCATCCCATGATTTAGATATACTCAAATTTCATAGTAATTAACAGCATTATTTTCGTATAACTTAGTTTGTTTCTTTAAAAAGCAATGTATTGCTGAAATTTGAAAGATAACTTAAAGAGGTTATGCCACAAAGATGACAACAGTTCTAAACCTTGGAGATTTGCCAAGCCGCATGGGTGATTAATGCCTTGATAACGTAATGAAGTATAATACGACACCCCCCTAAAAACTATTTATTTCTAAAGTTAAAAAAAATCATACTTAACTATACATATCCTAGAAAGACAACTGTGAAAGAGAGAGAAAATCTCGATTTTTGTCCTCATTTCATTCGCCCACTCGGATGTCTCAGCTGCTAAAAATGTTTGACAAATATCTCGCTAACGGAAAAAACAATGCAGAAAAAAGAGGATTTTTCTAATTTTCCGAAATCTAAATTATGCCTGACGGACTACATTTTTTTTCCTATTGATGGAAAACTTTGAATGAAAGTTTTTGAGTATTCATAGGATGATTAAGGTAGCTTTGTAGCGAACATACACTTCGAATTTTGACATGCACAGCATTTCAAAAAACAGAGTTTGTCAAAAGACAACAGTTCTGCTCTTTTAACCACTGCGCTTAAAAGTATAATTATTGTATCACTTTAATGAAGAGTGAGAAGGAATCTCCTACCACCAACAAACATGACACATCATCAACTTCCTAATGAAAAAGTGTAAGGAAATTCCCTTTTATCTTTGACAGTTATCCCATAATTTTATCTTCTTATCGTCGCAACTGTCGTCACGCTCTTGTTTTGGAGATATGTCATTTCAACTGTCTGTTAATAAAATGAAGGGAAAAAATATTTCTTTTTGCCATCTAGAATGGTATGTCCCTAGTGGAAAAAGTCTTGTTAGTACTCACAGCTTTATCTGAAACCTTATAAAGTAATCTAAATAAGGTACAGTTTGAAAAATTAAACAGCTTCAACTTTACATGGGCAAAAAAATGCTTTAAAGTTTTAGCTAGTGTAACCTCGTGGAAACGTTTTCAGTTCTTCATATTAACTCCAGATTTTTGTTTTTATAAGTCTAGGTTTCGTATTTTGGTATGTTAATGATTCCGGCCGCGAAAATTTACTGTGATTACATAATTATCTATTTCAATTCTGTGGTTTTTTTAAAAAATTATATTGTAACAATACTATATGCGATATTTTCTTTTATCTGTGTAAAGAAAGTATATTATATGTCAGATAAAATTCAATAAAATAAAAGTTGTTTTAAATAAAGTTTCGAATAATTCGAATTCATTTCGTAATTTTGAAAATTCAAAATTTTTATTTCTATTTCTTTCTTTTTAGCCCAAAGGGGAAATTTTCCCAGAGGGGTTATTAATTTCGTTTTGGCATTTTTGCGTTGATTCACTGTAAACGACGAATCACATTCTAAATTGTTGCCACCAATTATTAGAGCCCTGTTTAAAGAAATTAAATAAGAAGAATCTGCTTAAATGTATCTATGTTCCTCGCATTGTGATAAAACAATGGTAACTAGAGCCATCAAATTTTGAATAACGTATACTGCGGAGGGGGAAAAAATGAGAGAGAGAAAGGGACAGTTCTATATCTCCCGTTCTACTGGGCCGATTGACGAAATTCAACTTGTGTTTTTCATGTCTCGAAAGCGCGACATAGGATACGTATTAGATTTATATATAGCATCGTTCTGTAGAGACATTAGGTTAACTGGAAAAGCCGAAGAGATGATAAATTAGCAGCCGCCTTCGCCGGGAATCGAACCACGGACCTCTGCATACCGGCCCAGCGTGCAGAATCACTACACCACGAAGGCACGCTAGGAAAGGGGAGAAATACCTTATATACTCCCCCTTTTAAAGGACGACTGGGGTTTTTAGGGGACCCAAACGCAAAATCCAGGGTGTGGAGAGTCATAATCCACAACCCTTTTAGTTCGGGCGCCACTGTAGAGACGTTAGAATTTTTGGAAGCCAGAGCGATGAAAAATGAGCAATCGCCTTCGCCTGGAATCGAACCACGGACCTCTGGTTACCGGCCCAGCGTGCAAAACTGCTACACCACGAAGGCACGCTAGGAAAGCGGGAGAGATACCTTATCGTTCTAATATAGGTATTTTGACACAAAATCAGACTTTTTCTGAAATAAGATACCAATGTTTTTTCCATATTTCGATTCTATGACTCTAATTACGCCAAACTGCCAAGTTTTGTAAAAATCGCAGGAGTAGTTTTTAAAAAATTAGCTCTAAAAAATTTTAGCTCCTCAATGTTAATAGAGTTTGGTATATATTTATTAATCTGTCTTTTTTTATTGAACTTATTTGATTCTTCCTTCCACATTTCGAAATTTAGATTCATTCGAAACAAAATTCACCCATTTTTTGGATTTATTTTTAAAATTTGTATTTTTAAATAATTTTTATAAATTTTTCGAAAAAATTTTGAATTATGACGTATAAAACTTTTACCATCGTCTTAAAGTAGGTTTATTTCTAAGCATACCTGAAGATACACTTGGATTTGTATATTGGAGCTTTTGAAATTTGGCATATTTGTTGAAAGCGATAAAACATCAAATGTGGTTTAGACACTTTGCTAAAATTATTTGGAAGTAGAAACGAAGTAATTTTTTTTCCGCTCATGCACAATGTAAAAAAGTAGGGAAAAATTTCGCCAAGATAAATTTTTCTGTAAATTTCGCACCAAATTTTACAAAATGTAATTTAAGGCATAATTTGAGTCGTAGAATCGAAATATGGAAAAAAATTAGTATGTTATTTCGGAAAAAGTCCGATTTTGTGTCAAAATACCTATGTTAAAATAATTGTGTTTATATAAATCTAATATATATCCTAAGTCACGCTTTCGAGACATGAAAAACGCAATTCGAATTTTGTCAATCTGCCCAGCAGAACGGGAGATATAGAACTCTCTCCCCTTTTTTGGGGGGGCGCAGTGTAATTTTCCATCGGAATATAGGCATCCGAATTTTGAATTTCGAATTTTTTTTATCTATTTTATATTTTGTAAACCTTTAACGAATTTATGATTAACAAACTCAACGATTTCAATGCGTAGCAGTCTCAACACTATACGAAATAAAACATTTTTTATCTCCAACCTGCGAGACTACGTATAAAAAATTCTAAAGATATGCTGTTTTTAAATGTTTTGTGATTTTGCTGTTGAATATTATGTAGCGTAGGCGCCAAGAATGTGATATTTAATAAATAAAGTAAACACAAAAAATGTTAATAATAAAAAAGGCAAAAAAAGTTTTGTAAGGCCATCTTAGTAAGAAAATTGAACATTGATATGGTAAACTGAGAAAAGAACAGAAAAATGTAGGCTAACACTTAACGTTGCATCGGAAATTCTAAACGTAAATTGCTGTGCTTTTGAAATTTTTGTAATTTTGTTGTTGAATTGTATATGGCGTAAGTGCGAAAAAAATTATTGTTAATAATAAAGCTAAAAAGACAAAAGAAAAAGAAAAGGGAGGAGTTTGTAGGAGTAAGTGTAACAGCAGACGCGCTCAGCCGAAAGCATAAAAAAACATAACAAAGGCCTTGTGGGCGACCGTTAAAATCTGAAACCTACAGATTTTTTTTTTCCTCCTTAAACATACTCGAGACTGAATTTTCACTCGAAAGTGTGAGTTCAAACAGATTAAAGCATATTAATTATATGGCACGTTACAGACAGACTCGTCAATCATTTACGTAAAAATATCGAAAATGCAAAATTGATGGTGACTTTTGGTATATACTGCCATATCAAATATATTTAGTTACTTAGTTTGTGCAATGTATTGCAAAAAGATTGTTTCACTAATTTTTTTTTTTTTTTTTTTTTTTTTTTTTTTGTTCCAGTTTAGAAAATGTATCAGTATAACTCAAACAGATTAATCTTTCAGATTAGGAGAATTTTGTTCGCTTTTTTAATAATAATATACGAAAATTAAGTTTTTAAACTAACCTCATAAAAAGAGATGTTGAAAATCATTTTAATAATTACACATATAACGCATACATGTAAGGGTTTGCAATTCCCACCGGAAGAAAAGACGAAAATTTGGGTACATTTTTATAACACAATTGAATTTGTTATAACCTCAAAAATCGATGTTTTCACTGCAGATGAAAGTAGAGCTTAAGTCGTACAATTTCGATCCTTTTTTAACGCAAAGGGGCAATTTACCCAGAAGATCTATTTATTTCGTTTTGGCATTTTGCACTGATTCACTATAAACGGCGAATCACTTTTCAAATTGTTGCCACCAAATAGTAGAGCTCAGCATTATATTTAAAGAAATTAAATAATGAAGAATCTGCATAAACGTATCTATGTTTTTCGCATTGTGATAAAACAACGGTACCTAGAGCCATCGAATTTTGAATAACGTACGCCTCCAACCGAATATGGGCATTTGGAAGCCCAAATTTGGAATTTTTGTCTTATTATCTATTTCGTATTTTGTAACGCATTTGTTAGTTTTCGATTAGAAACTCAACGATTTCAAAGTGAGCAATGGCAACACTGTACGGAAAGAAAAAAGTATTTTTATCTCCAGCGCGCGAGACTGTGTATCGGAAATTCTAAAGATATCCATTTTGTAAATATTTTGTAATATTACTGTTGTGTATTTTGTGATAGTGCTGTGATACTGCCCTTAAGAACGCTGAAAGTATGGCATTCCATCAGTAAGTTCCCGGGACAGGATTGCTGTTAAGAATTTTGATACTTATGGCGAGCTGCTTTTTATACCGTGTACAAGTTACGGTTCCCGCCTTCCGTAACATGCCTAAGCGGAACATCGGGGCTATTGAACATTCATTAGTGACAGGGAAAAAGTTATAAGGTATTTCTCCCGCCTTCTTAGCATGCCTTCGTGGTGTATTTGTCAGCACACTCAAGAGGTCCGAGGTTCGAGTCCCGCCGAGGGCATTGCTCATTTCTCACATCTCCTGCTTCAAAATAACCTAATGTCTCTACAGTGGCGCCCGAACTAAAAAGATGGTGCATGATAATTCGTCACTATCAGAATTTGTCGACTGGGTCCCTTAATCCCCAGTCGCTCTTTTAAAGCGGGTGTATATAAGGTATTTCTCCTGCCGTCTTAGTATGCCTTCGTGGTGTTGTGGTCAGAACACTCAGCGTGTATTCCAGAGTTCTGTGGTTTGAGTCCCGGCAAGAACATTGCTCATTTTTCAGGTCTCCTGCTTTTAAAAATCCTAATGACTCTGCAAAGTAATTAAAAATTTTTTGAAGGAAAATCTACTGTAATGAAGGCCTGAATTTCAAATTGTATTTAGACTATAGTGTAATCTCTTTATGTCTTAAATCATTATTTTAAATAAATACTGGATGCGGGGAGTACGGTGGGATTGCGCAGTGTACCATAATAGGTAAATTCTAGGTCATTTGGAAAGCTTCAGTTGCTCAGTTCCTCAACCTTTCTTTGTTAATTCTTATTAAAAAAAAAAAAGCTTGCATTTTTTCCATACCCTCTCCTTTCTTTCTTTCTCTTTTTTTTTTCTTTTTTTTAGAGTTAGTGTGGGAATGCACTACCAGTTGACCCATGGTACATCGCTGGTGAAAACCGTATAGATTGGGTGATTGAAATTTTTGTTTTCGATACTTTTCAGAAAGTTTCATAATGATAAGTCGTATAATTTACTGATATATGCTAGTACTTCATTTACGAGTAATGGTCTTGCTTTAAAAGGGAAAAAAAGTTAACGTAGCGCTTACGTGATTTAGCTTAGATTACGAATAGAATCTGAAGAGTTTTATCAATGTTTGCTTTCGCGATTTTTGCTTCTTATTTAATTTTTTTTTTAATTTTTGAGAAACGTTTTAGAATTTTGAAAGAAATTAATTCGCGGATGAAAGAAATTTACGTGCTATATTGAATTAATTCTGTGCTCTTAAATTTTTCAGCCCAAAAATAATTTAAAAAAAAAAAAATTAAATATTTGTCAAAATGTTGAAAATGTTTGAATTGTTATGATCTGTGAAATAATTTACATTTAACATTCTGAAAACCCTTGTGGATTTTAAAACAACTGAAAAGAGCTTGAATATTCTTTAAAGGAGTTACCGTTACAACTTCAAACTGATTTGCAGTGCTATCAGTGTCGCCGTAAATTTTAATTTCTTATTGCGTCAGCTGGGTTTAACTATTGTAAAACTCTTTTCACACATTCTCTTGTGTATTCTTGACCAAATTACTCTCTGGATATAATAGTTGCTTGCGAGATTTATATTGTTTGAGAGGCACTTTGCTAAATAAAGCTCCATTATAAATGTCTGTACTCATCAATCATTATTAAACATCTTTGGTATTATGCAGATGCACTTAGCCACATATTAATCCTTTATACCCATTGAATACAAAGCATAGTGAACCGCATATTTGCCTTTCCTGGGAGCTTATCTTGCACATTAGCGACATCTTCAGTATCTCCGAGATGTGATAATAATAAAATATTGCTAACGGCTCCTCTTTGCTCCTTATCTTTTCTCCTTTTTCTAAGTGACCATTTGCAGCTTAGGGGCTTTATGTTGATGCTCTAGAGAGATCGATCTGGCTTTTCACTGGATCTATAATGAGCTGATGTTCTTAAAGGATGGCCGGAGTAGTAGAGTTGAGTAGTTAGCGAAATTTTCTTTCCTATAATCAAGAAATACTAGGTTTAGTCTGCGATTGTGTTCGAAGATTAAGTGAAATTCTTTCCTGTAATTATTGTAACTCATAACCTTGGCAAGCTGAAATACTTTTCCATGAATCTCTTTCTCAATGAAATACCTTTTACTGTATAGTTTCATCGGCATTTTATCTGATGTTATACTACGTGCTTGTGGATTTTAGAATTGCGTATTTTTTACCATCATTAATATTATTAGAATCTTTAGTTAAATAATCACGCTTTCATTATTTATTTTTCGTGGATAATTAAAATTTGTTCACTTTACACGCAATGGGATGTGTAGATAGATCGCCTCATAGTTAAAAATATGTAAAATCATTGGCGAAGCAAACGTAGTTTCCCGTTTGATTAGTTAAGGTTAGGTTACGCGAGAGCACACGAAGGCTGTCTGTCTACTTAAGGAGAAGGATGCTTTCGTGGAGGAATTCTTAATGGAAACTGACTCGCATTCATTTTACATATGGGAAAACCTCTTGTTTACCTCTTGAACGACACGAGTTGTACGACTAATATTACTCTTATTTCTTCCCAATAAGTATATTTAATTATTTTTGCTACTTTTTTAAAATTTTGCTAATAAAAATATCGGGAAAACAGTCAGCGAGTAAAATTTAAGTAGGATTTTGAATAGGTAAAATATGTATAGGTACTAGTATATTTTATCCTTTACTATTATCAAAGCAGTAAAAAACTATTACCAAAATATTTAATACCTACTGTTAGCAGTACATAATAATAAGCTAGTATTGAGGTATCAGATAATCTAGTATTGATGTTGGTAACAAAAGTCAGACAATTCGTCTTGCGAACGGGAAACGAAGTATCGATAATTACAGTACAAGTATTGTAAATTATCTTTTATTCGTTATGATTTTTCTCTCTTTAACGTTCCTTATCGTAAAAAACCAACATCTAACTAACATCGTCCATTTCATGCTAGAGTTTGAAGTCCGCACAATCGTTGCTTTTGGAAAAACTGCGTTTAAAGATTAGACATGGTTTTAATTTCCAAAAAATCAAGCTAGGAGTTCTCCATGGTAATTTTCATATATACAACTGCTAGAATATGTATTTTCTGTCTCATCATAATGTAAAACATTGCGAAATAACATACGGAATGGACCTAAATGAAAGGAAAACAAAAACGCATAAATGAAAGGAAAACAAAAAACCCAGGTTCGTGGTTTTAACGTAGATCCGATGATGTAACATGCAAAATCTGTATTTAATCTACTGCTAATGATACTAGTCAGGCTTCCACTCAGCAGTGGGCTGTGAGTAATGAATGAAGTTTTAAGTTGTCGACAGTTGCATGCTCGTTTTCAACAGCGCGAGAGTCGGTGTACCTAACCTTATAAGGTATTTCTCCCACTTCCCTAGCGTGCCTTCGTGGTGTCACGCTGGGCCGGTATTCCAGAGGTCCGTCGTTCGATTCCCGGCAAAGGCGGTTGCATATTTTTCATCTTTTCTGTTTCCAAAAATCCTAATGACTGTACAACCTCAATCCCATGTGTTGTCGAAAATTCTCGTTTACCAATTTTATAGCCTATGTTTAAAATACATGTTACGATTCGAGGGGTAAAACACATATGGTCATGCATGCCTTTAATGTAATTTTTTCTTAATAAAGGTATAACTCTCATCGAGGGTTAAAAAATATCTCATGAGCATGCCCATTAATATCCATTCAGTAGTCGATCATATGTAAAAGAATAAATTTAATAATTTTATGCCATGTAGTGAAAGGAAAATAACTTTGTTCTGTTTACTAATAAAGAAGTGAAGAAGTTTAAAAATTAGCATAAATAAACAAAAACTTAATTAAATATTTCTCACTAATAGAAGTTTCATTAAAGCTTAGGGCCCACCAGCGGCCGAGCGGTAAAGTCGCTGAACACTGGTAGTTCGGTCCGAGGTTCGAATCCCGCGAACGGGCTGGCTGCATGGGCGTTTTCGTGGTTTTCCCTATGTGTAACGTGTATACGAGCCAGTTTCCCTTAGAAGGTCCTCCACGAAGGCATCGCTCCTCTTAGGCAGATAGCCCTAGTGTGCTTTGCCATAATTAAATACACCAAAAAACACCATTAAAGGCGAACTTTCTTGAAGCGTTGCTAGTGTAGCGAAATTCGGTTCACGAACTTAATTCGTTCCTGAAAGTCATCAATCAACAGAAATGCTCGTGAACCGAAACAGGTTTTCTCCAGAGGAATTGATGTAAAAAAGATTTATTTATTCTTGGCTCGTAGATAATTGTTTATTTAAACTTAACAACAGCATTTTGTGCACAAATTCATAAGGCAAACGCCAATGGATATCATTAAATTAAAAAAATGAGCAAATATTAAACAGATAAAATAGACAGAAACTTAATTTTACTGTACGTGTATGAAGAAGGGGAAAAAAAAAAAAAAAAAACCTAATTTCTCTACAGCCGGTCCTCTGTTTTATTCAAAATTTGTCGTCATCTGTTGTTAACTACTTTTTTAAATGTGTTTAAAGTACACTCGTGTAAAATGCTTATACTATATTGTTAATTTTTATGTAATATTTGTTAATTTATATGTAAAGTTTAATTTTTTATTGATCTAAATAATAAAGGTAATATTGAAAATAATGTAATTTTAAGAAATATTTAAAAAAGCAACAGAAATAATTTGACGTATGAGTGTACAATAATAGATGACTGCCTCTCCTATAAATATTAATCGAAAATCCTGTTTGTGCTGTTATGTAGGCAAATTATTCTTTGTTCAATTTTTAAGGTGAATGCAAATGAAATTAAATTAATTTCATTGTTTTGTTGTAGATTAAATGGAAATTGATTGCGTATTGAGGCAAAATAAAAAATAATTTTCGAAATAATTTTTCCTAGAAAATTATATTTTGTTTTATAGAAAGCGAAAATATTTTTTGGCTGTATAAGCTTTTTTCAAATAAAATCCAATCAATGAAAAATTACAACACCTCCAATAAAAAAAATATCATGATGGGTTGTAGGTCCAGTTTGTCCGGATGTTTACAGTTGTACAATATTTCTATGGTTTTCATCTTTGCGTCTTTAAACAAAAACTAAGAATTCAAATTCTTTTTTTCTATTCATTTAATATGCAAAGTCAGCTGTAAGGTTTCTGGGTCGAGCGCAGGCGTAACCTTCCGGAAGCGTCCGGTGAATATAGGATTACCTAACATGTTGGTGCAAGATTGGGAGAAAAAACATATTGCAAATTCCTGTACAACTCCTGTAAAACCGGCCCGAGTTCTCCATTGCTTTTGTTCATGTCTGCTGGGCAATGGCTGTCGCGACATTCCTGCCCTCTCCGAAAAATGGAATATCTGTTTATTCTTTTTCTCAAAGATTTGAAATGAAATGCATGTAAAGTGAGCGCTTTCGAAATAGGTTGATGCTCGGCTACCGGTTTCGTGTAGTCCTAGTTATTGTTTATTTTGAACTACAATAGAACTTCAGTGATTCATTTCGTCACCAAATATAGTCTGGCCTGCGTGGCGATATCTGTCTATCCATAGATGTCCGTGTATTTTTATTCATTTATTTCATTTGTTTACCGTGAGATTCATTTCAAATAAAAACGGTGACCGTGTGCATCGAATCATGATTTCATGTTATGGACTTGTAAAGAGGGAAAGCTTTTGTGGGTAAACTTCCTGCTACGAAATTAAATTAGACGTAGGAAAATGTGAATCTAAACTCTTTTGAGTCTTTCCTCGCCTCCCTATCCAAAAAGCATTATACAGAAGCTATTCGTACATTTTTAGACGACTTTGCTTTGCTATTACAAAAAATCGCTTGCTTGAAAATTCTTTTTTAACTGCAACTATATTTTCCAAAGTATAAATGATTCTCTCCTACTTGACAGTTTTGTTTTCATGCAAATGGCGCTTTTAAAGAAGTAATGGACGGAAGGCTATGTTTGTGCTCTTTCCGAAGAAAATTGTGTGTATTTAATTATTAAGGCATGATTTTTCGATATCTAAAGCAATAATAGATAATATTGCCAATAAGAACGGAAAAAAATGTCAAAGTTTGTCTCTCATGAAGTAAAATTGTACAAAATACATATCCAAGTTAAAAACGGAATGCTTCGACTGTTGCAAAGGTAAGAACTTTATTGTTAAAAGAAAATCTTCGAAGTCAAAGGAAAGTTGAATAACCATTAAAATGTTCAGTGACAACTGTAACAAAGTGATTAATGCTGATTTGAATCTTAAAAAGACAAAAGAAAACCTAATGCGAATCTTTTTTTCCACGGCATGTCACCGAAAACAGAACGCGTTGCAGAATTTTTTATGAGAAACAACTATTCGGGCAAAAATGGTAAAGTCGGGTCATAATAGATGAATCTTGGGTATATTAAATGACCGCAATAGAGAGAGGTCCATTTATTATAATCAAAGAGAAGAAGATATTTTAGAACATGGTTCAAAAAATCTAAAGAAATTCAGGAATATAATTCAAAGAATCAAAGGGTTTTATGATTGTTGCCTGGTTTTTGATGCATAACGACAAATCAGAATTAAAGAGAGTGCAGAAAATTTTTAAGGTCAACTCCACATATATTAGGAATTTATTTTATACCCCAGTTTTCAAGTATGGAATGCCATCTCTTATCCACGGCGCCATTAATCAGTAGACTCCCGTTGTACCATTCAACGCATTTTTGCGCTTTTGGACTTTTAAAAAGCGAATTGTCCAAACATCTACCCTCCCTGGACTTTGGAAAGATGTTCAAAAGGAATGGAACAAAATAAGTCTTTTACTATTAAAAAAGGCATTATTGTCTTGGAAATTGCGGTGTAGAAAGATAGGGAAGAATAAGGGTTAGGTAAAATATTTCTGTAAATTCAATCAGCCACTGTTAATAATTAAAACTGAAATCGTTGCAGAAAATCATTAGACAGCATTCTTTAAAATCACTGCACGATTAAATTAAATAAATAACCGATGTCTTGTTCTTTATTTAGTATTTAAAGTGAAGTAAGCTTGTTGCATCTATTTTTGTCATGTTACACATTGATAGTGATATTTTTATATGCAATGTTTTATATGTAATGTGTAATAATATTCATTCCACTCTTGTCTAAGTTATTGCGGTAAAAGTGCGATGTTTTGGGAATTCGCAGAAATATTTTAAATGATTTACTTTTTTTGAATAATCTCTGGTCAAGAGTTTTTATCGATACAAGCGTTATTGGGTACTTCTTGTGGTGCTTGTGTATGGTAAAGTATTTAAAGGCTCGGTCAGTAATTTAAGAAATTGCTTTATGTTACATGTATGTTAAAACTTTTTTTGTGTGTGTGTGTGTGTGTGTGTGTGTGCGTGTTTTGTTTTTGATTTTAAAAAAATTATTTAAAGCTTATCTTAAAATATATTGTAATTTTTGTTTGTTTGAAGAACTTGGCTTTCAATATATACTCTTATATAGTTTTGTAAAATTTTAAGTACATTAACCTTGCAAGCGATTTTTCTCCTTCCCTACCGCGTGACTTTGTCATGTAAATGGAAAGATATCCGGCTGGAAAATCGGAGGTCCCAAAGTTCGAATCGCAGTGAAGGCACTGCACATTTTTTTAAAAATTTTATTCTCTTTTTATATTTTCTACTTCGACAAATTTAATGACTGTGCAACTCTTTAAGATTGAGTTTGTATCAGACTGGCATATCTGGATAACTCTACATTATTTTGATGTAAGATAAGGAAAAGAATGTAAGGAACTTCGGAAAAATTTTAATTGAATGTCCTCTGAAAATTAAACAATAACTGCTGATTTAAAACTTTAAAGTTTAAAAAAAAAGCTCAATTATTGCGGCAAAGCTTTGGAATCTGTACATCTGCGGTAACTGAATAACTTCAATAATCTGAAATTATGTATGCGAAGTTCTCTTTATGTAAATTATTATGCATTCTTTATGCATTCTTTTTCAAATTTACATGGTGTTCGTTTGTCGTAAAGGTATGCTAGACAATCAAGTACGATATATTAAACGTGCTTGTAAGAATAAAGTAGAATTACTGGAGTTCGACATTGGGTCATGTCCTTATAAACCACTGCAATTGCAGCCTTGGAAGATTAACAAGTATATGTTTGGAACCAGTTACCGATGTTCATAAAGAACTGGTATTTACTTGATTCATTAACTACCAGGAATAAAAAAACAGGTCTAGTAACAAACAGGTGATCGGTATGTATTTTGAAAGGTCAGAAGAAAGTGTTATGGCAGTTGTTCATTATTCTTTCTCTTTCAACTCTTTCTTCTGATTGATTCCTGTTACTTCTGGATTTGTCCTGATTTTAGTCTGGTTGTACAGGCAACTCTTTTTTTCTTAATATTATTTCATTTTCTTTACGTTTTACAACACGCTTGCTAAGCATTTTCAGCATAATGTTCTCAATTATAAGGATCTGACAAGCTTTTCGATCTTCTTGGTCGTTGTAATAGTTAGCCGAAGCTAATTATGACGCCGATGAATTCAAGTTCTAATCTTGGATTAGTTAAAGACGTTTCTGAGTCTAGCATGTTTGCTGCTCTTTTGGCATGATGGTAGCAGGGTCGCTGACATAGACTGGAGCCCATGTTTGAGTACCACAGAAAACAGGAATTCTGGTAAGGGTATATAGTCTTTGCAGCATGGAGGATTTAAAATACTTTTGAGAGCTTGTTAGTAAGCAAAAAAGAGTATGAGAGACTTGGATTTTTTCTACATCAGAATAGGGATGTAGCTAAAACAACAATGTGACTGAGCAGTCGACATGTTAAACTTCAGTTAACCAGCTGTTCCCATTGTCATTGTAAAAGTGTAGCATGTTTGGGAAATAGGAGTACTTAAAATCTGTGCACCTGAAGGATTCTTAACTTGATGATTGTGCACGAGTAGCTCCGCCAGTTTCCGCACCTGTCACTTAGGCGATGAGTATATTCGGTGCCCGATAAAAATTAAACGTATAAATGACTCAAAATTTTCATTTGGTTAGTTGTCGCTTATGAAAATTATTTAGTTGAAACCCTCCAAAAAATCGGCGTGCTAGGTGGTTGCTTATGTCTCCTATGTTTGAGATCCTCAATTTCATTCTTTGATATACATTTTATGACAATTTTGATGAAATTATGAATATTGTCTGTTTTAATTAAATTATCCAATTTAGTCTGTAGCTTCTTAAGACTGCCGTTTGCTGACGTAAAGACCTTACGAATGCATCTGAAAAGAGACAGCACGAACAAAAAAATCTGCTTTTGTTTTACAAATAAATTATAAATAAACAAAGCATTTTAAATATTTTTCCAAAGTTCAGCTTGGTTATAAAAAACCTACAGTTAAAAGCAGTTACTTTTTTTTAAAAAAAAGTTATATTAAAAAATATTCTTCTTCGCAAAAACTAGTAATTCGGCCAATATGCGGAAAGACAAAATTTTCGGAGCATCAAAATTTAAAGTTAACTTTTGGCCCACTGGGCAGAGCAACGTTGAAGTTGAGGCACCAACTGCTTTAATTCACTTTACTGCTAAGAGTTTCAAATGTAAACAAAGAGTTGCCACGTTAGGCTTAGCGCAATTACACTTTTAAATTGTTGATAACTCTACAACTATTGCATGCAGGTTAACTAAACACATAAAAACCTTACAATAAGAATATATAGTAAGAACAATATAATTCAAAATTCAATCTTTTTTAAAGCAAAACATGCAAGTTTTACCAACATATCATAATAATAATAATAATAATAATAATAAAAGAACAGAGCTCACGGAGCCGGAAAAGAGGCCGGGTATATAAGTTTGATGTGGCTGATAGGAATAAAAAAGGGAGATGCGCAACTAGATGTTATTGCAGCTCCATACAAAAAATTTTAGCCTTCTGCAGTTAATTGTTTTTAAGTTATGTGAGATAAATACGTACGTACAGACGTCACGAAAAAAATCCCTTCTGAATCAATTTAGAGTCCATTTTGCAATCAGTTTCAGAA
This sequence comes from Stegodyphus dumicola, assembly GCF_044657685.1. Taxonomy (NCBI): domain Eukaryota; kingdom Metazoa; phylum Arthropoda; class Arachnida; order Araneae; family Eresidae; genus Stegodyphus; species Stegodyphus dumicola. Next base: position 49,018,429 of record NC_140776.1, read on the forward strand.
AGAAGAGTCCTTTTTTCTGTTTTTATGTACAGATGTCACGCAAAAAAACCGTCCAAATAAATTTGAGGGCGATCAAAAAAATAGATATTTTCGTTGAATTTTTAACGATTACAATATAATAGTTCCTTTACTATGAAGAGGAAAAAAAAAAAAACTATTTTAATTAAAAAAATAATGGGAAAAAAATCGACTTATCAACTGCTTTCAGATCGTACATTCGGTTCGCATATAGTTTCAGACCACTATTTTATCCGAAACTTGATAAAAGGGTAGGGAAAGAATGGCTACATGCTATGCCTAAGAAATCGAGTAATGATAAGTGTGGGAGGAGGTAGTTACTACTAACTACTTTGCTTTTGTAAGCAACTTTGGTAAATAATGGTCTCATCAGAAATCCTTTCAATTGTTTCCCTTTTATTTCATAACAAATTTTAATTTTCGAAATATTTTATTTTTTTACCAACATTTATTACAAAGCTCTGCTACCTTCCTCTTTCACTGCTTCCTTTTCCTCGTATTTCTAACTAAATCCTTTTCTCTTTTTTCAATGAAAGTTTTTCTAAATTCAGAATTGCTCTAAAACTTTGCTTTGGTTCTGGTTCACAGGGATAATAATGTTGCATTAATAATGTTATGTAACGGAACAGAAGATTATATCTGTGATCCGGATGACAACGATGTTACTTTTGAAATGGAGGGCGATGCCATTTACCTAAACTTAAATGAAACAGAGACTCTTCTTTTGAAAATTGCTCGAAACTGCAGTGTCGAATATTGTTATTAAGAAATTTGTTAGTGTATATCAGAACTAAATAAAAAAAAATTTTTTCATTACCTCATTTTTTAATACTTTTCAATTATTCATTTTGTAATTGAACTATTTGTAAATTTTGTGTTTAAGCGACCCTTAGGCTCCGTTCAGACGGTGGTATAAATGTCATAGAGGCATAGTCATAAAATGCGTGCACACCTATCTAAATTTGCGCGTGCGTGGATTCTGTGTACAGCTTTCTCGCTGAATAGGCTTCACGCATTCGCTTTGATTTGTCGAATCTTATACCAAGACAGCATAAATCTGAAAATTGCGAACTTTATGCCAAAACACCTAAACAAGTTTTTGTGACGTAGCATCGTCTGGTTACCTAGCAACGAAGCTCGGCTTAAAACAGTTATGAAATTTAAACCACCGTCTTAATACTGTTTTATACCACCGTGTGAACGGAGCGTTAAACTAGAGTAGCAAAACATTTGCTAAAGTTTCCTCGGCCTTAGACACGAAAAGTATACGATACTTTCAGTTCTCCTTTTTTACTTTCTTTGGAACTAAAATTTTAATCAACAGAAGTGGAATTTCATATTTTAATAGTACTAAAAATCTTTCTCTCAGTTACTATAATCTGATATAAGTTTTTGCGCTCAAATTTCGCAGAGTTCCTTTAAAATTGCGTGAAGTTGTATAAATTTAGAGCATCTGATCTACTCACCTACGTGAAATTCCTTTGCTTGCGAATATTAACTAAGCAGCAAAGTTATATCTAGATCAGGGCTAATCAGCCTTTTTCTTTTTCGTAAACGTGAGCTGTGCTTTTTTTTTCTTTCGAACTACTGCGTCATGGAGGAAAAATATGAAATAATAATCTTAATAATGATACGAGATAAATAGTCTTGATCTATTATAAGGTACACTGTAATCGATCGGTAACTCGAAATCGATGGCTTGGCTATTTCATTTAAATATTTACAGATACTCAGTTTTCGTTTATGAGTAATATTGCTTTAGAAATTGGGACACTTTTAAATATGCATTGGGCATTCATAAAAGGAAGTTACGAGTTTTATGATGTTCATTTTAAACTTGTAATTGCTGAGTTTCGTAAAATGAAATACAGAATTTTGTGAAAGCAATCTCACCACTAAGTGATTATTGAGTTAATGTGTGATTAAATGTGTGAATATATGTGTGTATGTACTGTATATGCATAGTTTTTGTTTTGTCGTCTTTGGGCAAAATGCATGTAACATTTTATGCGCCTTTCTTAGCGTAAAAGTCGCAAAACATTCTCGATCATGTCATTCAAACTTTGCTTAGTTATTCAGGAAGGAATTTACTAACTCGGGTTATTTTTCCCTGTATACAATCGATTTAAATTCGACTTTTGAGAACAAATTTAGAGTTTTGAATTAAAGCTACAAAATGCAAATTATTCAGTTTGATGATCAGTAAAAGGTAAGGATCTCGGAGAAAGTTGTGGTTACATTTCTTATAGGCCTTTTTTAGCCGTAATAAAAGTTTTCATTAAAAATATCTTTGAGAATTTGGTCCGAGAAATGTGATTTTTATTAATTAATTAAGACACGCTGAAATTTTTATTAATGTGAAATTTAATTCTACGGAAATTATGTCATTTTGTCACCTTTTTTTAAATAGAAATTAAAAAATTAAATTTTAAATAGAATTGTACAATCGTACATCTTAATGGTGAGACTAATTTCGTAAGTCATTGCTCCTAATTTTAAGAAACTTTGCGATTCAATGTAGTACATATTTGTCTAAAATCACTTCTCCTTTTTCAAACATTATATATGTTAAAAAATTACAATTGACTGTGCTATTATTTAATCATTTTCCTAAACTAAACATTAGTAACCGATGGGAAATATTAATTTTAATACGCTTTTGCTACTAGCTTAAGCTGAGACGTATTTATACTATGTGTTTCTCTTTGAATATATCTTGATGAAATGTTAAATTCATATTTATTTTATGTAAATATGAATGGCCCAATGGCCGAGTGAACAAAACTGTTGAACATTGATCATCCAATTGTAAAGACATTAGGTTATTTTAAAGCAGGATACATGAAAAATGAGAAGTGCTCTCGCCGGGACTCGAACCCGAACCTCGAATACGAGCCGAGTGTGCTACTGTTACACCACGAAAGCATGCGGAAAGGAGGGAGAAAATGCCTTATATATTTTCCCTTTTAAAGGGCGACTGGGTATTAGGGAACCCAGTCGCCAAATCCTTGTGGTGAAGAAGCATCGTCCTCCACCTTTTAGTTCGCGCACCACCGTAGAGTCATTTATAATATTTTCGATGTCTGGAAACTGAAGAAATGTGAATGCCCTCGCCGGGACTCGAACTTGGACTTCTCGAGTACGCGCCGAGTGTGCTAACTGTTACACCACGAAGGCATGCTGGAAGGAGCAGAAAATACTTTATACAGTTCGGTTTCTAATCACATCTGGTTGCATTAACACTTTTTTGGTTTTCTCCTCATATAAATACGAGCCAGTTTTCCTTAAAAATGAATTTATGAAAGCATCCTTTCCCTTATAAGGGATTATTGCATAACTGCATACGTGCTTTTGTACTTAAGAGGTAGAACGTCTAATTGGCAGCTGGAAGATCCGTGGTTCCGATCCTGGCAAGAGCACAGCTGTATTGCATAGTCTTGCTCTAAGAAGCCTAATGGCCTGATAATGCCGCCCGAACTAAAACTTGGTGGTAAAAAGTAATTCGTCCCATGGGGATTTGGTCGGCTGGGTTTTATATCTTTCCTCAGTCGCCACTTAGATAAAGAAGAATATAAGAAATTATGCTACGCCATGCTCTCCTGCATTCTCTCATGGTGTGAATGGTAGTGCGTCCTATCAGCAATTGGAAGATCCGTGATTCAAATCCTGGCGAGTACATAATTGATTTTTCTCGTTTCTTGCGCTGAAAAAGCTAACGTTCTCTGTAAGCAGATAGCCGTTTGCGTGTTTTTCCACAATTAAAATAAAAAATAAAGCATGTATAAATATCCCATCATATTCTACAAGCTAACTCGGCGTGTTTCAGAAATGTCAATAAAAGTTTCATGGTCAATATTATATATTTTTTCAGTTAGCCAAAGGAACATACCTTACCGAGCAATCTGAAAAGCCAGTAGCGTTGTGGTGAGTTCTCCCATTTCTGTGAATGCCATTCGTCTTCGGTACTAGAGAAAGCTGTTTGTGTTCTGGATTGGATTTTTTAGTCCATCATTCTTGAGAAACGAATATCTTTCTCTCGAGCGCACGCATCCTGCTTGCGGGAGGGTCACCTTGCAAGGGGAAAGTAAATCTGTCTTTCCTGGAATTTCCTGAATAAAGCGGGAAAAGTAGTTTTCGGGAAAGTGAACTTTTCCGCTACCGTTCTCCCTAATGCTTTTTTAATGAAATGAGAAATTCGCAGGTAGGGGATCTTTGAATAAAAGCTCATTTATTTGGAGATAACATTCAAGAACCTAAATGATGCGATACTCTCTTTTTTTTTTTTTTTTTTTTTTCCCACGCGTCCTCTTTTTAACCAGCCGAGAACTTCGGGGTGGATTTGAATGTGCCCAAGATTGTCGTAATTGCTGTGTTGATTTGAAAATTGTGGAGGCTGGAGGTGCAAAAAAGCGTGAATGATACAAAAATGTCGTAAAATGATTCGGTTATAGAATGTGATTTTGTTAGAAATATTCTGCTCGTGCCTTGACACGTGCAGCTAGGGAGGAAGCTGAAGAGAAAATTTTGCCCCCCCCTTTTTTTTTTTTTTTTCCTTATATGTAACATGGAATACAAGCCAGCATTTTACTTCCTTGTACGAAGTAAAGAAAATTTTGTAATTGTGGAAAATCTCGGGTATGATATATATATAGGCTTTCAGTTCATAAGCTTTTTTTATTCATAAAAGACCATGAATTGAAAGCTTAGGAAATTGTAAAGTCTTTGTTGGGAAGGAAGCATCTTAGAATTAATGGAATAGTTTTTATTGTTATTAGCTTATAGCTGCAGAGGCCTAGATTTCAAATAGGTGATACTAATTTTTTGAAGTCTTCAGTACTAAGTGAACTTTAGTATAGCAATCTGAGTTTTGTGCAGTTTCGTATTCTTTAATTGGTTTTTAAAAACTGTCATAATTATTTTAATAACATTTCAATATGCTTTTATAAGCCATACATTTTATGTGACGAAGTTAGAGGAAAACCTACCGAGAATTCAGTCAATTTTACTTCTTTTAAAGCAACTGAAATTGTTGAAGATTCAGGCAATTTTGTTACTTCTTTTAAAGCAATTGAAATTGTTGATACACGTATTTGCTTATCGTTTGATCAGACGTCGCTCACAGTTCATTGAGAAACTCTTTATGCACTCGCGCATGCGTATTGTTATAAACTTGAAATACTTGTTCAAATATGACTAAGCGTTTTCTTTTCAATGAAGCGAACGTTGCTCTTCGGATGTTCCCTCTCCCAATTCTCTGTCTGTCACCCTATGCAAATAAAAAAAACTGTTGAGAGAGGAAATGCGATTACACGTTAACTGTGACGTAATTTATCATCCTTTTATCTGTGGAATTTTCTCGCCTCGCGAAATTAAAGAACTCGGTTATCGGACACGTGTCTTTTCCGGTGATAAGTTTTTTATAGACACCCTCGGTTGCTTTGGGAATATGACTCAAAGTTTATTATTATTTAACGAGTAGAATTATCTGTTTATTTTAAAAACAATAAACGCATGTAAGCTTTTTTGCATGCGTTTGAGTGCAATCTTTTTTTATAGATACTTACCGCTATGTTTGTTGATAATATTTGAACGTTATTATCTTGTACGGGGGCTATTTGCGCGCTTTTAAGACGAAAATTGTAATTGCATAAACATTTTACCAAAGCTTTTTATATTTTAAATGCTGTATTTGATAACCCTTATTCTTCACTGTCTTTATACATCGTAATTTCCAAGCCTTCTTATCGTAAAAGTTATTTTATCCCATAGCTCTCGAACAGCTTTTCAGAGTCTAAGGAGGTTGTAGGTCGGCGTTTGCGCAAAATTGAAATACAGAGTAAAATATTTAAAGTTAGTTTTACAAAACTGAAATACAGAGTGTTTAAATATTTTGTGAAATACAAAATATTTAAAAGCAGCATATCTTTAGAATTTCCGGAGTTTTCAGTTTGGAGCGCAAAAGATAAATATGCTATTTTCTCGTATAGTGTTGCGACTACTCGCTTTGAAATCACTGAGATTTTTTTATCAAAAATTCGTTAACGTTTTACAAAATATGAAACAGATAATAAAAAAATTCGAAATTCAAAGTTCGGGCTTACAGGTGCCCATATTCGGGTGGAGGTCTACGTTATTCAAAATTTTATGGCTCTAGGTACCGTTGTTTTTTCACAATGCGAAAAACACGATGTGAAAAACATGCATACATTCATGCACATTCTTCATTATTTATTCTTCTTCTTTATTATTCTTCATAATTTCCTTAAATATAATTCAGGGCGGTAATATTTGGTGGCAAGAATTTGAAAAGTGATTCAGACTTTTATATTGATTCAACACTAAATCTCGCTTTAAGACTAATAGCCTTTTAGCTCCTTTGGGTTAGTAAAAGAAATAATTCCAGAATTTGAAGATAGATAATTTACTTCAAGTAAAATGAATGGCTTTGGACGCTTTAAAATTTTTTTTTTTTTTTGGCATTTCAGCGAAAATACTGTTCAAGTTTTGCTGACTGTAGATTATTTTTATCATTCTAGCAAGAATCTGATGAATATAAATATCTGTTACTTAAAACTATCAACAAAATAATAACAGTTAACAAAACAATAAGAGTTCATTTGTGCGATATTACTTATATTATGTTTTGTATAAGAGTTGCTAATTTTTTTTTAAATTGGTGCATTTAAAAAAATTCTGAAAGTAACGTGTATAATAAAGTTGGCCAAACTTAACGTCCAGAAGAGCCGCATGTTGGAATTCAAGAAAGCTCGAGAGCTCGACCCTAAATGGTGTCGCAAGTCGAAATTTTGGGATCGTGAAAATTCAGTTCGGTAGTTAAATTTAAAGAAACTGCATTCTTTAAGACTTTTAAAGAATTACTTTAATATGACATTAATAAGATTATACTTTTAGAGACATTATATTAATTGATATTAATGAGCTTAATTGCCTGTGATACAAAGTGCAAAAGGACTTTGTAAAACTACCCAGCGATTCAAACTTAAAGCTCGAGTTTTCACAAAAATCCTTGATGAATTCTGAGTCGGAGTTAGAACTAAATTTCTCACTGTTTCTGAAATAGCATTAAACGTTCTCTCATTCAGAACAACGTATTTTTTATACAGCTGCTTTTTCAGCTTTGACGCTAATTAAAACCAAATATTGTTCAACACTGAAGCATGCTAAAGGTGCTTTATGTCCAGCAGTGTCAAATATTGCGCCAGCATTTAATTTGTTATGCAGCAGAAAACAAGCACATCTGTCTCATTAGTATTTTCTTTAACTTTCGTTTCCTTAAAATAAACTACTTCCAAATAAATCTAAAACTACTTCTTTTTATATGTATATTGTTTACCAAAGAAGTAAATTATTTACGGGAGATATTTATTTTTATATCATTTCTTTATATTTAAATATCTGCTGTTGCCAAAAATATCTCAGTGATAAAAAAGGGTCGCGATTGAAAAAGGTTTAAGAAGCCCTGTCCTAGACAATCAGACAGTTGGCGCCGTGAATAAATTAAAGATATTATTAATTTAAAGCGAAATAAATCTTAATAGTTGTTTGTGATAATAGTTTAGCTGCATCTTCCGAAAATCGGTACCCTGCTCGGCTGCCATTGTTGCCCAAGATTAGAGCTGACTTTAATAGTGGATATCAGCTCTTAAGTAGCACATTATTTTTTTTTATGTTTGTATAATATAAAGAGTTATGGCTATTGTATAATTCCTAATTTTTCTACCTTCTTTTTCTTCCACCCGAAAAAATGAAAAATGGCTCATATTCTATATAATAAAAAATTTCGCTAGAGAAACTTAACGTCTGATAGGTTGACTTTGTATTCTTTGGTGCCAGCGTTAAGGTATTTGTTCCCATGATAGGTCATTTAAAAATGCTCTTTTGGTGCAAATCTGTTGTCTGCCGCACAGAAATGTAAGATGCAACCTCTTTATGTTATCATCCAACTGGAACTTGTTTTTTCAGGGAACTTTTTACCGAACCAAAGATGAAAATATCCTTCTTTACCCAGCTTCTGCTTCATGGTCGAGGCAGCTGAGGAATCTTATTACCGTGAAGAAGGCTAGCATTTCTGCAGAAGATACTAGAACATATCTCTTCACTTACACGTCTCAGTCGCTTGAATGTCTCACAGTACAAAAGTGAGGTGTATCCGAAGACTTGTTAGCGTTTCATCCAAAAATGGTTGTAGTAATTTGATGTGCTTTTGACTCATCATGCCCGTCGGTTTATGTACTACCTTGTTCATACACGATTCTCAGTTTCTCATTGCAGTGAATATTAAACATTGCGAAAGTTTTTATTATGCTCAAATACCTGTATAATGCAAGTCATATGCACATTCGCAAGACTAAGGAAAGAAGCCATTTAATCATTTTCTGCACATCATTTAATCAATTAATTACTAGATGTATGATAATTTTATCAGTGTATATAATGAGTTTTTGTCTGATAATCATATAAATCGGAAAAAAAATTATCCCATATCGTTTGCGTTAGAAATATATTTCGTTCCTTTTTTTCCTTTGTGAAAACATTGCATGTGTTAATCCAGTGCAGTCCCAAGAGTTTTGTATTCGTTATGCTCTTGAAACAGCTCTTTTCGACGAACCATTAAGAAAAATTACTGTTAGGCAGTGTAATATCTCTAGTGGAATTGTCGAAATAAATAAATAAATGTTTTATGAAAAGGGGTTCTGCAGTTTTTGGAACGACTTTGAAGACAGATATTTTGAGATAATAAAAAAAATATTTGTTAATGCAATCGCTATGATTACGATTGTTTTTAACTGATAAAGCGACGGTTTTTATCTTATTTGGTGTGGGGCTAACAATAACAGTTTCGTATAGTTAAATAATTGGTTTTTAAATAAAAAAAACTGTCGAATAATAAATGGTAAAGCAAAGTTATGTCTCCTATTGTGCGATACTGTTCATGCTAGTAACTGATGCACAATGCCGATCTTTGTATTATGAACTGATTAACATATTCGTTGCTTGGTAAGATTAGGCAGAGATATTTTCTCCCTCCTTTCTGCATACCTTCGTGGTATAACCTTAGCACACTCGGCGAGTATTCCAGAGGTCCAGGTTCGAGTCCCGGAGAGGGCATTACTCATTTTTCATGTCTCCTGCATCTAAAAAATATCCCAATGTCGTCTCTACAATGGCGCTCGAACTAAAAGGTGGTGGATGATGATTCTTTACCACCATGATTTGGGGATTGGGTTGCCTAATCCCCAGTGGCCCTTTAAATGGGGAAGTATATAAGGTGTTTCCCCCTCCCTTCTGCATACCTTCGTGGTGTAACGGTAGCACACTCGGCGCGTGTTCGAAAGGTTCAGGTTCGTGTTCCGGCTAGGATACTGCTTATTTTTCACATTTCATGCTTCAAAATAACCTAATGTCTTTACAAGACGTTTAGTTTAAGCTGCCTGAACTTAAAAGAAAAAAAAAATCCGGTATTTTTCGAATTTTCTGTTCGAAGAAACTATGCAAATTAGTATCATCCTTCTTCTGTTAAGTAAGTCTGGACGTGTAGTTGATGAAATAAGAAAAAGCAAATTTTCACACATTTTACATCATACCACGACATAAATACATGACATAATTCATTAGAATGAAATTTTTGTCTTTGACGGCATTGTTAGCTTTTTTTCTGGTCCTAAGAAATTATAATTTATTCGACAATAAGGACTCTTATTTTGCATACTTGAAACTATTTCAAAACTTTTCCTGCCATCATAGAAATGTCCATCTTCAAAAGCAGAAAAGTTTATTTAGCTATCGCCGAAAGTTACATTTATAAGAAATCCTTTATATAATCTTTTTTCTTATTTATGCAATGTTTTGTTCTTTAGCAGTTGCATTACATGACTGAATTTTTGAATCGAAGAACTTCATTACTAGTCGAAAGATAACGAAGTACCTGCATATATAACGTTTTTTGGTGCACTGTCGTAAAGAATGCCAGCGAGAATTCCGGACCATACGAGATTTAATGAGGAACTTTAAATGGCAGCAAACCCTCAGCCATGTGCTATTCCAAACACAACTGACAAGCAGACTATTGCTGCCTTAAGTCAAATGCCACATTGATTAGATATCCAAATACGATAAATTTCTTAGGCTCCTTTCATTTTACCTTTGTATGTCATAAGTTATACTTATTTATTTTTAAAAATTTAACCTGATGAGGTCCAAAGGAAAATAAAGTGTTCTGGGTACGTGCGAGGAAAAGTAATAAAGTCTGAACTGCTGTCATACTGCCTTGACAGTAACCAGACTGTGAATGCCATCATAACGGTATCTTATTTTTGAGCTTAACTGGAAAAAAAAGAATTTGCGTGAAAAATTTCGCTATCGCACGCCAAAACTGATATTCTACGTCCTCTGAATCTGCTCATGGCATGTGCCTGCCCTTCTATTTAGCAAATCATAGGAGAAGAAACAGATGGTGTTTTTTTCCCATTTTCTTGAAAGAAAGATTTTTTTTTTTTTTCTGTTATTTCGAAAACGGTGGAATTCAATTTGTGACAAAAGAATTTGATGAGCTTCAAGATACAGCTATAGCATTCTGCTCATCATTCTGCAGTACTCTATTTTAGGGGGTTGGGGAAGGATAGTGTGTATTGTTATAGTTCCTTTATAATGTTCAACTGTAATATACTTTCAACTAAGATTTATTAGTTGAATAAACTAAGGTTTATTATTATTAGTTGAATAAACTAAGGTTTATTATTATTAGTTGAATAAACTAAGGTTTATTATTATTCGTATAATAATAAATAGTTATTATTATTTGCTACCTTTCAGTACTTCTATGCTGTGAGAACGTATATTACATTATGCCCAAAAGTTCATTTTGTGCAAACTTTAGCAATTGCTTTTTGGTGTGTGTGTGTGTTGGGAGGGTGTATTTATTTCCATCTAGTTATGCTATAATAATAATACATTAAGCAAATGTTGTGATGTTACTGAATTTAGTTACTGGAGCATTTGTTTATTACAAACTTTCTCTGCAATAATATATGACTGTCAACCCCTCCCCCCCAATGGCGTAACAAGATTAAGCTGCCCTGTATTTCTTTTAGATATGAAGAAAACAACAGTAACACACCCATGAAAGCAAACTCTTTTTCTGGTCATCAGTTGAAAAATAAAATGTTAAAATAATTATCCTGTGCACTTCAGTTATTTCAGTAAGACAGATCTAGCTTATTTTCTATTAGCATTAAAAATATACTGTGCAAGAGAAGTGAAGATTAATATTGTATAGAGACATTAGGTTATTTCGAATCAGGGGAGATGAAAAATGAGCGGTGCTCTCGCCGGGACTCAAACCACGGACTTCTCGAATACGCACCGAGTGTGCTGACCACTACACCAAGAAGGCATGCTAAGAAGGCGGGAGAAATACCTTCTAAGTGATTCAAAATATGTTTAAAAAGAGTAACTCAAGAGGTATTTTGTTGTTATTCAAACATTAGTTTACTCATAACCCATCAAATCGGAGGTATATTCCATGCTTTTCACTAGTACCTGTAATGAAAGAATCATCGCCAAAGCGTTATTAATTCCTTTGTGTAATGATTGTATATCTACTTACTATTTAGGCATTATTAAATAATTAGTCTTTTTGCATTTATTTCAGCGAGACCTGATAATTTTTTGGTCAGAGTTGGTGTTATCAGAATTATATTATTATTGTTTATTTATTTATATTATTATTATTACCACAATATTTACTCGCTTTATTGTGGAATCAGATAAGAAGTTTCAGGTTTCGAAGCAGAAGGCTCAGAGTTCGAAGTTTAGAGGCGGTTGCGGGTGAGGTTTCACAGAGTGAGTGAAGCATGCTGACTTGGTTTATTATTCCGCAGAATATAGGATTTATATCAGCACCTGTAGCTAGCGGGATGAAAACAACAAGAGTTACAGCATTTTATGACTGCTAACATAACATATACTCCTTCTTTTTATGTGTTTTTGTGCTATGTATTCTGTGAGTTGTATAACTGTTAATTTTCATATGATAAACTGAGCAATTTTATTAATTTTGATATGTGTGTGTTTGTGAATAGGTATAGTTTTGTTTAATATTAGTATTAATATGGCAACTATTTTTATCGATTAGGTTTTTCTGCCAAGCACTGCGTAATATTCTTGAAGTTTTTAAGTAGTCAGTAATTTTTATACAATTTTGTACTGCTGGGTGGAGTTATTCAGAGGAATTTACCTGTGTAACTTACCGTAAAGTTACTTTATCACTCAGCATTTCACAGAAATTTATATTCGCTGATTAAACAAGCAACTCTGTCACTCAGTCACTGATAATCATTGTTGGTCAATTGTCTTGCAGATATAGTGCACAATGTCATATTGAAGGTTTCATGTATAAAAATTTCTGAAGTACAGGCTTATTCTGTTCTGACTGTGCATTTAACGAATCGGTGTCTTCAGGGTCTCTATTTTCAGAATTTAGAAAAATTCTGATAATGATTTAATAATCCTGAGTTGATGAAAATTAGTGGCAGCTAGTGTTTTGCTAATATAAGGTATAACAAGAATTGTTAATTACCATTAATCTATAAATTTTTTAATGTTTATTAGAATTATATTGTTTAGATTCTTGCGACATCAAATAATATTCATACATTACTTTTGCGAGATTATCCTTAACTCAAGATCATGAATTCGTTTACCGAAGGTCAGTATGAATTTTTAATTCTCAAAATAGCGCAGTATTTTCGAATTCACGTGCATATGGTAATTCTGTATTCTGTATAGCTGTTTATGTTATCTCTAAATTTCTTGCTTTCGAAATATGATAATTATAATGCGTCTCGATTCTAATACTAATGTTAGTATGAAACTCATGTTCCTTGATTTTCATTACTTGCAAACTAGAACTGTAAGTCATTTATTGATTGAAAAAATATTGTTTGGTTGTAATTAAAGTATGATTTGGTTCTCCCTTATTCATTATGCTATAATTTAGATTATATAAATAGGTTACTGATAGGGTGGGTTATAGTCACAATGTTTTGAAAGGAAATAACAATATTTTTTGAGGTTCTAAGTATGCGATTTTAATACATTAATTTTTGAAACATTTTAAGCATGAGAACAATATTTATTTCATTATTGTCTTTTTAATGAATGTGTTGCCTAAAAGTGAGCAAAATAAAGCATTTCTCGTGACTCGTGGTATTTACCAGTACTAATTGTAGGAATTTAATTATGAAAATTCAATTGGCATCAATTGCCATAATAATTCTTATCTTTTGACGGTTTTTCGCTCCAAACACGTATTCTGTGAGAAACAAAGCAAATGTGTCCCTCGCTGCTTGACAGTAATGACACAGGAAGAAACCATGCTTCCCCTCTACCAAGAATAATTAGCAGCGTGACGCCGAGCGAACGATTCTTGTCCGTATTTCCCTTGTCGCCTGGCACATTAAGAACTTGGCACTTGCACGCCATCCGCGGATTTATGAAAACTCATTTTAATCATAACACTTTCTGTAGCCCCATCGTTTTATTTTTATGAAAATAGAAAGAATGCGACTCTGATATAAAACTGAAACTGAGAAAAAGTAAAATATTTGAAAGACGTTCTGAAACTAAAAACTAAAAATAAGAAAATGACAGTTTAACTTCGGTGTTCAATAAATTAGTATCAGAAATTAAACATTTCTGGTAATAAGTTATTTTGTATTTTCAGAGGTATGAGCTGCTTATTAATTTATTAGTTATTTATTATTTGATTTAAATGTGAAATTTCATGAATTAAATACTTAATAAAAAACCGGTTTTAATTTTCTATTTTATATGATTCTCAAGTACTTATTAGTCCGAAGGGGCTTTGTCCCTGAGGGACTATTATTTTCGTTTTGCTATTTTGCGTTGAATCACTTTGAATATCCGTTCAACTTTTCAAAACTGTTCCACCAAACATTATCGCCCTGTATTATATTTGAAGAATTTAATAATGAAGAATCTGCATAAATGTATGTATGTTTCTCGCATTGTGATAAAACAACGGTACCTAGATCCATCCAATTTTGAATGACGTAATCCTACTGTGAATATGGGCATCTGGAAGCCCAAATTTGGAGATTTCAAAGTGAGCAGTGGCAACGTTGTACAGAAAAAACGTCTTTATCTCCAGCGCGCGAGACTGTGTATCGGAAACTCTAAAGATAGGCTCAATTTAAAATTATTTTGCGTCTTGAACTGAATTTTATGGTTTAAGTGCGAAGAACATGATATTTAAAAAATAAAGGTATCAAGCAAAATGTTAAAAAATGCCCCATGTGGACATAATAATCTGATTTCTTTTTTAATTTTAAGTTATCTGTAATACAGTATTAGTTACAAGTAATTTCATTCGAACTGTATTTCGTAGTTTGTAAATTAGTGTTCAGGATAGGTCGACAAAATATTTAATATTGATGTCCAAGAGGTTGATAATGACTCTTAGCAATTAAGAATTATTCAGGGATTGATTCGGGATCTGACTAAAATTATTCAACAGGGACTTATTAATACTAGATCTTTGCCTCATATATTAAAAAAAAGTTTTGTCGAATTAGAATAATGCCTCTGGCGAGCGTGTAATATAATGTAATTTGGTGTTTCAGGCCGTAGAAAATAAACAGTACGGTGGAGGGGAATTGTAAAAAACATGGACGAATTAAATATATACGAACAAAGTGTGCTCAGATTAAGGATATTAAACTTCAAACCAAATATTATTTCTATTATCGGGCACATTGTTTATCAACTGCATGCACTTCATTAACAATCTTGTGTGGACAGTAAAGAGGTTAATCTACCATTAATATGCTGTTTTTTTCAGACATATTTCAAAGGTTTCTTGAAGCAATCGGCTGCAGAAAAGGGAGGATATAACCAGTTTCTGGACGCTTTTTTTTCACCTAGAATTTGCTGAAATCAAATTCTAGGTATTTTTCGTGGTATTCCTTCCATCTAAAAAAAAGAGGGCCATGCCCGTTGCAGTGGCAGTGCAAGAACTTCGGATTTATGCCAACAGAATTCATAACCAATTTCTGGACACTTTCACTGAAATCATATTCGAGGTATTTTCGTGGTATTCCTTCCATCTAAAAAAAGTGGGGGTGGCATGCCCGTTGCAGTGGCAATGCAAGAACTTAGGATTTATGCCAACTGAATTCTGAAACATGGAACTTTTTCGTATATTTAATAAAGGACTGCAATCTGTTTCAGAAGACATGGCGCATGTTTCCTGAAACTCATTTTCAGTTTTTAAATCCGCCGCCCAGACGCTATAGTGGTTAGAGGAGAATACTGTGGTACCGAAGGGCTGGAGTTGGAATCCCGGAGAAGGCATGAGTGTTTGTAAATGTATAGTGCCCGTGTGGCATGGGGGCACTTAAATGTATGGTGAATCGAAAGTCCTATCGAGATATTGGTGGTTGGGGAACAGGTGCAATAGGTCGCTTTTGGCCTAATAACGTGCTTGCTAATAAGCCTTGTACTTTATTACTAGTTTTTTAATGTTAACAGTATGCATTTATGCGGAGTTTATTAATTAAACCTTATGTTACTTGTGTATGTTGTACAAATGTCCCTATAAACGTGAATATTGGATCTTCTAGATTTCTAATGAGTGGCATTTGTATATTGATTCAATTTATAAATGTGTATTGGTTTTGCATATTCATCCACGTTTTGATTAAGAATTTGTAGGTGTTAATATGCAGATTACCCTATTTCGTAATATATTTGTAGAACTCATACGTTAATTGCCCTCTGCTTTTATAGAAAAAGTTCTGTTAATTTGCTGTTGTGGTAATGGATCATATTATGTGTGGCATTGGGACATCTCTCTATATCACAATCAAGTGATAAAACAGTGTAAAAGCCCCAATTCTACTTTATATCAAGAAATGTAAATAGAGTCTATCTAGTTTAATATTAAATACTGCATGTTAAGCGTATCTAATTGTGAAATGACTTATAGAGCTTGGTCAAAGGCGATATTTAAATGTTTATTCTTAATGGAATAAATTTACATCTTGTTGTTGTGCTTAACTTCACATATGTAATATGAATAGTCATAAATTTACGTCTTGTAGTTTTACTTTTTAACCTTTTTTGTAATTGCATGTTCGAGCACAGTGTAAATTGTAAACGAATATGTTGGTGTAAAGCAATGGTTCTCAACCTTTTTTGCCCATAGCTTCTTTTTCAAACTCGAAAAGTAAATCTAGATTTAAATGATATTTCATAGTGTTTTATAAATTAAACAACAAAAAGTGTAGAATATGTTGATGAATACAAAACATGAATAAAATTAGTGTTTTTATATATATAAATTAAAACTAAATACTCATAAATGAAAGGCTGACCGCAATCCCTACCCTGAAACTATAAAATTATCCCCTAGTTGAGAACTCCTGCTATAATTCGGATTATGTACAGACTTAAAATAAAGACAATGGTTTCAAAATAAAAGTTATATATTGAACGTTACACTATCCCTTTTCCGTGTACCTCGTTTTTCTGTCCTACACTTGATGCAAGTTATTGTTTCGTGTAGTTATAGTAGGTTAGATGCAAGGAGTTTAGTTGACTACTAGGCCAATTATTAGCAGTATTTTTATTTCTAATTGGCTCACAGATGCGCTTCATAAGCTGAATTGCTAAACTTCTGAAGAATGCTTAACAGGAAAGTAAGTAAATCAAAGAAGAACTTTTTTTTAAATAATTTCCAATGGCGGGCACTAGCCGTTATAGGCGTTGGCCACGACTAAGGCCAGAAGCGGTAGTCATTTTATTATGGAGGCATTTAATAGGTGGGCAATCGTTGCCTTCTGTGAAAAGATAGACGATTTACATCCATTCCGTCTCGGAGATTCAAACTTGGGCCCATCGGTATGGTAGTCAAAATCACTAACTACAACAAGGAAACAAATAAAGGGGGGAAGCATTGTAAATGAATAAGAAAGTCAAAATAAAAACATTGTCTAGATTGTTTCTGAATTATTTTAATCATTTTAACATTAAAAAGATATAATGTTAAAAGATTAAAATAATTCAGAAACAATGTAGACAATGTTTTCATTGCATTGTAGAGTCATTAGGATATTTGGAAGCCAGAGAGATCCATCATCCACAACCATTTTAGTTCGGGCGCCACTTGTAGAGTTATTAGGTTAATTTGAAGCAGAAAAGATGAAAAATATGCAACCGCCGGGAATTGAACCACGGACCTCTGGAATACCGGCCCAGCGTGCTGAACCACTACACCACGAAGGCACGTTAAGGAAGTGGGAGAAATACCTTATAGCATTTTTAGGTTTTATGCAATGTTTTAAGCATGCATGTTTTGGTTATGCGTATGAAAAATAACTACAGGATAGAGATCAATACTAAAAACAATTAAATTTTATTACATACTTCATTTATATCATACATCATTTTAGACAATGATAAAGCTCTTTAAAAATAACTGAGTACCTGAAAACATTTTCTTAAGATTTCAGGTGATAACATATTAAACGTGTTTTCATTTTGCTGTTGCAAAATTAAATGTACTATTAATGATTTTTTATCTAATTGGAGAGTGGACGAAATAGGGTTTTCCGTCTATATATATGTACTGTGTTGCGTTAGTTGCTCAATTCAACTGTGCAATAGGAGGACAAAAAGTCGATGGAATATTATCGACTACTTCCTAACGTGTTGTTGTTGAATGTCACCCCTTTCATTCCAAAAATGATCCTGGAGATTACCTACGCCGCTGTTAAGAGTCGTAAGACGTGCTGTTGTCCAATCGATGTTTGCAGAGCAGAAATCGGGCATTGCCATTCCGGGCAGTAGCGTGTAGTCATCATTCGGCGTTAAAGAGTGCCATGTAAGTGCCCGTCAAGCGCAGGTGACGCTCACAATCGATACATTTAAGCCTGCGACACAAGGGAAAGGCTGCGCCGGCAGAAATTAAATGGTTCTTTCCCCCTTTCAACCGAAACTGATATTTGACTTACAGAGCTGACGTAAGTCAAAATCGCAATGTACAGGAGAAAGAATACTGATCTTAAGAGAGAGATTTCTGAGAACGGTGGAAGTGTTTATATGCAGTGTTTCGCTGTAATGAGGTAGTTAATTCCGAATCAAGCGGTGAAGTGTTTAATCCTGAGTTGATATTTTGTTTTCATCAGAGAAATGCCAGTTCATGAAAGAATTTCTCCTGATATTTAAATGAACTGATATGATATTTGCATTATAACAACTAAAGATGTCTGTTTACTTAATTAAACCATTTTTGCCGTCTGACTGCTAAATTTTAGAGGTTACCTCTGTCTGTTATTGAATTATCGCTCCTTTTCAGTATTTGCTGTAGACGCAAGATACAACTCAAAAAGTAAAATTTTAGATAAAATTTTATTTCTCACAACTGTTAATTTCGTACCTAAATCAATACAAAAACAAGTTACATAACTTCTTCTCGACAGTTACTTGCTGGAATTGTACGGTTGGGTTATGGCTCTGGCAATTTTACGCAAAGTTGCAACACTAATACATACAAAAAAGAAGCATAACTAATTTTCAATATCTGACAACCGTGACAACGTCATGTGTTCAATTGTACTGAAACACGCGACCCTCTGGACAAAACAGCAGCACAAGCGATCAAATTTCTACTCAGATTCTTATCGGTTAAAATTGCTTCTCATTTTAACCTCTACCTCTTGCTATAATATGCATAGACTATGGTCTGAGCGAGTACATAGCGACTCAAGACATAAAGGAAAGTATCAACATAAAGCCAATTGTTAGTAAAACCAAGCCAAATATCACATCTAATGATATTTTATTAGGTAATAAAATAAACGTAACTGAAATTCATCATATTTATAGTCATTGTATAACATGAAGAAAATCTCACTTAGTACATTAAAACATCTAGTGAAAGTCATCTTAAGATAAGCTCCTCCCCTCCCCTCCTCTCCTGCCAAAGAAAATTCAGTTTTTTTTTTTTTTTTTTTAAATCGATGTGCATTGTGTAAAACTCGCTTTCCATAATTTGGAAATAAATTGAATGATACGGATATTCATTCGTAGGAGAAATTAAATTAATTACAAGATGTAAAATAAACTAATTAGCAAAGGTATCAGGAGAATTCTTAATATGAAAGTAATACAGCAGTTAAAAATTGGCGTAGTTATTTCAGTTTAAACTTTTTGATTAACTATACTAAACAAATAACAGTTTTGATATTTTTGTTTTAAATTTCTATTGCAATAATTAGCTGTAATTAAAACTGTAAATGTGTTTATAAAGTTCTTTAATTTTTTGTGTTTTCCTTCTTCCTCTGTTTTCTTTCTTTTCCCTGTATGTATTTATTTATTTTATTATGATAAATAAAACTGTTAACATGCAGTCTATTATTTGCTAAAGAAAAAAAAGTGAACGAACGGTTTATTAATTAAACTTTACGCTTCTTCGCTGTAATTAAATGATTCTTCACGGTTCTTCATTTTTGCTTCCGAATATTAAAACTGATAAAATTTTAATTGTTAACGAAGCGTAAATTATTCAAGCGTCCGTAATTAATTAATAAGAAATTTGGTTCCGTATAAATCTCTGAATTTTTATTCCTCTCGAAGCATACGTATTTTACTGGGCAAATAGTCTTCAAGAGTTTTTTCAAGGCGAAGTAGAAGAATACTAATTTGCTTTGAAGAATACTTTCTTTAAAGTTGAAAATCAAATGTAATTTTTGAAAATATACAGCCTGTAGGTAGCTTTGTAGGTAAGCATGTATTCTGACTGTAGGCGCCGTGGAAAAATCGCTAATGCTCCTAAAAGAGCAATGTTTCATTATGGGAATGTATCTTTCTCTTTGCTGGTGTGACACTGTTGCGTGGTTCTGTTTTGTTAATAGAGTCCTAACGAAGTTGTTCGAAGCCTAACGAATTGCTATCTATTTTTGAATAACATTTTGTCATGCTTAACCGAAGCCTAACGAAGTTAACCGAAGCCTAACGAATTGTTATCTTTCTTGGATAACATTTTGTCATGCAGCTCTCTTCATGTTAGCTTTAAAAGAGCATATTTTAATTCCAGAAACAACAAAAATTGTTTAGATTAACGATGGTAGCATAATTATAATATGACAATATTATTAGGAGTTCAGCTGAATACGTCATGTTGAGAAACTTGTTAAACTTTTTGATTCTGATGTGACCTGAATCAAATTCTGGATATGTAATACACCGTTACACAAATTCGTGTCATTGGGGACATAAGTTTTGATAAGTATATTTAAATGTTTTTTTCACATTTATAGTAAACATGGGAGTTACTGGGTTATATTTGATCTGTTTATGTTGTAAAAGATTATCAGTTTAGCCTTTTTTATGCTGATTTGACAAGTATGGAGTATATGAATCAAATTTTTAATTCCATTATCCTAATTATAGGAAATTAGTTAAACGTATTTTTGATTTTTATTTTAGGAATCTTACATCTTTCTAACTTAATTAGAATTAATTAACATCCTTCAGTTGCTAATCTGCCTTAAAATGTCTGTTAATTTCTTTAATTTCCAAGCAAGGATAGGGAATGGAGCTTACAAAGCGAATTATATTAATGTTTCAAAAATGCTATTTTTTTTTAAATCACAGCATTACAGCACAGGGCAGTTAAGCTTTAAACAAGAGAGTATACGAAGTTCTAGTTTGACTTGTTTGACTTTCAGTGATGTAAAAGTTATACGCTTTTCATGAAAATCTCACTCAGAAATAGGAATTTGGCTGGAATATTATGTAAGATATGTTTATTACGCTGTGTGTCATAAGGATGAAGATTTTCATAACTGGATGTAGAATGCAGTCAAAATTTGATAACTTCATAAAATGCATTTCGGACTGAACGGTTGAAACTTGATTCTTCTTTCATTTATTAAATTATCTATGTCTGATAAACCATAACTGTGCCTAGTGCTTTCTACCTGCTATTTCTGAGCCTTATGAGGGAAAAAGAATGATTGATTACCTTACCATTGCATCAAGTTGCGGCAAGAAATTAAATGAAGTTGAATGTTTCCATATTTATTTAGAAAAAAAGTATTTTACAACACGCAGTGTTGTAAAATACTTTGAGTTAAAAAGGTCCTTTGCTAAAACTTATTTTTAAGAAAAAAGGATTCGTAAATAACTTATGACATATTCCATTCTTTAACATGAAATATGAATCAGGTTTAGTGCATAAACTTGAAACGTTAGCTTCTGTTTTCTTCTTTCTTATCTGCAGTGTAGAAAAGAGAAAAATACTTATGGCCATATATGAAAAAGTAATAAATCCATGATCAATATAGTGGTTAGCAGTGCCGACTGCCCCATCTTTGGTCCCGGTTTCGAATCCTGAAAAATATATAAATATTTGTAAATGTATAGTGTTTTTGTGGCGTGGAGGCTTTAAAGATACCATTGAGCCGAAAATTCCCTCGGCAGATTCATGGGTAAGTAATGAAGCATAAGAGGTCGTTTGATAAATTCTCCACGGGTCAGAGTTCCTTAAAAGATGGCCAAGGTGCTGTCCAACTAGAGGCGCTAGGATTTGATCTGGTATCTGACCCAAAATTAGTAATTATTACAACAAAAGTATAGTAAAATTTATTTATAAAATCAGTTTTCTTGTTCAATTCTCGTATGGTTTTCTTAATACTTTTTTTAAAGGTCTCTCCTAATTTCTCCACGTCTTTATTGTTAATTTCCATGATTTTGCCCAGTCACCGTAACATAGATAACAAAAAAGTCTTAAGTGTCAAAATATTCAAAATTCTCTGCTGGCCAATATGGCCATTATTTTCTCCAGGCCGGAGCCACGATTCTGAAAGTCGTTTGCTGCTGGGCCTTCTTAATGAGAGATAAGCAAATGAAAATATTACAGTAATGTTTTCAAGTGCTTGAGTATTGAGTATGTGGCATAGGTTACCTCAAATCACCTTTGAAAATCGTATTTTATCGACTTGAGTGTTCGTAATTCGAGACACCGTTCATCATCCGAAGCATCTTTTGTTCAAAATATTTGTTCTTGAGGTGAAGCTTTCGTGATCCGAGGTTCCAGTTCATTATTATTACACAAAAAATTTCTGTTCGAAAACATTGAATTAATAGAATTTTAATGAATGAAAAGTGTTAGTTCTGTTAATTTCATTGTTGTTATTTAGAATTATCACCGTATGGAAAAGTAGAATTTTTATGATTGCAATAGAATTCCAATTATACGAGTCTTTACAAAACGTATTAAACTAAAGCGAACCAGTTATTAAATCTTTGCAGTGAATGCTGTACCAAGCGCACAAAAAAATCCACGTGATAATCTTAACCGATGATTTAAATGCATCGAAACTGCCTATTGAAGGTATAGCATTGCGTAACATTTAGCAAGGAAGTGACTTTGCCAGAATGAACATAAAGATTAATTTAGCCATAGCACATTGCGTAGCATCGATTGCACATAAGCAAACGAAAATCGATTTCCAAAAAAGTTTTGTCCTCTGAAACAGCTGTTATCAATCACCGTATTTGAAACTTTTTGTCCTTTGAATGCGTGTCTGGGATTTGTGTTGGTAAAATACTCAAAAAATAAAAATTTGATTTTCGCTGCAAGCGCCGTGGAAACTATGACGAGGATAGTTCTGGCACGATGAAATAGATCCAAGTAAAACGTAGGATTATGCAAATGTTGCTGTAATGAAGGACGTGCGTGTTCCAGAAGTATCGTGAAGTCAAACAAAGAGGCTGCTTGCTGTGTTCTTCCTTTGTCGGAATATCGTTAAAGCAGGTCGCCTTCCCACGCTAACAATCGTGGATTCTGTTTTGATACAACTTGTTGAAACTGGCGTGAAGAATGTTCGAGCAAAAAATGTTATGCTTAGATGACGAAACATATCAGAGATAATAACGGGAGCTAGCTGAGGATTATGTCGTGAAGTTTTGCGCCATTATTGATTGGTATTCTTCGGAAAACACGTGAATAATTATTAATATATAGGGAAAACTTGTTGAATTTGGCAGAAAACACAATGCTTGCTTATTTACAACAGTCTGCAAAATAAAGGGCTTTAAGACCTTGTAATTTCAAAGCACAAAATTAGAGGATCAGTGAAACTTTTATTTCTAGCAACGCACTGCAATGTATTTTTATTTTTTGGCGTAGTATGCTTTTATTATTATTGCCGTCAATTAGTCTTATTGTGCAAAAACATGCAAGAGGTTAAAATAATTAAAGGTATACTTTTAGAGGTAAATGTTAGAATAACAGATTTGCTGCTTTTCGGAGAGTAATTTTTCCTTTCTTAATTTCTATTCACTGCTATAATATATAAACGATTTCCTATTATAGGCTCTAGGTGCCGCCTTTTTTCTACAAAGCGATTAACATACATACATACCTACATACAGATTCTTTATTTGTTTTTAATAATACAGACTACAGTTCATTGCTTACTTACGTGGCAAAGTCATTACGTCTTTCTTAAGTGAAAGTCTGTAGTCAAAGACTATTAACAATAGTTTTGATGCTATTAATAAAAATTTTATTGTTTGAACTGCCATATCCATCCACAGATTTCTTTGTTATTTGTAAACATGGTAGTGATTCGACTTTAAAAATATCTTTAATAAAACAATTCGTATATTCCTCACTCGATACGTTCATCAAGTCTGGTAACCATGGCAATCGTGTGACTTGGTGATGGTGTATTTCGTGTGTTGTCAAGTGATATTGCTATGTACTTGAACACAAATGCTTATTACAAATGCTTATGAATGAAATTAAAAGAAATTTGAATTTAAAACTACTTAAAATTTTATTGAAAAGAATTGGTCATAAAAAATCACTTTTAAAAAATTTTAAAAAAGAATTACGTTTGAACTTCGATTACATAATTACTTATTTTAATTGAATTTGCTTTTTTTTTCCTCTTATAATGCGATGAATTTAGAATTTCATGTTTGTAGTCTTGCGTAGTAATAATGAATTTTCTGTAATCCTATTTTTGAAGTAACAGTATGAAAGAAAGAAGAACCCAGCTGTCTGATAAAAGAACTATTTATCATCCTTTTAACCATTGTTAGAAGTTTAAGAAAAGAGATTTTTCCTGTTTATTATCAGTTAGGAATTTTGAATTAGTTTGACAGCTTTGGGGTAAAGTTTTAGCTCGAGTAATTAATTCAATAAATTCGACGGGGAAAAGTTTCGTTAGCTTTTTCCTTTTTGAAAATGGAAACTCCTTTGGGAGATTTATATAGTTTTGAATAGATAAAAAGAATAAAAAAGAATATTATCTATTAAGTACCGCTGAAATGTTTGCTTTCTGTTAATTTGAAAGGATTATAGTATGAAAATTTTGTTGCTTTAGGAACGAGTTTATTACTGCTGCTTTTTGCTACTACAAAGAGTAGTGTTTAACTCTGTTCATGTATAAAAAATATTATAGGAGGTATTCGAAACTATAAAAATTACATAAAATCTTATTAATCCCACTAATAAAAAAAAAGTAAAGTTATTAAAAAAAAGTAAGTTGACTGGATTATGCAATTAAAGCAAAGCACTTGAGAGATGACTTCCAATACTTCTCCTAAAATGCAATCGAGAATATCTCCGAGAATAAATTCAAGAATCTACTGTCTCTCTTCCTTTATCACCAATCTCGCAGGACGACGTCAGAATTAATGCATTTTTAAATGTCTTTTTAAGGTAATAGCAGCTTTAAACAGTTATTATGAAAAAGAAAAAATGTGTAATACTTTTAATGAATTCAGCTAGTGTGATTTCATAAGAATATTTAATGCTTTTAATTAGATAATCATAAATTAAATGCATTTTAATAAATCAATGAGATTAAAAAGTTGAAAAATATTGTTAAGAACTGTGTTTATTAGTTTAAATCGCTTAGTTTGTTTATCACTAATATACAAATTAAATTCGAAAGTTAAATTTCTTACATTTTGCCGATTGGCAACGCCTATAAGATAAAAATATTTTGTTTCAGACTGTGGCAACACATTATTTTTTAAATACCATAATTTGTTGATTAAATTCCAAAGAAATGTATTTTTTTTTTTTTTTTTTTTTTTTTTTTTTTCCGAATGCCTACACACAAGCGTGCCGGTGAAAATATTTTTAATTTCGAATGGTGGCAATGCATTGCTTTTAAATTGCTGCCTTAAATCAATCAAAAATTTTTTAAATTCAATAAAAAAGAAGTTTGGAATTCACAATTTGGACTTCGAAGTGCACATGCTCAGGTGAAGCACTGGGGGTTTTCAAAATTTAGTGGTTCTGTGTGCAGGTTCTTCATTATTTAATAATAGATAGTATAGTTACAAGTTGTCACAGATTTTAAAAGTATTTTAATCATAAGCGACTGTGCCTTATTCTAGCATCGAATTCGAATCCTGGTTAAAGCACCAGCACATCGGCATAATAAACATGCGGGACGCAAACAATGTGGTAAAGTTTTATAACTATGCAGTTAGAATGTATTTCATTGCTAGTTCCTGCCATAAGAGCCCTGTGCCTGAAAGGACTGTGTGATAGAATCAAATCACTTTTAAGTTACCAGATTTTACTGGTGGTGAATGGTAATGGCAGAGCTTTATGATTGGCTTTTTATTAGTCTGTTCCCGCCTTCCCCCCCGCGAAAAATAGAATAATATTTAATTAGAATGAGTAGAGAAATTTGGGGAAGGGGGTAGACATCTTATATTTTTTGGAACTCAATAATGTTTCCTAATTCTTTTAGGTAAGTGGAGTTGGATCATAATAAAATATAATTTTCCGGTTTACGAATTCCTATGTAGGAGAATATTAAGATGAATTACTTAGCTTAATCATCGATTCGTCGAGCAAAAGTCCTTCTGATCACAAACCTGAAGGAAATGGAAATTATCATTCTTAGAAATTCGAAAATCAAAAGAAACTTTCGTATGATGCATGCGTGACTTAAATTTTTTGCACTGTGAAACGGAATCAGTACATGAAGTTTTGAATTGTTTGAACGTTTGTTTTAACCATGGACGATTTCCATATTGCTTCGCCATTGCTGCTGTAGTGCATAATTGACCGCTTGGCATCTTCATTTCGACTAATCTAAAGTATTACTACTAAATGTTAAAATGTACGTTTTAGTTTGTAAAGACAATGTATTCGCAGGGATTCTTCTTCATACCCAGCTGTCTGATAAAAGAACTATTTATCATCCTTTTAACCATTGTTAGAAGTTTAAAAGAGATTTTCCCTGGTTATTATCAGTTAGGAATTTTGAATTAGTTTGACAGCTTTGGGGTAAAGTTTTAGCTCGAGTAATTAATTCAATAAATTCGACGGGGAAAAGTTTCGTTAGCTTTTTCCTTTTTGAAAATGGAAACTCCTTTGGGAGATTTATATAGTTTTGATAATTGTAATCTGAACGTGTTTTCCACAGAAATTAGGTCAATATGTCAATGCTTTTAGTATTAGAAACTGTGTAGTTTTCAATACCTTGAAGTGGGAAAAAAAATTGTAATTTGTTCTTCAGAATTAGTAATTTAGAATTTTTTTGTTTTATTTTGCTTTGCTACATTTTGTTTAAATCCTTTACTGCGAAACTGGTAGGAAAACATTTACTTTCATTTTTTAAATTATGAAGTGGAAATTATTTGTTCATGCCTAGTAGAAATGAAAATTACTGAATTATTCTTTGAGATTATGAAATGGCATTTTAAGCTAATTTCCACAGCATTGTTTTAGTTAAAGTTGCAGAACCTGGTTGGGTAAATGACAGAAGTATGTAATCTTTCTCTCATAAATTATCGTAAGTCCAATATCTTACCTAATTTTACATATATATTTTCTCTGGGAGCCTTTTGGCTTGGATATACAGGACCGACCCTAGGCATTTTGCCGTCGGGCGCAATCTCTGCGAATCGTAATTGCTGTTGCCCGATGAATCCTTAAATTCGAAAAATTTGACGATCAAACACTCCTAAACATTTGTAGAATTTAGAACTCCTAAATTCTAACATCCCTAAGTTTTACTGCACGATGTTTTTCTAAATTCTAAAAATTTTACCCCATAAATTCTGCCCCCCGGTGCGGCTGCACTGGTTGCAGCGCGGCCCATATATATATATATATATATAAGATGGTTTTCTCTGTCGAGAAATGTTTAACAAGGAAAATTGGACAATTTGTCTTTCGATACTATGCACTGTGGTTCATCTTCCCTGCATTGATTTCCTGAAATTGAGTTGTCTACTGTTCGTGGCATGAAAGTGGATCGATGGTTGCTCACTCCAGAAAATATTTTTTTCGGTTTGCGTTTTCAGCAGTCGACTTCATCATTCATCGATAACCTCAGTGAAACAAGGAAACTGCTTGCCTGCGCAGCTCCGATATCACCATCCAGTGACTTGCTGTGTTTTCTTGTTACTAGCTGAACAGCAAAGAAATGTGAACTAATGATAGATAAGTGTATCTTTCTCAAATAAACTCATGGGCACACCATTTCCACTCACAGCGATCCGCGATGATTGCTTTAGTTTGCGATAAGTCTGCTATTGATCGTGTGGTAAATAAAGGCTTTATTTTTCTTTGCCACTAGAAGCGAAGATGTAATAGACTGTTAAACAATTGTTATGTGTTACAGGTGGCGGGGGCAAATCGCTGATCTTTTATATCTTTCTACATCGTACGCTGAGCGAGAATGAATTTTCCATATTCTCTTTGTATTGATTTCAAAGTCCATGTAGCTTATATGATTCGAAATGTTAAGTATTTCATCGAAATTATCGAAAATAACTTTTCATTGCCGAGATGCGTTCTTATCAAAAATTATTATTTTTATAAACAAATTGATAACAACTATATAATGAAGAGAACATGTCTATAGTAGCCAGAATAAACATAAATGTGTCTTTCAAAACATCAAGTATGTGTCATCATGTCATTCCACAGCTACTGAAAATGTAGTTAATAAGAATAGTTTTAGAGCTGCAATTACGAATTATAAAGTTCTGTTATTATTTGACAGCACCCACTTCTTCAGTATTTGTATGCATCTAGATTCAAACTGCATGATAGTGTCAATAAGCGAAATATTTCTTTAATTTAATCTTTCGTTTCATACTTGAATTTAATGTATCTATCTGTATTTTGATATGCCGAATGGTATAAATAAATGCGCTTATCCGAAATTATTGACGCGAAGCATTTTCCAGTTACATCTTATTTTCTATTAACCTCTGCTAAAGCATATTATCAGAAAAAAAAATACAAATGGCTGTTTCTTACAGACATCATTTTCAACAGTTATGTTGTGACAATTATTTTAAGTTTTACTAACAGTTAAGTGTAATTAAATACTGTCCTATCCTATCTTTTATTCACATCACATGCGTTCATTCGGGCCAAAAGCTTATGCGAATTAAGAGCATATGAAAGAAAATATAAAAGTTAGTTTTGTTGACTGAACTCACGCTTTGAGAAATGAAAATTACCATGTTGACTGTAAGAACTAGTTCTTGTATGTTTGGAAAAAGCTAATATTTTCCCTAAAACCGCAGCGATTCTGGTTTACTAATGAGGCTGGTAAGTGTCTTTAAAGTGTTTAGAGAAGGGATTAGCAAGATGCTTTCTTTAATTTTGGTAATTGTGGTAGTGAAATGCAGATCTCTTAAGTATTAAGCGTTATTGTTATTACATTCGACCTTTTAATTCTTATAGTCTTGCTTTAGTAGTAACCCAGTTAGCGTGGACAAAGTTTTGTTGAATTTTAGATCTAAATTCGTGTGGAAGTTAATTGCCATCAGGACTATAACTCGCCGATAGAAGTAACTCTGCGGTGAGTACGATTCAAGTAGACATAATCTAAAGGTAGTTTAATAGCAGAATATCAATTTTTTTTCCTAAATATACTTAACATAAAAACTTCCACTTTTAGCGCTTTTCTTTAATTAAAATCTATACGAGGTGGTATCAAAAAGTTTCGAGGCTAGCTGTGTTCACATACGGCCCATGTTTCGTCACTGGTAATGATCTTCGACATGATGGAAGGATTATCCTCGGCACACTCACGCAGTTATTGGTAGACTTCAGCGTGGTGTCCCTTCTGTTTCTGGGTCAACAGCCTGAGAGCGACACTGTCGAACTTAGCAGCAACACCGTCCATGTTCAAATCATACGTGAGGATTACCTGCGCTGTTCGATATGACACACCGACAATGGCAACAATGTTGTGTTTGTTCCCGGACGACCTTGAACAAGTTGCGAATGATTTAGACATTTTCGGGTGTTGTGCTTGCTGAAGATTTTCCTGATCTCCCATGGTCTTCCAGTGATGTTCTTCCGATCTTGGAGCGCGCGTGCCATTCATCACCTCGATCGGCTCATTCCAGCATTGCCATACATTCTTTTGAATCGTGTTAAGCATCTCTCTGGCGGATTTGCCCAATTTTACACAGAATTCACTTTCGCTCGTCGTTGTAACTTGCTATCCGTGATGAAATCGTAGACGTGGTAACTCATGTGGTCAGAATAACACCAGCTTCACAGCTTCCGATGTACACGATGTCCCTTGGCACACTGACTTATGAAGGTCGGTGCTGTATGTGCCCGTACGTGTAGCCTTGTGCTGCTATGTGTTGGAGTGTTACACAACTAGTCTGGAAACGTTCTGACATCATCTCGTAAGTATACATTCGTAATTACAAAGAAATGTTAATTTTTATGGCAAAGTACTGGTAAGTGGCACTTCGAGACCTTTCATGCACTATCTTGGATGGTGGAAAAGCACAGTTTCTATCAAAACAGAAAACACTGCTACGTACTGCAAGATCTTTGTTTACTTTATTGAAATCTTGTTTGATTTAATTCTTGGTAGCGTAGAGAAATCTTTAATGAGAAGAATATTTTAATTGGTACAATCCATCAGTGTTTGAAGTTCTTAAATGTCGTCTAAGGCATGTAATATTTACATGAAAATGGCGCACTATGCATAATAAAACGTTTGTTTTCTTTTGAGTATTGAAAACATTTTTAAAAATTCAGTGAATGATTTTTGGGCTTACAATTCAGTTTGAATTTACTTCACCATCTCCATGAAGTGCAGTTCTACTGTGATATTGATCAGTAACTTTCTTGAGCTCGTGAGGCAGATAATTTGGGGTAGCCAATTAAAATTAAGTTCTAAATATATTTATGTCTTCGCGATTGGCGTGCCCGGACTGTTATTTGTCTTGGTCATTAACGAGACGGCATATATCTGCATTCGAGATTTATATGTCTAATCTCCACCTATTAAGTTGGAATAATGAGTAATGTCGTGTTCCGGATCATTTGCATTTTCCCCCTTAGCTATATTATATGGGCCTTTGTTTGATGTTATGAAGAGAAAAGTATACAACAGCAAATCGCATTATTTTGTTCTTTTCTAAACATAGGGTTTGCATATCGCTGTTTCGCTGAGGATTCTGATATTCCACGAAGAGAAAAGTGTGCCGTCCGATATTCCTAACCACCATCCTTTTAGGTCTCTGGGGGATGACACTGTGGGTGCGAAAGAGAGATAAGAGAACTGGAGAAGCGAACTCTAATGAGGCGAACAAATGGATGCTCTATTTTCGTGCTTCTCATCTGGACCTCTGGATTTCCATTGTGGCTTGAAAATCACAGCGCTGTGTCCTTAGAAATTTACTGCACAGTTGAATGCGGTTAAAGTCTTCATTCTTTCTTTGGACTGTATATCTAAAAATTTATGTATTTAAGATATATTGCCCTTTGAAATATTGGGAACTGTGTAATCTTTCGGCGGTAAGGAAAGACTAGGGAATAAATAAGAGGAAAACGTATGTAGGAACAAGTTAAACAATGCACATTTAAAATGAAATAGCACTATTATACCTTTAAAGTATTTAGTCGAAAAAAGCAAAAAAAGTAAGGATTTTGTAAACATAACCTGTTTTATTATAATTTATTTACATTCAGAAAAATTGAAATAGTTCACTTACAATTCAGCATGCCATCTTCAGTTTTACGATTTTATTTATAATTTTAATTCTGTAATTGTGTAAGGAAATATCGCTTTTCTCCGTGTATGCTTTTGTGATGCAAATGTTTAGCACATCCAGATGACAACTGAAAGGTCTATATTTTGAATCCGGTGATGCTGCAATTGTTTCCTACTCCGACAAGCATTCGAAATAGAATGGAGACGATAACTCATCATCATCTGGATTTAGTGGCTAGGTCTTATGGCTGTCTCCATCCACTATACAGCAATTGGAGAATGGAAATGGGGGAGGGGTAACACATTATCGCTCTCCTTCTCGCGTGTTGTTGATGGTTCCAGCTGGCAACTGGTAGATTCATGGTTCGAATCCAGATAAGCACTATAATTATTTTTTCATGTTTATGTCGTCAGAAAAGGCCCGATGGCGGGCCACTGCTCCATCCGAGGTTCGATCCCCCGGCTGGGCAAGGTTAATTGAGCAAAGTCGTACTGTCACCTGTATGGTGCTCAAGGCTCTTGACAACAACAGGCGCAGTCTTTGCCACGATGATTTTCGTGGGCTTGTGCTGATGTTACTGTTAGACAAGTGAGATAAGTTACACAGACAAACAGAAGATCAGAAGTGTCTGATGTTTCCACAAATGATTAGTAGTTTCTATTAACAGTATTTGAATTCAACATTATTACATTACCTTTCTAATGATGTATGATATTTATCTGCACCGTAAGATTACTCTGTTTGAATAGACTTTCAGATTATTGTTCCAGTTTGATTACCAGTGTGTATTGAAAAGGGGCTATAAAAACCATAATTTCACTCATTTCATTGCGCTTCTTACGTTACTAATGATTTATGTTATAAAACCTAGAAATAAGGGAGGAGGGTGTAGAAAATGTTATGAAATTAAGAGAATAAACGGACATAAAGCCTGGATTCTTTAGAAATACTGTCTTTTGGATTAATTCATGACTTCTTTTTTAATTTCTTGATTACTAACTTTCCAGTTTTATGGTATTTATTATCTAAGCACTATCATAATGGATAGATGTGTCAATATTTAACTGTACATTTGTTGCAGAAAAGTATTTTGAATATATCCTGAAGCAGGCTAAAATATTACAGCATAACATTTGTCTCTACAAAAAACAACTGATATCTTTGATTATATTATTATCAACAAAAGGCATCTTAGTATTCGTCCAGAAAATTAGTCCAAAGGGATTTGAATCCCGAAGGACTATTAGTTTCGTTTTGGCATTTTGCTTCGGACGGATAAATGTCGGTTCACTTTTCAAACTGTTGCCATAAAATGTTAGAGTCCTGCATTATATTTGAAGAAATTAAATAATGAAAATCTGCGTAAATATATGTATATTTCTCACATTGTCATAAAATAACGGTACATAGAGTCATCGAATTTTGAATAACGTAATCCTCCAACGAATATGAGCATGTGGAAGACCAAATTTGAAATTTGAAATTTGTTTTATGATCGATTTCCTATTTTTTAAAACTTTGACGAATTTTTGATTAACAAACTCAAGGATTTCAAAGCGAGCAATGGCAACGTTGTGCAGAAAAAACATTTTTATCTCCAGCGCGTGAGTCTCTGTATCGGAAATTCTAAAGATATGCTCGTTTTAAAACTATTTTGCGATATTGCTGTTGCACTGGATCTTATGGTTTAAGTGCGAGGAACATGATATTTAATAAAGAAAGGTAACACACAAAATGTTAAAAAACGCCCCTTTGGACGTAATTTAAAATCTAAAACATTTCAGATTTTTTTTTTTTTTTTTTTTTTTTTTTCCTTATTACGATGATTTCTTTGGCACCGTTTTTCAAAACAAATGTTTGCTCAACCATACGTTAAGTACTACGTCGCCGCGATTTAAACCACGTGCTGAAGAAATTATAGAAATTGTGTTTATTAAATTTATTATGAAACCGATTAAGATTTGAACTCATGAATCCGTCTATTGAGCGCATATTTTAAAAATGCTTCCGAAATCTACATTTCTCCCAAGTGAAAGTTACAATAAATTATCATATTAGTTATTTTGTGTTTTTCAGTGTTAGAAAAGAAGTCACGGAAAATAAAGTATGGTTACTGATCTGATTTGATAACCTGATTTTAAACCAAAGTTCTGATCTCCAATTTCTGGACCAAGTTTTTAAACACGACGTAAAAATTATATCTACAATATAAATACGGAGCAAAACAATGTAGTATACCTTGAACTAAATATTATTGATTACAATTTTATTAAAGTTTACGACAAGAAGAGAGAATTAACTTTTTCTACACTAAAGTTAACCAACTGGAACTGTAATATTTCCAAAAGAATCATCATTAACACAATTTTTTCACAGCTACTTAGAATAAAACGAATATGTAATACTACAGAACACTTACAAGAAGAAGTACTTTACTTCGTCACAATTTTGAAAAATAACCAAGTTCCTCATAAAATAATTAAAAATACCTTCTAAAAAGCTGGCATTAGCCTTACCAATTTTTAGATAATTTGTTTTGGATAATGAAAATTTAAGCCCGATGGGACGGTATAAAGTGGATGGCTGATTCAGATAATCTAATGTAAAAATTGTATAAATGTACAGATTCTTCTCGTCACTACATTTTCTTTCCTACAAAGATTTTGGCACTATACTTTAATACTATTGTTTTAATAGTTTTTAATTACTTAGATGGCCAAATTCTACTATTATTAAAAAATCGGGCCTTTTCATTTTTCATAGTTGCTTGACCGCCCTCTAGCTTGAAGAATAACGACTTTTATTAACAAATGACTTTTTTCCAATTTACTCTTTCTTTTGTGGCCAAAAATAAGTAATTTTAACTGAATTAGCCATTTTCACTTATTTGAAGCAGTTTTGTTCTCCTAACAACTTGACTGACGCCATTTTGAGTTCTTTCCGTGTCTTTTCGCGTCTGTCACACCCTATCTAAAAAAAGGGGGGAGACAAGAGTTCCCGCCAAAACTACAATCTCAGCCCATTGGCCTATGCAGATTAAGATTGTTTCACCCACCTACGTCACACGACGAGAAGGAAGGTTGGTAGGACACGGAGGGGATTTGCACCCTTTTCAATTCTTTTACGCGATGCAAAGGACGGCACCTCCCAGGTCAGTTTTTTCGTTTCTTTTGTTTTATGTGTTTTTTGGTCCTAATAAGACTCAACGGCGTTTGTTTTCTTGCAAGCTTAATTGCATAT
Source organism: Stegodyphus dumicola (assembly GCF_044657685.1). Taxonomy (NCBI): domain Eukaryota; kingdom Metazoa; phylum Arthropoda; class Arachnida; order Araneae; family Eresidae; genus Stegodyphus; species Stegodyphus dumicola. The sequence continues at coordinate 49,052,755 of NC_140776.1, forward strand.
TAATTTGATTACAGTACCATTATCTTTATAAAAGTTTTTTCTTCTTTAAACTATGCAGGACCAGCCCGTACGTTATTGTATTTTTGACTAATAGCAGACCGCTATTTATTTTATTTTGATTTTAATTTTACATTGCTCGGAGTTGCATTTACCTTTTTTAACACCTTAATGTGTTTTTCAGCGGACGCGTCGGGAAAAAGGAACAGAAAATTGAAGCTCCAAAAAAGATTTATTCGGGACAATTCATGTTTTTTATAAAAAATTTTACTCATCAAACAAGAGCATCAATGGTCTGTTTCGGCGAAACGCGTAATGGTATTTAGCCTAGTTCGACACTCAATCATTTTTCCCTTGAAAAGCCTGGTTGAGGGTACGAGTGGGTTAATTTACCATTTTCCGCTTTGTAATTATTGTTTTTTCCGTCAATCTTTTTTTATGTGTATTAACTTTTCACATATCACAACGGTCAGATTAGTTTTTTCGTGCATTCGCATATCTTCCAACATTAATTTTAACTGTTTTTTTCGCGTGTAAGCAGTTTTTTTTTTTTTTCAGTTTTTTTCCAGATTAATATATTTTTTTTTTTTAATTTCTTCTTTGTTCATATTTTAGTAATACAGCGTTGAACTATTTTCGTGGAGCTACAGCTCCTGGTAACTTTTTAGCAAGATCGCTGCAATGTTTCTACCTACTATTATTTCATATCTTTTTGCAGCATTATGCGCAAAAAATTTTTAAGACCAAATAGGTCTTACGTCTCATTACTAGTTAGCTTTACAATTTCTGTTTCAATTATATATGTAAATTTACATGTATGAAGCGATCAATTTCTAGAAATATATTAAACACCATTATTTTAGATAAAAATTATCATGGGAAGTGAATAGTGTTTTTATTTATTACACTGTACGTGCACAGATGATCGCATCATTAAATACCCCACCAGTAGCCGAGGTTTCAAAGCACACCAGGGGCCGAGCGATAAGTCGCTGAACACTGGTAGTTCGGTCCGAGTCCAGCGAACGGGCTAGTGCATAAACGTTTTCATGGTTTTCCCTATGTGTGACTTGTATACGAGCCAGTTTCCCTTAGAAGTTCCTCCACGAAGGCATCCCTTCCCTAAGACAGATAGCCCTCGAGTACTTTGCCCTAATGAAATAAACCAAACCAAGCCAAGGTTTTAACATCCTTAGTAATAATAGCTCGGCACGTGTTTGAACCTAAGCGGACGGACTGGCTGTGTAGTTGATTTGCGTGGTTTTCTCCATGCATAACGTGAATGCTAGCCAGTTCTGTTTGAAAGTCCTCCGCGAAGGAATCCTTCCCTGCATGCTTTGCCATATTCTAATAACCTAACCTAGCTTTTCACCACATTAAATAGCACGTTATCAAAAAACATCGCTCGAAAGCTAAATGTTTTGTCGGCATTGATAAGGAACAAAGGCTTTCATGTAATATGAGAAAGCGATTTTTTCTAGTATTGTAAAAGTTCAGTCTTCGTGGTTTGAGTTTTGGATTAGGATTGCTTTTCAATATATTTTTGACGGAAAATAGCATAAAAATTATCAAAATAAAAAATATATATATATAAGAAGGAAAAAAATCGTAAAACCTTTCAGATTTTATATTACGCCCAAAAGGAAATTTGTTTTAACGTTTTGTGTGTTACCTTTATTTATTATATATCACGTTCTTCGCACTTAAACCACAAAATTCAATTCAACAGCAATATCACAAAAGATTCAAAAGAGCGTATCTTTAGAATTTACGATGCGCAGTCTCGCGCGCTGGAGAGGAAATTTTTTTTAATTATTATTATTAATCTCCGTACAGTGTTGTCATTGCTCACTTTGAAATCTTTGAATTTCTTAATCAAAAACTCATAAATGCTTTACAAAGTATGAAATAAGTAATAAAACAAATTCCAAATTCGGTCTTCCAGATGGCCATATTCGGGTGGAAACGTGCGTTATTCAAAATTTGATGGCTCTAGATACCGTTGTTTTATCACAGTGCGCGGAGCATATATACATTTATACAGATTCTTCAATATTTAATTTTTTGAAATATAATATAGTGCTCTAATATTTGGTGGCAACAACTTAAAAAGTGATTCGTCGTTTATAGTGAATTGACGCAAAATGCCAAAACGAAATTAATAGCCCTTCTGAGCTAACGCTCCTTTGGGTTAAAAAATATCGCAATATTGCAGAATGATTGGAAATCTGAGAAAAAAGCCAATATTCCCGGAATCTTAAAGAATCCTTTAAAATTCGCGAATTTTCGCGGAAGTAATCGCAGAAACTTGCTGAGGGATGAACTGGAATAAGTAACTAATCATATTACTTGCGGAACCTGCTTGGGTGTGGAAGAAATAATTGTGTAAAATTATATCTGTATTTTTGCACGATACCTTATCTTCCGGTAAACTTGTTTCGAAATGATTTTTTTGGGGGGAGGGGGGTACATTGCATTTCTTTGTTGCTGTGCTCCCGTACATCACAGACTTATTAAGAATATTTTTTTGAAACGCAGGCGTTGGAACGCTCATTTATTTCTCTCTGCTACTGATCTGTTTCAGGAGCGTGTGAAAGCTTGAACTAGGATCATGCTGCCGTCGGATGCGTTTCAACCAAACTGATCTTTTGAATTTCCAGGGTTACGTCGAACTCTCGTGACAACAATTTCTCGTTTGTCATCCGACTAAATTATTCATTCGTACCTAGGTCAGGGAAAAAAATAAACATTCTGTAGATAGGAAATGGGCCCAGCTAGACGTATCTCTGAGGGTAAGAAGAACGTGCGAGTCACGCGGTTTCCTTCCGTAACTGCATATCCGCGGGGAGGGTTGGATGACAGGAAGTGCCCGCTTAGCAGCTGCGCGGGGGAGGAGTGGCGGGCATATTTATTTCTCTCGGGTAATAATGGATTGCAAATGCCTCTGTTGTGAGTGTCTCACTCTTTCGGAATGTTGAGGCCCGATAGCGCTCGCGTTCCGCCGTTTGTAGCAATTTTTCATGGAGGAATGTTTTGTATTGTTAAAGTTTGCCCGCTTGGAGATGCGGGGGGGAGGGGCTTCACACGAGACTTCGAGTAGAAAGTTCGAAGAAGCAGAATTTGAATTTTATTTGGGTTAAGTCTTTTAAAAGGAGAAGGGTTATCCTGCTGAGTTTGTGGACAACAAGGTAAATATTTAGCAGAGCTATACACTTTTGTGAATAGAAAAGCTTAAAGTGGGCTACCAAGTTTTTTGATGACCATGATAAATATTTTGCGGAGTATCAGTTACAGAAATCATTGAATGAACTAAAAAATATTTGTATAATATAATTTTTCTTTTAAACAGGCTGTTGAAAAATTATGTTTTTATAAATGATGATATCAATAAAAATTTTATATTCATTTAATTTTATTTATTTAGATAGATTTATTTATTTGAGAAAACTTTTATCATAATGCATATGGGATAATAGAATTTTAAATTTTTCCAAGACCTAGCATTATTTTAAGAGAGCATATAGACTCATGAGACTACTCATAAGACTCATTAAAACTTATGACAGCATACAGAAGTTTTTTTGAAAAGTTAATTAAAAATATATAGTTTGAAAAAGTTAAATAAGGCTTGTGGCCTCAGAGATACGCCTAGCTGGCAACCTGGGTATTTTCGTCGTCTTCTGCGTTAAATTAAGCACGAATCGAAATTCTATACATAACTCCTTTAAAAGTATTAGGATCTCACCTGTAATCGAATAGTTAAAACCGCTGAATACTGGTAGTTCGATCCAGGCAAATGGACTAACTGCGTGGGCGGTTTTCATGGTTTTTCCCATGTGTTAACGTGAAAGTGAGCCAGTTTCAAGAGAGAAGAGAAACACGCAGTTGTAAAATTTAAAATATTACCAGCCAGTTTACCTTAGCAAGTTCTAGACGAAGGCATCCCTCCCTTTAACCAGATAACCTTATGTAGCTGTAAATGTATTAAGCCCACCCTGACCGAACGGATAAGATTGCTGAGCACTGGTAGCTCCACCGAATTCCACGAGCAGCGAACAGGTTAACTGCGTGGGAGGTTTTATGATTTTTAAGATACGGGGATTACGATCCGGGTGTCCTTGGCAGATTTCCTTCTTTTGAAGACATCTGTCATATTCAGCGGATAACTCTCGAGGTAGCTAGCGAGCCCTGTCGCATTTGACTAAGCAAATATAAAATTATTCTTGTGTTATCATGATGTATCTTGATGTAATTAATTTCTAAGGTTATTATTATTTTTCAAGATCAGTTGTTTATAATTTCAGCCTTTACTTGTCACTTCTCCTTTTCCGTTTCCCTACCAGAATGCAAATTAGTTTGAGAATATTTAAGCTGAGGTTTTTGGATTTTAAGACAGAGCGTGTTTTTGACTCTCGAGGCCACGCTACTAGGTTTCACTGGCTCTGATAAGTTTGTAATTGGTTTTGCGTTATTGCTGCCAACATTTAAATTGCGACGCCGGTGAGAAATTTGAGCCAACTTCGCGTTAGATCAGTTGTGTAGCCTTTACTACTAAATTTAGTTTCAATTTAAGTTTGATTCTTACTTTAAGTTATATAACCACAAGTGGTGGTTGAACTTATCAAGCACGAGGAGTGCGTTTTGTGTTCAAGGTCTGATTTGTGTGTGTGTGTGATTATTGCAAAGCCTCGAGGGCTATCTGCCTAAGGGGAGGGATGCCTTCGTGGAGGACTTTCTAAGGGAAACTGTCTCGTATACACTTTAACATGGGGAAAACCACGAAAACGCCCATGCAGCGAGCCTGTTAGCAGGATTCGAACCTCGGACCGAACTACCAATGTAATGTTCAGCGACTTTACCGCTCGGCCTCTCTCTAAGTATGTTAGGAGTTTGGAGTTGTATAAGTATATTAGGAGCATATAGTTTATGCTTCCAAAGAGAACCAAAATCTATAAATTAACGAACCGATCGTATAGGATCATGCTATATAGTCGGATCGTTAATAAGATCTGAATTAATTTTGAGTATTGATATAACAAAAAAAGTTTTAAATGAACAAGTGAAATATTTTTGAAATAATATTTTAAGGCAATAATTTCAGAAATTAATTTTATAAGTTTTGCTTTAACATCATTGTGTTTAACATAATCATTAATAATTATAATTATATCATATGTTATATAACAGGTTTATGAATGTTTTCTTATTCTAAGTTCTATAAATGCTGAACACAATTCACATTCTAAGAAATTTATGCGAATTCTAAATTTTATTGCCGATCGTTATTTTAAATATGGATTAGTTTATTGAATATAAATGTATTATTATTATTTGGTGTTTTTATTTTTATATTTGAGGATATTTAATACGATGAGTCAAACAGCATCATCTCCCCCCAATTTTCCCTCCCATCCCCCATTTGTAGCAGGAGTAATTGTCACCGTATACATAAGGGCTTTATTGGAGATACATATAAAGATAATTATCAATAAAAGTACATTACACGTGATTCTTAAGTTTGAAGTAAAATCGCGCCTATTCTGGCTTTATCCAAAGCTTGAAGCAGTAGCATCATTAATCGCGCTGCTACGTTCGTAATGTATCAATAAGGAAAGTGAAGACGCGTTAAAGGTCATAACTTTTCAAGGTACATGCGGCAAGGTCAGGGCCGCAGGTATCCATAGCTATGCAATTAACTTTCTTCCCCTCAGGTATGCTGTTGCGTCAACAGGTACCATTCCTTCATTTTCTGTCTTATATTTGCTCTTCATCGGACGTCTACCGAATTTCTTTTCAACAAGATGGTGGTTCAACTGAAATCGAAAGTTTAACTACCTTAATGTTTCGCTTTGTGACTAATTTGAGTATTGATTGAAAAGCAAATGTTCAAAATACTTGGCTACGTGTGATTGCGTTATCTTTACATCCTTTATGCTTAATAAATCGTTCAGGAATTTTTATTATTTGAAACAAGCAGATATTTTACATCGTTTGCTATCGGCTTGTATTTAAAATGAACCAAGCAATCTACGTATGCCATTAGAAAATTAATTTCATATTGCGCACAAAGGGCTTTTTTTTAACGTTTTGTGTATTACCTTTGTTTATTAAATATCATGTTCTTCTCACTTAAACCATAAAATTCAATTCAACAGCAATATCACAAAATAATGTAAAAAGAAGCATATCTTTAGAATTTCCGATACACAGTCTCGCGCGCTGAAGATACAATTCCCCTCCCCCGTACAGTGTTGCATTGTTCGATTTAAAATCATTGAGTTTGTTAATTAAAAACTCGTTAAAGTTTTACAAAATATGAAATCGATAATCAAACAAATTCCAAGTTCAGGCTACCAGATGCCTATACTCGAGTGGAGGACTACGTTATTCAAAATTGGATGCCTCTACGAACCATTGTTTTTTCACAGTGCGAGAAACATACCTATACATATTCTTCATTATTTTATTTCTTTAAATACGCAGGGTTCTAATATTTGGTGGCAACAATTTGAGAAGTGAAACGCCGTTGATAGTGAACCAACGCAAAATGCCAAAACGAAATTAATAGGCCTTCTGGGCTAAAAATCATTGGGGTGGAGAACTAGCAAAAAAAATTACGAATCATACTTGTACACGTTATTTGATGTGTTGAATCAGTCGAATATGCAGTAGTGATAGTATTCATGAATTAGGTTAAAGCACTATTTTCTAGCACTGCTATTACAAATATTAAGAAATAAATTGTGAATAACCATTCTTCCCTCAACAAGAACATACTATAAGTTTCTGAGCTGTGGAAGCTGCTAAGTTATTTAGTTAGGTTGCTTTCGTTGTGGACTTTCTATGGAAAACTGACTTGTTATCATGTTTTATCACATCTATCGTCGCGTGAGGTTAGACGAAACTTTTCCAGGAAAAGAGCTTGTCCATCGCCTACTACTGAAATGTTCTTATCCGAAAATGTTTCGTTGAAAGTTGTATTCCTTCCCGCTTTTATTTCTTTACTTTTTGAAACTGAACTGAAAATGTTTCGTTAGATGTCCCACGTACGATAAATCAACCAATCAGAAATCCCAAACTAAAAATTCTGGGAAACGTTTCTTTCGACGCGCTCCTGAGAGTAACTTGTAGATGTGATATCGGTTTTACACATGGAGAAAACTGCGAAAATGCCAGCGAACTCAGGCCGAAATACCACTGTTCAATGATCTTAATCTGTCTACTGGAGGGCATGCAAATTGCAGGAACCGTTAGATATGTCAACCAGTTTTGTTTTAATTATTGTATTTATTAGCAGCCTATTAAAAACAAATTATTACACATTTATTATTATCATTTTTTTTAAAAAGAGGAAACTTTAGCTCTTATCTTTATGAAATATGTAGAAAACAGTAGTATATACTAACCATCTTCTATCTAGAAATTGGCAGTCCTTTCAAAAAAATGTGCAACCAGATTTAGCTATTAAAATATATAAGAAAAGTGACGACAAGATAACGGCTTCCAAATTGCATAATTTTTGTTGAAATAAAATAGGGTGACGAAAAAAGTAAAACTACATTATTTGAATTTCAAAAAAATTTGCCTATTTACATCGAATTGTAAAAGAAGACCAATTCGATGAATTGTAAAGAAGACCAATTCGATGAATTGTAAAGAAGACCAATTCGATGAATTAGTAAAAGAAGACCATTTCGATGAATTGGAAGTGTGTTTTCTATGATGCAGTCCATTTTGATGCAGAATTTTTCTCTGTGAAGATTATTCTCTGCAACTAAAAATAATCTAACAGTGTTATACAAAATCCTTAACGCATGTTCCTTTGAAATCTTTTTTTTTTTTTTTTTTTTTTTTTTGTCCATGTAAGTTCAGTTTGATGCAAAATTATTTTAACAAGATTTTTGTTTCTGTAATTAAAACACATATGTGAGTATCAAACAGTAATGTTACTTTACAGTATGGCTGACTTGTTTCTTACGGGGTAACTGTTTCTAATTTCCTTATTTTTTTTCCTTTTTATTATTATCTCCCACTCCTTCTTTAACGAGGAAAATTTTGGAAAAAATATGGTTTTCTTTCGATTGTCTCGACTTTACTTGATTTCTTCTTTGTACTACGCAATGAAAATTACACAGACGTATGAGAATTGTGCAATTTCTACTGCTATTAAAAATTTTTTTTGTGATGTGCTGATTAATATTATACAATAAGATGGGATGCTGAGAAAGAGTTTCGGCTCACTCAAGGAAAATCAAAAACCGATATTTTATTTTCCTTTTGTTATTCTTCAGTCTAATAATAGTGAACACTTCAGATAAGGTTTCAACATAACTATGGTTTTTAGTTTTAAAAATGGAAAATGTACGAAAACACCGCCATACTGCTGTTTTTATATTTCAAACATGCCGCCCTGATCCGTATAGTGGTCAGCGCTACTGACAGCTGTATTGTTGGGCCGGGTTTGAATACCGAAGAAGGCTTGGGCTTTTATTAAGTGTATAGTGTCTGTGCGGCATAAGAACAGTTAAAAGAGGCAAGCCAAAAGCCTTCTCGAGAAGTAAAGTAGAAGACCATCGGATTTGTCCAATTAAATCTGGGACTACTGAACTTCCCCGTTCTCGTAGGTGTAATTAGGTCGGCAACTTTAGCATCAGTATTAGCTTTAGCAATTAGCATTAGCTTTAGACAATGCTCTCAGTGATGAGATGTCTAAATGACCGATGGGTATTGGCTATTACAAACGGATGCGTTATGTTGTAAATATTCGGGCATTTGTAAAAACAGTTCAGGCAGCAGTCGACTCAGAATTTAACGATCTACAGTATAGTACATGACACATGCGCAAACATACACACAAAAATGATCTGAAGTAAATAAATTACAGAATGAATAATGAGTAAATTATAATACAATATGCAATATAAATAAACAAGTAAATTAAATAGCACTACAAAATGCGTAAAAATCAAATTAAATAAATAATTAAATAAAAATATGTACTCGAATTTAAAAGCAAATTTATAATGCAAAAAAGTACACATTTTTAGTGACTGTGAAATTCATTTAGATGTAACCTACAAACATTAATGGAAAAGTAAGTATGGACTCTTCATAAGTTAATGTTTGCCTGCAAGTAATTGCTTGTATTCTAAAAATAGACTAGTCTAAATATCCTTGGTTATTTCAGTTCTTTCTCCTCAGGAACTTTTGTCTTTACGCAGCATTTACGGGGGGGGGGATCATTTCTGTGTTGAGTTTTCGCGCAGTAAAAATTAATATATATATATATATATAGGATTAAAAAAAAAGTTATAAATCAAAATATTAGCTTAAATTTGCAGTATTTCCTTAATTCTTCATTTTAACTTGAGTGTTACCCTTTTCTGTACTAAAAATTGAAAATGCGAAATAAGACTTCCTCTCTAAACTGCGCCATCAATAAGTACTTTTAAAAGCTTAAATATTGACGAATCAAGATGAAGCAAACCGAAACTAACTCTTCTGAACTACAAAGGCTATTCGCACACTTTTTTAGACGATTTCCTTTGTATTTACAGAAATATTTTACCTATATTTTTTGTGTTTTCAGGGTTTCATTTGATAGCCCTTTTTCTTCACTATTTTTCTACCTCGTAATTTCCAAAACAAAGCCTTTTGAACTATCCGAAGAAGTACTATTTTATCCCATTCTTCTTGAATAGCTTTCCAAAGTCCAAGAAGGGTTGTAGGTCGACGTTTGGACAATTCGCTTCTTAAAAGTCCAAAAGCGCAAAAACCCGTGGATGATACTTCAAGAGATTTAGTAGGGATATAAGTGACCTTAATACCCATTTATTATTCCACTTTTTTTCCAGGAAATTAACAGTGGATTTTGATGTGTGTTTGTTTGCAGTGTCTTAATGCAGTTCTGCTGATTGATGATTGACTAAAGAGAAGGTACTTCATATTACGCTCTTCGCTCCTCGCTCTTTACTTTTTATTTGCCGTTGTATGAAAAACCAGTTGCAACCATAAATCGCTTTGAAAAACTTTCTTTAGATATTTTGAATTATGTTTTAATATTTTCTCCTCTTTGATAATAATAAATGGATCTCTTTTATTGCAGTCATTTAAATACACCCAAGATTCATCTATTGTAACAACATTTTTCTATCTTTGTCCGGATGAACATTTCTTATAAAGAACTCTACAGCGCTTTCTGCGTTCGGCGATATGTCGTAGAGAAAGACGACGCACATTTGACATTTTTAATATTCAAATCAGTATTAATCACTTTGTTGACAGTTGGCACTGAACATTTTAAAGATTTTTGCAGTTGCCGATTGATATGGCGGAATTTCTTTTAACATTTCTTACCTTTGCAACATTTGAAGCATTCCATATTTTTTCTTGGAACAATTTTTCCACTTGAAGCAAAACATTCGACAATGTTTTTTTCTTTCTTGCTGGCAGTAGTACCTATTGTAGCTCTTTAGATATCGAAAAACCATGGTTTTTCACGGTATTTTTTAAAATCTAGATACGAATAATTTTCCCCGAAAAGGACACAGACGTAGCCTTCCATTCATTGCTTCTTTTAAACTGCCATTTTGAATGAAAACAAAACTGTCATGTAGCAGACGATAATTTATGCTTTCGAAAATAGAGCTGCAATTTAAAAAAAATTTCCAAGCAGATGAATGTTTTATTCTTTTAACAGCAAAGCAAAATCGTCTAAAAAATGTGCGAACAGCTTCCGTAACACCTAAATATCTGGGAAGCCACCTTTTTTTAGAAAGCACCGCATTTCGCTTTCGGCTTGTCTTGTTAGCTAGCCTGCTGCTTCGTGCATCTTAAAAAATATTATTTCAAAATTGTAAACGGTATCGATGGCGCTCACTACACAACTTTATTTGTGTTGGCGTAAAATTTGTGTCAACGAAAAGAAAAAGGAGTATTTACATAGGCAACGACTGCAACTACTACTTTACACTTCAACGTCATGATTTCAGTACTCGTTTGATATATATCAGACATTTGTATGTATGTATCACATATTTTACATGAAGAAGTACATGAAGAAATATTAATTTTATTGTTTTATTTTAGTAGGAAAAAAATGAGTAGTTCGTTCTTTCAAATAATGAAAAGTTTCTTCTTTTAGTTTTGCTGAAATAAGAATGCTTAAAACTTAGTTTTAGAGAATAAAAATGTTTTTACCTTCCAGTTTTTGCTCAAATAAAATATGATGGATGAAGAAATAAAATTACCGTACTTGCGTTAGCTTACATAACTATTTGACTTGCGGAAGATTAAAACAACCAGTTTACCTTGATTTTTCAAATATCCGGCTGGATTCTAGATTCAGTTACTTCGGATATAGAATTCTGATGTATTTATAAATTGCTTTTTTTCCTTTTTTTTCGTAACAGAAATTTATAGTTATGTGTTACTTCTGATAGTTTTAGTTAAATTTTCTGAGTTTTAATTAAAGTGAATAACACTTTCAACTAAAACTCAGATGTTCGTAGTAGTTCCCATTTTATTCTTCTCAGGTAATTTTAATAGGAAAATTAGAATTCCTTTGTTGTTGTTACTGCTGATAACTCTAGCTAATTTTCCTAATTACGCTTGGAGAAAATTTTACTTATCGTTTCATGTTAATTTTATTTTTTATACATTAATTTTACGCAGTTAGCCCATTGATTTATTTCTACAAATATGCTTTAATGAAATATTTGCCAAGCTACTTCGAAATGTTTAATTCTGTCTATGGTCACGAGTTTGTGCGCTGAAAGATTTCTGTTTACTTCTTCCAAAAGTGCTGACATTTTAAGGATCGGGCATTTTTCTTTGTATTATTCAGATCATTAATGGCATTGCCTTAGAAGGTAGCAACTGCTTTCGTAAGTTTGTGGCTTCTTTCTGGATAAGGTATACGTATATAAATTGGATTGGTTTCCCCGCTCTTCTGAGATGCGACGGAATGTTGTGTCTTACGTTGTTGCGTCTATTTTCGATTGCATTTTTCTCATCTTCCCATTGTAGTTCCTCTCGTATTTCTTAAGCAATATATTTAACTAATAGAATATATGCTGCAAGTACACCTTGGGGGGGGGGAGTTCTATATCTCCCGTTCTACTCGGCCGATTGACGAAATTTAACTTGCATTTTTCATTTCTCGAAAGCTCGACATAGGATGAATATTAGATTTATATGTACCATTGTTAGAACATAATTATTTTCACACAAAATCGGACTTTTTCTGAAATAACATACCGATTTTTTTCCATGTTTCGATTGTACGCCTCAAATTATGTCTAAGTATTAAATTTTCTAAATTTTGATGAGGGTCTGACCGAGAAATTTTAAAATTTCCCTTGCCGCTTTTTTTTTTTTTTTTTTTTTTTCCAGTTTTCGCCAACAATAACTTACTTAGAAAACAACGCAAGGCGAAAACGTCGTGATACAAAACATAGTGGGAGAAAATAAAGCAAAGAGAAAACATCGCAGTTCTAAAACATCGTGGTACAAAATATCGTCATCGAAAATAAAGAGGTTCAAAAACTTCGCAGTTCAAAAACATCGTCATCGAAAATATCATGGTAAAAAATAAAGTACCTACAAATTATCGCATGACGATAACATCGCAGACATGATTTTTAAGGCTTTAATAATTGCAAATGGATATTCGCATAATGATTTGTGTGCGCAAGATGGAAAGAAGGATAATTTTCACATTCATATTTTTTATAATTTTTAAAAAAGCAAAACAATAAATTTAAATAAAACAAGAAGTAATTTTCATTATAAGAGTATCAGATTAACAAAAATGAAGAAAATTATCTCATAATTAACTTAGCAATTTTTAACTTATCTTTCTCTTTCTATTCTTTTTTAGATAATACTTTTCATGAAAAAATTACCAGTAAAATTTATAAAAAATATTTTATTAATGATCTTTGTTAGTTAACTATGTCAGTTTGAAACTCTATTAAGTGCTATAAATTGCATTAATTTTCTATATTCTAGTTTCCATTTTATATTTTCAGCAAATATTTATTACTTAATAAAAATATGAAAGTAAAAATTATCCTTCTTTACATCTTGCGCTCACAATCCGTTAAGCGAGTTTTTACAATTATTAAACAATTATTAAATTTTACAGTTATAAAAGCTTGAAAAACGCATGTCTGCTATGTTATTGTCATGCGATGATTTGTAGGTACTTTATTTTTTACCACGATATTTTCGTCGACGATATTTTTAAACTGCGAATCTTTTGAATCGCTTTATTTATCGATGTTTTGTGCCGCGATGTTTTAAAACTGCGACGTTTTCTCTTTGCTTTATTTTCTCCCACGATGTTTTGTACCACGACGTTTTCGCCTTGCGTTGTTTTCTCCGCGATGTTTTCGGCGGACACCCCAATTTTTGTTTCTCTCTCTATGAGACATTTTGTTTTTAATTTTTTAAGAATTATGAATATTTTTTATTATGAATGAATATTTTTTCTAATTGTCTTTTAAACTTTTCAAGGCTGTGTAAAAAGTTAATTGCGTACTTACAGTACTGCTTCTTGCTTTCATTATTGAAACTGCATCAATAAAATTACCTTATTTTAATAAGCATTGTAATCTATCTAGGATCACTATTTAAGGCAATAAAACCTATTTACCACATTTTTCGAACACTTTGTATAACCGTTGCTATGACAAACATGCCAAATAAACATATTGTCCCAGCGTAACTATGAGAAAAAATTGTTAAACCTTACAATATTATCATACAAAAATATTTAATATATTCACATAGTAATAACCCCAGCAAAGCCCGGGCAAGTGATTTCATGTTAATATATAACTATTAATGTTAATAATAACATTTATATTAAACATAAGCATATATACTAAATCGTAGTAATATTGGTGCTAAACATGAGCACACATTCTTTTTACTTATGCTTTTATTGAACGTTATTAGACCATCGGAAGAGTCGGACCAATGTTAAAAAAGCTTTAAAAATATTTATGTAAAAAAAGATGAGACTCGCGAAGTATTAAAGATTCATTTTACTTTTCCCACCTTTAAAAAAAGCCACAAACTTCATTCTTTAGTTTATTTTAGTGATTATAGTCTTTATACTTCTATATTCTTTAGAGAAGATTTTTTGCCTAGAGAGATTATCTTCATTGGGAGATGTTTTTTGTGGAATATTAGTTATTTTTGATATTATTAACAAAGAAAAATACCATCAAAAGCAAAAAATGCAAGTTTACTGGAGAGAGAAAAAATTCAGTCGAGACAAAATGCAGAACACAAAGATCCTTGTGAATGCTCTTTTTTGTAAATATTATCAGGCCTATCCAACATCTTTTCTTGGCATGCTTGCTGATTTCTTTCCAAATGGGCTGGCTGTTTTATATTGTTTTAGAAATTGTCTATTGTTATTGCAATCAATGTATATAATGTTTAGGATGGAAATATGCATTAATGAATATGCTGAAGAGCCTTTAATGCTGTTCTGGATAATTGTCTCATTCTTATATCTTAAACTGAAATATTTTTACAAACTGTTTAAAATTTCAGCTTCATATAAGAACAATCCATTTTAATCTTTCATTTTATTTTAATTTCGATGGAAGCAAGTATAATCTAAACCTTTCCTAGAATATATTTCGAGGCTACTTTTCCGGTCTCTTAGATTATCGATAATTGTCTGGAACCGCAGGAATTGAAGCTCATTGGGTATATATTTAATCCGAATGGGTCAGTAACTGTCATTAGAACCAACAGAAGCTTGTCTCTTAACCTTGCTGTCTTAAAGCTATGCTTCCTATTATATACATGCTAATAAGCGCGTGTATTGATTTTGGCGTACTTAAGAGAGAATTTCGAGTGTTTGGAGAGCCTTTGTTAATGAACAAGCTAGGAAGCCATTATTCTCCAATATTCAAATTTTGTAAATGACACAGAAAAACCAGTGAGCTGAAATTTTAAATATTTTTGGGGAAACAAATGTACAGCTCCACGTAGTTCTTTGATATACCCGACAGGCAAAGCTCAAATGAATCACAAGTTACGAATTTCTCAAGTGTAAGATTTATTCTCTTACCAGCTGAAGCATGAAAAAATAAAGAGCTCTTTGACTTTCTAAGGTACTTCTTAAGGTACAATACCTTAATAATTACTCCTCCGTGTCCCAAAGGTTATTTACAAATGTTGCCGGAAATTGCGTGCGACGATTGGTATATATTTCTTTACAGCTGAGTCAGAAAGTTGTTGGTGATGCACGTTCATTGAGCCATCGCCAGTGCTGAAGCATGTTTATTTTGAGGTCTTGTAGTCATTGTTGAATGCATTTTCGTGAATGATTCGCTGCTTTTAAGCCATTGTTTAAAATTCTTATATGGGCGCTGATCCAGATTGCCGTGTTCATTTAACAGATAAACAAAAATAATATGATACCATACTGGCGTATTAGAACATTATTGAAAATGTTATGTAACACGGAGTAGCTAGCTTATGTGCATAAATATAAAACATATGAATTTAATACAGAAAGAATCATTACTAGTAACACTTACGAGCATCGAGTGACGTTTTTGTTGCTTTCAAACCTTGTTATCATAATAATTTTGATGCTTAGAGTCAGAGTAATTTCATGATATTAAAAATGTTTTAATTATTAATAATACTTTTAATTTTCCAACTTATTAAATGGGTTGTAACTAAATTTTTTAACAAACACTTTTCGTTCTAAATGAATTCGTTTCGTTCGTTCTTTGTTATCAATGTTGAATGTAGAAACTGTTGTTTAAAAATCTTGCACATATATCCCAGGCAGCATGCATTCGTAAATTGCACGAGAAAAATACGTGCAATTTACGAATGGCCTTTCGTATAAAAAACGTTCAAGTTGAACGTAAAAATATCATAAAAAGTGTCCAGTGGCAATTACTAAATATTTACGTATATTTTTACGTTATACTATACGTAACTTTTACGTAAAATTTAGGTATATTTACGCGAGACTACTGTTCATTCGCTACTTTTACGTATAATATACTTAAATTTCAGGGATTTACGTATATTTATCGCATATACGTAAATCTCAATTTTTTGCTTCACGTATGCGTATATATTTAGTAAAAATTTACGTAAATTTACCCGATTTTTTACTGTATATAAACGTATATATTAGGTAAAAATTAAGGTAGATATTCCCCGTATTTTACGGTACAAAAACGTATATATTTGATAGAAATTAACGTATATATTTCCCGTAATTTACGGTACAAAAACGTATATATTTGATAGTAATTGACCTAAATCTTCCCTATGTTTTCTTTGCATATGCGAATGACTGGTAAAAATTTAATCCGATGTATTCTCCACTTTACTGTGTATAAATGCACATTTTTTGGTAAAAAATTTGCATAAATCTCCAATTACCTTTTCACTGCATTTTTCATAAAATGTACTTATTTTAATCTCATATTTTTTATATAAATCTATGCAAAAACTTTCTGTATGCTATGATTAAAAGGTAAAATAATTTTTATATCAAATTCTTATATATCTGCCTTTTAGTTATGTACAGCAATATGGAATATATATAACTGGAAAATTTAAATGCACTAGTAAATGAAAAAAAAAAAAAAAATTTCTATTAAAAAATTATGTAACACTTAAAGGCTGAAAATTACTTTTAATATTTCATTTCAAAGTGACTACAAAATATGCAATAAATTTTGTAAACATCAATTCTGTGTTTTAAATCAATTAATGCTATCGTTCATTTGCATTTTTGTTTACTAAATTCATTTCATAAATTTAAATTTAGTAAACAACTGTAGCAAACAGTTGTTTACTAAATAACACTTTAAATAAATTATTTGCTTTTCCGAAGGACATTTTCTTATGCCATGTAAATGAACGATAGCATTAATTGATTTAAAACATAGAACTCAGGTTTACAAAATTTATTGCATATATTGTAGTCACTTTTAAATGAAGTATTAAAAGTGATTTTCAGCCTTTTAGTGTTATGTAATTTTTGAATAGAAATTAATTTTTTTGCATTTAAATTTTCCAGTTATATATATTCCATATTGCTGTACATACCTAAAAGGTGGATATGTAAAAATTTGATATTAAATTAATTTTGTCTTTTAATCATAATATGCAGAACATTTTTGCATAGATTTATATAAAAAATAGATTAAAGTAAGCACATTTTACGAAAAATGCAGCAAATAGGTAATTGGAGATTTATGCAAATTTTTTACCAAAAATGTGCACTTTACACAGTAAAGAGGAGAAGACATCGGACTAAATTTTTACCAAAGTCATTCGTATATGCAAAGAAAACATAGGGAAGATTTAGGCCAATTATTATCAAATATATAAGTTTTTATACCGTAAAATACAAGGAATATCTACGTTAATTTCTATCTAAAGTACAATATAGTTAATTAACAAATTCAGTAAACGAATGTAGCACAAAAGAAAACATCATACGTTTAGATTATTTGAATGAGTGTGCTAAATTTTAAAATTGTTAAATATAGACCAGGAAATTGTATAAAACTTACCTTTTCCAATAGTTTACCAAGTTGACTTTGTTATTTTCCTTGAAGATGAATGTTTAATGTCACAAATATTTCATTCATATCTTCAGATAATACACAAATATATACATATTTATTTATTAAAATTCAGTTTATCCCAAACATGTTAAAGAAAATATTAATTTGCATGCAAGTTAATCGAGTAGCTTCTGTTTTAATTACACACATAATTATGATATGTAAAAATTTTACATTTATCAGTCAATCTTGCAATGTATTGTAATCTATTATTGTTGTCTTTTTCAGTATAAAATCTTATAAATATATTAGATCAGTACTAAAAGTTCACCTCTACAAAAGAAATGCTTTATTGAGGTATTTTTAAAAAGTTCCCTTTTACAAGGTAACTGTTAATTTCATAAATAAGTTCATATGTTCTTTATTTTACCTTATATACCAGATAAAATTTCAAAAAGTTAATTTGTTTAGGAATATTGAATTTTTTAATATTTATCTCATGTGACTTTTTCTATAACATCATTATAAATGTGCATGTTGATGTGGACATATCAATTATTTTTTTCATCAAATAGCTTTATGGTATTAAATGATTTAAAAAGAGGCAACTGGACAAAAGAAAGCAATTAGAAGTTGGCTAATTTTTTATTAATTTGTTGTCAAACGCTGTGCATTTTAGATTATGCTCATATGATGACAATGAGTTATTTAAATTATAAAATTATTATGAACATATCCCACATAAATTAACAAGTATAAAATTTCAAGTTGTTTGAAGTATTATGAACTGTAATACTTGCAAAAGAAATACACATGAAATTAATTTAAGAATTAGGTTTATTTTACAGGTATTCAAAAACTGCAATTACTGTTAAACAATAAAAACTGACATCAAATCTGAAGAGCATATTTTTTTCAATAATAAAATTCAACATAGACTTCATGCAGCTTCGCCATATTTGTTCTATAGTTCGCTGTCTTTAATATCCTGCTCGATTTTTGTAAAAATGAATTCTTTGTCACCCAATGTTTTGAGAACAGCTCCTAAACAAGAAAAAGAAAAATTTGTAATAATTTCACACTTCAGAGGTTTTCAGTTTTTAAATATAGTTGAAGTATTAAAAGATGCGTATAAAATGCACTGAGTATTTCATATTTAAAAATTTACATTTCAGTAATTAAAAATTTAATTTCACACTATCACACAGTAAGCTTCAATTATATACCTTACACAATGCCTATAATTTCAAGTGAAAAATACTTAAGATTTGTTTAGAACTGCAAGGTTGAGAAAGTCTTTAATGGCTATGTTTGTATTTAAGTACATGAGAAAAAACTTAATTTTGTATTAATTATATTGCATTAGCCTTTTCAATTTTACTTTTTTTTATAGTAAAGAATATTCACTTTCTTACAGATAACTTTTTCTTAAATAAAGAGTAAGCAGAAAACTAATCACAACACTATATACATATAACAGAATACTTCATAAACATATACATGTCATTAACATACGTATATGCATTAACAGGCTATTTTACACATTTCAATAAACTAGAAACCAATACACAATCAAAAGTATTATCAGTAAATTCCTCCAAAATCAGAGCAAAAATCTTTAATTATGATAACAATGGCATCTCAGTTTGCAATATAAAATATTTCAAGTCTACATTCATGTGCATTCTAAGCAAACAGAATGCTGAATAACAATAAAATTATAAATACCATAAAAAAGTTAAGAGCCACGTAAAATGATAGCAAGACTAAATAAGTCTTCCTTCAAAAATCAATTTAAATTCAAAAATTTGCCTTCCTGTTTAACATCTCAAAATAGGGTTACTGCTTTCACTAACTAAATTTCCTGTCTTGGCAAAATAAAAATTGTCACTTCTGTTGCAGGAAATATTTGCTGCAAACTTTGTATGCAAATAATCCAGTGAAAAAATTTTAATTGTGGCTTGAATATTTTCTTTATTAAATAAATGAAAAATTGCCACATATTAATTTATGATCCACATGAAGCTTTTTACCTCTACCATATCATGCAGCTATTTTAAAATATATACTCTCATATAAAAGCCACAGAATTTTTTTAACAATATTAATATAGTATAAATCATTAATAAATCTTCTAAAAACAGCCCCAAATTTTCTGAATTTTATACCCAAAACATAATTCTACGTAACTGTTAATGTATGCATTTGCTTGCACATACTTAAAATGAATTATACACACAAAAACTTAACATATTAACTTTAATAAATTCTTAATTAGCAGGATGACTCAATTAAGGCAAAATATGAAAAGATCTACCTGATGGAATAGTTGTAAAAGATATATTTAAAAAAAGCTAATATTGTTTACCTTACACATAGCAGAAATTGAGTAAACTGTATGCAGCTGGATTATTTATTAGGAATAGAAGTTAGATCAAAGTACCAAAGTCACACTAGGGCTTTAACCATTTGGGTGCAAAGAAGCACCTGAATTTCAAAAAGAATAATTTAAAAAAGCTAATAGAATTACATAACTTTTACAATCTAGTACAAATATTAGACACATAAACAACACTGAATGCCATTATTTACTTGCATATTTTCCTTCTTTGTGTACTTTACTCCTTAATTTTTCAGGATATGATTTAGAAACAGAGTTATGGTAAAAATGTATACTGGTAAAAAAAAATATTGCTGAAACTGATAAGTCCTTTGAATTATATACTATAGTGCAAAGAGGGATGGAATATGTGACTAAATATGATAAATCAGATTACAATAACATTAAACAAATAACATGAAAAACTGAAAAAAAGAAATTTTATTTGAAATTATTTTTTAACTCATGGAAAGACAGACAGTATTTCCAACTTATTAAATTCAATTATATTTTACCTTCGTCAAACCAATATTGGTAAGAGAGTTGTATTTAAAATCGGTGCTAAGCTAAAACTGCTTTCTTGCCTAATTTTATACTATTGAAAATACCAGTAATTGTCAAAGTTATTCGTACTCAATATGTGTAAGATTATTAATGAGTTGCCAAACCTCAGTTAACCATCTAATATACTACATTCAACATTATTATTTTTCTTTTTGAATGTCAGGTTTTCATTATTTCTGCCAATATATCTGTAACAGGACATAAAGATTGAGTTAATGTAGAATAGAAAATTACCTTGCAAGTTAGCACCTTTACCTTAGTGGCAGTACTTCATTCTCTAGAAAAAACATTTTAAATTATTATACTTAAACAAAAAATTCATATTTGTTACAGCAAAACATCATTAATACAATAAACCAGAGTTGAATGCAAATCTAGTTTAACTCCATTCTTGAAAACTAGTTTATTACTTTCAATTTAATTTAAAAACAATAAAAAATAAGGTACGTATTATGATGACTACCTAGATATCTCGCCTAAACTGGCAATCCTTGTAGGTTATACAGGTTAACCCTAACATAGGTTATAGAGGGCACTAAGATAGAGAGTATTAATCCCACACTAGGGACTCTAACATTTGGTAGGAACAGTTTGAAAAGTGAAACAGATATTTATAGTGAACCAATGCAAAACAAAAACAATAGTTCTTTAGGGACAAAGCCCCTTTGGACTAATAAATCCGAGTAAATTAACAGCTTTTAGCTATTTTTTCTTCTTGTAAAAAATAGACATACATAATATTTTTAGAAAATAACAGTACTTTAAGCATGCAATTTCCACATATTTAACACAATAATTCATTCTAGCTCTGTTGCAATACTGGCAAAGGTACTCCTCCGTTATTAGGACGGGATTCAGAAATGTACAATGAAACCTCGAGATACGAGGAAAGTATGAGCAAAATACGAGATTAATTCGAGTAACGAGCAATGAGCCAGGCTGTTGGTATGGGTGGTGCCATTTCCCTATCCGGCTCAACTCGGGGAATCCCCTCGTCAGATCACTCAGTGTTCTTTTATATACGTGTTTGTGCACTTGCAAGTTAATTGTTTTGACATTTAACGTGAAAATAATTATTTCAATATGCCTCGCAAGAAGATTGTTGCCTCAGATAGTGCTGCAAAGAAAAATAAGGAGGCCATGGCCGTCGATATCAAGAAAGAAATCGTAGATAAACATAAGCATGGTGAAGGAATTGGCGAAGACTTGCGGCCTTTCAATATCGAAAATCTATACTATTCTGAAGAAGCAGGAAGAAATTAAGAAACCTGATGTAGCCAAAGGAATTATCGTTGCTTCCAAGCACCATAAAAGTACTCCTAGATGTTGAGAAGCTGTTGTTGGTGTGGATTAATGAGAATGAGTTAAAATGTTGGTAACAAAGTTAAACTATTGTTATATTATTTACCAGTGTTATTTATTAGGAAAAATTGACTTGATATTAAAATGTTGATATTTTTTGGGGTGTGGAACGGGTTAACTGAATTTCCATTATTTTCAATGGGGAAGCTTGTTTCTAGATATGAGAAATTCGCTATACCAGTTGAATGCTGGAACGAATTAAACTCGTATCTCGGGGTTCCACTGTAGATATGTAAGCATGTGTATATGCATGTATGCGCATATACACATACATATATAAAGAATATACACATGCACACGCGAGCACCTACATTTAAAAATGCATGCACATAAACACACATTTTTGAATCTCCTGATAACAGAATACCTATATGAATCATAGGATTTACATTATTCAGTTTCATTAGAATTCTTAAATGCAGAGGATTTACATTAATCAGTTTTATTAGAATTCTTAAATGCAGAGGATTTACATTAATCAGTTTTATTAGAATTTTTAAATGCAGAGGAATTACATTAATCAGTTTTATCAGAATTCTTAAATGAAATCTTCACTATCCGAAAATTCAGTTTCATTTCCAGCTGAAACTGTATCAGGACAATCTCATTTATATTATTTCCCTATAACAACTGAACATTTTGAAAACCTTTTCTATTCCATGGAAAACTAATGCTACATTAAACATACATTTTCTAAATCTGAAAATTTTAAGTTAGCTTAGAAACTGTAATCATTCTTAAAAAAGTTTGATTTATGCAGATGTTAGATCAATAAAATTACTTTCCTGTGAAAAAGTAATATGGCATTGAACAACACGATTTTACACATCAAGATATACTGAGTGAAAATTCCTGAAATGTTTTATTTCTTGGTATCTCTGCAAGAATTGTATAAATAAGACTACATCCCTTTTATATATATATATATATATATATAATGTTTAGTAAATATACTATGAAGAAAATTGGTTACATTATTTACAGTTCATAATTAATAGAAAATAAATCATTTCTTATCTTATCAGAATTTATTTTTATCACATTCATAAACAGTACTAATTTAAACAAACATACCATTATGATTTCAATAACTATGAAATAGAAAATCCAAATCTGCATCTTTGATGGTCTAGTAGATTGGACGTCTCGTTTACTACAATTCAGCAGGGTGCTGACTCCCCAGACTGTAATATATATATATAATTAATGTACAAGGGAAAAAGCAACAAAAATATAAACAATTTCTTGGTTTTATATAAGCATTTCTGCACATTTACAATTTAAATTTTTTTAACTATCTAGTTATATCAAAATACATGATTTAGTAAAATATAATTCAAATAATTTAAGGTACTTTAGATCAAATACTAATTTTTCAATAAATTTTTTCATGCAAGTCTAATAATCAACATAACTATCAAGTTTTGACTTCGAAAATTATGTTTAGAGAAACTTGAAGCTGCAGTAAATAGTAATAAATTTATTCAAAACTGAAAGTAAAGCATTCTTACTTTATTTTCTTTCTTTAACTATGGCAGATCTTTTAAAACAACAAAATCAAACAAACAAAAAAGAAATGCATTCATGAAAGGACTTAGGACTTACTTATTATTCATGAAAGGATATATTTCAGTAATTACTAGTGCATAAAAATTCAGTATATATATAAAAAAATGAACACAGATTTGGAACCTGTGTAGTACCTGTGTTTCTATGGCATAAAGTTTCCTTTTTTAACAGCACAATATCTTTGAGTTAAAGATTATATATTAAAGCAAATTTATAAAACTAAATTCAAAAATAAGAAATTAAATTATTTTTAGGGAAAACACTAAGCAAATAAAAAATTTTGAATTTCATAAATAAATGAAAGTTACATGCTTTATTTTTTGGCATAAGGTAGATAACATTTCCATAACAGATTTCTGAACAATTAGTCATGTTAATATTGCCTTTCTTTTTCCATTAAAAGCTATTTCCTGCTTAATTACAGTATGCTTTAAGATAAATATTAAAACGTTTGAGTAAAAATAATATAACTATAAAAAGGTGAGACACATACAAAAAGGAGTGACATAAACAGTAAGAAACAGACTAGTGCAAAATTTAACAGTACCAAATCCTGAAAATGAATCATTAGGCACGTACACAAAAGAACAACACATGGAAAATCACATTTCCTACACAGACGCTATTTATAAAATTTTATATAGGTGAAAAAAGTACGAGTATTAAACACTGAAAATACAAAATATTCACTTACTTTCTTCAAATAATTAGTAACTTCGATGGATTCTGTCACAAACGCCAATCCACGAACAAACAGTATTCTTTGCGACTTCACCATTCTTTTCGACCGCCATTGCTGAGTGCTGACTTCACAAATATCCCGCCACAACCGGAAGTAGAAAGTGTCTGCTTTGCCATTGGTCAGTGAACAAGAATTGCAACGCTTTTTTTTTTCTTTATAATTAAACATATTAAGAAAGCCTCTTAATTAGCATATAAAATAAACTTACTTTTGCATTATATAAATTTATATTCACAGCATCTCTGTATTAAGGTAATAATTAAATTTTTCTACGAAAAATAGAAATGTCTCTATATGCGCATGCTCAATGTATAATCGTAAATCCGGTTAATTTTTATAGCGTAAAATTAACTATGCAAATTTTGAGTTCATTTAACTGGACCCTTGTACTTATTCTGTAGATCTCCATATTAAGAATGTCTTTAACTGTTTCAGGAAAAATATAATATAATTATTTATTTACATTATTTATTAATTTTTTCCTCATATAAAAATTATTAAAATCGCTATATCATTTTTTCCGTACATTAAACAAAATTTAAAAAAATTAGCCTCATATGATTTTTATAACAAAGATTAAAGGAACTGAAATATATGTAAAATATCATGATTCAGCTTGCAATTTCGTAGAGTTATTATTATTATTATTAAATAAAAATATTAGTATATCTTTGATTATAATTAATGATCCTTTGGTCTACATTAAACTATTGTTCAAGAAGTTAAACGTTTTCGAGCATCTTCTGCTGTATTTATTATTATATTCCTCGACATGAAAGATTTGCTAGTCTTATTCCAATTCAGTTGCCCACATTTGCTAAATAAAATAAGGAGAGTATTGTACCAAACTCAGTAAGTACACAAATTTAATATACAGCTTATTCCAGTTAAATGGGTAATAGGATTTTCATAAAAGAAATTAAATTGTGTAAATTAATATAGCTCACATGTTAAAATTTATAGAAAAATTTTAGCCTCATATATGAATGCCCCTTTTTTCATGTTCGTGGACAAGGAAAACAAAGTGAAATGCCAGAAATACACTAAATATTTTGAATTAATAAACTTCATTTTCAATCTTTTTAGACTTCGTATAATATCCGTAAAAGTGAAGAATGAAATATACCATAAAGGCAGTAGTTTCTTTCAGAACATTCGGATTCGTATAATATGCGTAAAAGTGACGAATAAAATATACCATCATGGCGGTAGTTTTATCAGTACATTCGGATTCGTATAATTTTCGTAAAAATAACGTGTGGAAAATAACGATCAAGAGTTAACAGTAACTTCAGCCTTTTTCATTCGTATAAATTTCGTAAAAGTAACGTGCAAAAAATACCATACCCTTATTTCACCAAAATTATACGTATATTTTTGGAGACGTGCTCCTTGGGATGGCCTCCAGAGTATTAGAATAACAGTGAAAATTTCGAATTTTGAACCTGTGTCTTCATTAATGAAGTTTTAGATGAAAATTTAATTTAAATTATTTTCATTTCATTTCAAACTTTGTTTAAAAATTTGGAACTGAAAGAGAAACTGGAATTGAATTTAAACTGATTCGGGCTGAAGATTATGCAGAAGGAAACCGATGGCGAACTTTTCTGTTTGCAAGCAAGGAATCTGCCATTTCTTCGTCGAAGTCGTTTTTTCTCCAGCTCCCTCCTCATTAGTTTCATCTTCATGAGCCAGAGACTGTATACTTAAGCCTTCTAATTACGGACTTTTAATCATTTATTATTTTAATAGATTTTGATAAGTGTGGAAAGATTGTAATCGTAATCGCGTTGTTCCCAAAGCTATTAAAATCCTAGTATCAGATTTTTTTTTAAATCTTTTCTTTTCTGTTTTGTTCAATAGATGATGGTACAGTAGTGGATTTCATAATTTATTTAATTTTATTACGTTTGTTTAAAATTTGCATATTTGGTAAATAATGCATAAAATTTCTTCTTTTGTTAGAATAGAGTCATTATCATTTTCTGTTTAAATTCATAAAGCTTTTTGAAGAAATCTACTTTAATTTGCGCTTTATTTTTGATATCAAATGACTTATAAAATTTCTGTAAGGAATGAAGGTTTTATGAGTGTAAGGAGTTTTAAGAATCTACCTCAAAAACAAATTAAGCTTTTAAGACACAATAACACGCCGAATAAATACTGATTCAGAAGTCAAACAACAAAAATCAGCGTTAATTCACAAAATTTTCACAGGACTAGTTTCGATGGTTTTACCGAACCATCATCTTCAGCTGCAAAACCGCAAATGAACAAGATAGGAAATGTTCCTATCCTTTTCCTATCTTGTTCATTTGCGGTTTTGCAGCTGAAGATGATGGTTCGGTAAAACCATCGAAACTAGTCCTGTGAAAATTTTGTGAATTAACGCTGATTTTTGTTGTTTGACTTCTGAATCAAATTAAGCTTTTGTTTAGATTTGATTTCGCCCCTCCCCCAAAGAAAATTGCGAAGTATCGAGGGCCGCATTGTTCAAAACGTATAACCAGTAGACATGAAAAGTTACAAGATTTCAGATATTTAGATTAAGCGCAGCAAAATCCCTAATTCCAAACAGTACATTTTATAATTAGACAGCATCGTGCGAGTATCGTGTTGAAAAAATAACTTGTCAAAAATATCTCAGGGATCGTTATGTATTTTTTGGTTTCTAAACTATGAAATATCAGAAATTGAGACCTCGAAAATTATTGTAATTGTCGTGAACTGAGATTATTAAAATTATCTGATATGTCTTTAAAATGCATTCTTATATTTTTCTTACTCTGCAGTTGCCAATTATAACTATATATTATTATTAAAATTATGTATTACTTTTGGTTACGTTATATGTCTTATATTTTTATTTTATCTTTTCAGAACTATCCAGAGCTCAAAGAAACCTTGCAAACACATTGAATAACTTTAAACTGGAATGTATCGGAAGCAGCCAAACGGATGACGAAATGGTCATAGGTGAGTGAGTGCTTAACGTCAGTTTTATGGTGTGAATTTATTATAGCAAATATACCTAATATATAAAGATTATTTCATTTGTATCAAATTGCTGTAGAAACAGCAGGTTTAGTCAGCCCACAGAAGTCAAAATTACAAACTGTTATTGTTTGAAAAATTATTTTGTACAAACAAACAAGTTTCTTCTGTTCTACTTCTCTCCCATCCAGTCTTCCTCCACAAGTTTAAAATTGAGTATTCATAACTTTAAAAAGTTTAGTTTAAATCCACAATTGCTAACACAATATCTTTTTCACTTTTACGAGTGTCTATAAAACGTTTGAAAAAAGAAATATTATTGCTATACTGGGATATAGCTATGCCCAGGCAACAAATGAAAGTTAGTTCACCGACGAAAATGATGGCTAGACGCAATATTTTTTTTTTTTTATTTCCTAAATATCGAAGGATGTTCAAAACTTGGATCTCATTTCTTTTCACCAGTGTGGGGCCTAGCTGCATTTTTCAAAGATCACAGAGAACAAGTTAAAATTTTGTTTTGTTAGACGTGGAATATACTCATTCTCCATTCATGTGAGTCTCGGACTATTGAAAATTCAGTTTTGGAATCTTGGAAAACCGTGATTTACTATAAAAAAATTATTTTGTTCCATTTGTCGGGAAAAAAACCGTTTGAGAAGTCACAAGATTTTTTTTTTTTTTTTTTACTTTATTTTGGAATCAAATCATATGAAAACACTGAAATACAATGAAAAGATGCTTTCCTGGCCATTTGAAATAAAAATCACTACTGTAATCGAGAGCGTCTTCATTTGAAACCATGTGAAAATAACGCAAAGGTATAAAGGTTTACAGTGAAAAAGCTAATTCTTGTTTACTTATACAAAAGAGCTTTTCCACATTTCTGGTTAAGCGAAGCCTTAATATTAAGTATATTAATATATTATAAATATATTAATGTTAGATTGTAAAAATTGTAAGAATATTTTTATAATCTTAGTACTTTTCTCGAAAAAAAATGAAAAAGAAAACTACAAAATTTAACAAATGAAAATAAATGCAGTTGACCCTTGGAACAACGAGGTTTGAAACTACGTGTCTCACTCATGTACTAAATTTCTCTGTAAATATATTTAAAACTTTTTATAGAAATTGTAAAGGGTTTAAAAAATTGCATACCAGAAATTCCAGGTATTCCAGAAATATCGAAAAAAAGTAAGCAAAATTTCGAAATAATCATGCATGGGCGAAAACGAGTGCATTCGTTATAGTATTTTCTATTTCCATGAATTCGCGAAATTCTGTGTAGGTATTAATGTATTTTATTACTATCACATAGAGTTAACCATTTGTTTATATCACCATAAAATGCGCACATATCTATTAAAAAAAGCTTTACATTTTTTATGTCTGCTAAAAATGCTAGACATCAAAAGCTGGAAAGATGTAGTCAATGATGTAAGTGCAGACAGTTCATCTTGTAAACAAAGAATGTGAACATAGACACAAGTAAATTGAGTGCAGTGCTTATGAATAAATGCTCTTTCTGTTCCTTATGATTGTCTTTCAAATATGTTCTTTGCTCTGGCGTACTTTATTGCAAAACAAAATGCATCGCGTAGTGTTATTGTCTGTATAAGGTAACTTTTATATTATTGGTTTTAAAGCTGTTGAAAATATAGGAAGAATCTAAAATTATTTGCATAGTTTCGACATTGCTAGAAACGTCGTCTTTAATATCCGCCTTTTCAGAATTTAGCATCTGGTAACTCTCAAAACTAATTCAAAGAAATGATTAAAAACTGTTACATAGTCTTAAAAATGGAAATGTTAGATAGATTATGATATAAAAATCCCTCGTTAAAAGGTTTTATTCCAAGATTTAGAAATTTCTAAACTATTTCCATATCTGCCGCTGGTAAAGTAACTAATAGCTTGAAAGATTTTCCATGTGAACATTACAGGAAAAAGAACTTAGTATCGATAATACTTACTAAAAGTAACCATTTCTGAAACCTGAAACTGGAACATGAAAAATAATGGTTTCCTTAAACCTTTCGCTATGAGTAGTTTCTCCGCCAAAAGCTTGACATATCGAAATACGATACCATTTCTGATCTCCGGTTGGCTCGCTGTTGATTGATTAACATTTTAACTTTATCGCGAGCTGTTGTGATGTTTAGCGTGGATTTCGGTGATATGTTCCAGAACATTATCATCATTTTTGCCTGGGTTTCACTTATGAATGGGCGCTTTGGCTACAAATGAAAAAGTTTAAATTTCGTGTGCTCTTCGGAGCAAGTTTCCTTTACATGAAAATGGATTTGTGTTTAAAAATAATCAGAAGCCTGTTTAATGACAATCAATAAGTTCTTTACTCTTTAGAAATTGAAAAGTGGTCTGACATTTTCAGGAGACATAAAGACTGCCAGATCTTAGTTGTTGAGGATTTTAAAATTTATTTCTTCGAAACGTGAAATCTTTTTGTCATTAAGATGTATAAGGCCTAAAAATTGAAATTCGCCTGATATTTATTTTCAATAATGTGAAATTATATAACATATGCTATTAGTCAGCAGCAGATATAATTCTATCGGGTTCAGGAACTATATTAACTCTTTGAGGAGCAGGAAAAGGCAATTAACTTTTTCAGCAAAACTCTTGTTTTATTTACTATATCAGGTGTTACAATGAAATTTTTTGCGACAGTTACACATATTTTGTCCGAGACGCATGAAAAAAATTACCACTTCTGAATGTTAGTGTCAGTGACCACAGCCCACAGAACACATCCCTACAAATCAGTCTCTATGGTACTTATGGAAACAGTTTTTCTTTTTCAAGCAGAGTGCAACTTTACATGTGCTGCATTACCACACTGTTATTACAGGCTTTTTCTTGGTGCTGCAGAGTGCACATCGTCGTGATGTTGTCTTCGATGGGTGATGCTTATTTTCTTGATTGCTGCATCAGCTACTGGCTTATGTTTCTTGATTGGAATGTGCTACAAGGGAGTAGTGAGCTCTAGTGAGCTACAAGGGAACTTAAAAACGGTCAGTCTTGAAAACCACTTACACGAGTGAGTAAGACGTTCAATAGAAGAGTAACCACCGCTCTTCAAAGAGTTAAACATGTATTTGCAACGAGTGTAGTTTTTGCTGATTGAGAAGTAAAATAATTTCGAATGAAATTTATTCATTGCGACGACTACGCATGTTTTCAAAGCTTTGTGTCAAAATATAAAGCCAACCACAATAAAGTGTCCTAGCACTTTTAACTCTTTATGCACGGATTACGAATCATCACTTTGCTACTAGCTTCAACTACTGTAATTTTTTACTAGTCGATTTAGTTTCTTGCCTTAGGGCAATCATTGTAATTTTCTGAATTATGGTGCAATCGCACCTTACACCCGGAAGGCGGCACTTTTATTTTGGCAAAGGTCAAGAGTTTAAAGCTAAGTTCGTAAATTCACAAAATTCTTATTAACGAGTGAATTGAGCACTGTAGTCTTAAATCTTGAAATTTAGTCTGTAATTAATATATATACTGTTTACAGCCTTTTAGATTATTCAGAATGTTGAAACTTGCGATATCTTGGTCATGTGACGGGAACCAGCTAATCATAAAATTCCTATCCGAAACCGAAATTGAATAAATATTCAAGGCAAAACTTTGTAGATATTTAAGTGCAGGTACTTGAATTTTTCAAATAAATTCATTTAATGTTGAAATTTCACTTTCGTAATTTACGTAAATGGAGAAATAAGCTTGGATAATTAATTTTTATGTTTGAAGTCACATGTTGCAGGATAACGAATGGACTCTTTAATCTGTATTTACTTCCCCAAATTATTCTCATCCTTTCGAAATATCTAAGCATTGGGTACTGATGCCGAATTCTGTTGATTTTTTTTTTTTTTTTTTTTTTTTTTTTTTTTTTTTTTGTAATATATAAGGAATTTTCTCCTTTCTAACTGCGTGCCTTCGGGTTATAATTGGAAGCCATGTCGAGAAGTCTGCGATTTGAATCCCGGCTAAAGCATCGCAAATTTATCCTGTTTCATGCTCCGAAGTAAACCTTATGACTCTAGAAACTGAACCCGAACTAAAATGTAGTGGAGGATAATTCGTCACCACCTGTATAGGGCGAGGCAGGAGATCCAGACTTCGAATTCCGGCCGAGGGTTTTTCCTGATTTTTGGAGGTGACCCAATGACTCTAAAATTATCATTAGCCTAGTAACCAGTTATCCTTATCCAAGATGGTCAAATTATTCTTAGACTAAATCTAAGGACTGTATATCCTTAAAATCCTAATACACTCATGTCCATAAATTAAGGATAATGCAAAATCAGGCAAAGGAAGAGTTAGAAGCAAAACAAATTTAACTTATTTGTAAAGCTTATTTATTAAACAAAAGGTAAAGAGCAAAAAAAGATGCTATATGTTTGATATTATTAAAAAAATTATCGAGTTTTTCTTCCTGGAGCAAATTACAAAAAACACCTATTTACAAAAAAACAATATTACATGGTTGGTATGATTGTTAATACATTGTATGTCTCCCAGACGATGCAATACAATCCGTACAACGCCTAGGCATGCTGAGTATCAAATTATCGATCTGATCTTGGGGGATATTACACCACTCAAAAAGCAATGCTCTCCGAAGTTGCGGTAGACATGTAGGAGGAGGTTGACGGGCTGCAAATCGTCGGCCAAGCATGTCCCACACGTGCTCTACTGGATTCAAGCCCCGTGAGAATGCTGGCCAGTTCATACGGGTGATATCCTCCGATTGAAGGCATTCGCTTACGATGTTTGCACGGTGAGGACGGGCGTTGTCATCCATAAACACAAATTGTGCGCCCATGGCGCCCCGAAACAAACGTACATGTTGTTCCAGAATGACGTCCCGATAGATCTGGCTTGTCATGGTTCCAATTTGAACATGCAGGTCAGTTCTGGAACCCAGAATAATTCCACCACAAACGAGCCCTCCTGCACCACCGTAACGGTGTCGTTCAATTTTCGTTCGTTTCGTCTCGTTTTCTTGGTTGTAACGGGTACCTGGAGCTTTCCATATGAAAGTCCGGCGAGAATCAGACTGCAAGCTAAACCTGGACTCGTCGGGAAACATCACACAAGCCCACTGTTACGGTGTCCACAATGCATGCTCTCTACTCCAGGCTAACCGCAGGCGACAGTGAGTTGCAGACATTGGAACGCATCTGACAGGTCTACGAGCATATAGACCAATCTGCCCTAATTGTCTGTACACGGTCTGCCTTGAAATTATCGTACCAGAGACTGAAGAGAGCTGACGAGACATGTGTGAGGCTGTGCTCCGCCTGTTTCTTTTGGCAGTAACTGCCAAATACCGGTCCTCATTCGGCGTTGTAACTCTGGGGCAACCTGTGCTGTAACGTCTACTCACATGACCATCGTCTTGGAATCGTTGCCAAAGCCTGGAAAGGACACTCTGGGCAATTCCAAGTTCGTGTGATACTTCCAGTTGGGTACGCTCACATTTCAGACGGCCGATAATTCTACCACGTAGAAAGTCATCCAAATGCGTCCTTTGTGTCATAACTATTCGGTTATTGCACTGAAATGCTTATAAAGCGCCTGCGAAGAGTTTTACTTCTTTGCCTGTATTCCTTATATATCTTACACTCTCGTCATTGTGACGTACCATCTGGTTACTTCCTGAAATTTGCATATGATTCTTGAAGATGTGTGTAGTGATTTTACAGGTGATATATTTATTTTAGAGTTCGATTTCCGAGTGACTCCGAATTATCCTTAATTTATGGACATGAGTGTATTTTCTGTCTCATGGTCAGTCCCATTATCACCGTTTCTTCACTATGCAATAATACTATCCCATTTAGAGCTAATCATTTTTCTCTTTATTTTACTCCAGCAAATTAAGCTAACAATTTTTACTATAAATAATTTAATAAAGCTACTCGCAAGATAATTTTTTAGCAAACGTTTGCGTTTATTTTATCACTCATTCATGTTCTGAGTATACCAGTTAAGTTTCAGTATATGGTTACAACTCGTACAAAATATCTACTGTGCTTTTACTAAATGTGTTTTCTTAGCTTTATTAACTGCATTTTTTGTTGTACCAGTGACGGCTGGAGAATTTAAGAGAAACTAATATTTTCACGCCAGCAAGCACTCCATAAAATAAGGATTCCTGGAATGTGAGGACTCCAGAGTGTGAAGGCTATTGTACTATTGAACTTTAACGTATGCCTTCTTATCAATTGTAGAAAAACTGGTATAGGTTAATATTGCATCAATAAGTTTAGTTTATAGTTATCGGCAAAGCTGGCCGTTCACATCTGCAAAGTTTTGAGGCTAAATTCGTACAAAATCGAAAGTTGAAGCAAATAATATTCTTACTTCTAGCTTTCAATATACACGTCTCATAAACGCGTACAATGGTTGCTACTTTTATACAGTTTCATGATTCCTTTGCAGAACTCGTTTATCGAATATTATTTAATCTCTTGATACGGTTTTCTGAAGGCGTTACGCTCAATATTGTTAGTACATGTCATCATTTAAGATGACACTTCATTCTAGTTAGGAGAAAGTAATCTACAGGTGCCATTTCTGGTAAATAAAGGGGATGGTTGAGAAATGTGATATTTTTCTTTGCTAGGACGAGCTTGTCAAGAATGGAATTGTGTGATGGCATATCGTCATGCAGCTAAAACCTGTTATTTAACTTATGGTTTTCAGGGTTTTTACGCACTGAATTTTCTTCAGACGTTTGTCCATTATATCTTTGTAAAATATGCTTCTCTGTTGCAACAAATTTGGCCTTCCAGATGCCCATATATGAGTGGAAGTTTACGTTATTCAAAATTTGATATCTCTAGGTACCGTTGTTTTTCATAATGCAAGAAATATACACACATTCATACAGATTCATCATTATTTATTTTCTGTAAAATAATGCAGTTGGTGGCAATAATTTGAAAAGTGATTCAGACTTTTATAGTGAACCAACGCAAAATGCCAAAACAATATTAATAGCCCTTCTGGGCTAACGTCCTTTGGGGTAAAACCTGCAGATCACTCCGGTCAAATGGGGATGATTTATTAGTCTTTATCAATTAACTAGAATTTGTAACACTTCCTTTATGTAGATGTAATTTCTCGAAGTTTTTTTACCGTTAAGTATTAAGCATGAAAATTAAGAATTTCATAAGTTGTCATAATTTTGCTAAATATCCTTCTATTCAAGTATCTAGCTTTGAATTTAAAAAGTAATTATTTAATATTGTTACGCTTTTTTTTTTATTCCTTCACGTTCGTACGGGGTTCGTAGATTTGGAGTGCATAACGACGACACTTGATGAAGTAGCGAAACACACTTTATTTACCAATATTAATCAGATAGTTCCAAAATCACTTTTTACAGTCTTCGATGAACTACTATAAACACGCTGGAACAATCAGCGACACAGCCTTCACATTGTCAGGCAATAACGGTGGAGACAGCTTCCTGCAAAGCACCAGAGTATAGCTCCTGACTCT
This sequence comes from Stegodyphus dumicola, assembly GCF_044657685.1. NCBI lineage: Eukaryota > Metazoa > Arthropoda > Arachnida > Araneae > Eresidae > Stegodyphus > Stegodyphus dumicola. The sequence goes on from NC_140776.1 coordinate 49,087,478, forward strand.
GCTTGGTCGTTCTCGGAACTCCACGTACTCTCGAGACTCTCCACGCTACAACTCGCGATGCACTCGACGACACACGAGCACAGCTCCCGATTCTTCAGTTCAGTCGTTCCCGGAGCTCAAAACGCTCTCTCGACTGTGCACTAACCGCGATACACTAAGAGACTCCTTCGGTGCACTCGGCACTCGTTGCCCGGCTGTCAACTCGATCGACTCCGCACGGCTCGATAGACGAGGCACACTCTCTAAGACACACTAACTGACTGCGGACCAGCAGGGTTTATATAGCTATCGGCTTGTGGTCGAGAACATTCTGGGCTAAACCGGTAAGAACTCGTTCCAGAAGGTTCTCCATCCGTCCATTGTATATCGACAATTTTGTCGCCAAATGTGGCAACCCTGACTTCCCTTGCCATTTATGGCAACCCTAAAACTACTTTGCGGGGAAGCCATCTCACCGCGCCTTGACATTTCGGAACAATATAAATATAAGAAAATCAGAAAAATATTAATTAGAATTATTTTTCAAAACATCAGTAATTTACTTTATGCAAATTTTCGCTCTTAGAAAACATTATCTGCATTTGGACGGGAAATATCTTGCTCAAAGGCAAAATAAAGAAAAAAGGTTTTTTTTTTTTTTTTTTTAAATTTTCAATAAAATTTTAATTAACTTTTATCTTGAGGTGGCAATTTTAAATGCTTTTTAAAGCTATTTGGATTGGATTTGTTAAATTATCTCTAAGAGTATCTGCTTAAGAGGATATATACTTTCGTGGAGGACTTTCTACAGGAAAGTGTCTCCTATCCATATTGCACCCCCCCCCAAAAAAAAATCACAAAAACACCCATACAGCCAGCTGTGTTTTTCATTTAGATTAAGCACTTTCAGTCTGTTCTTAATTACTTTAATTTAATTTAATTTCTTTTCTTTTCTGGATGTTATTTTGAAGCGACGTCGTAATTTAATTTATTATGTTAGTGCTACATTACGTTTATGATATATTTTATAGAACACAAAGAAATAAAAGTAGGTAACAACAAAAGTGCATAAATAAGTTACAGTAGAATAATGCCATTCCTTCTAAAAATCAAAGAAGAAATTTCAAAGCAGAATCAATTTGCTGTTCCCGATTAAATCGTTAAATGGTTGCTAAAGATAACCCTGTGGGGTTATTCATGTTTCTACCAGTACCATTAAGAATAAATGCACGCAAACGTTCCATTTTACCCGAATGTCACTAATGACGTTACCCATATGACGTCAGCCCTTTCCAGTTTTTTTTTTTTTTTTTTCAAAGAGTTAGATTGATTTTACTATTTATTTTCAGGTCAAATTGTTATTGTAAACATCTAGCCATTTCCTGCAGTAGAAATATCGGACATTTAAGGCCGCATATGTTACTTCAGTTCAACAATTTTGCTTCTCTTCTTGCCTATCCTCTTTATTTTTAAAAAATTCTCATGCAAGTTTTAATATTTAAAACTAAGTGCAATTTTTTTTTTTTTTTTTTTTTTTTTTAATTTTTACCATATCGTAACTTAGAAAGAGGCTGATATTCTATAAAAGGAGTTAATTATCGTATAAGCCTTTAGTTGCTGGAAGTAATTTCTGTGGAAAATCCGCCCATACGGTAAAGTGGTTAAGGGAGCTTACTGCGTTATCGAAGAGTTCAGTTTCGAATCCCGGAGTAGGCATAGATGTTTGTAAATCTATAGTGTCCTCCGGGTGACCTGGGGCCACTCTAAATATGCAGCGAGCCGAAGGTGTTCTCAACAGGTTGATGGTAGGGAATGAGGAATGGTAGATCCTCGGACCTGTCCCCCCCCGGTTGCCGTCCATCAAAATTGGGGGCGGAACTGAGTCACCTGTATGGTGCTCAAGGCTCTTACCAACGGCAGGCACAACCTTGCACTTCTTGGCACAAGGAATTTCGTGAGCTTGTTCTGATGTTACTATCAGTTAAATAAGATAAGTCACAACAAAACACACACTTCTGTGGAATCTTTCCCCTGCTTTACGCAATAGAATTGCATAAAATAATTGCTTACTAGTATCAGTTTTAAAACCCTCGCTATGTTTTCTGAATGGTAGATATATCATCAAAATAACATCCTATAACCGCAGGTTCGATTTTCAGAACTAGGAAATAGTGACACGTAACCATTTCAAAGGTAAACTGCAAATACTTTATTGCCTCAAAACTTTTTAATGATACGATTTTCTAACTAGAAGTATTATGGTCAATTATCGTCAAATAAATAATCCTCGATGTCATATTCTCTGATAGAAACGTTTTTGAATAATCCTCTGTTCCTCCACAAAAAAATCATTTGCAGCAGTAAGTGCAACAATTCAAATATTGCAACATATTGTTACGAATTCTGTACTTAGATAGGTAATTTTAGTAGAATTAGAAGTAAAATTGTTCTATTTTTCTGTGTAATTTAGCGCGAGACAAAATTTTCGAGAAAGCTATGTCCGAAAAGTAAGAATACAAGGAAAAGTGCATTTAAAAGTGCTGGTAGAAACTCTGATTTTAATTTCAAAAATTGTTTAAACTTTTTTTAACTATATTCGGTGGGTGGGTTCTTTTTTTACGTCCAAAGGGGCAATTTGCCCAGAAGGACTATTAATTTCGTTTTGGCATTTTGTGTTGATTCACTACAAGCGTTATTTCACTTTTCCAATTGTTACCAGTAAATTTTATTGCCCTCTTTTATATTTAACGAAATTAAATATAAAAGAGTAAACGGGTAACTCGGTAACTTGGAGAAAATTCTCCAAGCTGACAACGGCAAGTCGTCAAAATTGGTGAGAAATCGCGAAAAGTCACCGGCGACCATTCTGAAACATTTTGGTCCAGTCCCTGTATCACCGTAATTTGTATTGAAATTGAATAAATGTAATTGGCCACTGTGTTAGCTGTAACCGTAATTCCACCTTCCTATTGTTTTCCAGTAATTTCGAGAAGCAGAAAGTACTAGAAATATCTCGCGGCCTGTTGAAAACTGTATAATTCCGAAGAGAGAGCATCTGCGCTCCGTTGTTTAGTTAGCTGCTGTTGTTATTGTTGCGAGTTCAGCGTGAGGTCGGGTCAGCTTTCTCTTTAGATGCGCTTTGCGTTGCGTTGTGTTTAACGTTCTTAGTAGTTTATATTTCTCTTGATAAAAATAAGTTTTATTAACCTATTTTCGGACTTGTGCATTCAATCTATTACGAACACGTACGCACGCAACATCCATTTGTACATTTCGTTTGCTATTGTAGAAGAAAATGAGCATTGTATTGGTTTCCAATTTAGACTGAAAATTGTTTTAGGTGTAGTGGGTTTTGGAACTGACGATTTTATTGGTCATTTTTAGGGCTTCATGTTAGGATTGTGGATACCTATGTCTTGCTACTTGTAGAAACTTGGGAAATCGGGACTGCTTTCAATGATAACAACCGTGTATCATTCGACAAGGTAATACGGCATACTACTTGTCTAGTTTAATTTAGTTCACACACTCTCAAAAATAAGTGCCTGATATATTTTGATAATAAGTGTCTCTCAAAAATATGCCTCTATAAATATGTTCTTAAAACCTTTTTATTTTCAGTTCCAAATTGATGCATAGCAACGCGATCTTTTAACTACAGAATCACTCTTTTTTTTTATGCTGCTCAGTTATGTATGAAAATAACTCTAATTTAGCAATTTGCTTGTACTCTTTTTGACATTTTCTTCAGAAGGAGGCTATTGGCTTGGTATTTTGAACATATTTGTAAAGTATTATTACTTTTTGTTAGCCTTTCTTCTCAATTCTAACTGTTCCAATGCTCCTCAACTCTACACGCGATGTTCTGCAAGGATAATGAGAAAGCAAACAAATAAGTTGGCGGTAACTAATATAGTTTTGTTAATTGATCGACTGGTTGACTTCCCGACCAAGTCAACCTAAAAATGACTAGACTTGCTATGTTTCTTTGAAGGTGGTTCAAAAAGGATGAAAAATGGTGCAAAGCTTATCGTTGAAGCGGGGATGTGTTAAAATTAAAATTTATGGATTTAAAGCAATCGGTTCCAGTTAAGATTAATAAGTTTGTTCCTTACTTTATATTTTACATAGTATATACACCCACTTTCTTACCAGCTTGGTGAGCTCTATTTTTTTATTCTCATATGTTGGTAAATTGTGCCTTTTTTGTCTTAAAAGAGATTGATTTATGTTGTTCTTATGTTCCGGTTAATTTTTTTTTAAATTAATCTGCGTGCAATAGATATAGAGTTATCAACAATTTTAAAGTGTAAGTGAAGCTAAGCCTAACGTGGCGCGAATTTGTTTACATTTGAAACTCTTAGTAGTATTGTGAATTAAGTCAGTTGGTGCTCCAGTTTCAATATCGCTATGCCAGTAAGAGCAAAAGTTAACTTTAAATTTCATTACGCCGAAAATTTTGTCTTTTTTCCCGTTGTCCATATTGCTTGTTTCTGGTAGAAACTCTGATTTTAATTTCAAAAATTGTTTAAACTCTTTTTAACTATATTCGGTGGGTGGGTTCTTTTTTTAAGTCCAAAGGGGCAATTTGCCCAGAAGGACTATTAATTTCGTTTTGGCATTTTGTGTTGATTCACTACAAGCGTTGTTTCACTTTTCCAATTGTTACCAGTAAATTTTATTGCCCTCTTTTATATTTAACGAAATTAAGTAATGAAGAATCTGCATAAATGTATATATGTTTCTCACATTGGGATAAAACAACGTTACCTAGAGCCACCCAATTTTGAATAACGTAATCCTCCTGCGAATATGGGCATTTGGAAGCCCGAATTTGAAAATTGGAATTTTTATTATCGATTTCATGTTTTGTAAAACTTTAACAAATTTTTGATTAACAAACTCAAGGATTTCAAAAGCGAGCAATGTCAACGTTGTATAGAGAAAACATTTTTATCTCCAACGCGTAAGACTGCGTATCGAAAATTCTAAAGATACGCTCATTTTAAAACTATTTTGCGATATTGCTCTTGAACGGAATTTTATGGTTTAAGTGCGAAGAACGTGATATTTAATAAATAAATTTAACACACAAAATTTAAAAAAAAGTCCCTTTGGACGTAATTTAAAATCTGAAACCTTTCAGTTTTTCTTTATTTAATTTTTTATTTTACAATTTTTAATGAGGATATTTTTGACTCTATGCATTTTTCCCTTGCCGCGAAGTGAGACCTGAGTTGATTGAATGAGCAATACCTCTGTTATGAAATTTGAAGAAATAAGTTTAAATGAAGTTCAGAAAAAAATTTATATAATTTAATGAATCGTACAAGAAAGTCATGTGGTGTCTACATCACATTTTTTAAAATGATACGGACCAAAAGATATAAGGATTGAGACAAAAAGAGCTTTTAATGCTAACGCGAGTAATTCTTATTCGTTTAGATGATTCATTGCAAACGACTGTTGATTATTTAAACAGAAAATTCGTTAATATTGTTCGTTGAATTTTTCTTTCTTTTCTTCATTGATTTTTTCTTCATTGTACTTCGCGATAACATCCAACTGCTTCTTGAATATGCTTTTCAACTTAAATAAAAAGATTTTTAAAGCGATAACTTTAAATTAAAAGACTTTTAATCTTCATTTTAGGCTATCTTAAAAGCGAGTAGTCGTAAGTCCAGAACTACCTGTGTATGAAGTTACAACATCTGGACATGTGTAGTAGAATTGCAGCTATCCGAACTCCTGTTATCCGGTATTCCATTTATCCAAATCCCTTTTTGTTCTTTTTTACTTCCTTGCAAGAAGTAAAGGACTTATTGTAATCGTCAAAAATTTCGGGTATCATATTTCAAAGGAAATATCCAATCATTCCCTAATCCATTTTAACTATTCTTTTGCTTGACGCCTGTACGTACGGACAGAATAAAGGACTCGTTTTTCCAAAACGGGTTTTAAAATGGATTGAAAGTGGATTTTTTTCGTAGCATCCGTACCTACGTATATATAGCGCATGACTCAAAAGCGATTAACAGTAGAACGTTAAAATTTTGTGTATTACGATTGCTATAACATCGAGTTTTGCACCTCCCTTTTTTATTGGAATCGGCAGCACTAAAAGTGTGTGTATAATATGTAACTACACCTTTACCCTGTTTAAAAGTCCTTACCTGGCCTTTATTTTCGAAATCTTTAGTCGTAGTCATTCATATACATGTGAAAATATTCATGTTTTGGCGATGGTAAAATTTAAAAAACAAAGTTAATTTTCGGCCAATAACGAAATTTAACTTTTAATGCGGTCTCTTGGTTCCTATGCTTATATTTAGGAAAATTTTGCTCTCTTTATGAAAAAATAAAATGATATGGAGTTTGACTGCCATACGTCAAAAATTTACCTCGATATATAATTTCAAAATGTGCAGTTTTTAATGTCATTTTCACTTTTTAAGTTTTTAATGTCACTTGAGAAATCGATTAATTATGTTAGAATAATTAGAAGTGATAAGGTTAAATGAAGTGCAGCAAAAAATGTGTATAATTTAATAGGCCGTATCGGAAGTTATGTGATGTCAACATCAATTTTTTTTTTCCTATTGTGCTGCAAAATAATTTTCGGGGGCTGAATTTTAACGGAACTGTCTACTTATGCGTCGTGGTATGGAAATATGACGACACCCTTTGCGCTCTAACCTTAGAGATTCTCGTATTTCAGAATTCACTGAATATCACCGTTTATGCCACCGAATTTCCCATCGGTTGAATCCCATTTAGTTCCCCGAGGGAACAGAAAAAGTACTTATTCTGCTTCTAGCTTAAAGTGAAACGAGCTGTCTATAACTTATTACTTTTCTTTACCATCTTTTTTTAGATGTGAAACGTGACACTCGCTTTTTTTTCCGGCTGCTTTCACCCGAATTTGTGGAAAGCATCATCTGTTAAATTCTGGAAATGTTTTCTCACAAACTGGATTTTATTCGGAACGGCGAGAAATATATGATATGTGGTCAAAAAGAGGTCTTCTTGACTTCTCTTAAATATTTTATTCTTTCCAAAGGAACGTAAGAGGAAGATCTTTATAAAGAAGATGGACTTTATTCTGTGGAATTACCAGGTGCATATTTATTATGGATATATTCCATGCCAGTAAAAGTTTATGTCTACATTGAACCCCACTCGTCAATAGATGAAGAATGTTATGAATTCAAACCTGAAACCGTAGATAATTGAAGAAAATAGTGAATCTTTGCTGTGAAGTTTAATTTAGTAGATAGTAACTCACTTAGAAGGCCTTGACGTAGAAGTAAACATAATTATTTATTAGAGGAATGATTACTGTGTTCATCTTTTTGGTGAAAAGAATGAAGTGTTGTTTGTGATTGCACCGAAAATCTCTCATACACACGTAGAAATATTCATTAAATAGAAATCTGAGTCATCTTCGAAAGCGATGGGATAGCATCACTAGACCAGTTCAGTAACTGCAAAAAGCATAAAAGACTTCCTCAAGTACTTTATAACATATGGTGAATATAATAGGAATAGATCAACCTTCCGTGTAAGCTTCGCATCTGTATTGGTTTCCTTACACGGATCAGTTACACGGAAGTTACACGGATATTCCTATTTCTCGTGCATGTAGTCTAACTATAGAATATGAAATTTCAAACGATATGCGATGATTCATATAATAAACTGTGAAGCTCTGAGAGAAATTTTAGGGACATTAGAACAGAAGGAAATCCAGTTTAAAATATTTTAAAATCACCTGATTTTTCTATTTCTTACTGCTTTCGATGATAGAGCGAATTTTTTCTTGGAGACAGGCATATGTGTATTCTCGAATTTGTCCTCCGTATTCGCTGTATCGTTTGCTGCTGATGTGATAATTCTGCATAAGACATTCCCATGAGAATATATCGAATTCCTAACAGTCGCGACTAATTAGAAACAAAAAGTAACATTCCCGCACAACCGATCAGAAACAATCAATCAACCTATGATTACTCGCATGATTGTTTAATAGTGTTCATCTGCTCTGGCAGCTGCTCTTAGTGTGTTCGTCTGTTTTAAATTTTTCCGGTTTTTGAGAAATTTATGTAAAAATGAACTTCACTGTTACTGCAATATCTAAAGGGAAACCATGTGCAATTTGCAACTATCATCTGTATAGCCAATTTCTTTCTAATGGAAATTTTAAAATACTAATTCAACTGTGTGCGCCGAAAAGAACCCGTCATATGAAAGCTTATACATTTTTTTATGTATTTTGTAAGCCTTAAAACTATTTTATCATTTAGGTTTTTAATATTTTTTGCATTATTTTGGGAGATAAGCTCAATTTAAAATTTTTTATTGGAACGAAATTTTTATTTTCTTGATAAAGTGGAATTTCGTCAGTGAAAATCTTTTCAAAAATAGTCGGTCAAAAACATTTTATTGCAGGTAAATGTAGTCATTGTCTCGGTGGACTTTAAACATCACTTAAATCATACCGCAATGCTCTGCCAGATTACAAACCACGCGATCACCAGGCAGACTGATGATAAAAATAGTAGATCTTCGGTTTGGACACTGATTATAAAGCGTTTTGATCTTGTAATAAAAAAGAAACTGAAGATGCAAAGGATGGATGACGACGCAAAGTGAAGCACTTATAACTTTATAGTCAATATACATTGCATTCCAAAAATTAAGCACACATTGCGAATTAGTAATTTTTGAAAGCTTGGTTGAGTATGATATCGCTGCTTTTTTTGGCCATAATCATTTGGTAATTTCTCGAATGTGAACACAGTTTCAAACAAATCAAGTAGTTGTTTGGAGACCTGTGCCCGGTCGACAAAGGGTTAATGAAACATAATGCAACAAAATTGCAACAATAATAATACACTTGCTAGCACACAGTGCCTTTAAAGTTGGATCGAGATCATCGTGGTTTGGTTTATGCACTAAATTCATTCACTTATTTTTATAATCTAAACGCTTAAGATTGCTTCTGATATTACAGCATCATTGAAAGATTCTTATAATTTTATTATTCCATGAAACAGGAAGCCCTCTGCAGAACGCTGCAGCTAAATTTTTTTGTTTCATAGAAAACAAACGATAAATTTCACGCTTCCGTGTCACTCATGCGCGTTATTCAACGAAAACAAAACCGTAAGAACTCCGCCTAAACTTCATTACTCCAAGAGTAGATGATGTCGTCTGAAAGTGTGTCCAATCACAAGTACGAATTTTTCTTATGTGCGTGGCGCGGTACACAATTCTTATATGCTTCCTGGCACGTTTGTGAAGCACTTACACTGAACGTTCTCTGAACGTTCACCGCCTGAGTTTGGCAGACCGATAATTTAGTCATAAAACTTCAGAATATTAATATTTTAATCTCGCATTCGATTTCGTTTGGTATACGAACTTACCTACATAAAATTATCCACCGATGAGTGATTGACAGAGGCAACGTTTTTAAATCTGCAAAGGGCTGCTTCATACTGTGCTATCGAAGACATTGACGGTATTAATAATTTACGTATAATTGAATGGGTAAATATTAAAGTACTAACTTGCAGACCAAGGAATGATCAAGTCATTTTGTAGTTGATCATTCCTTTCCTATAATTTTGTAGAATACCTTTGCCCTTTTCTTCATTCTGTTGTAACTGGTGGATTGACTAATCTCTCCGAAATTTTTTTTAGTTGATCATTCCTTGGTCTGCAAGTTAGTACTTTAATATTTACCCATTCAATTATACGTAAATTATTAATACCGTGCTTAAACTTCGTACCGCAGGTGCCCTTCTTATTCATTTCTGGTTTCCATGCAGTGGCTGATTTACACTCACAAGGTTTGTGTGTTAGTTTAGCACTGATGGTCATAAGTGGTAATCCTGGTTGCTGTAAATCTTTGCAATGAAACGCATCATTGCAAAGATTCACGGTAACCAGCTTTTGAATTGGAATCACTTTATTGGTAGACATATTGATTCAGAAGTCAAACAACAAAAATCAGCGTTAATTCACAAAATTTTCACAGGACTAGTTTCAATGGTTTTACCGAACCATCATCTTCAGCTGCAAAACCGCAATTGTGTCTTAATTGGTAGACATATGTTTTGTTTCCTAAATTGTGAAAAGTCTTGACAGCTACTCCAATGTGGTTCAAATGATCTTATTTCTTATCAGGAATAATTACTGAATTGAGCTTCATTGACTATGACGATTTTCAAGTTCTCACGTATACGTATATTTCTTCTGTTTAAAAGTTTGTGCTCTGTTTAAGGTTATACAGATGCATAGATTTTTTACAGACATTCGCAAATATCTATTCCTTTGAAATCGAATTCGGGATTTATGCATAATGATTGAATGTGAACGTGATGAGAGAGCAGCGTATCATTCTTTTTTACTGAGAAAGAAATTCTCCCTCCCCCCCGACGAGTACTTTTCAATAACTGCTGCAAATGCATAATAGAATGTTTACATTAGAATTTAGAATGCTGCATGATAATGTCACGCAGAACACGTGCGAGGGGTATGAGAAGTATTCGCCTTGTATTAGATTGTATCTTTTGTTATTTTGTATGCCAGGAATATGCTTATTTTAGAGGAAACTCCGTTTCATAACATAAATATGTTACTTCACTTAAGTCCGCGAATGGCTGAATTATTAAAAGTTCTCATATTTGTCTCAGATGTGAGTTTAGATGGAATGAACGTGTTCCTAACAATTTTCAGATTGTTATTTATCTAATATAAATATGAAGCAGTTTTCTTTAAAATGTACTTAACAAAAGACAAAGGGCGTTTAGGAATTTTGTTATCTGAGGCAAAAAGATAAATGCGTACCCTCTTTAGTATAACACGGCGTATTGTATTTTACGTACCCTACATGGAGTTGTATAAAACTTGCAGATAACTTTATATGGCGTATATTTTAGTGCCTTACATTTTTAGTTGCTGCCTATAACGAAAGCCTCACTCTTTTTTCAGCCTCGGGTATGCAGGTTCTACGTTTTTCTACCCCGGACGAAATATAAACTCGTCTGACATGGGAGGTTTTATTCTGCTAATATCTTTAAATGTGCAGTTTCTACTTTTTATGGAGTAGGGCAAAATGTGTGTTAAAAATACAGCTGTATTTTCGAAAAAATTTATAACTCCTCAAGTTTTCTTGTGTTGCAGTTATTTAGCATGCTATAAAATTTTAGAATTTTTAATTCGATTTACACGGATAGCCAGCTTAAGTATGAAGTTAACATACTACAATAAAATTGAGTTGTGCTAGCTAGAACTGTTTCTTAATGGTGCTGGCATTTTTATGAAGTTGACTACTGTTTGAAAAAAAATCGAAACTTTCATAACGGCACCCTGGCAAAAGGTGCTCGCAACCTTAATTTAAGATCAGTTTCCAGCTTGGAAAAAAGATGCCATTTTTATGCCGGTACCTCGCTTTGCAAGTAAAAGTTTTAGTTTTCTATTCATATTAGCAAATGAAAATTTTAATGGCATAGCAGTGTCATTAAGTGATTCGGGATAAAAGTGTTCGCACCTTTTATTAAGGCTGTTTTTTCCAAATCCTAAACTGATCGGTTTGAGGTGTGCTTGAAGCCGCCCAGACGGTATAGTGGTTAGGGAAGCTTGCGATACCGAAGGGCCCAGGTATCGAATTTCGGAGAAGACATGGATGTAAATTGTCTGTCCCCTCATAGGAGGTAGTGATGGCCGCTTATTAGGTGCCTCCATAATAAAATGACCACCCTTTCTGGGCTTAGTAGAGGCGAAAGCCTAAAAATAGCTACTGCCCGCCATGTGATTGAACTTTCAAGCCTGGACGCTCTTATGAAGGTTTCTGGCTTTCCGAAAAGAGGTCTTTTAACATAAAGGTTCCCGATACCTTTTGCAGCGAAGCATAGTTACATAGTCGTCCTTATCAATTTAACTTGTAGAGTCATTACGTTATTTTGAAGCAGGAGACATGAAAAATGAGCAATGTCGTCGTCGAGACTCGAACCTGGATCTCTCGAATACGCGCCGTGTGTCCTACCGTTACACCACGAAGGCATGCTGGAAGGAGGGAAAATATACCTTATATTCCCCATGGGCGCGGCCTGTTATGACTATAAGACCAACTTGTTTGTTTAGGTGGATCGGGCTACCCCACTTCTGATATCTTATACTCCACCTTTTAAAGGGCGACTGGGGATTAGGGGACCCAATCGCCAAATCCTGATGATGAAAAATGAGCAAAGCCCACCCCGGAACTCGATTCTGGACCACTCGAATACGCACCGAGTGCGCTACAGTTAAAACACGAAGGCATGCTGAAAGAAGGGAGAAAATACCTTATAAACGCAATCGCTTAAAATTGATCCTGAGACAAAATTTATCACTCTGTCGAGGAGTAACTAATTGCAAAATGTAAAATATTAGCGAAAAATTATGTGATGTGTTTCAGATGAAAAGCGGAAATTATTTTGGTTCATTTATGCATACTAGTGATATCTCTTTTAACCATCCTTCTCTAAAGCGGGAGAGGAGCTGATTTACGCTAACTTTGATCCATTGCTAACGATTTTGGCACTTGATTGAATATTCCGAAATTAATCAATACCGTTAAAAATATCTCTGCTCGTATTTAACCAATTTAACTGATAAATTTCTAGCTCCACTTCTGTTAAATTTTGCTTTTTATTATTTGTAGTATAAGCTTTCCTGGCATAAAGCATGCAGTGCGATTTAATTTTTGTAATTTAAATATGTAATGTTTTTACATATAAGTAATTTGATAAAAAGAAATTTAATTATTTAATGAAAGAAATCTTCTTTCCTAGCAATGTATATAAAATTTGCATTAGGTATAGTTTGAAAATTAAAGACAGAATAATTTACCTGCTGTAATGCAGTTTTTGACGAAAATTAACTGATATGATTATATTTTTGTAAATGTCATGTGAAATTTTGCACGAATGTATGAGAGCAAGTTCCTTGCTTTCTTAGTTGAGAGTGCGACATTGAAGGCATCAGGCCTTCAGACCCATAATGCCATCCTACCATGTTTAAAAAAGTCAAGCAACTGTCATCTGTGAATTACGTCAGTCATCCGGTTCTTAGCAGCAAGGAACATGAAAGCCGCGGATATTTCATCACCAAGTATGTGAAGTGTACATTGTTATTATACTGAATAATAGTAAAATAGGAAATTGGGGGAGTTGTTCAAGAAAGTTCGGAACACCAATGAAAAAGCTTAAACGACCGTGAATGAATGCTTATCATCGCAGGCGGGAGAGTGGAGAGTTCTGTATGAAAAGTATGCAGACACTCGTTGATTGTTACAATATATGCTTAAACCTACAGTGTTTCAATGTGAATAAATAGAAAACTGTATGCAAATGGTAGAAAACTATATGTATTTTCGAAAAATCTTAATTTGTTTTGTTTTTATTGCAAAACGGATCTTACTTAAAAATAGCTCTCGTACAATAATCTGAAATGTTTTGCATGTGCGACTAATTACTAATTACATTGTCGTTTACTGTGTTTGACATTTTGAGCGCTGAGATCCAATGTAAAAAATGATCAAAATAGTTTGCGTCATAGTAATGCTCGTATGTAACATTACTTTAAGAATACTCTATTCTTTAACTGACTAGCCGCTTAAACATCAGCCAACTTCCTAATTTTTTTTTTTTCCAAATTTATATAAAAATTTTAATGTGTCTTGTTAGTGTAATTTCATGAGTCTAGCAACTGCATTAATAGGAATGCATAATTGCGTATATTACTTTTAAATTGCTTAATTTGTTAATCAATAAAAAGACAGATTAAATTTGAAACAAAGATTAAATAGTTTACACTTTGTCGAGTGGCAACGTACTAGCGCATAGAAAATTAAAATATTTATTTCGAGCAGTGGCAATACGTTTGTTTTAAATACTGGAGTTTGTAGATCCATTTTGAAAGGCAAACATTATAGCTTTTCCGAGTGGCAACACATTCTTTTAAGTCATTGAATTTTCTAGTGAATTCGAAACATAAATATCTTTCATTTTATCGAGTGGCAACACACTGCTTTTAAACCCATGGAGTTTGTAAATCAAAATTTCGCTAAGTTCACTCAGAACATAAAATAGATTTAAAAAACAAAGAAGGAGAATTAAAAATGTGGGTTGAAGGGTGAACATATTCGCTTGGAGGACTACGAGTGTTAAAAATTTGGAGGCTATAGGTACCGCCCTTACAGTGCGTAGAACATACATATTGGGTGGGTCCATAAGTCCTAGCGTTTTTTCTAAAGTGAAAATTTTAAAATTAAAATAGTAAATAAATAAATTAAAATGAATTGGCAATTAAAATTAAATTTTTTGGCAGGTCGTCTTGAGCACAATATGTATTTATAAATGTGTTATTTTGATCAAGTTATTTCCGTCAGCGGGCTACCTGGCCGATATGCTAACCACCCAGTAGACCGGCTGCCTCGCTGTCGGTGGAAAGAAAGAAAGAAAGTACGTTTTATGTTATTCGATAGAGAATTATGCACTCTACAAAATAAGGTTTTTTTTTAATGCTGATATACTCTTTGTTCTTTTCATGTCTTTAAAAGGAAATGTCAAGTGGAAAAATTTTCCACACGTTCTGCTTTTTGCTTTTAATCGAACTGCCAAAGCCACAGAATCTGCTTGAGAGATTTGTGAAGTGTACGGCGAAGAAGCGATGTTTTTTGGGGATGGCTCGAATTGGTTTACGGTGTTCAAAGGGGGTGGTTTCTACCATCGAGGCATTGCACAGCTTGTTGAACATTGGGAAGACTAGAATGAATTGCCATGATCTCTGTTTATCGACACTTAAGCTGGTGTGAAAGAGTTGATGCCATCTCTAAGGTCATAATAACAATTACTTTTTGAAATATTGTTTCCTGGCTTTATTTTTTATAATTAATCTTTCCGGTATTTCTCATTTTTAAATTACTAATTTTTTTTTATTTGACATATGGACATGTGAACTTGAAGTAAACGTGAAGTGAAGATGAACTTACTATTGAATAATATTAAAATTAAGGTTTTTCAGAATGAACAGTATAATTCGGTAACAGCAACCTCTGCTAGAAAGTCTTAGAACCCTTTAGATGATTTCTAATCTGAATTGAACCTTCTAATGCTTGCATCACAAAACATGTAGTCTAAAGGCTGTGAAATTCATTGATGCAAAAGACTTGCTCGTCTTTTGCATCAGTTCTATTGTATTTTGCTTGCTAAATTTCCTTGAAATGCAAAGGAATCGAAAAATTCATTATTATATGCATGATTGGAAAATCGATCACCAAATATTTTTTATATGACACACACTCATGGCTAATTTTTACATAATCTCATAAGTGCACTTTCTAAATGTACGCTAATACTCAGCGTCAAATAACAATAGTCGGTAATAATAAACGTAAACTGTATTTTCCTTCCGGGAAGGGGGAGAAAAGAGTTAGAACTGAATATTTCAGCTATCATATTTCTGTATCTTGTTATTATTTTAAATATTAGTATATTATTTTTCATATTAATATTTAATTTTATAATTAATCATATTAATATTTAATTTTATTTTTTAACACATTTTCATTTTTTGTGACGCATTTTTAATGGTCCTACCTCAGCACAGCTTGTTCAAAGTTGAGTACCAGTTGGAGGGAGTTTGTTCACTTTTAGAAAATGAATGCAATGCCCTGTTTCTGTGGATAGCGTAGATTTTTTAAGATGGCGACATCTTTTTTTAACAGTAAGTCATGTTATCAAGTAGGTAATGACTACTTCTGTGAACAGTTTTGATTTTTGTTACCTTCCCAAAGGTATCTAAAGGGACTTTTTTTTAACGTTTTGTGTGTAAGCTTTATTTATTAAATATCATGTTCTTCGCACTTAAACCATAAAATTCAGTTCAACAGCAATATCGCAAAATAATTTGAAATGAGCATATCCTTAGAATTTCCGATACACTGACTCGCGTCCTGGAGATAAAATATATATATATATATATATATATATATATATATATCCCCCCGTACAGTGTTGCCATTGCTCACTTTGTTAATCAAAAATTCGTAAAATTTTTACAAAATATGAAATAGATAATAAAACAAATTCCAAATTTGGCCTTCCAGATGCTCACCTTCGGGTGGGAACGTACATTATTCAAAATTTGATGGATCTAGGTACCTTGTTTTATCACAATGCGAGAAACATACATACATTTATGCAGATTCTTCATTATTTAATTTCTTTAAATATAACACTGGGCTCTAATATTTGGTGGCAACCGTTTGAAAAGTGAACCGACATTTTTAGTGTATCAACGCAAAATAGTACGAAGACGCAATTAATAGCCTTTCAGTGCTAACGCCGTTGGACTAAAAAAAATTGTCGGTGTTGTTTTCTTGCACCGTACATTCATGGTAAAGCCGACAATAAGAACATTTTTGTGTGTGTGTGCCTCTTTTCTTTGAGTCTGTAAGTACCTTTTTGTGGTATTTTAAAGTGGTGCCTAAGTCCTAACCCTTTGTTCTCCTTGAAGCCGTAAAGCACGTGTTTATTTGGCTTTACGGTTAATTTAGCTCTCATCATGAGACGATTATTTGAAGCTTGATACCTATTCAGGACTCGAGTGTATTGTTCTGCTCAAAACATGCACATATTTCTTTAACAATCTGTAGTTAGAAAGCCTAGAAAATATGCAAAATTGAAAGGAAAGGAGAGATTGGTAAAAAATGGGTTGCGAAATTTTCTGCCATAAAAATATTAATAACTTACTAACTTATCATCTGTGAAATAATATTTCCTTTTTATGGATGGCGTTGTTTGAACCATGTGCTCTTTTAAATAAATCGTCTGGTTAAAGTAATTATCTTTACTATAGTAAACCCCGTCTAGTGGATTAGCTAGCAGAATATGCTATTACATCAAAATTCTTTCAACTTTTGTTTTTCCTTTCGGAAGGGGGTGGGAGTTGGAAGTGATAATTTCAACTACCAATGTTTCTGAATCATATTATTATTGTATGTTGTGTGTATTTATAGCTGCTTTTATATATATATATATATATATATAGTAGTTAGCAGAATTTATTTTTACGTATATAAACTTCTTTTTTCCGGCAGAGAGGGAGGAAATAATTTTATAAGTATGTCATTTCTTGTGTTTTCAAATCATTATATTTATATCGTTCTGCGCTGTGAAGTTATTAGCATTTAAATTCCAAATTTCCTTTAACCGCAGCGCTAAGTCAGCCGTGGTTGTCTGATATTTTTTCAATTAGAAAACGATCATTCTTTTTGTAAATCACCAAGTGATTGTTGCTGAAACGCTAAATGATATGCATTTGTAAAAGTGTTCATAATTTTTAACATGAAATACTACTTAGCACTGAAATCATCTGATTTTTTTTAATCTGAAGTTTATTTATTATCTTTGATCCGCATCCGTACTTTACAAATGTTTTAATTATATTTACAAAATATCTTGATGATTACTATCGACTTTGTATTGGAATTTAAATTAGAAAACTGTCAATAACGAAATCTGTTATTCTTCCGAGAGAGTACAATTATTTTATTAGTTTTTGCATTTTTTTAGTAAATATTCCTGTCGGGATTTTATTTGAATTTCGATAGAATTTAGACATTATCGTAAACTTTTTTTTCTCTCATCAGTATACAAGGCATAGGTTTTTATTGTTATTTGCAATCTATTTACAAATAATAGAAATATACACGTTTTGATTTGTTATAAAAAAAAAAAGGTATCGTCTTCAAATGAACATACCCTTTGTAAAATGAACCAAAGGAAATAATTTTACATATTTAAATTACAAATTTATTATTAAAAAGCCATTAAACTGCGCGAAATAAATTATTTTCTCGTGTTTTATGAAAGATTATAGAGACATCACTAATAAGGACAAAATAATTCTTGTTAATTGATGCAAATGACAGTAAGTGTGATTTGTAATATTTGTTCCATAACATAAGTTTTTTCCGTCTAAAAATTCGTACAAACAAACCACTTATGTATCGTCTAATTGTCCGCAACTTCATCTTCAAAAAATCGCTATTTTTTTTTTTTTTTTTTTTTTAAACTTTTTACGTACTCCGCCGTTTAAAAGTTACTTATTACGTACTCCACCGCCATCCTCCGCCTGGCCTATGGAGGTCTTTTTATGGGAAATTGGTTCGTATCGACGTTACACATTGGGAAAAACTACAAAAAAGCCCATGCATCCAAACCCGTTCGCCATGACTCTTACCCTGGACCAGACTACCAGTGTTCAATGGCTTTTACCGCTCCGCCGCTGGTGGGCCAACAAGTCGATATTTCACAACATTTTGTGAGATTACTCGCTAGATGAATTGTCAAACTGCAAAATGCAGTAGTGGTTTTTTTTTTAAATCTATTTATGGTCGGAAAATATCTGTTCCTAAGAAATTATTCACACAAGATCGCGATATAGTAATTATTCTTACAAATACGAAATAAATATTGCATTTTAAATCGCTGAGTTTATCAATCAAAATTGAATTTAATTTGCAGAAAACATCAAATAAATAAATAAAATCTGAAAGCCTTCAGATTTTATATTACGCTCAAAAGGGCGTTTTTTTTTCCCATTTGAACACACATACGCGTTTCGAAATTTTATTTAAAAACAGCATATTTTTAGAATTTGCGACAGACAGTAGAAATGTTTTATTCAGTACAGTGTTGCCACTGCTCGCTTTAAAATCTTTGAGTGTTTTATCAAAATTTGTTAAAGTTTAACGATATATGAAACAGAAAATAAAACAAATTCGAAATTCAAAATTCTGGCTTCCAGGGGCCCATATTCGGGTGGAGGACTACGTTATTCAGAATTGGATGCGAACCTTGCGAATTTACGTACCGTTGTTTTTTCAAAATGCGAGAAACATGCATACATTCATGCAGATTCTTTATTGTTTAATATCTTTAAATATAATATTTATAATAGATAATATTCGGTGGCAACAATGTGAAGCATGATTCAACGCTATTAAGTGATTCGACGCAAAATGCCGTTTCGAGGCTAATAGTCCTTCTGGGGTAACGCACCTTTTGACTAATAAATAATTCGAAATTCATAATTCTGGCTTTGAGGTGCACATGGTCTCATAGTGAACTACGTATCTAAACTTAGGGGCTGTAGGTGGCCGACGTGTTCCCACAGTGGAAGGAATAATATACATACGTACGTGCAAACAAAAGATTCTTTATAACTTAATAACATAGGTAGAGCTTTCGTTTCGTTTTGAATACATGATGTAGTTTTATCGTTATTCAAATTTGGTATCTAATATTATTAACATCGACATCTAACCACTTATTAATGTCAACATATTATAGATTTCTTCTAATATCCTTCATATTGTATTATCCGTTTCACATTTCTTGTACTCATTATCACATTATGAAATATCATCCTACGCAAGAGAGAAAAATTGGTTAGTGGGAGCGGAATGCAAACTTCGTTCAGCCCGGGTTCGAAACGTGCATTGGATATCTGTGAGTGTAGTTATCTCTCCGCAAAGAAACGACTATTTAATAACGAAAATTAATTTTGAACTCCATAATTGTAATAAGACTGCCGCGAATCCAAATGGGCAGAACCACATACTTATCATAGGCATATATGAATGGTTTCGGCCTTTCAACGATCCTTGAGAATATTTGGTTATTCATGGTATGATGCACAAAAAACTCGTATCATCGTACCGGACTGTTGATATAACCTTTTATGGTGAATTTTTGTAGAATTTAAGCTACCGAATTATGCAGTAATGCCAGATTTGGTGATGAGAGGTTGGATCTCATTGCAGAATAATGCGCCTGTTCATGCGACACGTTTCGTAGCTGAATATATAGCGAAAAAATCAAATTCCTGCACTTTCGCATCCGCCCTACTGTCCAGTTCTCCCACCTTGCGAATTTTTCCTTTTCAAAAAGTTTAAATAAGCATTAAAGGGAGCATAGTGTAACAACAGTTTTTAGTGGTATAACTTTGGACAATTTTCCCTACATTTTACAGCGAGAAAAACGGTGGCAGCTTTGAATTGCGAGAGGACAATTGTGAAGGAATGTAGGATTGACTTTCAGCTAATTGCTAATATAGTTGTCCTTTAAGGAGATTCTCATTATTAAATTGCTGTAGCCCGCAAATCCATCTATCTGAAATTTCTGTGGAAATGGTGATGGTAGGAGAAAGCGTACAGAATTTTGGGATTTCAATCTAATTGTGTACTGTCCGTCAAAATTCGGATTCTGCTTAAGCAAATAGTCCTTGTATTATTTGCCTAAACTAAATAATCTCAAATCTAATCAATATTTCCTTTATTTATTTATTTATTTATAAAATAAGAATCCGACCGTCATCAATCAGTCCTGTTTTCTGTAGTCTGAAAGGTATGGAGACAAGTATCTCAGGCCTTTTTAATTTTCAGTTTAAGACTTTCATTTTACATTCAAGAAACGTTTTAAATTTGCGAATTTAAGTCGAAGTTTTATTTTTTGCCTGTGTTCCTATCTTCTTTACAAGTACTCAATTCTGAGAAGAAAAGGAAAATAACGTTAATAAATAAATAATTTTTTTAACTTAAAAAAGGATTCAAAATATTTAGTTGATATTTAATATCTCCAGGGAAAATATAAATGTCAGTCTTTTCTCCTGTCAACTAACATCAAGATTGCAAATGAAAAAGCTCTGGAATAATTTGAAATTTAATACTGCGGGGTTCGAGAGACAACCAATAGAGTAGGATTTCAGATTTTCCCTGTCATTTTATGATTATTAAATTAAGAAAGAGAGAGAATATTAAGTAAGCTTGAACTTATGAAAATTTAAGTTTCGAAGTATGAAAAAAAAGAATGAAACGTAAAACACTGAGATTAAATGTAAATAAAAATTAAAGCAAATTTTATTTTTATTTTGGAAGAAATAGAAATTGAGTCGGCTGAATTTCTGAATTTCTAAGTCTAACAGTTTTATTTGTATTTGTATAAAAAAAATGTGATTTATAAAAGGTATTATAATCTTCCTTTATCTGAGGCGGATTTTTTCAAATTTTTCCGAGTCTGCAAAATCATAACTTTGAAATATAGAATACACTCCATGCCATGGTTATGTGTGCTTTCTATATTCACATGCCACAAGCTTTGCTGCCGGAATCATTACTAGGATAGTACCAGAAAAGTCAGTTTACAGCAAATATAATCAAATTATTCTTAGAATTCTTTATAATTTTTATGATTACCCTTCTCTGACCAATTATTTTAAAACACACTCATTTCTCGTTTGACCGAGATAATACTGAGAACGGCGTCCACGGTTAACATTGTCTTTTATTTTAGCTTTATTTTTAAATATCGTTTTCTTCGCATTAAAAATAACACATGGCGGTGACATTTGGTTGGCAACATTTGAAAACGTACAAAAAAACGCATTCGGACGAAGGTGAGGTTTGTATATGAAGATGCAGTATTTTGAATTTCTAGTTGCAGGTAGCGAGAGGTTCGTTGTAATAATAAGCAGCTGGTTGTCTGTGAAAAGCATGTGAACTTTTCTGTGTACTTTCAACCCCAGTCGCTCTTTAAAAGGGGGAGTGTATAAGGTATTCTTAGCCATCTTAGCGAACCTTCGTGGTGTAGTGGTTTGCACGCTCAGCGCGTAATTGAGAGGTCTGCGGTTCGATTCCCGGTGAAGTCGTTGCTAATTTTTCATCTCTCCGGCCTCCAAAAAGTCCTAATGTCTCTACAACGTAACTTACAAGCATAGTTAAAAATGAATCTTGAAATTTTTCTTAAATGAAACATCAAATTGAATCATGAATAAATTGAAAATGGAAACTTTATTTAAATTTAAGAAATGGAAACTTTTAATTTAGTAATTAACAAACCAAGTAATTATCGTCATTGTCCGGAAGTTGGTTGACTTTTCAAGGGGAACAAACCAACCCCTTGCTTACTTATGTTCAAAATTTCGAATCAGTCCGTCAAATCTGCTTTTAAGAACATGCTTTCACATTTTTTATGTAGTATAAGAATTATGTTTATATAATGTGCTGCCCTTGTCATTATCTATAATGATGCAACTTGATCCTGAATTTAAGAAGTGTAGATTTTTTGTGTTGTCGTATGTTCAAAAAGTGAGAAATTATACTCCATTCTTTTTCCCTTCTTTAGATGGAGCTTTGAAAGAATTCAGTAATTTGCTCAATGCCATAGAAGATGAACGTGATAGAATGGTATGTGTAATTTTTATCCAAATTCTGCTTATATTATGTTGAAATTGCATTTTTATGAAGATTATTGTTGAAATGCCTAAAACAATAGCTGTATGTATTCAAAAATGATGCAAATCGTCAAAAGTAGGCCAAAATCGCAACTAGAAAAAAATCATTGTTTCCGGAAAAATTCATTAAGAGTTGGATATATATTTTGTTTTGAGAAAAAATTGTATTACTATTCCTACGTAAATCTTTTACGTCCCTTTTAGCGTGTAAAAAAATTTGACAAGAAACCTAAAAAATACACCGAAGTATCAGAAGAACTGATATGTATGAAACTATCTAGAAACACATAATAGCGTTTCCTATGCGTCTCGCTAGTTTTTTTCCATAATGAAAACAGCAAGTTTTTTTTTTTATTATTTAAGTAATTAAATGCTATCTGATAATTGGAACTCGCAAGGTGGGTTATGCGTTTTAGAGCACGTAGAATCATTTCAAGAATGTGCCATGACTGCCAGATTTTGGGCAAAACTTCGACCTTCAAGCAAGAGTAAGGCCAGTTGGAAAGATCTCTTCAAGTCACAGAGATGCAACATTGCCTCAAATAACCTCGGAATTCAGTACTAAAACTCAATAAACATCAGCATAAGGTCTGTAGACGTTCTTTTCGTTATAAAGCTTTAATAGCAGACATGCAACTAGAGCATTTTAGATAACTGCTTGATACAGAGCTAAATAATCTGCTGTGACCAATCGCATTTTCACATATTTCCGGCTGGCAGAAAGATCTATACTTGGGGAAACAAAGAATATATGTGATAAATGTATGGATCCTACATATTAATAGGAAACTATGGGTTTTGGTGCCTCCATAACTTAGTTATTGAAGTTATTTTGGTTAGCTTTTTGGGTACCTTGGTACATCTGACACATGAATGCTATAATATAGGATATCTTTCTGATGAGATACATTCTCCATATGCTTGCATTGATTTTCATCAGTTTGGCTTCTGTTAACAGGGCAATGCATAGCATACTACTCTAGAGATGCCAAATTTTGATTAGAGACATTCATTTGAATTTAAGGTCTTGCCATTACTACCTAAGTATCTCAACGGTATCGAATATTTGTGGGATATCTTGCAGTACGCTGCGGAACACGGAATTCCTGCATCTCTGAAAATACAGCAAAATTATGGACTGTTTTACGGAAGTATTGTGTTCGCTGCCTTCCCACATTATGAGAGAATCTAATTTTTCTGCGGTTCTGCGTTCTTATGAAGAATGCTGTACCAGTTTTTTGAAAGCTTCAGTGTATGTACATTCCGGTGAAGACGGAAGATATACATATTCGTGGCTTTGACACCGTGTTAATGAAATCTCTTTTAAATCATCTTTTAAAAATGAAAAGAAAAAAAGGGGGAGAATTAGAAGAGAGAAATTTCGTGCAAAAATTATTGAAGGAGAAATGTTGCAAAGTATTTGTTTTTTTGCTCTGAAATTCACATTTATTTTAGTTCATTCTTTGCAATATAATATTGGCGTTAGCAATTTTAATCAAAAATTTAATGATTTACTTAGTTTAATTTAGTTAATTTAAAATTTAGTTAAATTAAATTTTTAAATTAATTTAATTTTAAAAAATTGAAAAATTTAGTTAAATTTAGTTAAATTTTTCTAAATTAAATTTTTCATTATATATCATTTAGTTTTTGAAAAACAGTTCTCTGATTTTATGCATTTTACGGCATTGTGTTATCTAAGCATGATGAAACTTTACTTGCTATGAGAGAATATGTAAGAATATGATCATATATTTTTCAACTGAAGGAAACGTCGCCTTGAATTTTGTAAAGATAATGTTTTAACCCCTTGTTCCCATTAGACTATATGATAAATTAAGTTTTTTCTTTTAGTTCATTAATTATTAAGTTTTAAATAAAAGCTTATTTTGTAAAAACTTTATTATTATTATTATTATTCAGACTGTGCAAGATGTGTTAAAAACTGTTTTTTAGCAAGGTTTATCAAATAACACTTATTCATTATTAGACCACTATAAAGACAGGACGGTACATCTTGGGGCTTTTATCAGGTTATATTATGTTGGAGAATTAAATTAATATTTGAAAATTCCTCTTTAGGAGTTATCACTTGTTATCCAATAATTCACAAGTTTCTATAGCGGTGCCTTATTAGAAGGGTGCCGGTACTTTTATACAAGTCAGCCACTGTTATCCAAAAGTAAAGTTTGCACAACGATGTTCCGGAATAAGATTAGATTTTAATGTGAAACGAGTATTTGTAAAGATGTCGGGATCATTATTTTTGGGCACCATTGTTAAAATAAGGTTTTTATTTGTTATTCTAATTAGCAAATCAGACGACGAAAAGCTTACTTATATAGTTGTGCTTCGGTATAACGCTTCAGGTATTATCTCCAAAAAAGGATCGACGTCTTTTAGTGGGAACTCTTTGCCTCGGCTAACACTAGCCAAACCTGCGTTAAATTGACCGCACTCACTTTTGACTGGGCACTATTGTGCATATCTCACTAATACTGGCACTGTCTTCTCGAATTCCCGCTTTACGAAACCTCTCAATTATAAATTCATTTTTTGAAAATTATAATAAAATAACTGAAATTTGTCCACATTTTGTTACCGTACGTAAAATGGTCTCCTAGTAATGTATCGTCGTTCGAGGGCTCTATCACGAAGGCAAAGCTGAATTAATAATATATGTATGAATATATGTATGAATTTCTTTTGTGA
This sequence comes from Stegodyphus dumicola, assembly GCF_044657685.1. Classification (NCBI taxonomy): domain Eukaryota; kingdom Metazoa; phylum Arthropoda; class Arachnida; order Araneae; family Eresidae; genus Stegodyphus; species Stegodyphus dumicola. The sequence continues at coordinate 49,112,516 of NC_140776.1, forward strand.
ACGAATGTTAGCTTTCCTTTTAAATACAATTAGCTTTTTGTTGTAGAAATTGATTCTTTTTGTTACTGCAATTGTTATTTATCGAAATTAAAGTAATTTATTTGGCGTTTAATATTTCTTTTGAGTAATGTGAAATTAATCATTTATTTGGGGGAGTTAGCTAACTAAACTGTAGTTACTCATGCATTTGTTAATTTCGATTAATGTTGAAAAACAGTTATATTCCCGATGCTCATGCACTGCAATATCATGAATCATTAATTTTTTCCTGTCTTGCAGTTAGAACAAGCTCAAGCTGCATTTATCGACCCTATTGAAAATTTTAGGAAAGAATATATTGGAGGAGCAAAGGTATTACTTTTATACATTTTACATTCCAAGATTTCTTTATACGTAAGGATATTGAATTTGAAGATTTCTTTATACGTAAGGATATTTCTTTGAAATTGTATTATGAAATGATGTTAAAAGATTTTTTTTTTCCTTTGCTTCTGTAGGAGAGGAAAAAGAAATTTGACAAAGAAACAGCTAAATTTTTTCAGTCTCAAGATCGACATTTGAATTTATCTACAAAAAAGAGCGGAAACCAGTTACAAGAAGTAAGATTAATCATTTTAAAACTCAACACATTGGAATATTGTAACTTTCGGAAACCAATACTTTATTAGCCATTTTTTATGTGACACAGAAAAGAAATTCCTACTTATCAAATATAAAAAGAGTATATCAGCCTTGTAAGCAGAATTAAGTTTTAGCCTCATTTTTGTTGTTACTGTTTAATAAGTTATTTGAATCTTATCGAATGCTATTACTGTTAGTCATGTTCTGTTAATTCATAAAGAAAGAAGTACAATCTATTTTTCACATTGTGCCTAAACTTTTTGTTAATCTAAAAAAAAAAAAAAAAAAAAAAAGACCTCATACCTCAGAATTTCATTTTTTCTTTCTGATGTGCTGTTTAAAGTAGGTAATGTATTTATTATGTTAACTTCGGCTTATTACCAAATCCTATTAAATAACTTTTCGCGAGGCACATATATATATACATAACATAACGTAAATAAAATGGAAAGTAGAACTATTTTTTAAATGCGGCGCCTTTGCTGCAATGATTTCAATAATAATCAAAATAATGAAAAGGAAATACTCCTATAAAAAGTGCAAATTAAACCAAAACTAGGAATTTCAATTTGAAGTCAACATTAGTTCCAATCTACAAAGCAATTGAAGTATCAATTCCAAAAAATACAAAAATAAACTGAAAATAAATAATTTTGAGAAAGAATTAAATTAAAAAATACATAAATAAATAAATAAAAAGAGGAAGAAGTGAAGAATGGAAGTAAAAATTATACGCATCCTTCTATGTACGACAAGGACGTAACACGATGTCTGAGCGATTAGGGAGAGCGTGAGATAAGCTAATTCCCCCCCCCCCCCCGATGAGTCGCTATTGTCTCACTACTGGCTTTTCGATTGTTCTTTTTTCTTTAATTCTCAAATTTTCATTAAATTTGCTTTACAGCTACTATTAGCTAATGCTTGGCAGAGAATTTTTCTTTTTACTTCCCTTCTTCACCTTTTTGTTTTTCTTTTACAAATGTTAGTTCTTTTTCAAAATTATTTATTTTGAATTTATTTTTTGTACTTTTTTGAATTGATAGTTCAGTTTCTTTGTAGACTGGGATAGATATTAACTTAAAATTGAAATTCTCCTAGCTTTGGCCTAATTTGCGCTTTTGATAGGAGTATTTCCATTTCACTAATTTGATTATATATATATATATATATATATATATATTCAGTCGAAAGTCTTTAATCCAGACTCGTCGGGACTTCGGCGATTCCGGATTATCGGTTTTTCCGGATTATAGATCATCAGTTTAAATATGGTAAGATGGCATGCAGAAATTATAAAATTAAAAATATGAAACCGTAATTTATGAAATAAAGAGCAATTATGATCTAAAGGGTATCAAAATTTACAAAAAAAAAGCTTAATATTTATTTGTTTATTTTATTAAACATTTCTTTCAACGCGCTCATGCGTAAAGCATACATTACGCGTAGTCGAAATTAGAAAATTGCAACCAGAAAACTATTTGATGTGTATTCGTGATATTTATAATGACGAGGAATTTGATTTAAATCATATCAAAGGCAGAGTACATCGAGATGAAATACTATATTTAGTAAGGAATGATAAGCCGAATAAAATAAAAACATCTGCTCTGAAGATAAGGATAGTGCTGACAGATCAGCTTCCACTTCATTGCGCGCCGTTACGTCCCCCCCCCCCCACAGAGCAGCGTGAAATTGATAAACATATTTCGGAATGATTAGAGAATCAAAGGATATGCCTTTATCCATTTTTTGCAGCAATTCCACTTTTTGTTTGATAGACATCGAAACATGTTTTCGCTTTGTAGATGCTTTGGTAGCTCCAGAATCGGAAATTCTTTTTGACATAGTCGAAAGTTCAAGCTTACTTTTATAAAATTGCTCTAACAGTTTGCAAATAATAAGCCGGATCCAATTAGAAGATTAAGGAACAACGCAATCTGCAACATTAACTGAAATAGATAATTAGATAGTTTTAGCTTAGCTTATACCATCCATTATACATTAAACGCGCATGCGTAAACGTATTATGCGCATGCGTAGACGCATATGCGCATGTGTAAAGGTACTATTCGCATGCGTTGACGCATGCGCAGAAAGTTTATATATATATATAATTACAAGACGATTTTTTTTAAAAAACATAATATTATCATGCCTAGTATTTTGGCTCATTAAGCTGCTGAAAAATGATCAGTAAATACATAGTAAGAAGTACCAAATTTAGAACCAATTTTTCACAAAAACAAAAATTGAAATTCATAAGTAATAAATTTCAAATAATCTTTTAAATGGAAAAAATAATTTAATTTAAATACAAAGTCTGAGGTCGTCGGAATTTGGGCACCAATGGTGGGTATTGCATGCAACTGACACATTGATATTCACACTCAAACATCTTCATGCAAAAATAGCTCATGTACAGTCCTAATAGCTTCAAATGTACAGTCTTAATAGCTTCAAATTATTGTATAATCTATGTGTCTCTTATATTAATAATCCCTTATTCTCTGTCGACAATAACATGTAACCAAGACATCAAGGGCCCTGTAACCTGTAACCGTACCCATGTACATCTTTTATATAGTACAATAAATATCCGCGGGGTTGGCATCCAATTGCGTATAGGTATACCCGTTATACCCGGGACGGAAGCCAGATCAGTGGCTCAAACCGGGCAGCAAAATTTAGGACTCATAGAGACTGTACCCGGCAGCAAAATGCATAGCGCCGACCGTGTCCTCTCCTTACAATCACTCAAAGGGCGAAAGGGCTGTTGGCCAACAAGAAAGCTAAGTCAACCAACGCATTATTATTGGTTATGGTGCGACTCCCAACCTGGTACATGTTTAAAAGTAACTTGCAAGAATCTCAATTAGTCTGTGGAAAAATCCCATTTGCGGCACACCTGCTTCTTGCCGTTATTATATTCTCCATTCCTAGATTTTGCAAGGGGAGATATTTTTATTATTTTGTTTGTTTATTTTTATTTGCTTATTTTGGTCGGTGGTCCGGAGGTCTAGACAGTAGATCATTCCGGATATTGGACCTCTAGATTTCAGACTTCGTGCTATATATATATCATGTCGAATTTGAAATATTTTCTTGAGAAAAGTGTGTTATTTATGCTAAATAACAAGAAGATAGTATTATAGTTATTATGAAACTTGTGTATTTGTAAAATTTTCAAAGTTATTTATTAAATATTTTCATGGCAAAAAATTATTAAAGCAGATTTAAAAAAAAAAGTGTCTGCAGTTATATTGGTCGTATGTGTATGAGAGATATTTAATTCTACCACTTTTGCTTCTTGACAGTTATTGACATTTAACATTCTCATGTATCATTTTTATTGTTATCCAGAAGAAAAAAAGGAATGAATTTATCATCCCCCCCTTTTTTTTTTAAATTCTGTAAACCTGTACTTTTGTAATAGCTTGTCATCATATTCTAAATCATTGATATCAAGCATGATACTGCATTAATTGCAAAACAAATATGCGTTGATTTTATGTCACAGCTCCATTCTAAAATGAATTTTTAAATGGAGCTGTGACATAAAATTAACGCATAACATCAGCAGTAATGAAAATTATAATATTTTGAATTTAAGCTTTTAATTTTTTTATCCTCTTACTTTCTGTGACATATATAATCTCTCATATAATTGTGGTAGAATGAATTTTTTTTTATCTTAAGCAGTTGTTTTATTTTCTGTGAAGGTATTTACACTTGCATTTGATTCTGAAATTTATTGTTCTTTACAGAGTTAGATGTAAAAATGACTTTAATTTGTACATAAAATTCTTACTCAAGTAATTGAAAAAATTACTTGAATTTATTTCAATCATTTGAGTTAACAACTATATTTATATTGTAAAAATCCTTAATTATAAATAAAATAATATTTAAATATCAATATAAAAGTTTGTTAAATCGGATAATCAAAGATTTTATTCTACTAGAATCTCCAAGACCTTACAGACTTAAAAGTTTAGTATAAAATAAAGCCAATAGATGGCAGCACCAATGCGCCACTTATTTTGTAAAGTTTCTTCCTAAAGGGGAGGAAATACCCGCATTACTCGCCGCCATTGGAGAAATCCCTGATTATCGGTTCCAGCCGTGTTGATATTCCGTAATTTTGGACTTTAATGTGTAAACATTCCGAACGTATTATCTGGAGATTTCCAGATAGCCTCTATTTTATCTCAGAGATAGTAATTAATTACATCATTCGTGTATGATAATCGTACTTATTTAATAAATTAGTTATTACGCATAATAAACTATACCTCAGGTGTGTTGACCCGTATGGAGCTTTCTTGAAAAAGGTGTGCTAGTTAGAAACTAGCACTGTAGTTACTGTGATTTCATACTATTGAACTGGAATATTTCCTCTTACCTGTAATAACAGTATATTTCTAGTAAATGCAATGGATTAAATTTGTTGTTGAAGAAGCTTTGCACTGCACATAAGATGATGTCATATAAGGTAAAAAATGTACGCACTGTTCAAGAAAGATTGCTTATTATTCAGGAAGCGGAAAAGAATCCTCATGAAAAAAGAGTGGATCTTGCCAAAAGACTTAATCTTGCACCTTCTACATTAAACTCTATCTTGGCAAAAAAAGAAATGGTAAAGAAACAGTATGAAAAACTTGGAAATTTATCTACGAAACGCAAAACTAATAAAGAATCCAAGTATGCCGAACTTGAAAACATATTATATGACTGGTATCAACAGCTGCAGTTATACAACATACCAGTTGATGGGTCAATTGTAAGAGAAAAAGCAAAACAAATAGCTTCTGATATTAACATTACTGATTTTAAAGCATCTAATGGCTGGATCTCAAGATTCAAAAACCGTCATGGACTTGTCTTCAAAAAATTAGCATGTGAAAAAGCTGCAAGGGAAACAGATATTCCTGAAGTGTCAGCAGATATCATTAAAGATTATACAGCAAAAGATATTTACGGTGCCAATGAAACAGCTTTGTTTTATAGATGTTTTCCTGATGAAACTCCAGATGTCCAAGACAGGATGTGCCGTGATGGAAAGTTATGTAGTGAAAGAATAACAGTATTATTGTGTGCTAACAGTGATGGTAGCCATAAACTTGAACCATTAGTCATAGGAAAATCATCAAATCTCAGGTGCCTAAAAGGTATTCAGACATTTCCGGTTAAATATAAAAGTAACAACAAAGCACTGATGACAGTTACAGTTTTTCAGGAATTTTTAACAACATTCAATGCAGCTATGAAAGCTCAAGGGCGGAAAATTTTACTTTTCGTACATAACTGCGAATCTCATTTGGTAAATGGTTTAAATTTAAATCATGTAAAAGTGGTTACTTATCCATCTAATGATATGAAAACTCCCTTGAGTACAGATATTATAATGTACTTTAAACAAAATTATAGAAAACTCCTAATTCAAAAAGCAGTTTGTTACATGAACGTTGGTATATATAATCGAGAAAATTTAAACATAAATCTCCTAGAAGCAATGCATTTTATCCTAGCTGCATGGCAACGGGTTACACCCATATCTATTAAGAACAGTTTTACAAAATGTATTTATGGTTTTAAAAAACAAGCAGAATTGTATCGGTATCATCCAGAAGTGTTATCTGAAACATGTGGTGAGTTAGATACTGATTTCTTGGACTGGTATAAATTCAGTGAACAAAAAATTGATTTTGAAACATATGTTAATTGTGACAAAAATATTATCACATGTGAAGCTGATATGATCAGTGATTTGTGTGATGAAACAGATGCAGTTAAAGAGGAAGATGATGATTATGATGATAATCATGAACCAGAACCAATTCCTACTTTTTGTGAGGCAGTATTAGCTTTTGAAGCTCTGAAAACTTTTTTTTTATGCTAATAAGATTAATGATAATGAAAAAGAGAATTTATGTAACATAGAGAAATCATTAATGAACATGAAATCTCAGAGCATACTTGAACAGTGAAATAAAGACCTTGCTGAACTACTTGTATTTGTATCAGTATTAAGTGTAATTTACTGAAAGATATTTGAGTTCTGTTTTAACACTGTTATCGCCAGTAATCTCAAAGGGCAGCTAACTAGAGTAGATAGTGATACATCAAATTTATCAAAAAATAATCCTGTTTGGTATTTATGTTACAAGAAAAGGTTCCAGAAAAGCCTTTTGGATAGGATGTGAAAATGTCTTAATTCTTTACTAAAGGCATTCAAATTGTTAATTTTTGCTAAATGATTTTATTTTATGTTTTCAGTTTATTTCATTTGTTAAGTTTTCCTGAAATCGTTTTGACCTGTTTGACAAGAATCGGAAGTAAGATAAGCAACAGCGCTTTGAGTACAGTAGTAGTATTCAAATTTTGATATCATACTACATTACTGGATATATATTTTGAGATGATGTTGCAATGTATATGCATAAGCTTGCTTTTAAAAATTTAAGTGACAGATATTCTTTAATTTGCACTTCCTGTGTTCCTGTCAGCTTTTATTTATTTATTTTTCAAAGTATGTAGTCTCATTTTACTTTTAAGAATAAGGAGTCAATACAGGGTTCAGTAAACATTCATTTAATAAAACAGAGTTAATATTAGTGGGAAAATTCTCCAAATACTAATTTGTTGCTTTTATTGTTTGTTTCTTTATACAATGCATTTAATTTAAAATTAGCTTTGAAGTAAAGATATGCAAGATAAAAAATTTCACGCAGAAACATGTGGGTGATATGGATTGAATTTTAATATTCTTCTTTCTGCTTGTGGGCAACCCTGTGACATGATCTGCTCTTAGCTTAATATTTTTAACAGTTAAGAAATTTAATGTACTCCTGAGTCGATTTTAAATTGAATGTTTTGTACTGTAATATTTGAATAATTTTATAGCCTCATATTTTCTGTTTTTATTTATATATCTACCCTTGAACATTAATTTAGTACAGCTTGAAAAACTCTATTATTTTAATTCAAAGTTATCATGTGTGCTATGTGCATGTATGTATGTAGAAAGGGATGTGCAGCATTTAGATTGGAAAAAGTTCATCATTTAAGGAAAAAAATCAGCATATGTAATTTTTATTATCAAGCAGAGAATTCTCTAGTTAAGTTTTTAAATACATTATACAGTTAATTACTTGAAAAATGGAAATTAAACTCAATTAATCAAATCATTAATAATCAGATCATTTTATGTGTACATATCTATTCTCATCTTTGAGATGATGTTATGAGGCATGCTCTGATATGTAGGTGTTCTGAAACTATAATATGTTATGATTAATTAAATATGCATATTTATTATAACCTGTTATTCCATATTTCTCTCTAATTGTATATAAAAGTTTAGTTTCAAATTTGCTTTTGTCAAACTCCTTAAATAATTACAACACACAGCAGTCAAAAGCAGCTGGTTCGTAATTTATGATATTTAATAAACACAACAAAGAATGAGTCTTTTTACAAATAAACTAGAGGATAAATATGTTTAAAAAGAATTTGGTTTCAGTCTGTTAATTATGAAAATTTATTGATGTTATAAGTTTTTATAAATTACTATTATCATTATTTAAATTTGTAGTTACTATTTATTCATAACTTATTACAATATAGTATATCAATACTCTGTACCTTAAAAAAACTTTGTTACATTTTCCTGATACACAGTATTATAACCTTGTAACTCATTTCTTACAATTGATACACAGAGAATTGCTTAATCTACATCTGACAGTTACAAAATAAATCATATATTATTGATAAAGAGTCGTAAATAGAATAATAAATGTTAGCATCAAAATTAAATATGTTACATATATATAAAAGTATGTAAAATATATATTATATAATTGTGAGTCATTTAAGTCTGAGGAATTTTTTTACATTAGAATAGGCAAGAAATAACAGTGACTATAACAATTTTCATTCTTTTTATTGTGTGTTTTATGCATATTATTACATTTTATCTGAAGAGTGTAAAAACTAGATGACATTCAAAATATAAGTGCAAATTATATTTCTAAACAACTTACTGCAATGAACTGTAGTAAGCTATTCAGATGGTGTGGGAGTAGAGTATAATACTACATGCAAACATAAGCAGTTATGTAAAATAATAAGTAGATAAAAAGCTGCTCAGAATGAGGAGGAGAAAAATAACGATATTGCTGTTAAAGAGGATAATTAACCAGTTTAAAATAATCATGTTTTAGTTTATGAAATAATTAATTGTTATGATATTCTTTCCAACATTGATGACTGTTAAATTTCAGTTTTAAAATAATATTAAATAAGTTTAAAAACTTATATCCAATGCATATAAGTTTTTTTCCACAGCGGATTTAGAGGAATACGAATATTTATCCAAATAAAAAAAAATCAGGGGGAAAAAAGTATAATAAAAAGTGTTTTTGTCATAAACTTTTAGAAAGTAATAAACAAAATAAAAAAAGTAATTTTTAAAAATCATATTTTTGAAGTTTTGCTGATATACTATTGTGAAAATGTAGTAAAGTCTCAACAAAAGCCTTTCCTTTAATCATGAGAGAATCTGTAGCTTTGAGAAATGATTTTGAATTGCATGGAAGTGATTTCAGCTTTATTTGGCGAGTCTTAGGTATCGCAATGACACAAAATAAGAATGTATGTTTTAGTCAAGTTTATCGCCACTAGATGGCGCCAGCATAATCCGCAAAAACAAAGTTGTAAAACAGAAACAAGATAATCTATATAATTGTAGTTTTTCCACAACAGGTAATGTTTTTCTCAATCAGTCGCTGTCTTAATAAAGTAAATATCATTCCTGAACGTTATGAGGAGAAAATGCTGTATTACAGAATTTAGCTTGTAGAATATAAAATTTTGAGTGGTTGCATCTGCTTATATTGCTCTTCATTTGAGGAAAAAAATTGTTAAACTTGACAGCTAGAATAAATTCAAGACTACAAATTTTTTGCCATTAGTTTCAATTAAAAAAAATAAAAAGAACCACGATGATAGAAGATCTTAATGGGCAAAAAATCAAGCTTAGGTGCGAAGGAAAAGTATATAAAAAGGGGGGGGGGCAATTTTTTCGTGGTTTCAAAGGAGTTATTATTGGTCATAATAACTACAACTACTTCTACTAAATAATAAGTGCTACTTTCACTTCACCTAGAGTTTCAGTTTGGTTTTCGAAGTGTTATTATTGCCTGAAATCAGTAAGGAGTTAGTGAACGCTACAAAGAATAATAAAGGTGTTATATATGAAAAAAAATTGATTCTTGCTTTTGCTTTTTGCCTTTTAAATCATTGTAAAAAAGAACTTAGCAAGCAACTACTGAACTTCGTACCATTTATAAGAATTCAAAAGGCCAGGAAGAAAAAATGTTTTTTTTTTTTTTTTTTTTTTTTGAAAAGGCCCAAATGAAAGAAAAATGGGCCTATAGAAAAGAAAGAAAAATGGAGCTATAGAAGGAAAAGAAGTAGAACATTTTCTTAAAATTTCGATTGAATCCATGAGTGTAGTGAAAAGGGGAGGAAGCTGTGTTCATTTACTATAAATAGTGTCGGTACATAAAGAGCAATCCTGTTGTTTGCACGCAGGGTTATCTTTTTTGGATACCTTTTTGCCTTGTTGTTTGCTGACTTTTGACGCCATTTTTTAGTGCTACGAAAATGCGTCTTTGGGATTTGCCAAACACAGAAGATGCAATTTTTTTTTTTCAGGAGCGAGATATTTTACCAAAAAAACGAAAATGTGCCTGTGCCAATTCGCATGATATGAAACTTTATTTTGGTAAACGTACGTTTTGGAAATGTCATTTAAGACAGTGTGATCAGCAAGTGGGACTTAGAAAAGACAACTGGTTTGAAGGAAGCAGAATTCCATTTTGTTCAGCTTTGAGATTCATATACTGCTGGTGCGAGGAGTTGACGTCGATTAAATTTGTGAAAAGCAACTTGATTTATCGGATAGATCTGTTATAGATTGGAACAATTACATGCGTGAATTATGTGTCTTGGATATGGAGAATAAACCAAACAAGAAGATAGGTGGACCAGATTGCATTGTGGAAGTGATGAAAGTTTGTTTACTAAGCGTAAAAATAATTGTGGTTGAGTATTATCCGAATAGTAGGTGTTTGGTGGTATATGTAAAGAAACAAAAGCTTCGTTTGCTGTCACTGTTCCTAATAAAACTGGCTCTACCCTTCTTAATAAAATTATTGAAAACATTTCAGATGGTAGCACAATTGATTCTGACAGTTGGAAATGCCCACCAGCGGCCCAGCGATAAAGTCGCTGAACACTGGTAGTTCGGTCCGAGGGTCGAATCCCGCGAACGGGCTGGCTGGATGGGCGTTTTTGTGGGTTTTCCCATGTGTAACGTGTTATACGAGCCAATTCCCTTAGAAAGTCCTCCACGAAGGCATTCCTTCCCTTAGGCAGATAGTCCTCGAGGCTTTGCCATAATCACACAACACACACCTGACAGTTGGAAAGGTTACCAAACAAATAGAATAGAAAAAGAAGGATTCCTACATGCTAAAGTTAATCATTAATACAATTTTATTAATCATGATACGGGAGTTCATACACAAACAGTTGATAGAATGTGGGGCAGTGCTAAATAGAGGAACAAAAGACATGTTAAACTCTATATCTGCCCATTTCCTACCGAAATCCGATTGACTACTTTGATTTTAAATAAAGTGTTTTAATTTATGATTTGTCGCAAAAATTTTAGGTGTAGATTAGCGGCACATAAAAACCGCCAAATCTGCAGCTGCGGTGGCGTTATTACGTAAGTACCATAGTGTCTCCCAAGTGTGAGTGGTGAATGTGTTTGGTACAGTTCGTGCTATTAATGTACGGTTACAGTGAATAAAGAATTTTTGAAAATTAATTATTTAAAAGTTTATTTTTAAAGAATTTGTTTAACACAATTGAGCAGTATACTTAGAGTATACTGTTTAAAAAAAAAAAAAAATTAATACTTTTAATATGTTTTGTATAGAATATATTTAAAATAAGAATAAAATAAATATACGTAGGATTATCTGTTTGAAATGTTTTAAAGATTTATTTTAACATTTTATGAGACAATTGGCAAACTTTGTACAATGCTATGCTGATGTTAAATTTAAAATCAGTTTATACACTCATATCGCTTGGCAACTTGTTTATATATTCTACTGACCCACTAAGCCTTAATCTGCTATATCACCTCCATCTGCTTTTTCTGCTTACTCTCTTAAATCCTATATCAAAAATATATTGGTATTCTAAAATTCGATAACCATTCTTGCCTTCCTTTGTCCACAAAATTTTGAAAGCAAGAGCTGGCAGAATTCCTTCTAATCATTGGGCTCGACCGACATATTAATTTCTTCTTTCACCTCAGCCTATTTCCTATTTTTTTGCCTTTTTGCTCAGCCTGTGCAAAATCTTCCTCCTCCTCTCCTGAAGAAGAAAGAACCTATGTCAGTCATCGTCGAATCTTTTTTTTTTTTTTTTTTTTTTTTTTTTTTTTTTTTTTATATATATATATATATATATATATATAAAAATCAAAGGTAGTCTAATTTGGTGGAGCTAATTGTATATTTTAATATTGATGCCTTTTTTTTCCTTGCATTTGAATTACATTGAGTGTAGAATTGTTCCTTTCCCTAGGCCTTTTTCTATCTGTAGGAAGGGTGGGAATTAGATCTTTTTCAATTTTTTCATTATATGTGCGGATACAGGAGTCTGAAATCTCGAAAATGTTTGATCTCCATTTAGGGTAAATTTTAAATAGTAAAACTTTCAAATAAAATTAAGAACACGGTGATCTCTCGTATTTCGTGCTTAATGGGGACCAGAACCTTCCGCGAAAGCTGAAAAACTGCGAAGTAGGATTTGCCCGTAGGAATTTTCGTGTATGCGGGTGCAAGAATGTTTTAAATATGTAAACAGTATTTATACTTTACACATCTAAGACAAAAATTACAACAGTATACGTATTTACTTGAACAGTGTTGCCACTGCTCGCTTTGGTTGAGTTTCTTAATTAAAAATTCGTTAAAGTTTTATAATATATGAAATAGGCAACAAAACAAATTCCGAATTCGGACTCCCAGGTGCCCATATTTGGGTAGAGGACTACCTTATTTAAAATTTGATGGCTCTAGGTACGGTTGTTTTTTCACAAAGCGAGAAACAGTTATAAATTAATTTCTTTAAGGGCGATAATATTTGATGGCAACAATTTGAAAAGTGAAATGGCCATTTATAGTGAACGGACGCAAATTGCCGTACGAAACGACATTTGGTTCACACGGATAAGATAAATTGTCACCTGTGTACCCAAAGATGTCCGCAATTTATGCCGATGATTTTACTCTGCATATTCACATTTCGGAAATCTAGCAGTGCCCAAAATGGACCTTCTAGGCTAACGCCTCTTTAGACATTATAAAAAGTGTCAATTAAAAAGTTATATTTTGAAATTTTTGATACAGATTATGTTTAAAAAAGTATTCTTTAATTAATATAATACGTTTGTTTTTATTATTTTCGTAACAGATTAGCTGCACCTGTTAGTTATGTTTGGGTAACTTGTTGTGAAACTGAGAAATTATTAAAATGCGCGTTGAGCAACAACCACGCATTGAGTCGTATGTAAAGTTTTATCTTATGTTAGTGAGGTTAGATAAGGTCAAAGTTTCGATATGTGGGATGAAGTTGTAGGTGGATGTTGTTCTTCAAGTTAGCGCGCTTGAATTTCTAAATAAGGATTAAATTTTGATTTAAAAATAAGTTAGGAAAAAAGATCATGAAATATTTATACTTGAGAATGGGCACTATTTTATTGTGGTGTTATGTATTCCATTTGAAGCAGTCCCTAAATATTTCGTGTATAAAATGTACCAGTATTTCTTTCTTTCTTTATATTCTTATTTTGTAGTTTTTGACGATATAATTATTGAATCTATTTTCTATCACTTTTAAAACGTCTTCAAATACTATTCTACTTAAACGTCTGTTGCCAAATTAAAATTATTATATGGAAAGGTGCTAATTGAACCGATACATACATTTATGTAGGGTGCATAGGAAAATTCTTTAACCTGACAATTCTTGCTAACGGAGAGAGCTACAGCTATGCAAGTGAGGTAACGATATAGTAAAGCGACTACGTCCGAACCAACTCGCCGTGGTATGTTAAAAATCAAAAAATTCACGAGGAACGTATAGAACAGTTAAAATATTTTAACCTATGACAAACTCAAACACATTAACAACACAGTTATCCGGTTGTATGATTATGACGTTAACGATAACAAACAATAGCAAGCGGCCTATGGCCATTCTCAGTAACTATCTCGGAAAATTTGTTTATAATATTTCTTTACTTCGATTTGTACCCTTATTACTTCCTTGTACGAAGTAAAAAGGGAATATTGTAATCGCGAAAAGTTTCAGGCAGCAGCATATTTCAACGAAAATATCCATTTTGACCGCTATCGAATGCACTTTAACGATGTTTTTGCGTGATATCTGTACGTAAGGACAGAATAAAAGACTCGTTTCCTCCAAAAAAAAATTATAAAACTGCTTTAAACTTAATTCTGAAGATAATTTTTCGCGGCGTCTGTACGAACGTATGTACGTACGTATCTCGCATAATTCAAAAACGAGTAGCCTCAAGAACGTTGAAATTTTGTATATAGGACTGCTATAACATGTAGATGTGCACCTTGTATTTTGGTTGCAATCGGCCGCACCAAACGTATATAAATATATTTATATATATATCCACTCTGTTACCCGGCTCAGTGAGCTCAGCTTCTTTATTCTTATATGTTTGTAAATTGTACATTTTTTGCTTTAAAAATGATTGAATTATGTTGTTTTTATCTTCCTGTTAAGGTTTTTATGCCTTTAGTAAATCTGTGTGCAATATTTTTAGAATTATCAACAATTTTAAAGTTGTTTAAGTGCCGCTAAGCCTTTTTTTTATGGCGGCCATTGATTGTTTACATTTGAAACAGCAGACTAGTGGATTTGTTGCCAATCTAAAGAAACTCAGCTTCCCAACAACAAAGGTACCGCCTTCATTTATTATTGCCAATTAAATCATGCTTAATCCTTTCTGAAATCTTTTCGAGGAAATAAGTGTTTAAGATTTACTTCGTAATTTTTAATACAGATATTTTGAGTTTTTACGTATTTTTGCTTTCTCGCGAAGTGAGAACTGAATTAATTGAATGAGAAATACTCAATCGTGTGTGAAAAACTGTTCCTTTTTTGTTTTGTTTGCTTAATTTCTTTAATACATTGTTCTAGCTTTATTATAGTATTTAAATAGGACATGTGTCAACGATTAGTTAATTCTATTCTTTAAATGATATAAATTTTATGCATTCTGAGTTTGAATATGAACGAAATATAATACTGTTGAGTGAATATAGCGCCAGAGTGTCGCTATGGTAAACAAATACTAGAGTGAATTTTAAAGAATGCATTTATTCTATTGTGGTTTATGCGCTGTCGGCGAAGTAGATATAATTCAATCCAATAATTTTAAAAGAAATGCAAGAAAAAATGCGTATAATTTAATATTCCGTACAAGGAGGTCCTATGGTGTACACATCAGATTTTTGTATATGTAATCTGAAATTTTTTATTTAACATATCCCTTTAAAAGCACTATGAGACTCGCACTTCTCCTTTAATTTCTTTACTTGTTTAGTATTATGTGTCTTTACAGGTTGACGCCAGCTCAATCCGCCTTCTCAGCTTTCTCAGATGGCATTTTAATTGGTCTATGATTATCTGATATTCATACGCTATAGTCTGCTAGATTCACTCATTTAAGCTCTCCTGAGTATTGAATTATAAAACTTAAAAATATTTATTTAAAAAAGTTATGTAAATATGTACATATTTTTATGAATTTATCTGTTACGTTACTCACTGGCATGATTCGAAACAACTTCTTTTGTTCGACAAGGAGTAGGGTCTCTGACCCAGGCAACCTGGTATTAACCGCTTGTTCTCCAGTACGACTACGCCCGACCTAATGCAAACAACAGCAGCACCCCTAGTGGCGAAATTTGGAAGATAGGCATTGCAAATACGAAAAGAAATAGAGCAAAATTTCCAATTAGACAGTTTTAGAGCATCAATTAATTTCTACGAAACGACATTTGGCTTACACGGATAAGATAAATTGTCGCCTGTGTACCCAAAGGTGTCCGCAATTTATTCCGACGATTCTACTCTGCATATTCACATTTCGGAAATCCAACAGTGCCCAATTGCAGATTTTCTGATTGCAAATTTTGCTCTATCACTTTTCGTTTTCAATCTGCAATGCCTATCGTCTAAATTTTACCACTAGGGGCGCTGCTGTCGTTTAAATCAGTCGCTTTGCGTAGTTGCTTTATCGTTATTTCACTTGCATAGCTGTAGGCTGTACGTCTCTCCGTTTGTAGAATTTTCAGGTTAAAGGGTCTTGCCTATGCACCCTGTATATATATATCATTATATGTGTGTGTATATGTGTGTACAAATACCGTATTTCACACATTTCAAAATAAAGCTATAATGAGTACGTATAATAATGAGTATCTGGAGCTTTATGTGCTGATGAAGCTGAAAGGTGTTTTTTTAATAATATTTCGCTTAATTGATGTTCGAAGCAGGTGTTCACGGTATCCTCAACAAGTATTCTTTTGTCAACGGCAATTTTAGCGAGATTTTTGCATTGCGTGTTTGAAATTCACAGATTTCAGTAATACCGTAAAATCCCTCGTAACTGACATGAAGATAACGGCATTTTTGAATGTCTCCGAACTTAAATCTGGAATTTAAGCTTATGAGATAAAAAATATGTAATGGGCTAAAAATATGAAGCTCTAAATGTGAGAAACAATTCCTAACAAGCTTTATCCAAGCAATGAAATATTCAGAATATAAACATGAATTACGATCCCTTTTCACGCATCTATGTTTGAACTTTTAAGTAGTGTCCATGACCTCAGAAACAATTCACTCTGAAAGACTTTGGTTTGGTTAAGTTGGCATTTGATCGTAATATGTCACACGTAAAATATTATTTAATTCAACAGTAGTAAATCTCCAGTTGTATACAAAGCCGCTTAAATCAGGTATCGTTGCGCTTTTGTCTTTGATTTCGTCATCTAGAAATTCGAAAAATTTACGATTGATTTTTCTTACCTTGAATATGTTTCAAAGTATCGATCAATTTCAAATATCGATTGATATGGGTTTTTGTCGGACATTTTATCTCAAGGGCTGTTACATATTCGAATACAAAACAGTTTGTTATGAAAGCGTTGATGGCTTCCTAGTGTGAAGAGAATGCTGGTAAAAAATACGAATGATAATCACTATTGAAAAAAAATAGGATACAAAGAAATCTCCGTTCACAAATCTAATTCATTCCTGAACTACATTCAACATCCGAAATGTTCTTAAACTGAAATTATCCCCCCCCAATGGGCAGATAAAGGGAATTTAATGTATTACTGGACCACAGTTCATTCCTTATTTAAACTTTTGCAACATTACTTTGTGCACAAGCAATACGAAACCAATTTAAATAATTAAATTTGGGATTTAAAAAAAAAGGATAAAACATTATGCTAAAGAGATAGAAATGGACAAAAACTTAATGTAATTTTACCATGTCTGTACGAAGGCGAGTTTACGGCATAAATAGAGATGGTAAAAAACGTAAAAGGCATAGAGTTCAGCTGGATAGTCTCCTAATTGTTTTCCTGGGGCTTCTTCCCCTCCTACTTTGTATCTTAAAGCCATTCGATTTTGTTTGAAACTCACTGAGTCGTTGCGGTCCCACCAGCGGCCGAGCGGTAAAGTCGCTGAACACTGGTAGTTCGGTCCGAGGTTCGAATCCGTCGAACGGGCTGGCTGTATGGGCGTTTTCGTGGTTTTTTCCCTATGTGTAACGTGTATACGAGCCAGTTTCCCTTAGAAAGTCCTCCACGAAGGCATCCCTCCCCTTAGGCAGATAGCCCTAGTGTGCTTAGCCATAATTAAATACACCACCACACCACTGAGTCGGTGCTTCATTAAAAGTTTGTCCAATGTGATTTGTTTTTGTTTATGTTTTAAGAGGTTAAGTAGTGCCTTTAAATGATTTTTTTTTCCTGCTATATTAAAAATTTTTTTTCTTACATGCATTTTAAAATAAACCCATGTAAAAACCTGTTACAAGTTATGGTAGAAAATAGTTTCAAGCTTTTAGCATTTGAAAGATCAGATAGTTTGTTTACATCAGTGTGGTCCAACCTTTAGTTACCCGAGGGCCAATCAAACGTTAGTATAGGAGAAGGCCAAAGACATTAAGGAAAGAAAAATGAATTACGTATAAATCACTAGTTTAATATTTCACTTTATTTTACAGTCTAGAAATCAATGTGATGATTGGCACTTGAATGTCCACTTGTAATTTCACTAAGTCTCAGGCTCTATCCCAGTGAAGCAATTTCAGTGCAATTTCTCGTTTTGTATTTAATTTGTTTGAGAGCTGAAAAAGCAATTTCACACACATATGTACCGCCAAACAGCGATAACATTTGCAAAGAGAATTTATGCAGTTTGGGAAAACGTTTAGAAATCAGTTTCCAGAAATGTTTAGTGACATCACACTTTTTAGTCTGGTAGAATGCACCTGCCGGAAGATCACAAATTTTCTTTTGAAGATAGCAAGACTTGCTTCAATCTCCATGGAGTTGTTTAACAATGAAAGTTTTGTTTTTAGGGAATCAAAATCCTGGTTTTGTTTTTAGGGAATCTATCCTGGAACTCTTTCTTGATATCAGTAATTATTTCATGAAACATACTAAAATTTGTGTCATTTTCTTCTTTCAGCTGCTGACAAAATGGGACGTGTGCCATATTATTTGCCTTCAGTGCAATTTGCATTCCATTTAATTCTTTGCGAAAGCCTTCAATATGTGCATAAAGCTGGGATATATTTTGTTTTCTGCTTTGTAGTTTCAAGTTTAAAGAATTTAGATGGGTTGTTAAATCTGTCAGAAAAGCAATATTATTTAAAAACTGGATTTTTTTCCAATTTTTCTTGATACTCATGCCCAATGTTTTCTTTTCTGAGGAAAGCAAAATTTTTATTCCTCAACCCAAAAAAACTGTTGCAGACAATTTTCAGCACTTAGCCAGCGCACTTAAAAGTACATTGAAATGTCACCGTACTCGCATCCAAATTGTCTACAAATGCAGTAAATGCTCTGCGTCTCTCGGCTTTGCTTCCTCTTATTAAATTTACAATATTTACAACAGTTTTCATTCTCTGAGCCTTATAATTGTTATTATTTAATTATTATATTTAATATAATTATTTATACTTTTTATTTATTATTTAAAGCAGTAAGAAGGGCAAGTGCCAACAAAATGAATAAGAGGGCCACATGCGGCCCGCGGTTGACCACGCTGGTTTATATCTTCATTTCAAGAAATTCCTTACATTGAATCCTCTGAACTATACATATACTTCTGCTTACAATTTTATACCAATATATAGTTACACATAACAGAAAATTTAACCTATTAGCGTATCCAAATTCATATATTTATTAATTTAAGGAAGGTTATAAGGTTCTAAGATATTTTTTATCGGGTGGGGGATTAAAAGTTCCTGAAAGTGTGATTATTCTGCCTGAATAATTTCCGTGAACCGGTTGATTAGAATTTCAAGAAATTTTGACTAATTGTATAAACACTGTATCTGTGCTTCTGACATAAGAACTTTTTTAAATTATTGTGCTTCTGTTATAAGAACTTTTTAAAATTATGGTTAAAGTTAAAATTGTTCGAAGTTTTCGAATCTGCACTTTTTATTGTTTCACTTAGAAATAGGATGATTAAGTTTGTTGCTCAGCACCGGTAATGGAAACGTTTGTAGCTTTTTTGTAATTTCAGTGACAGAACACGCGAACGTAATTAACGCGAAGATAACAGAAAAATGAAAAGAATTAAGATAAGAACATCAAAATCAGTCCATGACATCATCGAAATGGGGTAGGATCATAAAAACGAAATAGAATTCACATCATGCTGCTTCTGCTTCCATATCTCGTCTGCCGAGAAGAGGTCACGTGACTTCCGCTGGTGGGCTCGTTGCCACTCAGATATGGGAAAAGAAGTATATTCCATTCCTATATGTATGCAATATTGTTTTAATGCATACTTCAAAACTTTATTTCTTTAATAAACATATTTTTTATTTCTTTATTAATATTAAGAAAATAATTTTCATTTAAAGGAACTGAAGGTAATTAATCTTGAAGGTAAAATTCCTCCAAAATATAATTTTCATATTTATGTGCAAGATTAGTCTCAAACCGTTGATACGAATTTCAAGAAATTTTTACCTTTATATATACTCAGTGTGAGTTTAAAAACCTGTTATGTTTCTCGCATAGAAGTCTTAGAAATTGCCTTTAATTTTATGTTAAAATATATATTCGGTTTCGGATTCGATCTCGGTTTCCATTTCCAGCAAAGAAACATTTTCTGCATATTTAACAGAAACATGGGTTAGTTTTCCATGGAAAGCAGTTCGCGACATCCCATTGGGCAGGTGGATATCTTATTATAATTACGTAATTCAGAATCCAATAAATCTCTGTATATGTATCTTATTCCATGTTAAGTGGTTACTTCGCTATCGATGAAACTGAGTTAGGAGATTATACATTTTTATATCAGGATAGCAAAGTAAGCGAGTGCAGTTTTCAAGAAAGAAAAGCATATAAATGAAAGGCAAATAAAAATGTTCTGTTACTACGAATAAAGGATTTGTTCAGTTATATTACAGTGGTTATTCGCACATTTTATAGGCAATTTTGCTTCTCTACCGCCCCCCAAATCACCTTCTTGAAAATTACCTTTTTAACTGCAACTGTATTAAAAAAAAATATCGTCGCCTGCTTGACAGTTTTGTTTTAATGCAAAATGGAGCTTGTAAAGAAGCATTAGACGGAAGTTAGACTATGTTTGTGCTCTTTACGAAGAAAGTTA
This sequence comes from Stegodyphus dumicola, assembly GCF_044657685.1. NCBI lineage: Eukaryota > Metazoa > Arthropoda > Arachnida > Araneae > Eresidae > Stegodyphus > Stegodyphus dumicola. The sequence goes on from NC_140776.1 coordinate 49,133,207, forward strand.
TTCGTATCTAGCTTTTAAAAAACGATGGTTATTAAAAACATGGTTTTCCGATATCTAGAGCTACGGCAGGTAATCTTGTCAACAAGCAGGGGGGAAAACATGACAGTTTGGTTTTAAGTGGAAAATTTGTTCCAAAATTCTGATCCAAGGAAAAAACGGGATGTTTCGAATGTTGAAACCTTTAATGTTAAAAGAAAATCCGCTAAGTCAAGGAACACTTGCAAAACCATTAAATGCTCAGTGTCAACCGTAAACAAAGAGTTTAATTCTCATTTGATTTTTAAAAGGGCGGAAAAACATAATGTACATCGCCTTTCTCCACTGTATATCGCCGAATGCTGAACGTGCTGCAGAATTCTTTAGAAGAAACATTGTTATAACAAAAATGGAAATTTTTTTTCACAGTAGCTGAATCTTGGGTGTATTTAAATGACTGCAATAAAAAATAAATGCATTCTTCAAAGAGGAGAAAAATACCTTAAAAATGGTTCAAAGAACCTAAGGGAAGTTTTTCAAAGAGATTTATGATTGTTGTTTGTTTTTCATATAACCGCAAATTTAAAATAAAGAGAGTGGAGGAAAATGTTAAGATCAACTCCACATACTATCACGAACATATTTTATACCCAGTTTTCAAATATCGGATATTTTCTCTTTACCCACAGTGTATCAATCAGTAGAACTGCATCAAGACAAAGGAAGCAGCCACACGTGAAAAATCCACTGTTCATTTCCTGGAAAAAATGGAATAAGAAGCGGGTATTAAAGCCATACCCTTCACTCATATCCCTACTAAAGGTCCTGATGTATCGCCCCTGGATTTTTTCGCTTTTGGACTTTTAAAAAGTGACGACCTATAAGGTATTTCGTCCGCCTTCTTAGCATGCCTTCGTGATGTAGTGGTCAGCACACTCGGCGCGTATTCGAGAGGTCCGTGGTTCGAGTCCCGGCGAGGGCACTGCACATTTTTCATGTGTCCTGCTTCGAAATAACCTAATGTCTCTACAAACCTACAACCCTCCGTAGATTTCGGAAAGTTGTTCAAGAGGAATGGTATAAATTACTTCTTCCGATACTATATAAGGCTTTGTTGTTTTGGAAATTACACTGTAGAAAGGTAGTGAAGAATAAGAGTTATCAAATAGAACATTTAAAACACAAGCATTTTAGGTAAAATATTTTTTAAATAAAATGGAAATAGTCTAAAAAATGGGCGAACCGTCTTTGTTGCAATTTAAATGGCAAATGCTGTGAATGGTTTTCTGACATTTGCAGCGACATTTCTTGATGAATAAAATTCTTGATAATTACGTACTTAGCCAAATGATTAAAATAATAATCAGATCCTTTTCAAGTTGGCTTCATTGCTTCAGTATCAAAATCTCGTTTACTTTTTTTTTTGTTCTTTTCTGTGATCGAAAATTTATAGATGTTGCTCATATTTTCATCTATATCAGGAAAGAGATGCCAGTTGCTGAAAGTAAATTAAATATTGGTACCGCTGCTCTAATATCTGAATGAATAATCATAAAAAATTATAGTCATCCTGCTTTTATCTACTGGACGTAACCGAAGAGAAATCTGACGCGAAAAGGCCAGGACACTTTTATGGCGAACGGCTTTCAATTCCAGCACTCGTAAAAAGGACCGAGGGACGTATTGGTCCATCCGATGGCATGCAACTACTGACCCTCTTTGTGTTTAGTGGGGTGAAGGAATCGTAAAAGTCAAGTGTACGACCCTGTTGGTGAGTCATTTTGGGGAACAGAGAACTGCCTGCACCCAAGTCTCGCTTCGTTAAACTTCGGATAAGCTGGGTGACATCAAGATCCTTTTCAACGAGGCGGTCAGTACGAATCAGATAAGACTGAGAGAGAGCTGGCTTATCTCCTTGGCGAAGAATGAATTTTGGGATTGTTGGTATTTTTGGAGGACACTTCCTGCTTTCCCGTGTCATATATTTTATGAATTAAGCTTTATCGTTACGAAGAAATCTAGCCTTCGGATCTGTTTAATATTTTATGCTTTGCCCTTAGAGAATCGCGTATTCTGACGAAAACCTGAATGTAATTTTTTAGGAACCTAATATTAGAGGAACGAACGGAATGAAGGAAAATGTTACGCTAATAATTTTTATAATTTGACGTTAAAATGGCAAATGAAGTTCATATAATAATAAATGTATTTAATTGTTCGAATTCAAGTAAGATTTAAAAATAATAATTAACGTGTAGGTATTATTTTAATTTTCTAATAGTTATTTTTAATTTTGAAACTCTTTGCTTGTAGAGACATTAGATGTTTTTTTGGAAGCAGGCAAGATGAAAAATTAACAACACCTTCGCCGGGAATTGAACCATGGACCTCTGGTATACCGGCCCAGTGTTCAGACCACCACACCACGAAGGCAGGCCAAGAAGGTGGGAGAAATACCTTTAAATTCCTGTTTTCCACCTACAACTCCCTGCCAGAATGAGATTTCAGTATCGCATTTTATTGTAGAACCACTATTTAATTTTACTAAATTCACTAGAATTTTATGAACTAACTAACTATATGCGCGTCTGCAATTCTTTACGGCTAAGCTCATACAAATTTGAAAATTCAAACTTACTAACACTCTTACTTCTTACCCGTTAAAATACAATCATTTATGTCTATATAGCGGCTTGTTACATTCATGCCGCTGCATGATTTCAGTATCGTATGCATGATTTCAGTATCCTTCATAGATCTCCTTCTGTGCGGGTCGCTGGTTAGTTTCCTGAATCTCTCCAGTACTGTTAAAATAATCATATTTGAGGTAAGACGTTACTTAACGACAGAGAAAAATAGTTTGAATAATGGGGAAAGTAATTCAAAACTTTGATACATTTTTGCTTTAGAAACTGCATGATAAGAATGAAAGTGTGTGAGGCACTTTGCCGTGCAACAGAGTTTCTTAAACTGTGGGTTACGATCGCCAAGAGGGTCGTGGAACCTGCAGCAGGGGTCGCCAAAAATTTTAGTTTTGATATGCCTTTAACTTATGATAATAATTTTACAATTACCAAATACTTTTACACATTGTATCAGAAAATAGATAAAGATAAGACAATATAGACCCCCACCCCCAAAAAAAACGAAAACGTTTCGACGCATTCTTTTCATAATATAAACGTTCATCTTCCTTGCTTTGCACGTGACGCCGTCATTTCGTCTGTTACTTATTTAAAATTTTCACATTGTTATATGTCTTAAAATTAGAAATTAAAGTTAATGACCTAAAACTGCAATAGTATACTACAGTACAAGAGAAGAAATTGACAATTTCACTCACACGTGTGTCGGATATGCTTAATACTAATGGGCATCCACAGAATTTTTGTAAATATTATGGGGTCCTAAAGCTCAGTGATAAGAGAGGGTCGCGAATGAAAAAAGTTTAAAAAACTCTGCCGTGGAAAAAAAAAAAAAAAATTATATGGTTGACCTTTTCGACTTAACATGTTGAATTATATTCAGAAATGTGTCGATTACGTCTTCAGAAAATGGGAAGTTCACCATCTATCCTTCAGGAACAAATTCCCTTGTGATCTCTAATTATAAAAATTCACCAACATGGTCTGTACAAGCGTGCCTTTGAGAAACAGTAATGTTCTTGAAGGCCATCAAAATGGCCTTGGTCTGTACTCGAGATTTCTGAAACCGAAGTTTCTGTGACCTGCGGTGATTCTCCTCCATTCCAAACGGATGATTGTCGTTTTCTCTGAGTGTCATAAGCAAATCAGCAAGTTTCATCTCCAGTCACAGTTCTTTTGAAAATATATAAATTTATTCCTGCTTTACAGAAAAATACCTATGCTGTTCTTTGGTCAACTTTCGAATCCACAACAGCAGATGCTTTCTAGATCACAGGAAATCTTAACTACTGCGCATAAAGTTTTTTCCCATAAAAAAAAAAAAAAAAAAAAAAGTCCTAAACATTTTTACACGCACTGTGTATGGCTGTTTTAAGAATGATTTCATTTTATGCTGCATGCTGCAAGGAATTTGATACAGAAATTATTATTATTTGGTGACATTCAATTGCAGTCTTTCGTCATTTCTTTTGTAATCTATCAGTTTCGAAGTATATGAAAATGTGTTGCAATTTAATAACAATTATTTTTACCTCGCTAACACTGTTAAAGCTGCTCCTTCAAATTGTTTAAGATCTTTTACAGTTTTACCGTGTTTCTAATGTTTTATAAATAAATCTTTGTTAGCTTACCATCTTTCTTCTATAGGTCCGTAATATTTGAAATATATTTACCGGATTTGTTCCTTAATTCCAAGACGCAGGTTATAATTCCGCTACCATCAGCAGATGGAAGGGTTTTAATTCAAATAAAATAGTAATAGAATAAACAGTAAAGAATAAACAGTAATAGAATAATAACAGTAATAATATAAATAAACAGTAATAGAATTCCTGTTTAAATTACTAATTTGGAAAAAATTGGTTACTTCGAAATAATTTGTAATTCAAAACATTTTGCGGTTCTAACATGACATTATTGCCTTTAATTTACAGGTCATTTTTAATGTGATACTTATACGAAGGAAAATATACGTTTTACAAAATTGAAGAAATACGGCAGTAACTAGGAGAGAGAGAGAATCGAGGTAGCTGTCGCCGACTGAGAGAACCATTAAATGCTGATATTTCATAATGGGATCACTTTCTGGTGATCGAACGGCTTATAAATATGAGATTCTTCCTTGTTTATAAACGTATAATTCTGCTGTTAGATAATTTTTCCTAATTCTGCCTAACTAACGGTCTCTCATGTTGAGCTGTACCTGAGAAACTAGCAAGGTATGGGCCCTTAATAATCACTTAACCACAAATGCAAAACCAAGTCAAAGTGAAATGCAAATGAAGGTTTATTAAGCCCCTTTTGGCGGTTAACAAATCAAAGCTGAAATTACAGTACAAATCTAAAACAATGACTTGTCCGTACTATAGGTAACACGAAAATGAGGCTGTTTTTCTTTGTAGCTGAATTTCGAATATTTACAAAACAAAGTTTTGATTTAAAGTAATACAAAGATTATAAGGTATTTCTCCCATCTTCTTAGCGTGCCTTCGTGGTTTCGTGGTTCTGCACGTTGGGCTGGTAATCCAGAGGTCTGTGGTTCGAATCCCGGCAAAGGCGATTGCTCATTTTTCATCTTGCCTGCTTTCAAAAAAATACCTACAGTGGCGCCCGAACTAAAAGGGTGATGGATGATGACTCTCCACACCCAGGATCTTTCGATTGGGTTCCCTAAAAACCCAGTCGCCCTTTAAAAGGGGGAGTATATAAGGTATTTCTCCCACCTTCTTGGCGTGCCTTCGTGGTGTAGTGGTTCTGCACGCTAGGCCGGTATTCCAGACGTCTGTGGTTAGATTCCCGGCAAAGGCGATTGCTCATTTTTCATCTTGCCTGCTTTAAAAAAAGAATGCCTAATATCTCTACAAGATAAAGTCAGCGACGCCACGAAGACAGAAATTCCGTGCGGAAGTGACGTTTATTGCATAGCAACCAGTCTATCTCACCTCTAGATTGCTCGAGGCTGAGGGGAAGGGGGTAGTTTGTTGTCAAAGGGGCTGTTTCGCACGTGTTTATTACTGAGGATGGCGGTAGGAAAAGAAAAAAGCAACAAGTTCCAGTAAATGGTGAAATTTTCCGAAAAAATCCGCTGCTGTTAAGCTGCTGGATAGCACATTCAGCAAAGAGTATGGAAAAAAGAAATGGTGAACGTTAATGGATATTTTAAACGCAGAAAGAAATGGCCTTTTCAAAACTTCAGGTATGTGAAGAAACGTAAACATAATTTTACGCATGACCTTTTGCAAAATGGAAATTTTCTAAAAGGTTACATGTTTGTAAACTATTTGTTAACAGGAATTTTATGATTAAAATACATTATTTTGTCTGAAAAGGTTATGCAACAACGTCATAAGTCAAATCATTGAAATATAGCATCGCGTACGCGTGTTTAATATTCCTGATGAAAATAATAATTTTTAAATTATTCAATAATAATTCAAAAAAAATTAATTTTTGGCAACCCATGATTATATCAATAATTTTATTTATTCAGGAATTATAGTTATCACGTAGCTATATTATTAGTATGTATCGTAGATACTAATAAGCAGAAAACTTTGGTTTGATGCATTAAAAGACGATTTACTAGTGAATAAGAAGAAGTCTGGTCATCCTTGAACATAATTTTGGAATTGCATTGTTACAGTAATACTAAACTTACAAAGGCAACATCTGCGGGTATGCATTTTTTATTAGTAGAAGAAAATGCTTGATACTCTTGCATACTCTGATGTAAGCATGCAGAAGAAGAGCACGAATTGTTTGTGCTATCAAGTCCTGGTGCTTTCTTTGGTATAGCGTTATGATACTACGACCTAACTCCTTATTTGTAGGAATTTGCCCCAAGTCAGGAATGTTGGCCTTCCATACTTTATGTTAATTCTCTCTCTTCCGGTCTAAACTACAGCAAAACTCTTTTAAATCCAACGTAGCAGTATCTAACTTCGACAGATTCAGCAAAAACTAGCTCTTAAGCTAGCTGTTAGCTTCGATCGCTTGAATAGACCACAATTAAGATTAGCCTACCTATAATTAATTATCTATATTATCCTACTTTTGAACTATGCTATATACATAACTTTCTGGTGTGAGCGAAACGTATAACATGAGCTAAGAATGATAGCATAGAGCTTAACTAAATTTAACTCTTAGTAAAACTTAATAAATTCACAAACGTACTTACTTATCGCTTTCTTTTAGAAGTTCTCCGTGAAGGCAGTGCTTTTATGCAAGGGAGCCATTTATTTCATTGCCGTAATAAATATGCTATGTTATGTTGTTATGACTTTGTAGAGACATTAGGTTATTTTTAGGAAGCAGACATTAGCAACGCCTTCGCCGGGAATCGAACCACGGACCTTTCAATTACGCGCTGAGCGGGCAGACCACTACACCACGAAGGCTCGTTAAGAAGGCGGGAGAAATACCTTATGTACTCCCCCATTTAGAGGGCAACTGGGGTTTTGGGGGGACCCAGTCGCCAAATCCTGGGTGAGGAGAATCATCATCCAACACCCTTTTAGTTCGGGCGCCACGGAGAAATACTTTATAACTTATCTTACTTGTCTGGCAGTAACATCAGAACAAGCCGACGAGATTCATCGTGGCAAGGAGTGCAAGATTGCGGCTGTCATTGGCAAGAGTCTTGGAGCATTATACAGGTGACAATACGACTTTGCTCAGTTGCGCCCCCTCCCCAGTGTTGAAGGAGAGCACCCCGAGAAGACGGGTCGAGGGTCTCCTCCCCCGACTTTCGGCTTGCCGCTTATTTAGACTCGCCGCTCAAACACTATATATTTACAAATATCTATGCCTTCTCTGGGAATCGAACGTGGACCATTCGGCACGGCAGTCAGCGTCGCTAACCACTATCCGGTTGGGCGGCATAAATATGCTATACACCAAGAAATGAGAAAATATTATCTGTCAGATGAAGGCTAAAATTTATTTTGTGGTCAGTTAGGGAGAATATAGTGTGTCGATTACAGAAGTCTGAAATTATCAAATAAATGTAAAAAAGTCATCTTTCATTTCACTCGGCCATAAAATCAGTTCGCTTTCTAATGACTATAAGCTGTTAGCATGATATTGCAGTCTCTTTATAAATAACTTCAGGAGCATCGTAAGCTTGCATTTACTTTTTAGGTGAGGTTTGTAATCGAATGTAGTCTTTTTTAATAAACCGATGTTTCTTAGAATATTTAACCATGAAGTTATTGAGCAATAACTAACAGAAGAATAATCTAAATAAACGAGTACTGAGTCTAATAGAAACAACAGAAGACAATAAAAAAAAACACGAAGTAAAGGAATAGTCTTTTATATTTTTAAAACTTATTTCGATATTTATTTCGATTCAGACTCGAATTTTTCTCTTCCTGCTTTTCAAGATAAGATGCAAAACCTGGTTGTAAGACGTAAAAGTAAGAGCGCACAGGATAAGTGCTTTAACGATCGAAAAACCTTTTTTTACCATCATCATTATATTAAATTTAAGTAGCCCTATGTAAATTCCACCCGTAAATATTCTGAAAATTAGGGATGGAACTTGCATATCCTCGAATCTCCCACCCTCTTTTCTTTCCCTATTTTTCAGATCTTCCTAATCCTAACTGTTTAAAAAAAAAAAAAAAAAAAAAAAACTTGTAAATGTTTTAAGTAAAAACTATGACAGAATTAGTTGTATTGAAGTCCATTAGAAACGGTCGTTAAAAAAAAAGAGGGGGAGCAAAAGAAAAATAACTGCAATTCTGAGCTCCGTGATCATCAGTATCGTCTTTTTGGGAATAGCGGTATTCTTAATTTCGGGGAGATAATTAATGTGTTGTTTCATGTTTAGTGTTTATCTCGAAACAATCTTCTTCGTTTTGCATTTGCTTTGATTTGAAAGGATTCCGGAAAAATGTAAACATCATAAACTGCTATTCAATTATTTTTATTGAAGTATGCTAAAGGGGGAAAAATCTCAAAATTCGTTAGTCTTAATTATGCATTTCATTTATTAAATTTCATTTGTGTTTTCTTAATAAATATAGGTGTATTTTTAAAACATGTATATCCTAAAATTCGTTTTGCAATTTTAACGCATATTTCAAATTTTGCTTTAATTAAAATTTTTAATGCTAAGTAAAGAAATCGTTTTCTTTTTCTTAGATGAAGAATTCAAGAGACTCGAGAATTAAGATTCGAATTGTAGAAAATTTAAGATTCATTCCATCTATATTAAAAATCGTCTTTTAATATTATATTTAACTGTCATACTATTTTAAGAATTTTTCTGCATTGTTTAATGTTTCTTTAAAATTGTATTTTTGACGAATTCTTGCCCATTAATCGCGCTCTTGAGTCTCTTTCGCAAGCTAAACCAGCGTTTGGAAGACTGTTACACCAGCTGAACTTGTAAACTCCTATTCAACTTGCGCAGCTGACTCGCCCAAAATAAACAAAAGCGTCGGCGCCCATTTCCAAAAGAAATCATATCCACCTCTTCGCGTTTAGTTTACCTCTTTCTTGCCAGGAAAGTTGGCGATCTGTTTCTCTTGGGAAAAACTCCTTCTGTACCAGAAAATCTCAAACGTAAATAACGTCCCCAAAATAGACGTTCAAAATCATCGCATGTGCTGTTTGTTTGGACTGTCTTGCAAATTTGGGGTGTGTGTATGGCGTTTGCTATCAATAAAATAAACATCTTTCATCCGGGAAACTCGTATTGAAGATCGACCGTTGAATCGAAGGGCATCATGTTCTATCTGCCATCACTTCTTTCACACGCTATGTTGTCATTAATGGAAACGATATCGATACGGATTATTTATAACGAAATTGGTGCTTTTGGAGTTATTTATGTTTTAAGTTAATATTTAACGAAGACGCTTAGGTTGGGGGGGGGAGATTCATTGGCTTACAAAAATGTGGATTGGTTGGGATGTTAGTATTTTAACCAGTAGTCTGTATTATAAGCAAAAATGTGTGTCGTAGAATTACGGATTATTGGGACTTTATCTGGACGCTTAATTCTTTTTTCTAAGCAAAGTAAAATTAAGATATTTGTTGATTTATTTCCGTGTTTTTAGCCGAAAGGACGTTAGCCCAGAAGGGCTATTAATTTCGTCTTGGCATTTTGCGACGAAAACGTTAAATGTCCGTGTCATTTTTCAAATTATTGCCACCAAATTTTATCGCCCTGTGTTATACTTAAGGAAATTAAGTAATCAAGAATCTGCATAAATGTATGTACGTTTTTCACAATGGGATAAAACTAGAACCATCAAATTTTGAATAATGTACGTCTCCACCCGAATATGGGCACCTGGGAGCCCGAATTTGTAATTTTTTTTACTGTTTCATATTTTGTAAAGCATTTATGAATTTTTGATTAAGAAACTCAACGATTTCAAAGCGACCAATGGCAACGCTGTACATAAGGGTAGACATTGTTATCTCCAGCGCGCGAGACCGTGTATCGGAAATTCTCTTTTAAATATTTTGCGATATTGCTGTTGAATTTTATTCTGTAAGTGCGACGAAAATGATAATTAGTAAATAAAGGTAGCACACAAAACGTTAAAAATACGGCCCTTTGGGCATAATGTAAAATATGAAAGCTTTCAGAATTTTTTTCCCTCTTCGTTTATTTAAATAACATGAAAAGATAGCGCTATACGGTACATATAAGAAGCTGTTAAATTAATTAAGGTTGATACTGTTCACTATTAAGGAAAAGAATGAACGTACACGATGTACGCATTAACGGAAAGAATTATTTGTTGGCATTTTGATCTTCGCTATTACATGAGTAAGTAAATACCCGTAACAATACTCCATTCCTACAAATAAATTGAACAAACGTGATGAAATTCTATTAGACTCCTCCCGGCACAAAGAATTTTTGTGATTTTTATAGAGTAACTCCAGTTATGACAATTTATTGTAAATTAATTTAAGCATTGTCCTTGACAATCGGATGGAAGGATGTATATATAGTGTTTAAATAAAGAGTAACCATGGCTGTTAAAGTTAAGTTCATTTAAAATCCATTTTGTCTTTGGCTTGATTCATATCACATCTGTGTCAGAAAGTTACGCAAATTAAGGCATCCGCAAAAGCCAGCGAAGGTTACCTGAAATTCATGCTTTCCGAAGTAAGAGCTAGCGCCGATCTGATTCGAAAAAGTCAGTACTGGTCAGAGGCTACATCGATTCCCGTTGCTGTTCGAAATAGTTCAAATACCCACTTTGTAGTAATTGGTTGAGGGCAAAACCAGGTATCTTTTTTGACAGGATTTGATTTCGTGCGTGCGTGCGTGTGTGATTATGGCAAAGCCTCGAGGGCTATCTGCCTAAGAGGAGGGATGCCTTCGTGGAGGACTTTCTAAGGGAAACTGGCTCGTATGCACGTTTTACATGGGGAAAACCACGAAAAAGCCCATGCAGCCAGCCCGTTCGCGGGATTCGAACCTCGGACCGAACTACCAGTGTTCAGCGATTTTAGGATTTGATTTCGATAATTATAAATTTCAAAAAAGGTTACCTGAAATGCTAAAAGTTATCAATAAGTAATCAGCTGTTTAGTTTTGCATATTTTCGCTTTAATCGAAATCTGTGTGCAATAAAGTGCACTCTCCATTTTAATTCTTTACTGCTGAAAAGCAACACAAAACTCTTATCTTCTTCATTAACTATTTATTCGAAATCACATAGAGCAAACAGAATTTAAAGTGACAATACATGTTTAGTATTATCAGGCCTTAGCTGCTAACTCTAAGCAAGGGTTATTATTTTAATTTCAATTTATACTGAGAAAGCATTATATTTGCTGCTATTTTTACTGATGTTAGAAATATCTTTAGCACGGACTTTCCCATTTATTTTCTGGGCCGTTTTATACAATGCTACGCAATTTTTCTATCTACGTGACCTGTTAAGTGTATTCAAATGTATTTAATTTGTCTTCCATGCGGCTTAATAAATAAATAGTTTCAAGTTTTGTTATTTGGTCTGAGATAACATCTCTCTTTTTCATATTATGACTGTATTGTTTAACATATAAGCTAGTTAAAAAACAATTAGCTCAAATTTTAATAATTTAAATTTTAGTATGTTAATAATATTTTTAACTAATATATTTTAAGACATTTAATTTGGAACATAGCTATATTGTGAAATAAACGACTAAAAGATGTTTCTAACGCCGTATATTATTTGGAATTTTGTGTATGTATACTATATCCCCTCTAGCTTTTTAGAACCAAATTCTGAAAATTTTAAAAATATTCGTGCAATTTTCCCCTTTCTCAGTACTTTCAGATAATGAGCTGGCCTAAATTTTAAAAAGGATTCTTCCGTGTAGAGATCATTTTCGTCTTACTAACTAAGACAAATCCTCGCAAATACCTGCGAAGATCATACCGAACCTTTTCCTTCAAACTTCTGGAACTTTACGTCAACCTAATACAAGAACCGGACTATCGCAGCGAAGCAATCAGGAACAGACATTCAGTCTACAACTTCGCTGAGTCAGCTGCACATTCTCTTTTCTGTAATTATTTAATGATGATTTGAGCTCTGAAGTGTATCAGAGACAGAAATAAGAACGGGCGAGATTTAAGTTACTGGGTATTATGTTAAAATGTATTCTTATTGGAATGCAGGTTTCTTTAAAAAAATCTGACGTAGAAACTTCCTTGTACGACCTATTAAATTATACACATTTTTTACGGCACTTCATTTAAACTTATTTCCTCGAATTTCATTAGAATTATATTTCTCGTTCAGTCAGTTTAGTTCCCACTTTGCAGTAAGGCAGAAATACATAAAGACTCAAAACATATTCATTAAAAATTTTAAAATACAGGAAAAACTAAAGCCCCAAATACAGTTAAGATTTTTTTTTTTTTTTTTTTCCCAATTTAACTTAAAGTTTCTACGCAAAATTAAGCAATTCGGCCGAGGAGCAGGAAGACAAAATTTTCAGCGCACAAAAATTGAAAGTAAACTTTTGGTTCCACTGTGTAAAAGTATCTGAAATTGTTGCACTAAATAACTTAACTCACCTTTCTACCAAGTTTCAAATGTAAACAATTAGCCGTCGTTAGGCCTAGCGCGACTTACATTCTTGATAATTCGACAACTGTTACTTTCAGATTAACTAAAGACATAAAACCTTAACCGGAATATAAAAACAACATAACTGAATCACTTTTAAAGAAAATAATTACACAGTTTACCAATATAAGAGTATAAAAACTGAGCTTACCGATTGAGTAAGAAGGTGGAAATATATAGGCCAATTTGCAACAAAAACGAGAGATGCAGAGCTAGATCTTAAGAAGTCCTATGTACAAAATTTCAACGTTCTACGGCTAATTGATTTTAAGTTATGCGCGATACATTCGTACATATGTGTACATACAGTCGTCACGAAAAATATCCATTTTACAATCTATTTTGGAAAAATGAGTTCTTTATTCTCTTCGTACATACAGATGTCACGTAAAAAAATCGTTCAAATGGATTCGAGAGCGGTGAAAATGGATATTTTCGTTATCTTCGGAATTATAGTACTTCCTTTACTTCGTACAAGGAATAAAATTAATATTGTGATAGTTATCTAAAATTATAACATGTCTGTACTTAATTTGTTATGTTCTTTAACTGTAACTGCGCCCTTCAGGAACTGAACTATAGGCATAGTTTTCCTTTCTCAATTTTTGGACGATAAAATTAGTAAAAAAAAAGGGAGAATACGGGAGGAAATATGGTACATAATCTCACATTCGCTTCTACAAGTTATATTATCGCAGGATAAAGATAGAATTATTCTTTTGAACAAACAAACAAACAAAAATAAAACAAAACAAACAAACAAAAAATAGATATAGTTCATAAATTGGAATTTTCACTTTTCTAGGCATGTATAAAATTTTATTTTATTTTTGCGTAATTGCGATGAAAATGTGTTCATAAAATTATTTTATTGTAAAATAGCCATTTAATTTAAAATATACGTTTAAGATTAATATTTTAGGCATTCAAACTCTTAGACATCTTATGCAATATAAATTGACAAATAAATAGGTACGTAGCAATATAATTTAATAGTCTCATGTCATATGTTTGCATCGAACGAGAAAGTGCTTTGATTCATAAGTCTAAATCCCTTTCAGGAAAGTTGGGAAAAACTAGTAGATTTATGATATAACAAAACGTTTCCCCATGGAACAAAATCCATCTTGTGTTTCATCCCTTTAGCCGTTGGCGTGCGTTTCCATTTCCTTTCTTGTGGGCAGCGTGGCCGGATATTGGCAGCCAATCGAACGCTACTCTATCTCCGAATGCGGTGGCACCGCCCGTAACTGGTACATTTACTTGATTGAAACTGAATCGGTACTCCCACCCCCATCTCGTCGAGCCTCCAAAAAGCAGCCATAAAAAAGGAAATCGGGGAAAAAAATGTCTGCTCTTTTTTTTTTTTTTTTTCCGTAATCGACAGCCCATGCGCCGTCGAGTCTACCGGACCTCAAAAATGGGCTTTGTCCGGAAAGGTCAAGTGGCATAAGTGTTGATCAAAGTTGTAGGTTGGGTGGATCATTCTATCTTGTTGAGGGTTTGGTACCTTTTGGAAAAGTGTGGTTGGCCATCGCAGAGATATGTTTTATAAATTTTATTTTGGTGTATTTTAGAACTGCTTACTTTGTTTTATTGTTTCAAAAGGGGCTTTGAATGTATCCTGTGGGAATTGTAAATATAAAAATATATAAATTGCGGGTGCTTTCTATTTAATACTTTGCACTGATTTATCGGAATACGAATTCAAGAGAATTCCTGTATTTCAAATTCTGATTAATGCATTTCTTTTTTCTTTTTCCCTTTTTTTTTTTATTGTTTTGAACCTACAGTTGTAGTTTTAACTTTAATTTATTTCAACTGTAATTTTCACTGGAAGAAATTTGCACTGTTACTGTCTTCTTTCATATTTCCTTTCATTCTACTCGATTACCAATCAGTGTTAATCTTTGTTTCGGAAAAATGTTGCTAATGCATATACAATCACTGTATGACATAAAACGATGGTTAGCAACGGGCTGAATGTGTCAGTAAAGCTGAGCAATGAATTGATTTTAATAAAACAGTTTTCTGTCTCAGTGACCCTTCTTTCTTCATCGGAAAATGCTCATTAATTTAGCTTTTATTGTTTCTAAAGTGAGTTATTCTGTGTTTATGCAAATAAATATTCTCGCTTTCAAATAATGCAGTGCATCTAACTACGTAGGCAAATCAAAAAGTAAGTTAGATATGAGTTAAAAATGCTGCAAAATAAAAAAATGGAAATAAAGATTCTTTGTTGAACATAGTTTTTGATATAGTCTCCAAACCAATTGAAACATTTATTACACCGTACAATAAGGTTTTCCACTACAATATAATATAAATCTCCTCCAGCGTTTTCCAATACAGCAAGTTTTTAAAATCATCATCGGCTCGAAAGTGTTGACTGGAGAGAAGTTCTTCATTTGTTCAAATAAATTTAAATCGCACGGCTCTAAGTCGGTGCTGCATGATGGGTGAAGCCAAACCTCCCATTTGAATTTCTGTAGCAACGTTTGTGGTTTCTGACCTGCATGGAGTCTAGCGCTATCGTACAACAGTATGATGCTGTTGCTTAATTTGCCACTTCGACTGTTTTGATTGCTGTTCTTAAATTCTGTAATGTTTTGCTATATGAGTCGGCTGTTACTGTCGTCCCTTCAGCGATGAGTTCGGTGTAAACAACACCTTCACAGTCGAAAAACACTGTGCTCGTGACTTTCCAGCTGACGTTTAGACCTTAGGATTTTGATTTGTGGAAAAGTGTCGTATAGGCAGCGTTTCGTTGTGAGGGTAAGTGGTGGAAACATGATTCATCCCTGTGATTATGCGACGTAGGAATTTGTTGCCTTCTACAGCATATCATTGCAGAAGATTGAAACAAGACTACCAACGTTGTCTTTTTTTACGTCAAAAGTCGTGGCACAAATCTCGCACACAGCTTTCGATATTGCGGGTGTTCGTAAATAACAGAATACACACTTCCGTATAAAATCTCTAGTACACTCGAAATTGCCTTAATTTTTATGTGCCTATTGTCCCGAAGAACATGCTGGACAGGGGCGTAGCTAGAGTTTCCAGCGCCTGGGGACAACTGAAGAATTTGCTCCCCTTTCTGTGTGACAAGAATGGAAAACGTTTCATTAAAAAATTTCGTAGCATCAGTTTGACGCCCCTTGGATGCTGCCATGGAGGTAGGAAGTAAGAAGGAGTCGCCCTAAACAAGTTTCTCCGTACCCTGCTCTGAAGCACCGGCGATCCCTACGTGGTGACCAAAACATTGGGTCATTTACCATTGAGTTCTATGGGATTTGACGCGTTCGGGTGTAAATATTTTGTAATTACGTCGCAAATATACATATAAATGTATATATTTTCTTTTTCTACAACACTTCAGAGTCCTAAGTATGTGAAAACAACATATTTTTAAACAACATTTCATTCTGAACGGAATTAAATGCTACACTTTTCACAGGACAGTTTTCTCAGAATGGTTTAATTTGAATGAAATATTTTCACAAGTTTTCGTTAATTACATTAGAAAAAAAATTAAGGTAATTCGATTTTATTCGGTTAAGGTACAAAAATTAAGATCAAAGTTTATTCTATTATTAATATTAAAATTATGCATTATTTCTTTTCTATTTATAGAGCTTCTTCCTAAAATACTTTCTTAAATATGACATGATTTTTTGGCTTCTTTTAAATCGAAAAATGTAAGTCAATTTATAATTAATGCTGTATTCGGTTCATTTTAAATTAGAGAATTATTAGGAATTAGCGAAATACTTTAAATAAGTATTTCGCTAATTCCTAATAATTATTTGACTTTCTGTAAACATTTCTAAAAGGGAATAAGTTTTTTTTTTTTTTTTTTTTTTTTTAAGTATTATTTAAAACTTGTAACTGAGTTATTATAAAATGTAAAGGGAATAATTCTTTTAATTATACTGTTGCGTGCGTACGGGTTCGTTATGAAATGAATGCACAAGTCCGATGAAAAATGAACAAAAAAAAAATTTATTATTATCACAACAAAAAAATGCTTAAATTTTCTCAAATTATCATGCAGTATTACAATATCTCACAGTAGTTATCTTTTAACTAATTAATAATTAATATAATTTAATATCATAAATAAAGATATTACTTAAAAAGTGTACTTTATTCTGTGTATATTACTACTCGTATTTTGACAATAGAATGGAAGTGGTCAAAAGGTTTTACAATTTTACAGGATAGTTTATAATATTTGTATAGAATTTTGGATAACATTTTCCTAATTTTTTATAACATATAGGGTACTTGATTAATTGTTAACCAATTTTTACAAAATCGTTTAGTAAAAGGATGAAACCATTTAAATTACTAAGCTAAATTTCTATGAGTGTTAAAGCTATTAATACGATGTTAAAAATATCAAATAAAATATTTACATTTTGGCTGTCTATACATTTCCTATTTACTCAGTAGTAAATAAAAATGTATTTTGTTTTATTACAAAAAATTTTTACATAATAATTTTTATTACTTTTAAGTAAAAGCGTGCATGTGAATTAAGCCTCTCTAACATTAATTACATCAATTGATTTCAAGTTTAATATATTACATCAATAAATTAAGTTTGTAGAATTCTTGAAAAATAATCGAGACATTTTTCTCTTTTACGACTAAAATAGATTGAAATACAAAGTTTGTATTAAAAATGGTCATGAAAGGAGAAAAATATAACATAAATAACTCGCCAAATGCTTTAATATCATTTGTCGCCAATGTTTTCATCAAAACTCCCAACCGAGACACGTCCAGCAACTAAAAAATAAATAATTAAAGTTCACCGGCCGTAAAGAATAGAAAGCAGAGGAGAAAGAAGGTAACCCGCTATTTTATAAATGCTATGCAGGCTAAGATATGCAACAAAAGCTTCCGTCCTTTTGGCGACAGCATTGAAACAGTAGAATTATATATATATATATATATATATATTTTATTTTATTTATTATTTTTTTTTTTTAGTGTTGATCCTGCTGTTTTATCTTTGATTAAAAGTTCAGCTACATAGTTGTGAACCGAAAATTGCTTTGTCAGGAAAGAGAACAAATTGTGGATGTACTCTGCCGATGTCCTGACCGTTATCAAAAGAAACAAAACTGTGCTCAGTGTACCATATTGTTGCAACTTATTTTTTAGATAACTTTTCAAATGCCAGGTCAGGTATTCATTAATATTATCTTTTTTAGTTACAATAAAGTAAACTTCTAATATCTGCGTTATAAATGAGGAACTCTGGCGTCCCCGGAGGTGTGGAAATTCAGTTGGAGTGCATGCATTCAGTTTATTTAATATAAATAACTCGCTTTTCTGATTCAGAACTGCTGGAGAAAAATATTCCGACTTATGAACAAATTTTATAATTTTTAGTTGAAGAAATTGTGTAATTTTTTTTTATTTTCTAAATATTGTAGAAATCTTCAGAGTAATAGTTGTAACTTCAAAAAACACTTTGGTCTCATCGCGCATTACCTGATTATTTTTACAAGTGCAGTAATAAAATATAATATATATTGAATCCACTCTAAGACGACCATCTACGTTACCAGATGGCTTTTTCTTTGTAGAGGTTATAATGTTCTAGCTGAATTTGTGGTCATTGCAAGCTAGAATACTTGTGATCTGTGTAGCGAAGTATCGCAAAGCTCACTAATATAAATGCAAGTCCAGGGAAGGGTTAAATTACCCTTTTATTCAACTCAAGTATGATTCACAAATGGCTCGTCATGAGCTTACAGGAAGCCTGCACTTGGGCTTTAACTTAAGATGGAAAATAAGAAACTAATCTAATCGTAACTAAACTAAAACCAACCGAGGCTACACAGAAATAACTCAACTTAAATACTGGTTCTACCTCATTTACATAGGCGATCCATTCAAGCATGGAATTGTTGATGGGAAATAAGGAAGTAAAGGATAACTTATTCAAAAATAAGTAATTATTAGAAAATTAAATTAAACCCCTACAAGGTGATCACGTTAATGTAATGTTCAATATTGGTGTTTTTATTTTCAGATATACAGATCTCTTTGAGAAGTGGCCATTTTAGAGCTCATAATATATATAAATATTATTTAACGAAATGAGTTAAGGACTTCATTGTGGAAAAACTAGCGCTTACGCAGCTAAGATTGATAAAATTTAATTTTTAAAAAAATATAAAGATTATATTATCCAGAAAGTGAAAACAAACTTGTATAAAGGACTAAATTAAGAAAATAATTAAGAAAAATAGAAATAAAAATTAAGCAATAAAAAATTTAATTTTCCAAAATTGCTTAAGTATTAAAAAACAGTTCTACTAAAAAATTTTTATATAATATTTTTGCCAAACTTTAATTTAATTATTCCTAGTTTAATGTGTGAGATAGACTCATCAAGGGATAATTATCTCCAAAATTATACAATAAAGGAGTTCTGAAAATGCTATTCTTCCTTCCTGACTTTTGACAGAACTAAAAAACTACTAAGCAGAACACTTAAAAATAAAATTATGTACAAATTTTTTTTTTTTTTTACATTTCATTCTCAAAGCTTCAATAATATAAATATACCCTAATGCGAATTCAGACCTCAAAAAGAACAAAATTTAAAAAGCGCATTTAATGCATTTTAAAAGTAAATTTGAAACAAAAATTCTATATTAATATTTTAATCACGTTGCTTTTTCAGTGAATTACATAATGGGCCAAAAATAACTGTGAAAAGGCTGATTTAAAATATGCTCATTTTTGAAAGTTACAATGTTGATCAAGTGGGCAAAAAGCATGTTTGTGAAAAATAAATGCTATTTTTAGCAAAAAAACATTTCTTGTTTCAAAGGAACACATGGGATTTCTAAGCTGCTGCCACTTAAGACAAAAAAAAATCGTATTTGTTTTTTAATATTTCAACAAATTTTTAAAAAATTCAATTTTCGATTGCTTAATTTATTTACTAGTTAAAATAGTCTTTTACACTAGCATTTTTTTCACTTCCCTGCATAATATAATCATTATAATTTGAAAATATATAAATGTTATTAATTTATAGAATTTTACATGATCTGCCCCCAGACGGTATAGTGGTTAGGGAAGCCTACTGCGGTACCGAAGGGTTCGAATCCCGGAGAAGGTATGGATGTTCGTAAATGTATAGTGCATTTTCGGCATGGGGCGCTCTAAATATCTGGCAAGTCAAAAGTCCTCTCATGTGCATTGGTGGTAGGAAAGATGGGGGTAGACCCTCAGACCACCTTACGGGCAAGGGCCTTCTTGATGGGTACTATCCCTCAAAACTGGGGTGGAAGGAGAAGTCCAACCTCCTTGAGGGTATGTCAACTATTTTTCCATGAAAATTCATGGACAAGACAACAACAACAACATGATCTGGTAAAAGCTAAATAAATAGTTCAAAACCCTAACAGACGTTCTCTCTGTCTGAAAGTAATTACAGAGACTTGGAAAGGTTCAAAATAAACTTTTTATATAAACAGGAACCTCGGAACGTAAGTTCACGTTCTTCTGCTAACAAGTCAACTACAACTCGTGACGATACAACTAATGTAACCCTCAAATTCCAGTTTAAAACCGTAGAATTGATTAAAGACTATACATTTAAATTTAAATCTAAGCTGGCTCAAAATTTCTAACCGGCGTAACAATTTTCAAATGTCTGGTGCAATAACGCAAAGCCAAATAATACGAAACTTATCAGCGCTGGCAGGACTAACGTAACGAAACGTAACGAAAGGAAAAAACACGCTTTGTCTTACAATCTAAAAATCTCAACTTAAATAATATGTAACTGATTTGCATACTGGTGAGAAAAAAGAAATGAAAAGTTATATAAAGCTGAAATAACCGTACGTCTTCATCAATTCTAATCTCCATCAGACTCGACTTTTCGATTACGGCACGGATATTTATAGTGTTTGGAAAATGTACGTATGAGCACTCCTATAAGAGCCATTCTGTACGTTTTTGCATTTTTGAAAATCAAATTAAAAAAATAAGTTAACTGCTCGAGCTGTCTTTTGACAGAACAAACATATCCCATAATTCACTTTTAAGTCGAGATGTCCTTCTTCATGTTTTTGGTACTCCAACAACACAGCATGAAAGTTTTGAAAAACATCCTAATGCATGGCGCGGGGAATTTAATGGCAGATATTTTATTGCGTTTGGGTTATTGTTGTCCATTTATTTTTGTGTACACGAGTTTTAAGATACACCCATTTATGAAAAATCGACGGAAGAAAGGACTTTTTGGAGGCTTTGGAATGTCACCTCTTTGAGAAAATAATTTATTGCAGAATTCTTTAACCATTGTGCAGAAATATTTGAGGTTTGGCCTGTGGCACCATCCTGCTGCATTCAGATCCTTCATAGTTTTGAAACTTTTCTAACGGCATGTATATTTACTTTGCTTTCACGATAGAATTTTCTTTTTTCATATTTATGGTTGAATTTGTTTGTTCAAGTTTGTTTACTTAAGCTTTGATTAAATTAACACTGGTGTACTAACTTGTTTCGTGTAAGTCGTAGCGTAAGCGATACAGGTACAAAAGTATGGTTATTTTCATAAAAGTGTTTACACAAAACACGTGCTGTGTTTTGTGGTGATAAAAATTCCTAGAACTGAGTATTGCTATCCACTGCCCACGCAAACCTCTCTCAAATGGATTTCGAGAAAAATAAGATTTGCCGTTTGCAGAAATTTACCGATCTGTGCACAAATTGAAACTATAGGTTGTCCAATTTAACAAACATCAGGATATAAATGAAATTGTCTAAATTTGGTCAAGCAATTAACCAAAAACTTCAATTTTTTGGCCGTCAAATGGTATTCCATTTTGTTGTTATGTGCTTGCAAACCTGAAATGTATTCGAAATCATTTTCAAACGTTAGCTTACCTACTGTGCTACATTATCTAAATATTTATTTTTATAAAAGTGTAATTAAAATTTTTAGAAAATCCCTGACAAGATCTCCATTTGAAATACTCATTTATATCAAGATGTAAGATAATATAGTATGTCATCATAATCGCTATATAGGATTTGACATGAACTTGGTGTCTTTTAAATAGAAATTATATCGTAAGTAAGATTATTGCATCTAATAGGAATGATAAGATTAATTTAGTTGTATAAATAGCCGGCAGTCATTCATTTTCAAGTTTTCAATGATGTTTGAGATTGGCGATTTGAATGATACCAGCTTGTACTAAATTCTGGAATGATTCCAGAATACCACTTGGAAATAATCTATTATAGGACGATGCGATCGATTCTTCTCATTCTCGTTGATGGGTAAAGTAATCCCGACATTTTCCTAATTGCTGTAGAGAATATTTCTTAATCACTTTAAACAATTGCTGTATAGATGAGGAAATATTGCAACCATAGCTAGAATATGGTTAATGATCTGTTCTTTTATTTTAGTTCTAGTAGCAGGAGTTCTTTTCCGCTGCATTTTGTAAATCACTGAACAAAATTTTAAAATATATTCCGAGCAGTTTTGGTATTAAGAAAAGTGTGTTGAGCGACATACACTTATGTTCTTTACTATTTGTGTGTGCAGTTTTTGCAATCTCTCGTTTTTGCTACCAGTAATTAAACTGAGTAGTTTATTTAGAAGAGAATTTATATAAATAATTATGAATAACTTTTCTTTTCTCCGCCAGCCCGCTTAAAAAATTAAAATATTATCCAGTTTAAAAAAAATATTGATAACGAGCTAACGTACAACCATTTCCATTTTTAAAATGATAAAGACAACGGTAATGAAGAAATCTTCCACTAGTCAAGCCAGTTTTTTATATTTAATTTATGTTTGGTTGTTGAAAAATATAAACAACACAAAGCGTACCATTTGCAAATGCGTGCAGAAGTTTTATAATACAATTTATTATTTATTGATAAATAGAGAAAAATACAATCAATTAGTGAAAGCTTTTCTTCCCCCCCCCCTTACAATGCCTGAGAAAATAGATCTAGAGGACGCAGTGAGAACCGAATTTATATGTTCTGAGTATACAGGGTGGCCGTAAAATAACTTTTCCTATATGCGAGCCCCTAGACATCGTATGTTTCATCTAATTGAACGAATCTGGAGAAGATATAAGGGTTGCTAAACATGTAGTCTAAAATGATGTCAACAGCCGCAATCGAGTTCACACGGTTGCAGTACTGCTTACAAATTTGGAAATTTTTTAGTATTATCCGTTTTTTCCGTCGTAATATCATTGACGCAGTGAAAAGCTTACAAATGTCATTGGAATGTTAGCAGTATTTCAAGACTATTTGTGGTTTTTCGTTTTGCTTATTTGTAACTCGAAGCACCGGTGTTTTTCGAGACTGAATGAGTATCATTGTAGATTATTACATCTTTTTCATGAACGCCGTAAAAAAGACGAAATACATCCGATGCACACACGTAATTTGCTCTGAGACTACGTACATGTGCAGATAATCGTCAGCGCCAATCCAAATGATTGCCGTTGACAGAGATATGCAATCTACGTAGCATATAGACAGACGTATTACAAAAGGCAGATCATCGAATTTTGGGGACATCTGTATTGTATTTGAACTAAGAGTTAAGGGGTGTTGGAACCCAAAAATGTTCAAAAAACTGTGATTTCGAATTTTTGCATTTTCAAATTCTCTACATTTTTATCTTTCTAAAAATACCATTTTTTAACCTTCATGAAAATAAGAACTGTAAAAAATCTAGTTTTAATTTGTCATCGACTGCTTTGATCAATGAGGATTTTTGCATAAAAACGCGTTTTCTCCAAACGTGATTTTTTTATACTCGATGTACCTTTTCTCAGGAACTACTGCTCACAGGTATCTAAAATTTTGTGGCTTATTTATTAGGTTTCCTAATATTTACTGAAATGAGCTTTTTGTGATAAACTAAGAAAAAAAAATTTAAAATTTTTTTGTGTGAGAAAAGTGCTAAATTTTACTATGCCTAACAAAATATTCTGTAAATTACTCTAAAATTCAAAATGTTTCAAAAGCTCATTTCAGTATAATCAGATAGGTATACTGTAATTACACAAAACATTTCAAGCTGTATCTACAGCATATTTTGAGAAAAGGTACATCGAAAATGGCCAATTTAATATTGTCGGTATAGGGGCTGCTGATAACCCTTAAATAAGAAAAATTAGGAATATGTCCCATGCAATAGATCAGAAAATGAAATAATTCCGAGCAATAAATATCCAAGGTTAATTTGAATATTGCAAATGAACTGACAGAAAAAAGCGAGCTTATGCTGACGAACTACGAGAAAACATAATTTAATAATTTACTTAATTGAGGAACACATAAATAAATTATGAGTTTATGTTATCTTATATAAAATTTAAATTGAATTTCCAGCACTTCTTAATATTTTTTAGCCCAGAAGGGCTATTAGTGTCGAAACGGCATTTTGCGTCGAGTCATTAAACGGCTGTATCACTTTTCAAATTGTTGCCACCAAATATCATCGCCCTGTTATAGTTAAAGAAATTAAATAATGAAGAATCTGCATGAATGCATGTATGTATGTGTCACGCACTGTGAAAAAAACCAACGATACCTAGTACCATCAAATTTTAAATAACGTAGTCCTCTGGCCGAATATGGGCACCTGGAAGCCCAAATCTTGAATTTCGAATTTGTTTAACATTAAATTTTTTTATTTATTTATTATTTATTTATTTATTTATTTATTTTGAGAATCCTTCCACCCATAGTATTAAAATTCTTTTCATGACATCCGCGCGAAATTTAATGAAACTTTCGACCTGGAAATATGCTCTCTGGGTCAATATAATATTTAAACTCAGTTTTCTCACTTTTTGCTGTTCACCGTTTTTTTTTTTTTTTTTTTTTTTTTTTTTTACGTATCTACAGTAAAGTAGGGCTTTAATGACGGCATAAATTCAGAACTATAGCTTGCCATCTGAACAAAACGTTAATAATTATAAGTTCATTTATTAAGGCTAATTAGAATATGTTAACAAACATACATATCCTGTCACTGAATGAACGCGAGATGTAGAATCTTGGTTAAATTATTAGGGCGTCGTTAATCATTACTGTCCCTTGTGTTAATTAAATAACACTCGCGAGCCTTTCGTTAATCTATTAATAATTCTGAACAAGGTTGTTGTACGCTTATTCGTGAAATTCCCGAAATGCTTTATTAATTAATAATTCTAAGGGCGTTCGTTATCAATCAGTTTGAATTGCGTTTCTGCACCTGAAGCCTTTCATCCCAGTATGTGAATCCTGTTATTTACGTAATTACGGTTCTGTATTTCTGTACGAGAAGGATCATTTTCGTTTTTGGTAAGTACACGCGTTGGTTCCTTTGGGTTACAAATGAAATTTAATAAATTTTAGATGAAATCATTTTTATTTAGTTATTAGTTACATTAGTTTCACTATTTTTACTTTTATTAATGGCATCTTTTACCTTAACTAATGTTATTTATGCAGTGTGTTAAAATATGCAACACTGATACTTAATATTTTGCAAAATTATGTTCGAGCGAATTTTTAAATGTATTTTCTTTCGATATAAAATCTTTGCCAAGTCTAAATTCTTAAAAAAGGAACTTTGAACATTGTCTCTAAATTAAATCATCTTGTTGGAACTAGCTAATACATAAAGTATCTCTAAAAGCTTCATTCGATTTCAAAGTAAGTACCTATGATTAATTGATTGTTACAAAAATCAAAATAACTGTAATTACATTAGGTTTTTAATTAAATGTTCCTAAATGTTCAGTGTGGCCTGCTCCAGTTGCATGCCGCATATGAAGTCTATGGTCGTACTTACGTACCCGTACCGTACGAAGCATGTCTACTGTCACTAAGTTAGTGAGCCACCAGAATTTAACCAATGGTCGTACAATAGTAAAACCACAATAACTATACGGCTTTGCTTCAGTTTTGACGGAGACTGTCCGAAGTCCCCGGAAGACTGTTCAAAGATCACTCGCCCCTCTTCTTCGACCAAACTTCTCGAGAGAACTTTTGGCTCGCCAATATCTTAAATGCCCCCATGCCGCAGAGACACTATGCAATTACAAACATCCGTGCCTTCTCCGGGATTCGAACCCTAGCCTATCGGGACGGCAGCCAGTATCGAAAGCGCTATACTGATTACTGCGACTGTCTGCTGTCTCAAAATTAAACTGCTGCTCCAATGCCTGTCTTCAACTTATCGAAAGTGTTTTGTAAAGAAGGTACGTACCCTGAATCTTTGACGAACTTCCTACAAAGAGGAATTGTGCATTGTGAGGTAAGCTGAACGAGGTGGCCGAAAGGGAAGTGGCGAATTTCGAAATCTTTACGTAATGAATTTTGTAATTGGAACTGTGTGTCCTAATTGGTAGTATACGATATAAGGAAAAAAGAAAACAAAAAGTTCTGAATGCTTTCAGATTTTATATTACGCCCGAAGGGGAGCTTTTCCACACACATACACGTTTCGAGAGCCGTCTCGAGAGCATATGGGCTCACAAATATTTAAAAACAGCATATCTTTAGAATTTCCGAAAGACATTCTAGCGCGCTGGAGATAAAATGTTTTATTTCGTACTATGTTGTCACTGCTGACTTCTAAATCGTTGAGTTTTTTAATCAAGAATTCGTTATTATTCCTATATACAAAATTTCAACGTTCTGAGGCTACTCGTTTTTGAGTTATGCGAGTACGTACGTACTCGCATAACTCAAAAACGAGTAAGTACGTACGTACTCGCATACGTACATACGTACGTACGTATACGTACGTATGTACGTACGTATGTATGTACGTATGTACGTACGTACGTATACGTACGTACGTACGTACATACGTTCGTACAGAAGCCACCAAAAATTCTCTTCAGAATTGATTTTAAAGCAGTTTTATAATTTTTTTAAGTCTTACAGAATATGAAACAGATAATAAAACAAATTCGAAATCCCAAAAGTCGGGCTTCCATGCTGCCAGATTCGGGTGGAGGACTACGTTATTCAAAAGTCGATGGCTTTAGGTACGTTTGCGTTTTCACAGTGCGATAAACATACATACATTTATGCATATTCTTAATTAATTAATTTCATTAAATATAATACAGGGCGATAATATTTCGTGGCAACATTTTGAAAAAAATCTGATGTGTACATTACATGACTTCCTTGTACGGAATATTAAATTATACGCATTTTTTCTTGCATTTCATTTAAACTTACTGGATTCAATTAAATCTACTTCGCCGACAGCGCGTAAACCACAATAGAATAAATGCATTCTTTAAAATTCACTCTAGTATTTGTTTACCATAGCAACACTACTTTGAGTAAAAAATCTGATGCTGTTTTTGAAGAAGGAATCACTTATAATTCGTGAACGAATAATAGAGAGTTTACAGCATTTAAAAAAAAAATGCTTCTGTTTCTCAAATTTGTTAATCTAAGTATTTATCCTGCTTAATATATGCACAGTTTATTTAGCATGTAAGGTTTATCCTAAGTTTATAACAGTTATTTTTAAGTTAAAGCTCCTGTTTTATCTCTCCTAATTTCAGCTTACAAATTCCTTACCAAAATGTGTAAAAACGCATTCTGGTAAGAATGTGTAAAAACACATTGTCATTTGCATTTAACGCGATTCTAAAAAGAATCACCTTAAATGCAAATGAGAAGGGGCAGTATTTAAGTCGAAATTCCACCGACTTCGAAAGAGAGAATGGGCCGAATGGGCCGGCCTTTCGCTAGCTAATTCGGTATTTAGAGGCCAACTACAGATTTGTGTTACTTAGGTTAAATCTCTTTAGTTAGTCATTAGTTAAGTTCTTATTTCTTATATTTTTAAGCCTAGACCACTGCACTACAAAGGCATGCTAAGAAGGCTGGAGAAATACCTTATAAATTCACTGAGTTCCTCCACACTTAGTTAATAGATAAAAAGGAAGAACGCTACAAGCATTTTATTAGAAAACGCTCTAACACACCTGTAGCATAGCACTCATCTTGCTTACATTGTTATGCTACTCTAACGAATCGAATAAATCATGGCATGAAATACGCTGCGGTATGAATTATGTGGAAATGAGAATAGGAGAATTAAAAAGTAGAGAGTAAACCCATCTTTAAAGTTGTATATACATTTTAACACTTGTCGATAAGATTAAACGAAATCAAATATTAAATAACTAATTAAACGGATGTCGTTTGTTTATCTTTATTGTTTTATTTTATAATGCAACTCAAACTTTGCGCAGTAATGAACAGTAAAGTTAATAAAATAAATCGACTCATGAAAAATTAATCAAAAACTTTACACAATGTTTCGGGTAAGCACATTGTTAAACGTTAATAAACATTGATGAGCTGAGTGCGTTCACGACACATTTTTTTTCCTCATCTCCATTTCTAATATGACATATCGTAGTTTTTAATTTTTAGCCCAAAGAACGTTAGCCCAGAAGGATTATTAATTTCGTTTTTACATTTCGCGTTGAAAACTTTAAATGTCCGTTTCACTTTTCAGGTTGTTGCCACCAAATATTATCGCCCTGTGTTATATTTAAAGAAATTAAGTAATGAAGAATCTGCATAAATGTGTGGATGTTTCTCGCATTCTGATAAAACAACGGTACCTACAGGAATTAAATTTTGAATTCACGTACGTCTGCACCGAATATGGGCATCTGGAAGTCCTAATTTGGAATTTGAAATTGTTTTATTATCTATTTCATATTTCGTAACACTTTAACGAATTTTGAACTGAACGATTTCAAAGCGAGCAATGGCAACATTGTACCCCCCCCCCCCAAAAAAAAAAAAGTTATCTCCAGCGCGCTAGACTGTGTATCAGAAATTCTAAAGATATGCTCATTTAAAAATTATTTTGCGATATTGCTGTTCCGATACAGAGACTCACGCGCTGGAGATAACTTTTTTTGTTTTCGTACAGTGTTGCCATGGCTCACTTTGAAATCGTTGAGTTTGTTAGTCAAAATTTCTATCAGAATGCGAGTAACGTATATGCATTTATGAAGATGCTTCATGATTTGAAACAATTTGAAAAGTGAACCGACATTTCAACACAAAATGCCAAAATTTAATTAAGGGTCTTTCTGGGCAAGTTGCCTCTTTGGACTAATAAATAAGGCCTTTTTCTGTTTGAATTTTAAAATTTTCCTCTTCAATCTCATTTTTCAGTCGATGTTCATAGTAATAATTTCAATGTGTGATTTATTATCGTTCTCTTGGTAGTACTAACTTCAGTTATAATCCTCATGAGAGCTGAATGTTGCTATACATAATTTTTATCGTTTTAGTTTCAGTTACATGATGATGCAAAGCGATAGGAGTTGCTGACTCACATCATTTTTTTGCCTTTAATGTTCGCTTGTTGAATGGCTATCGCATTGCGTGTGGCGTATTGTCGAGAAGTCTGTAGTCACACCGGCGCTTAGGGGAATATCGGTGTTGTATTTTATTCACATTATTCAGTAATTAGATGGCTTAAAGTTATTCTCCTGTTGGCGTCGGTTTTCCTACACTGCGCGTGCTTTCTGCCTATTTTTTATGGATTGTGTCAAACTCGTGACGTCACCGCTTCCTTCAGACAAGGTGTCTCTGGTTGTTTTCTCAATGATACAGTCCAGACAGTGGTTTTACTACCTGTCGCTTTTCAGGTTTATATTGTATTCGCCTTCTAACTGAGCCAAATTTTTAATCATAAATTTTTAATTAATTATTATAAAAGTTTCAAAGTAAATTTTTGAAATTAATCACATGTTTGGGGCATAACTACAACTAACAAATTAACTGTCTTTGGGGGGGAACATTGGTATGAACTTGTGAAACTAATGATCACAGCATTTCTCTGCCTTGTTTCCTGTAAGGGTTACTATGGTAATTTTATTGTTATTGTTATTAGTCCAAAGGGGTAATTTGCCCAGAAGGACTATTAATTTCATTTTGGCATTTTGCGTCGATTCACTATAAACGGCGGATCACTTTTTAAATTCTTGCCACCAAATATTAGAGCCCTGTATTATATTTAAAGAAATTAAATAATGAAGAATCTGCATGAATGTATGTATGTTTCTCGCATTGTGATAAAACAACGGTACCTAGAGCCATCGAATTTTGAATAACGTAATCCTCCACCGAATGTGGGCATTCGGAAGCTCAAATTTGGAATTTGTTTTATTATCGATTTCATATTTTGTAACAATTTAACGAATTTTTGATTAACAAACCTAAAGTTTTAAAGCGAGCAATGACAACACTGTACGGAGGGGGAGGGCATTTTCATCTCCAGAGCGCAAGACTGTACATCGGAAATTCTAAAGATAGGCTCATTTTAAAATTATTTTGCGGCATTGCTATTGAACTGAATTTTATGGTTTAAGTGTAAATAACATGATATTTAATAAATAAAGGTAACATACAAAGCGTTAAATAAAAGGCCCTTTGGACGTAATTTAAAATCTGAAACCTTTCAGATTTTTTTTCTAACAGTTATTTTTATTTTGGACAAGCCTTTCCTTCTCATTTCCCACTTACGTTTCCCTACCATTCAGGATTACGATTATGTAAATGAGCTAGAAACGGGTATAAGCCCGAGTCACTTCAATAGGAGAGCGTGTTGTAGCTTTCGGCGACGCTGTTGCTATTAGTCTGAACTTAGTGTTTTACGGCCGTATTATTACGTGCCTGCTAGTATGCGCCGGTGATCTTAAATAAGAGGCAACTCTGTTTGTTGATTCTGTGCAGCTTCGTTGGTTACTTTTATTTAGTGTTAGATAAGTTTAATGTTTTCTGTTTTGAGCTAAAGCCCAAGTGGAGGCTTATTGTAAGCCCGAGAAGGAGCCATCTGTTCATTTATTTTGAGTTGGCATAAAGGGTCAATTGAATCATACTCTGGAATCATACTCTGGACAGGTAGAATATTGAAGACATGTGTAGCGATTAAAGAAATCTAATTATGCTAGTATATTAAAACTTCATTAAGAACTATTCATTTAAAGTGGTATATTATGTATATGGGTCGTAATTCTAATATCGTGCTTTTAAATATGCATGGAGTTTTTAATTTGCATACTAGATTAATCTTAATTATCGTGCTTTCAAATACGAGATGACTGCGTGATTTCTAAGACAGTGTGTTCTGCCCCTCAAGGCCACGTTACTAGGTGCTTTTGTTCGCTCGGGTAAGATTTCATTCTTCGGCTTTGAATTACAGTGCCGACATTTTAATTACTTCGGTCAGATTTCTGAGCCAGCTTCACATTAAACTTATTTGTGTAGTCTTTGACCACTAGCTTAATTTTAAATTGAAGCTTACTGTTACATCTCCTGAAGCGGTTGGCTGAATTGTAATCACGAATCGTATCGAATCACGATATTCCAGTTCTGATTTAATAAAAGGGTATGTTTTAAAATGCTTCTTCTTTGTAGTTTTGTCTAGACATAGCAATAATTTTCTTAATGTCTGTTAGGAGTTTGATACGAGTTTATATATAGTCAGTTTTTATAAATCGAAGATGTAAGGACATGATTTTCTGAAAACTAGATACACCTAACGAAACAAGGATAAAAGCTTCGGTAACGAAACTGGTAGTTCTTCGACTTCAATGGAAAATTAGAAAGCGTATAGAATAAAGTCTCAATAAAACTGAAACTTCATTAAATTAGTTTGTGACATATTTATTGTTCATCAAGTTATTTGAATCCTTCGGTCTCTAAACAGAACTCTTAGTTAAAGCAAAAGTAAGAAAATGTTTGAATGAATTTATTTTCGCAGTAAAAAATAGGCAAATTGGGCAAACATTTGTTGCCGGTGAATGTTATATATTTTCTTCAAATTGTAGTGAAAACAAAGCATTGTCTCTTTTAATGCAGTTTGTAGCTTAAGCCGAAAATTTTGAAATCATTTCTGATGAGGAATAAAACAGCATGTATAAAATAATTAATAATGATGTGTTATTTGTGTGTGTATAATGTGTGGCACATATTTGAAATACATACTATTTAAAAGCGATAAATTATACAAATAAATGAGATTTTTTTAAAAATATATCCTAGAGTGACAGTAAAAATATCTAAAATACTGCGAATTACCTGTAAAGATTACTCCTTCAACGAAATCATATATAAATTTATAAATAAAATTATTTCCTTCTTCGTATTTGGTCGTGAATCTCTAGAGTGCATGTAATTGAAAAGACAGACAGAATAATTTGTTTTAAAGTAGGAGCTTCCTTTTATCCTTTTGAGCACATTTATTTGAAAAGTTACCGAGAAACGCAGTGTGTCAAACAGTTATCGACATTTACATTCGCTTACGGGTCTGAATGAGGATTATGTCGATATATCGGAGTCAAATATTACATTAAATTTACATCAGGTTTCGCTTTAAGTCAAGATTTCGAGGGCTTCCGTTAGTCGATTTTCGTTTAATTAAGTTTCATCTTCCACGGTCACATTTAGAGCTAATAAAAAGATAACAGCAAATTAATTTAGGTTCTTTTTCACGTCCAAGCATTGGAAGAAAATGAATGAGATGCATATTATATACTCATCAAAAGCAGTAGGAAAATATATTTGGCACTTTAATTAGAAGTCTTCATTTTCTTATACACGGTCTTGGTGTGTTTGCTATGATTTTATTAAACATCCATTTTATACTTGGTATACGCGCGGATGGTAAGTGTTATAAAATATTCATTAAATTTCACTGAGGTATGTAAAGGAGTTGAACAACTGCTATAAGCACTCAATGCAAATTGTAAATATTTGACAATAATTAATTAAAATGTTGAGAGAAATTCTGGTTAATGAAAATATTTGAGACTTTTCATACACGTTTGTTTTCCAAATAATCGGATTTTTCAGGTTGCTACTATGCTTGTGATTTGAAAAACTAGTTTTAAGTGTCTTTCTAAGTAAAAATCTTCAGCGTTTCTGCAAGAAAGAAAACTTTTTTGAGTGTTAATTATTAGTTTGTGCTGAATCACTGGAATCCTAGGAGTTAATGATATTAGAAGTAATAAAAATAATTATTAATGCGAACTTCCTGATCATGTGTTATATTACAGTGATCTTATGTTGAATCATAGTGTATCGCTGAGCGTAAAATTTCAATCTGGGAGGATGGTTCTGTTATGTTTATTTTAATATTATATTGTTTCTAATTGTGCTAAGATCAAAAGCCAATGATTTCTAAGATCAAAAGCCAATGATTTCTTTTTTTAGATTATCGAATAGTGACCGGCCGACACATGGAAATTTTGACAGATGTCGTTAATATGATACATTTTATTTCAAAATATTATGTGCCCCCATAAAATTACATTAAGTGCGTGTGTGATATTCAACTGTCGGTTGTCATTGAGTTGTGCAAATAATTAGAATTTCAGCGCGAATTATATTATGGGTTTTGGCTAAAGCGAGTGAAAGGGCGCATCGAGCAGCATTTAAAAGGACTGATGTTCTCATTCATGGGCCATTTTTAACTGATTTTTTTCTGTTTTGGTAAAACAAAATGCGTACATAGACGCCTTTGAGACGTATTCCATGGCGCTACGGTTAATTGTCGAATTGAGCGAGAGGTCCCACCATAGATCTAAGAGAACCCGTGACTCAAATGTAGGGCTTTTAATTGGTAGACTGGCGAATTTGCAATACACTATAAAGGCATTCGATAGGAAGAAGAGAATTCCTTACTAGGGATGGGCACTTACGGGATCATCGTTTCAAAGGCTTTTAGCATCCGTCACACATCTTACAGTATGAAGGGATAATATTCGGATATGCCTGGCAAAAACTGGATTAGGTGTCAAAGATGTTCATTAAGGAAGGTGCCAGTGACCTCAGAGGCAAAGCTGTCCGGAATGGTGACAAGTATGGTTACCCTAGATAGTATTTACTTAAAAGCATGTATTATTGGCAACGAGTCTCGCTTCTATCTTAGTGATGACTGCTAACCTGTGTTATAAGGAGTAGCTAGTGTTCCGATCCTACATTTGTTGTTATGCGCACACTACATTCACACTTTGTGTGACAATCTGTGAGCCTTTAGTCGGGTAATTGATGTCTTCTAGTTGTCCCATGTACGTCGACAACATTATGCAGCCTGTTGTTGTTTCCGAACCGCCAAGCCACCTAAGTGCTTTCTACCAACAAGACAACGTTCGGCCACATATGACAGCTTTTTTTTTTTTCAACAATGTTAGCTTCAAAGATTTAATTCAGATTAAAGATTCAAAGATTTTCCAAGACCGTCTACGTCCAACAGAACACGTTTAATCCGTGCTGGGAATTTTGTTTCCGAAAGTTATTGAAGTAGTATTATTGTCCGTTTGCGAAATATAAGGGCTAGAATCAAGGGCTTATGACAGTTGAACTGACACTAAATCGCTCCGAATATCGGCTTCTATAGTTGCCAAAAAAGTATTTAGCTCTTACAAAAATGTAACTTCCTTGTTGCAGCTGCTGACCAATTTTTTTCCCTCCAAAATTCTAATTATTTTCGTATTTCCTTAAACGATACAAAGATGCCGATCGTAGCTCTGTTTTTATGAGTGCTTTCTGTATAATGTATATAAGAGTTATTTGTCGTTTTAAATTATATTAAGAATTAAACCGGTAATAAGGCATGATAGATTGTCATTTAAGCTAAATTCAAGCTTAAATGCTGGGCGTCAGGGAAAATTTATTTGGCTTTGTAATTTTCTTAGCTGATTTATTTGATAAAATTTTTGACAGAAAAAATTATTTACAATTTTCTTTTATAATCTTATCTCTCCAAAATTATTTTTTTTTCATCAGTTAATAAAATAGCTGAATCTTTGAAATTAAATAAATAAAAAAAAAAACATAATAATAGGCTAAAAATTAAAAACAAATTTTTTAAAACCCGTCCTGCGCTATAGCTGCAGTATTGAAGTAAAATAAACTTAAAGCATCTAATGTTAAAATTAAATTATAATCAAAGCAAGGCAATTCCTCAACACTATTAATAATTGTAACTTTGTATTAAAAGTTTAACAGGAGGAGGTTAAGAGGTAATATTTAAATTTGGTAGCGCGTGTGAAGTATTGCAAATTCTACCTTGAGGAGAAAAGTTTAAAAACCGAGTTCTAGAAGGAAAGTTAGAGAGTTTGGGCAATCGCCTTCACCTCTGTACTGTGAGCTTCTGTTTCTGCATTTATTGCTGGTTTACGTGGCATAACAGCTACTAAGTAACAGGAGTATCTGAGCCCTATAGCGTAATTTCTACTACTTGTTAATATCTTCCAATTTTAGTTTAGTTCTTGTTATTTGATTTACCGCCGGAGTGAGGCGTAGTGTGTTAGCGTCAAGTCGACCCAGTGTGAATTTTAAAGAGTTTAATAAAGGGTACTTTTAATCCTTCTCCAAGTAGTTGATGCTAAAAAAAGAGGGGCGGGAGAACCTCGGACCACTCGGGGGTGTTCTCCCTCAAAATTTGGGTGGAAATTTTAACAGTTAGCTAGGTTCAGCAATACCTCAATTACCTGTGGTACTACGGAGGTGCTGGCCTAGCTTCTACCTGTACCTGTACCTGTGTTCCTACACATACTGCAGCTGTCACTTTAGAAGATAGACAAGTGGTTCTTACAAACTGGTTAGTCGCCAGAAGGTTTTGTTCTTACAACAATAATTTTAATAATGTTCGAAATGTAAATTCTCGCTTAATCCCGAAATGTGTCCGAGACGTTCCTTCTAAGCTGCACACGGGCGTGGTCAAGCACTAATTTTTGTGAAGCTGCACAAGTATTACCCGCTGGCGTACGTTTGCAGTGCACTAACGGACAAAGCATGCAGAGTGATTCAAATAACGTTCTAGCAAATTTCTTTCCACACAGCTGCAGTTTCTCTCTGTGCAGGCATAAGAAACATTAGAAGGAACGTTGTTCTGAATAAGTGATTTAGAGTCATATAAACTGAGTGTCAAATATAGTTTTAAAAACCGACTACGTGCGCCTGTTCTAAATTCAATTAATAATGTTACAGTCTAGTAAATATTCTTTCTTATATTATCAGTTTAAGTCAAAAGCATCAGAATGTACCTGAAGTTTCGTCTTACTGTTATAATACAGAGCAAAATTACTACTCTGAGATAAATGTTTTAAGAATTTCATGTCTTCAGAAACGAGAAGAAAAAAGTTACACCTCACCAAGATCCATGCAGCAGATTCCACTCGTGTCAGTGGGGACGGCAGTGATGACCTAGATTTGGATATTTTAAACGTGAGATGCGTGTGAAAAATGCATTTAAAAATGTCTGTCATTTCTCCTTCCTTTTCATAATCATTGTTTAAATTGAATCCAGAAGTTTAATGAGCCATCCTCAGTGTTAAGTTGTGTGAGAAATGATACTCGTGGATGACTTTCTCCCAAAGGTGATAACATTTTTATTGTTTACAAAAGAGTTTTTCGATTTATTCAGCATCTGTTACTACGGTGCGACATGTGTACAAACATCATTACCCGTACAATCACGTACAACACACCTCATCTGAGTTCTGCATTCTGGTGCTGGCGAAAGAGAATTCGACGTTTCCGCAGAATTCACCTCATTCATCCATCGGTCACAGCTGTTCGAGGGGGGGCAGAAAATAAATAAAAAAGGGGGAGAGGAAGAGAAAATGCTCTGTAGATTTTCAGCAGTCGACTAAAAGTGTACACACTCGTTGCCTCGTCACAATCCTCGCCCCTGTTCTCCCCTCCTCCCGAGATCGATACCGTAGTACGTCATCGTAGGCCCGCCCTCGTATCCTGCGGTACGGCGCAGCGCATTTTAGACTGACTCACTATGGTTTCCGGGTTTTCTGGGGGTAAAAACGGGACATTTCTCTCTCAGGATGAGGGAAAAGTTCGCCAAATTTTCGTCGCCAATATCGCATAGATTTCGGTGAATGAAATAGTGAAAAAAGCAAAAACAACGAAAGAGATACTTTTACAGACCGATTAGACGAATAAAATTATTTAGCAGATAATACTCAATGTATAATTTGTAATATTAATGAAAAATGCTGTTCTAAAGGTAAGCTAAAGTCAATCAAAAGATATACTCATTTAATTTGACTTTACTATCGGGCTTGAGCTTGCGTATAACTTTTATCCTTGCTCTACCTCTTAAAAACAAAATATAAACTGTTTAAGGGGTCAAGACGTAAAATTAATTAAATACCCAGTTTAATTATTTTTAATTCTAAATGTATACAACAAACGGTCTCCGTTAATCTTTTTGTTTAGAAATATGAAAGCTCGTATTTTTTAAAGATTTCGTCACCGTATTCCTTTAATATGATGGTTCTCAATTTTTATTGCCCCATGCAACCCTTTCACCATTACTAGATGGTCATTTCCTCTCCACCTTTCCAAAACTCAAAAAATACATATACATTTATTTAAATTTACTGTAGTTTTATGTGTTTTATAAGTTAAAGAAGATAAAGTATAGAAAAAAGACTGACCACATTCCTTCTTTGGGTGAAACTATAAAATTCTCACAAAGAAGAAAATTTCCCCTATGTTAAGAATCCCTGTTCTAATACTTCTTAAAAATATACATTAACCAGACTATTTACTTGTTTTTTCTTTTGAAAAAAATTAACTAATATTGCTTTGAAGGTGTCACCCAGGCAGTATACTACTGGTTAAGGGAGCCGACTGCAATACCAAAGGGACCGGGTCCGAATCCCGGAGAAGGCATGGTTGGAACTGTCTGTGCCTTCATAGGAGGCAAAGGGTGGCTCACCTATTAGGTGCCTCCATAGTAAAGTGACGACGACTTCTGGCCTTCCTAGTGGCCAAGCCAAAGTCGGCTGAGTGCCCGCCTTTGGTTTAAAAAATACCGTTAAAGATTGTCATCAGTGATTCTGATTCGTTTCTTGTCATCAAATCATCATCATGCTTATCATCTTTGTGTTTACTAAAGATTTTATATTTAGCTAAAATTTATATTTTATATCTGTATGTAAATACACTTCTCATAAATTGAACAGTTGTTGTAAAATAACTGTGTTTATAACCGTATAAGTATTTCTTTATTTTTAAATTGAACGCAGACACGTAAATTAGAGTCGCTGTAGCTTTGATCACATTATAATTTGCTGTGCTGTCGTTATTTTCATGCTGTTGTAATTGAATTCGACTTTTGACTTATTTCTTTAATCTGTTTTCCATCTTTAAAACAACATAAAATTCTGTGGATATTTTTATGCAGATTGCACTGTCGACACCAATATTTTCCCAAAATAACTAAAGTATTTGACGAATAATAATTAACACAATTAAAAACAATATTATGAATTAAAAGAAAGCAGTAAGGAGTTAGAAAAATCCGTGATTTTTCAATATTTCGAATAAATAGAGCTTTGCTTAAATTAACTGAAACTGAGGCTTAATATTTAAGATCACATATTTGTATTAAGAATGTATTCTTGAACATAACTATCCTTTTCAAATTGAAATGTCCTCTTTAATTTAGAAACATAAATGTGTAGAGCCATTAGGTTATTTTAAGCAGGAGATAATTTTAATTAATTAATTAAATTAATAATTACTCCAATCCCCTCCTTGTACTCGACTTTCTTAGAGTCAATGGTATTTTGGATCTTGTCTGACTTCGCCAGAAGCAGGAGGAAAAGCGTCAAAAATGCTACTGTTACACCACGAAGGCATGCGGAAATGAGGGAGAAAATGCCTTATAAATGTATTTTCAACCTTTTACTATAAGTGCTAAAAGCTTTGTTAGTGAAAAATAAAAAAAAAATATATATATATAAATATTAATGTGTTGTTACGAATTTTTTTATATACGTAAATGATTTCAGTGAAGTTATATTAAAAATTGTAGAATTTTTTTGTATAATGTGACACGAAATGCTTGAAAGAGTAGATGCTGCTGGAAAAATAAATTACAGGGTAGGCAAGCCTGTTTAACATTGTGTAAATGCTGTCACACTAAATTGGCGAGATATCGGCAAGCCTGCGACGCTTTTGGCGAGTAATTTTTGTTGCATTTTGATCCGGTCCCTGTATAATTGTAATTAGTGCTGTGATTGAATAAATGTAATTAATCCCTGTATGTATCTATAACCGTATCCAGCCGTCATATGCCTTCCAGTAATTTCGAGAAGTGAAAAGGTGCTAGAGATTTCTCGGCGGCCGGGAAAAAACACTATATGCCCAGA
Source organism: Stegodyphus dumicola (assembly GCF_044657685.1). NCBI lineage: Eukaryota > Metazoa > Arthropoda > Arachnida > Araneae > Eresidae > Stegodyphus > Stegodyphus dumicola. The sequence continues at coordinate 49,172,183 of NC_140776.1, forward strand.
GAGGTTCAGTTTCTCAGTTATTAGTTCAGAGCTGAATTCAGAATATTGAAATATCCGCGAGAGCTTCGCCTTTTAGATGCGCTTTGAATTGCATTGTGTTTAACGTTCTTAGTATTTTGAAGTGTAGCTAGTGATTGTGCTTCGCGATACTGCAAAGATCTGTACTAGTATGTTTGTGGAAAGTTCCAAAACTGTATTTCTTTCGATAAAGTAAATTTTATCAAGCCTATCATAGCATCTGTGTGCATTCAATCCATAGCGAACCCGTACGCACGCAACAGTGTGATAGTATGATATTACGCCAAAAAAGCAGAACATGCTATCAGTTTTGACCTGATTAAATTAAGCCCAAATTAAATATTAATAATTCGCAAAAAATTATTAATATTTAATTTGCCAAAAAAAATCTCGCGGCAACAAAAGCCAAAATAAAAAGACCATCACAAAACTAGTGTTTAAAAATCGTTATTTAAGTGTCAGTTGGTTAATTGGTTAATTTCTACGAAGCAAAGTCTTTCAAGTTATTGCAGTAAGACATATAAAAAACGGTGCAATGATAGAAGTATGTATATATATATTGTTTAAAATTTAAAAAAAAAACAGGTAAAGAAAAGCGGAGTGACAAGATAAATATGTTAAAAAATACTGACGGGCTTCATTTCAAAACTCAAAATTGAAACTCTCAGCATGGTAAAGAAATATATAATATCAAAGTGCACCTATATTTCTATTAAACTTTTAAAATCTCTTTTAAGTCAGAGTACAAAAAACTAAAATCTTTTGTAATAAATCAAAATACAGCCTTAAATTGCTTATGAGCAGTTGAAATCATTTAACAGCAAATTTCAGACGGGATGCATAGAAGTTGTTAAAAAAATGCTACTGGAAATATATATAAAAGCAAGTGGTTATTCTGCACCGATGTGTGTAATGTTATCGGAAACATCTTACAGTATTTACAAGAATGGCGCAATTATCCAGGAAAAAGTGTCAGTTAGATAAATTATAAAACCTATTAAATGTTTTATAAATTATGTATATGATTATGTTGTTACATATGGCTTTATTGGAAAGATCAGTCTAAAGATGTAAAAAAACTGAAGTATCACACAAGAACAATGATAAACAATAAAAAAAAACATTTATAAAGCAAGAATCAGAGTAAATGAACATGGAAACAAAAGTAAAAAGTTAAAAATTTAAACAACAAGGAAATGAACATAAGAGATGTAGTTTTTACAAGGAGTTTATGAAAGCTCTGGCATTCCCATCATAGTTTACTTATCTCACCACGTTTGTGAGACTCTTTATATAGTTCTGGGTATATAAGATATTCTGTATTTATGATGCCTGAATTGCAAATCTGGCATATACTAGATGGAAGAATGCCAATTTTGGTAAGATGATCTACCATGCAATCGTTACCTGTTTGCAGTCTGAAGTTTGCCACAGCCTCTTTACGAAGTTATATATATGATTATAATTAGATGTGTTTTTTAATCACTTGATTTGAAGAAAAACTTTACTTATTATTTGAAAAGTAAATAAAGAATCTGTGCACCATCAAGTGGAAACACTATGTGAGCCAGTTATTTGCCAGGGACACATCAGTATTAAAGGTATTATATCTTTTGAAGTGGCAACAGTTGCCATGCTGCGAAGACGATAAATATAGCAGACAAGTTATTCAACAAGTTGAGATAGATATTTCTAACTTCGAAATTTATCTTTGGAAAAATGAACAAAATTCCCAGTAATTATGCCTAAAGATAAATTAGAAAAATGCGGAGACGGAAACGATCAAGAGAAGGGCGATCCATCAAACTGCATCGCACCGACAAAGGAACGTTGCAATTTATAGAGGTCGATGTACTCTTTTCTTTCAACAGCTGTTGGTATGTGAATTTAGATCAGAGCTTTCTCAATTTTGTTATCCATGCGGAACCCTTGCAAATAATATAAACATCTCATTGGAAGCTTCTACATACTTAGCGGTAAATTTACTCGTGATTGAACTAGTCATAATTATTAAGGACTCGAGGAACCCCATTTGAGAACACTAATCTAGAATGCTCGATCAATTAACTGTTCAAACGAATTTTTTTCTTCTGATTGGTCCGCAAGTAGAAAGAGTGGCACATGAAAAACTCATTCCATGGTATGAACGAATATTCAGAGAGAAGTCTTTCAGTTTCAGATCATCAAGAAATTTAAAGTGGTTTCCTAGAAGCTTCTAGCATATGCTCATCCACACGAGTATGGTATGGGTTCAATATGCTGCAGAAGTCCGAACTTAAAACACGCAGTTCTGATTCTTATTAATTAAAATACATAACACTATAATGCTATTCTGATTTACATAATTTTACATATTCTCTAAGTTCTTTGTTTTATGATGGATAATTTTTTCGAGATTATTTCTAACACTCTTACCGGCAAGGCCGTATACATACCGGGCTAGAATAGTTTTTGTAATGTCTGTTGAGAGCGTATATATAAGTGCATCTTGAAATATGTCTAAGAATATATTAAAATATATTAAAAGTACTTAAATGCAGGTATTAAGTACCAGGGCATTTTGACATTAAAAATCAGGAAAATACCTCTTTCTTATGGCATTTTTCGGGAATATGGGTTTTCCTAGTGAAATCCCGTTTCGGTCTGAGGGAATATATAAGATTTTGTTTAAGAAACTAGTATTTTGATTAGCAGGATAAAGTCTCATTCAATATTTTATGGAAATCCTATGAAGGGTATAGTTTTGCTTTTTATGACAACTGCAAAGACATTTTCTAAAATACACCTCAGAATAAGGAGATGCGTAAATATATCCCCCATTATAAAACATTTTATAAAAAGAAAACATTATTGTGAAAAACGCATTTGAAAAACGAACTTTATGTAATTATCTTGTTACTTGCACCAGTGATTCGAAAAACTGACACTTTATGCATGAAATTTTACGCTCAGTGTTTAGCAATAAAACAAAACGTTTTGAATAGGATAGTGTATGTGTATTTAATGTCCTATACCACTGGAAATCTGAAAAAAAAAACAAAAAAAAAAAACCATCAGTAAGGTAAATTTAGCTGCATGAAACGTAACTGAATAAAACATTTAATTGTATCCCTTGTCTTTCTTCAAATAACTTGTTTATTGAAGCAAACGCACAAAATATTTAATTTTATAATTGTGTAAGTTTATATCTCTGAATATAAACTAATATTTTAACTATATATTTTATATATAGTGTCCAACATCTCAGTGGGCACACTTATAAAAATGACATAAAGTTATATTCAAATAAGATTATAATATATATTCCAGCCAGAATTGCTTGCTTCAAAATGACGACTGCAGTTACGACTCAGTTACGACTGCATATAAGATACGACACGATTCGATTCATAAAGATGCGGGATGATTCGTTGCAGAATTTGCTCCTCGGCCGTGTGTATAGCCTCAAATTCTTGTCTCTATGAATCTTTAAACGCAGCAAAGAGCCTGATATTCTCTTGGCGCCACCTATATAGGAGAGCATGCTATATGAGCGGGGAGAAATGGATGTGCTCTTCATCGTAACCCCGTTATTGCTCCCATCAATCCTTACGCCCCTAGCAGTGCAGTGGATCCGTTATTTCATTTTATTCCTTTCCCTTTTAACGCAAGCTAGGGTTTCCTAATAAGTCGATCAACTCCATTAGAGGACGAAGCGTGGCGTTAAAACTTAATTTTGGTGTTCTGCGTGTGAGGATCTGCTTCGACGTTAAACTTCCAAATACTTAATCTAACGAGGATGCCGATCGTAAAATGTTGCTTTACTCTTCGTTTCGCAATTGCGCTGTATCTGAAACGGTTATCCTAATGCTCGTCAAAATGCGAGGCTGTTGGAATCTATAGTGTGTCTGTATATATATAGATATAGATATAGATATATCGTAAAAGAAATAGGTATGTGCAATATAAAATACTGTTGGAATCATTTTGATTTACAAGAATTTGAACTGAAATTTCGTTAATATGATACTTCAGAACACTGGGTAATTGTTTATAATTCAATTTGCTAAAGCGGTGTGTTATTATCCAAAACCATTAATCAGAATTTATTTTCTGAAGCTCTTTTAATTCGTAGCGAAAATTGCCCTTGCTCCTTCCAATCGCGACGGAAGTTGGCGGAAGCTGCTTCTAAACCGATGGAGCAGGATTTAGTCTCAATTGGAATATAAGTTTTGTAATTGCCCTTGTATGCCCAGACTAAGTGTATCAGATATTTTCTCCCTCCTTCCAGCATGAGTTCGTGATGTAACGGTAGCACACTCGGCGCGTGTTCGGGATGTTGAGATTCGAGACACGACGAAGGCGTTGCACATTTTTCACATCTCTTGCTTCAAAATAACCTAATGCCTCTACAGTGGCGCCCGAACTAAAAGTTAGTTGACAGTAATTCGTCACCATCAGGATTTGGCTATTGGGTACCCTAATTCCCAGTCCCCTTTAAAAGGGGGAGTATGTAAGATATTTTTCCCCACCTTCCAGCACGCCTTCGTGGTGTAACGGTAGCACACTCGGCGCGTATTCGAGAGGTCCAGGTTCGAGTCCCGGCGAGGGCATTGCACATTTTTCACATCTCACAAGGGAAAATGAAAACTTCCCTAGTGCTATCTCTTGGTGTGTATTTGTTCATATTGGAATGGTGTTGAAAATAAAAATGGCATGGTACTGTGGCACAGTAAAGAATTATCGCATTCTCCGTGCGGCGCTTTTGATGTAGGCGGTTAGCATGCCCGGCTATCAGTTGGAAGATGTGAATCGAAACCTCGCGAAGTTGATATATTTTCGTTGTTTCCAGAAGTTTTGAATCTACAGTACCTTCATTAATTCTCGGTGGTTTTAACAGGTAGAATTGTTTTATCTATCTAGATTTTTCAGAATATTTTCGATTGGATTGCTTCGATACACCAGCGACAGCTCTCTGTCTTTCTTTTGATTTGCGTGAAAGAAAGCTATTATATAGAGAGTTTCAATCAAGAAAGATTTCACGACATCTCTTGAACGCTTGGACATACACTGCCGCTTCTAATTTAGAAAGTGAGTCAAATCAGATAAATTTTTAGGGTATGATTATTTTAATCATGTAAATCTCCACGCGAGATTATCTTCTTTTAATCACATGAGACAGTAAAAGTTTATGTAATTTAAATTATTATATAGGCTCTGTTAGAAAATAATTTTTGTTTTGAAAAACGTTTTTCTTAGCCATACTAGCCGAACGAGCGAGGAAGAGGGATCACTCTCCATGCAATGAAAACTGCACAAGACATCATTTACAAGTTTAGAGGATTGTATATTATTAAAGATAGCTAAGTTGTATAATTTTATGGTAGAAATTTCTATAAGATTCCTTTAAACAAATATCAATTTTGGATGCATGCATTTCATATTCTGTTTTTAAAAGAGCTAAAATTTGAAATTTTGTATTTAATTAAATTTAATTTTATATTAGTCCTGAAATTAATGCTTTTCCGTCGAGTGAAAGAGATTTAGTTTTGTGACTTTAAGCAAGATTTTTTTTTTCCTGGAGCATTTATTATATTACATTCAATTTTGCTTGTTACATATTTGCTTTTTTGTGTACGATCGTTGGCAGAATAAGGATTATTTAATTAATTGAAACTTTCACCAATTTGTAGGCGGACTATATCTAACTTTTAGTTTCACATTGCTAAATTTATCATGTGATTACAAATACCGTAGTTTAAAATTCTAACTTATTTCATACATCTCTTAAATTGGAAACTATGCGTCTGAGAATAGCCGTTAAAAGGATATTTAGTCCTTCGATCTTTTTGGAATATCTTTTATAATACTACATAACGGTACTTTTTCAGAAACGTTTATGTTAAGAAAATTAAAGAAATGCATAATTTTCGTAAATTTCGGTTTCCAAGTAATGATAGTTTCATATAAAAAATATGATATAAAAAAATATCAGTCTTATATTCAGTTGCGGAATTATTTTCTTCGTGCCATTTGTTTCTAAAAGTATTATGGTAAATTTTTTTTCACGAAGTGCAAGAAAATCTAGTACTGTATGCGTGAAAAATGTGTAAGCTGTAAATAATGAGTTATGAAGATTTAAAAATATTCAATGGTGTATAATAAAGAAGAATATTTTAAATTAATGATATATAATCAAATAATAAATTTTAAAAAAAATCTGAAAGCTTTCAGATTTTATATTACGCCCAAAGGGGCTTTTTTTAAAGCTTTCTGTGTTACCTTTATTTATTAAATATCATGTTCTTCGCACTTAAACTATAAAATTCAATTCAACAGCAATATCGCAAAATAATTTTAAAATGAGCGTATCTTTAGATTTTTCGATATACAGTCTCGCGCGCTGGTAATAAAAATGTCTCCCCCCCCGTACAGTGTTGCCATTGCTCGCTTTGAAATCGTTGAGTTTGTTAATCAAAAATTCGTTAAAGTGTTACAAAATATGAAATCGATAATGAAACAAATTCCAAAAAATTTGGTCTTCTAAATGCCCATATTCGGAGGAGGATTACGCTATTCAAAATTTGATGGCTGTAGGTACTGTTATTTTACCACAATGCGAGAAACATACATATATTTATGCAGATTCTTCATTATTTAATTTCTTTAAATGTAACACAGGTCGATAATATTTGGTGGCAACCGTTTGAAAAGTGATACAGACATTTACAGTGAATCGACGCAAAATGCCAAAGTGAAATTAATAGCCCTGCTGAGCTAACGTTCCTTTGGGCTAAAAAAGATAAATTTTAAATGTAATATTAATGCACCAAATGGCGTATGTGTAAAGTGATGATAGTAGGATAAGGTATATGGAAATTAAAAGAATACCGACTACTGTTTTGCCCTCGGTATCGATTGTAGCTCATTCAGGATTATTAAGCATTTTTCTTATTAAAATATTTCGTGAGAAAGAATTATGCTAACTATATTGAGCTTCAGTTTTTTTTTTTTTTGTTTAATGCCTAATTAACTTGTTTTTTAAATCCTTTTTCCAAGACAGTCATCCTGCCATTTATCTCGAAATATTACTTGAGTTTTTCCTGAATATTTCATTATGCGCTTAACTTTTTGTAAGCAGCTGGGTGTTTGCGTGCTTGCGAAACTTCTAAATAACAGTTAACTGATTAATTAGGGCTATTCTACCATAAGTAGATTGCTTCGCGATACTTAAATGATTAGCATTCAGAAATGACACGGTTAATTATATGTTAATGCTTAATATTCAGAAATGATGCAGGCAATTTATAATTCAATGCAATAGTTATATAAAACACATGGTTTTCGCAACTTTTCTAACTAAGCCTCCCTGTTTTCTAATAAATTAATTAATAAACAAGAACGATTACATTATTTTGTCGCGTGTACTCATCACTTTTTTCTTTCACTTTTCGCTATTATATTCAAAACAATGTTTTATAATTTTAAAAACTGATTTCATCTTTTTCAAAAGATTTTGACCTTCTTCAATGGAGTTCCGAGTATCTATTTTTAAAAATGTTTTCATTGATTTGAGTATATGTTAGAATTATTTCTTTAACTTATTAAAAGTTATAAGGTATTTCTCCCGCCTTCCCAGCGTGCCTTCGTGGTGAATGGTTCTGCACGCTGGGCCGGTATTTCAGAGGTCCGCGGTCCGATTCCCGGCGAAGGCTTTTTAAGTTTTCATTTTTCCTGCTTCCAAAATACCTAATGTTCTTGCAGTGGCGCCCGAACTAAAAGGGAGTTAAATGATGATTCTCCTCACCCAGGATTTGGCGATTGGGTCCCCTAAAAACCCCAGTCGCCCTTTAAAAAGGGGCAGTATATGAGGTATTTCTCCCACCTTCCTAGCGTGCCTTCGTGGTGTAGTGGTGTTCTGCACGTTGGGCCGGTCCTCCAGAGGTCTACGGTTCGATTCCCGGCGAAGGCTTTGTTAATTTTTCATCTTTAATGCTTCCAAAATACCTAATGACTCTACAAAGTATCCGTATTTTTTTTTTTTTAAATTTATTTATTAAAGTTAGAAAGTATTCATATTTTTTCAACATTCTAGTCATTCTTTCTTTTTTTTTCTTTTAATTTGACTTATAATTGTCCTGTGGTATATTTGATTCACTGAAATTTAAATATCGATATTTGTTATTTGTTTCCAAAAATTTTTGTGGTTTTTTGCTTTTTTTCCCAAAGTATTAATAATTAGTTAGTAACTGTAATACTGAGAGTTACTTTAATACTGAGTTATTACATATAATATTTCCATGTGTATTTTTCTTTCTTTATGTTTACCATTTTTAGCCCAAAGAAGCGTTACCTCAGGAACATTATTCTCGAAATGGCATTTTGTGTCGGTTCACTATAAATGGTTTGCTATCACTTTTTAAATTGTTGCCACCAAATATTATCGCCCTGTATTATATTTAAAGAAATTGAATAATAAAGAATTTGCATAAATGTATTAAAGAATTTGCATAAATGTATTAATGTTTCTCGCGTTATGAAAAAAACGACGGTACCTAGAGCCATGAAATTTTGAATAAGGCATTCCACACGAACATAAGCACCTGCAAGCCCGAATTTTGAATATCGAATTTGTTTTATTATCGATTTCATAATTTTTAAAACTTTAACGACTGTTTGTTAGCAATTTCAAGGATTTCAAATGGAGCAATGGCAACACGTTCCGGAATAAAACATTTTTATCTCAAAAAGCGAGACTGTCTATCGGAAATTTTAAAGATATGCTGTTTTAAAATATTTTGTGATATTGCTGTTGAATTGAATTTTATATGGTTTAAGTACGAAGAACGCGATATTTAATAAATAACGATAGCATACAAAACTTTAAAAAAAAAAAAAAAAAAAAAAAAAAAAAACGCTCCTTTAGACGTAATACAAAATCTGAAAGCTTCGAGTTTTTTTTTTTTTTTTTTTTTTAAATAAATTAAAAATTGATGACCGAAAAATAAACGAGCTTTTTCAAAAGCATGGTTGTACTTGTTGTACATGGTTGCCTTGATTAATAGAAGCTATGATTTTAAAGCATATTTTTAATATTTTAAAATATCACGTATTTGTTTCGAACAGTTTGAAATTTCTCAGAGTAAAAATTTCGTACATTTTTGCTAAATGTGAATACTCTGAAAATAAAAAAAAAAATTAGTTAACGACTTTATATTAGTGTGCATAAAAATCGAACCACAATATATTTCTTTCGCAATAGTAAATCAAAGTGCGGTAAAATTTATATTTTTGCATATTATCGCGAAAAGCAGGATTAATTATCATTAAATGGAATTTTAGCTCTGCTTTTCGCAGTAACAAATTAATTTATTCCTAAGTAGGATAATTAAATACGTTTTTCAGAATAGTAAATTAAAATATTAACGAATTCTTAATTTGACTGGTGGAATATTATTTTTGCCTGATGTCACGAATTGATAAACATTATCAATGTCAAGCGTCTGTAAGCTTAAATTATAATCAGAACCATTCCTGGAATCGGTCCTTAAAACTCTTTTCAGTTATTATCGATGGCATTGTAGAGTCATTAGGTTTTTTTTGTTGCTGGAGACGTGAAAAATGTGCAATGCCCTCTCCGGGACTGGAACCCTAGACCTCTCCAATACCCGTCGAATATTCTTCCAGTTACACCACGAAGGCATGCGGAAAGGAGGGATAAAATGCCTTATGTACTCCCCCTTTTAAAGGTCGAATGGGGATTAGGGGACCCAGTCGCCAAATCCTGGTGGTGACGAATTATCGTTCACCATCTTTTAGTTCGGACACCACTTGTAGTGCTGGAGACGTGAAAAATGCGCAGTGCCCTCTTTGGGGCTCGAACCCTGGACCTCTCGAATACGCATCGAGTAGGCTTTCAATTACACCCCGAAGGCGTGCGGAAAGGAGGAAGGAAATACCTTATAAAATTAATTTCGGTGTCTTCATAATTCATCCACATATTGTTTTCAGATTTGGCCTTCGTGTTTTGCGTCTTGATATCAAATTGTTGCTTATAAAACATTTGAATTCTGTCTTGTATGAAGATGATGTTAATATTGTACTTTCCTGTTATTACTGATCAAATATCGAGTGGTTATAACAATGATGTTAAGCCGTCAAGAATCTCAGTCATATTCTTTCTTTCTTGGCCAAATTTTCTTTCCGTTTCCATCTAAGTAGTCCCACCGGAGTCCAGTGATGAAAAATAAGACTCAACAATGTTCATTTATCTCAAAAATAACAGTGCACAAAATATTTGTTGGGAAAAAAAAAAAAAAAAAAAACAAGCTTGGAAATATAGTTCATACTCTTGTTTTTGATATCAAATATCTTAAACATCTATAATCGAATTTACCATAGTTATACGTATATTTTACCAAGGTTATACGTATATTTTACTATAATTTTGCGTATATTTTATGAATAAGTATTTTTATTTTTTAATTTTATGTATCTCGATATGTACTTTCTGAAGCTTCACGTTTCTGTGTAAAATGCCCGTCTCATGACTGTACTTCCTGATTGCAGCCAGGCATTGTAACTAACCGACCATAGAAACTGATTATCTTTTTATTCTGCTTCCTAATTTTTCGGCCGGTTGACTTTTACACTCTCTCCCTCTACTGTTATTGATGATGGAACAAGGGAGCGTTAATATTGGTAAGCACTGTGTGTAATCTTGAAAACATTCTGCTTCAGTTTTTTTCCCTTCCACGGTTGTCTACTTCTAGACGGTTAGGAATTCGATAAAAGAAATTCCGACATTCCAAGTGTCTGTTCGTTTTTCTCTAAATATTCTTTATTGCCACAAGAATGCGAAATTTGTTAGAAATTATGAGATTACTGTTGTGTGGTGAAAGAGATATTAGTGCGATGGTGTTTGTATGCTTAAAATGTTAGTATTTTGAAGAGTGTATTACTATAAGAAAACTGTGCTGGTTTGGTAACTGTTTCAGAACAACCCATGTTTCTTTTATGTAAAAGTAGTTTCTTTTGCCTTGACGTCAGCGGCATCTTTTAGTTTTGCTAAAATAAGAAAGATGATTAGTAAACCTTAGTATAAAAATTGACACGCGTACTTTAAAACAAATAATCATTTAAAATTTTCCATTTCAGATTAATATGTATTGCAGTAAGGAACTGTTAAATTTTTTCTCGTCATTTTTATACTTGCAGCTGCAGAGGTTTGAAGAACTTTGGTGTTTTATACGTAGAAGAGAGACGGCAAGTTTTTTTAATTAAAATTCTATTAGCTCTCTATATTTTCCTAAGTTTTTGCAAGTACTCTTTACAATTAATTTGAAAATTAATTGAATTTAAATAAACCTTTTCTACGTTAACTTTCTGCTTTTAAGTCTCATTAAATGTAATGAAATAAAGGTTTTCTTTGAGTATGTTTTGGAATCATACACTGTTGACCTTAGCTGAAAAGACTAATTAGCGAATTCTCGCTAGGTCTTGGAAGAACAGATGACTGCAGAAGAAGGTTTAAGTTACATTTTTATTCGAACTTAAAAAATGCACTCGCTCGGTTCTCACAGTCTATCACTACTTAAGGCTAAGTAACTTAACAGAAAAATAAGATGTAAAATTACAATAACGTAAGATTGGCTACACGACTGGCACCTTATTTATCAAACCGCACACAGCAAAGCCGAACCTAGAATATCAATATAATATAAAGAGAGTGGCTAAGTACCAACTTTTCGCGTACAAAGCTACTTCTAACACACGGCATAATCATAACCCTCCTACTGGAACTCTGATAACCGCTGCTTAAGTACTGATTCCGAACTCACTTAGATTTGAATAAGCATAATTAAAATTTACATTCTGGCAAGAAACTGAAATCAGAAGAGAAAGGAAAGTTTCTAAAACTAAAAATAATTGGTTAGAATAAAATTAAGGTCTTTACAAGGCATTGAAACACACTGAAAACAATTTATGAAGTATATTTGATGAATATGTTTTTTTAGTATAGCTTATCTATTCCAATTTTAGTCTAATTATTATTATTAGGGCCAACTTGTGCCGAACGGCAAAATCGCTGAACACTGGTAATTCGGCATGGGGTCGTACTCGCCGAGCGCGCTGGCTGCATGATTGATTTTCGTGGTTTTCCTCATGTGTAACGAGGATACGAGCTAGTTTCCCTTACAAAGCCTTCCACGAATTCTTCCCTTCCATAGGCAGATAACCCTGGAGTTGCTTTGCCTTAATCAGTTAACCTAACTAACCTAATATTATTAGCTACGAATTGATGATCAAGTTTCAGAAAATATCCATTTTAGGTCTGCATAATTTCGTTGTGTAGTTAAACAAGTATGGGCGTAAACAAGGTTTGGGCATTTCAAACATTCAGAACAATCTACGCTGTGCACTAAATTTTTCATATAGCCTGCGGTGCATTTGTGAATCAGTGTAGCTTTTGACAGGGTCTTTTCCTGAGGTATGGGCAATTTGAGGAGGATCCATTTCCTAGACACTGCAATCGCCATATTCTACCTAACATAATTTCATTTGAAGAGGCACGCGTGAAGAACAAAGCCCATTCCATTTACTGGACAATTCTGAAAATCTGAAAGCATTGCATTTCTTTTTTCGTATCCCTCTTTTGATAGCTTTGGCATGCTTCATAGAATAGAAGTTTGGTTTCCTGTTTGATACTGCAATTGTTTGTCTCGAGTTAACAGTTAAGATAAAATTTCTGCACTCGACGTTTTGATAGGAATTTTCTCATTTATGATATTTCGACACCCTGGTCCATAAACTTTAGTAGTAATACTTTCAGAATAGGAAGATCCAGTATCAATACCCTGTATTATGAGCTATGTCCTAAACCATTTGTACTTTTTGACTCTTATGTTTAAGTTTTGCCTTAAGTTTTCGATCTTTATTTAATTCTGCATAAATTACGGTCCTATAATATATTTGATAATATACGTTTCGTTCTACAAAATTAAATATATATAGTTAATAAATTAAAAACTATTTATAGTTTTACTAAAATTTCAAATATATAAGTTGCGTTTTAAATTTGCTATAATTTATGAAACATTTTTAGAAGATATCATAGTTTTTCTAGTAATCCAAATTTTTATAACTTTGGATTCAGAGTCCATTAAAATAGAAACTGATTAAAGTGGAATAGATCGATTTTTAAAATCTTAATTGTTTGTTGTGTAAAAGTTAAATTACTTGAAACTCTTTTAAAAAATATAATTTCAAATACTCGCTACTCTCTACCTCATTTGAATACCGCCTGAGCCAGAAAATTACATTCTGGCAGATAAATGGAAATTAGGTTGACAATATAGCAATTTAACATAAAATTACTGGCTAGAAACTTAAATTATTCTCTATACACTTGCTAACGTTTACTATTTCCATCCAAGCCATAAAACCTTTCTTTAAATACTCGCTACTTTCTATCTCATTTGAATATCACCCGAGCTCGAAATTTATGTGCTGGCAGGTAAATGGAAATAAAGCTGATAGGATAGCAATTTAACATAAAATAATTGTTTAAAAACTTAAATGATTCTATATACACTTGTCAAAGCTTAATATTGCCAGCCGAATCATAAGTAAGGAAATAAAAAACATCAGCTGTACTTTTAGTTTGCTTGTGAAATCTTCCTGTAATTTTTCCATCAAGGGATAAAATGTTACAGTCGTAGGAACTTTTAAAAAACCTTGTAAATATGTTCAATATTTTAACCACCATTAAAAAAACCTTGGTTGATAAGCGTAGATTTAAAATTGTCCTTTAATTCTTATGCTCATTATCGCATCGTGAATTTAGTATTGACTTCAGTGATAGGCTTCCATCATTCACTGTAGTCTAAATCTGATATAATAAGTTGCATAATTATTGATGATTAATGCATATTCATTAAGCAGAATATGATTGTTCTGTCCTAGATCAGGGTATTATCTAAATGTGTTTAAGTCCTTTTTGCAGTTTTCTAGACTCTGCATTAACCACAGATATTTCTATAATTGACTGTTTCTCTCCCTACATAGACTCAAAGCTGATAACATGGTCATACATATTCGGAATTCTGCGCTTCGTTTTATTTTGTCGAGCGCATTTATAAGGGTATATGACCGTCAAAAATATGATAAGCATTCTTAATTCTTCTGGTCGTAGCGTAATGGGCTTAAAAACGTGAGGAGAGGGGAATATACGCCGCGTTCATGAAAGCTCATTATTTTCGCCTTTAATCTTAGACATCTCTCTCTCTCTTTTTTTAAGAAATCAATATATAAAAATGACAAACTTTTTTGCCCTCGTTCTAAGAAATAAAACATAAAATATCTGTTTTCCGCACGGCAAGAATTGACCTGAGGTATGTAATTTCAAATTCTGAAATTTTGGACGTCATTTTTAATTGCATTAAAAGATCGGTTAATAAATAAATAGAATAATTCAAAATTTATTTTCCCTTAAATGTAATTTTATTAACATCTTTATGCTTTTCCAATAAATGGTATGCCAAAAGAATTTTCACACCATTAAATCATTAAGATTTCAAGGTCTAAAAACGCATTGTTAATATTCTCATGAAATTTTATTATTCTAGAATCGTAATATGGAACAGAAATTCATTAAAATGTAAATATTTTGCTTTTTTAATAAATGTACACAATATAACGAGAAGGCTACGTGCCAATACTGAAACTTGACAAGTGTTTTAGAACACGAATTCCATAAGATTCTGTAAGTAAGATCGCCATTTTAATAAAAAAAATTCCAATTGATCAATATTTTTCATAGAAATCTGCAGAGAAATGCTCATTACATAAATTCTTAAAATCAGAAACATTTTTCTAAAAGCAATATTTTGTTTTTGGTTACAAATGTAGGCAAATATATCGTTCTTCAATTTGTGTACGGCCCCTGATATTTTTTTTACATCGAATACAAAATTTTCCTGAAGATAAACGTAGGGACAGGAGCAACATGTAAAAAGCTAGATTCTTTCATTTTTACAAAATTGATTTCTCTAAATTTAAATATGCCAAAACACGAATATATAATCTTTGTAATTGGAAGTATATATCTACAACCAACGGCTGCGAAAATAAAGGCCAGTTAAGGTTTTTTTGTGGGCACTATGTATCGCTCTATATATTATAGTGCTTTCGCCATAAATATAGTGTATTTACAGATATTAATATGTAGCAAATAACATTAAAAATATATACAAGTATTAATATACAGTGAACAATATACTACAATAGGTACAGGAACATATATTGGAATGAAGGTATGAAATACAGTATAAAGTTGGGCGAAAAAATTGTCATGTTAACATAAAATTTCGCTCTGGAAGTGCCCATGGCAAAATATTTTTTCGTTGGGGGGGGGGGAGGGAAGAATAACCATTCTAACTACTTTACTTTGTTAACGCCTACTTTCACAGCAATAAAATTAATTTCATTTTCATGATATACATAGAAAGGTGTATCGCATTTTTTCTCCTTTTGCGTGTAATCAACTTTTTCGTTTACAGAAGTATACTTATTTAATTTTAAATTAATTTATAATGCTTTAAAACAATTTTACAATATATATCTTTTAGTGGTGCTTTGCATGTGTAACCCAATAATCGTTCACCAAGTCTGAATATTTGTTTTGCCTGCAACCATCTTAAGCACGCAGTGAAACTAGATTTACAAGGACTGAAAAATTGAAGGAAAATTCGGTTCGTTCAGTTCCTAGCTGTATCTTGAAAATTCTTAGCTTATTGCTTAGACTTTATAAAGAAGTTTTAAATTTTGTATAATTAATTTATAATATGAAGACCCTAAAGTGGTTATCAAGATAAAAAAGTTATCAAGATAAAAGAGAATTTGCTGAAAACTGTACATTTTAGTAAAATGTTTCGAGTATTAATTTCTCATCCGGTAGAAATTAGTAATTTAGAAATTTCTTAGTTTCAATGATATGTTCCCAGAATCTATCAAAAACAAAAAATCTCTTTATTTAAGTATTTAAAAAATATATGAACATTTATTACATCAACTATTTAGCATTTTTTTAAATTCTATTCAGCATTTCTACATTCTTCGATTCGTTATATTTACTATTCTAAATTCATTCGTGAAATTCTGCTGACTCATCGCTACTTTTAAATAACGCGGTACAGTTGCAGAATATTTCATATTTTTTAAAACCCGACGATTTTACATAAAATAATACGTTAAAACTCATCTTTTCTAGCATATTATGTTCTTTTATAATATATCAAATTGTGAAACGGTAAATTTGCTGAATAAAATTTCTTGGAAAAAAATTATGAAGAAAACTTCAGAAGTACAGCTTATTTTAAACAACGCTTTGGAGAAAAGAGTTAAATTGGCGCTGATCCATCGCGTTGTGGAAAATCTTATCTCCAAAACGTAAGTGATAGCACTTTTTGCCGGAAGTTTAAACGGTAATATAAACAGTCTGTATTTGTCATGTTATATCAATGTGACACCCTATTCTTATTATATCGTAATCGACGACAAATGTTTCGAAAAGAGTCCTAGGAGAGACTCTGGCTGTTTCTACCTACTTCAGTACAGTAGATCTCTGATTAACCATAAAATGGGATGTAGTGTATATGCTGAATATAAATATTTAGTTATTTAATTAAAACAAACCTTTTTTAAATTTACGTTTTATGTTTTGGATCAAAATTCTGACTCAGAAAACAATAACTGGAAAAAACTCAGAAAACATTAACTGGAAATAGTTCAATGGGAATAACAGATTAAGTAATTATATTTACAGACTTCATCTACAGTTTTATGTCGCGAATAACACAAAGGGTGTTTACAAATTAATAAAACGATTTCGGGGCCGTTTAATTATGTTTAAAATGTAAATAGTATTTTTTGAATGTTCGATGTGATAGCCTTTTTTCTGGCTATATAATATTTTGTAAGTCACCATCGAGAATTTCATAATAGAAGGCCTTTTTCTAAAGTTTCAGCAGTATATTTTCCATTCCTTTTCCACTACTTTCCAGAATCCATCAGTCTTGATGGGTTTGCGTAAGAGCTCTTATCGAGAGACCAAAGGCGGCTATATAAGTAAAACCTTATATAACCTTATATAATTATATAAGTAAGCTTCGCTGAAATACGCTGAAACATATATATGCATTACCTGCATCTGGATACAATCTTCATTTCTTCAAGGAAATGCAGTGGTACCTTTCGAAGTATGACCTTGTTGCTTTGTCTTGATGAAGTTTCACTCTTTGAAAGTCATTAGGATAAAGAAATCGAATTCCTTCTGTAAATATCGAATGTAAAATTTTCTCTGGATAGTATATTGAGTTGATTCAAACATTTTTTCCCACACTTATTTTTTATTTCTCATTACAAGAGAATCCTGCGACAGTCATAAACTCCTTAATGGAACTTTCTTTCCATTGACAACATCAGATTGGTACATTTTGTTCTCTTCATTTATAATAAACAGACCTTTTCATTGCAATCGTTTACGTAAACCTGTGCTTCATCAAGGGGCACAAAGTATTCTTATGTATCTCTGTTAAATAGTTTTCATGCAGAGTTCTACGAATTGTTTTGAAATGACTTAGAAAATGCTGCTGGACATTATATGTTTTTTAGCCTTTTTAAGTTGTAAGTCTTGGTTTATTATATTCGTTACTGTTGCTAAAGATGTGTTTAAAGACTGTGCAATTGGTTTCTGCATCGGCGGATTTTCTCTTTCTACCAACGATTAAAGTAATGATTGACAGTTTTTCGTTTTCCGATTGATGATGTTGCTTATACTTGAAAATTTTAATATTATACTTGAAAATTTGAAATACACTTGAAAATTTTAATATTATACTTGAAAATTTGAAATACACTTGAAAATTTTAATACCATTCATTTTACAACGTTTTTGAATTATGGGACAGGAGTATTTCTCATCGGAAAGCGCAGAAATATATCTTTCAATCCATAACTTGTTTACTTGCGACATTTTGAAAGAAGAATAAATTTAAAAGTAGCAGACGGTATTTCTCATTTCACATTAAGTTATTGCCAAAACTTTTACTCCAAAAGTTTCCTTTTTTGTTAATTCTTTATCGAAATCGCTCTAAAATCTGTAAAGCCCGTTTGTGAAAGCGTGGAGCACCCATGAAAAATTTTAAAATACATTTGACAATGCACTTGAATAAATAAATTTTGTTATTTAGACGCCAGACGCTTTTATTATTCGCGGCATAGAATTGTAGAATTTTTTAATGTATTATTTCCATTAAACCATGTGATAAATTATTTTTTCCCTTTTAGTGCATAAATTATCGTATACATATTAAATAAAAGCTTATTGTATAAAAATCTTTTCTAATGGCATTTTTGTCTCAATTACACATTATAAATAATGAAAATTTTAGTCATTATGAAAACATAAACAATGAGACTTGTCCGATATGATTCCGATAGACAGTTTTGACCTTGAAGTGAAATAGATGCACATTCGCAGATTCGGTGCATCATTTCGGTAAAGAAAATAAAGCGATTTCTGTCAGAACCTGTTCAAATAAACATTTTCTGTTATTTCTGGAGCCGAAATTTCATGAAAGCCTATTTGTGAATTTAGAAACTTTAGTACATTTTCCACCTTTTTGGGGGGGACAGTAAAACAGTTGTTTTGACCTTTTCTTTGTTAAGTGGATTACCGACGTTCCAAAAGAAAGGCTTCAAAATTGTGGTTGTTTTTGGCTAGATCGTTTCAATTGTCTAAGGCAGAGAATAACTTAAAAGCTAAGATAAGAACGAAAGTTTCTAGGTGACATATCGTACTGTGGTATGACGGTTTAGTTCTTCGATGATATCATTTGGTAGCTCGTGATACATGAGTGAGTAAAATTTAATATTTTATTTCATAAGTCAGTTCCACAGATTTCATTTTGTTTTTCTTTATAGTGTGGAATAATTGCTTTTAATTTTTATTGAGAGGTATTCGTAATTCGGCAAAACATTCAAAAAATAATAATATATGATTTGCTCCATCGATATCAAATTTAAAAGTAAAGCTTGTCACAGTAGTATCATCATGAATCATCTGTACGATTTCAAGTTCTTGCGACTTCGCACTTTTAATTTCAGGCGCTCAATCTAGCTGTATGCAGCTAATCTTCGTTTGTAAATGTACCATATGAAACATATACTATTAACTTTCAAATAATAGATCTTGTGAACATCGAAATGTTTTCGACAAAACATTGCATCACAGAATTGATTATTACTTGTATGATAAATATTAACATTCATTATTTTTAGTGCTATGATTAAATTTTTACAAAATTTATCCAAATTGCTTTTTTTATTTAATTACATTTTATTTTAATTTTGGGGGGATAACACATAAATTGGATACATTTTTACTGATATTAAGATAAATTGACAAGGTAAGAAACCATGGATAAAAAGCATCAGCTTAATAAATGATGAAGGGTCATAAATGATGAATAAAATTCATTCCCACAAGGTGGTTCAAATTAAACAAAATTCAATCAAGGAAATAAATTGGTGAAATATAAGCGTAAGAACTGTAAATTCATGTGAAAAGGAGGGAATAATGAATGATTTTTTTAAGTCAGAGATTCAGAGGTCAGAATGCGATTCGATTTCTGAAGTAATCAAGTAAATAAAAAGTGAACTGAATTTAAAAAAGTCTAAAATTATAATTATGGGGTAATTCGACACAAAATCGTAAAACAAAAATAATAGTCCCTCAGTGGCAAAGCCCCATTGGACTAATAATATCGCAGAGGTAAAATAGGTTCAAATTTATATTTAATTTGAATTCGAAATTTAAAGTTTGGTAGGTATGAGACCTTTTTCTTTGTCGTTGTTGGTTACACTTTATGATTCAAATACATTAACAGCTAAAGTACTAAATTCTTAGACTGGCTTTCTTTCAAATAGTTCTAACATGTTTAACTAGTCGTTAAATAACTTACTTTAATTTAAGCTAAAGATAAACAAATTATGAAAACTTTCTAAGTTTTCAGAGTTTTACCGAGTGGAACGAAATTTGAGGATATATAATAATAATAATAATATAATCTCTTTGTATTATTTAAGAATTTCTAATGAATAAAAATGCATATGTTTATATGTAAATAATTATTAACTTCTGTATTTCCTATTACAGCTTGGTACTTGATGGTGTTTCGATTCTGATAAAATTTTTGTAACTTTGGAGGGAAAATATTAGAAATTATCTTGGCTACGGTTTGTGGAAGCACATCAGTCAGTCTGGTTTTTTTCCTGCGATCATTTGCGAAAAAAAGCTGTTCTTATGTAAATTTATTCCCAGACAAAGCGATTATTCTTAGCGCAAATTTCGTAACTGAGCTCATTTATTTTTTAACAAATACTTACAAAAGTTAAAATCTGTATCTTCAAATCTTTAAATACGACTTATATCACATTTAAAATTAATTAGCTGTATTTTTAAATTTTCTGGTGCGTTATTATGTTCGTTTTTTATTTTAAAATATTCAGATATTTGCGTTTGGGTATAAGTATTTGAAAGATGAATTTGAGAAGGGGGAAGTCCATATTTCATGGAAGAATGGTTGCCAGAGCCTCAAGGAGGTTGGACTTCTTCCATCCCAATTTTCAGGTAGAGCTACCCCGGGGGGTATCCCACCTCTCTTCCCTATCAATAAGCCATACGAGAGGACTTTCGGATCGCCATATATTTAGTGTGGCTCATTGCATTATACATTTACGAACATCAATGCTTTCTCCGGGATTCCAGCCCAGCCTTCCGTATGGCAGTCACTAACTATTATGCCGTCTGGGCTGCCGAAAAAGGGGGGATGATAAATGTTTAATCATTTCTCTCCAAATTTTGTTTTTGAAGGCAGACTTTTTTTTTAAAATTATTTTAAATCATGCCGATACTCATGTCCATGTTATTCGTTTTGCTGATTTCTCATCGGTTTCCCTTGAAAGTTAAGCAAAAGATATCTGCGATATATGTTTATCTTATCATCTTTTAATTCCAGTAAAGATTGTTTAGTTAACATTTATCTCTCAGGAAATAAACACTACTTAAAAATCAAATAAACTGGTTTCCTGGATTTCCCGAAGCTTACCGTAGGCGGTAACATGGGAAGAAGCAGAAACCTTTGATCACAGATAGCAATCTTTCTCGTTTAGTAAATAAAAATAAAAACTCGCCAAACGTGGCGATTGTCTCGCCAACTGCAACGCCCTCGCTCAGTGACTCAGTAGTAAGACGGTGCGGATGCGTGCGACTTGCCCTTCCGTCTCAATTGCATCGTTGCGTGGGGTTCTGAGACGAGCTCTACACATTTCGCTGCTCTTTCGCACCCTTGTAAATAACACAGAGAAATTTTTACATTTTATGTTTTAATTCCTTGATTTTTTTTTTTTTTTTTTTTTTTTTTTTTTTCATTTTCTCTTTTTCTCTCCCGGGAGATTTCCCAGCCTTGCAGGTTAATGAGTGTGTAAGAACGTGTATGCTAGGGGTGTTTAGTCGCTGAAGGTCTGTTTTGTTGTGTTTTCAGAAACATAAACGCATGGATACCTATAAATATGATCGGTTGTTGCTTAGCAGGTGAGTTCGAATCTATTTTATTTTGAACTATGTGTATACTCGGGAGATTTATTAATCCTTTATTTATGTGGTCTATTTAATGAGCCTATGTTATATTTTATTGTTAGACATCTTGCTAGAATTCGTAATGACTTCTGTGTTTTTATTGCGAGCATGTTAAAAATAATGTATGTTCAAATATTTGGAAATAATGTAACTGAATATGAAGTGAAATAAGATTGGCTGTAATTGTAAATTGTTTTAATTGTTGAATTTTGCATCATTTAAAAGCAGACATATGCGTACATGCATGTATTTTTTAACATTGAGAACCTTTATAAACACGGCAATATTATTTGAACTTAAATTTCTAATGCACTAGCACAGTCAGAGTATCTGATGAATGGTGATATAATTCATTATGGGAGAACACACGACAGGTGATGAATGCATTTATATTCGGCTTTAAAATAAATGCAAAATATAAATATACATTTTCAGTTTATTGTTGGGAAATTAACAATTAGGACAGTATTTGTGTTTGACTTTTTTATGTACAAGCGCAGTTGCAATCTCTTGTGAATGGTTCATGGTTCATAATACATTATGCAAGCATACGACAGCTACATGCTTGAGGGAATGAATAAGTTGGGCTTTAAAAGGAGAGACACCCGTATCGGAATTACATTGGAAAAACTGAGCCGGTGAATATTATTAAAACTAAATTTGATTTCTATCTCCATAATTATTTCAAATTAGAAATTAATACTTCTCATCTGTTTTCCCGAAATTAGTTCATCGTAAAAATTACGAATATTTCAATTTAGCTATTCAATTGTATGCCAGACCTACTGCAAACATTAATTTCTTTTGATTTAAAATAATTTGAAGATGATTCTTAAAAAATATAATTTCAAATAAAAGTAGGTTTGTAATGTTTTTATTATACATAAAACTCTCCGTTTATTTCCTCATCTATAAAACTGCTTAATAATAACTTGTAAATACTCTTTTACTATTAAATGCTAAATACCTTTAATTTACTGTACTAAAATCTTTACTTTTAAATACTAAATACTTTTAATTTTTTTCATAAGGTTATGTATGTGGGTACTGCCTTACCCTTAGTATCTCAGATATGATATTAGTGTTGCGCATGGATCGTGAGTATGTTATTAATTGCAAGCTTCAAAAAACACAGATGTAACATGAAGTTAGATATCGAAACGAATTTTCACAATGAGCTGATTAACACCTTTTTGTGTGCGTTAATTAAAAAAGGTGTTAATCTTTTGTGTGTGTTAATCGAAAAACGTAAATGAGCTGATTAAGCACAAATAGCTGATTAACACAAAATATGTTAATCAGCTTATTGATTAACACAAAATATGTTAATCAGCTTATTGTGATAATTCGTTTACAAATTATATTTGGAAAATTCTTAATTCGAAGATGTGTGTCTAATCTATTGAATTTAATGTAAAAATAATAATAAATAAATAAATAAACTGAAGAATTAAAATTTTCAGAATGATAATAATAATTGAATAAATTTAAAAAATGTGGATCCACATATTGGTTCGATCATTTCATACTAAAATATTTTTTGATATGCATTATAATAAAAATCACGGAAGTAGTATTTTTTAGAATGTAATATGATTTTAAAAATAAAATTTTAAATCCGTCAATTCTTATAATATCCTCCGTAATAAATATGAGCTGTGTCAAAATGTTTTTATGAGGGAGGGGTCGTGCGAAAAGCAACTGTGTGATTTGACCTGTATGAGTCACTTCAAAAAAGTGACTTAATTTTTTTGTGAGGCTGCTAATGTATTAGTTTGTACGCAGCCCTCACGTGCTTTGACATGTTTCGATAACTTATTACAATAGTTTAGTTAAGCAAAGTTAGTTATAGCTGCTTTATATGAGATTTATGGCTCACATTGTTTTACAAAATTTAACATTTTCAATTCAGCGTTTGTGCTATAAAATACATATATCAGTAAAATACGGGCATTTTATATATGGTGCAGTAATAAATTTATCTTGTATGTACTTAACATGCTTGACGCCCAGCTATGTGCTTTGCAATTAAGGTAGGCTTAACATTTTTCCTTTGCTTCCTTAAAAAGAAACCAATTTTGATTTCAAATGTGTTTTATTTACATGAAATTAAACGCAAAATATTAAACTGCGATAGAGAATTATTAGCCCAGAAGAGCTGTTAGTCTCGAAACGGCATTTTGCATCACTTAAATGCGATATATCACTTTTCAAATTATTGCCGTCAAATATTATCTCCCCGTATTATATTTAAAGGCATTAAATAGTGAAGAATCTGCATATATGTATGCATGTATCTCTCCGTATTAAAAAACAACGGTACATAGAGTCATCAAATTTTGAATAATATAGTCCTCCACCCAAATTTGGGCACCTGGAAGCCCGAATTTGGAATTCCGAATTTGTTTTACTATCTGTTTCATGTTTCGTAAAACGTTAACGAATTTTTGATTAAAAAACTCAACAATTTTAAAACGAGCAGTGGCAGTATGGTAGGAAATAAAACATCTTATCTCCAGCGTGTGAGACTGTCTATCGGAAACTCTAAAGATATGCTGTTTTTAAATATTTTAGCCCTAAGTGGAGTTAGCCCAAATGCTAACTCCATTGAGACTAATCCATGAATATCCATTGAGACTAACATGAGAACGTTATACACATCTTCTGTATATTTGAAAATTGAAAAAAGTATGTAATGTAATTCTATAAAAGTGTTTTTAATTAAATAGATCACGAATTAAATGCATTTTTATTTAAATCAATCAGATTGAAAAGTAAAAAAAATCTAATCCATCTATTGCTTTTCAAAGCTTAGTTTATTATTCAATAGCAGATAGATTAAGTTTTAAAGATAAATGTCTTATATTTTTCCGAATGGCAATAGACTGAAATAAAAGTTGAAACAACGCATTTAGAATAGATGGAAAATCCTGTTTCTACACTAAATGCTTTTTTAAGCTAAAAATAAAAAAACTTCAAATCTTAATATTTCTGCTAAAAATTATTATAAAGTAAGAAACTGTCCTTTGCGCCTTGTAATAATTTCCATGCGTCTTATATTTATTATGTAATATATCTTACGTCAAAATTTGAAAGCTACTACTGTAAGGAAAAAAAGAGGTGCAGCGTAATAAACTTTCAGAGAGGTAGAGAAAATTGAAAGATAACGGAAAAAGGGGGAGGAAGGAACGAAGAGCGAGAGAAAGAGTTCCATAAACTAACTCCTAAAATAAAACTGCGTATTGAATTGAAAATTTTGTTTGTTTATCATTTTCTTTTTCATTTCATTTATTTTTATTCCTCATAGCGAGTCTTTTAGAAGAAAGAAAGAGATTTTATTTGAAAACGAATCAGTCCTTCAGAGTGAAAAGAGAGAAAAGGTAGCACTTAACTTCGTTAGGAGCTCAAGATTCGACGATGATTTTTAGTGAGGAAGAACCACTCTTTCAAAAAGACGTAAAAATGTTAAGGAAAAAATTTCTTATCGATCTAAACCGAATGCTTATAATTCTCGTTAGCCTACTTATAATCCATTGCAAACGTTGGTTTTATTCATGGCCTTTTTAATCGTATATTCACCTTTTTCAGAATTCCTGCGAGCGTTAATATTTCACTTTTTTCAGCTTCATCATTTCATGCAAAATAAAACTTCAAAAATTTTATATGATAGCCATCATTGACAAAACGGTCCTTCTTCACTGTATATTCGGATTGTGATAATAAATATTTCTCATTAGTAACGGGAATTAATAAAGCCAGGATATGATTTCGCATGATTCACTTTATCGCTATACCCTGGAGTAAAATCCATTAATTGCCTGATACCGTACGTCTGATTTGCTTGTAATGAAACGAAATTTTATATTTCTCGGTAAATGTCATTTTATGTTTTTACTAATAGGAATGTATCATTATTTTATATATATATATATATATATATAAATGCTGTAAATCAATATCATTAGCGACCGGAAGTGAAAATTTTGGCACTCCTGATTCTTGATTTGAAAACGATAAAATTTATTTTTAAGTAAGGTTTTGCATCTTCCAGTGTGAACAATAAACCACCTGACATTTACAAAAGAGTTCTTTGACTGTTTTCTTATTCATCATTTTGTTACGATGATAGTTGTATTGCGTTAATAATTGAAGATATTTCTATGTTTGTTTTTTCCTTTGTGTGCGTAAATAAGTTTGATGCACTTATTATCGTTTTAATAATTAATCATTTGGAGAATCTCATATGGTTAACAGGACAGAACACCGCTAGTTCATCTCGGATTTGATTCCGTGCAAAGAGTTCGACTGCACAGAATTTCGTAGTTTTCCTGTATGTAATAACGTAAATATGAGCCAGTACTCCTAGAATGACCTTAATGAAAATAGCCTCTTAATACAAACAGTCCCGGAAGGCCTTTTTTATGGTCAATTAGCTCTCATTTGAGACCCTCAGTTTGTGAGGTATTTTTTCCCTCTTTCTAGCACGCCTTTGTGATGTAACGGAAGCACATTCGGCGCGTATTCGAGAGGTCTAGGTTCGTATGAGTCCCGGCGAGGTCATTGCACATGTTTCACGTCTCCTGCTTCAAAATTAACCTAAAGAACTCTATTCTGAAATGTGGTGTGCGATGAATCGTCACCACCAGGATTGGGTGATTGCGTCCCCTAATTCCCAGTCGCCTTTTAAAAGGGGGAGTATATGAGATATTTTCTCGCTTCATCTAGCACGCCTTGGTGGTGTAACGGTCTAGGTCTAGGTTCGAGTCCCGGCGAGAGCATTGCACATTTTTCACGTCTACTCCTTCAGAATAACCTAATGACTCTACAAGTTGATTTTAACGATGATATTTGTGATACGTATGCTTTCTATCATAGATTCATGTATTTCAGAGCAAACCTTTGTGAAGGACTTTTAAGAGAAACTGCCTCGCGTTCGCATTTGACAAACCTAACAAACGCCCCATTCATTTTAGCATATTTTAGTACCGATAATAAAGTCAAGACGAAATTACAAATATTCCACAGCTAAATTCTTATTGGTTGGCCTTATTGGTGAGATGCGATTTTCGGTTATAGGAGTTTATAAAAGCCTGAAAACGTAATTTAACAAATTATTCTTCTATGGAATGCTTTATCTCTGTCAAATTTAATTAATGTGTGTTAAAACTGGCTTCGGTTTTCACAGTTTTCAATTTTTGTTTTTTTAAATTGTGACCAATAATGAAACCATAGTAAACCTGCGTTTATGCATCTGATGGTTATTTTGGTGAACTTACATAACGTACAGTAGCCAACAGTAGAACATACGTAGCATACAGTAGAACATTAACGTGCAAACACTGTGTAGTGAGGTCAAATCCTAAAACGCAAAAGTTTCCAACTGCAGCAGATTTTTCGATTATATTCAATCTTTCAATTCGAATTCATATCAATTTGTCGTCTCATACAAGTGCTCCTCCTTATGGTGTGGCATGAAACATTGTCATTTTACAAAAGCATAAAATCTAAGCTCAAATAGCTTTACTTAACACACAAAAAAATCACTTTTCAAAATATTAAGCATAAAATAAAATTTGTTAAAATTAGAAATGTCTTAACTCTAAAATTCATTTTATGTGCCGTCAGGATGTAATAGTCAACATAACTAACTAGTAATTCTAAGGTCTTGGTTTCGATTCCTCAAATGATTTAAATGTGATGCCCTTTACAATGGCTCCCGAACTAAACTTTAGTTGGCAGTGACTCATTATTAGCTTAAACTGTCCAACTGGGCTTGTCTCCTCGTCACTAGTCGTATAAGAACTTAGTAGCACACCTAGCTACACTGAAAGAGACCTGGATTTCGATTTCGGCCCAGGAAACCATTGATATTTTACGATTACTGCTGCTCCCCTGCATAAAAAACAATTTAAAGTCTGTAAAAGTTATTGAAAAACGTATAAATATTCACCGAGTTTGGAAAATATCCGCAAAGATTGTCTTTTAGCTGCGAGTGTAAAATGAATCAAATCTAACGATGTATTTACTTGAGGTCCAATAGTTCTTTTTATCCTGATTTTGTTGTACCAAGCTTTAATTCATAGTGCATTCACTGAACAATAAAAATCGTTTCATTAAGATCGAAATTGCGGAATAAAATGCCGAAACTGCTGTTACCATTAATGTCAGCGGTAAGTATTGTGTTTAGAAAAAGCATCCAGATCAATTCAGCTGAACTGTTTCTGCAAACACTTTCAGCTTAGTAGTCATGGCAACTCGTAATACTAAATTTAAGGAGCATTTATAATGGTAATTTCTAGATAAATAAAACAGAATACGGTCTGAATTTTAAGCCGAACCGAAACAAAACATTTTACTGTATTTTTTTTATTCATTTTCCGCATGAAAAACCCACTCTTTCTGAATAATCTTGGCAATTTAAATAGTATATTTCGGGAATTTAATAAAAATGTGATTTAAAAGACTGGGAAAACTCGTTATTATTTCAGGGAATTTTATTTTTTCTATATCTTCTGTGAAATTGCATTTTTGTTACTATACTTTATTAAACTTCTGTCGATCTCACAGCTCATAAAAAAGTGGGCGCTATACGGTTGCTAGGCAACGATCTTATGACTAGAATGATCATGAGTAGTAAGTGCGCGTGACTACTTTTTTTAAGCAATTTACAACTTTTTTCCGAGGGGAGGGTAACATAAAAGTGGAGCACAGTATTCTTATTTTCGACCTATTATTCTTTTTATTCCTTAATAGAGAAGTATTCAATGTTTAGGCGAATCTATGTAGCATTGTTATATAGCTATAGTTTAGTTTCTTTTAATAATGTACAATGATAAATGACATTTCTATTAGAGTATAGATTCTCTCTGTGTTTAATATTTATATTTGATATCGCTCGATGAAATTGCGTATTCTGTATCAATTTTCATTGATGTTAAAATATTCTTACGGTGAAATCTGATTTATTTTTTATTCACGGTAATAGCTTTAATACCCATTTTCATACCCCTACCCCAATGGCTAGGCAAAAAGTTACGAAGAACTAAAATCTTATAAACAGAGGCTACAACCAATTGAACTAATAACAAAAAGACCGAAGTCATTGCCTAAAAAGCGTTCTTGCCTCCCAGTATTTCAATTCTTCTGTAAGACCACGAAGAGCCCCACATCGGAGCAGGTGGTCAATGTCCATTTCTTCTGCAGAATCACAAAATGGGCAAATAAGATCGCTTGAAATGCCTATGCGGTGCAGGTGGGCGCAGAATCACAAAATGAACAAATAAGATCGCTTGAAATGCCTATGCGGTGCAGGTGGGCGGCAATACAATCATGTCCTGTAGGCAGATGGAAAGGCGCAACTGCATTGCGTCTTGGACTATCGGGCATAAGAGGAGAACTTAACATTCTCCAACATTTTAAGGTTAGACGAGGCTAAAGATCTCGTAAGATATTAGATGTAAATAACTTTTTTAAAAACAGTTTAATCCTCCAATAAGAAATTCCTGCATTAGGATGTTGTAGTAAGCTAGCCCCTCTTTTTGCTAGGAAGTCCGCTTGTTCATTGCCCCCCCCCCATTTTCATGCTATTATAGACAATTTAACTCAGACTGATAATAGATCCTCTGAAGAAGTGTGCCTTTCTATGACTGTTCCGTGGTGCTTCAAAATTCCCAAACCGAATATGAACTAAATATCTCTTGAAATGACTCGTCCCTTAATACCCTTCGAAAATGCACTAACTTGTGCATCTTAGCTTTAAGTATGGTCTTGGCTGAAAAGTAAGGGAAAAAATTCATGTTATTGCCGAAAATAAACAAATAGTTGAAAAATATGTGTATAAAGAAAACTACCATAACATAGCATACTGTAGAAACATTAAACAGGTAAATTCACATACAAACAGAGCCTAGTGATGTCAGATCCCAAAACAGAACAAGTTTCCAACCGCAGCAAATTTTTCGATTACATTTAATATTTCAATCCGAATTCATATAAACGCGTTGTCTCATATAATGCTCATCCTAATGGTGAGGCATGCAAAAATGGCATTCTGTAAATGAGAAGAATCTAAGATCAAGTAACTTTACTTAAAAATAACCCCCAAAAATTCATTTTTCAAAATATAGAGATAAAATAAAATTTGTTAAAGTTAAAATATCTTTGCTCTAATGTGATATATATATAAAGAAACTTAATAAGAGGCAAACATTTTAAATAAATTTTTATACCCGTCCTGCGCTATAGCTGCAGGATTGAAGTAAAATAAACTTAGAGCTTAAAAAGAGATTAATTTTTTATTTCTTGTATATTTTTTCGCTTTTGCATTTTTAGTTTTTTAGTTTGTACTACTATGATCCTTTTTAATTTTGAATTGTTTAGATATTCTGTTAAACCTCTTACACAAGAATGTAATTATTAATATTGTTGAGGAATTGCGTTGTTTTGACTCCAATTTGCGTTTAACTTTATATGCACTAAGTTTATATAAATAAATAAAAATTTTAAAAAAATCAAAGTTCTGATTTCAAATACATAGGTACGGGGCTATGCGTGTTCAAAACTTGGTGGCTCTAAGTTTCACCGTCTTTTCCTGGGGTGACGAACTCACTCGCAGATTCTTCAATTTATAATAAAAGAGAAAATGAAGAAAGAAGAAAAACATTCATAAGGGCGCATAGAAAAAAAAATTTCAACAATGAAAGTGTTTCCTGTTGCCCAATTATTGAGGGGTGAATAAAAATAAAAATCTTTACCGATCAAAATTATCCAAGGTATTAAGTCTTCTGGACCGTCCGCAAATATAACTAAGTACAGCTAAACATTTTCGAGTGCGATTAACGGAAGGTGCACCTAACAGTGGAGAAACATTAGTTTAGAAATATTGGCATCAAATTGCCATTTATAGAAGTGTTCAATTTTGGAATTCGTTATTTAATAATATTTATATAGAAATTTAATTTATACTACTCCCAAAAGTCTACACCAATTCCGTTGAGTGGAAGTGTTTTATGTCATATAATTTTGACATTTTTGTATATATTCTTTTAATTTATTTTATTTACTTATATTTAATTTGACAGGTTTGTTATTTTAATTTGACAGGTATTTACTTAAAAATTCTTTAATAGGCTAAGGAACTACTAACTAGATTTAACGTTTCTTGTAGACAATTTTCTTGTAAAGACAAATTTCGCGTATTTTTTCTAACGGGTATCACGTGACCGAAACTGTCATAGTTTGAGAGAGCTATCTAATATAATTCATTTTTTTTTAAAATTTTTACTGACATATTTTAATATTTTTAGTTAACAGAGACATCAGTTTTTCGAAGTTTTTATATGGCGTCCTGGTAACCACTTCTTTTCTTATTGTCTGTTAACAATTAATTATGGGTATTTTACTGATTTAATAAAATTATTTTGAGCGGAGCGCGCAAAGAAGCTCTTTAGTTAGATTCTCAAAATTCCTTCAAATTTCGATTGCACTGAATGAAGAAGAAAGAAATGAATTTGTTTTGGTCGTACCAAAGTAAATTAATTTTCTGTTTCAAAATTATCTTTTAAAATTATCTATATCATGACAATCTTTTAGATGTTTTAGAAATTAGTGTTTGGGAGGTAGTGGAAGGAAATCGATCAAGTCGCTTGCGTAACTTTTGACATTTGAGTTCTCAACATTCCAAGGTCGTCTCAACTTTAGCTTTACTCTATCAAGATAAACAGACGGAGAAAAGTTTTCGACAGTCTGCTGAATTACCTTTCCGTGCATATTTATCCATTCATATAGTTTTCCTTTGGTTTCCTAGTACGAAAGACCTACAGATGTGGATATATTTGTGCGTAAAGTTTCAAATGTTAACTCAGTCTTTGTTATTTCTTTGGACAGCTGTATTCACTATAAATAATTTGTTTTTATATCTCTAAAAATTGTTCTTGATGTGATAGAAATTTTTTATTGAGTCCATAACCAATGATAAAAAAACTATCATGCTTTTATTCATTAAAATGAGCATTCGCTTTTGTTATCTTTACATTTCATTATCTTATCCGTATTAATAATTGACCAGCCTTTCATCTACGTATTAAAATTCTTAACGAGTCGAGTTGTCTCTCCTAAAATATACTAAAAATGGGATTTTGATACACTAAAAGATACTAAAATACGATCGTGAATTTGAAATTCGACAGTCCTGACAGCAGGTTTATTATTAACTTCTTGAACATTGGTTTTCATTGTCAGAGTAATACTATATGTGTGTATAAGTGTGCGTTTGTTTATAAGTTCGCATGTTTACATGTAAGGCTAATTAATATCACATATTGAGATTGAGACAACCAACATTCTGGTTCAACTTTTTATAACTGTCGCCAGTAACAGGGAAACTGTTTTTTAGCTGTTGTTCTGGGCGATTATGATGACCAAAGATTGGATATAGATAATTAATTGGTGCAAATGTGGTACTGGCTACTCTTCTTGTATGGAAGAATATTGTTTCCAGTCTTTCTTTTAATAGTAAAACTGGTAAAAAATGGTTTGAACGGTTGGTGATGTAAAGCAATTAATGTGTGACAGCTACTTAACGAACATCAGTCAAAATAACAAAGAATATGGTCAAAATGAATAGACGGAGAAAACGTTTTCGGTAGTCTGCCGAACAGTTTCCTACAACGGAAGATTTAAATATGTGGATATATTTGCCGCTACCATCCTATTAAAAGGACGGGCAGTTATACATCCATGTCTTCTCCGGGATTTGAACTCGGACCCTTTGGTATCGCAGTCAGGCTCCCATAACCACTATACCGTCTGGGCGGCTCTTATACACAGACATTATTATTACCATTCTGTATGAAATTGTGACAGATAGTCTCAATCTCTTTGCAACTGGAAATGTTAATCAAAGGCAAATTACTTTCGTCTTAATATGAAAAATTACATTGAGCTTATGAGCCGGTCCAGCTAGTTCAGTTGGTAGAGCATATATCTGCGGAGTGGAACCCTTGGATACATTAAGCTTATGAGCCAGTCCAGCTATTTCAGTTGGTGCACCATATATGTGCGGAGTGGAATCCTGGAATACATTGAGCTTATGAGCCAGTCCAGGTAGTTAAGTTGGTAGAGCATATCTGCCGGGTGAAATCCCGGGATATACTGAGCTTATGAGCCAGTCCAGCTAGTTGGCAGAGCATATATCTGCGGAGGAGTGGAATCCTGGAATACATTGAGCTTATGAGCTAGTCCAGCTAGTTAAGTTGGTAGAGCATTTATCTACGGAGTGGAATCCTGGGATCCCCAACTAGAACCAGTTACACCCAAATGAAGAAATTAGGGACAACCCTCATATTATTTTGAGCTTGGAGGTAACGTCCTAGAATGGGCGCATTTGGCCAGATTGCGATTATATCAGGTATTCAAGATTAAAAACTGTGGTGTAGAAACCATTCTGTAACTTTTGATGGAATCATATTTAAGTGAATTGAGGTTTTGATCTGGAGTCAAATTTTGTGTATTAAATCAGTTTTTGATTGGCAGGTTTTGTCTTTTCTTTGATCGCCCTATTATATCAGATTTTGCTTTGTCTTCTTGATTTTTGTGTAAACCGTCTTCGCACTTCGATTTTTGATACACTTTAACTGTTATTTCTACATTGTAGTCTATCAATTGCTTGCCATTGCGTGATTCAATATCCCAAGCTCCTATAAATGAAACTGTCGTATTTCTTTTTCTGTCGTTGCCTATTTTACTGTAAATAGTAGCTCTTGTTAAAAGTTGTTTAATTACGAATAAAAAAAAAGTTTTATGTGCGATTTGAACCGATTTATTTACGAAATAGGGTAGATGGATGTGAGCCCGTTTGCTTTATTTCACGATGTAAAATATACCGACAGTGAGAGAAAACCACTTAATGTATAATACTTGCATTCAAGATATCGGAAAGCAGAAAGCAATCAGTTTAACTAACAGAAGTCGCTTAACAATCTTGCGGGTTTACATGCGTATTTTGCTACCTGATTACTCCTCGTGAATGTACCTAAGGGTTTTTGGCTGTAGGCAGTCTGGTCATGCTTCTTGTAGACAGATAATATTTACTTTTTTTACTGTAAAGAAATTCATTCACATCTTTATTAACCAGACGTTGTAACAAAAGTACAAGCTGTAATGGCCTGTTTATTTTCTTCTTTATCTTTTAAATGATTATCTTATTTTTTAACTAATTTTGTGACTAGAAGAAGCTCAATTAGATAAATCGGAATGAGTGCTTGCGTTTCACAAAAAGTAGTCTAAACTTCAAAACTCTGTTTTTTTAAGCTTGAAATAAATAAAATTTCTGACAGGATAGCCATAGTAGATGCATTCATGAGCTATTTGTAATAACCAAGAAACTTAAAACCTCAAAGAAAGCCTAATCGGCTGTCATTCTGTGGTAATCTAAGGTTACTTTATGGAGACCATTTGATTTTTCGAAGTCGGATCGTGAAAATCCACTTATGACGTCACCTTGAATCTTTTAGTTACTAACTGGATGTGTTACCTGTTTACATCATAAGATCACGAAAGGCAGAATACGATACTTCATTACATTTCCATATTTCATTACATGTAACTTCAAGGATGACTGGCGAGAGACAGGAGATCGTATCAACTAAATCCAGGTGAGGATGATCTACCATACGCAACCACAGCAAGAAGCGTAAAAAACCTACTGTAGTCTTGCCGATATTTGAACTAGGGATCTTCCAAATGCTAGCTGGACATAATAACAGCTTTAACACCATGAACGCACGCATGGGGTGCGTGCGATGATTCCTTACATTTTGATTCGAAGTGCGGCTTACTTTTAAGACTGTTTACATTCTCTGTCGTATTCGCAATAGCTATACGTCGCTTTCGAAACTCAGGTTTAGACTAATATTAGGAGGCAGAAAGCTTGTTAGGCTAAGACTGCGGTTCCCAAACTTTCTGACTCGCGGGGTCGCATTTTTAGAATCAGTTCCTCTAGCGAAGCCTCGTAGGCCTATCTTACAAGTTAATGGTATTTAAAAATTGGTGTAGACAAATGATGTAGACAGTAAGCGACTGTAAAGTAAAAAATATGTAAACGGCTATTCACTGTCCATGAAATGAAATTAACACAGCAATAAATAAAAAATAAAATGGTAATCTTTTTTTTATTTACCATAATATTTCATATTGTCATCAACGTAATAAGTTAGAGTTAAAAGTTAGCTATACATAGAGATTCTCCCAAAACTATAAATCAAACCAATTTTTGTTACAACACATATTTTACATTAATTCTAAGAGCATCATCGTTACAATAAATTCGATTCCTGCAAGTTAATCGTTATATGTAATTCGGTTTAATACCTATTCGTTTATTACTCTTTATCTGAAATTTTTATTAGTAATTATGTAATACAATTATAAATTAATTTTGCACCGCCCAACCGTTAGTGATTAGCGTCGCTGACTACCGTGCAGAAGGGCCCGGTTTCGAATCCCGGAGAAGGCACGGATGTTTGTAATAGTGTCGTTGCGGCATGGGGGCACTCTAAATATGCGGCGAGAAGAAAGTCCTCTTGTGTAGTTTGGTGGAAGGGGAGAGGGGTGGGATACCCCTGGACTCGTCCCCTTTGGGTGCTCTCCATCAAAATTTGGGGCGGAACTGAGCTAAATCGCACTGTCACCTGAATGGTACTGTTGCCAATGGCAGGCGTAATCTAGCTCTCTCTGCCACGAGGAATTTCGTGGGCTTGGGGTGACTACGTCAGACAAGTAAGCATAAACAACAACAATAACATAAATTAAATTTATAATTATATTATATAATTTATATAAGCTTATACATTAAGGCATAACATAAAAAAGCTTAAAAACATTTAATGAAACACATGTGGCTGCACAGTTCTCTAATTCTAGATTCAACTGTTGATAATTGAGAACGAAAGTCTTTGTTATGCATTGTTGTTATGCGTTGTCTCTGTATATTATTTTTTGTACTTATAAATGTGGAGAATCGTACTTTAGAGAGCTGTGTAACTTAGAAAAATACTAGCATTAATTTTTCTTTCTCAAACAAGGTTTTGAATTCATCTAGCGTGCAGGCAAAGCTGCAGTTTACTTTGGTTTTCAAGAGCGATTTTTAGTTCGCTCTGAGATATCAAATGTTTGGGAATGTCGCATTCCGTTGAGCAAAGCTGGATAATTTTTTATTCACGCTAAAAATGTTCAGCACTCATTCAAAGTTATTCAAGTAATTTCACTTGAGGTATCGGAAAATAAAATGTGTAATTTTACTGTTGAATTGTATATGTGCCTAAGTGCGAAGAAAATCATTCTTAATAATAAAGCTAAAAAGACAAAAAAAAAAAAAAAAACGAAATGGGTTAGTAAGAATGAGTGTAACAGAAGGCTGGTAAACTGCGAGTTCAGCTAGAGCGTAAAAAACATTAACAAACCCTTTTGCGAGACCGTTAAAATCTGAAACATTTCAAATTTTTTTAAGTCCAGAAGGACGTCAATCCGAATGGGCTATTAGTCTCGAAACGAGATTTTGCGTCGTCCACTATAAACGACTCTATCACTTTTCAAATTGTTGCCGCCAAATATTATCATTCTTTATTATTTTTAAAGAAATTAAAAATGAAGAATCTGCGTGTATGTATGTATGTTACTCGCATTGTGTAAAACGACCATACCTAGGGCCATTAAATTTTGAATAATGTAATCTTCCACCCGAGCATGTGCCCGGAAGCCCTAATTTTGAATTTCGAATTTTATAATTCCTCATATTTTATAAAACTTTAATGAATTTATGATTAAAAAATTCAATTGCTTAAAAGCGAGCAGTGACAACGCTGTATGGAATAAAACATTTTTATGTCCAGCGTGCGAGACTGTATATCAGAAATTCTAAAGGTATGCTGTTTTCAACAAAACTTATGTGGTATAAGGGCGAAGAA
Organism: Stegodyphus dumicola; assembly: GCF_044657685.1. Lineage (NCBI taxonomy): Eukaryota > Metazoa > Arthropoda > Arachnida > Araneae > Eresidae > Stegodyphus > Stegodyphus dumicola. The sequence goes on from NC_140776.1 coordinate 49,208,843, forward strand.
CGTGATATTTAATTAATATATTTGTCATACAGAACGTTAATAATAACAGACAAAAAAAAAAGTCTTGTAAGCCGTCTTACTAAAGAAACTGCGCATTGATCTGATGAACTGAGAAAAGACTATATAAAATAGAAAAGAGTATGCCAACGCTTAACACATCGGGAATAAACATGTTTCTATGCTGCGTTTAGAATTTTTGTAATTTTGTTGCTGAATTGTATGTGGCATAAGTGCGAAGAAAATGGATTTATAAAGCTAAAAAGACAAAAAAGATATGGGTTAGGAGTGAGTACAGCAGCAGACTGGTAAACTGCGAGCTTAGCGACAGCGTAAAAGGGGAAATAAAAAGAACGCTTTTTAACAAACACTTTTGGGCGACCGTTAAAATCTGAACCCTTTCAGATTTTTCTTTATCCTCCTTTTTTCTCTCTCTATTTTTGTAGCAAATTTTACTTGTAATGACTGAGTTGGGGGGGGGGCGGGAAATATTTGAAAAAAAAAATCTGAAACGTTTCAGATTTTAAATTACATCCAAAGGGGCATTTTTTTAACATTTTGTCTGTTACCTTTATTTATTAAATATCACGTTCTTCGAACTTAAACCATAAAATTCAGTTCAACAGCAATATCGCAAAATAGTTTTAAATTGAGCATATCTTTAAAATTTCCGATACGCAGTCTCCCGCGCTGGAGATATAAATGTTTTTTTCTGTACAACGTTGCCATTGTTCGCTTTGAAATCTTCCAGTTTGTTACTCAAAAATTCGTTTACAAATTACGTTTTACAAATTATGAAATCGATAATAAAACAAATTCCAAATTTGGGCTTCCAGATGTCCATATGGGCAGTAGGATTACGTCATTCAAAATTGGATGGCTCTAGGTACCGTTGTTTTATCACAATGCGAGAAATATGCATACATTTTATGCAGATTTTTCATTATTTAATTTCTTCAAATATAATGCAGGACTCTAACATTTGGTGGCAACAGTTTGAAAAGTGAAACGGACATTTATAGTGATTTAACGCAAAATCGCAAAACGAAATAATAGTCCTTCAGTGGCAAAGCCCCTTCGGACTAAAAATTAGTATTCAAGTTACTTTAATTTAATTTTGGTGCACTTTAAACTATCAATGGATATTCGATAAAATTATTCATTTCGTGAAAGACCAACAAAAGAACAAAACAATGTGTTCCATAAATACAATAGCGCCATCTATTGAACGAAATGTTAATTGAAGTTTCGTTTATTTCACTGAGTATATAGAACAAACGGGATGAATGTTGAAAAAATAAACATTCAGATTCAAAAATGCTGAAATAGTATCAGCTAATATAGTTGATAACGAGGTATTTTGAAACCTAAGCATAAAAATTCATCTTTACAGCTCGGAAATTAGCACATTAGATACAAAATTTTTGTAATACGAATGTGGAAAATACATTAACCATCCTAATTGCTGTATTACTGATGACTTGAAACTTTGTCAAGATTAATTAATTTTAAATGTATGCTAATGCAGTATTAAAAAAAGTAAAATATAAAAAGGAAACTCCTTTTCCATTATCATCTTAAAAATGAGCACCTCCCCCCCCCCCCAAAGAAAAAAAAAAAAAAAAAACTCTTCCTCGATGTGGTTGGATCCTTTTCACCTGAAACTGATATATGAATGGTGTAAGGTTTTATTATGATATATATATTACGGAAGCTAGTTCTGATGGGCACCTTATGCAATATAAAGGTAACTGAAGCGTAAAATATATACATAACATATACAAAATGTTGTAAAATAATAAATTTAAGTATATAAAAATTTGCTAGTATTCTGAAATTTTAGGACCTTGGTATATAAATGAAGTAAATTTAGATTTTCAGTATTAAAAAGTGGCTTTTGATGGTAATGTAACTGATAATCATAGAAAAAAAATTATTATCATTTTACCGAATTGTAGATTGTTTACTTGGAAAATATTTTAAATTAGTTTCTTGTAGATTAATATTAGAAGTGTTTAAAATAATGTGTAAAGAGCCGAAAGTGTGCAAACGATAGTTTCGTTGAAAATTTTTCTATTTTCCAACTCCTAACTTATTCATAAATATTTAAAAAATTATTTAAGAAATTTTTTCTATAAAAACGCTGAAGTTGTTCGAAATCACGACATTAAAATTTTATTCATAGGAATAATGCTAATGAAATCTAATTTTTTGTACTTCAGTAATACTAGTAGGACAAATTTTTATGTTGTTTATGTACGACACTTTTAAATTTTATTTGAACGTCTTGTGTTTAACCAGCTATCAGTCTTCATGTATTATGGAACCAGTCTTAACCAGTCTTCATGTATTATGGAAATCTATCCTTTGCCGGAAAAGTTAACTAGAAAAACTAACTATAACCTCATTCAGAAGAAATTTAATTTAAGAACTTTGATTATGCTTTTAAAAAAATATTTTAAATGAAATGCTAGAAGAATGGGACATGTTGGCTAGGTAATGAGAATTGCTTTGTTGAAAACACATACTATATAAGCATTTGATAAATGTAAGAAAAGTTTAAAAAATTTTAATATTGTTATATAAAGTAAAGATTGGATCTTTTTTTCTTAACTTAATAAATAAATAAAATATAAAGTCAGTTAATAAAATTAAACTGACTTTATGTTTTATTTATTTATTGAAGAATAAAATTTTGGAAAAGCAACAGCATATTATTCTAGAAATTCTAAACCTGTTATTCTGTAAATCTTCCTTCATAGATGTTTTAAAAGATGTTCATATATGTTTTCATAGAGAAATGTTTTAAATCAGTCGACAATATTTGCTAAAGACCGATCATTTGATTGGTAAATATAAAGGTAAATATTTTCATATCTCCATCCTGCAGATCTTTAGTAGTCAGCATTTTCTTATAAAAATTGTATATCTTCAAAAGATATTTTTAAAAAATTTTATGTGTAATTTTTTAGTAAATTATTTTCAGGACAAATAAACTTCTTCTGTCATCAGATCTGAGGTATATTATTCGCTACAACGTCAAATAAATTCATTCTTGATGGGCATAGCAATGAGGGGGAAATTATTTCAATTTGATAATAGTAGACAGTTTGACAGGCCGTCATTAATGGGAAGTAAGGTAATTATTAAGCGAGAAAACTTTCACATGAAATACTTATTCTACGCCTGAACAAAATAGACATGACGAGATTTTAATTAAAATTTTTGACGAGTTTGTAATTAAAAATTTTATGAGAAATAAATTATTTGCTTTATTTTATTTTTAAGGTGTATGAAATAGATAAAATTCATTTTTAGTCTCTTTTCCTATATCAATATAAATCTTCTGTTCAAATTTTAATGTCACATTTATTTAACTTTCAGTGTTTCTGAAGTGAAACATTTTCTATTCCCAAAGGAAGAAGTTTGGTTTCTATACAGTTAATCCTTAATAGAATGAGAGGAAAAGAGAGCGTGTGTAAAATTAAGAATAAATTCATTTCTCTTATTTCCTCTAATACGAGAAAAGATCAAAATGTAATATATATATTTTAGTGGCAGTGGCGATAAAGTATTTATTTGATAGCTTTAAATACAGTGAAACCACTTATATTATATTGGCTATTTTACAAGTAAGAAACTAATAGCTTTAGAATTTTCTTCCATGATGGCACCAGATTTCGTAAAGCTTTTTGTTAAAGTCTGTTTTCTGACCATTTAGCCAACTACGAACGACCGATTGGCCATCTTCAGACAAACTGAAGCATTCCTTCCTCTTTCCCTTTTCTTTTAGACAGCATTAACAAACACTTCTTGGCGTTTCTTCACAATTTTTGTCGCTCGGGATGATCCATTTGCCGCTCCTCTCCATGCTTATCAAAAGATTTATAAAATGTCAGAACGACATGTTGAGGAATAAATAAAAGCTTATTTACAACATTCTAAAGTTTGCTTTTGCCTGTATTTCTATTCGCTTGGTAATCGATTTGCATTTAAGGGGAGGGAGAAAATAGTCAATAGCGTTCTAGAAGTTTGTTTCATTTATTTATCCATTTAATATTATGAAGATAGTGTAGTGAGATTCCTTAAACATAAGGTATTCGTTCATGTTTAGGTCTCAGTTGCTTCTTAATCAATTTGTATTCATGAAAATTCTTCTTACAAGAAGTAGCATTTAACAACGATCGTGAGGATAATTCGTGGTAATATTACAGTACTTGGTATTCCATTTTGAGACTGTATTTTGTAATGAACTGCAAAAACTCGAAACAACCTCTGTAATACGCGTCGAGCGTGCTGACCACTACACTACAAAGGCATGCCAAGAAGGCAAGAGAAATACTTATAGGCTTAGCAAGAACATGAAACTGTTGAAATCTGGTTGTGATTATTTTTAATGCAGTATCCAACATAAGAACAAATCTCTCCTTAATCAATTTCGTACAACAATTCAACACCTCGTTGTGGTTCTTGTCGTCACTGACGGAGTGGATAAGACCATTAAATACTATTAGTTCGAGTTGCGATCAAATCTAAAAGAATGAGCTGACTGCTTGTCCGTTTCCGTAATAACGTGAACAGGAGCAAGTTCTATGATAACGTGAATACGAGTTCGTGTTCCTATCATAACATGAACAAGAGGAAGCTGTAAGTTTTCTAAATCCTTCGCCTGAGTCAAATATCCGTGGTAAGCATTACCATAAAGCAGTACTTAAACGTGTAGGGCCAGTCTTTCGTGACTGAAAATGTCCAGTCATTCTTTCATAGATGGTTATATTTCAGAAAGCAGTGTAACACCATGGAAGAAATGTCACTGCGTCTATGTTATTTTATGGAAAAATAGCTGAATTTAATTTCATTATGTTTTTGTATTGTTTTTCATATCAGTTAAACTTTTGGCGTAAAACATAAATATGTGATACATTTCGATGCTGATCGATGATTTTCATTTAGCATCTTGTACACGTTTGTGAAAAATAGCGCTATAAATATGATACTGAAAGTTTTGATATAAAAATATTGGTTATGAGAATTCGCTTTTATTTCTTAAAGATTTGCCTACAATACGTAGATTCTTTTTATAAGAAATTCTTTATCACCGAAAAATGAATTTCAAACTGATTGGGATTTCCTTGGAACTGAGGTCAACAGCTCATTAATGTATTCACATTCACGTAACTAAAACTGCTTATCAATACTTCGAAACGACATTCTCCATCTTGCAATATTCAAAGACAGGAATGTGGGACTTACTACCACAGCATAAAGTCAGGGGATTTTTTCCCCTGGTTTCCGTGGTTTTCAATTTATACCAATACGTTTCGTGGAAATATGAATTTTCAGACAAATCACTCATCTAATTTTGATCGAGAGAGCTACATTTCCAGACATGACTATCCACGATTCTGTAGCTTTTCTGACTTGGTTGACATGGGTCGCACCAGATTGTCTGCATTTGGGCTTTCAGATTTAATTGCTTGTACGTATGTTAGTCACAAGAAGTAGTTTTGAAAGTTTTTTGACTGGTTGTTGAAAACATTGTTTGTCATAATGTCGTTAGGTATGTAAATGGATGAGAACAAAACAAAAGCATAGACTAAAAGAATTCATGAAATGTACCAGAATGCGATATATTTGTACATATACAATCGGCGCTTGATCACAACCGACGATTTATAATTGATGCCCGAACATGTGTGGTGTGTTTTTAATTAATTTCAGCATCTGCATTTTCACATTTCAGCCACCGATCTTGTTTGATTGCCTGCTGAAGCATTTTTGTCCTGACGCAGAGGCAAATCTCAGAAAGTAAACGTTAATAACATTGACAATTGCAATTTGAAAATTTTTTGAATTACGAAAAAGTAGAATATTCAAAAGCATCTGCCAGGAACCTGGCGGAAAAAACTACAATGTCTGTCAACAAGGCCGGTCCAAAGCATAGGTGACGTTGGCAAGCTGCCTAGGGCGCTCATTTTTAAGGGCGTCACCTGAACTGTTCTGTCGAGCGACAATTGAATAAAGAATTATTTCGCTTTAAGTTATTAATATGTTTAATTTATGCGAGGTGTTAACGTTACTGATCGCCTAGGGCCGACTCAACAGTAGTGGTAACAATTCGAATTATGCTGAACAGAAATAATGAAGTTCGTGGAACTTTCTGACGCTTTTGGAATAAGAAATATCTGAATTATTTTGAAACTTAATATGATTGGTTTAATGTTATTACTTAGCGAAAATCTGGATGTCATTCCTGCTCAAAAATGAATCGTTGATTGTAAAAATATGCGTTTAGCACATGTATTTAGAATGAACTTTTTTCTGTCAAAGTGGGTCTAGAAAAGAAATTTGTTGTTTTCATTATGTCTTGTCGAAACCAAAGTAGGAAATTGTCAATGTAAAATTTTTTTATTATATACATGACTTGTAAATAAATAATTATAAATAAGATCTCTTATAGTAGAATCGCGACACAGCATAATCATGATAAAGCGGCTTTCCAACTTGTGTAGGTTGTTTGCTAAGAAAACGGTTTCACTGATGTAGATACTTTGATCTTTGATCTTTTCGAAATTGTTCTGTATTGCATTTTTACTTCAACTGAAAATTATAAAAATTAATTTGTTTTTAGAGCAAAGAATAAAACCATTTTTATCAAAATTTAGGCTGATTTTTTTTTTTCTGCTGGCACTGAAAAGAATAATTTCAGTAATTAGCATTTTGATAAGTTAGATGCAATTTATTTGTAAAAATATATAGTTTCTTGAACAAAACAAAAGTTTCTTGAAGAAGTAATGTAAAGGAGATTTTGCTAGCTTTGTTCATTCAATAAAAAGTTGCAGGATGAGAAATACTCTGATACGTACGTTTTAATTTCGCGTATTATGAACAAAATCGATATTTTACAGGAATAAAGGTAGGACGATTATTTTTTGCTTCAGTTGATATTATTTCAGCCTAAATTAGCCTGTAAATAATAGAGAAATAGATTTTTTTCATATGGTTTGATGGTTCTTAAACCATAAGATACAACATCAAACATACGTTTAGTGAAAATCTAATGTTCACTGAATTTCTCATTAAATGCGACAGATGTATTGAAATTGTATGTCAATAAAATTAAAATTTATCTTATGTATTTGTAAAGTTTATAATAATTTCAGATAGCTGCGTGTATCTCTTGCACATTTTTTAAAATGATCGGAAGTACAGTTGATTGCATAAAAAAGAGGGATGGATTTTTTTAAATTCATTTTAATTTCAGAATTTTTTTAATTCATTAAATTTGTAAAGGTAAAAAACGTACGTTAAATTTAATGCTGTTATAAGTATTTTAATCCTTTACGTTATAATAATTAATGATTTAAAAATGATCATATTTTACTCCTAGCTGTAATTTTATACGTAGATTTCATTTCAAAATAATAATTTTTTGTGATATTTTAAACTGGTAATAATATTTTTACATAAAATCGCATTCCAATGTGTATGAAATTTTTATTATATTAGAAAGTATTTCATTCTTTTTATGTTATTGAATTAACAGCTTTAGAAATAGAAAGCTAGTTAATTTCTTTTCCAATAGGGCATTTGTTAGTTTCTTTTCCAATAAAATATATCTTTGTCGTAATTTTTTTCTTGGACAATTCTGTCTTATTTATTTAAAATAATTTGCAAGACCGTGTATTTTTTTGTCGTTGTTGTTGTGTATTGATATTTGCCGTAGCTATTTTTTTTTTCCAGATTAACTTTCTCTATATATATTATGTTACTTATTGTAATTTTTCGGATAGTACGTTTTTGCTTTCTAGAAAAGAACATTGAAAATAAATTATAATATGATCTTGATTAACTTTATTTTGGTATAACCTTAATAACAACAACTTTTTAACGTAATCCAGAAAGCTGCTGCTTTTAATAATATCTTATAATTAATTTATACCATTTATATATACATAGTATAACGATTTTTTTCATCTAGTTTTAATGCTTAGAAGTTCAAGCAAGATATTTTTTCTTTTCAGGCTGATGCCAGTTTGGAAATGGAGCAACGGAACTTCTCCCAAGCATCGCTAGGATATATACTTTTTCTGCAGGAAGTTCAAGAACGAAAGAAAACAGAGTTTGTCGAAACGGTAAGTTGCAAAGTGCAATCTAAACAATTGTAAGGCCTGGTTAAAACAAAACAATGGCTTGAAATCTGATCAGCTACTTTGTGTATATCTTATGATTATTATCACAACGCTGTGTTATTATCCAAGCGCTGTGCTTTTTATACTCAAATTTACTTTCGATGGTGTTAACAAGTACTATAAAAAAAATTTTTTAAGTCAATTCCTACTGAGGTCAACAAAGAAAAATTTTATTTTAGTTACTTTTTATTAACATTATTTACATTTTTTCGTTTCTAATTTAAGAAGCTGATGATAGTCTATAATTTCTCATTCTATCTATCTCTTGTAATGCTTCTTTATTGCAAGATACCTCTCCAGTAAGTTTCGAGCAGTCCAGGTCTTCAATTAATATTCCATCTAATGATTTCACACGATTCAAGGCGACATGTGCTTGACCTGCTGCGAAGAAGTAGTCCAAGTTCCGTGTTGGTCGTCGAGTGCATCGAGAGAGTCGTAGTGTATCGCGAGTTAGAAATAATATAAAAATAATATGAAAAATAATAATATTCGCTACATAAGAATTTTCGCTACATTAAACTACAACTCTTTTAATTCCCATACACTTTAAAGATCTTTAGAACTCTGTCTTACTGTTGCCACTTATTTTTGTTAAATATCAAAATCCCATTTATCACAGTCATCTATTATTTATAGGTTGTTATAAAGTTAATTTTTACAGCACATGAGAATTCCTAATAAACGGTCATTATTTGTGAGTCTTATAATATATATAAAAAAACAGCATATCTTTAGTTCCGATAAACAGGAACAAATAAGTAGGAATTGACTTTAGTATGTGAAAAAAACTGTATTAACATCAAGTGTCATCCACTGCAAGTTTAAAAAAATGTATTTGAACTTGAGTGGATGAATAAAAAATATTTTATTAAGGATTGAAAATTTGAACACGATATAGAGAGAATGTGAGCTAATAGTAGGAATTTAAAAAGTAAAAGAATTTTCAGAGCTTAATCTAATGTCTAATTTGTACTTAAATGTCAAAAATAAAATCCCCTCTTTTTAATTCTGAAAATCGGTTGGGAATTTAAGGAAAAAAAAAAAAAAAAAAATTTGAACAGGTGGTAATATGCCATCAATTTATAGGAAAAGAACTATATCATTGACACCATGCTAGAACCACGATTCTGCATTTTTAACTGTTTTCGTTTATACAGTGGCTCATATTTGCTTTTGAAGACTTGTGATTTATAATTTCATTTGCAAATATCCATTACTAAATATTAGCTGTTTTTTTTCACGTATACTATTCATCATTTTTTAAACCTGCTTGTTTTCAAAAAAGTTATTCAGAACAGTTTTGGTACCAATAATAATAATATCCACACAGAAAGCTTCCGGATTTTATATTACGCCTAAAGGGGCATTTTTTTAAATTTTTATTTTTTTTCCCCATTTGCACATACGTACACGTTTTGAGAGCATTTGAGCTAACGCACCTTTGGGCTAAAAATATTTAAAAACAGCATATCGGGAGAATTTCCGATAGACAGTGTTGCGCGCTGGAGATAAAAATATTTTATTCCGTGTCATGTGTTGCCACTGCTTGCTTTGAAATCGTTGAGTTTCTTGATAAAAAATTAGTTAAAGTTTAAAAAATATGAAATAGATTATAAAACAAATTCGGAATTTGTTAAGGTGCCCATATTCGGGTGGGCATTTATTTATTTATTTATTTATTTATTTATTTTTTTTGCTTGCTCGCTTATATGTGTGTGAGAAAATGAAAGTGAATGAGAATGGGTGAGATGCATTTCCTTATGAGAAAAACGAATTTCGCGGTCAACGATTAAATTTCGTAAATTATTTCGAATGTGTATGTCAAAAGGTTTTCGGAATTTTTTGTTGTGTAATATTGTGCATATATACGTATTCCTAATATATTTCAAAATGGATTTTTAACCGTTTTATTACATTTAAAGGGAATAATTTTAAGATTAAAATATTTAGGTAATATCCTAGTGTACAACAAGGCCTTGGCACGACTTTGAAAATTATCGCCAACATAAAAATGAGTCCTTTACTGCTCATCATGATGTCGCCAAATCCTGTGTTCACCGTATACTAAGATTAGGCCAATATTTAAAAAAAAAAAAAAAAAAAAAAAATGTTTTTTAATCTGAAGACTTTTAGATTTTATATTACGCCCAAAGGGGACGTTATTTTTAACGTTTTGAGTGTTACCTTTATTTATTAAATATCATATTCTTCGCACTTAAACCATAAAGTTCAATTCAACAGCAATATCACAAAATAATTTTTAAAAAACATATCTTTATAATTTCGGATGCACAGTCTCGTGCGCTGGAGGTAAAAATGTTTTTTGATGTCTCTAGGTACTCTAGGTGATTTTTCGTAGTGCGAGAAACATACATACAGTCAGGCAGATTCTTCGTTATTTAATTTCTTTAAATACAACGCAGGGCTAGCTGTAATATTTGGTGGCAACAATTTAAAAAGTGAAACCCCGTTTATAGCAAGGAGGTTAGAATAGTCTAACCTCCTTAATTTATAGTGAACCAACACAAAATGTCAAAACGAAATTAATAGCCCATCTGGACAAATTGCCCCTTTGGGCTAAAATTATCTTTTTCTTATTGCAGCTTTATCATAATGTAAATTTACTTAACATTATTTAATTTGTCTACTACTTTTTTCCCTTTCAGATATTGAGCTTTATGTATGGATGGCTCACATTCTATCATCAGGGTAATTCTGTGTTTTATTATATCGTACAATTTTCGTATTCATCCAGAAAATATTCAGACTAGGATCAATTAATTTCGCTCTTTCGTTACAGGACATGAAGTGGCAAAGGATTTTAAATCTTTCATGACAGATCTCCAGAAACGATTGCAAAAAGTAAGTAGTTTCAAAATACTGGATTTCCCTTTGATTAACTAGTAGTTCCTCACGGTCTGGAGGAAACGGCGTTCGCCAAAATCCTCATCTCCTTTCTTCTTGCTTAAAAGCAAGATTGCTAAAGTGCTAAACTAGAAGGTTTAATATATTTTTCTCTGTAACAAAGCGCTCAAGAGTGGTAAAATCCTAGTATTCGGTACGGTCTTCTGGCGCGATTTTGATTATTATCGCCAACACCAAAATGACGCTTAAAGACAGAGCCTATTATCTTCAGGGGGCTTTGGTTTGAACCCACCCGATATATCACAACCGCCCAAATCTTGTGTGTACGGTATGCTAGGATCAGACCCACGAGAGTTATTTGCTTTAAGAGAAGAAATGCCATTATGAGAGATTTCTGATGGAAAGCCAGCTGATATGGTGTTAAATAAAAGGAAAAGCATACAAATCTCATGAAACCAGCCCTAGCCACCATAAAATTCTAAAGAGATCTGTAAAATAATTTAATTTTTATTAAATATATGTATACTGTTTTGCTAAATAATTTCGAGCTAATTTAATTCTTTAAATTCTACAATCAGATAATGATAGGTTACCTTTCTTTCTTTTCCTAAATTATAAAAATGTATGAGAATCCAAAGAGAAGCATAGGAAAAATTTTTACCCAATACCGGGTATGAAGTTATTCTCCGTTTGAATGTATCGTTCAGATATGAAATGGTACAAAAATGTTTTAAAAAATATTTGCAGCAATTATCTGTATATTTACAGCAATCTATTTTGGTAAATATAAATGTAACTCTCTTTTATTTGGGAAATCTTTTAATTGATTTAAAACGACAAAAAAAAAAAAGAAGGAAAAAGAAATAAAAACAGAAATGCGCCATAGTGCAATAGTAGTGTTTTGCTTTTGTGGGTAAAAAAAATATTTTGTTAAAAAAAAAGTTTCATGCCATAATTAGGAAATTCATTATTCACTGAAGTGATAAACACTTAATTTTTATAATAAAATGAATATTTGCATGTTTCCCTTTTCCCTGAAATAGGTAATTCGTTGATCACTTGTGAAAAATCTAATTTTGCTTTTACTTCTTGGAGAGTGGGAAGTGTTATTTTTCCGATGTATTTTCTCCTATATTAAGAAAAGTACTACATTTTCTCTGAAATCAGTATATGAAAATTCTTATGCAAAGGTCATATATGCATATGAATTATGACTTCTATTCAATAATTTTCATATACTCTGTAGGTTTCTGCACAATAAATTGCATATGTTGCATTGATTTGGCATAGCCATGCTTTTGAGATAAAATTTGATTTTTCAGATTTTCTTTGGCTTCTGACTATGATTTCGTTGTGAAGAAAAATTCCCTGATGTTGTTCGTGCTTTTTTGTAATGCTGTGTTTTTAATTATGAATATTTTCCTTTGAAAAACTGTATTATTTTTATGATGCTGTTATTACTTAGTAGTATTACATTTATAGCATGCGAACTAAATAACAGCATATTTTATGCATAGTTATTCCATCATTTTTTATTTCATACCCAGCACTTAAAGATATGATAACTAGTTTATACTAAAAAGATTAAAATTTTCATTCTTACAGACGAGAGAAAATTTCACTGCTACTCAAGCTGAGGCAGAACAGTTAATGAAAAGACTTTTAGAAGTAAGGCATATTTTTACCCAACTTATAAAAACTATCATGCATTTATGCCAAAGTAATTTCTATAAGCTGTTTTATGTGCAGTATGAAAGAGCATGATTGAACTAGAGCACCATTATCATTTGCAAATGAGGGAAAAAAATGGTTCAATTTCAAAGCTGTTTTTAATTATTATTATTATCATTTATGAAATGAAAGCTAAAAATAAATAATAGTGATAAAATTAAAAGTATAATTCAGTATTTTGACACAATTCAGAAATTACTTTTAAGAGAGCAATATCATTCTCAAAAATAATTAAAAAAGAATGTTTTATGTATATCTATGTTGATTTAATAATGCTTTTGCTCTTATATGATTCTAGATGCAATGTTATGGAAATACATTGTTTAAATTTTTTATCATACCAGTTATAAGAATTTAGATTAAATTTTAACTGTAAATAATGTATTTCAAGTCAAACATTTTTTAAACATCCCTTTTGTAATAACAAATCTTACTAATAGGTGTTGTATTTTCCATTCTAACTAAAATTCTGCATGTTAATAAATGTCAAATGCTGGTTAAATTTAGGGAGAAGTTAGCTTAATATAAATGTTGCACATAGGCAGTATCAATTGAATTTTAAATTTATTTGAAGAAACTATGTGTATAAACTTATAAAGGCGAAACTATGAAGGTTTGCAATAAATAGTGATGATCTGAGATTCATATGTTTTTAAGTTAATTGTACAGTAATATTACATTTTATTCATCCTTAATTTAATAAATAATTTAATTTAATGTCATTACTCTATTTTTATCATTCTGTCAGTTATGTGCATTTATAGATTTTTTTCTTATTATTTACGGCTCATTTTTTTCACACTGCATAATTTAAGTTTAATTAAAATTCAATAAAGGCAATTCTAAATCCATTTTCATTTCTTGTTTGCAGAAACCTTTGGATTCTGGCTCTTTAAACAAAATGTTCACCAGGCAAGGATATTTATACTTGATGGAAAAGAGTAAGTACAGGTAAAATTATTTAATAGTTGCACTACTAGTTGAAATGTGATGAATACAAAAACAATGGGAATTCTTCTGCCAGTTTTCCCATGTGATTATTGTTGTGACCTTATATATGCTGGTATTTTATATGATTTTATTCTTATATAGATGACAATGTCAAATACCATTCCTTTTTTATGTTTCAATGAAGAAATCTGTAAAAATTTGGTTCCTTTTCTGAGAGAATAAATTATTAGAACTAGCAGATGTATATTACATTACTTTACATTTAAAAAATATATATTATGGGCAATATTAATAAGAGAGTATGTGCTATGACAGAATGCTTAAACTGAGGGGTAAATATTAATTTTTCACTTTGACTGGGGGTTCACTTCATACTCTACACAGAACAGTTATTCTCATAATCATTTCTTTATTTGACCTGTAGAAAAATTTGCTGCTGTGGAAGATATACTCAAAACATAAATTTCACAATCTACAAGAATTTCAATTTATAAAATGCATGCAATTTATAAAATGTATATGTTGTTGCAATTCTGATAATTAATTGCAAACATTGTAAAGAAGGGTAAAGAACTGTAACTCCAGATATCACTCCTTAGTTGTTCTAATAAAGTAATTTGATTGTAAAAGGAATATAAATACAAGATTATTCTTAATCTTAAAGCTGTGTGTTAGAGTCAATATGCAAGGGTTTAATTTCTAAAATTAGAAGTGGTGGAGTCCAATGGAAGCTTGTCAGGGAAAAAGAACAAAAATAAGTTCATATAAGTATTAATAAAATAATAAAATGAATACTATAATAATTAATTAAGCTTATAATTAAATAAAATATAAGGAGATAAATAAAAATTTTATATATTGTTAAGTTAATGGTAAATAGTTAAATAATTAAATAAAGTGCTCGATTTTGTCATCTTTGGAACTCCATTCAGAATTACAGTTTCATTCAAAAACTAAGAAATAGCTGAACTGGGCTCCAGCTAAATTTAAGCCCTGAATATGCAGTGAATGTCCATATTTTTCCCAGCACATCAGTAAAAAACGTTATAATGGTAAAATATCACTAATGAAGTTAGAGAGAATTCCATAAAGAGTAACAAAGTATAAGATGTGTAGGTATGAAAACAAAAAATGCAGCATTTTCTGTCCATGACTTCCTACCAATATAATTAAAGCTGTTAAAGAGAATATCGCTGGAGTAAACATTTTGTCTTGATCTGAGGGTTAGCTGAGAGCAGAGTAACAGGTAATAATTTTCGTTCACTGTATTTGGTTATGTTATTTCAGAAAGTCTGAAGGTTCTTGTTTCCATACAAAGGTATTGGCATTGAAATGAAAAATTTACCTGCACTCATGAATTCATTGCATTTCCTGGAAAATAAGCTTTTTACATGTATGTGGGGCTTTTCATAAAAAATCTCAACTTCCATCCAAGAATTTATTCCCCAGACAAAGTGAGGCATGCATTCAAAAGTTAGAATCAATTTTTAATTTTATTTTATTACTGAAAGAAAATTTTCTTCTGAAACTGTGGTTCAGTTTCATATAAAAAGGAAACACTGAAGCAGTCTTATTTAAGCCTCAAATATGCTCCAGCTAGAATCATGATTTATCTCAAAAATTAAGATGCACCCGAGCCAAGCTTTCATAGGCTCAATGCAGTTTAAACTCGATCAGTACATTAAAGGATTGATAATCAATAAAATAGCCTAATTATGTAATAGTAGTAATAATATTAACCAAAAATTTAAATTTAATAAGAGCCTTATGATCTCTTAATGTGCCATAGTGTAATATATTTTTATTAAGATATTTTTTATGTTGAAACAAATAAGTAAAATTTCAATTAAGCATTTAATAAGCTATTTTTGATAATTAAATATTTAGTTTTCATTTTTAAACCCTATGTGATTAAGAATCAAACTTTAATTTTTAACTTAAATTTTATGTAAAAAATTATAATTAGAATAATTGAAAAGACATTGCTCATACATCTCATAAGTCAGTAAGATCTAGTCAAAGCAATAAATTAGCAAATACTTAACACTGTGGTTTATATGTTTGTAAGATAAAGCAATGGAGTAACTAACTTTTGGCACCTGGGGCTATCCCTGATTTTGCCTCCTGGGGTGATCCCTAAATTTGTTGCCTCTTTTTTTTTTTTTTTTTTTTTTTTTTTTTTTTTTTTTTTTTTAATTATTATTATTACAGTGTTACACACAATGGTATTTGTCAAAGGGAGTGATATCCTATGGAGGACTTTTAAGGGAAACTGCCTTGTATCCATATTACACATGAACCACAAAAGCACCCACGAAGCCAGCCTACTCATCAGGATTTAAATCCTGGACCGAAGTATTAGTGTCTAGTTACTTTATTGCTTGGCAGCTGGTGGGTCTGCTACACTCTTGATATACAAATAAATAACTAAAAATATTTCAAAATAGTATATAGCGAAATAAATTTAAATTCTGCATTTACTTTTGAAGAAAAATTTTAATTTCAACATTTCATGAAGAAAAATTTTAATTTCAACATTTCAAAATTATTTTATTACTTTGCTTTTTTGTTGTTGTTATTGTTTGTGTGTGGGATTTTTTTTTTTTGGGGGGGGAGGGTTGCTCTCAAAATCCTTCATGACATTGAAGAGATCTGTATGATTGCTTCCATTTCTGTAATATATAGACAGTATCGAAACATTTCTTAAATGCACAATAAACATTTATAATTCTAAAATACTTTCTAAATGATTTTTACTTAGAAAACTCTTCTCACAACCAGCAACATTTGCAACAACTGTGATGAAAATTTGCAATAGAATTACAATATTTGGAACTCTGTTCTGGAGATTGTATTTTAGAATAAACTATAAAAATTCAAAAGTTCCACCACCTTCTGCATTTCTGTTTAATTTTTTCTAGCAATAACAAAAATAAAAGCCCTGAAATACTTCTCTCTTAACAAGGAATTTTCGATTATTAATGTCACTGATAATATTTAAAATTCATCATAATTTTGTAGTTATTTATAATTTTCATTCAAAAGTTTCAATGAAATAGAAAAGGTATAGTAAGGGTTTGTAGCTGTTGAAATTTGGTGGTGATTTTTTTAATACTTTATCTCGAGCAAAAGCGATTTTTTTCCCTCAAATTAGTTCTGTATGCAATTCAGAATCTCATTATTCTTTACATGCCCCAACAATCCATGTGAAGAAAAACTTACCTAAAAATGTGCTGAAACCTTCCCCCAAAGGCTGTAGCTATGCTACTGATGTAAAGTACTCCAGACTTTTTGTATAATTCCCTGTTAATTACTTTTTCAGAGTGTAATTATGTTTAAATAGCATCAGATATTAGCCTTTTAGTACAATATTTTATGAAAGAAATTATTATTAATGTTATTAATATTTGTAGATGTATATAAGAATTGCAAGTTTTAGAGGTTTGTTGCCTAATAGGCTGCCAAATTTGTTTTTAGATGTGAATTAGATTTTGTATTATAGTAGTTGATGATAAATTATTACATTAGCAATGCTGTTTTATGGTATGAATAATTTTTAATATTTTTATTAGCATATTTACAGATAATTTTTTTAACATCTCTGTTAATTTTATAAAAGCAAGTTGAAATTATATTGTAAATTTTTGTAGGAATTTTATTATTGAAAGGGAACATTTAATTGGAATTTATTAACACCTTTCAATTATCAGCTTTTTTAAATATATTTAAATGTTGTTATATAAAATCTAATTTGAATATTTCTGTTATATGTATGCATTAACCAATATTTTATTTCTTTCCACATAATCTTAATGCTTGCATGACTTATTGTTCAGGACATACATTCTGCAATTATTTTTTCAGAGGCTTTAGGCACAACATGGGCCAAACATTTTTGCCAGTATCAGAAAGAAAATCACAAGTTCACTATGATACCATATTCGCAAACAACGGGCAAAATAGTAAGTAAAACTGTTCTTTTTCTGTGTTCATTGATCATTACTTCAAAATAATCCAGTAAGGTTATTTATTATAAGGTTGAAGAATATATATTTTTTTTTTGTGTCAATAATATTATTTGTAATTTTATTTGTAATGATAGTGCTTAAAAAATTGAAGAGATCCATTAGAATTTTTTTAATAATGCTAAAATTCCAATTTTAATGTTTACATTATTTAATCATGTTATTATAATGTAATCATGTAAACAAGTCATCCAAAATTTTTAAAAGTTATTTTAAACAATTTTAATTTGATTGAATACTCTTTTTATACATATTTATAATAGCTTTATTAATTCTTAGTATTTTTTGTTAATCTTAGCTGCTACTGAATTATATCAAGCAAATTTGAATTCATGATAGATCCATGAAAATGTATATGAAAATGTCTCATTTTAATTAATTTTGCTCTTGTACTAACTTACAGCTTATTTTATAACAGAAAATGAAAATGCACCAATTTTTTTCATTGCTGAATATAAAAAGTCAATTGAATATTGATATTATTGGCTCTCATTATCGAGTGAAAATTTACAAAAATATATGTATTATGGTTAATACAACTGTTGAATTAGAATTTAGATAGCCTAAATTAAAAGCAATTGAACAACATGTTAAAACGATGGGATATGGATAGTTCAAAAATAGAAAAAAGAATCAAATGCTGAATTAGTTTAAATTGAATGAACTGATTGAGCAAAGTATAACTTGCTACAACTCTGTATTTCTTTTTCATATAGAATTCAAATTGCATTTCAGTATTATGGTTTTGTTTAGCATTGAAAAGCAGTTTTGAGATCCTAAGATTATTTAAAAAAAAAAAAAAAAAAAAAAAAGGAAAAGAGGGATGCAAGCTTTTGCTAGAGATTGCTTTTAGTTGGTTTTGGTGACTGCTAAATTTATACAAATTAAGTTATTTATGTTGCAATTAGATATTTAAGAGCACTTGTTTGCTCTTGACTATCAAGTTTCATTAATTTTTTTAAAAGAGCCTAAAATATATTTAGATAATATTAAATTACTTTTGGAAATTAGTGTCAAATGCAGTGTATTTTATATAATGTACCTAAAACATTTAAGAGAATTAATCGAGTAACATTTGACTATTTTTAGACTTACTTTTAGATTTTTATTATTATTATTTTAAACATAGTCTATTGAGTATTTGAATTATTTTCATAGTACTCTTCTACTTTTTACTTATATATGTGCTGCTCTCTTCAGCAACTCTTATATGAAGCAGGTGAGGACATCTTAGGTTTATTCAATATTTTTTGTATATAAATTGAAACCATGTTGTTGCAGTTCTGTCACTAGGCAGCATTTAATGCCCATGATGGTATTTTAAAAAGAAATTTCATTGTATTAGTAGTAATTAATGTTACCTGAGTCCTGATGTGTGTTTAAGTGCTATTCACTTCATGGCTATTGTTGTATTATGTTTGAATAGCTTTCAGAAGCTAAAATATATCTATATAAATTATCTTCTTTTTATATTGTTTATTTAATCATTTTAAATGAGGTGATTTATTTTATTTATTTTGCAGGCTGCTCCAGAAACATACATTTTGAAAGAATGCATTAGGTAAAAATTATCTTGTAATGCATGAATTATTGAAGTATTCAGTTCATCAACATTAAAATTATTTTGAGTGTACAAAATATATTCAAACATTTCATTCAGCCCTGAATCAAATAAAAAATAAATCATAATTAATTTACAAAATATCTTAATCTTTTTTAAATTATATAATATATTGCACTTTTCACTGTGTTTTGATGTTATCATTTAATTTCACAGTAATTTGTATAGTTATAACAGTAGAGCTTAGTTAAGTATGTAATTTCAAAAAATTAGTTCTCCTTAATTAATTTTATCATATTAATGTATTTTTTTTAATTATTTAGAATGGTTGGTATCAAAAGTTACTTTAAAATAACATGTTTCAAACTGATAATTTTACTGAACTGATTTTTAAAATGGCATACTGAATCCTTAATTAGGATATTCTTTATCCCTTCATTAAATTAGATCAGTAATGGATACAATTTAAAGATGTAACAATAATGTGAATACAATGATAATACTTACATGTACTGTATAGAGCATTTTCTATGTAGCATTTTTTAAACTTACAAAACTCTGCTGTATCTAGAGTAATTTTTCGCACTGTATTTATTTATAGTTGTGTTAAGCATTGTGTTCAGTGCATTGACTCAATTAGATTTCATGCTGACTTTTCACACAGTAGATGTTATTGAATATAGCAGTTTCATTTTCGTTTGCTAAACTGACTTCTTTATATTAAATGTATTGTATGAAATGTATAATATTTATTATTATTATATGAAGAGTGTTATATAAAATTGTATTCAAAATTTTGGAATTTTATCTTTCTCCTCACCCCCCCCCCTTTTTGTATTATAGGCGAATGTCAGATTCTATAGACAAGAGATTTTGCTTTGACATAATAGTTGAAGATAAACCTGGTGTCTTAACTTTTCAAGCCCTCTCAGAAGAAGATAGAAGGTTATGGTTGGATGCCATGGATGGAAAAGAACCAGTATGTACTTAACATCATTTAATTTATTCATTCATATAATTATAATCATGTTCTATTTGTAGAAAATAGGAATTTGTTTTGTATTTGAATAGCAGAGAAATTTGTAACTGTTTTGTTTAATATATGATGTACTAGGATTTGTGTTGAAGCTTTACTGCCATATCTGGCTCTTCGTTTATTTTGTGATTGATAATTTGTCTGCTAACAGGATAATTGCTTATATTGTTTATTTTTCTTCTCTTAATTGATAATTTTATCATTAAATGAAGCAGAACATATACTATTATATATGGTACACTTACTTAAATTAATTTTGCATTTCTCCCTTGATTTATAATTTTACAATTTAATGGCTGGCATACACATACTGCACATACTTTCTTTTGGAAAATAAACACATGTGCATCAAAATACATTATATATGATATTTATTTAAACACTAATCTTTCAGAACAATTAATAAAAACTATAAATATTTCGTTATTTCCTAAACTAGGATATAACAGTTGAAAGAGTTGCATTTAGCAATATCTTTTCTAGCATCTTTTCAGTCTATATTACTAATCCATGCTTCTTTTTGTTAGTAATTTGACACATAATTAAAATTATGTCATTTCCTATTCATTCATCATGCATTTTATTTCTTAAATTATATTTATTGTATATAATGAAGGTATTTGGATTGTATTAAAATGTTAATTTTCTAAATACACGCTAGTAATTCCATGCACAATGCTGGGTTTTCCTGTAATGTGATGATTCACGATGTGGAACTATTGATTCATTAGTGGTGAATTGTAAAGGATTGTTTATATTTCCTGACCCCCATTTTATTTAAGGGAACTTATTTTTCAAGTAACAATTTAGGAACAGACTTTAACATTTGCACTGCAATTCCTTTCTTGTTAATAGATAAGACACTTTATAATAGTTACTGTTCAGCTTGGTTTATTTGTGCTTATAGAATGCTGAATTGTCATTATTTTAAAATATATGTGAATATTTTATATATAATTATGAACATTATAAATTTTACAAACAAAGATGAAACTGAAAATGAACCTGTATTTCTTATATGAGTTGTTTTTGTTTTCAGGCATATAGTCATATAAATAAGCAACCAAAACAAGAAGAATGTAAGTCAAGTTTTATATTTTGCAGTTGTAAATAGTTCTGTGTAACTTCTAGAGGTATATGTTAAATGTTTTCTTTTCCATAGATTATCTTGATGAGATTGGATTTGCTTTCGTGCAACAATGTATAGATGCTATAGAAGCAAGGGGTTTGGATGACGAAGGGTTGTACAGATTAGTAGGTGTGAGCTCAAAAGTTAATAAGTTAACCCAAATGGCATTAGGTAAGTTAATTTTTTAAGTATAATACAATTATTTATCTCTTTATGTATGAATTATATTTTTTAAAGCTGTGCTTATTAAGTAATTAATATCTTTTATTACACATGTTGCACCTCATTCTCAAATTTGCGCTGGCTTGTAATTTTTTTGAATTTGTTAAGTTAGTAAAAGTGTATTACAAATCAAAAAAGTTACTAATTAAATATGAAGATAAAGTAAATCTAGCATATTTAAGAATTTGTGTTTTATATTTACAACAACATATTGATATGTATATATTCTAATATTCATTATTGTTTTATTAGATTGGAGATATTTATTCTTTATAGCTGTATTGCATAATGTCAAATGAACTGTTTCACAAGAAAAAAAACAATTTTTCGCTTGTGTTTTAGGTTGTATATCAACTGGCATTTCTTTCATCTTTATTTCAGGAAGGAAAGCTTATTGTTAGTAAACACTCTGGCATCATATCATTTTGTTTTAAATTCATATTAAAAACAATTTCTATAAAAACAATAAACAACAATTTTTATTGCACTCAATAATGCAGGCAATAATTCAGAGCAAAACTTAGAATTTGGGACTTCCTTTTGGGGAAGGAGGGATTTTCTTGCATTGCTTTAAGCATGGCTGATAATTTTGGAGGGTCAGGATGCTGTATTTTTATTTTACATTAACATTATGAATATGAGAAATACTAATACAATGTATATATGAACTTCAATTTCTCATTCTACATTTATGTATCATTGTTATATGATGTTATACTAGATTGAGTTTAAATTGTTGTCATGCAGTTTTTTTTAGCACCAGAGTTGCTATTAGACTCAAACCTCACCTTTTTTTATCTGTATCACTTTTCAAATGTTGTTGCCATGTGTTATTTTTAAAAAAATATAGTGAATATAAAATGACACTTCAAAATAAAGAATGTTGCTACATTCAAAATAGAGGATGTTGCTACCAAATGTTATCTCTATGTAATAGTTTTAATGAAATTATAAAGTGAGTATAAAAAAAAGTATAGTGACACAAATATATTGCCATCATATGTTATCATTATGCATTATTTTTATTGAAGTAATACAGCAAATATAAATAAAGTATTGTAAAAAAAAAAGAAAAAAAAAAAAGTAACACTTTATCTGGAATTCTAAAGATATCCAATAAAGATTATTTGTAACTTCCACATGCCCGTTTATTGTTGTTTGAGAAGCTTAAAATATTTAATTTCTCTTTTAAATTTAATCTGCCTGTAACTGATTAACAAAGTAAATAGTTTAACACATTCACGCCGGGGCCAATTTACGGCGATCGAATTGTTGCTGCGTTTCATGTGGCGGTGCTTGATTATTACCTGCTCAGACCTGTGCATGAGTTGTATGTTTGCTAATAGTTATTAATTATAACTGTTATTAAAAAAGTTTTTATAATAAATAAACATTAATCCCTCATTATTTTAATTTTCAGCGTCTAATAACACAATCAAATGTGTACTATCGATTGCATGCACCACTCGATAAGACAGACTAGTGCAGGCCATCGGTGGTACATGCCGCTTAAGGAGACAGACTAGTGCAGGCCACCGGTGGCCCGCGCCAGCGTGAACGTGTTAGAAGAAAAACACATAGTTATTTCTTTTATCAAGTACCACCTAGACCCGTGAAATTATACTATCTGGATTTATTAAAAGTATTATATAATAATTTTTATATTAACTATTTTAGGTGGCTGGCCTCAACAGCCTCTAGTTATTTGAAAAATGAAACAGATAACAAAAATGATTCAAAGCAAAGTTCGAGATTAATAGCCCTTCTCTACTAAAAAATGTATGGCAGCACTTAATACTATTTCTGGAATTCTAGAGATATACTATTTTTTAAAAAATTTAGATTTTGTAGGGTGTAAAGTGCAGAGAAAGTTCAATAATAAAGTTTAAAAAAATGTTGTATCAGCAGGAACTTGTCTGAAAGCAGATAGATAAACTGTGAGCTGAACAATATAGAGCATTAAAAGTCTTAACAAACCTTCTGGGGCAATATTTAAAATCTGAATTCTTTCAGTTTTTGCTTGTTTGTTTGTATTTTTGTTTTTGGGCGTGTATGTCATAATTATGTGATATAAATATTCAACATGAATTTTTAAATTGTGCTGTCATTCTGAACAGTGAAACTTGTAGATACAGGAGGGCTCAAGATAAGCCAAACCCAAAGCAAGTGAAGAACACATGAGCATGTCTGGTATGGTTTATCTTTATAAGTCTATATGAGAAAGATAAACCATACCAGACATGAGAGACTTCACTTGCTTTGGATTCAGTTCATCTTGGGACACCTGATATATGTTAAATTATATAATACATATTTTTTCTACCTCTTCGCAGATCGAAGAAAAAATGAAAAAATTAATTTAGAAGATGCTGATGAATGGGAAATTAAAACTATAACCAGTGCTTTAAAAACCTATTTTAGGTATGTCAGTATGTTTATGTTTTCAAATTCTATTTTATTAACTTCTATCTCTTGTTTATTTTATTCAGTTTTAATTTATTTCTTTAAATATTTTAGAAACCTTCCAGAACCATTAATGACATTCCGGTTACACAGTGCCTTCATAGCAGCAGCAAGTAAGTTTATAGCCCCCTTTTCTTGATTCTAGTTAATTTTATTCTGTTCACAGGACAAGCTTAACATAACATGCATTTGATATCAAAGTTATTTATATTATAATCTGCTTTAAAATAGGATTTAATTGCATTTCTGAGAAGATATTTGAGTTACAAAATATTTTAAAGTACACTCAGTACTTAAATTCTTTTGAAATTGTTGGAGTATATTTAAATATTTTAGTGGAAATTATGAGCAATTAAAAAATTCATTATAAGATATAAAAACAATGTAGGCTCATGTTATTACACTAAATTTACTAATATAAATGAAAATGAAAGCATATTAATATTTTATGTTAAAGAGTTCATACATATTTTTAGATGATGTTCATATTCTCTCTGCAATGGGTTATGGTTTTCAATATATATATATATATATATATATTTGTTTGAGTGATTCAGAGCATGATGATGACTGCTGTTGTCATATATTTAGTTTAATATATGTAATGTCTTATTATACAGTTATTTCCTATTATTGAAAAGAAAAGTGTTAATTTTATAAATTTCACTTGATCAGTTTGAATTTTTTTTCTCAGAATTAGATAATATGGATGAAAGGATATCAGAAATCCAGTCGCTTGCCCATCGACTTCCCAAGCCAAATTTTAGTATGTTAGAAATACTTGTTGCTCACCTATGCAAGTAAGTGCTTGATGAAAGTGAATTTTTTCTCACTTTTTTCCAGATTGCTTGCTTAAAAATAGTTATTAAGTACTTAATATGCAATTTTTTATGTATTACAGACGTTAATCAATTCTAAAATTATCCGTCACCATTTTGCAATAAAAACATTAATTTAATGTTGATGTAAGAAATAATTTGAGAATAGGAAACTTATTAAAAATAAACATTGATATTCAGTACATATGATTGCCCAGATTTACTGTGTTAGTCTTATAGGGAAATTATTTTTTTAACATGAAAAGTGCTTTCTTAACTCAGAAAATAGGCTAAAGAAAGAATCTTTTAGTTTCAAAAATGAGTTAGATCAATGTAGGAATTGCTAAATTAGTTCAGAAACATTAGTTTAGTAGCTGTGATGAAGATACCAAGATCCCAAGCTGATATTAATAAGTGCAAATATTAATTCTTTGTTTGAATTAAAACTATTTAGTTTAGAGATGTAGGATGGATTAAAAGTTTAGCATTTGATTACAAAGTCTTGCAGCTATATAATTTTGTAAAAGACATCTGAATAATACTTGCATTGTGTCTTTCAGTGTTTTTCATGTTTTATTATACAGTTTTACTGTTTTCTCTTATGACTTAAAAACAGTAATCTCAGTGTACAGAAGGAACACATTTTATGTTATGTTATAGAAATTTATGTATATAATGATGCTTATTAAAAAGTGAACAAGGTGATATTGTTATGCTTTACAAATTTTATATTTTTAATTTTTAGAGTTGCAAAACATTCTGACAAAAATCTCATGACAGTTTCAAACTTGGGTGTGTGTTTTGGTCCTACACTTTTGCGTCCGGAAGAGGAAACTGTTGCGGCTATTATGGATATCAAATTTGGAAATATAGTATTAGAAATTTTAATAGAACAATATGAAAAGGTATTTTTATTATGTAATAATAAAAGGTTTTAATTTCTGTTGCAAATGTAATTCAATTAATTTAATGCCTTTCACATTTTATTTCTAAAGAATAATTTTATCATTGGTGATAAAGTAACTTTTTAATGTATATCTTCGGCATGTAAAAACATATAACATAAATAATGTATATTTTTTCACTCTGTCGTCATGATTTTAAACACTATGTGAGAGATTAGTTCTTGTTTAAATATATAAATAAGAAATAGAATTGAGATTCACTGTTGATATGGTTTATTTTAATTTTATAGTTTATTTAAATGATAAATGGTGTTTTAATATTGTTTGGCATGCTTAATAATGGATTTTAGAGTAGGAAATATTTTCAGTATAGAATTTGTATATTTAATTGCTGTAGTTTTCTGGCAAAAATTAAATTTTAAAGTAAAACACCATCCCCAAAAATAGAACATTTACAACTAAATTAAAAGCCATGAAAAATACTCATTTATATGCAGTGCATGTATTCAGGAAGTAAAATCTGCTCAAACAACAATAAAAGGGGGGGAATATTCATTAAAAACCCTTACTTAAATCTTTTTGGTAGTCCAAAACTGTTAGAAGATTTTAAGCTGGATTAAATAAGTGAAACTCGACAAGTTATCTTCCCTGAACATTTACAGAAAAAGAAAAGTTTAATACTGTGTGTGATAAAGCTATATCAGTTTGCCAAAATAAAAAGAGAGAAAAATGCAAAATTATGTTATAATAAATTAAATATTATTTTAATCTGTCTATGAGGCATTTTATGGTGACTTTATTATCTCTCACAGAGAAGCAGATAGCCACTCATGATTATTTTACCCATATTTTTTAGCCTTTTAAAATAAAATCTCAGCTGTGAAAATTGCAGTGTTGGAATTCATGTTTGAAAGGAAAGGATCACAGATCCACTATTTAACTGTGTTGGGATCAAGATAGAAATCTTTAAAACAATTCCCTTGAAATTTTGAGTGTTTGTAGTCTTCTCAATTCCATTCAATTTCATTATGTAACATCAGTTAAAACAAAGAGTTCTTAGCTTCTGTATTTAATAGATTTTACTGATTGTTCAGCATTTAATTAATTTTATTTTTTTCCAGATATTTTTGTCTTCATCTATAAATGGTGATACAAAAAAAGAGAATATAAACTCTAAAAATTCTCAGAAATCTACTTCTGTATTACACCATGGCACAATATCAAGTGATAATCACAAAGAGCCAGTCGCACCACAACGAAGATCTAAAAGAGAAACTGTTTATGTTATGGATGCTGGAAGACCACCTGGGCAATCCAACCATTCATCTCGATCATCTCATTCCGGATTCTCTGTTTCTCCTCGAGCAGAAAGTATGTACCTGGACAATTCTACATCTGCTCAGCGTGTTATGGTAGTTCAGCCATCTTATGTTCAACGTCAGTCATACCACTCAATGATGTCATCGTCAGTTCAGGGACATTCTTCAATGACTACGGCATCAACACAAAAATCATATTCTTCATCTTCATCATCACGTACCACACAACAATCATCCAGCAGGTCTCAGCATTCTGTTTCTTCAAATGTCAGTTCTAACCAACAGTCAAGGAATGTTGTTCCCCAAAGAAACAGAGGGAAGCCCTTAGTGGTTTACAACCCATCATGGAATGGTTGGTTTCAATCAGATGGCTTTTTGCACTTTATTGCGAAATGTCTGGAAATATTTTATGTTAAAGTAAAGAGTTTATACGTATTTTTAGATGATGTTCATATTCTCTCTGCAATGGGTTATGGTTTTCAATTTAAAAAAAAATTAACTTGATATAGTTTTTCTTTAATACATATGTTATGTATCAGCAAGTTAAATGTTCAAAAGCTCTGATTTTGTGACATGCACAATACAGCTCAAAATTAGGTTTATTATTTAGTTCTTTTCTTTCTTAATATTTAATTTTTTATAATACATTATAGATAGTGTGGATTTTATTAAAACTCTCTACATTGTATTGTAAACAGTCACTGTGTTAATAAGTAAATATATGCAAATTGCAAATAATTATTAATAGATATTAACAAATTTATGAAGTAGTTGGATATTTATGTAATGAAGATTTCTAGAATGTTGTGCATTGCTAAGTTTATTGAAATTAATGTATTTTAAATATATTTTCATATGTTACTATAAACTGCAAATAAAAGTGATTTGATAAGAAGAGCAGCAATATATGAAAGTGGGAAGGCTGTATAAAGGTAATAAGTTTTTTTTTAATAGCAGGAAAGTTATATGAATATTTCGTCTCAGGTAGTGCTTATATCCTGAAAATTTAAACAAATAATGTAGTCTGATAAATATATATTACAAATGTAAACAACTTAAAAAATAGGCATCTATATATATGCTTTGCTGTGAAGATATTCATTATGTTTTATTTGAAGCTTCCTGATGGCCATATAATCTTTCATACTTTTCGTCAGCTTTTACATTTAAAAAAACCATGTTATTCAGTGTCTTGGCCAGTGAAACTGTAGCAGTTGTATGTATAATGTTTTTTACTATTTTGTACTTTTAGGATAAACTGGTTATTATCATATAGCGTCATCTGTACCATCAGTACCGTAGGGAAAATATAAAACAATTGATGAAGAATAATTTCATGTGCAATACATAACTAATTTTAATGCATATTTTTTAGCATTTTAATGTATTTTTAATGCATACTGCAGGGTATCTTGTAAGTCTGGAATCATAATCTGGGACAACTTTGGATAAAAAAATTATTTTTTGTCTAAATGTCTACTATACATATAAAAATGAAAATGATATTTCCACTCCACATCCAACCCAGATAGTGTAGCAGTTAGCAGATACTTTTTTATCCTGGTCTTTATAGGTTTAAGTTCAAATCCTGTTTAAGACATAGACTTTTGCAAGTGTAATGTCTTTTCAGCATTAGGGTGCTTTAATCTGTTGAACTGAGATTCCTGTTTAAAAATTGATGATAGGGGAAAAGAGATTTGAGATCCCTAGATTCCATCTTCCAGATGCTCTCATTAAGTGGAACTTAAGCTGATATGCTTTTTGTATTTTACCTAAATGAAATAATCCAGTCCATTCCTTTTCTTCACAAGAATACCTTACTACTAAACTCTGTGACACAACAACCCTAGTGTGCTACAGCCTGCAGTACCCTGAAATATGCTTTCTTGACCTTGGGCCCTGGAGTGCGTCAGCATAGCCCTGGGCGCAAATGGTCAGCTTTTCGCAGGACCCCTGGTGTTTAGTCCCCAAGCGAACTTGGTACTTATTTTATCGACCCACTCAAGGGATGAAAGGCTGAGTTAACCTTGCCCAGCCTGGAGATAGAGCCCCGGACCTGTGGACCACTAGCCACTTTGTCACCATGCGATTTTCCTTTGATTACATTCTTTGGCTAGTTTCCATAATGCATTGTCGAAGAACATAGACTGATCAGGCCTATTATTTCAAACTTATGGGTTACTGTGTAGAATATTTTAATGATTATTATGTTTACGTCTCTTTTATTTTAGACCACCATACATCGAGTAGCAGCAGCTCAGAATCCTTAAACTCTCCTCGTTCTTCTGCTAACTCAAGTCATCATATGCTGACACATACATCCCCCTCTTCTTTGAAGTCTAGCTCCTCACATCATCAGCCATTGTCTCATGGATCTCCACCAGTTCGTACCAGTTCTTCCCATCACCAACTGGCTACACATTCTGCCCCAGCGTCAGCATCTCACCACCACCATCCAGCTTCCAACCAATCTATTAAAACTAGTCCATCTCAACATCGAAGGATGGATAAATCTTCTTATAGCCCAGCACATTCACCGAACAGAGCCGGTAGCAGGTCTACTGAAGGACACAGAGGAGCAGGTGTTGCTCCAGTTGGAGTGGGAGCAGAAAAACCCAGACGTAGTAATAGGGCTTTAGATGTTGTTGGACATCAAAGGCATGGTTCTGCTGGTGAGGATATTTCTTTAGGTACTTTTTAAATTAAGATTTACTGCATATAGATTAACACAACGATACTAGCATCAGTCTGGCTTACGTTTTGAAGTAATATTTACCTGTAAATGAATATGGCCTGTATGTATTTCTTAAATGTGGTGAAAATATAATTCATTTCCATATAAGTTATAAAAAAGGGATGTAAAATCTAATTTTATAAATTTCACTTTTTTTAAAGAATGTGTATTTTCATATTGAAAAATATTTCCTTACCTTCCATTATTATCCTTTTCAATGCAGTGTTATATCAATGCTAAGTAACCTAATTGTTTTGCTACTAAACTCTCAATCTTTCTAGCAATTGTAATAACTATTCTAGTTCATTATTTCCTGCATTATTACCATTTCATGCATTCATTCATCTTCACTATTTTTTTTTGCAAAGACTATTTTATTGATAATTAATTTTCTTCATATAATATGTATGCTGCTTCTTTCATGTTTTTGAAAATTTTCAGGTTCAAGAGAATACTTCGTCAGTGGAGTTAGGCAAAATAATGTGTGAGTTGGAAAGTTTTTAAATAATTTATGTTTTATTTTATACTGTATGTTATTTTACTTTTCGTTAAAACTTTAAAAGAGGATATTCATTAATAGATAGAATTATCTAATTTTAAGCTGAAACTGTTGCAAATTCTTTGCACATAAATTTAAAACATTAAAAATAATTTTTTAGCTATCTAGAAACACATAACGTCTTTAAGGATAATGCAAATATATTATATGAATAATATATGTTTTAATGTCTATCAATAAATTATTTTATCCCATTTTCCTGATTTCAAGAAATATCCGGTGTAACTGAAACTTTTTTTTATGTTGCATATTCATTAATTTCACAAATAACAGACTGTATGATAAAATATGGTTTTTATTTGCCATCCATATCTGCTGTCAGTGAAACATTCCTTACTTTTTAACATCTGGTTGAAAGTGTTATTTGCATGACAAATGAAGCAGGAAAAGTAAGACCATTGACATTTTAAGGTCTAAATTTGGCTTAAAGAAGATATATTAGATGTTTGATGGGGAATGGAGTTGTTATTTTTTACTCGCTGATGAATCTTTAATGGTCAAAAGAAACATGTCACATAATTGTGTTAGTCAGTTAAGAGATCTCTCACTAAAACTAGTGATGATCCTCTTCTATAATAGGGAAATGATAGATATGTCTGAATTACTGTTTCTATTTTATGATGTTTAGATATTTTATCTCGGTCTCAAACTCAAATTTCAAATGGGCCAAATGCAGGACTGAAAGTAGTTGACCAGACCATAATAAAAAAAGAAAGAAAAATAATTTTTTTGTTAGCAAAACAAAATTTGTTCACTAAATCAAAAAACATTGTACTACATATAAAAATAATTCAAAGAAAAATTAAAATTTATACTTATTTTCTACCTGAAATCCAAAGGTTGGTATCTGCAAGAAATTTCTAGTTACAATTTGTAATTCAAATGTATTGACAGATAAGTTTTAGAATTTTCATATTGACATTTATTCAAATAATTGAAATATATTAAAGTAACTGCTAAATATTTTTTTATTGTTAACTTAAACTGAAAAGAAATACATGAAAACTTTCTAAGAGAGACAAAACTTGAGAAACAATAGCAACAACCTGTTTGTTCTCTTTCTTTTATTTATTAGATTACTGATCTTTTATTTATTAGATTTGCACCCAAAAATTTTTTTATGTTAATAATTATAACTTCTTTGTTTATTACAACACCTTTCTCTTACAACATTTCATGGTGTTTCGATTGTCATAAAGTTTGTAATCCTGGAGGAAAATTACCAGAAAGTACAGTCAAAAGTCGTTAATCCGGACTGGTCGGGACTTCGGCGATTCCGGATTATCGATTTTTCTGGATTATAGATCTTCAGTTTAAATCTCGTAAGATGGCATGCAGAAATTCTAAAATTAAAAATATAACACCGTAATTTATGAAATAAAGAAAAATTATGATCTAAAGGGTAACAAAATTTACAAAAAAAAGCTTAATATTTATTTGTTTACTTTATTAAACATTTCTATCAATGTAAGTTGTTTAAGTTGCTTCGTTTTATGTGATAATACTTTCTCTTTTATTCTATAAACAGACATAATTTCTTGTTCAGTTACAAAGTTCCGCTGTTCAAGTTCCGTAATTGCTGTGCCTAGAATACCGACTAACTTGTCAATCGAAATTTTTTCGTTTTCACTAACCTCTCTGTCACCTTCTTCATGTCTTTATCTATTTTTTGCAGCAATTCCACTTTTTGTTTGATGGACATCGAAACATACTTTCGTTTTGTAGATCCTTTGGGAGCTCCAGCATCGGAAATTCTATTTGACATAATCGAAAGTTCAAGTTTACTTTTATAAAATTGCTCTTACAGTCTGCAAAAAATAATAAGTGGGATCCAATTCGAAGATTAAGGAACAACGCAATCATTAATGTTAACTGAAATAGATAATTTTAGCTTACACTCTCCGTTATACATTAAACGCGCAGGCGAAAATGTATTCTGCACTTGCACACACGCATATGCGCAGTCGTCAAGGTCTTACTCGCACACGTAAAGCGTCTGTGTGCATGTGCCAACGCTGCGCATGCGCAGAAAGATTTTAGCTTTGAGGTCCAGATTATAGATCATTCCGGATTATGGGTGTCCGAATTAACGACTTTTGACTGTATCTTCATCACAAATTATAGATACCATTGGCAATCTGATTCTTTTGTAGACTTATTAACTTTCAGACTATGGGAAAAAAGTTCTTCGCATGTACTCCGAAACAAAGCATCCATTCTTATTGAAAAAATTTGTAGCTGAGAATATTTATCTTTTGACAAGTAGTAATAAAAGTTAATAAAATTTGTGTCTTCTGATCTTTGAATAAGATTTATATCATAGTGTAAATTAATTAGTCAATTTCCAGGATTTTGAAATCATTACTCGTGTTCATTTTTGATAATGAAAAAAAATGTAACGTTGGATTTCAAACCATTAAAATCTTAAACTTTTCCTTCTAATTCTTGTAATAATAAAACTCAATAATTTACAAGAAATGTATTTGCAGGCCTCCTAAAATTGCTTCATTTGGCCAGCAAAAGCCCTCAGACCACCAATTTGAGACCACTGATCTATCTTTCCAAAAATATTGGAAACAAATTTTTAAAGTATATATTTAGTTAAAGTATTAGTCATTTTTGCTATTGTCACAACCTGTTCTTTTTCTAGAAGAATATAAATGGCATTCAGTGTCATAGCATCCTGTTAGTAACAGATTTGAAACTGGTGAAAGTTGAAATAAAAAATTTTACGAAATCTTTTATTTCAATAGTTGTGCTATTAATAACGAATATTGATGTACATTGGATTTCACTATTGATTTTGGTAGCAGAAGTAATGAATACCGCAGTATATTAGATTTCTGATTCTAGTACAGGAGTAAACTGATTCCTTCAGGTAATTCTTTGCCAAACCTGCCAATCTGTGTCCTGATATATATTGTCAAGATGAACTGCCACCATTTATGGCACAGTTCACTGTACCATATACCAGTGGACGTCCATAATCCGGACCTCAATGCTACAAACTTTCTGTGCATGCCATAATGCCTTTAGGCATGCGCATAATACGCATGCACATAACGCGCATAGTACGTTTACGCATGCGCATTTAATGTATAATGGACAGTATAAGCTAAGCTAAAATTATCTAATTATCTATTTCAGTTAATGTTGCAGATTGTATTGTTCCTTAATCTTTGAATCGGATCCGGCTTATTATTTTTTGCAGACTGTTAAAGCAATTTTATAAAAAGTAAGCTTGAACTTTCGATTATGTCAAAAAGAATTTTCGATTCTGGAGCTGCCAAAGGATCCACAAAGCGAAAGCATGTTTTGATGCCCATCAAACAAAAAGTGGAACTGCTGCAAAAAATGGATAAAGACATATCTTTTGTTTCTCAAACCATTCCAAAATCTGTTTATCAATTTCACGCTGCCCTGCAGAGGGGGTACGTTGCTGCGCGCAATGAACTAGAAATTTATCTGTCAGCACTATCCTAATCTTCAGGGCAGATGTTTTTATTTTATTCGGCTTATAATTCCTTACTAAATGTAGTATTTCATCTCGATGTACTCCGTCTTTCATATGATTTAAATCAAATTCCTCATCATTATAAATATCACGAATACACATAAAATAGTTTTCTGGTTGCAATTTTCTAATTTCGACTATGTGTAATGTATGCTTTACGCATGCGCGTGTTGAAAGAAATGTTTAATAAAGTAAACAAATAAGTATTAAGCTTTTTTTTTTTTCTAAATTTTGATACCCTTTAGATCATAATTGCTCTTTATTTCATAAATAATGGTTTCATATTTTTAATTTTATAATTTCTGCATGGCATCTTACCAGATTTAAATTGATGATCTATAATCCCGAAAAACCCCTAATCCGGAATCGCTGAAGTCTCGACGAGTCCAGATTAAAGATTTTTGACTGTATGTTTTGATAAATATTTAGTAAACAAAATTTTAAACTGATTTAAAATATTTTTTATTTTGTTAATAAAATTTTTCATTTTGTTTAAAAATAACTTCTGGCCCTTCAGCTGTTTTCATATCATGTATTCAACTGGCATGCAGTTTGGGCTTGTGGCCACTGCCATAAAATCGCAACAAAAATCGTTCATTTCTAAAAAGTGTCTCAATACCTTCGATGAGCTTGTATATGTAGAATTTTTGAGATAATCATACTTGAATAGGTCTAAATTGTAGGATATTTATTATATTTAATATCAAATTGGATTTCTCATAATTTTTGTTTGTAGTGATACTGTCATATTTTTCAGTAAGAAGCATTTCTATGTTTTAATATAAATTATAAATATATGTATATATATATTATTCCTCATTAAAATAGTTTTCAAAAAATTTTCTTCATTGCAAAATCGCTTTTTAAATTTAATTTAAGCCTTTGAGAAATTCTATTGCATTTGATTTTTTTTTTTACTTTTAGCTATTATTTTTGGTTTATACATAGAAAATAAAAATTTGATGATGTAATGTAAAAAACTGAAAAGGGGTAATATGCTTATTAGAAGTTTTACATTTTAAATGAATATAGTTTATTAGAAGTTTTTTATTTTAATGAATTTTAAATACATACATAAATTATAAAAATGAATTAAAAAATTAAAACTATTTTTCTTTATAGATAAGATGATAATACAGTCGAAAGTCTTTAATTCGGACTTGTCGGGACTTTGGCGATTCCAGATTATCGGTTTTTCCGGATTATAGATCCCGTAATTTATGAAATAAAGAGCAATTATGATCTAAAGGATATCAAATTTTACCAAAAAAAAAAAAAAAAGCTTAATATTTATTTGTTTACTTTATTAAACATTTTTTTCAATGCACACATGCATTAAGCATACATTATGCATAGTCAAAATTAGAAAATTGCAACCAGAAAACTATTTGATGTGTATTCGTGATATTTATAATGATGAGGAATTTGATTTAAATCATATGAAAAACGGAGTACAACGAGATGAAATACTACATTTAATAAGGAATTATAAGCTGAATAAAATAAAAACATCTGCCCTGAAGAAAAGGATAGTGCTGACAGATCAACTTCCAGTTCATTGTGAGCCATGCCGTCCTACCCCCCTCCCCCCGCAGAGCAGGGTGAAACTCATAAACAGATTTCGGAATGGTTAGAGAAAGAAAGGATATGCCTTTATCCATTTTTTGCAGCAATTCCACTTTTTGTTTGATGGACATCGAAACATGCTTTCGCTTTGTAGATCCTTTGGCAGATCCAGAATCGGAAATTCTTTTTCACATAATCGAAAGTTCAAGCTTACTTTTATAAAATTGCTCTAGCTTATACCATGCGTTATACATTAAACGCGCATGCATAAACGTATTATGCGCATGCGTACACGCATATGCGCATGCATAAAGGTATTACACGCATGCGTTGGTAGCTTTGAGGTCCGGATTATAGATCATTCCGGATTATGGACGTCCGAATTAGACTTTTGACTGTATATAGATACATATAATCTTTTTTATAGAAGGAGTAATAATGAGAAATTATAAGATATAAAAAATAAAGGGGACTTTCCGTTTCGCCGGTGCAAATCTCGCCAAGCAGACCTTATTGGCGACAACATACATTATACACATAAAAAATGCTAACAGATGTTAGTTCTAAGAATTTTTATTTTGAAGGCAGAAACATTTTAATATCATTTAAAATTTTGTAAAAAGACAATAAATTTGTAAAAAGACATTAATTTAAGAATTTACAATGCTCTCATGGTTGAACATCCTGATCCGCCGGTTCGTATCACGTGACCCCTAGTGATCTCATCTCATGTGAAGTACGCTAAAAAAATCTAATTCTCTCAGTAATTATCTACATTAATTTCAAGCTAAATCTTAATTTGGAATGCAAGTTTAAATGCAAGAATTATTTCAATTCATATGAATAGTTTACTCGGAAATTATGTAAAACCACAGTGCTTTACTTCGATAGTGCATTCTCCTTAGAATTGATGAATTTAATGCTTGACTTCGCCTTTTCTATATTTTCGCCTTCAGGTGAGTGCTGTGATTGCATCCCAATTGACTTAATTACGGCAAATGGCCTTAGGGCATAAAATTGAGCTATCTGGTAAATATTTTATGTAATTGTATACCAGTATTGAAAGAAATAATCAATCTGATAAGAAATGGTTGCAACTTGTTTTTGAACATGAGGCGTAAAAGGTTACCATCGAAGATATTCCGTTTGGCATCAGTTGTACCATTATTGGAGACTTTATCGCCTGTGCTGGCAAAACGGAAAAGTACCGAATAATATTATAAGATGTTGCATAAATCAAATAAATTGGTTTAGCAATACATTTAGTATTGAACTATTGTATAACTCATTTGCAAGTGTGTAATGCTAGTACAAAATGCAATTTTAGCTAATACAAAACTCAGTTTAGCCTGTGCAGTGCTTAAAACAGCAAAAGGTAGAAGTATAATAATTCTAATGTTGTTGTCATGTATATTATTTTCTTTTATCTTTTCATTTCATAACTCGCTGCAAAACACTTAATTAATTTTTATTATACTAGGTTCCCTGCTAGTCCATCAACATCATCATCATCATCTTCATCTTCTATTCCCTCTGGCAACAGCAGGTAAGATTATACTCATATAGGAACTTAAGGGGAGAATGACTTGCTAAATTATTGTTTTAAATTGCATATACAGTCAAAAGTCGTTAATCCGGAATCGTCAGGACTTCGGCGATTCCGGATTATCGATTTTTCCGGATTATAGATCATCAGTTTAAATCTGGTAGGATGGCATGCAGAAATTACAAAATTAAAAATATGAAACTGTAATTTATGAAATAAAGAACAATTATGGTCTAAAGGGTATCAAAATTTACAAAAAGAAAAGCTTAATATTTATTTGTTTACTTTATTAAACATTTCTTTCAATGTAAGTTGTTTAAGTTGCTTCGTTTCATGTGATAATACTTTCTCTTTAATTCAATTAAACAGACATAATTTCTAAAGTTCCGCTGTTCAAGTCCTATAATTGCTGTGTCGAGAATACCGACTAATTTGTCAATCGAAATTTTTGCGTTTTCAATAACCTCTGTTACTTTCTTCACTATCGGAAGCGAATTATAATGACGAGGAACTTGTTTTAAATCATATCAAAGACGGAGTACATCGAGATGAAATACTACATTTAGTAAGGAATTATAAGCCAAATAAAATAAAAACATCTGCCCTGAAGATGTGCTGACAGATCAACTTCCAATTCATTGCGTGCCGCGGCATTTCCCCTGCCAAGCAGTGTGAAATTGATAAACAGATTTCGGATTTCGAAACATACTTTCGCTTTAGATCCTTTACATATGAGCAAATATATATCGGAAATTCTATTTGATATAATCGAAATTTCAAGCTTACTTTTATAAAATTGCTCTAACAGTCTGCAAAAAATAATAAGCCGGATCCAATTCGAAGATTAAGAAACAACGCAATCTGCAACACTAACTGAATTAGGTAATTTTAGCTTAGTTTATACCGTCCGTTATACATTAAACGCGCATACATAAACGTTTTATGCGCACGCGCACACGCAATTCACAAGCACGCGCAAGCCGTAAAGGTCTTAGGCCCCGTTCAGACGAGGGCGTAAGGGACATAAGTGGTTAAAGCTGAGCTCCGTTGCTAAGGCAACCAGTCTCTACTACGTCACAGAATCTGGTTTAAGGCTCGTGGCATAGGGTTCAAAGTTTTTAACTACGCCGAGTTTGGGATAAGCGTCAACCAATCAGAGCGAAGCTAAAACGAAGCGGCTTTCTTTAGACGATTTCTCTGTCACATCGAAGGCGATGTTTTTTTTTAATATGGAACACATCGTATCTGAATGAGTTGTAATTGTATTCGAACGAAATAATGAGTTGTAATCGTATCCGAACGAAATAAAGAGTTGATCTCGCAAGAAATCTATGATGATGACATGCATTTTTAATGAGTTTTTCAATTTATATTGAAAAATATGGATGAAACTCGTAAAGCGAAAGTTAAGCTCAGGATTATGCACGCTATGTATGATCCTGTAGATAATTGATTCCATCCAATATTTTTCATTTTATTATGAAAATTCTTTAAAAAATGCACGATTGCAAAAATTTTATTTTTTCCGTGTAAATTATTATTATTAGTTTCTTTCTGTCTATAATTTTTTTTAAAAATTATTACTATAATTTTTTTCCTGTTTAATTATTTTTGTATTTAAGAATAAATTTTTTGAAAAAGCTGGAAATATTGTATTGCTATTTGCTTCAAATGCTGATTTTCTTTCCAGACAAACTTCATGAATTAATTTTACTAAAACATCAAATCAATATCAAGAATCTGCTGTTTTTTTTAACAGTAAAAATATTACTTTAAAGAAAAAAGAAAAAATTATTTTCACTTATTTAAGAATAGTCACAATAGTTCAATGGTGTAAGCTTTGTATAAGTAATAAAAGATTAATCTTTTGAGAAAATGCTCTTATGAATTCCAAGAAGGAAAAAATGTAGTGAAATATCCTTAAAATAGTCAAGAGTCTAGACAGTTTTGTCTCCTGTTGAAGTTCTGTTCTGTTTTTTAATTACGTTCTCCATGAAAGGAATTTACTTTTAATGAAACTGAATAGCACACATAATTCGTAACATGGACTGTAATTTAATGAATAGTATTTATTATTATTATCCACTCTTTATTACTATCATTTGAATGGAATTTTGATCATTAAATTCATGCTATTTCTCTGGTAGAAATTTCTGGATAAGGTATGAATGTTTATAATTTTGATGTATTTGAAGACTTGGGTACCTAAAATTTGTCAATGTGAAATTACTTTTGAGATTTGGTTGTAAATAGAAATGACAGCATACATTGAAATTAAATTCAGGGGTGCAGCTTATACATGCAAATTATTAGAAATAGGTGTATACAAACAGCTGGCGACACAGCAAAATGTATTTAATGATTGAGCATAAAATACATTGTTGGGTGAACGTTTCCTAGTATTGTACTAGTTGTGATTGCTGGTTATTGTGACCTGTTGTGGGATACTAGTACTAGTGATAATTGATACTGGTAGTGCAGCAAACTACTATAGTGATCGACAGGGACAGTGAATAAGGAATGCTAAGCACACATGTTTCACTGTCATAGAAACATGTTCCTTTTGATTGAAAATTAAAAAAAATAATAATAATGTATGGTAAGTACTGTTTTTAGCTTAACTGCTTTCACACCTGGAAAATGGAAAAATATTATATACAGGCTATCTGTTAGTTATCCTCAAGACTTTTTTTTTAATTAGGCATATTTAGAATATCGTATTTCTCCTAAGAGAAATTATATATAAAAATTGAAGAAGGTTTTATATATATATAAATATGCATGTGCATGTTTATAGTATAGAGAGTACTACAGTATATTCCATACTGCTTTGCACAGAAATATATGTGCCAACCAAGTATTGGTCTTTCAAAAAAATATCTCTCGACCATTTGGTTCTTTTTTGTTTTTTACCTTCTTCTGTTGCCTCTTGGCTAATGAGAAGAGCAGATAAAAGATCATTTTGTTGAGCCAGTAAAACTTTGTGGCGAGCTGAAAAAGCCATGACACAACGAAAAAACAAGCAGAGCGAACGTGGGAAATCAATCGAACGGGAGAACAGCGCGGAAAAGTTGTAGACATTCCACGCATGCACAAATTTAGCTTCTCTCATTGGCCACGGCTTACACCTCGTTCTCGCACGTGTGAACGGGTCTCCCGTATTTTATGCCCTTATGACTACATCTGAACGCATTTTTACACACACACGTAAACGCCTATGCGCATGCGTCAACGCAACGCATGCGCAGAAAGTTTGTAGTTTTGAGGTCCGGATTATAGATCATTCCGGATTATGGGTGTCCGAATTAACGACTTTTGACTGTATTATTAAGCCTTTGTTGCATGCAAATAATCTAGAGACGTTAAACGAAAATGTCTGTATTTTTCTACTTAAAATAACCTTAGTAATAATAAAAAAAAGTAATTTTATTCAAATTCCGTTTTAAATAATTGCTACAGTTTGTTCACTACAGTTAACAGCATGCATATATATACATGCATACAAATCTCTTCCCAATGATTTACGGTCATTGCATTTGAAATCATTTCCTGCCTTGTTTGCAGTGATCGTTACCATCTTTTAAATGGTAAATCAACAACTGACATGTACATACAGATCCCCCAATATACCTTCATTTCGGCGATTGTGATTGAATTCATTTTGCTACAGTTTGGTAACCTGTAACTATTGGATTCAAATGTCAACTTTTCTAGAAATTCCTTACCAAACATAAACATTTCCAGTAGTGTTTTGGCTTGATAAGCAGTACGTTTGGGTCTCAATTCACTCTTTCCGGTAGAACTTTATCTACCCACTCTACAACTTTCTCAAACTGACATTTAAAATAAAATGTCTAAAATTACTAATTATGAATAAAAATGGCAGTATAAGAAAATGTAAGTAATATTATATAATGTTTACTATGAGAAATTGTACTAGCGGGGAAACAGAAATAGCAGCCATTTTCCAAATAGCAATGCTTTACTTAGGGATGCTATACGCCATCTATGATCGACAGTTGTTTACATGTACATACAGATCCCCCAATATACCTTCATTTCGGCGATTGTGATTGAATTCATTTTGCTACAGTTTGGTAACCTGTAACTGTTGGATTCAAATGTCAACTGTTCTAGAAATTCCTTACCAAACATAAACATTTCCAGTAGTGTTTTGGCTTGATAAGCAGTACATTTGGGTCTCAATTCACTCTTTCCGGTAGAACTTTATCTACCCACTCTACAACTTTCTCAAACTGACATTTAAAATAAAATGTCTAAAATTACTAATTATGAATAAAAATGGCAGTATAAGAAAGTGTAAGTAATATTATATAATGTTTACTATGAGAAATTGTACTAGCGGGGAAACAGAAATAGCAGCCATTTTCCAAATAGCAATGCTTTACTTAGGGATGCTATACGCCATCTATGATCGACAGTTGTTTACAAATTTAAACTTTTGTCTACTAGAGTGGACACGATGCAATAAAGGGTTAATCAAACTCTTTCTTTATAATATTATTTATGTTTAAGCATTAGCAATTTGTCTTATTTTATTTAGTATAACTTATTTTATTTAGTATATATTTATAATTTATTTAGTAAAAGAATTATAGCTGAAAATATGAATTTAACAAATTTTATATTAAAAGTTAAAATAGTACAAGTGATTTAGGTGCATGTTGCTGCATGGTTGAAATATTGTGATCGAATGAGGAATACTTCCTGAATTTAGAAATTCACTCTGGGCTTGAATTAAAGATTACTCCACTGCTTTGTTGCATTTGACATAATGTGATTTCTTTCGCGGATGAGAGAATGTTATATGCCATTTTTATGACTGCATCTTTGTCTTCAGGTCATCAGCATACATGCAGGTCTCATTACCAGTAACAATCATTTCAAGAAAGGTCGAGTTCTTTCTGCTTTTTCAAAATATTCGACCATGGTCAACTGCTGTATTTCCTTCTGATTCGGGTTCACTTTGCACTTCATACGTTTCATCTTCAAATCATCTGACAGGAATGCGTGAATGGATCCATGAGAGATCCCACTTTCTGTGTCAACTCGTTGATGGTCTTTCTTCAGTCTGATCTGTTTCATTTGCTTGGCCATTCCTTCGTTTCTGGAGGTTGAAAGTCTCATATTGTGACTCGTCTTTGGCGATTCCTGTCCACCTCAAAAATCTTGAAACCATTCGTGAAAGGCTGTTTTCTGTAAAGAATCATCACTGTAAACTGTTTGTAAGGCTAACAAAGTCCCTGAAGCAGATTTCCCAAATGTGCACATGAATTTGATGGTTGTCCCTTTGCTCGAAATTCGACTATGCACCAACCAATTACCTCACCCTCCTACCTTCAGCTATACTGCTGTCACGAATTTCAATAGAAAATAAATAAAGTCATAGTAAAAAAATAAATTAATTATTTGATTGATAAAGAGTTTCAGTGAAATTTGGGGAACTTTAAGAAATAAGAAATTTAGAACAAATTCCTCAAAGACGTGAAAAACCAGTAAAATCCAAAATTCCCTATAAATATGTAACAAATAATCATCAAACCAAAAGAATTATAGATATGAGGACTACAAAAATTCTAAAAATGTATAGGGAGAGGAATGCAATCAAAATCTGATTCAACGGTATCAAGAGGAGGAAAATGAGAATGATTTCAATAAATTTAAACACACTTTCAGATATACTGAGCAATAATAATCTTATTGAAATTAGCAACATCTACCCCAACTATCGAAAACTTAATAAGACCAATAAAAATCACGAAGTTGTAGATTATCTGGATCTTAGCATTAACAATCTTAAAGAAATAAGACTATTTGATAAAGAAGAGAATTTAATTTTTCTGCAAGTGAACTTATAAATTGGAATGCCAATATCTCTAGAAAAGTAACAGCAAATACAATTTTTAATCAAATTACTAGAATTAAAAAAGGTGCTTATAAATTGAACAACAGCAGGAGTAGTCGGATCTTATAAAAATTTTTAAAGCAATGATTTTTTTCTGAAAGCT
The DNA here is from genome assembly GCF_044657685.1 of Stegodyphus dumicola. Lineage (NCBI taxonomy): Eukaryota > Metazoa > Arthropoda > Arachnida > Araneae > Eresidae > Stegodyphus > Stegodyphus dumicola. The sequence goes on from NC_140776.1 coordinate 49,252,005, forward strand.
CAAATTAGAGAAAGATAAAGAAGATTGTTTTAAAGAATTTTATATGATTATATATAATTGTTTTAATGTACAATTTTCCTTGACTTCATCAATAGAGGGCCTGTTCCGTTCTAAATCGTCATGATAAGCTCATGGCATAAAGACTTTATTCTTTTCTAATCTCTGTTTCTTTTCTTCCATTACTATCATACATTCCAAATCTAAAAAATTTGAAAATTACTTATAAATTTTAATTAACCATTTGGGAGATTTCTAACTTGCCATCACCAATTTGTTTTGCCAGTGAAGCCAAACTGGCAAGCCTTAAGAGTCTATTTTTTAATTTCGTTCTTTTGGTTTTCGTTTTGCTCTTTGTAAATTTTTATTTCAATGTTATTTGCTAATTTTTGTGTATATTTTGTATAACTACATTTTAATTTCAATCTTAAATTCAGTAAAAAGTGTCTAATTAATTTCTTTTACTTTATTTAACACTGGAACTTTTTATATATATTTGTATGTATTTCATTAACAGATTTCCTCTGCATTGAGCAGGATTTCAAAATTTTTGAGTGAACTGTTATAATTAAATAATTTAGAATGGTTCATCAGCTGATTTTGGATGAACAGAAACGCAGTAGTTTTCTGGTGAGAAGGGTCTAAATTGAATCTGATCTGTCTCCTCTTGATAATGTTGAATCAGATTTTGATTGCATTCCTCTTCCTATAAATTTTTTGTAATTTCTGTAATTTTTGTATTTTCTGTATCTATAATTCTTTTGGTTTGGTTGATTTCTTACATATGTATAGGGAATTTTGGATTTTACTAATTTTGCATTTCATTACTTTTGTGTCTTTGTGGATTTGGTTCTAAATCTTTAATTGCTTATCTATAACTGATTAATTTTCAGCAGCATATTCCATGGAAATAATATTGGGATAATTATGTTTTAAAATAAAACATTTTTTGATACTTTAATATATATATATATATGAATACATCTATGCATAATTTTGATCTTTTTATATTTCCAGAAGATATCGCACTCTGTATGCTTGTGTTGGAGAAAATGATTCAGAATTATCTTTTGAACCAAATCAAATTATATATAATGGTAAGATTTTTTTCACTATGTTAAAAGTATGCAGTGTCAAAAAAATTCAGTGAAGTTCTTTAAATAGACCTAATTTTAATTATTTAGATAATCCAGTATTAGAATAGAAGAGAAACACGCCAATGTGACAATCAAAATTGCAATAACAACCTTGTATTTAGCATACATATATTAAAAGACTCGATCGATTTCGAAGGCAGCTAAAGGTCCCTCCTCATCAGGATAACGAAATTACTAGAAAGGGGAAAAAAGAAGAAAAATAAAGCATCGGCAAAGGAGTCTCAGAAACACGTGGTCGTTATCAGCACTGCATGTGGTCGTAACCAGATTTTGAATCAGAGCTACATTGGCCACCTACTTTTACTGAGCCAGGCTATCTGATCAAAAACACAACATATAGACTAAAATGGGGGGAGAAAAACCCACAAAAAATCAGTGAAGTTAAAAAATAGGGAGCGAGGAGCAGCTGCACCTTCACAGTCAGTCAAAAAATAGGGGCAACTCCACCTTCAGGCACCAAGTCTGAACCTCGAATAAAGGGACCTCCTTTATTTGAGGTTCAGACTTGGTGCCTGAAGGTGGAGTTGCCCCTATTTTTTGACTGATTTTTTTGCATTTTAGTCTATGTGTTATATGTTTGATCAGACAGCCTGGCTCAGTAAAAGTAGGCGGCCAGTGTAACTCTGATTCAAAATCCGGTTACGACCACGTGGCAGTGCTGATAATGACCACATGTTTCCGAGACTCCTTTGCCGATGCTTTTTCTTCTTTTTTCCCCTTTCTAGTAATTTCGTTCTCCTGATGAGGAGGAACCTTTAGCTGCCCTCGAAATCGATCGAATGTTTAAATATATGTATGCTAAATGCAAGGTTGTTATTGCGATTTTGATTAACCCACTATTAATTTATGTATTATGGTTTTCTTTTCTGTAATTGAAAATTGGTTTAAAATTGTACATGAATAAAATAGTATGAGTACAAATTTTTAAGTAGAAAACAAATTTGTATTGCAAAATACTTATCTACAACTTTTTCATATTTTTTTTTTTTTTTTTGGCTGAATTATTTTAATGAATGTATCTTGAAATGCCCCAAAACTGGTACTGAGCTTATACAGAATACATTGGGATCTATACCTATGTATGTCACTGATTACATCCACCAGAGAGTATATAAAATAATAGGCATCTTGGCAAATTTCTAATTTTTCTTCTGCCACGAGATTGGGAAGGTTGTGGTTTTATCAGGTGGAGGTTGCAAGATGGGTCATGGCATTCCAGAATTAAAGACACATAGTTTGATTTTCATGTATAACCATTTCAAAAGAGTGCCATGACTACAAGAACTCTGGCAAAACATAACTTACAAGAGTAATATGGCCATAAAAGTATTATGAACACATTCAGGAGCAACAAGTAAGAATCATTTCACACAATAGGGGTACAGTACTGTCTCATACAAAGCCAACAGAAATTTAGTTCTCAGCTCTTAAGAAACATTACCATGGACGGAACACTTCCTTCATTATATGGACTTTAGGCATGTTGCCACCTAACCAAACTCCTCATAAATGCAAAACACAGCTATGCAGTTCCCCTCACTTGGAAGTTCAGACTTAGATACTCAGTGGATAAAAATGTCTGATCTGACCAGTTATGTTTCAATCTCTTTTAAACAGATGAAAGGATCAGTATGAATAAAAGAATTTATAGAGAACACATATTAACAGAAGTTGGTTGGTTGATTGATTTAGTTAAGGAGATAACAAAGATATCAGTGGTATCGAGCACATTTGATATGCTATATAACAGCGGTTCTTAACCTATGGGTCGCGACAAAAATTGGGTCGCGCTAAGTCAAATTAAAAAAAAACTTTTAATATACAAAAATAAAAAATACCAACACCTACTAGAAGAGTTTTTTTCTAATACAAGTTATTCTCTAAAACAATGCATTGGTTTTACCGCTCTTCGCGAATGGCCTTCTAGAAGTGACATCCAATTTCTGTCTTATAGCTTTCTTCTATGAGGTGTTGGTAATACTCACGCCATTGCTTTACGTGCACGCAGACACAATAAGGTTGTAGGTAACATAGTCATTCTCTGGTAGTGACACCTTTTGGTAAAAATTAAAAGCACTTTCAATCAGCTACTTTTACTTCGACTTTTAAGAAACCGGGGAATTTCCGTTGGTTGTAAACATGTAAGCAGATATTATCGATTTAACTCGTGTGAATAAAGAAGTAATAACGGAAAATTGTATTCTGTTAATTTCTGTTTGCATATTAATGATATTTACGTAAAAAAGTTGCACTCAGCTGCAAGATCTTTGTCAAAAACTCGTTTCTGTGTATTATGTTGTGAATAACAGTGGAATGTGTAATAATCATGAAACGTGAATACAAGCATTTTAGAAACAATTTTTGTCTGTTTATTAAAAGTGGAGTGATCAAGCTGCAGTGCATATTGTAAAATTGTAATCACCCTAAAATGACAAAACGTGAATACAAGGAAGCATTTTTAGAATTAGGGTTTACTTGCATTTATGATGGAGGAATGAACAAGCCACAATGCGTCTTGTGCAGTGAAATACTAAGTAATGAATCGATGAAACCGAACAAACTTAAAAGACATTTTGATGCAAAACATAAAAATTTTTCCTTTGAGAGAAAAGATCGTACTTTTTTCGAAAGAAAAGAAGCCGATTTAAAAAGACAGCGTTTAGATGCACCAAGTAGTAATAGTTTTCTAATTTCTACCAAACAAGCTACACTTGCTTCTTTTTATGAGGCTTGGCATATTGCAAGACAAAAGAAACCCCATAATATTGCTGAAAAACTTATAAAACCTGCTGCCATTGACATGGCTCGTATCATGTGCGGAGATGAAATTTCAAAGAAATTACAAAAGGTACCATTATCAAATGATACAATTCGTTTACGAATTAATGATATGTCGTTTGATATTAAGAATCAACTTATTTCTGCTATAAAAATTGCTGGTTTATTTAGTATTCAACTGGATGAAACGACAGATGTAAGTAACAATGCTCAACAAATGGTTTACGTGCGGTATCCAGGGTTAACAGATATACAGGAGGATTTTTTATTTTGCAAATCAATGTCAACAAAAACTAGAGGTGAAGATATATTTCTCATTGTCGATTCGTTTTTTAAAGAAGAAGGATTAAATTGGAATCAGTGTTTCAGTATTTGCACCGACGGTGCAGCTGCCATGACAGCATCTCAAAAGGGTTTTTCGACAAGAGCAAAACAAATGAATTCACAAATTTTATCGGTTCATTGTTTTTTACATAGACAAAATCTTGCTTCAAAAAATTTATCGCCCGAATTAAGTATCGTTTTGGATGAAATTGTTACGGTAGTCAATTTTATAAAATCAAGAGCTCTTAACTGTAGAATTTTCCGCGAACTGTGTTCAGAATTTGGTGCAGAATACGAACATTTATTATATTACTTTGAAGTTAGATGGCTGTCCCGGGGCAAAGTTGTTCAAAGAGTATTTATTATCATTGCGGACAGAAGTGGAATTTTTTTTGAGAGAAAAGAAACACCCATTAGCATCTAAATTCTCCGAGTTGAAGTGGATTACTCAAGTTGCTTATTTGGCAGATATTTTGTTTGAAATAAATAATCTAAATATGTCTATGCAAGGACGTAATCATACTATTATTGAATTAACTGAAAAAATTACATGTTTTAAAAATAAACTCAAATTATGGAGAAATAAGGTTGAAGTAAAGAAACTTGCTTCATTTCCGACTCTTAATTTACTTGTTGAAGACAAGAATATTAATATCACAGATTTTTAAATACAGAAAATTATTATTAATCATTTAGAAAAACTAATAGCAGACTTTGATCGGTATTTTCCTGCAGACCATGTTTTTTATTATAATTGGGTTCGAATGCCATTTGATTTTGATGTAAGTGATTTGCATGAGGAATTTATTAATATTAATCAATTTCAAGAACAATTAATAGAAATTCAAAGTGACCAAGCACTTCGATACAATTTTTACAAAAACACTCAATCTTTATGTGCTTTCTGGTTAAATCTAAAAACCGAAAAGCCAATAATTGTTAAAGAAGCCCTAAAAGTATTACTATTGCCCTTTTCAACAACATATATGTGTGAGGCTGGTTTTTCGGCTCTCTGTGTAATCAAAAACAACCACCGGAACAAGTTAAATCCAGAAATAGATTTAAGGTGCTCCTGGACAAGCATTCAACCCAGGTTTGCAGATCTTTCAAAATGTATTCAAGCACAAGGTTCTCATTAAAAGCGTATAAAATGTTATTATAAGATTAAATTTCAATTATTTAAAAAAAGTTTTAAATTTATTTAGTTTGGTCAATAAAAATATTAAAAACACTTGATTATTTATTAAATTTTTCTTGGATCAAAAGTACTTTTGTTTAACTTTATTATTATAAAAAAAATTAAAAATTTGTAAGTTAAATAAGTCATCATTGTAAGATTAAAGTTTTTACAAATATGCTCTAAAATAAAGCAATGAAAAAATATTGACTTTTTTTGGGTCGCGGCTCAAAAAGGTTAAGAACCACTGCTATATAAGATGCTATGGTTTATGTATTTAGGTTGCTGTGCAGGAAGTATAGTATTCACTGTCCATGGAATACTGCATACTTGCATAATCCATCTTTAGTGTACCAGTTTTTTGGCACTTGAGCGTATTTAATTTAATTATTTCTGAGGTGAAATTAACTACTCTACTCAATTATCTACTCATTCTGAACTACTGTAAATGGTTATATTTAACTAAAACTATTTATTGGGCTTATGTCAAGCAACATAGAATTAAATTAAAATATATAAAGGCTGAGATTCAGTTCTTCAATAACCAGAATGGTCTATTATTATCCAAACTTTTGATTTATTTTATTTAAATCTTTCTTTTGTCATATGCAGTGCAAGAATGGATAATATAATACTTAAGCAAAAACAAGTATGCCGTAAATTGATTTTTGTTCTGATTAGCTAAGTTTTTCTCCAAAAAATAAACATCAATATCCATAGTAATATCAAATCATCATGCATACTGTTTTGGCTAATAAGTCATGCTTTTATTTTTGGCTCTTAACTATTTGTGGAAGATGAGAAGCCGGCACTCATATCTTATATTATGAGTTAATCCCAAAATAAACACACAATAATCCACAATAAGTGAATCCCTGTACACAATAAATGATTTTTCAAAGACCACTATTTGTTTGGAGGGGAACATCGCACACACTGGTTTCCTTTTGTGTGCATAGCAAGAAAGACATCTGTAGTGACAATGCCCAAATTGACAATCAATTAATGGATGGCAAAACATATAGTATGGTTTAAAATCTGAAAGGTATTGCAATAAATTATGAAGAAAGTGATAAAAAGGTTACTGAGAATGAAAAAAATATAAATTGGTTTAACAATGAATCCCCAACCCCCTTTTTTGGGTTCTTTAAGATCATAAATGCTTCATTATTTCACAAATAACCTTGCATATTTTTAACTTCATAATTTTAATAGATTTAAATTAATGACCTAAAATCTAGAATTGCTGAAGTGACAATAATTCTAGATCTCAGACTTTAAACTGTATTATTATATGAAGTTTTATATTCATATTTGCAGACATCATAGTTTCATCATAATTTACTTATAAATCATCCTTTAATAGTCTAAGCAGAAAATAATGGCAGGGATCAAAATATGAACTGAACAGTTAATCTAACAGTCATGTATAACTCAATATTTCTTTACTCCACTATACTGGGCAATATGTATTGTAATTTAATTTACCTTTTATTAGGTGCTATTAGCCTCAAAACTCACTTTTTTACCCAAAGCAATTTTCAAATTGTTGCCACCAAATGTTATCGTGATGTATTATTTTTTTTAAAAAGTAAGTAATGAAGAATCTGCGTGTATCTTCCCCATATTGTCAAAAAAACAACAGCATCTAGAGCAATCAGATTTTGAATATACATAGTCCACCTGAATATGTTCATGTGAAAGCTGAATTTTAAATTTCAAAACTTTTTTATTTATTTCATATTTTATGCAAATTTCATGAATTTTTAATTAACAAATTCAGCAATTAGAAGTGAGTGGTGGCAGCATTACTCAGAATAAAACTTTTTATCTCTAACATGTGAGACTTGCCATTTGGAAAAATGTAAGATATTTATCTTTTATTTCCCACATGCCAGCGTATTGCTATTCAGTTAAACTTAAGATATTTAACTTTCAATTTAATCTGGAAGGCCTCTGAAAAACAAACTTAAGTGTTTTAAAAATGATAGAGCTCTTAATATTTTTTCTACTTTTTAACATGATTGATTTAAATAACAATACATTAAAATCATGAGATGTCTAATTATATATATTATATATTTTTATGAAATTACATTAAATGGTGTCATTGAAATCATTAATCATTATTTTATTTATAAAGATTTATTTTTGTTTTTTATGATAATTAGTTTAGGAGGCTGGCCACGTAAATGGCTAGTTTTTAAACAAATAATACTATGAATATAAAAATAAAAGGTAAGGTAGTGAATATAAAAGGTTGCTACAAAACTACTAAGAAAAATTAACATTGATGTTATGAACTGAGAAAACTAGAAAAGTGTATGCCAACACTTACTTAACTCTGTATCAGAAATTCTAAACATTTAAAAAGTTTGTGCTTTTGCTGTTTATATGTAGCGTAAGTGTGAAGAAAGTGATGCTTGTTAAGCACATCACATTCTTAGAAGAAAGTGATGTGCTTAACAAGCATCACTTTCTTCTAAGAATCTAAAAAGACAAAAAAATTATGTTAGCAGGAATGAGTCTAAGAGCAGATTGGTGAACAGCGAGTCGAGTGAGAGCATAAAAACTTAACCAACCCTCTGATACAATGTTAAAATCTGAATTGTTTCAGATTTTCTTTCTCTTTTATGTATTGTAGCAGTTATAGGATTTTTTAAAATAATTTTCTGTGTGTCCTTTATCAATTTACAATGAGCAGGAAAATTTTTCAAACCTTATTGAAAAAAACTTTTGAAAAATAGACTGCAAATCTTCAATTAAGTATAAAATTAAAGATTTCTAGTGCTAAATAAATGAACAAAAATTATAAATAAATGAAATTAGGAATTTATCTTGAATATATAGACAAATGAAATTTAAAAATTGCTCATAAAATAACATCCAAAAGAAGAGTGATAGAAGTGATAGAAATAATAAAAAAAAGGAAATAGGAAAGAAAAGTAGATGATTATCGCATTATTTTTGATGGAAAATAACTATATTAATTCAGTTAAACTAATATGAAAATTATTAAATAATAAAACTTTATAAATATGAGCTATTAAAAGAATTTCATCAATAACTTTAGTATTCTGATTATTGCTGATATTAATTTGTACATGATAAAACGAAGTGAGAAATAAAATATCTAAAACTGATAAATAAAAAAATGTAGCTTTTAACAAATAAAAAGAAATCAGAATTAAAAAGGCTGCAGATAAAACAATTGAAAGTGGAAATATCACTGTAATGTGTGTTTAGCAGATAAGTACAATAAATATAGTGGATTCAATGAAAGGAAACAGCATTTATTATGTTTAAAAATGTTTTTAAAAAATGTTTCTACAGCAAGCTGTTCTGAAAGTAGCAAAAGTCATGAAGAGAAATTATGTATAAAAAATTTAACATTTTAAAATTAGTATGCTCTATGTCACATGTTGATGTAACTTATTTTTTATTTTATCATACATTCATGACATTTAAAAATTTCTTAGTTAGGATGGTGAAAAAGACCGTTTTGAAAAGGAATCTTTATATATTATTTCTTTAAAAAGCGCCTAAATTATATCAATCCTTTCTTTAACTTCTGCAGCTTATTATGTACGTTTATAGTATATGCATATGCACGTACATAGATATAAAATGCCCACATATATATCTTTATATTCTTAAAATTTTGTAAACCCAAATGTAGTACTAATTGTTCTGTTTTATGTTTTAGTGCGACAATCAAGGGAGCCTGGTTGGCTAGAAGGTTGCTTAAATGGGCGAACAGGACTTATACCAGAAAACTATGTTGAACCTCTCCCTTGATGAGGTAGAACACTGTAACATTGAATTTAAAACCAAGTACATTATAAAAATTCTATGTTTATATAAAATTTGAAAATATATATGGGGACAAATTTCCAGGAACATAGTGAGATTGAATCTGTATATAATCAATTATCAAATGGAGATGTGCAAATATAAAGTGGAATATTTATGCTCTTTGATGCTAGATGCTGTCTACAAAATTATTTAAAATAAAAGGTCACCTTTTTATTTATAAAGATATATTTTTATATCTTAACAAATATCTGAATCCTTGTGAATGAATGTCAAAATTTATATAAACTTTGAGACAAGTGTGAAATCACTTCATTTCTGTATGCATTTGGACTAAGAGGTTTTTAATTTTTGAAAGAAACAGTTAAAGATACATAATTCATGAATATTTCTATGTAAATTTAAAGTCTGCTTTTTTTTTAACTTTGTGAAATTTTTTTAGTATATAAAGTAATGATTGTAAATTTTTATTTATAGTTTTTCATTATTAAGATATTTTCCAAGTCAATTCTTTGTTTATAAAACTGCTATCAAATGCATGATGGTCATTATCTTTATTACAAATTGATTTTATCCAAAGAAGACAACTTTTAGTGAATAAAACTTTCAATGAAATATTTTAGATAATGAAAAGCTATGAAGGTTGTTAAAACTGTTAGTTTAATATGCAGATATTCTAACTAATGATGCTGCCTTTAGTAAATATTTTCTACCATCCATATAAATTAAAATGTAGATAATAAAATATTTTAGTAAAATGAAATTTACTGAACAGTTATATTAAGTATGAAGAAAACATCTATTATTCATTTATTTAAAGATATCAAAAAGTGAAATTACTATAAACTTGCAAGCCCATTTTATTTTCAAGCATAACTACTGTGATCTTTTCGAAATGGTGAGATGTATGATTGCAAGGTCACATGTGCTGAAATATCAGTAACTTGTGAAAACAAATAATTTAGCACAAGTGATAGTAAGCATTTTTTATTTGCATGTAAACTCGCATTATTATTTGCTTTTTCTACTAAAATTTTATATTTAGTGTTAAGCAAATGGAAACAGACAACACCGTGAAAAAGAAGCAATGAATTTTTTTAGCAAAGCATCATTTTTCTCACAAAATACTATGTATGCTTTTTCATTCTGTAGGTCAAATAATTATATTTTACTTAAAATGTCTGCATCATAATTTTAAGAGCAAAAATCATAAAAGTATATTAGGAGATCTTGAAATATGTTTCATTGAAGGACACTCTTAAGTTTTGAAGTATTTCACTGCATGTAATCCCCCCCCCAAAGAATAGCAGTTTTTAATCATATTTCGCATAAACTGAGGATAGTTATCTTCATGGAATGATATGAAAGCAAATATTTCCTATGGAATCAGACGAAATTTGACAGTTTAATTTTAGAGTGTTCCTGCAACATAGTGAAGTAGCATCCAGTAACATTTTCATTATGTGGTTTATGCTTTAGGTATTAAAAGCAAAATGTGGAAATGGTGAGGTAAATGTTAGTTGAAAGTGCTTACTGTTGTATTTCATATCAAAGAAATGCTTATGAAATGAAAATGGAATTTGAAAAATAAGTAAAAACTCTTTAAATTTTATTTTGTTCTCTAATTAGCATATTCAATTCAGATCTTTCATGTTTAACTGTATGTATGTATGTTCGTAAAGAATTTTGCTGTGGTTTTTATCTTTTAATACTTCACTAGTAAAAATATCTGTTTCTCTTAAGTTAAAAGATCAGAGTTCTTTAAAAAAATGTCATTTTTAAAAAATATTCACAGTTTAGGGCTTTCGTTTTGTAGAGAAGTAGTGTGTTAATTTTAATTGAACTGTTGCCATCCGTCAATAAATAATTGTTTCTGTCAATCTTTTGATAACAGGAAAGTAAAATAGAGGAATTTGCCTGATATATTATGGCTAAGTTGCAAGAATTTTTAAACAGAGAAACTTTAAAGCTTTTTAAGATTCTTTGGTGCATTCCAGAAGTCTGTTCATTGAGATATTGAGTTTTATGTCGTGTGCAAGCGATTACTGTACTTTAGATAGTAACATGAATTATTAATGTCAAGATTAATATTTTAATTATAGTCTTTCAAGTACTTTCATTTTTTATGTATGAAAAATCAAATCAATCCTTAGTTATGGCAATATTTTGTTACTATATTATTTAATGACACTAAATTTTTATGTTAAAAACTTCAGATATTACTACATACTGAATGACTGTAAGTATTTAATTTTTCAAGTGGAAATTTATTAGTAATTTTAAAGATTAAGTAATTCTAAAAGATTATCATCCTTGTGAGCTTCATTTTCATCAATTTTTGTTCATTTTTCTTTCACATACCATTATTAATATATAAAATAATTAGTTTTCTGTTTTGAATTTTGTAAAAAGTACAATGTAAGATTAGACTACTTTTGGGGGTTGAAATATTTTATTTTATGTATTAGAATGTTTAAGTTGCAATGAATAATGTTGTAAAGCATAAAATTTTATTAGCCTTTGGAAATTAGCTTTTTTTTTTTCCCCTAGTATTGTTATATATCATTAATTCAGTAACACTGAAAACATTTCTCTTTTTTAAATATGGTGAGTTCAACAAATATCTTTCTTTGTTTTATTAAGTGTATCTTTAACTAATTTACTTCATGTAAGTAGTATTTACATATTTTTAAAAATTGTGCTTAAATACTGAAATTATGTAACAAGGTCTGTGTATCATAATTGTAAATTATGAATTTTTTTTACTTGAAGAATACAATGGCTCATATGTATGAAAATTTTTTATTCTAACTGGATTATACTTCATTAAGTTAAATCTCTGGAAATTGCTAGTTTACATCTGCAAGTAAAATGTGGTTAGTGTTATAATTCTTGCAATGGTTTTTGTGCTTGAAAAATCATTACCTTTTGTAAACCACATAGTCTAAGGTTGCACAAAACTAGAACATTTTTATTCATTAATAAATTAGTATTTAAAAATGGTTCTATGGCTAATTTATCAGTGTAAAGATTATAGTTTGCAAGTGCATTTGCATAAGATACATACACAAATATTTAAAAATTAGAAAGCACTGTATTAGTTGATGATAACAGAATGATTTTGTAAAAATTGTAAGAACATAAAAATATAAAATTAATAGCTCCTTTTGTATCTGTAATCTTTTGTTGTAAATAATCCTTATTATAAACTTGCTTTTAATATTGTGAGTGTACAGAATTATAATGATAAAAAGTGCCATTTGTATATAATAATTGAATCCATTTTATGAAGAATAAATTTTCTCATGTTCATCTTTGTTTCATAATTTTATGATGTTTTTTATTAATTTGAATAGTTTATATATGCAACTTTGTATTAAGTTAAAATGTTTTATGTGCTTAATGATTGCAGGCAATCGATTGCTTGATGTTAACTTCAGAAAATATAATTTTGTGGTGTTATGTTTTTTATATGTATAAAATAACTTGCTGTTTTTTTGTAAAAACATCTTTGTATAAAACTTTGAAAATTAATAATAATTAGAAATAGTGAATAGTGCTTGAAATGGTGATTTGTATATCAGTAAAAACCTTATTACAACTATAACACAGAATGTTACCAATCGCTTATGAATTTCATTTACATATCATTTCATTGAAGGCAATTTTGATTCTGTAATAAATTTAACAATAGTAAATCAGGTACATAGATAAGACAAAAATTCTAAACCATCATATTTAAAAAAAATTCTTATTGCAATCTTAGGTAAATTCACTTTATAATTATTCAGTATTTAATTATATGTTGTGCAAATAAATTACATTTGATATAATTTTCATAATGATGATTTTCTCAGAATTTTTTATATTCCATTTTATTATTATTTTCAAAGTATATGCAAGTTTTAATATCATAATCAGTTCCATTTGGAAAGAATTTTAGATTTTCTTATCGAGAAATATAATACTTCATATTTTCTGCAGTTATAAACACCAAATTAAATAAAGATGTGTCTTTTCATTAGTTTTTATATAGAATTTCTCTAATATTTTAGGAAATTCAATTCTTAAATCAAAAATATACTTGTAATTGAAGTAGAAAATGGCAAGTTTTCATTATGTTAAGTTTTCAGTGTAATTAAATTAGTGTATCATGATGGATTCTGTGAATTTAGAAAACCAGTGATGTTAGGCGGTATAGTGTTTGACAACTTTTGTGCAATTTGAGATAAATTATAACATTGTGTATCTTTGTGTGTGTTCAATAAATGATAAAATTATATATTTGTGTTTTAAAATGAATGTTCTATGTAAAGATGGACAGAATATATTTTATCTCACATCCTTTCAGTTAGAATGAATGTGAATATTTCTTATGCTGTAAATGTAATTTATCAAATTACAACTTTGGTTAAACATGCACAAGCTAAATGTTATTCCAGATGGATATTTTTATTTTTAAACATATGAGCGTATCATAATACTGCTTTCTAGTACCATATCAATTTTCAAATATTAGCCTTTTATCTAAAATGAACATATTGCTCAATGAATGATAGTAATATTTATAAAAGATATTTTCATTGGGATACCTAAAGTTCCATTATCTGTACTTTTTCTTTTTAATATGGTATTTAATTTTGCTATTAGCTTTATGCTCCATATTATACATAAATATATACATTAAACAATAGTTTAGCTTTCTAAAACCGTCTTAGAATTCAAAAAAATTCTCGTCCACAAAAACTGACCACACATCGTAGAATTGCATGAATAACATTTCTTACACACACATATATATATATTTACAGCATTCAGCTCATGAATCATTAGCTTCCATATTAAGTGTATTAACTTTTAATATAGAGATATTAGTAACATAGAACAAATTATTACATGTCATGCTTAAAAGAATTTCAGTGCTATGAAATTAATTAGACTTAATGCACTCTTAGTCATACTTTTAATTTTTAAAATTAATTCTTTGTAAGAACTTTTAATTACATCAGAATGCTTGTGATAATTTTGTGCTAGAAATAGTTTCCTTTAAACTTTAAAAAATTGAGTTTTTCTTATTTCATTTTATAGCTCAATGTTTAGATGCATACCATTGTTTTAAGATTTAATTTGATTAAACTGTTAAAAATGCAACTTTAATTACATTATTTATGATAATGTAGCATATGTAAATTATGGTATTGTATGATATTTAAGTGTTTACATATTATAAAAAGAAAAAAATATATTTATTTTAATTTTTATTTATTATTTTAAGATTGAAGTAGAAAAATATTTCTGTAAATGTTAATAAAATATGTATTACTAAAATAAGACTTAATTAATAATTTTTTAATGAAAAGTATCAAATTGTTTGTTCAAAGTAAATGAAATGCAAATTTCATTTCAATATACCAGCAAATTAGAAGACATTTCATATGTAGATTTGCACATATAATGTCCCATATGTATTAGACTTATGTGCTAAGAAACTTGTGACTACTGATTTTGTGTAATAAACATTCAGTACATTTTGTATGTTTTTTATATAAGCAACACCAAACTGCATTTTCTTTCTTAAACTGCAAATTGTTTTAGATCTGTGTAATCTATTTTTAAATAAATGTTCATTTTTTAAACTCACTTTGTTTGGTACTATAAATATTAAATGAAATAGAAGTGTTCACTTTACTGTGTTGTAAGAAGATGTTTGTAATTTCATTGAAGTAAATGTAAGTCATATCCAGGTAAAACAATCATTAAACAGAGAATAATATCGCAATTGTTTGAATTTATAGTTAGAAGAAAATCTTTATAGTCAGTGTCAGTCTTTTTTTTTTTTTTTTTTTTTTTTTTTTTTTTTTTTTTTGAGTGAGAATTAATTGCATTTATTAACATATCAATTTTGCCACTCTAATATTTAAATAAATATTTCAAAGCAGAAACTATTGTAAGGTTCTTTAGATACTTTCTACCAAAAATATCTGAAGAATCTCATAAAAGATATTGGCCATAAAATGCTAAACATGTTTAATGATGTTCAACATTTTATGGTTAATAACTTTTATATAATTTGCTTTCTAGAAATTTACAGATAAACTCTTTGCATGTTATACAGATTTCTCTTTGTTATTCTAGTATGGCCTACAATCCAATCACGTCTATATTGTTTATCATGAATAATAAAGAATGTATAGTTATTACGGTAGCTGAAAATAGAATTTTTTTGTACTGATACCGAAACTTGTATGTAACAAAATGAACTAAATTGTATAATATTCAAATATTGAGTGATCTATTTTATTCAATGTAAGAGAGTATTTATCTGTGTACAAAGGGACAGGCAACTTACTAATTTAGTGTTGTGAAGAAAAAATGTATCTGGAGAGAAGATTATGCATAACTGAATAAAGTTAACACTCATGTTATGTAAAAGTGTGATGAGATCCAATGTATTTTTTATTTTAAATATCTACTGCCAAAAAGAAAGAAAGTAAACTTTATAAATAATTGTAGAATGAACATCTTTTAGAAGTTCTGAAAATGCTGAATAAAGTAATAGTTGATCACATTTGTTTAATTCTTCTTTCAGCTTTAAGAAAAACAATTTTAGATTTAAATTATAAAGGAGTTGCAGCATGATAATAATAACTGACAGTCATTAAATCTATTTTAGTGCATTTGAATTAGAATTGAACTTATTCAAAACTTGCAATAAAATGATAGATTCAGATTTACATCTGTCTGTTGTAAAACTTAGAATATTAAAGAAATTCAAACCATTTTAGATAATTTATATTTAAATATAATGTATAATTTATTAAAGCAAATTTTAATTTAAAATAAATTAAATCTAATATATCCTAATCTAAAATAAACTAATTCTGTAATAAATTAAATTTAGCTTACTACAGCAAATCATTGAAGACCATATATGTTAGAGAAAATGTCATTTTTGCATAAGATTTTGTAAAAAAAGTTGTATTGAGTTTAAATTATTGAAAATTGTGGAAAAGGCTCCATAAAAATCCCTGGGTTGGCATATTTATCCAATGTTGTCCAAAAGATGGTAGAAAAGAATGCAAAGATAACTACTGATATTTTGAAGCCTTTTGTTAATTTTCAGACAAGAGGCTATGGTCTATGAAGGATTTTTTTTTTGAGCTAGCACTTCAATGCATTTTGCTGCTGAGGGAACACTAAAGGAAATCCCATTCCTTAGTTTTGATTGGTACTTACAAAGAACACGAATGTTAAGAGCGAAAGCTTCGCCAAAGCAGGGGTAGCTCCCTCACATCCCAGAGGGAAACAGAGGCATCTAGCATTATCATTTTGCGCATGCGCGAAATAGCCGTTGAATCAAATCCATCCTTAATACCTTTTGGCGAATACTCAAAATAATTGTTGAGCTGGCGTCAAAGGTCAAGTTCACAAGAGTTCGAAGTTCTGTAATAACATTTTTCTCCCCACCGTATTGAGGTAAGTCAAATCAGTGATCCGCTCAAATAAATTAATGAAAGGATTATTTATTTTGATTAACAAAAATCTGCGAAAATTCGAGTTTAAATTATCGCCAAAGATTTTGCTAAAGAACAAATCCTATAAGTTCTTCGAATATGTATCGTATTGTTTCCTGTACACGTGATTTGGACCAGAATTTTTTCCTCCGCGATATAGAGCGGAGTGGTCAAACTACTTTACATTATGTCGATTGCGATATTCTGTATTGTACTGGGTTTCTATTGCCGGAGCAATACTTCCCAGTCATGCGGAGCCTAGTATTAGAAAATTCCTGATTGAATTTCCTCTGAGGGGAGAAATAGCAAGGAGAAAAGTTACATTATGTCTATTGAAGCTTTCCTTCTTTATATACACATTTTTTTTATTCTTAGTGGACGCGAATGTCATTGGACAAGTGGCAAGAAAGGTCATTGGACAATGAGTCCAGCAAACTGTCCCCAAACTCTCCAAGACTGCCGGTTGCAGAAGACCCAGCAGTATCAGCCACAGCAGAGTGTAGCAATGATTCCAACGATGTCTTTTCATCTACACTAAAATGCTTAATCAAAATCTCCCGCGACCCAGCGGTAGATAAGCATATTCTGCTTCTTGCCTTCAAAAAAGCAATGCCTAAACTCAGGCAAGCAGATGCTTTAATGAGGGCATTTTATTTGTATGAAAGCTCTGTTGAGCTTTCAACTTAATTTCGGCATTTTTAGACCCATGGCTTCTGTTTTTCAGTGATGAACCTCTATTAACGGCCTAAAATTCAATTATATGAATAACAGTTCAAACACCATCAGAGAACTGACCATTGGCACATGGAACGCCAATGGTTTAACATAAAAAATTCACGAAGTTCGTGATTTTGTAGTAGAGCATGATATTGACGTGCAATTAGTCCAAGAGACTCACCTTACCCCAGGGAATACTCCCAAAATTGGGAATTGTGACATTTACTGTACTGACAGGGTGTCACAGAGCAGAAATCCCAGTGGTGGCACTTGTATCTATGTGAAGCGTTCCTTAAAGCATCACATGATACCGTCCCCTGATTTAAATATTTTGGAAGCGACTATCATCAAAATTTTCCTTCAAAATTCCTCCCCGCTGACAATAGTCTCAGCCTATTTACCTCCACAATCAACAGCACGTGGAAGGCCAGCTTTTCCTGTTAGTGATTTTGATAAACTTTTGAATGTTTCAAGTCACCTAATTATTGCTGGTGATCTAAATTCACACCATACCGCATGGTTTGGTTCAAATAGGAACAGGTATGGTATTAGTCTAAATTCATGGTGCCAGAGTAACCATGTTCAGATCATAGCTCCTACCCTCCCGACTTACTACCCTGCAAGAGGATCCCCCACAGATGATGAGCCTTGATCTGGCTGCCTTTTGTAATATATTTTTTCGGCATGAAATTAAAGTGATTCAGGACTTAGATTCCGATCACAACCCTGTTTTGATTACCTTAGATATTCAAAATCGATACTCAAAATTAGAGGAACAAGTCTCAACAAATTGGGACAACTTTATATTTATTTTGGAAAAAACTGCACTCCCTCCCATCAAAATTTCCAGCAATTCGGACTTTGACAGGCGTATTAAAAGTTTGGAGTCTTTACTTAAAGAAACGAGAGCTGCAGCTTCAAAACCACTTAAACACCCAGGCGCTAGGCTCCCACCTGAGACTAAATTCAAAATTAAGCAGCGGAACTACTTGCGAAGAATTTGGCAAAGGTCACGAAATCCAAATATCCGTGCCCAGTTTCTCAAGATACAGAACGAGATAAAGACCGAAACCCGCTTATTAAAACAAGCGGAGTGGAAAACATACATTGAGTCCCTAACGACTGAAGACAAATCGATTTGGCACGCAGCCGCCCAATTACGCAAACATAAAACACTTATTCTGCCCCTTCAAACGGCCGATGGCGCACAGATGGCCTACACTGACTCAGAAAAGGTTGATGTCATAGCTGACAGCCTTGCAACTCAATTCACACCAAATCACGACTCCTACTGTAACCGCCCGGTTACACAGGGGCGCATACAAGCACGGGTTAATTATTTTTTAACACAACCCATCTCAACTGAACCCTACTGAACTATCAACGGACCCTACTGAAGTTATGGTTTTCATTGACAAATTGAAACCTAACAAGGCACCTGGCATAGAATCTATTTCGAAACGCATGATCAAAAACTTCCCCCCAATGTTTATCGTCTGGATCACGGTACTTATAAATTTAATGCTCAGGAGAAGCTATTTCCCCGACTGTTGGAAAATTGCAGCAGTCGTCCCCATTCCAAAACCGGGACAAAATTTAAACTTACCCGTCAATTACAGACCCATAAGTCTGTTATCCTCTCTCTCAAAGATCTATGAATTTGTCTTACTTAATCGCCTGAATGAATTCTGTCGGGATCAAAATTTATTAATCCCGGAACAATTCGGCTTCTGACCTAAACACTCCACAGTACACCAGTTACTACGTGTTGTGGAATTCATTCATGAAGGCTTTCGTAAGCGAGAGAAAACTGGTATTGTCTATTTAGACGTTGCCAAAGCCTTTGACAGGGCTTGGCATGACGGAATAATTTACAAGTTCATGCGGCTTGGTTTTTCGGCTCACCTCATTAAAATTATTAACTCGTACTTGACTGGACGCAGTTTCCGCGTGCGAGTTAACCATGAATTCTCCTCTCTCCGCCCAATCTATGCCGGCGTAGCTCAAGGTAGCCTCCTTGGACCTTCAATCTTTAACCTTTATGTAAATGATATTCCTAAGGCCCCCAAATATCGATCTTGCATTATACGCAGACGATACAGCCATCATTTCACAACATTCCAACACCCTCCAGGTAATCTTCCAATTGCAGAGTTACCTTTCAGCCTTAGAACTCTGGCTCGGTCTGTACGAAATTAAAATTAATGTCGCAAAATGTGCCGCCACTATGTTCATCCGAAGAAATATCCCAAGTTTACCTAATCTAATGCTCTTCGGTGAACCCATTCCCTGGGTTTCTTCTTATAAATATCTAGGTGTTTTACTAGAATCAAAATTAACTTGGCAGCCTCACATTCGCAAAATCATAGCGGGTGCAAACCACCTGTCAAAACCACCTTACGCTCTTTTTTCACTACAAATAGCGACCTGTCACTTGATAACAAAATCCCGCTCTACAAATCTATGATAAGGCCTGTTCTTACATATGCGTATCTCATCTGGGGCCCATCTGCACTAACAGAAAACATGTTCAAATTTTTCAATCCAAAATGCTTTGGCAAATATTAAAAGCTCCGTGGTTCGTACGGAACGAAGAGATTCATAATGACCTCAAAATTATGCCCATTAATCGCTATATACAGCGACTTTCGGAAAAATTTTTCAAAATATTCAACATGTTGCTAATTCTTTGCTTCATATGCTACCCGTATATGATCCTGCTGTTCCTTCTTCCCGGAAAAGACCCCGAGCGGTTCTTAACCAGGAATATTCAGCTCTCCCATTTAAACGGGCTAGATATGAGCACACTGACGGCCATGTGAATAACTACCTCTCGTTCCTTAATCCCCCCGCCTCTAAAGTTCTTTAATGCACACAGCATTAACCCGAGGAACCCACCTTAACGCTTCTTTAATAAGAAACATCACAGTGTAAAAGGACAATTAAATTATATCAACTTTTGAAATGCCTTAAACTGAAAAAGATCTTTAAATACAGCTCTTTTCTTCCTTAAAAAAGAAATTTTTTCAGGTGTTTAACATCGTCATTTTAGGCTTTTAAATACCGCATTGAATAGCGGTCAAAAACGAAACTTCTCCCTCCCAGCTGATCACTGGCAGAACTACTTTTTCGACCTGTAACCCAACGAGATAGTTATATGAAGTCGTTGCTGTAACCAGGTTCCCCCCTCCCTCCCACCCCTGAAGAAAGCGCATCGGAAAAAATTGCTCTCCCCTGCATATTCTTCGCTTCGGCTCAGGCAAACTCGATGAGTTTTCGCAAAGTGGGTTCCCGCG
Organism: Stegodyphus dumicola; assembly: GCF_044657685.1. Lineage (NCBI taxonomy): Eukaryota > Metazoa > Arthropoda > Arachnida > Araneae > Eresidae > Stegodyphus > Stegodyphus dumicola. The sequence continues at coordinate 49,272,778 of NC_140776.1, forward strand.
TTACAACGCTATCCCGGGATAAGATGTGTGCGATTTTCGAATCTTTGATCATCGAACAGTTGGATAGAAAATTCGAGCACTATGAGTTCGTAACAAGAACCGATGATATGAGTCCTGAAGAAACACCAGTAGCTGATATGCCTTAGACGGAGATAAGTGTGCAATGGCGTAGTAAAAAAGAAATTGCCTATCGCTAGTCTGAATAAGAGTCCGTGTGACCAATGCCTAGGTATCGGGCTTGCCTAGTCCACTGTACAGGGGTATTATACATGAGGATGGAGTCTTCCGAGTCGATGTTGACTCTTTTCGTAAACCAGATCGCCTCCGACTTGTCCACATCGATTTTGAATTTCCAGGCAGTGAGCCAGGACTCGCGTGTGTGGATGTGAGATTGGAGTGCTTGTATAACTGGACCAGGAGATGCATTTTTTGAGAGTATTGCTGTGTCGTCGGCGTACATAGCCAGGGTGGTGTGTGGTGTTTGTGGGATATTATAGTAGATGGGCCCAAGGAGGCTCCCTTGTGGGACCCCAGCCCTGATAGCCGATGAGGTTGAGTATGTGTTGTTTACACGAACGACAAAGTGTCTATCCTTAAGATAGGAGTATGTGATGGCTGTGATGTAATCTGGGAATCCCAGAGAGATAATTTTGTGCATGAGGCCCTCCAGCCAGACACGATCAAAAGCCTTAGCTACATGAAGGAAGATGGCACCTGTGGTCTGCCGCTCCTGCAGTCCTTGAGAGATGTATTCCGTCACCCGGTACAGCTGGTGGACAGAGGAATGTTTCTTCCTGAAACCATGTTGTTGTGGAATGATGAAAATTTTTAGGTCCATGTAGGCTTGGAGTCTTGTCAGGATGATGTGCTCCGCCACCTTGCTGAGCGAGGACAGAAGACTAATTGGTCTGTAGGAGGCTGGTTCTGCAGGAGGCTTTCCAGGCTTGAGAATAGGTATAATGATAGCAGTCTTCCATGGCATTGGATAATATCCCAGTCTTAGCATGTCGTTGATGATGGATGTAAGTTTCAGCAGCATGAGGATTCCCATACATCTGATCATCTTGTTGGAGATCTTGTCTATGCCAGGGCTTTTCTTAACCAGCAGTTTTTCGATGTAGCCATAGACCTCTGAGGGTTTGACAGGAGTAATGTTGTTCGTGCGTGGCTTTGAAAGGAATTCTGTTAGTGTGGTGTTAACAAGGTGTTCTGTTTGAGGGTGAGAAATGTTGTTTGTGCAAAATTGAGAAGCATAGTGATCAGCTAGTGACTCAGCTTTCTCAATTTCTGTGAGGGCAATATTCTGTTGGCCGTTTAAGGGCGGAATATTGGTGTGGCATCTCTTAAGTTTAGCAGTCGCCTTCCATACAGAGCTTTGATCTGCTGAAAGGGAAGTGAGATAGTTGGTCCAGTCTCGTTGTGTATTTTGTGAGTACGAGTCCATCTGGTTCAGTCTGTTGAGGGTTGTCTTGTCAGCCGGGAAACGATATCTTTGCCAAACCTTTCTGGCAGCGTTTCTTTCTTGGATTAGTTTCTTCAGTTCAGAATCTGTTGCCTTGTGCCTGTGAGAGACTGGAGTGCTATTTGCATCCAGGGCAGTAGTTAAGTTTGTGGTGAATTTTTGGACCAAAGCATCTAACTCATCACCCGTGGTGGCTGTTGGAATGTGTAGTGTGGTGTTGTTTAAGGCTTTGGCATATCCCGCCCAGTTAGTAATAAAGGCCTTTTTGTGTGGTGTGCTACAGACAGAGGTCCCCACCTGTATCATGACCGGATTATGATCAGAGGATAACTCGGTGAGGGTTTGAATAGATCTGTGGTGACAGCCTTTTAGAAGGAAAAAATCCAAGACATTAGCTGATCTGGCATTGTAGCGTGTTGGGGTGTCTGGAGCTGCAATGGTAACACCTGCCTCAGTGGCAAATCGGTGAATTACAGAGCCTAGGTAGTTTGATTGATTGCAGTTCCATGCGCGGTGGTGTGCGTTGAAGTCTCCGCCAATAATAGTTTTTCTGTTGAGTTGGAATAACGCTTCAAAATCCTGCGCAATATTGTATTCTTCGCTTCTGACGTATGCAAAACACGATTATCAAGGTTCAAGGAAACTTCACCTTTTATTTATCTAGTCAAAATTTTTTAATGACTGCCCCTATCTAAATTATTCTGGCCCTTTTCCGGCACAACATTAAGACCTTCTGAGTTTTTTGCCCTTTTTTTGTCTCAGTGTGAAGGCACTTATTCCAAGTCATTCGGCTTCTCAAAATTTTTACCCTATTAGACAATCTCCTCTTTTTGATGATGTAAATTCCTTTGAAGATGTGGAGGTAAAGGCGTAATTGCCTTTTGAACTCCGTAAATTGCACTTCCTTGATCCCCAAAGTCTGCAGAGTAGGGAGCCGATGTTTCGGTTGGTGCCTCCTTTTTGAGACAGTGCTACTCTGACCTCTTAGGTTACCGAAGTGAACTAAGTGAGTAATCTTGTATTCGAGGAAAGTTGTTTTTAAAATACATATAAGTATGTATTGCAAATCAATATTTAGGAAAATGCATTAAATAATTTTGTAACTAAATTATATTAATAAAAATGAACAAAATAACTGTTGAAACTTTGGTGTTGTCACGCTGACAGTGGATGGTTATTTCTATTTACTTATTTATTCCTATTTAGAAATGAGTAACGGCACTAGAAAAAAAAAATATCCTGGGCCCAATAAAAAAAGGCCCACTGAAAAAAAGAAAAACTAAGTGGATCTTAAACAAAATTTTCAAAACTTAATTGTTTTACTTAATCCATCCCCATCAAATGCTGAGCTTGTCCTAAAGCCATTGGTTATTGATAATCAGCAGCTATGCACTGTTGATGCGCATATTTCACTTAATTAATAATCAATTTATCACTTAAATTATATAGGAATACACAAAGAACCTGCACGCAGGCTGTTAACCCCCCCTCGGGAACGGTCCTGGATCTTCGTTATGTCCATGGGCAAAACATTTTGAATTCATAAAAAAATGCTTCTGCACAGATGTTGATTCAAAAATTTATTTGGAAGCTTTTTGTTACGTCAGACTCAAAAATAACCCAGTGACCAGGACTAACTAATGCTGTAAAATGTCTGAGTTATATGGGAGTTTATACTATTACTTTTTTCCATGTGTAACGCAAGCACGTAATGAGATTAGTGAGCCTTAAGAAATCGTCTATAACAGTGGTTCTCAAACTTTTCCGAGTCGCGGCGCCTTTTTTTTCAACTAAAGTTTTTTCGCGACTCTCTATCTTAAGTAAACGTATGAATAATCGTAAGTAAGAGTTAAAAATAAATAAAACTCGTATCTTCATCAATTAACATTTCTTTTTACTTTATTAACTTTTAATTAATAATGAATTTGATGGATGAGCCTGCAAATCACTGCACATTTTCTCAAATCGTGGAATTAAACTAGACACAGCTACCCTCATTTCCTTTTCCACAATGGATTTTGCAATATACTTGCTTTTTATTACAGGGACTGCCGAAAACTCAGCTTCGCACAAACACGATGTTGAAAATGGAATCGGCTGAGATTTATCACTTAGCTGTGATAACTGCCCTTTAAACATGGTTTTTATATCTTGAGAAAAATCAAATTCATTTGGCGTTAAAAATTGCTGCAATAATAAAAAAGAATTTTTTAATCATCTTAATTCAGTTTTCTACTCCATAGTTTGAATTTTTTTTATAAAAGCTGATATTTTTTTGTTGACTTCAAAAGGTGCATATTTCTTCCCTTCAAAGAGAGATTAAGCGAATTCAGCTTTTCAAAAATGTCGCATGAATATTCCAGTTTTATTAAAAAATCGGCATCAGATTCTTCTGAATCCTTGTACCCTTCCTCTTTAAGGAAAATAAAAATTTCTTGTCGCAATTCAAGGGTACATAAAAAATTTATCACATTCAATACACATTGTAACACCTGGTTCTGTGCAGGATTCAGATGCTTTGACTCAAACACTTCTCTGTGAATAATGCGATGGGTCCACAGGTGATTTGCTTACAATAAGTGCCTGTAATCTCCATAGCAGCCAGACATGGACCAAGCTCAATCAGTACAGACACCAACACACTTAAGCCAATGAAAATTATTTTCAGTTATAAATGCATCAACAATCTCGAACAGATCCTGAGCCTTTGCTCCTGCAGTGATATTTTTACAAAACAAAAGGTCTTTAATAATTAGTACCATCCATAAACCTTACATAATTTATCAAATGAGCATTTTTATTATTATCTGTAACCTCATCTAGCTGAAATCCAAATCACTCCTTTAATTTTTTCACTTAATAGATCGTTGATATCCTCTGCCGTATGTTGTATTCTCTAATTGTGTTAATGGACAAAGGCGCTTTTAAAAGCAGTTTCCCAGCAGACTAACCAACCATAATGTTCATCATATCGACAGCGGCCAGTAGAATAAGTTCTGCTATGGTATGAGGCTTCTTACATTTGGCGATTCTGCAAGCCCCCTTGTAAGATGCTAACAAATCATTGCTTGGTATTGATGCAGTCTTAAAAAATTGTTTTCGTTGTTCAGTTATTTTAACTTCCTGGCAAAAGAACTCACGAGGTTCGCCAACCATGCTGTGATGATTAGCTTCTAAATGGCACTTCAGTTTACTTGGAAGCATACACTCCTCTGCCAAAACCTTCATACACAATACTCATTACGGTCTCTCTTCATCATTCGTTTCTACTGACGCAAAACCAAACTCTAAAACTGTCATCATATCTATGATATTTTCGTTTTTTCAGAGTCGTGCCACTGGTTGAAGACATATTTTCTTTATCTGCACTATTACGTTTATTATTGTTCAAAAACCAGTCCATTATCAAAGATACAAGAGAAAAAAAATCACAAAACTATGTATCAAAGACGACAAACAAGAAGTAATATAACACTAATTATACTACATGAACTAGTTTATACCACTGCTCATTTATAGGAAGCGCTGAGTTTAATTTCATCAGACTTAAATTATGAACCGACTGACTGAATCGAGCCGGCAAAGCATGCTTATATACACTCATGTCCATAAATTAAGGATAATGCAAAATCAGGCAAAGGAAGAGTTAGAAGCAAAACAAATTTGACTTATTTGTAAAGCTTATTTATTAAACAAAAGGTAAAGTGCAAAAAAAAAAAAGATGCTATATGTTTAATATTATTAAAAAAATTAACGATTTTTTTTACCCTGGAGCAAATTAGAAAAAAAAAAACCTATTTACAAAAAAACAATATTACATGGTTAGTATGATTTTTAATACATTGTATGTCTCCCAGACGATGCAATACAGTCCGTACAACGCCTAGGCATGCTGAGTATCAAATTATCGATCTGATCTTGGAGGATATTACACCACTCAAAAAGCAATGCTCTCCGAAGTTCCGGTAGACATGTAGTAGGAGGTTGACGGGCTGCAACTCGTCGGCCAAGCATGTCCCACACGTGCCTAACTGGATTCAAGTCCGGTGAGAATGTTTGCCAGTCCATACGGGTGATATCCTCCGATTGAAGGCATTCGCTTACGATGTTTGCACGGTGAGGACGGGCATTGTCATCCATAAACACAAATTGTGCGCCCATGGCGCCCCGAAACAAACGTACATGTTGCTCCAGAATGACGTTGTAATAGATTTGGCTTGTCATGGTTCTAATTTGAGCATGCAGGTCAGTTCTGGAACCCAGAATAATTCCACCCCAAACAAGCACTCCTGCACCACCGCAACGGTGTCGTTCAATGATGTTTTCTTGGTGGTGACGGGTACCTGGAGCTCTCCATATGAAAGTCCGGCGAGAATCAGACTGCAAGCTAAACCTAGACTCGTCGGAAAACATCATACAAGCCCACTGTTGCGGTATCCACAATGCATGCTCTGTACTCCAGGCTAACCGCAGGCGACAGTGAGTTGCAGTAAGTGGAACGCATCTGAAAGGTCTACGAGCATATAGACCAATCTGCCCTGAAGTTGTTGTACCAGTGGCTGAAGAGAGTTGACGAGACAGGTCTGAGGCTGTGCTCCGCCTGTTTCTTTTGGCAGTAATTGCCAAATACCGGTCCTTATTCGGCGTTGTAACTCTGGGGCGACCTGTGCACATTACCATCATCTTGGAATCGTTGCCAAAGCCTGGAGATGACACTCTGGGCGATTCCAAGTTCGTCTGATACTTCCAGTTAGGTACGCCCACATTCCAGACGGCCGATAATTCTACCACGTAAAAAATCATCCAAATGCGTCCTTTGTGTCATAACTATTCGGTTATTGCACTGAAATGCTTATAAAGCGCATGCGAACAATTTTACTTCTTTGCCTGTATTCCTTATATATCACTCTCTTCATTGTGACATGCCATATGTGTCATCTGGTTACTTCCTGAAATTTGCATATGATTCTTGAAGATGTGTGTAGTGATTTTAGAAGTTATATATTTATCTTTGAGCTCGATTTCCGCGTGTCTCCGAATTATCCTTAATTTATGGACATGAGTGTACTTTCCACAGGATCTTCCAGAACAATCCAAATGTGTTGCGAAATGTCTGGGCACTTTGACGTATTTATGTTACCAGTCAATCTAAGTTGAAAGTAGCAAAAAATGCATGCTTCCGTCTTGGAATATAATTCTAACATCTCAAGATGTCATATAGTAAAAATTACACTATGGAATATAAATATTGTTGAGCAATGAGAACGGAAGGAAAAAAAAATGTGTGAAAAGATAGACTACGTTGCATCCAGCTTTTTATTTAAAAAAATTTGCTAATATCATGTCAATCATTCGATGACCAGTAGGAAAACATCCTCTTTTTTGACATTATTGGCAAGACTGGAAATGCCAGCAACTCCGATGAGTCTCGATGAGAAAAGTAATTGAAGCAATCATTCATTCACTGACATGGAAGAGAAGAAAGAAACTGCTATAGCATCTGTTTCATTTTGACATTATGTGTATAATTTGAAAACCTCCTAAGGCTTAAAAACCACTACGCAGTTCCGATAAGATTATCGTTATGAGTGATTTTTCTCAAATTACGGTAGCATTTTCCCCATAAATCCTACAACAAATTCTTTACTTTTGCTGCTCATTTGACTGGCGTTTGTGAGATAAGCATAAATCGCATGATATTCGACCATAATGAAAATGGTATATTTTCAAATTCGGGGGCCGAAAACGCAGGGCGCAGAATCCAAGGGGCACCAAACTGATGTTACGACAATTTAGAATTAAATGTTTTCCATCCTTGGCAAACAGTAGGGGGCGCGAAATCTTCAGTTGTCCCTAGGCGCTGAAAACCATAACTACGACTCTGCGAAAACCGACTTCTGAAAGTTGGTACACGCAAACCTGAATCAACAACATGATAAGCTTAACTTTAGCAGCAATGGAAAGAAAAGTTCACGGTTTCTTTTTGCGCAATGAGCCGTGAAAAGATCGTTCTATCGTGTACATGTTCTCAGGTTAGATTGCCGCGAGGTATTGTGCAATCATTATCAAGAAGACGCAGCATTGCCGTCTCGTATTCGCAAGAAGAATATTCTGTGCCGGCAACTTTAGTTTTTTATACAAGGTCAAGTAAAAACAAACCACACAAAAAAATCTAGATAGTTTTAGCTTCTCACTTGTTTTTTGTTTAGTTAGACCAAATGGCTTGGTTCAATTAATTATGAAGCTTTTAGAATACTTTGCAGTACCCCTGTAAAGAGGCCACGGCTCCCCGGGGAGCAGTAGCGCAGAGTTTGGGAACCACTGGTCCATAAGGATATTCTATCCAAAGCAGATAGATCTAGACTACGTTGCCAGAACAACGTAGAACCTACTTAACCTTCAAGACTGAAGTTTGCGGATTCACATTAAAAGTAGCATATATTAAATATACATATTTTTGTAATGGATGAAATGTGCAACATAATGACAATAGTTTAAAATCGCTTTGCGTAGTGCTGCCATCTGTTGTGTTTAGATTTTACTGTTTGTAATTTTTTCATAGCTGTATGTTTTGCGTAAGAATAATATTTTAAAAAATAATTGGTGGAGATGATGACATTGTCGAGGGGTTATCTTATACGCTATCTGCTTGTTTACACTATTACGTCTTTATGCCGCACATCTCCTAAGACATTTAAATTTTCCACAGTAAACTGCACCTGCACTACTGTATTTCTGTATAGTTATTTTTCTGTCTCTAATTGAATTTTTTGTTTGTATTTTGTGTATCCGTTTTTATCTCTACTAGACTTTAACCTCATATTCCAGTCCCTTAGGACTCTAGTTTGATTTCACAAACCTAGAAGAAAATGTTCTCCTTTCTTCCACATTTGTTAAATGTTTTCTTCTGAGAATCTCACTTGATGTATATTTACGTGATCTGCCTTTACGGCAACATTTTATTGAGGCCGGACGCACTGCAAAGTTCGCATCATGACGTTACCGGTACCGATGAAAAGAGACGTGTTGTTCCTGTTGCGAATTCGACCATGAAGGTACATGGCCAGAAAACGGCACAACTCATGGACAGGGTTTGGTTGTGGGAAAATCTGAACTAAGTGACTCTGACATTAAGCAGTGCAACACTCTCGGCAATGTGTTGCATGCAATGCATTTCAGATGCACTGGCTGCAACAATAAACACACAACTATTACACATTAAATTAATTCGGATGATAACTCGTTCGGAGGGAAAGAACCGACCAACCACGGTGACGACAAAGTGTGACAGACAGACAGACAAAGCAGACAGATGTCTTGTGTTGCGCCCGCTAAGTCTAGTGTTTTTATATACTTCGTCGTTACAGCTAGAAATACAGGCATGCAGTGGGCGACAAGTTCACTTAGAGTCACCACATCCCTATTAGTGCCTCAATATAAACTTAGCTGTAGCTGGTTCCCTATGGAACAGTATGAAAAGAAGATTATGCACATGTTGACGGATACCAGCAAATACTCCCTTTTTTCAAAATGTGTCAATGAATTATATTTGCCTATTATGTGCAATTTCACTTAAAACAAAGTACATTGCATATTGTTACCAGAGTAAAGTCAATGCAAAGTTAGTGATTATGAGGAAAAATGCTGAATAGTTTGGAAAAACCACTTATCCTCATTTCATAGACTTTTCTACTTATAACACACATAAAATGCTGCAGCATCTGATAAAAGAACTAACTCATTATATCATAATGCAAGTTTTAAGCAGTTAGAAAATGCAGATTGGTTAATTGATCTCAGATTTTTAGCTGGTTTAATGACAAAGTATAGCAAATTGAATCTAAAAGTTCAAAGGGAAAAACGTCATGTTACTAATGAGTGCAGTAACTGCCTTATTATTACATTTTCATATTAGAGAATATAAACTTTTACTATTAGATCACATATAAAAATTAAACAGACAACAATGTGGAGTTTCTTTCACATCTGTTGGTTTGTAGCAGTAGAGGCCATTATAATTTTTTTTTTTTTTTTTTTTTTTTTTTTTTTTTTTTTTAAATCCATGTAATACTACTGAAGGTAATATACCTGCTATAATTTCAGAATATTTTTAACTTAGTAAATACCACAAGCCTAGAATTAGAAATAATAAACTTGCAAAATGATCTATCTTGAAAGCACACTATAACTTTTTTTTGTTGTTGTAAGCAAAATATTATCCTGTTTTGAGAAAATATGTATTCACATTATTCAACTACTTATAATTATGAATGCTTTTAAATATATCTGAAATTAAAATAGCTAAATAAATTTACAAATGAACAGACAACTGTCGAAGAGTGGATAATTACAATTCGAAGAATTAGTCAGATTTCACATTAAATTTATGCATATACCTGTAATTTGTGTTATTTTATGCAAACAGTTTATGTTTTGATTTTTTAATTATTACATGCATGTATACTCTAACTTATATAAATAAAATATAAAACTATAAAAAAAGTTATTTTAATTATTATTAGTAAATTAAATAAGCAATTTTTTTTGTTAAATTACACACTAGCCCCCCCCAAAAGGTTATTAACACCTGCTCTAAAACAGTGTAAAATCTGCAATGCAAGAGGAATGACTCAGGTGAGCTTCTAACATTTTAGTCTCTACGACATAGTACGATCCTGTGTGTAATACAGGGGTGTTTGTGGGACCCCAAAAAACCCCCTGAAACTTTTACGGACATACTACCGACATTTTGGAGTTTCGAGAAGGGGGGGAGAGAAATGAAAAATTACAATTATGAAGTATTGAATGACCTAATTATAAAAGTTCAATGAATTACTTTTTTTGCAAAATTAATAACCATAAATTTTCAAACATATAAACTACTACATTTTATGTAAATATTTTAAAATACCTGAATTAATTCTTTGAAAAAAATTCCAGACACCTTTTTCTAATTATATAATATCACTATTTATATCGAGAAATTTCATAGTGAAATTCTCTTGCGTACATAAATAAAAAAATATTTCAATAAACGAAACGAAAAATTTACACGTGCATCAATAAATGAAACGAAAATTTTACACAGCGGAGAAAAAGTTGAGAAGCGATCAATGACAAATAGCTAATACGGCGAAAAATCCCCCTTCTCTACTTATTGGCGCCACGCCAGGAGAGATAAGACCTTTGAACCCAGAGTCACGTGATCGCACATCTGGTCGAACAAAGTCTCTCCCATTTTTTCCTGCCGTACCTACTTGCCGAAAAGAATCCAGAAGAGAATGTCCGAGAACCGGGGGAATGAGTCATAACTCGCAATAAGGAAAGAACAAAAAAGAAGTTTTTCCCCCCTTTTCACGCATTATCACTGCCTCTCGAGAAAAAAAGGAAAAGTTTTCACCACACACACTGACCTTGCGTTTTCTGCTTTCAAAGCAAACAAAATTACCCAGATCAAAATAAATAATTCATTATTATTCCTACTTCCTTTTGAATGACGATCCCCGGAATTTCCGGGCATCGAAGTTCAAAATCCCCGGAATTCAGGGTTTCCCCGGAGCTCAAACACCCCTGGTAATAGGTTTAAGTTGGCAATAAGTCAACCAAGTCATAAGGAAGAGGGAATATGCAACTTCTGTTAGTCCAAAGCACCAAAAGATAGAAGACTGTCTTGGCTTTTTCACCTACTGATTCTAGCTGGAAATATTGGAATGGCCTTCACACCTACGGTGACCTTACCACAAGCAAACTCCCAACATACTTCACCCATTCCGTCCAGGAACACCCTCTTGTCACGATGAGGCAATCAGCAGGGCTTGAGGGGGTAACTATTGAACATAATATTCTGAAAAGTAGAAAGCGAATAAACATTCTTAAACACCTTGCGGGTAAGGACTGGAGAGCTGATGTGATTAACCTCATGACTATTTATTTGGCACTCATTCGTCCCATACTCAAGTTCGAGTTTCCTGATTCCAACATGACGAAATTAGAAAAGTTAAATTAAGTGCTGCTCGGATTACTGTGATAAGGCTCAGTTGCCCTATCAAAACAACCCTTTTTGAGGCCGATTTACAGCCTCTTCAGACTTTTTTTAAGTCTTGTGAAATACCTTAACAAACTCTCTAGTTATGGCCAATACAATAAAATGTCAGCATACCTCAATAAATGCGAAAACCGATAAAGACTAAAGAAAAACACCCCTTTTGGCCTAGTTGATTCCAAGAGAGCCTACTATTGTAATGTTCAGCATCATGCACTACAGTGCTGTTCAAACCCATCAGAGGAACTCTCCAGGGTTCACACTTTTGCTGTAACTTTTCCACTCCTATAAACGAGAAAGATAATATTACTGTCCACCTTAGACAGTTGGCCTTGGAGGCCATAGACAATATTCCCAAAAATGCTACCAAGATCTTCACAGATGGCAGGAAAATTGCTGACTATGCAGGTAGCGGCATTTATATTGAGACCCCCGAGGAAAAATGACACTCCGTCAACGTAATCCAGATCACTATTCAGTTTTAAAAGTGAACTGATAGCAATCAATTTAGAACTCGAGGCTATACTAACAAAGAATAATTTTGAAGATCTATGGATCTTATCTGATAGTTGAAGCTCACTCCAACATCTTAGTAACTGGATTTACGTGAGTGATAAGTATCGCTGTCCTACAAAAACTACACCTAATTTCTCAGCATCATGATATCTATTTTCAGTGGATCCATCATGATATCTATTTTCAGTGGATCCCATCCCATGTAAATCTTTATGGCAATGAAGGCAAACTAGTAAAGATGTTGTCTTTTAACTCCCTCCTTACCTATCTGGAATTATATTATATGAAAACATCACAAATCATAGTGGAGTGGTTGATGCCCTTCACCCATCTCTGGTACCTGGGCAGCAAGCCTCGTTGGACTCTAACCTTTGAGTGTGACAGGTGCTCCTGAATTGCACTCTCACGTATTGCCAGTGGTCATATTATGAGCCTCTCTTTCAAGGAGGGTATGAAGATCTTTGCCACATGCACCAAGTGCCGAGAACATATGAAGTTGCTTAGGCCTCTCTAAGGAAGATATTCACTCCAATACCCTCCTTGTGCTCGAGTTTCTTAGAGTCAACGGTCTTTTGGACCTTGTTTGACTTCGTCAGAAATCACAGAAAAGCAACAATCTGTTAACAAATTATAGCTAGCATTTCAAAGGTGACAGTTCGGGAAAGCAAAATGCGCTCCAGATCAAAAAAAGTCTCAAGTCAAGTCAGACACTTCCGATGAGTTAGTGAGATGTTGAATACTTGCCGCGCAACGGTCGAGGAAACCAGGTGTAATAAGCTGGGTAAGCATAATACTGATGTCAGCTTTTCACATAGGCTGAAAGTAAGGATTTAACAAAAGATACTTCTGAATTAGCAGGAGCAGGAAAGAATTGCATAAAATTGAGTATCAAATTAAATTTAGAAAAAATTGAAACAATTAAGCAAAATAATAAAGAAAAAGGGGAGAGTTTACATGAGGAGAAATATACCATCTATAGACTAAACGGAATTCTGCGAAAATAAGGGGACTAATTTAGCTTTAGCTTAGAACTTGGAAGCAATGTTATGTAGGGGTTCCATGTGAGTTTTTTTTTTAATAAAGAAAAACACCTAAATATTTAACCTAGTTGGCCCATGGGATAGCAATATTATGCATGGTAACAGTCATATTTAGGTCCAGATTTCTTTTCCTGGTGTAAAGAGAACTGCTTTGGACTTGTCCATATTAATAGCCATTTTCCATTTTTAAAGTTAAGACTCCAATGAGTCGATATGTTGCTGTAGTGTTTGGATGACCGAACTTAAGATGCATTTTGAGTCATAATAGTTGTGTAGTGTGATATGTCATTCGCATAAACAAAAAATATGGGGCCAATCAAACTTTCTTGGGGGACAGTCAATGAATTTGATGGCGTGTGGAGTAATAATTGTTATAACTAACAACAAATAAAACTATCTTTGAGATAAGAATTAATGATGTGTATGATGTATCCTGGAAATCCCAAAATGATTAGTTTGTACAGTAACCCTTCCGGCCATATGTAATCAAAAGTAAGTATCGAGAAATAGTGCAGCAGTAATTAGTTGACACTAGATGTAGGACGATTTTCTCCAAATGATTAAACTGAAATGCCTGACTATTGCATAAAATACACTTTTCAGTAGTGACGGATGTTAAGAAATCTGCTCTTCTTAATAAAGAACACAATTTGAATTTTTGTTCTTCTAATCAGGTAAATTTAGGCAGCATTTATACATGAAATTTCAAACTTTAGTTAACTAATTTTAAGCAGTAAAATTAAGGAAATTCAACTTCAGAATAATCTTCCATACAGTTTAATATGGATTCTTTAAATTGGCAATATCAAAGACAGCCCCATGGTTCAATTTGCACACTACTTCAATTTACATTATTCTATTAACCCCCAGTCACATGACTGTCTTTATCCAGTTGAGATTTTTTGTCACTTGGTTATAGCACTTTTAATTAAAAATATTTTTCTTAACGATGCAAATATCATTAATCAATTATTTACACAAATTTACCTAATAAATTTTGTTTAAATAATGCGTTTATGAGCAGATCCAAAAAGCCACACCACTTTCAAATACTTTTGGCTACTAACTGTAAACTTTACAGAATTTTAAAATTAAAGTTTGCAGAGAAAGAGGTCTTGGTTCTCTTATTTTTTTATGATTGATTATGCTTCAACATTTTTCACTAACCCCATAGTGTTTCATTAAAAATTCTATTAAAAAAGATTTATAAATGCATTCCTAACATGCAGCTCCAGGTTTCTATCACAATTCAATTCAATATTATGCAAGAATCCCCAAATCGCTTTTTACTACAACTTCTTTCGAAAGTGAAGACACTGATGCCACTATAGTATTAATTTAACACAAGAAGGGGCATGAATGCATGGAATGTTTCAATACATTATAAAATGACTATTTTTAAACTACATATTTAAGAAAACTTGAGTATGTTATAGACAAAAAATCATTAGCTTCTAATTCACATTTGTAACCACTATTACCTAAAAAAATGTCTGCTCAGATATTACAAATGACTTATAATTAAATTGAATGATTGTAATTATTAAGAAAGACTAAAAAATAAAAAATCAAGTAATTATTAAGAAAGACTAAAAAATAAAAAATCAATCATTATACAGCAACAAAATAAAAACAAGACAAAATTAATTTCGATCAAACTGATGGTTTTAATTGCATGCGAACTATAGTGCTATTTACAATGATACAGTCAGCGCATTTTTTGAAGTAAATACAAAACATATTATACACAACCTCGCTAAGTGCAAAGTCGCTCATACAACATCATTCAGCGAGGTTAACACAGGATTTCAGTCTTCATTCCTTCACGAAATCGGTAATAATCTGATGCTTCACAATGTAACTTATGCATTATGAATGGGAATAATTCACATTGGATAATAAGATAATTCGACAATGAAGTGACACAGAGCAATGTTATTTAGCTATACTTTTTCTTCTGTACATCATATAAACAAATCTCACAAGCTTTATAAAAAGTTTAAAAACTATCGGGAAAGCATTTTAAAAAAGTTATATCAGATCATTATAATACACAAGGATTTTGTACAATCTGAATGCAGGAAAATTTTAACTAATATAAACACTGTATGCATTATCAAGCACATGTAGATATGAGAGAGAAGCTTATGAGCAAATTTATGGCCATGTTTTCTCTCATAATTCACTCCACAGTGAAGTTCAATATTAAATTACGACTTCATAACACAATACAGTTCAAGTTTTCTTACAGTCTTGTACACTGATAACACTGGAAGAAGAGTTTAAGGACAACAAACTATCTGAACTCAGTACTTGAGTTTAAGAAAGTCTGAAAAATTTTTTTTAAAGGACTTTCGTGGTCTCAATAGTCTATTTAGAATATTTATTTTAACAATAAAAATTAAGACCATTTAAGATATTTATATTACAGAAGGTGAATTTATTACCTAAATATATTGAAAAAGCTTCTGGAAATCATTACAAACTCAGTCTACATTACTAATGCAAATTATACATTACTGTTTTAAGTATTTCTAGAAATATATTTCAAAAGCAAAAATACTTATTCACTTAGCTAAATCAATAAAATTTCACATTCACTTAAATATTAAATTTAGCAATCAACCTGAAACAGCTTTGGTCAGATGATTGCTTTACGTCGTGTTGAAATTTGTAATGCACTCCCTATTACTATATGAATTAGCAAGAAATAGATTATGTCAAGAAATCTAGCCCTAAACTCTTTATCTTCAAATGTTTATGAGATCACACTACGACAACAGCTAAAAGCTAGGCATTTTAATGTGTCACACAAAGTAATTGTGTTTTTAAGCTCACCTTTTCTGTTTTTTTAAATTACATCAATCTGATGCATATTAAGACATGAACGAACAAAACACCAAATTTATGGTGAAGTCTAACACATTATCTATTTTGGTTAGAATTCACATAAATTGGCAATACAGAAGGGAAGAATAGAAATGAGAAAGACAACATGAAGAAAATGAAATCTATACAAAACAATGAAACGTTTTAGTGAACTAAATTAGAAATATTATGCCATAATTTTATTCAAGTTGTACAAGAATTTTCTTTGAAAAATGGTCCCAGTTTTTTTTCCCCTTGACGAAACATTATCTTGACAAAGGGTTGTGCCTGGGAAGAATTTCACATCATTCACAAATTACAACTAACAATTTGAAAAACTTATAAGCTCTCTATTTCACTCCATCATTTAAATGTATAGTTTTCTGACTAACCATTTATCTTATCTTATTTATAAGGGAAAAAAAAAAAAAAAAAAAAAAAAACTACACAAACAGAAAATGAAATAAAAACTACATGAGCTACACCTAAAGCATTTTCCTCCTTTAGAATCTGACATGTTCAAAAATTATTCCAACAGCCTAATGAAAAAAATTCCACATTTATGATAAATGTTTGGGGCTGCCTCATAAAGTTCCGGATTTTCTGAATCATGTATGGTCCCAGTTAGGTAACAAAATGTTCAGAACATGCAAATGAAGAGGTAAGTGCTTAAGATTACAGCCCTTTTATTTTAAAAGCTGAACAGCATTTTTTTAATGTAATGTTTTCAAAATTAAACACATTCAGCATTACATACATTTTTTTTAATGCTGCAATCAAGTAAAAGCTTAAGATTTAATTTGGAAGTTATTAGGTTATAGAATGGAAACATTTTCATATATCTATATATCACTGGCAAAACAAAGTTAAAACTTTACATTAGTTTTTAAATTAAGTCACAAAAATAACTGCTAATCTAAAAAAGTTAAATATAATTTAGAAAACCTGTAAAATCAGTACATACACACAAATTTTGGTACAACAAACAAAACAGGTATGCATATCATAAATAAACACAGACCACTATAGGCAATGTGAATATTTTTAGAAAGCTAAAAATACACTATGAAGAATAAGCAGAAGTTTCATCTACATTGTAGTATGTCAAATGGAACATATAGCACCTTATGGATTTAGCAAAACACAAATTGATGGTGATGATGATTATGATAAATGTCGATGTAACAACTTTTAGTTGATGCTTCCTAATGTCTAAAAAGTTTTACACCATGAGGAAAATGTTAAAATGTTAAGTATCACAAATTTATCAGATGTGTAAATGGTACATTAGGGCTGTTTCACGATCACATATCACCAACGCTAATTTTTATTTAAAAAAAAAAAAAAACTATGAAAAGAAATGCATAACTAGTATTTACAGGATATTAACAAGGATTTTAATTACAGAAGTGCTATGAATATCAAAAACACATCTCTCCAATATTTACATAACATACAAAAATACAAAATTTACAATATGTGAGCTGCACTGTTGAAGATAACACACTAATTTCAAGCAAGCAAACCTTGCACTCTACAACTCAATGAATGTTGCACACAATTTAAGAACCACTTACTAAATGTAAGATTACATCACTAAATGTCAATGGAGAAATTGATCTGAGTGAGAGGATATACAGAAATCACTTATGAGGTAAATGATTATGACTTGACTTGAAAATGTGATATCATATGAAAACTGATGGGATATTACATGAAATACCTACTTCTTATACCATATATGAATGTTTCATAATTTATATTTTAGAGTTTTTTAAATACAGTAATAAACAAAGGTATTTTAGTTAAAGTGATGAGCTCAGTAGGGATTGCAAATCAATTATGGCATATATTATATTTACAAAATTAAAAACTGGATAATTTTTTACAACTGACGGGCAACATAACAAACATACATCTATACATAGAGGGAAAAAATATAAATACATTATTTGCAATAGGCAAAGTGGCAATAAACAGTATTTATTAAATTTGTAACTAACAAAGCAATATTAAAAATATAATTTTATTATTAATATCATATTAAAAACAGCCATGAAATTAAAAAAACTACAATCAATATGTGCAAAATTTTAGGCTTTAAATTTTATGGAAAAAGATCAAGATTATACAGTTTATTATGATACAAACTTTCATTTATTCTTTGAGTTAAAATTTGGAAGTAAATTTGAAGCTGGAAAAGCAGGTATGATACTATCCATTTTCATGCATTATTCTACACATACATTGGAGAGGGAAACAAAAGATTTTCTTTTATTTATTTTTTTCTAGCTGATCCAAATGAAGAAAAACCATAAAGTTGCAAACAGAAAACAGCAGCAGCTAGGTTTTTAACTTTTACATTTGGAACCAACCAAAAACTTCATAAATAAAACTAAAGCATTTATAAAAGAAATATTAACTGAGAAAAACATAACACTAGCAAAATTTACAATTATATGACAAACCAGTATTTAAAAAAATTCTGTAAAAGTTTACTAAAGGAGTTTTGAAATTATTCCTCGTTATGAGAGAAAAATTTATTCACTTGGTGCTAAAAAATAAATGACATTCTGACAGTGGTAAACAGACTTTCTTATGCTCAAATGCAACTTTTAAAATCACCCATGCAAAAAAACTTTACTATTTTCTTATGGGTGAAGAAGCATTAAAAGGCTAGTTTTCTTTCGGAGGAGAATAACATAGCTGCCAACCTTAAAACATGAAAAATAATCAGGTTCCAGCATGACAACTGAGGATTTTTGGCAGGTTTCGCACTGTGTAGCAATTTCAGAAAATACTTTTAAGGAATGTTAATAACTAACATACATACTGTCTTATGAAATGAGCTTAGTAATGTACCAAAGTAAAAAATTAAATATAAATATTAATTAAACATCAGTTGAATTCCATATTAAGTTTTATGCATGTCTACAGTAGATATAAAACATTCAGATAAAAGTACATTTAATGAGAAAAATTAAGCTGAAATCACTAGGGGGATGGAATGGAATTTATTGTGGAGAAACATTTTCCTTAGTTGAGGCTAAAAATTCAAAACTGGGAGATGCGATGAAAAAACAGGATAGTTGTAATTTCTTGTAAAATAATTTTTAGCTAGTAAAGAAATATATATATAAAAAAGGAGTTCATTATTATAAGTTAAAAACTATGATGAATATAAATTATGTAGCTATTTAAAAAATTACAAAAAGAAATGAAATTTCAATTTTTAAGAGCCAAAAATCAAATACAAGAAAGCACGGGTGCTGAATTTATACAATGTATCTAACATATATTGTTTAAATAGTTTTTATTTTAAACAAATAGTGGAGCTCATCACAACATTTACTTGGACAGATGTCAAAATAAAAAGACAAATTTACATAATTAATTCAATGACCTTAAATTTTAACTCTATTGATTGTCATTCTAATTAATCTCCGCAACAAAATGCAACTTATATTTTAAACATTATGAAGTTCATATAAAAACAGATATAATTAATATAATAAAACGAGAATTATTTTCTACAGTGTTTAGTTAATGCACAATAAAAAACTAACAACTTAGTGGCATTATGAAAGCAACTTTGGTAATTTAGCTGATATGAGAGATGAATATCTAATGAGTGAATGGAAGGAAAATGAACACCGGCACAAAACCCGTTATTTCAGTACTTGCACGTGATACATCCAAACATCAAACCATGAAAAAAATAAATACCGACATGTTAAGTTGCTAAACAGTCATCCTTTCAAAACTGTAAATTAAAGAGAAAGAAAATTCTGTATATTAAGAAAATTTTGGGTTTTAATACAACAAGGAGGACAACATGCTGCCACATGAGCAGTAAGCACATTATTTCACACTGTACATTTATTAATTTAATTGAAAAAACATAAACTTCCTTCATAGTCTGACAAGTATCACAAAAACATCACTCATCAAGAGATGATGTGAATTTAAAATAAGATAGCAAACATTTTCATCTATATTTACATATAAACATTCCACAGATCTGTATAGCTAAACAAACATGTTCCTAGAAGTACATATGATGGACAAGAAATTTTACATCAGCCTTATGTGGGAAAATGTAAGATTTATATTGATCCTGAGCCACATGCTAAACATATCCTGAAAACATTGTGAAGCATCATATGTGAAGGGAGGTGACCAATGATGCAGAACTGCAAGCAGCTGCTTGGATGCTTGGAAAAAAAAAAAAAAAAATGTACATAGAAAGTCTCACCTCACAAGAGTAATTAATTATTCTCACTTTAAACTTAAATGAAGTGTCACGTTACATCCATTGACACACTACTTTCACTTGTAACTTTTTCCACAACTTTAACCTTATTTAGGAATAATTCTTGTTTTAACCTAAGAGAGAAAGAAAAAAAATCTTGTTATTTCAGTTTTAAGCCAGCAAAAAGAAACTACTGTAAAACATATTTCTGAATATTATGCATTATCAATTGCCACTCACTTTTCAGTCAGTTAGCTGAAATATAAAACTTTAACATGCATTCATTACTTTTTAAAATTTTCTCCACGGGTATGATAAACATAAATTTCATAGCTATAAATGAAATGGCAGTTAATATACCATACATACACCAAAAAATATCTTCTCTCTCAATCAAATGTTCATTTTCAACAGCTGAAGATTTAGTAAAATTATTTTAACTTAAATTTTCCACATGTTCACAATCTTAAAGTACCTCTTAATTTATGCTTAGAGTAGTAATTTTTTAGTGGCATGATTTTCAGAAAATTTTTAGAGCACATTAAAATATCATATAAACTCTTAAATTTTATGCTTTACAGATGTGTTGTAATACAGGGTGTTTATAAAGTCCCGGATCCATTTTGATGTTTAATAACTCATAAAATAATGAAGATACAAACAAACTTATGGCATTTATTGATGGAATAACTTATATATTTTCCCTTTCAGGTTTGAATATCTTTACTTTTGTTAATATTGTCTGCGCATGTGGTTAATTTCAGATAATTTCATTTTCCAGTCTAAATATCTGAAATTTTCTAAATATCGTCTTCTTATTAATTGCATTTTTCTCTCTTTTGTTTTTGGCAACTATTGCAATGTTATGTTTACTTATGTACAAGTGTTTGTTCTAGTATTTCTGTATGTGATGTTTTATTCGACTGGATATTAAAAGAGAATGCATACACCACAAGAGAAAGCACAGATTTTATGGTGGTTCATAGAAACAAAATCTATAATGCAAACACAGAGAAATTGCACAAGAATTTACCAAAAAAGTCCTCCATCCAAAAGCAGCATCTTGCGGTGGAAAAAGAATTTTCTAGAAACTGGAAGTATCACAGATAAGAAACGTTCCGGATGTCCCTGCACATGTGATTTTGATGTTGAGCATGTCAGAGAGAGAAATTTTTACGCAATCCTCAAAGATCTGCGAGATTAGAGGCAAGAGAATTGGATATGCCAATTTCGGTGTACAAGTTTATTAAGAAAAACTTAAGACTGCATGCATACAAAGTTCAAATTGTTCAAGTTTTGGAGCCGGACGATAGGCCTAGGACAGGGGTTGGCAACCTATTGAAACGGAAGAGCCAAAAGTTATGATTTACAAAATTTCCCAGCAAGAGCCACTAAAAAGTTTTGTTTCAATATTATAGTTTTGCTTATATATATTTGATTTTTGACCTCAAATTAATGGCTTTAAATACGGAATAATATATATATATATAAACACAAATATTTATATAGTTACATCAATTGGACCATTGGCTTTGCATGCCTTTTGAATGATTGAGTAAATCTGGCTTATAACTTGTTTTAAGTTTCAAGCACAACTCTAAATTTTTATTTGTTAGTTTATTTCAAAAGTTACATTTTATTATATTCATGCAAGAGAACACTTGCTCATACGAATATGTCGACCCGAAGATCGTCAGCACTCCATATGCCAACTTCTTCACCTCACTGTACCATTCTGGAAGACTATTCCATGCCCCGAATATTAGGGCCTCAACTCGCGGAATTTCGTTTAGAGCTGTCTTCTTGTGCTGCTTGATGTGCATGCATTTCTGGACCTTCAACTCTTCCAACTTGCTCTTGAGTTCTGTGAACTTGCAACTCCAAAAGTCTTTGGTTTTCAAATATAGCAGTTGCATTTGAAGCACAAATATAGCAGCATCAATTCCAAATGTCTCATATCAATGTTGATATCATTTGTATTTGCATTGAGAGGATTTACTATGAATGCAAGAGTAGTTTTGTTTGTTTTGAATTGCTGGAATCTCTCAGCGAATCCATCCTTCATGTTATTTAAAGCTATGTTGAAGTAATGCGTGTCGATAGTCGCATTGGTCTCATTGCGATATACTTCAGATTTTTTAGATGAATTAATTTACCGCTATCCATGTCTTAAACAAAAATAAGTAATTTCTTTTCGAAACAAACTACTTCTTCAAGCAAGGCGTAGGCTGGGTTGCCCTTTTTTGCAGTTTTAGATTTAGTTTCATTGTGGTTATATACCATGAAGTAGAAGTTCTGCAGCCGTTTGTCTTTTTCCAATTCGGGATGGTCAACGCTTTTTTCATTGAGGAATGTTTTCATTTCACTTAAGCACAAAGTAAAACTTTGCAATAAGTTACCTCTGGAATGCCATCACATTTTATTGTGCTGAAGTTGGTCAGAAAACTGGTTATCTGTCAAGGAAATCTTTGAACTGGTGATGGTAGAGTGCTTTTGCAAAATGCTGTTAATAATCTTAATTACCAAGTTCATGATCTCAACTATTTCTGCCGGAAATGTGTGGGCACAAAGCGCTTCTTGGTGAATTACACAGTGAAACGTTAGAATTTCATGGTTTACTTTTTTCTGAAGATGTTACCCCTCTATGTATTCCTGTCATACTTCTGGCTCTATCAGTTACTATCGAAACGATTTTATTTATATCAATTTCATTGTCTTCCAGGCATTTTTGCACAAGCATTTACTATATCTTTTCCACGAGAATTTGTCCCAAGGTCGTTTGGACCTTGGGAGGACATATACCTTACGAAAAGGGTAACTTGTGTCGTGTCTTTTATGTCACAAGACTCATTCATCTATAGCAAGTGAAAAGCCAGAAGCCGGCTGAACATCTTCCACTTGCATATGTGTTACATTTGAAAACATCTTAAGCAGTTCTATCTTGTACTGCTTTTGCAGATAATGGCAAATTTGATTTTTTTTCCTGATTTCTGCGCTTTTTTCGTTCACCAGTTGGATATTTACAGCAAACTGGGTATATTTTGTAGTGAAGTGTCTCCTCAAATTCGACTCCTTATTGTGTGCGAGTTTTTAGTGGCAAATGAGAGAACTCTGCAATCTGTGTTCCTGCAGGAAAAATTCTAGAAATATCTACGGTATATTAAGACAATTCAGATTAAACAAATTTAATGAAAAAAAAGTATGTTGAAAATCACTAGAGGTGTGAGGACACATTTTCCCAAACAACAAATACTGGGATATGTGATGGAAAATCAGGAGAGTTGGTAGAGATACGTTTTTGTTTTCCCTCAAAATATTTTTCTCTCTGCTGTGTTTCTTTTTTTGCTTTGGGTTTTTTTTTTTTTTGGTATATAATAATACTTAATAAATATAATAGTTTGATATTTTCTAAATTATTAAGTTATTCTCAAAGTATCTGTACATATTCAGTAGTAAACAGCTATGCAAGAATCAGCAAGCTCATCCATCTCATTAATACAAGTACCACCATTTATTTAATTTTTAGTTATTAGATAAAAGATTATTCAAACTCCAGTAGCCTTAACTTATAAAAAACAAATGTACATTTTCTTTTATTAATCTAATACTTAACATCAATGTCAACCCAAGTGAACTTTAATGATTGAATTTAATAAATACAAGCATACCGGTTGTAACATATGTTAAAAAAATTTCTAAGAGTAATTTGCTAAGAGTATTTTATTCAAAGTAAATTGATTTATAAAAGTGGTTCCCATTTAAAAAAAAGTTTGTGAAATGCTACACTAATAGTTAGCCCTGAAGCACAATCAGCTTTTGGCCTGAAGGCCACCTATTTCTACACACTGCCAGAAAGAAGCAGTCTTCATAAACTCGCAAGGCATGGAGATAACACAATATTGCACAACATGAGTCCTGCTTGAAGGGACTATGATTAAGAACTCTGTTGTATTGGATTTTGATTAGGAAGTTAGGAAGTATCATTTTGCATGGCATATTATTCTAATTTTACACTTATGGACAACCACCTTTATTACCATATTTCAAACAAATATGTCAGATATGAAAATGACACTGCAAGACTTTATTGATTTTAAAACAGAAAAGAAGGCAAGGGGAATGATGGGAAAAGTTCAATCGTAGCTACCTTATGTTTCCCTTATCCCTCCCCCTTTTTTTTTAAAATCAAAAACAGGCAAAGATTTGCCCAATATCAGTGCTAGGTATTAGAACATATTTTCAACATATCCAGAGGCATTACTGTAGTTTGAAAGCATATATAACAGCTGCAGAAGGGACATAAAAATGATCACATTTAGAAACTGAAATAAAATTCATTTGGTAGATGAACTTGACCTTTTCAAAGAAGTGGCTCTACAGCAAAGGTGGTAAATTTTTTCAGTTTTGCTATTTTTTGTGTTTAGTTAACAGAGATTTAAGAATTTTCAAAAGATGCTTCCAACTTACCTAGTTGTTTCATTTCCATTTTGTTCTAAACTTGTGAACCTCATTGTAGTTTGTGGAGCGGGCGTACTAAAAGTTTTTGAATTTATCACACGGATACTGTCACTAGAATGGCTAGCAGCTCCACTTCCAATATCTATGGACGGCACTGCTGGTAAACAGGAGTTCACACTTTGGATTACAGAGTTTTGAGGAAAATTCACAAGAGACTCTAAACTAGTGCTTAAAAAGTCTTTATGCCTTTCCAAAGCACTGCTGTCATTAGCAAACATTTCTGCTTCTAGGGAAGGAAAAATAAATGATTTAGAAAACATTTTATTCAAAGTTGAATTTCACATTATAATGAAAATATAACTACAAAATCTAAGTATAGCTCTTTATAACAGTTACCTGAAAATGACTCAAAAATTCAAACAAGAATTAAAGAGTCTATGATATGTCTTTTAATTCATAAATTCTTTACTGCGATGGATCACATTAGATATTATTATATAAATATTTGAAATGCTTAGTTTCATACAAGTCAAACTCCTAAAATAGCTCTCCTTCATGTATGAAAAATTGCACCACTTCAAATTACATCCTAAGGCAGAAAAATTAAAAGAGAAAACATTTAAGATACATAAAAAAATAACATATATTAAATTTCATTGCAAAATCATATTTAATTTTGATTGCAAAATTCGATGTCAGAACATCTTAAATTTCGTTTGGAGAGGGGGAATACAAGGCTACCCCCCCACAAAAAAAAAAAAAAAAAAAAAAAAAAAAAACTTATGATCATCAGCAACAATAGACATAAACTGCATCGTACTTAGTGGTCACTTTGCCAAACCACATAATACTCTGAAGATAAAATTACGAGATATCAGACACAAGCAAGTTCCTTAGTGTGTGCCAAAGGTCTGCTTCATTACTGAAGAATTTCCCCTCCAAAAGAGGTTGTCCACAGAATAGAACAGGTTTGCGGGTACTAGGCAAGGTTGACGAAGAGACCATTTTCCTCCCTGGTCATCCTCACCATGTGTGGTCTCACACTGTCGAAGAAGTATAACAGATTTTTGTGATTAACCAATGCTGGCCCTTTCTATTGCAACTCATAGTGAATTTATTATAAGGGCTGCGAGTACAGGCCCACAATGATGGTATGCCCTGGTAGTAGTAGCTTGCAGTGACCCTCTTGGGAACTAGTCCACCAGACTCAAAGCAATATCTTGTGTTGGTGATCTTAAGTGTAAGACACAGGGTCATGTTGTGGTTTCTTATGCTCACTTGTCTGACAGTAACACCTGCCCAAGCCCACGAAATTCCTTGTGCAAGGAGCACGTAAGATACACCTGTCGTTGGCAACAGCCTTGAGCCCCTCACAGGTGACAGTGCGATTTAGCTAAGTTTCCCCCAATTTTGATAGACAGCAACCGAGGGTGGGGTGTCCAAGGGTTTCCCACCCCTTTCCCCTTCCACCAAATCACAAGAGAGGATTTTTGGTTTGCCGCATATTTAGAATGCTGTCATGCTGCACCGACATTATACATTTACAAACATCCATGACTTCTCCAGGATTTGAATCTGGCAGTCAGCAGCGGTAACCACTATACTGGTTGGGAGGCTACAGGGCCATGTAATTAACCAACAATGTTGGGTATTCTTGGAAGTTTCATACTGGACCCAATTTTTGTCATTTCAGAGCACTCAACGAAGTATGGACGAGCTGTGATGCCAACACAGCAACAATAAACAGACCATCACATGTTTTTAGTTGGCTGCCAACAATGTGTGGGATACCCACCTGCTCAGTTTGCACCCTTTCCTAAGCAATGCAGGTAAGTCTGACAGCTTCCTCGGAAACCTCAATTTTACTCCACTAAGTTCAACACATGTTTGACAAGTGTTCTGCTTTCATGACATTGTTATCCAACACATTTGGTTTCCAAGGTTCATCACAAAGGCTCAAATCTCAACCTTAACTTTGTAAGATTTTCACTGTGTAAAATTCAATTACTGTAGAAAGTGACGAATCTCAAGAACTAGTTAACGAATAATCGCTGAAGTTTGTGTGGCAAGAAACAGTAAGATGGAAGGGTAGCTAACCCTTTATTATTCCAATAACATTTAACAAAACTCCATCTTCGAGAGTACAATAAAGTTGACACTTGGGCTTGAACTTAAGAGACTAAGAATTAAACTAAAACTAAGATTAACTAAAGAAATATAGCCGAAGCTATCAAGTTTCTAATGCAGTCTGCCCCTTAAACACCAGATTACTGCGAAGATATCAAGGGCCTGAGTACGGCCGAGCGTAATAACAGCTTTGAGAGTGAGAGAGTGGCCAAAAGGCAGATGCATGTAAATCAGAAACTCTGATTCTCTCTCGCTAAGACCAAAGAACTTCGCGGTTAAATACCACTGTTCCTCATTATGTATTCAGACGTGATTCTAAAACTATGTTCTGGCTGGAAGTAGTAAGTTGAAGTTAAGAATTTGACAGGAAAGAAACTTAAAATTTAACTGTTAATAAAATTAACATAATTCTTACAAATTCTAGAGTCAATGCCTGGATTTGCATTCATTTACAGCATTCTCTTGAAATGCCTGACTTGTCTGATATGGTTTCTGATAGCATATAGGCCCACTACCTTAAAACAGCAAATCACTGGGAATAAGCTGCTTTGACAGCTCCATTTCTGTCCAATGCTGAATGAGCTGCGATGTGTGGAACATGCCTATAAGGTCAACATTTACACTACTATCCATCGCTGTTCTGGTATGTGAGCCACTTAGTTTTCTTTTTCTAAGTGCTTTATCAAATGGATATCAGGAAGAGGAATAATTTATTTGGTTACCTTGTAACTGCAATTTCAAATTTATACAGATATAACCAAAATTCTTATTTACAAATTATATTTATCACTGTTACATACAGTAGACTCCCTATTATGAAAATCTAAAAAGGAAAATTATGCACTTTAATTTTCGAACGATGTGGTTATAATAAGGACTTAACAAGTAAAAGTATTCATGGATAACTACCACAATTATGTATTTACAAGAAAATTTAAGTTCCAATGACAGTCAAATAGTGAAAATCCGCCGACCTGAAATCCGCGTTGCCTCTCAAAATATAAACATTCAATTTATAGGTTTTGGAAGCTGCAACATGGAGAACAAAATACAGAAGAAAAAATATTTACTGAATAATAATGAGTCGTAATGGAAATACTAAATTACTGATATCATGGTAAAGTTTTTTCCCCTCCAATCTGCATTGAGGTAAAAAAGCAGACAATTCACTCAACTTTTCTTTCAAGTTCACGATTCATGTTGTTATATTTTCTGAGTTCTGTTATTTCATGAGATTGTTTAATGCTTTTTTATCTAAATATTTTGTGGATAAATTAAAAACATTTTGAATTTCAGTGATTTTTAATACAATGACTCTTCAGAAACACGTTCATGATTTCACTGCTTGCAATGTTGAAAAATGTAAACACATTGCATTGCCGGTAATGCAAAAAGTGGAAATTTTGCAAATGATAGAGGGAGGTACTACTCCTCTATCATTATTATATTATTATTATATATATCTGTGATTATTAAAAAAATTCACCATCAAGGACTGCATTTGTTAGATGAATCATGAAACTGTTTTCCAAACAACATCAAGTAAATGCCTGGTATAATGTATGGCCATCTTTTGTTTATTGAAACTGAGAGTGATGACAGTGAATTTTCTGGTTTTAGGGTCATTGCTTTTATTTTCGAAGGAAAGAATAAATGAGGCTTTGCAAGAAGATATCATTGAATGGATGATGTGTTCAGATGAGGCAACACTGGCATATCAGATGGCTGATGATAAAATCATTAGCTCTATTTTGAAGAACTCGCCACAGCAAAAAGCAACCTGCTGGTTTTTTTTTTTTTTTTTTTTTTTTTTTTTTGGTGGACGCCATTTTGTTTTCACTAAGTAAAGGCCTTTCTTTCTTTCTTTCTTCTTCTTCTTTTTTTTTTTTTTTTAAACTCAACATTTTTTTCCAACAATCTGCTAGCCGAATTACTAGAACTTTTATGGAACAAAAGTGCTTAATCATGACGAAGATTAGGTGCGAAATTGGGAGAAAGTGCAGAATCACCCACTGCTTGCCGCATTTTTAAGACTTGCACATACACGGTATCATCCATGTACACGTCGACCTATTTTCACTTAAAAAAACATCCCAGAATTGCACAAAAATGGCATTGCGCACACTCTTGACTTTATCCATGTACACTGCCTAAGTCCTAGCTAGTAACCTTTATCACCTTACCAAAATGTTGCCAAACTACCTGTTAACATATTCCAAAGATTAGCCGAAAAATGTTTGAAACATGTAGGGGGAGGGAAGAAGAAAAAAAAAAAAAAAATATTTTATGCATTATTAATATGCCTTATTTTTATTTATCTTTATTGTATATTTCTTTAATGCTTTTAAATATCCCTGTAATCACTAATATAAATGAATAATATAATAATGTTTCATTAAACTATTGCAGAATTTAAAATTTTAATTTGCTTTATATGAATGGGATTATATTATTGTATTTATTAAATTTATATAATAATGTATTTATAATAATTTAATTAAATGCATCTAATATGCCTTATTTATTTTGTTCTTTTAGTCTGAAAGTTATGATTTATCTTTCCTGTTTTGAAATCCGCAAATTCTGCACAACCTCTGGTCCCAAGCATTGCGAATTTGTGGACTTCTACTGTAATGGCAACCTTACAATGTCTAATAAGATACGATATCTTCATTTCTACTTCACCCGTATCTCAAATCTTGCCTGATGTAATTTTTGCCCACTACTACTCCCTAGGCCTCAAACTGATGGAAGTATCTGTGTCATCTACTACAATTTGCAAATTGTGCTCATCATTTTCATCAGTATCTAGTTAGTCTTCCCTACTGCAATGATTTTTGGAATCATCAAGGTACTAGACAACTTCGGTTTTTTTTTTTTTTTTTTTTTTCCTTTCTTCACCACAGAGCCCATAATAAGTGAGCACCAGAATCACAGCCCATGCACACAAAATCCACGAACAATCAATTTGTAAGGGGGGGGACATTCAAAAGCACACATTTACAAATGTTCAAAAGCAAACATTTGTAAGACATTCAAAAGCACAACTGTAACACATTCTTTTTGTTAAACAGAATTTACAGAGTACTGTATCATATAAAAATTTTCAGTCGAACCATAATTTGACTATACCTATTTTTAAAAAAAAAATCTAATTAACAACTTCTAAATATTATTTTTTATTTACCCCATACATAATAAATAATCATTTTTTTACTATATAGCTTAAATTATTTCATACACATACACATTTAAATTCATGTCATACAGCAGAATTAACAACAATAACAATTGTAAAAAACCCCTATCAAGAACCATATCATTAAGAGTTTAAACATATATTAAAATTAGATATGAAAAATATATAAAAATATTCCACAGTAAATATTTTAAAACTACATAATGCTTTAATGCTTGAAAAGAAAATTAAAGTATACAATAATTATCAAAACATGCAATACAAATGAATCAATTTACTCAATTTAAATATTAATTTCAAAACATAAATGTGATTGGCATCAAATTGGAATAAGGTTTAATTATCGTCTGCAGGATTAAAAACATTCTTTTCTTTAAAATGTTGCCGAAAAATGGACCAAAGGCTATCTTTCTGGACTGTTCGAAGAGAAATACTCTTATTCAATTATTAAAAAAAGATGTGAAAAGCACGGTTTTAATATTTCTAGACTTTAAATAAGTGACATAATTAATATAAAAGGTAAGAAATGTCAAAGTTTGTATCTGACTGGGGGGAATGCATAGCTACATACAGCTCTTACTAAGCATGAGATCTCTAGTCGCATCTCATGCTTTAAAGGAAAATCCAGCCGCCCCCCAAACAGTTATTGCAAAATCTTTACATATCTCTGTAGGAACTGTGAACAAAATTATTAAATCTGATTTAAGGCTAATTAATTAAAAAAAAACCTAATACTCATCGCCAAGATCGTGGAAGGATGTGTCTCCAGATACGTTAGAAAATGCTTGGCATAATTTATGACCAGCTACCATATATTATGGTGAGGACGATTAAGATGATAGCCACGGATTTGAAGGTTTTCGGATATCGCAAACTAAAGGTGAAATTTTCCAGTTAATGGATTTTGTAAAGAATTGTGGTGAAGCGGTAATAAATGAAGATAATATAACAGACGTTTTTCATTGCGATAACAATGCCCCAATCATCAATCAATTAACGAACTGTGAAATCTATAGTATGGTTCTAGATTCAGAAAATACGGCTACTGATACTGAAGAAAGTGACAAAGAGGTTACTGAAAACAAAAGAATTTCGATTGACAAGTTAGTCAGTATTCTCGGCACATAAATTAGTGGACTTGAAATGTGGAACTTCGTAGCTGAACAAGATATTATATCTGTTTATAGAATTAAAGAGAAAGTATTAGCACAAAAAACGAAGCAACTTAAACAACTTACATTGAAAGAAATATTTAATAAAGTAAACAAATAAATACGAAGCTTTTTTTTGTAAATTCTGATACCCTTTAGATCGTAATTGCTCGTTATTTCATATTTTTAATTGTATAATGTCTGCATACCATCTTACCAGAACCAGATTTAAATTGATGATCTAATATCCGGAAAAATCCCAAATCCGGAATCGCCAAAGTCCCGACTTTGTACTGTATTTGATATGCATGCTTGACAACCTACAATGCTCAAAAACCAGATTTTTCTTAATGAAAAAGATTTTTAATAACTTTAAATAGTTACTAATTCTTAAATGAAAACAGTACATTCTGCATTAATAACATTTTCATCCTTTGTTTCTACAGAAGAAATTTATTGTTTTTTCAATAGAACTCAGGTTGACCATGTGCTTTTGTGTATGTAGATGTTTGAGAACATTGGCCTTCCACCGAATGAAATCGAAAAATCGCAATGACAAACAGCACCCATAACAAATGCATTACATTTCCTTGAGGAAATAATAGAAGTAAAGTCATTTGTGTACGATTTTTGAAAAGCACACGAGTATTTTACCTTTTCCCCAAGCATAACTAAACTATTTCTCAAAAGCACATGCACTCTAACTGCCCAGCGACAAGATGAATGAAATAACAACCTGGATCTTGCTTTGTGTTCACTAGCTAATATATGCCAGCTGACACACAGCAGCATTCGATGCTCATTGGAGAATTGGAATATAGCGTTTACGGACATGTAGTCTCACTCACGTAGCAGAAAGCATGCCATAATTTGTAAAAGATGAAACTACTTTTGTTTTTCTATTTAATCTAGAGAAAAACCAGATGCCCAAAATCACTTTTCTGGGTGCAAATAACGAAGTAAAGCAAAGCTACATAAAAATTGTGAGAAATTTTAAGAATAAGAGAAAGCCGAGAGAAATACGTTGTAAATCGGTTTTGTGTCAGAAGATTTGGAAACCGGGAGAGTTGACAACTCTGGATATGTAATTATATCGATCTTATTTTCATTTCATTATTTTTCAAACATACTTACCTCCCCCGCAAAAAAAACACCTGCAAATTTAACTGATAATGGCCAAATTTCATATCATGTTTAGAAAAGAAAGTACACATATTATTTACACACTTCATTATTATCAAGCTTTTTAAGAAAAAAAAAAAAATTATAAAGCAATATAATTTTAATTTATAAAATTTTTAATACAAAAACTTTTTCAGGAATAATTTACTCAAATAAGAAACATTTCAGTTTCTTATACAATATCTATTTTAAGATTTTCTAGCTCATAAATCTTAAATAACAACAGATGGGGGGGGGCAGACTCATCTCTTTATAAAAACATTAAAGAAAGATTATATGTACATATAAATTGAAGCATAATAATGCATAATTTATGCAAATTTGATTGCAGGCACCAGAAGATTGTCTGCATGATTTTGTATTTCTAGTTTAGGGAAAAATGAGAATATGTGAAAAAAAGGGAATGCTGCATAATGCAGCATATGCCCAGTTCAATGCTCAATCACCAGCCAAGGTATATAATGTTATAGAGATAAAATTTTTTACACTTTATGCAATATACAAAATTAACTGTCACCACAAAGGACAGCCAATATATGGCTCACTCATACAAACCAAACTTATAGTTATTTTATTAAACATGAACATATTTATACGTGATGACTTTCATCAGGTTTATGATTCTGTTTCATCAACAAGGTGGTAGTGAATCTGTCATCGTCCAAGACAGACAACTAGCTTGAACAAAATTCTTGACTGCAGCAGTATACAACCACCGAGTTCACTGCATTCTTTTAAATGTGGCATCTTTTCCTGAGTGGATGTTTTGTACCAGTTGGCTAATGCACAGGACTCTCAAGTAATACAATTTTGCTTTGGCATGTCAAGTACTTAAATGACTCTAATCTAGATTTAAAACTAACACCGATGAGGCATTATCCGCAGATCATTAATGGATTTAAGGAAGCAATTTGATACATTGTCACAATGGCTCCAGCACTGCTGTAAACATCAAATCAAGTACCATATAACATCAATCAAGAACATGATTACCTACATCATCAACCAGTTTGCCTAATGTTTTATCATTTTAGTTTATATGCATAATTAGAAACTTTACAAAAAGAATCCTTCATATTTATTTCATTTATGCCAACTACAATTATTCTAACAAGATAAATACACTTTTCTTGTATTTAAAATTGAAAAAACAGTTATTTGAACACAATATACAATACATTTCTTGAATTATCAGAAAATATATGTTTTCATTTTAATACAGCAGAATGTCAAATTAAACTAATGAAATACTTTGTTTACAATCCAGTTCTGCATGATTATTTCTATACTACACTTAAAATATTACAAGGCAAATCATACATTATTAGATGTAGAGGAAACATACTTACTGTCAGCAACTGGCCCATTTGTTAGTGCTACCCTTTCTACACTAGGTGTAATACTGGAAGTATCGAGAAGTTGTAATGATGCGGCAGTAGTACTTGGAACCACGGCATTTTGTGAGCAGTTATCGTCAGACAGTTCAGCAGACACAAGATGATACTGAGCAGGAGTTTTACAAGGAGCTGGTGCAATATTGAAGCATGATGTGGGAAGTGAAGAATAGGAATGATCTGTCATAAATACAATAACTGACTGTGAATCA
Source organism: Stegodyphus dumicola (assembly GCF_044657685.1). Taxonomy (NCBI): domain Eukaryota; kingdom Metazoa; phylum Arthropoda; class Arachnida; order Araneae; family Eresidae; genus Stegodyphus; species Stegodyphus dumicola. Next base: position 49,306,681 of record NC_140776.1, read on the forward strand.
TCAGGTTTTAACCTTTCTAATTGCTTTCTTTGCATTTCAAATAGTTCATCATCTTGGCTTAAATAATTTTTTACAAAGTCTAATGCGGAGGTTTCGTTAATATGAGGCCTGCTCGTTGAACTCTCTGTTTTACATCTGCTGTAGTCATCAGAATTTTCACTTAGCCTGTCATTTAGTTCATCATTATTTGATGTAATTGTCCTTGGCCGGAAGAATTTCCTAAATGATAAAAAATTGCATTGAATAAGTAGTTCATAAAAAGAATTTTTTGATTTTTTTAAAATTATAAACCATGTAAACAGATCTCGTATGCTATAAGTTATAAGATTCTGAATCAAAAACAAAATTTAACTTACCAGAAATTGAGCAAAAACTGAACAGAGACTTATAAAGTTAGATTAGATTAGATTTCCAGCACTTGCATTGTTATAAGAAATAAGATTCCCATACGCAACAATACCAAAACAATTAATTTCAGCCCAGCTTTAAAATGCAGGTTTTTCTTGATCTTTTCCTATTTATGCCTTTGATATTCATTTACCAAAAAGGCAAATACTTGTCTTTGCGTTATTGCAAAGTATCTTCCTATTGTATGTTTCAATACACATAGCCAATACTTTTCCTTCACTGACACACAGGCATAGCATTAATTTTTTTAAACCTCATTTTAACAGCTCCTAGAATAACAACATAATAACCTCAGTTATAGCAGTACATATAAACTTTATGTGAAAAAAACATAATTATGTTCAGATATGCTAGTTAGATTAAACGAATTTAAGAATGTTTCATCAAAATTTTCTTGGAGGTGGAAGTCTATTTCAACATTACAAAATGTAAAAATTAAAGAAGTTAATTAATTTTATAGTCAAATCCATTTTAAAGGAACTTTTCAAATTATATCCACTGAACAGTTTGCTAAGCTAGCTATAATTTGTTAGTTTATCTTTACTAGTATGAAGAAATGATGATTGTTCTCACCAAAGGTAGAATATAGGAATCCTTGTAAAACATTAAACTTTATTCATTTATCCAAGCATAAAATTCAACAGAAATTATTTTGTGTAATAAAAGATGTTTGTCATGCATACAACTTCCCTTCCACCTTGGAGAACACACATCCACTAAATGGATTTTTATGTTATTACGATATCAGACATTAAAATGAGGTTTTATTTCTGGCTAATATACTGAAACTGCATTTATACACAATCATAAAAATAGAAGCAATATTCTTCAAACCAGAAATCAACTGGTAACTGTTATCAACGATTTATATCACAGGGTTTCTCCACCAAGAGGCGAATTTCAGCAGGGGGACTCGATCAGCCTTTTATTTATCTGTTAATAATTCATAACTCTTATTATATCAAAAATCAAATGGCAGCCCTACAATAATAGTGTATGATATTTTTTCAAAACTGCTTTTTATTTTTTCTCAACACATTTCAGATTTCAGTTGTACAATGGTATTTTATGAAAGTGAATACAGTCAAAAGTCGTTAATTCGGACACCCATAATCCGGACCTCAAAGCTAAAAACTTTCTGCGCATGCGCACAGGCGTTTTATGCGTGCACGTAAGACCTTGACTACTGCGCATACGCGTGTGTGCAAGTGCAGAACACGTTTTCGCCTGCGAGTTTAATGTATAACGGATGGTGTAAGCTAAAATTATCTAATTATATATTTCAGTTAATGTTAATGATTGCGTTGTTCCTTAAACTTCGAATTGGATCCCGCTTATTATTTTTTGCAGACTGTAAGAGCAATTTTATAAAAGTAAACTTGAACTTTCGATTATGTCAAATAGAATTTCCGATGCTGGAACTTCCAAAGGATCTACAAAACGAAACTATGTTTCATGTCCAACAAACAAAAAGTGGAATTGCTGCAAAAAAATGGATAAAGACATGAAGAATGTGACAGAGAGGTTAGTGAAAACGAAAAAATTTCGATTGACAAGTTAGTCGGTATTCTCGGCACAGCAATTAACGGGACTTGAACAGCGGAACTTTGTAACTGAACAAGAAATTATGTCTGTATATAGAATTAAAGAGAAAGTATTATCACATAAAACGAAGCAACTTAAACAACTTACATTGAAAGAAATGTTTAATGAAGTAAACAAATAAATATTAAGCTTTTTTTTTTTTTTTTTTTTTTTTTTTTTTTTTTTTTTTTTGTAAATTTTGATACCCTTTAGATCATAATTATTCTTTTTATTTCATAAATTATGGTTTCATATTTTTAATTTTAGAATTTCTGCATGCCATCTTACGCGATTTAAACTGATGATCTATAATCCGGAAAAATCGATAATCCGGAATCGCCGAAGTCCCGACGAGTCCGGATTAAAGACTTTGGACTGTATATATCATACTACAAATTACAGAAAACACTAGATAATCAACCAACAAGCTTCTATAGTTATTTCTCAGAAACTGGCTACCAATGCAAAAATCTAAAATAAATTTATTGGAACATTCCCTTATTACCTGAAACATCAATTCCATTTAAAAAAAAAAAAGGGTTATAAATTGTCGTTACCCCAGCTCTGTCAACCTGGAAATTGCAATCAGACAAACTGGCTGCTGCCACAACAGGCATTTCAGGGGTATGGTACTATCACAACCGAAAATGAAGATATAAACACAGAAATTTAATACATTGGTTCAATATCTAGAAAACTGTCTAGTACAGTAACACAACATAGAATTTAAAAAATTATATCTATAAATTCTGTCAATCAGTTCATTGATGAAAATAGCACACCTTTTATTTAAATATTTTTTCTGAACATAAACATTCTATACATATAAAACGTGACGGGCCAAAAGGGAGAACAACAAACCAAAGAACCTTAATAAGGGCTAGGAACACCCCTAACTATAATGGTTGCTTTGCACCGCCTGTCGATACTCAGTATCAGATTATCTAACGGATCTTGGGGTTAAAGTTCTCATTCTTCAAGCAGCATCTGTTTCAGTTGTCTGATGTTTTCTGGGGATTAAGATTGTGTTACAAGGCATCTCCTTAAAGTATCTTACACACATTCAAGGGGATTTAAGTCAGAAAAGAATGCTGATCAATTCATTATGTGGATATGTTTACTTTCCAGGGCATCCTCAACAGCATGAGTCAGCTATTGTTATGCTTTATCATCCATAAAAACAAAGTTGGTACCAATGGCATCCTTGAAAAGACACATGTGGTGGATGACAACTTCATCACAGTAGCGATCTATGGTAAATGAACTTCTGTCAAAAATGTGAAGCTCCGTTCATCATTATACTTTCCTACACAAGCATGCCAAAACCACCCTAATGGTCTCTTTCCTTGATGTTAGTGGGTTGGATCTCTTTTTGCCTACAGGGCAATATATCGGTCATTAGTCACCATTGTTCCCCTTGAACACCACCAACCTGCCATTTGGATGGTTTTCCAAAGCTTGTGAAACAACACTTTTATCAATTCCAAACTCCTGGGCGACAGATGTCAAAACTTATAATTATTCTACCATGTGTAAAGCCATCCTGATGTTTCCTTTAGCTATACTGACTGCACTTAAATCTCACTTTCACTTGCAGAAGAATGCCCAGAAATACACCTTCCTTTCTCCTCTTTAAGTTTTCCACTGTGCATGGTGACTCTTCGTGTTTTGTGTGCTTTAATGCATCACCTTTCTACTGACTGGTTCTTCTCTATACTAATTGCAAAGAACCCCTTTTAAACATTTCACACTAATAACTACATTTCACGGAATATAATATTTTTCTTATTTGCCCAACAATCCACAGCAAATGAGTTATGCAATTTTGGAACTAGTACATTAGCCAAGTTCAAATAGCATAAGTTGCCTAGCCACAAGAGAAAATATAAACAATGAATTGCAGAAATAGATTGGATTACTTACATGCAAAATGTCTGTAGAAATGTGACTAGAATAATAAATGCAATAACCAAATTCTGATTATCCAAATTGATAAAAGCTTGTTTACTATATGTAAAAATGCTATTTGTTTCTTCCTTAACAATGGCTTTTCATATCTGCCAAAAAACTAGCACGTGCTTTTCTTCTCAATTCCAATCCTTCATATAATGAATCCATCAAACTACTCAGATTCTTAAAAATAAGTACAACATGATTAGAAATACTTGTGTGCAATCAGCACATTACTATAAAATTTTCTTATTTTACCATTATATTTTATTTTAGATGCAGACAATAGTGGACACAAATTATAAATTTTGCTTTGACATTTCTCAGGTTGTTAGAATTTACAACCATGGTGTAAAATATAGCTAAGAAATCCAAGATAAGAAAAGGTAAAATGGTATTTAAATGATTAACTTATGATATCAAGCAACATAATATCATATTAATAATGAACTTTTCTATCACCGATTGGCAATTATGTCCATTTATAGCAAACTGTTATATAACAATAAAACTCAGTTCAAGAATTCCAATTTTCAATGCTAAGTTATCAAAATATTAAGAATGTATTTTACCCATCTCAGTAAATAACAGTAGAAACAGAAACAAACATCAGTCTTCATTAGTCGAAATCGAGTTTTATAATATTACTTAACAGTTTTAAAAACTGGTAAGACTTTTTTGTTTGAGAACAGACAATTTTTTGCCTGATTCTTCATGTAAGTCTTTTTGAGATGTACACAGATTAGGATTGCACTTTACAATTTAATAAATATAAATATACACGAATAAACACTTTATTTTTGTACTAATTAAACTTTAGCATTCTGAGAGATCTTATTCTTAAAATAATAACTAGAATAAAGAAATAAAGATTTTGAAAGTTAAGCAATGTATAGTCTTGACATATCCACAAATAACCTTACCCCCAAAACCAAACAGGGGACATTAAACTTTGCTACAGAAAGTGAACAAACGATGATAGAATCTTAATGAAGTGAAATACAGCATTTTCAATACAGTCTTCTCACTGCAATTTGAACATAAAGACCCTAGGACCTGATACCATTCCTCTCACACCAGAAAAATAAACTACTATAGAAGAAAAAGTACTATGATCTGGTGAGGTATCACAAGGGATGCTGACAGAAGTACGTTTTGCATGTATTTTATGTCCTTGACAGAGGTACAGAGTGAAAATTTTTTAAGAGTTCCATGTACAATTTTTTAGCAGCAATTAGCTTTCCATTCCTTTTACAGATGATAATACTTAGGCTTAACACATGAATACCTTCAAAGTGCAGATTATCAGAGTACCCACTGGAATGCACATGGAAGGCCAAAGACAAGTTATCAATTGGCAATTAAAACCATTTAGAAACTAATACAGTGGGTGATCGGTTAACGAACAGTTCAGACAACGAACACTTTCAGGAAAGATTTTTGTGTTCGGACAATGAACAATATTTGGATAACGAACAAAAACTAATTCTAATGAAAACCTCTTGGCTCTCGAAACACCCAACACCAGTCCTCAATTCATCCTGCAAATGGATGTCCGCGTGCGCTGACACGTCATTATTCATACTATGTAGCAGTGAGGCAGCACTGTACGACGCGTATGGTAGTGTCCTGATGACACTTTGTCAATTGTGTACCATGGTTGGTTTCTGTCTTTGTGATTTTTGTATGTGCTTCTCTAAACGCCTTATAAAAAAACCTGAAAATCTGACAATATTATGGGACATAAAAAGAATGGAGTGTCACGAACTGTGCTCACCATAAAAACCAAGCAAGAGATTATAACTAAAGTAGAGAGTGGACAAAAAATGACTTATGTTGCCAGGCAGTACGGCTTGAACAGATCTACAGTAGGCACAATCCTAGCTAAGAAAGATATCATCAAGAAGACTCAATCCGCTAAAGGAGTAACGAAAAATACATCCGAGAAGCAAAGAATCACCATCCATGAAAAAACGGAGAGTTTACTTTTAGTTTGGATAAATGAACGGCGAGATGAAAAGAGATGTAACTACCATCATTCAAGGCTAGAGAAATTTTTGAGAAATTGAAAGAACAAACTCCAGGTTCTTCATCAGAAAATCTAGAATTCAAGGCTAGCACTGGCTGGTTTGCAAAGTTTAAAAGGAGATCTGGCATTAAACATGTGGTCATGCATGGTGAGTCTGATAGTGCAGATAAAAAAGAAGCTGAGAGGTTCCGTCTCAAATTTCAAGAATTCATTGAAAAAGACGGGTATTTAATTTTTAGGATCTCCAGAACAAATTAATCGGATTCCCATTAACATATATGGTAAATCGGTGATCGGTTAACGAACAATTCGAATAGCAAACATAATCTTGAAACAGATTACGATTGTTAACCGATCACCCACTGTACCTGTTTAGAGCAGGAGTTAGTGCAGCTCTCAAAAGAACTCATCGGTTGTTTCCACATTTCAGCTGTTCTATTAGAGGTGATTGTATTTTACTATTATTAACAGTATCATCTTGCAATTTTAATTTTGGACATTCTTACTCTCATAAGTTATCAACAAACATGAATGAGCACTTTTGCTATTACATGGTATAAATTGCTATCGTACATTTGACTCATTTGCCAATATAAGCAACAGCAGACAAGACTTGATAAAGTCAAGACAGGCACTACTGAACTATCTCTTTTGTATTGGTGCTTTCCTATCGATACACATCACTTATTGCCAGAGAATAAGAAAATTGAGTGCACAGTGTTCCCTGAATTGTAGACCAGCTGCTGGTCCATGCCCACTTATTCCAGATGGATGATGTGGATAATGGAGAAACAACTGGTAAATGATTTCTTACTTAATAAATGCATATCAAATTTCCCTTTTATCTATTTATTTGAGAAATCTGCAAATAGTTTGCTTATTCTCTCAATTTTTAATGTAAATGCTCAAGACTTTCAATGTGTCCCCCATACATTCACAAGCCTATATATTTTATTGCTCATGCAGCATTTTGCTGGAGAATTTTTCTCATCTTCCAAACTTTTCTATTATTACAGTATATGTTAAATGTATACAGTACTTTTTTACTCAACTCGTCTTTGAAAAAAAAGATTAAACACTTGGAATCTTTTACTTCCATACATGCTGCAGTAAAAGATAAAACTGTTAATATAGTAAGTATAGTACACATTATTACATTAATCTAGTAATATCTTACGTGTAATTTATTGATTACACTTTGGTGTATTTATTTATTCTAAGTTAACACATGAAATAAGGCATAACAATTATGTGTGTAATTAATAAGGCATACAATTACACACAATAAGGCATGACACACATTATATAAATCATAATTAAGTATACTTTTTCCCACATAAAACCTCATACAATCATGGCTTTTAAGAACTAAGCAAAATAAAATAAGAGATTTTGGCCTAATTCTCAGATAATTCAAGGTGTACATTTGCATATAAAAACATGATACATCTAATATAATCACAGAGTTCTGTAAGCACCATTTCCCCCATATTCCCTATGCTTAGTTGCATAGATCTGAAACATGAATATAGACATTCAAAAAGTCTCTGCACTTTTTTGCCATTAGATGGTATTGATGTCTATATATCCAGCAACACTCACCCGATTGTCTCAAATGAACATGTGCTTAAAAGGTGGCATTCAGCTTCCTTTGTTTGTCAACACTGTTTTCTAATTTGTTGCTTGTGTAAAAAATATATTGATTTGAAAATTAATTAAATATCTGAAGAAATATGTTATGTGATGCTTTTTTACTATAAAAAAGGTAAAAAGACTGCAAAACCATGCCGAAAAATTTGTGAAGTGTATGGTGAGAATGACGTGTGAACGAAAGACCCAGGAGTGGTTTGTTTAATTCTGTTCCGGAAATTTCAATATCAAAGATGCACCTCGTTCTTGTCGGCCAGTCACTGAAAAAGTCAATGAAATTTTGCAAATGGTGGAGCATGACCAGCATGTAAACTGTCAGGAAATAGCAGAGGGGCTAAATATTAACCACACGACCGTTTGGAATCATTTGAAAAGAGCAGATTACAAAAAGAAGCTCAATGTTTGGGTGCCACATAAACTGCAACCTGGCGAAACCATAAGTTCGGCCCTGTACTGTGCACACCTCGATTGCTTGAACAAAGCAACACAGAAAGAACAACCAGAATTGGCCAAAAGAAAGGGAGTTGTGTTCCATCATGACAATGCACGGCCATACACATATTTGATGTATCCATCATATAGGCTGAACCTTGCACCATCTGACTAAAATTTTCTTTGGTCTCTGCAAAACAATCTTGATGGCAAAAAATTGGCCGACCAAAGAGCAGCTGAAAATCGCTCTCCTAAGTTTTCCAATGATAAACCATAGAAGTTCTACATTGATGGAAATATGAAGCTACCCGAAAAATGGCAAAAGTTCATAGATAATTATGATCAGTATGTATTTTATTAAAACTGATTTTCAACAAAGAAAATTTTTGTTCAAAAATGTACCAAAAAAGCGCACAGACATTTTATATGACCCAATATTAGAAGCATTTGCTTTTACGTTTCCCACTAGCATTTTCCCATAACAGAAACGATTAGCAATATTTCACTACATTATAGTCCACTTAGTTTTCACTTATGCTTTGATGTTCTCCCTCCATCTCATGCCAACCACAGTATGAATATGGCAACAATGCCGTTAAATTTTGATTCCAGTAGTACCTCAGTAAGATGTGAAAAGACAGCCATACTTAGACTCCCTGAAATACGAGTCACTTTCTGAGGTAGTTGTCTATGAAAGATTTAACAGTACTTCACTAAAGACTGATACTTACCATTCATTTCTTATTTCTGTTAATAGATCACTAGAAGGTAAACCATTCGGTATTGGTTCAGCAATACCATCCAACTCAGAAAGATGTTCATCAAGAGGTGTCCACGCCCTATCCACCACAATCCTGCAAGAAAAATAAGAAGATACACATTTTACTACCAGAAAAGAAAATAGTATATTATTAATACAGTCAGCAACACATTATTTCAGGTACAGTAGAATCGCTATTAATTGTTAACCTTTTCGCTACGGCGTACCTTTGTTTAAGACGATCGTACGGGAAGGAAGGGAATTGAAGGCAGTCACCGTACAGGACGGAGGTTGTGCGTTGCTAAGTCTAATTTTATATTAAAAAAAAAAAAAATTGGGGAAAAAAAAAGTTTCACTTCTAGCATCGTAATTTTTTTGTATCATTTTAGATTATTACTTGAGCTCATATATGTTAAAATTAGCACTTAATAACTTTTTTTTTCTTTATTTTACATGAAAATATACTTAAAAAATTGCTTATCTTGTAAAATAATTTTTGGAAGCGCTATCCAAATTATTCCAAAGTTTTAATTGATAAAATCCATGAATAAAGTTTAAAATTAATAAACAACACAATAAAGACTATTTACAGTAAGAAGGAACAAAATTTAAAATTAAGACTGAGTGTGGTAATCTCTAAGCACGGAGAAGTATCACTTTCAAACTCTTAGAAAAAGTATCATTTTTTAACTCTTTAGAAAATGAATCATCACTTTCATCTGCGTTAGTTAAACGGTTCATTAACCATACGAGGGTATTCTTCCTCTGATAAATAGTGCCTTCCCGCCATAATAGACTGGAGGTGAGGCTTTCCGAAATAAAAAAAAGAAACACAAATATATCTGAAGGCAATGCAAAACGTAACAGTACTCCATGTACTCACCCTAAAAAACCGTACATAGTAAAGGAAAAAAATAGAATAAAAAAAGGAATTGGATATAAATCAGACACGTGAATGTTTTCATTAGCACCCAGTGATTTAAAAAGCTCACCTCTGTTTATGCTCCCCCCCACCCTCGCAAGAGTAAAATACCAAAGTCAAGCAGAATATATCAAACTCAAGGTCAGGAACCTAAAAGTGTGTTTATTTCAAAAGTAATGGACACAGGATGCCATCTAGTGGCCTTCAGAAAAACGTTCCAGCTTAAAATGCATATACGCATTACCCGTCCTCTGAATGCAATCTCTAGCGATGCGTGGATGGGATGCCCGGCTGTAAGAGACGTTCTTAAGGAATGTGTATATGGGACACCCGTCCTGAAAGGGTTAAATCAAAGATCTGCTGATTCCCCCCAAAAGATCTTGCCGGATAATTGTTTATATTAGAATTTACACGTTTATATTTTGTGATACCAACTCACAAAACTACAGAAAAGTGTGCCAGTTGTCTTTTTTTGAGATATTGACTATAATTAAATTAACAATGTAAAAAATCAATTAGATGTTTTTAATCTATTTTTGCATCTTATAAAATTCAATTTAAACAGCATTTAAATTTGCAGTACATATGAACATAATTGTGAATTTCTTAGTAAGAGAATATCACATAACTTTGAAGGTCAGACTGATTACATGATACAAACTACGAGGGCCATCCAGGAAGTAGATTACGTTTCCGTCTGTGTCCACTAGGGGCGGGGCTAGCGCGGCCATCTTGGGGTCAGAGCGTTGCGCAGCTCAGTCTGCATCTAGCCGTGCTAGTGAGAGGTTTGTGCTGTGCTCCGTTCAGATACTGTGACGGTTTGAAATGTCTGCGTTAATTGAAAATCCCGCGAGCTGCGCTCAGTAATAAGGTTTCTGACTGCAAAAAACTGTAAACCGATAGAAATCTATCGGCAGCTTCGTGAAGTGTATGGGGACAACATTATCACTGAAGGTGGAGTGCGTCAGTGGGTCATAAGATTTCAAAATGGCCGAACCAATGTTCACGACGAAGATCGAAGTGGGAGACCCAGCATAGTGACCGCCGAACTTCTCGGAAAAGTCGATGCTAAAGTCCGTGAAAATCGAAATTTCACAATAACGGAACTTTGAGTTTTCCACAAATTTCGCGAAGTTTGTTGCACGAAATCATCAGCGAAAAGCTTGGTTACCACAAGTTTTGTGCAAGATGGAAGGCAAGAAGAGGTAACGAAGTGGTTGAAGGCGCAGGCGGCCGAATTTTTCGACGAAGGAATTTCCAAGCTCGTACATCGCTACGATAAATGCCTTAATTTGTATGGTGACTATGTAGAAAAGTAGTATTTGAGTGTGGCTTTCATCTGTATATAATAAAATTTGTTTCCTATACTTTGTTTATTTTTTTATTCCAAAACGTAATCTACTTTCTGGATAGCCCTCGTATAAAAATTCATTATGCACATCTTATATGCTGATGCAGATGAACAGTGGTGGTATATGTTGATATATTTCTTAATACATTTCTATGCTTTCTTCTTAAAAGTAAGAAGAAAAACAAAAAAGTTTCACTAGTAAGAAGTGTTTTTCTTTTCCTTATATCCTCTACTTTTCACTAGACACAAGATGGAAAATATAAAAAATGCTTTTAATCCTATCACATAGACAGGCATTTATAGAAAGGAATTTTTCTGTTAATAAAGAAATTGAACACTGACAACTTAAAAGATTCATATTATATGTCTTAATGCATCATAACACAGGGCTGACACCAGGCATTGCCCCACCTGATGCAATCTCTGTGAATCCATGCCTGTCCTAAATTCTAAATGTTTTTCCATTTCTAGATTTTCTTGCTCAGTGTGCCACTAAAATCTAAAAATTCTGCCACACCAGTTTCGTAAACAGCCCTTAACCATATATCATTTCATATTTATTCTGAATGTTCATATCACTAAAGAAATAAAATTATCAGCTTTTCTGCACATTCTAAATGCATTTAGTTTTTATAATAATAATAATCTTTTAAATCCAAAAATTCTAAAATGAAGAGGAAACATACTGAAGAAAGAAACTGCATACATAAAGGCAAAGAAAATTATTCTTCAACGATATGCAGCTATTATTATGTAAATTAACTAGCTGTTTACAATTTAGCCTTTACTACATCTTTTCCTTTCAGTTTCCTCACCAGAATGGAAATCAGTTAAGAGAGTTTTTAAGCTGAGGTTTTTTTTATTGTAAGACTGTTTCTGGCCCTCTGCTTGTATGCTGCATTAGTTCCTCCCAGCTTTGATAATCTGTAATTATTTGTCGTTATGTAATCTATGAACAATATATTTTATCTAAAACAGAATTTTGACCATTTCAAAATTTTCTGGATTTCAGAAAGTTAAAAAAAAAAAAAAAAAAAAAAAAAAAAAATATCTTTAGGCAGTTGTTAGATGCATTTATAGATTTCTCTACTACTTTAAATGATGTTTTGTCAAGTAATGGACTACTGAAGGTGGTGAAAAAGATTGGGCAACAGAATTTATTCCTGCTTGTAATAAGTACATTTTTTTAAATATAAGCTGATTTAAATCCTCTGATTAAAATTAGTGAATTATCTAATGAAATTTTACTATAGAAAAATATGGTGAAAAACAAGAAGAAATAAAATCTTTTATGAAATGCTTTTATGAAATTACACATGGCAAGTTTGCAAATACTGCAATTACAAAATTTGACAAACTTACAATATTTTAAAAACAATTTCAGTAACTCATGATACATGTTTAAAAAAAAAAAAAAAAAAAAAACAGTACGACAAGCACAATCTAATCAAAAATGGAACGGAATAATGTGAGAGGATTATTACTTAAAGCATAGTAACAATGCATACTCAATTAAACTTACAATATTTTTAAAACAATTTCAGTAACTCATGATACATGTTTGAAAAATTAATCAGTATGACAAGCACAATCTAATCACAAATGGAACGGAATAATGTAAGAGGATTATTACTTGAAGCATAGTAACAATGCATACTCAATTTAATCTTTTTTAACTGAACACAAAAATTACAATGTTATGGACGGAAAATTCTGTATAGAAGAGTAGCTTTCGTAATCATTACACATGAAATTTTTTGCCGGCTATTAATGTATCTGATGTCGGTTTGGATGTATACAAGAAGAAAAGGAATGAAAGTACAAAGTGAAAGAGTCATTTTTTATAATCAAGAAAAAATCATTTATTCATGACATTTTGAGGAACTTTGAAATTTCAGGGCTAAACCAAACCACAATGCTTGGAAGGTTAAAGGATAATTTAATAACAATTAGTAAAACAAGAAGCATTTATTTCTTCTTGTTGCAAAACTGGAAACAGCAGTAGATCAAATATGTACACTGTGCAAAAAAAAAAGGGGGGTACAGTTCTATATCTCCCATTCTACTCGTCTGATTGACGAAATTTAAATTGAGTTTTCCATTCTCGAAAGCACAACTTAGGATATATATTAGATTTATATATAGCATTGTTCAAATACAGGTATTTTGACACAAAATTCAGACCTTTTTCTGAATTGACATGCCAGTTTTTTTCCATATTTCCATTCTACGACTCAAATTATGCTCAACTGCCAAGTTTTGTAAAAATCGCATTAATTGAGTTTGATATATATTTCAGGGTTGTTTGTGGGACCCCAAAAAATCCCCTGAAACTTTTACAGACTTACTACCGACATTTTGGAGTTTCGAGAAGGGGGGGGAGAAATGAAAAATTACAATTACGAAGTATTGAATGGCCTAATTATAAAAGTTCAATGAATTACATTTTTTGCAAAATTAATAACCATAAATTTTCAAACATATACACTACTACATTTTATGTAAATATTTTAAATTACCTGAATTAATTCTTTAAAAAAAAATTATCTAATTTCTGCTGCTTTTTTTTATTTTCTGATGTTTGTGGGCTTGTCTTTCTTTTGTGGTGAACTTCATAATTGCAGGAAGGTTGACTTTTATTTTCCTCATTAACAGTTGAAGAAATTTCCTTGAGAACTGCACATGCAGAGGTAGAAGCAGTTTGCTTTTCTGCTAATGTAGAAGGTTTATCAGAGACTTTTATAGGTGACTCATCTGAAATACATGTTTTTAAGTCCTCTTGATATGTTTTCCAACTTCTGTTCATATTCAGTAAGAGATCTTTTTGAATTGGATCAGTCAATGGATTTTTTTAGCCATATTTTTCACATGAGGTTTCTTTAGAAGCCATTAAATCATATTTAATAGTAGTCTGTACTGCATCTAGGGAATCAATCTTAAGAGAGGTTCTATAGTCAGTGACAAGTGTATCCATTAAGTTGAATGCACTTTTCACTAATGGGCCATGGAAGCAGCTAAGGCAGGCTTTGACCAATTTAGCCAATGTAGGATACTTATAATCATTTGTGAAATCATCTTTTAAATTAAAAACTTTAAACCAATATTTATCAATTGTACACTTGACTTGATTTCCATTTTAATCAGATGTGTAGAGCATTTCTTTGGTGATATCAATATCACTCTGGTATAACCTTATTTCAGCTTCTACTTTTGACTTTTCATTATCACTAAAAATATGGGACATAAAAGATGATAATTTTTCAAAAGCTAATATTGTACTGGTTTTACCTCTTAGCTCTGGATCTAATGCTGTAAAACTAATTAGATATGAATTTTTAAGGGGTAATTTCTGTTTCATATGCTGTGCTGTATTAGTATAAGCTTTCATCAGAGAAATTTGGAATTCTTTTGCTATTGGATGATTTTTTGATAATTTCTTCAGGAGAGTGGAAGCTTCTGCACCAGTAAATATTACTTTGCTAGGTAGATGGAATTCTGGATTTGTGACATCAACCTTTAATAAATCATTATAAGATGTGCACTAATATTTTCTGGCTTCATAAAAAAAGAGAAAAAATTTGCCATCAATTTATTAATACTTGAATGTATTAAATGAAGCATTGGTTTTTTTGTTTCAAATAATTTAATATATGTGTTGAACTCTGGTAATACTGCTGAATATAATGCCATATGCAATAAAGTTTTGTTTTGCATAACAAATAAACCCAATTAGTATTCTTTTTTTCCGAGCTAAAGCATCCTTTGTGAGTTGTTGGAAATGCAAGCAAGAATATACCCCTTCAACAATTTTTTTTCTGAGCTGCAGAAATATTTCTTTTATTCTATACAGTTTCAACATAAGAAAAATAATCCCCTTTATCAGTTTTATCCAAGTAGTGAAAATAAAATTCAGTAAGAGCATCCCACAGATATTTGATTCTTTCTAAAACACATAAAATGTACATCCACCTATGGTCTAGTCTCTTCAAGGGCTTAAGTTTTTTAATGGCAAGGGATTCACAGATTTTGAAAAAATTTTCTCTTTTACTGCAGCTTTTCATATCAAAATTGATGTCATCAAACAAATCTTCAAAAGTATCTATCAAAACATGAAGCAAATTTTTTTGCACAGTTATTAGCTGTGTGACATGTGTCACCATCAAATATCTAATAAGTGAGGTGCTTTGTTTGATCGTAGTCTGGTTTTAACACCCCTTTTTTTTTCCACGCATGGTGTTACATGAGTCCATTAATACACTAATTAAGTTTGCCCATGGAATATTATTATCTTCAATAGTATTAACAACTGCTTTAAAAACAGCTTCTGAATTGCAAGATTCCATCTTTAGAGACGCAAAACGATGAACTACAACTTCATTTTGATTGTTATCATAAAACTGCACCAATATTGCCAGTATACTTTCTTGAGCATTGCTAGTACTTTCATCCAAATTTAGAGAAAATGGAGTCTCCTTTAAAGTTTTAATGATATTTTTCTTAATAGTTTTTGCGAGCCCATATTTCATCTTATAGCATGCAGTAGTCCTGGACATTTCCAACGAGTTTAGTGCTGTCTGATCACGGCTCAACCGTTTGCAGAGTTCAATTAAATTGGGAGCTACATTGAAAGAAAGAGAATTCTCGGCGATAAACAAAGTTATTAATACCTTTTGGCGTGCTTTTCTTGTCACTATATCCAATGGCCGAGCATCAGTCTCCAGTAAGTATTTTTTGAATTAGCATAATTACTTAAAGTCATTGAATGTCTAATGCACTTTGAATATTTTATGTGCGTCACAGATTTAGAATGATTTGTGAAAGCCTTGAATCCTTCCCCACCATACTTCAGCAGTGAGTTACAAAAAACACAATATGCTTGTCCAGCAACATTATTTTCTTGCACCATGTGCCGACGGTATCTCCATTACCATCTCTCCATTCAATCCAATTCCACCTAAATGCATTCCAGACACTTTCTTCTAATTGTATAATATCACTATTTATATCGAGAAATTTCATAGTGAAATTCTCTTGCGTACATAAATAAAAAAATATTTCAATAAACGAAACGAAAAATTTACACGTGCATCAATAAATGAAACGAAAATTTTACACAGCGGAGAAAAAAAAGTTGAGAAGCGATCAATGACAAATAGCTAATACGGCGAAAAATCCCCCTTCTCTACTTATTGGCGTCAAGCCAGGAGAGATAAGACCTTTGAACCCAGAGTCACGTGATCGCACATCTGGTCGAACGAAGTCTCTCCCTTTTTTTCCTACTCCGCCTACTTGCCGAAAAGAATCCAGAAGAGAATGTCCAAGAGCCGGGGAAATGAGTCATAACTCGCAATAAGGAAAGAACAAAAAAGAAGTCCCCCCCCCTTTTCACGCATTATCACTGCCTTTGGAAAAAGAAAGGAAAGATTTTCACCACACACACTGACCTTGCGTTTTCTGCTTTCAAAGCAAACAAAATTACCGTAACTTCCGGAAGAAACGCCGCGGCGTTTAGGTGCACTAAAAATAAAACATTTCCTCTGATGGTCATTGTACATAGTTTGGATGGCCTTGTCATTGTGCATAGACTGGTGCTGTTCCCACACGAAAGACCACTCAGTTGCTTTTTGCGAACATTATTTTGTTTACATTCTTTCCCTTGAACGGACCTACATGCCTTATTCATGCTAAACGAGATCTCAGAACAATAAAATTCTTCCCCCTTTCAAATCAACATTCTCATCAGTTCGAATAGTCTCTCCTCTGCCATTCGATGAATCTTCCAG
This sequence comes from Stegodyphus dumicola, assembly GCF_044657685.1. Lineage (NCBI taxonomy): Eukaryota > Metazoa > Arthropoda > Arachnida > Araneae > Eresidae > Stegodyphus > Stegodyphus dumicola. The sequence goes on from NC_140776.1 coordinate 49,323,550, forward strand.
GACCCATCCTCTTCCCACCCCTGCCTTTTCTGAAATTTTTTCCAAAGGCAGACACGACTCCACCTGCCTTGCAATAACGAACTCTGACTTTTCCCCCTTCAGCATGAATGGATTTTTCTTGGCATTCTGCCAGATACAGATCCCATCAGTTTGGGTACAAGTACTTGTTGGATAGTTTTTAAGTAAGAAGGGAGTGGAAAATTTTTGAAAATGTCCCTAAACGGCACAGAAGCTATACTGCTGGTTTTAAGCTTAATGTAATTTCATGTGCTGAACAAATTGGAAATCGAGCAGCAGCTCGCGAGTTTGAAGTGGACGACAGATGTATTCGACATTGGAGAACTGAAAAATAACTTCTTTAAAATATGCCACAACAAAAACGAGCCAAAAGAAGTACTGTAAGGTGGCCAAATCTAGAGGACGACCTTGCAAACTGGATAAAGGAGCAACGAGGAAAGGGAATGGCAATTTCAAATGTAAAAATTCGCTTACAAGCAAAATTTATAGCAAAACGAATGAACATAAATGATTTCAAAGGAGGTGTAGCAGATTTATGAAAAGAAAAATATTTCTGTGCGTACTAGAACAACAGTCGGGTAACAATTACCAATGGAACGGCAGGATAAAAAGTCATCTTTTCTAAAATATGTGACAGCTATTATCGACAAAAAAAACTTCTTCGGTCACAGATAATAAATATGGATGAAACGCTGTTAGCTTTCTACTCTCCTGCAAACAGAACTGTTGATGAAACTGGTGCAAAAACTGTATCTGTGTTTATGCGGGGCATGAAAGAACGTCATTTACATATGTGTTAACTTGTGCCGCAAACGGTGACAAGCTAAAGCCGATAATCATTTTTAAACGAAAGACTATTCCGAAGGGAGATTTTCCTAACGACGTAATTATTTATGCAAACGAGAACGGCTAGATGTGCTAAACAATCATGCATGAGTGGCTTCAAAAAGTTTGGCAGTGTCGTATGGGATCTTTTTTCCAACCAAAGGGGTTATTGATAATGGATTCCATGCGTGATCATTTCTTTGAGTCAGTGAAAACCAGATGTCGAAAATTGTCTACGACTGAAGCAATAATTCCTGGTGGTTTGACAAAAATCTTACAACCATTAGATTTGTCAGGTAATAAATCCTTCAAAGCTGTGGGAGTGAAGGGTGAGTGAAGGATTGCATACATAAACCAAAAGCGGTAAAATGCGTAGAGCATCTTTTGAAGAAATTGCAAAGTGGGCAGGAAGTGCGTGGAAATCGGTAGAAACATCGTCAATAATAGCAGGGTTCAAAGAAGCTGAAATTATATCCTTAGATAAACAGACTGTAAACCAAGAGGATGAATGTGACGATCTGGAAGACTTAGATCAGGATTTACTAAATCTTTTTAATTCAGATAATGAAGATAGGTTGAGTTTTTGCATCTATACGGCCCACAACGATGTTACGCGCAATTTAATCTATTGCGGCGTTTACGCTGATGCGGCCTTTCTTCCGGAAATTACGATACCCAGATCAAAATAAATAATTCATTATTATTCGTACTTCCTTTTGAACAACGATCCCCGGAATTTCCGGGTATCGAAGTTCAAAATCCCCGGAGCACAAACACACCTGATATTTGTTAATATCTCTTTTTTTTATTTTTATTAAACTTGACTCTCTTCACATTTCAAAATTGAGCTTCATTTCAAATAAAATTCATTCTTTCTTCACATTTCGAAATTTAGGTTCATTTCAAATAAAATTTGCAAATTTTTTTCTGAAGATGTATTTCTAGGCAAACTGGAAAAAAATAAGAGTTTTTAATTCAAAATTTTCTAAGATATACATGAATTTGCCTATTGGAACGTTTTAAAATTTGGCATTTTTGTTATAAGTGATAATAATGCCAAATGTGGTTTAAGCACTTCTTCCTTTCACACTTCGAAATTTAGATTCATTCCAAATAAAACTTGTCCATATTTTATGATTTATTTAAAAAATATATATTTTAAAAGAACTTTTATAAATTTTTCAAAAAAAATTGAATTATAATCTATAAAATTTTATCATCATCTTAAAGTAGATGTATTTCTAAGCATACCTACAAAAGACTAGTGTTTTTTTATTCAAAACTTCCAAAGATATTGCGTGAATTTAGATACTGGCCCATACACTTTGTTAAAATTATCTGAAAGTACGAACAATGACTTATTCGTACGAACAACCCCCTGCTCGTCTGCAATGAAAAAAAAGGAAAGGAAAATAGGTTGCTATAAATTAAGAAATTTGCCAAGTCGCGCAAACTGAAAAAAATATAAGTCAAACCTTTGAATTTCTCTATAAATTTCACACCAAATTTTACAGAAGTTTAGTATTTAGCCATAATATGAGCCGCAGAATCAAAATATGGGAAAACACAGGCATGTCATTTCAGAAAAAGTCCGATTTTGTATCAAAATACCTATATTAAAACAATGCTATATATAAATGTAATATATATCAGAAGTTGGGCTTTCGAGACAAAAAAAACACAATTTGAATTTTGCCAATCGGCCCAGTAGAGTGGGAGACATATAACTGGCACCCTTTTTTTTGGCACAGTGTACCTGCTATGAATAATTAAGGACATTGCAAAGGGAATAGTAAAACTATCCTACCCAAAATTATTCAGCCACTTGCTTACCACTCCACAGAGGAGCTTTTTAAATGCCAGCAAAACCTTCAGACATCACATTTGACTTATCTCTGTTTTCTAATTTCAGAAGAAACACTATTTAACATTTAAATATACAACACTCCAAAGATTAAACTCAAGCCTATATTTCAGAGCTGCCAAATGGCACACTAAACTGAAAAATAATTAAAATGCAAATTAAATTCGCACTGATGATAATTTCTGTGTTATGGTTTAATGGTAATTCATTATGCACATTTATGAACATATTTGCAAGCATTAATTCCTATTCTTGGGCTGAAAATCAAATGTTTATAATAATAAACATTGAACACATTACTTAGATGACAATAAATGAATTTTCTTGCTTTTCCTTACAAGAACACATACTGAACAGTGATATTCAGTAACCTTATAAAAATAATTTATTACATTTCTCGTCAGGAAAAAAAAAAAAAAAAAAAAACATATGCAACTTATTTAAACATACCTTCCACCTCTCCCAATGCGCCGTCTAGCAAATCCTATACACCTAGGCCTATTTTCAAGGTCAGGTATGGACGTCAGGCAAAACCTGTACCTTTTGTCTTCTGAGCCACCCTCTTCTGCACTGCACCATGGCCAATTACCCAAACCATCTAGACGAGGCTGAAATACATAAAAGAAGTGTTAGAATGGACATATTATTTGGAAGAGCATAAAATTTATTAAACCACAATAATTTGAAATTTTTGACAAGTAAAACTGAATACTGCCTAAAAATGCATTAAAAATTAATGCCAACTTTTTCTGAAATTAAGAAAGAAAAAATTTTTTAAAATAATATTTCTTTTAATTCAAAATATGCTATGAGTCACTTTTTTAGATGATGCTGAAATTACTTTGTTCATATTTCTGTAATAGTATGGCAATCTTCGTTAATTTTTTTAAATGTGAAATAATTTGCACTCCCATGGTTTTCATTTAACCACCCCCAGAAACAATTACCTTATTCTTATAAATATTTAAGAATATTATAATTTTATGGCATCCTTGTTTTATCTAGGTTGAGATTTCTGGCAATACTATTCCAAAGGAAACACAAATGTATTTAAATTCACTTTACTATGCATGGTTCAAGTTATTGAACCACTAACAATATGATTCTAATTGTAAAATACATTAACATTCAACTAGATAATCTAAATTTTATGTTCTTTGGGTAATTTCAATTTTTAATACTCTTACACTTTGATACTGAGAAATTATCAAGCAGGGAAAGAAAGCTTTTATTTATCAGAATACTTTCAAAATGATGAAAATAAAGCCAATAATTAATGTACTTGAATGGATAAATTTTATAATGAAGCATATAAGGAAGTAAAAATAAATTACAGTCAAACATTACTTGATTCTTAATATAAAGTTCTACAAATGCTTACAGTGGTTTATGATAATGCATACTAATGAAAATAATGTTATATTGCGGGAAAAAATAATAATACAATTCAGATGAAACAAAACTTAATAAGAAAAATCATCCTGAAATTTACTAGGGGTCAAAGAAAGCAATTTGTACAGTTTAAATTTCATTCATTCAATAAATTTCTCTTGTTCCAGGGAAATATTTTTTAGTAATTATTTTTAGCAAAAACTAAAAAATCAAAAACTGGGTGATTCAATAATCTATCAGGAGACCACAAGATATGTTAAAAAGGAGAGTTGACAGCTATGAAATACTATTTGGGGCTAAAATTCCATAAGCGGGGTAAGTTGGTGCCAAACTATTTTGGCCTTCAAAATTTGGCGAATTTTTCATTGGCAGCAATGACAGCACTAGAATGTGATTTTTAAACGTAAACAGAATAGCAACTTTTACATTTTGCAGTAGTGAAATGCCGTTATTTGATGTAAATAGAACAGTAAAATGAGATGATAAAATACTAGATTAGTTTTGCGAGTAAAAACATAGTCCTATCAATGTAATTCATCATAAAATAGTAGAATGAATAATTCTTGTAAATAATTATTGAGTAAATAAATATATACACTTATCAGATTAGAGCACTGCGAAGTGAGTTTTAAATGACAAATGTTTGTTTACAGTGGTGAACAGCGATTATTATGCACAAACACAATAGTAAATGCAATTGATTAAATGAAAAAACAACATGCATCAGCTTTCTAAATAAAAACAAAGCATTGTAATGTGCATCAACTTTCTAAATAAAAACAAAGTCCTGTCTTTACTACTAAATCTGAAGTGACATCTATAAATGGGTGGGACTAAGCTTGTGAGGTCACAATGTATTTTCTACCAGATATAGGAATAAGTACAATAAATTGTTTATAAAATTGTCATGATACAGTAACTGAATTCTACCAATTATTAAAACGGTAAACAATGTTAGCATAAAAGGTTGTCATACTCTTGTTATTTATTGAATTATTAATATAAAAAAGTTTAGACATCACAGCATGAGTTATTACTGACGCTGTCATGTATTGATAAATGCGGTGATGAAAGCACGCCAGGCGTCAGGGATATAAAATAGGTGAGATGTATGATAATGTTTCGGTTTGACATGTATGATAAGTAGATACTTTGTTTTTCCATAACGAGGTATTTTATTTAGTGCCTAAGTAAAATTAAGAATCGACATTTCTAAGTGAAAATCTCCACACGTTTTATTATGAAAGGGGAAAAAAAATGTGCATGCATAAAATGCATACCCCCCAAATGTTTGTGGCTTTAAGGTCTGGATTTTACATCATTCCGGATAATGGACGTCCGGATTTCGGACTTTGTACTGTATAAATATAATATTAAACATATACATAATAATAATATTAAACACTAAAACTTTTAAAAACAAACACAGTATTTCAAAATTAAATAAAAAAAAATCTTGTGGCTACACTAAATTTGCACTCTTACAAGTTACCGAAATAAAGCTCTAGGTCAAATCAAAATTGCGCCAAATAAAAACTCTCACCAAGCTTGGCGCTCATCCCAATTATGGAATTTTAACCCTATTTTTCTTAAACAAATAAAGCAATGAGAACAATACACTTAAAAGACAGCACATTCAGAAACACAAGATGCAAGCAGGGAAAAAAAATCTTGAGGCACAAAAGCAAAATAATATCAATTTATGAACAACACTTCTTACTATGTAATGTTCATCAGACATTTACCCTTTTTAATTCTGTTAATGCATTTTGGCCATAAGTTTCACTTAAGCCACATGCTTAATCATAATCCAATCAGCAGTATCCAATAATATTTGCATTATGTTTCTTCAAATAATTAAAACTTCAAACTTTCACACTATAAACTGCTACTTGGATGCATTAAAAGCTTATATATTGTATCACAGGAAAATATTTTAATTCATTCAGATTACACTTTCTATAATTTTAGACAAGGATGGAAGTTAATTTATCAACCCTCTTGAAATAAAATTAGTAAAGTTAAAAAAAAGTCATCATGCTAAATACAATACTGTTAGTGCATGCAATACATATATGAATGTAATAAATACACCTACATATAACAAACATAAATCGAGAAATAATGACTAACACCATTATCAGTATAGTCTAATTTTTTTTAAAAAAAAGAAGAATTGATATTTAAATGGCTTTAACACCTTAAAATAAAAAATTTGGAACTTTTTCTATTTAATTAACACAAATTATGTACCCCATACATAAAAAAGTATTCATCAACTCACTTCATGATAATTGCAATTCTTCTTTCGCTTGAAAGCATAGGGTCCATCAGGATCATTATTATCATCATCCTGATCTGAATGGACCTAAAAAAATAGAATAAAATTCTAAATTAATTTTGTTACCATGACATTTTATAATACAATAACTAAACAGTCAGCTCATTTGTATCCCTAACAAACCAATTTAAGAATCAGTTAAAAGAGTAAAATAAAGCATTTTTAATATACATTTATAATAAAAATGTTACATATCATATACATAAAGCCCTTATGAAGCTCTTATTTTTGTAGCTATTAGTCATGTACATGCACTTCTTTACAAAAATATTTTAATCTATGCATATATTCAGAATACAGAAATTTTTATTCAAAAAATGAATTTCATAAAAATTATGAAATCTGACTGGGGTTTCTGTATTCTTCTTTGGCTTTCTTTCACTGTCAGTTAAAAAAAAATAAATTAGAATAATTTGAGGTAGATTTTTTCCCCATTTTAATGCCATTCTTAGGTATTTTCTGTAATTTACAAGGGTATAATCTTCAATTTATAATTTTGTCATATTTAGCATGCCAAAAACATTTAATTATAAGTTTTCAAATACTAAAAATTCATTAATACAGGGTTGCCACTCAAACAGGAGAATGAAATTCCCTGACTTTTCCAGGTTTTCCAGGTGCATTTCAAGAAAATTCCAGTCTATCCGCGTAATGTACGTTGGCTACGCTAAGAGGTAAATTATGGTATTACTTGTATTGTGTAGCAAATTCACTTAATTATTCAATAAATCCCAGAGGACATTTATTCTTAATTATTCTTGGTATACTTTGTTTGATAATTTTGTTTAGTTTTCCACTTAAGAAACTTAATAAAATTTAAGATATATACATTGGATAACAAATGTATGTTTTATTTAATTATTACTCATGATCATCACCAGTTCAACACGAGGCTAATCCGGTCCTTATAAATCACAACGCAATGCTAAATAGTTAGGTTAGATTTTAGGTAAATTTAATTTGTGTGAGGTATGTTCTTAAAAAGCACCTTAACACTTGAAAACATAAATATAATTATAATAGTTGTTGTTTTCTCCATTGAAGATTGAGATTAGAATCTTCCCAATCTGGAATAAAATAAGGCTTTTTTTTGCAGACATTCTGCAGCTAAACGAAACAAAGAAATCTATTTTAATAAATTGAGGTATTTTATATTTAGTTCGCAGCATACATAAGAAAAAAATATGTGCATTAAATTTCGTGATGGTATGTCATCATACTGCTAGAATTAATTTCAAGATTATGCCAGAGAAAATTTCCTGAAATTTAGAAATATTATTTACTAATAATTAATAAATTTAGAGGGAAGAAGCATCATTAAATTATACGAATAACATAAAAATAAAGATAATTACTTAAAAATTGAATTAGAATAATCAACGATATTTTAGCGAATATAGTTATATTACATGGTTAACCTAGATGACAGATTACTATTTTTTATTTTACTGCAAAATGGCAAGGTATTTATTAAAAAGAAAAGTTTAAAAAGATTTTGCGGTAAAAATTCTAGTATACGGTAAGGCTTTGGCACTACTAAAAATACTAGGCTTTGGATTTTGAAAATTGTCGCCAAGACCAAAATGACCTGTTTACTGCGCATCATCATGTCGCCAAATCCTTACATGGAAATTATTTTAACCAAAAAACGTCTATGCAAAGAATCTCTAATTCTTTGGTCTATGTAAAGAAGAAAATTTTCCATACAAGTAAAATGCTATTACGCCGCTAGACTGCGGAGGGAAAATTTGCCAAGGGATTTGGCGACGGAACCTGGCGACCAGAATTTCCCTCTCCGCGATGTGTACCTGAAATTGAGAAACGTGTTAAGAAGAAATGTTCTTTGACAAAAAGAAAGCTACGAAAATCCGTTTTTAAATTATTGCGAAAAATCCAAGAAGAAACGTTTTATCAAAGGACGTTTCTTCTTGGATTTTTCGCAATAATTTTAAAAACGGATTTTCGTAGTTTCCCCCCCCCTGAAAATTACTAACCTAGGAATTAATTTACTTGCGCCAAAAAATATTTTCTTTTAATTTAGAGTTTAACTACTTGCGCTAAGACTAAACTTCACGTTTGCGGTGCCGTGCACTACAATATAGCAAGTGGTAAAGTGTCTCATTTACGCCGCTCCGCACCTGCGAGTGCAATCCAGAGCTGTAACTCGAGAAATAAACAATCTCGTTGTTAGGCGACGTGTGCACCATGTTATTTTCATTTTTGCGATAAATGCTTATCGTTCGCAGTTTGAGACAAAAACATCTCGACGTGCGTGGCACGTCTTTTTAGCGCAAGTGGTTAAAGAAATTTTAAAGGATATTCATTTAATGAACTCTTGACAACGTGACCTTCGAACTTCGACACCGGTTTCCAGCTTTGGCGGCAGATATATCACGCATGCACAGCTGTTTCCCTCTATGATGGAACGGAGCCATGTCTGTTGCAGAGAGGTTTTCCTTCTTTACAATACATATTCTTTGATTCTAACCTCCATGGTACCGTATACTAAGATTAAACCCATTTTGTTTTATACGAGAACAGGTACTTTCTTTAGTTCATGCACTGCACATGCGATTCTCGAGAATACTGGAAACCAAAAGTTGCGGGAAACTTGCTTTGCCTTTCTAAAAGGCAATCAAATTGGAGCTGCGAAAATTGGCTCTATGCCAGCAGACACTCACGTGATACGCAATTCGCCAAAAAAGTTATCTCTTCCGACGTTGGCGCAAAAATCTTTTCTTTTCTTTTGCGGGATCATTGTATGAACTTCCCTGACTTTTCCCTGAATTTTTTGGTCAATTTTCGAATTCCCTGACTTTTCCCGGTTTTCCAGGTAGCGTGGCAACCCTGTTAATATCAAATACAGTTTTATTACTCACAATCATAAAAGAATAATCATACCTCTACCCCCCCGAAAAAAATGTTACATATTTAGTGTAACCTGTTGATATTATTCAAATTATCAACAGGAAAACAATAGCCAAAACAGACAGCCGAGTGGAAGACGATTTTAAAGAAGATAATGGAACACTCTGGGTTTTTTATTATATAAGTTTTTGATTATTGTATTATTCTAAGCTTGGTAGTAGTTTATTTGTAAAAGAAACTGTAACATCATTTTTGTATACGTGCAGTAGTTTGTGAATTAATGTTGCATTGCAAAACACTTTGTTTATTATAAATTGGAATAATCGACAGAGTGAACATTTTGAAAATGGAGAACATACTTGAGAAATCTGAAAAGGAAATGATCTTTCTAAGGCAGTTAAGTAATACTGAAGTGAATGTAGCAAATTATATTCAGCAAAATCAAAAAATTGAAATCATCTGTTTATATGAACAATTAATTGAGAAAATCAATGATCTGAAGAACTTAAACTTAGAAATCTAAGTGAAAGCAACTTCGGAGGAGATAGAACTGTAATGACAAGGAAGAAAAGAATGCAATGATTTTTTAAAAAGAATTTGGAATGTTCTAGAACTGTGATACATCAAAATGAAACAGCGAAAGTTCATATGACATGTGAAGTAGTTTTTTATGTTAATTGGAGGGGGAAGGGGGGGGGCTTAAGCTCTGTCTTCCATATGGATCCTTCGTTTTCCACTCATATTTATTTTATTTAGATTTCATCCCAAATTATTTATAAAATACTTTAAATTTACATTATACTTTTACATGATTTCTAGTTTTAATTATACAAAATATATTTACATTACATTTAAATCACACAAAATAATTTATAAAATCACAATACTAGCTTAGCAGGCAATCATATTGGGCTCAGAGGAAAATCTCTGGAAATGAAAGACATTTTCACTGGGCAGGTGCATGTTTTGTTTAGTAATAAAATAACTCTGAGGTTTCAGAACCACTTATTTATATCTGGGTAAAAATAAACACTCCTATTTGAAAGCAGCAAATGCCATTGTGAAGAGCATTATTTTCAAGGCACGACCACTGAGCCTCTAGAGCAGCGATTCTCACTTTTTGACTAACGTGTACCATCTGAACAAAAATGAAAAATCTTAGTATTACCATTACATTTTACAATGATTATTTTTTAATTTCTCAATAAAAATGTTAAACAATATTTTGCCATTTGCACAACCTATTCGCATTAAATATGCACACATAAAAAATATTAGACCGAAAATTGGTTACAATTTTAGTTATCATACTTTAATTCTACAATTTAGTGAGAAATTTCAGCCTATTTAAGAAAGATCAATTTCTATATATCTGTTCTTATTTCACTTCGTTTTAACTGTAAATTAGGAACCCCTTTTAATTTTCTTCTGTATTTATTTTTCAAATATAACATGGAAGAAAATCCTTTTCACAAAAATAGTTTTTGCAAAAAGGGTGTTAAAAATTTAATAGCTTTCTTTGAAGTGCCTTTAAAATCTTTTTTTCAGTTCAGACAGATGTTATAAAGTCTTATTTTTTAAATCTTCATTTAGAGTTTGATCACAGGAAATTGCTATCAAGTGTTCATTTTTTTCATAAAAATTTTTAATTTAATAGTTAAAAATACTTCGTTTCTTTGCATACCACCTATTTTACTCTTGCGTACTACCTATTGAGAATCGCTGCTCCAGAGCAAAGTGACAGAATGCTCGCACCCTGAAACCACAAAGCAAATACCATAAACATTCGCAGGTTATTCACATACATGTTCAGTTTAATTATTGCAGGATTGCCACTCAAAGAGGACAATGACATTCCCTGACTTTTCCAGGCACGTTTCAAGAAAATTCCAGGCATCCACATAGTGCAGACAGGCTGTTGCTAAGGATAAATTAATTATGGTACCACTTGAAAAACACAAAAATTTGCCAATTACATATGATGAAGTGTCATCTGTGAAGAATACAATTTGACAAAATTTCACATTGTTTATGATACTTTTTCAAAGGAAAAGAATCGAGAATCTCTAAATAATTTACTTCACAGACCAAATCTTCTTCCTGAATTTTTGAAGGTGTTAATAAATTTCTAACTTCATGGAATTGCATTTACATCAGACATTCAGAAGGCTTGTTTGCGAATTTCCGATGCTTATGAAGATTGGGATGCCATGCAATTTTTATGGATTGACGAGAATTCAAATTTGATTAATATACAAATTCAAGTTTATCAGATGGGTTGCATAATTTCTGGAACAAAATTAAACCTATTTTTCCTCAGCACTTATATTAAGCATCATTTAAAGAAATTTTGAAAACATTTATCCCAGACATGTAGAAAAGTAAAACTTCATATATGTCGATAACTTTATTTGTGGATCAGATACAGTGGAGGAGGCTGTACAGATACATCATCCAGTTAATATTACAAAGAAAACATCATCAATGACCATGACTAAACAGAATTCTAATTCGGATACTTTTTAAATTATCCGATTCTGATTCGCCTTCAATGGGACATTCATAAGGATACAGCTGATTTAATGCTCAAAACGTTATCATCATCCCGCCAAATGAACAAACAAAACATTAGGTTTTGAAAGCAGTTTCGAAGATCTTCAATCCTGTTGGCTTTCCTGCTTCATATCCGACTCAAAAGTTCTATTTCAAGATTTAAGGCTTAAAGCCATTCGACTGGAATGAAATTATACCTCCAATGTTAATGAAATGCCTGAAGTGTTGGAACTAGATTGTTTTTGTGATTCATTTTAAGTGCCTATGGAGCAGAAATGTATGGAAAATTCCATAGCCTTAAGTATTTTTCATGAACTTATCATGCTTATCAACTTATTATAAACAAAACCAGAGTGGCTCCCCTAAAAATTATCTTTACTAAAACTCATGGTAGCAGTGTTAGCAGAATGACTAGTAACTACAGTCCATGCATAGTTTCCTCGAGCAAATATTTATTTTTGGACCGATTCTCCCCTTGGGCTTCATTGGATAAAGAAATCACCAAACAACAGACAACTATTGCACAAAATCATACACCAGAAATTTAAGAGAAAACCTCACGGAGTATGTGATATCATTGCTCTCGATCAGATATGTGCCGACAAATTCATGCACGGTATTACAATGAGTGAGCTTGCAGTAGATCTGACGTGATAGCACGGATCCCCATAGCTATATTAAGATGAAGTAAATTGGCCTAAAATGAATGAACATTGCAAAGTAGTGGGTACTGTAGAAGACAATAATTATGACTCAAGTTACCAGCAATGTTCAACCTTTACAACCTGTTTTAAGATACTGAACTTTGGTGACTTAAACTTTTAAGAGTAACATCACATATAGACTCATAAACAATTTAAAGTTCATAAAATAGGGTGATTGCTCCTACGACCAAAAATAAAATTTGTCCTGCTATGTGTTACTGGATTAACCCTTTTGACCGACTTTTGCATTTCTGATTAAAATTTAACTAAAGTAGTTTAATGTTGATATATTAAAAGAAGCGTAATAAGAGTTTTTAACTTTTCTCGTTTCCTGGAACAATATGTCCCAATCATGTTGTCAACTGGGACTATTTGTCCCAATAGTCTAGGACAGTTTCTTAAACTGTGGGTCGCAACCTCCATGCAAACGGGGTCACCAAAAATTTTAGCAGTTTTGAAATTTCTTTAACTTATTATAATAATTTTATATTACAAAATATTTTAGATACGTTCATTTTACTTGCTTTGCAAGTAACGCTGCCATTTTGTCTGTTACTTATTTAAAATTTTCACACTATTCTATGTCTTAAAATTAGAAATAAAGTTAACGACCTAAAACTGCAATAGTATATTACAGTACAAGTGAAAAAATTGAGTTTCACTCACACGTGTGATTTGCACAATGTTTATGGGCTTCCACAAAATTTTTGTAAATATTATGGGGTCCAGGGGTCATAAAAAAATCTGTGATAAAAAGGGGGCACGAGTAAAAAAAAAAAGTTTAAGAGCCTCTGGTCTAGGATATTATCCTTTCTCAGAAAACAAAACTAAAATTTGCGGTATTATATAACGTGAATATTACAAAACATAAACTCTGTCACATGCACAAGCTCATATATAACAAAAATTTTCATATATGTTTCATAATCACAAGCATAATATTTCAGCATGTAGTAATTTGATCACTAATGGGACACATTAATCCACTGTTAAATATGATTGAGACACTATATCTCACAAAAAGAATTTATTCAAAATTTCTTAAACCTGACATTAAAAATGTTTAATTACTACTTAATAAGAATTTCATACTAAGTAGCCTTAAATATAATTGTACTTAGCGCAAAATTAAAAAAAAAAATCAAAACTTGCATAACCAGCGTGCTTAAAAACATAAGTGCCCCATCTGTAATCGAAAAGTATTGCCAGGTTTCTTTAGTCATATATTTGTTCCCTAATACCTTAAAAACACTGCAAATGTAAAAATCCATTTAAAAGTGGGTTTTATTTACCTAAATAGGGCATGAAATCTAATATCTGGGACGTATCTGCCCATTAGAACCGAAAGGGTTAAGTTATCAAAGTCAGTACTTTTTAATGGAACTGAACGATGTCAAATGTAAAAAGAACTAGTGTATCAAAATTCCAAATTGTTTGGAATAAATCAAATAAATGATGAAATGAGTTGTTTAAGAGCTAGAAGTAGACTATTAAATTCTCATTAGATATAAATAATAACTATCACGAAAAAGTATTTCACAGTGGTGTAAATGAAACTTAGTAAAGACTTAGTAAAGTAAAGTAAGAGAAATTTCGGATTTGAAAAGCTTGACAGTTTATAAAACCTGTGTTATATGACTGCAGATTTTGTAAAACATATGCTAGAGCTGGACATGAGATATCTGCTCTTCTTCCTGCTGATTGAGTGCAGAAAGCTCAAAAATTTGAGGTAAGATTTTTCTGGACCTTTTGTATTTAAAATGTGGTACTCAGTTGATTAAAAGATGGAAACATAGGTAGTTACTATCACAGCATTTTTGGAAAAGGTTTTCTAAAAGAACATTTGCTAGAACTAATATCAGTTTTGTTTTCAAAAACCTTCTTGTGTTTAAGATTAATGATGTTTGTATGAGAAGATAATATGAAATGCTGTACTTAAAAGTTAAGGTTAAAAAATATTTCCTCGATAAGATGGTAAAATAAGATGCAATTCAGTTGGATAATGATGCTTTTGGGTCAGTTGCATAAGAGCAACTGAAAGACTATGATCTTAAAGTTCACTAAAACTGATGGATCCATTTAGGGATGCATGGAGGAGGGGAATGTTAAATATGTTTGTGATTATGTAATCTTAGCTTGCTAAGAGATGGTGGTAGTGCTCATTTCTAAAAGAAACTGAGACCTCACTTTTGTGCATATGTAGTAATTCACCTCAGGTGTTCGTGAATAAATGTTGCAGAGAAAAACTATATCTGTTTATTATTATTCTACTAATTACGTCTGATTTAACACAGACATAATTTTTTTCATCTAGAACCTTATAAAATTCTATAGATAAAATCTTTTTCTAACCTTTAAAAAAAAATTAATCTATGAATACCAAAAACCTTTTTTTGATCAATTTCAATTTCTGAATTTTTGGCACTAATGGAATAAATAAAAAGAAAGAATTAGCAAACTGTTTAACTGATTATAATGCTATGCACCTAGCAACCGGGGAAAAAAGTAAAAATTCAGTAATTTTAACAAAACTGATTTTTTTAATTTCAAAATGTCATAATATACACTTCTGACTTAGGAACTTTTGTAATTGGAAATATATGTCTCTGATCAATGGTTGTGAAAATAAAGGCCATCGAAGACTTTATCTATAAATATCCATAAAAGTAAATTACACTTTGTCAGATAATAATGTTTAAATGAATAAAAAACAAGAGTCAACAAACGAGAACTCAAGTGGTTCAAATTACATTAAAATATTTAACATTATTAATGTTCACACAGCAGCTGTAAAAAATTAATTTTTTCAGGATGGCATGCCTTTGTTTAAGAACTTTCCTTCAGGGCGGATGGCAGTCAATAGGAATCATCCCCTAGGATGGGTATTGCGTCGCTAAGCCTAACTTTAGAGGGGGATCAGAGACATTGAAGATCAGGGATCCTAAACCTATATTTGGTTCAATAAGTAATGGACCTACGATGTCATCTAGTGGATTTTTAAATTATTCCAGAACACTGCCACAAATGCTTGAAAGCTGGGGGTGGACAAGAAAATACTTTGGCATGCCAAGAGGTAAATGTAAAACAGTAAAAAACATTTCTTGCTAGCACATATGCGTAACAGTTGGCCTGAAAGGATTAAGGTAGGCTTAGGTAATTTTTATTGATCTTATATGATTAAGAGAATGAAAAAAAAATTTTTCTTTTCTTACAGGTAATATGTTTATCACACCTACGCCCATTAATTTAGAAAGATATGTTAAATAAATACATTCACAAAAGACACAGATTACCCAACAATATGCTTATACAACTTCTCAATGCTTGTAAAAGTATTTGAGAGCGGCCACTGGTTCATTTATATGGATAATCATACTCCAGTTTTTTTATAATAAAGATATCTAAATGGAATAAAGTTTCAAGAATTGATGCAAAAATTTTGGGTTGGCACTTAAAATGGTACTTTCAAGACAACCATCACCAATAAGCTTTTAAAAAAGGGGAGTCTGTTAAAATTATAAAACTCTCTCTCTTTTTTTTCTTTCAGACAAATATTTGGAAAATAGTTTTAGCCTTGAGGTTTTCATAACCACCACTACAAAATTTAGAAAAAGCTGGAAATCTTTAAAAAATTGAAAGAATACCGGTGAAAGACCATCTTCTTCAGAGCTTGCTAAGTCACCCAATCCAAGTTCCAGACCATGATTATTAGGTATAATAGACTTGGATGTATTAGCTTCAGGTTTTTTTCTTTTGTACTGCCTTTTCTTTGCAGGTGCACCTTTTATTGGCTAGTTATAGAGGGAAAACTGAATTAAGAATATGCACAACAAACAAATCCAAAATGCAATTATACAAAATCCACATTAAAAGATGAGGTATTAAGAATTTTTTTCATAAAATTATATACACTCCAATCCATTAAAATATCTCTTGATGTAAAAAAGTAACGTGTAAAATCTCCATCATTAATCAATATTTATTGAATTAAAGTTGTTAAAATACACTACAAATTTTACAACAATCAGTGTAAACATATTGCAGTATTATTTGGGGAAATTCCACCTTACCGGTTCTATTTAATTAATATTCAGACAATCCCCAAATCAGTTCAGTTACTTAAATCCTTCACTGAAGGGAGGCATTCAATAAGTTGCAATCTGGAAAAATTTGAGCTTTGCATGGTAGAGCACTGACATGTAATTGGGTTAGTAGCCACATTTTAGTTTAAAAAAAAAAAAAAAAAAAAAAAAAAAAAAAAAACTTATGTGTACACCACGACTTCCTTGTACGCAATATTAAATTATACACATTTTTCTTGCATTTCATTTAAACTTATTGGATTGAATTAAATCTACTTCACTGAAAGTGCATAAACCACAATAGAATAAATGCATTCTTTAAAATTCACTCTAGTATTTGATTACCATAGCGAAGCTCTGGCGCTAGATTCACTTAAAAATTATTACTGTAACTAAATTTGTATTACTGTTAGTTTGCGCGCACTGCTCCATTACAAATTTTAAATTTTCGGAAAATACAGTTAGTTTTTTCTTTATAAAACAAATTCTTATAAGCTATTAAGGAAAATAAATCAAGAAAGATCTATGTATAAAGATGACACACTGAAAATTTCATATATGTACGATAAAAACAATTTGGCTTATTAAAACTCGAAAATCAGCTAAAATTCTCACTTTTTGTGTTGCGCAGAACTGATGACTGCCATTCAGTATTATATTTCGTTCACATTATAACTCATAATGCACAAAATTTATATCATTTAAAGAACACAATTATCTAATCGTTGCTACATATTCTATTCAAATACTATAATAAAGCTAGACTGATGTATAAAAGAAATTAAGCAAAAAAAAAAAAAAAAAAGTTTTTCACAGACGATTGAGTATTTCTCATTTAATTAATTCAGTTCTCACTTCGTGAGAAGGCAAAAATACATAAAAACTCAAAACATCTATATTAAAAATTACGAAGTAAATCTCAAACACTTATTTTCTCGAAAAAATTCCAGAAAGAATTAAGCATGATTTAATGGGCAATAATACATGAATGCGTTATCTTTGTTGTTGCGAAGCTAAATTTCTCTAGATTGGCAACAAATCCACTAGTCTCCTGTTTCAAATGTAAACATCAATGGCTGCCATTAAAAAAGGCTTAGCGGCAATTAAACAACTTTAAAATTGCTGATAATTCTAAAAATATTGCACACAGATTTACTAAAGGCATAAAATCCTTAACTGGAAGATAAAAACAACATAATTCAATCATTTTTAAAGCAAAAAATTTACAATTTACAAACATATAAGAGTAAAGAAACTGAGATCACTGAGCCGGGTAACAGAGTGGATAGAGTATATCTAAATATATTTATATACATTTGGTGCGGCCGATTGCAACCAAAATACGAGGTGCACATCTACATGTTATAGCAGTCCTATATACAAAATTTAAACGTTCTGAGGCTACTCGATTTTGAATTATGCGAGATACGTACGTACGCACGTTCGTACAGATGCCACGAAAAATTCTCTTCAGAATTAATTTTAAAGCAGTTTTATAATTTTTTTTTTTGAAGGAAAAGAGTATTTTATTCTGTCCTTATGTACAGATATCATGCAAAAACATCGTTAAATTGTATTCGATAGCGGTCAAAATGGATATTTTCGTTGAAATATGCAGCCTGAAACTTTTCGCGATTACAACACTTCCTTTTTACTTCGTACAAGGAAGTAAAAAAGGTTGAAAAAAATCTGATGTGTACACCACATGACTTCCTTGTAAGGAATATTAAATTATATGCATTTTTTCTTGCATTTTGTTTTTAACTTATTGGATTTAATTATATCTACTTCGCCGACAGCGCATAAACCAAAATAGAATACGTGCATTCTTTAAAATTCACTCTATTTGTTTACCACAGCAATACTCTGGCGCTAGGTTCACTTAACAGCGTTATATTTTTTTCATATTATAACTCAGAATGCACAGAATTTAAATCATTTGAAGAATTATCTAATCGTTGTCTTTTGTTCTGTTCAAATACTATAAAAAATCCAGAACGATGTATAAAACAAATTAAGCAGTTTTCACAGATGATTCAGTATTTCTCATTCAATTAATTCAGTTCTCAACTTGCGACAAGGCAAAAATACATAAAAACTCAAAATATCCATATTAAAAATTACGAAGTATATCTTAAACACTTATTTCCTCAAAAAAATTCCAGAAAGGATTAAGCATGATTTAATTCGATATAAATGAAGGCATTATCTTTGTTGCTGCAAAGTTTAGTCTCTCTAGATTGACAACAAATCTACTATTCTGCTGTTTCAAATGTAAACAAACATATCAGCCATCTTATTTAAAAATTAGGATTAACAGCACTTAAACAGCTTTTAAATTGTTGATAATTCTACAAATATTGAATACAGATTTACTAAAGGCATAAAAACTTTAACCGGAAGATAAGAACAGCATAATTCAATAATTTTTAAAACAAAAAATGCAAAATTTACAAACATATAAGAAGTAAAGAAACTGAGATCACTGAGCTGGAAAACAGAGTGGATGCAGCCAATTGCAACCAAAATACAAGGTGCGCATCTACAAGTTATAGCAGTCCTATACACAAAATTTCAACGTTCTGAGGCTACTCCTTTTTGAGTTATGCGAGATACGTACCTACGTACAGACAAAACGGAAAACTCTTTTCAGAATTGATTTTAAAGCAGTTTTATAATTTTTTTGGAGGAAGAGAGTCTTTTATTCTGTCCTTACAGATGTCACGCAAAAAAATCATTAAATTGCATTCAATAGTGGTCAAAATTAATGTTTTCGTTGAAATATTCTGCTTGAAACTTTTCATGATTGCAATACTTCCTTTTTACTTCGTTCAAGGAAGTAAAACGGACCTATAAGCACTTTTCAAGCACACTTTAAGAAAAAGAATAAGCACCTGTCTAATTACATGATACACAACTGCATAACCTTAAAAGAAAAATTAGACTTGTAATTTAAAATATGAGAAATTCAATATTTATTATGAGAAAATGAGCATTACTCAACCATGGAAAACAATTACATTTTTCTTTTCGCTTTGCATCTAAAAATAAATACAATTTGTTTTCCTACTCGTATAATTTACCACTTATTTAAATAATTTAACTTAAATCAAAATTCTGAACATTTTCTAAATTTTCATTGTATAACAGTTTTGCTTTAACAGATACTGAAGCAAAGTAATTTAAATAATAATAATAAAAATATCTGAAAGATTTTAAATTACATCCAAAGGGGCGTTTTTTCAACATTTTGTCTGTTACCTTTATATGTTAAATATCACGTTCTTCGAACTACCATGAAATTCAGTTTTGTAAAATATGAAATCGATAATAAAACAAATTCCTAATTTGGGCTTCTTCATGCCCATATTCGCAGTAGGATTACGTCATTAAAAATTCGATGGCTATATGTACCGTTGTTTTATGACAATGCAAGAAATATACATACATTTATGCAGATTTTTCATTATTTTATTTCTTCAAATATAATGAGGGACTTTAACATTTGGTGGCAACAGTTTGAAAAGTGAAATAGACATCTATAGGGAACCAACGCAAAATTGCAAAACTAAAACAATGGTTCTTCAGGGAAAGCCCCTTTGGACTAATAAGTAAAAAAGAAGAACATTTCTGAAATCAGAAGACGGGAAATTATTTAATGCAGTCGTCCTTTAACAATAAAAGCTAAAGTAACCGGCATACTCGGAAACTGTAGAATATCTGTAAATTCTGGATAGTCGAGCGTAACTGGAAAAAGAGAAGGGGTGGGAAGATTGTAGTCGTTCTTTAGATTTTTGGGCTAAATAATGCTTTTGACATTTCAATATCTGCATTATATAAAAAATAGCCCAATGAATCTGAAAAATATTCTGCTTAGCAAGCACAGTAAAACTCTTTACAAATCTCAGACTGAAAATCAAAATTACTTATCTCCACAAAATATATCACAAACATTATTGCACAATATGTGCACCTTAATTCTTCCGCACATGATAATCCGCAATCAGAATCAACAACTGCCGGTATTCAGAGAATAAATAACTAAATAAAGGAAAAGAAAGACTTACTAATCTGGGATGGTTTTCATTCTAATTTTGATCAGACTGTGTTAAATTTCCGGAATAGAATCGTTCTTCGCTTGGGTTGGTATATCGCAGAACTTTTACTTCTATTCAATCCAGATTGGAAAGTCACAGAAAAAAGTCCATTGTTTGTTTTGTTGCGAACTGTAACGGTCTCAATATTCAAGATTTTGTGGAGGAAGGGTACAACCTCCCCAACTTCAGTACTGTATAATGCATTGTCAAAAACAAAAAATTACTATTTGATTACTTTCACTTTATTTAAGCCATTCCAAATATTATTTCTTAGAAAGCTAACCTGTGTTAAAACTCCCCTTACCCATTTTTAAAGTTTATACTTCAGCAGTTACTGCAAATATATTATAAATATTCATACATATGCTCAAAATATAAGCATAACGATCATAATAAATGCGAATATGAAGGAGAATGCAAATTATTAAAATCTTGAAGAAATTCAAACATCTGTAGCTTTGGGTGGGATAAAAAGAATACGAAATGTGCCAGAATTTTGTACCGCTTTCACAATTCTTTGACCAATAAGAACGACTTACACCAAAGATTACGTTAATTCACAGAAAGAGGCGAAATGCTATTTCCGGGAATATGATTCACCATCTGATGTTCTAGATAAGAAAGAAAAGTTGTGTTACTTTCAAATTTGTTACGGGGGAAAAATGCACTAAAAGAAAAGGGGTTAAAAATACTTTAGAGAAAAAGTAAGCACCTATAAGGGCCTTTATATTTTCATTTTAAATATAAGGACTTATAAGCATTCGTAAGTACCGCTATGAACCCTGTGCAAAGCAATTTTTTTAATCAAGTTTGCTATGATACTTGTGGCAAACATCAGCAGGTTAGTACGATAAACAAATGTCAAATTGGTGTATGGCATACAATGAACAAAAAGTGTTTAATTAATCCCCAGTCTTTCCAGCAGATTTCTGGATTCTGAACTTGTGGATCAGAGATTCACTGCATCTTCTTTTTTTAAATTATCCTCTTGCTTTGTTTATAGGCCCTAAGGTGAAGCAATATTTTATCTCACATTACTAAACATGACATTTTTTTTTTTAATCCTAATTTAACATGGACACCAGTCTCAATATGCTCCTTTACGACATTCATTTCCCCCTCTTCTTCATCACTTAAGACATAATTCACAAGTTCATACAAAAGCCTTTTACTAGACAAAACAATGGGCAATGCCATTCTGCCTACCACCACCTAATGAATGCAGTGGATGTAGTAGTTTCAAATTTCAAAAGTGAGAAGGGTTAACATAATAAAAATTACAACTTCTGCATATGCTTAACTGTAGCTAATTTCATAATTATTAATATCAGACATATATGAGTAATGTTAATGAACATATACAAAAAGAAAGTTTACGTAAAACTGTGTAATAATATTTTTTGAAAGATAAAATTATAATTAAATGTGTACAGTTAAAAAAATAAAATGCATCAGAAATTAAATTTAGAATCATTCACTTGTATTTCAAATAAAATGTAATCAAATCTTAAGAACAGAGTACAGAATTAACAATAGAAGAAATTAGAATAATTTCATCCAGTGCTTTTTTGGGAAGGGGCAGACATAGCATATTTTAAAAACAAAGGTGTTTAGTTATATTTTAATGCATTAGAAGCCCTATTCTACAAAAAACTGAGCAAATCCAAGCACAGATAAACAAAAAATAAAGCATCCAGGAATGCTGGTGTCTGGAATCTAGCACGTCAGCTTTGTTGGTCCCACAAAACTGCAGTAATCAATCCATGTATTTGTAAGTAATTTGCTCACAGAATACTCATTGTTAGTATATATAAAAATGTTTTTATTGTGTAAGCATGTTACTTCAAAATGGAGTGGTTAGCAATATTGCTAGCAACGATTAATTACTAAGAATGTTCTAACATTATTTTCTTTCAAAATTTTTCCAGAATCTTGGATAGTGAGTGAAAGTGTTTTGTCTGTTGGATTTCAATAACAGTTAATGAAAAGAAAGTAATTCTGCAATAAGTAAGACAGGTTAGTGGTTAAAAATAAAAAAACTCAACCGCAAAGTTTGAGAAATGTTAATACTTAAAGCACATCGTAAACGGCAAGGCAGAAATATATTTCAACAACAGACACCAGCACCAATTAATAATAAATTAGAATACAACAGATGATGATCACGTGCAGATAAATCAGATTAGATGCTTTCTATTCAAAAATAAAATTTTCAAACATATATGAAGTTCAGCTCATCATGTAAAAGTACTGGAAAGAGCAAAAGCTCTGCATGTATAACATCAAAGATTTCAAATATGAAAAAAAGTAGTAATAGTCAATATATTTAGCAAAAAGAATTAAACACATGATTTTGAGATAGAAACTGGTGTGTAAAGAAAGCTGACTGGAAATAAAATGACCCATATTTTGTACTTATGAATACATTAATATTATACACCACACTGCAGAGTAAATGAAAAGCACTATCATTGAGAACATAATAGAGTCAAATGATACTAAAATCACCCTCCTTATAAACAGAAGTGTTACAATAATTCAGTTTTCCTTTTATTATTTATGTAAAAACCATAGTTACACATACATGAATATAAATTCAAAATCAGTTTTAAAATTTTTCTTTCGCATTGTGATAATTACAGATTAGTATCAAATGTAACAAATAAAAACTTCCCAGTACAAGTAAACTGCTTCACACCCTTAAAATTGTAAGAAAATTGAAATGCCATGTACAACAGCCTAACAGTGACATTTTAAGAAATGAAAAGAATTTATATAGTTTGGCTGCTTCTGAATTTAGATGTGTTTTTGGTTTCAGTAAAATTCTGAGGCTGAAATTGCTCATTGCAAAAGTGTTAAAACTACACAAGAATGAACAAAACTTGTATAAAGTGCAAACACTTTTTTGAGGGGAGGAGTACCGACTACATAAAAAATTAAATAATATTTGCCTTGAAATCTTCCCTTTGCACTTCCTTGACCCCTCAATTTTATAATTCCACCACATGCTGTTCTGTTAACAGGACATCACATCCTAAATTTTAATCTTTTTTTTTTTCAAAATGCAAAAGAAAAACAGAAGAACAGCAATTAAATTATATCCTTTAACATAAAAATTAAACCAGGCAGCTTATTACGAATTAATAAAGTTACTACAAAAACAAAAATCTTATGACTGTATAGTAATATAACACTGTTCACAGTTTTTGTTGTTTTGAGGTGTAGTCCTATTTATGCTTTATAATTGTTTAATTTTTCACAAAAGAGAGAGAAAAAAGAAAAAATTTCTAAAATGAAAAAAATATTCTGGTTACTTCAGATTTCCGTTTAGTTAAATGCCAGATAATCAATCTTTACTGTACTAGTGCATTAGGCAATTACAAATTGATTTGTTGTAAAAAATAAAATTTCTGGTTCATATTTCGATCAGCACTTGACAACCAAAGAAGTTTTCGCACACACTTCTGCGTACAGACTTTTTTGCTTCTTCTTGCCCCCTTTTTTGAGTGTTCAAAAAATGCGAGGATGCCCCCCCCCAAGGCATCAACTTTAGATTAGTTAGAGCAACAACATATCTTTATTGTGCTATTTCTCTGGTGACCTTTCTCGGCAAAAAAAATTCTTGGGTCAATGTTTGTTTGCCATGTTAATTTTCACTTCATTTTGCACCTTTTTTATCATATCCAGTGAGAAATGAAGGAGGAGAAATTCATAATTTTTAAGCCTGCAGTTATTTTGCCAAAAAATCACGAACATTACAATTACTGCACAATGAAACTATACAGGAGAGGAGACTAAAGATAAAAATGTAACGTCAGCTACAGCCAATACAATGCTAGAATACTAATATTATCTGGCTCATAGAAAATCACAAGCTTTTTATTTACCAAATTTAAGAAAGTTTATGTGCAGGCAGAGGAAATTTTCATATAATTAATGGAGGGGGGCTATTTCACAGATCAACTGACCCAATTCATCACTGAATTATCAATTACTATAAAAGTATCAAAATATCAATTTATTTCATCAATATATATAAACTAAAAATTACTGTTACAAGACTTTCAAAAACAACATCAACGAATTTATAGTTAAAGCAAGCTATCAACTGAATTTACCCATAGATACCTTCTTAAAATGGAAAGCTAAAATTCTTCAACGCATATCCACCGAAATCAGTCATCTCAAGTTTAAAAGTACACTGAATTGGTCGCAACTTACATCAGATATTAAAAAATTAAAACAGCCTTTTACATTTACAAAAATCGATAAAGCAACTAATAACTTTAGCATTATATGAAAACAATTCTACGCAGAAATTATAACTTCTCAACGCAACTACTTATCAATTAGCCAACCTTACAGAAACATCTATAATAAACAGGATTAAAACTTTTCATAAGAAACTCAATATTACTTTCAATACAAACTACAACAGATTTACTAACCTTTATGCAATTCCCAAATTCCATAAAACACCATTAAAATTCAGATTTATAGCTAATGGAACTAATAATTACAAGAAAAATGTAGACTATTATTTTTCAATTCAATAAAATCTGTAAATCTATTTTCAATGATTGTAACACTAATCATAACTATTGCTGGATCATCCATAATAACACTCCTGTCATTAATACCATTCAAACAATTAACAACCAAAACATTAACTGCTATGACTTTGAAAACTTATATACCTCACTTCCTCTAGAAGAAATCTATACCAGTCTACTTGATCTACCTAAACTCTTCCCTGATATGCGCAAAATTATGACTCTTAACAAATGGAAAACCTACCTAAAATGCACACTTTTTCATAACTACATCAAGTTTCAAAATCAACTTTTTACACAAGTCAGAGGATTGCCAATGGGCTTACATTCCAGCTCCTCGATCTGTAATATCTTTTTATTTATCAAAGAATTTAACTTCCAAAAAAAATCTACAACCACAAGAGTTAAATTACTACAAACACACCTACAGATATATTGATGACCTTATTACAATTAATAATTTTGGTAAAATTGAACACTCAGATTTATCCAAATTTTCTTACACTCATTAAAACTAATAATTCACAAAATAGCATAGACATCTAGATCTTCAAATCATTAACTACAAAAAAATTTTACTTTTTGACAAAACAAGAAACTTCAATTTCAATACTAACAAATTAATAAATTGGAACTACAACATATCCAAAAAAGTAATTAACAATACAATAATTAATCAAATACAACGAATTAAAATTATATGCACAGATGCAATAGATTTACAACGCGAAATTTTGCTCCTTATTAAAATTCTCAAAAATAATCTAATACCCATTCAATTTATTAACCATTGCCTTAGAAGAGCAGGCGTTAAATACTCACTCTAAATCATTTAACTGATAGGGATATGATAATTTGTTCCTAAACTGAGAAGGCGGTATAAGTT